>NC_140511.1:0-4800000 GCF_964339955.1 Pipistrellus hanaki
TAAAGTTAAAGTTAAAGTTAACAGTTAAAGTATAAGTTTAAAGTTAAGTTAAAGTTCAATTAAAGTTAAAGTTAAACGTTAAAAGTTAAGTTAAAGTTAAAGTTAAAGTTAAAGTTAAAGTTTAAAGTTAAAGTTAAAGTTACAGTTAAAGTTAAAGTTAAAGTTAAAGTTAAAGTTAAAGTTAAAGTTAAAGTTAAAGTAAAGTTAAAGTTAAAAGTAAAGTTAAAGTTAAGTTAAAGTTAACAGTTAAAGTCAAGTTAAGTTAAGTAAAGTAAAGTTAAAGTTAAAGTTAAAGTTAAAGTTAAGTTAACGTAAAGTTAACGTTACAAGTTAAAGTTACGTTAAAGTTAAAGTTACAGTTAAAGTTAAGTTAAAGTTAAAGTTAAGTTACAGTTAACGTTAAAGTTCAGTCCGTTCACGTTCCAGTAACCCGAACACAGTACCCAGTAAATGTCCTAACCCTAACCCTAACCCTAACCCTACCCCTAACCCTAACCCTAACCCTAACCCTAACCCCTAACCCCTAACCCCTAACCCTAACCCCTAACCCCTAACCCTAACCCTAACCCTAACCCTAACCCTAACCCTAACCCTAACCCTAACCCTAACCCTAACCCTAACCTAACCCACCTAACCCTAACCCTAACCCTAACCCTAACCCTAACCCTAACCCTAACCCTAACCCTAACCCTAACCCCTAACCCTAACCCTAACCCTAACCCTAACCCTAACCCTAACCCTAACCCTAACCCCTAACCCCTAACCCTAACCCTAAACCCTAACCCTAACCCTAACCCTAACCCTAACCCTAACCCTAACCCTAACCCTAACCCTAACCCTAACCCTAACCCTAACCCTAACCTAACCCTAACCCTAACCCTAACCCTAACCCCTAACCCTAACCCTAACCCTAACCCTAACCCTAACCCTAACCCTAACCCTAACCCTAAACCCTAAACCCTAAACCCTAACCCTAAACCCTAAACCCTAAACCCTAACCCTAACCCTAACCCTAACCCTAACCCTAACCCTAACCCTAAACCCTAAACCCTAAACCTAAACCCTAACCCTAAACCCTAAACCCTAAACCCTAAACCCTAAACCCTAACCCTAACCCTAACCCTAACCCTAACCCTAACCCTAACCCTAACCCTAACCCTAACCCTAACCCTAACCCTAACCCTACCCCTAACCCTAACCCTAACCCTAACCCTAACCCTAACCCTAACCCTAACCCTAACCCTAACCCTAACCTAACCCTAACCCTAACCCTACCCCTAACCCTAACCCTAACCCTAACCCTAACCCTAACCCTAACCCTAAACCCTAACCAACACCCTAGTAGTATCCCTAACCCTAAGCCTAACCCTAACCCTAGCTTGTCAGCATAATAAAACTGTGTAGCAAGTTGTTTGTCCATGTGGGCAATGCTTATATTTGGATAAGAAACGCCTAATATATGAAACTACAAGAAAATATGAGTAATACAGAGAAATTAAGATAAATAGATGAGACCTCGTATATAACAGCTGAAACTGATTTCTCCAAGTCAGTTGTTACTGGAGAAAAGGAATCTAAGGTCCAGGAAATCTTTCATTAAACATAACAACACATTAAACAGTATATGAAACTTCTATTATTTACTTAAAGTAGCCTTGAACTTTAAATGTGTGTCACCCAAGGCTAGAAAGAGAAATAAGCACAAGTATGTAGCCAGGTAATGCCTGAGAATTTACTGCATTGTAGCATTAAACTCTAAAACATAGTTCAGATACAATATTCCCGAATTATTGGTTCCATGACAGGATGTTGGAAGTTGTTTGTAAATTTGGGCTATGCTTATAATTGCACAAGAAGGCCTAATATAGGAAACTAGATGAAAACATGAATAATTCAGAGAAAATGTCAGTAAATAGATGAGAACTCATTTAGAAGAGTTGAAATCGATTCTCAAGTCAGGTCTTAGTGAAGAAAAGGTATCTAATATCCAGGAAATTTTAAATTAGAGTAAAGAGCACATAAAACAGTGTATGAAACCTCTTTTATTTACTTAAAGTAGTCTAGAAAATTACATGCGTGTCACAGATGGTTTGTAAGAGAAATAAACAAATTGAGCTGCTTTGGAAAGCCTTACAGTTTACTGTAATGTAGCACTACAGTCTATAGTTGAGGGACAATGTTCCCAAGCTTAATTTGTTCATAACAGTGTGTAGGAAGTTATTTGTATATGTGGGTAATGCTTATACTTGGACAAGATGCCTAATATACGAAAGTACATGAAAACATGAATAATTCAGAGAAAATCACATTAAATAGAAGAGAACTCATTTAGAACAGGTGAAACAGATTCTCCAAATCAGTTGTTAGTGTGGAAAAATTATCTAACATCCACATATTTCTTAATTAGAGTTAAGAGAACATTAAATAGTGTATGAGTCCTATATTTTTACTTAAACGAACCTAGAACTTTAAATATATATCACACAAAGCTTGAAAGAGAGAAATAAGCAAATTGAGCTGCTTTGGAAAGCCTTACAGTTTGCTGTAATGTACCATTACACTCTATAACATAGCTGAGAGACAATGTTCCTGAGCTTCTTCTGTTCATAACAGTGTGTTGAAAGTTGTTTGTATATGTGGGCAATGCTTATACTTGGACAAGAAGGCCTATTGTAGGAAACTACATGAAAACATGAATAATTCAGAGAAAATGACAGTAAGTAGATGAGAACTCCTTTAGAACAACTGAAACAGATTCCCCGAGTCAGTTCTTAGTGTAGAAAAGGTATCTACGATCCAGGAAGTCCTTAATTAGAGTTAAAATACATTAAAAAAGTATATGAAACCTCTTTTATTTACTTAAAGTAGCCTAGAACTTTACATGTGTGTCACACAAGGCTTGAAAGAGACAAATAAGCAAATTGATCAGCACTGTAAAACCTTACAGTTCACTGCAATGTAGTACTACACTCTATAACACAGTTGAGAGACAATGTTTCCGAGCTGCTTCTGTTCATAACAGTGTGTAGGAAGTTGTTTGACAATGTGGGCAAAGCTTATACTTGGACAAGAAGGCAGAATATAGGAAACTACATGAAAACATGAATAATTCAGAGAAAATGACTGTAAACAGATGAGAACTCATTTAGAACAGCTGAAATTGATTCTCCAAGTTAGTTCTTAGTGTAGAAAAGGTAGCTAAGATCCGGGAAATCCTTAATTCGAGTTAAGATCACATGAAACACTGTATGAATCCTATATTGTTTACTTAAAGTAGCCTAGAGTGGTAAATTTGTGTCATACAAGACAGAATAAAATTGAAATAAAGAAAGAAACATGTTAGGCAGCTTTGGAAAGCCTTACCCTTCACTGCAATGTAGTATTACACTCTATAACTTAGTTGAGAGACAATGTCCCCGAGCTTCTTCTGTTCATAACAGTGTTCAGGTAGTTGTTCGTCCAAGTTCCCAATGCTTATAACTGGACCAGAAACCTAATGTTAGAAACTATGAGGAAACATCAGTAATTCTGGGAAAATAACTGTAAATAGATGAGAACTTGCATAGAACATGTATAAAACACTTTTCCAAGTCTGTTGTTAGTTTATAAAAGGTATCTACGAACCAGGAAATCCTTACTTAGAGTTCAGATCACATGTAACCGTGTATAAATCCTATATTGTTTACTTGAAGGTGCCTAGAATGGTAAATGTGTGTCATACAAGGAAGAATACCATTGAAATAGAGAAAGAAACACGTTCGGCATCTTTGGAATGCCTTACACTTCACTGCAATGTAGTATTACACTCTAGAACAGAGGTTCCCAAACTTGTTTGTGCCGTAGACCCCTTGCCATGTTTTTCGGTTTTGGCTAGACCCCCTACTTACCTGATATTGATTTTTTTTGTAAATTTCTAACTGTAGTGAAGTTTAGTGTTAAAAACTTGAAATAAAAACATATGTTAAGTTTTACAAATTTATTTATTGAATTTCAATTAAAACTACTCAAAATAAAATTTTGTATCTGTTATATAAAATATACGTGCCATAAAATTTAATAAAAAATAATGTACCTACTTTTCTCCGGCATTCTCAAACAAAATAACACTGATTCACTATAATTAGTATGATAAACTACCAGTTTATATTTTCTTAAATGTTTTCTCAGCACTTTCCTATTCAAGATTCAGGAAACGAATGAACGTATTTTTCTCACATATTTATAGAGTGACGAATTGAACAAGTCAGTGCAAGTTCGCTAAACTTTGAGACAAAAATTGGCAAGAATGTTTACTGCGCTTATGCTTGTAACAAGATGATACTGGTATATCATTATGTGCAGGTTTTTATCCTACAACTTACACAATTTTATAAACATATATAATAAATTTTTTAATTCATAGGTACTTTTATAAATAATTTATATGTTTTTATATTATAAGATAATATGATGTAAGTAAATAGGTACTGTCAGTGTATGTTGAGATCCACTATCGTGGACCCCCTTTTTCATTTCATGGACCCCCAAATTTTTTTTTCGCTGATGTAGACCCCTTACAGGTTGTCATAGACCCCTGGGGGTCGATATAGACCACTTTGGGAATCACTGCTCTAGAACATAGTTGAGAGACAATGTTCCCAAGCTTCTTCTGTTCATAACAGTGTGTAGGAAGTTGTTTGTATATGTGGGCAAAGCTTATACTTGGACAAGAAGTCATAATATAGGAAACTACATGAAAACATGAAAAATTCAGCAAAAATGACAGTAAATAGATGAGAACTCCTGTAGAACAGCTGAAACAGATTCGCCAAGTCAGTTCTTAGTGTAGAATAGGTACCTAACATTTAGGAATTCCTTAAATCTAGTTGAAAGCAATTTAAACAGTGTATGAATCCTATATTTTTTAATTAAAGAAGCCTAGAACTTTAAATGTATGTCAAACAAAGCTTGAAAGAGAGAAATGAACAAATTAAGCAGCGTTGGAAAACCTTACAGTTCACTGCAATGTAGCTTTACACTCTATAGCATAGTGGAGAGACAATGTTCTCGAGGTTTTGAGGTTCATAACAGTGTTTAGGTAGTTGTTTGTCCAAGTTCTCAATGCTTATACCTAGACCAGAAGGCCTAATGTTAGAAACTATGAAAAAACATCAGTAATTCTGATAAAATAACTGTAAATAGATGAGAACTCGCATAGAACATGTATACAGCACTTCTCCAAGTCAGTTCTATGTGTAGAAAAAATAGCTAATTTCCAGGAAATCCTTAATGAGAGTTAAGATCACATGAAACAGTGTATGAATCCTATATTGTTTACTTAAAGGAGCCTAGAGTGGTAAAAGCCTGTCATACAATGCAGAATACCGTTGAAATAGAGAAAGAAACAAGTTAGGCAGCTTTGGAAAGCCTTACACATCACAGCAATGTAGTATTATACTCTATAATATAACACAGTATAGAGATAATATTCCTGAGCTTCTTCTTTTCATAACAGTGTGTAGGAAGTTGTTTGTATATGTGGGCTATGCTTATACTTGGACAAGAAGGCATAATATAGGAAATTACATGAAAACATGAATAATTCAGAGAAAATGTTAGTAAAAAGATGAGTACTAGTTTAGAACAGCTGAAAGAGACTCTCCAAGTAAGTTCTTAGTGTAGAAAAGGTGTCTAACATCCAGGAATTTCTTAACTCGAGTTGAGAGCAGCTTTGGAAAGCCTTACAGTGCACTGTAATGTAGCCATACACGCTATAACATAGTTGAAAGACAATGTTCCAGAGGTTTTTAGGTTCATAACAGTGTTTAGGTAGTCGTTTGTCCATGTTCCCAATGCTTATACCTGGACCAGAATGCCTATTGTTAGAAACTATGAGAAAACATCAGTAATTCTGAGAAAATAACTGTAAATAGATGAGTACTCACATAGAAAATGTATAAAACACTTCTCCAAGTCGGTTGTTAGTTTATAAAAGATATCAACGATTCAGGAAATCTTTAATTAGAGTTCAGATCACATGAAACAGTGTATGATTCCAATACTGTTTACTTAAAGGAGACTAGAGTGGTAAATGTGTGTCATACGAGGCAAAATACCATTGAAATAGAGAAAGAAACACGTTAGGCAGCTTTGGAAAGCCTTACACTTCACTGCAATGTAGTATTACACTCTATAACATATTAGAGAGACAATGTTCCTGAGCTTCTTGTTTTCATAACAGTGTGTCCTAAGTTGTTTGTATATGTCAGCTATGCTTATACTTGGACAAGAAGGCATAATATAGGAAACTACATGAAAGAATGAATAATTCAGAGAAAATGTTAGTAAATAGATGAGAACTCATTTAGAACAGCTGAAAGAGATTCTCCAAGTCAGTTCTTAGTTTTGAAAAGGTACCTAAGATCCAGGAAATCCTTAATTCGAGTTGAGAGCACATGAAACACTGTATGAATCCTATATTGTTTACTTAAAGTAGCATAGAGTGGTAAATGAGTGTCATAAAAGGCAGAATATTATTGAAATAGAGAAAGAAACACATTAGGCAGCTTTGGAAATCCTTACACTTCATTGCAATGTGGTATTAAACTCTATAACATAGTAGAGAGAAAATGATCCTGAGCTTTTTCTTTTCATAACAGTGTGTACTAAGTTGTTTGTATATGTAGGCTAAGCTTATATTTGGACAAGGAGGCATAATATTGGAGACTACATGAAAACATGAGTAATTCAGAGAAAATGACAGTAAATAAATGAGAATTCCTTTAGAACAGCTGAAAAAGATTCTCAAAGTCCGTTCTTAGTGTAGAAAAGTGATCTAACATTCAAGAATTCCTTAATTCGAGTTGAGAGCACATGAAAGAGTGTATGAATGCTACAGTTTGTACTTAATGGAGCCTAGAACTTTAAATGTATGTCACACAAAGCTTGAAAGAGAGAAATAAGCAAAATAAGCAGCTTTGGAAAGCCTTAGAGCTCACTGTAATGTAGCATTACACTCTATAACATAGTTGAGAGACAATGTTCCCGAGGTTTTCAGGCTCATAACAGTGTTCTGGTAATTGTTTGTCCAAGTTCCCAATGCTGATACCTGGACCAGAAGGCCTAATGTTAGAAACTAAGAGAAAACATCAGTAATTCTGTTAAAATAACTGTAAATAGATGAGAACCTGCATAGAACATGTATAAAGCACTTCTGCAAGTCTGTTGTTTGTTTATAAAAGGTATCTATGATCCAGGAAATCTTAATTAGAGTTCAGATAACATGAAACAGTGTATAAATACTTTATTGTTTACTTAAAGGAGCCTAGAGTGGTAAATGCGTGTCATACAATGCAGAATACCATAGAAATAGAGAAAGAAACACGTTAGGCAGCTTTGGAAAGCCTTATACTTCACTGCAATGTAGTATTACACTCTATAACATAGTAGAGAGAAAATGTTCCTGAGCCTCTTCTTTTCATAACAGTGTGTACTAAGTTGTTTGTATATGTCTGCTATTCTTATACTTGGACAAGAAGGCATAATATAGGAGACTACATGAAAACATGAATAATTCAGAGAAAATGACAGTAAATATATGAGAACTCCTTTAGAACAGCTGAAACACATTCTCTAAGTCAGTTCTTCGTGTAGAAGAGGGATCTAACATCCAAGAATTCCTAAAATCAAGTTGAGAACTCATGAAACAGTGTATGAATCCTATATTTTTAACTAAATGGAGCCTAGAACTTTAAATGTATGTCACACAAAGCATGAAAGAGAGAAATAAGCAAATTAAGCAGCTTTGGAAAGCCTTACACTTCACTGCAATGTAGGATTCCACTCTATAACATAGTTGAGAGACAATGTTCTCGAGCTTCTTCAGTTCATAACAGTGTGTAGGAAGTTGTTTGTATAAGTGGCAAAGCTTATTCTTGGACAAGAAGGCAGAATATAGGAAACTATATAAAAACATAAATAATTCAGAGAAAATGTTGGTAAATAGATGAGAACCCTTTGAACAGCTGAAAGAGATTCTCCAAGACAGTTCTTAGTGTAGAAAAGGTAGCTAAGATCCAGGAATTCCTTAATTAGAGTTAAGATCACATGAAACAGCCGGCACCAGTTTGGCTCAGTGGTAGAGTGTCGGTCTGGGGACTGAAAGGTCCAGGGTTCGATTCCGGTCATGGGCATGTACCTTGGCTGCGGGCACATCCCCAGTAGGTGCTGTGCAAGAGGCAGCTGGTCGATGATTCTCTCTCATGGACAATCTGAGAGAGAGTTTCTAACTCTCTATCCCTCTCTCTTCCTCTATGTGAAAAATCAATAAATATATATTTTAAAAAAATTAAAAAACATCACATGAAACAGTGTATGAATCCTATATTGTTTGCTTAAAGGAGCCTAGAGTGGTAAATGAGTGTCATAAAAGGCAGAACACCACTGAAATAGAGAAACACATTCTGCAGCTTTGGAAAGCCTTACACTTCACTCCAATGTACTACTACACTCTATAACATAGTTGAGAGACAATGTTCCTGACCTGCTTCTGTTCATAACAATGTGTATGAAGTTGTTTGATAATGTGGACAAAGCTTAAACTTGGACAAGAAGGCAGAATATAGGAAACTACATGAAAACAAGAATAACTCAAAAAAATGACTGTAAACAGAGGAGAACTCGCTTACAACAGCTCAAAGAGATTCTCCAAGTCAGTTCTTAGTGTAGAAAAGGTAACTAAGATCTGGAAAGTCCTTACTTCGAGTTGAGATCACATGAAACACTGTATGAATCCTATATTGCTTACTTAAAATAGCCTAGAGTGGTAAATGAGTGTCATAAAAGGCAGAAAACCATTGAAATAGAGAAAGAAACACATTCCACAGCTTTTGAAAGCCTTACACTTCACTCCAATGTAGTACTACACTCTAACATAGTTGAGACACAATGTTCCCGAGCTGCTTTTGTTCCTAACTGTGTGTAGGAAGTTGTTTGTATATGTGGGCAAAGCTTATACTTGGACAAGAAGGCAGAATATAGGAAACTACATGAAAACATGAATAACTCAAAAAAATGACTGTAAACAGAGGAGAACTCCCTTACAACAGCTCAAAGAGATTCTCCAAGTCAGTTCTTAGTGTAGAAAAGATAACTAAGATCCGGAAAATCCTTACTTCGAGTTGAGATCACATGAAACACTGTATGAATCCTATATTGCTTACTTAAAGTAGCCTAGAGTGGTAAATGTGTGTCATACAAGGCAGAATACCATCAAAATAGAGCAAGAAACATGTTCCGCAGCTTTGGAAAGCCTTACACTTCACTGCAATGTAGTACTTCACTCTATAACATAGTTGAGAGACAATGTTCCCGAGCTGCTTCTGTTCAGAACAGTGTGTAGGAAGTTGTTCGTATATGAGGGCAAAACTTTTACTTGGCCAAGAAGGCAGAAGGCAGGAAACTACATGAAAACATGAATAATTCAGAGAAAATGACTGTAAACAGATGAAAACTTGCTTAGAACAGCTGAAAGAGATTTTCCAAGTCAGTTCTTAGTGTAGAAAAGGTAGCTAGCATCCGGGATATCTTTACTTCGAGGTAAGATCACATGAAACACTGCATGAATCCTATATTGTTTACTTAAAGAGCCTAAAGTGGTAAATGAGTGTCATCAAAGGCAGAATATCATTGAAATAGAGAAAGAAACACATACCGCACCTTTGGAAAGCCTTACACTTCACTGCAATGTAGTACTACACTTGAGAGACAATGTTCCCGAGCTGCTTCTGTTCACAACAGTGTGTAGGAAGTTGTTTGTATATATGGGCAAAGCTTATACTTGGACAAGAAGGCAGAATATTGGAAACCAGATGAAAACATGAATTATTCAGAGGAAATGACTGTAAATTGATAAGAACTGATTTAGAATAGCTGAAAGAGATTTTCCAAGTCAGTTATTAGTGTAAAAAAGGCAGCTAAGATCCGGGAAATCCTTAATCGAGTTAAGATCACATGAAACACTCTATGAATCCTATATTGTTTACTTAAAGTAGCATAGAGTGGTAATTGTGTGTCATACAAGGAAGAATACCATGGAAATATAGAAAGAAACACGTTCGGCAGTTTTGGAAAGCCATACACTTCACTGCAATGTAGTAATACACTCTATAACACAGTTGAGAGACAATGTTCCTGAGCTCCTTCTGTTCATAACAGTGTGTAGGAAGTTGTTTGTATATGTGGGCAAATCATACTTGGACAAGAAGGCAGAATATAGGAAACTACATGAAAACATGAATAATTCCAAAAAATGACTGTAAATAGATGAGAACTCATTTAGAACAGCTGAAAGAGATTCTCCATGTCAGTTCTTAGTGTAGGAAAGGTAGCTAAGATCCGGGAAATCCTTAATTCGAGTTAAGATCACATGAAACACTGTATGAATCCTATATTGTTTACTTAAAGAAGCCTAAAGTGGTAAATAAGTGTCCTAAAAGGCAGGATATCATTGAAATAGAGAAAGAAACACATTCCACAGCTTTGGAAAGCCTTACAATTCACTGCAATGTAGTTCTACACTCTATATCATAGTTGAGAGACAATGTTCCCGAGCTGCTTCTGTTCATAACAGTGGGTAGGAAGTTGTTTGTATAGTGGGCAAAGCTTAAACTTGGATAAGAAAGCAGAATATACGAAACTGCATGAAAACATTAATAATTCAGAGAAAATGACTGTAAACCGATGAGAACGGGCTTAGAACAGCTGAAAGAGATTCTCCAAGTCAGTTCTTAGTGTAGAAAAGGTAGCTAAGATCTGGGAAATCCTTAATTCGAGTTAAGATCACATGAAACACTGTATGAATCCTATATTGTTTACTTTAAGTAGCCTAGAGTGGTAAATGTGTGTCATACAAGGCAGAATACCATTGAAATAGAGAAATAAACCAGTTCGGTAGCTTTGGAAACCCTTACTCTTCACTGCAATATAGTACTACACTCTATAAAGTAGTTGAGAGACAATGTTCAGGAGCTGTTTCTGTTCATAACAGTGTGTGGAAGTTGTTTGTATTTGTGGGCAAAGCTTATACCTCGACAAGAAGGCAGAATATAGGAAACTACATGAAAACATGAATAATTCAGAGAAAATGAATGTAAACAGATCAGAACTGGCTGAGAACAGCTGAAAGAGATTTTCCATGTCACTTCTTAGTGTAGAAAGGGTAGCTAATATCCAGGAAATCCTTAATTCGAGATAAGATCACATGAAACACTGTATGAATCCTATATTGTTTACTTAAAGAAGCCTAAAGTGATAAATGAGTGTCATACAAGGCAGAGTATCATTGAAGTAGAGAAAGAAACACATTCCACAGCTTTGGAAATCCTTACACTTCAGTGCAAAGTAGTACTACAGTCTATAATAGGGGTGTCGAACTCAATCAGAGAAGGGGGCAAAATCTAAAATCCAGCCTAAATCGCGGGCCGAATGGTTTACTGAACAGTCATAAACTGACCATGTCATAAACTGAGAGCAGTGTGCAGTGATGAAAGCGCGGTGCGGGCCACATTGCAAGGCCTGTCGGTCTGGATTTGGCCCGGGGGCCTTGTGTTTGACACATGTGCTCTATAACATAGTTGAGAGACAATGTTCCCGAGCTGCTTCTGTTTATAACAGTGTGTAGGAAGTTGTTTGTATATGTGGGCAAAGCTTAAACTTAGACAAGAAGGGAGAATATAGGAAACTACATGAAAACAAGAATAATTCAGAGAAAATGACTGAAAACAGATGAGAACTGGCTTAGAACAGCTGAAAGAGATTCTCCAAGTCAGTTCTTAGTGTAGAAAATGTAGCTAGGACCTGGAAATACTAAATTTGAGTTAAGATCACATGATAAACAAGGGTCCCTCTTGCTGGCATCCAGTCTGAAGCTCAGGCAGGAGAAGCTTTTGTGGCCACTTGAGACCCTCGTCCAGTTTTCACAGGGCCCCAGGGCGTTAGCCACTGGTGAGGGTTTGGTTGAGGGAATGGCTTAGTTTTAGGGTTAGGGTTAGCCTTTGACAACGGGGAGAGAGCTGTGTCAAGTTCGAGAAAATCACTTTGCGCTTCAGGGGCACCTCCCCGGCCCCTCCGGAGGTTCTAACTGGCCCGCTGGCCGGGCCCCTGCGGCCAGCTTTCTGCCCCATTAGCCGGGAACGCCCTACCCTGAGGACAAGGGAACCTCTTGCTGGCGTCCAGCCTGGAGCTCAGGCATTTGGGGCTTTGTGGCCACTGGCGACCCTGGTCCACATTCACCGGGCCCCAGGGCCTTCCCCACTGGACCACCTCCAGCTTTTGACACCGGCCCCAACCCACTCTTCCCTTGACCGCTTCCCGCCGGTGAGCTAAGCGCCCGGCCAAGCCGCCGGGCCCCTCTTTAGGTCCCTGCCGTCGGCAGACCCGCCTGCCGGTCACCCGTGTCCCTGCCCGTGACCCTCTCTCCTGCTTACCTGACCAATTCAGGCTGTTCACTTGGCCCCGCCCCCTTGATCACGTGACCGCCTCCAGCTGCTTACCTGGCCCCGCACGCTCCTTGACTTGACCGGGCTCAGCTGTGGGCCTGGGCCCGCCTCCTGTTTCCGGAAACCACGCCCCTTGTCCATTCGACCAATGAGCGAGCAGCACCAGCCAGTCTGCCCTGCTCCCAAACACAGAGGAATAGCCCCCACCACTGAGATGTAAAGGCACATAGCCCTCTGCTCACAGGGTGCCTCCCAGGTCCCCAAGCGTGGGCAGACCAGCCAGCCCTCCCTTCAGGACACCCAGGGGCCTCCATGAGCCTCTGGGCCGGCCCTTTAACCCCTACCCCGGCCCCCATCGCTCCCACAAAAGGGCAGCTCAGAGCAGAGTGTCCTGGGAAGCCGACAGCCCTGCCTATGGGCTTTGACAACTGGGAGAGAGCTGTGCCAAGTGCAACAAAAATCACTTTCCACTCTGGGGGCACCTCCCTGGCCCTCCGGAGGTTCTTACTGGTCTGGTGGCCGGGCCCCGGGGGCCTGCTTTCTGCCCCATTCGCCGGGAACGCCCTGCCCTGAGGACAAGGGTCCCTCTTGCTGGCATCCAGTCTGAAGCTCAGGCAGGAGAGGCTTTTGTGGCCACTTGAGACACTCGTCCAGTTTTCACAGTGCCCCAGGGCTTTAGCCACTGGTGAGGGTTTGGTTGAGGGAATGGCTTAGTTTTAGGGTTAGGGTTAGCCTTTGACAACGGGGAGAGAGCTGTGTCAAGTTCGAGAAAATCACTTTGCGCTTCGGGGGCACCTCCCCGGCCCCTCCGGAGGTTCTAATTGGCCCGCTGGCCGGGCCCCTGCGGCCAGCTTTCTGCCCCATTTGCCAGGAACGCCCTACCCTGAGGACAAGGGAACCTCTTGCTGGCGTCCAGCCTGGAGCTCAGGCATTTGGGGCTTTGTGGCCACTGGCGACCCTGGTCCACATTCACCGGGCCCCAGGGCCTTCCCCACTGGACCACCTCCAGCTTTTGACACCGGCCCCAACCCACTCTTCCCTTGACCGCTTCCTGCCGGTCAGCTAAGCGCCCGGCCGAGCCGCCGGGCCCCCTCTTTAGGTTCCTGTCGCCGGCAGACCGGCCTGCTGGTCACCCGAGTCCCTGCCGGCGACCCTCTCTCCTGCTTACCTCACCACTTCAGGCTGTTCACCTGGCCCCGCCCCCGTGATCCCATGACCGCCTCCAGCTGCTCACCTGGCCCCGCCCCCTCCTTGACTTGACCATGCTCAGCTGTGGGCCTGGGCCCGCCTCCTTGTTCCGGAAACCACGCCACTGGTCCATCCGACCAATGAGCGAGCAGCACCAGCCAGTCTGCCCTGCTCCCAAACACAGAGGAATAGCCCCACCACTGGGATGTAAAGGCACATAGCCCTCTGCTCACAGGGTGCCTCCCAGGTCCCCAAGCGTGGAAAGACCAGCCAGCCCTCCCTTCAGGACACCCACGGGCCTCCGTAAGCCTCGGGGCCGGCCCTCCTCCCCCACCCCCACCTCGGTCCCCATCGCTCACACCAAAGGGCAGATCACAGCATAGTGTCCTGGGCCGCCCACAGCCCTACCTATGGGCTTTGACAACCGGGAGAGAGCTGTGCCAAGTCCAACAAAAATCACTTTCCACTCTGGGGGCACCTCCCCGGCACCTCTGGAGGTTCTTACTGGTCTGGTGGCCGGGCCCCGGGGACCTGCTTTCTGCCCCATTCGCCAGGAACGCCCTGCCCTGAGGACAAGGGTCCCTCTTGCTGGCATCCAGTCTGAAGCTCAGGCAGGAGAGGCTTTTGTGGCCACTTGAGACACTCGTCCAGTTTTAACAGGGCCCCAGGGCTTTAGCCACTGGTGAGGGTTTGGTTGAGGGATAGGCTTAGTTTTAGGGTTCGGGTTAGCCTTTGACAACGGGGAGAGAGCTGTGTCAAGTTCGAGAAAATCACTTTGCGCTTCGGGGGCACCTCCCCGGCCCCTCCGGAGGTTCTAACTGGCCCGCTGGCCGGGCCCCTGGGGCCAGCTTTCTGCCCCATTCGCAGGGAACGCCATACCCTGAGGACAAGGGAACCTCTTGCTGGCGTCCAGCCTGGAACTCAGGCATTTGGGGCTTTGTGGCCACTGGCGACCCTGGTCCACATTCACCGGGCCCCAGGGCCTTCCCCACTGGACCACCTCCAGCTTTTGACACCGGCCCCAACCAACTCTTCCCTTGACCGCTTCCTGCCGGTCAGCTAAGCGCCCGGCCGAGCCGCTGGGCCCCCTCTTTAGGTCCCTGCTGCCGGCAGACCGGCCTGCTGGTCACCCGAGTCCCTGCCCGCGACCCTCTCTCCTGCTTACCTCACCACTTCAGGCTGTTCACCTGGCCCCGCCCCCTTGATCCCGTGACCGCCTCCAGCTGCTCACCTGGCCCCGCCCCCTCCTTGACTTGACCAGGCTCAGCTGTGGGCCTGGGCCCGCCTCCTTGTTCCGGAAACCACGCCCCTGGTCCATCCGACCAATGAGCGAGCAGCACCAGCCAGTCTGCCCTGCTCCCAAACACGGAGGAATAGCCCCCACCACTGGGATGTAAAGGCACATAGCCCTCTGCTCACAGGGTGCCTCCCAGGTCCCCAAGCGTGGGCAGACCAGCCAGCCCTCCCTTCAGGACACCCAGGGGCCTCCATGAGCCTCTGGGCCGGCCCTTTAACCCCCCCCCCCGGCCCCCATAGCTCCCACAAAAGGGCAGCTCAGAGCAGAGTGTCCTGGGAAGCCGAAAGCCCTGCCTATGGGCTTTGACAACTGGGAGAGAGCTGTGCCAAGTCCAACAAAAATCACTTTCCACTCTGGGGGCACCTCCCCGGCCCCTCCGGAGGTTCTTACTGGTCTGGTGGCCGGGCCCCGGGGGCCTGCTTTTTGCCCCATTCGCCCGGAACGCCCTGCCCTGAGGACAAGGGTCCCTCTTGCTGGCATCCAGTCTGAAGCTCAGGCAGGAGAGGCTTTTGTGGCCACTTGAGACCCTCGTCCAGTTTTCACAGGGCCCCAGGGCTTTAGCCACTGGTGAGGGTTTGGTTGAGGGAATGGCTTAGTTTTAGGGTTAGGGTTAGCCTTTGACAACGGGGAGAGAGCTGTGTCAAGTTCGAGAAAATCACTTTGCGCTTCGGGGGCACCTCCCCGGCCCCTCCGGAGGTTCTAACTGGCCCGCTGCCCGGGCCCCTGCGGCCAGCTTTCTGCCCCAATCGCCCGGAACGCCCTACCCTGAGGACAAGGGAACCTCTTGCTGGCGTCCAGCCTGGAGCTCAGGCATTTGGGGCTTTGTGGACACTGGCGACCCTGGTCCACATTCACCGGGCCCCAGGGCCTTCCCCACTGGACCACCTCCAGCTTTTGACACCGGCCCCAACCCACTCTTCCCTTGACCACTTCCCGCCGGTCAGCTATGCGCCTGGCGGAGCCGCCGGGCCCCCTCTTCAGGTCCCTGCGCCCGGCAGACAGGCCTGCTGGTCATCCGAGTCCCTGCCCGCGACCCTCTCTCCTGCTTACCTCACCACTTCAGGCTGTTCACCTGGCCCCGCCCCCGTGATCCCATGACCGCCTCCAGCTGCTCACCTGGCCCCGCCCCCTCCTTGACTTGACCAGGCTCAGCTCTGGGCCTGGGCCCGCCTCTTTGTTCCGGAAACCACGCCCCTGGTCCATCCGACCAATGAGCGAGCAGCACCAGCCAGTCTGCCCTGCTCCCAAACACAGAGGAATAGCCCCACCACTGGGATGTAAAGGCACATAGCCCTCTGCTCACAGGGTGCCTCCCAGGTCCCAAAGCGTGGGAAGACCAGCCAGCCCTCCCTTCAGGACACCCACGGGCCTCCGTGAGCCTCGGGGCCTGCCCTCCTCCCCCACCCCCACCCCGGTCCCCATCGCTCACACCAAAGGGCAGCTCACAGCAGAGTGTCCTGGGACTCCCACAGCCCTGCCTATGGGCTTTGACAACCGGGAGAGAGCTGTGCCAAGTCCGACAAAAATCACTTTGCACTCTGGGGGCACCTCCCAGGCCCCTCCGGAGGTTCTTTCTGGTCTGGTGGCCAGGCCCCGGGGGCCTGCTTTCTGCCCCATTCACCGGGAACGCCCTGCCCTGAGGACAAGGGTCCCTCTTGCTGGCATCCAGTCTGAAGCTCAGGCAGGAGAGGCTTTTGTGGCCACTTGAGACCCTCGTCCAGTTTTCACAGTGCCCCAGGGCTTTAGCCACTGGTGAGGGTTTGGTTGAGGGAATGGCTTAGTTTTAGGGTTAGGGTTAGCCTTTGACAACGGGGAGAGAGCTGTGTCAAGTTCGAGAAAATCACTTTGCGCTTCGGGGGCACCTCCCCGGCCCCTCCGGAGGTTCTAATTGGCCCGCTGGCCGGGCCCCTGCGGCCAGCTTTCTGCCCCATTCGCCAGGAACGCCCTACCCTGAGGACAAGGGAACCTCTTGCTGGCGTCCAGCCTGGAGCTCAGGCATTTGGGGCTTTGTGGCCACTGGTGACCCTGGTCCACATTCACCGGGCCCCAGGGCCTTCCCCACTGGACCACCTCCAGCTTTTGATACGGGCCCCAACCCACTCTTCCCTTGACCGCTTCCCGCCAGTCAGCTGAGCGCCCGGCCGAGCCGCCAGGCCCCCTCTTTAGGTCCCTGCCGCAGGCAGACCGGCCTGCCGGTCACCCGAGTCCCTGCCCGCGACCCTCTCTCCTGCTTACCTCACCACTTCAGGCTGTTCACCTGGCCCCGCCCCCGCGATCCCGTGACCGCCTCCAGCTGCTTACGTGGCCCCGCCCCCTCCTTGACTTGACCTGCTCAGCTGTGGGCCTGGGCCCGCCTCCTGGTTCCGGAAACCACGCCCCTTGTCCATTCGACCAATGAGCGAGCAGCACCAGCCAGTCTGCCCTGCTCCCAAACACGGAGGAATAGCCCCCACCACTGGGATGTAAAGGCGCATAGCCCTCTACTCACAGGGTGCCTCCCAGGTCCCCAAGCGTGGGCAGACCAGCCAGCCCTCCCTTCAGGACACCCAGGGGCCTCCATGAGCCTCTGGGCCGGCCCTTTAACCCCCCCCCCCCGGCCCCCATAGCTCCCACAAAAGGGCAGCTCAGAGCAGAGTGTCCTGGGAAGCCGAAAGCCCTGCCTATGGGCTTTGACAACCGGGAGAGAGCTGTGCCAAGTCCGACAAAAATCACTTTGCACTCTGGGGGCACCTCCCCGGCCCCTCCGGAGGTTCTTTCTGGTCTGGTGGCCAGGCCCCGGGGGCCTGCTTTCTGCCGCATTCGCCGGGAACGCCCTGCCCTGAGGACAAGGGTCCCTCTTGCTGGCATCCAGTCTGAAGCTCAGGCAGGAGAGGCTTTTGTGGCCACTTGAGACCCTCATCCAGTTTTCACAGGGTCCCAGGGCGTTAGCCACTGGTGAGGGTTTGGTTGAGGGATAGGCTTAGTTTTAGGGTTAGGGTTAGCCTTTGACAACGGGGAGAGAGCTGTGTCAAGTTCGAGAAAATCACTTTGCGCTTCGGGGGCACCTCCCCGGCCCCTCCGGAGGTTCTAACTGGCCCGTTGGCCAGGCCCCTGCGGCCAGCTTTCTGCCCCATTCGCCGGGAACGCCCTACCCTGAGGACAAGGGAACCTCTTGCTGGCGTCCAGCCTGGAGCTCAGGCATTTGGGGCTTTGTGGCCACTGGCGACCCTGGTCCACATTCACCGGGCCCCAGGGCCTTCCCCACTGGACCACCTCCAGCTTTTGATACCGGCCCCAACCCACTCTTCCCTTGACCGCTTCCCGCCCGTCAGCTAAGCGCCTGGCCGAGCCGCCGGGCCCCCTCTTTAGGTCCCTGCTGCCGGCAGACCGGCCTGCTGGTCACCCGAGTCCCTGCCCGCGACCCTCTCTCCTGCTTACCTCACCACTTCAGGCTGTTCACCTGGCCCCGCCCCCTTGATCCCGTGACCTCCTCCAGCTGCTCATCTGGCCCCGCCCCCTCCTTGACTTGCCTGGCTCAGCTGTGGGCCTCGGCCCGCCTCCTTGTTCCGGAAACCACGCCCCTGGTCCATTCGACTAATGATCGAGTAGCACCAGCCAGTCTGCCCTGCTCCCAAACACAGAGGAATAGCCCCACCACTGGGATGTAAAGGCACATAGCCCTCTTCTCACAGGGTGCCTCCCAGGTCCCCAAGCGTGGGAAGACCAGCCAGCCCTCCCTTCAGGACACCCACGGGCCTCCGTGAGCCTCGGGGCCGGCCCTCCTCCCCCACCCCCACCCCAGTCCCCATCGCTCACACCAAAGGGCAGCTCACAGCACAGTGTCCTGGGACGCCAACAGCCCTGCCTATGGGCTTTGACAACCAGGAGAGAGCTGTGCCAAGTCCGACAAAAATCACTTTCCACTCTGGGGGCACCTCCCCGGCCCCTCCGGAGGTTCTTTCTGGTCTGGTAGCCAGGCCCCGGGGGCCTGCTTTCTGCCCCATTCGCCGGGAACGCCCTACCCTGAGGACAAGGGTCCCTCTTGCTGGCATCCAGTCTGAAGCTCAGGCAGGAGAGGCATTTGTGGCCACTTGAGACCCTCGTCCAGTTTTCACAGGGCCCCAGGGCTTTAGCCACTGGTGAGGGTTTGGTTGAGGGAATGGCTTAGTTTTAGGGTTAGGGTTAGCCTTTGACAACGGGGAGAGAGCTGTGTCAAGTTCGAGAAAATCACTTTGCGCTTCGGGGGCACCTCCCCGGCCCCTCCGGAGGTTCTAACTGGCCCGCTGCCCGGGCCCCTGCGCCCAGCTTTCTGCCCCAATCGCCGGGAACGCCCTACCCTGAGGACAAGGGAACCTCTTGCTGGCGTCCAGCCTGGAGCTCAGGCATTTGGGGCTTTGTGGCCACTGGCGACCCTGGTCCACATTCACCGGGCCCCAGGGCCTTCCCCACTGGACCACCTCCAGCTTTTGACACCGGCCCCAACCCACTCTTCCCTTGACCGCTTCCTGCCGGTCAGCTAAGCGTCCGGCCGAGCCGCCGGGCCCCCTCTTTAGGTCCCTGTGGCGGGCAGACCGGCCTGCCGGTCACCGGTGTCCCTGCCCGGGACCCTTTCTCTTGATTACCTCACCACTTCAGGCTGTTCACCTGGCCCCGCCCCCTTGATCCTGTGACCTCCTCCAGCTGCTCACCTTGCCCCGCCCCCTCCTTGACTTGACAGGGCTCAGCTTTAGGCCTGGGCCTGTCTCCTTGTTCGGGAAGCCCCGCCCCTGGTCCATTCGACCAATGAGCGAGCAGAACCGTTCAGTCTGCCCTGCTCCCAAACACAGAGGAATATCCCCCACCACTGAGATGTAAAAGCCCATAGCCCTCTGCTCACAGGGTGCCTCCCAGGTCCCCAAGCGTGGGAAGACCAGCCAGCCCTCCCTTCAGGACACCCACAGGCCTCCATGAGCCTCGGGGCCGGTCCCCTCCCCTCCCCCGCCCCCATTGCTCCTACCAGGGAGCAGCTCACAGAAGAGTGTCCTGGGACACCCACAGCCCTGCCTATGGGCTGTTTTGACAACTGGGAGATAGCTGTGTCAAGTCTGAGAAAAATCACTTTCTGCTCTGGGGGCACCTCTCTGGCCCCTCCAGAGGTTCTTTCTGGTCTGGTGGCCAGGCCCCGGGGGCCTGCTTTCTGCCGCATTCGCCGGGAACGCCCTGCCCTGAGGACAAGGGTCCCTCTTGCTGGCATCCAGTCTGAAGCTCAGGCAGGTGAGGCTTTGTGGCCACTTGAGTCCCTCGTCCAGGTTTCACAGGGCCCCAGGGCATTAGCCACTGGTGAGGGTTAGGTTGAGGGATAGGTTTAGTTTTAGGGTTAGGGTTAGCCTTTGACAACGGGGAGAGAGCTGTGTCAAGTTCGAGAAAATCACTTTCCACTATGGGGGCACCTCCTCCTGTAAAATACGGTTGAAAGATAATATTCCCTACTTTCTCAGGTTGATTACAGTGTTTAGGAAGTTGTTTGTACATGTGGGCAATGATTATGCATGGACAAGAAGGCCTAATATTGGAATGTAGAAGACAATGAATAATTCATTGTAATAATCGTAAAGAAATGAGAACTCTCATAGAATATGTAGAAAACACTATTCCTAATAAGTTGTTAATGCGGAAAGTTATCTATGATCCAGGAAATTTTTAATTACAGTAAAGATCACATTGAACAGTGTATGAAACCTCTATTATTTACTTACAGTAGTCTAGAGCTGTAAATGTGTGTCATACAAGGCTTGAAAGAGTGAAATATGCACAATTAATCTGTTATTGAATGCTTTAGACTTCATAGCAATGTAGCATTGAACTCTAAACCTTAGTTGAGGGAAAATGTTTCCTAGATTCTCAGGTTCATTACAGTATTTATGAAGTATTTTGTTCTTGTGGGCAATGTTTTTACTTGGACAAGAAGGCCTTATACAGGAAACTACAAGAAAACATGAATAATTCAGAAGTAATAACCATAAATAGATGAGAACTCTAATAGAACATGTAGAAGACACTTCTCCAAGTCAGTTGTTAGTATAGAAAAAGTATCGAAGATCCAGGAAATCTTTAATTAGAGTTAAGAGCACATTAAACAGTGTATGAAACCTCTTTTATTTACTTAAAGGATCCTAGAACTATAAAAGTGTGTCATACAAGGAATAATATCCTTGAAATAGAGAAATAAGCACATTTAAGCAACTTTGGAAAGCCTTAGACTTCACTGCAATGTAGCTTTAAACCCTATAACATAGTTGAGATACAATGTTCCCGACATTCTCAGGTTCATAACAGTTGGTAGGAAGTTGTTTGTACATGTAGGCAATGGTTATACTTGGACAACAATGCCTCATATAGGAAACTACAGGAAAACATGAGTCATTCATAAAAATAACATTAACTAGATGAGAACATGGGTAAAACATGTAGAACACACTTTTCCAAGTCAGTTGTTAGTGTAGAAAACGTATCTAAGATACAGGAAATCCTTAGAGATTAGAGCACATGAAACCATGTATGAAACCTCTATTATTTACTATAAAAGCCTAGAACTGTTATGTGTTTCATACAAGGCAGAATATCCTTGAATTGGAGAAATAAGCACATTTTAGTAGCTTTGGAAAGCCTTACACTTCACTGAAATGTAGCATTAAACTCTAAAACATAATTGAGAGACAATGTTCCCACGCTTCTCATGTCATTAACACTGTGTAAAAAGTTGTTTGTATATGTGGGCAATGTTTATACTTGGACAAGAAGGCCTAATATGGGAAACTACCTGAAAACATGAGTAATTCAGAGAAAATAAAAGTAAATAGATTAAAACTGGTATAGAACAGGTGAAACTGATTCCCCAATTCAGTTGTTAGTGTAGAAAAGGTATCGAAGATCTTGGGAATCCTTAGAATAAATAGCACATTTACCATTGTATGAAACGTCTATTATTTACTTAACGGATCCAAGAACTTTAAATGTGTGTCATAGAAGACTTGAAAGAGAGAAATAAGCACAGTTAAGCAGCTTTGGAAAGGCTTAGACTTCACTGCAATGTAGCAATAAACTGTAAAACATGGTTGAGAGACAATGTTCCCTAGTTTCTCAGGTTGATTATAGTGTTTAGGTAGTTGTTTGTACATGTGTGCAATACTTATACTTGGATAAGCAGGCCTAATATAGAAAACTACAAGAAAGCATGAATAATTCAGAAGAAATAATAGTAAATAGATGAGAACTCTCATAGAACATGTAGAAAACACTAATCCATGTAAGTTGTTAGTGCAGAAAGTTATCTAAGATCCAGGAAATTTTTAATTACAATAAAGAGCACATTAAACAGTGTATGAAACCTCTATTATTTACTTACAGTAGCCTAGAACTGTAAATATGTGTCATACAAGGCTTGAAAGAGAGAAATATGCACAATTAAGCAGCTTTGGAAAGCCTTTGACTTAACTGCAGTGTAGCATTAAACCCTATAACTTAGTGGAGAGACAATGTTCTCAAACTTCTCAGGTTCATAACAGTGTGTGGGAAGTTGTTTGTACATGTGAGCAATGCTTATACTTGGACAAGAAAGCCAAATATAGAAAACTCAAGAAAACATGAGTAATTCAGAGATAATAACAGTAAATAGATGAGAATTCCCATAGTACATGTAGAACACACTTCTCCAAGTAAGTTGTTAGCGTAGAAAGGTATCTATGATCCAGGAAATTTTTAATTACAGTAAAGAGCACATTAAACAGTGTATGAAACCTCTATTATTTACTTAAAAAAGCCTAAACTGTAAATGTGTGTCATACAAGGCTTGAAAGAGAGAAATATGCACAATTAAGCAGCTTTAGAAAGCCTTAGACTTCACTGCAAGGTAGCATTAAACTCTAAACCATAGTTGCAAGAAAAATGTTCCCGAGCTTCTCAGGTTCATGACAGTGTGTAAGAAGTTGTTTGTTCATGTGTGCAATGCTTATACTTGGAAAAGAAGGCCTAATTATAGGAAACTACAGAAAACATGAGTAATTTATGGAAAATAACAGTAAATAGATGAGAACTCCCATAGAACAGGTAAAACACATTCTGCTAGTCAGTCGTTAGTGTAGAAAAGGTACCTAAGATCCAGAAATCCTTAATTAGAGTAAATATCACATTTAAGATTGTATGAAACCTCTATTATTTACTGAAAGGAGCCTAGAACTTTACATGTGTGTAATACAAGGCTTGAAAGAGGGAAATATGCACAAGTAAGCAGCTTTGGAAAGCCTTAGACTTCACATCAATGTAGCATTAAACTCTAAACCGTAGTTGAGAGAAAATGTTCCCTAGCTTCTCAGGTTCATTACAGTGTGTAGGAAGTTGTTTGTATATGTGAGCAATACTTATACTTGGACAAGAAGGCCTAATATAGGAAACTACAAGAAAACATGAATAATTCAGAGAAAATAACAATATATAGATGAAAAATTGCATAAAAAATGTGGAAGACACTTCTCCAAGTCAGTTGTTAGTATAGAAAAAGTATCGAAGATCCAGAAAATCCTTAGAGTTAAGAGCAGATTAAACATTGTATGAAACCTATATTATTTACTTAAAGGAGCCTAGAACTGTAAATGTGTGTCATACAAGACTTGAGAGAAATAAGCACAATTAAGCAGCTGGAGAAAGCCTTAGACTTCACTGCAATGTAGCATTAAACTCTGAAACATAGTTGAGAGACAATGTTCCCGAGCTTCTCAGCTTCATAACAGTGTGTAGTAAGTTGATTGTACATGTGAGCAATGTTTATGATTGGACAAGAATGTCTAATATAGGAAACTACAAGAAAACATGAGTAATTCAGAAGTAATAACAGTAAAAAGATGAGAACTCTCATAGAACATGTAGAAAACAGGTCTCCAAGTAAGTTGTTAGTGTAGAAAGTTATCTAAGATCCAGGAAATCATTAATTAGAGATTAGAGCAGATTAAACATTGTATGAAACCTCTATTATTTACTTAAAGGTGCCTAGAACTGTAATTGTGTGTCATACAAGGCAGAATATCTTTGAAATAGAGAAATAAGCACATCTAAGCAGCTTTGGAAAGCCTTAGAGTTCACTGCAATGTAGCCTTAAACCCTTTAACAATGCTTATAATAAGGCAAGAATTCGGAATATACGAAACTACAAGAAAACATGAGTAATTCAGAACAAATAACAATAAATAAATGAGAACTCTAATAGAACATGTTGAAAACACTTCTTCAAGTAAGTTGTTAGTGTAGAAAGTTATATAAGATACAGGAAATCCTAAATTAGAGTTAAGAGAACTGTAAATGTGTGTCATAGAAGCTTGAAAGAAAGACGTAAGCACATTTAAGCAGTGTGTAGGAAGTTGTTTGTACCTGTGGGCAATGCTTATACTTGGACTAGAAGGCCTACTGTAGTAAACTACAAGAAAACTTGAGTAATTCAGAGAAAATAACAGTAAAAGGATTAGAACTCGAATAGAAGAGGTAGAACACTCTTCTCCACGTTAGTTGTTATTGTAGAAATGTATTGAAGATCCAGGAAATTCTTAATTAGAGTTAAGAGCACATGAATCAGTGTATGAAACCTCTATTATTTACTTAAAGGGGCCTAGAACTTTAAATGTGTGACATACAGGGATTGAAAGAGAGAAATAAACACAATTAAGCAGCTTTGGAAAGCCTTAGACTTCACTGCAATGTAGCATTAAACTCTAAAACATGGTTGAGAGACAATGTTCCCAAGTTCTCAGCTTCATAACATTGTGTAGGAAATTGTTTGTACATATGGGCAATGCTTATAATTGGACAAGAAATCCTAATATAGGAAACTACAAGAAAACCTGAGTAATTCAGAAAAAATAACAGAAAATAGAGGAGAACTCTCATAGTACATGTAGAAAACACTTCTCCAAGTAAGTTGTTAGTGTAGAAAAGGAACCTGTTTAACCTGTTCTAAATGAGTTCTCATCTATTTACTGTTATTTTCGCTGAATTACTCATGTTTTCATGTAGTTGCCTATATTAGGCCTTCTTGTTTAAGTATAAGCATTGCCTACTTAAACAAACACACTGTTATGAACCTAAGAGCAGGGTACCATTGTCTCTCAACTACGTTATAGAGTTTAAAGCAAAATTGTAGTGAAGTCTAAGGCTTTTCAAAGCTGCTGAATTGTGCTTATTTCACTCTTTCAAGACTTGTATGAGGTTTCATATTGAGTTTAATGTGCTCTTAAGTTTAATTAAGGATTTTCTGGATCTTAGATACCTTCTCTACACTATCAACTGACTTAGAGAAATCTGTTTCACCTGTTCTATGCTAATTCTCATCTGTTTACTGTTATTTTCCCGGAATTAGTGATGTTATAGAGTTTAATAGTACATTATAGTGAAGGGTAAGGCTTTCCAAAGCTGCTTAATTATGCTTATTTCTCTCATTCAAGCCTTGTTTGAGACTTATTTAAAGTTCTAAGCACCTTTAAGTAAATAATGTAGGGTTCATACACTGTTTAATGTGATCATAACTCTAATTAAGGATTTCCTGGATCTTAGATACCTTTTCAACTTTATCAACTGACTTGGAGAATCTGTTTCACCAGTTCGATACAAGTTATCATCTATTTAATGTAGTTTTCTCTGTATTACTGATGTTTTCTTGTAGTTCCCAATATTAGGCCTCTTTGTCAAAGAATAAGCATTGGAATATGGACAAACAACTTTCTACACAAGGTTATGAACCTGAGAAGCTCTGGAACATTGTCTCTCAACTATATTATAGAGTTAAATGCTACATTATCATGAAGCAGGAGTCTTTCCAAAGTTGCTTAAATTGTTTATTTGTCTATTTCAAGGATATTTTTCCTTGTATGACACCCATTTACCATTCTAGGCTCCTGTAAGTAAATAATTCATACACTGTTTAATGTGACCTTAACTCTAATTAAGGATTTCCTGGATCGTAGATACATTTTATAAACTAACAACAGACTTGGAGAAATGTTTTCTAGATGTCCTATGGGAGTTTTCATCTATTTACTGTTATTTTCCATGAATTACTGATGTTTTCTTGTAGTTTCCAATATTAGGCCTTCTTGTCCAAGTATAAGCATTGCCCACATGTACAAACAACTTCCTGCACACTGTTATGAACCCGAGAAGCTCGTGAACATTGTCTCTCAACTGTGTTTTAGAGTTTAATGCTACAATGCAGTGAAGTCTAAGGATTTCCAAAGTTGCTTAATTGTTTTATATATTAGGACTTCTTATCCAATTATAAGCATTGCCCACAAGGACAAACAACTTGCTACACACTGTTATGAAGCTGGGAAGCTAGGGTTAAAGTTAGGGCTAGGGTTAGGATTAGGGCTAGTGTTAGGGTTAGGGTTAGAGTTAGTGATAGGGTTAGGGCTACGGTTATGGTTAGGGTGAGGGAGTATTGTCTTTCAACTCTGTTATAGAGTTTAATGCTACATTTCAGTGAAGTGTAAGGGTTTCCAAAGCTACTTAAATATGTTTATTTCTCTATTTCAAGGATTTCTGTCTTTTATGACATACATTTATAGTTATGTGCTCCTTTAAGTACATAATATAGGTTTTAATGATCTCTTTAGTATAAATAAGGTTTTCCTGGATCTTACATACCTTTTCTACACTAAAAACTGACTTGTAGAAGTGTTTTCTACATGTTCTATGCGAGTTCTCATTTATTTACTGTTATTTTCTCTGAATTACTGTTTTCTTCTAGTTTCCAATATTAGGCTTTCTTGTCCAAGTATAAGCATTGGGAACATGGACAAACAACTACCTAAACACTGTTTTGAATCTGAGAAGCTCTGGAACATTGTCTCTCAACTATGTTATAGAGTTTAATGCTACATTACAGTGAAGTCAAAAGCTTTCCAAAGCTGCTTAAATATGCTTATTTCTCTATTTCAAGGATATTCTGTCTTGCATGACACACATTTACAGTGCTAGGCTACTTTAAGTAAATAATAGAGGTTTCATACACTGTTTTATGTGCTCTTAACTCTAATTAAGTATTTCCTGGATGTTAGATACCTTTCTACAAAAACAACTTACTTGGAGAAGTGTTTCCTACATATTACATGCGAGTTCTCACACTGTTAACAACCTGAGAAACTCAGGAACATTGATTCTCACCTATATTATAGAGTTGAATACTACATTGCTGTGAAGTCTAAGACTTTCCAAAGATGCTGAAATGTGCGTATTTCTCTATATCAAGGATATTTTGCCTTGCATGTCACACATTTACAGTTCTAGGCTCCTTTAAGTAAATAATAGAGGGTTCCTACACGGTTTAATGAGCTTTTTACTGTAATTAAGGATTTCCTGGATCTTAGATTCCTTTTATACACAAACAACAGACTTGGAGAAGTGTTTTCTACATGTTCTATGCCAGTATTCATCTATTTACTGTTATTTTCCCTGAATTACTGATATTTTCTTATAGTTTCCAATATTAGGACTTCTTGTCAAAGTATAAGCATTGGAGATATGGACAAACAACTTCCTACACACGGTTATGAACCTGACAAGCTCTGGAACATTGTCCCTCAACTATGTTATAGAGTTCAATGCTACATTGCAGTGAAGTCTAAGGCTTTCTCCAGTTGCTTAATTGTGCTTATTTCTCTATTTCAAGGCTTGTGTGACACGTGTTTAAAGATCTGGGCTCCTTTACGTAAATAATATGGGATTCATACACTGTTTAATGTGCTCTTAACTCTAATTAAGGAATTCCTGGATATTAGATACCTTTTCTATACTAACAACTGACGTGGAGAATCTGTTTCACCTGTTCTAAACGAGTTCTCATCTATTTACTGTCATTTTCTCTGAATTATTCATGTTTTCATGTAGTTTCCTATATTAGGCCTTCTTGTCCAAGTATAAGCATTGCCCACATGTACAAACAACTTCCTGAACACTGTTATGAACCCGAGAAGCTTGGAAACATTGTCTCTCAACTATGTTTTAGAGTTTAATGCTACAATGCAGTAAAGTCTAAGGATTTCCAAAGCTGCTTAATAGTGCTTATTTCTCTCTTTCAAGCCTCGTGTGACACACATTTAAAGTTCTAGGCTACCTTAAGAAAATAATAGAGTTTTCATACACTGTTTAATGTGCTGTTCCATTTAATTAAAGATTGCCTGGGTCTTAGATTCCTTTTCTCCACTAATAACTGACTTGTAGAAATCTGTTTCAGCTGTTTTATATGAGGTCTCATCTATTTACTGTTGATTTCTCTGTATTACTCATTTTTTCTCGTGGTTTCATATATTAGGCCTTCTTATCCAAATATAAGCATTGCCCACAAGGACAAACAACTTGCTACACACTGTTATGAAGCTGGGAAGCTAGGGTTAGGGTTAGGGGTAGGGTTAGGGTTAGGGCTAGGGTTAGGATTAGGGTTAGGTTTAGGGTTAGAACTAGGGTTAGGGTTAGGGCTAGGGTTAGGGTTAGGGTTAGGCTTAGGGTTAGGACTAGGGTTAGGGTTAGGGATAGGGTTATGGTTAGGGTGAGGGAATATTGTCTTTCAACTCTGTTATAGAATTTAATGCTACATTTCAGTGAAGTGTAAGGGTTTCCAAAGTTACTTAAATATGTTTATTTCTCTATTTCAAGGATTTCTGTCTTGTATGACATACCTTTATAATTATGTGGTTTTTTTGGTTTATTGGTTTCATACACTATTTAATGATCTCTTTAGTGTAATTAAGGTTTTCCTGGATCTTAGAAACCTTTTCTACCCTAACAACTGACTTGGAGAATTGTTTTCTACATGTTCTATGCGAGTTCTCATCTATTTACTGTTATTTTCTCTGAATTACTGTTTTCTTCTAGTTTCCAATATTATGCCTTCTTGTTCAAGTATAAGCATTGGGAACATGGACAAACAAATACCTAAACACTGTTTTGAACCTGAGAAGCTCTGGAACATTGTCTCTCAACTATGTTTTAGAATTTAATGCTACATTACAGTGAAGTCAAAAGCTTTCCAAAGCTGCTTAAATATGCTTATTTCTCTATTTAAAGGATATTCTGTCTTGCATGGCACACATTTACAGTTCCATGCTACTTTAATTAAATAAAAAGTCTTAATACACTGTTTCATGTGCTCTTAACTCTAATTAAGGATTTCCTGGATGTTAAATACCTTTCTACACAAACAACTTACTTGGAGAAGTGTTTCCTACATATTACACGCGAGTTCTCATGCTGTTAACAACCTGAGAAGCTCAGGAACATTGTATCTCACCTATATTATAGAGTTTAATACTACATTGCAGTGATGTGTAAGGCTTTCCAAAGATGCTGAAATGTGCTTATTTGTCTATTTCAAGGATATTTTGCTTTGTATGACACACATTTACACTTCTAGGCTCCATTAAGAAATAATAGAGATTTCATACACAGTTTAATGAGCTCTTTACTGTAATAAGGATTTCCTGGATCTTCGATTCCTTTTATACACAAACAACAGACTTGGAGAAGTGTTTTCTGCATGTTCTATGTGAGTTCTCATCTATTTAATGTTATTTTCCCTGAATTAATGATATTTTCTTGTAGTTTCCAACATTTGGCCTTGTTGTCAAAGTATAAGCATTGGGGATATGGACAAACAACTTCCTACACACGGTTATGAACCTGAGAAGCTCTGGAATATTGTCTCTCAACTATGTTATAGAGTTCAATGCAATATTGCAATGAAGTGTAAGGCTTTCTCCAGCTGCTTAATTGTGCTTATTTCTCTCTTTCGAGCCTTGTGTGACACACATTTAAACTTCTAGGTTCCTGTAGAATCCAAG
The DNA here is from genome assembly GCF_964339955.1 of Pipistrellus hanaki. Taxonomy (NCBI): domain Eukaryota; kingdom Metazoa; phylum Chordata; class Mammalia; order Chiroptera; family Vespertilionidae; genus Pipistrellus; species Pipistrellus hanaki. The sequence goes on from NC_140511.1 coordinate 29,796, forward strand.
ATGGCTGCTCAGGTAGACACCTAGCCGCAGCCGCACCCAACAATTTTAATAAAATACAACTAAAATATAAAATGGACATTACCCAGAACTACAGGAAAGTCGACTGACTGGAAATTCTACAGCGAGAAGTAAGCAGAAAACCAGAAGGAAGCGCAGAGGAGTTGTAAAAGCCTAAGGTACGAAGACATGCCGCACTTGCAGAGAGGACGGAGCCGGAGAGGATGGAGCTAGAGAGGAGGGAGGCTGAGTGCCTGGCTGGCATTCCCTTGCAGGAAGGAGATAAAAGCTCCAACTGTGCTGGGCCCCAGTTCCTACTGCTCTGAACCCCAGTTCTAGGCCAGACTTCGGGGACCCAGGCTCATCCATAGGAAGCTGGGCTGCGAGGCGGATCCTTGGGGGAACGGCGAAAGGAGGTCCTGGTGGCTTGTACATTGTGCACAGAGAAGGGACGGTTGGCTGTGCCGCGGGATTGCCCTGGCGGAAAGGAGACTGGGGCTCCAGACTGCTCTGAATGCCACCTCCAGCTCCACTTTCAACTGAACTGAACCCCAATACCGGGCTCATTTGGCGAAAGCCTAGACTCTTTGGTAGCAGGCGAAAATCAAGGGCACCTTTATCTCAGAGGCACTTGCAGCATGGACTGAAGGACCCTGAGACCCAGGAGCCACGGGGCTGACGGAAGCCAAGGCTGTAGGCTCCACCCTGAAATGCCATCCCATCTGTAGCTGGGAAATGCGACAATGAAATAGATCACAAATGAAAGAAATGAAGGACAAAAAGTGACTGGACATAGAGTTCAAATCTACGCTTATAAAGTTTTTCAAGAATTTCCTAGAAAAGATCGATAAGGCCTATGAGGATATGAAAAGAGATCAACTAGAATTAATAAGGAATCAACAAGAAATGATAAGGGATCAATAAGAAATGATAAGGGATCAACAAGAAATAAAGAATACATTGTCTGAAATAAAAAAAAAAATATTATAGAGAGTCCTAAAAACAGAATGGAAGATCGCAAGAAACAAGTCAAAGATTTGGAACATAAAGAGCCAGAAGACACTCCTCCACAGAACCTAGAAGGCAAGAGAATCCAGAAAATTGAACATAATGTAAGAAACCTCTGGGACAACTTCAAGTGAACCAACATCAGAATTATGGGGGTCTCGGAAGATGAGAGAGAGCAAGATATCGAAAACATACTGAAAGAAATAGTGACAGAAAACTTCCCCCACCTGGTGAAAGAATTACACTTACAAGTCCAGGAAGTGCACAGAACTTCAAACAAAAGGAATCCAAAGAGGACCAAACCAAGACAAATCATAATTAAAATTCCAAGAGCAAAAGGCAAAGATAGAATATTATAAGCAGCAAGAGCAAAGAAGGTAGTTACCTATAAAGGAGCACCTATACGATTGTCAGCTGATTTCTCAACAGAAACCATGCAGGCCAGACAGGAATGGCAAGAAATATTCGAGGTGATGAATAGTAAGAACCTACAGCCAAAGATAATCTATCCAGCAAAGGTATTACTCAGAATCGAAGGTCAGATAAAGAGCTTCACTAATAAAAAAAAAAAAAAAGCTAAAGGAGTTCATCAAAAAACAAACCAGAATTATATGAATTGCTGAAGGGGGTTCTTTCAGAAGAGAAAGTAAATAAAGATAAAAATTATGAACAACAAATACGTAACTATCAACAAGTGAATCTAAAAACCAAGGAAATTAAAAAAAAATCTGATGAACAATATTAACTGTTGAATGTAATAGAATCAGAGGTATGGAAGGGGAGTGAACTGATGATTCTTGGGGAAAAGGGCACAGGGGGATGTGGGAAGAGACTGAACATTAACTGTGCACCTATGGACGAGGACAATGGGGAGAGGGGAAAGGGCAGAGGGTGGGGTGGGAACCTGGTGGAGGAGAGCAATGGTGGTGGTGGGGAAAGGAACATTTGTAATAATATGAACAATAAAAATTTATTTAAAAAAATAAAGATATTGGATGCAAAAAAATAAACTTCTAGGTTCCTTTAAGTAAATAATATAAGATTCACACACTGCTTATTGTGATTGTAACTCTAATTAAGGATTTCCTGGCTCATAAATATCTTTTATACACTAAGAACGGACTTGGAGAAGTGTTTTCTACATATTACATGCAAGTTCTCACACTGTTATCAACCTGAGAAGCTCAGGAACATTGTATCTCACCTATATTATAGAGTTTAATACTACATTGCGGTGAAGTGTAAGGCTTTCCAAAGATGCTGAAATGTGCTTATTTGTCTATTTTAAGACTATTTTGCCTTGTATGACAGATATTTACACTTCTAGGCTCCATTAAGAAATAATAGAGGTTTCATACACTGTTTAATGAGCTCTTTACTGTAATAAGGATTTCCTGGATCTTAGATTCTTTTTATACACAAACAACAGACTTGGAGAAGTGTTTTCTACATGTTCTATGTGAGTACTCATCTATTTAATGTTATTTTCCCTGAATTACTGATATTTTCTTGTAGTAACCAATATTAGGCCTTGTTGTCAAAGTATAAGCATTGGGGATAAGGACAAACAACTTCCTACACACGGTTATGAACCTGAGAAGTTCTGGAACATTTTCTCTCAACTATGTTATAGCGTTCAATGCTACAATGCAGTGAACTGTAAGGATTTTTCCAGCTGCTCAATGAAGGATTTCCTGGATCGTAGATACCTTTTATAAACTAACAGCAGAGTTGCAGAAGTGTTTTATACATGTTCTATGTGAGTTCACATCTATTTTCTGTTATTTTCCCAGAATTACTGATGTTTTCTTGTAGTTTCTAACATTAGTCCTTCTTGTCTAGGTATAAGCATCGGGAACATGGACAAACAGCTACCTAAACACTGTTATGAACCTGAAAAGCTCGAGAACATTGTCTCTCAGCTATCAATATGTTATAAAGTTTAATGATACATTTCAGTAAAGTGTAAGGCTTTCCGTAGCTACTTAATTTGCTTATTTCTCTATTTCAAGCTTTGTGTGACATACATTTAAAGTTCTAGGCTCCTTTAAGTAAGAAATAAAGGACTCATACACTGTTTAATGAACTCTCAACTCGAATTAAGGAATTCCTGGATGTTAGATAACTTTTCTACACTAACAACTGTCTTGGAGAATCTGTTTCACCTGTTCTAAACGAGTTCTCATGTATTTACTGACATTTTCTTTGAATTATTCATGTTTTCAAGTAGTTTCCTATATTTGGCATACCTGTCCAAGTATAAGCATAGCCCACATATACAAACAACTTCCTACACACTGTTATGAACAGAAGAAGCTAGGGAACATTGTCTATCAACTATGTTATAGATGGTAATGCTACATTACAGTGATCTGTAAGGCTTTCCAAAGCTGCTCAATTTGCTTATTTCTCTCTTTCAAGCCTTGTATGACACACATGTAAAGTTCTAGGTTATTTTAAGTAAACAAAAGAGGTTTCATACACTGCTTAATGTGCTCTTAACTCTAATTAAGCATTTCCTGGGTCTTAGATAACTTTTCTACACTAAAATCTGACTTGGAGAATCTGTTTTAGCTATTCTAAATGAGTTCTCATCTATTTACTGACATTTTATCTGAATTATTCATGTTTTCATGTAGTTTCCTATAGTAGGCCTTCTTGTCCAAGTAAAAGTATAGCCCACATATACAAACAACTTCCTACACACTGTTATGAACAGAAGAAGCTAGGGAACATTGTCTATCAACTATGTTATACAGTGTAATCCTACATTACAGTGAAGTATAAGGCTTTCCAAAGCTGCCGAACGTGTTTCTTTCTCTATTTCAATGGCACTCTACCTTGTATGACACACATTTATTGTTCTAGGCTCCTTTAAATAAACAATATAGGTTTCTTACAATGTTTCATGTGATCTTGACTCTAATTAATCATTTCCTAGATGGTAGATACCTTTTATAAATGAACAACAGAATTGGAGAAGTGTTTTATACACATTGAATACGAGTTCACACTGTTATGAACCTGTAAACCTCGGGAACATTGTTTCTCAACTATGTTGTAGAGTGTAATACTACATTGCAGGGAAGTGTAAGGCTTCACAAGCTGCATAATGTGTTTATTTCTCCATTTCAATGGAATTCTGCCTGTATGACAACATTTACCTTTCTAGGCTCCTTTAAGTAAACAATATAGGATTCATACACTGTTTCATTGCTTTAAACTCTAATTAAGAATTTCTTGGATCTTTGATACCTTTTTACACTAAGAACTGACTTGGAGAATCTGTTTCAGCTGTTCTAAATGAGTTCTCATCTATTTACTGTCATTTATTCTGAATTATTCATGTTTTCATATAGTTTCCTATATTATGCCTTCTTTTCTAAGTATAAGCTTTACCCACATATACAAACAACTTCCTACACACTGTTATGAACAGAAGAAGCTCGGGAACATTGTCTCTCAACTATGTGATAGAGTGTAATAATATTGTACATTGCAGTGAAGTGTAAGGCTTCACAAGCAGCATAATGTGTTTATTTCTCTATTTCAATGGAATTCTGCCAGTATGACAACATTTACCATTCCAGGCTCCTTTAAGTACACAATATAGGATTCATACACTGTTTGATGTGATCTGAACTCTAATTTAGAATTTCCTGGATCTTAGATAACTTTCTACACTAAGAACTGACTTGGAGAATCTGTTTCAGCTCTTCTGAAAGAGTTCTCATCATTTATTGACATTTTCTATGAATTATTCATGTTTTCATGTAATTTCCTATATTAGGCCTTCTTGTCCAATATAAGCTTTGCCCACATATACAAACAACTTCCCACACACTGTTATGAACAGAAAAGGCTCGGGAACATTGTCTTTCAACTATGTTATAGAGTGTAATGCTAAATTACAGTGAACTGTAAGGCTTTCTAAAGCTGCTTAATTTGATTATTTCTGTCTTTCAAGCTTTGTGTGACATACATTTAACGTTCTAGGCTCCAATAAGTTAAAAATATAGGATTCATACACTGTTTCATGTGCTCTAAACTTGAATTAAGGAATTCCTTGATGTTAGATCCCTTTTCTACACTAAGAACTGATTGGAAAATCTGTTTCACCTGTTCTAAACTAGGTCTCATCTATTTACTGTCATTTACTCAAATTATTCATGTTTTCATTTTGTTTCCTTTATTACGCCTTCTTGTCTACGTATAAGCTTTGCCCCCATATGCAAACAATGTCCTACACACTGTTATGAACAGAAGAAGGTCGGGAACATTGTCTCTCAACTATGTTATAGAGTGTAATACTACATTGCAGTGAAGTGTAAGGCTTTCCAAAGCTGCCTAACGTGTTTCTTTCTCTATTTCAATGGTATTCTGCCTGTATGACACACATTTACCGTTCTAGGCTCCTTTAAGTAAACAATGTAGGATTCATTCACTGTTTCATGTGATCTGAACCCTAATTAAGGATTTCCTGGATCCTAGATAACTTTTATAAACTAACAACAGACTTAGAGAAGTGTTTTATACATGTTCTATTCCAGTTCTCATCTATATACTTTTATTTTCCCAGAATTTCAGATGTTTTCTCATAGTTTCTAACATTAGGCCTTCTGGACCAGGTATAACCATTGGGAACATGGACAAACCACTACCTGAACATTGTTATGAACCTAAAAACCTAGGGGAACATTGTCTCTCAACTTTGTTATAGAGTTTAATGATACATTGCAGTGAAGTGTAAGGCTTTCCAAAGCTGCTTAATTTGCTTATTTCTCTCTTTCAAGCTTTGAGTGACATACATTTAAGGTTCTGGGCTTCAGTTAGTAAAAATATAGGATTCATACACTGTTTCATGTGCTCTCAACTCGAATTAAGGAATTCCTGGATATTAGATCCCTTTACTACACTATGAACTGACTTGGATAATCTGTTTCACCTGTTCTAAACGAGTTCTCATCTATTTACTCTCATTTACTCTGAATTATTCATGTTTTCATGTAGTTTCCTATATTAGGCCTTCTTGTCTAAGTATAAGCATAGCCAACACATACAAACAACTTCCTACACACAGTTACAAACAGAAGAAGCTCAGGAACATGGTCTGTCAACTATGTTATAGAGTGTAATACTACATTGCAGTGAAATTTAAGGATTTCCAAAGATGCTAAATGTGTTTAGTTCTCTATTTCAATGGTATTCTGCCTGTATGACACACATTTACCTTTCTAGGCTCCTTTAAGTTAACAATATAGGATTCATACACTGTTTCATGTGATCTTAACTCTAATTAAGAATTTCCTGGATCTTAGATACATTTTTACACTAAGAACTGACTTGGAGAATATGTTTCAGCTGTTCTAAATGAGTTCTCATCTATTTACTGACATTTTCTCTGAATTATTCATGTTTTCATGTAGTTTCCTATATTATGCTTTCTTGTCCAAGTATAAGCTTTGCCCACATATACAAACAATGTCCTACACACTGTTATGAATAGAAGAAGCTCGGGAACATTGTATCAACTATGTTATAGAGTATAATACTACATTGAAGTGAAGTGTAAGGCTTCCATAAGCTGCTTAATATGTTTATTTCTCTATTTCAATAGTATTCTACCTGTAGGACAACATTTATCTTTCTAGGTTCCTTTAAGTAAACAATATAGGATTCGTATACTGTTTGATGTGATCTTAACTCTATTTTAGAATATTCTGGATCTTATATACCTTTGTACACTAAGAACTAATTTGGAGAATCTGTTTCAGCTGTTCTAAACGAGTTCTCATCTATTTACTGACATTTTCTCTGAATTATTCAGGTTTTCATGTAGTTTCCTAAATTATGCCTTCTTGTCCATGTATAAGCTTTGCCCACATATAAAAAGAACTTCCAACATACTGTTATGAACAGAAGAAGCTGGTAACATTGTCTCTCAACTATGTTATAGAGTGTAATACTACATTGCAATGAAGTGTAAGGATTTCCAAAACTGCTTAATGTGTTTAATTCTCTATTACAATGGTATTCTGCCTTGTATGACACACAGGTACCATTCTAGGCTCCTTTAAGTAAACAATATAGGATTCAAACACTGTTTCATGTGATCTGAACTCTAATTAAGGATTTCCTGGATCGTAGATACCTTTTATAGACTAACTACAGACTTGGGGAAATGTTTTATACATGTTCTATGGGAGTTCTCATCTATTTACTGTTAATTTCCCAGAATTACTGATGTTTTCTCATAGTTTCTAACATTAGGCCTTCTCGTCCAGGTATAAGCATTGGGAACGTGGACAACAAATACCGAAACATTGTTATGAACTTGAAAACCTCGGGAACATTGTCTCTCAACTATGTTATAGAGTTTAATGCTATATTACAGTGAAGTGTAAGGCTTTCCAAAGCTGCTTAATTTGCTTATTTCTTTCTTTTGAGCTTTGTGTGACATTCATTTACAGTTCTAGGCTCCAATAAGTAAAAAATATAGGATTCATGCACTGTTTCATGTGCTCTAAACTCTAATTAAGAATTTCTTGGATCTTTGATACGTTTTACACTAAGAACTGACTTGGAGAATATGTATCAGCTGTTCTAACCGAGTTCTCATCTATTTACTGTCATTTATTCTGAATTATTCATGTTTTCATATAGTTTCCTATATTATGCCTTCTTTTCTAAGTATAAGCTTTACCCACATATACAAACAACGTCCTACACACTGTTATGAACAGAAGAAGCTCGGGAACATTGTCTCTCAACTATGCCATAGAGTGTAATACTACATTGCAGTGAAGTGTAAGGCTTCACAAGCTGCATAATGTGTTTATTTCTCTATTTCAATGGAATTCTGCCTATATGACAACATTTACCATTCCAGGCTCCTTTAAGTAAACAATATAGGATTCATACACTGTTTGATGTGATCTGAACTCTAATTTAGAATTTCCTGGATCTTAGATACCTTTCTACACAAAGAACTGACTTGGAGAATCTGTTTCAGCTCTTCTGAAAGAGTTCTGATCTATTTACTGACATTTTCTCTGAATTATTCATGTTTTCATGTAGTTTCCTAAATTATGCCTTCTTGTCCATGTATAAGCTTTGCCCACATATAAAAAGAACTTCCAACATACTGTTATGAAAAGAAGAAGCTGGTAACATTGTCTCTCAACTATGTTATAGAGTGTAATACTACATTGCAATGAAGTGTAAGGATTTCCAAAACTGCTTAATGTGTTTAATTCTCTATTACAATGGTATTCTGCCTTGTATGACACACAGGTACCATTCTAGGCTCCTTTAAGTAAACAATATAGGATTTATACACTGTTTCATGTGATCTGAACTCTCATTAAGGATTTCCTGGATCGTAGATACCTTTGATAAACTAACAACAGACTTGGAGAATTGTTTTATACATGTTCTATTCGGGTTCTCATCTATTTACTGTTATTTTCCCAGAATTACTGATGTTTTCTCATAGTTTCTAACATTAGGCCTTCTGGTCCAGGTATAAGCATTGGGAACATGGACAAACAACAACATAAACATAGTTATGAACCTGAAAACCTCGGGAACATTGTCTCTCAACTATCTTATAGAGTGTAATGCTACATTACAGTGAACTGTAAAGCTTTCCAAAGCTGCTAAATTTCCTTATTTCTCTCTTTCAAGCTTTGTGTGACATGCATTTACAGTTCTAGGCTCCAATAAGTAAAAAATGTAGGATTCATACACTGTTTCATGTGATCTGAACTCTAATTAAGGATTTCCTGGATCTTAGATACCTTTCTACACTAAGAACTGACCTGGAGAATTTGTTTGAGCTGTTCTAAATGAGTTCTCATCTATTTTCTGACATTTGATCTGAATTTTTCATGTTTTCATGTAGTTTCCTATATTATGCCTTCTTGTCCACATATAAGCTTTGCCCACATAAGCAAACAACGTCTTACACACTGTTATGAACACAAGAAGCTCAGGAACATTGTCTCTCAACTGTGTTATAGAGTGCAATACTACATTGAAGTGACGTGAAAGGCTTTCCAAAGCTGCCTAACGTGTTTGTTTCTTTCTCTATTACAATGGTATTCTGCCTTGTATGACAAATTTACAATTCCAGGCTCCTTTAAGTAAACAATATAGGATTTATATACTGTTTCTTGTGATCTGAACACTAATTAAGGATTTCCTGGATCATAGATACTTTTATACACTAACATCAGACTTGGAGAAGTGTTTTATACATGTTCTATGCGAGTTCCCATCTATTTACGTTTATTTTCTCAGAATTACTGATTTTTTGTCATAGTTACTAACAATAGGCCTTCTGATCCAGGTATAAGCATTGGGAACATGGACAAACAACTACCTAAACACTGTTTTGAACCTGAAAACCTCGGGAACATTGTCTCTCAACCATGTAATAGAGTGTAATACTACATTGCAGTCAAGTGTAAGGCTTTCCAAAACTGCCTAACATATTTCTTTCTCTATTTCAATGGTATTCTGCCTGGTATGACTCAAATTTATCATTGAAGGCTCTTTTCAGTAAACAATATAGGATTTATACATTGTATCATGTGATCTGAACTTGAATTAAGAATTTCCTGGATCATAAAACTTTTATAAACTAACAACAGACTTGGTGAAGTGTTTTATACTTGTTCTATGCCAGTTCTCATCTATTTACTGTTATTTTCCTAGAATTACTGATGTTTTCTCATAGTTTCTAACATTAGGCCTTCAGGTCCAGGTATAAGCATTGGGAACATGAACAAACAACTTCATAAACACTGTTATGAACCTGAAAACCTCAGGAACATTGTCTCTCAACTATGTTATAGAGTGTAGTACTACATTGCAGTGAAGTGTAAGGCTTTCCAAAGTTGCAGAACGTGTTCCTTTCTCTATTTCAATGGTATTCTCCCTTGTATGACACACATTTACCATTCCAGGCTCCTTTAAGTAAACAATATAGGATTTGTACACTGTTTCATGTAATCTGAACTCTAAGGATTTCTTGGATCGTAGATACCTTTTTTAAACTAACAACAGACTTGGAGAAGTGTTTTATACATGTTCTATGCGAGTTCTCATCTATTTACTGTTATATTCCCAAAATTACTGATGTTTTCTCATAGTTTCTAACATTAGGCCTTCTGGTCCAGGTATAAGCATTGGGAACATGGACAAAAAACTACCTAAACATAGTTATAAACCTGAAAACCTCGGGAACATTGTTTCTTAATTATGTTATAGAGTGTAATGCTACATTAAGTGAACTTTAGGGGTTTCCAAAGCTGCTTAATTTGCTTATTTCTCTCTTTCAAGCATTGTGTGACATACGTGTAAAGTTCTAGGCTTCAATAAGAAAAAAATATAGGATTCATATAATGATTAATGTTCTCTAAACTCTAATTATGGATATCTTGGATCTTAGATACCTTTCTACACTAAGATCTGACTTGGATAATCTGTTTCAGCTGTTCTAAATGAGTTCTCATCTATTTACTGACATTTTCTATGAATTATTCATTTTTTCTTGTAGTTTCTTATATTATGCCAACTTGTTCATGTACAAGCTTTGCCCACATATACAAACAACTTCCTAAACACTGTTATGAACACAAGAAGCTCAGAAACATTGTCTCTCAACTATGTTATAGAGTGTAATACTACATTGCAGTGAAGTGTAAGGCTTTCCAAAGCTGCCTAACTTGTTTCTTTCTCTATATCTATGGTATTTTGCCTTGTAGGACACACATTTACCATTCCAATTTCCTTTAAGTAAACAATATAGGATTTATACAGTGTTTCATGTGACCTTAACTCGAACTAAGGATTTCCCAGATCTTAGCTACCTTTTCTACACTAAGAACTGACTTGGAGAATCTCTTTTAGCTGTTCTAAATGATTTCTCATCTGTTTATAGTCATTTTCTCTGAATTATACATGTTTCATGTAGTTTCCTATATTCCTTAATTCGAGTTAAGATCACATGAAACACTGTATGAATCCTATATTCTTTACTTAAAGGAGACTAGAGTTGTAAATGTGTGTCATACAAGGCAGTATACCATTGAAATAGAGAAAGAAACACGTTCGACAGCTTTGGAAAGCCTTACACTTCACTGAAATATAGTACTACACACTATAACACAGTTGAGAGACAATGTTCCCGTGCTGCCTCTGTTCATAACAGTGTGTAGGAAGTTGTTTGATAAAGTGGGCAAAGATTATACTTGTACCAGAAGGCAGAATATAGGAAACTACATGAAAACATAAATAATTCAGAGAAAATGACTGTAAACAGATGAGAACTGCTTTAGAACTGCTGATAGAGATTCTCCAAGTCAGTTCTTATTGTAGAAAAGGTAGTTATGATCTGGGAAATCCTTAATTCTACACTTAAATGTAGTACTACACTCTATAACATAGTGGAGAGACAATGTTCCAGAGTTGCCTCTGTTCATAACAGTGTGTAGGAAGTTGTTTGTATATATGGGCAAAGCTTATACATGGACTAGAAGGCAAGATATAGGAAACTACATGAAAACATGAATAATACAGAGAAAATGAGTGTAAAGAGATGAGAACTCGTTTAGAACAGCTTAAAGAGATTCTCCAAGTCAGTTCTTAGTATAGAAAGATCCTTAATTCGAGTTAAGATCCCATGAAACACAGTATGAATCCGATATTGTTTACTTAAAGGAGAATACAGTGGTAAATGTGTGTCAATGTTCCCGAGCTGCCTCAGTTCATAACAGTGTGTAGGAAGTTGTTTGATAAAGTGGGCAAAGCTTATACTTGGACCAGGAGGCAGAATATTAGAAACTACATGAAAACATGGGTAATTCAGAGAAAATGACTGTAAAGAGATGAGAACTCGTTTAGAACAGCTGAAAGAGATCCTCCAAGTCAGTTCTTAGTGTAGAAAAGGTAGCTAAGATCCGGGAAATCCTTAATTCAAGTTAACATCACATGAAGCACTGTATGAGTCCAATATACTTTACTTAAAGGACACTAGAGTGGTAAATGTGTGTTATACAAGGAAGAATACCATTGAAATAGAAAAAGAAACACGTTCGGCAGACTAGAGTGGTAAATGTGTGTCATACAAGGCATTATACCATTGAAATAGAGAAAGAAACACCTTTGGCAGCTTTGGAAAGCCTTACACTTCTCTGAAAAGTAGTACTACACTCTATAAAATAGTTGAGAGACAATGTACCCGAACTGCCTCTGTTCATAACAGTGTGTAGGAAGTTGTTTGATAAATTCAGCAAAGATTATACTTAGAGCAGAAGGCAGAATATAGGAAACTACATAAAAACATGAATAATTCAGAGAAAATGACAGTAAACAGATAAGAACTGCTTTAGAAAAGCTGAAAGAGATTCTCCAAGTCAGTTCTTAGGGTCGAAAAGGTAGCTAAGATCCGGGAAATCCTTAATTCGTGTTAAGATCTCATGAAACTCTGTATGAATCCTATATTCTTTACTTAAAGGAGACTAGAGAGGTAAATGTGTGTTATACAAGGCAGAATACCACGGAAATAGAGAAAGAAACACCTTCGGCAGCTTTGGAAAGCCTTACACTTCACTAAAATGTAGTACTACACTCTATAACACAGTTGAGAGACAATGTTCCCGAGCTGCCTCAGTTCATAACAGTGTGTAGGAAGTTGTTTCATAAAGTGGGCAAAGCTTATACTTGGAGCAGAAGGCAGAATATAGGAAACTACATGAAAACATGAATAATTCAGAGAAGTTGACTGTAAACAGATGAGAACTTGTTTAGAACAGCTGAAAGAGATTCTCCAAGTCAGTTCTTAGTGTAGAAAAGGTAGCTAAGATCCGGGAAATCCTTAATTCGAGTTAAGATTACATGAAACACTGTATGAATCCTATATTCTTTACTTAAAGGAGACTAGAGTGGTAAATGTGTGTTATACAAGGCAGAATACCATTGAAATACAGAAAGAAACACGTTCGGCAGCTTTGGAAAGCCTTAGACTTCACTGAAATGTAGTACTACACTCTATAACACAGTTGAGAGACAATGTTCCCGAGCTGCCTGAGTTCATAACAGTTTGTAGGAAGTTGTTTGATAAAGTGGGCAAAGCTTATACTTGGACCAGAAGGCAGAATATAGGAAACTACATGAAAACATGAATAATTCAGAGAACATGACTGTATACAGATGAGAACTTCTTTAGAACAGCTGAAAGAGATTCACCAAGTCGGTTTTCATTGTAGAAAAGGTAGCTAAGATCCGGGAAATCCTTAATTCGAGTTAAGATCACATGAAACACTGTATGAATCCTATATTCTTTACTTAAAGGAGACTAGAGTGGTAAATGTGTGTTATACAAGGCAGAATACCATTGAAATAGAGAAAGAAATACGTTCGGCAGCTTTGGAAAGCATTACACTTCACTGAAATGTAGTACTACACTCTATAACACAGTTGAGAGACAATGTTTCCGAGGTGCCTGAGTTCATAACAGTGTGTAGGAAGTTGTTTGATAAAGTGGTCAAAGCTTATACTTGGACCAGAAGGCAGAATATAGGAAACTACATGAAAACATGAATAATTCATTGAAAATGACTGTAAACAGATGAGAACTCCTTTAGGACAGCTGAAAGAGATTCTCCAAGTTAGTTCTTAGTGTAGAAAAGGTAGCTAAGATCAGGGAAATCTTTAATTCGAGTTAAGATCACATGAAACACTGTATGAATCCTATATTCTTTACTTAAAGGAGACTAGAGTGCTAAATGTGTGCTATACAAGGCAGAATACCATTGAAATAGAGAAAGAAACACGTTCGGCAGCTTTGGAAATCCTTACACTTCACTGAAATGTAGTACTACACTCTATAACACAGTTGAGAGACAATGTTCCCGAGCTACTTGAGTTCATAACAGTGTGTAGGAAGCTGTTTGATGAAGTGGGCAAAGCTTATACTTGGACCAGAAGGCAGAATACAGGAAACTACATGAAAACATGAATAATTCAAAGAAAATGACTGTAAACAGAGGAGAACTCATTCAGAACAGCTGAAAGAGATTCTCCATGTCAGTTCTTAGTGTAGAAAAGGTAGCTAAGATCCGGGAAATTCTTAATTCGAGTTAAGATCACATGAAACACTGTATGAATCCTATATTGTTTACTTAATGTAGACTAGAGTGGTAAATGTGTGTTATACAAGGCAGAATACCATTGAAATAGAGAAAGAAACACGTTCGGCAGCTTTGGAAAGCCTTTCACTTCACTGAAATGTAGTACTACACTCTATAACACAGTTGAGAGACAATGTTCCGAGCTGCCTCAGTTCATAACAGTGTGTAAGAAGTTGTTTGATTAAGTGGGAAAAGCTTATACTTGGACCAGAAGGCAGAATATAGGAAACTACATGAAAACATGAATAATTCAGAGAAAATGACTGAAAAAGATGACAACTTGTTTAGAACAGCTAAAAGAGATTCTCCAAGTCAGTTCTTAGTGCAGAAATGGTAACTAAGATCCGGGAAATCCTTAATTCGTGTTAAGATATCATGAAACTCTGTATGAATCCTATATTCTTTACTTAAAGGAGACTAGAGTGCTAAATGTGTGTTATACAAGGCAGACTAACATTGAAATAGAGAAAGAAATACGTTCGGCAGCTTTGGAAAACCTTACACTTCACTGAAATGTAGTACTACACTCTATAACACAGTTGAGAGACAATGTTTCCGAGGTGCCTGAGTTCATAACTGTGTGCAGGAAGTTGTTTGATAAAGTGGGCAAAGCTTATACTTGGACCAGAAGGCAGAATTTAGGAAACTACATGAAAACATGAATAATTCAGAGAAAATGACTGAAAAAGATCATTACTTGTTTAGAACAGCTAAAAGAGATTTTCCAAGTCAGTTCTTAGCGCAGAAAAGGTAGCTAAGACCCGGGAAATCCTTAATTCGAGTTAAGATCACATGAAACACTGTATGAATCCTATATTCTTTACTTAAAGGAGACTACAGTTGTAAATGTGTGTTATACAAGGCAGATTACCATTGAAATAGAGTAGAAACACGTTCGGCAGCTTTGGAAAGCCTTACACTTCACTGAAATGTAGTACTACACTCTATAACACAGTTGAGAGACAATGTTCCCGAGCTACTTGAGTTAATAACAGTGTGTAGGAAGCTGTTTGATGAATTTGGCAAAGCTTATACTTGGACCAGAAGGCAGAATACAGGAAACTACATGAAAACATGAATAATTCAAAGAAAATGACTGTAAACAGAGGAGAACTTGTTTAGAACAGCTGAAAGAGAATCTCCAAGTCAGTTCTTAGTGTAGAAAAGGTAGCTAAGATAAGGGAAATCCTTAATTCGAGTTTAGATCACATGAAACACTGTATGAATCCTATATTGTTTACTTAAAGGAGACTAGAGTGGTAAATGTGTGTTATACAAGGCAGAATACCATTGAAATAGAGAAAGAAACACGTTCGGCAGCTTTGGAAAGCCTTACACTTCACTGAAATGTAGTACTACACTCTATAACACAGTTGAGAGACAATGTTCCCGAGCTACTTGAGTTTTTAACAGTGTGCAGGAAGCTGTTTGATGAAGTGGGCAAAGCTTATACTTCGACCAGAAGGCAGAATACAGGAAACTACATGAAAACATGAATAATTTAAAGAAAATGACTGTAAACAGATGAGAACTCATTCAGAACAGGTGAAAGAGATTCTCCAAGTCAGTTCTTAGTGTAGAAAAGGTAGCTAAATCCGGGAAATCCTTAATTCGAGTTAAGATCTCATGAAACTCTGTATGAATCCTATATTCTTTACTTAAAGGAGACTAGAGTGCTAAATGTGTGTTATACAAGGCAGAATAACATTGAAACAGAGAAAGAAATACGTTCGGCAGCTTTGGAAAGCCTTACACTTCACTGAAATGTAGTACTACACTCTATAACACAGTTGAGAGACAATGTTTCCGAGGTGCCTGAGTTCATAACAGTGTGCAGGAAGTTGTTTGATAAAGTGGGCAAAGCTTATACTTGGACCAGAAGGCAGAATTTAGGAAACTACATGAAAACATGAATAATTCAGAGAAAATGACTGAAAAAGATCATAACTTGTTTAGAACAGCTAAAAGAGATTCTCCAAGTCAGTTCTTAGTGCAGAAAAGGTAGCTAAGACCCGGGAAATCCTTAATTCGAGTTAAGATCACATGAAACACTGTATGAATCCTATATTCTTTACTTAAAGAAGACTACAGTTGTAAATGTGTGTTATACAAGGCAGATTACCATTGAAATAGAGAAAGAAACACGTTCGGCAGCTTTGGAAAGCCTTACAGTTCACTGAAATGTAGTACTACACTCTATAACACAGTTGAGAGACAATGTTCCTGAGCTACTTGAGTTCATAACAGTGTGTAGGAAGCTGTTTGATGAATTGGGCAAAGCTTATACTTGGACCAGAAGGCAGAATACAGGAAACTACATGAAAACATGAATAATTCAAAGAAAATGACTGTAAACAGAGGAGAACTCATTCAGAACAGCTGAAAGTGATTCTCCAAGTCAGTTCTTAGTGTAGAAAGGTAGCTATCATCCGGGAAATTCTTAATTCGAGTTAAGATCACATGAAACACTGTATGAATCCTATATTCTTTGCTTAAAGGAGACTAGAGTGGTAAATATGTGTTATACAAGGCAGAATACCATTGAAATAGAGAAAGAAACACGTTCGGCAGCTTTGGAAAGCCTTACACTTCACTGAAATGTAGTACTACACTCTATCACACAGTTGAGAGACAATGTTCTGAGCTGCCGCAGTTCATAACAGTGTGTAAGAAGTTGTTTGATTAATTGGGAAAAGCTTATACTAGGAGGAGAAGGCAGAATAAAGGAAACTACATGAAAACATGAATAATTCAGAGAACATGACTGTAAACAGATGAGAAGTTGTTTAGAATAGCTGAAAGAGATTCACCAAGTCAGTTCTCATTGTAGAAAAGGTAGCTAAGATCCGGGAAATCCTTAATTCGTGTTAAGATCTCATGAAACTCTGTATGAATCCTATATTCTTTACTTAAAGGAGACTAGAGTGCTAAATGTGTGTTATACAAGGCAGTATACCATTGAAATAGAGAAAGAAATACGTTCGGCAGCTTTGGAAAGCCTTACACTTCACTGAAATGTAGTACTACACTCTATAACACAGTTGAGAGACAATGTTTCCGAGGTGCCTGAATTCATAACAGTTTGTAGGAAGTTCTTTGATAAAGTGGGCAAAGCTTATACTTGGACCAGAAGGCAGAATATAGGAAACTACATGAAAACATGAATAATTCATTGACAATGACTGTAAACAGATGAGAACTCCTTTAGGACAGCTGAAAGAGATTCTCCAAGTCAGTTCTTAGTGTAGAAAAGGTAGCGAAATCCGGAAAATGCTGAATTCGAGTTAAGATCACATGAAACACTGTATGAATCCTATATTCTTTACTTAAAGGATACTAGAGTGGTAAATGTGTGTTATACAAGGCAGAATACCATTGAAATAGAGAAAGAAACACGTTCGGCAGCTTTGGAAAGCCTTACACTTCACTGAAATGTAGTACTACACTCTATAACAGAGTTGAGAGACAATGTTCCCGAGCTGCGTCAGTTCATAACAGTGTGTAGGAAGTTGTTTGATAAAGTGGGCAAAGCTTATACTTGGACCAGAAGGCAGAATATAGGAAACTACATGAACACATGAATAATTCAGTGAAAATGTCTGTAAACAGATGAGAACTTGTTTTAGTACAGGTGAAAGAGATTCTCCAACTCAGTTCTTAGTGTAGAAAAGGTAGCTAAATCCGGGAAATCCTTAATTCGAGTTAAGATCACATGAAACACTGTATGTATCCTATATTGTTTACTTAAAGGAGACTAGAGTGGTAAATGTGTGTTATACAAGGCAGAATACCATTGAAATAGAGTAAGAAACACGTTCGGCAGCTTTGGAAAGCCTTACACTTCACTGAAATGTAGTACTACACTCTATAACACAGTTGAGAGACAATGTTCCCGAGCTGCCTCAGTTCATAACAGTGTGTAGGAAGTTGTTTGATAAAGCGGGCAAAGGTTATACTTGGGCCAGAAGGCAGAATATAGGAAACTACATGAACACATGAATAATTCAGTGAAAATGTCTGTAAACAGATGAGAACTTGTTTTAGAACAGCTGAAACAGATTCTCCAAGTCACTTCTTAGTGTAGAAAAGGTAGCTAAATCCATGAAATCCTTAATTCGAGTTAAGATCACATGAAACACTGTATGAATCCTTTATTGTTTATTTAAAGGAGACTAGAGTTTTAAATGTGTGTTATACAAGGCAGAATACCATTGAAATAGAGAAAGAAACACGTTCGGCAGCTTTGGAGAGCCTTACACTTCACTGAAATGTAGTACTACACTCTATAACACAGTTGAGAGACAATGTTCCCGAGCTGCCTCAGTTCATAACAGTGTGTAGGAAGTTGTTTGATAAAGCGGGCAAAGCTTATACTTGGACCAGAAGGCAGAATATAGGAAACTACATGAACACATGAATAATTCAGTGAAAATGTCTGTAAACAGATGAGAACTTGTTTTAGAACAGGTGAAAGAGATTCTCCAAGTCAGTTCCTAGTGTAGAAAAGGTAGCTAAATCCGGGAAATCCTTAATTCGAGTTAAGATCACATGAAACACTGTACGAATCCTATATTGTTTACTTAAAGGAGACTAGAGTGGTAAATGTATGTTATACAAGGCAGAATACCATTGAAATAGAGAAAGAAACACATTCGGCAGCTTTGGAAAGCCTTACACTTCACTGAAATGTAGTACTACACTCTATAACACAGTTGAGAGACAATGTTCCCGAGCTGCCTCAGTTCATAACAGTGTGTAGGAAGTTGTTTGATAAAGCGGGCAAAGGTTTTACTTGGGCCAGAAGGCAGAATATAGGAAACTACATGAAAACATGAATAATTCAGTGAAAATGACTGTAAACAGATGAGAACTTGTTTAGAACAGCTGAAAGAGAATCTCCAAGTCAGTTCTTAGTGTAGAAAAGGTAGCTAAGATAAGGGAAATCCTTAATTCTAGTTAAGATCACATGAAACACTGTATGAATCCAATGTTGTTTACTTAAAGGAGACTAGAGTGGTAAATGTGTGTTTTACAAGGCAGAATACCATTGAAATAGAGAAAGAAACACGTTCGGCAGCTTTGGAAAGCCTTACACTTCACTGAAATGTAGTACTACCCTCTATAACACAGTTGAGAGACAATGTTCCCTAGCTACCTCAGTCCTTAACAGTGTGTATGAAGTTGTTTGATAAAGTGGGCAAAGCTTATACTTGGACCAGAAGGCAGAATATAGGAAACTAAATGAAAACATGAATAATTCAGTGAAAATGACTGTAAACAGATGAGAACTTGTTTGATAACAGCTGAAAGAGATCCTCCAAGTCAGTTCTTAGTGTAGAAAAGGTAGCGAAATCCGGAAAATCCATAATTCCAGTTAAGATCACATGAAACACTGTATGAATCCTATATTCTTTACTGAAAGGAGACTACAGTGGTAAATTTGTGTTATACAAGGCATAATACCATTGAAATAGAGAAAGAAACACGTTCTGCAGCTTTGGGAAGCCTTACACTTCACTGAAATTTAGTACTACACTCTATAACACAGTTGAGAGACAATGTTCCCGAGCTGCCTCAGTTCATAACAGTGTGTAGGAAGTTGTTTGATAAAGTGGGCAAAGCTTATACTTAGGCCAGAAGGCAGAATATAGGAAACTACACGAAAATATGAATAATTCAGTGAAAATGACTGTAAACTGATCAGAACTTGTTTAGAACAGCTGAAAGAGATTCTCCAAGTCAGTTCTTATTGTATAAAAGGTAGCTAAGATAAGGGAAATCCTTAATTCGAATTAAGATCACATGAAACACTGAATGAATCCTATATCGTTTACTTAAAGGAGACTAGAGTGGTAAATGTGTGTTATACAAGGCAGAATACCATTGAAATAGAGAAAGAAACACGTTCGGCAGATTTGAAAAGGCTTACACTTTACTGAAATGTAGTACTACACTCCATAACACAGTTGAGAGACAATGTTCCCGAGCTGCCTCAGTTCATAACAGTGTGTAGGAAGTTGTTTGATAAAGTGGGCAAAGCTTATACTTGGACCAGAAGGCAGAATATAGGAAACTACATGAACACATGAATAATTCAGTGAAAATGTCTGTGAACAGATGAGAACTTGTTTTAGAACAGCTGAAACAGATTCTCCAAGTCAGTTCTTAGTGTAGAAAAGGTAGCTAAATCCACGAAATCCTTAATTCGAGTTAAGATCACATGAAACACTGTATGAATCCTATATTGTTTACTTAAAGGAGACTAGAGTGGTAAATGTGTGTTAAACAAGGCAGAATACCATTGAAATAGAGAAAGAAACACGTTCGGCAGCTTTGGAAAGCCTTACACTTCACTGAAATGTAGTACTACACTCTATAACACAGTTGAGAGACAATATTCCCGAGCTGCCTCAGTTCATAACAGTGTGTAGGAAGTTGTTTGATAAAGCGGGCAAAGCTTATACTTTGGCCAGAAGGCAGAATATAGGAAACTACATGAAAACATGAATAATTCAGTGAAAATGACTGTAAACAGATGAGAACTTGTTTAGAACAGCTGAAAGAGAATCTCCAAGTCAGTTCTTAGTGTAGAAAAGGTAGCTAAGATAAGGGAAATCCTTAATTCTAGTTAAGATCACATGAAACACTGTATGAATCCTATGTTGTTTACTTAAAGGAGACTAGAGTGGTAAATGTGTGTTATACAAGGCAGAATACCATTGAAATAGAGAAAGAAACACGTTCGGCAGCTTTGGAAAGCCTTACACTTCACTGAAATGTAGTACTACACTCTATAACACAGTTGAGAGACAATGTTCCCGAGCTGCCTCACTTCATAACAGTGTGTAGGAAGTTGTTTGATAAAGCGGGCAAAGCTTATACTAGGACCAGAAGGCAGAATATAGGAAACTACATGAAAACATGAATAATTCAGTGAAAATGACAGTAAACAGATGAGAACTTGTTTGAGAACAGCTGAAAGAGATCCTCCAAGTCAGTTCTTAGTGTAGAAAAGGTAGCGAAATCCAGAAAATCCTGAATTCGAGTTAAGATCACATGAAACATTGTATGAATCCTATATTCTTTACTTAAAGGATACTAGAGTGGTAAATGTGTGTTATACAAGGCAGAATACCATTGAAATAGAGAAAGAAACACGTTCGGCAGCTTTGGAAAGCCTTACACTTCACTGAAATGTAGTACTACACTCTATAACACAGTTGAGAGACAATGTTCCCGAGCTCCCTCAGTTCATAACAGTGTGTAGGAAGGAGTTTGATAAAGTGGAAAACCTTATACTTGGGCCAGAAGGCAGAATATAGGAAACTACATGAAAACATGAATAATTCAGTGAAAATGACTGTAAACAGATGAGAATTGTTTAGAACAGCTGAAAGAGAATCTTCAAGTCAGTTCTTAGTGTAGAAAAGGTAGCTAAGATAAGGGAAATCCTTAATTCTAGTTAAGATCACATGAAACACTGTATGAATCCTATGTTGTTTACTTAAAGGAGACTAGAGTGGTAAATGTGTGTTATACAAGGCAGAATACCATTGAAATAGAGAAAGAAACACGTTCGGCGGCTTTGGAAAGCCTTACACTTCACTGAAATGTAGTACTACACTCTATAACACAGTTGAGAGACAATGTTCCCCAGCTGCCTCAGTTCATAACAGTGTGTAGGAAGTTGTTTGATAAAGCGGGCAAAGCTTATACTTGGACAAGAAGGCAGAATATAGGAAACTACATGAACACATGAATAATTCAGTGAAAATGTCTGTAAACAGATGAGAACTTGTTTTAGAACAGGTGAAAGAGATTCTCCAAGTCAGTTCTTAGTGTAGAAAAGGTAGCTAAATCCGGGAAATCCTTAATTCGAGTTAAGATCACATGAAACAATGTATGTATCCTATATTGTTTACTTAAAGGAGACTAGAGTGGTAAATGTGTGTTATACAAGGCAGAATACCATTGAAATAGAGAAAGAAACACGTTCTGCAGCTTTGGAAAGCCTTACACTTCACTGAAATTTAGTACTACACTCTATAACACAGTTGAGAGACAATGTTCCCGAGCTGCCTCAGTTCATAACAGTGTGTAGGAAGTTGTTTGATAAAGCGGGCAAAGGTTATACTTGGGCCAGAAGGCAGAATATAGGAAACTACATGAAAACATGAATAATTCAGTGAAAATGACTGTAAACAGATGAGAACTTGTTTAGAACAGCTGAAAGAGAATCTCCAAGTCAGTTCTTAGTGTAGAAAAGTTAGCTAAGATAAGGGAAATCCTTAATTCTAGTTAAGATCACATGAAACACTGTATGAATCCTATGTTGTTTACTTAAAGGAGACTAGAGTGGTAAATGTGTGTTATACAAGGCAGAATACCATTGAAATAGAGAAAGAAACACGTTCGGCAGCTTTGGAAAGCCTTACACTTCACTGAAATGTAGTACTACCCTCTATAACACAGTTGAGAGACAATGTTCCCTAGCTACCTCAGTCCTTAACAGTGTGTATGAAGTTGTTTGATAAAGTGGGCAAAGCTTATACTTGGACCAGAAGGCAAAATATAGGAAACTAAATGAAAACATGAATAATTCAGTGAAAATGACTGTAAACAGATGAGAACTTGTTTGAGAACAGCTGAAAGAGATCCTCCAAGTCAGTTCTTAGTGTAGAAAAGGTAGCGAAATCCGGAAAATCCATAATTCCAGTTAAGATCACATGAAACACTGTATGAATCCTATATTCTTTACTGAAAGGAGACTACAGTGGTAAATTTGTGTTATACAAGGCATAATACCATTGAAATAGAGAAAGAAACACGTTCTGCTGCTTTGGAAAGCCTTACACTTCACTGAAATTTAGTACTACACTCTATAACACAGTTGAGAGACAATGTTCCCAAGCTGCCTCAGTTCATAACAGTGTGTAGGAAGTTGTTTGATAAAGTGGGCAAAGCTTATACTTGGGCCAGAAGGCAGAATATAGGAAACTACACGAAAATATGAATAATTCAGTGAAAATGACTGTAAACTGATCAGAACTTGTTTAGAACAGCTGAAAGAGATTCTCCAAGTCAGTTCTTATTGTATAAAAGGTAGCTAAGATAAGGGAAATCCTTAATTCGAATTAAGATCACATGAAACACTGAATGAATCCTATATCGTTTACTTAAAGGAGACTAGAGTGGTAAATGTGTGTTATACAAGGCAGAATACCATTGAAATAGAGAAAGAAACACGTTCGGCAGCTTTGAAGAGGCTTACACTTCACTGAAATGTAGTACTACACTCCATAACACAGTTGAGAGACAATGTTCCCGAGCTGCCTCAGTTCATAACAGTGTGTAGGAAGTTGTTTGATAAAGTGGGCAAAGCTTATACTTGGACCAGAAGGCAGAATATAGGAAACTACATGAAAACATGAATAATTCAGTGAAAATGACTGTAAACAGATGAGAACTTGTTTGAGAACAGCTGAAAGAGATCCTCCAAGTCAGTTCTTAGTGTAGAAAAGGTAGCGAAATCCGGAAAATCCTTAATTCGAGTTAAGATCACATGAAACACTGTAGGAATCCTATATTCTTTACTTAAAGTAGACTAGAGTGGTAAATGTGTGTTATACAAGGCAGAATACCATTGAAATAGAGAAAGAAACACGTTCGGCAGCTTTGGAAAGCCTTACACTTCACTGAAATGTAGTACTACACTCTATAACACAGTTGAGAGACAATGTTCCCGAGGTGCCTCAGTTGATAACAGTGTGTAGGAAGTTGTTTGATAAAGTGGGCAAAGCTTATACTTGGACCAGAAGGCAGAATATAGGAAACTACATGAACACATGAATAATTCAGTGAAAATGTCTGTAAACAGATGAGAACTTGTTTAGAACAGCTGAAAGCGAATCTCCAAGTCAGTTCTTAGTGTAGAAAATGTAGCTAAGATAAGGGAAATCCTTAATTCGAGTTAAGATAACATCAAACACTGTATCAATCCTATATTCATTACTTAAAGGAGACTAGAGTGGTAAATGTGTGTTATACAAGGCAGAATACCATTGAAATAGATCAAGAAACACGTTCGGCAGCTTTGGAAAGCCTTACACTTCACTGAAATGTAGTACTACACTCTAAAACACAGTTGAGAGACAATGTTCCCGAGCTGCCTCAGTTCATAACAGTGTGTAGGAAGTTGTTTGATAAAGCGGGCAAAGCTTATACTTGGGCCAGAAGGCAGAATATAGGAAACTACATGAAAACATGAATAATTCAGTGAAAATGACTGTAAACAGATGAGAACTTGTTTAGAACAGCTGAAAGAGAATCTCCAAGTCAGTTCTTAGTGTAGAAAAGGTAGCTAAGATAAGGGAAATCCTTAATTCGAGTTAAGATAACATCAAACACTGTATGAATCCTATATTCATTACTTAAAGGAGACTAGAGTGGTAAATGTGTGTTATAGAAGGCAGAATACCATTGAAATAGAGAAAGAAACACGTTCGGCAGCTTTGGAAAGCCTTACACTTCACTGAAATGTAGTACTACACTCTATAACACAGTTGAGAGACAATGTTCCCGAGCTCCCTCAGTTCATAACAGTGTGTAGGAAGTTGTTTGATAAAGCGGGCAAAGCTTATACTTGGACCAGAAGGCAGAATATAGGAAACTACATGGAAACATGAATAATTCAGTGAAAATGTCTGTGAACAGATGAGAACTTGTTTTAGAACAGCTGAAACAGATTCTCCAAGTCAGTTCTTAGTGTAGAAAAGGTAGCTAAATCCACGAAATCCTTAATTCGAGTTAAGATCACATGAAACACTGTATGAATCCTATATTGTTTACTTAAAGGAGACTAGAGTGTTAAATGTGTGTTATACAAGGCAGAATACCATTGAAATAGAGAAAGAAACACGTTCGGCAGCTTTGGAAAGCCTTACACTTCACTGAAATGTAGTACTACACTCTATAACACAGTTGAGAGACAATGTTCCCGAGCTGCCTCAGTTCATAACAGTGTGTAGGAAGTTGTTTGATAAAGCGGGCAAAGGTTATACTTTGGCCAGAAGGCAGAATATAGGAAACTACATGAAAACATGAATAATTCAGTGAAAATGACTGTAAACAGATGAGAACTTGTTTAGAACAGCTGAAAGAGAATCTCCAAGTCAGTTCTTAGTGTAGAAAAGGTAGCTAAGATAAGGGAAATCCTTAATTCTAGTTAAGATCACATGAAACACTGTATGAATCCTATATTGTTTACTTAAAGGAGACTAGAGTGGTAAATGTGTGTTATACAAGGCAGAATACTATTGAAATAGAGAAAGAAACACGTTCGGCAGCTTTGGAAAGCCTTACACTTCACTGAAATGTAGTACTACACTCTATAACACAGTTGAGAGACAATGTTCCCGAGCTGCCTCAGTTCATAACAGTGTGTGGGAAGTTGTTTGATAAAGTGGGCAAAGCTTATACTTGGACCAGAAGGCAGAATACAGGAAACTACATGAAAACATGAATAATTCAGTGAAAATGACTGTAAACAGATGAGAACTTGTTTAGAACAGCTGAAAGAGAATCTCCAAGTCAGTTCTTAGTGTAGAAAAGGTAGCTAAGATAAGGGAAATCCTTAATTCGAGTTAAGATAACATCAAACACTGTATGAATCCTATATTCATTACTTAAAGGAGACTAGAGTGGTAAATGTGTGTTATACAAGGCAGAATACCATTGAAATAGAGAAAGAAACACGTTCGGTAGCTTTGGAAAGCCTTACACTTCACTGAAATGTAGTACTACACTCTATAACACAGTTGAGAGACAATGTTCCCGAGCTGCCTCAGTTCATAACACTGTGTAGGAAGTTGTTTGATAAAGTGGGCAAAGCTTATACTTGGACCAGAAGGCAGAATATAGGAAACTACATAAACACATGAATAATTCAGTGAAAATGTCTGTAAACAGATGTGAACTTGTTTTAGAACAGCTGAAACAGATTCTCCAAGTCAGTTCTTAGTGTACAAAAGGTAGCTAAATCCAGAGAATCCTTAATTCGAGTTAAGATCACATGAAACACTGTATGAATCCTATATTGTTTACTTAAAGGAGACTAGAGTGGTAAATGTGTGTTATACAAGGCAGAATACCATTGAAATAGAGAAAGAAACACGTTCGGCAGCTTTGGAAAGCCTTACACTTCACTGAAATGTAGTACTACACTCTATAACACAGTTGAGAGACAATGTTCCCTAGCTGCCTCAGTTCATAACAGTGTGTAGGAAGTTGTTTGACAAAGTGGGCAAAGTTTATACTTGGGCCAGAAGGCAGAATATAGGAAACTACATGAAAACATGATTAAGTCAGTGAAAATGACTGTAAACAGATTTGAACTTGTTTAAAACAGCTGAAAGAGAATCTCCAAGTCAGTTTTTAGTGTAGAAAAGGTAGCTAAGATAAGGGAAATCCTTAATTCGAGTTAAGATAACATCAAACACTGTATGAATCCTATATTCATTACTTATAGGAGACTAGAGTGGTAAATGTGTGTTATACAAGGCAGAATACCATTGAAATAGAGAAAGAAACACGTTCGGCAGCTTTGGAAAGCCTTACACTTCACTGAAATGTAGTACTACACTCTATAACACAGTTGAGAGACAATGTTCCCTAGCTGCCTCAGTTCATAACAGTGTGTAGGAAGTTGTGTGACAAAGAGGGCAAAGCTTATACTTGGACCAGAAGGCAGAATATAGGTAACTACATGAACACATTTATAATTCAGTGAAAATGTCTGTAAACAGATGAGAACTTGTGTAGAACAGCTGAAAGAGAATCTCCAAGTCAGTTCTTAGTGTAGAAAAGATAGCTAAATCCGGGAAATCCTTAATTTGAGTTAAGATTACATGAAACACTGTATGAATCCTATATTCTTTACTTAAAGGAGACTAGAGTGGTAAATGTGTGTTATACAAGGCAGAATACCATTGAAATAGAGAAACAAACACGTTCGGCAGGTTTGGAAAGCCTTACACTTCACTGAAATGTAGTACTACACTCTATAACACAGTTGAGAGACAATGTTCCAGAGCTGCCTCAGTTCATAACAGTGTGTAGGAAGTTGTTTGACAAAGAGGGCAAAGCTTATACTTGGGCCAGAAGGCAGAATATAGGAAACTACATGAAAATATGAATAATTCAGGGAAAATGACTGTAAACAGATGAGAACTTCTTTAGAACAGCTGAAAGAGAATCTCCAAGTAGGTTCTTAGTGTAGAAAAAGTAGCTAAGATAAGGGAAATCCTTAATTTGAGTTAAGATAACATCGAACACTGTATGAATCCTATATTCATTACTTGAAGGAGACTAGAGTGGTAAATTTGTGTTATACAAGGCATAATACCATTGAAATAGAGAAAGAAACACATTCGGCAGCTTTGGAAAGCCTTACACTTCACTGAAATGTAGTACTACACTCTATAACACAGTTGAGAGACAATGTTCCCGAGCTGCCTCAGTTCATAACAGTGTTTAGGAAGTTGTTTGATAAAGTGGGCAAAGCTTATACTTGGACCAGAAGGGAGAATATAGGAAACTACATGAACACATTTATAATTCAGTGAAAATATCTGTAAACAGATGAGAACTTGTGTAGAACAGCTGAAAGAGAATCTCCAAGTCAGTTCTTAGTGTAGAAAAGGTAGCTAAGATAAGGGAAATCCTTAATTCGAGTTAAGATCACATGAAACACGGTATGAATCCTATATTCTTTACTTAAAGGAGACTAGAGTGGTAAATGTGTGTTATACAAGGCAGAATACCATTGAAATAGGGAAAGAAACACGTTCGGCAGCTTTGGAAA
The DNA here is from genome assembly GCF_964339955.1 of Pipistrellus hanaki. Lineage (NCBI taxonomy): Eukaryota > Metazoa > Chordata > Mammalia > Chiroptera > Vespertilionidae > Pipistrellus > Pipistrellus hanaki. The sequence goes on from NC_140511.1 coordinate 57,858, forward strand.
GCCTTACACTTCACTGAAATGTAGTACTACACTCTATAACACAGTTGAGAGACAATGTTCCCGAGCTGCCTCAGTTCATAACAGTGTGCAGGAAGTTGTTTGATAAAGTCGGCAAAGCTTATACTTGGGCCAGAAGGCAGAATATAGGAAACTACATGAAAACATGAATAATTCAGTGAAAATGACTGTAAACAGATGAGAACTTGTGTAGAACAGCTGAAAGAGAATCTCCAAGTCAGTTCTTAGTGTAGAAAAGTAGCTAAGATCCGGGAAATCCTTAATTCGAGTTAAGATTACATGAAACACTGTATGACTCCTATATTCTTTACTTAAAGGAGGCTAGAGTGGTAAATGTGTGTTATACAAGGCAGAATACCATTGAAATAGAGAAAGAAACACGTTCGGCAGCTTTGAAAAGCCTTAAATTCACTGAAATGTAGTACTACACTCTATAACACAGTTGAGAGACAATGTTCCCTAGCTGCCTCAGTCTTTAACACTGTGTAGGAAGTTGTTTGATAAAGTGGGCAAAGCTTGTACTTGAACCAGGAGGCAGAATATAGGAAACTACATGAAAATATGATTAATTCAGTGAAAATGACTGTAAACAGAAGAGAACTTGTTTAGAACAGCTTACAGAGATTCTCCAAGTCAGTTCTTAGTGTAGAAAAGGTAGCTAAGATCCGGGAAATCCTTAATTCGAGTTAAGATTACCTGAAACACTGTATGAATCCTATATTCTTTACTTAAAGGAGACTAGAGTGGTAAATTTGTGTTATACAAGGCAGAATACCAATGATATAGAGAAAGAAACACGTTCAGCAGCTTTGGTAAGCCTTACACTTCACTGAAATGTAGTAACACTCTATAACACAGTTGAGAGACAATATTCCCGAGCTGCCTCAGTTAATAACAGTGTGTTGGAAGTTGTTTGATAAAGAGGGCAAAGCTTATACTTGGACCAGAAGACAGATTATAGGAAACTACATGAAAACATGATTAATTCAGTGAAAATGACTGTAAATAGATTTGAAATTGTTTAAAACAGCTGAAAGAGAATCTCCAAGTCAGTTTTTAGTGTAGAAAAGGTAGCTAAGATAAGGGAAATCCTTAATTCGAGTTAAGATAACATCAAAAACTGTATGAATCCTATATTCATTACTTAAAGGAGACTAGAGTGGTAAATGTGTGTTATACAAGGCAGAATACCATTGAAATAGAGAAAGAAACACGTTCGGCAGCTTTGGAAAGCCTTACACTTCACTGAAATGTAGTACTACACTCTATAACACAGTTGAGAGACAATGTTCCCTAGCTGCCTCAGTTCATAACAGTGTGTAGGAAGTTGTTTGTTAAAGTGGGCAAAGCTTATACTTGAACCAGTAGGCAGAATATAGGAAACTACATGAAAACATGATTAATTCAGTGAAAATGACTGTAAACAGATGAGAACTTGTTTAGAACAGCTGACAGAGATTATCCAAGTCAGTTCTTAGTGTAGAAAAGGTAGCTAAGATCCGGGAAATCCTTAATTCGAGTTAAGATTACCTGAAACACTGTATGAATCCTATATTCTTTACTTAAAGGAGACTAGAGTGGTAAATGTGTGTTATACAAGGCAGAATACCATTGAAATAGAGAAAGAAACACGTTCGGCAGCTTTGGAAAGCCTTACACTTCACTGAAATGTAGTACTACACTCTATAACACAGTTGAGAGACAATGTTCCCTAGCTGCCTCAGTTCATAACAGTGTGTAGGAAGTTGTTTGACAAAGAGGGCAAAGCTTATACTTGGGCCAGAAGGCAGAATATAGGAAACTACATGAAAATATGAATAATTCAGGGAAAATGACTGTAAACAGATGAGAACTTCTTTAGAACAGCTGAAAGAGAATCTCCAAGTCAGTTCTTAGTGTAGAAAAAGTAGCTAAGATAAGGGAAATCCTTAATTCGAGTTAAGAAAACATCGAACACTGTATGAATCCTATATTCATTACTTGAAGGAGACTAGAGTGGTAAATTTGTGTTATACAAGGCATAATACCATTGAAATAGAGAAAGAAACACATTCGGCAGCTTTGGAAAGCCTTACACTTCACTGAAATGTAGTAGTACACTCTATAACACAGTTGAGAGACAATGTTCCCGAGCTGCCTCAGTTCATAACAGTGTTTAGGAAGTTGTTTGATAAAGTGGGCAAAGCTTATACTTGGACCAGAAGGGAGAATATAGGAAACTACATGAACACATTTATAATTCAGTGAAAATATCTGTAAACAGATGAGAACTTGTGTAGAACAGCTGAAAGAGAATCTCCAAGTCAGTTCTTAGTGTAGAAAAGGTAGCTAAGATAAGGGAAATCCTTAATTCGAGTTAAGATCACATGAAACACGGTATGAATCCTATATTCTTTACTTAAAGGAGACTAGAGTGGTAAATGTGTGTTATACTAGGCAGAATACCATTGAAATAGGGAAAGAAACACGTTCGGCAGCTTTGGAAAGCCTTACACTTCACTGAAATGTAGTACTACACTCTATAACACAGTTGAGAGACAATGTTCCCGAGCTGCCTCAGTTCATAACAGTGTGCAGGAAGTTGTTTGATAAAGTCGGCAAAGCTTATACTTGGGCCAGAAGGCAGAATATAGGAAACTACATGAAAACATGAATAATTCAGTGAAAATGACTGTAAACAGATGAGAACTTGTGTAGAACAGCTGAAAGAGAATCTCCAAGTCAGTTCTTAGTGTAGAAAAGTAGCTAAGATCCGGGAAATCCTTAATTCGAGTTAAGATTACATGAAGCACTGTATGACTCCTATATTCTTTACTTAAAGGAGGCTAGAGTGGTAAATGTGTGTTATACAAGGCAGAATACCATTGAAATAGAGAAAGAAACACGTTCGGCAGCTTTGAAAAGCCTTAAATTCACTGAAATGTAGTACTACACTCTATAACACAGTTGAGAGACAATGTTCCCTAGCTGCCTCAGTCTTTAACACTGTGTAGGAAGTTGTTTGATAAAGTGGGCAAAGCTTGTACTTGAACCAGGAGGCAGAATATAGGAAACTACATGAAAATATGATTAATTCAGTGAAAATGACTGTAAACAGAAGAGAACTTGTTTAGAACAGCTGACAGAGATTCTCCAAGTCAGTTCTTAGTGTAGAAAAGGTAGCTAAGATCTGGGAAATCCTTAATTCGAGTAAAGATTACCTGAAACACTGTATGAATCCTATATTCTTTACTTAAAGGAGACTAGAGTGGTAAATTTGTGTTATACAAGGCAGAATACCAATGATATAGAGAAAGAAACACGTTCAGCAGCTTTGGTAAGCCTTACACTTCACTGAAATGTTGTAACACTCTATAACACAGTTGAGAGACAATATTCCCGAGCTGCCTCAGTTAATAACAGTGTGTTGGAAGTTGTTTGATAAAGAGGGCAAATCTTATACTTGGACCAGAAGACAGAATATAGGAAACTACATGAAAACATGATTAATTCAGTGAAAATGACTGTAAATAGATTTGAAATTGTTTAAAACAGCTGAAAGAGAATCTCCAAGTCAGTTTTTAGTGTAGAAAAGGTAGCTAAGATAAGGGAAATCCTTAATTCGAGTTAAGATAACATCAAACACTGTATGAATCCTATATTCATTACTTAAAGGAGACTAGAGTGGTAAATGTGTGTTATACAAGGCAGAATACCATTGAAATAGAGTAAGAAACACGTTCGGCAGCTTTGGAAAGCCTTACACTTCACTGAAATGTAGTACTACACTCTATAACACAGTTGAGAGACAATGTTCCCGAGCTGCCTCAGTTCATAACAGTGTGTAGGAAGTTGTTTGATAAAGTGGGCAAAGCTTATACTTGGACCAGAAGGCAGAATATAGGTAACTACATGAACACATTTGTAATTCAGTGAAAATGTCTGTAAACAGATGAGAACTTGTGTAGAACAGCTGAAAGAGAATCTCCAAGTCAGTTCTTAGTGTAGAAAAGGTAGCTAAATCCGGGAATTCCTTAATTTGATTTAAGATTACATGAAACACTGTATGAATCCTATATTCTTTACTTAAAGGAGACTAGAGTGGTAAATGTGTGTTATACAAGGCAGAATACCATTGAAATAGAGAAAGAAACACGTTCGGCAGCTTTGGAAATCCTTACACTTCACTGAAATGTAGTACTACACTCTATAACACAGTTGAGAGACAATGTTCCCTAGCTGCCTCAGTTCATAACAGTGTGTAGGAAGTTGTTTGTTAAAGTGGGCAAAGCTTATACTTGAACCAGTAGGCAGAATATAGGAAACTACATGAAAACATGATTAATTCAGTGAAAATGACTGTAAACAGATGAGAACTTGTTTAGAACAGCTGACAGAGATTCTCCAAGTCAGTTCTTAGTGTAGAAAAGGTAGCTAAGATCCGGGAAATCCTTAATTCGAGTAAAGATTACCTGAAACACTGTATGAATCCTATATTCTTTACTTAAAGGAGACTAGAGTGGTAAATGTGTGTTATACAAGGCAGAATACCATTGAAATAAAGAAAGAAACACGTTCGGCAGCTTTGGAAAGCCTTACACTTCACTGAAATGTAGTACTACACTCTATAACACAGTTGAGAGACAATGTTCCCGAGCTGCCTCAGTTCATAACAGTGTGTAGGAAGTTGTTTGATAAAGTGGGCAAAGCTTATACTTGGACCAGAAGGCAGAATATAGGAAACTACATGAACACATGTATAATTCAGTGAAAATGTCTGTAAACAGATGAGAACTTGTTTTAGAACAGCTGAAAGAGATTCTCCAAGTCAGTTCTTAGTATAGAAAAGGTAGCTAAATCCGGGAAATCCTTAAATCGAGTTAAGATCACATGAAACACTGTATGAATCCTATATCGTTTACTTAAAGGAGACTAGAGTGGTAAATGTGTGTTATACAAGGCAGAATACCATTGAAATAGAGAAAGAAACACGTTCGGCAGCTTTGGAAAGCCTTACACTTCACTGAAATGTAGTACTACACTCTATAACACAGTTGAGAGACAATGTTCCCTAGCTGCCTCAGTTCATAACAGTGTGTAGGAAGTTGTTTGATAAAGTGGGCAAAGTTTATACTTGGGCCAGAAGGCAGAATATAGGAAACTACATGAAAACATAATTATTCAGTGAAAATGACTGTAAACAGATGAGAACTTGTGTAGAACAGCTGATAGAGAATCTCCAAGTCAGTTCTTAGTGTAGAAAAGGTAGCTAAATCCGGGAAATCCTTAATTCGAGTTAAGATAACATCAAACACTGTATGAATCCTATATTCATTACTTAAAGGAGACTAGAGTGGTAAATGTGTGTTATACAAGGCAGAATACCATTGAAATAGAGAAAGAAACACGTTCGGCAGCTTTGGAAAGCCTTACACTTCACTGAAATGTAGTACTACACTCTATAACACAGTTGAGAGACAATGTTCCCGAGCTGCCTCAGTTCATAACAGTGTGTAGGAAGTTGTTTGATAAAGTGGGCAAAGCTTATACTTGGACCAGAAGGCAGAGTATAGGAAACTACATCAACACATGAATAATTCAGTGAAAATGTATGTAAACAGATGAGAACTTGTTTAGAACAGCTGAAAGAGAATCTCCAAGTCAGTTCTTAGTGTAGAAAATGTAGCTAAGATAAGGAAATCCTTCATTCCAGTTAAGATCACATGAAACACTGTATGAATCCTATATTCTTTACTTAAAGGAGATTAGAGTGGTAAATGTGTGTTATACAAGGCAGAATACCATTGAAATAGAGAAAGAAACACGTTCGGCAGCTTTGGAAAGCCTTACACTTCACTGAAATGTAGTAGTACACTCTATAACACAGTTGAGAGACAATGTTCCCGTGCTGCCTCAGTTCATAACAGTGTTTAGGAAGTTGTTTGATAAAGTGGGCAAAGCTTATACTTGGACCAGAAGGGAGAATATAGGAAACTACATGAAAACATGAATAATTCAGTGAAAATGACTGTAAACAGATGAGAACTTGTGTAGAACAGCTGAAAGAGAATCTCCAAGTCAGTTCTTAGTGTAGAAAAGTAGCTAAGATCCGGGAAATCCTTAATTCGAGTTAAGATTACATGAAACACTGTATGACTCCTATATTCTTTACTTAAAGGAGGCTAGAGTGGTAAATGTGTGTTATACAAGGCAGAATACCATTGAAATAGAGAAAGAAACACGTTCGGCAGCTTTGAAAAGCCTTAAATTCACTGAAATGTAGTACTACACTCTATAACACAGTTGAGAGACAATGTTCCCTAGCTGCCTCAGTCCTTAACACTGTGTAGGAAGTTGTTTGATAAAGTGGGCAAAGCTTGTACTTGAACCAGGAGGCAGAATATAGGAAACTACATGAAAACATGATTAATTCAGTGAAAATGACTGTAAACAGAAGAGAACTTGTTTAGAACAGCTGACAGAGATTCTCCAAGTCAGTTCTTAGTGTAGAAAAGGTAGCTAAGATCCGGGAAATCCTTAATTCGACTTAAGATTACCTGAAACACTGTATGAATCCTATATTCTTTACTTAAAGGAGACTAGAGTGGTAAATTTGTGTTATACAAGGCAGAATACCAATGATATAGAGAAAGAAACACGTTCAGCAGCTTTGGTAAGCCTTACACTTCACTGAAATGTTGTAACACTCTATAACACAGTTGAGAGACAATATTCCCGAGCTGCCTCAGTTAATAACAGTGTGTTGGAAGTTGTTTGATAAAGAGGGCAAATCTTATACTTGGACCAGAAGACAGAATATAGGAAACTACATGAAAACATGATTAATTCAGTGAAAATGACTGTAAATAGATTTGAAATTGTTTAAAACAGCTGAAAGAGAATCTCCAAGTCAGTTTTTAGTGTAGAAAAGGTAGCTAAGATAAGGGAAATCCTTAATTCGAGTTAAGATAACATCAAACACTGTATGAATCCTATATTCATTACTTAAAGGAGACTAGAGTGGTAAATGTGTGTTATACAAGGCAGAATACCATTGAAATAGAGTAAGAAACACGTTCGGCAGCTTTGGAAAGCCTTACACTTCACTGAAATGTAGTACTACACTCTATAACACAGTTGAGAGACAATGTTCCCGAGCTGCCTCAGTTCATAACAGTGTGTAGGAAGTTGTTTGATAAAGTGGGCAAAGCTTATACTTGGACCAGAAGGCAGAATATAGGTAACTACATGAACACATTTATAATTCAGTGAAAATGTCTGTAAACAGATGAGAACTTGTGTAGAACAGCTGAAAGAGAATCTCCAAGTCAGTTCTTAGTGTAGAAAAGGTAGCTAAATCCGGGAATTCCTTAATTTGATTTAAGATTACATGAAACACTGTATGAATCCTATATTCTTTACTTAAAGGAGACTAGAGTGGTAAATGTGTGTTATACAAGGCAGAATACCATTGAAATAGAGAAAGAAACACGTTCGGCAGCTTTGGAAATCCTTACACTTCACTGAAATGTAGTACTACACTCTATAACACAGTTGAGAGACAATGTTCCCTAGCTGCCTCAGTTCATAACAGTGTGTAGGAAGTTGTTTGTTAAAGTGGGCAAAGCTTATACTTGAACCAGTAGGCAGAATATAGGAAACTACATGAAAACATGATTAATTCAGTGAAAATGACTGTAAACAGATGAGAACTTGTTTAGAACAGCTGACAGAGATTCTCCAAGTCAGTTCTTAGTATAGAAAAGGTAGCTAAATCCGGGAAATCCTTAAATCGAGTTAAGATCCCTTGAAACACTGTATGAATCCTATATCGTTTACTTAAAGGAGACTAGAGTGGTAAATGTGTGTTATACAAGGCAGAATACCACTGAAATAGAGAAAGAAACACGTTCGGCAGCTTTGGAAAGCCTTACACTTCACTGAAATGTAGTACTACACTCTATAACACAGTTGAGAGACAATGTTCCCTAGCTGCCTCAGTTCATAACAGTGTGTAGGAAGTTGTTTGATAAAGTGGGCAAAGTTTATACTTGGGCCAGAAGGCAGAATATAGGAAACTACATGAAAACATAATAATTCAGTGAAAATGACTGTAAACAGATGAGAACTCGTGTAGAACAGCTGATAGAGAATCTCCAAGTCAGTTCTTAGTGTAGAAAAGGTAGCTAAACCGGGAAATCCTTAATTCGAGTTAAGATAACATCAAACACTGTATGAATCCTATATTCATTACTTAAAGGAGACTAGAGTGGTAAATGTGTGTTATACAAGGCAGAATACCATTGAAATAGAGAAAGAAACACGTTCGGCAGCTTTGGAAAGCCTTACACTTCACTGAAATGTAGTACTACACTCTATAACACAGTTGAGAGACAATGTTCCCGAGCTGCCTCAGTTCATAACAGTGTGTAGGAAGTTGTTTGATAAAGTGGGCAAAGTTTATACTTGGGCCAGAAGGCAGAATATAGGAAACTACATGAAAACATAATAATTCAGTGAAAATGACTGTAAACAGATGAGAACTCGTGTAGAACAGCTGATAGAGAATCTCCAAGTCAGTTCTTAGTGTAGAAAAGGTAGCTAAACCGGGAAATCCTTAATTCGAGTTAAGATAACATCAAACACTGTATGAATCCTATATTCATTACTTAAAGGAGACTAGAGTGGTAAATGTGTGTTATACAAGGCAGAATACCATTGAAATAGAGAAAGAAACACGTTCGGCAGCTTTGGAAAGCCTTACACTTCACTGAAATGTAGTACTACACTCTATAACACAGTTGAGAGACAATGTTCCCGAGCTGCCTCAGTTCATAACAGTGTGTAGGAAGTTGTTTGATAAAGTGGGCAAAGCTTATACTTGGACCAGAAGGCAGAGTATAGGAAACTACATCAACACATGAATAATTCAGTGAAAATGTATGTAAACAGATGAGAACTTGTTTAGAACAGCTGAAAGAGAATCTCCAAGTCAGTTCTTAGTGTAGAAAATGTAGCTAAGATAAGGAAATCCTTCATTCCAGTTAAGATCACATGAAACACTGTATGAATCCTATATTCTTTACTTAAAGGAGATTAGAGTTGTTAATGTGTGTTATACAAGGCAGAATACCATTGAAATAGAGAAATAAACACGTTCTGCAGCTTTGGAAAGCCTTACACTTCACTGAAATGTAGTAGTACACTCTATAACACAGTTGAGAGACAATGTTCCCGTGCTGCCTCAGTTCATAACAGTGTTTAGGAAGTTGTTTGATAAAGTGGGCAAAGCTTATACTTGGACCAGAAGGGAGAATATAGGAAACTACATGAACACATTTATAATTCAGTGAAAATATCTGTAAACAGATGAGAACTTGTGTAGAACAGCTGAAAGAGAATCTCCAAGTCAGTTCTTAGTGTAGAAAAGGTAGCTAAGATAAGGGAAATCCTTAATTCGAGTTAAGATCACATGAAACACGGTATGAATCCTATATTCTTTACTTAAAGGAGACTAGAGTGGTAAATGTGTGTTATACAAGGCAGAATACCATTGAAATAGAGAAAGAAACACGTTCGGCAGCTTTGAAAAGCCTTAAATTCACTGAAATGTAGTACTACACTCTATAACACAGTTGAGAGACAATGTTCCCTAGCTGCCTCAGTCCTTAACACTGTGTAGGAAGTTGTTTGATAAAGTGGGCAAAGCTTGTACTTGAACCAGGAGGCAGAATATAGGAAACTACATGAAAACATGATTAATTCAGTGAAAATGACTGTAAACAGAAGAGAACTTGTTTAGAACAGCTGACAGAGATTCTCCAAGTCAGTTCTTAGTGTAGAAAAGGTAGCTAAGATCCGGGAAATCCTTAATTCGACTTAAGATTACCTGAAACACTGTATGAATCCTATATTCTTTACTTAAAGGAGACTAGAGTGGTAAATTTGTGTTATACAAGGCAGAATACCAATGATATAGAGAAAGAAACACGTTCAGCAGCTTTGGTAAGCCTTACACTTCACTGAAATGTTGTAACACTCTATAACACAGTTGAGAGACAATATTCCCGAGCTGCCTCAGTTAATAACAGTGTGTTGGAAGTTGTTTGATAAAGAGGGCAAATCTTATACTTGGACCAGAAGACAGAATATAGGAAACTACATGAAAACATGATTAATTCAGTGAAAATGACTGTAAATAGATTTGAAATTGTTTAAAACAGCTGAAAGAGAATCTCCAAGTCAGTTTTTAGTGTAGAAAAGGTAGCTAAGATAAGGGAAATCCTTAATTCGAGTTAAGATAACATCAAACACTGTATGAATCCTATATTCATTACTTAAAGGAGACTAGAGTGGTAAATGTGTGTTATACAAGGCAGAATACCATTGAAATACAGTAAGAAACACGTTCGGCAGCTTTGGAAAGCCTTACACTTCACTGAAATGTAGTACTACACTCTATAACACAGTTGAGAGACAATGTTCCCGAGCTGCCTCAGTTCATAACAGTGTGTAGGAAGTTGTTTGATAAAGTGGGCAAAGCTTATACTTGGACCAGAAGGCAGAATATAGGTAACTACATGAACACATTTATAATTCAGTGAAAATGTCTGTAAACAGATGAGAACTTGTGTAGAACAGCTGAAAGAGAATCTCCAAGTCAGTTCTTAGTGTAGAAAAGGTAGCTAAATCCGGGAATTCCTTAATTTGATTTAAGATTACATGAAACACTGTATGAATCCTATATTCTTTACTTAAAGGAGACTAGAGTGGTAAATGTGTGTTATACAAGGCAGAATACCATTGAAATAGAGAAAGAAACACGTTCGGCAGCTTTGGAAATCCTTACACTTCACTGAAATGTAGTACTACACTCTATAACACAGTTGAGAGACAATGTTCCCTAGCTGCCTCAGTTCATAACAGTGTGTAGGAAGTTGTTTGTTAAAGTGGGCAAAGCTTATACTTGAACCAGTAGGCAGAATATAGGAAACTACATGAAAACATGATTAATTCAGTGAAAATGACTGTAAACTGATGAGAACTTGTTTAGAACAGCTGACAGAGATTCTCCATATCAGTTCTTAGTGTAGAAAAGGTAGCTAAGATCCGGGAAATCCTTAATTCGAGTAAAGATTACCTGAAACACTGTATGAATCCTATATTCTTTACTTAAAGGAGACTAGAGTGGTAAATGTGTGTTATACAAGGCAGAATACCGTTGAAATAAAGAAAGAAACACGTTCGGCAGCTTTGGAAAGCCTTACACTTCACTGAAATGTAGTACTACACTCTATAACACAGTTGAGAGACAATGTTCCCGAGCTGCCTCAGTTCATAACAGTGTGTAGGAAGTTGTTTGATAAAGTGGGCAAAGCTTATACTTGGACCAGAAGGCAGAATATAGGAAACTACATGAACACATGTATAATTCAGTGAAAATGTCTGTAAACAGATGAGAACTTGTTTTAGAACAGCTGAAAGAGATTCTCCAAGTCAGTTCTTAGTATAGAAAAGGTAGCTAAATCCGGGAAATCCTTAAATCGAGTTAAGATCCCATGAAACACTGTATGAATCCTATATCGTTTACTTAAAGGAGACTAGAGTGGTAAATGTGTGTTATACAAGGCAGAATACCATTGAAATAGAGAAAGAAACACGTTCGGCAGCTTTGGAAAGCCTTACACTTCACTGAAATGTAGTACTACACTCTATAACACAGTTGAGAGACAATGTTCCCTAGCTGCCTCAGTTCATAACAGTGTGTAGGAAGTTGTTTGATAAAGTGGGCAAAGTTTATACTTGGGCCAGAAGGCAGAATATAGGAAACTACATGAAAACATAATAATTCAGTGAAAATGACTGTAAACAGATGAGAACTCGTGTAGAACAGCTGATAGAGAATCTCCAAGTCAGTTCTTAGTGTAGAAAAGGTAGCTAAACCGGGAAATCCTTAATTCGAGTTAAGATAACATCAAACACTGTATGAATCCTATATTCATTACTTAAAGGAGACTAGAGTGGTAAATGTGTGTTATACAAGGCAGAATACCATTGAAATAGAGAAAGAAACACGTTCGGCAGCTTTGGAAAGCCTTACACTTCACTGAAATGTAGTACTACACTCTATAACACAGTTGAGAGACAATGTTCCCGAGCTGCCTCAGTTCATAACAGTGTGTAGGAAGTTGTTTGATAAAGTGGGCAAAGCTTATACTTGGACCAGAAGGCAGAGTATAGGAAACTACATCAACACATGAATAATTCAGTGAAAATGTATGTAAACAGATGAGAACTTGTTTAGAACAGCTGAAAGAGAATCTCCAAGTCAGTTCTTAGTGTAGAAAATGTAGCTAAGATAAGGAAATCCTTCATTCCAGTTAAGATCACATGAAACACTGTATGAATCCTATATTCTTTACTTAAAGGAGATTAGAGTGGTAAATGTGTGTTATACAAGGCAGAATACCATTGAAATAGAGAAAGAAACACGTTCGGCAGCTTTGGAAAGCCTTACACTTCACTGAAATGTAGTACTACACTCTATAACACAGTTGAGAGACAATGTTACCGAGCTGCCTCAGTTCATAACAGTGTGTAGGAAGTTGTTTGATAAAGTGGGCAAAGCTTATACTTGGACCAGAAGGCAGAATATAGGAAACTACATCAACACATGAATAATTCAGTGAAAATGTCTGTAAACAGATGAGAACTTGTTTAGAACAGCTGAAAGAGAATCTCCAAGTCAGTTCTTAGTGTAGAAAAGGTAGCTAAGATCCGGGAAATCCTTAATTCGAGTTAAGATTACATGAAACACTGTATGACTCCTATATTCTTTACTTAAAGGAGACTAGAGTGGTAAATGTGTGTTATACAAGGCAGAATACCATTGAAATAGAGAAAGAAACACGTTCGGCAGCTTTGAAAAGCCTTACACTTCACTGAAATGTAGTACTACACTCTATAACACAGTTGAGAGACAATGTTCCCGAGCTGCCTCAGTTCACAACAGTGCGTAGGAAGTTGTTTGATAAAGTGGGCAAAGCTTATAGTTGGACCAGAAGTCAGAATATAGGAAACTACATGAACACATTTATAATTCAGTGAAAATGTCTGTAAACAGATGAGAACTTGTGTAGAACAGCTGAAAGAGAAACTCCAAGTCAGTTCTCAGTGTAGAAAAGGTAGCTAAATCCTTGAAATCCTTAATTCGAGTTAAGATAACATCAAACACTGTATGAATCCTATATTCATTACTTAAAGGAGACTAGAGTGGTAAATGTGTGTTATACAAGGCAGAATACCATTGAAATAGAGAAAGGAACACGTTCGGCAGCTTTGGAAAGCCTTACACTTCACTGAAATGTAGTACTACACTCTATAACACAGTTGAGAGACAATGTTCCCGAGCTGCCTCAGTTCATAACAGTGTGTAGGAAGTTGTTTGATAAAGTGGGCAAAGCTTATACTTGGACCGGAAGGCAGAATATAGGAAACTACATCAACACATGAATAATTCAGTGAAAATGTCTGTAAACAGATGAGAACTTGTTTAGAACAGCTGAAAGAGAATCTCCAAGTCAGTTCTTAGTGTAGAAAAGGTAGCTAAGATAAGGAAATCCTTCATTCCAGTTAAGATCACATGAAACACTGTATGAATCCTATATTGTTTACTTAAAGGAGACTAGAGTGGTAAATGTGTGTTATACAAGGCAGAATACCATTGAAATAGAGAAATAAACACGTTCTGCAGCTTTGGAAAGCCTTACACTTCACTGAAATGTAGTACTACACTCTATAACACAGTTGAGAGACAATGTTCCCTAGCTGCCTCAGTTCATAACAGTGTGTAGGAAGTTGTTTGATAAAGTGGGCAAAGTTTATACTTGGGCCAGAAGGCAGAATATAGGAAACTACATGAAAACATAATAATTCAGTGAAAATGACTGTAAACAGATGAGAACTTGTGTAGAACAGCTGAAAGAGAATCTCCAACTCAGTTCTTAGTGTAGAAAAGGTAGCTAAATCCGGGAAATCCTTAATTCGAGTTAAGATAACATCAAACACTGTATGACTCCTATATTCATTACTTAAAGGAGACTAGAGTGGTAAATGTGTGTTATACAAGGCAGAATACCATTGAAATAGAGAAAGAAACACGTTCGGCAGCTTTGGAAAGCCTTACACTTCACTGAAATGTAGTACTACACTCTATAATACAGTTGAGAGACAATATTCCCGAGCTGCCTCAGTTCAAAACAGTGTGTAGGAAGTTGTTTGATAAAGTGGGCAAAGCTTATACTTGGACCAGAAGGCAGAATATAGGAAACTACATCAACACATGAATAATTCAGTGAAAATGTCTGTAAACAGATGAGAACTTGTTTAGAACAGCTGAAAGAGAATCTCCAAGTCAGTTCTTAGTGTAGAAAATGTAGCTAAGATAAGGGAAATCCTTCATTCCAGTTAAGATCACATGAAACACGGTATGAATCCTATATTCTTTACTTAAAGGAGACTAGAGTGGTAAATGTGTGTTATACAAGGCAGAATACCATTGAAATAGAGAAAGAAACATGTTCGGCAGCTTTGGAAAGCCTTACACTTCACTGAAATGTAGTACTACACTCTATAACACAGTTGAGAGACAATGTTCCCGAGTTGCCTCAGTTCATAACAGTGTGTAGGAAGTTGTTTGATAAAGTGGGCAAAGCTTATACTTGGACCAGAAGACAGAATATAGGAAACTACATGAAAACATGATTAATTCAGTGAAAATGACTGTAAACTGATTTGAACTTGTTTAGAACAGCTGAAAGAGAATCTCCAAGTCAGTTCTTAGTGTAGAAAAGGTAGCTAAGATAAGGGAAATCCTTAATTCGAGTTAAGATAACATCAAACACTGTATGAATCCTATATTCATTACTTAAAGGAGACCAGAGTGGTAAATTTGTGTTATACAAGGCAGAATACCATTGAAATAGAGAAAGAAACACGTTCGGCAGCTTTGAAAAGCCTTACACTTCACTGAAATGTAGTACTACACTCTATAACACAGTTGAGAGACAATGTTCCCTAGCTGCCTCAGTCCTTAACACTGTGTAGGAAGTTGTTTGATAAAGTGGGCAAAGCTTATACTTGGACCAGAAGACAGAATATAGGAAACTACATGAAAACATAATAATTCAGTGAAAATGACTGTAAACAGATGAGAACTTGTTTTAGAACAGCTGAAAGATATTCTCCATGTCAGTTCTTAGTGTAGAAAAGGTAGCTAAGATAAGGGAAATCCTTAATTCCAGTTAAGATCACATGAAACAATGTATGAATCCTATATTCTTTACTTAAAGGAGACTAGAGTGGCAAATGTGTGTTATACAAGGCAGAATACCATTGAAATAGAGAAAGAAACACGTTCGGCAGCTTTGGAAAGCCTTACACTTCACTGAAATGTAGTACTACACTCTATAACACAGTTGAGAGACAATGTTCCCTTGCTGCCTCAGTTCATAACAGTGTGTAGGAAGTTGTTTGATAAAGTGGGTAAAGCTTATACTTGGGCCATAAGGCAGAATATAGGAAACTACATGAAAACATGAATAATTCAGTGAAAATGACTGTAAACAGATGAGAAGTTGTTTAGAACAGCTGAAAGAGAATCTCCAAGTCAGTTCTTAGTGTAGAAAAGGTAGCTAAGGTAAGGGAAATCCTTAATTCGAGTTAAGATAACATCAAACACTCTATGAATCCTATATTCATTACTTAAAGGAGACTAGAGTGATAAATGTGTGTTATACAAGACAGAATACCATTGAAATAGAGAAAGAAACATGTTCGGCAGCTTCGGAAAGCCTTACACTTCACTGAAATGTAGTACTACACTCTATAACTCAGTTGAGAGACAATGTTCCCGAGCTGCCTCAGTTCATAACACTGTGTAGGAAGTTGTTTGATAAAGTGGGCAAAGCTTATACTTGGACCAGAAGGCAGAATATAGGAAACTACATGAAAACATGATTAATTCACTGAAAATGACTGTAAATAGATGAGAACTTGTTTTAGAACAGTTGAAAGATATTCTCCAAGTCAGTTCTTAGTGTAGAAAAGGTAGCTAAGATAAGGGAAATCCTTAATTCCAGTTAAGATCACATCAAACACTGTATGAATCCTATATTCTTTACTTAAAGGAGACTAGAGTGGTAAATGTGTGTTATACAAGGCAGAATACCATTGAAATAGAGAAAGAAACACGTTTGGCAGCTTTGGAAACCCTTACACTTCACTGAAATGTAGTACTACACTCTATAACACAGTTGAGAGACAATGTTCCCTTGCTGCCTCAATTCATAACAGTGTTTAGGAAGTTGTTTGATAAAGTGGGTAAAGCTTATACTTGGGCCAGAAGGCAGAATATAGGAAAGTACATGAAAACATGAATAATTCAGTGAAAATGACTGTAAACAGATGAGAAGTTGTTTAGAACAGCTGAAAGAGAATCTCCAAGTCAGTTCTTAGTGTAGAAAAGGTAGCTAAGGTAAGGGAAATCCTTAATTCGAGTTAAGATAACATCAAACACTCTATGAATCCTATATTCATTACTTAAAGGAGACTAGAGTGATAAATGTGTGTTATACAAGGCAGAATACCATTGAAATAGAGAAAGAAACATGTTCGGCAGCTTCGGAAAGCCTTACACTTCACAGAAATGTAGTACTAAACTCTATAACACATTTGAGAGACAATATTCCCGAGCTGCCTCAGTTCATAACAGTGTGTAGGAAGTTGTTTGATAAAGTGGGCAAAGCTTATACTTGGGCCAGAATGCAGAATATAGGAAAGTACATGAAAACATGAATAATTCAGTGAAAATGACTGTAAACAGATGAGAACTTGTTTTAGAACAGCTGAAAGATATTCTCCATGTCAGTTCTTAGTGTAGAAAAGGTAGCTAAGATAAGGGAAATCCTTAATTCCAGTTAAGATCACATGAAACAATGTATGAATCCTATATTCTTTACTTAAAGGAGACTAGAGTGGCAAATGTGTGTTATACAAGGCAGAATACCATTGAAATAGAGAAAGAAACACGTTCGGCAGCTTTGGAAAGCCTTACACTTCACTGAAATGTAGTACTACACTCTATAACACAGTTGAGAGACAATGTTCCCGAGTTGCCTCAGTTCATAGCAGTGTGTAGGAAGTTGTTTGATAAAGTGGGCAAGCTTATACTTGGGCCAGAAGGCAGAATATAGGAAACTACATGAAAAAATGAATAATTCAGTGAAAATGACTGTAAACAGATGAGAACTTGCTTAGAACAGCTGAAAGAGAATCTCCAAGTCAGTTCTTAGTGTAGAAAAGGTAGCTAAGATAAGGGAAATCCTTAATTCCAGTTAAGATCACATGAAACACTGTATGAATCCTATATTCATTACTTAAAGGAGACTATAGTGGTAAATG
This sequence comes from Pipistrellus hanaki, assembly GCF_964339955.1. NCBI lineage: Eukaryota > Metazoa > Chordata > Mammalia > Chiroptera > Vespertilionidae > Pipistrellus > Pipistrellus hanaki. The sequence continues at coordinate 75,315 of NC_140511.1, forward strand.
TGTGTTATGCAAGGCCGAATACCATTGAAATAGAGAAAGAAACACGTTCGGCAGCTTTGGAAAGCCTTACACTTCACTGAAATGTAGTACTACACTCTATAACACAGTTGAGAGACAATGTTCCCGAGCTGTCTCAGTTCATAACAGTTTGTAGGAAGTTGTTTGATAAAGTGGGCAAAGCTTATACTTGGACCAGAAGGCAGAATATAGGAAACTACATGAAAACATGATTAATTCAGTGAAAATGACTGTAAACTGATGAGAACTTGTTTAGAAGAGCTGAAAGAGATTCTCTAAGTCAGTTCTCAGTGTAGAAAAGGTAGCTAAGATCCGGGAAATCCTTAATTCGAGTTAAGATCACATGAAACACTGTATGAATCCTATATTCTTTACTTAAAGGAGACTAGAGTGGTAAATGTGTGTTATACAAGGCAGAATACCATTGAAATAGAGAAAGAAACACGTTCGGCAGCTTTGGAAACCCTTACACTTCACTGAAATGTAGTACTACACTCTATAACACAGTTGAGAGACAATGTTCCCTAGCTGCCTCAGTTCATAACAGTGTGTAGGAAGTTTTTTGATAAAGTGGGCAAAGCTTATACTTGGGCCAGAAGGCAGAATATAGGAAACTACATGAAAACATGAATAATTCAGTGAAAATGACTGTAAACAGATGAGAACTTGTTTTAGAACAGCTGAAAGATATTCTCCAAGTCAGTTCTTAGTGTAGAAAAGGTAGCTAAGATACGGGAAATCCTTAATTCCAGTTAAGATCACATGAAACACTGTATGAATCCTATATTCTTTACTTAAAGGAGACTATAGTTGTAAATGTGTGTTATACAAGGCAGAATACCATTGAAATAGAGAAAGAAACACGTTCGGCAGCTTTGGAAAGCCTTACACTTCACTGAAATGTAGTACTACACTCTATAACACAGTTGAGAGACAATGTTCCCGAGCTGCCTCAGTTCATAACAGTGTGTAGGAAGTTGTTTGATAAAGTGGGCAAAGCTTATACTTGGGCCAGAAGGCAGAATATAGGAAAGTACATGAAAACATGAATAATTCAGTGAAAATGACTGTAAACAGATGAGAACTTGTTTTAGAACAGCTGAAAGATATTCTCCAAGTCAGTTCTCAGTGTAGAAAAGGTAGCTAAGATAAGGGAAATCCTTAATTCCAGTTAAGAACACATGAAACACTGTATGAATCCTATATTCTTTACTTAAAGGAGACTAGAGTGGTAAATGTGTGTTATACAAGGGAGAATACCATTGAAATAGAGAAAGAAACACGTTCGGCAGCTTTGGAAACCCTTACACTTCACTGAAATGTAGTACTACACTCTATAACACAGTTGAGAGACAATGTTCCCTAGCTGCCTCAGTTCATAACAGTGTGTAGGAAGTTGTTTGATAAAGTGGGCAAATGTTATACTTGCTCCAGAAGGCAGAATATAGGAAAGTACATGAAAACATGAATAATTCAGTGAAAATGACTGTAAACAGATGAGAACTTGTTTTAGAACAGCTGAAAGATATTCTCCAAGTCAGTTCTTAGTGTAGAAAAGGTAGCTAAGATAAGGGAAATCCTTAATTCCAGTTAAGATCACATGAAACACTGTATGAATCCTATATTCTTTACTTAAAGGAGACTAGAGTGGTAAATGTGTGTTATACAAGGCAGAATACCATTGAAATAGAGAAAGAAACATGTTCGGCAGCTTCGGAAAGCCTTACACTTCACAGAAATGTAGTACTACACTCTATAACACAGTTGAGAGACAATGTTCCCGAGCTGCCTCAGTTCATAACACTGTGTAGGAAGTTGTTTGATAAAGTGGGCAAAGCTTATACTTGGGCCAGAAGGCAGAATATAGGAAACTACATGAAAACATGAATAATTCAGTGAAAATGACTGTAAACAGATGAGAACTTGTTCTAGAACAGCTGAAAGATATTCTCCAAGTCAGTTCTTAGTGTAGAAAAGGTAGCTAAGATACGGGAAATACTTAATTCCAGTTAAGATCACATGAAACACTGTATGAATCCTATATTCTTTACTTAAAGGAGACTAGAGTGGTAAATGTGTGTTATACAAGGCAGAATACCATTGAAATAGAGAAAGAAACACGTTCGGCAGCTTTGGAAAGCCTTACACTTCACTGAAATGTAGTACTACACTCTATAACACATTTGAGAGACAATATTCCCGAGCTGCCTCAGTTCATAACAGTGTGTAGGAAGTTGTTTGATAAAGTGGGCAAAGCTTATACTTGGGCCAGAAGGCAGAATATAGGAAAGAACATGAAAACATGAATAATTCAGTGAAAATGACTGTAAACAGATGAGAACTTGTTTTAGAACAGCTGAAAGATATTCTCCATGTCAGTTCTTAGTGTAGAAAAGGTAGCTAAGATAAGGGAAATCCTTAATTCCAGTTAAGATCACATGAAACAATGTATGAATCCTATATTCATTACTTAAAGGAGACTAGATTGGTAAATGTGTGTTATACAAGGCAGAATACCATTGAAGTAGAGAAAGAAACACGTTCGGCAGCTTTGGAAAGCCTTAAACTTCACTGAAATGTAGTACTACACTCTATAACACAGTTGAGAGACAATGTTCCCGAGCTGCCTCAGTTCATAACAGTGTGTTGGAAGTTGTTTGATAAAGTGGGCAAAGCTTATACTTGGGCCAGAACGCAGAATATAGGAAAGTACATGAAAACATGAATAATTCAGTGAAAATGACTGTAAACAGATGAGAACTTGTTTTAGAACAGCTGAAAGATATTCTCCAAGTCAGTTCTCAGTGTAGAAAAGGTAGCTAAGATAAGGGAAATCCTTAATTCCAGTTAAGAACACATGAAACACTGTATGAATCCTATATTCTTTACTTAAAGGAGACTAGAGTGGTAAATGTGTGTTATACAAGGGAGAATACCATTGAAATAGAGAAAGAAACACGTTCGGCAGCTTTGGAAACCCTTACACTTCACTGAAATGTAGTACTACACTCTATAACACAGTTGAGAGACAATGTTCCCTAACTGCCTCAGTTCATAACAGTGTGTAGGAAGTTGTTTGATAAAGTGGGCAAATGTTATACTTGCTCCAGAAGGCAGAATATAGGAAAGTGCATGAAAACATGAATAATTCAGTGAAAATGACTGTAAACAGATGAGAACTTGTTTTAGAACAGTTGAAAGATATTCTCCAAGTCAGTTCTTAGTGTAGAAAAGGTAGCTAAGATAAGGGAAATCCTTAATTCCAGTTAAGATCACATGAAACACTGTATGAATCCTATATTCTTTACTTAAAGGAGACTAGAGTGGTAAATGTGTGTTATACAAGGCAGAATACCATTGAAATAGAGAAAGAAACACGTTCGGCAGCTTTGGAAACCCTTACACTTCACTGAAATGTAGTACTACACTGTATAACACAGTTGAGAGACAATGTTCCCTTGCTGCCTCAGTTCATAACAGTGTGTAGGAAGTTGTTTGGTAAAGTGGGTAAAGCTTATACTTGGGCCAGAAGGCAGAATATAGGAAACTACATGAAAACATGAATAATTCAGTGAAAATGACTGTAAACAGATGAGAAGTTGTTTAGAACAGCTGAAAGAGAATCTCCAAGTCAGTTCTTAGTGTAGAAAAGGTAGCTAAGGTAAGGGAAATCCTTAATTCGAGTTAAGATAACATCAAACACTCTATGAATCCTATATTCATTACTTAAAGGAGACTAGAGTGATAAATGTGTGTTATACAAGACAGAATACCATTGAAATAGAGAAAGAAACAAGTTTGGCTGCTTTGGAAAGCCTTACACTTCACTGAAATGTAGTACTACACTCTATAACACAGTTGAGAGACAATGTTCCCGAGTTGCCTCAGTTCATAGCAGTGTGTAGGAAGTTGTTTGATAAAGTGGGCAAAGCTTATACTTGGGCCAGAAGGCAGAATATAGGAAACTACATGAAAACATGAATAATTCAGTGAAAATGACTGTAAACAGATGAGAACTTGCTTAGAACAGCTGAAAGAGAATCTCCAAGTCAGTTCTTAGTGTAGAAAAGGTAGCTAAGATAAGGGAAATCCTTAATTCCAGTTAAGATCACATGAAACACTGTATGAATCCTATATTCATTACTTAAAGGAGACTATAGTGGTAAATGTGTGTTATGCAAGGCCGAATACCATTGAAATAGAGAAAGAAACACGTTCGGCAGCTTTGGAAAGCCTTACACTTCACTGAAATGTAGTACTACACTCTATAACACAGTTGAGAGACAATGTTCCCGAGCTGTCTCAGTTCATAACAGTTTGTAGGAAGTTGTTTGATAAAGTGGGCAAAGCTTATACTTGGACCAGAAGGCAGAATATAGGAAACTACATGAAAACATGATTAATTCAGTGAAAATGACTGTAAACTGATGAGAACTTGTTTAGAAGAGCTGAAAGAGATTCTCTAAGTCAGTTCTCAGTGTAGAAAAGGTAGCTAAGATCCGGGAAATCCTTAATTCGAGTTAAGAACACATGAAACACTGTATGAATCCTATATTCTTTACTTAAAGGAGACTAGAGTGGTAAATGTGTGTTATACAAGGCAGAATACCATTGAAATAGAGAAAGAAACACATTCGGCAGCTTTGGAAACCCTTACACTTCACTGAAATGTAGTACTACACTCTATAACACAGTTGAGAGACAATGTTCCCTAGCTGCCTCAGTTCATAACAGTGTGTAGTAAGTTGTTTGATAAAGTGGGCAAAGCTTATACTTGGGCCAGAAGGCAGAATATAGGAAACTACATGAAAACATGAATAATTCAGTGAAAATGACTGTAAACAGATGAGAACTTGTTTTAGAACAGCTGAAAGATATTCTCCAAGTCAGTTCTTAGTGTAGAAAAGGTAGCTAAGATACGGGAAATACTTAATTCCAGTTAAGATCACATGAAACACTGTATGAATCCTATATTCTTTACTTAAAGGAGACTAGAGTTGTAAATGTGTGTTATACAAGGCAGAATACCATTGAAATAGAGAAAGAAACACGTTCGGCAGCTTTGGAAAGCCTTACACTTCACTGAAATGTAGTACTACACTCTATAACACATTTGAGAGACAATATTCCCAAGCTGCCTCAGTTCATAACAGTGTGTAGGAAGTTGTTTGATAAAGTGGGCAAAGCTTATACTTGGGCCAGAAGGCAGAATATAGGAAAGTACATGAAAACATGAATAATTCAGTGAAAATGACTGTAAACAGATGAGAACTTGTTTTAGAACAGCTGAAAGATATTCTCCATGTCAGTTCTTAGTGTAGAAAAGGTAGCTAAGATAAGGGAAATCCTTAATTCCAGTTAAGATCACATGAAACAATGTATGAATCCTATATTCATTACTTAAAGGAGACTAGATTGGTAAATGTGTGTTATACAAGGCAGAATACCATTGAAGTAGAGAAAGAAACACGTTCGGCAGCTTTGGAAAGCCTTACACTTCACTGAAATGTAGTACTACACTCTATAACACAGTTGAGAGACAATGTTCCCGAGCTGCCTCAGTTCATAACAGTGTGTTGGAAGTTGTTTGATAAAGTGGGCAAAGCTTATACTTGGGCCAGAACGCAGAATATAGGAAAGTACATGAAAACATGAATAATTCAGTGAAAATGACTGTAAACGGATGAGAACTTGTTTTAGAACAGCTGAAAGATATTCTCCAAGTCAGTTCTCAATGTAGAAAAGGTAGCTAAGATAAGGGAAATCCTTAATTCCAGTTAAGAACACATGAAACACTGTATGAATCCTATATTCTTTACTTAAAGGAGACTAGAGTGGTAAATGTGTGTTATACAAGGGAGAATACCATTGAAATAGAGAAAGAAACACGTTCAGCAGCTTTGGAAACCCTTACACTTCACTGAAATGTAGTACTACACTCTATAACACAGTTGAGAGACAATGTTCCCTAACTGCCTCAGTTCATAACAGTGTGTAGGAAGTTGTTTGATAAAGTGGGCAAATGTTATACTTGCTCCAGAAGGCAGAATATAGGAAAGTACATGAAAACATGAATAATTCAGTGAAAATGACTGTAAACAGATGAGAACTTGTTTTAGAACAGTTGAAAGATATTCTCCAAGTCAGTTCTTAGTGTAGAAAAGGTAGCTAAGATAAGGGAAATCCTTAATTCCAGTTAAGATCACATGAAACACTGTATGAATCCTATATTCTTTACTTAAAGGAGACTAGAGTGGTAAATGTGTGTTATACAAGGCAGAATACCATTGAAATAGAGAAAGAAACACGTTCGGCAGCTTTGGAAACTCTTACACTTCACTGAAATGTAGTACTACACTCTATAACACAGTTGAGAGACAATATTCCCGAGCTGTCTCAGTTCAAAACAGTTTGTAGGAAGTTGTTTGATAAAGTGGGCAAAGCTTATACTTGGACCAGAAGGCAGAATATAGGAAACTACATGAAAACATGATTAATTCAGTGAAAATGACTGTAAACTGATGAGAACTTGTTTAGAAGAGCTGAAAGAGATTCTCTAAGTCAGTTCTCAGTGTAGAAAAGGTAGCTAAGATCCGGGAAATCCTTAATTCGAGTTAAGAACACATGAAACACTGTATGAATCCTATATTCTTTACTTAAAGGAGACTAGAGTGGTAAATGTGTGTTATACAAGGCAGAATACCATTGAAATAGAGAAAGAAACACGTTCGGCAGCTTTGGAAACCCTTACACTTCACTGAAATGTAGTACTACACTCTATAACACAGTTGAGAGACAATGTTCCCGAGCTGCCTCAGTTCATAACAGTGTGTTGGAAGTTGTTTGATAAAGTGGGCAAAGCTTATACTTGGGCCAGAACGCAGAATATAGGAAAGTACATGAAAACATGAATAATTCAGTAAAATGACTGTAAACGGATGAGAACTTGTTTTAGAACAGCTGAAAGATATTCTCCAAGTCAGTTCTCAATGTAGAAAAGGTAGCTAAGATTAGGGAAATCCTTAATTCCAGTTAAGAACACATGAAACACTGTATGAATCCTATATTCTTTACTTAAAGGAGACTAGAGTGGTAAATGTGTGTTATACAAGGGAGAATACCATTGAAATAGAGAAAGAAACACGTTCAGCAGCTTTGGAAACCCTTACACTTCACTGAAATGTAGTACTACACTCTATAACACAGTTGAGAGACAATGTTCCCTAACTGCCTCAGTTCATAACAGTGTGTAGGAAGTTGTTTGATAAAGTGGGCAAATGTTATACTTGCTCCAGAAGGCAGAATATAGGAAAGTACATGAAAACATGAATAATTCAGTGAAAATGACTGTAAACAGATGAGAACTTGTTTTAGAACAGTTGAAAGATATTCTCCAAGTCAGTTCTTAGTGTAGAAAAGGTAGCTAAGATAAGGGAAATCCTTAATTCCAGTTAAGATCACATGAAACACTGTATGAATCCTATATTCTTTACTTAAAGGAGACTAGAGTGGTAAATGTGTGTTATACAAGGCAGAATACCATTGAAATAGAGAAAGAAACACGTTCGGCAGCTTTGGAAACTCTTACACTTCACTGAAATGTAGTACTACACTCTATAACACAGTTGAGAGACAATGTTCCCGAGCTGCCTCAGTTCATAACAGTGTGTTGGAAGTTGTTTGATAAAGTGGGCAAAGCTTATACTTGGACCAGAAGGCAGAATATAGGAAACTACATGAAAACATGATTAATTCAGTGAAAATGACTGTAAACTGATGAGAACTTGTTTAGAAGAGCTGAAAGAGATTCTCTAAGTCAGTTCTCAGTGTAGAAAAGGTAGCTAAGATCCGGGAAATCCTTAATTCGAGTTAAGAACACATGAAACACTGTATGAATCCTATATTCTTTACTTAAAGGAGACTAGAGTGGTAAATGTGTGTTATACAAGGCAGAATACCATTGAAATAGAGAAAGAAACACTTTCGGCAGCTTTGGAAACCCTTACACTTCACTGAAATGTAGTACTACACTCTATAACACAGTTGAGAGACAATGTTCCCGAGCTGCCTCAGTTCATAACAGTGTGTTGGAAGTTGTTTGATAAAGTGGGCAAAGCTTATACTTGGGCCAGAACGCAGAATATAGGAAAGTACATGAAAACATGAATAATTCAGTGAAAATGACTGTAAACGGATGAGAACTTGTTTTAGAACAGCTGAAAGATATTCTCCAAGTCAGTTCTCAATGTAGAAAAGGTAGCTAAGATAAGGGAAATCCTTAATTCCAGTTAAGAACACATGAAACACTGTATGAATCCTATATTCTTTACTTAAAGGAGACTAGAGTGGTAAATGTGTGTTATACAAGGGAGAATACCATTGAAATAGAGAAAGAAACACGTTCAGCAGCTTTGGAAACCCTTACACTTCACTGAAATGTAGTACTACACTCTATAACACAGTTGAGAGACAATGTTCCCTAACTGCCTCAGTTCATAACAGTGTGTAGGAAGTTGTTTGATAAAGTGGGCAAATGTTATACTTGCTCCAGAAGGCAGAATATAGGAAAGTACATGAAAACATGAATAATTCAGTGAAAATGACTGTAAACAGATGAGAACTTGTTTTAGAACAGTTGAAAGATATTCTCCAAGTCAGTTCTTAGTGTAGAAAAGGTAGCTAAGATAAGGGAAATCCTTAATTCCAGTTAAGATCACATGAAACACTGTATGAATCCTATATTCTTTACTTAAAGGAGACTAGAGTGGTAAATGTGTGTTATACAAGGCAGAATACCATTGAAATAGAGAAAGAAACACGTTCGGCAGCTTTGGAAACTCTTACACTTCACTGAAATGTAGTACTACACTCTATAACACAGTTGAGAGACAATGTTCCCGAGCTGCCTCAGTTCATAACAGTGTGTTGGAAGTTGTTTGATAAAGTGGGCAAAGCTTATACTTGGGCCAGAACGCAGAATATAGGAAAGTACATGAAAACATGAATAATTCAGTGAAAATGACTGTAAACGGATGAGAACTTGTTTTAGAACAGCTGAAAGATATTCTCCAAGTCAGTTCTCAATGTAGAAAAGGTAGCTAAGATAAGGGAAATCCTTAATTCCAGTTAAGAACACATGAAACACTGTATGAATCCTATATTCTTTACTTAAAGGAGACTAGAGTGGTAAATGTGTGTTATACAAGGGAGAATACCATTGAAATAGAGAAAGAAACACGTTCAGCAGCTTTGGAAACCCTTACACTTCACTGAAATGTAGTACTACACTCTATAACACAGTTGAGAGACAATGTTCCCTAACTGCCTCAGTTCATAACAGTGTGTAGGAAGTTGTTTGATAAAGTGGGCAAATGTTATACTTGCTCCAGAAGGCAGAATATAGGAAAGTACATGAAAACATGAATAATTCAGTGAAAATGACTGTAAACAGATGAGAACTTGTTTTAGAACAGTTGAAAGATATTCTCCAAGTCAGTTCTTAGTGTAGAAAAGGTAGCTAAGATAAGGGAAATCCTTAATTCCAGTTAAGATCACATGAAACACTGTATGAATCCTATATTCTTTACTTAAAGGAGACTAGAGTGGTAAATGTGTGTTATACAAGGCAGAATACCATTGAAATAGAGAAAGAAACACGTTCGGCAGCTTTGGAAACTCTTACACTTCACTGAAATGTAGTACTACACTCTATAACACAGTTGAGAGACAATGTTCCCGAGCTGTCTCAGTTCATAACAGTTTGTAGGAAGTTGTTTGATAAAGTGGGCAAAGCTTATACTTGGACCAGAAGGCAGAATATAGGAAACTACATGAAAACATGATTAATTCAGTGAAAATGACTGTAAACTGATGAGAACTTGTTTAGAAGAGCTGAAAGAGATTCTCTAAGTCAGTTCTCAGTGTAGAAAAGGTAGCTAAGATCCGGGAAATCCTTAATTCGAGTTAAGAACACATGAAACACTGTATGAATCCTATATTCTTTACTTAAAGGAGACTAGAGTGGTAAATGTGTGTTATACAAGGCAGAATACCATTGAAATAGAGAAAGAAACACGTTCGGCAGCTTTGGAAACCCTTACACTTCACTGAAATGTAGTACTACACTCTATAACACAGTTGAGAGACAATGTTCCCTAGCTGCCTCAGTTCATAACAGTGTGTAGTAAGTTGTTTGATAAAGTGGGCAAAGCTTATACTTGGGCCAGAAGGCAGAATATAGGAAACTACATGAAAACATGAATAATTCAGTGAAAATGACTGTAAACAGATGAGAACTTGTTTTAGAACAGCTGAAAGATATTCTCCAAGTCAGTTCTTAGTGTAGAAAAGGTAGCTAAGATACGGGAAATACTTAATTCCAGTTAAGATCACATGAAACAATGTATGAATCCTATATTCATTACTTAAAGGAGACTAGATTGGTAAATGTGTGTTATACAAGGCAGAATACCATTGAAGTAGAGAAAGAAACACGTTCGGCAGCTTTGGAAAGCCTTACACTTCACTGAAATGTAGTACTACACTCTATAACACAGTTGAGAGACAATGTTCCCGAGCTGCCTCAGTTCATAACAGTGTGTTGGAAGTTGTTTGATAAAGTGGGCAAAGCTTATACTTGGGCCAGAACGCAGAATATAGGAAAGTACATGAAAACATGAATAATTCAGTGAAAATGACTGTAAACGGATGAGAACTTGTTTTAGAACAGCTGAAAGATATTCTCCAAGTCAGTTCTCAATGTAGAAAAGGTAGCTAAGATAAGGGAAATCCTTAATTCCAGTTAAGAACACATGAAACACTGTATGCATCCTATATTCTTTACTTAAAGGAGACTAGAGTGGTAAATGTGTGTTATACAAGGGAGAATACCATTGAAATAGAGAAAGAAACACGTTCAGCAGCTTTGGAAACCCTTACACTTCACTGAAATGTAGTACTACACTCTATAACACAGTTGAGAGACAATGTTCCCTAACTGCCTCAGTTCATAACAGTGTGTAGGAAGTTGTTTGATAAAGTGGGCAAATGTTATACTTGCTCCAGAAGGCAGAATATAGGAAAGTACATGAAAACATGAATAATTCAGTGAAAATGACTGTAAACAGATGAGAACTTGTTTTAGAACAGTTGAAAGATATTCTCCAAGTCAGTTCTTAGTGTAGAAAAGGTAGCTAAGATAAGGGAAATCCTTAATTCCAGTTAAGATCACATGAAACACTGTATGAATCCTATATTCTTTACTTAAAGGAGACTAGAGTGGTAAATGTGTGTTATACAAGGCAGAATACCATTGAAATAGAGAAAGAAACACGTTCGGCAGCTTTGGAAACTCTTACACTTCACTGAAATGTAGTACTACACTGTATAACACAGTTGAGAGACAATGTTCCCTTGCTGCCTCAGTTCATAACAGTGTGTAGGAAGTTGTTTGATAAAGTGGGTAAAGCTTATACTTGGGCCAGAAGGCAGAATATAGGAAACTACATGAAAACATGAATAATTCAGTGAAAATGACTGTAAACAGATGAGAAGTTGTTTAGAACAGCTGAAAGAGAATCTCCAAGTCAGTTCTTAGTGTAGAAAAGGTAGCTAAGGTAAGGGAAATCCTTAATTCGAGTTAAGATAACATCAAACACTCTATGAATCCTATATTCATTACTTAAAGGAGACTAGAGTGATAAATGTGTGTTATACAAGACAGAATACCATTGAAATAGAGAAAGAAACCTGTTCGGCAGCTTCGGAAAGCCTTACACTTCACTGAAATGTAGTACTACACTCTATAACACAGTTGAGAGACAATGTTCCCGAGCTGCCTCAGTTCATAACACTGTGTAGGAAGTTGTTTGATAAAGTGGGCAAATGTTATACTTGCTCCAGAAGGCAGAATATAGGAAAGTACATGAAAACATGAATAATTCAGTGAAAATGACTGTAAACAGATGAGAACTTGTTTTAGAACAGCTGAAAGATATTCTCCAAGTCAGTTCTTAGTGTAGAAAAGGTAGCTAAGATACGGGAAATACTTAATTCCAGTTAAGATCACATGAAACACTGTATGAATCCTATATTCTTTACTTAAAGGAGACTAGAGTTGTAAATGTGTGTTATACAAGGCAGAATACCATTGAAATAGAGAAAGAAACACGTTCGGCAGCTTTGGAAAGCCTTACACTTCACTGAAATGTAGTACTACACTCTATAACACATTTGAGAGACAATATTCCCAAGCTGCCTCAGTTCATAACAGTGTGTAGGAAGTTGTTTGATAAAGTGGGCAAAGCTTATACTTGGGCCAGAAGGCAGAATATAGGAAAGTACATGAAAACATGAATAATTCAGTGAAAATGACTGTAAACAGATGAGAACTTGTTTTAGAACAGCTGAAAGATATTCTCCATGTCAGTTCTTAGTGTAGAAAAGGTAGCTAAGATAAGGGAAATCCTTAATTCCAGTTAAGATCACATGAAACAATGTATGAATCCTATATTCATTACTTAAAGGAGACTAGATTGGTAAATGTGTGTTATACAAGGCAGAATACCATTGAAGTAGAGAAAGAAACACGTTCGGCAGCTTTGGAAAGCCTTACACTTCACTGAAATGTAGTACTACACTCTATAACACAGTTGAGAGACAATGTTCCCGAGCTGCCTCAGTTCATAACAGTGTGTTGGAAGTTGTTTGATAAAGTGGGCAAAGCTTATACTTGGGCCAGAACGCAGAATATAGGAAAGTACATGAAAACATGAATAATTCAGTGAAAATGACTGTAAACGGATGAGAACTTGTTTTAGAACAGCTGAAAGATATTCTCCAAGTCAGTTCTCAATGTAGAAAAGGTAGCTAAGATAAGGGAAATCCTTAATTCCAGTTAAGAACACATGAAACACTGTATGAATCCTATATTCTTTACTTAAAGGAGACTAGAGTGGTAAATGTGTGTTATACAAGGGAGAATACCATTGAAATAGAGAAAGAAACACGTTCAGCAGCTTTGGAAACCCTTACACTTCACTGAAATGTAGTACTACACTCTATAACACAGTTGAGAGACAATGTTCCCTAACTGCCTCAGTTCATAACAGTGTGTAGGAAGTTGTTTGATAAAGTGGGCAAATGTTATACTTGCTCCAGAAGGCAGAATATAGGAAAGTACATGAAAACATGAATAATTCAGTGAAAATGACTGTAAACAGATGAGAACTTGTTTTAGAACAGTTGAAAGATATTCTCCAAGTCAGTTCTTAGTGTAGAAAAGGTAGCTAAGATAAGGGAAATCCTTAATTCCAGTTAAGATCACATGAAACACTGTATGAATCCTATATTCTTTACTTAAAGGAGACTAGAGTGGTAAATGTGTGTTATACAAGGCAGAATACCATTGAAATAGAGAAAGAAACACGTTCGGCAGCTTTGGAAACTCTTACACTTCACTGAAATGTAGTACTACACTCTATAACACAGTTGAGAGACAATGTTCCCGAGCTGTCTCAGTTCAAAACAGTTTGTAGGAAGTTGTTTGATAAAGTGGGCAAAGCTTATACTTGGACCAGAAGGCAGAATATAGGAAACTACATGAAAACATGATTAATTCAGTGAAAATGACTGTAAACTGATGAGAACTTGTTTAGAAGAGCTGAAAGAGATTCTCTAAGTCAGTTCTCAGTGTAGAAAAGGTAGCTAAGATCCGGGAAATCCTTAATTCGAGTTAAGAACACATGAAACACTGTATGAATCCTATATTCTTTACTTAAAGGAGACTAGAGTGGTAAATGTGTGTTATACAAGGCAGAATACCATTGAAATAGAGAAAGAAACACGTTCGGCAGCTTTGGAAACCCTTACACTTCACTGAAATGTAGTACTACACTCTATAACACAGTTGAGAGACAATGTTCCCGAGCTGCCTCAGTTCATAACAGTGTGTTGGAAGTTGTTTGATAAAGTGGGCAAAGCTTATACTTGGGCCAGAACGCAGAATATAGGAAAGTACATGAAAACATGAATAATTCAGTAAAATGACTGTAAACGGATGAGAACTTGTTTTAGAACAGCTGAAAGATATTCTCCAAGTCAGTTCTCAATGTAGAAAAGGTAGCTAAGATTAGGGAAATCCTTAATTCCAGTTAAGAACACATGAAACACTGTATGAATCCTATATTCTTTACTTAAAGGAGACTAGAGTGGTAAATGTGTGTTATACAAGGGAGAATACCATTGAAGTAGAGAAAGAAACACGTTCGGCAGCTTTGGAAAGCCTTACACTTCACTGAAATGTAGTACTACACTCTATAACACAGTTGAGAGACAATGTTCCCGAGCTGCCTCAGTTCATAACAGTGTGTTGGAAGTTGTTTGATAAAGTGGGCAAAGCTTATACTTGGGCCAGAACGCAGAATATAGGAAAGTACATGAAAACATGAATAATTCAGTGAAAATGACTGTAAACGGATGAGAACTTGTTTTAGAACAGCTGAAAGATATTCTCCAAGTCAGTTCTCAATGTAGAAAAGGTAGCTAAGATAAGGGAAATCCTTAATTCCAGTTAAGAACACATGAAACACTGTATGCATCCTATATTCTTTACTTAAAGGAGACTAGAGTGGTAAATGTGTGTTATACAAGGGAGAATACCATTGAAATAGAGAAAGAAACACGTTCAGCAGCTTTGGAAACCCTTACACTTCACTGAAATGTAGTACTACACTCTATAACACAGTTGAGAGACAATGTTCCCTAACTGCCTCAGTTCATAACAGTGTGTAGGAAGTTGTTTGATAAAGTGGGCAAATGTTATACTTGCTCCAGAAGGCAGAATATAGGAAAGTACATGAAAACATGAATAATTCAGTGAAAATGACTGTAAACAGATGAGAACTTGTTTTAGAACAGTTGAAAGATATTCTCCAAGTCAGTTCTTAGTGTAGAAAAGGTAGCTAAGATAAGGGAAATCCTTAATTCCAGTTAAGATCACATGAAACACTGTATGAATCCTATATTCTTTACTTAAAGGAGACTAGAGTGGTAAATGTGTGTTATACAAGGCAGAATACCATTGAAATAGAGAAAGAAACACGTTCGGCAGCTTTGGAAACTCTTACACTTCACTGAAATGTAGTACTACACTCTATAACACAGTTGAGAGACAATGTTCCCGAGCTGCCTCAGTTCATAACAGTGTGTTGGAAGTTGTTTGATAAAGTGGGCAAAGCTTATACTTGGACCAGAAGGCAGAATATAGGAAACTACATGAAAACATGATTAATTCAGTGAAAATGACTGTAAACTGATGAGAACTTGTTTAGAAGAGCTGAAAGAGATTCTCTAAGTCAGTTCTCAGTGTAGAAAAGGTAGCTAAGATCCGGGAAATCCTTAATTCGAGTTAAGAACACATGAAACACTGTATGAATCCTATATTCTTTACTTAAAGGAGACTAGAGTGGTAAATGTGTGTTATACAAGGCAGAATACCATTGAAATAGAGAAAGAAACACTTTCGGCAGCTTTGGAAACCCTTACACTTCACTGAAATGTAGTACTACACTCTATAACACAGTTGAGAGACAATGTTCCCGAGCTGCCTCAGTTCATAACAGTGTGTTGGAAGTTGTTTGATAAAGTGGGCAAAGCTTATACTTGGGCCAGAACGCAGAATATAGGAAAGTACATGAAAACATGAATAATTCAGTGAAAATGACTGTAAACGGATGAGAACTTGTTTTAGAACAGCTGAAAGATATTCTCCAAGTCAGTTCTCAATGTAGAAAAGGTAGCTAAGATAAGGGAAATCCTTAATTCCAGTTAAGAACACATGAAACACTGTATGAATCCTATATTCTTTACTTAAAGGAGACTAGAGTGGTAAATGTGTGTTATACAAGGGAGAATACCATTGAAATAGAGAAAGAAACACGTTCAGCAGCTTTGGAAACCCTTACACTTCACTGAAATGTAGTACTACACTCTATAACACAGTTGAGAGACAATGTTCCCTAACTGCCTCAGTTCATAACAGTGTGTAGGAAGTTGTTTGATAAAGTGGGCAAATGTTATACTTGCTCCAGAAGGCAGAATATAGGAAAGTACATGAAAACATGAATAATTCAGTGAAAATGACTGTAAACAGATGAGAACTTGTTTTAGAACAGTTGAAAGATATTCTCCAAGTCAGTTCTTAGTGTAGAAAAGGTAGCTAAGATAAGGGAAATCCTTAATTCCAGTTAAGATCACATGAAACACTGTATGAATCCTATATTCTTTACTTAAAGGAGACTAGAGTGGTAAATGTGTGTTATACAAGGCAGAATACCATTGAAATAGAGAAAGAAACACGTTCGGCAGCTTTGGAAACTCTTACACTTCACTGAAATGTAGTACTACACTCTATAACACAGTTGAGAGACAATGTTCCCGAGCTGCCTCAGTTCATAACAGTGTGTTGGAAGTTGTTTGATAAAGTGGGCAAAGCTTATACTTGGGCCAGAACGCAGAATATAGGAAAGTACATGAAAACATGAATAATTCAGTGAAAATGACTGTAAACGGATGAGAACTTGTTTTAGAACAGCTGAAAGATATTTTCCAAGTCAGTTCTCAATGTAGAAAAGGTAGCTAAGATAAGGGAAATCCTTAATTCCAGTTAAGAACACATGAAACACTGTATGAATCCTATATTCTTTACTTAAAGGAGACTAGAGTGGTAAATGTGTGTTATACAAGGGAGAATACCATTGAAATAGAGAAAGAAACACGTTCAGCAGCTTTGGAAACCCTTACACTTCACTGAAATGTAGTACTACACTCTATAACACAGTTGAGAGACAATGTTCCCTAACTGCCTCAGTTCATAACAGTGTGTAGGAAGTTGTTTGATAAAGTGGGCAAATGTTATACTTGCTCCAGAAGGCAGAATATAGGAAAGTACATGAAAACATGAATAATTCAGTGAAAATGACTGTAAACAGATGAGAACTTGTTTTAGAACAGTTGAAAGATATTCTCCAAGTCAGTTCTTAGTGTAGAAAAGGTAGCTAAGATAAGGGAAATCCTTAATTCCAGTTAAGATCACATGAAACACTGTATGAATCCTATATTCTTTACTTAAAGGAGACTAGAGTGGTAAATGTGTGTTATACAAGGCAGAATACCATTGAAATAGAGAAAGAAACACGTTCGGCAGCTTTGGAAACTCTTACACTTCACTGAAATGTAGTACTACACTCTATAACACAGTTGAGAGACAATGTTCCCGAGCTGTCTCAGTTCATAACAGTTTGTAGGAAGTTGTTTGATAAAGTGGGCAAAGCTTATACTTGGACCAGAAGGCAGAATATAGGAAACTACATGAAAACATGATTAATTCAGTGAAAATGACTGTAAACTGATGAGAACTTGTTTAGAAGAGCTGAAAGAGATTCTCTAAGTCAGTTCTCAGTGTAGAAAAGGTAGCTAAGATCCGGGAAATCCTTAATTCGAGTTAAGAACACATGAAACACTGTATGAATCCTATATTCTTTACTTAAAGGAGACTAGAGTGGTAAATGTGTGTTATACAAGGCAGAATACCATTGAAATAGAGAAAGAAACACGTTCGGCAGCTTTGGAAACCCTTACACTTCACTGAAATGTAGTACTACACTCTATAACACAGTTGAGAGACAATGTTCCCTAGCTGCCTCAGTTCATAACAGTGTGTAGTAAGTTGTTTGATAAAGTGGGCAAAGCTTATACTTGGGCCAGAAGGCAGAATATAGGAAACTACATGAAAACATGAATAATTCAGTGAAAATGACTGTAAACAGATGAGAACTTGTTTTAGAACAGCTGAAAGATATTCTCCAAGTCAGTTCTTAGTGTAGAAAAGGTAGCTAAGATACGGGAAATACTTAATTCCAGTTAAGATCACATGAAACAATGTATGAATCCTATATTCATTACTTAAAGGAGACTAGATTGGTAAATGTGTGTTATACAAGGCAGAATACCATTGAAGTAGAGAAAGAAACACGTTCGGCAGCTTTGGAAAGCCTTACACTTCACTGAAATGTAGTACTACACTCTATAACACAGTTGAGAGACAATGTTCCCGAGCTGCCTCAGTTCATAACAGTGTGTTGGAAGTTGTTTGATAAAGTGGGCAAAGCTTATACTTGGGCCAGAACGCAGAATATAGGAAAGTACATGAAAACATGAATAATTCAGTGAAAATGACTGTAAACGGATGAGAACTTGTTTTAGAACAGCTGAAAGATATTCTCCAAGTCAGTTCTCAATGTAGAAAAGGTAGCTAAGATAAGGGAAATCCTTAATTCCAGTTAAGAACACATGAAACACTGTATGCATCCTATATTCTTTACTTAAAGGAGACTAGAGTGGTAAATGTGTGTTATACAAGGGAGAATACCATTGAAATAGAGAAAGAAACACGTTCAGCAGCTTTGGAAACCCTTACACTTCACTGAAATGTAGTACTACACTCTATAACACAGTTGAGAGACAATGTTCCCTAACTGCCTCAGTTCATAACAGTGTGTAGGAAGTTGTTTGATAAAGTGGGCAAATGTTATACTTGCTCCAGAAGGCAGAATATAGGAAAGTACATGAAAACATGAATAATTCAGTGAAAATGACTGTAAACAGATGAGAACTTGTTTTAGAACAGTTGAAAGATATTCTCCAAGTCAGTTCTTAGTGTAGAAAAGGTAGCTAAGATAAGGGAAATCCTTAATTCCAGTTAAGATCACATGAAACACTGTATGAATCCTATATTCTTTACTTAAAGGAGACTAGAGTGGTAAATGTGTGTTATACAAGGCAGAATACCATTGAAATAGAGAAAGAAACACGTTCGGCAGCTTTGGAAACTCTTACACTTCACTGAAATGTAGTACTACACTGTATAACACAGTTGAGAGACAATGTTCCCTTGCTGCCTCAGTTCATAACAGTGTGTAGGAAGTTGTTTGATAAAGTGGGTAAAGCTTATACTTGGGCCAGAAGGCAGAATATAGGAAACTACATGAAAACATGAATAATTCAGTGAAAATGACTGTAAACAGATGAGAAGTTGTTTAGAACAGCTGAAAGAGAATCTCCAAGTCAGTTCTTAGTGTAGAAAAGGTAGCTAAGGTAAGGGAAATCCTTAATTCGAGTTAAGATAACATCAAACACTCTATGAATCCTATATTCATTACTTAAAGGAGACTAGAGTGATAAATGTGTGTTATACAAGACAGAATACCATTGAAATAGAGAAAGAAACCTGTTCGGCAGCTTCGGAAAGCCTTACACTTCACTGAAATGTAGTACTACACTCTATAACACAGTTGAGAGACAATGTTCCCGAGCTGCCTCAGTTCATAACACTGTGTAGGAAGTTGTTTGATAAAGTGGGCAAATGTTATACTTGCTCCAGAAGGCAGAATATAGGAAAGTACATGAAAACATGAATAATTCAGTGAAAATGACTGTAAACAGATGAGAACTTGTTTTAGAACAGCTGAAAGATATTCTCCAAGTCAGTTCTTAGTGTAGAAAAGGTAGCTAAGATACGGGAAATACTTAATTCCAGTTAAGATCACATGAAACACTGTATGAATCCTATATTCTTTACTTAAAGGAGACTAGAGTTGTAAATGTGTGTTATACAAGGCAGAATACCATTGAAATAGAGAAAGAAACACGTTCGGCAGCTTTGGAAAGCCTTACACTTCACTGAAATGTAGTACTACACTCTATAACACATTTGAGAGACAATATTCCCAAGCTGCCTCAGTTCATAACAGTGTGTAGGAAGTTGTTTGATAAAGTGGGCAAAGCTTATACTTGGGCCAGAAGGCAGAATATAGGAAAGTACATGAAAACATGAATAATTCAGTGAAAATGACTGTAAACAGATGAGAACTTGTTTTAGAACAGCTGAAAGATATTCTCCATGTCAGTTCTTAGTGTAGAAAAGGTAGCTAAGATAAGGGAAATCCTTAATTCCAGTTAAGATCACATGAAACAATGTATGAATCCTATATTCATTACTTAAAGGAGACTAGATTGGTAAATGTGTGTTATACAAGGCAGAATACCATTGAAGTAGAGAAAGAAACACGTTCGGCAGCTTTGGAAAGCCTTACACTTCACTGAAATGTAGTACTACACTCTATAACACAGTTGAGAGACAATGTTCCCGAGCTGCCTCAGTTCATAACAGTGTGTTGGAAGTTGTTTGATAAAGTGGGCAAAGCTTATACTTGGGCCAGAACGCAGAATATAGGAAAGTACATGAAAACATGAATAATTCAGTGAAAATGACTGTAAACGGATGAGAACTTGTTTTAGAACAGCTGAAAGATATTCTCCAAGTCAGTTCTCAATGTAGAAAAGGTAGCTAAGATAAGGGAAATCCTTAATTCCAGTTAAGAACACATGAAACACTGTATGAATCCTATATTCTTTACTTAAAGGAGACTAGAGTGGTAAATGTGTGTTATACAAGGGAGAATACCATTGAAATAGAGAAAGAAACACGTTCAGCAGCTTTGGAAACCCTTACACTTCACTGAAATGTAGTACTACACTCTATAACACAGTTGAGAGACAATGTTCCCTAACTGCCTCAGTTCATAACAGTGTGTAGGAAGTTGTTTGATAAAGTGGGCAAATGTTATACTTGCTCCAGAAGGCAGAATATAGGAAAGTACATGAAAACATGAATAATTCAGTGAAAATGACTGTAAACAGATGAGAACTTGTTTTAGAACAGTTGAAAGATATTCTCCAAGTCAGTTCTTAGTGTAGAAAAGGTAGCTAAGATAAGGGAAATCCTTAATTCCAGTTAAGATCACATGAAACACTGTATGAATCCTATATTCTTTACTTAAAGGAGACTAGAGTGGTAAATGTGTGTTATACAAGGCAGAATACCATTGAAATAGAGAAAGAAACACGTTCGGCAGCTTTGGAAACTCTTACACTTCACTGAAATGTAGTACTACACTCTATAACACAGTTGAGAGACAATGTTCCCGAGCTGTCTCAGTTCAAAACAGTTTGTAGGAAGTTGTTTGATAAAGTGGGCAAAGCTTATACTTGGGCCAGAACGCAGAATATAGGAAAGTACATGAAAACATGAATAATTCAGTAAAATGACTGTAAACGGATGAGAACTTGTTTTAGAACAGCTGAAAGATATTCTCCAAGTCAGTTCTCAATGTAGAAAAGGTAGCTAAGATTAGGGAAATCCTTAATTCCAGTTAAGAACACATGAAACACTGTATGAATCCTATATTCTTTACTTAAAGGAGACTAGAGTGGTAAATGTGTGTTATACAAGGGAGAATACCATTGAAGTAGAGAAAGAAACACGTTCGGCAGCTTTGGAAAGCCTTACACTTCACTGAAATGTAGTACTACACTCTATAACACAGTTGAGAGACAATGTTCCCGAGCTGCCTCAGTTCATAACAGTGTGTTGGAAGTTGTTTGATAAAGTGGGCAAAGCTTATACTTGGGCCAGAACGCAGAATATAGGAAAGTACATGAAAACATGAATAATTCAGTGAAAATGACTGTAAACGGATGAGAACTTGTTTTAGAACAGCTGAAAGATATTCTCCAAGTCAGTTCTCAATGTAGAAAAGGTAGCTAAGATAAGGGAAATCCTTAATTCCAGTTAAGAACACATGAAACACTGTATGCATCCTATATTCTTTACTTAAAGGAGACTAGAGTGGTAAATGTGTGTTATACAAGGGAGAATACCATTGAAATAGAGAAAGAAACACGTTCAGCAGCTTTGGAAACCCTTACACTTCACTGAAATGTAGTACTACACTCTATAACACAGTTGAGAGACAATGTTCCCTAACTGCCTCAGTTCATAACAGTGTGTAGGAAGTTGTTTGATAAAGTGGGCAAATGTTATACTTGCTCCAGAAGGCAGAATATAGGAAAGTACATGAAAACATGAATAATTCAGTGAAAATGACTGTAAACAGATGAGAACTTGTTTTAGAACAGTTGAAAGATATTCTCCAAGTCAGTTCTTAGTGTAGAAAAGGTAGCTAAGATAAGGGAAATCCTTAATTCCAGTTAAGATCACATGAAACACTGTATGAATCCTATATTCTTTACTTAAAGGAGACTAGAGTGGTAAATGTGTGTTATACAAGGCAGAATACCATTGAAATAGAGAAAGAAACACGTTCGGCAGCTTTGGAAACTCTTACACTTCACTGAAATGTAGTACTACACTGTATAACACAGTTGAGAGACAATGTTCCCTTGCTGCCTCAGTTCATAACAGTGTGTAGGAAGTTGTTTGATAAAGTGGGTAAAGCTTATACTTGGGCCAGAAGGCAGAATATAGGAAACTACATGAAAACATGAATAATTCAGTGAAAATGACTGTAAACAGATGAGAAGTTGTTTAGAACAGCTGAAAGAGAATCTCCAAGTCAGTTCTTAGTGTAGAAAAGGTAGCTAAGGTAAGGGAAATCCTTAATTCGAGTTAAGATAACATCAAACACTCTATGAATCCTATATTCATTACTTAAAGGAGACTAGAGTGATAAATGTGTGTTATACAAGACAGAATACCATTGAAATAGAGAAAGAAACCTGTTCGGCAGCTTCGGAAAGCCTTACACTTCACTGAAATGTAGTACTACACTCTATAACACAGTTGAGAGACAATGTTCCCGAGCTGCCTCAGTTCATAACACTGTGTAGGAAGTTGTTTGATAAAGTGGGCAAATGTTATACTTGCTCCAGAAGGCAGAATATAGGAAAGTACATGAAAACATGAATAATTCAGTGAAAATGACTGTAAACAGATGAGAACTTGTTTTAGAACAGCTGAAAGATATTCTCCAAGTCAGTTCTCAATGTAGAAAAGGTAGCTAAGATAAGGGAAATCCTTAATTCCAGTTAAGAACACATGAAACACTGTATGCATCCTATATTCTTTACTTAAAGGAGACTAGAGTGGTAAATGTGTGTTATACAAGGCAGAATACCATTGAAATAGAGAAAGAAACACGTTCGGCAGCTTTGGAAACTCTTACACTTCACTGAAATGTAGTACTACACTCTATAACACAGTTGAGAGACAATGTTCCCGAGCTGTCTCAGTTCAAAACAGTTTGTAGGAAGTTGTTTGATAAAGTGGGCAAAGCTTATACTTGGACCAGAAGGCAGAATATAGGAAACTACATGAAAACATGATTAATTCAGTGAAAATGACTGTAAACTGATGAGAACTTGTTTAGAAGAGCTGAAAGAGATTCTCTAAGTCAGTTCTCAGTGTAGAAAAGGTAGCTAAGATCCGGGAAATCCTTAATTCGAGTTAAGAACACATGAAACACTGTATGAATCCTATATTCTTTACTTAAAGGAGACTAGAGTGGTAAATGTGTGTTATACAAGGCAGAATACCATTGAAATAGAGAAAGAAACACGTTCGGCAGCTTTGGAAACCCTTACACTTCACTGAAATGTAGTACTACACTCTATAACACAGTTGAGAGACAATGTTCCCGAGCTGCCTCAGTTCATAACAGTGTGTTGGAAGTTGTTTGATAAAGTGGGCAAAGCTTATACTTGGGCCAGAACGCAGAATATAGGAAAGTACATGAAAACATGAATAATTCAGTAAAATGACTGTAAACGGATGAGAACTTGTTTTAGAACAGCTGAAAGATATTCTCCAAGTCAGTTCTCAATGTAGAAAAGGTAGCTAAGATTAGGGAAATCCTTAATTCCAGTTAAGAACACATGAAACACTGTATGAATCCTATATTCTTTACTTAAAGGAGACTAGAGTGGTAAATGTGTGTTATACAAGGGAGAATACCATTGAAGTAGAGAAAGAAACACGTTCGGCAGCTTTGGAAAGCCTTACACTTCACTGAAATGTAGTACTACACTCTATAACACAGTTGAGAGACAATGTTCCCGAGCTGCCTCAGTTCATAACAGTGTGTTGGAAGTTGTTTGATAAAGTGGGCAAAGCTTATACTTGGGCCAGAACGCAGAATATAGGAAAGTACATGAAAACATGAATAATTCAGTGAAAATGACTGTAAACGGATGAGAACTTGTTTTAGAACAGCTGAAAGATATTCTCCAAGTCAGTTCTCAATGTAGAAAAGGTAGCTAAGATAAGGGAAATCCTTAATTCCAGTTAAGAACACATGAAACACTGTATGCATCCTATATTCTTTACTTAAAGGAGACTAGAGTGGTAAATGTGTGTTATACAAGGGAGAATACCATTGAAATAGAGAAAGAAACACGTTCAGCAGCTTTGGAAACCCTTACACTTCACTGAAATGTAGTACTACACTCTATAACACAGTTGAGAGACAATGTTCCCTAACTGCCTCAGTTCATAACAGTGTGTAGGAAGTTGTTTGATAAAGTGGGCAAATGTTATACTTGCTCCAGAAGGCAGAATATAGGAAAGTACATGAAAACATGAATAATTCAGTGAAAATGACTGTAAACAGATGAGAACTTGTTTTAGAACAGTTGAAAGATATTCTCCAAGTCAGTTCTTAGTGTAGAAAAGGTAGCTAAGATAAGGGAAATCCTTAATTCCAGTTAAGATCACATGAAACACTGTATGAATCCTATATTCTTTACTTAAAGGAGACTAGAGTGGTAAATGTGTGTTATACAAGGCAGAATACCATTGAAATAGAGAAAGAAACACGTTCGGCAGCTTTGGAAACTCTTACACTTCACTGAAATGTAGTACTACACTGTATAACACAGTTGAGAGACAATGTTCCCTTGCTGCCTCAGTTCATAACAGTGTGTAGGAAGTTGTTTGATAAAGTGGGTAAAGCTTATACTTGGGCCAGAAGGCAGAATATAGGAAACTACATGAAAACATGAATAATTCAGTGAAAATGACTGTAAACAGATGAGAAGTTGTTTAGAACAGCTGAAAGAGAATCTCCAAGTCAGTTCTTAGTGTAGAAAAGGTAGCTAAGGTAAGGGAAATCCTTAATTCGAGTTAAGATAACATCAAACACTCTATGAATCCTATATTCATTACTTAAAGGAGACTAGAGTGATAAATGTGTGTTATACAAGACAGAATACCATTGAAATAGAGAAAGAAACCTGTTCGGCAGCTTCGGAAAGCCTTACACTTCACTGAAATGTAGTACTACACTCTATAACACAGTTGAGAGACAATGTTCCCGAGCTGCCTCAGTTCATAACACTGTGTAGGAAGTTGTTTGATAAAGTGGGCAAATGTTATACTTGCTCCAGAAGGCAGAATATAGGAAAGTACATGAAAACATGAATAATTCAGTGAAAATGACTGTAAACAGATGAGAACTTGTTTTAGAACAGCTGAAAGATATTCTCCAAGTCAGTTCTTAGTGTAGAAAAGGTAGCTAAGATACGGGAAATACTTAATTCCAGTTAAGATCACATGAAACACTGTATGAATCCTATATTCTTTACTTAAAGGAGACTAGAGTTGTAAATGTGTGTTATACAAGGCAGAATACCATTGAAATAGAGAAAGAAACACGTTCGGCAGCTTTGGAAAGCCTTACACTTCACTGAAATGTAGTACTACACTCTATAACACATTTGAGAGACAATATTCCCAAGCTGCCTCAGTTCATAACAGTGTGTAGGAAGTTGTTTGATAAAGTGGGCAAAGCTTATACTTGGGCCAGAAGGCAGAATATAGGAAAGTACATGAAAACATGAATAATTCAGTGAAAATGACTGTAAACAGATGAGAACTTGTTTTAGAACAGCTGAAAGATATTCTCCATGTCAGTTCTTAGTGTAGAAAAGGTAGCTAAGATAAGGGAAATCCTTAATTCCAGTTAAGATCACATGAAACAATGTATGAATCCTATATTCATTACTTAAAGGAGACTAGATTGGTAAATGTGTGTTATACAAGGCAGAATACCATTGAAGTAGAGAAAGAAACACGTTCGGCAGCTTTGGAAAGCCTTACACTTCACTGAAATGTAGTACTACACTCTATAACACAGTTGAGAGACAATGTTCCCGAGCTGCCTCAGTTCATAACAGTGTGTTGGAAGTTGTTTGATAAAGTGGGCAAAGCTTATACTTGGGCCAGAACGCAGAATATAGGAAAGTACATGAAAACATGAATAATTCAGTGAAAATGACTGTAAACGGATGAGAACTTGTTTTAGAACAGCTGAAAGATATTCTCCAAGTCAGTTCTCAATGTAGAAAAGGTAGCTAAGATAAGGGAAATCCTTAATTCCAGTTAAGAACACATGAAACACTGTATGAATCCTATATTCTTTACTTAAAGGAGACTAGAGTGGTAAATGTGTGTTATACAAGGGAGAATACCATTGAAATAGAGAAAGAAACACGTTCAGCAGCTTTGGAAACCCTTACACTTCACTGAAATGTAGTACTACACTCTATAACACAGTTGAGAGACAATGTTCCCTAACTGCCTCAGTTCATAACAGTGTGTAGGAAGTTGTTTGATAAAGTGGGCAAATGTTATACTTGCTCCAGAAGGCAGAATATAGGAAAGTACATGAAAACATGAATAATTCAGTGAAAATGACTGTAAACAGATGAGAACTTGTTTTAGAACAGTTGAAAGATATTCTCCAAGTCAGTTCTTAGTGTAGAAAAGGTAGCTAAGATAAGGGAAATCCTTAATTCCAGTTAAGATCACATGAAACACTGTATGAATCCTATATTCTTTACTTAAAGGAGACTAGAGTGGTAAATGTGTGTTATACAAGGCAGAATACCATTGAAATAGAGAAAGAAACACGTTCGGCAGCTTTGGAAACTCTTACACTTCACTGAAATGTAGTACTACACTCTATAACACAGTTGAGAGACAATGTTCCCGAGCTGTCTCAGTTCAAAACAGTTTGTAGGAAGTTGTTTGATAAAGTGGGCAAAGCTTATACTTGGACCAGAAGGCAGAATATAGGAAACTACATGAAAACATGATTAATTCAGTGAAAATGACTGTAAACTGATGAGAACTTGTTTAGAAGAGCTGAAAGAGATTCTCTAAGTCAGTTCTCAGTGTAGAAAAGGTAGCTAAGATCCGGGAAATCCTTAATTCGAGTTAAGAACACATGAAACACTGTATGAATCCTATATTCTTTACTTAAAGGAGACTAGAGTGGTAAATGTGTGTTATACAAGGCAGAATACCATTGAAATAGAGAAAGAAACACGTTCGGCAGCTTTGGAAACCCTTACACTTCACTGAAATGTAGTACTACACTCTATAACACAGTTGAGAGACAATGTTCCCGAGCTGCCTCAGTTCATAACAGTGTGTTGGAAGTTGTTTGATAAAGTGGGCAAAGCTTATACTTGGGCCAGAACGCAGAATATAGGAAAGTACATGAAAACATGAATAATTCAGTAAAATGACTGTAAACGGATGAGAACTTGTTTTAGAACAGCTGAAAGATATTCTCCAAGTCAGTTCTCAATGTAGAAAAGGTAGCTAAGATTAGGGAAATCCTTAATTCCAGTTAAGAACACATGAAACACTGTATGAATCCTATATTCTTTACTTAAAGGAGACTAGAGTGGTAAATGTGTGTTATACAAGGGAGAATACCATTGAAATAGAGAAAGAAACACGTTCAGCAGCTTTGGAAACCCTTACACTTCACTGAAATGTAGTACTACACTCTATAACACAGTTGAGAGACAATGTTCCCTAACTGCCTCAGTTCATAACAGTGTGTAGGAAGTTGTTTGATAAAGTGGGCAAATGTTATACTTGCTCCAGAAGGCAGAATATAGGAAAGTACATGAAAACATGAATAATTCAGTGAAAATGACTGTAAACAGATGAGAACTTGTTTTAGAACAGTTGAAAGATATTCTCCAAGTCAGTTCTTAGTGTAGAAAAGGTAGCTAAGATAAGGGAAATCCTTAATTCCAGTTAAGATCACATGAAACACTGTATGAATCCTATATTCTTTACTTAAAGGAGACTAGAGTGGTAAATGTGTGTTATACAAGGCAGAATACCATTGAAATAGAGAAAGAAACACGTTCGGCAGCTTTGGAAACTCTTACACTTCACTGAAATGTAGTACTACACTCTATAACACAGTTGAGAGACAATGTTCCCGAGCTGCCTCAGTTCATAACAGTGTGTTGGAAGTTGTTTGATAAAGTGGGCAAAGCTTATACTTGGACCAGAAGGCAGAATATAGGAAACTACATGAAAACATGATTAATTCAGTGAAAATGACTGTAAACTGATGAGAACTTGTTTAGAAGAGCTGAAAGAGATTCTCTAAGTCAGTTCTCAGTGTAGAAAAGGTAGCTAAGATCCGGGAAATCCTTAATTCGAGTTAAGAACACATGAAACACTGTATGAATCCTATATTCTTTACTTAAAGGAGACTAGAGTGGTAAATGTGTGTTATACAAGGCAGAATACCATTGAAATAGAGAAAGAAACACTTTCGGCAGCTTTGGAAACCCTTACACTTCACTGAAATGTAGTACTACACTCTATAACACAGTTGAGAGACAATGTTCCCGAGCTGCCTCAGTTCATAACAGTGTGTTGGAAGTTGTTTGATAAAGTGGGCAAAGCTTATACTTGGGCCAGAACGCAGAATATAGGAAAGTACATGAAAACATGAATAATTCAGTGAAAATGACTGTAAACGGATGAGAACTTGTTTTAGAACAGCTGAAAGATATTCTCCAAGTCAGTTCTCAATGTAGAAAAGGTAGCTAAGATAAGGGAAATCCTTAATTCCAGTTAAGAACACATGAAACACTGTATGAATCCTATATTCTTTACTTAAAGGAGACTAGAGTGGTAAATGTGTGTTATACAAGGGAGAATACCATTGAAATAGAGAAAGAAACACGTTCAGCAGCTTTGGAAACCCTTACACTTCACTGAAATGTAGTACTACACTCTATAACACAGTTGAGAGACAATGTTCCCTAACTGCCTCAGTTCATAACAGTGTGTAGGAAGTTGTTTGATAAAGTGGGCAAATGTTATACTTGCTCCAGAAGGCAGAATATAGGAAAGTACATGAAAACATGAATAATTCAGTGAAAATGACTGTAAACAGATGAGAACTTGTTTTAGAACAGTTGAAAGATATTCTCCAAGTCAGTTCTTAGTGTAGAAAAGGTAGCTAAGATAAGGGAAATCCTTAATTCCAGTTAAGATCACATGAAACACTGTATGAATCCTATATTCTTTACTTAAAGGAGACTAGAGTGGTAAATGTGTGTTATACAAGGCAGAATACCATTGAAATAGAGAAAGAAACACGTTCGGCAGCTTTGGAAACTCTTACACTTCACTGAAATGTAGTACTACACTCTATAACACAGTTGAGAGACAATGTTCCCGAGCTGCCTCAGTTCATAACAGTGTGTTGGAAGTTGTTTGATAAAGTGGGCAAAGCTTATACTTGGGCCAGAACGCAGAATATAGGAAAGTACATGAAAACATGAATAATTCAGTGAAAATGACTGTAAACGGATGAGAACTTGTTTTAGAACAGCTGAAAGATATTCTCCAAGTCAGTTCTCAATGTAGAAAAGGTAGCTAAGATAAGGGAAATCCTTAATTCCAGTTAAGAACACATGAAACACTGTATGAATCCTATATTCTTTACTTAAAGGAGACTAGAGTGGTAAATGTGTGTTATACAAGGGAGAATACCATTGAAATAGAGAAAGAAACACGTTCAGCAGCTTTGGAAACCCTTACACTTCACTGAAATGTAGTACTACACTCTATAACACAGTTGAGAGACAATGTTCCCTAACTGCCTCAGTTCATAACAGTGTGTAGGAAGTTGTTTGATAAAGTGGGCAAATGTTATACTTGCTCCAGAAGGCAGAATATAGGAAAGTACATGAAAACATGAATAATTCAGTGAAAATGACTGTAAACAGATGAGAACTTGTTTTAGAACAGTTGAAAGATATTCTCCAAGTCAGTTCTTAGTGTAGAAAAGGTAGCTAAGATAAGGGAAATCCTTAATTCCAGTTAAGATCACATGAAACACTGTATGAATCCTATATTCTTTACTTAAAGGAGACTAGAGTGGTAAATGTGTGTTATACAAGGCAGAATACCATTGAAATAGAGAAAGAAACACGTTCGGCAGCTTTGGAAACTCTTACACTTCACTGAAATGTAGTACTACACTCTATAACACAGTTGAGAGACAATGTTCCCGAGCTGTCTCAGTTCATAACAGTTTGTAGGAAGTTGTTTGATAAAGTGGGCAAAGCTTATACTTGGACCAGAAGGCAGAATATAGGAAACTACATGAAAACATGATTAATTCAGTGAAAATGACTGTAAACTGATGAGAACTTGTTTAGAAGAGCTGAAAGAGATTCTCTAAGTCAGTTCTCAGTGTAGAAAAGGTAGCTAAGATCCGGGAAATCCTTAATTCGAGTTAAGAACACATGAAACACTGTATGAATCCTATATTCTTTACTTAAAGGAGACTAGAGTGGTAAATGTGTGTTATACAAGGCAGAATACCATTGAAATAGAGAAAGAAACACGTTCGGCAGCTTTGGAAACCCTTACACTTCACTGAAATGTAGTACTACACTCTATAACACAGTTGAGAGACAATGTTCCCTAGCTGCCTCAGTTCATAACAGTGTGTAGTAAGTTGTTTGATAAAGTGGGCAAAGCTTATACTTGGGCCAGAAGGCAGAATATAGGAAACTACATGAAAACACGAATAATTCAGTGAAAATGACTGTAAACAGATGAGAACTTGTTTTAGAACAGCTGAAAGATATTCTCCAAGTCAGTTCTTAGTGTAGAAAAGGTAGCTAAGATACGGGAAATACTTAATTCCAGTTAAGATCACATGAAACAATGTATGAATCCTATATTCATTACTTAAAGGAGACTAGATTGGTAAATGTGTGTTATACAAGGCAGAATACCATTGAAGTAGAGAAAGAAACACGTTCGGCAGCTTTGGAAAGCCTTACACTTCACTGAAATGTAGTACTACACTCTATAACACAGTTGAGAGACAATGTTCCCGAGCTGCCTCAGTTCATAACAGTGTGTTGGAAGTTGTTTGATAAAGTGGGCAAAGCTTATACTTGGGCCAGAACGCAGAATATAGGAAAGTACATGAAAACATGAATAATTCAGTGAAAATGACTGTAAACGGATGAGAACTTGTTTTAGAACAGCTGAAAGATATTCTCCAAGTCAGTTCTCAATGTAGAAAAGGTAGCTAAGATAAGGGAAATCCTTAATTCCAGTTAAGAACACATGAAACACTGTATGCATCCTATATTCTTTACTTAAAGGAGACTAGAGTGGTAAATGTGTGTTATACAAGGGAGAATACCATTGAAATAGAGAAAGAAACACGTTCAGCAGCTTTGGAAACCCTTACACTTCACTGAAATGTAGTACTACACTCTATAACACAGTTGAGAGACAATGTTCCCTAACTGCCTCAGTTCATAACAGTGTGTAGGAAGTTGTTTGATAAAGTGGGCAAATGTTATACTTGCTCCAGAAGGCAGAATATAGGAAAGTACATGAAAACATGAATAATTCAGTGAAAATGACTGTAAACAGATGAGAACTTGTTTTAGAACAGTTGAAAGATATTCTCCAAGTCAGTTCTTAGTGTAGAAAAGGTAGCTAAGATAAGGGAAATCCTTAATTCCAGTTAAGATCACATGAAACACTGTATGAATCCTATATTCTTTACTTAAAGGAGACTAGAGTGGTAAATGTGTGTTATACAAGGCAGAATACCATTGAAATAGAGAAAGAAACACGTTCGGCAGCTTTGGAAACTCTTACACTTCACTGAAATGTAGTACTACACTGTATAACACAGTTGAGAGACAATGTTCCCTTGCTGCCTCAGTTCATAACAGTGTGTAGGAAGTTGTTTGATAAAGTGGGTAAAGCTTATACTTGGGCCAGAAGGCAGAATATAGGAAACTACATGAAAACATGAATAATTCAGTGAAAATGACTGTAAACAGATGAGAAGTTGTTTAGAACAGCTGAAAGAGAATCTCCAAGTCAGTTCTTAGTGTAGAAAAGGTAGCTAAGGTAAGGGAAATCCTTAATTCGAGTTAAGATAACATCAAACACTCTATGAATCCTATATTCATTACTTAAAGGAGACTAGAGTGATAAATGTGTGTTATACAAGACAGAATACCATTGAAATAGAGAAAGAAACCTGTTCGGCAGCTTCGGAAAGCCTTACACTTCACTGAAATGTAGTACTACACTCTATAACACAGTTGAGAGACAATGTTCCCGAGCTGCCTCAGTTCATAACACTGTGTAGGAAGTTGTTTGATAAAGTGGGCAAATGTTATACTTGCTCCAGAAGGCAGAATATAGGAAAGTACATGAAAACATGAATAATTCAGTGAAAATGACTGTAAACAGATGAGAACTTGTTTTAGAACAGCTGAAAGATATTCTCCAAGTCAGTTCTTAGTGTAGAAAAGGTAGCTAAGATACGGGAAATACTTAATTCCAGTTAAGATCACATGAAACACTGTATGAATCCTATATTCTTTACTTAAAGGAGACTAGAGTTGTAAATGTGTGTTATACAAGGCAGAATACCATTGAAATAGAGAAAGAAACACGTTCGGCAGCTTTGGAAAGCCTTACACTTCACTGAAATGTAGTACTACACTCTATAACACATTTGAGAGACAATATTCCCAAGCTGCCTCAGTTCATAACAGTGTGTAGGAAGTTGTTTGATAAAGTGGGCAAAGCTTATACTTGGGCCAGAAGGCAGAATATAGGAAAGTACATGAAAACATGAATAATTCAGTGAAAATGACTGTAAACAGATGAGAACTTGTTTTAGAACAGCTGAAAGATATTCTCCATGTCAGTTCTTAGTGTAGAAAAGGTAGCTAAGATAAGGGAAATCCTTAATTCCAGTTAAGATCACATGAAACAATGTATGAATCCTATATTCATTACTTAAAGGAGACTAGATTGGTAAATGTGTGTTATACAAGGCAGAATACCATTGAAGTAGAGAAAGAAACACGTTCGGCAGCTTTGGAAAGCCTTACACTTCACTGAAATGTAGTACTACACTCTATAACACAGTTGAGAGACAATGTTCCCGAGCTGCCTCAGTTCATAACAGTGTGTTGGAAGTTGTTTGATAAAGTGGGCAAAGCTTATACTTGGGCCAGAACGCAGAATATAGGAAAGTACATGAAAACATGAATAATTCAGTGAAAATGACTGTAAACGGATGAGAACTTGTTTTAGAACAGCTGAAAGATATTCTCCAAGTCAGTTCTCAATGTAGAAAAGGTAGCTAAGATAAGGGAAATCCTTAATTCCAGTTAAGAACACATGAAACACTGTATGAATCCTATATTCTTTACTTAAAGGAGACTAGAGTGGTAAATGTGTGTTATACAAGGGAGAATACCATTGAAATAGAGAAAGAAACACGTTCAGCAGCTTTGGAAACCCTTACACTTCACTGAAATGTAGTACTACACTCTATAACACAGTTGAGAGACAATGTTCCCTAACTGCCTCAGTTCATAACAGTGTGTAGGAAGTTGTTTGATAAAGTGGGCAAATGTTATACTTGCTCCAGAAGGCAGAATATAGGAAAGTACATGAAAACATGAATAATTCAGTGAAAATGACTGTAAACAGATGAGAACTTGTTTTAGAACAGTTGAAAGATATTCTCCAAGTCAGTTCTTAGTGTAGAAAAGGTAGCTAAGATAAGGGAAATCCTTAATTCCAGTTAAGATCACATGAAACACTGTATGAATCCTATATTCTTTACTTAAAGGAGACTAGAGTGGTAAATGTGTGTTATACAAGGCAGAATACCATTGAAATAGAGAAAGAAACACGTTCGGCAGCTTTGGAAACTCTTACACTTCACTGAAATGTAGTACTACACTCTATAACACAGTTGAGAGACAATGTTCCCGAGTTGCCTCAGTTCATAACAGTGTGTAGGAAGTTGTTTGATAAAGTGGGCAAAGCTTATACTTGCTCCAGAAGGCACAATATAGGAAAGTACATGAAAACATGAATAATTCAGTGAAAATGACTGTAAACAGATGAGAACTTGTTTTAGAACAGTTGAAATATATTCTCCAAGTCAGTTCTTAGTGTAGAAAAGGTAGCTAAGATAAGGGAAATCCTTAATTCCAGTTAAGATCACATGAAACACTGTATGAATCCTATATTCTTTACTTAAAGGAGACTAGAGTGGTAAATGTGTGTTATACAAGGCAGAATACCATTGAAATAGAGAAAGAAACACGTTCGGCAGCTTTGGAAACCCTTACACTTCACTGAAATGTAGTACTACACTGTATAACACAGTTGAGAGACAATGTTCCCTTGCTGCCTCAGTTCATAACAGTGTGTAGGAAGTTGTTTGATAAAGTGGGTAAAGCTTATACTTGGGCCAGAAGGCAGAATATAGGAAACTACATGAAAACATGAATAATTCAGTGAAAATGACTGTAAACAGATGAGAAGTTGTTTAGAACAGCTGAAAGAGTATCTCCAAGTCAGTTCTTAGTGTAGAAAAGGTAGCTAAGGTAAGGGAAATCCTTAATTCGAGTTAAGATAACATCAAACACTCTATGAATCCTATATTCATTACTTAAAGGAGACTAGAGTGATAAATGTGTGTTATACAAGGCAGAATACCATTGAAATAGAGAAAGAAACATGTTCGGCAGCTTCGGAAAGCCTTACACTTCACAGAAATGTAGTACTACACTCTATAACACAGTTGAGAGACAATGTTCCCGAGCTGCCTCAGTTCATAACAGTGTGTAGGAAGTTGTTTGATAAAGTGGACAAAGCTTATACTTGGGCCAGAAGGCAGAATATAGGAAACTACATGAAAACATGAATAATTCAGTGAAAATGACTGTAAACAGATGAGAACTTGTTTTAGAACAGCTGAAAGATATTCTCCAAGTCAGTTCTTAGTGTAGAAAAGGTAGCTAAGATAAGGGAAATCCTTAATTCCAGTTAAGATCACATGAAACACTGTATGAATCCTATATTCTTTACTTAAAGGAGACTAGAGTGGTAAATGTGTGTTATACAAGGCAGAATACCATTGAAATAGAGAAAGAAACACGTTCGGCAGCTTTGGAAAGCCTTACACTTCACTGAAATGTAGTACTACACTCTATAACACATTTGAGAGACAATATTCCCGAGCTGCCTCAGTTCATAACAGTGTGTAGGAAGTTGTTTGATAAAGTGGGCAAAGCTTATACTTTGGCCAGAAGGCAGAATATAGGAAACTACATGAAAACATGATTAATTCAGTGAAAATGACTGTAAACAGATGAGAACTTGTTTAGAACAGCTGAAAGAGATTCTCCAAGTCAGTTCTCAGTGTAGAAAAGGTAGCTAAGATCCGGGAAATCCTTAATTCGAGTTAAGATCACATGAAACACTGTATGAATCCTATATTCTTTACTTAAAGGAGACTAGAGTGGTAAATGTGTGTTATACAAGGGAGAATACCATTGAAATAGAGAAAGAAACACGTTCGGCAGCTTTGGAAACCCTTACACTTCACTGAAATGTAGTATACACTCTATAACACAGTTGAGAGACAATGTTCCCGAGTTGCCTCAGTTCATAACAGTGTGTAGGAAGTTGTTTGATAAAGTGGGCAAAGCTTATACTTGCTCCAGAAGGCACAATATAGGAAAGTACATGAAAACATGAATAATTCAGTGAAAATGACTGTAAACAGATGAGAACTTGTTTTAGAACAGTTGAAATATATTCTCCAAGTCAGTTCTTAGTGTAGAAAAGGTAGCTAAGATAAGGGAAATCCTTAATTCCAGTTAAGATCACATGAAACACTGAATGAATCCTATATTCTTTACTTAAAGGAGACTAGAGTGGTAAATGTGTGTTATACAAGGCAGAATACCATTGAAATAGAGAAAGAAACACGTTCGGCAGCTTTGGAAACCCTTACACTTCACTGAAATGTAGTACTACACTGTATAACACAGTTGAGAGACAATGTTCCTTTGCTGCCTCAGTTCATAACAGTGTGTAGGAAGTTGTTTGATAAAGTGGGTAAAGCTTATACTTGGGCCAGAAGGCAGAATATAGGAAACTACATGAAAACATGAATAATTCAGTGAAAATGACTGTAAACAGATGAGAAGTTGTTTAGAACAGCTGAAAGAGAATCTCCAAGTCAGTTCTTAGTGTAGAAAAGGTAGCTAAGGTAAGGGAAATCCTTAATTCGAGTTAAGATAACATCAAACACTCTATGAATCCTATATTCATTACTTAAAGGAGACTAGAGTGATAAATGTGTGTTATACAAGGCAGAATACCATTGAAATAGAGAAAGAAACATGTTCGGCAGCTTCGGAAAGCCTTACACTTCACAGAAATGTAGTACTACACTCTATAACACAGTTGAGAGACAATGTTCCCGAGCTGCCTCAGTTCATAACAGTGTGTAGGAAGTTGTTTGATAAAGTGGACAAAGCTTATACTTGGGCCAGAAGGCAGAATATAGGAAACTACATGAAAACATGAATAATTCAGTGAAAATGACTGTAAACAGATGAGAACTTGTTTTAGAACAGCTGAAAGATATTCTCCATGTCAGTTCTAAGTGTAGAAAAGGTAGCTAAGATAAGGGAAATCCTTAATTCCAGTTAAGATCACATGAAACAATGTATGAATCCTATATTCTTTACTTAAAGGAGACTAGAGTGGTAAATGTGTGTTATACAAGGCAGAATACCATTGAAATAGAGAAAGAAACACGTTCGGCAGCTTTGGAAAGCCTTACACTTCACTGAAATGTAGTACTACACTCTATAACACATTTGAGAGACAATATTCCCGAGCTGCCTCAGTATTTAACAGTGTGTAGGAATTTGTTTGATAAAGTGGGCAAAGCTTATACTTGGGCCAGAAGGCAGAATATAGGAAAGTACATGAAAACATGAATAATTCAGTGAAAATGACTGTAAACAGATGAGAACTTGTTTTAGAACAGCTGAAAGATATTCTCCATGTCAGTTCTTAGTGTAGAAAAGGTAGCTAAGATAAGGGAAATCCTTAATTCCAGTTAAGATCACATGAAACAATGTATGAATCCTATATTCTTTACTTATAGGAGACTAGAGTGGTAAATGTGTGTTATACAAGGCAGAATATTTTGAAATAGAGAAAGAAACACGTTCGGCAGCTTTGGAAAGCCTTACACTTCACTGAAATGTAGTACTACACTCTATAACACAGTTGAGAGACAATGTTCCCGAGTTGCCTCAGTTCATAGCAGGGTGTAGGAAGTTTTTTGATAAAGTGGGCAAAGCTTATACTTGGGCCAGAAGGCAGAATATAGGAAACTACATGAAAACATGAATAATTCAGTGAAAATGACTGTAAACAGATGAGAACTTGCTTAGAACAGCTGAAAGAGAATCTCCAAGTCAGTTCTTAGTGTAGAAAAGGTAGCTAAGATAAGGGAAATCCTTAATTCCAGTTAAGATCACATGAAACACTGTATGAATCCTATATTCATTACTTAAAGGAGACTATAGTGGTAAATGTGTGTTATGCAAGGCCAAATACCATTGAAATAGAGAAAGAAACACGTTCGGCAGCTTTGGAAAGCCTTACACTTCACTGAAATGTAGTACTACACTCTATAACACAGTTGAGAGACAATATTCCCGAGCTGCCTCAGTTCATAACAGTGTGTAGGAAGTTGTTTGATAAAGTGGGCAAAGCTTATACTTGGGCCAGAAGGCAGAATATAGGAAAGTACATGAAAACATGAATAATTCAGTGAAAATGACTGTAAACAGATGAGAACTTGTTTTAGAACAGCTGAAAGATATTCTCCATGTCAGTTCTTAGTGTAGAAAAGGTAGCTAAGATAAGGGAAATCCTTAATTCGAGTTAAGATCACATGAAAAACTGTATATATCCTATATTCTTTACTTAAAGGAGACTAGAGTGGTAAATGTGTGTTATACAAGGCAGAATACCATTGAAATATAGAAAGAAACACGTTCGGCAGCTTTGTAAACCCTTACACTTCACTGAAATGTAGTACTACACTCTATAACACAGTTGAGAGACAATGTTCCCTAGCTGCCTCAGTTCATAACAGTGTGTAGGAAGTTGTTTGATAAAGTGGGCAAAGCTTATACTTGGGCCAGAAGGCAGAATATAGGAAACTACCTGAAAACATGAATAATTCAGTGAAAATGACTGTAAACAGATGAGAACTTGTTTTAGAAGAGCTGAAAGATATTCTCCAAGTCAGTTCTTAGTGTAGAAAAGGTAGCTAAGATAAGGGAAATCCTTAATTCGAGTTAAGATAACATCAAACACTGTATGAATCCTATATTCTTTACTTAAAGGAGACTAGAGTGGTAAATGTGTGTTATACAAGGCAGAATACCATTGAAATAGAGAAAGAAACACGTTCGGCAGCTTTGGAAAGCCTTACACTTCACTGAAATGTAGTACTACACTCTATAACACAGTTGAGAGACAATGATCCCGAGCTGCCTCAGTTCATAACAGTGTGTAGGAAGTTGTTTGATAAAGTGGGCAAAGCTTATACTTGGGCCAGAAGGCAGAATATAGGAAACTACATGAAAACATGAATAATTCAGTGAAAATGACTGTAAACAGATGAGAACTTGCTTAGAACAGCTGAAAGAGAATCTCCAAGTCAGTTCTTAGTGTAGAAAAGGTAGCTAAGATAAGGGAAATCCTTAATTCCAGTTAAGATCACATGAAACACTGTATGAATCCTATATTCATTACTTAAAGGAGACTATAGTGGTAAATGTGTGTTATGCAAGGCCAAATACCATTGAAATAGAGAAAGAAACACGTTCGGCAGCTTTGGAAAGCCTTACACTTCACTGAAATGTAGTACTACACTCTAT
Source organism: Pipistrellus hanaki (assembly GCF_964339955.1). Taxonomy (NCBI): domain Eukaryota; kingdom Metazoa; phylum Chordata; class Mammalia; order Chiroptera; family Vespertilionidae; genus Pipistrellus; species Pipistrellus hanaki. The sequence goes on from NC_140511.1 coordinate 114,351, forward strand.
AACACAGTTGAGAGACAATATTCCCGAGCTGCCTCAGTTCATAACAGTGTGTAGGAAGTTGTTTGATAAAGTGGGCAAAGCTTATACTTGGGCCAGAAGGCAGAATATAGGAAAGTACATGAAAACATGAATAATTCAGTGAAAATGACTGTAAACAGATGAGAACTTGTTTTAGAACAGCTGAAAGATATTCTCCATGTCAGTTCTTAGTGTAGAAAAGGTAGCTAAGATAAGGGAAATCCTTAATTCGAGTTAAGATCACATGAAAAACTGTATATATCCTATATTCTTTACTTAAAGGAGACTAGAGTGGTAAATGTGTGTTATACAAGGCAGAATACCATTGAAATATAGAAAGAAACACGTTCGGCAGCTTTGTAAACCCTTACACTTCACTGAAATGTAGTACTACACTCTATAACACAGTTGAGAGACAATGTTCCCTAGCTGCCTCAGTTCATAACAGTGTGTAGGAAGTTGTTTGATAAAGTGGGCAAAGCTTATACTTGGGCCAGAAGGCAGAATATAGGAAACTACCTGAAAACATGAATAATTCAGTGAAAATGACTGTAAACAGATGAGAACTTGTTTTAGAACAGCTGAAAGATATTCTCCAAGTCAGTTCTTAGTGTAGAAAAGGTAGCTAAGATAAGGGAAATCCTTAATTCCAGTTAAGATAACATCAAACACTGTATGAATCCTATATTCTTTACTTTAAGGAGACTAGAGTGGTAAATGTGTGTTATACAAGGCAGAATACCATTGAAATAGAGAAAGAAACACGTTCGGCAGCTTTGGAAAGGCTTACACTTCACTGAAATGTAGTACTACACTCTATAACACAGTTGAGAGACAATGATCCCGAGCTGCCTCAGTTCATAACAGTGTGTAGGAAGGAGTTTGATAAAGTGGGCAAAGCTTATACTTGGGCCAGAAGGCAGAATATAGGAAACTACATGAAAACATGAATAATTCAGTGAAAATGACTGTAAACAGATGAGAACTTGTTTAGAACAGCTGAAACAGATTCTCCAAGTCAGTTCTTAGTGTAGAAATGGTAGCTAAATCCGGAAAATCCTTAAATCCAGTTAAGATTACATGAAACACTGCATGAATCCTATATTCATTACTTAAAGGAGACTAGAGTGGTAAATGTGTGTTATATAAGGCAGAATACCATTGAAATAGAGACAGAAACACGTTCGGCAGCTTTGGAAAGCCTTCCACTTCACTGAAATGTAGTACTACACTCTATAACACATTTGAGAGACAATGTTCCCGAGCTGCCTCAGTTCATAACAGTGTGTAGGAAGTTGTTTGATAAAGTGGGCAAAGCTTATACTTGGGCCAGAAGGCGGAATATAGGAAAGTACATGAAAACATGAATAATTCAGTGAAAATGACTGTAAACAGATGAGAACTTGTTTTAGAACAGCTGAAAGATATTCTCCATGTCAGTTCTTAGTGTAGAAAAGGTAGCTAAGATAAGGGAAATCCTTAATTCCAGTTAAGATCACATGAAACAATGTATGAATCCTATATTCTTTACTTAAAGGAGACTAGAGTGGTAAATGTGTGTTATACAAGGCAGAATACCATTGAAATAGAGAAAGAAACACATTCGGCAGCTTTGGAAAGCCTTACACTTCACTGAAATGTAGTACTACACTCTATAACACAGTTGAGAGACAATGTTCCTGAGTTGCCTCAGTTCATAGCAGTGTGTAGGAAGTTGTTTGATAAAGTGGGCAAAGCTTATACTTGGGCCAGAAGGCAGAATATAGGAAAGTACATGAAAACATGAATAATTCAGTGAAAATGACTGTAAACAGATGAGAACTTGTTTTAGAACAGCTGAAAGATATTCTCCATGTCAGTTCTTAGTGTAGAAAAGGTAGCTAAGATAAGGGAAATCCTTAATTCGAGTTAAGATCACATGAAACACTGTATGAATCCTATATTCTTTACTTAAAGGAGACTAGAGTGGTAAATGTGTGTTATACAAGGCAGAATACCATTGAAATATAGAAAGAAACACGTTCGGCAGCTTTGTAAACCCTTACACTTCACTGAAATGTAGTACTACACTCTATAACACAGTTGAGAGACAATGTTCCCTAGCTGCCTCAGTTCATAACAGTGTGTAGGAAGTTGTTTGATAAAGTGGGCAAAGCTTATACTTGGGCCAGAAGGCAGAATATAGGAAAGTACATGAAAACATGAATAATTCAGTGAAAATGACTGTAAACAGATGAGAACTTGTTTTAGAACAGTTGAAATATATTCTCCAAGTCAGTTCTTAGTGTAGAAAAGGTAGCTAAGATAAGGGAAATCCTTAATTCCAGTTAAGATCACATGAAACACTGAATGAATCCTATATTCTTTACTTAAAGGAGACTAGAGTGGTAAATGTGTGTTATACAAGGCAGAATACCATTGAAATAGAGAAAGAAACACGTTCGGCAGCTTTGGAAACCCTTACACTTCACTGAAATGTAGTACTACACTGTATAACACAGTTGAGAGACAATGTTCCTTTGCTGCCTCAGTTCATAACAGTGTGTAGGAAGTTGTTTGATAAAGTGGGTAAAGCTTATACTTGGGCCAGAAGGCAGAATATAGGAAACTACATGAAAACATGAATAATTCAGTGAAAATGACTGTAAACAGATGAGAAGTTGTTTAGAACAGCTGAAAGAGAATCTCCAAGTCAGTTCTTAGTGTAGAAAAGGTAGCTAAGGTAAGGGAAATCCTTAATTCGAGTTAAGATAACATCAAACACTCTATGAATCCTATATTCATTACTTAAAGGAGACTAGAGTGATAAATGTGTGTTATACAAGGCAGAATACCATTGAAATAGAGAAAGAAACATGTTCGGCAGCTTCGGAAAGCCTTACACTTCACAGAAATGTAGTACTACACTCTATAACACAGTTGAGAGACAATGTTCCCGAGCTGCCTCAGTTCATAACAGTGTGTAGGAAGTTGTTTGATAAAGTGGACAAAGCTTATACTTGGGCCAGAAGGCAGAATATAGGAAACTACATGAAAACATGAATAATTCAGTGAAAATGACTGTAAACAGATGAGAACTTGTTTTAGAACAGCTGAAAGATATTCTCCATGTCAGTTCTAAGTGTAGAAAAGGTAGCTAAGATAAGGGAAATCCTTAATTCCAGTTAAGATCACATGAAACAATGTATGAATCCTATATTCTTTACTTAAAGGAGACTAGAGTGGTAAATGTGTGTTATACAAGGCAGAATACCATTGAAATAGAGAAAGAAACACGTTCGGCAGCTTTGGAAAGCCTTACACTTCACTGAAATGTAGTACTACACTCTATAACACATTTGAGAGACAATATTCCCGAGCTGCCTCAGTATTTAACAGTGTGTAGGAATTTGTTTGATAAAGTGGGCAAAGCTTATACTTGGGCCAGAAGGCAGAATATAGGAAAGTACATGAAAACATGAATAATTCAGTGAAAATGACTGTAAACAGATGAGAACTTGTTTTAGAACAGCTGAAAGATATTCTCCATGTCAGTTCTTAGTGTAGAAAAGGTAGCTAAGATAAGGGAAATCCTTAATTCCAGTTAAGATCACATGAAACAATGTATGAATCCTATATTCTTTACTTATAGGAGACTAGAGTGGTAAATGTGTGTTATACAAGGCAGAATATTTTGAAATAGAGAAAGAAACACGTTCGGCAGCTTTGGAAAGCCTTACACTTCACTGAAATGTAGTACTACACTCTATAACACAGTTGAGAGACAATGTTCCCGAGTTGCCTCAGTTCATAGCAGGGTGTAGGAAGTTTTTTGATAAAGTGGGCAAAGCTTATACTTGGGCCAGAAGGCAGAATATAGGAAACTACATGAAAACATGAATAATTCAGTGAAAATGACTGTAAACAGATGAGAACTTGCTTAGAACAGCTGAAAGAGAATCTCCAAGTCAGTTCTTAGTGTAGAAAAGGTAGCTAAGATAAGGGAAATCCTTAATTCCAGTTAAGATCACATGAAACACTGTATGAATCCTATATTCATTACTTAAAGGAGACTATAGTGGTAAATGTGTGTTATGCAAGGCCAAATACCATTGAAATAGAGAAAGAAACACGTTCGGCAGCTTTGGAAAGCCTTACACTTCACTGAAATGTAGTACTACACTCTATAACACAGTTGAGAGACAATATTCCCGAGCTGCCTCAGTTCATAACAGTGTGTAGGAAGTTGTTTGATAAAGTGGGCAAAGCTTATACTTGGGCCAGAAGGCAGAATATAGGAAAGTACATGAAAACATGAATAATTCAGTGAAAATGACTGTAAACAGATGAGAACTTGTTTTAGAACAGCTGAAAGATATTCTCCATGTCAGTTCTTAGTGTAGAAAAGGTAGCTAAGATAAGGGAAATCCTTAATTCGAGTTAAGATCACATGAAAAACTGTATATATCCTATATTCTTTACTTAAAGGAGACTAGAGTGGTAAATGTGTGTTATACAAGGCAGAATACCATTGAAATATAGAAAGAAACACGTTCGGCAGCTTTGTAAACCCTTACACTTCACTGAAATGTAGTACTACACTCTATAACACAGTTGAGAGACAATGTTCCCTAGCTGCCTCAGTTCATAACAGTGTGTAGGAAGTTGTTTGATAAAGTGGGCAAAGCTTATACTTGGGCCAGAAGGCAGAATATAGGAAACTACCTGAAAACATGAATAATTCAGTGAAAATGACTGTAAACAGATGAGAACTTGTTTTAGAAGAGCTGAAAGATATTCTCCAAGTCAGTTCTTAGTGTAGAAAAGGTAGCTAAGATAAGGGAAATCCTTAATTCGAGTTAAGATAACATCAAACACTGTATGAATCCTATATTCTTTACTTAAAGGAGACTAGAGTGGTAAATGTGTGTTATACAAGGCAGAATACCATTGAAATAGAGAAAGAAACACGTTCGGCAGCTTTGGAAAGGCTTACACTTCACTGAAATGTAGTACTACACTCTATAACACAGTTGAGAGACAATGATCCCGAGCTGCCTCAGTTCATAACAGTGTGTAGGAAGGAGTTTGATAAAGTGGGCAAAGCTTATACTTGGGCCAGAAGGCAGAATATAGGAAACTACATGAAAACATGAATAATTCAGTGAAAATGACTGTAAACAGATGAGAACTTGTTTAGAACAGCTGAAACAGATTCTCCAAGTCAGTTCTTAGTGTAGAAATGGTAGCTAAATCCGGAAAATCCTTAAATCCAGTTAAGATTACATGAAACACTGCATGAATCCTATATTCATTACTTAAAGGAGACTAGAGTGGTAAATGTGTGTTATATAAGGCAGAATACCATTGAAATAGAGACAGAAACACGTTCGGCAGCTTTGGAAAGCCTTCCACTTCACTGAAATGTAGTACTACACTCTATAACACATTTGAGAGACAATGTTCCCGAGCTGCCTCAGTTCATAACAGTGTGTAGGAAGTTGTTTGATAAAGTGGGCAAAGCTTATACTTGGGCCAGAAGGCGGAATATAGGAAACTACATGAAAACATGAATAATTCAGTGAAAATGACTGTAAACAGATGAGAACTTGTTTTAGAACAGCTGAAAGATATTCTCCAAGTCAGTTCTTAGTGTAGAAAAGGTAGCTAAGATAAGGGAAATCCTTAATTCCAGTTAAGATCACATGAAACACTGTATGAATCCTATATTATTTACTTAAAGGAGACTAGAGTGGTAAATGTGTGTTATACAAGGCAGAATACCATTGAAATAGAGAAAGAAACACGTTCGGCAGCTTTAGAAAGCCTTACACTTCACTGAAATGTAGTACTACACTCTATAACACATTTGAGAGACAATATTCCCGAGCTGCCTCAGTTCATAACAGTGTGTAGGAAGTTGTTTGATAAAGTGGGCAAAGCTTATACTTGGGCCAGAAGGCAGAATATAGGAAAGTACATGAAAACATGAATAATTCAGTGAAAATGACTGTAAACAGATGAGAACTTGTTTTAGAACAGCTGAAAGATATTCTCCATGTCAGTTCTAAGTGTAGAAAAGGTAGCTAAGATAAGGGAAATCCTTAATTCCAGTTAAGATCACATGAAACAATGTATGAATCCTATATTCTTTACTTAAAGGAGACTAGAGTGGTAAATGTGTGTTATACAAGGCAGAATACCATTGAAATAGAGAAAGAAACACGTTCGGCAGCTTTGGAAAGCCTTACACTTCACTGAAATGTAGTACTACACTCTATAACACATTTGAGAGACAATATTCCCGAGCTGCCTCAGTATATAACAGTGTGTAGGAAGTTGTTTGATAAAGTGGGCAAAGCTTATACTTGGGCCAGAAGGCAGAATATAGGAAAGTACATGAAAACATGAATAATTCAGTGAAAATGACTGTAAACAGATGAGAACTTGTTTTAGAACAGCTGAAAGATATTCTCCATGTCAGTTCTTAGTGTAGAAAAGGTAGCTAAGATAAGGGAAATCCTTAATTCCAGTTAAGATCACATGAAACAATGTATGAATCCTATATTCTTTACTTAAAGGAGACTAGAGTGGTAAATGTGTGTTATACAAGGCAGAATACCATTGAAATAGAGAAAGAAACACGTTCGGCAGCTTTGGAAAGCCTTACACTTCACTGAAATGTAGTACTACACTCTATAACACAGTTGAGAGACAATGATCCCGAGCTGCCTCAGTTCATAACAGTGTGTAGGAAGTTGTTTGATAAAGTGGGCAAAGCTTATACTTGGGCCAGAAGGCAGAATATAGGAAAGTACATGAAAACATGAATAATTCAGTGAAAATGACTGTAAACAGATGAGAACTTGTTTTAGAACAGCTGAAAGATATTCTCCAAGTCAGTTCTTAGTGTAGAAAAGGTAGCTAAGATAAGGGAAATCCTTAATTCCAGTTAAGATCACATGAAACACTGTATGAATCCTATATTCTTTACTTTAAGGAGACTAGAGTGGTAAATGTGTGTTATACAAGGCAGAATACCATTGAAATAGAGAAAGAAACACGTTCGGCAGCTTTGGAAAGGCTTACACTTCACTGAAATGTAGTACTACACTCTATAACACAGTTGAGAGACAATGATCCCGAGCTGCCTCAGTTCATAACAGTGTGTAGGAAGGAGTTTGATAAAGTGGGCAAAGCTTATACTTGGGCCAGAAGGCAGAATATAGGAAACTACATGAAAACATGAATAATTCAGTGAAAATGACTGTAAACAGATGAGAACTTGTTTAGAACAGCTGAAACAGATTCTCCAAGTCAGTTCTTAGTGTAGAAATGGTAGCTAAATCCGGAAAATCCTTAAATCCAGTTAAGATTACATGAAACACTGCATGAATCCTATATTCATTACTTAAAGGAGACTAGAGTGGTAAATGTGTGTTATATAAGGCAGAATACCATTGAAATAGAGACAGAAACACGTTCGGCAGCTTTGGAAAGCCTTCCACTTCACTGAAATGTAGTACTACACTCTATAACACATTTGAGAGACAATGTTCCCGAGCTGCCTCAGTTCATAACAGTGTGTAGGAAGTTGTTTGATAAAGTGGGCAAAGCTTATACTTGGGCCAGAAGGCGGAATATAGGAAACTACATGAAAACATGAATAATTCAGTGAAAATGACTGTAAACAGATGAGAACTTGTTTTAGAACAGCTGAAAGATATTCTCCAAGTCAGTTCTTAGTGTAGAAAAGGTAGCTAAGATAAGGGAAATCCTTAATTCCAGTTAAGATCACATGAAACACTGTATGAATCCTATATTATTTACTTAAAGGAGACTAGAGTGGTAAATGTGTGTTATACAAGGCAGAATACCATTGAAATAGAGAAAGAAACACGTTCGGCAGCTTTAGAAAGCCTTACACTTCACTGAAATGTAGTACTACACTCTATAACACATTTGAGAGACAATATTCCCGAGCTGCCTCAGTTCATAACAGTGTGTAGGAAGTTGTTTGATAAAGTGGGCAAAGCTTATACTTGGGCCAGAAGGCAGAATATAGGAAAGTACATGAAAACATGAATAATTCAGTGAAAATGACTGTAAACAGATGAGAACTTGTTTTAGAACAGCTGAAAGATATTCTCCATGTCATTTCTAAGTGTAGAAAAGGTAGCTAAGATAAGGGAAATCCTTAATTCCAGTTAAGATCACATGAAACAATGTATGAATCCTATATTCTTTACTTAAAGGAGACTAGAGTGGTAAATGTGTGTTATACAAGGCAGAATACCATTGAAATAGAGAAAGAAACACGTTCGGCAGCTTTGGAAAGCCTTACACTTCACTGAAATGTAGTACTACACTCTATAACACATTTGAGAGACAATATTCCCGAGCTGCCTCAGTATTTAACAGTGTGTAGGAAGTTGTTTGATAAAGTGGGCAAAGCTTATACTTGGGCCAGAAGGCAGAATATAGGAAAGTACATGAAAACATGAATAATTCAGTGAAAATGACTGTAAACAGATGAGAACTTGTTTTAGAACAGCTGAAAGATATTCTCCATGTCAGTTCTTAGTGTAGAAAAGGTAGCTAAGATAAGGGAAATCCTTAATTCCAGTTAAGATCACATGAAACAATGTATGAATCCTATATTCTTTACTTAAAGGAGACTAGAGTGGTAAATGTGTGTTATACAAGGCAGAATACCATTGAAATAGAGAAAGAAACACGTTCGGCAGCTTTGGAAAGCCTTACACTTCACTGAAATGTAGTACTACACTCTATAACACAGTTGAGAGACAATGTTCCCGAGTTGCCTCAGTTCATAGCAGTGTGTAGGAAGTTGTTTGATAAAGTGGGCAAAGCTTATACTTGGGCCAGAAGGCAGAATATAGGAAAGTACATGAAAACATGAATAATTCAGTGAAAATGACTGTAAACAGATGAGAACTTGTTTTAGAACAGCTGAAAGATATTCTCCATGTCAGTTCTTAGTGTAGAAAAGGTAGCTAAGATAAGGGAAATCCTTAATTCGAGTTAAGATCACATGAAACACTGTATGAATCCTATATTCTTTACTTAAAGGAGACTAGAGTGGTAAATGTGTGTTATACAAGGCAGAATACCATTGAAATATAGAAAGAAACACGTTCGGCAGCTTTGTAAACCCTTACACTTCACTGAAATGTAGTACTACACTCTATAACACAGTTGAGAGACAATGTTCCCTAGCTGCCTCAGTTCATAACAGTGTGTAGGAAGTTGTTTGATAAAGTGGGCAAAGCTTATACTTGGGCCAGAAGGCAGAATATAGGAAACTACCTGAAAACATGAATAATTCAGTGAAAATGACTGTAAACAGATGAGAACTTGTTTTAGAAGAGCTGAAAGATATTCTCCAAGTCAGTTCTTAGTGTAGAAAAGGTAGCTAAGATAAGGGAAATCCTTAATTCGAGTTAAGATAACATCAAACACTGTATGAATCCTATATTCTTTACTTAAAGGAGACTAGAGTGGTAAATGTGTGTTATACAAGGCAGAATACCATTGAAATAGAGAAAGAAACACGTTCGGCAGCTTTGGAAAGCCTTACACTTCACTGAAATGTAGTACTACACTCTATAACACAGTTGAGAGACAATGATCCCGAGCTGCCTCAGTTCATAACAGTGTGTAGGAAGGAGTTTGATAAAGTGGGCAAAGCTTATACTTGGGCCAGAAGGCAGAATATAGGAAACTACATGAAAACATGAATAATTCAGTGAAAATGACTGTAAACAGATGAGAACTTGTTTATAACAGCTGAAACAGATTCTCCAAGTCAGTTCTTAGTGTAGAAATGGTAGCTAAATCCGGAAAATCCTTAATTCCAGTTAAGATTACATGAAACACTGCATGAATCCTATATTCATTACTTAAAGGAGACTAGAGTGGTAAATGTGTGTTATATAAGGCAGAATACCATTGAAATAGAGACAGAAACACGTTCGGCAGCTTTGGAAAGCCTTCCACTTCACTGAAATGTAGTACTACACTCTATAACACATTTGAGAGACAATGTTCCCGAGCTGCCTCAGTTCATAACAGTGTGTAGGAAGTTGTTTGATAAAGTGGGCAAAGCTTATACTTGGGCCAGAAGGCGGAATATAGGAAACTACATGAAAACATGAATAATTCAGTGAAAATGACTGTAAACAGATGAGAACTTGTTTTAGAACAGCTGAAAGATATTCTCCAAGTCAGTTCTTAGTGTAGAAAAGGTAGCTAAGATAAGGGAAATCCTTAATTCCAGTTAAGATCACATGAAACACTGTATGAATCCTATATTCTTTACTTAAAGGAGACTAGAGTGGTAAATGTGTGTTATACAAGGCAGAATACCATTGAAATAGAGAAAGAAACACGTTCGGCAGCTTTAGAAAGCCTTACACTTCACTGAAATGTAGTACTACACTCTATAACACATTTGAGAGACAATATTCCCGAGCTGCCTCAGTTCATAACAGTGTGTAGGAAGTTGTTTGATAAAGTGGGCAAAGCTTATACTTGGGCCAGAAGGCAGAATATAGGAAACTACATGAAAACATGAATAATTCAGTGAAAATGACTGTAAACAGATGAGAACTTGTTTAGAACAGCTGAAACCGATTCTCCAAGTCAGTTCTTAGTGTAGAAATGGTAGCTAAATCCGGAAAATCCATAATTCCAGTTAAGATTACATGAAACACTGCATGAATCCTATATTCATTACTTAAAGGACACTAGAGTGGTAAATGTGTGTTATATAAGGCAGAATACCATTGAAATAGAGACAGAAACACGTTCGGCAGCTTTGGAAAGCCTTCCACTTCACTGAAATGTAGTACTACACTCTATAACACATTTGAGAGACAATGTTCCCGAGCTGCCTCAGTTCATAACAGTGTGTAGGAAGTTGTTTGATAAAGTGGGTAAAGCTTATACTTGGGCCAGAAGGCGGAATATAGGAAACTACATGAAAACATGAATAATTCAGTGAAAATGACTGTAAACAGATGAGAACTTGTTTTAGAACAGCTGAAAGATATTCTCCAATTCAGTTCTTAGTGTAGAAAAGGTAGCTAAGATAAGGGAAATCCTTAATTCCAGTTAAGATCACATGAAACACTGTATGAATCCTATATTCTTTACTTAAAGGAGACTAGAGTGGTAAATGTGTGTTATACAAGGCAGAATACCATTGAAATAGAGAAAGAAACACGTTCGGCAGCTTTAGAAAGCCTTACACTTCACTGAAATGTAGTACTACACTCTATAACACATTTGAGAGACAATATTCCCGAGCTGCCTCAGTTCATAACAGTGTGTAGGAAGTTGTTTGATAAAGTGGGCAAAGCTTATACTTGGGCCAGAAGGCAGAATATAGGAAAGTACATGAAAACATGAATAATTCAGTGAAAATGACTGTAAACAGATGAGAACTTGTTTTAGAACAGCTGAAAGATATTCTCCATGTCAGTTCTTAGTGTAGAAAAGGTAGCTAAGATAAGGGAAATCCTTAATTCCAGTTAAGATCACATGAAACAATGTATGAATCCTATATTCATTACTTAAAGGAGACTAGATTGGTAAATGTGTGTTATACAAGGCAGAATACCATTGAAGTAGAGAAAGAAACACATTCGGCAGCTTTGGAAAGCCTTACACTTCACTGAAATGTAGTACTACACTCTATAACACAGTTGAGAGACAATGTTCCCGAGCTGCCTCAGTTCATAACAGTGTGTTGGAAGTTGTTTGATAAAGTGGGCAAAGCTTATACTTGGGCCAGAAGGCAGAATATAGGAAAGTACATGAAAACATGAATAATTCAGTGAAAACGACTGTAAACAGATGAGAACTTGTTTTAGAACAGCTGAAAGATATTCTCCAAGTCAGTTCTCAGTGTAGAAAAGGTAGCTAAGATAAGGGAAATCCTTAATTCCAGTTAAGAACACATGAAACACTGTATGAATCCTATATTCTTTACTTAAAGGAGACTAGAGTGGTAAATGTGTGTTATACAAGGGAGAATACCATTGAAGTAGAGAAAGAAACACATTCGGCAGCTTTGGAAAGCCTTACACTTCACTGAAATGTAGTACTACACTCTATAACACAGTTGAGAGACAATGTTCCCGAGCTGCCTCAGTTCATAAAAGTGTGTAGGAAGGAGTTTGATAAAGTGGGCAAAGCTTATACTTGGGCCAGAAGGCAGAATATAGGAAACTACATGAAAACATGAATAATTCAGTGAAAATGACTGTAAACAGATGAGAACTTGTTTAGAACATCTGAAAGAGAATCTCCAAGTCAGTTCTTAGTGTAGAAAAGGTAGCTAAGATAAGGGAAATCCTTAATTCGAGTTAAGATAACATCAAACACTGTATGAATCCTATATTCTTTACTTAAAGGAGACTAGAGTGGTAAATGTGTGTTATACAAGGCAGAATACCATTGAAATAGAGAAAGAAACACGTTCCGCAGCTTTGGAAAGCCTTACACTTCACTGAAATGTAGTACTACACTCTATAACACAGTTGAGAGACAATGATCCCGAGCTGCCTCAGTTCATAACAGTGTGTAGGAAGGAGTTTGATAAAGTGGGCAAAGCTTGTACTTGGGCCAGAAGGCAGAATATAGGAAACTACATGAAAACATGAATAATTCAGTGAAAATGACTGTAAACAGATGAGAACTTGTTTAGAACAGCTGAAACAGATTCTCCAAGTCAATTCTTAGTGTAGAAATGGTAGCTAAATCCGGAAAATCCTTAATTCCAGTTAAGATTACATGAAACACTGTATGAATCCTATATTCATTACTTAAAGGAGACTAGAGTGGTAAATGTGTGTTATATAAGGCAGAATACCATTGAAATAGAGACAGAAACACATTCGGCAGCTTTGGAAAGCCTTACACTTCACTGAAATGTAGTACTACACTCTATAACACATTTGAGAGACAATGTTCCGGAGCTGCCTCAGTTCATAACAGTGTGTAGGAAGTTGTTTGATAAAGTGGGCAAAGCTTATACTTGGGACAGAAGGCAGAATATAGGAAAATACATGAAAACATGAATAATTCAGTGAAAATGACTGTAAACAGATGAGAACTTGTTTTAGAACAGCTGAAAGTTATTCTCCAAGTCAGTTCTTAGTGTAGAAAAGGTAGCTAAGATAAGGGAAATCCTTAATTCCAGTTAAGATCACATGAAACTCTGTATGAATCCTATATTCTTTACTTAAAGGAGACTAGGGTGGTAAATGTGTGTTATACAAGGCAGAATACCATTGAAATAGAGAAAGAAATATGTTCGGCAGCTTTGGAAAGCCTTACACTTCACTGAAATGTAGTACTACACTCTATAACACAGTTGAGAGACAATGTTCCCGAGCTGCCTCAGTTCATAACAGTGTGTAGGAAGGAGTTTGATAAAGTGGGCAAAGCTTATACTTGGGCCAGAAGGCAGAATATAGGAAACTACATGAAAACATGAATAATTCAGTGAAAATGACTGTAAACAGATGAGAACTTGTTTAGAACATCTGAAAGAGAATCTCCAAGTCAGTTCTTAGTGTAGAAAAGGTAGCTAAGATCCGGGAAATCCTTAATTCGAGTTAAGATCACATCAAACACTCTATGAATCCTATATTCATTACTTAAAGGAGACTAGAGTGGTAAATGTGTGTTATGCAAGGCAGAATACCATTGAAATAGAGAAAGAAACACGTTCGGCAGCTTTGGAAACCCTTACACTTCACTGAAATGTAGTACTACACTCTATAACTCAGTTGAGAGACAATGTTCCCTAGCTGCCTCAGTTCATAACAGTGTGTAGGAAGTTGTTTGATAAAGTGGGCAAAGCTTATACTTGGGCCAGAAGGCAGAATATAGGAAACTACTTGAAAACATGAATAATTCAGTGAAAATGACTGTAAACAGATGAGAACTTGTTTTAGAACAGCTGAAAGATATTCTCCAAGTCAGTTCTTAGTGTAGAAAAGGTAGCTAAGATCCGGGAAATCCTTAATTCGAGTTAAGATCACATCAAACACTCTATGAATCCTATATTCTTTACTTAAAGGAGACTAGAGTGGTAAATGTGTGTTATACAAGGCAGAATACCATTGAAATAGAGAAAGAAACACGTTCGGCAGCTTTGGAAAGCCTTACACTTCACTGAAATGTAGTACTGCACTCTATAACACAGTTGAGAGACAATGATCCCGAGCTGCCTCAGTTCATAACAGTGTGTAGGAAGGAGTTTGATAAAGTGGGCAAAGCTTGTACTTGGGCCAGAAGGCAGAATATAGGAAACTACATGAAAACATGAATAATTCAGTGAAAATGACTGTAAACAGATGAGAACTTGTTTAGAACAGCTGAAAGAGAATCTCCAAGTCAGTTCTTAGTGTAGAAAAGGTAGCTAAGATAAGGGAAATCCTTAATTCGAGTTAAGATAACATCAAACACTCTATGAATTATATATTCATTACTTAAAGGAGACTAGAGTGGTAAATGTGTGTTATACAAGGCAGAATACCATTGAAATAGAGAAAGAAACATGTTCGGCTGCTTTGGAAAGCCTTACACTTCACTGAAATGTAGTACTACACTCTATAACACAGTTGAGAGACAATGTTCCCGAGCTGCCTCAGTTCATAACAGTGTGTAGGAAGGAGTTTGATAAAGTGGGCAAAGCTTATACTTGGGCCAGAAGGCAGAATATAGGAAACTACATGAAAACATGAATAATTCAGTGAAAATGACTGTAAACAGATGAGAACTTGTTTAGAACATCTGAAAGAGAATCTCCAAGTCAGTTCTTAGTGTAGAAAAGGTAGCTAAGATCCGGGAAATCCTTAATTCGAGTTAAGATCACATCAAACACTCTATGAATCCTATATTCATTACTTAAAGGAGACTAGAGTGGTAAATGTGTGTTATGCAAGGCAGAATACCATTGAAATAGAGAAAGAAACACGTTCGGCAGCTTTGGAAACCCTTACACTTCACTGAAATGTAGTACTACACTCTATAACACAGTTGAGAGACAATGTTCCCTAGCTGCCTCAGTTCATAACAGTGTTTAGGAAGTTGTTTGATAAAGTGGGCAAAGCTTATACTTGGGCCAGAAGGCAGAATATAGGAAACTACCTGAAAACATGAATAATTCAGTGAAAATGACTGTAAACAGATGAGAACTTGTTTTAGAAGAGCTGAAAGATATTCTCCAAGTCAGTTCTTAGTGTAGAAAAGGTAGCTAAGATAAGGGAAATCCTTAATTCGAGTTAAGATAACATCAAACACTGTATGAATCCTATATTCTTTACTTAAAGGAGACTAGAGTGGTAAATGTGTGTTATACAAGGCAGAATACCATTGAAGTAGAGAAAGAAACACATTCGGCAGCTTTGGAAAGCCTTACACTTCACTGAAATGTAGTACTACACTGTATAACACAGTTGAGAGACAATGTTCCTGAGCTGCCTCAGTTCATAACAGTGTGTTGGAAGTTGTTTGATAAAGTGGGCAAAGCTTATACTTGGGCCAGAAGGCAGAATATAGGAAAGTACATGAAAACATGAATAATTCAGTGAAAATGACTGTAAACAGATGAGAACTTGTTTTAGAACAGCTGAAAGATATTCTCCATGTCAGTTCTTAGTGTAGAAAAGGTAGCTAAGATAAGGGAAATCCTTAATTCCAGTTAAGATCACATGAAACAATGTATGAATCCTATATTCATTACTTAAAGGAGACTAGATTGGTAAATGTGTGTTATACAAGGCAGAATACCATTGAAGTAGAGAAAGAAACACATTCGGCAGCTTTGGAAAGCCTTACACTTCACTGAAATGTAGTACTACACTCTATAACACAGTTGAGAGACAATGTTCCCGAGCTGCCTCAGTTCATAACAGTGTGTTGGAAGTTGTTTGATAAAGTGGGCAAAGTTTATACTTGGGCCAGAAGGCAGAATATAGGAAAGTACATGAAAACATGAATAATTCAGTGAAAATGACTGTAAACAGATGAGAACTTGTTTTAGAACAGCTGAAAGATATTCTCCAAGTCAGTTCTCATTGTAGAAAAGGTAGCTAAGATAAGGGAAATCCTTAATTCCAGTTAAGAACACATGAAAAACTGTATGAATCCTATATTCTTTACTTAAAGGAGACTAGAGTGGTAAATGTGTGTTATACAAGGGAGAATACCATTGAAATAGAGAAAGAAACACGTTCGGCAGCTTTGGAAACCCTTACACTTCACTGAAATGTAGTACTACACTCTATAACACAGTTGAGAGACAATGTTCCCTAGCTGCCTCAGTTCATAACAGTGTGTAGGAAGTTGTTTGATAAAGTGGGCAAAGCTTATACTTGGGCCAGAAGGCAGAATATTGGAAAGTACATGAAAACATGAATAATTCAGTGAAAATGACTGTAAACAGATGAGAACTTGTTTTAGAACAGCTGAAAGATATTCTCCATGTCAGTTCTTAGTGTAGAAAAGGTAGCTAAGATAAGGGAAATCCTTAATTCCAGTTAAGATCACATGAAACAATGTATGAATCCTATATTCATTACTTAAAGGAGACTAGATTGGTAAATGTGTGTTATTCAAGGCAGAATACCATTGAAGTAGAGAAAGAAACACATTCGGCAGCTTTGGAAAGCCTTACACTTCACTGAAATGTAGTACTACACTCTATAACACAGTTGAGAGACAATGTTCCCGAGCTGCCTCAGTTCATAACAGTGTGTTGGAAGTTGTTTGATAAAGTGGGCAAAGCTTATACTTGGGCCAGAAGGCAGAATATAGGAAAGTACATGAAAACATGAATAATTCAGTGAAAATGACTGTAAACAGATGAGAACTTGTTTTAGAACAGCTGAAAGATATACTCCAAGTCAGTTCTCATTGTAGAAAAGGTAGCTAAGATAAGGGAAATCCTTAATTCCATTTAAGAACACATGAAACACTGTATGAATCCTATATTCTTTACTTAAAGGAGACTAGAGTGGTAAATGTGTGTTATACAAGGGAGAATACCATTGAAATAGAGAAAGAAACACGTTCGGCAGCTTTGGAAACCCTTACACTTCACTGAAATGTAGTACTACACTCTATAACACAGTTGAGAGACAATGTTCCCTAGCTGCCTCAGTTCATAACAGTGTGTAGGAAGTTGTTTGATAAAGTGGGCAAAGCTTATACTTGGGCCAGAAGGCAGAATATAGGAAACTACATGAAAACATGAATAATTCAGTGAAAATGACTGTAAACACATGAGAACTTGTTTTAGAACAGCTGAAAGATATTCTCCAAGTCAGTTCTTAGTGTAGAAAAGGTAGCTAAGATCCGGGAAATCCTTAATTCGAGTTAAGATCACATCAAACACTCTATGAATCCTATATTCTTTACTTAAAGGAGACTAGAGTGGTAAATGTGTGTTATACAAGGCAGAATACCATTGAAATAGAGAAAGAAACATGTTCGGCCGCTTTGGAAAGCCTTACACTTCACTGAAATGTAGTACTACACTCTATAACACAGTTGAGAGACAATGTTCCCGAGCTGCCTCAGTTCATAACAGTGTGTAGGAAGGAGTTTGATAAAGTGGAAAAGCTTATACTTGGGCCAGAAGGCAGAATATAGGAAACTACATGAAAACATGAATAATTCAGTGAAAATGACTGTAAACAGATGAGAACTTGTTTAGAACAGCTGAAACAGATTCTCCAAGTCAATTCTTAGTGTAGAAATGGTAGAGAAATCCGGAAAATCCTTAATTCCAGTTAAGATTACATGAAACACTGTATGAATCCTATATTCATTACTTAAAGGAGACTAGAGTGGTAAATGTGTGTTATATAAGGCAGAATACCATTGAAATAGAGACAGAAACACGTTCGGCAGCTTTGGAAAGCCTTACACTTCACTGAAATGTAGTACTACACTCCATAACACATTTGAGAGACAATGTTCCGGAGCTGCTTCAGTTCATAACAGTGTGTAGGAAGTTGTTTGATAAAGTGGGCAAAGCTTATACTTGGGCCAGAAGGCAGAATATAGGAAAATACATGAAAACATGAATAATTCAGTGAAAATGACTGTAAACAGATGAGAACTTGTTTTAGAACAGCTGAAAGTTATTCTCCAAGTCAGTTCTTAGTGTAGAAAAGGTAGCTAAGATAAGGGAAATCCTTAATTCCAGTTAAGATCACATGAAACACTGTATGAATCCTATATTCTTTACTTAAAGGAGACTAGGGTGGTAAATGTGTGTTATACAAGGCAGAATACCATTGAAATAGAGAAAGAAATATGTTCGGCAGCTTTGGAAATCCTTACACTTCACTGAAATGTAGTACTACACTCTATAACACAGTTGAGAGACAATGTTCCCGAGCTACCTCAGTTCATAACAGTGTGTAGGAAGGAGTTTGATAAAGTGGGCAAAGCTTATACTTGGGCCAGAAGGCAGAATATAGGAAACTACATGAAAACATGAATAATTCAGTGAAAATGACTGTAAACAGATGAGAACTTGTTTAGAACATCTGAAGGAGAATCTCCAAGTCAGTTCTTAGTGTAGAAAAGGTAGCTAAGATCCGGGAAATCCTTAATTCGAGTTAAGATCACATCAAACACTCTATGAATCCTATATTCTTTACTTAAAGGAGACTAGAGTGGTAAATGTGTGTTATACAAGGCAGAATACCATTGAAATAGAGAAAGAAACACGTTCGGCAGCTTTGGAAAGCCTTACACTTCACTGAAATGTAGTACTACACTCTATAACACATTTGAGAGACAATATTCCCGAGCTGCCTCAGTTCATAACAGTGTGTAGGAAGTTGTTTGATAAAGTGGGCAAAGCTTATACTTGGGCCAGAAGGCAGAATATAGGAAAGTACATGAAAACATTAATAATTCAGTGAAAATGACTGTAAACAGATGAGAACTTGTTTTAGAACAGCTGAAAGATATTCTCCATGTCAGTTCTTAGTGTAGAAAAGGTAGCTAAGATAAGGGAAATCCTTAATTCCAGTTAAGATCACATGAAACAATGTATGAATCCTATATTCTTTACTTAAAGGAGACTAGAGTGGTAAATGTGTGTTATACAAGGCAGAATACCATTGAAATAGAGAAAGAAACACGTTCGGCAGCTTTGGAAAGCCTTACACTTCACTGAAATGTAGTACTACACTCTATAACACATTTGAGAGACAATATTCCCGAGCTGCCTCAGTATTTAACAGTGTGTAGGAATTTGTTTGATAAAGTGGGCAAAGCTTATACTTGGGCCAGAAGGCAGAATATAGGAAAGTACATGAAAACATGAATAATTCAGTGAAAATGACTGTAAACAGATGAGAACTTGTTTTAGAACAGCTGAAAGATATTCTCCATGTCAGTTCTTAGTGTAGAAAAGGTAGCTAAGATAAGGGAAATCCTTAATTCCAGTTAAGATCACATGAAACAATGTATGAATCCTATATTCTTTACTTATAGGAGACTAGAGTGGTAAATGTGTGTTATACAAGGCAGAATATTTTGAAATAGAGAAAGAAACACGTTCGGCAGCTTTGGAAAGCCTTACACTTCACTGAAATGTAGTACTACACTCTATAACACAGTTGAGAGACAATGTTCCCGAGTTGCCTCAGTTCATAGCAGGGTGTAGGAAGTTTTTTGATAAAGTGGGCAAAGCTTATACTTGGGCCAGAAGGCAGAATATAGGAAACTACATGAAAACATGAATAATTCAGTGAAAATGACTGTAAACAGATGAGAACTTGCTTAGAACAGCTGAAAGAGAATCTCCAAGTCAGTTCTTAGTGTAGAAAAGGTAGCTAAGATAAGGGAAATCCTTAATTCCAGTTAAGATCACATGAAACACTGTATGAATCCTATATTCATTACTTAAAGGAGACTATAGTGGTAAATGTGTGTTATGCAAGGCCAAATACCATTGAAATAGAGAAAGAAACACGTTCGGCAGCTTTGGAAAGCCTTACACTTCACTGAAATGTAGTACTACACTCTATAACACAGTTGAGAGACAATATTCCCGAGCTGCCTCAGTTCATAACAGTGTGTAGGAAGTTGTTTGATAAAGTGGGCAAAGCTTATACTTGGGCCAGAAGGCAGAATATAGGAAAGTACATGAAAACATGAATAATTCAGTGAAAATGACTGTAAACAGATGAGAACTTGTTTTAGAACAGCTGAAAGATATTCTCCATGTCAGTTCTTAGTGTAGAAAAGGTAGCTAAGATAAGGGAAATCCTTAATTCGAGTTAAGATCACATGAAAAACTGTATATATCCTATATTCTTTACTTAAAGGAGACTAGAGTGGTAAATGTGTGTTATACAAGGCAGAATACCATTGAAATATAGAAAGAAACACGTTCGGCAGCTTTGTAAACCCTTACACTTCACTGAAATGTAGTACTACACTCTATAACACAGTTGAGAGACAATGTTCCCTAGCTGCCTCAGTTCATAACAGTGTGTAGGAAGTTGTTTGATAAAGTGGGCAAAGCTTATACTTGGGCCAGAAGGCAGAATATAGGAAACTACCTGAAAACATGAATAATTCAGTGAAAATGACTGTAAACAGATGAGAACTTGTTTTAGAAGAGCTGAAAGATATTCTCCAAGTCAGTTCTTAGTGTAGAAAAGGTAGCTAAGATAAGGGAAATCCTTAATTCGAGTTAAGATAACATCAAACACTGTATGAATCCTATATTCTTTACTTAAAGGAGACTAGAGTGGTAAATGTGTGTTATACAAGGCAGAATACCATTGAAATAGAGAAAGAAACACGTTCGGCAGCTTTGGAAAGCCTTACACTTCACTGAAATGTAGTACTACACTCTATAACACAGTTGAGAGACAATGATCCCGAGCTGCCTCAGTTCATAACAGTGTGTAGGAAGTTGTTTGATAAAGTGGGCAAAGCTTATACTTGGGCCAGAAGGCAGAATATAGGAAACTACATGAAAACATGAATAATTCAGTGAAAATGACTGTAAACAGATGAGAACTTGCTTAGAACAGCTGAAAGAGAATCTCCAAGTCAGTTCTTAGTGTAGAAAAGGTAGCTAAGATAAGGGAAATCCTTAATTCCAGTTAAGATCACATGAAACACTGTATGAATCCTATATTCATTACTTAAAGGAGACTATAGTGGTAAATGTGTGTTATGCAAGGCCAAATACCATTGAAATAGAGAAAGAAACACGTTCGGCAGCTTTGGAAAGCCTTACACTTCACTGAAATGTAGTACTACACTCTATAACACAGTTGAGAGACAATATTCCCGAGCTGCCTCAGTTCATAACAGTGTGTAGGAAGTTGTTTGATAAAGTGGGCAAAGCTTATACTTGGGCCAGAAGGCAGAATATAGGAAAGTACATGAAAACATGAATAATTCAGTGAAAATGACTGTAAACAGATGAGAACTTGTTTTAGAACAGCTGAAAGATATTCTCCATGTCAGTTCTTAGTGTAGAAAAGGTAGCTAAGATAAGGGAAATCCTTAATTCGAGTTAAGATCACATGAAAAACTGTATATATCCTATATTCTTTACTTAAAGGAGACTAGAGTGGTAAATGTGTGTTATACAAGGCAGAATACCATTGAAATATAGAAAGAAACACGTTCGGCAGCTTTGTAAACCCTTACACTTCACTGAAATGTAGTACTACACTCTATAACACAGTTGAGAGACAATGTTCCCTAGCTGCCTCAGTTCATAACAGTGTGTAGGAAGTTGTTTGATAAAGTGGGCAAAGCTTATACTTGGGCCAGAAGGCAGAATATAGGAAACTACCTGAAAACATGAATAATTCAGTGAAAATGACTGTAAACAGATGAGAACTTGTTTTAGAAGAGCTGAAAGATATTCTCCAAGTCAGTTCTTAGTGTAGAAAAGGTAGCTAAGATAAGGGAAATCCTTAATTCGAGTTAAGATAACATCAAACACTGTATGAATCCTATATTCTTTACTTAAAGGAGACTAGAGTGGTAAATGTGTGTTATACAAGGCAGAATACCATTGAAATAGAGAAAGAAACACGTTCGGCAGCTTTGGAAAGCCTTACACTTCACTGAAATGTAGTACTACACTCTATAACACAGTTGAGAGACAATGATCCCGAGCTGCCTCAGTTCATAACAGTGTGTAGGAAGTTGTTTGATAAAGTGGGCAAAGCTTATACTTGGGCCAGAAGGCAGAATATAGGAAAGTACATGAAAACATGAATAATTCAGTGAAAATGACTGTAAACAGATGAGAACTTGTTTTAGAACAGCTGAAAGATATTCTCCAAGTCAGTTCTTAGTGTAGAAAAGGTAGCTAAGATAAGGGAAATCCTTAATTCCAGTTAAGATCACATGAAACACTGTATGAATCCTATATTCTTTACTTTAAGGAGACTAGAGTGGTAAATGTGTGTTATACAAGGCAGAATACCATTGAAATAGAGAAAGAAACACGTTCGGCAGCTTTGGAAAGGCTTACACTTCACTGAAATGTAGTACTACACTCTATAACACAGTTGAGAGACAATGATCCCGAGCTGCCTCAGTTCATAACAGTGTGTAGGAAGGAGTTTGATAAAGTGGGCAAAGCTTATACTTGGGCCAGAAGGCAGAATATAGGAAACTACATGAAAACATGAATAATTCAGTGAAAATGACTGTAAACAGATGAGAACTTGTTTAGAACAGCTGAAACAGATTCTCCAAGTCAGTTCTTAGTGTAGAAATGGTAGCTAAATCCGGAAAATCCTTAAATCCAGTTAAGATTACATGAAACACTGCATGAATCCTATATTCATTACTTAAAGGAGACTAGAGTGGTAAATGTGTGTTATATAAGGCAGAATACCATTGAAATAGAGACAGAAACACGTTCGGCAGCTTTGGAAAGCCTTCCACTTCACTGAAATGTAGTACTACACTCTATAACACATTTGAGAGACAATGTTCCCGAGCTGCCTCAGTTCATAACAGTGTGTAGGAAGTTGTTTGATAAAGTGGGCAAAGCTTATACTTGGGCCAGAAGGCGGAATATAGGAAAGTACATGAAAACATGAATAATTCAGTGAAAATGACTGTAAACAGATGAGAACTTGTTTTAGAACAGCTGAAAGATATTCTCCATGTCAGTTCTTAGTGTAGAAAAGGTAGCTAAGATAAGGGAAATCCTTAATTCCAGTTAAGATCACATGAAACAATGTATGAATCCTATATTCTTTACTTAAAGGAGACTAGAGTGGTAAATGTGTGTTATACAAGGCAGAATACCATTGAAATAGAGAAAGAAACACGTTCGGCAGCTTTGGAAAGCCTTACACTTCACTGAAATGTAGTACTACACTCTATAACACAGTTGAGAGACAATGTTCCCGAGTTGCCTCAGTTCATAGCAGTGTGTAGGAAGTTGTTTGATAAAGTGGGCAAAGCTTATACTTGGGCCAGAAGGCAGAATATAGGAAAGTACATGAAAACATGAATAATTCAGTGAAAATGACTGTAAACAGATGAGAACTTGTTTTAGAACAGCTGAAAGATATTCTCCATGTCAGTTCTTAGTGTAGAAAAGGTAGCTAAGATAAGGGAAATCCTTAATTCGAGTTAAGATCACATGAAACACTGTATGAATCCTATATTCTTTACTTAAAGGAGACTAGAGTGGTAAATGTGTGTTATACAAGGCAGAATACCATTGAAATATAGAAAGAAACACGTTCGGCAGCTTTGTAAACCCTTACACTTCACTGAAATGTAGTACTACACTCTATAACACAGTTGAGAGACAATGTTCCCTAGCTGCCTCAGTTCATAACAGTGTGTAGGAAGTTGTTTGATAAAGTGGGCAAAGCTTATACTTGGGCCAGAAGGCAGAATATAGGAAAGTACATGAAAACATGAATAATTCAGTGAAAATGACTGTAAACAGATGAGAACTTGTTTTAGAACAGTTGAAATATATTCTCCAAGTCAGTTCTTAGTGTAGAAAAGGTAGCTAAGATAAGGGAAATCCTTAATTCCAGTTAAGATCACATGAAACACTGAATGAATCCTATATTCTTTACTTAAAGGAGACTAGAGTGGTAAATGTGTGTTATACAAGGCAGAATACCATTGAAATAGAGAAAGAAACACGTTCGGCAGCTTTGGAAACCCTTACACTTCACTGAAATGTAGTACTACACTGTATAACACAGTTGAGAGACAATGTTCCTTTGCTGCCTCAGTTCATAACAGTGTGTAGGAAGTTGTTTGATAAAGTGGGTAAAGCTTATACTTGGGCCAGAAGGCAGAATATAGGAAACTACATGAAAACATGAATAATTCAGTGAAAATGACTGTAAACAGATGAGAAGTTGTTTAGAACAGCTGAAAGAGAATCTCCAAGTCAGTTCTTAGTGTAGAAAAGGTAGCTAAGGTAAGGGAAATCCTTAATTCGAGTTAAGATAACATCAAACACTCTATGAATCCTATATTCATTACTTAAAGGAGACTAGAGTGATAAATGTGTGTTATACAAGGCAGAATACCATTGAAATAGAGAAAGAAACATGTTCGGCAGCTTCGGAAAGCCTTACACTTCACAGAAATGTAGTACTACACTCTATAACACAGTTGAGAGACAATGTTCCCGAGCTGCCTCAGTTCATAACAGTGTGTAGGAAGTTGTTTGATAAAGTGGACAAAGCTTATACTTGGGCCAGAAGGCAGAATATAGGAAACTACATGAAAACATGAATAATTCAGTGAAAATGACTGTAAACAGATGAGAACTTGTTTTAGAACAGCTGAAAGATATTCTCCATGTCAGTTCTAAGTGTAGAAAAGGTAGCTAAGATAAGGGAAATCCTTAATTCCAGTTAAGATCACATGAAACAATGTATGAATCCTATATTCTTTACTTAAAGGAGACTAGAGTGGTAAATGTGTGTTATACAAGGCAGAATACCATTGAAATAGAGAAAGAAACACGTTCGGCAGCTTTGGAAAGCCTTACACTTCACTGAAATGTAGTACTACACTCTATAACACATTTGAGAGACAATATTCCCGAGCTGCCTCAGTATTTAACAGTGTGTAGGAATTTGTTTGATAAAGTGGGCAAAGCTTATACTTGGGCCAGAAGGCAGAATATAGGAAAGTACATGAAAACATGAATAATTCAGTGAAAATGACTGTAAACAGATGAGAACTTGTTTTAGAACAGCTGAAAGATATTCTCCATGTCAGTTCTTAGTGTAGAAAAGGTAGCTAAGATAAGGGAAATCCTTAATTCCAGTTAAGATCACATGAAACAATGTATGAATCCTATATTCTTTACTTATAGGAGACTAGAGTGGTAAATGTGTGTTATACAAGGCAGAATATTTTGAAATAGAGAAAGAAACACGTTCGGCAGCTTTGGAAAGCCTTACACTTCACTGAAATGTAGTACTACACTCTATAACACAGTTGAGAGACAATGTTCCCGAGTTGCCTCAGTTCATAGCAGGGTGTAGGAAGTTTTTTGATAAAGTGGGCAAAGCTTATACTTGGGCCAGAAGGCAGAATATAGGAAACTACATGAAAACATGAATAATTCAGTGAAAATGACTGTAAACAGATGAGAACTTGCTTAGAACAGCTGAAAGAGAATCTCCAAGTCAGTTCTTAGTGTAGAAAAGGTAGCTAAGATAAGGGAAATCCTTAATTCCAGTTAAGATCACATGAAACACTGTATGAATCCTATATTCATTACTTAAAGGAGACTATAGTGGTAAATGTGTGTTATGCAAGGCCAAATACCATTGAAATAGAGAAAGAAACACGTTCGGCAGCTTTGGAAAGCCTTACACTTCACTGAAATGTAGTACTACACTCTATAACACAGTTGAGAGACAATATTCCCGAGCTGCCTCAGTTCATAACAGTGTGTAGGAAGTTGTTTGATAAAGTGGGCAAAGCTTATACTTGGGCCAGAAGGCAGAATATAGGAAAGTACATGAAAACATGAATAATTCAGTGAAAATGACTGTAAACAGATGAGAACTTGTTTTAGAACAGCTGAAAGATATTCTCCATGTCAGTTCTTAGTGTAGAAAAGGTAGCTAAGATAAGGGAAATCCTTAATTCGAGTTAAGATCACATGAAAAACTGTATATATCCTATATTCTTTACTTAAAGGAGACTAGAGTGGTAAATGTGTGTTATACAAGGCAGAATACCATTGAAATATAGAAAGAAACACGTTCGGCAGCTTTGTAAACCCTTACACTTCACTGAAATGTAGTACTACACTCTATAACACAGTTGAGAGACAATGTTCCCTAGCTGCCTCAGTTCATAACAGTGTGTAGGAAGTTGTTTGATAAAGTGGGCAAAGCTTATACTTGGGCCAGAAGGCAGAATATAGGAAACTACCTGAAAACATGAATAATTCAGTGAAAATGACTGTAAACAGATGAGAACTTGTTTTAGAAGAGCTGAAAGATATTCTCCAAGTCAGTTCTTAGTGTAGAAAAGGTAGCTAAGATAAGGGAAATCCTTAATTCGAGTTAAGATAACATCAAACACTGTATGAATCCTATATTCTTTACTTAAAGGAGACTAGAGTGGTAAATGTGTGTTATACAAGGCAGAATACCATTGAAATAGAGAAAGAAACACGTTCGGCAGCTTTGGAAAGGCTTACACTTCACTGAAATGTAGTACTACACTCTATAACACAGTTGAGAGACAATGATCCCGAGCTGCCTCAGTTCATAACAGTGTGTAGGAAGGAGTTTGATAAAGTGGGCAAAGCTTATACTTGGGCCAGAAGGCAGAATATAGGAAACTACATGAAAACATGAATAATTCAGTGAAAATGACTGTAAACAGATGAGAACTTGTTTAGAACAGCTGAAACAGATTCTCCAAGTCAGTTCTTAGTGTAGAAATGGTAGCTAAATCCGGAAAATCCTTAAATCCAGTTAAGATTACATGAAACACTGCATGAATCCTATATTCATTACTTAAAGGAGACTAGAGTGGTAAATGTGTGTTATATAAGGCAGAATACCATTGAAATAGAGACAGAAACACGTTCGGCAGCTTTGGAAAGCCTTCCACTTCACTGAAATGTAGTACTACACTCTATAACACATTTGAGAGACAATGTTCCCGAGCTGCCTCAGTTCATAACAGTGTGTAGGAAGTTGTTTGATAAAGTGGGCAAAGCTTATACTTGGGCCAGAAGGCGGAATATAGGAAACTACATGAAAACATGAATAATTCAGTGAAAATGACTGTAAACAGATGAGAACTTGTTTTAGAACAGCTGAAAGATATTCTCCAAGTCAGTTCTTAGTGTAGAAAAGGTAGCTAAGATAAGGGAAATCCTTAATTCCAGTTAAGATCACATGAAACACTGTATGAATCCTATATTATTTACTTAAAGGAGACTAGAGTGGTAAATGTGTGTTATACAAGGCAGAATACCATTGAAATAGAGAAAGAAACACGTTCGGCAGCTTTAGAAAGCCTTACACTTCACTGAAATGTAGTACTACACTCTATAACACATTTGAGAGACAATATTCCCGAGCTGCCTCAGTTCATAACAGTGTGTAGGAAGTTGTTTGATAAAGTGGGCAAAGCTTATACTTGGGCCAGAAGGCAGAATATAGGAAAGTACATGAAAACATGAATAATTCAGTGAAAATGACTGTAAACAGATGAGAACTTGTTTTAGAACAGCTGAAAGATATTCTCCATGTCAGTTCTAAGTGTAGAAAAGGTAGCTAAGATAAGGGAAATCCTTAATTCCAGTTAAGATCACATGAAACAATGTATGAATCCTATATTCTTTACTTAAAGGAGACTAGAGTGGTAAATGTGTGTTATACAAGGCAGAATACCATTGAAATAGAGAAAGAAACACGTTCGGCAGCTTTGGAAAGCCTTACACTTCACTGAAATGTAGTACTACACTCTATAACACATTTGAGAGACAATATTCCCGAGCTGCCTCAGTATATAACAGTGTGTAGGAAGTTGTTTGATAAAGTGGGCAAAGCTTATACTTGGGCCAGAAGGCAGAATATAGGAAAGTACATGAAAACATGAATAATTCAGTGAAAATGACTGTAAACAGATGAGAACTTGTTTTAGAACAGCTGAAAGATATTCTCCATGTCAGTTCTTAGTGTAGAAAAGGTAGCTAAGATAAGGGAAATCCTTAATTCCAGTTAAGATCACATGAAACAATGTATGAATCCTATATTCTTTACTTAAAGGAGACTAGAGTGGTAAATGTGTGTTATACAAGGCAGAATACCATTTAAATAGAGAAAGAAACACGTTCGGCAGCTTTGGAAAGCCTTACACTTCACTGAAATGTAGTACTACACTCTATAACACAGTTGAGAGACAATGATCCCGAGCTGCCTCAGTTCATAACAGTGTGTAGGAAGTTGTTTGATAAAGTGGGCAAAGCTTATACTTGGGCCAGAAGGCAGAATATAGGAAAGTACATGAAAACATGAATAATTCAGTGAAAATGACTGTAAACAGATGAGAACTTGTTTTAGAACAGCTGAAAGATATTCTCCAAGTCAGTTCTTAGTGTAGAAAAGGTAGCTAAGATAAGGGAAATCCTTAATTCCAGTTAAGATCACATGAAACACTGTATGAATCCTATATTCTTTACTTTAAGGAGACTAGAGTGGTAAATGTGTGTTATACAAGGCAGAATACCATTGAAATAGAGAAAGAAACACGTTCGGCAGCTTTGGAAAGGCTTACACTTCACTGAAATGTAGTACTACACTCTATAACACAGTTGAGAGACAATGATCCCGAGCTGCCTCAGTTCATAACAGTGTGTAGGAAGGAGTTTGATAAAGTGGGCAAAGCTTATACTTGGGCCAGAAGGCAGAATATAGGAAACTACATGAAAACATGAATAATTCAGTGAAAATGACTGTAAACAGATGAGAACTTGTTTAGAACAGCTGAAACAGATTCTCCAAGTCAGTTCTTAGTGTAGAAATGGTAGCTAAATCCGGAAAATCCTTAAATCCAGTTAAGATTACATGAAACACTGCATGAATCCTATATTCATTACTTAAAGGAGACTAGAGTGGTAAATGTGTGTTATATAAGGCAGAATACCATTGAAATAGAGACAGAAACACGTTCGGCAGCTTTGGAAAGCCTTCCACTTCACTGAAATGTAGTACTACACTCTATAACACATTTGAGAGACAATGTTCCCGAGCTGCCTCAGTTCATAACAGTGTGTAGGAAGTTGTTTGATAAAGTGGGCAAAGCTTATACTTGGGCCAGAAGGCGGAATATAGGAAACTACATGAAAACATGAATAATTCAGTGAAAATGACTGTAAACAGATGAGAACTTGTTTTAGAACAGCTGAAAGATATTCTCCAAGTCAGTTCTTAGTGTAGAAAAGGTAGCTAAGATAAGGGAAATCCTTAATTCCAGTTAAGATCACATGAAACACTGTATGAATCCTATATTATTTACTTAAAGGAGACTAGAGTGGTAAATGTGTGTTATACAAGGCAGAATACCATTGAAATAGAGAAAGAAACACGTTCGGCAGCTTTAGAAAGCCTTACACTTCACTGAAATGTAGTACTACACTCTATAACACATTTGAGAGACAATATTCCCGAGCTGCCTCAGTTCATAACAGTGTGTAGGAAGTTGTTTGATAAAGTGGGCAAAGCTTATACTTGGGCCAGAAGGCAGAATATAGGAAAGTACATGAAAACATGAATAATTCAGTGAAAATGACTGTAAACAGATGAGAACTTGTTTTAGAACAGCTGAAAGATATTCTCCATGTCAGTTCTAAGTGTAGAAAAGGTAGCTAAGATAAGGGAAATCCTTAATTCCAGTTAAGATCACATGAAACAATGTATGAATCCTATATTCTTTACTTAAAGGAGACTAGAGTGGTAAATGTGTGTTATACAAGGCAGAATACCATTGAAATAGAGAAAGAAACACGTTCGGCAGCTTTGGAAAGCCTTACACTTCACTGAAATGTAGTACTACACTCTATAACACATTTGAGAGACAATATTCCCGAGCTGCCTCAGTATATAACAGTGTGTAGGAAGTTGTTTGATAAAGTGGGCAAAGCTTATACTTGGGCCAGAAGGCAGAATATAGGAAAGTACATGAAAACATGAATAATTCAGTGAAAATGACTGTAAACAGATGAGAACTTGTTTTAGAACAGCTGAAAGATATTCTCCATGTCAGTTCTTAGTGTAGAAAAGGTAGCTAAGATAAGGGAAATCCTTAATTCCAGTTAAGATCACATGAAACAATGTATGAATCCTATATTCTTTACTTAAAGGAGACTAGAGTGGTAAATGTGTGTTATACAAGGCAGAATACCATTGAAATAGAGAAAGAAACACGTTCGGCAGCTTTGGAAAGCCTTACACTTCACTGAAATGTAGTACTACACTCTATAACACAGTTGAGAGACAATGTTCCCGAGTTGCCTCAGTTCATAGCAGTGTGTAGGAAGTTGTTTGATAAAGTGGGCAAAGCTTATACTTGGGCCAGAAGGCAGAATATAGGAAAGTACATGAAAACATGAATAATTCAGTGAAAATGACTGTAAACAGATGAGAACTTGTTTTAGAACAGCTGAAAGATATTCTCCATGTCAGTTCTTAGTGTAGAAAAGGTAGCTAAGATAAGGGAAATCCTTAATTCGAGTTAAGATCACATGAAACACTGTATGAATCCTATATTCTTTACTTAAAGGAGACTAGAGTGGTAAATGTGTGTTATACAAGGCAGAATACCATTGAAATATAGAAAGAAACACGTTCGGCAGCTTTGTAAACCCTTACACTTCACTGAAATGTAGTACTACACTCTATAACACAGTTGAGAGACAATGTTCCCTAGCTGCCTCAGTTCATAACAGTGTGTAGGAAGTTGTTTGATAAAGTGGGCAAAGCTTATACTTGGGCCAGAAGGCAGAATATAGGAAACTACCTGAAAACATGAATAATTCAGTGAAAATGACTGTAAACAGATGAGAACTTGTTTTAGAAGAGCTGAAAGATATTCTCCAAGTCAGTTCTTAGTGTAGAAAAGGTAGCTAAGATAAGGGAAATCCTTAATTCGAGTTAAGATAACATCAAACACTGTATGAATCCTATATTCTTTACTTAAAGGAGACTAGAGTGGTAAATGTGTGTTATACAAGGCAGAATACCATTGAAATAGAGAAAGAAACACGTTCGGCAGCTTTGGAAAGCCTTACACTTCACTGAAATGTAGTACTACACTCTATAACACAGTTGAGAGACAATGATCCCGAGCTGCCTCAGTTCATAACAGTGTGTAGGAAGGAGTTTGATAAAGTGGGCAAAGCTTATACTTGGGCCAGAAGGCAGAATATAGGAAACTACATGAAAACATGAATAATTCAGTGAAAATGACTGTAAACAGATGAGAACTTGTTTATAACAGCTGAAACAGATTCTCCAAGTCAGTTCTTAGTGTAGAAATGGTAGCTAAATCCGGAAAATCCTTAATTCCAGTTAAGATTACATGAAACACTGCATGAATCCTATATTCATTACTTAAAGGAGACTAGAGTGGTAAATGTGTGTTATATAAGGCAGAATACCATTGAAATAGAGACAGAAACACGTTCGGCAGCTTTGGAAAGCCTTCCACTTCACTGAAATGTAGTACTACACTCTATAACACATTTGAGAGACAATGTTCCCGAGCTGCCTCAGTTCATAACAGTGTGTAGGAAGTTGTTTGATAAAGTGGGCAAAGCTTATACTTGGGCCAGAAGGCGGAATATAGGAAACTACATGAAAACATGAATAATTCAGTGAAAATGACTGTAAACAGATGAGAACTTGTTTTAGAACAGCTGAAAGATATTCTCCAAGTCAGTTCTTAGTGTAGAAAAGGTAGCTAAGATAAGGGAAATCCTTAATTCCAGTTAAGATCACATGAAACACTGTATGAATCCTATATTCTTTACTTAAAGGAGACTAGAGTGGTAAATGTGTGTTATACAAGGCAGAATACCATTGAAATAGAGAAAGAAACACGTTCGGCAGCTTTAGAAAGCCTTACACTTCACTGAAATGTAGTACTACACTCTATAACACATTTGAGAGACAATATTCCCGAGCTGCCTCAGTTCATAACAGTGTGTAGGAAGTTGTTTGATAAAGTGGGCAAAGCTTATACTTGGGCCAGAAGGCAGAATATAGGAAACTACATGAAAACATGAATAATTCAGTGAAAATGACTGTAAACAGATGAGAACTTGTTTAGAACAGCTGAAACCGATTCTCCAAGTCAGTTCTTAGTGTAGAAATGGTAGCTAAATCCGGAAAATCCATAATTCCAGTTAAGATTACATGAAACACTGCATGAATCCTATATTCATTACTTAAAGGACACTAGAGTGGTAAATGTGTGTTATATAAGGCAGAATACCATTGAAATAGAGACAGAAACACGTTCGGCAGCTTTGGAAAGCCTTCCACTTCACTGAAATGTAGTACTACACTCTATAACACATTTGAGAGACAATGTTCCCGAGCTGCCTCAGTTCATAACAGTGTGTAGGAAGTTGTTTGATAAAGTGGGTAAAGCTTATACTTGGGCCAGAAGGCGGAATATAGGAAACTACATGAAAACATGAATAATTCAGTGAAAATGACTGTAAACAGATGAGAACTTGTTTTAGAACAGCTGAAAGATATTCTCCAATTCAGTTCTTAGTGTAGAAAAGGTAGCTAAGATAAGGGAAATCCTTAATTCCAGTTAAGATCACATGAAACACTGTATGAATCCTATATTCTTTACTTAAAGGAGACTAGAGTGGTAAATGTGTGTTATACAAGGCAGAATACCATTGAAATAGAGAAAGAAACACGTTCGGCAGCTTTAGAAAGCCTTACACTTCACTGAAATGTAGTACTACACTCTATAACACATTTGAGAGACAATATTCCCGAGCTGCCTCAGTTCATAACAGTGTGTAGGAAGTTGTTTGATAAAGTGGGCAAAGCTTATACTTGGGCCAGAAGGCAGAATATAGGAAAGTACATGAAAACATGAATAATTCAGTGAAAATGACTGTAAACAGATGAGAACTTGTTTTAGAACAGCTGAAAGATATTCTCCATGTCAGTTCTTAGTGTAGAAAAGGTAGCTAAGATAAGGGAAATCCTTAATTCCAGTTAAGATCACATGAAACAATGTATGAATCCTATATTCATTACTTAAAGGAGACTAGATTGGTAAATGTGTGTTATACAAGGCAGAATACCATTGAAGTAGAGAAAGAAACACATTCGGCAGCTTTGGAAAGCCTTACACTTCACTGAAATGTAGTACTACACTCTATAACACAGTTGAGAGACAATGTTCCCGAGCTGCCTCAGTTCATAACAGTGTGTTGGAAGTTGTTTGATAAAGTGGGCAAAGCTTATACTTGGGCCAGAAGGCAGAATATAGGAAAGTACATGAAAACATGAATAATTCAGTGAAAACGACTGTAAACAGATGAGAACTTGTTTTAGAACAGCTGAAAGATATTCTCCAAGTCAGTTCTCAGTGTAGAAAAGGTAGCTAAGATAAGGGAAATCCTTAATTCCAGTTAAGAACACATGAAACACTGTATGAATCCTATATTCTTTACTTAAAGGAGACTAGAGTGGTAAATGTGTGTTATACAAGGGAGAATACCATTGAAGTAGAGAAAGAAACACATTCGGCAGCTTTGGAAAGCCTTACACTTCACTGAAATGTAGTACTACACTCTATAACACAGTTGAGAGACAATGTTCCCGAGCTGCCTCAGTTCATAAAAGTGTGTAGGAAGGAGTTTGATAAAGTGGGCAAAGCTTATACTTGGGCCAGAAGGCAGAATATAGGAAACTACATGAAAACATGAATAATTCAGTGAAAATGACTGTAAACAGATGAGAACTTGTTTAGAACATCTGAAAGAGAATCTCCAAGTCAGTTCTTAGTGTAGAAAAGGTAGCTAAGATAAGGGAAATCCTTAATTCGAGTTAAGATAACATCAAACACTGTATGAATCCTATATTCTTTACTTAAAGGAGACTAGAGTGGTAAATGTGTGTTATACAAGGCAGAATACCATTGAAATAGAGAAAGAAACACGTTCCGCAGCTTTGGAAAGCCTTACACTTCACTGAAATGTAGTACTACACTCTATAACACAGTTGAGAGACAATGATCCCGAGCTGCCTCAGTTCATAACAGTGTGTAGGAAGGAGTTTGATAAAGTGGGCAAAGCTTGTACTTGGGCCAGAAGGCAGAATATAGGAAACTACATGAAAACATGAATAATTCAGTGAAAATGACTGTAAACAGATGAGAACTTGTTTAGAACAGCTGAAACAGATTCTCCAAGTCAATTCTTAGTGTAGAAATGGTAGCTAAATCCGGAAAATCCTTAATTCCAGTTAAGATTACATGAAACACTGTATGAATCCTATATTCATTACTTAAAGGAGACTAGAGTGGTAAATGTGTGTTATATAAGGCAGAATACCATTGAAATAGAGACAGAAACACATTCGGCAGCTTTGGAAAGCCTTACACTTCACTGAAATGTAGTACTACACTCTATAACACATTTGAGAGACAATGTTCCGGAGCTGCCTCAGTTCATAACAGTGTGTAGGAAGTTGTTTGATAAAGTGGGCAAAGCTTATACTTGGGACAGAAGGCAGAATATAGGAAAATACATGAAAACATGAATAATTCAGTGAAAATGACTGTAAACAGATGAGAACTTGTTTTAGAACAGCTGAAAGTTATTCTCCAAGTCAGTTCTTAGTGTAGAAAAGGTAGCTAAGATAAGGGAAATCCTTAATTCCAGTTAAGATCACATGAAACTCTGTATGAATCCTATATTCTTTACTTAAAGGAGACTAGGGTGGTAAATGTGTGTTATACAAGGCAGAATACCATTGAAATAGAGAAAGAAATATGTTCGGCAGCTTTGGAAAGCCTTACACTTCACTGAAATGTAGTACTACACTCTATAACACAGTTGAGAGACAATGTTCCCGAGCTGCCTCAGTTCATAACAGTGTGTAGGAAGGAGTTTGATAAAGTGGGCAAAGCTTATACTTGGGCCAGAAGGCAGAATATAGGAAACTACATGAAAACATGAATAATTCAGTGAAAATGACTGTAAACAGATGAGAACTTGTTTAGAACATCTGAAAGAGAATCTCCAAGTCAGTTCTTAGTGTAGAAAAGGTAGCTAAGATCCGGGAAATCCTTAATTCGAGTTAAGATCACATCAAACACTCTATGAATCCTATATTCATTACTTAAAGGAGACTAGAGTGGTAAATGTGTGTTATGCAAGGCAGAATACCATTGAAATAGAGAAAGAAACACGTTCGGCAGCTTTGGAAACCCTTACACTTCACTGAAATGTAGTACTACACTCTATAACTCAGTTGAGAGACAATGTTCCCTAGCTGCCTCAGTTCATAACAGTGTGTAGGAAGTTGTTTGATAAAGTGGGCAAAGCTTATACTTGGGCCAGAAGGCAGAATATAGGAAACTACTTGAAAACATGAATAATTCAGTGAAAATGACTGTAAACAGATGAGAACTTGTTTTAGAACAGCTGAAAGATATTCTCCAAGTCAGTTCTTAGTGTAGAAAAGGTAGCTAAGATCCGGGAAATCCTTAATTCGAGTTAAGATCACATCAAACACTCTATGAATCCTATATTCTTTACTTAAAGGAGACTAGAGTGGTAAATGTGTGTTATACAAGGCAGAATACCATTGAAATAGAGAAAGAAACACGTTCGGCAGCTTTGGAAAGCCTTACACTTCACTGAAATGTAGTACTGCACTCTATAACACAGTTGAGAGACAATGATCCCGAGCTGCCTCAGTTCATAACAGTGTGTAGGAAGGAGTTTGATAAAGTGGGCAAAGCTTGTACTTGGGCCAGAAGGCAGAATATAGGAAACTACATGAAAACATGAATAATTCAGTGAAAATGACTGTAAACAGATGAGAACTTGTTTAGAACAGCTGAAAGAGAATCTCCAAGTCAGTTCTTAGTGTAGAAAAGGTAGCTAAGATAAGGGAAATCCTTAATTCGAGTTAAGATAACATCAAACACTCTATGAATTATATATTCATTACTTAAAGGAGACTAGAGTGGTAAATGTGTGTTATACAAGGCAGAATACCATTGAAATAGAGAAAGAAACATGTTCGGCTGCTTTGGAAAGCCTTACACTTCACTGAAATGTAGTACTACACTCTATAACACAGTTGAGAGACAATGTTCCCGAGCTGCCTCAGTTCATAACAGTGTGTAGGAAGGAGTTTGATAAAGTGGGCAAAGCTTATACTTGGGCCAGAAGGCAGAATATAGGAAACTACATGAAAACATGAATAATTCAGTGAAAATGACTGTAAACAGATGAGAACTTGTTTAGAACATCTGAAAGAGAATCTCCAAGTCAGTTCTTAGTGTAGAAAAGGTAGCTAAGATCCGGGAAATCCTTAATTCGAGTTAAGATCACATCAAACACTCTATGAATCCTATATTCATTACTTAAAGGAGACTAGAGTGGTAAATGTGTGTTATGCAAGGCAGAATACCATTGAAATAGAGAAAGAAACACGTTCGGCAGCTTTGGAAACCCTTACACTTCACTGAAATGTAGTACTACACTCTATAACACAGTTGAGAGACAATGTTCCCTAGCTGCCTCAGTTCATAACAGTGTTTAGGAAGTTGTTTGATAAAGTGGGCAAAGCTTATACTTGGGCCAGAAGGCAGAATATAGGAAACTACCTGAAAACATGAATAATTCAGTGAAAATGACTGTAAACAGATGAGAACTTGTTTTAGAAGAGCTGAAAGATATTCTCCAAGTCAGTTCTTAGTGTAGAAAAGGTAGCTAAGATAAGGGAAATCCTTAATTCGAGTTAAGATAACATCAAACACTGTATGAATCCTATATTCTTTACTTAAAGGAGACTAGAGTGGTAAATGTGTGTTATACAAGGCAGAATACCATTGAAGTAGAGAAAGAAACACATTCGGCAGCTTTGGAAAGCCTTACACTTCACTGAAATGTAGTACTACACTGTATAACACAGTTGAGAGACAATGTTCCTGAGCTGCCTCAGTTCATAACAGTGTGTTGGAAGTTGTTTGATAAAGTGGGCAAAGCTTATACTTGGGCCAGAAGGCAGAATATAGGAAAGTACATGAAAACATGAATAATTCAGTGAAAATGACTGTAAACAGATGAGAACTTGTTTTAGAACAGCTGAAAGATATTCTCCATGTCAGTTCTTAGTGTAGAAAAGGTAGCTAAGATAAGGGAAATCCTTAATTCCAGTTAAGATCACATGAAACAATGTATGAATCCTATATTCATTACTTAAAGGAGACTAGATTGGTAAATGTGTGTTATACAAGGCAGAATACCATTGAAGTAGAGAAAGAAACACATTCGGCAGCTTTGGAAAGCCTTACACTTCACTGAAATGTAGTACTACACTCTATAACACAGTTGAGAGACAATGTTCCCGAGCTGCCTCAGTTCATAACAGTGTGTTGGAAGTTGTTTGATAAAGTGGGCAAAGTTTATACTTGGGCCAGAAGGCAGAATATAGGAAAGTACATGAAAACATGAATAATTCAGTGAAAATGACTGTAAACAGATGAGAACTTGTTTTAGAACAGCTGAAAGATATTCTCCAAGTCAGTTCTCATTGTAGAAAAGGTAGCTAAGATAAGGGAAATCCTTAATTCCAGTTAAGAACACATGAAAAACTGTATGAATCCTATATTCTTTACTTAAAGGAGACTAGAGTGGTAAATGTGTGTTATACAAGGGAGAATACCATTGAAATAGAGAAAGAAACACGTTCGGCAGCTTTGGAAACCCTTACACTTCACTGAAATGTAGTACTACACTCTATAACACAGTTGAGAGACAATGTTCCCTAGCTGCCTCAGTTCATAACAGTGTGTAGGAAGTTGTTTGATAAAGTGGGCAAAGCTTATACTTGGGCCAGAAGGCAGAATATAGGAAAGTACATGAAAACATGAATAATTCAGTGAAAATGACTGTAAACAGATGAGAACTTGTTTTAGAACAGCTGAAAGATATTCTCCATGTCAGTTCTTAGTGTAGAAAAGGTAGCTAAGATAAGGGAAATCCTTAATTCCAGTTAAGATCACATGAAACAATGTATGAATCCTATATTCATTACTTAAAGGAGACTAGATTGGTAAATGTGTGTTATTCAAGGCAGAATACCATTGAAGTAGAGAAAGAAACACATTCGGCAGCTTTGGAAAGCCTTACACTTCACTGAAATGTAGTACTACACTCTATAACACAGTTGAGAGACAATGTTCCCGAGCTGCCTCAGTTCATAACAGTGTGTTGGAAGTTGTTTGATAAAGTGGGCAAAGCTTATACTTGGGCCAGAAGGCAGAATATAGGAAAGTACATGAAAACATGAATAATTCAGTGAAAATGACTGTAAACAGATGAGAACTTGTTTTAGAACAGCTGAAAGATATACTCCAAGTCAGTTCTCATTGTAGAAAAGGTAGCTAAGATAAGGGAAATCCTTAATTCCATTTAAGAACACATGAAACACTGTATGAATCCTATATTCTTTACTTAAAGGAGACTAGAGTGGTAAATGTGTGTTATACAAGGGAGAATACCATTGAAATAGAGAAAGAAACACGTTCGGCAGCTTTGGAAACCCTTACACTTCACTGAAATGTAGTACTACACTCTATAACACAGTTGAGAGACAATGTTCCCTAGCTGCCTCAGTTCATAACAGTGTGTAGGAAGTTGTTTGATAAAGTGGGCAAAGCTTATACTTGGGCCAGAAGGCAGAATATAGGAAACTACATGAAAACATGAATAATTCAGTGAAAATGACTGTAAACAGATGAGAACTTGTTTTAGAACAGCTGAAAGATATTCTCCAAGTCAGTTCTTAGTGTAGAAAAGGTAGCTAAGATCCGGGAAATCCTTAATTCGAGTTAAGATCACATCAAACACTCTATGAATCCTATATTCTTTACTTAAAGGAGACTAGAGTGGTAAATGTGTGTTATACAAGGCAGAATACCATTGAAATAGAGAAAGAAACACGTTCGGCAGCTTTGGAAAGCCTTACACTTCACTGAAATGTAGTACTGCACTCTATAACACAGTTGAGAGACAATGATCCCGAGCTGCCTCAGTTCATAACAGTGTGTAGGAAGGAGTTTGATAAAGTGGGCAAAGCTTGTACTTGGGCCAGAAGGCAGAATATAGGAAACTACATGAAAACATGAATAATTCAGTGAAAATGACTGTAAACAGATGAGAACTTGTTTAGAACAGCTGAAAGAGAATCTCCAAGTCAGTTCTTAGTGTAGAAAAGGTAGCTAAGATAAGGGAAATCCTTAATTCGAGTTAAGATAACATCAAACACTCTATGAATCCTATATTCATTACTTAAAGGAGACTAGAGTGGTAAATGTGTGTTATACAAGGCAGAATACCATTGAAATAGAGAAAGAAACATGTTCGGCCGCTTTGGAAAGCCTTACACTTCACTGAAATGTAGTACTACACTCTATAACACAGTTGAGAGACAATGTTCCCGAGCTGCCTCAGTTCATAACAGTGTGTAGGAAGGAGTTTGATAAAGTGGAAAAGCTTATACTTGGGCCAGAAGGCAGAATATAGGAAACTACATGAAAACATGAATAATTCAGTGAAAATGACTGTAAACAGATGAGAACTTGTTTAGAACAGCTGAAACAGATTCTCCAAGTCAATTCTTAGTGTAGAAATGGTAGAGAAATCCGGAAAATCCTTAATTCCAGTTAAGATTACATGAAACACTGTATGAATCCTATATTCATTACTTAAAGGAGACTAGAGTGGTAAATGTGTGTTATATAAGGCAGAATACCATTGAAATAGAGACAGAAACACGTTCGGCAGCTTTGGAAAGCCTTACACTTCACTGAAATGTAGTACTACACTCCATAACACATTTGAGAGACAATGTTCCGGAGCTGCTTCAGTTCATAACAGTGTGTAGGAAGTTGTTTGATAAAGTGGGCAAAGCTTATACTTGGGCCAGAAGGCAGAATATAGGAAAATACATGAAAACATGAATAATTCAGTGAAAATGACTGTAAACAGATGAGAACTTGTTTTAGAACAGCTGAAAGTTATTCTCCAAGTCAGTTCTTAGTGTAGAAAAGGTAGCTAAGATAAGGGAAATCCTTAATTCCAGTTAAGATCACATGAAACACTGTATGAATCCTATATTCTTTACTTAAAGGAGACTAGGGTGGTAAATGTGTGTTATACAAGGCAGAATACCATTGAAATAGAGAAAGAAATATGTTCGGCAGCTTTGGAAATCCTTACACTTCACTGAAATGTAGTACTACACTCTATAACACAGTTGAGAGACAATGTTCCCGAGCTACCTCAGTTCATAACAGTGTGTAGGAAGGAGTTTGATAAAGTGGGCAAAGCTTATACTTGGGCCAGAAGGCAGAATATAGGAAACTACATGAAAACATGAATAATTCAGTGAAAATGACTGTAAACAGATGAGAACTTGTTTAGAACATCTGAAGGAGAATCTCCAAGTCAGTTCTTAGTGTAGAAAAGGTAGCTAAGATCCGGGAAATCCTTAATTCGAGTTAAGATCACATCAAACACTCTATGAATCCTATATTCTTTACTTAAAGGAGACTAGAGTGGTAAATGTGTGTTATACAAGGCAGAATACCATTGAAATAGAGAAAGAAACACGTTCGGCAGCTTTGGAAAGCCTTACACTTCACTGAAATGTAGTACTACACTCTATAACACATTTGAGAGACAATATTCCCGAGCTGCCTCAGTTCATAACAGTGTGTAGGAAGTTGTTTGATAAAGTGGGCAAAGCTTATACTTGGGCCAGAAGGCAGAATATAGGAAAGTACATGAAAACATTAATAATTCAGTGAAAATGACTGTAAACAGATGAGAACTTGTTTTAGAACAGCTGAAAGATATTCTCCATGTCAGTTCTTAGTGTAGAAAAGGTAGCTAAGATAAGGGAAATCCTTAATTCCAGTTAAGATCACATGAAACAATTTATGAATCCTATATTCATTACTTAAAGGAGACTAGATTGGTAAATGTGTGTTATACAAGGCAGAATACCATTGAAGTAGAGAAAGAAACACATTCGGCAGCTTTGGAAAGCCTTACACTTCACTGAAATGTAGTACTACACTCTATAACACAGTTGAGAGACAATGTTCCCGAGCTGCCTCAGTTCATAACAGTGTGTTGGAAGTTGTTTGATAAAGTGGGCAAAGCTTATACTTGGGCCAGAAGGCGGAATATAGGAAACTACATGAAAACATGAATAATTCAGTGAAAATGACTGTAAACAGATGAGAACTTGTTTTAGAACAGCTGAAAGATATTCTCCAAGTCAGTTCTTAGTGTAGAAAAGGTAGCTAAGATTAGGGAAATCCTTAATTCCAGTTAAGATCCCATGAAACACTGTATGAATCCTATATTCTTTACTTAAAGGAGACTAGAGTGGTAAATGTGTGTTATACAAGGCAGAATACCATTGAAATAGAGAAAGAAACACATTCGGCAGCTTTGGAAAGCCTTACACTTCACTGAAATGTAGTACTACACTCTATAACACAGTTGAGAGACAATGTTCCCGAGCTGCCTCAGTTCATAACAGTGTGTTGGAAGTTGTTTGATAAAGTGGGCAAAGCTTATACTTGGGCCAGAAGGCAGAATACAGGAAAGTACATGAAAACATGAATAATTCAGTGAAAATGACTGTAAACAGATGAGAACTTGTTTTAGAACAGCTGAAAGATATTCTCCAAGTCAGTTCTCAGTGTAGAAAAGGTAGCTAAGATAAGGGAAATCCATAATTCCAGTTAAGAACACATGAAACACTGTATGAATCCTATATTCTTTACTTAAAGGAGACTAGAGTGGTAAATGTGTGTTATACAAGGGAGAATACCATTGAAATAGAGAAAGAAACACGTTCGGCAGCTTTGGAAACCCTTACACTTCAGTGAAATGTAGTACTACACTCTATAACACAGTTGAGAGACAATGTTCCCTAGCTGCCTCAGTTCATAACAGTGTGTAGGAAGTTGTTTGATAAAGTGGGCAAAGCTTATACTTGGGCCAGAAGGCAGAATATAGGAAACTACATGAAAACATGAATAATTCAGTGAAAATGACTGTAAACAGATGAGAACTTGTTTTAGAACAGCTGAAAGATATTCTCCAAGTCAGTTCTTAGTGTAGAAAAGGTAGCTAAGATAAGGGAAATCCTTAATTCCAGTTAAGATCACATGAAACACTGTATGAATCTTATATTCTTTACTTAAAGGAGACTAGAGTGGTATATGTGTGTTATACAAGGCAGAATACCATTGAAATAGAGAAAGAAACACGTTCGGCAGCTTTGGAATCCTTACACTTCACTGAAATGTAGTACTACACTCTATAACACATTTGAGAGACAATATTCCCGAGCTGCCTCAGTTCATAACAGTGTGTAGGAAGTTGTTTGATAAAGTGGGCAAAGCTTATACTTGGGCCAGAAGGCAGAATATAGGAAAGTACATGAAAACATGAATAATTCAGTAAAAATGACTGTAAACAGATGAGAACTTGTTTTAGAACAGCTGAAAGAT
This sequence comes from Pipistrellus hanaki, assembly GCF_964339955.1. Taxonomy (NCBI): domain Eukaryota; kingdom Metazoa; phylum Chordata; class Mammalia; order Chiroptera; family Vespertilionidae; genus Pipistrellus; species Pipistrellus hanaki. The sequence continues at coordinate 157,227 of NC_140511.1, forward strand.
ATTCTCCATGTCAGTTCTTAGTGTAGAAAAGGTAGCTAAGATAAGGGAAATCCTTAATTCCAGTTAAGATCACATGAAACACTGTATGAATCCTATATTCTTTACTTAAAGGAGACTAGAGTGGTAAATGTGTGTTATACAAGGCAGAATACCATTGAAATAGAGAAAGAAACACGTTCGGCAGCTTTGGAAAGCCTTACACTTCACTGAAATGTAGTACTACACTCTATAACACATTTGAGAGACAATATTCCCGAGCTGCCTCAGTTCATAACAGTGTGTAGGAAGTTGTTTGATAAAGTGGGCAAAGCTTATACTTGGGACAGAAGGCAGAATATAGGAAAGTACATGAAAACATGAATAATTCAGTGAAAATGACAGTAAACAGATGAGAACTTGTTTTAGAACAGCTGAAAGATATTCTCCAAGTCAGTTCTCAGTGTAGAAAAGGTAGCTAAGATAAGGGAAATCCATAATTCCAGTTAAGAACACATGAAACACTGTATGAATCCTATATTCTTTACTTAAAGGAGACTAGAGTGGTATATGTGTGTTATACGAGGCAGAATACCATTGAAATAGAGAAAGAAACACGTTCGGCAGCTTTGGAAAGCCTTACACTTCACTGAAATGTAGTACTACACTCTATAACACATTTGAGAGACAATATTCCCGAGCTGCCTCACTTCATTACAGTGTGTAGGAAGTTGTTTGATAAAGTGGGCAAAGCTTATACTTTGGCCAGAAGGCAGAATATAGGAAAGTACATGAAAACATGAATAATTCAGTAAAAATGACTGTAAACAGATGAGAACTTCTTTTAGAACAGCTGAAAGATATTCTCCATGTCAGTTCTTAGTGTAGAAAAGGTAGCTAAGATAAGGGAAATCCTTAATTCCAGTTAATATCACATGAAACACTGTATGAATCCTATATTCTTTACTTAAAGGAGACTAGAGTGGTAAATGTGTGTTATACAAGGGAGAATACCATTGAAATAGAGAAAGAAACACGTTCGGCAGCTTTGGAAACCCTTACACTTCACTGAAATGTAGTACTACACTCTATAACACAGTTGAGAGACAATGTTCCCTAGCTGCCTCAGTTCATAACAGTGTGTAGGAAGTTGTTTGATAAAGTGGGCAAAGCTTATACTTGGGCCAGAAGGCAGAATATAGGAAAGTCCATGAAAACATGAATAATTCAGTGAAAATGACTGTAAACAGATGAGAACTTGTTTAGAACAGCTGAAAGAGAATCTCCAAGTCAGTTCTTAGTGTAGAAAAGGTAGCTAAGATAAGGGAAGTCCTTAATTCGAGTTAAGATAACATCAAACACTCTATGAATCCAATATTCTTTACTTAAAGGAGACTAGAGTGGTAAATGTGTGTTATACAAGGCAGAATACCATTGAAATAGAGACAGAAACACGTTCGGCAGCTTTGGAAAGCCTTACACTTCACTGAAATGTAGTACTACACTCTATAACACAGTTGAGAGACAATGATCCCGAGCTGCCTCAGTTCATAACAGTGTGTAGGAAGGAGTTTGATAAAGTGGGCAAAGCTTATACTTGGGCCAGAAGGCAGAATATAGGAAACTACATGAAAACATGAATAATTCAGTGAAAATGACTGTAAACAGATGAGAACTTGTTTAGAACAGCTGAAAGAGAATCTCCAAGTCAGTTCTTAGTGTAGAAAAGGTAGCTAAGATAAGGGAAATCCTTAATTCGAGTTAAGATAACATCAAACACTCTATGAATCCTATATTCATTACTTAAAGGAGACTAGAGTGGTAAATGTGTGTTATACAAGGCAGAATACCATTGAAATAGAGAAAGAAACATGTTCGGCCGCTTTGGAAAGCCTTACACTTCACTGAAATGTAGTACTACACTCTATAACACAGTTGAGAGACAATATTCCCGAGCTGCCTCAGTTCATAACAGTGTGTAGGAAGGAGTTTGATAAAGTGGGCAAAGCTTGTACTTGGGCCAGAAGGCAGAATATAGGAAACTACATGAAAACATGAATAATTCAGTGAAAATGACTGTAAACAGATGAGAACTTGTTTAGAACAGCTGAAACAGATTCTCCAAGTCAATTCTTAGTGTAGAAATGGTAGCTAAATCCGGAAAATCCTTAATTCCAGTTAAGATTACATGAAACACTGTATGAATCCTATATTCATTACTTAAAGGAGACTAGAGTGGTAAATGTGTGTTATATAAGGCAGAATACCATTGAAATAGAGACAGAAACACGTTCGGCAGCTTTGGAAAGCCTTACACTTCACTGAAATGTAGTACTACACTCTATAACACATTTGAGAGACAATGTTCCGGAGCTGCTTCAGTTCATAACAGTGTGTAGGAAGTTGTTTGATAAAGTGGGCAAAGCTTATACTTGGGCCAGAAGGCAGAATATAGGAAAATACATGAAAACATGAATAATTCAGTGAAAATGACTGTAAACAGATGAGAACTTGTTTTAGAACAGCTGAAAGTTATTCTCCAAGTCAGTTCTTAGTGTAGAAAAGGTAGCTAAGATAAGGGAAATCCTTAATTCCAGTTAAGATCACATGAAACACTGTATGAATCCTATATTCTTTACTTAAAGGAGACTAGGGTGGTAAATGTGTGTTATACAAGGCAGAATACCATTGAAATAGAGAAAGAAATATGTTCGGCAGCTTTGGAAAGCCTTACACTTCACTGAAATGTAGTACTACACTCTATAACACAGTTGAGAGACAATGTTCCCGAGCTGCCTCAGTTCATAACAGTGTGTAGGAAGGAGTTTGATAAAGTGGGCAAAGCTTGTACTTGGGCCAGAAGGCAGAATATAGGAAACTACATGAAAACATGAATAATTCAGTGAAAATGACTGTAAACAGATGAGAACTTGTTTAGAACATCTGAAGGAGAATCTCCAAGTCAGTTCTTAGTGTAGAAAAGGTAGCTAAGATCCGGGAAATCCTTAATTCGAGTTAAGATCACATCAAACACTCTAAGAATCCTATATTCATTACTTAAAGGAGACTAGAGTGGTAAATGTGTGTTATGCAAGGCAGAATACCATTGAAATAGAGAAAGAAACACGTTCGGCAGCTTTGGAAACCCTTACACTTCACTGAAATGTAGTACTACACTCTATAACACAGTTGAGAGACAATGTTCCCTAGCTGCCTCAGTTCATAACAGTGTTTAGGAAGTTGTTTGATAAAGTGGGCAAAGCTTATACTTGGGCCAGAAGGCGGAATATAGGAAACTACATGAAAATATGAATAATTCAGTGAAAATGACTGTAAACAGATGAGAACTTGTTTTAGAACAGCTGAAAGATATTCTCCAAGTCAGTTCTTTGTATAGAAAAGGTAGCTAAGATAAGGGAAATCCTTAATTCCAGTTAAGATCACATGAAACACTGTATGAATCCTATATTCTTTACTTAAAGGAGACTAGAGTGGTAAATGTGTGTTATACAAGGCAGAATACCATTGAAATAGAGAAAGAAACACGTTCGGCAGCTTTGGAAAGCCTTACACTTCACTGAAATGTAGTACTACACTCTATAACACATTTGAGAGACAATATTCCCGAGCTGCCTCAGTTCATAACAGTGTGTAGGAAGTTGTTTGATAAAGTGGGCAAAGCTTATACTTGGGCCAGAAGGCAGAATATAGGAAAGTACATGAAAACATTAATAATTCAGTGAAAATGACTGTAAACAGATGAGAACTTGTTTTAGAACAGCTGAAAGATATTCTCCATGTCAGTTCTTAGTGTAGAAAAGGTAGCTAAGATAAGGGAAATCCTTAATTCCAGTTAAGATCACATGAAACACTGTATGAATCCTATATTCTTTACTTAAAGGAGACTAGAGTGGTAAATGTGTGTTATACAAGGCAGAATACCATTGAAATAGAGAAAGAAACACGTTCGGCAGCTTTGGAAAGCCTTACACTTCACTGAAATGTAGTACTACACTCTATAACACAGTTGAGAGACAATGTTCCCGAGCTGCCTCAGTTCATAACAGTGTGTTGGAAGTTGTTTGATAAAGTGGGCAAAGCTTATACTTGGGCCAGAAGGCAGAATATAGGAAACTACATGAAAACATGAATAATTCAGTGAAAATGACTGTAAACAGATGAGAACTTGTTTTAGAACAGCTGAAAGATATTCTCCAAGTCAGTTCTTAGTGTAGAAAAGGTAGCTAAGATAAGGAAATCCTTAATTCGAGTTAAGATATCGTCAAACACTGTATGAATCCTATATTCTTTACTTAAAGGAGACTAGAGTGGTATATGTGTGTTATACAAGGCAGAATACCATTGAAATAGAGAAAGAAACACGTTCGGCAGCTTTGGAAAGCCTTACACTTCACTGAAATGTAGTACTACACTCTATAACACATTTGAGAGACAATATTCCCGAGCTGCCTCAGTTCATAACAGTGTGTAGGAAGGAGTTTGATAAAGTGGGCAAAGCTTGTACTTGGGCCAGAAGGCAGAATATAGGAAACTACATGAAAACATGAATAATTCAGTGAAAATGACTGTAAACAGATGAGAACTTGTTTAGAACAGCTGAAACAGATTCTCCAAGTCAATTCTTAGTGTAGAAATGGTAGCTAAATCCGGAAAATCCTTAATTCCAGTTAAGATTACATGAAACACTGTATGAATCCTATATTCATTACTTAAAGGAGACTAGAGTGGTAAATGTGTGTTATATAAGGCAGAATACCATTGAAATAGAGACAGAAACACGTTCGGCAGCTTTGGAAAGCCTTACACTTCACTGAAATGTAGTACTACACTCTATAACACATTTGAGAGACAATGTTCCGGAGCTGCTTCAGTTCATAACAGTGTGTAGGAAGTTGTTTGATAAAGTGGGCAAAGTTTATACTTGGGCCAGAAGGCAGAATATAGGAAAATACATGAAAACATGAATAATTCAGTGAAAATGACTGTAAACAGATGAGAACTTGTTTTAGAACAGCTGAAAGTTATTCTCCAAGTCAGTTCTTAGTGTAGAAAAGGTAGCTAAGATAAGGGAAATCCTTAATTCCAGTTAAGATCACATGAAACACTGTATGAATCCTATATTCTTTACTTAAAGGAGACTAGGGTGGTAAATGTGTGTTATACAAGGCAGAATACCATTGAAATAGAGAAAGAAATATGTTCGGCAGCTTTGGAAAGCCTTACACTTCACTGAAATGTAGTACTACACTCTATAACACAGTTGAGAGACAATGTTCCCGAGCTGCCTCAGTTCATAACAGTGTGTAGGAAGGAGTTTGATAAAGTGGGCAAAGCTTATACTTGGGCCAGAAGGCAGAATATAGGAAACTACATGAAAACATGAATAATTCAGTGAAAATGACTGTAAACAGATGAGAACTTGTTTAGAACATCTGAAGGAGAATCTCCAAGTCAGTTCTTAGTGTAGAAAAGGTAGCTAAGATCCGGGAAATCCTTAATTCGAGTTAAGATCACATCAAACACTCTATGAATCCTATATTCATTACTTAAAGGAGACTAGAGTGGTAAATGTGTGTTATGCAAGGCAGAATACCATTGAAATAGAGAAAGAAACACGTTCGGCAGCTTTGGAAACCCTTACACTTCACTGAAATGTAGTACTACACTCTATAACACAGTTGAGAGACAATGTTCCCGAGCTGCCTCAGTTCATAACAGTGTGTTGGAAGTTGTTTGATAAAGTGGGCAAAGCTTATACTTGGGCCAGAAGGCAGAATACAGGAAAGTACATGAAAACATGAATAATTCAGTGAAAATGACTGTAAACAGATGAGAACTTGTTTTAGAACAGCTGAAAGATATTCTCCAAGTCAGTTCTCAGTGTAGAAAAGGTAGCTAAGATAAGGGAAATCCATAATTCCAGTTAAGAACACATGAAACACTGTATGAATCCTATATTCTTTACTTAAAGGAGACTAGAGTGGTAAATGTGTGTTATACAAGGGAGAATACCATTGAAATAGAGAAAGAAACACGTTCGGCAGCTTTGGAAACCCTTACACTTCAGTGAAATGTAGTACTACACTCTATAACACAGTTGAGAGACAATGTTCCCTAGGTGCCTCAGTTCATAACAGTGTGTAGGAAGTTGTTTGATAAAGTGGGCAAAGCTTATACTTGGGCCAGAAGGCAGAATATAGGAAACTACATGAAAACATGAATAATTCAGTGAAAATGACTGTAAACAGATGAGAACTTGTTTTAGAACAGCTGAAAGATATTCTCCAAGTCAGTTCTTAGTGTAGAAAAGGTAGCTAAGATAAGGGAAATCCTTAATTCCAGTTAAGATCACATGAAACACTGTATGAATCTTATATTCTTTACTTAAAGGAGACTAGAGTGGTATATGTGTGTTATACAAGGCAGAATACCATTGAAATAGAGAAAGAAACACGTTCGGCAGCTTTGGAATCCTTACACTTCACTGAAATGTAGTACTACACTCTATAACACATTTGAGAGACAATATTCCCGAGCTGCCTCAGTTCATAACAGTGTGTAGGAAGTTGTTTGATAAAGTGGGCAAAGCTTATACTTGGGCCAGAAGGCAGAATATAGGAAAGTACATGAAAACATGAATAATTCAGTGAAAATGACTGTAAACAGATGAGAACTTGTTTTAGAACAGCTGAAAGATATTCTCCAAGTCAGTTCTCAGTGTAGAAAAGGTAGCTAAGATAAGGGAAATCCATAATTCCAGTTAAGAACACATGAAACACTGTATGAATCCTATATTCTTTACTTAAAGGAGACTAGAGTGGTATATGTGTGTTATACAAGGCAGAATACCATTGAAATAGAGAAAGAAACACGTTCGGCAGCTTTGGAAAGCCTTACACTTCACTGAAATGTAGTACTACACTCTATAACACATTTGAGAGACAATATTCCCGAGCTGCCTCAGTTCATAACAGTGTGTAGGAAGTTGTTTGATAAAGTGGGCAAAGCTTATACTTGAGACAGAAGGCAGAATATAGGAAAGTACATGAAAACATGAATAATTCAGTGAAAATGACTGTAAAAAGATGAGAACTTGTTTTAGAACAGCTGAAAGATATTCTCCATGTCAGTTCTTAGTGTAGAAAAGGTAGCTAAGATAAGGGAAATCCTTAATTCCAGTTAAGATCACATGAAACAATGTATGAATCCTATATTCATTACTTAAAGGAGACTAGATTGGTAAATGTGTGTTATACAAGGAAGAATACCATTGAAGTAGAGAAAGAAACACATTCGGCAGCTTTGGAAAGCCTTACAGTTCACTGAAATGTAGTACTACACTCTATAACACAGTTGAGAGACAATGTTCCCGAGCTGCCTCAGTTCATAACAGTGTGTTGGAAGTTGTTTGATAAAGTGGGCAAAGCTTATACTTGGGCCAGAAGGCAGAATATAGGAAAGTACATGAAAAAATGAATAATTCAGTGAAAATGACTGTAAACAGATGAGAACTTGTTTTAGAACAGCTGAAAGATATTCTCCAAGTCAGTTCTCAGTGTAGAAAAGGTAGCTAAGATAAGGGAAATCCATAATTCCAGTTAAGAACACATGAAACACTGTATGAATCCTATATTCTTTACTTAAAGGAGACTAGAGTGGTATATGTGTGTTATACAAGGCAGAATACCATTGAAATAGAGAAAGAAACACGTTCGGCAGCTTTGGAAAGCTTTACACTTCACTGAAATGTAGTACTACACTCTATAACACATTTGAGAGACAATATTCCCGAGCTGCGTCAGTTCATAACAGTGTGTAGGAAGTTGTTTGATAAAGTGGGCAAAGCTTATACTTGGGCCAGAAGGCAGAATATAGGAAAGTACATGAAAACATGAATAATTCAGTAAAAATGACTGTAAACAGATGAGAACTTGTTTTAGAACAGCTGAAAGATATTCTCCATGTCAGTTCTTAGTGTAGAAAAGGTAGCTAAGATAAGGGAAATCCTTAATTCCAGTTAAGATCACATGAAACAATGTATGAATCCTATATTCATTACTTAAAGGAGACTAGATTGGTAAATGTGTGTTATACAAGGCAGAATACCATTGAAGTAGAGAAAGAAACACGTTCGGCAGCTTTGGAAAGCCTTACACTTCACTGAAATGTAGTACTACACTCTATAACACAGTTGAGAGACAATGTTCCCGAGCTGCCTCAGTTCATAACAGTGTGTTGGAAGTTGTTTGATAAAGTGGGCAAAGCTTATACTTGGGCCAGAAGGCAGAATATAGGAAAGTACATGAAAACATGAATAATTCAGTGAAAATGACTGTAAACAGATGAGAACTTGTTTTAGAACTGCTGAAAGATATTCTCCAAGTCAGTTCTCAGTGTAGAAAAGGTAGCTAAGATAAGGGAAATCCTTAATTCCAGTTAAGATCACCTGAAACACTGTATGAATCCTATATTCATTACTTAAAGGAGACTAGAGTGGTAAATGTGTGTTATGCAAGGCCGAATACCATTGAAATAGAGAAAGAAACACGTTCGGCAGCTTTGGAAAGCCTTACACTTCACTGAAATGTAGTACTACACTCTATAACACAGTTGAGAGACAATGTTCCCGAGCTGTCTCAGTTCATAACAGTTTGTAGGAAGTTGTTTGATAAAGTGGGCAAAGCTTATACTTGGACCAGAAGGCAGAATATAGGAAACTACATGAAAACATGATTAATTCAGTGAAAATGACTGTAAACTGATGAGAACTTGTTTAGAAGAGCTGAAAGAGATTCTCTAAGTCAGTTCTCAGTGTAGAAAAGGTAGCTAAGATCTCGGAAATCCTTAATTTGAGTTAAGATCACATGAAACACTGTATGAATCCTATATTCTTTACTTAAAGGAGACTAGAGTGGTAAATGTGTGTTATACAAGGCAGAATACCATTGAAATAGAGAAAGAAACACGTTCGGCAGCTTTGGAAACCCTTACACTTCACTGAAATGTAGTACTACACTCTATAACACAGTTGAGATACAATGTTCCCTAGCTGCCTCAGTTCATAACAGTGTGTAGGAAGTTGTTTGATAAAGTGGGCAAAGCTTATACTTGGGCCAGAAGGCAGAATATAGGAAACTACATGAAAACATGAATAATTCAGTGAAAATGACTGTAAACAGATGAGAACTTGTTTTAGAAGAGCTGAAAGATATTCTCCAAGTCAGTTCTTAGTGTAGAAAAGATAGCTAAGATAAGGGAAATCCTTAATTCCAGTTAAGATCACATGAAACACTGTATGAATCCTATATTCTTTACTTTAAGGAGACTAGAGTGGTAAATGTGTGTTATACAAGGCAGAATACCATTGAAATAGAGAAAGAAACATGTTCGGCAGCTTTGGAAAGCCTTACACTTCACTGAAATGTAGTACTACACTCTATAACACAGTTGAGAGACAATGTTCCCGAGCTGCCTCAGTTCATAACAGTGTGTAGGAAGGAGTTTGATAAAGTGGGCAAAGCTTATACTTGGGCCAGATGGCAGAATATAGGAAACTACATGAAAACATGAATAATTCAGTGATAATGACTGTAAACAGATGAGAACTTGTTTAGAACAGCTGAAAGATATTCTCCAAGTCAGTTCTTAGTGTAGAAAAGGTAGCTAAGATAAGGGAAATCCTTAATTCAAGTTAAGATAACATCAAAAACTCTATGAATCCTATATTCATTACTTAAAGGAGACTAGAGTGGTAAATGAGTGTTATACAAGGCAGAATACCATTGAAATAGAGAAAGAAACACATTCGGCAGTTTTGGAAAGCCTTACACTTCACTGAAATGTAGAACTACACTCTATAACACAGTTGAGAGACAATGTTCCCGAGCTCCCTCAGTTCATAACAGTGTGTAGGAAGGAGTTTGATAAAGTGGAAAAGCTTATACTTGGGCCAGAAGGCAGAATATAGGAAACTACATGAAAACATGAATAATTCAGTGAAAATGACTGTAAACAGATGAGAATTGTTTAGAACAGCTGAAAGAGAATCTTCAAGTCAGTTCTTAGTGTAGAAAAGGTAGCTAAGATAAGGGAAATCCTTAATTCGAGTTAAGATCACATGAAACACTGTATGAATCCTATATTCTTTACTTAAAGGAGACTAGAGTGATAAATGTGTGTTATACAAGGCAGAATACCATTGAAATAGAGAAAGAAACACGTTCGGCAGCTTTGGAAAGCCTTACATTTCACTGAAATGTACTACTACACTCTATAACACTGTTGAGAGACAATGTTCATTAGCTGCCTCAGTTCATAACAGTGTGTAGGAAGTTGTTTGATAAAGTGGGCAGAACTTATACTTGGGCCAGAAGGCAGAATATAGGAAACTACATGAAAACATGAATAATTCAGTGAAAATGACTGTAAACAGATGAGAACTTGTTTTAGAAGAGCTGAAAAAGATTATCCAAGTCAGTTCTTAGTGTAGAAAAGGTAGCTAAATCCGGAAAATCCTTAATTCCAGTTAAGATCACATGAAACACTGTATGAATCATATATTCTTTACTTAAAGGAGACTAGAGAGGTAAATGTGTGTTATAAAAGGCAGAATACCATTGAAATATAGAAAGAAACACGTTCGGCAACTTTGGAAAGCCTTACACTTCACTGAAATGTAGTACTACACTCTATAACACTGTTGAGAGACAATGTTCATTAGCTGCCTCAGTTCATAACAGTGTGTAGGAAGTTGTTTGATAAAGTGGGCAAAGCTTATACTTGGACCAGAAGGCAGAATATAGGAAACTACATGAAAACATGAATAATTCAGTGAAAATGACTGTAAACAGATGAGAACTTGTTTTAGAACAGCTGAAACAGATTCTCCAAGTCAGTTCTTAGTGTAGAAATGGTAGCTAAAACCGGAAAATCCTTAATTCCAGTTAAGATTACATGAAACACTGTATGAATCCTATATTCATTACTTAAAGGAGACTAGAGTGGTAAATGTGTGTTATACAAGGCAGAATACCATTGAAATAGAGACAGAAACACGTTCGGCATCTTTGGAAAGCCTTGCACTTCACTGAAATGTAGTACTACACTCTATAACACAGTTGAGAGACAATGTTCCCGAGCTGCCTCAGTTCATAACAGTGTGTAGGAAGGAGTTTGAAAAAGTGGGCAAAGCTTATACTTGGGCCAGAAGGCAGAATATAGGAAACTACATGAAAACATGAATAATTCAGTGAAAATGACTGTAAACAGATGAGAACTTGTTTAGAACAGCTGGAAGAGAATCTCCAAGTCAGTTCTTAGTGTAGAAAAGGTAGCTAAAATCCGGGAAATCCTTAATTCGAGTTAAGATCACATCAAACACTCTATGAGTCCTATATTCATTACTTAAAGGAGACTAGAGTGGTAAATGTGTGTTATGCAAGGCAGAATACCATTGAAATTGAGAAAGAAACACGTTCGGCAGCTTTGGAAACCCTTACACTTCACTGAAATGTAGTACTACACTCTATAACACAGTTGAGAGACAATGTTCCCTAGCTGCCTCAGTTCATAACAGTGTGTAGGAAGGAGTTTGAAAAAGTGGGCAAAGCTTATACTTGGGCCAGAAGGCAGAATATAGGAAACTACATGAAAACATGAATAATTCAGTGAAAATGACTGTAAACAAATGAGAACTTGTTTTAGAACAGCTGAAAGATATTCTCCAAGTCAGTTCTTAGTGTAGAAAAGGTAGCTAAGATAAGGGAAATCCTTAATTCCAGTTAAGATCACATGAAACACTCGATGAATCCTATATTCTTTACTTAAAGGAGACTAGAGTGGTAAATGTGTGTTATGCAAGGCAGAATACCATTGAAATACAAAAAGAAACACGTTCGGCAGCTTTGGAAAACCTTACACTTCACTGAAATGTAGTACTACACTGTATAACACAGTTGAGAGACAATGTTCCCTAGCTGCCTCAGTTCGTTACAGTGTGTAGGAAGTTGTTTGATAAAGTGGGCAAAGCTTATACTTGGGCCAGAAGGCAGAATATAGGAAACTACATAAAAACATGAATAATTCAGTGAAAATGACTGTAAACAGATGAGAACTTGTTTAGAACAGCTGGAAGAGAATCTCCAAGTCAGTTCTTAGTGTAGAAAAGGTAGCTAAAATCCGGGAAATCCTTAATTCGAGTTAAGATCACATCAAACACTCTATGAATCCTATATTCATTACTTAAAGGAGACTAGAGTGGTAAATGTGTGTTATGCAAGGCAGAATAATGTTCCCTAGCTGCCTCAGTTTGTAACAGTGTGTAGGAAGTTGTTTGATAAAGTGGGCAAAGCTTATACTTGGGCCAGAAGGCAGAATATAGGAAACTACATGAAAACATGAATAATTCAGTGAAAATGACTGTAAACAGATGAGAACTTGTTTTAGAACAGCTGAAACAGATTCTCCAAGTCAGTTCTTAGTGTAGAAAAGGTAGCTAAATCCGGAAAATCCTTAATTCCAGTTAAAATCACATGAAACACTGTATGAATCCTATATTCTTTACTTAAAGGAGACTAGAGAGGTAAATGTGTGTTATACAAGGCAGAATACCATTGAAATAGAGAAAGAAACACGTTCGGCAGCTTTGGAAAGCCTTACACTTCACTGAAATGTAGTACTACACTCTATAACACAGTTGAGAGACAATGTTCCCGAGCTGCCTCAGTTCATAACAGTGTGTAGGAAGGAGTTTGATAAAGTGCGCAAAGCTTATACTTGGGCCAGAAGGCAGAGTATAGGAAACTACATGAAAACATGAATAATTCAGTGAAAATGACTGTAAACAGATGAGAACTTGTTTTAGAAGAGCTGAAAGATATTCTCCAAGTCAGTTCTTAGTGTAGAAAAGGTAGCTAAGATAAGGGAAATCCTTAATTCGAGTTAAGATAACATCAAACACTGTATGAATCCTATATTCTTTACTTAAAGGAGACTAGGGTGGTAAATGTGTGTTATACAAGGCAGAATACCATTGAAATAGAGAAAGAAACATGTTCGGCAGCTTTGGAAAGCCTTACACTTCACTGAAATGTAGTACTACACTCTATAACACAGTTGAGAGACAATGTTCCCGAGCTGCCTCAGTTCATAACAGTGTGTAGGAAGGAGTTTGATAAAGTGGGCAGAGCTTATACTTGGGCCAGAAGGCAGAATATAGGAAACTACATGAAAACATGAATAATTCAGTGAAAATGACTGTAAACAGATGAGAACTTGTTTAGAACAGCTGAAAGAGAATCTCCAAGTCAGTTCTTAGTGTAGAAAAGGTAGCTAAGATCCGGGAAATCCTTAATTCGAGTTAAGATCACATCAAACACTCTATGAATCCTATATTCATTACTTAAAGGAGACTAGAGTGGTAAACGTGTGTTATGCAAGGCAGAATACCATTGAAATAGAGAAAGAAACACGTTCGGCAGCTTTGGAAACCCTTACACTTCACTGAAATGTAGTACTACACTGTATAACACAGTTGAGAGACAATGTTCCCTAGCTGCCTCAGTTCGTTACAGTGTGTAGGAAGTTGTTTGATAAAGTGGGCAAAGCTTATACTTGGGCCAGAAGGCAGAATATAGGAAACTACATGAAAACATGAATAAGTCAGTGAAAATGACTGTAAACAGATGAGAACTTGTTCTAGAACAGCTGAAACAGATTCTCCAAGTCAGTTCTTAGTGTAGAAAAGGTAGCTAAATTCGGAAAATCCTTAATTCCAGTTAAGATCACATGAAACACTGTATGAATCATATATTCTTTACTTAAAGGAGACTAGAGAGGTAAATGTGTGTTATACAAGGCAGAATACCATTGAAATAGAGAAAGAAACACGTTCGGCAGCTTTGGAAAGCCTTACTCTTCACTGAAATGTACTACTACACTCTATAACACTGTTGAGAGACAATGTTCATTAGCTGCCTCAGTTCATAACAGTGTGTAGGAAGTTGTTTGATAAAGTGGGCAGAACTTATACTTGGGCCAGAAGGCAGAATATAGGAAACTACATGAAAACATGAATAATTCAGTGAAAATGACTGTAAACAGATGAGAACTTGTTTTAGAAGAGCTGAAAAAGATTATCCAAGTCAGTTCTTAGTGTAGAAAAGGTAGCTAAATCCGGAAAATCCTTAATTCCAGTTAAGATCACATGAAACACTGTAGGAATTCTATACTCTTTACTTAAAGAAGACTAGAGTGGTGAATGTGTGTTATACAAGGCAGAATACCATTGAAATAGAGAAAGAAACACGTTCGGCAGCTTTGGAAAGCCTTACACTTCACTGAAATGTAGTACTACACTCTATAACACAGTTGAGAGACAATGTTCCCTAGCTGCCTCAGTTCGTAACAGTGTGTAGGAAGTTGTTTGATAAAGTGGGCAAAGCTTATACTTGGGCCAGAAGGCAGAATATAGGAAACTACATGAAAACATGAATAAGTCAGTGAAAATGACTGTAAACAGATGAGAACTTGTTCTAGAACAGCTGAAACAGATTCTCCAAGTCAGTTCTTAGTGTAGAAAAGGTAGCTAAATTCGGAAAATCCTTAATTCCAGTTAAGATCACATGAAACACTGTATGAATCATATATTCTTTACTTAAAGGAGACTAGAGAGGTAAATGTGTGTTATACAAGGCAGAATACCATTGAAATAGAGAAAGAAACACGTTCGGCAGCTTTGGAAAGCCTTACACTTCACTGAAATGTAGTACTACACTCTATAACACTGTTGAGAGACAATGTTCATTAGCTGCCTCAGTTCATAACAGTGTGTAGGAAGTTGTTTGATAAAGTGGGCAAAGCTTATACTTGGACCAGAAGGCAGAATATAGGAAACTACATGAAAACATGAATAATTCAGTGAAAATGACTGTAAACAGATGAGAACTTGTTTTAGAACAGCTGAAACAGATTCTCCAAGTCAGTTCTTAGTGTAGAAATGGTAGCTAAATCCGGAAAATCCTTAATTCCAGTTAAGATTACATGAAACACTGTATGAATCCTATATTCATTACTTAAAGGAGACTAGAGTGGTAAATGTGTGTTATACAAGGCAGAATACCATTGAAATAGAGACAGAAACACGTTCGGCATCTTTGGAAAGCCTTGCACTTCACTGAAATGTAGTACTACACTCTATAACACATTTGAGAGACAATGTTCCCGAGCTGCCTCAGTTCATAACAGTGTGTAGGAAGTTGTTTGATAAAGTGGGCAAAGCTTATACTTGGGCCAGAAGGCAGAATATAGGAAAGTACATGAAAACATGAATAATTCAGTGAAAATGACTGTAAACAGATGAGAACTTGTTTTAGAACAGCTGAAACAGATTCTCCAAGTCAGTTCTTAGTGTAGAAAAGGTAGCTAAGATAAGGGAAATCCTTAATTCCAGTTAAGATCACATGAAACACTGTATGAATCCTATATTCTTTACTTAAAGGAGACTAAGGTGGTAAATGTGTGTTATACAAGGCAGAATACCATTGAAATAGAGAAAGAAACATGTTCGGCAGCTTTGGAAAGCCTTACACTTCACTGAAATGTAGTACTACACTCTATAACACAGTTGAGAGACAATGTTCCCGAGCTGCCTCAGTTCATAACAGTGTGTAGGAAGGAGTTTGAAAAAGTGGGCAAAGCTTATACTTGGGCCAGAAGGCAGAATATAGGAAACTACATGAAAACATGAATAATTCAGTGAAAATGACTGTAAACAGATGAGAACTTGTTTAGAACAGCTGGAAGAGAATCTCCAAGTCAGTTCTTAGTGTAGAAAAGGTAGCTAAAATCCGGGAAATCCTTAATTCGAGTTAAGATCACATCAAACACTCTATGAGTCCTATATTCATTACTTAAAGGAGACTAGAGTGGTAAATGTGTGTTATGCAAGGCAGAATACCATTGAAATTGAGAAAGAAACACGTTCGGCAGCTTTGGAAACCCTTACACTTCACTGAAATGTAGTACTACACTCTATAACACAGTTGAGAGACAATGTTCCCTAGCTGCCTCAGTTCATAACAGTGTGTAGGAAGTAGTTTGAAAAAGTGGGCAAAGCTTATACTTGGGCCAGAAGGCAGAATATAGGAAACTACATGAAAACATGAATAATTCAGTGAAAATGACTGTAAACAGATGAGAACTTGTTTTAGAACAGCTGAAAGATATTCTCCAAGTCAGTTCTTAGTGTAGAAAAGGTAGCTAAGATAAGGGAAATCCTTAATTCCAGTTAAGATCACATGAAACACTCAATGAATCCTATATTCTTTACTTAAAGGAGACTAGAGTGGTAAATGTGTGTTATGCAAGGCAGAATACCATTGAAATACAAAAAGAAACACGTTCGGCAGCTTTGGAAACCCTTACACTTCACTGAAATGTAGTACTACACTGTATAACACAGTTGAGAGACAATGTTCCCTAGCTGTCTCAGTTCGTTACAGTGTGTAGGAAGTTGTTTGATAAAGTGGGCAAAGCTTATACTTGGGCCAGAAGGCAGAATATAGGAAACTACATGAAAACATGAATAATTCAGTGAAAATGACTGTAAACAGATGAGAACTTGTTTAGAACAGCTGGAAGAGAATCTCCAAGTCAGTTCTTAGTGTAGAAAAGGTAGCTAAAATCCGGGAAATCCTTAATTCGAGTTAAGATCACATCAAACACTCTATGAATCCTATATTCATTACTTAAAGGAGACTAGAGTGGTAAATGTGTGTTATGCAAGGCAGAATAATGTTCCCTAGCTTCCTCAGTTCGTAACAGTGTGTAGGAAGTTGTTTGATAAAGTGGGCAAAGCTTATACTTGGGCCAGAAGGCAGAATATAGGAAACTACATGAAAACATGAATAATTCAGTGAAAATGACTGTAAACAGATGAGAACTTGTTTTAGAACAGCTGAAACAGATTCTCCAAGTCAGTTCTTAGTGTAGAAAAGGTAGCTAAATCCGGAAAATCCTTAATTCCAGTTAAAATCACATGAAACACTGTATGAATCCTATATTCTTTACTTAAAGGAGACTAGAGAGGTAAATGTGTGTTATACAAGGCAGAATACCATTGAAATAGAGAAAGAAACACGTTCGGCAGCTTTGGAAAGCCTTACACTTCACTGAAATGTAGTACTACACTCTATAACACAGTTGAGAGACAATGTTCCCGAGCTGCCTCAGTTCATAACAGTGTGTAGGAAGGAGTTTGATAAAGTGGGCAAAGCTTATACTTGGGCCAGATGGCAGAATATAGGAAACTACATGAAAACATGAATAATTCAGTGATAATGACTGTAAACAGATGAGAACTTGTTTAGAACAGCTGAAAGATATTCTCCAAGTCAGTTCTTAGTGTAGAAAAGGTAGCTAAGATAAGGGAAATCCTTAATTCAAGTTAAGATAACATCAAAAACTCTATGAATCCTATATTCATTACTTAAAGGAGACTAGAGTGGTAAATGAGTGTTATACAAGGCAGAATACCATTGAAATAGAGAAAGAAACACATTCGGCAGTTTTGGAAAGCCTTACACTTCACTGAAATGTAGTACTACACTCTATAACACAGTTGAGAGACAATGTTCCCGAGCTCCCTCAGTTCATAACAGTGTGTAGGAAGGAGTTTGATAAAGTGGAAAAGCTTATACTTGGGCCAGAAGGCAGAATATAGGAAACTACATGAAAACATGAATAATTCAGTGAAAATGACTGTAAACAGATGAGAATTGTTTAGAACAGCTGAAAGAGAATCTTCAAGTCAGTTCTTAGTGTAGAAAAGGTAGCTAAGATAAGGGAAATCCTTAATTCGAGTTAAGATCACATGAAACACTGTATGAATCCTATATTCTTTACTTAAAGGAGACTAGAGTGATAAATGTGTGTTATACAAGGCAGAATACCATTGAAATAGAGAAAGAAACACGTTCGGCAGCTTTGGAAAGCCTTACATTTCACTGAAATGTACTACTACACTCTATAACACTGTTGAGAGACAATGTTCATTAGCTGCCTCAGTTCATAACAGTGTGTAGGAAGTTGTTTGATAAAGTGGGCAGAACTTATACTTGGGCCAGAAGGCAGAATATAGGAAACTACATGAAAACATGAATAATTCAGTGAAAATGACTGTAAACAGATGAGAACTTGTTTTAGAAGAGCTGAAAAAGATTATCCAAGTCAGTTCTTAGTGTAGAAAAGGTAGCTAAATCCGGAAAATCCTTAATTCCAGTTAAGATCACATGAAACACTGTATGAATCATATATTCTTTACTTAAAGGAGACTAGAGAGGTAAATGTGTGTTATAAAAGGCAGAATACCATTGAAATATAGAAAGAAACACGTTCGGCAACTTTGGAAAGCCTTACACTTCACTGAAATGTAGTACTACACTCTATAACACTGTTGAGAGACAATGTTCATTAGCTGCCTCAGTTCATAACAGTGTGTAGGAAGTTGTTTGATAAAGTGGGCAAAGCTTATACTTGGACCAGAAGGCAGAATATAGGAAACTACATGAAAACATGAATAATTCAGTGAAAATGACTGTAAACAGATGAGAACTTGTTTTAGAACAGCTGAAACAGATTCTCCAAGTCAGTTCTTAGTGTAGAAATGGTAGCTAAAACCGGAAAATCCTTAATTCCAGTTAAGATTACATGAAACACTGTATGAATCCTATATTCATTACTTAAAGGAGACTAGAGTGGTAAATGTGTGTTATACAAGGCAGAATACCATTGAAATAGAGACAGAAACACGTTCGGCATCTTTGGAAAGCCTTGCACTTCACTGAAATGTAGTACTACACTCTATAACACAGTTGAGAGACAATGTTCCCGAGCTGCCTCAGTTCATAACAGTGTGTAGGAAGGAGTTTGAAAAAGTGGGCAAAGCTTATACTTGGGCCAGAAGGCAGAATATAGGAAACTACATGAAAACATGAATAATTCAGTGAAAATGACTGTAAACAGATGAGAACTTGTTTAGAACAGCTGGAAGAGAATCTCCAAGTCAGTTCTTAGTGTAGAAAAGGTAGCTAAAATCCGGGAAATCCTTAATTCGAGTTAAGATCACATCAAACACTCTATGAGTCCTATATTCATTACTTAAAGGAGACTAGAGTGGTAAATGTGTGTTATGCAAGGCAGAATACCATTGAAATTGAGAAAGAAACACGTTCGGCAGCTTTGGAAACCCTTACACTTCACTGAAATGTAGTACTACACTCTATAACACAGTTGAGAGACAATGTTCCCTAGCTGCCTCAGTTCATAACAGTGTGTAGGAAGGAGTTTGAAAAAGTGGGCAAAGCTTATACTTGGGCCAGAAGGCAGAATATAGGAAACTACATGAAAACATGAATAATTCAGTGAAAATGACTGTAAACAAATGAGAACTTGTTTTAGAACAGCTGAAAGATATTCTCCAAGTCAGTTCTTAGTGTAGAAAAGGTAGCTAAGATAAGGGAAATCCTTAATTCCAGTTAAGATCACATGAAACACTCGATGAATCCTATATTCTTTACTTAAAGGAGACTAGAGTGGTAAATGTGTGTTATGCAAGGCAGAATACCATTGAAATACAAAAAGAAACACGTTCGGCAGCTTTGGAAAACCTTACACTTCACTGAAATGTAGTACTACACTGTATAACACAGTTGAGAGACAATGTTCCCTAGCTGCCTCAGTTCGTTACAGTGTGTAGGAAGTTGTTTGATAAAGTGGGCAAAGCTTATACTTGGGCCAGAAGGCAGAATATAGGAAACTACATGAAAACATGAATAATTCAGTGAAAATGACTGTAAACAGATGAGAACTTGTTTAGAACAGCTGGAAGAGAATCTCCAAGTCAGTTCTTAGTGTAGAAAAGGTAGCTAAAATCCGGGAAATCCTTAATTCGAGTTAAGATCACATCAAACACTCTATGAATCCTATATTCATTACTTAAAGGAGACTAGAGTGGTAAATGTGTGTTATGCAAGGCAGAATAATGTTCCCTAGCTGCCTCAGTTCGTAACAGTGTGTAGGAAGTTGTTTGATAAAGTGGGCAAAGCTTATACTTGGGCCAGAAGGCAGAATATAGGAAACTACATGAAAACATGAATAATTCAGTGAAAATGACTGTAAACAGATGAGAACTTGTTTTAGAACAGCTGAAACAGATTCTCCAAGTCAGTTCTTAGTGTAGAAAAGGTAGCTAAATCCGGAAAATCCTTAATTCCAGTTAAAATCACATGAAACACTGTATGAATCCTATATTCTTTACTTAAAGGAGACTAGAGAGGTAAATGTGTGTTATACAAGGCAGAATACCATTGAAATAGAGAAAGAAACACGTTCGGCAGCTTTGGAAAGCCTTACACTTCACTGAAATGTAGTACTACACTCTATAACACAGTTGAGAGACAATGTTCCCGAGCTGCCTCAGTTCATAACAGTGTGTAGGAAGGAGTTTGATAAAGTGCGCAAAGCTTATACTTGGGCCAGAAGGCAGAGTATAGGAAACTACATGAAAACATGAATAATTCAGTGAAAATGACTGTAAACAGATGAGAACTTGTTTTAGAAGAGCTGAAAGATATTCTCCAAGTCAGTTCTTAGTGTAGAAAAGGTAGCTAAGATAAGGGAAATCCTTAATTCGAGTTAAGATAACATCAAACACTGTATGAATCCTATATTCTTTACTTAAAGGAGACTAGGGTGGTAAATGTGTGTTATACAAGGCAGAATACCATTGAAATAGAGAAAGAAACATGTTCGGCAGCTTTGGAAAGCCTTACACTTCACTGAAATGTAGTACTACACTCTATAACACAGTTGAGAGACAATGTTCCCGAGCTGCCTCAGTTCATAACAGTGTGTAGGAAGGAGTTTGATAAAGTGGGCAGAGCTTATACTTGGGCCAGAAGGCAGAATATAGGAAACTACATGAAAACATGAATAATTCAGTGAAAATGACTGTAAACAGATGAGAACTTGTTTAGAACAGCTGAAAGAGAATCTCCAAGTCAGTTCTTAGTGTAGAAAAGGTAGCTAAGATCCGGGAAATCCTTAATTCGAGTTAAGATCACATCAAACACTCTATGAATCCTATATTCATTACTTAAAGGAGACTAGAGTGGTAAATGTGTGTTATGCAAGGCAGAATACCATTGAAATAGAGAAAGAAACACGTTCGGCAGCTTTGGAAAGCCTTACACTTCACTGAAATGTACTACTACACTCTATAACACTGTTGAGAGACAATGTTCATTAGCTGCCTCAGTTCATAACAGTGTGTAGGAAGTTGTTTGATAAAGTGGGCAGAACTTATACTTGGGCCAGAAGGCAGAATATAGGAAACTACATGAAAACATGAATAATTCAGTGAAAATGACTGTAAACAGATGAGAACTTGTTTTAGAAGAGCTGAAAAAGATTATCCAAGTCAGTTCTCAGTGTAGAAAAGGTAGCTAAATCCGGAAAATCCTTAATTCCAGTTAAGATCACATGAAACACTGTATGAATTCTATACTCTTTACTTAAAGAAGACTAGAGTGGTGAATGTGTGTTATACAAGGCAGAATACCATTGAAATAGAGAAAGAAACACGTTCGGCAGCTTTGGAAAGCCTTACACTTCACTGAAATGTAGTACTACACTCTATAACACAGTTGAGAGACAATGTTCCCTAGCTGCCTCAGTTTGTAACAGTGTGTAGGAAGTTGTTTGATAAAGTGGGCAAAGCTTATACTTGGGCCAGAAGGCAGAATATAGGAAACTACATGAAAACATGAATAAGTCAGTGAAAATGACTGTAAACAGATGAGAACTTGTTCTAGAACAGCTGAAACAGATTCTCCAAGTCAGTTCTTAGTGTAGAAAAGGTAGCTAAATTCGGAAAATCCTTAATTCCAGTTAAGATCACATGAAACACTGTATGAATCATATATTCTTTACTTAAAGGAGACTAGAGAGGTAAATGTGTGTTATACAAGGCAGAATACCATTGAAATAGAGAAAGAAACACGTTCGGCAGCTTTGGAAAGCCTTACACTTCACTGAAATGTAGCACTACACTCTATAACACTGTTGAGAGACAATGTTCATTAGCTGCCTCAGTTCATAACAGTGTGTAGGAAGTTGTTTGATAAAGTGGGCAAAGCTTATACTTGGACCAGAAGGCAGAATATAGGAAACTACATGAAAACATGAATAATTCAGTGAAAATGACTGTAAACAGATGAGAACTTGTTTTAGAACAGCTGAAACAGATTCTCCAAGTCAGTTCTTAGTGTAGAAATGGTAGCTAAATCCGGAAAATCCTTAATTCCAGTTAAGATTACATGAAACACTGTATGAATCCTATATTCATTACTTAAAGGAGACTAGAGTGGTAAATGTGTGTTATACAAGGCAGAATACCATTGAAATAGAGACAGAAACACGTTCGGCATCTTTGGAAAGCCTTGCACTTCACTGAAATGTAGTACTACACTCTATAACACATTTGAGAGACAATGTTCCCGAGCTGCCTCAGTTCATAACAGTGTGTAGGAAGTTGTTTGATAAAGTGGGCAAAGCTTATACTTGGGCCAGAAGGCAGAATATAGGAAAGTACATGAAAACATGAATAATTCAGTGAAAATGACTGTAAACAGATGAGAACTTGTTTTAGAACAGCTGAAACAGATTCTCCAAGTCAGTTCTTAGTGTAGAAAAGGTAGCTAAGATAAGGGAAATCCTTAATTCCAGTTAAGATCACATGAAACACTGTATGAATCCTATATTCTTTACTTAAAGGAGACTAAGGTGGTAAATGTGTGTTATACAAGGCAGAATACCATTGAAATAGAGAAAGAAACATGTTCGGCAGCTTTGGAAAGCCTTACACTTCACTGAAATGTAGTACTACACTCTATAACACAGTTGAGAGACAATGTTCCCGAGCTGCCTCAGTTCATAACAGTGTGTAGGAAGGAGTTTGAAAAAGTGGGCAAAGCTTATACTTGGGCCAGAAGGCAGAATATAGGAAACTACATGAAAACATGAATAATTCAGTGAAAATGACTGTAAACAGATGAGAACTTGTTTAGAACAGCTGGAAGAGAATCTCCAAGTCAGTTCTTAGTGTAGAAAAGGTAGCTAAAATCCGGGAAATCCTTAATTCGAGTTAAGATCACATCAAACACTCTATGAGTCCTATATTCATTACTTAAAGGAGACTAGAGTGGTAAATGTGTGTTATGCAAGGCAGAATACCATTGAAATTGAGAAAGAAACACGTTCGGCAGCTTTGGAAACCCTTACACTTCACTGAAATGTAGTACTACACTCTATAACACAGTTGAGAGACAATGTTCCCTAGCTGCCTCAGTTCATAACAGTGTGTAGGAAGGAGTTTGAAAAAGTGGGCAATGCTTATACTTGGGCCAGAAGGCAGAATATAGGAAACTACATGAAAACATGAATAATTCAGTGAAAATGACTGTAAACAAATGAGAACTTGTTTTAGAACAGCTGAAAGATATTCTCCAAGTCAGTTCTTAGTGTAGAAAAGGTAGCTAAGATAAGGGAAATCCTTAATTCCAGTTAAGATCACATGAAACACTCGATGAATCCTATATTCTTTACTTAAAGGAGACTAGAGTGGTAAATGTGTGTTATGCAAGGCAGAATACCATTGAAATACAAAAAGAAACACGTTCGGCAGCTTTGGAAACCCTTACACTTCACTGAAATGTAGTACTACACTGTATAACACAGTTGAGAGACAATGTTCCCTAGCTGCCTCAGTTCGTTACAGTGTGTAGGAAGTTGTTTGATAAAGTGGGCCAAGCTTATACTTGGGCCAGAAGGCAGAATATAGGAAACTACATGAAAACATGAATAATTCAGTGAAAATGACTGTAAACAGATGAGAACTTGTTTAGAACAGCTGGAAGAGAATCTCCAAGTCAGTTCTTAGTGTAGAAAAGGTAGCTAAAATCCGGGAAATCCTTAATTCGAGTTAAGATCACATCAAACACTCTATGAATCCTATATTCATTACTTAAAGGAGACTAGAGTGGTAAATGTGTGTTATGCAAGGCAGAATAATGTTCCCTAGCTTCCTCAGTTCGTAACAGTGTGTAGGAAGTTGTTTGATAAAGTGGGCAAAGCTTATACTTGGGCCAGAAGGCAGAATATAGGAAACTACATGAAAACATGAATAATTCAGTGAAAATGACTGTAAACAGATGAGAACTTGTTTTAGAACAGCTGAAACAGATTCTCCAAGTCAGTTCTTAGTGTAGAAAAGGTAGCTAAATCCGGAAAATCCTTAATTCCAGTTAAAATCACATGAAACACTGTATGAATCCTATATTCTTTACTTAAAGGAGACTAGAGAGGTAAATGTGTGTTATACAAGGCAGAATACCATTGAAATAGAGAAAGAAACACGTTCGGCAGCTTTGGAAAGCCTTACACTTCACTGAAATGTAGTACTACACTCTATAACACAGTTGAGAGACAATGTTCCCTAGCTGCCTCAGTTCGTAACACGGTGTAGGAAGTTGTTTGATAAAGTGGGCAAAGCTTATACTTGGGCCAGAAGGCAGAATATAGGAAACTACATGAAAACATGAATAATTCAGTGAAAATGACTGTAAACAGATGAGAACTTGTTTTAGAAGAGCTGAAAGATATTCTCCAAGTCAGTTCTTAGTGTAGAAAAGGTAGCTAAGATAAGGGAAATCCTTAATTCGAGTTAAGATAACATCAAACACTGTATGAATCCTATATTCTTTACTTAAAGGAGACTAGGGTGGTAAATGTGTGTTATACAAGGCAGAATACCATTGAAATAGAGAAAGAAACATGTTCGGCAGCTTTGGAAAGCCTTACACTTCACTGAAATGTAGTACTACACTCTATAACACAGTTGAGAGACAATGTTCCCGAGCTGCCTCAGTTCATAACAGTGTGTAGGAAGGAGTTTGATAAAGTGGGCAGAGCTTATACTTGGGCCAGAAGGAAGAATATAGGAAACTACATGAAAACATGAATAATTCAGTGAAAATGACTGTAAACAGATGAGAACTTGTTTAGAACAGCTGAAAGAGAATCTCCAAGTCAGTTCTTAGTGTAGAAAAGGTAGCTAAGATCCGGGAAATCCTTAATTCGAGTTAAGATCACATCAAACACTCTATGAATCCTATATTCATTACTTAAAGGAGACTAGAGTGGTAAATGTGTGTTATGCAAGGCAGAATACCATTGAAATAGAGAAAGAAACACGTTCGGCAGCTTTGGAAACCCTTACACTTCACTGAAATGTAGTACTACACTGTATAACACAGTTGAGAGACAATGTTCCCTAGCTGCCTCAGTTCGTTACAGTGTGTAGGAAGTTGTTTGATAAAGTGGGCAAAGCTTATACTTGGGCCAGAAGGCAGAATATAGGAAACTACATGAAAACATGAATAATTCAGTGAAAATGACTCTAAACAGATGGGAACTTGTTTTAGAAGAGCTGAAAAAGATTATCCAAGTCAGTTCTTAGTGTAGAAAAGGTAGCTAAATCCGGAAAATCCTTAATTCCAGTTAGGATCACATGAAACACTGTATGAATTCTATACTCTTTACTTAAAGAAGACTAGAGTGGTGAATGTGTGTTATAAAAGGCAGAATACCATTGAAATAGTGAAAGAAACACGTTCGGCAGCTTTGGAAAGCCTTACACTTCACTGAAATGTAGTACTACACTCTATAACACTGTTGAGAGACAATGTTCATTAGCTGCCTCAGTTCATAACAGTGTGTAGGAAGTTGTTTGATAAAGTGGGCAAAGCTTATACTTGGACCAGAAGTCAGAATATAGGAAACTACATGAAAACATGAATAATTCAGTGAAAATGACTGTAAACAGATGAGAACTTGTTTTAGAACAGCTGAAACAGATTCTCCAAGTCAGTTCTTAGTGTAGAAATGGTAGCTAAATCCGGAAAATCCTTAATTCCAGTTAAGATTACATGAAACACTGTATGAATCCTATATTCATTACTTAAAGGAGACTAGAGTGGTAAATGTGTGTTATACAAGGCAGAATACCATTGAAATAGAGACAGAAACACGTTCGGCATCTTTGGAAAGCCTTGCACTTCACTGAAATGTAGTACTACACTCTATAACACATTTGAGAGACAATGTTCCCGAGCTGCCTCAGTTCATAACAGTGTGTAGGAAGTTGTTTGATAAAGTGGGCAAAGCTTATACTTGGGCCAGAAGGCAGAATATAGGAAAGTACATGAAAACATGAATAATTCAGTGAAAATGACTGTAAACAGATGAGAACTTGTTTTAGAACAGCTGAAACAGATTCTCCAAGTCAGTTCTTAGTGTAGAAAAGGTAGCTAAGATAAGGGAAATCCTTAATTCCAGTTAAGATCACATGAAACACTGTATGAATCCTATATTCTTTACTTAAAGGAGACTAAGGTGGTAAATGTGTGTTATACAAGGCAGAATACCATTGAAATAGAGAAAGAAACATGTTCGGCAGCTTTGGAAAGCCTTACACTTCACTGAAATGTAGTACTACACTCTATAACACAGTTGAGAGACAATGTTCCCGAGCTGCCTCAGTTCATAACAGTGTGTAGGAAGGAGTTTGAAAAAGTGGGCAAAGCTTATACTTGGGCCAGAAGGCAGAATACAGGAAACTACATGAAAACATGAATAATTCAGTGAAAATGACTGTAAACAGATGAGAACTTGTTTAGAACAGCTGGAAGAGAATCTCCAAGTCAGTTCTTAGTGTAGAAAAGGTAGCTAAAATCCGGGAAATCCTTAATTCGAGTTAAGATCACATCAAACACTCTATGAGTCCTATATTCATTACTTAAAGGAGACTAGAGTGGTGAATGTGTGTTATGCAAGGCAGAATACCATTGAAATTGAGAAAGAAACACGTTCGGCAGCTTTGGAAACCCTTACACTTCACTGAAATGTAGTACTACACTCTATAACACAGTTGAGAGACAATGTTCCCTAGCTGCCTCAGTTCATAACAGTGTGGGAAGGAGTTTGAAAAAGTGGGCAAAGCTTATACTTGGGCCAGAAGGCAGAATATAGGAAACTACATGAAAACATGAATAATTCAGTTAAAATGACTGTAAACAGATGAGAACTTGTTTAGAACAGCTGGAAGAGAATCTCCAAGTCAGTTCTTAGTGTAGAAAAGGTAGCTAAAATCCGGGAAATCCTTAATTCGAGTTAAGATCACATCAAACACTCTATGAATCCTATATTCATTACTTAAAGGAGACTAGAGTGGTAAATGTGTGTTATGCAAGGCAGAATAATGTTCCCTAGCTGCCTCAGTTCGTAACAGTGTGTAGGAAGTTGTTTGATAAAGTGGGCAAAGCTTATACTTGGGCCAGAAGGCAGAATATAGGAAACTACATGAAAACATGAATAATTCAGTGAAAATGACTGTAAACAGATGAGAACTTGTTTTAGAACAGCTGAAACAGATTCTCCAAGTCAGTTCTTAGTGTAGAAAAGGTAGCTAAATCCGGAAAATCCTTAATTCCAGTTAAAATCACATGAAACACTGTATGAATCCTATATTCTTTACTTAAAGGAGACTAGAGAGGTAAATGTGTGTTATACAAGGCAGAATACCATTGAAATAGAGAACGAAACACGTTCGGCAGCTTTGGAAAGCCTTACACTTCACTGAAATGTAGTACTACACTCTATAACACAGTTGAGAGACAATGTTCCCTAGCTGCCTCAGTTCGTAACACGGTGTAGGAAGTTGTTTGATAAAGTGGGCAAAGCTTATACTTGGGCCAGAAGGCAGAATATAGGAAACTACATGAAAACATGAATAATTCAGTGAAAATGACTGTAAACAGATGAGAACTTGTTTTAGAAGAGCTGAAAGATATTCTCCAAGTCAGTTCTTAGTGTAGAAAAGGTAGCTAAGATAAGGGAAATCCTTAATTCGAGTTAAGATAACATCAAACACTGTATGAATCCTATATTCTTTACTTAAAGGAGACTAGGGTGGTAAATGTGTGTTATACAAGGCAGAATTCCATTGAAATAGAGAAAGAAACATGTTCGGCAGCTTTGGAAAGCCTTACACTTCACTGAAATGTAGTACTACACTCTATAACACAGTTGAGAGACAATGTTCCCGAGCTGCCTCAGTTCATAACAGTGTGTAGGAAGGAGTTTGATAAAGTGGGCAGAGCTTATACTTGGGCCAGAAGGCAGAATATAGGAAACTACATGAAAACATGAATAATTCAGTGAAAATGACTGTAAACAGATGAGAACTTGTTTAGAACAGCTGAAAGAGAATCTCCAAGTCAGTTCTTAGTGTAGAAAAGGTAGCTAAGATCCGGGAAATCCTTAATTCGAGTTAAGATCACATCAAACACTCTATGAATCCTATATTCATTACTTAAAGGAGACTAGAGTGGTAAATGTGTGTTATGCAAGGCAGAATACCATTGAAATAGAGAAAGAAACACGTTCGGCAGCTTTGGAAACCCTTACACTTCACTGAAATGTAGTACTACACTGTATAACACAGTTGAGAGACAATGTTCCCTAGCTGCCTCAGTTCGTTACAGTGTGTAGGAAGTTGTTTGATAAAGTGGGCAAAGCTTATACTTGGGCCAGAAGGCAGAATATAGGAAACTACATGAAAACATGAATAATTCAGTGAAAATGACTCTAAACAGATGGGAACTTGTTTTAGAAGAGCTGAAAAAGATTATCCAAGTCAGTTCTTAGTGTAGAAAAGGTAGCTAAATCCGGAAAATCCTTAATTCCAGTTAGGATCACATGAAACACTGTATGAATTCTATACTCTTTACTTAAAGAAGACTAGAGTGGTGAATGTGTGTTATAAAAGGCAGAATACCATTGAAATAGTGAAAGAAACACGTTCGGCAGCTTTGGAAAGCCTTACACTTCACTGAAATGTAGTACTACACTCTATAACACAGTTGAGAGACAATGTTCCCTAGCTCCCTCAGTTCGTAACAGTGTGTAGGAAGTTGTTTGATAAAGTGGGCAAAGCTTATACTTGGGCCAGAAGGCAGAATATAGGAAACTACATTAAAACATGAATAAGTCAGTGAAAATGACTGTAAGCAGATGAGAACTTGTTCTAGAAGAGCTGAAACAGATTCTCCAAGTCAGTTCTTAGTGTAGAAAAGGTAGCTAAATCCGGAAAATTCTTAATTCCAGTTAAGATCTCATGAAATACTGTATGAATCCTATATTCTTTACTTAAAGGAGACTAGAGAGGTATTTGTGTGTTATACAAGGCAGAATACTATTGAAATAGAGAAAGAAACACGTTCGGCAGCTTTGGAAAGCCTTACACTTCACTGAAATGTAGTACTACACTCTATAACACAGTTGAGAGACAATGTTCCCGAGCTGCCTCAGTTCATAACAGTGTGTAGGAAGTTGTTTGATAAAGTGGGCAAAGCTTATACTTGGGCCAGAAGGCAGAATATAGGAAACTACATGAAAACATGAATAATTCAGTGAAAATGACTGTAAACAGATGAGAACTTGTTTTAGAACAGCTGAAACAGATTCTCCAAGTCAGTTCTTAGTGTAGAAAAGGTAGCTAAATCGGGAAAATCCTTAATTCCAGTTAAGATCACATGAAACACTGTATGAATCATATATTCTTTACTTAAAGGAGACTAGAGAGGTAAATGTGTGTTATACAAGGCAGAATACCATTGAAATAGAAAAAGAAACACGTTCGGCAGCTTTGGAAAGCCTTACACTTCACTGAAATGTACTACTACACTCTATAACACTGTTGAGAGACAATGTTCATTAGCTGCCTCAGTTCATAACAGTGTGTAGGAAGTTGTTTGATAAAGTGGGCAAAGCTTATACTTGGACCAGAAGTCAGAATATAGGAAACTACATGAAAACATGAATAATTCAGTGAAAATGACTGTAAACAGATGAGAACTTGTTTTAGAACAGCTGAAACAGATTCTCCAAGTCAGTTCTTAGTGTAGAAATGGTAGCTAAATCCGGAAAATCCTTAATTCCAGTTAAGATTACATGAAACACTGTATGAATCCTATATTCATTACTTAAAGGAGACTAGAGTGGTAAATGTGTGTTATACAAGGCAGAATACCATTGAAATAGAGACAGAAACACGTTCGGCATCTTTGGAAAGCCTTGCACTTCACTGAAATGTAGTACTACACTCTATAACACATTTGAGAGACAATGTTCCCGAGCTGCCTCAGTTCATAACAGTGTGTAGGAAGTTGTTTGATAAAGTGGGCAAAGCTTATACTTGGGCCAGAAGGCAGAATATAGGAAAGTACATGAAAACATGAATAATTCAGTGAAAATGACTGTAAACAGATGAGAACTTGTTTTAGAACAGCTGAAACAGATTCTCCAAGTCAGTTCTTAGTGTAGAAAAGGTAGCTAAGATAAGGGAAATCCTTAATTCCAGTTAAGATCACATGAAACACTGTATGAATCCTATATTCTTTACTTAAAGGAGACTAAGGTGGTAAATGTGTGTTATACAAGGCAGAATACCATTGAAATAGAGAAAGAAACATGTTCGGCAGCTTTGGAAAGCCTTACACTTCACTGAAATGTAGTACTACACTCTATAACACAGTTGAGAGACAATGTTCCCGAGCTGCCTCAGTTCATAACAGTGTGTAGGAAGGAGTTTGAAAAAGTGGGCAAAGCTTATACTTGGGCCAGAAGGCAGAATACAGGAAACTACATGAAAACATGAATAATTCAGTGAAAATGACTGTAAACAGATGAGAACTTGTTTAGAACAGCTGGAAGAGAATCTCCAAGTCAGTTCTTAGTGTAGAAAAGGTAGCTAAAATCCGGGAAATCCTTAATTCGAGTTAAGATCACATCAAACACTCTATGAGTCCTATATTCATTACTTAAAAGAGACTAGAGTGGTGAATGTGTGTTATGCAAGGCAGAATACCATTGAAATTGAGAAAGAAACACGTTCGGCAGCTTTGGAAACCCTTACACTTCACTGAAATGTAGTACTACACTCTATAACACAGTTGAGAGACAATGTTCCCTAGCTGCCTCAGTTCATAACAGTGTGTAGGAAGGAGTTTGAAAAAGTGGGCAAAGCTTATACTTGGGCGAGAAGGCAGAATATAGGAAACTACATGAAAACATGAATAATTCAGTTAAAATGACTGTAAACAGATGAGAACTTGTTTAGAACAGCTGGAAGAGAATCTCCAAGTCAGTTCTTAGTGTAGAAAAGGTAGCTAAAATCCGGGAAATCCTTAATTCGAGTTAAGATCACATCAAACACTCTATGAATCCTATATTCATTACTTAAAGGAGACTAGAGTGGTAAATGTGTGTTATGCAAGGCAGAATAATGTTCCCTAGCTGCCTCAGTTCGTAACAGTGTGTAGGAAGTTGTTTGATAAAGTGGGCAAAGCTTATACTTGGGCCAGAAGGCAGAATATAGGAAACTACATGAAAACATGAATAATTCAGTGAAAATGACTGTAAACAGATGAGAACTTGTTTTAGAACAGCTGAAACAGATTCTCCAAGTCAGTTCTTAGTGTAGAAAAGGTAGCTAAATCCGGAAAATCCTTAATTCCAGTTAAAATCACATGAAACACTGTATGAATCCTATATTCTTTACTTAAAGGAGACTAGAGAGGTAAATGTGTGTTATACAAGGCAGAATACCATTGAAATAGAGAACGAAACACGTTCGGCAGCTTTGGAAAGCCTTACACTTCACTGAAATGTAGTACTACACTCTATAACACAGTTGAGAGACAATGTTCCCTAGCTGCCTCAGTTCGTAACACGGTGTAGGAAGTTGTTTGATAAAGTGGGCAAAGCTTATACTTGGGCCAGAAGGCAGAATATAGGAAACTACATGAAAACATGAATAATTCAGTGAAAATGACTGTAAACAGATGAGAACTTGTTTTAGAAGAGCTGAAAGATATTCTCCAAGTCAGTTCTTAGTGTAGAAAAGGTAGCTAAGATAAGGGAAATCCTTAATTCGAGTTAAGATAACATCAAACACTGTATGAATCCTATATTCTTTACTTAAAGGAGACTAGGGTGGTAAATGTGTGTTATACAAGGCAGAATTCCATTGAAATAGAGAAAGAAACATGTTCGGCAGCTTTGGAAAGCCTTACACTTCACTGAAATGTAGTACTACACTCTATAACACAGTTGAGAGACAATGTTCCCGAGCTGCCTCAGTTCATAACAGTGTGTAGGAAGGAGTTTGATAAAGTGGGCAGAGCTTATACTTGGGCCAGAAGGCAGAATATAGGAAACTACATGAAAACATGAATAATTCAGTGAAAATGACTGTAAACAGATGAGAACTTGTTTAGAACAGCTGAAAGAGAATCTCCAAGTCAGTTCTTAGTGTAGAAAAGGTAGCTAAGATCCGGGAAATCCTTAATTCGAGTTAAGATCACATCAAACACTCTATGAATCCTATATTCATTACTTAAAGGAGACTAGAGTGGTAAATGTGTGTTATGCAAGGCAGAATACCATTGAAATAGAGAAAGAAACACGTTCGGCAGCTTTGGAAACCCTTACACTTCACTGAAATGTAGTACTACACTGTATAACACAGTTGAGAGACAATGTTCCCTAGCTGCCTCAGTTCGTTACAGTGTGTAGGAAGTTGTTTGATAAAGTGGGCAAAGCTTATACTTGGGCCAGAAGGCAGAATATAGGAAACTACATGAAAACATGAATAATTCAGTGAAAATGACTCTAAACAGATGGGAACTTGTTTTAGAAGAGCTGAAAAAGATTATCCAAGTCAGTTCTTAGTGTAGAAAAGGTAGCTAAATCCGGAAAATCCTTAATTCCAGTTAAGATCACATGAAACACTGTAGGAATTCTATACTCTTTACTTAAAGAAGACTAGAGTGGTGAATGTGTGTTATAAAAGGCAGAATACCATTGAAATAGTGAAAGAAACACGTTCGGCAGCTTTGGAAAGCCTTACACTTCACTGAAATGTAGTACTACACTCTATAACACAGTTGAGAGACAATGTTCCCTAGCTCCCTCAGTTCGTAACAGTGTGTAGGAAGTTGTTTGATAAAGTGGGCAAAGCTTATACTTGGGCCAGAAGGCAGAATATAGGAAACTACATTAAAACATGAATAAGTCAGTGAAAATGACTGTAAGCAGATGAGAACTTGTTCTAGAAGAGCTGAAACAGATTCTCCAAGTCAGTTCTTAGTGTAGAAAAGGTAGCTAAATCCGGAAAATTCTTAATTCCAGTTAAGATCTAATGAAATACTGTATGAATCCTATATTCTTTACTTAAAGGAGACTAGAGAGGTATTTGTGTGTTATACAAGGCAGAATACTATTGAAATAGAGAAAGAAACACGTTCGGCAGCTTTGGAAAGCCTTACACTTCACTGAAATGTAGTACTACACTCTATAACACAGTTGAGAGACAATGTTCCCGAGCTGCCTCAGTTCATAACAGTGTGTAGGAAGTTGTTTGATAAAGTGGGCAAAGCTTATACTTGGGCCAGAAGGCAGAATATAGGAAACTACATGAAAACATGAATAATTCAGTGAAAATGACTGTAAACAGATGAGAACTTGTTTTAGAACAGCTGAAACAGATTCTCCAAGTCAGTTCTTAGTGGAGAAAAGGTAGCTAAATCGGGAAAATCCTTAATTCCAGTTAAGATCACATGAAACACTGTATGAATCATATATTCTTTACTTAAAGGAGACTAGAGAGGTAAATGTGTGTTATACAAGGCAGAATACCATTGAAATAGAAAAAGAAACACGTTCGGCAGCTTTGGAAAGCCTTACACTTCACTGAAATGTACTACTACACTCTATAACACTGTTGAGAGACAATGTTCATTAGCTGCCTCAGTTCATAACAGTGTGTAGGAAGTTGTTTGATAAAGTGGGCAAAGCTTATACTTGGACCAGAAGTCAGAATATAGGAAACTACATGAAAACATGAATAATTCAGTGAAAATGACTGTAAACAGATGAGAACTTGTTTTAGAACAGCTGAAACAGATTCTCCAAGTCAGTTCTTAGTGTAGAAATGGTAGCTAAATCCGGAAAATCCTTAATTCCAGTTAAGATTACATGAAACACTGTATGAATCCTATATTCATTACTTAAATGAGACTAGAGTGGTAAATGTGTGTTATACAAGGCAGAATACCATTGAAATAGAGACAGAAACACGTTCGGCATCTTGGAAAGCCTTGCACTTCACTGAAATGTAGTACTACACTCTATAACACATTTGAGAGACAATGTTCCCGAGCTGCCTCAGTTCATAACAGTGTGTAGGAAGTTGTTTGATAAAGTGGGCAAAGCTTATACTTGGGCCAGAAGGCAGAATATAGGAAAGTACATGAAAACATGAATAATTCAGTGAAAATGACTGTAAACAGATGAGAACTTGTTTTAGAACAGCTGAAACAGATTCTCCAAGTCAGTTCTTAGTGTAGAAAAGGTAGCTAAGATAAGGGAAATCCTTAATTCCAGTTAAGATCACATGAAACACTGTATGAATCCTATATTCTTTACTTAAAGGAGACTAAGGTGGTAAATGTGTGTTATACAAGGCAGAATACCATTGAAATAGAGAAAGAAACATGTTCGGCAGCTTTGGAAAGCCTTACACTTCACTGAAATGTAGTACTACACTCTATAACACAGTTGAGAGACAATGTTCCCGAGCTGCCTCAGTTCATAACAGTGTGTAGGAAGGAGTTTGAAAAAGTGGGCAAAGCTTATACTTGGGCCAGAAGGCAGAATACAGGAAACTACATGAAAACATGAATAATTCAGTGAAAATGACTGTAAACAGATGAGAACTTGTTTAGAACAGCTGGAAGAGAATCTCCAAGTCAGTTCTTAGTGTAGAAAAGGTAGCTAAAATCCGGGAAATCCTTAATTCGAGTTAAGATCACATCAAACACTCTATGAGTCCTATATTCATTACTTAAAGGAGACTAGAGTGGTAAATGTGTGTTATGCAAGGCAGAATACCATTGAAATTGAGAAAGAAACACGTTCGGCAGCTTTGGAAACCCTTACACTTCACTGAAATGTAGTACTACACTCTATAACACAGTTGAGAGACAATGTTCCCTAGCTGCCTCAGTTCATAACAGTGTGTAGGAAGGAGTTTGAAAAAGTGGGCAAAGCTTATACTTGGGCCAGAAGGCAGAATATAGGAAACTACATGAAAACATGAATAATTCAGTTAAAATGACTGTAAACAGATGAGAACTTGTTTAGAACAGCTGGAAGAGAATCTCCAAGTCAGTTCTTAGTGTAGAAAAGGTAGCTAAAATCCGGGAAATCCTTAATTCGAGTTAAGATCACATCAAACACTCTATGAATCCTATATTCATTACTTAAAGGAGACTAGAGTGGTAAATGTGTGTTATGCAAGGCAGAATAATGTTCCCTAGCTGCCTCAGTTCGTAACAGTGTGTAGGAAGTTGTTTGATAAAGTGGGCAAAGCTTATACTTGGGCCAGAAGGCAGAATATAGGAAACTACATGAAAACATGAATAATTCAGTGAAAATGACTGTAAACAGATGAGAACTTGTTTTAGAACAGCTGAAACAGATTCTCCAAGTCAGTTCTTAGTGTAGAAAAGGTAGCTAAATCCGGAAAATCCTTAATTCCAGTTAAAATCACATGAAACACTGTATGAATCCTATATTCTTTACTTAAAGGAGACTAGAGAGGTAAATGTGTGTTATACAAGGCAGAATACCATTGAAATAGAGAACGAAACACGTTCGGCAGCTTTGGAAAGCCTTACACTTCACTGAAATGTAGTACTACACTCTATAACACAGTTGAGAGACAATGTTCCCTAGCTGCCTCAGTTCGTAACACGGTGTAGGAAGTTGTTTGATAAAGTGGGCAAAGCTTATACTTGGGCCAGAAGGCAGAATATAGGAAACTACATGAAAACATGAATAATTCAGTGAAAATGACTGTAAACAGATGAGAACTTGTTTTAGAAGAGCTGAAAGATATTCTCCAAGTCAGTTCTTAGTGTAGAAAAGGTAGCTAAGATAAGGGAAATCCTTAATTCGAGTTAAGATAACATCAAACACTGTATGAATCCTATATTCTTTACTTAAAGGAGACTAGGGTGGTAAATGTGTGTTATACAAGGCAGAATTCCATTGAAATAGAGAAAGAAACATGTTCGGCAGCTTTGGAAAGCCTTACACTTCACTGAAATGTAGTACTACACTCTATAACACAGTTGAGAGACAATGTTCCCGAGCTGCCTCAGTTCATAACAGTGTGTAGGAAGGAGTTTGATAAAGTGGGCAGAGCTTATACTTGGGCCAGAAGGCAGAATATAGGAAACTACATGAAAACATGAATAATTCAGTGAAAATGACTGTAAACAGATGAGAACTTGTTTAGAACAGCTGAAAGAGAATCTCCAAGTCAGTTCTTAGTGTAGAAAAGGTAGCTAAGATCCGGGAAATCCTTAATTCGAGTTAAGATCACATCAAACACTCTATGAATCCTATATTCATTACTTAAAGGAGACTAGAGTGGTAAATGTGTGTTATGCAAGGCAGAATACCATTGAAATAGAGAAAGAAACACGTTCGGCAGCTTTGGAAACCCTTACACTTCACTGAAATGTAGTACTACACTGTATAACACAGTTGAGAGACAATGTTCCCTAGCTGCCTCAGTTCGTTACAGTGTGTAGGAAGTTGTTTGATAAAGTGGGCAAAGATTATACTTGGGCCAGAAGGCAGAATATAGGAAACTACATGAAAACATGAATAATTCAGTGAAAATGACTCTAAACAGATGGGAACTTGTTTTAGAAGAGCTGAAAAAGATTATCCAAGTCAGTTCTTAGTGTAGAAAAGGTAGCTAAATCCGGAAAATCCTTAATTCCAGTTAAGATCACATGAAACACTGTATGAATTCTATACTCTTTACTTAAAGAAGACTACAGTGGTGAATGTGTGTTATAAAAGGCAGAATACCATTGAAATAGTGAAAGAAACACGTTCGGCAGCTTTGGAAAGCCTTACACTTCACTGAAATGTAGTACTACACTCTATAACACAGTTGAGAGACAATGTTCCCGAGCTGCCTCAGTTCATAACAGTGTGTAGGAAGTTGTTTGATAAAGTGGGCAAAGCTTATACTTGGGCCAGAAGGCAGAATATAGGAAACTACATGAAAACATGAATAATTCAGTGAAAATGACTCTAAACAGATGGGAACTTGTTTTAGAAGAGCTGAAAAAGATTATCCAAGTCAGTTCTTAGTGTAGAAAAGGTAGCTAAATCTGGAAAATCCTTAATTCCAGTTAAGATCACATGAAACACTGTATGAATTCTATACTCTTTACTTAAAGAAGACTAGAGTGGTGAATGTGTGTTATAAAAGGCAGAATACCATTGAAATAGTGCAAGAAACACGTTCGGCAGCTTTGGAAAGCCTTACACTTCACTGAAATGTACTACTACACTCTATAACACTGTTGAGAGACAATGTTCATTAGCTGCCTCAGTTCATAACAGTGTGTAGGAAGTTGTTTGATAAAGTGGGCAGAACTTATACTTGGGCCAGAAGGCAGAATATAGGAAACTACATGAAAACATGAATAATTCAGTGAAAATGACTGTAAACAGATGAGAACTTGTTTTAGAAGAGCTGAAAAAGATTATCCAAGTCAGTTCTTAGTGTAGAAAAGGTAGCTAAATCCGGAAAATCCTTAATTCCAGTTAAGATCACATGAAACACTGTATGAATTCTATACTCTTTACTTAAAGAAGACTAGAGTGGTGAATGTGTGTTATACAAGGCAGAATACCATTGAAATAGAGAAAGAAACACGTTCGGCAGCTTTGGAAAGCCTTACACTTCACTGAAATGTAGTACTACACTCTATAACACAGTTGAGAGACAATGTTCCCTAGCTGCCTCAGTTCGTAACAGTGTGTAGGAAGTTGTTTGATAAAGTGGGCAAAGCTTATACTTGGGCCAGAAGGCAGAATATAGGAAACTACATGAAAACATGAATAAGTCAGTGAAAATGACTGTAAACAGATGAGAACTTGTTTTAGAACAGCTGAAACAGATTCTCCAAGTCAGTTCTTAGTGTAGAAATGGTAGCTAAATCCGGAAAATCCTTAATTCCAGTTAAGATTACATGAAACACTGTATGAATCCTATATTCATTACTTAAAGGAGACTAGAGTGGTAAATGTGTGTTATACAAGGCAGAATACCATTGAAATAGAGACAGAAACACGTTCGGCATCTTTGGAAAGCCTTGCACTTCACTGAAATGTAGTACTACACTCTATAACACATTTGAGAGACAATGTTCCCGAGCTGCCTCAGTTCATAACAGTGTGTAGGAAGTTGTTTGATAAAGTGGGCAAAGCTTATACTTGGGCCAGAAGGCAGAATATAGGAAAGTACATGAAAACATGAATAATTCAGTGAAAATGACTGTAAACAGATGAGAACTTGTTTTAGAACAGCTGAAACAGATTCTCCAAGTCAGTTCTTAGTGTAGAAAAGGTAGCTAAGATAAGGGAAATCCTTAATTCCAGTTAAGATCACATGAAACACTGTATGAATCCTATATTCTTTACTTAAAGGAGACTAAGGTGGTAAATGTGTGTTATACAAGGCAGAATACCATTGAAATAGAGAAAGAAACATGTTCGGCAGCTTTGGAAAGCCTTACACTTCACTGAAATGTAGTACTACACTCTATAACACAGTTGAGAGACAATGTTCCTGAGCTGCCTCAGTTCATAACAGTGTGTAGGAAGGAGTTTGAAAAAGTGGGCAAAGCTTATACTTGGGCCAGAAGGCAGAATACAGGAAACTACATGAAAACATGAATAATTCAGTGAAAATGACTGTAAACAGATGAGAACTTGTTTAGAACAGCTGGAAGAGAATCTCCAAGTCAGTTCTTAGTGTAGAAAAGGTAGCTAAAATCCGGGAAATCCTTAATTCGAGTTAAGATCACATCAAACACTCTATGAGTCCTATATTCATTACTTAAAGGAGACTAGAGTGGTAAATGTGTGTTATGCAAGGCAGAATACCATTGAAATTGAGAAAGAAACACGTTCGGCAGCTTTGGAAACCCTTACACTTCACTGAAATGTAGTACTACACTCTATAACACAGTTGAGAGACAATGTTCCCTAGCTGCCTCAGTTCATAACAGTGTGTAGGAAGGAGTTTGAAAAAGTGG
This sequence comes from Pipistrellus hanaki, assembly GCF_964339955.1. Lineage (NCBI taxonomy): Eukaryota > Metazoa > Chordata > Mammalia > Chiroptera > Vespertilionidae > Pipistrellus > Pipistrellus hanaki. The sequence continues at coordinate 196,589 of NC_140511.1, forward strand.
GCAAAGCTTATACTTGGGCCAGAAGGCAGAATATAGGAAACTACATGAAAACATGAATAATTCAGTTAAAATGACTGTAAACAGATGAGAACTTGTTTAGAACAGCTGGAAGAGAATCTCCAAGTCAGTTCTTAGTGTAGAAAAGGTAGCTAAAATCCGGGAAATCCTTAATTCGAGTTAAGATCACATCAAACACTCTATGAATCCTATATTCATTACTTAAAGGAGACTAGAGTGGTAAATGTGTGTTATGCAAGGCAGAATAATGTTCCCTAGCTGCCTCAGTTCGTAACAGTGTGTAGGAAGTTGTTTGATAAAGTGGGCAAAGCTTATACTTGGGCCAGAAGGCAGAATATAGGAAACTACATGAAAACATGAATAATTCAGTGAAAATGACTGTAAACAGATGAGAACTTGTTTTAGAACAGCTGAAACAGATTCTCCAAGTCAGTTCTTAGTGTAGAAAAGGTAGCTAAATCCGGAAAATCCTTAATTCCAGTTAAAATCACATGAAACACTGTATGAATCCTATATTCTTTACTTAAAGGAGACTAGAGAGGTAAATGTGTGTTATACAAGGCAGAATACCATTGAAATAGAGAACGAAACACGTTCGGCAGCTTTGGAAAGCCTTACACTTCACTGAAATGTAGTACTACACTCTATAACACAGTTGAGAGACAATGTTCCCTAGCTGCCTCAGTTCGTAACACGGTGTAGGAAGTTGTTTGATAAAGTGGGCAAAGCTTATACTTGGGCCAGAAGGCAGAATATAGGAAACTACATGAAAACATGAATAATTCAGTGAAAATGACTGTAAACAGATGAGAACTTGTTTTAGAAGAGCTGAAAGATATTCTCCAAGTCAGTTCTTAGTGTAGAAAAGGTAGCTAAGATAAGGGAAATCCTTAATTCGAGTTAAGATAACATCAAACACTGTATGAATCCTATATTCTTTACTTAAAGGAGACTAGGGTGGTAAATGTGTGTTATACAAGGCAGAATTCCATTGAAATAGAGAAAGAAACATGTTCGGCAGCTTTGGAAAGCCTTACACTTCACTGAAATGTAGTACTACACTCTATAACACAGTTGAGAGACAATGTTCCCGAGCTGCCTCAGTTCATAACAGTGTGTAGGAAGGAGTTTGATAAAGTGGGCAGAGCTTATACTTGGGCCAGAAGGCAGAATATAGGAAACTACATGAAAACATGAATAATTCAGTGAAAATGACTGTAAACAGATGAGAACTTGTTTAGAACAGCTGAAAGAGAATCTCCAAGTCAGTTCTTAGTGTAGAAAAGGTAGCTAAGATCCGGGAAATCCTTAATTCGAGTTAAGATCACATCAAACACTCTATGAATCCTATATTCATTACTTAAAGGAGACTAGAGTGGTAAATGTGTGTTATGCAAGGCAGAATACCATTGAAATAGAGAAAGAAACACGTTCGGCAGCTTTGGAAACCCTTACACTTCACTGAAATGTAGTACTACACTGTATAACACAGTTGAGAGACAATGTTCCCTAGCTCCCTCAGTTCGTAACAGTGTGTAGGAAGTTGTTTGATAAAGTGGGCAAAGCTTATACTTGGGCCAGAAGGCAGAATATAGGAAACTACATTAAAACATGAATAAGTCAGTGAAAATGACTGTAAGCAGATGAGAACTTGTTCTAGAAGAGCTGAAACAGATTCTCCAAGTCAGTTCTTAGTGTAGAAAAGGTAGCTAAATCCGGAAAATTCTTAATTCCAGTTAAGATCTCATGAAATACTGTATGAATCCTATATTCTTTACTTAAAGGAGACTAGAGAGGTATTTGTGTGTTATACAAGGCAGAATACTATTGAAATAGAGAAAGAAACACGTTCGGCAGCTTTGGAAAGCCTTACACTTCACTGAAATGTAGTACTACACTCTATAACACAGTTGAGAGACAATGTTCCCGAGCTGCCTCAGTTCATAACAGTGTGTAGGAAGTTGTTTGATAAAGTGGGCAAAGCTTATACTTGGGCCAGAAGGCAGAATATAGGAAACTACATGAAAACATGAATAATTCAGTGAAAATGACTGTAAACAGATGAGAACTTGTTTTAGAACAGCTGAAACAGATTCTCCAAGTCAGTTCTTAGTGGAGAAAAGGTAGCTAAATCGGGAAAATCCTTAATTCCAGTTAAGATCACATGAAACACTGTATGAATCATATATTCTTTACTTAAAGGAGACTAGAGAGGTAAATGTGTGTTATACAAGGCAGAATACCATTGAAATAGAAAAAGAAACACGTTCGGCAGCTTTGGAAAGCCTTACACTTCACTGAAATGTACTACTACACTCTATAACACTGTTGAGAGACAATGTTCATTAGCTGCCTCAGTTCATAACAGTGTGCAGGAAGTTGTTTGATAAAGTGGGCAAAGCTTATACTTGGACCAGAAGTCAGAATATAGGAAACTACATGAAAACATGAATAATTCAGTGAAAATGACTGTAAACAGATGAGAACTTGTTTTAGAACAGCTGAAACAGATTCTCCAAGTCAGTTCTTAGTGTAGAAATGGTAGCTAAATCCGGAAAATCCTTAATTCCAGTTAAGATTACATGAAACACTGTATGAATCCTATATTCATTACTTAAATGAGACTAGAGTGGTAAATGTGTGTTATACAAGGCAGAATACCATTGAAATAGAGACAGAAACACGTTCGGCATCTTGGAAAGCCTTGCACTTCACTGAAATGTAGTACTACACTCTATAACACATTTGAGAGACAATGTTCCCGAGCTGCCTCAGTTCATAACAGTGTGTAGGAAGTTGTTTGATAAAGTGGGCAAAGCTTATACTTGGGCCAGAAGGCAGAATATAGGAAAGTACATGAAAACATGAATAATTCAGTGAAAATGACTGTAAACAGATGAGAACTTGTTTTAGAACAGCTGAAACAGATTCTCCAAGTCAGTTCTTAGTGTAGAAAAGGTAGCTAAGATAAGGGAAATCCTTAATTCCAGTTAAGATCACATGAAACACTGTATGAATCCTATATTCTTTACTTAAAGGAGACTAAGGTGGTAAATGTGTGTTATACAAGGCAGAATACCATTGAAATAGAGAAAGAAACATGTTCGGCAGCTTTGGAAAGCCTTACACTTCACTGAAATGTAGTACTACACTCTATAACACAGTTGAGAGACAATGTTCCCGAGCTGCCTCAGTTCATAACAGTGTGTAGGAAGGAGTTTGAAAAAGTGGGCAAAGCTTATACTTGGGCCAGAAGGCAGAATACAGGAAACTACATGAAAACATGAATAATTCAGTGAAAATGACTGTAAACAGATGAGAACTTGTTTAGAACAGCTGGAAGAGAATCTCCAAGTCAGTTCTTAGTGTAGAAAAGGTAGCTAAAATCCGGGAAATCCTTAATTCGAGTTAAGATCACATCAAACACTCTATGAGTCCTATATTCATTACTTAAAGGAGACTAGAGTGGTAAATGTGTGTTATGCAAGGCAGAATACCATTGAAATTGAGAAAGAAACACGTTCGGCAGCTTTGGAAACCCTTACACTTCACTGAAATGTAGTACTACACTCTATAACACAGTTGAGAGACAATGTTCCCTAGCTGCCTCAGTTCATAACAGTGTGTAGGAAGGAGTTTGAAAAAGTGGGCAAAGCTTATACTTGGGCCAGAAGGCAGAATATAGGAAACTACATGAAAACATGAATAATTCAGTTAAAATGACTGTAAACAGATGAGAACTTGTTTAGAACAGCTGGAAGAGAATCTCCAAGTCAGTTCTTAGTGTAGAAAAGGTAGCTAAAATCCGGGAAATACTTAATTCGAGTTAAGATCACATCAAACACTCTATGAATCCTATATTCATTACTTAAAGGAGACTAGAGTGGTAAATGTGTGTTATGCAAGGCAGAATAATGTTCCCTAGCTGCCTCAGTTCGTAACAGTGTGTAGGAAGTTGTTTGATAAAGTGGGCAAAGCTTATACTTGGGCCAGAAGGCAGAATATAGGAAACTACATGAAAACATGAATAATTCAGTGAAAATGACTGTAAACAGATGAGAACTTGTTTTAGAACAGCTGAAACAGATTCTCCAAGTCAGTTCTTAGTGTAGAAAAGGTAGCTAAATCCGGAAAATCCTTAATTCCAGTTAAAATCACATGAAACACTGTATGAATCCTATATTCTTTACTTAAAGGAGACTAGAGAGGTAAATGTGTGTTATACAAGGCAGAATACCATTGAAATAGAGAACGAAACACGTTCGGCAGCTTTGGAAAGCCTTACACTTCACTGAAATGTAGTACTACACTCTATAACACAGTTGAGAGACAATGTTCCCTAGCTGCCTCAGTTCGTAACACGGTGTAGGAAGTTGTTTGATAAAGTGGGCAAAGCTTATACTTGGGCCAGAAGGCAGAATATAGGAAACTACATGAAAACATGAATAATTCAGTGAAAATGACTGTAAACAGATGAGAACTTGTTTTAGAAGAGCTGAAAGATATTCTCCAAGTCAGTTCTTAGTGTAGAAAAGGTAGCTAAGATAAGGGAAATCCTTAATTCGAGTTAAGATAACATCAAACACTGTATGAATCCTATATTCTTTACTTAAAGGAGACTAGGGTGGTAAATGTGTGTTATACAAGGCAGAATTCCATTGAAATAGAGAAAGAAACATGTTCGGCAGCTTTGGAAAGCCTTACACTTCACTGAAATGTAGTACTACACTCTATAACACAGTTGAGAGACAATGTTCCCGAGCTGCCTCAGTTCATAACAGTGTGTAGGAAGGAGTTTGATAAAGTGGGCAGAGCTTATACTTGGGCCAGAAGGCAGAATATAGAAAACTACATGAAAACATGAATAATTCAGTGAAAATGACTGTAAACAGATGAGAACTTGTTTAGAACAGCTGAAAGAGAATCTCCAAGTCAGTTCTTAGTGTAGAAAAGGTAGCTAAGATCCGGGAAATCCTTAATTCGAGTTAAGATCACATCAAACACTCTATGAATCCTATATTCATTACTTAAAGGAGACTAGAGTGGTAAATGTGTGTTATGCAAGGCAGAATACCATTGAAATAGAGAAAGAAACACGTTCGGCAGCTTTGGAAACCCTTACACTTCACTGAAATGTAGTACTACACTGTATAACACAGTTGAGAGACAATGTTCCCTAGCTGCCTCAGTTCGTTACAGTGTGTAGGAAGTTGTTTGATAAAGTGGGCAAAGATTATACTTGGGCCAGAAGGCAGAATATAGGAAACTACATGAAAACATGAATAATTCAGTGAAAATGACTCTAAACAGATGGGAACTTGTTTTAGAAGAGCTGAAAAAGATTATCCAAGTCAGTTCTTAGTGTAGAAAAGGTAGCTAAATCCGGAAAATCCTTAATTCCAGTTAAGATCACATGAAACACTGTATGAATTCTATACTCTTTACTTAAAGAAGACTACAGTGGTGAATGTGTGTTATAAAAGGCAGAATACCATTGAAATAGTGAAAGAAACACGTTCGGCAGCTTTGGAAAGCCTTACACTTCACTGAAATGTAGTACTACACTGTATAACACAGTTGAGAGACAATGTTCCCGAGCTGCCTCAGTTCATAACAGTGTGTAGGAAGTTGTTTGATAAAGTGGGCAAAGCTTATACTTGGGCCAGAAGGCAGAATATAGGAAACTACATGAAAACATGAATAATTCAGTGAAAATGACTCTAAACAGATGGGAACTTGTTTTAGAAGAGCTGAAAAAGATTATCCAAGTCAGTTCTTAGTGTAGAAAAGGTAGCTAAATCTGGAAAATCCTTAATTCCAGTTAAGATCACATGAAACACTGTATGAATTCTATACTCTTTACTTAAAGAAGACTAGAGTGGTGAATGTGTGTTATAAAAGGCAGAATACCATTGAAATAGTGCAAGAAACACGTTCGGCAGCTTTGGAAAGCCTTACACTTCACTGAAATGTACTACTACACTCTATAACACTGTTGAGAGACAATGTTCATTAGCTGCCTCAGTTCATAACAGTGTGTAGGAAGTTGTTTGATAAAGTGGGCAGAACTTATACTTGGGCCAGAAGGCAGAATATAGGAAACTACATGAAAACATGAATAATTCAGTGAAAATGACTGTAAACAGATGAGAACTTGTTTTAGAAGAGCTGAAAAAGATTATCCAAGTCAGTTCTTAGTGTAGAAAAGGTAGCTAAATCCGGAAAATCCTTAATTCCAGTTAAGATCACATGAAACACTGTATGAATTCTATACTCTTTACTTAAAGAAGACTAGAGTGGTGAATGTGTGTTATACAAGGCAGAATACCATTGAAATAGAGAAAGAAACACGTTCGGCAGCTTTGGAAAGCCTTACACTTCACTGAAATGTAGTACTACACTCTATAACACAGTTGAGAGACAATGTTCCCTAGCTGCCTCAGTTCGTAACAGTGTGTAGGAAGTTGTTTGATAAAGTGGGCAAAGCTTATACTTGGGCCAGAAGGCAGAATATAGGAAACTACATGAAAACATGAATAAGTCAGTGAAAATGACTGTAAACAGATGAGAACTTGTTTTAGAACAGCTGAAACAGATTCTCCAAGTCAGTTCTTAGTGTAGAAATGGTAGCTAAATCCGGAAAATCCTTAATTCCAGTTAAGATTACATGAAACACTGTATGAATCCTATATTCATTACTTAAAGGAGACTAGAGTGGTAAATGTGTGTTATACAAGGCAGAATACCATTGAAATAGAGACAGAAACACGTTCGGCATCTTTGGAAAGCCTTGCACTTCACTGAAATATAGTACTACACTCTATAACACATTTGAGAGACAATGTTCCCGAGCTGCCTCAGTTCATAACAGTGTGTAGGAAGTTGATTGATAAAGTGGGCAAAGCTTATACTTGGGCCAGAAGGCAGAATATAGGAAAGTACATGAAAACATGAATAATTCAGTGAAAATGACTGTAAACAGATGAGAACTTGTTTTAGAACAGCTGAAGCAGATTCTCCAAGTCAGTTCTTAGTGTAGAAAAGGTAGCTAAGATAAGGGAAATCCTTAATTCCAGTTAAGATCACATGAAACACTGTATGAATCCTATATTCTTTACTTAAAGGAGACTAAGGTGGTAAATGTGTGTTATACAAGGCAGAATACCATTGAAATAGAGAAAGAAACATGTTCGGCAGCTTTGGAAAGCCTTACACTTCACTGAAATGTAGTACTACACTCTATAACACAGTTGAGAGACAATGTTCCCGAGCTGCCTCAGTTCATAACAGTGTGTAGGAAGGAGTTTGAAAAAGTGGGCAAAGCTTATACTTGGGCCAGAAGGCAGAATATAGGAAACTACATGAAAACATGAATAATTCAGTGAAAATGACTGTAAACAGATGAGAACTTGTTTAGAACAGCTGGAAGAGAATCTCCAAGTCAGTTCTTAGTGTAGAAAAGGTAGCTAAAATCCGGGAAATCCTTAATTCGAGTTAAGATCACATCAAACACTCTATGAGTCCTATATTCATTACTTAAAGGAGACTAGAGTGGTAAATGTGTGTTATGCAAGGCAGAATACCATTGAAATTGAGAAAGAAACACGTTCGGCAGCTTTGGAAACCCTTACACTTCACTGAAATGTAGTACTACACTCTATAACACAGTTGATAGACAATGTTCCCTAGCTGCCTCAGTTCATAACAGTGTGTAGGAAGGAGTTTGAAAAAGTGGGCAAAGCTTATACTTGGGCCAGAAGGCAGAATATAGGAAACTACATGAAAACATGAATAATTCAGTGAAAATGACTGTAAACAAATGAGAACTTGTTTTAGAACAGCTGAAAGATATTCTCCAAGTCAGTTCTTAGTGTAGAAAAGGTAGCTAAGATAAGGGAAATCCTTAATTCCAGTTAAGATCACATGAAACACTCGATGAATCCTATATTCTTTACTTAAAGGAGACTAGAGTGGTAAATGTGTGTTATGCAAGGCAGAATACCATTGAAATACAAAAAGAAACACGTTCGGCAGCTTTGGAAACCCTTACACTTCACTGAAATGTAGTACTACACTGTATAACACAGTTGAGAGACAATGTTCCCTAGCTGCCTCAGTTCATTACAGTGTGTAGGAAGTTGTTTGATAAAGTGGGCAAAGCTTATACTTGGGCCAGAAGGCAGAATATAGGAAACTACATGAAAACATGAATAATTCAGTGAAAATGACTGTAAACAGATGAGAACTTGTTTAGAACAGCTGGAAGAGAATCTCCAAGTCAGTTCTTAGTGTAGAAAAGGTAGCTAAAATCCGGGAAATCCTTAATTCGAGTTAAGATCACATCAAACACTCTATGAATCCTATATTCATTACTTAAAGGAGACTAGAGTGGTAAATGTGTGTTATGCAAGGCAGAATAATGTTCCCTAGCTGCCTCAGTTCGTAACAGTGTGTAGGAAGTTGTTTGATAAAGTGGGCAAAGCTTATACTTGGGCCAGAAGGCAGAATATAGGAAACTACATGAAAACATGAATAATTCAGTGAAAATGACTGTAAACAGATGAGAACTTGTTTTAGAACAGCTGAAACAGATTATCCAAGTCAGTTCTTAGTGTAGAAAAGGTAGCTAAATCCGGAAAATCCTTAATTCCAGTTAAGATCACATGAAACACTGTATGAATCCTATATTCTTTACTTAAAGGAGACTAGATTGGTAAATGTGTGTTATACAAGGCAGAATACCATTGAAATAGAGAAAGAAACACGTTCGGCAGCTTTGGAAAGCCTTACACTTCACTGAAATGTAGTACTACACTCTATAACACAGTTGAGAGATAATGTTCCCGAGCTGCCTCAGTTCATAACAGTGTATAGGAAGTTGTTTGTTAAAGTTGGCAAAGTTTATACTTGGGCCAGAAGCCAGAATATAGGAAACTACATGAAAACATGAATAATTCAGTGAAAATGACTGTAAACAGATGAGAACTTGTTTAGAACAGCTGAAAGAGAATCTCCAAGTCAGTTCTTAGTGTAGAAAAGGTAGCTAAGATAAGGAAATCCTTAATTCGAGTTAAGATATCGTCAAACACTGTATTAATCCTATAGTCATTACTTAAAGGAGACTAGAGTGGTAAATGTGTGTTATACAAGGCAAAATACCATTGAAATAGAGAAAGAAACATGTTCGGCAGCTTTGGAAAGCCTTACACTTCACTGAAATGTACTACTACACTCTTTAACACTGTTGAGAGACAATGTTCATTAGCTGCCTCAGTTCATAACAGTGTGTAGGAAGTTGTTTGATAAAGTGGGCAGAGCTTATACTTGGGCCAGAAGGCAGAATATAGGAAACTACATGAAAACATGAATAATTCAGTGAAAATGACTGTAAACAGATGAGAACTTGTTTTAGAAGAGCTGAAAAAGATTATCCAAGTCAGTTCTTAGTGTAGAAAAGGTAGCTAAATCCGGAAAATCCTTAATTCCAGTTAAGATCACATGAAACACTGTATGAATTCTATACTCTTTACTTAAAGAAGACTAGAGTGGTGAATGTGTGTTATACAAGGCAGAATACCATTGAAATAGAGAAAGAAACACGTTCGGCAGCTTTGGAAAGCCTTACACTTCACTGAAATGTAGTACTACACTCTATAACACAGTTGAGAGACAATGTTCCCTAGCTGCCTCAGTTCGTAACAGTGTGTAGGAAGTTGTTTGATAAAGTGGGCAAAGCTTATACTTGGGCCAGAAGGCAGAATATAGGAAACTACATGAAAACATGAATAAGTCAGTGAAAATGACTGTAAACAGATGAGAACTTGTTCTAGAACAGCTGAAACAGATTCTCCAAGTCAGTTCTTAGTGTAGAAAAGGTAGCTAAATTCGGAAAATCCTTAATTCCAGTTAAGATCACATGAAACACTGTATGAATCATATATTCTTTACTTAAAGGAGACTAGAGAGGTAAATGTGTGTTATACAAGGCAGAATACCATTGAAATAGAGAAAGAAACACGTTCGGCAGCTTTGGAAAGCCTTACACTTCACTGAAATGTAGTACTACACTCTATAACACTGTTGAGAGACAATGTTCATTAGCTGCCTCAGTTCATAACAGTGTGTAGGAAGTTGTTTGATAAAGTGGGCAAAGCTTATACTTGGACCAGAAGGCAGAATATAGGAAACTACATGAAAACATGAATAATTCAGTGAAAATGACTGTAAACAGATGAGAACTTGTTTTAGAACAGCTGAAACAGATTCTCCAAGTCAGTTCTTAGTGTAGAAATGGAGGCTAAATCCGGAAAATCCTTAATTCCAGTTAAGATTACATGAAACACTGTATGAATCCTATATTCATTACTTAAAGGAGACTAGAGTGGTAAATGTGTGTTATACAAGGCAGAATACCATTGAAATAGAGACAGAAACACGTTCGGCATCTTTGGAAAGCCTTGCACTTCACTGAAATGTAGTACTACACTCTATAACACATTTGAGAGACAATGTTCCCGAGCTGCCTCAGTTCATAACAGTGTGTAGGAAGTTGTTTGATAAAGTGGGCAAAGCTTATACTTGGGCCAGAAGGCAGAATATAGGAAAGTACATGAAAACATGAATAATTCCGTGAAAATGACTGTAAACAGATGAGAACTTGTTTTAGAACAGCTGAAACAGATTCTCCAAGTCAGTTCTTAGTGTAGAAAAGGTAGCTAAGATAAGGGAAATCCTTAATTCCAGTTAAGATCACATGAAACACTGTATGAATCCTATATTCTTTACTTAAAGGAGACTAGGGTGGTAAATATGTGTTATACAAGGCAGAATACCATTGAAATAGAGAAAGAAACATGTTCGGCAGCTTTGGAAAGCCTTACACTTCACTGAAATGTAGTACTACACTCTATAACACAGTTGAGAGACAATGTTCCCGAGCTGCCTCAGTTCATAACAGTGTGTAGGAAGGAGTTTGAAAAAGTGGGCAAAGCTTATACTTGGGCCAGAAGGCAGAATATAGGAAACTACATGAAAACATGAATAATTCAGTGAAAATGACTGTAAACAGATGAGAACTTGTTTAGAACAGCTGGAAGAGAATCTCCAAGTCAGTTCTTAGTGTAGAAAAGGTAGCTAAAATCCGGGAAATCCTTAATTCGAGTTAAGATCACATCAAACACTCTATGAATCCTATATTCATTACTTAAAGGAGACTAGAGTGGTAAATGTGTGTTATGCAAGGCAGAATACCATTGAAATTGAGAAAGAAACACGTTCGGCAGCTTTGGAAAGCCTTACACTTCACTGAAATGTAGTACTACACTCTATAACACAGTTGAGAGACAATGTTCCCCAGCTGCCTCAGTTCGTTACAGTGTGTAGGAAATTGTTTGATAAAGTGGGCAGAGCTTATACTTGGGCCAGAAGGCAGAATATAGGAAACTACATGAAAACATGAATAATTCAGTGAAAATGACAGTAAACAGATAAGAACTTGTTTTAGAAGAGCGGAAAAAGATTATCCAAGCCAGTTCTTAGTGTAGAAAAGGTAGCTAAATCCGGAAAATCCTTAATTCCAGTTAAGATCACATGAAACACTGTATGAATTCTATACTCTTTACTTAAAGAAGACTAGAGTGGTGAATGTGTGTTATACAAGGCAGAATACCATTGAAATAGAGAAAGAAACAAGTTCGGCAGCTTTGGAAAGCCTTACACCTCACTGAAATGTAGTACTACACTCTATAACACAGTTGACAGACAATGTTCCCTAGCTGCCTCAGTTCGTAACAGTGTGTAGGAAGTTGTTTGATAAAGTGGGCAAAGCTTATACTTGGGCCAGAAGGCAGAATATAGGAAACTACATGAAAACATGAATAAGTCAGTGAAAATGACTGTAAACAGATGAGAACTTGTTCTAGAACAGCTGAAACAGATTCTCCAAGTCAGTTCTTAGTGTAGAAAAGGTAGCTAAATTCGGAAAATCCTTAATTCCAGTTAAGATCACATGAAACACTGTATGAATCATATATTCTTTACTTAAAGGAGACTAGAGAGGTAAATGTGTGTTATACAAGGCAGAATACCATTGAAATAGAGAAAGAAACACGTTCGGCAGCTTTGGAAAGCCTTACACTTCACTGAAATGTAGTACTACACTCTATAACACTGTTGAGAGACAATGTTCATTAGCTGCCTCAGTTCATAACAGTGTGTAGGAAGTTGTTTGATAAAGTGGGCAAAGCTTATACTTGGACCAGAAGGCAGAATATAGGAAACTACATGAAAACATGAATAATTCAGTGAAAATGACTGTAAACAGATGAGAACTGGTTTTAGAACAGCTGAAACAGATTCTCCAAGTCAGTTCTTAGTGTAGAAATGGTAGCTAAATCCGGAAAATCCTTAATTCCAGTTAAGATTACATGAAACACTGTATGAATCCTATATTCATTACTTAAAGGAGACTAGAGTGGTAAATGTGTGTTATACAAGGCAGAATACCATTGAAATAGAGACAGAAACACGTTCGGCATCTTTGGAAAGCCTTACACTTCACTGAAATGTAGTACTACACTCTATAACACATTTGAGAGACAATGTTCCCGAGCTGCCTCAGTTCATAACAGTGTGTAGGAAGTTGTTTGATAAAGTGGGCAAAGCTTATACTTGGGCCAGAAGGCAGAATATAGGAAAGTACATGAAAACATGAATAATTCAGTGAAAATCACTGTAAACAGTTGAGAACTTGTTTTAGAACAGCTGAAACAGATTCTCCAAGTCAGTGCTTAGTGTAGAAAAGGTAGCTAAGATAAGGGAAATCCTTAATTCCAGTTAAGATCACATGAAACACTGTATGAATCCTATATTCTTTACTTAAAGGAGACTAGGGTGGTAAATGTGTGTTATACAAGGCAGAATACCATTGAAATAGAGAAAGAAACATGTTCGGCAGCTTTGGAAAGCCTTACACTTCACTGAAATGTAGTACTACACTCTATAACACAGTTGAGAGACAATGTTCCCGAGCTGCCTCAGTTCATAACAGTGTGTAGGAAGGAGTTTGAAAAAGTGGGCAAAGCTTATACTTGGGCCAGAAGGCAGAATATAGGAAACTACATGAAAACATGAATAATTCATTGAAAATGACTGTAAACAGATGAGAACTTGTTTAGAACAGCTGGAAGAGAATCTCCAAGTCAGTTCTTAGTGTAGAAAAGGTAGCTAAGATCCGGGAAATCCTTAATTCGAGTTAAGATCACATCAAACACTCTATGAATCCTATAATCATTACTTAAAGGAGACTAGAGTGGTAAATGTGTGTTATGCAAGGCAGAATACCATTGAAATTGAGAAAGAAACACGTTCGGCAGCTTTGGAAACCCTTACACTTCACTGAAATGTAGTACTACACTCTATAACACAGTTGAGAGACAATGTTCCCTAGCTGCCTCAGTTCATAACAGTGTGTAGGAAGGAGTTTGAAAAAGTGGGCAAAGCTTATACTTGGGCCAGAAGGCAGAATATAGGAAACTACATGAAAACATGAATAATTCAGTGAAAATGACTGTAAACAGATGAGAACTTGTTTTAGAACAGCTGAAACAGATTCTCGAAGGCAATTCTTAGTGTAGAAAGGGTAGCTAAATCCGGAAAATCCTTAATTCCAGTTAAGATTACATGAAACACTGTATGAATCCTATATTCATACTTAAAGGAGACTAGAGTGGTAAATGTGTGTTATACAAGGCAGAATACCATAGAAATAGAGACAGAAACACGTTCGGCAGCTTTGGAAAGCCTTACACTTCACTGAAATGTAGTACTACACTCTATAACACATTTGAGAGACAATGTTCCCGAGCTGCCTCAGTTCATAACAGTGTGTAGGAAGTTGTTTGATAAAGTGGGCAAAGTTTATACTTGGGCCAGAAGGCAGAATATAGGAAACTACATGAAAACATGAATAATTCAGTGAAAATGACTGTAAACAGATGAGAACTTGTTTTAGAAGAGCTGAAAAAGATTATCCAAGTCAGTTCTTAGTGTAGAAAAGGTAGCTAAGATAAGGGAAATCCTTAATTCGAGTTAAGATATCATCAAACACTGTATGAATCCTATATTCATTACTTAAAGGAGACTAGAGTGGTAAATGTGTGTTATACAAGGCAGAATACCATTGAAATAGAGAAAGAAACACGTTCGGCACCTTTGGAAAGCCTTACACTTCACTGAAATGTAGTACTACACTCTATAACACATTTGAGAGACAATGTTCCCGTGCTGCCTCAGTTCATAACAGTGTGTAGGAAGTTGTTTGATAAAGTGGGCAAAGCTTATACTTGGGCCAGAAGGCAGAATATAGGAAAGTACATGAAAACATGAATAATTCAGTGAAAATGACTGTAAACAGATGAGAACTTGTTTTAGAACAGCTGAAACAGATTCTCGAAGTCAGTTCTTAGTGTAGAAAGGGTAGCTAAATCCGGAAAATGCTTAATTCCAGTTAAGATTACATGAAACACTGTATGAATCCTATATTCATTACTTAAAGGAGACTAGAGTGGTAAATGTGTGTTATACAAGGCAGAATACCATTGAAATAGAGAAAGAAAGACGTTCGGCAGCTTTGGAAAGCCTTACACTTCACTGAGATATAGTACTACACTCTATAACACAGTTGAGAGACAATGTTCCCTAGCTGCCTCAGTTCGTAACAGTGTGTAGGAAGTTGTTTGATAAAGTGGGCAAAGCTTATACTTGGGCCAGAAGGCAGAATATAGGAAACTACATGAAAACATGAATAATTCAGTGAAAATGACTGTAAACAGATGAGAACTTGTTTTAGAACAGCTGAAACAGATTCTCCAAGTCAGTTCTTAGTATAGAAAAGGTAGCTAAGATAAGGGAAATCCTTAATTCCAGTTAAGATCACATGAAACACTGTATGAATCCTATATTCTATACTTAAAGGAGACTAGGGTGGTAAATGTGTGTTATACAAGGCAGAATACTATTGAAATAGAGAAAGAAACATGTTCGGCAGCTTTGGAAAGCCTTACACTTCACTGAAATGTAGTACTACACTCTATAACACAGTTGAGAGACAATGTTCCCGTGCTGCCTCAGTTCATAACAGTGTGTAGGAAGGTTTTTGAAAAAGTGGGCAAAGCTTATACTTGGGCCAGAAGGCAGAATATAGGAAACTACATGAAAACATGAATAATTCAGTGAAAATGACTGTAAACAGATGAGAACTTGTTTAGAACAGCTGGAAGAGAATCTCCAAGTCAGTTCTTAGTGTAGAAAAGGTAGCTAAGATCCGGGAAATCCTTAATTCGAGTTAAGATCACATCAAACACTCTATGAATCCTATAATCATTACTTAAAGGAGACTAGAGTGGTAAATGTGTGTTATGCAAGGCAGAATACCATTGAAATTGAGAAAGAAACACGTTCGGCAGCTTTGGAAACCCTTACACTTCACTGAAATGTAGTACTACACTCTATAACACAGTTGAGAGACAATGTTCCCTAGCTGCCTCAGTTCATAACAGTGTGTAGGAAGGAGTTTGAAAAAGTGGGCAAAGCTTATACTTGGGCCAGAAGGCAGAATATAGGAAACTACATGAAAACATGAATAATTCAGTGAAAATGACTGTAAACAGATGAGAACTTGTTTTAGAACAGATGAAACAGATTCTCGAAGTCAGTTCTTAGTGTAGAAAGGGTAGCTAAATCCGGAAAATCCTTAATTCCAGTTAAGATTACATGAAACACTGTATGAATCCTATATTCATTACTTAAAGGAGACTAGAGTGGTAAATGTGTGTTATACAAGGCAGAATACCATTGAAATAGAGAAAGAAACACGTTCGGCAGCATTGGAAAGCCTTACACTTCACTGAGATGTAGTACTACACTCTATAACACAGTTGAGAGACAATGTTCCCTAGCTGCCTCAGTTCATGAAAGAGTGTAGGAAGGTGTTTGATAAAGTAGGCAAAGCTTATACTTGGGCCAGAAGGCAGAATATAGGAAACTACATGAAAACATGAATAATTCAGTGAAAATGACTGTAAACAGATGAGAACTTGTTTAGAACAGCTGAAAGAGAATCTCCAAGTCAGTTCTTAGTGTACAAAAGGTAGCTAAGATAAGGAAAATCCTTAATTCGAGTTAAGATAACATCAAAAACTGTATGAATCCTATATTCATTACTTAAAGGAGACTAGAGTGGTAAATGTGTGTTATACAAGGCAGAATACCATTGAAATAGAGAAAGAAACACGTTCGGCAGCTTTGGAAAGCCTTACACTACACTGAAATGTAGTACTACACTCTATAACACAGTTCAGAGACAATGTTCCCTAGCTCCCTCAGTTCATAACAGTGTGTAGGAAGTTGTTTGATAAGGTGGGCAAACCTTATACTTGGGCCAGAAGGCAGAATATAGGAAACTACATGAAAACATGAATAATTCATTGAAAATGACTGTAAACAGATGAGAACTTCTTTAGAACAGCTGAAAGAGAATCTCCAAGTCAGTTCTTAGTGTAGAAAAGGTAGCTAAGATAAGGGAAATCCTTAATTCCAGTTAAGATCACATGAAACACTCTATGAATCCTATATTCTTTACTTAAAGGAGACTAGAGTGGTAAATGTGTGTTATACGAGGCAGAATACCATTGAAATAGAGAAAGAAACACGTTCGGCAGCTTTGGAAAGCCTTACACTACACTGAAATGTAGTACTACACTCTATAACACAGTTCAGAGACAATGTTCCCTAGCTCCCTCAGTTCATAACAGTGTGTAGGAAGTTGTTTGATAAGGTGGGCAAAGCTTATACTTGGGCCAGAAGGCAGAATATAGGAAACTACATGAAAACATGAATAATTCATTGAAAATGACTGTAAACAGATGAGAACTTGTTTAGAACAGCTGAAAGAGAATCTCCAAGTCAGTTCTTAGTGTAGAAAAGGTAGCTAAATCCGGGAAATCCTTAATTCGATTTAAGATAACATCAAACACTGTATGAATCCTATATTGTTTACTTAAAGGAGACTAGAGTGGTAAATGTGTGTTATATAAGGCAGAATACCATTGAAATAGAGAAAGAAACACGTTTGGAAGCTTTGGAAATCCTTAGACTTCACTGAAATGTAGTACTACACTCTATAACACAGTTGAGAGACAATGTTCCTAGCTCCCTCAGTTCATAACAGTGTGTAGGAAGTTGTTTGATAAAGTGGGCAAAGCTTATACTTGGGCCAGAAGGCAGAATATAGGAAACTACATGAAAACATGAATAATTCATTGAAAATGACTGTAAACACATGAGAACTTGTTTAGAACAGCTGAAAGAGAATCTCCAAGTCAGTTCTTAGTGTAGAAAAGGTAGCTAAGATCCGGGAAATCCTTAATTCGAGTTAAGATCACATGAAACACTGTAGGAATCCTATATTCTTTACTTAAAGGAAACTAGTGTGGTAAATGTGTGTTATACAAGGTAGAATACCATTGAAATAGAGAAAGAAACACGTTCGGCAGCTTTGGAAAGGCTTACACTTCACTGAAATGTAGTACTACACTCTATAACACAGTTGAGAGACAATGTTCCCTAGCTGCCTCAGTTCATAACAGAGTGTAGGAAGGTGTTTGATAAAGTAGGCAAAGCTTATACTTGGGACAGAAGGCAGAATATAGGAAACTACATGAAAACATGAATAATTCAGTGAAAATGACTGTAAACAGATGAGAACTTGTTTAGAACAGCTGAAAGAGAAACTCCAAGTCATTTCTTAGTGTAGAAAAGGTAGCTAAGATAAGGGAAATCCTTAATACCAGTTAAGATCCCATGAAACATTGTATGAATCCTATATTCTTTACTTAAAGGAAACTAGAGTGGTAAATGTGTGTTATACAATGCAGAATACCTTGAAATAGAGAAAGAAACACTTTCGGCAGCTTTGGAAAGGCTTACACTTCACTGAAATGTAGTACTACACTCTATAACACAGTTGAGAGACAATGTTCCCTAGCTGCCTCAGTTCATAACAGAGTGTAGGAAGGTGTTTGATAAAGTGGGCAAAGCTTATACTTGGGCCAGAAGGCAGAATATAGGAAACTACATGAAAACATGAATAATTCAGTGAAAATGACTGT
This sequence comes from Pipistrellus hanaki, assembly GCF_964339955.1. Lineage (NCBI taxonomy): Eukaryota > Metazoa > Chordata > Mammalia > Chiroptera > Vespertilionidae > Pipistrellus > Pipistrellus hanaki. Next base: position 214,774 of record NC_140511.1, read on the forward strand.
AAACAGATGAGAACTTGTTTAGAACAGCTGAAAGAGAATCTGCAAGTCAGTTCTTAGTGTAGAAAAGGTAGCTAAGATAAGGAAAATCCTTAATTCGAGTTAAGATTACATCAAACAGTGTATGAATCCTATATTCATTACTTAAAGGAGACTAGAGTGGTAAATGTGTGTTATACAAGGCAGAATACCATTGAAATAGAGAAAGAAACACGTTCGGCAGCTTTGGAAAGCCTTACACTACACTGAAATGTAGTACTACACTCTATAACACAGTTCAGAGACAATGTTCCCTAGCTCCCTCAGTTCATAACAGTGTGTAGGAAGTTGTTTGATAAGGTGGGCAAAGCTTATACTTGGGCCAGAAGGAAGAATATAGGAAACTACATGAAAACATGAATAATTCATTGAAAATGACTGTAAACAGATGAGAACTTGTTGAGAACAGCTGAAAGAGAATCTCCAAGTCAGTTCTTAGTGTAGAAAAGGTAGCTAAGATAAGGGAAATCCTTAATTCCAGTTAAGATCACATGAAACACTCTATGAATCCTATATTCTTTACTTAAAGGAGACTAGAGTGGTAAATGTGTGTTATACAAGGCAGAATACCATTGAAATAGAGAAACAAACACGTTCGGCAGCTTTGGAAAGCCTTACACTTCACTGAAATGTAGTACTACACTCTATAACACAGTTGAGAGACAATGTTCCCGAGCTGCCTCAGTTCATAACAGTGTGTAGGAAGTTGTTTGATAAAGTGGGCAAAGCTTATACTTGGGCCAGAAGGCAGAATATCGGAAACTACATGAAAACATGAATAATTCAGTGAAAATGACTGTAAACAGATGAGAACTTGTTTAGAACAGATGAAAGAGATTCTCCAAGTCAGTTCTTAGTGTAGAAAAGGTAGCTAAATCCGGGAAATCCTTAATTCGAGTTAAGATAACATCAAACACTGTATGAATCCTATATTGTTTACTTAAAGGAGACTAGAGTGGTAAATGTGTGTTATATAAGGCAGAATACCATTGAAATAGAGAAAGAAACACGTTTGGCAGCTTTGGAAAGCCTTACACTTCACTGAAATGTAGTACTACACTCTATAACACAGTTGAGAGACAATGTTCCTAGCTCCCTCAGTTCATAACAGTGTGTAGGAAGTTGTTTGATAAAGTGGGAAAGCTTATACTTGGGCCAGAAGGCAGAATATAGGAAACTACATGAAAACATGAATAATTCATTGAAAATGACTGTAAACACATGAGAACTTGTTTAGAACAGCTGAAAGAGAATCTCCAAGTCAGTTCTTAGTGTAGAAAAGGTAGCTAAGATCCAGGAAATCCTTAATTCGAGTTACGATCACATGAAACACTATGAATCCTATATTCTTTACTTAAAGGAAACTAGAGTGGTAAATGTGTGTTATACAAGGCAGAATACCATTGAAATAGAGAAAGAAACACGTTCGGCAGCTTTGGAAAGCCTAACACTACACTGAAATGTAGTACTACACTCTATAACACAGTTCAGAGACAATGTTCCCTAGCTCCCTCAGTTCATAACAGTGTGTAGGAAGTTGTTTGATAAGGTGGGCAAAGCTTATACTTGGGCCAGAAGGCAGAATATAGGAAACTACATGAAAACATGAATAATTCATTGAAAATGACTGTAAACAGATGAGAACTTGTTTAGAACAGCTGAAAGAGAATCTCCAAGTCAGTTCTTAGTGTAGAAAAGGTAGCTAAATCCGGGAAATCCTTAATTCGATTTAAGATAACATCAAACACTGTATGAATCCTATATTGTTTACTTAAAGGAGACTAGAGTGGTAAATGTGTGTTATATAAGGCAGAATACCATTGAAATAGAGAAAGAAACACGTTTGGAAGCTTTGGAAATCCTTAGACTTCACTGAAATGTAGTACTACACTCTATAACACAGTTGAGAGACAATGTTCCTAGCTCCCTCAGTTCATAACAGTGTGTAGGAAGTTGTTTGATAAAGTGGGCAAAGCTTATACTTGGGCCAGAAGGCAGAATATAGGAAACTACATGAAAACATGAATAATTCATTGAAAATGACTGTAAACACATGAGAACTTGTTTAGAACAGCTGAAAGAGAATCTCCAAGTCAGTTCTTAGTGTAGAAAAGGTAGCTAAGATCCGGGAAATCCTTAATTCGAGTTAAGATCACATGAAACACTGTAGGAATCCTATATTCTTTACTTAAAGGAAACTAGTGTGGTAAATGTGTGTTATACAAGGTAGAATACCATTGAAATAGAGAAAGAAACACGTTCGGCAGCTTTGGAAAGGCTTACACTTCACTGAAATGTAGTACTACACTCTATAACACAGTTGAGAGACAATGTTCCCTAGCTGCCTCAGTTCATAACAGAGTGTAGGAAGGTGTTTGATAAAGTAGGCAAAGCTTATACTTGGGACAGAAGGCAGAATATAGGAAACTACATGAAAACATGAATAATTCAGTGAAAATGACTGTAAACAGATGAGAACTTGTTTAGAACAGCTGAAAGAGAAACTCCAAGTCATTTCTTAGTGTAGAAAAGGTAGCTAAGATAAGGGAAATCCTTAATACCAGTTAAGATCCCATGAAACATTGTATGAATCCTATATTCTTTACTTAAAGGAAACTAGAGTGGTAAATGTGTGTTATACAATGCAGAATACCTTGAAATAGAGAAAGAAACACTTTCGGCAGCTTTGGAAAGGCTTACACTTCACTGAAATGTAGTACTACACTCTATAACACAGTTGAGAGACAATGTTCCCTAGCTGCCTCAGTTCATAACAGAGTGTAGGAAGGTGTTTGATAAAGTGGGCAAAGCTTATACTTGGGCCAGAAGGCAGAATATAGGAAACTACATGAAAACATGAATAATTCAGTGAAAATGACTGTAAACAGATGAGAACTTGTTTAGAACAGCTGAAAGAGAATCTGCAAGTCAGTTCTTAGTGTAGAAAAGGTAGCTAAGATAAGGAAAATCCTTAATTCGAGTTAAGATTACATCAAACAGTGTATGAATCCTATATTCATTGCTTAAAGGAGACTAGAGTGGTAAATGTGTGTTATACAAGGCAGAATACCATTGAAATAGAGAAAGAAACACGTTCGGCAGCTTTGGAAAGCCTTACACTACACTGAAATGTAGTACTACACTCTATAACACAGTTCAGAGACAATGTTCCCTAGCTCCCTCAGTTCATAACAGTGTGTAGGAAGTTGTTTGATAAGGTGGGCAAAGCTTATACTTGGGCCAGAAGGAAGAATATAGGAAACTACATGAAAACATGAATAATTCATTGAAAATGACTGTAAACAGATGAGAACTTGTTGAGAACAGCTGAAAGAGAATCTCCAAGTCAGTTCTTAGTGTAGAAAAGGTAGCTAAGATAAGGGAAATCCTTAATTCCAGTTAAGATCACATGAAACACTCTATGAATCCTATATTCTTTACTTAAAGGAGACTAGAGTGGTAAATGTGTGTTATACAAGGCAGAATACCATTGAAATAGAGAAACAAACACGTTCGGCAGCTTTGGAAAGCCTTACACTTCACTGAAATGTAGTACTACACTCCATAACACAGTTGAGAGACAATGTTCCCGAGCTGCCTCAGTTCATAACAGTGTGTAGGAAGTTGTTTGATAAAGTGGGCAAAGCTTATACTTGGGCCAGAAGGCAGAATATCGGAAACTACATGAAAACATGAATAATTCAGTGAAAATGACTGTAAACAGATGAGAACTTGTTTAGAACAGATGAAAGAGATTCTCCAAGTCAGTTCTTAGTGTAGAAAAGGTAGCTAAATCCGGGAAATCCTTAATTCGAGTTAAGATAACATCAAACACTGTATGAATCCTATATTGTTTACTTAAAGGAGACTAGAGTGGTAAATGTGTGTTATATAAGGCAGAATACCATTGAAATAGAGAAAGAAACACGTTTGGCAGCTTTGGAAAGCCTTACACTTCACTGAAATGTAGTACTACACTCTATAACACAGTTGAGAGACAATGTTCCTAGCTCCCTCAGTTCATAACAGTGTGTAGGAAGTTGTTTGATAAAGTGGGAAAGCTTATACTTGGGCCAGAAGGCAGAATATAGGAAACTACATGAAAACATGAATAATTCATTGAAAATGACTGTAAACACATGAGAACTTGTTTAGAACAGCTGAAAGAGAATCTCCAAGTCAGTTCTTAGTGTAGAAAAGGTAGCTAAGATCCAGGAAATCCTTAATTCGAGTTACGATCACATGAAACACTATGAATCCTATATTCTTTACTTAAAGGAAACTAGAGTGGTAAATGTGTGTTATACAAGGCAGAATACCATTGAAATAGAGAAAGAAACACTTTCGACAGCTTTGGAAAGGCTTACACTTCACTGAAATGTAGTACTACACTCTATAACACAGTTGAGAGACAATGTTCCCTAGCTGCCTCAGTTCATAACAGAGTGTAGGAAGGTGTTTGATAAAGTGGGCAAAGCTTATACTTGGGCCAGAAGGCAGAATATAGGAAACTACATGAAAACATGAATAATTCAGTGAAAATGACTGTAAACAGATGAGAACTTGTTTAGAACAGCTGAAAGAGAATCTCCAAGTCAGTTCTTAGTGTACAAAAGGTAGCTAAGATAAGGAAAATCCTTAATTCGAGTTAAGATAACATCAAAAACTGTATGAATCCTATATTCATTACTTAAAGGAGACTAGAGTGGTAAATGTGTGTTATACAAGGCAGAATACCATTGAAATAGAGAAAGAAACACGTTTGGCAGCTTTGGAAAGCCTTACACTTCACTGAAATGTAGTACTACACTCTATAACACAGTTGAGAGACAATGTTCCTAGCTCCCTCAGTTCATAACAGTGTGTAGGAAGTTGTTTGATAAAGTGGGCAAAGCTTATACTTGGGCCAGAAGGCGGAATATAGGAAACTACATGAAAACATGAATAATTCATTGAAAATGACTGTAAACACATGAGAACTTGTTTAGAACAGCTGAAAGAGAATCTCCAAGTCATTTCTTAGTGTAGAAAAGGTAGCTAAGATCCTGGAAATCCTTAATTCGAGTTAAGATCACATGAAACACTGTATGAATCCTATATTCTTTACTTAAAGGAAACTAGAGTGGTAAATGTGTGTTATACAAGGCAGAATACCATTGAAATAGAGAAAGAAACACGTTCGGCAGCTTTGGAAAGGTTTACACTTCACTGAAATGTAGTACTACACTCTATAACACAGTTGAGAGACAATGTTCCCTAGCTGCCTCAGTTCATGAAAGAGTGTAGGAAGGTGTTTGATAAAGTAGGCAAAGCTTATACTTGGGCCAGAAGGCAGAATATAGGAAACTACATGAAAACATGAATAATTCAGTGAAAATGACTGTAAACAGATGAGAACTTGTTTAGAACAGCTGAAAGAGAATCTCCAAGTCAGTTCTTAGTGTACAAAAGGTAGCTAAGATAAGGAAAATCCTTAATTCGAGTTAAGATAACATCAAAAACTGTATGAATCCTATATTCATTACTTAAAGGAGACTAGAGTGGTAAATGTGTGTTATACAAGGCAGAATACCATTGAAATAGAGAAAGAAACACGTTCGGCAGCTTTGGAAAGCCTTCCACTACACTGAAATGTAGTACTACACTCTATAACACAGTTCAGAGACAATGTTCCCTAGCTCCCTCAGTTCATAACAGAGTGTAGGAAGGTGTTTGATAAAGTAGGCAAAGCTTATACTTGGGACAGAAGGCAGAATATAGGAAACTACATGAAAACATGAATAATTCAGTGAAAATGACTGTAAACAGATGAGAACTTGTTTAGAACAGCTGAAAGAGAAACTCCAAGTCATTTCTTAGTGTAGAAAAGGTAGCTAAGATAAGGGAAATCCTTAATACCAGTTAAGATCCCATGAAACATTGTATGAATCCTATATTCTTTACTTAAAGGAAACTAGAGTGGTAAATGTGTGTTATACAATGCAGAATACCTTGAAATAGAGAAAGAAACACTTTCGGCAGCTTTGGAAAGGCTTACACTTCACTGAAATGTAGTACTACACTCTATAACACAGTTGAGAGACAATGTTCCCTAGCTGCCTCAGTTCATAACAGAGTGTAGGAAGGTGTTTGATAAAGTGGGCAAAGCTTATACTTGGGCCAGAAGGCAGAATATAGGAAACTACATGAAAACATGAATAATTCAGTGAAAATGACTGTAAACAGATGAGAACTTGTTTAGAACAGCTGAAAGAGAATCTGCAAGTCAGTTCTTAGTGTAGAAAAGGTAGCTAAGATAAGGAAAATCCTTAATTCGAGTTAAGATTACATCAAACAGTGTATGAATCCTATATTCATTACTTAAAGGAGACTAGAGTGGTAAATGTGTGTTATACAAGGCAGAATACCATTGAAATAGAGAAAGAAACACGTTCGGCAGCTTTGGAAAGCCTTACACTACACTGAAATGTAGTACTACACTCTATAACACAGTTCAGAGACAATGTTCCCTAGCTCCCTCAGTTCATAACAGTGTGTAGGAAGTTGTTTGATAAGGTGGGCAAAGCTTATACTTGGGCCAGAAGGAAGAATATAGGAAACTACATGAAAACATGAATAATTCATTGAAAATGACTGTAAACAGATGAGAACTTGTTGAGAACAGCTGAAAGAGAATCTCCAAGTCAGTTCTTAGTGTAGAAAAGGTAGCTAAGATAAGGGAAATCCTTAATTCCAGTTAAGATCACATGAAACACTCTATGAATCCTATATTCTTTACTTAAAGGAGACTAGAGTGGTAAATGTGTGTTATACAAGGCAGAATACCATTGAAATAGAGAAACAAACACGTTCGGCAGCTTTGGAAAGCCTTACACTTCACTGAAATGTAGTACTACACTCTATAACACAGTTGAGAGACAATGTTCCCGAGCTGCCTCAGTTCATAACAGTGTGTAGGAAGTTGTTTGATAAAGTGGGCAAAGCTTCTACTTGGGCCAGAAGGCAGAATATCGGAAACTACATGAAAACATGAATAATTCAGTGAAAATGACTGTAAACAGATGAAAACTTGTTTAGAACAGATGAAAGAGATTCTCCAAGTCAGTTCTTAGTGTAGAAAAGGTAGCTAAATCCGGGAAATCCTTAATTCGAGTTAAGATAACATCAAACACTGTATGAATCCTATATTGTTTACTTAAAGGAGACTAGAGTGGTAAATGTGTGTTATATAAGGCAGAATACCATTGAAATAGAGAAAGAAACACGTTTGGCAGCTTTGGAAAGCCTTACACTTCACTGAAATGTAGTACTACACTCTATAGCACAGTTGAGAGACAATGTTCCTAGCTCCCTCAGTTCATAACACTGTGTAGGAAGTTGTTTGATAAAGTGGGAAAGCTTATACTTGGGCCAGAAGGCAGAATATAGGAAACTACATGAAAACATGAATAATTCATTGAAAATGACTGTAAACACATGAGAACTTGTTTAGAACAGCTGAAAGAGAATCTCCAAGTCAGTTCTTAGTGTAGAAAAGGTAGCTAAGATCCAGGAAATCCTTAATTCGAGTTACGATCACATGAAACACTATGAATCCTATATTCTTTACTTAAAGGAAACTAGAGTGGTAAATGTGTGTTATACAAGGCAGAATACCATTGAAATAGAGAAAGAAACACTTTCGGCAGCTCTGGAAAGGCTTACACTTCACTGAAATGTAGTACTACACTCTATAACACAGTTGAGAGACAATGTTCCCTAGCTGCCTCAGTTTATAACAGAGTGTAGGAAGGTGTTTGATAAAGTGGGCAAAGCTTATACTTGGGCCAGAAGGCAGAATATAGGAAACTACATGAAAACATGAATAATTCAGTGAAAATGACTGTAAACAGATGAGAACTTGTTTAGAACAGCTGAAAGAGAATCTCCAAGTCAGTTCTTAGTGTACAAAAGGTAGCTAAGATAAGGAAAATCCTTAATTCGAGTTAAGATAACATCAAAAACTGTATGAATCCTATATTCATTACTTAAAGGAGACTAGAGTGGTAAATGTGTGTTATACAAGGCAGAATACCATTGAAATAGAGAAAGAAACACGTTCGGCAGCTTTGGAAAGCCTTACACTACACTGAAATGTATTACTACACTCTATAACACAGTTCAGAGACAATGTTCCCTAGCTCCCTCAGTTCATAACAGTGTGTAGGAAGTTGTTTGATAAGGTGGGCAAACCTTATACTTGGGCCAGAAGGCAGAATATAGGAAACTACATGAAAACATGCATAATTCATTGAAAATGACTGTAAACAGATGAGAACTTCTTTAGAACAGCTGAAAGAGAATCTCCAAGTCAGTTCTTAGTGTAGAAAAGGTAGCTAAGATAAGGGAAATCCTTAATTCCAGTTAAGATCACATGAAACACTCTATGAATCCTATATTCTTTACTTAAAGGAGACTAGAGTGGTAAATGTTTGTTATACAAGGCAGAATACCATTGAAATAGAGAAACAAACATGTTCGGCAGCTTTGGAAAGCCTTACACTTCACTGAAATGTAGTACTACACTCTATAACACAGTTGAGAGACAATGTTCCCGAGCTGCCTCAGTTCATAACAGTGTGTAGGAAGTTGTTTGATAAAGTGGGCAAAGCTTATACTTGGGCCAGAAGGCAGAATATATGAAACTACATGAAAACATGAATAATTCAGTGAAAATGACTGTAAACAGATGAGAACTTGTTTAGAACAGCTGAAAGAGAATCTCCAAGTCAGTTCTTAGTGTAGAAAAGGTAGCTAAGATAAGGAAAATCCTTAATTCGAGTTAAGATAACATCAAAAACTGTATGAATCCTATATTCATTACTTAAAGGAGACTAGAGTGGTAAATGTGTGTTATACAAGGCAGAATACCATTGAAATAGAGAAAGAAACACGTTCGGCAGCTTTGGAAAGCCTTACACTACACTGAAATGTAGTACTACACTCTATAACACAGTTCAGAGACAATGTTCCCTAGCTCCCTCAGTTCATAACAGTGTGTAGGAAGTTGTTTGATAAGGTGGGCAAACCTTATACTTGGGCCAGAAGGCAGAATATAGGAAACTACATGAAAACATGAATAATTCATTGAAAATGACTGTAAACAGATGAGAACTTCTTTAGAACAGCTGAAAGAGAATCTGCAAGTCAGTTCTTAGTGTAGAAAAGGTAGCTAAGATAAGGGAAATCCTTAATTCCAGTTAAGATCACATGAAACACTCTATGAATCCTATATTCTTTACTTAAAGGAGACTAGAGTGGTAAATGTGTGTTATACAAGGCAGAATACCATTGAAATAGAGAAAGAAACACGTTCGGCAGCTTTGGAAAGCCTTACACTACACTGAAATGTAGTACTACACTCTATAACACAGTTCAGAGACAATGTTCCCTAGCTCCCTCAGTTCATAACAGTGTGTAGGAAGTTGTTTGATAAGGTGGGCAAAGCTTATACTTGGGCCAGAAGGCAGAATATATGAAACTACATGAAAACATGAATAATTCAGTGAAAATGACTGTAAACAGATGAGAACTTGTTTAGAACAGATGAAAGAGATTCTCCAAGTCAGTTCTTAGTGTAGAAAAGGTAGCTAAATCCGGGAAATCCTTAATTCGAGTTAAGATAACATCAAACACTGTATGAATCCTATATTGTTTACTTAAAGGAGACTAGAGTCGTAAATGTGTGTTATATAAGGCAGAATACCATTGAAATAGAGAAAGAAACACGTTCGGCAGCTTTGGAAAGCCTTACACTTCAATGAAATGTAGTACTACACTCTATAACACAGTTGAGAGACAATGTTCCTAGCTCCCTCAGTTCATAACAGTGTGTAGGAAGTTGTTTGATAAAGTGGGCAAAGCTTATACTTGGGCCAGAAGGCAGAATATAGGAAACTACATGAAAACATGAATAATTCATTGAAAATGACTGTAAACACATGAGAACTTGTTTAGAACAGCTGAAAGAGAATCTCCAAGTCATTTCTTAGTGTAGAAAAGGTGGCTAAGATCCTGGAAATCCTTAATTCGAGTTAAGATCACATGAAACACTGTATGAATCCTATATTCTTTACTTAAAGGAAACTAGAGTGGTAAATGTGTGTTATACAAGGCAGAATACCATTGAAATAGAGAAAGAAACACGTTCGGCAGCTTTGGAAAGGCTTACACTTCACTGAAATGTAGTACTACACTCTATAACACAGTTGAGAGACAATGTTCCCTAGCTGCCTCAGTTCATGAAAGAGTGTAGGAAGGTGTTTGATAAAGTAGGCAAAGCTTATACTTGGGCCAGAAGGCAGAATATAGGAAACTACATGAAAACATGAATAATTCAGTGAAAATGACTGTAAACAGATGAGAACTTGTTTAGAACAGCTGAAAGAGAAACTCCAAGTCAATTCTTAGTGTAGAAAAGGTAGATAAGATAAGGGAAATCCTTAATACCAGTTAAGATCCCATGAAACATTGTATGAATCCTATAATCTTTACTTAAAGGAAACTAGAGTGGTAAATGTGTGTTATACAAGGCAGAATACCATTGAAATAGAGAAAGAAACACTTTCGGCAGCTTTGGAAAGGCTTACACTTCTCTGAAATGTAGTACTACACTCTATAACACAGTTGAGAGACAATGTTCCCTAGCTGCCTCAGTTCATAACAGAGTGTAGGAAGGTGTTTGATAAAGTGGGCAAAGCTTATACTTGGGCCAGAAGGCAGAATATAGGAAACTACATGAAAACATGAATAATTCAGTGAAAATGACTGTAAACAGATGAGAACTTGTTTAGAACAGCTGAAAGAGAATCTCCAAGTCAGTTCTTAGTGTAGAAAAGGTAGCTAAGATAAGGAAAATCCTTAATTCGAGTTAAGATAACATCAAACACTGTATGAATCCTATATTCATTACTTAAAGGAGACTAGAGTGGTAAATGTGTGTTATACAAGGCAGAATACCATTGAAATAGAGAAACAAACATGTTCGGCAGCTTTGGAAAGCCTTACACTTCACTGAAATGTAGTACTACACTCTATAACACAGTTGAGAGACAATGTTCCCGAGCTGCCTCAGTTCATAACAGTGTGTAGGAAGTTGTTTGATAAAGTGGGCAAAGCTTATACTTGGGCCAGAAGGCAGAATATATGAAACTACATGAAAACATGAATAATTCAGTGAAAATGACTGTAAACAGATGAGAACTTGTTTAGAACAGATGAAAGAGATTCTCCAAGTCAGTTCTTAGTGTAGAAAAGGTAGCTAAATCCGGGAAATCCTTAATTCGAGTTAAGATAACATCAAACACTGTATGAATCCTATATTGTTTACTTAAAGGAGACTAGAGTCGTAAATGTGTGTTATATAAGGCAGAATACCATTGAAATAGAGAAAGAAACACGTTCGGCAGCTTTGGAAAGCCTTACACTTCAATGAAATGTAGTACTACACTCTATAACACAGTTGAGAGACAATGTTCCTAGCTCCCTCAGTTCATAACAGTGTGTAGGAAGTTGTTTGATAAAGTGGGCAAAGCTTATACTTGGGCCAGAAGGCAGAATATAGGAAACTACATGAAAACATGAATAATTCATTGAAAATGACTGTAAACACATGAGAACTTGTTTAGAACAGCTGAAAGAGAATCTCCAAGTCATTTCTTAGTGTAGAAAAGGTGGCTAAGATCCTGGAAATCCTTAATTCGAGTTAAGATCACATGAAACACTGTATGAATCCTATATTCTTTACTTAAAGGAAACTAGAGTGGTAAATGTGTGTTATACAAGGCAGAATACCATTGAAATAGAGAAAGAAACACGTTCGGCAGCTTTGGAAAGGCTTACACTTCACTGAAATGTAGTACTACACTCTATAACACAGTTGAGAGACAATGTTCCCTAGCTGCCTCAGTTCATGAAAGAGTGTAGGAAGGTGTTTGATAAAGTGGGCAAAGCTTATACTTGGGCCAGAAGGCAGAATATAGGAAACTACATGAAAACATGAATAATTCAGTGAAAATGACTGTAAACAGATGAGAACTTGTTTAGAACAGCTGAAAGAGAATCTCCAAGTCAGTTCTTAGTGTAGAAAAGGTAGCTAAGATAAGGAAAATCCTTAATTCGAGTTAAGATAACATCAAACACTGTATGAATCCTATATTCATTACTTAAAGGAGACTAGAGTGGTAAATGTGTGTTATACAAGGCAGAATACCATTGAAATAGAGAAAGAAACACGTTCGGCAGCTTTGGAAAGCCTTACACTACACTGAAATGTAGTACTACACTCTATAACACAGTTCAGAGACAATGTTCCCTAGCTCCCTCAGTTCATAACAGTGTGTAGGAAGTTGTTTGATAAGGTGGGCAAAGCTTATACTTGGGCCAGAAGGCAGAATATAGGAAACTACATGAAAACATGAATAATTCATTGAAAATGACTGTAAACAGATGAGAACTTGTTTAGAACAGCTGAAAGAGAATCTCCAAGTCAGTTCTTAGTGTAGAAAAGGTAGCTAAATCCGGGAAATCCTTAATTCGAGTTAAGATAACATCAAACACTGTATGAATCCTATATTGTTTACTTAAATGAGACTAGAGTGGTAAATGTGTGTTATATAAGGCAGAATACCATTGAAATAGAGAAAGAAACACGTTTGGCAGCTTTGGAAAGCCTTACACTTCACTGAAATGTAGTACTACACTCTATAACACAGTTGAGAGACAATGTTCCTAGCTCCCTCAGTTCATAACAGTGTGTAGGAAGTTGTTTGATAAAGTGGGAAAGCTTATACTTGGGCCAGAAGGCAGAATATAGGAAACTACATGAAAACATGCATAATTCATTGAAAATGACTGTAAACAGATGAGAACTTCTTTAGAACAGCTGAAAGAGAATCTCCAAGTCAGTTCTTAGTGTAGAAAAGGTAGCTAAGATAAGGGAAATCCTTAATTCCAGTTAAGATCACATGAAACACTCTATGAATCCTATATTCTTTACTTAAAGGAGACTAGAGTGGTAAATGTTTGTTATACAAGGCAGAATACCATTGAAATAGAGAAACAAACATGTTCGGCAGCTTTGGAAAGCCTTACACTTCACTGAAATGTAGTACTACACTCTATAACACAGTTGAGAGACAATGTTCCCGAGCTGCCTCAGTTCATAACAGTGTGTAGGAAGTTGTTTGATAAAGTGGGCAAAGCTTATACTTGGGCCAGAAGGCAGAATATATGAAACTACATGAAAACATGAATAATTCAGTGAAAATGACTGTAAACAGATGAGAACTTGTTTAGAACAGCTGAAAGAGAATCTCCAAGTCAGTTCTTAGTGTAGAAAAGGTAGCTAAGATAAGGAAAATCCTTAATTCGAGTTAAGATAACATCAAAAACTGTATGAATCCTATATTCATTACTTAAAGGAGACTAGAGTGGTAAATGTGTGTTATACAAGGCAGAATACCATTGAAATAGAGAAAGAAACACGTTCGGCAGCTTTGGAAAGCCTTACACTACACTGAAATGTAGTACTACACTCTATAACACAGTTCAGAGACAATGTTCCCTAGCTCCCTCAGTTCATAACAGTGTGTAGGAAGTTGTTTGATAAGGTGGGCAAACCTTATACTTGGGCCAGAAGGCAGAATATAGGAAACTACATGAAAACATGAATAATTCATTGAAAATGACTGTAAACAGATGAGAACTTCTTTAGAACAGCTGAAAGAGAATCTGCAAGTCAGTTCTTAGTGTAGAAAAGGTAGCTAAGATAAGGGAAATCCTTAATTCCAGTTAAGATCACATGAAACACTCTATGAATCCTATATTCTTTACTTAAAGGAGACTAGAGTGGTAAATGTGTGTTATACAAGGCAGAATACCATTGAAATAGAGAAAGAAACACATTCGGCAGCTTTGGAAAGCCTTACACTACACTGAAATGTAGTACTACACTCTATAACACAGTTCAGAGACAATGTTCCCTAGCTCCCTCAGTTCATAACAGTGTGTAGGAAGTTGTTTGATAAGGTGGGCAAAGCTTATACTTGGGCCAGAAGGCAGAATATATGAAACTACATGAAAACATGAATAATTCAGTGAAAATGACTGTAAACAGATGAGAACTTGTTTAGAACAGATGAAAGAGATTCTCCAAGTCAGTTCTTAGTGTAGAAAAGGTAGCTAAATCCGGGAAATCCTTAATTCGAGTTAAGATAACATCAAACACTGTATGAATCCTATATTGTTTACTTAAAGGAGACTAGAGTCGTAAATGTGTGTTATATAAGGCAGAATACCATTGAAATAGAGAAAGAAACACGTTCGGCAGCTTTGGAAAGCCTTACACTTCAATGAAATGTAGTACTACACTCTATAACACAGTTGAGAGACAATGTTCCTAGCTCCCTCAGTTCATAACAGTGTGTAGGAAGTTGTTTGATAAAGTGGGCAAAGCTTATACTTGGGCCAGAAGGCAGAATATAGGAAACTACATGAAAACATGAATAATTCATTGAAAATGACTGTAAACACATGAGAACTTGTTTAGAACAGCTGAAAGAGAATCTCCAAGTCATTTCTTAGTGTAGAAAAGGTGGCTAAGATCCTGGAAATCCTTAATTCGAGTTAAGATCACATGAAACACTGTATGAATCCTATATTCTTTACTTAAAGGAAACTAGAGTGGTAAATGTGTGTTATACAAGGCAGAATACCATTGAAATAGAGAAAGAAACACGTTCGGCAGCTTTGGAAAGGCTTACACTTCACTGAAATGTAGTACTACACTCTATAACACAGTTGAGAGACAATGTTCCCTAGCTGCCTCAGTTCATGAAAGAGTGTAGGAAGGTGTTTGATAAAGTAGGCAAAGCTTATACTTGGGCCAGAAGGCAGAATATAGGAAACTACATGAAAACATGAATAATTCAGTGAAAATGACTGTAAACAGATGAGAACTTGTTTAGAACAGCTGAAAGAGAAACTCCAAGTCAATTCTTAGTGTAGAAAAGGTAGATAAGATAAGGGAAATCCTTAATACCAGTTAAGATCCCATGAAACATTGTATGAATCCTATAATCTTTACTTAAAGGAAACTAGAGTGGTAAATGTGTGTTATACAAGGCAGAATACCATTGAAATAGAGAAAGAAACACTTTCGGCAGCTTTGGAAAGGCTTACACTTCTCTGAAATGTAGTACTACACTCTATAACACAGTTGAGAGACAATGTTCCCTAGCTGCCTCAGTTCATAACAGAGTGTAGGAAGGTGTTTGATAAAGTGGGCAAAGCTTATACTTGGGCCAGAAGGCAGAATATAGGAAACTACATGAAAACATGAATAATTCAGTGAAAATGACTGTAAACAGATGAGAACTTGTTTAGAACAGCTGAAAGAGAATCTCCAAGTCAGTTCTTAGTGTAGAAAAGGTAGCTAAGATAAGGAAAATCCTTAATTCGAGTTAAGATAACATCAAACACTGTATGAATCCTATATTCATTACTTAAAGGAGACTAGAGTGGTAAATGTGTGTTATACAAGGCAGAATACCATTGAAATAGAGAAACAAACATGTTCGGCAGCTTTGGAAAGCCTTACACTTCACTGAAATGTAGTACTACACTCTATAACACAGTTGAGAGACAATGTTCCCGAGCTGCCTCAGTTCATAACAGTGTGTAGGAAGTTGTTTGATAAAGTGGGCAAAGCTTATACTTGGGCCAGAAGGCAGAATATATGAAACTACATGAAAACATGAATAATTCAGTGAAAATGACTGTAAACAGATGAGAACTTGTTTAGAACAGATGAAAGAGATTCTCCAAGTCAGTTCTTAGTGTAGAAAAGGTAGCTAAATCCGGGAAATCCTTAATTCGAGTTAAGATAACATCAAACACTGTATGAATCCTATATTGTTTACTTAAAGGAGACTAGAGTCGTAAATGTGTGTTATATAAGGCAGAATACCATTGAAATAGAGAAAGAAACACGTTCGGCAGCTTTGGAAAGCCTTACACTTCAATGAAATGTAGTACTACACTCTATAACACAGTTGAGAGACAATGTTCCTAGCTCCCTCAGTTCATAACAGTGTGTAGGAAGTTGTTTGATAAAGTGGGCAAAGCTTATACTTGGGCCAGAAGGCAGAATATAGGAAACTACATGAAAACATGAATAATTCATTGAAAATGACTGTAAACACATGAGAACTTGTTTAGAACAGCTGAAAGAGAATCTCCAAGTCATTTCTTAGTGTAGAAAAGGTGGCTAAGATCCTGGAAATCCTTAATTCGAGTTAAGATCACATGAAACACTGTATGAATCCTATATTCTTTACTTAAAGGAAACTAGAGTGGTAAATGTGTGTTATACAAGGCAGAATACCATTGAAATAGAGAAAGAAACACGTTCGGCAGCTTTGGAAAGGCTTACACTTCACTGAAATGTAGTACTACACTCTATAACACAGTTGAGAGACAATGTTCCCTAGCTGCCTCAGTTCATGAAAGAGTGTAGGAAGGTGTTTGATAAAGTGGGCAAAGCTTATACTTGGGCCAGAAGGCAGAATATAGGAAACTACATGAAAACATGAATAATTCAGTGAAAATGACTGTAAACAGATGAGAACTTGTTTAGAACAGCTGAAAGAGAATCTCCAAGTCAGTTCTTAGTGTAGAAAAGGTAGCTAAGATAAGGAAAATCCTTAATTCGAGTTAAGATAACATCAAACACTGTATGAATCCTATATTCATTACTTAAAGGAGACTAGAGTGGTAAATGTGTGTTATACAAGGCAGAATACCATTGAAATAGAGAAAGAAACACGTTCGGCAGCTTTGGAAAGCCTTACACTACACTGAAATGTAGTACTACACTCTATAACACAGTTCAGAGACAATGTTCCCTAGCTCCCTCAGTTCATAACAGTGTGTAGGAAGTTGTTTGATAAGGTGGGCAAAGCTTATACTTGGGCCAGAAGGCAGAATATAGGAAACTACATGAAAACATGAATAATTCATTGAAAATGACTGTAAACAGATGAGAACTTGTTTAGAACAGCTGAAAGAGAATCTCCAAGTCAGTTCTTAGTGTAGAAAAGGTAGCTAAATCCGGGAAATCCTTAATTCGAGTTAAGATAACATCAAACACTGTATGAATCCTATATTGTTTACTTAAATGAGACTAGAGTGGTAAATGTGTGTTATATAAGGCAGAATACCATTGAAATAGAGAAAGAAACACGTTTGGCAGCTTTGGAAAGCCTTACACTTCACTGAAATGTAGTACTACACTCTATAACACAGTTGAGAGACAATGTTCCTAGCTCCCTCAGTTCATAACAGTGTGTAGGAAGTTGTTTGATAAAGTGGGAAAGCTTATACTTGGGCCAGAAGGCAGAATATAGGAAACTACATGAAAACATGAATAATTCATTAAAAATGACTGTAAACACATGAGAACTTGTTTAGAACAGCTGAAAGAGAATCTCCAAGTCAGTTCTTAGTGTAGAAAAGGTAGCTAAGATCCAGGAAATCCTTAATTCGAGTTACGATCACATGAAACACTATGAATCCTATATTCTTTACTTAAAGGAAACTAGAGTGGTAAATGTGTGTTATACAAGGCAGAATACCATTGAAATAGAGAAAGAAACACTTTCGGCAGCTCTGGAAAGGCTTACACTTCACTGAAATGTAGTACTACACTCTATAACACAGTTGAGAGACAATGTTCCCTAGCTGCCTCAGTTCATAACAGAGTGTAGGAAGGTGTTTGATAAAGTGGGCAAAGCTTATACTTGGGCCAGAAGGCAGAATATAGGAACTACATGAAAACATGAATAATTCAGTGAAAATGACTGTAAACAGATGAGAACTTGTTTAGAACAGCTGAAAGAGAATCTCCAAGTCAGTTCTTAGTGTACAAAAGGTAGCTAAGATAAGGAAAATCCTTAATTCGAGTTAAGATAACATCAAAAACTGTATGAATCCTATATTCATTACTTAAAGGAGACTAGAGTGGTAAATGTGTGTTATACAAGGCAGAATACCATTGAAATAGAGAAAGAAACACGTTCGGCAGCTTTGGAAAGCCTTACACTACACTGAAATGTATTACTACACTCTATAACACAGTTCAGAGACAATGTTCCCTAGCTCCCTCAGTTCATAACAGTGTGTAGGAAGTTGTTTGATAAGGTGGGCAAACCTTATACTTGGGCCAGAAGGCAGAATATAGGAAACTACATGAAAACATGAATAATTCATTGAAAATGACTGTAAACAGATGAGAACTTCTTTAGAACAGCTGAAAGAGAATCTCCAAGTCAGTTCTTAGTGTAGAAAAGGTAGCTAAGATAAGGGAAATCCTTAATTCCAGTTAAGATCACATGAAACACTCTATGAATCCTATATTCTTTACTTAAAGGAGACTAGAGTGGTAAATGTTTGTTATACAAGGCAGAATACCATTGAAATAGAGAAACAAACATGTTCGGCAGCTTTGGAAAGCCTTACACTTCACTGAAATGTAGTACTACACTCTATAACACAGTTGAGAGACAATGTTCCCGAGCTGCCTCAGTTCATAACAGTGTGTAGGAAGTTGTTTGATAAAGTGGGCAAAGCTTATACTTGGGCCAGAAGGCAGAATATATGAAACTACATGAAAACATGAATAATTCAGTGAAAATGACTGTAAACAGATGAGAACTTGTTTAGAACAGATGAAAGAGATTCTCCAAGTCAGTTCTTAGTGTAGAAAAGGTGGCTAAGATCCTGGAAATCCTTAATTCGAGTTAAGATCACATGAAACACTGTATGAATCCTATATTCTTTACTTAAAGGAAACTAGAGTGGTAAATGTGTGTTATACAAGGCAGAATACCATTGAAATAGAGAAAGAAACACGTTCGGCAGCTTTGGAAAGGCTTACACTTCACTGAAATGTAGTACTACACTCTATAACACAGTTGAGAGACAATGTTCCCTAGCTGCCTCAGTTCATGAAAGAGTGTAGGAAGGTGTTTGATAAAGTAGGCAAAGCTTATACTTGGGCCAGAAGGCAGAATATAGGAAACTACATGAAAACATGAATAATTCAGTGAAAATGACTGTAAACAGATGAGAACTTGTTTAGAACAGCTGAAAGAGAAACTCCAAGTCAGTTCTTAGTGTAGAAAAGGTAGCTAAGATAAGGGAAATCCTTAATACCAGTTAAGATCCCATGAAACATTGTATGAATCCTATAATCTTTACTTAAAGGAAAGTAGAGTGGTAAATGTGTGTTATACAAGGCAGAATACCATTGAAATAGAGAAAGAAACACTTTCGGCAGCTTTGGAAAGGCTTACACTTCTCTGAAATGTAGTACTACACTCTATAACACAGTTGAGAGACAATGTTCCCTAGCTGCCTCAGTTCATAACAGAGTGTAGGAAGGTGTTTGATAAAGTGGGCAAAGCTTATACTTGGGCCAGAAGGCAGAATATAGGAAACTACATGAAAACATGAATAATTCAGTGAAAATGACTGTAAACAGATGAGAACTTGTTTAGAACAGCTGAAAGAGAATCTCCAAGTCAGTTCTTAGTGTAGAAAAGGTAGCTAAGATAAGGAAAATCCTTAATTCGAGTTAAGATAACATCAAACACTGTATGAATCCTATATTCATTACTTAAAGGAGACTAGAGTGGTAAATGTGTGTTATACAAGGCAGAATACCATTGAAATAGAGAAAGAAACACGTTCGGCAGCTTTGGAAAGCCTTACACTACACTGAAATGTAGTACTACACTCTATAACACAGTTCAGAGACAATGTTCCCTAGCTCCCTCAGTTCATAACAGTGTGTAGGAAGTTGTTTGATAAGGTGGGCAAAGCTTATACTTGGGCCAGAAGGCAGAATATAGGAAACTACATGAAAACATGAATAATTCATTGAAAATGACTGTAAACAGATGAGAACTTGTTTAGAACAGCTGAAAGAGAATCTCCAAGTCAGTTCTTAGTGTAGAAAAGGTAGCTAAATCCGGGAAATCCTTAATTCGAGTTAAGATAACATCAAACACTGTATGAATCCTATATTGTTTACTTAAAGGAGACTAGAGTGGTAAATGTGTGTTATATAAGGCAGAATACCATTGAAATAGAGAAAGAAACACGTTTGGAAGCTTTGGAAATCCTTAGACTTCACTGAAATGTAGTACTACACTCTATAACACAGTTGAGAGACAATGTTCCTAGCTCCCTCAGTTCATAACAGTGTGTAGGAAGTTGTTTGATAAAGTGGGCAAAGCTTATACTTGGGCCAGAAGGCAGAATATAGGAAACTACATGAAAACATGAATAATTCATTGAAAATGACTGTAAACACATGAGAACTTGTTTAGAACAGCTGAAAGAGAATCTCCAAGTCAGTTCTTAGTGTAGAAAAGGTAGCTAAGATCCGGGAAATCCTTAATTCGAGTTAAGATCACATGAAACACTGTAGGAATCCTATATTCTTTACTTAAAGGAAACTAGTGTGGTAAATGTGTGTTATACAAGGCAGAATACCATTGAAATAGAGAAAGAAACACGTTCGGCAGCTTTGGAAAGGCTTACACTTCACTGAAATGTAGTACTACACTCTATAACACAGTTGAGAGACAATGTTCCCTAGCTGACTCAGTTCATAACAGAGTGTAGGAAGGTGTTTGATAAAGTAGGCAAAGCTTATACTTGGGCCAGAAGGCAGAATATAGGAAACTACATGAAAACATGAATAATTCAGTGAAAATGACTGTAAACAGATGAGAACTTGTTTAGAACAGCTGAAAGAGAAACTCCAAGTCATTTCTTAGTGTAGAAAAGGTAGCTAAGATAAGGGAAATCCTTAATACCAGTTAAGATCCCATGAAACATTGTATGAATCCTATATTCATTACTTAAAGGAGACTAGAGTGGTAAATGTGTGTTATACAAGGCAGAATACCATTGAAATAGAGAAAGAAACACGTTCGGCAGCTTTGGAAAGCCTTACACTACACTGAAATGTAGTACTACACTCTATAACACAGTTCAGAGACAATGTTCCCTAGCTCCCTCAGTTCATAACAGTGTGTAGGAAGTTGTTTGATAAGGTGGGCAAAGCTTATACTTGGGCCAGAAGGAAGAATATAGGAAACTACATGAAAACATGAATAATTCATTGAAAATGACTGTAAACAGATGAGAACTTGTTGAGAACAGCTGAAAGAGAATCTCCAAGTCAGTTCTTAGTGTAGAAAAGGTAGCTAAGATAAGGGAAATCCTTAATTCCAGTTAAGATCACATGAAACACTCTATGAATCCTATATTCTTTACTTAAAGGAGACTAGAGTGGTAAATGTGTGTTATACAAGGCAGAATACCATTGAAATAGAGAAACAAACACGTTCGGCAGCTTTGGAAAGCCTTACACTTCACTGAAATGTAGTACTACACTCTATAACACAGTTGAGAGACAATGTTCCTAGCTCCCTCAGTTCATAACAGTGTGTAGGAAGTTGTTTGATAAAGTGGGAAAGCTTATACTTGGGCCAGAAGGCAGAATATAGGAAACTACATGAAAACATGAATAATTCATTGAAAATGACTGTAAACACATGAGAACTTGTTTAGAACAGCTGAAAGAGAATCTCCAAGTCAGTTCTTAGTGTAGAAAAGGTAGCTAAGATCCAGGAAATCCTTAATTCGAGTTACGATCACATGAAACACTATGAATCCTATATTCTTTACTTAAAGGAAACTAGAGTGGTAAATGTGTGTTATACAAGGCAGAATACCATTGAAATAGAGAAAGAAACACTTTCGGCAGCTCTGGAAAGGCTTACACTTCACTGAAATGTAGTACTACACTCTATAACACAGTTGAGAGACAATGTTCCCTAGCTGCCTCAGTTCATAACAGAGTGTAGGAAGGTGTTTGATAAAGTGGGCAAAGCTTATACTTGGGCCAGAAGGCAGAATATAGGAACTACATGAAAACATGAATAATTCAGTGAAAATGACTGTAAACAGATGAGAACTTGTTTAGAACAGCTGAAAGAGAATCTCCAAGTCAGTTCTTAGTGTACAAAAGGTAGCTAAGATAAGGAAAATCCTTAATTCGAGTTAAGATAACATCAAAAACTGTATGAATCCTATATTCATTACTTAAAGGAGACTAGAGTGGTAAATGTGTGTTATACAAGGCAGAATACCATTGAAATAGAGAAAGAAACACGTTCGGCAGCTTTGGAAAGCCTTACACTACACTGAAATGTATTACTACACTCTATAACACAGTTCAGAGACAATGTTCCCTAGCTCCCTCAGTTCATAACAGTGTGTAGGAAGTTGTTTGATAAGGTGGGCAAACCTTATACTTGGGCCAGAAGGCAGAATATAGGAAACTACATGAAAACATGAATAATTCATTGAAAATGACTGTAAACAGATGAGAACTTCTTTAGAACAGCTGAAAGAGAATCTCCAAGTCAGTTCTTAGTGTAGAAAAGGTAGCTAAGATAAGGGAAATCCTTAATTCCAGTTAAGATCACATGAAACACTCTATGAATCCTATATTCTTTACTTAAAGGAGACTAGAGTGGTAAATGTTTGTTATACAAGGCAGAATACCATTGAAATAGAGAAACAAACATGTTCGGCAGCTTTGGAAAGCCTTACACTTCACTGAAATGTAGTACTACACTCTATAACACAGTTGAGAGACAATGTTCCCGAGCTGCCTCAGTTCATAACAGTGTGTAGGAAGTTGTTTGATAAAGTGGGCAAAGCTTATACTTGGGCCAGAAGGCAGAATATATGAAACTACATGAAAACATGAATAATTCAGTGAAAATGACTGTAAACAGATGAGAACTTGTTTAGAACAGATGAAAGAGATTCTCCAAGTCAGTTCTTAGTGTAGAAAAGGTAGCTAAATCCGGGAAATCCTTAATTCGAGTTAAGATAACATCAAACACTGTATGAATCCTATATTGTTTACTTAAAGGAGACTAGAGTCGTAAATGTGTGTTATATAAGGCAGAATACCATTGAAATAGAGAAAGAAACACGTTCGGCAGCTTTGGAAAGCCTTACACTTCAATGAAATGTAGTACTACACTCTATAACACAGTTGAGAGACAATGTTCCTAGCTCCCTCAGTTCATAACAGTGTGTAGGAAGTTGTTTGATAAAGTGGGCAAAGCTTATACTTGGGCCAGAAGGCAGAATATAGGAAACTACATGAAAACATGAATAATTCATTGAAAATGACTGTAAACACATGAGAACTTGTTTAGAACAGCTGAAAGAGAATCTCCAAGTCATTTCTTAGTGTAGAAAAGGTGGCTAAGATCCTGGAAATCCTTAATTCGAGTTAAGATCACATGAAACACTGTATGAATCCTATATTCTTTACTTAAAGGAAACTAGAGTGGTAAATGTGTGTTATACAAGGCAGAATACCATTGAAATAGAGAAAGAAACACGTTCGGCAGCTTTGGAAAGGCTTACACTTCACTGAAATGTAGTACTACACTCTATAACACAGTTGAGAGACAATGTTCCCTAGCTGCCTCAGTTCATGAAAGAGTGTAGGAAGGTGTTTGATAAAGTAGGCAAAGCTTATACTTGGGCCAGAAGGCAGAATATAGGAAACTACATGAAAACATGAATAATTCAGTGAAAATGACTGTAAACAGATGAGAACTTGTTTAGAACAGCTGAAAGAGAAACTCCAAGTCAGTTCTTAGTGTAGAAAAGGTAGCTAAGATAAGGGAAATCCTTAATACCAGTTAAGATCCCATGAAACATTGTATGAATCCTATAATCTTTACTTAAAGGAAACTAGAGTGGTAAATGTGTGTTATACAAGGCAGAATACCATTGAAATAGAGAAAGAAACACTTTCGGCAGCTTTGGAAAGGCTTACACTTCTCTGAAATGTAGTACTACACTCTATAACACAGTTGAGAGACAATGTTCCCTAGCTGCCTCAGTTCATAACAGAGTGTAGGAAGGTGTTTGATAAAGTGGGCAAAGCTTGTACTTGGGCCAGAAGGCAGAATATAGGAAACTACATGAAAACATGAATAATTCAGTGAAAATGACTGTAAACAGATGAGAACTTGTTTAGAACAGCTGAAAGAGAATCTCCAAGTCAGTTCTTAGTGTAGAAAAGGTAGCTAAGATAAGGAAAATCCTTAATTCGAGTTAAGATAACATCAAACACTGTATGAATCCTATATTCATTACTTAAAGGAGACTAGAGTGGTAAATGTGTGTTATACAAGGCAGAATACCATTGAAATAGAGAAAGAAACACGTTCGGCAGCTTTGGAAAGCCTTACACTACACTGAAATGTAGTACTACACTCTATAACACAGTTCAGAGACAATGTTCCCTAGCTCCCTCAGTTCATAACAGTGTGTAGGAAGTTGTTTGATAAGGTGGGCAAAGCTTATACTTGGGCCAGAAGGCAGAATATAGGAAACTACATGAAAACATGAATAATTCATTGAAAATGACTGTAAACAGATGAGAACTTGTTTAGAACAGCTGAAAGAGAATCTCCAAGTCAGTTCTTAGTGTAGAAAAGGTAGCTAAATCCGGGAAATCCTTAATTCGAGTTAAGATAACATCAAACACTGTATGAATCCTATATTGTTTACTTAAAGGAGACTAGAGTGGTAAATGTGTGTTATATAAGGCAGAATACCATTGAAATAGAGAAAGAAACACGTTTGGAAGCTTTGGAAATCCTTAGACTTCACTGAAATGTAGTACTACACTCTATAACACAGTTGAGAGACAATGTTCCTAGCTCCCTCAGTTCATAACAGTGTGTAGGAAGTTGTTTGATAAAGTGGGCAAAGCTTATACTTGGGCCAGAAGGCAGAATATAGGAAACTACATGAAAACATGAATAATTCATTGAAAATGACTGTAAACACATGAGAACTTGTTTAGAACAGCTGAAAGAGAATCTCCAAGTCAGTTCTTAGTGTAGAAAAGGTAGCTAAGATCCGGGAAATCCTTAATTCGAGTTAAGATCACATGAAACACTGTAGGAATCCTATATTCTTTACTTAAAGGAAACTAGTGTGGTAAATGTGTGTTATACAAGGCAGAATACCATTGAAATAGAGAAAGAAACACGTTCGGCAGCTTTGGAAAGGCTTACACTTCACTGAAATGTAGTACTACACTCTATAACACAGTTGAGAGACAATGTTCCCTAGCTGACTCAGTTCATAACAGAGTGTAGGAAGGTGTTTGATAAAGTAGGCAAAGCTTATACTTGGGCCAGAAGGCAGAATATAGGAAACTACATGAAAACATGAATAATTCAGTGAAAATGACTGTAAACAGATGAGAACTTGTTTAGAACAGCTGAAAGAGAAACTCCAAGTCATTTCTTAGTGTAGAAAAGGTAGCTAAGATAAGGGAAATCCTTAATACCAGTTAAGATCCCATGAAACATTGTATGAATCCTATATTCTTTACTTAAAGGAAACTAGAGTGGTAAATGTGTGTTATACAATGCAGAATACCTTGAAATAGAGAAAGAAACACTTTCGGCAGCTTTGGAAAGGCTTACACTTCACTGAAATGTAGTACTACACTCTATAACACAGTTGAGAGACAATGTTCCCTAGCTGCCTCAGTTCATAACAGAGTGTAGGAAGGTGTTTGATAAAGTGGGCAAAGCTTATACTTGGGCCAGAAGGCAGAATATAGGAAACTACATGAAAACATGAATAATTCAGTGAAAGTGACTGTAAACAGATGAGAACTTGTTTAGAACAGCTGAAAGAGAATCTCCAAGTCAGTTCGTAGTGTAGAA
The DNA here is from genome assembly GCF_964339955.1 of Pipistrellus hanaki. Taxonomy (NCBI): domain Eukaryota; kingdom Metazoa; phylum Chordata; class Mammalia; order Chiroptera; family Vespertilionidae; genus Pipistrellus; species Pipistrellus hanaki. The sequence goes on from NC_140511.1 coordinate 240,705, forward strand.
AAGGTAGCTAAGATAAGGGAAATCCTTAATTCTATTTAAGATAACATCAAACACTGTATGAGTCCTATATTCATTACTTAAAGGAGACTAGAGTGGTAAATGTGTGTTATACAAGGCAGAATACCATTGAAATAGAGAAAGAAACAAGTTCGACAGCTTTGGAAAGCCTTACACTTCACTGAAATGTAGTACTACACTCTATAACACAGTTGAGAGACAATGTTCCCTAGCTCCCTCAGTTCATAACAGTGTGTAGGAAGTTGTTTGATAAAGTGGCCAAAGCTTATACTTGGGCCAGAAGGCAGAATATAGGAAACTACATGAAAACATGAATAATTCAGTGAAAATGACTGTAAACAGATGAGAACTTGTTTAGAACAGCTGAAAGAGAATCTCCAAGTCAGTTCTTAGTGTAGAAAAGGTAGCTAAGATAAGGGAAATCCTTAATTCTAGTTAAGATAACATCAAACACTGTATGAGTCCTATATTCATTACTTAAAGGAGACTAGAGTGGTAAATGTGTGTTATACAAGGCAGAATACCATTGAAATAGAGAAAGAAACAAGTTCGGCAGCTTTGGAAAGCCTTACACTTCACTGAAATGTAGTACTACACTCTATTACACAGTTGAGAGACAATGTTCCCTAGCTCCCTCAGTTCATAACAGTGTGTAGGAAGTTGTTTGATAAAGTGGGCAAAGCTTATACTTGGGCCAGAAGGCAGAATATAGGAAACTACATGAAAACATGAATAATTCAGTGAAAATGACTGTAAACAGATGAGAACTTGTTTAGAACAGCTGAAAGAGAATCTCCAAGTCAGTTCTTAGTGTAGAAAAGGTAGCTAAGATAAGGGAAATCCTTAATTCCAGTTAAGATCACATGAAACACTGTATGAATCCTATATTCATTGCTTAAAGGAGACTAGAGTGGTAAATGTGTGTTATACAAGGAAGAATACCATTGAAATAGAGAAAGAAACACGTTCGGCAGCTTTGGAAAGCCTTACACTACACTGAAATGTAGTACTACACTCTATAACACAGTTGAGAGACAATGTTCCCTAGCTCCCTCAGTTCATAACAGTGTGTAGGAAGTTGTTTGATAAAGTGGGCAAAGCTTATACTTGGGCCAGAAGGCAGAATATAGGAAACTACATGAAAACATGAATAATTCAGTGAAAATGACTGTAAACAGATGAGAACTTGTTTAGAACAGCTGAAAGAGAATCTCCAAGTCAGTTCTTAGTGTAGAAAAGGTAGCTAATATAAGGGAAATCCTTAATTCGAGTTAAGATAACATCAAACACTGTATGAATCCTATATTCATTACTTAAAGGAGACTAGAGTGGTAAATGTGTGTTATACAAGGCAGAATACCATTGAAATAGAGAAAGAAACAAGTTCGGCAGCTTTGGAAAGCCTTACACTTCACTGAAATGTAGTACTACACTCTATAACACAGTTGAGAGACAATGTTCCCTAGCTCCCTCAGTTCATAACAGTGTGTAGGAAGTTGTTTGATAAAGTGGGCAAAGCTTATACTTGGGCCAGAAGGCAGAATATAGGAAACTACATGAAAACATGAATAATTCAGTGAAAATGACTGTAAACAGATGAGAACTTGTTTAGAACAGCTGAAAGAGAATCTCCAAGTCAGTTCTTAGTGTAGAAAAGGTAGCTAAGATAAGGGAAATCCTTAATTCCAGTTAAGATCACATGAAACACTGTATGAATCCTATATTCTTTACTGAGAGGAGACTCGAGTGGTAAATGTGTGTTATACAAGGGAGAATACCATTGAAATAGAGAAACAAACACGTTCGGCAGCTTTGGAAAGCCTTACACTTCACTGAAATGTAGTACTACACTCTATAACACAGTTGAGAGACAATGTTCACGAGCTGCCTCAGTTCATAACATTGTGTAGGAAGTTGTTTGATAAAGTGGGCAAAGCTTATACTTGGGCCAGAAGGCAGAATATAGGAAACTACATGAAAACATGAATAATTCAGTGAAAATGACTGTAAACAGATGAGAACTTGTTTAGAACAGATGAAAGAGAATCTCCAAGTCAATTCTTAGTGTAGAAAAGGTAGCTAAGATAAGGGAAATCCTTAATTCGAGTTAAGATCACATGAAACACTGTATGAATCCTATATTGCTTACTTAAAGGAGACTAGAGTGATAAATGTGTATTATATAAGGCAGAATACCATTGAAATAGAGAAAGAAACAGGTTCGGCAGCTTTGGAAAGCCTTACACTACACAGAAATATACTACTACACTCTATAACACAGTTCAGAGACAATGTTCTCTAGCTCCCTAAGTTCATAACAGTGTGTAGGAAGTTGTTTGATAAGGTGGGCAAAGCTTATACTTGGGCCAGAAGGCAGAATATAGGAAACTACATGAAAACATGAATAATTCAGTGAAAATGACTGTAAACAGATGAGAACTTGTTTAGAACAGCTGAAAGAGAATCTCCAAGTCAGTTCTTAGTGTAGAAAAGGTAGCTAAGATAAGGGAAATCCTTAATTCGAGTTAAGATAACATCAAACACTGTATGAATCCTATATTCATTACTTAAAGGAGACTAGAGTGGTAAATGTGTGTTATACAAGGCAGAATACCATTGAAATAGAGAAAGAAACAAGTTCGGCAGCTTTGGAAAGCCTTACACTTCACTGAAATGTAGTATTACACTCTATAACACAGTTGAGAGACAATGTTCCCTAGCTCCCTCAGTTCATAACAGTGTGTAGGAAGTTGTTTGATAAAGTGGGCAAAGCTTATACTTGGGCCAGAAGGCAGAATATAGGAAACTACATGAAAACATGAATAATTCAGTGAAAATGACTGTAAACAGATGAGAACTTGTTTAGAACAGCTGAAAGAGAATCTCCAAGTCAGTTCTTAGTGTAGAAAAGGTAGCTAAGATAAGGGAAATCCTTAATTCCAGTTAAGATCACATGAAACACTGTATGAATCCTATATTCTTTACTGAGAGGAGACTCGAGTGGTAAATGTGTGTTATACAAGGGAGAATACCATTGAAATAGAGAAACAAACACGTTCGGCAGCTTTGGAAAGCCTTACACTTCACTGAAATGTAGTACTACACTCTATAACACAGTTGAGAGACAATGTTCACGAGCTGCCTCAGTTCATAACATTGTGTAGGAAGTTGTTTGATAAAGTGGGCAAAGCTTATACTTGGGCCAGAAGGCAGAATATAGGAAACTACATGAAAACATGAATAATTCAGTGAAAATGACTGTAAACAGATGAGAACTTGTTTAGAACAGATGAAAGAGAATCTCCAAGTCAATTCTTAGTGTAGAAAAGGTAGCTAAGATAAGGGAAATCCTTAATTCGAGTTAAGATCACATGAAACACTGTATGAATCCTATATTGCTTACTTAAAGGAGACTAGAGTGATAAATGTGTATTATATAAGGCAGAATACCATTGAAATAGAGAAAGAAACACGTTCGGCAGCTTTGGAAAGCCTTATACTACACAGAAATATACTACTACACTCTATAACACAGTTCAGAGACAATGTTCTCTAGCTCCCTAAGTTCATAACAGTGTGTAGGAAGTTGTTTGATAAGGTGGGCAAAGCTTATACTTGGGCCAGAAGGCAGAATATAGGAAACTACATGAAAACATGAATAATTCATTGAAAATGACTGTAAACAGATGAGAACTTGTTTAGAACAGCTGAAAGAGAATCTCCAAGTCAGTTCTTAGTGTAGAAATGGTAGCTAAGATAAGGGAAATCCTTAATTCTAGTTAAGATAACATCAAACACTGTATGAGTCCTATATTCATTACTTAAAGGAGACTAGAGTGGTAAATGTGTGTTATACAAGGCAGAATACCATTGAAATAGAGAAAGAAACAAGTTCGACAGCTTTGGAAAGCCTTACACTTCACTGAAATGTAGTACTACACTCTATAACACAGTTGAGAGACAATGTTCCCTAGCTCCCTCAGTTCATAACAGTGTGTAGGAAGTTGTTTGATAAAGTGGCCAAAGCTTATACTTGGGCCAGAAGGCAGAATATAGGAAACTACATGAAAACATGAATAATTCAGTGAAAATGACTGTAAACAGATGAGAACTTGTTTAGAACAGCTGAAAGAGAATCTCCAAGTCAGTTCTTAGTGTAGAAAAGGTAGCTAAGATAAGGGAAATCCTTAATTCCAGTTAAGATCACATGAAACACTGTATGAATCCTATATTCTTTACTGAGAGGAGACTCGAGTGGTAAATGTGTGTTATACAAGGGAGAATACCATTGAAATAGAGAAACAAACACGTTCGGCAGCTTTGGAAAGCCTTACACTTCACTGAAATGTAGTACTACACTCTATAACACAGTTGAGAGACAATGTTCACGAGCTGCCTCAGTTCATAACATTGTGTAGGAAGTTGTTTGATAAAGTGGGCAAAGCTTATACTTGGGCCAGAAGGCAGAATATAGGAAACTACATGAAAACATGAATAATTCAGTGAAAATGACTGTAAACAGATGAGAACTTGTTTAGAACAGATGAAAGAGAATCTCCAAGTCAATTCTTAGTGTAGAAAAGGTAGCTAAGATAAGGGAAATCCTTAATTCGAGTTAAGATCACATGAAACACTGTATGAATCCTATATTGCTTACTTAAAGGAGACTAGAGTGATAAATGTGTATTATATAAGGCAGAATACCATTGAAATAGAGAAAGAAACACGTTCGGCAGCTTTGGAAAGCCTTACACTACACAGAAATATACTACTACACTCTATAACACAGTTCAGAGACAATGTTCTCTAGCTCCCTAAGTTCATAACAGTGTGTAGGAAGTTGTTTGATAAGGTGGGCAAAGCTTATACTTGGGCCAGAAGGCAGAATATAGGAAACTACATGAAAACATGAATAATTCATTGAAAATGACTGTAAACAGATGAGAACTTGTTTAGAACAGCTGAAAGAGAATCTCCAAGTCAGTTCTTAGTGTAGAAATGGTAGCTAAGATAAGGGAAATCCTTAATTCTAGTTAAGATAACATCAAACACTGTATGAGTCCTATATTCATTACTTAAAGGAGACTAGAGTGGTAAATGTGTGTTATACAAGGCAGAATACCATTGAAATAGAGAAAGAAACACGTTCGGCAGCTTTGGAAAGCCTTACACTTCACTGAAATGTAGTACTACACTCTATAACACAGTTGAGAGACAATGTTCCCGAGCTGCCTAAGTTCATAACAGTGTGTAGGAAGTTGTTTGATAAAGTGGGCAAAGCTTATACTTGGGCCAGAAGGCAGAATATAGGAAACTACATGAAAACATGAATAATTCATTGAAAATGACTGTAAACACATGAGAACTTGTTTAGAACAGCTGAAAGAGAATCTCCAAGTCAGTTCTTAGTGTAGAAAAGGTAGCTAAGATAAGGAAAATCCTTAATTCGAGTTAAGATAACATCAAACACTGTATGAATCCTATATTCATTACTTAAAGGAGACTAGAGTGGTAAATGTGTGTTATACAAGGCAGAATACCATTGAAATAGAGAAAGAAACAAGTTCGGCAGCTTTGGAAAGCCTTACACTTCACTGAAATGTAGTACTACACTCTATTACACAGTTGAGAGACAATGTTCCCTAGCTCCCTCAGTTCATAACAGTGTGTAGGAAGTTGTTTGATAAAGTGGCCAAAGCTTATACTTGGGCCAGAAGGCAGAATATAGGAAACTACATGAAAACATGAATAATTCAGTGAAAATGACTGTAAACAGATGAGAACTTGTTTAGAACAGCTGAAAGAGAATCTCCAAGTCAGTTCTTAGTGTAGAAAAGGTAGCTAAGATAAGGGAAATCCTTAATTCGAGTTAAGATAACATCAAACACTGTATGAATCCTATATTCATTACTTAAAGGAGACTAGAGTGGTAAATGTGTGTTTTACAAGGCAGAATACCATTGAAATAGAGAAAGAAACAAGTTCGGCAGCTTTGGAAAGCCTTACACTTCACTGAAAAGTAGTACTACACTCTATAACACAGTTGAGAGACAATGTTCCCTAGCTCCCTCAGTTCATAACAGTGTGTAGGAAGTTGTTTGATAAAGTGGGCAAAGCTTATACTTGGGCCAGAAGGCAGAATATAGGAAACTACATGAAAACATGAATAATTCAGTGAAAATGACTGTAAACAGATGAGAACTTGTTTAGAACAGCTGAAAGAGAATCTCCAAGTCAGTTCTTAGTGTAGAAAAGGTAGCTAAGATAAGGGAAATCCTTAATTCCAGTTAAGATCACATGAAACACTGTATGAATCCTATATTGATTGCTTAAAGGAGACTAGAGTGGTAAATGTGTGTTATACAAGGAAGAATACCATTGAAATAGAGAAAGAAACATGTTCGGCAGCTTTGGAAAGCCTTACACTACACTGAAATGTAGTACTACACTCTATAACACAGTTGAGAGACAATGTTCCCTAGCTCCCTCAGTTCATAACAGTGTGTAGGAAGTTGTTTGATAAAGTGGGCAAAGCTTATACTTGGGGCAGAAGGCAGAATATAGGAAACTACATGAAAAAATGAATAATTCAGTGAAAATGACTGTAAACAGATGAGAACTTGTTTAGAACAGCTGAAAGAGAATCTCCAAGTCAGTTCTTAGTGTAGAAAAGGTAGCTAAGATAAGGGAAATCCTTAATTCGAGTTAAGATAACATCAAACACTGTATGAATCCTATATTCATTACTTAAAGGAGACTAGAGTGGTAAATGTGTGTTATACAAGGCAGAATACCATTGAAATAGAGAAAGAAACAAGTTCGGCAGCTTTGGAAAGCCTTACACTTCACTGAAATGTAGTACTACACTCTATAACACAGTTGAGAGACAATGTTCCCTAGCTCCCTCAGTTCATAACAGTGTGTAGGAAGTTGTTTGATAAAGTGGGCAAAGCTTATACTTGGGCCAGAAGGCAGAATATAGGAAACTACATGAAAACATGAATAATTCAGTGAAAATGACTGTAAACAGATGAGAACTTGTTTAGAACAGATGAAAGAGAATCTCCAAGTCAGTTCTTAGTGTAGAAAAGGTAGCTAAGATAAGGGAAATCCTTAATTCCAGTTAAGATCACATGAAACACTGTATGAATCCTATATTCATTGCTTAAAGGAGACTAGAGTGGTAAATGTGTGTTATACAATGCAGAATACCTTGAAATAGAGAAAGAAACACTTTCGGCAGCTTTGGAAAGGCTTACACTTCACTGAAATGTAGTACTACACTCTATAACACAGTTGAGAGACAATGTTCCCTAGCTGCCTCAGTTCATAACAGAGTGTAGGAAGGTGTTTGATAAAGTAGGCAAAGCTTATACTTGGGCCAGAAGGCAGAATATAGGAAACTACATGAAAACATGAATAATTCAGTGAAAATGACTGTAAACAGATGAGAACTTGTTTAGAACAGCTGAAAGAGAATCTCCAAGTCAGTTCTTAGTGTAGAAAAGGTAGCTAAGATAAGGGAAATCCTTAATTCCAGTTAAGATCACATGAAACACTGTATGAATCCTATATTCTTTACTGAGAGGAGACTCGAGTGGTAAATGTGTGTTATACAAGGGAGAATACCATTGAAATAGAGAAACAAACACGTTCGGCAGCTTTGGAAAGCCTTACACTTCACTGAAATGTAGTACTACACTCTATAACACAGTTGAGAGACAATGTTCACGAGCTGCCTCAGTTCATAACATTGTGTAGGAAGTTGTTTGATAAAGTGGGCAAAGCTTATACTTGGGCCAGAAGGCAGAATATAGGAAACTACATGAAAACATGAATAATTCAGTGAAAATGACTGTAAACAGATGAGAACTTGTTTAGAACAGATGAAAGAGAATCTCCAAGTCAATTCTTAGTGTAGAAAAGGTAGCTAAGATAAGGGAAATCCTTAATTCGAGTTAAGATCACATGAAACACTGTATGAATCCTATATTGCTTACTTAAAGGAGACTAGAGTGATAAATGTGTATTATATAAGGCAGAATACCATTGAAATAGAGAAAGAAACACGTTCGGCAGCTTTGGAAAGCCTTACACTACACAGAAATATACTACTACACTCTATAACACAGTTCAGAGACAATGTTCTCTAGCTCCCTAAGTTCATAACAGTGTGTAGGAAGTTGTTTGATAAGGTGGGCAAAGCTTATACTTGGGCCAGAAGGCAGAATATAGGAAACTACATGAAAACATGAATAATTCAGTGAAAATGACTGTAAACAGATGAGAACTTGTTTAGAACAGCTGAAAGAGAATCTCCAAGTCAGTTCTTAGTGTAGAAAAGGTAGCTAAGATAAGGGAAATCCTTAATTCGAGTTAAGATAACATCAAACACTGTATGAATCCTATATTCATTACTTAAAGGAGACTAGAGTGGTAAATGTGTGTTATACAAGGCAGAATACCATTGAAATAGAGAAAGAAACAAGTTCGGCAGCTTTGGAAAGCCTTACACTTCACTGAAATGTAGTATTACACTCTATAACACAGTTGAGAGACAATGTTCCCTAGCTCCCTCAGTTCATAACAGTGTGTAGGAAGTTGTTTGATAAAGTGGGCAAAGCTTATACTTGGGCCAGAAGGCAGAATATAGGAAACTACATGAAAACATGAATAATTCAGTGAAAATGACTGTAAACAGATGAGAACTTGTTTAGAACAGCTGAAAGAGAATCTCCAAGTCAGTTCTTAGTGTAGAAAAGGTAGCTAAGATAAGGGAAATCCTTAATTCCAGTTAAGATCACATGAAACACTGTATGAATCCTATATTCTTTACTGAGAGGAGACTCGAGTGGTAAATGTGTGTTATACAAGGGAGAATACCATTGAAATAGAGAAACAAACACGTTCGGCAGCTTTGGAAAGCCTTACACTTCACTGAAATGTAGTACTACACTCTATAACACAGTTGAGAGACAATGTTCACGAGCTGCCTCAGTTCATAACATTGTGTAGGAAGTTGTTTGATAAAGTGGGCAAAGCTTATACTTGGGCCAGAAGGCAGAATATAGGAAACTACATGAAAACATGAATAATTCAGTGAAAATGACTGTAAACAGATGAGAACTTGTTTAGAACAGATGAAAGAGAATCTCCAAGTCAATTCTTAGTGTAGAAAAGGTAGCTAAGATAAGGGAAATCCTTAATTCGAGTTAAGATCACATGAAACACTGTATGAATCCTATATTGCTTACTTAAAGGAGACTAGAGTGATAAATGTGTATTATATAAGGCAGAATACCATTGAAATAGAGAAAGAAACACGTTCGGCAGCTTTGGAAAGCCTTATACTACACAGAAATATACTACTACACTCTATAACACAGTTCAGAGACAATGTTCTCTAGCTCCCTAAGTTCATAACAGTGTGTAGGAAGTTGTTTGATAAGGTGGGCAAAGCTTATACTTGGGCCAGAAGGCAGAATATAGGAAACTACATGAAAACATGAATAATTCATTGAAAATGACTGTAAACAGATGAGAACTTGTTTAGAACAGCTGAAAGAGAATCTCCAAGTCAGTTCTTAGTGTAGAAATGGTAGCTAAGATAAGGGAAATCCTTAATTCTAGTTAAGATAACATCAAACACTGTATGAGTCCTATATTCATTACTTAAAGGAGACTAGAGTGGTAAATGTGTGTTATACAAGGCAGAATACCATTGAAATAGAGAAAGAAACAAGTTCGACAGCTTTGGAAAGCCTTACACTTCACTGAAATGTAGTACTACACTCTATAACACAGTTGAGAGACAATGTTCCCTAGCTCCCTCAGTTCATAACAGTGTGTAGGAAGTTGTTTGATAAAGTGGCCAAAGCTTATACTTGGGCCAGAAGGCAGAATATAGGAAACTACATGAAAACATGAATAATTCAGTGAAAATGACTGTAAACAGATGAGAACTTGTTTAGAACAGCTGAAAGAGAATCTCCAAGTCAGTTCTTAGTGTAGAAAAGGTAGCTAAGATAAGGGAAATCCTTAATTCCAGTTAAGATCACATGAAACACTGTATGAATCCTATATTCTTTACTGAGAGGAGACTCGAGTGGTAAATGTGTGTTATACAAGGGAGAATACCATTGAAATAGAGAAACAAACACGTTCGGCAGCTTTGGAAAGCCTTACACTTCACTGAAATGTAGTACTACACTCTATAACACAGTTGAGAGACAATGTTCACGAGCTGCCTCAGTTCATAACATTGTGTAGGAAGTTGTTTGATAAAGTGGGCAAAGCTTATACTTGGGCCAGAAGGCAGAATATAGGAAACTACATGAAAACATGAATAATTCAGTGAAAATGACTGTAAACAGATGAGAACTTGTTTAGAACAGATGAAAGAGAATCTCCAAGTCAATTCTTAGTGTAGAAAAGGTAGCTAAGATAAGGGAAATCCTTAATTCGAGTTAAGATCACATGAAACACTGTATGAATCCTATATTGCTTACTTAAAGGAGACTAGAGTGATAAATGTGTATTATATAAGGCAGAATACCATTGAAATAGAGAAAGAAACACGTTCGGCAGCTTTGGAAAGCCTTACACTACACAGAAATATACTACTACACTCTATAACACAGTTCAGAGACAATGTTCTCTAGCTCCCTAAGTTCATAACAGTGTGTAGGAAGTTGTTTGATAAGGTGGGCAAAGCTTATACTTGGGCCAGAAGGCAGAATATAGGAAACTACATGAAAACATGAATAATTCATTGAAAATGACTGTAAACAGATGAGAACTTGTTTAGAACAGCTGAAAGAGAATCTCCAAGTCAGTTCTTAGTGTAGAAATGGTAGCTAAGATAAGGGAAATCCTTAATTCTAGTTAAGATAACATCAAACACTGTATGAGTCCTATATTCATTACTTAAAGGAGACTAGAGTGGTAAATGTGTGTTATACAAGGCAGAATACCATTGAAATAGAGAAAGAAACACGTTCGGCAGCTTTGGAAAGCCTTACACTTCACTGAAATGTAGTACTACACTCTATAACACAGTTGAGAGACAATGTTCCCGAGCTGCCTAAGTTCATAACAGTGTGTAGGAAGTTGTTTGATAAAGTGGGCAAAGCTTATACTTGGGCCAGAAGGCAGAATATAGGAAACTACATGAAAACATGAATAATTCATTGAAAATGACTGTAAACACATGAGAACTTGTTTAGAACAGCTGAAAGAGAATCTCCAAGTCAGTTCTTAGTGTAGAAAAGGTAGCTAAGATAAGGAAAATCCTTAATTCGAGTTAAGATAACATCAAACACTGTATGAATCCTATATTCATTACTTAAAGGAGACTAGAGTGGTAAATGTGTGTTATACAAGGCAGAATACCATTGAAATAGAGAAAGAAACAAGTTCGGCAGCTTTGGAAAGCCTTACACTTCACTGAAATGTAGTACTACACTCTATTACACAGTTGAGAGACAATGTTCCCTAGCTCCCTCAGTTCATAACAGTGTGTAGGAAGTTGTTTGATAAAGTGGCCAAAGCTTATACTTGGGCCAGAAGGCAGAATATAGGAAACTACATGAAAACATGAATAATTCAGTGAAAATGACTGTAAACAGATGAGAACTTGTTTAGAACAGCTGAAAGAGAATCTCCAAGTCAGTTCTTAGTGTAGAAAAGGTAGCTAAGATAAGGGAAATCCTTAATTCGAGTTAAGATAACATCAAACACTGTATGAATCCTATATTCATTACTTAAAGGAGACTAGAGTGGTAAATGTGTGTTTTACAAGGCAGAATACCATTGAAATAGAGAAAGAAACAAGTTCGGCAGCTTTGGAAAGCCTTACACTTCACTGAAAAGTAGTACTACACTCTATAACACAGTTGAGAGACAATGTTCCCTAGCTCCCTCAGTTCATAACAGTGTGTAGGAAGTTGTTTGATAAAGTGGGCAAAGCTTATACTTGGGCCAGAAGGCAGAATATAGGAAACTACATGAAAACATGAATAATTCAGTGAAAATGACTGTAAACAGATGAGAACTTGTTTAGAACAGCTGAAAGAGAATCTCCAAGTCAGTTCTTAGTGTAGAAAAGGTAGCTAAGATAAGGGAAATCCTTAATTCCAGTTAAGATCACATGAAACACTGTATGAATCCTATATTGATTGCTTAAAGGAGACTAGAGTGGTAAATGTGTGTTATACAAGGAAGAATACCATTGAAATAGAGAAAGAAACATGTTCGGCAGCTTTGGAAAGCCTTACACTACACTGAAATGTAGTACTACACTCTATAACACAGTTGAGAGACAATGTTCCCTAGCTCCCTCAGTTCATAACAGTGTGTAGGAAGTTGTTTGATAAAGTGGGCAAAGCTTATACTTGGGGCAGAAGGCAGAATATAGGAAACTACATGAAAAAATGAATAATTCAGTGAAAATGACTGTAAACAGATGAGAACTTGTTTAGAACAGCTGAAAGAGAATCTCCAAGTCAGTTCTTAGTGTAGAAAAGGTAGCTAAGATAAGGGAAATCCTTAATTCGAGTTAAGATAACATCAAACACTGTATGAATCCTATATTCATTACTTAAAGGAGACTAGAGTGGTAAATGTGTGTTATAAAAGGCAGAATACCATTGAAATAGAGAAAGAAACAAGTTCGGCAGCTTTGGAAAGCCTTACACTTCACTGAAATGTAGTACTACACTCTATAACACAGTTGAGAGACAATGTTCCCTAGCTCCCTCAGTTCATAACAGTGTGTAGGAAGTTGTTTGATAAAGTGGGCAAAGCTTATACTTGGGCCAGAAGGCAGAATATAGGAAACTACATGAAAACATGAATAATTCAGTGAAAATGACTGTAAACAGATGAGAACTTGTTTAGAACAGCTGAAAGAGAATCTCCAAGTCAGTTCTTAGTGTAGAAAAGGTAGCTAAGATAAGGGAAATCCTTAATTCCAGTTAAGATCACATGAAACACTGTATGAATCCTATATTCATTGCTTAAAGGAGACTAGAGTGGTAAATGTGTGTTATACAATGCAGAATACCTTGAAATAGAGAAAGAAACACTTTCGGCAGCTTTGGAAAGGCTTACACTTCACTGAAATGTAGTACTACACTCTATAACACAGTTGAGAGACAATGTTCCCTAGCTGCCTCAGTTCATAACAGAGTGTAGGAAGGTGTTTGATAAAGTAGGCAAAGCTTATACTTGGGCCAGAAGGCAGAATATAGGAAACTACATGAAAACATGAATAATTCAGTGAAAATGACTGTAAACAGATGAGAACTTGTTTAGAACAGCTGAAAGAGAAACTCCAAGTCATTTCTTAGTGTAGAAAAGGTAGCTAAGATAAGGGAAATCCTTAATACCAGTTAAGATCCCATGAAACATTGTATGAATCCTATATTCTTTACTTAAAGAAAACTAGAGTGGTAAATGTGTGTTATACAATGCAGAATACCTTGAAATAGGGAAAGAAACACTTTCGGCAGCTTTGGAAAGGCTTACACTTCACTGAAATGTAGTACTACACTCTATAACACAGTTGAGAGACAATGTTCCCTAGCTGCCTCAGTTCATAACAGAGTGTAGGAAGGTGTTTGATAAAGTGGGCAAAGCTTATACTTGGGCCAGAAGGCAGAATATAGGAAACTACATGAAAACATGAATAATTCAGTGAAAATGACTGTAAACAGATGAGAACTTGTTTAGAACAGCTGAAAGAGAATCTGCAAGTCAGTTCTTAGTGTAGAAAAGGTAGCTAAGATAAGGAAAATCCTTAATTCGAGTTAAGATAACATCAAACAGTGTATGAATCCTATATTCATTACTTAAAGGAGACTAGAGTGGTAAATGTGTGTTATACAAGGCAGAATACCATTGAAATAGAGAAAGAAACACGTTCAGCAGCTTTGGAAAGCCTTACACTACACTGAAATGTAGTACTACACTCTATAACACAGTTCAGAGACAATGTTCCCTAGCTCCCTCAGTTCATAACAGTGTGTAGGAAGTTGTTTGATAAGGTGGGCAAAGCTTATACTTGGGCCAGAAGGAAGAATATAGGAAACTACATGAAAACATGAATAATTCATTGAAAATGACTGTAAACAGATGAGAACTTGTTGAGAACAGCTGAAAGAGAATCTCCAAGTCAGTTCTTAGTGTAGAAAAGGTAGCTAAGATAAGGGAAATCCTTAATTCCAGTTAAGATCACATGAAACACTCTATGAATCCTATATTCTTTACTTAAAGGAGACTAGAGTGGTAAATGTGTGTTATACAAGGCAGAATACCATTGAAATGGAGAAAAAAACACGTTTGGCAGCTTTGGAAAGACTTACACTTCACTGAAATGTAGTACTACACTCTATAACACAGATGAGAGACAATGTTCCTAGCTCCCTCAGTTCATAACAGTGTGTAGGAAGTTGTTTGATAAAGTGGACAAAGCTTATACTTGGGCCAGAAGGCAGAATATAGGAAACTACATGAAAACATGAATAATTCAGTGAAAGTGACTGTAAACAGATGAGAACTTGTTTAGAACAGCTGAAAGAGAATCTCGAAGTCAGTTCGTAGTGTAGAAAAGGTAGCTAAGATAAGGGAAATCCTTAATTCTAGTTAAGATAACATCAAACACTGTATGAGTCCTATATTCATTACTTAAAGGAGACTAGAGTGGTAAATGTGTGTTATACAAGGCAGAATACCATTGAAATAGAGAAAGAAACAAGTTCGACAGCTTTGGACACTTCACTGAAATGTAGTACTACACTCTATAACACAGTTGAGAGACAATGTTCCCTAGCTCCCTCAGTTCATAACAGTGTGTAGGAAGTTGTTTGATAAAGTGGCCAAAGCTTATACTTGGGCCAGAAGGCAGAATATAGGAAACTACATGAAAACATGAATAATTCAGTGAAAATGACTGTAAACAGATGAGAACTTGTTTAGAACAGCTGAAAGAGAATCTCCAAGTCAGTTCTTAGTGTAGAAAAGGTAGCTAAGATAAGGGAAATCCTTAATTCTAGTTAAGATAACATCAAACACTGTATGAGTCCTATATTCATTACTTAAAGGAGACTAGAGTGGTAAATGTGTGTTATACAAGGCAGAATACCATTGAAATAGAGAAAGAAACAAGTTCGGCAGCTTTGGAAAGCCTTACACTTCACTGAAATGTAGTACTACACTCTATTACACAGTTGAGAGACAATGTTCCCTAGCTCCCTCAGTTCATAACAGTGTGTAGTAAGTTGTTTGATAAAGTGGCCAAAGCTTATACTTGGGCCAGAAGGCAGAATATAGGAAACTACATGAAAACATGAATAATTCAGTGAAAATGACCGTAAACAGATGAGAACTTGTTTAGAACAGCTGAAAGAGAATCTCCAAGTCAGTTCTTAGTGTAGAAAAGGTAGCTAAGATAAGGGAAATCCTTAATTCCAGTTAAGATCACATGAAACACTGTATGAATCCTATATTCATTGCTTAAAGGAGACTAGAGTGGTAAATGTGTGTTATACAAGGAAGAATACCATTGAAATAGAGAAAGAAACACGTTCGGCAGCTTTGGAAAGCCTTACACTACACTGAAATGTAGTACTACACTCTATAACACAGTTGAGAGACAATGTTCCCTAGCTCCCTCAGTTCATAACAGTGTGTAGGAAGTTGTTTGATAAAGTGGGCAAAGCTTATACTTGGGCCAGAAGGCAGAATATAGGAAACTACATGAAAACATGAATAATTCAGTGAAAATGACTGTAAACAGATGAGAACTTGTTTAGAACAGCTGAAAGAGAATCTCCAAGTCAGTTCTTAGTGTAGAAAAGGTAGCTAAGATAAGGGAAATCCTTAATTCGAGTTAAGATAACATCAAACACTGTATGAATCCTATATTCATTACTTAAAGGAGACTAGAGTGGTAAATGTGTGTTATACAAGGCAGAATACCATTGAAATAGAGAAAGAAACAAGTTCGGCAGCTTTGGAAAGCCTTACACTTCACTGAAATGTAGTACTACACTCTATAACACAGTTGAGAGACAATGTTCCCTAGCTCCCTCAGTTCATAACAGTGTGTAGGAAGTTGTTTGATAAAGTGGGCAAAGCTTATACTTGGGCCAGAAGGCAGAATATAGGAAACTACATGAAAACATGAATAATTCAGTGAAAATGACTGTAAACAGATGAGAACTTGTTTAGAACAGCTGAAAGAGAATCTCCAAGTCAGTTCTTAGTGTAGAAAAGGTAGCTAAGATAAGGGAAATCCTTAATTCCAGTTAAGATCACATGAAACACTGTATGAATCCTATATTCTTTACTGAGAGGAGACTCGAGTGGTAAATGTGTGTTATACAAGGGAGAATACCATTGAAATAGAGAAACAAACACGTTCGGCAGCTTTGGAAAGCCTTACACTTCACTGAAATGTAGTACTACACTCTATAACACAGTTGAGAGACAATGTTCACGAGCTGCCTCAGTTCATAACATTGTGTAGGAAGTTGTTTGATAAAGTGGGCAAAGCTTATACTTGGGCCAGAAGGCAGAATATAGGAAACTACATGAAAACATGAATAATTCAGTGAAAATGACTGTAAACAGATGAGAACTTGTTTAGAACAGATGAAAGAGAATCTCCAAGTCAATTCTTAGTGTAGAAAAGGTAGCTAAGATAAGGGAAATCCTTAATTCGAGTTAAGATCACATGAAACACTGTATGAATCCTATATTGCTTACTTAAAGGAGACTAGAGTGATAAATGTGTATTATATAAGGCAGAATACCATTGAAATAGAGAAAGAAACACGTTCGGCAGCTTTGGAAAGCCTTACACTACACAGAAATATACTACTACACTCTATAACACAGTTCAGAGACAATGTTCTCTAGCTCCCTAAGTTCATAACAGTGTGTAGGAAGTTGTTTGATAAGGTGGGCAAAGCTTATACTTGGGCCAGAAGGCAGAATATAGGAAACTACATGAAAACATGAATAATTCATTGAAAATGACTGTAAACAGATGAGAACTTGTTTAGAACAGCTGAAAGAGAATCTCCAAGTCAGTTCTTAGTGTAGAAATGGTAGCTAAGATAAGGGAAATCCTTAATTCTAGTTAAGATAACATCAAACACTGTATGAGTCCTATATTCATTACTTAAAGGAGACTAGAGTGGTAAATGTGTGTTATACAAGGCAGAATACCATTGAAATAGAGAAAGAAACACGTTCGGCAGCTTTGGAAAGCCTTACACTTCACTGAAATGTAGTACTACACTCTATAACACAGTTGAGAGACAATGTTCCCGAGCTGCCTCAGTTCATAACAGTGTGTAGGAAGTTGTTTGATAAAGTGGGCAAAGCTTATACTTGGGCCAGAAGGCAGAATATAGGAAACTACATGAAAACATGAATAATTCATTGAAAATGACTGTAAACACATGAGAACTTGTTTAGAACAGCTGAAAGAGAATCTCCAAGTCAGTTCTTAGTGTAGAAAAGGTAGCTAAGATAAGGAAAATCCTTAATTCGAGTTAAGATAACATCAAACACTGTATGAATCCTATATTCATTACTTAAAGGAGACTAGAGTGGTAAATGTGTGTTATACAAGGCAGAATACCATTGAAATAGAGAAAGAAACAAGTTCGGCAGCTTTGGAAAGCCTTACACTTCACTGAAATGTAGTACTACACTCTATTACACAGTTGAGAGACAATGTTCCCTAGCTCCCTCAGTTCATAACAGTGTGTAGGAAGTTGTTTGATAAAGTGTCCAAAGCTTATACTTGGGCCAGAAGGCAGAATATAGGAAACTACATGAAAACATGAATAATTCAGTGAAAATGACTGTAAACAGATGAGAACTTGTTTAGAAGAGCTGAAAGAGAATCTCCAAGTCAGTTCTTAGTGTAGAAAAGGTAGCTAAGATAAGGGAAATCCTTAATTCGAGTTAAGATAACATCAAACACTGTATGAATCCTATATTCATTACTTAAAGGAGACTAGAGTGGTAAATGTGTGTTATACAAGGCAGAATACCATTGAAATAGAGAAAGAAACAAGTTCGGCAGCTTTGGAAAGCCTTACACTTCACTGAATAGTAGTACTACACTCTATAACATAGTTGAGAGACAATGTTCCCTAGCTCCCTCAGTTCATAACAGTGTGTAGGAAGTTGTTTGATAAAGTGGGCAAAGCTTATACTTGGGCCAGAAGGCAGAATATAGGAAACTACATGAAAACATGAATAATTCAGTGAAAATGACTGTAAACAGATGAGAACTTGTTTAGAACAGCTGAAAGAGAATCTCCAAGTCAGTTCTTAGTGTAGAAAAGGTAGCTAAGATAAGGGAAATCCTTAATTCCAGTTAAGATCACATGAAACACTGTATGAATCCTATATTGATTGCTTAAAGGAGACTAGAGTGGTAAATGTGTGTTATACAAGGAAGAATACCATTGAAATAGAGAAAGAAACATGTTCGGCAGCTTTGGAAAGCCTTACACTACACTGAAATGTAGTACTACACTCTATAACACAGTTGAGAGACAATGTTCCCTAGCTCCCTCAGTTCATAACAGTGTGTAGGAAGTTGTTTGATAAAGTGGGCAAAGCTTATACTTGGGGCAGAAGGCAGAATATAGGAAACTACATGAAAAAATGAATAATTCAGTGAAAATGACTGTAAACAGATGAGAACTTGTTTAGAACAGCTGAAAGAGAATCTCCAAGTCAGTTCTTAGTGTAGAAAAGGTAGCTAAGATAAGGGAAATCCTTAATTCGAGTTAAGATAACATCAAACACTGTATGAATCCTATATTCATTACTTAAAGGAGACTAGAGTGGTAAATGTGTGTTATACAAGGCAGAATACCATTGAAATAGAGAAAGAAACAAGTTTGGCAGCTTTGGAAAGCCTTACACTTCACTGAAATGTAGTACTACACTCTATAACACAGTTGAGAGACAATGTTCCCTAGCTCCCTCAGTTCATAACAGTGTGTAGGAAGTTGTTTGATAAAGTGGCCAAAGCTTATACTTGGGCCAGAAGGCACAATATAGGAAACTACATGAAAACATGAATAATTCAGTGAAAATGACTGTAAACAGATGAGAACTTGTTTAGAACAGCTGAAAGAGAATCTCCAAGTCAGTTCTTAGTGTAGAAAAGGTAGCTAAGATAAGGGAAATCCTTAATTCCAGTTAAGATCACATGAAACACTGTATGAATCCTATATTCTTTACTGAAAGGAGACTAGAGTGGTAAATGTGTGTTATACAAGGGAGAATACCATTGAAATAGAGAAACAAACACGTTCGGCAGCTTTGGAAAGCCTTACACTTCACTGAAATGTAGTACTACACTCTATAACACAGTTGAGAGACAATGTTCATGAGCTGCCTCAGTTCATAACAGTGTGTAGGAAGTTGTTTGATAAAGTGGGCAAAGCTTATACTTGGGCCAGAAGGCAGAATATAGGAAACTACATGAAAACATGAATAATTCAGTGAAAATGACTGTAAACAGATGAGAACTTGTTTAGAACAGCTGAAAGAGAATCTCCAAGTCAGTTCTTAGTGTAGAAAAGGTAGCTAAGATAAGGGAAATCCTTAATTCGAGTTAAGATCACATGAAACACTGTATGAATCCTATATTCATTGCCTAAAGGAGACTAGAGTGGTAAGTGTGTGTTATACAAGGAAGAATACCATTGAAATAGAGAAAGAAACATGTTCGGCAGCTTTGGAAAGCCTTACACTACACTGAAATGTAGTACTACACTCTATAACACAGTTGAGAGACAATGTTCCCTAGCTCCCTCAGTTCATAACAGTGTGTAGGAAGTTGTTTGATAAAGTGGGCAAAGCTTATACTTGGGCCAGAAGGCAGAATATAGGAAACTACATGAATACATGAATAATTCAGTGAAAATGACTGTAAACAGATGAGAACTTGTTTAGAACAGCTGAAAGAGAATCTCCAAGTCAGTTCTTAGTGTAGAAAAGGTAGCTAAGATAAGGGAAATCCTTAATTCCAGTTAAGATCACATGAAACACTGTATGAATCCTATATTCATTGCTTAAAGGAGACTAGAGTGGTAAATGTGTGTTATACAAGGCAGAATACCATTGAAATAGAGAAAGAAACAAGTTCGGCAGCTTTGGAAAGCCTTACACTTCCCTGAAATGTAGTACTACACTCTATAACACAGTTGAGAGACAATGTTCCCTAGCTCCCTCAGTTCATAACAGTGTGTAGGAAGTTGTTTGATAAAGTGGGCAAAGCTTATACTTGGGCCAGAAGGCAGAATATAGGAAAATACATGAAAACATGAATAATTCAGTGAAAATGACTGTAAACAGATGAGAACTTGTTTAGAACAGCTGAAAGAGAATCTCCAAGTCAGTTCTTAGTGTAGAAAAGGTAGCTAAGATAAGGGAAATCCTTAATTCCAGTTAAGAACACATGAAACACTGTATGAATCCTATATTCTTTCCTTAAGGAGACTAGAGTGGTAAATGTGTGTTATACAAGGCAGAATACCATTGAAATAGAGAAAGAAACACGTTCGGCAGCTTTGGAAAGCCTTACACTACACTGAAATGTAGTACTACACTCTATAACACAGTTGAGAGACAATGTTCCCTAGCTCCCTCAGTTCATAACAGTGTGTAGGAAGTTGTTTGATAAAGTGGCCAAAGCTTATACTTGGGCCAGAAGGCACAATATAGGAAACTACATGAAAACATGAATAATTCAGTGAAAATGACTGTAAACAGATGAGAACTTGTTTAGAACAGCTGAAAGAGAATCTCCAAGTCAGTTCTTAGTGTAGAAAAGGTAGCTAAGATAAGGGAAATCCTTAATTCCAGTTAAGATCACATGAAACACTGTATGAATCCTATATTCTTTACTGAAAGGAGACTAGAGTGGTAAATGTGTGTTATACAAGGGAGAATACCATTGAAATAGAGAAACAAACACGTTCGGCAGCTTTGGAAAGCCTTACACTTCACTGAAATGTAGTACTACACTCTATAACACAGTTGAGAGACAATGTTCATGAGCTGCCTCAGTTCATAACAGTGTGTAGGAAGTTGTTTGATAAAGTGGGCAAAGCTTATACTTGGGCCAGAAGGCAGAATATAGGAAACTACATGAAAACATGAATAATTCAGTGAAAATGACTGTAAACAGATGAGAACTTGTTTAGAACAGCTGAAAGAGAATCTCCAAGTCAGTTCTTAGTGTAGAAAAGGTAGCTAAGATAAGGGAAATCCTTAATTCCAGTTAAGATCACATGAAACACTGTATGAATCCTATATTCATTGCTTAAAGGAGACTAGAGTGGTAAATGTGTGTTATTCAAGGCAGAATACCATTGAAATAGAGAAAGAAACATGTTCGGCAGCTTTGGAAAGCCTTACACTACACTGAAATGTAGTACTACACTCTATAACACAGTTGAGAGACAATGTTCCCTAGCTCCCTCAGTTCATAACAGTGTGTAGGAAGTTGTTTGATAAAGTGGGCAAAGCTTATACTTGGGCCAGAAGGCAGAATATAGGAAACTACATGAAAACATGAATAATTCATTGAAAATGACTGTAAACAGATGAGAACTTGTTTAGAACAGCTGAAAGAGAATCTCCAAGTCAGTTCTTAGTGTAGAAAAGGTAGCTAAGATAAGGGAAATCCTTAATTCCAGTTAAGATCACATGAAACACTGTATGAATCCTATATTCTTTACTGAAAGGAGACTAGAGTGGTAAATGTGTGTTATACAAGGGAGAATACCATTGAAATAGAGAAACAAACACGTTCGGCAGCTTTGGAAAGCCTTACACTTCACTGAAATGTAGTACTACACTCTATAACACAGTTGAGAGGCAATGTTCACGAGCTGCCTCAGTTCATAACAGTGTGTAGGAAGTTGTTTGATAAAGTGGGCAAAGCTTATACTTGGGCCAGAAGGCAGAATATAGGAAACTACATGAAAACATGAATAATTCATTGAAAATGACTATAAACAGATGAGAACTTGTTTAGAACAGATGAAAGAGAATCTCCAAGTCAGTTCTTATTGTAGAAAAGGTAGCTAAGATAAGGGAAATCCTTAATTCGAGTTAAGATCACATGAAACACTGTATGAATCCTATATTGCTTACTTAAAGGAGACTAAAGTGATAAATGTGTATTATATGAGGCAGAATACCATTGAAATAGAGAAAGAAACATGTTCGGCAGCTTTGGAAAGCCTTACACTACACAGAAATATACTACTACACCCTATAACACAGTTCAGAGACAATGTTCTCTAGCTCCCTAAGTTCATAACAGTGTGTAGGAAGTTGTTTGATAAGGTGGGCAAAGCTTATACTTGGGCCAGAAGGAAGAATATAGGAAACTACATGAAAACATGAATAATTCATTGAAAATGACTGTAAACAGATGAGAACTTGTTTAGAACAGCTGAAAGAGAATCTCCAAGTCAGTTCTTAGTGTAGAAAAGGTAGCTAAGATAAGGGAAATCCTTAATTCTAGTTAAGATAACATCAAACACTGTATGAGTCCTATATTCATTACTTAAAGGAGACTAGAGTGGTAAATGTGTGTTATACAAGGCAGAATACCATTGAAATAGAGAAAGAAACAAGTTCGGCAGCTTTGGAAAGCCTTACACTTCACTGAAATGTAGTACTACACTCTATAACACAGTTGAGAGACAATGTTCCCTAGCTCCCTCAGTTCATAACAGTGTGTAAGAAGTTGTTTGATAAAGTGGCCAAAGCTTATACTTGGGCCAGAAGTCAGAATATAGGAAACTACATGAAAACATGAATAATTCAGTGAAAATGACTGTAAACAGATGAGAACTTGTTTAGAACTGCTGAAAGAGAATCTCCAAGTCAGTTCTTAGTGTAGAAAAGGTAGCTAAGATAAGGGAAATCCTTAATTCGAGTTAAGATAACATCAAACACTGTATGAATCCTATATTCATTACTTAAAGGAGACTAGAGTGGTAAATGTGTGTTATACAAGGCAGAATACCATTGAAATAGAGAAAGAAACAAGTTCGGCAGCTTTGGAAAGCCTTACACTTCACTGAAATGTAGTACTACACTCTATAACACAGTTGAGAGACAATGTTCCCTAGCTCCCTCAGTTCATAACAGTGTGTAGGAAGTTGTTTGATAAAGTGGGCAAAGCTTATACTTGGGCCAGAAGGCAGAATATAGGAAACTACATGAAAACATGAATAATTCAGTGAAAATGACTGTAAACAGATGAGAACTTGTTTAGAACAGCTGAAAGAGAATCTCCAAGTCAGTTCTTAGTGTAGAAAAGGTAGCTAAGATAAGGGAAATCCTTAATTCCAGTTAAGATCACATGAAACACTGTATGAATCCTATATTCTTTACTGAGAGGAGACTCGAGTGGTAAATGTGTGTTATACAAGGGAGAATACCATTGAAATAGAGAAACAAACACGTTCGGCAGCTTTGGAAAGCCTTACACTTCACTGAAATGTAGTACTACACTCTATAACACAGTTGAGAGACAATGTTCACGAGCTGCCTCAGTTCATAACATTGTGTAGGAAGTTGTTTGATAAAGTGGGCAAAGCTTATACTTGGGCCAGAAGGCAGAATATAGGAAACTACATGAAAACATGAATAATTCAGTGAAAATGACTGTAAACAGATGAGAACTTGTTTAGAACAGATGAAAGAGAATCTCCAAGTCAATTCTTAGTGTAGAAAAGGTAGCTAAGATAAGGGAAATCCTTAATTCGAGTTAAGATCACATGAAACACTGTATGAATCCTATATTGCTTACTTAAAGGAGACTAGAGTGATAAATGTGTATTATATAAGGCAGAATACCATTGAAATAGAGAAAGAAACACGTTCGGCAGCTTTGGAAAGCCTTACACTACACAGAAATATACTACTACACTCTATAACACAGTTCAGAGACAATGTTCTCTAGCTCCCTAAGTTCATAACAGTGTGTAGGAAGTTGTTTGATAAGGTGGGCAAAGCTTATACTTGGGCCAGAAGGCAGAATATAGGAAACTACATGAAAACATGAATAATTCATTGAAAATGACTGTAAACAGATGAGAACTTGTTTAGAACAGCTGAAAGAGAATCTCCAAGTCAGTTCTTAGTGTAGAAATGGTAGCTAAGATAAGGGAAATCCTTAATTCTAGTTAAGATAACATCAAACACTGTATGAGTCCTATATTCATTACTTAAAGGAGACTAGAGTGGTAAATGTGTGTTATACAAGGCAGAATACCATTGAAATAGAGAAAGAAACACGTTCGGCAGCTTTGGAAAGCCTTACACTTCACTGAAATGTAGTACTACACTCTATAACACAGTTGAGAGACAATGTTCCCGAGCTGCCTCAGTTCATAACAGTGTGTAGGAAGTTGTTTGATAAAGTGGGCAAAGCTTATACTTGGGCCAGAAGGCAGAATATAGGAAACTACATGAAAACATGAATAATTCATTGAAAATGACTGTAAACACATGAGAACTTGTTTAGAACAGCTGAAAGAGAATCTCCAAGTCAGTTCTTAGTGTAGAAAAGGTAGCTAAGATAAGGAAAATCCTTAATTCGAGTTAAGATAACATCAAACACTGTATGAATCCTATATTCATTACTTAAAGGAGACTAGAGTGGTAAATGTGTGTTATACAAGGCAGAATACCATTGAAATAGAGAAAGAAACAAGTTCGGCAGCTTTGGAAAGCCTTACACTTCACTGAAATGTAGTACTACACTCTATTACACAGTTGAGAGACAATGTTCCCTAGCTCCCTCAGTTCATAACAGTGTGTAGGAAGTTGTTTGATAAAGTGTCCAAAGCTTATACTTGGGCCAGAAGGCAGAATATAGGAAACTACATGAAAACATGAATAATTCATTGAAAATGACTGTAAACAGATGAGAACTTGTTTAGAAGAGCTGAAAGAGAATCTCCAAGTCAGTTCTTAGTGTAGAAAAGGTAGCTAAGATAAGGGAAATCCTTAATTCGAGTTAAGATAACATCAAACACTGTATGAATCCTATATTCATTACTTAAAGGAGACTAGAGTGGTAAATGTGTGTTATACAAGGCAGAATACCATTGAAATAGAGAAAGAAACAAGTTCGGCAGCTTTGGAAAGCCTTACACTTCACTGAATAGTAGTACTACACTCTATAACATAGTTGAGAGACAATGTTCCCTAGCTCCCTCAGTTCATAACAGTGTGTAGGAAGTTGTTTGATAAAGTGGGCAAAGCTTATACTTGGGCCAGAAGGCAGAATATAGGAAACTACATGAAAACATGAATAATTCAGTGAAAATGACTGTAAACAGATGAGAACTTGTTTAGAACAGCTGAAAGAGAATCTCCAAGTCAGTTCTTAGTGTAGAAAAGGTAGCTAAGATAAGGGAAATCCTTAATTCGAGTTAAGATAACATCAAACACTGTATGAATCCTATATTCATTACTTAAAGGAGACTAGAGTGGTAAATGTGTGTTATACAAGGCAGAATACCATTGAAATAGAGAAAGAAACAAGTTTGGCAGCTTTGGAAAGCCTTACACTTCACTGAAATGTAGTACTACACTCTATAACACAGTTGAGAGACAATGTTCCCTAGCTCCCTCAGTTCATAACAGTGTGTAGGAAGTTGTTTGATAAAGTGGCCAAAGCTTATACTTGGGCCAGAAGGCACAATATAGGAAACTACATGAAAACATGAATAATTCAGTGAAAATGACTGTAAACAGATGAGAACTTGTTTAGAACAGCTGAAAGAGAATCTCCAAGTCAGTTCTTAGTGTAGAAAAGGTAGCTAAGATAAGGGAAATCCTTAATTCCAGTTAAGATCACATGAAACACTGTATGAATCCTATATTCTTTACTGAAAGGAGACTAGAGTGGTAAATGTGTGTTATACAAGGGAGAATACCATTGAAATAGAGAAACAAACACGTTCGGCAGCTTTGGAAAGCCTTACACTTCACTGAAATGTAGTACTACACTCTATAACACAGTTGAGAGACAATGTTCATGAGCTGCCTCAGTTCATAACAGTGTGTAGGAAGTTGTTTGATAAAGTGGGCAAAGCTTATACTTGGGCCAGAAGGCAGAATATAGGAAACTACATGAAAACATGAATAATTCAGTGAAAATGACTGTAAACAGATGAGAACTTGTTTAGAACAGCTGAAAGAGAATCTCCAAGTCAGTTCTTAGTGTAGAAAAGGTAGCTAAGATAAGGGAAATCCTTAATTCGAGTTAAGATCACATGAAACACTGTATGAATCCTATATTCATTGCCTAAAGGAGACTAGAGTGGTAAGTGTGTGTTATACAAGGAAGAATACCATTGAAATAGAGAAAGAAACATGTTCGGCAGCTTTGGAAAGCCTTACACTACACTGAAATGTAGTACTACACTCTATAACACAGTTGAGAGACAATGTTCCCTAGCTCCCTCAGTTCATAACAGTGTGTAGGAAGTTGTTTGATAAAGTGGGCAAAGCTTATACTTGGGCCAGAAGGCAGAATATAGGAAACTACATGAATACATGAATAATTCAGTGAAAATGACTGTAAACAGATGAGAACTTGTTTAGAACAGCTGAAAGAGAATCTCCAAGTCAGTTCTTAGTGTAGAAAAGGTAGCTAAGATAAGGGAAATCCTTAATTCCAGTTAAGATCACATGAAACACTGTATGAATCCTATATTCATTGCTTAAAGGAGACTAGAGTGGTAAATGTGTGTTATACAAGGCAGAATACCATTGAAATAGAGAAAGAAACAAGTTCGGCAGCTTTGGAAAGCCTTACACTTCCCTGAAATGTAGTACTACACTCTATAACACAGTTGAGAGACAATGTTCCCTAGCTCCCTCAGTTCATAACAGTGTGTAGGAAGTTGTTTGATAAAGTGGGCAAAGCTTATACTTGGGCCAGAAGGCAGAATATAGGAAAATACATGAAAACATGAATAATTCAGTGAAAATGACTGTAAACAGATGAGAACTTGTTTAGAACAGCTGAAAGAGAATCTCCAAGTCAGTTCTTAGTGTAGAAAAGGTAGCTAAGATAAGGGAAATCCTTAATTCCAGTTAAGAACACATGAAACACTGTATGAATCCTATATTCTTTCCTTAAGGAGACTAGAGTGGTAAATGTGTGTTATACAAGGCAGAATACCATTGAAATAGAGAAAGAAACACGTTCGGCAGCTTTGGAAAGCCTTACACTACACTGAAATGTAGTACTACACTCTATAACACAGTTGAGAGACAATGTTCCCTAGCTCCCTCAGTTCATAACAGTGTGTAGGAAGTTGTTTGATAAAGTGGCCAAAGCTTATACTTGGGCCAGAAGGCACAATATAGGAAACTACATGAAAACATGAATAATTCAGTGAAAATGACTGTAAACAGATGAGAACTTGTTTAGAACAGCTGAAAGAGAATCTCCAAGTCAGTTCTTAGTGTAGAAAAGGTAGCTAAGATAAGGGAAATCCTTAATTCCAGTTAAGATCACATGAAACACTGTATGAATCCTATATTCTTTACTGAAAGGAGACTAGAGTGGTAAATGTGTGTTATACAAGGGAGAATACCATTGAAATAGAGAAACAAACACGTTCGGCAGCTTTGGAAAGCCTTACACTTCACTGAAATGTAGTACTACACTCTATAACACAGTTGAGAGACAATGTTCATGAGCTGCCTCAGTTCATAACAGTGTGTAGGAAGTTGTTTGATAAAGTGGGCAAAGCTTATACTTGGGCCAGAAGGCAGAATATAGGAAACTACATGAAAACATGAATAATTCAGTGAAAATGACTGTAAACAGATGAGAACTTGTTTAGAACAGCTGAAAGAGAATCTCCAAGTCAGTTCTTAGTGTAGAAAAGGTAGCTAAGATAAGGGAAATCCTTAATTCCAGTTAAGATCACATGAAACACTGTATGAATCCTATATTCATTGCTTAAAGGAGACTAGAGTGGTAAATGTGTGTTATTCAAGGCAGAATACCATTGAAATAGAGAAAGAAACATGTTCGGCAGCTTTGGAAAGCCTTACACTACACTGAAATGTAGTACTACACTCTATAACACAGTTGAGAGACAATGTTCCCTAGCTCCCTCAGTTCATAACAGTGTGTAGGAAGTTGTTTGATAAAGTGGGCAAAGCTTATACTTGGGCCAGAAGGCAGAATATAGGAAACTACATGAAAACATGAATAATTCATTGAAAATGACTGTAAACAGATGAGAACTTGTTTAGAACAGCTGAAAGAGAATCTCCAAGTCAGTTCTTAGTGTAGAAAAGGTAGCTAAGATAAGGGAAATCCTTAATTCCAGTTAAGATCACATGAAACACTGTATGAATCCTATATTCTTTACTGAAAGGAGACTAGAGTGGTAAATGTGTGTTATACAAGGGAGAATACCATTGAAATAGAGAAACAAACACGTTCGGCAGCTTTGGAAAGCCTTACACTTCACTGAAATGTAGTACTACACTCTATAACACAGTTGAGAGACAATGTTCACGAGCTGCCTCAGTTCATAACAGTGTGTAGGAAGTTGTTTGATAAAGTGGGCAAAGCTTATACTTGGGCCAGAAGGCAGAATATAGGAAACTACATGAAAACATGAATAATTCATTGAAAATGACTATAAACAGATGAGAACTTGTTTAGAACAGATGAAAGAGAATCTCCAAGTCAGTTCTTATTGTAGAAAAGGTAGCTAAGATAAGGGAAATCCTTAATTCGAGTTAAGATCACATGAAACACTGTATGAATCCTATATTGCTTACTTAAAGGAGACTAAAGTGATAAATGTGTATTATATGAGGCAGAATACCATTGAAATAGAGAAAGAAACATGTTCGGCAGCTTTGGAAAGCCTTACACTACACAGAAATATACTACTACACCCTATAACACAGTTCAGAGACAATGTTCTCTAGCTCCCTAAGTTCATAACAGTGTGTAGGAAGTTGTTTGATAAGGTGGGCAAAGCTTATACTTGGGCCAGAAGGAAGAATATAGGAAACTACATGAAAACATGAATAATTCATTGAAAATGACTGTAAACAGATGAGAACTTGTTTAGAACAGCTGAAAGAGAATCTCCAAGTCAGTTCTTAGTGTAGAAAAGGTAGCTAAGATAAGGGAAATCCTTAATTCTAGTTAAGATAACATCAAACACTGTATGAGTCCTATATTCATTACTTAAAGGAGACTAGAGTGGTAAATGTGTGTTATACAAGGCAGAATACCATTGAAATAGAGAAAGAAACAAGTTCGGCAGCTTTGGAAAGCCTTACACTTCACTGAAATGTAGTACTACACTCTATAACACAGTTGAGAGACAATGTTCCCTAGCTCCCTCAGTTCATAACAGTGTGTAAGAAGTTGTTTGATAAAGTGGCCAAAGCTTATACTTGGGCCAGAAGTCAGAATATAGGAAACTACATGAAAACATGAATAATTCAGTGAAAATGACTGTAAACAGATGAGAACGTGTTTAGAACTGCTGAAAGAGAATCTCCAAGTCAGTTCTTAGTGTAGAAAAGGTAGCTAAGATAAGGGAAATCCTTAATTCCAGTTAAGATCACATGAAACACTGTATGAATCCTATATTCTTTACTTAAAGGAGACTAGAGTGGTAAATGTGTGTTATACAAGGCAGAATACCATTGAAGTAGAGAAAGAAAAACGTTCGGCAGCTTTGGAAAGCCTTACACTTCACTGAAATGTAGTACTACACTCTATAACACAGTTGAGAGACAATGTTCACGAGCTGCCTCAGTTCATAACAGTGTGTAGGAAGTTGTTTGATAAAGTGGGCAAAGCTTATACTTGGGCCAGAAGGCAGAATATAGGAAACTACATGAAAACATGAATAATTCATTGAAAATGACTATAAACAGATGAGAACTTGTTTAGAACAGATGAAAGAGAATCTCCAAGTCAGTTCTTAGTGTAGAAAAGGTAGCTAAGATAAGGGAAATCCTTAATTCGAGTTAAGATCACATGAAACACTGTATGAATCCTATATTCTTTACTGAGAGGAGACTCGAGTGGTAAATGTGTGTTATACAAGGGAGAATACCATTGAAATAGAGAAACAAACACGTTCGGCAGCTTTGGAAAGCCTTACACTTCACTGAAATGTAGTACTACACTCTATAACACAGTTGAGAGACAATGTTCACGAGCTGCCTCAGTTCATAACATTGTGTAGGAAGTTGTTTGATAAAGTGGGCAAAGCTTATACTTGGGCCAGAAGGCAGAATATAGGAAACTACATGAAAACATGAATAATTCAGTGAAAATGACTGTAAACAGATGAGAACTTGTTTAGAACAGATGAAAGAGAATCTCCAAGTCAGTTCTTAGTGTAGAAAAGGTAGCTAAGATAAGGGAAATCCTTAATTCGAGTTAAGATCACATGAAACACTGTATGAATCCTATATTGCTTACTTAAAGGAGACTAGAGTGATAAATGTGTATTATATAAGGCAGAATACCATTGAAATAGAGAAAGAAACACGTTCGGCAGCTTTGGAAAGCCTTACACTACACAGAAATATACTACTACACTCTATAACACAGTTCAGAGACAATGTTCTCTAGCTCCCTAAGTTCATAACAGTGTGTAGGAAGTTGTTTGATAAGGTGGGCAAAGCTTATACTTGGGACAGAAGGCAGAATATAGGAAACTACATGAAAACATGAATAATTCAGTGAAAATGACTGTAAACAGATGAGAACTTGTTTAGAACAGCTGAAAGAGAATCTCCAAGTCAGTTCTTCGTGTAGAAAAGGTAGCTAAGATAAGGGAAATCCTTAATTCCAGTTAAGATCACATGAAACACTGTATGAATCATATATTCTTTACTTAAAGGAGACTAGAGTGGTAAATGTGTGTTATACAAGGCAGAATACCATTGAAATAGAGAAAGAAACACGTTCGGCAGCTTTGGAAAGCCTTACACTACACTGAAATGTAGTACTACACTCTATAACACAGTTGAGAGACAATGTTCCCTAGCTCCCTCAGTTCATAACAGTGTGTAGGAAGTTGTTTGATAAAGTGGGCAAAGCTTATACTTGGGCCAGAAGGCAGAATATAGGAAACTACATGAAAACATGAATAATTCAGTGAAAATGACTGTAAACAGATGAGAACTTGTTTAGAACAGCTGAAAGAGAATCTCCAAGTCAGTTCTTAGTGTAGAAAAGGTAGCTAAGATAAGGGAAATCCTTAATTCCAGTTAAGATCACATGAAACACTGTATGAATCCTATATTCATTGCTTAAAGGAGACTAGAGTGGTAAATGTGTGTTATTCAAGGCAGAATACCATTGAAATAGAGAAAGAAACATGTTCGGCAGCTTTGGAAAGCCTTACACTTCACTGAAATGTAGTACTACACTCTATAACACAGTTGAGAGACAATGTTCACGAGCTGCCTCAGTTCATAACATTGTGTAGGAAGTTGTTTGATAAAGTGGGCAAAGCTTATACTTGGGCCAGAAGGCAGAATATAGGAAACTACATGAAAACATGAATAATTCAGTGAAAATGACTGTAAACAGATGAGAACTTGTTTAGAACAGATGAAAGAGAATCTCCAAGTCAGTTCTTAGTGTAGAAAAGGTAGCTAAGATAAGGGAAATCCTTAATTCGAGTTAAGATCACATGAAACACTGTATGAATCCTATATTGCTTACTTAAAGGAGACTAGAGTGATAAATGTGTATTATATAAGGCAGAATACCATTGAAATAGAGAAAGAAACACGTTCGGCAGCTTTGGAAAGCCTTACACTACACAGAAATATACTACTACACTCTATAACACAGTTCAGAGACAATGTTCTCTAGCTCCCTAAGTTCATAACAGTGTGTAGGAAGTTGTTTGATAAGGTGGGCAAAGCTTATACTTGGGACAGAAGGCAGAATATAGGAAACTACATGAAAACATGAATAATTCAGTGAAAATGACTGTAAACAGATGAGAACTTGTTTAGAACAGCTGAAAGAGAATCTCCAAGTCAGTTCTTCGTGTAGAAAAGGTAGCTAAGATAAGGGAAATCCTTAATTCCAGTTAAGATCACATGAAACACTGTATGAATCATATATTCTTTACTTAAAGGAGACTAGAGTGGTAAATGTGTGTTATACAAGGCAGAATACCATTGAAATAGAGAAAGAAACACGTTCGGCAGCTTTGGAAAGCCTTACACTACACTGAAATGTAGTACTACACTCTATAACACAGTTGAGAGACAATGTTCCCTAGCTCCCTCAGTTCATAACAGTGTGTAGGAAGTTGTTTGATAAAGTGGGCAAAGCTTATACTTGGGCCAGAAGGCAGAATATAGGAAACTACATGAAAACATGAATAATTCAGTGAAAATGACTGTAAACAGATGAGAACTTGTTTAGAACAGCTGAAAGAGAATCTCCAAGTCAGTTCTTAGTGTAGAAAAGGTAGCTAAGATAAGGGAAATCCTTAATTCCAGTTAAGATCACATGAAACACTGTATGAATCCTATATTCATTGCTTAAAGGAGACTAGAGTGGTAAATGTGTGTTATTCAAGGCAGAATACCATTGAAATAGAGAAAGAAACATGTTCGGCAGCTTTGGAAAGCCTTACACTACACTGAAATGTAGTACTACACTCTATAACACAGTTGAGAGACAATGTTCCCTAGCTCCCTCAGTTCATAACAGTGTGTAGGAAGTTGTTTGATAAAGTGGGCAAAGCTTATACTTGGGCCAGAAGGCAGAATATAGGAAACTACATGAAAACATGAATAATTCAGTGAAAATGACTGTAAACAGATGAGAACTTGTTTAGAACAGCTGAAAGAGAATCTCCAAGTCAGTTCTTAGTGTAGAAAAGGTAGCTAAGATAAGGGAAATCCTTAATTCCAGTTAAGATCACATGAAACACTGTATGAATCCTATATTCATTGCTTAAAGGAGACTAGAGTGGTAAGTGTGTGTTATACAAGGAAGAATACCATTGAAATAGAGAAAGAAACATGTTCGGCAGCTTTGGAAAGCCTTACACTACACTGAAATGTAGTACTACACTCTATAACACAGTTGAGAGACAATGTTCCCTAGCTCCCTCAGTTCATAACAGTGTGTAGGAAGTTGTTTGATAAAGTGGGCAAAGCTTATACTTGGGCCAGAAGGCAGAATATAGGAAACTACATGAAAACATGAATAATTCAGTGAAAATGACTGTAAACAGATGAGAACTTGTTTAGAACAGCTGAAAGAGAATCTCCAAGTCAGTTCTTAGTGTAGAAAAGGTAGCTAAGATAAGGGAAATCCTTAATTCCAGTTAAGATCACATGAAACACTGTATGAATCCTATATTCATTGCTTAAAGGAGACTAGAGTGGTAAATGTGTGTTATACAAGGCAGAATACCATTGAAATAGAGAAAGAAACAAGTTTGGCAGCTTTGGAAAGCCTTACACTTCACTGAAATGTAGTACGACACTCTATAACACAGTTGAGAGACAATGTTCCCTAGCTCCCTCAGTTCATAACAGTGTGTAGGAAGTTGTTTGATAAAGTGGGCAAAGCTTATACTTGGGCCAGAAGGCAGAATATAGGAAACTACATGAAAACATGAATAATTCAGTGAAAATGACTGTAAACAGATGAGAACTTGTTTAGAACAGCTGAAAGAGAATCTCCAAGTCAGTTCTTAGTGTAGAAAAGGTAGCTAAGATAAGGGAAATCCTTAATTCCAGTTAAGATCACATGAAACACTGTATGAATCCTATATTCTTTCCTTAAGGAGACTAGAGTGGTAAATGTGTGTTATACAAGGCAGAATACCATTGAAATAGAGAAAGAAACACGTTCGGCAGCTTTGGAAAGCCTTACACTACACTGAAATGTAGTACTACACTCTATAACACAGTTGAGAGACAATGTTCCCTAGCTCCCTCAGTTCATAACAGTGTGTAGGAAGTTGTTTGATAAAGTGGCCAAAGCTTATACTTGGGCCAGAAGGCACAATATAGGAAACTACATGAAAACATGAATAATTCAGTGAAAATGACTGTAAACAGATGAGAACTTGTTTAGAACAGCTGAAAGAGAATCTCCAAGTCAGTTCTTAGTGTAGAAAAGGTAGCTAAGATAAGGGAAATCCTTAATTCCAGTTAAGATCACATGAAACACTGTATGAATCCTATATTCTTTACTGAAAGGAGACTAGAGTGGTAAATGTGTGTTATACAAGGGAGAATACCATTGAAATAGAGAAACAAACACGTTCGGCAGCTTTGGAAAGCCTTACACTTCACTGAAATGTAGTACTACACTCTATAACACAGTTGAGAGACAATGTTCATGAGCTGCCTCAGTTCATAACAGTGTGTAGGAAGTTGTTTGATAAAGTGGGCAAAGCTTATACTTGGGCCAGAAGGCAGAATATAGGAAACTACATGAAAACATGAATAATTCAGTGAAAATGACTGTAAACAGATGAGAACTTGTTTAGAACAGCTGAAAGAGAATCTCCAAGTCAGTTCTTAGTGTAGAAAAGGTAGCTAAGATAAGGGAAATCCTTAATTCCAGTTAAGATCACATGAAACACTGTATGAATCCTATATTCATTGCTTAAAGGAGACTAGAGTGGTAAATGTGTGTTATTCAAGGCAGAATACCATTGAAATAGAGAAAGAAACATGTTCGGCAGCTTTGGAAAGCCTTACACTACACTGAAATGTAGTACTACACTCTATAACACAGTTGAGAGACAATGTTCCCTAGCTCCCTCAGTTCATAACAGTGTGTAGGAAGTTGTTTGATAAAGTGGGCAAAGCTTATACTTGGGCCAGAAGGCAGAATATAGGAAACTACATGAAAACATGAATAATTCATTGAAAATGACTGTAAACAGATGAGAACTTGTTTAGAACAGCTGAAAGAGAATCTCCAAGTCAGTTCTTAGTGTAGAAAAGGTAGCTAAGATAAGGGAAATCCTTAATTCCAGTTAAGATCACATGAAACACTGTATGAATCCTATATTCTTTACTGAAAGGAGACTAGAGTGGTAAATGTGTGTTATACAAGGGAGAATACCATTGAAATAGAGAAACAAACACGTTCGGCAGCTTTGGAAAGCCTTACACTTCACTGAAATGTAGTACTACACTCTATAACACAGTTGAGAGACAATGTTCACGAGCTGCCTCAGTTCATAACAGTGTGTAGGAAGTTGTTTGATAAAGTGGGCAAAGCTTATACTTGGGCCAGAAGGCAGAATATAGGAAACTACATGAAAACATGAATAATTCATTGAAAATGACTATAAACAGATGAGAACTTGTTTAGAACAGATGAAAGAGAATCTCCAAGTCAGTTCTTATTGTAGAAAAGGTAGCTAAGATAAGGGAAATCCTTAATTCGAGTTAAGATCACATGAAACACTGTATGAATCCTATATTGCTTACTTAAAGGAGACTAAAGTGATAAATGTGTATTATATGAGGCAGAATACCATTGAAATAGAGAAAGAAACATGTTCGGCAGCTTTGGAAAGCCTTACACTACACAGAAATATACTACTACACCCTATAACACAGTTCAGAGACAATGTTCTCTAGCTCCCTAAGTTCATAACAGTGTGTAGGAAGTTGTTTGATAAGGTGGGCAAAGCTTATACTTGGGCCAGAAGGAAGAATATAGGAAACTACATGAAAACATGAATAATTCATTGAAAATGACTGTAAACAGATGAGAACTTGTTTAGAACAGCTGAAAGAGAATCTCCAAGTCAGTTCTTAGTGTAGAAAAGGTAGCTAAGATAAGGGAAATCCTTAATTCTAGTTAAGATAACATCAAACACTGTATGAGTCCTATATTCATTACTTAAAGGAGACTAGAGTGGTAAATGTGTGTTATACAAGGCAGAATACCATTGAAATAGAGAAAGAAACAAGTTCGGCAGCTTTGGAAAGCCTTACACTTCACTGAAATGTAGTACTACACTCTATAACACAGTTGAGAGACAATGTTCCCTAGCTCCCTCAGTTCATAACAGTGTGTAAGAAGTTGTTTGATAAAGTGGCCAAAGCTTATACTTGGGCCAGAAGTCAGAATATAGGAAACTACATGAAAACATGAATAATTCAGTGAAAATGACTGTAAACAGATGAGAACTTGTTTAGAACTGCTGAAAGAGAATCTCCAAGTCAGTTCTTAGTGTAGAAAAGGTAGCTAAGATAAGGGAAATCCTTAATTCCAGTTAAGATCACATGAAACACTGTATGAATCCTATATTCTTTACTTAAAGGAGACTAGAGTGGTAAATGTGTGTTATACAAGGCAGAATACCATTGAAGTAGAGAAAGAAAAACGTTCGGCAGCTTTGGAAAGCCTTACACTTCACTGAAATGTAGTACTACACTCTATAACACAGTTGAGAGACAATGTTCACGAGCTGCCTCAGTTCATAACAGTGTGTAGGAAGTTGTTTGATAAAGTGGGCAAAGCTTATACTTGGGCCAGAAGGCAGAATATAGGAAACTACATGAAAACATGAATAATTCATTGAAAATGACTATAAACAGATGAGAACTTGTTTAGAACAGATGAAAGAGAATCTCCAAGTCAGTTCTTAGTGTAGAAAAGGTAGCTAAGATAAGGGAAATCCTTAATTCGAGTTAAGATCACATGAAACACTGTATGAATCCTATATTCTTTACTGAGAGGAGACTCGAGTGGTAAATGTGTGTTATACAAGGGAGAATACCATTGAAATAGAGAAACAAACACGTTCGGCAGCTTTGGAAAGCCTTACACTTCACTGAAATGTAGTACTACACTCTATAACACAGTTGAGAGACAATGTTCACGAGCTGCCTCAGTTCATAACATTGTGTAGGAAGTTGTTTGATAAAGTGGGCAAAGCTTATACTTGGGCCAGAAGGCAGAATATAGGAAACTACATGAAAACATGAATAATTCAGTGAAAATGACTGTAAACAGATGAGAACTTGTTTAGAACAGATGAAAGAGAATCTCCAAGTCAGTTCTTAGTGTAGAAAAGGTAGCTAAGATAAGGGAAATCCTTAATTCGAGTTAAGATCACATGAAACACTGTATGAATCCTATATTGCTTACTTAAAGGAGACTAGAGTGATAAATGTGTATTATATAAGGCAGAATACCATTGAAATAGAGAAAGAAACACGTTCGGCAGCTTTGGAAAGCCTTACACTACACAGAAATATACTACTACACTCTATAACACAGTTCAGAGACAATGTTCTCTAGCTCCCTAAGTTCATAACAGTGTGTAGGAAGTTGTTTGATAAGGTGGGCAAAGCTTATACTTGGGCCAGAAGGCAGAATATAGGAAACTACATGAAAACATGAATAATTCAGTGAAAATGACTGTAAACAGATGAGAACTTGTTTAGAACAGCTGAAAGAGAATCTCCAAGTCAGTTCTTCGTGTAGAAAAGGTAGCTAAGATAAGGGAAATCCTTAATTCCAGTTAAGATCACATGAAACACTGTATGAATCATATATTCTTTACTTAAAGGAGACTAGAGTGGTAAATGTGTGTTATACAAGGCAGAATACCATTGAAATAGAGAAAGAAACACGTTCGGCAGCTTTGGAAAGCCTTACACTACACTGAAATGTAGTACTACACTCTATAACACAGTTGAGAGACAATGTTCCCTAGCTCCCTCAGTTCATAACAGTGTGTAGGAAGTTGTTTGATAAAGTGGGCAAAGCTTATACTTGGGCCAGAAGGCAGAATATAGGAAACTACATGAAAACATGAATAATTCAGTGAAAATGACTGTAAACAGATGAGAACTTGTTTAGAACAGCTGAAAGAGAATCTCCAAGTCAGTTCTTAGTGTAGAAAAGGTAGCTAAGATAAGGGAAATCCTTAATTCCAGTTAAGATCACATGAAACACTGTATGAATCCTATATTCATTGCTTAAAGGAGACTAGAGTGGTAAATGTGTGTTATTCAAGGCAGAATACCATTGAAATAGAGAAAGAAACATGTTCGGCAGCTTTGGAAAGCCTTACACTACACTGAAATGTAGTACTACACTCTATAACACAGTTGAGAGACAATGTTCCCTAGCTCCCTCAGTTCATAACAGTGTGTAGGAAGTTGTTTGATAAAGTGGGCAAAGCTTATACTTGGGCCAGAAGGCAGAATATAGGAAACTACATGAAAACATGAATAATTCAGTGAAAATGACTGTAAACAGATGAGAACTTGTTTAGAACAGCTGAAAGAGAATCTCCAAGTCAGTTCTTAGTGTAGAAAAGGTAGCTAAGATAAGGGAAATCCTTAATTCCAGTTAAGATCACATGAAACACTGTATGAATCCTATATTCATTGCTTAAAGGAGACTAGAGTGGTAAGTGTGTGTTATACAAGGAAGAATACCATTGAAATAGAGAAAGAAACATGTTCGGCAGCTTTGGAAAGCCTTACACTACACTGAAATGTAGTACTACACTCTATAACACAGTTGAGAGACAATGTTCCCTAGCTCCCTCAGTTCATAACAGTGTGTAGGAAGTTGTTTGATAAAGTGGGCAAAGCTTATACTTGGGCCAGAAGGCAGAATATAGGAAACTACATGAAAACATGAATAATTCAGTGAAAATGACTGTAAACAGATGAGAACTTGTTTAGAACAGCTGAAAGAGAATCTCCAAGTCAGTTCTTAGTGTAGAAAAGGTAGCTAAGATAAGGGAAATCCTTAATTCCAGTTAAGATCACATGAAACACTGTATGAATCCTATATTCATTGCTTAAAGGAGACTAGAGTGGTAAATGTGTGTTATACAAGGCAGAATACCATTGAAATAGAGAAAGAAACAAGTTTGGCAGCTTTGGAAAGCCTTACACTTCACTGAAATGTAGTACTACACTCTATAACACAGTTGAGAGACAATGTTCCCTAGCTCCCTCAGTTCATAACAGTGTGTAGGAAGTTGTTTGATAAAGTGGGCAAAGCTTATACTTGGGCCAGAAGGCAGAATATAGGAAACTACATGAAAACATGAATAATTCAGTGAAAATGACTGTAAACAGATGAGAACTTGTTTAGAACAGCTGAAAGAGAATCTCCAAGTCAGTTCTTAGTGTAGAAAAGGTAGCTAAGATAAGGGAAATCCTTAATTCCAGTTAAGATCACATGAAACACTGTATGAATCCTATATTCTTTCCTTAAGGAGACTAGAGTGGTAAATGTGTGTTATACAAGGCAGAATACCATTGAAATAGAGAAAGAAACACGTTCGGCAGCTTTGGAAAGCCTTACACTACACTGAAATGTAGTACTACACTCTATAACACAGTTGAGAGACAATGTTCCCTAGCTCCCTCAGTTCATAACAGTGTGTAGGAAGTTGTTTGATAAAGTGGCCAAAGCTTATACTTGGGCCAGAAGGCACAATATAGGAAACTACATGAAAACATGAATAATTCAGTGAAAATGACTGTAAACAGATGAGAACTTGTTTAGAACAGCTGAAAGAGAATCTCCAAGTCAGTTCTTAGTGTAGAAAAGGTAGCTAAGATAAGGGAAATCCTTAATTCCAGTTAAGATCACATGAAACACTGTATGAATCCTATATTCTTTACTGAAAGGAGACTAGAGTGGTAACTGTGTGTTATACAAGGGAGAATACCATTGAAATAGAGAAACAAACACGTTCGGCAGCTTTGGAAAGCCTTACACTTCACTGAAATGTAGTACTACACTCTATAACACAGTTGAGAGACAATGTTCATGAGCTGCCTCAGTTCATAACAGTGTGTAGGAAGTTGTTTGATAAAGTGGGCAAAGCTTATACTTGGGCCAGAAGGCAGAATATAGGAAACTACATGAAAACATGAATAATTCAGTGAAAATGACTGTAAACAGATGAGAACTTGTTTAGAACAGCTGAAAGAGAATCTCCAAGTCAGTTCTTAGTGTAGAAAAGGTAGCTAAGATAAGGGAAATCCTTAATTCCAGTTAAGATCACATGAAACACTGTATGAATCCTATATTCATTGCTTAAAGGAGACTAGAGTGGTAAATGTGTGTTATTCAAGGCAGAATACCATTGAAATAGAGAAAGAAACATGTTCGGCAGCTTTGGAAAGCCTTACACTACACTGAAATGTAGTACTACACTCTATAACACAGTTGAGAGACAATGTTCCCTAGCTCCCTCAGTTCATAACAGTGTGTAGGAAGTTGTTTGATAAAGTGGGCAAAGCTTATACTTGGGCCAGAAGGCAGAATATAGGAAACTACATGAAAACATGAATAATTCATTGAAAATGACTGTAAACAGATGAGAACTTGTTTAGAACAGCTGAAAGAGAATCTCCAAGTCAGTTCTTAGTGTAGAAAAGGTAGCTAAGATAAGGGAAATCCTTAATTCCAGTTAAGATCACATGAAACACTGTATGAATCCTATATTCTTTACTGAAAGGAGACTAGAGTGGTAAATGTGTGTTATACAAGGGAGAATACCATTGAAATAGAGAAACAAACACGTTCGGCAGCTTTGGAAAGCCTTACACTTCACTGAAATGTAGTACTACACTCTATAACACAGTTGAGAGACAATATTCACGAGCTGCCTCAGTTCATAACAGTGTGTAGGAAGTTGTTTGATAAAGTGGGCAAAGCTTATACTTGGGCCAGAAGGCAGAATATAGGAAACTACATGAAAACATGAATAATTCATTGAAAATGACTATAAACAGATGAGAACTTGTTTAGAACAGATGAAAGAGAATCTCCAAGTCAGTTCTTATTGTAGAAAAGGTAGCTAAGATAAGGGAAATCCTTAATTCGAGTTAAGATCACATGAAACACTGTATGAATCCTATATTGCTTACTTAAAGGAGACTAAAGTGATAAATGTGTATTATATGAGGCAGAATACCATTGAAATAGAGAAAGAAACATGTTCGGCAGCTTTGGAAAGCCTTACACTACACAGAAATATACTACTACACTCTATAACACAGTTCAGAGACAATGTTCTCTAGCTCCCTAAGTTCATAACAGTGTGTAGGAAGTTGTTTGATAAGGTGGGCAAAGCTTATACTTGGGCCAGAAGTCAGAATATAGGAAACTACATGAAAACATGAATAATTCAGTGAAAATGACTGTAAACAGATGAGAACTTGTTTAGAACTGCTGAAAGAGAATCTCCAAGTCAGTTCTTAGTGTAGAAAAGGTAGCTAAGATAAGGGAAATCCTTAATTCCAGTTAAGATCACATGAAACACTGTATGAATCCTATATTCTTTACTTAAAGGAGACTAGAGTGGTAAATGTGTGTCATACAAGGCAGAATACCATTGAAGTAGAGAAAGAAACACGTTCGGCAGCTTTGGAAAGCCTTACACTTCACTGAAATGTAGTACTACACTCTATAACACAGTTGAGAGACAATGTTCACGAGCTGCCTCAGTTCATAACAGTGTGTAGGAAGTTGTTTGATAAAGTGGGCAAAGCTTATACTTGGGCCAGAAGGCAGAATATAGGAAACTACATGAAAACATGAATAATTCATTGAAAATGACTATAAACAGATGAGAACTTGTTTAGAACAGATGAAAGAGAATCTCCAAGTCAGTTCTTAGTGTAGAAAAGGTAGCTAAGATAAGGGAAATCCTTAATTCGAGTTAAGATCACATGGAACACTGTATGAATCCTATATTTCTTACTTAAAGGAGACTAGAGTGATAAATGTGTATTATATAAGGCAGAATACCATTGAAATAGAGAAAGAAACATGTTCGGCAGCTTTGGAAAGCCTTACACTACACAGAAATATACTACTACACTCTATAACACAGTTCAGAAACAATGTTCTCTAGCTCCCTAAGTTCATAACAGTGTGTAGGAAGTTGTTTGATAAGGTGGGCAAAGCTTATACTTGGGCCAGAAGGCAGAATATAGGAAACTACATGAAAACATGAATAATTCATTGAAAATGACTGTAAACAGATGAGAACTTGTTTAAAACAGCTGAAAGAGAATCTCCAAGTCAGTTCTTAGTGTAGAAAAGGTAGCTAAGATAAGGGAAATCCTTAATTCTAGTTAAGATAACATCAAACACTGTATGAGTCCTATATTCATTACTTAAAGGAGACTAGAGTGGTAAATGTGTGTTATACAAGGCAGAATACCATTGAAATAGAGAAAGAAACAAGTTCGGCAGCTTTGGAAAGCCTTACACTTCACTGAAATGTAGTACTACACTCTATAACACAGTTGAGAGACAATGTTCCCTACCTCCCTCAGTTCATAACAGTGTGTAAGAAGTTGTTTGATAAAGTGGCCAAAGCTTATACTTGGGCCAGAAGTCAGAATATGGGAAACTACATGAAAACATGAATAATTCAGTGAAAATGACTGTAAACAGATGAGAACTTGTTTAGAACTGCTGAAAGAGAATCTCCAAGTCAGTTCTTAGTGTAGAAAAGGTAGCTAAGATAAGGGAAATCCTTAATTCCAGTTAAGATCACATGAAACACTGTATGAATCCTATATTCTTTACTTAAAGGAGACTAGAGTGGTAAATGTGTGTTATACAAGGCAGAATACCATTGAAATAGAGAAAGAAACACGTTCGGCAGCTTTGGAAAGCCTTACACTTCACTGAAATGTAGTACTACACTCTATAACACAGTTGAGAGACAATGTTCCCTAGCTCCCTCAGTTCATAACAGTGTGTAGGAAGTTGTTTGATAAAGTGGGCAAAGCTTATACTTGGGCCAGAAGGCAGAATATAGGAAACTACATGAAAACATGAATAATTCATTGAAAATGACTGTAAACAGATGAGAACTTGTTTAGAACAGCTGAAAGAGAATCTCCAAGTCAGTTCTTAGTGTAGAAAAGGTAGCTAAGATAAGGGAAATCCTTAATTCCAGTTAAGATCACATGAAACACTGTATGAATCCTATATTCTTTACTGAAAGGAGACTAGAGTGGTAAATGTGTGTTATACAAGGGAGAATACCATTGAAATAGAGAAACAAACACGTTCGGCAGCTTTGGAAAGCCTTACACTTCACTGAAATGTAGTACTACACTCTATAACACAGTTGAGAGACAATGTTCACGAGCTGCCTCAGTTCATAACAGTGTGTAGGAAGTTGTTTGATAAAGTGGGCAAAGCTTATACTTGGGCCAGAAGGCAGAATATAGGAAACTACATGAAAACATGAATAATTCATTGAAAATGACTATAAACAGATGAGAACTTGTTTAGAACAGATGAAAGAGAATCTCCAAGTCAGTTCTTATTGTAGAAAAGGTAGCTAAGATAAGGGAAATCCTTAATTCGAGTTAAGATCACATGAAACACTGTATGAATCCTATATTGCTTACTTAAAGGAGACTAGAGTGATAAATGTGTATTATATAAGGCAGAATACCATTGAAATAGAGAAAGAAACATGTTCGGCAGCTTTGGAAAGCCTTACACTACACAGAAATATACTACTACACTCTATAACACAGTTCAGAGACAATGTTCTCTAGCTCCCTAAGTTCATAACAGTGTGTAGGAAGTTGTTTGATAAGGTGGGCAAAGCTTATACTTGGGCCAGAAGGCAGAATATAGGAAACTACATGAAAACATGAATAATTCATTGAAAATGACTGTAAACAGATGAGAACTTGTTTAGAACAGCTGAAAGAGAATCTCCAAGTCAGTTCTTAGTGTAGAAAAGGTAGCTAAGATAAGGGAAATCCTTAATTCCAGTTAAGATCACATGAAACACTGTATGAATCCTATATTCTTTACTGAGAGGAGACTCGAGTGGTAAATGTGTGTTATACAAGGGAGAATACCATTGAAATAGAGAAACAAACACGTTCGGCAGCTTTGGAAAGCCTTACACTTCACTGAAATGTAGTACTACACTCTATAACACAGTTGAGAGACAATGTTCACGAGCTGCCTCAGTTCATAACATTGTGTAGGAAGTTGTTTGATAAAGTGGGCAAAGCTTATACTTGGGCCAGAAGGCAGAATATAGGAAACTACATGAAAACATGAATAATTCAGTGAAAATGACTGTAAACAGATGAGAACTTGTTTAGAACAGATGAAAGAGAATCTCCAAGTCAGTTCTTAGTGTAGAAAAGGTAGCTAAGATAAGGGAAATCCTTAATTCGAGTTAAGATCACATGAAACACTGTATGAATCCTATATTGCTTACTTAAAGGAGACTAGAGTGATAAATGTGTATTATATAAGGCAGAATACCATTGAAATAGAGAAAGAAACACGTTCGGCAGCTTTGGAAAGCCTTACACTACACAGAAATATACTACTACACTCTATAACACAGTTCAGAGACAATGTTCTCTAGCTCCCTAAGTTCATAACAGTGTGTAGGAAGTTGTTTGATAAGGTGGGCAAAGCTTATACTTGGGCCAGAAGGCAGAATATAGGAAACTACATGAAAA
This sequence comes from Pipistrellus hanaki, assembly GCF_964339955.1. Taxonomy (NCBI): domain Eukaryota; kingdom Metazoa; phylum Chordata; class Mammalia; order Chiroptera; family Vespertilionidae; genus Pipistrellus; species Pipistrellus hanaki. Next base: position 285,324 of record NC_140511.1, read on the forward strand.
CATGAATAATTCAGTGAAAATGACTGTAAACAGATGAGAACTTGTTTAGAACAGCTGAAAGAGAATCTCCAAGTCAGTTCTTAGTGTAGAAAAGGTAGCTAAGATAAGGGAAATCCTTGATTCCAGTTAAGATCACATGAAACACTGTATGAATACTATATTCATTGCTTAAAGGAGACTAGAGTGGTAAATGTGTGTTATACAAGGCAGAATACCATTGAAATAGAGAAAGAAACAAGTTCGGCAGCTTTGGAAAGCCTTACACTTCACTGAAATGTAGTACTACACTCTATAACACAGTTGAGAGACAATGTTCACGAGCTGCCTCAGTTCATAACATTGTGTAGGAAGTTGTTTGATAAAGTGGGCAAAGCTTATACTTGGGCCAGAAGGCAGAATATAGGAAACTACATGAAAACATGAATAATTCAGTGAAAATGACTGTAAACAGATGAGAACTTGTTTAGAACAGATGAAAGAGAATCTCCAAGTCAGTTCTTAGTGTAGAAAAGGTAGCTAAGATAAGGGAAATCCTTAATTCGAGTTAAGATCACATGAAACACTGTATGAATCCTATATTGCTTACTTAAAGGAGACTAGAGTGATAAATGTGTATTATATAAGGCAGAATACCATTGAAATAGAGAAAGAAACACGTTCGGCAGCTTTGGAAAGCCTTACACTACACAGAAATATACTACTACACTCTATAACACAGTTCAGAGACAATGTTCTCTAGCTCCCTAAGTTCATAACAGTGTGTAGGAAGTTGTTTGATAAGGTGGGCAAAGCTTATACTTGGGCCAGAAGGCAGAATATAGGAAACTACATGAAAACATGAATAATTCAGTGAAAATGACTGTAAACAGATGAGAACTTGTTTAGAACAGCTGAAAGAGAATCTCCAAGTCAGTTCTTCGTGTAGAAAAGGTAGCTAAGATAAGGGAAATCCTTAATTCCAGTTAAGATCACATGAAACACTGTATGAATCCTATATTCTTTACTTAAAGGAGACTAGAGTGGTAAATGTGTGTTATACAAGGCAGAATACCATTGAAATAGAGAAAGAAACACGTTCGGCAGCTTTGGAAAGCCTTACACTACACTGAAATGTAGTACTACACTCTATAACACAGTTGAGAGACAATGTTCCCTAGCTCCCTCAGTTCATAACAGTGTGTAGGAAGTTGTTTGATAAAGTGGGCAAAGCTTATACTTGGGCCAGAAGGCAGAATATAGGAAACTACATGAAAACATGAATAATTCAGTGAAAATGACTGTATACAGATGAGAACTTGTTTAGAACAGCTGAAAGAGAATCTCCAAGTCAGTTCTTAGTGTAGAAAAGGTAGCTAAGATAAGGGAAATCCTTAATTCCAGTTAAGATCACATGAAACACTGTATGAATCCTATATTCATTGCTTAAAGGAGACTAGAGTGGTAAATGTGTGTTATTCAAGGCAGAATACCATTGAAATAGAGAAAGAAACATGTTCGGCAGCTTTGGAAAGCCTTACACTACACTGAAATGTAGTACTACACTCTATAACACAGTTGAGAGACAATGTTCCCTAGCTCCCTCAGTTCATAACAGTGTGTAGGAAGTTGTTTGATAAAGTGGGCAAAGCTTATACTTGGGCCAGAAGGCAGAATATAGGAAACTACATGAAAACATGAATAATTCATTGAAAATGACTGTAAACAGATGAGAACTTGTTTAGAACAGCTGAAAGAGAATCTCCAAGTCAGTTCTTAGTGTAGAAAAGGTAGCTAAGATAAGGGAAATCCTTAATTCCAGTTAAGATCACATGAAACACTGTATGAATCCTATATTCTTTACTGAAAGGAGACTAGAGTGGTAAATGTGTGTTATACAAGGGAGAATACCATTGAAATAGAGAAACAAACACGTTCGGCAGCTTTGGAAAGCCTTACACTTCACTGAAATGTAGTACTACACTCTATAACACAGTTGAGAGACAATGTTCACGAGCTGCCTCAGTTCATAACAGTGTGTAGGAAGTTGTTTGATAAAGTGGGCAAAGCTTATACTTGGGCCAGAAGGCAGAATATAGGAAACTACATGAAAACATGAATAATTCATTGAAAATGACTATAAACAGATGAGAACTTGTTTAGAACAGATGAAAGAGAATCTCCAAGTCAGTTCTTATTGTAGAAAAGGTAGCTAAGATAAGGGAAATCCTTAATTCGAGTTAAGATCACATGAAACACTGTATGAATCCTATATTGCTTACTTAAAGGAGACTAGAGTGATAAATGTGTATTATATAAGGCAGAATACCATTGAAATAGAGAAAGAAACATGTTCGGCAGCTTTGGAAAGCCTTACACTACACAGAAATATACTACTACACTCTATAACACAGTTCAGAGACAATGTTCTCTAGCTCCCTAAGTTCATAACAGTGTGTAGGAAGTTGTTTGATAAGGTGGGCAAAGCTTATACTTGGGCCAGAAGGCAGAATATAGGAAACTACATGAAAACATGAATAATTCATTGAAAATGACTGTAAACAGATGAGAACTTGTTTAGAACAGCTGAAAGAGAATCTCCAAGTCAGTTCTTAGTGTAGAAAAGGTAGCTAAGATAAGGGAAATCCTTAATTCCAGTTAAGATCACATGAAACACTGTATGAATCCTATATTCTTTACTGAGAGGAGACTCGAGTGGTAAATGTGTGTTATACAAGGGAGAATACCATTGAAATAGAGAAACAAACACGTTCGGCAGCTTTGGAAAGCCTTACACTTCACTGAAATGTAGTACTACACTCTATAACACAGTTGAGAGACAATGTTCACGAGCTGCCTCAGTTCATAACATTGTGTAGGAAGTTGTTTGATAAAGTGGGCAAAGCTTATACTTGGGCCAGAAGGCAGAATATAGGAAACTACATGAAAACATGAATAATTCAGTGAAAATGACTGTAAACAGATGAGAACTTGTTTAGAACAGATGAAAGAGAATCTCCAAGTCAGTTCTTAGTGTAGAAAAGGTAGCTAAGATAAGGGAAATCCTTAATTCGAGTTAAGATCACATGAAACACTGTATGAATCCTATATTGCTTACTTAAAGGAGACTAGAGTGATAAATGTGTATTATATAAGGCAGAATACCATTGAAATAGAGAAAGAAACACGTTCGGCAGCTTTGGAAAGCCTTACACTACACAGAAATATACTACTACACTCTATAACACAGTTCAGAGACAATGTTCTCTAGCTCCCTAAGTTCATAACAGTGTGTAGGAAGTTGTTTGATAAGGTGGGCAAAGCTTATACTTGGGCCAGAAGGCAGAATATAGGAAACTACATGAAAACATGAATAATTCATTGAAAATGACTGTAAACAGATGAGAACTTGTTTAGAACAGCTGAAAGAGAATCTCCAAGTCAGTTCTTAGTGTAGAAAAGGTAGCTAAGATAAGGGAAATCCTTAATTCCAGTTAAGATCACATGAAACACTGTATGAATCCTATATTCTTTACTGAGAGGAGACTCGAGTGGTAAATGTGTGTTATACAAGGGAGAATACCATTGAAATAGAGAAACAAACACGTTCGGCAGCTTTGGAAAGCCTTACACTTCACTGAAATGTAGTACTACACTCTATAACACAGTTGAGAGACAATGTTCACGAGCTGCCTCAGTTCATAACATTGTGTAGGAAGTTGTTTGATAAAGTGGGCAAAGCTTATACTTGGGCCAGAAGGCAGAATATAGGAAACTACATGAAAACATGAATAATTCAGTGAAAATGACTGTAAACAGATGAGAACTTGTTTAGAACAGATGAAAGAGAATCTCCAAGTCAGTTCTTAGTGTAGAAAAGGTAGCTAAGATAAGGGAAATCCTTAATTCGAGTTAAGATCACATGAAACACTGTATGAATCCTATATTGCTTACTTAAAGGAGACTAGAGTGATAAATGTGTATTATATAAGGCAGAATACCATTGAAATAGAGAAAGAAACACGTTCGGCAGCTTTGGAAAGCCTTACACTACACAGAAATATACTACTACACTCTATAACACAGTTCAGAGACAATGTTCTCTAGCTCCCTAAGTTCATAACAGTGTGTAGGAAGTTGTTTGATAAGGTGGGCAAAGCTTATACTTGGGCCAGAAGGCAGAATATAGGAAACTACATGAAAACATGAATAATTCAGTGAAAATGACTGTAAACAGATGAGAACTTGTTTAGAACAGCTGAAAGAGAATCTCCAAGTCAGTTCTTAGTGTAGAAAAGGTAGCTAAGATAAGGGAAATCCTTGATTCCAGTTAAGATCACATGAAACACTGTATGAATACTATATTCATTGCTTAAAGGAGACTAGAGTGGTAAATGTGTGTTATACAAGGCAGAATACCATTGAAATAGAGAAAGAAACAAGTTCGGCAGCTTTGGAAAGCCTTACACTTCACTGAAATGTAGTACTACACTCTATAACACAGTTGAGAGACAATGTTCCCTAGCTCCCTCAGTTCATAACAGTGTGTAGGAAGTTGTTTGATAAAGTGGGCAAAGCTTATACTTGGGCCAGAAGGCAGAATATAGGAAACTACATGAAAACATGAATAATTCAGTGAAAATGACTGTAAACAGATGAGAACTTGTTTAGAACAGCTGAAAGAGAATCTCCAAGTCAGTTCTTAGTGTAGAAAAGGTAGCTAAGATAAGGGAAATCCTTAATTCCAGTTAAGATCACATGAAACACTGTATGAATCATATATTGCTTACTTAAAGGAGACTAGAGTGATAAATGTGTATTATATAAGGCAGAATACCATTGAAATAGAGAAAGAAACACGTTCGGCAGCTTTGGAAAGCCTTACACTACACAGAAATATACTACTACACTCTATAACACAGTTCAGAGACAATGTTCTCTAGCTCCCTAAGTTCATAACAGTGTGTAGGATGTTGTTTGATAAGGTGGGCAAAGCTTATACTTGGGCCAGAAGGCAGAATATAGGAAACTACATGAAAACATGAATAATTCAGTGAAAATGACTGTAAACAGATGAGAACTTGTTTAGAACAGCTGAAAGAGAATCTCCAAGTCAGTTCTTAGTGTAGAAAAGGTAGCTAAGATAAGGGAAATCCTTAATTCTAGTTAAGATAACATCAAACACTGTATGAGTCCTATATTCATTACTTAAAGGAGACTAGAGTGGTAAATGTGTGTTATACAAGGCAGAATACCATTGAAATAGAGAAAGAAACACGTTCGGCAGCTTTGGAAAGCCTTACACTTCACTGAAATGTAGTACTACACTCTATAACACAGTTGAGAGACAATGTTCCCGAGCTGCCTCAGTTCATAACAGTGTGTAGGAAGTTGTTTGATAAAGTGGGCAAAGCTTATACTTGGGCCAGAAGGCAGAATATAGGAAACTACATGAAAACATGAATAATTCATTGAAAATGACTGTAAACACATGAGAACTTGTTTAGAACAGCTGAAAGAGAATCTCCAAGTCAGTTCTTAGTGTAGAAAAGGTAGCTAAGATAAGGAAAATCCTTAATTCGAGTTAAGATAACATCAAACACTGTATGAATCCTATATTCATTACTTAAAGGAGACTAGAGTGGTAAATGTGTGTTATACAAGGCAGAATACCATTGAAATAGAGAAAGAAACAAGTTCGGCAGCTTTGGAAAGCCTTACACTTCACTGAAATGTAGTACTACACTCTATTACACAGTTGAGAGACAATGTTCCCTAGCTCCCTCAGTTCATAACAGTGTGTAGGAAGTTGTTTGATAAACTGGCCAAAGCTTATACTTGGGCCAGAAGGCAAAATATAGGAAACTACATGAAAACATGAATAATTCAGTGAAAATGACTGTAAACAGATGAGAACTTGTTTAGAACAGCTGAAAGAGAATCTCCAAGTCAGTTCTTAGTGTAGAAAAGGTAGCTAAGATAAGGGAAATCCTTAATTCGAGTTAAGATCACATCAAACACTGTATGAATCCTATATTCATTACTTAAAGGAGACTAGAGTGGTAAATGTGTGTTATACAAGGCAGAATACCATTGAAATAGAGAAAGAAACAAGTTCGGCAGCTTTGGAAAGCCTTACACTTCACTGAAATGTAGTACTACACTCTATAACACAGTTGAGAGACAATGTTCCCTAGCTCCCTCCGTTCATAACAGTGTGTAGGAAGTTGTTTGATAAAGTGGGCAAAGCTTATACTTGGGCCAGAAGGCAGAATATAGGAAACTACATGAAAACATGAATAATTCAGTGAAAATGACTGTAAACAGATGAGAACTTGTTTAGAACAGCTGAAAGAGAATCTCCAAGTCAGTTCTTAGTGTAGAAAAGGTAGCTAAGATAAGGGAAATCCTTAATTCGAGTTAAGATCACATGAAACACTGTATGAATCCTATATTGCTTACTTAAAGGAGACTAGAGTGATAAATGTGTATTATATAAGGCAGAATACCATTGAAATAGAGAAAGAAACACGTTCGGCAGCTTTGGAAAGCCTTACACTACACAGAAATATACTACTACACTCTATAACACAGTTCAGAGACAATGTTCTCTAGCTCCCTAAGTTCATAACAGTGTGTAGGAAGTTGTTTGATAAGGTGGGCAAAGCTTATACTTGGGCCAGAAGGCAGAATATAGGAAACTACATGAAAACATGAATAATTCATTGAAAATGACTGTAAACAGATGAGAACTTGTTTAGAACAGCTGAAAGAGAATCTCCAAGTCAGTTCTTAGTGTAGAAATGGTAGCTAAGATAAGGGAAATCCTTAATTCTAGTTAAGATAACATCAAACACTGTATGAGTCCTATATTCATTACTTAAAGGAGACTAGAGTGGTAAATGTGTGTTATACAAGGCAGAATACCATTGAAATAGAGAAACAAACACGTTCGGCAGCTTTGGAAAGCCTTACACTTCACTGAAATGTAGTACTACACTCTATAACACAGTTGAGAGACAATGTTCCCGAGCTGCCTCAGTTCATAACAGTGTGTAGGAAGTTGTTTGATAAAGTGGGCAAAGCTTATACTTGGGCCAGAAGGCAGAATATAAAAAACTACATGAAAACATGAATAATTCATTGAAAATGACTGTAAACACATGAGAACTTGTTTAGAACAGCTGAAAGAGAATCTCCAAGTCAGTTCTTAGTGTAGAAAAGGTAGCTAAGATAAGGGAAATCCTTAATTCTAGTTAAGATAACATCAAACACTGTATGAGTCCTATATTCATTACTTAAAGGAGACTAGAGTGGTAAATGTGTGTTATACAAGGCAGAATACCATTGAAATAGAGAAAGAAACAAGTTCGGCAGCTTTGGAAAGCCTTACACTTCACTGAAATGTAGTACTACACTCTATAACACAGTTGAGAGACAATGTTCCCTAGCTCCCTCAGTTCATAACAGTGTGTAAGAAGTTGTTTGATAAAGTGGCCAAAGCTTATACTTGGGCCAGAAGTCAGAATATGGGAAACTACATGAAAACATGAATAATTCAGTGAAAATGACTGTAAACAGATGAGAACTTGTTTAGAACTGCTGAAAGAGAATCTCCAAGTCAGTTCTTAGTGTAGAAAAGGTAGCTAAGATAAGGGAAATCCTTAATTCCAGTTAAGATCACATGAAACACTGTATGAATCCTATATTCTTTACTGAGAGGAGACTCGAGTGGTAAATATGTGTTATACAAGGCAGAATACCATTGAAATAGAGAAACAAACACGTTCGGCAGCTTTGGAAAGCCTTACACTTCACTGAAATGTAGTACTACACTCTATAACACAGTTGAGAGACAATGTTCACGAGCTGCCTCAGTTCATAACATTGTGTAGGAAGTTGTTTGATAAAGTGGGCAAAGCTTATACTTGGGCCAGAAGGCAGAATATAGGAAACTACATGAAAACATGAATAATTCAGTGAAAATGACTGTAAACAGATGAGAACTTGTTTAGAACAGATGAAAGAGAATCTCCAAGTCAGTTCTTAGTGTAGAAAAGGTAGCTAAGATAAGGGAAATCCTTAATTCGAGTTAAGATCACATGAAACACTGTATGAATCCTATATTGCTTACTTAAAGGAGACTAGAGTGATAAATGTGTATTATATAAGGCAGAATACCATTGAAATAGAGAAAGAAACACGTTCGGCAGCTTTGGAAAGCCTTACACTACACAGAAATATACTACTACACTCTATAACACAGTTCAGAGACAATGTTCTCTAGCTCCCTAAGTTCATAACAGTGTGTAGGAAGTTGTTTGATAAGGTGGGCAAAGCTTATACTTGGGCCAGAAGGCAGAATATAGGAAACTACATGAAAACATGAATAATTCAGTGAAAATGACTGTAAACAGATGAGAACTTGTTTAGAACAGCTGAAAGAGAATCTCCAAGTCAGTTCTTCGTGTAGAAAAGGTAGCTAAGATAAGGGAAATCCTTAATTCCAGTTAAGATCACATGAAACACAGTATGAATCCTATATTCTTTACTTAAAGGAGACTAGAGTGGTAAATGTGTGTTATACAAGGCAGAATACCATTAAATAGAGAAAGAAACACGTTCGGCAGCTTTGGAAAGCCTTACACTACACTGAAATGTAGTACTACACTCTATAACACAGTTGAGAGACAATGTTCCCTAGCTCCCTCAGTTCATAACAGTGTGTAGGAAGTTGTTTGATAAAGTGGGCAAAGCTTATACTTGGGCCAGAAGGCAGAATATAGGAAACTACATGAAAACATGAATAATTCAGTGAAAATGACTGTAAACAGATGAGAACTTGTTTAGAACAGCTGAAAGAGAATCTGCAAGTCAGTTCTTAGTGTAGAAAAGGTAGCTAAGATAAGGGAAATCCTTAATTCCAGTTAAGATCACATGAAACACTGTATGAATCCTATATTCATTGCTTAAAGGAGACTAGAGTGGTAAATGTGTGTTATTCAAGGCAGAATACCATTGAAATAGAGAAAGAAACATGTTCGGCAGCTTTGGAAAGCCTTACACTACACTGAAATGTAGTACTACACTCTATAACACAGTTGAGAGACAATGTTCCCTAGCTCCCTCAGTTCATAACAGTGTGTAGGAAGTTGTTTGATAAAGTGGGCAAAGCTTATACTTGGGCCAGAAGGCAGAATATAGGAAACTACATGAAAACATGAATAATTCATTGAAAATGACTATAAACAGATGAGAACTTGTTTAGAACAGATGAAAGAGAATCTCCAAGTCAGTTCTTATTGTAGAAAAGGTAGCTAAGATAAGGGAAATCCTTAATTCGAGTTAAGATCACATGAAACACTGTATGAATCCTATATTGCTTACTTAAAGGAGACTAGAGTGATAAATGTGTATTATATAAGGCAGAATACCATTGAAATAGAGAAAGAAACATGTTCGGCAGCTTTGGAAAGCCTTACACTACACAGAAATATACTACTACACTCTATAACACAGTTCAGAGACAATGTTCTCTAGCTCCCTAAGTTCATAACAGTGTGTAGGAAGTTGTTTGATAAGGTGGGCAAAGCTTATACTTGGGCCAGAAGGCAGAATATAGGAAACTACATGAAAACATGAATAATTCATTGAAAATGACTGTAAACAGATGAGAACTTGTTTAGAACAGCTGAAAGAGAATCTCCAAGTCAGTTCTTAGTGTAGAAAAGGTAGCTAAGATAAGGGAAATCCTTAATTCTAGTTAAGATAACATCAAACACTGTATGAGTCCTATATTCATTACTTAAAGGAGACTAGAGTGGTAAATGTGTGTTATACAAGGCAGAATACCATTGAAATAGAGAAAGAAACAAGTTCGGCAGCTTTGGAAAGCCTTACACTTCTCTGAAATGTAGTACTACACTCTATAACACAGTTGAGAGACAATGTTCCCTAGCTCCCTCAGTTCATAACAGTGTGTAAGAAGTTGTTTGATAAAGTGGCCAAAGCTTATACTTGGGCCAGAAGTCAGAATATGGGAAACTACATGAAAACATGAATAATTCAGTGAAAATGACTGTAAACAGATGAGAACTTGTTTAGAACTGCTGAAAGAGAATCTCCAAGTCAGTTCTTAGTGTAGAAAAGGTAGCTAAGATAAGGGAAATCCTTAATTCCAGTTAAGATCACATGAAACACTGTATGAATCCTATATTCTTTACTTAAAGGAGACTAGAGTGGTAAATGTGTGTTATACAAGGCAGAATACCATTGAAATAGAGAAAGAAACACGTTCGGCAGCTTTGGAAAGCCTTACACTTCACTGAAATGTAGTACTACACTCTATAACACAGTTGAGAGACAATGTTCCCTAGCTCCCTCAGTTCATAACAGTGTGTAGGAAGTTGTTTGATAAAGTGGACAAAGCTTATACTTGGGCCAGAAGGCAGAATATAGGAAACTACATGAAAACATGAATAATTCATTGAAAATGACTGTAAACAGATGAGAACTTGTTTAGAACAGCTGAAAGAGAATCTCCAAGTCAGTTCTTAGTGTAGAAAAGGTAGCTAAGATAAGGGAAATCCTTAATTCCAGTTAAGATCACATGAAACACTGTATGAATCCTATATTCTTTACTGAGAGGAGACTGGAGTGGTAAATGTGTGTTATACAAGGGAGAATACCATTGAAATAGAGAAACAAACACGTTCGGCAGCTTTGGAAAGCCTTACACTTCACTGAAATGTAGTACTACACTCTATAACACAGTTGAGAGACAATGTTCCCTAGCTCCCTCAGTTCATAACAGTGTGTAGGAAGTTGTTTGATAAAGTGGACAAAGCTTATACTTGGGCCAGAAGGCAGAATATAGGAAACTACATGAAAACATGAATAATTCATTGAAAATGACTGTAAACAGATGAGAACTTGTTTAGAACAGCTGAAAGAGAATCTCCAAGTCAGTTCTTAGTGTAGAAAAGGTAGCTAAGATAAGGGAAATCCTTAATTCCAGTTAAGATCACATGAAACACTGTATGAATCCTATATTCTTTACTGAGAGGAGACTGGAGTGGTAAATGTGTGTTATACAAGGGAGAATACCATTGAAATAGAGAAACAAACACGTTCGGCAGCTTTGGAAAGCCTTACACTTCACTGAAATGTAGTACTACACTCTATAACACAGTTGAGAGACAATGTTCACGAGCTGCCTCAGTTCATAACATTGTGTAGGAAGTTGTTTGATAAAGTGGGCAAAGCTTATACTTGGGCCAGAAGGCAGAATATAGGAAACTACATGAAAACATGAATAATTCAGTGAAAATGACTGTAAACAGATGAGAACTTGTTTAGAACAGATGAAAGAGAATCTCCAAGTCAGTTCTTAGTGTAGAAAAGGTAGCTAAGATAAGGGAAATCCTTAATTCGAGTTAAGATCACATGAAACACTGTATGAATCCTATATTGCTTACTTAAAGGAGACTAGAGTGATAAATGTGTATTATATAAGGCAGAATACCATTGAAATTGAGAAAGAAACACGTTCGGCAGCTTTGGAAAGCCTTACACTACACAGAAATATACTACTACACTCTATAACACAGTTCAGAGACAATGTTCTCTAGCTCCCTAAGTTCATAACAGTGTGTAGGAAGTTGTTTGATAAGGTGGGCAAAGCTTATACTTGGGCCAGAAGGCAGAATATAGGAAACTACATGAAAACATGAATAATTCATTGAAAATGACTGTAAACAGATGAGAACTTGTTTAGAACAGCTGAAAGAGAATCTCCAAGTCAGTTCTTAGTGTAGAAATGGTAGCTAAGATAAGGGAAATCCTTAATTCTAGTTAAGATAACATCAAACACTGTATGAGTCCTATATTCATTACTTAAAGGAGACTAGAGTGGTAAATGTGTGTTATACAAGGCAGAATACCATTGAAATAGAGAAAGAAACAAGTTCGGCAGCTTTGGAAAGCCTTACACTTCTCTGAAATGTAGTACTACACTCTATAACACAGTTGAGAGACAATGTTCCCTAGCTCCCTCAGTTCATAACAGTGTGTAAGAAGTTGTTTGATAAAGTGGCCAAAGCTTATACTTGGGCCAGAAGTCAGAATATGGGAAACTACATGAAAACATGAATAATTCAGTGAAAATGACTGTAAACAGATGAGAACTTGTTTAGAACTGCTGAAAGAGAATCTCCAAGTCAGTTCTTAGTGTAGAAAAGGTAGCTAAGATAAGGGAAATCCTTAATTCCAGTTAAGATCACATGAAACACTGTATGAATCCTATATTCTTTACTTAAAGGAGACTAGAGTGGTAAATGTGTGTTATACAAGGCAGAATACCATTGAAATAGAGAAAGAAACACGTTCGGCAGCTTTGGAAAGCCTTACACTTCACTGAAATGTAGTACTACACTCTATAACACAGTTGAGAGACAATGTTCCCTAGCTCCCTCAGTTCATAACAGTGTGTAGGAAGTTGTTTGATAAAGTGGACAAAGCTTATACTTGGGCCAGAAGGCAGAATATAGGAAACTACATGAAAACATGAATAATTCATTGAAAATGACTGTAAACAGATGAGAACTTGTTTAGAACAGCTGAAAGAGAATCTCCAAGTCAGTTCTTAGTGTAGAAAAGGTAGCTAAGATAAGGGAAATCCTTAATTCCAGTTAAGATCACATGAAACACTGTATGAATCCTATATTCTTTACTGAGAGGAGACTGGAGTGGTAAATGTGTGTTATACAAGGGAGAATACCATTGAAATAGAGAAACAAACACGTTCGGCAGCTTTGGAAAGCCTTACACTTCACTGAAATGTAGTACTACACTCTATAACACAGTTGAGAGACAATGTTCCCTAGCTCCCTCAGTTCATAACAGTGTGTAGGAAGTTGTTTGATAAAGTGGACAAAGCTTATACTTGGGCCAGAAGGCAGAATATAGGAAACTACATGAAAACATGAATAATTCATTGAAAATGACTGTAAACAGATGAGAACTTGTTTAGAACAGCTGAAAGAGAATCTCCAAGTCAGTTCTTAGTGTAGAAAAGGTAGCTAAGATAAGGGAAATCCTTAATTCCAGTTAAGATCACATGAAACACTGTATGAATCCTATATTCTTTACTGAGAGGAGACTGGAGTGGTAAATGTGTGTTATACAAGGGAGAATACCATTGAAATAGAGAAACAAACACGTTCGGCAGCTTTGGAAAGCCTTACACTTCACTGAAATGTAGTACTACACTCTATAACACAGTTGAGAGACAATGTTCACGAGCTGCCTCAGTTCATAACATTGTGTAGGAAGTTGTTTGATAAAGTGGGCAAAGCTTATACTTGGGCCAGAAGGCAGAATATAGGAAACTACATGAAAACATGAATAATTCAGTGAAAATGACTGTAAACAGATGAGAACTTGTTTAGAACAGATGAAAGAGAATCTCCAAGTCAGTTCTTAGTGTAGAAAAGGTAGCTAAGATAAGGGAAATCCTTAATTCGAGTTAAGATCACATGAAACACTGTATGAATCCTATATTGCTTACTTAAAGGAGACTAGAGTGATAAATGTGTATTATATAAGGCAGAATACCATTGAAATTGAGAAAGAAACACGTTCGGCAGCTTTGGAAAGCCTTACACTACACAGAAATATACTACTACACTCTATAACACAGTTCAGAGACAATGTTCTCTAGCTCCCTAAGTTCATAACAGTGTGTAGGAAGTTGTTTGATAAGGTGGGCAAAGCTTATACTTGGGCCAGAAGGCAGAATATAGGAAACTACATGAAAACATGAATAATTCATTGAAAATGACTGTAAACAGATGAGAACTTGTTTAGAACAGCTGAAAGAGAATCTCCAAGTCAGTTCTTAGTGTAGAAATGGTAGCTAAGATAAGGGAAATCCTTAATTCTAGTTAAGATAACATCAAACACTGTATGAGTCCTATATTCATTACTTAAAGGAGACTAGAGTGGTAAATGTGTGTTATACAAGGCAGAATACCATTGAAATAGAGAAAGAAACACGTTCGGCAGCTTTGGAAAGCCTTACACTTCACTGAAATGTAGTACTACACTCTATAACACAGTTGAGAGACAATGTTCCCGAGCTGCCTCAGTTCATAACAGTGTGTAGGAAGTTGTTTGATAAAGTGGCCAAAGCTTATACTTGGGCCAGAAGGCAGAATATAGGAAACTACATGAAAACATGAATAATTCAGTGAAAATGACTGTAAACAGATGAGAACTTGTTTAGAACAGCTGAAAGAGAATCTCCAAGTCAGTTCTTAGTGTAGAAATGGTAGCTAAGATAAGGGAAATCCTTAATTCTAGTTAAGATAACATCAAACACTGTATGAGTCCTATATTCATTACTTAAAGGAGACTAGAGTGGTAAATGTGTGTTATACAAGGCAGAATACCATTGAAATAGAGAAAGAAACACGTTCGGCAGCTTTGGAAAGCCTTACACTTCACTGAAATGTAGTACTACACTCTATAACACAGTTGAGAGACAATGTTCCCGAGCTGCCTCAGTTCATAACAGTGTGTAGGAAGTTGTTTGATAAAGTGGCCAAAGCTTATACTTGGGCCAGAAGGCAGAATATAGGAAACTACATGAAAACATGAATAATTCAGTGAAAATGACTGTAAACAGATGAGAACTTGTTTAGAACAGCTGAAAGAGAATCTCCAAGTCAGTTCTTAGTGTAGAAAAGGTAGCTAAGATAAGGGAAATCCTTAATTCGAGTTAAGATAACATCAAACACTGTATGAATCCTATATTCATTACTTAAAGGAGACTAGAGTGGTAAATGTGTGTTATACAAGGCAGAATACCATTGAAATAGAGAAAGAAACAAGTTCGGCAGCTTTGGAAAGCCTTACACTTCACTGAAATGTAGTACTACACTCTATAACACAGTTGAGAGACAATGTTCCCTAGCTCCCTCAGTTCATAACAGTGTGTAGGAAGTTGTTTGATAAAGTGGCCAAAGCTTATACTTGGGCCAGAAGGCAGAATATAGGAAACTACATGAAAACTTGAATAATTCAGTGAAAATGACTGTAAACAGATGAGAACTTGTTTAGAACAGCTGAAAGAGAATCTCCAAGTCAGTTCTTAGTGTAGAAAAGGTAGCTAAGATAAGGGAAATCCTTAATTCCAGTTAAGATCACATGAAACGCTGTATGAATCCTATATTCATTGCTTAAAGGAGACTAGAGTGGTAAATGTGTGTTATACAAGGAAGAATACCATTGAAATAGAGAAAGAAACATGTTCGGCAGCTTTGGAAAGCCTTACACTACACTGAAATGTAGTACTACACTCTATAACACAGTTGAGAGACAATGTTCCCTACCTCCCTCAGTTCATAACAGTGTGTAGGAAGTTGTTTGATAAAGTGGGCAAAGCTTATACTTGGGCCAGAAGGCACAATATAGGAAACTACATGAAAACATGAATAATTCAGTGAAAATGACTGTAAACAGATGAGAACTTGTTTAGAACAGCTGAAAGAGAATCTCCAAGTCAGTTCTTAGTGTAGAAAAGGTAGCTAAGATAAGGGAAATCCTTAATTCCAGTTAAGATCACATGAAACACTGTATGAATCCTATATTCTTTCCTTAAGGAGACTAGAGTGGTAAATGTGTGTTATACAAGGCAGAATACCATTGAAATAGAGAAAGAAACACGTTCGGCAGCTTTGGAAAGCCTTACACTACACTGAAATGTAGTACTACACTCTATAACACAGTTGAGAGACAATGTTCCCTAGCTCCCTCAGTTCATAACAGTGTGTAGGAAGTTGTTTGATAAAGTGGCCAAAGCTTATACTTGGGCCAGAAGGCACAATATAGGAAACTACATGAAAACATGAATAATTCAGTGAAAATGACTGTAAACAGATGAGAACTTGTTTAGAACAGCTGAAAGAGAATCTCCAAGTCAGTTCTTAGTGTAGAAAAGGTAGCTAAGATAAGGGAAATCCTTAATTCGAGTTAAGATCACATGAAACACTGTATGAATCCTATATTGCTTACTTAAAGGAGACTAGAGTGATAAATGTGTATTATATAAGGCAGAATACCATTGAAATAGAGAAAGAAACACGTTCGGCAGCTTTGGAAAGCCTTACACTTCACTGAAATGTAGTACTACACTCTATAACACAGTTGAGAGACAATGTTCCCGAGCTGCCTCAGTTCATAACAGTGTGTAGGAAGTTGTTTGATAAAGTGGCCAAAGCTTATACTTGGGCCAGAAGGCAGAATATAGGAAACTACATGAAAACATGAATAATTCAGTGAAAATGACTGTAAACAGATGAGAACTTGTTTAGAACAGCTGAAAGAGAATCTCCAAGTCAGTTCTTAGTGTAGAAATGGTAGCTAAGATAAGGGAAATCCTTAATTCTAGTTAAGATAACATCAAACACTGTATGAGTCCTATATTCATTACTTAAAGGAGACTAGAGTGGTAAATGTGTGTTATACAAGGCAGAATACCATTGAAATAGAGAAAGAAACACGTTCGGCAGCTTTGGAAAGCCTTACACTTCACTGAAATGTAGTACTACACTCTATAACACAGTTGAGAGACAATGTTCCCGAGCTGCCTCAGTTCATAACAGTGTGTAGGAAGTTGTTTGATAAAGTGGCCAAAGCTTATACTTGGGCCAGAAGGCAGAATATAGGAAACTACATGAAAACATGAATAATTCAGTGAAAATGACTGTAAACAGATGAGAACTTGTTTAGAACAGCTGAAAGAGAATCTCCAAGTCAGTTCTTAGTGTAGAAAAGGTAGCTAAGATAAGGGAAATCCTTAATTCGAGTTAAGATAACATCAAACACTGTATGAATCCTATATTCATTACTTAAAGGAGACTAGAGTGGTAAATGTGTGTTATACAAGGCAGAATACCATTGAAATAGAGAAAGAAACAAGTTCGGCAGCTTTGGAAAGCCTTACACTTCACTGAAATGTAGTACTACACTCTATAACACAGTTGAGAGACAATGTTCCCTAGCTCCCTCAGTTCATAACAGTGTGTAGGAAGTTGTTTGATAAAGTGGCCAAAGCTTATACTTGGGCCAGAAGGCAGAATATAGGAAACTACATGAAAACTTGAATAATTCAGTGAAAATGACTGTAAACAGATGAGAACTTGTTTAGAACAGCTGAAAGAGAATCTCCAAGTCAGTTCTTAGTGTAGAAAAGGTAGCTAAGATAAGGGAAATCCTTAATTCCAGTTAAGATCACATGAAACGCTGTATGAATCCTATATTCATTGCTTAAAGGAGACTAGAGTGGTAAATGTGTGTTATACAAGGAAGAATACCATTGAAATAGAGAAAGAAACATGTTCGGCAGCTTTGGAAAGCCTTACACTACACTGAAATGTAGTACTACACTCTATAACACAGTTGAGAGACAATGTTCCCTACCTCCCTCAGTTCATAACAGTGTGTAGGAAGTTGTTTGATAAAGTGGGCAAAGCTTATACTTGGGCCAGAAGGCACAATATAGGAAACTACATGAAAACATGAATAATTCAGTGAAAATGACTGTAAACAGATGAGAACTTGTTTAGAACAGCTGAAAGAGAATCTCCAAGTCAGTTCTTAGTGTAGAAAAGGTAGCTAAGATAAGGGAAATCCTTAATTCCAGTTAAGATCACATGAAACACTGTATGAATCCTATATTCTTTCCTTAAGGAGACTAGAGTGGTAAATGTGTGTTATACAAGGCAGAATACCATTGAAATAGAGAAAGAAACACGTTCGGCAGCTTTGGAAAGCCTTACACTACACTGAAATGTAGTACTACACTCTATAACACAGTTGAGAGACAATGTTCCCTAGCTCCCTCAGTTCATAACAGTGTGTAGGAAGTTGTTTGATAAAGTGGCCAAAGCTTATACTTGGGCCAGAAGGCACAATATAGGAAACTACATGAAAACATGAATAATTCAGTGAAAATGACTGTAAACAGATGAGAACTTGTTTAGAACAGCTGAAAGAGAATCTCCAAGTCAGTTCTTAGTGTAGAAAAGGTAGCTAAGATAAGGGAAATCCTTAATTCGAGTTAAGATCACATGAAACACTGTATGAATCCTATATTGCTTACTTAAAGGAGACTAGAGTGATAAATGTGTATTATATAAGGCAGAATACCATTGAAATAGAGAAAGAAACACGTTCGGCAGCTTTGGAAAGCCTTACACTACACAGAAATATACTACTACACTCTATAACACAGTTCAGAGACAATGTTCTCTAGCTCCCTAAGTTCATAACAGTGTGTAGGAAGTTGTTTGATAAGGTGGGCAAAGCTTATACTTGGGCCAGAAGGCAGAATATAGGAAACTACATGAAAACATGAATAATTCAGTGAAAATGACTGTAAACAGATGAGAACTTGTTTAGAACAGCTGAAAGAGAATCTCCAAGTCAGTTCTTCGTGTAGAAAAGGTAGCTAAGATAAGGGAAATCCTTAATTCCAGTTAAGATCACATGAAACACAGTATGAATCCTATATTCTTTACTTAAAGGAGACTAGAGTGGTAAATGTGTGTTATACAAGGCAGAATACCATTGAAATAGACAAAGAAACACGTTCGGCAGCTTTGGAAAGCCTTACACTACACTGAAATGTAGTACTACACTCTATAACACAGTTGAGAGACAATGTTCCCTAGCTCCCTCAGTTCATAACAGTGTGTAGGAAGTTGTTTGATAAAGTGGGCAAAGCTTATACTTGGGCCAGAAGGCAGAATATAGGAAACTACATGAAAACATGAATAATTCAGTGAAAATGACTGTAAACAGATGAGAACTTGTTTAGAACAGCTGAAAGAGAATCTGCAAGTCAGTTCTTAGTGTAGAAAAGGTAGCTAAGATAAGGGAAATCCTTAATTCCAGTTAAGATCACATGAAACACTGTATGAATCCTATATTCATTGCTTAAAGGAGACTAGAGTGGTAAATGTGTGTTATTCAAGGCAGAATACCATTGAAATAGAGAAAGAAACATGTTCGGCAGCTTTGGAAAGCCTTACACTACACTGAAATGTAGTACTACACTCTATAACACAGTTGAGAGACAATGTTCCCTAGCTCCCTCAGTTCATAACAGTGTGTAGGAAGTTGTTTGATAAAGTGGGCAAAGCTTATACTTGGGCCAGAAGGCAGAATATAGGAAACTACATGAAAACATGAATAATTCATTGAAAATGACTATAAACAGATGAGAACTTGTTTAGAACAGATGAAAGAGAATCTCCAAGTCAGTTCTTATTGTAGAAAAGGTAGCTAAGATAAGGGAAATCCTTAATTCGAGTTAAGATCACATGAAACACTGTATGAATCCTATATTGCTTACTTAAAGGAGACTAGAGTGATAAATGTGTATTATATAAGGCAGAATACCATTGAAATAGAGAAAGAAACATGTTCGGCAGCTTTGGAAAGCCTTACACTACACAGAAATATACTACTACACTCTATAACACAGTTCAGAGACAATGTTCTCTAGCTCCCTAAGTTCATAACAGTGTGTAGGAAGTTGTTTGATAAGGTGGGCAAAGCTTATACTTGGGCCAGAAGGCAGAATAGAGGAAACTACATGAAAACATGAATAATTCATTGAAAATGACTGTAAACAGATGAGAACTTGTTTAGAACAGCTGAAAGAGAATCTCCAAGTCAGTTCTTAGTGTAGAAAAGGTAGCTAAGATAAGGGAAATCCTTAATTCTAGTTAAGATAACATCAAACACTGTATGAGTCCTATATTCATTACTTAAAGGAGACTAGAGTGGTAAATGTGTGTTATACAAGGCAGAATACCATTGAAATAGAGAAAGAAACAAGTTCGGCAGCTTTGGAAAGCCTTACACTTCTCTGAAATGTAGTACTACACTCTATAACACAGTTGAGAGACAATGTTCCCTAGCTCCCTCAGTTCATAACAGTGTGTAAGAAGTTGTTTGATAAAGTGGCCAAAGCTTATACTTGGGCCAGAAGTCAGAATATGGGAAACTACATGAAAACATGAATAATTCAGTGAAAATGAGTGTAAACAGATGAGAACTTGTTTAGAACTGCTGAAAGAGAATCTCCAAGTCAGTTCTTAGTGTAGAAAAGGTAGCTAAGATAAGGGAAATCCTTAATTCCAGTTAAGATCACATGAAACACTGTATGAATCCTATATTCTTTACTTAAAGGAGACTAGAGTGGTAAATGTGTGTTATACAAGGCAGAATACCATTGAAATAGAGAAAGAAACACGTTCGGCAGCTTTGGAAAGCCTTACACTTCACTGAAATGTAGTACTACACTCTATAACACAGTTGAGAGACAATGTTCCCTAGCTCCCTCAGTTCATAACAGTGTGTAGGAAGTTGTTTGATAAAGTGGACAAAGCTTATACTTGGGCCAGAAGGCAGAATATAGGAAACTACATGAAAACATGAATAATTCATTGAAAATGACTGTAAACAGATGAGAACTTGTTTAGAACAGCTGAAAGAGAATCTCCAAGTCAGTTCTTAGTGTAGAAAAGGTAGCTAAGATAAGGGAAATCCTTAATTCCAGTTAAGATCACATGAAACACTGTATGAATCCTATATTCTTTACTGAGAGGAGACTGGAGTGGTAAATGTGTGTTATACAAGGGAGAATACCATTGAAATAGAGAAACAAACACGTTCGGCAGATTTGGAAAGCCTTACACTTCACTGAAATGTAGTACTACACTCTATAACACAGTTGAGAGACAATGTTCCCTAGCTCCCTCAGTTCATAACTGTGTGTAGGAAGTTGTTTGATAAAGTGGACAAAGCTTATACTTGGGCCAGAAGGCAGAATATAGGAAACTACATGAAAACATGAATAATTCATTGAAAATGACTGTAAACAGATGAGAACTTGTTTAGAACAGCTGAAAGAGAATCTCCAAGTCAGTTCTTAGTGTAGAAAAGGTAGCTAAGATAAGGGAAATCCTTAATTCCAGTTAAGATCACATGAAACACTGTATGAATCCTATATTCTTTACTGAGAGGAGACTGGAGTGGTAAATGTGTGTTATACAAGGGAGAATACCATTGAAATAGAGAAACAAACACGTTCGGCAGCTTTGGAAAGCCTTACACTTCACTGAAATGTAGTACTACACTCTATAACACAGTTGAGAGACAATGTTCACGAGCTCCCTCAGTTCATAACATTGTGTAGGAAGTTGTTTGATAAAGTGGGCAAAGCTTATACTTGGGCCAGAAGGCAGAATATAGGAAACTACATGAAAACATGAATAATTCAGTGAAAATGACTGTAAACAGATGAGAACTTGTTTAGAACAGATGAAAGAGAATCTCCAAGTCAGTTCTTAGTGTAGAAAAGGTAGCTAAGATAAGGGAAATCCTTAATTCGAGTTAAGATCACATGAAACACTGTATGAATCCTATATTGCTTACTTAAAGGAGACTAGAGTGATAAATGTGTATTATATAAGGCAGAATACCATTGAAATTGAGAAAGAAACACGTTCGGCAGCTTTGGAAAGCCTTACACTACACAGAAATATACTACTACACTCTATAACACAGTTCAGAGACAATGTTCTCTAGCTCCCTAAGTTCATAACAGTGTGTAGGAAGTTGTTTGATAAGGTGGGCAAAGCTTATACTTGGGCCAGAAGGCAGAATATAGGAAACTACATGAAAACATGAATAATTCATTGAAAATGACTGTAAACAGATGAGAACTTGTTTAGAACAGCTGAAAGAGAATCTCCAAGTCAGTTCTTAGTGTAGAAATGGTAGCTAAGATAAGGGAAATCCTTAATTCTAGTTAAGATAACATCAAACACTGTATGAGTCCTATATTCATTACTTAAAGGAGACTAGAGTGGTAAATGTGTGTTATACAAGGCAGAATACCATTGAAATAGAGAAAGAAACACGTTCGGCAGCTTTGGAAAGCCTTACACTTCACTGAAATGTAGTACTACACTCTATAACACAGTTGAGAGACAATGTTCCCGAGCTGCCTCAGTTCATAACAGTGTGTAGGAAGTTGTTTGATAAAGTGGCCAAAGCTTATACTTGGGCCAGAAGGCAGAATATAGGAAACTACATGAAAACATGAATAATTCAGTGAAAATGACTGTAAACAGATGAGAACTTGTTTAGAACAGCTGAAAGAGAATCTCCAAGTCAGTTCTTTGTGTAGAAAAGGTAGCTAAGATAAGGGAAATCCTTAATTCCAGTTAAGATCACATGAAACACTGTATGAATCCTATATTCTTTCCTTAAGGAGACTAGAGTGGTAAATGTGTGTTATACAAGGCAGAATACCATTGAAATAGAGAAAGAAACACGTTCGGCAGCTTTGGAAAGCCTTACACTACACTGAAATGTAGTACTACACTCTATAACACAGTTGAGAGACAATGTTCCCTAGCTCCCTCAGTTCATAACAGTGTGTAGGAAGTTGTTTGATAAAGTGGCCAAAGCTTATACTTGGGCCAGAAGGCACAATATAGGAAACTACATGAAAACATGAATAATTCAGTGAAAATGACTGTAAACAGATGAGAACTTGTTTAGAACAGCTGAAAGAGAATCTCCAAGTCAGTTCTTAGTGTAGAAAAGGTAGCTAAGATAAGGGAAATCCTTAATTCGAGTTAAGATCACATGAAACACTGTATGAATCCTATATTGCTTACTTAAAGGAGACTAGAGTGATAAATGTGTATTATATAAGGCAGAATACCATTGAAATAGAGAAAGAAACACGTTCGGCAGCTTTGGAAAGCCTTACACTACACAGAAATATACTACTACACTCTATAACACAGTTCAGAGACAATGTTCTCTAGCTCCCAAAGTTCATAACAGTGTGTAGGAAGTTGTTTGATAAGGTGGGCAAAGCTTATACTTGGGCCAGAAGGCAGAATATAGGAAACTACATGAAAACATGAATAATTCATTGAAAATGACTGTAAACAGATGAGAACTTGTTTAGAACAGCTGAAAGAGAATCTCCAAGTCAGTTCTTAGTGTAGAAATGGTAGCTAAGATAAGGGAAATCCTTAATTCTAGTTAAGATAACATCAAACACTGTATGAGTCCTATATTCATTACTTAAAGGAGACTAGAGTGGTAAATGTGTGTTATACAAGGCAGAATACCATTGAAATAGAGAAAGAAACACGTTCGGCAGCTTTGGAAAGCCTTACACTTCACTGAAATGTAGTACTACACTCTATAACACAGTTGAGAGACAATGTTCCCGAGCTGCCTCAGTTCATAACAGTGTGTAGGAAGTTGTTTGATAAAGTGGCCAAAGCTTATACTTGGGCCAGAAGGCAGAATATAGGAAACTACATGAAAACATGAATAATTCAGTGAAAATGACTGTAAACAGATGAGAACTTGTTTAGAACAGCTGAAAGAGAATCTCCAAGTCAGTTCTTAGTGTAGAAAAGGTAGCTAACATAAGGGAAATCCTTAATTCGAGTTAAGATAACATCAAACACTGTATGAATCCTATATTCATTACTTAAAGGAGACTAGAGTGGTAAATGTGTGTTATACAAGGCAGAATACCATTGAAATAGAGAAAGAAACAAGTTCGGCAGCTTTGGAAAGCCTTACACTTCACTGAAATGTAGTACTACACTCTATAACACAGTTGAGAGACAATGTTCCCTAGCTCCCTCAGTTCATAACAGTGTGTAGGAAGTTGTTTGATAAAGTGGCCAAAGCTTATACTTGGGCCAGAAGGCAGAATATAGGAAACTACATGAAAACTTGAATAATTCAGTGAAAATGACTGTAAACAGATGAGAACTTGTTTAGAACAGCTGAAAGAGAATCTCCAAGTCAGTTCTTAGTGTAGAAAAGGTAGCTAAGATAAGGGAAATCCTTAATTCCAGTTAAGATCACATGAAACGCTGTATGAATCCTATATTCATTGCTTAAAGGAGACTAGAGTGGTAAATGTGTGTTATACAAGGAAGAATACCATTGAAATAGAGAAAGAAACATGTTCGGCAGCTTTGGAAAGCCTTACACTACACTGAAATGTAGTACTACACTCTATAACACAGTTGAGAGACAATGTTCCCTACCTCCCTCAGTTCATAACAGTGTGTAGGAAGTTGTTTGATAAAGTGGGCAAAGCTTATACAGGGGCCAGAAGGCACAATATAGGAAACTACATGAAAACATGAATAATTCAGTGAAAATGACTGTAAACAGATGAGAACTTGTTTAGAACAGCTGAAAGAGAATCTCCAAGTCAGTTCTTAGTGTAGAAAAGGTAGCTAAGATAAGGGAAATCCTTAATTCCAGTTAAGATCACATGAAACACTGTATGAATCCTATATTCTTTCCTTAAGGAGACTAGAGTGGTAAATGTGTGTTATACAAGGCAGAATACCATTGAAATAGAGAAAGAAACACGTTCGGCAGCTTTGGAAAGCCTTACACTACACTGAAATGTAGTACTACACTCTATAACACAGTTGAGAGACAATGTTCCCTAGCTCCCTCAGTTCATAACAGTGTGTAGGAAGTTGTTTGATAAAGTGGCCAAAGCTTATACTTGGGCCAGAAGGCACAATATAGGAAACTACATGAAAACATGAATAATTCAGTGAAAATGACTGTAAACAGATGAGAACTTGTTTAGAACAGCTGAAAGAGAATCTCCAAGTCAGTTCTTAGTGTAGAAAAGGTAGCTAAGATAAGGGAAATCCTTAATTCGAGTTAAGATCACATGAAACACTGTATGAATCCTATATTGCTTACTTAAAGGAGACTAGAGTGATAAATGTGTATTATATAAGGCAGAATACCATTGAAATAGAGAAAGAAACACGTTCGGAAGCTTTGGAAAGCCTTACACTACACAGAAATATACTACTACACTCTATAACACAGTTCAGAGACAATGTTCTCTAGCTCCCTAAGTTCATAACAGTGTGTAGGAAGTTGTTTGATAAGGTGGGCAAAGCTTATACTTGGGCCAGAAGGCAGAATATAGGAAACTACATGAAAACATGAATAATTCATTGAAAATGACTGTAAACAGATGAGAACTTGTTTAGAACAGCTGAAAGAGAATCTCCAAGTCAGTTCTTAGTGTAGAAATGGTAGCTAAGATAAGGGAAATCCTTAATTCTAGTTAAGATAACATCAAACACTGTATGAGTCCTATATTCATTACTTAAAGGAGACTAGAGTGGTAAATGTGTGTTATACAAGGCAGAATACCATTGAAATAGAGAAAGAAACACGTTCGGCAGCTTTGGAAAGCCTTACACTTCACTGAAATGTAGTACTACACTCTATAACACAGTTGAGAGACAATGTTCCCGAGCTGCCTCAGTTCATAACAGTGTGTAGGAAGTTGTTTGATAAAGTGGCCAAAGCTTATACTTGGGCCAGAAGGCAGAATATAGGAAACTACATGAAAACATGAATAATTCAGTGAAAATGACTGTAAACAGATGAGAACTTGTTTAGAACAGCTGAAAGAGAATCTCCAAGTCAGTTCTTAGTGTAGAAAAGGTAGCTAAGATAAGGGAAATCCTTAATTCGAGTTAAGATAACATCAAACACTGTATGAATCCTATATTCATTACTTAAAGGAGACTAGAGTGGTAAATGTGTGTTATACAAGGCAGAATACCATTGAAATAGAGAAAGAAACAAGTTCGGCAGCTTTGGAAAGCCTTACAATTCACTGAAATGTAGTACTACACTCTATAACACAGTTGAGAGACAATGTTCCCTAGCTCCCTCAGTTCATAACAGTGTGTAGGAAGTTGTTTGATAAAGTGGCCAAAGCTTATACTTGGGCCAGAAGGCAGAATATAGGAAACTACATGAAAACTTGAATAATTCAGTGAAAATGACTGTAAACAGATGAGAACTTGTTTAGAACAGCTGAAGGAGAATCTCCAAGTCAGTTCTTAGTGTAGAAAAGGTAGCTAAGATAAGGGAAATCCTTAATTCCAGTTAAGATCACATGAAACACTGTATGAATCCTATATTCATTGCTTAAAGGAGACTAGAGTGGTAAATGTCTGTTATACAAGGAAGAATACCATTGAAATAGAGAAAGAAACATGTTCGGCAGCTTTGGAAAGCCTTACACTAAACTGAAATGTAGTACTACACTCTATAACACAGTTGAGAGACAATGTTCCCTACCTCCCTCAGTTCATAACAGTGTGTAGGAAGTTGTTTGATAAAGTGGGCAAAGCTTATACTTGGGCCAGAAGGCAGAATATAGGAAACTACATGAAAACATGAATAATTCAGTGAAAATGACTGTAAACAGATGAGAACTTGTTTAGAACAGCTGAAAGAGAATCTCCAAGTCAGTTCTTAGTGTAGAAAAGGTAGCTAAGATAAGGGAAATCCTTAATTCCAGTTAAGATCACATGAAACACTGTATGAATCCTATATTCTTTCCTTAAGGAGACTAGAGTGGTAAATGTGTGTTATACAAGGCAGAATACCATTGAAATAGAGAAAGAAACACGTTCGGCAGCTTTGGAAAGCCTTACACTACACTGAAATGTAGTACTACACTCTATAACACAGTTGAGAGACAATGTTCCCTAGCTCCCTCAGTTCATAACAGTGTGTAGGAAGTTGTTTGATAAAGTGGCCAAAGCTTATACTTGGGCCAGAAGGCACAATATAGGAAACTACATGAAAACATGAATAATTCAGTGAAAATGACTGTAAAGAGATGAGAACTTGTTTAGAACAGATGAAAGAGAATCTCCAAGTCAGTTCTTAGTGTAGAAAAGGTAGCTAAGATAAGGGAAATCCTTAATTCGAGTTAAGATCACATGAAACACTGTATGAATCCTATATTGCTTACTTAAAGGAGACTAGAGTGATAAATGTGTATTATATTAGGCAGAATACCATTGAAATAGAGAAAGAAACACGTTCGGCAGCTTTGGAAAGCCTTACACTACACAGAAATATACTACTACACTCTATAACACAGTTCAGAGACAATGTTCTCTAGCTCCCTAAGTTCATAACAGTGTGTAGGAAGTTGTTTGATAAGGTGGGCAAAGCTTATACTTGGGCCAGAAGGCATAATATAGGACACTTCATGAAAACATGAATAATTCATTGAAAATGACTGTAAACAGATGAGAACTTGTTTAGAACAGCTGAAAGAGAATCTCCAAGTCAGTTCTTAGTGTAGAAATGGTAGCTAAGATAAGGGAAATCCTTAATTCTAGTTAAGATAACATCAAACACTGTATGAGTCTATATTCATTACTTAAAGGAGACTAGAGTGGTAAATGTATGTTATACAAGGCAGAATACCATTGAAATAGAGAAAGAAACACGTTTGGCAGCTTTGGAAAGCCTTACACTTCACTGAAATGTAGTACTACACTCTATAACACAGTTGAGAGACAATGTTCCCGAGCTGCCTCAGTTCATAACAGTGTGTAGGAAGTTGTTTGATAAAGTGGGCAAAGCTTATACTTGGGCCAGAAGGCAGAATATAGGAAACTACATGAAAACATGAATAATTCAGTGAAAATGACTGTAAACACATGAGAACTTGTTTAGAACAGCTGAAAGAAAATCTCCAAGTCAGTTCTTAGTGTAGAAAAGGTAGCTAAGATAAGGGAAATCCTTAATTCGAGTTAAGATAACATCAAACACTGTATGAATCCTATATTCATTACTTAAAGGAGACTAGAGTGGTAAATGTGTGTTATACAAGGCAGAATACCATTGAAATAGAGAAAGAAACAAGTTCGGCAGCTTTGGAAAGCCTTACACTTCACTGAAATGTAGTACTACACTCTATAACACAGTTGAGAGACAATGTTCCCTAGCTCCCTCAGTTCATAACAGTGTGTAGGAAGTTGTTTGATAAAGTGGGCAAAGCTTATACTTGGGCCAGAAGGCAGAATATAGGAAACTACATGAAAACATGAATAATTCAGTGAAAATGACTGTAAACAGATGAGAACTTGTTTAGAACAGCTGAAAGAGAATCTCCAAGTCAGTTCTTAGTGTAGAAAAGGTAGCTAAGATAAGGGAAATCCTTAATTCCAGTTAAGATCACATGAAACACTGTATGAATCCTATATTCATTGCTTAAAGGAGACTAGAGTGGTAAATGTGTGTTATACAAGGAAGAATACCATTGAAATAGAGAAAGAAACATGTTCGGCAGCTTTGGAAAGCCTTACACTACACTGAAATGTAGTACTACACTCTATAACACAGTTGAGAGACAATGTTCCCTAGCTCCCTCAGTTCATAACAGTGTGTAGGAAGTTGTTTGATAAAGTGGGCAAAGCTTATACTTGGGCCAGAAGGCAGAATATAGGAAACTACATGAAAACATGAATAATTCAGTGAAAATGACTGTAAACAGATGAGAACTTGTTTAGAACACCTGAAAGAGAATCTCCAAGTCAGTTCTTAGTGTAGAAAAGGTAGCTAAGATAAGGGAAATCCTTAATTCGAGTTAAGATCACATGAAACACTGTATGAAACCTATATTCATTGCTTAAAGGAGACTAGAGTGGTAAATGTGTGTTATACAAGGCAGAATACCATTGAAATAGAGAAAGAAACATGTTCGGCAGCTTTGGAAAGCCTTACACTACACTGAAATGTAGTACTACACTCTATAACACAGTTGAGAGACAATGTTCCCTAGCTCCCTCAGTTCATAACAGTGTGTAGGAAGTTGTTTGATAAAGTGGGCAAAGCTTATACTTGGGTCAGAAGGCAGAATATAGGAAACTACATGAAAACATGAATAATTCAGTGAAAATGACTGTAAACAGATGAGAACTTGTTTAGAACAGCTGAAAGAGAATCTCCAAGTCAGTTCTTAGTGTAGAAAAGGTAGCTAAGATAAGGGAAATCCTTAATTCCAGTTAAGATCACATCAAACACTTTATGAATCCTATATTCTTTACTGAGAGGAGACTAGAGTGGTAAATGTGTGTTATACAAGGGAGAATACCATTGAAATAGAGAAACAAACACGTTCGGCAGCTTTGGAAAGCCTTACACTTCACTGAAATGTAGTACTACACTCTATAACACAGTTGAGAGACAATGTTCACGAGCTGCCTCAGTTCATAACAGTGTGTAGGAAGTTGTTTGATAAAGTGGGCAAAGCTTATACTTGGGTCAGAAGGCAGAATATAGGAAACTACATGAAAACATGAATAATTCAGTGAAAATGACTGTAAACAGATGAGAACTTGTTTAGAACAGCTGAAAGAGAATCTCCAAGTCAGTTCTTAGTGTAGAAAAGGTAGCTAAGATAAGGGAAATCCTTAATTCGAGTTAAGATCACATGAAACACTGTATGAATCCTATATTGCTTACTTAAAGGAGACTAGAGTGATAAATGTGTATTATATAAGGCAGAATACCATTGAAATAGAGAAAGAAACACGTTCGGCAGCTTTGGAAAGCCTTACACTACACAGAAATATACTACTACACTCTATAACACAGTTCAGAGACAATGTTCTCTAGCTCCCTAAGTTCATAACAGTGTGTAGGAAGTTGTTTGATAAGGTGGGCAAATCTTATACTTGGGCCAGAAGGCAGAATATAGGAAACTACATGAAAACATGAATAATTCATTGAAAATGACTGTAAACAGATGAGAACTTGTTTAGAACAGCTGAAAGAGAATCTCCAAGTCAGTTCTTAGTGTAGAAATGGTAGCTAAGATAAGGGAAATCCTTAATTCTAGTTAAGATAACATCAAACACTGTATGAGTCCTATATTCATTACTTAAAGGAGACTAGAGTGGTAAATGTGTGTTATACAAGGCAGAATACCATTGAAATAGAGAAAGAAACACGTTCGGCAGCTTTGGAAAGCCTTACACTACACTGAAATGTAGTACTACACTCTATAACACAGTTGAGAGACAATGTTCCCTAGCTCCCTCAGTTCATAACAGTGTGTAGGAAGTTGTTTGATAAAGTGGCCAAAGCTTATACTTGGGCCAGAAGGCACAATATAGGAAACTACATGAAAACATGAATAATTCAGTGAAAATGACTGTAAAGAGATGAGAACTTGTTTAGAACAGATGAAAGAGAATCTCCAAGTCAGTTCTTAGTGTAGAAAAGGTAGCTAAGATAAGGGAAATCCTTAATTCGAGTTAAGATCACATGAAACACTGTATGAATCCTATATTGCTTACTTAAAGGAGACTAGAGTGATAAATGTGTATTATATTAGGCAGAATACCATTGAAATAGAGAAAGAAACACGTTCGGCAGCTTTGGAAAGCCTTACACTACACAGAAATATACTACTACACTCTATAACACAGTTCAGAGACAATGTTCTCTAGCTCCCTAAGTTCATAACAGTGTGTAGGAAGTTGTTTGATAAGGTGGGCAAAGCTTATACTTGGGCCAGAAGGCATAATATAGGACACTTCATGAAAACATGAATAATTCATTGAAAATGACTGTAAACAGATGAGAACTTGTTTAGAACAGCTGAAAGAGAATCTCCAAGTCAGTTCTTAGTGTAGAAATGGTAGCTAAGATAAGGGAAATCCTTAATTCTAGTTAAGATAACATCAAACACTGTATGAGTCTATATTCATTACTTAAAGGAGACTAGAGTGGTAAATGTATGTTATACAAGGCAGAATACCATTGAAATAGAGAAAGAAACACGTTTGGCAGCTTTGGAAAGCCTTACACTTCACTGAAATGTAGTACTACACTCTATAACACAGTTGAGAGACAATGTTCCCGAGCTGCCTCAGTTCATAACAGTGTGTAGGAAGTTGTTTGATAAAGTGGGCAAAGCTTATACTTGGGCCAGAAGGCAGAATATAGGAAACTACATGAAAACATGAATAATTCAGTGAAAATGACTGTAAACACATGAGAACTTGTTTAGAACAGCTGAAAGAAAATCTCCAAGTCAGTTCTTAGTGTAGAAAAGGTAGCTAAGATAAGGGAAATCCTTAATTCGAGTTAAGATAACATCAAACACTGTATGAATCCTATATTCATTACTTAAAGGAGACTAGAGTGGTAAATGTGTGTTATACAAGGCAGAATACCATTGAAATAGAGAAAGAAACAAGTTCGGCAGCTTTGGAAAGCCTTACACTTCACTGAAATGTAGTACTACACTCTATAACACAGTTGAGAGACAATGTTCCCTAGCTCCCTCAGTTCATAACAGTGTGTAGGAAGTTGTTTGATAAAGTGGCCAAAGCTTATACTTGGGCCAGAAGGCAGAATATAGGAAACTACATGAAAACTTGAATAATTCAGTGAAAATGACTGTAAACAGATGAGAACTTGTTTAGAACAGCTGAAAGAGAATCTCCAAGTCAGTTCTTAGTGTAGAAAAGGTAGCTAAGATAAGGGAAATCCTTAATTCCAGTTAAGATCACATGAAACGCTGTATGAATCCTATATTCATTGCTTAAAGGAGACTAGAGTGGTAAATGTGTGTTATACAAGGAAGAATACCATTGAAATAGAGAAAGAAACATGTTCGGCAGCTTTGGAAAGCCTTACACTACACTGAAATGTAGTACTACACTCTATAACACAGTTGAGAGACAATGTTCCCTACCTCCCTCAGTTCATAACAGTGTGTAGGAAGTTGTTTGATAAAGTGGGCAAAGCTTATACAGGGGCCAGAAGGCACAATATAGGAAACTACATGAAAACATGAATAATTCAGTGAAAATGACTGTAAACAGATGAGAACTTGTTTAGAACAGCTGAAAGAGAATCTCCAAGTCAGTTCTTAGTGTAGAAAAGGTAGCTAAGATAAGGGAAATCCTTAATTCCAGTTAAGATCACATGAAACACTGTATGAATCCTATATTCTTTCCTTAAGGAGACTAGAGTGGTAAATGTGTGTTATACAAGGCAGAATACCATTGAAATAGAGAAAGAAACACGTTCGGCAGCTTTGGAAAGCCTTACACTACACTGAAATGTAGTACTACACTCTATAACACAGTTGAGAGACAATGTTCCCTAGCTCCCTCAGTTCATAACAGTGTGTAGGAAGTTGTTTGATAAAGTGGCCAAAGCTTATACTTGGGCCAGAAGGCACAATATAGGAAACTACATGAAAACATGAATAATTCAGTGAAAATGACTGTAAACAGATGAGAACTTGTTTAGAACAGCTGAAAGAGAATCTCCAAGTCAGTTCTTAGTGTAGAAAAGGTAGCTAAGATAAGGGAAATCCTTAATTCGAGTTAAGATCACATGAAACACTGTATGAATCCTATATTGCTTACTTAAAGGAGACTAGAGTGATAAATGTGTATTATATAAGGCAGAATACCATTGAAATAGAGAAAGAAACACGTTCGGAAGCTTTGGAAAGCCTTACACTACACAGAAATATACTACTACACTCTATAACACAGTTCAGAGACAATGTTCTCTAGCTCCCTAAGTTCATAACAGTGTGTAGGAAGTTGTTTGATAAGGTGGGCAAAGCTTATACTTGGGCCAGAAGGCAGAATATAGGAAACTACATGAAAACATGAATAATTCATTGAAAATGACTGTAAACAGATGAGAACTTGTTTAGAACAGCTGAAAGAGAATCTCCAAGTCAGTTCTTAGTGTAGAAATGGTAGCTAAGATAAGGGAAATCCTTAATTCTAGTTAAGATAACATCAAACACTGTATGAGTCCTATATTCATTACTTAAAGGAGACTAGAGTGGTAAATGTGTGTTATACAAGGCAGAATACCATTGAAATAGAGAAAGAAACACGTTCGGCAGCTTTGGAAAGCCTTACACTTCACTGAAATGTAGTACTACACTCTATAACACAGTTGAGAGACAATGTTCCCGAGCTGCCTCAGTTCATAACAGTGTGTAGGAAGTTGTTTGATAAAGTGGCCAAAGCTTATACTTGGGCCAGAAGGCAGAATATAGGAAACTACATGAAAACATGAATAATTCAGTGAAAATGACTGTAAACAGATGAGAACTTGTTTAGAACAGCTGAAAGAGAATCTCCAAGTCAGTTCTTAGTGTAGAAAAGGTAGCTAAGATAAGGGAAATCCTTAATTCGAGTTAAGATAACATCAAACACTGTATGAATCCTATATTCATTACTTAAAGGAGACTAGAGTGGTAAATGTGTGTTATACAAGGCAGAATACCATTGAAATAGAGAAAGAAACAAGTTCGGCAGCTTTGGAAAGCCTTACAATTCACTGAAATGTAGTACTACACTCTATAACACAGTTGAGAGACAATGTTCCCTAGCTCCCTCAGTTCATAACAGTGTGTAGGAAGTTGTTTGATAAAGTGGCCAAAGCTTATACTTGGGCCAGAAGGCAGAATATAGGAAACTACATGAAAACTTGAATAATTCAGTGAAAATGACTGTAAACAGATGAGAACTTGTTTAGAACAGCTGAAGGAGAATCTCCAAGTCAGTTCTTAGTGTAGAAAAGGTAGCTAAGATAAGGGAAATCCTTAATTCCAGTTAAGATCACATGAAACACTGTATGAATCCTATATTCATTGCTTAAAGGAGACTAGAGTGGTAAATGTCTGTTATACAAGGAAGAATACCATTGAAATAGAGAAAGAAACATGTTCGGCAGCTTTGGAAAGCCTTACACTAAACTGAAATGTAGTACTACACTCTATAACACAGTTGAGAGACAATGTTCCCTACCTCCCTCAGTTCATAACAGTGTGTAGGAAGTTGTTTGATAAAGTGGGCAAAGCTTATACTTGGGCCAGAAGGCAGAATATAGGAAACTACATGAAAACATGAATAATTCAGTGAAAATGACTGTAAACAGATGAGAACTTGTTTAGAACAGCTGAAAGAGAATCTCCAAGTCAGTTCTTAGTGTAGAAAAGGTAGCTAAGATAAGGGAAATCCTTAATTCCAGTTAAGATCACATGAAACACTGTATGAATCCTATATTCTTTCCTTAAGGAGACTAGAGTGGTAAATGTGTGTTATACAAGGCAGAATACCATTGAAATAGAGAAAGAAACACGTTCGGCAGCTTTGGAAAGCCTTACACTACACTGAAATGTAGTACTACACTCTATAACACAGTTGAGAGACAATGTTCCCTAGCTCCCTCAGTTCATAACAGTGTGTAGGAAGTTGTTTGATAAAGTGGCCAAAGCTTATACTTGGGCCAGAAGGCACAATATAGGAAACTACATGAAAACATGAATAATTCAGTGAAAATGACTGTAAAGAGATGAGAACTTGTTTAGAACAGATGAAAGAGAATCTCCAAGTCAGTTCTTAGTGTAGAAAAGGTAGCTAAGATAAGGGAAATCCTTAATTCGAGTTAAGATCACATGAAACACTGTATGAATCCTATATTGCTTACTTAAAGGAGACTAGAGTGATAAATGTGTATTATATTAGGCAGAATACCATTGAAATAGAGAAAGAAACACGTTCGGCAGCTTTGGAAAGCCTTACACTACACAGAAATATACTACTACACTCTATAACACAGTTCAGAGACAATGTTCTCTAGCTCCCTAAGTTCATAACAGTGTGTAGGAAGTTGTTTGATAAGGTGGGCAAAGCTTATACTTGGGCCAGAAGGCATAATATAGGACACTTCATGAAAACATGAATAATTCATTGAAAATGACTGTAAACAGATGAGAACTTGTTTAGAACAGCTGAAAGAGAATCTCCAAGTCAGTTCTTAGTGTAGAAATGGTAGCTAAGATAAGGGAAATCCTTAATTCTAGTTAAGATAACATCAAACACTGTATGAGTCTATATTCATTACTTAAAGGAGACTAGAGTGGTAAATGTATGTTATACAAGGCAGAATACCATTGAAATAGAGAAAGAAACACGTTTGGCAGCTTTGGAAAGCCTTACACTTCACTGAAATGTAGTACTACACTCTATAACACAGTTGAGAGACAATGTTCCCGAGCTGCCTCAGTTCATAACAGTGTGTAGGAAGTTGTTTGATAAAGTGGGCAAAGCTTATACTTGGGCCAGAAGGCAGAATATAGGAAACTACATGAAAACATGAATAATTCAGTGAAAATGACTGTAAACACATGAGAACTTGTTTAGAACAGCTGAAAGAAAATCTCCAAGTCAGTTCTTAGTGTAGAAAAGGTAGCTAAGATAAGGGAAATCCTTAATTCGAGTTAAGATAACATCAAACACTGTATGAATCCTATATTCATTACTTAAAGGAGACTAGAGTGGTAAATGTGTGTTATACAAGGCAGAATACCATTGAAATAGAGAAAGAAACAAGTTCGGCAGCTTTGGAAAGCCTTACACTTCACTGAAATGTAGTACTACACTCTATAACACAGTTGAGAGACAATGTTCCCTAGCTCCCTCAGTTCATAACAGTGTGTAGGAAGTTGTTTGATAAAGTGGGCAAAGCTTATACTTGGGCCAGAAGGCAGAATATAGGAAACTACATGAAAACATGAATAATTCAGTGAAAATGACTGTAAACAGATGAGAACTTGTTTAGAACAGCTGAAAGAGAATCTCCAAGTCAGTTCTTAGTGTAGAAAAGGTAGCTAAGATAAGGGAAATCCTTAATTCCAGTTAAGATCACATGAAACACTGTATGAATCCTATATTCATTGCTTAAAGGAGACTAGAGTGGTAAATGTGTGTTATACAAGGAAGAATACCATTGAAATAGAGAAAGAAACATGTTCGGCAGCTTTGGAAAGCCTTACACTACACTGAAATGTAGTACTACACTCTATAACACAGTTGAGAGACAATGTTCCCTAGCTCCCTCAGTTCATAACAGTGTGTAGGAAGTTGTTTGATAAAGTGGGCAAAGCTTATACTTGGGCCAGAAGGCAGAATATAGGAAACTACATGAAAACATGAATAATTCAGTGAAAATGACTGTAAACAGAAGAGAACTTGTTTAGAACACCTGAAAGAGAATCTCCAAGTCAGTTCTTAGTGTAGAAAAGGTAGCTAAGATAAGGGAAATCCTTAATTCGAGTTAAGATCACATGAAACACTGTATGAAACCTATATTCATTGCTTAAAGGAGACTAGAGTGGTAAATGTGTGTTATACAAGGCAGAATACCATTGAAATAGAGAAAGAAACATGTTCGGCAGCTTTGGAAAGCCTTACACTACACTGAAATGTAGTACTACACTCTATAACACAGTTGAGAGACAATGTTCCCTAGCTCCCTCAGTTCATAACAGTGTGTAGGAAGTTGTTTGATAAAGTGGGCAAAGCTTATACTTGGGTCAGAAGGCAGAATATAGGAAACTACATGAAAACATGAATAATTCAGTGAAAATGACTGTAAACAGATGAGAACTTGTTTAGAACAGCTGAAAGAGAATCTCCAAGTCAGTTCTTAGTGTAGAAAAGGTAGCTAAGATAAGGGAAATCCTTAATTCCAGTTAAGATCACATCAAACACTTTATGAATCCTATATTCTTTACTGAGAGGAGACTAGAGTGGTAAATGTGTGTTATACAAGGGAGAATACCATTGAAATAGAGAAACAAACACGTTCGGCAGCTTTGGAAAGCCTTACACTTCACTGAAATGTAGTACTACACTCTATAACACAGTTGAGAGACAATGTTCACGAGCTGCCTCAGTTCATAACAGTGTGTAGGAAGTTGTTTGATAAAGTGGGCAAAGCTTATACTTGGGTCAGAAGGCAGAATATAGGAAACTACATGAAAACATGAATAATTCAGTGAAAATGACTGTAAACAGATGAGAACTTGTTTAGAACAGCTGAAAGAGAATCTCCAAGTCAGTTCTTAGTGTAGAAAAGGTAGCTAAGATAAGGGAAATCCTTAATTCGAGTTAAGATCACATGAAACACTGTATGAATCCTATATTGCTTACTTAAAGGAGACTAGAGTGATAAATGTGTATTATATAAGGCAGAATACCATTGAAATAGAGAAAGAAACACGTTCGGCAGCTTTGGAAAGCCTTACACTACACAGAAATATACTACTACACTCTATAACACAGTTCAGAGACAATGTTCTCTAGCTCCCTAAGTTCATAACAGTGTGTAGGAAGTTGTTTGATAAGGTGGGCAAATCTTATACTTGGGCCAGAAGGCAGAATATAGGAAACTACATGAAAACATGAATAATTCATTGAAAATGACTGTAAACAGA
The DNA here is from genome assembly GCF_964339955.1 of Pipistrellus hanaki. NCBI lineage: Eukaryota > Metazoa > Chordata > Mammalia > Chiroptera > Vespertilionidae > Pipistrellus > Pipistrellus hanaki. The sequence continues at coordinate 322,549 of NC_140511.1, forward strand.
TGAGAACTTGTTTAGAACAGCTGAAAGAGAATCTCCAAGTCAGTTCTTAGTGTAGAAATGGTAGCTAAGATAAGGGAAATCCTTAATTCTAGTTAAGATAACATCAAACACTGTATGAGTCCTATATTCATTACTTAAAGGAGACTAGAGTGGTAAATGTGTGTTATACAAGGCAGAATACCATTGAAATAGAGAAAGAAACACGTTCGGCAGCTTTGGAAAGCCTTACACTACACTGAAATGTAGTACTACACTCTATAACACAGTTGAGAGACAATGTTCCCTAGCTCCCTCAGTTCATAACAGTGTGTAGGAAGTTGTTTGATAAAGTGGCCAAAGCTTATACTTGGGCCAGAAGGCACAATATAGGAAACTACATGAAAACATGAATAATTCAGTGAAAATGACTGTAAAGAGATGAGAACTTGTTTAGAACAGATGAAAGAGAATCTCCAAGTCAGTTCTTAGTGTAGAAAAGGTAGCTAAGATAAGGGAAATCCTTAATTCGAGTTAAGATCACATGAAACACTGTATGAATCCTATATTGCTTACTTAAAGGAGACTAGAGTGATAAATGTGTATTATATTAGGCAGAATACCATTGAAATAGAGAAAGAAACACGTTCGGCAGCTTTGGAAAGCCTTACACTACACAGAAATATACTACTACACTCTATAACACAGTTCAGAGACAATGTTCTCTAGCTCCCTAAGTTCATAACAGTGTGTAGGAAGTTGTTTGATAAGGTGGGCAAAGCTTATACTTGGGCCAGAAGGCATAATATAGGACACTTCATGAAAACATGAATAATTCATTGAAAATGACTGTAAACAGATGAGAACTTGTTTAGAACAGCTGAAAGAGAATCTCCAAGTCAGTTCTTAGTGTAGAAATGGTAGCTAAGATAAGGGAAATCCTTAATTCTAGTTAAGATAACATCAAACACTGTATGAGTCTATATTCATTACTTAAAGGAGACTAGAGTGGTAAATGTATGTTATACAAGGCAGAATACCATTGAAATAGAGAAAGAAACACGTTTGGCAGCTTTGGAAAGCCTTACACTTCACTGAAATGTAGTACTACACTCTATAACACAGTTGAGAGACAATGTTCCCGAGCTGCCTCAGTTCATAACAGTGTGTAGGAAGTTGTTTGATAAAGTGGGCAAAGCTTATACTTGGGCCAGAAGGCAGAATATAGGAAACTACATGAAAACATGAATAATTCAGTGAAAATGACTGTAAACACATGAGAACTTGTTTAGAACAGCTGAAAGAAAATCTCCAAGTCAGTTCTTAGTGTAGAAAAGGTAGCTAAGATAAGGGAAATCCTTAATTCGAGTTAAGATAACATCAAACACTGTATGAATCCTATATTCATTACTTAAAGGAGACTAGAGTGGTAAATGTGTGTTATACAAGGCAGAATACCATTGAAATAGAGAAAGAAACAAGTTCGGCAGCTTTGGAAAGCCTTACACTTCACTGAAATGTAGTACTACACTCTATAACACAGTTGAGAGACAATGTTCCCTAGCTCCCTCAGTTCATAACAGTGTGTAGGAAGTTGTTTGATAAAGTGGGCAAAGCTTATACTTGGGCCAGAAGGCAGAATATAGGAAACTACATGAAAACATGAATAATTCAGTGAAAATGACTGTAAACAGATGAGAACTTGTTTAGAACAGCTGAAAGAGAATCTCCAAGTCAGTTCTTAGTGTAGAAAAGGTAGCTAAGATAAGGGAAATCCTTAATTCCAGTTAAGATCACATGAAACACTGTATGAATCCTATATTCATTGCTTAAAGGAGACTAGAGTGGTAAATGTGTGTTATACAAGGAAGAATACCATTGAAATAGAGAAAGAAACATGTTCGGCAGCTTTGGAAAGCCTTACACTACACTGAAATGTAGTACTACACTCTATAACACAGTTGAGAGACAATGTTCCCTAGCTCCCTCAGTTCATAACAGTGTGTAGGAAGTTGTTTGATAAAGTGGGCAAAGCTTATACTTGGGCCAGAAGGCAGAATATAGGAAACTACATGAAAACATGAATAATTCAGTGAAAATGACTGTAAACAGATGAGAACTTGTTTAGAACACCTGAAAGAGAATCTCCAAGTCAGTTCTTAGTGTAGAAAAGGTAGCTAAGATAAGGGAAATCCTTAATTCGAGTTAAGATCACATGAAACACTGTATGAAACCTATATTCATTGCTTAAAGGAGACTAGAGTGGTAAATGTGTGTTATACAAGGCAGAATACCATTGAAATAGAGAAAGAAACATGTTCGGCAGCTTTGGAAAGCCTTACACTACACTGAAATGTAGTACTACACTCTATAACACAGTTGAGAGACAATGTTCCCTAGCTCCCTCAGTTCATAACAGTGTGTAGGAAGTTGTTTGATAAAGTGGGCAAAGCTTATACTTGGGTCAGAAGGCAGAATATAGGAAACTACATGAAAACATGAATAATTCAGTGAAAATGACTGTAAACAGATGAGAACTTGTTTAGAACAGCTGAAAGAGAATCTCCAAGTCAGTTCTTAGTGTAGAAAAGGTAGCTAAGATAAGGGAAATCCTTAATTCCAGTTAAGATCACATCAAACACTTTATGAATCCTATATTCTTTACTGAGAGGAGACTAGAGTGGTAAATGTGTGTTATACAAGGGAGAATACCATTGAAATAGAGAAACAAACACGTTCGGCAGCTTTGGAAAGCCTTACACTTCACTGAAATGTAGTACTACACTCTATAACACAGTTGAGAGACAATGTTCACGAGCTGCCTCAGTTCATAACAGTGTGTAGGAAGTTGTTTGATAAAGTGGGCAAAGCTTATACTTGGGTCAGAAGGCAGAATATAGGAAACTACATGAAAACATGAATAATTCAGTGAAAATGACTGTAAACAGATGAGAACTTGTTTAGAACAGCTGAAAGAGAATCTCCAAGTCAGTTCTTAGTGTAGAAAAGGTAGCTAAGATAAGGGAAATCCTTAATTCGAGTTAAGATCACATGAAACACTGTATGAATCCTATATTGCTTACTTAAAGGAGACTAGAGTGATAAATGTGTATTATATAAGGCAGAATACCATTGAAATAGAGAAAGAAACACGTTCGGCAGCTTTGGAAAGCCTTACACTACACAGAAATATACTACTACACTCTATAACACAGTTCAGAGACAATGTTCTCTAGCTCCCTAAGTTCATAACAGTGTGTAGGAAGTTGTTTGATAAGGTGGGCAAATCTTATACTTGGGCCAGAAGGCAGAATATAGGAAACTACATGAAAACATGAATAATTCATTGAAAATGACTGTAAACAGATGAGAACTTGTTTAGAACAGCTGAAAGAGAATCTCCAAGTCAGTTCTTAGTGTAGAAATGGTAGCTAAGATAAGGGAAATCCTTAATTCTAGTTAAGATAACATCAAACACTGTATGAGTCCTATATTCATTACTTAAAGGAGACTAGAGTGGTAAATGTGTGTTATACAAGGCAGAATACCATTGAAATGGAGAAAGAAACACGTTCGGCAGCTTTGGAAAGCCTTACACTTCACTGAAATGTAGTACTACACTCTATAACACAGTTGAGAGACAATGTTCCCGAGCTGCCTCAGTTCATAACAGTGTGTAGGAAGTTGTTTGATAAAGTGGCCAAAGCTTATACTTGGGCCAGTAGGCAGAATATAGGAAACTACATGAAAACATGAATAATTCAGTGAAAATGACTGTAAACAGATGAGAACTTGTTTAGAACAGCTGAAAGAGAATCTCCAAGTCAGTTCTTAGTGTAGAAAAGGTAGCTAAGATAAGGGAAATCCTTAATTCGAGTTAAGATAACATCAAACACTGTATGAATCCTATATTCATTACTTAAAGGAGACTAGAGTGGTAAATGTGTGTTATACAAGGCAGAATACCATTGAAATAGAGAAAGAAACAAGTTCGGCAGCTTTGGAAAGCCTTACACTTCACTGAAATGTAGTACTACACTCTATAACACAGTTGAGAGACAATGTTCCCTAGCTCCCTCAGTTCATAACAGTGTGTAGGAAGTTGTTTGATAAAGTGGCCAAAGCTTATACTTGGGCCAGAAGGCAGAATATAGGAAACTACATGAAAACTTGAATAATTCAGTGAAAATGACTGTAAACAGATGAGAACTTGTTTAGAACAGCTGAAAGAGAATCTCCAAGTCAGTTCTTAGTGTAGAAAAGGTAGCTAAGATAAGGGAAATCCTTAATTCCAGTTAAGATCACATGAAACACTGTATGAATCCTATATTCATTGCTTAAAGGAGACTAGAGTGGTAAATGTGTGTTATACAAGGAAGAATACCATTGAAATAGAGAAAGAAACATGTTCGGCAGCTTTGGAAAGCCTTACACTACACTGAAATGTAGTACTACACTCTATAACACAGTTGAGAGACAATGTTCCCTAGCTCCCTCAGTTCATAACAGTGTGTAGGAAGTTGTTTGATAAAGTGGGCAAAGCTTATACTTGGGCCAGAAGGCAGAATATAGGAAACTACATGAAAACATGAATAATTCAGTGAAAATGACTGTAAACAGATGAGAACTTGTTTAGAACAGCTGAAAGAGAATCTCCAAGTCAGTTCTTAGTGTAGAAAAGGTAGCTAAGATAAGGGAAATCCTTAATTCCAGTTAAGATCACATGAAACACTGTATGAATCCTATATTCTTTCCTTAAGGAGACTAGAGTGGTAAATGTGTGTTATACAAGGCAGAATACCATTGAAATAGAGAAAGAAACACGTTCGGCAGCTTTGGAAAGCCTTACACTACACTGAAATGTAGTACTACACTCTATAACACAGTTGAGAGACAATGTTCCCTAGCTCCCTCAGTTCATAACAGTGTGTAGGAAGTTGTTTGATAAAGTGGCCAAAGCTTATACTTGGGCCAGAAGGCACAATATAGGAAACTACATGAAAACATGAATAATTCTGTGAAAATGACTGTAAAGAGATGAGAACTTGTTTAGAACAGATGAAAGAGAATCTCCAAGTCAGTTCTTAGTGTAGAAAAGGTAGCTAAGATAAGGGAAATCCTTAATTCGAGTTAAGATCACATGAAACACTGTATGAATCCTATATTGCTTACTTAAAGGAGACTACAGTGATAAATGTGTATTATATTAGGCAGAATACCATTGAAATAGAGAAAGAAACACGTTCGGCAGCTTTGGAAAGCCTTACACTACACAGAAATATACTACTACACTCTATAACACAGTTCAGAGACAATGTTCTCTAGCTCCCTAAGTTCATAACAGTGTGTAGGAAGTTGTTTGATAAGTTGGGCAAAGCTTATACTTGGGCCAGAAGGCAGAATATAGGACACTTCATGAAAACATGAATAATTCATTGAAAATGACTGTAAACAGATGAGAACTTGTTTAGAACAGCTGAAAGAGAATCTCCAAGTCAGTTCTTAGTGTAGAAATGGTAGCTAAGATAAGGGAAATCCTTAATTCTAGTTAAGATAACATCAAACACTGTATGAGTCCTATATTCATTACTTAAAGGAGACTAGAGTGGTAAATGTGTGTTATACAAGGCAGAATACCATTGAAATAGAGAAAGAAACACGTTCGGCAGCTTTGGAAAGCCTTACACTTCACTGAAATGTAGTACTACACTCTATAACACAGTTGAGAGACAATGTTCCCGAGCTGCCTCAGTTCATAACAGTGTGTAGGAAGTTGTTTGATAAAGTGGGCAAAGCTTATACTTGGGCCAGAAGGCAGAATATAGGAAACTACATGAAAACATGAATAATTCAGTGAAAATGACTGTAAACACATGAGAACTTGTTTAGAACAGCTGAAAGAGAATCTCCAAGTCAGTTCTTAGTGTAGAAAAGGTAGCTAAGATAAGGGAAATCCTTAATTCGAGTTAAGATAACATCAAACACTGTATGAGTCCTATATTCATTACTTAAAGGAGACTAGAGTGGTAAATGTGTGTTATACAAGGCAGAATACCATTGAAATGGAGAAAGAAACAAGTTCGGCAGCTCTGGAAAGCCTTACACTTCACTGAAATGTAGTACTACACTCTATTACACAGTTGAGAGACAATGTTCCCTAGCTCCCTCAGTTCATAACAGTGTGTAGGAAGTTGTTTGATAAAGTGGCCAAAGCTTATACTTGGGCCAGAAGGCAGAATATAGGAAACTACATGAAAACATGAATAATTCAGTGAAAATGAGTGTAAACAGATGAGAACTTGTTTAGAACAGCTGAAAGAGAATCTCCAAGTCAGTTCTTAGTGTAGAAAAGGTAGCTAAGATAAGGGAAATCCTTAATTCCAGTTAAGATCACATGAAACACTGTATGAATCCTATATTCATTGCTTAAAGGAGACTAGAGTGGTAAATGTGTGTTATACAAGGAAGAATACCATTGAAATAGAGAAAGAAACATGTTCGGCAGCTTTGGAAAGCCTTACACTACACTGAAATGTAGTACTACACTCTGTAACACAGTTGAGAGGCAATGTTCCCTAGCTCCCTCAGTTCATAACAGTGTGTAGGAAGTTGTTTGATAAAGTGGGCAAAGCTTATACTTGGGCCAGAAGGCAGAATATAGGAAACTACATGAAAACATGAATAATTCAGTGAAAATGACTGTAAACAGATGAGAACTTGTTTAGAACACCTGAAAGAGAAACTCCAAGTCAGTTCTTAGTGTAGAAAAGGTAGCTAAGATAAGGGAAATCCTTAATTCGAGTTAAGATCACATGAAACACTGTATGAAACCTATATTCATTGCTTAAAGGAGACTAGAGTGGTAAATGTGTGTTATACAAGGCAGAATACCATTGAAATAGAGAAAGAAACATGTTCGGCAGCTTTGGAAAGCCTTACACTACACTGAAATGTAGTACTACACTCTATAACACAGTTGAGAGACAATGTTCCCTAGCTCCCTCAGTTGATAACAGTGTGTAGGAAGTTGTTTGATAAAGTGGGCAAAGCTTATACTTGGGCCAGAAGGCAGAATATAGGAAACTACATGAAAACATGAATAATTCAGTGAAAATGACTGTAAACAGATGAGAACTTGTTTAGAACAGCTGAAAGAGAATCTCCAAGTCAGTTCTTAGTGTAGAAAAGGTAGCTAAGATAAGGGAAATCCTTAATTCCAGTTAAGATCACATCAAACACTTTATGAATCCTATATTCTTTACTGAGAGGAGACTAGAGTGGTAAATGTGTGTTATACAAGGGAGAATACCATTGAAATAGAGAAACAAACACGTTCGGCAGCTTTGGAAAGCCTTACACTTCACTGAAATGTAGTACTACACTCTATAACACAGTTGAGAGACAATGTTCACGAGCTGCCTCAGTTCATAACATTGTGTAGGAAGTTGTTTGATAAAGTGGGCAAAGCTTATACTTGGGCCAGAAGGCAGAATATAGGAAACTACATGAAAACATGAATAATTCAGTGAAAATGACTGTAAAGAGATGAGAACTTGTTTAGAAAAGATGAAAGAGAATCTCCAAGTCAGTTCTTAGTGTAGAAAAGGTAGCTAAGATCCTTAATTCGAGTTAAGATAACATCAAACACTGTATGAATCCTATATTCATTACTTAAAGGAGACTAGAGTGGTAAATGTGTGTTATACAAGGCAGAATACCATTGAAATAGAGAAAGAAACAAGTTCGGCAGCTTTGGAAAGCCTTACACTTCACTGAAATGTAGTACTACACTCTATTACACAGTTGAGAGACAATGTTCCCTAGCTCCCTCAGTTCATAACAGTGTGTAGGAAGTTGTTTGATAAAGTGGCCAAAGCTTATACTTGGGCCAGAAGGCAGAATATAGGAAACTACATGAAAACATGAATAATTCAGTGAAAATGACTGTAAACAGATGAGAACTTGTTTAGAACAGCTGAAAGAGAATCTCCAAGTCAGTTCTTAGTGTAGAAAAGGTAGCTAAGATAAGGGAAATCCTTAATTCGAGTTAAGATAACATCAAACACTGTATGAATCCTATATTCATTACTTAAAGGAGACTAGAGTGGTAAATGTGTGTTATACAAGGCAGAATACCATTGAAATGGAGAAAGAAACAAGTTCGGCAGCTTTGGAAAGCCTTACACTTCACTGAAATGTAGTACTACACTCTATAACACAGTTGAGAGACAATGTTCCCTAGCTCCCTCAGTTCATAACAGTGTGTAGGAAGTTGTTTGATAAAGTGGGCAAAGCTTATACTTGGGCCAGAAGGCAGAATATAGGAAACTACATGAAAACATGAATAATTCAGTGAAAATGACTGTAAACAGATGAGAACTTGTTTAGAACAACTGAAAGAGAATCTCCAAGTCAGTTCTTAGTGTAGAAAAGGTAGCTAAGATAAGGGAAATCCTTAATTCGAGTTAAGATCACATGAAACACTGTATGAATCCTATATTCATTGCTTAAAGGAGACTAGAGTGGTAAATGTGTGTTATACAAGGCAGAATACCATTGAAATAGAGAAAGAAACATGTTCGGCAGCTTTGGAAAGCCTTACACTACACTGAAATGTAGTACTACACTCTATAACACAGTTGAGAGACAATGTTCCCTAGCTCCCTCAGTTCATAACAGTGTGTAGGAAGTTGTTTGATAAAGTGGGCAAAGCTTATACTTGGGCCAGAAGGCAGAATATAGAAAACTACATGAAAACATGAATAATTCAGTGAAAATGACTGTAAACAGATGAGAACTTGTTTAGAACAGCTGAAAGAGAATCTCCAAGTCAGTTCTTAGTGTAGAAAAGGTAGCTAAGATAAGGGAAATCCTTAATTCGAGTTAAGATAACATCAAACACTGTATGAATCCTATATTCATTACTTAAAGGAGACTAGAGTGGTAAATGTGTGTTATACAAGGCAGAATACCATTGAAATAGAGAAAGAAACAAGTTCGGCAGCTTTGGAAAGCCTTACACTTCACTGAAATGTAGTACTACACTCTATAACACAGTTGAGAGACAATGTTCCCTAGCTCCCTCAGTTCATAACAGTGTGTAGGAAGTTGTTTGATAAAGTGGCCAAAGCTTATACTTGGGCCAGAAGGCAGAATATAGGAAACTACATGAAAACTTGAATAATTCAGTGAAAATGACTGTAAACAGATGAGAACTTGTTTAGAACAGCTGAAAGAGAATCTCCAAGTCAGTTCTTAGTGTAGAAAAGGTAGCTAAGATAAGGGAAATCCTTAATTCCAGTTAAGATCACATGAAACACTGTATGAATCCTATATTCATTGCTTAAAGGAGACTAGAGTGGTAAATGTGTGTTATACAAGGAAGAATACCATTGAAATAGAGAAAGAAACATGTTCGGCAGCTTTGGAAAGCCTTACACTACACTGAAATGTAGTACTACACTCTATAACACAGTTGAGAGACAATGTTCCCTAGCTCCCTCAGTTCATAACAGTGTGTAGGAAGTTGTTTGATAAAGTGGGCAAAGCTTATACTTGGGCCAGAAGGCAGAATATAGGAAACTACATGAAAACATGAATAATTCAGTGAAAATGACTGTAAACAGATGAGAACTTGTTTAGAACAGCTGAAAGAGAATCTCCAAGTCAGTTCTTAGTGTAGAAAAGGTAGCTAAGATAAGGGAAATCCTTAATTCCAGTTAAGATCACATGAAACACTGTATGAATCCTATATTCTTTCCTTAAGGAGACTAGAGTGGTAAATGTGTGTTATACAAGGCAGAATACCATTGAAATAGAGAAAGAAACACGTTCGGCAGCTTTGGAAAGCCTTACACTACACTGAAATGTAGTACTACACTCTATAACACAGTTGAGAGACAATGTTCCCTAGCTCCCTCAGTTCATAACAGTGTGTAGGAAGTTGTTTGATAAAGTGGCCAAAGCTTATACTTGGGCCAGAAGGCACAATATAGGAAACTACATGAAAACATGAATAATTCTGTGAAAATGACTGTAAAGAGATGAGAACTTGTTTAGAACAGATGAAAGAGAATCTCCAAGTCAGTTCTTAGTGTAGAAAAGGTAGCTAAGATAAGGGAAATCCTTAATTCGAGTTAAGATCACATGAAACACTGTATGAATCCTATATTGCTTACTTAAAGGAGACTACAGTGATAAATGTGTATTATATTAGGCAGAATACCATTGAAATAGAGAAAGAAACACGTTCGGCAGCTTTGGAAAGCCTTACACTACACAGAAATATACTACTACACTCTATAACACAGTTCAGAGACAATGTTCTCTAGCTCCCTAAGTTCATAACAGTGTGTAGGAAGTTGTTTGATAAGTTGGGCAAAGCTTATACTTGGGCCAGAAGGCAGAATATAGGACACTTCATGAAAACATGAATAATTCATTGAAAATGACTGTAAACAGATGAGAACTTGTTTAGAACAGCTGAAAGAGAATCTCCAAGTCAGTTCTTAGTGTAGAAATGGTAGCTAAGATAAGGGAAATCCTTAATTCTAGTTAAGATAACATCAAACACTGTATGAGTCCTATATTCATTACTTAAAGGAGACTAGAGTGGTAAATGTGTGTTATACAAGGCAGAATACCATTGAAATAGAGAAAGAAACACGTTCGGCAGCTTTGGAAAGCCTTACACTTCACTGAAATGTAGTACTACACTCTATAACACAGTTGAGAGACAATGTTCCCGAGCTGCCTCAGTTCATAACAGTGTGTAGGAAGTTGTTTGATAAAGTGGGCAAAGCTTATACTTGGGCCAGAAGGCAGAATATAGGAAACTACATGAAAACATGAATAATTCAGTGAAAATGACTGTAAACACATGAGAACTTGTTTAGAACAGCTGAAAGAGAATCTCCAAGTCAGTTCTTAGTGTAGAAAAGGTAGCTAAGATAAGGGAAATCCTTAATTCGAGTTAAGATAACATCAAACACTGTATGAGTCCTATATTCATTACTTAAAGGAGACTAGAGTGGTAAATGTGTGTTATACAAGGCAGAATACCATTGAAATGGAGAAAGAAACAAGTTCGGCAGCTCTGGAAAGCCTTACACTTCACTGAAATGTAGTACTACACTCTATTACACAGTTGAGAGACAATGTTCCCTAGCTCCCTCAGTTCATAACAGTGTGTAGGAAGTTGTTTGATAAAGTGGCCAAAGCTTATACTTGGGCCAGAAGGCAGAATATAGGAAACTACATGAAAACATGAATAATTCAGTGAAAATGAGTGTAAACAGATGAGAACTTGTTTAGAACAGCTGAAAGAGAATCTCCAAGTCAGTTCTTAGTGTAGAAAAGGTAGCTAAGATAAGGGAAATCCTTAATTCCAGTTAAGATCACATGAAACACTGTATGAATCCTATATTCATTGCTTAAAGGAGACTAGAGTGGTAAATGTGTGTTATACAAGGAAGAATACCATTGAAATAGAGAAAGAAACATGTTCGGCAGCTTTGGAAAGCCTTACACTACACTGAAATGTAGTACTACACTCTGTAACACAGTTGAGAGGCAATGTTCCCTAGCTCCCTCAGTTCATAACAGTGTGTAGGAAGTTGTTTGATAAAGTGGGCAAAGCTTATACTTGGGCCAGAAGGCAGAATATAGGAAACTACATGAAAACATGAATAATTCAGTGAAAATGACTGTAAACAGATGAGAACTTGTTTAGAACACCTGAAAGAGAAACTCCAAGTCAGTTCTTAGTGTAGAAAAGGTAGCTAAGATAAGGGAAATCCTTAATTCGAGTTAAGATCACATGAAACACTGTATGAAACCTATATTCATTGCTTAAAGGAGACTAGAGTGGTAAATGTGTGTTATACAAGGCAGAATACCATTGAAATAGAGAAAGAAACATGTTCGGCAGCTTTGGAAAGCCTTACACTACACTGAAATGTAGTACTACACTCTATAACACAGTTGAGAGACAATGTTCCCTAGCTCCCTCAGTTCATAACAGTGTGTAGGAAGTTGTTTGATAAAGTGGGCAAAGCTTATACTTGGGCCAGAAGGCAGAATATAGGAAACTACATGAAAACATGAATAATTCAGTGAAAATGACTGTAAACAGATGAGAACTTGTTTAGAACAGCTGAAAGAGAATCTCCAAGTCAGTTCTTAGTGTAGAAAAGGTAGCTAAGATAAGGGAAATCCTTAATTCCAGTTAAGATCACATCAAACACTTTATGAATCCTATATTCTTTACTGAGAGGAGACTAGAGTGGTAAATGTGTGTTATACAAGGGAGAATACCATTGAAATAGAGAAACAAACACGTTCGGCAGCTTTGGAAAGCCTTACACTTCACTGAAATGTAGTACTACACTCTATAACACAGTTGAGAGACAATGTTCACGAGCTGCCTCAGTTCATAACATTGTGTAGGAAGTTGTTTGATAAAGTGGGCAAAGCTTATACTTGGGCCAGAAGGCAGAATATAGGAAACTACATGAAAACATGAATAATTCAGTGAAAATGACTGTAAAGAGATGAGAACTTGTTTAGAAAAGATGAAAGAGAATCTCCAAGTCAGTTCTTAGTGTAGAAAAGGTAGCTAAGATCCTTAATTCGAGTTAAGATAACATCAAACACTGTATGAATCCTATATTCATTACTTAAAGGAGACTAGAGTGGTAAATGTGTGTTATACAAGGCAGAATACCATTGAAATAGAGAAAGAAACAAGTTCGGCAGCTTTGGAAAGCCTTACACTTCACTGAAATGTAGTACTACACTCTATTACACAGTTGAGAGACAATGTTCCCTAGCTCCCTCAGTTCATAACAGTGTGTAGGAAGTTGTTTGATAAAGTGGCCAAAGCTTATACTTGGGCCAGAAGGCAGAATATAGGAAACTACATGAAAACATGAATAATTCAGTGAAAATGACTGTAAACAGATGAGAACTTGTTTAGAACAGCTGAAAGAGAATCTCCAAGTCAGTTCTTAGTGTAGAAAAGGTAGCTAAGATAAGGGAAATCCTTAATTCGAGTTAAGATAACATCAAACACTGTATGAATCCTATATTCATTACTTAAAGGAGACTAGAGTGGTAAATGTGTGTTATACAAGGCAGAATACCATTGAAATGGAGAAAGAAACAAGTTCGGCAGCTTTGGAAAGCCTTACACTTCACTGAAATGTAGTACTACACTCTATAACACAGTTGAGAGACAATGTTCCCTAGCTCCCTCAGTTCATAACAGTGTGTAGGAAGTTGTTTGATAAAGTGGGCAAAGCTTATACTTGGGCCAGAAGGCAGAATATAGGAAACTACATGAAAACATGAATAATTCAGTGAAAATGACTGTAAACAGATGAGAACTTGTTTAGAACAACTGAAAGAGAATCTCCAAGTCAGTTCTTAGTGTAGAAAAGGTAGCTAAGATAAGGGAAATCCTTAATTCGAGTTAAGATCACATGAAACACTGTATGAATCCTATATTCATTGCTTAAAGGAGACTAGAGTGGTAAATGTGTGTTATACAAGGCAGAATACCATTGAAATAGAGAAAGAAACATGTTCGGCAGCTTTGGAAAGCCTTACACTACACTGAAATGTAGTACTACACTCTATAACACAGTTGAGAGACAATGTTCCCTAGCTCCCTCAGTTCATAACAGTGTGTAGGAAGTTGTTTGATAAAGTGGGCAAAGCTTATACTTGGGCCAGAAGGCAGAATATAGAAAACTACATGAAAACATGAATAATTCAGTGAAAATGACTGTAAACAGATGAGAACTTGTTTAGAACAGCTGAAAGAGAATCTCCAAGTCAGTTCTTAGTGTAGAAAAGGTAGCTAAGATAAGGGAAATCCTTAATTCGAGTTAAGATCACATGAAACACTGTATGAATCCTATATTCATTGCTTAAAGGAGACTAGAGTGGTAAATGTGTGTTATACAAGGCAGAATACCATTGAAATAGAGAAAGAAACATGTTCGGCAGCTTTGGAAAGCCTTACACTACACTGAAATGTAGTACTACACTCTATAACACAGTTGAGAGACAATGTTCCCTAGCTCCCTCAGTTCATAACAGTGTGTAGGAAGTTGTTTGATAAAGTGGGCAAAGCTTATACTTGGGCCAGAAGGCAGAATATAGGAAACTACATGAAAACATGAATAATTCAGTGAAAATGACTGTAAACAGATGAGAACTTGTTTAGAACAGCTGAAAGAGAATCTCCAAGTCAGTTCTTAGTGTAGAAAAGGTAGCTAAGATAAGGGAAATCCTTAATTCTAGTTAAGATAACATCAAACACGGTATGAGTCCTATATTCATTACTTAAAGGAGACTAGAGTGGTAAATGTGTGTTATACAAGGCAGAATACCATTGAAATGGAGAAAGAAACAAGTTCGGCAGCTTTGGAAAGCCTTACACTTCACTGAAATGTAGTACTACACTCTATTACACAGTTGAGAGACAATGTTCCCTAGCTCCCTCAGTTCATAACAGTGTGTAGGAAGTTGTTTGATAAAGTGGCCAAAGCTTATACTTGGGCCAGAAGGCAGAATATAGGAAACTACATGAAAACATGAATAATTCAGTGAAAATGAGTGTAAACAGATGAGAACTTGTTTAGAACAGCTGAAAGAGATTCTCCAAGTCAGTTCTTAGTGTAGAAAAGGTAGCTAAGATAAGGGAAATCCTTAATTCGATTTAAGATAACATCAAACACTGTATGAATCCTATATTCATTACTTAAAGGAGACTAGAGTGGTAAATGTGTGTTATACAAGGCAGAATACCATTGAAATAGAGAAAGAAACAAGTTCAGCAGCTTTGGAAAACCTTACACTTCACTGAAATGTAGTACTACACTCTATAACACAGTTGAGAGACAATGTTCCCTAGCTCCCTCAGTTCATAACAGTGTGTAGGAAGTTGTTTGATAAAGTGGGCAAAGCTTATACTTGGGCCAGAAGGCAGAATATAGGAAACTACATGAAAACATGAATAATTCAGTGAAAATGACTGTAAACAGATGAGAACTTGTTTAGAACAGCTGAAAGAGAACCTCCAAGTCAGTTCTTAGTGTAGAAAAGGTAGCTAAGATAAGGGAAATCCTTAATTCCAGTTAAGATCACATCAAACACTGTATGAATCCTATATTCTTTACTGAGAGGAGACTAGAGTGGTAAATGTGTGTTATACAAGGGAGAATACCATTGAAATAGAGAAACAAACACGTTCGGCAGCTTTGGAAAGCCTTACACTTCACTGAAATGTAGTACTACACTCTATAACACAGTTGAGAGACAATGTTCACGAGCTGCCTCAGTTCATAACATTGTGTAGGAAGTTGTTTGATATAGTGGGCAAAGCTTATACTTGGGCCAGAAGGCAGAATATAGGAAACTACATGAAAACATGAATAATTCAGTGAAAATGACTGTAAAGAGATGAGAACTTGTTTAGAACAGATAAAAGAGAATCTCCAAGTAAGTTCTTAGTGTAGAAAAGGTAGCTAAGATAAGGGAAATCCTTAATTCGAGTTAAGATCACATGAAACACTGTATGAATCCTATATTGCTTACTTAAAGGAGACTAGAGTGATAAATGTGTATTATATAAGGCAGAATACCATTGAAATAGAGAAAGAAACACGTTCGGCAGCTTTGGAAAGCCTTACACTACACAGAAATATACTACTACACTCTATAACACAGTTCAGAGACAATGTTCTCTAGCTCCCTAAGTTCATAACAGTGTGCAGGAAGTTGTTTGATAAGGTGGGCAAAGCTTATACTTGGGCCAGAAGGCAGAATATAGGAAACTTCATGAAAACATGAATAATTCATTGAAAATGACTGTAAACAGATGAGAACTTGTTTAGAACAGCTGAAAGAGAATCTCCAAGTCAGTTCTTAGTGTAGAAAAGGTAGCTAAGATAAGGGAAATCCTTAATTCTAGTTAAGATAACATCAAACACTGTATGAGTCCTATATTCATTACTTAAAGGAGACTAGAGTGGTAAATGTGTGTTATACAAGGCAGAATACCATTGAAATGGAGAAAGAAACAAGTTCGGCAGCTTTGGAAAGCCTTACACTTCACTGAAATGTAGTACTACACTCTATTACACAGTTGAGAGACAATGTTCCCTAGCTCCCTCAGTTCATAACAGTGTGTAGGAAGTTGTTTGATAAAGTGGCCAAAGCTTATACTTGGGCCAGAAGGCAGAATATAGGAAACTACATGAAAACATGAATAATTCATTGAAAATGAGTGTAAACAGATGAGAACTTGTTTAGAACAGCTGAAAGAGAATCTCCAAGTCAGTTCTTAGTGTAGAAAAGGTAGCTAAGATAAGGGAAATCCTTAATTCCAGTTAAGATCACATGAAACACTGTATGAATCCTATATTCTTTACTGAAAGGAGACTAGAGTGGTAAATGTGTGTTATACAAGGCAGAATACCATTGAAATAGAGAAACAAACAAGTTCGGCAGCTTTGGAAAGCCTTACACTTCACTGAAATGTAGTACTACACTCTATAACACAGTTGAGAGACAATGTTCACGAGCTGCCTCAGTTCATAACAGTGTATAGGAAGTTGTTTGATAAAGTGGGCAAAGCTTATACTTGGGCCAGAAGGCAGAATATAGGAAACTACATGAAAACATGAATAATTCAGTGAAAATGACTGTAAACAGATGAGAACTTGTTTAGAACAGATGAAAGAGAATCTCCAAGTAAGTTCTTAGTGTAGAAAAGGTAGCTAAGATAAGGGAAATCCTTAATTCTAGTTAAGATAACATCAAACACTGTATGAGTCCTATATTCATTACTTAAAGGAGACTAGAGTGGTAAATGTGTGTTATACAAGGCAGAATATTATTGAAATAGAGAAAGAAACAAGTTCGGCAGCTTTGGAAAGCCTTACACTTCACTGAAATGTAGTACTACACTCTGTAACACAGTTGAGAGACAATGTTCCCTAGCTCCCTCAGTTCATAACAGTGTGTAGGAAGTTGTTTGATAAAGTGGCCAAAGCTTATACTTGGGCCAGAAGGCAGAATATAGGAAACTACATGAAAACATGAATAATTCAGTGAAAATGACTGTAAACAGATGAGAACTTGTTTAGAACAGCTGAAAGAGAATCTCCAAGTCAGTTCTTAGTGTAGAAAAGGTAGCTAAGATAAGGGAAATCCTTAATTCCAGTTAAGATCACATGAAACACTGTATGAATCCTATATTCTTTACTTAAAGGAGACTAGAGTGGTAAATGTGTGTTATACAAGGCAGAATACCATTGAAATAGAGAAAAAAACACGTTCGGCAGCTTTGGAAGCCTTACACTACACTGAAATGTAGTACTACACTCTATAACACAGTTGAGAGACAATGTTCCTAGCTCCCTCAGTTCATAACAGTGTGTAGGAAGTTGTTTGATAAAGTGGGCAAAGCTTATACTTGGGCCAGAAGGCAGAATATAGGAAACTACATGAAAACATGAATAATTCAGTGAAAATGACTGTAAACAGATGAGAACTTGTTTAGAACAGCTGAAAGAGAATCTCCAAGTCAGTTCTTAGTGTAGAAAAGTTAGCTAAGATAAGGAAAATCCTTAATTCGAGTTAAGATAACATCAAACACTGTATGAATCCTATATTCATTACTTAAAGGAGACTAGAGTGGTAAATGTGTGTTATACAAGGCAGAATACCATTGAAATAGAGAAAGAAACAAGTTCGGCAGCTTTGGAAAGCCTTACACTTCACTGAAATGTAGTACTACACTCTATAACACAGTTGAGAGACAATGTTCCCTAGCTCCCTCAGTTCATAACAGTGTGTAGGAAGTTGTTTGATAAAGTGGCCAAAGCTTATACTTGGGCCAGAAGGCAGATATAGGAAACTACATGAAAACATGAATAATTCAGTGAAAATGACTGTAAACAGATGAGCACTTGTTTAGAACAGCTGAAAGAGAATCTCCAAGTCAGTTCTTAGTGTAGAAAAGGTAGCTAAGATAAGGGAAATCCTTAATTCGAGTTAAGATAACATCAAACACTGTATGAATCCTATATTCATTACTTAAAGGAGACTAGAGTGGTAAATGTGTGTTATACAAGGCAGCATACCATTGAAATAGAGAAAGAAACAAGTTCGGCAGCTTTGGAAAGCCTTACACTTCACTGAAATGTAGTACTACACTCTATAACACAGTTGAGAGACAATGTTCCCTAGCTCCCTCAGTTCATAACAGTGTGTAGGAAGTTGTTTGATAAGGTGGGCAAAGCTTATACTTGGGCCAGAAGGCAGAATATAGGAAACTACATGAAAACATGAATAATTCATTGAAAATGACTGTAAACAGATGAGAACTTGTTTAGAACAGCTGAAAGAGAATCTCCAAGTCAGTTCTTAGTGTAGAAAAGGTAGCTAAGATAAGGAAAATCCTTAATTCGAGTTAAGATAACATCAAACACTGTATGAATCCTATATTCATTACTTAAAGGAGACTAGAGTGGTAAATGTGTGTTATACAAGGCAAAATACCATTGAAATAGAGAAAGAAACAAGTTCGGCAGCTTTGGAAAGCATTACACTTCACTCAAATGTAGTACTACACTCTATAACACAGTTGAGAGACAATGTTCCCTAGCTCCCTCAGTTCATAACAGTGTGTAGGAAGTTGTTTGATAAAGTGGCCAAAGCTCATACTTGGGCCAGAAGGCAGAATATAGGAAACTACATGAAAACATGAATAATTCAGTGAAATTGACTGTAAACAGATGAGAACTTGTTTAGAACAGCTGAAAGAGAATCTCCAAGTCAGGTCTTAGTGTAGAAAAGGTAGCTAAGATAAGGGAAATCCTTAATTCCAGTTAAGATCACATGAAACACTGTATGAATCCTATATTCTTTACTTAAAGGAGACTAGAGTGGTAAATGTGTATTATACAAGGCAGAATACCATTGAAATAGAGAAAGAAACACGTTCGGCAGCTTTGGAAAGCCTTACACTTCACTGAAATGTAGTACTACACTCTATAACACAGTTCAGAGACAATGTTCTCTAGCTCCCTCAGTTCATAACAGTGTGTAGTAAGTTGTTTGATAAGGTGGGCAAAGCTTATACTTGGGCCAGAAGGCAGAATATAGGAAACTACATGAAAACATGAATAATTCATTGAAAATGACTGTAAACAGATGAGAACTTGTTTAGAACAGCTGAAGGAGAATCTCCAAGTCAGTTCTTAGTGTAGAAAAGGTAGCTAAGATAAGGGAAATCCTTAATTCTAGTTAAGATAACATCAAACACTGTATGAGTCCTATATTCATTACTTAAAGGAGACTAAAGTGGTAAATGTGTGTTATACAAGGCAGAATACCATTGAAATAGAGAAAGAAACAAGTTCGGCAGCTTTGGAAAGCCTTACACTTCACTGAAATGTAGTACTACACTCTATAACACAGTTGAGAGACAATGTTCCCTAGCTCCCTCAGTTCATAACAGTGTGTAGGAAGTTGTTTGATAAAGTGGGCAAAGCTTATACTTGGGCCAGAAGGCAGAATATAGGAAACTACATGAAAACATGAATAATTCATTGAAAATGACTGTAAACAGATGAGAACTTGTTTAGAACAGCTGAAAGAGAATCTCCAAGTCAGTTCTTAGTGTAGAAAAGGTAGCTAAGATAAGGGAAATCCTAAATTCCAGTTATGATCACATGAAACACTGTATGAATCTTATATTCTTTACTGAAAGGAGACTAGAGTGGTAAATGTGTGTTATACAAGGGAGAATACCATTGAAATAGAGAAACAAACACGTTCGGCAGCTTTGGAAAGCCTTACACTTCACTGAAATGTAGTACTACACTCTATAACACAGTTGAGAGACAATGTTCCCGAGCTGCCTCAGTTCATAACAGTGTGTAGGAAGTTGTTTGATAAAGTGGGCAAAGCTTATACTTGGGGCAGAAGGCAGAATATAGGAAACTACATGAAAACATGAATAATTCATTGAAAATGACTGTAAACACATGAGAACTTGTTTAGAACATCTGAAAGAGAATCTCCAAGTCAGTTCTTAGAGTAGAAAAGGTAGCTAAGATCCGGGAAATACTTAATTCGAGTTAAGATCACCTGAAACACCTTATGAATCCTATATTCTTTACTTAAAGGAAACTAGAGTGGTAAATGTGTGTTATACAAGGCAGAATACCATTGAAATAGAGAAAAAAACACGTTCGGCAGCTTTGGAAAGCCTTACACTACACTGAAATGTAGTACTACACTCTATAACACAGTTGAGAGACAATGTTCCCTAGCTCCCTCAGTTCATAACAGTGTGTAGGAAGTTGTTTGATAAAGTGGCCAAAGCTTATACTTGGGCCAGAATGCACAATATAGGAAACTACATGAAAACATGAATAATTCAGTGAAAATGACTGTAAACAGATGAGAACTTGTTTAGAACAGCTGAAAGAGAATCTCCAAGTCAGTTCTTAGTGTAGAAAAGGTAGCTAAGATAAGGGAAATCCTTAATTCGAGTTAAGATCACATGAAACACTGTATGAATCCTATATTGCTTACTTAAAGGAGACTAGAGTGATAAATGTGTATTATATAAGGCAGAATAGCATTGAAATAGAGAAAGAAACACGTTCGGCAGCTTTGGAAAGCCTTACACTACACAGAAATATACTACTACACTCTATAACACAGTTCAGAGACAATGTTCACTAGCTCCCTAAGTTCATAACAGTGTGTAGGAAGTTGTTTGATAAGGTGGGAAAAGCTTATACTTGGGCCAGAAGGCAGAATATAGGAAACTACATGAAAACATGAATAATTCATTGAAAATGACTGTAAACAGATGAGAACTTGTTTAGAACAGCTGAAAGAGAATGTCCAAGTCAGTTCTTAGTGTAGAAATGGTAGCTAAGATAAGGGAAATCCTTAATTCTAGTTAAGATAACATCAAACACTGTATGAGTCCTATATTCATTACTTAAAGGAGACTAGAGTGGTAAATGTGTGTTATACAAGGCAGAATACCATTGAAATAGAGAAAGAAACACGTTCGGCAGCTTTGGAAAGCCTTACACTTCACTGAAATGTAGTACTACACTCTATAACACAGTTGAGAGACAATGTTCCCGAGCTGCCTCAGTTCATAACAGTGTGTAGGAAGTTGTTTGATAAAGTGGGCAAAGCTTATACTTGGGCCAGAAGGCAGAATATAGGAAACTACATGAAAACATGAATAATTCATTGAAAATGACTGTAAACACATGAGAACTTGTTTAGAACAGCTGAAAGAGAATCTCCAAGTCAGTTCTTAGTGTAGAAAAGGTAGCTAAGATAAGGGAAATCCTTAATTCCAGTTAAGATCACATGAAACACTGTATGAATCCTATATTCTTTACTGAAAGGAGACTAGAGTGGTAAATGTGTGTTATACAAGGGAGAATACCATTGAAATAGAGAAAGAAACACGTTCGGCAGCTTTGGAAAGCCTTACACTTCACTGAAATGTAGTACTACACTCTATAACACAGTTGAGAGACAATGTTCCCGAGCTGCCTCAGTTCATAACAGTGTGTAGGAAGTTGTTTGATAAAGTGGGCAAAGCTTATACTTGGGCCAGAAGGCAGAATATAGGAAACTACATGAAAACATGAATAATTCATTGAAAATGACTGTAAACACATGAGAAATTGTGTAGAACAGCTGAAAGAGAATCTCCAAGTCAGTTCTTAGTGTAGAAAAGGTAGCTAAGATCCGGAAAATCCTTAATTCGAGTTAAGATCACATGAAACACTGTATGAATCCTATATTCTTTACTTAAAGGAAACTAGAGTGGTAAATGTGTGTTATACAAGGCAGAATACCATTGAAATAGAGAAAGAAACACGTGCGGCAGCTTTGGAAAGGCTTACACTTCACTGAAATGTAGTACTACAGTCTATAACACAGTTGAGAGACAATGTTCCCTAGCTCCCTCAGTTCATAACAGTGTGTAGGAAGTTGTTTGATAAAGTGGCCAAAGCTTATACTTGGGCCAGAAGGCAGAATATAGGAAACTACATGAAAACATGAATAATTCAGTGAAAATGACTGTAAACAGATGAGAACTTGTTTAGAACAGCTGAAAGAGAATCTCCAAGTTAGTTCTTAGTGTAGAAAAGGTAGCTAAGATAAGGAAAATCCTTAATTCGAGTTAAGATAACATCAAACACTGTATGAATCCTATATTCATTACTTAAAGTAGACTAGAGTGGTAAATGTGTGTTATACAAGGCAGAATACCATTGAAATAGAGAAAGAAACACATTCGGCAGCTTTGGAAAGCCTTACACTACACTGAAATGTAGTACTACACTCTATAACACAGTTCAGAGACAATGTTCCCTAGCTCCCTCAGTTCATAACAGTGTGTAGGAAGTTGTTTGATAAGGTGGGCAAAGCTTATACTTGGGCCAGAAGGCAGAATATAGGAAACTACATGAAAACATGATTAATTCATTGAAAATGACTGTAAACAGATGAGAACTTGTTTAGAACAGCTGAAAGAGAATCTCCAAGTCAGTTCTTAGTGTAGAAAAGGTAGCTAAGATAAGGGAAATCCTTAATTCCAGTTAAGATCACATGAAACACTGTATGAATCCTATATTCTTTATTTAAAGGAAACTAGAGTGGTAAATGTGTGTTATACAAGGCAGAATACCATTGAAATAGAGAAAGAAACACGTTCGGCAGCTTTGGAAAGGCTTACACTTCACTGAAATGTAGTACTACACTCTATAACACAGTTGAGAGACAATGTTCCCGAGCTGCCTCAGTTCATAAAAGTGTGTAGGAAGTTGTTTGATAAAGTGGGCAAAGCTTATACTTGGGCCAGAAGGCAGAATATAGGAAACTACATGAAAACATAAATAATTCAGTGAAAATGACTGTAAACAGATGAGAACTTGTTTAGAACAGATGAAAAATATTCTCCAAGTCAGTTCTTAGTGTAGAAAAGGTAGCTAAGATCCGGGAAATCCTTAATTCGAGTTAAGATCACATGAAACACTGTATGAATCCTATATTCTTTACTTAAAGGAAACTAGAGTGGTAAATGTGTGTTATACAAGGCAGAATTCCATTGAAATAGAGAAAGAAACACGTTCGGCAGCTTTGGAAAGCCTTACACTTCACTGAAATGTAGTACTACACTCTATAACACAGTTGAGAGACAATGTTCCCGAGCTGCCTCAGTTCATAACAGTGTGTAGGAAGTTGTTTGATAAAGTGGGCAAAGCTTATACTTGGGCCAGAAGGCAGAATATAGGAAACTACATGAAAACATGAATAATTCATTGAAAATGACTGTAAACACATGAGAACTTGTTTAGAACAGCTGAAAGAGAATCTCCAAGTCAGTTCTTAGTGTAGAAAAGGTAGCTAAGATAAGGGAAATCCTTAATTCCAGTTAAGATCACATGAAACACTGTATGAATCCTATATTCTTTACTGAAAGGAGACTAGAGTGGTAAATGTGTGTTATACAAGGGAGAATACCATTGAAATAGAGAAAGAAACACGTTCGGCAGCTTTGGAAAGCCTTACACTTCACTGAAATGTAGTACTACACTCTATAACACAGTTGAGAGACAATGTTCCCGAGCTGCCTCAGTTCATAACAGTGTGTAGGAAGTTGTTTGATAAAGTGGGCAAAGCTTATACTTGGGCCAGAAGGCAGAATATAGGAAACTACATGAAAACATGAATAATTCATTGAAAATGACTGTAAACACATGAGAAATTGTGTAGAACAGCTGAAAGAGAATCTCCAAGTCAGTTCTTAGTGTAGAAAAGGTAGCTAAGATCCGGAAAATCCTTAATTCGAGTTAAGATCACATGAAACACTGTATGAATCCTATATTCTTTACTTAAAGGAAACTAGAGTGGTAAATGTGTGTTATACAAGGCAGAATACCATTGAAATAGAGAAAGAAACACGTGCGGCAGCTTTGGAAAGGCTTACACTTCACTGAAATGTAGTACTACAGTCTATAACACAGTTGAGAGACAATGTTCCCTAGCTCCCTCAGTTCATAACAGTGTGTAGGAAGTTGTTTGATAAAGTGGCCAAAGCTTATACTTGGGCCAGAAGGCAGAATATAGGAAACTACATGAAAACATGAATAATTCAGTGAAAATGACTGTAAACAGATGAGAACTTGTTTAGAACAGCTGAAAGAGAATCTCCAAGTTAGTTCTTAGTGTAGAAAAGGTAGCTAAGATAAGGAAAATCCTTAATTCGAGTTAAGATAACATCAAACACTGTATGAATCCTATATTCATTACTTAAAGTAGACTAGAGTGGTAAATGTGTGTTATACAAGGCAGAATACCATTGAAATAGAGAAAGAAACACGTTCGGCAGCTTTGGAAAGCCTTACACTACACTGAAATGTAGTACTACACTCTATAACACAGTTCAGAGACAATGTTCCCTAGCTCCCTCAGTTCATAACAGTGTGTAGGAAGTTGTTTGATAAGGTGGGCAAAGCTTATACTTGGGCCAGAAGGCAGAATATAGGAAACTACATGAAAACATGATTAATTCATTGAAAATGACTGTAAACAGATGAGAACTTGTTTAGAACAGCTGAAAGAGAATCTCCAAGTCAGTTCTTAGTGTAGAAAAGGTAGCTAAGATAAGGGAAATCCTTAATTCCAGTTAAGATCACATGAAACACTGTATGAATCCTATATTCTTTATTTAAAGGAAACTAGAGTGGTAAATGTGTGTTATACAAGGCAGAATACCATTGAAATAGAGAAAGAAACACGTTCGGCAGCTTTGGAAAGGCTTACACTTCACTGAAATGTAGTACTACACTCTATAACACAGTTGAGAGACAATGTTCCCGAGCTGCCTCAGTTCATAAAAGTGTGTAGGAAGTTGTTTGATAAAGTGGGCAAAGCTTATACTTGGGCCAGAAGGCAGAATATAGGAAACTACATGAAAACATAAATAATTCAGTGAAAATGACTGTAAACAGATGAGAACTTGTTTAGAACAGATGAAAAATATTCTCCAAGTCAGTTCTTAGTGTAGAAAAGGTAGCTAAGATCCGGGAAATCCTTAATTCGAGTTAAGATCACATGAAACACTGTATGAATCCTATATTCTTTACTTAAAGGAAACTAGAGTGGTAAATGTGTGTTATACAAGGCAGAATTCCATTGAAATAGAGAAAGAAACACGTTCGGCAGCTTTGGAAAGGCTTACACTTCACTGAAATGTAGTACTACACTCTATAACACAGTTCAGAGACAATGTTCCCCAGCTGCCTCAGTTCATAACAGAGTGTAGGAAGGTGTTTGATAAAGTAGGCAAAGCTTATACTTGGGCCAGAAGGCAGAATATAGGAAACTACATGAAAACATGAATAATTCAGTGAA
This sequence comes from Pipistrellus hanaki, assembly GCF_964339955.1. Classification (NCBI taxonomy): domain Eukaryota; kingdom Metazoa; phylum Chordata; class Mammalia; order Chiroptera; family Vespertilionidae; genus Pipistrellus; species Pipistrellus hanaki. Next base: position 348,007 of record NC_140511.1, read on the forward strand.
AATGACTGTAAACAGATGAGAACTTGTTTATAACAGCTTAAAGAGAATCTCCAAGTCAGTTCTTAGTGTAGAAAAGGTAGCTAAGATAAGGAAAATCCTTAATTCGAGATAAGATAACATCAAACACTGTATGAATCCTATATTCATTACTTAAAGGAGACTAGAGTGGTAAATGTGTGTTATACAAGGCAGAATACCATTGAAATAGAGAAAAAAACACGTTCGGCAGCTTTGGAAAGCCTTACACTACACTGAAATGTAGTACTACACTCTATAACACAGTTCAGAGACAATGTTCCCTAGCTCCCTCAGTTCATAACAGTGTGTAGGAAGTTGTTTGATGAGGTGGGCAAAGCTTATACTTGGGCCAGAAGGCAGAATATAGGAAACTACATGAAAACATGAATAATTCATTGAAAATGACTGTAAACAGATGAGAATTGTTTAGAACAGCTGAAAGAGAATCTCCAAGTCAGTTCTTAGTGTAGAAAAGGTAGCTAAGATAAGGGAAATCCTTAATTCCAGTTAAGATCACATGAAACACTGTATGAATCCTATATTCATTACTTAAAGGAGACTAGAGTGGTAAATGTGTGTTATACAAGGCAGAATACCATTGAAATAGAGAAAAAAACACATTCGGCAGCTTTGGAAAGCCTTACACTACACAGAAATATACTACTACACTCTATAACACAGTTCAGAGACAATGTTCCCTAGCTCCCTCAGTTCATAACAGTGTGTAGGAAGTTGTTTGATGAGGTGGGCAAAGCTTATACTTGGGCCAGAAGGCAGAATATAGGAAACTACATGAAAACATGAATAATTCATTGAAAATGACTGTAAACAGATGAGAACTTGTTTAGAACAGCTGAAAGAGAATCTCCAAGTCAGTTCTTAGTGTAGAAAATGTAGCTAAGATAAGGGAAATCCTTAATTCCAGTTAAGATCACATGAAACACTGTATGAATCCTATATTCTTTACTGAAAGGAGACTAGAGTGGTAAATGTGTGTTATACAAGGGAGAATACCATTGAAATAGAGAAACAAATACGTTCGGCAGCTTTGGAAAGCCTTACACTTCACTGAAATGTAGTACTACACTCTATAACACAGTTGAGAGACAATGTTCACGAGCTGCCTGAGTTCATAACAGTGTGTAGGAAGTTGTTTGATAAAGTAGGCAAAGCTTATACTTGGGCCAGAAGGCAGAATATAGGAAACTACATGAAAACATGAATAATTCAGTGAAAATGACTGTAAACAGATGAGAACTTGTTTAGAACTGCTGAAAGAGAATCTCCAAGTCAGGTCTTAGTGTAGAAAAGGTAGCTAAGATAAGGGAAATCCTTAATTCCAGTTAAGATCACATGAAACACTGTATGAATCCTATATTCTTTACTTAAAGGAGACTAGAGTGGTAAATGTGTATTATACAAGGCAGAATACCATTGAAATAGAGAAAGAAACACGTTCGGCAGCTTTGGAAAGCCTTACACTTCACTGGAATGTAGTACTACACTCTATAACACAGTTCAGAGACAATGTTCTCTAGCTCCCTCAGTTCATAACATTGTGTAGTAAGTTGTTTGATAAGGTGGGCAAAGCTTATACTTGGGCCAGAAGGCAGAATATAGGAAACTACATGAAAACATGAATAATTCATTGAAAATGACTGTAAACAGATGAGAACTTGTTTAGAACAGCTGAAAGAGAATCTCCAAGTCAGTTCTTAGTGTAGAAAAGGTAGCTAAGATAAGGGAAATCCTTAATTCTAGTTAAGATAACATCAAACACTGTATGAGTCCTATATTCATTACTTAAAGGAGACTAGAGTGGTAAATGTGTGTTATACAAGGCAAAATACCATTGAAATAGAGAAAGAAACAAGTTCGGCAGCTTTGGAAAGCCTTACACTTCACTGAAATGTAGTACTACACTCTATAACAGAGTTGAGAGACAATGTTCCCTAGCTCCCGCAGTTCATAACAGTGTGTAGGAAGTTGTTTGATAAAGTGGCCAAAGCTTATACTTGGGCCAGAAGGCAGAATATAGGAAACTACATGAAAACATGAATAATTCATTGAAAATGACTGTAAACAGATGAGAACTTGTTTAGAACAGCTGAAAGAGAATCTCCAAGTCAGTTCTTAGTGTAGAAAAGGTAGCTAATATAAGGGAAATCCTTAATTCCAGTTAAGATCACATGAAACACTGTATGAAACCTATATTCTTTACTTAAAGGAGACTAGAGTGGTAAATGTGTGTTATACAAGGCAGAATACCATTGAAATAGAGAAAGAAACACGTTCAGCAGCTTTGGAAAGCCTTACACTTCACTGAAATGTAGTACTACACTCTATAACACAGTTGAGAGACAATGTTCCCGAGCTGCCTCAGTTCATAACAGTGTGTAGGAAGTTGTTTGATAAAGTGGGCAAAGCTTATACTTGGGCCAGAAAGCAGAATATAGGAAACTACATGAAAACATGAATAATTCATTGAAAATGACTGTAAACACATGAGAACTTGTTTAGAACAGCTGAAAGAGAATCTCCAAGTCAGTTCTTAGAGTAGAAAAGGTAGCTAAGATCCTGGAAATCCTTAATTCGAGTTAAGATCACATGAAACACTGTATGAATCCTATATTCTTTACTTAAAGGAAACTAGAGTGGTAAATGTGTGTTATACAAGGCAGAATACCATTGAAATAGAGAAAGAAACACGTTCGGCAGCTTTGGAAAGGCTTACACTTCACTGAAATGTAGTACTACAGTCTATAACACAGTTGAGAGACAATGTTCCCTAGCTGCCTCAGTTCATAACAGTGTGTAGGAAGTTGTTTGATAAAGTAGGCAAAGCTTATACTTGGGCCAGAAGGCAGAATATAGGAAACTACATGAAAACATGAATAATTCAGTGAAAATGACTGTAAACAGATGAGAACTTGTTTAGAACAGATGAAAGAGAGTCTCCAAGTCAGTTCTTAGTGTAGAAAAGGTAGCTAAGATAAGGGAAATCCTTAATTCGAGTTAAGATAACATCAAACACTGTATGAATCCTATATTCATTACTTAAAGGAGACTAGAGTGGTAAATGTGTGTTATACAAGGCAGAATACCATTGAAACAGAGAAAGAAACAAGTTCGGCAGCTTTGGAAAGCCTTACACTTCACTGAAATGTAGTACTACACTCTATAACAGAGTTGAGAGACAATGTTCCCTAGCTCCCGCAGTTCATAACAGTGTGTAGGAAGTTGTTTGATAAAGTGGCCAAAGCTTATACTTGGGCCAGAAGGCAGAATATAGGAAACTACATGAAAACATGAATAATTCATTGAAAATGACTGTAAACAGATGAGAACTTGTTTAGAACAGCTGAAAGAGAATCTCCAAGTCAGTTCTTAGTGTAGAAAAGGTAGCTAATATAAGGGAAATCCTTAATTCCAGTTAAGATCACATGAAACACTGTATGAAACCTATATTCTTTACTTAAAGGAGACTAGAGTGGTAAATGTGTGTTATACAAGGCAGAATACCATTGAAATAGAGAAAGAAACACGTTCAGCAGCTTTGGAAAGCCTTACACTTCACTGAAATGTAGTACTACACTCTATAACACAGTTGAGAGACAATGTTCCCTAGCTGCCTCAGTTCATAACAGTGTGTAGGAAGTTGTTTGATAAAGTAGGCAAAGCTTATACTTGGGCCAGAAGGCAGAATATAGGAAACTACATGAAAACATGAATAATTCAGTGAAAATGACTGTAAACAGATGAGAACTTGTTTAGAACAGCTGAAAGAGAATCTCCAAGTCAGGTCTTAGTGTAGAAAAGGTAGCTAAGATACGGGAAATCCTTAATTCCAGTTAAGATCACATGAAACACTGTATGAATCCTATATTCTTTACTGAAAGGAGACTAGAGTGGTAAATGTGTGTTATACAAGGGAGAATACCATTGAAATAGAGAAAGAAACACGTTCCACAGCTTTGGAAAGCCTTACACTTCACTGAAATGTAGTACTACACTCTATAACACAGTTGAGAGACAATGTTCCCGAGCTGCCTCAGTTCATAACAGTGTGTAGGAAGTTGTTTGATAAAGTGGGCAAAGCTTATACTTGGGCCAGAAGGCAGAATATAGGAAACTACATGAAAACATGAATAATTCATTGAAAATGACTGTAAACACATGAGAAATTGTGTAGAACAGCTGAAAGAGAATCTCCAAGTCAGTTCTTAGTGTAGAAAAGGTAGCTAAGATCCGGAAAATCCTTAATTCGAGTTAAGATCACATGAAACACTGTATGAATCCTATATTCTTTACTTAAAGGAAACTAGAGTGGTAAATGTGTGTTATACAAGGCAGAATACCATTGAAATAGAGAAAGAAACACGTTCGGCAGCTTTGGAAAGGCTTACACTTCACTGAAATGTAGTACTACAGTCTATAACACAGTTGAGAGACAATGTTCCCTAGCTCCCTCAGTTCATAACAGTGTGTAGGAAGTTGTTTGATAAAGTGGCCAAAGCTTATACTTGGGCCAGAAGGCAGAATATAGGAAACTACATGAAAACATGAATAATTCAGTGAAAATGACTGTAAACAGATGAGAACTTGTTTAGAACAGCTGAAAGAGAATCTCCAAGTCAGTTCTTAGTGTAGAAAAGGTAGCTAAGATAAGGAAAATCCTTAATTCGAGTTAAGATAACATCAAACACTGTATGAATCCTTTATTCATTACTTAAAGGAGACTAGAGTGGTAAATGTGTGTTATACAAGGCAGAATACCATTGAAATAGAGAAACAAACACGTTCGGCAGCTTTGGAAAGCCTTACACTTCACTGAAATGTAGTACTACACTCTATAACACAGTTGAGAGACAATGTTCCCTAGCTCCCTCAGTTCATAACAGTGTGTAGGAAGTTGTTTGATAAAGTGGCCAAAGCTTATACTTGGGCCAGAAGGCAGAATATAGGAAACTACATGAAAACATGAATAATTCAGTGAAAATGACTGTAAACAGATGAGAACTTGTTTAGAACAGCTGAAAGAGAATCTCCAAGTCAGTTCTTAGTGTAGAAAAGGTAGCTAAGATAAGGAAAATCCTTAATTCGAGTTAAGATAACATCAAACACTGTATGAATCCTTTATTCATTAATTAAAGGAGACTAGAGTGGTAAATGTGTGTTATACAAGGCAGAATACCATTGAAATAGAGAAAGAAACACGTTCGGCAGCTTTGGAAAGCCTTACACTACACTGAAATGTAGTACTACACTCTATAACACAGTTCAGAGACAATGTTCCCTAGCTCCCTCAGTTCATAACAGTGTGTAGGAAATTGTTTGATAAGGTGGGCAAAGCTTATACTTGGGCCAGAAGGCAGAATATAGGAAACTACATGAAAACATGATTAATTCATTGAAAATGACTGTAAACAGATGAGAACTTGTTTAGAACAGCTGAAAGAGAATCTCCAAGTCAGTTCTTAGTGTAGAAAATGTAGCTAAGATAAGGGAAATCCTTAATTCCAGTTAAGATCACATGAAACACTGTATGAATCCTATATTCTTTATTTAAAGGAAACTAGAGTGGTAAATGTGTGTTATACAAGGCAGAATACCATTGAAATAGAGAAAGAAACACGTTCGGCAGCTTTGGAAAGGCTTACACTTCACTGAAATGTAGTACTACACTCTATAACACAGTTGAGAGACAATGTTCCCTAGCTCCCTCAGTTCATAACAGTGTGTAGGATGTTGTTTGATAAAGTGGCCAAAGCTTATACTTGGGCCAGAAGGCAGAATATAGGAAACTACATGAAAACTTGAATAATTCAGTGAAAATGACTGTAAACAGATGAGAACTTGTTTAGAACAGCTGAAAGAGAATCTCCAAGTCAGTTCTTAGTGTAGAAAAGGTAGCTAAGATAAGGAAAATCCTTAATTCGAGTTAAGATAACATCAAACACTGTATGAATCCTATATTCATTACTTAAAGGAGACTAGAGTGGTAAATGTGTGTTATACAAGGCAGAATACCATTGAAATAGAGAAAGAAACAAGTTCGGCAGCTTTTGAAAGCCTTACACTTCATTCAAATGTAGTACTACACTCTATAACACAGTTGAGAGACAATGTTCCCTAGCTCCCTCAGTTCATAACAGTGTGTAGGAAGTTGTTTGATAAAGTGGCCAAAGCTCATACTTGGGCCAGAAGGCAGAATATAGGAAACTACATGAAAACATGAATAATTCAGTGAAAATGACTGTAAACAGATGAGAACTTGTTTAGAACAGCTGAAAGAGAATCTCCAAGTCAGTTCTTAGTGTAGAAAAGGTAGCTAAGATAAGGAAAATCCTTAATTCGAGATAAGATAACATCAAACACTGTATGAATCCTATATTCATTACTTAAAGGAGACTAGAGTGGTAAATGTGTGTTATACAAGGCAGAATACCATTGAAATAGAGAAAAAAACACCTTCGGCAGCTTTGGAAAGCCTTACACTACACTGAAATGTAGTACTACACTCTATAACACAGTTCAGAGACAATGTTCCCTAGCTCCCTCAGTTCATAACAGTGTGTAGGAAGTTGTTTGATGAGGTGGGCAAAGCTTATACTTGGGCCAGAAGGCAGAATATAGGAAACTACATGAAAACATGAATAATTCATTGAAAATGACTGTAAACAGATGAGAACTTGTTTAGAACAGCTGAAAGAGAATCTCCAAGTCAGTTCTTAGTGTAGAAAAGGTAGCTAAGATAAGGAAAATCCTTAATTTGAGTTAAGATAACATCAAACACTGTATGAATCCTATATTCTTTACTTAAAGGAGACTAGAGTGGTAAATGTGTGTTATACAAGGCAGAATACCATTGAAATAGAGAAAAAAACACATTCGGCAGCTTTGGAAAGCCTTACACTACACAGAAATATACTACTACACTCTATAACACAGTTCAGAGACAATGTTCCCTAGCTCCCTCAGTTCATAACAGTGTGTAGGAAGTTGTTTGATGAGGTGGGCAAAGCTTATACTTGGGCCAGAAGGCAGAATATAGGAAACTACATGAAAACATGAATAATTCATTGAAAATGACTGTAAACAGATAAGAACTTGTTTAGAACAGCTGAAAGAGAATCTCCAAGTCAGTTCTTAGTGTAGAAAAGGTAGCTAAGATAAGGTAAATCCTTAATTCCAGTTAAGATCACATGAAATACTGTAGGAATCCTATATTCTTTACTTAAAGGAAACTAGAGTGGTAAATGTGTGTTATACAAGGCAGAATACCATTGAAATAGAGAAAGAAACACGTTCGGCAGCTTTGGAAAGGCTTACACTTCACTGAAATGTAGTACTACACTCTATAACACAGTTGAGAGACAATGTTCCCGAGCTGCCTCAGTTCATAACAGTGTTTAGGAAGTTGTTTGATAAAGTGGGCAAAGCTTATACTTGGGCCAGAAGGCAGAATATAGGAAACTACATGAAAACATGAATAATTCATTGAAAATGACTGTAAACACATGAGAACTTGTGTAGAACAGCTGAAAGAGAATCTCCAAGTCAGTTCTTAGTGTAGAAAAGGTAGCTAAGATCCTGAAAATCCTTAATTCGAGTTAAGATCACATGAAACACTGTATGAATCCTATATTTTTTACTTAAAGGAAACTAGAGTGGTAAATGTGTGTTATACAAGGCAGAATACCATTGAAATAGAGAAAGAAACACGTTCGGCAGCTTTGGAAAGGCTTACACTTCACTGAAATGTAGTACTACAGTCTATAACACAGTTGAGAGACAATGTTCCCTAGCTGCCTCAGTTCATAACAGAGTGTAGGAAGGTGTTTGATAAAGTAGGCAAAGCTTATACTTGGGCCAGAAGGCAGAATATAGGAAACTACATGAAAACATGAATAATTCAGTGAAAATGACTGTAAACAGATGAGAACTTGTTTATAACAGCTTAAAGAGAATCTACAAGTCAGTTCTTAGTGTAGAAAAGGTAGCTAAGATAAGGAAAATCCTTAATTCTAGTTAAGATAACATCAAACACTGTATGAATCCTATATTCATTACTTAAAAGAGACTAGAGTGGTAAATGTGTGTTATACAAGGCAGAATACCATTGAAATAGAGAAAGAAACAAGTTCGGCAGCTTTGGAAAGCCTTACACTTCACTGAAATGTAGTACTACACTCTATAACACAGTTGAGAGACAATGTTCTCTAGCTCCCTCAGTTCATAACAGTGTGTAGGAAGTTGTTTGATAAAGTGGCCAAACCTCATACTTGGGCCAGAAGGCAGAATATAGGAAACTACATGAAAACATGAATAATTCATTGAAAATGACTGTAAACTGATGAGAACTTGTTTAGAACAGCTGAAAGAGAATCTCCAAGTGAGTTCTTAGTGTAGAAAAGGTAGCTAAGATAAGGGAAATCCTTAATTCCAGTTAAGATCACATGAAACACTGTATGAATCCTATATTCATTACTTAAAGGAGACTAGAGTGGTAAATGTGTGTTATACAAGGCAGAATACCATTGAAATAGAGAAAGAAACAAGTTCGGCAGCTTTGGAAAGCCTTACACTTCACTCAAATGTAGTACTACACTCTATAACACAGTTGAGAGACAATGTTCCCTAGCTCCCTCAGTTCATAACAGTGTGTAGGAAGTTGTTTGATAAAGTGGCCAAAGCTCATACTTGGGCCAGAAGGCAGAATATAGGAAACTACATGAAAACATGAATAATTCAGTGAAAATGACTGTAAACAGATGAGAACTTGTTTAGAACAGCTGAAAGAGAATCTCCAAGTCAGTTCTTAGTGTAGAAAAGGTAGCTAAGATAAGGAAAATCCTTAATTTGAGTTAAGATAACATCAAACACTGTATGAATCCTATATTCATTACTTAAAGGAGACTAGAGTGGTAAATGTGTGTTATACAAGGCAGAATACCATTGAAATAGAGAAAAAAACACATTCGGCAGCTTTGGAAAGCGTTACACTACACAGAAATATACTACTACACTCTATAACACAGTTCAGAGACAATGTTCCCTAGCTCCCTCAGTTCATAACAGTGTGTAGGAAGTTGTTTGATGAGGTGGGCAAAGCTTATACTTGGGCCAGAAGGCAGAATATAGGAAACTACATGAAAACATGACTAATTCATTGAAAATGACTGTAAACAGATAAGAACTTGTTTAGAACAGCTGAAAGAGAATCTCCAAGTCAGTTCTTAGTGTAGAAAAGGTAGCTAAGATCCTGAAAATCCTTAATTCGAGTTAAGATCACATGAAACACTGTATGAATCCTATATTTTTTACTTAAAGGAAACTAGAGTGGTAAATGTGTGTTATACAAGGCAGAATACCATTGAAATAGAGAAAGAAACACGTTTGGCAGCTTTGGAAAGGCTTACACTTCACTGAAATGTAGTACTACAGTCTATAACACAGTTGAGAGACAATGTTCCCTAGCTGCCTCAGTTCATAACAGTGTGTAGGAAGTTGTTTGATAAAGTGGCCAAACCTCATACTTGGGCCAGAAGGCAGAATATAGGAAACTACATGAAAACATGAATAATTCAGTGAAAATGACTGTAAACAGATGAGAACTTGTTTAGAACAGCTGAAAGAGAATCTCCAAGTCAGTTCTTAGTGTAGAAAAGGTAGCTAAGATAAGGAAAATCCTTAATTCGAGATAAGATAACATCAAACACTGTATGAATCCTATATTCATTACTTAAAGGAGACTAGAGGGGTAAATGTGTGTTATACAAGGCAGAATACCATTGAAATAGAGAAAGAAACAAGTTTGGCAGCTTTGGAAAGCCTTACACTTCACTGAAATGTAGTACTACACTCTATAACACAGTTCAGAGACAATGTTCCCTAGCTCCCTCAGTTCATAACAGTGTGTAGGAAGTTGTTTGATAAAGTGGCCAAAGCTTATACTTGGGCCAGAAGGCAGAATATAGGAAACTACATGAAAACATGAATAATTCAGTGAAAATGACTGTAAACAGATGAGAACTTGTTTAGAACAGCTGAAAGAGAATCTCCAAGTCAGTTCTTAGTGTAGAAAAGGTAGCTAAAATAAGGAAAATCCTTAATTCGAGTTAAGATAACATCAAACACTGTATGAATCCTATATTCATTACTTAAAGGAGACTAGAGTGGTAAATGTGTGTTATACAAGGCAGAATACCATTGAAATAGAGAAAGAAACAAGTTCGGCAGCTTTGGAAAGCCTTACACTTCACTCAAATGTAGTACTACACTCTATAACACAGTTGAGAGACAATGTTCCCTAGCTGCCTCAGTTCATAACAGTGTGTAGGAAGTTGTTTGATAAAGTGGCCAAACCTCATACTTGGGCCAGAAGGCAGAATATAGGAAACTACATGAAAACTTGAATAATTCAGTGCAAATGACTGTAAACACATGAGAACTTGTGTAGAACAGCTGAAAGAGAATATCCAAGGCAGTTCTTAGTGTAGAGAAGGTAGCTAAGATCCGGGAAATCCTTAATTCGAGTTAAGATCACATGAAACACTGTATGAATCCTATATTCTTTACTTAAAGGAAACTAGATTTGTAAATGTGTGTTATACATGGCAGAATACCATTGAAATAGAGAAAGAAACACGTTCGGCAGCTTTGGAAAGGCTTACACTTCACTGAAATGTAGTACTACACTCTATAACACAGTTGAGAGACAATGTTCCCTAGCTCCCTCAGTTCATAACAGTGTGTAGGAAGTTGTTTGATAAAGTGGCCAAAGCTTATACTTGGGCCGGAAGGCAGAATATAGGAAACTACATGAAAAGATGAATAATTCAGTGAAAATGACTGTAAACAGATGAGAACTTGTTTATAACAGCTTAAAGAGAATATCCAAGTCAGTTCTTAGTGTAGAAAAGGTAGCTAAGATAAGGAAAATCCTTATTTCGAGTTAAGATAACATCAAACACTGTATGAATCCTATATTCATTACTTAAAGAAGACTAGAGTGGTAAATGTGTGTTATACAAGGCAGAATACCATTGAAATAGAGAAAGAAACAAGTTCGGCAGCTTTGGAAAGCCTTACACTTCACTGAAATGTAGTACTACACTCTATAACACAGTTGAGAGACAATGTTCCCTAGCTCCCTCAGTTCATAACAGTGTGTAGGAAGTTGTCTGATAAAGTGGCCAAAGCTTATACTTGGGCCAGAAGGCAGAATATAGGAAACTACATGAAAACTTGAATAATTCAGTGCAAATGACTGTAAACACATGAGAACTTGTGTAGAACAGCTGAAAGAGAATCTCCAAGTCAGTTCTTAGTGTAGAAAAGGTAGCTAAGATAAGGGAAATCCTTAATTCCAGTTAAGATCACATGAAACACTGTATGAATCCTATATTCTTTACTTAAAGGAAACTAGAGTGGTAAATGTGTGTTATACAAGGCAGAATACCATTGAAATAGAGAAAGAAACAAGTTCGGCAGCTTTGGAAATGCTTACACTTCACTGAAATGTAGTACTACAGTCTATAACACAGTTGAGAGACAATGTTCCCTAGCTGCCTCAGTTCATAACAGAGTGTAGGAAGGTGTTTGATAAAGTAGGCAAAGCTTATACTTGGGCCAGAAGGCAGAATATAGGAAACTACATGAAAACATGAATAATTCATTGAAAATGACTGTAAACTGATGAGAACTTGTTTAGAACAGCTGAAAGAGAATCTCCAAGTCATTTCTTAGTGTAGAAAAGGTAGCTAAGATAAGGGAAATCCTTAATTCCAGTTAAGATCACATGAAGCACTGTATGAATCCTATATTCATTACTTAAAGGAGACTAGAGTGGTAAATGTGTGTTATACAAGGCAGAATACCATTGAAATAGAGAAAGAAACACTTTCGGCAGCTTTGGAAAGGCTTACACTTCACTGAAATGTAGTACTACACTCTATAACACAGTTGAGAGACAATGTTCCCTAGCTGCCTCAGTTCATAACAGAGTGTAGGAAGGTGTTTGATAAAGTGGGCAAAGCTTATACTCGGGCCAGAAGGCAGAATATTGGAAACTACATGAAAACATGAATAATTCAGTGAAAATGACTGTAAACAGATGAGAACTTGTTTAGAACAGTTGAAAGAGAATCTCCAAGTCAGTTCTTAGTGTAGAAAAGGTAGCTAAGATAAGGAAAATGCTTAATTCGAGTTAAGATAACATCAAACACTGTATGAATCCTATATTCATTACTTAAAGTAGACTAGAGTGGTAAATGTGTGTTATACAAGGCAGAATACCATTGAAATAGAGAAAGAAACAAGTTCGGCAGCTTTGGAAAGCCTTACACTTCACTGAAACGTAGTACTACACTCTATAACACAGTTGAGAGACAATGTTCCCTAGCTACCTCAGTTCATAACAGTGTGTAGGAGTTGTTTGATAAAGTGGCCAAAGCTTATACTTGGGCCAGAAGGCAGAATATAGGAAACTACATGAAAACATGAATAATTCAGTGAAAATGACTGTAAACAGATGAGAACTTGTTTAGAACAGCTTAAAGAGAATATCCAAGTCAGTTCTTAGTGTAGAAAAGGTAGCTAAGATAAGGAAAATCCTTATTTCGAGTTAAGATAACATCAAACACTGTATGAATCCTATATTCATTACTTAAAGGAGACTAGAGTGGTAAATGTGTGTTATACAAGGCAGAATACCATTGAAATAGAGAAAGAAACAAGTTCGGCACCTTTGGAAAGCCTTACACTTCACTGAAATGTAGTACTACACTCTATAACACAGTTGAGAGACAATGTTCCCTAGCTCCCTCAGTTCATAACAGTGTGTAGGAAGTTGTCTGATAAAGTGGCCAAAGCTTATACTTGGGCCAGAAGGCAGAATATAGGAAACTACATGAAAACTTGAATAATTCAGTGCAAATGACTGTAAACACATGAGAACTTGTGTAGAACAGCTGAAAGAGAATCTCCAAGTCAGTTCTTAGTGTAGAAAAGGTAGCTAAGGTCCTGAAAATCCTTAATTCGAGTTAAGATCCCATGAAACACTGTATGAATCCTATATTCTTTACTTAAAGGAAACTAGAGTGGTAAATGTGTGTTATACAAGGCAGAATACCATTGAAATAGAGAAAGAAACACGTTTGGCAGCTTTGGAAAGGCTTACACTTCACTGAAATGTAGTACTACAGTCTATAACACAGTTGAGAGACAATGTTCCCTAGCTGCCTCAGTTCATAACAGTGTGTAGGAAGTTGTTTGATAAGGTGGGCAAAGCTTATACTTGGGCCAGAAGACAGAATATAGGAAACTACATGAAAACATGAATAATTCATTGAAAATGACTGTAAACAGATGAGAACTTGTTTAGAACAGCTGAAAGAGAATCTCCAAGTCAGTTCTTAGTGTAGAAAAGGTAGCTAAGATAAGGGAAATCCTTAATTCCAGTTAAGATCACATGAAACACTGTATGAATCCTATATTGTTTACTTAAAGGAGAGTAGAGTGGTAAATGTGTGTTATATAAGGCAGAATACAATTGAAATAGAGAAAGAAACACGTTTGGCAGCTTTGGAAAGCCTTACACTTCACAGAAATGTAGTACTACACTCTATAACACAGTTGAGAGACAATGTTCCTAGCTCCCTCAGTTCATAACAGTGTGTAGGAAGTTGTTTGATAAAGTGGGAAAAGCTTATACATGGGCCAGAAGGCAGAATATAGGAAACTACATGAAAACATGAATAATTCATTGAAAATGACTGTAAACACATGAGAACTTGTTTAGAACAGCTGAAAGAGAATCTCCAAGTCAGTTCTCAGTGTAGAAAAGGTAGCTAAGATCCGGGAAATCCTTAATTCGAGTTAAGATCACATGAAACACTGTATGAATCCTATATTCTTTACTTAAAGGAAACTAGAGTGGTAAATGTGTGTTATACAAGGCAGAATACCATTGAAATAGAGAAAGAAACATGTTCGGCAGCTTTGGAAAGGCTTACACTTCACTGAAATGTAGTACTACACTCTATAACACAGTTGAGAGACAATGTTCCCTAGCTGCCTCAGTTCATAACAGAGTGTAGGAAGGTGTTTGATAAAGTAGGCAAAGCTTATACTTGGGCCAGAAGGCAGAATATAGGAAACTACATGAAAACATGAATAATTCAGTGAAAATGACTGTAAACAGATGAGAACTTGTTTATAACAGCTTAAAGAGAATCTCCAAGTCAGTTCTTAGTGTAGAAAAGGTAGCTAAGATAAGGAAAATCCTTAATTCGAGTTAAGATAACATCAAACACTGTATGAATCCTATATTCATTACTTAAAGGAGACTAGAGTGGTAAATGTGTGTTATACAAGGCAGAATACCATTGAAATAGAGAAAGAAACAAGTTCGGCAGCTTTGGAAAGCCTTACACTTCACTGAAATGTAGTACTACACTCTATAACACAGTTGAGAGACAATGTTCCCTAGCTCCCTCAGTTCATAACAGTGTGTAGGAAGTTGTTTGATAAAGTGGCCAAAGCTTATACTTGGGCCAGAAGGCAGAATATAGGAAACTACATGAAAACTTGAATAATTCAGTGAAAATGACTGTAAACAGATTAGAACTTGTTTAGAACAGCTGAAAGAGAATCTCCAAGTCAGTTCTTAGTGTAGAAAAGGTAGCTAAGATAAGGAAAATCCTTAATTCAAGTTAAGATAACATCAAACACTGTATGAATCCTATATTCATTACTTAAAGGAGACTAGAGTGGTAAATGTGTGTTATACAAGGCAGAATACCATTGAAATAGAGAAAGAAACAAGTTCGGCAGCTTTGGAAAGCTTTACACTTCACTCAAATGTAGTACTACACTCTATAACACAGTTGAGAGACAATGTTCCCTAGCTCCCTCTGTTCATAACAGAGTGTAGGAAGTTGTTTGATAAAGTGGCCAAAGCTCATACTTGGGCCAGAAGGCAGAATATAGGAAACTACATGAAAACATGAATAATTCAGTGAAAATGACTGTAAACAGATGAGAACTTGTTTAGAACAGCTGAAAGAGAATCTCCAAGTCAGTTCTTAGTGTAGAAAAGGTAGCTAAGATAAGGGAAATCCTTAATTCCAGTTAAGATCACATGAAACACTGTATGAATCCTATATTCTTTACTTAAAGGAAACTAGAGTGGTAAATGTGTGTTATACAAGGCAGAATACCATTGAAATAGAGAAAGAAACAAGTTCGGCAGCTTTGGAAATGCTTACACTTCACTGAAATGTAGTACTACAGTCTATAACACAGTTGAGAGACAATGTTCCCTAGCTGCCTCAGTTCATAACAGAGTGTAGGAAGGTGTTTGATAAAGTAGGCAAAGCTTATACTTGGGCCAGAAGGCAGAATATAGGAAACTACATGAAAACATGAATAATTCATTGAAAATGACTGTAAACTGATGAGAACTTGTTTAGAACAGCTGAAAGAGAATCTCCAAGTCAGTTCTTAGTGTAGAAAAGGTAGCTAAGATAAGGGAAATCCTTAATTCCAGTTAAGATCACATGAAACACTGTATGAATCCTATATTCATTACTTAAAGGAGACTAGAGTGGTAAATGTGTGTTATACAAGGCAGAATACCATTGAAATAGAGAAAGAAACACTTTCGGCAGCTTTGGAAAGGCTTACACTTCACTGAAATGTAGTACTACACTCTATAACACAGTTGAGAGACAATGTTCCCTAGCTGCCTCAGTTCATAACAGAGTGTAGGAAGGTGTTTGATAAAGTGGGCAAAGCTTATACTCGGGCCAGAAGGCAGAATATTGGAAACTACATGAAAACATGAATAATTCAGTGAAAATGACTGTAAACAGATGAGAACTTGTTTAGAACAGTTGAAAGAGAATCTCCAAGTCAGTTCTTAGTGTAGAAAAGGTAGCTAAGATAAGGAAAATCCTTAATTCGAGTTAAGATAACATCAAACACTGTATGAATCCTATATTCATTACTTAAAGTAGACTAGAGTGGTAAATGTGTGTTATACAAGACAGAATACCATTGAAATAGAGAAAGAAACAAGTTCGGCAGCTTTGGAAAGCCTTACACTTCACTGAAACGTAGTACTAAACTCTATAACACAGTTGAGAGACAATGTTCCCTAGCTACCTCAGTTCATAACAGTGTGTAGGAGTTGTTTGATAAAGTGGCCAAAGCTTATACTTGGGCCAGAAGGCAGAATATAGGAAACTACATGAAAACATGAATAATTAATTGAAAATGACTGTAAACAGATGAGAACTTGTTTAGAACAGCTGAAAGAGAATCTCCAAGTCAGTTCTTAGTGTAGAAAAGGTAGCTAAGATAAGGAAAATCCTTAATTCGAGTTAAGATAACATCAAACACTGTATGAATCCTATATTCATTACTTAAAGGAGACTAGAGTGGTAAATGTGTGTTATACAAGGCAGAATACCATTGAAATAGAGAAAGAAACAAGTTCGGCAGCTTTGGAAAGCCTTACACTTCACTGAAATGTAGTACTACACTCTATAACACAGTTGAGAGACAATGTTCCCTAGCTCCCTCAGTTCATAACAGTGTGTAGGAAGTTGTTTGATAAAGCGGCCAAAGCTTATACTTGGGCCAGAATGCAGAATATAGGAAACTACATGAAAACATGAATAATTCAGTGAAAATGACTGTAAACAGATGAGAACTTGTTTAGAACAGCTGAAAGAGAATCTCCAAGTCAGTTCTTAGTGTAGAAAAGGTAGCTAAGATAAGGAAAATCCTTAATTCGAGTTAAGATAACATCAAACACTGTATGAATCCTATATTCATTACTTAAAGGAGACTAGAGTGGTAAATGTGTGTTATACAAGGCAGAATACCATTGAAATAGAGAAAGAAACAAGTTCGGCAGCTTTGGAAAGCCTTACACTTCACTGAAATGTAATACTACACTCTATAACACAGTTGAGAGACAATGTTCCCTAGCTTCCTCAGTTCATAACAGTGTGTAGGAAGTTGTTTGATAAAGTGGCCAAAGCTTATACTTGGGCCAGAATGCAGAATATAGGAAACTACATGAAAACATGAATAATTCAGTGAAAATGACTGTAAACAGATGAGAACTTCTTTAGAACAGCTGAAAGAGAATCTCCAAGTCAGTTCTTAGTGTAGAAAAGGTAGCTAAGATAAGGAAAATCCTTAATTCGAGTTAAGATAACATCAAACACTGTATGAATCCTATATTCATTACTTAAAGGAGACTAGAGCGGTAAATGTGTGTTATACAAGGCAGAATACCATTGAAATAGAGAAAGAAACAAGTTCGGCAGCTTTGGAAAGCCTTACACTTCACTGAAATGTAGTACTACACTCTATAACACAGTTGAGAGACAATGTTCCCTAGCTCCCTCAGTTCATAACAGTGTCTAGGAAGTTGTTTGATAAAGTGGCCAAAGCTTATACTTGGGCCAGAAGGCAGAATATAGGAAACTACATGAAAACTTGAATAATTCAGTGGAAATGCCGGTAAACAGATGAGAACTTGTTTAGAAGAGCTGAAAGAGAATCTCCAAGTCAGTTCTTAGTGTAGAAAAGGTAGCTAAAATCCGGGAAATCCTTAATTCGAGTTAAGATCACATGAAACACTGTATGAATCCTATATTCTTTACTTAAAGGAAACTAGAATGGTAAATGTGTGTTATACAAGGCAGAATACCATTGAAATAGAGAAAGAAACACTTTCGGCAGCTTTGGAAAGGCTTACACTTCACTGAAATGTAGTACTACACTCTATAACACAGTTGAGAGACAATGTTCCCTAGCTGCCTCAGTTCATAACAGAGTGTAGGAAGGTGTTTGATAAAGTGGGCAAAGCTTATACTTGGGCCAGAAGGCAGAATATAGGAAACTACATGAAAACATGAATAATTCAGTGAAAATGACTGTAAACAGATGAGAACTTGTTTAGAACAGCTAAAAGAGAATCTCCAAGTCAGTTCTTAGTGTAGAAAAGGTAGCTAAGATAAGGAAAATCCTTAATTCGAGTTAAGATAACATCAAACACTGTATGAATCCTATATTCATTACTTACAGGAGACTAGAGTGGTAAATGTGTGTTATACAAGGCAGAATACCATTGAAATAGAGAAAGAAACAAGTTCGGCAGCTTTGGAAAGCCTTACACTTCACTGAAATGTAGTACTACACTCTATAACACAGTTGAGAGACAATGTTCCCTAGCTCCCTCAGTTCATAACAGTGTGTAGGAAGTTATTTGATAAAGTGGCCAAAGCTTATACTTGGGCCAGAAGGCAGAATATAGGAAACTACATGAAAACATGAATAATTCAGTGAAAATGACTGTAAACAGATGAGAACTTATTTAGAACAGCTGAAAGAGAATCTCCAAGTCAGTTCTTAGTGTAGAAAAGGTAGCTAAGATAAGGAAAATCCTTAATTCGAGTTAAGATAACATCAAACACTGTATGAATCCTATATTCATTACTTAAAGGAGACTAGAGTGGTAAATGTGTGTTATACAAGGCAGAATACCATTGAAATAGAGAAAGAAACAAGTTCGGCAGCTTTGGAAAGCCTTACACTTCACTGAAATGTAGTACTACACTCTATAACACAGTTGAGAGACAATGTTCCCTAGCTCCCTCAGTTCATAACAGTGTGTAGGAAGTTGTTTGATAAAGTGGCCAAAGTTTATACTTGGGCCAGAAGGCAGAATATAGGAAACTACATGAAAACTTGAATAATTCAGTGGAAATGCCAGTAAACAGATGAGAACTTGTTTAGAAGAGCTGAAAGAGAATCTCCAAGTCAGTTCTTAGTGTAGAAAAGGTAGCTAAAATCCGGGAAATCCTTAATTCGAGTTAAGATCACATGAAACACTGTATGAATCCTATATTCTTTACTTAAAGGAAACTAGAATGGTAAATGTGTGTTATACAAGGCAGAATACCATTGAAATAGAGAAAGAAAGACTTTCGGCAGCTTTGGAAAGGCTTACACTTCACTGAAATGTAGTACTACACTCTATAACACAGTTGAGAGACAATGTTCCCTAGCTGCCTCAGTTCATAACAGAGTGTAGGAAGGTGTTTGATAAAGTGGGCAAAGCTTATACTTGGGCCAGAAGGCAGAATATAGGAAACTACATGAAAACATGAATAATTCAGTGAAAATGACTGTAAACAGATGAGAACTTGTTTAGAACAGCTGAAAGAGAATCTCCAAGTCAGTTCTTAGTGTAGAAAAGGTAGCTAAGATAAGGAAAATCCTTAATTCGAGTTAAGATAACATCAAACACTGTATGAATCCTATATTCATTACTTAAAGGAGACTAGAGTGGTAAATGTGTGTTATACAAGGCAGAATACCATTGAAATAGAGAAAGAAACAAGTTCGGCAGCTTTGGAAAGCCTTACACTTCACTGAAATGTAGTACTACACTCTATAACACAGTTGAGAGACAATGTTCCCTAGCTCCCTCAGTTCATAACAGTGTGTAGGAAGTTGTTTGATAAAGTGGCCAAAGCTTATACTTGGGCCAGAAGGCAGAATATAGGAAACTACATGAAAACATGAATAATTCAGTGAAAATGACTGTAAACAGATGAGAACTTGTTTAGAACAGCTGAAAGAGAATCTCCAAGTCAGTTCTTAGTGTAGAAAAGGTAGCTAAGATAAGGGAAATCCTTAATTCCAGTTAAGATCACATGAAACACTGTATGAATCCTATATTCATTACTTAAAGGAGACTAGAGTGGTAAATGTGTGTTATACAAGGCAGAATACCATTGAAATAGAGAAAGAAACACTTTCGGCAGCTTTGGAAAGGCTTACACTTCACTGAAATGTAGTACTACACTCTATAACACAGTTGAGAGACAATGTTCCCTAGCTGCCTCAGTTCATAACAGAGTGTAGGAAGGTGTTTGATAAAGTGGGCAAAGCTTATACTCGGGCCAGAAGGCAGAATATTGGAAACTACATGAAAACATGAATAATTCAGTGAAAATGACTGTAAACAGATGAGAACTTGTTTAGAACAGTTGAAAGAGAATCTCCAAGTCAGTTCTTAGTGTAGAAAAGGTAGCTAAGATAAGGAAAATCCTTAATTCGAGTTAAGATAACATCAAACACTGTATGAATCCTATATTCATTACTTAAAGTAGACTAGAGTGGTAAATGTGTGTTATACAAGGCAGAATACCATTGAAATAGAGAAAGAAACAAGTTCGGCAGCTTTGGAAAGCCTTACACTTCACTGAAACGTAGTACTAAACTCTATAACACAGTTGAGAGACAATGTTCCCTAGCTACCTCAGTTCATAACAGTGTGTAGGAAGTTATTTGATAAAGTGGCCAAAGCTTATACTTGGGCCAGAAGGCAGAATATAGGAAACTACATGAAAACATGAATAATTCAGTGAAAATGACTGTAAACAGATGAGAACTTGTTTAGAACAGCTAAAAGAGAATCTCCAAGTCAGTTCTTAGTGTAGAAAAGGTAGCTAAGATAAGGAAAATCCTTAATTCGAGTTAAGATAACATCAAACACTGTATGAATCCTATATTCATTACTTACAGGAGACTAGAGTGGTAAATGTGTGTTATACAAGGCAGAATACCATTGAAATAGAGAAAGAAACAAGTTCGGCAGCTTTGGAAAGCCTTACACTTCACTGAAATGTAGTACTACACTCTATAACACAGTTGAGAGACAATGTTCCCTAGCTCCCTCAGTTCATAACAGTGTGTAGGAAGTTATTTGATAAAGTGGCCAAAGCTTATACTTGGGCCAGAAGGCAGAATATAGGAAACTACATGAAAACATGAATAATTCAGTGAAAATGACTGTAAACAGATGAGAACTTATTTAGAACAGCTGAAAGAGAATCTCCAAGTCAGTTCTTAGTGTAGAAAAGGTAGCTAAGATAAGGAAAATCCTTAATTCGAGTTAAGATAACATCAAACACTGTATGAATCCTATATTCATTACTTAAAGGAGACTAGAGTGGTAAATGTGTGTTATACAAGGCAGAATACCATTGAAATAGAGAAAGAAACAAGTTCGGCAGCTTTGGAAAGCCTTACACTTCACTGAAATGTAGTACTACACTCTATAACACAGTTGAGAGACAATGTTCCCTAGCTCCCTCAGTTCATAACAGTGTGTAGGAAGTTGTTTGATAAAGTGGCCAAAGTTTATACTTGGGCCAGAAGGCAGAATATAGGAAACTACATGAAAACTTGAATAATTCAGTGGAAATGCCAGTAAACAGATGAGAACTTGTTTAGAAGAGCTGAAAGAGAATCTCCAAGTCAGTTCTTAGTGTAGAAAAGGTAGCTAAAATCCGGGAAATCCTTAATTCGAGTTAAGATCACATGAAACACTGTATGAATCCTATATTCTTTACTTAAAGGAAACTAGAATGGTAAATGTGTGTTATACAAGGCAGAATACCATTGAAATAGAGAAAGAAAGACTTTCGGCAGCTTTGGAAAGGCTTACACTTCACTGAAATGTAGTACTACACTCTATAACACAGTTGAGAGACAATGTTCCCTAGCTGCCTCAGTTCATAACAGAGTGTAGGAAGGTGTTTGATAAAGTGGGCAAAGCTTATACTTGGGCCAGAAGGCAGAATATAGGAAACTACATGAAAACATGAATAATTCAGTGAAAATGACTGTAAACAGATGAGAACTTGTTTAGAACAGCTGAAAGAGAATCTCCAAGTCAGTTCTTAGTGTAGAAAAGGTAGCTAAGATAAGGAAAATCCTTAATTCGAGTTAAGATAACATCAAACACTGTATGAATCCTATATTCATTACTTAAAGGAGACTAGAGTGGTAAATGTGTGTTATACAAGGCAGAATACCATTGAAATAGAGAAAGAAACAAGTTCGGCAGCTTTGGAAAGCCTTACACTTCACTGAAATGTAGTACTACACTCTATAACACAGTTGAGAGACAATGTTCCCTAGCTCCCTCAGTTCATAACAGTGTGTAGGAAGTTGTTTGATAAAGTGGCCAAAGCTTATACTTGGGCCAGAAGGCAGAATATAGGAAACTACATGAAAACATGAATAATTCAGTGAAAATGACTGTAAACAGATGAGAACTTGTTTAGAACAGCTGAAAGAGAATCTCCAAGTCAGTTCTTAGTGTAGAAAAGGTAGCTAAGATAAGGGAAATCCTTAATTCCAGTTAAGATCACATGAAACACTGTATGAATCCTATATTCATTACTTAAAGGAGACTAGAGTGGTAAATGTGTGTTATACAAGGCAGAATACCATTGAAATAGAGAAAGAAACACTTTCGGCAGCTTTGGAAAGGCTTACACTTCACTGAAATGTAGTACTACACTCTATAACACAGTTGAGAGACAATGTTCCCTAGCTGCCTCAGTTCATAACAGAGTGTAGGAAGGTGTTTGATAAAGTGGGCAAAGCTTATACTCGGGCCAGAAGGCAGAATATTGGAAACTACATGAAAACATGAATAATTCAGTGAAAATGACTGTAAACAGATGAGAACTTGTTTAGAACAGTTGAAAGAGAATCTCCAAGTCAGTTCTTAGTGTAGAAAAGGTAGCTAAGATAAGGAAAATCCTTAATTCGAGTTAAGATAACATCAAACACTGTATGAATCCTATATTCATTACTTAAAGTAGACTAGAGTGGTAAATGTGTGTTATACAAGGCAGAATACCATTGAAATAGAGAAAGAAACAAGTTCGGCAGCTTTGGAAAGCCTTACACTTCACTGAAACGTAGTACTAAACTCTATAACACAGTTGAGAGACAATGTTCCCTAGCTACCTCAGTTCATAACAGTGTGTAGGAGTTGTTTGATAAAGTGGCCAAAGCTTATACTTGGGCCAGAAGGCAGAATATAGGAAACTACATGAAAACATGAATAATTCAGTGAAAATGACTGTAAACAGATGAGAACTTGTTTAGAACAGCTGAAAGAGAATCTCCAAGTCAGTTCTTAGTGTAGAAAAGGTAGCTAAGATAAGGAAAATCCTTAATTCGAGTTAAGATAACATCAAACACTGTATGAATCCTATATTCATTACTTAAAGGAGACTAGAGTGGTAAATGTGTGTTATACAAGGCAGAATACCATTGAAATAGAGAAAGAAACAAGTTCGGCAGCTTTGGAAAGCCTTACACTTCACTGAAATGTAGTACTACACTCTATAACACAGTTGAGAGACAATGTTCCCTAGCTCCCTCAGTTCATAACAGTGTGTAGGAAGTTGTTTGATAAAGTTGCCAAAGCTTATACTTGGGCCAGAAGGCAGAATATAGGAAACTACATGAAAACTTGAATAATTCAGTGGAAATGCCGGTAAACAGATGAGAACTTGTTTAGAAGAGCTGAAAGAGAATCTCCAAGTCAGTTCTTAGTGTAGAAAAGGTAGCTAAAATCCGGGAAATCCTTAATTCGAGTTAAGATCACATGAAACACTGTATGAATCCTATATTCTTTACTTAAAGGAAACTAGAATGGTAAATGTGTGTTATACAAGGCAGAATACCATTGAAATAGAGAAAGAAACACTTTCGGCAGCTTTGGAAAGGCTTACACTTCACTGAAATGTAGTACTACACTCTATAACACAGTTGAGAGACAATGTTCCCTAGCTGCCTCAGTTCATAACAGAGTGTAGGAAGGTGTTTGATAAAGTGGGCAAAGCTTATACTTGGGCCAGAAGGCAGAATATAGGAAACTACATGAAAACATGAATAATTCAGTGAAAATGACTGTAAACAGATGAGAACTTGTTTAGAACAGCTAAAAGAGAATCTCCAAGTCAGTTCTTAGTGTAGAAAAGGTAGCTAAGATAAGGAAAATCCTTAATTCGAGTTAAGATAACATCAAACACTGTATGATTCCTATATTCATTACTTAAAGGAGACTAGAGTGGTAAATGTGTGTTATACAAACCAGAATACCATTGAAATAGAGAAAGAAACAAGTTCGGCAGCTTTGGAAAGCCTTACACTTCACTGAAATGTAGTACTACACTCTATAACACAGTTGAGAGACAATGTTCCCTAGCTCCCTCAGTTCATAACAGTGTGTAGGAAGTTGTTTGATAAAGCGGCCAAAGCTTATACTTGGGCCAGAAGGCAGAATATAGGAAACTACATGAAAACATGAATAATTCAGTGAAAATGACTGTAAACAGATGAGAACTTGTTTAGAACAGCTGAAAGAGAATCTCCAAGTCAGTTCTTAGTGTAGAAAAGGTAGCTAAGATAAGGAAAATCCTTAATTCGAGTTAAGATAACATCAAACACTGTATGAATCCTATATTCATTACTTAAAGGAGACTAGAGTGGTAAATGTGTGTTATACAAGGCAGAATACCATTGAAATAGAGAAAGAAACAAGTTCGGCAGCTTTGGAAAGCCTTACACTTCACTGAAATGTAATACTACACTCTATAACACAGTTGAGAGACAATGTTCCCTAGCTTCCTCAGTTCATAACAGTGTGTAGGAAGTTGTTTGATAAAGTGGCCAAAGCTTATACTTGGGCCAGAATGCAGAATATAGGAAACTACATGAAAACATGAATAATTCAGTGAAAATGACTGTAAACAGATGAGAACTTCTTTAGAACAGCTGAAAGAGAATCTCCAAGTCAGTTCTTAGTGTAGAAAAGGTAGCTAAGATAAGGAAAATCCTTAATTCGAGTTAAGATAACATCAAACACTGTATGAATCCTATATTCATTACTTAAAGGAGACTAGAGCGGTAAATGTGTGTTATACAAGGCAGAATACCATTGAAATAGAGAA
Source organism: Pipistrellus hanaki (assembly GCF_964339955.1). NCBI lineage: Eukaryota > Metazoa > Chordata > Mammalia > Chiroptera > Vespertilionidae > Pipistrellus > Pipistrellus hanaki. Next base: position 372,876 of record NC_140511.1, read on the forward strand.
AGAAACAAGTTCGGCAGCTTTGGAAAGCCTTACACTTCACTGAAATGTAGTACTACACTCTATAACACAGTTGAGAGACAATGTTCCCTAGCTCCCTCAGTTCATAACAGTGTGTAGGAAGTTGTTTGATAAAGTGGCCAAAGCTTATACTTGGGCCAGAAGGCAGAATATAGGAAACTACATGAAAACTTGAATAATTCAGTGGAAATGCCGGTAAACAGATGAGAACTTGTTTAGAAGAGCTGAAAGAGAATCTCCAAGTCAGTTCTTAGTGTAGAAAAGGTAGCTAAAATTCGAGAAATCCTTAATTCGAGTTAAGATCACATGAAACACTGTATGAATCCTATATTCTTTACTTAAAGGAAACTAGAATGGTAAATGTGTGTTATACAAGCCAGAATACCATTGAAATAGAGAAAGAAACACTTTCGGCAGCTTTGGAAAGGCTTACACTTCACTGAAATGTAGTACTACACTCTATAACACAGTTGAGAGACAATGTTCCCTAGCTGCCTCAGTTCATAACAGAGTGTAGGAAGGTGTTTGATAAAGTGGGCAAAGCTTATACTTGGGCCAGAAGGCAGAATAATGGAAACTACATGAAAACATGAATAATTCAGTGAAAATGACTGTAAACAGATGAGAACTTGTTTAGAACAGCTAAAAGAGAATCTCCAAGTCAGTTCTTAGTGTAGAAAAGGTAGCTAAGATAAGGGAAATCCTTAATTCCAGTTAAGATCACATGAAACACTGTATGAATCCTATATTCATTACTTAAAGGAGACTAGAGTGGTAAATGTGTGTTATACAAGGCAGAATACCATTGAAATAGAGAAAGAAACACTTTCGGCAGCTTTGGAAAGGCTTACACTTCACTGAAATGTAGTACTACACTCTATAACACAGTTGAGAGACAATGTTCCCTAGCTGCCTCAGTTCATAACAGAGTGTAGGAAGGTGTTTGATAAAGTGGGCAAAGCTTATACTCGGGCCAGAAGGCAGAATATTGGAAACTACATGAAAACATGAATAATTCAGTGAAAATGACTGTAAACAGATGAGAACTTGTTTAGAACAGTTGAAAGAGAATCTCCAAGTCAGTTCTTAGTGTAGAAAAGGTAGCTAAGATAAGGAAAATCCTTAATTCGAGTTAAGATAACATCAAACACTGTATGAATCCTATATTCATTACTTAAAGTAGACTAGAGTGGTAAATGTGTGTTATACAAGGCAGAATACCATTGAAATAGAGAAAGAAACAAGTTCGGCAGCTTTGGAAAGCCTTACACTTCACTGAAACGTAGTACTAAACTCTATAACACAGTTGAGAGACAATGTTCCCTAGCTACCTCAGTTCATAACAGTGTGTAGGAGTTGTTTGATAAAGTGGCCAAAGCTTATACTTGGGCCAGAAGGCAGAATATAGGAAACTACATGAAAACATGAATAATTCAGTGAAAATGACTGTAAACAGATGAGAACTTGTTTAGAACAGCTGAAAGAGAATCTCCAAGTCAGTTCTTAGTGTAGAAAAGGTAGCTAAGATAAGGAAAATTCTTAATTCGAGTTAAGATAACATCAAACACTGTATGAATCCTATATTCATTACTTAAAGGAGACTAGAGTGGTAAATGTGTGTTATACAAGGCAGAATACCATTGAAATAGAGAAAGAAACAAGTTCGGCAGCTTTGGAAAGCCTTACACTTCACTGAAATGTAGTACTACACTCTATAACACAGTTGAGAGACAATGTTCCCTAGCTCCCTCAGTTCATAACAGTGTGTAGGAAGTTGTTTGATAAAGTGGCCAAAGCTTATACTTGGGCCAGAAGGCAGAATATAGGAAACTACATGAAAACTTGAATAATTCAGTGGAAATGCCGGTAAACTGATGAGAACTTGTTTAGAAGAGCTGAAAGAGAATCTCCAAGTCAGTTCTTAGTGTAGAAAAGGTAGCTAAAATCCGGGAAATCCTTAATTCGAGTTAAGATCACATGAAACACTGTATGAATCCTATATTCTTTACTTAAAGGAAACTAGAATGGTAAATGTGTGTTATACAAGGCAGAATACCATTGAAATAGAGAAAGAAACACTTTCGGCAGCTTTGGAAAGGCTTACACTTCACTGAAATGTAGTACTACACTCTATAACACAGTTGAGAGACAATGTTCCCTAGCTGCCTCAGTTCATAACAGAGTGTAGGAAGGTGTTTGATAAAGTGGGCAAAGCTTATACTTGGGCCAGAAGGCAGAATATAGGAAACTACATGAAAACATGAATAATTCAGTGAAAATGACTGTAAACAGATGAGAACTTGTTTAGAACAGCTAAAAGAGAATCTCCAAGTCAGTTCTTAGTGTAGAAAAGGTAGCTAAGATAAGGAAAATCCTTAATTCGAGTTAAGATAACATCAAACACTGTATGATTCCTATATTCATTACTTAAAGGAGACTAGAGTGGTAAATGTGTGTTATACAAACCAGAATACCATTGAAATAGAGAAAGAAACAAGTTCGGCAGCTTTGGAAAGCCTTACACTTCACTGAAATGTAGTACTACACTCTATAACACAGTTGAGAGACAATGTTCCCTAGCTCCCTCAGTTCATAACAGTGTGTAGGAAGTTGTTTGATAAAGCGGCCAAAGCTTATACTTGGGCCAGAAGGCAGAATATAGGAAACTACATGAAAACATGAATAATTCAGTGAAAATGACTGTAAACAGATGAGAACTTGTTTAGAACAGCTGAAAGAGAATCTCCAAGTCAGTTCTTAGTGTAGAAAAGGTAGCTAAGATAAGGAAAATCCTTAATTCGAGTTAAGATAACATCAAACACTGTATGAATCCTATATTCATTACTTACAGGAGACTAGAGTGGTAAATGTGTGTTATACAAGGCAGAATACCATTGAAATAGAGAAAGAAACAAGTTCGGCAGCTTTGGAAAGCCTTACACTTCACTGAAATGTAGTACTACACTCTATAACACAGTTGAGAGACAATGTTCCCTAGCTCCCTCAGTTCATAACAGTGTGTAGGAAGTTATTTGATAAAGTGGCCAAAGCTTATACTTGGGCCAGAAGGCAGAATATAGGAAACTACATGAAAACATGAATAATTCAGTGAAAATGACTGTAAACAGATGAGAACTTGTTTAGAACAGCTGAAAGAGAATCTCCAAGTCAGTTCTTAGTGTAGAAAAGGTAGCTAAGATAAGGGAAATCCTTAATTCCAGTTAAGATCACATGAAACACTGTATGAATCCTATATTCATTACTTAAAGGAGACTAGAGTGGTAAATGTGTGTTATACAAGGCAGAATACCATTGAAATAGAGAAAGAAACACTTTCGGCAGCTTTGGAAAGGCTTACACTTCACTGAAATGTAGTACTACACTCTATAACACAGTTGAGAGACAATGTTCCCTAGCTGCCTCAGTTCATAACAGAGTGTAGGAAGGTGTTTGATAAAGTGGGCAAAGCTTATACTCGGGCCAGAAGGCAGAATATTGGAAACTACATGAAAACATGAATAATTCAGTGAAAATGACTGTAAACAGATGAGAACTTGTTTAGAACAGTTGAAAGAGAATCTCCAAGTCAGTTCTTAGTGTAGAAAAGGTAGCTAAGATAAGGAAAATCCTTAATTCGAGTTAAGATAACATCAAACACTGTATGAATCCTATATTCATTACTTAAAGTAGACTAGAGTGGTAAATGTGTGTTATACAAGGCAGAATACCATTGAAATAGAGAAAGAAACAAGTTCGGCAGCTTTGGAAAGCCTTACACTTCACTGAAACGTAGTACTAAACTCTATAACACAGTTGAGAGACAATGTTCCCTAGCTACCTCAGTTCATAACAGTGTGTAGGAGTTGTTTGATAAAGTGGCCAAAGCTTATACTTGGGCCAGAAGGCAGAATATAGGAAACTACATGAAAACATGAATAATTCAGTGAAAATGACTGTAAACAGATGAGAACTTGTTTAGAACAGCTGAAAGAGAATCTCCAAGTCAGTTCTTAGTGTAGAAAAGGTAGCTAAGATAAGGAAAATTCTTAATTCGAGTTAAGATAACATCAAACACTGTATGAATCCTATATTCATTACTTAAAGGAGACTAGAGTGGTAAATGTGTGTTATACAAGGCAGAATACCATTGAAATAGAGAAAGAAACAAGTTCGGCAGCTTTGGAAAGCCTTACACTTCACTGAAATGTAGTACTACACTCTATAACACAGTTGAGAGACAATGTTCCCTAGCTCCCTCAGTTCATAACAGTGTGTAGGAAGTTGTTTGATAAAGTGGCCAAAGCTTATACTTGGGCCAGAAGGCAGAATATAGGAAACTACATGAAAACTTGAATAATTCAGTGGAAATGCCGGTAAACTGATGAGAACTTGTTTAGAAGAGCTGAAAGAGAATCTCCAAGTCAGTTCTTAGTGTAGAAAAGGTAGCTAAAATCCGGGAAATCCTTAATTCGAGTTAAGATCACATGAAACACTGTATGAATCCTATATTCTTTACTTAAAGGAAACTAGAATGGTAAATGTGTGTTATACAAGGCAGAATACCATTGAAATAGAGAAAGAAACACTTTCGGCAGCTTTGGAAAGGCTTACACTTCACTGAAATGTAGTACTACACTCTATAACACAGTTGAGAGACAATGTTCCCTAGCTGCCTCAGTTCATAACAGAGTGTAGGAAGGTGTTTGATAAAGTGGGCAAAGCTTATACTTGGGCCAGAAGGCAGAATATAGGAAACTACATGAAAACATGAATAATTCAGTGAAAATGACTGTAAACAGATGAGAACTTGTTTAGAACAGCTAAAAGAGAATCTCCAAGTCAGTTCTTAGTGTAGAAAAGGTAGCTAAGATAAGGAAAATCCTTAATTCGAGTTAAGATAACATCAAACACTGTATGATTCCTATATTCATTACTTAAAGGAGACTAGAGTGGTAAATGTGTGTTATACAAACCAGAATACCATTGAAATAGAGAAAGAAACAAGTTCGGCAGCTTTGGAAAGCCTTACACTTCACTGAAATGTAGTACTACACTCTATAACACAGTTGAGAGACAATGTTCCCTAGCTCCCTCAGTTCATAACAGTGTGTAGGAAGTTGTTTGATAAAGCGGCCAAAGCTTATACTTGGGCCAGAAGGCAGAATATAGGAAACTACATGAAAACATGAATAATTCAGTGAAAATGACTGTAAACAGATGAGAACTTGTTTAGAACAGCTGAAAGAGAATCTCCAAGTCAGTTCTTAGTGTAGAAAAGGTAGCTAAGATAAGGAAAATCCTTAATTCGAGTTAAGATAACATCAAACACTGTATGAATCCTATATTCATTACTTAAAGGAGACTAGAGTGGTAAATGTGTGTTATACAAGGCAGAATACCATTGAAATAGAGAAAGAAACAAGTTCGGCAGCTTTGGAAAGCCTTACACTTCACTGAAATGTAATACTACACTCTATAACACAGTTGAGAGACAATGTTCCCTAGCTTCCTCAGTTCATAACAGTGTGTAGGAAGTTGTTTGATAAAGTGGCCAAAGCTTATACTTGGGCCAGAATGCAGAATATAGGAAACTACATGAAAACATGAATAATTCAGTGAAAATGACTGTAAACAGATGAGAACTTCTTTAGAACAGCTGAAAGAGAATCTCCAAGTCAGTTCTTAGTGTAGAAAAGGTAGCTAAGATAAGGAAAATCCTTAATTCGAGTTAAGATAACATCAAACACTGTATGAATCCTATATTCATTACTTAAAGGAGACTAGAGCGGTAAATGTGTGTTATACAAGGCAGAATACCATTGAAATAGAGAAAGAAACAAGTTCGGCAGCTTTGGAAAGCCTTACACTTCACTGAAATGTAGTACTACACTCTATAACACAGTTGAGAGACAATGTTCCCTAGCTCCCTCAGTTCAAAACAGTGTGTAGGAAGTTGTTTGATAAAGTGGCCAAAGCTTATACTTGGGCCAGAAGGCAGAATATAGGAAACTACATGAAAACTTGAATAATTCAGTGGAAATGCCGGTAAACAGATGAGAACTTGTTTAGAAGAGCTGAAAGAGAATCTCCAAGTCAGTTCTTAGTGTAGAAAAGGTAGCTAAAATCCGGGAAATCCTTAATTCGAGTTAAGATCACATGAAACACTGTATGAATCCTATATTCTTTACTTAAAGGAAACTAGAATGGTAAATGTGTGTTATACAAGGCAGAATACCATTGAAATAGAGAAAGAAACACTTTCGGCAGCTTTGGAAAGGCTTACACTTCACTGAAATGTAGTACTACACTCTATAACACAGTTGAGAGACAATGTTCCCTAGCTGCCTCAGTTCATAACAGAGTGTAGGAAGGTGTTTGATAAAGTGGGCAAAGCTTATACTTGGGCCAGAAGGCAGAATATAGGAAACTACATGAAAACATGAATAATTCAGTGAAAATGACTGTAAACAGATGAGAACTTGTTTAGAACAGCTAAAAGAGAATCTCCAAGTCAGTTCTTAGTGTAGAAAAGGTAGCTAAGATAAGGAAAATCCTTAATTCGAGTTAAGATAACATCAAACACTGTATGAATCCTATATTCATTACTTACAGGAGACTAGAGTGGTAAATGTGTGTTATACAAGGCAGAATACCATTGAAATAGAGAAAGAAACAAGTTCGGCAGCTTTGGAAAGCCTTACACTTCACTGAAATGTAGTACTACACTCTATAACACAGTTGAGAGACAATGTTCCCTAGCTCCCTCAGTTCATAACAGTGTGTAGGAAGTTATTTGATAAAGTGGCCAAAGCTTATACTTGGGCCAGAAGGCAGAATATAGGAAACTACATGAAAACATGAATAATTCAGTGAAAATGACTGTAAACAGATGAGAACTTGTTTAGAACAGCTGAAAGAGAATCTCCAAGTCAGTTCTTAGTGTAGAAAAGGTAGCTAAGATAAGGAAAATCCTTAATTCGAGTTAAGATAACATCAAACACTGTATGAATCCTATATTCATTACTTAAAGGAGACTAGAGTGGTAAATGTGTGTTATACAAGGCAGAATACCATTGAAATAGAGAAAGAAACAAGTTCGGCAGCTTTGGAAAGCCTTACACTTCACTGAAATGTAGTACTACACTCTATAACACAGTTGAGAGACAATGTTCCCTAGCTCCCTCAGTTCATAACAGTGTGTAGGAAGTTGTTTGATAAAGTGGCCAAAGTTTATACTTGGGCCAGAAGGCAGAATATAGGAAACTACATGAAAACTTGAATAATTCAGTGGAAATGCCAGTAAACAGATGAGAACTTGTTTAGAAGAGCTGAAAGAGAATCTCCAAGTCAGTTCTTAGTGTAGAAAAGGTAGCTAAAATCCGGGAAATCCTTAATTCGAGTTAAGATCACATGAAACACTGTATGAATCCTATATTCTTTACTTAAAGGAAACTAGAATGGTAAATGTGTGTTATACAAGGCAGAATACCATTGAAATAGAGAAAGAAAGACTTTCGGCAGCTTTGGAAAGGCTTACACTTCACTGAAATGTAGTACTACACTCTATAACACAGTTGAGAGACAATGTTCCCTAGCTGCCTCAGTTCATAACAGAGTGTAGGAAGGTGTTTGATAAAGTGGGCAAAGCTTATACTTGGGCCAGAAGGCAGAATATAGGAAACTACATGAAAACATGAATAATTCAGTGAAAATGACTGTAAACAGATGAGAACTTGTTTAGAACAGCTGAAAGAGAATCTCCAAGTCAGTTCTTAGTGTAGAAAAGGTAGCTAAGATAAGGAAAATCCTTAATTCGAGTTAAGATAACATCAAACACTGTATGAATCCTATATTCATTACTTAAAGGAGACTAGAGTGGTAAATGTGTGTTATACAAGGCAGAATACCATTGAAATAGAGAAAGAAACAAGTTCGGCAGCTTTGGAAAGCCTTACACTTCACTGAAATGTAGTACTACACTCTATAACACAGTTGAGAGACAATGTTCCCTAGCTCCCTCAGTTCATAACAGTGTGTAGGAAGTTGTTTGATAAAGTGGCCAAAGCTTATACTTGGGCCAGAAGGCAGAATATAGGAAACTACATGAAAACATGAATAATTCAGTGAAAATGACTGTAAACAGATGAGAACTTGTTTAGAACAGCTGAAAGAGAATCTCCAAGTCAGTTCTTAGTGTAGAAAAGGTAGCTAAGATAAGGAAATTCCTTAATTCGAGTTAAGATAACATCAAACACTGTATGAATCCTATATTCATTACTTAAAGGAGACTAGAGTGGTAAATGTGTGTTATACAAGGCAGAATACCATTGAAATAGAGAAAGAAACAAGTTTGGCAGCTTTGGAAAGCCTTACACTTCACTGAAATGTAGTACTACACTCTATAACACAGTTGAGAGACAATATTCCCTAGCTCCCTCAGTTCATAACAGTGTGTAGGAAGTTGTTTGATAAAGTGGCCAAAGCTTATACTTGGGCCAGAAGGCAGAATATAGGAAACTACATGAAAACTTGAATAATTCAGTGAAAAAGACTGTAAACAGATGAGAACTTGTTTAGAAGAGCTGAAAGAGAATCTCCAAGTCAGTTCTTAGTGTAGAAAAGGTAGCTAAGATAAGGAAAATCCTTAATTCGAGTTAAGATAACATCAAACACTGTATGAATCCTATATTCATTACTTAAAGGAGACTAGAGTGGTAAATGTGTGTTATACAAGGCAGAATACCATTGAAATAGAGAAAGAAACAAGTTCGGCAGCTTTGGAAAGCCTTACACTTCACTGAAATGTAGTACTACACTCTATAACACAGTTGAGAGACAATGTTCCCTAGCTCCCTCAGTTCATAACAGTGTGTAGGAAGTTATTTGATAAAGTGGCCAAAGCTTATACTTGGGCCAGAAGGCAGAATATAGGAAACTACATGAAAACATGAATAATTCAGTGAAAATGACTGTAAACAGATGAGAACTTGTTTAGAAAAGCTGAAAGAGAATCTCCAAGTCAGTTCTTAGTGTAGAAAAGGTAGCTAAGATAAGGAAAATCCTTAATTTGAGTTAAGATAACATCAAACACTGTATGAATCCTATATTCATTACTTAAAGGAGACTAGAGTGGTAAATGTGTGTTATACAAGGCAGAATACCATTGAAATAGAGAAAGAAACAAGTTCGGCAGCTTTGGAAAGCCTTACACTTCACTGAAATGTAGTACTACACTCTATAACACAGTTGAGAGACAATGTTCCCTAGCTCCCTCAGTTCATAACAGTGTGTAGGAAGTTGTTTGATAAAGTGGCCAAAGCTTATACTTGGGCCAGAAGGCAGAATATAGGAAACTACATGAAAACATGAATAATTCAGTGAAAATGACTGTAAACAGATGAGAACTTGTTTAGAACAGCTGAAAGAGAATCTCCAAGTCAGTTCTTAGTGTAGAAAAGGTAGCTAAGATAAGGAAATTCCTTAATTCGAGTTAAGATAACATCAAACACTGTATGAATCCTATATTCATTACTTAAAGGAGACTAGAGTGGTAAATGTGTGTTATACAAGGCAGAATACCATTGAAACAGAGAAAGAAACAAGTTCGGCAGCTTTGGAAAGCCTTACACTTCACTGAAATGTAGTACTACACTCTATAACACAGTTGAGAGACAATATTCCCTAGCTCCCTCAGTTCATAACAGTGTGTAGGAAGTTGTTTGATAAAGTGGCCAAAGCTTATACTTGGGCCAGAAGGCAGAATATAGGAAACTACATGAAAACTTGAATAATTCAGTGAAAAAGACTGTAAACAGATGAGAACTTGTTTAGAAGAGCTGAAAGAGAATCTCCAAGTCAGTTCTTAGTGTAGAAAAGGTAGCTAAGATAAGGAAAATCCTTAATTCGAGTTAAGATAACATCAAACACTGTATGAATCCTATATTCATTACTTAAAGGAGACTAGAGTGGTAAATGTGTGTTATACAAGGCAGAATACCATTGAAATAGAGAAAGAAACAAGTTCGGCAGCTTTGGAAAGCCTTACACTTCACTGAAATGTAGTACTACACTCTATAACACAGTTGAGAGACAATGTTCCCTAGCTCCCTCAGTTCATAACAGTGTGTAGGAAGTTATTTGATAAAGTGGCCAAAGCTTATACTTGGGCCAGAAGGCAGAATATAGGAAACTACATGAAAACATGAATAATTCAGTGAAAATGACTGTAAACAGATGAGAACTTGTTTAGAACAGCTGAAAGAGAATCTCCAAGTCAGTTCTTAGTGTAGAAAAGGTAGCTAAGATAAGGAAAATCCTTAATTCGAGTTAAGATAACATCAAACACTGTATGAATCCTATATTCATTACTTAAAGGAGACTAGAGTGGTAAATGTGTGTTATACAAGGCAGAATACCATTGAAATAGAGAAAGAAACAAGTTCGGCAGCTTTGGAAAGCCTTACACTTCACTGAAATGTAGTACTACACTCTATAACACAGTTGAGAGACAATGTTCCCTAGCTCCCTCAGTTCATAACAGTGTGTAGGAAGTTGTTTGATAAAGTGGCCAAAGTTTATACTTGGGCCAGAAGGCAGAATATAGGAAACTACATGAAAACTTGAATAATTCAGTGGAAATGCCAGTAAACAGATGAGAACTTGTTTAGAAGAGCTGAAAGAGAATCTCCAAGTCAGTTCTTAGTGTAGAAAAGGTAGCTAAAATCCGGGAAATCCTTAATTCGAGTTAAGATCACATGAAACACTGTATGAATCCTATATTCTTTACTTAAAGGAAACTAGAATGGTAAATGTGTGTTATACAAGGCAGAATACCATTGAAATAGAGAAAGAAAGACTTTCGGCAGCTTTGGAAAGGCTTACACTTCACTGAAATGTAGTACTACACTCTATAACACAGTTGAGAGACAATGTTCCCTAGCTGCCTCAGTTCATAACAGAGTGTAGGAAGGTGTTTGATAAAGTGGGCAAAGCTTATACTTGGGCCAGAAGGCAGAATATAGGAAACTACATGAAAACATGAATAATTCAGTGAAAATGACTGTAAACAGATGAGAACTTGTTTAGAACAGCTGAAAGAGAATCTCCAAGTCAGTTCTTAGTGTAGAAAAGGTAGCTAAGATAAGGAAAATCCTTAATTCGAGTTAAGATAACATCAAACACTGTATGAATCCTATATTCATTACTTAAAGGAGACTAGAGTGGTAAATGTGTGTTATACAAGGCAGAATACCATTGAAATAGAGAAAGAAACAAGTTCGGCAGCTTTGGAAAGCCTTACACTTCACTGAAATGTAGTACTACACTCTATAACACAGTTGAGAGACAATGTTCCCTAGCTCCCTCAGTTCATAACAGTGTGTAGGAAGTTGTTTGATAAAGTGGCCAAAGCTTATACTTGGGCCAGAAGGCAGAATATAGGAAACTACATGAAAACATGAATAATTCAGTGAAAATGACTGTAAACAGATGAGAACTTGTTTAGAACAGCTGAAAGAGAATCTCCAAGTCAGTTCTTAGTGTAGAAAAGGTAGCTAAGATAAGGAAATTCCTTAATTCGAGTTAAGATAACATCAAACACTGTATGAATCCTATATTCATTACTTAAAGGAGACTAGAGTGGTAAATGTGTGTTATACAAGGCAGAATACCATTGAAATAGAGAAAGAAACAAGTTTGGCAGCTTTGGAAAGCCTTACACTTCACTGAAATGTAGTACTACACTCTATAACACAGTTGAGAGACAATATTCCCTAGCTCCCTCAGTTCATAACAGTGTGTAGGAAGTTGTTTGATAAAGTGGCCAAAGCTTATACTTGGGCCAGAAGGCAGAATATAGGAAACTACATGAAAACTTGAATAATTCAGTGAAAAAGACTGTAAACAGATGAGAACTTGTTTAGAAGAGCTGAAAGAGAATCTCCAAGTCAGTTCTTAGTGTAGAAAAGGTAGCTAAGATAAGGAAAATCCTTAATTCGAGTTAAGATAACATCAAACACTGTATGAATCCTATATTCATTACTTAAAGGAGACTAGAGTGGTAAATGTGTGTTATACAAGGCAGAATACCATTGAAATAGAGAAAGAAACAAGTTCGGCAGCTTTGGAAAGCCTTACACTTCACTGAAATGTAGTACTACACTCTATAACACAGTTGAGAGACAATGTTCCCTAGCTCCCTCAGTTCATAACAGTGTGTAGGAAGTTATTTGATAAAGTGGCCAAAGCTTATACTTGGGCCAGAAGGCAGAATATAGGAAACTACATGAAAACATGAATAATTCAGTGAAAATGACTGTAAACAGATGAGAACTTGTTTAGAAAAGCTGAAAGAGAATCTCCAAGTCAGTTCTTAGTGTAGAAAAGGTAGCTAAGATAAGGAAAATCCTTAATTTGAGTTAAGATAACATCAAACACTGTATGAATCCTATATTCATTACTTAAAGGAGACTAGAGTGGTAAATGTGTGTTATACAAGGCAGAATACCATTGAAATAGAGAAAGAAACAAGTTCGGCAGCTTTGGAAAGCCTTACACTTCACTGAAATGTAGTACTACACTCTATAACACAGTTGAGAGACAATGTTCCCTAGCTCCCTCAGTTCATAACAGTGTGTAGGAAGTTGTTTGATAAAGTGGCCAAAGCTTATACTTGGGCCAGAAGGCAGAATATAGGAAACTACATGAAAACATGAATAATTCAGTGAAAATGACTGTAAACAGATGAGAACTTGTTTAGAACAGCTGAAAGAGAATCTCCAAGTCAGTTCTTAGTGTAGAAAAGGTAGCTAAGATAAGGAAATTCCTTAATTCGAGTTAAGATAACATCAAACACTGTATGAATCCTATATTCATTACTTAAAGGAGACTAGAGTGGTAAATGTGTGTTATACAAGGCAGAATACCATTGAAACAGAGAAAGAAACAAGTTCGGCAGCTTTGGAAAGCCTTACACTTCACTGAAATGTAGTACTACACTCTATAACACAGTTGAGAGACAATATTCCCTAGCTCCCTCAGTTCATAACAGTGTGTAGGAAGTTGTTTGATAAAGTGGCCAAAGCTTATACTTGGGCCAGAAGGCAGAATATAGGAAACTACATGAAAACTTGAATAATTCAGTGAAAAAGACTGTAAACAGATGAGAACTTGTTTAGAAGAGCTGAAAGAGAATCTCCAAGTCAGTTCTTAGTGTAGAAAAGGTAGCTAAGATAAGGAAAATCCTTAATTCGAGTTAAGATAACATCAAACACTGTATGAATCCTATATTCATTACTTAAAGGAGACTAGAGTGGTAAATGTGTGTTATACAAGGCAGAATACCATTGAAATAGAGAAAGAAACAAGTTCGGCAGCTTTGGAAAGCCTTACACTTCACTGAAATGTAGTACTACACTCTATAACACAGTTGAGAGACAATGTTCCCTAGCTCCCTCAGTTCATAACAGTGTGTAGGAAGTTATTTGATAAAGTGGCCAAAGCTTATACTTGGGCCAGAAGGCAGAATATAGGAAACTACATGAAAACATGAATAATTCAGTGAAAATGACTGTAAACAGATGAGAACTTGTTTAGAAGAGCTGAAAGAGAATCTCCAAGTCAGTTCTTAGTGTAGAAAAGGTAGCTAAGATAAGGAAAATCCTTAATTCGAGTTAAGATAACATCAAACACTGTATGAATCCTATATTCATTACTTAAAGTAGACTAGAGTGGTAAATGTGTGTTATACAAGGCAGAATACCATTGAAATAGAGAAAGAAACAAGTTCGGCAGCTTTGGAAAGCCTTACACTTCCCTGAAATGTAGTACTACACTCTATAACACAGTTGAGAGACAATGTTCCCTAGCTCCCTCAGTTCATAACAGTGTGTAGGAAGTTGTTTGATAAAGTGGCCAAAGCTTATAATTGGGCCAGAAGGCAGAATATAGGAAACTACATGAAAACTTGAATAATTCAGTGGAAATGCCGGTAAACAGATGAGAACTTGTTTAGAAGAGCTGAAAGAGAATCTCCAAGTCAGTTCTTAGTGTAGAAAAGGTAGCTAAAATCCGGGAAATCCTTAATTCGAGTTAAGATCACATGAAACACTGTATGAATCCTATATTCTTTACTTAAAGGAAACTAGAATGGTAAATGTGTGTTATACAAGGCAGAATACCATTGAAATAGAGAAAGAAACACTTTCGGCAGCTTTGGAAAGGCTTACACTTCACTGAAATGTAGTACTACACTCTATAACACAGTTGAGAGACAATGTTCCCTAGCTGCCTCAGTTCATAACAGAGTGTAGAAAGGTGTTTGATAAAGTGGGCAAAGCTTATACTTGGGCCAGAAGGCAGAATATAGGAAACTACATGAAAACATGAATAATTCAGTGAAAATGACTGTAAACAGATGAGAACTTGTTTAGAACAGCTAAAAGAGAATCTCCAAGTCAGTTCTTAGTGTAGAAAAGGTAGCTAATATAAGGAAAATCCTTAATTGGAGTTAAGATAACATCAAACACTGTATGAATCCTATATTCATTACTTAAAGGAGACTAGAGTGGTAAATGTGTGTTATACAAGGCAGAATACCATTGAAATAGAGAAAGAAACAAGTTCGGCAGCTTTGGAAAGCCTTACACTTCACTGAAATGTAGTACTACACTCTATAACACAGTTGAGAGACAATGTTCCTAGCTCCCTCAGTTCATAACAGTGTGTAGGAAGTTGTTTGATAAAGTGGGCAAAGCTTATACTTGGGCCAGAAGGCAGAATATAGGAAACTACATGAAAACATGAATAATTCATTGAAAATGACTGTAAACACATGAGAACTTCTTTAGAACAGCTGAAAGAGAAACTCCAAGTCAGTTCTTAGTGTAGAAAAGGTAGCTAAGATAAGGGAAATCCTTAATACCAGTTAAGATCCCATGAAACATTGTATGAATCCTATAATCTTTACTTAAAGGAAACTAGAGTGGTAAATGTGTGTTATACAAGACAGAATACCATTGAAATAGAGAAAGAAACACTTTCGGCAGCTTTGGAAAGGCTTACACTTCACTGAAATGTAGTACTACACTCTATAACACAGTTGAGAGACAATGTTCCCTAGCTGCCTCAGTTCATAACAGAGTGTAGGAAGGTGTTTGATAAAGTGGGCAAAGCTTATACTTGGGCCAGAAGGCAGAATATAGGAAACTACATGAAAACATGAATAATTCAGTGAAAATGACTGTAAACAGATGAGAACTTGTTTAGAACAGCTGAAAGAGAATCTCCAAGTCAGTTCTTAGTGTAGAAAAGGTAGCTAAGATAAGGAAAATCCTTAATTCGAGTTAAGATAACATCAAACACTGTATGAATCCTATATTCATTACTTAAAGGAGACTAGAGTGGTAAATGTGTGTTATACAAGGCAGAATACCATTGAAATAGAGAAAGAAACAAGTTCGGCAGCTTTGGAAAGCCTTACACTTCACTGAAATGTAGTACTACACTCTATAACACAGTTGAGAGACTATGTTCCTAGCTCCCTCAGTTCATAACAGTGTGTAGGAAGTTGTTTGATAAAGTGGGCAAAGCTTATACTTGGGCCAGAAGGCAGAATATAGGAAACTACATGAAAACATGAATAATTCATTGAAAATGACTGTAAACAGATGAGAACTTGTTTAGAACAGCTGAAAGAGAATCTCCAAGTCAGTTCTTAGTGTAGAAAAGGTAGCTAAGATAAGGGAAATCCTTAATACCAGTTAAGATCACATGAAACACTATATGAATCCTATATTCTTTACTTAAAGGAGACTAGAGTGGGAAATGTGTGTTATACAAGGCAGAATACCATTGAAATAGAGAAAGAAACACTTTCGGCAGCTTTGGAAAGCCTTACATTTCACTGAAATGTAGTACTACACTCTATACCACAGTTTAGAGACAATGTTCCCTAGCTGCCTCAGTTCATAACAGTGTGTAGGAAGTTGTTTGATAAAGTGGCCAAAGCTTATACTTGGGCCAGAAGGCAGAATATAGGAAACTACATGAAATATTGAATAATTCAGTGGAAATGCCTGTAAACAGATAAGAACTTGTTTAGAACAGCTGAAAGAGAATCTCCAAGTCAGTTCTTAGTGTAGAAAAGGTAGCTAAGATCCGGGAAATCCTTAATTCGAGTTAAGATCACATGAAACACTGTATGAATCCTATATTCTTTACTTAAAGGAAACTAGAGTGGTAAATGTGTGTTATACAAGGCAGAATACCATTGAAATAGAGAAAGAAACACGTTCGGCAGCTTTGGAAAGCCTTACACTTCACTGAAATGTAGTACTACACTCTATATCACAGTTGAGAGACAATGTTCCTAGCTCCCTCAGTTCATAACAGTGTGTAGGAAGTTGTTTGATAAAGTGGCCAAAGCTTATACTTGGGCCAGAAGGCAGAATATAGGAAACTACATGAAAACTTGAATAATTCAGTGAAAATGACTGTAAACAGATGAGAACTTGTTTAGAACAGATGAAAGAGAATCTCCAAGTCAGTTCTTAGTGTAGAAAAGGTAGCTAAGATAAGGGAAATCCTTAATACCAGTTAAGATCACATGAAACACTATATGAATCCTATATTCTTTACTTAAAGGAGACTAGAGTGGGAAATGTGTGTTATACAAGGCAGAATACCATTGAAATAGAGAAAGAAACACGTTCGGCAGCTTTGGAAAGCCTTACACTTCACTGAAATGTAGTACTACACTCTATAACACAGTTGAGAGACAATGTTCCCTAGCTCCCGCAGTTCATAACAGTGTGTAGGAAGTTGTTTGATAAAGTAGGCAAAGCTTATACTTGGGCCAGAAGGCAGAATATAGGAAACTACATGAAAACTTGAATAATTCAGTGAAAATGACTGTAAACAGATGAGAACTTGTTTAGAACAGATGAAAGAGAATCTCCAAGTCAGTTCTTAGTGTAGAAAAGGTAGCTAAGATAAGGGAAATCCTTAATTCGAGTTAAGATAACATCAAACACTGTATGAATCCTATATTGTTTACTTAAAGGAGACTAGAGTGATAAATGTGTGTTATATAAGGCAGAATACCATTGAAATAGAGAAAGAAACACGTTTGGCAGCTTTGGAAAGCCTTACACTTCACTGAAATGTAGTACTACACTCTATAACACAGTTGAGAGACAATGTTCCCTAGCTCACTCAGTTCATAACAGTGTGTAGGAAGTTGTTTGATAAAGTGGCCAAAGCTTATACTTGGGCCAGAAGGCGGAATATAGGAAACTACATGAAAACATGAATAATTCATTGAAAATGACTGTAAACAGATGAGAACTTGTTTAGAACAGCTGAAAGAGAATCTCCAAGTCAGTTCTTAGTGTAGAAAAGGTAGCTAAGATAAGGAAAATCCTTAATTCGAGTTAAGATAACATCAAAAACTGTATGAATCCTATATTCATTACTTAAAGGAGACTAGAGTGGTAAATGTGTGTTATACAAGGCAGAATACCATTGAAATAGAGAAAGAAACAAGTACGGCAGCTTTGGAAAGCCTTACACTTCACTGAAATGTAGTACTACACTCTATAACACAGATGAGAGACAATGTCCCCTAGCTCCCGCAGTTCATAACAGTGTGTAGGAAGTTGTTTGATAAAGTGGCCAAAGCTTATACTTGGGCCAGAAGGCAGAATATAGGAAACTACATGAAAACATGAATAATTCAGTGAAAATGACTGTAAACAGATGAGAACTTGTTTAGAACAGCTGAAAGAGATTCTCCAAGTCATTTCTTAGTGTAGAAAATGTAGCTAAATCCGGGAAATCCTTAATTCGAGTTAAGAAAACATCAAACACTGTATGAATCTTATATTGTTTACTTAAAGGAGACTAGAGTGGTAAATGTGTGTTATATAAGGCAGAATACCATTGAAATGGAGAAAGAAACACGTTTGGCAGCTTTGGAAAGCCTTACACTTCACTGAAATGTAGTACTACACTCTATAACACAGTTGAGAGACAATGTTCCTAGCTCCCTCAGTTCATAACAGTGTGTAGGAAGTTGTTTGATAAAGTGGGCGAAGCTTATACTTGGGCCAGAAGGCAGAATATAGGAAACTACATGAAAACATGAATAATTCATTGAAAATGACTGTAAACAGATGAGAACTTGTTTAGAACAGCTGAAAGAGAATCTCCAAGTCAGTTCTTATTGTAGAAAAGGTAGCTAAGATAAGGAAAATCCTTAATTCGAGTTAAGATAACATCAAACACTGTATGAATCCTATATTCAATACTTAACGGAGACTAGAGTGGTAAATGTGTGTTATACAAGGCAGAATACCATTGAAATAGAGAAAGAAACACGTTCGGCAGCTTTGGAAAGGCTTACACTTCACTGAAATGTAGTACTACACTCTATAACACAGTTGAGAGACAATGTTCCCTAGCTGCCTCAGTTCATAACAGAGTGTAGGAAGGTGTTTGATAAAGTAGGCAAAGCTTCTACTTGGGCCAGAAGGCAGAATATAGGAAACTACATGAAAACATGAATAATTCAGTGAAAATGACTGTAAACAAATGAGAACTTGTTTAGAACAGCTGAAAGAGAAACTCCAAGTCAGTTCTTAGTGTAGAAAAGGTAGCTAAGATAAGGGAAATCCTTAATACCAGTTAAGATCCCATGAAACATTGTATGAATCCTATATTCTTTACTTAAAGGAAACTAGAGTGGTAAATGTGTGTTATACAATGCAGAATACCATTGAAATAGAGAAAGAAACACTTTCGGCAGCTTTGGAAAGGCTTACAATTCACTGAAATGTAGTACTACACTCTATAACACAGTTGAGAGACAATGTTCCCTAGCTGCCTCAGTTCATAACAGTGTGTAGGAAGTTGTTTGATAAAGTGGCCAAAGCTTATACTTGGGCCAGAAGGCAGAATATAGGAAACTACATGAAAACATGAATAATTCAGTGAAAATGACTGTAAACAGATGAGAACTTGTTTAGAACAGCTAAAAGAGAATCTCCAAGTCAGTTCTTAGTGTAGAAAAGGTAGCTAAGATAAGGAAAATCCTTAATTCGAGTTAAGATAACATCAAACACTGTATGAATCCTATATTCATTACTTACAGGAGACTAGAGTGGTAAATGTGTGTTATACAAGGCAGAATACCATTGAAATAGAGAAAGAAACAAGTTCGGCAGCTTTGGAAAGCCTTACACTTCACTGAAATGTAGTACTACACTCTATAACACAGTTGAGAGACAATGTTCCCTAGCTCCCTCAGTTCATAACAGTGTGTAGGAAGTTATTTGATAAAGTGGCCAAAGCTTATACTTGTGCCAGAATGCAGAATATAGGAAACTACATGAAAACATGAATAATTCAGTGAAAATGACTGTAAACAGATGAGAACTTCTTTAGAACAGCTGAAAGAGAATCTCCAAGTCAGTTCTTAGTGTAGAAAAGGTAGCTAAGATAAGGAAAATCCTTAATTCGAGTTAAGATAACATCAAACACTGTATGAATCCTATATTCATTACTTAAAGGAGACTAGAGCGGTAAATGTGTGTTATACAAGGCAGAATACCATTGAAATAGAGAAAGAAACAAGTTCGGCAGCTTTGGAAAGCCTTACACTTCACTGAAATGTAGTACTACACTCTATAACACAGTTGAGAGACAATGTTCCCTAGCTCCCTCAGTTCATAACAGTGTGTAGGAAGTTGTTTGATAAAGTGGCCAAAGTTTATACTTGGGCCAGAAGGCAGAATATAGGAAACTACATGAAAACTTGAATAATTCAGTGGAAATGCCAGTAAACAGATGAGAACTTGTTTAGAAGAGCTGAAAGAGAATCTCCAAGTCAGTTCTTAGTGTAGAAAAGGTAGCTAAAATCCGGGAAATCCTTAATTCGAGTTAAGATCACATGAAACACTGTATGAATCCTATATTCTTTACTTAAAGGAAACTAGAATGGTAAATGTGTGTTATACAAGGCAGAATACCATTGAAATAGAGAAAGAAAGACTTTCGGCAGCTTTGGAAAGGCTTACACTTCACTGAAATGTAGTACTACACTCTATAACACAGTTGAGAGACAATGTTCCCTAGCTGCCTCAGTTCATAACAGAGTGTAGGAAGGTGTTTGATAAAGTGGGCAAAGCTTATACTTGGGCCAGAAGGCAGAATATAGGAAACTACATGAAAACATGAATAATTCAGTGAAAATGACTGTAAACAGATGAGAACTTGTTTAGAACAGCTGAAAGAGAATCTCCAAGTCAGTTCTTAGTGTAGAAAAGGTAGCTAAGATAAGGAAAATCCTTAATTCGAGTTAAGATAACATCAAACACTGTATGAATCCTATATTCATTACTTAAAGGAGACTAGAGTGGTAAATGTGTGTTATACAAGGCAGAATACCATTGAAATAGAGAAAGAAACAAGTTCGGCAGCTTTGGAAAGCCTTACACTTCACTGAAATGTAGTACTACACTCTATAACACAGTTGAGAGACAATGTTCCCTAGCTCCCTCAGTTCATAACAGTGTGTAGGAAGTTGTTTGATAAAGTGGCCAAAGCTTATACTTGGGCCAGAAGGCAGAATATAGGAAACTACATGAAAACATGAATAATTCAGTGAAAATGACTGTAAACAGATGAGAACTTGTTTAGAACAGCTGAAAGAGAATCTCCAAGTCAGTTCTTAGTGTAGAAAAGGTAGCTAAGATAAGGAAATTCCTTAATTCGAGTTAAGATAACATCAAACACTGTATGAATCCTATATTCATTACTTAAAGGAGACTAGAGTGGTAAATGTGTGTTATACAAGGCAGAATACCATTGAAATAGAGAAAGAAACAAGTTTGGCAGCTTTGGAAAGCCTTACACTTCACTGAAATGTAGTACTACACTCTATAACACAGTTGAGAGACAATATTCCCTAGCTCCCTCAGTTCATAACAGTGTGTAGGAAGTTGTTTGATAAAGTGGCCAAAGCTTATACTTGGGCCAGAAGGCAGAATATAGGAAACTACATGAAAACTTGAATAATTCAGTGAAAAAGACTGTAAACAGATGAGAACTTGTTTAGAAGAGCTGAAAGAGAATCTCCAAGTCAGTTCTTAGTGTAGAAAAGGTAGCTAAGATAAGGAAAATCCTTAATTCGAGTTAAGATAACATCAAACACTGTATGAATCCTATATTCATTACTTAAAGGAGACTAGAGTGGTAAATGTGTGTTATACAAGTCAGAATACCATTGAAATAGAGAAAGAAACAAGTTCGGCAGCTTTGGAAAGCCTTACACTTCACTGAAATGTAGTACTACACTCTATAACACAGTTGAGAGACAATGTTCCCTAGCTCCCTCAGTTCATAACAGTGTGTAGGAAGTTATTTGATAAAGTGGCCAAAGCTTATACTTGGGCCAGAAGGCAGAATATAGGAAACTACATGAAAACATGAATAATTCAGTGAAAATGACTGTAAACAGATGAGAACTTGTTTAGAAAAGCTGAAAGAGAATCTCCAAGTCAGTTCTTAGTGTAGAAAAGGTAGCTAAGATAAGGAAAATCCTTAATTTGAGTTAAGATAACATCAAACACTGTATGAATCCTATATTCATTACTTAAAGGAGACTAGAGTGGTAAATGTGTGTTATACAAGGCAGAATACCATTGAAATAGAGAAAGAAACAAGTTCGGCAGCTTTGGAAAGCCTTACACTTCACTGAAATGTAGTACTACACTCTATAACACAGTTGAGAGACAATGTTCCCTAGCTCCCTCAGTTCATAACAGTGTGTAGGAAGTTGTTTGATAAAGTGGCCAAAGCTTATACTTGGGCCAGAAGGCAGAATATAGGAAACTACATGAAAACATGAATAATTCAGTGAAAATGACTGTAAACAAATGAGAACTTGTTTAGAACAGCTGAAAGAGAATCTCCAAGTCAGTTCTTAGTGTAGAAAAGGTAGCTAAGATAAGGAAATTCCTTAATTCGAGTTAAGATAACATCAAACACTGTATGAATCCTATATTCATTACTTAAAGGAGACTAGAGTGGTAAATGTGTGTTATACAAGGCAGAATACCATTGAAATAGAGAAAGAAACAAGTTCGGCAGCTTTGGAAAGCCTTACACTTCACTGAAATGTAGTACTACACTCTATAACACAGTTGAGAGACAATATTCCCTAGCTCCCTCAGTTCATAACAGTGTGTAGGAAGTTGTTTGATAAAGTGGCCAAAGCTTATACTTGGGCCAGAAGGCAGAATATAGGAAACTACATGAAAACTTGAATAATTCAGTGAAAAAGACTGTAAACAGATGAGAACTTGTTTAGAAGAGCTGAAAGAGAATCTCCAAGTCAGTTCTTAGTGTAGAAAAGGTAGCTAAGATAAGGAAAATCCTTAATTCGAGTTAAGATAACATCAAACACTGTATGAATCCTATATTCATTACTTAAAGGAGACTAGAGTGGTAAATGTGTGTTATACAAGGCAGAATACCATTGAAATAGAGAAAGAAACAAGTTCGGCAGCTTTGGAAAGCCTTACACTTCACTGAAATGTAGTACTACACTCTATAACACAGTTGAGAGACAATGTTCCCTAGCTCCCTCAGTTCATAACAGTGTGTAGGAAGTTATTTGATAAAGTGGCCAAAGCTTATACTTGGGCCAGAAGGCAGAATATAGGAAACTACATGAAAACATGAATAATTCAGTGAAAATGACTGTAAACAGATGAGAACTTGTTTAGAAGAGCTGAAAGAGAATCTCCAAGTCAGTTCTTAGTGTAGAAAAGGTAGCTAAGATAAGGAAAATCCTTAATTCCAGTTAAGATAACATCAAACACTGTATGAATCCTATATTCATTACTTAAAGTAGACTAGAGTGGTAAATGTGTGTTATACAAGGCAGAATACCATTGAAATAGAGAAAGAAACAAGTTCGGCAGCTTTGGAAAGCCTTACACTTCACTGAAATGTAGTACTACACTCTCTAACACAGTTGAGAGACAATGTTCCCTAGCTCCCTCAGTTCATAACAGTGTGTAGGAAGTTGTTTGATAAAGTGGCCAAAGCTTATAATTGGGCCAGAAGGCAGAATATAGGAAACTACATGAAAACTTGAATAATTCAGTGGAAATGCCGGTAAACAGATGAGAACTTGTTTAGAAGAGCTGAAAGAGAATCTCCAAGTCAGTTCTTAGTGTAGAAAAGGTAGCTAAAATCCGGGAAATCCTTAATTCGAGTTAAGATCACATGAAACACTGTATGAATCCTATATTCTTTACTTAAAGGAAACTAGAATGGTAAATGTGTGTTATACAAGGCAGAATACCATTGAAATAGAGAAAGAAACACTTTCGGCAGCTTTGGAAAGGCTTACACTTCACTGAAATGTAGTACTACACTCTATAACACAGTTGAGAGACAATGTTCCCTAGCTGCCTCAGTTCATAACAGAGTGTAGAAAGGTGTTTGATAAAGTGGGCAAAGCTTATACTTGGGCCAGAAGGCAGAATATAGGAAACTACATGAAAACATGAATAATTCAGTGAAAATGACTGTAAACAGATGAGAACTTGTTTAGAACAGCTAAAAGAGAATCTCCAAGTCAGTTCTTAGTGTAGAAAAGGTAGCTAAGATAAGGAAAATCCTTAATTCGAGTTAAGATAACATCAAACACTGTATGAATCCTATATTCATTACTTAAAGGAGACTAGAGTGGTAAATGTGTGTTATACAAGGCAGAATACCATTGAAATAGAGAAAGAAACAAGTTCGGCAGCTTTGGAAAGCCTTACACTTCACTGAAATGTAGTACTACACTCTATAACACAGTTGAGAGACAATGTTCCTAGCTCCCTCAGTTCATAACAGTGTGTAGGAAGTTGTTTGATAAAGTGGGCAAAGCTTATACTTGGGCCAGAAGGCAGAATATAGGAAACTACATGAAAACATGAATAATTCATTGAAAATGACTGTAAACACATGAGAACTTCTTTAGAACAGCTGAAAGAGAAACTCCAAGTCAGTTCTTAGTGTAGAAAAGGTAGCTAAGATAAGGGAAATCCTTAATACCAGTTAAGATCCCATGAAACATTGTATGAATCCTATAATCTTTACTTAAAGGAAACTAGAGTGGTAAATGTGTGTTATACAAGACAGAATACCATTGAAATAGAGAAAGAAACACTTTCGGCAGCTTTGGAAAGGCTTACACTTCACTGAAATGTAGTACTACACTCTATAACACAGTTGAGAGACAATGTTCCCTAGCTGCCTCAGTTCATAACAGAGTGTAGGAAGGTGTTTGATAAAGTGGGCAAAGCTTATACTTGGGCCAGAAGGCAGAATATAGGAAACTACATGAAAACATGAATAATTCAGTGAAAATGACTGTAAACAGATGAGAACTTGTTTAGAACAGCTGAAAGAGAATCTCCAAGTCAGTTCTTAGTGTAGAAAAGGTAGCTAAGATAAGGAAAATCCTTAATTCGAGTTAAGATAACATCAAACACTGTATGAATCCTATATTCATTACTTAAAGGAGACTAGAGTGGTAAATGTGTGTTATACAAGGCAGAATACCATTGAAATAGAGAAAGAAACAAGTTCGGCAGCTTTGGAAAGCCTTACACTTCACTGAAATGTAGTACTACACTCTATAACACAGTTGAGAGACTATGTTCCTAGCTCCCTCAGTTCATAACAGTGTGTAGGAAGTTGTTTGATAAAGTGGGCAAAGCTTATACTTGGGCCAGAAGGCAGAATATAGGAAACTACATGAAAACATGAATAATTCATTGAAAATGACTGTAAACAGATGAGAACTTGTTTAGAACAGCTGAAAGAGAATCTCCAAGTCAGTTCTTAGTGTAGAAAAGGTAGCTAAGATAAGGGAAATCCTTAATACCAGTTAAGATCACATGAAACACTATATGAATCCTATATTCTTTACTTAAAGGAGACTAGAGTGGGAAATGTGTGTTATACAAGGCAGAATACCATTGAAATAGAGAAAGAAACACTTTCGGCAGCTTTGGAAAGCCTTACATTTCACTGAAATGTAGTACTACACTCTATAACACAGTTTAGAGACAATGTTCCCTAGCTGCCTCAGTTCATAACAGTGTGTAGGAAGTTGTTTGATAAAGTGGCCAAAGCTTATACTTGGGCCAGAAGGCAGAATATAGGAAACTACATGAAATATTGAATAATTCAGTGGAAATGCCTGTAAACAGATAAGAACTTGTTTAGAACAGCTGAAAGAGAATCTCCAAGTCAGTTCTTAGTGTAGAAAAGGTAGCTAAGATCCGGGAAATCCTTAATTCGAGTTAAGATCACATGAAACACTGTATGAATCCTATATTCTTTACTTAAAGGAAACTAGAGTGGTAAATGTGTGTTATACAAGGCAGAATACCATTGAAATAGAGAAAGAAACACGTTCGGCAGCTTTGGAAAGCCTTACACTTCACTGAAATGTAGTACTACACTCTATATCACAGTTGAGAGACAATGTTCCTAGCTCCCTCAGTTCATAACAGTGTGTAGGAAGTTGTTTGATAAAGTGGCCAAAGCTTATACTTGGGCCAGAAGGCAGAATATAGGAAACTACATGAAAACTTGAATAATTCAGTGAAAATGACTGTAAACAGATGAGAACTTGTTTAGAACAGATGAAAGAGAATCTCCAAGTCAGTTCTTAGTGTAGAAAAGGTAGCTAAGATAAGGGAAATCCTTAATACCAGTTAAGATCACATGAAACACTATATGAATCCTATATTCTTTACTTAAAGGAGACTAGAGTGGGAAATGTGTGTTATACAAGGCAGAATACCATTGAAATAGAGAAAGAAACACGTTCGGCAGCTTTGGAAAGCCTTACACTTCACTGAAATGTAGTACTACACTCTATAACACAGTTGAGAGACAATGTTCCCTAGCTCCCGCAGTTCATAACAGTGTGTAGGAAGTTGTTTGATAAAGTAGGCAAAGCTTATACTTGGGCCAGAAGGCAGAATATAGGAAACTACATGAAAACTTGAATAATTCAGTGAAAATGACTGTAAACAGATGAGAACTTGTTTAGAACAGATGAAAGAGAATCTCCAAGTCAGTTCTTAGTGTAGAAAAGGTAGCTAAGATAAGGGAAATCCTTAATTCGAGTTAAGATAACATCAAACACTGTATGAATCCTATATTGTTTACTTAAAGGAGACTAGAGTGATAAATGTGTGTTATATAAGGCAGAATACCATTGAAATAGAGAAAGAAACACGTTTGGCAGCTTTGGAAAGCCTTACACTTCACTGAAATGTAGTACTACACTCTATAACACAGTTGAGAGACAATGTTCCCTAGCTCACTCAGTTCATAACAGTGTGTAGGAAGTTGTTTGATAAAGTGGCCAAAGCTTATACTTGGGCCAGAAGGCAGAATATAGGAAACTACATGAAAACATGAATAATTCATTGAAAATGACTGTAAACAGATGAGAACTTGTTTAGAACAGCTGAAAGAGAATCTCCAAGTCAGTTCTTAGTGTAGAAAAGGTAGCTAAGATAAGGAAAATCCTTAATTCGAGTTAAGATAACATCAAAAACTGTATGAATCCTATATTCATTACTTAAAGGAGACTAGAGTGGTAAATGTGTGTTATACAAGGCAGAATACCATTGAAATAGAGAAAGAAACAAGTACGGCAGCTTTGGAAAGCCTTACACTTCACTGAAATGTAGTACTACACTCTATAACACAGATGAGAGACAATGTCCCCTAGCTCCCGCAGTTCATAACAGTGTGTAGGAAGTTGTTTGATAAAGTGGCCAAAGCTTATACTTGGGCCAGAAGGCAGAATATAGGAAACTACATGAAAACATGAATAATTCAGTGAAAATGACTGTAAACAGATGAGAACTTGTTTAGAACAGCTGAAAGAGATTCTCCAAGTCATTTCTTAGTGTAGAAAATGTAGCTAAATCCGGGAAATCCTTAATTCGAGTTAAGAAAACATCAAACACTGTATGAATCTTATATTGTTTACTTAAAGGAGACTAGAGTGGTAAATGTGTGTTATATAAGGCAGAATACCATTGAAATGGAGAAAGAAACACGTTTGGCAGCTTTGGAAAGCCTTACACTTCACTGAAATGTAGTACTACACTCTATAACACAGTTGAGAGACAATGTTCCTAGCTCCCTCAGTTCATAACAGTGTGTAGGAAGTTGTTTGATAAAGTGGGCGAAGCTTATACTTGGGCCAGAAGGCAGAATATAGGAAACTACATGAAAACATGAATAATTCATTGAAAATGACTGTAAACAGATGAGAACTTGTTTAGAACAGCTGAAAGAGAATCTCCAAGTCAGTTCTTAGTGTAGAAAAGGTAGCTAAGATAAGGAAAATCCTTAATTCGAGTTAAGATAACATCAAACACTGTATGAATCCTATATTCAATACTTAACGGAGACTAGAGTGGTAAATGTGTGTTATACAAGGCAGAATACCATTGAAATAGAGAAAGAAACACGTTCGGCAGCTTTGGAAAGGCTTACACTTCACTGAAATGTAGTACTACACTCTATAACACAGTTGAGAGACAATGTTCCCTAGCTGCCTCAGTTCATAACAGAGTGTAGGAAGGTGTTTGATAAAGTAGGCAAAGCTTCTACTTGGGCCAGAAGGCAGAATATAGGAAACTACATGAAAACATGAATAATTCAGTGAAAATGACTGTAAACAAATGAGAACTTGTTTAGAACAGCTGAAAGAGAAACTCCAAGTCAGTTCTTAGTGTAGAAAAGGTAGCTAAGATAAGGGAAATCCTTAATACCAGTTAAGATCCCATGAAACATTGTATGAATCCTATATTCTTTACTTAAAGGAAACTAGAGTGGTAAATGTGTGTTATACAATGCAGAATACCATTGAAATAGAGAAAGAAACACTTTCGGCAGCTTTGGAAAGGCTTACAATTCACTGAAATGTAGTACTACACTCTATAACACAGTTGAGAGACAATGTTCCCTAGCTGCCTCAGTTCATAACAGTGTGTAGGAAGTTGTTTGATAAAGTGGCCAAAGCTTATACTTGGGCCAGAAGGCAGAATATAGGAAACTACATGAAAACATGAATAATTCAGTGAAAATGACTGTAAACAGATGAGAACTTGTTTAGAACAGCTGAAAGAGAATCTCCAAGTCAGTTCTTAGTGTAGAAAAGGTAGCTAAGATAATGGAAATCCTTAATTCGAGTTAAGATCACATGAAACACTGTATGAATCCTATATTCTTTACTTAAAGGAAACTAGTGTGGTAAATGTGTGTTATACAAGGCAGAATACCATTGAAATAGAGAAAGAAACACGTTGGGCAGCTTTGGAAAGGCTTACACTTCACTGAAATGTAGTACTACACTCTATAACACAGTTGAGAGACAATGTTCCCTAGCTGCCTCAGTTCATAACAGAGTGTAGGAAGGTGTTTGATAAAGTAGGCAAAGCTTCTACTTGGGCCAGAAGGCAGAATATAGGAAACTACATGAAAACATGAATAATTCAGTGAAAATGACTGTAAACAGATGAGAACTTGTTTAGAACAGCTGAAAGAGAAACTCCAAGTCAGTTCTTAGTGTAGAAAAGGTAGCTAAGATAAGGGAAATCCTTAATACCAGTTAAGATCCCATGAAATATTGTATGAATCCTATATTCTTTACTTAAAGGAGACTAGAGTGGTAAATGTGTGTTATACAAGGCAGAATACCATTGAAATAGAGAAAGAAACAAGTTCGGCAGCTTTGGAAAGCCTTACACTTCACTGAAATGTAGTACTACACTCTATAACACAGTTGAGAGACAATGTCCCCTAGCTCCCTCAGTCCATAACAGTGTGTAGGAAGTTGTTTGATAAAGTGGCCAAAGCTTCTACTTGGGCCAGAAGGCAGAATATAGGAAACTACATGAAAACATGAATAATTCAGTGAAAATGACTGTAAACAGATGAGAACTTGTTTAGAACAGCTGAAAGAGAATCTCCAAGTCAGTTCTTAGTGTAGAAAAGGTAGCTAAGATAAGGGAAATCCTTAATTCGAGTTAAGATAACATCAAACACTGTATGAATCCTATATTCATTACTTAAAGGAGACTAGAGTGGTAAATGTGTGTTATACAAGGCAGAATACCATTGAAATAGAGAAAGAAACAAGTTTGGCAGCTTTGGAAAGCCTTACACTTCACTGAAATGTAGTACTACACTCTATAACACAGTTGAGAGACAATGTTCCCTAGCTCCCTCAGTTCATAACAGTGTGTAGGAAGTTGTTTGATAAAGTGGCCAAAGCTTATACTTGGGCCAGAAGGCAGAATATAGGAAACTACATGAAAACATGAATAATTCAGTGAAAATGACTGTAAACAGATGAGAACTTGTTTAGAACAGCTGAAAGAGAATCTCCAAGTCAGTTCTTAGTGTAGAAAAGGTAGCTAAGATAAGGAAAATCCTTAAATCGAGTTAAGATCACATGAAACACTGTATGAATCCTATATTCATTACTTAAAGGAGACTAGAGTGGTAAA
The DNA here is from genome assembly GCF_964339955.1 of Pipistrellus hanaki. Classification (NCBI taxonomy): domain Eukaryota; kingdom Metazoa; phylum Chordata; class Mammalia; order Chiroptera; family Vespertilionidae; genus Pipistrellus; species Pipistrellus hanaki. The sequence goes on from NC_140511.1 coordinate 402,503, forward strand.
TGTTTGTTATACAAGGCAGAATACCATTGAAATAGAGAAAGAAACAAGTTCGGCAGCTTTGGAAAGCCTTACACTTCACTGAAATGTAGTACTACACTCTATAACACAGTTGAGAGACAATGTCCCCTAGCTCCCTCAGTCCATAACAGTGTGTAGGAAGTTGTTTGATAAAGTGGCCAAAGCTTATACTTGGGCCAGAAGGCAGAATATAGGAAACTACATGAAAACATGAATAATTCAGTGAAAATGACTGTAAACAGATGAGAACTTGTTTAGAACAGCTGAAAGAGATTCTCCAAGTCAGTTCTTAGTGTAGAAAATGTAGCTAAGATAAGGGAAATCCTTAATACCAGTTAAGATCCCATGAAACATTGTATGAATCCTATATTCTTTACTTAAAGGAAACTAGAGTGGTAAATGTGTGTTATACAATGCAGAATACCATTGAAATAGAGAAAGAAACACTTTCGGCAGCTTTGGAAAGGCTTACACTTCACTGAAATGTAGTACTACACTCTATAACACAGTTGAGAGACAATGTTCCCTAGCTGCCTCAGTTCATAACAGAGTGTAGGAAGGTGTTTGATAAAGTGGGCAAAGCTTATACTTGGGCCAGAAGGCAGAATATAGGAAACTACATGAAAACATGAATAATTCAGTGAAAATGACTGTAAACAGATGAGAACTTGTTTAGAACAGCTGAAAGAGAATCTCCAAGTCAGTTCTTAGTGTAGAAAAGGTAGCTAAGATAAGGAAAATCCTTAATTCGAATTAAGATCACATGAAACACTGTATGAATCCTATATTCATTACTTAAAGGAGACTAGAGTGGTAAATGTTTGTTATACAAGGCCGAATACCATTGAAATAGAGAAAGAAACAAGTTCGGCAGCTTTGGAAAGCCTTACACTTCACTGAAATGTAGTACTACACTCTATAACACAGTTGAGAGACAATGTCCCCTAGCTCCCTCAGTCCATAACAGTGTGTAGGAAGTTGTTTGATAAAGTGGCCAAAGCTTATACTTGGGCCAGAAGGCAGAATATAGGAAACTACATGAAAACATGAATAATTCATTGAAAATAACTGTAAACACATGAGAACTTCTTTAGAACAGCTGAAAGAGATTCTCCAAGTCAGTTCTTAGTGTAAAAAAGGGAGCTAAATCCGGATAATCCTTAATTCGAGTTAAGATAACATCAAACACTGTATGAATCCTATATTGTTTACTTAAAGGAGACTAGAGTGATAAATGTGTGTTATATAAGGCAGAATACCATTGAAATAGAGAAAGAAACACGTTTGGCAGCTTTGGAAAGCCTTACACTTCACTGAAATGTAGTACTACAATCTATAACACAGTTGAGAGAAAATGTTCCTAGCTCCCTCAGTTCATAACAGTGTGTAGGAAGTTGTTTGATAAAGTGGGCAAAGCTTATACTTGGGCCAGAAGGCAGAATATAGGAAACTACATGAAAACATGAATAATTCATTGAAAATAACTGTAAACACATGAGAACTTCTTTAGAACAGCTGAAAGAGAATCTCCAAGTCAGTTCTTAGTGTAGAAAAGGTAGCTAAGATCCGGAAAATCCTTAATTCAAGTTAAGATCACATGAAGCACTGTATGAATCCTATATTCTTTACTTAAAGGAAACTAGTGTGGTAAATGTGTGTTATACAAGGCAGAATACCATTGAAATAGAGAAAGAAACACGTTCGGTAGCTTTGGAAAGGCTTACACTTCACTGAAATGTAGTACTACACTCTATAACACAGTTGAGAGACAATGTTCCCTAGCTGCATCAGTTCATAACAGAGTGTAGGAAGGTGTTTGATAAAGTAGGCAAAGCTTCTACTTGGGCCAGAAGGCAGAATATAGGAAACTACATGAAAACATGAATAATTCAGTGAAAATGACTGTAAACAGATGAGAACTTGTTTAGAACAGCTGAAAGAGAATCTGCAAGTCAGTGCTTAGTGTAGAAAAGGTAGCTAAGATAAGGGAAATCCTTAATTCGAGTTAAGATAACATCAAACACTGTATGAATCCTATATTCATTACTTAAAGGAGACTAGAGTGGTAAATGTGTGTTATACAAGGCAGAATACCATTGAAATAGAGAAAGAAACAAGTTTGGCAGCTTTGGAAAGCCTTACACTTCACTGAAATGTAGTACTACACTCTATAACACAGTTGAGAGACAATGTTCCCTAGCTCCCTCAGTTCATAACAGTGTGTAGGAAGTTGTTTGATAAAGTGGCCAAAGCTTCTACTTGGGCCAGAAGGCAGAATATAGGAAACTACATGAAAACATGAATAATTCAGTGAAAATGACTGTAAACAGATGAGAACTTGTTTAGAACAGCTGAAAGAGAATCTCCAAGTCAGTTCTTAGTGTAGAAAAGGTAGCTAAGATAAGGGAAATCCTTAATTCGAGTTAAGATAACATCAAACACTGTATGAATCCTATATTCATTACTTAAAGGAGACTAGAGTGGTAAATGTTTGTTATACAAGGCAGAATACCATTGAAATAGAGAAAGAAACAAGTTCGGCAGCTTTGGAAAGCCGTACACTTCACTGAAATGTAGTACTACACTCTATAACACAGTTGAGAGACAATGTCCCCTAGCTCCCTCAGTCCATAACAGTGTGTAGGAAGTTGTTTGATAAAGTGGCCAAAGCTTATACTTGGGCCAGAAGGCAGAATATAGGAAACTACATGAAAACATGAATAATTCAGTGAAAATGACTGTAAACAGATGAGAACTTGTTTAGAACAGCTGAAAGAGATTCTCCAAGTCAGTTCTTAGTGTAAAAAAGGGAGCTAAATCCGGGAAATCCTTAATTCGAGTTAAGATAACATCAAACACTGTATGAATCCTATATTGTTTACTTAAAGGAGACTAGAGTGGTAAATGTGTGTTATATAAGGCAGAATACCATTGAAATAGAGAAAGAAACACGTTTGGCAGCTTTGGAAAGGCTTACACTTCACTGAAATGTAGTACTACACTCTATAACACAGTTGAGAGACAATGTTCCTAGCTCCCTCAGTTCATAACAGTGTGTAGGAAGTTGTTTGATAAAGTGGGCAAAGCTTATACTTGGGCCAGAAGGCAGAATATAGGAAACTACATGAAAACATGAATAATTCATTGAAAATAACTGTAAACACATGAGAACTTCTTTAGAACAGCTGAAAGAGAATCTCCAAGTCAGTTCTTAGTGTAGAAAAGGTAGCTAAGATCCGGAAAATCCTTAATTCAAGTTAAGATCACATGAAGCACTGTATGAATCCTATATTCTTTACTTAAAGGAAACTAGTGTGGTAAATGTGTGTTATACAAGGCAGAATACCATTGAAATAGAGAAAGAAACACGTTCGGTAGCTTTGTAAAGGCTTACACTTCACTGAAATGTAGTACTACACTCTATAACACAGTTGAGAGACAATGTTCCCTAGGTGCCTCAGTTCATAACAGAGTGTAGGAAGGTGTTTGATAAAGTAGGCAAAGCTTCTACTTGGGCCAGAAGGCAGAATATAGGAAACTACATGAAAACATGAATAATTCAGTGAAAATGACTGTAAACAGATGAGAACTTGTTTAGAACAGCTGAAAGAGAATCTGCAAGTCAGTGCTTAGTGTAGAAAAGGTAGCTAAGATAAGGGAAATCCTTAATTCGAGTTAAGATAACATCAAACACTGTATGAATCCTATATTCATTACTTAAAGGAGACTAGAGTGGTAAATGTGTGTTATACAAGGCAGAATACCATTGAAATAGAGAAAGAAACAAGTTCGGCAGCTTTGGAAAGCCTTACACTTCACTGAAATGTAGTACTACACTCTATAACACAGTTGAGAGACAATGTTCCCTAGCTCCCTCAGTTCATAACAGTGTGTAGGAAGTTGTTTGATAAAGTGGCCAAAGCTTCTACTTGGGCCAGAAGGCAGAATATAGGAAACTACATGAAAACATGAATAATTCAGTGAAAATGACTGTAAACAAATGAGAACTTGTTTAGAACAGCTGAAAGATAAACTCCAAGTCAGTTCTTAGTGTAGAAAAGGTAGCTAAGATAAGGGAAATCCTTAATACCAGTTAAGATCCCATGAAACATTGTATGAATCCTATATTCTTTACTTAAAGGAAACTAGAGTGGTAAATGTGTGTTATACAATGCAGAATACCATTGAAATAGAGAAAGAAACACTTTCGGCAGCATTGGAAAGGCTTACACTTCACTGAAATGTAGTACTACACTCTATAACACAGTTGAGAGACAATGTTCCCTAGCTGCCTCAGTTCATAACAGAGTGTAGGAAGGTGTTTGATAAAGTGGGCAAAGCTTATACTTGGGCCAGAAGGCAGAATATAGGAAACTACATGAAAACATGAATAATTCAGTGAAAATGACTGTAAACAGATGAGAACTTGTTTAGAACAGCTGAAAGAGAATCTGCAAGTCAGTTCTTAGTGTAGAAAAGGTAGCTAAGATAAGGAAAATCCTTAATTCGAGTTAAGATAACATCAAACACTGTATGAATCCTATATTCATTACTTAAAGGAGACTAGAGTGGTAAATGTGTGTTATACAAGGCAGAATACCATTGAAATAGAGAAAGAAACAAGTTTGGCAGCTTTGTAAAGCCTTACACTTCACTGAAATGTAGTACTACACTCTATAACACAGTTGAGAGACAATGTTCCCTAGCTCCCTCAGTTCATAACAGTGTGTAGGAAGTTGTTTGATAAAGTGGCCAAAGCTTATACTTGGGCCAGAAGGCAGAATATAGGAAACTACATGAAAACATGAATAATTCAGTGAAAATGACTGTAAACAGATGAGAACTTGTTTAGAACAGCTGAAAGAGAATCTCCAAGTCAGTTCTTAGTGTAGAAAAGGTAGCTAAGATAAGGGAAATCCTTAATTTGAGTTAAGATAACATCAAACACTGTATGAATCCTATATTCATTACTTAAAGGAGACTAGAGTGGTAAATGTGTGTTATACAAGGCAGAATACCATTGAAATAGAGAAAGAAACAAGTTCGGCAGCTTTGGAAAGCCTTACACTTCACTGAAATGTAGTACTACACTCTATACCACAGTTGAGAGACAATGTTCCCTAGCTCCCTCAGTTCATAACAGTGTGTAGGAAGTTGTTTGATAAAGTGGCCAAAGCTTATACTTGGGCCAGAAGGCAGAATATAGGAAACTACATGAAAACATGAATAATTCAGTGAAAATGACTGTAAACAGATGAGAACTTGTTTAGAACAGCTGAAAGAGAATCTCCAAGTCAGTTCTTAGTGTAGAAAAGGTAGCTAAGATAAGGAAAATCCTTAATTCGAGTTAAGATCACATGAAACACTGTTTGAATCCTATATTCATTACTTAAAGGAGACTAGAGTGGTAAATGTTTGTTATACAAGGCAGAATACCATTGAAATAGAGAAAGAAACAAGTTCGGCAGCTTTGGAAAGCCTTACACTTCACTGAAATGTAGTACTACACTCTATAACACAGTTGAGAGACAATGTCCCCTAGCTCCCTCAGTCCATAACAGTGTGTAGGAAGTTGTTTGATAAAGTGGCCAAAGCTTATACTTGGGCCAGAAGGCAGAATATAGGAAACTACATGAAAACATGAATAATTCAGTGAAAATGACTGTAAACAGATGAGAACTTGTTTAGAACAGCTGAAAGAGAATCTCCAAGTCAGTTCTTTGTGTAGAAAAGGTAGCTAAGATAAGGGAAATACTTAATTCGAGTTAAGATAACATCAAACACTGTATGAATCCTATATTCATTACTTAAAGGAGACTAGAGTGGTAAATGTGTGTTATACAAGGCAGAATACCATTGAAATAGAGAAAGAAACAAGTTCGGCAGCTTTGGAAAGCCTTACACTTCACTGAAATGTAGTACTACACTCTATAACACAGTTGAGAGACAATGTTCCCTAGCTCCCTCAGTTCATAACAGTGTGTAGGAAGTTGTTTGATAAAGTGGCCAAAGCTTATACTTGGGCCAGAAGGCAGAATATAGGAAACTACATGAAAACATGAATAATTCAGTGAAAATGACTGTAAACAGATGAGAACTTGTTTAGAACAGCTGAAAGAGAATCTCCAAGTCAGTTCTTAGTGTAGAAAAGGTAGCTAAGATAAGGAAAATCCTTAATTCGAGTTAAGATCACATGAAACACTGTATGAATCCTATATTCATTACTTAAAGGAGACTAGAGTGGTAAATGTTTGTTATACAAGGCAGAATACCATTGAAATAGAGAAAGAAACAAGTTCGGCAGCTTTGGAAAGCCTTACACTTCACTGAAATGTAGTACTACACTCTATAACACAGTTGAGAGACAATGTCCCCTAGCTCCCTCAGTCCATAACAGTGTGTAGGAAGTTGTTTGATAAAGTGGCCAAAGCTTATACTTGGGCCAGAAGGCAGAATATAGGAAACTACATGAAAACATGAATAATTCAGTGAAAATGACTGTAAACAGATGAGAACTTGTTTAGAACAGCTGAAAGAGATTCTCCAAGTCAGTTCTTAGTGTAAAAAAGGGAGCTAAATCCGGGAAATCCTTAATTCGAGTTAAGATAACATCAAACACTGTATGAATCCTATATTGTTTACTTAAAGGAGACTAGAGTGGTAAATGTGTGTTACATAAGGCAGAATACCATTGAAATAGAGAAAGAAACACGTTTGGCAGCTTTGGAAAGCCTTACACTTCACTGAAATGTAGTAATACACTCTATAACAGAGTTGAGAGACAATGTTCCTAGCTCCCTCAGTTCATAACAGTGTGTAGGAAGTTGTTTGATAAAGTGGGCAAAGCTTATACTTGGGCCAGAAGGCAGAATATAGGAAACTACATGAAAACATGAATAATTCATTGAAAATAACTGTAAACACATGAGAACTTCTTTAGAACAGCTGAAAGAGAATCTCCAAGTCAGTTCTTAGTGTAGAAAAGGTAGCTAAGATCCGGAAAATCCTTAATTCGAGTTAAGATCACATGAAGCACTGTATGAATCCTATATTCTTTACTTAAAGGAAACTAGTGTGGTAAATGTGTGTTATACAAGGCAGAATACCATTGAAATAGAGAAAGAAACACGTTCGGTAGCTTTGGAAAGGCTTACACTTCACTGAAATGTAGTACTACACTCTATAACACAGTTGAGAGACAATGTTCCCTAGCTGCCTCAGTTCATAACAGAGTGTAGGAAGGTGTTTGATAAAGTAGGCAAAGCTTCTACTTGGGCCTGAAGGCAGAATATAGGAAACTACATGAAAACATGAATAATTCAGTGAAAATGACTTTAAACAGATGAGAACGTGTTTAGAACAGCTGAAAGAGAATCTGCAAGTCAGTGCTCAGTGTAGAAAAGGTAGCTAAGATAAGGGAAATCCTTAATTCGAGTTAAGATAACATCAAACACTGTATGAATCCTATATTCTTTACTTAAAGGAAACTAGAGTGGTAAATGTGTGTTATACAATGCAGAATACCATTGAAATAGAGAAAGAAACACTTTCGGCAGCTTTGGAAAGGCTTACACTTCACTGAAATGTAGTACTACACTCTATAACACAGTTGAGAGACAATGTTCCCTAGCTGCCTCCGTTCATAACAGAGTGTAGGAAGGTGTTTGATAAAGTGGGCAAAGCTTATACTTGGGCCAGAAGGGAGAATATAGGAAACTACATGAAAACATGAATAATTCAGTGAAAATGACTGTAAACAGATCAGAACTTGTTTAGAACAGCTGAAAGAGAATCTCCAAGTCAGTTCTTAGTGTAGAAAAGGTAGCTAAGATAAGGAAAATCCTTAATTCGAGTTAAGATAACATCAAACACTGTATGAATCCTATATTCATTACTTAAAGGAGACTAGAGTGGTAAATGTGTGTTATACAAGGCAGAATACCATTGAAATAGAGAAAGAAACAAGTTTGGCAGCTTTGTAAAGCCTTACACTTCACTGAAATGTAGTACTACACTCTATAACACAGTTGAGAGACAATGTTCCCTAGCTCCCTCAGTTCATAACAGTGTGTAGGAAGTTGTTTGATAAAGTGGCCAAAGCTTATACTTGGGCCAGAAGGCAGAATATAGGAAACTACATGAAAACATGAATAATTCAGTGAAAATGACTGTAAACAGATGAGAACTTGTTTAGAACAGCTGAAAGAGAATCTGCAAGTAAGTGCTTAGTGTAGAAAAGGTAGCTAAGATCCGGAAAATCCTTAATTCGAGTTAAGATCACATGAAGCACTGTATGAATCCTATATTCTTTACTTAAAGGAAACTAGTGTGGTAAATGTGTGTTATACAAGGCAGAATACCATTGAAATAGAGAAAGAAACACGTTCGGTAGCTTTGGAAAGGCTTACACTTCACTGAAATGTAGTACTACACTCTATAACACAGTTGAGAGACAATGTTCCCTAGCTGCCTCAGTTCATAACAGAGTGTAGGAAGGTGTTTGATAAAGTGGGCAAAGCTTATACTTGGGCCAGAAGGCAGAATATAGGAAACTACATGAAAACATGAATAATTCAGTGAAAATGACTGTAAACAGATGAGAACTTGTTTAGAACAGCTGAAAGAGAATCTGCAAGTCAGTTCTTAGTGTAGAAAAGGTAGCTAAGATAAGGGAAATCCTTAATTCGAGTTAAGATAACATCAAACACTGTATGAATCCTATATTCATTACTTAAAGGAGACTAGTGTGGTAAATGTGTGTTATACAAGGCAGAATACCATTGAAATAGAGAAAGAAACAAGTTCGGCAGCTTTGGAAAGCCTTACACTTCACTGAAATGTAGTACTACACTCTATAACACAGTTGAGAGACAATGTTCCCTAGCTCCCTCAGTTCATAACAGTGTGTGGGAAGTTGTTTGATAAAGTGGCCAAAGCTTATACTTGGGCCAGAAGGCAGAGTATACGAAACTACATGAAAACATGAATAATTCATTGAAAATGACTGTAAACAGATGAGAACTTGTTTAGAACAGCTGAAAGAGAATCTCCAAGTCAGTTCTTAGTGTAGAAAAGGTAGCTAAGATAAGGAAAATCCTTAATTCGAGTTAAGATAACATCAAACACTGTATGAAGCCTATATTCATTACTTAACGGAGACTAGAGTGGTAAATGTGTGTTATACAAGGCAGAATACCATTGAAATAGAGAAAGAAACATGTTCGGCAGCTTTGGAAAGGCTTACACTTCACTGAAATGTAGTACTACACTCTATAACACAGTTGAGAGACAATGTTCCTTAGCTGCCTCAGTTCATAACAGAGTGTAGGAAGGTGTTTGATAAAGTAGGCAAAGCTTCTACTTGGGCCAGAAGGCAGAATATAGGAAACTACATGAAAACATGAATAATTCAGTGAAAATGACTGTAAACAAATGAGAACTTGTTTAGAACAGCTGAAAGAGAAACTCCAAGTCAGTTCTTAGTGTACAAAAGGTAGCTAAGATAAGGGAAATCCTTAATACCAGTTAAGATCCCATGAAACATTGTATGAATCCTATATTCTTTACTTAAAGGAAACTAGAGTGGTAAATGTGTGTTATACAATGCAGAATACCATTGAAATAGAGAAAGAAACACTTTCGGCAGCTTTGGAAAGGCTTACACTTCACTGAAATGTAGTACTACACTCTATAACACAGTTGAGAGACAATGTTCCCTAGCTGCCTCAGTTCATAACAGAGTGTAGGAAGGTGTTTGATAAAGTGGGCAAAGCTTATACTTGGGCCAGAAGGGAGAATATAGGAAACTACATGAAAACATGAATAATTCAGTGAAAATGACTGTAAACAGATGAGAACTTGTTTAGAACAGCTGAAAGAGAATCTCCAAGTCAGTTCTTAGTGTAGAAAAGGTAGCTAAGATAAGGAAAATCCTTAATTCGAGTTAAGATAACATCAAACACTGTATGAATCCTATATTCATTACTTAAAGGAGACTAGAGTGGTAAATGTGTGTTATACAAGGCAGAATACCATTGAAATAGAGAAAGAAACAAGTTTGGCAGCTTTGTAAAGCCTTACACTTCACTGAAATGTAGTACTACACTCTATAACACAGTTGAGAGACAATGTTCCCTAGCTCCCTCAGTTCATAACAGTGTGTAGGAAGTTGTTTGATAAAGTGGCCAAAGCTTATACTTGGGCCAGAAGGCAGAATATAGGAAACTACATGAAAACATGAATAATTCAGTGAAAATGACTGTAAACAGATGAGAACTTGTTTAGAACAGCTGAAAGAGAATCTCCAAGTCAGTTCTTAGTGTAGAAAAGGTAGCTAAGATAAGGGAAATCCTTAATTCGAGTTAAGATAACATCAAACACTGTATGAATCCTATATTCATTACTTAAAGGAGACTAGAGTGGTAAATGTGTGTTATACAAGGCAGAATACCATTGAAATAGAGAAAGAAACAAGTTCGGCAGCTTTGGAAAGCCTTACACTTCACTGAAATGTAGTACTACACTCTATAACACAGTTGAGAGACAATGTTCCCTAGCTCCCTCAGTTCATAACAGTGTGTAGGAAGTTGTTTGATAAAGTGTCCAAAGCTTATACTTGGGCCAGAAGGCAGAATATAGGAAACTACATGAAAACATGAATAATTCAGTGAAAATGACTGTAAACAGATGAGAACTTGTTTAGAACAGCTGAAAGAGAATCTCCAAGTCAGTTCTTAGTGTAGAAAAGGTAGCTAAGATAAGGACAATCCTTAATTCGAGTTAAGATCACATGAAACACTGTATGAATCCTATATTCATTACTTAAAGGAGACTAGAGTGGTAAATGTTTGTTATACAAGGCAGAATACCATTGAAATAGAGAAAGAAACAAGTTCGGCAGCTTTGGAAAGCCTTACACTTCACTGAAATGTAGTACTACACTCTATAACACAGTTGAGAGACAATGTCCCCTAGCTCCCTCAGTCCATAACAGTGTGTAGGAAGTTGTTTGATAAAGTGGCCAAAGCTTATACTTGGGCCAGAAGGCAGAATATAGGAAACTACATGAAAACATGAATAATTCAGTGAAAATGACTGTAAACAGATGAGAACTTGTTTAGAACAGCTGAAAGAGATTCTCCAAGTCAGTTCTTAGTGTAAAAAAGGGAGCTAAATCCGGGAAATCCTTAATTCGAGTTAAGATAACATCAAACACTGTATGAATCCTATATTGTTTACTTAAAGGAGACTAGAGTGGTAAATGTGTGTTACATAAGGCAGAATACCATTGAAATAGAGAAAGAAACACGTTTGGCAGCTTTGGAAAGCCTTACACTTCACTGAAATGTAGTACTACACTCTATAACACAGTTGAGAGACAATGTTCCCTAGCTCCCTCAGTTCATAACAGTGTGTAGGAAGTTGTTTGATAAAGTGGCCAAAGCTTATACTTGGGCCAGAAGGCAGAATATAGGAAACTACATGAAAACATGAATAATTCAGTGAAAATGACTGTAAACAGATGAGAACTTGTTTAGAACAGCTGAAAGAGAATCTCCAAGTCAGTTCTTAGTGTAGAAAAGGTAGCTAAGATAAGGGAAATCCTTAATTCGAGTTAAGATAACATCAAACACTGTATGAATCCTATATTGTTTACTTAAAGGAGACTAGAGTGGTAAATGTGTGTTACATAAGGCAGAATACCATTGAAATAGAGAAAGAAACACGTTTGGCAGCTTTGGAAAGCCTTACACTTCACTGAAATGTAGTACTACACTCTATAACACAGTTGAGAGACAATGTTCCTAGCTCCCTCAGTTCATAACAGTGTGTAGGAAGTTGTTTGATAAAGTGGGCAAAGCTTATACTTGGGCCAGAAGGCAGAATATAGGAAACTACATGAAAACATGAATAATTCATTGAAAATGACAGTAAACAGATTTGAACTTCTTTAGAACAGCTGAAAGAGAATCTCCAAGTCAGTTCTTAGTGTAGAAAAGGTAGCTAAGATAAGGGAAATCCTTAATTCCAGTTAAGATCACATGAAACACTCTATGAATCCTATATTCTTTACTTAAAGGAGACTAGAGTGGTAAATGTGTGTTATACAAGGCAGAATACCATTGAAATAGAGAAACAAACACGTTCGGCAGCTTTGGAAAGCCGTACACTTCACTGAAATGTAGTACTACACTCTATAACATAGTTGAGAGACAATGTTCACGAGCTGCCTCAGTTCATAACAGTGTGTAGGAAGTTGTTTGATAAAGTGGGCAAAGATTATACTTGGGCCAGAAGGCAGAATATAGGAAACTACATGAAAACATGAATAATTCAGTGAAAATGACTGTAAACAGATGAGAACTTATTTAGAACAGATGAAAGAGATTCTCCAAGTCAGTTCTTAGTGTAGAAAAGGTAGCTAAATCCGGGAAATCCTTAATTCCAGTTAAGATAACATCAAACACTGTATGAATCCTATATTGTTTACTTAAAGGAGACTAGAGTGGTAAATGTGTGTTATATAAGGCAGAATACCATTGAAATAGAGAAAGAAACACGTTCGGCAGCTTTGGAAAGGCTTACACTTCACTGAAATGTAGTACTACACTCTATAACGCAGTTGAGAGACAATGTTCCCTAGCTGCCTCAGTTCATAACAGAGTGTAGGAAGGTGTTTGATAAAGTGGGCAAAGCTTATACTTGGGCCAGAAGGCAGAATATAGGAAACTACATGAAAACATGAATAATTCAGTGAAAATGACTGTAAACAGATGAGAACTTGTTTAGAACAGCTGAAAGAGAATCTGCAAGTCAGTTCTTAGTGTAGAAAAGGTAGCTAAGATAAGGAAAATCCTTAATTCGAGTTAAGATAACATCAAACACTGTATGAATCCTATATTCATTACTTAAAGGAGACTAGAGTGGTAAATGTGTGTTATACAAGGCAGAATACCATTGAAATAGAGAAAGAAACAAGTTTGGCAGCTTTGGAAAGCCTTACACTTCACTGAAATGTAGTACTACACTCTATAACGCAGTTGAGAGACAATGTTCCCTAGCTCCCTCAGTTCATAACAGTGTGTAGGAAGTTGTTCGATAAAGTGGCCAAAGCTTATACTTGGGCCAGAAGGCAGAATATAGGAAACTACATGAAAACATGAATAATTCAGTGAAAATGACTGTAAACAGATGAGAACTTGTTTAGAACAGCTGAAAGAGAATCTCCAAGTCAGTTCTTAGTGTAGAAAAGGTAGCTAAGATAAGGGAAATCCTTAATTCGAGTTAAGATAACATCAAACACTGTATGAATCCTATATTCATTACTTAAAGGAGACTAGAGTGGTAAATGTGTGTTATACAAGGCAGAATACCATTGAAATAGAGAAAGAAACAAGTTCGGCAGCTTTGGAAAGCCTTACACTTCACTGAAATGTAGTACTACACTCTATAACACAGTTGAGAGACAATGTTCCCTAGCTCCCTCAGTTCATAACAGTGTGTGGGAAGTTGTTTGATAAAGTGGCCAAAGCTTATACTTGGGCCAGAAGGCAGAGTATACGAAACTACATGAAAACATGAATAATTCATTGAAAATGACTGTAAACAGATGAGAACTTGTTTAGAACAGCTGAAAGAGAATCTCCAAGTCAGTTCTTAGTGTAGAAAAGGTAGCTAAGATAAGGAAAATCCTTAATTCGAGTTAAGATAACATCAAACACTGTATGAAGCCTATATTCATTACTTAACGGAGACTAGAGTGGTAAATGTGTGTTATACAAGGCAGAATACCATTGAAATAGAGAAAGAAACATGTTCGGCAGCTTTGGAAAGGCTTACACTTCACTGAAATGTAGTACTACACTCTATAACACAGTTGAGAGACAATGTTCCTTAGCTGCCTCAGTTCATAACAGAGTGTAGGAAGGTGTTTGATAAAGTAGGCAAAGCTTCTACTTGGGCCAGAAGGCAGAATATAGGAAACTACATGAAAACATGAATAATTCAGTGAAAATGACTGTAAACAAATGAGAACTTGTTTAGAACAGCTGAAAGAGAAACTCCAAGTCAGTTCTTAGTGTACAAAAGGTAGCTAAGATAAGGGAAATCCTTAATACCAGTTAAGATCCCATGAAACATTGTATGAATCCTATATTCTTTACTTAAAGGAAACTAGAGTGGTAAATGTGTGTTATACAATGCAGAATACCATTGAAATAGAGAAAGAAACACTTTCGGCAGCTTTGGAAAGGCTTACACTTCACTGAAATGTAGTACTACACTCTATAACACAGTTGAGAGACAATGTTCCCTAGCTGCCTCAGTTCATAACAGAGTGTAGGAAGGTGTTTGATAAAGTGGGCAAAGCTTATACTTGGGCCAGAAGGGAGAATATAGGAAACTACATGAAAACATGAATAATTCAGTGAAAATGACTGTAAACAGATGAGAACTTGTTTAGAACAGCTGAAAGAGAATCTCCAAGTCAGTTCTTAGTGTAGAAAAGGTAGCTAAGATAAGGAAAATCCTTAATTCGAGTTAAGATAACATCAAACACTGTATGAATCCTATATTCATTACTTAAAGGAGACTAGAGTGGTAAATGTGTGTTATACAAGGCAGAATACCATTGAAATAGAGAAAGAAACAAGTTTGGCAGCTTTGTAAAGCCTTACACTTCACTGAAATGTAGTACTACACTCTATAACACAGTTGAGAGACAATGTTCCCTAGCTCCCTCAGTTCATAACAGTGTGTAGGAAGTTGTTTGATAAAGTGGCCAAAGCTTATACTTGGGCCAGAAGGCAGAATATAGGAAACTACATGAAAACATGAATAATTCAGTGAAAATGACTGTAAACAGATGAGAACTTGTTTAGAACAGCTGAAAGAGAATCTCCAAGTCAGTTCTTAGTGTAGAAAAGGTAGCTAAGATAAGGACAATCCTTAATTCGAGTTAAGATCACATGAAACACTGTATGAATCCTATATTCATTACTTAAAGGAGACTAGAGTGGTAAATGTTTGTTATACAAGGCAGAATACCATTGAAATAGAGAAAGAAACAAGTTCGGCAGCTTTGGAAAGCCTTACACTTCACTGAAATGTAGTACTACACTCTATAACACAGTTGAGAGACAATGTCCCCTAGCTCCCTCAGTCCATAACAGTGTGTAGGAAGTTGTTTGATAAAGTGGCCAAAGCTTATACTTGGGCCAGAAGGCAGAATATAGGAAACTACATGAAAACATGAATAATTCAGTGAAAATGACTGTAAACAGATGAGAACTTGTTTAGAACAGCTGAAAGAGATTCTCCAAGTCAGTTCTTAGTGTAAAAAAGGGAGCTAAATCCGGGAAATCCTTAATTCGAGTTAAGATAACATCAAACACTGTATGAATCCTATATTGTTTACTTAAAGGAGACTAGAGTGGTAAATGTGTGTTACATAAGGCAGAATACCATTGAAATAGAGAAAGAAACACGTTTGGCAGCTTTGGAAAGCCTTACACTTCACTGAAATGTAGTACTACACTCTATAACACAGTTGAGAGACAATGTTCCCTAGCTCCCTCAGTTCATAACAGTGTGTAGGAAGTTGTTTGATAAAGTGGCCAAAGCTTATACTTGGGCCAGAAGGCAGAATATAGGAAACTACATGAAAACATGAATAATTCAGTGAAAATGACTGTAAACAGATGAGAACTTGTTTAGAACAGCTGAAAGAGAATCTCCAAGTCAGTTCTTAGTGTAGAAAAGGTAGCTAAGATAAGGGAAATCCTTAATTCGAGTTAAGATAACATCAAACACTGTATGAATCCTATATTGTTTACTTAAAGGAGACTAGAGTGGTAAATGTGTGTTACATAAGGCAGAATACCATTGAAATAGAGAAAGAAACACGTTTGGCAGCTTTGGAAAGCCTTACACTTCACTGAAATGTAGTACTACACTCTATAACACAGTTGAGAGACAATGTTCCTAGCTCCCTCAGTTCATAACAGTGTGTAGGAAGTTGTTTGATAAAGTGGGCAAAGCTTATACTTGGGCCAGAAGGCAGAATATAGGAAACTACATGAAAACATGAATAATTCATTGAAAATGACAGTAAACAGATTTGAACTTCTTTAGAACAGCTGAAAGAGAATCTCCAAGTCAGTTCTTAGTGTAGAAAAGGTAGCTAAGATAAGGGAAATCCTTAATTCCAGTTAAGATCACATGAAACACTCTATGAATCCTATATTCTTTACTTAAAGGAGACTAGAGTGGTAAATGTGTGTTATACAAGGCAGAATACCATTGAAATAGAGAAACAAACACGTTCGGCAGCTTTGGAAAGCCGTACACTTCACTGAAATGTAGTACTACACTCTATAACATAGTTGAGAGACAATGTTCCCGAGCTGCCTCAGTTCATAACAGTGTGTAGGAAGTTGTTTGATAAAGTGGGCAAAGATTATACTTGGGCCAGAAGGCAGAATATAGGAAACTACATGAAAACATGAATAATTCAGTGAAAATGACTGTAAACAGATGAGAACTTATTTAGAACAGATGAAAGAGATTCTCCAAGTCAGTTCTTAGTGTAGAAAAGGTAGCTAAATCCGGGAAATCCTTAATTCCAGTTAAGATAACATCAAACACTGTATGAATCCTATATTGTTTACTTAAAGGAGACTAGAGTGGTAAATGTGTGTTATATAAGGCAGAATACCATTGAAATAGAGAAAGAAACACGTTCGGCAGCTTTGGAAAGGCTTACACTTCACTGAAATGTAGTACTACACTCTATAACGCAGTTGAGAGACAATGTTCCCTAGCTGCCTCAGTTCATAACAGAGTGTAGGAAGGTGTTTGATAAAGTGGGCAAAGCTTATACTTGGGCCAGAAGGCAGAATATAGGAAACTACATGAAAACATGAATAATTCAGTGAAAATGACTGTAAACAGATGAGAACTTGTTTAGAACAGCTGAAAGAGAATCTGCAAGTCAGTTCTTAGTGTAGAAAAGGTAGCTAAGATAAGGAAAATCCTTAATTCGAGTTAAGATAACATCAAACACTGTATGAATCCTATATTCATTACTTAAAGGAGACTAGAGTGGTAAATGTGTGTTATACAAGGCAGAATACCATTGAAATAGAGAAAGAAACAAGTTTGGCAGCTTTGGAAAGCCTTACACTTCACTGAAATGTAGTACTACACTCTATAACGCAGTTGAGAGACAATGTTCCCTAGCTCCCTCAGTTCATAACAGTGTGTAGGAAGTTGTTCGATAAAGTGGCCAAAGCTTATACTTGGGCCAGAAGGCAGAATATAGGAAACTACATGAAAACATGAATAATTCAGTGAAAATGACTGTAAACAGATGAGAACTTGTTTAGAACAGCTGAAAGAGAATCTGCATGTCAGTTCTTAGTGTAGAAAAGGTAGCTAAGATAAGGAAAATCCTTAATTCGAGTTAAGATAATATCAAACACTATATGAATCCTATATTCATTACTTAAAGGACACTAGAGTGGTAAATGTGTGTTATACAAGGCAGAATACCATTGAAATAGAGAAAGAAACAAGTTTGGCAGCTTTGGAAAGCCTTACACTTCACTGAAATGTAGTACTGCACTCTATAACACAGTTGAGAGACAATGTTCCCTAGCTCCCTCAGTTCATAACAGTGTGTAGGAAGTTGTTTGATAAAGTGGCCAAAGCTTATACTTGGGCCAGAAGGCAGAATATAGGAAACTACATGAAAACATGAATAATTCAGTGAAAATGACTGTAAACAGATGAGAACTTGTTTAGAACAGCTGAAAGAGAATCTCCAAGTCTGTTCTTAGTGTAGAAAAGGTAGCTAAGATAAGGGAAATCCTTAATTCGAGTTAAGATAACATCAAACACTGTATGAATCCGATATTCATTACTTAAAGGAGACTAGAGTGGTAAATGTGTGTTATACAAGGCAGAATACCATTGAAATAGAGAAAGAAACACGTTCGGCAGCTTTGGAAAGCCTTACACTACACTGAAATGTAGTACTACACTCTATAACACAGTTGAGAGACAATGTTCCCTAGCTCCCTCAGTTCATAACAGTGTGTAGGAAGTTGTTTGATAAGGTGGGCAAAGCTTATACTTGGTCCAGAAGGCAGAATATAGGAAACTACATGAAAACATGAATAATTCATTGAAAATGACAGTAAACAGATTTGAACTTCTTTAGAACAGCTGAAAGAGAATCTCCAAGTCAGTTCTTAGTGTAGAAAAGGTAGCTAAGATAAGGGAAATCCTTAATTCCAGTTAAGATCACATGAAACACTCTATGAATCCTATATTCTTTACTTAAAGGAGACTAGAGTGGTAAATGTGTGTTATACAAGGCAGAATACCATTGAAATAGAGAAACAAACACGTTCGGCAGCTTTGGAAAGCCGTACACTTCACTGAAATGTAGTACTACACTCTATAACATAGTTGAGAGACAATGTTCCCGAGCTGCCTCAGTTCATAACAGTGTGTAGGAAGTTGTTTGATAAAGTGGGCAAAGATTATACTTGGGCCAGAAGGCAGAATATAGGAAACTACATGAAAACATGAATAATTCAGTGAAAATGACTGTAAACAGATGAGAACTTATTTAGAACAGATGAAAGAGATTCTCCAAGTCAGTTCTTAGTGTAGAAAAGGTAGCTAAATCCGGGAAATCCTTAATTCCAGTTAAGATAACATCAAACACTGTATGAATCCTATATTGTTTACTTAAAGGAGACTAGAGTGGTAAATGTGTGTTATATAAGGCAGAATACCATTGAAATAGAGAAAGAAACACTTTCGGCAGCTTTGGAAAGGCTTACACTTCACTGAAATGTAGTACTACACTCTATAACACAGTTGAGAGACAATGTTCGCTAGCTCCCTCAGTTCATAAGAGTGTAGGAAGGTGTTTGATAAAGTAGGAAAGCTTATACATGGGCCAGAAGGCAGAATATAGGAAACTAAATGAAAACATGAATAATTCAGTGAAAATGACTGTAAACAGATGAGAACTTGTTTATAACAGCTTAAAGAGAATCTCCAAGTCAGTTCTTAGTGTAGAAAAGGTAGCTAAGATAAGGAAAATCCTTAATTCGAGTTAAGATAACATGTAACACTGTATGAATCCTATATTCATTACTTTAAGGAGACTAGAGTGGTAAATGTGTGTTATACAAGGCAGAATACCATTGAAATAGAGAAAGAAACACGTTTGGCAGCTTTGGAAAGCCTTACACTTCACTGAAATGTAGTACTACACTCTATAACACAGTTGAGAGACAATGTTCCCTAGCTCACTCAGTTCATAACAGTGTGTAGGAAGTTGTTTGATAAAGTGGGCAAAGCTTATACTTGGGCCAGAAGGCAGAATATAGGAAACTACATGAAAACATAAATAATTCAGTGAAAATGACTGTAAACAGATGAGAACTTGTTTAGAACAGATGAAAAATATTCTCCAAGTCAGTTCTTAGTGTAGAAAAGGTAGCTAAGATAAGGAAAATCCTTAATTCGAGTTAAGATAACATGTAACACTGTATGAATCCTATATTCATTACTGAAAGGAGACTAGAGTGGTAAATGTGTGTTATACAAGGCAGAATACCATTGAAATAGAGAAAGAAACAAGTTCGGCAGCTTTGGAAAGCCTTACACTTCACTGAAATGTAGTACTACACTCTATAACACAGTTGAGAGACAATGTTCCCTAGCTCCCTCAGTTCATAACAGTGTGTAGGAAGTTGTTTGATAAGGTGGGCAAAGCTTATACTTGGGCCAGAAGGCAGAATATAGGAAACTACATGAAAACATGAATAATTCATTGAAAATGACTGTAAACAGATGAGAACTTGTTTAGAACAGCTGAAAGAGAATCTCCAAGTCAGTTCTTAGTGTAGAAAAGGTAGCTAAGATAAGGGAAATCCTTAATTCCAGTTAAGATCACATGAAACACTGTATGAATCCTATATTCTTTACTTAAAGGAGACTAGAGTGGTAAATGTGTGTTATACAAGGCAGAATACCATTGAAATAGAGAAACAAACACGTTCGGCAGCTTTGGAAAGCCTTACACTTCACTGAAATGTAGTACTACACTCTATAACACAGTTCAGAGACAATGTTCCCGAGCTGCCTCAGTTCATAACAGTGTGTAGAAAGTTGTTTGATAAGGTGGGCAAAGCTTATACTTGGTCCAGAAGGCAGAATATAGGAAACTACATGAAAACATGAATAATTCATTGAAAATGACTGTAAACAGAGGAGAACTTGTTTAGAACAGCTGAAAGAGAATCTCCAAGTCAGTTCTTAGTGTAGAAAAGGTAGCTAAGATAAGGGAAATCCTTAATTCCAGTTATGATCACATGAAACACTGTATGAATCCTATATTCTTAATTAAAGGAGACTAGAGTGGTAAATGTGTGTTATACAAGGCAGAATACCATTGAAATAGAGAAACAAACACGTTCGGCAGCTTTGGAAAGCCTTACACTTCACTGAAATGTAGTACTACACTCTATAACACAGTTGAGAGACAATGTTCCTAGCTCCCTCAGTTCATAACAGTCTGTAGGAAGTTGTTTGATAAAGTGGCCAAAGCTTATACTTGGGCCAGAAGGCAGAATATAGGAAACTACATGAAAACATGAATAATTCAGTGAAAATGACTGTAAACAGATGAGAACTTGTTTAGAACAGCTGAAAGAGAATCTCCAAGTCAGTTCTTAGTGTAGAAAAGGTAGCTAAGATAAGGAAAATCCTTAATTCGAGTTAAGATAACATCAAACACTGTATGAATCCTATATTCATTACTTAAAGGAGACTAGAGTGGTAAATGTGTGTTATACAAGGCAGAATACCATTGAAATAGAGAAAGAAACACGTTCGGCAGCTTTGGAAAGCCTTACACTACACTGAAATGTAGTACTACACTCTATAACACAGTTCAGAGACAATGTTCCCTAGCTCCCTCAGTTCATAACAGTGTGTAGGAAGTTGTTTGATACGGTGGGCAAAGCTTATACTTGGGCCAGAAGGCAGAATATAGGAAACTACATGAAATCTTGAATAATTCAGTGGAAATGCCTGTAAACAGATGAGAACTTGTTTAGAACAGCTGAAAGAGAATCTCCAAGTCAGTTCTTAGTGTAGAAAAGGTAGCTAAGATCCGGGAAATCCTTAACTCGAGTTAAGATCACATGAAACACTGTATGAATCCTATATTCTTTACTTAAAGGAAACTAGAGTGGTAAATGTGTGTTATACAAGGCAGAATACCATTGAAATAGAGAAACAAACACGTTCGGCAGCTTTGGAAAGGCTTACACTTCACTGAAATGTAGTACTACACTCTATAACACAGTTGAGAGACAATGTTCCCTAGCTGCCTCAGTTCATAAGAGTGTAGGAAGGTGTTTGATAAAGTAGGCAAAGCTTATACATGGGCCAAAAGGCAGAATATAGGAAACTAAATGAAAACATGAATAATTCAGTGAAAATGACTGTAAACAGATGAGAACTTGTTTATAACAGCTTAAAGAGAATTTCCAAGTCAGTTCTTAGTGTAGAAAAGGTAGCTAAGATAAGGGAATTCTTTAATACCAGTTAAGATAACATCAAACACTGTATGAATCCTATATTGTTTACTGAAAGGAGACTAGGGTGGTAAATGTGTGTTATATAAGGCAGAATACCATTGAAATAGAGAAAGAAACACGTTTGGCAGCTTTGGAAAGCCTTACACTTCACTGAAATGTAGTACTACACTCTATAACACAGTTGAGAGACAATGTTCCCTAGCTCACTCAGTTCATAACAGTGTGTAGGAAGTTGTTTGATAAAGTGGGCAAAGCTTATACTTGGGCCAGAAGGCAGAATATAGGAAACTACATGAAAACATAAATAATTCAGTGAAAATGACTGTAAACAGATGAGAACTTGTTTAGAACAGATGAAAAATATTCTCCAAGTCAGTTCTTAGTGTAGAAAAGGTAGCTAAGATAAGGAAAATCCTTAATTCAAGTTAAGATAACATCAAACACTGTATGAATCCTATATTCTTTACTTAAAGGAGACTAGAGTGGTAAATGTGTGTTATACAAGGCAGAATACCATTGAAATAGAGAAAGAAACACGTTCGGCAGCTTTGGAAAGCCTTACACTACACTGAAATGTAGTACTACACTCTATAACACAGTTCAGAGACAATGTTCCCTAGCTCCCTCAGTTCATAACAGTGTGTAGGAAGTTGTTTGATAAGGTAGGCAAAGCTTATACTTGGGCCAGAAGGCAGAATATAGGAAACTACATGAAAACATGAATAATTCATTGAAAATGACTGTAAACAGATGAGAACTTGTTTAGAACAGCTGAAAGAGAATCTCCAAGTCAGTTCTTAGTGTAGAAAAGGTAGCTAAGATAAGGGAAATCCTTAATTCCAGTTAAGATCACATGAAACACTCTATGAATCCTATATTCTTTACTAAAAGGAGACTAGAGTGGTAAATGTGTGTTATACAAGGCAGAATACCATCGAAATAGAGAAACAAACACGTTCGGCAGCTTTGGAAAGCCTTACACTTTACTGAAATGTAGTACTACACTCTATAACACAGTTGAGAGACAATGTTCCAGAGCTGCCTCAGTTCATAACAGTGTGTAGGAAGTTGTTTGATAAAGTGGCCAAAGCTTATACTTGGGACAGAAGGCAGAATATAGGAAACTACATGAAATCTTGAATAATTCAGTGGAAATGCCTGTAAACAGATGAGAACTTGTTTAGAACAGCTGAAAGAGAATCTCCAAGTCAGTTCTTAGTGTAGAAAAGGTAGCTAAGATCCGGGAAATCCTTAATTCGAGTTAAGATCACATGAAACACTGTATGAATCCTATATTCTTTACTTAAAGGAAACTAGAGTGGTAAATGTGTGTTATACAAGGCAGAATACCATTGAAATAGAGAAACAAACACGTTCGGCAGCTTTGGAAAGGCTTACACTTCACTGAAATGTAGTACTACACTCTATAACACAGTTGAGAGACAATGTTCCCTAGCTGCCTCAGTTCATAAGAGTGTAGGAAGGTGTTTGATAAAGTAGGCAAAGCTTATACATGGGCCAGAAGGCAGAATATAGGAAACTAAATGAAAACATGAATAATTCAGTGAAAATGACTGTAAACAGATGAGAACTTGTTTATAACAGCTTAAAGAGAATCTCCAAGTCAGTTCTTAGTGTAGAAAAGGTAGCTAAGATAAGGGAATTCTTTAATACCAGTTAAGATAACATCAAACACTGTATGAATCCTATATTGTTTACTGAAAGGAGACTAGAGTGGTAAATGTGTGTTATATAAGGCAGAATACCATTGAAATAGAGAAAGAAACACGTTTGGCAGCTTTGGAAAGCCTTACACTTCACTGAAATGTAGTACTACACTCTATAACACAGTTGAGAGACAATGTTCCCTAGCTCACTCAGTTCATAACAGTGTGTAGGAAGTTGTTTGATAAAGTGGGCAAAGCTTATACTTGGGCCAGAAGGCAGAATATAGGAAACTACATGAAAACATAAATAATTCAGTGAAAATGACTGTAAACAGATGAGAACTTGTTTAGAACAGATGAAAAATATTCTCCAAGTCAGTTCTTAGTGTAGAAAAGGTAGCTAAGATAAGGAAAATCCTTAATTCGAGTTAAGATAACATGTAACACTGTATGAATCCTATATTCATTACTGAAAGGAGACTAGAGTGGTAAATGTGTGTTATACAAGGCAGAATACCATTGAAATAGAGAAAGAAACAAGTTCGGCAGCTTTGGAAAGCCTTACACTTCACTGAAATGTAGTACTACACTCTATAACACAGTTGAGAGACAATGTTCCCTAGCTCCCTCAGTTCACAACAGTGTGTAGGAAGTTGTTTGATAAGGTGGGCAAAGCTTATACTTGGGCCAGAAGGCAGAATATAGGAAACTACATGAAAACATGAATAATTCATTGAAAATGACTGTAAACAGATGATAACTTGTTTAGAACAGCTGAAAGAGAATCTCCAAGTCAGTTCTTAGTGTAGAAAAGGTAGCTAAGATAAGGGAAATCCTTAATTCCAGTTAAGATCACATGAAACACTGTATGAATCTTATATTCTTTACTTAAAGGAGACTAGAGTGGTAAATGTGTGTTATACAAGGCAGAATACCATTGAAATAGAGAAACAAACACGTTCGGCAGCTTTGGAAAGCCTTACACTTCACTGAAATGTAGTACTACACTCTATAACACAGTTGAGAGACAATGTTCCTAGCTCCCTCAGTTCATAACAGTGTGTAGGAAGTTGTTTGATAAAGTGGCCAAAGCTTATACTTGGGCCAGAAGGCAGAATATAGGAAACTACATGAAAACATGAATAATTCAGTGAAAATGACTGTAAACAGATGAGAACTTGTTTAGAACAGCTGAAAGAGAATCTCCAAGTCAGTTCTTAGTGTAGAAAAGGTAGCTAAGATAAGGAAAATCCTTAATTCGAGTTAAGATAACATCAAACACTGTATGAATCCTATATTCATTACTTAAAAGAGACTAGAGTGGTAAATGTGTGTTATACAAGGCAGAATACCATTGAAATAGAGAAAGAAACACGTTCGGCAGCTTTGGAAAGCCTTACACTACACTGAAATGTAGTACTACACTCTATAACACAGTTCAGAGACAATGTTCCCTAGCTCCCTCAGTTCATAACAGTGTGTAGGAAGTTGTTTGATAAGGTGGGCAAAGCTTATACTTGGGCCAGAAGGCAGAATATAGGAAACTACATGAAATCTTGAATAATTCAGTGGAAATGCCTGTAAACAGATGAGAACTTGTTTAGAACAGCTGAAAGAGAATCTCCAAGTCAGTTCTTAGTGTAGAAAAGGTAGCTAAGATCCGGGAAATCCTTAATTCGAGTTAAGATCACATGAAACACTGTATGAATCCTATATTCTTTACTTAAAGGAAACTAGAGTGGTAAATGTGTGTTATACAAGGCAGAATACCATTGAAATAGAGAAACAAACACGTTCGGCAGCTTTGGAAAGGCTTACACTTCACTGAAATGTAGTACTACACTCTATAACACAGTTGAGAGACAATGTTCCCCAGCTCACTCAGTTCATAACAGTGTGTAGGAAGTTGTTTGATAAAGTGGGCAAAGCTTATACTTGGGCCAGAAGGCAGAATATAGGAAACTACATGAAAACATAAATAATTCAGTGAAAATGACTGTAAACAGATGAGAACTTGTTTAGAACAGATGAAAAATATTCTCCAAGTCAGTTCTTAGTGTAGAAAAGGTAGCTAAGATAAGGAAAATCCTTAATTCGAGTTAAGATAACATGTAACACTGTATGAATCCTATATTCATTACTGAAAGGAGACTAGAGTGGTAAATGTGTGTTATACAAGGCAGAATACCATTGAAATAGAGAAAGAAACAAGTTCGGCAGCTTTGGAAAGCCTTACACTTCACTGAAATGTAGTACTACGCTCTATAACACAGTTGAGAGACAATGTTCCCTAGCTCCCTCAGTTCATAACAGTGTGTAGGAAGTTGTTTGATAAGGTGGGCAAAGCTTATACTTGGGCCAGAAGGCAGAATATAGGAAACTACATGAAAACATGAATAATTCATTGAAAATGACTGTAAACAGATGATAACTCGTTTAGAACAGCTGAAAGAGAATCTCCAAGTCAGTTCTTAGTGTAGAAAAGGTAGCTAAGATAAGGGAAATCCTTAATTCCAGTTAAGATCACATGAAACACTGTATGAATCTTATATTCTTTACTTAAAGGAGACTAGAGTGGTAAATGTGTGTTATACAAGGCAGAATACCATTGAAATAGAGAAACAAACACGTTCGGCAGCTTTGGAAAGCCTTACACTTCACTGAAATGTAGTACTACACTCTATAACACAGTTCAGAGACAATGTTCCCGAGCTGCCTCAGTTCATAACAGTGTGTAGGAAGTTGTTTGATAAGGTGGGCAAAGCTTATACTTGGGCCAGAAGGCAGAATATAGGAAACTACATGAAAACATGAATAATTCATTGAAAATGACTGTAAACAGATGAGAACTTGTTTAGAACAGCTGAAAGAGAATCTCCAAGTCAGTTCTTAGTGTAGAAAAGGTAGCTAAGATAAGGGAAATCCTTAATTCCAGTTATGATCACATGAAACACTGTATGAATCCTATATTCTTAATTAAAGGAGACTAGAGTGGTAAATGTGTGTTATACAAGGCAGAATACCATTGAAATAGAGAAACAAACACGTTCGGCAGCTTTGGAAAGCCTTACACTTCACTGAAATGTAGTACTACACTCTATAACACAGTTGAGAGACAATGTTCCTAGCTCCCTCAGTTCATAACAGTGTGTAGGAAGTTGTTTGATAAAGTGGCCAAAGCTTATACTTGGGCCAGAAGGCAGAATATAGGAAACTACATGAAAACATGAATAATTCAGTGAAAATGACTGTAAACAGATGAGAACTTGTTTAGAACAGCTGAAAGAGAATCTCCAAGTCAGTTCTTAGTGTAGAAAAGGTAGCTAAGATAAGGAAAATCCTTAATTCGAGTTAAGATAACATCAAACACTGTATGAATCCTATATTCATTACTTAAAGGAGACTAGAGTGGTAAATGTGTGTTATACAAGGCAGAATACCATTGAAATAGAGAAAGAAACACGTTCGGCAGCTTTGGAAAGCCTTACACTACACTGAAATGTAGTACTACACTCTATAACACAGTTCAGAGACAATGTTCCCTAGCTCCCTCAGTTCATAACAGTGTGTAGGAAGTTGTTTGATAAGGTGGGCAAAGCTTATACTTGGGCCAGAAGGCAGAATATAGGAAACTACATGAAATCTTGAATAATTCAGTGGAAATGCCTGTAAACAGATGAGAACTTGTTTAGAACAGCTGAAAGAGAATCTCCAAGTCAGTTCTTAGTGTAGAAAAGGTAGCTAAGATCCGGGAAATCCTTAATTCGAGTTAAGATCACATGAAACACTGTATGAATCCTATATTCTTTACTTAAAGGAAACTATAGTGGTAAATGTGTGTTATACAAGGCAGAATACCATTGAAATAGAGAAACAAACACGTTCGGCAGCTTTGGAAAGGCTTACACTTCACTGAAATGTAGTACTACACTCTATAACACAGTTGAGAGACAATGTTCCCTAGCTGCGTCAGTTCATAAGAGTGTAGGAAGGTGTTTGATAAAGTAGGCAAAGCTTATACATGGGCCAGAAGGCAGAATATAGGAAACTAAATGAAAACATGAATAATTCAGTGAAAATGACTGTAAACAGATGAGAACTTGTTTATAACAGCTTAAAGAGAATCTCCAAGTCAGTTCTTAGTGTAGAAAAGGTAGATAAGATAAGGGAATTCTTTAATACCAGTTAAGATAACATCAAACACTGTATGAATCCTATATTGTTTACTGAAAGGAGACTAGAGTGGTAAATGTGTGTTATATAAGGCAGAATACCATTGAAATAGAGAAAGAAACACGTTTGGCAGCTTTGGAAAGCCTTACACTTCACTGAAATGTAGTACTACACTCTATAACACAGTTGAGAGACAATGTTCCCTAGCTCACTCAGTTCATAACAGTGTGTAGGAAGTTGTTTGATAAAGTGGGCAAAGCTTATACTTGGGCCAGAAGGCAGAATATAGGAAACTACATGAAAACATAAATAATTCAGTGAAAATGACTGTAAACAGATGAGAACTTGTTTAGAACAGATGAAAAATATTCTCCAAGTCAGTTCTTAGTGTAGAAAAGGTAGCTAAGATAAGGAAAATCCTTAATTCGAGTTAAGATAACATGTAACACTGTATGAATCCTATATTCATTACTGAAAGAAGACTAGAGTGGTAAATGTGTGTTATACAAGGCAGAATACCATTGAAATAGAGAAAGAAACAAGTTCGGCAGCTTTGGAAAGCCTTACACTTCACTGAAATGTAGTACTACACTCTATAACACAGTTGAGAGACAATGTTCCCTAGCTCCCTCAGTTCATAACAGTGTGTAGGAAGTTGTTTGATAAGGTGGGCAAAGCTTATACTTGGGCCAGAAGGCAGAATATAGGAAACTACATGAAAACATGAATAATTCATTGAAAATGACTGTAAACAGATGAGAACTTGTTTAGAACAGCTGAAAGAGAATCTCCAAGTCAGTTCTTAGTGTAGAAAAGGTAGCTAAGATAAGGGAAATCCTTAATTCCAGTTAAGATCACATGAAACACTCTATGAATCCTATATTCTTTACTTAAAGGAGACTAGAGTGGTAAATGTGTGTTATACAAGGCAGAATACCATTGAAATAGAGAAACAAACACGTTCGGCAGCTTTGGAAAGCCTTACACTTCACTGAAATGTAGTACTACACTCTATAACACAGTTGAGAGACAATGTTCAAGAGCTGCCTCAGTTCATAACAGTGTGTAGGAAGTTGTTTGATAAAGTGGGCAAAGCTTATACTTGGGGCAGAAGGCAGAATATAGGAAACTACATGAAAACATAAATAATTCAGTGAAAATGACTGTAAACAGATGAGAACTTGTTTAGAACAGATGAAAAATATTCTCCAAGTCAATTCTTAGTGTAGAAAAGGTAGCTAAATCCGGGAAATCCTTAATTCGAGTTAAGATAACATCAAACACTGTATGAATCCTATATTGTTTACTTAACTGAGACTAGAGTGGTAAATGTGTGTTATATAAGCCAGAATACCATTGAAATAGAGAAAGAAACACGTTTGGCAGCTTTGGAAAGCCTTACACTTCACTGAAATGTAGTACTACACTCTATAACACAGTTGAGAGACAATGTTCCCTAGCTCCCTCAGTTCATAACAGTGTGTAGGAAGTTGTTTGATAAAGTGGCCAAAGCTTATACTTGGGCCAGAAGGCAGAATATAGGAAACTACATGAAAACATGAATAATTCAGTGAGAATGACTGTAAACAGATGAGAACTTGTTTAGAACAACTGAAAGAGAATCTCCAAGTCAGTTCTTAGTGTAGAAAAGGTAGCTAAGATAAGGAAATCCTTAATTCAACTTAAGATAACATCAAACACTGTATGAATCCTATATTCATTACTTAAAGGAGACTAGAGTGGTAAATGTGTGTTATACAAGGCAGAATACCATTGAAATAGAGAAAGAAACACGTTCGGCAGCTTTGGAAAGCCTTACACTTCACTGAAATGTAGTACTACACTCTATAACACAGTTCAGAGACAATGTTCCCTAGCTCCCTCAATTCATAACAGTGTGTAGGAAGTTGTTTGATAAGGTGGGCAAAGCTTATACTTGGGCCAGAAGGCAGAATATAGGAAACTACATGAAAACATGAATAATTCATTGAAAATGACTGTAAACAGATGAGAACTTGTTTAGAACAGCTGAAAGAGAATCTCCAAGTCAGTTCTTAGTGTAGAAAAGGTAGCTAAGATAAGGGAAATCCTTAATTCCAGTTATGATCACATGAAACACTGTATGAATCCTATATTCTTAATTAAAGGAGACTAGAGTGGTAAATGTGTGTTATACAAGGCAGAATACCATTGAAATAGAGAAACAAACACGTTCGGCAGCTTTGGAAAGCCTTACACTTCACTGAAATGTAGTACTACACTCTATAACACAGTTGAGAGACAATGTTCCTAGCTCCCTCAGTTCATAACAGTGTGTAGGAAGTTGTTTGATAAAGTGGGAAAAGCTTATACTTGGGCCAGAAGGCAGAATATAGGAAACTACATGAAAACATGAATAATTCATTGAAAATGACTGTAAACACATGAGAACTTGTTTAGAACAGCTGAAAGAGAATCTCCAAGTCAGTTCTTAGTGTAGAAAAGGTAGCTAAGATCCGGGAAATCCTTAATTCGAGTTAAGATCACATGAAACACTGTATGAATCCTATACTCTTTACTTAAAGGAAACTAGAGTGGTAAATGTGTGTTATACAAGGCAGAATACCATTGAAATAGAGAAAGAAACATGTTCGGCAGCTTTGGAAAGGCTTACACTTCACTGAAATGTAGTACTACACTCTATAACACAGTTGAGAGACAATGTTCCCTAGCTCCCTCAGTTCATAACAGTGTGTAGGAAGGTGTTTGATAAAGTGGCCAAAGCTTATACTTGGGCCAGAAGGCAGAATATAGGAAACTACATGAAAACATGAATAATTCATTGAAAATGACTGTAAACAGATGAGAACTTGTTTAGAACAGCTGAAAGAGAATCTCCAAGTCAGTTCTTAGTGTAGAAAAGGTAGCTAAGATAAGGGAAATCCTTAATTCCAGTTAAGATCACATGAAACACTCTATGAATCCTATATTCTTTACTTAAAGGAGACTAGAGTGGTAAATGTGTGTTATACAAGGCAGAATACCATTGAAATAGAGAAACAAACACGTTCGGCAGCTTTGGAAAGCCTTACACTTCACTGAAATGTAGTACTACACTCTATAACACAGTTGAGAGACAATGTTCCCGAGCTGCCTCAGTTCATAACAGTGTGTAGGAAGTTGTTTGATAAAGTGGGCAAAGCTTATACTTGGGCCAGAAGGCAGAATATAGGAAACTACATGAAAACATAAATAATTCAGTGAAAATGACTGTAAACAGATGAGAACTTGTTTAGAACAGATGAAAAATATTCTCCAAGTCAATTCTTAGTGTAGAAAAGGTAGCTAAATCCGGGAAATCCTTAATTCGAGTTAAGATAACATCAAACACTGTATGAATCCTATATTGTTTACTTAACTGAGACTAGAGTGGTAAATGTGTGTTATATAAGCCAGAATACCATTGAAATAGAGAAAGAAACACGTTTGGCAGCTTTGGAAAGCCTTACACTTCACTGAATTGTAGTACTACACTCTATAACACAGTTGAGAGACAATGTTCCCTAGCTCCCTCAGTTCATAACAGTGTGTAGGAAGTTGTTTGATAAAGTGGCCAAAGCTTATACTTGGGCCAGAAGGCAGAATATAGGAAACTACATGAAAACATGAATAATTCAGTGAGAATGACTGTAAACAGATGAGAACTTGTTTAGAACAACTGAAAGAGAATCTCCAAGTCAGTTCTTAGTGTAGAAAAGGTAGCTAAGATAAGGAAATCCTTAATTCAACTTAAGATAACATCAAACACTGTATGAATCCTATATTCATTACTTAAAGGAGACTAGAGTGGTAAATGTGTGTTATACAAGGCAGAATACCATTGAAATAGAGAAAGAAACACGTTCGGCAGCTTTGGAAAGCCTTACACTTCACTGAAATGTAGTACTACACTCAATAACACAGTTCAGAGACAATGTTCCCTAGCTCCCTCAATTCATAACAGTGTGTAGGAAGTTGTTTGATAAGGTGGGCAAAGCTTATACTTGGGCCAGAAGGCAGAATATAGGAAACTACATGAAAACATGAATAATTCATTGAAAATGACTGTAAACAGATGAGAACTTGTTTAGAACAGCTGAAAGAGAATCTCCAAGTCAGTTCTTAGTGTAGAAAAGGTAGCTAAGATCTGGGAAATCCTTAAATCGAGTTAAGATCACATGAAACACTGTATGAATCCTATGTTCTTTACTTAAAGGTAACTAGAGTGGTAAATGTGTGTTATACAAGGCAGAATACCATTGAAATAGAGAAAGAAACACGTTCGGCAGCTTTGGAAAGGCTTACACTTCACTGAAATGTAGTACTACACTCTATAACACAGTTGAGAGACAATGTTCCCTAGCTGCCTCAGTTCATAACAGAGTGTAGGAAGGTGTTTGATAAAGTAGGCAAAGCTTATACTTGGGCCAAGAGGGAGAATATAAGAAACTACATGAAAACACGAATAACTCAGTGAAAATGACTGTAAACAGATGAGAACTTGTTTAGAACAGCTGAAAGAGAAACTCCAAGTCAGTTCTTAGTGTAGAAAAGGTAGCTAAGATAAGGGAAATCCTTAATACCAGTTAAGATCCCATGAAACATTGTATGAATTCTATATTCTTTACTTAAAGGAGACTAGAGTGGTAAATGTGTGTTATACAAGGCAGAATACCATTGAAATAGAGAAAGAAACACTTTCGGCAGCTTTGGAAAGGCTTACACTTCACTGAAATGTAGTACTACACTCTATAACACAGTTGAGAGACAATGTTCCCTAGCTGCCTCAGTTCATAACAGAGTGTAGGAAGGTGTTTGATAAAGTGGGCAAAGCTTATACTTGGGCCAGAAGGCAGAATATAGGAAACTACATGAAAACATGAATAATTCATTGAAAATGACTGTAAACAGATGAGAACTTGTTTAGAACAGCTGAAAGAGAATCTCCAAGTCAGTTCTTAGTGTAGAAAAGGTAGCTAAGATAAGGAAAATCCTTAATTCGAGTTAAGATAACATCAAACACTGTATGAATCCTATATTCATTACTTAAAGGAGACTAGAGTGGTAAATGGGTGTTATACAAGGCAGAATACCATTGAAATAGAGAAAGAAACACGTTCGGCAGCTTTGGAAATCCTTACACTACACTGAAATGTAGTACTACACTCTATAACACAGTTCAGAGACAATGTTCCCTAGCTCCCTCAGTTCATAAGAGTGTGTAGGAAGTTGTTTGATAAGGTGGGCAAAGCTTATACTTGGGCCAGAAGGCAGAATATAGGAAACTACATGAAAACATGAATAATTCATTGAAAATGACTGTAAACAGATGAGAACTTGTTTAGAACAGCTGAAAGAGAATCTCCAAGTCAGTTCTTAGTGTAGAAAAGGTAGCTAAGATAAGGGAAATCCTTAATTCCAGTTAAGATAACATCAAACACTGTATGAATCCTATATTGTTTATTTAAAGGAGAATAGAGTGGTAAATGTGTGTTATATAAGGCAGAATACCATTGAAATAGAGAAAGAAACACGTTTGGCAGCTTTGGAAAGCAT
This sequence comes from Pipistrellus hanaki, assembly GCF_964339955.1. NCBI lineage: Eukaryota > Metazoa > Chordata > Mammalia > Chiroptera > Vespertilionidae > Pipistrellus > Pipistrellus hanaki. Next base: position 435,561 of record NC_140511.1, read on the forward strand.
TACACTTCACTGAAATGTAGTACTACACTCTATAACACAGTTGAGAGACAATGTTCCTAGCTCCCTCAGTTCATAACAGTGTGTAGGAAGTTGTTTGATAAAGTGGGCAAAGCTTATACTTGGGCCAGAAGGCAGAATATAGGAAACTACATGAAAACATGAATAATTCATTGAAAATGACTGTAAACACATGAGAACTTGTTTAGAACAGCTGAAAGAGAATCTCCAAGTCAGTTCTTAGTGTAGAAAAGGTAGCTAAGATCTGGGAAATCCTTAAATCGAGTTAAGATCACATGAAACACTGTATGAATCCTATGTTCTTTACTTAAAGGTAACTAGAGTGGTAAATGTGTGTTATACAAGGCAGAATACCATTGAAATAGAGAAAGAAACACGTTCGGCAGCTTTGGAAAGGCTTACACTTCACTGAAATGTAGTACTACACTCTATAACACAGTTGAGAGACAATGTTCCCTAGCTGCCTCAGTTCATAACAGAGTGTAGGAAGGTGTTTGATAAAGTAGGCAAAGCTTATACTTGGGCCAAGAGGCAGAATATAAGAAACTACATGAAAACACGAATAACTCAGTGAAAATGACTGTAAACAGATGAGAACTTGTTTAGAACAGCTGAAAGAGAAACTCCAAGTCAGTTCTTAGTGTAGAAAAGGTAGCTAAGATAAGGGAAATCCTTAATACCAGTTAAGATCCCATGAAACATTGTATGAATTCTATATTCTTTACTTAAAGGAGACTAGAGTGGTAAATGTGTGTTATACAAGGCAGAATACCATTGAAATAGAGAAAGAAACACTTTCGGCAGCTTTGGAAAGGCTTACACTTCACTGAAATGTAGTACTACACTCTATAACACAGTTGAGAGACAATGTTCCCTAGATGCCTCAGTTCATAACAGAGTGTAGGAAGGTGTTTGATAAAGTGGGCAAAGCTTATACTTGGGCCAGAAGGCAGAATATAGGAAACTACATGAAAACATGAATAATTCAGTGAAAATGACTGTAAACAGATGAGAACTTGTTTAGAACAGCTGAAAGAGAATCTGCAATTCAGTTCTCAGTGTAGAAAAATAGCTAAGATAAGGAAAATCCTTAATTCGAGTTAAGATAACATCAAACACTGTATGAATCCTATATTCATTACTTAAAGGAGACTAGAGTGGTAAATGTGTGTTATACAAGGCAGAATACCATTGAAATAGAGAAAGAAACACGTTCGGCAGCTTTGGAAAGCCTTACACTACTCTGAAATGTAGTACTACACTCTATAACACAGTTCAGAGACAATGTTCCCTAGCTCCCTCAGTTCATAACAGTGTGTAGGAAGTTGTTTGATAAGGTGGGCAAAGCTTATACTTGAGCCAGAAGGCAGAATATAGGAAACTACATGAAAACATGAATAATTCATTGAAAATGACTGTAAACAGATGAGAACTTGTTTAGAACAGCTGAAAGAGAATCTCCAAGTCAGTTCTTAGTGTAGAAAAGGTAGCTAAGATAAGGGAAATCCTTAATTCCAGTTAAGATCACATGAAACACTCTATGAATCCTATATTCTTTACTTAAAGGAGACTAGAGTGGTAAATGTGTGTTACATAAGGCAGAATACCATTGAAATAGAGAAAGAAACACGTTTGGCAGCTTTGGAAAGCCTTACACTTCACTGAAATGTAGTACTACACTTTATAACACAGTTGAGAGACAATGTTCCTAGCTCCCTCAGTTCATAACAGTGTGTAGGAAGTGGTTTGATAAAGTGGGCAAAGCTTATACTTGGGCCAGAAGGCAGAATATAGGAAACTACATGAAAACATGAATAATTCATTGAAAATGACTGTAAACACATGAGAACTTGTTTAGAACAGCTGAAAGAGAATCTCCAAGTCAGTTCTTAGTGTAGAAAAGGTAGCTAAGATCCGGGAAATCCTTAATTCGAGTTAAGATCACATGAAACACTGTATGAATCCTATATTCTTTACTTAAAGGACACTAGAGTGGTAAATGTGTGTTATAAAAGCCAGAATACCATTGAAATAGAGAAAGAAACACGTTTGGCAGCTTTGGAAAGCCTTACACTTCACTGAAATGTAGTACTACACTCTATAACACAGTTGAGAGACAATGTTCCTAGCTCCCTCAGTTCATAACAGTGTGTAGGAAGTTGTTTGATAAAGTGGGCAAAGCTTATACTTGGGCCAGAAGGCAGAATATAGGAAACTACATGAAAACATGAATAATTCATTGAAAATGACTGTAAACACATGAGAACTTGTTTAGAACAGCTGAAAGAGAATCTCCAAGTCAGTTCTTAGTGTAGAAAAGGTAGCTAAGATAAGGGAAATCCTTAATTCCAGTTAAGATCACATGAAACACTCTATGAATCCTATATTCTTTACTTAAAGGAGACTAGAGTGGTAAATGTGTGTTATACAAGGCAGAATACCATTGAAATAGAGAAACAAACACGTTTGGCAGCTTTGGAAAGCCTTACACTTCACTGAAATGTAGTACTACACTCTATAACACAGTTGAGAGACAATGTTCCCGAGCTGCCTCAGTTCATAACAGTGTGTAGGAAGTTGTTTGATAAAGTGGGCAAAGCTTATACTTGGGCCAGAAGGCAGAATATAGGAAACTACATGAAAACATGAATAATTCTGTGAAAATGACTGTAAACAGATGAGAACTTGTTTAGAACAGATGAAAGAGATTCTCCAAGTCAGTTCTTAGTGTAGAAAAGGTAGCTAAATCCGGGAAATCCTTAATTCGAGTTAAGATAACATCAAACACTGTATGAATCCTATATTGTTTATTTAAAGGAGAATAGAGTGGTAAATGTGTGTTATATAAGGCAGAATACCATTGAAATAAAGAAAGAAACACGTTTGGCAGCTTTGGAAAGCATTACACTTCACTGAAATGTAGTACTACACTCTATAACACAGTTGAGAGACAATGTTCCTAGCTCCCTCAGTTCATAACAGTGTGTAGGAAGTTGTTTGATAAAGTGGGCAAAGCTTATACTTGGGCCAGAAGGCAGAATATAGGAAACTACATGAAAACATGAATAATTCATTGAAAATGACTGTAAACACATGAGAACTTGTTTAGAACAGCTGAAAGAGAATCTCCAAGTCAGTTCTTAGTGTAGAAAAGGTAGCTAAGATCCGGGAAATCCTTAATTCGAGTTAAGATCACATGAAACACTGTATGCATCCTATGTTCTTTACTTAAAGGTAACTAGAGTGGTAAATGTGTGTTATACAAGGCAGAATACCATTGAAATAGAGAAAGAAACACGTTCGGCAGCTTTGGAAAGGCTTACACTTCACTGAAATGTAGTACTACACTCTATAACACAGTTGAGAGACAATGTTCCCTAGCTGCCTCAGTTCATAACAGAGTGTAGGAAGGTGTTTGATAAAGTAGGCAAAGCTTATACTTGGGCCAAAAGGCAGAATATAGGAAACTACATGAAAACACGAATAACTCAGTGAAAATGACTGTAAACAGATGAGAACTTGTTTAGAACAGCTGAAAGAGAAACTCCAAGTCAGTTCTTAGTGTAGAAAAGGTAGCTAAGATAAGGGAAATCCTTAATACCAGTTAAGATCCCATGAAACATTGTATGAATTCTATATTCTTTACTTAAAGGAGACTAGAGTGGTAAATGTGTGTTATACAAGGCAGAATACCATTGAAATAGAGAAAGAAACACTTTCGGCAGCTTTGGAAAGGCTTACACTTCACTGAAATGTAGTACTACACTCTATAACACAGTTGAGAGACAATGTTCCCTAGCTGCCTCAGTTCATAACAGAGTGTAGGAAGGTGTTTGATAAAGTGGGCAAAGCTTATACTTGGGCCAGAAGGCAGAATATAGGAAACTACATGAAAACATGAATAATTCAGTGAAAATGACTGTAAACAGATGAGAACTTGTTTAGAACAGCTGAAAGAGAATCTGCAATTCAGTTCTCAGTGTAGAAAAATAGCTAAGATAAGGAAAATCCTTAATTCGAGTTAAGATAACATCAAACACTGTATGAATCCTATATTCATTACTTAAAGGAGACTAGAGTGGTAAATGTGTGTTATACAAGGCAGAATACCATTGAAATAGAGAAAGAAACACGTTCGGCAGCTTTGGAAAGCCTTACACTACACTGAAATGTAGTACTACACTCTATAACACAGTTCAGAGACAATGTTCCCTAGCTCCCTCAGTTCATAACAGTGTGTAGGAAGTTGTTTGATAAGGTGGGCAAAGCTTATACTTGAGCCAGAAGGCAGAATATAGGAAACTACATGAAAACATGAATAATTCATTGAAAATGACTGTAAACAGATGAGAACTTGTTTAGAACAGCTGAAAGAGAATCTCCAAGTCAGTTCTTAGTGTAGAAAAGGTAGCTAAGATAAGGGAAATCCTTAATTCCAGTTAAGATCACATGAAACACTGTATGAATCCTATATTCTTTACTTAAAGGAGACTAGAGTGGTAAATGTGTGTTATACAAGGCAGAATACCATTGAAATAGAGAAACAAACACGTTCGGCAGCTTTGGAAAGCCTTACACTTCACTGAAATGTAGTACTACACTCTATAACACAGTTCAGAGACAATGTTCCCGAGCTGCCTCAGTTCATAACAGTGTGTAGAAAGTTGTTTGATAAGGTGGGCAAAGCTTATACTTGGTCCAGAAGGCAGAATATAGGAAACTACATGAAAACATGAATAATTCATTGAAAATGACTGTAAACAGAGGAGAACTTGTTTAGAACAGCTGAAAGAGAATCTCCAAGTCAGTTCTTAGTGTAGAAAAGGTAGCTAAGATAAGGGAAATCCTTAATTCCAGTTATGATCACATGAAACACTGTATGAATCCTATATTCTTAATTAAAGGAGACTAGAGTGGTAAATGTGTGTTATACAAGGCAGAATACCATTGAAATAGAGAAACAAACACGTTCGGCAGCTTTGGAAAGCCTTACACTTCACTGAAATGTAGTACTACACTCTATAACACAGTTGAGAGACAATGTTCCTAGCTCCCTCAGTTCATAACAGTCTGTAGGAAGTTGTTTGATAAAGTGGCCAAAGCTTATACTTGGGCCAGAAGGCAGAATATAGGAAACTACATGAAAACATGAATAATTCAGTGAAAATGACTGTAAACAGATGAGAACTTGTTTAGAACAGCTGAAAGAGAATCTCCAAGTCAGTTCTTAGTGTAGAAAAGGTAGCTAAGATAAGGAAAATCCTTAATTCGAGTTAAGATAACATCAAACACTGTATGAATCCTATATTCATTACTTAAAGGAGACTAGAGTGGTAAATGTGTGTTATACAAGGCAGAATACCATTGAAATAGAGAAAGAAACACGTTCGGCAGCTTTGGAAAGCCTTACACTACACTGAAATGTAGTACTACACTCTATAACACAGTTCAGAGACAATGTTCCCTAGCTCCCTCAGTTCATAACAGTGTGTAGGAAGTTGTTTGATACGGTGGGCAAAGCTTATACTTGGGCCAGAAGGCAGAATATAGGAAACTACATGAAATCTTGAATAATTCAGTGGAAATGCCTGTAAACAGATGAGAACTTGTTTAGAACAGCTGAAAGAGAATCTCCAAGTCAGTTCTTAGTGTAGAAAAGGTAGCTAAGATCCGGGAAATCCTTAACTCGAGTTAAGATCACATGAAACACTGTATGAATCCTATATTCTTTACTTAAAGGAAACTAGAGTGGTAAATGTGTGTTATACAAGGCAGAATACCATTGAAATAGAGAAACAAACACGTTCGGCAGCTTTGGAAAGGCTTACACTTCACTGAAATGTAGTACTACACTCTATAACACAGTTGAGAGACAATGTTCCCTAGCTGCCTCAGTTCATAAGAGTGTAGGAAGGTGTTTGATAAAGTAGGCAAAGCTTATACATGGGCCAAAAGGCAGAATATAGGAAACTAAATGAAAACATGAATAATTCAGTGAAAATGACTGTAAACAGATGAGAACTTGTTTATAACAGCTTAAAGAGAATTTCCAAGTAAGTTCTTAGTGTAGAAAAGGTAGCTAAGATAAGGGAATTCTTTAATACCAGTTAAGATAACATCAAACACTGTATGAATCCTATATTGTTTACTGAAAGGAGACTAGGGTGGTAAATGTGTGTTATATAAGGCAGAATACCATTGAAATAGAGAAAGAAACACGTTTGGCAGCTTTGGAAAGCCTTACACTTCACTGAAATGTAGTACTACACTCTATAACACAGTTGAGAGACAATGTTCCCTAGCTCACTCAGTTCATAACAGTGTGTAGGAAGTTGTTTGATAAAGTGGGCAAAGCTTATACTTGGGCCAGAAGGCAGAATATAGGAAACTACATGAAAACATAAATAATTCAGTGAAAATGACTGTAAACAGATGAGAACTTGTTTAGAACAGATGAAAAATATTCTCCAAGTCAGTTCTTAGTGTAGAAAAGGTAGCTAAGATAAGGAAAATCCTTAATTCAAGTTAAGATAACATCAAACACTGTATGAATCCTATATTCTTTACTTAAAGGAGACTAGAGTGGTAAATGTGTGTTATACAAGGCAGAATACCATTGAAATAGAGAAAGAAACACGTTCGGCAGCTTTGGAAAGCCTTACACTACACTGAAATGTAGTACTACACTCTATAACACAGTTCAGAGACAATGTTCCCTAGCTCCCTCAGTTCATAACAGTGTGTAGGAAGTTGTTTGATAAGGTGGGCAAAGCTTATACTTGGGCCAGAAGGCAGAATATAGGAAACTACATGAAAACATGAATAATTCATTGAAAATGACTGTAAACAGATGAGAACTTGTTTAGAACAGCTGAAAGAGAATCTCCAAGTCAGTTCTTAGTGTAGAAAAGGTAGCTAAGATAAGGGAAATCCTTAATTCCAGTTAAGATCACATGAAACACTCTATGAATCCTATATTCTTTACTAAAAGGAGACTAGAGTGGTAAATGTGTGTTATACAAGGCAGAATACCATCGAAATAGAGAAACAAACACGTTCGGCAGCTTTGGAAAGCCTTACACTTTACTGAAATGTAGTACTACACTCTATAACACAGTTGAGAGACAATGTTCCAGAGCTGCCTCAGTTCATAACAGTGTGTAGGAAGTTGTTTGATAAAGTGGCCAAAGCTTATACTTGGGACAGAAGGCAGAATATAGGAAACTACATGAAATCTTGAATAATTCAGTGGAAATGCCTGTAAACAGATGAGAACTTGTTTAGAACAGCTGAAAGAGAATCTCCAAGTCAGTTCTTAGTGTAGAAAAGGTAGCTAAGATCCGGGAAATCCTTAATTCGAGTTAAGATCACATGAAACACTGTATGAATCCTATATTCTTTACTTAAAGGAAACTAGAGTGGTAAATGTGTGTTATACAAGGCAGAATACCATTGAAATAGAGAAACAAACACGTTCGGCAGCTTTGGAAAGGCTTACACTTCACTGAAATGTAGTACTACACTCTATAACACAGTTGAGAGACAATGTTCCCTAGCTGCCTCAGTTCATAAGAGTGTAGGAAGGTGTTTGATAAAGTAGGCAAAGCTTATACATGGGCCAGAAGGCAGAATATAGGAAACTAAATGAAAACATGAATAATTCATTGAAAATGACTGTAAACAGATGAGAACTTGTTTATAACAGCTTAAAGAGAATCTCCAAGTCAGTTCTTAGTGTAGAAAAGGTAGCTAAGATAAGGGAATTCTTTAATACCAGTTAAGATAACATCAAACACTGTATGAATCCTATATTGTTTACTGAAAGGAGACTAGAGTGGTAAATGTGTGTTATATAAGGCAGAATACCATTGAAATAGAGAAAGAAACACGTTTGGCAGCTTTGGAAAGCCTTACACTTCACTAAAATGTAGTACTACACTCTATAACACAGTTGAGAGACAATGTTCCCTAGCTCACTCAGTTCATAACAGTGTGTAGGAAGTTGTTTGATAAAGTGGGCAAAGCTTATACTTGGGCCAGAAGGCAGAATATAGGAAACTACATGAAAACATAAATAATTCAGTGAAAATGACTGTAAACAGATGAGAACTTGTTTAGAACAGATGAAAAATATTCTCCAAGTCAGTTCTTAGTGTAGAAAAGGTAGCTAAGATAAGGAAAATCCTTAATTCGAGTTAAGATAACATGTAACACTGTATGAATCCTATATTCATTACTGAAAGGAGACTAGAGTGGTAAATGTGTGTTATACAAGGCAGAATACCATTGAAATAGAGAAAGAAACAAGTTCGGCAGCTTTGGAAAGCCTTACACTTCACTGAAATGTAGTACTACACTCTATAACACAGTTGAGAGACAATGTTCCCTAGCTCCCTCAGTTCATAACAGTGTGTAGGAAGTTGTTTGATAAGGTGGGCAAAGCTTATACTTGGGCCAGAAGGCAGAATATAGGAAACTACATGAAAACATGAATAATTCATTGAAAATGACTGTAAACAGATGATAACTTGTTTAGAACAGCTGAAAGAGAATCTCCAAGTCAGTTCTTAGTGTAGAAAAGGTAGCTAAGATAAGGGAAATCCTTAATTCCAGTTAAGATCACATGAAACACTGTATGAATCTTATATTCTTTACTTAAAGGAGACTAGAGTGGTAAATGTGTGTTATACAAGGCAGAATACCATTGAAATAGAGAAACAAACACGTTCGGCACCTTTGGAAAGCCTTACACTTCACTGAAATGTAGTACTACACTCTATAACACAGTTGAGAGACAATGTTCCTAGCTCCCTCAGTTCATAACAGTGTGTAGGAAGTTGTTTGATAAAGTGGCCAAAGCTTATACTTGGGCCAGAAGGCAGAATATAGGAAACTACATGAAAACATGAATAATTCAGTGAAAATGACTGTAAACAGATGAGAACTTGTTTAGAACAGCTGAAAGAGAATCTCCAAGTCAGTTCTTAGTGTAGAAAAGGTAGCTAAGATAAGGAAAATCCTTAATTCGAGTTAAGATAACATCAAACACTGTATGAATCCTATATTCATTACTTAAAAGAGACTAGAGTGGTAAATGTGTGTTATACAAGGCAGAATACCATTGAAATAGAGAAAGAAACACGTTCGGCAGCTTTGGAAAGCCTTACACTACACTGAAATGTAGTACTACACTCTATAACACAGTTCAGAGACAATGTTCCCTAGCTCCCTCAGTTCATAACAGTGTGTAGGAAGTTGTTTGATAAGGTGGGCAAAGCTTATACTTGGGCCAGAAGGCAGAATATAGGAAACTACATGAAATCTTGAATAATTCAGTGGAAATGCCTGTAAACAGATGAGAACTTGTTTAGAACAGCTGAAAGAGAATCTCCAAGTCAGTTCTTAGTGTAGAAAAGGTAGCTAAGATCCGGGAAATCCTTAATTCGAGTTAAGATCACATGAAACACTGTATGAATCCTATATTCTTTACTTAAAGGAAACTAGAGTGGTAAATGTGTGTTATACAAGGCAGAATACCATTGAAATAGAGAAACAAACACGTTCGGCAGCTTTGGAAAGGCTTACACTTCACTGAAATGTAGTACTACACTCTATAACACAGTTGAGAGACAATGTTCCCCAGCTCACTCAGTTCATAACAGTGTGTAGGAAGTTGTTTGATAAAGTGGGCAAAGCTTATACTTGGGCCAGAAGGCAGAATATAGGAAACTACATGAAAACATAAATAATTCAGTGAAAATGACTGTAAACAGATGAGAACTTGTTTAGAACAGATGAAAAATATTCTCCAAGTCAGTTCTTAGTGTAGAAAAGGTAGCTAAGATAAGGAAAATCCTTAATTCGAGTTAAGATAACATGTAACACTGTATGAATCCTATATTCATTACTGAAAGGAGACTAGAGTGGTAAATGTGTGTTATACAAGGCAGAATACCATTGAAATAGAGAAAGAAACAAGTTCGGCAGCTTTGGAAAGCCTTACACTTCACTGAAATGTAGTACTACGCTCTATAACACAGTTGAGAGACAATGTTCCCTAGCTCCCTCAGTTCATAACAGTGTGTAGGAAGTTGTTTGATAAGGTGGGCAAAGCTTATACTTGGGCCAGAAGGCAGAATATAGGAAACTACATGAAAACATGAATAATTCATTGAAAATGACTGTAAACAGATGATAACTCGTTTAGAACAGCTGAAAGAGAATCTCCAAGTCAGTTCTTAGTGTAGAAAAGGTAGCTAAGATAAGGGAAATCCTTAATTCCAGTTAAGATCACATGAAACACTGTATGAATCTTATATTCTTTACTTAAAGGAGACTAGAGTGGTAAATGTGTGTTATACAAGGCAGAATACCATTGAAATAGAGAAACAAACACGTTCGGCAGCTTTGGAAAGCCTTACACTTCACTGAAATGTAGTACTACACTCTATAACACAGTTCAGAGACAATGTTCCCGAGCTGCCTCAGTTCATAACAGTGTGTAGGAAGTTGTTTGATAAGGTGGGCAAAGCTTATACTTGGGCCAGAAGGCAGAATATAGGAAACTACATGAAATCTTGAATAATTCAGTGGAAATGCCTGTAAACAGATGAGAACTTGTTTAGAACAGCTGAAAGAGAATCTCCAAGTCAGTTCTTAGTGTAGAAAAGGTAGCTAAGATCCGGGAAATCCTTAATTCGAGTTAAGATCACATGAAACACTGTATGAATCCTATATTCTTTACTTAAAGGAAACTAGAGTGGTAAATGTGTGTTATACAAGGCAGAATACCATTGAAATAGAGAAACAAACACGTTCGGCAGCTTTGGAAAGGCTTACACTTCACTGAAATGTAGTACTACACTCTATAACACAGTTGAGAGACAATGTTCCCTAGCTGCGTCAGTTCATAAGAGTGTAGGAAGGTGTTTGATAAAGTAGGCAAAGCTTATACATGGGCCAGAAGGCAGAATATAGGAAACTAAATGAAAACATGAATAATTCAGTGAAAATGACTGTAAACAGATGAGAACTTGTTTAAAACAGCTTAAAGAGAATCTCCAAGTCAGTTCTTAGTGTAGAAAAGGTAGATAAGATAAGGGAATTCTTTAATACCAGTTAAGATAACATCAAACACTGTATGAATCCTATATTGTTTACTGAAAGGAGACTAGAGTGGTAAATGTGTGTTATATAAGGCAGAATACCATTGAAATAGAGAAAGAAACACGTTTGGCAGCTTTGGAAAGCCTTACACTTCACTGAAATGTAGTACTACACTCTATAACACAGTTGAGAGACAATGTTCCCTAGCTCACTCAGTTCATAACAGTGTGTAGGAAGTTGTTTGATAAAGTGGGCAAAGCTTATACTTGGGCCAGAAGGCAGAATATAGGAAACTACATGAAAACATAAATAATTCAGTGAAAATGACTGTAAACAGATGAGAACTTGTTTAGAACAGATGAAAAATATTCTCCAAGTCAGTTCTTAGTGTAGAAAAGGTAGCTAAGATAAGGAAAATCCTTAATTCGAGTTAAGATAACATGTAACACTGTATGAATCCTATATTCATTACTGAAAGAAGACTAGAGTGGTAAATGTGTGTTATACAAGGCAGAATACCATTGAAATAGAGAAAGAAACAAGTTCGGCAGCTTTGGAAAGCCTTACACTTCACTGAAATGTAGTACTACACTCTATAACACAGTTGAGAGACAATGTTCCCTAGCTCCCTCAGTTCATAACAGTGTGTAGGAAGTTGTTTGATAAGGTGGGCAAAGCTTATACTTGGGCCAGAAGGCAGAATATAGGAAACTACATGAAAACATGAATAATTCATTGAAAGTGACTGTAAACAGATGAGAACTTGTTTAGAACAGCTGAAAGAGAATCTCCAAGTCAGTTCTTAGTGTAGAAAAGGTAGCTAAGATAAGGGAAATCCTTAATTCCAGTTAAGATCACATGAAACACTCTATGAATCCTATATTCTTTACTTAAAGGAGACTAGAGTGGTAAATGTGTGTTATACAAGGCAGAATACCATTGAAATAGAGAAACAAACACGTTCGGCAGCTTTGGAAAGCCTTACACTTCACTGAAATGTAGTACTACACTCTATAACACAGTTGAGAGACAATGTTCCCGAGCTGCCTCAGTTCATAACAGTGTGTAGGAAGTTGTTTGATAAAGTGGGCAAAGCTTATACTTGGGGCAGAAGGCAGAATATAGGAAACTACATGAAAACATAAATAATTCAGTGAAAATGACTGTAAACAGATGAGAACTTGTTTAGAACAGATGAAAAATATTCTCCAAGTCAATTCTTAGTGTAGAAAAGGTAGCTAAATCCGGGAAATCCTTAATTCGAGTTAAGATAACATCAAACACTGTATGAATCCTATATTGTTTACTTAACTGAGACTAGAGTGGTAAATGTGTGTTATATAAGCCAGAATACCATTGAAATAGAGAAAGAAACACGTTTGGCAGCTTTGGAAAGCCTTACACTTCACTGAAATGTAGTACTACACTCTATAACACAGTTGAGAGACAATGTTCCCTAGCTCCCTCAGTTCATAACAGTGTGTAGGAAGTTGTTTGATAAAGTGGCCAAAGCTTATACTTGGGCCAGAAGGCAGAATATAGGAAACTACATGAAAACATGAATAATTCAGTGAGAATGACTGTAAACAGATGAGAACTTGTTTAGAACAACTGAAAGAGAATCTCCAAGTCAGTTCTTAGTGTAGAAAAGGTAGCTAAGATAAGGAAATCCTTAATTCAACTTAAGATAACATCAAACACTGTATGAATCCTATATTCATTACTTAAAGGAGACTAGAGTGGTAAATGTGTGTTATACAAGGCAGAATACCATTGAAATAGAGAAAGAAACACGTTCGGCAGCTTTGGAAAGCCTTACACTTCACTGAAATGTAGTACTACACTCTATAACACAGTTCAGAGACAATGTTCCCTAGCTCCCTCAATTCATAACAGTGTGTAGGAAGTTGTTTGATAAGGTGGGCAAAGCTTATACTTGGGCCAGAAGGCAGAATATAGGAAACTACATGAAAACATGAATAATTCATTGAAAATGACTGTAAACAGATGAGAACTTGTTTAGAACAGCTGAAAGAGAATCTCCAAGTCAGTTCTTAGTGTAGAAAAGGTAGCTAAGATAAGGGAAATCCTTAATTCCAGTTATGATCACATGAAACACTGTATGAATCCTATATTCTTAATTAAAGGAGACTAGAGTGGTAAATGTGTGTTATACAAGGCAGAATACCATTGAAATAGAGAAACAAACACGTTCGGCAGCTTTGGAAAGCCTTACACTTCACTGAAATGTAGTACTACACTCTATAACACAGTTGAGAGACAATGTTCCTAGCTCCCTCAGTTCATAACAGTGTGTAGGAAGTTGTTTGATAAAGTGGGAAAAGCTTATACTTGGGCCAGAAGGCAGAATATAGGAAACTACATGAAAACATGAATAATTCATTGAAAATGACTGTAAACACATGAGAACTTGTTTAGAACAGCTGAAAGAGAATCTCCAAGTCAGTTCTTAGTGTAGAAAAGGTAGCTAAGATCCGGGAAATCCTTAATTCGAGTTAAGATCACATGAAACACTGTATGAATCCTATACTCTTTACTTAAAGGAAACTAGAGTGGTAAATGTGTGTTATACAAGGCAGAATACCATTGAAATAGAGAAAGAAACATGTTCGGCAGCTTTGGAAAGGCTTACACTTCACTGAAATGTAGTACTACACTCTATAACACAGTTGAGAGACAATGTTCCCTAGCTCCCTCAGTTCATAACAGTGTGTAGGAAGGTGTTTGATAAAGTGGCCAAAGCTTATACTTGGGCCAGAAGGCAGAATATAGGAAACTACATGAAAACATGAATAATTCATTGAAAATGACTGTAAACAGATGAGAACTTGTTTAGAACAGCTGAAAGAGAATCTCCAAGTCAGTTCTTAGTGTAGAAAAGGTAGCTAAGATAAGGGAAATCCTTAATTCCAGTTAAGATCACATGAAACACTCTATGAATCCTATATTCTTTACTTAAAGGAGACTAGAGTGGTAAATGTGTGTTATACAAGGCAGAATACCATTGAAATAGAGAAACAAACACGTTCGGCAGCTTTGGAAAGCCTTACACTTCACTGAAATGTAGTACTACACTCTATAACACAGTTGAGAGACAATGTTCCCGAGCTGCCTCAGTTCATAACAGTGTGTAGGAAGTTGTTTGATAAAGTGGGCAAAGCTTATACTTGGGCCAGAAGGCAGAATATAGGAAACTACATGAAAACATAAATAATTCAGTGAAAATGACTGTAAACAGATGAGAACTTGTTTAGAACAGATGAAAAATATTCTCCAAGTCAATTCTTAGTGTAGAAAAGGTAGCTAAATCCGGGAAATCCTTAATTCGAGTTAAGATAACATCAAACACTGTATGAATCCTATATTGTTTACTTAACTGAGACTAGAGTGGTAAATGTGTGTTATATAAGCCAGAATACCATTGAAATAGAGAAAGAAACACGTTTGGCAGCTTTGGAAAGCCTTACACTTCACTGAATTGTAGTACTACACTCTATAACACAGTTGAGAGACAATGTTCCCTAGCTCCCTCAGTTCATAACAGTGTGTAGGAAGTTGTTTGATAAAGTGGCCAAAGCTTATACTTGGGCCAGAAGGCAGAATATAGGAAACTACATGAAAACATGAATAATTCAGTGAGAATGACTGTAAACAGATGAGAACTTGTTTAGAACAACTGAAAGAGAATCTCCAAGTCAGTTCTTAGTGTAGAAAAGGTAGCTAAGATAAGGAAATCCTTAATTCAACTTAAGATAACATCAAACACTGTATGAATCCTATATTCATTACTTAAAGGAGACTAGAGTGGTAAATGTGTGTTATACAAGGCAGAATACCATTGAAATAGAGAAAGAAACACGTTCGGCAGCTTTGGAAAGCCTTACACTTCACTGAAATGTAGTACTACACTCAATAACACAGTTCAGAGACAATGTTCCCTAGCTCCCTCAATTCATAACAGTGTGTAGGAAGTTGTTTGATAAGGTGGGCAAAGCTTATACTTGGGCCAGAAGGCAGAATATAGGAAACTACATGAAAACATGAATAATTCATTGAAAATGACTGTAAACAGATGAGAACTTGTTTAGAACAGCTGAAAGAGAATCTCCAAGTCAGTTCTTAGTGTAGAAAAGGTAGCTAAGATCTGGGAAATCCTTAAATCGAGTTAAGATCACATGAAACACTGTATGAATCCTATGTTCTTTACTTAAAGGTAACTAGAGTGGTAAATGTGTGTTATACAAGGCAGAATACCATTGAAATAGAGAAAGAAACACGTTCGGCAGCTTTGGAAAGGCTTACACTTCACTGAAATGTAGTACTACACTCTATAACACAGTTGAGAGACAATGTTCCCTAGCTGCCTCAGTTCATAACAGAGTGTAGGAAGGTGTTTGATAAAGTAGGCAAAGCTTATACTTGGGCCAAGAGGGAGAATATAAGAAACTACATGAAAACACGAATAACTCAGTGAAAATGACTGTAAACAGATGAGAACTTGTTTAGAACAGCTGAAAGAGAAACTCCAAGTCAGTTCTTAGTGTAGAAAAGGTAGCTAAGATAAGGGAAATCCTTAATACCAGTTAAGATCCCATGAAACATTGTATGAATTCTATATTCTTTACTTAAAGGAGACTAGAGTGGTAAATGTGTGTTATACAAGGCAGAATACCATTGAAATAGAGAAAGAAACACTTTCGGCAGCTTTGGAAAGGCTTACACTTCACTGAAATGTAGTACTACACTCTATAACACAGTTGAGAGACAATGTTCCCTAGCTGCCTCAGTTCATAACAGAGTGTAGGAAGGTGTTTGATAAAGTGGGCAAAGCTTATACTTGGGCCAGAAGGCAGAATATAGGAAACTACATGAAAACATGAATAATTCATTGAAAATGACTGTAAACAGATGAGAACTTGTTTAGAACAGCTGAAAGAGAATCTCCAAGTCAGTTCTTAGTGTAGAAAAGGTAGCTAAGATAAGGAAAATCCTTAATTCGAGTTAAGATAACATCAAACACTGTATGAATCCTATATTCATTACTTAAAGGAGACTAGAGTGGTAAATGGGTGTTATACAAGGCAGAATACCATTGAAATAGAGAAAGAAACACGTTCGGCAGCTTTGGAAATCCTTACACTACACTGAAATGTAGTACTACACTCTATAACACAGTTCAGAGACAATGTTCCCTAGCTCCCTCAGTTCATAAGAGTGTGTAGGAAGTTGTTTGATAAGGTGGGCAAAGCTTATACTTGGGCCAGAAGGCAGAATATAGGAAACTACATGAAAACATGAATAATTCATTGAAAATGACTGTAAACAGATGAGAACTTGTTTAGAACAGCTGAAAGAGAATCTCCAAGTCAGTTCTTAGTGTAGAAAAGGTAGCTAAGATAAGGGAAATCCTTAATTCCAGTTAAGATAACATCAAACACTGTATGAATCCTATATTGTTTAATTAAAGGAGAATAGAGTGGTAAATGTGTGTTATATAAGGCAGAATACCATTGAAATAGAGAAAGAAACACGTTTGGCAGCTTTGGAAAGCATTACACTTCACTGAAATGTAGTACTACACTCTATAACACAGTTGAGAGACAATGTTCCTAGCTCCCTCAGTTCATAACAGTGTGTAGGAAGTTGTTTGATAAAGTGGGCAAAGCTTATACTTGGGCCAGAAGGCAGAATATAGGAAACTACATGAAAACATGAATAATTCATTGAAAATGACTGTAAACACATGAGAACTTGTTTAGAACAGCTGAAAGAGAATCTCCAAGTCAGTTCTTAGTGTAGAAAAGGTAGCTAAGATCTGGGAAATCCTTAAATCGAGTTAAGATCACATGAAACACTGTATGAATCCTATGTTCTTTACTTAAAGGTAACTAGAGTGGTAAATGTGTGTTATACAAGGCAGAATACCATTGAAATAGAGAAAGAAACACGTTCGGCAGCTTTGGAAAGGCTTACACTTCACTGAAATGTAGTACTACACTCTATAACACAGTTGAGAGACAATGTTCCCTAGCTGCCTCAGTTCATAACAGAGTGTAGGAAGGTGTTTGATAAAGTAGGCAAAGCTTATACTTGGGCCAAGAGGCAGAATATAAGAAACTACATGAAAACACGAATAACTCAGTGAAAATGACTGTAAACAGATGAGAACTTGTTTAGAACAGCTGAAAGAGAAACTCCAAGTCAGTTCTTAGTGTAGAAAAGGTAGCTAAGATAAGGGAAATCCTTAATACCAGTTAAGATCCCATGAAACATTGTATGAATTCTATATTCTTTACTTAAAGGAGACTAGAGTGGTAAATGTGTGTTATACAAGGCAGAATACCATTGAAATAGAGAAAGAAACACTTTCGGCAGCTTTGGAAAGGCTTACACTTCACTGAAATGTAGTACTACACTCTATAACACAGTTGAGAGACAATGTTCCCTAGCTGCCTCAGTTCATAACAGAGTGTAGGAAGGTGTTTGATAAAGTGGGCAAAGCTTATACTTGGGCCAGAAGGCAGAATATAGGAAACTACATGAAAACATGAATAATTCAGTGAAAATGACTGTAAACAGATGAGAACTTGTTTAGAACAGCTGAAAGAGAATCTGCAATTCAGTTCTCAGTGTAGAAAAATAGCTAAGATAAGGAAAATCCTTAATTCGAGTTAAGATAACATCAAACACTGTATGAATCCTATATTCATTACTTAAAGGAGACTAGAGTGGTAAATGTGTGTTATACAAGGCAGAATACCATTGAAATAGAGAAAGAAACACGTTCGGCAGCTTTGGAAAGCCTTACACTACTCTGAAATGTAGTACTACACTCTATAACACAGTTCAGAGACAATGTTCCCTAGCTCCCTCAGTTCATAACAGTGTGTAGGAAGTTGTTTGATAAGGTGGGCAAAGCTTATACTTGAGCCAGAAGGCAGAATATAGGAAACTACATGAAAACATGAATAATTCATTGAAAATGACTGTAAACAGATGAGAACTTGTTTAGAACAGCTGAAAGAGAATCTCCAAGTCAGTTCTTAGTGTAGAAAAGGTAGCTAAGATAAGGGAAATCCTTAATTCCAGTTAAGATCACATGAAACACTCTATGAATCCTATATTCTTTACTTAAAGGAGACTAGAGTGGTAAATGTGTGTTACATAAGGCAGAATACCATTGAAATAGAGAAAGAAACACGTTTGGCAGCTTTGGAAAGCCTTACACTTCACTGAAATGTAGTACTACACTTTATAACACAGTTGAGAGACAATGTTCCTAGCTCCCTCAGTTCATAACAGTGTGTAGGAAGTGGTTTGATAAAGTGGGCAAAGCTTATACTTGGGCCAGAAGGCAGAATATAGGAAACTACATGAAAACATGAATAATTCATTGAAAATGACTGTAAACACATGAGAACTTGTTTAGAACAGCTGAAAGAGAATCTCCAAGTCAGTTCTTAGTGTAGAAAAGGTAGCTAAGATCCGGGAAATCCTTAATTCGAGTTAAGATCACATGAAACACTGTATGAATCCTATATTCTTTACTTAAAGGACACTAGAGTGGTAAATGTGTGTTATAAAAGCCAGAATACCATTGAAATAGAGAAAGAAACACGTTTGGCAGCTTTGGAAAGCCTTACACTTCACTGAAATGTAGTACTACACTCTATAACACAGTTGAGAGACAATGTTCCTAGCTCCCTCAGTTCATAACAGTGTGTAGGAAGTTGTTTGATAAAGTGGGCAAAGCTTATACTTGGGCCAGAAGGCAGAATATAGGAAACTACATGAAAACATGAATAATTCATTGAAAATGACTGTAAACACATGAGAACTTGTTTAGAACAGCTGAAAGAGAATCTCCAAGTCAGTTCTTAGTGTAGAAAAGGTAGCTAAGATAAGGGAAATCCTTAATTCCAGTTAAGATCACATGAAACACTCTATGAATCCTATATTCTTTACTTAAAGGAGACTAGAGTGGTAAATGTGTGTTATACAAGGCAGAATACCATTGAAATAGAGAAACAAACACGTTTGGCAGCTTTGGAAAGCCTTACACTTCACTGAAATGTAGTACTACACTCTATAACACAGTTGAGAGACAATGTTCCCGAGCTGCCTCAGTTCATAACAGTGTGTAGGAAGTTGTTTGATAAAGTGGGCAAAGCTTATACTTGGGCCAGAAGGCAGAATATAGGAAACTACATGAAAACATGAATAATTCTGTGAAAATGACTGTAAACAGATGAGAACTTGTTTAGAACAGATGAAAGAGATTCTCCAAGTCAGTTCTTAGTGTAGAAAAGGTAGCTAAATCCGGGAAATCCTTAATTCGAGTTAAGATAACATCAAACACTGTATGAATCCTATATTGTTTATTTAAAGGAGAATAGAGTGGTAAATGTGTGTTATATAAGGCAGAATACCATTGAAATAAAGAAAGAAACACGTTTGGCAGCTTTGGAAAGCATTACACTTCACTGAAATGTAGTACTACACTCTATAACACAGTTGATAGACAATGTTCCTAGCTCCCTCAGTTCATAACAGTGTGTAGGAAGTTGTTTGATAAAGTGGGCAAAGCTTATACTTGGGCCAGAAGGCAGAATATAGGAAACTACATGAAAACATGAATAATTCATTGAAAATGACTGTAAACACATGAGAACTTGTTTAGAACAGCTGAAAGAGAATCTCCAAGTCAGTTCTTAGTGTAGAAAAGGTAGCTAAGATCCGGGAAATCCTTAATTCGAGTTAAGATCACATGAAACACTGTATGCATCCTATGTTCTTTACTTAAAGGTAACTAGAGTGGTAAATGTGTGTTATACAAGGCAGAATACCATTGAAATAGAGAAAGAAACACGTTCGGCAGCTTTGGAAAGGCTTACACTTCACTGAAATGTAGTACTACACTCTATAACACAGTTGAGAGACAATGTTCCCTAGCTGCCTCAGTTCATAACAGAGTGTAGGAAGGTGTTTGATAAAGTAGGCAAAGCTTATACTTGGGCCAAAAGGCAGAATATAGGAAACTACATGAAAACACGAATAACTCAGTGAAAATGACTGTAAACAGATGAGAACTTGTTTAGAACAGCTGAAAGAGAAACTCCAAGTCAGTTCTTAGTGTAGAAAAGGTAGCTAAGATAAGGGAAATCCTTAATACCAGTTAAGATCCCATGAAACATTGTATGAATTCTATATTCTTTACTTAAAGGAGACTAGAGTGGTAAATGTGTGTTATACAAGGCAGAATACCATTGAAATAGAGAAAGAAACACTTTCGGCAGCTTTGGAAAGGCTTACACTTCACTGAAATGTAGTACTACACTCTATAACACAGTTGAGAGACAATGTTCCCTAGCTGCCTCAGTTCATAACAGAGTGTAGGAAGGTGTTTGATAAAGTGGGCAAAGCTTATACTTGGGCCAGAAGGCAGAATATAGGAAACTACATGAAAACATGAATAATTCAGTGAAAATGACTGTAAACAGATGAGAACTTGTTTAGAACAGCTGAAAGAGAATCTGCAATTCAGTTCTCAGTGTAGAAAAATAGCTAAGATAAGGAAAATCCTTAATTCGAGTTAAGATAACATCAAACACTGTATGAATCCTATATTCATTACTTAAAGGAGACTAGAGTGGTAAATGTGTGTTATACAAGGCAGAATACCATTGAAATAGAGAAACAAACACGTTCGGCAGCTTTGGAAAGGCTTACACTTCACTGAAATGTAGTACTACACTCTATAACACAGTTGAGAGACAATGTTCCCTAGCTGCGTCAGTTCATAAGAGTGTAGGAAGGTGTTTGATAAAGTAGGCAAAGCTTATACATGGGCCAGAAGGCAGAATATAGGAAACTAAATGAAAACATGAATAATTCAGTGAAAATGACTGTAAACAGATGAGAACTTGTTTAAAACAGCTTAAAGAGAATCTCCAAGTCAGTTCTTAGTGTAGAAAAGGTAGATAAGATAAGGGAATTCTTTAATACCAGTTAAGATAACATCAAACACTGTATGAATCCTATATTGTTTACTGAAAGGAGACTAGAGTGGTAAATGTGTGTTATATAAGGCAGAATACCATTGAAATAGAGAAAGAAACACGTTTGGCAGCTTTGGAAAGCCTTACACTTCACTGAAATGTAGTACTACACTCTATAACACAGTTGAGAGACAATGTTCCCTAGCTCACTCAGTTCATAACAGTGTGTAGGAAGTTGTTTGATAAAGTGGGCAAAGCTTATACTTGGGCCAGAAGGCAGAATATAGGAAACTACATGAAAACATAAATAATTCAGTGAAAATGACTGTAAACAGATGAGAACTTGTTTAGAACAGATGAAAAATATTCTCTAAGTCAGTTCTTAGTGTAGAAAAGGTAGCTAAGATAAGGAAAATCCTTAATTCGAGTTAAGATAACATGTAACACTGTATGAATCCTATATTCATTACTGAAAGAAGACTAGAGTGGTAAATGTGTGTTATACAAGGCAGAATACCATTGAAATAGAGAAAGAAACAAGTTCGGCAGCTTTGGAAAGCCTTACACTTCACTGAAATGTAGTACTACACTCTATAACACAGTTGAGAGACAATGTTCCCTAGCTCCCTCAGTTCATAACAGTGTGTAGGAAGTTGTTTGATAAGGTGGGCAAAGCTTATACTTGGGCCAGAAGGCAGAATATAGGAAACTACATGAAAACATGAATAATTCATTGAAAATGACTGTAAACAGATGAGAACTTGTTTAGAACAGCTGAAAGAGAATCTCCAAGTCAGTTCTTAGTGTAGAAAAGGTAGCTAAGATAAGGGAAATCCTTAATTCCAGTTAAGATCACATGAAACACTCTATGAATCCTATATTCTTTACTTAAAGGAGACTAGAGTGGTAAATGTGTGTTATACAAGGCAGAATACCATTGAAATAGAGAAACAAACACGTTCGGCAGCTTTGGAAAGCCTTACACTTCACTGAAATGTAGTACTACACTCTATAACACAGTTGAGAGACAATGTTCCCGAGCTGCCTCAGTTCATAACAGTGTGTAGGAAGTTGTTTGATAAAGTGGGCAAAGCTTATACTTGGGGCAGAAGGCAGAATATAGGAAACTACATGAAAACATAAATAATTCAGTGAAAATGACTGTAAACAGATGAGAACTTGTTTAGAACAGATGAAAAATATTCTCCAAGTCAATTCTTAGTGTAGAAAAGGTAGCTAAATCCGGGAAATCCTTAATTCGAGTTAAGATAACATCAAACACTGTATGAATCCTATATTGTTTACTTAACTGAGACTAGAGTGGTAAATGTGTGTTATATAAGCCAGAATACCATTGAAATAGAGAAAGAAACACGTTTGGCAGCTTTGGAAAGCCTTACACTTCACTGAAATGTAGTACTACACTCTATAACACAGTTGAGAGACAATGTTCCCTAGCTCCCTCAGTTCATAACAGTGTGTAGGAAGTTGTTTGATAAAGTGGCCAAAGCTTATACTTGGGCCAGAAGGCAGAATATAGGAAACTACATGAAAACATGAATAATTCAGTGAGAATGACTGTAAACAGATGAGAACTTGTTTAGAACAACTGAAAGAGAATCTCCAAGTCAGTTCTTAGTGTAGAAAAGGTAGCTAAGATAAGGAAATCCTTAATTCAACTTAAGATAACATCAAACACTGTATGAATCCTATATTCATTACTTAAAGGAGACTAGAGTGGTAAATGTGTGTTATACAAGGCAGAATACCATTGAAATAGAGAAAGAAACACGTTCGGCAGCTTTGGAAAGCCTTACACTTCACTGAAATGTAGTACTACACTCTATAACACAGTTCAGAGACAATGTTCCCTAGCTCCCTCAATTCATAACAGTGTGTAGGAAGTTGTTTGATAAGGTGGGCAAAGCTTATACTTGGGCCAGAAGGCAGAATATAGGAAACTACATGAAAACATGAATAATTCATTGAAAATGACTGTAAACAGATGAGAACTTGTTTAGAACAGCTGAAAGAGAATCTCCAAGTCAGTTCTTAGTGTAGAAAAGGTAGCTAAGATAAGGGAAATCCTTAATTCCAGTTATGATCACATGAAACACTGTATGAATCCTATATTCTTAATTAAAGGAGACTAGAGTGGTAAATGTGTGTTATACAAGGCAGAATACCATTGAAATAGAGAAACAAACACGTTCGGCAGCTTTGGAAAGCCTTACACTTCACTGAAATGTAGTACTACACTCTATAACACAGTTGAGAGACAATGTTCCTAGCTCCCTCAGTTCATAACAGTGTGTAGGAAGTTGTTTGATAAAGTGGGAAAAGCTTATACTTGGGCCAGAAGGCAGAATATAGGAAACTACATGAAAACATGAATAATTCATTGAAAATGACTGTAAACACATGAGAACTTGTTTAGAACAGCTGAAAGAGAATCTCCAAGTCAGTTCTTAGTGTAGAAAAGGTAGCTAAGATCCGGGAAATCCTTAATTCGAGTTAAGATCACATGAAACACTGTATGAATCCTATACTCTTTACTTAAAGGAAACTAGAGTGGTAAATGTGTGTTATACAAGGCAGAATACCATTGAAATAGAGAAAGAAACATGTTCGGCAGCTTTGGAAAGGCTTACACTTCACTGAAATGTAGTACTACACTCTATAACACAGTTGAGAGACAATGTTCCCTAGCTCCCTCAGTTCATAACAGTGTGTAGGAAGGTGTTTGATAAAGTGGCCAAAGCTTATACTTGGGCCAGAAGGCAGAATATAGGAAACTACATGAAAACATGAATAATTCATTGAAAATGACTGTAAACAGATGAGAACTTGTTTAGAACAGCTGAAAGAGAATCTCCAAGTCAGTTCTTAGTGTAGAAAAGGTAGCTAAGATAAGGGAAATCCTTAATTCCAGTTAAGATCACATGAAACACTCTATGAATCCTATATTCTTTACTTAAAGGAGACTAGAGTGGTAAATGTGTGTTATACAAGGCAGAATACCATTGAAATAGAGAAACAAACACGTTCGGCAGCTTTGGAAAGCCTTACACTTCACTGAAATGTAGTACTACACTCTATAACACAGTTGAGAGACAATGTTCCCGAGCTGCCTCAGTTCATAACAGTGTGTAGGAAGTTGTTTGATAAAGTGGGCAAAGCTTATACTTGGGCCAGAAGGCAGAATATAGGAAACTACATGAAAACATAAATAATTCAGTGAAAATGACTGTAAACAGATGAGAACTTGTTTAGAACAGATGAAAAATATTCTCCAAGTCAATTCTTAGTGTAGAAAAGGTAGCTAAATCCGGGAAATCCTTAATTCGAGTTAAGATAACATCAAACACTGTATGAATCCTATATTGTTTACTTAACTGAGACTAGAGTGGTAAATGTGTGTTATATAAGCCAGAATACCATTGAAATAGAGAAAGAAACACGTTTGGCAGCTTTGGAAAGCCTTACACTTCACTGAATTGTAGTACTACACTCTATAACACAGTTGAGAGACAATGTTCCCTAGCTCCCTCAGTTCATAACAGTGTGTAGGAAGTTGTTTGATAAAGTGGCCAAAGCTTATACTTGGGCCAGAAGGCAGAATATAGGAAACTACATGAAAACATGAATAATTCAGTGAGAATGACTGTAAACAGATGAGAACTTGTTTAGAACAACTGAAAGAGAATCTCCAAGTCAGTTCTTAGTGTAGAAAAGGTAGCTAAGATAAGGAAATCCTTAATTCAACTTAAGATAACATCAAACACTGTATGAATCCTATATTCATTACTTAAAGGAGACTAGAGTGGTAAATGTGTGTTATACAAGGCAGAATACCATTGAAATAGAGAAAGAAACACGTTCGGCAGCTTTGGAAAGCCTTACACTTCACTGAAATGTAGTACTACACTCAATAACACAGTTCAGAGACAATGTTCCCTAGCTCCCTCAATTCATAACAGTGTGTAGGAAGTTGTTTGATAAGGTGGGCAAAGCTTATACTTGGGCCAGAAGGCAGAATATAGGAAACTACATGAAAACATGAATAATTCATTGAAAATGACTGTAAACAGATGAGAACTTGTTTAGAACAGCTGAAAGAGAATCTCCAAGTCAGTTCTTAGTGTAGAAAAGGTAGCTAAGATCTGGGAAATCCTTAAATCGAGTTAAGATCACATGAAACACTGTATGAATCCTATGTTCTTTACTTAAAGGTAACTAGAGTGGTAAATGTGTGTTATACAAGGCAGAATACCATTGAAATAGAGAAAGAAACACGTTCGGCAGCTTTGGAAAGGCTTACACTTCACTGAAATGTAGTACTACACTCTATAACACAGTTGAGAGACAATGTTCCCTAGCTGCCTCAGTTCATAACAGAGTGTAGGAAGGTGTTTGATAAAGTAGGCAAAGCTTATACTTGGGCCAAGAGGGAGAATATAAGAAACTACATGAAAACACGAATAACTCAGTGAAAATGACTGTAAACAGATGAGAACTTGTTTAGAACAGCTGAAAGAGAAACTCCAAGTCAGTTCTTAGTGTAGAAAAGGTAGCTAAGATAAGGGAAATCCTTAATACCAGTTAAGATCCCATGAAACATTGTATGAATTCTATATTCTTTACTTAAAGGAGACTAGAGTGGTAAATATGTGTTATACAAGGCAGAATACCATTGAAATAGAGAAAGAAACACTTTCGGCAGCTTTGGAAAGGCTTACACTTCACTGAAATGTAGTACTACACTCTATAACACAGTTGAGAGACAATGTTCCCTAGCTGCCTCAGTTCATAACAGAGTGTAGGAAGGTGTTTGATAAAGTGGGCAAAGCTTATACTTGGGCCAGAAGGCAGAATATAGGAAACTACATGAAAACATGAATAATTCATTGAAAATGACTGTAAACAGATGAGAACTTGTTTAGAACAGCTGAAAGAGAATCTCCAAGTCAGTTCTTAGTGTAGAAAAGGTAGCTAAGATAAGGAAAATCCTTAATTCGAGTTAAGATAACATCAAACACTGTATGAATCCTATATTCATTACTTAAAGGAGACTAGAGTGGTAAATGGGTGTTATACAAGGCAGAATACCATTGAAATAGAGAAAGAAACACGTTCGGCAGCTTTGGAAATCCTTACACTACACTGAAATGTAGTACTACACTCTATAACACAGTTCAGAGACAATGTTCCCTAGCTCCCTCAGTTCATAAGAGTGTGTAGGAAGTTGTTTGATAAGGTGGGCAAAGCTTATACTTGGGCCAGAAGGCAGAATATAGGAAACTACATGAAAACATGAATAATTCATTGAAAATGACTGTAAACAGATGAGAACTTGTTTAGAACAGCTGAAAGAGAATCTCCAAGTCAGTTCTTAGTGTAGAAAAGGTAGCTAAGATAAGGGAAATCCTTAATTCCAGTTAAGATAACATCAAACACTGTATGAATCCTATATTGTTTATTTAAAGGAGAATAGAGTGGTAAATGTGTGTTATATAAGGCAGAATACCATTGAAATAGAGAAAGAAACACGTTTGGCAGCTTTGGAAAGCATTACACTTCACTGAAATGTAGTACTACACTCTATAACACAGTTGAGAGACAATGTTCCTAGCTCCCTCAGTTCATAACAGTGTGTAGGAAGTTGTTTGATAAAGTGGGCAAAGCTTATACTTGGGCCAGAAGGCAGAATATAGGAAACTACATGAAAACATGAATAATTCATTGAAAATGACTGTAAACACATGAGAACTTGTTTAGAACAGCTGAAAGAGAATCTCCAAGTCAGTTCTTAGTGTAGAAAAGGTAGCTAAGATCTGGGAAATCCTTAAATCGAGTTAAGATCACATGAAACACTGTATGAATCCTATGTTCTTTACTTAAAGGTAACTAGAGTGGTAAATGTGTGTTATACAAGGCAGAATACCATTGAAATAGAGAAAGAAACACGTTCGGCAGCTTTGGAAAGGCTTACACTTCACTGAAATGTAGTACTACACTCTATAACACAGTTGAGAGACAATGTTCCCTAGCTGCCTCAGTTCATAACAGAGTGTAGGAAGGTGTTTGATAAAGTAGGCAAAGCTTATACTTGGGCCAAGAGGCAGAATATAAGAAACTACATGAAAACACGAATAACTCAGTGAAAATGACTGTAAACAGATGAGAACTTGTTTAGAACAGCTGAAAGAGAAACTCCAAGTCAGTTCTTAGTGTAGAAAAGGTAGCTAAGATAAGGGAAATCCTTAATACCAGTTAAGATCCCATGAAACATTGTATGAATTCTATATTCTTTACTTAAAGGAGACTAGAGTGGTAAATGTGTGTTATACAAGGCAGAATACCATTGAAATAGAGAAAGAAACACTTTCGGCAGCTTTGGAAAGGCTTACACTTCACTGAAATGTAGTACTACACTCTATAACACAGTTGAGAGACAATGTTCCCTAGCTGCCTCAGTTCATAACAGAGTGTAGGAAGGTGTTTGATAAAGTGGGCAAAGCTTATACTTGGGCCAGAAGGCAGAATATAGGAAACTACATGAAAACATGAATAATTCAGTGAAAATGACTGTAAACAGATGAGAACTTGTTTAGAACAGCTGAAAGAGAATCTGCAATTCAGTTCTCAGTGTAGAAAAATAGCTAAGATAAGGAAAATCCTTAATTCGAGTTAAGATAACATCAAACACTGTATGAATCCTATATTCATTACTTAAAGGAGACTAGAGTGGTAAATGTGTGTTATACAAGGCAGAATACCATTGAAATAGAGAAAGAAACACGTTCGGCAGCTTTGGAAAGCCTTACACTACTCTGAAATGTAGTACTACACTCTATAACACAGTTCAGAGACAATGTTCCCTAGCTCCCTCAGTTCATAACAGTGTGTAGGAAGTTGTTTGATAAGGTGGGCAAAGCTTATACTTGAGCCAGAAGGCAGAATATAGGAAACTACATGAAAACATGAATAATTCATTGAAAATGACTGTAAACAGATGAGAACTTGTTTAGAACAGCTGAAAGAGAATCTCCAAGTCAGTTCTTAGTGTAGAAAAGGTAGCTAAGATAAGGGAAATCCTTAATTCCAGTTAAGATCACATGAAACACTCTATGAATCCTATATTCTTTACTTAAAGGAGACTAGAGTGGTAAATGTGTGTTACATAAGGCAGAATACCATTGAAATAGAGAAAGAAACACGTTTGGCAGCTTTGGAAAGCCTTACACTTCACTGAAATGTAGTACTACACTTTATAACACAGTTGAGAGACAATGTTCCTAGCTCCCTCAGTTCATAACAGTGTGTAGGAAGTGGTTTGATAAAGTGGGCAAAGCTTATACTTGGGCCAGAAGGCAGAATATAGGAAACTACATGAAAACATGAATAATTCATTGAAAATGACTGTAAACACATGAGAACTTGTTTAGAACAGCTGAAAGAGAATCTCCAAGTCAGTTCTTAGTGTAGAAAAGGTAGCTAAGATCCGGGAAATCCTTAATTCGAGTTAAGATCACATGAAACACTGTATGAATCCTATATTCTTTACTTAAAGGACACTAGAGTGGTAAATGTGTGTTATAAAAGCCAGAATACCATTGAAATAGAGAAAGAAACACGTTTGGCAGCTTTGGAAAGCCTTACACTTCACTGAAATGTAGTACTACACTCTATAACACAGTTGAGAGACAATGTTCCTAGCTCCCTCAGTTCATAACAGTGTGTAGGAAGTTGTTTGATAAAGTGGGCAAAGCTTATACTTGGGCCAGAAGGCAGAATATAGGAAACTACATGAAAACATGAATAATTCATTGAAAATGACTGTAAACACATGAGAACTTGTTTAGAACAGCTGAAAGAGAATCTCCAAGTCAGTTCTTAGTGTAGAAAAGGTAGCTAAGATAAGGGAAATCCTTAATTCCAGTTAAGATCACATGAAACACTCTATGAATCCTATATTCTTTACTTAAAGGAGACTAGAGTGGTAAATGTGTGTTATACAAGGCAGAATACCATTGAAATAGAGAAACAAACACGTTTGGCAGCTTTGGAAAGCCTTACACTTCACTGAAATGTAGTACTACACTCTATAACACAGTTGAGAGACAATGTTCCCGAGCTGCCTCAGTTCATAACAGTGTGTAGGAAGTTGTTTGATAAAGTGGGCAAAGCTTATACTTGGGCCAGAAGGCAGAATATAGGAAACTACATGAAAACATGAATAATTCTGTGAAAATGACTGTAAACAGATGAGAACTTGTTTAGAACAGCTGAAAGAGAATCTCCAAGTCAGTTCTTAGTGTAGAAAAGGTAGCTAAGATCCGGGAAATCCTTAATTCGAGTTAAGATCACATGAAACACTGTATGCATCCTATGTTCTTTACTTAAAGGTAACTAGAGTGGTAAATGTGTGTTATACAAGGCAGAATACCATTGAAATAGAGAAAGAAACACGTTCGGCAGCTTTGGAAAGGCTTACACTTCACTGAAATGTAGTACTACACTCTATAACACAGTTGAGAGACAATGTTCCCTAGCTGCCTCAGTTCATAACAGAGTGTAGGAAGGTGTTTGATAAAGTAGGCAAAGCTTATACTTGGGCCAAAAGGCAGAATATAGGAAACTACATGAAAACACGAATAACTCAGTGAAAATGACTGTAAACAGATGAGAACTTGTTTAGAACAGCTGAAAGAGAAACTCCAAGTCAGTTCTTAGTGTAGAAAAGGTAGCTAAGATAAGGGAAATCCTTAATACCAGTTAAGATCCCATGAAACATTGTATGAATTCTATATTCTTTACTTAAAGGAGACTAGAGTGGTAAATGTGTGTTATACAAGGCAGAATACCATTGAAATAGAGAAAGAAACACTTTCGGCAGCTTTGGAAAGGCTTACACTTCACTGAAATGTAGTACTACACTCTATAACACAGTTGAGAGACAATGTTCCCTAGCTGCCTCAGTTCATAACAGAGTGTAGGAAGGTGTTTGATAAAGTGGGCAAAGCTTATACTTGGGCCAGAAGGCAGAATATAGGAAACTACATGAAAACATGAATAATTCAGTGAAAATGACTGTAAACAGATGAGAACTTGTTTAGAACAGCTGAAAGAGAATCTGCAATTCAGTTCTCAGTGTAGAAAAATAGCTAAGATAAGGAAAATCCTTAATTCGAGTTAAGATAACAACAAACACTGTATGAATCCTATATTCATTACTTAAAGGAGACTAGAGTGGTAAATGTGTGTTATACAAGGCAGAATACCATTGAAATAGAGAAAGAAACACGTTCGGCAGCTTTGGAAAGCCTTACACTACACTGAAATGTAGTACTACACTCTATAACACAGTTCAGAGACAATGTTCCCTAGCTCCCTCAGTTCATAACAGTGTGTAGGAAGTTGTTTGATAAGGTGGGCAAAGCTTATACTTGAGCCAGAAGGCAGAATATAGGAAACTACATGAAAACATGAATAATTCATTGAAAATGACTGTAAACAGATGAGAACTTGTTTAGAACAGCTGAAAGAGAATCTCCAAGTCAGTTCTTAGTGTAGAAAAGGTAGCTAAGATAAGGGAAATCCTTAATTCCAGTTAAGATCACATGAAACACTGTATGAATCCTATATTCTTTACTTAAAGGAGACTAGAGTGGTAAATGTGTGTTATACAAGGCAGAATACCATTGAAATAGAGAAACAAACACGTTCGGCAGCTTTGGAAAGCCTTACACTTCACTGAAATGTAGTACTACACTCTATAACACAGTTCAGAGACAATGTTCCCGAGCTGCCTCAGTTCATAACAGTGTGTAGAAAGTTGTTTGATAAGGTGGGCAAAGCTTATACTTGGTCCAGAAGGCAGAATATAGGAAACTACATGAAAACATGAATAATTCATTGAAAATGACTGTAAACAGAGGAGAACTTGTTTAGAACAGCTGAAAGAGAATCTCCAAGTCAGTTCTTAGTGTAGAAAAGGTAGCTAAGATAAGGGAAATCCTTAATTCCAGTTATGATCACATGAAACACTGTATGAATCCTATATTCTTAATTAAAGGAGACTAGAGTGGTAAATGTGTGTTATACAAGGCAGAATACCATTGAAATAGAGAAACAAACACGTTCGGCAGCTTTGGAAAGCCTTACACTTCACTGAAATGTAGTACTACACTCTATAACACAGTTGAGAGACAATGTTCCTAGCTCCCTCAGTTCATAACAGTCTGTAGGAAGTTGTTTGATAAAGTGGCCAAAGCTTATACTTGGGCCAGAAGGCAGAATA
Source organism: Pipistrellus hanaki (assembly GCF_964339955.1). Taxonomy (NCBI): domain Eukaryota; kingdom Metazoa; phylum Chordata; class Mammalia; order Chiroptera; family Vespertilionidae; genus Pipistrellus; species Pipistrellus hanaki. The sequence continues at coordinate 467,007 of NC_140511.1, forward strand.
TAGGAAACTACATGAAAACATGAATAATTCAGTGAAAATGACTGTAAACAGATGAGAACTTGTTTAGAACAGCTGAAAGAGAATCTTCAAGTCAGTTCTTAGTGTAGAAAAGGTAGCTAAGATAAGGAAAATCCTTAATTCGAGTTAAGATAACATCAAACACTGTATGAATCCTATATTCATTACATAAAGGAGACTAGAGTGGTAAATGTGTGTTATACAAGGCAGAATACCATTGAAATAGAGAAAGAAACACGTTCGGCAGCTTTGGAAAGCCTTACACTACACTGAAATGTAGTACTACACTCTATAACACAGTTCAGAGACAATGTTCCCTAGCTCCCTCAGTTCATAACAGTGTGTAGGAAGTTGTTTGATACGGTGGGCAAAGCTTATACTTGGGCCAGAAGGCAGAATATAGGAAACTACATGAAATCTTGAATAATTCAGTGGAAATGCCTGTAAACAGATGAGAACTTGTTTAGAACAGCTGAAAGAGAATCTCCAAGTCAGTTCTTAGTGTAGAAAAGGTAGCTAAGATCCGGGAAATCCTTAACTCGAGTTAAGATCACATGAAACACTGTATGAATCCTATATTCTTTACTTAAAGGAAACTAGAGTGGTAAATGTGTGTTATACAAGGCAGAATACCATTGAAATAGAGAAAGAAACACGTTCGGCAGCTTTGGAAAGGCTTACACTTCACTGAAATGTAGTACTACACTCTATAACACAGTTGAGAGACAATGTTCCCTAGCTGCCTCAGTTCATAACAGAGTGTAGGAAGGTGTTTGATAAAGTAGGCAAAGCTTAAACTTGGGCCAGAAGGCAGAATATAGGAAACTACATGAAAACATGAATAATTCAGTGAAAATGACTGTAAACAGATGAGAACTTGTTTAGAACAGCTGAAAGAGAAACTCCAAGTCAGTTCTTAGTGTAGAAAAGGTAGCTAAGATAAGGGAAATCCTTAATACCAGTTAAGATCCCATGAAACATTGTATGAATCCTATATTCTTTACTTAAAGGACACTAGAGTGGTAAATGTGTGTTATACAAGGCAGAATACCATTGAAATAGAGAAACAAACACGTTCGGCAGCTTTGGAAAGCCTTACACTTCACTGAAATGCAGTACTACACTCTATAACACAGTTGAGAGACAATGTTCCCGAGCTGCCTCAGTTCATAACAGTGTGTAGGAAGTTGTTTGATAAAGTGGGCAAAGCTTATACTTGGGCCCGAAGGCAGAATATAGGATACTACATGAAAACATAAATAATTCAGTGAAAATGACTGTAAACAGATGAGAACTTGTTTAGAACAACTGAAAGAGAATCTCCAAGTCAGTTCTTAGTGTAGAAAAGGTAGCTAAGATAAGGAAAATCCTTAATTCGAGTTAAGATAACATCAAACACTGTATGAATCCTATATTCATTACTTAAAGGAGACTAGAGTGGTAAATGTGTGTTATACAAAGCAGAATACCATTGAAATAGAGAAAGAAACAAGTTTGGCAGCTTTGGAAAGCCTTACACTTCACTGAAATGTATTACTACACTCTATAACACAGTTGAGAGACAATGTTCCCTAGCTCCCTCAGTTCATAACAGTGTGTAGGAAGTTGTTTGATAAAGTGGGCAAAGCTTATACTTGGGCCAGAAGGCAGAATATAGGAAACTACATGAAAACATGAATAATTCATTGAAAATGACTGTGTACACATGAGAACTTGTTTAGAACAGCTGAAAGAGAATCTCCAAGTCAGTTCTCAGTGCAGAAAAGGTAGCTAAGATCCGGGAAATCCTTAATTCGAGTTAAGATCACATGAAACACTGTATGAATCCTATATTCTTTACTTAAAGGAAACTAGAGTGGTAAATGTGTGTTATATAAGGCAGAATACCATTGAAATAGAGAAAGAAACACTTTCGGCAGCTTTGGAAAGGCTTACACTTCACTGAAATGTAGTACTACACTCTATAACACAGTTGAGAGACAATGTTCCCTAGCTGCCTCAGTTCATAACAGAGTGTAGGAAGGTGTTTGCTAAAGTGGGCAAAGCTTACACTTGGGCCAGAAGGCAGAATATAGGAAACTACATGAGAACATGAATAATTCAGTGAAAATGACTGTAAACAGATGAGAACTTCTTTAGAACAGCTGAAAGAGAATCTCCAAGTCAGTTCTTAGTGTAGAAAAGGTAGCTAAGATAAGGGAAATCCTTAATTCCAGTTAAGATCACATGAAACACTCTATGAATCCTATATTCTTTACTTAAAGGAGACTAGAGTGGTAAATGTGTGTTATACAAGGCAGAATACCATTGAAATAGAGAAACAAACACGTTCGGCAGCTTTGGAAAGCCTTACATTTCACTGAAATGTAGTACTACACTCTATAACACAGTTGAGAGACAATGTTCCCGAGCTGCCTCAGTTCATAACAGTGTGTAGGAAGTTGTTTGATAAGGTGGGCAAAGCTTATACTTGAGCCAGAAGGCAGAATATAGGAAACTACATGAAAACATGAATAATTCATTGAAAATGACTGTAAACAGATGAGAACTTGTTTAGAACAGCTGAAAGAGAATCTCCAAGTCAGTTCTTAGTGTAGAAAAGGTAGCTAAGATAAGGGAAATCCTTAATTCCAGTTAAGATCACATGAAACACTCTATGAATCCTATATTCTTTACTTAAAGGAGACTAGAGTGGTAAATGTGTGTTATAAAAGCCAGAATACCATTGAAATAGAGAAAGAAACACGTTTGGCAGCTTTGGAAAGCCTTACACTTCACTGAAATGTAGTACTACACTCTATAACACAGTTGAGAGACAATGTTCCTAGCTCCCTCAGTTCATAACAGTGTGTAGGAAGTTGTTTGATAAAGTGGGCAAAGCTTATACTTGGGCCAGAAGGCAGAATATAGGAAACTACATGAAAACATGAATAATTCATTGAAAATGACTGTAAACACATGAGAACTTGTTTAGAACAGCTGAAAGAGAATCTCCAAGTCAGTTCTTAGTGTAGAAAAGGTAGCTAAGATAAGGGAAATCCTTAATTCCAGTTAAGATCACATGAAACACTCTATGAATCCTATATTCTTTACTTAAAGGAGACTAGAGTGGTAAATGTGTGTTATACAAGGCAGAATACCATTGAAATAGAGAAACAAACACGTTTGGCAGCTTTGGAAAGCCTTACACTTCACTGAAATGTAGTACTACACTCTATAACACAGTTGAGAGACAATGTTCCCGAGCTGCCTCAGTTCATAACAGTGTGTAGGAAGTTGTTTGATAAAGTGGGCAAAGCTTATACTTGGGCCAGAAGGCAGAATATAGGAAACTACATGAAAACATGAATAATTCTGTGAAAATGACTGTAAACAGATGAGAACTTGTTTAGAACAGATGAAAGAGATTCTCCAAGTCAGTTCTTAGTGTAGAAAAGGTAGCTAAATCCGGGAAATCCTTAATTCGAGTTAAGATAACATCAAACACTGTATGAATCCTATATTGTTTATTTAAAGGAGAATAGAGTGGTAAATGTGTGTTATATAAGGCAGAATACCATTGAAATAGAGAAAGAAACACGTTTGGCAGCTTTGGAAAGCATTACACTTCACTGAAATGTAGTACTACACTCTATAACACAGTTGAGAGACAATGTTCCTAGCTCCCTCAGTTCATAACAGTGTGTAGGAAGTTGTTTGATAAAGTGGGCAAAGCTTATACTTGGGCCAGAAGGCAGAATATAGGAAACTACATGAAAACATGAATAATTCATTGAAAATGACTGTAAACACATGAGAACTTGTTTAGAACAGCTGAAAGAGAATCTCCAAGTCAGTTCTTAGTGTAGAAAAGGTAGCTAAGATCCGGGAAATCCTTAATTCGAGTTAAGATCACATGAAACACTGTATGAATCCTATGTTCTTTACTTAAAGGTAACTAGAGTGGTAAATGTGTGTTATACAAGGCAGAATACCATTGAAATAGAGAAAGAAACACGTTCGGCAGCTTTGGAAAGGCTTACACTTCACTGAAATGTAGTACTACACTCTATAACACAGTTGAGAGACAATGTTCCCTAGCTGCCTCAGTTCATAACAGAGTGTAGGAAGGTGTTTGATAAAGTAGTCAAAGCTTATACTTGGGCCAAAAGGCAGAATATAGGAAACTACATGAAAACACGAATAACTCAGTGAAAATGACTGTAAACAGATGAGAACTTCTTTAGAACAGCTGAAAGAGAATCTCCAAGTCAGTTCTTAGTGTAGAAAAGGTAGCTAAGATAAGGGAAATCCTTAATTCCAGTTAAGATCACATGAAACACTCTATGAATCCTATATTCTTTACTTAAAGGAGACTAGAGTGGTAAATGTGTGTTATACAAGGCAGAATACCATTGAAATAGAGAAAGAAACACGTTCGGCAGCTTTGGAAAGGCTTACACTTCACTGAAATGTAGTACTACACTCTATAACACAGTTGAGAGACAATGTTCCCTAGCTGCCTCAGTTCATAACAGAGTGTAGGAAGGTGTTTGATAAAGTAGGCAAAGCTTATACTTGGGCCAGAAGGCAGAATATAGGAAACTACATGAAAACATGAATAATTCAGTGAAAATGACTGTAAACAGATGAGAACTTGTTTAAAACAGCTGAAAGAGAAACTCCAAGTCAGTTCTTAGTGTAGAAAAGGTAGCTAAGATAAGGGAAATCCTTAATACCAGTTAAGATCCCATGAAACATTGTATGAATCCTATATTCTTTACTTAAAGGAAACTAGAGTGGTAAATTTGTGTTATACAAGGCAGAATACCATTGAAATAGAGAAAGAAACACTTTCGGCAGCTTTGGAAAGGCTTACACTTCACTGAAATGTAGTACTACACTCTATAACACAGTTGAGAGACAATGTTCCCTAGCTCCCTCAGTTCATAACAGTGTGTAGGAAGTTGTTTGATAAAGTGGCCAAAGCTTATACTTGGGCCAGAAGGCAGAATATAGGAAACTACATTAAAACCCGAATAATTCAGTGAAAATGATTGTAAACAGATGAGAACTTGTTTAGAACAGCTGAAAGAGAATCTCCAAGTCAGTTCTTAGTGTAGAAAAGGTAGATAAGATAAGGAAAATCCTTAATTCGAGTTAAGATAACATCAAACACTGTATGAATCCTATATTCATTACTTAAAGGAGACTAGAGTGGTAAATGTGTGTTATACAAGGCAGAATACCATTGAAATAGAGAAAGAAACAAGTTTGGCAGCTTTGGAAAGCCTTACACTTCACTGAAATGTAGTACTACACTCTATAACACAGTTGAGAGACAATGTTCCCTAGCTCCCTCAGTTCATAACAGTGTGTAGGAAGTTGTTTGATAAAGTGGCCAAAGCTTATACTTGGGCCAGAAGGCAGAATATAGGAAACTACATGAAAACATGAATAATTCAGTGAAATTGACTGTAAACAGATGAGAACTTGTTTAGAACAGCTGAAAGAGAATCTCCAAGTCAGTTCTTAGTGTAGAAAAGGTAGCTAAGATAAGGGAAATCCTTAATTCCAGTTAAGATCACATGAAACACTCTATGAATCCTATATTCTTTACTTAAAGGGGACTAGAGTGGTAAATGTGTGTTATACAAGGCAGAATACCATTGAAATAGAGAAACAAACACGTTCGGCAGCTTTGGAAAGCCTTACACTTCACTGAAATGTAGTACTACACTCTATAACACAGTTGAGAGACAATGTTCCCGAGCTGCCTCAGTTCATAACAGTGTGTAGGAAGTTGTTTGATAAAGTGGGCAAAGCTTATACTTGGGCCCGAAGGCAGAATATAGGATACTACATGAAAGCATAAATAATTCAGTGAAAATGACTTTAAACAGATGAGAACTTGTTTAGAACTGATGAAAAATATTCTCCAAGGCAGTTCTTAGTGTAGAAAAGGTAGCTAAATCCGGGAAATCCTTAATTCGAGTTAAGATAACATCAAACACTGTATGAATCCTATATTGTTTACTTAAAGGAGACTAGAGTGGTAAATGTGTGTTATAAAAGCCAGAATACCATTGAAATAGAGAAAGAAACACGTTTGGCAGCTTTGGAAAGCCTTACACTTCACTGAAATGTAGTACTACACTCTATAACACAGTTGAGAGACAATGTTCCTAGCTCCCTCAGTTCATAACAGTGTGTAGGAAGGTGTTTGATAAAGTAGGCAAAGCTTATACTTGGGCCAGAAGGCAGAATATAGGAAACTACATGAAAACATGAATAATTCAGTGAAAATGACTGTAAACAGATGAGAACTTGTTTAGAACAGCTGAAAGAGAAACTCCAAGTCAGTTCTTAGTGTAGAAAAGGTAGCTAAGATAAGGGAAATCCTTAATACCAGTTAAGATCCCATGAAACATTGTATGAATCCTATATTCTTTACTTAAAGGAAACTAGAGTGGTAAATGTGTGTTATACAAGGCAGAATACCATTGAAATAGAGAAAGAAACACTTTCGGCAGCTTTGGAAAGGCTTACACTTCACTGAAATGTAGTACTACACTCTATAACACAGTTGAGAGACAATGTTCCCTAGCTGCCTCAGTTCATAACAGAGTGTAGGAAGGTGTTTGATAAAGTGGGCAAAGCTTATACTTGGGCCAGAAGGCAGAATATAGGAAACTACATGAAAACATGAATAATTCAGTGAAAATGACTGTAAACAAATGAGAACTTGTTTAGAACAGCTGAAAGAGAATCTCCAAGTCAGTTCTTAGTGTAGAAAAGGTAGCTAAGATAAGGAAAATCCTTAATTCGAGTTAAGATAACATCAAACACTGTATGAATCCTATATTCATTACTTAAAGGAGACTAGAGTGGTAAATGTGTGTTATACAAAGCAGAATACCATTGAAATAGAGAAAGAAACAAGTTTGGCAGCTTTGGAAAGCCTTACACTTCATTGAAATGTAGTACTACACTCTATAACACAGTTGAGAGACAATGTTCCCTAGCTCCCTCAGTTCATAACAGTGTGTAGGAAGTTGTTTGATAAAGTGGCCAAAGCTTATACTTGGGCCAGAAGGCAGAATATAGGAAACTACATGAAAACATGAATAATTCAGTGAAAATGACTGTAAACATATGAGAACTTGTTTAGAACAGCTGAAAGAGAATCTCCAAGACAGTTCTTAGTGTAGAAAAGGTAGCTAAGATAAGGGAAATCCTTAATTCCAGTTAAGATCACATGAAACACTCTATGAATCCTATATTCTTTACTTAAAGGGGACTAGAGTGGTAAATGTGTGTTATACAAGGCAGAATACCATTGAAATAGAGAAACAAACACGTTCGGCAGCTTTGGAAAGCCTTACACTTCACTGAAATGCAGTACTACACTCTATAACACAGTTGAGAGACAATGTTCCCGAGCTGCCTCAGTTCATAACAGTGTGTAGGAAGTTGTTTGATAAAGTGGGCAAAGCTTATACTTGGGCCCGAAGGCAGAATATAGGATACTACATGAAAACATAAATAATTCAGTGAAAATGACTGTAAACAGATGAGAACTTGTTTAGAACAGCTGAAAGAGAATCTCCAAGTCAGTTCTTAGTGTAGAAAAGGTAGCTAAGATAAGGAAAATCCTTAATTCGAGTTAAGATAACATCAAACACTGTATGAATCCTATATTCATTACTTAAAGGAGACTAGAGTGGTAAATGTTTGTTATACAAAGCAGAATACCATTGAAATAGAGAAAGAAACAAGTTTGGCAGCTTTGGAAATCCTTACACTTCACTGAAATGTAGTACTACACTCTATAACACAGTTGAGAGACAATGTTCCCTAGCTCCCTCAGTTCATAACAGTGTGTAGGAAGTTGTTTGATAAAGTGGCCAAAGCTTATACTTGGGCCAGAAGGCAGAATATAGGAAACTACATGAAAACCTGAATAATTCAGTGAAAATGACTGTAAACAGATGAGAACTTGTTTAGAACAGCTGAAAGAGAATCTCCAAGTCAGTTCTTAGTGTAGAAAAGGTAGATAAGATAAGGAAAAACCTTAATTCGAGTTAAGATAACATCAAACACTGTATGAATCCTATATTCATTACTTAAAGGAGACTAGAGTGGTAAATGTGTGTTATACAAGGCAGAATACCATTGAAATAGAGAAAGAAACAAGTTTGGCAGCTTTGGAAAGCCTTACACTTCACTGGAATGTAGTACTACACTCTATAACACAGTTAAGAGACAATGTTCCTAGCTCCCTCAGTTCATAACAGTGTGTAGGAAGTTGTTTGATAAAGTGGGCAAAGCTTATACTTGGGCCAGAAGGCAGAATATAGGAAACTACATGAAAACATGAATAATTCATTGAAAATGACTGTGTACACATGAGAACTTGTTTAGAACAGCTGAAAGAGAATCTCCAAGTCAGTTCTTAGTGCAGAAAAGGTAGCTAAGATCCGGGAAATCCTTAATTCGAGTTAAGATCACATGAAACACTGTATGAATCCTATATTCTTTACTTAAAGGAAACTAGAGTGGTAAATGTGTGTTATACAAGGCAGAATACCATTGAAATAGAGAAAGAAACAAGTTCGGCAGCTTTGGAAAGCCTTACACTTCACTGAAATGTAGTACTACACTCTATAACACAGTTGAGAGACAATGTTCCCTAGCTCCCTCAGTTCATAACAGTGTGTAGGAAGTTATTTGATAAAGTGGCCAAAGCTTATACTTGGGCCAGAAGGCAGAATATAGGAAACTACATGAAAACATGAATAATTCAGTGAAAATGACTGTAAACAGATGAGAACTTATTTAGAACAGCTGAAAGAGAATCTCCAAGTCAGTTCTTAGTGTAGAAAAGGTAGCTAAGATAAGGAAAATCCTTAATTCGAGTTAAGATAACATCAAACACTGTATGAATCCTATATTCATTACTTAAAGGAGACTAGAGTGGTAAATGTGTGTTATACAAGGCAGAATACCATTGAAATAGAGAAAGAAACAAGTTCGGCAGCTTTGGAAAGCCTTACACTTCACTGAAATGTAGTACTACACTCTATAACACAGTTGAGAGACAATGTTCCCTAGCTCCCTCAGTTCATAACAGTGTGTAGGAAGTTGTTTGATAAAGTGGCCAAAGTTTATACTTGGGCCAGAAGGCAGAATATAGGAAACTACATGAAAACTTGAATAATTCAGTGGAAATGCCAGTAAACAGATGAGAACTTGTTTAGAAGAGCTGAAAGAGAATCTCCAAGTCAGTTCTTAGTGTAGAAAAGGTAGCTAAAATCCGGGAAATCCTTAATTCGAGTTAAGATCACATGAAACACTGTATGAATCCTATATTCTTTACTTAAAGGAAACTAGAATGGTAAATGTGTGTTATACAAGGCAGAATACCATTGAAATAGAGAAAGAAAGACTTTCGGCAGCTTTGGAAAGGCTTACACTTCACTGAAATGTAGTACTACACTCTATAACACAGTTGAGAGACAATGTTCCCTAGCTGCCTCAGTTCATAACAGAGTGTAGGAAGGTGTTTGATAAAGTGGGCAAAGCTTATACTTGGGCCAGAAGGCAGAATATAGGAAACTACATGAAAACATGAATAATTCAGTGAAAATGACTGTAAACAGATGAGAACTTGTTTAGAACAGCTGAAAGAGAATCTCCAAGTCAGTTCTTAGTGTAGAAAAGGTAGCTAAGATAAGGAAAATCCTTAATTCGAGTTAAGATAACATCAAACACTGTATGAATCCTATATTCATTACTTAAAGGAGACTAGAGTGGTAAATGTGTGTTATACAAGGCAGAATACCATTGAAATAGAGAAAGAAACAAGTTCGGCAGCTTTGGAAAGCCTTACACTTCACTGAAATGTAGTACTACACTCTATAACACAGTTGAGAGACAATGTTCCCTAGCTCCCTCAGTTCATAACAGTGTGTAGGAAGTTGTTTGATAAAGTGGCCAAAGCTTATACTTGGGCCAGAAGGCAGAATATAGGAAACTACATGAAAACATGAATAATTCAGTGAAAATGACTGTAAACAGATGAGAACTTGTTTAGAACAGCTGAAAGAGAATCTCCAAGTCAGTTCTTAGTGTAGAAAAGGTAGCTAAGATAAGGGAAATCCTTAATTCCAGTTAAGATCACATGAAACACTGTATGAATCCTATATTCATTACTTAAAGGAGACTAGAGTGGTAAATGTGTGTTATACAAGGCAGAATACCATTGAAATAGAGAAAGAAACACTTTCGGCAGCTTTGGAAAGGCTTACACTTCACTGAAATGTAGTACTACACTCTATAACACAGTTGAGAGACAATGTTCCCTAGCTGCCTCAGTTCATAACAGAGTGTAGGAAGGTGTTTGATAAAGTGGGCAAAGCTTATACTCGGGCCAGAAGGCAGAATATTGGAAACTACATGAAAACATGAATAATTCAGTGAAAATGACTGTAAACAGATGAGAACTTGTTTAGAACAGTTGAAAGAGAATCTCCAAGTCAGTTCTTAGTGTAGAAAAGGTAGCTAAGATAAGGAAAATCCTTAATTCGAGTTAAGATAACATCAAACACTGTATGAATCCTATATTCATTACTTAAAGTAGACTAGAGTGGTAAATGTGTGTTATACAAGGCAGAATACCATTGAAATAGAGAAAGAAACAAGTTCGGCAGCTTTGGAAAGCCTTACACTTCACTGAAACGTAGTACTAAACTCTATAACACAGTTGAGAGACAATGTTCCCTAGCTACCTCAGTTCATAACAGTGTGTAGGAGTTGTTTGATAAAGTGGCCAAAGCTTATACTTGGGCCAGAAGGCAGAATATAGGAAACTACATGAAAACATGAATAATTCAGTGAAAATGACTGTAAACAGATGAGAACTTGTTTAGAACAGCTGAAAGAGAATCTCCAAGTCAGTTCTTAGTGTAGAAAAGGTAGCTAAGATAAGGAAAATCCTTAATTCGAGTTAAGATAACATCAAACACTGTATGAATCCTATATTCATTACTTAAAGGAGACTAGAGTGGTAAATGTGTGTTATACAAGGCAGAATACCATTGAAATAGAGAAAGAAACAAGTTCGGCAGCTTTGGAAAGCCTTACACTTCACTGAAATGTAGTACTACACTCTATAACACAGTTGAGAGACAATGTTCCCTAGCTCCCTCAGTTCATAACAGTGTGTAGGAAGTTGTTTGATAAAGTTGCCAAAGCTTATACTTGGGCCAGAAGGCAGAATATAGGAAACTACATGAAAACTTGAATAATTCAGTGGAAATGCCGGTAAACAGATGAGAACTTGTTTAGAAGAGCTGAAAGAGAATCTCCAAGTCAGTTCTTAGTGTAGAAAAGGTAGCTAAAATCCGGGAAATCCTTAATTCGAGTTAAGATCACATGAAACACTGTATGAATCCTATATTCTTTACTTAAAGGAAACTAGAATGGTAAATGTGTGTTATACAAGGCAGAATACCATTGAAATAGAGAAAGAAACACTTTCGGCAGCTTTGGAAAGGCTTACACTTCACTGAAATGTAGTACTACACTCTATAACACAGTTGAGAGACAATGTTCCCTAGCTGCCTCAGTTCATAACAGAGTGTAGGAAGGTGTTTGATAAAGTGGGCAAAGCTTATACTTGGGCCAGAAGGCAGAATATAGGAAACTACATGAAAACATGAATAATTCAGTGAAAATGACTGTAAACAGATGAGAACTTGTTTAGAACAGCTAAAAGAGAATCTCCAAGTCAGTTCTTAGTGTAGAAAAGGTAGCTAAGATAAGGAAAATCCTTAATTCGAGTTAAGATAACATCAAACACTGTATGATTCCTATATTCATTACTTAAAGGAGACTAGAGTGGTAAATGTGTGTTATACAAACCAGAATACCATTGAAATAGAGAAAGAAACAAGTTCGGCAGCTTTGGAAAGCCTTACACTTCACTGAAATGTAGTACTACACTCTATAACACAGTTGAGAGACAATGTTCCCTAGCTCCCTCAGTTCATAACAGTGTGTAGGAAGTTGTTTGATAAAGCGGCCAAAGCTTATACTTGGGCCAGAAGGCAGAATATAGGAAACTACATGAAAACATGAATAATTCAGTGAAAATGACTGTAAACAGATGAGAACTTGTTTAGAACAGCTGAAAGAGAATCTCCAAGTCAGTTCTTAGTGTAGAAAAGGTAGCTAAGATAAGGAAAATCCTTAATTCGAGTTAAGATCACATGAAACACTGTATGAATCCTATATTCTTTACTTAAAGGAAACTAGAGTGGTAAATGTGTGTTATACAAGGCAGAATACCATTGAAATAGAGAAAGAAACACGTTCGGCAGCTTTGGAAAGGCTTACACTTCACTGAAATGTAGTACTACACTCTATAACACAGTTGAGAGACAATGTTACCTAGCTGCCTCAGTTCATACCAGAGTGTAGGAAGGTGTTTGATAAAGTAGGCAAAGCTTATACTTGGGCCAGAAGGCAGAATATAGGAAACTACATGAAAACATGAATAATTCAGTGAAAATGACTGTAAACAGATGAGAACTTGTTTAGAACAGCTGAAAGAGAAACTCCAAGTCAGTTCTTAGTGTAGAAAACGTAGCTAAGATAAGGGAAATCCTTAATACCAGTTAAGATCCCATGAAACATTGTATGAATCCTATATTCTTTACTTAAAGGAAACTAGAGTGGTAAATGTGTGTTATACAAGGCAGAATACCATTGAAATAGAGAAAGAAACACTTTCGGCAGCTTTGGAAAGGCTTACACTTCACTGAAATGTAGTACTACACTCTATAACACAGTTGAGAGACAATGTTCCTAGCTCCCTCAGTTCATAACAGTGTGTAGGAAGTTGTTTGATAAAGTGGGCAAAGCTTATACTTGGGCCAGAAGGCAGAATATAGGAAACTACATGAAAACATGAATAATTCATTGAAAATGACTGTGTACACATGAGAACTTGTTTAGAACAGCTGAAAGAGAATCTCCAAGTCAGTTCTTAGTGCAGAAAAGGTAGCTAAGATCCGGGAAATACTTAATTCGAGTTAAGATCACATGAAACACTGTATGAATCCTATATTCTTTACTTAAAGGAAACTAGAGTGGTAAATGTGTGTTATACAAGGCAGAATACCATTGAAATAGAGAAAGAAACACGTTCGGCAGCTTTGGAAAGGCTTACACTTCACTGAAATGTAGTAATACACTCTATAACACAGTTGAGAGACAATGTTCCCTAGCTGCCTCAGTTCATAACAGAGTGTAGGAAGGTGTTTGATAAAGTAGGCAAAGCTTATACTTGGGCCAGAAGGCAGAATATAGGAAACTACATGAAAACATGAGTAATTCAGTGAAAATGACTGTAAACAGATGAGAACTTGTTTAGAACAGCTGAAAGAGAAACTCCAAGTCAGTTCTTAGTGTAGAAAAGGTAGCTAAGATAAGGGAAATCCTTAATACCAGTTAAGATCCCATGAAACATTGTGTGAATCCTATATTCTTTACTTAAAGGAAACTAGAGTGGTAAATGTGTGTTATACAAGGCAGAATACCATTGAAATAGAGAAAGAAACACTTTCGGCAGCTTTGGAAAGGCTTACACTTCACTGAAATGTAGTACTACACTCTATAACACGGTTGAGAGACAATGTTCCCTAGCTGCCTTAGTTCATAACAGAGTGTAGGAAGGTGTTTGATAAAGTGGGCAAAGCTTATACTTGGGCCAGAAGGCAGAATATAGGAAACTACATGAAAACATGAATATTTCAGTGAAAATGACTGTAAACAAATGAGAACTTGTTTAGAACAGCTGAAAGAGAATCTCCAAGTCAGTTCTTAGTGTAGAAAAGGTAGCTAAGATAAGGAAAATCCTTAATTCGAGTTAAGATAACATCAAACACTGTATGAATCCTATATTCATTACTTAAAGGAGACTAGAGTGGTAAATGTGTGTTATACAAAGCAGAATACCATTGAAATAGAGAAAGAAACAAGTTTGTCAGCTTTGGAAAGCCTTACACTTCATTGAAATGTAGTACTACACTCTATAACACAGTTGAGAGACAATGTTCCCTAGCTCCCTCAGTTCATAACAGTGTGTAGGAAGTTGTTTGATAAAGTGGCCAAAGCTTATACTTGGGCCAGAAGGCAGAATATAGGAAACTACATGAAAACATGAATAATTCAGTGAAAATGACTGTAAACAGATGAGAACTTGTTTAGAACAGCTGAAAGAGAATCTCCAAGTCAGTTCTTAGTGTAGAAAAGGTAGCTAAGATAAGGGAAATCCTTAATTCCAGTAAAGATCACATGAAACACTCTATGAATCCTATATTCTTTACTTAAAGGGGACTAGAGTGGTAAATGTGTGTTATACAACGCAGAATACCATTGAAATAGAGAAACAAACACGTTCGGCAGCTTTGGAAAGCCTTACACTTCACTGAAATGTAGTACTACACTCTATAACACAGTTGAGAGACAATGTTCCCGAGCTGCCTCAGTTCATAACAGTGTGTAGGAAGTTGTTTGATAAAGTGGGCAAAGCTTATACTTGGGCCCGAAGGCAGAATATAGGATACTACATGAAAACATAAATAATTCAGTGAAAATGACTGTAAACAGATGAGAACTTGTTTAGAACAGATAAAAAATATTCTCCAAGTCAGTTCTTAGTGTAGAAAAGGTAGCTAAATCCGGGAAATCCTTAATTCGAGTTAAGATAACATCAAACACTGTATGAATCCTATATTGTTTACTTAAAGGAGACTAGAGTGGTAAATGTGTGTTATATAAGCCAGAATACCATTGAAATAGAGAAAGAAACACGTTTGGCAGCTTTGGAAAGCCTTACACTTCACTGAAATGTAGTACTACACTCTATAACACAGTTGAGAGACAATGTTCCTAGCTCCCTCAGTTCATAACAGTGTGTAGGAAGTTGTTTGATAAAGTGGGCAAAGCTTATACTTGGGCCAGAAGGCAGAATATAGGAAACTACATGAAAACATGAATAATTCATTGAAAATGACTGTAAACACATGAGAACTTGTTTAGAACAGCTGAAAGAGAATCTCCAAGTCAGTTCTTAGTGTAGAAAAGGTAGCTACTATCCGGGAAATCCTTAATTCGAGTTAAGATCACATGAAACACTGTATGAATCCTATATTCTTTACTTAAAGGAAACTAGAGTGGTAAATGTGTGTTATACAAGGCAGAATACCATTGAAATAGAGAAAGAAACACTTTCGGCAGCTTTGGAAAGGCTTACACTTCACTGAAATGTAGTACTACACTCTATAACACAGTTGAGAGACAATGTGTCCTAGCTGCCTCAGTTCATAACAGAGTGTAGGAAGGTGTTTGATAAAGTGGGCAAAGCTTATACTTGGGCCAGAAGGCAGAATATAGGAAACTACATGAAAACATGAATAATTCAGTGAGAATGACTGTAAACAGATGAGAACTTGTTTAGAACAGCTGAAAGAGAATCTCCAAGTCAGTTCTTAGTGTAGAAAAGGTAGCTAAGATAAGGAAAATCCTTAATTCGAGTTAAGATAACATCAAACACTGTATGAATCCTATATTCATTACTTAAAGGAGACTAGAGTGGTAAATGTGTGTTATACAAGGCAGAATACCATTGAAATAGAGAAAGAAACACGTTCGGCAGCTTTGGAAAGCCTTACACTACACTGAAATGTAGTACTACACTCTATAACACAGTTGAGAGACAATGTTCCCTAGCTCCCTCAGTTCATAACAGTGTGTAGGAAGTTGTTTGATAAAGTGGGCAAAGCTTATACTTGGGCCAGAAGGCAGAATATAGGAAACTACATGAAAACATGAATAATTCAGTGAAAATGACTGTAAACAGATGAGAACTTGTTTAGAACAGCTGAAAGAGAATCTCCAAGTCAGTTCTTAGTGTAGAAAAGGTAGCTAAGATAAGGAAAATCCTTAATTCGAGTTAAGATAACATCAAACACTGTATGAATCCTATATTCATTACCTAAAGGAGACTAGAGTGGTAAATGTGTGTTATACAAGGCAGAATACCATTGAAATAGAGAAAGAAACACGTTCGGCAGCTTTGGAAGCCTTACACTACACTGAAATGTAGTACTACACTCTATAACACAGTTCAGAGACAATGTTCCCTAGCTCCCTCAGTTCATAACAGTGTGTAGGAAGTTGTTTGATAAGGTGGGCAAAGCTTATACTTGGGCCAGAAGGCAGAATATAGGAAACTACATGAAAACATGAATAATTCATTGAAAATGACTGTAAACTGATGAGAACTTGTTTAGAACAGCTGAAAGAGAATCTCCAAGTCAGTTCTTAGTGTAGAAAAGGTAGCTAAGATAAGGGAAATCCTTAATTCCAGTTAAGATCACATGAAACACTCTATGAATCCTATATTCTTTACTTAAAGGAGACTAGAGTGGTAAATGTGTGTTATACAAGGCAGAATACCATTGAAATAGAGAAACAAACACGTTCGGCAGCTTTGGAAAGCCTTACACTTCACTGAAATGTAGTACTACACTCTATAACACAGTTGAGAGACAATGTTCCCGAGCTGCCTCAGTTCATAACAGTGTGTAGGAAGTTGTTTGATAAAGTGGGCAAAGCTTATACTTGGGCCAGAAGGCAGAATATAGGAAACTACATGAAAACATAAATAATTCAGTGAAAATGACTGTAAACAGATGAGAACTTGTTTAGAACAGATGAAAAATATTCTCCAAGTCAGTTCTTAGTGTAGAAAAGGTAGCTAAATCCGGGAAATCCTTAATTCGAGTTAAGATAACATCAAACACTGTATGAATCCTATATTGTTTACTTAAAGGAGACTAGAGTGGTAAATGTGTGTTATATAAGCCAGAATACCATTGAAATAGAGAAAGAAACACGTTTGGCAGCTTTGGAAAGCGTTACACTTCACTGAAATGTAGTACTACACTCTATAACACAGTTGAGAGACAATGTTCCTAGCTCCCTCAGTTCATAACAGTGTGTAGGAAGTTGTTTGATAAAGTGGGCAAAGCTTATACTTGGGCCAGAAGGCAGAATATAGGAAACTACATGAAAACATGAATAATTCATTGAAAATGACTGTAAACACATGAGAACTTGTTTAGAACAGCTGAAAGAGAATCT
The DNA here is from genome assembly GCF_964339955.1 of Pipistrellus hanaki. Classification (NCBI taxonomy): domain Eukaryota; kingdom Metazoa; phylum Chordata; class Mammalia; order Chiroptera; family Vespertilionidae; genus Pipistrellus; species Pipistrellus hanaki. Next base: position 484,218 of record NC_140511.1, read on the forward strand.
CCAAGTCAGTTCTTAGTGTAGAAAAGGTAGCTAAGATCCAGGAAATCCTTAATTCGAGATAAGATCACATGAAACACTGTATGAATCCTATATTCTTTACTTAAAGGAAACTAGAGTGGTAAATGTGTGTTATACAAGGCAGAATACCATTGAAATAGAGAAAGAAACACGTTCGTCAGCTTTGGAAAGGCTTACACTTCACTGAAATGTAGTACTACACTCTATAACACAGTTGAGAGACAATGTTCCCTAGCTTCCTCAGTTCATAACAGAGTGTAGGAAGGTGTTTGATAAAGTAGGCAAAGCTTATACTTGGGCCAGAAGGCAGAATATAGGAAACTACATGAAAACATGAATAATTCAGTGAAAATGACTGTAAACAGATGAGAACTTGTTTAGAACAGCTGAAAGAGAAACTCCAAGTCATTTCTTAGTGTAGAAAAGGTAGCTAAGATAAGGGAAATCCTTAATACCAGTTAAGATCCCATGAAACATTGTATGAATCCTATATTCTTTACTTAAAGGAAACTAGAGTGGTAAATGTGTGTTATACAAGGCAGAATACCATTGAAATAGAGAAAGAAACACGTTCGGCAGCTTTGGAAAGGCTTACACTTCACTGAAATGTAGTACTACACTCTATAACACAGTTGAGAGACAATGTTCCCTAGCTGCCTCAGTTCATAACAGAGTGTAGGAAGGTGTTTGATAAAGTGGGCAAAGCTTATACTTGGGCCAGAAGGCAGAATATAGGAAACTACATGAAAACATGAATAATTCAGTGAAAATGACTGTAAACAGATGAGAACTTGTTTAGAACAGCTGAAAGAGAATCTGCAAGTCAGTTCTTAGTGTAGAAAAGGTAGCTAAGATAAGGGAAATCCTTAATTCCAGTTAAGATCACATGAAACACTCTATGAATCCTATATTCTTTACTTAAAGGAGACTAGAGTGGTAAATGTGTGTTATACAAGGCAGAATACCATTGAAATAGAGACACAAACACGTTCGGCAGCTTTGGAAAGCCTTACACTTCACTGAAATGTAGTACTACACTCTATAACACAGTTGAGAGACAATGTTCCTAGCTCCCTCAGTTCATAACAGTGTGTAGGAAGTTGTTTGATAAAGTGGGCAAAGCTTATACTTGGGCCAGAAGGCAGAATATAGGAAACTACATGAAAACATGAATAATTCATTGAAAATGACTGTAAACACATGAGAACTTGTTTAGAACAGCTGAAAGAGAATCTCCAAGTCAGTTCTTAGTGTAGAAAAGGTAGCTACTATCCGGGAAATCCTTAATTCGAGTTAAGATCACATGAAACACTGTATGAATCCTATATTCTTTACTTAAAGGAAACTAGAGTGGTAAATGTGTGTTATACAAGGCAGAATACCATTGAAATAGAGAAAGAAACACGTTCGGCAGCTTTGGAAAGGCTTACACTTCACTGAAATGTAGTACTACACTCTATAACACAGTTGAGAGACAATGTTCCCTAGCTGCCTCAGTTCATAACAGAGTGTAGGAAGGTGTTTGATAAAGTAGGCAAACCTTATACTTGGGCCAGAAGGCAGAATATAGGAAACTACATGAAAACATGAATAATTCAGTGAAAATGACTGTAAACAGATGAGAACTTGTTTAGAACAGCTGAAAGAGAATCTCCAAGTCAGTTCTTAGTGTAGAAAAGGTAGCTAAGATAAGGGAAATCCTTAATTCGAGTTAAGATAACATCAAACACTGTATGAATCCTATATTCATTACTTAAAGGAGACTAGAGTGGTAAATGTGTGTTATACAAGGCAGAATACCATTGAAATAGAGAAAGAAAGACGTTCGGCAGCTTTGGAAAGCCTTACACTACACTGAAATGTAGTACTACACTCTATAACACAGTTCAGAGACAATGTTCCCTAGCTCCCTCAGTTCATAACAGTGTGTAGGAAGTTGTTTGATAAGGTGGGCAAACCTTATACTTGGGCCAGAAGGCAGAATATAGGAAACTACATGAAAACATGAATAATTCATTGAAAATGACTGTAAACAGATGAGAACTTCTTTAGAACAGCTGAAAGAGAATCTCCAAGTCAGTTCTTAGTGTAGAAAATGTAGCTAAGATAAGGGAAATCCTTAATACCAGTTAAGATCCCATGAAACATTGTATGAATCCTATATTCTTTACTTAAAGGAAACTAGAGTGGTAAATGTGTGTTATACAAAGCAGAATACCATTGAAATAGAGAAAGAAACAAGTTTGGCAGCTTTGGAAAGCCTTACACTTCACTGAAATGTAGTACTACACTCTATAACACAGTTGAGAGACAATGTTCCCTAGCTCCCTCAGTTCATAACAGTGTGTAGGAAGTTGTTTGATAAAGTGGCCAAAGCTTATACTTGGGCCAGAAGGCAGAATATAGGAAACTACATGAAAACATGAATAATTCAGTGAAAATGACTGTAAACAGATGAGAACTTGTTTAGAACAGCTGAAAGAGAAACTCCAAGTCAGTTCTTAGTGTAGAAAAGGTAGCTAAGATAAGGGAAATCCTTAATACCAGTTAAGATCCCATGAAACATTGTATGAATCCTATATTCTTTACTTAAAGGAAACTAGAGTGGTAAATGTGTGTTATACAAAGCAGAATACCATTGAAATAGAGAAAGAAACAAGTTTGGCAGCTTTGGAAAGCCTTACACTTCACTGAAATGTAGTACTACACTCTATAACACAGTTGAGAGACAATGTTCCCTAGCTCCCTCCGTTCATAACAGTGTGTAGGAAGTTGTTTGATAAAGTGGCCAAAGTTTATACTTGGGCCAGAAGGCAGAATATAGGAAACTACATGAAAACATGAATAACTCAGTGAAAATGACTGTAAACAGATGAGAACTTGTTTAGAACAGCTGAAAGAGAATCTCCAAGTCAGTTCTTAGTGTAGAAAAGGTAGATAAGATAAGGAAAATCCTTAATTCGAGTTAAGATAAGATCAAACACTGTATGAATCCTATATTCATTACTTAAAGGAGACTAGAGTGGTAAATGTGTGTTATACAAAGAAGAATACCATTGAAATAGAGAAAGAAACAAGTTTGGCAGCTTTGGAAAGCCTTACACTTCACTGAAATGTAGTACTACACTCTATAACACAGTTGAGAGACAATGTTCCCTAGCTCCCTCAGTTCATAACAGTGTGTAGGAAGTTGTTTGATAAAGTGGCCAAAGCTTATACTTGGGCCAGAAGGCAGAATATAGGAAACTACATGAAAACATGAATAATTCATTGAAAATGACTGTAAACAAATGAGAACTTGTTTAGAACAGCTGAAAGAGAATCTCCAAGTCAGTTCTTAGTGTAGAAAAGGTAGCTAAGATAAGGGAAATCCTTTATTCCAGTTAAGATCACATGAAACACTCTATGAATCCTATATTCTTTACTTAAAGGAGACTAGAGTGGTAAATGTGTGTTATACAAGGCAGAATACCATTGAAATAGAGAAACAAACACGTTCGGCAGCTTTGGAAAGCCTTACACTTCACTGAAATGTAGTACTACACTCTATAACACAGTTGAGAGACAATGTTCCCGAGCTGCCTCAGTTCATAACAGTGTGTAGGAAGTTATTTGATAAAGTGGGCAAAGCTTATACTTGGGCCAGAAGGCAGAATATAGGAAACTACATGAAAACATAAATAATTCAGTGAAAATGACTGTAAACAGATGAGAACTTGTTTAGAACAGATGAAAAATATTCTCCAAGTCAGTTCTTAGTGTAGAAAAGGTAGCTAAATCCGGGAAATCCTTAATTCGAGTTAAGATAACATCAAACACTGTATGAATCCTATATTGTTTACTTAAAGGAGACTAGAGTGGTAAATGTGTGTTATATAAGCCAGAATACCATTGAAATAGAGAAAGAAACACGTTTGGCAGCTTTGGAAAGCCTTACACTTCACTGAAATGTAGTACTACACTCTATAACACAGTTCAGAGACAATGTTCCCTAGCTCCCTCAGTTCATAACAGTGTGTAGGAAGTTGTTTGATAAGGTGGGCAAACCTTATACTTGGGCCAGAAGGCAGAATATAGGAAACTACATGAAAACATGAATAATTCATTGAAAATGACTGTAAACAGATGAGAACTTCTTTAGAACAGCTGAAAGAGAATCTCCAAGTCAGTTCTTAGTGTAGAAAAGGTAGCTAAGATAAGGGAAATCCTTAATACCAGTTAAGATCCCATGAAACATTGTATGAATCCTATATTCTTTACTTAAAGGAAACTAGAGTGGTAAATGTGTGTTATACAAAGCAGAATACCATTGAAATAGAGAAAGAAACAAGTTTGGCAGCTTTGGAAAGCCTTACACTTCACTGAAATGTAGTACTACACTCTATAACACAGTTGAGAGACAATGTTCCCTAGCTCCCTCAGTTCATAACAGTGTGTAGGAAGTTGTTTGATAAAGTGGCCAAAGCTTATACTTGGGCCAGAAGGCAGAATATAGGAAACTACATGAAAACATGAATAATTCAGTGAAAATGACTGTAAACAGATGAGAACTTGTTTAGAACAGCTGAAAGAGAATCTCCAAGTCAGTTCTTAGTGTAGAAAAGGTAGCTAAGATCCAGGAAATCCTTAATTCGAGTTAAGATCACATGAAACACTGTATGAATCCTATATTCTTTACTTAAAGGAAACTAGAGTGGTAAATGTGTGTTATACAAGGCAGAATACCATTGAAATAGAGAAAGAAACACGTTCGGCAGCTTTGGAAAGGCTTACACTTCACTGAAATGTAGTACTACACTCTATAACACAGTTGAGAGACAATGTTCCCTAGCTGCCTCAGTTCATAACAGAGTGTAGGAAGGTGTTTGATAAAGTAGGCAAAGCTTATACTTGGGCCAGAAGGCAGAATATAGGAAACTACATGAAAACATGAATAATTCAGTGAAAATGACTGTAAACAGATGAGAACTTGTTTAGAACAGCTGAAAGAGAAACTCCAAGTCAGTTCTTAGTGTAGAAAAGGTAGCTAAGATAAGGGAAATCCTTAATACCAGTTAAGATCCCATGAAACATTGTATGAATCCTATATTCTTTACTTAAAGGAAACTAGAGTGGTAAATGTGTGTTATACAAAGCAGAATACCATTGAAATAGAGAAAGAAACAAGTTTGGCAGCTTTGGAAAGCCTTACACTTCACTGAAATGTAGTACTACACTCTATAACACAGTTGAGAGACAATGTTCCCTAGCTCCCTCCGTTCATAACAGTGTGTAGGAAGTTGTTTGATAAAGTGGCCAAAGTTTATACTTGGGCCAGAAGGCAGAATATAGGAAACTACATGAAAACATGAATAACTCAGTGAAAATGACTGTAAACAGATGAGAACTTGTTTAGAACAGCTGAAAGAGAATCTCCAAGTCAGTTCTTAGTGTAGAAAAGGTAGATAAGATAAGGAAAATCCTTAATTCGAGTTAAGATAAGATCAAACACTGTATGAATCCTATATTCATTACTTAAAGGAGACTAGAGTGGTAAATGTGTGTTATACAAAGAAGAATACCATTGAAATAGAGAAAGAAACAAGTTTGGCAGCTTTGGAAAGCCTTACACTTCACTGAAATGTAGTACTACACTCTATAACACAGTTGAGAGACAATGTTCCCTAGCTCCCTCAGTTCATAACAGTGTGTAGGAAGTTGTTTGATAAAGTGGCCAAAGCTTATACTTGGGCCAGAAGGCAGAATATAGGAAACTACATGAAAACATGAATAATTCATTGAAAATGACTGTAAACAGATGAGAACTTGTTTAGAACAGCTGAAAGAGAATCTCCAAGTCAGTTCTTAGTGTAGAAAAGGTAGCTAAGATAAGGGAAATCCTTTATTCCAGTTAAGATCACATGAAACACTCTATGAATCCTATATTCTTTACTTAAAGGAGACTAGAGTGGTAAATGTGTGTTATACAAGGCAGAATACCATTGAAATAGAGAAACAAACACGTTCGGCAGCTTTGGAAAGCCTTACACTTCACTGAAATGTAGTACTACACTCTATAACACAGTTGAGAGACAATGTTCCCGAGCTGCCTCAGTTCATAACAGTGTGTAGGAAGTTATTTGATAAAGTGGGCAAAGCTTATACTTGGGCCAGAAGGCAGAATATAGGAAACTACATGAAAACATAAATAATTCAGTGAAAATGACTGTAAACAGATGAGAACTTGTTTAGAACAGATGAAAAATATTCTCCAAGTCAGTTCTTAGTGTAGAAAAGGTAGCTAAATCCGGGAAATCCTTAATTCGAGTTAAGATAACATCAAACACTGTATGAATCCTATATTGTTTACTTAAAGGAGACTAGAGTGGTAAATGTGTGTTATATAAGCCAGAATACCATTGAAATAGAGAAAGAAACACGTTTGGCAGCTTTGGAAAGCCTTACACTTCACTGAAATGTAGTACTACACTCTATAACACAGTTGAGAGACAATGTTCCCTAGCTGCCTCAGTTCATAACAGAGTGTAGGAAGGTGTTTGATAAAGTGGGCAAAGCTTATACTTGGGCCAGAAGGCAGAATATAGGAAACTACATGAAAACATGAATAATTCAGTGAAAATGACTGTAAACAGATGAGAACTTGTTTAGAACAGCTGAAAGAGAATCTGCAAGTCAGTTCTTAGTGTAGAAAAGGTAGCTAAGATAAGGGAAATCCTTAATTCCAGTTAAGATCACATGAAACACTCTATGAATCCTATATTCTTTACTTAAAGGAGACTAGAGTGGTAAATGTGTGTTATACAAGGCAGAATACCATTGAAATAGAGACACAAACACGTTCGGCAGCTTTGGAAAGCCTTACACTTCACTGAAATGTAGTACTACACTCTATAACACAGTTGAGAGACAATGTTCCTAGCTCCCTCAGTTCATAACAGTGTGTAGGAAGTTGTTTGATAAAGTGGGCAAAGCTTATACTTGGGCCAGAAGGCAGAATATAGGAAACTACATGAAAACATGAATAATTCATTGAAAATGACTGTAAACACATGAGAACTTGTTTAGAACAGCTGAAAGAGAATCTCCAAGTCAGTTCTTAGTGTAGAAAAGGTAGCTACTATCCGGGAAATCCTTAATTCGAGTTAAGATCACATGAAACACTGTATGAATCCTATATTCTTTACTTAAAGGAAACTAGAGTGGTAAATGTGTGTTATACAAGGCAGAATACCATTGAAATAGAGAAAGAAACACGTTCGGCAGCTTTGGAAAGGCTTACACTTCACTGAAATGTAGTACTACACTCTATAACACAGTTGAGAGACAATGTTCCCTAGCTGCCTCAGTTCATAACAGAGTGTAGGAAGGTGTTTGATAAAGTAGGCAAAGCTTATACTTGGGCCAGAAGGCAGAATATAGGAAACTACATGAAAACATGAATAATTCAGTGAAAATGACTGTAAACAGATGAGAACTTGTTTAGAACAGCTGAAAGAGAAACTCCAAGTCAGTTCTTAGTGTAGAAAAGGTAGCTAAGATAAGGGAAATCCTTAATACCAGTTAAGATACCATGAAACATTGTATGAATCCTATATTCTTTACTTAAAGGAAACTAGAGTGGTAAATGTGTGTTATACAAGGCAGAATACCATTGAAATAGAGAAAGAAACACTTTCGGCAGCTTTGGAAAAGCTTACACTTCACTGAAATGTAGTACTACACTCTATAACACAGTTGAGAGACAATGTGTCCTAGCTGCCTCAGTTCATAACAGAGTGTAGGAAGGTGTTTGATAAAGTGGGCAAAGCTTATACTTGGGCCAAAAGGCAGAATATAGGAAACTACATGAAAACATGAATAATTCAGTGAAAATGACTGTAAACAGATGAGAACTTGTTTAGAACAGCTGAAAGAGAATCTCCAAGTCAGTTCTTAGTGTAGAAAAGGTAGCTAAGATAAGGAAAATCCTTAATTCGAGTTAAGATAACATCAAACACTGTATGAATCCTATATTCATTACTTAAAGGAGACTAGAGTGGTAAATGTGTGTTATACAAAGCAGAATACCATTGAAATAGAGAAAGAAACAAGTTTGGCAGCTTTGGAAAGCCTTACACTTCACTGAAATGTAGTACTACACTCTATAACACAGTTGAGAGACAATGTTCCCTAGCTCCCTCAGTTCATAACAGTGTGTAGGAAGTTGTTTGATAAAGTGGCCAAAGCTTATGCTTGGGCCAGAAGGCAGAATATAGGAAACTACATGAAAACATGAATAATTCAGTGAAAATGACTGTAAACAGATGAGAACTTGTTTAGAACAGCTGAAAGAGAATCTCCAAGTCAGTTCTTAGTGTAGAAAAGGTAGCTAAGATCCAGGAAATCCTTAATTCGAGTTAAGATCACATGAAACACTGTATGAATCCTATATTCTTTACTTAAAGGAAACTAGAGTGGTAAATGTGTGTTATACAAGGCAGAATACCATTGAAATAGAGAAAGAAACACGTTCGGCAGCTTTGGAAAGGCTTACACTTCACTGAAATGTAGTACTACACTCTATAACACAGTTGAGAGACAATGTTCCCTAGCTGCCTCAGTTCATAACAGAGTGTAGGAAGGTGTTTGATAAAGTAGGCAAAGCTTATACTTGGGCCAGAAGGCAGAATATAGGAAACTACATGAAAACATGAATAATTCAGTGAAAATGACTGTAAACAGATGAGAACTTTTTTAGAACACCTGAAAGAGAAACTCCAAGTAAGTTCTTAGTGTAGAAAAGGTAGCTAAGATAAGGGAAATCCTTAATACCAGTTAAGATCCCATGAAACATTGTATGAATCCTATATTCTTTACTTAAAGGAAACTAGAGTGGTAAATGTGTGTTATACAAGGCAGAATACCATTGAAATAGAGAAAGAATCACTTTCGGCAGCTTTGGAAAGGCTTACACTTCACTGAAATGTAGTACTACACTCTATAACACAGTTGAGAGACAATGTTCCCTAGCTGCCTCAGTTCATAACAGAGTGTAGGAAGGTGTTTGATAAAGTGGGCAAAGCTTATACTTGGGCCAGAAGGCAGAATATAGGAAACTACATGAAAACATGAATAATTCAGTGAAAATGACTGTAAACAGATGAGAACTTGTTTAGAACAGCTGAAAGAGAATCTGCAAGTCAGTTCTTAGTGTAGAAAAGGTAGCTAAGATAAGGGAAATCCTTAATTCCAGTTAAGATCACATGAAACACTCTATGAATCCTATATTCTTTACTTAAAGGAGACTAGAGTGGTAAATGTGTGTTATACAAGGCAGAATACCATTGAAATAGAGAAACAAACACGTCCGGCAGCTTTGGAAAGCCTTACACTTCACTGAAATATAGTACTACACTCTATAACACAGTTGAGAGACAATGTTCCCTAGCTCCCTCAGTTCATAACAGTGTTTAGGAAGTTGTTTGATAAAGTGGCCAAAGCTTATACTTGGGCCAGAAGGCAGAATATAGGAAACTACAGGAAAACATGAATGATTCAGTGAAAATGACTGTAAACAGATGAGAACTTGTTTAGAACAGCTGAAAGAGAATCTCCAAGTCAGTTCTTAGTGTAGAAAAGGTATCTAAGATAAGGAAAATCCTTAATTCGAGTTAAGATAACATCAAACACTGTACGAATCCTATATTCATTACTTAAAGGAGACTAGAGTGGTAAATGTGTGTTATACAAGGCAGAATACCATTGAAATAGAGAAAGAAACAGGTTCGGCAGGTTTGGAAAGCTTTACACTACACTGAAATGTAGTACTACACTCTATAACACAGTTCAGAGACAATGTTCCCTAGCTCCCTCAGTTCATAACAGTGTGTAGGAAGTTGTTTGATAAGGTGGGCAAAGCTTATACTTGGGCCAGAAGGCAGAATATAGGAAACTACATGAAAACATAAATAATTCAGTGAAAATGACTGTAAACAGATGAGAACTTGTTTAGAACAGATGAAAAATATTCTCCAAGTCAGTTCTTAGTGTAGAAAAGGTAGCTAAATCCGGGAAATCCTTAATTCGAGTTAAGATAACATCAAACACTGTATGAATCCTATATTGTTTACTTAAAGGAGACTAGAGTGGTAAATGTGTGTTATATAAGCCAGAATACCATTGAAATAGAGAAAGAAACACGTTTGGCAGCTTTGGAAAGCCTTACACTTCACTGAAATGTAGTACTACACTCTATAACACAGTTGAGAGACAATGTTCCCTAGCTGCCTCAGTTCATAACAGAGTGTAGGAAGGTGTTTGATAAAGTGGGCAAAGCTTATACTTGGGCCAGAAGGCAGAATATAGGAAACTACATGAAAACATGAATAATTCAGTGAAAATGACTGTAAACAGATGAGAACTTGTTTAGAACAGCTGAAAGAGAAACTCCAAGTCAGTTCTTAGTGTAGAAAAGGTAGCTAAGATAAGGGAAATCCTTAATACCAGTTAAGATCCCATGAAACATTGTATGAATCCTATATTCTTTACTTAAAGGAAACTAGAGTGGTAAATGTGTGTTATACAAGGCAGAATACCATTGAAATAGAGAAAGAAACACTTTCGGCAGCTTTGGAAAAGCTTACACTTCACTGAAATGTAGTACTACACTCTATAACACAGTTGAGAGACAATGTGTCCTAGCTGCCTCAGTTCATAACAGAGTGTAGGAAGGTGTTTGATAAAGTGGGCAAAGCTTATACTTGGGCCAGAAGGCAGAATATAGGAAACTACATGAAAACATGAATAATTCAGTGAAAATGACTGTAAACAGATGAGAACTTGTTTAGAACAGCTGAAAGAGAATCTCCAAGTCAGTTCTTAGTGTAGAAAAGGTAGCTAAGATAAGGAAAATCCTTAATTCGAGTTAAGATAACATCAAACACTGTATGAATCCTATATTCATTACTTAAAGGAGACTAGAGTGGTAAATGTGTGTTATACAAAGCAGAATACCATTGAAATAGAGAAAGAAACAAGTTTGGCAGCTTTGGAAAGCCTTACACTTCACTGAAATGTAGTACTACACTCTATAACACAGTTGAGAGACAATGTTCCCTAGCTCCCTCAGTTCATAACAGTGTGTAGGAAGTTGTTTGATAAAGTGGCCAAAGCTTATACTTGGGCCAGAAGGCAGAATATAGGAAACTACATGAAAACATGAATAATTCAGTGAAAATGACTGTAAACAGATGAGAACTTGTTTAGAACAGCTGAAAGAGAATCTCCAAGTCAGTTCTTAGTGTAGAAAAGGTATCTAAGATAAGGAAAATCCTTAATTCGAGTTAAGATAACATCAAACACTGTACGAATCCTATATTCATTACTTAAAGGAGACTAGAGTGGTAAATGTGTGTTATACAAGGCAGAATACCATTGAAATAGAGAAAGAAACAGGTTCGGCAGGTTTGGAAAGCTTTACACTACACTGAAATGTAGTACTACACTCTATAACACAGTTCAGAGACAATGTTCCCTAGCTCCCTCAGTTCATAACAGTGTGTAGGAAGTTGTTTGATAAGGTGGGCAAAGCTTATACTTGGGCCAGAAGGCAGAATATAGGAAACTACATGAAAACATAAATAATTCAGTGAAAATGACTGTAAACAGATGAGAACTTGTTTAGAACAGATGAAAAATATTCTCCAAGTCAGTTCTTAGTGTAGAAAAGGTAGCTAAATCCGGGAAATCCTTAATTCGAGTTAAGATAACATCAAACACTGTATGAATCCTATATTGTTTACTTAAAGGAGACTAGAGTGGTAAATGTGTGTTATATAAGCCAGAATACCATTGAAATAGAGAAAGAAACACGTTTGGCAGCTTTGGAAAGCCTTACACTTCACTGAAATGTAGTACTACACTCTATAACACAGTTGAGAGACAATGTTCCCTAGCTGCCTCAGTTCATAACAGAGTGTAGGAAGGTGTTTGATAAAGTGGGCAAAGCTTATACTTGGGCCAGAAGGCAGAATATAGGAAACTACATGAAAACATGAATAATTCAGTGAAAATGACTGTAAACAGATGAGAACTTGTTTAGAACAGCTGAAAGAGAATCTGCAAGTCAGTTCTTAGTGTAGAAAAGGTAGCTAAGATAAGGGAAATCCTTAATTCCAGTTAAGATCACATGAAACACTCTATGAATCCTATATTCTTTACTTAAAGGAGACTAGAGTGGTAAATGTGTGTTATACAAGGCAGAATACCATTGAAATAGAGACACAAACACGTTCGGCAGCTTTGGAAAGCCTTACACTTCACTGAAATGTAGTACTACAGTCTATAACACAGTTGAGAGACAATGTTCCTAGCTCCCTCAGTTCATAACAGTGTGTAGGAAGTTGTTTGATAAAGTGGGCAAAGCTTATACTTGGGCCAGAAGGCAGAATATAGGAAACTACATGAAAACATGAATAATTCAGTGAAAATGACTGTAAACAGATGAGAACTTGTTTAGAACAGCTGAAAGAGAATCTCCAAGTCAGTTCTTAGTGTAGAAAAGGTAGCTAAGATCCAGGAAATCCTTAATTCGAGTTAAGATCACATGAAACACTGTATGAATCCTATATTCTTTACTTAAAGGAAACTAGAGTGGTAAATGTGTGTTATACAAGGCAGAATACCATTGAAATAGAGAAAGAAACACGTTCGGCAGCTTTGGAAAGGCTTACACTTCACTGAAATGTAGTACTACACTCTATAACACAGTTGAGAGACAATGTTCCCTAGCTGCCTCAGTTCATAACAGAGTGTAGGAAGGTGTTTGATAAAGTAGGCAAAGCTTATACTTGGGCCAGAAGGCAGAATATAGGAAACTACATGAAAACATGAATAATTCAGTGAAAATGACTGTAAACAGATGAGAACTTTTTTAGAACACCTGAAAGAGAAACTCCAAGTAAGTTCTTTGTGTAGAAAAGGTAGCTAAGATAAGGGAAATCCTTAATACCAGTTAAGATCCCATGAAACATTGTATGAATCCTATATTCTTTACTTAAAGGAAACTAGAGTGGTAAATGTGTGTTATACAAGGCAGAATACCATTGAAATAGAGAAAGAATCACTTTCGGCAGCTTTGGAAAGGCTTACACTTCACTGAAATGTAGTACTACACTCTATAACACAGTTGAGAGACAATGTTCCCTAGCTGCCTCAGTTCATAACAGATTGTAGGAAGGTGTTTGATAAAGTGGGCAAAGCTTATACTTGGGCCAGAAGGCAGAATATAGGAAACTACATGAAAACATGAATAATTCAGTGAAAATGACTGTAAACAGATGAGAACTTGTTTAGAACAGCTGAAAGAGAATCTGCAAGTCAGTTCTTAGTGTAGAAAAGGTAGCTAAGATAAGGGAAATCCTTAATTCCAGTTAAGATCACATGAAACACTCTATGAATCCTATATTCTTTACTTAAAGGAGACTAGAGTGGTAAATGTGTGTTATACAAGGCAGAATACCATTGAAATAGAGAAACAAACACGTCCGGCAGCTTTGGAAAGCCTTACACTTCACTGAAATATAGTACTACACTCTATAACACAGTTGAGAGACAATGTTCCCTAGCTCCCTCAGTTCATAACAGTGTTTAGGAAGTTGTTTGATAAAGTGGCCAAAGCTTATACTTGGGCCAGAAGGCAGAATATAGGAAACTACATGAAAACATGAATGATTCAGTGAAAATGACTGTAAACAGATGAGAACTTGTTTAGAACAGCTGAAAGAGAATCTCCAAGTCAGTTCTTAGTGTAGAAAAGGTAGCTAAGATAAGGAAAATCCTTAATTCGAGTTAAGATAACATCAAACACTGTACGAATCCTATATTCATTACTTAAAGGAGACTAGAGTGGTAAATGTGTGTTATACAAGGCAGAATACCATTGAAATAGAGAAAGAAACACGTTCGGCAGGTTTGGAAAGCTTTACACTACACTGAAATGTAGTACTACACTCTATAACACAGTTCAGAGACAATGTTCCCTAGCTCCCTCAGTTCATAACAGTGTGTAGGAAGTTGTTTGATAAGGTGGGCAAAGCTTATACTTGGGCCAGAAGGCAGAATATAGGAAACTACATGAAAACATAAATAATTCAGTGAAAATGACTGTAAACAGATGAGAACTTGTTTAGAACAGATGAAAAATATTCTCCAAGTCAGTTCTTAGTGTAGAAAAGGTAGCTAAATCCGGGAAATCCTTAATTCGAGTTAAGATAACATCAAACACTGTATGAATCCTATATTGTTTACTTAAAGGAGACTAGAGTGGTAAATGTGTGTTATATAAGCCAGAATACCATTGAAATAGAGAAAGAAACACGTTTGGCAGCTTTGGAAAGCCTTACACTTCACTGAAATGTAGTACTACACTCTATAACACAGTTGAGAGACAATGTTCCCTAGCTGCCTCAGTTCATAACAGAGTGTAGGAAGGTGTTTGATAAAGTGGGCAAAGCTTATACTTGGGCCAGAAGGCAGAATATAGGAAACTACATGAAAACATGAATAATTCAGTGAAAATGACTGTAAACAGATGAGAACTTGTTTAGAACAGCTGAAAGAGAATCTGCAAGTCAGTTCTTAGTGTAGAAAAGGTAGCTAAGATAAGGGAAATCCTTAATTCCAGTTAAGATCACATGAAACACTCTATGAATCCTATATTCTTTACTTAAAGGAGACTAGAGTGGTAAATGTGTGTTATACAAGGCAGAATACCATTGAAATAGAGACACAAACACGTTCGGCAGCTTTGGAAAGCCTTACACTTCACTGAAATGTAGTACTACACTCTATAACACAGTTGAGAGACAATGTTCCTAGCTCCCTCAGTTCATAACAGTGTGTAGGAAGTTGTTTGATAAAGTGGGCAAAGCTTATACTTGGGCCAGAAGGCAGAATATAGGAAACTACATGAAAACATGAATAATTCATTGAAAATGACTGTAAACACATGAGAACTTGTTTAGAACAGCTGAAAGAGAATCTCCAAGTCAGTTCTTAGTGTAGAAAAGGTAGCTACTATCCGGGAAATCCTTAATTCGAGTTAAGATCACATGAAACACTGTATGAATCCTATATTCTTTACTTAAAGGAAACTAGAGTGGTAAATGTGTGTTATACAAGGCAGAATACCATTGAAATAGAGAAAGAAACACGTTCGGCAGCTTTGGAAAGGCTTACACTTCACTGAAATGTAGTACTACACTCTATAACACAGTTGAGAGACAATGTTCCCTAGCTGCCTCATATCATAACAGAGTGTAGGAAGGTGTTTGATAAAGTAGGCAAAGCTTATACTTGGGCCAGAAGGCAGAATATAGGAAACTACATGAAAACATGAATAATTCAGTGAAAATGACTGTAAACAGATGAGAACTTGTTTAGAACAGCTGAAAGAGAAACTCCAAGTCAGTTCTTAGTGTAGAAAAGGTAGCTAAGATAAGGGAAATCCTTAATACCAGTTAAGATCCCATGAAACATTGTATGAATCCTATATTCTTTACTTAAAGGAAACTAGAGTGGTAAATGTGTGTTATACAAGGCAGAATACCATTGAAATAGAGAAAGAAACACTTTCGGCAGCTTTGGAAAAGCTTACACTTCACTGAAATGTAGTACTACACTCTATAACACAGTTGAGAGACAATGTGTCCTAGCTGCCTCAGTTCATAACAGAGTGTAGGAAGGTGTTTGATAAAGTGGGCAAAGCTTATACTTGGGCCAGAAGGCAGAATAGAGGAAACTACATGAAAACATGAATAATTCAGTGAAAATGACTGTAAACAGATGAGAACTTGTTTAGAACAGCTGAAAGAGAATCTCCAAGTCAGTTCTTAGTGTAGAAAAGGTAGCTAAGATAAGGAAAATCCTTAATTCGAGTTAAGATAACATCAAACACTGTATGAATCCTATATTCATTACTTAAAGGAGACTAGAGTGGTAAATGTGTGTTATACAAAGCAGAATACCATTGAAATAGAGAAAGAAACAAGTTTGGCAGCTTTGGAAAGCCTTACACTTCACTGAAATGTAGTACTACACTCTATAACACAGTTGAGAGACAATGTTCCCTAGCTCCCTCAGTTCATAACAGTGTGTAGGAAGTTGTTTGATAAAGTGGCCAAAGCTTATACTTGGGCCAGAAGGCAGAATATAGGAAACTACATGAAAACATGAATAATTCAGTGAAAATGACTGTAAACAGATGAGAACTTGTTTAGAACAGCTGAAAGAGAATCTCCAAGTCAGTTCTTAGTGTAGAAAAGGTAGCTAAGATCCAGGAAATCCTTAATTCGAGTTAAGATCACATGAAACACTGTATGAATCCTATATTCTTTACTTAAAGGAAACTAGAGTGGTAAATGTGTGTTATACAAGGCAGAATACCATTGAAATAGAGAAAGAAACACGTTCGGCAGCTTTGGAAAGGCTTACACTTCACTGAAATGTAGTACTACACTCTATAACACAGTTGAGAGACAATGTTCCCTAGCTGCCTCAGTTCATAACAGAGTGTAGGAAGGTGTTTGATAAAGTAGGCAAAGCTTATACTTGGGCCAGAAGGCAGAATATAGGAAACTACATGAAAACATGAATAATTCAGTGAAAATGACTGTAAACAGATGAGAACTTTTTTAGAACACCTGAAAGAGAAACTCCAAGTAAGTTCTTAGTGTAGAAAAGGTAGCTAAGATAAGGGAAATCCTTAATACCAGTTAAGATCCCATGAAACATTGTATGAATCCTATATTCTTTACTTAAAGGAAACTAGAGTGGTAAATGTGTGTTATACAAGGCAGAATACCATTGAAATAGAGAAAGAATCACTTTCGGCAGCTTTGGAAAGGCTTACACTTCACTGAAATGTAGTACTACACTCTATAACACAGTTGAGAGACAATGTTCCCTAGCTGCCTCAGTTCATAACAGAGTGTAGGAAGGTGTTTGATAAAGTGGGCAAAGCTTATACTTGGGCCAGAAGGCAGAATATAGGAAACTACATGAAAACATGAATAATTCAGTGAAAATGACTGTAAACAGATGAGAACTTGTTTAGAACAGCTGAAAGAGAATCTGCAAGTCAGTTCTTAGTGTAGAAAAGGTAGCTAAGATAAGGGAAATCCTTAATTCCAGTTAAGATCACATGAAACACTCTATGAATCCTATATTCTTTACTTAAAGGAGACTAGAGTGGTAAATGTGTGTTATACAAGGCAGAATACCATTGAAATAGAGAAACAAACACGTCCGGCAGCTTTGGAAAGCCTTACACTTCACTGAAATATAGTACTACACTCTATAACACAGTTGAGAGACAATGTTCCCTAGCTCCCTCAGTTCATAACAGTGTTTAGGAAGTTGTTTGATAAAGTGGCCAAAGCTTATACTTGGGCCAGAAGGCAGAATATAGGAAACTACATGAAAACATGAATGATTCAGTGAAAATGACTGTAAACAGATGAGAACTTGTTTAGAACAGCTGAAAGAGAATCTCCAAGTCAGTTCTTAGTGTAGAAAAGGTATCTAAGATAAGGAAAATCCTTAATTCGAGTTAAGATAACATCAAACACTGTACGAATCCTATATTCATTACTTAAAGGAGACTAGAGTGGTAAATGTGTGTTATACAAGGCAGAATACCATTGAAATAGAGAAAGAAACAGGTTCGGCAGGTTTGGAAAGCTTTACACTACACTGAAATGTAGTACTACACTCTATAACACAGTTCAGAGACAATGTTCCCTAGCTCCCTCAGTTCATAACAGTGTGTAGGAAGTTGTTTGATAAGGTGGGCAAAGCTTATACTTGGGCCAGAAGGCAGAATATAGGAAACTACATGAAAACATAAATAATTCAGTGAAAATGACTGTAAACAGATGAGAACTTGTTTAGAACAGATGAAAAATATTCTCCAAGTCAGTTCTTAGTGTAGAAAAGGTAGCTAAATCCGGGAAATCCTTAATTCGAGTTAAGATAACATCAAACACTGTATGAATCCTATATTGTTTACTTAAAGGAGACTAGAGTGGTAAATGTGTGTTATATAAGCCAGAATACCATTGAAATAGAGAAAGAAACACGTTTGGCAGCTTTGGAAAGCCTTACACTTCACTGAAATGTAGTACTACACTCTATAACACAGTTGAGAAACAATGTTCCCTAGCTGCCTCAGTTCATAACAGAGTGTAGGAAGGTGTTTGATAAAGTGGGCAAAGCTTATACTTGGGCCAGAAGGCAGAATATAGGAAACTACATGAAAACATGAATAATTCAGTGAAAATGACTGTAAACAGATGAGAACTTGTTTAGAACAGCTGAAAGAGAATCTGCAAGTCAGTTCTTAGTGTAGAAAAGGTAGCTAAGATAAGGGAAATCCTTAATTCCAGTTAAGATCACATGAAACACTCTATGAATCCTATATTCTTTACTTAAAGGAGACTAGAGTGGTAAATGTGTGTTATACAAGGCAGAATACCATTGAAATAGAGACACAAACACGTTCGGCAGCTTTGGAAAGCCTTACACTTCACTGAAATGTAGTACTACACTCTATAACACAGTTGAGAGACAATGTTCCTAGCTCCCTCAGTTCATAACAGTGTGTAGGAAGTTGTTTGATAAAGTGGGCAAAGCTTATACTTGGGCCAGATGGCAGAATATAGGAAACTACATGAAAACATGAATAATTCAGTGAAAATGACTGTAAACAGATGAGAACTTGTTTAGAACAGCTGAAAGAGAATCTCCAAGTCAGTTCTTAGTGTAGAAAAGGTAGCTAAGATCCAGGAAATCCTTAATTCGAGTTAAGATCACATGAAACACTGTATGAATCCTATATTCTTTACTTAAAGGAAACTAGAGTGGTAAATGTGTGTTATACAAGGCAGAATACCATTGAAATAGAGAAAGAAACACGTTCGGCAGCTTTGGAAAGGCTTACACTTCACTGAAATGTAGTACTACACTCTATAACACAGTTGAGAGACAATGTTCCCTAGCTGCCTCAGTTCATAACAGAGTGTAGGAAGGTGTTTGATAAAGTGGGCAAAGCTTATACTTGGGCCAGAAGGCAGAATATAGGAAACTACATGAAAACATGAATAATTCAGTGAAAATGACTGTAAACAGATGAGAACTTGTTTAGAACAGCTGAAAGAGAATCTGCAAGTCAGTTCTTAGTGTAGAAAAGGTAGCTAAGATAAGGGAAATCCTTAATTCCAGTTAAGATCACATGAAACACTCTATGAATCCTATATTCTTTACTTAAAGGAGACTAGAGTGGTAAATGTGTGTTATACAAGGCAGAATACCATTGAAATAGAGACACAAACACGTTCGGCAGCTTTGGAAAGCCTTACACTTCACTGAAATGTAGTACTACACTCTATAACACAGTTGAGAGACAATGTTCCTAGCTCCCTCAGTTCATAACAGTGTGTAGGAAGTTGTTTGATAAAGTGGGCAAAGCTTATACTTGGGCCAGAAGGCAGAATATAGGAAACTACATGAAAACATGAATAATTCATTGAAAATGACTGTAAACACATGAGAACTTGTTTAGAACAGCTGAAAGAGAATCTCCAAGTCAGTTCTTAGTGTAGAAAAGGTAGCTACTATCCGGGAAATCCTTAATTCGAGTTAAGATCACATGAAACACTGTATGAATCCTATATTCTTTACTTAAAGGAAACTAGAGTGGTAAATGTGTGTTATACAAGGCAGAATACCATTGAAATAGAGAAAGAAACACGTTCGGCAGCTTTGGAAAGGCTTACACTTCACTGAAATGTAGTACTACACTCTATAACACAGTTGAGAGACAATGTTCCCTAGCTGCCTCAGTTCATAACAGAGTGTAGGAAGGTGTTTGATAAAGTGGGCAAAGCTTATACTTGGGCCAGAAGGCAGAATATAGGAAACTACATGAAAACATGAATAATTCAGTGAAAATGACTGTAAACAGATGAGAACTTGTTTAGAACAGCTGAAAGAGAATCTGCAAGTCAGTTCTTAGTGTAGAAAAGGTAGCTAAGATAAGGGAAATCCTTAATTCCAGTTAAGATCACATGAAACACTCTATGAATCCTATATTCTTTACTTAAAGGAGACTAGAGTGGTAAATGTGTGTTATACAAGGCAGAATACCATTGAAATAGAGAAACAAACACGTCCGGCAGCTTTGGAAAGCCTTACACTTCACTGAAATATAGTACTACACTCTATAACACAGTTGAGAGACAATGTTCCCTAGCTCCCTCAGTTCATAACAGTGTTTAGGAAGTTGTTTGATAAAGTGGCCAAAGCTTATACTTGGGCCAGAAGGCAGAATATAGGAAACTACATGAAAACATGAATGATTCAGTGAAAATGACTGTAAACAGATGAGAACTTGTTTAGAACAGCTGAAAGAGAATCTCCAAGTCAGTTCTTAGTGTAGAAAAGGTATCTAAGATAAGGAAAATCCTTAATTCGAGTTAAGATAACATCAAACACTGTACGAATCCTATATTCATTACTTAAAGGAGACTAGAGTGGTAAATGTGTGTTATACAAGGCAGAATACCATTGAAATAGAGAAAGAAACAGGTTCGGCAGGTTTGGAAAGCTTTACACTACACTGAAATGTAGTACTACACTCTATAACACAGTTCAGAGACAATGTTCCCTAGCTCCCTCAGTTCATAACAGTGTGTAGGAAGTTGTTTGATAAGGTGGGCAAAGCTTATACTTGGGCCAGAAGGCAGAATATAGGAAACTACATGAAAACATAAATAATTCAGTGAAAATGACTGTAAACAGATGAGAACTTGTTTAGAACAGATGAAAAATATTCTCCAAGTCAGTTCTTAGTGTAGAAAAGGTAGCTAAATCCGGGAAATCCTTAATTCGAGTTAAGATAACATCAAACACTGTATGAATCCTATATTGTTTACTTAAAGGAGACTAGAGTGGTAAATGTGTGTTATATAAGCCAGAATACCATTGAAATAGAGAAAGAAACACGTTTGGCAGCTTTGGAAAGCCTTACACTTCACTGAAATGTAGTACTACACTCTATAACACAGTTGAGAAACAATGTTCCCTAGCTGCCTCAGTTCATAACAGAGTGTAGGAAGGTGTTTGATAAAGTGGGCAAAGCTTATACTTGGGCCAGAAGGCAGAATATAGGAAACTACATGAAAACATGAATAATTCAGTGAAAATGACTGTAAACAGATGAGAACTTGTTTAGAACAGCTGAAAGAGAATCTGCAAGTCAGTTCTTAGTGTAGAAAAGGTAGCTAAGATAAGGGAAATCCTTAATTCCAGTTAAGATCACATGAAACACTCTATGAATCCTATATTCTTTACTTAAAGGAGACTAGAGTGGTAAATGTGTGTTATACAAGGCAGAATACCATTGAAATAGAGACACAAACACGTTCGGCAGCTTTGGAAAGCCTTACACTTCACTGAAATGTAGTACTACACTCTATAACACAGTTGAGAGACAATGTTCCTAGCTCCCTCAGTTCATAACAGTGTGTAGGAAGTTGTTTGATAAAGTGGGCAAAGCTTATACTTGGGCCAGATGGCAGAATATAGGAAACTACATGAAAACATGAATAATTCAGTGAAAATGACTGTAAACAGATGAGAACTTGTTTAGAACAGCTGAAAGAGAATCTCCAAGTCAGTTCTTAGTGTAGAAAAGGTAGCTAAGATCCAGGAAATCCTTAATTCGAGTTAAGATCACATGAAACACTGTATGAATCCTATATTCTTTACTTAAAGGAAACTAGAGTGGTAAATGTGTGTTATACAAGGCAGAATACCATTGAAATAGAGAAAGAAACACGTTCGGCAGCTTTGGAAAGGCTTACACTTCACTGAAATGTAGTACTACACTCTATAACACAGTTGAGAGACAATGTTCCCTAGCTGCCTCAGTTCATAACAGAGTGTAGGAAGGTGTTTGATAAAGTGGGCAAAGCTTATACTTGGGCCAGAAGGCAGAATATAGGAAACTACATGAAAACATGAATAATTCAGTGAAAATGACTGTAAACAGATGAGAACTTGTTTAGAACAGCTGAAAGAGAATCTGCAAGTCAGTTCTTAGTGTAGAAAAGGTAGCTAAGATAAGGGAAATCCTTAATTCCAGTTAAGATCACATGAAACACTCTATGAATCCTATATTCTTTACTTAAAGGAGACTAGAGTGGTAAATGTGTGTTATACAAGGCAGAATACCATTGAAATAGAGACACAAACACGTTCGGCAGCTTTGGAAAGCCTTACACTTCACTGAAATGTAGTACTACACTCTATAACACAGTTGAGAGACAATGTTCCTAGCTCCCTCAGTTCATAACAGTGTGTAGGAAGTTGTTTGATAAAGTGGGCAAAGCTTATACTTGGGCCAGAAGGCAGAATATAGGAAACTACATGAAAACATGAATAATTCATTGAAAATGACTGTAAACACATGAGAACTTGTTTAGAACAGCTGAAAGAGAATCTCCAAGTCAGTTCTTAGTGTAGAAAAGGTAGCTACTATCCGGGAAATCCTTAATTCGAGTTAAGATCACATGAAACACTGTATGAATCCTATATTCTTTACTTAAAGGAAACTAGAGTGGTAAATGTGTGTTATACAAGGCAGAATACCATTGAAATAGAGAAAGAAACACGTTCGGCAGCTTTGGAAAGGCTTACACTTCACTGAAATGTAGTACTACACTCTATAACACAGTTGAGAGACAATGTTCCCTAGCTGCCTCAGTTCATAACAGAGTGTAGGAAGGTGTTTGATAAAGTGGGCAAAGCTTATACTTGGGCCAGAAGGCAGAATATAGGAAACTACATGAAAACATGAATAATTCAGTGAAAATGACTGTAAACAGATGAGAACTTGTTTAGAACAGCTGAAAGAGAATCTGCAAGTCAGTTCTTAGTGTAGAAAAGGTAGCTAAGATAAGGGAAATCCTTAATTCCAGTTAAGATCACATGAAACACTCTATGAATCCTATATTCTTTACTTAAAGGAGACTAGAGTGGTAAATGTGTGTTATACAAGGCAGAATACCATTGAAATAGAGAAACAAACACGTCCGGCAGCTTTGGAAAGCCTTACACTTCACTGAAATATAGTACTACACTCTATAACACAGTTGAGAGACAATGTTCCCTAGCTCCCTCAGTTCATAACAGTGTTTAGGAAGTTGTTTGATAAAGTGGCCAAAGCTTATACTTGGGCCAGAAGGCAGAATATAGGAAACTACATGAAAACATGAATGATTCAGTGAAAATGACTGTAAACAGATGAGAACTTGTTTAGAACAGCTGAAAGAGAATCTCCAAGTCAGTTCTTAGTGTAGAAAAGGTATCTAAGATAAGGAAAATCCTTAATTCGAGTTAAGATAACATCAAACACTGTACGAATCCTATATTCATTACTTAAAGGAGACTAGAGTGGTAAATGTGTGTTATACAAGGCAGAATACCATTGAAATAGAGAAAGAAACAGGTTCGGCAGGTTTGGAAAGCTTTACACTACACTGAAATGTAGTACTACACTCTATAACACAGTTCAGAGACAATGTTCCCTAGCTCCCTCAGTTCATAACAGTGTGTAGGAAGTTGTTTGATAAGGTGGGCAAAGCTTATACTTGGGCCAGAAGGCAGAATATAGGAAACTACATGAAAACATAAATAATTCAGTGAAAATGACTGTAAACAGATGAGAACTTGTTTAGAACAGATGAAAAATATTCTCCAAGTCAGTTCTTAGTGTAGAAAAGGTAGCTAAATCCGGGAAATCCTTAATTCGAGTTAAGATAACATCAAACACTGTATGAATCCTATATTGTTTACTTAAAGGAGACTAGAGTGGTAAATGTGTGTTATATAAGCCAGAATACCATTGAAATAGAGAAAGAAACACGTTTGGCAGCTTTGGAAAGCCTTACACTTCACTGAAATGTAGTACTACACTCTATAACACAGTTGAGAGACAATGTTCCCTAGCTGCCTCAGTTCATAACAGAGTGTAG
This sequence comes from Pipistrellus hanaki, assembly GCF_964339955.1. Taxonomy (NCBI): domain Eukaryota; kingdom Metazoa; phylum Chordata; class Mammalia; order Chiroptera; family Vespertilionidae; genus Pipistrellus; species Pipistrellus hanaki. The sequence continues at coordinate 508,307 of NC_140511.1, forward strand.
GAAGGTGTTTGATAAAGTGGGCAAAGCTTATACTTGGGCCAGAAGGCAGAATATAGGAAACTACATGAAAACATGAATAATTCAGTGAAAATGACTGTAAACAGATGAGAACTTGTTTAGAACAGCTGAAAGAGAATCTGCAAGTCAGTTCTTAGTGTAGAAAAGGTAGCTAAGATAAGGGAAATCCTTAATTCCAGTTAAGATCACATGAAACACTCTATGAATCCTATATTCTTTACTTAAAGGAGACTAGAGTGGTAAATGTGTGTTATACAAGGCAGAATACCATTGAAATAGAGACACAAACACGTTCGGCAGCTTTGGAAAGCCTTACACTTCACTGAAATGTAGTACTACACTCTATAACACAGTTGAGAGACAATGTTCCTAGCTCCCTCAGTTCATAACAGTGTGTAGGAAGTTGTTTGATAAAGTGGGCAAAGCTTATACTTGGGCCAGAAGGCAGAATATAGGAAACTACATGAAAACATGAATAATTCAGTGAAAATGACTGTAAACAGATGAGAACTTGTTTAGAACAGCTGAAAGAGAATCTCCAAGTCAGTTCTTAGTGTAGAAAAGGTAGCTAAGATCCAGGAAATCCTTAATTCGAGTTAAGATCACATGAAACACTGTATGAATCCTATATACTTTACTTAAAGGAAACTAGAGTGGTAAATGTGTGTTATACAAGGCAGAATACCATTGAAATAGAGAAAGAAACACGTTCGGCAGCTTTGGAAAGGCTTACACTTCACTGAAATGTAGTACTACACTCTATAACACAGTTGAGAGACAATGTTCCCTAGCTGCCTCAGTTCATAACAGAGTGTAGGAAGGTGTTTGATAAAGTAGGCAAAGCTTATACTTGGGCCAGAAGGCAGAATATAGGAAACTACATGAAAACATGAATAATTCAGTGAAAATGACTGTAAACAGATGAGAACTTTTTTAGAACACCTGAAAGAGAAACTCCAAGTAAGTTCTTAGTGTAGAAAAGGTAGCTAAGATAAGGGAAATCCTTAATACCAGTTAAGATCCCATGAAACATTGTATGAATCCTATATTCTTTACTTAAAGGAAACTAGAGTGGTAAATGTGTGTTATACAAGGCAGAATACCATTGAAATAGAGAAAGAATCACTTTCGGCAGCTTTGGAAAGGCTTACACTTCACTGAAATGTAGTACTACACTCTATAACACAGTTGAGAGACAATGTTCCCTAGCTGCCTCAGTTCATAACAGATTGTAGGAAGGTGTTTGATAAAGTGGGCAAAGCTTATACTTGGGCCAGAAGGCAGAATATAGGAAACTACATGAAAACATGAATAATTCAGTGAAAATGACTGTAAACAGATGAGAACTTGTTTAGAACAGCTGAAAGAGAATCTGCAAGTCAGTTCTTAGTGTAGAAAAGGTAGCTAAGATAAGGGAAATCCTTAATTCCAGTTAAGATCACATGAAACACTCTATGAATCCTATATTCTTTACTTAAAGGAGACTAGAGTGGTAAATGTGTGTTATACAAGGCAGAATACCATTGAAATAGAGAAACAAACACGTCCGGCAGCTTTGGAAAGCCTTACACTTCACTGAAATATAGTACTACACTCTATAACACAGTTGAGAGACAATGTTCCCTAGCTCCCTCAGTTCATAACAGTGTTTAGGAAGTTGTTTGATAAAGTGGCCAAAGCTTATACTTGGGCCAGAAGGCAGAATATAGGAAACTACATGAAAACATGAATGATTCAGTGAAAATGACTGTAAACAGATGAGAACTTGTTTAGAACAGCTGAAAGAGAATCTCCAAGTCAGTTCTTAGTGTAGAAAAGGTAGCTAAAATAAGGAAAATCCTTAATTCGAGTTAAGATAACATCAAACACTGTACGAATCCTATATTCATTACTTAAAGGAGACTAGAGTGGTAAATGTGTGTTATACAAGGCAGAATACCATTGAAATAGAGAAAGAAACACGTTCGGCAGGTTTGGAAAGCTTTACACTACACTGAAATGTAGTACTACACTCTATAACACAGTTCAGAGACAATGTTCCCTAGCTCCCTCAGTTCATAACAGTGTGTAGGAAGTTGTTTGATAAGGTGGGCAAAGCTTATACTTGGGCCAGAAGGCAGAATATAGGAAACTACATGAAAACATAAATAATTCAGTGAAAATGACTGTAAACAGATGAGAACTTGTTTAGAACAGATGAAAAATATTCTCCAAGTCAGTTCTTAGTGTAGAAAAGGTAGCTAAATCCGGGAAATCCTTAATTCGAGTTAAGATAACATCAAACACTGTATGAATCCTATATTGTTTACTTAAAGGAGACTAGAGTGGTAAATGTGTGTTATATAAGCCAGAATACCATTGAAATAGAGAAAGAAACACGTTTGGCAGCTTTGGAAAGCCTTACACTTCACTGAAATGTAGTACTACACTCTATAACACAGTTGAGAGACAATGTTCCCTAGCTGCCTCAGTTCATAACAGAGTGTAGGAAGGTGTTTGATAAAGTGGGCAAAGCTTATACTTGGGCCAGAAGGCAGAATATAGGAAACTACATGAAAACATGAATAATTCAGTGAAAATGACTGTAAACAGATGAGAACTTGTTTAGAACAGCTGAAAGAGAATCTGCAAGTCAGTTCTTAGTGTAGAAAAGGTAGCTAAGATAAGGGAAATCCTTAATTCCAGTTAAGATCACATGAAACACTCTATGAATCCTATATTCTTTACTTAAAGGAGACTAGAGTGGTAAATGTGTGTTATACAAGGCAGAATACCATTGAAATAGAGACACAAACACGTTCGGCAGCTTTGGAAAGCCTTACACTTCACTGAAATGTAGTACTACACTCTATAACACAGTTGAGAGACAATGTTCCTAGCTCCCTCAGTTCATAACAGTGTGTAGGAAGTTGTTTGATAAAGTGGGCAAAGCTTATACTTGGGCCAGAAGGCAGAATATAGGAAACTACATGAAAACATGAATAATTCATTGAAAATGACTGTAAACACATGAGAACTTGTTTAGAACAGCTGAAAGAGAATCTCCAAGTCAGTTCTTAGTGTAGAAAAGGTAGCTACTATCCGGGAAATCCTTAATTCGAGTTAAGATCACATGAAACACTGTATGAATCCTATATTCTTTACTTAAAGGAAACTAGAGTGGTAAATGTGTGTTATACAAGGCAGAATACCATTGAAATAGAGAAAGAAACACGTTCGGCAGCTTTGGAAAGGCTTACACTTCACTGAAATGTAGTACTACACTCTATAACACAGTTGAGAGACAATGTTCCCTAGCTGCCTCAGTTCATAACAGAGTGTAGGAAGGTGTTTGATAAAGTAGGCAAAGCTTATACTTGGGCCAGAAGGCAGAATATAGGAAACTACATGAAAACATGAATAATTCAGTGAAAATGACTGTAAACAGATGAGAACTTGTTTAGAACAGCTGAAAGAGAAACTCCAAGTCAGTTCTTAGTGTAGAAAAGGTAGCTAAGATAAGGGAAATCCTTAATACCAGTTAAGATCCCATGAAACATTGTATGAATCCTATATTCTTTACTTAAAGGAAACTAGAGTGGTAAATGTGTGTTATACAAGGCAGAATACCATTGAAATAGAGAAAGAAACACTTTCGGCAGCTTTGGAAAAGCTTACACTTCACTGAAATGTAGTACTACACTCTATAACACAGTTGAGAGACAATGTGTCCTAGCTGCCTCAGTTCATTACAGAGTGTAGGAAGGTGTTTGATAAAGTGGGCAAAGCTTATACTTGGGCCAGAAGGCAGAATAGAGGAAACTACATGAAAACATGAATAATTCAGTGAAAATGACTGTAAACAGATGAGAACTTGTTTAGAACAGCTGAAAGAGAATCTCCAAGTCAGTTCTTAGTGTAGAAAAGGTAGCTAAGATAAGGAAAATCCTTAATTCGAGTTAAGATAACATCAAACACTGTATGAATCCTATATTCATTACTTAAAGGAGACTAGAGTGGTAAATGTGTGTTATACAAAGCAGAATACCATTGAAATAGAGAAAGAAACAAGTTTGGCAGCTTTGGAAAGCCTTACACTTCACTGAAATGTAGTACTACACTCTATAACACAGTTGAGAGACAATGTTCCCTAGCTCCCTCAGTTCATAACAGTGTGTAGGAAGTTGTTTGATAAAGTGGCCAAAGCTTATACTTGGGCCAGAAGGCAGAATATAGGAAACTACATGAAAACATGAATAATTCAGTGAAAATGACTGTAAACAGATGAGAACTTGTTTAGAACAGCTGAAAGAGAATCTCCAAGTCAGTTCTTAGTGTTGAAAAGGTAGCTAAGATCCAGGAAATCCTTAATTCGAGTTAAGATCACATGAAACACTGTATGAATCCTATATTCTTTACTTAAAGGAAACTAGAGTGGTAAATGTGTGTTATACAAGGCAGAATACCATTGAAATAGAGAAAGAAACACGTTCGGCAGCTTTGGAAAGGCTTACACTTCACTGAAATGTAGTACTACACTCTATAACACAGTTGAGAGACAATGTTCCCTAGCTGCCTCAGTTCATAACAGAGTGTAGGAAGGTGTTTGATAAAGTAGGCAAAGCTTATACTTGGGCCAGAAGGCAGAATATAGGAAACTACATGAAAACATGAATAATTCAGTGAAAATGACTGTAAACAGATGAGAACTTGTTTAGAACAGCTGAAAGAGAATCTGCAAGTCAGTTCTTAGTGTAGAAAAGGTAGCTAAGATAAGGGAAATCCTTAATTCCAGTTAAGATCACATGAAACACTCTATGAATCCTATATTCTTTACTTAAAGGAGACTAGAGTGGTAAATGTGTGTTATACAAGGCAGAATACCATTGAAATAGAGACACAAACACGTTCGGCAGCTTTGGAAAGCCTTACACTTCACTGAAATGTAGTACTACACTCTATAACACAGTTGAGAGACAATGTTCCTAGCTCCCTCAGTTCATAACAGTGTGTAGGAAGTTGTTTGATAAAGTGGGCAAAGCTTATACTTGGGCCAGAAGGCAGAATATAGGAAACTACATGAAAACATGAATAATTCAGTGAAAATGACTGTAAACAGATGAGAACTTGTTTAGAACAGCTGAAAGAGAATCTCCAAGTCAGTTCTTAGTGTAGAAAAGGTAGCTAAGATCCAGGAAATCCTTAATTCGAGTTAAGATCACATGAAACACTGTATGAATCCTATATACTTTACTTAAAGGAAACTAGAGTGGTAAATGTGTGTTATACAAGGCAGAATACCATTGAAATAGAGAAAGAAACACGTTCGGCAGCTTTGGAAAGGCTTACACTTCACTGAAATGTAGTACTACACTCTATAACACAGTTGAGAGACAATGTTCCCTAGCTGCCTCAGTTCATAACAGAGTGTAGGAAGGTGTTTGATAAAGTAGGCAAAGCTTATACTTGGGCCAGAAGGCAGAATATAGGAAACTACATGAAAACATGAATAATTCAGTGAAAATGACTGTAAACAGATGAGAACTTTTTTAGAACACCTGAAAGAGAAACTCCAAGTAAGTTCTTAGTGTAGAAAAGGTAGCTAAGATAAGGGAAATCCTTAATACCAGTTAAGATCCCATGAAACATTGTATGAATCCTATATTCTTTACTTAAAGGAAACTAGAGTGGTAAATGTGTGTTATACAAGGCAGAATACCATTGAAATAGAGAAAGAATCACTTTCGGCAGCTTTGGAAAGGCTTACACTTCACTGAAATGTAGTACTACACTCTATAACACAGTTGAGAGACAATGTTCCCTAGCTGCCTCAGTTCATAACAGATTGTAGGAAGGTGTTTGATAAAGTGGGCAAAGCTTATACTTGGGCCAGAAGGCAGAATATAGGAAACTACATGAAAACATGAATAATTCAGTGAAAATGACTGTAAACAGATGAGAACTTGTTTAGAACAGCTGAAAGAGAATCTGCAAGTCAGTTCTTAGTGTAGAAAAGGTAGCTAAGATAAGGGAAATCCTTAATTCCAGTTAAGATCACATGAAACACTCTATGAATCCTATATTCTTTACTTAAAGGAGACTAGAGTGGTAAATGTGTGTTATACAAGGCAGAATACCATTGAAATAGAGAAACAAACACGTCCGGCAGCTTTGGAAAGCCTTACACTTCACTGAAATATAGTACTACACTCTATAACACAGTTGAGAGACAATGTTCCCTAGCTCCCTCAGTTCATAACAGTGTTTAGGAAGTTGTTTGATAAAGTGGCCAAAGCTTATACTTGGGCCAGAAGGCAGAATATAGGAAACTACATGAAAACATGAATGATTCAGTGAAAATGACTGTAAACAGATGAGAACTTGTTTAGAACAGCTGAAAGAGAATCTCCAAGTCAGTTCTTAGTGTAGAAAAGGTAGCTAAAATAAGGAAAATCCTTAATTCGAGTTAAGATAACATCAAACACTGTACGAATCCTATATTCATTACTTAAAGGAGACTAGAGTGGTAAATGTGTGTTATACAAGGCAGAATACCATTGAAATAGAGAAAGAAACACGTTCGGCAGGTTTGGAAAGCTTTACACTACACTGAAATGTAGTACTACACTCTATAACACAGTTCAGAGACAATGTTCCCTAGCTCCCTCAGTTCATAACAGTGTGTAGGAAGTTGTTTGATAAGGTGGGCAAAGCTTATACTTGGGCCAGAAGGCAGAATATAGGAAACTACATGAAAACATAAATAATTCAGTGAAAATGACTGTAAACAGATGAGAACTTGTTTAGAACAGATGAAAAATATTCTCCAAGTCAGTTCTTAGTGTAGAAAAGGTAGCTAAATCCGGGAAATCCTTAATTCGAGTTAAGATAACATCAAACACTGTATGAATCCTATATTGTTTACTTAAAGGAGACTAGAGTGGTAAATGTGTGTTATATAAGCCAGAATACCATTGAAATAGAGAAAGAAACACGTTTGGCAGCTTTGGAAAGCCTTACACTTCACTGAAATGTAGTACTACACTCTATAACACAGTTGAGAGACAATGTTCCCTAGCTGCCTCAGTTCATAACAGAGTGTAGGAAGGTGTTTGATAAAGTGGGCAAAGCTTATACTTGGGCCAGAAGGCAGAATATAGGAAACTACATGAAAACATGAATAATTCAGTGAAAATGACTGTAAACAGATGAGAACTTGTTTAGAACAGCTGAAAGAGAATCTGCAAGTCAGTTCTTAGTGTAGAAAAGGTAGCTAAGATAAGGGAAATCCTTAATTCCAGTTAAGATCACATGAAACACTCTATGAATCCTATATTCTTTACTTAAAGGAGACTAGAGTGGTAAATGTGTGTTATACAAGGCAGAATACCATTGAAATAGAGACACAAACACGTTCGGCAGCTTTGGAAAGCCTTACACTTCACTGAAATGTAGTACTACACTCTATAACACAGTTGAGAGACAATGTTCCTAGCTCCCTCAGTTCATAACAGTGTGTAGGAAGTTGTTTGATAAAGTGGGCAAAGCTTGTACTTGGGCCAGAAGGCAGAATATAGGAAACTACATGAAAACATGAATAATTCATTGAAAATGACTGTAAACACATGAGAACTTGTTTAGAACAGCTGAAAGAGAATCTCCAAGTCAGTTCTTAGTGTAGAAAAGGTAGCTACTATCCGGGAAATCCTTAATTCGAGTTAAGATCACATGAAACACTGTATGAATCCTATATTCTTTACTTAAAGGAAACTAGAGTGGTAAATGTGTGTTATACAAGGCAGAATACCATTGAAATAGAGAAAGAAACACGTTCGGCAGCTTTGGAAAGGCTTACACTTCACTGAAATGTAGTACTACACTCTATAACACAGTTGAGAGACAATGTTCCCTAGCTGCCTCAGTTCATAACAGAGTGTAGGAAGGTGTTTGATAAAGTAGGCAAAGCTTATACTTGGGCCAGAAGGCAGAATATAGGAAACTACATGAAAACATGAATAATTCAGTGAAAATGACTGTAAACAGATGAGAACTTGTTTAGAACAGCTGAAAGAGAAACTCCAAGTCAGTTCTTAGTGTAGAAAAGGTAGCTAAGATAAGGGAAATCCTTAATACCAGTTAAGATCCCATGAAACATTGTATGAATCCTATATTCTTTACTTAAAGGAAACTAGAGTGGTAAATGTGTGTTATACAAGGCAGAATACCATTGAAATAGAGAAAGAAACACTTTCGGCAGCTTTGGAAAAGCTTACACTTCACTGAAATGTAGTACTACACTCTATAACACAGTTGAGAGACAATGTGTCCTAGCTGCCTCAGTTCATTACAGAGTGTAGGAAGGTGTTTGATAAAGTGGGCAAAGCTTATACTTGGGCCAGAAGGCAGAATAGAGGAAACTACATGAAAACATGAATAATTCAGTGAAAATGACTGTAAACAGATGAGAACTTGTTTAGAACAGCTGAAAGAGAATCTCCAAGTCAGTTCTTAGTGTAGAAAAGGTAGCTAAGATAAGGAAAATCCTTAATTCGAGTTAAGATAACATCAAACACTGTATGAATCCTATATTCATTACTTAAAGGAGACTAGAGTGGTAAATGTGTGTTATACAAAGCAGAATACCATTGAAATAGAGAAAGAAACAAGTTTGGCAGCTTTGGAAAGCCTTACACTTCACTGAAATGTAGTACTACACTCTATAACACAGTTGAGAGACAATGTTCCCTAGCTCCCTCAGTTCATAACAGTGTGTAGGAAGTTGTTTGATAAAGTGGCCAAAGCTTATACTTGGGCCAGAAGGCAGAATATAGGAAACTACATGAAAACATGAATAATTCAGTGAAAATGACTGTAAACAGATGAGAACTTGTTTAGAACAGCTGAAAGAGAATCTCCAAGTCAGTTCTTAGTGTTGAAAAGGTAGCTAAGATCCAGGAAATCCTTAATTCGAGTTAAGATCACATGAAACACTGTATGAATCCTATATTCTTTACTTAAAGGAAACTAGAGTGGTAAATGTGTGTTATACAAGGCAGAATACCATTGAAATAGAGAAAGAAACACGTTCGGCAGCTTTGGAAAGGCTTACACTTCACTGAAATGTAGTACTACACTCTATAACACAGTTGAGAGACAATGTTCCCTAGCTGCCTCAGTTCATAACAGAGTGTAGGAAGGTGTTTGATAAAGTAGGCAAAGCTTATACTTGGGCCAGAAGGCAGAATATAGGAAACTACATGAAAACATGAATAATTCAGTGAAAATGACTGTAAACAGATGAGAACTTGTTTAGAACAGCTGAAAGAGAAACTCCAAGTCAGTTCTTAGTGTAGAAAAGGTAGCTAAGATAAGGGAAATCCTTAATACCAGTTAAGATCCCATGAAACATTGTATGAATCCTATATTCTTTACTTAAAGGAAACTAGAGTGGTAAATGTGTGTTATACAAAGCAGAATACCATTGAAATAGAGAAAGAAACAAGTTTGGCAGCTTTGGAAAGCCTTACACTTCACTGAAATGTAGTACTACACTCTATAACACAGTTGAGAGACAATGTTCCCTAGCTCCCTCCGTTCATAACAGTGTGTAGGAAGTTGTTTGATAAAGTGGCCAAAGTTTATACTTGGGCCAGAAGGCAGAATATAGGAAACTACATGAAAACATGAATAACTCAGTGAAAATGACTGTAAACAGATGAGAACTTGTTTAGAACAGCTGAAAGAGAATCTCCAAGTCAGTTCTTAGTGTAGAAAAGGTAGATAAGATAAGGAAAATCCTTAATTCGAGTTAAGATAAGATCAAACACTGTATGAATCCTATATTCATTACTTAAAGGAGACTAGAGTGGTAAATGTGTGTTATACAAAGAAGAATACCATTGAAATAGAGAAAGAAACAAGTTTGGCAGCTTTGGAAAGCCTTACACTTCACTGAAATGTAGTACTACACTCTATAACACAGTTGAGAGACAATGTTCCCTAGCTCCCTCAGTTCATAACAGTGTGTAGGAAGTTGTTTGATAAAGTGGCCAAAGCTTATACTTGGGCCAGAAGGCAGAATATAGGAAACTACATGAAAACATGAATAATTCATTGAAAATGACTGTAAACAGATGAGAACTTGTTTAGAACAGCTGAAAGAGAATCTCCAAGTCAGTTCTTAGTGTAGAAAAGGTAGCTAAGATAAGGGAAATCCTTTATTCCAGTTAAGATCACATGAAACACTCTATGAATCCTATATTCTTTACTTAAAGGAGACTAGAGTGGTAAATGTGTGTTATACAAGGCAGAATACCATTGAAATAGAGAAACAAACACGTTCGGCAGCTTTGGAAAGCCTTACACTTCACTGAAATGTAGTACTACACTCTATAACACAGTTGAGAGACAATGTTCCCGAGCTGCCTCAGTTCATAACAGTGTGTAGGAAGTTATTTGATAAAGTGGGCAAAGCTTATACTTGGGCCAGAAGGCAGAATATAGGAAACTACATGAAAACATAAATAATTCAGTGAAAATGACTGTAAACAGATGAGAACTTGTTTAGAACAGATGAAAAATATTCTCCAAGTCAGTTCTTAGTGTAGAAAAGGTAGCTAAATCCGGGAAATCCTTAATTCGAGTTAAGATAACATCAAACACTGTATGAATCCTATATTGTTTACTTAAAGGAGACTAGAGTGGTAAATGTGTGTTATATAAGCCAGAATACCATTGAAATAGAGAAAGAAACACGTTTGGCAGCTTTGGAAAGGCTTACACTTCACTGAAATGTAGTACTACACTCTATAACACAGTTGAGAGACAATGTTCCCTAGCTGCCTCAGTTCATAACAGAGTGTAGGAAGGTGTTTGATAAAGTAGGCAAAGCTTATACTTGGGCCAGAAGGCAGAATATAGGAAACTACATGAAAACATGAATAATTCAGTGAAAATGACTGTAAACAGATGAGAACTTGTTTAGAACAGCTGAAAGAGAAACTCCAAGTCAGTTCTTAGTGTAGAAAAGGTAGCTAAGATAAGGGAAATCCTTAATACCAGTTAAGATCCCATGAAACATTGTATGAATCCTATATTCTTTACTTAAAGGAAACTAGAGTGGTAAATGTGTGTTATACAAGGCAGAATACCATTGAAATAGAGAAAGAAACACTTTCGGCAGCTTTGGAAAAGCTTACACTTCACTGAAATGTAGTACTACACTCTATAACACAGTTGAGAGACAATGTGTCCTAGCTGCCTCAGTTCATAACAGAGTGTAGGAAGGTGTTTGATAAAGTGGGCAAAGCTTATACTTGGGCCAGAAGGCAGAATATAGGAAACTACATGAAAACATGAATAATTCAGTGAAAATGACTGTAAACAGATGAGAACTTGTTTAGAACAGCTGAAAGAGAATCTCCAAGTCAGTTCTTAGTGTAGAAAAGGTAGCTAAGATAAGGAAAATCCTTAATTCGAGTTAAGATAACATCAAACACTGTATGAATCCTATATTCATTACTTAAAGGAGACTAGAGTGGTAAATGTGTGTTATACAAAGCAGAATACCATTGAAATAGAGAAAGAAACAAGTTTGGCAGCTTTGGAAAGCCTTACACTTCACTGAAATGTAGTACTACACTCTATAACACAGTTGAGAGACAATGTTCCCTAGCTCCCTCAGTTCATAACAGTGTGTAGGAAGTTGTTTGATAAAGTGGCCAAAGCTTATACTTGGGCCAGAAGGCAGAATATAGGAAACCACATGAAAACATGAATAATTCAGTGAAAATGACTGTAAACAGATGAGAACTTGTTTAGAACAGCTGAAAGAGAATCTCCAAGTCAGTTCTTAGTGTAGAAAAGGTAGCTAAGATCCAGGAAATCCTTAATTCGAGTTAAGATCACATGAAACACTGTATGAATCCTATATTCTTTACTTAAAGGAAACTAGAGTGGTAAATGTGTGTTATACAAGGCAGAATACCATTGAAATAGAGAAAGAAACACGTTCGGCAGCTTTGGAAAGGCTTACACTTCACTGAAATGTAGTACTACACTCTATAACACAGTTGAGAGACAATGTTCCCTAGCTGCCTCAGTTCATAACAGAGTGTAGGAAGGTGTTTGATAAAGTAGGCAAAGCTTATACTTGGGCCAGAAGGCAGAATATAGGAAACTACATGAAAACATGAATAATTCAGTGAAAATGACTGTAAACAGATGAGAACTTTTTTAGAACACCTGAAAGAGAAACTCCAAGTAAGTTCTTAGTGTAGAAAAGGTAGCTAAGATAAGGGAAATCCTTAATACCAGTTAAGATCCCATGAAACATTGTATGAATCCTATATTCTTTACTTAAAGGAAACTAGAGTGGTAAATGTGTGTTATACAAGGCAGAATACCATTGAAATAGAGAAAGAATCACTTTCGGCAGCTTTGGAAAGGCTTACACTTCACTGAAATGTAGTACTACACTCTATAACACAGTTGAGAGACAATGTTCCCTAGCTGCCTCAGTTCATAACAGAGTGTAGGAAGGTGTTTGATAAAGTGGGCAAAGCTTATACTTGGGCCAGAAGGCAGAATATAGGAAACTACATGAAAACATGAATAATTCAGTGAAAATGACTGTAAACAGATGAGAACTTGTTTAGAACAGCTGAAAGAGAATCTCCAAGTCAGTTCTTAGTGTAGAAAAGGTAGCTAAGATAAGGAAAATCCTTAATTCGAGTTAAGATAACATCAAACACTGTATGAATCCTATATTCATTACTTAAAGGAGACTAGAGTGGTAAATGTGTGTTATACAAAGCAGAATACCATTGAAATAGAGAAAGAAACAAGTTTGGCAGCTTTGGAAAGCCTTACACTTCACTGAAATGTAGTACTACACTCTATAACACAGTTGAGAGACAATGTTCCCTAGCTCCCTCAGTTCATAACAGTGTGTAGGAAGTTGTTTGATAAAGTGGCCAAAGCTTATACTTGGGCCAGAAGGCAGAATATAGGAAACTACATGAAAACATGAATAATTCAGTGAAAATGACTGTAAACAGATGAGAACTTGTTTAGAACAGCTGAAAGAGAATCTCCAAGTCAGTTCTTAGTGTAGAAAAGGTAGCTAAGATCCAGGAAATCCTTAATTCGAGTTAAGATCACATGAAACACTGTATGAATCCTATATTCTTTACTTAAAGGAAACTAGAGTGGTAAATGTGTGTTATACAAGGCAGAATACCATTGAAATAGAGAAAGAAACACGTTCGGCAGCTTTGGAAAGGCTTACACTTCACTGAAATGTAGTACTACACTCTATAACACAGTTGAGAGACAATGTTCCCTAGCTGCCTCAGTTCATAACAGAGTGTAGGAAGGTGTTTGATAAAGTAGGCAAAGCTTATACTTGGGCCAGAAGGCAGAATATAGGAAACTACATGAAAACATGAATAATTCAGTGAAAATGACTGTAAACAGATGAGAACTTTTTTAGAACACCTGAAAGAGAAACTCCAAGTAAGTTCTTAGTGTAGAAAAGGTAGCTAAGATAAGGGAAATCCTTAATACCAGTTAAGATCCCATGAAACATTGTATGAATCCTATATTCTTTACTTAAAGGAGACTAGAGTGGTAAATGTGTGTTATACAAGGCAGAATACCATTGAAATAGAGAAACAAACACGTCCGGCAGCTTTGGAAAGCCTTACACTTCACTGAAATATAGTACTACACTCTATAACACAGTTGAGAGACAATGTTCCCTAGCTCCCTCAGTTCATAACAGTGTTTAGGAAGTTGTTTGATAAAGTGGCCAAAGCTTATACTTGGGCCAGAAGTCAGAATATAGGAAACTACATGAAAACATGAATGATTCAGTGAAAATGACTGTAAACAGATGAGAACTTGTTTAGAACAGCTGAAAGAGAATCTCCAAGTCAGTTCTTAGTGTAGAAAAGGTAGCTAAGATAAGGAAAATCCTTAATTCGAGTTAAGATAACATCAAACACTGTACGAATCCTATATTCATTACTTAAAGGAGACTAGAGTCGTAAATGTGTGTTATACAAGGCAGAATACCATTGAAATAGAGAAAGAAACAGGTTCGGCAGGTTTGGAAAGCTTTACACTACACTGAAATGTAGTACTACACTCTATAACACAGTTCAGAGACAATGTTCCCTAGCTCCCTCAGTTCATAACAGTGTGTAGGAAGTTGTTTGATAAGGTGGGCAAAGCTTATACTTGGGCCAGAAGGCAGAATATAGGAAACTACATGAAAACATAAATAATTCAGTGAAAATGACTGTAAACAGATGAGAACTTGTTTAGAATAGATGAAAAATATTCTCCAAGTCAGTTCTTAGTGTAGAAAAGGTAGCTAAATCCGGGAAATCCTTAATTCGAGTTAAGATAACATCAAACACTGTATGAATCCTATATTCTTTACTTAAAGGAAACTAGAGTGGTAAATGTGTGTTATACAAGGCAGAATACCATTGAAATAGAGAAAGAAACACGTTCGGCAGCTTTGGAAAGGCTTACACTTCACTGAAATGTAGTACTACACTCTATAACACAGTTGAGAGACAATGTTCCCTAGCTGCCTCAGTTCATAACAGAGTGTAGGAAGGTGTTTGATAAAGTAGGCAAAGCTTATACTTGGGCCAGAAGGCAGAATATAGGAAACTACATGAAAACATGAATAATTCAGTGAAAATGACTGTAAACAGATGAGAACTTGTTTAGAACAGCTGAAAGAGAAACTCCAAGTCAGTTCTTAGTGTAGAAAAGGTAGCTAAGATAAGGGAAATCCTTAATACCAGTTAAGATCCCATGAAACATTGTATGAATCCTATATTCTTTACTTAAAGGAAACTAGAGTGGTAAATGTGTGTTATACAAAGCAGAATACCATTGAAATAGAGAAAGAAACAAGTTTGGCAGCTTTGGAAAGCCTTACACTTCACTGAAATGTAGTACTACACTCTATAACACAGTTGAGAGACAATGTTCCCTAGCTCCCTCCGTTCATAACAGTGTGTAGGAAGTTGTTTGATAAAGTGGCCAAAGTTTATACTTGGGCCAGAAGGCAGAATATAGGAAACTACATGAAAACATGAATAACTCAGTGAAAATGACTGTAAACAGATGAGAACTTGTTTAGAACAGCTGAAAGAGAATCTCCAAGTCAGTTCTTAGTGTAGAAAAGGTAGATAAGATAAGGAAAATCCTTAATTCGAGTTAAGATAAGATCAAACACTGTATGAATCCTATATTCATTACTTAAAGGAGACTAGAGTGGTAAATGTGTGTTATACAAAGAAGAATACCATTGAAATAGAGAAAGAAACAAGTTTGGCAGCTTTGGAAAGCCTTACACTTCACTGAAATGTAGTACTACACTCTATAACACAGTTGAGAGACAATGTTCCCTAGCTCCCTCAGTTCATAACAGTGTGTAGGAAGTTGTTTGATAAAGTGGCCAAAGCTTATACTTGGGCCAGAAGGCAGAATATAGGAAACTACATGAAAACATGAATAATTCATTGAAAATGACTGTAAACGGATGAGAACTTGTTTAGAACAGCTGAAAGAGAATCTCCAAGTCAGTTCTTAGTGTAGAAAAGGTAGCTAAGATAAGGGAAATCCTTTATTCCAGTTAAGATCACATGAAACACTCTATGAATCCTATATTCTTTACTTAAAGGAGACTAGAGTGGTAAATGTGTGTTATACAAGGCAGAATACCATTGAAATAGAGAAACAAACACGTTCGGCAGCTTTGGAAAGCCTTACACTTCACTGAAATGTAGTACTACACTCTATAACACAGTTGAGAGACAATGTTCCCGAGCTGCCTCAGTTCATAACAGTGTGTAGGAAGTTATTTGATAAAGTGGGCAAAGCTTATACTTGGGCCAGAAGGCAGAATATAGGAAACTACATGAAAACATAAATAATTCAGTGAAAATGACTGTAAACAGATGAGAACTTGTTTAGAACAGATGAAAAATATTCTCCAAGTCAGTTCTTAGTGTAGAAAAGGTAGCTAAATCCGGGAAATCCTTAATTCGAGTTAAGATAACATCAAACACTGTATGAATCCTATATTGTTTACTTAAAGGAGACTAGAGTGGTAAATGTGTGTTATATAAGCCAGAATACCATTGAAATAGAGAAAGAAACACGTTTGGCAGCTTTGGAAAGGCTTACACTTCACTGAAATGTAGTACTACACTCTATAACACAGTTGAGAGACAATGTTCCCTAGCTGCCTCAGTTCATAACAGAGTGTAGGAAGGTGTTTGATAAAGTAGGCAAAGCTTATACTTGGGCCAGAAGGCAGAATATAGGAAACTACATGAAAACATGAATAATTCAGTGAAAATGACTGTAAACAGATGAGAACTTGTTTAGAACAGCTGAAAGAGAAACTCCAAGTCAGTTCTTAGTGTAGAAAAGGTAGCTAAGATAAGGGAAATCCTTAATACCAGTTAAGATCCCATGAAACATTGTATGAATCCTATATTCTTTACTTAAAGGAAACTAGAGTGGTAAATGTGTGTTATACAAGGCAGAATACCATTGAAATAGAGAAAGAAACACGTTCGGCAGCTTTGGAAAAGCTTACACTTCACTGAAATGTAGTACTACACTCTATAACACAGTTGAGAGACAATGTGTCCTAGCTGCCTCAGTTCATAACAGAGTGTAGGAAGGTGTTTGATAAAGTGGGCAAAGCTTATACTTGGGCCAGAAGGCAGAATATAGGAAACTACATGAAAACATGAATAATTCAGTGAAAATGACTGTAAACAGATGAGAACTTGTTTAGAACAGCTGAAAGAGAATCTCCAAGTCAGTTCTTAGTGTAGAAAAGGTAGCTAAGATAAGGAAAATCCTTAATTCGAGTTAAGATAACATCAAACACTGTATGAATCCTATATTCATTACTTAAAGGAGACTAGAGTGGTAAATGTGTGTTATACAAAGCAGAATACCATTGAAATAGAGAAAGAAACAAGTTTGGCAGCTTTGGAAAGCCTTACACTTCACTGAAATGTAGTACTACACTCTATAACACAGTTGAGAGACAATGTTCCCTAGCTCCCTCAGTTCATAACAGTGTGTAGGAAGTTGTTTGATAAAGTGGCCAAAGCTTATACTTGGGCCAGAAGGCAGAATATAGGAAACTACATGAAAACATGAATAATTCAGTGAAAATGACTGTAAACAGATGAGAACTTGTTTAGAACAGCTGAAAGAGAATCTCCAAGTCAGTTCTTAGTGTAGAAAAGGTAGCTAAGATCCAGGAAATCCTTAATTCGAGTTAAGATCACATGAAACACTGTATGAATCCTATATTCTTTACTTAAAGGAAACTAGAGTGGTAAATGTGTGTTATACAAGGCAGAATACCATTGAAATAGAGAAAGAAACACGTTCGGCAGCTTTGGAAAGGCTTACACTTCACTGAAATGTAGTACTACACTCTATAACACAGTTGAGAGACAATGTTCCCTAGCTGCCTCAGTTCATAACAGAGTGTAGGAAGGTGTTTGATAAAGTAGGCAAAGCTTATACTTGGGCCAGAAGGCAGAATATAGGAAACTACATGAAAACATGAATAATTCAGTGAAAATGACTGTAAACAGATGAGAACTTTTTTAGAACACCTGAAAGAGAAACTCCAAGTAAGTTCTTAGTGTAGAAAAGGTAGCTAAGATAAGGGAAATCCTTAATACCAGTTAAGATCCCATGAAACATTGTATGAATCCTATATTCTTTACTTAAAGGAAACTAGAGTGGTAAATGTGTGTTATACAAGGCAGAATACCATTGAAATAGAGAAAGAATCACTTTCGGCAGCTTTGGAAAGGCTTACACTTCACTGAAATGTAGTACTACACTCTATAACACAGTTGAGAGACAATGTTCCCTAGCTGCCTCAGTTCATAACAGAGTGTAGGAAGGTGTTTGATAAAGTGGGCAAAGCTTATACTTGGGCCAGAAGGCAGAATATAGGAAACTACATGAAAACATGAATAATTCAGTGAAAATGACTGTAAACAGATGAGAACTTGTTTAGAACAGCTGAAAGAGAATCTGCAAGTCAGTTCTTAGTGTAGAAAAGGTAGCTAAGATAAGGGAAATCCTTAATTCCAGTTAAGATCACATGAAACACTCTATGAATCCTATATTCTTTACTTAAAGGAGACTAGAGTGGTAAATGTGTGTTATACAAGGCAGAATACCATTGAAATAGAGAAACAAACACGTCCGGCAGCTTTGGAAAGCCTTACACTTCACTGAAATATAGTACTACACTCTATAACACAGTTGAGAGACAATGTTCCCTAGCTCCCTCAGTTCATAACAGTGTTTAGGAAGTTGTTTGATAAAGTGGCCAAAGCTTATACTTGGGCCAGAAGTCAGAATATAGGAAACTACATGAAAACATGAATGATTCAGTGAAAATGACTGTAAACAGATGAGAACTTGTTTAGAACAGCTGAAAGAGAATCTCCAAGTCAGTTCTTAGTGTAGAAAAGGTAGCTAAGATAAGGAAAATCCTTAATTCGAGTTAAGATAACATCAAACACTGTACGAATCCTATATTCATTACTTAAAGGAGACTAGAGTGGTAAATGTGTGTTATACAAGGCAGAATACCATTGAAATAGAGAAAGAAACAGGTTCGGCAGGTTTGGAAAGCTTTACACTACACTGAAATGTAGTACTACACTCTATAACACAGTTCAGAGACAATGTTCCCTAGCTCCCTCAGTTCATAACAGTGTGTAGGAAGTTGTTTGATAAGGTGGGCAAAGCTTATACTTGGGCCAGAAGGCAGAATATAGGAAACTACATGAAAACATAAATAATTCAGTGAAAATGACTGTAAACAGATGAGAACTTGTTTAGAATAGATGAAAAATATTCTCCAAGTCAGTTCTTAGTGTAGAAAAGGTAGCTAAATCCGGGAAATCCTTAATTCGAGTTAAGATAACATCAAACACTGTATGAATCCTATATTGTTTACTTAAAGGAGACTAGAGTGGTAAATGTGTGTTATATAAGCCAGAATACCATTGAAATAGAGAAAGAAACACGTTTGGCAGCTTTGGAAAGCCTTACACTTCACTGAAATGTAGTACTACACTCTATAACACAGTTGAGAGACAATGTTCCCTAGCTGCCTCAGTTCATAACAGAGTGTAGGAAGGTGTTTGATAAAGTGGGCAAAGCTTATACTTGGGCCAGAAGGCAGAATATAGGAAACTACATGAAAACATGAATAATTCAGTGAAAATGACTGTAAACAGATGAGAACTTGTTTAGAACAGCTGAAAGAGAATCTGCAAGTCAGTTCTTAGTGTAGAAAAGGTAGCTAAGATAAGGGAAATCCTTAATTCCAGTTAAGATCACATGAAACACTCTATGAATCCTATATTCTTTACTTAAAGGAGACTAGAGTGGTAAATGTGTGTTATACAAGGCAGAATACCATTGAAATAGAGACACAAACACGTTCGGCAGCTTTGGAAAGCCTTACACTTCACTGAAATGTAGTACTACACTCTATAACACAGTTGAGAGACAATGTTCCTAGCTCCCTCAGTTCATAACAGTGTGTAGGAAGTTGTTTGATAAAGTGGGCAAAGCTTATACTTGGGCCAGAAGGCAGAATATAGGAAACTACATGAAAACATGAATAATTCAGTGAAAATGACTGTAAACAGATGAGAACTTGTTTAGAACAGCTGAAAGAGAATCTCCAAGTCAGTTCTTAGTGTAGAAAAGGTAGCTAAGATCCAGGAAATCCTTAATTCGAGTTAAGATCACATGAAACACTGTATGAATCCTATATTCTTTACTTAAAGGAAACTAGAGTGGTAAATGTGTGTTATACAAGGCAGAATACCATTGAAATAGAGAAAGAAACACGTTCGGCAGCTTTGGAAAGGCTTACACTTCACTGAAATGTAGTACTACACTCTATAACACAGTTGAGAGACAATGTTCCCTAGCTGCCTCAGTTCATAACAGAGTGTAGGAAGGTGTTTGATAAAGTAGGCAAAGCTTATACTTGGGCCAGAAGGCAGAATATAGGAAACTACATGAAAACATGAATAATTCAGTGAAAATGACTGTAAACAGATGAGAACTTTTTTAGAACACCTGAAAGAGAAACTCCAAGTAAGTTCTTAGTGTAGAAAAGGTAGCTAAGATAAGGGAAATCCTTAATACCAGTTAAGATCCCATGAAACATTGTATGAATCCTATATTCTTTACTTAAAGGAAACTAGAGTGGTAAATGTGTGTTATACAAGGCAGAATACCATTGAAATAGAGAAAGAATCACTTTCGGCAGCTTTGGAAAGGCTTACACTTCACTGAAATGTAGTACTACACTCTATAACACAGTTGAGAGACAATGTTCCCTAGCTGCCTCAGTTCATAACAGATTGTAGGAAGGTGTTTGATAAAGTGGGCAAAGCTTATACTTGGGCCAGAAGGCAGAATATAGGAAACTACATGAAAACATGAATAATTCAGTGAAAATGACTGTAAACAGATGAGAACTTGTTTAGAACAGCTGAAAGAGAATCTCCAAGTCAGTTCTTAGTGTAGAAAAGGTAGCTAAGATCCAGGAAATCCTTAATTCGAGTTAAGATCACATGAAACACTGTATGAATCCTATATTCTTTACTTAAAGGAAACTAGAGTGGTAAATGTGTGTTATACAAGGCAGAATACCATTGAAATAGAGAAAGAAACACGTTCGGCAGCTTTGGAAAGGCTTACACTTCACTGAAATGTAGTACTACACTCTATAACACAGTTGAGAGACAATGTTCCCTAGCTGCCTCAGTTCATAACAGAGTGTAGGAAGGTGTTTGATAAAGTAGGCAAAGCTTATACTTGGGCCAGAAGGCAGAATATAGGAAACTACATGAAAACATGAATAATTCAGTGAAAATGACTGTAAACAGATGAGAACTTTTTTAGAACACCTGAAAGAGAAACTCCAAGTAAGTTCTTAGTGTAGAAAAGGTAGCTAAGATAAGGGAAATCCTTAATACCAGTTAAGATCCCATGAAACATTGTATGAATCCTATATTCTTTACTTAAAGGAAACTAGAGTGGTAAATGTGTGTTATACAAGGCAGAATACCATTGAAATAGAGAAAGAATCACTTTCGGCAGCTTTGGAAAGGCTTACACTTCACTGAAATGTAGTACTACACTCTATAACACAGTTGAGAGACAATGTTCCCTAGCTGCCTCAGTTCATAACAGAGTGTAGGAAGGTGTTTGATAAAGTGGGCAAAGCTTATACTTGGGCCAGAAGGCAGAATATAGGAAACTACATGAAAACATGAATAATTCAGTGAAAATGACTGTAAACAGATGAGAACTTGTTTAGAACAGCTGAAAGAGAATCTCCAAGTCAGTTCTTAGTGTAGAAAAGGTAGCTAAGATAAGGAAAATCCTTAATTCGAGTTAAGATAACATCAAACACTGTACGAATCCTATATTCATTACTTAAAGGAGACTAGAGTGGTAAATGTGTGTTATACAAGGCAGAATACCATTGAAATAGAGAAAGAAACAGGTTCGGCAGGTTTGGAAAGCTTTACACTACACTGAAATGTAGTACTACACTCTATAACACAGTTCAGAGACAATGTTCCCTAGCTCCCTCAGTTCATAACAGTGTGTAGGAAGTTGTTTGATAAGGTGGGCAAAGCTTATACTTGGGCCAGAAGGCAGAATATAGGAAACTACATGAAAACATAAATAATTCAGTGAAAATGACTGTAAACAGATGAGAACTTGTTTAGAATAGATGAAAAATATTCTCCAAGTCAGTTCTTAGTGTAGAAAAGGTAGCTAAATCCGGGAAATCCTTAATTCGAGTTAAGATAACATCAAACACTGTATGAATCCTATATTGTTTACTTAAAGGAGACTAGAGTGGTAAATGTGTGTTATATAAGCCAGAATACCATTGAAATAGAGAAAGAAACACGTTTGGCAGCTTTGGAAAGCCTTACACTTCACTGAAATGTAGTACTACACTCTATAACACAGTTGAGAGACAATGTTCCCTAGCTGCCTCAGTTCATAACAGAGTGTAGGAAGGTGTTTGATAAAGTGGGCAAAGCTTATACTTGGGCCAGAAGGCAGAATATAGGAAACTACATGAAAACATGAATAATTCAGTGAAAATGACTGTAAACAGATGAGAACTTGTTTAGAACAGCTGAAAGAGAATCTGCAAGTCAGTTCTTAGTGTAGAAAAGGTAGCTAAGATAAGGGAAATCCTTAATTCCAGTTAAGATCACATGAAACACTCTATGAATCCTATATTCTTTACTTAAAGGAGACTAGAGTGGTAAATGTGTGTTATACAAGGCAGAATACCATTGAAATAGAGACACAAACACGTTCGGCAGCTTTGGAAAGCCTTACACTTCACTGAAATGTAGTACTACACTCTATAACACAGTTGAGAGACAATGTTCCTAGCTCCCTCAGTTCATAACAGTGTGTAGGAAGTTGTTTGATAAAGTGGGCAAAGCTTATACTTGGGCCAGAAGGCAGAATATAGGAAACTACATGAAAACATGAATAATTCAGTGAAAATGACTGTAAACAGATGAGAACTTGTTTAGAACAGCTGAAAGAGAATCTCCAAGTCAGTTCTTAGTGTAGAAAAGGTAGCTAAGATCCAGGAAATCCTTAATTCGAGTTAAGATCACATGAAACACTGTATGAATCCTATATTCTTTACTTAAAGGAAACTAGAGTGGTAAATGTGTGTTATACAAGGCAGAATACCATTGAAATAGAGAAAGAAACACGTTCGGCAGCTTTGGAAAGGCTTACACTTCACTGAAATGTAGTACTACACTCTATAACACAGTTGAGAGACAATGTTCCCTAGCTGCCTCAGTTCATAACAGAGTGTAGGAAGGTGTTTGATAAAGTAGGCAAAGCTTATACTTGGGCCAGAAGGCAGAATATAGGAAACTACATGAAAACATGAATAATTCAGTGAAAATGACTGTAAACAGATGAGAACTTTTTTAGAACACCTGAAAGAGAAACTCCAAGTAAGTTCTTAGTGTAGAAAAGGTAGCTAAGATAAGGGAAATCCTTAATACCAGTTAAGATCCCATGAAACATTGTATGAATCCTATATTCTTTACTTAAAGGAAACTAGAGTGGTAAATGTGTGTTATACAAGGCAGAATACCATTGAAATAGAGAAAGAATCACTTTCGGCAGCTTTGGAAAGGCTTACACTTCACTGAAATGTAGTACTACACTCTATAACACAGTTGAGAGACAATGTTCCCTAGCTGCCTCAGTTCATAACAGATTGTAGGAAGGTGTTTGATAAAGTGGGCAAAGCTTATACTTGGGCCAGAAGGCAGAATATAGGAAACTACATGAAAACATGAATAATTCAGTGAAAATGACTGTAAACAGATGAGAACTTGTTTAGAACAGCTGAAAGAGAATCTGCAAGTCAGTTCTTAGTGTAGAAAAGGTAGCTAAGATAAGGGAAATCCTTAATTCCAGTTAAGATCACATGAAACACTCTATGAATCCTATATTCTTTACTTAAAGGAGACTAGAGTGGTAAATGTGTGTTATACAAGGCAGAATACCATTGAAATAGAGAAACAAACACGTCCGGCAGCTTTGGAAAGCCTTACACTTCACTGAAATATAGTACTACACTCTATAACACAGTTGAGAGACAATGTTCCCTAGCTCCCTCAGTTCATAACAGTGTTTAGGAAGTTGTTTGATAAAGTGGCCAAAGCTTATACTTGGGCCAGAAGGCAGAATATAGGAAACTACATGAAAACATGAATGATTCAGTGAAAATGACTGTAAACAGATGAGAACTTGTTTAGAACAGCTGAAAGAGAATCTCCAAGTCAGTTCTTAGTGTAGAAAAGGTAGCTAAGATAAGGAAAATCCTTAATTCGAGTTAAGATAACATCAAACACTGTACGAATCCTATATTCATTACTTAAAGGAGACTAGAGTGGTAAATGTGTGTTATACAAGGCAGAATACCATTGAAATAGAGAAAGAAACACGTTCGGCAGGTTTGGAAAGCTTTACACTACACTGAAATGTAGTACTACACTCTATAACACAGTTCAGAGACAATGTTCCCTAGCTCCCTCAGTTCATAACAGTGTGTAGGAAGTTGTTTGATAAGGTGGGCAAAGCTTATACTTGGGCCAGAAGGCAGAATATAGGAAACTACATGAAAACATAAATAATTCAGTGAAAATGACTGTAAACAGATGAGAACTTGTTTAGAACAGATGAAAAATATTCTCCAAGTCAGTTCTTAGTGTAGAAAAGGTAGCTAAATCCGGGAAATCCTTAATTCGAGTTAAGATAACATCAAACACTGTATGAATCCTATATTGTTTACTTAAAGGAGACTAGAGTGGTAAATGTGTGTTATATAAGCCAGAATACCATTGAAATAGAGAAAGAAACACGTTTGGCAGCTTTGGAAAGCCTTACACTTCACTGAAATGTAGTACTACACTCTATAACACAGTTGAGAGACAATGTTCCCTAGCTGCCTCAGTTCATAACAGAGTGTAGGAAGGTGTTTGATAAAGTGGGCAAAGCTTATACTTGGGCCAGAAGGCAGAATATAGGAAACTACATGAAAACATGAATAATTCAGTGAAAATGACTGTAAACAGATGAGAACTTGTTTAGAACAGCTGAAAGAGAATCTGCAAGTCAGTTCTTAGTGTAGAAAAGGTAGCTAAGATAAGGGAAATCCTTAATTCCAGTTAAGATCACATGAAACACTCTATGAATCCTATATTCTTTACTTAAAGGAGACTAGAGTGGTAAATGTGTGTTATACAAGGCAGAATACCATTGAAATAGAGACACAAACACGTTCGACAGCTTTGGAAAGCCTTACACTTCACTGAAATGTAGTACTACACTCTATAACACAGTTGAGAGACAATGTTCCTAGCTCCCTCAGTTCATAACAGTGTGTAGGAAGTTGTTTGATAAAGTGGGCAAAGCTTATACTTGGGCCAGAAGGCAGAATATAGGAAACTACATGAAAACATGAATAATTCATTGAAAATGACTGTAAACACATGAGAACTTGTTTAGAACAGCTGAAAGAGAATCTCCAAGTCAGTTCTTAGTGTAGAAAAGGTAGCTACTATCCGGGAAATCCTTAATTCGAGTTAAGATCACATGAAACACTGTATGAATCCTATATTCTTTACTTAAAGGAAACTAGAGTTGTAAATGTGTGTTATACAAGGCAGAATACCATTGAAATAGAGAAAGAAACACGTTCGGCAGCTTTGGAAAGGCTTACACTTCACTGAAATGTAGTACTACACTCTATAACACAGTTGAGAGACAATGTTCCCTAGCTGCCTCAGTTCATAACAGAGTGTAGGAAGGTGTTTGATAAAGTAGGCAAAGCTTATACTTGGGCCAGAAGGCAGAATATAGGAAACTACATGAAAACATGAATAATTCAGTGAAAATGACTGTAAACAGATGAGAACTTGTTTAGAACAGCTGAAAGAGAAACTCCAAGTCAGTTCTTAGTGTAGAAAAGGTAGCTAAGATAAGGGAAATCCTTAATACCAGTTAAGATCCCATGAAACATTGTATGAATCCTATATTCTTTACTTAAAGGAAACTAGAGTGGTAAATGTGTGTTATACAAGGCAGAATACCATTGAAATAGAGAAAGAAACACGTTCGGCAGCTTTGGAAAAGCTTACACTTCACTGAAATGTAGTACTACACTGTATAACACAGTTGAGAGACAATGTGTCCTAGCTGCCTCAGTTCATAACAGAGTGTAGGAAGGTGTTTGATAAAGTGGGCAAAGCTTATACTCGGGCCAGAAGGCAGAATATAGGAAACTACATGAAAACATGAATAATTCAGTGAAAATGACTGTAAACAGATGAGAACTTGTTTAGAACAGCTGAAAGAGAATCTCCAAGTCAGTTCTTAGTGTAGAAAAAGTAGCTAAGATAAGGAAAATCCTTAATTCGAGTTAAGATAACATCAAACACTGTATGAATCCTATATTCATTACTTAAAGGAGACTAGAGTGGTAAATGTGTGTTATACAAAGCAGAATACCATTGAAATAGAGAAAGAAACAAGTTTGGCAGCTTTGGAAAGCCTTACACTTCACTGAAATGTAGTACTACACTCTATAACACAGTTGAGAGACAATGTTCCCAAGCTCCCTCAGTTCATAACAGTGTGTAGGAAGTTGTTTGATAAAGTGGCCAAAGCTTATACTTGGGCCAGAAGGCAGAATATAGGAAACTACATGAAAACATGAATAATTCAGTGAAAATGACTGTAAACAGATGAGAACTTGTTTAGAACAGCTGAAAGAGAATCTCCAAGTCAGTTCTTAGTGTAGAAAAGGTAGCTAAGATAAGGAAAATCCTTAATTCGAGTTAAGATAACATCAAACACTGTATGAATCCTATATTCATTACTTAAAGGAGACTAGAGTGGTAAATGTGTGTTATACAAGGCAGCATACCATTGAAATAGAGAAACAAACACGTTCGGCAGCTTTGGAAAGCCTTACACTACACTGAAATGTAGTACTACACTCTATAACACAGTTCATAGACAATGTTCCCTAGCTTCCTCAGTTCATAACAGTGTGTAGGAAGTTGTTTGATAAGGTGGGCAAAGCTTATACTTGGGCCAGAAGGCAGAATATAGGAAACTACATGAAAACATGAATAATTCATTGAAAATGACTGTAAACAGATGAGAACTTGTTTAGAACAGCTGAAAGAGAATCTCCAAGTCAGTTCTTAGAGTAGAAAAGGTAGCTAAGATAAGGGAAATCCTTTATTCCAGTTAAGATCACATGAAACACTCTATGAATCCTATATTCTTTACTTAAACGAGACTAGAGTGGTAAATGTGTGTTATACAAGGCTGAATACCATTGAAATAGAGAAACAAACACGTTCGGCAGCTTTGGAAAGCCTTACACTTCACTGAAATGTAGTACTACACTCTATAACACAGTTGAGAGACAATGTTCCTAGCTCCCTCAGTTCATAACAGTGTGTAGGAAGTTGTTTGATAAAGTGGGCAAAGCTTATACTTGGGCCAGAAGGCAGAATATAGGAAACTACATGAAAACATGAATAATTCATTGAAAATGACTGTAAACAGATGAGAACTTGTTTAGAACAGCTGAAAGAGAATCTCCAAGTCAGTTCTTAGTGTAGAAAAGGTAGCTAAGATCCAGGAAATCCTTAATTCGAGTTAAGATCACATGAAACACTGTATGAATCCTATATTCTTTACTTAAAGGAAACTAGAGTGGTAAATGTGTGTTATACAAGGCAGAATACCATTGAAATAGAGAAAGAAACACGTTCGGCAGCTTTGGAAAGGCTTACACTTCACTGAAATGTAGTACTACACTCTATAACACAGTTGAGAGACAATGTTCCCTAGCTGCCTCAGTTCATAACAGAGTGTAGGAAGGTGTTTGATAAAGTAGGCAAAGCTTATACTTGGGCCAGAAGGCAGAATATAGGAAACTACATGAAAACATGAATGATTCAGTGAAAATGACTGTAAACAGATGAGAACTTGTTTAGAACAGCTGAAAGAGAATCTCCAAGTCAGTTCTTAGTGTAGAAAAGGTAGCAAAGATAAGGAAAATCCTTAATTCGAGTTAAGATAACATCAAACACTGTATGAATCCAATATTCATTACTTAAAGGAGACTAGAGTGGTAAATGTGTGTTATACAAGGCAGAATACCATTGAAATAGAGAAAGAAACACGTTCGGCAGGTTTGGAAAGCTTTACACTACACTGAAATGTAGTACTACACTCTATAACACAGTTCAGAGACAATGTTCCCTAGCTCCCTCAGTTCATAACAGTGTGTAGGAAGTTGTTTGATAAGGTGGGCAAAGCTTATACTTGGGCCAGAAGGCAGAATATAGGAAACTACATGAAAACATGAATATTTCATTGAAAATGACTGTAAACAGATGAGAACTTGTTTAGAACAGCTGAAAGAGAATCTCCAAGTCAGTTCTTAGTGTAGAAAAGGTAGCTAAGATAAGGGAAATCCTTAATTCCAGTTAAGATCACATGAAACACTCTATGAATCCTATATTCTTTACTTAAAGGAGACTAGAGTGGTAAATGTGTGTTATACAAGGCAGAATACCATTGAAATAGAGAAACAAACACGTTCGGCAGCTTTGGAAAGCCTTACACTTCACTGAAATGTAGTACTACACTCTATAACACAGTTGAGAGACAATGTTCCCGAGCTGCCTCAGTTCATAACAGTGTGTAGGAAGTTGTTTGATAAATTGGGCAAAGCTTATACTTGGGCCAGAAGGCAGAATATAGGAAACTACATGAAAACATGAATAATTCATTGAAAATGACTGTAAACACATGAGAACTTGTTTAGAACAGCTGAAAGAGAATCTCCAAGTCAGTTCTTAGTGTAGAAAAGGTAGCTAAGATCCGGGAAATCCTTAATTCGAGTTAAGATCACATGAAACACTGTATGAATCCTATATTCTTTACTTAAAGGAAACTAGAGTGGTAAATGTGTGTTATACAAGGCAGAATACCATTGAAATAGAGAAAGAAACACGTTCGGCAGCTTTGGAAAGGCTTACACTTCACTGAAATGTAGTACTACAGTCTATAACACAGTTGAGAGACAATGTTCCCTAGCTGCCTCAGTTCATAACAGAGTGTGGGAAGGTGTTTGATAAAGTAGGCAAAGCTTATACTTGGGCCAGAAGGCAGAATATAGGAAACTACATGAAAACATGAATAATACATTGAAAATGACTGTAAACAGATGAGAACTTGTTTAGAACAGCTGAAAGAGAATCTCCAAGTCAGTTCTTAGTGTAGAAAAGGTAGCTAAGATAAGGGAAATCCTTAATTCCAGTTAAGATCACATGAAACACTGTATGAATCCTATATTCTTTACTTAAAGGAGACTAGAGTGGTAAATGTGTGTTATACAAGGCAGAATACCATTGAAATAGAGAAACAAACACGTTCGGCAGCTTTGGAAAGCCTCACACTTCACTGAAATGTAGTACTACACTCTATAACACTGTTGAGAGACAATGTTCCCGAGCTGCCTCAGTTCATAACAGTGTGTAGGAAGTTGTTTGATAAAGTGGGCAAAGCTTATACTTGGGCCAGAAGGCAGAATATAGGAAACTACATGAAAACATAAATAATTCAGTGAAAATGACTGTAAACAGATGAGAACTTGTTTAGAACAGATGAAAAATATTCTCCAAGTCAGTTATTAGTGTAGAAAAGGTAGCTAAATCCGGGAAATCCTTAATTCAAGTTAAGATAACATCAAACACTGTATGAATCCTATATTGTTTACTTAAAGGAGACTAGAGTGGTAAATGTGTGTTATATAAGCCAGAATACCATTGAAATAGAGAAAGAAACACGTTTTGCAGCTTTGGAAAGCCTTACACTTCACTGAAATGTAGTACTACACTCTATAACACAGTTGAGAGACAATGTTCCTAGCTCCCTCAATTCATAACAGTGTGTAGGAAGTTGTTTGATAAAGTGGGCAAAGCTTATACTTGGGCCAGAAGGCAGAATATAGGAAACTACATGAAAACATGAATAATTCATTGAAAATGACTGTAAACACATGAGAACTTGTTTAGAACAGCTGAAAGAGAATCTCCAAGTCAGTTCTTAGTGTAGAAAAGGTAGCTAAGATAAGGAAAATCCTTAATTCGAGTTAAGATAACATCAAACACTGTATGAATCCTATATTCATTACTTAAAGGAGACTAGAGTGGTAAATGTGTGTTATACAAGGCAGAATACCATTGAAATAGAGAAAGAAACACGTTCGGCAGGTTTGGAAAGCTTTACACTACACTGAAATGTAGTACTACACTCTATAACACAGTTCAGAGACAATGTTCCCTAGCTCTCTCAGTTCATAACAGTGTGTAGGAAGTTGTTTGATAAGGTGGGCAAAGCTTATACTTGGGCCAGAAGGCAGAATATAGGAAACTACATGAAAACATAAATAATTCAGTGAAAATGACTGTAAACAGATGAGAACTTGTTTAGAACAGATGAAAAATATTCTCCAAGTCAGTTCTTAGTGTAGAAAAGGTAGCTAAATCCGGGAAATCCTTAATTCGAGTTAAGATAACATCAAACACTGTATGAATCCTATATTGTTTACTTAAAGGAGACTAGAGTGGTAAATGTGTGTTATATAAGCCAGAATACCATTGAAATAGAGAAAGAAACACGTTTGGCAGCTTTGGAAAGCCTTACACTTCACTGAAATGTAGTACTACACTCTATAACACAGTTGAGAGACAATGTTCCCTAGCTGCCTCAGTTCATAACAGAGTGTAGGAAGGTCTTTGATAAAGTGGGCAAAGCTTATACTTGGGCCAGAAGGCAGAATATAGGAAACTACATGAAAACATGAATAATTCAGTGAAAATGACTGTAAACAGATGAGAACTTGTTTAGAACAGCTGAAAGAGAATCTGCAAGTCAGTTCTTAGTGTAGAAAAGGTAGCTAAGATAAGGGAAATCCTTAATTCCAGTTAAGATCACATGAAACACTCTATGAATCCTATATTCTTTACTTAAAGGAGACTAGAGTGGTAAATGTGTGTTATACAAGGCAGAATACCATTGAAATAGAGACACAAACACGTTCGGCAGCTTTGGAAAGCCTTACACTTCACTGAAATGTAGTACTACACTCTATAACACAGTTGAGAGACAATGTTCCTAGCTCCCTCAGTTCATAACAGTGTGTAGGAAGTTGTTTGATAAAGTGGGCAAAGCTTATACTTGGGCCAGAAGGCAGAATATAGGAAACTACATGAAAACATGAATAATTCATTGAAAATGACTGTAAACACATGAGAACTTGTTTAGAACAGCTGAAAGAGAATCTCCAAGTCAGTTCTTAGTGTAGAAAAGGTAGCTACTATCCGGGAAATCCTTAATTCGAGTTAAGATCACATGAAACACTGTATGAATCCTATATTCTTTACTTAAAGGAAACTAGAGTTGTAAATGTGTGTTATACAAGGCAGAATACCATTGAAATAGAGAAAGAAACACGTTCGGCAGCTTTGGAAAGGCTTACACTTCACTGAAATGTAGTACTACACTCTATAACACAGTTGAGAGACAATGTTCCCTAGCTGCCTCAGTTCATAACAGAGTGTAGGAAGGTGTTTGATAAAGTAGGCAAAGCTTATACTTGGGCCAGAAGGCAGAATATAGGAAACTACATGAAAACATGAATAATTCAGTGAAAATGACTGTAAACAGATGAGAACTTGTTTAGAACAGCTGAAAGAGAAACTCCAAGTCAGTTCTTAGTGTAGAAAAGGTAGCTAAGATAAGGGAAATCCTTAATACCAGTTAAGATCCCATGAAACATTGTATGAATCCTATATTCTTTACTTAAAGGAAACTAGAGTGGTAAATGTGTGTTATACAAGGCAGAATACCATTGAAATAGAGAAAGAAACACTTTCGGCAGCTTTGGAAAAGCTTACACTTCACTGAAATGTAGTACTACACTGTATAACACAGTTGAGAGACAATGTGTCCTAGCTGCCTCAGTTCATAACAGAGTGTAGGAAGGTGTTTGATAAAGTGGGCAAAGCTTATACTAGGGCCAGAAGGCAGAATATAGGAAACTACATGAAAACATGAATAATTCAGTGAAAATGACTGTAAACAGATGAGAACTTGTTTAGAACAGCTGAAAGAGAATCTCCAAGTCAGTTCTTAGTGTAGAAAAAGTAGCTAAGATAAGGAAAATCCTTAATTCGAGTTAAGATAACATCAAACACTGTATGAATCCTATATTCATTACTTAAAGGAGACTAGAGTGGTAAATGTGTGTTATACAAAGCAGAATACCATTGAAATAGAGAAAGAAACAAGTTTGGCAGCTTTGGAAAGCCTTACACTTCACTGAAATGTAGTACTACACTCTATAACACAGTTGAGAGACAATGTTCCCAAGCTCCCTCAGTTCATAACAGTGTGTAGGAAGTTGTTTGATAAAGTGGCCAAAGCTTATACTTGGGCCAGAAGGCAGAATATAGGAAACTACATGAAAACATGAATAATTCAGTGAAAATGACTGTAAACAGATGAGAACTTGTTTAGAACAGCTGAAAGAGAATCTCCAAGTCAGTTCTTAGTGTAGAAAAGGTAGCTAAGATAAGGAAAATCCTTAATTCGAGTTAAGATAACATCAAACACTGTATGAATCCTATATTCATTACTTAAAGGAGACTAGAGTGGTAAATGTGTGTTATACAAGGCAGCATACCATTGAAATAGAGAAACAAACACGTTCGGCAGCTTTGGAAAGCCTTACACTACACTGAAATGTAGTACTACACTCTATAACACAGTTCATAGACAATGTTCCCTAGCTTCCTCAGTTCATAACAGTGTGTAGGAAGTTGTTTGATAAGGTGGGCAAAGCTTATACTTGGGCCAGAAGGCAGAATATAGGAAACTACATGAAAACATGAATAATTCATTGAAAATGACTGTAAACAGATGAGAACTTGTTTAGAACAGCTGAAAGAGAATCTCCAAGTCAGTTCTTAGAGTAGAAAAGGTAGCTAAGATAAGGGAAATCCTTTATTCCAGTTAAGATCACATGAAACACTCTATGAATCCTATATTCTTTACTTAAACGAGACTAGAGTGGTAAATGTGTGTTATACAAGGCTGAATACCATTGAAATAGAGAAACAAACACGTTCGGCAGCTTTGGAAAGCCTTACACTTCACTGAAATGTAGTACTACACTCTATAACACAGTTGAGAGACAATGTTCCTAGCTCCCTCAGTTCATAACAGTGTGTAGGAAGTTGTTTGATAAAGTGGGCAAAGCTTATACTTGGGCCAGAAGGCAGAATATAGGAAACTACATGAAAACATGAATAATTCATTGAAAATGACTGTAAACAGATGAGAACTTGTTTAGAACAGCTGAAAGAGAATCTCCAAGTCAGTTCTTAGTGTAGAAAAGGTAGCTAAGATCCAGGAAATCCTTAATTCGAGTTAAGATCACATGAAACACTGTATGAATCCTATATTCTTTACTTAAAGGAAACTAGAGTGGTAAATGTGTGTTATACAAGGCAGAATACCATTGAAATAGAGAAAGAAACACGTTCGGCAGCTTTGGAAAGGCTTACACTTCACTGAAATGTAGTACTACACTCTATAACACAGTTGAGAGACAATGTTCCCTAGCTGCCTCAGTTCATAACAGAGTGTAGGAAGGTGTTTGATAAAGTAGGCAAAGCTTATACTTGGGCCAGAAGGCAGAATATAGGAAACTACATGAAAACATGAATGATTCAGTGAAAATGACTGTAAACAGATGAGAACTTGTTTAGAACAGCTGAAAGAGAATCTCCAAGTCAGTTCTTAGTGTAGAAAAGGTAGCAAAGATAAGGAAAATCCTTAATTCGAGTTAAGATAACATCAAACACTGTATGAATCCTATATTCATTACTTAAAGGAGACTAGAGTGGTAAATGTGTGTTATACAAGGCAGAATACCATTGAAATAGAGAAAGAAACACGTTCGGCAGGTTTGGAAAGCTTTACACTACACTGAAATGTAGTACTACACTCTATAACACAGTTCAGAGACAATGTTCCCTAGCTCCCTCAGTTCATAACAGTGTGTAGGAAGTTGTTTGATAAGGTGGGCAAAGCTTATACTTGGGCCAGAAGGCAGAATATAGGAAACTACATGAAAACATGAATATTTCATTGAAAATGACTGTAAACAGATGAGAACTTGTTTAGAACAGCTGAAAGAGAATCTCCAAGTCAGTTCTTAGTGTAGAAAAGGTAGCTAAGATAAGGGAAATCCTCAATTCCAGTTAAGATCACATGAAACACTCTATGAATCCTATATTCTTTACTTAAAGGAGACTAGAGTGGTAAATGTGTGTTATACAAGGCAGAATACCATTGAAATAGAGAAACAAACACGTTCGGCAGCTTTGGAAAGCCTTACACTTCACTGAAATGTAGTACTACACTCTATAACACAGTTGAGAGACAATGTTCCCGAGCTGCCTCAGTTCATAACAGTGTGTAGGAAGTTGTTTGATAAATTGGGCAAAGCTTATACTTGGGCCAGAAGGCAGAATATAGGAAACTACATGAAAACATGAATAATTCATTGAAAATGACTGTAAACACATGAGAACTTGTTTAGAACAGCTGAAAGAGAATCTCCAAGTCAGTTCTTAGTGTAGAAAAGGTAGCTAAGATCCGGGAAATCCTTAATTCGAGTTAAGATCACATGAAACACTGTATGAATCCTATATTCTTTACTTAAAGGAAACTAGAGTGGTAAATGTGTGTTATACAAGGCAGAATACCATTGAAATAGAGAAAGAAACACGTTCGGCAGCTTTGGAAAGGCTTACACTTCACTGAAATGTAGTACTACAGTCTATAACACAGTTGAGAGACAATGTTCCCTAGCTGCCTCAGTTCATAACAGAGTGTGGGAAGGTGTTTGATAAAGTAGGCAAAGCTTATACTTGGGCCAGAAGGCAGAATATAGGAAACTACATGAAAACATGAATAATACATTGAAAATGACTGTAAACAGATGAGAACTTGTTTAGAACAGCTGAAAGAGAATCTCCAAGTCAGTTCTTAGTGTAGAAAAGGTAGCTAAGATAAGGGAAATCCTTAATTCCAGTTAAGATCACATGAAACACTGTATGAATCCTATATTCTTTACTTAAAGGAGACTAGAGTGGTAAATGTGTGTTATACAAGGCAGAATACCATTGAAATAGAGAAACAAACACGTTCGGCAGCTTTGGAAAGCCTCACACTTCACTGAAATGTAGTACTACACTCTATAACACAGTTGAGAGACAATGTTCCCGAGCTGCCTCAGTTCATAACAGTGTGTAGGAAGTTGTTTGATAAAGTGGCCAAAGCTTATACTTGGGCCAGAAGGCAGAATATAGGAAACTACATGAAAACATAAATAATTCAGTGAAAATGACTGTAAACAGATGAGAACTTGTTTAGAACAGATGAAAAATATTCTCCAAGTCAGTTATTAGTGTAGAAAAGGTAGCTAAATCCGGGAAATCCTTAATTCGAGTTAAGATAACATCAAACACTGTATGAATCCTATATTGTTTACTTAAAGGAGACTAGAGTGGTAAATGTGTGTTATATAAGCCAGAATACCATTGAAATAGAGAAAGAAACACGTTTTGCAGCTTTGGAAAGCCTTACACTTCACTGAAATGTAGTACTACACTCTATAACACAGTTGAGAGACAATGTTCCTAGCTCCCTCAATTCATAACAGTGTGTAGGAAGTTGTTTGATAAAGTGGGCAAAGCTTATACTTGGGCCAGAAGGCAGAATATAGGAAACTACATGAAAACATGAATAATTCATTGAAAATGACTGTAAACACATGAGAACTTGTTTAGAACAGCTGAAAGAGAATCTCCAAGTCAGTTCTTAGTGTAGAAAAGGTAGCTAAGATAAGGAAAATCCTTAATTCGAGTTAAGATAACATCAAACACTGTATGAATCCTATATTCATTACTTAAAGGAGACTAGAGTGGTAAATGTGTGTTATACAAGGCAGAATACCATTGAAATAGAGAAAGAAATAAGTTCGGCAGCTTTGGAAAGCCTTACACTTCACTGAAATGTAGTACTACACTCTATAACACAGTTGAGAGACAATGTTCCCTAGCTCCCTCAGTTCATAACAGTGTGTAGGAAGTTGTTTGATAAAGTGGCCAAAGCTTATACTTGGGCCAGAAGGCAGAATATAGGAAACTACATGAAAACTTGAATAATTCAGTGAAAATGACTGTAAACAGATGAGAACTTGTTTAGAACAGCTGAAAGAGAATCTCCAAGTCAGTTCTTAGTGTAGAAAAGGTAGCTAAGATAAGGAATATCCTTAATTCGAGTTAAGATAACATCAAACACTGTATGAATCCTATATTCATTACTTAAAGGAGACTAGACTGGTAAATGTGTGTTATACAAGGCAGAATACCATTGAAATAGAGAAAGAAACAGGTTCGGCAGGTTTGGAAAGCCTTACACTACACTGAAATGTAGTACTACACTCTATAACACAGTTCAGAGACAATGTTCCCTAGCTACCTCAGTTCATAACAGTGTGTAGGAAGTTGTTTGATAAGGTGGGCAAAGCTTATACTTGGTCCAGAAGGCAGAATATAGGAAACTACATGAAAACATGAATAATTCATTGAAAATGACTGTAAACAGATGAGAACTTGTTTAGAACAGCTGAAAGAGAATCTCCAAGTCAGATCTTAGTGTAGAAAAGGTAGCTACGATAAGGGAAATCCTTAATTCCAGTTAAGATCACATGAAACACTGTATGAATCCTATATTCTTTACTTAAAGGAGACTAGAGTGGTAAATGTGTGTTATACAAGGCAGAATACCATTGAAATAGAGAAACAAACACGTTCGGCAGCTTTGGAAAGGCTTACACTTCACTGAAATGTAGTACTACAGTCTATAACACAGTTGAGAGACAATGTTCCCTAGCTGCCTCAGTTCATAACAGAGTGTGGGAAGGTGTTTGATAAAGTAGGCAAAGCTTATACTTGGGCCAGAA
The DNA here is from genome assembly GCF_964339955.1 of Pipistrellus hanaki. Lineage (NCBI taxonomy): Eukaryota > Metazoa > Chordata > Mammalia > Chiroptera > Vespertilionidae > Pipistrellus > Pipistrellus hanaki. The sequence continues at coordinate 545,112 of NC_140511.1, forward strand.
GGCAGAATATAGGAAACTACATGAAAACATGAATAATTCATTGAAAATGACTGTAAACAGATGAGAACTTGTTTAGAACAGCTGAAAGAGAATCTCCAAGTCAGTTCTTAGTGTAGAAAAGGTAGATAAGATAAGGGAAATCCTTAATTCCAGTTAAGATCACATGAAACACTGTATGAATCCTATATTCTTTACTTAAAGGAGACTAGAGTGGTAAATGTGTGTTATACAAGGCAGAATACCATTGAAATAGAGAAACAAACACGTTCGGCAGCTTTGGAAAGCCTTACACTTCACTGAAATGTAGTACTACACTCTATAACACAGTTGAGAGACAATGTTCCCGAGCTGCCTCAGTTCATAACAGTGTGTAGGAAGTTGTTTGATAAAGTGGGCAAAGCTTATACTTGGGCCAGAAGGCAGAATATAGGAAACTACATGAAAACATAAATAATTCAGTGAAAATGACTGTAAACAGATGAGAACTTGTTTAGAACAGATGAAAAATATTCTCCAAGTCAGTTATTAGTGTAGAAAAGGTAGCTAAATCCGGGAAATCCTTAATTCGAGTTAAGATAACATCAAACACTGTATGAATCCTATATTGTTTACAAAAAGGAGACTAGAGTGGTAAATGTGTGTTATATAAGCCAGAATACCATTGAAATAGAGAAAGAAACACGTTTGGCAGCTTTGGAAAGCCTTACACTTCACTGAAATGTAGTACTACACTCTATAACACAGTTGAGAGACAATGTTCCTAGCTCCCTCAATTCATAACAGTGTGTAGGAAGTTGTTTGATAAAGTGGGCAAAGCTTATACTTGGGCCAGAAGGCAGAATATAGGAAACTACATGAAAACATGAATAATTCATTGAAAATGACTGTAAACACATGAGAACTTGTTTAGAACAGCTGAAAGAGAATCTCCAAGTCAGTTCTTAGTGTAGAAAAGGTAGCTAAGATAAGGAAAATCCTTAATTCGAGTTAAGATAACATCAAACACTGTATGAATCCTATATTCATTACTTAAAGGAGACTAGAGTGGTAAATGTGTGTTATACAAGGCAGAATACCATTGAAATAGAGAAAGAAACAAGTTCGGCAGCTTTGGAAAGCCTTACACTTCACTGAAATGTAGTACTACACTCTATAACACAGTTGAGAGACAATGTTCCCTAGCTCCCTCAGTTCATAACAGTGTGTAGGAAGTTGTTTGATAAAGTGGGCAAAGCTTATACTTGGGCCAGAAGGCAGAATATAGGAAACTACATGAAAACATGAATAATTCATTGAAAATGACTGTAAACACATGAGAACTTGTTTAGAACAGCTGAAAGAGAATCTCCAAGTCAGTTCTTAGTGTAGAAAAGGTAGCTAAGATAAGGAATATCCTTAATTCGAGTTAAGATAACATCAAACACTGTATGAATCCTATATTCATTACTTAAAGGAGACTAGAGTGGTAAATGTGTGTTATACAAGGCAGAATACCATTGAAATAGAGAAAGAAACAGGTTCGGCAGGTTTGGAAAGCCTTACACTACACTGAAATGTAGTACTACACTCTATAACACAGTTCAGAGACAATGTTCCCCAGCTACCTCAGTTCATAACAGTGTGTAGGAAGTTGTTTGATAAGGTGGGCAAAGCTTATACTTGGTCCAGAAGGCAGAATATAGGAAACTACATGAAAACATGAATAATTCATTGAAAATGACTGTAAACAGATGAGAACTTGTTTAGAACAGCTGAAAGAGAATCTCCAAGTCAGATCTTAGTGTAGAAAAGGTAGCTACGATAAGGGAAATCCTTAATTCCAGTTAAGATCACATGAAACACTGTATGAATCCTATATTCTTTACTTAAAGGAGACTAGAGTGGTAAATGTGTGTTATACAAGGCAGAATACCATTGAAATAGAGAAACAAACACGTTCAGCAGCTTTGGAAAGCCTTACACTTCACTGAAATGTAGTACTACACTCTATAACACAGTTGAGAGACAATGTTCCCTAGCTCCCTCAGTTCATAACAGTGTGTAGGAAGTTGTTTGATAAAGTGGCCAAAGCTTATACTTGGGCCAGAAGGCAGAATATAGGAAACTACATGAAAACTTGAATAATTCAGTGAAAATGACTGTAAACAGATGAGAACTTGTTTAGAACAGCTGAAAGAGAATCTCCAAGTCAGTTCTTAGTGTAGAAAAGGTAGCTAAGATAAGGAAAATCCTTAATTCAAGTTAAGATAACATCAAACACTGTATGAATCCTATATTCATTACTTAAAGGAGACTAGAGTGGTAAATGTGTGTTATACAAGGCAGAATACCATTGAAATAGAGAAAGAAACAGGTTCGGCAGGTTTGGAAAGCCTTACACTACACTGAAATGTAGTACTACACTCTATAACACAGTTCAGAGACAATGTTCCCTAGCTACCTCAGTTCATAACAGTGTGTAGGAAGTTGTTTGATAAGGTGGGCAAAGCTTATACTTGGTCCAGAAGGCAGAATATAGGAAACTACATGAAAACATGAATAATTCATTGAAAATGACTGTAAACAGATGAGAACTTGTTTAGAACAGCTGAAAGAGAATCTCCAAGTCAGATCTTAGTGTAGAAAAGGTAGCTACGATAAGGGAAATCCTTAATTCCAGTTAAGATCACATGAAACACTGTATGAATCCTATATTCTTTACTTAAAGGAGACTAGAGTGGTAAATGTGTGTTATACAAGGCAGAATACCATTGAAATAGAGAAACAAACACGTTCGGCAGGTTTGGAAAGGCTTACACTTCACTGAAATGTAGTACTACAGTCTATAACACAGTTGAGAGACAATGTTCCCTAGCTGCCTCAGTTCATAACAGAGTGTGGGAAGGTGTTTGATAAAGTAGGCAAAGCTTATACTTGGGCCAGAAGGCAGAATATAGGAAACTACATGAAAACATGAATAATTCATTGAAAATGACTGTAAACAGATGAGAACTTGTTTAGAACAGCTGAAAGAGAATCTCCAAGTCAGTTCTTAGTGTAGAAAAGGTAGATAAGATAAGGGAAATCCTTAATTCCAGTTAAGATCACATGAAACACTGTATGAATCCTATATTCTTTACTTAAAGGAGACTAGAGTGGTAAATGTGTGTTATACAAGGCAGAATACCATTGAAATAGAGAAACAAACACGTTCGGCAGCTTTGGAAAGCCTTACACTTCACTGAAATGTAGTACTACACTCTATAACACAGTTGAGAGACAATGTTCCCGAGCTGCCTCAGTTCATAACAGTGTGTAGGAAGTTGTTTGATAAAGTGGGCAAAGCTTATACTTGGGCCAGAAGGCAGAATATAGGAAACTACATGAAAACATAAATAATTCAGTGAAAATGACTGTAAACAGATGAGAACTTGTTTAGAACAGATGAAAAATATTCTCCAAGTCAGTTATTAGTGTAGAAAAGGTAGCTAAATCCGGGAAATCCTTAATTCGAGTTAAGATAACATCAAACACTGTATGAATCCTATATTGTTTACAAAAAGGAGACTAGAGTGGTAAATGTGTGTTATATAAGCCAGAATACCATTGAAATAGAGAAAGAAACACGTTTGGCAGCTTTGGAAAGCCTTACACTTCACTGAAATGTAGTACTACACTCTATAACACAGTTGAGAGACAATGTTCCTAGCTCCCTCAATTCATAACAGTGTGTAGGAAGTTGTTTGATAAAGTGGGCAAAGCTTATACTTGGGCCAGAAGGCAGAATATAGGAAACTACATGAAAACATGAATAATTCATTGAAAATGACTGTAAACACATGAGAACTTGTTTAGAACAGCTGAAAGAGAATCTCCAAGTCAGTTCTTAGTGTAGAAAAGGTAGCTAAGATAAGGAAAATCCTTAATTCGAGTTAAGATAACATCAAACACTGTATGAATCCTATATTCATTACTTAAAGGAGACTAGAGTGGTAAATGTGTGTTATACAAGGCAGAATACCATTGAAATAGAGAAAGAAACAAGTTCGGCAGCTTTGGAAAGCCTTACACTTCACTGAAATGTAGTACTACACTCTATAACACAGTTGAGAGACAATGTTCCCTAGCTCCCTCAGTTCATAACAGTGTGTAGGAAGTTGTTTGATAAAGTGGCCAAAGCTTATACTTGGGCCAGAAGGCAGAATATAGGAAACGACATGAAAACTTGAATAATTCAGTGAAAATGACTGTAAACAGATGAGAACTTGTTTAGAACAGCTGAAAGAGAATCTCCAAGTCAGTTCTTAGTGTAGAAAAGGTAGCTAAGATAAGGAATATCCTTAATTCGAGTTAAGATAACATCAAACACTGTATGAATCCTATATTCATTACTTAAAGGAGACTAGAGTGGTAAATGTGTGTTATACAAGGCAGAATACCATTGAAATAGAGAAAGAAACAGGTTCGGCAGGTTTGGAAAGCCTTACACTACACTGAAATGTAGTACTACACTCTATAACACAGTTCAGAGACAATGTTCCCTAGCTACCTCAGTTCATAACAGTGTGTAGGAAGTTGTTTGATAAGGTGGGCAAAGCTTATACTTGGTCCAGAAGGCAGAATATAGGAAACTACATGAAAACATGAATAATTCATTGAAAATGACTGTAAACAGATGAGAACTTGTTTAGAACAGCTGAAAGAGAATCTCCAAGTCAGATCTTAGTGTAGAAAAGGTAGCTACGATAAGGGAAATCCTTAATTCCAGTTAAGATCACATGAAACACTGTATGAATCCTATATTCTTTACTTAAAGGAGACTAGAGTGGTAAATGTGTGTTATACAAGGCAGAATACCATTGAAATAGAGAAACAAACACGTTCGGCAGCTTGGAAAGGCTTACACTTCACTGAAATGTAGTACTACAGTCTATAACACAGTTGAGAGACAATGTTCCCTAGCTGCCTCAGTTCATAACAGAGTGTGGGAAGGTGTTTGATAAAGTAGGCAAAGCTTATACTTGGGCCAGAAGGCAGAATATAGGAAACTACATGAAAACATAAATAATTCAGTGAAAATGACTGTAAACAGATGAGAACTTGTTTAGAACAGATGAAAAATATTCTCCAAGTCAGTTATTAGTGTAGAAAAGGTAGCTAAATCCGGGAAATCCTTAATTCGAGTTAAGATAACATCAAACACTGTATGAATCCTATATTGTTTACTTAAAGGAGACTAGAGTGGTAAATGTGTGTTATATAAGCCAGAATACCATTGAAATAGAGAAAGAAACACGTTTGGCAGCTTTGGAAAGCCTTACACTTCACTGAAATGTAGTACTACACTCTATAACACAGTTGAGAGACAATGTTCCTAGCTCCCTCAATTCATAACAGTGTGTAGGAAGTTGTTTGATAAAGTGGGCAAAGCTTATACTTGGGCCAGAAGGCAGAATATAGGAAACTACATGAAAACATGAATAATTCATTGAAAATGACTGTAAACACATGAGAACTTGTTTAGAACAGCTGAAAGAGAATCTCCAAGTCAGTTTTTAGTGTAGAAAAGGTAGCTAAGATAAGGAAAATCCTTAATTCGAGTTAAGATAACATCAAACACTGTATGAATCCTATATTCATTACTTAAAGGAGACTAGAGTGGTAAATGTGTGTTATACAAGGCAGAATACCATTGAAATAGAGAAAGAAACAAGTTCAGCAGCTTTGGAAAGCCTTACACTTCACTGAAATGTAGTACTACACTCTATAACACAGTTGAGAGACAATGTTCCCTAGCTCCCTCAGTTCATAACAGTGTGTAGGAAGTTGTTTGATAAAGTGGCCAAAGCTTATACTTGGGCCAGAAGGCAGAATATAGGAAACTACATGAAAACTTGAATAATTCAGTGAAAATGACTGTAAACAGATGAGAACTTGTTTAGAACAGCTGAAAGAGAATCTCCAAGTCAGTTCTTAGTGTAGAAAAGGTAGCTAAGATAAGGAAAATCCTTAATTCAAGTTAAGATAACATCAAACACTGTATGAATCCTATATTCATTACTTAAAGGAGACTAGAGTGGTAAATGTGTGTTATACAAGGCAGAATACCATTGAAATAGAGAAAGAAACATGTTCGGCAGGTTTGGAAAGCCTTACACTACACTGAAATGTAGTACTACACTCTATAACACAGTTCAGAGACAATGTTCCCTAGCTACCTCAGTTCATAACAGTGTGTAGGAAGTTGTTTGATAAGGTGGGCAAAGCTTATACTTGGGCCAGAAGGCAGAATATAGGAAACTACATGAAAACATGAATAATTCATTGAAAATGACTGTAAACAGATGAGAACTTGTTTAGAACAGCTGAAAGAGAATCTCCAAGTCAGTTCTTAGTGTAGAAAAGGTAGCTACGATAAGGGAAATCCTTAATTCCAGTTAAGATCACATGAAACACTGTATGAATCCTATATTCTTTACTTAAAGGAGACTAGAGTGGTAAATGTGTGTTATACAAGGCAGAATACCATTGAAATAGAGAAACAAACACGTTCGGCAGCTTGGAAAGGCTTACACTTCACTGAAATGTAGTACTACAGTCTATAACACAGTTGAGAGACAATGTTCCCTAGCTGCCTCAGTTCATAACAGAGTGTGGGAAGGTGTTTGATAAAGTAGGCAAAGCTTATACTTGGGCCAGAAGGCAGAATATAGGAAACTACATGAAAACATAAATAATTCAGTGAAAATGACTGTAAACAGATGAGAACTTGTTTAGAACAGATGAAAAATATTCTCCAAGTCAGTTATTAGTGTAGAAAAGGTAGCTAAATCCGGGAAATCCTTAATTCGAGTTAAGATAACATCAAACACTGTATGAATCCTATATTGTTTACTTAAAGGAGACTAGAGTGGTAAATGTGTGTTATATAAGCCAGAATACCATTGAAATAGAGAAAGAAACACGTTTGGCAGCTTTGGAAAGCCTTACACTTCACTGAAATGTAGTACTACACTCTATAACACAGTTGAGAGACAATGTTCCTAGCTCCCTCAATTCATAACAGTGTGTAGGAAGTTGTTTGATAAAGTGGGCAAAGCTTATACTTGGGCCAGAAGGCAGAATATAGGAAACTACATGAAAACATGAATAATTCATTGAAAATGACTGTAAACACATGAGAACTTGTTTAGAACAGCTGAAAGAGAATCTCCAAGTCAGTTTTTAGTGTAGAAAAGGTAGCTAAGATAAGGAAAATCCTTAATTCGAGTTAAGATAACATCAAACACTGTATGAATCCTATATTCATTACTTAAAGGAGACTAGAGTGGTAAATGTGTGTTATACAAGGCAGAATACCATTGAAATAGAGAAAGAAACAAGTTCAGCAGCTTTGGAAAGCCTTACACTTCACTGAAATGTAGTACTACACTCTATAACACAGTTGAGAGACAATGTTCCCTAGCTCCCTCAGTTCATAACAGTGTGTAGGAAGTTGTTTGATAAAGTGGCCAAAGCTTATACTTGGGCCAGAAGGCAGAATATAGGAAACTACATGAAAACTTGAATAATTCAGTGAAAATGACTGTAAACAGATGAGAACTTGTTTAGAACAGCTGAAAGAGAATCTCCAAGTCAGTTCTTAGTGTAGAAAAGGTAGCTAAGATAAGGAAAATCCTTAATTCAAGTTAAGATAACATCAAACACTGTATGAATCCTATATTCATTACTTAAAGGAGACTAGAGTGGTAAATGTGTGTTATACAAGGCAGAATACCATTGAAATAGAGAAAGAAACACGTTCGGCAGGTTTGGAAAGCCTTACACTACACTGAAATGTAGTACTACACTCTATAACACAGTTCAGAGACAATGTTCCCTAGCTACCTCAGTTCATAACAGTGTGTAGGAAGTTGTTTGATAAGGTGGGCAAAGCTTATACTTGGGCCAGAAGGCAGAATATAGGAAACTACATGAAAACATGAATAATTCATTGAAAATGACTGTAAACAGATGAGAACTTGTTTAGAACAGCTGAAAGAGAATCTCCAAGTCAGTTCTTAGTGTAGAAAAGGTAGCTACGATAAGGGAAATCCTTAATTCCAGTTAAGATCACATGAAACACTGTATGAATCCTATATTCTTTACTTAAAGGAGACTAGAGTGGTAAATGTGTGTTATACAAGGCAGAATACCATTGAAATAGAGAAACAAACACGTTCGGCAGCTTTGGAAAGCCTTACACTTCACTGAAATGTAGTACTACACTCTATAACACAGTTGAGAGACAATGTTCCCGAGCTGCCTCAGTTCATAACAGTGTGTAGGAAGTTGTTTGATAAAGTGGGCAAAGCTTATACTTGGGCCAGAAGGCAGAATATAGGAAACTACATGAAAACATAAATAATTCAGTGAAAATGACTGTAAACAGATGAGAACTTTTTTAGAACAGATGAAAAATATTCTCCAAGTCAGTTCTTAGTGTAGAAAAGGTAGCTAAATCCGGGAAATCCTTAATTCGAGTTAAGATAACATCAAACACTGTATGAATCCTATATTGTTTACTTAAAGGAGACTAGAGTGGTAAATGTGTGTTATTTAAGTCAGAATACCATTGAAATAGAGAAAGAAACACGTTTGGCAGCTTTGGAAAGCCTTACACTTCACTGAAATGTAGTACTACACTCTATAACACAGTTGAGAGACAATGTTCCTTGCTCCCTCAGTTCATAACAGTGTGTAGGAAGTTGTTTGATAAAGTGGGCAAAGCTTATACTTGGGCCAGAAGGCAGAATATAGGAAACTACATGAAAACATGAATAATTCATTGAAAATGACTGTAAACAGATGAGAACTTGTTTAGAACAGCTGAAAGAGAATCTCCAAGTCAGTTCTTAGTGTAGAAAAGGTAGCTAAATCCGGGAAATCCTTAATTCGAGTTAAGATAACATCAAACACTGTATGAATCCTATATTGTTTACTTAAAGGAGACTAGAGTGGTAAATGTGTGTTATATAAGGCAGAATACCATTGAAATAGAGAAAGAAACACGTTTGGAAGCTTTGGAAATCCTTAGACTTCACTGAAATGTAGTACTACACTCTATAACACAGTTGAGAGACAATGTTCCTAGCTCCCTCAGTTCATAACAGTGTGTAGGAAGTTGTTTGATAAAGTGGGCAAAGCTTATACTTGGGCCAGAAGGCAGAATATAGGAAACTACATGAAAACATGAATAATTCATTGAAAATGACTGTAAACACATGAGAACTTGTTTAGAACAGCTGAAAGAGAATCTCCAAGTCAGTTCTTAGTGTAGAAAAGGTAGCTAAGATCCGGGAAATCCTTAATTCGAGTTAAGATCACATGAAACACTGTAGGAATCCTATATTCTTTACTTAAAGGAAACTAGTGTGGTAAATGTGTGTTATACAAGGCAGAATACCATTGAAATAGAGAAAGAAACACGTTCGGCAGGTTTGGAAAGGCTTACACTTCACTGAAATGTAGTACTACACTCTATAACACAGTTGAGAGACAATGTTCCCTAGCTGCCTCAGTTCATAACAGAGTGTAGGAAGGTGTTTGATAAAGTGGGCAAAGCTTATACTTGGGCCAGAAGGCAGAATATAGGAAACTACATGAAAACATGAATAATTCAGTGAAAATGACTGTAAACAGATGAGAACTTGTTTAGAACAGCTGAAAGAGAATCTCCAAGTCAGTTCTTAGTGTACAAAAGGTAGCTAAGATAAGGAAAATCCTTAATTCGAGTTAAGATAACATCAAAAACTGTATGAATCCTATATTCATTACTTAAAGGAGACTAGAGTGGTAAATGTGTGTTATACAAGGCAGAATACCATTGAAATAGAGAAAGAAACACGTTCGGCAGCTTTGGAAAGCCTTACACTACACTGAAATGTAGTACTACACTCTATAACACAGTTCAGAGACAATGTTCCCTAGCTCCCTCAGTTCATAACAGTGTGTAGGAAGTTGTTTGATAAGGTGGGCAAAGCTTATACTTGGGCCAGAAGGCAGAATATAGGAAACTACATGAAAACATGAATAATTCATTGAAAATGACTGTAAACAGGTGAGAACTTGTTTAGAACAGCTGAAAGAGAATCTCCAAGTCAGTTCTTAGTGTAGAAAAGGTAGCTAAATCCGGGAAATCCTTAATTCGAGTTAAGATAACATCAAACACTGTATGAATCCTATATTGTTTTCTTAAAGGAGACTAGAGTGGTAAATGTGTGTTATATAAGGCAGAATACCATTGAAATAGAGAAAGAAACACGTTTGGAAGCTTTGGAAATCCTTAGACTTCACTGAAATGTAGTACTACACTCTATAACACAGTTGAGAGACAATGTTCCTAGCTCCCTCAGTTCATAACAGTGTGTAGGAAGTTGTTTGATAAAGTGGGCAAAGCTTATACTTGGGCCAGAAGGCAGAATATAGGAAACTACATGAAAACATGAATAATTCATTGAAAATGACTGTAAACACATGAGAACTTGTTTAGAACAGCTGAAAGAGAATCTCCAAGTCAGTTCTTAGTGTAGAAAAGGTAGCTAAGATCCGGGAAATCCTTAATTCGAGTTAAGATCACATGAAACACTGTAGGAATCCTATATTCTTTACTTAAAGGAAACTAGTGTGGTAAATGTGTGTTATACCAGGCAGAATACCATTGAAATAGAGAAAGAAACACGTTCGGCAGCTTTGGAAAGGCTTACACTTCACTGAAATGTAGTACTACACTCTATAACACAGTTGAGAGACAATGTTCCCTAGCTGCCTCAGTTCATAACAGAGTGTAGGAAGGTGTTTGATAAAGTAGGCAAAGCTTATACTTGGGCCAGAAGGCAGAATATAGGAAACTACATGAAAACATGAATAATTCAGTGAAAATGACTGTAAACAGATGAGAACTTGTTTAGAACAGCTGAAAGAGAAACTCCAAGTCATTTCTTAGTGTAGAAAAGGTAGCTAAGATAAGGGAAATCCTTAATACCAGTTAAGATCCCATGAAACATTGTATGAATCCTATATTCTTTACTTAAAGGAAACTAGAGTGGTAAATGTGTGTTATACAATGCAGAATACCTTGAAATAGAGAAAGAAACACTTTCGGCAGCTTTGGAAAGCCTTACACTTCACTGAAATGTAGTACTACACTCTATAACACAGTTGAGAGACAATGTTCCCTAGCTGCCTCAGTTCATAACAGAGTGTAGGAAGGTGTTTGATAAAGTGGGCAAAGCTTATACTTGGGTCAGAAGGCAGAATATAGGAAACTACATGAAAACATGAATAATTCAGTGAAAATGACTGTAAACAGATGAGAACTTGTTTAGAACAGCTTAAAGAGAATCTGCAAGTCAGTTCTTAGTGTAGAAAAGGTAGCTAAGATAAGGGAAATACTTAATTCCAGTTAAGATCACATGAAACACTCTATGAATCCTATATTCTTTACTTAAAGGAGACTAGAGTGGTAAATGTGTGTTATACAAGGCAGAATACCATTGAAATAGAGAAACAAACACGTTCGGCAGCTTTGGAAAGCCTTACACTTCACTGAAATGTAGTACTACACTCTATAACACAGTTGAGAGACAATGTTCCCGAGCTGCCTCAGTTCATAACAGTGTGTAGGAAGTTGTTTGATAAAGTGGGCAAAGCTTATACTTGGGCCAGAAGGCAGAATATCGGAAACTACATGAAAACATGAATAATTCAGTGAAAATGACTGTAAACAGATGAGAACTTGTTTAGAACAGATGAAAGAGATTCTCCAAGTCAGTTCTTAGTGTAGAAAAGGTAGCTAAATCCGGGAAATCCTTAATTCGAGTTAAGATAACATCAAACACTGTATGAATCCTATATTGTTTACTTAAAGGAGACTAGAGTGGTAAATGTGTGTTATATAAGGCAGAATACCATTGAAATAGAGAAAGAAACACGTTTGGCAGCTTTGGAAAGCCTTACACTTCACTGAAATGTAGTACTACACTCTATAACACAGTTGAGAGACAATGTTCCTAGCTCCCTCAGTTCATAACAGTGTGTAGGAAGTTGTTTGATAAAGTGGGAAAGCTTATACTTGGGCCAGAAGGCAGAATATAGGAAACTACATGAAAACATGAATAATTCATTGAAAATGACTGTAAACACATGAGAACTTGTTTAGAACAGCTGAAATAGAATCTCCAAGTCAGTTCTTAGTGTAGAAAAGGTAGCTAAGATCCAGGAAATCCTTAATTCGAGTTACGATCACATGAAACACTGTATGAATCCTATATTCTTTACTTAAAGGAAACTAGAGTGGTAAATGTGTGTTATACAAGGCAGAATACCATTGAAATAGAGAAAGAAACACTTTCGGCAGCTTTGGAAAGGCTTACACTTCACTGAAATGTAGTACTACACTCTATAACACAGTTGAGAGACAATGTTCCCTAGCTGCATCAGTTCATAACAGAGTGTAGGAAGGTGTTTGATAAAGTGGGCAAAGCTTATACTTGGGCCAGAAGGCAGAATATAGGAAACTACATGAAAACATGAATAATTCAGTGAAAATGACTGTAAACAGATGAGAACTTGTTTAGAACAGCTGAAAGAGAATCTCCAAGTCAGTTCTTAGTGTACAAAAGGTAGCTAAGATAAGGAAAATCCTTAATTCGAGTTAAGATAACATCAAAAACTGTATGAATCCTATATTCATTACTTAAAGGAGACTAGAGTGGTAAATGTGTGTTATACAAGGCAGAATACCATTGAAATAGAGAAAGAAACACGTTCGGCAGCTTTGGAAAGCCTTACACTACACTGAAATGTAGTACTACACTCTATAACACAGTTCAGAGACAATGTTCCCTAGCTTCCTCAGTTCATAACAGTGTGTAGGAAGTTGTTTGATAAGGTGGGCAAACCTTATACTTGGGCCAGAAGGCAGAATATAGGAAACTACATGAAAACATGAATAATTCATTGAAAATGACTGTAAACAGATGAGAACTTCTTTAGAACAGCTGAAAGAGAATCTCCAAGTCAGTTCTTAGTGTATAAAAGGTAGCTAAGATAAGGGAAATCCATAATTCCCGTTAAGATCACATGAAACACTCTATGAATCCTATATTCTTTACTTAAAGGAGACTAGAGTGGTAAATGTGTGTTATACAAGGCAGAATACCATTGAAATAGAGAAACAAACACGTTCGGCAGCTTTGGAAAGCCTTACACTTCACTGAAATGTAGTACTACACTCTATAACACAGTTGAGAGACAATGTTCCCGAGCTGCCTCAGTTCATAAGAGTGTGTAGGAAGTTGTTTGATAAAGTGGGCAAAGCTTATACTTGGGCCAGAAGGCAGAATATATGAAACTACATGAAAACATGAATAATTCAGTGAAAATGACTGTAAACAGATGAGAACTTGTTTAGAACAGATGAAAGAGATTCTCCAAGTCAGTTCTTAGTGTAGAAAAGGTAGCTAAATCCGGAAAATCCTTAATTCGAGTTAAGATAACATCAAACACTGTATGAATCCTATATTGTTTACTTAAAGGTGACTAGAGTCGTAAATGTGTGTTATATAGGGCAGAATACCATTGAAATAGAGAAAGAAACACGTTTGGCAGCTTTGGAAAGCCTTACACTTCACTGAAATGTAGTACTACACTCTATAACACAGTTGAGAGACAATGTTCCCTAGCTGCCTCAGTTCATGAAAGAGTGTAGGAAGGTGTTTGATAAAGTAGGCAAAGCTTATACTTGGGCCAGAAGGCAGAATATAGGAAACTACATGAAAACATGAATAATTCAGTGAAAATGACTGTAAACAGATGAGAACTTGTTTAGAACAGCTGAAAGAGAATCTCCAAGTCAGTTCTTAGTGTAGAAAAGGTAGCTAAGATAAGGAAAATCCTTAATTAGAGTTAAGATAACATCAAAAACTGTATGAATCCTATATTCATTACTTAAAGGAGACTAGAGTGGTAAATGTGTGTTATACAAGGCAGAATACCATTGAAATAGAGAAAGAAACACGTTCGGCAGCTTTGGAAAGCCTTACACTACACTGAAATGTAGTACTACACTCTATAACACAGTTCAGAGACAATGTTCCCTAGCTCCCTCAGTTCATAACAGTGTGTAGGAAGTTGTTTGATAAGGTGGGCAAACCTTATACTTGGGCCAGAAGGCAGAATATAGGAAACTACTTGAAAACATGAATAATTCATTGAAAATGACTGTAAACAGATGAGAACTTCTTTAGAACAGCTGAAAGAGAATCTGCAAGTCAGTTCTTAGTGTAGAAAAGGTAGCTAAGATAAGGGAAATCCTTAATTCCAGTTAAGATCACATGAAACACTCTATGAATCCTATATTCTTTACTTAAAGGAGACTAGAGTGGTAAATGTGTGTTATACAAGGCAGAATACCATTGAAATAGAGAAACAAACACGTTCGGCAGCTTTGGAAAGCCTTACACTTCACTGAAATGTAGTACTACACTCTATAACACAGTTGAGAGACAATGTTCCCGAGCTGCCTCAGTTCATAACAGTGTGTAGGAAGTTGTTTGATAAAGTGGGCAAAGCTTATACTTGGGCCAGAAGGCAGAATATATGAAACTACATGAAAACATGAATAATTCAGTGAAAATGACTGTAAACAGATGAGAACTTGTTTAGAACAGATGAAAGAGATTCTCCAAGTCAGTTCTTAGTGTAGAAAAGGTAGCTAAATCCGGAAAATCCTTAATTCGAGTTAAGATAACATCAAACACTGTATGAATCCTATATTGTTTACTTAAAGGAGACTAGAGTCGTAAATGTGTGTTATATAAGGCAGAATACCATTGAAATAGAGAAAGAAACACGTTTGGCAGCTTTGGAAAGCCTTACAGTTCACTGAAATGTAGTACTACACTCTATAACATAGTTGAGAGACAATGTTCCTAGCTCCCTCAGTTCATAACAGTGTGTAGGAAGTTGTTTGATAAAGTGGGCAAAGCTTATACTTGGGCCAGAAAGCAGAATATAGGAAACTACATGAAAACATGAATAATTCATTGAAAATGACTGTAAACACATGAGAACTTGTTTAGAACAGCTGAAAGAGAATCTCCAAGTCATTTCTTAGTGTAGAAAAGGTAGCTAAGATCCTGGAAATCCTTAATTCGAGTTAAGATCACATGAAACACTGTATGAATCCTATATTCTTTACTTAAAGGAAACGAGAGTGGTAAATGTGTGTTATACAAGGCAGAATACCATTGAAATAGAGAAAGAAACACGTTCGGCAGCTTTGGAAAGGCTTACACTTCACTGAAATGTAGTACTACACTCTATAACACAGTTGAGAGACAATGTTCCCTAGCTGCCTCAGTTCATGAAAGAGTGTAGGAAGGTGTTTGATAAAGTAGGCAAAGCTTATACTTGGGCCAGAAGGCAGAATATAGGAAACTACATGAAAACATGAATAATTCAGTGAAAATGACTGTAAACAGATGAGAACTTGTTTAGAACAGCTGAAAGAGAAACTCCAAGTCAGTTCTTAGTGTAGAAAAGGTAGCTAAGATAAGGGAAATCCTTAATACCAGTTAAGATCCCATGAAACATTGTATGAATCCTATAATCTTTACTTAAAGGAAACTGGAGTGGTAAATGTGTGTTATACAAGGCAGAATACCATTGAAATAGAGAAAGAAACACTTTCGGCAGCTTTGGAAAGGCTTACACTTCACTGAAATGTAGTACTACACTCTATAACACAGTTGAGAGACAATGTTCCCTAGCTGCCTCAGTTCATAACAGAGTGTAGGAAGGTGTTTGATAAAGTGGGCAAAGCTTATACTTGGGCCAGAAGGCAGAATATAGGAAACTACATGAAAACATGAATAATTCAGTGAAAATGACTGTAAACAGATGAGAACTTGTTTAGAACAGCTGAAAGAGAATCTCCAAGTCAGTTCTTAGTGTAGAAAAGGTAGCTAAGATAAGGAAAATTCTTAATTCGAGTTAAGATAACATCAAACACTTTATGAATCCTATATTCATTACTTAAAGGAGACTAGAGTGGTAAATGTGTGTTATACAAGGCAGAATACCATTGAAATAGAGAAAGAAACACGTTCGGCAGCTTTGGAAAGCCTTACACTACACTGAAATGTAGTACTACACTCTATAACACAGTTCAGAGACAATGTTCCCTAGCTCCCTCAGTTCATAACAGTGTGTAGGAAGTTGTTTGATAAGGTGGGCAAAGCTTATACTTGGGCCAGAAGGCAGAATATAGGAAACTACATGAAAACATGAATAATTCATTGAAAATGACTGTAAACAGATGAGAACTTGTTTAGAACAGCTGAAAGAGAATCTCCAAGTCAGTTCTTAGTGTAGAAAAGGTAGCTAAATCCGGGAAATCCTTAATTCGAGTTAAGATAACATCAAACACTGTATGAATCCTATATTGTTTACTTAAAGGAGCCTAGAGTGGTAAATGTGTGTTATATAAGGCAGAATACCATTGAAATAGAGAAAGAAACACGTTTGGAAGCTTTGGAAATCCTTAGACTTCACTGAAATGTAGTACTACACTCTATAACACAGTTGAGAGACAATGTTCCTAGCTCCCTCAGTTCATAACAGTGTGTAGGAAGTTGTTTGATAAAGTGGGCAAAGCTTATACTTGGGCCAGAAGGCAGAATATAGGAAACTACATGAAAACATGAATAATTCATTGAAAATGACTGTAAACACATGAGAACTTGTTTAGAACAACTGAAAGAGAATCTCCAAGTCAGTTCTTAGTGTAGAAAAGGTAGCTAAGATCCGGGAAATCCTTAATTCGAGTTAAGATCACATGAAACACTGTAGGAATCCTATATTCTTTACTTAAAGGAAACTAGTGTGGTAAATGTGTGTTATACAAGGCAGAATACCATTGAAATAGAGAAAGAAACACGTTCGGCAGCTTTGGAAAGGCTTACACTTCACTGAAATGTAGTACTACACTCTATAACACAGTTGAGAGACAATGTTCCCTAGCTGCCTCAGTTCATAACAGAGTGTAGGAAGGTGTTTGATAAAGTAGGCAAAGCTTATACTTGGGCCAGAAGGCAGAATATAGGAAACTACATGAAAACATGAATAATTCAGTGAAAATGACTGTAAACAGATGAGAACTTGTTTAGAACAGCTGAAAGAGAATCTCCAAGTCAGTTCTTAGTGTACAAAAGGTAGCTAAGATAAGGAAAATCCTTAATTCGAGTTAAGATAACATCAAAAACTGTATGAATCCTATATTCATTACTTAAAGGAGACTAGAGTGGTAAATGTGTGTTATACAAGGCAGAATACCATTGAAATAGAGAAAGAAACACGTTCGGCAGCTTTGGAAAGCCTTACACTACACTGAAATGTAGTACTACACTCTATAACACAGTTCAGAGACAATGTTCCCTAGCTTCCTCAGTTCATAACAGTGTGTAGGAAGTTGTTTGATAAGGTGGGCAAACCTTATACTTGGGCCAGAAGGCAGAATATAGGAAACTACATGAAAACATGAATAATTCATTGAAAATGACTGTAAACAGATGAGAACTTCTTTAGAACAGCTGAAAGAGAATCTCCAAGTCAGTTCTTAGTGTATAAAAGGTAGCTAAGATAAGGGAAATCCATAATTCCAGTTAAGATCACATGAAACACTCTATGAATCCTATATTCTTTACTTAAAGGAGACTAGAGTGGTAAATGTGTGTTATACAAGGCAGAATACCATTGAAATAGAGAAACAAACACGTTCGGCAGCTTTGGAAAGCCTTACACTTCACTGAAATGTAGTACTACACTCTATAACACAGTTGAGAGACAATGTTCCCGAGCTGCCTCAGTTCATAACAGTGTGTAGGAAGTTGTTTGATAAAGTGGGCAAAGCTTATACTTGGGCCAGAAGGCAGAATATATGAAACTACATGAAAACATGAATAATTCAGTGAAAATGACTGTAAACAGATGAGAACTTGTTTAGAACAGATGAAAGAGATTCTCCAAGTCAGTTCTTAGTGTAGAAAAGGTAGCTAAATCCGGAAAATCCTTAATTCGAGTTAAGATAACATCAAACACTGTATGAATCCTATATTGTTTACTTAAAGGTGACTAGAGTCGTAAATGTGTGTTATATAGGGCAGAATACCATTGAAATAGAGAAAGAAACACGTTTGGCAGCTTTGGAAAGCCTTACACTTCACTGAAATGTAGTACTACACTCTATAACACAGTTGAGAGACAATGTTCCCTAGCTGCCTCAGTTCATGAAAGAGTGTAGGAAGGTGTTTGATAAAGTAGGCAAAGCTTATACTTGGGCCAGAAGGCAGAATATAGGAAACTACATGAAAACATGAATAATTCAGTGAAAATGACTGTAAACAGATGAGAACTTGTTTAGAACAGCTGAAAGAGAATCTCCAAGTCAGTTCTTAGTGTAGAAAAGGTAGCTAAGATAAGGAAAATCCTTAATTAGAGTTAAGATAACATCAAAAACTGTATGAATCCTATATTCATTACTTAAAGGAGACTAGAGTGGTAAATGTGTGTTATACAAGGCAGAATACCATTGAAATAGAGAAAGAAACACGTTCGGCAGCTTTGGAAAGCCTTACACTACACTGAAATGTAGTACTACACTCTATAACACAGTTCAGAGACAATGTTCCCTAGCTCCCTCAGTTCATAACAGTGTGTAGGAAGTTGTTTGATAAGGTGGGCAAACCTTATACTTGGGCCAGAAGGCAGAATATAGGAAACTACTTGAAAACATGAATAATTCATTGAAAATGACTGTAAACAGATGAGAACTTCTTTAGAACAGCTGAAAGAGAATCTGCAAGTCAGTTCTTAGTGTAGAAAAGGTAGCTAAGATAAGGGAAATCCTTAATTCCAGTTAAGATCACATGAAACACTCTATGAATCCTATATTCTTTACTTAAAGGAGACTAGAGTGGTAAATGTGTGTTATACAAGGCAGAATACCATTGAAATAGAGAAACAAACACGTTCGGCAGCTTTGGAAAGCCTTACACTTCACTGAAATGTAGTACTACACTCTATAACACAGTTGAGAGACAATGTTCCCGAGCTGCCTCAGTTCATAACAGTGTGTAGGAAGTTGTTTGATAAAGTGGGCAAAGCTTATACTTGGGCCAGAAGGCAGAATATATGAAACTACATGAAAACATGAATAATTCAGTGAAAATGACTGTAAACAGATGAGAACTTGTTTAGAACAGATGAAAGAGATTCTCCAAGTCAGTTCTTAGTGTAGAAAAGGTAGCTAAATCCGGAAAATCCTTAATTCGAGTTAAGATAACATCAAACACTGTATGAATCCTATATTGTTTACTTAAAGGAGACTAGAGTCGTAAATGTGTGTTATATAAGGCAGAATACCATTGAAATAGAGAAAGAAACACGTTTGGCAGCTTTGGAAAGCCTTACACTTCACTGAAATGTAGTACTACACTCTATAACATAGTTGAGAGACAATGTTCCTAGCTCCCTCAGTTCATAACAGTGTGTAGGAAGTTGTTTGATAAAGTGGGCAAAGCTTATACTTGGGCCAGAAAGCAGAATATAGGAAACTACATGAAAACATGAATAATTCATTGAAAATGACTGTAAACACATGAGAACTTGTTTAGAACAGCTGAAAGAGAATCTCCAAGTCATTTCTTAGTGTAGAAAAGGTAGCTAAGATCCTGGAAATCCTTAATTCGAGTTAAGATCACATGAAACACTGTATGAATCCTATATTCTTTACTTAAAGGAAACGAGAGTGGTAAATGTGTGTTATACAAGGCAGAATACCATTGAAATAGAGAAAGAAACACGTTCGGCAGCTTTGGAAAGGCTTACACTTCACTGAAATGTAGTACTACACTCTATAACACAGTTGAGAGACAATGTTCCCTAGCTGCCTCAGTTCATGAAAGAGTGTAGGAAGGTGTTTGATAAAGTAGGCAAAGCTTATACTTGGGCCAGAAGGCAGAATATAGGAAACTACATGAAAACATGAATAATTCAGTGAAAATGACTGTAAACAGATGAGAACTTGTTTAGAACAGCTGAAAGAGAAACTCCAAGTCAGTTCTTAGTGTAGAAAAGGTAGCTAAGATAAGGGAAATCCTTAATACCAGTTAAGATCCCATGAAACATTGTATGAATCCTATAATCTTTACTTAAAGGAAACTGGAGTGGTAAATGTGTGTTATACAAGGCAGAATACCATTGAAATAGAGAAAGAAACACTTTCGGCAGCTTTGGAAAGGCTTACACTTCACTGAAATGTAGTACTACACTCTATAACACAGTTGAGAGACAATGTTCCCTAGCTGCCTCAGTTCATAACAGAGTGTAGGAAGGTGTTTGATAAAGTGGGCAAAGCTTATACTTGGGCCAGAAGGCAGAATATAGGAAACTACATGAAAACATGAATAATTCAGTGAAAATGACTGTAAACAGATGAGAACTTGTTTAGAACAGCTGAAAGAGAATCTCCAAGTCAGTTCTTAGTGTAGAAAAGGTAGCTAAGATAAGGAAAATTCTTAATTCGAGTTAAGATAACATCAAACACTTTATGAATCCTATATTCATTACTTAAAGGAGACTAGAGTGGTAAATGTGTGTTATACAAGGCAGAATACCATTGAAATAGAGAAAGAAACACGTTCGGCAGCTTTGGAAAGCCTTACACTACACTGAAATGTAGTACTACACTCTATAACACAGTTCAGAGACAATGTTCCCTAGCTCCCTCAGTTCATAACAGTGTGTAGGAAGTTGTTTGATAAGGTGGGCAAAGCTTATACTTGGGCCAGAAGGCAGAATATAGGAAACTACATGAAAACATGAATAATTCATTGAAAATGACTGTAAACAGATGAGAACTTGTTTAGAACAGCTGAAAGAGAATCTCCAAGTCAGTTCTTAGTGTAGAAAAGGTAGCTAAATCCGGGAAATCCTTAATTCGAGATAAGATAACATCAAACACTGTATGAATCCTATATTGTTTACTTAAAGGAGCCTAGAGTGGTAAATGTGTGTTATATAAGGCAGAATACCATTGAAATAGAGAAAGAAACACGTTTGGAAGCTTTGGAAATCCTTAGACTTCACTGAAATGTAGTACTACACTCTATAACACAGTTGAGAGACAATGTTCCTAGCTCCCTCAGTTCATAACAGTGTGTAGGAAGTTGTTTGATAAAGTGGGCAAAGCTTATACTTGGGCCAGAAGGCAGAATATAGGAAACTAC
Organism: Pipistrellus hanaki; assembly: GCF_964339955.1. NCBI lineage: Eukaryota > Metazoa > Chordata > Mammalia > Chiroptera > Vespertilionidae > Pipistrellus > Pipistrellus hanaki. The sequence continues at coordinate 566,420 of NC_140511.1, forward strand.
ATGAAAACATGAATAATTCATTGAAAATGACTGTAAACACATGAGAACTTGTTTAGAACAACTGAAAGAGAATCTCCAAGTCAGTTCTTAGTGTAGAAAAGGTAGCTAAGATCCGGGAAATCCTTAATTCGAGTTAAGATCACATGAAACACTGTAGGAATCCTATATTCTTTACTTAAAGGAAACTAGTGTGGTAAATGTGTGTTATACAAGGCAGAATACCATTGAAATAGAGAAAGAAACACGTTCGGCAGCTTTGGAAAGGCTTACACTTCACTGAAATGTAGTACTACACTCTATAACACAGTTGAGAGACAATGTTCCCTAGCTGCCTCAGTTCATAACAGAGTGTAGGAAGGTGTTTGATAAAGTAGGCAAAGCTTATACTTGGGCCAGAAGGCAGAATATAGGAAACTACATGAAAACATGAATAATTCAGTGAAAATGACTGTAAACAGATGAGAACTTGTTTAGAACAGCTGAAAGAGAAACTCCAAGTCATTTCTTAGTGTAGAAAAGGTAGCTAAGATAAGGGAAATCCTTAATACCAGTTAAGATCCCATGAAACATTGTATGAATCCTATATTCTTTACTTAAAGGAAACTAGAGTGGTAAATGTGTGTTATACAATGCAGAATACCTTGAAATAGAGAAAGAAACACTTTCGGCAGCTTTGGAAAGGCTTACACTTCACTGAAATGTAGTACTACACTCTATAACACAGTTGAGAGACAATGTTCCCTAGCTGCCTCAGTTCATAACAGAGTGTAGGAAGGTGTTTGATAAAGTGGGCAAAGCTTATACTTGGGCCAGAAGGCAGAATATAGGAAACTACATGAAAACATGAATAATTCAGTGAAAATGACTGTAAACAGATGAGAACTTGTTTAGAACAGCTGAAAGAGAATCTGCAAGTCAGTTCTTAGTGTAGAAAAGGTAGCTAAGATAAGGAAAATCCTTAATTCGAGTTAAGATAACATCAAACAGTGTATGAATCCTATATTCATTAATTAAAGGAGACTAGAGTGGTAAATGTGTGTTATACAAGGCAGAATACCATTGAAATAGAGAAAGAAACACCTTCGGCAGCTTTGGAAAGCCTTACACTACACTGAAATGTAGTACTACACTCTATAACACAGTTGAGAGACAATGTTCCCTAGCTCCCTCAGTTCATAACAGTGTGTAGGAAGTTGTTTGATAAGGTGGGCAAAGCTTATACTTGGGCCAGAAGGAAGAATATAGGAAACTACATGAAAACATGAATAATTCATTGAAAATGACTGTAAACAGATGAGAACTTGTTTAGAACAGCTGAAAGAGAATCTCCAAGTCAGTTCTTAGTGTAGAAAAGGTAGCTAAGATCCAGGAAATCCTTAATTCGAGTTAAGATCACATGAAACACTGTATGAATCCTATATTCTTTACTTAAAGGAAACTAGAGTGGTAAATGTGTGTTATACAAGGCAGAATACCATTGAAATAGAGAAAGAAACACGTTCGGCAGCTTTGGAAAGGCTTACACTTCACTGAAATGTAGTACTACACTCGATAACTCAGTTGAGAGACAATGTTCCCTAGCTGCCTAAGTTCATAACAGAGTGTAGGAAGGTGTTTGATAAAGTAGGCAAAGCTTATACTTGGGCCAGAAGGCAGAATATAGGAAACTACATGAAAACATGAATAATTCAGTGAAAATGACTGTAAACAGATGAGAACTTGTTTAGAACAGCTGAAAGAGAAACTCCAAGTCAGTTCTTAGTGTAGAAAAGGTAGCTAAGATAAGGGAAATCCTTAATACCAGTTAAGATCCCATGAAAAATTGTATGAATCCTATATTCTTTACTTAAAGGAAACTAGAGTGGTAAATGTGTGTTATACAAGGCAGAATACCATTAAAATAGAGAAAGAAACACTTTCGGCAGCTTTGGAAAGGCTTACACTTCACTGAAATGTAGTACTACACTCTATAACACAGTTGAGAGACAATGTTCCCTAGCTGCCTCAGTTCATAACAGAGTGTAGGAAGGTGTTTGATAAAGTAGGCAAAGCTTATACTTGGGCCAGAAGGCAGAATATAGGAAACTACATGAAAACATGAATAATTCAGTGAAAATGACTGTAAACAGATGAGAACTTGTTTAGAACAGCTGAAAGAGAAACTCCAAGTCATTTCTTAGTGTAGAAAAGGTAGCTAAGATAAGGGAAATCCTTAATACCAGTTAAGATCCCATGAAACATTGTATGAATCCTATATTCTTTACTTAAAGGAAACTAGAGTGGTAAATGTGTGTTATACAATGCAGAATACCTTGAAATAGAGAAAGAAACACTTTCGGCAGCTTTGGAAAGGCTTACACTTCACTGAAATGTAGTACTACACTCTATAACACAGTTGAGAGACAATGTTCCCTAGCTGCCTCAGTTCATAACAGAGTGTAGGAAGGTGTTTGATAAAGTGGGCAAAGCTTATACTTGGGCCAGAAGGCAGAATATAGGAAACTACATGAAAACATGAATAATTCAGTGAAAATGACTGTAAACAGATGAGAACTTGTTTAGAACAGCTGAAAGAGAATCTGCAAGTCAGTTCTTAGTGTAGAAAAGGTAGCTAAGATAAGGAAAATCCTTAATTCGAGTTAAGATAACATCAAACAGTGTATGAATCCTATATTCATTAATTAAAGGAGACTAGAGTGGTAAATGTGTGTTATACAAGGCAGAATACCATTGAAATAGAGAAAGAAACACCTTCGGCAGCTTTGGAAAGCCTTACACTACACTGAAATGTAGTACTACACTCTATAACACAGTTGAGAGACAATGTTCCCTAGCTCCCTCAGTTCATAACAGTGTGTAGGAAGTTGTTTGATAAGGTGGGCAAAGCTTATACTTGGGCCAGAAGGAAGAATATAGGAAACTACATGAAAACATGAATAATTCATTGAAAATGACTGTAAACAGATGAGAACTTGTTTAGAACAGCTGAAAGAGAATCTCCAAGTCAGTTCTTAGTGTAGAAAAGGTAGCTAAGATCCAGGAAATCCTTAATTCGAGTTAAGATCACATGAAACACTGTATGAATCCTATATTCTTTACTTAAAGGAAACTAGAGTGGTAAATGTGTGTTATACAAGGCAGAATACCATTGAAATAGAGAAAGAAACACGTTCGGCAGCTTTGGAAAGGCTTACACTTCACTGAAATGTAGTACTACACTCGATAACTCAGTTGAGAGACAATGTTCCCTAGCTGCCTAAGTTCATAACAGAGTGTAGGAAGGTGTTTGATAAAGTAGGCAAAGCTTATACTTGGGCCAGAAGGCAGAATATAGGAAACTACATGAAAACATGAATAATTCAGTGAAAATGACTGTAAACAGATGAGAACTTGTTTAGAACAGCTGAAAGAGAAACTCCAAGTCAGTTCTTAGTGTAGAAAAGGTAGCTAAGATAAGGGAAATCCTTAATACCAGTTAAGATCCCATGAAAAATTGTATGAATCCTATATTCTTTACTTAAAGGAAACTAGAGTGGTAAATGTGTGTTATACAAGGCAGAATACCATTAAAATAGAGAAAGAAACACTTTCGGCAGCTTTGGAAAGGCTTACACTTCACTGAAATGTAGTACTACACTCTATAACACAGTTGAGAGACAATGTTCACGAGCTGCCTCAGTTCATAACAGAGTGTAGGAAGGTGTTTGATAAAGTAGGCAAAGCTTATACTTGGGCCAGAAGGCAGAATATAGGAAACTACATGAAAACATGAATAATTCAGTGAAAATGACTGTAAACAGATGAGAACTTGTTTAGAACAGATGAAAGAGATTCTCCAAGTCAGTTCTTAGTGTAGAAAAGGTAGCTAAATCCGGAAAATCCTTAATTCGAGTTAAGATAACATCAAACACTGTATGAATCCTATATTGTTTACTTAAAGGTGACTAGAGTCGTAAATGTGTGTTATATAGGGCAGAATACCATTGAAATAGAGAAAGAAACACGTTTGGCAGCTTTGGAAAGCCTTACACTTCACTGAAATGTAGTACTACACTCTATAACACAGTTGAGAGACAATGTTCCCTAGCTGCCTCAGTTCATGAAAGAGTGTAGGAAGGTGTTTGATAAAGTAGGCAAAGCTTATACTTGGGCCAGAAGGCAGAATATAGGAAACTACATGAAAACATGAATAATTCAGTGAAAATGACTGTAAACAGATGAGAACTTGTTTAGAACAGCTGAAAGAGAATCTCCAAGTCAGTTCTTAGTGTAGAAAAGGTAGCTAAGATAAGGAAAATCCTTAATTCGAGTTAAGATAACATCAAAAACTGTATGAATCCTATATTCATTACTTAAAGGAGACTAGAGTGGTAAATGTGTGTTATACAAGGCAGAATACCATTGAAATAGAGAAAGAAACACGTTCGGCAGCTTTGGAAAGCCTTACACTACACTGAAATGTAGTACTACACTCTATAACACAGTTCAGAGACAATGTTCCCTAGCTCCCTCAGTTCATAACAGTGTGTAGGAAGTTGTTTGATAAGGTGGGCAAAGCTTATACTTGGGCCAGAAGGCAGAATATAGGAAACTACATGAAAACATGAATAATTCATTGAAAATGACTGTAAACAGATGAGAACTTCTTTAGAACAGCTGAAAGAGAATCTGCAAGTCAGTTCTTAGTGTAGAAAAGGTAGCTAAGATAAGGGAAATCCTTAATTCCAGTTAAGATCACATGAAACACTCTATGAATCCTATATTCTTTACTTAAAGGAGACTAGAGTGGTAAATGTGTGTTATACAAGGCAGAATACCATTGAAATAGAGAAACAAACACGTTCGGCAGCTTTGGAAAGCCTTACACTTCACTGAAATGTAGTACTACACTCTATAACACAGTTGAGAGACAATGTTCCCGAGCTGCCTCAGTTCATAACAGTGTGTAGGAAGTTGTTTGATAAAGTGGGCAAAGCTTATACTTGGGCCAGAAGGCAGAATATATGAAACTACATGAAAACATGAATAATTCAGTGAAAATGACTGTAAACAGATGAGAACTTGTTTAGAACAGATGAAAGAGATTCTCCAAGTCAGTTCTTAGTGTAGAAAAGGTAGCTAAATCCGGAAAATCCTTAATTCGAGTTAAGATAACATCAAACACTGTATGAATCCTATATTGTTTACTTAAAGGAGACTAGAGTCGTAAATGTGTGTTATATAAGGCAGAATACCATTGAAATAGAGAAAGAAACACGTTTGGCAGCTTTGGAAAGCCTTACACTTCACTGAAATGTAGTACTACACTCTATAACACAGTTGAGAGACAATGTTCCCTAGCTCCCTCAGTTCATAACAGTGTGTAGGAAGTTGTTTGATAAGGTGGGCAAAGCTTATACTTGGGCCAGAAGGAAGAATATAGGAAACTACATGAAAACATGAATAATTCATTGAAAATGACTGTAAACAGATGAGAACTTGTTTAGAACAGCTGAAAGAGAATCTCCAAGTCAGTTCTTAGTGTAGAAAAGGTAGCTAAGATCCAGGAAATCCTTAATTCGAGTTAAGATCACATGAAACACTGTATGAATCCTATATTCTTTACTTAAAGGAAACTAGAGTGGTAAATGTGTGTTATACAAGGCAGAATACCATTGAAATAGAGAAAGAAACACGTTCGGCAGCTTTGGAAAGGCTTACACTTCACTGAAATGTAGTAGTACACTCGATAACTCAGTTGAGAGACAATGTTCCCTAGCTGCCTAAGTTCATAACAGAGTGTAGGAAGTTGTTTGATAAAGTGGGCAAAGCTTATACTTGGGCCAGAAGGCAGAATATAGGAAACTACATGAAAACATGAATAATTCAGTGAAAATGACTGTAAACAGATGAGAACTTGTTTAGAACAGCTGAAAGAGAATCTCCAAGTCAGTTCTTAGTGTAGAAAAGGTAGCTAAGATAAGGAAAATCCTTAATTCGAGTTAAGATAACATCAAAAACTGTATGAATCCTATATTCATTACTTAAAGGAGACTAGAGTGGTAAATGTGTGTTATACAAGGCAGAATACCATTGAAATAGAGAAAGAAACACGTTCGGCAGCTTTGGAAAGCCTTACACTACACTGAAATGTAGTACTACACTCTATAACACAGTTCAGAGACAATGTTCCCTAGCTCCCTCAGTTCATAACAGTGTGTAGGAAGTTGTTTGATAAGGTGGGCAAAGCTTATACTTGGGAGAGAAGGAAGAATATAGGAAACTACATGAAAACATGAATAATTCATTGAAAATGACTGTAAACACATGAGAACTTGTTTAGAACAGCTGAAAGAGAATCTCCAAGTCAGTTCTTAGTGTAGAAAAGGTAGCTAAGATCCAGGAAATCCTTAATTTGAGTTAAGATCTCATGAAACACTGTATGAATCCTATATTCTTTACTTAAAGGAAACTAGAGTGGTAAATGTGTGTTATACAAGGCAGAATACATTGAAATAGAGAAAGAAACACGTTCGGCAGCTTTGGAAAGGCTTACACTTCACTGAAATGTAGTACTACACTCTATAACTCAGTTGAGAGACAATGTTCCCTAGCTGCCTAAGTTCATAACAGAGTGTAGGAAGGTGTTTGATAAAGTAGGCAAAGCTTATACTTGGGCCAGAAGGCAGAATATAGGAAACTACATGAAAACATGAATAATTCAGTGAAAATGACTGTAAACAGATGAGAACTTGTTTAGAAAAGCTGAAAGAGAATCTCCAAGTCATTTCTTAGTGTAGAAAAGGTAGCTAAGATCCTGGAAATCCTTAATTCGAGTTAAGATCACATGAAACACTGTATGAATCCTATATTCTTTACTTAAAGGAAACTAGAGTGGTAAATGTGTGTTATACAAGGCAGAATACCATTGAAATAGAGAAAGAAACACTTTCGGCAGCTTTGGAAAGGCTTACACTTCACTGAAATGTAGTACTACACTCTATAACACAGTTGAGAGACAATGTTCCCTAGCTGCCTCAGTTCATAACAGAGTGTAGGAAGGTGTTTGATAAAGTGGGCAAAGCTTATACTTGGGCCAGAAGGCAGAATATAGGAAACTACATGAAAACATGAATAATTCAGTGAAAATGACTGTAAACAGATGAGAACTTGTTTAGAACAGCTGAAAGAGAATCTGCAAGTCAGTTCTTTTTGTAGAAAAGGTAGCTAAGATAAGGAAAATCCTTAATTCGAGTTAAGATAACATCAAACAGTGTATGAATCCTATATTCATTACTTAAAGGAGACTAGAGTGGTAAATGTGTGTTATACAATGCAGAATACCATTGAAATAGAGAAAGAAACACGTTCGGCAGCTTTGGAAAGCCTTACACTACACTGAAATGTAGTACTACACTCTATAACACAGTTCAGAGACAATGTTCCCTAGCTCCCTCAGTTCATAACAGTGTGTAGGAAGTTGTTTGATAAGGTGGGCAAAGCTTATACTTGGGAGAGAAGGAAGAATATAGGAAACCACATGAAAACATGAATAATTCATTGAAAATGACTGTAAACAGATGAGAACTTGTTGAGAACAGCTGAAAGAGAATCTCCAAGTCAGTTCTTAGTGTAGAAAAGGTAGCTAAGATAAGGGAAATCCTTAATTCCAGTTAAGATCACATGAAACACTCTATGAATCCTATATTCTTTACTTAAAGGAGACTAGAGTGGTAAATGTGTGTTATACAAGGCAGAATACCATTGAAATAGAGAAACAAACACGTTCGGCAGCTTTGGAAAGCCTTACACTTCACTGAAATGTAGTACTACACTCTATAACACAGTTGAGAGACAATGTTCCCGAGCTGCCTCAGTTCATAACAGTGTGTAGGAAGTTGTTTGATAAAGTGGGCAAAGCTTATACTTGGGCCAGAAGGCAGAATATCGGAAACTACATGAAAACATGAATAATTCAGTGAAAATGACTGTAAACAGATGAGAACTTGTTTAGAACAGATGAAAGAGATTCTCCAAGTCAGTTCTTAGTGTAGAAAAGGTAGGTAAATCCGGGAAATCCTTAGTTTGAGTTAAGATAACATCAAACACTGTATGAATCCTATATTGTTTACTTAAAGGAGACTAGAGTGGTAAATGTGTGTTATATAAGGCAGAATACCATTGAAATAGAGAAAGAAACACGTTTGGCAGCTTTGGAAAGCCTTACACTTCACTGAAATGTAGTACTACACTCTATAACACAGTTGAGAGACAATGTTCCTAGCTCCCTCAGTTCATAACAGTGTGTAGGAAGTTGTTTGATAAAGTGGGAAAGCTTATACTTGGGCCAGAAGGCAGAATATAGGAAACTACATGAAAACATGAATAATTCATTGAAAATGACTGTAAACACATGAGAACTTGTTTAGAACAGCTGAAAGAGAATCTCCAAGTCAGTTCTTAGTGTAGAAAAGGTAGCTAAGATCCAGGAAATCCTTAATTTGAGTTAAGATCTCATGAAACACTGTATGAATCCTATATTCTTTACTTAAAGGAAACTAGAGTGGTAAATGTGTGTTATACAAGGCAGAATACATTGAAATAGAGAAAGAAACACGTTCGGCAGCTTTGGAAAGGCTTACACTTCACTGAAATGTAGTACTACACTCTATAACTCAGTTGAGAGACAATGTTCCCTAGCTGCCTAAGTTCATAACAGAGTGTAGGAAGGTGTTTGATAAAGTAGGCAAAGCTTATACTTGGGCCAGAAGGCAGAATATAGGAAACTACATGAAAACATGAATAATTCAGTGAAAATGACTGTAAACAGATGAGAACTTGTTTAGAAAAGCTGAAAGAGAATCTCCAAGTCATTTCTTAGTGTAGAAAAGGTAGCTAAGATCCTGGAAATCCTTAATTCGAGTTAAGATCACATGAAACACTGTATGAATCCTATATTCTTTACTTAAAGGAAACTAGAGTGGTAAATGTGTGTTATACAAGGCAGAATACCATTGAAATAGAGAAAGAAACACTTTCGGCAGCTTTGGAAAGGCTTACACTTCACTGAAATGTAGTACTACACTCTATAACACAGTTGAGAGACAATGTTCCCTAGCTGCCTCAGTTCATAACAGAGTGTAGGAAGGTGTTTGATAAAGTGGGCAAAGCTTATACTTGGGCCAGAAGGCAGAATATAGGAAACTACATGAAAACATGAATAATTCAGTGAAAATGACTGTAAACAGATGAGAACTTGTTTAGAACAGCTGAAAGAGAATCTCCAAGTCAGTTCTTAGTGTACAAAAGGTAGCTAAGATAAGGAAAATCCTTAATTCGAGTTAAGATAACATCAAAAACTGTATGAATCCTATATTCATTACTTAAAGGAGACTAGAGTGGTAAATGTGTGTTATACAAGGCAGAATACCATTGAAATAGAGAAAGAAACACGTTCAGCAGCTTTGGAAAGCCTTACACTACACTGAAATGTAGTACTACACTCTATAACACAGTTCAGAGACAATGTTCCCTAGCTCCCTCAGTTCATAACAGTGTGTAGGAAGTTGTTTGATAAGGTGGGCAAACCTTATACTTGGGCCAGAAGGCAGAATATAGGAAACTACATGAAAACATGAATAATTCATTGAAAATGACTGTAAACAGATGAGAACTTCTTTGAACAGCTGAAAGAGAATCTCCAAGTCAGTTCTTAGTGTAGAAAAGGTAGCTAAGATAAGGGAAATCCTTAATTCCAATTAAGATCACATGAAACACTCTATGAATCCTATATTCTTTACTTAAAGGAGACTAGAGTGGTAAATGTGTGTTATACAAGGCAGAATACCATTGAAATAGAGAAACAAACACGTTCGGCAGCTTTGGAAAGCCTTACACTTCACTGAAATGTAGTACTACACTCTATAACACAGTTGAGAGACAATGTTCCCGAGCTGCCTCAGTTCATAACAGTGTGTAGGAAGTTGTTTGATAAAGTGGGCAAAGCTTATACTTGGGCCAGAAGGAAGAATATATGAAACTACATGAAAACATGAATAATTCAGTGAAAATGACTGTAAACAGATGAGAACTTGTTTAGAACAGATGAAAGAGATTCTCCAAGTCAGTTCTTAGTGTAGAAAAGGTAGCTAAATCCGGAAAATCCTTAATTTGAGTTAAGATAACATCAAACACTGTATGAATCCTATATTGTTTACTTAAAGGAGACTAGAGTCGTAAATGTGTGTTATATAAGGCAGAATACCATTGAAATAGAGAAAGAAACACGTTCGGCAGCTTTGGAAATGCTTACACTTCACTGAAATGTAGTACTACACTCTATAACACAGTTGAGAGACAATGTTCCCTAGCTGCCTCAGTTCATGAAAGAGTGTTGGAAGGTGTTTGATAAAGTAGGCAAAGCTTATACTTGGGCCAGAAGGCAGAATATAGGAAACTACATGAAAACATGAATAATTCAGTGAAAATGACTGTAAACAGATGAGAACTTGTTTAGAACAGCTGAAAGAGAAACTCCAAGTCAGTTCTTAGTGTAGAAAAGGTAGCTAAGATAAGGGAAATCCTTAATACCAGTTAAGATCCCATGAAACATTGTATGAATCCTATAATCTTTACTTAAAGGAAACTAGAGTGGTAAATGTGTGTTATACAAGGCAGAATACCATTGAAATAGAGAAAGAAACACTTTCGGCAGCTTTGGAAAGGCTTACACTTCACTGAAATGTAGTACTACACTCTATAACACAGTTGAGAGACAATGTTCCCTAGCTGCCTCAGTTCATAACAGAGTGTAGGAAGGTGTTTGATAAAGTGGGCAAAGCTTATACTTGGGCCAGAAGGCAGAATATAGGAAACTACATGAAAACATGAATAATTCAGTGAAAATGACTGTAAACAGATGAGAACTTGTTTAGAACAGCTGAAAGAGAATCTCCAAGTCAGTTCTTAGTGTAGAAAAGGTAGCTAAGATAAGGAAAATCCTTAATTCGAGTTAAGATAACATCAAACACTGTATGAATCCTATATTCATTACTTAAAGGAGACTAGAGTGGTAAATGTGTGTTATACAATGCAGAATACCATTGAAATAGAGAAAGAAACACGTTCGGCAGCTTTGGAAAGCCTTACACTACACTGAAATGTAGTACTACACTCTATAACACAGTTCAGAGACAATGTTCCCTAGCTCCCTCAGTTCATAACAGTGTGTAGGAAGTTGTTTGATAAGGTGGGCAAAGCTTATACTTGGGCCAGAAGGCAGAATATAGGAAACTACATGAAAACATGAATAATTCATTGAAAATGACTGTAAACAGATGAGAACTTGTTTAGAACAGCTGAAAGAGAATCTCCAAGTCAGTTCTTAGTGTAGAAAAGGTAGCTAAGATAAGGGAAATCCTTAATTCCAATTAAGATCACATGAAACACTCTATGAATCCTATATTCTTTACTTAAAGGAGACTAGAGTGGTAAATGTGTGTTATACAAGGCAGAATACCATTGAAATAGAGAAACAAACACGTTCGGCAGCTTTGGAAAGCCTTACACTTCACTGAAATGTAGTACTACACTCTATAACACAGTTGAGAGACAATGTTCCCGAGCTGCCTCAGTTCATAACAGTGTGTAGGAAGTTGTTTGATAAAGTGGGCAAAGCTTATACTTGGGCCAGAAGGCAGAATATCGGAAACTACATGAAAACATGAATAATTCAGTGAAAATGACTGTAAACAGATGAGAACTTGTTTAGAACAGATGAAAGAGATTCTCCAAGTCAGTTCTTAGTGTAGAAAAGGTAGGTAAATCCGGGAAATCCTTAGTTTGAGTTAAGATAACATCAAACACTGTATGAATCCTATATTGTTTACTTAAAGGAGACTAGAGTGGTAAATGTGTGTTATATAAGGCAGAATACCATTGAAATAGAGAAAGAAACACGTTTGGCAGCTTTGGAAAGCCTTACACTTCACTGAAATGTAGTACTACACTCTATAACACAGTTGAGAGACAATGTTCCTAGCTCCCTCAGTTCATAACAGTGTGTAGGAAGTTGTTTGATAAAGTGGGAAAGCTTATACTTGGGCCAGAAGGCAGAATATAGGAAACTACATGAAAACATGAATAATTCATTGAAAATGACTGTAAACACATGAGAACTTGTTTAGAACAGCTGAAAGAGAATCTCCAAGTCAGTTCTTAGTGTAGAAAAGGTAGCTAAGATCCAGGAAATCCTTAATTTGAGTTAAGATCTCATGAAACACTGTATGAATCCTATATTCTTTACTTAAAGGAAACTAGAGTGGTAAATGTGTGTTATACAAGGCAGAATACATTGAAATAGAGAAAGAAACACGTTCGGCAGCTTTGGAAAGGCTTACACTTCACTGAAATGTAGTACTACACTCTATAACTCAGTTGAGAGACAATGTTCCCTAGCTGCCTAAGTTCATAACAGAGTGTAGGAAGGTGTTTGATAAAGTAGGCAAAGCTTATACTTGGGCCAGAAGGCAGAATATAGGAAACTACATGAAAACATGAATAATTCAGTGAAAATGACTGTAAACAGATGAGAACTTGTTTAGAAAAGCTGAAAGAGAATCTCCAAGTCATTTCTTAGTGTAGAAAAGGTAGCTAAGATCCTGGAAATCCTTAATTCGAGTTAAGATCACATGAAACACTGTATGAATCCTATATTCTTTACTTAAAGGAAACTAGAGTGGTAAATGTGTGTTATACAAGGCAGAATACCATTGAAATAGAGAAAGAAACACTTTCGGCAGCTTTGGAAAGGCTTACACTTCACTGAAATGTAGTACTACACTCTATAACACAGTTGAGAGACAATGTTCCCTAGCTGCCTCAGTTCATAACAGAGTGTAGGAAGGTGTTTGATAAAGTGGGCAAAGCTTATACTTGGGCCAGAAGGCAGAATATAGGAAACTACATGAAAACATGAATAATTCAGTGAAAATGACTGTAAACAGATGAGAACTTGTTTAGAACAGCTGAAAGAGAATCTCCAAGTCAGTTCTTAGTGTACAAAAGGTAGCTAAGATAAGGAAAATCCTTAATTCGAGTTAAGATAACATCAAAAACTGTATGAATCCTATATTCATTACTTAAAGGAGACTAGAGTGGTAAATGTGTGTTATACAAGGCAGAATACCATTGAAATAGAGAAAGAAACACGTTCGGCAGCTTTGGAAAGCCTTACACTACACTGAAATGTAGTACTACACTCTATAACACAGTTCAGAGACAATGTTCCCTAGCTCCCTCAGTTCATAACAGTGTGTAGGAAGTTGTTTGATAAGGTGGGCAAACCTTATACTTGGGCCAGAAGGCAGAATATAGGAAACTACATGAAAACATGAATAATTCATTGAAAATGACTGTAAACAGATGAGAACTTCTTTAGAACAGCTGAAAGAGAATCTCCAAGTCAGTTCTTAGTGTAGAAAAGGTAGCTAAGATAAGGGAAATCCTTAATTCCAATTAAGATCACATGAAACACTCTATGAATCCTATATTCTTTACTTAAAGGAGACTAGAGTGGTAAATGTGTGTTATACAAGGCAGAATACCATTGAAATAGAGAAACAAACACGTTCGGCAGCTTTGGAAAGCCTTACACTTCACTGAAATGTAGTACTACACTCTATAACACAGTTGAGAGACAATGTTCCCGAGCTGCCTCAGTTCATAACAGTGTGTAGGAAGTTGTTTGATAAAGTGGGCAAAGCTTATACTTGGGCCAGAAGGAAGAATATATGAAACTACATGAAAACATGAATAATTCAGTGAAAATGACGGTAAACAGATGAGAACTTGTTTAGAACAGATGAAAGAGATTCTCCAAGTCAGTTCTTAGTGTAGAAAAGGTAGCTAAATCCGGAAAATCCTTAATTCTAGTTAAGATAACATCAAACACTGTATGAATCCTATATTGTTTACTTAAAGGAGACTAGAGTCGTAAATGTGTGTTATATAAGGCAGAATACCATTGAAATAGAGAAAGAAACACGTTTGGCAGCTTTGGAAAGCCTTACACTTCACTGAAAAGTAGTACTACACTCTATAACACAGTTGAGAGACAATGTTCCTAGCTCCCTCAGTTCATAACAGTGTGTAGGAAGTTGTTTGATAAAGTGGGCAAAGCTTATACTTGGGCCAGAAGGCAGAATATAGGAAACTACATGAAAACATGAATAATTCATTGAAAATGACTGTAAACACATGAGAACTTGTTTAGAACAGCTGAAAGAGAATCTCCAAGTCATTTCTTAGTGTAGAAAAGGTAGCTAAGATCCTGGAAATCCTTAATTCGAGTTAAGATCACATGAAACAATGTATGAATCCTATATTCTTTACTTAAAGGAAACTAGAGTGGTAAATGTGTGTTATACAAGGCAGAATACCATTGAAATAGAGAAAGAAACACGTTCGGCAGCTTTGGAAAGGCTTACACTTCACTGAAATGTAGTACTACACTCTATAACACAGTTGAGAGACAATGTTCCCTAGCTGCCTCAGTTCATGAAAGAGTGTTGGAAGGTGTTTGATAAAGTAGGCAAAGCTTATACTTGGGCCAGAAGGCAGAATATAGGAAACTACATGAAAACATGAATAATTCAGTGAAAATGACTGTAAACAGATGAGAACTTGTTTAGAACAGCTGAAAGAGAAACTCCAAGTCAGTTCTTAGTGTAGAAAAGGTAGCTAAGATAAGGGAAATCCTTAATACCAGTTAAGATCCCATGAAACATTGTATGAATCCTATAATCTTTACTTAAAGGAAACTAGAGTGGTAAATGTGTGTTATACAAGGCAGAATACCATTGAAATAGAGAAAGAAACACTTTCGGCAGCTTTGGAAAGGCTTACACTTCACTGAAATGTAGTACTACACTCTATAACACAGTTGAGAGACAATGTTCCCTAGCTGCCTCAGTTCATAACAGAGTGTAGGAAGGTGTTTGATAAAGTGGGCAAAGCTTATACTTGGGCCAGAAGGCAGAATATAGGAAACTACATGAAAACATGAATAATTCAGTGAAAATGACTGTAAACAGATGAGAACTTGTTTAGAACAGCTGAAAGAGAATCTCCAAGTCAGTTCTTAGTGTAGAAAAGGTAGCTAAGATAAGGAAAATCCTTAATTCGAGTTAAGATAACATCAAACACT
The DNA here is from genome assembly GCF_964339955.1 of Pipistrellus hanaki. NCBI lineage: Eukaryota > Metazoa > Chordata > Mammalia > Chiroptera > Vespertilionidae > Pipistrellus > Pipistrellus hanaki. Next base: position 581,604 of record NC_140511.1, read on the forward strand.
GTATGAATCCTATATTCATTACTTAAAGGAGACTAGAGTGGTAAATGTGTGTTATACAAGGCAGAATACCATTGAAATAGAGAAAGAAACACGTTCGGCAGCTTTGGAAAGCCTTACACTACACTGAAATGTAGTACTACACTCTATAACACAGTTCAGAGACAATGTTCCCTAGCTCCCTCAGTTCATAACAGTGTGTAGGAAGTTGTTTGATAAGGTGGGCAAAGCTTATACTTGGGCCAGAAGGCAGAATATAGGAAACTACATGAAAACATGAATAATTCATTGAAAATGACTGTAAACAGATGAGAACTTGTTTAGAACAGCTGAAAGAGAATCTCCAAGTCAGTTCTTAGTGTAGAAAAGGTAGCTAAGATAAGGGAAATCCTTAATTCCAATTAAGATCACATGAAACACTCTATGAATCCTATATTCTTTACTTAAAGGAGACTAGAGTGGTAAATGTGTGTTATACAAGGCAGAATACCATTGAAATAGAGAAACAAACACGTTCGGCAGCTTTGGAAAGCCTTACACTTCACTGAAATGTAGTACTACACTCTATAACACAGTTGAGAGACAATGTTCCCGAGCTGCCTCAGTTCATAACAGTGTGTAGGAAGTTGTTTGATAAAGTGGGCAAAGCTTATACTTGGGCCAGAAGGAAGAATATATGAAACTACATGAAAACATGAATAATTCAGTGAAAATGACTGTAAACAGATGAGAACTTGTTTAGAACAGATGAAAGAGATTCTCCAAGTCAGTTCTTAGTGTAGAAAAGGTAGCTAAATCCGGAAAATCCTTAATTCGAGTTAAGATAACATCAAACACTGTATGAATCCTATATTGTTTACTTAAAGGAGACTAGAGTCGTAAATGTGTGTTATATAAGGCAGAATACCATTGAAATAGAGAAAGAAACACGTTTGGCAGCTTTGGAAAGCCTTACACTTCACTGAAATGTAGTACTACACTCTATAACACAGTTGAGAGACAATGTTCCTAGCTCCCTCAGTTCATAACAGTGTGTAGGAAGTTGTTTGATAAAGTGGGCAAAGCTTATACTTGGGCCAGAAGGCAGAATATAGGAAACTACATGAAAACATGAATAATTCATTGAAAATGACTGTAAACACATGAGAACTTGTTTAGAACAGCTGAAAGAGAATCTCCAAGTCATTTCTTAGTGTAGAAAAGGTAGCTAAGATCCTGGAAATCCTTAATTCGAGTTAAGATCACATGAAACACTGTATGAATCCTATATTCTTTACTTAAAGGAAACTAGAGTGGTAAATGTGTGTTATACAAGGCAGAATACCATTGAAATAGAGAAAGAAACACGTTCGGCAGCTTTGGAAAGGCTTACACTTCACTGAAATGTAGTACTACACTCTATAACACAGTTGAGAGACAATGTTCCCTAGCTGCCTCAGTTCATGAAAGAGTGTAGGAAGGTGTTTGATAAAGTAGGCAAAGCTTATACTTGGGCCAGAAGGCAGAATATAGGAAACTACATGAAAACATGAATAATTCAGTGAAAATGACTGTAAACAGATGAGAACTTGTTTAGAACAGCTGAAAGAGAAACTCCAAGTCAGTTCTTAGTGTAGAAAAGGTAGCTAAGATAAGGAAAATCCTTAATTCGAGTTAAGATAACATCAAACACTGTATGAATCCTATATTCATTACTTAAAGGAGACTAGAGTGGTAAATGTGTGTTATACAAGGCAGAATACCATTGAAATAGAGAAAGAAACACGTTCGGCAGCTTTGGAAAGCCTTACACTACACTGAAATGTAGTACTACACTCTATAACACAGTTCAGAGACAATGTTCCCTAGCTCCCTCAGTTCATAACAGTGTGTAGGAAGTTGTTTGATAAGGTGGGCAAAGCTTATACTTGGGCCAGAAGGCAGAATATAGGAAACTACATGAAAACATGAATAATTCATTGAAAATGACTGTAAACAGATGAGAACTTGTTTAGAACAGCTGAAAGAGAATCTCCAAGTCAGTTCTTAGTGTAGAAAAGGTAGCTAAATCCGGGAAATCCTTAATTCGAGTTAAGATAACATCAAACACTGTATGAATCCTATATTGTTTACTTAAAGGAGACTAGAGTGGTAAATGTGTGTTATATAAGGCAGAATACCATTGAAATAGAGAAAGAAACACGTTTGGAAGCTTTGGAAATCCTTAGACTTCACTGAAATGTAGTACTACACTCTATAACACAGTTGAGAGACAATGTTCCTAGCTCCCTCAGTTCATAACAGAGTGTAGGAAGGTGTTTGATAAAGTAGGCAAAGCTTATACTTGGGCCAGAAGGCAGAATATAGGAAACTACATGAAAACATGAATAATTCAGTGAAAATGACTGTAAACAGATGAGAACTTGTTTAGAACAGCTGAAAGAGAAACTCCAAGTCATTTCTTAGTGTAGAAAAGGTAGCTAAGATAAGGGAAATCCTTAATACCAGTTAAGATCCCATGAAACATTGTATGAATCCTATATTCTTTACTTAAAGGAAACTAGAGTGGTAAATGTGTGTTATACAATGCAGAATACCTTGAAATAGAGAAAGAAACACTATCGGCAGCTTTGGAAAGGCTTACACTTCACTGAAATGTAGTACTACACTCTGTAACACAGTTGAGAGACAATGTTCCCTAGCTGCCTCAGTTCATAACAGAGTGTAGGAAGGTGTTTGATAAAGTGGGCAAAGCTTATACTTGGGCCAGAAGGCAGAATATAGGAAACTACATGAAAACATGAATAATTCAGTGAAAATGACTGTAAACAGATGAGAACTTGTTTAGAACAGCTGAAAGAGAATCTGCAAGTCAGTTCTTAGTGTAGAAAAGGTAGCTAAGATAAGGAAAATTCTTAATTCGAGTTAAGATAACATCAAACAGTGTATGAATCCTATATTCATTACTTAAAGGAGACTAGAGTGGTAAATGTGTGTTATACAATGCAGAATACCATTGAAATAGAGAAAGAAACACGTTCGGCAGCTTTGGAAAGCCTTACACTACACTGAAATGTAGTACTACACTCTATAACACAGTTCAGAGACAATGTTCCCTAGCTCCCTCAGTTCATAACAGTGTGTAGGAAGTTGTTTGATAAGGTGGGCAAAGCTTATACTTGGGCCAGAAGGCAGAATATAGGAAACTACATGAAAACATGAATAATTCATTGAAAATGACTGTAAACACATGAGAACTTGTTTAGAACAGCTGAAAGAGAATCTCCAAGTCAGTTCTTAGTGTAGAAAAGGTAGCTAAGATCCAGGAAATCCTTAATTCGAGTTAAGATCACATGAAACACTGTATGAATCCTATATTCTTTACTTAAAGGAAACTAGAGTGGTAAATGTGTGTTATACAAGGCAGAATACCATTGAAATAGAGAAAGAAACACATTCGGCAGCTTTGGAAAGGCTTACACTTCACTGAAATGTAGTACTACACTCTATAACTCAGTTGGGAGACAATGTTCCCTAGCTGCCTAAGTTCATAACAGAGTGTAGGAAGGTGTTTGATAAAGTAGGCAAAGCTTATACTTGGGCCAGAAGGCAGAATATAGGAAACTACATGAAAACATGAATAATTCAGTGAAAATGACTGTAAACAGATGAGAACTTGTTTAGAACAGCTGAAAGAGAAACTCCAAGTCAGTTCTTAGTGTAGAAAAGGTAGCTAAGATAAGGGAAATCCTTAATACCAGTTAAGATCCCATGAAAAATTGTATGAATCCTATATTGTTTACTTAAAGGAGACTAGAGTGGTAAATGTGTGTTATACAAGGCAGAATACCATTAAAATAGAGAAAGAAACACTTTCGGCAGCTTTGGAAAGGCTTACACTTCACTGAAATGTAGTACTACACTCTATAACACAGTTGAGAGACAATGTTCCCTAGCTGCCTCAGTTCATAACAGAGTGTAGGAAGGTGTTTGATAAAGTGGGCAAAGCTTATACTTGGGCCAGAAGGCAGAATATAGGAAACTACATGAAAACATGAATAATTCAGTGAAAATGACTGTAAACAGATGAGAACTTGTTTAGAACAGATGAAAGAGATTCTCCAAGTCAGTTCTTAGTGTAGAAAAGGTAGCTAAGATAAGGAAAATCCTTAATTCGAGTTAAGATAACATCAAACACTGTATGAATCCTATATTCATTACTTAAAGGAGACTAGAGTGGTAAATGTGTGTTATATAAGGCAGAATACCATTGAAATGGAGAAAGAAACACGTTTGGCAGCTTTGGAAAGCCTTACACTTCACTGAAATGTAGTACTACACTCTATAACACAGATGAGAGACAATGTTCCTAGCTCCCTCAGTTCATAACAGTGTGTAGGAAGTTGTTTGATAAAGTGGACAAAGCTTATACTTGGGCCAGAAGGCAGAATATAGGAAACTACATGAAAACATGAATAATTCAGTGAAAGTGACTGTAAACAGATGAGAACTTGTTTAGAACAGCTGAAAGAGAATCTCCAAGTCAGTTCGTAGTGTAGAAAAGGTAGCTAAGATAAGGGAAATCCTTAATTCCAGTTAAGATAACATCAAACACTGTATGAGTCCTATATTCATTACTTAAAGGAGACTAGAGTGGTAAATGTGTGTTATACAAGGCAGAATACCATTGAAATAGAGAAAGAAACAAGTTCGACAGCTTTGGAAAGCCTTACACTTCACTGAAATGTAGTACTACACTCTATAACACAGTTGAGAGACAATGTTCCCTAGCTCCCTCAGTTCATAACAGTGTGTAGGAAGTTGTTTGATAAAGTGGCCAAAGCTTATACTTGGGCCAAAAGGCAGAATATAGGAAACTACATGAAAACATGAATAATTCAGTGAAAATGACTGTAAACAGATGAGAACTTGTTTAGAACAGCTGAAAGAGAATCTCCAAGTCAGTTCTTAGTGTAGAAAAGGTAGCTAAGATAAGGGAAATCCTTAATTCTAGTTAAGATAACAGCAAACACTGTATGAATCCTATATTCATTACTTAAAGGAGACTAGAGTGGTAAATGTGTGTTATACAAGGCAGAATACCATTGAAATAGAGAAAGAAACAAGTTCGGCAGCTTTGGAAAGCCTTACACTTCACTGAAATGTAGTACTACACTCTATAACACAGTTGAGAGACAATGTTCCCTAGCTCCCTCAGTTCATTACAGTGTGTAGGAAGTTGTTTGATAAAGTGGCCAAAGCTTATACTTGGGCCAGAAGGCAGAATATAGGAAACTACATGAAAACATGAATAATTCAGTGAAAATGACTGTAAACAGATGAGAACTTGTTTAGAACAGCTGAAAGAGAATCTCCAAGTCAGTTCTTAGTGTAGAAAAGGTAGCTAAGATAAGGGAAATCCTTAATTCCAGTTAAGATCACATGAAACACTGTATGATTCCTATATTCTTTACTTAAAGGAGACTAGAGTGGTAAATGTGTGCTATACAAGGCAGAATACCATTGAAATAGAGAAAGAAACACGTTCGGCAGCTTTGGAAACCCTTACACTACACTGAAATGTAGTACTACACTCTATAACACAGTTGAGAGACAATATTCCCTAGCTCCCTAAGTTCATAACAGTGTGTAGGAAGTTGTTTGATAAAGTGGGCAAAGCTTATACTTGGGCCAGAAGGCAGAATATAGGAAACTACATGAAAACATGAATAATTCATTGAAAATGACTGTAAACAGATGAGAACTTGTTTAGAACAGCTGAAAGAGAATCTCCAAGTCAGTTCTTAGTGTAGAAAAGGTAGCTAAGATAAGGGAAATCCTTAATTCCAATTAAGATCACATGAAACACTCTATGAATCCTATATTCTTTACTTAAAGGAGACTAGAGTGGTAAATGTGTGTTATACAAGGCAGAATACCATTGAAATAGAGAAACAAACACGTTCGGCAGCTTTGGAAAGCCTTACACTTCACTGAAATGTAGTACTACACTCTATAACACAGTTGAGAGACAATGTTCCCTAGCTGCCTCAGTTCATGAAAGAGTGTTGGAAGGTGTTTGATAAAGTAGGCAAAGCTTATACTTGGGCCAGAAGGCAGAATATAGGAAACTACATGAAAACATGAATAATTCAGTGAAAATGACTGTAAACAGATGAGAACTTGTTTAGAACAGCTGAAAGAGAAACTCCAAGTCAGTTCTTAGTGTAGAAAAGGTAGCTAAGATAAGGGAAATCCTTAATACCAGTTAAGGTCCCATGAAACATTGTATGAATCCTATAATCTTTACTTAAAGGAAACTAGAGTGGTAAATGTGTGTTATACAAGGCAGAATACCATTGAAATAGAGAAAGAAACACTTTCGGCAGCTTTGGAAAGGCTTACACTTCACTGAAATGTAGTACTACACTCTATAACACAGTTGAGAGACAATGTTCCTAGCTCCCTCAGTTCATAACAGTGTGTAGGAAGTTGTTTGATAAAGTGGGCAAAGCTTATACTTGGGCCAGAAGGCAGAATATAGGAAACTACATGAAAACATGAATAATTCATTGAAAATGACTGTAAACACATGAGAACTTGTTTAGAACAGCTGAAAGAGAATCTCCAAGTCATTTCTTAGTGTAGAAAAGGTAGCTAAGATCCTGGAAATCCTTAATTCGAGTTAAGATCACATGAAACACTGTATGAATCCTATATTCTTTACTTAAAGGAAACTAGAGTGGTAAATGTGTGTTATACAAGGCAGAATACCATTGAAATAGAGAAAGAAACACGTTCGGCAGCTTTGGAAAGGCTTACACTTCACTGAAATGTAGTACTACACTCTATAACACAGTTGAGAGACAATGTTCCCTAGCTGCCTCAGTTCATAACAGAGTGTAGGAAGGTGTTTGATAAAGTGGGCAAAGCTTATACTTGGGCCAGAAGGCAGAATATAGGAAACTACATGAAAACATGAATAATTCAGTGAAAATGACTGTAAACAGATGAGAACTTGTTTAGAACAGCTGAAAGAGAATCTGCAAGTCAGTTCTTTTTGTAGAAAAGGTAGCTAAGATAAGGAAAATCCTTAATTCGAGTTAAGATAACATCAAACAGTGTATGAATCCTATATTCATTACTTAAAGGAGACTAGAGTGGTAAATGTGTGTTATACAATGCAGAATACCATTGAAATAGAGAAAGAAACACGTTCGGCAGCTTTGGAAAGCCTTACACTACACTGAAATGTAGTACTACACTCTATAACACAGTTCAGAGACAATGTTCCCTAGCTCCCTCAGTTCATAACAGTGTGTAGGAAGTTGTTTGATAAGGTGGGCAAAGCTTATACTTGGGAGAGAAGGAAGAATATAGGAAACCACATGAAAACATGAATAATTCATTGAAAATGACTGTAAACAGATGAGAACTTGTTGAGAACAGCTGAAAGAGAATCTCCAAGTCAGTTCTTAGTGTAGAAAAGGTAGCTAAGATAAGGGAAATCCTTAATTCCAGTTAAGATCACATGAAACACTCTATGAATCCTATATTCTTTACTTAAAGGAGACTAGAGTGGTAAATGTGTGTTATACAAGGCAGAATACCATTGAAATAGAGAAACAAACACGTTCGGCAGCTTTGGAAAGCCTTACACTTCACTGAAATGTAGTACTACACTCTATAACACAGTTGAGAGACAATGTTCCCGAGCTGCCTCAGTTCATAACAGTGTGTAGGAAGTTGTTTGATAAAGTGGGCAAAGCTTATACTTGGGCCAGAAGGCAGAATATCGGAAACTACATGAAAACATGAATAATTCAGTGAAAATGACTGTAAACAGATGAGAACTTGTTTAGAACAGATGAAAGAGATTCTCCAAGTCAGTTCTTAGTGTAGAAAAGGTAGGTAAATCCGGGAAATCCTTAGTTTGAGTTAAGATAACATCAAACACTGTATGAATCCTATATTGTTTACTTAAAGGAGACTAGAGTGGTAAATGTGTGTTATATAAGGCAGAATACCATTGAAATAGAGAAAGAAACACGTTTGGCAGCTTTGGAAAGCCTTACACTTCACTGAAATGTAGTACTACACTCTATAACACAGTTGAGAGACAATGTTCCTAGCTCCCTCAGTTCATAACAGTGTGTAGGAAGTTGTTTGATAAAGTGGGAAAGCTTATACTTGGGCCAGAAGGCAGAATATAGGAAACTACATGAAAACATGAATAATTCATTGAAAATGACTGTAAACACATGAGAACTTGTTTAGAACAGCTGAAAGAGAATCTCCAAGTCAGTTCTTAGTGTAGAAAAGGTAGCTAAGATCCAGGAAATCCTTAATTTGAGTTAAGATCTCATGAAACACTGTATGAATCCTATATTCTTTACTTAAAGGAAACTAGAGTGGTAAATGTGTGTTATACAAGGCAGAATACATTGAAATAGAGAAAGAAACACGTTCGGCAGCTTTGGAAAGGCTTACACTTCACTGAAATGTAGTACTACACTCTATAACTCAGTTGAGAGACAATGTTCCCTAGCTGCCTAAGTTCATAACAGAGTGTAGGAAGGTGTTTGATAAAGTAGGCAAAGCTTATACTTGGGCCAGAAGGCAGAATATAGGAAACTACATGAAAACATGAATAATTCAGTGAAAATGACTGTAAACAGATGAGAACTTGTTTAGAAAAGCTGAAAGAGAATCTCCAAGTCATTTCTTAGTGTAGAAAAGGTAGCTAAGATCCTGGAAATCCTTAATTCGAGTTAAGATCACATGAAACACTGTATGAATCCTATATTCTTTACTTAAAGGAAACTAGAGTGGTAAATGTGTGTTATACAAGGCAGAATACCATTGAAATAGAGAAAGAAACACTTTCGGCAGCTTTGGAAAGGCTTACACTTCACTGAAATGTAGTACTACACTCTATAACACAGTTGAGAGACAATGTTCCCTAGCTGCCTCAGTTCATAACAGAGTGTAGGAAGGTGTTTGATAAAGTGGGCAAAGCTTATACTTGGGCCAGAAGGCAGAATATAGGAAACTACATGAAAACATGAATAATTCAGTGAAAATGACTGTAAACAGATGAGAACTTGTTTAGAACAGCTGAAAGAGAATCTCCAAGTCAGTTCTTAGTGTACAAAAGGTAGCTAAGATAAGGAAAATCCTTAATTCGAGTTAAGATAACATAAAAAACTGTATGAATCCTATATTCATTACTTAAAGGAGACTAGAGTGGTAAATGTGTGTTATACAAGGCAGAATACCATTGAAATAGAGAAAGAAACACGTTCAGCAGCTTTGGAAAGCCTTACACTACACTGAAATGTAGTACTACACTCTATAACACAGTATAGAGACAATGTTCCCTAGCTCCCTCAGTTCATAACAGTGTGTAGGAAGTTGTTTGATAAGGTGGGCAAACCTTATACTTGGGCCAGAAGGCAGAATATAGGAAACTACATGAAAACATGAATAATTCATTGAAAATGACTGTAAACAGATGAGAACTTCTTTAGAACAGCTGAAAGAGAATCTCCAAGTCAGTTCTTAGTGTAGAAAAGGTAGCTAAGATAAGGGAAATCCTTAATTCCAATTAAGATCACATGAAACACTCTATGAATCCTATATTCTTTACTTAAAGGAGACTAGAGTGGTAAATGTGTGTTATACAAGGCAGAATACCATTGAAATAGAGAAACAAACACGTTCGGCAGCTTTGGAAAGCCTTACACTTCACTGAAATGTAGTACTACACTCTATAACACAGTTGAGAGACAATGTTCCCGAGCTGCCTCAGTTCATAACAGTGTGTAGGAAGTTGTTTGATAAAGTGGGCAAAGCTTATACTTGGGCCAGAAGGAAGAATATATGAAACTACATGAAAACATGAATAATTCAGTGAAAATGACTGTAAACAGATGAGAACTTGTTTAGAACAGATGAAAGAGATTCTCCAAGTCAGTTCTTAGTGTAGAAAAGGTAGCTAAATCCGGAAAATCCTTAATTCGAGTTAAGATAACATCAAACACTGTATGAATCCTATATTGTTTACTTAAAGGAGACTAGAGTCGTAAATGTGTGTTATATAAGGCAGAATACCATTGAAATAGAGAAAGAAACACGTTTGGCAGCTTTGGAAAGCCTTACACTTCACTGAAATGTAGTACTACACTCTATAACACAGTTGAGAGACAATGTTCCTAGCTCCCTCAGTTCATAACAGTGTGTAGGAAGTTGTTTGATAAAGTGGGCAAAGCTTATACTTGGGCCAGAAGGCAGAATATAGGAAACTACATGAAAACATGAATAATTCATTGAAAATGACTGTAAACACATGAGAACTTGTTTAGAACAGCTGAAAGAGAATCTCCAAGTCATTTCTTAGTGTAGAAAAGGTAGCTAAGATCCTGAAATCCTTAATTCGAGTTAAGATCACATGAAACACTGTATGAATCCTATATTCTTTACTTAAAGGAAACTAGAGTGGTAAATGTGTGTTATACAAGGCAGAATACCATTGAAATAGAGAAAGAAACACGTTCGGCAGCTTTGGAAATGCTTACACTTCACTGAAATGTAGTACTACACTCTATAACACAGTTGAGAGACAATGTTCCCTAGCTGCCTCAGTTCATGAAAGAGTGTTGGAAGGTGTTTGATAAAGTAGGCAAAGCTTATACTTGGGCCAGAAGGCAGAATATAGGAAACTACATGAAAACATGAATAATTCAGTGAAAATGACTGTAAACAGATGAGAACTTGTTTAGAACAGCTGAAAGAGAAACTCCAAGTCAGTTCTTAGTGTAGAAAAGGTAGCTAAGATAAGGGAAATCCTTAATACCAGTTAAGATCCCATGAAACATTGTATGAATCCTATAATCTTTACTTAAAGGAAACTAGAGTGGTAAATGTGTGTTATACAAGGCAGAATACCATTGAAATAGAGAAAGAAACACTTTCGGCAGCTTTGGAAAGGCTTACACTTCACTGAAATGTAGTACTACACTCTATAACACAGTTGAGAGACAATGTTCCCTAGCTGCCTCAGTTCATAACAGAGTGTAGGAAGGTGTTTGATAAAGTGGGCAAAGCTTATACTTGGGCCAGAAGGCAGAATATAGGAAACTACATGAAAACATGAATAATTCAGTGAAAATGACTGTAAACAGATGAGAACTTGTTTAGAACAGCTGAAAGAGAATCTCCAAGTCAGTTCTTAGTGTAGAAAAGGTAGCTAAGATAAGGAAAATCCTTAATTCGAGTTAAGATAACATCAAACACTGTATGAATCCTATATTCATTACTTAAAGGAGACTAGAGTGGTAAATGTGTGTTATACAATGCAGAATACCATTGAAATAGAGAAAGAAACACGTTCGGCAGCTTTGGAAAGCCTTACACTACACTGAAATATAGTACTACACTCTATAACACAGTTGAGAGACAATGTTCCCTAGCTCCCTCAGTTCATAACAGTGTGTAGGAAGTTGTTTGATAAGGTGGGCAAAGCTTATACTTGGGCCAGAAGGCAGAATATAGGAAACTACATGAAAACATGAATAATTCATTGAAAATGACTGTAAACAGATGAGAACTTGTTTAGAACAGCTGAAAGAGAATCTCCAAGTCAGTTCTTAGTGTAGAAAAGGTAGCTAAGATAAGGGAAATCCTTAATTCCAATTAAGATCACATGAAACACTCTATGAATCCTATATTCTTTACTTAAAGGAGACTAGAGTGGTAAATGTGTGTTATACAAGGCAGAATACCATTGAAATAGAGAAACAAACACGTTCGGCAGCTTTGGAAAGCCTTACACTTCACTGAAATGTAGTACTACACTCTATAACACAGTTGAGAGACAATGTTCCCGAGCTGCCTCAGTTCATAACAGTGTGTAGGAAGTTGTTTGATAAAGTGGGCAAAGCTTATACTTGGGCCAGAAGGCAGAATATCGGAAACTACATGAAAACATGAATAATTCAGTGAAAATGACTGTAAACAGATGAGAACTTGTTTAGAACAGATGAAAGAGATTCTCCAAGTCAGTTCTTAGTGTAGAAAAGGTAGGTAAATCCGGGAAATCCTTAGTTTGAGTTAAGATAACATCAAACACTGTATGAATCCTATATTGTTTACTTAAAGGAGACTAGAGTGGTAAATGTGTGTTATATAAGGCAGAATACCATTGAAATAGAGAAAGAAACACGTTTGGCAGCTTTGGAAAGCCTTACACTTCACTGAAATGTAGTACTACACTCTATAACACAGTTGAGAGACAATGTTCCTAGCTCCCTCAGTTCATAACAGTGTGTAGGAAGTTGTTTGATAAAGTGGGAAAGCTTATACTTGGGCCAGAAGGCAGAATATAGGAAACTACATGAAAACATGAATAATTCATTGAAAATGACTGTAAACACATGAGAACTTGTTTAGAACAGCTGAAAGAGAATCTCCAAGTCAGTTCTTAGTGTAGAAAAGGTAGCTAAGATCCAGGAAATCCTTAATTTGAGTTAAGATCTCATGAAACACTGTATGAATCCTATATTCTTTACTTAAAGGAAACTAGAGTGGTAAATGTGTGTTATACAAGGCAGAATACATTGAAATAGAGAAAGAAACACGTTCGGCAGCTTTGGAAAGGCTTACACTTCACTGAAATGTAGTACTACACTCTATAACTCAGTTGAGAGACAATGTTCCCTAGCTGCCTAAGTTCATAACAGAGTGTAGGAAGGTGTTTGATAAAGTAGGCAAAGCTTATACTTGGGCCAGAAGGCAGAATATAGGAAACTACATGAAAACATGAATAATTCAGTGAAAATGACTGTAAACAGATGAGAACTTGTTTAGAAAAGCTGAAAGAGAATCTCCAAGTCATTTCTTAGTGTAGAAAAGGTAGCTAAGATCCTGGAAATCCTTAATTCGAGTTAAGATCACATGAAACACTGTATGAATCCTATATTCTTTACTTAAAGGAAACTAGAGTGGTAAATGTGTGTTATACAAGGCAGAATACCATTGAAATAGAGAAAGAAACACTTTCGGCAGCTTTGGAAAGGCTTACACTTCACTGAAATGTAGTACTACACTCTATAACACAGTTGAGAGACAATGTTCCCTAGCTGCCTCAGTTCATAACAGAGTGTAGGAAGGTGTTTGATAAAGTGGGCAAAGCTTATACTTGGGCCAGAAGGCAGAATATAGGAAACTACATGAAAACATGAATAATTCAGTGAAAATGACTGTAAACAGATGAGAACTTGTTTAGAACAGCTGAAAGAGAATCTCCAAGTCAGTTCTTAGTGTACAAAAGGTAGCTAAGATAAGGAAAATCCTTAATTCGAGTTAAGATAACATCAAAAACTGTATGAATCCTATATTCATTACTTAAAGGAGACTAGAGTGGTAAATGTGTGTTATACAAGGCAGAATACCATTGAAATAGAGAAAGAAACACGTTCGGCAGCTTTGGAAAGCCTTACACTACACTGAAATGTAGTACTACACTCTATAACACAGTTCAGAGACAATGTTCCCTAGCTCCCTCAGTTCATAACAGTGTGTAGGAAGTTGTTTGATAAGGTGGGCAAACCTTATACTTGGGCCAGAAGGCAGAATATAGGAAACTACATGAAAACATGAATAATTCATTGAAAATGACTGTAAACAGATGAGAACTTCTTTAGAACAGCTGAAAGAGAATCTCCAAGTCAGTTCTTAGTGTAGAAAAGGTAGCTAAGATAAGGGAAATCCTTAATTCCAATTAAGATCACATGAAACACTCTATGAATCCTATATTCTTTACTTAAAGGAGACTAGAGTGGTAAATGTGTGTTATACAAGGCAGAATACCATTGAAATAGAGAAACAAACACGTTCGGCAGCTTTGGAAAGCCTTACACTTCACTGAAATGTAGTACTACACTCTATAACACAGTTGAGAGACAATGTTCCCGAGCTGCCTCAGTTCATAACAGTGTGTAGGAAGTTGTTTGATAAAGTGGGCAAAGCTTATACTTGGGCCAGAAGGAAGAATATATGAAACTACATGAAAACATGAATAATTCAGTGAAAATGACTGTAAACAGATGAGAACTTGTTTAGAACAGATGAAAGAGATTCTCCAAGTCAGTTCTTAGTGTAGAAAAGGTAGCTAAATCCGGAAAATCCTTAATTCGAGTTAAGATAACATCAAACACTGTATGAATCCTATATTGTTTACTTAAAGGAGACTAGAGTCGTAAATGTGTGTTATATAAGGCAGAATACCATTGAAATAGAGAAAGAAACACGTTTGGCAGCTTTGGAAAGCCTTACACTTCACTGAAAAGTAGTACTACACTCTATAACACAGTTGAGAGACAATGTTCCTAGCTCCCTCAGTTCATAACAGTGTGTAGGAAGTTGTTTGATAAAGTGGGCAAAGCTTATACTTGGGCCAGAAGGCAGAATATAGGAAACTACATGAAAACATGAATAATTCATTGAAAATGACTGTAAACACATGAGAACTTGTTTAGAACAGCTGAAAGAGAATCTCCAAGTCATTTCTTAGTGTAGAAAAGGTAGCTAAGATCCTGGAAATCCTTAATTCGAGTTAAGATCACATGAAACAATGTATGAATCCTATATTCTTTACTTAAAGGAAACTAGAGTGGTAAATGTGTGTTATACAAGGCAGAATACCATTGAAATAGAGAAAGAAACACGTTCGGCAGCTTTGGAAAGGCTTACACTTCACTGAAATGTAGTACTACACTCTATAACACAGTTGAGAGACAATGTTCCCTAGCTGCCTCAGTTCATGAAAGAGTGTTGGAAGGTGTTTGATAAAGTAGGCAAAGCTTATACTTGGGCCAGAAGGCAGAATATAGGAAACTACATGAAAACATGAATAATTCAGTGAAAATGACTGTAAACAGATGAGAACTTGTTTAGAACAGCTGAAAGAGAAACTCCAAGTCAGTTCTTAGTGTAGAAAAGGTAGCTAAGATAAGGGAAATCCTTAATACCAGTTAAGATCCCATGAAACATTGTATGAATCCTATAATCTTTACTTAAAGGAAACTAGAGTGGTAAATGTGTGTTATACAAGGCAGAATACCATTGAAATAGAGAAAGAAACACTTTCGGCAGCTTTGGAAAGGCTTACACTTCACTGAAATGTAGTACTACACTCTATAACACAGTTGAGAGACAATGTTCCCTAGCTGCCTCAGTTCATAACAGAGTGTAGGAAGGTGTTTGATAAAGTGGGCAAAGCTTATACTTGGGCCAGAAGGCAGAATATAGGAAACTACATGAAAACATGAATAATTCAGTGAAAATGACTGTAAACAGATGAGAACTTGTTTAGAACAGCTGAAAGAGAATCTCCAAGTCAGTTCTTAGTGTACAAAAGGTAGCTAAGATAAGGAAAATCCTTAATTCGAGTTAAGATAACATCAAAAACTGTATGAATCCTATATTCATTACTTAAAGGAGACTAGAGTGGTAAATGTGTGTTATACAAGGCAGAATACCATTGAAATAGAGAAAGAAACACGTTCGGCAGCTTTGGAAAGCCTTACACTACACTGAAATGTAGTACTACACTCTATAACACAGTTCAGAGACAATGTTCCCTAGCTCCCTCAGTTCATAACAGTGTGTAGGAAGTTGTTTGATAAGGTGGGCAAACCTTATACTTGGGCCAGAAGGCAGAATATAGGAAACTACATGAAAACATGAATAATTCATTGAAAATGACTGTAAACAGATGAGAACTTCTTTAGAACAGCTGAAAGAGAATCTCCAAGTCAGTTCTTAGTGTAGAAAAGGTAGCTAAGATAAGGGAAATCCTTAATTCCAATTAAGATCACATGAAACACTCTATGAATCCTATATTCTTTACTTAAAGGAGACTAGAGTGGTAAATGTGTGTTATACAAGGCAGAATACCATTGAAATAGAGAAACAAACACGTTCGGCAGCTTTGGAAAGCCTTACACTTCACTGAAATGTAGTACTACACTCTATAACACAGTTGAGAGACAATGTTCCCGAGCTGCCTCAGTTCATAACAGTGTGTAGGAAGTTGTTTGATAAAGTGGGCAAAGCTTATACTTGGGCCAGAAGGAAGAATATATGAAACTACATGAAAACATGAATAATTCAGTGAAAATGACTGTAAACAGATGAGAACTTGTTTAGAACAGATGAAAGAGATTCTCCAAGTCAGTTCTTAGTGTAGAAAAGGTAGCTAAATCCGGAAAATCCTTAATTCGAGTTAAGATAACATCAAACACTGTATGAATCCTATATTGTTTACTTAAAGGAGACTAGAGTCGTAAATGTGTGTTATATAAGGCAGAATACCATTGAAATAGAGAAAGAAACACGTTTGGCAGCTTTGGAAAGCCTTACACTTCACTGAAAAGTAGTACTACACTCTATAACACAGTTGAGAGACAATGTTCCTAGCTCCCTCAGTTCATAACAGTGTGTAGGAAGTTGTTTGATAAAGTGGGCAAAGCTTATACTTGGGCCAGAAGGCAGAATATAGGAAACTACATGAAAACATGAATAATTCATTGAAAATGACTGTAAACACATGAGAACTTGTTTAGAACAGCTGAAAGAGAATCTCCAAGTCATTTCTTAGTGTAGAAAAGGTAGCTAAGATCCTGGAAATCCTTAATTCGAGTTAAGATCACATGAAACAATGTATGAATCCTATATTCTTTACTTAAAGGAAACTAGAGTGGTAAATGTGTGTTATACAAGGCAGAATACCATTGAAATAGAGAAAGAAACACGTTCGGCAGCTTTGGAAAGGCTTACACTTCACTGAAATGTAGTACTACACTCTATAACACAGTTGAGAGACAATGTTCCCTAGCTGCCTCAGTTCATGAAAGAGTGTTGGAAGGTGTTTGATAAAGTAGGCAAAGCTTATACTTGGGCCAGAAGGCAGAATATAGGAAACTACATGAAAACATGAATAATTCAGTGAAAATGACTGTAAACAGATGAGAACTTGTTTAGAACAGCTGAAAGAGAAACTCCAAGTCAGTTCTTAGTGTAGAAAAGGTAGCTAAGATAAGGGAAATCCTTAATACCAGTTAAGATCCCATGAAACATTGTATGAATCCTATAATCTTTACTTAAAGGAAACTAGAGTGGTAAATGTGTGTTATACAAGGCAGAATACCATTGAAATAGAGAAAGAAACACTTTCGGCAGCTTTGGAAAGGCTTACACTTCACTGAAATGTAGTACTACACTCTATAACACAGTTGAGAGACAATGTTCCCTAGCTGCCTCAGTTCATAACAGAGTGTAGGAAGGTGTTTGATAAAGTGGGCAAAGCTTATACTTGGGCCAGAAGGCAGAATATAGGAAACTACATGAAAACATGAATAATTCAGTGAAAATGACTGTAAACAGATGAGAACTTGTTTAGAACAGCTGAAAGAGAATCTCCAAGTCAGTTCTTAGTGTAGAAAAGGTAGCTAAGATAAGGAAAATCCTTAATTCGAGTTAAGATAACATCAAACACTGTATGAATCCTATATTCATTACTTAAAGGAGACTAGAGTGGTAAATGTGTGTTATACAAGGCAGAATACCATTGAAATAGAGAAAGAAACACGTTCGGCAGCTTTGGAAAGCCTTACACTACACTGAAATGTAGTACTACACTCTATAACACAGTTCAGAGACAATGTTCCCTAGCTCCCTCAGTTCATAACAGTGTGTAGGAAGTTGTTTGATAAGGTGGGCAAAGCTTATACTTGGGCCAGAAGGCAGAATATAGGAAACTACATGAAAACATGAATAATTCATTGAAAATGACTGTAAACAGATGAGAACTTGTTTAGAACAGCTGAAAGAGAATCTCCAAGTCAGTTCTTAGTGTAGAAAAGGTAGCTAAGATAAGGGAAATCCTTAATTCCAATTAAGATCACATGAAACACTCTATGAATCCTATATTCTTTACTTAAAGGAGACTAGAGTGGTAAATGTGTGTTATACAAGGCAGAATACCATTGAAATAGAGAAACAAACACGTTCGGCAGCTTTGGAAAGCCTTACACTTCACTGAAATGTAGTACTACACTCTATAACACAGTTGAGAGACAATGTTCCCGAGCTGCCTCAGTTCATAACAGTGTGTAGGAAGTTGTTTGATAAAGTGGGCAAAGCTTATACTTGGGCCAGAAGGAAGAATATATGAAACTACATGAAAACATGAATAATTCAGTGAAAATGACTGTAAACAGATGAGAACTTGTTTAGAACAGATGAAAGAGATTCTCCAAGTCAGTTCTTAGTGTAGAAAAGGTAGCTAAATCCGGAAAATCCTTAATTCGAGTTAAGATAACATCAAACACTGTATGAATCCTATATTGTTTACTTAAAGGAGACTAGAGTCGTAAATGTGTGTTATATAAGGCAGAATACCATTGAAATAGAGAAAGAAACACGTTTGGCAGCTTTGGAAAGCCTTACACTTCACTGAAATGTAGTACTACACTCTATAACACAGTTGAGAGACAATGTTCCTAGCTCCCTCAGTTCATAACAGTGTGTAGGAAGTTGTTTGATAAAGTGGGCAAAGCTTATACTTGGGCCAGAAGGCAGAATATAGGAAACTACATGAAAACATGAATAATTCATTGAAAATGACTGTAAACACATGAGAACTTGTTTAGAACAGCTGAAAGAGAATCTCCAAGTCATTTCTTAGTGTAGAAAAGGTAGCTAAGATCCTGGAAATCCTTAATTCGAGTTAAGATCACATGAAACACTGTATGAATCCTATATTCTTTACTTAAAGGAAACTAGAGTGGTAAATGTGTGTTATACAAGGCAGAATACCATTGAAATAGAGAAAGAAACACGTTCGGCAGCTTTGGAAAGGCTTACACTTCACTGAAATGTAGTACTACACTCTATAACACAGTTGAGAGACAATGTTCCCTAGCTGCCTCAGTTCATGAAAGAGTGTAGGAAGGTGTTTGATAAAGTAGGCAAAGCTTATACTTGGGCCAGAAGGCAGAATATAGGAAACTACATGAAAACATGAATAATTCAGTGAAAATGACTGTAAACAGATGAGAACTTGTTTAGAACAGCTGAAAGAGAAACTCCAAGTCAGTTCTTAGTGTAGAAAAGGTAGCTAAGATAAGGAAAATCCTTAATTCGAGTTAAGATAACATCAAACACTGTATGAATCCTATATTCATTACTTAAAGGAGACTAGAGTGGTAAATGTGTGTTATACAAGGCAGAATACCATTGAAATAGAGAAAGAAACACGTTCGGCAGCTTTGGAAAGCCTTACACTACACTGAAATGTAGTACTACACTCTATAACACAGTTCAGAGACAATGTTCCCTAGCTCCCTCAGTTCATAACAGTGTGTAGGAAGTTGTTTGATAAGGTGGGCAAAGCTTATACTTGGGCCAGAAGGCAGAATATAGGAAACTACATGAAAACATGAATAATTCATTGAAAATGACTGTAAACAGATGAGAACTTGTTTAGAACAGCTGAAAGAGAATCTCCAAGTCAGTTCTTAGTGTAGAAAAGGTAGCTAAATCCGGGAAATCCTTAATTCGAGTTAAGATAACATCAAACACTGTATGAATCCTATATTGTTTACTTAAAGGAGACTAGAGTGGTAAATGTGTGTTATATAAGGCAGAATACCATTGAAATAGAGAAAGAAACACGTTTGGAAGCTTTGGAAATCCTTAGACTTCACTGAAATGTAGTACTACACTCTATAACACAGTTGAGAGACAATGTTCCTAGCTCCCTCAGTTCATAACAGAGTGTAGGAAGGTGTTTGATAAAGTAGGCAAAGCTTATACTTGGGCCAGAAGGCAGAATATAGGAAACTACATGAAAACATGAATAATTCAGTGAAAATGACTGTAAACAGATGAGAACTTGTTTAGAACAGCTGAAAGAGAAACTCCAAGTCATTTCTTAGTGTAGAAAAGGTAGCTAAGATAAGGGAAATCCTTAATACCAGTTAAGATCCCATGAAACATTGTATGAATCCTATATTCTTTACTTAAAGGAAACTAGAGTGGTAAATGTGTGTTATACAATGCAGAATACCTTGAAATAGAGAAAGAAACACTATCGGCAGCTTTGGAAAGGCTTACACTTCACTAAAATGAAGTACTACACTCTGTAACACAGTTGAGAGACAATGTTCCCTAGCTGCCTCAGTTCATAACAGAGTGTAGGAAGGTGTTTGATAAAGTGGGCAAAGCTTATACTTGGGCCAGAAGGCAGAATATAGGAAACTACATGAAAACATGAATAATTCAGTGAAAATGACTGTAAACAGATGAGAACTTGTTTAGAACAGCTGAAAGAGAATCTGCAAGTCAGTTCTTAGTGTAGAAAAGGTAGCTAAGATAAGGAAAATTCTTAATTCGAGTTAAGATAACATCAAACAGTGTATGAATCCTATATTCATTACTTAAAGGAGACTAGAGTGGTAAATGTGTGTTATACAATGCAGAATACCATTGAAATAGAGAAAGAAACACGTTCGGCAGCTTTGGAAAGCCTTACACTACACTGAAATGTAGTACTACACTCTATAACACAGTTCAGAGACAATGTTCCCTAGCTCCCTCAGTTCATAACAGTGTGTAGGAAGTTGTTTGATAAGGTGGGCAAAGCTTATACTTGGGCCAGAAGGCAGAATATAGGAAACTACATGAAAACATGAATAATTCATTGAAAATGACTGTAAACACATGAGAACTTGTTTAGAACAGCTGAAAGAGAATCTCCAAGTCAGTTCTTAGTGTAGAAAAGGTAGCTAAGATCCAGGAAATCCTTAATTCGAGTTAAGATCACATGAAACACTGTATGAATCCTATATTCTTTACTTAAAGGAAACTAGAGTGGTAAATGTGTGTTATACAAGGCAGAATACCATTGAAATAGAGAAAGAAACACATTCGGCAGCTTTGGAAAGGCTTACACTTCACTGAAATGTAGTACTACACTCTATAACTCAGTTGGGAGACAATGTTCCCTAGCTGCCTAAGTTCATAACAGAGTGTAGGAAGGTGTTTGATAAAGTAGGCAAAGCTTATACTTGGGCCAGAAGGCAGAATATAGGAAACTACATGAAAACATGAATAATTCAGTGAAAATGACTGTAAACAGATGAGAACTTGTTTAGAACAGCTGAAAGAGAAACTCCAAGTCAGTTCTTAGTGTAGAAAAGGTAGCTAAGATAAGGGAAATCCTTAATACCAGTTAAGATCCCATGAAAAATTGTATGAATCCTATATTGTTTACTTAAAGGAGACTAGAGTGGTAAATGTGTGTTATACAAGGCAGAATACCATTAAAATAGAGAAAGAAACACTTTCGGCAGCTTTGGAAAGGCTTACACTTCACTGAAATGTAGTACTACACTCTATAACACAGTTGAGAGACAATGTTCCCTAGCTGCCTCAGTTCATAACAGAGTGTAGGAAGGTGTTTGATAAAGTGGGCAAAGCTTATACTTGGGCCAGAAGGCAGAATATAGGAAACTACATGAAAACATGAATAATTCAGTGAAAATGACTGTAAACAGATGAGAACTTGTTTAGAACAGATGAAAGAGATTCTCCAAGTCAGTTCTTAGTGTAGAAAAGGTAGCTAAGATAAGGAAAATCCTTAATTCGAGTTAAGATAACATCAAACACTGTATGAATCCTATATTCATTACTTAAAGGAGACTAGAGTGGTAAATGTGTGTTATATAAGGCAGAATACCATTGAAATGGAGAAAGAAACACGTTTGGCAGCTTTGGAAAGCCTTACACTTCACTGAAATGTAGTACTACACTCTATAACACAGATGAGAGACAATGTTCCTAGCTCCCTCAGTTCATAACAGTGTGTAGGAAGTTGTTTGATAAAGTGGACAAAGCTTATACTTGGGCCAGAAGGCAGAATATAGGAAACTACATGAAAACATGAATAATTCAGTGAAAGTGACTGTAAACAGATGAGAACTTGTTTAGAACAGCTGAAAGAGAATCTCCAAGTCAGTTCGTAGTGTAGAAAAGGTAGCTAAGATAAGGGAAATCCTTAATTCCAGTTAAGATAACATCAAACACTGTATGAGTCCTATATTCATTACTTAAAGGAGACTAGAGTGGTAAATGTGTGTTATACAAGGCAGAATACCATTGAAATAGAGAAAGAAACAAGTTCGACAGCTTTGGAAAGCCTTACACTTCACTGAAATGTAGTACTACACTCTATAACACAGTTGAGAGACAATGTTCCCTAGCTCCCTCAGTTCATAACAGTGTGTAGGAAGTTGTTTGATAAAGTGGCCAAAGCTTATACTAGGGCCAAAAGGCAGAATATAGGAAACTACATGAAAACATGAATAATTCAGTGAAAATGACTGTAAACAGATGAGAACTTGTTTAGAACAGCTGAAAGAGAATCTCCAAGTCAGTTCTTAGTGTAGAAAAGGTAGCTAAGATAAGGGAAATCCTTAATTCTAGTTAAGATAACAGCTAACACTGTATGAATCCTATATTCATTACTTAAAGGAGACTAGAGTGGTAAATGTGTGTTATACAAGGCAGAATACCATTGAAATAGAGAAAGAAACAAGTTCGGCAGCTTTGGAAAGCCTTACACTTCACTGAAATGTAGTACTACACTCTATAACACAGTTGAGAGACAATGTTCCCTAGCTCCCTCAGTTCATTACAGTGTGTAGGAAGTTGTTTGATAAAGTGGCCAAAGCTTATACTTGGGCCAGAAGGCAGAATATAGGAAACTACATGAAAACATGAATAATTCAGTGAAAATGACTGTAAACAGATGAGAACTTGTTTAGAACAGCTGAAAGAGAATCTCCAAGTCAGTTCTTAGTGTAGAAAAGGTAGCTAAGATAAGGGAAATCCTTAATTCCAGTTAAGATCACATGAAACACTGTATGAATCCTATATTCTTTACTTAAAGGAGACTAGAGTGGTAAATGTGTGCTATACAAGGCAGAATACCATTGAAATAGAGAAAGAAACACGTTCGGCATCTTTGGAAACCCTTACACTACACTGAAATGTAGTACTACACTCTATAACACAGTTGAGAGACAATATTCCCTAGCTCCCTAAGTTCATAACAGTGTGTAGGAAGTTGTTTGATAAAGTGGGCAAAGCTTATACTTGGGCCAGAAGGCAGAATATAGGAAACTACATGAAAACATGAATAATTCATTGAAAATGACTGTAAACAGATGAGAACTTGTTTAGAACAGCTGAAAGAGAATCTCCAAGTCAGTTCTTAGTGTAGAAAAGGTAGCTAAGATAAGGGAAATCCTTAATTCCAATTAAGATCACATGAAACACTCTATGAATCCTATATTCTTTACTTAAAGGAGACTAGAGTGGTAAATGTGTGTTATACAAGGCAGAATACCATTGAAATAGAGAAACAAACACGTTCGGCAGCTTTGGAAAGCCTTACACTTCACTGAAATGTAGTACTACACTCTATAACACAGTTGAGAGACAATGTTCCCTAGCTGCCTCAGTTCAAGAAAGAGTGTTGGAAGGTGTTTGATAAAGTAGGCAAAGCTTATACTTGGGCCAGAAGGCAGAATATAGGAAACTACATGAAAACATGAATAATTCAGTGAAAATGACTGTAAACAGATGAGAACTTGTTTAGAACAGCTGAAAGAGAAACTCCAAGTCAGTTCTTAGTGTAGAAAAGGTAGCTAAGATAAGGGAAATCCTTAATACCAGTTAAGGTCCCATGAAACATTGTATGAATCCTATAATCTTTACTTAAAGGAAACTAGAGTGGTAAATGTGTGTTATACAAGGCAGAATACCATTGAAATAGAGAAAGAAACACTTTCGGCAGCTTTGGAAAGGCTTACACTTCACTGAAATGTAGTACTACACTCTATAACACAGTTGAGAGACAATGTTCCTAGCTCCCTCAGTTCATAACAGTGTGTAGGAAGTTGTTTGATAAAGTGGGCAAAGCTTATACTTGGGCCAGAAGGCAGAATATAGGAAACTACATGAAAACATGAATAATTCATTGAAAATGACTGTAAACACATGAGAACTTGTTTAGAACAGCTGAAAGAGAATCTCCAAGTCATTTCTTAGTGTAGAAAAGGTAGCTAAGATCCTGGAAATCCTTAATTCGAGTTAAGATCACATGAAACACTGTATGAATCCTATATTCTTTACTTAAAGGAAACTAGAGTGGTAAATGTGTGTTATACAAGGCAGAATACCATTGAAATAGAGAAAGAAACACGTTCGGCAGCTTTGGAAAGGCTTACACTTCACTGAAATGTAGTACTACACTCTATAACACAGTTGAGAGACAATGTTCCCTAGCTGCCTCAGTTCATGAAAGAGTGTAGGAAGGTGTTTGATAAAGTAGGCAAAGCTTATACTTGGGCCAGAAGGCAGAATATAGGAAACTACATGAAAACATGAATAATTCAGTGAAAATGACTGTAAACAGATGAGAACTTGTTTAGAACAGCTGAAAGAGAAACTCCAAGTCAGTTCTTAGTGTAGAAAAGGTAGCTAAGATAAGGGAAATCCTTAATACCAGTTAAGATCCCATGAAACATTGTATGAATCCTATAATCTTTACTTAAAGGAAACTAGAGTGGTAAATGTGTGTTATACAAGGCAGAATACCATTGAAATAGAGAAAGAAACACTTTCGGCAGCTTTGGAAAGGCTTACACTTCACTGAAATGTAGTACTACACTCTATAACACAGTTGAGAGACAATGTTCCCTAGCTGCCTCAGTTCATAACAGAGTGTAGGAAGGTGTTTGATAAAGTGGGCAAAGCTTATACTTGGGCCAGAAGGCAGAATATAGGAAACTACATGAAAACATGAATAATTCAGTGAAAATGACTGTAAACAGATGAGAACTTGTTTAGAACAGCTGAAAGAGAATCTCCAAGTCAGTTCTTAGTGTAGAAAAGGTAGCTAAGATAAGGAAAATCCTTAATTCGAGTTAAGATAACATCAAACACTGTATGAATCCTATATTCATTACTTAAAGGAGACTAGAGTGGTAAATGTGTGTTATACAAGGCAGAATACCATTGAAATAGAGAAAGAAACACGTTCGGCAGCTTTGGAAAGCCTTACACTACACTGAAATGTAGTACTATACTCTATAACACAGTTCAGAGACAATGTTCCCTAGCTCCCTCAGTTCATAACAGTGTGTAGGAAGTTGTTTGATAAGGTGGGCAAAGCTTATACTTGGGCCAGAAGGCAGAATATAGGAAACTACATGAAAACATGAATAATTCATTGAAAATGACTGTAAACAGATGAGAACTTGTTTAGAACAGCTGAAAGAGAATCTCCAAGTCAGTTCTTAGTGTAGAAAAGGTAGCTAAATCCGGGAAATCCTTAATTCGAGTTAAGATAACATCAAACACTGTATGAATCCTATATTGTTTACTTAAAGGAGACTAGAGTGGTAAATGTGTGTTATATAAGGCAGAATACCATTGAAATAGAGAAAGAAACACGTTTGGAAGCTTTGGAAATCCTTATACTTCACTGAAATGTAGTACTACACTCTATAACACAGTTGAGAGACAATGTTCCTAGCTCCCTCAGTTCATAACAGAGTGTAGGAAGGTGTTTGATAAAGTAGGCAAAGCTTATACTTGGGCCAGAAGGCAGAATATAGGAAACTACATGAAAACATGAATAATTCAGTGAAAATGACTGTAAACAGATGAGTACTTGTTTAGAACAGCTGAAAGAGAAACTCCAAGTCATTTCTTAGTGTAGAAAAGGTAGCTTAGATAAGGAAAATCCTTAATTCGAGTTAAGATAACATCAAACACTGTATGAATCCTATATTCATTACTTAAAGGAGACTAGAGTGGTAAATGTGTGTTATATAAGGCAGAATACCATTGAAATGGAGAAAGAAACACGTTTGGCAGCTTTGGAAAGCCTTACACTTCACTGAAATGTAGTACTACACTCTATAACACAGATGAGAGACAATGTTCCTAGCTCCCTCAGTTCATAACAGTGTGTAGGAAGTTGTTTGATAAAGTGGACAAAGCTTATACTTGGGCCAGAAGGCAGAATATAGGAAACTACATGAAAACATGAATAATTCAGTGAAAGTGACTGTAAACAGATGAGAACTTGTTTAGAACAGCTGAAAGAGAATCTCCAAGTCAGTTCGTAGTGTAGAAAAGGTAGCTAAGATAAGGGAAATCCTTAATTCCAGTTAAGATAACATCAAACACTGTATGAGTCCTATATTCATTACTTAAAGGAGACTAGAGTGGTAAATGTGTGTTATACAAGGCAGAATACCATTGAAATAGAGAAAGAAACAAGTTCGACAGCTTTGGAAAGCCTTACACTTCACTGAAATGTAGTACTACACTCTATAACACAGTTGAGAGACAATGTTCCCTAGCTCCCTCAGTTCATAACAGTGTGTAGGAAGTTGTTTGATAAAGTGGCCAAAGCTTATACTTGGGCCAAAAGGCAGAATATAGGAAACTACATGAAAACATGAATAATTCAGTGAAAATGACTGTAAACAGATGAGAACTTGTTTAGAACAGCTGAAAGAGAATCTCCAAGTCAGTTCTTAGTGTAGAAAAGGTAGCTAAGATAAGGGAAATCCTTAATTCTAGTTAAGATAACAGCAAACACGGTATGAATCCTATATTCATTACTTAAAGGAGACTAGAGTGGTAAATGTGTGTTATACAAGGCAGAATACCATTGAAATAGAGAAAGAAACAAGTTCGGCAGCTTTGGAAAGCCTTACACTTCACTGAAATGTAGTACTACACTCTATAACACAGTTGAGAGACAATGTTCCCTAGCTCCCTCAGTTCATTACAGTGTGTAGGAAGTTGTTTGATAAAGTGGCCAAAGCTTATACTTGGGCCAGAAGGCAGAATATAGGAAACTACATGAAAACATGAATAATTCAGTGAAAATGACTGTAAACAGATGAGAACTTGTTTAGAACAGCTGAAAGAGAATCTCCAAGTCAGTTCTTAGTGTAGAAAAGGTAGCTAAGATAAGGGAAATCCTTAATTCCAGTTAAGATCACATGAAACACTGTATGAATCCTATATTCTTTACTTAAAGGAGACTAGAGTGGTAAATGTGTGCTATACAAGGCAGAATACCATTGAAATAGAGAAAGAAACACGTTCGGCAGCTTTGGAAAGCCTTACACTACACTGAAATGTAGTACTACACTCTATAACACAGTTGAGAGACAATATTCCCTAGCTCCCTAAGTTCATAACAGTGTGTAGGAAGTTGTTTGATAAAGTGGGCAAAGCTTATACTTGGGCCAGAAGGCAGAATATAGGAAACTACATGAAAACATGAATAATTCATTGAAAATGACTGTAAACAGATGAGAACTTGTTTAGAACAGCTGAAAGAGAATCTCCAAGTCAGTTCTTAGTGTAGAAAAGGTAGCTAAGATAAGGGAAATCCTTAATTCCAATTAAGATCACATGAAACACTCTATGAATCCTATATTCTTTACTTAAAGGAGACTAGAGTGGTAAATGTGTGTTATACAAGGCAGAATACCATTGAAATAGAGAAACAAACACGTTCGGCAGCTTTGGAAAGCCTTACACTTCACTGAAATGTAGTACTACACTCTATAACACAGTTGAGAGACAATGTTCCCTAGCTGCCTCAGTTCATGAAAGAGTGTTGGAAGGTGTTTGATAAAGTAGGCAAAGCTTATACTTGGGCCAGAAGGCAGAATATAGGAAACTACATGAAAACATGAATAATTCAGTGAAAATGACTGTAAACAGATGAGAACTTGTTTAGAACAGCTGAAAGAGAAACTCCAAGTCAGTTCTTAGTGTAGAAAAGGTAGCTAAGATAAGGGAAATCCTTAATACCAGTTAAGATCCCATGAAACATTGTATGAATCCTATAATCTTTACTTAAAGGAAACTAGAGTGGTAAATGTGTGTTATACAAGGCAGAATACCATTGAAATAGAGAAAGAAACACTTTCGGCAGCTTTGGAAAGGCTTACACTTCACTGAAATGTAGTACTACACTCTATAACACAGTTGAGAGACAATGTTCCCTAGCTGCCTCAGTTCATAACAGAGTGTAGGAAGGTGTTTGATAAAGTGGGCAAAGCTTATACTTGGGCCAGAAGGCAGAATATAGGAAACTACATGAAAACATGAATAATTCAGTGAAAATGACTGTAAACAGATGAGAACTTGTTTAGAACAGCTGAAAGAGAATCTCCAAGTCAGTTCTTAGTGTAGAAAAGGTAGCTAAGATAAGGAAAATCCTTAATTCGAGTTAAGATAACATCAAACACTGTATGAATCCTATATTCATTACTTAAAGGAGACTAGAGTGGTAAATGTGTGTTATACAAGGCAGAATACCATTGAAATAGAGAAAGAAACACGTTCGGCAGCTTTGGAAAGCCTTACACTACACTGAAATGTAGTACTATACTCTATAACACAGTTCAGAGACAATGTTCCCTAGCTCCCTCAGTTCATAACAGTGTGTAGGAAGTTGTTTGATAAGGTGGGCAAAGCTTATACTTGGGCCAGAAGGCAGAATATAGGAAACTACATGAAAACATGAATAATTCATTGAAAATGACTGTAAACAGATGAGAACTTGTTTAGAACAGCTGAAAGAGAATCTCCAAGTCAGTTCTTAGTGTAGAAAAGGTAGCTAAATCCGGGAAATCCTTAATTCGAGTTAAGATAACATCAAACACTGTATGAATCCTATATTGTTTACTTAAAGGAGACTAGAGTGGTAAATGTGTGTTATATAAGGCAGAATACCATTGAAATAGAGAAAGAAACACGTTTGGAAGCTTTGGAAATCCTTATACTTCACTGAAATGTAGTACTACACTCTATAACACAGTTGAGAGACAATGTTCCTAGCTCCCTCAGTTCATAACAGAGTGTAGGAAGGTGTTTGATAAAGTAGGCAAAGCTTATACTTGGGCCAGAAGGCAGAATATAGGAAACTACATGAAAACATGAATAATTCAGTGAAAATGACTGTAAACAGATGAGTACTTGTTTAGAACAGCTGAAAGAGAAACTC
The DNA here is from genome assembly GCF_964339955.1 of Pipistrellus hanaki. Classification (NCBI taxonomy): domain Eukaryota; kingdom Metazoa; phylum Chordata; class Mammalia; order Chiroptera; family Vespertilionidae; genus Pipistrellus; species Pipistrellus hanaki. The sequence continues at coordinate 610,753 of NC_140511.1, forward strand.
CAAGTCATTTCTTAGTGTAGAAAAGGTAGCTTAGATAAGGAAAATCCTTAATTCGAGTTAAGATAACATCAAACACTGTATGAATCCTATATTCATTACTTAAAGGAGACTAGAGTGGTAAATGTGTGTTATATAAGGCAGAATACCATTGAAATGGAGAAAGAAACACGTTTGGCAGCTTTGGAAAGCCTTACACTTCACTGAAATGTAGTACTACACTCTATAACACAGATGAGAGACAATGTTCCTAGCTCCCTCAGTTCATAACAGTGTGTAGGAAGTTGTTTGATAAAGTGGACAAAGCTTATACTTGGGCCAGAAGGCAGAATATAGGAAACTACATGAAAACATGAATAATTCAGTGAAAGTGACTGTAAACAGATGAGAACTTGTTTAGAACAGCTGAAAGAGAATCTCCAAGTCAGTTCGTAGTGTAGAAAAGGTAGCTAAGATAAGGGAAATCCTTAATTCCAGTTAAGATAACATCAAACACTGTATGAGTCCTATATTCATTACTTAAAGGAGACTAGAGTGGTAAATGTGTGTTATACAAGGCAGAATACCATTGAAATAGAGAAAGAAACAAGTTCGACAGCTTTGGAAAGCCTTACACTTCACTGAAATGTAGTACTACACTCTATAACACAGTTGAGAGACAATGTTCCCTAGCTCCCTCAGTTCATAACAGTGTGTAGGAAGTTGTTTGATAAAGTGGCCAAAGCTTATACTTGGGCCAAAAGGCAGAATATAGGAAACTACATGAAAACATGAATAATTCAGTGAAAATGACTGTAAACAGATGAGAACTTGTTTAGAACAGCTGAAAGAGAATCTCCAAGTCAGTTCTTAGTGTAGAAAAGGTAGCTAAGATAAGGGAAATCCTTAATTCTAGTTAAGATAACAGCAAACACTGTATGAATCCTATATTCATTACTTAAAGGAGACTAGAGTGGTAAATGTGTGTTATACAAGGCAGAATACCATTGAAATAGAGAAAGAAACAAGTTCGGCAGCTTTGGAAAGCCTTACACTTCACTGAAATGTAGTACTACACTCTATAACACAGTTGAGAGACAATGTTCCCTAGCTCCCTCAGTTCATTACAGTGTGTAGGAAGTTGTTTGATAAAGTGGCCAAAGCTTATACTTGGGCCAGAAGGCAGAATATAGGAAACTACATGAAAACATGAATAATTCAGTGAAAATGACTGTAAACAGATGAGAACTTGTTTAGAACAGCTGAAAGAGAATCTCCAAGTCAGTTCTTAGTGTAGAAAAGGTAGCTAAGATAAGGGAAATCCTTAATTCCAGTTAAGATCACATGAAACACTGTATGAATCCTATATTCTTTACTTAAAGGAGACTAGAGTGGTAAATGTGTGCTATACAAGGCAGAATACCATTGAAATAGAGAAAGAAACACGTTCGGCAGCTTTGGAAAGCCTTACACTACACTGAAATGTAGTACTACACTCTATAACACAGTTGAGAGACAATATTCCCTAGCTCCCTAAGTTCATAACAGTGTGTAGGAAGTTGTTTGATAAAGTGGGCAAAGCTTATACTTGGGCCAGAAGGCAGAATATAGGAAACTACATGAAAACATGAATAATTCATTGAAAATGACTGTAAACAGATGAGAACTTGTTTAGAACAGCTGAAAGAGAATCTCCAAGTCAGTTCTTAGTGTAGAAAAGGTAGCTAAGATAAGGGAAATCCTTAATTCCAATTAAGATCACATGAAACACTCTATGAATCCTATATTCTTTACTTAAAGGAGACTAGAGTGGTAAATGTGTGTTATACAAGGCAGAATACCATTGAAATAGAGAAACAAACACGTTCTGCAGCTTTGGAAAGCCTTACACTTCACTGAAATGTAGTACTACACTCTATAACACAGTTGAGAGACAATGTTCCCTAGCTGCCTCAGTTCATGAAAGAGTGTTGGAAGGTGTTTGATAAAGTAGGCAAAGCTTATACTTGGGCCAGAAGGCAGAATATAGGAAACTACATGAAAACATGAATAATTCAGTGAAAATGACTGTAAACAGATGAGAACTTGTTTAGAACAGCTGAAAGAGAAACTCCAAGTCAGTTCTTAGTGTAGAAAAGGTAGCTAAGATAAGGGAAATCCTTAATACCAGTTAAGATCCCATGAAACATTGTATGAATCCTATAATCTTTACTTAAAGGAAACTAGAGTGGTAAATGTGTGTTATACAAGGCAGAATACCATTGAAATAGAGAAAGAAACACTTTCGGCAGCTTTGGAAAGGCTTACACTTCACTGAAATGTAGTACTACACTCTATAACACAGTTGAGAGACAATGTTCCCTAGCTGCCTCAGTTCATAACAGAGTGTAGGAAGGTGTTTGATAAAGTGGGCAAAGCTTATACTTGGGCCAGAAGGCAGAATATAGGAAACTACATGAAAACATGAATAATTCAGTGAAAATGACTGTAAACAGATGAGAACTTGTTTAGAACAGCTGAAAGAGAATCTCCAAGTCAGTTCTTAGTGTAGAAAAGGTAGCTAAGATAAGGAAAATCCTTAATTCGAGTTAAGATAACATCAAACACTGTATGAATCCTATATTCATTACTTAAAGGAGACTAGAGTGGTAAATGTGTGTTATACAAGGCAGAATACCATTGAAATAGAGAAAGAAACACGTTCGGCAGCTTTGGAAAGCCTTACACTACACTGAAATGTAGTACTATACTCTATAACACAGTTCAGAGACAATGTTCCCTAGCTCCCTCAGTTCATAACAGTGTGTAGGAAGTTGTTTGATAAGGTGGGCAAAGCTTATACTTGGGCCAGAAGGCAGAATATAGGAAACTACATGAAAACATGAATAATTCATTGAAAATGACTGTAAACAGATGAGAACTTGTTTAGAACAGCTGAAAGAGAATCTCCAAGTCAGTTCTTAGTGTAGAAAAGGTAGCTAAATCCGGGAAATCCTTAATTCGAGTTAAGATAACATCAAACACTGTATGAATCCTATATTGTTTACTTAAAGGAGACTAGAGTGGTAAATGTGTGTTATATAAGGCAGAATACCATTGAAATAGAGAAAGAAACACGTTTGGAAGCTTTGGAAATCCTTATACTTCACTGAAATGTAGTACTACACTCTATAACACAGTTGAGAGACAATGTTCCTAGCTCCCTCAGTTCATAACAGAGTGTAGGAAGGTGTTTGATAAAGTAGGCAAAGCTTATACTTGGGCCAGAAGGCAGAATATAGGAAACTACATGAAAACATGAATAATTCAGTGAAAATGACTGTAAACAGATGAGTACTTGTTTAGAACAGCTGAAAGAGAAACTCCAAGTCATTTCTTAGTGTAGAAAAGGTAGCTTAGATAAGGAAAATCCTTAATTCGAGTTAAGATAACATCAAACACTGTATGAATCCTATATTCATTACTTAAAGGAGACTAGAGTGGTAAATGTGTGTTATATAAGGCAGAATACCATTGAAATGGAGAAAGAAACACGTTTGGCAGCTTTGGAAAGCCTTACACTTCACTGAAATGTAGTACTACACTCTATAACACAGATGAGAGACAATGTTCCTAGCTCCCTCAGTTCATAACAGTGTGTAGGAAGTTGTTTGATAAAGTGGACAAAGCTTATACTTGGGCCAGAAGGCAGAATATAGGAAACTACATGAAAACATGAATAATTCAGTGAAAGTGACTGTAAACAGATGAGAACTTGTTTAGAACAGCTGAAAGAGAATCTCCAAGTCAGTTCGTAGTGTAGAAAAGGTAGCTAAGATAAGGGAAATCCTTAATTCCAGTTAAGATAACATCAAACACTGTATGAGTCCTATATTCATTACTTAAAGGAGACTAGAGTGGTAAATGTGTGTTATACAAGGCAGAATACCATTGAAATAGAGAAAGAAACAAGTTCGACAGCTTTGGAAAGCCTTACACTTCACTGAAATGTAGTACTACACTCTATAACACAGTTGAGAGACAATGTTCCCTAGCTCCCTCAGTTCATAACAGTGTGTAGGAAGTTGTTTGATAAAGTGGCCAAAGCTTATACTTGGGCCAAAAGGCAGAATATAGGAAACTACATGAAAACATGAATAATTCAGTGAAAATGACTGTAAACAGATGAGAACTTGTTTAGAACAGCTGAAAGAGAATCTCCAAGTCAGTTCTTAGTGTAGAAAAGGTAGCTAAGATAAGGGAAATCCTTAATTCTAGTTAAGATAACAGCAAACACTGTATGAATCCTATATTCATTACTTAAAGGAGACTAGAGTGGTAAATGTGTGTTATACAAGGCAGAATACCATTGAAATAGAGAAAGAAACAAGTTCGGCAGCTTTGGAAAGCCTTACACTTCACTGAAATGTAGTACTACACTCTATAACACAGTTGAGAGACAATGTTCCCTAGCTCCCTCAGTTCATTACAGTGTGTAGGAAGTTGTTTGATAAAGTGGCCAAAGCTTATACTTGGGCCAGAAGGCAGAATATAGGAAACTACATGAAAACATGAATAATTCAGTGAAAATGACTGTAAACAGATGAGAACTTGTTTAGAACAGCTGAAAGAGAATCTCCAAGTCAGTTCTTAGTGTAGAAAAGGTAGCTAAGATAAGGGAAATCCTTAATTCCAGTTAAGATCACATGAAACACTGTATGAATCCTATATTCTTTACTTAAAGGAGACTAGAGTGGTAAATGTGTGCTATACAAGGCAGAATACCATTGAAATAGAGAAAGAAACACGTTCGGCAGCTTTGGAAAGCCTTACACTACACTGAAATGTAGTACTACACTCTATAACACAGTTGAGAGACAATGTTCCTAGCTCCCTCAGTTCATAACAGTGTGTAGGAAGTTGTTTGATAAAGTGGGCAAAGCTTATACTTGGGCCAGAAGGCAGAATATAGGAAACTACATGAAAACATGAATAATTCATTGAAAATGACTGTAAACACATGAGAACTTGTTTAGAACAGCTGAAAGAGAATCTCCAAGTCATTTCTTAGTGTAGAAAAGGTAGCTAAGATCCTGGAAATCCTTAATTCGAGTTAAGATCACATGAAACACTGTATGAATCCTATATTCTTTACTTAAAGGAAACTAGAGTGGTAAATGTGTGTTATACAAGGCAGAATACCATTGAAATAGAGAAAGAAACACGTTCGGCAGCTTTGGAAAGGCTTACACTTCACTGAAATGTAGTACTACACTCTATAACACAGTTGATAGACAATGTTCCCTAGCTGCCTCAGTTCATGAAAGAGTGTAGGAAGGTGTTTGATAAAGTAGGCAAAGCTTATACTTGGGCCAGAAGGCAGAATATAGGAAACTACATGAAAACATGAATAATTCAGTGAAAATGACTGTAAACAGATGAGAACTTGTTTAGAACAGCTGAAAGAGAAACTCCAAGTCAGTTCTTAGTGTAGAAAAGGTAGCTAAGATAAGGGAAATCCTTAATACCAGTTAAGATCCCATGAAACATTGTATGAATCCTATAATCTTTACTTAAAGGAAACTAGAGTGGTAAATGTGTGTTATACAAGGCAGAATACCATTGAAATAGAGAAAGAAACACTTTCGGCAGCTTTGGAAAGGCTTACACTTCACTGAAATGTAGTACTACACTCTATAACACAGTTGAGAGACAATGTTCCCTAGCTGCCTCAGTTCATAACAGAGTGTAGGAAGGTGTTTGATAAAGTGGGCAAAGCTTATACTTGGGCCAGAAGGCAGAATATAGGAAACTACATGAAAACATGAATAATTCAGTGAAAATGACTGTAAACAGATGAGAACTTGTTTAGAACAGCTGAAAGAGAATCTCCAAGTCAGTTCTTAGTGTAGAAAAGGTAGCTAAGATAAGGAAAATCCTTAATTCGAGTTAAGATAACATCAAACACTGTATGAATCCTATATTCATTACTTAAAGGAGACTAGAGTGGTAAATGTGTGTTATACAAGGCAGAATACCATTGAAATAGAGAAAGAAACACGTTCGGCAGCTTTGGAAAGCCTTACACTACACTGAAATGTAGTACTATACTCTATAACACAGTTCAGAGACAATGTTCCCTAGCTCCCTCAGTTCATAACAGTGTGTAGGAAGTTGTTTGATAAGGTGGGCAAAGCTTATACTTGGGCCAGAAGGCAGAATATAGGAAACTACATGAAAACATGAATAATTCATTGAAAATGACTGTAAACAGATGAGAACTTGTTTAGAACAGCTGAAAGAGAATCTCCAAGTCAGTTCTTAGTGTAGAAAAGGTAGCTAAATCCGGGAAATCCTTAATTCGAGTTAAGATAACATCAAACACTGTATGAATCCTATATTGTTTACTTAAAGGAGACTAGAGTGGTAAATGTGTGTTATATAAGGCAGAATACCATTGAAATAGAGAAAGAAACACGTTTGGAAGCTTTGGAAATCCTTATACTTCACTGAAATGTAGTACTACACTCTATAACACAGTTGAGAGACAATGTTCCTAGCTCCCTCAGTTCATAACAGAGTGTAGGAAGGTGTTTGATAAAGTAGGCAAAGCTTATACTTGGGCCAGAAGGCAGAATATAGGAAACTACATGAAAACATGAATAATTCAGTGAAAATGACTGTAAACAGATGAGTACTTGTTTAGAACAGCTGAAAGAGAAACTCCAAGTCATTTCTTAGTGTAGAAAAGGTAGCTAAGATAAGGGAAATCCTTAATACCAGTTAAGATCCCATGAAACATTGTATGAATCCTATATTCTTTACTTAAAGGAAACTAGAGTGGTAAATGTGTGTTATACAATGCAGAATACCTTGAAATAGAGAAAGAAACACTATCGACAGCTTTGGAAAGGCTTACACTTCACTGAAATGTAGTACTACACTCTGTAACACAGTTGAGAGACAATGTTCCCTAGCTGCCTCAGTTCATAACAGAGTGTAGGAAGGTGTTTGATAAAGTGGGCAAAGCTTATACTTGGGCCAGAAGGCAGAATATAGGAAACTACATGAAAACATGAATAATTCAGTGAAAATGACTGTAAACAGATGAGAACTTGTTTAGAACAGCTGAAAGAGAATCTGCAAGTCAGTTCTTAGTGTAGAAAAGGTAGCTAAGATCCAGGAAATCCTTAATTCGAGTTAAGATCACATGAAACACTGTATGAATCCTATATTCTTTACTTAAAGGAAACTAGAGTGGTAAATGTGTGTTATACAAGGCAGAATACCATTGAAATAGAGAAAGAAACACATTCGGCAGCTTTGGAAAGGCTTACACTTCACTGAAATGTAGTACTACACTCTATAACTCAGTTGGGAGACAATGTTCCCTAGCTGCCTAAGTTCATAACAGAGTGTAGGAAGGTGTTTGATAAAGTAGGCAAAGCTTATACTTGGGCCAGAAGGCAGAATATAGGAAACTACATGAAAACATGAATAATTCAGTGAAAATGACTGTAAACAGATGAGAACTTGTTTAGAACAGCTGAAAGAGAAACTCCAAGTCAGTTCTTAGTGTAGAAAAGGTAGCTAAGATAAGGGAAATCCTTAATACCAGTTAAGATCCCATGAAAAATTGTATGAATCCTATATTGTTTACTTAAAGGAGACTAGAGTGGTAAATGTGTGTTATACAAGGCAGAATACCATTAAAATAGAGAAAGAAACACTTTCGGCAGCTTTGGAAAGGCTTACACTTCACTGAAATGTAGTACTACACTCTATAACACAGTTGAGAGACAATGTTCCCTAGCTGCCTCAGTTCATAACAGAGTGTAGGAAGGTGTTTGATAAAGTGGGCAAAGCTTATACTTGGGCCAGAAGGCAGAATATAGGAAACTACATGAAAACATGAATAATTCAGTGAAAATGACTGTAAACAGATGAGAACTTGTTTAGAACAGATGAAAGAGATTCTCCAAGTCAGTTCTTAGTGTAGAAAAGGTAGCTAAGATAAGGAAAATCCTTAATTCGAGTTAAGATAACATCAAACACTGTATGAATCCTATATTCATTACTTAAAGGAGACTAGAGTGGTAAATGTGTGTTATATAAGGCAGAATACCATTGAAATGGAGAAAGAAACACGTTTGGCAGCTTTGGAAAGCCTTACACTTCACTGAAATGTAGTACTACACTCTATAACACAGATGAGAGACAATGTTCCTAGCTCCCTCAGTTCATAACATTGTGTAGGAAGTTGTTTGATAAAGTGGACAAAGCTTATACTTGGGCCAGAAGGCAGAATATAGGAAACTACATGAAAACATGAATAATTCAGTGAAAGTGACTGTAAACAGATGAGAACTTGTTTAGAACAGCTGAAAGAGAATCTCCAAGTCAGTTCGTAGTGTAGAAAAGGTAGCTAAGATAAGGGAAATCCTTAATTCCAGTTAAGATAACATCAAACACTGTATGAGTCCTATATTCATTACTTAAAGGAGACTAGAGTGGTAAATGTGTGTTATACAAGGCAGAATACCATTGAAATAGAGAAAGAAACAAGTTCGACAGCTTTGGAAAGCCTTACACTTCACTGAAATGTAGTACTACACTCTATAACACAGTTGAGAGACAATGTTCCCTAGCTCCCTCAGTTCATAACAGTGTGTAGGAAGTTGTTTGATAAAGTGGCCAAAGCTTATACTTGGGCCAAAAGGCAGAATATAGGAAACTACATGAAAACATGAATAATTCAGTGAAAATGACTGTAAACAGATGAGAACTTGTTTAGAACAGCTGAAAGAGAATCTCCAAGTCAGTTCTTAGTGTAGAAAAGGTAGCTAAGATAAGGGAAATCCTTAATTCTAGTTAAGATAACAGCAAACACTGTATGAATCCTATATTCATTACTTAAAGGAGACTAGAGTGGTAAATGTGTGTTATACAAGGCAGAATACCATTGAAATAGAGAAAGAAACAAGTTCGGCAGCTTTGGAAAGCCTTACACTTCACTGAAATGTAGTACTACACTCTATAACACAGTTGAGAGACAATGTTCCCTAGCTCCCTCAGTTCATTACAGTGTGTAGGAAGTTGTTTGATAAAGTGGCCAAAGCTTATACTTGGGCCAGAAGGCAGAATATAGGAAACTACATGAAAACATGAATAATTCAGTGAAAATGACTGTAAACAGATGAGAACTTGTTTAGAACAGCTGAAAGAGAATCTCCAAGTCAGTTCTTAGTGTAGAAAAGGTAGCTAAGATAAGGGAAATCCTTAATTCCAGTTAAGATCACATGAAACACTGTATGAATCCTATATTGCTTACTTAAAGGAGACTAGAGTGATAAATGTGTATTATATAAGGCAGAATACCATTGAAATAGAGAAAGAAACACGTTCGGCAGCTTTGGAAAGCCTTACACTACACAGAAATATACTACTACACTCTATAACACAGTTCAGAGACAATGTTCTCTAGCTCCCTAAGTTCATAACAGTGTGTAGGAAGTTGTTTGATAAGGTGGGCAAAGCTTATACTTGGGCCAGAAGGCAGAATATAGGAAACTACATGAAAACATGAATAATTCATTGAAAATGACTGTAAACACATGAGAACTTGTTTAGAACAGCTGAAAGAGAATCTCCAAGTCAGTTCTTAGTGTAGAAAAGGTAGCTAAGATAAGGGAAATCCTTAATTCTAGTTAAGATAACATCAAACACTGTATGAGTCCTATATTCATTACTTAAAGGAGACTAGAGTGGTAAATGTGTGTTATACAAGGCAGAATACCATTGAAATAGAGAAAGAAACAAGTTCGGCAGCTTTGGAAAGCCTTACACTTCACTGAAATGTAGTACTACACTCTATAACACAGTTGAGAGACAATGTTCCCTAGCTCCCTCAGTTCATAACAGTGTGTAGGAAGTTGTTTGATAAAGTGGCCAAAGCTTATACTTGGGCCAGAAGGCAGAATATAGGAAACTACATGAAAACATGAATAATTCATTGAAAATGACTGTAAACAGATGAGAACTTGTTTAGAACAGCTGAAAGAGAATCTCCATGTCAGTTCTTAGTGTAGAAAAGGTAGCTAAGATAAGGGAAATCCTTAATTCCAGTTAAGATCACATGAAACACTGTATGAATCCTTTATTCTTTACTTAAAGGAGACTAGAGTGGTAAATGTGTGTTATACAAGGCAGAATACCATTGAAATAGAGAAAGAAACAAGTTCGGCAGCTTTGGAAAGCCTTACACTTCACTGAAATGTAGTACTACACTCTATAACACAGTTGAGAGACAATGTTCCCTAGCTTCCTCAGTTCATAACAGTGTGTAGGAAGTTGTTTGATAAAGTAGGCAAAGCTTATACTTGGGCCAGAAGGCAGAATATAGGAAACTACATGAAAACATGAAAAATTCAGTGAAAATGACTGTAAACAGATGAGAACCTGTTTAGAACAGCTGAAAGAGAATCTCCAAGTCAGTTCTTAGTGTAGAAAAGGTAGCTAAGATAAGGGAAATCCTTAATTCCAGTTAAGATCACATGAAACACTGTATGAATCCTATATTCTTTACTTAAAGGAGACTAGAGTGGTAAATGTGTGTTATACAAGGCAGAATACCATTGAAATAGAGAAAGAAACAAGTTCGGCAGCTTTGGAAAGTCTTACACTTCACTGAAATGTAGTACTACACTCTATAACACAGTTGAGAGACAATGTTCCCTAGCTCCCTCAGTTCATAACAGTGTGTAGGAAGTTGTTTGATAAAGTAGGCAAAGCTTATACTTGGGCCAGAAGGCAGAATATAGGAAACTACATGAAAACATGAATAATTCAGTGAAAATGACTGTAAACAGATGAGAACTTGTTTAGAACAGCTGAAAGAGAATCTCCAAGTCAGTTCTTAGTGTAGAAAAGGTAGCTAAGATAAGGGAAATCCTTAATTCCAGTTAAGATCACATGAAACACTGTATGAATCCTATATTCTTTACTTAAAGGAGACTAGAGTGGTAAATGTGTGTTATACAAGGGAGAATACCATTGAAATAGAGAAACAAACACGTTCGGCAGCTTTGGAAAGCCTTACACTTCACTGAAATGTAGTACTACACTCTATAACACAGTTGAGAGACAATGTTCACGAGCTGCCTCAGTTCATAACAGTGTGTAGGAAGTTGTTTGATAAAGTGGGCAAAGCTTATACTTGGGCCAGAAGGCAGAATATAGGAAACTACATGAAAACATGAATAATTCAGTGAAAATGACTGTAAACAGATGAGAACTTGTTTAGAACAAATGAAAGAGAATCTCCAAGTCAGTTCTTAGTGTAGAAAAGGTAGCTAAGATAAGGGAAATCCTTAATTCGAGTTAAGATCACATTAAACACTGTATGAATCCTATATTGCTTACTTAAAGGAGACTAGAGTGATAAATGTGTATTATATGAGGCAGAATACCATTGAAATAGAGAAAGAAACACGTTCAGCAGCTTTGGAAAGCCTTACACTACACAGAAATATACTACTACACTCTATAACACAGTTCAGAGACAATGTTCTCTAGCTCCCTAAGTTCATAACAGTGTGTAGGAAGTTGTTTGATAAGGTGGGCAAAGCTTATACTTGGGCCAGAAGGCAGAATATAGGAAACTACATGAAAACATGAATAATTCAGTGAAAATGACTGTAAACAGATGAGAACTTGTTTAGAACAGATGAAAGAGAATCTCCAAGTCAGTTCTTAGTGTAGAAAAGGTAGCTAAGATAAGGGAAATCCTTAATTCGAGTTAAGATCACATTAAACACTGTATGAATCCTATATTGCTTACTTAAAGGAGACTAGAGTGATAAATGTGTATTATATAAGGGAGAATACCATTGAAATAGAGAAAGAAACACGTTCGGCAGCTTTGGAAAGCCTTACACTACACAGAAATATACTACTACACTCTATAACACAGTTCAGAGACAATGTTCTCTAGCTCCCTAAGTTCATAACAGTGTGTAGGAAGTTGTTTGATAAGGTGGGCAAAGCTTATACTTGGGCCAGAAGGCAGAATATAGGAAACTACATGAAAACATGAATAATTCATTGAAAATGACTGTAAACACATGAGAACTTGTTTAGAACAGCTGAAAGAGAATCTCCAGGTCAGTTCTTAGTGTAGAAAAGGTAGCTAAGATAAGGGAAATCCTTAATTCTAGTTAAGATAACATCAAACACTGTATGAGTCCTATATTCATTACTTAAAGGAGACTAGAGTGGTAAATGTGTGTTATACAAGGCAGAATACCATTGAAATAGAGAAAGAAACAAGTTCGGCAGCTTTGGAAAGCCTTACACTTCACTGAAATGTAGTACTACACTCTATAACACAGTTGAGAGACAATGTTCCCTAGCTCCCTCAGTTCATAACAGTGTGTAGGAAGTTGTTTGATAAAGTAGGCAAAGCTTATACTTGGGCCAGAAGGCAGAATATAGGAAACTACATGAAAACATGAAAAATTCAGTGAAAATGACTGTAAACAGATGAGAACTTGTTTAGAACAGCTGAAAGAGAATCTCCAAGTCAGTTCTTAGTGTAGAAAAGGTAGCTAAGATAAGGGAAATCCTTAATTCCAGTTAAGATCACATGAAACACTGTATGAATCCTATATTCTTTACTTAAAGGAGACTAGAGTGGTAAATGTGTGTTATACAAGGCAGAATACCATTGAAATAGAGAAAGAAACAAGTTCGGCAGCTTTGGAAAGCCTTACACTTCACTGAAATGTAGTACTACACTCTATAACACAGTTGAGAGACAATGTTCCCTAGCTTCCTCAGTTCATAACAGTGTGTAGGAAGTTGTTTGATAAAGTAGGCAAAGCTTATACTTGGGCCAGAAGGCAGAATATAGGAAACTACATGAAAACATGAAAAATTCAGTGAAAATGACTGTAAACAGATGAGAACCTGTTTAGAACAGCTGAAAGAGAATCTCCAAGTCAGTTCTTAGTGTAGAAAAGGTAGCTAAGATAAGGGAAATCCTTAATTCCAGTTAAGATCACATGAAACACTGTATGAATCCTATATTCTTTACTTAAAGGAGACTAGAGTGGTAAATGTGTGTTATACAAGGCAGAATACCATTGAAATAGAGAAAGAAACAAGTTCGGCAGCTTTGGAAAGTCTTACACTTCACTGAAATGTAGTACTACACTCTATAACACAGTTGAGAGACAATGTTCCCTAGCTCCCTCAGTTCATAACAGTGTGTAGGAAGTTGTTTGATAAAGTAGGCAAAGCTTATACTTGGGCCAGAAGGCAGAATATAGGAAACTACATGAAAACATGAATAATTCAGTGAAAATGACTGTAAACAGATGAGAACTTGTTTAGAACAGCTGAAAGAGAATCTCCAAGTCAGTTCTTAGTGTAGAAAAGGTAGCTAAGATAAGGGAAATCCTTAATTCCAGTTAAGATCACATGAAACACTGTATGAATCCTATATTCTTTACTTAAAGGAGACTAGAGTGGTAAATGTGTGTTATACAAGGGAGAATACCATTGAAATAGAGAAACAAACACGTTCGGCAGCTTTGGAAAGCCTTACACTTCACTGAAATGTAGTACTACACTCTATAACACAGTTGAGAGACAATGTTCACGAGCTGCCTCAGTTCATAACAGTGTGTAGGAAGTTGTTTGATAAAGTGGGCAAAGCTTATACTTGGGCCAGAAGGCAGAATATAGGAAACTACATGAAAACATGAATAATTCAGTGAAAATGACTGTAAACAGATGAGAACTTGTTTAGAACAAATGAAAGAGAATCTCCAAGTCAGTTCTTAGTGTAGAAAAGGTAGCTAAGATAAGGGAAATCCTTAATTCGAGTTAAGATCACATTAAACACTGTATGAATCCTATATTGCTTACTTAAAGGAGACTAGAGTGATAAATGTGTATTATATGAGGCAGAATACCATTGAAATAGAGAAAGAAACACGTTCAGCAGCTTTGGAAAGCCTTACACTACACAGAAATATACTACTACACTCTATAACACAGTTCAGAGACAATGTTCTCTAGCTCCCTAAGTTCATAACATTGTGTAGGAAGTTGTTTGATAAGGTGGGCAAAGCTTATACTTGGGCCAGAAGGCAGAATATAGGAAACTACATGAAAACATGAATAATTCAGTGAAAATGACTGTAAACAGATGAGAACTTGTTTAGAACAGATGAAAGAGAATCTCCAAGTCAGTTCTTAGTGTAGAAAAGGTAGCTAAGATAAGGGAAATCCTTAATTCGAGTTAAGATCACATTAAACACTGTATGAATCCTATATTGCTTACTTAAAGGAGACTAGAGTGATAAATGTGTATTATATAAGGGAGAATACCATTGAAATAGAGAAAGAAACACGTTCGGCAGCTTTGGAAAGCCTTACACTACACAGAAAGATACTACTACACTCTATAACACAGTTCAGAGACAATGTTCTCTAGCTCCCTAAGTTCATAACAGTGTGTAGGAAGTTGTTTGATAAGGTGGGCAAAGCTTATACTTGGGCCAGAAGGCAGAATATAGGAAACTACATGAAAACATGAATAATTCATTGAAAATGACTGTAAACACATGAGAACTTGTTTAGAACAGCTGAAAGAGAATCTCCAGGTCAGTTCTTAGTGTAGAAAAGGTAGCTAAGATAAGGGAAATCCTTAATTCTAGTTAAGATAACATCAAACACTGTATGAGTCCTATATTCATTACTTAAAGGAGACTAGAGTGGTAAATGTGTGTTATACAAGGCAGAATACCATTGAAATAGAGAAAGAAACAAGTTCGGCAGCTTTGGAAAGCCTTACACTTCACTGAAATGTAGTACTACACTCTATAACACAGTTGAGAGACAATGTTCCCTAGCTCCCTCAGTTCATAACAGTGTGTAGGAAGTTGTTTGATAAAGTGGCCAAAGCTTATACTTGGGCCAGAAGGCAGAATATAGGAAACTACATGAAAACATGAATAATTCATTGAAAATGACTGTAAACAGATGAGAACTTGTTTAGAACAGCTGAAAGAGAATCTCCAAGTCAGTTCTTAGTGTAGAAAAGGTAGCTAAGATAAGGGAAATCCTTAATTCCAGTTAAGATCACATGAAACACTGTATGAATCCTATATTCTTTACTTAAAGGAGACTAGAGTGGTAAATGTGTGTTATACAAGGCAGAATACCATTGAAATAGAGAAAGAAACAAGTTCGGCAGCTTTGGAAAGCCTTACACTTCACTGAAATGTAGTACTACACTCTATAACACAGTTGAGAGACAATGTTCCCTAGCTCCCTCAGTTCATAACAGTGTGTAGGAAGTTGTTTGATAAAGTAGGCAAAGCTTATACTTGGGCCAGAAGGCAGAATATAGGAAACTACATGAAAACATGAAAAATTCAGTGAAAATGACTGTAAACAGATGAGAACTTGTTTAGAACAGCTGAAAGAGAATCTCCAAGTCAGTTCTTAGTGTAGAAAAGGTAGCTAAGATAAGGGAAATCCTTAATTCCAGTTAAGATCACATGAAACACTGTATGAATCCTATATTCTTTACTTAAAGGAGACTAGAGTGGTAAATGTGTGTTATACAAGGCAGAATACCATTGAAATAGAGAAAGAAACAAGTTCGGCAGCTTTGGAAAGCCTTACACTTCACTGAAATGTAGTACTACACTCTATAACACAGTTGAGAGACAATGTTCACGAGCTGCCTCAGTTCATAACAGTGTGTAGGAAGTTGTTTGATAAAGTGGGCAAAGCTTATACTTGGGCCAGAAGGCAGAATATAGGAAACTACATGAAAACATGAATAATTCAGTGAAAATGACTGTAAACAGATGAGAACTTGTTTAGAACAGATGAAAGAGAATCTCCAAGTCAGTTCTTAGTGTAGAAAAGGTAGCTAAGATAAGGGAAATCCTTAATTCGAGTTAAGATCACATTAAACACTGTATGAATCCTATATTGCTTACTTAAAGGAGACTAGAGTGATAAATGTGTATTATATAAGGCAGAATACCATTGAAATAGAGAAAGAAACACGTTCAGCAGCTTTGGAAAGCCTTACACTGCACAGAAATATACTACTACACTCTATAACGCAGTTCAGAGACAATGTTCTCTAGCTCCCTAAGTTCATAACAGTGTGTAGGAAGTTGTTTGATAAGGTGGGCAAAGCTTATACTTGGGCCAGAAGGCAGAATATAGGAAACTACATGAAAACATGAATAATTCAGTGAAAATGACTGTAAACAGATGAGAACTTGTTTAGAACAGATGAAAGAGAATCTCCAAGTCAGTTCTTAGTGTAGAAAAGGTAGCTAAGATAAGGGAAATCCTTAATTCGAGTTAAGATCACATTAAACACTGTATGAATCCTATATTGCTTACTTAAAGGAGACTAGAGTGATAAATGTGTATTATATAAGGGAGAATACCATTGAAATAGAGAAAGAAACACGTTCGGCAGCTTTGGAAAGCCTTACACTACACAGAAATATACTACTACACTCTATAACACAGTTCAGAGACAATGTTCTCTAGCTCCCTAAGTTCATAACAGTGTGTAGGAAGTTGTTTGATAAGGTGGGCAAAGCTTATACTTGGGCCAGAAGGCAGAATATAGGAAACTACATGAAAACATGAATAATTCATTGAAAATGACTGTAAACACATGAGAACTTGTTTAGAACAGCTGAAAGAGAATCTCCAAGTCAGTTCTTAGTGTAGAAAAGGTAGCTAAGATAAGGGAAATCCTTAATTCTAGTTAAGATAACATCAAACACTGTATGAGTCCTATATTCATTACTTAAAGGAGACTAGAGTGGTAAATGTGTGTTATACAAGGCAGAATACCATTGAAATAGAGAAAGAAACAAGTTCGGCAGCTTTGGAAAGCCTTACACTTCACTGAAATGTAGTACTACACTCTATAAGACAGTTGAGAGACAATGTTCCCTAGCTCCCTCAGTTCATAACAGTGTGTAGGAAGTTGTTTGATAAAGTGGCCAAAGCTTATACTTGGGCCAGAAGGCAGAATATAGGAAACTACATGAAAACATGAATAATTCATTGAAAATGACTGTAAACAGATGAGAACTTGTTTACAACAGCTGAAAGAGAATCTCCAAGTCAGTTCTTAGTGTAGAAAAGGTAGCTAAGATAAGGGAAATCCTTAATTCCAGTTAAGATCACATGAAACACTGTATGAATCCTATATTCTTTACTTAAAGGAGACTAGAGTGGTAAATGTGTGTTATACAAGGCAGAATACCATTGAAATAGAGAAAGAAACACGTTCGGCAGCTTTGGAAAGCCTTACACTACACTGAAATGTAGTACTACACTCTATAACACAGTTGAGAGACAATGTTCCCTAGCTCCCTCAGTTCATAACAGTGTGTAGGAAGTTGTTTGATAAAGTGGGCAAAGCTTATACTTGGGCCAGAAGGCAGAATATAGGAAACTACATGAAAACATGAATAATTCATTGAAAATGACTGTAAACAGATGAGAACTTGTTTAGAACAGCTGAAAGAGAATCTCCAAGTCAGTTCTTAGTGTAGAAAAGGTAGCTAAGATAAGGGAAATCCTTAATTACAGTTAAGATCACATGAAACACTGTATGAATCCTATATTCTTTACTTAAAGGAGACTAGAGTGGTAAATGTGTGTTATACAAGGGAGAATACCATTGAAATAGAGAAACAAACACGTTCGGCAGCTTTGGAAAGCCTTACACTTCACTGAAATGTAGTACTACACTCTATAACACAGTTGAGAGACAATGTTCACGAGCTGCCTCAGTTCATAACAGTGTGTAGGAAGTTGTTTGATAAAGTGGGCAAAGCTTATACTTGGGCCAGAAGGCAGAATATAGGAAACTACATGAAAACATGAATAATTCAGTGAAAATGACTGTAAACAGATGAGAACTTGTTTAGAACAGATGAAAGAGAATCTCCAAGTCAGTTCTTAGTGTAGAAAAGGTAGCTAAGATAAGGGAAATCCTTAATTCGAGTTAAGATCACATTAAACACTGTATGAATCCTATATTGCTTACTTAAAGGAGACTAGAGTGATAAATGTGTATTATATAAGGCAGAATACCATTGAAATAGAGAAAGAAACACGTTCAGCAGCTTTGGAAAGCCTTACACTACACAGAAATATACTACTACACTCTATAACACAGTTCAGAGACAATGTTCTCTAGCTCCCTAAGTTCATAACAGTGTGTAGGAAGTTGTTTGATAAGGTGGGCAAAGCTTATACTTGGGCCAGAAGGCAGAATATAGGAAACTACATGAAAACATGAATAATTCAGTGAAAATGACTGTAAACAGATGAGAACTTGTTTAGAACAGATGAAAGAGAATCTCCAAGTCAGTTCTTAGTGTAGAAAAGGTAGCTAAGATAAGGGAAATCCTTAATTCGAGTTAAGATCACATTAAACACTGTATGAATCCTATATTGCTTACTTAAAGGAGACTAGAGTGATAAATGTGTATTATATAAGGGAGAATACCATTGAAATAGAGAAAGAAACACGTTCGGCAGCTTTGGAAAGCCTTACACTACACAGAAATATACTACTACACTCTATAACACAGTTCAGAGACAATGTTCTCTAGCTCCCTAAGTTCATAACAGTGTGTAGGAAGTTGTTTGATAAGGTGGGCAAAGCTTATACTTGGGCCAGAAGGCAGAATATAGGAAACTACATGAAAACATGAATAATTCATTGAAAATGACTGTAAACACATGAGAACTTGTTTAGAACAGCTGAAAGAGAATCTCCAAGTCAGTTCTTAGTGTAGAAAAGGTAGCTAAGATAAGGGAAATCCTTAATTCTAGTTAAGATAACATCAAACACTGTATGAGTCCTATATTCATTACTTAAAGGAGACTAGAGTGGTAAATGTGTGTTATACAAGGCAGAATACCATTGAAATAGAGAAAGAAACAAGTTCGGCAGCTTTGGAAAGCCTTACACTTCACTGAAATGTAGTACTACACTCTATAACACAGTTGAGAGACAATGTTCCCTAGCTCCCTCAGTTCATAACAGTGTGTAGGAAGTTGTTTGATAAAGTGGCCAAAGCTTATACTTGGGCCAGAAGGCAGAATATAGGAAACTACATGAAAACATGAATAATTCATTGAAAATGACTGTAAACAGATGAGAACTTGTTTACAACAGCTGAAAGAGAATCTCCAAGTCAGTTCTTAGTGTAGAAAAGGTAGCTAAGATAAGGGAAATCCTTAATTCCAGTTAAGATCACATGAAACACTGTATGAATCCTATATTCTTTACTTAAAGGAGACTAGAGTGGTAAATGTGTGTTATACAAGGCAGAATACCATTGAAATAGAGAAAGAAACAAGTTCGGCAGCTTTGGAAAGCCTTACACTTCACTGAAATGTAGTACTACACTCTATAACACAGTTGAGAGACAATGTTCCCTAGCTCCCTCAGTTCAAAACAGTGTGTAGGAAGTTGTTTGATAAAGTAGGCAAAGCTTATACTTGGGCCAGAAGGCAGAATATAGGAAACTACATGAAAACATGAATAATTCAGTGAAAATGACTGTAAACAGATGAGAACTTGTTTAGAACAGCTGAAAGAGAATCTCCAAGTCAGTTCTTAGTGTAGAAAAGGTAGCTAAGATAAGGGAAATCCTTAATTCTAGTTAAGATAACATGAAACACTGTATGAGTCCTATATTCATTACTTAAAGGAGACTAGAGTGGTAAATGTGTGTTATACAAGGCAGAATACCATTGAAATAGAGAAAGAAACAAGTTCGGCAGATTTGGAAAGCCTTACACTTCACTGAAATGTAGTACTACACTCTATAACACAGTTGAGAGACAATGTTCCCTAGCTCCCTCAGTTCATTACAGTGTGTAGGAAGTTGTTTGATAAAGTGGCCAAAGCTTATACTTGGGCCAGAAGGCAGAATATAGGAAACTACATGAAAACATGAATAATTCAGTGAAAATGACTGTAAACAGATGAGAACTTGTTTAGAACAGCTGAAAGAGAATCTCCAAGTCAGTTCTTAGTGTAGAAAAGGTAGCTAAGATAAGGGAAATCCTTAATTCTAGTTAAGATAACATCAAACACTGTATGAGTCCTATATTCATTACTTAAAGGAGACTAGAGTGGTAAATGTGTGTTATACAAGGCAGAATACCATTGAAATAGAGAAAGAAACAAGTTCGGCAGCTTTGGAAAGCCTTACACTTCACTGAAATGTAGTACTACACTCTATAACACAGTTGAGAGACAATGTTCCCTAGCTCCCTCAGTTCATAACAGTGTGTAGGAAGTTGTTTGATAAAGTGGCCAAAGCTTATACTTGGGCCAGAAGGCAGAATATAGGAAACTACATGAAAACATGAATAATTCATTGAAAATGACTGTAAACACATGAGAACTTGTTTAGAACAGCTGAAAGAGAATCTCCAAGTCAGTTCTTAGTGTAGAAAAGGTAGCTAAGATCCGGGAAATCCTTAATTCGAGTTAAGATCACATGAAACACTGTATGAATCCTATATTCTTTACTTAAAGGAGACTAGAGTGGTAAATGTGTGTTATACAAGGCAGAATACCATTGAAATAGAGAAAGAAACAAGTTCGGCAGCTTTGGAAAGCCTTACACTTCACTGAAATGTAGTACTACACTCTATAACACAGTTGAGAGACAATGTTCCCTAGCTCCCTCAGTTCAAAACAGTGTGTAGGAAGTTGTTTGATAAAGTAGGCAAAGCTTATACTTGGTCCAGAAGGCAGAATATAGGAAACTACATGAAAACATGAATAATTCAGTGAAAATGACTGTAAACAGATGAGAACTTGTTTAGAACAGCTGAAAGAGAATCTCCAAGTCAGTTCTTAGTGTAGAAAAGGTAGCTAAGATAAGGGAAATCCTTAATTCTAGTTAAGATAACATGAAACACTGTATGAGTCCTATATTCATTACTTAAAGGAGACTAGAGTGGTAAATGTGTGTTATACAAGGCAGAATACCATTGAAATAGAGAAAGAAACAAGTTCGGCAGATTTGGAAAGCCTTACACTTCACTGAAATGTAGTACTACACTCTATAACACAGTTGAGAGACAATGTTCCCTAGCTCCCTCAGTTCATTACATTGTGTAGGAAGTTGTTTGATAAAGTGGCAAAAGCTTATACTTGGGCCAGAAGGCAGAATATAGGAAACTACATGAAAACATGAATAATTCAGTGAAAATGACTGTAAACAGATGAGAACTTGTTTAGAACAGCTGAAAGAGAATCTCCAAGTCAGTTCTTAGTGTAGAAAAGGTATCTAAGATAAGGGAAATCCTTAATTCTAGTTAAGATAACATCAAACACTGTATGAGTCCTATATTCATTACTTAAAGGAGACTAGAGTGGTAAATGTGTGTTATACAAGGCAGAATACCATTGAAATAGAGAAAGAAACAAGTTCGGCAGCTTTGGAAAGCCTTACACTTCACTGAAATGTAGTACTACACTCTATAACACAGTTGAGAGACAATGTTCCCTAGCTCCCTCAGTTCATAACAGTGTGTAGGAAGTTGTTTGATAAAGTGGCCAAAGCTTATACTTGGGCCAGAAGGCAGAATATAGGAAACTACATGAAAACATGAATAATTCATTGAAAATGACTGTAAACAGATGAGAACTTGTTTAGAACAGCTGAAAGAGAATCTCCAAGTCAGTTCTTAGTGTAGAAAAGGTAGCTAAGATAAGGGAAATCCTTAATTCCAGTTAAGATCACATGAAACACTGTATGAATCCTATATTCTTTACTTAAAGGAGACTAGAGTGGTAAATGTGTGTTATACAAGGCAGAATACCATTGAAACAGAGAAAGAAACAAGTTCGGCAGCTTTGGAAAGCCTTACACTTCACTGAAATGTAGTACTACACTCTATAACACAGTTGAGAGACAATGTTCCCTGGCTCCCTCAGTTCATAACAGTGTGTAGGAAGTTGTTTGATAAAGTAGGCAAAGCTTATACTTGGGCCAGAAGGCAGAATATAGGAAACTACATGAAAACATGAAAAATTCAGTGAAAATGACTGTAAACAGATGAGAACTTGTTTAGAACAGCTGAAAGAGAATCTCCAAGTCAGTTCTTAGTGTAGAAAAGGTAGCTAAGATAAGGGAAATCCTTAATTCCAGTTAAGATCACATGAAACACTGTATGAATCCTATATTCTTTACTTAAAGGAGACTAGAGTGGTAAATGTGTGTTATACAAGGCAGAATACCATTGAAATAGAGAAAGAAACAAGTTCGGCAGCTTTGGAAAGCCTTACACTTCACTGAAATGTAGTACTACACTCTATAACACAGTTGAGAGACAATGTTCCCTAGCTCCCTCAGTTCATAACAGTGTGTAGGAAGTTGTTTGATAAAGTAGGCAAAGCTTATACTTGGGCCAGAAGGCAGAATATAGGAAACTACATGAAAACATGAATAATTCAGTGAAAATGACTGTAAACAGATGAGAACTTGTTTAGAACAGCTGAAAGAGAATCTCCAAGTCAGTTCTTAGTGTAGAAAAGGTAGCTAAGATAAGGGAAATCCTTAATTCTAGTTAAGATAACATCAAACACTGTATGAGTCCTATATTCATTACTTAAAGGAGACTAGAGTGGTAAATGTGTGTTATACAAGGCAGAATACCATTGAAATAGAGAAAGAAACAAGTTCGGCAGCTTTGGAAAGCCTTACACTTCACTGAAATGTAGTACTACACTCTATAACACAGTTGAGAGACAATGTTTCCTAGCTCCCTCAGTTCATAACAGTGTGTAGGAAGTTGTTTGATAAAGTGGCCAAAGCTTATACTTGGGCCAGAAGGCAGAATATAGGAAACTACATGAAAACATGAATAATTCATTGAAAATGACTGTAAACAGATGAGAACTTGTTTAGAACAGCTGAAAGAGAATCTCCAAGTCAGTTCTTAGTGTAGAAAAGGTAGCTAAGATAAGGGAAATCCTTAATTCCAGTTAAGATCACATGAAACACTGTATGAATCCTATATTCATTACTTAAAGGAGACTAGAGTGGTAAATGTGTGTTATACAAGGCAGAATACCATTGAAATAGAGAAAGAAACAAGTTCGGCAGATTTGGAAAGCCTTACACTTCACTGAAATGTAGTACTACACTCTATAACACAGTTGAGAGACAATGTTCCCTAGCTCCCTCAGTTCATTACAGTGTGTAGGAAGTTGTTTGATAAAGTGGCCAAAGCTTATACTTGGGCCAGAAGGCAGAATATAGGAAACTACATGAAAACATGAATAATTCAGTGAAAATGACTGTAAACAGATGAGAACTTGTTTAGAACAGCTGAAAGAGAATCTCCAAGTCAGTTCTTAGTGTAGAAAAGGTAGCTAAGATAAGGGAAATCCTTAATTCTAGTTAAGATAACATCAAACACTGTATGAGTCCTATATTCATTACTTAAAGGAGACTAGAGTGGTAAATGTGTGTTATACAAGGCAGAATACCATTGAAATAGAGAAAGAAACAAGTTCGGCAGCTTTGGAAAGCCTTACACTTCACTGAAATGTAGTACTACACTCTATAACACAGTTGAGAGACAATGTTCCCTAGCTCCCTCAGTTCATAACAGTGTGTAGGAAGTTGTTTGATAAAGTGGCCAAAGCTTATACTTGGGCCAGAAGGCAGAATATAGGAAACTACATGAAAACATGAATAATTCATTGAAAATGACTGTAAACACATGAGAACTTGTTTAGAACAGCTGAAAGAGAATCTCCAAGTCAGTTCTTAGTGTAGAAAAGGTAGCTAAGATCCGGGAAATCCTTAATTCGAGTTAAGATCACATGAAACACTGTATGAATCCTATATTCTTTACTTAAAGGAGACTAGAGTGGTAAATGTGTGTTATACAAGGCAGAATACCATTGAAATAGAGAAAGAAACAAGTTCGGCAGCTTTGGAAAGCCTTACACTTCACTGAAATGTAGTACTACACTCTATAACACAGTTGAGAGACAATGTTCCCTAGCTCCCTCAGTTCAAAACAGTGTGTAGGAAGTTGTTTGATAAAGTAGGCAAAGCTTATACTTGGTCCAGAAGGCAGAATATAGGAAACTACATGAAAACATGAATAATTCAGTGAAAATGACTGTAAACAGATGAGAACTTGTTTAGAACAGCTGAAAGAGAATCTCCAAGTCAGTTCTTAGTGTAGAAAAGGTAGCTAAGATAAGGGAAATCCTTAATTCTAGTTAAGATAACATGAAACACTGTATGAGTCCTATATTCATTACTTAAAGGAGACTAGAGTGGTAAATGTGTGTTATACAAGGCAGAATACCATTGAAATAGAGAAAGAAACAAGTTCGGCAGATTTGGAAAGCCTTACACTTCACTGAAATGTAGTACTACACTCTATAACACAGTTGAGAGACAATGTTCCCTAGCTCCCTCAGTTCATTACAGTGTGTAGGAAGTTGTTTGATAAAGTGGCCAAAGCTTATACTTGGGCCAGAAGGCAGAATATAGGAAACTACATGAAAACATGAATAATTCAGTGAAAATGACTGTAAACAGATGAGAACTTGTTTAGAACAGCTGAAAGAGAATCTCCAAATCAGTTCTTAGTGTAGAAAAGGTATCTAAGATAAGGGAAATCCTTAATTCTAGTTAAGATAACATCAAACACTGTATGAGTCCTATATTCATTACTTAAAGGAGACTAGAGTGGTAAATGTGTGTTATACAAGGCAGAATACCATTGAAATAGAGAAAGAAACAAGTTCGGCAGCTTTGGAAAGCCTTACACTTCACTGAAATGTAGTACTACACTCTATAACACAGTTGAGAGACAATGTTCCCTAGCTCCCTCAGTTCATAACAGTGTGTAGGAAGTTGTTTGATAAAGTGGCCAAAGCTTATACTTGGGCCAGAAGGCAGAATATAGGAAACTACATGAAAACATGAATAATTCATTGAAAATGACTGTAAACAGATGAGAACTTGTTTAGAACAGCTGAAAGAGAATCTCCAAGTCAGTTCTTAGTGTAGAAAAGGTAGCTAAGATAAGGGAAATCCTTAATTCCAGTTAAGATCACATGAAACACTGTATGAATCCTATATTCTTTACTTAAAGGAGACTAGAGTGGTAAATGTGTGTTATACAAGGCAGAATACCATTGAAACAGAGAAAGAAACAGTTCGGCAGCTTTGGAAAGCCTTACACTTCACTGAAATGTAGTACTACACTCTATAACACAGTTGAGAGACAATGTTCCCTAGCTCCCTCAGTTCATAACAGTGTGTAGGAAGTTGTTTGATAAAGTAGGCAAAGCTTATACTTGGGCCAGAAGGCAGAATATAGGAAACTACATGAAAACATGAAAAATTCAGTGAAAATGACTGTAAACAGATGAGAACTTGTTTAGAACAGCTGAAAGAGAATCTCCAAGTCAGTTCTTAGTGTAGAAAAGGTAGCTAAGATAAGGGAAATCCTTAATTCCAGTTAAGATCACATGAAACACTGTATGAATCCTATATTCTTTACTTAAAGGAGACTAGAGTGGTAAATGTGTGTTATACAAGGCAGAATACCATTGAAATAGAGAAAGAAACAAGTTCGGCAGCTTTGGAAAGCCTTACACTTCACTGAAATGTAGTACTACACTCTATAACACAGTTGAGAGACAATGTTCCCTAGCTCCCTCAGTTCATAACAGTGTGTAGGAAGTTGTTTGATAAAGTAGGCAAAGCTTATACTTGGGCCAGAAGGCAGAATATAGGAAACTACATGAAAACATGAATAATTCAGTGAAAATGACTGTAAACAGATGAGAACTTGTTTAGAACAGCTGAAAGAGAATCTCCAAGTCAGTTCTTAGTGTAGAAAAGGTAGCTAAGATAAGGGAAATCCTTAATTCTAGTTAAGATAACATCAAACACTGTATGAGTCCTATATTCATTACTTAAAGGAGACTAGAGTGGTAAATGTGTGTTATACAAGGCAGAATACCATTGAAATAGAGAAAGAAACAAGTTCGGCAGCTTTGGAAAGCCTTACACTTCACTGAAATGTAGTACTACACTCTATAACACAGTTGAGAGACAATGTTCCCTAGCTCCCTCAGTTCATAACAGTGTGTAGGAAGTTGTTTGATAAAGTGGCCAAAGCTTATACTTGGGCCAGAAGGCAGAATATAGGAAACTACATGAAAACATGAATAATTCATTGAAAATGACTGTAAACAGATGAGAACTTGTTTAGAACAGCTGAAAGAGAATCTCCAAGTCAGTTCTTAGTGTAGAAAAGGTAGCTAAGATAAGGGAAATCCTTAATTCCAGTTAAGATCACATGAAACACTGTATGAATCCTATATTCTTTACTTAAAGGAGACTAGAGTGGTAAATGTGTGTTATACAAGGCAGAATACCATTGAAATAGAGAAAGAAACAAGTTCGGCAGCTTTGGAAAGCCTTACACTTCACTGAAATGTAGTACTACACTCTATAACACAGTTGAGAGACAATGTTCCCTAGCTCCCTCAGTTCATAACAGTGTGTAGGAAGTTGTTTGATAAAGTAGGCAAAGCTTATACTTGGGCCAGAAGGCAGAATATAGGAAACTACATGAAAACATGAAAAATTCAGTGAAAATGACTGTAAACAGATGAGAACTTGTTTAGAACAGCTGAAAGAGAATCTCCAAGTCAGTTCTTAGTGTAGAAAAGGTAGCTAAGATAAGGGAAATCCTTAATTCCAGTTAAGATCACATGAAACACTGTATGAATCCTATATTCTTTACTTAAAGGAGACTAGAGTGGTAAATGTGTGTTATACAAGGCAGAATACCATTGAAATAGAGAAAGAAACAAGTTCGGCAGCTTTGGAAAGCCTTACACTTCACTGAAATGTAGTACTACACTCTATAACACAGTTGAGAGACAATGTTCCCTAGCTCCCTCAGTTCATAACAGTGTGTAGGAAGTTGTTTGATAAAGTAGGCAAAGCTTATACTTGGGCCAGAAGGCAGAATATAGGAAACTACATGAAAACATGAATAATTCAGTGAAAATGACTGTAAACAGATGAGAACTTGTTTAGAACAGCTGAAAGAGAATCTCCAAGTCAGTTCTTAGTGTAGAAAAGGTAGCTAAGATAAGGGAAATCCTTAATTCTAGTTAAGATAACATCAAACACTGTATGAGTCCTATATTCATTACTTAAAGGAGACTAGAGTGGTAAATGTGTGTTATACAAGGCAGAATACCATTGAAATAGAGAAAGAAACAAGTTCGGCAGCTTTGGAAAGCCTTACACTTCACTGAAATGTAGTACTACACTCTATAACACAGTTGAGAGACAATGTTCCCTAGCTCCCTCAGTTCATTACAGTGTGTAGGAAGTTGTTTGATAAAGTGGCCAAAGCTTATACTTGGGCCAGAAGGCAGAATATAGGAAACTACATGAAAACATGAATAATTCAGTGAAAATGACTGTAAACCGATGAGAACTTGTTTAGAACAGCTGAAAGAGAATCTCCAAGTCAGTTCTTAGTGTAGAAAAGGTAGCTAAGATAAGGGAAATCCTTAATTCGAGTTAAGATCACATTAAACACTGTATGAATCCTATATTGCTTACTTAAAGGAGACTAGAGTGATAAATGTGTATTATATAAGGCAGAATACCATTGAAATAGAGAAAGAAACACGTTCAGCAGCTTTGGAAAGCCTTACACTACACAGAAATATACTACTACACTCTATAACACAGTTCAGAGACAATGTTCTCTAGCTCCCTAAGTTCATAACAGTGTGTAGGAAGTTGTTTGATAAGGTGGGCAAAGCTTATACTTGGGCCAGAAGGCAGAATATAGGAAACTACATGAAAACATGAATAATTCAGTGAAAATGACTGTAAACAGATGAGAACTTGTTTAGAACAGATGAAAGAGAATCTCCAAGTCAGTTCTTAGTGTAGAAAGGTAGCTAAGATAAGGGAAATCCTTAATTCGAGTTAAGATCACATTAAACACTGTATGAATCCTATATTGCTTACTTAAAGGAGACTAGAGTGATAAATGTGTATTATATAAGGGAGAATACCATTGAAATAGAGAAAGAAACACGTTCGGCAGCTTTGGAAAGCCTTACACTACACAGAAATATACTACTACACTCTATAACACAGTTCAGAGACAATGTTCTCTAGCTCCCTAAGTTCATAACAGTGTGTAGGAAGTTGTTTGATAAGGTGGGCAAAGCTTATACTTGGGCCAGAAGGCAGAATATAGGAAACTACATGAAAACATGAATAATTCATTGAAAATGACTGTAAACACATGAGAACTTGTTTAGAACAGCTGAAAGAGAATCTCCAAGTCAGTTCTTAGTGTAGAAAAGGTAGCTAAGATAAGGGAAATCCTTAATTCTAGTTAAGATAACATCAAACACTGTATGAGTCCTATATTCATTACTTAAAGGAGACTAGAGTGGTAAATGTGTGTTATACAAGGCAGAATACCATTGAAATAGAGAAAGAAACAAGTTCGGCAGCTTTGGAAAGCCTTACACTTCACTGAAATGTAGTACTACACTCTATAACACAGTTGAGAGACAATGTTCCCTAGCTCCCTCAGTTCATAACAGTGTGTAGGAAGTTGTTTGATAAAGTGTGCAAAGCTTATACTTGGGCCAGAAGGCAGAATATAGGAAACTACATGACAACATGAATAATTCAGTGAAAATGACTGTAAACAGATGAGAACTTGTTTAGAACAGCTGAAAGAGAATCTCCAAGTCAGTTCTTAGTGTAGAAAAGGTAGCTAAGATAAGGGAAATCCTTAATTCTAGTTAAGATAACATGAAACACTGTATGAGTCCTATATTCATTACTTAAAGGAGACTAGAGTGGTAAATGTGTGTTATACAAGGCAGAATACCATTGAAATAGAGAAAGAAACAAGTTCGGCAGATTTGGAAAGCCTTACACTTCACTGAAATGTAGTACTACACTCTATAACACAGTTGAGAGACAATGTTCCCTAGCTCCCTCAGTTCATTACAGTGTGTAGGAAGTTGTTTGATAAAGTGGCCAAAGCTTATACTTGGGCCAGAAGGCAGAATATAGGAAACTACATGAAAACATGAATAATTCAGTGAAAATGACTGTAAACAGATGAGAACTTGTTTAGAACAGCTGAAAGAGAATCTCCAAGTCAGTTCTTAGTGTAGAAAAGGTAGCTAAGATAAGGGAAATCCTTAATTCTAGTTAAGATAACATCAAACACTGTATGAGTCCTATATTCATTACTTAAAGGAGACTAGAGTGGTAAATGTGTGTTATACAAGGCAGAATACCATTGAAATAGAGAAAGAAACAAGTTCGGCAGCTTTGGAAAGCCTTACACTTCACTGAAATGTAGTACTACACTCTATAACACAGTTGAGAGACAATGTTCCCTAGCTCCCTCAGTTCATAACAGTGTGTAGGAAGTTGTTTGATAAAGTGGCCAAAGCTTATACTTGGGCCAGAAGGCAGAATATAGGAAACTACATGAAAACATGAATAATTCATTGAAAATGACTGTAAACAGATGAGAACTTGTTTAGAACAGCTGAAAGAGAATCTCCAAGTCAGTTCTTAGTGTAGAAAAGGTAGCTAAGATAAGGGAAATCCTTAATTCCAGTTAAGATCACATGAAACACTGTATGAATCCTATATTCTTTACTTAAAGGAGACTAGAGTGGTAAATGTGTGTTATACAAGGCAGAATACCATTGAAATAGAGAAAGAAACAAGTTCGGCAGCTTTGGAAAGCCTTACACTTCACTGAAATGTAGTACTACACTCTGTAACACAGTTGAGAGACAATGTTCCCTAGCTCCCTCAGTTCATAACAGTGTGTAGGAAGTTGTTTGATAAAGTAGGCAAAGCTTATACTTGGGCCAGAAGGCAGAATATAGGAAACTACATGAAAACATGAATAATTCAGTGAAAATGACTGTAAACAGATGAGAACTTGTTTAGAACAGCTGAAAGAGAATCTCCAAGTCAGTTCTTAGTGTAGAAAAGGTAGCTAAGATAAGGGAAATCCTTAATTCTAGTTAAGATAACATCAAACACTGTATGAGTCCTATATTCATTACTTAAAGGAGACTAGAGTGGTAAATGTGTGTTATACAAGGCAGAATACCATTGAAATAGAGAAAGAAACAAGTTCGGCAGCTTTGGAAAGCCTTACACTTCACTGAAATGTAGTACTACACTCTATAACACAGTTGAGAGACAATGTTCCCTAGCTCCCTCAGTTCATTACAGTGTGTAGGAAGTTGTTTGATAAAGTGGCCAAAGCTTATACTTGGGCCAGAAGGCAGAATATAGGAAACTACATGAAAACATGAATAATTCAGTGAAAATGACTGTAAACAGATGAGAACTTGTTTAGAACAGCTGAAAGAGAATCTCCAAGTCAGTTCTTAGTGTAGAAAAGGTAGCTAAGATAAGGGAATTCCTTAATTCCAGTTAAGATCACATGAAACACTGTATGAATCCTATATTCTTTACTTAAAGGAGACTAGAGTGGTAAATGTGTGTTATACAAGGCAGAATACCATTGAAATAGAGAAAGAAACAAGTTCGGCAGCTTTGGAAAGCCTTACACTTCACTGAAATGTAGTACTACACTCTATAACACAGTTGAGAGACAATGTTCACGAGCTGCCTCAGTTCATAACAGTGTGTAGGAAGTTGTTTGATAAAGTGGGCAAAGCTTATACTTGGGCCAGAAGGCAGAATATAGGAAACTACATGAAAACATGAATAATTCAGTGAAAATGACTGTAAACAGATGAGAACTTGTTTAGAACAGATGAAAGAGAATCTCCAAGTCAGTTCTTAGTGTAGAAAAGGTAGCTAAGATAAGGGAAATCCTTAATTCGAGTTAAGATCACATTAAACACTGTATGAATCCTATATTGCTTACTTAAAGGAGACTAGAGTGATAAATGTGTATTATATAAGGCAGAATACCATTGAAATAGAGAAAGAAACACGTTCGGCAGCTTTGGAAAGCCTTACACTACACAGAAATATACTACAACACTCTATAACACAGTTCAGAGACAATGTTCTCTAGCTCCCTAAGTTCATAACAGTGTGTAGGAAGTTGTTTGATAAGGTGGGCAAAGCTTATACTTGGGCCAGAAGGCAGAATATAGGAAACTACATGAAAACATGAATAATTCATTGAAAATAACTGTAAACACATGAGAACTTGTTTAGAACAGCTGAAAGAGAATCTCCAAGTCAGTTCTTAGTGTAGAAAAGGTAGCTAAGATAAGGGAAATCCTTAATTCTAGTTAAGATAACATCAAACACTGTATGAGTCCTATATTCATTACTTAAAGGAGACTAGAGTGGTAAATGTGTGTTATACAAGGCAGAATACCATTGAAATAGAGAAAGAAACAAGTTCGGCAGCTTTGGAAAGCCTTACACTTCACTGAAATGTAGTACTACACTCTATAACACAGTTGAGAGACAATGTTCCCTAGCTCCCTCAGTTCAAAATAGTGTGTAGGAAGTTGTTTGATAAAGTAGGCAAAGCTTATACTTGGGCCAGAAGGCAGAATATAGGAAACTACATGAAAACATGAATAATTCAGTGAAAATGACTGTAAACAGATGAGAACTTGTTTAGAACAGCTGAAAGAGAATCTCCAAGTCAGTTCTTAGTGTAGAAAAGGTAGCTAAGATAAGGGAAATCCTTAATTCTAGTTAAGATAACATCAAACACTGTATGAGTCCTATATTCATTACTTAAAGGAGACTAGAGTGGTAAATGTGTGTTATACAAGGCAGAATACCATTGAAATAGAGAAAGAAACAAGTTCGGCAGCTTTGGAAAGCCTTACACTTCACTGAAATGTAGTACTACACTCTATAACAGGGTTGAGAGACAATGTTCCCTAGCTCCCTCAGTTCATAACAGTGTGTAGGAAGTTGTTTGATAAAGTGGCCAAAGCTTATACTTAGGCCAGAAGGCAGAATATAGGAAACTACATGAAAACATGAATAATTCATTGAAAATGACTGTAAACAGATGAGAACTTGTTTAGAACAGCTGAAAGAGAATCTCCAAGTCAGTTCTTAGTGTAGAAAAGGTAGCTAAGATAAGGGAAATCCTTAATTCCAGTTAAGATCACATGAAACACTGTATGAATCCTATATTCTTTACTTAAAGGAGACTAGAGTGGTAAATGTGTGTTATACAAGGCAGAATACCATTGAAATAGAGAAAGAAACAAGTTCGGCAGCTTTGGAAAGCCTTACACTTCACTGAAATGTAGTACTACACTCTATAACACAGTTGAGAGACAATGTTCCCTAGCTCCCTCAGTTCAAAATAGTGTGTAGGAAGTTGTTTGATAAAGTAGGCAAAGCTTATACTTGGGCCAGAAGGCAGAATATAGGAAACTACATGAAAACATGAATAATTCAGTGAAAATGACTGTAAACAGATGAGAACTTGTTTAGAACAGCTGAAAGAGAATCTCCAAGTCAGTTCTTAGTGTAGAAAAGGTAGCTAAGATAAGGGAAATCCTTAATTCTAGTTAAGATAACATCAAACACTGTATGAGTCCTATATTCATTACTTAAAGGAGACTAGAGTGGTAAATGTGTGTTATACAAGGCAGAATACCATTGAAATAGAGAAAGAAACAAGTTCGGCAGCTTTGGAAAGCCTTACACTTCACTGAAATGTAGTACTACACTCTATAACACAGTTGAGAGACATTGTTCCCTAGCTCCCTCAGTTCATTACAGTGTGTAGGAAGTTGTTTGATAAAGTGGCCAAAGCTTATACTTGGGCCAGAAGGCAGAATATAGGAAACTACATGAAAACATGAATAATTCAGTGAAAATGACTGTAAACAGATGAGAACTTGTTTAGAACAGCTGAAAGAGAATCTCCAAGTCAGTTCTTAGTGTAGAAAAGGTAGCTAAGATAAGGGAAATCCTTAATTCCAGTTAAGATCACATGAAACACTGTATGAATCCTATATTCTTTACTTAAAGGAGACTAGAGTGGTAAATGTGTGTTATACAAGGCAGAATACCATTGAAATAGAGAAAGAAACACGTTCGGCAGCTTTGGAAAGCCTTACACTTCACTGAAATGTAGTACTACACTCTATAACACAGTTGAGAGACAATGTTCACGAGCTGCCTCAGTTCATAACAGTGTGTAGGAAGTTGTTTGATAAAGTGGGCAAAGCTTATACTTGGGCCAGAAGGCAGAATATAGGAAACTACATGAAAACATGAATAATTCAGTGAAAATGACTGTAAACAGATGAGAACTTGTTTAGAACAGCTGAAAGAGAATCTCCAAGTCAGTTCTTAGTGTAGAAAAGGTAGCTAAGATAAGGGAAATCCTTAATTCTAGTTAAGATAACATCAAACACTGTATGAGTCCTATATTCATTACTTAAAGGAGACTAGAGTGGTAAATGTGTGTTATACAAGGCAGAATACCATTGAAATAGAGAAAGAAACAAGTTCGGCAGCTTTGGAAAGCCTTACACTTCACTGAAATGTAGTACTACACTCTATAACACAGTTGAGAGACAATGTTCCCTAGCTCCCTCAGTTCATTACAGTGTGTAGGAAGTTGTTTGATAAAGTGGCCAAAGCTTATACTTGGGCCAGAAGGCAGAATATAGGAAACTACATGAAAACATGAATAATTCAGTGAAAATGACTGTAAACAGATGAGAACTTGTTTAGAACAGCTGAAAGAGAATCTCCAAGTCAGTTCTTAGTGTAGAAAAGGTAGCTAAGATAAGGGAAATCCTTAATTCCAGTTAAGATCACATGAAACACTGTATGAATCCTATATTCTTTACTTAAAGGAGACTAGAGTGGTAAATGTGTGTTATACAAAGCAGAATACCATTGAAATAGAGAAAGAAACAAGTTCGGCAGCTTTGGAAAGCCTTACACTTCACTGAAATGTAGTACTACACTCTATAACACAGTTGAGAGACAATGTTCCCTAGCTCCCTCAGTTCATTACAGTGTGTAGGAAGTTGTTTGATAAAGTGGCCAAAGCTTATACTTGGGCCAGAAGGCAGAATATAGGAAACTACATGAAAACATGAATAATTCAGTGAAAATGACTGTAAACAGATGAGAACTTGTTTAGAACAGCTGAAAGAGAATCTCCAAGTCAGTTCTTAGTGTAGAAAAGGTAGCTAAGATAAGGGAAATCCTTAATTCTAGTTAAGATAACATCAAACACTGTATGAGTCCTATATTCATTACTTAAAGGAGACTAGAGTGGTAAATGTGTGTTATACAAGGCAGAATACCATTGAAATAGAGAAAGAAACAAGTTCGGCAGCTTTGGAAAGCCTTACACTTCACTGAAATGTAGTACTACACTCTATAACACAGTTGAGAGACAATGTTCCCTAGCTCCCTCAGTTCATAACAGTGTGTAGGAAGTTGTTTGATAAAGTGGCCAAAGCTTATACTTAGGCCAGAAGGCAGAATATAGGAAACTACATGAAAACATGAATAATTCATTGAAAATGACTGTAAACAGATGAGAACTTGTTTAGAACAGCTGAAAGAGAATCTCCAAGTCAGTTCTTAGTGTAGAAAAGGTAGCTAAGATAAGGGAAATCCTTAATTCCAGTTAAGATCACATGAAACACTGTATGAATCCTATATTCTTTACTTAAAGGAGACTAGAGTGGTAAATGTGTGTTATACAAGGCAGAATACCATTGAAATAGAGAAAGAAACAAGTTCGGCAGCTTTGGAAAGCCTTACACTTCACTGAAATGTAGTACTACACTCTATAACACAGTTGAGAGACAATGTTCCCTAGCTCCCTCAGTTCAAAATAGTGTGTAGGAAGTTGTTTGATAAAGTAGGCAAAGCTTATACTTGGGCCAGAAGGCAGAATATAGGAAACTACATGAAAACATGAATAATTCAGTGAAAATGACTGTAAACAGATGAGAACTTGTTTAGAACAGCTGAAAGAGAATCTCCAAGTCAGTTCTTAGTGTAGAAAAGGTAGCTAAGATAAGGGAAATCCTTAATTCTAGTTAAGATAACATCAAACACTGTATGAGTCCTATATTCATTACTTAAAGGAGACTAGAGTGGTAAATGTGTGTTATACAAGGCAGAATACCATTGAAATAGAGAAAGAAACAAGTTCGGCAGCTTTGGAAAGCCTTACACTTCACTGAAATGTAGTACTACACTCTATAACACAGTTGAGAGACAATGTTCCCTAGCTCCCTCAGTTCATTACAGTGTGTAGGAAGTTGTTTGATAAAGTGGCCAAAGCTTATGCTTGGGCCAGAAGGCAGAATATAGGAAACTACATGAAAACATGAATAATTCAGTGAAAATGACTGTAAACAGATGAGAACTTGTTTAGAACAGCTGAAAGAGAATCTCCAAGTCAGTTCTTAGTGTAGAAAAGGTAGCTAAGATAAGGGAAATCCTTAATTCCAGTTAAGATCACATGAAACACTGTATGAATCCTATATTCTTTACTTAAAGGAGACTAGAGTGGTAAATGTGTGTTATACAAGGCAGAATACCATTGAAATAGAGAAAGAAACACGTTCGGCAGCTTTGGAAAGCCTTACACTTCACTGAAATGTAGTACTACACTCTATAACACAGTTGAGAGACAATGTTCACGAGCTGCCTCAGTTCATAACAGTGTGTAGGAAGTTGTTTGATAAAGTGGGCAAAGCTTATACTTGGGCCAGAAGGCAGAATATAGGAAACTACATGAAAACATGAATAATTCAGTGAAAATGACTGTAAACAGATGAGAACTTGTTTAGAACAGCTGAAAGAGAATCTCCAAGTCAGTTCTTAGTGTAGAAAAGGTAGCTAAGATAAGGGAAATCCTTAATTCTAGTTAAGATAACATCAAACACTGTATGAGTCCTATATTCATTACTTAAAGGAGACTAGAGTGGTAAATGTGTGTTATACAAGGCAGAATACCATTGAAATAGAGAAAGAAACAAGTTCGGCAGCTTTGGAAAGCCTTACACTTCACTGAAATGTAGTACTACACTCTATAACACAGTTGAGAGACAATGTTCCCTAGCTCCCTCAGTTCATTACAGTGTGTAGGAAGTTGTTTGATAAAGTGGCCAAAGCTTATACTTGGGCCAGAAGGCAGAATATAGGAAACTACATGAAAACATGAATAATTCAGTGAAAATGACTGTAAACAGATGAGAACTTGTTTAGAACAGCTGAAAGAGAATCTCCAAGTCAGTTCTTAGTGTAGAAAAGGTAGCTAAGATAAGGGAAATCCTTAATTCCAGTTAAGATCACATGAAACACTGTATGAATCCTATATTCTTTACTTAAAGGAGACTAGAGTGGTAAATGTGTGTTATACAAGGCAGAATACCATTGAAATAGAGAAAGAAACAAGTTCGGCAGCTTTGGAAAGCCTTACACTTCACTGAAATGTAGTAGTACACTCTATAACACAGTTGAGAGACAATGTTCCCTAGCTCCCTCAGTTCATTACAGTGTGTAGGAAGTTGTTTGATAAAGTGGCCAAAGCTTATACTTGGGCCAGAAGGCAGAATATAGGAAACTACATGAAAACATGAATAATTCAGTGAAAATGACTGTAAACAGATGAGAACTTGTTTAGAACAGCTGAAAGAGAATCTCCAAGTCAGTTCTTAGTGTAGAAAAGGTAGCTAAGATAAGGGAAATCCTTAATTCCAGTTAAGATAACATCAAACACTGTATGAGTCCTATATTCATTACTTAAAGGAGACTAGAGTGGTAAATGTGTGTTATACAAGGCAGAATACCATTGAAATAGAGAAAGAAACAAGTTCGGCAGCTTTGGAAAGCCTTACACTTCACTGAAATGTAGTACTACACTCTATAACACAGTTGAGAGACAATGTTCCCTAGCTCCCTCAGTTCATTACAGTGTGTAGGAAGTTGTTTGATAAAGTGGCCAAAGCTTATACTTGGGCCAGAAGGCAGAATATAGGAAACTACATGAAAACATGAATAATTCAGTGAAAATGACTGTAAACAGATGAGAACTTGTTTAGAACAGCTGAAAGAGAATCTCCAAGTCAGTTCTTAGTGTAGAAAAGGTAGCTAAGATAAGGGAAATCCTTAATTCCAGTTAAGATCACATGAAACACTGTATGAATCCTATATTCTTTACTTAAAGGAGACTAGAGTGGTAAATGTGTGTTATACAAGGCAGAATACCATTGAAATAGAGAAAGAAACACGTTCGGCAGCTTTGGAAAGCCTTACACTTCACTGAAATGTAGTACTACACTCTATAACACAGTTGAGAGACAATGTTCACGAGCTGCCTCAGTTCATAACAGTGTGTAGGAAGTTGTTTGATAAAGTGGGCAAAGCTTATACTTGGGCCAGAAGGCAGAATATAGGAAACTACATGAAAACATGAATAATTCAGTGAAAATGACTGTAAACAGATGAGAACTTGTTTAGAACAGCTGAAAGAGAATCTCCAAGTCAGTTCTTAGTGTAGAAAAGGTAGCTAAGATAAGGGAAATCCTTAATTCTAGTTAAGATAACATCAAACACTGTATGAGTCCTATATTCATTACTTAAAGGAGACTAGAGTGGTAAATGTGTGTTATACAAGGCAGAATACCATTGAAATAGAGAAAGAAACAAGTTCGGCAGCTTTGGAAAGCCTTACACTTCACTGAAATGTAGTACTACACTCTATAACACAGTTGAGAGACAATGTTCCCTAGCTCCCTCAGTTCATTACAGTGTGTAGGAAGTTGTTTGATAAAGTGGCCAAAGCTTATACTTGGGCCAGAAGGCAGAATATAGGAAACTACATGAAAACATGAATAATTCAGTGAAAATGACTGTAAACAGATGAGAACTTGTTTAGAACAGCTGAAAGAGAATCTCCAAGTCAGTTCTTAGTGTAGAAAAGGTAGCTAAGATAAGGGAAATCCTTAATTCCAGTTAAGATCACATGAAACACTGTATGAATCCTATATTCTTTACTTAAAGGAGACTAGAGTGGTAAATGTGTGTTATACAAGGCAGAATACCATTGAAATAGAGAAAGAAACACGTTCGGCAGCTTTGGAAAGCCTTACACTTCACTGAAATGTAGTACTACACTCTATAACACAGTTGAGAGACAATGTTCACGAGCTGCCTCAGTTCATAACAGTGTGTAGGAAGTTGTTTGATAAAGTGGGCAAAGCTTATACTTGGGCCAGAAGGCAGAATATAGGAAAATACATGAAAACATGAATAATTCAGTGAAAATGACTGTAAACAGATGAGAACTTGTTTAGAACAGCTGAAAGAGAATCTCCAAGTCAGTTCTTAGTGTAGAAAAGGTAGCTAAGATAAGGGAAATCCTTAATTCTAGTTAAGATAACATCAAACACTGTATGAGTCCTATATTCATTACTTAAAGGAGACTAGAGTGGTAAATGTGTGTTATACAAGGCAGAATACCATTGAAATAGAGAAAGAAACAAGTTCGGCAGCTTTGGAAAGCCTTACACTTCACTGAAATGTAGTACTACACTCTATAACACAGTTGAGAGACAATGTTCCCTAGCTCCCTCAGTTCATAACAGTGTGTAGGAAGTTGTTTGATAAAGTGGCCAAAGCTTATACTTGGGCCAGAAGGCAGAATATAGGAAACTACATGAAAACATGAATAATTCATTGAAAATGACTGTAAACAGATGAGAACTTGTTTAGAACAGCTGAAAGAGAATCTCCAAGTCAGTTCTTAGTGTAGAAAAGGTAGCTAAGATAAGGGAAATCCTTAATTCCAGTTGAGATCACATGAAACACTGTATGAATCCTATATTCTTTACTTAAAGGAGACTAGAGTGGTAAATGTGTGTTATACAAGGCAGAATACCATTGAAATAGAGAAAGAAACAAGTTCGGCAGCTTTGGAAAGCCTTACACTTCACTGAAATGTAGTACTACACTCTATAACACAGTTGAGAGACAATGTTCCCTAGCTCCCTCAGTTCATAACAGTGTGTAGGAAGTTGTTTGATAAAGTAGGCAAAGCTTATACTTGGGCCAGAAGGCAGAATATAGGAAACTACATGAAAACATGAATAATTCAGTGAAAATGACTGTAAACAGATGAGAACTTGTTTAGAACAGCTGAAAGAGAATCTCCAAGTCAGTTCTTAGTGTAGAAAAGGTAGCTAAGATAAGGGAAATCCTTAATTCCAGTTAAGATTACATGAAACACTGTATGAATCCTATATTTTTTACTTAAAGGAGACTAGAGTGGTAAATGTGTGTTATACAAGGCAGAATACCATTGAAATAGAGAAAGAAACACTTTCGGCAGCTTTGGAAAGCCTTACACTTCACTGAAATGTAGTACTACACTCTATAACACAGTTGAGAGACAATGTTCACGAGCTGCCTCAGTTCATAACAGTGTGTAGGAAGTTGTTTGATAAAGTGGGCAAAGCTTATACTTGGGCCAGAAGGCAGAATATAGGAAACTACATGAAAACATGAATAATTCAGTGAAAATGACTTTAAACAGATGAGAACTTGTTTAGAACAGCTGAAAGAGAATCTCCAAGTCAGTTCTTAGTGTAGAAAAGGTAGCTAAGATAAGGGAAATCCTTAATTCTAGTTAAGATAACATCAAACACTGTATGAGTCCTATATTCATTACTTAAAGGAGACTAGAGTGGTAAATGTGTGTTATACAAGGCAGAATACCATTGAAATAGAGAAAGAAACAAGTTCGGCAGCTTTGGAAAGCCTTACACTTCACTGAAATGTAGTACTACACTCTATAACACAGTTGAGAGACAATGTTCCCTAGCTCCCTCAGTTCATTACAGTGTGTAGGAAGTTGTTTGATAAAGTGGCCAAAGCTTATACTTGGGCCAGAAGGCAGAATATAGGAAACTACATGAAAACATGAATAATTCAGTGAAAATGACTGTAAACAGATGAGAACTTGTTTAGAACAGCTGAAAGAGAATCTCCAAGTCAGTTCTTAGTGTAGAAAAGGTAGCTAAGATAAGGGAAATCCTTAATTCTAGTTAAGATAACATCAAACACTGTATGAGTCCTATATTCATTACTTAAAGGAGACTAGAGTGGTAAATGTGTGTTATACAAGGCAGAATACCATTGAAATAGAGAAAGAAACAAGTTCGGCAGCTTTGGAAAGCCTTACACTTCACTGAAATGTAGTACTACACTCTATAACACAGTTGAGAGACAATGTTCCCTAGCTCCCTCAGTTCATAACAGTGTGTAGGAAGTTGTTTGATAAAGTGGCCAAAGCTTATACTTGGGCCAGAAGGCAGAATATAGGAAACTACATGAAAACATGAATAATTCATTGAAAATGACTGTAAACAGATGAGAACTTGTTTAGAACAGCTGAAAGAGAATCTCCAAGTCAGTTCTTAGTGTAGAAAAGGTAGCTAAGATAAGGGAAATCCTTAATTCCAGTTAAGATCACATGAAACACTGTATGAATCCTATATTCTTTACTTAAAGGAGACTAGAGTGGTAAATGTGTGTTATACAAGGCAGAATACCATTGAAATAGAGAAAGAAACAAGTTCGGCAGCTTTGGAAAGCCTTACACTTCACTGAAATGTAGTACTACACTCTGTAACACAGTTGAGAGACAATGTTCCCTAGCTCCCTCAGTTCATAACAGTGTGTAGGAAGTTGTTTGATAAAGTGGGCAAAGCTTATACTTGGGCCAGAAGGCAGAATATAGGAAACTACATGAAAACATGAATAATTCAGTGAAAATGACTGTAAACAGATGAGAACTTGTTTAGAACAGATGAAAGAGAATCTCCAAGTCAGTTCTTAGTGTAGAAAAGGTAGCTAAGATAAGGGACATCCTTAATTCGAGTTAAGATCACATTAAACACTGTATGAATCCTATATTGCTTACTTAAAGGAGACTAGAGTGATAAATGTGTATTATATAAGGCAGAATACCATTGAAATAGAGAAAGAAACACGTTCGGCAGCTTTGGAAAGCCTTACACTACACAGAAATATACTACTACACTCTATAACACAGTTCAGAGACAATGTTCTCTAGCTCCCTAAGTTCATAACAGTGTGTAGGAAGTTGTTTGATAAGGTGGGCAAAGCTTATACTTGGGCCAGAAGGCAGAATATAGGAAACTACATGAAAACATGAATAATTCATTGAAAATGACTGTAAACAGATGAGAACTTGTTTAGAACAGCTGAAAGAGAATCTCCAAGTCAGTTCTTAGTGTAGAAAAGGTAGCTAAGATAAGGGAAATCCTTAATTCCAGTTAAGATCACATGAAACACTGTATGAATCCTATATTCTTTACTTAAAGGAGACTAGAGTGGTAAATGTGTGTTATACAAGGCAGAATACCATTGAAATAGAGAAAGAAACAAGTTCGGCAGCTTTGGAAAGCCTTACACTTCACTGAAATGTAGTACTACACTCTATAACACAGTTGAGAGACAATGTTCCCTAGCTCCCTCAGTTCAAAATAGTGTGTAGGAAGTTGTTTGATAAAGTAGGCAAAGCTTATACTTGGGCCAGAAGGCAGAATATAGGAAACTACATGAAAACATGAATAATTCAGTGAAAATGACTGTAAACAGATGAGAACTTGTTTAGAACAGCTGAAAGAGAATCTCCAAGTCAGTTCTTAGTGTAGAAAAGGTAGCTAAGATAAGGGAAATCCTTAATTCTAGTTAAGATAACATCAAACACTGTATGAGTCCTATATTCATTACTTAAAGGAGACTAGAGTGGTAAATGTGTGTTATACAAGGCAGAATACCATTGAAATAGAGAAAGAAACAAGTTCGGCAGCTTTGGAAAGCCTTACACTTCACTGAAATGTAGTACTACACTCTATAACACAGTTGAGAGACATTGTTCCCTAGCTCCCTCAGTTCATTACAGTGTGTAGGAAGTTGTTTGATAAAGTGGCCAAAGCTTATACTTGGGCCAGAAGGCAGAATATAGGAAACTACATGAAAACATGAATAATTCAGTGAAAATGACTGTAAACAGATGAGAACTTGTTTAGAACAGCTGAAAGAGAATCTCCAAGTCAGTTCTTAGTGTAGAAAAGGTAGCTAAGATAAGGGAAATCCTTAATTCCAGTTAAGATCACATGAAACACTGTATGAATCCTATATTCTTTACTTAAAGGAGACTAGAGTGGTAAATGTGTGTTATACAAGGCAGAATACCATTGAAATAGAGAAAGAAACACGTTCGGCAGCTTTGGAAAGCCTTACACTTCACTGAAATGTAGTACTACACTCTATAACACAGTTGAGAGACAATGTTCACGAGCTGCCTCAGTTCATAACAGTGTGTAGGAAGTTGTTTGATAAAGTGGGCAAAGCTTATACTTGGGCCGGAAGGCAGAATATAGGAAACTACATGAAAACATGAATAATTCAGTGAAAATGACTGTAAACAGATGAGAACTTGTTTAGAACAGCTGAAAGAGAATCTCCAAGTCAGTTCTTAGTGTAGAAAAGGTAGCTAAGATAAGGGAAATCCTTAATTCTAGTTAAGATAACATCAAACACTGTATGAGTCCTATATTCATTACTTAAAGGAGACTAGAGTGGTAAATGTGTGTTATACAAGGCAGAATACCATTGAAATAGAGAAAGAAACAAGTTCGGCAGCTTTGGAAAGCCTTACACTTCACTGAAATGTAGTACTACACTCTATAACACAGTTGAGAGACAATGTTCCCTAGCTCCCTCAGTTCATTACAGTGTGTAGGAAGTTGTTTGATAAAGTGGCCAAAGCTTATACTTGGGCCAGAAGGCAGAATATAGGAAACTACATGAAAACATGAATAATTCAGTGAAAATGACTGTAAACAGATGAGAACTTGTTTAGAACAGCTGAAAGAGAATCTCCAAGTCAGTTCTTAGTGTAGAAAAGGTAGCTAAGATAAGGGAAATCCTTAATTCCAGTTAAGATCACATGAAACACTGTATGAATCCTATATTCTTTACTTAAAGGAGACTAGAGTGGTAAATGTGTGTTATACAAGGCAGAATACCATTGAAATAGAGAAAGAAACAAGTTCGGCAGCTTTGGAAAGCCTTACACTTCACTGAAATGTAGTACTACACTCTATAACACAGTTGAGAGACAATGTTCCCTAGCTCCCTCAGTTCATTACAGTGTGTAGGAAGTTGTTTGATAAAGTGGCCAAAGCTTATACTTGGGCCAGAAGGCAGAATATAGGAAACTACATGAAAACATGAATAATTCAGTGAAAATGACTGTAAACAGATGAGAACTTGTTTAGAACAGCTGAAAGAGAATCTCCAAGTCAGTTCTTAGTGTAGAAAAGGTAGCTAAGATAAGGGAAATCCTTAATTCTAGTTAAGATAACATCAAACACTGTATGAGTCCTATATTCATTACTTAAAGGAGACTAGAGTGGTAAATGTGTGTTATACAAGGCAGAATACCATTGAAATAGAGAAAGAAACAAGTTCGGCAGCTTTGGAAAGCCTTACACTTCACTGAAATGTAGTACTACACTCTATAACACAGTTGAGAGACAATGTTCCCTAGCTCCCTCAGTTCATAACAGTGTGTAGGAAGTTGTTTGATAAAGTGGCCAAAGCTTATACTTAGGCCAGAAGGCAGAATATAGGAAACTACATGAAAACATGAATAATTCATTGAAAATGACTGTAAACAGATGAGAACTTGTTTAGAACAGCTGAAAGAGAATCTCCAAGTCAGTTCTTAGTGTAGAAAAGGTAGCTAAGATAAGGGAAATCCTTAATTCCAGTTAAGATCACATGAAACACTGTATGAATCCTATATTCTTTACTTAAAGGAGACTAGAGTGGTAAATGTGTGTTATACAAGGCAGAATACCATTGAAATAGAGAAAGAAACACGTTCGGCAGCTTTGGAAAGCCTTACACTTCACTGAAATGTAGTACTACACTCTATAACACAGTTGAGAGACAATGTTCACGAGCTGCCTCAGTTCATAACAGTGTGTAGGAAGTTGTTTGATAAAGTGGGCAAAGCTTATACTTGGGCCAGAAGGCAGAATATAGGAAACTACATGAAAACATGAATAATTCAGTGAAAATGACTGTAAACAGATGAGAACTTGTTTAGAACAGCTGAAAGAGAATCTCCAAGTCAGTTCTTAGTGTAGAAAAGGTAGCTAAGATAAGGGAAATCCTTAATTCTAGTTAAGATAACATCAAACACTGTATGAGTCCTATATTCATTACTTAAAGGAGACTAGAGTGGTAAATGTGTGTTATACAAGGCAGAATACCATTGAAATAGAGAAAGAAACAAGTTCGGCAGCTTTGGAAAGCCTTACACTTCACTGAAATGTAGTACTACACTCTATAACACAGTTGAGAGACAATGTTCCCTAGCTCCCTCAGTTCATTACAGTGTGTAGGAAGTTGTTTGATAAAGTGGCCAAAGCTTATACTTGGGCCAGAAGGCAGAATATAGGAAACTACATGAAAACATGAATAATTCAGTGAAAATGACTGTAAACAGATGAGAACTTGTTTAGAACAGCTGAAAGAGAATCTCCAAGTCAGTTCTTAGTGTAGAAAAGGTAGCTAAGATAAGGGAAATCCTTAATTCCAGTTAAGATCACATGAAACACTGTATGAATCCTATATTCTTTACTTAAAGGAGACTAGAGTGGTAAATGTGTGTTATACAAGGCAGAATACCATTGAAATAGAGAAAGAAACAAGTTCGGCAGCTTTGGAAAGCCTTACACTTCACTGAAATGTAGTAGTACACTCTATAACACAGTTGAGAGACAATGTTCCCTAGCTCCCTCAGTTCATTACAGT
This sequence comes from Pipistrellus hanaki, assembly GCF_964339955.1. NCBI lineage: Eukaryota > Metazoa > Chordata > Mammalia > Chiroptera > Vespertilionidae > Pipistrellus > Pipistrellus hanaki. The sequence goes on from NC_140511.1 coordinate 655,740, forward strand.
GTGTAGGAAGTTGTTTGATAAAGTGGCCAAAGCTTATACTTGGGCCAGAAGGCAGAATATAGGAAACTACATGAAAACATGAATAATTCAGTGAAAATGACTGTAAACAGATGAGAACTTGTTTAGAACAGCTGAAAGAGAATCTCCAAGTCAGTTCTTAGTGTAGAAAAGGTAGCTAAGATAAGGGAATTCCTTAATTCCAGTTAAGATCACATGAAACACTGTATGAATCCTATATTCTTTACTTAAAGGAGACTAGAGTGGTAAATGTGTGTTATACAAGGCAGAATACCATTGAAATAGAGAAAGAAACACGTTCGGCAGCTTTGGAAAGCCTTACACTTCACTGAAATGTAGTACTACACTCTATAACACAGTTGAGAGACAATGTTCACGAGCTGCCTCAGTTCATAACAGTGTGTAGGAAGTTGTTTGATAAAGTGGGCAAAGCTTATACTTGGGCCAGAAGGCAGAATATAGGAAACTACATGAAAACATGAATAATTCAGTGAAAATGACTGTAAACAGATGAGAACTTGTTTAGAACAGATGAAAGAGAATCTCCAAGTCAGTTCTTAGTGTAGAAAAGGTAGCTAAGATAAGGGAAATCCTTAATTCGAGTTAAGATCACATTAAACACTGTATGAATCCTATATTGCTTACTTAAAGGAGACTAGAGTGATAAATGTGTATTATATAAGGCAGAATACCATTGAAATAGAGAAAGAAACACGTTGGGCAGCTTTGGAAAGCCTTACACTACACAGTAATATACTACTACACTCTATAACACAGTTCAGAGACAATGTTCTCTAGCTCCCTAAGTTCATAACAGTGTGTAGGAAGTTGTTTGATAAGGTGGGCAAAGCTTATACTTGGGCCAGAAGGCAGAATATAGGAAACTACATGAAAACATGAATAATTCATTGAAAATGACTGTAAACACATGAGAACTTGTTTAGAACAGCTGAAAGAGAATCTCCAAGTCAGTTCTTAGTGTAGAAAAGGTAGCTAAGATAAGGGAAATCCTTAATTCTAGTTAAGATAACATCAAACACTGTATGAGTCCTATATTCATTACTTAAAGGAGACTAGAGTGGTAAATGTGTGTTATACAAGGCAGAATACCATTGAAATAGAGAAAGAAACAAGTTCGGCAGCTTTGGAAAGCCTTACACTTCACTGAAATGTAGTACTACACTCTATAACACAGTTGAGAGACAATGTTCCCTAGCTCCCTCAGTTCATAACAGTGTGTAGGAAGTTGTTTGATAAAGTGGCCAAAGCTTATACTTGGGCCAGAAGGCAGAATATAGGAAACTACATGAAAACATGAATAATTCATTGAAAATGACTGTAAACAGATGAGAACTTGTTTAGAACAGCTGAAAGAGAATCTCCAAGTCAGTTCTTAGTGTAGAAAAGGTAGCTAAGATAAGGGAAATCCTTAATTCCAGTTAAGATCACATGAAACACTGTATGAATCCTATATTCTTTACTTAAAGGAGACTAGAGTGGTAAATGTGTGTTATACAAGGCAGAATACCATTGAAATAGAGAAAGAAACAAGTTCGGCAGCTTTGGAAAGCCTTACACTTCACTGAAATGTAGTACTACACTCTATAACACAGTTGAGAGACAATGTTCCCTAGCTCCCTCAGTTCATTACAGTGTGTAGGAAGTTGTTTGATAAAGTGGCCAAAGCTTATACTTGGGCCAGAAGGCAGAATATAGGAAACTACATGAAAACATGAATAATTCAGTGAAAATGACTGTAAACAGATGAGAACTTGTTTAGAACAGCTGAAAGAGAATCTCCAAGTCAGTTCTTAGTGTAGAAAAGGTAGCTAAGATAAGGGAATTCCTTAATTCCAGTTAAGATCACATGAAACACTCTATGAATCCTATATTCTTTACTTAAAGGAGACTAGAGTGGTAAATGTGTGTTATACAAGGCAGAATACCATTGAAATAGAGAAAGAAACACGTTCGGCAGCTTTGGAAAGCCTTACACTTCACTGAAATGTAGTACTACACTCTATAACACAGTTGAGAGACAATGTTCACGAGCTGCCTCAGTTCATAACAGTGTGTAGGAAGTTGTTTGATAAAGTGGGCAAAGCTTATACTTGGGCCAGAAGGCAGAATATAGGAAACTACATGAAAACATGAATAATTCAGTGAAAATGACTGTAAACAGATGAGAACTTGTTTAGAACAGCTGAAAGAGAATCTCCAAGTCAGTTCTTAGTGTAGAAAAGGTAGCTAAGATAAGGGAAATCCTTAATTCCAGTTAAGATAACATCAAACACTGTATGAGTCCTATATTCATTACTTAAAGGAGACTAGAGTGGTAAATGTGTGTTATACAAGGCAGAATACCATTGAAATAGAGAAAGAAACAAGTTCGGCAGCTTTGGAAAGCCTTACACTTCACTGAAATGTAGTACTACACTCTATAACACAGTTGAGAGACAATGTTCCCTAGCTCCCTCAGTTCATTACAGTGTGTAGGAAGTTGTTTGATAAAGTGGCCAAAGCTTATACTTGGGCCAGAAGGCAGAATATAGGAAACTACATGAAAACATGAATAATTCATTGAAAATGACTGTAAACAGATGAGAACTTGTTTAGAACAGCTGAAAGAGAATCTCCAAGTCAGTTCTTAGTGTAGAAAAGGTAGCTAAGATAAGGGAAATCCTTAATTCCAGTTAAGATCACATGAAACACTGTATGAATCCTATATTCTTTACTTAAAGGAGACTAGAGTGGTAAATGTGGGTTATACAAGGCAGAATACCATTGAAATAGAGAAAGAAACACGTTCGGCAGCTTTGGAAAGCCTTACACTTCACTGAAATGTAGTACTACACTCTATAACACAGTTGAGAGACAATGTTCACGAGCTGCCTCAGTTCATAACAGTGTGTAGGAAGTTGTTTGATAAAGTGGGCAAAGCTTATACTTGGGCCAGAAGGCAGAATATAGGAAACTACATGAAAACATGAATAATTCAGTGAAAATGACTGTAAACAGATGAGAACTTGTTTAGAACAGCTGAAAGAGAATCTCCAAGTCAGTTCTTAGTGTAGAAAAGGTAGCTAAGATAAGGGAAATCCTTAATTCTAGTTAAGATAACATCAAACACTGTATGAGTCCTATATTCATTACTTAAAGGAGACTAGAGTGGTAAATGTGTGTTATACAAGGCAGAATAGCATTGAAATAGAGAAAGAAACAAGTTCGGCAGCTTTGGAAAGCCTTACACTTCACTGAAATGTAGTACTACACTCTATAACACAGTTGAGAGACAATGTTCCCTAGCTCCCTCAGTTCATTACAGTGTGTAGGAAGTTGTTTGATAAAGTGGCCAAAGCTTATACTTGGGCCAGAAGGCAGAATATAGGAAACTACATGAAAACATGAATAATTCAGTGAAAATGACTGTAAACAGATGAGAACTTGTTTAGAACAGCTGAAAGAGAATCTCCAAGTCAGTTCTTAGTGTAGAAAAGGTAGCTAAGATAAGGGAAATCCTTAATTCCAGTTAAGATCACATGAAACACTCTATGAATCCTATATTCTTTACTTAAAGGAGACTAGAGTGGTAAATGTGTGTTATACAAGGCAGAATACCATTGAAATAGAGAAAGAAACAAGTTCGGCAGCTTTGGAAAGCCTTACACTTCACTGAAATGTAGTACTACACTCTATAACACAGTTGAGAGACAATGTTCACGAGCTGCCTCAGTTCATAACAGTGTGTAGGAAATTGTTTGATAAAGTGGGCAAAGCTTATACTTGGGCCAGAAGGCAGAATATAGGAAACTACATGAAAACATGAATAATTCAGTGAAAATGACTGTAAACAGATGAGAACTTGTTTAGAACTGCTGAAAGAGAATCTCCAAGTCAGTTCTTAGTGTAGAAAAGGTAGCTAAGATAAGGGAAATCCTTAATTCTAGTTAAGATAACATCAAACACTGTATGAGTCCTATATTCATTACTTAAAGAAGACTAGAGTGGTAAATGTGTGTTATACAAGGCAGAATACCATTGAAATAGAGAAAGAAACAAGTTCGGCAGCTTTGGAAAGCCTTACACTTCACTGAAATGTAGTACTACACTCTATAACACAGTTGAGAGACAATGTTCCCTAGCTCCCTCAGTTCATAACAGTGTGTAGGAAGTTGTTTGATAAAGTGGCCAAAGCTTATACTTGGGCCAGAAGGCAGAATATAGGAAACTACATGAAAACATGAATAATTCATTGAAAATGACTGTAAACAGATGAGAACTTGTTTAGAACAGCTGAAAGAGAATCTCCAAGTCAGTTCTTAGTGTAGAAAAGGTAGCTAAGATAAGGGAAATCCTTAATTCCAGTTGAGATCACATGAAACACTGTATGAATCCTATATTCTTTACTTAAAGGAGACTAGAGTGGTAAATGTGTGTTATACAAGGCAGAATACCATTGAAATAGAGAAAGAAACAAGTTCGGCAGCTTTGGAAAGCCTTACACTTCACTGAAATGTAGTACTACACTCTATAACACAGTTGAGAGACAATGTTCCCTAGCTCCCTCAGTTCATTACAGTGTGTAGGAAGTTGTTTGATAAAGTGGCCAAAGCTTATACTTGGGCCAGAAGGCAGAATATAGGAAACTACATGAAAACATGAATAATTCAGTGAAAATGACTGTAAACAGATGAGAACTTGTTTAGAACAGCTGAAAGAGAATCTCCAAGTCAGTTCTTAGTGTAGAAAAGGTAGCTAAGATAAGGGAAATCCTTAATTCCAGTTAAGATCACATGAAACACTGTATGAATCCTATATTCTTTACTTAAAGGAGACTAGAGTGGTAAATGTGTGTTATACAAGGCAGAATACCATTGAAATAGAGAAAGAAACAAGTTCGGCAGCTTTGGAAAGCCTTACACTTCACTGAAATGTAGTAGTACACTCTATAACACAGTTGAGAGACAATGTTCCCTAGCTCCCTCAGTTCATTACAGTGTGTAGGAAGTTGTTTGATAAAGTGGCCAAAGCTTATACTTGGGCCAGAAGGCAGAATATAGGAAACTACATGAAAACATGAATAATTCAGTGAAAATGACTGTAAACAGATGAGAACTTGTTTAGAACAGCTGAAAGAGAATCTCCAAGTCAGTTCTTAGTGTAGAAAAGGTAGCTAAGATAAGGGAATTCCTTAATTCCAGTTAAGATCACATGAAACACTGTATGAATCCTATATTCTTTACTTAAAGGAGACTAGAGTGGTAAATGTGTGTTATACAAGGCAGAATACCATTGAAATAGAGAAAGAAACACGTTCGGCAGCTTTGGAAAGCCTTACACTTCACTGAAATGTAGTACTACACTCTATAACACAGTTGAGAGACAATGTTCACGAGCTGCCTCAGTTCATAACAGTGTGTAGGAAGTTGTTTGATAAAGTGGGCAAAGCTTATACTTGGGCCAGAAGGCAGAATATAGGAAACTACATGAAAACATGAATAATTCAGTGAAAATGACTGTAAACAGATGAGAACTTGTTTAGAACAGATGAAAGAGAATCTCCAAGTCAGTTCTTAGTGTAGAAAAGGTAGCTAAGATAAGGGAAATCCTTAATTCGAGTTAAGATCACATTAAACACTGTATGAATCCTATATTGCTTACTTAAAGGAGACTAGAGTGATAAATGTGTATTATATAAGGCAGAATACCATTGAAATAGAGAAAGAAACACGTTGGGCAGCTTTGGAAAGCCTTACACTACACAGAAATATACTACTACACTCTATAACACAGTTCAGAGACAATGTTCTCTAGCTCCCTAAGTTCATAACAGTGTGTAGGAAGTTGTTTGATAAGGTGGGCAAAGCTTATACTTAGGCCAGAAGGCAGAATATAGGAAACTACATGAAAACATGAATAATTCATTGAAAATGACTGTAAACACATGAGAACTTGTTTAGAACAGCTGAAAGAGAATCTCCAAGTCAGTTCTTAGTGTAGAAAAGGTAGCTAAGATAAGGGAAATCCTTAATTCTAGTTAAGATAACATCAAACACTGTATGAGTCCTATATTCATTACTTAAAGGAGACTAGAGTGGTAAATGTGTGTTATACAAGGCAGAATACCATTGAAATAGAGAAAGAAACAAGTTCGGCAGCTTTGGAAAGCCTTACACTTCACTGAAATGTAGTACTACACTCTATAACACAGTTGAGAGACAATGTTCCCTAGCTCCCTCAGTTCATAACAGTGTGTAGGAAGTTGTTTGATAAAGTGGCCAAAGCTTATACTTGGGCCAGAAGGCAGAATATAGGAAACTACATGAAAACATGAATAATTCATTGAAAATGACTGTAAACAGATGAGAACTTGTTTAGAACAGCTGAAAGAGAATCTCCAAGTCAGTTCTTAGTGTAGAAAAGGTAGCTAAGATAAGGGAAATCCTTAATTCCAGTTAAGATCACATGAAACACTGTATGAATCCTATATTCTTTACTTAAAGGAGACTAGAGTGGTAAATGTGTGTTATACAAGGCAGAATACCATTGAAATAGAGAAAGAAACAAGTTCGGCAGCTTTGGAAAGCCTTACACTTCACTGAAATGTAGTACTACACTCTATAACACAGTTGAGAGACAATGTTCCCTAGCTCCCTCAGTTCATTACAGTGTGTAGGAAGTTGTTTGATAAAGTGGCCAAAGCTTATACTTGGGCCAGAAGGCAGAATATAGGAAACTACATGAAAACATGAATAATTCAGTGAAAATGACTGTAAACAGATGAGAACTTGTTTAGAACAGCTGAAAGAGAATCTCCAAGTCAGTTCTTAGTGTAGAAAAGGTAGCTAAGATAAGGGAATTCCTTAATTCCAGTTAAGATCACATGAAACACTCTATGAATCCTATATTCTTTACTTAAAGGAGACTAGAGTGGTAAATGTGTGTTATACAAGGCAGAATACCATTGAAATAGAGAAAGAAACACGTTCGGCAGCTTTGGAAAGCCTTACACTTCACTGAAATGTAGTACTACACTCTATAACACAGTTGAGAGACAATGTTCACGAGCTGCCTCAGTTCATAACAGTGTGTAGGAAGTTGTTTGATAAAGTGGGCAAAGCTTATACTTGGGCCAGAAGGCAGAATATAGGAAACTACATGAAAACATGAATAATTCAGTGAAAATGACTGTAAACAGATGAGAACTTGTTTAGAACAGCTGAAAGAGAATCTCCAAGTCAGTTCTTAGTGTAGAAAAGGTAGCTAAGATAAGGGAAATCCTTAATTCCAGTTAAGATAACATCAAACACTGTATGAGTCCTATATTCATTACTTAAAGGAGACTAGAGTGGTAAATGTGTGTTATACAAGGCAGAATACCATTGAAATAGAGAAAGAAACAAGTTCGGCAGCTTTGGAAAGCCTTACACTTCACTGAAATGTAGTACTACACTCTATAACACAGTTGAGAGACAATGTTCCCTAGCTCCCTCAGTTCATTACAGTGTGTAGGAAGTTGTTTGATAAAGTGGCCAAAGCTTATACTTGGGCCAGAAGGCAGAATATAGGAAACTACATGAAAACATGAATAATTCAGTGAAAATGACTGTAAACAGATGAGAACTTGTTTAGAACAGCTGAAAGAGAATCTCCAAGTCAGTTCTTAGTGTAGAAAAGGTAGCTAAGATAAGGGAAATCCTTAATTCCAGTTAAGATCACATGAAACACTGTATGAATCCTATATTCTTTACTTAAAGGAGACTAGAGTGGTAAATGTGGGTTATACAAGGCAGAATACCATTGAAATAGAGAAAGAAACACGTTCGGCAGCTTTGGAAAGCCTTACACTTCACTGAAATGTAGTACTACACTCTATAACACAGTTGAGAGACAATGTTCACGAGCTGCCTCAGTTCATAACAGTGTGTAGGAAGTTGTTTGATAAAGTGGGCAAAGCTTATACTTGGGCCAGAAGGCAGAATATAGGAAACTACATGAAAACATGAATAATTCAGTGAAAATGACTGTAAACAGATGAGAACTTGTTTAGAACAGCTGAAAGAGAATCTCCAAGTCAGTTCTTAGTGTAGAAAAGGTAGCTAAGATAAGGGAAATCCTTAATTCTAGTTAAGATAACATCAAACACTGTATGAGTCCTATATTCATTACTTAAAGGAGACTAGAGTGGTAAATGTGTGTTATACAAGGCAGAATAGCATTGAAATAGAGAAAGAAACAAGTTCGGCAGCTTTGGAAAGCCTTACACTTCACTGAAATGTAGTACTACACTCTATAACACAGTTGAGAGACAATGTTCCCTAGCTCCCTCAGTTCATTACAGTGTGTAGGAAGTTGTTTGATAAAGTGGCCAAAGCTTATACTTGGGCCAGAAGGCAGAATATAGGAAACTACATGAAAACATGAATAATTCAGTGAAAATGACTGTAAACAGATGAGAACTTGTTTAGAACAGCTGAAAGAGAATCTCCAAGTCAGTTCTTAGTGTAGAAAAGGTAGCTAAGATAAGGGAAATCCTTAATTCCAGTTAAGATCACATGAAACACTCTATGAATCCTATATTCTTTACTTAAAGGAGACTAGAGTGGTAAATGTGTGTTATACAAGGCAGAATACCATTGAAATAGAGAAAGAAACAAGTTCGGCAGCTTTGGAAAGCCTTACACTTCACTGAAATGTAGTACTACACTCTATAACACAGTTGAGAGACAATGTTCACGAGCTGCCTCAGTTCATAACAGTGTGTAGGAAATTGTTTGATAAAGTGGGCAAAGCTTATACTTGGGCCAGAAGGCAGAATATAGGAAACTACATGAAAACATGAATAATTCAGTGAAAATGACTGTAAACAGATGAGAACTTGTTTAGAACTGCTGAAAGAGAATCTCCAAGTCAGTTCTTAGTGTAGAAAAGGTAGCTAAGATAAGGGAAATCCTTAATTCTAGTTAAGATAACATCAAACACTGTATGAGTCCTATATTCATTACTTAAAGAAGACTAGAGTGGTAAATGTGTGTTATACAAGGCAGAATACCATTGAAATAGAGAAAGAAACAAGTTCGGCAGCTTTGGAAAGCCTTACACTTCACTGAAATGTAGTACTACACTCTATAACACAGTTGAGAGACAATGTTCCCTAGCTCCCTCAGTTCATAACAGTGTGTAGGAAGTTGTTTGATAAAGTGGCCAAAGCTTATACTTGGGCCAGAAGGCAGAATATAGGAAACTACATGAAAACATGAATAATTCATTGAAAATGACTGTAAACAGATGAGAACTTGTTTAGAACAGCTGAAAGAGAATCTCCAAGTCAGTTCTTAGTGTAGAAAAGGTAGCTAAGATAAGGGAAATCCTTAATTCCAGTTGAGATCACATGAAACACTGTATGAATCCTATATTCTTTACTTAAAGGAGACTAGAGTGGTAAATGTGTGTTATACAAGGCAGAATACCATTGAAATAGAGAAAGAAACAAGTTCGGCAGCTTTGGAAAGCCTTACACTTCACTGAAATGTAGTACTACACTCTATAACACAGTTGAGAGACAATGTTCCCTAGCTCCCTCAGTTCATAACAGTGTGTAGGAAGTTGTTTGATAAAGTAGGCAAAGCTTATACTTGGGCCAGAAGGCAGAATATAGGAAACTACATGAAAACATGAATAATTCAGTGAAAATGACTGTAAACAGATGAGAACTTGTTTAGAACAGCTGAAAGAGAATCTCCAAGTCAGTTCTTAGTGTAGAAAAGGTAGCTAAGATAAGGGAAATCCTTAATTCCAGTTAAGATTACATGAAACACTGTATGAATCCTATATTCTTTACTTAAAGGAGACTAGAGTGGTAAATGTGTGTTATACAAGGCAGAATACCATTGAAATAGAGAAAGAAACACGTTCGGCAGCTTTGGAAAGCCTTACACTTCACTGAAATGTAGTACTACACTCTATAACACAGTTGAGAGACAATGTTCACGAGCTGCCTCAGTTCATAACAGTGTGTAGGAAGTTGTTTGATAAAGTGGGCAAAGCTTATACTTGGGCCAGAAGGCAGAATATAGGAAACTACATGAAAACATGAATAATTCAGTGAAAATGACTTTAAACAGATGAGAACTTGTTTAGAATAGCTGAAAGAGAATCTCCAAGTCAGTTCTTAGTGTAGAAAAGGTAGCTAAGATAAGGGAAATCCTTAATTCTAGTTAAGATAACATCAAACACTGTATGAGTCCTATATTCATTACTTAAAGGAGACTAGAGTGGTAAATGTGTGTTATACAAGGCAGAATACCATTGAAATAGAGAAAGAAACAAGTTCGGCAGCTTTGGAAAGCCTTACACTTCACTGAAATGTAGTACTACACTCTATAACACAGTTGAGAGACAATGTTCCCTAGCTCCCTCAGTTCATAACAGTGTGTAGGAAGTTGTTTGATAAAGTGGCCAAAGCTTATACTTGGGCCAGAAGGCAGAATATAGGAAACTACATGAAAACATGAATAATTCATTGAAAATGACTGTAAACAGATGAGAACTTGTTTAGAACAGCTGAAAGAGAATCTCCAAGTCAGTTCTTAGTGTAGAAAAGGTAGCTAAGATAAGGGAAATCCTTAATTCCAGTTAAGATCACATGAAACACTGTATGAATCCTATATTCTTTACTTAAAGGAGACTAGAGTGGTAAATGTGTGTTATACAAGGCAGAATACCATTGAAATAGAGAAAGAAACAAGTTCGGCAGCTTTGGAAAGCCTTACACTTCACTGAAATGTAGTACTACACTCTATAACACAGTTGAGAGACAATGTTCCCTAGCTCCCTCAGTTCATAACAGTGTGTAGGAAGTTGTTTGATAAAGTAGGCAAAGCTTATACTTGGGCCAGAAGGCAGAATATAGGAAACTACATGAAAACATGAATAATTCAGTGAAAATGACTGTAAACAGATGAGAACTTGTTTAGAACAGCTGAAAGAGAATCTCCAAGTCAGTTCTTAGTGTAGAAAAGGTAGCTAAGATAAGGGAAATCCTTAATTCTAGTTAAGATAACATCAAACACTGTATGAGTCCTATATTCATTACTTAAAGGAGACTAGAGTGGTAAATGTGTGTTATACAAGGCAGAATACCATTGAAATAGAGAAAGAAACAAGTTCGGCAGCTTTGGAAAGCCTTACACTTCACTGAAATGTAGTACTACACTCTATAACACAGTTGAGAGACAATGTTCCCTAGCTCCCTCAGTTCATAACAGTGTGTAGGAAGTTGTTTGATAAAGTGGCCAAAGCTTATACTTGGGCCAGAAGGCAGAATATAGGAAACTACATGAAAACATGAATAATTCATTGAAAATGACTGTAAACAGATGAGAACTTGTTTAGAACAGCTGAAAGAGAATCTCCAAGTCAGTTCTTAGTGTAGAAAAGGTAGCTAAGATAAGGGAAATCCTTAATTCCAGTTAAGATCACATGAAACACTGTATGAATCCTATATTCTTTACTTAAAGGAGACTAGAGTGGTAAATGTGTGTTATACAAGGCAGAATACCATTGAAATAGAGAAAGAAACAAGTTCGGCAGCTTTGGAAAGCCTTACACTTCACTGAAATGTAGTACTACACTCTATAACACAGTTGAGAGACAATGTTCCCTAGCTCCCTCAGTTCATAACAGTGTGTAGGAAGTTGTTTGATAAAGTAGGCAAAGCTTATACTTGGGCCAGAAGGCAGAATATAGGAAACTACATGAAAACATGAATAATTCAGTGAAAATGACTGTAAACAGATGAGAACTTGTTTAGAACAGCTGAAAGAGAATCTCCAAGTCAGTTCTTAGTGTAGAAAAGGTAGCTAAGATAAGGGAAATCCTTAATTCTAGTTAAGATAACATCAAACACTGTATGAGTCCTATATTCATTACTTAAAGGAGACTAGAGTGGTAAATGTGTGTTATACAAGGCAGAATACCATTGAAATAGAGAAAGAAACAAGTTCGGCAGCTTTGGAAAGCCTTACACTTCACTGAAATGTAGTACTACACTCTATAACACAGTTGAGAGACAATGTTCCCTAGCTCCCTCAGTTCATAACAGTGTGTAGGAAGTTGTTTGATAAAGTGGCCAAAGCTTATACTTGGGCCAGAAGGCAGAATATAGGAAACTACATGAAAACATGAATAATTCATTGAAAATGACTGTAAACAGATGAGAACTTGTTTAGAACAGCTGAAAGAGAATCTCCAAGTCAGTTCTTAGTGTAGAAAAGGTAGCTAAGATAAGGGAAATCCTTAATTCCAGTTAAGATCACATGAAACACTGTATGAATCCTATATTGCTTACTTAAAGGAGACTAGAGTGATAAATGTGTATTATATAAGGCAGAATACCATTGAAATAGAGAAAGAAACACGTTCGGCAGCTTTGGAAAGCCTTACACTACACAGAAATATACTACTACACTCTATAACACAGTTCAGAGACAATGTTCTCTAGCTCCCTAAGTTCATAACAGTGTGTAGGAAGTTGTTTGATAAGGTGGGCAAAGCTTATACTTGGGCCAGAAGGCAGAATATAGGAAACTACATGAAAACATGAATAATTCATTGAAAATGACTGTAAACACATGAGAACTTGTTTAGAACAGCTGAAAGAGAATCTCCAAGTCAGTTCTTAGTGTAGAAAAGGTAGCTAAGATAAGGGAAATCCTTAATTCTAGTTAAGATAACATCAAACACTGTATGAGTCCTATATTCATTACTTAAAGGAGACTAGAGTGGTAAATGTGTGTTATACAAGGCAGAATACCATTGAAATAGAGAAAGAAACAAGTTCGGCAGCTTTGGAAAGCCTTACACTTCACTGAAATGTAGTACTACACTCTATAACACAGTTGAGAGACAATGTTCCCTAGCTCCCTCAGTTCATTACAGTGTGTAGGAAGTTGTTTGATAAAGTGGCCAAAGCTTATACTTGGGCCAGAAGGCAGAATATAGGAAACTACATGAAAACATGAATAATTCAGTGAAAATGACTGTAAACAGATGAGAACTTGTTTAGAACAGCTGAAAGAGAATCTCCAAGTCAGTTCTTAGTGTAGAAAAGGTAGCTAAGATAAGGGAAATCCTTAATTCCAGTTAAGATCACATGAAACACTGTATGAATCCTATATTCTTTACTTAAAGGAGACTAGAGTGGTAAATGTGGGTTATACAAGGCAGAATACCATTGAAATAGAGAAAGAAACACGTTCGGCAGCTTTGGAAAGCCTTACACTTCACTGAAATGTAGTACTACACTCTATAACACAGTTGAGAGACAATGTTCACGAGCTGCCTCAGTTCATAACAGTGTGTAGGAAGTTGTTTGATAAAGTGGGCAAAGCTTATACTTGGGCCAGAAGGCAGAATATAGGAAACTACATGAAAACATGAATAATTCAGTGAAAATGACTGTAAACAGATGAGAACTTGTTTAGAACAGCTGAAAGAGAATCTCCAAGTCAGTTCTTAGTGTAGAAAAGGTAGCTAAGATAAGGGAAATCCTTAATTCTAGTTAAGATAACATCAAACACTGTATGAGTCCTATATTCATTACTTAAAGGAGACTAGAGTGGTAAATGTGTGTTATACAAGGCAGAATAGCATTGAAATAGAGAAAGAAACAAGTTCGGCAGCTTTGGAAAGCCTTACACTTCACTGAAATGTAGTACTACACTCTATAACACAGTTGAGAGACAATGTTCCCTAGCTCCCTCAGTTCATTACAGTGTGTAGGAAGTTGTTTGATAAAGTGGCCAAAGCTTATACTTGGGCCAGAAGGCAGAATATAGGAAACTACATGAAAACATGAATAATTCAGTGAAAATGACTGTAAACAGATGAGAACTTGTTTAGAACAGCTGAAAGAGAATCTCCAAGTCAGTTCTTAGTGTAGAAAAGGTAGCTAAGATAAGGGAAATCCTTAATTCCAGTTAAGATCACATGAAACACTCTATGAATCCTATATTCTTTACTTAAAGGAGACTAGAGTGGTAAATGTGTGTTATACAAGGCAGAATACCATTGAAATAGAGAAAGAAACAAGTTCGGCAGCTTTGGAAAGCCTTACACTTCACTGAAATGTAGTACTACACTCTATAACACAGTTGAGAGACAATGTTCACGAGCTGCCTCAGTTCATAACAGTGTGTAGGAAATTGTTTGATAAAGTGGGCAAAGCTTATACTTGGGCCAGAAGGCAGAATATAGGAAACTACATGAAAACATGAATAATTCAGTGAAAATGACTGTAAACAGATGAGAACTTGTTTAGAACAGCTGAAAGAGAATCTCCAAGTCAGTTCTTAGTGTAGAAAAGGTAGCTAAGATAAGGGAAATCCTTAATTCTAGTTAAGATAACATCAAACACTGTATGAGTCCTATATTCATTACTTAAAGGAGACTAGAGTGGTAAATGTGTGTTATACAAGGCAGAATACCATTGAAATAGAGAAAGAAACAAGTTCGGCAGCTTTGGAAAGCCTTACACTTCACTGAAATGTAGTACTACACTCTATAACACAGTTGAGAGACAATGTTCCCTAGCTCCCTCAGTTCATAACAGTGTGTAGGAAGTTGTTTGATAAAGTGGCCAAAGCTTATACTTGGGCCAGAAGGCAGAATATAGGAAACTACATGAAAACATGAATAATTCATTGAAAATGACTGTAAACAGATGAGAACTTGTTTAGAACAGCTGAAAGAGAATCTCCAAGTCAGTTCTTAGTGTAGAAAAGGTAGCTAAGATAAGGGAAATCCTTAATTCCAGTTGAGATCACATGAAACACTGTATGAATCCTATATTCTTTACTTAAAGGAGACTAGAGTGGTAAATGTGTGTTATACAAGGCAGAATACCATTGAAATAGAGAAAGAAACAAGTTCGGCAGCTTTGGAAAGCCTTACACTTCACTGAAATGTAGTACTACACTCTATAACACAGTTGAGAGACAATGTTCCCTAGCTCCCTCAGTTCATAACAGTGTGTAGGAAGTTGTTTGATAAAGTAGGCAAAGCTTATACTTGGGCCAGAAGGCAGAATATAGGAAACTACATGAAAACATGAATAATTCAGTGAAAATGACTGTAAACAGATGAGAACTTGTTTAGAACAGCTGAAAGAGAATCTCCAAGTCAGTTCTTAGTGTAGAAAAGGTAGCTAAGATAAGGGAAATCCTTAATTCCAGTTAAGATTACATGAAACACTGTATGAATCCTATATTCTTTACTTAAAGGAGACTAGAGTGGTAAATGTGTGTTATACAAGGCAGAATACCATTGAAATAGAGAAAGAAACACGTTCGGCAGCTTTGGAAAGCCTTACACTTCACTGAAATGTAGTACTACACTCTATAACACAGTTGAGAGACAATGTTCACGAGCTGCCTCAGTTCATAACAGTGTGTAGGAAGTTGTTTGATAAAGTGGGCAAAGCTTATACTTGGGCCAGAAGGCAGAATATAGGAAACTACATGAAAACATGAATAATTCAGTGAAAATGACTTTAAACAGATGAGAACTTGTTTAGAATAGCTGAAAGAGAATCTCCAAGTCAGTTCTTAGTGTAGAAAAGGTAGCTAAGATAAGGGAAATCCTTAATTCTAGTTAAGATAACATCAAACACTGTATGAGTCCTATATTCATTACTTAAAGGAGACTAGAGTGGTAAATGTGTGTTATACAAGGCAGAATACCATTGAAATAGAGAAAGAAACAAGTTCGGCAGCTTTGGAAAGCCTTACACTTCACTGAAATGTAGTACTACACTCTATAACACAGTTGAGAGACAATGTTCCCTAGCTCCCTCAGTTCATAACAGTGTGTAGGAAGTTGTTTGATAAAGTGGCCAAAGCTTATACTTGGGCCAGAAGGCAGAATATAGGAAACTACATGAAAACATGAATAATTCATTGAAAATGACTGTAAACAGATGAGAACTTGTTTAGAACAGCTGAAAGAGAATCTCCAAGTCAGTTCTTAGTGTAGAAAAGGTAGCTAAGATAAGGGAAATCCTTAATTCCAGTTAAGATCACATGAAACACTGTATGAATCCTATATTCTTTACTTAAAGGAGACTAGAGTGGTAAATGTGTGTTATACAAGGCAGAATACCATTGAAATAGAGAAAGAAACAAGTTCGGCAGCTTTGGAAAGCCTTACACTTCACTGAAATGTAGTACTACACTCTATAACACAGTTGAGAGACAATGTTCCCTAGCTCCCTCAGTTCATAACAGTGTGTAGGAAGTTGTTTGATAAAGTAGGCAAAGCTTATACTTGGGCCAGAAGGCAGAATATAGCAAACTACATGAAAACATGAATAATTCATTGAAAATGACTGTAAACAGATGAGAACTTGTTTAGAACAGCTGAAAGAGAATCTCCAAGTCAGTTCTTAGTGTAGAAAAGGTAGCTAAGATAAGGGAAATCCTTAATTCTAGTTAAGATAACATCAAACACTGTATGAGTCCTATATTCATTACTTAAAGGAGACTAGAGTGGTAAATGTGTGTTATACAAGGCAGAATACCATTGAAATAGAGAAAGAAACAAGTTCGGCAGCTTTGGAAAGCCTTACACTTCACTGAAATGTAGTACTACACTCTATAACACAGTTGAGAGACAATGTTCCCTAGCTCCCTCAGTTCATAACAGTGTGTAGGAAGTTGTTTGATAAAGTGGCCAAAGCTTATACTTGGGCCAGAAGGCAGAATATAGGAAACTACATGAAAACATGAATAATTCATTGAAAATGACTGTAAACAGATGAGAACTTCTTTAGAACAGCTGAAAGAGAATCTCCAAGTCAGTTCTTAGTGTAGAAAAGGTAGCTAATATAAGGGAAATCCTTAATTCCAGTTAAGATCACATGAAACACTGTATGAATCCTATATTCTTTACTTAAAGGAGACTAGAGTGGTAAATGTGTGTTATACAAGGCAGAATACCATTGAAATAGAGAAAGAAACAAGTTCCACAGCTTTGGAAAGCCTTACACTTCACTGAAATGTAGTACTACACTCTATAACACAGTTGAGAGACAATGTTCCCTAGCTCCCTCAGTTCATAACAGTGTGTAGGAAGTTGTTTGATAAAGTAGGCAAAGCTTATACTTGGGCCAGAAGGCAGAATATAGGAAACTACATGAAAACATGAATAATTCAGTGAAAATGACTGTAAACAGATGAGAACTTGTTTAGAACAGCTGAAAGAGAATCTCCAAGTCAGTTCTTAGTGTAGAAAAGTTAGCTAAGATAAGGGAAATCCTTAATTCTAGTTAAGATAACATGAAACACTGTATGAGTCCTATATTCATTACTTAAAGGAGACTAGAGTGGTAAATGTGTGTTATACAAGGCAGAATACCATTGAAATAGAGAAAGAAACAAGTTCGGCAGCTTTGGAAAGCCTTACACTTCACTGAAATGTAGTACTACACTCTATAACACAGTTGAGAGACAATGTTCCCTAGCTCCCTCAGTTCATAACAGTGTGTAGGAAGTTGTTTGATGAAGTGGGCAAAGCTTATACTTGGGCCAGAAGGCAGAATATAGGAAACTACATGAAAACATGAATAATTCATTGAAAATGACTGTAAACAGATGAGAACTTGTTTAGAACAGCTGAAAGAGAATCTCCAAGTCAGTTCTTAGTGTAGAAAAGGTAGCTAAGATAAGGGAAATCCTTAATTCCAGTTAAGATCACATGAAACACTGTATGAATCCTATATTGCTTACTTAAAGGAGACTAGAGTGATAAATGTGTATTATATAAGGCAGAATACCATTGAAATAGAGAAAGAAACACGTTCGGCAGCTTTGGAAAGCCTTACACTACACAGAAATATACTACTACACTCTATAACACAGTTCAGAGACAATGTTCTCTAGCTCCCTAAGTTCATAACAGTGTGTAGGAAGTTGTTTGATAAGGTGGGCAAAGCTTATACTTGGGCCAGAAGGCAGAATATAGGAAACTACATGAAAACATGAATAATTCATTGAAAATGACTGTAAACACATGAGAACTTGTTTAGAACAGCTGAAAGAGAATCTCCAAGTCAGTTCTTAGTGTAGAAAAGGTAGCTAAGATAAGGGAAATCCTTAATTCTAGTTAAGATAACATCAAACACTGTATGAGTCCTATATTCATTACTTAAAGGAGACTAGAGTGGTAAATGTGTGTTATACAAGGCAGAATACCATTGAAATAGAGAAAGAAACAAGTTCGGCAGCTTTGGAAAGCCTTACACTTCACAGAAATGTAGTACTACACTCTATAACACAGTTGAGAGACAATGTTCCCTAGCTCCCTCAGTTCATAACAGTGTGTAGGAAGTTGTTTGATAAAGTGGCCAAAGCTTATACTTGGGCCAGAAGGCAGAATATAAGAAACTACATGAAAACATGAATAATTCATTGAAAATGACTGTAAACAGATGAGAACTTGTTTAGAACAGCTGAAAGAGAATCTCCAAGTCAGTTCTTAGTGTAGAAAAGGTAGCTAAGATAAGGGAAATCCTTAATTCCAGTTAAGATCACATGAAACACTGTATGAATCCTATATTCTTTACTTAAAGGAGACTAGAGTGGTAAATGTGTGTTATACAAGGCAGAATACCATTGAAATAGAGAAAGAAACAAGTTCGGCAGCTTTGGAAAGCCTTACACTTCACTGAAATGTAGTACTACACTCTATAACACAGTTGAGAGACAATGTTCCCTAGCTCCCTCAGTTCATAACAGTGTGTAGGAAGTTGTTTGATAAAGTAGGCAAAGCTTATACTTGGGCCAGAAGGCAGAATATAGGAAACTACATGAAAACATGAATAATTCAGTGAAAATGACTGTAAACAGATGAGAACTTGTTTAGAACAGCTGAAAGAGAATCTCCAAGTCAGTTCTTAGTGTAGAAAAGGTAGCTAAGATAAGGGAAATCCTTAATTCTAGTTAAGATAACATCAAACACTGTATGAGTCCTATATTCTTTACTTAAAGGAGACTAGAGTGGTAAATGTGTGTTATACAAGGCAGAATACCATTGAAATAGAGAAAGAAACAAGTTCCACAGCTTTGGAAAGCCTTACACTTCACTGAAATGTAGTACTACACTCTATAACACAGTTGAGAGACAATGTTCCCTAGCTCCCTCAGTTCATAACAGTGTGTAGGAAGTTGTTTGATAAAGTAGGCAAAGCTTATACTTGGGCCAGAAGGCAGAATATAGGAAACTACATGAAAACATGAATAATTCAGTGAAAATGACTGTAAACAGATGAGAACTTGTTTAGAACAGCTGAAAGAGAATCTCCAAGTCAGTTCTTAGTGTAGAAAAGTTAGCTAAGATAAGGGAAATCCTTAATTCTAGTTAAGATAACATCAAACACTGTATGAGTCCTATATTCATTACTTAAAGGAGACTAGAGTGGTAAATGTGTGTTATACAAGGCAGAATACCATTGAAATAGAGAAAGAAACAAGTTCGGCAGCTTTGGAAAGCCTTACACTTCACTGAAATGTAGTACTACACTCTATAACACAGTTGAGAGACAATGTTCCCTATCTCCCTCAGTTCATTACAGTGTGTAGGAAGTTGTTTGATAAAGTGGCCAAAGCTTATACTTGGGCCAGAAGGCAGAATATAGGAAACTACAAGAAAACATGAATAATTCAGTGAAAATGACTGTAAACAGATGAGAACTTGTTTAGAACAGCTGAAAGAGAATCTCCAAGTCAGTTCTTAGTGTAGAAAAGGTAGCTAAGATAAGGGAAATCCTTAATTCCAGTTAAGATCACATGAAACACTGTATGAATCCTATATTCTTTACTTAAAGGAGACTAGAGTGGTAAATGTGTGTTATACAAGGCAGAATACCATTGAAATAGAGAAAGAAACACGTTCGGCAGCTTTGGAAAGCCTTACACTACACTGAAATGTAGTACTACACTCTATAACACAGTTGAGAGACAATGTTCCCTAGCTCCCTCAGTTCATAACAGTGTGTAGGAAGTTGTTTGATGAAGTGGGCAAAGCTTATACTTGGGCCAGAAGGCAGAATATAGGAAACTACATGAAAACATGAATAATTCATTGAAAATGACTGTAAACAGATGAGAACTTGTTTAGAACAGCTGAAAGAGAATCTCCAAGTCAGTTCTTAGTGTAGAAAAGGTAGCTAAGATAAGGGAAATCCTTAATTCCAGTTAAGATCACATGAAACACTGTATGAATCCTATATTGCTTACTTAAAGGAGACTAGAGTGATAAATGTGTATTATATAAGGCAGAATACCATTGAAATAGAGAAAGAAACACGTTCGGCAGCTTTGGAAAGCCTTACACTACACAGAAATATACTACTACACTCTATAACACAGTTCAGAGACAATGTTCTCTAGCTCCCTAAGTTCATAACAGTGTGTAGGAAGTTGTTTGATAAGGTGGGCAAAGCTTATACTTGGGCCAGAAGGCAGAATATAGGAAACTACATGAAAACATGAATAATTCATTGAAAATGACTGTAAACAGATGAGAACTTGTTTAGAACAGCTGAAAGAGAATCTCCAAGTCAGTTCTTAGTGTAGAAAAGGTAGCTAAGATAAGGGATATCCTTAATTCTAGTTAAGATAACATCAAACACTGTATGAGTCCTATATTCATTACTTAAAGGAGACTAGAGTGGTAAATGTGTGTTATACAAGGCAGAATACCATTGAAATAGAGAAAGAAACAAGTTCGGCAGCTTTGGAAAGCCTTACACTTCACTGAAATGTAGTACTACACTCTATAACACAGTTGAGAGACAATGTTCCCTAGCTCCCTCAGTTCATAACAGTGTGTAGGAAGTTGTTTGATAAAGTGGCCAAAGCTTATACTTGGGCCAGAAGGCAGAATATAGGAAACTACATGAAAACATGAATAATTCTGTGAAAATGACTGTAAACAGATGAGAACTTGTTTAGAACAGCTGAAAGAGAATATCCAAGTCAGTTCTTGGTGTAGAAAAGGTAGCTAAGATAAGGAAAATCCTTAATTCGAGTTAAGATAACATCAAACACTGTATGAATCCTATATTCATTACTTAAAGGAGACTAGAGTGGTAAATGTGTGTTATACAAGGGAGAATACCATTGAAATAGAGAAACAAACACGTTCGGCAGCTTTGGAAATCCTTACACTTCACTGAAATGTAGTACTACACTCTATAACACAGTTGAGAGACAATGTTCACGTGCTGCCTCAGTTCATAACAGTGTGTAGGAAGTTGTTTGATAAAGTGGGCAAAGTTCATACTTGGGCCAGAAGGCAGAATATAGGAAACTACATGAAAACATGAATAATTCAGTGAAAATGACTGTAAACAGATGAGAACTTGTTTAGAACAGCTGAAAGAGAATCTCCAAGTCAGTTCTTAGTGTAGAAAAGGTAGCTAAGATAAGGGAAATCCTTAATTCGAGTTAAGATCACATGAAACACTGTATGAATCCTATATTGCTTACTTAAAGGAGACTAGAGTGATAAATGTGTATTATATAAGGCAGAATACCATTGAAATAGAGAAAGAAACACGTTCGGCAGCTTTGGAAAGCCTTACACTACACAGAAATATACTACTACACTCTATAACACAGTTCAGAGACAATGTTCTCTAGCTCCCTAAGTTCATAACAGTGTGTAGGAAGTTGTTTGATAAGGTGGGCAAAGCTTATACTTGGGCCAGAAGGCAGAATATAGGAAACTACATGAAAACATGAATAATTCAGTGAAAATGACTGTAAACAGATGAGAACTTGTTTAGAACAGCTGAAAGAGAATCTCCAAGTCAGTTTTTAGTGTAGAAAAGGTAGCTAAGATAAGGGAAATCCTTAATTCTAGTTAAGATAACATCAAACACTGTATGAGTCCTATATTCATTACTTAAAGGAGACTAGAGAGGTAAATGTGTGTTATACAAGGCAGAATACCATTGAAATAGAGAAAGAAACAAGTTCGGCAGCTTTGGAAAGCCTTACACTTCACTGAAATGTAGTACTACACTCTATAACACAGTTGAGAGACAATGTTCCCTAGCTCCTCAGTTCATAACAGTGTGTAGGAAGTTGTTGGATAAAGTGGCCAAAGCTTATACTTGGGCCAGAAGGCAGAATATAGGAAACTACATGAAAACATGAATAATTCAGTGATAATGACTGTAAACAGATGAGAACTTGTTTAGAACAGCTGAAAGAGAATCTCCAAGTCAGTTCTTAGTGTAGAAAAGGTAGCTAAGATAAGGGAAATCCTTAATTCCAGTTAAGATCACATGAAACACTGTATGAATCCTATATTCTTTACTTAAAGGAGACTAGAGTGGTAAATGTGTGTTATACAAGGCAGAATACCATTGAAATAGAGAAAGAAACACGTTCGGCAGCTTTGGAAAGGCTTACACTTCACTGAAATGTAGTACTACAGTCTATAACACAGTTGAGAGACAATGTTCCCTAGCTGCCTCAGTTCATAACAGTGTGTAGGAAGTTGTTTGATAAAGTAGGCAAAGCTTATACTTGGGCCAGAAGGCAGAAGAAAGGAAACTACATGAAAACATGAATAATTCATTGAAAATGACTGTAAACAGATGAGAACTTGTTTAGAACAGCTGAAAGAGAATCTCCAAGTCAGTTCTTAGTGTAGAAAAGGTAGCTAAGATAAGGGATATCCTTAATTCTAGTTAAGATAACATCAAACACTGTATGAGTCCTATATTCATTACTTAAAGGAGACTAGAGTGGTAAATGTGTGTTATACAAGGCAGAATACCATTGAAATAGAGAAAGAAACAAGTTCGGCAGCTTTGGAAAGCCTTACACTTCACTGAAATGTAGTACTACACTCTATAACACAGTTGAGAGACAATGTTCCCTAGCTCCCTCAGTTCATAACAGTGTGTAGGAAGTTGTTTGATAAAGTGGCCAAAGCTTATACTTGGGCCAGAAGGCAGAATATAGGAAACTACATGAAAACATGAATAATTCAGTGAAAATGACTGTAAACAGATGAGAACTTGTTTAGAACAGCTGAAAGAGAATCTCCAAGTCAGTTCTTGGTGTAGAAAAGGTAGCTAAGATAAGGAAAATCCTTAATTCGAGTTAAGATAACATCAAACACTGTATGAATCCTATATTCATTACTTAAACGAGACTAGAGTGGTAAATGTGTGTTATACAAGGGAGAATACCATTGAAATAGAGAAACAAACACGTTCGGCAGCTTTGGAAATCCTTACACTTCACTGAAATGTAGTACTACACTCTATAACACAGTTGAGAGACAATGTTCACGTGCTGCCTCAGTTCATAACAGTGTGTAGGAAGTTGTTTGATAAAGTGGGCAAAGCTCATACTTGGGCCAGAAGGCAGAATATAGGAAACTACATGAAAACATGAATAATTCAGTGAAAATGACTGTAAACAGATGAGAACTTGTTTAGAACAGCTGAAAGAGAATCTCCAAGTCAGTTCTTAGTGTAGAAAAGGTAGCTAAGATAAGGGAAATCCTTAATTCGAGTTAAGATCACATGAAACACTGTATGAAGCCTATATTGCTTACTTAAAGGAGACTAGAGTGATAAATGTGTATTATATAAGGCAGAATACCATTGAAATAGAGAAAGAAACACGTTCGGCAGCTTTGGAAAGCCTTACACTACACAGAAATATACTACTACACTCTATAACACAGTTCAGATACAATGTTCTCTAGCTCCCTAAGTTCATAACAGTGTGTAGGAAGTTGTTTGATAAGGTGGGCAAAGCTTATACTTGGGCCAGAAGGCAGAATATAGGAAACTACATGAAAACATGAATAATTCAGTGAAAATGACTGTAAACAGATGAGAACTTGTTTAGAACAGCTGAAAGAGAATCTCCAAGTCAGTTTTTAGTGTAGAAAAGGTAGCTAAGATAAGGGAAATCCTTAATTCTAGTTAAGATAACATCAAACACTGTATGAGTCCTATATTCTTTACTTAAAGGAGACTAGAGTGGTAAATGTGTGTTATACAAGGCAGAATACCATTGAAATAGAGAAAGAAACAAGTTCCACAGCTTTGGAAAGCCTTACACTTCACTGAAATGTAGTACTACACTCTATAACACAGTTGAGAGACAATGTTCCCTAGCTCCCTCAGTTCATAACAGTGTGTAGGAAGTTGTTTGATAAAGTAGGCAAAGCTTATACTTGGGCCAGAAGGCAGAATATAGGAAACTACATGAAAACATGAATAATTCAGTGAAAATGACTGTAAACAGATGAGAACTTGTTTAGAACAGCTGAAAGAGAATCTCCAAGTCAGTTCTTAGTGTAGAAAAGTTAGCTAAGATAAGGGAAATCCTTAATTCTAGTTAAGATAACATCAAACACTGTATGAGTCCTATATTCATTACTTAAAGGAGACTAGAGTGGTAAATGTGTGTTATACAAGGCAGAATACCATTGAAATAGAGAAAGAAACAAGTTCGGCAGCTTTGGAAAGCCTTACACTTCACTGAAATGTAGTACTACACTCTATAACACAGTTGAGAGACAATGTTCCCTAGCTCCCTCAGTTCATTACAGTGTGTAGGAAGTTGTTTGATAAAGTGGCCAAAGCTTATACTTGGGCCAGAAGGCAGAATATAGGAAACTACAAGAAAACATGAATAATTCAGTGAAAATGACTGTAAACAGATGAGAACTTGTTTAGAACAGCTGAAAGAGAATCTCCAAGTCAGTTCTTAGTGTAGAAAAGGTAGCTAAGATAAGGGAAATCCTTAATTCCAGTTAAGATCACATGAAACACTGTATGAATCCTATATTCTTTACTTAAAGGAGACTAGAGTGGTAAATGTGTGTTATACAAGGCAGAATACCATTGAAATAGAGAAAGAAACACGTTCGGCAGCTTTGGAAAGCCTTACACTACACTGAAATGTAGTACTACACTCTATAACACAGTTGAGAGACAATGTTCCCTAGCTCCCTCAGTTCATAACAGTGTGTAGGAAGTTGTTTGATGAAGTGGGCAAAGCTTATACTTGGGCCAGAAGGCAGAATATAGGAAACTACATGAAAACATGAATAATTCATTGAAAATGACTGTAAACAGATGAGAACTTGTTTAGAACAGCTGAAAGAGAATCTCCAAGTCAGTTCTTAGTGTAGAAAAGGTAGCTAAGATAAGGGAAATCCTTAATTCCAGTTAAGATCACATGAAACACTGTATGAATCCTATATTGCTTACTTAAAGGAGACTAGAGTGATAAATGTGTATTATATAAGGCAGAATACCATTGAAATAGAGAAAGAAACACGTTCGGCAGCTTTGGAAAGCCTTACACTACACAGAAATATACTACTACACTCTATAACACAGTTCAGAGACAATGTTCTCTAGCTCCCTAAGTTCATAACAGTGTGTAGGAAGTTGTTTGATAAGGTGGGCAAAGCTTATACTTGGGCCAGAAGGCAGAATATAGGAAACTACATGAAAACATGAATAATTCATTGAAAATGACTGTAAACAGATGAGAACTTGTTTAGAACAGCTGAAAGAGAATCTCCAAGTCAGTTCTTAGTGTAGAAAAGGTAGCTAAGATAAGGGAAATCCTTAATTCGAGTTAAGATCACATGAAACACTGTATGAAGCCTATATTGCTTACTTAAAGGAGACTAGAGTGATAAATGTGTATTATATAAGGCAGAATACCATTGAAATAGAGAAAGAAACACGTTCGGCAGCTTTGGAAAGCCTTACACTACACAGAAATATACTACTACACTCTATAACACAGTTCAGATACAATGTTCTCTAGCTCCCTAAGTTCATAACAGTGTGTAGGAAGTTGTTTGATAAGGTGGGCAAAGCTTATACTTGGGCCAGAAGGCAGAATATAGGAAACTACATGAAAACATGAATAATTCAGTGAAAATGACTGTAAACAGATGAGAACTTGTTTAGAACAGCTGAAAGAGAATCTCCAAGTCAGTTTTTAGTGTAGAAAAGGTAGCTAAGATAAGGGAAATCCTTAATTCTAGTTAAGATAACATCAAACACTGTATGAGTCCTATATTCTTTACTTAAAGGAGACTAGAGTGGTAAATGTGTGTTATACAAGGCAGAATACCATTGAAATAGAGAAAGAAACAAGTTCCACAGCTTTGGAAAGCCTTACACTTCACTGAAATGTAGTACTACACTCTATAACACAGTTGAGAGACAATGTTCCCTAGCTCCCTCAGTTCATAACAGTGTGTAGGAAGTTGTTTGATAAAGTAGGCAAAGCTTATACTTGGGCCAGAAGGCAGAATATAGGAAACTACATGAAAACATGAATAATTCAGTGAAAATGACTGTAAACAGATGAGAACTTGTTTAGAACAGCTGAAAGAGAATCTCCAAGTCAGTTCTTAGTGTAGAAAAGTTAGCTAAGATAAGGGAAATCCTTAATTCTAGTTAAGATAACATCAAACACTGTATGAGTCCTATATTCATTACTTAAAGGAGACTAGAGTGGTAAATGTGTGTTATACAAGGCAGAATACCATTGAAATAGAGAAAGAAACAAGTTCGGCAGCTTTGGAAAGCCTTACACTTCACTGAAATGTAGTACTACACTCTATAACACAGTTGAGAGACAATGTTCCCTAGCTCCCTCAGTTCATTACAGTGTGTAGGAAGTTGTTTGATAAAGTGGCCAAAGCTTATACTTGGGCCAGAAGGCAGAATATAGGAAACTACAAGAAAACATGAATAATTCAGTGAAAATGACTGTAAACAGATGAGAACTTGTTTAGAACAGCTGAAAGAGAATCTCCAAGTCAGTTCTTAGTGTAGAAAAGGTAGCTAAGATAAGGGAAATCCTTAATTCCAGTTAAGATCACATGAAACACTGTATGAATCCTATATTCTTTACTTAAAGGAGACTAGAGTGGTAAATGTGTGTTATACAAGGCAGAATACCATTGAAATAGAGAAAGAAACACGTTCGGCAGCTTTGGAAAGCCTTACACTACACTGAAATGTAGTACTACACTCTATAACACAGTTGAGAGACAATGTTCCCTAGCTCCCTCAGTTCATAACAGTGTGTAGGAAGTTGTTTGATGAAGTGGGCAAAGCTTATACTTGGGCCAGAAGGCAGAATATAGGAAACTACATGAAAACATGAATAATTCATTGAAAATGACTGTAAACAGATGAGAACTTGTTTAGAACAGCTGAAAGAGAATCTCCAAGTCAGTTCTTAGTGTAGAAAAGGTAGCTAAGATAAGGGAAATCCTTAATTCCAGTTAAGATCACATGAAACACTGTATGAATCCTATATTGCTTACTTAAAGGAGACTAGAGTGATAAATGTGTATTATATAAGGCAGAATACCATTGAAATAGAGAAAGAAACACGTTCGGCAGCTTTGGAAAGCCTTACACTACACAGAAATATACTACTACACTCTATAACACAGTTCAGAGACAATGTTCTCTAGCTCCCTAAGTTCATAACAGTGTGTAGGAAGTTGTTTGATAAGGTGGGCAAAGCTTATACTTGGGCCAGAAGGCAGAATATAGGAAACTACATGAAAACATGAATAATTCATTGAAAATGACTGTAAACAGATGAGAACTTGTTTAGAACAGCTGAAAGAGAATCTCCAAGTCAGTTCTTAGTGTAGAAAAGGTAGCTAAGATAAGGGATATCCTTAATTCTAGTTAAGATAACATCAAACACTGTATGAGTCCTATATTCATTACTTAAAGGAGACTAGAGTGGTAAATGTGTGTTATACAAGGCAGAATACCATTGAAATAGAGAAAGAAACAAGTTCGGCAGCTTTGGAAAGCCTTACACTTCACTGAAATGTAGTACTACACTCTATAACACAGTTGAGAGACAATGTTCCCTAGCTCCCTCAGTTCATAACAGTGTGTAGGAAGTTGTTTGATAAAGTGGCCAAAGCTTATACTTGGGCCAGAAGGCAGAATATAGGAAACTACATGAAAACATGAATAATTCTGTGAAAATGACTGTAAACAGATGAGAACTTGTTTAGAACAGCTGAAAGAGAATATCCAAGTCAGTTCTTGGTGTAGAAAAGGTAGCTAAGATAAGGAAAATCCTTAATTCGAGTTAAGATAACATCAAACACTGTATGAATCCTATATTCATTACTTAAAGGAGACTAGAGTGGTAAATGTGTGTTATACAAGGGAGAATACCATTGAAATAGAGAAACAAACACGTTCGGCAGCTTTGGAAATCCTTACACTTCACTGAAATGTAGTACTACACTCTATAACACAGTTGAGAGACAATGTTCACGTGCTGCCTCAGTTCATAACAGTGTGTAGGAAGTTGTTTGATAAAGTGGGCAAAGCTCATACTTGGGCCAGAAGGCAGAATATAGGAAACTACATGAAAACATGAATAATTCAGTGAAAATGACTGTAAACAGATGAGAACTTGTTTAGAACAGCTGAAAGAGAATCTCCAAGTCAGTTCTTAGTGTAGAAAAGGTAGCTAAGATAAGGGAAATCCTTAATTCGAGTTAAGATCACATGAAACACTGTATGAATCCTATATTGCTTACTTAAAGGAGACTAGAGTGATAAATGTGTATTATATAAGGCAGAATACCATTGAAATAGAGAAAGAAACACGTTCGGCAGCTTTGGAAAGCCTTACACTACACAGAAATATACTACTACACTCTATAACACAGTTCAGAGACAATGTTCTCTAGCTCCCTAAGTTCATAACAGTGTGTAGGAAGTTGTTTGATAAGGTGGGCAAAGCTTATACTTGGGCCAGAAGGCAGAATATAGGAAACTACATGAAAACATGAATAATTCAGTGAAAATGACTGTAAACAGATGAGAACTTGTTTAGAACAGCTGAAAGAGAATCTCCAAGTCAGTTTTTAGTGTAGAAAAGGTAGCTAAGATAAGGGAAATCCTTAATTCTAGTTAAGATAACATCAAACACTGTATGAGTCCTATATTCATTACTTAAAGGAGACTAGAGAGGTAAATGTGTGTTATACAAGGCAGAATACCATTGAAATAGAGAAAGAAACAAGTTCGGCAGCTTTGGAAAGCCTTACACTTCACTGAAATGTAGTACTACACTCTATAACACAGTTGAGAGACAATGTTCCCTAGCTCCTCAGTTCATAACAGTGTGTAGGAAGTTGTTGGATAAAGTGGCCAAAGCTTATACTTGGGCCAGAAGGCAGAATATAGGAAACTACATGAAAACATGAATAATTCAGTGATAATGACTGTAAACAGATGAGAACTTGTTTAGAACAGCTGAAAGAGAATCTCCAAGTCAGTTCTTAGTGTAGAAAAGGTAGCTAAGATAAGGGAAATCCTTAATTCCAGTTAAGATCACATGAAACACTGTATGAATCCTATATTCTTTACTTAAAGGAGACTAGAGTGGTAAATGTGTGTTATACAAGGCAGAATACCATTGAAATAGAGAAAGAAACACGTTCGGCAGCTTTGGAAAGGCTTACACTTCACTGAAATGTAGTACTACAGTCTATAACACAGTTGAGAGACAATGTTCCCTAGCTGCCTCAGTTCATAACAGTGTGTAGGAAGTTGTTTGATAAAGTAGGCAAAGCTTATACTTGGGCCAGAAGGCAGAAGAAAGGAAACTACATGAAAACATGAATAATTCATTGAAAATGACTGTAAACAGATGAGAACTTGTTTAGAACAGCTGAAAGAGAATCTCCAAGTCAGTTCTTAGTGTAGAAAAGGTAGCTAAGATAAGGGATATCCTTAATTCTAGTTAAGATAACATCAAACACTGTATGAGTCCTATATTCATTACTTAAAGGAGACTAGAGTGGTAAATGTGTGTTATACAAGGCAGAATACCATTGAAATAGAGAAAGAAACAAGTTCGGCAGCTTTGGAAAGCCTTACACTTCACTGAAATGTAGTACTACACTCTATAACACAGTTGAGAGACAATGTTCCCTAGCTCCCTCAGTTCATAACAGTGTGTAGGAAGTTGTTTGATAAAGTGGCCAAAGCTTATACTTGGGCCAGAAGGCAGAATATAGGAAACTACATGAAAACATGAATAATTCAGTGAAAATGACTGTAAACAGATGAGAACTTGTTTAGAACAGCTGAAAGAGAATCTCCAAGTCAGTTCTTGGTGTAGAAAAGGTAGCTAAGATAAGGAAAATCCTTAATTCGAGTTAAGATAACATCAAACACTGTATGAATCCTATATTCATTACTTAAACGAGACTAGAGTGGTAAATGTGTGTTATACAAGGGAGAATACCATTGAAATAGAGAAACAAACACGTTCGGCAGCTTTGGAAATCCTTACACTTCACTGAAATGTAGTACTACACTCTATAACACAGTTGAGAGACAATGTTCACGTGCTGCCTCAGTTCATAACAGTGTGTAGGAAGTTGTTTGATAAAGTGGGCAAAGCTCATACTTGGGCCAGAAGGCAGAATATAGGAAACTACATGAAAACATGAATAATTCAGTGAAAATGACTGTAAACAGATGAGAACTTGTTTAGAACAGCTGAAAGAGAATCTCCAAGTCAGTTCTTAGTGTAGAAAAGGTAGCTAAGATAAGGGAAATCCTTAATTTGAGTTAAGATCACATGAAACACTGTATGAATCCTATATTGCTTACTTAAAGGAGACTAGAGTGATAAATGTGTATTATATAAGGCAGAATACCATTGAAATAGAGAAAGAAACACGTTCGGCAGCTTTGGAAAGCCTTACACTACACAGAAATATACTACTACACTCTATAACACAGTTCAGAGACAATGTTCTCTAGCTCCCTAAGTTCATAACAGTGTGTAGGAAGTTGTTTGATAAGGTGGGCAAAGCTTATACTTGGGCCAGAAGGCAGAATATAGGAAACTACATGAAAACATGAATAATTCAGTGAAAATGACTGTAAACAGATGAGAACTTGTTTAGAACAGCTGAAAGAGAATCTCCAAGTCAGTTTTTAGTGTAGAAAAGGTAGCTAAGATAAGGGAAATCCTTAATTCTAGTTAAGATAACATCAAACACTGTATGAGTCCTATATTCATTACTTAAAGGAGACTAGAGTGGTAAATGTGTGTTATACAAGGGAGAATACCATTGAAATAGAGAAACAAACACGTTCGGCAGCTTTGGAAATCCTTACACTTCACTGAAATGTAGTACTACACTCTATAACACAGTTGAGAGACAATGTTCACGTGCTGCCTCAGTTCATAACAGTGTGTAGGAAGTTGTTTGATAAAGTGGGCAAAGCTCATACTTGGGCCAGAAGGCAGAATATAGGAAACTACATGAAAACATGAATAATTCAGTGAAAATGACTGTAAACAGATGAGAACTTGTTTAGAACAGCTGAAAGAGAATCTCCAAGTCAGTTCTTAGTGTAGAAAAGGTAGCTAAGATAAGGGAAATCCTTAATTCGAGTTAAGATCACATGAAACACTGTATGAATCCTATATTGCTTACTTAAAGGAGACTAGAGTGATAAATGTGTATTATATAAGGCAGAATACCATTGAAATAGAGAAAGAAACACGTTCGGCAGCTTTGGAAAGCCTTACACTACACAGAAATATACTACTACACTCTATAACACAGTTCAGAGACAATGTTCTCTAGCTCCCTAAGTTCATAACAGTGTGTAGGAAGTTGTTTGATAAGGTGGGCAAAGCTTATACTTGGGCCAGAAGGCAGAATATAGGAAACTACATGAAAACATGAATAATTCAGTGAAAATGACTGTAAACAGATGAGAACTTGTTTAGAACAGCTGAAAGAGAATCTCCAAGTCAGTTTTTAGTGTAGAAAAGGTAGCTAAGATAAGGGAAATCCTTAATTCTAGTTAAGATAACATCAAACACTGTATGAGTCCTATATTCATTACTTAAAGGAGACTAGAGAGGTAAATGTGTGTTATACAAGGCAGAATACCATTGAAATAGAGAAAGAAACAAGTTCGGCAGCTTTGGAAAGCCTTACACTTCACTGAAATGTAGTACTACACTCTATAACACAGTTGAGAGACAATGTTCCCTAGCTCCTCAGTTCATAACAGTGTGTAGGAAGTTGTTGGATAAAGTGGCCAAAGCTTATACTTGGGCCAGAAGGCAGAATATAGGAAACTACATGAAAACATGAATAATTCAGTGATAATGACTGTAAACAGATGAGAACTTGTTTAGAACAGCTGAAAGAGAATCTCCAAGTCAGTTCTTAGTGTAGAAAAGGTAGCTAAGATAAGGGAAATCCTTAATTCCAGTTAAGATCACATGAAACACTGTATGAATCCTATATTCTTTACTTAAAGGAGACTAGAGTGGTAAATGTGTGTTATACAAGGCAGAATACCATTGAAATAGAGAAAGAAACACGTTCGGCAGCTTTGGAAAGGCTTACACTTCACTGAAATGTAGTACTACAGTCTATAACACAGTTGAGAGACAATGTTCCCTAGCTGCCTCAGTTCATAACAGTGTGTAGGAAGTTGTTTGATAAAGTAGGCAAAGCTTATACTTGGGCCAGAAGGCAGAAGAAAGGAAACTACATGAAAACATGAATAATTCATTGAAAATGACTGTAAACAGATGAGAACTTGTTTAGAACAGCTGAAAGAGAATCTCCAAGTCAGTTCTTAGTGTAGAAAAGGTAGCTAAGATAAGGAAAATCCTTAATTCGAGTTAAGATAACATCAAACACTGTATGAATCCTATATTCATTACTTAAAGGAGACTAGAGTGGTAAATGTGTGTTATACAAGGCAGAATACCATTGAAATAGAGAAAGAAACAAGTTCGGCAGCTTTGGAAAGCCTTACACTTCACTGAAATGTAGTACTACACTCTATAACACAGTTGAGAGACAATGTTCCCTAGCTCCCTCAGTTCATAACAGTGTGTAGGAAGTTGTTTGATAAAGTGGCCAAAGCTTATACTTGGGCCAGAAGGCAGAATATAGGAAACTACATGAAAACATGAATAATTCAGTGAAAATGACTGTAAACACATGAGAACTTGTTTAGAACAGCTGAAAGAGAATCTCCAAGTCAGTTCTTAGTGTAGAAAAGGTAGCTAAGATAAGGGAAATCCTTAATTCGAGTTAAGATAACATCAAACACTGTATGAATCCTATATTCATTACTTAAAGGAGACTAGAGTGGTAAATGTGTGTTATACAAGGCAGAATACCATTGAAATAGAGAAAGAAACAAGTTCGGCAGCTTTGGAAAGTCTTACACTTCACTGAAATGTAGTACTACACTCTATAACACAGTTGAGAGACAATGTTCCCTAGCTCCCTCAGTTCATAACAGTGTGTAGGAAGTTGTTTGATGAAGTGGGCAAAGCTTATACTTGGGCCAGAAGGGAGAATATAGGAAACTACATGAAAACATGAATAATTCATTGAAAATGACTGTAAACACATGAGAACTTGTTTAGAACAGCTGAAAGAGAATCTCCAAGTCAGTTCTTAGTGTAGAAAATGTAGCTAAGATAAGGGAAATCCTTAATTCCAGTTAAGATCACATGAAACACTGTATGAATCCTATATTCTTTACTGAAAGGAGACTAGAGTGGTAAATGTGTGTTATACAAGGGAGAATACCATTGAAATAGAGAAACAAACACGTTCGGCAGCTTTGGAAAGCCTTACACTTCACTGAAATGTAGTACTACACTCTATAACACAGTTGAGAGACAATGTTCACGAGCTGCCTCAGTTCATAACAGTGTGTAGGAAGTTGTTTGATAAAGTGTCCAAAGCTTATACTTGGGCCAGGAGGCAGAATATAGGAAACTACATGAAAACATGAATAATTCAGTGAAAATGACTGTAAACAGATGAGAATCTGTTTAGAACAGATGAAAGAGAATCTCCAAGTCAGTTCTTAGTGTAGAAAAGGTAGCTAAGATAAGGGAAATCCTTAATTCGAGTTAAGATCACATGAAACACTGTATGAATCCTATATTGCTTACTTAAAGGAGACTAGAGTGATAAATGTGTATTATATAAGGCAGAATACCATTGAAATAGAGAAAGAAACACGTTCGGCAGCTTTGGAAAGCCTTACACTACCCAGAAATATACTACTACACTCTATAACACAGTTCAGAGACAATGTTCTCTAGCTCCCTAAGTTCATAACAGTGTGTAGGAAGTTGTTTGATAAGGTGGGCAAAGCTTATACTTGGGCCAGAAGGCAGAATATAGGAAACTACATGAAAACATGAATAATTCATTGAAAATGACTGTAAACACATGAGAACTTGTTTAGAACAGCTGAAAGAGAATCTCCAAGTCAGTTCTTAGTGTAGAAAAGGTAGCTAAGATAAGGGAAATCCTTAATTCTAGTTAAGATAACATCAAACACTGTATGAGTCCTATATTCATTACTTAAAGGAGACTAGAGTGGTAAATGTGTGTTATACAAGGCAGAATACCATTGAAATAGAGAAAGAAACAAGTTCGGCAGCTTTGGAAAGCCTTACACTTCACTGAAATGTAGTACTACACTCTATAACACAGTTGAGAGACAATGTTCCCTAGCTCCCTCAGTTCATAACAGTGTGTAGGAAGTTGTTTGATAAAGTGGCCAAAGCTTATACTTGGGCCAGAAGGCAGAATATAAGAAACTACATGAAAACATGAATAATTCATTGAAAATGACTGTAAACAGATGAGAACTTGTTTAGAACAGCTGAAAGAGAATCTCCAAGTCAGTTCTTAGTGTAGAAAAGGTAGCTAAGATAAGGGAAATCCTTAATTCCAGTTAAGATCACATGAAACACTGTATGAATCCTATATTCTTTACTTAAAGGAGACTAGAGTGGTAAATGTGTGTTATACAAGGCAGAATACCATTGAAATAGAGAAAGAAACAAGTTCGGCAGCTTTGGAAAGCCTTACACTTCACTGAAATGTAGTACTACACTCTATAACACAGTTGAGAGACAATGTTCCCTAGCTCCCTCAGTTCATAACAGTGTGTAGGAAGTTGTTTGATAAAGTAGGCAAAGCTTATACTTGGGCCAGAAGGCAGAATATAGGAAACTACATGAAAACATGAATAATTCAGTGAAAATGACTGTAAACAGATGAGAACTTGTTTAGAACAGCTGAAAGAGAATCTCCAAGTCAGTTCTTAGTGTAGAAAAGGTAGCTAAGATAAGGGAAATCCTTAATTCTAGTTAAGATAACATCAAACACTGTATGAGTCCTATATTCATTACTTAAAGGAGACTAGAGTGGTAAATTTGTGTTATACAAGGCAGAATACCATTGAAATAGAGAAAGAAACAAGTTCGGCAGCTTTGGAAAGCCTTACACTTCACTGAAATGTAGTACTACACTCTATAACACAGTTGAGAGACAATGTTCCCTAGCTCCCTCAGTTCATAACAGTGTGTAGGAAGTTGTTTGATAAAGTGGCCAAAGCTTATACTTGGGCCAGAAGGCAGAATATAGGAAACTACATGAAAACATGAATAATTCATTGAAAATGACTGTAAACAGATGAGAACTTGTTTAGAACAGCTGAAAGAGAATCTCCAAGTCAGTTCTTAGTGTAGAAAAGGTAGCTAATATAAGGGAAATCCTTAATTCCAGTTAAGATCACATGAAACACAGTATGAATCCTATATTCTTTACTTAAAGGAGACTAGAGTGGTAAATGTGTGTTATACAAGGCAGAATACCATTGAAATAGAGAAAGAAACAAGTTCCACAGCTTTGGAAAGCCTTACACTTCACTGAAATGTAGTACTACACTCTATAACACAGTTGAGAGACAATGTTCCCTAGCTCCCTCAGTTCATAACAGTGTGTAGGAAGTTGTTTGATAAAGTAGGCAAAGCTTATACTTGGGCCAGAAGGCAGAATATAGGAAACTACATGAAAACATGAATAATTCAGTGAAAATGACTGTAAACAGATGAGAACTTGTTTAGAACAGCTGAAAGAGAATCTCCAAGTCAGTTCTTAGTGTAGAAAAGTTAGCTAAGATAAGGGAAATCCTTAATTCTAGTTAAGATAACATCAAACACTGTATGAGTCCTATATTCATTACTTAAAGGAGACTAGAGTGGTAAATGTGTGTTATACAAGGCAGAATACCATTGAAATAGAGAAAGAAACAAGTTCGGCAGCTTTGGAAAGCCTTACACTTCACTGAAATGTAGTACTACACTCTATAACACAGTTGAGAGACAATGTTCCCTAGCTCCCTCAGTTCATTACAGTGTGTAGGAAGTTGTTTGATAAAGTGGCCAAAGCTTATACTTGGGCCAGAAGGCAGAATATAGGAAACTACAAGAAAACATGAATAATTCAGTGAAAATGACTGTAAACAGATGAGAACTTGTTTAGAACAGCTGAAAGAGAATCTCCAAGTCAGTTCTTAGTGTAGAAAAGGTAGCTAAGATAAGGGAAATCCTTAATTCCAGTTAAGATCACATGAAACACTGTATGAATCCTATATTCTTTACTTAAAGGAGACTAGAGTGGTAAATGTGTGTTATACAAGGCAGAATACCATTGAAATAGAGAAAGAAACACGTTCGGCAGCTTTGGAAAGCCTTACACTACACTGAAATGTAGTACTACACTCTATAACACAGTTGAGAGACAATGTTCCCTAGCTCCCTCAGTTCATAACAGTGTGTAGGAAGTTGTTTGATGAAGTGGGCAAAGCTTATACTTGGGCCAGAAGGCAGAATATAGGAAACTACATGAAAACATGAATAATTCATTGAAAATGACTGTAAACAGATGAGAACTTGTTTAGAACAGCTGAAAGAGAATCTCCAAGTCAGTTCTTAGTGTAGAAAAGGTAGCTAAGATAAGGGAAATCCTTAATTCCAGTTAAGATCACATGAAACACTGTATGAATCCTATATTGCTTACTTAAAGGAGACTAGAGTGATAAATGTGTATTATATAAGGCAGAATACCATTGAAATAGAGAAAGAAACACGTTCGGCAGCTTTGGAAAGCCTTACACTACACAGAAATATACTACTACACTCTATAACACAGTTCAGAGACAATGTTCTCTAGCTCCCTAAGTTCATAACAGTGTGTAGGAAGTTGTTTGATAAGGTGGGCAAAGCTTATACTTGGGCCAGAAGGCAGAATATAGGAAACTACATGAAAACATGAATAATTCATTGAAAATGACTGTAAACAGATGAGAACTTGTTTAGAACAGCTGAAAGAGAATCTCCAAGTCAGTTCTTAGTGTAGAAAAGGTAGCTAAGATAAGGGATATCCTTAATTCTAGTTAAGATAACATCAAACACTGTATGAGTCCTATATTCATTACTTAAAGGAGACTAGAGTGGTAAATGTGTGTTATACAAGGCAGAATACCATTGAAATAGAGAAAGAAACAAGTTCGGCAGCTTTGGAAAGCCTTACACTTCACTGAAATGTAGTACTACACTCTATAACACAGTTGAGAGACAATGTTCCCTAGCTCCCTCAGTTCATAACAGTGTGTAGGAAGTTGTTTGATAAAGTGGCCAAAGCTTATACTTGGGCCAGAAGGCAGAATATAGGAAACTACATGAAAACATGAATAATTCTGTGAAAATGACTGTAAACAGATGAGAACTTGTTTAGAACAGCTGAAAGAGAATATCCAAGTCAGTTCTTGGTGTAGAAAAGGTAGCTAAGATAAGGAAAATCCTTAATTCGAGTTAAGATAACATCAAACACTGTATGAATCCTATATTCATTACTTAAAGGAGACTAGAGTGGTAAATGTGTGTTATACAAGGGAGAATACCATTGAAATAGAGAAACAAACACGTTCGGCAGCTTTGGAAATCCTTACACTTCACTGAAATGTAGTACTACACTCTATAACACAGTTGAGAGACAATGTTCACGTGCTGCCTCAGTTCATAACAGTGTGTAGGAAGTTGTTTGATAAAGTGGGCAAAGCTCATACTTGGGCCAGAAGGCAGAATATAGGAAACTACATGAAAACATGAATAATTCAGTGAAAATGACTGTAAACAGATGAGAACTTGTTTAGAACAGCTGAAAGAGAATCTCCAAGTCAGTTCTTAGTGTAGAAAAGGTAGCTAAGATAAGGGAAATCCTTAATTCGAGTTAAGATCACATGAAACACTGTATGAATCCTATATTGCTTACTTAAAGGAGACTAGAGTGATAAATGTGTATTATATAAGGCAGAATACCATTGAAATAGAGAAAGAAACACGTTCGGCAGCTTTGGAAAGCCTTACACTACACAGAAATATACTACTACACTCTATAACACAGTTCAGAGACAATGTTCTCTAGCTCCCTAAGTTCATAACAGTGTGTAGGAAGTTGTTTGATAAGGTGGGCAAAGCTTATACTTGGGCCAGAAGGCAGAATATAGGAAACTACATGAAAACATGAATAATTCAGTGAAAATGACTGTAAACAGATGAGAACTTGTTTAGAACAGCTGAAAGAGAATCTCCAAGTCAGTTTTTAGTGTAGAAAAGGTAGCTAAGATAAGGGAAATCCTTAATTCTAGTTAAGATAACATCAAACACTGTATGAGTCCTATATTCATTACTTAAAGGAGACTAGAGAGGTAAATGTGTGTTATACAAGGCAGAATACCATTGAAATAGAGAAAGAAACAAGTTCGGCAGCTTTGGAAAGCCTTACACTTCACTGAAATGTAGTACTACACTCTATAACACAGTTGAGAGACAATGTTCCCTAGCTCCTCAGTTCATAACAGTGTGTAGGAAGTTGTTGGATAAAGTGGCCAAAGCTTATACTTGGGCCAGAAGGCAGAATATAGGAAACTACATGAAAACATGAATAATTCAGTGAAAATGACTGTAAACACATGAGAACTTGTTTAGAACAGCTGAAAGAGAATCTCCAAGTCAGTTCTTAGTGTAGAAAAGGTAGCTAAGATAAGGGAAATCCTTAATTCGAGTTAAGATCACATGAAACACTGTATGAATCCTATATTCATTACTTAAAGGAGACTAGAGTGATAAATGTGTATTATATAAGGCAGAATACCATTGAAATAGAGAAAGAAACACGTTCGGCAGCTTTGGAAAGCCTTACACTACACAGAAATGTAGTACTACAGTCTATAACACAGTTGAGAGACAATGTTCCCTAGCTGCCTCAGTTCATAACAGTGTGTAGGAAGTTGTTTGATAAAGTAGGCAAAGCTTATACTTGGGCCAGAAGGCAGAATAAAGAAAACTACATGAAAACATGAATAATTCAGTGAAAATGACTGTAAACAGATGAGAACTTGTTTAGAACAGCTGAAAGAGAATCTCCAAGTCAGTTCTTAGTGTAGAAAAGGTAGCTAAGATAAGGAAAATCCTTAATTCGAGTTAAGATAACATCAAACACTGTATGAATCCCATATTCATTACTTAAAGGAGACTAGAGTGGTAAATGTGTGTTATACAAGGCAGAATACCATTGAAATAGAGAAAGAAACAAGTTCGGCAGCTTTGGAAAGCCTTACACTTCACTGAAATGTAGTACTACACTCTATAACACAGTTGAGAGACAATGTTCCCTAGCTCCCTCAGTTCATAACAGTGTTTAGGAAGTTGTTTGATAAAGTGGCCAAAGCTTATACTTGGGCCAGAAGGCAGAATATAGGAAACTACATGAAAACATGAATAATTCAGTGAAAATGACTGTAAACACATGAGAACTTGTTTAGAACAGCTGAAAGAGAATCTCCAAGTCAGTTCTTAGTGTAGAAAAGGTAGCTAAGATAAGGGAAATCCTTAATTCGAGTTAAGATAACATCAAACACTGTAAGAATCCTATATTCATTACTTAAAGGAGACTAGAGTGGTAAATGTGTGTTATACAAGGCAGAATACCATTGAAATAGAGAAAGAAACAAGTTCGGCAGCTTTGGAAAGCCTTACACTTCACTGAAATGTAGTACTACACTCTATAACACAGTTGAGAGACAATGTTCCCTAGCTCCCTCAGTTCATAACAGTGTGTAGGAAGTTGTTTGATGAAGTGGGCAAAGCTTATACTTGGGCCAGAAGGCAGAATATAGGAAACTACATGAAAACATGAATAATTCATTGAAAATGACTGTAAACAGATGAGAACTTGTTTAGAACAGCTGAAAGAGAATCTCCAAGTCAGTTCTTAGTGTAGAAAAGGTAGCTAAGATAAGGGAAATCCTTAATTCCAGTTAAGATCACATGAAACACTGTATGAATCCTATATTCTTTACTGAAAGGAGACTAGAGTGGTAAATGTGTGTTATACAAGGGAGAATACCATTGAAATAGAGAAACAAACACGTTCGGCAGCTTTGGAAAGCCTTACACTTCACTGAAATGTAGTACTACACTCTATAACACAGTTGAGAGACAATGTTCACGAGCTGCCTCAGTTCATAACAGTGTGTAGGAAGTTGTTTTTTAAAGTGGCCAAAGCTTATACTTGGGCCAGAAGGCAGAATATAGGAAACTACATGAAAACATGAATAATTCAGTGAAAATGACTGTAAACAGATGAGAACCTGTTTAGAACAGATGAAAGAGAATCTCCAAGTCAGTTCTTAGTGTAGAAAAGGTAGCTAAGATAAGGGAAATCCTTAATTCGAGTTAAGATCACATGAAACACTGTATGAATCCTATATTGCTTACTTAAAGGAGACTAGAGTGATAAATGTGTATTATATAAGGCAGAATACCATTGAAATAGAGAAAGAAACACGTTCAGCAGCTTTGGAAAGCCTTACACTACACAGAAATATACTACTACACTCTATAACACAGGTTCAGAGACAATGTTCTCTAGCTCCCTAAGTTCATAACAGTGTGTAGGAAGTTGTTTGATAAGGTGGGCAAAGCTTACACTTTTGCCAGAAGGCAGTATATAGGAAACTACATGAAAACATGAATAATTCATTGAAAATGACTGTAAACAGATGAGAACTTGTTTAGAACAGCTGAAAGAGAATCTCCAAGTCAGTTCTTAGTGTAGAAAAGGTAGCTAAGATAAGGAAAATCCTTAATTAGAGTTAAGATAACATCAAACACTGTATGAATCCTATATTCATTACTTAAAGGAGACTAGAGTGGTAAATGTGTGTTATACAAGGGAGAATACCATTGAAATAGAGAAACAAACACGTTCGGCAGCTTTGGAAATCCTTACACTTCACTGAAATGTAGTACTACACTCTATAACACAGTTGAGAGACAATGTTCACGTGCTGCCTCAGTTCATAACAGTGTGTAGGAAGTTGTTTGATAAAGTGGGCAAAGCTCATACTTGGGCCAGAAGGCAGAATATAGGAAACTACATGAAAACATGAATAATTCAGTGAAAATGACTGTAAACAGATGAGAACTTGTTTAGAACAGCTGAAAGAGAATCTCCAAGTCAGTTCTTAGTGTAGAAAAGGTAGCTAAGATAAGGGAAATCCTTAATTCGAGTTAAGATCACATGAAACACTGTATGAATCCTATATTGCTTACTTAAAGGAGACTAGAGTGATAAATGTGTATTATATAAGGCAGAATACCATTGAAATAGAGAAAGAAACACGTTCGGCAGCTTTGGAAAGCCTTACACTACACAGAAATATACTACTACACTCTATAACACAGTTCAGAGACAATGTTCTCTAGCTCCCTAAGTTCATAACAGTGTGTAGGAAGTTGTTTGATAAGGTGGGCAAAGCTTATACTTGGGCCAGAAGGCAGAATATAGGAAACTACATGAAAACATGAATAATTCAGTGAAAATGACTGTAAACAGATGAGAACTTGTTTAGAACAGCTGAAAGAGAATCTCCAAGTCAGTTTTTAGTGTAGAAAAGGTAGCTAAGATAAGGGAAATCCTTAATTCTAGTTAAGATAACATCAAACACTGTATGAGTCCTATATTCATTACTTAAAGGAGACTAGAGAGGTAAATGTGTGTTATACAAGGCAGAATACCATTGAAATAGAGAAAGAAACAAGTTCGGCAGCTTTGGAAAGCCTTACACTTCACTGAAATGTAGTACTACACTCTATAACACAGTTGAGAGACAATGTTCCCTAGCTCCTCAGTTCATAACAGTGTGTAGGAAGTTGTTGGATAAAGTGGCCAAAGCTTATACTTGGGCCAGAAGGCAGAATATAGGAAACTACATGAAAACATGAATAATTCAGTGATAATGACTGTAAACAGATGAGAACTTGTTTAGAACAGCTGAAAGAGAATCTCCAAGTCAGTTCTTAGTGTAGAAAAGGTAGCTAAGATAAGGGAAATCCTTAATTCCAGTTAAGATCACATGAAACACTGTATGAATCCTATATTCTTTACTTAAAGGAGACTAGAGTGGTAAATGTGTGTTATACAAGGCAGAATACCATTGAAATAGAGAAAGAAACACGTTCGGCAGCTTTGGAAAGGCTTACACTTCACTGAAATGTAGTACTACAGTCTATAACACAGTTGAGAGACAATGTTCCCTAGCTGCCTCAGTTCATAACAGTGTGTAGGAAGTTGTTTGATAAAGTAGGCAAAGCTTATACTTGGGCCAGAAGGCAGAAGAAAGGAAAC
Source organism: Pipistrellus hanaki (assembly GCF_964339955.1). Classification (NCBI taxonomy): domain Eukaryota; kingdom Metazoa; phylum Chordata; class Mammalia; order Chiroptera; family Vespertilionidae; genus Pipistrellus; species Pipistrellus hanaki. Next base: position 698,439 of record NC_140511.1, read on the forward strand.
TACATGAAAACATGAATAATTCATTGAAAATGACTGTAAACAGATGAGAACTTGTTTAGAACAGCTGAAAGAGAATCTCCAAGTCAGTTCTTAGTGTAGAAAAGGTAGCTAAGATAAGGAAAATCCTTAATTCGAGTTAAGATAACATCAAACACTGTATGAATCCTATATTCATTACTTAAAGGAGACTAGAGTGGTAAATGTGTGTTATACAAGGCAGAATACCATTGAAATAGAGAAAGAAACAAGTTCGGCAGCTTTGGAAAGCCTTACACTTCACTGAAATGTAGTACTACACTCTATAACACAGTTGAGAGACAATGTTCCCTAGCTCCCTCAGTTCATAACAGTGTGTAGGAAGTTGTTTGATAAAGTGGCCAAAGCTTATACTTGGGCCAGAAGGCAGAATATAGGAAACTACATGAAAACATGAATAATTCAGTGAAAATGACTGTAAACACATGAGAACTTGTTTAGAACAGCTGAAAGAGAATCTCCAAGTCAGTTCTTAGTGTAGAAAAGGTAGCTAAGATAAGGGAAATCCTTAATTCGAGTTAAGATAACATCAAACACTGTATGAATCCTATATTCATTACTTAAAGGAGACTAGAGTGGTAAATGTGTGTTATACAAGGCAGAATACCATTGAAATAGAGAAAGAAACAAGTTCGGCAGCTTTGGAAAGTCTTACACTTCACTGAAATGTAGTACTACACTCTATAACACAGTTGAGAGACAATGTTCCCTAGCTCCCTCAGTTCATAACAGTGTGTAGGAAGTTGTTTGATGAAGTGGGCAAAGCTTATACTTGGGCCAGAAGGGAGAATATAGGAAACTACATGAAAACATGAATAATTCATTGAAAATGACTGTAAACAGATGAGAACTTGTTTAGAACAGCTGAAAGAGAATCTCCAAGTCAGTTCTTAGTGTAGAAAATGTAGCTAAGATAAGGGAAATCCTTAATTCCAGTTAAGATCACATGAAACACTGTATGAATCCTATATTCTTTACTGAAAGGAGACTAGAGTGGTAAATGTGTGTTATACAAGGGAGAATACCATTGAAATAGAGAAACAAACACGTTCGGCAGCTTTGGAAAGCCTTACACTTCACTGAAATGTAGTACTACACTCTATAACACAGTTGAGAGACAATGTTCACGAGCTGCCTCAGTTCATAACAGTGTGTAGGAAGTTGTTTGATAAAGTGTCCAAAGCTTATACTTGGGCCAGGAGGCAGAATATAGGAAACTACATGAAAACATGAATAATTCAGTGAAAATGACTGTAAACAGATGAGAACCTGTTTAGAACAGATGAAAGAGAATCTCCAAGTCAGTTCTTAGTGTAGAAAAGGTAGCTAAGATAAGGGAAATCCTTAATTCGAGTTAAGATCACATGAAACACTGTATGAATCCTATATTGCTTACTTAAAGGAGACTAGAGTGATAAATGTGTATTATATAAGGCAGAATACCATTGAAATAGAGAAAGAAACACGTTCGGCAGCTTTGGAAAGCCTTACACTACACAGAAATGTAGTACTACAGTCTATAACACAGTTGAGAGACAATGTTCCCTAGCTGCCTCAGTTCATAACAGTGTGTAGGAAGTTGTTTGATAAAGTAGGCAAAGCTTATACTTGGGCCAGAAGGCAGAATAAAGAAAACTACATGAAAACATGAATAATTCAGTGAAAATGACTGTAAACAGATGAGAACTTGTTTAGAACAGCTGAAAGAGAATCTCCAAGTCAGTTCTTAGTGTAGAAAAGGTAGCTAAGATAAGGAAAATCCTTAATTCGAGTTAAGATAACATCAAACACTGTATGAATCCTATATTCATTACTTAAAGGAGACTAGAGTGGTAAATGTGTGTTATACAAGGCAGAATACCATTGAAATAGAGAAAGAAACAAGTTCGGCAGCTTTGGAAAGCCTTACATTTCACTGAAATGTAGTACTACAGTCTATAACACAGTTGAGAGACAATGTTCCCTAGCTGCCTCAGTTCATAACAGTGTGTAGGAAGTTGTTTGATAAAGTAGGCAAAGCTTATACTTAGGCCAGAAGGCAGAATAAAGGAAACTACATGAAAACATGAATAATTCAGTGAAAATGACTGTAAACAGATGAGAACTTGTTTAGAACAGCTGAAAGAGAATCTCCAAGTCAGTTCTTAGTGTAGAAAAGGTAGCTAAGATAAGGAAAATCCTTAATTCGAGTTAAGATAACATCAAACACTGTATGAATCCTATATTCATTACTTAAAGGAGACTAGAGTGGTAAATGTGTGTTATACAAGGCAGAATACCATTGAAATAGAGAAAGAAACAAGTTCGGCAGCTTTGGAAAGCCTTACATTTCACTGAAATGTAGTACTACACTCTATAACACAGTTGAGAGACAATGTTCCCTAGCTCCCTCAGTTCATAACAGTGTGTAGGAAGTTGTTTGATGAAGTGGGCAAAGCTTATACTTGGGCCAGAAGGCAGAATATAGGAAACTACATGAAAACATGAATAATTCATTGAAAATGACTGTAAACAGATGAGAACTTGTTTAGAACAGCTGAAAGAGAATCTCCAAGTCAGTTCTTAGTGTAGAAAAGGTAGCTAAGATAAGGGAAATCCTTAATTCGAGTTAAGATCACATGAAACACTGTATGAATCCTATATTGCTTACTTAAAGGAGACTAGAGTGATAAATGTGTATTATATAAGGCAGAATACCATTGAAATAGAGAAAGAAACACGTTCAGCAGCTTTGGAAAGCCTTACACTACACAGAAATATACTACTACACTCTATAACACAGTTCAGAGACAATGTTCTCTAGCTCCCTAAGTTCATAACAGTGTGTAGGAAGTTGTTTGATAAGGTGGGCAAAGCTTACACTTTGGCCAGAAGGCAGTATATAGGAAACTACATGAAAACATGAATAATTCATTGAAAATGACTGTAAACAGATGAGAACTTGTTTAGAACAGCTGAAAGAGAATCTCCAAGTCAGTTCTTAGTGTAGAAAAGGTAGCTAAGATAAGGAAAATCCTTAATTAGAGTTAAGATAACATCAAACACTGTATGAATCCTATATTCATTACTTAAAGGAGACTAGAGTGGTAAATGTGTGTTATACAAGGGAGAATACCATTGAAATAGAGAAACAAACACGTTCGGCAGCTTTGGAAAGCCTTACACTTCACTGAAATGTAGTACTACACTCTATAACACAGTTGAGAGACAATGTTCCCGAGCTGCCTCAGTTCATAACAGTGTGTAGGAAGTTGTTTGATAAAGTGGGCAAAGCTTATACTTGGGCCAGAAGGCAGAATATAGGAAACTACATGAAAACATGAATAATTCAGTGAAAATGACTGTAAACAGATGAGAACTTGTTTAGAACAGATGAAAGAGAATCTCCAAGTCAGTTCTTAGTGTAGAAAAGGTAGCTAAGATAAGGGAAATCCTTAATTCCAGTTAAGATCACATGAAACACTGTATGAATCCTATATTGCTTACTTAAAGGAGACTAGAGTGATAAATGTGTATTATATAAGGCAGAATACCATTGAAATAGAGAAAGAAACACGTTCGGCAGCTTTGGAAAGCCTTACACTACACAGAAATATACTACTACACTCTATAACACAGTTCAGAGACAATGTTCTCTAGCTCCCTAAGTTCATAACAGTGTGTAGGAAGTTGTTTGATAAGGTGGGCAAAGCTTATACTTGGGCCAGAAGGCAGAATATAGGAAACTACATGAAAACATGAATAATTCATTGAAAATGACTGTAAACAGATGAGAACTTGTTTAGAACAGCTGAAAGAGAATCTCCAAGTCAGTTCTTAGTGTAGAAAAGGTAGCTAAGATAAGGGAAATCCTTAATTCTAGTTAAGATAACATCAAACACTGTATGAGTCCTATATTCATTACTTAAAGGAGACTAGAGTGATAAATGTGTATTATATAAGGCAGAATACCATTGAAATAGAGAAAGAAACAGGTTCGGCAGCTTTGGAAAGCCTTACACTACACAGAAATATACTACTACACTCTATAACACAGTTCAGAGACAATGTTCTCTAGCTCCCTAAGTTCATAACAGTGTGTAGGAAGTTGTTTGATAAGGTGGGCAAAGCTTATACTTGGGCCAGAAGGCAGAATATAGGAAACTACATGAAAACATGAATAATTCATTGAAAATGACTGTAAACAGATGAGAACTTGTTTAGAACAGCTGAAAGAGAATCTCCAAGTCAGTTCTTAGTGTAGAAAAGGTAGCTAAGATAAGGGAAATCCTTAATTCTAGTTAAGATAACATCAAACACTGTATGAGTCCTATATTCATTACTTAAAGGAGACTAGAGAGGTAAATGTGTGTTATACAAGGCAGAATACCATTGAAATAGAGAAAGAAACAAGTTCGGCACCTTTGGAAAGCCTTACACTTCACTGAAATGTAGTACTACACTCTATAACACAGTTGAGAGACAATGTTCCCTAGCTCCTCAGTTCATAACAGTGTGTAGGAAGTTGTTTGATAAAGTGGCCAAAGCTTATACTTGGGCCAGAAGGCAGAATATAGGAAACTACATGAGAACATGAATAATTCATTGAAAATGACTGTAAACACATGAGAACTTGTTTAGAACAGCTGAAATAGAATCTCCAAGTCAGTTCTTAGAGTAGAAAAGATAGCTAAGATCCGGGAAATCCTTAATTCGAGTTAATATCACATGAAACACTGTATGAATCCTATATTCTTTACTTAAAGGAAACTAGAGTGGTAAATGTGTGTTATACAAGGCAGAATACCATTGAAATAGAGAAAGAAACACGTTCGGCAGCTTTGGAAAGGCTTACACTTCACTGAAATGTAGTACTACAGTCTATAACACAGTTGAGAGACAATGTTCCCTAGCTGCCTCAGTTCATAACAGTGTGTAGGAAGTTGTTTGATAAAGTAGGCAAAGCTTATACTTGGGCCAGAAGGCAGAATAAAGGAAACTACATGAAAACATGAATAATTCAGTGAAAATGACTGTAAACAGATGAGAACTTGTTTAGAACAGCTGAAAGAGAATCTCCAAGTCAGTTCTTAGTGTAGAAAAGGTAGCTAAGATAAGGAAAATCCTTAATTCGAGTTAAGATAACATCAAACACTGTATGAATCCTATATTCATTACTTAAAGGAGACTAGAGTGGTAAATGTGTGTTATACAAGGCAGAATACCATTGAAATAGAGAAAGAAACAAGTTCGGCAGCTTTGGAAAGCCTTACACTTCACTGAAATGTAGTACTACACTCTATAACACAGTTGAGAGACAATGTTCCCTAGCTCCCTCAGTTCATAACAGTGTGTAGGAAGTTGTTTGATGAAGTGGGCAAAGCTTATACTTGGGCCAGAAGGCAGAATATAGGAAACTACATGAAAACATGAATAATTCATTGAAAATGACTGTAAACAGATGAGAACTTGTTTAGAACAGCTGAAAGAGAATCTCCAAGTCAGTTCTTAGTGTAGAAAAGGTAGCTAAGATAAGGGAAATCCTTAATTCCAGTTAAGATCACATGAAACACTGTATGAATCCTATATTCTTTACTGAAAGGAGACTAGAGTGGTAAATGTGTGTTATACAAGGGAGAATACCATTGAAATAGAGAAACAAACACGTTCGGCAGCTTTGGAAAGCCTTACACTTCACTGAAATGTAGTACTACACTCTATAACACAGTTGAGAGACAATGTTCACGAGCTGCCTCAGTTCATAACAGTGTGTAGGAAGTTGTTTGATAAAGTGGGCAAAGCTTATACTTGGGCCAGAAGGCAGAATATAGGAAACTACATGAAAACATGAATAATTCAGTGAAAATGACTGTAAACAGATGAGAACTTGTTTAGAACAGATGAAAGAGAATCTCCAAGTCAGTTCTTAGTGTAGAAAAGGTAGCTAAGATAAGGGAAATCCTTAATTCGAGTTAAGATCACATGAAACACTGTATGAATCCTATATTGCTTACTTAAAGGAGACTAGAGTGATAAATGTGTATTATATAAGGCAGAATACCATTGAAATAGAGAAAGAAACACGTTCGGCAGCTTTGGAAAGCCTTACACTACACAGAAATATACTACTACACTCTATAACACAGTTCAGAGACAATGTTCTCTAGCTCCCTAAGTTCATAACAGTGTGTAGGAAGTTGTTTGATAAGGTGGGCAAAGCTTATACTTGGGCCAGAAGGCAGAATATAGGAAACTACATGAAAACATGAATAATTCATTGAAAATGACTGTAAACAGATGAGAACTTGTTTAGAACAGCTGAAAGAGAATCTGCAAGTCAGTTCTTAGTGTAGAAAAGGTAGCTAAGATAAGGGAAATCCTTAATTCTAGTTAAGATAACATCAAACACTGTATGAGTCCTATATTCATTACTTAAAGGAGACTAGAGTGATAAATGTGTATTATATAAGGCAGAATACCATTGAAATAGAGAAAGAAACAGGTTCGGCAGCTTTGGAAAGCCTTACACTACACAGAAATATACTACTACACTCTATAACACAGTTCAGAGACAATGTTCTCTAGCTCCCTAAGTTCATAACAGTGTGTAGGAAGTTGTTTGATAAGGTGGGCAAAGCTTATACTTGGGCCAGAAGGCAGAATATAGGAAACTACATGAAAACATGAATAATTCATTGAAAATGACGGTAAACAGATGAGAACTTGTTTAGAACAGCTGAAAGAGAATCTCCAAGTCAGTTCTTAGTGTAGAAAAGGTAGCTAAGATAAGGGAAATCCTTAATTCTAGTTAAGATAACATCAAACACTGTATGAGTCCTATATTCATTACTTAAAGGAGACTAGAGAGGTAAATGTGTGTTATACAAGGCAGAATACCATTGAAATAGAGAAAGAAACAAGTTCGGCAGCTTTGGAAAGCCTTACACTTCACTGAAATGTAGTACTACACTCTATAACACAGTTGAGAGACAATGTTCCCTAGCTCCTCAGTTCATAACAGTGTGTAGGAAGTTGTTTGATAAAGTGGCCAAAGCTTATACTTGGGCCAGAAGGCAGAATATAGGAAACTACATGAGAACATGAATAATTCATTGAAAATGACTGTAAACACATGAGAACTTGTTTAGAACAGCTGAAATAGAATCTCCAAGTCAGTTCTTAGAGTAGAAAAGATAGCTAAGATCCGGGAAATCCTTAATTCGAGTTAAGATCACATGAAACACTGTATGAATCCTATATTCTTTACTTAAAGGAAACTAGAGTGGTAAATGTGTGTTATACAAGGCAGAATACCATTGAAATATAGAAAGAAACACGTTCGGCAGCTTTGGAAAGGCTTACACTTCACTGAAATGTAGTACTACAGTCTATAACACAGTTGAGAGACAATGTTCCCTAGCTGCCTCAGTTCATAACAGTGTGTAGGAAGTTGTTTGATAAAGTAGGCAAAGCTTATACTTGGGCCAGAAGGCAGAATAAAGGAAACTACATGAAAACATGAATAATTCAGTGAAAATGACTGTAAACAGATGAGAACTTGTTTAGAACAGCTGAAAGAGAATCTCTAAGTCAGTTCTTAGTGTAGAAAAGGTAGCTAAGATAAGGAAAATCCTTAATTCAAGTTAAGATAACATCAAACACTGTATGAATCCTATATTCATTACTTAAAGGAGACTAGAGTGGTAAATGTGTGTTATACAAGGCAGAATACCATTGAAATAGAGAAAGAAACAAGTTCGGCAGCTTTGGAAAGCCTTACACTTCACTGAAATGTAGTACTACACTCTATAACACAGTTGAGAGACAATGTTCCCTAGCTCCCTCAGTTCATAACAGTGTGTAGGAAGTTGTTTGATGAAGTGGGCAAAGCTTATACTTGGGCCAGAAGGCAGAATATAGGAAACTACATGAAAACATGAATAATTCATTGAAAATGACTGTAAACAGATGAGAACTTGTTTAGAACAGCTGAAAGAGAATCTCCAAGTCAGTTCTTAGTGTAGAAAAGGTAGCTAAGATAAGGGAAATCCTTAATTCCAGTTAAGATCACATGAAACACTGTATGAATCCTATATTCTTTACTGAAAGGAGACTAGAGTGGTAAATGTGTGTTATACAAGGGAGAATACCATTGAAATAGAGAAACAAACACGTTCGGCAGCTTTGGAAAGCCTTACACTTCACTGAAATGTAGTACTACACTCTATAACACAGTTGAGAGACAATGTTCACGAGCTGCCTCAGTTCATAACAGTGTGTAGGAAGTTGTTTGATAAAGTGGCCAAAGCTTATACTTGGGCCAGAAGGCAGAATATAGGAAACTACATGAAAACATGAATAATTCAGTGAAAATGACTGTAAACAGATGAGAACCTGTTTAGAACAGATGAAAGAGAATCTCCAAGTCAGTTCTTAGTGTAGAAAAGGTAGCTAAGATAAGGGAAATCCTTAATTCGAGTTAAGATCACATGAAACACTGTATGAATCCTATATTGCTTACTTAAAGGAGACTAGAGTGATAAATGTGTATTATATAAGGCAGAATACCATTGAAATAGAGAAAGAAACACGTTCAGCAGCTTTGGAAAGCCTTACACTACACAGAAATATACTACTACACTCTATAACACAGTTCAGAGACAATGTTCTCTAGCTCCCTAAGTTCATAACAGTGTGTAGGAAGTTGTTTGATAAGGTGGGCAAAGCTTACACTTTGGCCAGAAGGCAGTATATAGGAAACTACATGAAAACATGAATAATTCATTGAAAATGACTGTAAACAGATGAGAACTTGTTTAGAACAGCTGAAAGAGAATCTCCAAGTCAGTTCTTAGTGTAGAAAAGGTAGCTAAGATAAGGAAAATCCTTAATTAGAGTTAAGATAACATCAAACACTGTATGAATCCTATATTCATTACTTAAAGGAGACTAGAGTGGTAAATGTGTGTTATACAAGGGAGAATACCATTGAAATAGAGAAACAAACACGTTCGGCAGCTTTGGAAAGCCTTACACTTCACTGAAATGTAGTACTACACTCTATAACACAGTTGAGAGACAATGTTCACGAGCTGCCTCAGTTCATAACAGTGTGTAGGAAGTTTTTTGATAAAGTAGGCAAAGCTTATACTTGGGCCAGAAGGCAGAATAAAGGAAACTACATGAAAACATGAATAATTCAGTGAAAATGACTGTAAACAGATGAGAAATTGTTTAGAACAGCTGAAAGAGAATCTCCAAGTCAGTTCTTAGTGTAGAAAAGGTAGCTAAGATAAGGAAAATCCTTAATTCGAGTTAAGATAACATCAAACACTGTATGAATCCTATATTCATTACTTAAAGGAGACTAGAGTGGTAAATGTGTGTTATACAAGGCAGAATACCATTGAAATAGAGAAAGAAACAAGTTCGGCAGCTTTGGAAAGCCTTACACTTCACTGAAATGTAGTACTACACTCTATAACACAGTTGAGAGACAATGTTCCCTAGCTCCCTCAGTTCATAACAGTGTGTAGGAAGTTGTTTGATGAAGTGGGCAAAGCTTATACTTGGGCCAGAAGGCAGAATATAGGAAACTACATGAAAACATGAATAATTCATTGAAAATGACTGTAAACAGATGATAACTTGTTTAGAACAGCTGAAAGAGAATCTCCAAGTCAGTTCTTAGTGTAGAAAAGGTAGCTAAGATAAGGGAAATCCTTAATTCCAGTTAAGATCACATGAAACACTGTATGAATCCTATATTCTTTACTGAAAGGAGACTAGAGTGGTAAATGTGTGTTATACAAGGGAGAATACCATTGAAATAGAGAAACAAACACGTTCGGCAGCTTTGGAAAGCCTTACACTTCACTGAAATGTAGTACTACACTCTATAACACAGTTGAGAGACAATGTTCACGAGCTGCCTCAGTTCATAACAGTGTGTAGGAAGTTTTTTGATAAAGTGGGCAAAGCTTATACTTGGGCCAGAAGGCAGAATATAGGAAACTACATGAAAACATGAATAATTCAGTGAAAATGACTGTAAACAGATGAGAACTTGTTTAGAACAGATGAAAGAGAATCTCCAAGTCAGTTCTTAGTGTAGAAAAGGTAGCTAAGATAAGGGAAATCCTTAATTCGAGTTAAGATCACATGAAACACTGTATGAATCCTATATTGCTTACTTAAAGGAGACTAGAGTGATAAATGTGTATTATATAAGGCAGAATACCATTGAAATAGAGAAAGGAACACGTTCGGCAGCTTTGGAAAGCCTTACACTACACAGAAATATACTACTACACTCTATAACACAGTTCAGAGACAATGTTCTCTAGCTCCCTAAGTTCATAACAGTGTGTAGGAAGTTGTTTGATAAGGTGGGCAAAGCTTATACTTGGGCCAGAAGGCAGAATATAGGAAACTACATGAAAATATGAATAATTCATTGAAAATGACTGTAAACAGATGAGAACTTGTTTAGAACAGCTGAAAGAGAATCTCCAAGTCAGTTCTTAGTGTAGAAAAGGTAGCTAAGATAAGGGAAATCCTTAATTCTAGTTAAGATAACATCAAACACTGTATGAGTCCTATATTCATTACTTAAAGGAGACTAGAGTGATAAATGTGTATTATATAAGGCAGAATACCATTGAAATAGAGAAAGAAACACGTTCGGCAGCTTTGGAAAGGCTTACACTTCACTGAAATGTAGTACTACAGTCTATAACACAGTTGAGAGACAATGTTCCCTAGCTGCCTCAGTTCATAACAGTGTGTAGGAAGTTGTTTGATAAAGTAGGCAAAGCTTATACTTGGGCCAGAAGGCAGAATAAAGGAAACTACATGAAAACATGAATAATTCAGTGAAAATGACTGTAAACAGATGAGAACTTGTTTAGAACAGCTGAAAGAGAATCTCCAAGTCAGTTCTTAGTGTAGAAAAGGTAGCTAAGATAAGGAAAATCCTTAATTCGAGTTAAGATAACATCAAACACTGTATGAATCCTATATTCATTACTTAAAGGAGACTAGAGTGGTAAATGTGTGTTATACAAGGCAGAATACCATTGAAATAGAGAAAGAAACAAGTTCGGCAGCTTTGGAAAGCCTTACACTTCACTGAAATGTAGTACTACACTCTATAACACAGTTGAGAGACAATGTTCCCTAGCTCCCTCAGTTCATAACAGTGTGTAGGAAGTTGTTTGATAAAGTGGCCAAAGCTTATACTTGGGCCAGAAGGCAGAATATAGGAAACTAGATGAAAACATGAATAATTCAGTGAAAATGACTGTAAACACATGAGAACTTGTTTAGAACAGCTGAAAGAGAATCTCCAAGTCAGTTCTTAGTGTAGAAAAGGTAGCTAAGATAAGGGAAATCCTTAATTCCAGTTAAGATCACATGAAACACTGTATGAATCCTATATTCTTTACTGAAAGGAGACTAGAGTGGTAAATGTGTGTTATACAAGGGAGAATACCATTGAAATAGAGAAACAAACACGTTCGGCAGCTTTGGAAAGCCTTACACTTCACTGAAATGTAGTACTACACTCTATAACACAGTTGAGAGACAATGTTCAAGAGCTGCCTCAGTTCATAACAGTGTGTAGGAAGTTGTTTGATAAAGTGGCCAAAGCTTATACTTGGGCCAGAAGGCAGAATATAGGAAACTACATGAAAACATGAATAATTCAGTGAAAATGACTGTAAACAGATGAGAACCTGTTTAGAACAGATGAAAGAGAATCTCCAAGTCAGTTCTTAGTGTAGAAAAGGTAGCTAATATAAGGGAAATCCTTAATTCGAGTTAAGATCACATGAAACACTGTATGAATCCTATATTGCTTACTTAAAGGAGACTAGAGTGATAAATGTGTATTATATAAGGCAGAATACCATTGAAATAGAGAAAGAAACACGTTCGGCAGCTTTGGAAAGCCTTACACTACACAGAAATATACTACTACACTCTATAACACAGTTCAGAGACAATGTTCTCTAGCTCCCTAAGTTCATAACAGTGTGTAGGAAGTTGTTTGATAAGGTGGGCAAAGCTTACACTTGGGCCAGAAGGCAGAATATAGGAAACTACATGAAAACATGAATAATTCATTGAAAATGACTGTAAACAGATGAGAACTTGTTTAGAACAGCTGAAAGAGAATCTCCAAGTCAGTTCTTAGTGTAGAAAAGGTAGCTAAGATAAGGAAAATCCTTAATTAGAGTTAAGATAACATCAAACACTGTATGAATCCTATATTCATTACTTAAAGGAGACTAGAGTGGTAAATGTGTGTTATACAAGGGAGAATACCATTGAAATAGAGAAACAAACACGTTCGGCAGCTTTGGAAAGCCTTACACTTCACTGAAATGTAGTACTACACTCTATAACACAGTTGAGAGACAATGTTCACGAGCTGCCTCAGTTCATAACAGTGTGTAGGAAGTTGTTTGATAAAGTGGGCAAAGCTTATACTTGGGCCAGAAGGCAGAATATAGGAAACTACATGAAAACATGAATAATTCAGTGAAAATGACTGTAAACAGATGAGAACTTGTTTAGAACAGATGAAAGAGAATCTCCAAGTCAGTTCTTAGTGTAGAAAAGGTAGCTAAGATAAGGGAAATCCTTAATTCGAGTTAAGATCACATGAAACACTGTATGAATCCTATATAGCTTACTTAAAGGAGAGTAGAGTGATAAATGTGTATTATATAAGGCAGAATACCATTGAAATAGAGAAAGAAACAGGTTCGGCAGCTTTGGAAAGCCTTACACTACACAGAAATATACTACTACACTCTATAACACAGTTCAGAGACAATGTTCTCTAGCTCCCTAAGTTCATAACAGTGTGTAGGAAGTTGTTTGATAAGGTGGGCAAAGCTTATACTTGGGCCAGAAGGCAGAATATAGGAAACTACATGAAAACATGAATAATTCATTGAAAATGACTGTAAACAGATGAGAACTTGTTTAGAACAGCTGAAAGAGAATCTCCAAGTCAGTTCTTAGTGTAGAAAAGGTAGCTAAGATAAGGGAAATCCTTAATTCTAGTTAAGATAACATCAAACACTGTATGAGTCCTATATTCATTACTTAAAGGAGACTAGAGAGGTAAATGTGTGTTATACAAGGCAGAATACCATTGAAATAGAGAAAGAAACAAGTTCGGCAGCTTTGGAAAGCCTTACACTTCACTGAAATGTAGTACTACACTCTATAACACAGTTGAGAGACAATGTTCCATAGCTCCTCAGTTCATAACAGTGTGTAGGAAGTTGTTTGATAAAGTGGCCAAAGCTTATACTTGGGCCAGAAGGCAGAATATAGGAAACTACATGAGAACATGAATAATTCAGTGAAAATGACTGTAAACAGATGAGAACTTGTTTAGAACAGCTGAAACAGAATCTCCAAGTCAGTTCTTAGTGTAGAAAAGGTAGCTAAGATAAGGGAAATCCTTAATTCCAGTTAAGATCACATGAAACACTGTATGAATCCTATATTCTTTACTTAAAGGAGACTAGAGTGGTAAATGTGTGTTATACAAGGCAGAATACCATTGAAATAGAGAAAGAAACACGTTCGGCAGCTTTGGAAAGGCTTACACTTCACTGAAATGTAGTACTACAGTCTATAACACAGTTGAGAGACAATGTTCCCGAGCTGCCTCAGTTCATAACAGTGTGTAGGAAGTTGTTTTATAATGTGGGCAAAGCTTATACTTGGGCCAGAAGGCAGAATATAGGAAACTACATGAAAACATGAATAATTCATTGAAAATGACTGTAAACACATGAGAACTTGTTTAGAACAGCTGAAATAGAATCTCCAAGTCAGTTCTTAGAGTAGAAAAGATAGCTAAGATCCGGGAAATCCTTAATTCGAGTTAAGATCACATGAAACACTGTATGAATCCTATATTCTTTACTTAAAGGAAACTAGAGTGGTAAATGTGTGTTATACAAGGCAGAATACCATTGAAATAGAGAAAGAAACACGTTCGGCAGCTTTGGAAAGGCTTACACTTCACTGAAATGTAGTACTACAGTCTATAACACAGTTGAGAGACAATGTTCCCTAGCTGCCTCAGTTCATAACAGTGTGTAGGAAGTTGTTTGATAAAGTAGGCAAAGCTTATACTTGGGCCAGAAGGCAGAATAAAGGAAACTACATGAAAACATGAATAATTCAGTGAAAATGACTGTAAACAGATGAGAACTTGTTTAGAACAGCTGAAAGAGAATCTCCAAGTCAGTTCTTAGTGTAGAAAAGGTAGCTAAGATAAGGAAAATCATTAATTCGAGTTAAGATAACATCAAACACTGTATGAATCCTATATTCATTACTTAAAGGAGACTAGAGTGGTAAATGTGTGTTATACAAGGCAGAATACCATTGAAATAGAGAAAGAAACAAGTTCGGCAGCTTTGGAAAGCCTTACACTTCACTGAAATGTAGTACTACACTCTATAACACAGTTGAGAGACAATGTTCCCTAGCTCCCTCAGTTCATAACAGTGTGTAGGAAGTTGTTTGATAAAGTGGCCAAAGCTTATACTTGGGCCAGAAGGCAGAATATAGGAAACTAGATGAAAACATGAATAATTCAGTGAAAATGACTGTAAACACATGAGAACTTGTTTAGAACAGCTGAAAGAGAATCTCCAAGTCAGTTCTTAGTGTAGAAAAGGTAGCTAAGATAAGGGAAATCCTTAATTCCAGTTAAGATCACATGAAACACTGTATGAATCCTATATTCTTTACTGAAAGGAGACTAGAGTGGTAAATGTGTGTTATACAAGGGAGAATACCATTGAAATAGAGAAACAAACACGTTCGGCAGCTTTGGAAAGCCTTACACTTCACTGAAATGTAGTACTACACTCTATAACACAGTTGAGAGACAATGTTCACGAGCTGCCTCAGTTCATAACAGTGTGTAGGAAGTTGTTTGATAAAGTGGCCAAAGCTTATACTTGGGCCAGAAGGCAGAATATAGGAAACTACATGAAAACATGAATAATTCAGTGAAAATGACTGTAAACAGATGAGAACCTGTTTAGAACAGATGAAAGAGAATCTCCAAGTCAGTTCTTAGTGTAGAAAAGGTAGCTAAGATAAGGGAAATCCTTAATTCGAGTTAAGATCACATGAAACACTGTATGAATCCTATATTGCTTACTTAAAGGAGACTAGAGTGATAAATGTGTATTATATAAGGCAGAATACCATTGAAATAGAGAAAGAAACACGTTCGGCAGCTTTGGAAAGCCTTACACTACACAGAAATATACTACTACACTCTATAACACAGTTCAGAGACAATGTTCTCTAGCTCCCTAAGTTCATAACAGTGTGTAGGAAGTTGTTTGATAAGGTGGGCAAAGCTTATACTTGGGCCAGAAGGCAGAATATAGGAAACTACATGAAAACATGAATAATTCATTGAAAATGACTGTAAACAGATGAGAACTTGTTTAGAACAGCTGAAAGAGAATCTCCAAGTCAGTTCTTAGTGTAGAAAAGGTAGCTTAGATAAGGGATATCCTTAATTCTAGTTAAGATAACATCAAACACTGTATGAGTCCTATATTCATTACTTAAAGGAGACTAGAGTGGTAAATGTGTGTTATACAAGGCAGAATACCATTGAAATAGAGAAAGAAACAAGTTCGGCAGCTTTGGAAAGCCTTACACTTCACTGAAATGTAGTACTACACTCTATAACACAGTTGAGAGACAATGTTCCCTAGCTCCCTCAGTTCATAACAGTGTGTAGGAAGTTGTTTGATAAAGTGGCCAAAGCTTATACTTGGGCCAGAAGGCAGAATATAGGAAACTACATGAAAACATGAATAATTCATTGAAAATGACTGTAAACACATGAGAACTTGTTTAGAACAGCTGAAAGAGAATCTCCAAGTCAGTTCTTAGTGTAGAAAAGGTAGCTAAGATAAGGGATATCCTTAATTCTAGTTAAGATAACATCAAACACTGTATGAGTCCTATATTCATTACTTAAAGGAGACTAGAGTGGTAAATGTGTGTTATACAAGGCAGAATACCATTGAAATAGAGAAAGAAAGAAGTTCGGCAGCTTTGGAAAGGCTTACACTTCACTGAAATGTAGTACTACAGTCTATAACACAGTTGAGAGACAATGTTCCCTAGCTCCTCAGTTCATAACAGTGTGTAGGAAGTTGTTTGATAAAGTGGCCAAAGCTTATACTTGGGCCAGAAGGCAGAATATAGGAAACTACATGAAAACATGAATAATTCAGTGAAAATGACTGTAAACAGATGAGAACTTGTTTAGAACAGCTGAAAGAGAATCTCCAAGTCAGTTCTTAGTGTAGAAAAGGTAGCTAAGATAAGGGAAATCCTTAATTCCAGTTAAGATCACATGAAACACTGTATGAATCCTATATTCTTTACTTAAAGGAGACTAGAGTGGTAAATGTGTGTTATACAAGGGAGAATACCATTGAAATAGAGAAACAAACACGTTCGGCAGCTTTGGAAAGCCTTACACTTCACTGAAATGTAGTACTACACTCTATAACACAGTTGAGAGACAATGTTCACGAGCTGCCTCAGTTCATAACAGTGTGTAGGAAGTTGTTTGATAAAGTGGGCAAAGCTTATACTTGGGCCAGAAGGCAGAATATAGCAAACTACATGAAAACATGAATAATTCAGTGAAAATGACTGTAAACAGATGAGAACCTGTTTAGAACAGATGAAAGAGAATCTCCAAGTCAGTTCTTAGTGTAGAAAAGGTAGCTAAGATAAGGGAAATCCTTAATTCTAGTTAATATAACATCAAACACTGTATGAGTCCTATATTCATTACTTAAAGGAGACTAGAGTGATAAATGTGTATTATATAAGGCAGAATACCATTGAAATAGAGAAAGAAACACGTTCGGCAGCTTTGGAAAGCCTTACACTACACAGAAATATACTACTACACTCTATAACACAGTTCAGAGACAATGTTCTCTAGCTCCCTAAGTTCATAACAGTGTGTAGGAAGTTGTTTGATAAGGTGGGCAAAGCTTATACTTGGGCCAGAAGGCAGAATAAAGGAAACTACATGAAAACATGAATAATTCATTGAAAATGACTGTAAACAGATGAGAACTTGTTTAGAACAGCTGAAAGAGAATCTCCAAGTCAGTTCTTAGTGTAGAAAAGGTAGCTAAGATAAGGGAAATCCTTAATTCTAGTTAAGATAACATCAAACACTGTATGAGTCCTATATTCATTACTTAAAGGAGACTAGAGAGGTAAATGTGTGTTATACAAGGCAGAATACCATTGAAATAGAGAAAGAAACAAGTTCGGCAGCTTTGGAAAGCCTTACACTTCACTGAAATGTAGTACTACACTCTATAACACAGTTGAGAGACAATGTTCCCTAGCTCCCTCAGTTCATAACAGTGTGTAGGAAGTTGTTTGATGAAGGGGGCAAAGCTTATACTTGGGCCAGAAGGCAGAATATAGGAAACTACATGAAAACATGAATAATTCATTGAAAATGACTGTAAACAGATGAGAACTTGTTTAGAATAGCTAAAAGAGAATCTCCAAGTCAGTTCTTAGTGTAGAAAAGGTAGCTAAGATAAGGGAAATCCTTAATTCCAGTTAAGATCACATGAAACACTGTATGAATCCTATATTCTTTACTGAAAGGAGACTAGAGTGGTAAATGTGTGTTATACAAGGGAGAATACCATTGAAATAGAGAAACAAACACGTTCGGCAGCTTTGGAAAGCCTTACACTTTACTGAAATGTAGTACTACACACTATAACACAGTTGAGAGACAATGTTCACGAGCTGCCTCAGTTCATAACACTGTGTAGGAAGTTGTTTGATAAAGTGGCCAAAGCTTATACTTGGGCCAGAAGGCAGAATATAGGAAACTACATGAAAACATGAATAATTCAGTGAAAATGACTGTAAACAGATGAGAACCTGTTTAGAACAGATGAAAGAGAATCTCCAAGTCAGTTCTTAGTGTAGAAAAGGTAGCTAAGATAAGGGAAATCCTTAATTCGAGTTAAGATCACATGAAACACTGTATGAATCCTATATTGCTTACTTAAAGGAGACTAGAGTGATAAATGTGTATTATATAAGGCAGAATACCATTGAAATAGAGAAAGAAACACGTTCGGCAGCTTTGGAAAGCCTTACACTACACAGAAATATACTACTACACTCTATAACACAGTTCAGAGACAATGTTCTCTAGCTCCCTAAGTTCATAACAGTGTGTAGGAAGTTGTTTGATAAGGTGGGCAAAGCTTATACTTGGGCCAGAAGGCAGAATATAGGAAACTACATGAAAACATGAATAATTCATTGAAAATGACTGTAAACAGATGAGAACTTGTTTAGAACAGCTGAAAGAGAATCTCCAAGTCAGTTCTTAGTGTAGAAAAGGTAGCTAAGATAAGGGATATCCTTAATTCTAGTTAAGATAACATCAAACACTGTATGAGTCCTATATTCATTACTTAAAGGAGACTAGAGTGGTAAATGTGTGTTATACAAGGCAGAATACCATTGAAATAGAGAAAGAAACAAGTTCGGCAGCTTTGGAAAGCCTTACACTTCACTGAAATGTATTACTACACTCTATAACACAGTTGAGAGACAATGTTCCCTAGCTCCCTCAGTTCATAACAGTGTGTAGGAAGTTGTTTGATAAAGTGGCCAAAGCTTATACTTGGGCCAGAAGGCAGAATATAGGAAACTACATGAAAACATGAATAATTCATTGAAAATGACTATAAACACATGAGAACTTGTTTAGAACAGCTGAAAGAGAATCTCCAAGTCAGTTCTTAGAGAAGAAAAGGTAGCTAAGATCCGGGAAATCCTTAATTCGAGTTAAGATCACATGAAACACTGTATGAATCCTATATTCTTTACTTAAAGGAAACTAGAGTGGTAAATGTGTGTTATACAAGGCAGAATACCATTGAAATAGAGAAAGAAACACGTTCGGCAGCTTTGGAAAGGCTTACACTTCACTGAAATGTAGTACTACAGTCTATAACACAGTTGAGAGACAATGTTCCCTAGCTGCCTCAGTTCATAACAGTGTGTAGGAAGTTGTTTGATAAAGTAGGCAAAGCTTATACTTGGGCCAGAAGGCAGAATATAGGAAACTACATGAAAACATGAATAATTCAGTGAAAATGACTGTAAACAGATGAGAACTTGTTTAGAACAGCTGAAAGAGAATCTCCAAGTCAGTTCTTAGTGTAGAAAAGGTAGCTAAGATAAGGAAAATCCTTAATTCGAGTTAAGATAACATCAAACACTGTATGAATCCTATATTCATTAATTAAAGGAGACTATAGTGGTAAATGTGTGTTATACAAGGGAGAATACCATTGAAATAGAGAAACAAACACGTTCGGCAGCTTTGGAAAGCCTTACACTTCACTGAAATGTAGTACTACACTCTATAACACAGTTGAGAGACAATGTTCACGAGCTGCCTCAGTTCATAACAGTGTGTAGGAAGTTGTTTGATAAAGTGGGCAAAGCTTATACTTGGGCCAGAAGGCAGAATATAGCAAACTACATGAAAACATGAATAATTCAGTGAAAATGACTGTAAACAGATGAGAACCTGTTTAGAACAGATGAAAGAGAATCTCCAAGTCAGTTCTTAGAGAAGAAAAGGTAGCTAAGATCCGGGAAATCCTTAATTCGAGTTAAGATCACATGAAACACTGTATGAATCCTATATTCTTTACTTAAAGGAAACTAGAGTGGTAAATGTGTGTTATACAAGGCTGAATACCATTGAAATAGAGAAAGAAACACGTTCGGCAGCTTTGGAAAGGCTTACACTTCACTGAAATGTAGTACTACAGTCTATAACACAGTTGAGAGACAATGTTCCCTAGCTGCCTCAGTTCATAACAGTGTGTAGGAAGTTGTTTGATAAAGTAGGCAAAGCTTATACTTGGGCCAGAAGGCAGAATATAGGAAACTACATGAAAACATGAATAATTCAGTGAAAATGACTGTAAACAGATGAGAACTTGTTTAGAACAGCTGAAAGAGAATCTCCAAGTCAGTTCTTAGTGTAGAAAAGGTAGCTAAGATAAGGAAAATCCTTAATTCGAGTTAAGATAACATCAAACACTGTATGAATCCTATATTCATTAATTAAAGGAGACTAGAGTGGTAAATGTGTGTTATACAAGGGAGAATACCATTGAAATAGAGAAACAAACACGTTCGGCAGCTTTGGAAAGCCTTACACTTCACTGAAATGTAGTACTACACTCTATAACACAGTTGAGAGACAATGTTCACGAGCTGCCTCAGTTCATAACAGTGTGTAGGAAGTTGTTTGATAAAGTGGGCAAAGCTTATACTTGGGCCAGAAGGCAGAATATAGCAAACTACATGAAAACATGAATAATTCAGTGAAAATGACTGTAAACAGATGAGAACTTGTTTAGAACAGATGAAAGAGAATCTCCAAGTCAGTTCTTAGTGTAGAAAAGGTAGCTAAGATAAGGGAAATCCTTAATTCGAGTTAAGATCACATGAAACACTGTATGAATCCTATATTGCTTACTTAAAGGAGACTAGAGTGATAAATGTGTATTATATAAGGCAGAATACCATTGAAATAGAGAAAGAAACACGTTCGGCAGCTTTGGAAAGCCTTACACTACACAGAAATATACTACTACACTCTATAACACAGATCAGAGACAATGTTCTCTAGCTCCCTAAGTTCATAACAGTGTGTAGGAAGTTGTTTGATAAGGTGGGCAAAGCTTATACTTGGGCCAGAAGGCAGAATATAGGAAACTACATGAAAACATGAATAATTCATTGAAAATGACTGTAAACAGATGAGAACTTGTTTAGAACAGCTGAAAGAGAATCTCCAAGTCAGTTCTTAGTGTAGAAAAGGTAGCTAAGATAAGGAAAATCCTTAATTCTAGTTAAGATAACATCAAACACTGTATGAGTCCTATATTCATTACTTAAAGGAGACTAGAGTGATAAATGTGTATTATATAAGGCAGAATACCATTGAAATAGAGAAAGAAACACGTTTGGCAGCTTTGGAAAGCCTTACACTACACAGAAATATACTACTACACTCTATAACACAGTTCAGAGACAATGTTCTGTAAGTCCCTAAGTTCATAACAGTGTGTAGGAAGTTGTTTGATAAGGTGGGCAAAGCTTATACTTGGGCCAGAAGGCAGAATAAAGGAAACTACATGAAAACATGAATAATTCATTGAAAATGACTGTAAACAGATGAGAACTTGTTTAGAACAGCTGAAAGAGAATCTCCAAGTCAGTTCTTAGTGTAGAAAAGGTAGCTAAGATAAGGGAAATCCTTAATTCTAGTTAAGATAACATCAAACACTGTATGAGTCCTATATTCATTACTTAAAGGAGACTAGAGAGGTAAATGTGTGTTATACAAGGCAGAATACCATTGAAATAGAGAAAGAAACAAGTTCGGCAGCTTTGGAAAGCCTTACACTTCACTGAAATGTAGTACTACACTCTATAACACAGTTGAGAGACAATGTTCCCTAGCTCCTCAGTTCATAACAGTGTGTAGGAAGTTGTTTGATAAAGTGGGCAAAGCTTATACTTGGGCCAGAAGGCAGAATATAGGAAACTACATGAAAACATGAATAATTCAGTGAAAATGACTGTAAACACATGAGAACTTGTTTAGAACAGCTGAAAGAGAATCTCCAAGTCAGTTCTTAGAGTAGAAAAGATAGCTAAGATCCGGGAAATCCTTAATTCGAGTTAAGATCACATGAAACACTGTATGAATCCTATATTCTTTACTTAAAGGAAACTAGAGTGGTAAATGTGTGTTATACAAGGCAGAATACCATTGAAATAGAGAAATAAACACGTTCGGCAGCTTTGGAAAGGCTTACACTTCACTGAAATGTAGTACTACAGTCTATATCACAGTTGAGAGACAATGTTCCCTAGCTGCCTCAGTTCATAACAGTGTGTAGGAAGTTGTTTGATAAAGTAGGCAAAGCTTATACTTGGGCCAGAAGTTAGAATAAAGGAAACTACATGAAAACATGAATAATTCAGTGAAAATGACTGTAAACAGATGAGAACTTGTTTAGAACAGCTGAAAGAGAATCTCCAAGTCAGTTCTTAGTGTAGAAAAGGTAGCTAAGATAAGGAAAATCCTTAATTCGAGTTAAGATAACATCAAACACTGTATGAATCCTATATTCATTAGTTAAAGGAGACTAGAGTGGTAAATGTGTGTTATACAAGGCAGAATACCATTGAAATAGAGAAAGAAACAAGTTCGGCAGCTTTGGAAAGCCTTACACTTCACTGAAATGTAGTACTACACTCTATAACACAGTTGAGAGACAATGTTCCCTAGCTCCCTCAGTTCATAACAGTGTGTAGGAAGTTGTTTGATAAAGTGGCCAAAGCTTATACTTGGGCCAGAAGGCAGAATATAGGAAACTACATGAAAACATGAATAATTCAGTGAAAATGACTGTAAACACATGAGAACTTGTTTAGAACAGCTGAAAGAGAATCTGCAAGTCAGTTCTTAGTGTAGAAAAGGTAGCTAAGATAAGGGAAATCCTTAATTCCAGTTAAGATCACATGAAACACTGTATGAATCCTATATTCTTTACTGAAAGGGGACTAGAGTGGTAAATGTGTGTTATACAAGGGAGAATACCATTGAAATAGAGAAACAAACACGTTCGGCAGCTTTGGAAAGCCTTACACATCACTGAAATGTAGTACTACACTCTATAACACAGTTGAGAGACAATGTTCACGAGCTGCCTCAGTTCATAACAGTGTGTAGGAAGTTGTTTGATAAAGTGGCCAAAGCTTATACTTGGGCCAGAAGGCAGAATATAGGAAACTACATGAAAACATGAATAATTCAGTGAAAATGACTATAAACAGATGAGAACCTGCTTAGAACAGATGAAAGAGAATCTCCAAGTCAGTTCTTAGTGTAGAAAAGTAGCTAAGATAAGGGAAATCCTTAATTCGAGTTAAGATCACATGAAACACTGTATGAATCCTATATTGCTTACTTAAAGGAGACTAGAGTGATAAATGTGTATTATATAAGGCAGAATACCATTGAAATAGAGTAAGAAACACGTTCGGCAGCTTTGGAAAGCCTTACACTACACAGAAATATACTACTACACTCTATAACACAGTTCAGAGACAATGTTCTCTAGCTCCCTAAGTTCATAACAGTGTGTAGGAAGTTGTTTGATAAGGTGGGCAAAGCTTATACTTGGGCCAGAAGGCAGAATATAGGAAACTACATGAAAACATGAATAATTCATTGAAAATGACTGTAAACAGATGAGAACTTGTTTAGAACAGCTGAAAGAGAATCTCCAAGTCAGTTCTTAGTGTAGAAAAGGTAGCTTAGATAAGGGATATCCTTAATTCTAGTTAAGATAACATCAAACACTGTATGAGTCCTATATTCATTACTTAAAGGAGACTAGAGTGGTAAATGTGTGTTATACAAGGCAGAATACCATTGAAATAGAGAAAGAAACAAGTTCGGCAGCTTTGGAAAGCCTTACACTTCACTGAAATGTAGTACTACACTCTATAACACAGTTGAGAGACAATGTTCCCTAGCTCCCTCAGTTCATAACAGTATGTAGGAAGTTGTTTGATAAAGTGGCCAAAGCTTATACTTGGGCCAGAAGGCAGAATATAGGAAACTACATGAAAACATGAATAATTCATTGAAAATGACTATAAACACATGAGAACTTGTTTAGAACAGCTGAAAGAGAATCTCCAAGTCAGTTCTTAGAGAAGAAAAGGTAGCTAAGATCCGGGAAATCCTTAATTCGAGTTAAGATCACATGAAACACTGTATGAATCCTATATTCTTTACTTAAAGGAAACTAGAGTGGTAAATGTGTGTTATACAAGGCAGAATACCATTGAAATAGAGAAACAAACACGTTCGGCAGCTTTGGAAAGCCTTACACTTCACTGAAATGTAGTACTACACTCTATAACACAGTTGAGAGACAATGTTCACGAGCTGCCTCAGTTCATAACAGTGTGTAGGAAGTTGTTTGATAAAGTGGGCAAAGCTTATACTTGGGCCAGAAGGCAGAATATAGCAAACTACATGAAAACATGAATAATTCAGTGAAAATGACTGTAAACAGATGAGAACTTGTTTAGAACAGATGAAAGAGAATCTCCAAGTCAGTTCTTAGTGTAGAAAAGGTAGCTAAGATAAGGGAAATCCTTAATTCGAGTTAAGATCACATGAAACACTGTATGAATCCTATATTGCTTACTTAAAGGAGACTAGAGTGATAAATGTGTATTATATAAGGCAGAATACCATTGAAATAGAGAAAGAAACACGTTCGGCAGCTTTGGAAAGCCTTACACTACACAGAAATATACTACTACACTCTATAACACAGTTCAGAGACAATGTTCTCTAGCTCCCTAAGTTCATAACAGTGTGTAGGAAGTTGTTTGATAAGGTGGGCAAAGCTTATACTTGGGCCAGAAGGCAGAATATAGGAAACTACATGAAAACATGAATAATTCATTGAAAATGACTGTAAACAGATGAGAACTTGTTTAGAACAGCTGAAAGAGAATCTCCAAGTCAGTTCTTAGTGTAGAAAAGGTAGCTAAGATAAGGGAAATCCTTAATTCTAGTTAAGATAACATCAAACACTGTATGAGTCCTATATTCATTACTTAAAGGAGACTAGAGTGATAAATGTGTATTATATAAGGCAGAATACCATTGAAATAGAGAAAGAAACACGTTCGGCAGCTTTGGAAAGCCTTACACTACACAGAAATATACTACTACACTCTATAACACAGTTCAGAGACAATGTTCTCTAGCTCCCTAAGTTCATAACAGTGTGTAGGAAGTTGTTTGATAAGGTGGGCAAAGCTTATACTTGGGCCAGAAGGCAGAATAAAGGAAACTACATGAAAACATGAATAATTCATTGAAAATGACTGTAAACAGATGAGAACTTGTTTAGAACAGCTGAAAGAGAATCTCCAAGTCAGTTCTTAGTGTAGAAAAGGTAGCTAAGATAAGGGAAATCCTTAATTCTAGTTAAGATAACATCAAACACTGTATGAGTCCTATATTCATTACTTAAAGGAGACTAGAGAGGTAAATGTGTGTTATACAAGGCAGAATACCATTGAAATAGAGAAAGAAACAAGTTCGGCAGCTTTGGAAAGCCTTACACTTCACTGAAATGTAGTACTACACTCTATAACACAGTTGAGAGACAATGTTCCCTAGCTCCTCAGTTCATAACAGTGTGTAGGAAGTTGTTTGATAAAGTGGGCAAAGCTTATACTTGGGCCAGAAGGCAGAATATAGGAAACTACATGAAAACATGAATAATTCAGTGAAAATGACTGTAAACACATGAGAACTTGTTTAGAACAGCTGAAAGAGAATCTCCAAGTCAGTTCTTAGAGTAGAAAAGATAGCTAAGATCCGGGAAATCCTTAATTCGAGTTAAGATCACATGAAACACTGTATGAATCCTATATTCTTTACTTAAAGGAAACTAGAGTGGTAAATGTGTGTTATACAAGGCAGAATACCATTGAAATAGAGAAAGAAACAAGTTCGGCAGCTTTGGAAAGCCTTACACTTCACTGAAATGTAGTACTACACTCTATAACACAGTTGAGAGACAATGTTCCCTAGCTCCCTCAGTTCATAACAGTGTGTAGGAAGTTGTTTGATAAAGTGGCCAAAGCTTATACTTGGGCCAGAAGGCAGAATATAGGAAACTACATGAAAACATGAATAATTCAGTGAAAATGACTGTAAACACATGAGAACTTGTTTAGAACAGCTGAAAGAGAATCTCCAAGTCAGTTCTTAGTGTAGAAAAGGTAGCTGAGATAAGGGAAATCCTTAATTCCAGTTAAGATCACATGAAACACTGTATGAATCCTATATTCTTTACTGA
This sequence comes from Pipistrellus hanaki, assembly GCF_964339955.1. NCBI lineage: Eukaryota > Metazoa > Chordata > Mammalia > Chiroptera > Vespertilionidae > Pipistrellus > Pipistrellus hanaki. The sequence continues at coordinate 724,529 of NC_140511.1, forward strand.
AAGGGGACTAGAGTGGTAAATGTGTGTTATACAAGGGAGAATACCATTGAAATAGAGAAAGAAACACGTTCGGCAGCTTTGGAAAGCCTTACACTACACAGAAATATACTACTACACTCTATAACACAGTTCAGAGACAATGTTCTCTAGCTCCCTAAGTTCATAACAGTGTGTAGGAAGTTGTTTGATAAGGTGGGCAAAGCTTATACTTGGGCCAGAAGGCAGAATATAGGAAACTACATGAAAACATGAATAATTCATTGAAAATGACTGTAAACAGATGAGAACTTGTTTAGAACAGCTGAAAGAGAATCTCCAAGTCAGTTCTTAGTGTAGAAAAGGTAGCTTAGATAAGGGATATCCTTAATTCTAGTTAAGATAACATCAAACACTGTATGAGTCCTATATTCATTACTTAAAGGAGACTAGAGTGGTAAATGTGTGTTATACAAGGCAGAATACCATTGAAATAGAGAAAGAAACAAGTTCGGCAGCTTTGGAAAGCCTTACACTTCACTGAAATGTAGTACTACACTCTATAACACAGTTGAGAGACAATGTTCCCTAGCTCCCTCAGTTCATAACAGTGTGTAGGAAGTTGTTTGATAAAGTGGCCAAAGCTTATACTTGGGCCAGAAGGCAGAATATAGGAAACTACATGAAAACATGAATAATTCATTGAAAATGACTGTAAACACATGAGAACTTGTTTAGAACAGCTGAAAGAGAATCTCCAAGTCAGTTCTTAGTGTAGAAAAGGTAGCTAAGATAAGGGATATCCTTAATTCTAGTTAAGATAACATCAAACACTGTATGAGTCCTATATTCATTACTTAAAGGAGACTAGAGTGGTAAATGTGTGTTATACAAGGCAGAATACCATTGAAATAGAGAAAGAAACAAGGTCGGCAGCTTTGGAAAGGCTTACACTTCACTGAAATGTAGTACTACAGTCTATAACACAGTTGAGAGACAATGTTCCCTAGCTGCCTCAGTTCATAACAGTGTGTAGGAAGTTGTTTGATAAAGTAGGCAAAGCTTATACTTGGGCCAGAAGGAAGAATATAGGAAACTACATGAAAACATGAATAATTCAGTGAAAATGACTGTAAACAGATGAGAACTTGTTTAGAACAGCTGAAAGAGGATCTCCAAGTCAGTTCTTAGTGTAGAAAAGGTAGCTAAGATAAGGGAAATCCTTAATTCTAGTTAAGATAACATCAAACACTGTATGAGTCCTATATTCATTACTTAAAGGAGACTAGAGTGATAAATGTGTATTATATAAGGCAGAATACCATTGAAATAGAGAAAGAAACACGTTCGGCAGCTTTGGAAAGCCTTACACTACACAGAAATATACTACTACACTCTATAACACAGTTCAGAGACAATGTTCTCTAGCTCCCTAAGTTCATAACAGTGTGTAGGAAGTTGTTTGATAAGGTGGGCAAAGCTTATACTTGGGCCAGAAGGCAGAATAAAGGAAACTACATGAAAACATGAATAATTCATTGAAAATGACTGTAAACAGATGAGAACTTGTTTAGAACAGCTGAAAGAGAATCTCCAAGTCAGTTCTTAGTGTAGAAAAGGTAGCTAAGATAAGGGAAATCCTTAATTCTAGTTAAGATAACATCAAACACTGTATGAGTCCTATATTCATTACTTAAAGGAGACTAGAGAGGTAAATGTGTGTTATACAAGGCAGAATACCATTGAAATAGAGAAAGAAACAAGTTCGGCAGCTTTGGAAAGCCTTACACTTCACTGAAATGTAGTACTACACTCTATAACACAGTTGAGAGACAATGTTCCCTAGCTCCTCAGTTCATAACAGTGTGTAGGAAGTTGTTTGATAAAGTGGGCAAAGCTTATACTTGGGCCAGAAGGCAGAATATAGGAAACTACATGAAAACATGAATAATTCAGTGAAAATGACTGTAAACACATGAGAACTTGTTTAGAACAGCTGAAATAGAATCTCCAAGTCAGTTCTTAGAGTAGAAAAGATAGCTAAGATCCGGGAAATCCTTAATTCGAGTTAAGATCACATGAAACACTGTATGAATCCTATATTCTTTACTTAAAGGAAACTAGAGTGGTAAATGTGTGTTATACAAGGCAGAATACCATTGAAATAGAGAGAGAAACACGTTCGGCAGCTTTGGAAAGGCTTACACTTCACTGAAATGTAGTACTACAGTCTATAACACAGTTGAGAGACAATGTTCCCTAGCTGCCTCAGTTCATAACAGTGTGTAGGAAGTTGTTTGATAAAGTAGGCAAAGCTTATACTTGGGCCAGAAGTTAGAATAAAGGAAACTACATGAAAACATGAATAATTCAGTGAAAATGACTGTAAACAGATGAGAACTTGTTTAGAACAGCTGAAAGAGAATCTCCAAGTCAGTTCTTAGTGTAGAAAAGGTAGCTAAGATAAGGAAAATCCTTAATTCGAGTTAAGATAACATCAAACACTGTAAGAATCCTATATTCATTACTTAAAGGAGACTAGAGTGGTAAATGTGTGTTATACAAGGCAGAATACCATTGAAATAGAGAAAGAAACAAGTTCGGCAGCTTTGGAAAGCCTTACACTTCACTGAAATGTAGTACTACACTCTATAACACAGTTGAGAGACAATGTTCCCTAGCTCCCTCAGTTCATAACAGTGTGTAGGAAGTTGTTTGATAAAGTGGCCAAAGCTTATACTTGGGCCAGAAGGCAGAATATAGGAAACTACATGAAAACATGAATAATTCAGTGAAAATGACTGTAAACACATGAGAACTTGTTTAGAACAGCTGAAAGAGAATCTCCAAGTCAGTTCTTAGTGTACAAAAGGTAGCTAAGATAAGGGAAATCCTTAATTCCAGTTAAGATCACATGAAACACTGTATGAATCCTATATTCTTTACTGAAAGGGGACTAGAGCGGTAAATGTGTGTTATACAAGGGAGAATACCATTGAAATAGAGAAAGAAACACGTTCGGCAGCTTTGGAAAGCCTTACACTACACAGAAATATACTACTACACTCTATAACACAGTTCAGAGACAATGTTCTCTAGCTCCCTAAGTTCATAACAGTGTGTAGGAAGTTGTTTGATAAGGTGGGCAAAGCTTATACTTGGGCCAGAAGGCAGAATATAGGAAACTACATGAAAACATGAATAATTCATTGAAAATGACTGTAAACAGATGAGAACTTGTTTAGAACAGCTGAAAGAGAATCTCCAAGTCAGTTCTTAGTGTAGAAAAGGTAGCTAAGATAAGGGATATCCTTAATTCTAGTTAAGATAACATCAAACACTGTATGAGTCCTATATTCATTACTTAAAGGAGACTAGAGTGGTAAATGTGTGTTATACAAGGCAGAATACCATTGAAATAGAGAAAGAAACACGTTCGGCAGCTTTGGAAAGCCTTACACTACACAGAAATATACTACTACACTCTATAACACAGTTCAGAGACAATGTTCTCTAGCTCCCTAAGTTCATAACAGTGTGTAGGAAGTTGTTTGATAAGGTGGGCAAAGCTTATACTTGGGCCAGAAGGCAGAATATAGGAAACTACATGAAAACATGAATAATTCATTGAAAATGACTGTAAACAGATGAGAACTTGTTTAGAACAGCTGAAAGAGAATCTCCAAGTCAGTTCTTAGTGTAGAAAAGGTAGCTAAGATAAGGGATATCCTTAATTCTAGTTAAGATAACATCAAACACTGTATGAGTCCTATATTCATTACTTAAAGGAGACTAGAGTGGTAAATGTGTGTTATACAAGGCAGAATACCATTGAAATAGAGAAAGAAACAAGTTCGGCAGCTTTGGAAAGCCTTACACTTCACTGAAATGTAGTACTACACTCTATAACACAGTTGAGAGACAATGTTCCCTAGCTGCCTCAGTTCATAACAGTGTGTAGGAAGTTGTTTGATAAAGTAGGCAAAGCTTATACTTGGGCCAGAAGGCAGAATATAGGAAACTACATGAAAACATGAATAATTCAGTGAAAATGACTGTAAACAGATGAGAACTTGTTTAGAACAGCTGAAAGAGAATCTCCAAGTCAGTTCTTAGTGTAGAAAAGGTAGCTAAGATAAGGAAAATCCTTAATTCGAGTTAAGATAACATCAAACACTGTATGAATCCTATATTCATTACTTAAAGGACACTAGAGTGGTAAATGTGTGTTATACAAGGGAGAATACCATTGAAATAGAGAAACAAACACGTTCGGCAGCTTTGGAAAGCCTTACACTTCACTGAAATGTAGTACTACACTCTATAACACAGTTGAGAGACAATGTTCACGAGCTGCCTCAGTTCATAACAGTGTGTAGGAAGTTGTTTGATAAAGTGGGCAAAGCTTATACTTGGGCCAGAAGGCAGAATATAGCAAACTACATGAAAACATGAATAATTCAGTGAAAATGACTGTAAACAGATGAGAACTTGTTTAGAACAGATGAAAGAGAATCTCCAAGTCAGTTCTTAGTGTAGAAAAGGTAGCTAAGATAAGGGAAATCCTTAATTCGAGTTAAGATCACATGAAACACTGTATGAATCCTATATTGCTTACTTAAAGGAGACTAGAGTGATAAATGTGTATTATACAAGGGAGAATACCATTGAAATAGAGAAACAAACACGTTCGGCAGCTTTGGAAAGCCTTACACTTCACTGAAATGTAGTACTACACTCTATAACACAGTTGACAGACAATGTTCACGAGCTGCCTCAGTTCATAACAGTGTGTAGGAAGTTGTTTGATAAAGTGGGCAAAGCTTATACTTGGGCCAGAAGGCAGAATATAGGAAACTACATGAAAACATGAATAATTCATTGAAAATGACTGTAAACACATGAGAACTTTTTAGAACAGCTGAAAGAGAATCTCCAAGTCAGTTCTTAGAGTAGAAAAGGTAGCTAAGATCCGGGAAATCCTTAATTCGAGTTAAGATCACATGAAACACTGTATGAATCCTATATTCTTTACTTAAAGGAAACTAGAGTGGTAAATGTGTGTTATACAAGGCAGAATACCATTGAAATAGAGAAAGAAACACGTTCGGCAGCTTTGGAAAGGCTTACACTTCACTGAAATGTAGTACTACAGTCTATAACACAGTTGAGAGACAATGTTCCCTAGCTGCCTCAGTTCATAACAGTGTGTAGGAAGTTGTTTGATAAAGTAGGCAAAGCTTATACTTGGGCGAGAAGGCAGAATATAGGAAACTACATGAAAACATGAATAATTCAGTGAAAATGACTGTAAACAGATGAGAACTTGTTTAGAACAGCTGAAAGAGAATCTCCAAGTCAGTTCTTAGTGTAGAAAACGTAGCTAAGATAAGGGAAATCCTTAATTCGAGTTAAGATAACATCAAACACTGTATGAATCCTATATTCATTACTTAAAGGAGACTAGAGTGGTAAATGTGTGTTATACAAGGCAGAATACCATTGAAATAGAGAAAGAAACAAGTTCGGCAGCTTTGGAAAGCCTTACACTTCACTGAAATGTAGTACTACACTCTATAACACAGTTGAGAGACAATGTTCCCTAGCTCCCTCAGTTCATAACAGTGTGTAGGAAGTTGTTTGATAAAGTGGGCAAAGCTTATACTTGGGCCAGAAGGCAGAATATAGGAAACTACATGAAAACATGAATAATTCAGTGAAAATGACTGTAAACAGATGAGAACTTGTTTAGAACAGCTGAAAGAGAATCTCCAAGTCAGTTCTTAGTGTAGAAAAGGTAGCTAAGATAAGGGAAATCCTTAATTCCAGTTAAGATCACATGAAACACTGTATGAATCCTATATTCATTGCTTAAAGGAGACTAGAGTGGTAAATGTGTGTTATACAAGGCAGAATACCATTGAAATAGAGAAAGAAACATGTTCGGCAGCTTTGGAAAGCCTTACACTACACAGAAATATACTACTACACTCTATAACACAGTTCAGAGACAATGTTCTCTAGCTCCCTAAGTTCATAACAGTGTGTAGGAAGTTGTTTGATAAGGTGGGCAAAGCTTATACTTGGGCCAGAAGGCAGAATATAGGAAACTACATGAAAACATGAATAATTCATTGAAAATGACTGTAAACAGATGAGAACTTGTTTAGAACAGCTGAAAGAGAATCTCCAAGTCAGTTCTTAGTGTAGAAAAGGTAGCTAAGATAAGGGAAATCCTTAATTCTAGTTAAGATAACATCAAACACTGTATGAGTCCTATATTCATTACTTAAAGGAGACTAGAGAGGTAAATGTGTGTTATACAAGGCAGAATACCATTGAAATAGAGAAAGAAACAAGTTCGGCAGCTTTGGAAAGCCTTACACTTCACTGAAATGTAGTACTACACTCTATAACACAGTTGAGAGACAATGTTCCCTAGCTCCTCAGTTCATAACAGTGTGTAGGAAGTTGTTTGATAAAGTGGCCAAAGCTTATACTTGGGCCAGAAGGCAGAATATAGGAAACTACATGAAAACATGAATAATTCAGTGAAAATGACTGTAAACAGATGAGAACTTGTTTAGAACAGCTGAAAGAGAATCTCCAAGTCAGTTCTTAGTGTAGAAAAGGTAGCTAAGATAAGGGAAATCCTTAATTCCAGTTAAGATCACATGAAACACTGTATGAATCCTATATTCTTTACTTAAAGGAGACTAGAGTGGTAAATGTGTTTTATACAAGGCAGAATAGCATTGAAATAGAGAAAAAAACACGTTCGGCAGCTTTGGAAAGCCTTACACTTCACTGAAATGTAGTACTACACTCTATAACACAGTTGAGAGACAATGTTCCCGAGCTGCCTCAGTTCATAACAGTGTGTAGGAAGTTGTTTGATAAAGTGGGCAAAGCTTATACTTGGGCCAGAAGGCAGAATATAGGAAACTACATGAAAACATGAATAATTCATTGAAAATGACTGTAAACACATGAGAACTTGTTTAGAACAGCTGAAAGAGAATCTCCAAGTCAGTTCTTAGAGTAGAAAAGATAGCTAAGATCCGGGAAATCCTTAATTCGAGTTAAGATCACATGAAACACTGTATGAATCCTATATTCTTTACTTAAAGGAAACTAGAGTGGTAAATGTGTGTTATACAAGGCAGAATACCATTGAAATAGAGAAAGAAACACTTTCAGCAGCTTTGGAAAGGCTTACACTTCACTGAAATGTAGTACTACACTCTATAACACAGTTGAGAGACAATGTTCCCTAGCTCCCTCAGTTCATAACAGTGTGTAGGAAGTTGTTTGATAAGGTAGGCAAAGCTTATACTTGGGCCAGAGGGCAGAATATAGGAAACTACATGAAAACATGAATAATTCAGTGAAAATGACTGTAAACAGATGAGAACTTGTTTAGAACAGCTGAAAGAGAATCTCCAAGTCAGTTCTTAGTGTAGAAAAGGTAGCTAAGATAAGGGAAATCCTTAATTCCAGTTAAGATCACATGAAACACTGTATGAATCCTATATTCTTTACTTAAAGGAGACTAGAGTGGTAAATGTGTGTTATACAAGGCAGAATACCATTGAAATAGAGAAAGAAACACGTTCGGCATCTTTGGAAAGCCTTACACTTCACTGAAATGTAGTACTACACTCTATAACACAGTTGACAGACAATGTTCCCGAGCTGCCTCAGTTCATAACAGTGTGTAGGAAGTTGTTTGATAAAGTGGGCAAAGCTTATACTTGGGCCAGAAGGCAGAATATAGGAAACTACATGAAAACATGAATAATTCATTGAAAATGACTATAAACACATGAGAACTTTTTAGAACAGCTGAAAGAGAATCTCCAAGTCAGTTCTTAGAGTAGAAAAGGTAGCTAAGATCCGGGAAATCCTTAATTCGAGTTAAGATCACATGAAACACTGTATGAATCCTATATTCTTTACTTAAAGGAAACTAGAGTGGTAAATGTGTGTTATACAAGGCAGAATACCATTGAAATAGAGAAAGAAACACGTTCGGCAGCTTTGGAAAGGCTTACACTTCACTGAAATGTAGTACTACAGTCTATAACACAGTTGAGAGACAATGTTCCCTAGCTGCCTCAGTTCATAACAGTGTGTAGGAAGTTGTTTGATAAAGTAGGCAAAGCTTATACTTGGGCCAGAAGGCAGAATATAGGAAACTACATGAAAACATGAATAATTCAGTGAAAATGACTGTAAACAGATGAGAACTTGTTTAGAACAGCTGAAAGAGAATCTCCAAGTCAGTTCTTAGTGTAGAAAACGTAGCTAAGATAAGGGAAATCCTTAATTCGAGTTAAGATAACATCAAACACTGTATGAATCCTATATTCATTACTTAAAGGAGACTAGAGTGGTAAATGTGTGTTATACAAGGCAGAATACCATTGAAATAGAGAAAGAAACAAGTTCGGCAGCTTTGGAAAGCCTTACACTTCACTGAAATGTAGTACTACACTCTATAACACAGATGAGAGACAATGTTCCCTAGCTCCCTCAGTTCATAACAGTGTGTAGGAAGTTGTTTGATAAAGTGGCCAAAGCTTATACTTGGGCCAGAAGGCAGAATATAGGAAACTACATGAAAACATGAATAATTCAGTGAAAATGACTGTAAACAGATGAGAACTTGTTTAGAACAGCTGAAAGAGAATCTCCAAGTCAGTTCTTAGTGTAGAAAAGGTAGCTAAGATAAGGGAAATCCTTAATTCGAGTTAAGATAACATCAAACACTGTATGAATCCTATATTCATTACTTAAAGGAGACTAGAGTGGTAAATGTGTGTTATACAAGGCAGAATACCATTGAAATAGAGAAAGAAACAAGTTCGGCAGCTTTGGAAAGCCTTACACTACACAGAAATATACTACTACACTCTATAACACAATTCAGAGACAATGTTCTCTAGCTCCCTAAGTTCATAACAGTGTGTAGGAAGTTGTTTGATAAGGTGGGCAAAGCTTATACTTGGGCCAGAAGGCAGAATATAGGAAACTACATGAAAACATGAATAATTCATTGAAAATGACTGTAAACAGATGAGAATTGGTTTAGAACAGCTGAAAGAGAATCTCCAAGTCAGTTCTTAGTGTAGAAAAGGTAGCTAAGATAAGGGAAATCCTTAATTCCAGTTAAGATCACATGAAACACTGTATGAATACTATATTCTTTACTTAAAGGAGACTAGAGTGGTAAATGTGTGTTATACAAGGCAGAATACCATTGAAATAGAGAAAAAAACACGTTCGGCAGCTTTGGAAAGCCTTACACTTCACTGAAATGTACTACTACACTCTATAACACAGTTGAGAGACAATGTTCACGAGCTGCCTCAGTTCATAACAGTGTGTAGGAAGTTGTTTGATAAAGTGGGCAAAGCTTATACTTGGGCCAGAAGGCAGAATATAGGAAACTACATGAAAACATGAATAATTCATTGAAAATGACTGTAAACAGATGAGAACTTGTTTAGAACAGATGAAAGAGAATCTCCAAGTCAGTTCTTAGTGTAGAAAAGGTAGCTAAGATAAGGGAAATCCTTAATTCGAGTTAAGATCACATGAAACACTGTATGAATCCTATATTGCTTACTTAAAGGAGACTAGAGGGATAAATGTGTATTATATAAGGCAGAATACCATTGAAATAGAGAAAGAAACACGTTCGGCAGCTTTGGAAAGCCTTACACTACACAGAAATATACTACTACACTCTATAACACAGTTCAGAGACAATGTTCTCTAGCTCCCTAAGTTCATAACAGTGTGTAGGAAGTTGTTTGATAAGGTGGGCAAAGCTTATACTTGGGCCAGAAGGCAGAATATAGGAAACTACATGAAAACATGAATAATTCATTGAAAATGACTGTAAACAGATGAGAACTTGTTTAGAACAGCTGAAAGAGAATCTCCAAGTCAGTTCTTAGTGTAGAAAAGGTAGCTAAGATAAGGGAAATCCTTAATTCGAGTTAAGATAACATCAAACACTGTATGAATCCTATATTCATTACTTAAAGGAGACAAGAGTGGTAAATGTGTGTTATACAAGGCAGAATACCATTGAAATAGAGAAAGAAACAAGTTCGGCAGCTTTGGAAAGCCTTACACTTCACTGAAATGTAGTACTACACTCTATAACACAGTTGAGAGACAATGTTCCCTAGCTCCCTCAGTTCATAACAGTGTGTAGGAAGTTGTTTGATAAAGTGGGCAAAGCTTATACATGGGCCAGAAGGCAGAATATAGGAAACTACATGAAAACATGAATAATTCAGTGAAAATGACTGTAAACAGATGAGAACTTGTTTAGAACAGCTGAAAGAGAATCTCCAAGTCAGTTCTTAGTGTAGAAAAGGTAGCTAAGATAAGGGAAATCCTTAATTCCAGTTAAGATCACATGAAACACTGTATGAATCCTATATTCATTGCTTAAAGGAGACTAGAGTGGTAAATGTGTGTTATACAAGGCAGAATACCATTGAAATAGAGAAAGAAACATGTTCGGCAGCTTTGGAAAGCCTTACACTACACTGAAATGTAGTACTACACTCTATAACACAGTTGAGAGACAATGTTCCCTAGCTCCCTCAGTTCATAACAGTGTGTAGGAAGTTGTTTGATAAAGTGGGCAAAGCTTATACTTGGGCCAGAAGGCAGAATATAGGAAACTACATGAAAACATGAATAATTCAGTGAAAATGACTGTAAACAGATGAGAACTTGTTTAGAACAGATGAAAGAGAATCTCCAAGTCAGTTCTTAGTGTAGAAAAGGTAGCTAAGATAAGGGAAATCCTTAATTCGAGTTAAGATAACATCAAACACTGTATGAATCCTATATTCATTACTTAAAGGAGACTAGAGTGGTAAATGTGTGTTATACAAGGCAGAATACCATTGAAATAGAGAAAGAAACAAGTTCGGCAGCTTTGGAAAGCCTTACACTTCACTGAAATGTAGTACTACACTCTATAACACAGTTGAGAGACAATGTTCCCTAGCTCCCTCAGTTCATAACAGTGTGTAGGAAGTTGTTTGATAAAGTGGGCAAAGCTTATACTTGGGCCAGAAGGCAGAATATAGGAAACTACATGAAAACATGAATAATTCATTGAAAATGACTGTAAACAGATGAGAACTTGTTTAGAACAGCTGAAAGAGAATCTCCAAGTCAGTTCTTAGTGTAGAAAAGGTAGCTAAGATAAGGGAAATCCTTAATTCCAGTTAAGATCACATGAAACACTGTATGAATCCTATATTCATTGCTTAAAGGAGACTAGAGTGGTAAATGTGTGTTATACAAGGCAGAATACCATTGAAATAGAGAAAGAAACAAGTTCGGCAGCTTTGGAAAGCCTTACACTTCACTGAAATGTAGTACTACACTCTATAACACAGTTGAGAGACAATGTTCCCTAGCTCCTCAGTTCATAACAGTGTGTAGGAAGTTGTTTGATAAAGTGGCCAAAGCTTATACTTGGGCCAGAAGGCAGAATATAGGAAACTACATGAAAACATGAATAATTCAGTGAAAATGACTGTAAACAGATGAGAACTTGTTTAGAACAGCTGAAAGAGAATCTCCAAGTCAGTTCTTAGAGTAGAAAAGATAGCTAAGATCCGGGAAATCCTTAATTCGAGTTAAGATCACATGAAACACTGTATGAATCCTATATTCTTTACTTAAAGGAGACTAGAGTGGTAAATGTGTGTTATACAAGGCAGAATACCATTGAAATAGAGAAAGAAACACGTTCGGCATCTTTGGAAAGCCTTACACTTCACTGAAATGTAGTACTACACTCTATAACACAGTTGACAGACAATGTTCCCGAGCTGCCTCAGTTCATAACAGTGTGTAGGAAGTTGTTTGATAAAGTGGGCAAAGCTTATACTTGGGCCAGAAGGCAGAATATAGGAAACTACATGAAAACATGAATAATTCATTGAAAATGACTATAAACACATGAGAACTTTTTAGAACAGCTGAAAGAGAATCTCCAAGTCAGTTCTTAGAGTAGAAAAGGTAGCTAAGATCCGGGAAATCCTTAATTCGAGTTAAGATCACATGAAACACTGTATGAATCCTATATTCTTTACTTAAAGGAAACTAGAGTGGTAAATGTGTGTTATACAAGGCAGAATACCATTGAAATAGAGAAAGAAACACGTTCGGCAGCTTTGGAAAGGCTTACACTTCACTGAAATGTAGTACTACAGTCTATAACACAGTTGAGAGACAATGTTCCCTAGCTGCCTCAGTTCATAACAGTGTGTAGGAAGTTGTTTGATAAAGTAGGCAAAGCTTATACTTGGGCCAGAAGGCAGAATATAGGAAACTACATGAAAACATGAATAATTCAGTGAAAATGACTGTAAACAGATGAGAACTTGTTTAGAACAGCTGAAAGAGAATCTCCAAGTCAGTTCTTAGTGTAGAAAACGTAGCTAAGATAAGGGAAATCCTTAATTCGAGTTAAGATAACATCAAACACTGTATGAATCCTATATTCATTACTTAAAGGAGACTAGAGTGGTAAATGTGTGTTATACAAGGCAGAATACCATTGAAATAGAGAAAGAAACAAGTTCGGCAGCTTTGGAAAGCCTTACACTTCACTGAAATGTAGTACTACACTCTATAACACAGTTGAGAGACAATGTTCCCTAGCTCCCTCAGTTCATAACAGTGTGTAGGAAGTTGTTTAATAAAGTGGCCAAAGCTTATACTTGGGCCAGAAGGCAGAATATAGGAAACTACATGAAAACATGAATAATTCAGTGAAAATGACTGTAAACAGATGAGAACTTGTTTAGAACAGCTGAAAGAGAATCTCCAAGTCAGTTCTTAGTGTAGAAAAGGTAGCTAAGATAAGGGAAATCCTTAATTCGAGTTAAGATCACATGAAACACTGTATGAATCCTATATTGCTTACTTAAAGGAGACTAGAGGGATAAATGTGTATTATATAAGGCAGAATACCATTGAAATAGAGAAAGAAACACGTTCGGCAGCTTTGGAAAGCCTTACACTACACAGAAATATACTACTACACTCTATAACACAGTTCAGAGACAATGTTCTCTAGCTCCCTAAGTTCATAACAGTGTGTAGGAAGTTGTTTGATAAGGTGGGCAAAGCTTATACTTGGGCCAGAAGGCAGAATATAGGAAACTACATGAAAACATGAATAATTCATTGAAAATGACTGTAAACAGATGAGAACTTGTTTAGAACAGCTGAAAGAGAATCTCCAAGTCAGTTCTTAGTGTAGAAAAGGTAGCTAAGATAAGGGAAATCCTTAATTCGAGTTAAGATAACATCAAACACTGTATGAATCCTATATTCATTACTTAAAGGAGACAAGAGTGGTAAATGTGTGTTATACAAGGCAGAATACCATTGAAATAGAGAAAGAAACAAGTTCGGCAGCTTTGGAAAGCCTTACACTTCACTGAAATGTAGTACTACACTCTATAACACAGTTGAGAGACAATGTTCCCTAGCTCCCTCAGTTCATAACAGTGTGTAGGAAGTTGTTTGATAAAGTGGGCAAAGCTTATACTTGGGCCAGAAGGCAGAATATAGGAAACTACATGAAAACATGAATAATTCAGTGAAAATGACTGTAAACAGATGAGAACTTGTTTAGAACAGCTGAAAGAGAATCTCCAAGTCAGTTCTTAGTGTAGAAAAGGTAGCTAAGATAAGGGAAATCCTTAATTCCAGTTAAGATCCCATGAAACACTGTATGAATCCTATATTCATTGCTTAAAGGAGACTAGAGTGGTAAATGTGTGTTATACAAGGCAGAATACCATTGAAATAGAGAAAGAAACATGTTCGGCAGCTTTGGAAAGCCTTACACTACACTGAAATGTAGTACTACACTCTATAACACAGTTGAGAGACAATGTTCCCTAGCTCCCTCAGTTCATAACAGTGTGTAGGAAGTTGTTTGATAAAGTGGGCAAAGCTTATACTTGGGCCAGAAGGCAGAATATAGGAAACTACATGAAAACATGAATAATTCAGTGAAAATGACTGTAAACAGATGAGAACTTGTTTAGAACAGATGAAAGAGAATCTCCAAGTCAGTTCTTAGTGTAGAAAAGGTAGCTAAGATAAGGGAAATCCTTAATTCGAGTTAAGATAACATCAAACACTGTATGAATCCTATATTCATTACTTAAAGGAGACTAGAGTGGTAAATGTGTGTTATACAAGGCAGAATACCATTGAAATAGAGAAAGAAACAAGTTCGGCAGCTTTGGAAAGCCTTACACTTCACTGAAATGTAGTACTACACTCTATAACACAGTTGAGAGACAATGTTCCCTAGCTCCCTCAGTTCATAACAGTGTGTAGGAAGTTGTTTGATAAAGTGGGCAAAGCTTATACTTGGGCCAGAAGGCAGAATATAGGAAACTACATGAAAACATGAATAATTCATTGAAAATGACTGTAAACAGATGAGAACTTGTTTAGAACAGCTGAAAGAGAATCTCCAAGTCAGTTCTTAGTGTAGAAAAGGTAGCTAAGATAAGGGAAATCCTTAATTCCAGTTAAGATCACATGAAACACTGTATGAATCCTATATTCATTGCTTAAAGGAGACTAGAGTGGTAAATGTGTGTTATACAAGGCAGAATACCATTGAAATAGAGAAAGAAACATGTTCGGCAGCTTTGGAAAGCCTTACACTACACTGAAATGTAGTACTACACTCTATAACACAGTTGAGAGACAATGTTCCCTAGCTCCCTCAGTTCATAACAGTGTGTAGGAAGTTGTTTGATAAAGTGGGCAAAGCTTATACTTGGGCCAGAAGGCAGAATATAGGAAACTACATGAAAACATGAATAATTCAGTGAAAATGACTGTAAACAGATGAGAACTTGTTTAGAACAGCTGAAAGAGAATCTCCAAGTCAGTTCTTAGTGTAGAAAAGGTAGCTAAGATAAGGGAAATCCTTAATTCCAGTTAAGATCACATGAAACACTGTATGAATCCTATATTCATTGCTTAAAGGAGACTAGAGTGGTAAATGTGTGTTATACAAGGCAGAATACCATTGAAATAGAGAAAGAAACATGTTCGGCAGCTTTGGAAAGCCTTACACTACACTGAAATGTAGTACTACACTCTATAACACAGTTGAGAGACAATGTTCCCTAGCTCCCTCAGTTCATAACAGTGTGTAAGAAGTTGTTTGATAAAGTGGGCAAAGCTTATACTTGGGCCAGAAGGCAGAATATAGGAAACTACATGAAAACATGAATAATTCATTGAAAATGACTGTAAACAGATGAGAACTTGTTTAGAACAGCTGAAAGAGAATCTCCAAGTCAGTTCTTAGTGTAGAAAAGGTAGCTAAGATAAGGGAAATCCTTAATTCTAGTTAAGATAACATCAAACACTGTATGAGTCCTATATTCATTACTTAAAGGAGACTAGAGTGGTAAATGTGTGTTATACAAGGCAGAATACCATTGAAATAGAGAAAGAAACAAGTTCGGCAGCTTTGGAAAGCCTTACACTTCACTGAAATGTAGTACTACACTCTATAACACAGTTGAGAGACAATGTTCCCGAGCTGCCTCAGTTCATAACAGTGTGTAGGATGTTGTTTGATAAAGTGGGCAAAGCTTATACTTGGGCCAGAAGACAGAATATAGGAAACTACATGAAAACATGAATAATTCATTGAAAATGACTGTAAACAGATGAGAACTTGTTTAGAACAGCTGAAAGAGAATCTCCAAGTCAGTTCTTAGTGTAGAAAAGGTAGCTAAGATAAGGGAAATCCTTAATTCCAGTTAAGATCACATGAAACAATGTATGAATCCTATATTCTTTACTGAAAGGAGACTAGAGTGGTAAATGTGTGTTATACAAGGGAGAATACCATTGAAATAGAGAAACAAACACTTTCGGAAGCTTTGGAAAGCCTTACACTTCACTGAAATGTAGTACTACACTCTATAACACAATTCAGAGACAATGTTCTCTAGCTCCCTAAGTTCATAACAGTGTGTAGGAAGTTGTTTGATAAGGTGGCAAAGCTTATACTTGGGCCAGAAGGCAGAATATAGGAAACTACATGAAAACATGAATAATTCATTGAAAATGACTGTAAACAGATGAGAACTTGTTTAGAACAGCTGAAAGAGAATCTCCAAGTCAGTTCTTAGTGTAGAAAAGGTAGCTAAGATAAGGGAAATCCTTAATTCCAGTTAAGATCACATGAAACACTGTATGAATCCTATATTCTTTACTTAAAGGAGACTAGAGTGGTAAATGTGTGTTATACAAGGCAGAATACCATTGAAATAGAGAAAGAAACAAGTTCGGCAGCTTTGGAAAGCCTTACACTTCACTGAAATGTAGTACTACACTCTATAACACAGTTGAGAGACAATGTTCCCTAGCTCCCTCAGTTCATAACAGTGTGTAGGAAGTTGTTTGATAAGGTGGGCAAAGCTTATACTTGGGCCAGAAGGCAGAATATAGGAAACTACATGAAAACATGAATAATTCAGTGAAAATGACTGTAAACAGATGAGAACTTGTTTAGAACAGCTGAAAGAGAATCTCCAAGTCAGTTCTTAGTGTAGAAAAGGTAGCTAAGATAAGGGAAATCCTTAATTCCAGTTAAGATCACATGAAACACTGTATGAATCCTATATTCATTGCTTAAAGGAGACTAGAGTGGTAAATGTGTGTTATACAAGGCAGAATAACATTGAAATAGAGAAAGAAACATGTTCGGCAGCTTTGGAAAGCCTTACACTACACTGAAATGTAGTACTACACTCTATAACACAGTTGAGAGACAATGTTCCCTAGCTCCCTCAGTTCATAACAGTGTGTAGGAAGTTGTTTGATAAAGTGGGCAAAGCTTATACTTGGGCCAGAAGGCAGAATATAGGAAACTACATGAAAACATGAATAATTCATTGAAAATGACTGTAAACAGATGAGAAATTGTTTAGAACAGATGAAAGAGAATCTCCAAGTCAGTTCTTAGTGTAGAAAAGGTAGCTAAGATAAGGGAAATCCTTAATTCGAGTTAAGATCACATGAAGCACTGTATGAATCCTATATTGCTTACTTAAAGGAGACTAGAGTGATAAATGTGTATTATATAAGGCAGAATACCATTGAAATAGAGAAAGAAACACGTTCGGCAGCTTTGGAAAGCCTTGCACTACACAGAAATATACTACTACACTCTATAACACAGTTCAGAGACAATGTTCTCTAGCTCCCTAAGTTCATAACAGTGTGTAGGAAGTTGTTTGATAAGGTGGGCAAAGCTTATACTTGGGCCAGAAGGCAGAATATAGGAAACTACATGAAAACATGAATAATTCATTGAAAATGACTGTAAACAGATGAGAACTTGTTTAGAACAGCTGAAAGAGAATCTCCAAGTCAGTTCTTAGTGTAGAAAAGGTAGCTAAGATAAGGGAAATCCTTAATTCTAGTTAAGATAACATCAAACACTGTATGAGTCCTATATTCATTACTTAAAGGAGACTAGAGTGGTAAATGTGTGTTATACAAGGCAGAATACCATTGAAATAGAGAAAGAAACAAGTTCGGCAGCTTTGGAAAGCCTTACACTTCACTGAAATGTAGTACTACACTCTATAACACAGTTGAGAGACAATGTTCCCGAGCTGCCTCAGTTCATAACAGTGTGTAGGAAGTTGTTTGATAAAGTGGGCAAAGCTTATACTTGGGCCAGAAGGCAGAATATAGGAAACTACATGAAAACATGAATAATTCAGTGAAAATGACTGTAAACAGATGAGAACTTGTTTAGAACAGATGAAAAATATTCTCCAAGTCAGTTCTTAGTGTAGAAAAGGTAGCTAAATCCGGGAAATCCTTAATTCGAGTTAAGATCACATCAAACACTGTATGAATCCTATATTCTTTACTTAAAGGAGACTAGAGTGATAAATGTGTGTTATACAAGGCAGAATACCATTGAAATAGAGAAAAAAACACGTTCGGCAGCTTTGGAAAGCCTTACACTTCACTGAAATGTAGTACTACACTCTATAACACAGTTGAGAGACAATGTTCACGAGCTGCCTCAGTTCATAACAGTGTGTAGGAAGTTGTTTGATAAAGTGGGCAAAGCTTATACTTGGGTCAGAAGGCAGAATATAGGAAACTACATAAAAACATGAATAATTCAGTGAAAATGACTGTAAACAGATGAGAACTTGTTTAGAACAGCTGAAAGAGAATCTCCAAGTCAGTTCTTAGTGTAGAAAACGTAGCTAAGATAAGGGAAATCCTTAATTCGAGTTAAGATAACATCAAACACTGTATGAATTCTATATTCATTACTTAAAGGAGACTAGAGTGGTAAATGTGTGTTATACAAGGCAGAATACCATTGAAATAGAGAAAGAAACAAGTTCGGCAGCTTTGGAAAGCCTTACACTTCACTGAAATGTAGTACTACACTCTATAACACAGTTGAGAGACAATGTTCCCTAGCTCCCTCAGTTCATAACAGTGTGTAGGAAGTTGTTTGATAAAGTGGCCAAAGCTTATACTTGGGCCAGAAGGCAGAATATAGGAAACTACATGAAAACATGAATAATTCAGTGAAAATGACTGTAAACAGATGAGAACTTGTTTAGAACAGCTGAAAGAGAATCTCCAAGTCAGTTCTTAGTGTAGAAAAGGTAGCTAAGATAAGGGAAATCCTTAATTCGAGTTAAGATAACATCAAACACTGTATGAATCCTATATTCATTACTTAAAGGAGACTAGAGTGGTAAATGTGTGTTATACAAGGCAGAATACCATTGAAATAGAGAAAGAAACAAGTTCGGCAGCTTTGGAAAGCCTTACACTTCACTGAAATGTAGTACTACACTCTATAACACAGTTGAGAGACAATGTTCCCTAGCTCCCTCAGTTCATAACAGTGTGTAGGAAGTTGTTTGATAAAGTGGGCAAAGCTTATACTTGGGCCAGAAGGCAGAATATAGGAAACTACATGAAAACATGAATAATTCAGTGAAAATGACTGTAAACAGATGAGAACTTGTTTAGAACAGCTGAAAGAGAATCTCCAAGTCAGTTCTTAGTGTAGAAAAGGTAGCTAAGATAAGGGAAATCCTTAATTCCAGTTAAGATCACATGAAACACTGTATGAATCCTATATTCATTGCTTAAAGGAGACTAGAGTGGTAAATGTGTGTTATACAAGGCAGAATACCATTGAAATAGAGAAAGAAACATGTTCGGCAGCTTTGGAAAGCCTTACACTACACTGAAATGTAGTACTACACTCTATAACACAGTTGAGAGACAATGTTCCCTAGCTCCCTCAGTTCATAACAGTGTGTAGGAAGTTGTTTGATAAAGTGGGCAAAGCTTATACTTGGGCCAGAAGGCAGAATATAGGAAACTACATGAAAACATGAATAATTCAGTGAAAATGACTGTAAACAGATGAGAACTTGTTTAGAACAGCTGAAAGAGAATCTCCAAGTCAGTTCTTAGTGTAGAAAATGTAGCTAAGATAAGGGAAATCCTTAATTCCAGTTAAGATCACATGAAACACTGTATGAATCCTATATTCATTGCTTAAAGGAGACTAGAGTGGTAAATGTGTGTTATACAAGGCAGAATACCATTGAAATAGAGAAAGAAACATGTTCAGCAGCTTTGGAAAGCCTTACACTACACTGAAATGTAGTACTACACTCTATAACACAGTTGAGAGACAATGTTCCCTAGCTCCCTCAGTTCATAACAGTGTGTAGGAAGTTGTTTGATAAAGTGGGCAAAGCTTATACTTGGGCCAGAAGGCAGAATATAGGAAACTACATGAAAACATGAATAATTCATTGAAAATGACTGTAAACAGATGAGAACTTGTTTAGAACAGCTGAAAGAGAATCTCCAAGTCAGTTCTTAGTGTAGAAAAGGTAGCTAAGATAAGGGAAATCCTTAATTCCAGTTAAGATCACATGAAACACTGTATGAATGCTATATTCTTTACTGAAAGGAGACTGGAGTGGTAAATGTGTGTTATACAAGGGAGAATACCATTGAAATAGAGAAACAAACACGTTCGGCAGCTTTGGAAAGCCTTACACTTCACTGAAATGTAGTACTACAGTCTATAACACAGTTGAGAGACAATGTTCACGAGCTGCCTCAGTTCATAACAGTGTGTAGGAAGTTGTTTGATAAAGTGGGCAAAGCTTATACTTGGGCCAGAAGGCAGAATATAGGAAACTACATGAAAACATGAATAATTCATTGAAAATGACTGTAAACAGATGAGAACTTGTTTAGAACAGATGAAAGAGAATCTCCAAGTCAGTTCTTAGTGTAGAAAAGGTAGCTAAGATAAGGGAAATCCTTAATTCGAGTTAAGATCACATGAAACACTGTATGAATCCTATATTGCTTACTTAAAGGAGACTAGAGTGGTAAATGTGTGTTATACAAGGGAGAATACCATTGAAATAGAGAAACAAACACGTTCGGCAGCTTTGGAAAGCCTTACACTTCACTGAAATGTAGTACTACACTCTATAACACAGTTGAGAGACAATGTTCACGAGCTGCCTCAGTTCATAACAGTGTGCAGGAAGTTGTTTGATAAAGTGGGCAAAGCTTATACTTCGGCCAGAAGGCAGAATATAGGAAACTACATGAAAACATGAATAATTCATTGAAAATGACTGTAAACAGATGAGAAATTGTTTAGAACAGATGAAAGAGAATCTCCAAGTCAGTTCTTAGTGTAGAAAAGGTAGCTAAGATAAGGGAAATCCTTAATTCGAGTTAAGATCACATGAAACACTGTATGAATCCTATATTGCTTACTTAAAGGAGACTAGAGTGATAAATGTGTATTATATAAGGCAGAATACCATTGAAATAGAGAAAGAAACACGTTTGGCAGCTTTGGAAAGCCTTACACTACACAGAAATATACTACTACACTCTATAACACAGTTCAGAGACAATGTTCTCTAGCTCCCTAAGTTCATAACAGTGTGTAGGAAGTTGTTTGATAAGGTGGGCAAAGCTTATACTTGGGCCAGAAGGCAGAATATAGGAAACTACATGAAAACATGAATAATTCAGTGAAAATGACTGTAAACACATGAGAACTTGTTTAGAACAGCTGAAAGAGAATCTCCAAGTCAGTTCTTAGTGTAGAAAAGGTAGCTAAGATAAGGGAAATCCTTAATTCGAGTTAAGATAACATCAAACACTGTATGAATCCTATATTCATTACTTAAAGGAGACTAGAGTGGTAAATGTGTGTTATACAAGGCAGAATACCATTGAAATAGAGAAAGAAACAAGTTCGGCAGCTTTGGAAAGCCTTACACTTCACTGAAATGTAGTACTACACTCTATAACACAGTTGAGAGACAATGTTCCCGAGCTGCCTCAGTTCATAACAGTGTGTAGGAAGTTGTTTGATAAAGTGGGCAAAGCTTATACTTGGGCCAGAAGGCAGAATATAGGAAACTACATGAAAACATGAATAATTCAGTGAAAATGACTGTAAACAGATGAGAACTTGTTTAGAACAGATGAAAAATATTCTCCAAGTCAGTTCTTAGTGTAGAAAAGGTAGCTAAATCCGGGAAATCCTTAATTCGAGTTAAGATCACATCAAACACTGTATGAATCCTATATTGCTTACTTAAAGGAGACTAGAGTGATAAATGTGTATTGTATAAGGCAGAATACCATTGAAATAGAGAAAGAAACACGTTCGGCAGCTTTGGAAAGCCTTACACTACACAGAAATATACTACTACACTCTATAACACAATTCAGAGACAATGTTCTCTAGCTCCCTAAGTTCATAACAGTGTGTAGGAAGTTGTTTGATAAGGTGGGCAAAGCTTATACTTGGGCCAGAAGGCAGAATATAGGAAACTACATGAAAACATGAATAATTCATTGAAAATGACTGTAAACAGATGAGAACTTGTTTAGAACAGCTGAAAGAGAATCTCCAAGTCAGTTCTTAGTGTAGAAAAGGTAGCTAAGATAAGGGAAATCCTTAATTCCAGTTAAGATCACATGAAACACTGTATGAATCCTATATTCTTTACTTAAAGGAGACTAGAGTGATAAATGTGTGTTATACAAGGCAGAATACCATTGAAATAGAGAAAAAAACACGTTCGGCAGCTTTGGAAAGCCTTACACTTCACTGAAATGTAGTACTACACTCTATAACACAGTTGAGAGACAATGTTCACGAGCTGCCTCAGTTCATAACAGTGTGTAGGAAGTTGTTTGATAAAGTGGGCAAAGCTTATACTTGGGTCAGAAGGCAGAATATAGGAAACTACATAAAAACATGAATAATTCAGTGAAAATGACTGTAAACAGATGAGAACTTGTTTAGAACAGCTGAAAGAGAATCTCCAAGTCAGTTCTTAGTGTAGAAAACGTAGCTAAGATAAGGGAAATCCTTAATTCGAGTTAAGATAACATCAAACACTGTATGAATTCTATATTCATTACTTAAAGGAGACTAGAGTGGTAAATGTGTGTTATACAAGGCAGAATACCATTGAAATAGAGAAAGAAACAAGTTCGGCAGCTTTGGAAAGCCTTACACTTCACTGAAATGTAGTACTACACTCTATAACACAGTTGAGAGACAATGTTCCCTAGCTCCCTCAGTTCATAACAGTGTGTAGGAAGTTGTTTGATAAAGTGGCCAAAGCTTATACTTGGGCCAGAAGGCAGAATATAGGAAACTACATGAAAACATGAATAATTCAGTGAAAATGACTGTAAACAGATGAGAACTTGTTTAGAACAGCTGAAAGAGAATCTCCAAGTCAGTTCTTAGTGTAGAAAAGGTAGCTAAGATAAGGGAAATCCTTAATTCGAGTTAAGATAACATCAAACACTGTATGAATCCTATATTCATTACTTAAAGGAGACTAGAGTGGTAAATGTGTGTTATACAAGGCAGAATACCATTGAAATAGAGAAAGAAACAAGTTCGGCAGCTTTGGAAAGCCTTACACTTCACTGAAATGTAGTACTACACTCTATAACACAGTTGAGAGACAATGTTCCCTAGCTCCCTCAGTTCATAACAGTGTGTAGGAAGTTGTTTGATAAAGTGGGCAAAGCTTATACTTGGGCCAGAAGGCAGAATATAGGAAACTACATGAAAACATGAATAATTCAGTGAAAATGACTGTAAACAGATGAGAACTTGTTTAGAACAGCTGAAAGAGAATCTCCAAGTCAGTTCTTAGTGTAGAAAAGGTAGCTAAGATAAGGGAAATCCTTAATTCGAGTTAAGATCACATGAAACACTGTATGAATCCTATATTCATTGCTTAAAGGAGACTAGAGTGGTAAATGTGTGTTATACAAGGCAGAATACCATTGAAATAGAGAAAGAAACATGTTCGGCAGCTTTGGAAAGCCTTACACTACACTGAAATGTAGTACTACACTCTATAACACAGTTGAGAGACAATGTTCCCTAGCTCCCTCAGTTCATAACAGTGTGTAGGAAGTTGTTTGATAAAGTGGGCAAAGCTTATACTTGGGCCAGAAGGCAGAATATAGGAAACTACATGAAAACATGAATAATTCAGTGAAAATGACTGTAAACAGATGAGAACTTGTTTAGAACAGCTGAAAGAGAATCTCCAAGTCAGTTCTTAGTGTAGAAAATGTAGCTAAGATAAGGGAAATCCTTAATTCCAGTTAAGATCACATGAAACACTGTATGAATCCTATATTCATTGCTTAAAGGAGACTAGAGTGGTAAATGTGTGTTATACAAGGCAGAATACCATTGAAATAGAGAAAGAAACATGTTCAGCAGCTTTGGAAAGCCTTACACTACACTGAAATGTAGTACTACACTCTATAACACAGTTGAGAGACAATGTTCCCTAGCTCCCTCAGTTCATAACAGTGTGTAGGAAGTTGTTTGATAAAGTGGGCAAAGCTTATACTTGGGCCAGAAGGCAGAATATAGGAAACTACATGAAAACATGAATAATTCATTGAAAATGACTGTAAACAGATGAGAACTTGTTTAGAACAGCTGAAAGAGAATCTCCAAGTCAGTTCTTAGTGTAGAAAAGGTAGCTAAGATAAGGGAAATCCTTAATTCCAGTTAAGATCACATGAAACACTGTATGAATGCTATATTCTTTACTGAAAGGAGACTGGAGTGGTAAATGTGTGTTATACAAGGGAGAATACCATTGAAATAGAGAAACAAACACGTTCGGCAGCTTTGGAAAGCCTTACACTTCACTGAAATGTAGTACTACACTCTATAACACAGTTGAGAGACAATGTTCACGAGCTGCCTCAGTTCATAACAGTGTGTAGGAAGTTGTTTGATAAAGTGGGCAAAGCTTATACTTGGGCCAGAAGGCAGAATATAGGAAACTACATGAAAACATGAATAATTCATTGAAAATGACTGTAAACAGATGAGAACTTGTTTAGAACAGATGAAAGAGAATCTCCAAGTCAGTTCTTAGTGTAGAAAAGGTAGCTAAGATAAGGGAAATCCTTAATTCGAGTTAAGATCACATGAAACACTGTATGAATCCTATATTGCTTACTTAAAGGAGACTAGAGTGGTAAATGTGTGTTATACAAGGGAGAATACCATTGAAATAGAGAAACAAACACGTTCGGCAGCTTTGGAAAGCCTTACACTTCACTGAAATGTAGTACTACACTCTATAACACAGTTGAGAGACAATGTTCACGAGCTGCCTCAGTTCATAACAGTGTGCAGGAAGTTGTTTGATAAAGTGGGCAAAGCTTATACTTCGGCCAGAAGGCAGAATATAGGAAACTACATGAAAACATGAATAATTCATTGAAAATGACTGTAAACAGATGAGAAATTGTTTAGAACAGATGAAAGAGAATCTCCAAGTCAGTTCTTAGTGTAGAAAAGGTAGCTAAGATAAGGGAAATCCTTAATTCGAGTTAAGATCACATGAAACACTGTATGAATCCTATATTGCTTACTTAAAGGAGACTAGAGTGATAAATGTGTATTATATAAGGCAGAATACCATTGAAATAGAGAAAGAAACACGTTTGGCAGCTTTGGAAAGCCTTACACTACACAGAAATATACTACTACACTCTATAACACAGTTCAGAGACAATGTTCTCTAGCTCCCTAAGTTCATAACAGTGTGTAGGAAGTTGTTTGATAAGGTGGGCAAAGCTTATACTTGGGCCAGAAGGCAGAATATAGGAAACTACATGAAAACATGAATAATTCAGTGAAAATGACTGTAAACACATGAGAACTTGTTTAGAACAGCTGAAAGAGAATCTCCAAGTCAGTTCTTAGTGTAGAAAAGGTAGCTAAGATAAGGGAAATCCTTAATTCGAGTTAAGATAACATCAAACACTGTATGAATCCTATATTCATTACTTAAAGGAGACTAGAGTGGTAAATGTGTGTTATACAAGGCAGAATACCATTGAAATAGAGAAAGAAACAAGTTCGGCAGCTTTGGAAAGCCTTACACTTCACTGAAATGTAGTACTACACTCTATAACACAGTTGAGAGACAATGTTCCCTAGCTCCCTCAGTTCATAACAGTGTGTAGGAAGTTGTTTGATAAAGTGGGCAAAGCTTATACTTGGGCCAGAAGGCAGAATATAGGAAACTACATGAAAACATGAATAATTCAGTGAAAATGACTGTAAACAGATGAGAACTTGTTTAGAACAGCTGAAAGAGAATCTCCAAGTCAGTTCTTAGTGTAGAAAAGGTAGCTAAGATAAGGGAAATCCTTAATTCCAGTTAAGATCACATGAAACACTGTATGAATCCTATATTCATTGCTTAAAGGAGACTAGAGTGGTAAATGTGTGTTATACAAGGCAGAATACCATTGAAATAGAGAAAGAAACATGTTCGGCAGCTTTGGAAAGCCTTACACTACACTGAAATGTAGTACTACACTCTATAACACAGTTGAGAGACAATGTTCCCTAGCTCCCTCAGTTCATAACAGTGTGTAGGAAGTTGTTTGATAAAGTGGGCAAAGCTTATACTTGGGCCAGAAGGCAGAATATAGGAAACTACATGAAAACATGAATAATTCATTGAAAATGACTGTAAACAGATGAGAACTTGTTTAGAACAGCTGAAAGAGAATCTCCAAGTCAGTTCTTAGTGTAGAAAATGTAGCTAAGATAAGGGAAATCCTTAATTCCAGTTAAGATCACATGAAACACTGTATGAATCCTATATTCATTGCTTAAAGGAGACTAGAGTGGTAAATGTGTGTTATACAAGGCAGAATACCATTGAAATAGAGAAAGAAACATGTTCGGCAGCTTTGGAAAGCCTTACACTACACTGAAATGTAGTACTACACTCTATAACACAGTTGAGAGACAATGTTCCCTAGCTCCCTCAGTTCATAACAGTGTGTAGGAAGTTGTTTGATAAAGTGGGCAAAGCTTATACTTGGGCCAGAAGGCAGAATATAGGAAACTACATGAAAACATGAATAATTCATTGAAAATGACTGTAAACAGATGAGAACTTGTTTAGAACAGCTGAAAGAGAATCTCCAAGTCAGTTCTTAGTGTAGAAAAGGTAGCTAAGATAAGGGAAATCCTTAATTCCAGTTAAGATCACATGAAACACTGTATGAATGCTATATTCTTTACTGAAAGGAGACTGGAGTGGTAAATGTGTGTTATACAAGGGAGAAT
The DNA here is from genome assembly GCF_964339955.1 of Pipistrellus hanaki. Lineage (NCBI taxonomy): Eukaryota > Metazoa > Chordata > Mammalia > Chiroptera > Vespertilionidae > Pipistrellus > Pipistrellus hanaki. Next base: position 751,314 of record NC_140511.1, read on the forward strand.
AACATTGAAATAGAGAAACAAACACGTTCGGCAGCTTTGGAAAGCCTTACACTTCACTGAAATGTAGTACTACACTCTATAACACAGTTGAGAGACAATGTTCACGAGCTGCCTCAGTTCATAACAGTGTGTAGGAAGTTGTTTGATAAAGTGGGCAAAGCTTATACTTGGGCCAGAAGGCAGAATATAGGAAACTACATGAAAACATGAATAATTCAGTGAAAATGACTGTAAACAGATGAGAACTTGTTTAGAACAGCTGAAAGAGAATCTCCAAGTCAGTTCTTAGTGTAGAAAAGGTAGCTAAGATAAGGGAAATCCTTAATTCCAGTTAAGATCACATGAAACACTGTATGAATCCTATATTCTTTACTGAAAGGAGACTAGAGTGGTAAATGTGTGTTATACAAGGGAGAATACCATTGAAATAGAGAAACAAACACTTTCGGAAGCTTTGGAAAGCCTTACACTTCACTGAAATGTAGTACTACACTCTATAACACAGTTGAGAGACAATGTTCCTGAGCTGCCTCAGTTCATAACAGTGTGTAGGAAGTTGTTTGATAAAGTGGGCAAAGCTTATACTTGGGCCAGAAGGCAGAATATAGGAAACTACATGAAAACATGAATAATTCAGTGAAAATGACTGTAAACAGATGAGAACTTGTTTAGAACAGATGAAAAATATTCTCCAAGTCAGTTCTTAGTGTAGAAAAGGTAGCTAAATCCGGGAAATCCTTAATTCGAGTTAAGATCACATCAAACACTGTATGAATCCTATATTGCTTACTTAAAGGAGACTAGAGTGATAAATGTGTATTATATAAGGCAGAATACCATTGAAATAGAGAAAGAAACAAGTTCGGCAGCTTTGGAAAGCCTTACACTTCACTGAAATGTAGTACTACACTCTATAACACAGTTGAGAGACAATGTTCCCGAGCTGCCTCAGTTCATAACAGTGTGTAGGAAGTTGTTTGATAAAGTGGGCAAAGCTTATACTTGGGCCAGAAGGCAGAATATAGGAAACTACATGAAAACATGAATAATTCATTGAAAATGACTGTAAACACATGAGAACTTGTTTAGAACAGCTGAAAGAGAATCTCCAAGTCAGTTCTTAGTGTAGAAAAGGTAGCTAAGATAAGGGAAATCCTTAATTCCAGTTAAGATCACATGAAACACTGTATGAATCCTATATTCTTTACTGAAAGGAGACTAGAGTGGTAAATGTGTGTTATACAAGGCAGAATACCATTGAAATAGAGAAAGAAACACGTTCGGCAGCTTTGGAAAGGCTTACACTTCACTGAAATGTAGTACTACAGTCTATAACACAGTTGAGAGACAATGTTCCCTAGCTGCCTCAGTTCATAACAGTGTGTAGGAAGTTGTTTGATAAAGTAGGCAAAGCTTATACTTGGGCCAGAAGGCAGAATATAGGAAACTACATGAAAACATGAAAAATTCATTGAAAATGACTGTAAACAGATGAGAACTTGTTTAGAACAGATGAAAGAGAATCTCCAAGTCAGTTCTTAGTGTAGAAAAGGTAGCTAAGATAAGGGAAATCCTTAATTCGAGTTAAGATCACATGAAACACTGTATGAATCCCATATTGCTTACTTAAAGGAGACTAGAGTGATAAATGTGTATTATATAAGGCAGAATACCATTGAAATAGAGAAAGAAACACGTTCGGCAGCTTTGGAAAGCCTTACACTACACAGAAATATACTACTACACTCTATAACACAGTTCAGAGACAATGTTCTCTAGCTCCCTAAGTTCATAACAGTGTGTAGGAAGTTGTTTGATAAGGTGGGCAAAGCTTATACTTGGGCCAGAAGGCAGAATATAGGAAACTACATGAAAACATGAATAATTCATTGAAAATGACTGTAAACAGATGAGAACTTGTTTAGAACAGCTGAAAGAGAATCTCCAAGTCAGTTCTTAGTGTAGAAAAGGTAGCTAAGATAAGGGAAATCCTTAATTCTAGTTAAGATAACATCAAACACTGTATGAGTCCTATATTCATTACTTAAAGGAGACTAGAGTGGTAAATGTGTATTATATAAGTCAGAATACCATTGAAATAGAGAAAGAAACACGTTCGGCAGCTTTGGAAAGCCTTACACTACACAGAAATATACTACTACACTCTATAACACAGTTCAGAGACAATGTTCTCTAGCTCCCTAAGTTCATAACAGTGTGTAGGAAGTTGTTTGATAAAGTGGGCAAAGCTTATACTTGGGCCAGAAGGCAGAATATAGGAAACTACATGAAAACATGAATAATTCAGTGAAAATGACTGTAAACAGATGAGAACTTGTTTAGAACAGCTGAAAGAGAATCTCCAAGTCAGTTCTTAGTGTAGAAAAGGTAGCTAAGATAAGGGAAATCCTTAATTCTAGTTAAGATAACATCAAACACTGTATGAGTCCTATATTCATTACTTAAAGGAGACTAGAGTGGTAAATGTGTGTTATACAAGGCAGAATACCATTGAAATAGAGAAAGAAACAAGTTCGGCAGCTTTGGAAAGCCTTACACTTCACTGAAATGTAGTACTACACTCTATAACACAGTTGAGAGACAATGTTCCCGAGCTGCCTCAGTTCATAACAGTGTGTAGGAAGTTGTTTGATAAAGTGGGCAAAGCTTATACTTGGGCCAGAAGGCAGAATATAGGAAACTACATGAAAACATGAATAATTCATTGAAAATGACTGTAAACACATGAGAACTTGTTTAGAACAGCTGAAAGAGAATCTCCAAGTCAGTTCTTAGTGTAGAAAAGGTAGCTAAGATAAGGGAAATCCTTAATTCCAGTTAAGATCACATGAAACACTGTATGAATGCTATATTCTTTACTGAAAGGAGACTGGAGTGGTAAATGTGTGTTATACAAGGGAGAATACCATTGAAATAGAGAAACAAACACGTTCGGCAGCTTTGGAAAGCCTTACACTTCACTGAAATGTAGTACTACACTCTATAACACAGTTGAGAGACAATGTTCACGAGCTGCCTCAGTTCATAACAGTGTGTAGGAAGTTGTTTGATAAGGTGGGCAAAGCTTATACTTGGGCCAGAAGGCAGAATATTGGAAACTACATGAAAACATGAATAATTCATTGAAAATGACTGTAAACAGATGAGAACTTGTTTAGAACAGATGAAAGAGAATCTCCAAGTCAGTTCTTAGTGTAGAAAAGGTAGCTAAGATAAGGGAAATCCTTAATTCGAGTTAAGATCACATGAAACACTGTATGAATCCTATATTGCTTACTTAAAGGAGACTAGAGTGGTAAATGTGTGTTATACAAGGGAGAATACCATTGAAATAGAGAAACAAACACGTTCGGCAGCTTTGGAAAGCCTTACACTTCACTGAAATGTAGTACTACACTCTATAACACAGTTGAGAGACAATGTTCACGAGCTGCCTCAGTTCATAACAGTGTGTAGGAAGTTGTTTGATAAAGTGGGCAAAGCTTATACTTGGGCCAGAAGGCAGAATATAGGAAACTACATGAAAACATGAATAATTCATTGAAAATGACTGTAAACAGATGAGAAATTGTTTTGAACAGATGAAAGAGAATCTCCAAGTCAGTTCTTAGTGTAGAAAAGGTAGCTAAGATAAGGGAAATCCTTAATTCGAGTTAAGATCACATGAAACACTGTATGAATCCCATATTGCTTACTTAAAGGAGACTAGAGTGATAAATGTGTATTATATAAGGCAGAATACCATTGAAATAGAGAAAGAAACACGTTCGGCAGCTTTGGAAAGCCTTACACTACACAGAAATATACTACTACACTCTATAACACAGTTCAGAGACAATGTTCTCTAGCTCCCTAAGTTCATAACAGTGTGTAGGAAGTTGTTTGATAAGGTGGGCAAAGCTTATACTTGGGCCAGAAGGCAGAATATAGGAAACTACATGAAAACATGAATAATTCATTGAAAATGACTGTAAACAGATGAGAACTTGTTTAGAACAGCTGAAAGAGAATCTCCAAGTCAGTTCTTAGTGTAGAAAAGGTAGCTAAGATAAGGGAAATCCTTAATTCTAGTTAAGATAACATCAAACACTGTATGAGTCCTATATTCATTACTTAAAGGAGACTAGAGTGGTAAATGTGTGTTATACAAGGCAGAATACCATTGAAATAGAGAAAGAAACAAGTTCGGCAGCTTTGGAAAGCCTTACACATCACTGAAATGTAGTACTACACTCTATAACACAGTTGAGAGACAATGTTCCCGAGCTGCCTCAGTTCATAACAGTGTGTAGGAAGTTGTTTGATAAAGTGGGCAAAGCTTATACTTGGGCCAGAAGGCAGAATATAGGAAACTACATGAAAACATGAATAATTCATTGAAAATGACTGTAAACACATGAGAACTTGTTTAGAACAGCTGAAAGAGAATCTCCAAGTCAGTTCTTAGTGTAGAAAAGGTAGCTAAGATAAGGGAAATCCTTAATTCCAGTTAAGATCACATGAAACGCTGTATGAATCCTATATTCTTTACTGAAAGGAGACTAGAGTGGTAAATGTGTGTTATACAAGGGAGAATACCATTGAAATAGAGAAACAAACACTTTCGGAAGCTTTGGAAAGCCTTACACTTCACTGAAATGTAGTACTACACTCTATAACACAGTTGAGAGACAATGTTCCCGAGCTGCCTCAGTTCATAACAGTGTGTAGGAAGTTGTTTGATAAAGTGGGCAAAGCTTATACTTGGGCCAGAAGGCAGAATATAGGAAACTACATGAAAACATTAATAATTCAGTGAAAATGACTGTAAACAGATGAGAACTTGTTTAGAACAGATGAAAAATATTCTCCAAGTCAGTTCTTAGTGTAGAAAAGGTAGCTAAATCCGGGAAATCCTTAATTCGAGTTAAGATCACATCAAACACTGTATGAATCCTATATTGCTTACTTAAAGGAGACTAGAGTGATAAATGTGTATTATATAAGGCAGAATACCATTGAAATAGAGAAAGAAACACGTTCGGCAGCTTTGGAAAGCCTTACACTACACAGAAATATACTACTACACTCTATAACACAATTCAGAGACAATGTTCTCTAGCTCCCTAAGTTCATAACAGTGTGTAGGAAGTTGTTTGATAAGGTGGGCAAAGCTTATACTTGGGCCAGAAGGCAGAATATAGGAAACTACATGAAAACATGAATAATTCATTGAAAATGACTGTAAACAGATGAGAACTTGTTTAGAACAGCTGAAAGAGAATCTCCAAGTCAGTTCTTAGTGTAGAAAAGGTAGCTAAGATAAGGGAAATCCTTAATTCCAGTTAAGATCACATGAAACACTGTATGAATCCTATATTCATTGCTTAAAGGAGACTAGAGTGGTAAATGTGTGTTATACAAGGCAGAATACCATTGAAATAGAGAAAGAAACAAGTTCGGCAGCTTTGGAAAGCCTTACACATCACTGAAATGTAGTACTACACTCTATAACACAGTTGAGAGACAATGTTCCCGAGCTGCCTCAGTTCATAACAGTGTGTAGGAAGTTGTTTGATAAAGTGGGCAAAGCTTATACTTGGGCCAGAAGGCAGAATATAGGAAACTACATGAAAACATGAATAATTCATTGAAAATGACTGTAAACACATGAGAACTTGTTTAGAACAGCTGAAAGAGAATCTCCAAGTCAGTTCTTAGTGTAGAAAAGGTAGCTAAGATAAGGGAAATCCTTAATTCCAGTTAAGATCACATGAAACGCTGTATGAATCCTATATTCTTTACTGAAAGGAGACTAGAGTGGTAAATGTGTGTTATACAAGGGAGAATACCATTGAAATAGAGAAACAAACACTTTCGGAAGCTTTGGAAAGCCTTACACTTCACTGAAATGTAGTACTACACTCTATAACACAGTTGAGAGACAATGTTCCCGAGCTGCCTCAGTTCATAACAGTGTGTAGGAAGTTGTTTGATAAAGTGGGCAAAGCTTATACTTGGGCCAGAAGGCAGAATATAGGAAACTACATGAAAACATGAATAATTCAGTGAAAATGACTGTAAACAGATGAGAACTTGTTTAGAACAGATGAAAAATATTCTCCAAGTCAGTTCTTAGTGTAGAAAAGGTAGCTAAGATAAGGGAAATCCTTAATTCGAGTTAAGATCACATGAAACACTGTATGAATCCTATATTGCTTACTTAAAGGAGACTGGAGTGATAAATGTGTATTATATAAGGCAGAATACCATTGAAATAGAGAAAGAAACACGTTCGGCAGCTTTGGAAAGCCTTACACTACACAGAAATATACTACTACACTCTATAACACAGTTCAGAGACAATGTTCTCTAGCTCCCTAAGTTCATAACAGTGTGTAGGAAGTTGTTTGATAAGGTGGGCAAAGCTTATACTTGGGCCAGAAGGCAGAATATAGGAAACTACATGAAAACATGAATAATTCATTGAAAATGACTGTAAACAGATGAGAACTTGTTTAGAACAGCTGAAAGAGAATCTCCAAGTCAGTTCTTAGTGTAGAAAAGGTAGCTAAGATAAGGGAAATCCTTAATTCCAGTTAAGATCACATGAAACACTGTATGAATCCTATATTCATTGCTTAAAGGAGACTAGAGTGGTAAATGTGTGTTATACAAGGCAGAATACCATTGAAATAGAGAAAGAAACATGTTCGGCAGCTTTGGAAAGCCTTACACTACACTGAAATGTAGTACTACACTGTATAACACAGTTGAGAGACAATGTTCCCTAGCTCCCTCAGTTCATAACAGTGTGTAGGAAGTTGTTTGATAAAGTGGGCAAAGCTTATACTTGGGCCAGAAGGCAGAATATAGGAAACTACATGAAAACATGAATAATTCAGTGAAAATGACTGTAAACAGATGAGAACTTGTTTAGAACAGCTGAAAGAGAATCTCCAAGTCAGTTCTTAGTGTAGAAAAGGGAGCTAAGATAAGGGAAATCCTTAATTCCAGTTAAGATCACATGAAACACTGTATGAATCCTATATTCATTGCTTAAAGGAGAATAGAGTGGTAAATGTGTGTTATACAAGGCAGAATACCATTGAAATAGATAAAGAAACATGTTCGGCAGCTTTGGAAAGCCTTACACTACACTGAAATGTAGTACTACACTCTATAACACAGTTGAGAGACAATGTTCCCTAGCTCCCTCAGTTCATAACAGTGTGTAGGAAGTTGTTTGATAAAGTGGGCAAAGCTTATACTTGGGCCAGAAGGCAGAATATAGGAAACTACATGAAAACATGAATAATTCATTGAAAATGACTGTAAACAGATGAGAACTTGTTTAGAACAGCTGAAAGAGAATCTCCAAGTCAGTTCTTAGTGTAGAAAAGGTAGCTAAGATAAGGGAAATCCTTAATTCGAGTTAAGATCACATGAAACACTGTATGAATCCTATATTGCTTACTTAAAGGAGACTAGAGTGGTAAATGTGTGTTATACAAGGGAGAATACCATTGAAATAGAGAAACAAACACGTTCGGCAGCTTTGGAAAGCCTTACACTTCACTGAAATGTAGTACTACACTCTATAACACAGTTGAGAGACAATGTTCACGAGCTGCCTCAGTTCATAACAGTGTGTAGGAAGTTGTTTGATAAAGTGGGCAAAGCTTATACTTGGGCCAGAAGGCAGAATATAGGAAACTACATGAAAACATGAATAATTCATTGAAAATGACTGTAAACAGATGAGAAATTGTTTTGAACAGATGAAAGAGAATCTCCAAGTCAGTTCTTAGTGTAGAAAAGGTAGCTAAGATAAGGGAAATCCTTAATTCGAGTTAAGATCACATGAAACACTGTATGAATCCCATATTGCTTACTTAAAGGAGACTAGAGTGATAAATGTGTATTATATAAGGCAGAATACCATTGAAATAGAGAAAGAAACACGTTCGGCAGCTTTGGAAAGCCTTACACTACACAGAAATATACTACTACACTCTATAACACAGTTCAGAGACAATGTTCTCTAGCTCCCTAAGTTCATAACAGTGTGTAGGAAGTTGTTTGATAAGGTGGGCAAAGCTTATACTTGGGCCAGAAGGCAGAATATAGGAAACTACATGAAAACATGAATAATTCATTGAAAATGACTGTAAACAGATGAGAACTTGTTTAGAACAGCTGAAAGAGAATCTCCAAGTCAGTTCTTAGTGTAGAAAAGGTAGCTAAGATAAGGGAAATCCTTAATTCTAGTTAAGATAACATCAAACACTGTATGAGTCCTATATTCATTACTTAAAGGAGACTAGAGTGGTAAATGTGTGTTATACAAGGCAGAATACCATTGAAATAGAGAAAGAAACAAGTTCGGCAGCTTTGGAAAGCCTTACACATCACTGAAATGTAGTACTACACTCTATAACACAGTTGAGAGACAATGTTCCCGAGCTGCCTCAGTTCATAACAGTGTGTAGGAAGTTGTTTGATAAAGTGGGCAAAGCTTATACTTGGGCCAGAAGGCAGAATATAGGAAACTACATGAAAACATGAATAATTCATTGAAAATGACTGTAAACACATGAGAACTTGTTTAGAACAGCTGAAAGAGAATCTCCAAGTCAGTTCTTAGTGTAGAAAAGGTAGCTAAGATAAGGGAAATCCTTAATTCCAGTTAAGATCACATGAAACGCTGTATGAATCCTATATTCTTTACTGAAAGGAGACTAGAGTGGTAAATGTGTGTTATACAAGGGAGAATACCATTGAAATAGAGAAACAAACACTTTCGGAAGCTTTGGAAAGCCTTACACTTCACTGAAATGTAGTACTACACTCTATAACACAGTTGAGAGACAATGTTCCCGAGCTGCCTCAGTTCATAACAGTGTGTAGGAAGTTGTTTGATAAAGTGGGCAAAGCTTATACTTGGGCCAGAAGGCAGAATATAGGAAACTACATGAAAACATTAATAATTCAGTGAAAATGACTGTAAACAGATGAGAACTTGTTTAGAACAGATGAAAAATATTCTCCAAGTCAGTTCTTAGTGTAGAAAAGGTAGCTAAATCCGGGAAATCCTTAATTCGAGTTAAGATCACATCAAACACTGTATGAATCCTATATTGCTTACTTAAAGGAGACTAGAGTGATAAATGTGTATTATATAAGGCAGAATACCATTGAAATAGAGAAAGAAACACGTTCGGCAGCTTTGGAAAGCCTTACACTACACAGAAATATACTACTACACTCTATAACACAATTCAGAGACAATGTTCTCTAGCTCCCTAAGTTCATAACAGTGTGTAGGAAGTTGTTTGATAAGGTGGGCAAAGCTTATACTTGGGCCAGAAGGCAGAATATAGGAAACTACATGAAAACATGAATAATTCATTGAAAATGACTGTAAACAGATGAGAACTTGTTTAGAACAGCTGAAAGAGAATCTCCAAGTCAGTTCTTAGTGTAGAAAAGGTAGCTAAGATAAGGGAAATCCTTAATTCCAGTTAAGATCACATGAAACACTGTATGAATCCTATATTCATTGCTTAAAGGAGACTAGAGTGGTAAATGTGTGTTATACAAGGCAGAATACCATTGAAATAGAGAAAGAAACAAGTTCGGCAGCTTTGGAAAGCCTTACACATCACTGAAATGTAGTACTACACTCTATAACACAGTTGAGAGACAATGTTCCCGAGCTGCCTCAGTTCATAACAGTGTGTAGGAAGTTGTTTGATAAAGTGGGCAAAGCTTATACTTGGGCCAGAAGGCAGAATATAGGAAACTACATGAAAACATGAATAATTCATTGAAAATGACTGTAAACACATGAGAACTTGTTTAGAACAGCTGAAAGAGAATCTCCAAGTCAGTTCTTAGTGTAGAAAAGGTAGCTAAGATAAGGGAAATCCTTAATTCCAGTTAAGATCACATGAAACGCTGTATGAATCCTATATTCTTTACTGAAAGGAGACTAGAGTGGTAAATGTGTGTTATACAAGGGAGAATACCATTGAAATAGAGAAACAAACACTTTCGGAAGCTTTGGAAAGCCTTACACTTCACTGAAATGTAGTACTACACTCTATAACACAGTTGAGAGACAATGTTCCCGAGCTGCCTCAGTTCATAACAGTGTGTAGGAAGTTGTTTGATAAAGTGGGCAAAGCTTATACTTGGGCCAGAAGGCAGAATATAGGAAACTACATGAAAACATGAATAATTCAGTGAAAATGACTGTAAACAGATGAGAACTTGTTTAGAACAGATGAAAAATATTCTCCAAGTCAGTTCTTAGTGTAGAAAAGGTAGCTAAATCCGGGAAATCCTTTATTCGAGTTAAGATCACATCAAACACTGTATGAATCCTATATTGCTTACTTAAAGGAGACTAGAGTGATAAATGTGTATTATATAAGGCAGAATACCATTGAAATAGAGAAAGAAACACGTTCGGCACCTTTGGAAAGCCTTACACTACACAGAAATATACTACTACACTCTATAACACAATTCAGAGACAATGTTCTCTAGCTCCCTAAGTTCATAACAGTGTGTAGGAAGTTGTTTGATAAGGTGGGCAAAGCTTATACTTGGGCCAGAAGGCAGAATATAGGAAACTACATGAAAACATGAATAATTCATTGAAAATGACTGTAAACAGATGAGAACTTGTTTAGAACAGCTGAAAGAGAATCTCCAAGTCAGTTCTTAGTGTAGAAAAGGTAGCTAAGATAAGGGAAATCCTTAATTCCAGTTAAGATCACATGAAACACTGTATGAATCCTATATTCATTGCTTAAAGGAGACTAGAGTGGTAAATGTGTGTTATACAAGGCAGAATACCATTGAAATAGAGAAAGAAACATGTTCGGCAGCTTTGGAAAGCCTTACACTACACTGAAATGTAGTACTACACTCTATAACACAGTTGAGAGACAATGTTCCCTAGCTCCCTCAGTTCATAACAGTGTGTAGGAAGTTGTTTGATAAAGTGGGCAAAGCTTATACTTGGGCCAGAAGGCAGAATATAGGAAACTACATGAAAACATGAATAATTCATTGAAAATGACTGTAAACAGATGAGAACTTGTTTAGAACAGCTGAAAGAGAATCTCCAAGTCAGTTCTTAGTGTAGAAAAGGTAGCTAAGATAAGGGAAATCCTTAATTCCAGTTAAGATCACATGAAACACTGTATGAATGCTATATTCTTTACTGAAAGGAGACTGGAGTGGTAAATGTGTGTTATACAAGGCAGAATACCATTGAAATAGAGAAAGAAAAAAGTTCGGCAGCTTTGGAAAGCCTTACACTTCACTGAAATGTAGTACTACACTCTATAACACAGTTGAGAGACAATGTTCACGAGCTGCCTCAGTTCATAACAGTGTGTAGGAAGTTGTTTGATAAAGTGGGCAAAGCTTATACTTGGGCCAGAAGGCAGAATATTGGAAACTACATGAAAACATGAATAATTCATTGAAAATGACTGTAAACAGATGAGAACTTGTTTAGAACAGCTGAAAGAGAATCTCCAAGTCAGTTCTTAGTGTAGAAAAGGTAGCTAAGATAAGGGAAATCCTTAATTCGAGTTAAGATCACATGAAACACTGTATGAATCCTATATTGCTTACTTAAAGGAGACTGGAGTGATAAATGTGTATTATATAAGGCAGAATACCATTGAAATAGAGAAAGAAACACGTTCGGCAGCTTTGGAAAGCCTTACACTACACAGAAATATACTACTACACTCTATAACACAGTTCAGAGACAATGTTCTCTAGCTCCCTAAGTTCATAACAGTGTGTAGGAAGTTGTTTGATAAGGTGGGCAAAGCTTATACTTGGGCCAGAAGGCAGAATATAGGAAACTACATGAAAACATGAATAATTCATTGAAAATGACTGTAAACAGATGAGAACTTGTTTAGAACAGCTGAAAGAGAATCTCCAAGTCAGTTCTTAGTGTAGAAAAGGTAGCTAAGATAAGGGAAATCCTTAATTCCAGTTAAGATCACATGAAACACTGTATGAATCCTATATTCATTGCTTAAAGGAGACTAGAGTGGTAAATGTGTGTTATACAAGGCAGAATACCATTGAAATAGAGAAAGAAACATGTTCGGCAGCTTTGGAAAGCCTTACACTACACTGAAATGTAGTACTACACTGTATAACACAGTTGAGAGACAATGTTCCCTAGCTCCCTCAGTTCATAACAGTGTGTAGGAAGTTGTTTGATAAAGTGGGCAAAGCTTATACTTGGGCCAGAAGGCAGAATATAGGAAACTACATGAAAACATGAATAATTCAGTGAAAATGACTGTAAACAGATGAGAACTTGTTTAGAACAGCTGAAAGAGAATCTCCAAGTCAGTTCTTAGTGTAGAAAAGGGAGCTAAGATAAGGGAAATCCTTAATTCCAGTTAAGATCACATGAAACACTGTATGAATCCTATATTCATTGCTTAAAGGAGAATAGAGTGGTAAATGTGTGTTATACAAGGCAGAATACCATTGAAATAGATAAAGAAACATGTTCGGCAGCTTTGGAAAGCCTTACACTACACTGAAATGTAGTACTACACTCTATAACACAGTTGAGAGACAATGTTCCCTAGCTCCCTCAGTTCATAACAGTGTGTAGGAAGTTGTTTGATAAAGTGGGCAAAGCTTATACTTGGGCCAGAAGGCAGAATATAGGAAACTACATGAAAACATGAATAATTCATTGAAAATGACTGTAAACAGATGAGAACTTGTTTAGAACAGCTGAAAGAGAATCTCCAAGTCAGTTCTTAGTGTAGAAAAGGTAGCTAAGATAAGGGAAATCCTTAATTCCAGTTAAGATCACATGAAACACTGTATGAATCCTATATTCGTTACTGAAAGGAGACTAGAGTGGTAAATGTGTGTTATACAAGGGAGAATACCATTGAAATAGAGAAACAAACAAGTTCGGCAGCTTTGGAAAGCCTTACACTTCACTGAAATGTAGTACTACACTCTATAACACAGTTGAGAGACAATGTTCACAAGCTGCCTCAGTTCATAACAGAGTGTAGGAAGTTGTTTGATAAAGTGGGCAAACTTATACTTGGGCCAGAAGGCAGATTATAGGAAACTACATGAAAACATGAATAATTCATTGAAAATGACTGTAAACAGATGAGAACTTGTTTAGAACAGATGAAAGAGAATCTCCAAGTCAGTTCTTAGTGTAGAAAAGGTAGCTAAGATAAGGGAAATCCTTAATTCGAGTTAAGATCACATGAAACACTGTATGAATCCTATATTGCTTACTTAAAGGAGACTGGAGTGATAAATGTGTATTATATAAGGCAGAATACCATTGAAATAGAGAAAGAAACACGTTCGGCAGCTTTGGAAAGCCTTACACTACACAGAAATATACTACTACACTCTATAACACAGTTCAGAGACAATGTTCTCTAGCTCCCTAAGTTCATAACAGTGTGTAGGAAGTTGTTTGATAAGGTGGGCAAAGCTTATACTTGGGCCAGAAGGCAGAATATAGGAAACTACATGAAAACATGAATAATTCATTGAAAATGACTGTAAACAGATGAGAACTTGTTTAGAACAGCTGAAAGAGAATCTCCAAGTCAGTTCTTAGTGTAGAAAAGGTAGCTAAGATAAGGGAAATCCTTAATTCCAGTTAAGATCACATGAAACACTGTATGAATCCTATATTCATTGCTTAAAGGAGACTAGAGTGGTAAATGTGTGTTATACAAGGCAGAATACCATTGAAATAGAGAAAGAAACATGTTCGGCAGCTTTGGAAAGCCTTACACTACACTGAAATGTAGTACTACACTGTATAACACAGTTGAGAGACAATGTTCCCTAGCTCCCTCAGTTCATAACAGTGTGTAGGAAGTTGTTTGATAAAGTGGGCAAAGCTTATACTTGGGCCAGAAGGCAGAATATAGGAAACTACATGAAAACATGAATAATTCAGTGAAAATGACTGTAAACAGATGAGAACTTGTTTAGAACAGCTGAAAGAGAATCTCCAAGTCAGTTCTTAGTGTAGAAAAGGGAGCTAAGATAAGGGAAATCCTTAATTCCAGTTAAGATCACATGAAACACTGTATGAATCCTATATTCATTGCTTAAAGGAGACTAGAGTGGTAAATGTGTGTTATACAAGGCAGAATACCATTGAAATAGATAAAGAAACATGTTCGGCAGCTTTGGAAAGCCTTACACTACACTGAAATGTAGTACTACACTCTATAACACAGTTGAGAGACAATGTTCCCTAGCTCCCTCAGTTCATAACAGTGTGTAGGAAGTTGTTTGATAAAGTGGGCAAAGCTTATACTTGGGCCAGAAGGCAGAATATAGGAAACTACATGAAAACATGAATAATTCATTGAAAATGACTGTAAACAGATGAGAACTTGTTTAGAACAGCTGAAAGAGAATCTCCAAGTCAGTTCTTAGTGTAGAAAAGGTGGCTAAGATAAGGGAAATCCTTAATTCCAGTTAAGATCACATGAAACACTGTATGAATCCTATATTCTTTACTGAAAGGAGACTAGAGTGGTAAATGTGTGTTATACAAGGGAGAATACCATTGAAATAGAGAAACAAACACGTTCGGCAGCTTTGGAAAGCCTTACACTTCACTGAAATGTAGTACTACACTCTATAACACAGTTGAGAGACAATGTTCACGAGCTGCCTCAGTTCATAACAGTGTGTAGGAAGTTGTTTGATAAAGTGGGCAAAGCTTATACTTGGGCCAGAAGGCAGATTATAGGAAACTACATGAAAACATGAATAATTCATTGAAAATGACTGTAAACAGATGAGAACTTGTTTAGAACAGATGAAAGAGAATCTCCAAGTCAGTTCTTAGTGTAGAAAAGGTAGCTAAGATAAGGGAAATCCTTAATTCGAGTTAAGATCACATGAAACACTGTATGAATCCTATATTGCTTACTTAAAGGAGACTGGAGTGATAAATGTGTATTATATAAGGCAGAATACCATTGAAATAGAGAAAGAAACACGTTAGGCAGCTTTGGAAAGCCTTACACTACACAGAAATATACTACTACACTCTATAACACAGTTCAGAGACAATGTTCTCTAGCTCCCTAAGTTCATAACAGTGTGTAGGAAGTTGTTTGATAAGGTGGGCAAAGCTTATACTTGGGCCAGAAGGCAGAATATAGGAAACTACATGAAAACATGAATAATTCATTGAAAATGACTGTAAACAGATGAGAACTTGTTTAGAACAGCTGAAAGAGAATCTCCAAGTCAGTTCTTAGTGTAGAAAAGGTAGCTAAGATAAGGGAAATCCTTAATTCTAGTTAAGATAACATCAAACACTGTATGAATCCTATATTCTTTACTGAAAGGAGACTAGAGTGGTAAATGTGTGTTATACAAGGGAGAATACCATTGAAATAGAGAAACAAACACTTTCGGAAGCTTTGGAAAGCCTTACACTTCACTGAAATGTAGTACTACACTCTATAACACAGTTGAGAGACAATGTTCCCGAGCTGCCTCAGTTCATAACAGTGTGTAGGAAGTTGTTTGATAAAGTGGGCAAAGCTTATACTTGGGCCAGAAGGCAGAATATAGGAAACTACATGAAAACATGAATAATTCATTGAAAATGACTGTAAACACATGAGAACTTGTTTAGAACAGCTGAAAGAGAATCTCCAAGTCAGTTCTTAGTGTAGAAAAGGTAGCTAAGATAAGGGAAATCCTTAATTCCAGTTAAGATCACATGAAACACTGTATGAATCCTATATTCTTTACTGAAAGGAGACTAGAGTGGTAAATGTGTGTTATACAAGGCAGAATACCATTGAAATAGAGAAAGAAACACGTTCGGCAGCTTTGGAAAGGCTTACACTTCACTGAAATGTAGTACTACAGTCTATAACACAGTTGAGAGACAATGTTCCCTAGCTGCCTCAGTTCATAACAGTGTGTAGGAAGTTGTTTGATAAAGTAGGCAAAGCTTATACTTGGGCCAGAAGGCAGAATATAGGAAACTACATGAAAACATGAAAAATTCATTGAAAATGACTGTAAACAGATGAGAACTTGTTTAGAACAGATGAAAGAGAATCTCCAAGTCAGTTCTTAGTGTAGAAAAGGTAGCTAAGATAAGGGAAATCCTTAATTCGAGTTAAGATCACATGAAACACTGTATGAATCCCATATTGCTTACTTAAAGGAGACTAGAGTGATAAATGTGTATTATATAAGGCAGAATACCATTGAAATAGAGAAAGAAACACGTTCGGCAGCTTTGGAAAGCCTTACACTACACAGAAATATACTACTACACTCTATAACACAGTTCAGAGACAATGTTCTCTAGCTCCCTAAGTTCATAACAGTGTGTAGGAAGTTGTTTGATAAGGTGGGCAAAGCTTATACTTGGGCCAGAAGGCAGAATATAGGAAACTACATGAAAACATGAATAATTCATTGAAAATGACTGTAAACAGATGAGAACTTGTTTAGAACAGCTGAAAGAGAATCTCCAAGTCAGTTCTTCGTGTAGAAAAGGTAGCTAAGATAAGGGAAATCCTTAATTCTAGTTAAGATAACATCAAACACTGTATGAGTCCTATATTCATTACTTAAAGGAGACTAGAGTGGTAAATGTGTGTTATACAAGGCAGAATACCATTGAAATAGAGAAAGAAACAAGTTCGGCAGCTTTGGAAAGCCTTACACTTCACTGAAATGTAGTACTACACTCTATAACACAGTTGAGAGACAATGTTCCCGAGCTGCCTCAGTTCATAACAGTGTGTAGGAAGTTGTTTGATAAAGTGGGCAAAGCTTATACTTGGGCCAGAAGGCAGAATATAGGAAACTACATGAAAACATGAATAATTCATTGAAAATGACTGTAAACACATGAGAACTTGTTTAGAACAGCTGAAAGAGAATCTCCAAGTCAGTTCTTAGTGTAGAAAAGGTAGCTAAGATAAGGGAAATCCTTAATTCCAGTTAAGATCACATGAAACACTGTATGAATCCTATATTCTTTACTGAAAGGAGACTAGAGTGGTAAATGTGTGTTATACAAGGGAGAATACCATTGAAATAGAGAAACAAACACTTTCGGAAGCTTTGGAAAGCCTTACACTTCACTGAAATGTAGTACTACACTCTATAACACAGTTGAGAGACAATGTTCCCGAGCTGCCTCAGTTCATAACAGTGTGTAGGAAGTTGTTTGATAAAGTGGGCAAAGCTTATACTTGGGCCAGAAGGCAGAATATAGGAAACTACATGAAAACATGAATAATTCAGTGAAAATGACTGTAAACAGATGAGAACTTGTTTAGAACAGATGAAAAATATTCTCCAAGTCAGTTCTTAGTGTAGAAAAGGTAGCTAAATCCGGGAAATCCTTAATTCGAGTTAAGATCACATCAAACACTGTATGAATCCTATATTGCTTACTTAAAGGAGACTAGAGTGATAAATGTGTATTATATAAGGCAGAATACCATTGAAATAGAGAAAGAAACACGTTCGGCAGCTTTGGAAAGCCTTACACTACACAGAAATATACTACTACACTCTATAACACAATTCAGAGACAATGTTCTCTAGCTCCCTAAGTTCATAACAGTGTGTAGGAAGTTGTTTGATAAGGTGGGCAAAGCTTATACTTGGGCCAGAAGGCAGAATATAGGAAACTACATGAAAACATGAATAATTCATTGAAAATGACTGTAAACAGATGAGAACTTGTTTAGAACAGCTGAAAGAGAATCTCCAAGTCAGTTCTTAGTGTAGAAAAGGTAGCTAAGATAAGGGAAATCCTTAATTCCAGTTAAGATCACATGAAACACTGTATGAATCCTATATTCTTTACTTAAAGGAAACTAGAGTGGTAAATGTGTGTTATACAAGGCAGAATACCATTGAAATAGAGAAAGAAACACGTTCGGCAGCTTTGGAAAGGCTTACACTTCACTGAAATGTAGTACTACAGTCTATAACACAGTTGAGAGACAATGTTCCCTAGCTGCCTCAGTTCATAACAGTGTGTAGGAAGTTGTTTGATAAAGTAGGCAAAGCTTATACTTGGGCCAGAAGGCAGAATATAGGAAACTACATGAAAACATGAATAATTCATTGAAAATGACTGTAAACACATGAGAACTTGTTTAGAACAGCTGAAAGAGAATCTCCAAGTCAGTTCTTAGTGTAGAAAAGGTAGCTAAGATAAGGGAAATCCTTAATTCCAGTTAAGATCACATGAAACACTGTATGAATCCTATATTCTTTACTGAAAGGAGACTAGAGTGGTAAATGTGTGTTATACAAGGGAGAATACCATTGAAATAGAGAAACAAACACTTTCGGAAGCTTTGGAAAGCCTTACACTTCACTGAAATGTAGTACTACACTCTATAACACAGTTCAGAGACAATGTTCCCGAGCTGCCTCAGTTCATAACAGTGTGTAGGAAGTTGTTTGATAAAGTGGGCAAAGCTTATACTTGGGCCAGAAGGCAGAATATAGGAAACTACATGAAAACATGAATAATTCAGTGAAAATGACTGTAAACAGATGAGAACTTGTTTAGAACAGATGAAAAATATTCTCCAAGTCAGTTCTTAGTGTAGAAAAGGTAGCTAAATTCGGGAAATCCTTAATTCGAGTTAAGATCACATCAAACACTGTATGAATCCTATATTGCTTACTTAAAGGAGACTAGAGTGATAAATGTGTATTATATAAGGCAGAATACCATTGAAATAGAGAAAGAAACACGTTCGGCAGCTTTGGAAAGCCTTACACTACACAGAAATATACTACTACACTCTATAACACAATTCAGAGACAATGTTCTCTAGCTCCCTAAGTTCATAACAGTGTGTAGGAAGTTGTTTGATAAGGTGGGCAAAGCTTATACTTGGGCCAGAAGGCAGAATATAGGAAACTACATGAAAACATGAATAATTCATTGAAAATGACTGTAAACAGATGAGAACTTGTTTAGAACAGCTGAAAGAGAATCTCCAAGTCAGTTCTTAGTGTAGAAAAGGTAGCTAAGATAAGGGAAATCCTTAATTCCAGTTAAGATCACATGAAACACTGTATGAATCCTATATTCATTGCTTAAAGGAGACTAGAGTGGTAAATGTGTGTTATACAAGGCAGAATACCATTGAAATAGAGAAAGAAACAAGTTCGGCAGCTTTGGAAAGCCTTACACATCACTGAAATGTAGTACTACACTCTATAACACAGTTGAGAGACAATGTTCCCGAGCTGCCTCAGTTCATAACAGTGTGTAGGAAGTTGTTTGATAAAGTGGGCAAAGCTTATACTTGGGCCAGAAGGCAGAATATAGGAAACTACATGAAAACATGAATAATTCATTGAAAATGACTGTAAACACATGAGAACTTGTTTAGAACAGCTGAAAGAGAATCTCCAAGTCAGTTCTTAGTGTAGAAAAGGTAGCTAAGATAAGGGAAATCCTTAATTCCAGTTAAGATCACATGAAACGCTGTATGAATCCTATATTCTTTACTGAAAGGAGACTAGAGTGGTAAATGTGTGTTATACAAGGGAGAATACCATTGAAATAGAGAAACAAACACTTTCGGAAGCTTTGGAAAGCCTTACACTTCACTGAAATGTAGTACTACACTCTATAACACAGTTGAGAGACAATGTTCCCGAGCTGCCTCAGTTCATAACAGTGTATAGGAAGTTGTTTGATAAAGTGGGCAAAGCTTATACTTGGGCCAGAAGGCAGAATATAGGAAACTACATGAAAACATGAATAATTCAGTGAAAATGACTGTAAACAGATGAGAACTTGTTTAGAACAGATGAAAAATATTCTCCAAGTCAGTTCTTAGTGTAGAAAAGGTAGCTAAATCCAGGAAATCCTTAATTCGAGTTAAGATCACATCAAACACTGTATGAATCCTATATTGCTTACTTAAAGGAGACTAGAGTGATAAATGTGTATTATATAAGGCAGAATACCATTGAAATAGAGAAAGAAACACGTTCGGCAGCTTTGGAAAGCCTTACACTACACAGAAATATACTACTACACTCTATAACACAATTCAGAGACAATGTTCTCTAGCTCCCTAAGTTCATAACAGTGTGTAGGAAGTTGTTTGATAAGGTGGGCAAAGCTTATACTTGGGCCAGAAGGCAGAATATAGGAAACTACATGAAAACATGAATAATTCATTGAAAATGACTGTAAACAGATGAGAACTTGTTTAGAACAGCTGAAAGAGAATCTCCAAGTCAGTTCTTAGTGTAGAAAAGGTAGCTAAGATAAGGGAAATCCTTAATTCCAGTTAAGATCACATGAAACACTGTATGAATCCTATATTCATTGCTTAAAGGAGACTAGAGTGGTAAATGTGTGTTATACAAGGCAGAATACCATTGAAATAGAGAAAGAAACATGTTCGGCAGCTTTGGAAAGCCTTACACTACACTGAAATGTAGTACTACACTCTATAACACAGTTGAGAGACAATGTTCCCTAGCTCCCTCAGTTCATAACAGTGTGTAGGAAGTTGTTTGATAAAGTGGGCAAAGCTTATACTTGGGCCAGAAGGCAGAATATAGGAAACTACATGAAAACATGAATAATTCATTGAAAATGACTGTAAACAGATGAGAACTTGTTTAGAACAGCTGAAAGAGAATCTCCAAGTCAGTTCTTAGTGTAGAAAAGGTAGCTAAGATAAGGGAAATCCTTAATTCCAGTTAAGATCACATGAAACACTGTATGAATGCTATATTCTTTACTGAAAGGAGACTGGAGTGGTAAATGTGTGTTATACAAGGCAGAATACCATTGAAATAGAGAAAGAAAAAAGTTCGGCAGCTTTGGAAAGCCTTACACTTCACTGAAATGTAGTACTACACTCTATAACACAGTTGAGAGACAATGTTCACGAGCTGCCTCAGTTCATAACAGTGTGTAGGAAGTTGTTTGATAAAGTGGGCAAAGCTTATACTTGGGCCAGAAGGCAGAATATTGGAAACTACATGAAAACATGAATAATTCATTGAAAATGACTGTAAACAGATGAGAACTTGTTTAGAACAGCTGAAAGAGAATCTCCAAGTCAGTTCTTAGTGTAGAAAAGGTAGCTAAGATAAGGGAAATCCTTAATTCCAGTTAAGATCACATGAAACACTGTATGAATCCTATATTCTTTACTGAAAGGAGACTAGAGTGGTAAATGTGTGTTATACAAGGGAGAATACCATTGAAATAGAGAAACAAACACGTTCGGCAGCTTTGGAAAGCCTTACACTTCACTGAAATGTAGTACTACACTCTATAACACAGTTGAGAGACAATGTTCACGAGCTGCCTCAGTTCATAACAGTGTGTAGGAAGTTGTTTGATAAAGTGGGCAAAGCTTATACTTGGGCCAGAAGGCAGATTATAGGAAACTACATGAAAACATGAATAATTCATTGAAAATGACTGTAAACAGATGAGAACTTGTTTAGAACAGATGAAAGAGAATCTCCAAGTCAGTTCTTAGTGTAGAAAAGGTAGCTAAGATAAGGGAAATCCTTAATTCGAGTTAAGATCACATGAAACACTGTATGAATCCTATATTGCTTACTTAAAGGAGACTGGAGTGATAAATGTGTATTATATAAGGCAGAATACCATTGAAATAGAGAAAGAAACACGTTCGGCAGCTTTGGAAAGCCTTACACTACACAGAAATATACTACTACACTCTATAACACAGTTCAGAGACAATGTTCTCTAGCTCCCTAAGTTCATAACAGTGTGTAGGAAGTTGTTTGATAAGGTGGGCAAAGCTTATACTTGGGCCAGAAGGCAGAATATAGGAAACTACATGAAAACATGAATAATTCATTGAAAATGACTGTAAACAGATGAGAACTTGTTTAGAACAGCTGAAAGAGAATCTCCAAGTCAGTTCTTAGTGTAGAAAAGGTAGCTAAGATAAGGGAAATCCTTAATTCCAGTTAAGATCACATGAAACACTGTATGAATCCTATATTCATTGCTTAAAGGAGACTAGAGTGGTAAATGTGTGTTATACAAGGCAGAATACCATTGAAATAGAGAAAGAAACATGTTCGGCAGCTTTGGAAAGCCTTACACTACACTGAAATGTAGTACTACACTGTATAACACAGTTGAGAGACAATGTTCCCTAGCTCCCTCAGTTCATAACAGTGTGTAGGAAGTTGTTTGATAAAGTGGGCAAAGCTTATACTTGGGCCAGAAGGCAGAATATAGGAAACTACATGAAAACATGAATAATTCAGTGAAAATGACTGTAAACAGATGAGAACTTGTTTAGAACAGCTGAAAGAGAATCTCCAAGTCAGTTCTTAGTGTAGAAAAGGGAGCTAAGATAAGGGAAATCCTTAATTCCAGTTAAGATCACATGAAACACTGTATGAATCCTATATTCATTGCTTAAAGGAGAATAGAGTGGTAAATGTGTGTTATACAAGGCAGAATACCATTGAAATAGATAAAGAAACATGTTCGGCAGCTTTGGAAAGCCTTACACTACACTGAAATGTAGTACTACACTCTATAACACAGTTGAGAGACAATGTTCCCTAGCTCCCTCAGTTCATAACAGTGTGTAGGAAGTTGTTTGATAAAGTGGGCAAAGCTTATACTTGGGCCAGAAGGCAGAATATAGGAAACTACATGAAAACATGAATAATTCATTGAAAATGACTGTAAACAGATGAGAACTTGTTTAGAACAGCTGAAAGAGAATCTCCAAGTCAGTTCTTAGTGTAGAAAAGGTAGCTAAGATAAGGGAAATCCTTAATTCCAGTTAAGATCACATGAAACACTGTATGAATCCTATATTCGTTACTGAAAGGAGACTAGAGTGGTAAATGTGTGTTATACAAGGGAGAATACCATTGAAATAGAGAAACAAACACGTTCGGCAGCTTTGGAAAGCCTTACACTTCACTGAAATGTAGTACTACACTCTATAACACAGTTGAGAGACAATGTTCACAAGCTGCCTCAGTTCATAACAGAGTGTAGGAAGTTGTTTGATAAAGTGGGCAAACTTATACTTGGGCCAGAAGGCAGATTATAGGAAACTACATGAAAACATGAATAATTCATTGAAAATGACTGTAAACAGATGAGAACTTGTTTAGAACAGATGAAAGAGAATCTCCAAGTCAGTTCTTAGTGTAGAAAAGGTAGCTAAGATAAGGGAAATCCTTAATTCGAGTTAAGATCACATGAAACACTGTATGAATCCTATATTGCTTACTTAAAGGAGACTGGAGTGATAAATGTGTATTATATAAGGCAGAATACCATTGAAATAGAGAAAGAAACACGTTCGGCAGCTTTGGAAAGCCTTACACTACACAGAAATATACTACTACACTCTATAACACAGTTCAGAGACAATGTTCTCTAGCTCCCTAAGTTCATAACAGTGTGTAGGAAGTTGTTTGATAAGGTGGGCAAAGCTTATACTTGGGCCAGAAGGCAGAATATAGGAAACTACATGAAAACATGAATAATTCATTGAAAATGACTGTAAACAGATGAGAACTTGTTTAGAACAGCTGAAAGAGAATCTCCAAGTCAGTTCTTAGTGTAGAAAAGGTAGCTAAGATAAGGGAAATCCTTAATTCCAGTTAAGATCACATGAAACACTGTATGAATCCTATATTCATTGCTTAAAGGAGACTAGAGTGGTAAATGTGTGTTATACAAGGCAGAATACCATTGAAATAGAGAAAGAAACATGTTCGGCAGCTTTGGAAAGCCTTACACTACACTGAAATGTAGTACTACACTGTATAACACAGTTGAGAGACAATGTTCCCTAGCTCCCTCAGTTCATAACAGTGTGTAGGAAGTTGTTTGATAAAGTGGGCAAAGCTTATACTTGGGCCAGAAGGCAGAATATAGGAAACTACATGAAAACATGAATAATTCAGTGAAAATGACTGTAAACAGATGAGAACTTGTTTAGAACAGCTGAAAGAGAATCTCCAAGTCAGTTCTTAGTGTAGAAAAGGGAGCTAAGATAAGGGAAATCCTTAATTCCAGTTAAGATCACATGAAACACTGTATGAATCCTATATTCATTGCTTAAAGGAGACTAGAGTGGTAAATGTGTGTTATACAAGGCAGAATACCATTGAAATAGATAAAGAAACATGTTCGGCAGCTTTGGAAAGCCTTACACTACACTGAAATGTAGTACTACACTCTATAACACAGTTGAGAGACAATGTTCCCTAGCTCCCTCAGTTCATAACAGTGTGTAGGAAGTTGTTTGATAAAGTGGGCAAAGCTTATACTTGGGCCAGAAGGCAGAATATAGGAAACTACATGAAAACATGAATAATTCATTGAAAATGACTGTAAACAGATGAGAACTTGTTTAGAACAGCTGAAAGAGAATCTCCAAGTCAGTTCTTAGTGTAGAAAAGGTGGCTAAGATAAGGGAAATCCTTAATTCCAGTTAAGATCACATGAAACACTGTATGAATCCTATATTCTTTACTGAAAGGAGACTAGAGTGGTAAATGTGTGTTATACAAGGGAGAATACCATTGAAATAGAGAAACAAACACGTTCGGCAGCTTTGGAAAGCCTTACACTTCACTGAAATGTAGTACTACACTCTATAACACAGTTGAGAGACAATGTTCACGAGCTGCCTCAGTTCATAACAGTGTGTAGGAAGTTGTTTGATAAAGTGGGCAAAGCTTATACTTGGGCCAGAAGGCAGATTATAGGAAACTACATGAAAACATGAATAATTCATTGAAAATGACTGTAAACAGATGAGAACTTGTTTAGAACAGATGAAAGAGAATCTCCAAGTCAGTTCTTAGTGTAGAAAAGGTAGCTAAGATAAGGGAAATCCTTAATTCGAGTTAAGATCACATGAAACACTGTATGAATCCTATATTGCTTACTTAAAGGAGACTGGAGTGATAAATGTGTATTATATAAGGCAGAATACCATTGAAATAGAGAAAGAAACACGTTAGGCAGCTTTGGAAAGCCTTACACTACACAGAAATATACTACTACACTCTATAACACAGTTCAGAGACAATGTTCTCTAGCTCCCTAAGTTCATAACAGTGTGTAGGAAGTTGTTTGATAAGGTGGGCAAAGCTTATACTTGGGCCAGAAGGCAGAATATAGGAAACTACATGAAAACATGAATAATTCATTGAAAATGACTGTAAACAGATGAGAACTTGTTTAGAACAGCTGAAAGAGAATCTCCAAGTCAGTTCTTAGTGTAGAAAAGGTAGCTAAGATAAGGGAAATCCTTAATTCTAGTTAAGATAACATCAAACACTGTATGAATCCTATATTCTTTACTGAAAGGAGACTAGAGTGGTAAATGTGTGTTATACAAGGGAGAATACCATTGAAATAGAGAAACAAACACTTTCGGAAGCTTTGGAAAGCCTTACACTTCACTGAAATGTAGTACTACACTCTATAACACAGTTGAGAGACAATGTTCCCGAGCTGCCTCAGTTCATAACAGTGTGTAGGAAGTTGTTTGATAAAGTGGGCAAAGCTTATACTTGGGCCAGAAGGCAGAATATAGGAAACTACATGAAAACATGAATAATTCAGTGAAAATGACTGTAAACAGATGAGAACTTGTTTAGAACAGATGAAAAATATTCTCCAAGTCAGTTCTTAGTGTAGAAAAGGTAGCTAAATCCGGGAAATCCTTAATTCGAGTTAAGATCACATCAAACACTGTATGAATCCTATATTGCTTACTTAAAGGAGACTAGAGTGATAAATGTGTATTATATAAGGCAGAATACCATTGAAATAGAGAAAGAAACACGTTCGGCAGCTTTGGAAAGCCTTACACTACACAGAAATATACTACTACACTCTATAACACAATTCAGAGACAATGTTCTCTAGCTCCCTAAGTTCATAACAGTGTGTAGGAAGTTGTTTGATAAGGTGGGCAAAGCTTATACTTGGGCCAGAAGGCAGAATATAGGAAACTACATGAAAACATGAATAATTCATTGAAAATGACTGTAAACAGATGAGAACTTGTTTAGAACAGCTGAAAGAGAATCTCCAAGTCAGTTCTTAGTGTAGAAAAGGTAGCTAAGATAAGGGAAATCCTTAATTCCAGTTAAGATCACATGAAACACTGTATGAATCCTATATTCATTGCTTAAAGGAGACTAGAGTGGTAAATGTGTGTTATACAAGGCAGAATACCATTGAAATAGAGAAAGAAACATGTTCGGCAGCTTTGGAAAGCCTTACACTACACTGAAATGTAGTACTACACTCTATAACACAGTTGAGAGACAATGTTCACGAGCTGCCTCAGTTCATAACAGTGTGTAGGAAGTTGTTTGATAAAGTGGGCAAAGCTTATACTTGGGCCAGAAGGCAGAATATAGGAAACTACATGAAAACATGAATAATTCATTGAAAATGACTGTAAACAGATGAGAAATTGTTTAGAACAGCTGAAAGAGAATCTCCAAGTCAGTTCTTAGTGTAGAAAAGGTAGCTAAGATAAGGGAAATCCTTAATTCGAGTTAAGATCACATGAAACACTGTATGAATCCTATATTGCTTACTTAAAGGAGACTAGAGTGGTAAATGTGTGTTATACAAGGGAGAATACCATTGAAATAGAGAAACAAACACGTTCGGCAGCTTTGGAAAGCCTTACACTTCACTGAAATGTAGTACTACACTCTATAACACAGTTGAGAGACAATGTTCACGAGCTGCCTCAGTTCATAACAGTGTGTAGGAAGTTGTTTGATAAAGTGGGCAAAGCTTATACTTGGGCCAGAAGGCAGAATATAGGAAACTACATGAAAACATGAATAATTCATTGAAAATGACTGTAAACAGATGAGAAATTGTTTAGAACAGATGAAAGAGAATCTCCAAGTCAGTTCTTAGTGTAGAAAAGGTAGCTAAGATAAGGGAAATCCTTAATTCGAGTTAAGATCACATGAAACACTGTATGAATCCCATATTGCTTACTTAAAGGAGACTAGAGTGATAAATGTGTATTATATAAGGCAGAATACCATTGAAATAGAGAAAGAAACACGTTCGGCAGCTTTGGAAAGCCTTACACTACACAGAAATATACTACTACACTCTATAACACAGTTCAGAGACAATGTTCTCTAGCTCCCTAAGTTCATAACAGTGTGTAGGAAGTTGTTTGATAAGGTGGGCAAAGCTTATACTTGGGCCAGAAGGCAGAATATAGGAAACTACATGAAAACATGAATAATTCATTGAAAATGACTGTAAACAGATGAGAACTTGTTTAGAACAGCTGAAAGAGAATCTCCAAGTCAGTTCTTAGTGTAGAAAAGGTAGCTAAGATAAGGGAAATCCTTAATTCTAGTTAAGATAACATCAAACACTGTATGAGTCCTATATTCATTACTTAAAGGAGACTAGAGTGGTAAATGTGTGTTATACAAGGCAGAATACCATTGAAATAGAGAAAGAAACAAGTTCGGCAGCTTTGGAAAGCCTTACACTTCACTGAAATGTAGTACTACACTCTATAACACAGTTGAGAGACAATGTTCCCGAGCTGCCTCAGTTCATAACAGTGTGTAGGAAGTTGTTTGATAAAGTGGGCAAAGCTTATACTTGGGCCAGAAGGCAGAATATAGGAAACTACATGAAAACATGAATAATTCATTGAAAATGACTGTAAACACATGAGAACTTGTTTAGAACAGCTGAAAGAGAATCTCCAAGTCAGTTCTTAGTGTAGAAAAGGTAGCTAAGATAAGGGAAATCCTTAATTCCAGTTAAGATCACATGAAACGCTGTATGAATCCTATATTCTTTACTGAAAGGAGACTAGAGTGGTAAATGTGTGTTATACAAGGGAGAATACCATTGAAATAGAGAAACAAACACTTTCGGAAGCTTTGGAAAGCCTTACACTTCACTGAAATGTAGTACTACACTCTATAACACAGTTGAGAGACAATGTTCCCGAGCTGCTTCAGTTCATAACAGTGTGTAGGAAGTTGTTTGATAAAGTGGGCAAAGCTTATACTTGGGCCAGAAGGCATAATATAGGAAACTACATGAAAACATGAATAATTCAGTGAAAATGACTGTAAACAGATGAGAACTTGTTTAGAACAGATGAAAAATATTCTCCAAGTCAGTTCTTAGTGTAGAAAAGGTAGCTAAATCCGGGAAATCCTTAATTCGAGTTAAGATCACATCAAACACTGTATGAATCCTATATTGCTTACTTAAAGGAGACTAGAGTGATAAATGTGTATTATATAAGGCAGAATACCATTGAAATAGAGAAAGAAACACGTTCGGCAGCTTTGGAAAGCCTTACACTACACAGAAATATACTACTACACTCTATAACACAATTCAGAGACAATGTTCTCTAGCTCCCTAAGTTCATAAAAGTGTGTAGGAAGTTGTTTGATAAGGTGAGCAAAGCTTATACTTGGGCCAGAAGGCAGAATATAGGAAACTACATGAAAACATGAATAATTCATTGAAAATGACTGTAAACAGATGAGAACTTGTTTAGAACAGCTGAAAGAGAATCTCCAAGTCAGTTCTTAGTGTAGAAAAGGTAGCTAAGATAAGGGAAATCCTTAATTCCAGTTAAGATCACATGAAACACTGTATGAATCCTATATTCTTTACTTAAAGGAAACTAGAGTGGTAAATGTGTGTTATACAAGGCAGAATACCATTGAAATAGAGAAAGAAACACGTTCGGCAGCTTTGGAAAGGCTTACACTTCACTGAAATGTAGTACTACAGTCTATAACACAGTTGAGAGACAATGTTCCCTAGCTGCCTCAGTTCATAACAGTGTGTAGGAAGTTGTTTGATAAAGTAGGCAAAGCTTATACTTGGGCCAGAAGGCAGAATATAGGAAACTACATGAAAACATGAATAATTCATTGAAAATGACTGTAAACACATGAGAACTTGTTTAGAACAGCTGAAAGAGAATCTCCAAGTCAGTTCTTAGTGTAGAAAAGGTAGCTAAGATAAGGGAAATCCTTAATTCCAGTTAAGATCACATGAAACACTGTATGAATGCTATATTCTTTACTGAAAGGAGACTGGAGTGGTAAATGTGTGTTATACAAGGGAGAATACCATTGAAATAGAGAAACAAACACGTTCGGCAGCTTTGGAAAGCCTTACACTTCACTGAAATGTAGTACTACACTCTATAACACAGTTGAGAGACAATGTTCACGAGCTGCCTCAGTTCATAACAGTGTGTAGGAAGTTGTTTGATAAAGTGGGCAAAGCTTATACTTGGGCCAGAAGGCAGAATATTGGAAACTACATGAAAACATGAATAATTCATTGAAAATGACTGTAAACAGATGAGAACTTGTTTAGAACAGATGAAAGAGAATCTCCAAGTCAGTTCTTAGTGTAGAAAAGGTAGCTAAGATAAGGGAAATCCTTAATTCGAGTTAAGATCACATGAAACACTGTATGAATCCTATATTGCTTACTTAAAGGAGACTAGAGTGGTAAATGTGTGTTATACAAGGGAGAATACCATTGAAATAGAGAAACAAACACGTTCGGCAGCTTTGGAAAGCCTTACACTTCACTGAAATGTAGTACTACACTCTATAACACAGTTGAGAGACAATGTTCACGAGCTGCCTCAGTTCATAACAGTGTGTAGGAAGTTGTTTGATAAAGTGGGCAAAGCTTATACTTGGGCCAGAAGGCAGAATATAGGAAACTACATGAAAACATGAATAATTCATTGAAAATGACTGTAAACAGATGAGAAATTGTTTAGAACAGATGAAAGAGAATCTCCAAGTCAGTTCTTAGTGTAGAAAAGGTAGCTAAGATAAGGGAAATCCTTAATTCGAGTTAAGATCACATGAAACACTGTATGAATCCCATATTGCTTACTTAAAGGAGACTAGAGTGATAAATGTGTATTATATAAGGCAGAATACCATTGAAATAGAGAAAGAAACACGTTCGGCAGCTTTGGAAAGCCTTACACTACACAGAAATATACTACTACACTCTATAACACAGTTCAGAGACAATGTTCTCTAGCTCCCTAAGTTCATAACAGTGTGTAGGAAGTTGTTTGATAAGGTGGGCAAAGCTTATACTTGGGCCAGAAGGCAGAATATAGGAAACTACATGAAAACATGAATAATTCATTGAAAATGACTGTAAACAGATGAGAACTTGTTTAGAACAGCTGAAAGAGAATCTCCAAGTCAGTTCTTAGTGTAGAAAAGGTAGCTAAGATAAGGGAAATCCTTAATTCTAGTTAAGATAACATCAAACACTGTATGAGTCCTATATTCATTACTTAAAGGAGACTAGAGTGGTAAATGTGTGTTATACAAGGCAGAATACCATTGAAATAGAGAAAGAAACAAGTTCGGCAGCTTTGGAAAGCCTTACACATCACTGAAATGTAGTACTACACTCTATAACACAGTTGAGAGACAATGTTCCCGAGCTGCCTCAGTTCATAACAGTGTGTAGGAAGTTGTTTGATAAAGTGGGCAAAGCTTATACTTGGGCCAGAAGGCAGAATATAGGAAACTACATGAAAACATGAATAATTCATTGAAAATGACTGTAAACACATGAGAACTTGTTTAGAACAGCTGAAAGAGAATCTCCAAGTCAGTTCTTAGTGTAGAAAAGGTAGCTAAGATAAGGGAAATCCTTAATTCCAGTTAAGATCACATGAAACGCTGTATGAATCCTATATTCTTTACTGAAAGGAGACTAGAGTGGTAAATGTGTGTTATACAAGGGAGAATACCATTGATATAGAGAAACAAACACTTTCGGAAGCTTTGGAAAGCCTTACACTTCACTGAAATGTAGTACTACACTCTATAACACAGTTGAGAGACAATGTTCCCGAGCTGCCTCAGTTCATAACAGTGTGTAGGAAGTTGTTTGATAAAGTGGGCAAAGCTTATACTTGGGCCAGAAGGCAGAATATAGGAAACTACATGAAAACATGAATAATTCAGTGAAAATGACTGTAAACAGATGAGAACTTGTTTAGAACAGATGAAAAATATTCTCCAAGTCAGTTCTTAGTGTAGAAAAGGTAGCTAAATCCGGGAAATCCTTAATTCGAGTTAAGATCACATCAAACACTGTATGAATCCTATATTGCTTACTTAAAGGAGACTAGAGTGATAAATGTGTATTATATAAGGCAGAATACCATTGAAATAGAGAAAGAAACACGTTCGGCAGCTTTGGAAAGCCTTACACTACACAGAAATATACTACTACACTCTATAACACAATTCAGAGACAATGTTCTCTAGCTCCCTAAGTTCATAACAGTGTGTAGGAAGTTGTTTGATAAGGTGGGCAAAGCTTATACTTGGGCCAGAAGGCAGAATATAGGAAACTACATGAAAACATGAATAATTCATTGAAAATGACTGTAAACAGATGAGAACTTGTTTAGAACAGCTGAAAGAGAATCTCCAAGTCAGTTCTTAGTGTAGAAAAGGTAGCTAAGATAAGGGAAATCCTTAATTCCAGTTAAGATCACATGAAACACTGTATGAATCCTATATTCATTGCTTAAAGGAGACTAGAGTGGTAAATGTGTGTTATACAAGGCAGAATACCATTGAAATAGAGAAAGAAACATGTTCGGCAGCTTTGGAAAGCCTTACACTACACTGAAATGTAGTACTACACTCTATAACACAGTTGAGAGACAATGTTCCCTAGCTCCCTCAGTTCATAACAGTGTGTAGGAAGTTGTTTGATAAAGTGGGCAAAGCTTATACTTGGGCCAGAAGGCAGAATATAGGAAACTACATGAAAACATGAATAATTCATTGAAAATGACTGTAAACAGATGAGAACTTGTTTAGAACAGCTGAAAGAGAATCTCCAAGTCAGTTCTTAGTGAAGAAAAGGTAGCTAAGATAAGGGAAATCCTTAATTCCAGTTAAGATCACATGAAACACTGTATGAATGCTATATTCTTTACTGAAAGGAGACTGGAGTGGTAAATGTGTGTTATACAAGGCAGAATACCATTGAAATAGAGAAAGAAAAAAGTTCGGCAGCTTTGGAAAGCCTTACACTTCACTGAAATGTAGTACTACACTCTATAACACAGTTGAGAGACAATGTTCACGAGCTGCCTCAGTTCATAACAGTGTGTAGGAAGTTGTTTGATAAAGTGGGCAAAGCTTATACTTGGGCCAGAAGGCAGAATATTGGAAACTACATGAAAACATGAATAATTCATTGAAAATGACTGTAAACAGATGAGAACTTGTTTAGAACAGATGAAAGAGAATCTCCAAGTCAGTTCTTAGTGTAGAAAAGGTAGCTAAGATAAGGGAAATCCTTAATTCCAGTTAAGATCACATGAAACACTGTATGAATCCTATATTGCTTACTTAAAGGAGACTAGAGTGGTAAATGTGTGTTATACAAGGGAGAATACCATTGAAATAGAGAAACAAACACGTTCGGCAGCTTTGGAAAGCCTTACACTTCACTGAAATGTAGTACTACACTCTATAACACAGTTGAGAGACAATGTTCACGAGCTGCCTCAGTTCATAACAGTGTGTAGGAAGTTGTTTGATAAAGTGGGCAAAGCTTATACTTGGGCCAGAAGGCAGAATATAGGAAACTACATGAAAACATGAATAATTCATTGAAAATGACTGTAAACAGATGAGAAATTGTTTAGAACAGATGAAAGAGAATCTCCAAGTCAGTTCTTAGTGTAGAAAAGGTAGCTAATATAAGGGAAATCCTTAATTCGAGTTAAGATCACATGAAACACTGTATGAATCCAATATTGCTTACTTAAAGGAGACTAGAGTGATAAATGTGTATTATATAAGGCAGAATACCATTGAAATAGAGAAAGAAACACGTTCGGCAGCTTTGGAAAGCCTTACACTACACAGAAATATACTACTACACTCTATAACACAGTTCAGAGACAATGTTCTCTAGCTCCCTAAGTTCATAACAGTGTGTAGGAAGTTGTTTGATAAGGTGGGCAAAGCTTATACTTGGGCCAGAAGGCAGAATATAGGAAACTACATGAAAACATGAATAATTCATTGAAAATGACTGTAAACAGATGAGAACTTGTTTAGAACAGCTGAAAGAGAATCTCCAAGTCAGTTCTTAGTGTAGAAAAGGTAGCTAAGATAAGGGAAATCCTTAATTCTAGTTAAGATAACATCAAACACTGTATGAGTCCTATATTCATTACTTAAAGGAGACTAGAGTGGTAAATGTGTGTTATACAAGGCAGAATACTATTGAAATAGAGAAAGAAACAAGTTCGGCAGCTTTGGAAAGCCTTACACATCACTGAAATGTAGTACTACACTCTATAACACAGTTGAGAGACAATGTTCCCGAGCTGCCTCAGTTCATAACAGTGTGTAGGAAGTTGTTTGATAAAGTGGGCAAAGCTTATACTTGGGCCAGAAGGCAGAATATAGGAAACTACATGAAAACATGAATAATTCATTGAAAATGACTGTAAACACATGAGAACTTGTTTAGAACAGCTGAAAGAGAATCTCCAAGTCAGTTCTTAGTGTAGAAAAGGTAGCTAAGATAAGGGAAATCCTTAATTCCAGTTAAGATCACATGAAACGCTGTATGAATCCTATATTCTTTACTGAAAGGAGACTAGAGTGGTAAATGTGTGTTATACAAGGGAGAATACCATTGAAATAGAGAAACAAACACTTTCGGAAGCTTTGGAAAGCCTTACACTTCACTGAAATGTAGTACTACACTCTATAACACAGTTGAGAGACAATGTTCCCGAGCTGCCTCAGTTCATAACAGTGTGTAGGAAGTTGTTTGATAAAGTGGGCAAAGCTTATACTTGGGCCAGAAGGCAGAATATAGGAAACTACATGAAAACATGAATAATTCAGTGAAAATGACTGTAAACAGATGAGAACTTGTTTAGAACAGATGAAAAATATTCTCCAAGTCAGTTCTTAGTGTAGAAAAGGTAGCTAAATCCGGGAAATCCTTAATTCGAGTTAAGATCACATCAAACACTGTATGAATCCTATATTCTTTACTGAAAGGAGACTAGAGTGGTAAATGTGTGTTATACAAGGGAGAATACCATTGAAATAGAGAAACAAACACGTTCGGCAGCTTTGGAAAGCCTTACACTACACAGAAATATACTACTACACTCTATAACACAGTTCAGAGACAATGTTCTCTAGCTCCCTAAGTTCATAACAGTGTGTAGGAAGTTGTTTGATAAGGTGGGCAAAGCTTATACTTGGGCCAGAAGGCAGAATATAGGAAACCACATGAAAACATGAATAATTCATTGAAAATGACTGTAAACAGATGAGAACTTGTTTAGAACAGCTGAAAGAGAATCTCCAAGTCAGTTCTTAGTGTAGAAAAGGTAGCTAAGATAAGGGAAATCCTTAATTCTAGTTAAGATAACATCAAACACTGTATGAGTCCTATATTCATTACTTAAAGGAGACTAGAGTGGTAAATGTGTGTTATACAAGGCAGAATACCATTGAAATAGAGAAAGAAACAAGTTCGGCAGCTTTGGAAAGCCTTACACTTCACTGAAATGTAGTACTACACTCTATAACACAGTTGAGAGATAATGTTCCCTAGCTCCCTCAGTTCATAACAGTGTGTAAGAAGTTGTTTGATAAAGTGGCCAAAGCTTATACTTGGGCCAGAAGTCAGAATATAGGAAACTACATGAAAACATGAATAATTCAGTGAAAATGACTGTAAACAGATGAGAACTTGTTTAGAACAGCTGAAAGAGAATCTCCAAGTCAGTTCTTAGTGTAGAAAAGGTAGCTAAGATAAGGGAAATCCTTAATTCCAGTTAAGATCACATGAAACACTGTATGAATCCTATATTCTTTACTTAAAGGAGACTAGAGTGGTAAATGTGTGTTATACAAGGCAGAATACCATTGAAATAGAGAAAAAAACACGTTCGGCAGCTTTGGAAAGCCTTACACTTCACTGAAATGTAGTACTACACTCTATAACACAGTTGAGAGACAATGTTCCCGAGCTGCCTCAGTTCATAACAGTGTGTAGGAAGTTGTTTGATAAAGTGGGCAAAGCTTATACTTGGGCCAGAAGGCAGAATATAGGAAACTACATGAAAACATGAATAATTCATTGAAAATGACTGTAAACACATGAGAACTTGTTTAGAACAGCTGAAAGAGAATCTCCAAGTCAGTTCTTAGTGTAGAAAAGGTAGCTAAGATAAGGGAAATCCTTAATTCGAGTTAAGATCACATGAAACACTGTATGAATCCCATATTGCTTACTTAAAGGAGACTAGAGTGATAAATGTGTATTATATAAGGCAGAATACCATTGAAATAGAGAAAGAAACACGTTCGGCAGCTTTGGAAAGCCTTACACTACACAGAAATATACTACTACACTCTATAAAACAGTTCAGAGACAATGTTCTCTAGCTCCCTAAGTTCATAACAGTGTGTAGGAAGTTGTTTGATAAGGTGGGCAAAGCTTATACTTGGGCCAGAAGGCAGAATATAGGAAACTACATGAAAACATGAATAATTCATTGAAAATGACTGTAAACAGATGAGAACTTGTTTAGAACAGCTGAAAGAGAATCTCCAAGTCAGTTCTTAGTGTAGAAAAGGTAGCTAAGATAAGGGAAATCCTTAATTCTAGTTAAGATAACATCAAACACTGTATGAGTCCTATATTCATTACTTAAAGGAGACTAGAGTGGTAAATGTGTGTTATACAAGGCAGAATACCATTGAAATAGAGAAAGAAACAAGTTCGGCAGCTTTGGAAAGCCTTACACATCACTGAAATGTAGTACTACACTCTATAACACAGTTGAGAGACAATGTTCCCGAGCTGCCTCAGTTCATAACAGTGTGTAGGAAGTTGTTTGATAAAGTGGGCAAAGCTTATACTTGGGCCAGAAGGCAGAATATAGGAAACTACATGAAAACATGAATAATTCATTGAAAATGACTGTAAACACATGAGAACTTGTTTAGAACAGCTGAAAGAGAATCTCCAAGTCAGTTCTTAGTGTAGAAAAGGTAGCTAAGATAAGGGAAATCCTTAATTCCAGTTAAGATCACATGAAACGCTGTATGAATCCTATATTCTTTACTGAAAGGAGACTAGAGTGGTAAATGTGTGTTATACAAGGGAGAATACCATTGAAATAGAGAAACAAACACTTTCGGAAGCTTTGGAAAGCCTTACACTTCACTGAAATGTAGTACTGCACTCTATAACACAGTTGAGAGACAATGTTCCCGAGCTGCCTCAGTTCATAACAGTGTGTAGGAAGTTGTTTGATAAAGTGGGCAAAGCTTATACTTGGGCCAGAAGGCAGAATATAGGAAACTACATGAAAACATGAATAATTCAGTGAAAATGACTGTAAACAGATGAGAACTTGTTTAGAACAGCTGAAAAATATTCTCCAAGTCAGTTCTTAGTGTAGAAAAGGTAGCTAAATCCGGGAAATCCTTAATTCGAGTTAAGATCACATCAAACACTGTATGAATCCTATATTGCTTACTTAAAGGAGACTAGAGTGATAAATGTGTATTATATAAGGCAGAATACCATTGAAATAGAGAAAGAAACACGTTCGGCAGCTTTGGAAAGCCTTACACTACACAGAAATATACTACTACACTCTATAACACAATTCAGAGACAATGTTCTCTAGCTCCCTAAGTTCATAACAGTGTGTAGGAAGTTGTTTGATAAGGTGGGCAAAGCTTATACTTGGGCCAGAAGGCAGAATATAGGAAACTACATGAAAACATGAATAATTCATTGAAAATGACTGTAAACAGATGAGAACTTGTTTAGAACAGCTGAAAGAGAATCTCCAAGTCAGTTCTTAGTGTAGAAAAGGTAGCTAAGATAAGGGAAATCCTTAATTCCAGTTAAGATCACATGAAACACTGTATGAATACTATATTCATTACTTAAAGGAGACTAGAGTGGTAAATGTGTGTTATACAAGGGAGAATACCATTGAAATAGAGAAACAAACACGTTCGGCAGCTTTGGAAAGCCTTACACTACACAGAAATATACTACTACACTCTATAACACAGTTCAGAGACAATGTTCTCTAGCTCCCTAAGTTCATAACAGTGTGTAGGAAGTTGTTTGATAAGGTGGGCAAAGCTTATACTTGGGCCAGAAGGCAGAATATAGGAAACTACATGAAAACATGAATAATTCATTGAAAATGACTGTAAACAGATGAGAACTTGTTTAGAACAGCTGAAAGAGAATCTCCAAGTCAGTTCTTAGTGTAGAAAAGGTAGCTAAGATAAGGGAAATCCTTAATTCTAGTTAAGATAACATCAAACACTGTATGAGTCCTATATTCATTACTTAAAGGAGACTAGAGTGGTAAATGTGTGTTATACAAGGCAGAATACCATTGAAATAGAGAAAGAAACAAGTTCGGCAGCTTTGGAAAGCCTTACACTTCACTGAAATGTAGTACTACACTCTATAACACAGTTGAGAGATAATGTTCCCTAGCTCCCTCAGTTCATAACAGTGTGTAAGAAGTTGTTTGATAAAGTGGCCA
Source organism: Pipistrellus hanaki (assembly GCF_964339955.1). Classification (NCBI taxonomy): domain Eukaryota; kingdom Metazoa; phylum Chordata; class Mammalia; order Chiroptera; family Vespertilionidae; genus Pipistrellus; species Pipistrellus hanaki. The sequence continues at coordinate 789,077 of NC_140511.1, forward strand.
AAGCTTATACTTGGGCCAGAAGTCAGAATATAGGAAACTACATGAAAACATGAATAATTCAGTGAAAATGACTGTAAACAGATGAGAACTTGTTTAGAACTGCTGAAAGAGAATCTCCAAGTCAGTTCTTAGTGTAGAAAAGGTAGCTAAGATAAGGGAAATCCTTCATTCCAGTTAAGATCACATGAAACACTGTATGAATCCTATATTCTTTACTTAAAGGAGACTAGAGTGGTAAATGTGTGTTATACAAGGCAGAATACCATTGAAATAGAGAAAGAAACACGTTCGGCAGCTTTGGAAAGCCTTACACTTCACTGAAATGTAGTACTACACTCTATAACACAGTTGAGAGACAATGTTCCCTAGCTCCCTCAGTTCATAACAGTGTGTAGGAAGTTGTTTGATAAAGTGGCCAAAGCTTATACTTGGGCCAGAAGGCAGAATATAGGAAACTACATGAAAACATGAATAATTCATTGAAAATGACTGTAAACAGATGAGAACTTGTTTAGAACAGCTGAAAGAGAATCTCCAAGTCAGTTCTTAGTGTAGAAAAGGTAGCTAAGATAAGGGAAATCCTTAATTCCAGTTAAGATCACATGAAACACTGTATGAATCCTATATTCTTTACTGAGAGGAGACTCGAGTGGTAAATGTGTGTTATACAAGGGAGAATACCATTGAAATAGAGAAACAAACACGTTCGGCAGCTTTGGAAAGCCTTAACTACACTGAAATGTAGTACTACACTCTATAACACAGTTGAGAGACAATGTTCACGAGCTGCCTCAGTTCATAACATTGTGTAGGAAGTTGTTTGATAAAGTGGGCAAAGCTTATACTTGGGCCAGAAGGCAGAATATAGGAAACTACATGAAAACATGAATAAGTCAGTGAAAATGACTGTAAACAGATGAGAACTTGTTTAGAACAGATGAAAGAGAATCTCCAAGTCAGTTCTTAGTGTAGAAAAGGTAGGTAAGATAAGGGAAATCCTTAATTCGAGTTAAGATCACATGAAACACTGTATGAATCCTATATTGCTTACTTAAAGGAGACTAGAGTGATAAATGTGTATTATATAAGGCAGAATACCATTGAAATAGAGAAAGAAACACGTTCGGCAGCTTTGGAAAGCCTTACACTACACAGAAATATACTACTACACTCTATAACACAGTTCAGAGACAATGTTCTCTAGCTCCCTAAGTTCATAACAGTGTTTAGGAAGTTGTTTGATAAGGTGGGCAAAGCTTATACTTGGGCCAGAAGGCAGAATATAGGAAACTACATGAAAACATGAATAATTCATTGAAAATGACTGTAAACAGATGAGAACTTGTTTAGAACAGCTGAAAGAGAATCTCCAAGTCAGTTCTTAGTGTAGAAATGGTAGCTAATATAAGGGAAATCCTTAATTCTAGTTAAGATAACATCAAACACTGTATGAGTCCTATATTCATTACTTAAAGGAGACTAGAGTGGTAAATGTGTGTTATACAAGGCAGAATACCATTGAAATAGAGAAAGAAACACGTTCGGCAGCTTTGGAAAGCCTTACACTTCACTGAAATGTAGTACTACACTCTATAACACAGTTGAGAGACAATGTTCCCGAGCTGCCTCAGTTCATAACAGTGTGTAGGAAGTTGTTTGATAAAGTGGCCAAAGCTTATACTTGGGCCAGAAGGCATAATATAGGAAACTACATGAAAACATGAATAATTCAGTGAAAATGACTGTAAACAGATGAGAACTTGTTTAGAACAGCTGAAAGAGAATCTCCAAGTCAGTTCTTAGTGTAGAAAAGGTAGCTAAGATAAGGGAAATCCTTAATTCGAGTTAAGATAACATCAAACACTGTATGAATCCTATATTCATTACTTAAAGGAGACTAGAGTGGTAAATGTGTGTTATACAAGGCAGAATACCATTGAAATAGAGAAAGAAAAAAGTTCGGCAGCTTTGGAAAGCCTTACACTTCACTGAAATATAGTACTACACTCTATAACACAGTTGAGAGACAATGTTCCCTAGCTCCCTCAGTTCATAACAGTGTGTAGGAAGTTGTTTGATAAAGTGGGCAAAGCTTATACTTGGGCCAGAAGGCAGAATATAGGAAACTACATGAAAACATGAATAATTCATTGAAAATGACTGTAAACAGATGAGAACTTGTTTAGAACAGCTGAAAGAGAATCTCCAAGTCAGTTCTTAGTGTAGAAAAGGTAGCTAAGATAAGGGAAATCCTTAATTCCAGTTAAGATCACATGAAACACTGTATGAATCCTATATTCTTTACTTAAAGGAGACTAGAGTGGTAAATGTGTGTTATACAAGGCAGAATACCATTGAAATAGAGAAAAAAACACGTTCGGCAGCTTTGGAAAGCCTTACACTTCACTGAAATGTAGTACTACACTCTATAACACAGTTGAGAGACAATGTTCCCGAGCTGCCTCAGTTCATAACAGTGTGTAGGAAGTTGTTTGATAAAGTGGGCAAAGCTTATACTTGGGCCAGAAGGCAGAATATAGGAAACTACATGAAAACATGAATAATTCATTGAAAATGACTGTAAACACATGAGAACTTGTTTAGAACAGCTGAAAGAGAATCTCCAAGTCAGTTCTTAGAGTAGAAAAGATAGCTAAGATCCGGGAAATCCTTAATTCGAGTTAAGATCACATGAAACACTGTATGAATCCTATATTCTTTACTTAAAGGAAACTAGAGTGGTAAATGTGTGTTATACAAGGCAGAATACCATTGAAATAGAGAAAGAAACACGTTCGGCAGCTTTGGAAAGGCTTACACTTCACTGAAATGTAGTACTACAGTCTATAACACAGTTGAGAGACAATGTTCCCTAGCTGCCTCAGTTCATAACAGTGTGTAGGAAGTTGTTTGATAAAGTGGGCAAAGCTTATACTTGGGCCAGAAGGCAGAATATAGGAAACTACATGAAAACATGAATAATTCATTGAAAATGACTGTAAACAGATGAGAACTTGTTTAGAACAGCTGAAAGAGAATCTCCAAGTCAGTTCTTAGTGTAGAAAAGGTAGCTAAGATAAGGGAAATCCTTAATTCCAGTTAAGATCACATGAAACACTGTATGAATCCTATATTCTTTACTTAAAGGAGACTAGAGTGGTAAATGTGTGTTATACAAGGCAGAATACCATTGAAATAGAGAAAGAAACACGTTCGGCAGCTTTGGAAAGCCTTACACTACACTGAAATGTAGTACTACACTCTATAACACAGTTGAGAGACAATGTTCCCTAGCTCCCTCAGTTCATAACAGTGTGTAGGAAGTTGTTTGATAAAGTGGGCAAAGCTTATACTTGGGCCAGAAGGCAGAATATAGGAAACTACATGAAAACATGAATAATTCATTGAAAATGACTGTAAACAGATGAGAACTTGTTTAGAACAGCTGAAAGAGAATCTCCAAGTCAGTTCTTAGTGTAGAAAAGGTAGCTAAGATAAGGGAAATCCTTAATTCCAGTTAAGATCACATGAAACACTGTATGAATCCTATATTCTTTACTGAAAGGAGACTAGAGTGGTAAATGTGTGTTATACAAGGGAGAATACCATTGAAATAGAGAAACAAACACGTTCGGCAGCTTTGGAAAACCTTACACTTCACTGAAATGTAGTACTACACTCTATAACACAGTTGAGAGACAATGTTCAGGACCTGCCTCAGTTCATAACATTGTGTAGGAAGTTGTTTGATAAAGTGGCCAAAGCTTATACTTGGGCCAGAAGGCAGAATATAGGAAACTACATGAAAACATGAATAATTCAGTGAAAATGACTGTAAACAGATGAGAACTTGTTTAGAACAGCTGAAAGAGAATCTCCAAGTCAGTTCTTAGTGTAGAAAAGGTAGCTAAGATAAGGGAAATCCTTAATTCCAGTTAAGATCACATGAAACACTGTATGAATCCTATATTCTTTACTTAAAGGAGACTAGAGTGGTAAATGTGTGTTATACAAGGCAGAATACCATTGAATTAGAGAAAGAAACACGTTCGGCAGCTTTGGAAAGCCTTACACTAGACTGAAATGTAGTACTACACTCTATAACACAGTTGAGAGACAATGTTCCCGAGCTGCCTCAGTTCATAACAGTGTGTAGGAAGTTGTTTGATAAAGTGGGCAAAGCTTATACTTGGGCCAGAAGGCAGAATATAGGAAACTACATGAAAACATGAATAATTCATTGAAAATGACTGTAAACACATGAGAACTTGTTTAGAACAGCTGAAAGAGAATCTCCAAGTCAGTTCTTAGTGTAGAAAAGGTAGCTAAGATAAGGGAAATCCTTAATTCCAGTTAAGATCACATGAAACACTGTATGAATCCTATATTCTTTACTGAAAGGAGACTAGAGTGGTAAATGTGTGTTATACAAGGGAGAATACCATTGAAATAGAGAAACAAACACTTTCGGCAGCTTTGGAAAGCCTTACACTTCACTGAAATGTAGTACTACACTCTATAACACAGTTGAGAGACAATGTTCACGAGCTGCCTCAGTTCATAACAGTGTGTAGGAAGTTGTTTGATAAAATGGGCAAAGCTTATACTTGGGCCAGAAGGCAGAATATAGGAAACTACATGAAAACATGAATAATTCAGTGAAAATGACTGTAAACAGATGAGAACTTGTTTAGAACAGATGAAAGAGAATCTCCAAGTCAGTTCTTGGTGTAGAAAAGGTATCTAAGATAAGGGAAATCCTTAATTCGAGTTAAGATCACATGAAACACCGTATGAATCCTATATTGCTTACTTAAAGGAGACTAGAGTGATAAATGTGTATTATATAAGGCAGAATACCATTGAAATAGAGAAAGAAACACGTTCGGCAGCTTTGGAAAGCCTTACACTACACAGAAATATACTACTACACTCTATAACACAGTTCAGAGACAATGTTCTCTAGCTCCCTAATTTCATAACAGTGTGTAGGAAGTTGTTTGATAAGGTGGGCAAAGCTTATACTTGGGCCAGAAGGCAGAATATAGGAAACTACATGAAAACATGAATAATTCATTGAAAATGACTGTAAACAGATGAGAACTTGTTTAGAACAGCTGAAAGAGAATCTCCAAGTCAGTTCTTAGTGTAGAAAAGGTAGCTAAGATAAGGGAAATCCTTAATTCTAGTTAAGATAACATCAAACACTGTATGAGTACTATATTCATTACTTAAAGGAGACTAGAGTGGTAAATGTGTGTTATACAAGGCAGAATACCATTGAAATAGAGAAAGAAACAAGTTCGGCAGCTTTGGAAAGCCTTACACTTCACTGAAATGTAGTACTACACTCTATAACACAGTTGAGAGACAATGTTCCCGAGCTGCCTCAGTTCATAACCGTGCGTAGGAAGTTGTTTGATAAAGTGGGCAAAGCTTATACTTGGGCCAGAAGGCAGAATATAGGAAACTACATGAAAACATGAATAATTCATTGAAAATGACTGTAAACACATGAGAACTTGTTTAGAACAGCTGAAAGAGAATCTCCAAGTCAGTTCTTAGTGTAGAAAAGGTAGCTTAGATAAGGAAAATCCTTAATTCGAGTTAAGATAACATCAAAGACTGTATGAATCCTATATTCATTACTTAAAGGAGACTAGAGTGGTAAATGTGTGTTATACAAGGCAGAATACCATTGAAATAGAGAAAGAAACAAGTTCGGCAGCTTTGGAAAGCCTTACACTTCACTGAAATGTAGTACTACACTCTATAACACAGTTGAGAGACAATGTTCCCTAGCTCCCTCAGTTCATAACAGTGTGTAGGAAGTTGTTTGATAAAGTGGCCAAAGCTTATACTTGGGCCAGAAGGCAGAATATAGGAAACTACATGAAAACATGAATAATTCAGTGAAAATGACTGTAAACAGATGAGAACTTGTTTAGAACAGCTGAAAGAGAATCTCCAAGTCAGTTCTTAGTGTAGAAAAGGTAGCTAAGATAAGGGAAATCCTTAATTCCAGTTAAGATCACATGAAACACTGTATGAATCCTATATTCTTTACTTAAAGGAGACTAGAGTGGTAAATGTGTGTTATACAAGGCAGAATACCATTGAAATAGAGAAAGAAACACGTTCGGCAGCTTTGGAAAGCCTTACACTACACTGAAATGTAGTACTACACTCTATAACACAGTTGAGAGACAATGTTCCCTAGCTCCCTCAGTTCATAACAGTGTGTAGGAAGTTGTTTGATAAAGTGGGCAAAGCTTATACTTGGGCCAGAAGGCAGAATATAGGAAACTACATGAAAACATGAATAATTCATTGAAAATGACTGTAAACAGATGAGAACTTGTTTAGAACAGCTGAAAGAGAATCTCCAAGTCAGTTCTTAGTGTAGAAAAGGTAGCTAAGATAAGGGAAATCCTTAATTCCAGTTAAGATCACATGAAACACTGTATGAATCCTATATTCTTTACTGAAAGGAGACTAGAGTGGTAAATGTGTGTTATACAAGGGAGAATACCATTGAAATAGAGAAACAAACACGTTCGGCAGCTTTGGAAAGCCTTACACTTCACTGAAATGTAGTACTACACTCTATAACACAGTTGAGAGACAATGTTCAGGACCTGCCTCAGTTCATAACAGTGTGTAGGAAGTTGTTTGATAAAGTGGCCAAAGCTTATACTTGGGCCAGAAGGCAGAATATAGGAAACTACATGAAAACATGAATAATTCAGTGAAAATGACTGTAAACAGATGAGAACTTGTTTAGAACAGCTGAAAGAGAATCTCCAAGTCAGTTCTTAGTGTAGAAAAGGTAGCTAAGATAAGGGAAATCCTTAATTCCAGTTAAGATCACATGAAACACTGTATGAATCCTATATTCTTTACTTAAAGGAGACTAGAGTGGTAAATGTGTGTTATACAAGGCAGAATACCATTGAAATAGAGAAAGAAACACGTTCGGCAGCTTTGGAAAGCCTTACACTACACTGAAATGTAGTACTACACTCTATAACACAGTTGAGAGACAATGTTCCCTAGCTCCCTCAGTTCATAACAGTGTGTAGGAAGTTGTTTGATAAAGTGGGCAAAGCTTATACTTGGGCCAGAAGGCAGAATATAGGAAACTACATGAAAACATGAATAATTCATTGAAAATGACTGTAAACAGATGAGAACTTGTTTAGAACAGCTGAAAGAGAATCTCCAAGTCAGTTCTTAGTGTAGAAAAGGTAGCTAAGATAAGGGAAATCCTTAATTCCAGTTAAGATCACATGAAACACTGTATAAATCCTATATTCTTTACTGAAAGGAGACTAGAGTGGTAAATGTGTGTTATACAAGGGAGAATACCATTGAAATAGAGAAACAAACACGTTCGGCAGCTTTGGAAAGCCTTACACTTCACTGAAATGTAGTACTACACTCTATAACACAGTTGAGAGACAATGTTCAGGACCTGCCTCAGTTCATAACATTGTGTAGGAAGTTGTTTGATAAAGTGGCCAAAGCTTATACTTGGGCCAGAAGGCAGAATATAGGAAACTACATGAAAACATGAATAATTCAGTGAAAATGACTGTAAACAGATGAGAACTTGTTTAGAACAGCTGAAAGAGAATCTCCAAGTCAGTTCTTAGTGTAGAAAAGGTAGCTAAGATAAGGGAAATCCTTAATTCCAGTTAAGATCACATGAAACACTGTATGAATCCTATATTCTTTACTTAAAGGAGACTAGAGTGGTAAATGTGTGTTATACAAGGCAGAATACCATTGAAATAGAGAAAGAAACACGTTCGGCAGCTTTGGAAAGCCTTACACTAGACTGAAATGTAGTACTACACTCTATAACACAGTTGAGAGACAATGTTCCCGAGCTGCCTCAGTTCATAACAGTGTGTAGGAAGTTGTTTGATAAAGTGGGCAAAGCTTATACTTGGGCCAGAAGGCAGAATATAGGAAACTACATGAAAACATGAATAATTCATTGAAAATGACTGTAAACACATGAGAACTTGTTTAGAACAGCTGAAAGAGAATCTCCAAGTCAGTTCTTAGTGTAGAAAAGGTAGCTAAGATAAGGGAAATCCTTAATTCCAGTTAAGATCACATGAAACACTGTATGAATCCTATATTCTTTACTGAAAGGAGACTAGAGTGGTAAATGTGTGTTATACAAGGGAGAATACCATTGAAATAGAGAAACAAACACTTTCGGCAGCTTTGGAAAGCCTTACACTTCACTGAAATGTAGTACTACACTCTATAACACAGTTGAGAGACAATGTTCACGAGCTGCCTCAGTTCATAACAGTGTGTAGGAAGTTGTTTGATAAAGTGGGCAAAGCTTATACTTGGGCCAGAAGGCAGAATATAGGAAACTACATGAAAACATGAATAATTCAGTGAAAATGACTGTAAACAGATGAGAACTTGTTTAGAACAGATGAAAGAGAATCTCCAAGTCAGTTCTTGGTGTAGAAAAGGTATCTAAGATAAGGGAAATCCTTAATTCGAGTTAAGATCACATGAAACACCGTATGAATCCTATATTGCTTACTTAAAGGAGACTAGAGTGATAAATGTGTATTATATAAGGCAGAATACCATTGAAATAGAGAAAGAAACACGTTCGGCAGCTTTGGAAAGCCTTACACTACACAGAAATATACTACTACACTCTATAACACAGTTCAGAGACAATGTTCTCTAGCTCCCTAATTTCATAACAGTGTGTAGGAAGTTGTTTGATAAGGTGGGCAAAGCTTATACTTGGGCCAGAAGGCAGAATATAGGAAACTACATGAAAACATGAATAATTCATTGAAAATGACTGTAAACAGATGAGAACTTGTTTAGAACAGCTGAAAGAGAATCTCCAAGTCAGTTCTTAGTGTAGAAAAGGTAGCTAAGATAAGGGAAATCCTTAATTCTAGTTAAGATAACATCAAACACTGTATGAGTCCTATATTCATTACTTAAAGGAGACTAGAGTGGTAAATGTGTGTTATACAAGGCAGAATACCATTGAAATAGAGAAAGAAACAAGTTCGGCAGCTTTGGAAAGCCTTACACTTCACTGAAATGTAGTACTACACTCTATAACACAGTTGAGAGATAATGTTCCCTAGCTCCCTCAGTTCATAACAGTGTGTAAGAAGTTGTTTGATAAAGTGGCCAAAGCTTATACTTGGGCCAGAAGTCAGAATATAGGAAACTACATGAAAACATGAATAATTCAGTGAAAATGACTGTAAACAGATGAGAACTTGTTTAGAACTGCTGAAAGAGAATCTCCAAGTCAGTTCTTAGTGTAGAAAAGGTAGCTAAGATAAGGGAAATCCTTAATTCCAGTTAAGATCACATGAAACACTGTATGAATCCTATATTCTTTACTTAAAGGAGACTAGAGTGGTAAATGTGTGTTATACAAGGCAGAATACCATTGAAATAGAGAAAGAAACACGTTCGGCAGCTTTGGGAAGCCTTACACTTCACTGAAATGTAGTACTACACTCTATAACACAGTTGAAAGACAATGTTCCCTAGCTCCCTCAGTTCATAACAGTGTGTAGGAAGTTGTTTGATAAAGTGGCCAAAGCTTATACTTGGGCCAGAAGGCAGAATATAGGAAACTACATGAAAACATGAATAATTCATTGAAAATGACTGTAAACAGATGAGAACTTGTTTAGAACAGCTGAAAGAGAATCTCCAAGTCAGTTCTTAGTGTAGAAAAGGTAGCTAAGATAAGGGAAATCCTTAATTCCAGTTAAGATCACATGAAACACTGTATGAATCCTATATTCTTTACTGAGAGGAGACTCGAGTGGTAAATGTGTGTTATACAAGGGAGAATACCATTGAAATAGAGAAACAAACACGTTCGGCAGCTTTGGAAAGCCTTACACTTCACTGAAATGTAGTACTACACTCTATAACACAGTTGAGAGACAATGTTCACGAGCTGCCTCAGTTCATAACATTGTGTAGGAAGTTGTTTGATAAAGTGGGCAAAGCTTATACTTGGGCCTGAAGGCAGAATATAGGAAACTACATGAAAACATGAATAATTCAGTGAAAATGACTGTAAACAGATGAGAACTTGTTTAGAACAGATGAAAGAGAATCTCCAAGTCAGTTCTTAGTGTAGAAAAGGTAGCTAAGATAAGGGAAATCCTTAATTCGAGTTAAGATCACATGAAACACTGTATGAATCCTATATTGCTTACTTAAAGGAGACTAGAGTGATAAATGTGTATTATATAAGGCAGAATACCATTGAAATAGAGAAAGAAACACGTTCGGCAGCTTTGGAAAGCCTTACACTACACAGAAATATACTACTACACTCTATAACACAGTTCAGAGACAATGTTCTCTAGCTCCCTAAGTTCATAACAGTGTGTAGGAAGTTGTTTGATAAGGTGGGCAAAGCTTATACTTGGGCCAGAAGGCAGAATATAGGAAACTACATGAAAACATGAATAATTCATTGAAAATGACTGTAAACAGATGAGAACTTGTTTAGAACAGCTGAAAGAGAATCTCCAAGTCAGTTCTTAGTGTAGAAATGGTAGCTAAGATAAGGGAAATCCTTAATTCTAGTTAAGATAACATCAAACACTGTATGAGTCCTATATTCATTACTTAAAGGAGACTAGAGTGGTAAATGTGTGTTATACAAGGCAGAATACCATTGAAATAGAGAAAGAAACACGTTAGGCAGCTTTGGAAAGCCTTACACTTCACTGAAATGTAGTACTACACTCTATAACACAGTTGAGAGACAATGTTCCCGAGCTGCCTCAGTTCATAACCGTGCGTAGGAAGTTGTTTGATAAAGTGGGCAAAGCTTATACTTGGGCCAGAAGGCAGAATATAGGAAACTACATGAAAACATGAATAATTCATTGAAAATGACTGTAAACACATGAGAACTTGTTTAGAACAGCTGAAAGAGAATCTCCAAGTCAGTTCTTAGTGTAGAAAAGGTAGCTAAGATAAGGAAAATCCTTAATTCGAGTTAAGATAACATCAAACACTGTATGAATCCTATATTCATTACTTAAAGGAGACTAGAGTGGTAAATGTGTGTTATACAAGGCAGAATACCATTGAAATAGAGAAAGAAACAAGTTCGGCAGCTTTGGAAAGCCTTACACTTCACTGAAATGTAGTACTACACTCTATAACACAGTTGAGAGACAATGTTCCCTAGCTCCCTCAGTTCATAACAGTGTGTAGGAAGTTGTTTGATAAAGTGGGCAAAGCTTATACTTGGGCCTGAAGGCAGAATATAGGAAACTACATGAAAACATGAATAATTCAGTGAAAATGACTGTAAACAGATGAGAACTTGTTTAGAACAGATGAAAGAGAATCTCCAAGTCAGTTCTTAGTGTAGAAAAGGTAGCTAAGATAAGGGAAATCCTTAATTCGAGTTAAGATCACATGAAACACTGTATGAATCCTATATTGCTTACTTAAAGGAGACTAGAGTGATAAATGTGTATTATATAAGGCAGAATACCATTGAAATAGAGAAAGAAACACGTTCGGCAGCTTTGGAAAGCCTTACACTACACAGAAATATACTACTACACTCTATAACACAGTTCAGAGACAATGTTCTCTAGCTCCCTAAGTTCATAACAGTGTGTAGGAAGTTGTTTGATAAGGTGGGCAAAGCTTATACTTGGGCCAGAAGGCAGAATATAGGAAACTACATGAAAACATGAATAATTCATTGAAAATGACTGTAAACAGATGAGAACTTGTTTAGAACAGCTGAAAGAGAATCTCCAAGTCAGTTCTTAGTGTAGAAATGGTAGCTAAGATAAGGGAAATCCTTAATTCTAGTTAAGATAACATCAAACACTGTATGAGTCCTATATTCATTACTTAAAGGAGACTAGAGTGGTAAATGTGTGTTATACAAGGCAGAATACCATTGAAATAGAGAAAGAAACACGTTAGGCAGCTTTGGAAAGCCTTACACTTCACTGAAATGTAGTACTACACTCTATAACACAGTTGAGAGACAATGTTCCCGAGCTGCCTCAGTTCATAACCGTGCGTAGGAAGTTGTTTGATAAAGTGGGCAAAGCTTATACTTGGGCCAGAAGGCAGAATATAGGAAACTACATGAAAACATGAATAATTCATTGAAAATGACTGTAAACACATGAGAACTTGTTTAGAACAGCTGAAAGAGAATCTCCAAGTCAGTTCTTAGTGTAGAAAAGGTAGCTAAGATAAGGAAAATCCTTAATTCGAGTTAAGATAACATCAAACACTGTATGAATCCTATATTCATTACTTAAAGGAGACTAGAGTGGTAAATGTGTGTTATACAAGGCAGAATACCATTGAAATAGAGAAAGAAACAAGTTCGGCAGCTTTGGAAAGCCTTACACTTCACTGAAATGTAGTACTACACTCTATAACACAGTTGAGAGACAATGTTCCCTAGCTCCCTCAGTTCATAACAGTGTGTAGGAAGTTGTTTGATAAAGTGGCCAAAGCTTATACTTGGGCCAGAAGGCAGAATATAGGAAACTACATGAAAACATGAATAATTCAGTGAAAATGACTGTAAACAGATGAGAACTTGTTTAGAACAGCTGAAAGAGAATCTCCAAGTCAGTTCTTAGTGTAGAAAAGGTAGCTAAGATAAGGGAAATCCTTAATTCGAGTTAAGATAACATCAAACACTGTATGAATCCTATATTCATTACTTAAAGGAGACTAGAGTGGTAAATGTGTGTTATACAAGGCAGAATACCATTGAAATAGAGAAAGAAACAAGTTCGGCAGCTTTGGAAAGCCTTACACTTCACTGAAATGTAGTACTACACTCTATAACACAGTTGAGAGACAATGTTCCCTAGCTCCCTCAGTTCATAACAGTGTGTAGGAAGTTGTTTGATAAAGTGGGCAAAGCTTATACTTGGGCCAGAAGGCAGAATATAGGAAACTACATGAAAACATGAATAATTCAGTGAAAATGACTGTAAACAGATGAGAACTTGTTTAGAACAGCTGAAAGAGAATCTCCAAGTCAGTTCTTAGAGTAGAAAAGGTAGCTAAGATAAGGGAAATCCTTAATTCGAGTTAAGATAACATGAAACACTGTATGAATCCTATATTCATTGCTTAAAGGAGACTAGAGTGGTAAATGTGTGTTATACAAGGCAGAATACCATTGAAATAGAGAAAGAAACATGTTCGGCAGCTTTGGAAAGCCTTACACTACACTGAAATGTAGTACTACACTCTATAACACAGTTGAGAGACAATGTTCCCTAGCTCCCTCAGTTCATAACAGTGTGTAGGAAGTTGTTTGATAAAGTGGGCAAAGCTTATACTTGGGCCAGAAGGCAGAATATAGGAAACTACATGAAAACATGAATAATTCAGTGAAAATGACTGTAAACAGATGAGAACTTGTTTAGAACAGCTGAAAGAGAATCTCCAAGTCAGTTCTTAGTGTAGAAAAGGTAGCTAAGATAAGGGAAATCCTTAATTCCAGTTAAGATCACATGAAACACTGTATGAATCCTATATTCATTGCTTAAAGGAGACTAGAGTGGTAAATGTGTGTTATACAAGGCAGAATACCATTGAAATAGAGAAAGAAACAAGTTCGGCAGCTTTGGAAAGCCTTACACTTCACTGAAATGTAGTACTACACTCTATAACACAGTTGAGAGACAATGTTCCCTAGCTCCCTCAGTTCATAACAGTGTGTAGGATGTTGTTTGATAAAGTGGCCAAAGCTTATACTTGGGCCAGAAGGCAGAATATAGGAAACTACATGAAAACATGAATAATTCAGTGAAAATGACTGTAAACAGATGAGAACTTGTTTAGAATAGCTGAAAGAGAATCTCCAAGTCAGTTCTTAGTGTAGAAAAGGTAGCTAAGATAAGGGAAATCCTTAATTCCAGTTAAGATCACATGAAACACTGTATGAATCCTATATTCTTTACTGAAAGGAGACTAGAGTGGTAAATGTGTGTTATACAAGGGAGAATACCATTGAAATAGAGAAAGAAACACGTTCGGCAGCTTTGGAAAGCCTTACACTTCACTGAAATGTAGTACTACACTCTATAACACAGTTGAGAGACAATGTTCATGAGCTGCCTCAGTTCATAACAGTGTGTAGGAAGTTGTTTGATAAAGTGGGCAAAGCTTATACTTGGGCCAGAAGGCAGAATATAGGAAACTACATGAAAACATGAATAATTCAGTGAAAATGACTGTAAACAGATGAGAACTTGTTTAGAACAGCTGAAAGAGAATCTCCAAGTCAGTTCTTAGTGTAGAAAAGGTAGCTAAGATAAGGGAAATCCTTAATTCCAGTTAAGATCACATGAAACACTGTATGAATCCTATATTCTTTACTGAAAGGAGACTAGAGTGGTAAATGTGTGTTATACAAGGGAGAATACCATTGAAATAGAGAAACAAACACGTTCGGCAGCTTTGGAAAGCCTTACACTTCACTGAAATGTAGTACTACACTCTATAACACAGTTGAGAGACAATGTTCACGAGCTGCCTCAGTTCATAACAGTGTGTAGGAAGTTGTTTGATAAAGTGGGCAAAGCTTATACTTGGGCCAGAAGGCAGAATATAGGAAACTACATGAAAACATGAATAATTCATTGAAAATGACTATAAACAGATGAGAACTTGTTTAGAACAGATGAAAGAGAATCTCCAAGTCAGTTCTTATTGTAGAAAAGGTAGCTAAGATAAGGGAAATCCTTAATTCGAGTTAAGATCACATGAAACACTGTATGAATCCTATATTGCTTACTTAAAGGAGACTAGAGTGATAAATGTGTATTATATAAGGCAGAATACCATTGAAATAGAGAAAGAAACATGTTCGGCAGCTTTGGAAAGCCTTACACTACACAGAAATATACTACTACACTCTATAACACAGTTCAGAGACAATGTTCTCTAGCTCCCTAAGTTCATAACAGTGTGTAGGAAGTTGTTTGATAAGGTTGGCAAAGCTTATACTTGGTCCAGAAGGCAGAATATAGGAAACTACATGAAAACATGAATAATTCATTGAAAATGACTGTAAACAGATGAGAACTTGCTAGAACAGCTGAAAGAGAATCTCCAAGTCAGTTCTTAGTGTAGAAAAGGTAGCTAAGATAAGGGAAATCCTTAATTCTAGTTAAGATAACATCAAACACTGTATGAGTCCTATATTCATTACTTAAAGGAGACTAGAGTGGTAAATGTGTGTTATACAAGGCAGAATACCATTGAAATAGAGAAAGAAACAAGTTCGGCAGCTTTGGAAAGCCTTACACTTCACTGAAATGTAGTACTACACTCTATAACATAGTTGAGAGACAATGTTCCCTAGCTCCCTCAGTTCATAACAGTGTGTAGGAAGTTGTTTGATAAGGTGGGCAAAGCTTATACTTGGGCCAGAAGTCAGAATATAGGAAACTACATGAAAACATGAATAATTCAGTGAAAATGACTGTAAACAGATGAGAACTTGTTTAGAACAGCTGAAAGAGAATCTCCAAGTCAGTTCTTAGTGTAGAAATGGTAGCTAAGATAAGGGAAATCCTTAATTCCAGTTGAGATCACATGAAACACTGTATGAATCCTATATTCTTTACTTAAAGGAGACTAGAGTGGTAAATGTGTGTTATACAAGGCAGAATACCATTGAAATAGAGAAAGAAACACGTTCGGCAGCTTTGGAAAGCCTTACACTTCACTGAAATGTAGTACTACACTCTATAACACAGTTGAGAGACAATGTTCCCGAGCTGCCTCAGTTCATAACAGTGTGTAGGAGGTTGTTTGATAAAGTGGGCAAAGCTTATACTTGGGCCAGAAGGCAGAATATAGGAAACTACATGAAAACATGAATAATTCATTGAAAATGACTGTAAACACATGAGAACTTGTTTAGAACAGCTGAAAGAGAATCTCCAAGTCAGTTCTTAGTGTAGAAAAGGTAGCTAAGATAAGGAAAATCCTTAATTCGAGTTAAGATAACATCAAACACTGTATGAATCCTATATTCATTACTTAAAGGAGACTAGAGTGGTAAATCTGTGTTATACAAGGCAGAATACCATTGAAATAGAGAAAGAAACAAGTTCGGCAGCTTTGGAAAGCCTTACACTTCACTGAAATGTAGTACTACACTCTATTACACAGTTGAGAGACAATGTTCCCTAGCTGCCTCAGTTCATAACAGTGTGTAGGAAGTTGTTTGATAAAGTGGCCAAAGCTTATACTTGGGCCAGAAGGCAGAATATAGGAAACTACATGAAAACATGAATAATTCAGTGAAAATGACTGTAAACAGATGAGAACTTGTTAAGAACAGCTGAAAGAGAATCTCCAAGTCAGTTCTTAGTGTAGAAAAGGTAGCTAAGATAAGGGAAATCCTTAATTCGAGTTAAGATCACATGAAACACTGTATGAATCCTATATTCATTGCTTAAAGGAGACTAGAGTGGTAAATGTGTGTTATACAAGGAAGAATACCATTGAAATAGAGAAAGAAACATGTTCGGCAGCTTTGGAAAGCCTTACACTACACTGAAATGTAGTACTACACTCTATAACACAGTTGAGAGACAATGTTCCCTAGCTCCCTCAGTTCATAACAGTGTGTAGGAAGTTGTTTGATAAAGTGGGCAAAGCTTATACTTGGGCCAGAAGGCAGAATATAGGAAACTACATGAAAACATGAATAATTCATTGAAAATGACTGTAAACAGATGAGAACTTGTTTAGAACAGCTGAAAGAGAATCTCCAAGTCAGTTCTTAGTGTAGAAAAGGTAGCTAAGATAAGGGAAATCCTTAATTCCAGTTAAGATCACATGAAACACTGTATGAATCCTATATTCATTGCTTAAAGGAGACTAGAGTGGTAAATGTGTGTTATACAAGGCAGAATACCATTGAAATAGAGAAAGAAACAAGTTCCGCAGCTTTGGAAAGCCTTACACTTCACTGAAATGTAGTACTACACTCTATAACACAGTTGAGAGACAATGTTCCCTAGCTCCCTCAGTTCATAACAGTGTGTAGGAAGTTGTTTGATAAAGTGGGCAAAGCTTATACTTGGGCCAGAAGACAGAATATAGGAAACTACATGAAAACATGAATAATTCAGTGAAAATGACTGTAAACAGATGAGAACTTGTTTAGAACAGCTGAAAGAGAATCTCCAAGTCAGTTCTTAGTGTAGAAAAGGTAGCTAAGATAAGGGAAATCCTTAATTCCAGTTAAGATCACATGAAACACTGTATGAATCCTATATTCATTGCTTAAAGGAGACTAGAGTGGTAAATGTGTGTTAAACAAGGCAGAATACCATTGAAATAGAGAAAGAAACAAGTTCGGCAGCTTTGGAAAGCCTTACACTTCACTGAAATGTAGTACTACACTCTATTACACAGTTGAGAGACAATGTTCCCTAGCTCCCTCAGTTCATAACAGTGTGTAGGAAGTTGTTTGATAAAGTGCCCAAAGCTTATACTTGGGCCAGAAGGCAGAATATAGGAAACTACATGAAAACATGAATAATTCAGTGAAAATGACTGTAAACAGATGAGAACTTGTTAAGACCAGCTGAAAGAGAATCTCCAAGTCAGTTCTTAGTGTAGAAAAGGTAGCTAAGATAAGGGAAATCCTTAATTCCAGTTAAGATCACATGAAACACTGTATGAATCCTATATTCTTTCCTTAAGGAGACTAGAGTGGTAAATGTGTGTTATACAAGGCAGAATACCATTGAAATAGAGAAAGAAACACGTTCGGCAGCTTTGGAAAGCCTTACACTACACTGAAATGTAGTACTACACTCTATAACACAGTTGAGAGACAATGTTCCCTAGCTCCCTCAGTTCATAACAGTGTGTAGGAAGTTGTTTGATAAAGTGGGCAAAGCTTATACTTGGGCCAGAAGGCAGAATATAGGAAACTACATGAAAACATGAATAATTCAGTGAAAATGACTGTAAACAGATGAGAACTTGTTTAGAACAGCTGAAAGAGAATCTCCAAGTCAGTTCTTAGTGTAGAAAAGGTAGCTAAGATAAGGGAAATCCTTAATTCCAGTTAAGATCACATGAAACACTGTATGAATCCTATATTCATTGCTTAAAGGAGACTAGAGTGGTAAATGTGTGTTATACAAGGCAGAATACCATTGAAATAGAGAAAGAAACAAGTTCGGCAGCTTTGGAAAGCCTTACACTTCACTGAAATGTAGTACTACACTCTATAACACAGTTGAGAGACAATGTTCCCTAGCTCCCTCAGTTCATAACAGTGTGTAGGAAGTTGTTTGATAAAGTGGGCAAAGCTTATACTTGGGCCAGAAGGCAGAATATAGGAAACTACATGAAAACATGAATAATTCAGTGAAAATGACTGTAAACAGATGAGAACTTGTTTAGAACAGCTGAAAGAGAATCTCCAAGTCAGTTCTTAGTGTAGAAAAGGTAGCTAAGATAAGGGAAATCCTTAATTCCAGTTAAGATCACATGAAACACTGTATGAATCCTATATTCTTTCCTTAAGGAGACTAGAGTTATAAATGTGTGTTATACAAGGCAGAATACCATTGAAATAGAGAAAGAAACACGTTCGGCAGCTTTGGAAAGCCTTACACTACACTGAAATGTAGTACTACACTCTATAACACAGTTGAGAGACAATGTTCATGAGCTGCCTCAGTTCATAACAGTGTGTAGGAAGTTGTTTGATAAAGTGGGCAAAGCTTATACTTGGGCCAGAAGGCAGAATATAGGAAACTACATGAAAACATGAATAATTCAGTGAAAATGACTGTAAACAGATGAGAACTTGTTTAGAACAGCTGAAAGAGAATCTCCAGGTCAGTTCTTAGTGTAGAAAAGGTAGCTAAATCAGGGAAATCCTTAATTCGAGTTAAGATAACATCAAACACTGTATGAATCCTATATTGTTTACTTAAAGGAGACTAGTGTGGTAAATGTGTGTTATATAAGGCAGAATACCATTGAAATAGAGAAAGAAACACGTTCGGCAGCTTTGGAAAGGCTTACACTTCACTGAAATGTAGTACTACACTCTATAACACAGTTGAGAGACAATGTTCCCTAGCTGCCTCAGTTCATAACAGAGTGTAGGAAGGTGTTTGATAAAGTAGGCAAAGCTTCTACTTGGGCCAGAAGGCAGAATATAGGAAACTACATGAAAACATGAATAATTCAGTGAAAATGACTGTAAACAGATGAGAACTTGTTTAGAACAGCTGAAAGAGAATCTGCAAGTCAGTTCTTAGTGTAGAAAAGGTAGCTAAGATAAGGGAAATCCTTAATTCGAGTTAAGATAACATCAAACACTGTATGAATCCTATATTCATTACTTAAAGGAGACTAGAGTGGTAAATGTGTGTTATACAAGGCAGAATACCATTGAAATAGAGAAAGAAACAAGTTCGGCAGCTTTGGAAAGCCTTACACTTCACTGAAATGTAGTACTACACTCTATAACACAGTTGAGAGGCAATGTTCCCTAGCTCCCTCAGTTCATAACAGTGTGTAGGAAGTTGTTTGATAAAGTGGCCAAAGCTTATACTTGGGCCAGAAGGCAGAATATACGAAACTACATGAAAACATGAATAATTCATTGAAAATTACTGTAAACAGATGAGAACTTGTTTAGAACAGCTGAAAGAGAATCTCCAAGTCAGTTCTTAGTGTAGAAAAGGTAGCTAAGATAAGGAAAATCCTTAATTCGAGTTAAGATAACATCAAACACTGTATGAAGCCTATATTCATTACTTAACGGAGACTAGAGTGGTAAATGTGTGTTATACAAGGCAGAATACCATTGAAATAGAGAAAGAAACATGTTCGGCAGCTTTGGAAAGGCTTACACTTCACTGAAATGTAGTACTACACTCTATAACACAGTTGAGAGACAATGTTCCCTAGCTGCCTCAGTTCATAACAGAGTGTAGGAAGGTGTTTGATAAAGTAGGCAAAGCTTCTACTTGGGCCAGAAGGCAGAATATAGGAAACTACATGAAAACATGAATAATTCAGTGAAAATGACTGTAAACAAATGAGAACTTGTTTAGAACAGCTGAAAGAGAAACTCCAAGTCAGTTCTTAGTGTAGAAAAGGTAGCTAAGATAAGGGAAATCCTTAATACCAGTTAAGATCCCATGAAACATTGTATGAATCCTATATTCTTTACTTAAAGGAAACTAGTGTGGTAAATGTGTGTTATACAAGGCAGAATAGCATTGAAATAGAGAAAGAAACACGTTCGGCAGCTTTGGAAAGGCTTACACTTCACTAAAATGTAGTACTACACTCTATAACACAGTTGAGAGACAATGTTCCCTAGCTGCCTCAGTTCATAACAGAGTGTAGGAAGGTGTTTGATAAAGTAGGCAAAGCTTCTACTTGGGCCAGAAGGCAGAATATAGGAAACTACATGAAAACATGAATAATTCAGTGAAAATGACTGTAAACAGATGAAAACTTGTTTAGAACAGCTGAAAGAGAATCTGCATGTCAGTTCTTAGTGTAGAAAAGGTAGCTAAGATAAGGAAAATCCTTAATTCGAGTTAAGATAACATCAAACACTATATGAATCCTATATTCATTACTTAAAGGACACTAGAGTGGTAAATGTGTGTTATACAAGGCAGAATACCATTGAAATAGAGAAAGAAACAAGTTTGGCCGCTTTGGAAAGCCTTACGCTTCACTGAAATGTAGTACTGCACTCTATAACACAGTTGAGAGACAATGTTCCCTAGCTCCCTCAGTTCATAACAGTGTGTAGGAAGTTGTTTGATAAAGTGGCCAAAGCTTATACTTGGGCCAGAAGGCAGAATATAGGAAACTACATGAAAACATGAATAATTCAGTGAAAATGACTGTAAAAAGATGAGAACTTGTTTAGAACAGCTGAAAGAGAATCTCCAAGTCTGTTCTTAGTGTAGAAAAGGTAGCTAAGATAAGGGAAATCCTTAATTCGAGTTAAGATAACATCAAACACTGTATGAATCCGATATTCATTACTTAAAGGAGACTAGAGTGGTAAATGTGTGTTATACAAGGCAGAATACCATTGAAATAGAGAAAGAAACACGTTCGGCAGCTTTGGAAAGCCTTACACTACACTGAAATGTAGTACTACACTCTATAACACAGTTCAGAGACAATGTTCCCTAGCTCCCTCAGTTCATAACAGTGTGTAGGAAGTTGTTTGATAAGGTGGGCAAAGCTTATACTTGGTCCAGAAGGCAGAATATAGGAAACTACATGAAAACATGAATAATTCATTGAAAATGACTGTAAACAGATTTGAACTTCTTTAGAACAGCTGAAAGAGAATCTCCAAGTCAGTTCTTAGTGTAGAAAAGGTAGCTAAGATCCGGGAAATCCTTAATTCGAGTTAAGATCACATGAAGCACTGTATGAATCCTATATTCTTTACTTAAAGGAAACTAGTGTGGTAAATGTGTGTTATACAAGGCAGAATACCATTGAAATAGAGAAAGAAACACGTTCGGCAGCTTTGGAAAGGCTTACACTTCACTGAAATGTAGTACTACACTCTATAACACAGTTGAGAGACAATGTTCCCTAGCTGCCTCAGTTCATAACAGAGTGTAGGAAGGTGTTTGATAAAGTAGGCAAAGCTTCTACTTGGGCCAGAAGGCAGAATATAGGAAACTACATGAAAACATGAATAATTCAGTGAAAATGACTGTAAACATATGAAAACTTGTTTAGAACAGCTGAAAGAGAATCTGCATGTCAGTTCTTAGTGTAGAAAAGGTAGCTAAGATAAGGAAAATCCTTAATTCGAGTTAAGATAACATCAAACACTATATGAATCCTATATTCATTACTTAAAGGACACTAGAGTGGTAAATGTGTGTTATACAAGGCAGAATACCATTGAAATAGAGAAAGAAACAAGTTTGGCCGCTTTGGAAAGCCTTACGCTTCACTGAAATGTAGTACTGCACTCTATAACACAGTTGAGAGACAATGTTCCCTAGCTCCCTCAGTTCATAACAGTGTGTAGGAAGTTGTTTGATAAAGTGGCCAAAGCTTATACTTGGGCCAGAAGGCAGAATATAGGAAACTACATGAAAACATGAATAATTCAGTGAAAATGACTGTAAAAAGATGAGAACTTGTTTAGAACAGCTGAAAGAGAATCTCCAAGTCTGTTCTTAGTGTAGAAAAGGTAGCTAAGATAAGGGAAATCCTTAATTCGAGTTAAGATAACATCAAACACTGTATGAATCCGATATTCATTACTTAAAGGAGACTAGAGTGGTAAATGTGTGTTATACAAGGCAGAATACCATTGAAATAGAGAAACAAACACGTTCGGCAGCTTTGGAAAGCCTTACACTTCACTGAAATGTAGTACTACACTCTATAACACAGTTGAGAGACAATGTTCCCGAGCTGCCTCAGTTCATAACAGTGTGTAGGAAGTTGTTTGATAAAGTGGGCAAAGATTATACTTGGGCCAGAAGGCAGAATATAGGAAACTACATGAAAACATGAATAATTCAGTGAAAATGACTGTAAACAGATGAGAACTTGTTTAGAACAGATGAAAGAGATTCTCCAAGTCAGTTCTTAGTGTAGAAAAGGTAGCTAAATCCGGGAAATCCTTAATTCGAGTTAAGATAACATCAAACACTGTATGAATCCTATATTGTTTACTTAAAGGAGACTAGTGTGGTAAATGTGTGTTATATAAGGCAGAATACCATTGAAATAGAGAAAGAAACACGTTCGGCAGCTTTGGAAAGGCTTACACTTCACTGAAATGTAGTACTACACTCTATAACACAGTTGAGAGACAATGTTCCCTAGCTGCCTCAGTTCATAACAGAGTGTAGGAAGGTGTTTGATAAAGTAGGCAAAGCTTCTACTTGGGCCAGAAGGCAGAATATAGGAAACTACATGAAAACATGAATAATTCAGTGAAAATGACTGTAAACAGATGAGAACTTGTTTAGAACAGCTGAAAGAGAATCTGCAAGTCAGTTCTTAGTGTAGAAAAGGTAGCTAAGATAAGGGAAATCCTTAATTCGAGTTAAGATAACATCAAACACTGTATGAATCCTATATTCATTACTTAAAGGAGACTAGAGTGGTAAATGTGTGTTATACAAGGCAGAATACCATTGAAATAGAGAAAGAAACAAGTTCGGCAGCTTTGGAAAGGCTTACACTTCACTGAAATGTAGTACTACACTCTATAACACAGTTGAGAGACAATGTTCCCTAGCTACCTCAGTTCATAACAGAGTGTAGGAAGGTGTTTGATAAAGTAGGCAAAGCTTCTACTTGGGCCAGAAGGCAGAATATAGGAAACTACATGAAAACATGAATAATTCAGTGAAAATGACTGTAAACAAATGAGAACTTGTTTAGAACAGCTGAAAGAGAAACTCCAAGTCAGTTCTTAGTGTAGAAAAGGTAGCTAAGATAAGGGAAATCCTTAATACCAGTTAAGATCCCATGAAACATTGTATGAATCCTATATTCTTTACTAAAAGGAAACTAGAGTGGTAAATGTGTGTTATACAATGCAGAATACCATTGAAATAGAGAAAGAAACACTTTCGGCAGCTTTGGAAAGGCTTACACTTCACTGAAATGTAGTACTACACTCTATAACACAGTTGAGAGACAATGTTCCCTAGCTGCCTCAGTTCATAACAGAGTGTAGGAAGGTGTTTGATAAAGTGGGCAAAGCTTATACTTGGGCCAGAAGGCAGAATATAGGAAACTACATGAAAACATGAATAATTCAGTGAAAATGACTGTAAACAGATGAGAACTTGTTTAGAACAGCTGAAAGAGAATCTGCA
The DNA here is from genome assembly GCF_964339955.1 of Pipistrellus hanaki. Classification (NCBI taxonomy): domain Eukaryota; kingdom Metazoa; phylum Chordata; class Mammalia; order Chiroptera; family Vespertilionidae; genus Pipistrellus; species Pipistrellus hanaki. The sequence continues at coordinate 813,016 of NC_140511.1, forward strand.
AGTCAGTTCTTAGTGTAGAAAAGGTAGCTAAGATAAGGAAAATCCTTAATTCGAGTTAAGATAACATCAAACACTGTATGAATCCTATATTCATTACTTAAAGGAGACTAGAGTGGTAAATGTGTGTTATACAAGGCAGAATACCATTGAAATAGAGAAAGAAACAAGTTTGGCAGCTTTGGAAAGCCTTACACTTCACTGAAATGTAGTACTACACTCTATAACGCAGTTGAGAGACAATGTTCCCTAGCTCCCTCAGTTCATAACAGTGTGTAGGAAGTTGTTTGATAAAGTGGCCAAAGCTTATACTTGGGCCAGAAGGCAGAATATAGGAAACTACATGAAAACATGAATAATTCAGTGAAAATGACTGTAAACAGATGAGAACTTGTTTAGAACAGCTGAAAGAGGATCTCCAAGTCAGTTCTTAGTGTAGAAAAGGTAGCTAAGATCCGGGAAATCCTTAATTCGAGTTAAGATCACATGAAGCACTGTATGAATCCTATATTCTTTACTTAAAGGAAACTAGTGTGGTAAATGTGTGTTATACAAGGCAGAATACCATTGAAATAGAGAAAGAAACACGTTCGGCAGCTTTGGAAAGGCTTACACTTCACTGAAATGTAGTACTACACTCTATAACACAGTTGAGAGACAATGTTCCCTAGCTGCCTCAGTTCATAACAGAGTGTAGGAAGGTGTTTGATAAAGTAGGCAAAGCTTCTACTTGGGCCAGAAGGCAGAATATAGGAAACTACATGAAAACATGAATAATTCAGTGAAAATGACTGTAAACAGATGAAAACTTGTTTAGAACAGCTGAAAGAGAATCTGCATGTCAGTTCTTAGTGTAGAAAAGGTAGCTAAGATAAGGAAAATCCTTAATTCGAGTTAAGATAACATCAAACACTATATGAATCCTATATTCATTACTTAAAGGACACTAGAGTGGTAAATGTGTGTTATACAAGGCAGAATACCATTGAAATAGAGAAAGAAACAAGTTTGGCAGCTTTGGAAAGCCTTACACTTCACTGAAATGTAGTACTGCACTCTATAACACAGTTGAGAGACAATGTTCCCTAGCTCCCTCAGTTCATAACAGTGTGTAGGAAGTTGTTTGATAAAGTGGCCAAAGCTTATACTTGGGCCAGAAGGCAGAATATAGGAAACTACATGAAAACATGAATAATTCAGTGAAAATGACTGTAAACAGATGAGAACTTGTTTAGAACAGCTGAAAGAGAATCTCCAAGTCTGTTCTTAGTGTAGAAAAGGTAGCTAAGATAAGGGAAATCCTTAATTCGAGTTAAGATAACATCAAACACTGTATGAATCCGATATTCATTACTTAAAGGAGACTAGAGTGGTAAATGTGTGTTATACAAGGCAGAATACCATTGAAATAGAGAAAGAAACACGTTGGGCAGCTTTGGAAAGCCTTACCCTACACTGAAATGTAGTACTACACTCTATAACACAGTTCAGAGACAATGTTCCCTAGCTCCCTCAGTTCATAACAGTGTGTAGGAAGTTGTTTGATAAGGTGGGCAAAGCTTATACTTGGTCCAGAAGGCAGAATATAGGAAACTACATGAAAACATGAATAATTCATTTAAAATGACTGTAAACAGATTTGAACTTCTTTAGAACAGCTGAAAGAGAATCTCCAAGTCAGTTCTTAGTGTAGAAAAGGTAGCTAAGATAAAGGAAATCCTTAATTCCAGTTAAGATCACATGAAACACTCTATGAATCCTATATTCTTTACTTAAAGGAGACTAGAGTGGTAAATGTGTGTTATACAAGGCAGAATACCATTGAAATAGAGAAACAAACACGTTCGGCAGCTTTGGAAAGCCTTACACTTCACTGAAATGTAGTACTACACTCTATAACATAGTTGAGAGACAATGTTCCCAAGCTGCCTCAGTTCATAACAGTGTGTAGGAAGTTGTTTGATAAAGTGGGCAAAGATTATACTTGGGCCAGAAGGCAGAATATAGGAAACTACATGAAAACATGAATAATTCAGTGAAAATGACTGTAAACAGATGAGAACTTGTTTAGAACAGATGAAAGAGATTCTCCAAGTCAGTTCTTAGTGTAGAAAAGGTAGCTAAATCCGGGAAATCCTTAATTCGAGTTAAGATAACATCAAACACTGTATGAATCCTATATTGTTTACTTAAAGGAGACTAGAGTGGTAAATGTGTGTTATATAAGGCAGAATACCATTGAAATAGAGAAAGAAACACGTTCGGCAGCTTTGGAAAGGCTTAGACTTCACTGAAATGTAGTACTACACTCTATAACACAGTTGAGAGACAATGTTCCCTAGCTGCCTCAGTTCATAACAGAGTGTAGGAAGGTGTTTGATAAAGTAGGCAAAGCAAATACTTGGGCCAGAAGGCAGAATATAGGAAACTACATGAAAACATGAATAATTCAGTGAAAATGACTGTAAACAGATGAAAACTTGTTTAGAACAGCTGAAAGAGAATCTGCATGTCAGTTCTTAGTGTAGAAAAGGTAGCTAAGATAAGGAAAATCCTTAATTCGAGTTAAGATCACATGAAACACTCTATGAATCCTATATTCTTTACTTAAAGGAGACTAGAGTGGTAAATGTGTGTTATACAAGGCAGAATACCATTGAAATAGAGAAAGAAACACGTTCGGCAGCTTTGGAAAGCCTTACACTACACTGAAATGTAGTACTACACTCTATAACACAGTTGAGAGACAATGTTCCCTAGCTCCCTCAGTTCATAACAGTGTGTAGGAAGTTGTTTGATAAAGTGGCCAAAGCTCATACTTGGGCCAGAAGGCAGAATATAGGAAACTACATGAAAACATGAATAATTCAGTGAAAATGACTGTAAACAGATGAGAACTTGTTTAGAACAGCTGAAAGAGAATCTCCAAGTCAGTTCTTAGTGTAGAAAAGGTAGCTAAGATCCGGGAAATCCTTAATTCGACTTAAGATCACATGAAACACTCTATGAATCCTATATTCTTTACTAAAAGGAGACTAGAGTGGTAAATGTGTGTTATACAAGGCAGAATACCATTGAAATAGAGAAACAAACAGGTTCGGCAGCTTTGGAAAGCCTTACACTTCACTGAAATGTAGTACTACACTCTATAACACAGTTGAGAGACAATGTTCCAGAGCTGCCTCAGTTCATAACAGTGTGTAGGAAGTTGTTTGATAAAGTGGCCAAAGCTTATACTTGGGCCAGAAGGCAGAATATAGGAAACTACATGAAATCTTGAATAATTCAGTGGAAATGCCTGTAAACAGATGAGAACTTGTTTAGAACAGCTGAAAGAGAATCTCCAAGTCAGTTCTTAGTGTAGAAAAGGTAGCTAAGATCCGGGATATCCTTAATTCGAGTTAAGATCACATGAAACACTGTATGAATCCTATATTCTTTACTTAAAGGAAACTAGAGTGGTAAATGTGTGTTATACAAGGCAGAATACCATTGAAATAGAGAAACAAACACGTTCGGCAGCTTTGGAAAGGCTTACACTTCACTGAAATGTAGTACTACACTCTATAACACAGTTGAGATACAATGTTCCCTAGCTGCCTCAGTTCATAAGAGTGTAGGAAGGTGTCTGATAAAGTAGGCAAAGCTTATACTTGGGCCAGAAGGCAGAATATAGGAAACTAAATGAAAACATGAATAATTCAGTGAAAATGACTGTAAACAGATGAGAACTTGTTTATAACAGCTTAAAGAGAATCTCCAAGTCAGTTCTTAGTGTAGAAAAGGTAGCTAAGATAAGGGAATTCTTTAATACCAGTTAAGATAACATCAAACACTGTATGAATCCTATATTGTTTACTGAAAGGAGACTAGAGTGGTAAATGTGTGTTATATAAGGCAGAATACCATTGAAATAGAGAAAGAAACACGTTTGGCAGCTTTGGAAAGCCTTACACTTCACTGAAATGTAGTACTACACTCTATAACACAGTTGAGAGACAATGTTCCCTAGCTCACTCAGTTCATAACAGTGTGTAGGAAGTTGTTTGATAAAGTGGGCAAAGCTTATACTTGGGCCAGAAGGCAGAATATAGGAAACTACATGAAAACATAAATAATTCAGTGAAAGTGACTGTAAACAGATGAGAACTTGTTTAGAACAGCTGAAAGAGAATCTCCAAGTCAGTTCTTAGTGTAGAAAAGGTAGCTAAGATAAGGGAAATCCTTAATTCCAGTTAAGATCACATGAAACACTCTATGAATCCTATATTCTTTACTTAAAGGAGACTAGAGTGGTAAATGTGTGTTATACAAGGCAGAATACCATTGAAATAGAGAAACAAACACGTTCGGCAGCTTTGGAAAGCCTTACACTTCACTGAAATGTAGTACTACACTCTATAACACAGTTGAGAGACAATGTTCCCGAGCTGCCTCAGTTCATAACAGTGTGTAGGAAGTTGTTTGATAAAGTGGGCAAAGCTTATACTTGGGCCAGAAGGCAGAATATAGGAAACTACATGAAAACATAAATAATTCAGTGAAAATGACTGCAAACAGATGAGAACTTGTTTAGAACAGATGAAAAATATTCTCCAAGTCAATTCTTAGTGTAGAAAAGGTAGCTAAATCCGGGAAATCCTTAATTCGAGTTAAGATCACATGAAACACTGTATGAATCCTATATTCTTTACTTAAAGGAAACTAGAGTGGTAAATGTGTGTTATACAAGGCAGAATACCATTGAAATAGAGAAAGAAACACTTTCGGCAGCTTTGGAAAGGCTTACACTTCACTGAAATGTAGTACTACACTCTATAACACAGTTGAGAGACAATGTTCCCTAGCTGCCTCATTTCATAACAGAGTGTAGGAAGGTGTTTGATAAAGTGGGCAAAGCTTATACTTGGGCCAGAAGGCAGAATATAGGAAACTACATGAAAACATGAATAATTCAGTGAAAATGACTGTAAACAGATGAGAACTTGTTTAGAACAGCTGAAAGAGAATCTGCAAGTCAGTTCTTAGTGTAGAAAAGGTAGCTAAGATAAGGAAAATCCTTAATTCGAGTTAAGATAACATCAAACACTGTATGAATCCTATATTCATTACTTAAAGGAGACTAGAGTGGTAAATGTGTGTTATACAAGGCAGAATACCATTGAAATAGAGAAAGAAACAAGTTTGGCAGCTTTGGAAAGCCTTACACTTCACTGAAATGTAGTACTACACTCTATAACGCAGTTGAGAGACAATGTTCCCTAGCTCCCTCAGTTCATAACAGTGTGTAGGAAGTTGTTTGATAAAGTGGCCAAAGCTTATACTTGGGCCAGAAGGCAGAATATAGGAAACTACATGAAAACATGAATAATTCAGTGAAAATGACTGTAAACAGATGAGAACTTGTTTAGAACAACTGAAAGAGAATCTCCAAGTCAGTTCTTAGTGTAGAAAAGGTAGCTAAGATCCGGGAAATCCTTAATTCGAGTTAAGATCACATGAAGCACTGTATGAATCCTATATTCTTTACCTAAAGGAAACTAGTGTGGTAAATGTGTGTTATACAAGGCAGAATACCATTGAAATAGAGAAAGAAACACGTTCGGCAGCTTTGGAAAGGCTTACACTTCACTGAAATGTAGTACTACACTCTATAACACAGTTGAGAGACAATGTTCCCTAGCTGCCTCAGTTCATAACAGAGTGTAGGAAGGTGTTTGATAAAGTATGCAAAGCTTCTACTTGGGCCAGAAGGCAGAATATAGGAAACTACATGAAAACATGAATAATTCAGTGAAAATGACTGTAAACAGATGAAAACTTGTTTAGAACAGCTGAAAGAGAATCTGCATGTCAGTTCTTAGTGTAGAAAAGGTAGCTAAGATAAGGAAAATCCTTAATTCGAGTTAAGATAACATCAAACACTATATGAATCCTATATTCATTACTTAAAGGACACTAGAGTGGTAAATGTGTGTTATACAAGGCAGAATACCATTGAAATAGAGAAAGAAACAAGTTTGGCCGCTTTGGAAAGCCTTACGCTTCACTGAAATGTAGTACTGCACTCTATAACACAGTTGAGAGACAATGTTCCCTAGCTCCCTCAGTTCATAACAGTGTGTAGGAAGTTGTTTGATAAAGTGGCCAAAGCTTATACTTGGGCCAGAAGGCAGAATATAGGAAACTACATGAAAACATGAATAATTCAGTGAAAATGACTGTAAACAGATGAGAACTTGTTTAGAACAGCTGAAAGAGAATCTCCAAGTCTGTTCTTAGTGTAGAAAAGGTAGCTAAGATAAGGGAAATCCTTAATTCGAGTTAAGATAACATCAAACACTGTATGAATCCGATATTCATTACTTAAAGGAGACTAGAGTGGTAAATGTGTGTTATACAAGGCAGAATACCATTGAAATAGAGAAAGAAACACGTTCGGCAGCTTTGGAAAGCCTTACACTACACTGAAATGTAGTACTACACTCTATAACACAGTTCAGAGACAATGTTCCCTAGCTCCCTCAGTTCATAACAGTGTGTAGGAAGTTGTTTGATAAGGTGGGCAAAGCTTATACTTGGTCCAGAAGGCAGAATATAGGAAACTACATGAAAACATGAATAATTCATTGAAAATGACTGTAAACAGATTTGAACTTCTTTAGAACAGCTGAAAGAGATTCTCCAAGTCAGTTCTTAGTGTAGAAAAGGTAGCTAAATCCGGGAAATCCTTAATTCGAGTTAAGATAACATCAAACACTGTATGAATCCTATATTGTTTACTTAAAGGAGACTAGAGTGGTAAATGTGTGTTATATAAGGCAGAATACCATTGAAATAGAGAAAGAAACACGTTCGGCAGCTTTGGAAAGGCTTACACTTCACTGAAATGTAGTACTACACTCTATAACACAGTTGAGAGACAATGTTCCCTAGCTGCCTCAGTTCATAACAGAGTGTAGGAAGGTGTTTGATAAAGTAGGCAAAGCAAATACTTGGGCCAGAAGGCAGAATATAGGTAACTACATGAAAACATGAATAATTCAGTGAAAATGACTGTAAACAGATGAGAACTTGTTTATAACAGCTGAAAGAGAATCTCCAAGTCAGTTCTTCGTGTAGAAAAGGTAGCTAAGATAAGGAAAATCCTTAATTCGAGTTAAGATAACATCAAACACTGTATGAATCCTATATTCATTACTTAAAGGAGACTAGAGTGGTAAATGTGTGTTATACAAGGCAGAATCCCATTGAAATAGAGAAAGAAACAAGTTTGGCTGCTTTGGAAAGCCTTACATTTCACTGAAATGTAGTACTACACTCCATAACACAGTTGAGAGACGATGTTCCCTAGCTCCCTCAGTTCATAACAGTGTGTAGGAAGTTGTTTGATAAAGTGGCCAAAGCTTATACTTGGGCCAGAAGGCAGAATATAGGAAACTACATGAAAACATGAATAATTCAGTGAAAATGACTGTAAACAGATGAGAACTTGTTTAGAACAACTGAAAGAGAATCTCCAAGTCAGTTCTTAGTGTAGAAAAGGTAGCTAAGATCCGGGAAATCCTTAATTCGAGTTAAGATCACATGAAGCACTGTATGAATCCTATATTCTTTACTTAAAGGAAACTAGTGTGGTAAATGTGTGTTATACAAGGCAGAATACCATTGAAATAGAGAAAGAAACACGTTCGGCAGCTTTGGAAAGGCTTACACTTCACTGAAATGTAGTACTACACTCTATAACACAGTTGAGAGACAATGTTCCCTAGCTGCCTCAGTTCATAACAGAGTGTAGGAAGGTGTTTGATAAAGTATGCAAAGCTTCTACTTGGGCCAGAAGGCAGAATATAGGAAACTACATGAAAACATGAATAATTCAGTGAAAATGACTGTAAACAGATGAAAACTTGTTTAGAACAGCTGAAAGAGAATCTGCATGTCAGTTCTTAGTGTAGAAAAGGTAGCTAAGATAAGGAAAATCCTTAATTCGAGTTAAGATAACATCAAACACTATATGAATCCTATATTCATTACTTAAAGGACACTAGAGTGGTAAATGTGTGTTATACAAGGCAGAATACCATTGAAATAGAGAAAGAAACAAGTTTGGCCGCTTTGGAAAGCCTTACGCTTCACTGAAATGTAGTACTGCACTCTATAACACAGTTGAGAGACAATGTTCCCTAGCTCCCTCAGTTCATAACAGTGTGTAGGAAGTTGTTTGATAAAGTGGCCAAAGCTTATACTTGGGCCAGAAGGCAGAATATAGGAAACTACATGAAAACATGAATAATTCAGTGAAAATGACTGTAAACAGATGAGAACTTGTTTAGAACAGCTGAAAGAGAATCTCCAAGTCTGTTCTTAGTGTAGAAAAGGTAGCTAAGATAAGGGAAATCCTTAATTCGAGTTAAGATAACATCAAACACTGTATGAATCCGATATTCATTACTTAAAGGAGACTAGAGTGGTAAATGTGTGTTATACAAGGCAGAATACCATTGAAATAGAGAAAGAAACACGTTCGGCAGCTTTGGAAAGCCTTACACTACACTGAAATGTAGTACTACACTCTATAACACAGTTCAGAGACAATGTTCCCTAGCTCCCTCAGTTCATAACAGTGTGTAGGAAGTTGTTTGATAAGGTGGGGAAAGCTTATACTTGGTCCAGAAGGCAGAATATAGGAAACTACATGAAAACATGAATAATTCATTGAAAATGACTGTAAACAGATTTGAACTTCTTTAGAACAGCTGAAAGAGATTCTCCAAGTCAGTTCTTAGTGTAGAAAAGGTAGCTAAATCCGGGAAATCCTTAATTCGAGTTAAGATAACATCAAACACTGTATGAATCCTATATTGTTTACTTAAAGGAGACTAGAGTGGTAAATGTGTGTTATATAAGGCAGAATACCATTGAAATAGAGAAAGAAACACGTTCGGCAGCTTTGGAAAGGCTTACACTTCACTGAAATGTAGTACTACACTCTATAACACAGTTGAGAGACAATGTTCCCTAGCTGCCTCAGTTCATAACAGAGTGTAGGAAGGTGTTTGATAAAGTAGGCAAAGCAAATACTTGGGCCAGAAGGCAGAATATAGGTAACTACATGAAAACATGAATAATTCAGTGAAAATGACTGTAAACAGATGAGAACTTGTTTATAACAGCTGAAAGAGAATCTCCAAGTCAGTTCTTCGTGTAGAAAAGGTAGCTAAGATAAGGAAAATCCTTAATTCGAGTTAAGATAACATCAAACACTGTATGAATCCTATATTCATTACTTAAAGGAGACTAGAGTGGTAAATGTGTGTTATACAAGGCAGAATCCCATTGAAATAGAGAAAGAAACAAGTTTGGCTGCTTTGGAAAGCCTTACATTTCACTGAAATGTAGTACTACACTCCATAACACAGTTGAGAGACGATGTTCCCTAGCTCCCTCAGTTCATAACAGTGTGTAGGAAGTTGTTTGATAAAGTGGTCAAAGCTTACACTTGGGCCAGAAGGCAGAATATAGGAAACTACATGAAAACATGAATAATTCAGTGAAAATGACTGTAAACAGATGAGAACTTGTTTAGAACAGATGAAAAATATTCTCCAAGTCAGTTCTTAGTGTAGAAAAGGTAGCTAAGATAAGGAAAATCCTTAATTCCAGTTAAGATCACATGAAACACTCTATGAATCCTATATTCTTTACTTAAAGGAGACTAGAGTGGTAAATGTGTGTTATACAAGGCAGAATACCATTGAAATAGAGAAAGAAACAAGTTTGGCTGCTTTGGAAAGCCTTACATTTCACTGAAATGTAGTACTACACTCCATAACACAGTTGAGAGACAATGTTCCCTAGCTCCCTCAGTTCATAACAGTGTGTAGGAAGTTGTTTGATAAAGTGGCCAAAGCTCATACTTGGGGCAGAAGGCAGAATATAGGAAACTACATGAAAACATGAATAATTCAGTGAAAATGACTGTAAACAGATGAGAACTTGTTTAGAACAGCTGAAAGAGAATCTCCAAGTCAGTTCTTAGTGTAGAAAAGGTAGCTAAGATCCGGGAAATCCTTAATTCGACTTAAGATCACATGAAACACTCTATGAATCCTATATTCTTTACTAAAAGGAGACTAGAGTGGTAAATGTGTGTTATACAAGGCAGAATACCATTGAAATAGAGAAACAAACACGTTCGGCAGCTTTGGAAAGCCTTACACTTCACTGAAATGTAGTACTACACTCTATAACACAGTTCAGAGACAATGTTCCCGAGCTGCCTCAGTTCATAACAGTGTGTAGGAAGTTGTTTGATAAGGTGGGCAAAGCTTATACTTGGGCCAGAAGGCAGAATATAGGAAACTACATGAAAACATGAATAATTCATTGAAAATGACTGTAAACAGATGAGAACTTGTTTAGAACAGCTGAAAGAGAATCTCCAAGTCAGTTCTTAGTGTAGAAAAGGTAGCTAAGATCCGGGAAATCCTTAATTCGAGTTAAGATCACATGAAGCACTGTATGAATCCTATATTCTTTACTTAAAGGAAACTAGTGTGGTAAATGTGTGTTATACAAGGCAGAATACCATTGAAATAGAGAAAGAAACACGTTCGGCAGCTTTGGAAAGGCTTACACTTCACTGAAATGTAGTACTACACTCTATAACACAGTTGAGAGACAATGTTCCCTAGCTGCCTCAGTTCATAACAGAGTGCAGGAAGGTGTTTGATAAAGTAGGCAAAGCTTCTACTTGGGCCAGAAGGCAGAATATAGGAAACTACATGAAAACATGAATAATTCAGTGAAAATGACTGTAAACAGATGAAAACTTGTTTAGAACAGCTGAAAGAGAATCTGCATGTCAGTTCTTAGTGTAGAAAAGGTAGCTAAGATAAGGAAAATCCTTAATTCGAGTTAAGATAACATCAAACACTGTATGAATCCGATATTCATTACTTAAAGGAGACTAGAGTGGTAAATGTGTGTTATACAAGGCAGAATACCATTGAAATAGAGAAAGAAACACGTTCGGCAGCTTTGGAAAGCCTTACACTACACTGAAATGTAGTACTACACTCTATAACACAGTTCAGAGACAATGTTCCCTAGCTCCCTCAGTTCATAACAGTGTGTAGGAAGTTGTTTGATAAGGTGGGCAAAGCTTATACTTGGTCCAGAAGGCAGAATATAGGAAACTACATGAAAACATGAATAATTCATTGAAAATGACTGTAAACAGATTTGAACTTCTTTAGAACAGCTGAAAGAGAATCTCCAAGTCAGTTCTTAGTGTAGAAAAGGTAGCTAAGATAAGGGAAATCCTTAATTCCAGTTAAGATCACATGAAACACTCTATGAATCCTATATTCTTTACTTAAAGGAGACTAGAGTGGTAAATGTGTGTTATACAAGGCAGAATACCATTGAAATAGAGAAACAAACACGTTCGGCAGCTTTGGAAAGCCTTACACTTCACTGAAATGTAGTACTACACTCTATAACATAGTTGAGAGACAATGTTCCCAAGCTGCCTCAGTTCATAACAGTGTGTAGGAAGTTGTTTGATAAAGTGGGCAAAGATTATACTTGGGCCAGAAGGCAGATTATAGGAAACTACATGAAAACATGAATAATTCAGTGAAAATGACTGTAAACAGATGAAAACTTGTTTAGAACAGCTGAAAGAGAATCTGCATGTCAGTTCTTAGTGTAGAAAAAGTAGCTAAGATAAGGAAAATCCTTAATTCGAGTTAAGATAACATCAAACACTATATGAATCCTATATTCATTACTTAAAGGACACTAGAGTGGTAAATGTGTGTTATACAAGGCAGAATACCATTGAAATAGAGAAAGAAACAAGTTTGGCAGCTTTGGAAAGCCTTACGCTTCACTGAAATGTAGTACTGCACTCTATAACACAGTTGAGAGACAATGTTCCCTAGCTCCCTCAGTTCATAACAGTGTGTAGGAAGTTGTTTGATAAGGTGGGCAAAGCTTATACTTGGGCCAGAAGGCAGAATATAGGAAACTACATGAAAACATGAATAATTCATTGAAAATGACTGTAAACAGATGAGAACTTGTTTAGAACAGCTGAAAGAGAATCTCCAAGTCAGTTCTTAGTGTAGAAAAGGTAGCTAAGATCCGGGAAATCCTTAATTCGAGTTAAGATCACATGAAGCACTGTATGAATCCTATATTCTTTACTTTAAGGAAACTAGTGTGGTAAATGTGTGTTATACAAGGCAGAATACCATTGAAATAGAGAAAGAAACACGTTCGGCAGCTTTGGAAAGGCTTACACTTCACTGAAATGTAGTACTACACTCTATAACACAGTTGAGAGACAATGTTCCCTAGCTGCCTCAGTTCATAACAGAGTGTAGGAAGGTGTTTGATAAAGTAGACAAAGCTTCTACTTGGGCCAGAAGGCAGAATATAGGAAACTACATGAAAACATGAATAATTCAGTGAAAATGACTGTAAACAGATGAAAACTTGTTTAGAACAGCTGAAAGAGAATCTGCATGTCAGTTCTTAGTGTAGAAAAGGTAGCTAAGATAAGGAAAATCCTTAATTCGAGTTAAGATAACATCAAACACTATATGAATCCTATATTCATTACTTAAAGGACACTAGAGTGGTAAATGTGTGTTATACAAGGCAGAATACCATTGAAATAGAGAAAGAAACAAGTTTGGCAGCTTTGGAAAGCCTTACGCTTCACTGAAATGTAGTACTGCACTCTATAACACAGTTGAGAGACAATGTTCCCTAGCTCCCTCAGTTCATAACAGTGTGTAGGAAGTTGTTTGATAAAGTGGCCAAAGCTTATACTTGGGCCAGAAGGCAGAATATAGGAAACTACATGAAAACATGAATAATTCAGTGAAAATGACTGTAAACAGATGAGAACTTGTTTAGAACAGCTGAAAGAGAATCTCCAAGTCTGTTCTTAGTGTAGAAAAGGTAGCTAAGATAAGGGAAATCCTTAATTCGAGTTAAGATAACATCAAACACTGTATGAATCCGATATTCATTACTTAAAGGAGACTAGAGTGGTAAATGTGTGTTATACAAGGCAGAATACCTTTGAAATAGAGAAAGAAACACGTTCGGCAGCTTTGGAAAGCCTTACACTACACTGAAATGTAGTACTACACTCTATAACACAGTTCAGAGACAATGTTCCCTAGCTCCCTCAGTTCATAACAGTGTGTAGGAAGTTGTTTGATAAGGTGGGCAAAGCTTATACTTGGTCCAGAAGGCAGAATATAGGAAACTACATGAAAACATGAATAATTCAGTGAAAATGACTGTAAACAGATGAGAACTTGTTTAGAACAGATGAAAGAGATTCTCCAAGTCAGTTCTTAGTGTAGAAAAGGTAGCTAAATCCGGGAAATCCTTAATTCGAGTTAAGATAACATCAAACACTGTATGAATCCTATATTGTTTACTTAAAGGAGACTAGAGTGGTAAATGTGTGTTATATAAGGCAGAATACCATTGAAATAGAGAAAGAAACACGTTCGGCAGCTTTGGAAAGGCTTACACTTCACTGAAATGTAGTACTACACTCTATAACACAGTTGAGAGACAATGTTCCCTAGCTGCCTCAGTTCATAACAGAGTGTAGGAAGGTGTTTGATAAAGTAGGCAAAGCAAATACTTGGGCCAGAAGGCAGAATATAGGTAACTACATGAAAACATGAATAATTCAGTGAAAATGACTGTAAACAGATGAGAACTTGTTTATAACAGCTGAAAGAGAATCTCCAAGTCAGTTCTTCGTGTAGAAAAGGTAGCTAAGATAAGGAAAATCCTTAATTCGAGTTAAGATAACATCAAACACTGTATGAATCCTATATTCATTACTTAAAGGAGACTAGAGTGGTAAATGTGTGTTATACAAGGCAGAATCCCATTGAAATAGAGAAAGAAACAAGTTTGGCTGCTTTGGAAAGCCTTACATTTCACTGAAATGTAGTACTACACTCCATAACACAGTTGAGAGACAATGTTCCCTAGCTCCCTCAGTTCATAACAGTGTGTAGGAAGTTGTTTGATAAAGTGGTCAAAGCTTATACTTGGGCCAGAAGGCAGAATATAGGAAATTACATGAAAACATGAATAATTCAGTGAAAATGACTGTAAACAGATGAGAACTTGTTTAGAACAGATGAAAAATATTCTCCAAGTCAGTTCTTAGTGTAGAAAAGGTAGCTAAGATAAGGAAAATCCTTAATTCCAGTTAAGATCACATGAAACACTCTATGAATCCTATATTCTTTACTTAAAGGAGACTAGAGTGGTAAATGTGTGTTATACAAGGCAGAATACCATTGAAATAGAGAAAGAAACACGTTCGGCAGCTTTGGAAAGCCTTACACTACACTGAAATGTATTACTACACTCTATAACACAGTTGAGAGACAATGTTCCCTAGCTCCCTCAGTTCATAACAGTGTGTAGGAAGTTGTTTGATAAAGTGGCCAAAGCTCATACTTGGGCCAGAAGGCAGAATATAGGAAACTACATGAAAACATGAATAATTCAGTGAAAATGACTGTAAACAGATGAGAACTTGTTTAGAACAGCTGAAAGAGAATCTCCAAGTCAGTTCTTAGTGTAGAAAAGGTAGCTAAGATCCGGGAAATCCTTAATTCGAATTAAGATCACATGAAACACTCTATGAATCCTATATTCTTTACTAAAAGGAGACTAGAGTGGTAAATGTGTGTTATACAAGGAAGAATACCATTGAAATAGAGAAACAAACACGTTCGGCAGCTTTGGAAAGCCTTACACTTCACTGAAATGTAGTACTACACTCTATAACACAGTTCAGAGACAATGTTCCCGAGCTGCCTCAGTTCATAACAGTGTGTAGGAAGTTGTTTGATAAGGTGGGCAAAGCTTATACTTGGGCCAGAAGGCAGAATATAGGAAACTACATGAAAACATGAATAATTCATTGAAAATGACTGTAAACAGATGAGAACTTGTTTAGAACAGCTGAAAGAGAATCTCCAAGTAAGTTCTTAGTGTAGAAAAGGTAGCTAAGATCCGGGAAATCCTTAATTCGAGTTAAGATCACATGAAGCACTGTATGAATCCTATATTCTTTACTTAAAGGAAACTAGTGTGGTAAATGTGTGTTATACAAGGCAGAATACCATTGAAATAGAGAAAGAAACACGTTCGGCAGCTTTGGAAAGGCTTACACTTCACTGAAATGTAGTACTACACTCTATAACACAGTTGAGAGACAATGTTCCCTAGCTGCCTCAGTTCATAACAGAGTGTAGGAAGGTGTTTGATAAAGTAGGCAAAGCTTCTACTTGGGCCAGAAGGCAGAATATAGGAAACTACATGAAAACATGAATAATTCAGTGAAAATGACTGTAAACAGATGAAAACTTGTTTAGAACAGCTGAAAGAGAATCTGCATGTCAGTTCTTAGTGTAGAAAAGGTAGCTAAGATAAGGAAAATCCTTAATTCGAGTTAAGATAACATCAAACACTATATGAATCCTATATTCATTACTTAAAGGACACTAGAGTGGTAAATGTGTGTTATACAAGGCAGAATACCATTGAAATAGAGAAAGAAACAAGTTTGGCAGCTTTGGAAAGCCTTACGCTTCACTGAAATGTAGTACTGCACTCTATAACACAGTTGAGAGACAATGTTCCCTAGCTCCCTCAGTTCATAACAGTGTGTAGGAAGCTGTTTGATAAAGTGGCCAAAGCTTATACTTGGGCCAGAAGGCAGAATATAGGAAACTACATGAAAACATGAATAATTCAGTGAAAATGACTGTAAATAGATGAGAACTTGTTTAGAACAGCTGAAAGAGAATCTCCAAGTCTGTTCTTAGTGTAGAAAAGGTAGCTAAGATAAGGGAAATCCTTAATTCGAGTTAAGATAACATCAAACACTGTATGAATCCGATATTCATTACTTAAAGGAGACTAGAGTGGTAAATGTGTGTTATACAAGGCAGAATACCATTGAAATAGAGAAAGAAACACGTTCGGCAGCTTTTGAAAGCCTTACACTACACTGAAATGTAGTACTACACTCTATAACACAGTTCAGAGACAATGTTCCCTAGCTCCCTCAGTTCATAACAGTGTGTAGGAAGTTGTTTGATAAGGTGGGCAAAGCTTATACTTGGTCCAGAAGGCAGAATATAGGAAACTACATGAAAACATGAATAATTCATTGAAAATGACTGTAAACAGATTTGAACTTCTTTAGAACAGCTGAAAGAGAATCTCCAAGTCAGTTCTTAGTGTAGAAAAGGTAGCTAAGATAAGGGAAATCCTTAATTCCAGTTAAGATCACATGAAACACTCTATGAATCCTATATTCTTTACTTAAAGGAGACTAGAGTGGTAAATGTGTGTTATACAAGGCAGAATACCATTGAAATAGAGAAACAAACACGTTCGGCAGCTTTGGAAAGCCTTACACTTCACTGAAATGTAGTACTACACTCTATAACACAGTTGAGAGACAATGTTCCCTAGCTGCCTCAGTTCATAACAGAGTGTAGGAAGGTGTTTGATAAAGTAGGCAAAGCTTCTACTTGGGCCAGAAGGCAGAATATAGGAAACTACATGAAAACATGAATAATTCAGTGAAAATGACTGTAAACAGATGAAAACTTGTTTAGAACAGCTGAAAGAGAATCTGCATGTCAGTTCTTAGTGTAGAAAAGGTAGCTAAGATAAGGAAAATCCTTAATTCGAGTTAAGATAACATCAAACACTATATGAATCCTATATTCATTACTTAAAGGACACTAGAGTGGTAAATGTGTGTTATACAAGGCAGAATACCATTGAAATAGAGAAAGAAACAAGTTTGGCAGCTTTGGAAAGCCTTACGCTTCACTGAAATGTAGTACTGCACTCTATAACACAGTTGAGAGACAATGTTCCCTAGCTCCCTCAGTTCATAACAGTGTGTAGGAAGTTGTTTGATAAGGTGGGCAAAGCTTATACTTGGGCCAGAAGGCAGAATATAGGAAACTACATGAAAACATGAATAATTCATTGAAAATGACTGTAAACAGATGAGAACTTGTTTAGAACAGCTGAAAGAGAATCTCCAAGTCAGTTCTTAGTGTAGAAAAGGTAGCTAAGATCCGGGAAATCCTTAATTCGAGTTAAGATTACATGAAGCACTGTATGAATCCTATATTCTTTACTTAAAGGAAACTAGTGTGGTAAATGTGTGTTATACAAGGCAGAATACCATTGAAATAGAGAAAGAAACACGTTCGGCAGCTTTGGAAAGGCTTACACTTCACTGAAATGTAGTACTACACTCTATAACACAGTTGAGAGACAATGTTCCCTAGCTGCCTCAGTTCATAACAGAGTGTAGGAAGGTGTTTGATAAAGTAGGCAAAGCTTCTACTTGGGCCAGAAGGCAGAATATAGGAAACTACATGAAAACATGAATAATTCAGTGAAAATGACTGTAAACAGATGAAAACTTGTTTAGAACAGCTGAAAGAGAATCTGCATGTCAGTTCTTAGTGTAGAAAAGGTAGCTAAGATAAGGAAAATCCTTAATTCGAGTTAAGATAACATCAAACACTATATGAATCCTATATTCATTACTTAAAGGACACTAGAGTGGTAAATGTGTGTTATACAAGGCAGAATACCATTGAAATAGAGAAAGAAACAAGTTTGGCAGCTTTGGAAAGCCTTACGCTTCACTGAAATGTAGTACTGCACTCTATAACACAGTTGAGAGACAATGTTCCCTAGCTCCCTCAGTTCATAACAGTGTGTAGGAAGTTGTTTGATAAGGTGGGCAAAGCTTATACTTGGGCCAGAAGGCAGAATATAGGAAACTACATGAAAACATGAATAATTCATTGAAAATGACTGTAAACAGATGAGAACTTGTTTAGAACAGCTGAAAGAGAATCTCCAAGTCAGTTCTTAGTGTAGAAAAGGTAGCTAAGATAAGGGAAATCCTTAATTCCAGTTAAGATCACATGAAACACTGTATGAATCCTATATTCTTTACTTAAAGGAGACTAGAGTGGTAAATGTGTGTTATACAAGGCAGAATACCATTGAAATAGAGAAACAAACACGTTCGGCAGCTTTGGAAAGCCTTACACTTCACTGAAATGTAGTACTACACTCTATAACACAGTTCAGAGACAATGTTCCCGAGCTGCCTCAGTTCATAACAGTGTGTAGGAAGTTGTTTGATAAGGTGTTCAAAGCTTATACTTGGGCCAGAAGGCAGAATATAGGAAACTACATGAAAACATGAATAATTCATTGAAAATGACTGTAAACAGATGAGAACTTGTTTAGAACAGCTGAAAGAGAATCTCCAAGTCAGTTCTTAGTGTAGAAAAGGTAGCTAAGATCCGGGAAATCCTTAATTCGAGTTAAGATTACATGAAGCACTGTATGAATCCTATATTCTTTACTTAAAGGAAACTAGTGTGGTAAATGTGTGTTATACAAGGCAGAATACCATTGAAATAGAGAAAGAAACACGTTCGGCAGCTTTGGAAAGGCTTACACTTCACTGAAATGTAGTACTACACTCTATAACACAGTTGAGAGACAATGTTCCCTAGCTGCCTCAGTTCATAACAGAGTGTAGGAAGGTGTTTGATAAAGTAGGCAAAGCTTCTACTTGGGCCAGAAGGCAGAATATAGGAAACTACATGAAAACATGAATAATTCAGTGAAAATGACTGTAAACAGATGAAAACTTGTTTAGAACAGCTGAAAGAGAATCTGCATGTCAGTTCTTAGTGTAGAAAAGGTAGCTAAGATAAGGAAAATCCTTAATTCGAGTTAAGATAACATCAAACACTATATGAATCCTATATTCATTACTTAAAGGACACTAGAGTGGTAAATGTGTGTTATACAAGGCAGAATACCATTGAAATAGAGAAAGAAACAAGTTTGGCAGCTTTGGAAAGCCTTACGCTTCACTGAAATGTAGTACTGCACTCTATAACACAGTTGAGAGACAATGTTCCCTAGCTCCCTCAGTTCATAACAGTGTGTAGGAAGTTGTTTGATAAAGTGGCCAAAGCTTATACTTGGGCCAGAAGGCAGAATATAGGAAACTACATGAAAACATGAATAATTCAGTGAAAATGACTGTAAACAGATGAGAACTTGTTTAGAACAGCTGAAAGAGAATCTCCAAGTCTGTTCTTAGTGTAGAAAAGGTAGCTAAGATAAGGGAAATCCTTAATTCGAGTTAAGATAACATCAAACACTGTATGAATCCGATATTCATTACTTAAAGGAGACTAGAGTGGTAAATGTGTGTTATACAAGGCAGAATACCATTGAAATAGAGAAACAAACACGTTCGGCAGCTTTGGAAAGGCTTACACTTCACTGAAATGTAGTACTACACTCTATAACACAGTTGAGAGACAATGTTCCCTAGCTGCCTCAGTTCATAACAGAGTGTAGGAAGGTGTTTGATAAAGTAGGCAAAGCTTCTACTTGGGCCAGAAGGCAGAATATAGGAAACTACATGAAAACATGAATAATTCAGTGAAAATGACTGTAAACAGATGAAAACTTGTTTAGAACAGCTGAAAGAGAATCTGCATGTCAGTTCTTAGTGTAGAAAAGGTAGCTAAGATAAGGAAAATCCTTAATTCGAGTTAAGATAACATCAAACACTATATGAATCCTATATTCATTACTTAAAGGACACTAGAGTGGTAAATGTGTGTTATACAAGGCAGAATACCATTGAAATAGAGAAAGAAACAAGTTTGGCAGCTTTGGAAAGCCTTACGCTTCACTGAAATGTAGTACTGCACTCTATAACACAGTTGAGAGACAATGTTCCCTAGCTCCCTCAGTTCATAACAGTGTGTAGGAAGTTGTTTGATAAGGTGGGCAAAGCTTATACTTGGGCCAGAAGGCAGAATATAAGAAACTACATGAAAACATGAATAATTCATTGAAAATGACTGTAAACAGATGAGAACTTGTTTAGAACAGCTGAAAGAGAATCTCCAAGTCAGTTCTTAGTGTAGAAAAGGTAGCTAAGATCCGGGAAATCCTTAATTCGAGTTAAGATTACATGAAGCACTGTATGAATCCTATATTCTTTACTTAAAGGAAACTAGTGTGGTAAATGTGTGTTATACAAGGCAGAATACCATTGAAATAGAGAAAGAAACACGTTCGGCAGCTTTGGAAAGGCTTACACTTCACTGAAATGTAGTACTACACTCTATAACACAGTTGAGAGACAATGTTCCCTAGCTGCCTCAGTTCATAACAGAGTGTAGGAAGGTGTTTGATAAAGTAGGCAAAGCTTCTACTTGGGCCAGAAGGCAGAATATAGGAAACTACATGAAAACATGAATAATTCAGTGAAAATGACTGTAAACAGATGAAAACTTGTTTAGAACAGCTGAAAGAGAATCTGCATGTCAGTTCTTAGTGTAGAAAAGGTAGCTAAGATAAGGAAAATCCTTAATTCGAGTTAAGATAACATCAAACACTATATGAATCCTATATTCATTACTTAAAGGACACTAGAGTGGTAAATGTGTGTTATACAAGGCAGAATACCATTGAAATAGAGAAAGAAACAAGTTTGGCAGCTTTGGAAAGCCTTACGCTTCACTGAAATGTAGTACTGCACTCTATAACACAGTTGAGAGACAATGTTCCCTAGCTCCCTCAGTTCATAACAGTGTGTAGGAAGTTGTTTGATAAAGTGGCCAAAGCTTATACTTGGGCCAAAAGGCAGAATATAGGAAACTACATGAAAACATGAATAATTCAGTGAAAATGACTGTAAACAGATGAGAACTTGTTTAGAACAGCTGAAAGAGAATCTCCAAGTCTGTTCTTAGTGTAGAAAAGGTAGCTAAGATAAGGGAAATCCTTAATTCGAGTTAAGATAACATCAAACACTGTATGAATCCGATATTCATTACTTAAAGGAGACTAGAGTGGTAAATGTGTGTTATACAAGGCAGAATACCATTGAAATAGAGAAATAAACACGTTCGGCAGCTTTGGAAAGGCTTACACTTCACTGAAATGTAGTACTACACTCTATAACACAGTTGAGAGACAATGTTCCCTAGCTGCCTCACTTCATAACAGAGTGTAGGAAGGTGTTTGATAAAGTAGGCAAAGCTTATACTTGGGCCAGAAGGCAGAATATAGGAAACTACATGAAAACATGAATAATTCAGTGAAAATTACTGTAAACAGATGAGAACTTGTTTAGAACAGCTGAAAGAGAAACTCCAAGTCAGTTCTTAGTGTAGAAAAGGTAGCTAAGATAAGGGAAATCCTTAATACCAGTTAAGATCCCATGAAACATTGTATGAATCCTATATTCTTTACTTAAAGGAAACTAGAGTGGTAAATGTGTGTTATACAAGGCAGAATACCATTGAAATAGAGAAAGAAACACTTTCGGCAGCTTTGGAAAGGCTTACACTTCACTGAAATGTAGTACTACACTCTATAACACAGTTGAGAGACAATTTGTCCTAGCTGCCTCAGTTCATAACAGAGTGTAGGAAGGTGTTTGATAAAGTGGGCAAAGCTTATACTTGGGCCAGAAGGCAGAATATAGGAAACTACATGAAAACATGAATAATTCAGTGAAAATGACTGTAAACAGATGAGAACTTGTTTAGAACAGCTGAAAGAGAATCTCCAAGTCAGTTCTTAGTGTAGAAAAGGTAGCTAAGATAAGGAAAATCCTTAATTCGAGTTAAGATAACATCAAACACTGTATGAATCCTATATTCATTACTTAAAGGAGACTAGAGTGGTAAATGTGTGTTATACAAAGCAGAATACCATTGAAATAGAGAAAGAAACAAGTTTGGCAGCTTTGGAAAGCCTTACACTTCACTGAAATGTAGTACTACACTCTATAACACAGTTGAGAGACAATGTTCCCTAGCTCCCTCAGTTCATAACAGTGTGTAGGAAGTTGTTTGATAAAGTGGCCAAAGCTTATACTTGGGCCAGAAGGCAGAATATAGGAAACTACATGAAAACATGAATAACTCAGTGAAAATGACTGTAAACAGATGAGAACTTGTTTAGAACAGCTGAAAGAGAATCTCCAAGTCAGTTCTTAGTGTAGAAAAGGTAGATAAGATAAGGAAAATCCTTAATTCGAGTTAAGATAACATCAAACACTGTATGAATCCTATATTCATTACTTAAAGGAGACTAGAGTGGTAAATGTGTGTTATACAAAGAAGAATACCATTGAAATAGAGAAAGAAACAAGTTTGGCAGCTTTGGAAAGCCTTACACTTCACTGAAATGTAGTACTCCACTCTATAACACAGTTGAGAGACAATGTTCTCTAGCTCCCTCAGTTCATAACAGTGTGTAGGAAGTTGTTTGATAAAGTGGCCAAAGCTTATACTTGGGCCAGAAGGCAGAATATAGGAAACTACATGAAAACATGAATAATTCAGTGAAAATGACTGTAAATAGATGAGAACTTGTTTAGAACAGCTGAAAGAGAATCTCCAAGTCTGTTCTTAGTGTAGAAAAGGTAGCTAAGATAAGGGAAATCCTTAATTCGAGTTAAGATAACATCAAACACTGTATGAATCCGATATTCATTACTTAAAGGAGACTAGAGTGGTAAATGTGTGTTATACAAGGCAGAATACCATTGAAATAGAGAAAGAAACACGTTCGGCAGCTTTTGAAAGCCTTACACTACACTGAAATGTAGTACTACACTCTATAACACAGTTCAGAGACAATGTTCCCTAGCTCCCTCAGTTCATAACAGTGTGTAGGAAGTTGTTTGATAAGGTGGGCAAAGCTTATACTTGGTCCAGAAGGCAGAATATAGGAAACTACATGAAAACATGAATAATTCATTGAAAATGACTGTAAACAGATTTGAACTTCTTTAGAACAGCTGAAAGAGAATCTCCAAGTCAGTTCTTAGTGTAGAAAAGGTAGCTAAGATAAGGGAAATCCTTAATTCCAGTTAAGATCACATGAAACACTCTATGAATCCTATATTCTTTACTTAAAGGAGACTAGAGTGGTAAATGTGTGTTATACAAGGCAGAATACCATTGAAATAGAGAAACAAACACGTTCGGCAGCTTTGGAAAGCCTTACACTTCACTGAAATGTAGTACTACACTCTATAACACAGTTGAGAGACAATGTTCCCTAGCTGCCTCAGTTCATAACAGAGTGTAGGAAGGTGTTTGATAAAGTAGGCAAAGCTTCTACTTGGGCCAGAAGGCAGAATATAGGAAACTACATGAAAACATGAATAATTCAGTGAAAATGACTGTAAACAGATGAAAACTTGTTTAGAACAGCTGAAAGAGAATCTGCATGTCAGTTCTTAGTGTAGAAAAGGTAGCTAAGATAAGGAAAATCCTTAATTCGAGTTAAGATAACATCAAACACTATATGAATCCTATATTCATTACTTAAAGGACACTAGAGTGGTAAATGTGTGTTATACAAGGCAGAATACCATTGAAATAGAGAAAGAAACAAGTTTGGCAGCTTTGGAAAGCCTTACGCTTCACTGAAATGTAGTACTGCACTCTATAACACAGTTGAGAGACAATGTTCCCTAGCTCCCTCAGTTCATAACAGTGTGTAGGAAGTTGTTTGATAAGGTGGGCAAAGCTTATACTTGGGCCAGAAGGCAGAATATAGGAAACTACATGAAAACATGAATAATTCATTGAAAATGACTGTAAACAGATGAGAACTTGTTTAGAACAGCTGAAAGAGAATCTCCAAGTCAGTTCTTAGTGTAGAAAAGGTAGCTAAGATCCGGGAAATCCTTAATTCGAGTTAAGATTACATGAAGCACTGTATGAATCCTATATTCTTTACTTAAAGGAAACTAGTGTGGTAAATGTGTGTTATACAAGGCAGAATACCATTGAAATAGAGAAAGAAACACGTTCGGCAGCTTTGGAAAGGCTTACACTTCACTGAAATGTAGTACTACACTCTATAACACAGTTGAGAGACAATGTTCCCTAGCTGCCTCAGTTCATAACAGAGTGTAGGAAGGTGTTTGATAAAGTAGGCAAAGCTTCTACTTGGGCCAGAAGGCAGAATATAGGAAACTACATGAAAACATGAATAATTCAGTGAAAATGACTGTAAACAGATGAAAACTTGTTTAGAACAGCTGAAAGAGAATCTGCATGTCAGTTCTTAGTGTAGAAAAGGTAGCTAAGATAAGGAAAATCCTTAATTCGAGTTAAGATAACATCAAACACTATATGAATCCTATATTCATTACTTAAAGGACACTAGAGTGGTAAATGTGTGTTATACAAGGCAGAATACCATTGAAATAGAGAAAGAAACAAGTTTGGCAGCTTTGGAAAGCCTTACGCTTCACTGAAATGTAGTACTGCACTCTATAACACAGTTGAGAGACAATGTTCCCTAGCTCCCTCAGTTCATAACAGTGTGTAGGAAGTTGTTTGATAAGGTGGGCAAAGCTTATACTTGGGCCAGAAGGCAGAATATAGGAAACTACATGAAAACATGAATAATTCATTGAAAATGACTGTAAACAGATGAGAACTTGTTTAGAACAGCTGAAAGAGAATCTCCAAGTCAGTTCTTAGTGTAGAAAAGGTAGCTAAGATAAGGGAAATCCTTAATTCCAGTTAAGATCAGATGAAACACTGTATGAATCCTATATTCTTTACTTAAAGGAGACTAGAGTGGTAAATGTGTGTTATACAAGGCAGAATACCATTGAAATAGAGAAACAAACACGTTCGGCAGCTTTGGAAAGCCTTACACTTCACTGAAATGTAGTACTACACTCTATAACACAGTTCAGAGACAATGTTCCCGAGCTGCCTCAGTTCATAACAGTGTGTAGGAAGTTGTTTGATAAGGTGTTCAAAGCTTATACTTGGGCCAGAAGGCAGAATATAGGAAACTACATGAAAACATGAATAATTCATTGAAAATGACTGTAAACAGATGAGAACTTGTTTAGAACAGCTGAAAGAGAATCTCCAAGTCAGTTCTTAGTGTAGAAAAGGTAGCTAAGATCCGGGAAATCCTTAATTCGAGTTAAGATTACATGAAGCACTGTATGAATCCTATATTCTTTACTTAAAGGAAACTAGTGTGGTAAATGTGTGTTATACAAGGCAGAATACCATTGAAATAGAGAAAGAAACACGTTCGGCAGCTTTGGAAAGGCTTACACTTCACTGAAATGTAGTACTACACTCTATAACACAGTTGAGAGACAATGTTCCCTAGCTGCCTCAGTTCATAACAGAGTGTAGGAAGGTGTTTGATAAAGTAGGCAAAGCTTCTACTTGGGCCAGAAGGCAGAATATAGGAAACTACATGAAAACATGAATAATTCAGTGAAAATGACTGTAAACAGATGAAAACTTGTTTAGAACAGCTGAAAGAGAATCTGCATGTCAGTTCTTAGTGTAGAAAAGGTAGCTAAGATAAGGAAAATCCTTAATTCGAGTTAAGATAACATCAAACACTATATGAATCCTATATTCATTACTTAAAGGACACTAGAGTGGTAAATGTGTGTTATACAAGGCAGAATACCATTGAAATAGAGAAAGAAACAAGTTTGGCAGCTTTGGAAAGCCTTACGCTTCACTGAAATGTAGTACTGCACTCTATAACACAGTTGAGAGACAATGTTCCCTAGCTCCCTCAGTTCATAACAGTGTGTAGGAAGTTGTTTGATAAAGTGGCCAAAGCTTATACTTGGGCCAGAAGGCAGAATATAGGAAACTACATGAAAACATGAATAATTCAGTGAAAATGACTGTAAACAGATGAGAACTTGTTTAGAACAGCTGAAAGAGAATCTCCAAGTCTGTTCTTAGTGTAGAAAAGGTAGCTAAGATAAGGGAAATCCTTAATTCGAGTTAAGATAACATCAAACACTGTATGAATCCGATATTCATTACTTAAAGGAGACTAGAGTGGTAAATGTGTGTTATACAAGGCAGAATACCATTGAAATAGAGAAAGAAACACGTTCGGCAGCTTTGGAAAGCCTTACACTACACTGAAATGTAGTACTACACTCTATAACACAGTTCAGAGACAATGTTCCCTAGCTCCCTCAGTTCATAACAGTGTGTAGGAAGTTGTTTGATAAGGTGGGCAAAGCTTATACTTGGTCCAGAAGGCAGAATATAGGAAACTACATGAAAACATGAATAATTCATTGAAAATGACTGTAAACAGATTTGAACTTCTTTAGAACAGCTGAAAGAGAATCTCCAAGTCAGTTCTTAGTGTAGAAAAGGTAGCTAAGATAAGGGAAATCCTTAATTCCAGTTAAGATCACATGAAACACTCTATGAATCCTATATTCTTTACTTAAAGGAGAATAGAGTGGTAAATGTGTGTTATACAAGGCAGAATACCATTGAAATAGAGAAACAAACACGTTCGGCAGCTTTGGAAAGGCTTACACTTCACTGAAATGTAGTACTACACTCTATAACACAGTTGAGAGACAATGTTCCCTAGCTGCCTCAGTTCATAACAGAGTGTAGGAAGGTGTTTGATAAAGTAGGCAAAGCTTCTACTTGGGCCAGAAGGCAGAATATAGGAAACTACATGAAAACATGAATAATTCAGTGAAAATGACTGTAAACAGATGAAAACTTGTTTAGAACAGCTGAAAGAGAATCTGCATGTCAGTTCTTAGTGTAGAAAAGGTAGCTAAGATAAGGAAAATCCTTAATTCGAGTTAAGATAACATCAAACACTATATGAATCCTATATTCATTACTTAAAGGACACTAGAGTGGTAAATGTGTGTTATACAAGGCAGAATACCATTGAAATAGAGAAAGAAACAAGTTTGGCAGCTTTGGAAAGCCTTACGCTTCACTGAAATGTAGTACTGCACTCTATAACACAGTTGAGAGACAATGTTCCCTAGCTCCCTCAGTTCATAACAGTGTGTAGGAAGTTGTTTGATAAGGTGGGCAAAGCTTATACTTGGGCCAGAAGGCAGAATATAAGAAACTACATGAAAACATGAATAATTCATTGAAAATGACTGTAAACAGATGAGAACTTGTTTAGAACAGCTGAAAGAGAATCTCCAAGTCAGTTCTTAGTGTAGAAAAGGTAGCTAAGATCCGGGAAATCCTTAATTCGAGTTAAGATTACATGAAGCACTGTATGAATCCTATATTCTTTACTTAAAGGAAACTAGTGTGGTAAATGTGTGTTATACAAGGCAGAATACCATTGAAATAGAGAAAGAAACACGTTCGGCAGCTTTGGAAAGGCTTACACTTCACTGAAATGTAGTACTACACTCTATAACACAGTTGAGAGACAATGTTCCCTAGCTGCCTCAGTTCATAACAGAGTGTAGGAAGGTGTTTGATAAAGTAGGCAAAGCTTCTACTTGGGCCAGAAGGCAGAATATAGGAAACTACATGAAAACATGAATAATTCAGTGAAAATGACTGTAAACAGATGAAAACTTGTTTAGAACAGCTGAAAGAGAATCTGCATGTCAGTTCTTAGTGTAGAAAAGGTAGCTAAGATAAGGAAAATCCTTAATTCGAGTTAAGATAACATCAAACACTATATGAATCCTATATTCATTACTTAAAGGACACTAGAGTGGTAAATGTGTGTTATACAAGGCAGAATACCATTGAAATAGAGAAAGAAACAAGTTTGGCAGCTTTGGAAAGCCTTACGCTTCACTGAAATGTAGTACTGCACTCTATAACACAGTTGAGAGACAATGTTCCCTAGCTCCCTCAGTTCATAACAGTGTGTAGGAAGTTGTTTGATAAAGTGGCCAAAGCTTATACTTGGGCCAAAAGGCAGAATATAGGAAACTACATGAAAACATGAATAATTCAGTGAAAATGACTGTAAACAGATGAGAACTTGTTTAGAACAGCTGAAAGAGAATCTCCAAGTCTGTTCTTAGTGTAGAAAAGGTAGCTAAGATAAGGGAAATCCTTAATTCGAGTTAAGATAACATCAAACACTGTATGAATCCGATATTCATTACTTAAAGGAGACTAGAGTGGTAAATGTGTGTTATACAAGGCAGAATACCATTGAAATAGAGAAATAAACACGTTCGGCAGCTTTGGAAAGGCTTACACTTCACTGAAATGTAGTACTACACTCTATAACACAGTTGAGAGACAATGTTCCCTAGCTGCCTCACTTCATAACAGAGTGTAGGAAGGTGTTTGATAAAGTAGGCAAAGCTTATACTTGGGCCAGAAGGCAGAATATAGGAAACTACATGAAAACATGAATAATTCAGTGAAAATTACTGTAAACAGATGAGAACTTGTTTAGAACAGCTGAAAGAGAAACTCCAAGTCAGTTCTTAGTGTAGAAAAGGTAGCTAAGATAAGGGAAATCCTTAATACCAGTTAAGATCCCATGAAACATTGTATGAATCCTATATTCTTTACTTAAAGGAAACTAGAGTGGTAAATGTGTGTTATACAAGGCAGAATACCATTGAAATAGAGAAAGAAACACTTTCGGCAGCTTTGGAAAGGCTTACACTTCACTGAAATGTAGTACTACACTCTATAACACAGTTGAGAGACAATTTGTCCTAGCTGCCTCAGTTCATAACAGAGTGTAGGAAGGTGTTTGATAAAGTGGGCAAAGCTTATACTTGGGCCAGAAGGCAGAATATAGGAAACTACATGAAAACATGAATAATTCAGTGAAAATGACTGTAAACAGATGAGAACTTGTTTAGAACAGCTGAAAGAGAATCTCCAAGTCAGTTCTTAGTGTAGAAAAGGTAGCTAAGATAAGGAAAATCCTTAATTCGAGTTAAGATAACATCAAACACTGTATGAATCCTATATTCATTACTTAAAGGAGACTAGAGTGGTAAATGTGTGTTATACAAAGCAGAATACCATTGAAATAGAGAAAGAAACAAGTTTGGCAGCTTTGGAAAGCCTTACACTTCACTGAAATGTAGTACTACACTCTATAACACAGTTGAGAGACAATGTTCCCTAGCTCCCTCAGTTCATAACAGTGTGTAGGAAGTTGTTTGATAAAGTGGCCAAAGCTTATACTTGGGCCAGAAGGCAGAATATAGGAAACTACATGAAAACATGAATAACTCAGTGAAAATGACTGTAAACAGATGAGAACTTGTTTAGAACAGCTGAAAGAGAATCTCCAAGTCAGTTCTTAGTGTAGAAAAGGTAGATAAGATAAGGAAAATCCTTAATTCGAGTTAAGATAACATCAAACACTGTATGAATCCTATATTCATTACTTAAAGGAGACTAGAGTGGTAAATGTGTGTTATACAAAGAAGAATACCATTGAAATAGAGAAAGAAACAAGTTTGGCAGCTTTGGAAAGCCTTACACTTCACTGAAATGTAGTACTCCACTCTATAACACAGTTGAGAGACAATGTTCCCTAGCTCCCTCAGTTCATAAAGGTGTGTAGGAAGTTGTTTGATAAAGTGGCCAAAGCTTATACTTGGGCCAGAAGGCAGAATATAGGAAACTACATGAAAACATGAATAATTCAGTGAAAATGACTGTAAACCGATGAGAACTTGTTTAGAACAGCTGAAAGAGAATATCCAAGTCAGTTCTTAGTGTAGAAAAGGTAGCTAAGATAAGGAAAATCCTTAATTCGAGTTAAGATAACATCAAACACTGTATGAATCCTATATTCATTACTTAAAGGAGACTAGAGTGGTAAATGTGTGTTATACAAGGCAGCATACCATTGAAATAGAGAAACAAACACGTTCGGCAGCTTTGGAAAGCCTTACACTACACTGAAATGTAGTACTACACTCTATAACACAGTTCAGAGACAATGTTCCCTAGCTTCCTCAGTTCATAACAGTGTGTAGGAAGTTGTTAGATAAGGTGGGCAAAGCTTATACTTGGGCCAGAAGGCAGAATATAGGAAACTACATGAAAACATGAATAATTCAGTGAAAATGACTGTAAACAGATGAGAACTTGTTTAGAACAGATGAAAAATATTCTCCAAGTCAGTTCTTAGTGTAGAAAAGGTAGCTAAATCCGGGAAATCCTTAATTCGAGTTAAGATAACATCAAACACTGTATGAATCCTATATTGTTTACTTAAAGGTGACTAGAGTGGTAAATGTGTGTTATATAAGCCAGAATACCATTGAAATAGAGAAAGAAACACGTTTGGCAGCTTTGGAAAGCCTTACACTTCACTGAAATGTAGTACTACACTGTATAACACAGTTGAGAGACAATGTTCCCTAGCTGCCTCAGTTCATAACAGAGTGTAGGAAGGTGTTTGATAAAGTGGGCAAAGCTTATACTTGGGCCAGAAGGCAGAATATAGGAAACTACTTGAAAACATGAATAATTCAGTGAAAATGACTGTAAACAGATGAGAACTTGTTTAGAACAGCTGAAAGAGAATCTGCAAGTCAGTTCTTAGTGTAGAAAAGGTAGCTAAGATAAGGGAAATCCTTAATTCCAGTTAAGATCACATGAAACACTCTATGAATCCTATATTCTTTACTTAAAGGAGACTAGAGTGGTAAATGTGTGTTATACAAGGCAGAATACCATTGAAATAGAGACACAAACACGTTCGGCAGCTTTGGAAAGCCTTACACTTCACTGAAATGTAGTACTACACTCTATAACACAGTTGAGAGACAATGTTCCTAGCTCCCTCAGTTCATAACAGTGTGTAGGAAGTTGTTTGATAAAGTGGGCAAAGCTTATACTTGGGCCAGAAGGCAGAATATAGGAAACTACATGAAAACATGAATAATTCATTGAAAATGACTGTAAACACATGAGAACTTGTTTAGAACAGCTGAAAGAGAATCTCCAAGTCAGTTCTTAGTGTAGAAAAGGTAGCTACTATCCGGGAAATCCTTAATTCGAGTTAAGATCACATGAAACACTGTATGAATCCTATATTCTTTACTTAAAGGAAACTAGAGTGGTAAATGTGTGTTATACAAGGCAGAATACCATTGAAATAGAGAAAGAAACACGTTCGGCAGCTTTGGAAAGGCTTACACTTCACTGAAATGTAGTACTACACTCTATAACACAGTTGAGAGACAATGTTCCTAGCTCCCTCAGTTCATAACAGTGTGTAGGAAGTTGTTTGATAAAGTGGGCAAAGCTTATACTTGGGCCAGAAGGCAGAATATAGGAAACTACATGAAAACATGAATAACTCAGTGAAAATGACTGTAAACAGATGAGAACTTGTTTAGAACAGCTGAAAGAGAAACTCCAAGTCAGTTCTTAGTGTAGAAAAGGTAGCTAAGATAAGGGAAATCCTTAATACCAGTTAAGATCCCATGAAACATTGTATGAATTCTATATTCTTTACTTAAAGGAAACTAGAGTGGTAAATGTGTGTTATACAAGGCAGAATACCATTGAAATAGAGAAAGAAACACTTTCGGCAGCTTTGGAAAGGCTTACACTTCACTGAAATGTAGTACTACACTCTATAACACAGTTGAGAGACAATGTTCCCTAGCTCCCTCAGTTCATAACAGTGTGTAGGAAGTTGTTTGATAAAGTGGGCAAAGCTTATACTAGGGCCAGAAGGCAGAATATAGGAAACTACATGAAAACATGAATAACTCAGTGAAAATGACTGTAAACAGATGAGAACTTGTTTAGAACAGCTGAAAGAGAATCTCCAAGTCAGTTCTTAGTGTAGAAAAGGTAGATAAGATAAGGAAAATCCTTAATTCGAGTTAAGATAACATCAAACACTGTATGAATCCTATATTCATTACTTAAAGGAGACTAGAGTGGTAAATGTGTGTTATACAAAGAAGAATACCATTGAAATAGAGAAAGAAACAAGTTTGGCAGCTTTGGAAAGCCTTACACTTCACTGAAATGTAGTACTACACTCTATAACACAGTTGAGAGACAATGTTCCCTAGCTCCCTCAGTTCATAACAGTGTGTAGGAAGTTGTTTGATAAAGTGGCCAAAGCTTATACTTGGGCCAGAAGGCAGAATATAGGAAACTACATGAAAACATGAATAATTCAGTGAAAATGACTGTAAACAGATGAGAACTTGTTTAGAACAGCTGAAAGAGAATCTGCAATTCAGTTCTCAGTGTAGAAAAGTAGCTAAGATAAGGAAAATCCTTAATTCGAGTTAAGATAACATCAAACACTGTATGAATCCTATATTCATTACTTAAAGGAGACTAGAGTGGTAAATGTGTGTTGTACAAGGCAGAATACCATTGAAATAGAAAAAGAAACACGTTCGGCAGCTTTGGAAAGCCTTACACTACACTGAAATGTAGTACTACACTCTATAACACAGTTCAGAGACAATGTTCCCTAGCTCCCTCAGTTCATAACAGTGTGTAGGAAGTTGTTTGATAAGGTGGGCAAAGCTTATACTTGGGCCAGAAGGCAGAATATAGGAAACTACATGAAAACATGAATAATTCATTGAAAATGACTGTAAACAGATGAGAACTTGTTTAGAACAGCTGAAAGAGAATCTCCAAGTCAGTTCTTAGTGTAGAAAAGGTAGCTAAGTTAAGGGAAATCCTTAATTCTAGTTAAGATCACATGAAACATTGTATGAATCCTATATTCTTTACTTAAAGGAAACTAGAGTGGTAAATGTGTGTTATACAAGGCAGAATACCATTGAAATAGAGAAAGAAACACTTTCGGCAGCTTTGGAAAGGCTTACACTTCACTGAAATGTAGTACTACACTCTATAACACAGTTGAGAGACAATGTGTCCTAGCTGCCTCAGTTCATAACAGAGTGTAGGAAGGTGTTTGATAAAGTGGGCAAAGCTTATACTTGGGCCAGAAGGCAGAATATAGGAAACTACATGAAAACATGAATAATTCAGTGAAAATGACTGTAAACAGATGAGAACTTGTTTAGAACAGCTGAAAGAGAATCTCCAAGTCAGTTCTTAGTGTAGAAAAGGTAGCTAAGATAAGGAAAATCCTTAATTCGAGTTAAGATAACATCAAACACTGTATGAATCCTATATTCATTACTTAAAGGAGACTAGAGTGGTAAATGTGTGTTATACAAAGCAGAATACCATTGAAATAGAGAAAGAAACAAGTTTGGCAGCTTTGGAAAGCCTTACACTTCACTGAAATGTAGTACTACACTCTATAACACAGTTGAGAGACAATGTTCCCTAGCTCCCTCAGTTCATAACAGTGTGTAGGAAGTTGTTTGATAAAGTGGCCAAAGCTTATACTAGGGCCAGAAGGCAGAATATAGGAAACTACATGAAAACATGAATAACTCAGTGAAAATGACTGTAAACAGATGAGAACTTGTTTACAACAGCTGAAAGAGAATCTCCAAGTCAGTTCTTAGTGTAGAAAAGGTAGATAAGATAAGGAAAATCCTTAATTCGAGTTAAGATAACATCAAACACTGTATGAATCCTATATTCATTACTTAAAGGAGACTAGAGTGGTAAATGTGTGTTATACAAAGAAGAATACCATTGAAATAGAGAAAGAAACAAGTTTGGCAGCTTTGGAAAGCCTTACACTTCACTGAAATGTAGTACTACACTCTATAACACAGTTGAGAGACAATGTTCCCTAGCTCCCTCAGTTCATAACAGTGTGTAGGAAGTTGTTTGATAAAGTGGCCAAAGCTTATACTAGGGCCAGAAGGCAGAATATAGGAAACTACATGAAAACATGAATAATTCAGTGAAAATGACTGTAAACAGATGAAAACTTGTTTAGAACAGCTGAAAGAGAATCTGCATGTCAGTTCTTAGTGTAGAAAAGGTAGCTAAGATAAGGAAAATCCTTAATTCGAGTTAAGATAACATCAAACACTATATGAATCCTATATTCATTACTTAAAGGACACTAGAGTGGTAAATGTGTGTTATACAAGGCAGAATACCATTGAAATAGAGAAAGAAACAAGTTTGGCAGCTTTGGAAAGCCTTACGCTTCACTGAAATGTAGTACTGCACTCTATAACACAGTTGAGAGACAATGTTCCCTAGCTCCCTCAGTTCATAACAGTGTGTAGGAAGTTGTTTGATAAAGTGGCCAAAGCTTATACTTGGGCCAAAAGGCAGAATATAGGAAACTACATGAAAACATGAATAATTCAGTGAAAATGACTGTAAACAGATGAGAACTTGTTTAGAACAGCTGAAAGAGAATCTCCAAGTCTGTTCTTAGTGTAGAAAAGGTAGCTAAGATAAGGGAAATCCTTAATTCGAGTTAAGATAACATCAAACACTGTATGAATCCGATATTCATTACTTAAAGGAGACTAGAGTGGTAAATGTGTGTTATACAAGGCAGAATACCATTGAAATAGAGAAATAAACACGTTCGGCAGCTTTGGAAAGGCTTACACTTCACTGAAATGTAGTACTACACTCTATAACACAGTTGAGAGACAATGTTCCCTAGCTGCCTCACTTCATAACAGAGTGTAGGAAGGTGTTTGATAAAGTAGGCAAAGCTTATACTTGGGCCAGAAGGCAGAATATAGGAAACTACATGAAAACATGAATAATTCAGTGAAAATTACTGTAAACAGATGAGAACTTGTTTAGAACAGCTGAAAGAGAAACTCCAAGTCAGTTCTTAGTGTAGAAAAGGTAGCTAAGATAAGGGAAATCCTTAATACCAGTTAAGATCCCATGAAACATTGTATGAATCCTATATTCTTTACTTAAAGGAAACTAGAGTGGTAAATGTGTGTTATACAAGGCAGAATACCATTGAAATAGAGAAAGAAACACTTTCGGCAGCTTTGGAAAGGCTTACACTTCACTGAAATGTAGTACTACACTCTATAACACAGTTGAGAGACAATTTGTCCTAGCTGCCTCAGTTCATAACAGAGTGTAGGAAGGTGTTTGATAAAGTGGGCAAAGCTTATACTTGGGCCAGAAGGCAGAATATAGGAAACTACATGAAAACATGAATAATTCAGTGAAAATGACTGTAAACAGATGAGAACTTGTTTAGAACAGCTGAAAGAGAATCTCCAAGTCAGTTCTTAGTGTAGAAAAGGTAGCTAAGATAAGGAAAATCCTTAATTCGAGTTAAGATAACATCAAACACTGTATGAATCCTATATTCATTACTTAAAGGAGACTAGAGTGGTAAATGTGTGTTATACAAAGCAGAATACCATTGAAATAGAGAAAGAAACAAGTTTGGCAGCTTTGGAAAGCCTTACACTTCACTGAAATGTAGTACTACACTCTATAACACAGTTGAGAGACAATGTTCCCTAGCTCCCTCAGTTCATAACAGTGTGTAGGAAGTTGTTTGATAAAGTGGCCAAAGCTTATACTTGGGCCAGAAGGCAGAATATAGGAAACTACATGAAAACATGAATAACTCAGTGAAAATGACTGTAAACAGATGAGAACTTGTTTAGAACAGCTGAAAGAGAATCTCCAAGTCAGTTCTTAGTGTAGAAAAGGTAGATAAGATAAGGAAAATCCTTAATTCGAGTTAAGATAACATCAAACACTGTATGAATCCTATATTCATTACTTAAAGGAGACTAGAGTGGTAAATGTGTGTTATACAAAGAAGAATACCATTGAAATAGAGAAAGAAACAAGTTTGGCAGCTTTGGAAAGCCTTACACTTCACTGAAATGTAGTACTCCACTCTATAACACAGTTGAGAGACAATGTTCCCTAGCTCCCTCAGTTCATAAAGGTGTGTAGGAAGTTGTTTGATAAAGTGGCCAAAGCTTATACTTGGGCCAGAAGGCAGAATATAGGAAACTACATGAAAACATGAATAATTCAGTGAAAATGACTGTAAACCGATGAGAACTTGTTTAGAACAGCTGAAAGAGAATATCCAAGTCAGTTCTTAGTGTAGAAAAGGTAGCTAAGATAAGGAAAATCCTTAATTCGAGTTAAGATAACATCAAACACTGTATGAATCCTATATTCATTACTTAAAGGAGACTAGAGTGGTAAATGTGTGTTATACAAGGCAGCATACCATTGAAATAGAGAAACAAACACGTTCGGCAGCTTTGGAAAGCCTTACACTACACTGAAATGTAGTACTACACTCTATAACACAGTTCAGAGACAATGTTCCCTAGCTTCCTCAGTTCATAACAGTGTGTAGGAAGTTGTTAGATAAGGTGGGCAAAGCTTATACTTGGGCCAGAAGGCAGAATATAGGAAACTACATGAAAACATGAATAATTCAGTGAAAATGACTGTAAACAGATGAGAACTTGTTTAGAACAGATGAAAAATATTCTCCAAGTCAGTTCTTAGTGTAGAAAAGGTAGCTAAATCCGGGAAATCCTTAATTCGAGTTAAGATAACATCAAACACTGTATGAATCCTATATTGTTTACTTAAAGGTGACTAGAGTGGTAAATGTGTGTTATATAAGCCAGAATACCATTGAAATAGAGAAAGAAACACGTTTGGCAGCTTTGGAAAGCCTTACACTTCACTGAAATGTAGTACTACACTGTATAACACAGTTGAGAGACAATGTTCCCTAGCTGCCTCAGTTCATAACAGAGTGTAGGAAGGTGTTTGATAAAGTGGGCAAAGCTTATACTTGGGCCAGAAGGCAGAATATAGGAAACTACTTGAAAACATGAATAATTCAGTGAAAATGACTGTAAACAGATGAGAACTTGTTTAGAACAGCTGAAAGAGAATCTGCAAGTCAGTTCTTAGTGTAGAAAAGGTAGCTAAGATAAGGGAAATCCTTAATTCCAGTTAAGATCACATGAAACACTCTATGAATCCTATATTCTTTACTTAAAGGAGACTAGAGTGGTAAATGTGTGTTATACAAGGCAGAATACCATTGAAATAGAGACACAAACACGTTCGGCAGCTTTGGAAAGCCTTACACTTCACTGAAATGTAGTACTACACTCTATAACACAGTTGAGAGACAATGTTCCTAGCTCCCTCAGTTCATAACAGTGTGTAGGAAGTTGTTTGATAAAGTGGGCAAAGCTTATACTTGGGCCAGAAGGCAGAATATAGGAAACTACATGAAAACATGAATAATTCATTGAAAATGACTGTAAACACATGAGAACTTGTTTAGAACAGCTGAAAGAGAATCTCCAAGTCAGTTCTTAGTGTAGAAAAGGTAGCTACTATCCGGGAAATCCTTAATTCGAGTTAAGATCACATGAAACACTGTATGAATCCTATATTCTTTACTTAAAGGAAACTAGAGTGGTAAATGTGTGTTATACAAGGCAGAATACCATTGAAATAGAGAAAGAAACACGTTCGGCAGCTTTGGAAAGGCTTACACTTCACTGAAATGTAGTACTACACTCTATAACACAGTTGAGAGACAATGTTCCTAGCTCCCTCAGT
The DNA here is from genome assembly GCF_964339955.1 of Pipistrellus hanaki. NCBI lineage: Eukaryota > Metazoa > Chordata > Mammalia > Chiroptera > Vespertilionidae > Pipistrellus > Pipistrellus hanaki. The sequence continues at coordinate 850,464 of NC_140511.1, forward strand.
TCATAACAGTGTGTAGGAAGTTGTTTGATAAAGTGGGCAAAGCTTATACTTGGGCCAGAAGGCAGAATATAGGAAACTACATGAAAACATGAATAACTCAGTGAAAATGACTGTAAACAGATGAGAACTTGTTTAGAACAGCTGAAAGAGAAACTCCAAGTCAGTTCTTAGTGTAGAAAAGGTAGCTAAGATAAGGGAAATCCTTAATACCAGTTAAGATCCCATGAAACATTGTATGAATTCTATATTCTTTACTTAAAGGAAACTAGAGTGGTAAATGTGTGTTATACAAGGCAGAATACCATTGAAATAGAGAAAGAAACACTTTCGGCAGCTTTGGAAAGGCTTACACTTCACTGAAATGTAGTACTACACTCTATAACACAGTTGAGAGACAATGTTCCCTAGCTCCCTCAGTTCATAACAGTGTGTAGGAAGTTGTTTGATAAAGTGGGCAAAGCTTATACTAGGGCCAGAAGGCAGAATATAGGAAACTACATGAAAACATGAATAACTCAGTGAAAATGACTGTAAACAGATGAGAACTTGTTTAGAACAGCTGAAAGAGAATCTCCAAGTCAGTTCTTAGTGTAGAAAAGGTAGATAAGATAAGGAAAATCCTTAATTCGAGTTAAGATAACATCAAACACTGTATGAATCCTATATTCATTACTTAAAGGAGACTAGAGTGGTAAATGTGTGTTATACAAAGAAGAATACCATTGAAATAGAGAAAGAAACAAGTTTGGCAGCTTTGGAAAGCCTTACACTTCACTGAAATGTAGTACTACACTCTATAACACAGTTGAGAGACAATGTTCCCTAGCTCCCTCAGTTCATAACAGTGTGTAGGAAGTTGTTTGATAAAGTGGCCAAAGCTTATACTTGGGCCAGAAGGCAGAATATAGGAAACTACATGAAAACATGAATAATTCAGTGAAAATGACTGTAAACAGATGAGAACTTGTTTAGAACAGCTGAAAGAGAATCTGCAATTCAGTTCTCAGTGTAGAAAAGTAGCTAAGATAAGGAAAATCCTTAATTCGAGTTAAGATAACATCAAACACTGTATGAATCCTATATTCATTACTTAAAGGAGACTAGAGTGGTAAATGTGTGTTGTACAAGGCAGAATACCATTGAAATAGAAAAAGAAACACGTTCGGCAGCTTTGGAAAGCCTTACACTACACTGAAATGTAGTACTACACTCTATAACACAGTTCAGAGACAATGTTCCCTAGCTCCCTCAGTTCATAACAGTGTGTAGGAAGTTGTTTGATAAGGTGGGCAAAGCTTATACTTGGGCCAGAAGGCAGAATATAGGAAACTACATGAAAACATGAATAATTCATTGAAAATGACTGTAAACAGATGAGAACTTGTTTAGAACAGCTGAAAGAGAATCTCCAAGTCAGTTCTTAGTGTAGAAAAGGTAGCTAAGTTAAGGGAAATCCTTAATTCTAGTTAAGATCACATGAAACATTGTATGAATCCTATATTCTTTACTTAAAGGAAACTAGAGTGGTAAATGTGTGTTATACAAGGCAGAATACCATTGAAATAGAGAAAGAAACACTTTCGGCAGCTTTGGAAAGGCTTACACTTCACTGAAATGTAGTACTACACTCTATAACACAGTTGAGAGACAATGTGTCCTAGCTGCCTCAGTTCATAACAGAGTGTAGGAAGGTGTTTGATAAAGTGGGCAAAGCTTATACTTGGGCCAGAAGGCAGAATATAGGAAACTACATGAAAACATGAATAATTCAGTGAAAATGACTGTAAACAGATGAGAACTTGTTTAGAACAGCTGAAAGAGAATCTCCAAGTCAGTTCTTAGTGTAGAAAAGGTAGCTAAGATAAGGAAAATCCTTAATTCGAGTTAAGATAACATCAAACACTGTATGAATCCTATATTCATTACTTAAAGGAGACTAGAGTGGTAAATGTGTGTTATACAAAGCAGAATACCATTGAAATAGAGAAAGAAACAAGTTTGGCAGCTTTGGAAAGCCTTACACTTCACTGAAATGTAGTACTACACTCTATAACACAGTTGAGAGACAATGTTCCCTAGCTCCCTCAGTTCATAACAGTGTGTAGGAAGTTGTTTGATAAAGTGGCCAAAGCTTATACTAGGGCCAGAAGGCAGAATATAGGAAACTACATGAAAACATGAATAACTCAGTGAAAATGACTGTAAACAGATGAGAACTTGTTTACAACAGCTGAAAGAGAATCTCCAAGTCAGTTCTTAGTGTAGAAAAGGTAGATAAGATAAGGAAAATCCTTAATTCGAGTTAAGATAACATCAAACACTGTATGAATCCTATATTCATTACTTAAAGGAGACTAGAGTGGTAAATGTGTGTTATACAAAGAAGAATACCATTGAAATAGAGAAAGAAACAAGTTTGGCAGCTTTGGAAAGCCTTACACTTCACTGAAATGTAGTACTACACTCTATAACACAGTTGAGAGACAATGTTCCCTAGCTCCCTCAGTTCATAACAGTGTGTAGGAAGTTGTTTGATAAAGTGGCCAAAGCTTATACTAGGGCCAGAAGGCAGAATATAGGAAACTACATGAAAACATGAATAATTCATTGAAAATGACTGTAAACAGATGAGAACTTGTTTAGAACAGCTGAAAGAGAATCTGTAATTCAGTTCTCAGTTTAGAAAAGTAGCTAAGATAAGGAAAATCCTTAATTCCAGTTAAGATCACATGAAACACTCTATGAATCCTATATTCTTTACTTAAAGGAGACTAGAGTGGTAAATGTGTGTTATACAAGGCAGAATACTATTGAAATAGAGAAAAAACACGTTCGGCAGCTTTGGAAAGCCTTACACTTCACTGAAATGTAGTACTACACTCTATAACACAGTTGAGAGACAATGTTCCCGAGCTGCCTCAGTTCATAACAGTGTGTAGGAAGTTGTTTGATAAAGTGGGCAAAGCTTATACTTGGGCCAGAAGGCAGAATATAGGAAACTACATGAAAACATGAATAATTCAGTGAAAATGACTGTAAACAGATGAGAACTTGTTTAGAACAGATGAAAACTGTTCCCCAAGTCAGTTCTTAGTGTAGAAAAGGTAGCTAAATCCGGGAAATCCTTAATTCGAGTTAAGATAACATCAAACACTGTATGAATCCTATATTGTTTATTTAAAGGAGACTAGAGTGGTAAATGTGTGTTATATAAGGCAGAATACCATTGAAATAGAGAAAGAAACACGTTTGGCAGCTTTGGAAATCATTACACTTCACTGAAATGTAGTACTACACTCTATAACACAGTTGAGAGACAATGTTCCTAGCTCCCTCAGTTCATAACAGTGTGTAGGAAGTTGTTTGATAAAGTGGGCAAAGCTTATACTTGGGCCAGAAGGCAGAATATAGGAAACTACATGAAAACATGAATAACTCAGTGAAAATGACTGTAAACAGATGAGAACTTGTTTAGAACAGCTGAAAGAGAAACTCCAAGTCAGTTCTTAGTGTAGAAAAGGTAGCTAAGATAAGGGAAATCCTTAATACCAGTTAAGATCCCATGAAACATTGTATGAATTCTATATTCTTTACTTAAAGGAAACTAGAGTGGTAAATGTGTGTTATACAAGGCAGAATACCATTGAAATAGAGAAAGAAACACTTTCGGCAGCTTTGGAAAGGCTTACACTTCACTGAAATGTAGTACTACACTCTATAACACAGTTGAGAGACAATGTTCCCTAGCTGCCTCAGTTCATAACAGTGTGTAGGAAGTTGTTTGATAAAGTGGGCAAAGCTTATACTTGGGCCAGAAGGCAGAATATAGGAAACTACATGAAAACATGAATAATTCAGTGAAAATGACTGTAAACAGATGAGAACTTGTTTAGAACAGCTGAAAGAGAATCTCCAAGTCAGTTCTTAGTGTAGAAAAGGTAGCTAAGATAAGGAAAATCCTTAATTCGAGTTAAGATAACATCAAACACTGTATGAATCCTATATTCATTACTTAAAGGAGACTAGAGTGGTAAATGTGTGTTATACAAGGCAGAATACCATTGAAATAGAGAAAGAAACAAGTTTGGCAGCTTTGGAAAGCCTTACACTTCACTGAAATGTAGTACTACACTCTATAACACAGTTGAGAGACAATGTTCCCTAGCTCCCTCAGTTCATAACAGTGTGAAGGAAGTTGTTTGATAAAGTGGCCAAAGCTTATACTTGGGCCAGAAGGCAGAATATAGGAAACTACATGAAAACATGAATAATTCATTGAAAATGACTGTAAACAGATGAGAACTTGTTTAGAACAGCTGAAAGAGAACCTCCAAGTCAGTTCTTAGTGTAGAAAAGGTAGCTAAGATAAGGAAAATCCTTAATTCGAGTTAAGATAACATCAAACACTGTATGAATCCCATATTCATTACTTAAAGGAGACTAGAGTGGTAAATGTGTGTTATACAAGGCAGAATACCATTGAAATAGAGAAAGAAACACGTTCAGCAGCTTTGAAAGCCTTACACTACACTGAAATGTAGTACTACACTCTATAACACAGTTCAGAGACAATGTTCCCTAGCTCCCTCAGTTCATAACAGTGTGTAGGAAGTTGTTTGATAAGGTGGGCAAACCTTATACTTGGGCCAGAAGGCAGAATATAGGAAACTACATGAAAACATGAATAATTCATTGAAAATGACTGTAAACAGATGAGAACTTGTTTAGAACAGCTGAAAGAGAATTTCCAAGTCAGTTCTTAGTGTAGAAAAGGTAGCTAAGATAAGGGAAATCCTTAATTCCAGTTAAGATCACATGAAACACTCTATGAATCCTATATTCTTTACTTAAAGGAGACTAGAGTGGTAAATGTGTGTTATACAAGGCAGAATACCATTGAAATAGAGAAACAAACACGTTCGGCAGCTTTGGAAAGCCTTACACTTCACTGAAATGTAGTACTACACTCTATAACACAGTTGAGAGACAATGTTCCCGAGCTGCCTCAGTTCATAACAGTGTGTAGGAAGTTGTTTGATAAAGTGGGCAAAGCTTATACTTGGGCCAGAAGGCAGAATATAGGAAACTACATGAAAACATGAATAATTCAGTGAAAATGACTGTAAACAGATGAGAACTTGTTTAGAACAGATGAAAGAGATTCTCCAAGTCAGTTCTTAGTGTAGAAAAGGTAGCTAAATCCAGGAAATCCTTAATTCGAGTTAAGATAACATCAAACACTGTATGAATCCTATATTGTTTATTTAAAGAAGACTAGAGTGGTAAATGTGTGTTATATAAGGCAGAATACCATTGAAATAGAGAAAGAAACACGTTTGGCAGCTCTGGAAAGCATTACACTTCACTGAAATGTAGTACTACACTCTATAACACAGTTGAGAGACAATGTTCCTAGCTCCCTCAGTTCATAACAGTGTGTAGGAAGTTGTTTGATAAAGTGGGCAAAGCTTATACTTGGGCCAGAAGGCAGCATATAGGAAACTACATGAAAACATGAATAATTCAGTGAAAATGACTGTAAACAGATGAGAACTTGTTTAGAACAGCTGAAAGAGAATCTCCAAGTCAGTTCTTAGTGTAGAAAAGGTAGCTAAGATAAGGAAAATCCTTAATTCGAGTTAAGATAACATCAAACACTGTATGAATCCTATATTCATTACTTAAAGTAGACTAGAGTGGTAAATGTGTGTTATACAAGGCAGAATACCATTGAAATAGAGAAAGAAACACGTTCAGCAGCTTTGGAAAGCCTTACACTACACTGAAATGTAGTACTACACTCTATAACACAGTTCAGAGACAATGTTCCCTAGCTCCCTCAGTTCATAACAGTGTGTAGGAAGTTGTTTGATAAGGTGGGCAAAGCTTATACTTGGGGCAGAAGGCAGAATATAGGAAACTACATGAAAACATGAATAATTCATTGAAAATGACTGTAAACAGATGAGAACTTGTTTAGAACAGCTGAAAGAGAATCTCCAAGTCAGTTCTTAGTGTAGAAAAGGTAGCTAAGATAAGGGAAATCCTTAATTCCAGTTAAGATCACATGAAACACTCTATGAATCCTATATTCTTTACTTAAAGGAGACTAGAGTGGTAAATGTGTGTTATACAAGGCAGAATACCATTGAAATAGAGAAACAAACACGTTCGGCAGCTTTGGAAAGCCTTACACTTCACTGAAATGTAGTACTACACTCTATAACACAGTTGAGAGACAATGTTCCCGAGCTGCCTCAGTTCATAACAGTGTGTAGGAAGTTGTTTGATAAAGTGGGCAAAGCTTATACTTGGGCCAGAAGGCAGAATATAGGAAACTACATGAAAACATGAATAATTCAGTGAAAATGACTGTAAACAGATGAGAACGTGTTTAGAACAGATGAAAGAGATTCTCCAAGTCAGTTCTTAGTGTAGAAAAGGTAGCTAAGATAAGGAAAATCCTTAATTCGAGTTAAGATAACATCAAACACTGTATGAATCCTATATTGTTTACTTAAAGGAGACTAGAGTGGTAAATGTGTGTTATATTAGGCAGAATACCATTGAAATAGAGAAATAAACACGTTTGGCAGCTTTGGAAAGCGTTACACTTCACTGAAATGTAGTACTACACTCTATAACACAGTTGAGAGACAATGTTCCTAGCTCCCTCAGTTCATAACAGTGTATAGGAAGTTGTTTGATAAAGTGGGCATAGCTTATACTTGGGCCAGAAGGCAGAATATAGGAAACTACATGAAAACATGAATAATTCATTGAAAATGACTGTAAACACATGAGAACTTGTTTAGAACAGCTGAAAGAGAATCTCCAAGTCAGTTCTTAGTGTAGAAAAGGTAGCTACTATCCAGGAAATCCTTAATTCGAGTTAAGATCACATGAAAAACTGTATGAATCCTATATTCTTTACTTAAAGGAAACTAGAGTGGTAAATGTGTGTTATACAAGGCAGAATACCATTGAAATAGAGAAAGAAACACATTCGGCAACTTTGAAAAGGCTTACACTTCACTGAAATGTAGTACTACACTCTATAACACAGTTGAGAGACAATGTTCCCTAGCTGCCTCAGTTCATAACAGAGTGTAGGAAGGTGTTTGATAAAGTAGGCAAAGCTTATACTTGGGCCAAAAGGCAGAATATAGGAAACTACATGAAAACATGAATAACTCAGTGAAAATGACTGTAAACAGATGAGAACTTGTTTAGAACAGCTGAAAGAGAAACTCCAAGTCAGTTCTTAGTGTAGAAAAGGTAGCTAAGATAAGGGAAATCCTTAATACCAGTTAAGATCCCATGAAACATTGTATGAATTCTATATTCTTTACTTAAAGGAAACTACAGTGGTAAATGTGTGTTATACAAGGCAGAATACCATTGAAATAGAGAAAGAAACACTTTCGGCAGCTTTGGAAAGGCTTACACTTCACTGAAATGTAGTACTACACTCTATAACACAGTTGAGAGACAATGTTCCCTAGCTGCCTCAGTTCATAAGAGTGTGTAGGAAGTTGTTTGATAAAGTGGGCAAAGCTTATACTTGGGCCAGAAGGCAGAATATAGGAAACTACATGAAAACATGAATAATTCAGTGAAAATGACTGTAAACAGATGAGAACTTGTTTAGAACAGCTGAAAGAGAATCTCCAAGTCAGTTCTTAGTGTAGAAAAGGTAGCTAAGATAAGGAAAATCCTAAATTCGAGTTAAGATAACATCAAACACTGTATGAATCCTATATTCATTACTTAAAGGAGACTAGAGTGGTAAATGTGTGTTATACAAGGCAGAATACCATTGAAATAGAGAAAGAAACAAGTTTGGCAGCTTTGGAAAGCCTTACACTTCACTGAAATGTAGTACTACACTCTGTAACACAGTTGAGAGACAATGTTCCCTAGCTCCCTCAGTTCATAACAGTGTGAAGGAAGTTGTTTGATAAAGTGGCCAAAGCTTATACTTGGGCCAGAAGGCAGAATATAGGAAACTACATGAAAACATGAATAATTCATTGAAAATGACTGTAAACAGATGAGAACTTGTTTAGAACAGCTGAAAGAGAACCTCCAAGTCAGTTCTTAGTGTAGAAAAGGTAGCTAAGATAAGGAAAATCCTTAATTCGAGTTAAGATAACATCAAACACTGTATGAAAACTATATTCATTACTTAAAGGAGACTAGAGTGGTAAATGTGTGTTATACAAGGCAGAATACCATTGAAATAGAGAAAGAAACACGTTCAGCAGCTTTGGAAAGCCTTACACTACACTGAAATGAGGTACTACACTCTATAACACAGTTCAGAGACAATGTTCCCTAGCTCCCTCAGTTCATAACAGTGTGTAGGAAGTTGTTTGATAAAGTGGGCAAAGCTTATACTTGGGCCAGAAGGCAGCATATAGGAAACTACATGAAAACATGAATAATTCAGTGAAAATGACTGTAAACAGATGAGAACTTGTTTAGAACAGCTGAAAGAGAATCTCCAAGTCAGTTCTTAGTGTAGAAAAGGTAGCTAAGATAAGGAAAATCCTTAATTCGAGTTTAGATAACATCAAACACTGTATGAATCCTATATTCATTACTTAAAGTAGACTAGAGTGGTAAATGTGTGTTATACAAGGCAGAATACCATTGAAATAGAGAAAGAAACACGTTCAGCAGCTTTGGAAAGCCTTACACTACACTGAAATGTAGTACTACACTCTATAACACAGTTCAGAGACAATGTTCCCTAGCTCCCTCAGTTCATAACAGTGTGTAGGAAGTTGTTTGATAAGGTGGGCAAAGCTTATACTTGGGGCAGAAGGCAGAATATAGGAAACTACATGAAAACATGAATAATTCATTGAAAATGACTGTAAACAGATGAGAACTTGTTTAGAACAGCTGAAAGAGAATCTCCAAGTCAGTTCTTAGTGTAGAAAAGGTAGCTAAGATAAGGGAAATCCTTAATTCCAGTTAAGATCACATGAAACACTCTATGAATCCTATATTCTTTACTTAAAGGAGACTAGAGTGGTAAATGTGTGTTATACAAGGCAGAATACCATTGAAATAGAGAAACAAACACGTTCGGCAGCTTTGGAAAGCCTTACACTTCACTGAAATGTAGTACTACACTCTATAACACAGTTGAGAGACAATGTTCCCGAGCTGCCTCAGTTCATAACAGTGTGTAGGAAGTTGTTTGATAAAGTGGGCAAAGCTTATACTTGGGCCAGAAGGCAGAATATAGGAAACTACATGAAAACATGAATAATTCAGAGAAAATGACTGTAAACAGATGAGAACGTGTTTAGAACAGATGAAAGAGATTCTCCAAGTCAGTTCTTAGTGTAGAAAAGGTAGCTAAGATAAGGAAAATCCTTAATTCGAGTTAAGATAACATCAAACACTGTATGAATCCTATATTGTTTACTTAAAGGAGACTAGAGTGGTAAATGTGTGTTATATTAGGCAGAATACCATTGAAATAGAGAAATAAACACGTTTGGCAGCTTTGGAAAGCGTTACACTTCACTGAAATGTAGTACTACACTCTATAACACAGTTGAGAGACAATGTTCCTAGCTCCCTCAGTTCATAACAGTGTGTAGGAAGTTGTTTGATAAAGTGGGCATAGCTTATACTTGGGCCAGAAGGCAGCATATAGGAAACTACATGAAAACATGAATAATTCATTGAAAATGACTGTAAACACATGAGAACTTGTTTAGAACAGCTGAAAGAGAATCTCCAAGTCAGTTCTTAGTGTAGAAAAGGTAGCTACTATCCAGGAAATCCTTAATTCGAGTTAAGATCACATGAAAAACTGTATGAATCCTATATTCTTTACTTAAAGGAAACTAGAGTGGTAAATGTGTGTTATACAAGGCAGAATACCATTGAAATAGAGAAAGAAACACATTCGGCAACTTTGAAAAGGCTTACACTTCACTGAAATGTAGTACTACACTCTATAACACAGTTGAGAGACAATGTTCCCTAGCTGCCTCAGTTCATAAGAGTGTGTAGGAAGTTGTTTGATAAAGTGGGCAAAGCTTATACTTGGGCCAGAAGGCAGAATATAGGAAACTACATGAAAACATGAATAATTCAGTGAAAATGACTGTAAACAGATGAGAACTTGTTTAGAACAGCTGAAAGAGAATCTCCAAGTCAGTTCTTAGTGTAGAAAAGGTAGCTAAGATAAGGAAAATCCTTAATTCGAGTTAAGATAACATCAAACACTGTATGAATCCTATATTCATTACTTAAAGGAGACTAGAGTGGTAAATGTGTGTTATACAAGGCAGAATACCATTGAAATAGAGAAAGAAACAAGTTTGGCAGCTTTGGAAAGCCTTACACTTCACTGAAATGTAGTACTACACTCTGTAACACAGTTGAGAGACAATGTTCCCTAGCTCCCTCAGTTCATAACAGTGTGAAGGAAGTTGTTTGATAAAGTGGCCAAAGCTTATACTTGGGCCAGAAGGCAGAATATAGGAAACTACATGAAAACATGAATAATTCATTGAAAATGACTGTAAACAGATGAGAACTTGTTTAGAACAGCTGAAAGAGAATCTCCAAGTCAGTTCTTAGTGTAGAAAAGGTAGCTAAGATAAGGGAAATCCTTAATTCCAGTTAAGATCACATGAAACACTCTATGAATCCTATATTCTTTACTTAAAGGAGACTAGAGTGGTAAATGTGTGTTATACAAGGCAGAATACCATTGAAATAGAGAAACAAACACGTTCGGCAGCTTTGGAAAGCCTTACACTTCACTGAAATGTAGTACTACACTCTATAACACAGTTGAGAGACAATGTTCCCGAGCTGCCTCAGTTCATAACAGTGTGTAGGAAGTTGTTTGATAAAGTGGGCAAAGCTTATACTTGGGCCAGAAGGCAGAATATAGGAAACTACATGAAAACATGAATAATTCAGTGAAAATGACTGTAAACAGATGAGAACGTGTTTAGAACAGATGAAAGAGATTCTCCAAGTCAGTTCTTAGTGTAGAAAAGGTAGCTAAGATAAGGAAAATCCTTAATTCGAGTTAAGATAACATCAAACACTGTATGAATCCTATATTGTTTACTTAAAGGAGACTAGAGTGGTAAATGTGTGTTATATTAGGCAGAATACCATTGAAATAGAGAAATAAACACGTTTGGCAGCTTTGGAAAGCGTTACACTTCACTGAAATGTAGTACTACACTCTATAACACAGTTGAGAGACAATGTTCCTAGCTCCCTCAGTTCATAACAGTGTGTAGGAAGTTGTTTGATAAAGTGGGCATAGCTTATACTTGGGCCAGAAGGCAGCATATAGGAAACTACATGAAAACATGAATAATTCATTGAAAATGACTGTAAACACATGAGAACTTGTTTAGAACAGCTGAAAGAGAATCTCCAAGTCAGTTCTTAGTGTAGAAAAGGTAGCTACTATCCAGGAAATCCTTAATTCGAGTTAAGATCACATGAAAAACTGTATGAATCCTATATTCTTTACTTAAAGGAAACTAGAGTGGTAAATGTGTGTTATACAAGGCAGAATACCATTGAAATAGAGAAAGAAACACTTTCGGCAGCTTTGGAAAGGCTTACACTTCACTGAAATGTAGTACTACACTCTATAACACAGTTGAGAGACAATGTTCCCTAGCTGCCTCAGTTCATAACAGAGTGTAGGAAGGTGTTTGCTAAAGTGGGCAAAGCTTATACTTGGGCCAGAAGGCAGAATATAGGAAACTACATGAAAACATGAATAATTCAGTGAAAATGACTGTAAACAGATTAGATCTTCTTTAGAACAGCTGAAAGAGAATCTCCAAGTCAGTTCTTAGTGTAGAAAAGGTAGCTAAGATAAGGGAAATCCTTAATTCCAGTTAAGATCACATGAAACACTCTATGAATCCTATATTCTTTACTTAAAGGAGACTAGAGTGGTAAATGTGTGTTATACAAGGCAGAATACCATTGAAATAGAGAAACAAACACGTTCGGCAGCTTTGGAAAGCCTTACACTTCACTGAAATGTAGTACTACACTCTATAACACAGTTGAGAGACAATGTTCCCGAGCTGCCTCAGTTCATAACAGTGTGTAGGAAGTTGTTTGATAAAGTGGGCAAAGCTTATACTTGGGCCAGAAGGCAGAATATAGGAAACTACATGAAAACATGAATAATTTAGTGAAAATGACTGTAAACAGATGAGAACGTGTTTAGAACAGATGAAAGAGATTCTCCAAGTCAGTTCTTAGTGTAGAAAAGGTAGCTAAATCCGGGAAATCCTTAATTCGAGTTAAGATAACATCAAACACTGTATGAATCCTATATTCATTACTTAAAGGAGACTAGAGTGGTAAATGTGTGTTATACAAGGCAGAATACCATTGAAATAGAGAAAGAAACACGTTCAGCAGCTTTGGAAAGCCTTACACTACACTGAAATGTAGTACTACACTCTATAACACAGTTCAGAGACAATGTTCCCTAGCTCCCTCAGTTCATAACAGTGTGTAGGAAGTTGTTTGATAAGGTGGGCAAAGCTTATACTTGGGCCAGAAGGCAGAATATAGGAAACTACATGAAAACATGAATAATTCAGTGAAAATGACGGTAAACAGATGAGAACTTGTTTAGAACAGCTGAAAGAGAATCTCCAAGTCAGTTCTTAGTGTAGAAAAGGTAGCTAAGATAAGGAAAATCCTTAATTCGAGTTAAGATAACATCAAACACTGTATGAATCCTATATTCATTACTTAAAGGAGACTAGAGTGGTAAATGTGTGTTATACAAGGCAGAATACCATTGAAATAGAGAAAGAAACAAGTTTGGCAGCTTTGGAAAGCCTTACACTTCACTGAAATGTAGTACTACACTCTGTAACACAGTTGAGAGACAATGTTCCCTAGCTCCCTCAGTTCATAACAGTGTGAAGGAAGTTGTTTGATAAAGTGGCCAAAGCTTATACTTGGGCCAGAAGGCAGAATATAGGAAACTACATGAAAACATGAATAATTCATTGAAAATGACTGTAAACAGATGAGAACTTGTTTAGAACAGCTGAAAGAGAACCTCCAAGTCAGTTCTTAGTGTAGAAAAGGTAGCTAAGATAAGGAAAATCCTTAATTCGAGTTAAGATAACATCAAACACTGTATGAATCCTATATTCATTACTTAAAGGAGACTAGAGTGGTAAATGTGTGTTATACAAGGCAGAATACCATTGACATAGAGAAAGAAACACGTTCAGCAGCTTTGGAAAGCCTTACACTACACTGAAATGTAGTACTACACTCTATAACACAGTTCAGAGACAATGTTCCCTAGCTCCCTCAGTTCATAACAGTGTGTAGGAAGTTGTTTGATAAAGTGGGCAAAGCTTATACTTGGGCCAGAAGGCAGCATATAGGAAACTACATGAAAACATGAATAATTCAGTGAAAATGACTGTAAACAGATGAGAACTTGTTTAGAACAGCTGAAAGAGAATCTCCAAGTCAGTTCTTAGTGTAGAAAAGGTAGCTAAGATAAGGAAAATCCTTAATTCGAGTTTAGATAACATCAAACACTGTATGAATCCTATATTCATTACTTAAATTAGACTAGAGTGGTAAATGTGTGTTATACAAGGCAGAATACCATTGAAATAGAGAAAGAAACACGTTCAGCAGCTTTGGAAAGCCTTACACTACACTGAAATGTAGTACTACACTCTATAACACAGTTCAGAGACAATGTTCCCTAGCTCCCTCAGTTCATAACAGTGTGTAGGAAGTTGTTTGATAAGGTGGGCAAAGCTTATACTTGGGGCAGAAGGCAGAATATAGGAAACTACATGAAAACATGAATAATTCATTGAAAATGACTGTAAACAGATGAGAACTTGTTTAGAACAGCTGAAAGAGAATCTCCAAGTCAGTTCTTAGTGTAGAAAAGGTAGCTACTATCCAGGAAATCCTTAATTCGAGTTAAGATTACATGAAAAACTGTATGAATCCTATATTCTTTACCTAAAGGAAACTAGAGTGGTAAATGTGTGTTATACAAGGCAGAATACCATTGAAATAGAGAAAGAAACACATTCGGCAACTTTGAAAAGGCTTACACTTCACTGAAATGTAGTACTACACTCTATAACACAGTTGAGAGACAATGTTCCCTAGCTGCCTCAGTTCATAACAGAGTGTAGGAAGGTGTTTGATAAAGTAGGCAAAGCTTATACTTGGGCCAGAAGGCAGAATATAGGAAACTACATGAAAACATGAATAACTCAGTGAAAATGACTGTAAACAGATGAGAACTTGTTTAGAACAGCTGAAAGAGAAACTCCAAGTCAGTTCTTAGTGTAGAAAAGGTAGCTAAGATAAGGGAAATCCTTAATACCAGTTAAGATCCCATGAAACATTGTATGAATCCTATATTCTTTACTTAAAGGCAACTAGAGTGGTAAATGTGTGTTATACAAGGCAGAATAGCATTGAAATAGAGAAAGAAACACTTTCGGCAGCTTTGGAAAGGCTTACACTTCACTGAAATGTAGTACTACACTCTATAACACAGTTGAGAGACAATGTTCCCTAGCTGCCTCATTTCATAACAGAGTGTAGGAAGGTGTTTGCTAAAGTGGGCAAAGCTTATACTTGGGCCAGAAGGCAGAATATAGGAAACTACATGAAAACATGAATAATTCAGTGAAAATGACTGTAAACAGATTAGATCTTCTTTAGAACAGCTGAAAGAGAATCTCCAAGTCAGTTCTTAGTGTAGAAAAGGTAGCTAAGATAAGGGAAATCCTTAATTCCAGTTAAGATCACATGAAACACTCTATGAATCCTATATTCTTTACTTAAAGGAGACTAGAGTGGTAAATGTGTGTTATACAAGGCAGAATACCATTGAAATAGAGAAACAAACACGTTCGGCAGCTTTGGAAAGCCTTACACTTCACTGAAATGTAGTACTACACTCTATAACACAGTTGAGAGACAATGTTCCCGAGCTGCCTCAGTTCATAACAGTGTGTAGGAAGTTGTTTGATAAAGTGGGCAAAGCTTATACTTGGGCCAGAAGGCAGAATATAGGAAACTACATGAAAACATGAATAATTTAGTGAAAATGACTGTAAACAGATGAGAACGTGTTTAGAACAGATGAAAGAGATTCTCCAAGTCAGTTCTTAGTGTAGAAAAGGTAGCTAAATCCGGGAAATCCTTAATTCGAGTTAAGATAACATCAAACACTGTATGAATCCTATATTCATTACTTAAAGGAGACTAGAGTGGTAAATGTGTGTTATACAAGGCAGAATACCATTGAAATAGAGAAAGAAACACGTTCAGCAGCTTTGGAAAGCCTTACACTACACTGAAATGTAGTACTACACTCTATAACACAGTTCAGAGACAATGTTCCCTAGCTCCCTCAGTTCATAACAGTGTGTAGGAAGTTGTTTGATAAGGTGGGCAAAGCTTATACTTGGGCCAGAAGGCAGAATATAGGAAACTACATGAAAACATGAATAATTCAGTGAAAATGACGGTAAACAGATGAGAACTTGTTTAGAACAGCTGAAAGAGAATATCCAAGTCAGTTCTTAGTGTAGAAAAGGTAGCTAAGATAAGGAAAATCCTTAATTCGAGTTAAGATAACATCAAACACTGTATGAATCCTATATTCATTACTTAAAGGAGACTAGAGTGGTAAATGTGTGTTATACAAGGCAGAATACCATTGAAATAGAGAAAGAAACAAGTTTGGCAGCTTTGGAAAGCCTTACACTTCACTGAAATGTAGTACTACACTCTGTAACACAGTTGAGAGACAATGTTCCCTAGCTCCCTCAGTTCATAACAGTGTGAAGGAAGTTGTTTGATAAAGTGGCCAAAGCTTATACTTGGGCCAGAAGGCAGAATATAGGAAACTACATGAAAACATGAATAATTCATTGAAAATGACTGTAAACAGATGAGAACTTGTTTAGAACAGCTGAAAGAGAACCTCCAAGTCAGTTCTTAGTGTAGAAAAGGTAGCTAAGATAAGGAAAATCCTTAATTCGAGTTAAGATAACATCAAACACTGTATGAATCCTATATTCATTACTTAAAGGAGACTAGAGTGGTAAATGTGTGTTATACAAGGCAGAATACCATTGACATAGAGAAAGAAACACGTTCAGCAGCTTTGGAAAGCCTTACACTACACTGAAATGTAGTACTACACTCTATAACACAGTTCAGAGACAATGTTCCCTAGCTCCCTCAGTTCATAACAGTGTGTAGGAAGTTGTTTGATAAAGTGGGCAAAGCTTATACTTGGGCCAGAAGGCAGCATATAGGAAACTACATGAAAACATGAATAATTCAGTGAAAATGACTGTAAACAGATGAGAACTTGTTTAGAACAGCTGAAAGAGAATCTCCAAGTCAGTTCTTAGTGTAGAAAAGGTAGCTAAGATAAGGAAAATCCTTAATTCGAGTTTAGATAACATCAAACACTGTATGAATCCTATATTCATTACTTAAATTAGACTAGAGTGGTAAATGTGTGTTATACAAGGCAGAATACCATTGAAATAGAGAAAGAAACACGTTCAGCAGCTTTGGAAAGCCTTACACTACACTGAAATGTAGTACTACACTCTATAACACAGTTCAGAGACAATGTTCCCTAGCTCCCTCAGTTCATAACAGTGTGTAGGAAGTTGTTTGATAAGGTGGGCAAAGCTTATACTTGGGGCAGAAGGCAGAATATAGGAAACTACATGAAAACATGAATAATTCATTGAAAATGACTGTAAACAGATGAGAACTTGTTTAGAACAGCTGAAAGAGAATCTCCAAGTCAGTTCTTAGTGTAGAAAAGGTAGCTACTATCCAGGAAATCCTTAATTCGAGTTAAGATTACATGAAAAACTGTATGAATCCTATATTCTTTACCTAAAGGAAACTAGAGTGGTAAATGTGTGTTATACAAGGCAGAATACCATTGAAATAGAGAAAGAAACACATTCGGCAACTTTGAAAAGGCTTACACTTCACTGAAATGTAGTACTACACTCTATAACACAGTTGAGAGACAATGTTCCCTAGCTGCCTCAGTTCATAACAGAGTGTAGGAAGGTGTTTGATAAAGTAGGCAAAGCTTATACTTGGGCCAGAAGGCAGAATATAGGAAACTACATGAAAACATGAATAACTCAGTGAAAATGACTGTAAACAGATGAGAACTTGTTTAGAACAGCTGAAAGAGAAACTCCAAGTCAGTTCTTAGTGTAGAAAAGGTAGCTAAGATAAGGGAAATCCTTAATACCAGTTAAGATCCCATGAAACATTGTATGAATCCTATATTATTTACTTAAAGGCAACTAGAGTGGTAAATGTGTGTTATACAAGGCAGAATAGCATTGAAATAGAGAAAGAAACACTTTCGGCAGCTTTGGAAAGGCTTACACTTCACTGAAATGTAGTACTACACTCTATAACACAGTTGAGAGACAATGTTCCCTAGCTGCCTCAGTTCATAACAGAGTGTAGGAAGGTGTTTGCTAAAGTGGGCAAAGCTTATACTTGGGCCAGAAGGCAGAATATAGGAAACTACATGAAAACATGAATAATTCAGTGAAAATGACTGTAAACAGATTAGATCTTCTTTAGAACAGCTGAAAGAGAATCTCCAAGTCAGTTCTTAGTGTAGAAAAGGTAGCTAAGATAAGGGAAATCCTTAATTCCAGTTAAGATCACATGAAACACTCTATGAATCCTATATTCTTTACTTAAAGGAGACTAGAGTGGTAAATGTGTGTTATACAAGGCAGAATACCATTGAAATAGAGAAACAAACACGTTCGGCAGCTTTGGAAAGCCTTACACTTCACTGAAATGTAGTACTACACTCTATAACACAGTTGAGAGACAATGTTCCCGAGCTGCCTCAGTTCATAACAGTGTGTAGGAAGTTGTTTGATAAAGTGGGCAAAGCTTATACTTGGGCCAGAAGGCAGAATATAGGAAACTACATGAAAACATGAATAATTTAGTGAAAATGACTGTAAACAGATGAGAACGTGTTTAGAACAGATGAAAGAGATTCTCCAAGTCAGTTCTTAGTGTAGAAAAGGTAGCTAAATCCGGGAAATCCTTAATTCGAGTTAAGATAACATCAAACACTGTATGAATCCTATATTCATTACTTAAAGGAGACTAGAGTGGTAAATGTGTGTTATACAAGGCAGAATACCATTGAAATAGAGAAAGAAACACGTTCAGCAGCTTTGGAAAGCCTTACACTACACTGAAATGTAGTACTACACTCTATAACACAGTTCAGAGACAATGTTCCCTAGCTCCCTCAGTTCATAACAGTGTGTAGGAAGTTGTTTGATAAGGTGGGCAAAGCTTATACTTGGGGCAGAAGGCAGAATATAGGAAACTACATGAAAACATGAATAATTCATTGAAAATGACTGTAAACAGATGAGAACTTGTTTAGAACAGCTGAAAGAGAATCTCCAAGTCAGTTCTTAGTGTAGAAAAGGTAGCTAAGATAAGGGAAATCCTTAATTCCAGTTAAGATCACATGAAACACTCTATGAATCCTATATTCTTTACTTAAAGGAGACTAGAGTGGTAAATGTGTGTTATACAAGGCAGAATACCATTGAAATAGAGAAACAGACACGTTCGGCAGCTTTGGAAAGCCTTACACTTCACTGAAATGTAGTACTACACTCTATAACACAGTTGAGAGACAATGTTCCCGAGCTTCATCAGTTCATAACAGTGTGTAGGAAGTTGTTTGATAAAGTGGGCAAAGCTTATACTTGGGCCAGAAGGCAGAATATAGGAAACTACATGAAAACATGAATAATTCAGTGAAAATGACTGTAAACAGATGAGAACGTGTTTAGAACAGATGAAAGAGATTCTCCAAGTCAGTTCTTAGTGTAGAAAAGGTAGCTAAGATAAGGAAAATCCTTAATTCGAGTTAAGATAACATCAAACACTGTATGAATCCTATATTGTTTACTTAAAGGAGACTAGAGTGGTAAATGTGTGTTATATTAGGCAGAATACCATTGAAATAGAGAAATAAACACGTTTGGCAGCTTTGGAAAGCGTTACACTTCACTGAAATGTAGTACTACACTCTATAACACAGTTGAGAGACAATGTTCCTAGCTCCCTCAGTTCATAACAGTGTGTAGGAAGTTGTTTGATAAAGTGGGCATAGCTTATACTTGGGCCAGAAGGCAGAATATAGGAAACTACATGAAAACATGAATAATTCATTGAAAATGACTGTAAACACATGAGAACTTGTTTAGAACAGCTGAAAGAGAATCTCCAAGTCAGTTCTTAGTGTAGAAAAGGTAGCTACTATCCAGGAAATCCTTAATTCGAGTTAAGATCACATGAAAAACTGTATGAATCCTATATTCTTTACCTAAAGGAAACTAGAGTGGTAAATGTGTGTTATACAAGGCAGAATACCATTGAAATAGAGAAAGAAACACATTCGGCAACTTTGAAAAGGCTTACACTTCACTGAAATGTAGTACTACACTCTATAACACAGTTGAGAGACAATGTTCCCTAGCTGCCTCAGTTCATAACAGAGTGTAGGAAGGTGTTTGATAAAGTAGGCAAAGCTTATACTTGGGCCAGAAGGCAGAATATAGGAAACTACATGAAAACATGAATAACTCAGTGAAAATGACTGTAAACAGATGAGAACTTGTTTAGAACAGCTGAAAGAGAAACTCCAAGTCAGTTCTTAGTGTAGAAAAGGTAGCTAAGATAAGGGAAATCCTTAATACCAGTTAAGATCCCATGAAACATTGTATGAATCCTATATTCTTTACTTAAAGGCAACTAGAGTGGTAAATATGTGTTATACAAGGCAGAATAGCATTGAAATAGAGAAAGAAACACTTTCGGCAGCTTTGGAAAGGCTTACACTTCACTGAAATGTAGTACTACACTCTATAACACAGTTGAGAGACAATGTTCCCTAGCTGCCTCAGTTCATAAGAGTGTGTAGGAAGTTGTTTGATAAGGTGGGCAAAGCTTATACTTGGGCCAGAAGGCAGAATATAGGAAACTACATGAAAACATGAATAATTCAGTGAAAATGACTGTAAACAGATGAGAACTTGTTTAGAACAGCTGAAAGAGAATCTCCAAGTCAGTTCTTAGTGTAGAAAAGGTAGCTAAGATAAGGAAAATCCTAAATTCGAGTTAAGATAACATCAAACACTGTATGAATCCTATATTCATTACTTAAAGGAGACTAGAGTGGTAAATGTGTGTTATACAAGGCAGAATACCATTGAAATAGAGAAAGAAACACGTTCGGCAGCTTTGGAAAGGCTTACACTTCACTGAAATGTAGTACTACACTCTATAACACAGTTGAGAGACAATGTTCCCTAGCTGCCTCAGTTCATGAAAGAGTGTAGGAAGGTGTTTGATAAAGTAGGCAAAGCTTATACTTGGGCCAGAAGGCAGAATATAGGAAACTACATGAAAACATGAATAATTCAGTGAAAATGACTGTAAACAGATGAGAACGTGTTTAGAACAGATGAAAGAGATTCTCCAAGTCAGTTCTTAGTGTAGAAAAGGTAGCTAAGATAAGGAAAATCCTTAATTCGAGTTAAGATAACATCAAACACTGTATGAATCCTATATTGTTTACTTAAAGGAGACTAGAGTGGTAAATGTGTGTTATATTAGGCAGAATACCATTGAAATAGAGAAATAAACACGTTTGGCAGCTTTGGAAAGCGTTACACTTCACTGAAATGTAGTACTACACTCTATAACACAGTTGAGAGACAATGTTCCTAGCTCCCTCAGTTCATAACAGTGTGTAGGAAGTTGTTTGATAAAGTGGGCATAGCTTATACTTGGGCCAGAAGGCAGCATATAGGAAACTACATGAAAACATGAATAATTCATTGAAAATGACTGTAAACACATGAGAACTTGTTTAGAACAGCTGAAAGAGAATCTCCAAGTCAGTTCTTAGTGTAGAAAAGGTAGCTACTATCCAGGAAATCCTTAATTCGAGTTAAGATCACATGAAAAACTGTATGAATCCTATATTCTTTACTTAAAGGAAACTAGAGTGGTAAATGTGTGTTATACAAGGCAGAATACCATTGAAATAGAGAAAGAAACACATTCGGCAACTTTGAAAAGGCTTACACTTCACTGAAATGTAGTACTACACTCTATAACACAGTTGAGAGACAATGTTCCCTAGCTGCCTCAGTTCATAAGAGTGTGTAGGAAGTTGTTTGATAAAGTGGGCAAAGCTTATACTTGGGCCAGAAGGCAGAATATAGGAAACTACATGAAAACATGAATAATTCAGTGAAAATGACTGTAAACAGATGAGAACTTGTTTAGAACAGCTGAAAGAGAATCTCCAAGTCAGTTCTTAGTGTAGAAAAGGTAGCTAAGATAAGGAAAATCCTTAATTCGAGTTAAGATAACATCAAACACTGTATGAATCCTATATTCATTACTTAAAGGAGACTAGAGTGGTAAATGTGTGTTATACAAGGCAGAATACCATTGAAATAGAGAAAGAAACAAGTTTGGCAGCTTTGGAAAGCCTTACACTTCACTGAAATGTAGTACTACACTCTGTAACACAGTTGAGAGACAATGTTCCCTAGCTCCCTCAGTTCATAACAGTGTGAAGGAAGTTGTTTGATAAAGTGGCCAAAGCTTATACTTGGGCCAGAAGGCAGAATATAGGAAACTACATGAAAACATGAATAATTCATTGAAAATGACTGTAAACAGATGAGAACTTGTTTAGAACAGCTGAAAGAGAACCTCCAAGTCAGTTCTTAGTGTAGAAAAGGTAGCTAAGATAAGGAAAATCCTTAATTCGAGTTAAGATAACATCAAACACTGTATGAATCCTATATTCATTACTTAAAGGAGACTAGAGTGGTAAATGTGTGTTATACAAGGCAGAATACCATTGACATAGAGAAAGAAACACGTTCAGCAGCTTTGGAAAGCCTTACACTACACTGAAATGTAGTACTACACTCTATAACACAGTTCAGAGACAATGTTCCCTAGCTCCCTCAGTTCATAACAGTGTGTAGGAAGTTGTTTGATAAAGTGGGCAAAGCTTATACTTGGGCCAGAAGGCAGCATATAGGAAACTACATGAAAACATGAATAATTCAGTGAAAATGACTGTAAACAGATGAGAACTTGTTTAGAACAGCTGAAAGAGAATCTCCAAGTCAGTTCTTAGTGTAGAAAAGGTAGCTAAGATAAGGAAAATCCTTAATTCGAGTTTAGATAACATCAAACACTGTATGAATCCTATATTCATTACTTAAAGTAGACTAGAGTGGTAAATGTGTGTTATACAAGGCAGAATACCATTGAAATAGAGAAAGAAACACGTTCAGCAGCTTTGGAAAGCCTTACACTACACTGAAATGTAGTACTACACTCTATAACACAGTTCAGAGACAATGTTCCCTAGCTCCCTCAGTTCATAACAGTGTGTAGGAAGTTGTTTGATAAGGTGGGCAAAGCTTATACTTGGGGCAGAAGGCAGAATATAGGAAACTACATGAAAACATGAATAATTCATTGAAAATGACTGTAAACAGATGAGAACTTGTTTAGAACAGCTGAAAGAGAATCTCCAAGTCAGTTCTTAGTGTAGAAAAGGTAGCTACTATCCAGGAAATCCTTAATTCGAGTTAAGATAACATCAAACACTGTATGAATCCTATATTCATTACTTAAAGGAGACTAGAGTGGTAAATGTGTGTTATACAAGGCAGAATACCATTGAAATAGAGAAAGAAACACGTTCAGCAGCTTTGGAAAGCCTTACACTACACTGAAATGTAGTACTACACTCTATAACACAGTTCAGAGACAATGTTCCCTAGCTCCCTCAGTTCATAACAGTGTGTAGGAAGTTGTTTGATAAGGTGGGCAAAGCTTATACTTGGGGCAGAAGGCAGAATATAGGAAACTACATGAAAACATGAATAATTCATTGAAAATGACTGTAAACAGATGAGAACTTGTTTAGAACAGCTGAAAGAGAATCTCCAAGTCAGTTCTTAGTGTAGAAAAGGTAGCTAAGATAAGGGAAATCCTTAATTCCAGTTAAGATCACATGAAACACTCTATGAATCCTATATTCTTTACTTAAAGGAGACTAGAGTGGTAAATGTGTGTTATACAAGGCAGAATACCATTGAAATAGAGAAACAAACACGTTCGGCAGCTTTGGAAAGCCTTACACTTCACTGAAATGTAGTACTACACTCTATAACACAGTTGAGAGACAATGTTCCCGAGCTTCATCAGTTCATAACAGTGTGTAGGAAGTTGTTTGATAAAGTGGGCAAAGCTTATACTTGGGCCAGAAGGCAGAATATAGGAAACTACATGAAAACATGAATAATTCAGTGAAAATGACTGTAAACAGATGAGAACGTGTTTAGAACAGATGAAAGAGATTCTCCAAGTCAGTTCTTAGTGTAGAAAAGGTAGCTAAGATAAGGAAAATCCTTAATTCGAGTTAAGATAACATCAAACACTGTATGAATCCTATATTGTTTACTTAAAGGAGACTAGAGTGGTAAATGTGTGTTATATTAGGCAGAATACCATTGAAATAGAGAAATAAACACGTTTGGCAGCTTTGGAAAGCGTTACACTTCAATGAAATGTAGTACTACACTCTATAACACAGTTGAGAGACAATGTTCCTAGCTCCCTCAGTTCATAACAGTGTGTAGGAAGTTGTTTGATAAAGTGGGCATAGCTTATACTTGGGCCAGAAGGCAGAATATAGGAAACTACATGAAAACATGAATAATTCATTGAAAATGACTGTAAACACATGAGAACTTGTTTAGAACAGCTGAAAGAGAATCTCCAAGTCAGTTCTTAGTGTAGAAAAGGTAGCTACTATCCAGGAAATCCTTAATTCCAGTTAAGATCACATGAAAAACTGTATGAATCCTATATTCTTTACCTAAAGGAAACTAGAGTGGTAAATGTGTGTTATACAAGGCAGAATACCATTGAAATAGAGAAAGAAACACATTCGGCAACTTTGAAAAGGCTTACACTTCACTGAAATGTAGTACTACACTCTATAACACAGTTGAGAGACAATGTTCCCTAGCTGCCTCAGTTCATAACAGAGTGTAGGAAGGTGTTTGATAAAGTAGGCAAAGCTTATACTTGGGCCAGAAGGCAGAATATAGGAAACTACATGAAAACATGAATAACTCAGTGAAAATGACTGTAAACAGATGAGAACTTGTTTAGAACAGCTGAAAGAGAAACTCCAAGTCAGTTCTTAGTGTAGAAAAGGTAGCTAAGATAAGGGAAATCCTTAATACCAGTTAAGATCCCATGAAACATTGTATGAATCCTATATTCTTTACTTAAAGGCAACTAGAGCGGTAAATGTGTGTTATACAAGGCAGAATAGCATTGAAATAGAGAAAGAAACACTTTCGGCAGCTTTGGAAAGGCTTACACTTCACTGAAATGTAGTACTACACTCTATAACACAGTTGAGAGACAATGTTCCCTAGCTGCCTCAGTTCATAACAGAGTGTAGGAAGGTGTTTGATAAAGTGGGCAAAGCTTATACTTGGTCCAGAAGGCAGAATATAGGAAACTACATGAAAACATGAATAATTCAGTGAAAATGACTGTAAACAGATGAGAACTTGTTTAGAACAGCTGAAAGAGAATCTGCAAGTCAGTTCTTAGTGTAGAAAAATAGCTAAGATAAGGAAAATCCTTAATTCGAGTTAAGATAACATCAAACACTGTATGAATCCTATATTCATTACTTAAAGGAGACTAGAGTGGTAAATGTGTGTTATACAAGGCAGAATACCATTGAAATAGAGAAAGAAACAAGTTTGGCAGATTTGGAAACCCTTACACTTCACTGAAATGTAGTACTACACTCTATAACACAGTTGAGAGACAATGTTCCCTAGCTCCCTCAGTTCATACCAGTGTGTAGGAAGTTGTTTGATAAAGTGGCCAAAGCTTATACTTGGGCCAGAAGGCAGAATATAGGAAACTACATGAAAATATGAATAATTCATTGAAAATGACTGTAAACAGATGAGAACTTGTTTAGAACAGCTGAAAGAGAATCTCCAAGTCAGTTGTTAGTGTAGAAAAGGTAGCTAAGAAAAGGAAAATCCTTAATTCGAGTTAAGATAACATCAAACACTGTATGAATCCTATATTCATTACTTAAAGGAGACTAGTGTGGTAAATGTGTGTTATACAAGGCAGAATACCATTGAAATAGAGAAAGAAACACTTTCGGCAGCTTTGGAAAGGCTTACACTTCACTGAAATGTAGTACTACACTCTATAACACAGTTGAGAGACAATGTTCCCTAGCTGCCTCAGTTCATAACAGAGTGTAGGAAGGTGTTTGCTAAAGTGGGCAAAGCTTATACTTGGGCCAGAAGGCAGAATATAGGAAACTACATGAAAACATGAATAATTCAGTGAAAATGACTGTAAACAGATTAGAACTTCTTTAGAACAGCTGAAAGAGAATCTCCAAGTCAGTTCTTAGTGTAGAAAAGGTAGCTAAGATAAGGGAAATCCTTAATTCCAGTTAAGATCACATGAAACACTCTATGAATCCTATATTCTTTACTTAAAGGTGACTAGAGTGGTAAATGTGTGTTATACAAGGCAGAATACCATTGAAATAGAGAAACAAACACGTTCGGCAGCTTTGGAAAGCCTTACACTTCACTGAAATGTAGTACTACACTCTATAACACAGTTGAGAGACAATGTTCCCGAGCTGCCTCAGTTCATAACAGTGTGTAGGAAGTTGTTTGATAAAGTGGGCAAAGCTTATACTTGGGCCAGAAGGCAGAATATAGGAAACTACATGAAAACATGAATAATTTAGTGAAAATGACTGTAAACAGATGAGAACGTGTTTAGAACAGATGAAAGAGATTCTCCAAGTCAGTTCTTAGTGTAGAAAAGGTAGCTAAATCCGGGAAATCCTTAATTCGAGTTAAGATAACATCAAACACTGTATGAATCCTATATTCATTACTTAAAGGAGACTAGAGTGGTAAATGTGTGTTATACAAGGCAGAATACCATTGAAATAGAGAAAGAAACACGTTCAGCAGCTTTGGAAAGCCTTACACTACACTGAAATGTAGTACTACACTCTATAACACAGTTCAGAGACAATGTTCCCTAGCTCCCTCAGTTCATAACAGTGTGTAGGAAGTTGTTTGATAAAGTGGGCAAAGCTTATACTTGGGCCAGAAGGCAGCATATAGGAAACTACATGAAAACATGAATAATTCAGTGAAAATGACTGTAAACAGATGAGAACTTGTTTAGAACAGCTGAAAGAGAATCTCCAAGTCAGTTCTTAGTGTAGAAAAGGTAGCTAAGATAAGGAAAATCCTTAATTCGAGTTTAGATAACATCAAACACTGTATGAATCCTATATTCATTACTTAAAGTAGACTAGAGTGGTAAATGTGTGTTATACAAGGCAGAATACCATTGAAATAGAGAAAGAAACACGTTCAGCAGCTTTGGAAAGCCTTACACTACATTGAAATGTAGTACTACACTCTATAACACAGTTCAGAGACAATGTTCCCTAGCTCCCTCAGTTCATAACAGTGTGTAGGAAGTTGTTTGATAAGGTGGGCAAAACTTATACTTGGGGCAGAAGGCAGAATATAGGAAACTACATGAAAACATGAATAATTCATTGAAAATGACTGTAAACAGATGAGAACTTGTTTAGAACAGCTGAAAGAGAATCTCCAAGTCAGTTCTTAGTGTAGAAAAGGTAGCTAAGATAAGGGAAATCCTTAATTCCAGTTCAGATCACATGAAACACTCTATGAATCCTATATTCTTTACTTAAAGGAGACTAGAGTGGTAAATGTGTGTTATACAAGGCAGAATACCATTGAAATAGAGAAACAAACACGTTCGGCAGCTTTGGAAAGCCTTACACTTCACTGAAATGTAGTACTACACTCTATAACACAGTTGAGAGACAATGTTCCCGAGCTGCCTCAGTTCATAACAGTGTGTAGGAAGTTGTTTGATAAAGTGGGCAAAGCTTATACTTGGGCCAGAAGGCAGAATATAGGAAACTACATGAAAACATGAATAATTCAGTGAAAATGACTGTAAACAGATGAGAACGTGTTTAGAACAGATGAAAGAGATTCTCCAAGTCAGTTCTTAGTGTAGAAAAGGTAGCTAAGATAAGGAAAATCCTTAATTCGAGTTAAGATAACATCAAACACTGTATGAATCCTATATTGTTTACTTAAAGGAGACTAGAGTGGTAAATGTGTGTTATATTAGGCAGAATACCATTGAAATAGAGAAATAAACACGTTTGGCAGCTTTGGAAAGCGTTACACTTCACTGAAATGTAGTACTACACTCTATAACACAGTTGAGAGACAATGTTCCTAGCTCCCTCAGTTCATAACAGTGTGTAGGAAGTTGTTTGATAAAGTGGGCATAGCTTATACTTGGGCCAGAAGGCAGAATATAGGAAACTACATGAAAACATGAATAATTCATTGAAAATGACTGTAAACACATGAGAACTTGTTTAGAACAGCTGAAAGAGAATCTCCAAGTCAGTTCTTAGTGTAGAAAAGGTAGCTACTATCCAGGAAATCCTTAATTCGAGTTAAGATCACATGAAAAACTGTATGAATCCTATATTCTTTACTTAAAGGAAACTAGAGTGGTAAATGTGTGTTATACAAGGCAGAATACCATTGAAATAGAGAAAGAAACACATTCGGCAACTTTGAAAAGGCTTACACTTCACTGAAATGTAGTACTACACTCTATAACACAGTTGAGAGACAATGTTCCCTAGCTGCCTCAGTTCATTACAGAGTGTAGGAAGGTGTTTGATAAAGTAGGCAAAGCTTATACTTGGGCCAGAAGGCAGAATATAGGAAACTACATGAAAACATGAATAACTCAGTGAAAATGACTGTAAACAGATGAGAACTTGTTTAGAACAGCTGAAAGAGAAACTCCAAGTCAGTTCTTAGTGTAGAAAAGGTAGCTAAGATAAGGGAAATCCTTAATACCAGTTAAGATCCCATGAAACATTGTATGAATCCTATATTCTTTACTTAAAGGCAACTAGAGTGGTAAATGTGTGTTATACAAGGCAGAATAGCATTGAAATAGAGAAAGAAACACTTTCGGCAGCTTTGGAAAGGCTTACACTTCACTGAAATGTAGTACTACACTCTATAACACAGTTGAGAGACAATGTTCCCTAGCTGCCTCAGTTCATAACAGAGTGTAGGAAGGTGTTTGATAAAGTGGGCAAAGCTTATACTTGGGCCAGAAGGCAGAATATAGGAAACTACATGAAAACATGAATAATTCAGTGAAAATGACTGTAAACAGATGAGAACTTGTTTAGAACAGCTGAAAGAGAATCTCCAAGTCAGTTCTTAGTGTAGAAAAGGTAGCTAAGATAAGGAAAATCCTTAATTCGAGTTAAGATAACATCAAACACTGTATGAATCCTATATTCATTACTTAAAGGAGACTAGAGTGGTAAATGTGTGTTATACAAGGCAGAATACCATTGAAATAGAGAAAGAAACAAGTTTGGCAGCTTTGGAAAGCCTTACACTTCACTGAAATGTAGTACTACACTCTGTAACACAGTTGAGAGACAATGTTCCCTAGCTCCCTCAGTTCATAACAGTGTGAAGGAAGTTGTTTGATAAAGTGGCCAAAGCTTATACTTGGGCCAGAAGGCAGAATATAGGAAACTACATGAAAACATGAATAATTCATTGAAAATGACTGTAAACAGATGAGAACTTGTTTAGAACAGCTGAAAGAGAACCTCCAAGTCAGTTCTTAGTGTAGAAAAGGTAGCTAAGATAAGGAAAATCCTTAATTCGAGTTAAGATAACATCAAACACTGTATGAATCCTATATTCATTACTTAAAGGAGACTAGAGTGGTAAATGTGTGTTATACAAGGCAGAATACCATTGAAATAGAGAAAGAAACACGTTCAGCAGCTTTGGAAAGCCTTACACTACACTGAAATGTAGTACTACACTCTATAACACAGTTCAGAGACAATGTTCCCTAGCTCCCTCAGTTCATAACAGTGTGTAGGAAGTTGTTTGATAAGGTGGGCAAAGCTTATACTTGGGCCAGAAGGCAGAATATAGGAAACTACATGAAAACATGAATAATTCATTGAAAATGACTGTAAACAGATGAGAACTTGTTTAGAACAGCTGAAAGAGAATTTCCAAGTCAGTTCTTAGTGTAGAAAAGGTAGCTAAGATAAGGGAAATCCTTAATTCCAGTTAAGATCACATGAAACACTCTATGAATCCTATATTCTTTACTTAAAGGAGACTAGAGTGGTAAATGTGTGTTATACAAGGCAGAATACCATTGAAATAGAGAAACAAACACGTTCGGCAGCTTTGGAAAGCCTTACACTTCACTGAAATGTAGTACTACACTCTATAACACAGTTGAGAGACAATGTTCCCGAGCTGCCTCAGTTCATAACAGTGTGTAGGAAGTTGTTTGATAAAGTGGGCAAAGCTTATACTTGGGCCAGAAGGCAGAATATAGGAAACTACATGAAAACATGAATAATTCAGTGAAAATGACTGTAAACAGATGAGAACGTGTTTAGAACAGATGAAAGAGATTCTCCAAGTCAGTTCTTAGTGTAGAAAAGGTAGCTAAGATAAGGAAAATCCTTAATTCGAGTTAAGATAACATCAAACACTGTATGAATCCTATATTGTTTACTTAAAGGAGACTAGAGTGGTAAATGTGTGTTATATTAGGCAGAATACCATTGAAATAGAGAAATAAACACGTTTGGCAGCTTTGGAAAGCGTTACACTTCACTGAAATGTAGTACTACACTCTATAACACAGTTGAGAGACAATGTTCCTAGCTCCCTCAGTTCATAACAGTGTGTAGGAAGTTGTTTGATAAAGTGGGCATAGCTTATACTTGGGCCAGAAGGCAGCATATAGGAAACTACATGAAAACATGAATAATTCATTGAAAATGACTGTAAACACATGAGAACTTGTTTAGAACAGCTGAAAGAGAATCTCCAAGTCAGTTCTTAGTGTAGAAAAGGTAGCTACTATCCAGGAAATCCTTAATTCGAGTTAAGATCACATGAAAAACTGTATGAATCCTATATTCTTTACTTAAAGGAAACTAGAGTGGTAAATGTGTGTTATACAAGGCAGAATACCATTGAAATAGAGAAAGAAACACATTCGGCAACTTTGAAAAGGCTTACACTTCACTGAAATGTAGTACTACACTCTATAACACAGTTGAGAGACAATGTTCCCTAGCTGCCTCAGTTCATAAGAGTGTGTAGGAAGTTGTTTGATAAAGTGGGCAAAGCTTATACTTGGGCCAGAAGGCAGAATATAGGAAACTACATGAAAACATGAATAATTCAGTGAAAATGACTGTAAACAGATGAGAACTTGTTTAGAACAGCTGAAAGAGAATCTCCAAGTCAGTTCTTAGTGTAGAAAAGGTAGCTAAGATAAGGAAAATCCTTAATTCGAGTTAAGATAACATCAAACACTGTATGAATCCTATATTCATTACTTAAAGGAGACTAGAGTGGTAAATGTGTGTTATACAAGGCAGAATACCATTGAAATAGAGAAAGAAACAAGTTTGGCAGCTTTGGAAAGCCTTACACTTCACTGAAATGTAGTACTACACTCTGTAACACAGTTGAGAGACAATGTTCCCTAGCTCCCTCAGTTCATAACAGTGTGAAGGAAGTTGTTTGATAAAGTGGCCAAAGCTTATACTTGGGCCAGAAGGCAGAATATAGGAAACTACATGAAAACATGAATAATTCATTGAAAATGACTGTAAACAGATGAGAACTTGTTTAGAACAGCTGAAAGAGAACCTCCAAGTCAGTTCTTAGTGTAGAAAAGGTAGCTAAGATAAGGAAAATCCTTAATTCGAGTTAAGATAACATCAAACACTGTATGAATCCTATATTCATTACTTAAAGGAGACTAGAGTGGTAAATGTGTGTTATACAAGGCAGAATACCATTGACATAGAGAAAGAAACACGTTCAGCAGCTTTGGAAAGCCTTACACTACACTGAAATGTAGTACTACACTCTATAACACAGTTCAGAGACAATGTTCCCTAGCTCCCTCAGTTCATAACAGTGTGTAGGAAGTTGTTTGATAAAGTGGGCAAAGCTTATACTTGGGCCAGAAGGCAGCATATAGGAAACTACATGAAAACATGAATAATTCAGTGAAAATGACTGTAAACAGATGAGAACTTGTTTAGAACAGCTGAAAGAGAATCTCCAAGTCAGTTCTTAGTGTAGAAAAGGTAGCTAAGATAAGGAAAATCCTTAATTCGAGTTTAGATAACATCAAACACTGTATGAATCCTATATTCATTACTTAAATTAGACTAGAGTGGTAAATGTGTGTTATACAAGGCAGAATACCATTGAAATAGAGAAAGAAACACGTTCAGCAGCTTTGGAAAGCCTTACACTACACTGAAATGTAGTACTACACTCTATAACACAGTTCAGAGACAATGTTCCCTAGCTCCCTCAGTTCATAACAGTGTGTAGGAAGTTGTTTGATAAGGTGGGCAAAGCTTATACTTGGGGCAGAAGGCAGAATATAGGAAACTACATGAAAACATGAATAATTCATTGAAAATGACTGTAAACAGATGAGAACTTGTTTAGAACAGCTGAAAGAGAATCTCCAAGTCAGTTCTTAGTGTAGAAAAGGTAGCTACTATCCAGGAAATCCTTAATTCGAGTTAAGATTACATGAAAAACTGTATGAATCCTATATTCTTTACCTAAAGGAAACTAGAGTTGTAAATGTGTGTTATACAAGGCAGAATACCATTGAAATAGAGAAAGAAACACATTCGGCAACTTTGAAAAGGCTTACACTTCACTGAAATGTAGTACTACACTCTATAACACAGTTGAGAGACAATGTTCCCTAGCTGCCTCAGTTCATAACAGAGTGTAGGAAGGTGTTTGATAAAGTAGGCAAAGCTTATACTTGGGCCAGAAGGCAGAATATAGGAAACTACATGAAAACATGAATAACTCAGTGAAAATGACTGTAAACAGATGAGAACTTGTTTAGAACAGCTGAAAGAGAAACTCCAAGTCAGTTCTTAGTGTAGAAAAGGTAGCTAAGATAAGGGAAATCCTTAATACCAGTTAAGATCCCATGAAACATTGTATGAATCCTATATTCTTTACTTAAAGGCAACTAGAGTGGTAAATGTGTGTTATACAAGGCAGAATAGCATTGAAATAGAGAAAGAAACACTTTCGGCAGCTTTGGAAAGGCTTACACTTCACTGAAATGTAGTACTACACTCTATAACACAGTTGAGAGACAATGTTCCCTAGCTGCCTCAGTTCATAACAGAGTGTAGGAAGGTGTTTGCTAAAGTGGGCAAAGCTTATACTTGGGCCAGAAGGCAGAATATAGGAAACTACATGAAAACATGAATAATTCAGTGAAAATGACTGTAAACAGATTAGATCTTCTTTAGAACAGCTGAAAGAGAATCTCCAAGTCAGTTCTTAGTGTAGAAAAGGTAGCTAAGATAAGGGAAATCCTTAATTCCAGTTAAGATCACATGAAACACTCTATGAATCCTATATTCTTTACTTAAAGGAGACTAGAGTGGTAAATGTGTGTTATACAAGGCAGAATACCATTGAAATAGAGAAACAAACACGTTCGGCAGCTTTGGAAAGCCTTACACTTCACTGAAATGTAGTACTACACTCTATAACACAGTTGAGAGACAATGTTCCCGAGCTGCCTCAGTTCATAACAGTGTGTAGGAAGTTGTTTGATAAAGTGGGCAAAGCTTATACTTGGGCCAGAAGGCAGAATATAGGAAACTACATGAAAACATGAATAATTTAGTGAAAATGACTGTAAACAGATGAGAACGTGTTTAGAACAGATGAAAGAGATTCTCCAAGTCAGTTCTTAGTGTAGAAAAGGTAGCTAAATCCGGGAAATCCTTAATTCGAGTTAAGATAACATCAAACACTGTATGAATCCTATATTCATTACTTAAAGGAGACTAGAGTGGTAAATGTGTGTTATACAAGGCAGAATACCATTGAAATAGAGAAAGAAACACGTTCAGCAGCTTTGGAAAGCCTTACACTACACTGAAATGTAGTACTACACTCTATAACACAGTTCAGAGACAATGTTCCCTAGCTCCCTCAGTTCATAACAGTGTGTAGGAAGTTGTTTGATAAGGTGGGCAAAGCTTATACTTGGGGCAGAAGGCAGAATATAGGAAACTACATGAAAACATGAATAATTCATTGAAAATGACTGTAAACAGATGAGAACTTGTTTAGAACAGCTGAAAGAGAATCTCCAAGTCAGTTCTTAGTGTAGAAAAGGTAGCTAAGATAAGGGAAATCCTTAATTCCAGTTAAGATCACATGAAACACTCTATGAATCCTATATTCTTTACTTAAAGGAGACTAGAGTGGTAAATGTGTGTTATACAAGGCAGAATACCATTGAAATAGAGAAACAAACACGTTCGGCAGCTTTGGAAAGCCTTACACTTCACTGAAATGTAGTACTACACTCTATAACACAGTTGAGAGACAATGTTCCCGAGCTTCATCAGTTCATAACAGTGTGTAGGAAGTTGTTTGATAAAGTGGGCAAAGCTTATACTTGGGCCAGAAGGCAGAATATAGGAAACTACATGAAAACATGAATAATTCAGTGAAAATGACTGTAAACAGATGAGAACGTGTTTAGAACAGATGAAAGAGATTCTCCAAGTCAGTTCTTAGTGTAGAAAAGGTAGCTAAGATAAGGAAAATCCTTAATTCGAGTTAAGATAACATCAAACACTGTATGAATCCTATATTGTTTACTTAAAGGAGACTAGAGTGGTAAATGTGTGTTATATTAGGCAGAATACCATTGAAATAGAGAAATAAACACGTTTGGCAGCTTTGGAAAGCGTTACACTTCACTGAAATGTAGTACTACACTCTATAACACAGTTGAGAGACAATGTTCCTAGCTCCCTCAGTTCATAACAGTGTGTAGGAAGTTGTTTGATAAAGTGGGCATAGCTTATACTTGGGCCAGAAGGCAGAATATAGGAAACTACATGAAAACATGAATAATTCATTGAAAATGACTGTAAACACATGAGAACTTGTTTAGAACAGCTGAAAGAGAATCTCCAAGTCAGTTCTTAGTGTAGAAAAGGTAGCTACTATCCAGGAAATCCTTAATTCGAGTTAAGATCACATGAAAAACTGTATGAATCCTATATTCTTTACCTAAAGGAAACTAGAGTGGTAAATGTGTGTTATACAAGGCAGAATACCATTGAAATAGAGAAAGAAACACATTCGGCAACTTTGAAAAGGCTTACACTTCACTGAAATGTAGTACTACACTCTATAACACAGTTGAGAGACAATGTTCCCTAGCTGCCTCAGTTCATAACAGAGTGTAGGAAGGTGTTTGATAAAGTAGGCAAAGCTTATACTTGGGCCAGAAGGCAGAATATAGGAAACTACATGAAAACATGAATAACTCAGTGAAAATGACTGTAAACAGATGAGAACTTGTTTAGAACAGCTGAAAGAGAAACTCCAAGTCAGTTCTTAGTGTAGAAAAGGTAGCTAAGATAAGGGAAATCCTTAATACCAGTTAAGATCCCATGAAACATTGTATGAATCCTATATTCTTTACTTAAAGGCAACTAGAGTGGTAAATGTGTGTTATACAAGGCAGAATAGCATTGAAATAGAGAAAGAAACACTTTCGGCAGCTTTGGAAAGGCTTACACTTCACTGAAATGTAGTACTACACTCTATAACACAGTTGAGAGACAATGTTCCCTAGCTGCCTCAGTTCATAAGAGTGTGTAGGAAGTTGTTTGATAAGGTGGGCAAAGCTTATACTTGGGCCAGAAGGCAGAATATAGGAAACTACATGAAAACATGAATAATTCAGTGAAAATGACTGTAAACAGATGAGAACTTGTTTAGAACAGCTGAAAGAGAATCTCCAAGTCAGTTCTTAGTGTAGAAAAGGTAGCTAAGATAAGGAAAATCCTAAATTCGAGTTAAGATAACATCAAACACTGTATGAATCCTATATTCATTACTTAAAGGAGACTAGAGTGGTAAATGTGTGTTATACAAGGCAGAATACCATTGAAATAGAGAAAGAAACAAGTTTGGCAGCTTTGGAAAGCCTTACACTTCACTGAAATGTAGTACTACACTCTGTAACACAGTTGAGAGACAATGTTCCCTAGCTCCCTCAGTTCATAACAGTGTGAAGGAAGTTGTTTGATAAAGTGGCCAAAGCTTATACTTGGGCCAGAAGGCAGAATATAGGAAACTACATGAAAACATGAATAATTCATTGAAAATGACTGTAAACAGATGAGAACTTGTTTAGAACAGCTGAAAGAGAACCTCCAAGTCAGTTCTTAGTGTAGAAAAGGTAGCTAAGATAATGAAAATCCTTAATTCGAGTTAAGATAACATCAAACACTGTATGAATCCTATATTCATTACTTAAAGGAGACTAGAGTGGTAAATGTGTGTTATACAAGGCAGAATACCATTGAAATAGAGAAAGAAACACGTTCAGCAGCTTTGGAAAGCCTTACACTACACTGAAATGTAGTACTACACTCTATAACACAGTTCAGAGACAATGTTCCCTAGCTCCCTCAGTTCATAACAGTGTGTAGGAAGTTGTTTGATAAAGTGGGCAAAGCTTATACTTGGGCCAGAAGGCAGCATATAGGAAACTACATGTAAACATGAATAATTCAGTGAAAATGACTGTAAACAGATGAGAACTTGTTTAGAACAGCTGAAAGAGAATCTCCAAGTCAGTTCTTAGTGTAGAAAAGGTAGCTAAGATAAGGAAAATCCTTAATTCGAGTTTAGATAACATCAAACACTGTATGAATCCTATATTCATTACTTAAAGTAGACTAGAGTGGTAAATGTGTGTTATACAAGGCAGAATACCATTGAAATAGAGAAAGAAACACGTTCAGCAGCTTTGGAAAGCCTTACACTACACTGAAATGTAGTACTACACTCTATAACACAGTTGAGAGACAATGTTCCCGAGCTGCCTCAGTTCATAACAGTGTGTAGGAAGTTGTTTGATAAAGTGGGCAAAGCTTATACTTGGGCCAGAAGGCAGAATATAGGAAACTACATGAAAACATGAATAATTCAGTGAAAATGACTGTAAACAGATGAGAACGTGTTTAGAACAGATGAAAGAGATTCTCCAAGTCAGTTCTTAGTGTAGAAAAGGTAGCTAAGATAAGGAAAATCCTTAATTCGAGTTAAGATAACATCAAACACTGTATGAATCCTATATTGTTTACTTAAAGGAGACTAGAGTGGTAAATGTGTGTTATATTAGGCAGAATACCATTGAAATAGAGAAATAAACACGTTTGGCAGCTTTGGAAAGCGTTACACTTCACTGAAATGTAGTACTACACTCTATAACACAGTTGAGAGACAATGTTCCTAGCTCCCTCAGTTCATAACAGTGTGTAGGAAGTTGTTTGATAAAGTGGGCATAGCTTATACTTGGGCCAGAAGGCAGCATATAGGAAACTACATGAAAACATGAATAATTCATTGAAAATGACTGTAAACACATGAGAACTTGTTTAGAACAGCTGAAAGAGAATCTCCAAGTCAGTTCTTAGTGTAGAAAAGGTAGCTACTATCCAGGAAATCCTTAATTCGAGTTAAGATCACATGAAAAACTGTATGAATCCTATATTCTTTACTTAAAGGAAACTAGAGTGGTAAATGTGTGTTATACAAGGCAGAATACCATTGAAATAGAGAAAGAAACACATTCGGCAACTTTGAAAAGGCTTACACTTCACTGAAATGTAGTACTACACTCTATAACACAGTTGAGAGACAATGTTCCCTAGCTGCCTCAGTTCATTACAGAGTGTAGGAAGGTGTTTGATAAAGTAGGCAAAGCTTATACTTGGGCCAGAAGGCAGAATATAGGAAACTACATGAAAACATGAATAACTCAGTGAAAATGACTGTAAACAGATGAGAACTTGTTTAGAACAGCTGAAAGAGAAACTCCAAGTCAGTTCTTAGTGTAGAAAAGGTAGCTAAGATAAGGGAAATCCTTAATACCAGTTAAGATCCCATGAAACATTGTATGAATCCTATATTCTTTACTTAAAGGCAACTAGAGTGGTAAATGTGTGTTATACAAGGCAGAATAGCATTGAAATAGAGAAAGAAACACTTTCGGCAGCTTTGGAAAGGCTTACACTTCACTGAAATGTAGTACTACACTCTATAACACAGTTGAGAGACAATGTTCCCTAGCTGCCTCAGTTCATAACAGAGTGTAGGAAGGTGTTTGATAAAGTGGGCAAAGCTTATACTTGGGCCAGAAGGCAGAATATAGGAAACTACATGAAAACATGAATAATTCAGTGAAAATGACTGTAAACAGATGAGAACTTGTTTAGAACAGCTGAAAGAGAATCTCCAAGTCAGTTCTTAGTGTAGAAAAGGTAGCTAAGATAAGGAAAATCCTTAATTCGAGTTAAGATAACATCAAACACTGTATGAATCCTATATTCATTACTTAAAGGAGACTAGAGTGGTAAATGTGTGTTATACAAGGCAGAATACCATTGAAATAGAGAAAGAAACAAGTTTGGCAGCTTTGGAAAGCCTTACACTTCACTGAAATGTAGTACTACACTCTGTAACACAGTTGAGAGACAATGTTCCCTAGCTCCCTCAGTTCATAACAGTGTGAAGGAAGTTGTTTGATAAAGTGGCCAAAGCTTATACTTGGGCCAGAAGGCAGAATATAGGAAACTACATGAAAACATGAATAATTCATTGAAAATGACTGTAAACAGATGAGAACTTGTTTAGAACAGCTGAAAGAGAACCTCCAAGTCAGTTCTTAGTGTAGAAAAGGTAGCTAAGATAAGGAAAATCCTTAATTCGAGTTAAGATAACATCAAACACTGTATGAATCCTATATTCATTACTTAAAGGAGACTAGAGTGGTAAATGTGTGTTATACAAGGCAGAATACCATTGAAATAGAGAAAGAAACACGTTCAGCAGCTTTGGAAAGCCTTACACTACACTGAAATGTAGTACTACACTCTATAACACAGTTCAGAGACAATGTTCCCTAGCTCCCTCAGTTCATAACAGTGTGTAGGAAGTTGTTTGATAAGGTGGGCAAAGCTTATACTTGGGCCAGAAGGCAGAATATAGGAAACTACATGAAAACATGAATAATTCATTGAAAATGACTGTAAACAGATGAGAACTTGTTTAGAACAGCTGAAAGAGAATTTCCAAGTCAGTTCTTAGTGTAGAAAAGGTAGCTAAGATAAGGGAAATCCTTAATTCCAGTTAAGATCACATGAAACACTCTATGAATCCTATATTCTTTACTTAAAGGAGACTAGAGTGGTAAATGTGTGTTATACAAGGCAGAATACCATTGAAATAGAGAAACAAACACGTTCGGCAGCTTTGGAAAGCCTTACACTTCACTGAAATGTAGTACTACACTCTATAACACAGTTGAGAGACAATGTTCCCGAGCTGCCTCAGTTCATAACAGTGTGTAGGAAGTTGTTTGATAAAGTGGGCAAAGCTTATACTTGGGCCAGAAGGCAGAATATAGGAAACTACATGAAAACATGAATAATTCAGTGAAAATGACTGTAAACAGATGAGAACGTGTTTAGAACAGATGAAAGAGATTCTCCAAGTCAGTTCTTAGTGTAGAAAAGGTAGCTAAGATAAGGAAAATCCTTAATTCGAGTTAAGATAACATCAAACACTGTATGAATCCTATATTGTTTACTTAAAGGAGACTAGAGTGGTAAATGTGTGTTATATTAGGCAGAATACCATTGAAATAGAGAAATAAACACGTTTGGCAGCTTTGGAAAGCGTTACACTTCACTGAAATGTAGTACTACACTCTATAACACAGTTGAGAGACAATGTTCCTAGCTCCCTCAGTTCATAACAGTGTGTAGGAAGTTGTTTGATAAAGTGGGCATAGCTTATACTTGGGCCAGAAGGCAGCATATAGGAAACTACATGAAAACATGAATAATTCATTGAAAATGACTGTAAACACATGAGAACTTGTTTAGAACAGCTGAAAGAGAATCTCCAAGTCAGTTCTTAGTGTAGAAAAGGTAGCTACTATCCAGGAAATCCTTAATTCGAGTTAAGATCACATGAAAAACTGTATGAATCCTATATTCTTTACTTAAAGGAAACTAGAGTGGTAAATGTGTGTTATACAAGGCAGAATACCATTGAAATAGAGAAAGAAACACATTCGGCAACTTTGAAAAGGCTTACACTTCACTGAAATGTAGTACTACACTCTATAACACAGTTGAGAGACAATGTTCCCTAGCTGCCTCAGTTCATAAGAGTGTGTAGGAAGTTGTTTGATAAAGTGGGCAAAGCTTATACTTGGGCCAGAAGGCAGAATATAGGAAACTACATGAAAACATGAATAATTCAGTGAAAATGACTGTAAACAGATGAGAACTTGTTTAGAACAGCTGAAAGAGAATCTCCAAGTCAGTTCTTAGTGTAGAAAAGGTAGCTAAGATAAGGAAAATCCTTAATTCGAGTTAAGATAACATCAAACACTGTATGAATCCTATATTCATTACTTAAAGGAGACTAGAGTGGTAAATGTGTGTTATACAAGGCAGAATACCATTGAAATAGAGAAAGAAACAAGTTTGGCAGCTTTGGAAAGCCTTACACTTCACTGAAATGTAGTACTACACTCTGTAACACAGTTGAGAGACAATGTTCCCTAGCTCCCTCAGTTCATAACAGTGTGAAGGAAGTTGTTTGATAAAGTGGCCAAAGCTTATACTTGGGCCAGAAGGCAGAATATAGGAAACTACATGAAAACATGAATAATTCATTGAAAATGACTGTAAACAGATGAGAACTTGTTTAGAACAGCTGAAAGAGAACCTCCAAGTCAGTTCTTAGTGTAGAAAAGGTAGCTAAGATAAGGAAAATCCTTAATTCGAGTTAAGATAACATCAAACACTGTATGAATCCTATATTCATTACTTAAAGGAGACTAGAGTGGTAAATGTGTGTTATACAAGGCAGAATACCATTGACATAGAGAAAGAAACACGTTCAGCAGCTTTGGAAAGCCTTACACTACACTGAAATGTAGTACTACACTCTATAACA
The DNA here is from genome assembly GCF_964339955.1 of Pipistrellus hanaki. Classification (NCBI taxonomy): domain Eukaryota; kingdom Metazoa; phylum Chordata; class Mammalia; order Chiroptera; family Vespertilionidae; genus Pipistrellus; species Pipistrellus hanaki. The sequence goes on from NC_140511.1 coordinate 890,951, forward strand.
CAGTTCAGAGACAATGTTCCCTAGCTCCCTCAGTTCATAACAGTGTGTAGGAAGTTGTTTGATAAAGTGGGCAAAGCTTATACTTGGGCCAGAAGGCAGCATATAGGAAACTACATGAAAACATGAATAATTCAGTGAAAATGACTGTAAACAGATGAGAACTTGTTTAGAACAGCTGAAAGAGAATCTCCAAGTCAGTTCTTAGTGTAGAAAAGGTAGCTAAGATAAGGAAAATCCTTAATTCGAGTTTAGATAACATCAAACACTGTATGAATCCTATATTCATTACTTAAATTAGACTAGAGTGGTAAATGTGTGTTATACAAGGCAGAATACCATTGAAATAGAGAAAGAAACACGTTCAGCAGCTTTGGAAAGCCTTACACTACACTGAAATGTAGTACTACACTCTATAACACAGTTCAGAGACAATGTTCCCTAGCTCCCTCAGTTCATAACAGTGTGTAGGAAGTTGTTTGATAAGGTGGGCAAAGCTTATACTTGGGGCAGAAGGCAGAATATAGGAAACTACATGAAAACATGAATAATTCATTGAAAATGACTGTAAACAGATGAGAACTTGTTTAGAACAGCTGAAAGAGAATCTCCAAGTCAGTTCTTAGTGTAGAAAAGGTAGCTACTATCCAGGAAATCCTTAATTCGAGTTAAGATTACATGAAAAACTGTATGAATCCTATATTCTTTACCTAAAGGAAACTAGAGTTGTAAATGTGTGTTATACAAGGCAGAATACCATTGAAATAGAGAAAGAAACACATTCGGCAACTTTGAAAAGGCTTACACTTCACTGAAATGTAGTACTACACTCTATAACACAGTTGAGAGACAATGTTCCCTAGCTGCCTCAGTTCATAACAGAGTGTAGGAAGGTGTTTGATAAAGTAGGCAAAGCTTATACTTGGGCCAGAAGGCAGAATATAGGAAACTACATGAAAACATGAATAACTCAGTGAAAATGACTGTAAACAGATGAGAACTTGTTTAGAACAGCTGAAAGAGAAACTCCAAGTCAGTTCTTAGTGTAGAAAAGGTAGCTAAGATAAGGGAAATCCTTAATACCAGTTAAGATCCCATGAAACATTGTATGAATCCTATATTCTTTACTTAAAGGCAACTAGAGTGGTAAATGTGTGTTATACAAGGCAGAATAGCATTGAAATAGAGAAAGAAACACTTTCGGCAGCTTTGGAAAGGCTTACACTTCACTGAAATGTAGTACTACACTCTATAACACAGTTGAGAGACAATGTTCCCTAGCTGCCTCAGTTCATAACAGAGTGTAGGAAGGTGTTTGCTAAAGTGGGCAAAGCTTATACTTGGGCCAGAAGGCAGAATATAGGAAACTACATGAAAACATGAATAATTCAGTGAAAATGACTGTAAACAGATTAGATCTTCTTTAGAACAGCTGAAAGAGAATCTCCAAGTCAGTTCTTAGTGTAGAAAAGGTAGCTAAGATAAGGGAAATCCTTAATTCCAGTTAAGATCACATGAAACACTCTATGAATCCTATATTCTTTACTTAAAGGAGACTAGAGTGGTAAATGTGTGTTATACAAGGCAGAATACCATTGAAATAGAGAAACAAACACGTTCGGCAGCTTTGGAAAGCCTTACACTTCACTGAAATGTAGTACTACACTCTATAACACAGTTGAGAGACAATGTTCCCGAGCTGCCTCAGTTCATAACAGTGTGTAGGAAGTTGTTTGATAAAGTGGGCAAAGCTTATACTTGGGCCAGAAGGCAGAATATAGGAAACTACATGAAAACATGAATAATTTAGTGAAAATGACTGTAAACAGATGAGAACGTGTTTAGAACAGATGAAAGAGATTCTCCAAGTCAGTTCTTAGTGTAGAAAAGGTAGCTAAATCCGGGAAATCCTTAATTCGAGTTAAGATAACATCAAACACTGTATGAATCCTATATTCATTACTTAAAGGAGACTAGAGTGGTAAATGTGTGTTATACAAGGCAGAATACCATTGAAATAGAGAAAGAAACACGTTCAGCAGCTTTGGAAAGCCTTACACTACACTGAAATGTAGTACTACACTCTATAACACAGTTCAGAGACAATGTTCCCTAGCTCCCTCAGTTCATAACAGTGTGTAGGAAGTTGTTTGATAAGGTGGGCAAAGCTTATACTTGGGGCAGAAGGCAGAATATAGGAAACTACATGAAAACATGAATAATTCATTGAAAATGACTGTAAACAGATGAGAACTTGTTTAGAACAGCTGAAAGAGAATCTCCAAGTCAGTTCTTAGTGTAGAAAAGGTAGCTAAGATAAGGGAAATCCTTAATTCCAGTTAAGATCACATGAAACACTCTATGAATCCTATATTCTTTACTTAAAGGAGACTAGAGTGGTAAATGTGTGTTATACAAGGCAGAATACCATTGAAATAGAGAAACAAACACGTTCGGCAGCTTTGGAAAGCCTTACACTTCACTGAAATGTAGTACTACACTCTATAACACAGTTGAGAGACAATGTTCCTAGCTCCCTCAGTTCATAACAGTGTGTAGGAAGTTGTTTGATAAAGTGGGCATAGCTTATACTTGGGCCAGAAGGCAGAATATAGGAAACTACATGAAAACATGAATAATTCATTGAAAATGACTGTAAACACATGAGAACTTGTTTAGAACAGCTGAAAGAGAATCTCCAAGTCAGTTCTTAGTGTAGAAAAGGTAGCTACTATCCAGGAAATCCTTAATTCGAGTTAAGATCACATGAAAAACTGTATGAATCCTATATTCTTTACCTAAAGGAAACTAGAGTGGTAAATGTGTGTTATACAAGGCAGAATACCATTGAAATAGAGAAAGAAACACATTCGGCAACTTTGAAAAGGCTTACACTTCACTGAAATGTAGTACTACACTCTATAACACAGTTGAGAGACAATGTTCCCTAGCTGCCTCAGTTCATAACAGAGTGTAGGAAGGTGTTTGATAAAGTAGGCAAAGCTTATACTTGGGCCAGAAGGCAGAATATAGGAAACTACATGAAAACATGAATAACTCAGTGAAAATGACTGTAAACAGATGAGAACTTGTTTAGAACAGCTGAAAGAGAAACTCCAAGTCAGTTCTTAGTGTAGAAAAGGTAGCTAAGATAAGGGAAATCCTTAATACCAGTTAAGATCCCATGAAACATTGTATGAATCCTATATTCTTTACTTAAAGGCAACTAGAGTGGTAAATGTGTGTTATACAAGGCAGAATAGCATTGAAATAGAGAAAGAAACACTTTCGGCAGCTTTGGAAAGGCTTACACTTCACTGAAATGTAGTACTACACTCTATAACACAGTTGAGAGACAATGTTCCCTAGCTGCCTCAGTTCATAAGAGTGTGTAGGAAGTTGTTTGATAAGGTGGGCAAAGCTTATACTTGGGCCAGAAGGCAGAATATAGGAAACTACATGAAAACATGAATAATTCAGTGAAAATGACTGTAAACAGATGAGAACTTGTTTAGAACAGCTGAAAGAGAATCTCCAAGTCAGTTCTTAGTGTAGAAAAGGTAGCTAAGATAAGGAAAATCCTAAATTCGAGTTAAGATAACATCAAACACTGTATGAATCCTATATTCATTACTTAAAGGAGACTAGAGTGGTAAATGTGTGTTATACAAGGCAGAATACCATTGAAATAGAGAAAGAAACAAGTTTGGCAGCTTTGGAAAGCCTTACACTTCACTGAAATGTAGTACTACACTCTGTAACACAGTTGAGAGACAATGTTCCCTAGCTCCCTCAGTTCATAACAGTGTGAAGGAAGTTGTTTGATAAAGTGGCCAAAGCTTATACTTGGGCCAGAAGGCAGAATATAGGAAACTACATGAAAACATGAATAATTCATTGAAAATGACTGTAAACAGATGAGAACTTGTTTAGAACAGCTGAAAGAGAACCTCCAAGTCAGTTCTTAGTGTAGAAAAGGTAGCTAAGATAATGAAAATCCTTAATTCGAGTTAAGATAACATCAAACACTGTATGAATCCTATATTCATTACTTAAAGGAGACTAGAGTGGTAAATGTGTGTTATACAAGGCAGAATACCATTGAAATAGAGAAAGAAACACGTTCAGCAGCTTTGGAAAGCCTTACACTACACTGAAATGTAGTACTACACTCTATAACACAGTTCAGAGACAATGTTCCCTAGCTCCCTCAGTTCATAACAGTGTGTAGGAAGTTGTTTGATAAAGTGGGCAAAGCTTATACTTGGGCCAGAAGGCAGCATATAGGAAACTACATGTAAACATGAATAATTCAGTGAAAATGACTGTAAACAGATGAGAACTTGTTTAGAACAGCTGAAAGAGAATCTCCAAGTCAGTTCTTAGTGTAGAAAAGGTAGCTAAGATAAGGAAAATCCTTAATTCGAGTTTAGATAACATCAAACACTGTATGAATCCTATATTCATTACTTAAAGTAGACTAGAGTGGTAAATGTGTGTTATACAAGGCAGAATACCATTGAAATAGAGAAAGAAACACGTTCAGCAGCTTTGGAAAGCCTTACACTACACTGAAATGTAGTACTACACTCTATAACACAGTTGAGAGACAATGTTCCCGAGCTGCCTCAGTTCATAACAGTGTGTAGGAAGTTGTTTGATAAAGTGGGCAAAGCTTATACTTGGGCCAGAAGGCAGAATATAGGAAACTACATGAAAACATGAATAATTCAGTGAAAATGACTGTAAACAGATGAGAACGTGTTTAGAACAGATGAAAGAGATTCTCCAAGTCAGTTCTTAGTGTAGAAAAGGTAGCTAAGATAAGGAAAATCCTTAATTCGAGTTAAGATAACATCAAACACTGTATGAATCCTATATTGTTTACTTAAAGGAGACTAGAGTGGTAAATGTGTGTTATATTAGGCAGAATACCATTGAAATAGAGAAATAAACACGTTTGGCAGCTTTGGAAAGCGTTACACTTCACTGAAATGTAGTACTACACTCTATAACACAGTTGAGAGACAATGTTCCTAGCTCCCTCAGTTCATAACAGTGTGTAGGAAGTTGTTTGATAAAGTGGGCATAGCTTATACTTGGGCCAGAAGGCAGCATATAGGAAACTACATGAAAACATGAATAATTCATTGAAAATGACTGTAAACACATGAGAACTTGTTTAGAACAGCTGAAAGAGAATCTCCAAGTCAGTTCTTAGTGTAGAAAAGGTAGCTACTATCCAGGAAATCCTTAATTCGAGTTAAGATCACATGAAAAACTGTATGAATCCTATATTCTTTACTTAAAGGAAACTAGAGTGGTAAATGTGTGTTATACAAGGCAGAATACCATTGAAATAGAGAAAGAAACACATTCGGCAACTTTGAAAAGGCTTACACTTCACTGAAATGTAGTACTACACTCTATAACACAGTTGAGAGACAATGTTCCCTAGCTGCCTCAGTTCATAAGAGTGTGTAGGAAGTTGTTTGATAAAGTGGGCAAAGCTTATACTTGGGCCAGAAGGCAGAATATAGGAAACTACATGAAAACATGAATAATTCAGTGAAAATGACTGTAAACAGATGAGAACTTGTTTAGAACAGCTGAAAGAGAATCTCCAAGTCAGTTCTTAGTGTAGAAAAGGTAGCTAAGATAAGGAAAATCCTTAATTCGAGTTAAGATAACATCAAACACTGTATGAATCCTATATTCATTACTTAAAGGAGACTAGAGTGGTAAATGTGTGTTATACAAGGCAGAATACCATTGAAATAGAGAAAGAAACAAGTTTGGCAGCTTTGGAAAGCCTTACACTTCACTGAAATGTAGTACTACACTCTGTAACACAGTTGAGAGACAATGTTCCCTAGCTCCCTCAGTTCATAACAGTGTGAAGGAAGTTGTTTGATAAAGTGGCCAAAGCTTATACTTGGGCCAGAAGGCAGAATATAGGAAACTACATGAAAACATGAATAATTCATTGAAAATGACTGTAAACAGATGAGAACTTGTTTAGAACAGCTGAAAGAGAACCTCCAAGTCAGTTCTTAGTGTAGAAAAGGTAGCTAAGATAAGGAAAATCCTTAATTCGAGTTAAGATAACATCAAACACTGTATGAATCCTATATTCATTACTTAAAGGAGACTAGAGTGGTAAATGTGTGTTATACAAGGCAGAATACCATTGACATAGAGAAAGAAACACGTTCAGCAGCTTTGGAAAGCCTTACACTACACTGAAATGTAGTACTACACTCTATAACACAGTTCAGAGACAATGTTCCCTAGCTCCCTCAGTTCATAACAGTGTGTAGGAAGTTGTTTGATAAAGTGGGCAAAGCTTATACTTGGGCCAGAAGGCAGCATATAGGAAACTACATGAAAACATGAATAATTCAGTGAAAATGACTGTAAACAGATGAGAACTTGTTTAGAACAGCTGAAAGAGAATCTCCAAGTCAGTTCTTAGTGTAGAAAAGGTAGCTAAGATAAGGAAAATCCTTAATTCGAGTTTAGATAACATCAAACACTGTATGAATCCTATATTCATTACTTAAAGTAGACTAGAGTGGTAAATGTGTGTTATACAAGGCAGAATACCATTGAAATAGAGAAAGAAACACGTTCAGCAGCTTTGGAAAGCCTTACACTACACTGAAATGTAGTACTACACTCTATAACACAGTTCAGAGACAATGTTCCCTAGCTCCCTCAGTTCATAACAGTGTGTAGGAAGTTGTTTGATAAGGTGGGCAAAGCTTATACTTGGGGCAGAAGGCAGAATATAGGAAACTACATGAAAACATGAATAATTCATTGAAAATGACTGTAAACAGATGAGAACTTGTTTAGAACAGCTGAAAGAGAATCTCCAAGTCAGTTCTTAGTGTAGAAAAGGTAGCTACTATCCAGGAAATCCTTAATTCGAGTTAAGATAACATCAAACACTGTATGAATCCTATATTCATTACTTAAAGGAGACTAGAGTGGTAAATGTGTGTTATACAAGGCAGAATACCATTGAAATAGAGAAAGAAACACGTTCAGCAGCTTTGGAAAGCCTTACACTACACTGAAATGTAGTACTACACTCTATAACACAGTTCAGAGACAATGTTCCCTAGCTCCCTCAGTTCATAACAGTGTGTAGGAAGTTGTTTGATAAGGTGGGCAAAGCTTATACTTGGGGCAGAAGGCAGAATATAGGAAACTACATGAAAACATGAATAATTCATTGAAAATGACTGTAAACAGATGAGAACTTGTTTAGAACAGCTGAAAGAGAATCTCCAAGTCAGTTCTTAGTGTAGAAAAGGTAGCTAAGATAAGGGAAATCCTTAATTCCAGTTAAGATCACATGAAACACTCTATGAATCCTATATTCTTTACTTAAAGGAGACTAGAGTGGTAAATGTGTGTTATACAAGGCAGAATACCATTGAAATAGAGAAACAAACACATTCGGCAGCTTTGGAAAGCCTTACACTTCACTGAAATGTAGTACTACACTCTATAACACAGTTGAGAGACAATGTTCCCGAGCTTCATCAGTTCATAACAGTGTGTAGGAAGTTGTTTGATAAAGTGGGCAAAGCTTATACTTGGGCCAGAAGGCAGAATATAGGAAACTACATGAAAACATGAATAATTCAGTGAAAATGACTGTAAACAGATGAGAACGTGTTTAGAACAGATGAAAGAGATTCTCCAAGTCAGTTCTTAGTGTAGAAAAGGTAGCTAAGATAAGGAAAATCCTTAATTCGAGTTAAGATAACATCAAACACTGTATGAATCCTATATTGTTTACTTAAAGGAGACTAGAGTGGTAAATGTGTGTTATATTAGGCAGAATACCATTGAAATAGAGAAATAAACACGTTTGGCAGCTTTGGAAAGCGTTACACTTCAATGAAATGTAGTACTACACTCTATAACACAGTTGAGAGACAATGTTCCTAGCTCCCTCAGTTCATAACAGTGTGTAGGAAGTTGTTTGATAAAGTGGGCATAGCTTATACTTGGGCCAGAAGGCAGAATATAGGAAACTACATGAAAACATGAATAATTCATTGAAAATGACTGTAAACACATGAGAACTTGTTTAGAACAGCTGAAAGAGAATCTCCAAGTCAGTTCTTAGTGTAGAAAAGGTAGCTACTATCCAGGAAATCCTTAATTCCAGTTAAGATCACATGAAAAACTGTATGAATCCTATATTCTTTACCTAAAGGAAACTAGAGTGGTAAATGTGTGTTATACAAGGCAGAATACCATTGAAATAGAGAAAGAAACACATTCGGCAACTTTGAAAAGGCTTACACTTCACTGAAATGTAGTACTACACTCTATAACACAGTTGAGAGACAATGTTCCCTAGCTGCCTCAGTTCATAACAGAGTGTAGGAAGGTGTTTGATAAAGTAGGCAAAGCTTATACTTGGGCCAGAAGGCAGAATATAGGAAACTACATGAAAACATGAATAACTCAGTGAAAATGACTGTAAACAGATGAGAACTTGTTTAGAACAGCTGAAAGAGAAACTCCAAGTCAGTTCTTAGTGTAGAAAAGGTAGCTAAGATAAGGGAAATCCTTAATACCAGTTAAGATCCCATGAAACATTGTATGAATCCTATATTCTTTACTTAAAGGCAACTAGAGTGGTAAATGTGTGTTATACAAGGCAGAATAGCATTGAAATAGAGAAAGAAACACTTTCGGCAGCTTTGGAAAGGCTTACACTTCACTGAAATGTAGTACTACACTCTATAACACAGTTGAGAGACAATGTTCCCTAGCTGCCTCAGTTCATAACAGAGTGTAGGAAGGTGTTTGATAAAGTGGGCAAAGCTTATACTTGGGCCAGAAGGCAGAATATAGGAAACTACATGAAAACATGAATAATTCAGTGAAAATGACTGTAAACAGATGAGAACTTGTTTAGAACAGCTGAAAGAGAATCTGCAAGTCAGTTCTTAGTGTAGAAAAATAGCTAAGATAAGGAAAATCCTTAATTCGAGTTAAGATAACATCAAACACTGTATGAATCCTATATTCATTACTTAAAGGAGACTAGAGTGGTAAATGTGTGTTATACAAGGCAGAATACCATTGAAATAGAGAAAGAAACAAGTTTGGCAGATTTGGAAACCCTTACACTTCACTGAAATGTAGTACTACACTCTATAACACAGTTGAGAGACAATGTTCCCTAGCTCCCTCAGTTCATACCAGTGTGTAGGAAGTTGTTTGATAAAGTGGCCAAAGCTTATACTTGGGCCAGAAGGCTGAATATAGGAAACTACATGAAAATATGAATAATTCATTGAAAATGACTGTAAACAGATGAGAACTTGTTTAGAACAGCTGAAAGAGAATCTCCAAGTCAGTTGTTAGTGTAGAAAAGGTAGCTAAGAAAAGGAAAATCCTTAATTCGAGTTAAGATAACATCAAACACTGTATGAATCCTATATTCATTACTTAAAGGAGACTAGTGTGGTAAATGTGTGTTATACAAGGCAGAATACCATTGAAATAGAGAAAGAAACACTTTCGGCAGCTTTGGAAAGGCTTACACTTCACTGAAATGTAGTACTACACTCTATAACACAGTTGAGAGACAATGTTCCCTAGCTGCCTCAGTTCATAACAGAGTGTAGGAAGGTGTTTGCTAAAGTGGGCAAAGCTTATACTTGGGCCAGAAGGCAGAATATAGGAAACTACATGAAAACATGAATAATTCAGTGAAAATGACTGTAAACAGATTAGAACTTCTTTAGAACAGCTGAAAGAGAATCTCCAAGTCAGTTCTTAGTGTAGAAAAGGTAGCTAAGATAAGGGAAATCCTTAATTCCAGTTAAGATCACATGAAACACTCTATGAATCCTATATTCTTTACTTAAAGGTGACTAGAGTGGTAAATGTGTGTTATACAAGGCAGAATACCATTGAAATAGAGAAACAAACACGTTCGGCAGCTTTGGAAAGCCTTACACTTCACTGAAATGTAGTACTACACTCTATAACACAGTTGAGAGACAATGTTCCCGAGCTGCCTCAGTTCATAACAGTGTGTAGGAAGTTGTTTGATAAAGTGGGCAAAGCTTATACTTGGGCCAGAAGGCAGAATATAGGAAACTACATGAAAACATGAATAATTTAGTGAAAATGACTGTAAACAGATGAGAACGTGTTTAGAACAGATGAAAGAGATTCTCCAAGTCAGTTCTTAGTGTAGAAAAGGTAGCTAAATCCGGGAAATCCTTAATTCGAGTTAAGATAACATCAAACACTGTATGAATCCTATATTCATTACTTAAAGGAGACTAGAGTGGTAAATGTGTGTTATACAAGGCAGAATACCATTGAAATAGAGAAAGAAACACGTTCAGCAGCTTTGGAAAGCCTTACACTACACTGAAATGTAGTACTACACTCTATAACACAGTTGAGAGACAATGTTCCCTAGCTGCCTCAGTTCATAACAGAGTGTAGGAAGTTGTTTGATAAAGTGGGCAAAGCTTATACTTGGGCCAGAAGGCAGCATATAGGAAACTACATGAAAACATGAATAATTCAGTGAAAATGACTGTAAACAGATGAGAACTTGTTTAGAACAGCTGAAAGAGAATCTCCAAGTCAGTTCTTAGTGTAGAAAAGGTAGCTAAGATAAGGAAAATCCTTAATTCGAGTTTAGATAACATCAAACACTGTATGAATCCTATATTCATTACTTAAAGTAGACTAGAGTGGTAAATGTGTGTTATACAAGGCAGAATACCATTGAAATAGAGAAAGAAACACGTTCAGCAGCTTTGGAAAGCCTTACACTACACTGAAATGTAGTACTACACTCTATAACACAGTTCAGAGACAATGTTCCCTAGCTCCCTCAGTTCATAACAGTGTGTAGGAAGTTGTTTGATAAGGTGGGCAAAGCTTATACTTGGGGCAGAAGGCAGAATATAGGAAACTACATGAAAACATGAATAATTCATTGAAAATGACTGTAAACAGATGAGAACTTGTTTAGAACAGCTGAAAGAGAATCTCCAAGTCAGTTCTTAGTGTAGAAAAGGTAGCTAAGATAAGGGAAATCCTTAATTCCAGTTCAGATCACATGAAACACTCTATGAATCCTATATTCTTTACTTAAAGGAGACTAGAGTGGTAAATGTGTGTTATACAAGGCAGAATACCATTGAAATAGAGAAACAAACACGTTTGGCAGCTTTGGAAAGCCTTACACTTCACTGAAATGTAGTACTACACTCTATAACACAGTTGAGAGACAATGTTCCCGAGCTGCCTCAGTTCATAACAGTGTGTAGGAAGTTGTTTGATAAAGTGGGCAAAGCTTATACTTGGGCCAGAAGGCAGAATATAGGAAACTACATGAAAACATGAATAATTCAGTGAAAATGACTGTAAACAGATGAGAACGTGTTTAGAACAGATGAAAGAGATTCTCCAAGTCAGTTCTTAGTGTAGAAAAGGTAGCTAAGATAAGGAAAATCCTTAATTCGAGTTAAGATAACATCAAACACTGTATGAATCCTATATTGTTTACTTAAAGGAGACTAGAGTGGTAAATGTGTGTTATATTAGGCAGAATACCATTGAAATAGAGAAATAAACACGTTTGGCAGCTTTGGAAAGCGTTACACTTCACTGAAATGTAGTACTACACTCTATAACACAGTTGAGAGACAATGTTCCTAGCTCCCTCAGTTCATAACAGTGTGTAGGAAGTTGTTTGATAAAGTGGGCATAGCTTATACTTGGGCCAGAAGGCAGAATATAGGAAACTACATGAAAACATGAATAATTCATTGAAAATGACTGTAAACACATGAGAACTTGTTTAGAACAGCTGAAAGAGAATCTCCAAGTCAGTTCTTAGTGTAGAAAAGGTAGCTACTATCCAGGAAATCCTTAATTCGAGTTAAGATCACATGAAAAACTGTATGAATCCTATATTCTTTACTTAAAGGAAACTAGAGTGGTAAATGTGTGTTATACAAGGCAGAATACCATTGAAATAGAGAAAGAAACACATTCGGCAACTTTGAAAAGGCTTACACTTCACTGAAATGTAGTACTACACTCTATAACACAGTTGAGAGACAATGTTCCCTAGCTGCCTCAGTTCATTACAGAGTGTAGGAAGGTGTTTGATAAAGTAGGCAAAGCTTATACTTGGGCCAGAAGGCAGAATATAGGAAACTACATGAAAACATGAATAACTCAGTGAAAATGACTGTAAACAGATGAGAACTTGTTTAGAACAGCTGAAAGAGAAACTCCAAGTCAGTTCTTAGTGTAGAAAAGGTAGCTAAGATAAGGGAAATCCTTAATACCAGTTAAGATCCCATGAAACATTGTATGAATCCTATATTCTTTACTTAAAGGCAACTAGAGTGGTAAATGTGTGTTATACAAGGCAGAATAGCATTGAAATAGAGAAAGAAACACTTTCGGCAGCTTTGGAAAGGCTTACACTTCACTGAAATGTAGTACTACACTCTATAACACAGTTGAGAGACAATGTTCCCTAGCTGCCTCAGTTCATAACAGAGTGTAGGAAGGTGTTTGATAAAGTGGGCAAAGCTTATACTTGGGCCAGAAGGCAGAATATAGGAAACTACATGAAAACATGAATAATTCAGTGAAAATGACTGTAAACAGATGAGAACTTGTTTAGAACAGCTGAAAGAGAATCTCCAAGTCAGTTCTTAGTGTAGAAAAGGTAGCTAAGATAAGGAAAATCCTTAATTCGAGTTAAGATAACATCAAACACTGTATGAATCCTATATTCATTACTTAAAGTAGACTAGAGTGGTAAATGTGTGTTATACAAGGCAGAATACCATTGAAATAGAGAAAGAAACAAGTTTGGCAGCTTTGGAAAGCCTTACACTTCACTGAAATGTAGTACTACACTCTGTAACACAGTTGAGAGACAATGTTCCCTAGCTCCCTCAGTTCATAACAGTGTGAAGGAAGTTGTTTGATAAAGTGGCCAAAGCTTATACTTGGGCCAGAAGGCAGAATATAGGAAACTACATGAAAACATGAATAATTCATTGAAAATGACTGTAAACAGATGAGAACTTGTTTAGAACACCTGAAAGAGAACCTCCAAGTCAGTTCTTAGTGTAGAAAAGGTAGCTAAGATAAGGAAAATCCTTAATTCGAGTTAAGATAACATCAAACACTGTATGAATCCTATATTCATTACTTAAAGGAGACTAGAGTGGTAAATGTGTGTTATACAAGGCAGAATACCATTGAAATAGAGAAAGAAACACGTTCAGCAGCTTTGGAAAGCCTTACACTACACTGAAATGTAGTACTACACTCTATAACACAGTTCAGAGACAATGTTCCCTAGCTCCCTCAGTTCATAACAGTGTGTAGGAAGTTGTTTGATAAGGTGGGCAAAGCTTATACTTGGGCCAGAAGGCAGAATATAGGAAACTACATGAAAACATGAATAATTCATTGAAAATGACTGTAAACAGATGAGAACTTGTTTAGAACAGCTGAAAGAGAATTTCCAAGTCAGTTCTTAGTGTAGAAAAGGTAGCTAAGATAAGGGAAATCCTTAATTCCAGTTAAGATCACATGAAACACTCTATGAATCCTATATTCTTTACTTAAAGGAGACTAGAGTGGTAAATGTGTGTTATACAAGGCAGAATACCATTGAAATAGAGAAACAAACACGTTCGGCAGCTTTGGAAAGCCTTACACTTCACTGAAATGTAGTACTACACTATATAACACAGTTGAGAGACAATGTTCCCGAGCTGCCTCAGTTCATAACAGTGTGTAGGAAGTTGTTTGATAAAGTGGGCAAAGCTTATACTTGGGCCAGAAGGCAGAATATAGGAAACTACATGAAAACATGAATAATTCAGTGAAAATGACTGTAAACAGATGAGAACTTGTTTAGAACAGATGAAAGAGATTCTCCAAGTCAGTTCTTAGTGTAGAAAAGGTAGCTAAATCCAGGAAATCCTTAATTCAAGTTAAGATAACATCAAACACTGTATGAATCCTATATTGTTTATTTAAAGGAGACTAGAGTGGTAAATGTGTGTTATATAAGGCAGAATACCATTGAAATAGAGAAAGAAACACGTTTGGCAGCTCTGGAAAGCATTACACTTCACTGAAATGTAGTACTACACTCTATAACACAGTTGAGAGACAATGTTCCTAGCTCCCTCAGTTCATAACAGTGTGTAGGAAGTTGTTTGATAAAGTGGGCAAAGCTTATACTTGGGCCAGAAGGCAGCATATAGGAAACTACATGAAAACATGAATAATTCAGTGAAAATGACTGTAAACAGATGAGAACTTGTTTAGAACAGCTGAAAGAGAATCTCCAAGTCAGTTCTTAGTGTAGAAAAGGTAGCTAAGATAAGGAAAATCCTTAATTCGAGTTAAGATAACATCAAACACTGTATGAATCCTATATTCATTACTTAAAGTAGACTAGAGTGGTAAATGTGTGTTATACAAGGCAGAATACCATTGAAATAGAGAAAGAAACACGTTCAGCAGCTTTGGAAAGCCTTACACTTCACTGAAATGTAGTACTACACTCTATAACACAGTTGAGAGACAATGTTCCCGAGCTGCCTCAGTTCATAACAGTGTGTAGGAAGTTTTTTGATAAAGTGGGCAAAGCTTATACTTGGGCCAGAAGGCAGAATATAGGAAACTACATGAAAACATGAATAATTCAGTGAAAATGACTGTAAACAGATGAGAACGTGTTTAGAACAGATGAAAGAGATTCTCCAAGTCAGTTCTTAGTGTAGAAAAGGTAGCTAAGATAAGGAAAATCCTTAATTCGAGTTAAGATAACATCAAACACTGTATGAATCCTATATTGTTTACTTAAAGGAGACTAGAGTGGTAAATGTGTGTTATATTAGGCAGAATACCATTGAAATAGAGAAATAAACACGTTTGGCAGCTTTGGAAAGCGTTACACTTCACTGAAATGTAGTACTACACTCTATAACACAGTTGAGAGACAATGTTCCTAGCTCCCTCAGTTCATAACAGTGTGTAGGAAGTTGTTTGATAAAGTGGGCATAGCTTATACTTGGGCCAGAAGGCAGAATATAGGAAACTACATGAAAACATGAATAATTCATTGAAAATGACTGTAAACACATGAGAACTTGTTTAGAACAGCTGAAAGAGAATCTCCAAGTCAGTTCTTAGTGTAGAAAAGGTAGCTACTATCCAGGAAATCCTTAATTCGAGTTAAGATCACATGAAAAACTGTATGAATCCTATATTCTTTACTTAAAGGAAACTAGAGTGGTAAATGTGTGTTATACAAGGCAGAATACCATTGAAATAGAGAAAGAAACACATTCGGCAACTTTGAAAAGGCTTACACTTCACTGAAATGTAGTACTACACTCTATAACACAGTTGAGAGACAATGTTCCCTAGCTGCCTCAGTTCATAACAGAGTGTAGGAAGGTGTTTGATAAAGTAGGCAAAGCTTATACTTGGGCCAGAAGGCAGAATATAGGAAACTACATGAAAACATGAATAACTCAGTGAAAATGACTGTAAACAGATGAGAACTTGTTTAGAACAGCTGAAAGAGAAACTCCAAGTCAGTTCTTAGTGTAGAAAAGGTAGCTAAGATAAGAGAAATCCTTAATACCAGTTAAGATCCCATGAAACATTGTATGAATCCTATATTCTTTACTTAAAGGCAACTAGAGTGGTAAATGTGTGTTATACAAGGCAGAATAGCATTGAAATAGAGAAAGAAACACTTTCGGCAGCTTTGGAAAGGCTTACACTTCACTGAAATGTAGTACTACACTCTATAACACAGTTGAGAGACAATGTTCCCTAGCTGCCTCAGTTCATAACAGAGTGTAGGAAGGTGTTTGATAAAGTGGGCAAAGCTTATACTTGGGCCAGAAGGCAGAATATAGGAAACTACATGAAAACATGAATAATTCAGTGAAAATGACTGTAAACAGATGAGAACTTGTTTAGAACAGCTGAAAGAGAATCTGCAAGTCAGTTCTTAGTGTAGAAAAGTAGCTAAGATAAGGAAAATCCTTAATTCGAGTTAAGATAACATCAAACACTGTATGAATCCTATATTCATTACTTAAAGGAGACTAGAGTGGTAAATGTGTGTTATACAAGGCAGAATACCATTGAAATAGAGAAAGAAACAAGTTTGGCAGATTTGGAAACCCTTACACTTCACTGAAATGTAGTACTACACTCTATAACACAGTTGAGAGACAATGTTCCCTAGCTCCCTCAGTTCATACCAGTGTGTAGGAAGTTGTTTGATAAAGTGGCCAAAGCTTATACTTGGGCCAGAAGGCAGAATATAGGAAACTACATGAAAACATGAATAATTCATTGAAAATGACTGTAAACAGATGAGAACTTGTTTAGAACAGCTGAAAGAGAATCTCCAAGTCAGTTGTTAGTGTAGAAAAGGTAGCTAAGATAAGGAAAATCCTTAATTCGAGTTAAGATAACATCAAACACTGTATGAATCCTATATTCATTACTTAAAGGAGACTAGAGTGGTAAATGTGTGTTATACAAGGCAGAATACCATTGAAATAGAGAAAGAAACACTTTCGGCAGCTTTGGAAAGGCTTACACTTCACTGAAATGTAGTACTACACTCTATAACACAGTTGAAAGACAATGTTCCCTAGCTGCCTCAGTTCATAACAGAGTGTAGGAAGGTGTTTGCTAAAGTGGGCAAAGCTTATACTTGGGCCAGAAGGCAGAATATAGGAAACTACATGAAAACATGAATAATTCAGTGAAAATGATTGTAAACAGATGAGAACTTCTTTAGAACAGCTGAAAGAGAATCTCCAAGTCAGTTCTTAGTGTAGAAAAGGTAGCTAAGATAAGGGAAATCCTTAATTCCAGTTAAGATCACATGAAACACTCTATGAATCCTATATTCTTTACTTAAAGGAGACTAGAGTGGTAAATGTGTGTTATACAAGGCAGAATACCATTGAAATAGAGAAACAAACACGTTAGGCAGCTTTGGAAAGCCTTACACTTCACTGAAATGTAGTACTACACTCTATAACACAGTTGAGAGACAATGTTCCCGAGCTGCCTCAGTTCATAACAGTGTGTAGGAAGTTGTTTGATAAAGTGGGCAAAGCTTATACTTGGGCCAGAAGGCAGAATATAGGAAACTACATGAAAACATGAATAATTTAGTGAAAATGACTGTAAACAGATGAGAACGTGTTTAGAACAGATGAAAGAGATTCTCCAAGTCAGTTCTTAGTGTAGAAAAGGTAGCTAAATCCGGGAAATCCTTAATTCGAGTTAAGATAACATCAAACACTGTATGAATCCTATATTGTTTACTTAAAGGAGACTAGAGTGGTAAATGTGTGTTATATAAGGCAGAATACCATTGAAATAGAGAAAGAAACACGTTTGGCAGCTTTGGAAAGCCTTACACTTCACTGAAATGTAGTACTACACTCTATAACACAGTTGAGAGACAATGTTCCTAGCTCCCTCAGTTCATAACAGTGTGTAGGAAGTTGTTTGATAAAGTGGGCAAAGCTTATACTTGGGCCAGAAGGCAGAATATAGGAAACTACATGAAAGCATGAATAATTCATTGAAAATGACTGTAAACACATGAGAACTTGTTTAGAACAGCTGAAAGAGAATCTCCAAGTCAGTTCTTAGTGTAGAAAAGGTAGATAAGATAAGGAAAATCCTTAATTCGAGTTAAGATAACATCAAACACTGTATGAATCCTATATTCATTACTTAAAGGAGACTAGAGTGGTAAATGTGTGTTATACAAGGCAGAATACCATTGAAATAGAGAAAGAAACAAGTTTGGCAGCTTTGGAAAGCCTTACACTTCACTGAAATGTAGTACTACACTCTATAACACAGTTGAGAGACAATGTTCCTAGCTCCCTCAGTTCATAACAGTGTGTAGGAAGTTGTTTGATAAAGTGGGCAAAATTATACTTGGGCCAGAAGGAAGAATATAGGAAACTACATGAAAACATGAATAATTCAGTGAAAATGACTGTAAACAGATGAGAACTTGTTTAGAACAGCTGAAAGAGAATCTCCAAATCAGTTCTTAGTGTAGAAAAGGTAGCTAAGATAAGGGAAATCCTTAATTCCAGTTAAGATCACATGAAACACTCTATGAATCCTATATTCTTTACTTAAAGGGGACTAGAGTGGTAAATGTGTGTTATACAAGGCAGAATACCATTGAAATAGAGAAACAAACACGTTCGGCAGCTTTGGAAAGCCTTACACTTCACTGAAATGTAGTACTACACTCTATAACACAGTTGAGAGACAATGTTCCCGAGCTGCCTCAGTTCATAACAGTGTGTAGGAAGTTGTTTGATAAAGTGGGCAAAGTTTATACTTGGGCCCGAAGGCAGAATATAGGATACTACATGAAAACATAAATAATTCAGTGAAAATGACTGTAAACAGATGAGATCTTGTTTAGAACAGATGAAAAATATTCTCCAAGTCAGTTCTTAGTGTAGAAAAGGTAGCTAAATCCGGGAAATCCTTAATTCGAGTTAAGATAACATCAAACACTGTATGAATCCTATATTGTTTACTTAAAGGAGACTAGAGTGGTAAATGTGTGTTATATAAGCCAGAATACCATTGAAATAGAGAAAGAAACACGTTTGGCAGCTTTGGAAAGCCTTACACTTCACTGAAATGTAGTACTACACTCTATAACACAGTTGAGAGACAATGTTCCCTAGCTGCCTCAGTTCATAACAGAGTGTAGGAAGGTGTTTGATAAAGTAGCAAAGCTTATACTTGGGCCAGAAGGCAGAATATAGGAAACTACATGAAAACATGAATAATTCAGTGAAAATGACTGTAAACAGATGAGAACTTGTTTAGAACAGCTGAAAGAGAATCTCCAAGTCAGTTCTTAGTGTAGAAAAGGTAGCTAAGATAAGGAAAATCCTTAATTCGAGTTAAGATAACATCAAACACTGTATGAATCCTATATTCATTACTTAAAGGAGACTAGAGTGGTAAATGTGTGTTATACAAAGCCGAATACCATTGAAATAGAGAAAGAAACAAGTTTGGCAGCTTTGGAAAGCCTTATACTTCACTGAAATGTAGTACTACACTCTATAACACAGTTGAGAGACAATGTTCCCTAGCTCCCTCAGTTCATAACAGTGTGTAGGAAGTTGTTTGATAAAGTGGCCAAAGCTTATACTAGGGCCAGAAGGCAGAATATAGGAAACTACATGAAAACATGAATAATTCAGTGAAAATGACTGTAAACAGATGAGAACTTGTTTAGAACAGCTGAAAGAGAATCTCCAAGTCAGTTCTTAGTGTAGAAAAGGTAGATAAGATAAGGAAAATCCTTAATTCGAGTTAAGATAACATCAAACACTGTATGAATCCTATATTCATTACTTAAAGGAGACTAGAGTGGTAAATGTGTGTTATACAAAGAAGAATACCATTGAAATAGAGAAAGAAACAAGTTTGGCAGCTTTGGAAAGCCTTACACTTCACTGAAATGTAGTACTACACTCTATAACACAGTTGAGAGACAATGTTCCCTAGCTCCCTCAGTTCATAACAGTGTGTAGGAAGTTGTTTGATAAAGTGGCCAAAGCTTATACTTGGGCCAGAAGGCAGAATATAGGAAACTACATGAAAACATGAATAATTCAGTGAAAATGACTGTAAACAGATGAGAACTTGTTTAGAACAGCTGAAAGAGAATCTGCAATTCAGTTCTCAGTGTAGAAAAGTAGCTAAGATAAGGAAAATCCTTAATTCGAGTTAAGATAACATCAAACACTGTATGAATCCTATATTCATTACTTAAAGGAGACTAGAGTGGTAAATGTGTGTTATACAAGGCAGAATACCATTGAAATAGAGAAAGAAACACGTTCGGCAGCTTTGGAAAGCCTTACACTACACTGAAATGTAGTACTACACTCTATAACACAGTTCAGAGACAATGTTCCCTAGCTCCCTCAGTTCATAACAGTGTGTAGGAAGTTGTTTGATAAGGTGGGCAAAGCTTATACTTGGGCCAGAAGGCAGAATATAGGAAACTACATGAAAACATGAATAATTCATTGAAAATGACTGTAAACAGATGAGAACTTGTTTAGAACAGCTGAAAGAGAATCTCCAAGTCAGTTCTTAGTGTAGAAAAGGTAGCTAAGATAAGGGAAATCCTTAATTCCAGTTAAGATCACATGAAACATTGTATGAATCCTATATTCTTTACTTAAAGGAAACTAGGGTGGTAAATGTGTGTTATACAAGGCAGAATACCATTGAAATAGAGAAAGAAACACTTTCGGCAGCTTTGGAAAGGCTTACACTTCACTGAAATGTAGTACTACACTCTATAACACAGTTGAGAGACAATGTTCCCTAGCTGCCTCCGTTCATAACATAGTGTAGGAAGGTGTTTGATAAAGTAGGCAAATCTTATACTTGGGCCAGAAGGCAGAATATAGGAAACTACATGAAAACATGAATAATTCAGTGAAAATGACTGTAAACAGATGAGAACTTGTTTAGAACAGCTGAAAGAGAAACTCCAAGTCAGTTCTTAGTGTAGAAAAGGTAGCTAAGATAAGGCAAATCCTTAATACCAGTTAAGATCCCATGAAACATTGTATGAATCCTATATTCTTTACTTAAAGGAAACTAGAGTGGTAAATGTGTGTTATACAAGGCAGAATACCATTGAAATAGAGAAACAAACACCTTCGGCAGCTTTGGAAAGCCTTACACTTCACTGAAATGTAGTACTACACTCTATAACACAGTTGAGAGACAATTTTCCCGAGCTGCCTCAGTTCATAACAGTGTGTAGGAAGTTGTTTGATAAAGTGGGCAAAGCTTATACTTGGGCCAGAAGGCAGAATATAGGAAACTACATGAAAACATGAATAATTCAGTGAAAATGACTGTAAACAGATGAGAACTTGTTTAGAACAGCTGAAAGAGAATCTCCAAGTCAGTTCTTATTGTAGAAAAGGTAGCTAAGATAAGGAAAATCCTTAATTCGAGTTAAGATAACATCAAACACTGTATGAATCCTATATTCATTACTTAAAGGAGACTAGAGTGGTAAATGTGTGTTATACAAGGCAGAATACCATTGAAATAGAGAAAGAAACAAGTTTGGCAGCTTTGGAAAGCCTTACACTTCACTGAAATGTAGTACTACACTCTATAACACAGTTGAGAGACAATGTTCCCTAGCTCCCTCAGTTCATAACAGTGTGTAGGAAGTTGTTTGATAAAGTGGCCAAAGCTTATACTTGGGCCAGAAGGCAGAATATAGGAAACTACATGAAAACATGAATAATTCAGTGAAAATGACTGTAAACAGATGAGAACGTGTTTAGAACAGATGAAAGAGATTCTCCAAGTCAGTTCTTAGTGTAGAAAAGGTAGCTAAGATAAGGAAAATCCTTAATTCGAGTTAAGATAACATCAAACACTGTATGAATCCTATATTGTTTACTTAAAGGAGACTAGAGTGGTAAATGTGTGTTATATTAGGCAGAATACCATTGAAATAGAGAAATAAACACGTTTGGCAGCTTTGGAAAGCGTTACACTTCACTGAAATGTAGTACTACACTCTATAACACAGTTGAGAGACAATGTTCCTAGCTCCCTCAGTTCATAACAGTGTGTAGGAAGTTGTTTGATAAAGTGGGCATAGTTTATACTTGGGCCAGAAGGCAGAATATAGGAAACTACATGAAAACATGAATAATTCATTGAAAATGACTGTAAACACATGAGAACTTGTTTAGAACAGCTGAAAGAGAATCTCCAAGTTATTCTTAGTGTAGAAAAGGTAGCTACTATCCAGGAAATCCTTAATTCGAGTTAAGATCACATGAAAAACTGTATGAATCCTATATTCTTTACTTAAAGGAAACTAGAGTGGTAAATGTGTGTTATACAAGGCAGAATACCATTGAAATAGAGAAAGAAACACATTCGGCAACTTTGAAAAGGCTTACACTTCACTGAAATGTAGTACTACACTCTATAACACAGTTGAGAGACAATGTTCCCTAGCTGCCTCAGTTCATAACAGAGTGTAGGAAGGTGTTTGATAAAGTAGGCAAAGCTTATACTTGGGCCAGAAGGCAGAATATAGGAAACTACATGAAAACATGAATAACTCAGTGAAAATGACTGTAAACAGATGAGAACTTGTTTAGAACAGCTGAAAGAGAAACTCCAAGTCAGTTCTTAGTGTAGAAAAGGTAGCTAAGATAAGGGAAATCCTTAATACCAGTTAAGATCCCATGAAACATTGTATGAATCCTATATTCTTTACTTAAAGGCAACTAGAGTGGTAAATGTGTGTTATACAAGGCAGAATAGCATTGAAATAGAGAAAGAAACACTTTCGGCAGCTTTGGAAAGGCTTACACTTCACTGAAATGTAGTACTACACTCTATAACACAGTTGAGAGACAATGTTCCCTAGCTGCCTCAGTTCATAACAGAGTGTAGGAAGGTGTTTGATAAAGTGGGCAAAGCTTATACTTGGGCCAGAAGGCAGAATATAGGAAACTACATGAAAACATGAATAATTCAGTGAAAATGACTGTAAACAGATGAGAACTTGTTTAGAACAGCTGAAAGAGAATCTGCAAGTCAGTTCTTAGTGTAGAAAAGGTAGCTAAGATAAGGAAAATCCTTAATTCGAGTTAAGATAACATCAAACACTGTATGAATCCTATATTCATTACTTAAAGGAGACTAGAGTGGTAAATGTGTGTTATACAAGGCAGAATACCATTGAAATAGAGAAAGAAACAAGTTCGGCAGCTTTGGAAAGCCTTACACTTCACTGAAATGTAGTACTACACTCTATAACACAGTTGAGAGACAATGTTCCCTAGCTCCCTCAGTTCATAACAGTGTGTAGGAAGTTGTTTGATAAAGTGGCCAAAGCTTATACTTGGGCCAGAAGGCAGAATATAGGAAACTACATGAAAACTTGAATAATTCAGTGAAAATGACTGTAAACAGATGAGAACTTGTTTAGAACAGCTGAAAGAGAATCTCCAAGTCAGTTCTTAGTGTAGAAAAGGTAGCTAAGATAAGGAAAATCCTTAATTCGAGTTAAGATAACATCAAACACTGTATGAATCCTATATTCATTACTTAAAGGAGACTAGAGTGGTAAATGTGTGTTATACAAGGCAGAATACCATTGAAATAGAGAAAGAAACACGTTCGGCAGGTTTGGAAAGCCTTACACTACACTGAAATGTAGTACTACACTCTATAACACAGTTCAGAGACAATGTTCCCGAGCTGCCTCAGTTCATAACAGTGTGTAGGAAGTTATTTGATAAAGTGGGCAAAGCTTATACTTGGGCCAGAAGGCAGAATATAGGAAACTACATGAAAACATAAATAATTCAGTGAAAATGACTGTAAACAGATGAGAACTTGTTTAGAACAGATGAAAAATATTCTCCAAGTCAGTTCTTAGTGTAGAAAAGGTAGCTAAATCCGGGAAATCCTTAATTCGAGTTAAGATAACATCAAACACTGTATGAATCCTATATTGTTTACTTAAAGGAGACTAGAGTGGTAAATGTGTGTTATATAAGCCGGAATACCATTGAAATAGAGAAAGAAACACGTTTGGCAGCTTTGGAAAGCCTTACACTTCACTGAAATGTAGTACTACACTCTATAACACAGTTGAGAGACAATGTTCCTAGCTCCCTCAGTTCATAACAGTGTGTAGGAAGTTGTTTGATAAAGTGGCCAAAGCTTATACTTGGGCCAGAAGGCAGAATATAGGAAACTACATGAAAACATGAATAATTCATTGAAAATGACTGTAAACACAGGAGAACTTGTTTAGAACAGCTGAAAGAGAATCTCCAAGTCAGTTCTTAGTGTAGAAAAGGTAGCTAAGATCCAGGAAATCCTTAATTCGAGTTAAGATCACATGAAACACTGTATGAATCCTATATTCTTTACTTAAAGGAAACTAGAGTGGTAAATGTGTGTTATACAAGGCAGAATACCATTGAAATAGAGAAAGAAACACGTTCGGCAGCTTTGGAAATGCTTACACTTCACTGAAATGTAGTACTACACTCTATAACACAGTTGAGAGACAATGTTCCCTAGCTGCCTCAGTTCATAACAGAGTGTAGGAAGGTGTTTGATAAAGTAGGCAAAGCTTATACTTGGGCCAGAAGGCAGAATATAGGAAACTACATGAAAACATGAATAATTCAGTGAAAATGACTGTAAACAGATGAGAACTTGTTTAGAACACCTGAAAGAGAAACTCCAAGTAAGTTCTTAGTGTAGAAAAGGTAGCTAAGATAAGGGAAATCCTTAATACCAGTTAAGATCCCATGAAACATTGTATGAATCCTATATTCTTTACTTAAAGGAAACTAGAGTGGTAAATGTGTGTTATACAAGGCAGAATACCATTGAAATAGAGAAAGAATCACTTTCGGCAGCTTTGGAAAGCTTTACTCTACACTGAAATGTAGTACTACACTCTATAACACAGTTCAGAGACAATGTTCCCTAGCTCCCTCAGTTCATAACAGTGTGTAGGAAGTTTTTTGATAACGTGGGCAAAGCTTATACTTGGGCCAGAAGGCAGAATATAGGAAACTACATGAAAACATGAATAATTCATTCAAAATGACTGTAAACAGATGAGAACTTGTTTAGAACAGCTGAAAGAGAATCTCCAAGTCAGTTCTTAGTGTAGAAAAGGTAGCTAAGATAAGGAAAATCCTTAATTCGAGTTAAGATAACATCAAACACTGTATGAATCCTATATTCATTACTTAAAGGAGACTAGAGTGGTAAATGTGTGTTATACAAGGCAGAATACCATTGAAATAGAGAAAGAAACACGTTCGGCAGGTTTGGAAAGCCTTACACTACACTGAAATGTAGTACTACACTCTATAACACAGTTCAGAGACAATGTTCCCTAGCTACCTCAGTTCATAACAGTGTGTAGGAAGTTGTTTGATAAGGTGGGCAAAGCTTATACTTGGGCCAGAAGGCAGAATATAGGAAACTACATGAAAACATGAATAATTCATTGAAAATGACTGTAAACAGATGAGAACTTGTTTAGAACAGCTGAAAGAGAATCTCCAAGTCAGTTCTTAGTGTAGAAAAGGTAGCTACGATAAGGGAAATCCTTAATTCGAGTTAAGATAACATCAAACACTGTATGAATCCTATATTCATTACTTAAAGGAGACTAGAGTGGTAAATGTGTGTTATACAAGGCAGAATACCATTGAAATAGAGAAAGAAACACTTTCGGCAGCTTTGGAAAGGCTTACACTTCACTGAAATGTAGTACTACACTCTATAACACAGTTGAGAGACAATGTTCCCTAGCTGCCTCAGTTCATAACAGAGTGTAGGAAGGTGTTTGCTAAAGTGGGCAAAGCTTATACTTGGGCCAGAAGGCAGAATATAGGAAACTACATGAAAACATGAATAATTCAGTGAAAATGACTGTAAACAGATGAGAACTTCTTTAGAACAGCTGAAAGAGAATCTCCAAGTCAGTTCTTAGTGTAGAAAAGGTAGCTAAGATAAGGGAAATCCTTAATTCCAGTTAAGATCACATGAAACACTCTATGAATCCTATATTCTTTACTTAAAGGAGACTAGAGTGGTAAATGTGTTATACAAGGCAGAATACCATTGAAATAGAGAAACAAACACATTCGGCAGCTTTGGAAAGCCTTACACTTCACTGAAATGTAGTACTACACTCTATAACACAGTTGAGAGACAATGTTCCCGAGCAGCCTCAGTTCATAACAGTGTGTAGGAAGTTGTTTGATAAAGTGGGCAAAGCTTATACTTGGGCCAGAAGGCAGAATATAGGAAACTACATGAAAACATGAATAATTTAGTGAAAATGACTGTAAACAGAAGAGAACGTGTTTAGAACAGATGAAAGAGATTCTCCAAGTCAGTTCTTAGTGTAGAAAAGGTAGCTAAATCCGGGAAATCCTTAATTCGAGTTAAGATAACATCAAACACTGTATGAATCCTATATTGTTTACTTAAAGGAGACTAGAGTGGTAAATGTGTGTTATATAAGGCAGAATACCATTGAAATAGAGAAAGAAACACGTTTGGCAGCTTTGGAAAGCCTTACACTTCACTGAAATGTAGTACTACACTCTATAACACAGTTGAGAGACAATGTTCCTAGCTCCCTCAGTTCATAACAGTGTGTAGGAAGTTGTTTGATAAAGTGGGCAAAGCTTATACTTGGGCCAGAAGGCAGAATATAGGAAACTACATGAAAGCATGAATAATTCATTGAAAATGACTGTAAAAACATGAGAACTTGTTTAGAACAGCTGAAAGAGAATCTCCAAGTCAGTTCTTAGTGTAGAAAAGGTAGATAAGATAAGGAAAATCCTTAATTCGAGTTAAGATAACATCAAACACTGTATGAATCCTATATTCATTACTTAAAGGAGACTAGAGTGGTAAATGTGTGTTATACAAGGCAGAATACCATTGAAATAGAGAAAGAAACAAGTTTGGCAGCTTTGGAAAGCCTTACACTTCACTGAAATGTAGTACTACACTCTATAACACAGTTGAGAGACAATGTTCCTAGCTCCCTCAGTTCATAACAGTGTGTAGGAAGTTGTTTGATAAAGTGGGCAAAGCTTATACTTGGGCCAGAAGGAAGAATATAGGAAACTACATGAAAACATGAATAATTCAGTGAAAATGATTGTAAACAGATGAGAACTTGTTTAGAACAGCTGAAAGAGAATCTCCAAGTCAGTTCTTAGTGTAGAAAAGGTAGCTAAGATAAGGGAAATCCTTAATTCCAGTTAAGATCACATGAAACACTCTATGAATCCTATATTCTTTACTTAAAGGGGACTAGAGTGGTAAATGTGTGTTATACAAGGCAGAATACCATTGAAATAGAGACACAAACACGTTCGGCAGCTTTGGAAAGCCTTACACTTCACTGAAATGTAGTACTACACTCTATAACACAGTTGAGAGACAATGTTCCTAGCTCCCTCAGTTCATAACAGTGTGTAGGAAGTTGTTTGATAAAGTGGGCAAAGCTTATACTTGGGCCAGAAGGCAGAATATAGGAAACTACATGAAAACATGAATAATTCATTGAAAATGACTGTAAACACATGAGAACTTGTTTAGAACAGCTGAAAGAGAATCTCCACGTCAGTTCTTAGTGTAGAAAAGGTAGCTACTATCCGGGAAATCCTTAATTCGAGTTAAGATCACATGAAACACTGTATGAATCCTATATTCTTTACTTAAAGGAAACTAGAGTGGTAAATGTGTGTTATACAAGGCAGAATACCATTGAAATAGAGAAAGAAACACGTTCGGCAGCTTTGGAAAGGCTTACACTTCACTGAAATGTAGTACTACACTCTATAACACAGTTGAGAGACAATGTTCCCTAGCTGCCTCAGTTCATAACAGAGTGTAGGAAGGTGTTTGATAAAGTAGGCAAAGCTTATACTTGGGCCAGAAGGCAGAATATAGGAAACTACATGAAAACATGAATAATTCAGTGAAAATGACTGTAAACAGATGAGAACTTGTTTAGAACAGCTGAAAGAGAAACTCCAAGTCAGTTCTTAGTGTAGAAAAGGTAGATAAGGGAAATCCTTAATACCAGTTAAGATCCCATGAAACATTGTATGAATCCTATATTCTTTACTTAAAGGAAACTAGAGTGGTAAATGTGTGTTATACAAGGCAGAATACCATTGAAATAGAGAAAGAAACACTTTCGGCAGCTTTGGAAAGGCTTACACTTCACTGAAATGTAGTACTACACTCTATAACACAGTTGAGAGACAATGTGTCCTAGCTGCCTCAGTTCATAACAGAGTGTAGGAAGGTGTTTGATAAAGTGGGCAAAGCTTATACTTGGGCCAGAAGGCAGAATATAGGAAACTACATGAAAACATGAATAATTCAGTGAAAATGACTGTAAACAGATGAGAACT
Source organism: Pipistrellus hanaki (assembly GCF_964339955.1). NCBI lineage: Eukaryota > Metazoa > Chordata > Mammalia > Chiroptera > Vespertilionidae > Pipistrellus > Pipistrellus hanaki. The sequence goes on from NC_140511.1 coordinate 919,087, forward strand.
TGTTTAGAACAGCTGAAAGAGAATCTCCAAGTCAGTTCTTAGTGTAGAAAAGGTAGCTAAGATAAGGAAAATCCTTAATTCGAGTTAAGATAACATCAAACACTGTATGAATCCTATATTCATTACTTAAAGGAGACTAGAGTGGTAAATGTGTGTTATACAAAGCAGAATACCATTGAAATAGAGAAAGAAACAAGTTTGGCAGCTTTGGAAAGCCTTACACTTCACTGAAATGTAGTACTACACTCTATAACACAGTTGAGAGACAATGTTCCCTAGCTCCCTCAGTTCATAACAGTGTGTAGGAAGTTGTTTGATAAAGTGGCCAAAGCTTATACTTGGGCCAGTAGGCAGAATATAGGAAACTACATGAAAACATGAATAACTCAGTGAAAATGACTGTAAACAGATGAGAACTTGTTTAGAACAGCTGAAAGAGAATCTCCAAGTCAGTTCTTAGTGTAGAAAAGGTAGATAAGATAAGGAAAATCCTTAATTCGAGTTAAGATAACATCAAACACTGTATGAATCCTATATTCATTACTTAAAGGAGACTAGAGTGGTAAATGTGTGTTATACAAAGAAGAATACCATTGAAATAGAGAAAGAAACAAGTTTGGCAGCTTTGGAAACCCTTACACTTCACTGAAATGTAGTACTACACTCTATAACAAGGTTGAGAGACAATGTTCCCTAGCTCCCTCAGTTCATAACAGTGTGACGGAAGTTGTTTGATAAAGTGGCCAAAGCTTATACTTGGGCCAGAAGGCAGAATATAGGAAACTACATGAAAACATTAATAATTCATTGAAAATGACTGTAAACAGATGAGAACTTGTTTAGAACAGCTGAAAGAGAATCTCCAAGTCAGTTCTTAGTGTAGAAAAGGTAGCTAAGATAAGGAAAATCCTTTATTCCAGTTAAGATCACATGAAACACTCTATGAATCCTATATTCTTTACTTAAAGGAGACTAGAGTGGTAAATGTGTGTTATACAAGGCAGAATACCATTGAAATAGAGAAACAAACACGTTCGACAGCTTTGGAAAGCCTTACACTTCACTGAAATGTAGTACTACACTCTATAACACAGTTGAGAGACAATGTTCCCGAGCTGCCTCAGTTCATAACAGTGTGTAGGAAGTTATTTCATAAAGTGGGCAAAGCTTATACTTGGGCCAGAAGGCAGAATATAGGAAACTACATGAAAACATAAATAATTCAGTGAAAATGACTGTAAACAGATGAGAACTTGTTTAGAACAGATGAAAAATATTCTCCAAGTCAGTTCTTAGTGTAGAAAAGGTAGCTAAATCCGGGAAATCCTTAATTCGAGTTAAGATAACATCAAACACTGTATGAATCCTATATTGTTTACTTAAAGGAGACTAGAGTGGTAAATGTGTGTTATATAAGCCGGAATACCATTGAAATAGAGAAAGAAACACGTTTGGCAGCTTTGGAAAGCCTTACACTTCACTGAAATGTAGTACTACACTCTATAACACAGTTGAGAGACAATGTTCCTAGCTCCCTCAGTTCATAACAGTGTGTAGGAAGTTGTTTGATAAAGTGGCCAAAGCTTATACTTGGGCCAGAAGGCAGAATATAGGAAACTACATGAAAACATGAATAATTCATTGAAAATGACTGTAAACACAGGAGAACTTGTTTAGAACAGCTGAAAGAGAATCTCCAAGTCAGTTCTTAGTGTAGAAAAGGTAGCTAAGATCCAGGAAATCCTTAATTCGAGTTAAGATCACATGAAACACTGTATGAATCCTATATTCTTTACTTAAAGGAAACTAGAGTGGTAAATGTGTGTTATACAAGGCAGAATACCATTGAAATAGAGAAAGAAACACGTTCGGCAGCTTTGGAAATGCTTACACTTCACTGAAATGTAGTACTACACTCTATAACACAGTTGAGAGACAATGTTCCCTAGCTGCCTCAGTTCATAACAGAGTGTAGGAAGGTGTTTGATAAAGTAGGCAAAGCTTATACTTGGGCCAGAAGGCAGAATATAGGAAACTACATGAAAACATGAATAATTCAGTGAAAATGACTGTAAACAGATGAGAACTTGTTTAGAACACCTGAAAGAGAAACTCCAAGTAAGTTCTTAGTGTAGAAAAGGTAGCTAAGATAAGGGAAATCCTTAATACCAGTTAAGATCCCATGAAACATTGTATGAATCCTATATTCTTTACTTAAAGGAAACTAGAGTGGTAAATGTGTGTTATACAAGGCAGAATACCATTGAAATAGAGAAAGAATCACTTTCGGCAGCTTTGGAAAGCTTTACTCTACACTGAAATGTAGTACTACACTCTATAACACAGTTCAGAGACAATGTTCCCTAGCTCCCTCAGTTCATAACAGTGTGTAGGAAGTTTTTTGATAACGTGGGCAAAGCTTATACTTGGGCCAGAAGGCAGAATATAGGAAACTACATGAAAACATGAATAATTCATTCAAAATGACTGTAAACAGATGAGAACTTGTTTAGAACAGCTGAAAGAGAATCTCCAAGTCAGTTCTTAGTGTAGAAAAGGTAGCTAAGATAAGGGAAATCCTTAATTCCAGTTAAGATCACATGAAACACTCTATGAATCCTATATTCTTTACTTAAAGGAGACTAGAGTGGTAAATGTGTGTTATACAAGGCAGAATACCATTGAAATAGAGAAACAAACACGTTCGGCAGCTTTGGAAAGCCTTACACTTCTCTGAAATGTAGTACTACACTCTATAACACAGTTGAGAGACAATGTTCCCGAGCTGCCTCAGTTCATAACAGTGTGTAGGAAGTTGTTTGATAAATTGGGCAAAGCTTATACTTGGGCCAGAAGGCAGAATATAGGAAACTACATGAAAACATGAATAATTCATTGAAAATGACTGTAAACACATGAGAACTTGTTTAGAACAGCTGAAAGAGAATCTCCAAGTCAGTTCTTAGTGTAGAAAAGGTAGCTAAGATAAGGAAAATCCTTAATTCGAGTTAAGATAACATCAAACACTGTATGAATCCTATATTCATTACTTAAAGGAGACTAGAGTGGTAAATGTGTGTTATACAAGGCAGAATACCATTGAAATAGAGAAAGAAACAAGTTCGGCAGCTTTGGAAAGCCTTACACTTCACTGAAATGTAGTACTACACTCTATAACACAGTTGAGAGACAATGTTCCCTAGCTCCCTCAGTTCATAACAGTGTGTAGGAAGTTGTTTGATAAAGTGGCCAAAGCTTATACTTGGGCCAGAAGGCAGAATATAGGAAACTACATGAAAACTTGAATAATTCAGTGAAAATGACTGTAAACAGATGAGAACTTGTTTAGAACAGCTGAAAGAGAATCTCCAAGTCAGTTCTTAGTGTAGAAAAGGTAGCTAAGATAAGGAAAATCCTTAATTCGAGTTAAGATAACATCAAACACTGTATGAATCCTATATTCATTACTTAAAGGAGACTAGAGTGGTAAATGTGTGTTATACAAGGCAGAATACCATTGAAATAGAGAAAGAAACACGTTCGGCAGGTTTGGAAAGCCTTACACTACACTGAAATGTAGTACTACACTCTATAACACAGTTCAGAGACAATGTTCCCTAGCTACCTCAGTTCATAACAGTGTGTAGGAAGTTGTTTGATAAGGTGGGCAAAGCTTATACTTGGGCCAGAAGGCAGAATATAGGAAACTACATGAAAACATGAATAATTCATTGAAAATGACTGTAAACAGATGAGAACTTGTTTAGAACAGCTGAAAGAGAATCTCCAAGTCAGTTCTTAGTGTAGAAAAGGTAGCTACGATAAGGGAAATCCTTAATTCCAGTTAAGATCACATGAAACACTGTATGAATCCTATATTCTTTACTTAAAGGAGACTAGAGTGGTAAATGTGTGTTATACAAGGCAGAATACCATTGAAATAGAGAAACAAACACGTTCGGCAGCTTTGGAAAGCCTTACACTTCACTGAAATGTAGTACTACACTCTATAACACAGTTGAGAGACAATGTTCCCGAGCTGCCTCAGTTCATAACAGTGTGTAGGAAGTTGTTTGATAAAGTGGGCAAAGCTTATACTTGGCCCAGAAGGCAGAATATAGGAAACTACATGAAAACATAAATAATTCAGTGAAAATGACTGTAAAACGATGAGAACTTGTTTAGAACAGATGAAAAATATTCTCCAAGTCAGTTCTTAGTGTAGAAAAGGTAGCTAAATCCGGGAAATCCTTAATTCGAGTTAAGATAACATCAAACACTGTATGAATCCTATATTGTTTACTTAAAGGAGACTAGAGTGGTAAATGTGTGTTATTTAAGTCAGAATACCATTGAAATAGAGAAAGAAACACGTTTGGCAGCTTTGGAAAGCCGTACACTTCACTGAAATGTAGTACTACACTCTATAACACAGTTGAGAGACAATGTTCCTAGCTCCCTCAGTTCATAACAGTGTGTAGGAAGTTGTTTGATAAAGTGGGCAAAGGTTATACTTGGGCCAGAAGGCAAAATATAGGAAACTACATGAAAACATGAATAATTCATTGAAAATGACTGTAAACACATGAGAACTTGTTTAGAACAGCTGAAATAGAATCTCCAAGTCAGTTCTTAGTGTAGAAAAGGTAGCTAAGATCCAGGAAATCCTTAATTCGAGTTAAGATCACATGAAACACTGTATGAATCCTATATTCTTTACTTAAAGGAAACTAGAGTGGTAAATGTGTGTTATACAAGGCAGAATACCATTGAAATAGAGAAAGAAACCTGTTCGGCAGCTTTGGAAAGGCTTACACTTCACTGAAATGTAGTACTACACTCTATAACACAGTTGAGAGACAATGTTCCCTAGCTGCCTCAGTTCATAACAGAGTGTAGGAAGGTGTTTGATAAAGTAGGCAAAGCTTATACTTGGGCCAGAAGGCAGAATATAGGAAACTACATGAAAACATGAATAATTCAGTGAAAATGACTGTAAACAGATGAGAACTTGTTTAGAACAGCTGAAAGAGAAACTCCAAGTCAGTTCCTAGTGTAGAAAAGGTAGCTAAGATAAGGGAAATCCTTAATACCAGTTAAGATCCCATGAAACATTGTATGAATCCTTTATTCTTTACTTAAAGGAAACTAGAGTGGTAAATGTGTGTTATACAAGGCAGAATACCATTGAAATAGAGAAACAAACACGTCCGGCAGCTTTGGAAAGCCTTACACTTCACTGAAATGTAGTACTACACTCTATAACACAGTTGAGAGACAATGTTCCCGAGCTCCCTCAGTTCATAACAGTGTTTAGGAAGTTGTTTGATAAAGTGGCCAAAGCTTATACTTGGGCCAGAGGGCAGAATATAGGAAACTACATGAAAACATGAATGATTCAGTGAAAATGACTGTAAACAGATGAGAACTTGTTTAGAACAGCTGAAAGAGAATCTCCAAGTCAGTTCTTAGTGTAGAAAAGGTAGCTAAGATAAGGAAAATCCTTAATTCGAGTTAAGATAACATCAAACACTGTATGAATCCTATATTCATTACTTAAAGGAGACTAGAGTGGTAAATGTGTGTTATACAAGGCAGAATACCATTGAAATAGAGAAAGAAACACGCTCTGCAGGTTTGGAAAGCTTTACTCTACACTGAAATGTAGTACTACACTCTATAACACAGTTCAGAGACAATGTTCCCTAGCTCCCTCAGTTCATAACAGTGTGTAGGAAGTTTTTTGATAAGGTGGGCAAAGCTTATACTTGGGCCAGAAGGCAGAATATAGGAAACTACATGAAAACATGAATAATTCATTCAAAATGACTGTAAACAGATGAGAACTTGTTTAGAACAGCTGAAAGAGAATCTCCAAGTCAGTTCTTAGTGTAGAAAAGGTAGCTAAGATAAGGGAAATCCTTAATTCCAGTTAAGATCACATGAAACACTCTATGAATCCTATATTCTTTACTTAAAGGAGACTAGAGTGGTAAATGTGTGTTATACAAGGCAGAATACCATTGAAATAGAGAAACAAACACGTTCGGCAGCTTTGGAAAGCCTTACACTTCTCTGAAATGTAGTACTACACTCTATAACACAGTTGAGAGACAATGTTCCCGAGCTGCCTCAGTTCATAACAGTGTGTAGGAAGTTGTTTGATAAATTGGGCAAAGCTTATACTTGGGCCAGAAGGCAGAATATAGGCAACTACATGAAAACATGAATAATTCATTGAAAATGACTGTAAACACATGAGAACTTGTTTAGAACAGCTGAAAGAGAATCTCCAAGTCAGTTCTTAGTGTAGAAAAGGTAGCTAAGATAAGGAAAATCCTTAATTCGAGTTAAGATAACATCAAACACTGTATGAATCCTATATTCATTACTTAAAGGAGACTAGAGTGGTAAATGTGTGTTATACAAGGCAGAATACCATTGAAATAGAGAAAGAAACAAGTTCGGCAGCTTTGGAAAGCCTTACACTTCACTGAAATGTAGTACTACACTCTATAACACAGTTGAGAGACAATGTTCCCTAGCTCCCTCAGTTCATAACAGTGTGTAGGAAGTTGTTTGATAAAGTGGCCAAAGCTTATACTTGGGCCAGAAGGCAGAATATAGGAAACTACATGAAAACTTGAATAATTCAGTGAAAATGACTGTAAACAGATGAGAACTTGTTTAGAACAGCTGAAAGAGAATCTCCAAGTCAGTTCTTAGTGTAGAAAAGGTAGCTAAGATAAGGAAAATCCTTAATTCGAGTTAAGATAACATCAAACACTGTATGAATCCTATATTCATTACTTAAAGGAGACTAGAGTGGTAAATGTGTGTTATACAAGGCAGAATACCATTGAAATAGAGAAAGAAACACGTTCGGCAGGTTTGGAAAGCCTTACACTACACTGAAATGTAGTACTACACTCTATAACACAGTTCAGAGACAATGTTCCCTAGCTACCTCAGTTCATAACAGTGTGTAGGAAGTTGTTTGATAAGGTGGGCAAAGCTTATACTTGGGCCAGAAGGCAGAATATAGGAAACTACATGAAAACATGAATAATTCATTGAAAATGACTGTAAACAGATGAGAACCTGTTTAGAACAGCTGAAAGAGAATCTCCAAGTCAGTTCTTAGTGTAGAAAAGGTAGCTACGATAAGGGAAATCCTTAATTCCAGTTAAGATCACATGAAACACTGTATGAATCCTATATTCTTTACTTAAAGGAGACTAGAGTGGTAAATGTGTGTTATACAAGGCAGAATACCATTGAAATAGAGAAACAAACACGTTCGGCAGCTTTGGAAAGCCTTACACTTCACTGAAATGTAGTACTACACTCTATAACACAGTTGAGAGACAATGTTCCCGAGCTGCCTCAGTTCATAACAGTGTGTAGGAAGTTGTTTGATAAAGTGGGCAAAGCTTATACTTGGGCCAGAAGGCAGAATATAGGAAACTACATGAAAACATAAATAATTCAGTGAAAATGACTGTAAACAGATGAGAACTTGTTTAGAACAGATGAAAAATATTCTCCAAGTCAGTTCTTAGTGTAGAAAAGGTAGCTAAATCCGGGAAATCCTTAATTCGAGTTAAGATAACATCAAACACTGTATGAATCCTATATTGTTTACTTAAAGGAGACTAGAGTGGTAAATGTGTGTTATTTAAGTCAGAATACCATTGAAATAGAGAAAGAAACACGTTTGGCAGCTTTGGAAAGCCTTACACTTCACTGAAATGTAGTACTACACTCTATAACACAGTTGAGAGACAATGTTCCTAGCTCCCTCAGTTCATAACAGTGTGTAGGAAGTTGTTTGATAAAGTGGGCAAAGGTTATACTTGGGCCAGAAGGCAAAATATAGGAAACTACATGAAAACATGAATAATTCATTGCAAATGACTGTAAACACATGAGAACTTGTTTAGAACAGCTGAAATAGAATCTCCAAGTCAGTTCTTAGTGTAGAAAAGGTAGCTAAGATCCAGGAAATCCTTAATTCGAGTTAAGATCACATGAAACACTGTATGAATCCTATATTCTTTACTTAAAGTAAACTAGAGTGGTAAATGTGTGTTATACAAGGCAGAATACCATTGAAATAGAGAAAGAAACACTTTCGGCAGCTTTGGAAAGGCTTACACTTCACTGAAATGTAGTACTACACTCTATAACACAGTTGAGAGACAATGTTCCCTAGCTGCCTCAGTTCATAACAGAGTGTAGGAAGGTGTTTGATAAAGTGGGCAAAGCTTATACTTGGGCCAGAAGGCAGAATATAGGAAACTACATGAAAACATGAATAATTCAGTGAAAATGACTGTAAACAGATGAGAACTTGTTTAGAACAGCTGAAAGAGAATCTCCAAGTCAGTTCTTAGTGTAGAAAAGGTAGCTAAGATAAGGAAAATCCTTAATTCGAGTTAAGATAACATCAAACACTGTATGAATCCTATATTCATTACTTAAAGGAGACTAGAGTGGTAAATGTGTGTTATACAAAGCAGAATACCATTGAAATAGAGAAAGAAACAAGTTTGGCAGCTTTGGAAAGCCTTACACTTCACTGAAATGTAGTACTACACTCTATAACACAGTTGAGAGACAATGTTCCCTAGCTCCCTCAGTTCATAACAGTGTGTAGGAAGTTGTTTGATAAAGTGGCCAAAGCTTATACTTGGGCCAGAAGGCAGAATATAGGAAACTACATGAAAACATGAATAACTCAGTGAAAATGACTGTAAACAGATGAGAACTTGTTTAGAACAGCTGAAAGAGAATCTCCAAGTCAGTTCTTAGTGTAGAAAAGGTAGATAAGATAAGGAAAATCCTTAATTCGAGTTAAGATAACATCAAACACTGTATGAATCCTATATTCATTACTTAAAGGAGACTAGAGTGGTAAATGTGTGTTATACAAAGAAGAATACCATTGAAATAGAGAAAGAAACAAGTTTGGCAGCTTTGGAAAGCCTTACACTTCACTGAAATGTAGTACTACACTCTATAACACAGTTGAGAGACAATGTTCCCTAGCCCCCTCAGTTCATAACAGTGTGTAGGAAGTTGTTTGATAAAGTGGCCAAAGCTTATACTTGGGCCAGAAGGCAGAATATAGGAAACTACATGAAAACATGAATAATTCAGTGAAAATGACTGTAAACAGATGAGAACTTGTTTAGAACAGCTGAAAGAGAATCTCCAAGTCAGTTCTTAGTGTAGAAAAGGTAGCTAAGATAAGGAAAATCCTTAATTCAAGTTAAGATAACATCAAACACTGTATGAATCCTATATTCATTACTTAAAGGAGACTAGAGTGGTAAATGTGTGTTATACAAGGCAGCATACCATTGAAATAGAGAAACAAACACGTTCGGCAGCTTTGGAAAGCCTTACACTACACTGAAATGTAGTACTACACTCTATAACACAGTTCAGAGACAATGTTCCCTAGCTTCCTCTGTTCATAACAGTGTGTAGGAAGTTGTTTGATAAGGTGGGCAAAGCTTATACTTGGGCCAGAAGGCAGAATATAGGAAACTACATGAAAACATGAATAATTCATTGAAAATGACTGTAAACAGATGAGAACTTGTTTAGAACAGCTGAAAGAGAATCTTCAAGTCAGTTCTTAGTGTAGAAAAGGTAGCTAAGATAAGGGAAATCCTTTATTCCAGTTAAGATCACATGAAACACTCTATGAATCCTATATTCTTTACTTAAAGGAGACTAGAGTGGTAAATGTGTGTTATACAAGGCAGAATACCATTGAAATAGAGAAAGAAACACGTTTGGCAGCTTTGGAAAGCCTTACACTTCACTGAAATGTAGTACTACACTCTATAACACAGTTGAGAGACAATGTTCCTAGCTCCCTCAGTTCATAACAGTGTGTAGGAAGTTGTTTGATAAAGTGGCCAAAGCTTATACTTGGGCCAGAAGGCAGAATGTAGGAAACTACATGAAAACATGAATAATTCATTGAAAATGACTGTAAACACATGAGAACTTGTTTAGAACAGCTGAAAGAGAATCTCCAAGTCAGTTCTTAGTGTAGAAAAGGTAGCTAAGATCCAGGAAATCCTTAATTCGAGTTAAGATCACATGAAACACTGTATGAATCCTATATTCTTTACTTAAAGGAAACTAGAGTGGTAAATGTGTGTTATACAAGGCAGAATACCATTGAAATAGAGAAAGAAACACGTTCGGCAGCTTTGGAAATGCTTACACTTCACTGAAATGTAGTACTACACTCTATAACACAGTTGAGAGACAATGTTCCCTAGCTGCCTCAGTTCATAACAGAGTGTAGGAAGGTGTTTGATAAAGTAGGCAAAGCTTATACTTGGGCCAGAAGGCAGAATATAGGAAACTACATGAAAACATGAATAATTCAGTGAAAATGACTGTAAACAGATGAGAACTTGTTTAGAACACCTGAAAGAGAAACTCCAAGTAAGTTCTTAGTGTAGAAAAGGTAGCTAAGATAAGGGAAATCCTTAATACCAGTTAAGATCCCATGAAACATTGTATGAATCCTATATTCTTTACTTAAAGGAAACTAGAGTGGTAAATGTGTGTTATACAAGGCAGAATACCATTGAAATAGAGAAAGAATCACTTTCGGCAGCTTTGGAAAGGCTTACACTTCACTGAAATGTAGTACTACACTCTATAACACAGTTGAGAGACAATGTTCCCTAGCTGCCTCAGTTCATAACAGAGTGTAGGAAGGTGTTTGATAAAGTGGGCAAAGCTTATACTTGGGCCAGAAGGCAGAATATAGGAAACTACATGAAAACATGAATAATTCAGTGAAAATGACTGTAAACAGATGAGAACTTGTTTAGAACAGCTGAAAGAGAATCTGCAAGTCAGTTCTTAGTGTAGAAAAGGTAGCTAAGATAAGGGAAATCCTTAATTCCAGTTAAGATCACATGAAACACTCTATGAATCCTATATTCTTTACTTAAAGGAGACTAGAGTGGTAAATGTGTGTTATACAAGGCAGAATACCATTGAAATAGAGAAACAAACACGTCCGGCAGCTTTGGAAAGCCTTACACTTCACTGAAATGTAGTACTACACTCTATAACACAGTTGAGAGACAATGTTCCCTAGCTCCCTCAGTTCATAACAGTGTTTAGGAAGTTGTTTGATAAAGTGGCCAAAGCTTATACTTGGGCCAGAGGGCAGAATATAGGAAACTACATGAAAACATGAATGATTCAGTGAAAATGACTGTAAACAGATGAGAACTTGTTTAGAACAGCTGAAAGAGAATCTCCAAGTCAGTTCTTAGTGTAGAAAAGGTAGCTAAGATAAGGAAAATCCTTAATTCGAGTTAAGATAACATCAAACACTGTATGAATCCTATATTGTTTACTTAAAGGAGACTAGAGTGGTAAATGTGTGTTATTTAAGTCAGAATACCATTGAAATAGAGAAAGAAACACGTTTGGCAGCTTTGGAAAGCCTTACACTTCACTGAAATGTAGTACTACACTCTATAACACAGTTGAGAGACAATGTTCCTAGCTCCCTCAGTTCATAACAGTGTGTAGGAAGTTGTTTGATAAAGTGGGCAAAGGTTATACTTGGGCCAGAAGGCAAAATATAGGAAACTACATGAAAACATGAATAATTCATTGAAAATGACTGTAAACACATGAGAACTTGTTTAGAACAGCTGAAATAGAATCTCCAAGTCAGTTCTTAGTGTAGAAAAGGTAGCTAAGATCCAGGAAATCCTTAATTCGAGTTAAGATCACATGAAACACTGTATGAATCCTATATTCTTTACTTAAAGGAAACTAGAGTGGTAAATGTGTGTTATACAAGGCAGAATACCATTGAAATAGAGAAAGAAACCTGTTCGGCAGCTTTGGAAAGGCTTACACTTCACTGAAATGTAGTACTACACTCTATAACACAGTTGAGAGACAATGTTCCCTAGCTGCCTCAGTTCATAACAGAGTGTAGGAAGGTGTTTGATAAAGTAGGCAAAGCTTATACTTGGGCCAGAAGGCAGAATATAGGAAACTACATGAAAACATGAATAATTCAGTGAAAATGACTGTAAACAGATGAGAACTTGTTTAGAACAGCTGAAAGAGAAACTCCAAGTCAGTTCTTAGTGTAGAAAAGGTAGCTAAGATAAGGGAAATCCTTAATACCAGTTAAGATCCCATGAAACATTGTATGAATCCTATATTCTTTACTTAAAGGAAACTAGAGTGGTAAATGTGTGTTATACAAGGCAGAATACCATTGAAATAGAGAAAGAAACACTTTCGGCAGCTTTGGAAAGGCTTACACTTCACTGAAATGTAGTACTACACTCTATAACACAGTTGAGAGACAATGTTCCCTAGCTGCCTCAGTTCATAACAGAGTGTAGGAAGGTGTTTGATAAAGTGGGCAAAGCTTATACTTGGGCCAGAAGGCAGAATATAGGAAACAACATGAAAACATGAATAATTCAGTGAAAATGACTGTAAACAGATGAGAACTTGTTTAGAACAGCTGAAAGAGAATCTCCAAGTCAGTTCTTAGTGTACAAAAGGTAGCTAAGATAAGGAAAATCCTTAATTCGAGTTAAGATAACATCAAAAACTGTATGAATCCTATATTCATTACTTAAAGGAGACTAGAGTGGTAAATGTGTGTTATACAAGGCAGAATACCATTGAAATAGAGAAAGAAACACGTTCGGCAGCTTTGGAAAGCCTTACACTACACTGAAATGTAGTACTACACTCTATAACACAGTTCAGAGACAATGTTCCCTAGCTCCCTCAGTTCATAACAGTGTGTAGGAAGTTGTTTGATAAGGTGGGCAAACCTTATACTTGGGCCAGAAGGCAGAATATAGGAAACTACATGAAAACATGAATAATTCATTGAAAATGACTGTAAACAGATGAGAACTTCTTTAGAACAGCTGAAAGAGAATCTCCAAGTCAGTTCTTAGTGTAGAAAAGGTAGCTAAGATAAGGGAAATCCTTAATTCCAGTTAAGATCACATGAAACACTCTATGAATCCTATATTCTTTACTTAAAGGAGACTAGAGTGGTAAATGTGTGTTATACAAGGCAGAATACCATTGAAATAGGGAAACAAACACGTTCGGCAGCTTTGGAAAGCCTTACACTTCACTGAAATGTAGTACTACACTCTATAACACAGTTGAGAGACAATGTTCCTGAGCTGCCTCAGTTCATAACAGTGTGTAGGAAGTTGTTTGATAAAGTGGGCAAAGCTTATACTTGGGCCAGAAGGCAGAATATATGAAACTACATGAAAACATGAATAATTCAGTGAAAATGACTGTAAACAGATGAGAACTTGTTTAGAACAGATGAAAGAGATTCTCCAAGTCAGTTCTTAGTGTAGAAAAGGTAGCTAAATCCGGAAAATCCTTAATTCAAGTTAAGATAACATCAAACACTGTATGAATCCTATATTGTTTACTTAAAGGAGACTAGAGTCGTAAATGTGTGTTATATAAGGCAGAATACCATTGAAATAGAGAAAGAAACACGTTTGGCAGCTTTGGAAAGCCTTACACTTCACTGAAATGTAGTCCTACACTCTATAACACAGTTGAGAGACAATGTTCCTAGCTCCCTCAGTTCATAACAGTGTGTAGGAAGTTGTTTGATAAAGTGGGCAAAGCTTATACTTGGGCCAGAAGGCAGAATATAGGAAACTACATGAAAACATGAATAATTCATTGAAAATGACTGTAAACACATGAGAACTTGTTTAGAACAGCTGAAAGAGAATCTCCAAGTCATTTCTTAGTGTAGAAAAGGTAGCTAAGATCCTGGAAATCCTTAATTCGAGTTAAGATCACATGAAACACTGTATGAATCCTATATTCTTTACTTAAAGGAAACTAGAGTGGTAAATGTGTGTTATACAAGGCAGAATACCATTGAAATAGAGAAAGAAACACGTTCGGCAGCTTTGGAAAGGCTTACACTTTACTGAAATGTAGTACTACACTCTATAACACAGTTGAGAGACAATGTTCCCTAGCTGCCTCAGTTCATGAAAGAGTGTAGGAAGGTGTTTGATAAAGTAGGCAAAGCTTATACTTGGGCCAGAAGGCAGAATATAGGAAACTACATGAAAACATGAATAATTCAGTGAAAATGACTGTAAACAGATGAGAACTTGTTTAGAACAGCTGAAAGAGAAACTCCAAGTCAGTTCTTAGTGTAGAAAAGGTAGCTAAGATAAGGGAAATCCTTAATACCAGTTAAGATCCCATGAAACATTGTATGAATCCTATAATCTTTACTTAAAGGAAACTAGAGTGGTAAATGTGTGTTATACAAGGCAGAATACCATTGAAATAGAGAAAGAAACACTTTCGGCAGCTTTGGAAAGGCTTACACTTCACTGAAATGTAGTACTACACTCTATAACACAGTTGAGAGACAATGTTCCCTAGCTGCCTCAGTTCATAACAGAGTGTAGGAAGGTGTTTGATAAAGTGGGCAAAGCTTATACTTGGGCCAGAAGGCAGAATATAGGAAACTACATGAAAACATGAATAATTCAGTGAAAATGACTGTAAACAGATGAGAACTTGTTTAGAACAGCTGAAAGAGAATCTCCAAGTCAGTTCTTAGTGTAGAAAAGGTAGCTAAGATAAGGAAAATCCTTAATTCGAGTTAAGATAACATCAAAAACTGTATGAATCCTATATTCATTACTTAAAGGAGACTAGAGTGGTAAATGTGTGTTATACAAGGCAGAATACCATTGAAATAGAGAAAGAAACACGTTCGGCAGCTTTGGAAAGCCTTACACTACACTGAAATGTAGTACTACACTCTATAACACAGTTCAGAGACAATGTTCCCTAGCTCCCTCAGTTCATAACAGTGTGTAGGAAGTTGTTTGATAAGGTGGGCAAACCTTATACTTGGGCCAGAAGGCAGAATATAGGAAACTACATGAAAACATGAATAATTCATTGAAAATGACTGTAAACAGATGAGAACTTCTTTAGAACAGCTGAAAGAGAATCTGTAAGTCAGTTCTTAGTGTAGAAAAGGTAGCTAAGATAAGGGAAATCCTTAATTCCAGTTAAGATCACATGAAACACTCTATGAATCCTATATTCTTTACTTAAAGGAGACTAGAGTGGTAAATGTGTGTTATACAAGGCAGAATACCATTGAAATAGAGAAACAAACACGTTCGGCAGCTTTGGAAAGCCTTACACTTCACTGAAATGTAGTACTACACTCTATAACACAGTTGAGAGACAATGTTCCCGAGCTGCCTCAGTTCATAACAGTGTGTAGGAAGTTGTTTGATAAAGTGGGCAAAGCTTATACTTGGGCCAGAAGGCAGAATATAGGAAACTACATGAAAACATGAATAATTCATTGAAAATGACTGTAAACACATGAGAACTTGTTTAGAACAGCTGAAAGAGAATCTCCAAGTCAGTTCTTAGTGTAGAAAAGGTAGCTAAGATCCGGGAAATCCTTAATTCGAGTTAAGATCACATAAAACACTGTAGGAATCCTATATTCTTTACTTAAAGGAAACTAGTGTGGTAAATGTGTGTTATACAAGGCAGAATACCATTGAAATAGAGAAAAAAAACATTCGGCAGCTTTGGAAAGGCTTACACTTCACTGAAATGTAGTACTACACTCTATAACACAGTTGAGAGACAATGTTCCCTAGCTGCCTCAGTTCATAACAGAGTGTAGGAAGGTGTTTGATAAAGTAGGCAAAGCTTATACTTGGGCCAGAAGGCAGAATATAGGAAACTACATGAAAACATGAATAATTCATTGAAAATGACTGTAAACAGATGAGAACTTGTTGAGAACAGCTGAAAGAGAATCTCCAAGTCAGTTCTTAGTGTAGAAAAGGTAGCTAAGATAAGGGAAATCCTTAATTCCAGTTAAGATCACATGAAACACTCTATGAATCCAATATTCTTTACTTAAAGGAGACTAGAGTGGTAAATGTGTGTTATACAAGGCAGAATACCATTGAAATAGAGAAAGAAACACGTTCGGCAGCTTTGGAAAGGCTTACACTTCACTGAAATGTAGTACTACACTCTATAACTCAGTTGAGAGACAATGTTCCCTAGCTGCCTAAGTTCATAACAGAGTGTAGGAAGGTGTTTGATAAAGTAGGCAAAGCTTATACTTGGGCCAGAAGGCAGAATATAGGAAACTACATGAAAACATGAATAATTCAGTGAAAATGACTGTAAACAGATGAGAACTTGTTTAGAACAGCTGAAAGAGAAACTCCAAGTCAGTTCTTAGTGTAGAAAAGGTAGCTAAGATAAGGGAAATCCTTAATACCAGTTAAGATCCCATGAAAAATTGTATGAATCCTATATTCTTTACTTAAAGGAAACTAGAGTGGTAAATGTGTGTTATACAAGGCAGAATACCATTAAAATAGAGAAAGAAACACTTTCGGCAGCTTTGGAAAGGCTTACACTTCACTGAAATGTAGTACTACACTCTATAACACAGTTGAGAGACAATGCTCCCTAGCTGCCTCAGTTCATAACAGAGTGTAGGAAGGTGTTTGATAAAGTGGGCAAAGCTTATACTTGGGCCAGAAGGCAGAATATAGGAAACTACATGAAAACATGAATAATTCAGTGAAAATGACTGTAAACAGATGAGAACTTGTTTAGAACAGATGAAAGAGATTCTCCAAGTCAGTTCTTAGTGTAGAAAAGGTAGCTAAATCCGGGAAATCCTTAATTCGAGTTAAGATAACATCAAACACTGTATGAATCCTATATTGTTTACTTAAAGGAGACTAGAGTGGTAAATGTGTGTTATATAAGGCAGAATACCATTGAAATAGAGAAAGAAACACGTTTGGCAGCTTTGGAAAGCCTTACACTTCACTGAAATGTAGTACTACACTCTATAACACAGTTGAGAGACAATGTTCCTAGCTCCCTCAGTTCATAACAGTGTGTAGGAAGTTGTTTGATAAAGTGGCCAAAGCTTATACTTGGGCCAGAAGGCAGAATATAGGAAACTACATGAAAACTTGAATAATTCAGTGAAAATGACTGTAAACACATGAGAACTTGTTTAGAACAGCTGAAAGAGAATCTCCAAGTCAGTTCTTAGTGTAGAAAAGGTAGCTAAGATCCAGGAAATCCTTAATTCGAGTTAAGATCACATGAAACACTGTATGAATCCTATGTTCTTTTCTTAAAGGAAACTAGAGTGGTAAATGTGTGTTATACAAGGCAGAATACCATTGAAATAGAGAAAGAAACACGTTCGGCAGCTTTGGAAAGGCTTACACTTCACTGAAATGTACTACTACACTCTATAACTCAGTTGAGAGACAATGTTCCCTAGCTGCCTAAGTTCATAACAGAGTGTAGGAAGGTGTTTGATAAAGTAGGCAAAGCTTATACTTGGGCCAGAAGGCAGAATATAGGAAACTACATGAAAACATGAATAATTCAGTGAAAATGACTGTAAACAGATGAGAACTTGTTTAGAACAGCTGAAAGAGAAACTCCAAGTCAGTTCTTAGTGTAGAAAAGGTAGCTAAGATAAGGGAAATCCTTAATACCAGTTAAGATCCCATGAAACATTGTATGAATCCTATAATCTTTACTTAAAGGAAACTAGAGTGGTAAATGTGTGTTATACAAGGCAGAATACCATTGAAATAGAGAAAGAAACACTTTCGGCAGCTTTGGAAAGGCTTACACTTCACTGAAATGTAGTACTACACTCTATAACACAGTTGAGAGACAATGTTCCCTAGCTGCCTCAGTTCATAACAGAGTGTAGGAAGGTGTTTGATAAAGTGGGCAAAGCTTATACTTGGGCCAGAAGGCAGAATATAGGAAACTACATGAAAACATGAATAATTCAGTGAAAATGACTGTAAACAGATGAGAACTTGTTTAGAACAGCTGAAAGAGAATCTCCAAGTCAGTTCTTAGTGTAGAAAAGGTAGCTAAGATAAGGAAAATCCTTAATTCGAGTTAAGATAACATCAAACACTGTATGAATCCTATATTCATTACTTAAAGGAGACTAGAGTGGTAAATGTGTGTTATACAAGGCAGAATACCATTGAAATAGAGAAAGAAACACTTTCGGCAGCTTTGGAAAGCCTTACACTACACTGAAATGTAGTACTACACTCTATAACACAGTTCAGAGACAATGTTCCCTAGCTCCCTCAGTTCATAACAGTGTGTAGGAAGTTGTTTGATAAGGTGGGCAAAGCTTATACTTGGGCCAGAAGGCAGAATATAGGAAACTACATGAAAACATGAATAATTCATTGAAAATGACTGTAAACAGATTAGAACTTGTTTAGAACAGCTGAAAGAGAATCTCCAAGTCAGTTCTTAGTGTAGAAAAGGTAGCTAAATCCGGGAAATCCTTAATTCGAGTTAAGATAACATCAAACACTGTATGAATCCTATATTGTTTACTTAAAGGAGACTAGAGTGGTAAATGTGTGTTATATAAGGCAGAATACCATTGAAATAGAGAAAGAAACACGTTTGGAAGCTTTGGAAATCCTTAGACTTCACTGAAATGTAGTACTACACTCTATAACACAGTTGAGAGACAATGTTCCTAGCTCCCTCAGTTCATAACAGTGTGTAGGAAGTTGTTTGATAAAGTGGGCAAAGCTTATACTTGGGCCAGAAGGCAGAATATAGGAAACTACATGTAAACATGAATAATTCATTGAAAATGACTGTAAACACATGAGAACTTGTTTAGAACAGCTGAAAGAGAATCTCCAAGTCAGTTCTTATTGTAGAAAAGGTAGCTAAGATCCGGGAAATCCTTAATTCGAGTTAAGATAACATCAAACACTGTATGAATCCTATATTGTTTACTTAAAGGAGACTAGAGTCGTAAATTTGTGTTATATAAGGCAGAATACCATTGAAATAGAGAAAGAAAAACGTTTGGCAGCTTTGGAAAGCCTTACACTACACTGAAATGTAGTACTACACTCTATAACACAGTTCAGAGACAATGTTCCCTAGCTCCCTCAGTTCATAACAGTGTGTAGGAAGTTGTTTGATAAGGTGGGCAAACCTTATACTTGGGCCAGAAGGCAGAATATAGGAAACTACATGAAAACATGAATAATTCATTGAAAATGACTGTAAACAGATGAGAACTTCTTTAGAACAGCTGAAAGAGAATCTCCAAGTCAGTTCTTAGTGTAGAAAAGGTAGCTAAGATAAGGGAAATCCTTAATTCCAGTTAAGATCACATGAAACACTCTATGAATCCTATATTCTTTACTTAAAGGAGACTAGAGTGGTAAATGTGTGTTATACAAGGCAGAATACCATTGAAATAGAGAAAGAAACAAGTTGGACAGCTTTGGAAAGCCTTACACTTCACTGAAATGTAGTACTACACTCTATAACACAGTTGAGAGACAATGTTCCCGAGCTGCCTCAGTTCATAACAGTGTGTAGGAAGTTGTTTGATAAAGTGGGCAAAGCTTATACTTGGGCCAGAAGGCAGAATATATGAAACTACATGAAAACATGAATAATTCAGTGAAAATGACTGTAAACAGATGAGAACTTGTTTAGAACAGATGAAAGAGATTCTCCAAGTCAGTTCTTAGTGTAGAAAAGGTAGCTAAATCCGGAAAATCCTTAATTCGAGTTAAGATAACATCAAACACTGTATGAATCCTATATTGTTTACTTAAAGGAGACTAGAGTCGTAAATGTGTGTTATATAAGGCAGAATACCATTGAAATGGAGAAAGAAACACGTTTGGCAGCTTTGGAAAGCCTTACACTTCACTGAAATGTAGTACTACACTCTATAACACAGTTGAGAGACAATGTTCCTAGCTCCCTCAGTTCATAACAGTGTGTAGGAAGTTGTTTGATAAAGTGGGCAAAGCTTATACTTGGGCCAGAAGGCAGAATATAGGAAACTACATGAAAACATGAATAATTCATTGAAAATGACTGTAAACACATGAGAACTTGTTTAGAACAGCTGAAAGAGAATCTCCAAGTCATTTCTTAGTGTAGAAAAGGTAGCTAAGATCCTGGAAATCCTTAATTCGAGTTAAAATCACATGTAACACTGTATGAATCCTATATTCTTTACTTAAAGGAAACTAGAGTGGTAAATGTGTGTTATACAAGGCAGAATACCATTGAAATAGAGAAAGAAACACGTTCGGCAGCTTTGGAAAGGCTTACACTTCACTGAAATGTAGTACTACACTCTATAACACAGTTGAGAGACAATGTTCCCTAGCTGCCTCAGTTCATGAAAGAGTGTAGGAAGGTGTTTGATAAAGTAGGCAAAGCTTATACTTGGGCCAGAAGGCAGAATATAGGAAACTACATGAAAACATGAATAATTCAGTGAAAATGACTGTAAACAGATGAGAACTTGTTTAGAACAGCTGAAAGAGAAACTCCAAGTCAGTTCTTAGTGTAGAAAAGGTAGCTAAGATAAGGGAAATCCTTAATACCAGTTAAGATCCCATGAAACATTGTATGAATCCTATAATCTTTACTTAAAGGAAACTAGAGTGGTAAATGTGTGTTATACAAGGCAGAATACCATTGAAATAGAGAAAGAAACACTTTCGGCAGCTTTGGAAAGGCTTACACTTCACTGAAATGTAGTACTACACTCTATAACACAGTTGAGAGACAATGTTCCCTAGCTGCCTCAGTTCATAACAGAGTGTAGGAAGGTGTTTGATAAAGTGGGCAAAGCTTATACTTGGGCCAGAAGGCAGAATATAGGAAACTACATGAAAACATGAATAATTCAGTGAAAATGACTGTAAACAGATGAGAACTTGTTTAGAACAGCTGAAAGAGAATCTCCAAGTCAGTTCTTAGTGTAGAAAAGGTAGCTAAGATAAGGAAAATCCTTAATTCGAGTTAAGATAACATCAAACACTGTATGAATCCTATATTCATTACTTAAAGGAGACTAGAGTGGTAAATGTGTGTTATACAAGGCAGAATACCATTGAAATAGAGAAAGAAACACTTTCGGCAGCTTTGGAAAGCCTTACACTACACTGAAATGTAGTACTACACTCTATAACACAGTTCAGAGACAATGTTCCCTAGCTCCCTCAGTTCATAACAGTGTGTAGGAAGTTGTTTGATAAGGTGGGCAAAGCTTATACTTGGGCCAGAAGGCAGAATATAGGAAACTACATGAAAACATGAATAATTCATTGAAAATGACTGTAAACAGATTAGAACTTGTTTAGAACAGCTGAAAGAGAATCTCCAAGTCAGTTCTTAGTGTAGAAAAGGTAGCTAAATCCGGGAAATCCTTAATTCGAGTTAAGATAACATCAAACACTGTATGAATCCTATATTGTTTACTTAAAGGAGACTAGAGTGGTAAATGTGTGTTATATAAGGCAGAATACCATTGAAATAGAGAAAGAAACACGTTTGGAAGCTTTGGAAATCCTTAGACTTCACTGAAATGTAGTACTACACTCTATAACACAGTTGAGAGACAATGTTCCTAGCTCCCTCAGTTCATAACAGTGTGTAGGAAGTTGTTTGATAAAGTGGGCAAAGCTTATACTTGGGCTAGAAGGCAGAATATAGGAAACTACATGAAAACATGAATAATTCAGTGAAAGTGACTGTAAACAGATGAGAACTTGTTTAGAACAGCTGAAAGAGAATCTCCAAGTCAGTTCGTAGTGTAGAAAAGGTAGCTAAGATAAGGGAAATCCTTAATTCCAGTTAAGATAACATCAAACACTGTATGAGTCCTATATTCATTACTTACAGGAGACTAGAGTGGTAAATGTGTGTTATACAAGGCAGAATACCATTGAAATAGAGAAAGAAACAAGTTCGACAGCTTTGGAAAGCCTTACACTTCACTGAAATGTAGTACTACACTCTATAACACAGTTGAGAGACAATGTTCCCTAGCTCCCTCAGTTCATAACAGTGTGTAGGAAGGTGTTTGATAAAGTGGGCAAAGCTTATACTTGGGCCAGAAGGCAGAATATCGGAAACTACATGAAAACATGAATAATTCAGTGAAAATGACTGTAAACAGATGAGAACTTGTTTAGAACAGATGAAAGAGATTCTCCAAGTCAGTTCTTAGTGTAGAAAAGGTAGCTAAATCCGGGAAATTCTTAATTTGATTTAAGATAACATCAAACACTGTATGAATCCTATATTGTTTACTTAAAGGAGACTAGAGTGGTAAATGTGTGTTATATAAGGCAGAATACCATTGAAATAGAGAAAGAAACACGTTTGGCAGCTTTGGAAAGCCTTACACTTCACTGAAATGTAGTACTACACTCTATAACACAGTTGAGAGACAATGTTCCTAGCTCCCTCAGTTCATAACAGTGTGTAGGACGTTGTTTGATAAAGTGGGAAAGCTTATACTTGGGCCAGAAGGCAGAATATAGGAAACTACATGAAAACATGAATAATTCATTGAAAATGACTGTAAACACTTGAGAACTTGTTTAGAACAGCTGAAAGAGAATCTCCAAGTCAGTTCTTAGTGTAGAAAAGGTAGCTAAGATCCAGGAAATCCTTAATTCGAGTTAAGATCACATGAAACACTGTATGA
The DNA here is from genome assembly GCF_964339955.1 of Pipistrellus hanaki. Taxonomy (NCBI): domain Eukaryota; kingdom Metazoa; phylum Chordata; class Mammalia; order Chiroptera; family Vespertilionidae; genus Pipistrellus; species Pipistrellus hanaki. The sequence continues at coordinate 941,747 of NC_140511.1, forward strand.
ATCCTATATTCTTTACTTAAAGGAAACTAGAGTGGTAAATGTGTGTTATACAAGGCAGAATACCATTAAAATAGAGAAAGAAACACGTTCGGCAGCTTTGGAAAGGCTTACACTTCACTGAAATGTAGTACTACACTCTATAACTCAGTTGAGAGACAATGTTCCCTAGCTGCCTAAGTTCATAACAGAGTGTAGGAAGGTGTTTGATAAAGTAGGCAAAGCTTATACTTGGGCCAGAAGGCAGAATATAGGAAACTACATGAAAACATGAATAATTCAGTGAAAATGACTGTAAACAGATGAGAACTTGTTTAGAACAGCTGAAAGAGAAACTCCAAGTCAGTTCTTAGTGTAGAAAAGGTAGCTAAGATAAGGGAAATCCTTAATACCAGTTAAGATCCCATGAAAAATTGTATGAATCCTATATTCTTTACTTAAAGGAAACTAGAGTGGTAAATGTGTGTTATACAAGGCAGAATACCATTAAAATAGAGAAAGAAACACTTTCGGCAGCTTTGGAAAGGCTTACACTTCACTGAAATGTAGTACTACACTCTATAACACAGTTGAGAGACAATGCTCCCTAGCTGCCTCAGTTCATAACAGAGTGTAGGAAGGTGTTTGATAAAGTGGGCAAAGCTTATACTTGGGCCAGAAGGCAGAATATAGGAAACTACATGAAAACATGAATAATTCAGTGAAAATGACTGTAAACAGATGAGAACTTGTTTAGAACAGATGAAAGAGATTCTCCAAGTCAGTTCTTAGTGTAGAAAAGGTAGCTAAATCCGGAAAATCCTTAATTCGAGTTAAGATAACATCAAACACTGTATGAATCCTATATTGTTTACTTAAAGGAGACTAGAGTGGTAAATGTGTGTTATATAAGGCAGAATACCATTGAAATAGAGAAAGAAACACGTTTGGCAGCTTTGGAAAGCCTTACACTTCACTGAAATGTAGTACTACACTCTATAACACAGTTGAGAGACAATGTTCCTAGCTCCCTCAGTTCATAACAGTGTGTAGGAAGTTGTTTGATAAAGTGGGAAAGCTTATACTTGGGCCAGAAGGCAGAATATAGGAAACTACATGAAAACATGAATAATTCATTGAAAATGACTGTAAACACATGAGAACTTGTTTAGAACAGCTAAAAGAGAATCTCCAAGTCAGTTCTTAGTGTAGAAAAGGTAGCTAAGATCCAGGAAATCCTTAATTCGAGTTAAGATCACATGAAACACTGTATGAATCCTATATTCTTTTCTTAAAGGAAACTAGAGTGGTAAATGTGTGTTATACAAGGCAGAATACCATTGAAATAGAGAAAGAAACACGTTCGGCAGCTTTGGAAAGGCTTACACTTCACTGAAATGTACTACTACACTCTATAACTCAGTTGAGAGACAATGTTCCCTAGCTGCCTAAGTTCATAACAGAGTGTAGGAAGGTGTTTGATAAAGTAGGCAAAGCTTATACTTGGGCCAGAAGGCAGAATATAGGAAACTACATGAAAACATGAATAATTCAGTGAAAATGACTGTAAACAGATGAGAACTTGTTTAGAACAGCTGAAAGAGAAACTCCAAGTCAGTTCTTAGTGTAGAAAAGGTAGCTAAGATAAGGGAAATCCTTAATACCAGTTAAGATCCCATGAAACATTGTATGAATCCTATAATCTTTACTTAAAGGAAACTAGAGTGGTAAATGTGTGTTATACAAGGCAGAATACCATTGAAATAGAGAAAGAAACACTTTCGGCAGCTTTGGAAAGGCTTACACTTCACTGAAATGTAGTACTACACTCTATAACACAGTTGAGAGACAATGTTCCCTAGCTGCCTCAGTTCATAACAGAGTGTAGGAAGGTGTTTGATAAAGTGGGCAAAGCTTATACTTGGGCCAGAAGGCAGAATATAGGAAACTACATGAAAACATGAATAATTCAGTGAAAATGACTGTAAACAGATGAGAACTTGTTTAGAACAGCTGAAAGAGAATCTCCAAGTCAGTTCTTAGTGTAGAAAAGGTAGCTAAGATAAGGAAAATCCTTAATTCGAGTTAAGATAACATCAAACACTGTATGAATCCTATATTCATTACTTAAAGGAGACTAGAGTGGTAAATGTGTGTTATACAAGGCAGAATACCATTGAAATAGAGAAAGAAACACTTTCGGCAGCTTTGGAAAGCCTTACACTACACTGAAATGTAGTACTACACTCTATAACACAGTTCAGAGACAATGTTCCCTAGCTCCCTCAGTTCATAACAGTGTGTAGGAAGTTGTTTGATAAGGTGGGCAAAGCTTATACTTGGGCCAGAAGGCAGAATATAGGAAACTACATGAAAACATGAATAATTCATTGAAAATGACTGTAAACAGATTAGAACTTGTTTAGAACAGCTGAAAGAGAATCTCCAAGTCAGTTCTTAGTGTAGAAAAGGTAGCTAAATCCGGGAAATCCTTAATTCGAGTTAAGATAACATCAAACACTGTATGAATCCTATATTGTTTACTTAAAGGAGACTAGAGTGGTAAATGTGTGTTATATAAGGCAGAATACCATTGAAATAGAGAAAGAAACACGTTTGGAAGCTTTGGAAATCCTTAGACTTCACTGAAATGTAGTACTACACTCTATAACACAGTTGAGAGACAATGTTCCTAGCTCCCTCAGTTCATAACAGTGTGTAGGAAGTTGTTTGATAAAGTGGGCAAAGCTTATACTTGGGCTAGAAGGCAGAATATAGGAAACTACATGAAAACATGAATAATTCAGTGAAAGTGACTGTAAACAGATGAGAACTTGTTTAGAACAGCTGAAAGAGAATCTCCAAGTCAGTTCGTAGTGTAGAAAAGGTAGCTAAGATAAGGGAAATCCTTAATTCCAGTTAAGATAACATCAAACACTGTATGAGTCCTATATTCATTACTTACAGGAGACTAGAGTGGTAAATGTGTGTTATACAAGGCAGAATACCATTGAAATAGAGAAAGAAACAAGTTCGACAGCTTTGGAAAGCCTTACACTTCACTGAAATGTAGTACTACACTCTATAACACAGTTGAGAGACAATGTTCCCTAGCTCCCTCAGTTCATAACAGTGTGTAGGAAGGTGTTTGATAAAGTGGGCAAAGCTTATACTTGGGCCAGAAGGCAGAATATCGGAAACTACATGAAAACATGAATAATTCAGTGAAAATGACTGTAAACAGATGAGAACTTGTTTAGAACAGATGAAAGAGATTCTCCAAGTCAGTTCTTAGTGTAGAAAAGGTAGCTAAATCCGGGAAATTCTTAATTTGATTTAAGATAACATCAAACACTGTATGAATCCTATATTGTTTACTTAAAGGAGACTAGAGTGGTAAATGTGTGTTATATAAGGCAGAATACCATTGAAATAGAGAAAGAAACACGTTTGGCAGCTTTGGAAAGCCTTACACTTCACTGAAATGTAGTACTACACTCTATAACACAGTTGAGAGACAATGTTCCTAGCTCCCTCAGTTCATAACAGTGTGTAGGAAGTTGTTTGATAAAGTGGGAAAGCTTATACTTGGGCCAGAAGGCAGAATATAGGAAACTACATGAAAACATGAATAATTCATTGAAAATGACTGTAAACACTTGAGAACTTGTTTAGAACAGCTGAAAGAGAATCTCCAAGTCAGTTCTTAGTGTAGAAAAGGTAGCTAAGATCCAGGAAATCCTTAATTCGAGTTAAGATCACATGAAACACTGTATGAATCCTATATTCTTTACTTAAAGGAAACTAGAGTGGTAAATGTGTGTTATACAAGGCAGAATACCATTAAAATAGAGAAAGAAACACGTTCGGCAGCTTTGGAAAGGCTTACACTTCACTGAAATGTAGTACTACACTCTATAACTCAGTTGAGAGACAATGTTCCCTAGCTGCCTAAGTTCATAACAGAGTGTAGGAAGGTGTTTGATAAAGTAGGCAAAGCTTATACTTGGGCCAGAAGGCAGAATATAGGAAACTACATGAAAACATGAATAATTCAGTGAAAATGACTGTAAACAGATGAGAACTTGTTTAGAACAGCTGAAAGAGAAACTCCAAGTCAGTTCTTAGTGTAGAAAAGGTAGCTAAGATAAGGGAAATCCTTAATACCAGTTAAGATCCCATGAAAAATTGTATGAATCCTATATTCTTTACTTAAAGGAAACTAGAGTGGTAAATGTGTGTTATACAAGGCAGAATACCATTAAAATACAGAAAGAAACACTTTCGGCAGCTTTGGAAAGGCTTACACTTCACTGAAATGTAGTACTACACTCTATAACACAGTTGAGAGACAATGTTCCCTAGCTGCCTCAGTTCATAACAGAGTGTAGGAAGGTGTTTGATAAAGTGGGCAAAGCTTATACTTGGGCCAGAAGGCAGAATATAGGAAACTACATGAAAACATGAATAATTCAGTGAAAATGACTGTAAACAGATGAGAACTTGTTTAGAACAGATGAAAGAGATTCTCCAAGTCAGTTCTTAGTGTAGAAAAGGTAGCTAAGATAAGGAAAATCCTTAATTCGAGTTAAGATAACATCAAACACTGTATGAATCCTATATTCATTACTTAAAGGAGACTAGAGTGGTAAATGTGTGTTATATAAGGCAGAATACCATTGAAATGGAGAAAGAAACACGTTTGGCAGCTTTGGAAAGCCTTACACTTCACTGAAATGTAGTACTACACTCTATAACACAGATGAGAGACAATGTTCCTAGCTCCCTCAGTTCATAACAGTGTGTAGGAAGTTGTTTGATAAAGTGGACAAAGCTTATACTTGGGCCAGAAGGCAGAATATAGGAAACTACATGAAAACATGAATAATTCAGTGAAAGTGACTGTAAACAGATGAGAACTTGTTTAGAACAGCTGAAAGAGAATCTCCAAGTCAGTTCGTAGTGTAGAAAAGGTAGCTAAGATAAGGGAAATCCTTAATTCCAGTTAAGATAACATCAAACACTGTATGAGTCCTATATTCATTACTTACAGGAGACTAGAGTGGTAAATGTGTGTTATACAAGGCAGAATACCATTGAATTAGAGAAAGAAACAAGTTCGACAGCTTTGGAAAGCCTTACACTTCACTGAAATGTAGTACTACACTCTATAACACAGTTGAGAGACAATGTTCCCTAGCTCCCTCAGTTCATAACAGTGTGTAGGAAGGTGTTTGATAAAGTGGGCAAAGCTTATACTTGGGCCAGAAGGCAGAATATAGGAAACTACATGAAAACATGAATAATTCAGTGAAAATGACTGTAAACAGATGAGAACTTGTTTAGAACAGCTGAAAGAGAATCTGCAAGTCAGTTCTTAGTGTAGAAAAGGTAGCTAAGATAAGGAAAATCCTTAATTCGAGTTAAGATAACATCAAACAGTGTATGAATCCTATATTCATTACTTAAAGGAGACTAGAGTGGTAAATGTGTGTTATACAAGGCAGAATACCATTGAAATAGAGAAAGAAACACGTTCGGCAGCTTTGGAAAGCCTTACACTACACTGAAATGTAGTACTACACTCTATAACACAGTTCAGAGACAATGTTCCCTAGCTCCCTCAGTTCATAACAGTGTGTAGGAAGTTGTTTGATAAGGTGGGCAAAGCTTATACTTGGGCGAGAAGGAAGAATATAGGAAACTACATGAAAACATGAATAATTCAGTGAAAATGACTGTAAACAGATGAGAACTTGTTGAGAACAGCTGATAGAGAATCTCCAAGTCAGTTCTTAGTGTAGAAAAGGTAGCTAAGATAAGGGAAATCCTTAATTCCAGTTAAGATCACATGAAACACTCTATGAATCCTATATTCTTTACTTAAAGGAGACTAGAGTGGTAAATGTGTGTTATACAAGGCAGAATACCATTGAAATAGAGAAACAAACACGTTCGGCAGCTTTGGAAAGCCTTACACTTCACTGAAATGTAGTACTACACTCTATAACACAGTTGAGAGACAATGTTCCCGAGCTGCCTCAGTTCATAACAGTGTGTAGGAAGTTGTTTGATAAAGTGGGCAAAGCTTATACTTGGGCCAGAAGGCAGAATATCGGAAACTACATGAAAACATGAATAATTCAGTGAAAATGACTGTAAACAGATGAGAACTTGTTTAGAACAGATGAAAGAGATTCTCCAAGTCAGTTCTTAGTGTAGAAAAGGTAGCTAAATCCGGGAAATTCTTAATTTGAGTTAAGATAACATCAAACACTGTATGAATCCTATATTGTTTACTTAAAGGAGACTAGAGTGGTAAATGTGTGTTATATAAGGCAGAATACCATTGAAATAGAGAAAGAAACATGTTTGGCAGCTTTGGAAAGCCTTACACTTCACTGAAATGTAGTACTACACTCTATAACACAGTTGAGAGACAATGTTCCTAGCTCCCTCAGTTCATAACAGTGTGTAGGAAGTTGTTTGATAAAGTGGGAAAGCTTATACTTGGGCCAGAAGGCAGAATATAGGAAACTACATGAAAACATGAATAATTCAGTGAAAATGACTGTAAACACATGAGAACTTGTTTAGAACAGCTGAAAGAGAATCTCCAAGTCAGTTCTTAGTGTAGAAAAGGTAGCTAAGATCCAGGAAATCCTTAATTCGAGTTAAGATCACATGAAACACTGTATGAATCCTATATTCTTTACTTAAAGGAAACTAGAGTGGTAAATGTGTGTTATACAAGGCAGAATACCATTGAAATAGAGAAAGAAACACGTTCGGCAGCTTTGGAAAGGCTTACACTTCACTGAAATGTAGTACTACACTCTATAACTCAGTTGAGAGACAATGTTCCCTAGCTGCCTAAGTTCATAACAGAGTGTAGGAAGGTGTTTGATAAAGTAGGCAAAGCTTATACTTGGGCCAGAAGGCAGAATATAGGAAACTACATGAAAACATGAATAATTCAGTGAAAATGACTGTAAACAGATGAGAACTTGTTTAGAACAGCTGAAAGAGAAACTCCAAGTCAGTTCTTAGTGTAGAAAAGGTAGCTAAGATAAGGGAAATCCTTAATACCAGTTAAGATCCCATGAAAAATTGTATGAATCCTATATTCTTTACTTAAAGGAAACTAGAGTGGTAAATGTGTGTTATACAAGGCAGAATACCATTAAAATAGAGAAAGAAACACTTTCGGCAGCTTTGGAAAGGCTTACACTTCACTGAAATGTAGTACTACACTCTGTAACACAGTTGAGAGACAATGTTCCCTAGCTGCCTCAGTTCATAACAGAGTGTAGGAAGGTGTTTGATAAAGTGGGCAAAGCTTATACTTGGGCCAGAAGGCAGAATATAGGAAACTACATGAAAACATGAATAATTCAGTGAAAATGACTGTAAACAGATGAGAACTTGTTTAGAACAGATGAAAGAGATTCTCCAAGTCAGTTCTTAGTGTAGAAAAGGTAGCTAAGATAAGGAAAATCCTTAATTCGAGTTAAGATAACATCAAACACTGTATGAATCCTATATTCATTACTTAAAGGAGACTAGAGTGGTAAATGTGTGTTATATAAGGCAGAATACCATTGAAATGGAGAAAGAAACACGTTTGGCAGCTTTGGAAAGCCTTACACTTCACTGAAATGTAGTACTACACTCTATAACACAGATGAGAGACAATGTTCCTAGCTCCCTCAGTTCATAACAGTGTGTAGGAAGTTGTTTGATAAAGTGGACAAAGCTTATACTTGGGCCAGAAGGCAGAATATAGGAAACTACATGAAAACATGAATAATTCAGTGAAAGTGACTGTAAACAGATGAGAACTTGTTTAGAACAGCTGAAAGAGAATCTCCAAGTCAGTTCGTAGTGTAGAAAAGGTAGCTAAGATAAGGGAAATCCTTAATTCCAGTTAAGATAATATCAAACACTGTATGAGTCCTATATTCATTACTTAAAGGAGACTAGAGTGGTAAATGTGTGTTATACAAGGCAGAATACCATTGAAATAGAGAAACAAACACGTTCGGCAGCTTTGGAAAGACTTACACTTCACTGAAATGTAGTACTACACTCTATAACACAGTTGAGAGACAATGTTCCCGAGCTGCCTCAGTTCATAACAGTGTGTAGGAAGTTGTTTGATAAAGTGGGCAAAGCTTATACTTGGGCCAGAAGGCAGAATATATGAAACTACATGAAAACATGAATAATTGAGTGAAAATGACTGTAAACAGATGAGAACTTGTTTAGAACAGATGAAAGAGATTCTCCAAGTCAGTTCTTAGTGTAGAAAAGGTAGCTAAATCCGGAAAATCCTTAATTCGAGTTAAGATAACATCAAACACTGTATGAATCCTATATTGTTTACTTAAAGGAGACTAGAGTCGTAAATGTGTGTTATATAAGGCAGAATACCATTGAAATAGAGAAAGAAACACGTTTGGCAGCTTTGGAAAGCCTTACACTTCACTGAAATGTAGTACTACACTCTATAACACAGTTGAGAGACAATGTTCCTAGCTCCCTCAGTTCATAACAGTGTGTAGGAAGTTGTTTGATAAAGTGGGCAAAGCTTATACTTGGGCCAGAAGGCAGAATATAGGAAACTACATGAAAACATGAATAATTCATTGAAAATGACTGTAAACACATGAGAACTTGTTTAGAACAGCTGAAAGAGAATCTCCAAGTCATTTCTTAGTGTAGAAAAGGTAGCTAAGATCCTGGAAATCCTTAATTCGAGTTAAGATCACATGAAACACTGTATGAATCCTATATTCTTTTCTTAAAGGAAACTAGAGTGGTAAATGTGTGTTATACAAGGCAGAATACCATTGAAATAGAGAAAGAAACACGTTCGGCAGCTTTGGAAAGGCTTACACTTCACTGAAATGTACTACTACACTCTATAACTCAGTTGAGAGACAATGTTCCCTAGCTGCCTAAGTTCATAACAGAGTGTAGGAAGGTGTTTGATAAAGTAGGCAAAGCTTATACTTGGGCCAGAAGGCAGAATATAGGAAACTACATGAAAACATGAATAATTCAGTGAAAATGACTGTAAACAGATGAGAACTTGTTTAGAACAGCTGAAAGAGAAACTCCAAGTCAGTTCTTAGTGTAGAAAAGGTAGCTAAGATAAGGGAAATCCTTAATACCAGTTAAGATCCCATGAAACATTGTATGAATCCTATAATCTTTACTTAAAGGAAACTAGAGTGGTAAATGTGTGTTATACAAGGCAGAATACCATTGAAATAGAGAAAGAAACACTTTCGGCAGCTTTGGAAAGGCTTACACTTCACTGAAATGTAGTACTACACTCTATAACACAGTTGAGAGACAATGTTCCCTAGCTGCCTCAGTTCATAACAGAGTGTAGGAAGGTGTTTGATAAAGTGGGCAAAGCTTATACTTGGGCCAGAAGGCAGAATATAGGAAACTACATGAAAACATGAATAATTCAGTGAAAATGACTGTAAACAGATGAGAACTTGTTTAGAACAGCTGAAAGAGAATCTCCAAGTCAGTTCTTAGTGTAGAAAAGGTAGCTAAGATAAGGAAAATCCTTAATTCGAGTTAAGATAACATCAAACACTGTATGAATCCTATATTCATTACTTAAAGGAGACTAGAGTGGTAAATGTGTGTTATACAAGGCAGAATACCATTGAAATAGAGAAAGAAACACTTTCGGCAGCTTTGGAAAGCCTTACACTACACTGAAATGTAGTACTACACTCTATAACACAGTTCAGAGACAATGTTCCCTAGCTCCCTCAGTTCATAACAGTGTGTAGGAAGTTGTTTGATAAGGTGGGCAAAGCTTATACTTGGGCCAGAAGGCAGAATATAGGAAACTACATGAAAACATGAATAATTCATTGAAAATGACTGTAAACAGATTAGAACTTGTTTAGAACAGCTGAAAGAGAATCTCCAAGTCAGTTCTTAGTGTAGAAAAGGTAGCTAAATCCGGGAAATCCTTAATTCGAGTTAAGATAACATCAAACACTGTATGAATCCTATATTGTTTACTTAAAGGAGACTAGAGTGGTAAATGTGTGTTATATAAGGCAGAATACCATTGAAATAGAGAAAGAAACACGTTTGGAAGCTTTGGAAATCCTTAGACTTCACTGAAATGTAGTACTACACTCTATAACACAGTTGAGAGACAATGTTCCTAGCTCCCTCAGTTCATAACAGTGTGTAGGAAGTTGTTTGATAAAGTGGGCAAAGCTTATACTTGGGCTAGAAGGCAGAATATAGGAAACTACATGAAAACATGAATAATTCAGTGAAAGTGACTGTAAACAGATGAGAACTTGTTTAGAACAGCTGAAAGAGAATCTCCAAGTCAGTTCGTAGTGTAGAAAAGGTAGCTAAGATAAGGGAAATCCTTAATTCCAGTTAAGATAACATCAAACACTGTATGAGTCCTATATTCATTACTTACAGGAGACTAGAGTGGTAAATGTGTGTTATACAAGGCAGAATACCATTGAAATAGAGAAAGAAACAAGTTCGACAGCTTTGGAAAGCCTTACACTTCACTGAAATGTAGTACTACACTCTATAACACAGTTGAGAGACAATGTTCCCTAGCTCCCTCAGTTCATAACAGTGTGTAGGAAGGTGTTTGATAAAGTGGGCAAAGCTTATACTTGGGCCAGAAGGCAGAATATCGGAAACTACATGAAAACATGAATAATTCAGTGAAAATGACTGTAAACAGATGAGAACTTGTTTAGAACAGATGAAAGAGATTCTCCAAGTCAGTTCTTAGTGTAGAAAAGGTAGCTAAATCCGGGAAATTCTTAATTTGATTTAAGATAACATCAAACACTGTATGAATCCTATATTGTTTACTTAAAGGAGACTAGAGTGGTAAATGTGTGTTATATAAGGCAGAATACCATTGAAATAGAGAAAGAAACACGTTTGGCAGCTTTGGAAAGCCTTACACTTCACTGAAATGTAGTACTACACTCTATAACACAGTTGAGAGACAATGTTCCTAGCTCCCTCAGTTCATAACAGTGTGTAGGAAGTTGTTTGATAAAGTGGGAAAGCTTATACTTGGGCCAGAAGGCAGAATATAGGAAACTACATGAAAACATGAATAATTCATTGAAAATGACTGTAAACACTTGAGAACTTGTTTAGAACAGCTGAAAGAGAATCTCCAAGTCAGTTCTTAGTGTAGAAAAGGTAGCTAAGATCCAGGAAATCCTTAATTCGAGTTAAGATCACATGAAACACTGTATGAATCCTATATTCTTTACTTAAAGGAAACTAGAGTGGTAAATGTGTGTTATACAAGGCAGAATACCATTAAAATAGAGAAAGAAACACGTTCGGCAGCTTTGGAAAGGCTTACACTTCACTGAAATGTAGTACTACACTCTATAACTCAGTTGAGAGACAATGTTCCCTAGCTGCCTAAGTTCATAACAGAGTGTAGGAAGGTGTTTGATAAAGTAGGCAAAGCTTATACTTGGGCCAGAAGGCAGAATATAGGAAACTACATGAAAACATGAATAATTCAGTGAAAATGACTGTAAACAGATGAGAACTTGTTTAGAACAGCTGAAAGAGAAACTCCAAGTCAGTTCTTAGTGTAGAAAAGGTAGCTAAGATAAGGGAAATCCTTAATACCAGTTAAGATCCCATGAAAAATTGTATGAATCCTATATTCTTTACTTAAAGGAAACTAGAGTGGTAAATGTGTGTTATACAAGGCAGAATACCATTAAAATACAGAAAGAAACACTTTCGGCAGCTTTGGAAAGGCTTACACTTCACTGAAATGTAGTACTACACTCTATAACACAGTTGAGAGACAATGTTCCCTAGCTGCCTCAGTTCATAACAGAGTGTAGGAAGGTGTTTGATAAAGTGGGCAAAGCTTATACTTGGGCCAGAAGGCAGAATATAGGAAACTACATGAAAACATGAATAATTCAGTGAAAATGACTGTAAACAGATGAGAACTTGTTTAGAACAGATGAAAGAGATTCTCCAAGTCAGTTCTTAGTGTAGAAAAGGTAGCTAAGATAAGGAAAATCCTTAATTCGAGTTAAGATAACATCAAACACTGTATGAATCCTATATTCATTACTTAAAGGAGACTAGAGTGGTAAATGTGTGTTATATAAGGCAGAATACCATTGAAATGGAGAAAGAAACACGTTTGGCAGCTTTGGAAAGCCTTACACTTCACTGAAATGTAGTACTACACTCTATAACACAGATGAGAGACAATGTTCCTAGCTCCCTCAGTTCATAACAGTGTGTAGGAAGTTGTTTGATAAAGTGGACAAAGCTTATACTTGGGCCAGAAGGCAGAATATAGGAAACTACATGAAAACATGAATAATTCAGTGAAAGTGACTGTAAACAGATGAGAACTTGTTTAGAACAGCTGAAAGAGAATCTCCAAGTCAGTTCGTAGTGTAGAAAAGGTAGCTAAGATAAGGGAAATCCTTAATTCCAGTTAAGATAACATCAAACACTGTATGAGTCCTATATTCATTACTTACAGGAGACTAGAGTGGTAAATGTGTGTTATACAAGGCAGAATACCATTGAATTAGAGAAAGAAACAAGTTCGACAGCTTTGGAAAGCCTTACACTTCACTGAAATGTAGTACTACACTCTATAACACAGTTGAGAGACAATGTTCCCTAGCTCCCTCAGTTCATAACAGTGTGTAGGAAGGTGTTTGATAAAGTGGGCAAAGCTTATACTTGGGCCAGAAGGCAGAATATAGGAAACTACATGAAAACATGAATAATTCACTGAAAATGACTGTAAACAGATGAGAACTTGTTTAGAACAGCTGAAAGAGAATCTGCAAGTCAGTTCTTAGTGTAGAAAAGGTAGCTAAGATAAGGAAAATCCTTAATTCGAGTTAAGATAACATCAAACAGTGTATGAATCCTATATTCATTACTTAAAGGAGACTAGAGTGGTAAATGTGTGTTATACAAGGCAGAATACCATTGAAATAGAGAAAGAAACACGTTCGGCAGCTTTGGAAAGCCTTACACTACACTGAAATGTAGTACTACACTCTATAACACAGTTCAGAGACAATGTTCCCTAGCTCCCTCAGTTCATAACAGTGTGTAGGAAGTTGTTTGATAAGGTGGGCAAAGCTTATACTTGGGCGAGAAGGAAGAATATAGGAAACTACATGAAAACATGAATAATTCAGTGAAAATGACTGTAAACAGATGAGAACTTGTTGAGAACAGCTGATAGAGAATCTCCAAGTCAGTTCTTAGTGTAGAAAAGGTAGCTAAGATAAGGGAAATCCTTAATTCCAGTTAAGATCACATGAAACACTCTATGAATCCTATATTCTTTACTTAAAGGAGACTAGAGTGGTAAATGTGTGTTATACAAGGCAGAATACCATTGAAATAGAGAAACAAACACGTTCGGCAGCTTTGGAAAGCCTTACACTTCACTGAAATGTAGTACTACACTCTATAACACAGTTGAGAGACAATGTTCCCGAGCTGCCTCAGTTCATAACAGTGTGTAGGAAGTTGTTTGATAAAGTGGGCAAAGCTTATACTTGGGCCAGAAGGCAGAATATCGGAAACTACATGAAAACATGAATAATTCAGTGAAAATGACTGTAAACAGATGAGAACTTGTTTAGAACAGATGAAAGAGATTCTCCAAGTCAGTTCTTAGTGTAGAAAAGGTAGCTAAATCCGGGAAATTCTTAATTTGAGTTAAGATAACATCAAACACTGTATGAATCCTATATTGTTTACTTAAAGGAGACTAGAGTGGTAAATGTGTGTTATATAAGGCAGAATACCATTGAAATAGAGAAAGAAACATGTTTGGCAGCTTTGGAAAGCCTTACACTTCACTGAAATGTAGTACTACACTCTATAACACAGTTGAGAGACAATGTTCCTAGCTCCCTCAGTTCATAACAGTGTGTAGGAAGTTGTTTGATAAAGTGGGAAAGCTTATACTTGGGCCAGAAGGCAGAATATAGGAAACTACATGAAAACATGAATAATTCAGTGAAAATGACTGTAAACACATGAGAACTTGTTTAGAACAGCTGAAAGAGTATCTCCAAGTCAGTTCTTAGTGTAGAAAAGGTAGCTAAGATCCAGGAAATCCTTAATTCGAGTTAAGATCACATGAAACACTGTATGAATCCTATATTCTTTACTTAAAGGAAACTAGAGTGGTAAATGTGTGTTATACAAGGCAGAATACCATTGAAATAGAGAAAGAAACACGTTCGGCAGCTTTGGAAAGGCTTACACTTCACTGAAATGTAGTACTACACTCTATAACTCAGTTGAGAGACAATGTTCCCTAGCTGCCTAAGTTCATAACAGAGTGTAGGAAGGTGTTTGATAAAGTAGGCAAAGCTTATACTTGGGCCAGAAGGCAGAATATAGGAAACTACATGAAAACATGAATAATTCAGTGAAAATGACTGTAAACAGATGAGAACTTGTTTAGAACAGCTGAAAGAGAAACTCCAAGTCAGTTCTTAGTGTAGAAAAGGTAGCTAAGATAAGGGAAATCCTTAATACCAGTTAAGATCCCATGAAAAATTGTATGAATCCTATATTCTTTACTTAAAGGAAACTAGAGTGGTAAATGTGTGTTATACAAGGCAGAATACCATTAAAATAGAGAAAGAAACACTTTCGGCAGCTTTGGAAAGGCTTACACTTCACTGAAATGTAGTACTACACTCTGTAACACAGTTGAGAGACAATGTTCCCTAGCTGCCTCAGTTCATAACAGAGTGTAGGAAGGTGTTTGATAAAGTGGGCAAAGCTTATACTTGGGCCAGAAGGCAGAATATAGGAAACTACATGAAAACATGAATAATTCAGTGAAAATGACTGTAAACAGATGAGAACTTGTTTAGAACAGATGAAAGAGATTCTCCAAGTCAGTTCTTAGTGTAGAAAAGGTAGCTAAGATAAGGAAAATCCTTAATTCGAGTTAAGATAACATCAAACACTGTATGAATCCTATATTCATTACTTAAAGGAGACTAGAGTGGTAAATGTGTGTTATATAAGGCAGAATACCATTGAAATGGAGAAAGAAACACGTTTGGCAGCTTTGGAAAGCCTTACACTTCACTGAAATGTAGTACTACACTCTATAACACAGATGAGAGACAATGTTCCTAGCTCCCTCAGTTCATAACAGTGTGTAGGAAGTTGTTTGATAAAGTGGACAAAGCTTATACTTGGGCCAGAAGGCAGAATATAGGAAACTACATGAAAACATGAATAATTCAGTGAAAGTGACTGTAAACAGATGAGAACTTGTTTAGAACAGCTGAAAGAGAATCTCCAAGTCAGTTCGTAGTGTAGAAAAGGTAGCTAAGATAAGGGAAATCCTTAATTCCAGTTAAGATAATATCAAACACTGTATGAGTCCTATATTCATTACTTAAAGGAGACTAGAGTGGTAAATGTGTGTTATACAAGGCAGAATACCATTGAAATAGAGAAACAAACACGTTCGGCAGCTTTGGAAAGACTTACACTTCACTGAAATGTAGTACTACACTCTATAACACAGTTGAGAGACAATGTTCCCGAGCTGCCTCAGTTCATAACAGTGTGTAGGAAGTTGTTTGATAAAGTGGGCAAAGCTTATACTTGGGCCAGAAGGCAGAATATATGAAACTACATGAAAACATGAATAATTGAGTGAAAATGACTGTAAACAGATGAGAACTTGTTTAGAACAGATGAAAGAGATTCTCCAAGTCAGTTCTTAGTGTAGAAAAGGTAGCTAAATCCGGAAAATCCTTAATTCGAGTTAAGATAACATCAAACACTGTATGAATCCTATATTGTTTACTTAAAGGAGACTAGAGTCGTAAATGTGTGTTATATAAGGCAGAATACCATTGAAATAGAGAAAGAAACACGTTTGGCAGCTTTGGAAAGCCTTACACTTCACTGAAATGTAGTACTACACTCTATAACACAGTTGAGAGACAATGTTCCTAGCTCCCTCAGTTCATAACAGTGTGTAGGAAGTTGTTTGATAAAGTGGGCAAAGCTTATACTTGGGCCAGAAGGCAGAATATAGGAAACTACATGAAAACATGAATAATTCATTGAAAATGACTGTAAACACATGAGAACTTGTTTAGAACAGCTGAAAGAGAATCTCCAAGTCATTTCTTAGTGTAGAAAAGGTAGCTAAGATCCTGGAAATCCTTAATTCGAGTTAAGATCACATGAAACACTGTATGAATCCTATATTCTTTACTTAAAGGAAACTAGAGTGGTAAATGTGTGTTATACAAGGCAGAATACCATTGAAATAGAGAAAGAAACACGTTCGGCAGCTTTGGAAAGGCTTACACTTCACTGAAATGTAGTACTACACTCTATAACACAGTTGAGAGACAATGTTCCCTAGCTGCCTCAGTTCATGAAAGAGTGTAGGAAGGTGTTTGATAAAGTAGGCAAAGCTTATACTTGGGCCAGAAGGCAGAATATAGGAAACTACATGAAAACATGAATAATTCAGTGAAAATGACTGTAAACAGATGAGAACTTGTTTAGAACAGCTGAAAGAGAAACTCCAAGTCAGTTCTTAGTGTAGAAAAGGTAGCTAAGATAAGGGAAATCCTTAATACCAGTTAAGATCCC
Source organism: Pipistrellus hanaki (assembly GCF_964339955.1). NCBI lineage: Eukaryota > Metazoa > Chordata > Mammalia > Chiroptera > Vespertilionidae > Pipistrellus > Pipistrellus hanaki. The sequence goes on from NC_140511.1 coordinate 958,424, forward strand.
ATGAAACATTGTATGAATCCTATAATCTTTATTTAAAGGAAACTAGAGTGGTAAATGTGTGTTATACAAGGCAGAATACCATTGAAATAGAGAAAGAAACACTTTCGGCAGCTTTGGAAAGGCTTACACTTCACTGAAATGTAGTACTACACTCTATAACACAGTTGAGAGACAATGTTCCCTAGCTGCCTCAGTTCATAACAGAGTGTAGGAAGGTGTTTGATAAAGTGGGCAAAGCTTATACTTGGGCCAGAAGGCAGAATATAGGAAACTACATGAAAACATGAATAATTCAGTGAAAATGACTGTAAACAGATGAGAACTTGTTTAGAACAGCTGAAAGAGAATCTCCAAGTCAGTTCTTAGTGTAGAAAAGGTAGCTAAGATAAGGAAAATCCTTAATTCGAGATAAGATAACATCAAACACTGTATGAATCCTATATTCATTACTTAAAGGAGACTAGAGTGGTAAATGTGTGTTATACAAGGCAGAATACCATTGAAATAGAGAAAGAAACACGTTCGGCAGCTTTGGAAAGCCTTACACTTCACTGAAATGTAGTACTACACTCTATAACACAGTTGAGAGACAATGTTCCTAGCTCCCTCAGTTCATAACAGTGTGTAGGAAGTTGTTTGATAAAGTGGGAAAGCTTATACTTGGGCCAGAAGGCAGAATATAGGAAACTACATGAAAACATGAATAATTCATTGAAAATGACTGTAAACACATGAGAACTTGTTTAGAACAGCTGAAAGAGAATCTCCAAGTCAGTTCTTAGTGTAGAAAAGGTAGCTAAGATCCAGGAAATCCTTAATTCGAGTTAAGATCACATGAAACACTGTATGAATCCTATATTCTTTACTTAAAGGAAACTAGAGTGGTAAATGTGTGTTATACAAGGCAGAATGCCATTGAAATAGAGAAAGAAACACGTTCGGCAGCTTTGGAAAGGCTTACACTTCACTGAAATGTAGTACTACACTCTATAACTCAGTTGAGAGACAATGTTCCCTAGCTGCCTAAGTTCATAACAGAGTGTAGGAAGGTGTTTGATAAAGTAGGCAAAGCTTATACTTGGGCCAGGAGGCAGAATATAGGAAACTACATGAAAACATGAATAATTCAGTGAAAATGACTGTAAACAGATGAGAACTTGTTTAGAACAGCTGAAAGAGAAACTCCAAGTCAGTTCTTAGTGTAGAAAAGGTAGCTAAGATAAGGGAAATCCTTAATACCAGTTAAGATCCCATGAAAAATTGTATGAATCCTATATTCTTTACTTAAAGGAAACTAGAGTGGTAAATGTGTGTTATACAAGGCAGAATACCATTAAAATAGAGAAAGAAACACTTTCGGCAGCTTTGGAAAGGCTTACACTTCACTGAAATGTAGTACTACACTCTATAACACAGTTGAGAGACAATGTTCCCTAGCTGCCTCAGTTCATAACAGAGTGTAGGAAGGTGTTTGATAAAGTGGGCAAAGCTTATACTTGGGCCAGAAGGCAGAATATAGGAAACTACATGAAAACATGAATAATTCAGTGAAAATGACTGTAAACAGATGAGAACTTGTTTAGAACAGATGAAAGAGATTCTCCAAGTCAGTTCTTAGTGTAGAAAAGGTAGCTAAGATAAGGAAAATCCTTAATTCGAGTTAAGATAACATCAAACACTGTATGAATCCTATATTCATTACTTAAAGGAGACTAGAGTGGTAAATGTGTGTTATATAAGGCAGAATACCATTGAAATGGAGAAAGAAACACGTTTGGCAGCTTTGGAAAGCCTTACACTTCACTGAAATGTAGTACTACACTCTATAACACAGATGAGAGACAATGTTCCTAGCTCCCTCAGTTCATAACAGTGTGTAGGAAGTTGTTTGATAAAGTGGACAAAGCTTATACTTGGGCCAGAAGGCAGAATATAGGAAACTACATGAAAACATGAATAATTCAGTGAAAGTGACTGTAAACAGATTAGAACTTGTTTAGAACAGCTGAAAGAGAATCTCCAAGTCAGTTCGTAGTGTAGAAAAGGTAGCTAAGATAAGGGAAATCCTTAATTCCAGTTAAGATAACATCAAACACTGTATGAGTCCTATATTCATTACTTAAAGGAGACTAGAGTGGTAAATGTGTGTTATACAAGGCAGAATACCATTGAAATAGAGAAACAAACACGTTCGGCAGCTTTGGAAAGCCTTACACTTCACTGAAATGTAGTACTACACTATATAACACAGTTGAGAGACAATGTTCCCGAGCTGCCTCAGTTCATAACAGTGTGTAGGAAGTTGTTTGATAAAGTGGGCAAAGCTTATACTTGGGCCAGAAGGCAGAATATATGAAACTACATGAAAACATGAATAATTCAGTGAAAATGACTGTAAACAGATGAGAACTTGTTTAGAACAGATGAAAGAGATTCTCCAAGTCAGTTCTTAGTGTAGAAAAGGTAGCTAAATCCGGAAAATCCTTAATTCGAGTTAAGATAACATCAAACACTGTATGAATCCTATATTGTTTACTTAAAGGAGACTAGAGTCGTAAATGTGTGTTATATAAGGCAGAATACCATTGAAATAGAGAAAGAAACACGTTTGGCAGCTTTGGAAAGCCTTACACTTCAGTGAAATGTAGTACTACACTCTATAACACAGTTGAGAGACAATGTTCCTAGCTCCCTCAGTTCATAACAGTGTGTAGGAAGTTGTTTGATAAAGTGGGCAAAGCTTATACTTGGGCCAGAAGGCAGAATATAGGAAACTACATGAAAACAGGAATAATTCATTGAAAATGACTGTAAACAGATGAGAACTTGTTTAGAACAGCTGAAAGAGAATCTCCAAGTCATTTCTTAGTGTAGAAAAGGTAGCTAAGATCCTGGAAATCCTTAATTCGAGTTAAGATCACATGAAACACTGTATGAATCCTATATTCTTTACTTAAAGGAAACTAGAGTGGTAAATGTGTGTTATACAAGGCAGAATACCATTGAAATAGAGAAAGAAACACGTTCGGCAGCTTTGGAAAGGCTTACACTTCACTGAAATGTAGTACTACACTCTATAACACAGTTGAGAGACAATGTTCCCTAGCTGCCTCAGTTCATGAAAGAGTGTAGGAAGGTGTTTGATAAAGTAGGCAAAGCTTATACTTGGGCCAGAAGGCAGAATATAGGAAACTACATGAAAACATGAATAATTCAGTGAAAATGACTGTAAACAGATGAGAACTTGTTTAGAACAGCTGAAAGAGAAACTCCAAGTCAGTTCTTAGTGTAGAAAAGGTAGCTAAGATAAGGGAAATCCTTAATACCAGTTAAGATCCCATGAAACATTGTATGAATCCTATAATCTTTACTTAACGGAGACTAGAGTGGTAAATGTGTGTTATACAAGGCAGAATACCATTGAAATAGAGAAAGAAACACTTTCGGCAGCTTTGGAAAGCCTTACACTACACTGAAATGTAGTACTACACTCTATAACACAGTTCAGAGACAATGTTCCCTAGCTCCCTCAGTTCATAACAGTGTGTAGGAAGTTGTTTGATAAGGTGGGCAAAGCTTATACTTGGGCGAGAAGGAAGAATATAGGAAACTACATGAAAACATGAATAATTCATTGAAAATGACTGTAAACAGATGAGAACTTGTTGAGAACAGCTGAAAGAGAATCTCCAAGTCAGTTCTTAGTGTAGAAAAGGTAGCTAAGATAAGGGAAATCCTTAATTCCAGTTAAGATCACATGAAACACTCTATGAATCCTATATTCTTTACTTAAAGGAGACTAGAGTGGTAAATGTGTGTTATACAAGGCAGAATACCATTGAAATAGAGAAACAAACACGTTCGGCAGCTTTGGAAAGCCTTACACTTCACTGAAATGTAGTACTACACTCTATAACACAGTTGAGAGACAATGTTCCCGAGCTGCCTCAGTTCATAACAGTGTGTAGGAAGTTGTTTGATAAAGTGGGCAAAGCTTATACTTGGGCCAGAAGGCAGAATATAGGAAACTACATGAAAACATGAATAATTCAGTGAAAATGACTGTAAACAGATGAGAACTTGTTTAGAACAGATGAAAGAGATTCTCCAAGTCAGTTCTTAGTGTAGAAAAGGTAGCTAAATCCGGGAAATTCTTAATTTGAGTTAAGATAACATCAAACACTGTATGAATCCTATATTGTTTACTTAAAGGAGACTAGAGTGGTAAATGTGTGTTATATAAGGCAGAATACCATTGAAATAGAGAAAGAAACACGTTTGGCAGCTTTGGAAAGCCTTACACTTCACTGAAATGTAGTACTACACTCTATAACACAGTTGAGAGACAATGTTCCTAGCTCCCTCAGTTCATAACAGTGTGTAGGAAGTTGTTTGATAAAGTGGGAAAGCTTATACTTGGGCCAGAAGGCAGAATATAGGAAACTACATGAAAACATGAATAATTCATTGAAAATGACTGTAAACACATGAGAACTTGTTTAGAACAGCTGAAAGAGAATCTCCAAGTCAGTTCTTAGTGTAGAAAAGGTAGCTAAGATCCAGGAAATCCTTAAATCGAGTTAAGATCACATGAAACACTGTATGAATCCTATATTCTTTACTTAAAGGAAACTAGAGTGGTAAATGTGTGTTATACAAGGCAGAATACCATTGAAATAGAGAAACAAACACGTTCGGCAGCTTTGGAAAGCCTTACACTTCACTGAAATGTAGTACTACACTCTATAACACAGTTGAGAGACAATGTTCCCGAGCTGCCTCAGTTCATAACAGTGTGTAGGAAGTTGTTTGATAAAGTGGGCAAAGCTTATACTTGGGCCAGAAGGCAGAATATAGGAAACTACATGAAAACATGAATAATTCAGTGAAAATGACTGTAAACAGATGAGAACTTGTTTAGAACAGATGAAAGAGATTCTCCAAGTCAGTTCTTAGTGTAGAAAAGGTAGCTAAATCCGGGAAATTCTTAATTTGAGTTAAGATAACATCAAACACTGTATGAATCCTATATTGTTTACTTAAAGGAGACTAGAGTGGTAAATGTGTGTTATATAAGGCAGAATACCATTGAAATAGAGAAAGAAACACGTTTGGCAGCTTTGGAAAGCCTTACACTTCACTGAAATGTAGTACTACACTCTATAACACAGTTGAGAGACAATGTTCCTAGCTCCCTCAGTTCATAACAGTGTGTAGGAAGTTGTTTGATAAAGTGGGAAAGCTTATACTTGGGCCAGAAGGCAGAATATAGGAAACTACATGAAAACATGAATAATTCATTGAAAATGACTGTAAACACATGAGAACTTGTTTAGAACAGCTGAAAGAGAATCTCCAAGTCAGTTCTTAGTGTAGAAAAGGTAGCTAAGATCCAGGAAATCCTTAAATCGAGTTAAGATCACATGAAACACTGTATGAATCCTATATTCTTTACTTAAAGGAAACTAGAGTGGTAAATGTGTGTTATACAAGGCAGAATACCATTGAAATAGAGAAAGAAACACGTTCGGCAGCTTTGGAAAGGCTTACACTTCACTGAAATGTAGTACTACACTCTATAACTCAGTTGAGAGACAATGTTCCCTAGCTGCCTAAGTTCATAACAGAGTGTAGGAAGGTGTTTGATAAAGTAGGCAAAGCTTATACTTGGGCCAGAAGGCAGAATATAGGAAACTACATGAAAACATGAATAATTCAGTGAAAATGACTGTAAACAGATGAGAACTTGTTTAGAACAGCTGAAAGAGAAACTCCAAGTCAGTTCTTAGTGTAGAAAAGGTAGCTAAGATAAGGGAAATTCTTAATTCTAGTTAAGATAACATCAAACACTGTATGAGTCCTATATTCATTACTTAAAGGAGACTAGAGTGGTAAATGTGTGTTATACAAGGCAGAATACCATTGAAATAGAGAAAGAAACAAGTTCGGCAGCTTTGGAAAGCCTTACACTTCACTGAAATGTAGTACTACACTCTATAACACAGTTGAGAGACAATGTTCCCTAGCTCCCTCAGTTCATTACAGTGTGTAGGAAGTTGTTTGATAAAGTGGGCAAAGCTTATACTTGGGCCAGAAGGCAGAATATAGGAAACTACATGAAAACATGAATAATTCAGTGAAAATGACTGTAAACAGATGAGAACTTGTTTAGAACAGCTGAAAGAGAAACTCCAAGTCAGTTCTTAGTGTAGAAAAGGTAGCTAAGATAAGGGAAATCCTTAATACTAGTTAAGATCCCATGAAACATTGTATGAATCCTATAATCTTTACTTAAAGGAAACTAGAGTGGTAAATGTGTGTTATACAAGGCAGAATACCATTGAAATAGAGAAAGAAACACTTTCGGCAGCTTTGGAAAGGCTTACACTTCACTGAAATGTAGTACTACACTCTATAACACAGTTGAGAGACAATGTTCCCTAGCTGCCTCAGTTCATAACAGAGTGTAGGAAGGTGTTTGATAAAGTGGGCAAAGCTTATACTTGGGCCAGAAGGCAGAATATAGGAAACTACATGAAAACATGAATAATTCAGTGAAAATGACTGTAAACAGATGAGAACTTGTTTAGAACAGCTGAAAGAGAATCTCCAAGTCAGTTCTTAGTGTAGAAAAGGTAGCTAAGATAAGGAAAATCCTTAATTCGAGTTAAGATAACATCAAACACTGTATGAATCCTATATTCATTACTTAAAGGAGACTAGAGTGGTAAATGTGTGTTATACAAGGCAGAATACCATTGAAATAGAGAAAGAAACACGTTCGGCAGCTTTGGAAAGCCTTACACTACACTGAAATGTAGTACTACACTCTATAACACAGTTCAGAGACAATGTTCCCTAGCTACCTCAGTTCATAACAGTGTGTAGGAAGTTGTTTGATAAGGTGGGCAAAGCTTATACTTGGGCCAGAAGGCAGAATATAGGAAACTACATGAAAACATGAATAATTCATTGAAAATGACTGTAAACAGATTAGAACTTGTTTAGAACAGCTGAAAGAGAATCTCCAAGTCAGTTCTTAGTGTAGAAAAGGTAGCTAAATCCGGGAAATCCTTAATTCGAGTTAAGATAACATCAAACACTGTATGAATCCTATATTGTTTACTTAAAGGAGACTAGAGTGGTAAATGTGTGTTATATAAGGCAGAATACCATTGAAATAGAGAAAGAAACACGTTTGGAAGCTTTGGAAATCCTTAGACTTCACTGAAATGTAGTACTACACTCTATAACACAGTTGAGAGACAATGTTCCCGAGCTGCCTCAGTTCATAACAGTGTGTAGGAAGTTGTTTGATAAAGTGGGCAAAGCTTATACTTGGGCCAGAAGGCAGAATATAGGAAACTACATGAAAACATGAATAATTCATTGAAAATGACTGTAAACACATGAGAACTTGTTTAGAACAGCTGAAAGAGAATCTCCAAGTCAGTTCTTAGTGTAGAAAAGGTAGCTAAGATCCGGGAAATCCTTAATTCGGTTTAAGATCACATGAAACACTGTAGGAATCCTATATTCTTTACTTAAAGGAAACTAGTGTGGTAAATGTGTGTTATACAAGGCAGAATACCATTGAAATAGAGAAAGAAACACGTTCGGCAGCTTTGGAAAGGCTTACACTTCACTGAAATGTAGTACTACACTCTATAACACAGTTGAGAGACAATGTTCCCTAGCTGCCTCAGTTCATAACAGAGTGTAGGAAGGTGTTTGATAAAGTAGGCAAAGCTTATACTTGGGCCAGAAGGCAGAATATAGGAAACTACATGAAAACATGAATAATTCAGTGAAAATGACTGTAAACAGATGAGAACTTGTTTAGAACAGCTGAAAGAGAAACTCCAAGTCATTTCTTAGTGTAGAAAAGGTAGCTAAGATAAGGGAAATCCTTAATACCAGTTAAGATCCCATGAAACATTGTATGAATCCTATATTCTTTACTTAAAGGAAACTAGAGTGGTAAATGTGTGTTATACAATGCAGAATACCTTGAAATAGAGAAAGAAACACTTTCGGCAGCTTTGGAAAGGCTTACACTTCACGGAAATGTAGTACTACACTCTATAACACAGTTGAGAGACAATGTTCCCTAGCTGCCTCAGTTCATAACAGAGTGTAGGAAGGTGTTTGATAAAGTGGGCAAAGCTTATACTTGGGCCAGAAGGCAGAATATAGGAAACTACATGAAAACATGAATAATTCAGTGAAAATGACTGTAAACAGATGAGAACTTGTTTAGAACAGCTGAAAGAGAATCTGCAAGTCAGTTCTTAGTGTAGAAAAGGTAGCTAAGATAAGGGAAATCCTTAATTCCAGTTAAGATCCCATGAAACATTGTATGAATCCTATAATCTTTACTTAACGGAGACTAGAGTGGTAAATGTGTGTTATACAAGGCAGAATACCATTGAAATAGAGAAAGAAACACGTTCGGCAGCTTTGGAAAGCCTTACACTACACTGAAATGTAGTACTACACTCTATAACACAGTTCAGAGACAATGTTCCCTAGCTCCCTCAGTTCATAACAGTGTGTAGGAAGTTGTTTGATAAGATGGGCAAAGCTTATACTTGGGCGAGAAGGAAGAATATAGGAAACTACATGAAAACATGAATAATTCATTGAAAATGACTGTAAACAGATGAGAACTTGTTGAGAACAGCTGAAAGAGAATCTCCAAGTCAGTTCTTAGTGTAGAAAAGGTAGCTAAGATAAGGGAAATCCTTAATTCCAGTTAAGATCACATGAAACACTCTATGAATCCTATATTCTTTACTTAAAGGAGACTAGAGTGGTAAATGTGTGTTATACATGGCAGAATACCATTGAAATAGAGAAACAAACACGTTCGGCAGCTTTGGAAAGCCTTACACTTCACTGAAATGTAGTACTACACTCTATAACACAGTTGAGAGACAATGTTCCCGAGCTGCCTCAGTTCATAACAGTGTGTAGGAAGTTGTTTGATAAAGTGGGCAAAGCTTATACTTGGGCCAGAAGGCAGAATATCGGAAACTACATGAAAACATGAATAATTCAGTGAAAATGACTGTAAACAGATGAGAACTTGTTTAGAACAGATGAAAGAGATTCTCCAAGTCAGTTCTTAGTGTAGAAAAGGTAGCTAAATCCGGGAAATTCTTAATTTGAGTTAAGATAACATCAAACACTGTATGAATCCTATATTGTTTACTTAAAGGAGACTAGAGTGGTAAATGTGTGTTATATAAGGCAGAATACCATTGAAATAGAGAAAGAAACACGTTTGGCAGCTTTGGAAAGCCTTACACTTCACTGAAATGTAGTACTACACTCTATAACACAGTTGAGAGACAATGTTCCTAGCTCCCTCAGTTCATAACAGTGTGTAGGAAGTTGTTTGATAAAGTGGGAAAGCTTATACTTGGGCCAGAAGGCAGAATATAGGAAACTAAATGAAAACATGAATAATTCATTGAAAATGACTGTAAACACATGAGAACTTGTTTAGAACAGCTGAAAGAGAATCTCCAAGTCAGTTCTTAGTGTAGAAAAGGTAGCTAAGATCCAGGAAATCCTTAAATCGAGTTAAGATCACATGAAACACTGTATGAATCCTATATTCTTTACTTAAAGGAAACTAGAGTGGTAAATGTGTGTTATACAAGGCAGAATACCATTGAAATAGAGAAAGAAACACGTTCGGCAGCTTTGGAAAGGCTTACACTTCACTGAAATGTAGTACTACACTCTATAACTCAGTTGAGAGACAATGTTCCCTAGCTGCCTAAGTTCATAACAGAGTGTAGGAAGGTGTTTGATAAAGTAGGCAAAGCTTATACGTGGGCCAGAAGGCAGAATATAGGAAACTACATGAAAACATGAATAATTCAGTGAAAATGACTGTAAACAGATGAGAACTTGTTTAGAACAGCTGAAAGAGAAACTCCAAGTCAGTTCTTAGTGTAGAAAAGGTAGCTAAGATAAGGGAAATCCTTAATTCTAGTTAAGATAACATCAAACACTGTATGAGTCCTATATTCATTACTTAAAGGAGACTAGAGTGGTAAATGTGTGTTATACAAGGCAGAATACCATTGAAATAGAGAAAGAAACAAGTTCGGCAGCTTTGGAAAGCCTTACACTTCACTGAAATGTAGTACTACACTCTATAACACAGTTGAGAGACAATGTTCACTAGCTCCCTCAGTTCATTACAGTGTGTAGGAAGTTGTTTGATAAAGTGGCCAAAGCTTATACTTGGGCCAGAAGGCAGAATATAGGAAACTATATGAAAACATGAATAATTCAGTGAAAATGACTGTAAACAGATGAGAACTTGTTTAGAACAGCTGAAAGAGAATCTCCAAGTCAGTTCTTAGTGTAGAAAAGGTAGCTAAGATAAGGGAAATCCTTAATTCCAGTTAAGATCACATGAAACACTGTATGAATCCTATATTCTTTACTTAAAGGAGACTAGAGTGGTAAATGTGTGTTATACAAGGCAGAATACCATTGAAATAGAGAAAGAAACACTTTCGGCAGCTTTGGAAAGCCTTACACTACACTGAAATGTAGTACTACACTCTATAACACAGTTGAGAGACAATGTTCCCTAGCTCCCTCAGTTCATAACAGTGTGTAGGAAGTTGTTTGATAAAGTGGGCAAAGCTTATACTTGGGCCAGAAGGCAGAATATAGGAAACTACATGAAAACATGAATAATTCAGTGAAAATGACTGTAAACAGATGAGAACTTGTTTAGAACAGCTGAAAGAGAAACTCCAAGTCAGTTCTTAGTGTAGAAAAGGTAGCTAAGATAAGGGAAATCCTTAATACTAGTTAAGATCCCATGAAACATTGTATGAATCCTATAATCTTTACTTAAAGGAAACTAGAGTGGTAAATGTGTGTTATACAAGGCAGAATACCATTGAAATAGAGAAAGAAACACTTTCGGCAGCTTTGGAAAGGCTTACACTTCACTGAAATGTAGTACTACACTCTATAACACAGTTGAGAGACAATGTTCCCTAGCTACCTCAGTTCATAACAGTGTGTAGGAAGTTGTTTGATAAGGTGGGCAAAGCTTATACTTGGGCCAGAAGGCAGAATATAGGAAACTACATGAAAACATGAATAATTCATTGAAAATGACTGTAAACAGATTAGAACTTGTTTAGAACAGCTGAAAGAGAATCTCCAAGTCAGTTCTTAGTGTAGAAAAGGTAGCTAAATCCGGGAAATCCTTAATTCGAGTTAAGATAACATCAAACACTGTATGAATCCTATATTGTTTACTTAAAGGAGACTAGAGTGGTAAATGTGTGTTATATAAGGCAGAATACCATTGAAATAGAGAAAGAAACACGTTTGGAAGCTTTGGAAATCCTTAGACTTCACTGAAATGTAGTACTACACTCTATAACACAGTTGAGAGACAATGTTCCTAGCTCCCTCAGTTCATAACAGTGTGTAGGAAGTTGTTTGATAAAGTGGGCAAAGCTTATACTTGGGCCAGAAGGCAGAATATAGGAAACTACATGAAAACATGAATAATTCATTGAAAATGACTGTAAACACATGAGAACTTGTTTAGAACAGCTGAAAGAGAATCTCCAAGTCAGTTCTTAGTGTAGAAAAGGTAGCTAAGATCCGGGAAATCCTTAATTCGGTTTAAGATCACATGAAACACTGTAGGAATCCTATATTCTTTACTTAAAGGAAACTAGTGTGGTAAATGTGTGTTATACAAGGCAGAATACCATTGAAATAGAGAAAGAAACACGTTCGGCAGCTTTGGAAAGGCTTACACTTCACTGAAATGTAGTACTACACTCTATAACACAGTTGAGAGACAATGTTCCCTAGCTGCCTCAGTTCATAACAGAGTGTAGGAAGGTGTTTGATAAAGTAGGCAAAGCTTATACTTGGGCCAGAAGGCAGAATATAGGAAACTACATGAAAACATGAATAATTCAGTGAAAATGACTGTAAACAGATGAGAACTTGTTTAGAACAGCTGAAAGAGAAACTCCAAGTCATTTCTTAGTGTAGAAAAGGTAGCTAAGATAAGGGAAATCCTTAATACCAGTTAAGATCCCATGAAACATTGTATGAATCCTATATTCTTTACTTAAAGGAAACTAGAGTGGTAAATGTGTGTTATACAATGCAGAATACCTTGAAATAGAGAAAGAAACACTTTCGGCAGCTTTGGAAAGGCTTACACTTCACGGAAATGTAGTACTACACTCTATAACACAGTTGAGAGACAATGTTCCCTAGCTGCCTCAGTTCATAACAGAGTGTAGGAAGGTGTTTGATAAAGTGGGCAAAGCTTATACTTGGGCCAGAAGGCAGAATATAGGAAACTACATGAAAACATGAATAATTCAGTGAAAATGACTGTAAACAGATGAGAACTTGTTTAGAACAGCTGAAAGAGAATCTGCAAGTCAGTTCTTAGTGTAGAAAAGGTAGCTAAGATAAGGGAAATCCTTAATTCCAGTTAAGATCACATGAAACACTCTATGAATCCTATATTCTTTACTTAAAGGAGACTAGAGTGGTAAATGTGTGTTATACAAGGCAGAATACCATTGAAATAGAGAAACAAACACGTTCGGCAGCTTTGGAAAGCCTTACACTTCACTGAAATGTAGTACTACACTCTATAACACAGTTGAGAGACAATGTTCCCGAGCTGCCTCAGTTCATAACAGTGTGTAGGAAGTTGTTTGATAAAGTGGGCAAAGCTTATACTTGGGCCAGAAGGCAGAATATAGGAAACTACATGAAAACATGAATAATTCAGTGAAAATGACTGTAAACAGATGAGAACTTGTTTAGAACAGATGAAAGAGATTCTCCAAGTCAGTTCTTAGTGTAGAAAAGGTAGCTAAATCCGGGAAATTCTTAATTTGAGTTAAGATAACATCAAACACTGTATGAATCCTATATTGTTTACTTAAAGGAGACTAGAGTGGTAAATGTGTGTTATATAAGGCAGAATACCATTGAAATAGAGAAAGAAACACGTTTGGCAGCTTTGGAAAGCCTTACACTTCACTGAAATGTAGTACTACACTCTATAACACAGTTGAGAGACAATGTTCCTAGCTCCCTCAGTTCATAACAGTGTGTAGGAAGTTGTTTGATAAAGTGGGAAAGCTTATACTTGGGCCAGAAGGCAGAATATAGGAAACTACATGAAAACATGAATAATTCATTGAAAATGACTGTAAACACATGAGAACTTGTTTAGAACAGCTGAAAGAGAATCTCCAAGTCAGTTCTTAGTGTAGAAAAGGTAGCTAAGATCCAGGAAATCCTTAATTCGAGTTAAGATCACATGAAACACTGTATGAATCCTATATTCTTTACTTAAAGGAAACTAGAGTGGTAAATGTGTGTTATACAAGGCAGAATACCATTGAAATAGAGAAAGAAACACGTTCGGCAGCTTTGGAAAGGCTTACACTTCACTGAAATGTAGTACTACACTCTATAACTCAGTTGAGAGACAATGTTCCCTAGCTGCCTAAGTTCATAACAGAGTGTAGGAAGGTGTTTGACAAAGTAGGCAAAGCTTATACTTGGGCCAGAAGGCAGAATATAGGAAACTACATGAAAACATGAATAATTCAGTGAAAATGACTGTAAACACATGAGAACTTGTTTAGAACAGCTGAAAGAGAATCTCCAAGTCAGTTCTTAGTGTAGAAAAGGTAGCTAAGATCCGGGAAATCCTTAATTCGGTTTAAGATCACATGAAACACTGTAGGAATCCTATATTCTTTACTTAAAGGAAACTAGTGTGGTAAATGTGTGTTATACAAGGCAGAATACCATTGAAATAGAGAAAGAAACACGTTCGGCAGCTTTGGAAAGGCTTACACTTCACTGAAATGTAGTACTACACTCTATAACACAGTTGAGAGACAATGTTCCCTAGCTGCCTCAGTTCATAACAGAGTGTAGGAAGGTGTTTGATAAAGTAGGCAAAGCTTATACTTGGGCCAGAAGGCAGAATATAGGAAACTACATGAAAACATGAATAATTCAGTGAAAATGACTGTAAACAGATGAGAACTTGTTTAGAACAGCTGAAAGAGAAACTCCAAGTCATTTCTTAGTGTAGAAAAGGTAGCTAAGATAAGGGAAATCCTTAATACCAGTTAAGATCCCATGAAACATTGTATGAATCCTATATTCTTTACTTAAAGGAAACTAGAGTGGTAAATGTGTGTTATACAATGCAGAATACCTTGAAATAGAGAAAGAAACACTTTCGGCAGCTTTGGAAAGGCTTACACTTCACGGAAATGTAGTACTACACTCTATAACACAGTTGAGAGACAATGTTCCCTAGCTGCCTCAGTTCATAACAGAGTGTAGGAAGGTGTTTGATAAAGTGGGCAAAGCTTATACTTGGGCCAGAAGGCAGAATATAGGAAACTACATGAAAACATGAATAATTCAGTGAAAATGACTGTAAACAGATGAGAACTTGTTTAGAACAGCTGAAAGAGAATCTGCAAGTCAGTTCTTAGTGTAGAAAAGGTAGCTAAGATAAGGGAAATCCTTAATTCCAGTTAAGATCACATGAAACACTCTATGAATCCTATATTCTTTACTTAAAGGAGACTAGAGTGGTAAATGTGTGTTATACAAGGCAGAATACCATTGAAATAGAGAAACAAACACGTTCGGCAGCTTTGGAAAGCCTTACACTTCACTGAAATGTAGTACTACACTCTATAACACAGTTGAGAGACAATGTTCCCGAGCTGCCTCAGTTCATAACAGTGTGTAGGAAGTTGTTTGATAAAGTGGGCAAAGCTTATACTTGGGCCAGAAGGCAGAATATAGGAAACTACATGAAAACATGAATAATTCAGTGAAAATGACTGTAAACAGATGAGAACTTGTTTAGAACAGATGAAAGAGATTCTCCAAGTCAGTTCTTAGTGTAGAAAAGGTAGCTAAATCCGGGAAATTCTTAATTTGAGTTAAGATAACATCAAACACTGTATGAATCCTATATTGTTTACTTAAAGGAGACTAGAGTGGTAAATGTGTGTTATATAAGGCAGAATACCATTGAAATAGAGAAAGAAACACGTTTGGCAGCTTTGGAAAGCCTTACACTTCACTGAAATGTAGTACTACACTCTATAACACAGTTGAGAGACAATGTTCCTAGCTCCCTCAGTTCATAACAGTGTGTAGGAAGTTGTTTGATAAAGTGGGAAAGCTTATACTTGGGCCAGAAGGCAGAATATAGGAAACTACATGAAAACATGAATAATTCATTGAAAATGACTGTAAACACATGAGAACTTGTTTAGAACAGCTGAAAGAGAATCTCCAAGTCAGTTCTTAGTGTAGAAAAGGTAGCTAAGATCCAGGAAATCCTTAATTCGAGTTAAGATCACATGAAACACTGTATGAATCCTATATTCTTTACTTAAAGGAAACTAGAGTGGTAAATGTGTGTTATACAAGGCAGAATA
Source organism: Pipistrellus hanaki (assembly GCF_964339955.1). Classification (NCBI taxonomy): domain Eukaryota; kingdom Metazoa; phylum Chordata; class Mammalia; order Chiroptera; family Vespertilionidae; genus Pipistrellus; species Pipistrellus hanaki. Next base: position 973,942 of record NC_140511.1, read on the forward strand.
CCATTGAAATAGAGAAAGAAACACGTTCGGCAGCTTTGGAAAGGCTTACACTTCACTGAAATGTAGTACTACACTCTATAACTCAGTTGAGAGACAATGTTCCCTAGCTGCCTAAGTTCATAACAGAGTGTAGGAAGGTGTTTGACAAAGTAGGCAAAGCTTATACTTGGGCCAGAAGGCAGAATATAGGAAACTACATGAAAACATGAATAATTCAGTGAAAATGACTGTAAACAGATGAGAACTTGTTTAGAACAGCTGAAAGAGAAACTCCAAGTCAGTTCTTAGTGTAGAAAAGGTAGCTAAGATAAGGGAAATCCTTAATTCTAGTTAAGATAACATCAAACACTGTATGAGTCCTATATTCATTACTTAAAGGAGACTAGAGTGGTAAATGTGTGTTATACAAGGCAGAATACCATTGAAATAGAGAAAGAAACAAGTTCGGCAGCTTCGGAAAGCCTTACACTTCACTGAAATGTAGTACTACACTCTATAACACAGTTGAGAGACAATGTTCCCTAGCTCCCTCAGTTCAATACAGTGTGTAGGAAGTTGTTTGATAAAGTGGCCAAAGCTTATACTTGGGCCAGAAGGCAGAATATAGGAAACTACATGAAAACATGAATAATTCAGTGAAAATGACTGTAAACAGATGAGAACTTGTTTAGAACAGCTGAAAGAGAATCTCCAAGTCAGTTCTTAGTGTAGAAAAGGTAGCTAAGATAAGGGAAATCCTTAATTCCAGTTAAGATCACATGAAACACTGTATGAATCCTATATTCTTTACTTAAAGGAGACTAGAGTGGTAAATGTGTGTTATACAAGGCAGAATACCATTGAAATAGAGAAAGAAACACGTTCGGCAGCTTTGGAAAGCCTTACACTACACTGAAATGTAGTACTACACTCTATAACACAGTTGAGAGACAATGTTCCCTAGCTCCCTCAGTTCATAACAGTGTGTAGGAAGTTGTTTGATAAAGTGGGCAAAGCTTATACTTGGGCCAGAAGGCAGAATATAGGAAACTACATGAAAACATGAATAATTCAGTGAAAATGACTGTAAACAGATGAGAACTTGTTTAGAACAGCTGAAAGAGAAACTCCAAGTCATTTCTTAGTGTAGAAAAGGTAGCTAAGATAAGGGAAATACTTAATACCAGTTAAGATCCCATGAAACATTGTATGAATCCTATATTCTTTACTTAAAGGAAACTAGAGTGGTAAATGTGTGTTATACAATGCAGAATACCTTGAAATAGAGAAAGAAACACTTTCGGCAGCTTTGGAAAGGCTTACACTTGACTGAAATGTAGTACTACACTCTATAACAGAGTTGAGAGACAATGTTCCCTAGCTGCCTCAGTTCATAACAGAGTGTAGGAAGGTGTTTGATAAAGTGGGCAAAGCTTATACTTGGGCCAGAAGGCAGAATATAGGAAACTACATGAAAACATGAATAATTCAGTGAAAATGACTGTAAACAGATGAGAACTTGTTTAGAACAGCTGAAAGAGAATCTGCAAGTCAGTTCTTAGTGTAGAAAAGGTAGCTAAGATAAGGAAAATCCTTAATTCGAGTTAAGATAACATCAAACAGTGTATGAATCCTATATTCATTACTTAAAGGAGACTAGAGTGGTAAATGTGTGTTATACAAGGCAGAATACCATTGAAATAGAGAAAGAAACACGTTCGGCAGCTTTGGAAAGCCTTACACTACACTGAAATGTAGTACTACACTCTATAACACAGTTCAGAGACAATGTTCCCTAGCTCCCTCAGTTCATAACAGTGCGTAGGAAGTTGTTTGATAAGGTGGCAAAGCTTATACTTGGGCGAGAAGGAAGAATATAGGAAACTACATGAAAACATGAATAATTCATTGAAAATGACTGTAAACAGATGAGAACTTGTTGAGAACAGCTGAAAGAGAATCTCCAAGTCAGTTCTTAGTGTAGAAAAGGTAGCTAAGATAAGGGAAATCCTTAATTCCAGTTAAGATCACATGACACACTCTATGAATCCTATATTCTTTACTTAAAGGAGACTAGAGTGGTAAATGTGTGTTATACAAGGCAGAATACCATTGAAATAGAGAAACAAACACGTTCGGCAGCTTTGGAAAGCCTTACACTTCACTGAAATGTAGTACTACACTCTATCACACAGTTGAGAGACAATGTTCCCGAGCTGCCTCAGTTCATAACAGTGTGTAGGAAGTTGTTTGATAAAGTGGGCAAAGCTTATACTTGGGCCAGAAGGCAGAATATAGGAAACTACATGAAAACATGAATAATTCAGTGAAAATGACTGTAAACAGATGAGAACTTGTTTAGAACAGATGAAAGAGATTCTCCAAGTCAGTTCTTAGTGTAGAAAAGGTAGCTAAATCCGGGAAATTCTTAATTTGAGTTAAGATAACATCAAACACTGTATGAATCCTATATTGTTTACTTAAAGGAGACTAGAGTGGTAAATGTGTGTTATATAAGGCAGAATACCATTGAAATAGAGAAAGAAACACGTTTGGCAGCTTTGGAAAGCCTTACACTTCACTGAAATGTAGTACTACACTCTATAACACAGTTGAGAGACAATGTTCCTAGCTCCCTCAGTTCATAACAGTGTGTAGGAAGTTGTTTGATAAAGTGGGAAAGCTTATACTTGGGCCAGAAGGCAGAATATAGGAAACTACATGAAAACATGAATAATTCATTGAAAATGACTGTAAACACATGAGAACTTGTTTAGAACAGCTGAAAGAGAATCTCCAAGTCAGTTCTTAGTGTAGAAAAGGTAGCTAAGATCCAGGAAATCCTTAATTCGAGTTAAGATCACATGAAACACTGTATGAATCCTATATTCTTTACTTAAAGGAAACTAGAGTGGTAAATGTGTGTTATACAAGGCAGAATACCATTGAAATAGAGAAAGAAACACGTTCGGCAGCTTTGGAAAGGCTTACACTTCACTGAAATGTAGTACTACACTCTATAACTCAGTTGAGAGACAATGTTCCCTAGCTGCCTAAGTTCATAACAGAGTGTAGGAAGGTGTTTGATAAAGTAGGCAAAGCTTATACTTGGGCCAGAAGGCAGAATATAGGAAACTACATGAAAACATGAATAATTCAGTGAAAATGACTGTAAACAGATGAGAACTTGTTTAGAACAGCTGAAAGAGAAACTCCAAGTCAGTTCTTAGGGTAGAAAAGGTAGCTAAGATAAGGGAAATCCTTAATTCTAGTTAAGATAACATCAAACACTGTATGAGTACTATATTCATTACTTAAAGGAGACTAGAGTGGTAAATGTGTGTTATACAAGGCAGAATACCATTGAAATAGAGAAAGAAACAAGTTCGGCAGCTTTGGAAAGCCTTACACTTCACTGAAATGTAGTACTACACTCTATAACACAGTTGAGAGACAATGTTCCCTAGCTCCCTCAGTTCATTACAGTGTGTAGGAAGTTGTTTGATAAAGTGGCCAAAGCTTATACTTGGGCCAGAAGGCAGAATATAGGAAACTACATGAAAACATGAATAATTCAGTGAAAATGACTGTAAACAGATGAGAACTTGTTTAGAACAGCTGAAAGAGAATCTCCAAGTCAGTTCTTAGTGTAGAAAAGTTAGCTAAGATAAGGGAAATCCTTAATTCCAGTTAAGATCACATGAAACACTGTATGAATCCTATATTCTTTACTTAAAGGAGACTAGAGTGGTAAATGTGTGTTATACAAGGCAGAATACCATTGAAATAGAGAAAGAAACACGTTCGGCAGCTTTGGAAAGCCTTACACTACACTGAAATGTAGTACTACACTCTATAACACAGTTGAGAGACAATGTTCCCTAGCTCCCTCAGTTCATAACAGTGTGTAGGAAGTTGTTTGATAAAGTGGGCAAAGCTTATACTTGGGCCAGAAGGCAGAATATAGGAAACTACATGAAAACATGAATAATTCATTGAAAATGACTGTAAACAGATGAGAACTTGTTTAGAACAGCTGAAAGAGAATCTCCAAGTCAGTTCTTAGTGTAGAAAAGGTAGCTAAGATAAGGGAAATCCTTAATTCCAGTTAAGATCACATGAAACACTGTATGAATCCTATATTCTTTACTTAAAGGAGACTAGAGTGGTAAATGTGTGTTATACAAGGGAGAATACCATTGAAATAGAGAAACAAACACGTTCGGCAGCTTTGGAAAGCCTTACACTTCACTGAAATGTAGTACTACACTCTATAACACAGTTGAGAGACAATGTTCACGAGCTGCCTCAGTTCATAACAGAGTGTAGGAAGGTGTTTGATAAAGTGGGCAAAGCTTATACTTGGGCCAGAAGGCAGAATATAGGAAACTACATGAAAACATGAATAATTCAGTGAAAATGACTGTAAACAGATGAGAACTTGTTTAGAACAGCTGAAAGAGAATCTGCAAGTCAGTTCTTAGTGTAGAAAAGGTAGCTAAGATAAGGGAAATCCTTAATTCCAGTTAAGATCACATGAAACACTCTATGAATCCTATATTCTTTACTTAAAGGAGACTAGAGTGGTAAATGTGTGTTATACAAGGCAGAATACCATTGAAATAGAGAAAGAAACACGTTCGGCAGCTTTGGAAAGCCTTACACTTCACTGAAATGTAGTACTACACTCTATAACACAGTTGAGAGACAATGTTCCCGAGCTGCCTCAGTTCATAACAGTGTGTAGGAAGTTGTTTGATAAAGTGGGCAAAGCTTATACTTGGGCCAGAAGGCAGAATATAGGAAACTACATGAAAACATGAATAATTCAGTGAAAATGACTGTAAACAGATGAGAACTTGTTTAGAACAGATGAAAGAGATTCTCCAAGTCAGTTCTTAGTGTAGAAAAGGTAGCTAAATCCGGGAAATTCTTAATTTGAGTTAAGATAACATCAAACACTGTATGAATCCTATATTGTTTACTTAAAGGAGACTAGAGTGGTAAATGTGTGTTATATAAGGCAGAATACCATTGAAATAGAGAAAGAAACACGTTTGGCAGCTTTGGAAAGCCTTACACTTCACTGAAATGTAGTACTACACTCTATAACACAGTTGAGAGACAATGTTCCTAGCTCCCTCAGTTCATAACAGTGTGTAGGAAGTTGTTTGATAAAGTGGGAAAGCTTATACTTGGGCCAGAAGGTAGAATATAGGAAACTACATGAAAACATGAATAATTCATTGAAAATGACTGTAAACACATGAGAACTTGTTTAGAACAGCTGAAAGAGAATCTCCAAGTCAGTTCTTAGTGTAGAAAAGGTAGCTAAGATCCAGGAAATCCTTAATTCGAGTTAAGATCACATGAAACACTGTATGAATCCTATATTCTTTACTTAAAGGAAACTAGAGTGGTAAATGTGTGTTATACAAGGCAGAATACCATTGAAATAGAGAAAGAAACACGTTCGGCAGCTTTGGAAAGGCTTACACTTCACTGAAATGTAGTACTAAACTCTATAACTCAGTTGAGAGACAATGTTCCCTAGCTGCCTAAGTTCATAACAGAGTGTAGGAAGGTGTTTGACAAAGTAGGCAAAGCTTATACTTGGGCCAGAAGGCAGAATATAGGAAACTACATGAAAACATGAATAATTCAGTGAAAATGACTGTAAACAGATGAGAACTTGTTTAGAACAGCTGAAAGAGAAACTCCAAGTCAGTTCTTAGTGTAGAAAAGGTAGCTAAGATAAGGGAAATCCTTAATTCTAGTTAAGATAACATCAAACACTGTATGAGTCCTATATTCATTACTTAAAGGAGACTAGAGTGGTAAATGTGTGTTATACAAGGCAGAATACCATTGAAATAGAGAAAGAAACAAGTTCGGCAGCTTCGGAAAGCCTTACACTTCACTGAAATGTAGTACTACACTCTATAACACAGTTGAGAGACAATGTTCCCTAGCTCCCTCAGTTCATTACAGTGTGTAGGAAGTTGTTTGATAAAGTGGCCAAAGCTTATACTTGGGCCAGAAGGCAGAATATAGGAAACTACATGAAAACATGAATAATTCAGTGAAAATGACTGTAAACACATGAGAACTTGTTTAGAACAGCTGAAAGAGAATCTCCAAGTCAGTTCTTAGTGTAGAAAAGGTAGCTAAGATAAGGGAAATCCTTAATTCCAGTTAAGATCACATGAAACACTGTATGAATCCTATATTCTTTACTTAAAGGAGACTAGAGTGGTAAATGTGTGTTATACAAGGCAGAATACCATTGAAATAGAGAAAGAAACACGTTCGGCAGCTTTGGAAAGCCTTACACTACACTGAAATGTAGTACTACACTCTATAACACAGTTGAGAGACAATGTTCCCTAGCTCCCTCAGTTCATAACAGTGTGTAGGAAGTTGTTTGATAAAGTGGGCAAAGCTTATACTTGGGCCAGAAGGCAGAATATAGGAAACTACATGAAAACATGAATAATTCAGTGAAAATGACTGTAAACAGATGAGAACTTGTTTAGAACAGCTGAAAGAGAAACTCCAAGTCATTTCTTAGTGTAGAAAAGGTAGCTAAGATAAGGGAAATCCTTAATACCAGTTAAGATCCCATGAAACATTGTATGAATCCTATATTCTTTACTTAAAGGAAACTAGAGTGGTAAATGTGTGTTATACAATGCAGAATACCTTGAAATAGAGAAAGAAACACTTTCGGCAGCTTTGGAAAGGCTTACACTTCACTGAAATGTAGTACTACACTCTATAACAGAGTTGAGAGACAATGTTCCCTAGCTGCCTCAGTTCATAACAGAGTGTAGGAAGGTGTTTGATAAAGTGGGCAAAGCTTATACTTGGGCCAGAAGGCAGAATATAGGAAACTACATGAAAACATGAATAATTCAGTGAAAATGACTGTAAACAGATGAGAACTTGTTTAGAACAGCTGAAAGAGAATCTGCAAGTCAGTTCTTAGTGTAGAAAAGGTAGCTAAGATAAGGAAAATCCTTAATTCGAGTTAAGATAACATCAAACAGTGTATGAATCCTATATTCATTACTTAAAGGAGACTAGAGTGGTAAATGTGTGTTATACAAGGCAGAATACCATTGAAATAGAGAAACAAACACGTTCGGCAGCTTTGGAAAGCCTTACACTTCACTGAAATGTAGTACTACACTCTATAACACAGTTGGGAGACAATGTTCCCGAGCTGCCTCAGTTCATAACAGTGTGTAGGAAGTTGTTTGATAAAGTGGGCAAAGCTTATACTTGGGCCAGAAGGCAGAATATAGGAAACTACATGAAAACATGAATAATTCAGTGAAAATGACTGTAAACAGATGAGAACTTGTTTAGAACAGATGAAAGAGATTCTCCAAGTCAGTTCTTAGTGTAGAAAAGGTAGCTAAATCCGGGAAATTCTTAATTTGAGTTAAGATAACATCAAACACTGTATGAATCCTATATTGTTTACTTAAAGGAGACTAGAGTGGTAAATGTGTGTTATATAAGGCAGAATACCATTGAAATAGAGAAAGAAACACGTTTGGCAGCTTTGGAAAGCCTTACACTTCACTGAAATGTAGTACTACACTCTATAACACAGTTGAGAGACAATGTTCCTAGCTCCCTCAGTTCATAACAGTGTGTAGGAAGTTGTTTGATAAAGTGGGAAAGCTTATACTTGGGCCAGAAGGCAGAATATAGGAAACTACATGAAAACATGAATAATTCATTGAAAATGACTGTAAACACATGAGAACTTGTTTAGAACAGATGAAAGAGAATCTCCAAGTCAGTTCTTAGTGTAGAAAAGGTAGCTAAGATCCAGGAAATCCTTAATTCGAGTTAAGATCACATGAAACACTGTATGAATCCTATATTCTTTACTTAAAGGAAACTAGAGTGGTAAATGTGTGTTATACAAGGCAGAATACCATTGAAATAGAGAAAGAAACACGTTCCGCAGCTTTGGAAAGGCTTACACTTCACTGAAATGTAGTACTACACTCTATAACTCAGTTGAGAGACAATGTTCCCTAGCTGCCTAAGTTCATAACAGAGTGTAGGAAGGTGTTTGATAAAGTAGGCAAAGCTTATACTTGGGCCAGAAGGCAGAATATAGGAAACTACATGAAAACATGAATAATTCAGTGAAAATGACTGTAAACAGATGAGAACTTGTTTAGAACAGCTGAAAGAGAAACTCCAAGTCAGTTCTTAGTGTAGAAAAGGTAGCTAAGATAAGGGAAATCCTTAATTCCAGTTAAGATCACATGAAACACTGTATGAATCCTATATTCTTTACTTAAAGGAGACTAGAGTGGTAAATGTGTGTTATACAAGGCAGAATACCATTGAAATAGAGAAAGAAACACGTTCGGCAGCTTTGGAAAGCCTTACACTACACTGAAATGTAGTACTACACTCTATAACACAGTTGAGAGACAATGTTCCCTAGCTCCCTCAGTTCATAACAGTGTGTAGGAAATTGTTTGATAAAGTGGGCAAAGCTTATACTTGGGCCAGAAGGCAGAATATAGGAAACTACATGAAAACATGAATAATTCATTGAAAATGACTGTAAACAGATGAGAACTTGTTTAGAACAGCTGAAAGAGAATCTCCAAGTCAGTTCTTAGTGTAGAAAAGGTAGCTAAGATAAGGGAAATCCTTAATTCCAGTTAAGATCACATGAAACACTGTATGAATCCTATATTCTTTACTTAAAGGAGACTAGAGTGGTAAATGTGTGTTATACAAGGGAGAATACCATTGAAATAGAGAAACAAACACGTTCGGCAGCTTTGGAAAGCCTTACACTTCACTGAAATGTAGTACTACACTCTATAACACAGTTGAGAGACAATGTTCACGAGCTGCCTCAGTTCATAACAGTGTGTAGGAAGTTGTTTGATAAAGTGGGCAAAGCTTATACTTGGGCCAGAAGGCAGAATATAGGAAACTACATGAAAACATGAATAATTCAGTGAAAATGACTGTAAACAGATGAGAACTTGTTTAGAACAGATGAAAGAGAATCTCCAAGTCAGTTCTTAGTGTAGAAAAGGTAGCTAAGATAAGGGAAATCCTTAATTCGAGTTAAGATCACATTAAACACTGTATGAATCCTATATTGCTTACTTAAAGGAGACTAGAGTGATAAATGTGTATTATATAAGGCAGAATACCATTGAAATAGAGAAAGAAACACGTTCGGCAGCTTTGGAAAGCCTTACACTACGCAGAAATATACTACTACACTCTATAACACAGTTCAGAGACAATGTTCTCTAGCTCCCTAAGTTCATAACAGTGTGTAGGAAGTTGTTTGATAAGGTGGGCAAAGCTTATACTTGGGCCAGAAGGCAGAATATAGGAAACTACATGAAAACATGAATAATTCATTGAAAATGACTGTAAACAGATGAGAACTTGTTTAGAACAGCTGAAAGAGAATCTCCAAGTCAGTTCTTAGTGTAGAAAAGGTAGCTAAGATAAGGGAAATCCTTAATTCCAGTTAAGATCACATGAAACACTGTATGAATCCTATATTCTTTACTTAAAGGAGACTAGAGTGGTAAATGTGTGTTATACAAGGCAGAATACCATTGAAATAGAGAAAGAAACACGTTCGGCAGCTTTGGAAAGCCTTACACTACACTGAAATGTAGTACTACACTCTATAACACAGTTGAGAGACAATGTTCCCTAGCTCCCTCAGTTCATAACAGTGTGTAGGAAGTTGTTTGATAAAGTGGGCAAAGCTTATACTTGGGCCAGAAGGCAGAATATAGGAAACTACATGAAAACATGAATAATTCATTGAAAATGACTGTAAACAGATGAGAACTTGTTTAGAACAGCTGAAAGAGAATCTCCAAGTCAGTTCTTAGTGTAGAAAAGGTAGCTAAGATAAGGGAAATCCTTAATTCCAGTTAAGATCACATGAAACACTGTATGAATCCTATATTCTTTACTTAAAGGAGACTAGAGTGGTAAATGTGTGTTATACAAGGCAGAATACCATTGAAATAGAGAAACAAACACGTTCGGCAGCTTTGGAAAGCCTTACACTTCACTGAAATGTAGTACTACACTCTATAACACAGTTGAGAGACAATGTTCACGAGCTGCCTCAGTTCATTACAGTGTGTAGGAAGTTGTTTGATAAAGTGGGCAAAGCTTATACTTGGGCCAGAAGGCAGAATATAGGAAACTACATGAAAACATGAATAATTGAGTGAAAATGACTGTAAACAGATGAGAACTTGTTTAGAACAGCTGAAAGAGAATCTCCAAGTCAGTTCTTAGTGTAGAAAAGGTAGCTAAGATAAGGAAAATCCTTAATTCGAGTTAAGATAACATCAAACACTGTATGAATCCTATATTCATTACTTAAAGGAGACTAGAGTGGTAAATGTGTGTTATACAAGGCAGAATACCATTGAAATAGAGAAACAAACACGTTAGGCAGCTTTGGAAAGCCTTACACTTCACTGAAATGTAGTACTACACTCTATAACACAGTTGAGAGACAATGTTCCCGAGCTGCCTCAGTTCATAACAGTGTGTAGGAAGTTGTTTGATAAAGTGGGCAAAGCTTATATTTGGGCCAGAAGGCAGAATATAGGAAACTACATGAAAACATGAATAATTCATTGAAAATGACTGTAAACACATGAGAAATTCTGTAGAACAGCTGAAAGAGAATCTCCAAGTCAGTTCTTAGTGTAGAAAAGGTAGCTAAGATCCGGAAAATCCTTAATTCGAGTTAAGATCACATGAAACACTGTATGAATCCTATATTCTTTACTTAAAGGAAACTAGAGTGGTAAATGTGTGTTATACAAGGCAGAATACCATTGAAATAGAGAAAGAAACACGTTCGGCAGCTTTGGAAAGGCTTACACTTCACTGAAATGTAGTACTACACTCTATAACACAGTTGAGAGACAATGTTCCCTAGCTGCCTCAGTTCATAACAGAGTGTAGGAAGGTGTTTGATAAAGTAGGCAAAGCTTATACTTGGGCCAGAAGGCAGAATATAGGAAACTACATGAAAACATGAATAATTCATTGAAAATGACTGTGAACAGATGAGAACTTGTTTAGAACAGCTGAAAGAGAATCTCCAAGTCAGTTCTTAGTGTAGAAACGGTAGCTAAGATAAGGGAAATCCTTAATTCGAGTTAAGATAACATCAAACACTGTATGAGTCCTATATTCATTACTTAAAGGAGACTAGAGTGGTAAATGTGTGTTATACAAGGCAGAATACCATTGAAATAGAGAAAGAAACAAGTTCGGCAGCTTTGGAAAGCCTTACACTTCACTGAAATGTAGTACTACACTCTATAACACAGTTGAGAGAAAATGTTCCCTAGCTCCCTCAGTTCATAACAGTGTGTAGGAAGTTGTTTGATAAAGTGGCCAAAGCTTATACTTGGGCCAGAAGGCAAAATATAGGAAACTACATGAAAACATGAATAATTCAGGGAAAATGACTGTAAACAGATGAGAACTTGTTTAGAACAGCTGAAAGAGAATCTCCAAGTCAGTTCTTAGTGTAGAAAAGGTAGCTAAGATAAGGGAAATCCTTAATTCGAGTTAAGATCACATGAAACACTGTATGAATCCTATATTGCTTACTTAAAGGAGACTAGAGTGATAAATGTGTATTATATACGGCAGAATACCATTGAAATAGAGAAAGAAACATGTTCGGCAGCTTTGGAAAGCCTTACACTACACAGAAATATAGTACTACACTCTATAACACAGTTGAGAGACAATGTTCTCTAGCTCCCTCAGTTCATAACAGTGTGTAGTAAGTTGTTTGATAAGGTGGGCAAAGCTTATACTTGGGCCAGAAGGCAGAATATAGGAAACTACATGAAAACATGAATAATTCATTGAAAATGACTGTAAACAGATGAGAACTTGTTTAGAACAGCTGAAAGAGAATCTCCAAGTCAGTTCTTAGTGTAGAAACTGTAGCTAAGATAAGGGAAATCCTTAATTCCAGTTAAGATCACATGAAACACTCTATGAATCCTATATTCTTTACTTAAAGGAGACTAGAGTTGTAAATGTGTGTTATACAAGGCAGAATACCATTGAAATAGAGAAAGAAACAAGTTCGGCAGCTTTGGAAAGCCTTACACTTCACTGAAATGTAGTACTACACTGTATAACACAGTTGAGAGACAATGTTCCCGAGCTGCCTCAGTTCATAACAGTGTGTAGGAAGTTGTTTGATAAAGTGGGCAAAGCGTATACTTGGGCCAGAAGGCAGAATATAGGAAACTACATGAAAACATGAATAATTCATTGAAAATGACTGTAAACACATGAGAAATTCTGTAGAACAGCTGAAAGAGAATCTCCAAGTCAGTTCTTAGTGTAGAAAAGGTAGCTAAGATCCAGAAAATCCTTAGTTCGAGTTAAGATCACATGAAACACTGTATGAATCCTATATTCTTTACTTAAAGGAAACTAGAGTGGTAAATGTGTGTTATACAAGGCAGAATACCATTGAAATAGAGAAAGAAACACGTTCGGCAGCTTTGGAAAGGCTTACACTTCACTGAAATGTAGTACTACACTCTATAACACAGTTGAGAGACAATGTTCTCTAGCTGCCTCAGTTCATAACAGAGTGTAGGAAGGTGTTTGATAAAGTAGGCAAAGCTTATACTTGGGCCAGAAGGCAGAATATAGGAAACTACATGAAAACTTGAATAATTCAGTGAAAATGACTGTAAACAGATGAGAACTTGTTTAGAACAGCTGAAAGAGAATCTCCAAGTCATTTCTTAGTGTAGAAAAGGTAGCTAAGATAAGGAAAATCCTTAATTCGAGTTAAGATAACATCAAACACTGTATGAATCCTATATTCATTACTTAAAGGAGACTAGAGTGGTAAATGTGTGTTATACAAGGCAGAATACCATTGAAATAGAGAAAGAAACACGTTCGGCAGCTTTGAAAAGGCTTACACTTCACTGAAATGTAGTACTACACTCTATAACACAGTTGAGAGACAATGTTCCCTAGCTGCCTCAGTTCATAACAGAGTGTAGGAAGGTGTTTGATAAAGTAGGCAAAGCTTATACTTGGGCCAGAAGGCAGAATATAGGAAACTACATGAAAACATGAATAATTCATTGAAAATGACTGTAAACAGATGAGAACTTGTTTAGAACAGCTGAAAGAGAATCTCCAAGTCAGTTCTTAGTGTAGAAACGGTAGCTAAGATAAGGGAAATCCTTAATTCCAGTTAAGATCACATGAAACACTCTATGAATCCTATATTCTTTACTTAAAGGAGACTAGAGTGGTAAATGTGTGTTATACAAGGCAGAATACCATTGAAATAGAGAAACAAACACGTTAGGCAGCTTTGGAAAGCCTTACACTTCACTGAAATGTAGTACTACACTCTATAACACAGTTGAGAGACAATGTTCCCGAGCTGCCTCAGTTCATAACACAGTTATGAACTGAGGCAGTGTGTAGGAAGTTGTTTGATAAAGTGGGCAAAGCTTTATCAAACAACTTCCTAACACAGTGTGTAGGAAGTTGTTTGATAAAGTGGGCAAAGCTTATATTTGGGCCAGAAGGCAGAATATAGGAAACTACATGAAAACATGAATAATTCATTGAAAATGACTGTAAACACATGAGAAATTCTGTAGAACAGCTGAAAGAGAATCTCCAAGTCAGTTCTTAGTGTAGAAAAGGTAGCTAAGATCTGGAAAATCCTTAATTCGATTTAAGATCACATGAAACACTGTATGAATCCTATATTCTTTACTTAAAGGAAACTAGAGTGGTAAATGTGTGTTATACAAGGCAGAATACCATTGAAATAGAGAAAGAAACACGTTCGGCAGCTTTGGAAAGGCTTACACTTCACTGAAATGTAGTACTACACTCTATAACACAGTTGAGAGACAATGTTCCCTAGCTGCCTCAGTTCATAACAGAGTGTAAGAAGGTGTTTGATAAAGTAGGCAAAGCTTATACTTGGTCCAGAAGGCAGAATATAGGAAACTACATGAAAACATGAATAATTCAGTGAAAATGACTGTAAACAGATGAGAACTTGTTTAGAACAGCTGAAAGAGAATCTCCAAGTCAGTTCTTAGTGTAGAAAAGGTAGCTAAGATAAGGAAAATTCTTAATTCGAGTTAAGATAACATCAAACACTGTATGAATCCTATATTCATTACTTAAAGGAGACTAGAGTGGTAAATGTGTGTTATACAAGGCAGAATACCATTGAAATAGAGAAAGAAACAAGTTCGGCAGCTTTGGAAAGCCTTACACTTCACTGAAATGTAGTACTACACTCTATAACACAGTTGAGAGACAATGTTCCCTAGCTCCCTCAGTTCATAACAGTGTGTAGGAAGTTGTTTGATAAAGTGGGCAAAGCTTATACTTGGGCCAGAAGGCAGAATATAGGAAACTACATGAAAACATGAATAATTCATTGAAAATGACTGTAAACAGATGAGAACTTGTTTAGAACAGCTGAAAGAGAATCTCCAAGTCAGTTCTTAGTGTAGAAAAGGTAGCTAAGATAAGGGAAATCCTTAATTCCAGTTAAGATCACATGAAACACTGTATGAATCCTATATTCTTTACTGAAAGGAGACTAGAGTGGTAAATGTGTGTTATACAAGGGAGAATACCATTGAAATAGAGAAACAAACACGTTCGGCAGCTTTGGAAAGCCTTACACTTCACTGAAATGTAGTACTACACTCTATAACACAGTTGAGAGACAATGTTCTCTAGCTGCCTCAGTTCATAACAGAGTGTAGGAAGGTGTTTGATAAAGTAGGCAAAGCTTATACTTGGGCCAGAAGGCAGAATATAGGAAACTACATGAAAACATGAATAATTCAGTGAAAATGACTGTAAACAGATGAGAACTTGTTTAGAAGAGCTGAAAGAGAATCTCCAAGTCATTTCTTAGTGTAGAAAAGGTAGCTAAGATAAGGAAAATCCTTAATTCGAGTTAAGATAACATCAAACACTGTATGAATCCTATATTCATTACTTAAAGGAGACTAGAGTGGTAAATGTGTGTTATACAAGGCAGAATACCATTGAAATAGAGAAAGAAACACGTTCGGCAGCTTTGAAAAGGCTTACACTTCACTGAAATGTAGTACTACACTCTATAACACAGTTGAGAGACAATGTTCCCTAGCTGCCTCAGTTCATAACAGAGTGTAGGAAGGTGTTTGATAAAGTAGGCAAAGCTTATACTTGGGCCAGAAGGCAGAATATAGGAAACTACATGAAAACATGAATAATTCATTGAAAATGACTGTAAACAGATGAGAACTTGTTTAGAACAGCTGAAAGAGAATCTCCAAGTCAGTTCTTAGTGTAGAAACGGTAGCTAAGATAAGGGAAATCCTTAATTCCAGTTAAGATCACATGAAACACTCTATGAATCCTATATTCTTTACTTAAAGGAGACTAGAGTGGTAAATGTGTGTTATACAAGGCAGAATACCATTGAAATAGAGAAAGAAACACGTTCGGCAGCTTTGAAAAGGCTTACACTTCACTGAAATGTAGTACTACACTCTATAACACAGTTGAGAGACAATGTTCCCTAGCTGCCTCAGTTCATAACAGAGTGTAGGAAGGTGTTTGATAAAGTAGGCAAAGCTTATACTTGGGCCAGAAGGCAGAATATAGGAAACTACATGAAAACATGAATAATTCATTGAAAATGACTGTAAACAGATGAGAACTTGTTTAGAACAGCTGAAAGAGAATCTCCAAGTCAGTTCTTAGTGTAGAAACGGTAGCTAAGATAAGGGAAATCCTTAATTCCAGTTAAGATCACATGAAACACTCTATGAATCCTATATTCTTTACTTAAAGGAGACCAGAGTGGTAAATGTGTGTTATACAAGGCAGAATACCATTGAAATAGAGAAACAAACACGTTAGGCAGCTTTGGAAAGCCTTACACTTCACTGAAATGTAGTACTACACTCTATAACACAGTTGAGAGACAATGTTCCCGAGCTGCCTCAGTTCATAACACAGTTATGAACTGAGGCAGTGTGTAGGAAGTTGTTTGATAAAGTGGGCAAAGCTTTATCAAACAACTTCCTAACACAGTGTGTAGGAAGTTGTTTGATAAAGTGGGCAAAGCTTATATTTGGGCCAGAAGGCAGAATATAGGAAACTACATGAAAACATGAATAATTCATTGAAAATGACTGTAAACACATGAGAAATTCTGTAGAACAGCTGAAAGAGAATCTCCAAGTCAGTTCTTAGTGTAGAAAAGGTAGCTAAGATCTGGAAAATCCTTAATTCGATTTAAGATCACATGAAACACTATATGAATCCTATATTCTTTACTTAAAGGAAACTAGAGTGGTAAATGTGTGTTATACAAGGCAGAATACCATTGAAATAGAGAAAGAAACACGTTCGGCAGCTTTGGAAAGGCTTACACTTCACTGAAATGTAGTACTACACTCTATAACACAGTTGAGAGACAATGTTCCCTAGCTGCCTCAGTTCATAACAGAGTGTAAGAAGGTGTTTGATAAAGTAGGCAAAGCTTATACTTGGGCCAGAAGGCAGAATATAGGAAACTACATGAAAACATGAATAATTCAGTGAAAATGACTGTAAACAGATGAGAACTTGTTTAGAACAGCTGAAAGAGAATCTCCAAGTCAGTTCTTAGTGTAGAAAAGGTAGCTAAGATAAGGAAAATTCTTAATTCGAGTTAAGATAACATCAAACACTGTATGAATCCTATATTCATTACTTAAAGTAGACTAGAGTGGTAAATGTGTGTTATACAAGGCAGAATACCATTGAAATAGAGAAAGAAACAAGTTCGGCAGCTTTGGAAAGCCTTACACTTCACTGAAATGTAGTACTACACTCTATAACACAGTTGAGAGACAATGTTCCCTAGCTCCCTCAGTTCATAACAGTGTGTAGGAAGTTGTTTGATAAAGTGGGCAAAGCTTATACTTGGGCCAGAAGGCAGAATATAGGAAACTACATGAAAACATGAATAATTCATTGAAAATGACTGTAAACAGATGAGAACTTGTTTAGAACAGCTGAAAGAGAATCTCCAAGTCAGTTCTTAGTGTAGAAAAGGTAGCTAAGATAAGGGAAATCCTTAATTCCAGTTAAGATCACATGAAACACTGTATGAATCCTATATTCTTTACTGAAAGGAGACTAGAGTGGTAAATGTGTGTTATACAAGGGAGAATACCATTGAAATATAGAAACAAACACGTTCGGCAGCTTTGGAAAGCCTTACACTTCACTGAAATGTAGTACTACACTCTATAACACAGTTGACAGACAATGTTCTCGAGCTGCCTCAGTTCATAACAGTGTGTAGGAAGTTGTTTGATAAAGTGGGCAAAGCTTATACTTGGGCCAGAAGGCAGAATATAGGAAACTACATGAAAACATGAATAATTCAGTGAAAATGACTGTAAACAGATGAGAACTTGTTTAGAACAGATGAAAGAGAATCTCCAAGTCAGTTCTTAGTGTAGAAAAGGTAGCTAAGATAAGGGAAATCCTTAATTCCAGTTAAGATCACATGAAACACTGTATGAATCCTATATTGCTTACTTAAAGGAGACTAGAGTGGTAAATGTGTGTTATATAAGGCAGAATACCATTGAAATAGAGAAAGAAACACATTCGGCAGCTTTGGAAAGCCTTACACTTCACTGAAATGTAGTACTACACTCTATAACACAGTTGAGAGACAATATTCCCTAGCTCCCGCAGTTCATAACAGTGTGTAGGAAGTTGTTTGATAAAGTGGCCAAAGCTTATACTTGGGCCAGAAGGCAGAATATAGGAAACTACATGAAAACATGAATAATTCAGTGAAAATGACTGTAAACAGATGATAACTTGCTTAGAACAGCTGAAAGAAAATCTCCAAGTCAGTTCTTAGTGTAGAAAAGGTAGCTAAGATAAGGGAAATCCTAAATTCGAGTTAAGATCACATGAAACACTGTATGAATCCTATATTGCTTACTTAAAGGAGACTAGAGTGATAAATGTGTATTATATAAGGCAGAATACCATTGAAATAGAGAAAGAAACACGTTCGGCAGCTTTGGAAAGCCTTACACTACACAGAAATATAGTACTACACCCTATAAAACAGTTCAGAGACAATGTTCTCTAGCTCCCTCAGTTCATAACAGTGTGTAGTAAGTTGTTTGATAAGGTGGGCAAAGCTTATACTTGGGCCAGAAGGCAGAATATCGGAAACTACATGAAAACATGAATAATTCATTGAAAATGACTGTAAACAGATGAGAACTTGTTTAGAACAGCTGAAAGAGAATCTCCAAGTCAGTTCTTAGTGTAGAAAAGGTAGCTAAGATAAGGGAAATCCTTAATTCTAGTTAAGATAACATCAAACACAGTATGAGTCCTATATTCATTACTTAAAGGAGAATAGAGTGGTAAATGTGTGTTATACAAGGCAGAATACCATTGAAATAGAGAAAGAAACAAGTTCGGCAGCTTTGGAAAGCCTTACACTTCACTGAAATGTAGTACTACACTCTATAACACAGTTGAGAGACAATGTTCCCGAGCTGCCTCAGTTCATAACAGTGTGTAGGAAGTTGTTTGATAAAGTGGGCAAAGCTTATACTTGGGCCAGAAGGCAGAATATAGGAAACTACATGAAAACATGAATAATTCATTGAAAATGACTGTAAACACATGAGAACTTGTTTAGAACAGCTGAAAGAGAATCTCCAAGTCAGTTCTTAGAGTAGAAAAGGTAGCTAAGATCGGGGAAATCCTTAATTCGAGTTATGATCACATGAAACACTGTATGAATCCTATATTCTTTACTTAAAGGAAACTAGAGTGGTAAATGTGTGTTATACAAGGCAGAATACCATTGAAATAGAGAAAGAAACACGTTCGGCAGCTTTGGAAAGGCTTACACTTCACTGAAATGTAGTACTACAGTCTATAACACAGTTGAGAGACAATGTTCCCAAGCTGCCTCAGTTCATAACAGTGTGTAGGAAGTTGTTTGATAAAGTAGGCAAAGCTTATACTTGGGCCAGAAGGCAGAATATAGGAAACTACATGAAAACATGAATAATTCAGTGAAAATGACTGTAAACAGATGAGAACTTGTTTAGAACAGCTGAAAGAGAATCTCCAAGTCAGTTCTTAGTGTAGAAAAGGTAGCTAAGATAAGGAAAATCCTTAATTCGAGTTAAGATAACATCAAACACTGTATGAATCCTATATTCATTACTTAAAGGAGACTAGAGTGGTAAATGTGTGTTATACAAGGCAGAATACCATTGAAATAGAGAAAGAAACAAGTTCGGCAGCTTTGGAAAGCCTTACACTTCACTGAAATGTAGTACTACACTCTATAACACAGTTGAGAGACAATGTTCCCTAGCTCCCTCAGTTCATAACAGTGTGTAGGAAGTTGTTTGATAAAGTGGGCAAAGCTTATACTTGGGCCAGAAGGCAGAATATAGGAAACTACATGAAAACATGAATAATTCAGGAAAATGACTGTAAACAGATGAGAACTTGTTTAGAACAGCTGAAAGAAAATCTCCAAGTCAGTTCTTAGTGTAGAAAAGGTAGCTAAGATAAGGGAAATCCTTAATTCGAGTTAAGATCACATGAAACACTGTATGAATCCTATATTGCTTACTTAAAGGAGACTAGAGTGATAAATGTGTATTATATACGGCAGAATACCATTGAAATAGAGAAAGAAACATGTTCGGCAGCTTTGGAAAGCCTTACACTACACAGAAATATAGTACTACACTCTATAACACAGTTGAGAGACAATGTTCTCTAGCTCCCTCAGTTCATAACAGTGTGTAGTAAGTTGTTTGATAAGGTGGGCAAAGCTTATACTTGGGCCAGAAGGCAGAATATAGGAAACTACATGAAAACATGAATTATTCATTGAAAATGACTGTAAACAGATGAGAACTTGTTTAGAACAGCTGAAAGAGAATCTCCAAGTCAGTTCTTAGTGTAGAAACTGTAGCTAAGATAAGGGAAATCCTTAATTCCAGTTAAGATCACATGAAACACTCTATGAATCCTATATTCTTTACTTAAAGGAGACTAGAGTGGTAAATGTGTGTTATACAAGGCAGAATACCATTGAAATAGAGAAAGAAACAAGTTCGGCAGCTTTGGAAAGCCTTACACTTCACTGAAATGTAGTACTACACTGTATAACACAGTTGAGAGACAATGTTCCCGAGCTGCCTCAGTTCATAACAGTGTGTAGGAAGTTGTTTGATAAAGTGGGCAAAGCGTATACTTGGGCCAGAAGGCAGAATATAGGAAACTACATGAAAACATGAATAATTCATTGAAAATGACTGTAAACACATGAGAAATTCTGTAGAACAGCTGAAAGAGAATCTCCAAGTCAGTTCTTAGTGTTGAAAAGGTAGCTAAGATCCAGAAAATCCTTAGTTCGAGTTAAGATCACATGAAACACTGTATGAATCCTATATTCTTTACTTAAAGGAAACTAGAGTGGTAAATGTGTGTTATACAAGGCAGAATACCATTGAAATAGAGAAAGAAACACGTTCGGCAGCTTTGGAAAGGCTTACACTTCACTGAAATGTAGTACTACACTCTATAACACAGTTGAGAGACAATGTTCCCTAGCTGCCTCAGTTCATAACAGAGTGTAAGAAGGTGTTTGATAAAGTAGGCAAAGCTTATACTTGGGCCAGAAGGCAGAATATAGGAAACTACATGAAAACATGAATAATTCAGTGAAAATGACTGTAAACAGATGAGAACTTGTTGAGAACAGCTGAAAGAGAATCTCCAAGTCAGTTCTTAGTGTAGAAACGGTAGCTAAGATAAGGGAAATCCTTAATTCCAGTTAAGATCACATGAAACACTCTATGAATCCTATATTCTTTACTTAAAGGAGACTAGAGTGGTAAATGTGTGTTATACAAGGCAGAATACCATTGAAATAGAGAAACAAACACGTTCGGCAGCTTTGGAAAGCCTTACACTTCACTGAAATGTAGTACTACACTCTATAACACAGTTGAGAGGCAATGTTCCCGAGCTGCCTCAGTTCATAACAGTGTGTAGGAAGTTGTTTGATAAAGTGGGCAAAGCTTATAATTGGGCCAGAAGGCAGAATATAGGAAACTACATGAAAACATGAATAATTCATTGAAAATGACTGTAAACACATGAGAAATTGTGTAGAACAGCAGAAAGAGAATCTCCAAGTCAGTTCTTAGTGTAGAAAAGGTAGCTAAGATCCGGAAAATCCTTAATTCGAGTTAAGATCACATGAAACACTGTATGAATCCAATATTCATTACTTAAAGGAGACTAGAGTGGTAAATGTGTGTTATACAAGGCAGAATACCATTGAAATAGAGAAAGAAACAAGTTCGGCAGCTTTGTAAAGCCTTACACTTCACTGAAATGTAGTACTACACTCTATAACACAGTTGAGAGACAATGTTCCCTAGCTCCCTCAGTTCATAACAGTGTGTAGGAAGTTGTTTGATAAAGTGGCCAAAGCTTATACTTGGGCCAGAAGGCAGAATATAGGAAACTACATGAAAACTTGAATAATTCAGTGAAAATGACTGTAAACAGATGAGAACTTGTTTAGAACAGCTGAAAGAGAATCTCCAAGTCAGTTCTTAGTGTAGAAAAGGTAGCTAAGATAAGGAAAATCCTTAATTCGAGTTAAGATAACATCAAACACTGTATGAATCCTATATTCATTACTTAAAGGAGACTAGAGTGGTAAATGTGTGTTATACAAGGCGGAATACCATTGAAATAGAGAAAGAAACACGTTCGGCAGCTTTGGAAAGCCTTACACTACACTGAAATGTAGTACTACACTCTATAACACAGTTCAGAGACAATGTTCCCTAGCTCCTTCAGTTCATAACAGTGTGTAGGAAGTTGTTTGATAAGGTGGGCAAAGCTTATACTTGGGCCAGAAGGCAGAATATAGGAAACTACATGAAAACATGAATAATTCATTGAAAATGACTGTAAACAGATGAGAACTTGTTTCGAACAGCTGAAAGAGAATCTCCAAGTCAGTTCTTAGTGTAGAAACGGTAGCTAAGATAAGGGAAATCCTTAATTCCAGTTAAGATCACATGAAACACTCTATGAATCCTATATTCTTTACTTAAAGGAGACTAGAGTGGTAAATGTGTGTTATACAAGGCAGAATACCATTGAAATAGAGAAAGAAACACGTTCGGCAGCTTTGGAAAGGCTTACACTTCACTGAAATGTAGTACTACACTCTATAACACAGTTGAGAGACAATGTTCCCGAGCTTCCTCAGTTCATAACAGTGTTTAGGAAGTTGTTTGATAAAGTGGGCAAAGCTTATACTTGGGCCAGAAGGCAGAATATAGGAAACTACATGAAAACATGAATAATTCATTGAAAATGACTGTAAACACATGAGAACTTGTGTAGAACAGCTGAAAGAGAATCTCCAAGTCAGTTCTTAGTGTAGAAAAGGTAGCTAAGATCCTGAAAATCCTTAATTCGAGTTAAGATCACATGAAACACTGTATGAATCCTATATTCTTTACTTAAAGGAAACTAGAGTGGTAAATGTGTGTTATACAAGGCAGAATACCATTGAAATAGAGAAAGAAACACGTTCGGCAGCTTTGGAAAGGCATACACTTCACTGAAATGTAGTACTACACTCTATAACACAGTTGAGAGACAATGTTCCCTAGCTGCCTCAGTTCATAACAGAGTGTAGGAAGGTGTTTGATAAAGTAGGCAAAGCTTATACTTGGGCCAGAAGGCAGAATATAGGAAACTACATGAAAACATGAATAATTCAGTGAAAATGACTGTAAACAGATGAGAACTTGTTTATAACAGCTTAAAGAGAATCTCCAAGTCAGTTCTTAGTGTAGAAAAGGTAGCTAAGATAAGGAAAATCCTTAATTCGAGTTAAGATAACATCAAACACTGTATGAATCCTATATTCATTACTTAAAGGAGACTAGAGTGGTAAATGTGTGTTATACAAGGCAGAATACCATTGAAATAGAGAAAGAAACAAGTTCGGCAGCTTTGGAAAGCCTTACACTTCACTGAAATGTAGTACTACACTTTATAACACAGTTGAGAGACAATGTTCCCTAGCTCCCTCAGTTCATAACAGTGTGTAGGAAGTTGTTTGATAAAGTGGCCAAAGCTTATACTTGGGCCAGAAGGCAGAATATAGGAAACTACATGAAAACTTGAATAATTCAGTGAAAATGACTGTAAACAGATGAGAACTTGTTTAGAACAGCTGAAAGAGAATCTCCAAGTCAGTTCTTAGTGTAGAAAAGGTAGCTAAGATCCTGAAAATCCTTAATTCGAGTTAAGATCACATGAAACACTGTATGAATCCTATATTCTTTTCTTAAAGGAAACTAGAGTGGTAAATGTGTGTTATACAAGGCAGAATACCATTGAAATAGAGAAAGAAACACGTTCGGCAGCTTTGGAAAGGCATACACTTCACTGAAATGTAGTACTACACTCTATAACACAGTTGAGAGACAATGTTCCCTAGCTGCCTCAGTTCATAACAGAGTATAGGAAGGTGTTTGATAAAGTAGGCAAAGCTTATACTTGGGCCAGAAGGCAGAATATAGGAAACTACATGAAAACATGAATAATTCAGTGAAAATGACTGTAAACAGATGAGAACTTGTTTATAACAGCTTAAAGAGAATATCCAAGTCAGTTCTTAGTGTAGAAAAGGTAGCTAAGATAAGGAAAATCCTTAATTCGAGTTAAGATAACATCAAACACTGTATGAATCCTATATTCATTACTTAAAGGAGACTAGAGTGGTAAATGTGTGTTATACAAGGCAGAATACCATTGAAATAGAGAAAGAAACAAGTTCGGCAGCTTTGGAAAGCCTTACACTTCACTGAAATGTAGTACTACACTTTATAACACAGTTGAGAGACAATGTTCCCTAGCTCCCTCAGTTCATAACAGTGTGTAGGAAGTTGTTTGATAAAGTGGCCAAAGCTTATACTTGGGGCAGAAGGCAGAATATAGGAAACTACATGAAAACTTGAATAATTCAGTGAAAATGACTGTAAACAGATGAGAACTTGTTTAGAACAGCTGAAAGAGAATCTCCAAGTCAGTTCTTAGTGTAGAAAAGGTAGCTAAGATAAGGAAAATCCTTAATTCGAGTTAAGATAACATCAAACACTGTATGAATCCTATATTCATTACTTAAAGGAGACTAGAGTGGTAAATGTGTGTTATACAAGGCAGAATACCATTGAAATAGAGAAAGAAACAAGTTCGGCAGCTTTGGAAAGCCTTACACTTCACTGAAATGTAGTACTACACTTTATAACACAGTTGAGAGACAATGTTCCCTAGCTCCCTCAGTTCATAACAGTGTGTAGGAAGTTGTTTGATAAAGTGGCCAAAGCTTATACTTGGGCCAGAAGGAAGAATATATGAAACTACATGAAAACTTGAATAATTCAGTGTAAATGACTGTAAACAGATGAGAACTTGTTTAGAACAGCTGAAAGAGAATCTCCAAGTCAGTTCTTAGTGTAGAAAAGGTAGCTAAGATAAGGAAAATCCTTAATTCGAGTTAAGATAACATCAAACACTGTATGAATCCTATATTCATTACTTAAAGGAGACTAGAGTGGTAAATGTGTGTTATACAAGGCAGAATACCATTGAAATAGAGAAAGAAACAAGTTCGGCAGCTTTGGAAAGCCTTACACTTCACTGAAATGTAGTACTACACTTTATAACACAGTTGAGAGACAATGTTCCCTAGCTCCCTCAGTTCATAACAGTGTGTAGGAAGTTGTTTGATAAAGTGGCCAAAGCTTATACTTGGGCCAGAAGGCAGAATATAGGAAACTACATGAAAACTTGAATAATTCAGTGAAAATGACTGTAAACAGATGAGAACTTGTTTAGAACAGCTGAAAGAGAATCTCCAAGTCAGTTCTTAGTGTAGAAAAGGTAGCTAAGATAAGGAAAATCCTTAATTCGAGTTAAGATAACATCAAACACTGTATGAATCCTATATTCATTACTTAAAGGAGATTAGAGTGGTAAATGTGTGTTATACAAGGCAGAATACCATTGAAATAGAGAAAGAAACAAGTTCGGCAGCTTTGGAAAGCCTTACACTTCACTCAAATGTAGTACTACACTCTATAACACAGTTGAGAGACAATGTTCCCCAGCTCTCTCAGTTCATAACAGTGTGTAGGAAGTTGTTTGATAAAGTGGCCAAAGCTCATACTTGGGCCAGAAGGCAGAATATAGGAAACTACATGAAAACATGAATAATTCTTTGAAAATGACTGTAAACAGATGAGAACTTGTTTAGAACAGCTGAAAGAGAATCTCCAAGTCAGTTCTTAGTGTAGAAAAGGTAGCTAAGATAAGGAAAATCCTTAATTTGAGTTAAGATAACATCAAACACTGTCTGAATCCTATATTGCTTACTTAAAGGAGACTAGAGTGGTAAATGTGTGTTATATAAGGCAGAATACCATTGAAATAGAGAAAGAAACTCGTTTGGCAGCTTTGGAAAGCCTTACACTTCACTGAAATGTAGTACTACACTCTATAACACAGTTGAGAGACAATGTTCCTAGCTCCCTCAGTTCATAACAGTGTGTAGGAAGTTGTTTGATAAAGTGGGAAAAGCTTATACATGGGCCAGAAGGCAGAATATAGGAAACTACATGAAAACATGAATAATTCATTGAAAATGACTGTAAACACATGAGAACTTGTTTAGAACAGCTGAAATAGAATCTCCAAGTCAGTTCTTAGTGTAGAAAAGGTAGCTAAGATCCGGGAAATCCTTAATTCGAGTTAAGATCACATGAAACACTGTATGAATCCTATATTCTTTACTTAAAGGAGACTAGAGTGGTAAATGTGTGTTATACAAGGCAGAATACCATTGAAATAGAGAAACAAACACGTTCGGCAGCTTTGGAAAGCCTTACACTTCACTGAAATGTAGTACTACACTCTATAACACAGTTGAGAGACAATGTTCCCGAGCTGCCTCAGTTCATAACAGTGTGTAGAAAGTTGTTTGATAAAGTGGGCAAAGCTTATACTTGGGCCAGAAGGCAGAATATAGGAAACTACATGAAAACATAAATAATTCAGTGAAAATGACTGTAAACAGATGAGAACTTGTTTAGAACAGATGAAAAATATTCTCCAAGTCAGTTCTTAGTGTAGAAAAGGTAGCTAAATCCGGGAAATCCTTAATTCAAGTTAAGATAACATCAAACACTGTATGAATCCTATATTGTTTACTTAAAGGAGACTAGAGTGGTAAATGTGTGTTATATAATGCAGAATACCATTGAAATAGAGAAAGAAACACGTTCGGCAGCTTTGGAAAGGCTTACACTTCACTGAAATGTAGTACTACACTCTATAACACAGTTGAGAGACAATGTTCCCTAGCTGCCTCAGTTCATAACAGAGTGTAGGAAGGTGTTTGATAAAGTAGGCAAAGCTTATACTTGGGCCAGAAGGCAGAATATAGGAAACTACATGAAAACATGAACAATTCAGTGAAAATGACTGTAAACAAATGAGAACTTGTTCATAACAGCTTAAAGAGAATCTCCAAGTCAGTTCTTAGTGTAGAAAAGGTAGCTAAGATAAGGAAAATCCTTAATTCGAGTTAAGATAACATCAAACACTGTATGAATCCTATATTCATTACTTAAAGGAGACTAGAGTGGTAAATGTGTTATACAAGGCAGAATACCATTGAAATAGAGAAAGAAACAAGTTCGGCAGCTTTGGAAAGCCTTACACTTCACTGAAATGTAGTACTACACTCTATAACACAGTTGAGAGACAATGTTCCCTAGCTCCCTCAGTTCCTAACAGTGTGTAGGAAGTTGTTTGATAAAGTGGCCAAAGCTTATACTTGGGCCAGAAGGCAGAATATAGGAAACTACATGAAAACTTGAATAATTCAGTGAAAATGACTGTAAACAGATGAGAACTTGTTTAGAACAGCTGAAAGAGAATCTCCAAGTCAGTTCTTAGTGTAGAAAAGGTAGCTAAGATCTGGGAAATCCTTAATTCGAGTTAAGATCACATGAAACACTGTATGAATCCTATATTCTTTACTTAAAGGAAACTAGAGTGGTAAATGTGTGTTATACATGGCAGAATACCATTGAAATAGAGAAAGAAACACGTTCGGCAGCTTTGGAAAGGCTTACACTTCACTGAAATGTAGTACTACACTCTATAACACAGTTGAGAGACAATGTTCCCGAGCTGCCTCAGTTCATAACAGTGTGTAGGAAGTTGTTTGATAAAGTGGGCAAAGCTTATACTTGGGCCAGAAGGCATAATATAGGAAACTACATGAAAACATGAATAATTCATTGAAAATGACTGTAAACACATGAGAACTTGTTTCGAACAGCTGAAAGAGAATCTCCAAGTCAGTTCTTAGTGTAGAAACGGTAGCTAAGATAAGGGAAATCCTTAATTCCAGTTAAGATCACATGAAACACTCTATGAATCCTATATTCTTTACTTAAAGGAGACTAGAGTGGTAAATGTGTGTTATACAAGGCAGAATACCATTGAAATAGAGAAAGAAACAAGTTCGGCAGCTTTGGAAAGCCTTACACTTCACTGAAATGTAGTACTACACTTTATAACACAGTTGAGAGACAATGTTCCCTAGCTCCCTCAGTTCATAACAGTGTGTAGGAAGTTGTTTGATAAAGTGGCCAAAGCTTATACTTGGGCCAGAAGGCAGAATATAGGAAACTACATGAAAACTTGAATAATTCAGTGAAAATGACTGTAAACAGATGAGAACTTGTTTAGAACAGCTGAAAGAGAATCTCCAAGTCAGTTCTTAGTGTAGAAAAGGTAGCTAAGATCCTGAAAATCCTTAATTCGAGTTAAGATCACATGAAACACTGTATGAATCCTATATTCTTTTCTTAAAGGAAACTAGAGTGGTAAATGTGTGTTATACAAGGCAGAATACCATTGAAATAGAGAAAGAAACACGTTCGGCAGCTTTGGAAAGGCATACACTTCACTGAAATGTAGTACTACACTCTATAACACAGTTGAGAGACAATGTTCCCTAGCTGCCTCAGTTCATAACAGAGTGTAGGAAGGTGTTTGATAAAGTAGGCAAAGCTTATACTTGGGCCAGAAGGCAGAATATAGGAAACTACATGAAAACATGAATAATTCAGTGAAAATGACTGTAAACAGATGAGAACTTGTTTATAACAGCTTAAAGAGAATATCCAAGTCAGTTCTTAGTGTAGAAAAGGTAGCTAAGATAAGGAAAATCCTTAATTCGAGTTAAGATAACATCAAACACTGTATGAATCCTATATTCATTACTTAAAGGAGACTAGAGTGGTAAATGTGTGTTATACAAGGCAGAATACCATTGAAATAGAGAAAGAAACAAGTTCGGCAGCTTTGGAAAGCCTTACACTTCACTGAAATGTAGTACTACACTTTATAACACAGTTGAGAGACAATGTTCCCTAGCTCCCTCAGTTCATAACAGTGTGTAGGAAGTTGTTTGATAAAGTGGCCAAAGCTTATACTTGGGGCAGAAGGCAGAATATAGGAAACTACATGAAAACTTGAATAATTCAGTGAAAATGACTGTAAACAGATGAGAACTTGTTTAGAACAGCTGAAAGAGAATCTCCAAGTCAGTTCTTAGTGTAGAAAAGGTAGCTAAGATAAGGAAAATCCTTAATTCGAGTTAAGATAACATCAAACACTGTATGAATCCTATATTCTTTACTTAAAGGAAACTAGAGTGGTAAATGTGTGTTATACAAGGCAGAATACCATTGAAATAGAGAAAGAAACAAGTTCGGCAGCTTTGGAAAGCCTTACACTTCACTCAAATGTAGTACTACACTCTATAACACAGTTGAGAGACAATGTTCCCCAGCTCTCTCAGTTCATAACAGTGTGTAGGAAGTTGTTTGATAAAGTGGCCAAAGCTCATACTTGGGCCAGAAGGCAGAATATAGGAAACTACATGAAAACATGAATAATTCTTTGAAAATGACTGTAAACAGATGAGAACTTGTTTAGAACAGCTGAAAGAGAATCTCCAAGTCAGTTCTTAGTGTAGAAAAGGTAGCTAAGATAAGGAAAATCCTTAATTTGAGTTAAGATAACATCAAACACTGTCTGAATCCTATATTGCTTACTTAAAGGAGACTAGAGTGGTAAATGTGTGTTATATAAGGCAGAATACCATTGAAATAGAGAAAGAAACTCGTTTGGCAGCTTTGGAAAGCCTTACACTTCACTGAAATGTAGTACTACACTCTATAACACAGTTGAGAGACAATGTTCCTAGCTCCCTCAGTTCATAACAGTGTGTAGGAAGTTGTTTGATAAAGTGGGAAAAGCTTATACATGGGCCAGAAGGCAGAATATAGGAAACTACATGAAAACATGAATAATTCATTGAAAATGACTGTAAACACATGAGAACTTGTTTAGAACAGCTGAAATAGAATCTCCAAGTCAGTTCTTAGTGTAGAAAAGGTAGCTAAGATCCGGGAAATCCTTAATTCGAGTTAAGATCACATGAAACACTGTATGAATCCTATATTCTTTACTTAAAGGAGACTAGAGTGGTAAATGTGTGTTATACAAGGCAGAATACCATTGAAATAGAGAAACAAACACGTTCGGCAGCTTTGGAAAGCCTTACACTTCACTGAAATGTAGTACTACACTCTATAACACAGTTGAGAGACAATGTTCCCGAGCTGCCTCAGTTCATAACAGTGTGTAGAAAGTTGTTTGATAAAGTGGGCAAAGCTTATACTTGGGCCAGAAGGCAGAATATAGGAAACTACATGAAAACATAAATAATTCAGTGAAAATGACTGTAAACAGATGAGAACTTGTTTAGAACAGATGAAAAATATTCTCCAAGTCAGTTCTTAGTGTAGAAAAGGTAGCTAAATCCGGGAAATCCTTAATTCAAGTTAAGATAACATCAAACACTGTATGAATCCTATATTGTTTACTTAAAGGAGACTAGAGTGGTAAATGTGTGTTATATAATGCAGAATACCATTGAAATAGAGAAAGAAACACGTTCGGCAGCTTTGGAAAGGCTTACACTTCACTGAAATGTAGTACTACACTCTATAACACAGTTGAGAGACAATGTTCCCTAGCTGCCTCAGTTCATAACAGAGTGTAGGAAGGTGTTTGATAAAGTAGGCAAAGCTTATACTTGGGCCAGAAGGCAGAATATAGGAAACTACATGAAAACATGAACAATTCAGTGAAAATGACTGTAAACAAATGAGAACTTGTTCATAACAGCTTAAAGAGAATCTCCAAGTCAGTTCTTAGTGTAGAAAAGGTAGCTAAGATAAGGAAAATCCTTAATTCGAGTTAAGATAACATCAAACACTGTATGAATCCTATATTCATTACTTAAAGGAGACTAGAGTGGTAAATGTGTTATACAAGGCAGAATACCATTGAAATAGAGAAAGAAACAAGTTCGGCAGCTTTGGAAAGCCTTACACTTCACTGAAATGTAGTACTACACTCTATAACACAGTTGAGAGACAATGTTCCCTAGCTCCCTCAGTTCCTAACAGTGTGTAGGAAGTTGTTTGATAAAGTGGCCAAAGCTTATACTTGGGCCAGAAGGCAGAATATAGGAAACTACATGAAAACTTGAATAATTCAGTGAAAATGACTGTAAACAGATGAGAACTTGTTTAGAACAGCTGAAAGAGAATCTCCAAGTCAGTTCTTAGTGTAGAAAAGGTAGCTAAGATCTGGGAAATCCTTAATTCGAGTTAAGATCACATGAAACACTGTATGAATCCTATATTCTTTACTTAAAGGAAACTAGAGTGGTAAATGTGTGTTATACATGGCAGAATACCATTGAAATAGAGAAAGAAACACGTTCGGCAGCTTTGGAAAGGCTTACACTTCACTGAAATGTAGTACTACACTCTATAACACAGTTGAGAGACAATGTTCCCGAGCTGCCTCAGTTCATAACAGTGTGTAGGAAGTTGTTTGATAAAGTGGGCAAAGCTTATACTTGGGCCAGAAGGCATAATATAGGAAACTACATGAAAACATGAATAATTCATTGAAAATGACTGTAAACACATGAGAACTTGTGTAGAACAGCTGAAAGAGAATCTCCAAGTCAGTTCTTAGTGTAGAAAAGGTAGCTAAGATCCTGAAAATCCTTAATTCGAGTTAAGATCCCATGAAACACTGTATGAATCCTATATTGTTTACTTAAAGGAGAGTAGAGTGGTAAATGTGTGTTATATAAGGCAGAATACCATTGAAATAGAGAAAGAAACACGTTTGGCAGCTTTGGAAAGCCTTATACTTCACAGAAATGTAGTACTACAATCTATAACACAGTTGAGAGACAATGTTCCCTAGCTGCCTCAGTTCATAACAGAGTGTAGGAAGGTGTTTGATAAAGTAGGCAAAGCTTATACTTGGGCCAGAAGGCAGAATATAGGAAACTACATGAAAACATGAATAATTCAGTGAAAATGACTGTAAACAGATGAGAACTTGTTTATAACAGCTTAAAGAGAATATCCAAGTCAGTTCTTAGTGTAGAAAAGGTAGCTAAGATAAGGAAAATCCTTAATTCGAGTTAAGATAACATCAAACACTGTATGAATCCTATATTCATTACTTAAAGGAGACTAGAGTGGTAAATGTGTGTTATACAAGGCAGAATACCATTGAAATAGAGAAAGAAACAAGTTCGGCAGCTTTGGAAAGCCTTACACTTCACTGAAATGTAGTACTACACTTTATAACACAGTTGAGAGACAATGTTCCCTAGCTCCCTCAGTTCATAACAGTGTGTAGGAAGTTGTTTGATAAAGTGGCCAAAGCTTATACTTGGGCCAGAAGGCAGAATATAGGAAACTACATGAAAACTTGAATAATTCAGTGAAAATGACTGTAAACAGATGAGAACTTGTTTAGAACAGCTGAAAGAGAATCTCCAAGTCAGTTCTTAGTGTAGAAAAGGTAGCTAAGATAAGGAAAATCCTTAATTCGAGTTAAGATAACATCAAACACTGTATGAATCCTATATTCATTACTTAAAGGAGATTAGAGTGGTAAATGTGTGTTATACAAGGCAGAATACCATTGAAATAGAGAAAGAAACAAGTTCGGCAGCTTTGGAAAGCCTTACACTTCACTCAAATGTAGTACTACACTCTATAACACAGTTGAGAGACAATGTTCCCCAGCTCCCTCAGTTCATAACAGTGTGTAGGAAGTTGTTTGATAAAGTGGCCAAAGCTCATACTTGGGCCAGAAGGCAGAATATAGGAAACTACATGAAAACATGAATAATTCTTTGAAAATGACTGTAAACAGATGAGAACTTGTTTAGAACAGCTGAAAGAGAATCTCCAAGTCAGTTCTTAGTGTAGAAAAGGTAGCTAAGAGAAGGAAAATCCTTAGTTTGAGTTAAGATAACATCAAACACTGTATGAATCCTATATTGTTTACTTAAAGGAGACTAGAGTGGTAAATGTGTGTTATATAAGGCAGAATACCATTGAAATAGAGAAAGAAACTCGTTTGGCAGCTTTGGAAAGCCTTACACTTCACTGAAATGTAGTACTACACTCTATAACACAGTTGAGAGACAATGTTCCTAGCTCCCTCAGTTCATAACAGTGTGTAGGAAGTTGTTTGATAAAGTGGGAAAAGTTTATACATGGGCCAGAAGGCAGAATATAGGAAACTACATGAAAACATGAATAATTCATTGAAAATGACTGTAAACACATGAGAACTTGTTTAGAACAGCTGAAAGAGAATCTCCAAGTCAGTTCTTAGTGTAGAAAAGGTAGCTAAGATCCGGGAAATCCTTAATTCGAGTTAAGATCACATGAAACACTGTATGAATCCTATATTCTTTACTTAAAGGAGACTAGAGTGGTAAATGTGTGTTATACAAGGCAGAATACCATTGAAATAGAGAAACAAACACGTTCGGCAGCTTTGGAAAGCCTTACACTTCACTGAAATGTAGTACTACACTCTATAACACAGTTGAGAGACAATGTTCCCGAGCTGCCTCAGTTCATAACAGTGTGTAGAAAGTTGTTTGATAAAGTGGGCAAAGCTTATACTTGGGCCAGAAGGCAGAATATAGGAAACTACATGAAAACATAAATAATTCAGTGAAAATGACTGTAAACAGATGAGAACTTGTTTAGAACAGATGAAAAATATTCTCCAAGTCAGTTCTTAGTGTAGAAAAGGTAGCTAAATCCGGGAAATCCTTAATTCAAGTTAAGATAACATCAAACACTGTATGAATCCTATATTGTTTACTTAAAGGAGACTAGAGTGGTAAATGTGTGTTATATAAGGCAGAATACCATTGAAATAGAGAAAGAAACAAGTTCGGCAGCTTTGGAAAGCCTTACACTTCACTGAAATGTAGTACTACACTCTATAACACAGTTGAGAGACAATGTTCCCTAGCTCCCTCAGTTCATAACAGTGTGTAGGAAGTTGTTTGATAAAGTGGCCAAAGCTTATACTTGGGCCAGAAGGCAGAATATAGGAAACTACATGAAAACTTGAATAATTCAGTGAAAATGACTGTAAACAGATGAGAACTTGTTTAGAACAGCTGAAAGAGAATCTCCAAGTCAGTTCTTAGTGTAGAAAAGGTAGCTAAGATAAGGAAAATCCTTAATTCGAGTTAAGATCACATGAAACACTGTATGAATCCTATATTCTTTACTTAAAGGAAACTAGAGTGGTAAATGTGTGTTATACATGGCAGAATACCATTGAAATAGAGAAAGAAACACGTTCGGCAGCTTTGGAAAGGCTTACACTTCACTGAAATGTAGTACTACACTCTATAACACAGTTGAGAGACAATGTTCCCGAGCTGCCTCAGTTCATAACAGTGTGTAGGAAGTTGTTTGATAAAGTGGGCAAAGCTTATACTTGGGCCAGAAGGCATAATATAGGAAACTACATGAAAACATGAATAATTCATTGAAAATGACTGTAAACACATGAGAACTTGTGTAGAACAGCTGAAAGAGAATCTCCAAGTCAGTTCTTAGTGTAGAAAAGGTAGCTAAGATCCTGAAAATCCTTAATTCGAGTTAAGATCCCATGAAACACTGTATGAATCCTATATTGTTTACTTAAAGGAGAGTAGAGTGGTAAATGTGTGTTATATAAGGCAGAATACCATTGAAATAGAGAAAGAAACACGTTTGGCAGCTTTGGAAAGCCTTACACTTCACTCAAATGTAGTACTACACTCTATAACACAGTTGAGAGACAATGTTCCCCAGCTCCCTCAGTTCATAACAGTGTGTAGGAAGTTGTTTGATAAAGTGGCCAAAGCTCATACTTGGGCCAGAAGGCAGAATATAGGAAACTACATGAAAACATGAATAATTCTTTGAAAATGACTGTAAACACATGAGAACTTGTTTAGAACAGCTGAAAGAGAATCTCCAAGTCAGTTCTTAGTGTAGAAAAGGTAGCTAAGATCCGGGAAATCCTTAATTCGAGTTAAGATCACATGAAACACTGTATGAATCCTATATTCTTTACTTAAAGGAGACTAGAGTGGTAAATGTGTGTTATACAAGGCAGAATACCATTGAAATAGAGAAACAAACACTTTCGGCAGCTTTGGAAAGCCTTACACTTCACTGAAATGTAGTACTACACTCTATAACACAGTTGAGAGACAATGTTCCCGAGCTGCCTCAGTTCATAACAGTGTGTAGAAAGTTGTTTGATAAAGTGGGCAAAGCTTATACTTGGGCCAGAAGGCAGAATATAGGAAACTACATGAAAACATAAATAATTCAGTGAAAATGACTGTAAACAGATGAGAACTTGTTTAGAACAGATGAAAAATATTCTCCAAGTCAGTTCTTAGTGTAGAAAAGGTAGCTAAATCCGGGAAATCCTTAATTCAAGTTAAGATAACATCAAACACTGTATGAATCCTATATTGTTTACTTAAAGGAGACTAGAGTGGTAAATGTGTGTTATATAAGGCAGAATACCATTGAAATAGAGAAAGAAACAAGTTCGGCAGCTTTGGAAAGCCTTACACTTCACTGAAATGTAGTACTACACTCTATAACACAGTTGAGAGACAATGTTCCCTAGCTCCCTCAGTTCATAACAGTGTGTAGGAAGTTGTTTGATAAAGTGGCCAAAGCTTATACTTGGGCCAGAAGGCAGAATATAGGAAACTACATGAAAACTTGAATAATTCAGTGAAAATGACTGTAAACAGATGAGAACTTGTTTAGAACAGCTGAAAGAGAATCTCCAAGTCAGTTCTTAGTGTAGAAAAGGTAGCTAAGATAAGGAAAATCCTTAATTCGAGTTAAGATCACATGAAACACTGTATGAATCCTATATTCTTTACTTAAAGGAAACTAGAGTGGTAAATGTGTGTTATACATGGCAGAATACCATTGAAATAGAGAAAGAAACACGTTCGGCAGCTTTGGAAAGGCTTACACTTCACTGAAATGTAGTACTACACTCTATAACACAGTTGAGAGACAATGTTCCCGAGCTGCCTCAGTTCATAACAGTGTGTAGGAAGTTGTTTGATAAAGTAGGCAAAGCTTATACTTGGGCCAGAAGGCAGAATATAGGAAACTACATGAAAACATGAATAATTCAGTGAAAATGACTGTAAACAGATGAGAACTTGTTTATAACAGCTTAAAGAGAATCTCCAAGTCAGTTCTTAGTGTAGAAAAGGTAGCTAAGATAAGGAAAATCCTTAATTCGAGTTAAGATAACATCAAACACTGTATGAATCCGATATTGTTTACTTAAAGGAGACTAGAGTGGTAAATGTGTGTTATATAAGGCAGAATACCATTGAAATAGAGAAAGAAACACCTTTGGCAGCTTTGGAAAGCCTTACACTTCACAGAAATGTAGTACTACACTCTATAACACAGTTGAGAGACAATGTTCCTAGCTCCCTCAGTTCATAACAGTGTGTAGGAAGTTGTTTGATAAAGTGGGAAAAGCTTATACATGGGCCAGAAGGCAGAATATAGGAAACTACATGAAAACATGAATAATTCATTGAAAATGACTGTAAACACATGAGAACTTGTTTAGAACAGCTGAAAGAGAATCTCCAAGTCAGTTCTTAGTGTAGAAAAGGTAGCTAAGATCCGGGAAATCCTTAATTCGAGTTAAGATCACATCAAACACTGTATGAATCCTATATTCATTACTTAAAGTAGACTAGAGTGGTAAATGTGTGTTATAGAAGGCAGAATACCATTGAAATAGAGAAAGAAACACGTTCGGCAGCTTTGGAAAGCCTTATACTTCTCTCAAATGTAGTACTACATTCTATAACACAGTTGAGAGACAATGTTCCCTAGCTGCCTCAGTTCATAACAGAGTGTAGGAAGGTGTTTGATAAAGTAGGCAAAGCTTATAGTTGGGCCAGAAGGCAGAATATAGGAAACTACATGAAAACATGAATAATTCAGTGAAAATGACTGTAAACAGATGAGAACTTGTTTATAACAGCTTAAAGAGAATATCCAAGTCAGTTCTTAGTGTAGAAAAGGTAGCTAAGATAAGGAAAATCCTTAATTCGAGTTAAGATAACATCAAACACTGTATGAATCCTATATTCATTACTTAAAGGAGACTAGAGTGGTAAATGTGTGTTATACAAGGCAGAATACCATTGAAATAGAGAAAGAAACAAGTTCGGCAGCTTTGGAAAGCCTTACACTTCACTGAAATGTAGTACTACACTTTATAACACAGTTGAGAGACAATGTTCCCTAGCTCCCTCAGTTCATAACAGTGTGTAGGAATTTGTTTGATAAAGTGGCCAAAGCTTATACTTGGGCCAGAAGGCAGAATATAGGAAACTACATGAAAACTTGAATAATTCAGTGAAAATGACTGTAAACAGATGAGAACTTGTTTAGAACAGCTGAAAGAGAATCTCCAAGTCAGTTCTTAGTGTAGAAAAGGTAGCTAAGATAAGGAAAATCCTTAATTCGAGTTAAGATAACATCAAACACTGTATGAATCCTATATTCATTACTTAAAGGAGATTAGAGTGGTAAATGTGTGTTATACAAGGCAGAATACCATTGAAATAGAGAAAGAAACAAGTTCGGCAGCTTTGGAAAGCCTTACACTTCACTCAAATGTAGTACTACACTCTATAACACAGTTGAGAGACAATGTTCCCCAGCTCCCTCAGTTCATAACAGTGTGTAGGAAGTTGTTTGATAAAGTGGCCAAAGCTCATACTTGGGCCAGAAGGCAGAATATAGGAAACTACATGAAAACATGAATAATTCTTTGAAAATGACTGTAAACAGATGAGAACTTGTTTAGAACAGCTGAAAGAGAATCTCCAAGTCAGTTCTTAGTGTAGAAAAGGTAGCTAAGATCTGGGAAATCCTTAATTCGAGTTAAGATCACATGAAACACTGTATGAATCCTATATTCTTTACTTAAAGGAAACTAGAGTGGTAAATGTGTGTTATACATGGCAGAATACCATTGAAATAGAGAAAGAAACAAGTTCGGCAGCTTTGGAAAGGCTTACACTTCACTGAAATGTAGTACTACACTCTATAACACAGTTGAGAGACAATGTTCCCGAGCTGCCTCAGTTCATAACAGTGTGTAGGAAGTTGTTTGATAAAGTGGGCAAAGCTTATACTTGGGCCAGAAGGCATAATATAGGAAACTACATGAAAACATGAATAATTCATTGAAAATGACTGTAAACACATGAGAACTTGTGTAGAACAGCTGAAAGAGAATCTCCAAGTCAGTTCTTAGTGTAGAAAAGGTAGCTAAGATCCTGAAAATCCTTAATTCGAGTTAAGATCCCATGAAACATTATATGAATCCTATATTCTTTACTTAAAGGAAACTAGAGTGGTAAATGTGTGTTATACAAGGCAGAATACCATTGAAATAGAGAAAGAAACACGTTTGGCAGCTTTGGAAAGGCTTACACTTCACTGAAATGTAGTACTACACTCTATAACACAGTTGAGAGACAATGTTCCCTAGCTGCCTCAGTTCATAACAGAGTGTAGGAAGGTGTTTGATAAAGTGGGCAAAGCTTATACTTGGGCCAGAAGGCAGAATATAGGAAACTACATGAATACATGAATAATTCAGTGAAAATGACTGTAAACAGATGAGAACTTGTTTAGAACAGCTGAAAGAGAATCTCCAAGTCAGTTCTTAGTGTAGAAAAGGTAGCTAAGATAAGGAAAATCCTTAATTCCAGTTAAGATAACATCAAACACTGTATGAATCCTATATTCATTACTTAAAGGAGACTAGAGTGGTAAATGTGTGTTATACAAGGCAGAATACCATTGAAATAGAGAAAGAAACAAGTTTGGCAGCTTTGGAAAGCCTTACACTTCACTGAAATGTAGTACTGCACTCTATAACACAGTTGAGAGACAATGTTCCCTAGCTCCCTCAGTTCATAACAGTGTGTAGGAAGTTGTTTGATAAAGTGGCCAAAGCTTATACATGGGCCAGAAGGCAGAATATAGGAAACTACATGAAAACATGAATAATTCATTGAAAATGACTGTAAACACATGAGAACTTGTTTAGAACAGCTGAAAGAGAATCTCCAAGTCAGTTCTTAGTGTAGAAAAGGTAGCTAAGATCCGGGAAATCCTTAATTCGAGTTAAGATCACCTCAAACACTGTATGAATCCTATATTCATTACTTAAAGGAGACTAGAGTGGTAAATGTGTGTTATACAAGGCAGAATACCATTGAAATAGAGAAAGAAACACGTTCGGCAGCTTTGGAAAGCCTTATACTTCTCTCAAATGTAGTACTATACTCTATAACACAGTTGAGAGACAATGTTCCCGAGCTGCTTCAGTTCATAACAGTGTGTAGGAAGTTGTTTGATAACCTGGGCAAGCTTATACTTGGACCAGAAGGCAGAATATAGGAAACTACATGAAAACATGAATAATTCAGTGAAAATGACTGTAAACAAATGAGAACTTGTTTAGAACAGCTGAAAGAGAAACTCCAAGTCAGTTATTAGTGTAGAAAAGGTATCTAAGATAAGGGAAATCCTTAATACCAGTTAAGATCCCATGAAACATTATATGAATCCTATATTCTTTACTTAAAGGAAACTAGAGTGGTAAATGTGTGTTATACAAGGCAGAATACCATTGAAATAGAGAAAGAAACACTTTTGGCAGCTTTGGAAAGGCTTACACTTCACTGAAATGTAGTACTACACTCTATAACACAGTTGAGAGACAATGTTCCCTAGCTGCCTCAGTTCATAACAGAGTGTAGGAAGGTGTTTGATAAAGTGGGCAAAGCTTATACTTGGGCCAGAAGGCAGAATATAGGAAACTACATGAATACATGAATAATTCAGTGAAAATGACTGTAAACAGATGAGAACTTGTTTAGAACAGCTGAAAGAGAATCTCCAAGTCAGTTCTTAGTGTAGAAAAGGTAGCTAAGATAAGGAAAATCCTTAATTCCAGTTAAGATAACATCAAACACTGTATGAATCCTATATTCATTACTTAAAGGAGACTAGAGTGGTAAATGTGTGTTATACAAGGCAGAATACCATTGAAATAGAGAAACAAACACATTCGGCAGCTTTGGAAAGCCTTACACTTCACTGAAATATAGTACTACACTCTATAACACAGTTGAGAGACAATGTTCCCGAGCTGCCTCAGTTCATAACAGTGTGTAGGAAGTTGTTTGATAAAGTGGGCAAAGCTTATACTTGGGCCAGAAGGCAGAATATAGGAAACTACATGAAAACATAAATAATTCAGTGAAAATGACTGTAAACAGATGAGAACTTGTTTAGAACAGATGAAAAATATTCTCCAAGTCAGTTCTTAGTGTAGAAAAGGTAGCTAAGATAAGGAAAATCCTTAATTCGAGTTAAGATAACATCAAACACTGTATGAATCCTATATTCATTACTTAAAGGAGACTAGAGTGGTAAATGTGTGTTGTACAAGGCAGAATACCATTGAAATAGAGAAAGAAACAAGTTCGGCAGCGTTGGAAAGCCTCACACTTCACTGAAATGTAGTTCTACACTCTATAACACAGTTGAGAGACAATGTTCCCTAGCTGCCTCAGTTCATAACAGAGTGTAGGAAGGTGTTTGATAAAGTGGGCAAAGCTTATACTTGGGCCAGAAGGCAGAATATAGGAAACTACATGAAAACATGAATAATTCAGTGAAAATGACTGTAAACAGATGAGAACTTGTTTAGAACAGCTGAAAGAGAATCTCCAAGTCAGTTCTTAGTGTAGAAAAGGTAGCTAAGATAAGGGAAATCCTTAATTCGAGTTAAGATAAATCAAACACTGTATGAATCCTATATTCATTACTTAAAGGAGACTAGAGTGGTAAATGTGTGTTATACAAGGCAGAATACCATTGAAATAGAGAAAGAAACAAGTTTGGCAGCTTTGGAAAGCCTTACACTTCACTGAAATGTAGTACTGCACTCTATAACACAGTTGAGAGACAATGTTCCCTAGCTCCCTCAGTTCATAACAGTGTGTAGGAAGTTGTTTGATAAAGTGGCCAAAGCTTATACATGGGCCAGAAGGCAGAATATAGGAAACTACATGAAAACATGAATAATTCATTGAAAATGACTGTAAACACATGAGAACTTGTTTAGAACAGCTGAAAGAGAATCTCCAAGTCAGTTCTTAGTGTAGAAAAGGTAGCTAAGATCCGGGAAATCCTTAATTCGAGTTAAGATCACCTCAAACACTGTATGAATCCTATATTCATTACTTAAAGGAGACTAGAGTGGTAAATGTGTGTTATACAAGGCAGAATACCATTGAAATAGAGAAAGAAACACGTTCGGCAGCTTTGGAAAGCCTTATACTTCTCTCAAATGTAGTACTATACTCTATAACACAGTTGAGAGACAATGTTCCTAGCTCCCTCAGTTCATAACAGAGTGTAGGAAGGTGTTTGATAAAGTAGGCAAAGCTTATACTTGGGCCAGAAGGCAGAATATAGGAAACTACATGAAAACATGAATAATTCAGTGAAAATGACTGTAAACAGATGAGAACTTGTTTAGAACAGCTGAAAGAGAAACTCCAAGTCAGTTCTTAGTGTAGAAAAGGTAGCTAAGATAAGGGAAATCCTTAATACCAGTTAAAATCCCATGAAACATTGTATGAATCCTATATTCTTTATTTAAAGGAAACTAGAGTGGTAAATGTGTGTTATACAATGCAGAATACCATTGAAATAGAGAAAGAAACACTTTCGGCAGCTTTGGAAAGGCTTACACTTCACTGAAATGTAGTACTACACTCTATAACACAGTTGAGAGACAATGTTCCCTAGCTGCCTCAGTTCATAACAGAGTGTAGGAAGGTGTTTGATAAAGTGGGAAAAGCTTATACTTGGGCCAGAAGGCAGAATATAGGAAACTACATGAAAACATGAATAATTCAGTGAAAATGACTGTAAACAGATGAGAACTTCTTTAGAACAGCTGAAAGAGAATCTGCAAGTCAGTTCTTAGTGTAGAAAAGGTAGCTAAGATGAGGAAAATCCTTAATTCGAGTTAAGATAACATCAAACACTGTATGAATCCTATATTCTTTACTTAAAGGAAACTAGAGTGGTAAATGTGTGTTATACAAGGCAGAATACCATTGAAATAGAGAAAGAAACACTTTCGGCAGCTTTGGAAAGGCTTAAACTTCACTGAAATGTAGTACTACACTCTATAACACAGTTGAGAGACAATGTTCCCTAGCTGCCTCAGTTCATAACAGAGTGTAGGAAGGTGTTTGATAAAGTAGGCAAAGCTTCTACTTGGGCCAGAAGGCAGAATATAGGAAACTACATGAAAACATGAATAATTCAGTGAAAATGACTGTAAACAGATGAGAACTTGTTTAGAACAGCTGAAAGAGAAACTCCAAGTCAGTTCTTAGTGTAGAAAAGGTAGCTAAGATAAGGGAAATCCTTAATTCGAGTTAAGATCACCTCAAACACTGTATGAATCCTATATTCATTACTTAAAGGAGACTAGAGTGGTAAATGTGTGTTATACAAGGCAGAATACCATTGAAATAGAGAAAGAAACACGTTCGGCAGCTTTGGAAAGCCTTATACTTCTCTCAAATGTAGTACTATACTCTATAACACAGTTGAGAGACAATGTTCCCGAGCTGCTTCAGTTCATAACAGTGTGTAGGAAGTTGTTTGATAACCTGGGCAAGCTTATACTTGGACCAGAAGGCAGAATATAGGAAACTACATGAAAACATGAATAATTCAGTGAAAATGACTGTAAACAAATGAGAACTTGTTTAGAACAGCTGAAAGAGAAACTCCAAGTCAGTTATTAGTGTAGAAAAGGTATCTAAGATAAGGGAAATCCTTAATACCAGTTAAGATCCCATGAAACATTATATGAATCCTATATTCTTTACTTAAAGGAAACTAGAGTGGTAAATGTGTGTTATACAAGGCAGAATACCATTGAAATAGAGAAAGAAACACTTTTGGCAGCTTTGGAAAGGCTTACACTTCACTGAAATGTAGTACTACACTCTATAACACAGTTGAGAGACAATGTTCCCTAGCTGCCTCAGTTCATAACAGAGTGTAGGAAGGTGTTTGATAAAGTGGGCAAAGCTTATACTTGGGCCAGAAGGCAGAATATAGGAAACTACATGAATACATGAATAATTCAGTGAAAATGACTGTAAACAGATGAGAACTTGTTTAGAACAGCTGAAAGAGAATCTCCAAGTCAGTTCTTAGTGTAGAAAAGGTAGCTAAGATAAGGAAAATCCTTAATTCCAGTTAAGATAACATCAAACACTGTATGAATCCTATATTCATTACTTAAAGGAGACTAGAGTGGTAAATGTGTGTTATACAAGGCAGAATACCATTGAAATAGAGAAACAAACACATTCGGCAGCTTTGGAAAGCCTTACACTTCACTGAAATATAGTACTACACTCTATAACACAGTTGAGAGACAATGTTCCCGAGCTGCCTCAGTTCATAACAGTGTGTAGGAAGTTGTTTGATAAAGTGGGCAAAGCTTATACTTGGGCCAGAAGGCAGAATATAGGAAACTACATGAAAACATAAATAATTCAGTGAAAATGACTGTAAACAGATGAGAACTTGTTTAGAACAGATGAAAAATATTCTCCAAGTCAGTTCTTAGTGTAGAAAAGGTAGCTAAGATAAGGAAAATCCTTAATTCGAGTTAAGATAACATCAAACACTGTATGAATCCTATATTCATTACTTAAAGGAGACTAGAGTGGTAAATGTGTGTTGTACAAGGCAGAATACCATTGAAATAGAGAAAGAAACAAGTTCGGCAGCGTTGGAAAGCCTCACACTTCACTGAAATGTAGTTCTACACTCTATAACACAGTTGAGAGACAATGTTCCCTAGCTGCCTCAGTTCATAACAGAGTGTAGGAAGGTGTTTGATAAAGTGGGCAAAGCTTATACTTGGGCCAGAAGGCAGAATATAGGAAACTACATGAAAACATGAATAATTCAGTGAAAATGACTGTAAACAGATGAGAACTTGTTTAGAACAGCTGAAAGAGAATCTCCAAGTCAGTTCTTAGTGTAGAAAAGGTAGCTAAGATAAGGAAAATCCTTAATTCCAGTTAAGATAACATCAAACACTGTATGAATCCTATATTCATTACTTAAAGGAGACTAGAGTGGTAAATGTGTGTTATACAAGGCAGAATACCATTGAAATAGAGAAAGAAACAAGTTTGGCAGCTTTGGAAAGCCTTACACTTCACTGAAATGTAGTACTGCACTCTATAACACAGTTGAGAGACAATGTTCCCTAGCTCCCTCAGTTCATAACAGTGTGTAGGAAGTTGTTTGATAAAGTGGCCAAAGCTTATACATGGGCCAGAAGGCAGAATATAGGAAACTACATGAAAACATGAATAATTCATTGAAAATGACTGTAAACACATGAGAACTTGTTTAGAACAGCTGAAAGAGAATCTCCAAGTCAGTTCTTAGTGTAGAAAAGGTAGCTAAGATCCGGGAAATCCTTAATTCGAGTTAAGATCACCTCAAACACTGTATGAATCCTATATTCATTACTTAAAGGAGACTAGAGTGGTAAATGTGTGTTATACAAGGCAGAATACCATTGAAATAGAGAAAGAAACACGTTCGGCAGCTTTGGAAAGCCTTATACTTCTCTCAAATGTAGTACTATACTCTATAACACAGTTGAGAGACAATGTTCCCGAGCTGCTTCAGTTCATAACAGTGTGTAGGAAGTTGTTTGATAACCTGGGCAAGCTTATACTTGGACCAGAAGGCAGAATATAGGAAACTACATGAAAACATGAATAATTCAGTGAAAATGACTGTAAACAAATGAGAACTTGTTTAGAACAGCTGAAAGAGAAACTCCAAGTCAGTTATTAGTGTAGAAAAGGTATCTAAGATAAGGGAAATCCTTAATACCAGTTAAGATCCCATGAAACATTATATGAATCCTATATTCTTTACTTAAAGGAAACTAGAGTGGTAAATGTGTGTTATACAAGGCAGAATACCATTGAAATAGAGAAAGAAACACTTTTGGCAGCTTTGGAAAGGCTTACACTTCACTGAAATGTAGTACTACACTC
Source organism: Pipistrellus hanaki (assembly GCF_964339955.1). Classification (NCBI taxonomy): domain Eukaryota; kingdom Metazoa; phylum Chordata; class Mammalia; order Chiroptera; family Vespertilionidae; genus Pipistrellus; species Pipistrellus hanaki. The sequence continues at coordinate 1,018,868 of NC_140511.1, forward strand.
TATAACACAGTTGAGAGACAATGTTCCCTAGCTGCCTCAGTTCATAACAGAGTGTAGGAAGGTGTTTGATAAAGTGGGCAAAGCTTATACTTGGGCCAGAAGGCAGAATATAGGAAACTACATGAATACATGAATAATTCAGTGAAAATGACTGTAAACAGATGAGAACTTGTTTAGAACAGCTGAAAGAGAATCTCCAAGTCAGTTCTTAGTGTAGAAAAGGTAGCTAAGATAAGGAAAATCCTTAATTCCAGTTAAGATAACATCAAACACTGTATGAATCCTATATTCATTACTTAAAGGAGACTAGAGTGGTAAATGTGTGTTATACAAGGCAGAATACCATTGAAATAGAGAAACAAACACATTCGGCAGCTTTGGAAAGCCTTACACTTCACTGAAATATAGTACTACACTCTATAACACAGTTGAGAGACAATGTTCCCGAGCTGCCTCAGTTCATAACAGTGTGTAGGAAGTTGTTTGATAAAGTGGGCAAAGCTTATACTTGGGCCAGAAGGCAGAATATAGGAAACTACATGAAAACATAAATAATTCAGTGAAAATGACTGTAAACAGATGAGAACTTGTTTAGAACAGATGAAAAATATTCTCCAAGTCAGTTCTTAGTGTAGAAAAGGTAGCTAAGATAAGGAAAATCCTTAATTCGAGTTAAGATAACATCAAACACTGTATGAATCCTATATTCATTACTTAAAGGAGACTAGAGTGGTAAATGTGTGTTGTACAAGGCAGAATACCATTGAAATAGAGAAAGAAACAAGTTCGGCAGCGTTGGAAAGCCTCACACTTCACTGAAATGTAGTTCTACACTCTATAACACAGTTGAGAGACAATGTTCCCTAGCTGCCTCAGTTCATAACAGAGTGTAGGAAGGTGTTTGATAAAGTGGGCAAAGCTTATACTTGGGCCAGAAGGCAGAATATAGGAAACTACATGAAAACATGAATAATTCAGTGAAAATGACTGTAAACAGATGAGAACTTGTTTAGAACAGCTGAAAGAGAATCTCCAAGTCAGTTCTTAGTGTAGAAAAGGTAGCTAAGATAAGGGAAATCCTTAATTCGAGTTAAGATAAATCAAACACTGTATGAATCCTATATTCATTACTTAAAGGAGACTAGAGTGGTAAATGTGTGTTATACAAGGCAGAATACCATTGAAATAGAGAAAGAAACAAGTTTGGCAGCTTTGGAAAGCCTTACACTTCACTGAAATGTAGTACTGCACTCTATAACACAGTTGAGAGACAATGTTCCCTAGCTCCCTCAGTTCATAACAGTGTGTAGGAAGTTGTTTGATAAAGTGGCCAAAGCTTATACATGGGCCAGAAGGCAGAATATAGGAAACTACATGAAAACATGAATAATTCATTGAAAATGACTGTAAACACATGAGAACTTGTTTAGAACAGCTGAAAGAGAATCTCCAAGTCAGTTCTTAGTGTAGAAAAGGTAGCTAAGATCCGGGAAATCCTTAATTCGAGTTAAGATCACCTCAAACACTGTATGAATCCTATATTCATTACTTAAAGGAGACTAGAGTGGTAAATGTGTGTTATACAAGGCAGAATACCATTGAAATAGAGAAAGAAACACGTTCGGCAGCTTTGGAAAGCCTTATACTTCTCTCAAATGTAGTACTATACTCTATAACACAGTTGAGAGACAATGTTCCTAGCTCCCTCAGTTCATAACAGAGTGTAGGAAGGTGTTTGATAAAGTAGGCAAAGCTTATACTTGGGCCAGAAGGCAGAATATAGGAAACTACATGAAAACATGAATAATTCAGTGAAAATGACTGTAAACAGATGAGAACTTGTTTAGAACAGCTGAAAGAGAAACTCCAAGTCAGTTCTTAGTGTAGAAAAGGTAGCTAAGATAAGGGAAATCCTTAATACCAGTTAAAATCCCATGAAACATTGTATGAATCCTATATTCTTTATTTAAAGGAAACTAGAGTGGTAAATGTGTGTTATACAATGCAGAATACCATTGAAATAGAGAAAGAAACACTTTCGGCAGCTTTGGAAAGGCTTACACTTCACTGAAATGTAGTACTACACTCTATAACACAGTTGAGAGACAATGTTCCCTAGCTGCCTCAGTTCATAACAGAGTGTAAGAAGGTGTTTGATAAAGTGGGAAAAGCTTATACTTGGGCCAGAAGGCAGAATATAGGAAACTACATGAAAACATGAATAATTCAGTGAAAATGACTGTAAACAGATGAGAACTTCTTTAGAACAGCTGAAAGAGAATCTGCAATACAGTTCTTAGTGTAGAAAAGGTAGCTAAGATGAGGAAAATCCTTAATTCGAGTTAAGATAACATCAAACACTGTATGAATCCTATATTCTTTACTTAAAGGAAACTAGAGTGGTAAATGTGTGTTATACAAGGCAGAATACCATTGAAATAGAGAAAGAAACACTTTCGGCAGCTTTGGAAAGGCTTAAACTTCACTGAAATGTAGTACTACACTCTATAACACAGTTGAGAGACAATGTTCCCTAGCTGCCTCAGTTCATAACAGAGTGTAGGAAGGTGTTTGATAAAGTAGGCAAAGCTTCTACTTGGGCCAGAAGGCAGAATATAGGAAACTACATGAAAACATGAATAATTCAGTGAAAATGACTGTAAACAGATGAGAACTTGTTTAGAACAGCTGAAAGAGAAACTCCAAGTCAGTTCTTAGTGTAGAAAAGGTAGCTAAGATAAGGGAAATCCTTAATTCGAGTTAAGATCACCTCAAACACTGTATGAATCCTATATTCATTACTTAAAGGAGACTAGAGTGGTAAATGTGTGTTATACAAGGCAGAATACCATTGAAATAGAGAAAGAAACACGTTCGGCAGCTTTGGAAAGCCTTATACTTCTCTCAAATGTAGTACTATACTCTATAACACAGTTGAGAGACAATGTTCCCGAGCTGCTTCAGTTCATAACAGTGTGTAGGAAGTTGTTTGATAACCTGGGCAAGCTTATACTTGGACCAGAAGGCAGAATATAGGAAACTACATGAAAACATGAATAATTCAGTGAAAATGACTGTAAACAAATGAGAACTTGTTTAGAACAGCTGAAAGAGAAACTCCAAGTCAGTTATTAGTGTAGAAAAGGTATCTAAGATAAGGGAAATCCTTAATACCAGTTAAGATCCCATGAAACATTATATGAATCCTATATTCTTTACTTAAAGGAAACTAGAGTGGTAAATGTGTGTTATACAAGGCAGAATACCATTGAAATAGAGAAAGAAACACTTTTGGCAGCTTTGGAAAGGCTTACACTTCACTGAAATGTAGTACTACACTCTATAACACAGTTGAGAGACAATGTTCCCTAGCTGCCTCAGTTCATAACAGAGTGTAGGAAGGTGTTTGATAAAGTGGGCAAAGCTTATACTTGGGCCAGAAGGCAGAATATAGGAAACTACATGAATACATGAATAATTCAGTGAAAATGACTGTAAACAGATGAGAACTTGTTTAGAACAGCTGAAAGAGAATCTCCAAGTCAGTTCTTAGTGTAGAAAAGGTAGCTAAGATAAGGAAAATCCTTAATTCCAGTTAAGATAACATCAAACACTGTATGAATCCTATATTCATTACTTAAAGGAGACTAGAGTGGTAAATGTGTGTTATACAAGGCAGAATACCATTGAAATAGAGAAACAAACACATTCGGCAGCTTTGGAAAGCCTTACACTTCACTGAAATATAGTACTACACTCTATAACACAGTTGAGAGACAATGTTCCCGAGCTGCCTCAGTTCATAACAGTGTGTAGGAAGTTGTTTGATAAAGTGGGCAAAGCTTATACTTGGGCCAGAAGGCAGAATATAGGAAACTACATGAAAACATAAATAATTCAGTGAAAATGACTGTAAACAGATGAGAACTTGTTTAGAACAGATGAAAAATATTCTCCAAGTCAGTTCTTAGTGTAGAAAAGGTAGCTAAGATAAGGAAAATCCTTAATTCGAGTTAAGATAACATCAAACACTGTATGAATCCTATATTCATTACTTAAAGGAGACTAGAGTGGTAAATGTGTGTTGTACAAGGCAGAATACCATTGAAATAGAGAAAGAAACAAGTTCGGCAGCGTTGGAAAGCCTCACACTTCACTGAAATGTAGTTCTACACTCTATAACACAGTTGAGAGACAATGTTCCCTAGCTGCCTCAGTTCATAACAGAGTGTAGGAAGGTGTTTGATAAAGTGGGCAAAGCTTATACTTGGGCCAGAAGGCAGAATATAGGAAACTACATGAAAACATGAATAATTCAGTGAAAATGACTGTAAACAGATGAGAACTTGTTTAGAACAGCTGAAAGAGAATCTCCAAGTCAGTTCTTAGTGTAGAAAAGGTAGCTAAGATAAGGGAAATCCTTAATTCGAGTTAAGATAAATCAAACACTGTATGAATCCTATATTCATTACTTAAAGGAGACTAGAGTGGTAAATGTGTGTTATACAAGGCAGAATACCATTGAAATAGAGAAAGAAACAAGTTTGGCAGCTTTGGAAAGCCTTACACTTCACTGAAATGTAGTACTGCACTCTATAACACAGTTGAGAGACAATGTTCCCTAGCTCCCTCAGTTCATAACAGTGTGTAGGAAGTTGTTTGATAAAGTGGCCAAAGCTTATACATGGGCCAGAAGGCAGAATATAGGAAACTACATGAAAACATGAATAATTCATTGAAAATGACTGTAAACACATGAGAACTTGTTTAGAACAGCTGAAAGAGAATCTCCAAGTCAGTTCTTAGTGTAGAAAAGGTAGCTAAGATCCGGGAAATCCTTAATTCGAGTTAAGATCACCTCAAACACTGTATGAATCCTATATTCATTACTTAAAGGAGACTAGAGTGGTAAATGTGTGTTATACAAGGCAGAATACCATTGAAATAGAGAAAGAAACACGTTCGGCAGCTTTGGAAAGCCTTATACTTCTCTCAAATGTAGTACTATACTCTATAACACAGTTGAGAGACAATGTTCCTAGCTCCCTCAGTTCATAACAGAGTGTAGGAAGGTGTTTGATAAAGTAGGCAAAGCTTATACTTGGGCCAGAAGGCAGAATATAGGAAACTACATGAAAACATGAATAATTCAGTGAAAATGACTGTAAACAGATGAGAACTTGTTTAGAACAGCTGAAAGAGAAACTCCAAGTCAGTTCTTAGTGTAGAAAAGGTAGCTAAGATAAGGGAAATCCTTAATACCAGTTAAAATCCCATGAAACATTGTATGAATCCTATATTCTTTATTTAAAGGAAACTAGAGTGGTAAATGTGTGTTATACAATGCAGAATACCATTGAAATAGAGAAAGAAACACTTTCGGCAGCTTTGGAAAGGCTTACACTTCACTGAAATGTAGTACTACACTCTATAACACAGTTGAGAGACAATGTTCCCTAGCTGCCTCAGTTCATAACAGAGTGTAGGAAGGTGTTTGATAAAGTGGGAAAAGCTTATACTTGGGCCAGAAGGCAGAATATAGGAAACTACATGAAAACATGAATAATTCAGTGAAAATGACTGTAAACAGATGAGAACTTCTTTAGAACAGCTGAAAGAGAATCTGCAAGTCAGTTCTTAGTGTAGAAAAGGTAGCTAAGATGAGGAAAATCCTTAATTCGAGTTAAGATAACATCAAACACTGTATGAATCCTATATTCTTTACTTAAAGGAAACTAGAGTGGTAAATGTGTGTTATACAAGGCAGAATACCATTGAAATAGAGAAAGAAACACTTTCGGCAGCTTTGGAAAGGCTTAAACTTCACTGAAATGTAGTACTACACTCTATAACACAGTTGAGAGACAATGTTCCCTAGCTGCCTCAGTTCATAACAGAGTGTAGGAAGGTGTTTGATAAAGTAGGCAAAGCTTCTACTTGGGCCAGAAGGCAGAATATAGGAAACTACATGAAAACATGAATAATTCAGTGAAAATGACTGTAAACAGATGAGAACTTGTTTAGAACAGCTGAAAGAGAAACTCCAAGTCAGTTCTTAGTGTAGAAAAGGTAGCTAAGATAAGGGAAATCCTTAATTCGAGTTAAGATAACATCAAACACTGTATGAATCCTATATTAATTACTTAAAGGAGACTAGAGTGGTAAATGTGTGTTATACAAGGCAGAATACCATTGAAATAGAGAAAGAAACAAGTTTGGCAGCTTTGGAAAGCCTTACACTTCACTGAAATGTAGTACTGCACTCTATAACACAGTTGAGAGACAATGTTCCCTAGCTCCCTCACTTCATAACAGTGTGTAGGAAGTTGTTTGATAAAGTGGCCAAAGCTTATACTTGGGCCAGAAGGCAGAATATAGGAAACTACATGAAAACATGAATAATTCAGTGAAAATGACTGTAAACAGATGAGAACTTGTTTAGAACAGCTGAAAGAGAATCTGAAAGTCAGTTCTTAGTGTAGAAAAGGTAGCTAAGATAAGGGAAATCCTTAATTCGAGTTAAGATAACATCAAACACTGTATGAATCCTATATTCATTACTTAAAGGAGACTAGAGTGGTAAATGTGTGTTATACAAGGCAGAATACCATTGAAATAGAGAAAGAAACACATTCGGCAGCTTTGGAAAGCCTTACACTACACTGAAATGTAGTACTACACTCTATAACACAGTTCAGAGACAATGTTCCCTAGCTCCCTCAGTTCATAACAGTGTGTAGGAAGTTGTTTGATAAGGTGGGCAAAGCTTATACTTGGGCCAGAAGGCAGAATATAGGAAACTACATGAAAACATGAATAATTCATTGAAAATGACTGTAAACAGATTTGAACTTGTTTAGAACAGCTGAAAGAGAATCTCCAAGTCAGTTCTTAGTGTAGAAAAGGTAGCTAAGATAAGGGAAATCCTTAATTCCAGTTAAGATCACATGAAACACTCTATGAATCCTATATTCTTTACTTAAAGAAGACTAGAATGGTAAATGTGTGTTATACAAGGCAGAATACCATTGAAATAGAGAAACAAACACGTTCGGCAGCTTTGGAAAGCCTTACACTTCACTGAAATGTAGTACTACACTCTATAACACAGTTGAGAGACAATGTCCCCTAGCTCCCTCAGTTCATAACAGTGTGTAGGAAGTTGTTTGATAAAGTGGCCGAAGCTTATACTTGGGCCAGAAGGCAGAATATAGGAAACTACATGAAAACATGAATAATTCAGTGAAAATGACTGTAAACAGATGAGAACTTGTTTAGAACAGCTGAAAGAGATTCTCAAAGTCAGTTCTTAGTGTAGAAAAGGTAGCTAAATCCAGGAAATCCTTAATTCGAGTTAAGATAACATCAAACACTGTATGAATCCTATATTGTTTACTTAAAGGAGACTAGAGTGGTAAATGTGTGTTATATAAGGCAGAATACCATTGAAATAGAGAAAGAAACATGTTTGGCAGCTTTGGAAAGCCTTACACTTCACTGAAATGTAGTACTACACTCTATAACACAGTTGAGAGACAATGTTCCTAGCTCCCTCAGTTCATAACAGAGTGTAGGAAGGTGTTTGATAAAGTAGGGAAAGCTTATACTTGGGCCAGAAGGCAGAATATAGGAAACTACATGAAAACATGAATAATTCAGTGAAAATGACTGTAAACAGATGAGAACTTGTTTAGAACAGCTGAAAGAGAAACTCCAAGTCAGTTCTTAGTGTAGAAAAGGTAGCTAAGATAAGGAAAATCCTTAATTCCAGTTAAGATAACATCAAACACTGTATGAATCCTATATTCATTACTTAAAGGAGACTAGAGTGGTAAATGTGTGTTATACAAGGCAGAATACCATTGAAATAGAGAAACAAACAAGTTCGGCAGCTTTGGAAAGCCTTACACTTCACTGAAATATAGTACTACACTCTATAATACAGTTGAGAGACAATGTTCCCGAGCTGCCTCAGTTCATAACAGTGTGTAGGAAGTTGTTTGATAAAGTGGGCAAAGCTTATACTTGGGCCAGAAGGCAGAATATAGGAAACTACATGAAAACATAAATAATTCAGTGAAAATGACTGTAAACAGATGAGAACTTGTTTAGAACAGATGAAAAATATTCTCCAAGTCAGTTCTTAGTGTAGAAAAGGTAGCTAAGATAAGAAAATCCTTAATTCGAGTTAAGATAACATCAAACACTGTATGAATCCTATATTCATTACTTAAAGGAGACTAGAGTGGTAAATGTGTGTTGTACAAGGCAGAATACCATTGAAATAGAGAAAGAAACAAGTTCGGCAGCGTTGGAAAGCCTCACACTTCACTGAAATGTAGTTCTACACTCTATAACACAGTTGAGAGACAATGTTCCCTAGCTGCCTCAGTTCATAACAGAGTGTAGGAAGGTGTTTGATAAAGTGGGCAAAGCTTATACTTGGGCCAGAAGGCAGAATATAGGAAACTACATGAAAACATGAATAATTCAGTGAAAATGACTGTAAACAGATGAGAACTTGTTTAGAACAGCTGAAAGAGAATCTCCAAGTCAGTTCTTAGTGTAGAAAAGGTAGCTAAGATAAGGGAAATCCTTAATTCGAGTTAAGATAAATCAAACACTGTATGAATCCTATATTCATTACTTAAAGGAGACTAGAGTGGTAAATGTGTGTTATACAAGGCAGAATACCATTGAAATAGAGAAAGAAACAAGTTTGGCAGCTTTGGAAAGCCTTACACTTCACTGAAATGTAGTACTGCACTCTATAACACAGTTGAGAGACAATGTTCCCTAGCTCCCTCAGTTCATAACAGTGTGTAGGAAGTTGTTTGATAAAGTGGCCAAAGCTTATACATGGGCCAGAAGGCAGAATATAGGAAACTACATGAAAACATGAATAATTCATTGAAAATGACTGTAAACACATGAGAACTTGTTTAGAACAGCTGAAAGAGAATCTCCAAGTCAGTTCTTAGTGTAGAAAAGGTAGCTAAGATCCGGGAAATCCTTAATTCGAGTTAAGATCACCTCAAACACTGTATGAATCCTATATTCATTACTTAAAGGAGACTAGAGTGGTAAATGTGTGTTATACAAGGCAGAATACCATTGAAATAGAGAAAGAAACACGTTCGGCAGCTTTGGAAAGCCTTATACTTCTCTCAAATGTAGTACTATACTCTATAACACAGTTGAGAGACAATGTTCCCGAGCTGCTTCAGTTCATAACAGTGTGTAGGAAGTTGTTTGATAACCTGGGCAAGCTTATACTTGGACCAGAAGGCAGAATATAGGAAACTGAATTATTCACTGAATTATTCATGTTTTCATGTTATCATGTTATCATACATGAAAACATGAATAATTCAGTGAAAATGACTGTAAACAAATGAGAACTTGTTTAGAACAGCTGAAAGAGAAACTCCAAGTCAGTTCTTAGTGTAGAAAAGGTATCTAAGATAAGGGAAATCCTTAATACCAGTTAAGATCCCATGAAACATTATATGAATCCTATATTCTTTACTTAAAGGAAACTAGAGTGGTAAATGTGTGTTATACAAGGCAGAATACCATTGAAATAGAGAAAGAAACACTTTCGGCAGCTTTGGAAAGGCTTACACTTCACTGAAATGTAGTACTACACTCTATAACACAGTTGAGAGACAATGTTCCCTAGCTGCCTCAGTTCATAACAGAGTGTAGGAAGGTGTTTGATAAAGTGGGCAAAGCTTATACTTGGGCCAGAAGGCAGAATATAGGAAACTACATGAATACATGAATAATTCAGTGAAAATGACTGTAAACAGATGAGAACTTGTTTAGAACAGCTGAAAGAGAATCTCCAAGTCAGTTCTTAGTGTAGAAAAGGTAGCTAAGATAAGGAAAATCCTTAATTCCAGTTAAGATAACATCAAACACTGTATGAATCCTATATTCATTACTTAAAGGAGACTAGAGTGGTAAATGTGTGTTATACAAGGCAGAATACCATTGAAATAGAGAAACAAACACGTTCGGCAGCTTTGGAAAGCCTTACACTTCACTGAAATATAGTACTACACTCTATAACACAGTTGAGAGACAATGTTCCCGAGCTGCCTCAGTTCATAACAGTGTGTAGGAAGTTGTTTGATAAAGTGGGGAAAAGCTTATACTTGGGCCAGAAGGCAGAATATAGGAAACTACATGAAAACATAAATAATTCAGTGAAAATGACTGTAAACAGATGAGAACTTGTTTAGAACAGATGAAAAATATTCTCCAAGTCAGTTCTTAGTGTAGAAAAGGTAGCTAAGATAAGGAAAATCCTTAATTCGAGTTAAGATAACATCAAACACTGTATGAATCCTATATTCATTACTTAAAGGAGACTAGAGTGGTAAATGTGTGTTGTACAAGGCAGAATACCATTGAAATAGAGAAAGAAACAAGTTCGGCAGCGTTGGAAAGCCTCACACTTCACTGAAATGTAGTTCTACACTCTATAACACAGTTGAGAGACAATGTTCCCGAGCTGCCTCAGTTCATAACAGTGTGTAGGAAGTTGTTTGATAAAGTGGGGAAAAGCTTATACTTGGGCCAGAAGGCAGAATATAGGAAACTACATGAAAACATAAATAATTCAGTGAAAATGACTGTAAACAGATGAGAACTTGTTTAGAACAGATGAAAAATATTCTCCAAGTCAGTTCTTAGTGTAGAAAAGGTAGCTAAGATAAGGAAAATCCTTAATTCGAGTTAAGATAACATCAAACACTGTATGAATCCTATATTCATTACTTAAAGGAGACTAGAGTGGTAAATGTGTGTTGTACAAGGCAGAATACCATTGAAATAGAGAAAGAAACAAGTTCGGCAGCGTTGGAAAGCCTCACACTTCACTGAAATGTAGTTCTACACTCTATAACACAGTTGAGAGACAATGTTCCCTAGCTGCCTCAGTTCATAACAGAGTGTAGGAAGGTGTTTGATAAAGTGGGCAAAGCTTATACTTGGGCCAGAAGGCAGAATATAGGAAACTACATGAAAACATGAATAATTCAGTGAAAATGACTGTAAACAGATGAGAACTTGTTTAGAACAGCTGAAAGAGAATCTCCAAGTCAGTTCTTAGTGTAGAAAAGGTAGCTAAGATAAGGGAAATCCTTAATTCGAGTTAAGATAAATCAAACACTGTATGAATCCTATATTCATTACTTAAAGGAGACTAGAGTGGTAAATGTGTGTTATACAAGGCAGAATACCATTGAAATAGAGAAAGAAACAAGTTTGGCAGCTTTGGAAAGCCTTACACTTCACTGAAATGTAGTACTGCACTCTATAACACAGTTGAGAGACAATGTTCCCTAGCTCCCTCAGTTCATAACAGTGTGTAGGAAGTTGTTTGATAAAGTGGCCAAAGCTTATACATGGGCCAGAAGGCAGAATATAGGAAACTACATGAAAACATGAATAATTCATTGAAAATGACTGTAAACAGATGAGAACTTGTTTAGAACAGCTGAAAGAGAAACTCCAAGTCAGTTCTTAGTGTAGAAAAGGTAGCTAAGATAAGGGAAATCCTTAATACCAGTTAAAATCCCATGAAACATTGTATGAATCCTATATTCTTTATTTAAAGGAAACTAGAGTGGTAAATGTGTGTTATACAATGCAGAATACCATTGAAATAGAGAAAGAAACACTTTCGGCAGCTTTGGAAAGGCTTACACTTCACTGAAATGTAGTACTACACTCTATAACACAGTTGAGAGACAATGTTCCCTAGCTGCCTCAGTTCATAACAGAGTGTAGGAAGGTGTTTGATAAAGTGGGCAAAGCTTATACTTGGGCCAGAAGGCAGAATATAGGAAACTACATGAAAACATGAATAATTCAGTGAAAATGACTGTAAACAGATGAGAACTTCTTTAGAACAGCTGAAAGAGAATCTGCAAGTCAGTTCTTAGTGTAGAAAAGGTAGCTAAGATGAGGAAAATCCTTAATTCGAGTTAAGATAACATCAAACACTGTATGAATCCTATATTCTTTACTTAAAGGAAACTAGAGTGGTAAATGTGTGTTATACAAGGCAGAATACCATTGAAATAGAGAAAGAAACACTTTCGGCAGCTTTGGAAAGGCTTAAACTTCACTGAAATGTAGTACTACACTCTATAACACAGTTGAGAGACAATGTTCCCTAGCTGCCTCAGTTCATAACAGAGTGTAGGAAGGTGTTTGATAAAGTAGGCAAAGCTTCTACTTGGGCCAGAAGGCAGAATATAGGAAACTACATGAAAACATGAATAATTCAGTGAAAATGACTGTAAACAGATGAGAACTTGTTTAGAACAGCTGAAAGAGAAACTCCAAGTCAGTTCTTAGTGTAGAAAAGGTAGCTAAGATAAGGGAAATCCTTAATTCGAGTTAAGATAACATCAAACACTGTATGAATCCTATATTAATTACTTAAAGGAGACTAGAGTGGTAAATGTGTGTTATACAAGGCAGAATACCATTGAAATAGAGAAAGAAACAAGTTTGGCAGCTTTGGAAAGCCTTACACTTCACTGAAATGTAGTACTGCACTCTATAACACAGTTGAGAGACAATGTTCCCTAGCTCCCTCACTTCATAACAGTGTGTAGGAAGTTGTTTGATAAAGTGGCCAAAGCTTATACTTGGGCCAGAAGGCAGAATATAGGAAACTACATGAAAACATGAATAATTCAGTGAAAATGACTGTAAACAGATGAGAACTTGTTTAGAACAGCTGAAAGAGAATCTGAAAGTCAGTTCTTAGTGTAGAAAAGGTAGCTAAGATAAGGGAAATCCTTAATTCGAGTTAAGATAACATCAAACACTGTATGAATCCTATATTCATTACTTAAAGGAGACTAGAGTGGTAAATGTGTGTTATACAAGGCAGAATACCATTGAAATAGAGAAAGAAACACATTCGGCAGCTTTGGAAAGCCTTACACTACACTGAAATGTAGTACTACACTCTATAACACAGTTCAGAGACAATGTTCCCTAGCTCCCTCAGTTCATAACAGTGTGTAGGAAGTTGTTTGATAAGGTGGGCAAAGCTTATACTTGGGCCAGAAGGCAGAATATAGGAAACTACATGAAAACATGAATAATTCATTGAAAATGACTGTAAACAGATTTGAACTTGTTTAGAAGAGCTGAAAGAGAATCTCCAAGTCAGTTCTTAGTGTAGAAAAGGTAGCTAAGATAAGGGAAATCCTTAATTCCAGTTAAGATCACATGAAACACTCTATGAATCCTATATTCTTTACTTAAAGAAGACTAGAATGGTAAATGTGTGTTATACAAGGCAGAATACCATTGAAATAGAGAAACAAACACGTTCGGCAGCTTTGGAAAGCCTTACACTTCACTGAAATGTAGTACTACACTCTATAACACAGTTGAGAGACAATGTCCCCTAGCTCCCTCAGTTCATAACAGTGTGTAGGAAGTTGTTTGATAAAGTGGCCGAAGCTTATACTTGGGCCAGAAGGCAGAATATAGGAAACTACATGAAAACATGAATAATTCAGTGAAAATGACTGTAAACAGATGAGAACTTGTTTAGAACAGCTGAAAGAGATTCTCAAAGTCAGTTCTTAGTGTAGAAAAGGTAGCTAAATCCAGGAAATCCTTAATTCGAGTTAAGATAACATCAAACACTGTATGAATCCTATATTGTTTACTTAAAGGAGACTAGAGTGGTAAATGTGTGTTATATAAGGCAGAATACCATTGAAATAGAGAAAGAAACATGTTTGGCAGCTTTGGAAAGCCTTACACTTCACTGAAATGTAGTACTACACTCTATAACACAGTTGAGAGACAATGTTCCTAGCTCCCTCAGTTCATAACAGAGTGTAGGAAGGTGTTTGATAAAGTAGGGAAAGCTTATACTTGGGCCAGAAGGCAGAATATAGGAAACTACATGAAAACATGAATAATTCAGTGAAAATGACTGTAAACAGGTTTGAACTTGTTTAGAACAGCTGAAAGAGAATCTCCAAGTCAGTTCTTAGTGTAGAAAAGGTAGCTAAGATAAGGGAAATCCTTAATTCCAGTTAAGATCACATGAAACACTCTATGAATCCTATATTCTTTACTTAAAGAAGACTAGAATGGTAAATGTGTGTTATACAAGGCAGAATACCATTGAAATAGAGAAACAAACACGTTCGGCAGCTTTGGAAAGCCTTACAATTCACTGAAATGTAGTACTACACTCTATAACACAGTTGAGAGACAATGTTCCCGAGCTGCATCAGTTCATAACAGTGTGTAGGAAGTTGTTTGATAAAGTGGGCAAAGCTTATACATGGGCCAGAAGGCAGAATATAGGAAACTACATGAAAACATGAATAATTCAGTGAAAATGACTGTAAACAGATGAGAACTTGTTTAGAACAGCTGAAAGAGAAACTCCAAGTCAGTTCTTAGTGTAGAAAAGGTAGCTAAGATAAGGGAAATCCTTAATGCCAGTTAAGATCCCATGAAACATTGTATGAATCCTATATTCTTTACTTAAAGGAAACTAGAGTGGTAAATGTGTGTTATACAAGGCAGAATACCATTGAAATAGAGAAAGAAACACTTTCGGCAGCTTTGGAAAGGCTTACACTTCACTGAAATGTAGTACTACACTCTATAACACAGTTGAGAGACAATGTTCCCTAGCTGCCTCAGTTCATAACAGAGTGCAGGAAGGTGTTTGATAAAGTGGGCAAAGCTTATACTTGGGCCAGAAGGCGGAATATAGGAAACTACATGAAAACATGAATAATTCAGTGAAAATGACTGTAAACACATGAGAACTTGTTTAGAACAGATGAAAGAGATTCTCCAAGTCAGTTCTTAGTGTAGAAAAGGAAGCTAAATCCAGGAAATCCTTAATTCGAGTTAAGATAACATCAAACACTGTATGAATCCTATATTCATTACTTAAAGGAGACTAGAGTGGTAAATGTGTGTTATACAAGGCAGAATACCATTGAAATAGAGAAAGAAACACGTTCGGCAGCTTTGGAAAGCCTTACACTACACTGAAATGTAGTACTACACTCTATAACACAGTTCAGAGACAATGTTCCCTAGCTCCCTCAGTTCATAACAGTGTGTAGGAAGTTGTTTGATAAGGTGGGCAAAGCTTATACTTGGGCCAGAAGGCAGAATATAGGAAACTACATGAAAACATGAATAATTCATTGAAAATGACTGTAAACAGATGAGAACTTGTTTAGAACAGCTGAAAGAGAATCTCCAAGTCGGTTCTTAGTGTAGAAAAGGTAGCTAAGATAAGGGAAATCCTTAATTCCAGTTAAGATCACATGAAACACTCTATGAATCCTATATTTTTTACTTAAAGGAGACTAGAGTGGTAAATGTGTGTTATACAAGGCAGAATACCATTGAAATAGAGAAACAAACACGTTCGGCAGCTTTGGAATGCCTTACACTTCACTGAAATGTAGTACTACACTCTATAACACAGTTGAAAGACAATGTTCCAGAGCTGCCTCAGTTCATAACAGTGTGTAGGAAGTTGTTTGATAAAGTGGGCAAAGCTTATACTTGGGCCAGAAGGCAGAATATAGGAAACTACATGAAAACATGAATAATTCATTGAAAACGACTGTAAACACATGAGAACTTGTTTAGAACAGCTGAAAGAGAATCTCCAAGTCAGTTCTTAGTGTAGAAAAGATAGCTAAGATCCGGGAAATCCTTAATTCGAGTTATGATCACATGAAACACTGTATGAATCCTATATTCTTTACTTAAAGGAAACTAGAGTGGTAAATGTTTGTTATACAAGGCAGAATACCATTGAAATAGAGAAAGAAACACTTTCGGCAGCTTTGGAAAGGCTTACACTTCACTGAAATGTAGTACTACACTCTATAACACAGTTGAGAGACAATGTTCCCTAGCTGCCTCAGTTCATAACAGAGTGTAGGAAGGTGTTTGATAAAGTAGGCAAAGCTTATACTTGGGCCAGAAGACAGAATATAGGAAACTACATGAAAACATGAATAATTCAGTGAAAATGACTGTAAACAGATGAGAACTTGTTTAGAACAGCTGAAAGAGAAACTCCAAGTCAGTTCTTAGTGTAGAAAAGGTAGCTAAGATAAGGGAAATCCTTAATACCAGTTAAGATCCCATGAAACATTGTATGAATCCTATATTCTTTACTTAAAGGAAACTAGAGTGGTAAATGTGTGTTATACAAGGCAGAATACCATTGAAATAGAGAAAGAAACACTTTCGGCAGCTTTGGAAAGGCTTACACTTCACTGAAATGTAGTACTACACTCTATAACACAGTTGAGAGACAATGTTCCCTAGCTGCCTCAGTTCATAACAGAGTGTAGGAAGGTGTTTGATAAAGTGGGCAAAGCTTATACTTGGGCCAGAAGGCAGAATATAGGAAACTACATGAAAACATGAATAATTCAGTGAAAATGACTGTAAACACATGAGAACTTGTTTAGAACAGCTGAAAGAGAATCTCCAAGTCAGTTCTTAGTGTAGAAAAGGTAGCTAAGATAAGGGAAATCCTTAATTCGAGTTAAGATAACATCAAACACTGTATGAATCCTATATTCATTACTTAAAGGAGACTAGAGTGGTAAATGTGTGTTATACAAGGCAGAATACCATTGAAATAGAGAAAGAAACACGTTCGGCAGCTTTGGAAAGCCTTACACTACACTGAAATGTAGTACTACACTCTATAACACAGTTCAGAGACAATGTTCCCTAGCTCCCTCAGTTCATAACAGTGTGTAGGAAGTTGTTTGATAAGGTGGGCAAAGCTTATACTTGGGCCAGAAGGCAGAATATAGGAAACTACATGAAAACATGAATAATTCATTGAAAATGACTGTAAACAGATTTGAACTTGTTTAGAACAGCTGAAAGAGAATCTCCAAGTCAGTTCTTAGTGTAGAAAAGGTAGCTAAGATAAGGGAAATCCTTAATTCCAGTTAAGATCACATGAAACACTCTATGAATCCTATATTCTTTACTTAAAGGAGACTAGAGTGGTAAATGTGTGTTATACAAGGCAGAATACCATTGAAATAGAGAAACAAACACGTTCGGCAGCTTTGGAAAGCCTTACACTTCACTGAAATGTAGTACTACACTCTATAACACAGTTGAGAGACAATGTTCCCGAGCTGCCTCTGTTCATAACAGTGTGTAGGAAGTTGTTTGATAAAGTGGGCAAAGCTTATACTTGGGCCAGAAGGCAGAATATAGGAAACTACATGAAAACATGAATAATTCAGTGAAAATGACTGTAAACAGATGAGAACTTGTTTAGAACAGATGAAAGAGATTCTCCAAGTCAGTTCTTAGTGTAGAAAAGGTAGCTAAATCCGGGAAATCCTTAATTCGAGTTAAGATAACATCAAACACTGTATGAATCCTATATTGTTTACTTAAAGGAGACTAGAGTGGTAAATGTGTGTTATATAAGCCAGAATACCATTGAAATAGAGAAAGAAACACGTTCCGCAGCTTTGGAAAGGCTTACACTTCACTGAAATGTAGTACTACACTCTATAACACAGTTGAGAGACAATGTTCCCCAGCTGCCTCAGTTCATAACAGAGTGTAGGAAGGTGTTTGATAAAGTAGGCAAAGCAAATACTTGGGCCAGAAGGCAGAATATAGGTAACTACATGAAAACATGAATAATTCAGTGAAAATGACTGTAAACAGATGAGAACTTGTTTATAACAGCTGAAAGAGAATCTCCAAGTCACTTCTTCGTGTAGAAAAGGTAGCTAAGATAAGGAAAATCCTTAATTCGAGTTAAGATAACATCAAACACTGTATGAATCCTATATTCATTACTTAAAGGAGACTAGAGTGGTAAATGTGTGTTATACAAGGCAGAATACCATTGAAATAGAGAAAGAAACAAGTTTGGCTGCTTTGGAAAGCCTTACACTTCACTGAAATGTAGTACTACTCTCTATAACACAGTTCAGAGACAATGTTCCCTAGCTCCCTCAGTTCATAACAGTGTGTAGGAAGTTGTTTGATAAAGTGGCCAAAGCTTATACTTGGGCCAGAAGGCAGAATATAGGAAACTACATGAAAACATGAATAATTCAGTGAAAATGACTGTAAACAGATGAGAACTTGTTTAGAACAGCTGAAAGAGAATCTCCAAGTCAGTTCTTAGTGTAGAAAAGGTAGCTAAGATCCGGGAAATCCTTAATTCGAGTTATGATCACATGAAACACTGTATGAATCCTATATTCTTTACTTAAACGAAACTAGAGTGGTAAATGTGTGTTATACAAGGCAGAATACCATTGAAATAGAGAAAGAAACACTTTCAGCAGCTTTGGAAAGGCTTACACTTCACTGAAATGTAGTACTACACTCTATAACACAGTTGAGAGACAACGTTCCCTAGCTGCCTCAGTTCATAACAGATTGTAGGAAGGTGTTTGATAAAGTAGGCAAAGCTTATACTTGGGCCAGAAGGCAGAATATAGGAAACTACATGAAAACATGAATAATTCAGTGAAAATGACTGTAAACAGATGAGAACTTGTTTAGAACAGCTGAAAGAGAAACTCCAAGTCAGTTCTTAGTGTAGAAAAGGTAGCTAAGATAAGGGAAATCCTTAATACCAGTTAAGATCCCATGAAACATTGTATGAACCCTATATTCTTTACTTAAAGGAAACTAGAGTGGTAAATGTGTGTTATACAAGGCAGAATACCATTGAAATAGAGAAAGAAACACTTTCGGCAGCTTTGGAAAGGCTTACACTTCACTGAAATGTAGTACTACACTCTATAACACAGTTGAGAGACAATGTTCCCTAGCTGCCTCAGTTCATAACAGAGTGTAGGAAGGTGTTTGATAAAGTGGGCAAAGCTTATACTTGGGCCAGAAGGCAGAATATAGGAAACTACATGAAAACATGAATAATTCAGTGAAAATGACTGTAAACACATGAGAACTTGTTTAGAACAGCTGAAAGAGAATCTCCAAGTCAGTTCTTAGTGTAGAAAAGGTAGCTAAGATAAGGGAAATCCTTAATTCGAGTTAAGATAACATCAAACACTGTATGAATCCTATATTCATTACTTAAAGGAGACTAGAGTGGTAAATGTGTGTTATACAAGGCAGAATACCATTGAAATAGAGAAAGAAACAGGTTCGGCAGCTTTGGAAAGCCTTACACTACACTGAAATGTAGTACTACACTCTATAACACAGTTCAGAGACAATGTTCCCTAGCTCCCTCAGTTCATAACAGTGTGTAGGAAGTTGTTTGATAAAGTGGCCAAAGCTTATACTTGGGCCAGAAGGCAGAATATAGGAAACTACATGAAAACATGAATAATTCAGTGAAAATGACTGTAAACAGATGAAAACTTGTTTAGAACAGCTGAAAGAGAATCTCCAAGTCAGTTCTTAGTGTAGAAAAGGTAGCTAAGATCCGGGAAATCCTTAATTCGAGTTATGATCACATGAAACACTGTATGAATCCTATATTCTTTACTTAAAGGAAACTAGAGTGGTAAATGTGTGTTATACAAGGCAGAATACCATTGAAATAGAGAAAGAAACACTTTCAGCAGCTTTGGAAAGGCTTAAACTTCACTGAAATGTAGTACTACACTCTATAACACAGTTGAGAGACAACGTTCCCTAGCTGCCTCAGTTCATAACAGATTGTAGGAAGGTGTTTGATAAAGTAGGCAAAGCTTATACTTGGGCCAGAAGGCAGAATATAGGAAACTACATGAAAACATGAATAATTCAGTGAAAATGACTGTAAACAGATGAGAACTTGTTTAGAACAGCTGAAAGAGAAACTCCAAGTCAGTTCTTAGTGTAGAAAAGGTAGCTAAGATAAGGGAAATCCTTAATACCAGTTAAGATCCCATGAAACATTGTATGAACCCTATATTCTTTACTTAAAGGAAACTAGAGTGGTAAATGTGTGTTATACAAGGCAGAATACCATTGAAATAGAGAAAGAAACAGGTTCGGCAGCTTTGGAAAGCCTTACACTACACTGAAATGTAGTACTACACTCTATAACACAGTTCAGAGACAATGTTCCCTAGCTGCCTCAGTTCATAACAGAGTGTAGGAAGGTGTTTGATAAAGTGGGCAAAGCTTATACTTGGGCCAGAAGGCAGAATATAGGAAACTACATGAAAACATGAATAATTCAGTGAAAATGACTGTAAACACATGAGAACTTGTTTAGAACAGCTGAAAGAGAATCTCCAAGTCAGTTCTTAGTGTAGAAAAGGTAGCTAAGATAAGGGAAATCCTTAATTCGAGTTAAGATAACATCAAACACTGTATGAATCCTATATTCATTACTTAAAGGAGACTAGAGTGGTAAATGTGTGTTATACAAGGCAGCATACCATTGAAATAGAGAAAGAAACAGGTTCGGCAGCTTTGGAAAGCCTTACACTACACTGAAATGTAGTACTACACTCTATAACACAGTTCAGAGACAATGTTCCCTAGCTCCCTCAGTTCATAACAGTGTGTAGGAAGTTGTTTGATAAGGTGGGCAAAGCTTATACTTGGGCCAGAAGGCAGAATATAGGAAACTACATGAAAACATGAATAATTCATTGAAAATAACTGTAAACAGATTTGAACTTGTTAGAACAGCTGAAAGAGAATCTCCAAGTCAGTTCTTAGTGTAGAAAAGGTAGCTAAGATAAGGGAAATCCTTAATTCCAGTTAAGATCACATGAAACACTCTATGAATCCTATATTCTTTACTTAAAGGAGACTAGAGTGGTAAATGTGTGTTATACAAGGCAGAATACCATTGAAATAGAGAAACAAACACGTTCGGCAGCTTTGGAAAGCCTTACACTTCACTGAAATGTAGTACTACACTCTATAACACAGTTGAGAGACAATGTTCCCGAGCTGCCTCAGTTCATAACAGTGTGTAGGAAGTTGTTTGATAAAGTGGGCAAAGCTTATACTTGGGCCAGAAGGCAGAATATAGGAAACTACATGAAAACATGAATAATTCAGTGAAAATGACTGTAAACAAATGAGAACTTGTTTAGAACAGATGAAAGAGATTCTCCAAGTCAGTTCTTAGTGTAGAAAAGGTAGCTAAATCCGGGAAATCCTTAATTCGAGTTAAGATAACATCAAACACTGTATGAATCCTATATTCATTACTTAAAGGAAACTAGAGTGGTAAATGTGTGTTATACAAGGCAGAATACCATTGAAATAGAGAAAGAAACACTTTCAGCAGCTTTGGAAAGGCTTAAACTTCACTGAAATGTAGTACTACACTCTATAACACAGTTGAGAGACAACGTTCCCTAGCTGCCTCAGTTCATAACAGATTGTAGGAAGGTGTTTGATAAAGTAGGCAAAGCTTATACTTGGGCCAGAAGGCAGAATATAGGAAACTACATGAAAACATGAATAATTCAGTGAAAATGACTGTAAACAGATGAGAACTTGTTTAGAACAGCTGAAAGAGAAACTCCAAGTCAGTTCTTAGTGTAGAAAAGGTAGCTAAGATAAGGGAAATCCTTAATACCAGTTAAGATCCCATGAAACATTGTATGAACCCTATATTCTTTACTTAAAGGAAACTAGAGTGGTAAATGTGTGTTATACAAGGCAGAATACCATTGAAATAGAGAAAGAAACAGGTTCGGCAGCTTTGGAAAGCCTTACACTACACTGAAATGTAGTACTACACTCTATAACACAGTTCAGAGACAATGTTCCCTAGCTGCCTCAGTTCATAACAGAGTGTAGGAAGGTGTTTGATAAAGTGGGCAAAGCTTATACTTGGGCCAGAAGGCAGAATATAGGAAACTACATGAAAACATGAATAATTCAGTGAAAATGACTGTAAACACATGAGAACTTGTTTAGAACAGCTGAAAGAGAATCTCCAAGTCAGTTCTTAGTGTAGAAAAGGTAGCTAAGATAAGGGAAATCCTTAATTCGAGTTAAGATAACATCAAACACTGTATGAATCCTATATTCATTACTTAAAGGAGACTAGAGTGGTAAATGTGTGTTATACAAGGCAGCATACCATTGAAATAGAGAAAGAAACAGGTTCGGCAGCTTTGGAAAGCCTTACACTACACTGAAATGTAGTACTACACTCTATAACACAGTTCAGAGACAATGTTCCCTAGCTCCCTCAGTTCATAACAGTGTGTAGGAAGTTGTTTGATAAGGTGGGCAAAGCTTATACTTGGGCCAGAAGGCAGAATATAGGAAACTACATGAAAACATGAATAATTCATTGAAAATAACTGTAAACAGATTTGAACTTGTTAGAACAGCTGAAAGAGAATCTCCAAGTCAGTTCTTAGTGTAGAAAAGGTAGCTAAGATAAGGGAAATCCTTAATTCCAGTTAAGATCACATGAAACACTCTATGAATCCTATATTCTTTACTTAAAGGAGACTAGAGTGGTAAATGTGTGTTATACAAGGCAGAATACCATTGAAATAGAGAAACAAACACGTTCGGCAGCTTTGGAAAGCCTTACACTTCACTGAAATGTAGTACTACACTCTATAACACAGTTGAGAGACAATGTTCCCGAGCTGCCTCAGTTCATAACAGTGTGTAGGAAGTTGTTTGATAAAGTGGGCAAAGCTTATACTTGGGCCAGAAGGCAGAATATAGGAAACTACATGAAAACATGAATAATTCAGTGAAAATGACTGTAAACAGATGAGAACTTGTTTAGAACAGATGAAAGAGATTCTCCAAGTCAGTTCTTAGTGTAGAAAAGGTAGCTAAATCCGGGAAATCCTTAATTCGAGTTAAGATAACATCAAACACTGTATGAATCCTATATTCATTACTTAAAGGAGACTAGAGTGGTAAATGTTTGTTATACAAGGCAGAATACCATTGAAATAGAGAAACAAACACGTTCGGTAGCTTTGGAAAGCCTTACACTACACTGAAATGTAGTACTACACTCTATAACACAGTTCAGAGACAATGTTCCCTAGCTCCCTCAGTTCATAACAGTGTGTAGGAAGTTGTTTGATAAGGTGGGCAAAGCTTATACTTGGGCCAGAAGGCAGAATATAGGAAACTACATGAAAACATGAATAATTCATTGAAAATGACTGTAAACGGATGAGAACTTGTTTAGAACAGCTGAAAGAGAATCTCCAAGTCGGTTCTTAGTGTAGAAAAGGTAGCTAAGATAAGGGAAATCCTTAATTCCAGTTAAGATCACATGAAACACTCTATGAATCCTATATTCTTTACTTAAAGGAAACTAGAGTGGTAAATGTGTGTTATACAAGGCAGAATACCATTGAAATAGAGAAACAAACACGTTCGGCAGCTTTGGAAAGCCTTACACTTCACTGAAATGTTGTACTACACTCTATAACACAGTTGAGAGACAATGTTCCCTAGCTCCCTCAGTTCATAACAGTGTGTAGGAAGTTGTTTGATAAAGTGGCCAAAGCTTATACTTGGGCCAGAAGGCAGAATATAGGAAACTACATGAAAACTTGAATAATTCAGTGAAAATGACTATAAACAGATGAGAACTTGTTTAGAACAGCTGAAAGAGAATCTCCAAGTCAGTTCTTAGTGTAGAAAAGGTAGCTAAGATAAGGAAAATCCTTAATTCCAGTTAAGATCACATGAAACACTCTATGAATCCTATATTCTTTACTTAAAGGAGACTAGAGTGGTAAATGTGTGTTATACAAGGCAGAATACCATTGAAATAGAGAAAGAAACACTTTCGGCAGCTTTGGAAAGGCTTACACTTCACTGAAATGTAGTACTACACTCTATAACACACTTGAGAGACAATGTTCCAGAGCTGCCTCAGTTCATAACAGTGTGTAGGAAGTTGTTTGATAAAGTGGGCAAAGCTTATACTTGGGCCAGAAGGCAGAATATAAGAAACTGCATGAAAACATGAATAATTCATTGAAAACGACTGTAAACACATGAGAACTTGTTTAGCACAGCTGAAAGAGAATCTCCAAGTCAGTTCTTAGTGTAGAAAACGTAGCTAAGATCCGGGAAATCCTTAATTCGAGTTAAGATCACATGAAACACTGTATGAATCCTATATTCTTTACTTAAAGGAAACTAGAGTGGTAAATGTGTGTTATACAAGGCAGAATACCATTGAAATAGAGAAAGAAACACTTTCGAAAGCTTTGGAAAGCCTTACACTTCACTGAAATGTAGTACTACACTGTATAACACAGTTGAGAGACAATGTTCCAGAGCTGCCTCAGTTCATAACAGTGTGTAGGAAGTTGTTTGATAAAGTGGGCAAAGCTTATACTTGGGCCAGAAGGCAGAATATAAGAAACTGCATGAAAACATGAATAATTCATTGAAAACGACTGTAAACACATGAGAACTTGTTTAGCACAGCTGAAAGAGAATCTCCAAGTCAGTTCTTAGTGTAGAAAAGGTAGCTAAGATCCGGGAAATCCTTAATTCGAGTTAAGATCACATGAAACACTGTATGAATCCTATATTCTTTACTTAAAGGAAACTAGAGTGGTAAATGTGTGTTATACAAGGCAGAATACCATTGAAATAGAGAAAGAAACACTTTCGGCAGCTTTGGAAAGGCTTACACTTCACTGAAATGTAGTACTACACTCTATAACACAGTTGAGAGACAATGTTCCCTAGCTGCCTCAGTTCATAACAGAGTGTAGGAAGGTGTTTGATAAAGTGGGCAAAGCTTATACTTGGGCCAGAAGGCAGAATATAGGAAACTACATGAAAACATGAATAATTCAGTGAAAATGACTGTAAACACATGAGAACTTGTTTAGAACAGCTGAAAGAGAATCTCTAAGTCAGTTCTTAGTGTAGAAAAGGTAGCTAAGATAAGGGAAATTCTTAATTCGAGTTAAGATAACATCAAATACTGTATGAATCCTATATTCATTACTTAAAGGAGACTAGAGTGGTAAATGTGTGTTATACAAGGCAGAATACCATTGAAATAGAGAAAGAAACACGTTCGGCAGCTTTGGAAAGCCTTACACTACACTGACATGTAGTACTACACTCTATAACACAGTTCAGAGACAATGTTCCCTAGCTCCCTCAGTTCATAACAGTGTGTAGGAAGTTGTTTGATAAGGTGGGCAAAGCTTATACTTGGGCCAGAAGGCAGAATATAGGAAACTACATGAAAACATGAATAATTCATTGAAAATGACTGTAAACGGATGAGAACTTGTTTAGAACAGCTGAAAGAGAATCTCCAACTCGGTTCTTAGTGTAGAAAAGGTAGCTAAGATAAGGGAAATCCTTAATACCAGTTAAGATACCATGAAACATTGTATGAATCCTATATTCTTTACTTAAAGGAAACTAGAGTGGTAAATGTGTGTTATACAAGGCAGAATACCATTGAAATAGAGAAAGAAACACTTTCGGCAGCTTTGGAAAGGCTTACACTTCACTGAAATGTAGTACTACACTCTATAACACAGTTGAGAGACAATGTTCCAGAGCTGCCTCAGTTCATAACAGTGTGTAGGAAGTTGTTTGATAAAGTGGGCAAAGCTTATACTTGGGCCAGAAGGCAGAATATAAGAAACTGCATGAAAACATGCATAATTCATTGAAAACGACTGTAAACACATGAGAACTTGTTTAGCACAGCTGAAAGAGAATCTCCAAGTCAGTTCTTAGTGTAGAAAAGGTAGCTAAGATCCGGGAAATCCTTAATTCGAGTTAAGATCACATGAAACACTGTATGAATCCTATATTCTTTACTTAAAGGAAACTAGAGTGGTAAATGTGTGTTATACAAGGCAGAATACCATTGAAATAGAGAAAGAAACACTTTCGGCAGCTTTGGAAAGGCTTACACTTCACTGAAATGTAGTACTACACTCTATAACACAGTTGAGAGACAATGTTCCCTAGCTGCCTCAGTTCATAACAGAGTGTAGGAAGGTGTTTGATAAAGTAGGCAAAGCTTATACTTGGGCCAGAAGGCAGAATATAGGAAACTACATGAAAACATGAATAATTCAGTGAAAATGACTGTAAACAGATGAGAACTTGTTTAGAACAGCTGAAAGAGAAACTCCAAGTCAGTTCTTAGTGTAGAAAAGGTAGCTAAGATAAGGGAAATCCTTAATACCAGTTAAGATACCATGAAACATTGTATGAATCCTATATTCTTTACTTAAAGGAAACTAGAGTGGTAAATGTGTGTTATACAAGGCAGAATACCATTGAAATAGAGAAAGAAACACTTTCGGCAGCTTTGGAAAGGCTTACACTTCACTGAAATGTAGTACTACACTCTATAACACAGTTGAGAGACAATGTTCCCTAGCTTCCTCAGTTCATAACAGAGTGTAGGAAGGTTTTTGATAAAGTGGGCAAAGCTTATACTTGGGCCAGAAGGCAGAATATAGGAAACTACATGAAAACATGAATAATTCAGTGAAAATGACTGTAAACAGATGAGAACTTGTTTAGAACTGCTGAAAGAGAATCTCCAAGTCAGTTCTTAGTGTAGAAAAGGTAGCTGAGATAAGGAAAATCCTTAATTCGAGTTAAGATAACATCAAACACTGTATGAATCCTATATTCATTACTTAAAGGAGACTAGAGTGGTAAATGTGTGTTATACAAGGCAGAATACCATTGAAATAGAGAAAGAAACAAGTTCGGCAGCTTTGGAAAGCCTTACACTTCACTGAAATGTAGTACTACACTCTATAACACAGTTGAGAGACAATGTTCCCTAGCTCCCTCAGTTCATAACAGTGTGTAGGAAGTTGTTTGATAAAGTGGCCAAAGCTTATACTTGGGCCAGAAGGCAGAATATAGGAAACTACATGAAAACTTGAATAATTCAGTGAAAATGACTGTAAACAGATGAGAACTTGTTTAGAACAGCTGAAAGAGAATCTCCAAGTCAGTTCTTAGTGTAGAAAAGGTAGCTAAGATAAGGAAAATCCTTAATTCGAGTTAAGATAACATCAAACACTGTATGAATCCTATATTCATTACTTAAAGGAGACTAGAGTGGTAAATGTGTGTTATAAAAGGCAGAATACCATTGAAATAGAGAAAGAAACAAGTTCGGCAGCTTTGGAAAGCCTTACACTTCACTGAAATGTAGTACTGCACTCTATAACACAGTTGAGAGAAAATGTTCCCTAGCTCCCTCAGTTCATAACAGTGTGTAGGAAGTTGTTTGATAAAGTGGCCAAATCTTATACTTGGGCCAGAAGGCAGAATATAGGAAACTACATGAAAACATGAATAATTCAGTGAAAATGACTGTAAACAGATGAGAACTTGTTTAGAACAGCTGAAAGAGAATCTCCAAGTCAGTTCCTAGTGTAGAAAAGGTAGCTAAGATAATGGAAATCCTTAATTCTAGTTAAGATAACATCAAACACTGTATGAATCCTATATTCATTACTTAAAGGAGACTAGAGTGGTAAATGTGTGTTATACAAGGCAGAATACCATTGAAATAGAGAAAGAAACAGGTTTGGCAGCTTTGGAAAGCCTTACACTACACTGAAATGTAGTACTACACTCTATAACACAGTTCAGAGACAATGTTCCCTAGCTCCCTCAGTTCATAACAGTGTGTAGGAAGTTGTTTGATAAAGTGGCCAAAGCTTATACTTGGGCCAGAAGGCAGAATATAGGAAACTACATGAAAACATGAATAATTCAGTGAAAATGACTGTAAACAGATGAAAACTTGTTTAGAACAGCTGAAAGAGAATCTCCAAGTCAGTTCTTAGTGTAGAAAAGGTAGCTAAGATCCGGGAAATCCTTAATTCGAGTTATGATCACATGAAACACTGTATGAATCCTATATTCTTTACTTAAAGGAAACTAGAGTGGTAAATGTGTGTTATACAAGGCAGAATACCATTGAAATAGAGAAAGAAACACTTTCAGCAGCTTTGGAAAGGCTTAAACTTCACTGAAATGTAGTACTACACTCTATAACACAGTTGAGAGACAACGTTCCCTAGCTGCCTCAGTTCATAACAGATTGTAGGAAGGTGTTTGATAAAGTAGGCAAAGCTTATACTTGGGCCAGAAGGCAGAATATAGGAAACTACATGAAAACATGAATAATTCAGTGAAAATGACTGTAAACAGATGAGAACTTGTTTAGAACAGCTGAAAGAGAAACTCCAAGTCAGTTCTTAGTGTAGAAAAGGTAGCTAAGATAAGGGAAATCCTTAATACCAGTTAAGATCCCATGAAACATTGTATGAACCCTATATTCTTTACTTAAAGGAAACTAGAGTGGTAAATGTGTGTTATACAAGGCAGAATACCATTGAAATAGAGAAAGAAACAGGTTCGGCAGCTTTGGAAAGCCTTACACTACACTGAAATGTAGTACTACACTCTATAACACAGTTCAGAGACAATGTTCCCTAGCTGCCTCAGTTCATAACAGAGTGTAGGAAGGTGTTTGATAAAGTGGGCAAAGCTTATACTTGGGCCAGAAGGCAGAATATAGGAAACTACATGAAAACATGAATAATTCAGTGAAAATGACTGTAAACACATGAGAACTTGTTTAGAACAGCTGAAAGAGAATCTCCAAGTCAGTTCTTAGTGTAGAAAAGCTAGCTAAGATAAGGGAAATCCTTAATTCGAGTTAAGATAACATCAAACACTGTATGAATCCTATATTCATTACTTAAAGGAGACTAGAGTGGTAAATGTGTGTTATACAAGGCAGCATACCATTGAAATAGAGAAAGAAACAGGTTCGGCAGCTTTGGAAAGCCTTACACTACACTGAAATGTAGTACTACACTCTATAACACAGTTCAGAGACAATGTTCCCTAGCTCCCTCAGTTCATAACAGTGTGTAGGAAGTTGTTTGATAAGGTGGGCAAAGCTTATACTTGGGCCAGAAGGCAGAATATAGGAAACTACATGAAAACATGAATAATTCATTGAAAATAACTGTAAACAGATTTGAACTTGTTAGAACAGCTGAAAGAGAATCTCCAAGTCAGTTCTTAGTGTAGAAAAGGTAGCTAAGATAAGGGAAATCCTTAATTCCAGTTAAGATCACATGAAACACTCTATGAATCCTATATTCTTTACTTAAAGGAGACTAGAGTGGTAAATGTGTGTTATACAAGGCAGAATACCATTGAAATAGAGAAACAAACACGTTTGGCAGCTTTGGAAAGCCTTACACTTCACTGAAATGTAGTACTACACTCTATAACACAGTTGAGAGACAATGTTCCCGAGCTGCCTCAGTTCATAACAGTGTGTAGGAAGTTGTTTGATAAAGTGGGCAAAGCTTATACTTGGGCCAGAAGGCAGAATATAGGAAACTACATGAAAACATGAATAATTCAGTGAAAATGACTGTAAACAAATGAGAACTTGTTTAGAACAGATGAAAGAGATTCTCCAAGTCAGTTCTTAGTGTAGAAAAGGTAGCTAAATCCGGGAAATCCTTAATTCGAGTTAAGATAACATCAAACACTGTATGAATCCTATATTCATTACTTAAAGGAGACTAGAGTGGTAAATGTGTGTTATACAAGGCAGAATACCATTGAAATAGAGAAAGAAACACGTTCGGCAGCTTTGGAAAGCCTTACACTACACTGAAATGTAGTACTACACTCTATAACACAGTTCAGAGACAATGTTCCCTAGCTCCCTCAGTTTATAACAGTGTGTAGGAAGTTGTTTGATAAGGTGGGCAAAGCTTATACTTGTGCCAGAAGGCAGAATATAGGAAACTACATGAAAACATGAATAATTCATTGAAAATGACTGTAAACAGATGAGAACTTGTTTAGAACAGCTGAAAGAGAATCTCCAAATCAGTTCTTAGTGCAGAAAAGGTAGCTAAGATCCGGGAAATACTTAATTCAAGTTAAGATGACTTGAAACACTCTATGAATCCTATATTGTTACTTAAAGGAGACTACAGTGGTAAATGTGTGTTATACAAGGCAGAATACCATTGAAATAGAGAAAGAAACACGTTCGGCAGCTTTGGAAAGGCTTACACTTCACTGAAATGTAGTACTACAGTCTATAACACAGTTGAGAGACAATGTTCCCTAGCTGCCTCAGTTCATAACAGAGTGTAGGAAGGTGTTTGATAAAGTAGGCAAAGCTTATACTTGGGCCAGAAGGCAGAATATAGGAAACTACATGAAAACATGAATAATTCAGTGAAAATGACTGTAAACAGATGAGAACTTGTTTAGAACTGCTGAAAGAGAATCTCCAAGTCAGTTCTTAGTGTAGAAAAGGTAGCTGAGATAAGGAAAATCCTTCATTCGAGTTAAGATAACATCAAACACTGTATGAATCCTATATTCATTACTTAAAGGAGACTAGAGTGGTAAATGTGTGTTATAAAAGGCAGAATACCATTGAAATAGAGAAAGAAACACGTTTGGCAGCTTTGGAAAGCCTTACACTTCACTGAATCGTAGTACTACACTCTATAACACAGTTGAGAGACAATGTTCCCTAGCTCACTCAGTTCATAACAGTGTGTAGGAAGTTGTTTGATAAAGTGGCCAAAGCTTATACTTGGGCCAGAAGGCAAAATATAGGAAAATACATGAAAACATGAATAATTCACTGAAAATGAATGTAAACAGATGAGAACTTGTTTAGAACAGCTTAAAGAGAATCTCCAAGTCAGTTCTTAGTGTAGAAAAGGTAGCTAAGATAAGGGAAATCCTTAATTCGATTTAAGATCACATGAAACACTGTATGAATCCTATATTCTTTACTTAAAGGAGACTAGAGTGGTAAATGTGTGTTATATAAGGCAGAATACCATTGAAATAGAGAAAGAAACACGTTTGGCAGCTTTGGAAAGCCTTACACTTCACTGAAATGTAGTACTACACTCTATAACACAGTTGAGAGACAATGTTCCCTAGCTCACTCAGTTCATAACAGTGTCTAGGAAGTTGTTTGATAAAGTGGGCAAAGCTTATACTTGGGCCAGAAGGCCGAATATAGGAAACTACATGAAAACATGAATAATTCATTGAAAATGACTGTAAACAGATGAGAACTTGTTTAGAACAGCTGAAAGAGAATCTCCAAGTCAGTTCTTAGTGTAGAAAAGGTAGCTAAGATAAGGAAAATCCTTAATTCGAGTTAAGATAACATCAAACACTGTATGAATCCTATATTCATTACTTAAAGGAGACTAGAGTGGTAAATGTGTGTTATACAAGGCAGAATACCATTGAAATAGAGAAAGAAACACGTTCGGCAGCTTTGGAAAGCCTTACACTTCACTGAATCGTAGTACTACACTCTATACCACAGTTGAGAGACAATGTTCCCTAGCTCCCTCAGTTCATAACAGTGTGTAGGAAGTTGTTTGATAAAGTGGGCAAAGCTTATACTTGGGCCAGAAGGCAAAATATAGGAAAATACATGAAAACATGAATAATTCACTGAAAATGAATGTAAACAGATGAGAACTTGTTTAGAACAGCTGAAAGAGAATCTCCAAGTCAGTTCTTAGTGTAGAAAAGGTAGCTAAGATAAGGGAAATCCTTAATACCAGTTAACATCACATGAAACACTATATGAATCCTATATTCTTTACTTAAAGGAGACTAGAGTGGTAAATGTGTGTTATACAAGGCAGAATACCATTGAAATAGAGAAAGAAACACTTTCGGCAGCTTTGGAAAGCCTTACACTTCACTGAAATGTAGTACTACACTCTATAACACAGTTGAGAGACTATGTTCCTAGCTCCCTCAGTTCATAACAGTGTGTAGGAAGTTGTTTGATAAAGTGGGCAAAGCTTATACTTGGGCCAGAAGGCAGAATATAGGAAACTACATGAAAACATGAATAATTCATTGAAAATGACTGTAAACAGATGAGAACTTGTTTAGAACAGCTGAAAGAGAATCTCCAAGTCAGTTCTTAGTGTTGAAAAGGTAGCTAAGATCCGGGAAATCCTTAATTCGAGTTAAGATCACATGAAACACTGTATGAATCCTATATTCTTTACTTAAAGGAGACTAGAGTGGTAAATGTGTGTTATATAAGGCAGAATACCATTGAAATAGAGAAAGAAACACGTTTGGCAGCTTTGGAAAGCCTTACACTTCACTGAAATGTAGTACTACACTCTATAACACAGTTGAGAGACAATGTTCCCTAGCTCACTCAGTTCATAACAGTGTGTAGGAAGTTGTTTGATAAAGTGGGCAAAGCTTATACTTGGGCCAGAAGGCAGAATATAGGAAACTACATGAAAACATGAATAATTCATTGAAAATGACTGTAAACAGATGAGAACTTGTTTAGAACAGCTGAAAGAGAATCTCCAAGTCAGTTCTTAGTGTAGAAAAGGTAGCTAAGATAAGGGAAATCCTTAATACCAGTTAAGATACCATGAAACATTGTATGAATCCTATATTCTTTACTTAAAGGAAACTAGAGTGGTAAATGTGTGTTATACAAGGCAGAATACCATTGAAATAGAGAAAGAAACACTTTCGGCAGTTTTGGAAAGGCTTACACTTCACTGAAATGTAGTACTACACTCTATAACACAGTTGAGAGACAATGTTCCAGAGCTGCCTCAGTTCATAACAGTGTGTAGGAAGTTGTTTGATAAAGTGGGCAAAGCTTATACTTGGGCCAGAAGGCAGAATATAAGAAACTGCATGAAAACATGCATAATTCATTGAAAACGACTGTAAACACATGAGAACTTGTTTAGCACAGCTGAAAGAGAATCTCCAAGTCAGTTCTTAGTGTAGAAAAGGTAGCTAAGATCCGGGAAATCCTTAATTCGAGTTAAGATCACATGAAACACTGTATGAATCCTATATTCTTTACTTAAAGGAAACTAGAGTGGTAAATGTGTGTTATACAAGGCAGAATACCATTGAAATAGAGAAAGAAACACTTTCGGCAGCTTTGGAAAGGCTTACACTTCACTGAAATGTAGTACTACACTCTATAACACAGTTGAGAGACAATGTTCCCTAGCTGCCTCAGTTCATAACAGAGTGTAGGAAGGTGTTTGATAAAGTAGGCAAAGCTTATACTTGGGCCAGAAGGCAGAATATAGGAAACTACATGAAAACATGAATAATTCAGTGAAAATGACTGTAAACAGATGAGAACTTGTTTAGAACAGCTGAAAGAGAAACTCCAAGTCAGTTCTTAGTGTAGAAAAGGTAGCTAAGATAAGGGAAATCCTTAATACCAGTTAAGATACCATGAAACATTGTATGAATCCTATATTCTTTACTTAAAGGAAACTAGAGTGGTAAATGTGTGTTATACAAGGCAGAATACCATTGAAATAGAGAAAGAAACACTTTCGGCAGCTTTGGAAAGGCTTACACTTCACTGAAATGTAGTACTACACTCTATAACACAGTTGAGAGACAATGTTCCCTAGCTGCCTCAGTTCATAACAGAGTGTAGGAAGGTGTTTGATAAAGTGGGCAAAGCTTATACTTGGGCCAGAAGGCAGAATATAGGAAACTACATGAAAACATGAATAATTCAGTGAAAATGACTGTAAACAGATGAGAACTTGTTTAGAACTGCTGAAAGAGAATCTCCAAGTCAGTTCTTAGTGTAGAAAAGGTAGCTGAGATAAGGAAAATCCTTAATTCGAGTTAAGATAACATCAAACACTGTATGAATCCTATATTCATTACTTAAAGGAGACTAGAGTGGTAAATGTGTGTTATACAAGGCAGAATACCATTGAAATAGAGAAAGAAACAAGTTCGGCAGCTTTGGAAAGCCTTACACTTCACTGAAATGTAGTACTACACTCTATAACACAGTTGAGAGACAATGTTCCCTAGCTCCCTCAGTTCATAACAGTGTGTAGGAAGTTGTTTGATAAGGTGGGCAAAGCTTATACTTGGGCCAGAAGGCAGAATATAGGAAACTACATGAAAACATGAATAATTCATTAAAATGACTGTAAACAGATGAGAAC
The DNA here is from genome assembly GCF_964339955.1 of Pipistrellus hanaki. Lineage (NCBI taxonomy): Eukaryota > Metazoa > Chordata > Mammalia > Chiroptera > Vespertilionidae > Pipistrellus > Pipistrellus hanaki. The sequence goes on from NC_140511.1 coordinate 1,052,920, forward strand.
TTGTTTAGAACAGCTGAAAGAGAATCTCCAAGTCAGTTCTTAGTGTAGAAAAGGTAGATAAGATAAGGGAAATCCTTAATTCCAGTTAAGATCACATGAAACACTCTATGAATCCTATATTCTTTACTTAAAGGAGACTAGAGTGGTAAATGTGTGTTATACAAGGCAGAATACCATTGAAATAGAGAAACAAACACGTTCGGCAGCTTTGGAAAGCCTTACACTTCACTGAAATATAGTACTACACTCTATAACACAGTTGAGAGACAATGTTCCCGAGCTGCCTCAGTTCATAACAGTGTGTAGGAAGTTGTTTGATAAAGTGGGCAAAGCTTATACTTGGGCCCGAAGGCAGAACATAGGAAACTACATGAAAACATAAATAATTCAGTGAAAATGACTGTAAACAGATGAGAACTTGTTTAGAACAGATGAAAAATATTCTCCAAGTCAGTTCTTAGTGTAGAAAAGGTAGCTAAGATAAGGAAAATCCTTAATTGGAGTTCAGATAACATCAAACACTGTATGAATCCTATATTCATTACTTACAGGAGACTAGAGTGGTAAATGTGTGTTATACAAGGCAGAATACCATTGAAATAGAGAAAGAAACAAGTTCGGCAGCTTTGGAAAGCCTTACACTTCACTGAAATGTAGTACTACACTCTATAACACAGTTGAGAGACAATGTTCCCTAGCTCCCTCAGTTCATAACAGTGTGTAGGAAGTTGTTTGATAAAGTGGCCAAAGCTTATACTTGGGCCAGAAGGCAGAATATAGGAAACTACATGAAAACATGAATAATTCAGTGAAAATGACTGTAAACAGATGAGAACTTGTTTAGAACTGCTGAAAGAGAATCTCCAAGTCAGTTCTTAGTGTAGAAAAGGTAGCTGAGATAAGGAAAATCCTTCATTCGAGTTAAGATAACATCAAACACTGTATGAATCCTATATTCATTACTTAAAGGAGACTAGAGTGGTAAATGTGTGTTATACAAGGCAGAATACCATTGAAATAGAGAAAGAAACACGTTCGGCAGCTTTGGAAAGCCTTACACTTCACTGAAATGTAGTACTACACTCTATAACACAGTTGAGAGACAATGTTCCCTAGCTCCCTCAGTTCATAACAGTGTGTAGGAAGTTGTTTGATAAAGTGGGCAAAGCTTATACTTGGGCCAGAAGGCAAAATATAGGAAAATACATGAAAAGATGAATAATTCACTGAAAATGAATGTAAACAGATGAGAACTTGTTTAGAACAGCTGAAAGAGAATCTCCAAGTCAGTTCTTAGTGTAGAAAAGGTAGCTAAGATAAGGGAAATCCTTAATACCAGTTAACATCACATGAAACACTATATGAATCCTATATTCTTTACTTAAAGGAGACTAGAGTGGTAAATGTGTGTTACACAAGGCAGAATACCATTGAAATAGAGAAAGAAACACTTTCGGCAGCTTTGGAAAGCCTTACACTTCACTGAAATGTAGTACTACACTCTATAACACAGTTGAGAGACTATGTTCCTAGCTCCCTCAGTTCATAACAGTGTGTAGGAAGTTGTTTGATAAAGTGGGCAAAGCTTATACTTGGGCCTGAAGGCAGAATATAGGAAACTACATGAAAACATGAATAATTCATTGAAAATGACTATAAACAGATGAGAACTTGTTTAGAACAGCTGAAAGAGAATCTCCAAGTCAGTTCTTAGTGTAGAAAAGGTAGCTAAGATCCGGGAAATCCTTAATTCGAGTTAAGATCACATGAAACACTGTATGAATCCTATATTCTTTACTTAAAGGAGACTAGAGTGGTAAATGTGTGTTATATAAGGCAGAATACCATTGAAATAGAGAAAGAAACACGTTTGGCAGCTTTGGAAAGCCTTACACTTCACTGAAATGTAGTACTACACTCTATAACACAGTTGAGAGACAATGTTCCCTAGCTCACTCAGTTCATAACAGTGTGTAGGAAGTTGTTTGATAAAGTGGGCAAAGCTTATACTTGGGCCAGAAGGCAGAATATAGGAAACTACATGAAAACATGAATAATTCATTGAAAATGACTGTAAACAGATGAGAACTTGTTTAGAACAGCTGAAAGAGAATCTCCAAGTCAGTTCTTAGTGTAGAAAAGGTAGCTAAGATCCGGGAAATCCTTAATTCGAGTTAAGATGACTTGAAACACTGTAGGAATCCTATATTCTTTACTTAAAGGAGACTGGAGTTGTAAATGTGTGTTTTACAAGGCAGAATACCATTGAAATAGAGAAAGAAACAAGTTCGGCAGCTTCGGAAAGCCTTACACTTCACTGAAATGTAGTACTACACTCTATAACACAGTTGAGAGACAATGTTCCCGAACTGCCTCAGTTCATAACAGTGTGTAGGAAGTTGTTTGATAAAGTGGGCAAAGCTTATACTTGGTCAAGAAGGCAGAATATAGGAAACTACATGAAAACATGGATAATTCAGAGAAAATGACTGTAAACAGATGAGAACTTGTTTAGAACAGCTCAAAGAGATTCTCCAGTCAGTTCTTATTGTAGTAAATGTAGCTAAGATCCGGGAAATCTTTAATTCGAGTTAAGATCACATGAAACACTGTATGAATCCTATATTCTTTACTTAAAGGAGACTAGAGTGCTAAATGTGTGTTATACAAGGTAGAATACCATTGAAATAGAGAATTAAACACGTTTGGCAGCTTTGGACAGCCTTACACTTCACTAAAATGTAGTACAACACTCTATAACACAGTTGAGAGGCAATGTTCCCGAGCTGCCTCAGTTCATAACAGTGTGTAGGAAGTTGTTTGATAAAGTGGGCAAAGCTTATACTTGGACCAGAAGGCAGAATATAGGAAACTACATGAAAACATGGATAATTCAGAGAAAATGACTGTAAACAGATGAGAACTTGTTTAGAACAGCTTAAAGACATTCTCCAAGTCAGTTCTTAGTGTAGAAAAGGTAGCTAAGATCCGGGAAATCCTTAATTCAAGTTAAGATCACATGAGACACTGTAGTAATCCTATATTCTTTACTTAAAGGAGACTGGAGTGGTAAATGTGTGTTTTACAAGGCAGAATACCATTGAAATAGAGAAAAAAACACGTTTGGCAGCTTTGGAAGTCCTTACACTTCACTGAAATATAGTACTACACTCTGTAACACAGTTGAGAGACAATGTTCCCGAGCTGCTTCAGTTCATAACAGTGTGTAGGAAGTTGTTTGATAATGTGGGCACAGCTTATACTTGGACCAGAAGGCAGAATATAGGAAACTACATGAAAACATGGATAATTCAGAGAAAATGACTGTAAACAGATGAGAACTTGTTTAGAACAGCTCAAAGAGATTCTCCAGTCAGTTCTTATTGTAGTAAATGTAGCTAAGATCCGGGAAATCCTTAATTCGAGTTAAGATCACATGAAACACTGTATGAATCCTATATTCTTTACTTAAAGGAGACTAGAGTGCTAAATGTGTGTTATACGAGGTAGAATACCATTAAAATAGAGAATTAAACACGTTTGGCAGCTTTGGAAAGCCTTACACTTCACTGAAATGTAGTACTACACTGTATAACACAATTGAGAGACAATGTTCCCGAGCTGCCTCAGTTCATAACAGTGTGTAGGAAGTTGTTTGATAACGTGGGCAAAGCTTATACTTGGACCAGAAGGCAGAATATAGGAAACTACATGAAAACATGGATAATTCAGAGAAAATGACTGTAAACAGATGAGAACTTGTTTAGAACAGCTCAAAGAGATTCTCCAGTCAGTTCTTATTGTAGTAAATGTAGCTAAGATCCGGGAAATCTTTAATTCGAGTTAAGATCACATGAAACACTGTATGAATCCTATATTCTTTACTTAAAGGAGACTAGAGTGCTAAATGTGAGTTAGACAAGGTAGAATACCATTGAAATAGAGAATTAAACACGTTTGGCAGCTTTGGACAGCCTTACACTTCACTAAAATGTAGTACAACACTCTATAACACAGTTGAGAGGCAATGTTCCCGAGCTGCCTCAGTTCATAACAGTCTGTAGGAAGTTGTTTGATAAAGTGGGCAAAGCTTAAACTTGGACCAGAAGGCAGAATATAGGAAACTACATGAAAACATGGATAATTCAGAGAAAATGGCTGGAAACATATGAGAACTTGTTTAGAAGAGCTGAAAGAGATTCTCCAAATCAGTTCTTAGTGTAGAAAAGGTAGCTAAGATCCGGGAAATCCTTAATTCAAGTTAAGATCACATGAAACACTGTATGAATCCTATATTCTTTACTTAAAGGAGACTGGAGTGGTAAATGTGTGTTTCACAAGGCAGAATACCATTGAAATAGAGAAAGAAACACGTTTGGCAGCTTCGGAAATCCTTACACTTCACTGAAATATAGTACTACACTCTGTAACACAGTTGAGAGACAATGTTCCCGAGCTGCCTCAGTTCAAAACAGTGTGTATTAAGTTGTTTGATAAAGTGGGCAAAGCTTATACTTGGACCAGAAGGCAGAATATAGGAAACTACATGAAAACATGGATAATTCAGAGAAAATGACTGTAAACAGATGAGAACTTGTTTAGAACCGCTCAAAGAGATTCTCCAGTCAGTTCTTATTGTAGTAATTGTAGCTAAGATCCGGGAAATCCTTAATTCGAGTTAAGATCACATGAAACACTGTATGAATCCTATATTCTTTACTTAAAGGAGACTAGAGTGCTAAATGTGTATTATACGAGGTAGAATACCATTGAAATAGAGAATTAAACACGTTTGGCAGCTTTGGAAAGCCTTACACTTCACTGAAATGTAGTACTACACTCTATAACACAGTTGAGAGACAATGTTCGCGAGCTGCCTCAGTTCATAACAGTGTGTAGGAAGTTGTTTGATAAAGTGGGCAAAGCTTATACTTGGACCAGAAGGCAGAATATAGGAAACCACATGAAAACATGGATAATTCAGAGAAAATGACTGTAAACAGATGAGAATTTTTTAGAACAGCTCAAAGAAATTCTCCAAGTCAGTTCTTAGTGTAGAAAAGGTAGCTAAGATCCGGGAAATCCTTAATTCAAGTTAAGATCACAAGAGACACTGATGTAATCCTATATTCTTTACTTAAAGTAGACTGGAGTGGTAAATGTGTGTTTTACAAGGCAGAATACCATTGAAATAGAGAAAAAAACACGTTTGGCAGCTTTGGAAGGCCTTACACTTCACTGAAATATAGTACTACACTCTGTAACACAGTTGAGCGACAATGTTCCCGAGCTGCCTCAGTTCATAACAGTGTGTAGGAAGTTGTTTGATAAAGTGGGCAAAGCTTAAACTTGGACCGGAAGGCAGAATATAGGAAACTACATGAAAACATGGATAATTCAGAGAAAATGACTGGAAACAGATGAGAACTTGTTTAGAACAGCTGAAAGAGATTCTCCAAATCAGTTCTTAGTGTAGAAAAGGTAGCTAAGATCCGGGAAATCCTTAATTCAAGTTAAGATCACATGAGACACTGTAGTAATCCTATATTCTTTACTTAAAGGAGACTGGAGTGGTAAATGTGTGTTTTACAAGGCAGAATACCATTGAAATAGAGAAAAAAACACGTTTGGCAGCTTTGGAAAGCCTTACACTTCACTGAAATGTAGTACTACACTCTATAACACAGTTGAGAGACAATGTTCCCGAACTGCCTCAGTTCATAACAGTGTGTAGGAAGTTGTTTGATAAAGTGGGCAAAGCTTATACTTGGACAAGAAGGCAGAATATAGGAAACTACATGAAAACATGGATAATTCAGAGAAAATGACTGTAAACAGATGATAATTTTTTAGAACACCTCAAAGAAATTCTCCAAGTCAGTTCTTAGTGTAGAAAAGGTAGCTAAGATCCGGGAAATCCTTAATTCAAGTTAAGATCACATGAGACACTGTTGTAATCCTATATTCTTTACTTAAAGGAGACTGGAGTGGTAAATGTGTGTTATACAAGGCAGAATACCATTGAAATAGAGAAAGAAACAAGTTCGGCAGCTTTGGAAAGCCTTACACTTCACTGAAATGTAGTACTACACTCTATAACACAGTTGAGAGACAATGTTCCCGAACTGCCTCAGTTCATAACAGTGTGTAGGAAGTTGTTTGATAAAGTGGGCAAAGCTTATACTTGGTCAAGAAGGCAGAATATAGGAAACTAAATGAAAACATGGATAATTCAGAGAAAATGACTGGAAACAGATGAGAACTTGTTTAGAACTGCTGAAAGAGATTCTCCAAATCAGTTCTTAGTGTAGAAAAGGTAGCTAAGATCCGGGAAATCCTTAATTCGAGTTAAGATGACTTGAAACACTGTAGGAATCCTATATTCTTTACTTAAAGGAGACTGGAGTTGTAAATGTGTGTTTTACAAGGCAGAATACCATTGAAATAGAGAAAGAAACACTTTCGTCAGCTTTGGAAAGCCTTACACTTCACTGAAATATAGTACTACACTCTGTAACACAGTTGAGAGAAAATGTTCCCGAGCTGCCTCAGTTCATAACAGTGTGTAGGAGGTTGTTTGATAAAGTGGGCAAAGCTTATACTTGGAACAGAAGGCAGAATATAGGAAACTACATGAAAACATGGATAATTCAGAGAAAATGACTGTAAACAGATGAGAACTTGTTTAGAACAGCTGAAAGAGATTCTCCAGTCAGTTCTTAGCGTAGTAAAGGTAGCTAAGATCCGGGAAATCCTTAATTCGAGTTAAGATCCCATGAAACACTGTATGAATCCTATATTCTTTACTTAAAGGAGACTAGTGTGGTAAATGTGTGTTATACAAGGCAGGATACCATTGAAATAGAGAAAGAAACACGTTCGGCAGCTTTGGAAAGCCTTATACTTCACTGAAATGTAGTACTACACTCTGTAACACAGTTGAGAGACAATGTTCCCGAGCTGCTTCAGTTCATAACAGTGTGTAGAAAGTTGTTTGATAAAGTGGGCAAAGCTTAAACTTGGACCAGAAGGCAGAATATAGGAAACTACATGAAAACATGGATAATTCAGAGAAAATGACTGGAAACAGATGAGAACTTGTTTAGATCAGCTGAAAGAGATTCTCCAAATCAGTTCTTAGTGTAGAAAAGGTAGCTAAGATCCAGGAAATCCTTAATTCAAGTTAAGATGACTTGAAACACTCTATGAATCCTATATTCTTACTTAAAGGAGACTAGAGTGGTAAATGTGTGTTATACAAGGCAGAATACCATTGAAATAGAGAAAGAAACAAGTTCGGCAGCTTTGGAAAGCCTTACACTTCACTGAAATATAGTACTACACTCTGTAACACAGTTGAGAGACAATGTTCCCGAGCTGCCTCAGTTCATAACAGTGTGTAGGAAGTTGTTTGATAAAGTGGGCAAAGCTTAAACTTGGACCAGAAGGCAGAATATAGGAAACTACATGAAAACATGGATAATTCAGAGAAAATGACTGGAAACAGATGAGAACTTGTTTAGAACAGCTGAAAGAGATTCTCCAAATCAGTTCTTAGTGTAGAAAAGGTAGCTAAGATCCGGGAAATCCTTAATTCAAGTTAAGATCACATGAAACACTGTATGAATCCTATATTCTTTACTTAAAGGAGACTGGAGTGGTAAATGTGTGTTTTACAAGGCAGAATACCATTGAAATAGAGAAAAAAAACACGTTTGGCAGCTTTGGAAAGCCTTACACTTCACTGAAATGTAGTACTACACTCTATAACACAGTTGAGAGACAATGTTCCCGAACTGCCTCAGTTCATAACAGTGTGTAGGAAGTTGTTTGATAAAGTGGGCAAAGCTTATACTTGGACAAGAAGGCAGAATATAGGAAACTACATGAAAACATGGATAATTCAGAGAAAATGACTGTAAACAGATGAGAATTTTTTAGAACAGCTCAAAGAAATTCTCCAAGTCAGTTCTTAGTGTAGAAAAGGTAGCTAAGATCCGGGAAATCCTTAATTCAAGTTAAGATCACATGAGACACTGTTGTAATCCTATATTCTTTACTTAAAGGAGACTGGAGTGGTAAATGTGTGTTTTACAAGGCAGAATACCATTGAAATAGAGAAAGAAACACTTTCGTCAGCTTTGGAAAGCCTTACACTTCACTGAAATATAGTACTACTCTGTGTAACACAGTTGAGAGACAATGTCCCCGAGCTGCCTCAGTTCATAACAGTGTGTAGGAGGTTCTTTGATAAAGTGGGCAAAGCTTATACTTGGACCAGAAGGCAGAATATAGGAAACTACATGAAAACATGGATAATTCAGAGAAAATGACTGTAAACAAATGAGAACTTGTTTAGAACAGCTGAAAGAGATTCTCCAGTCAGTTCTTAGCGTAGTAAAGGTAGCTAAGATCCGGGAAATCCTTAATTCGAGTTAAGATGACATGAAACACTGTATGAATCCTATATTCTTTACTTAAAGGAGACTAGAGTGCTAAATGTGTATTATACGAGGTAGAATACCATTGAAATAGAGAAAGAAACAAGTTCGGCAGCTTTGGAAAGCCTTACACTTCACTGAAATGTAGTACTACACTCTATAACACAGTTGAGAGACAATGTTCCCGAACTGCCTCAGTTCATAACAGTGTGTAGGAAGTTGTTTGATAAAGTGGGCAAAGCTTATACTTGGTCAAGAAGGCAGAATATAGGAAACTAAATGAAAACATGGATAATTCAGAGAAAATGACTGGAAACAGATGAGAACTTCTTTAGAACTGCTGAAAGAGATTCTCCAAATCAGTTCTTAGTGTAGAAAAGGTAGCTAAGATCCGGGAAATCCTTAATTCGAGTTAAGATGACTTGAAACACTGTAGGAATCCTATATTCTTTACTTAAAGGAGACTGGAGTGGTAAATGTGTGTTTTACAAGGCAGAATACCATTGAAATAGAGAAAGAAACACTTTCGTAAGCTTTGGAAAGCCTTACACTTCACTGAAGTATAGTACTACTCTACGTAACACAGTTGAGAGACAATGTTCCCGAGCTGCCTCAGTTCATAACAGTGTGTAGGAGGTTGTTTGATAAAGTGGGCAAAGCTTATACTTGGACCAGAAGGCAGAATATAGGAAACTATATGAAAACATGGATAATTCAGAGAAAATGACTGGAAACAGATGAGAACTTGTTTAGAACAGCTGAAAGAGAATCTCCAAATCAGTTCTTAGTGTAGAAAAGGTAGCTAAGATCCGGGAAATTCTTAATTCGAGTTAAGATCACATGAAACACTGTAGGAATCCTATATTCTTTACTTAAAGGAGTCTGGAGTTGTAAATGTGTGTTTTACAACGCAGAATACCATTGAAATAGAGAAAGAAACACTTTCGTCAGCTTTGGAAAGCCTTACACTTCACTGAAATATAGTACTACACTCTGTAACACAGTTGAGAGACAATGTTCCCGAGCTGCCTAAGTTCAAAACAGTGTGTATTAAGTTGTTTGATAAAGTGGGCAAAGCTTAAACTTGGACCAGAAGGCAGAATATAGGAAACTACATGAAAACATGGATAATTCAGAGAAAATGACTGGAAACAGATGAGAACTTGTTTAGAACAGCTGAAAGAGATTCTCCAAATCAGTTCTTAGTGTAGAAAAGGTAGCTAAGATCCGGGAAATCCTTAATTCGAGTTAAGATCACATGAAACACTGTAGGAATCCTATATTCTTTACTTAAATGAGTCTGGAGTTGTAAATGTGTGTTTTACAACGCAGAATACCATTGAAATAGAGAAAGAAACACTTTCGTCAGCTTTGGAAAGCCTTACACTTCACTGAAATATAGTACTACACTCTGTAACACAGTTGAGAGACAATGTTCCCGAGCTGCCTAAGTTCAAAACAGTGTGTATTAAGTTGTTTGATAAAGTGGGCAAAGCTTATACATGGACCAGAAGGCAGAATATAGGAAACTACATGAAAACATGGATAATTCAGAGAAAATGACTGTAAACAGATGAGAACTTGTTTAGAACAGCTCAAAGAGATTCTCCAGTCAATTCTTAGTGTAGTAAAGGTAGCTAAGATCCGGGAAATCCTTAATTCGAGTTCAGATCACATGAAACACTGTATGAATCCTATATTCTTTACTTAAAGAAGAATAGAGTGGTAAATGTGTGTTATACAAGGCAGAATACCATTGAAATAGAGAAAGGAACACGATCGGTAGCTTTGGAAAGCCTTATACTTCACTGAAATGTAGTACTACACTCTATAACACAGTTGAGAGACAATGTTCCCGAGCTGCCTCAGTTCATAACAGTGTGTAGGAAGTTCTTTGATAAAGGGGGCAAAGCTTATACTTGGTCCAAAAGGCAGAATATAGGAAACTACATGAAAACATGGATAATTCAGAGAAAATGACTGTAAACAGATGAGAACTTGTTTAGAACCGCTCACAGAGATTCTCCAGTCAGTTCTTAGCGTAGTAAAGGTAGCTAAGATCCGGGAAATCCTTAATTCGAGTTAAGATGACATGAAACACTGTATGAATCCTATATTCTTTACTTAAAGGAGACTAGAGTGGTAAATGTGTGTTATACAAGGCAGAATACCATTGAAATAGAGAAAGAAACACGTTCGGCAGCTTTGGAAAGCCTTATACTTCACTGAAATGTAGTACTACACTCTGTAACACAGTTGAGAGACAATGTTCCCGAGCTGCTTCAGTTCATAACAGTGTGTAGGAAGTTGTTTGATTACGTGGGCAAAGCTTATACTTGGACCAGAAGGCAGAATATAGGAAACTTCATGAAAACATGGATAATTCAGAGAAAATGACTGGAAACAGATGAGAACTTGTTTAGATCAGCTGAAAGAGATTCTCCAAATCAGTTCTTAGTGTAGAAAAGGTAGCTAAGATACAGGAAATCCTTAATTCAAGTTAAGATGACTTGAAACACTCTATGAATCCTATATTCTTACTTAAAGGAGACTAGAGTGGTAAATGTGTGTTATACAAGGCAGAATACCATTGAAATAGAGAAAGAAACAAGTTCGGCAGCTTTGGAAAGCCTTACACTTCACTGAAATGTAGTACTACACTCTATAACACAGTTGAGAGACAATGTTCCCGAACTGCCTCAGTTCATAACAGTGTGTAGGAAGTTGTTTGATAAAGTGGGCAAAGCTTATACTTGGTCAAGAAGGCAGAATATAGGAAACTAAATGAAAACATGGATAATTCAGAGAAAATGACTGGAAACAGATGAGAACTTGTTTAGAACTGCTGAAAGAGATTCTCCAAATCAGTTCTTAGTGTAGAAAAGGTAGCTAAGATCCGGGAAATCCTTAATTCGAGTTAAGATGACTTGAAACACTGTAGGAATCCTATATTCTTTACTTAAAGGAGACTGGAGTTGTAAATGTGTGTTTTACAAGGCAGAATACCATTGAAATAGAGAAAGAAACACTTTCGTCAGCTTTGGAAAGCCTTACACTTCACTGAAATATAGTACTACTCTCTGTAACACAGTTGAGAGACAATGTCCCCGAGCTGCCTCAGTTCATAACAGTGTGTAGGAGGTTGTTTGATAAAGTGGGCAAAGCTTATACTTGGACCAGAAGCCAGAAAATAGGAAACTACATGAAAACATGGATAATTCAGAGAAAATGACTGGAAACAGATGAGAACTTGTTTAGAATTGCTGAAAGAGATTCTCCAAATCAGTTCTTAGTGTAGAAAAGGTAGCTTTAGATCCGGGAAATCCTTAATTCGAGTTAAGATGACTTGAAACACTGTAGGAATCCTATATTCTTTACTTAAAGGAGACTGGAGTTGTAAATGTGTGTTTTACAAGGCAGAATACCATTGAAATAGAGAAAGAAACACTTTCGTCAGCTTTGGAAAGCCTTACACTTCACTGAAATATAGTACTACACTCTGTAACACAGTTGAGAGAAAATGTTCCCGAGCTGCCTCAGTTCATAACAGTGTGTAGGAGGTTGTTTGATAAAGTGGGCAAAGCTTATACTTGGACCAGAAGGCAGAATATAGGAAACTACATGAAAACATGGATAATTCAGAGAAAATGACTGGAAACAGATGAGAACTTGTTTAGATCAGCTGAAAGAGATTCTCCAAATCAGTTCTTAGTGTAGAAAAGGTAGCTAAGATCCAGGAAATCCTTCATTCAAGTTAAGATGACATGAAAAACTCTATGAATCCTATATTCTTACTTAAAGGAGACTAGAGTGGTAAATGTGTGTTATACAAGGCAGAATACCATTGAAATAGAGAAAGAAACAAGTTCGGCAGCTTTGGAAAGCCTTACACTTCACTGAAATGTAGTACTACACTCTATAACACAGTTGAGAGACAATGTTCCCGAACTGCCTCATTTCTTAACAGTGTGTAGGAAGTTGTTTGATAAAGTGGGCAAAGCTTATACTTGGTCAAGAAGGCAGAATATAGGAAACTAAATGAAAACATGGATAATTCAGAGAAAATGACTGGAAACAGATGAGAACTTGTTTAGAACTGCTGAAAGAGATTCTCCAAATCAGTTCTTAGTGTAGAAAAGGTAGCTAAGATCCGGGAAATCCTTAATTCGAGTTAAGATGACTTGAAACACTGTAGGAATCCTATATTCTTTACTTAAAGGAGACTGGAGTGGTAAATGTGTGTTTTACAAGGCAGAATACCATTGAAATAGAGAAAGAAACACGTTTGGCAGCTTTGGAAGGCCTTACACTTCACTGAAATGTAGTACTACACTCTATAACACAGTTGAGAGACAATGTTCCCGAGCTACCTCAGTTCATAACAGTGTTTAGGAAGTTGTTTGATAAAGTGGGCAAAGCTTATACTTGGACCAGAAGGCAGAATATAGGAAACTACATGAAAACATGGATAATTCAGAGAAAATGACTGGAAACAGATGAGAACTTGTTTAGAACTGCTGAAAGAGATTCTCCAAATCAGTTCTTAGTGTAGAAAAGGTAGCTTTATATCCGGGAAATCCTTAATTCGAGTTAAGATGACTTGAAACACTGAAGGAATCCTATATTCTTTACTTAAAGGAGACTGGAGTTGTAAATGTGTGTTTTACAAGGCAGAATACCAATGAAATAGAGAAAGAAACACTTTCGTCAGCTTTGGAAAGCCTTACACTTCACTGAAATGTAGTACTACACTCTATAACACAGTTGAGAGACAATGTTCCCGAACTGCCTCAGTTCATAACAGTGTGTAGGAAGTTGTTTGATAAAGTGGGCAAAGCTTATACTTGGTCAAGAAGGCAGAAAGTAGGAAACTAAATGAAAACATGGATAATTCAGAGAAAATGACTGGAAACAGATGAGAACTTGTTTAGAACTGCTGAAAGAGATTTTCCAAATCAGTTCTTAGTGTAGAAAAGGTAGCTAAGATCCGGGAAATCCTTAATTCGAGTTAAGATGACTTGAAACACTGTAGGAATCCTATATTCTTTACTTAAAGGAGACTGGAGTTGTAAATGTGTGTTTTACAAGGCAGAATACCATTGAAATAGAGAAAGAAACACGTTTGGCAGCTTTGGAAGGCCTTACACTTCACTGAAATATAGTACTACACTCTATAACACAGTTGAGAGAAAATGTTCCCGAGCTGCCTCAGTTCATAACAGTGTGTAGGAGGTTGTTTGATAAAGTGGGCAAAGCTTATACTTGGACCAGAAGGCAGAATATAGGAAACTACATGAAAACATGGATAATTCAGAGAAAATGACTGTAAACAGATGAGAACTTGTTTAGAACAGCTCAAAGAGATTCTCCAGTCAGTTCTTATTGTAGTAAATGTAGCTAAGATCCGGGAAATCCTTAATTCGAGTTAAGATCACATGAAACACTGTATGAATCCTATATTCTTCACTTGAAGGAGACTAGAGTGCTAAATGTGTGTTATACAAGGTAGAATACCATTAAAATAGAGAATTAAACACGTTTGGCAGCTTTGGAAAGCCTTACACTTCACTGAAATGTAGTACTACACTCTATAACACAGTTGAGAGACAATATTCCCGAGCTGCCTCAGTTCATAACAGTGTGTAGGAAGTTGTTTGATAACGTGGGCAAAGCTTATACTTGGACCAGAAGGCAGAATATAGGAAACTACATGAAAACATGGATAATTCAGAGAAAATGACTGTAAACAGATGAGAACTTGTTTAGAACAGCTCAAAGAGATTCTCCAGTCAGTTCTTATTGTAGTAAATGTAGCTAAGATCCGGGAAATCTTTAATTCGAGTTAAGATCACATGAAACACTGTATGAATCCTATATTCTTTACTTAAAGGAGACTAGAGTGCTAAATGTGTGTTATACAAGGTAGAATACCATTGAAATAGAGAATTAAACACGTTTGGCAGCTTTGGAAAGCCTTACACTTCACTGAAATGTAGTACTACACTCTATAACACAGTTGAGAGACAATGTTCCGGAGCTGCCTCAGTTCATAACAGTGTGTAGGAAGTTGTTTGATAAAGTGGGCAAAGCTTATACTTGGACCAGAAGGCAGAATATAGGAAACTACATGAAAACATGGATAATTCAGAGAAAATGACTGTAAACAGATGAGAACTTGTTTAGAACAGCTCAAAGAAATTCTCCAAGTCAGTTCTTAGTGTAGAAAAGGTAGCTAAGATCCGGGAAATCCTTAATTCAACTTAAGATCACATGAAACACTGTATGAATCCTATATTCTTTACTTAAAGGAGACTGGAGTGGTAAATGTGTGTTTTACAAGGCAGAATACCATTGAAATAGAGAAAGAAACACGTTTGGCAGCTTTGGAAGTCCTTACACTTCACTGAAATATAGTACTACACTCTGTAACACAGTTGAGAGACAATGTTCCCGAGCTGACTCAGTTCAAAACAGTGTGTAGGAAGTTGTTTGATAAAGTGGGCAAAGCTTATACTTGGACCAGAAGGCAGAATATAGGACTACATGAAAACATGGATAATTCAGAGAAAATGACTGTAAACAGATGAGAACTTGTTTAGAACAGCTCAAAGAGATTCTCCAGTCAGTTCTTAGTGTAGTAAAGGTAGCTAAGATCCGGGAAATCCTTAATTCGAGTTAAGATCACATGAAACACTGTATGAATCCTATATTCTTTACTTAAAGGAGACTGGAGTTGTAAATGTGTGTTTTACAAGGCAGAATACCATTGAAATAGAGAAAGAAACACTTTCGTCAGCTTTGGAAAGCCTTACACTTCACTGAAATATAGTACTACACTCTGTAACACAGTTGAGAGACAATGTTCCCGAGCTGCCTCAGTTCATAACAGTGTGTAGGAGGTTGTTTGATAAAGTGGGCAAAGCTTATACTTGGACCAGAAGGCAGAATATAGGAAACTACATGAAAACATGGATAATTCAGAGAAAATGACTGTAAACAGATGAGAACTTGTTTAGAACAGCTGAAAGAGATTCTCCAGTCAGTTCTTAGCGTAGTAAAGGTAGCTAAGATCCGGGAAATCCTTAATTCGAGTTAAGATCACATGAAACACTGTATGAATCCTATATTCTTTACTTAAAGGAGACTAGAGTGGTAAATGTGTGTTATACAAGGCAGAATACCATTGAAATAGAGAAAGAAACACGTTCGGCAGCTTTGGAAAGCCTTATACTTCACTGAAATGTAGTACTACACTCTGTAACACAGTTGAGAGACAATGTTCCCGAGCTGCTTCAGTTCATAACAGTGTGTAGGAAGTTGTTTGATAACGTGGGCAAAGCTTATACTTGGACCAGAAGGCAGAATATAGGAAACTACATGAAAACATGGATAATTCAGAGAAAATGACTGTAAACAGGTCAGAACTTGTTTCGAACAGCTCAAAGAGATTCTCCAGTCAGTTCTTATTGTAGTAATTGTAGCTAAGATCCGGGAAATCCTTAATTCGAGTTAAGATCACATGAAACACTGTATGAATCCTATATTCTTTACTTAAAGGAGACTAGAGTGCTAAATGTGTATTATACGAGGTAGAATACCATTGAAATAGAGAATTAAACACGTTTGGCAGCTTTGGAAAGCCTTACACTTCACTGAAATGAAGTACTACACTCTATAACACAGTTGAGAGACAATGTTCCCGAGCTGCCTCAGTTCATAACAGTGTGTAGGAAGTTGTTTGATAAAGTGGGCAAAGCTTATACTTGGACCAGAAGGCAGAATATAGGAAACCACATGAAAACATGGATAATTCAGAGAAAATGACTGTAAACACATGAGAATTTTTTAGAACAGCTCAAAGAATTCTCCAAGTCAGTTCTTAGTGTAGAAAAGGTAGCTAAGATCCGGGAAATCCTTAATTCAAGTTAAGATCACATGAGACACTGTTGTAATCCTATAATCTTTACTTAAAGGAGACTGGAGTGGTAAATGTGTGTTTTAAGAGGCAGAATACCATAGAAATAGAGAAAAAACACGTTTGGCAGCTTTGGAAGGCCTTACACTTCACTGAAATATAGTACTACACTCTGTAACACATTTGAGCGACAATGTTCCCGAGCTGCCTCAGTTCATAACAGTGTGTAGGAAGTTGTTTGATAAAGTGGGCAAAGCTTAAACTTGGACCAGAAGGCAGAATATAGGAAACTACATGAAAACATGAATAATTCAGAGAAAATGACTGGAAACAGATGAGAACTTGTTTAGAACAGCTGAAAGAGATTCTCCAAATCAGTTCTTAGTGTAGAAAAGGTAGCTAAGATCCAGGAAATCCTTAATTCAAGTTAAGATGACTTGAAACACTCTATGAATCCTATATTCTTACTTAAAGGAGACTAGAGTGGTAAATGTGTGTTATACAAGGCAGAATACCATTGAAATAGAGAAAAAAACAGGTTCGGCAGCTTTGGAAAGCCTTACACTACACTGAAATGTAGTACTACACTCTATAACACAGTTGAGAGACAATGTTCCCGAGCTGCCTCAGTTCATAACAGTGTGTAGGAAGTTGTTTGATAAAGTGGCCAAAGCTTATACTTGGGCCGGAAGGCAGAATATAGGAAACTACATGAAAACATGGATAATTCAGAGAAAATGACTGTAAACAGATGAGAACTTGTTTAGAACCGCTCAAAGAGATTCTCCAAGTCAGTTCTTAGTGTAGAAAAGGTAGCTAAGATCCGGGAAATCCTTAATTCAAGTTAAGATGACAGGAAACACTGTATGAATCCTATATTCTTTACTTAAAGGAGACTAGAGTGGTAAATGTGTTTTATACAAGGCAGAATACCATTGAAATAGAGAAAGAAACACGTTCGGCAGCTTTGGAAAGCCTTATACTTCACTGAAATGTAGTACTACACTCTGTAACACAGTTGAGAGACAATGTTCCCGAGCTGCTTCAGTTCATAACAGTGTGTAGGAAGTTGTTTGATAACGTGGGCAAAGCTTATACTTGGACCAGAAGGCAGAATATAGGAAACTACATGAAAACATGGATAATTCAGAGAAAATGACTGTAAACAGATGAGAACTTGTTTAGAACAGCTCAAAGAGATTCTCCAGTCAGTTCTTATTGTAGTAAATGTAGCTAAGATCCGGGAAATCTTTAATTCGTGTTAAGATCACATGAAACACTGTATGAATCCTATATTCTTTACTTAAAGGAGACTAGAGTGCTAAATGTGTGTTATACAAGGTAGAATACCATTGAAATAGAGAATTAAACACGTTTGGCAGCTTTGGAAAGCCTTACACTTCACTGAAATGTAGTACTACACTCTATAACACAGTTGAGAGACAATGTTCCCGAGCTACCTCAGTTCATAACAGTGTTTAGGAAGTTGTTTGATAAAGTGGGCAAAGCTTATACTTGGACCAGAAGGCAGAATATAGGAAACTACATGAAAACATGGATAATTCAGAGAAAATGACTGGAAACAGATGAGAACTTGTTTAGAACTGCTGAAAGAGATTCTCCAAATCAGTTCTTAGTGTAGAAAAGGTAGCTTTAGATCCGGGAAATCCTTAATTCGAGTTAAGATGACTTGAAACACTGAAGGAATCCTATATTCTTTACTTAAAGGAGACTGGAGTTGTAAATGTGTGTTTTACAAGGCAGAATACCAATGAAATAGAGAAAGAAACACTTTCGTCAGCTTTGGAAAGCCTTACACTTCACTGAAATGTAGTACTACACTCTATAACACAGTTGAGAGACAATGTTCCCGAACTGCCTCAGTTCATAACAGTGTGTAGGAAGTTGTTTGATAAAGTGGGCAAAGCTTATACTTGGTCAAGAAGGCAGAAAGTAGGAAACTAAATGAAAACATGGATAATTCAGAGAAAATGACTGGAAACAGATGAGAACTTGTTTAGAACTGCTGAAAGAGATTTTCCAAATCAGTTCTTAGTGTAGAAAAGGTAGCTAAGATCCGGGAAATCCTTAATTCGAGTTAAGATGACTTGAAACACTGTAGGAATCCTATATTCTTTACTTAAAGGAGACTGGAGTTGTAAATGTGTGTTTTACAAGGCAGAATACCATTGAAATAGAGAAAGAAACACGTTTGGCAGCTTTGGAAGGCCTTACACTTCACTGAAATATAGTACTACACTCTATAACACAGTTGAGAGAAAATGTTCCCGAGCTGCCTCAGTTCATAACAGTGTGTAGGAGGTTGTTTGATAAAGTGGGCAAAGCTTATACTTGGACCAGAAGGCAGAATATAGGAAACTACATGAAAACATGGATAATTCAGAGAAAATGACTGTAAACAGATGAGAACTTGTTTAGAACAGCTCAAAGAGATTCTCCAGTCAGTTCTTATTGTAGTAAATGTAGCTAAGATCCGGGAAATCCTTAATTCGAGTTAAGATCACATGAAACACTGTATGAATCCTATATTCTTCACTTGAAGGAGACTAGAGTGCTAAATGTGTGTTATACAAGGTAGAATACCATTAAAATAGAGAATTAAACACGTTTGGCAGCTTTGGAAAGCCTTACACTTCACTGAAATGTAGTACTACACTCTATAACACAGTTGAGAGACAATATTCCCGAGCTGCCTCAGTTCATAACAGTGTGTAGGAAGTTGTTTGATAACGTGGGCAAAGCTTATACTTGGACCAGAAGGCAGAATATAGGAAACTACATGAAAACATGGATAATTCAGAGAAAATGACTGTAAACAGATGAGAACTTGTTTAGAACAGCTCAAAGAGATTCTCCAGTCAGTTCTTATTGTAGTAAATGTAGCTAAGATCCGGGAAATCTTTAATTCGAGTTAAGATCACATGAAACACTGTATGAATCCTATATTCTTTACTTAAAGGAGACTAGAGTGCTAAATGTGTGTTATACAAGGTAGAATACCATTGAAATAGAGAATTAAACACGTTTGGCAGCTTTGGAAAGCCTTACACTTCACTGAAATGTAGTACTACACTCTATAACACAGTTGAGAGACAATGTTCCGGAGCTGCCTCAGTTCATAACAGTGTGTAGGAAGTTGTTTGATAAAGTGGGCAAAGCTTATACTTGGACCAGAAGGCAGAATATAGGAAACTACATGAAAACATGGATAATTCAGAGAAAATGACTGTAAACAGATGAGAACTTGTTTAGAACAGCTCAAAGAAATTCTCCAAGTCAGTTCTTAGTGTAGAAAAGGTAGCTAAGATCCGGGAAATCCTTAATTCAACTTAAGATCACATGAAACACTGTATGAATCCTATATTCTTTACTTAAAGGAGACTGGAGTGGTAAATGTGTGTTTTACAAGGCAGAATACCATTGAAATAGAGAAAGAAACACGTTTGGCAGCTTTGGAAGTCCTTACACTTCACTGAAATATAGTACTACACTCTGTAACACAGTTGAGAGACAATGTTCCCGAGCTGACTCAGTTCAAAACAGTGTGTAGGAAGTTGTTTGATAAAGTGGGCAAAGCTTATACTTGGACCAGAAGGCAGAATATAGGACTACATGAAAACATGGATAATTCAGAGAAAATGACTGTAAACAGATGAGAACTTGTTTAGAACAGCTCAAAGAGATTCTCCAGTCAGTTCTTAGTGTAGTAAAGGTAGCTAAGATCCGGGAAATCCTTAATTCGAGTTAAGATCACATGAAACACTGTATGAATCCTATATTCTTTACTTAAAGGAGACTGGAGTTGTAAATGTGTGTTTTACAAGGCAGAATACCATTGAAATAGAGAAAGAAACACTTTCGTCAGCTTTGGAAAGCCTTACACTTCACTGAAATATAGTACTACACTCTGTAACACAGTTGAGAGACAATGTTCCCGAGCTGCCTCAGTTCATAACAGTGTGTAGGAGGTTGTTTGATAAAGTGGGCAAAGCTTATACTTGGACCAGAAGGCAGAATATAGGAAACTACATGAAAACATGGATAATTCAGAGAAAATGACTGTAAACAGATGAGAACTTGTTTAGAACAGCTGAAAGAGATTCTCCAGTCAGTTCTTAGCGTAGTAAAGGTAGCTAAGATCCGGGAAATCCTTAATTCGAGTTAAGATCACATGAAACACTGTATGAATCCTATATTCTTTACTTAAAGGAGACTAGAGTGGTAAATGTGTGTTATACAAGGCAGAATACCATTGAAATAGAGAAAGAAACACGTTCGGCAGCTTTGGAAAGCCTTATACTTCACTGAAATGTAGTACTACACTCTGTAACACAGTTGAGAGACAATGTTCCCGAGCTGCTTCAGTTCATAACAGTGTGTAGGAAGTTGTTTGATAACGTGGGCAAAGCTTATACTTGGACCAGAAGGCAGAATATAGGAAACTACATGAAAACATGGATAATTCAGAGAAAATGACTGTAAACAGGTCAGAACTTGTTTCGAACAGCTCAAAGAGATTCTCCAGTCAGTTCTTATTGTAGTAATTGTAGCTAAGATCCGGGAAATCCTTAATTCGAGTTAAGATCACATGAAACACTGTATGAATCCTATATTCTTTACTTAAAGGAGACTAGAGTGCTAAATGTGTATTATACGAGGTAGAATACCATTGAAATAGAGAATTAAACACGTTTGGCCGCTTTGGAAAGCCTTACACTTCACTGAAATGAAGTACTACACTCTATAACACAGTTGAGAGACAATGTTCCCGAGCTGCCTCAGTTCATAACAGTGTGTAGGAAGTTGTTTGATAAAGTGGGCAAAGCTTATACTTGGACCAGAAGGCAGAATATAGGAAACCACATGAAAACATGGATAATTCAGAGAAAATGACTGTAAACACATGAGAATTTTTTAGAACAGCTCAAAGAATTCTCCAAGTCAGTTCTTAGTGTAGAAAAGGTAGCTAAGATCCGGGAAATCCTTAATTCAAGTTAAGATCACATGAGACACTGTTGTAATCCTATAATCTTTACTTAAAGGAGACTGGAGTGGTAAATGTGTGTTTTAAGAGGCAGAATACCATAGAAATAGAGAAAAAACACGTTTGGCAGCTTTGGAAGGCCTTACACTTCACTGAAATATAGTACTACACTCTGTAACACATTTGAGCGACAATGTTCCCGAGCTGCCTCAGTTCATAACAGTGTGTAGGAAGTTGTTTGATAAAGTGGGCAAAGCTTAAACTTGGACCAGAAGGCAGAATATAGGAAACTACATGAAAACATGAATAATTCAGAGAAAATGACTGGAAACAGATGAGAACTTGTTTAGAACAGCTGAAAGAGATTCTCCAAATCAGTTCTTAGTGTAGAAAAGGTAGCTAAGATCCAGGAAATCCTTAATTCAAGTTAAGATGACTTGAAACACTCTATGAATCCTATATTCTTACTTAAAGGAGACTAGAGTGGTAAATGTGTGTTATACAAGGCAGAATACCATTGAAATAGAGAAAAAAACAGGTTCGGCAGCTTTGGAAAGCCTTACACTACACTGAAATGTAGTACTACACTCTATAACACAGTTGAGAGACAATGTTCCCGAGCTGCCTCAGTTCATAACAGTGTGTAGGAAGTTGTTTGATAAAGTGGCCAAAGCTTATACTTGGGCCGGAAGGCAGAATATAGGAAACTACATGAAAACATGGATAATTCAGAGAAAATGACTGTAAACAGATGAGAACTTGTTTAGAACCGCTCAAAGAGATTCTCCAAGTCAGTTCTTAGTGTAGAAAAGGTAGCTAAGATCCGGGAAATCCTTAATTCAAGTTAAGATGACAGGAAACACTGTATGAATCCTATATTCTTTACTTAAAGGAGACTAGAGTGGTAAATGTGTTTTATACAAGGCAGAATACCATTGAAATAGAGAAAGAAACACGTTCGGCAGCTTTGGAAAGCCTTATACTTCACTGAAATGTAGTACTACACTCTGTAACACAGTTGAGAGACAATGTTCCCGAGCTGCTTCAGTTCATAACAGTGTGTAGGAAGTTGTTTGATAACGTGGGCAAAGCTTATACTTGGACCAGAAGGCAGAATATAGGAAACTACATGAAAACATGGATAATTCAGAGAAAATGACTGTAAACAGATGAGAACTTGTTTAGAACAGCTCAAAGAGATTCTCCAGTCAGTTCTTATTGTAGTAAATGTAGCTAAGATCCGGGAAATCTTTAATTCGTGTTAAGATCACATGAAACACTGTATGAATCCTATATTCTTTACTTAAAGGAGACTAGAGTGCTAAATGTGTGTTATACAAGGTAGAATACCATTGAAATAGAGAATTAAACACGTTTGGCAGCTTTGGAAAGCCTTACACTTCACTGAAATGTAGTACTACACTCTATAACACAGTTGAGAGACAATGTTCCCGAGCTACCTCAGTTCATAACAGTGTTTAGGAAGTTGTTTGATAAAGTGGGCAAAGCTTATACTTGGACCAGAAGGCAGAATATAGGAAACTACATGAAAACATGGATAATTCAGAGAAAATGACTGGAAACAGATGAGAACTTGTTTAGAACTGCTGAAAGAGATTCTCCAAATCAGTTCTTAGTGTAGAAAAGGTAGCTTTAGATCCGGGAAATCCTTAATTCGAGTTAAGATGACTTGAAACACTGAAGGAATCCTATATTCTTTACTTAAAGGAGACTGGAGTTGTAAATGTGTGTTTTACAAGGCAGAATACCAATGAAATAGAGAAAGAAACACTTTCGTCAGCTTTGGAAAGCCTTACACTTCACTGAAATGTAGTACTACACTCTATAACACAGTTGAGAGACAATGTTCCCGAACTGCCTCAGTTCATAACAGTGTGTAGGAAGTTGTTTGATAAAGTGGGCAAAGCTTATACTTGGTCAAGAAGGCAGAAAGTAGGAAACTAAATGAAAACATGGATAATTCAGAGAAAATGACTGGAAACAGATGAGAACTTGTTTAGAACTGCTGAAAGAGATTTTCCAAATCAGTTCTTAGTGTAGAAAAGGTAGCTAAGATCCGGGAAATCCTTAATTCGAGTTAAGATGACTTGAAACACTGTAGGAATCCTATATTCTTTACTTAAAGGAGACTGGAGTTGTAAATGTGTGTTTTACAAGGCAGAATACCATTGAAATAGAGAAAGAAACACGTTTGGCAGCTTTGGAAGGCCTTACACTTCACTGAAATATAGTACTACACTCTATAACACAGTTGAGAGAAAATGTTCCCGAGCTGCCTCAGTTCATAACAGTGTGTAGGAGGTTGTTTGATAAAGTGGGCAAAGCTTATACTTGGACCAGAAGGCAGAATATAGGAAACTACATGAAAACATGGATAATTCAGAGAAAATGACTGTAAACAGATGAGAACTTGTTTAGAACAGCTCAAAGAGATTCTCCAGTCAGTTCTTATTGTAGTAAATGTAGCTAAGATCCGGGAAATCCTTAATTCGAGTTAAGATCACATGAAACACTGTATGAATCCTATATTCTTCACTTGAAGGAGACTAGAGTGCTAAATGTGTGTTATACAAGGTAGAATACCATTAAAATAGAGAATTAAACACGTTTGGCAGCTTTGGAAAGCCTTACACTTCACTGAAATGTAGTACTACACTCTATAACACAGTTGAGAGACAATATTCCCGAGCTGCCTCAGTTCATAACAGTGTGTAGGAAGTTGTTTGATAACGTGGGCAAAGCTTATACTTGGACCAGAAGGCAGAATATAGGAAACTACATGAAAACATGGATAATTCAGAGAAAATGACTGTAAACAGATGAGAACTTGTTTAGAACAGCTCAAAGAGATTCTCCAGTCAGTTCTTATTGTAGTAAATGTAGCTAAGATCCGGGAAATCTTTAATTCGAGTTAAGATCACATGAAACACTGTATGAATCCTATATTCTTTACTTAAAGGAGACTAGAGTGCTAAATGTGTGTTATACAAGGTAGAATACCATTGAAATAGAGAATTAAACACGTTTGGCAGCTTTGGAAAGCCTTACACTTCACTGAAATGTAGTACTACACTCTATAACACAGTTGAGAGACAATGTTCCGGAGCTGCCTCAGTTCATAACAGTGTGTAGGAAGTTGTTTGATAAAGTGGGCAAAGCTTATACTTGGACCAGAAGGCAGAATATAGGAAACTACATGAAAACATGGATAATTCAGAGAAAATGACTGTAAACAGATGAGAACTTGTTTAGAACAGCTCAAAGAAATTCTCCAAGTCAGTTCTTAGTGTAGAAAAGGTAGCTAAGATCCGGGAAATCCTTAATTCAACTTAAGATCACATGAAACACTGTATGAATCCTATATTCTTTACTTAAAGGAGACTGGAGTGGTAAATGTGTGTTTTACAAGGCAGAATACCATTGAAATAGAGAAAGAAACACGTTTGGCAGCTTTGGAAGTCCTTACACTTCACTGAAATATAGTACTACACTCTGTAACACAGTTGAGAGACAATGTTCCCGAGCTGACTCAGTTCAAAACAGTGTGTAGGAAGTTGTTTGATAAAGTGGGCAAAGCTTATACTTGGACCAGAAGGCAGAATATAGGACTACATGAAAACATGGATAATTCAGAGAAAATGACTGTAAACAGATGAGAACTTGTTTAGAACAGCTCAAAGAGATTCTCCAGTCAGTTCTTAGTGTAGTAAAGGTAGCTAAGATCCGGGAAATCCTTAATTCGAGTTAAGATCACATGAAACACTGTATGAATCCTATATTCTTTACTTAAAGGAGACTGGAGTTGTAAATGTGTGTTTTACAAGGCAGAATACCATTGAAATAGAGAAAGAAACACTTTCGTCAGCTTTGGAAAGCCTTACACTTCACTGAAATATAGTACTACACTCTGTAACACAGTTGAGAGACAATGTTCCCGAGCTGCCTCAGTTCATAACAGTGTGTAGGAGGTTGTTTGATAAAGTGGGCAAAGCTTATACTTGGACCAGAAGGCAGAATATAGGAAACTACATGAAAACATGGATAATTCAGAGAAAATGACTGTAAACAGATGAGAACTTGTTTAGAACAGCTGAAAGAGATTCTCCAGTCAGTTCTTAGCGTAGTAAAGGTAGCTAAGATCCGGGAAATCCTTAATTCGAGTTAAGATCACATGAAACACTGTATGAATCCTATATTCTTTACTTAAAGGAGACTAGAGTGGTAAATGTGTGTTATACAAGGCAGAATACCATTGAAATAGAGAAAGAAACACGTTCGGCAGCTTTGGAAAGCCTTATACTTCACTGAAATGTAGTACTACACTCTGTAACACAGTTGAGAGACAATGTTCCCGAGCTGCTTCAGTTCATAACAGTGTGTAGGAAGTTGTTTGATAACGTGGGCAAAGCTTATACTTGGACCAGAAGGCAGAATATAGGAAACTACATGAAAACATGGATAATTCAGAGAAAATGACTGTAAACAGGTCAGAACTTGTTTCGAACAGCTCAAAGAGATTCTCCAGTCAGTTCTTATTGTAGTAATTGTAGCTAAGATCCGGGAAATCCTTAATTCGAGTTAAGATCACATGAAACACTGTATGAATCCTATATTCTTTACTTAAAGGAGACTAGAGTGCTAAATGTGTATTATACGAGGTAGAATACCATTGAAATAGAGAATTAAACACGTTTGGCCGCTTTGGAAAGCCTTACACTTCACTGAAATGAAGTACTACACTCTATAACACAGTTGAGAGACAATGTTCCCGAGCTGCCTCAGTTCATAACAGTGTGTAGGAAGTTGTTTGATAAAGTGGGCAAAGCTTATACTTGGACCAGAAGGCAGAATATAGGAAACCACATGAAAACATGGATAATTCAGAGAAAATGACTGTAAACACATGAGAATTTTTTAGAACAGCTCAAAGAATTCTCCAAGTCAGTTCTTAGTGTAGAAAAGGTAGCTAAGATCCGGGAAATCCTTAATTCAAGTTAAGATCACATGAGACACTGTTGTAATCCTATAATCTTTACTTAAAGGAGACTGGAGTGGTAAATGTGTGTTTTAAGAGGCAGAATACCATAGAAATAGAGAAAAAACACGTTTGGCAGCTTTGGAAGGCCTTACACTTCACTGAAATATAGTACTACACTCTGTAACACATTTGAGCGACAATGTTCCCGAGCTGCCTCAGTTCATAACAGTGTGTAGGAAGTTGTTTGATAAAGTGGGCAAAGCTTAAACTTGGACCAGAAGGCAGAATATAGGAAACTACATGAAAACATGAATAATTCAGAGAAAATGACTGGAAACAGATGAGAACTTGTTTAGAACAGCTGAAAGAGATTCTCCAAATCAGTTCTTAGTGTAGAAAAGGTAGCTAAGATCCAGGAAATCCTTAATTCAAGTTAAGATGACTTGAAACACTCTATGAATCCTATATTCTTACTTAAAGGAGACTAGAGTGGTAAATGTGTGTTATACAAGGCAGAATACCATTGAAATAGAGAAAAAAACAGGTTCGGCAGCTTTGGAAAGCCTTACACTACACTGAAATGTAGTACTACACTCTATAACACAGTTGAGAGACAATGTTCCCGAGCTGCCTCAGTTCATAACAGTGTGTAGGAAGTTGTTTGATAAAGTGGCCAAAGCTTATACTTGGGCCGGAAGGCAGAATATAGGAAACTACATGAAAACATGGATAATTCAGAGAAAATGACTGTAAACAGATGAGAACTTGTTTAGAACCGCTCAAAGAGATTCTCCAAGTCAGTTCTTAGTGTAGAAAAGGTAGCTAAGATCCGGGAAATCCTTAATTCAAGTTAAGATGACAGGAAACACTGTATGAATCCTATATTCTTTACTTAAAGGAGACTAGAGTGGTAAATGTGTTTTATACAAGGCAGAATACCATTGAAATAGAGAAAGAAACACGTTCGGCAGCTTTGGAAAGCCTTATACTTCACTGAAATGTAGTACTACACTCTGTAACACAGTTGAGAGACAATGTTCCCGAGCTGCTTCAGTTCATAACAGTGTGTAGGAAGTTGTTTGATAACGTGGGCAAAGCTTATACTTGGACCAGAAGGCAGAATATAGGAAACTACATGAAAACATGGATAATTCAGAGAAAATGACTGTAAACAGATGAGAACTTGTTTAGAACAGCTCAAAGAGATTCTCCAGTCAGTTCTTATTGTAGTAAATGTAGCTAAGATCCGGGAAATCTTTAATTCGTGTTAAGATCACATGAAACACTGTATGAATCCTATATTCTTTACTTAAAGGAGACTAGAGTGCTAAATGTGTGTTATACAAGGTAGAATACCATTGAAATAGAGAATTAAACACGTTTGGCAGCTTTGGAAAGCCTTACACTTCACTGAAATGTAGTACTACACTCTATAACACAGTTGAGAGACAATGTTCCCGAGCTACCTCAGTTCATAACAGTGTTTAGGAAGTTGTTTGATAAAGTGGGCAAAGCTTATACTTGGACCAGAAGGCAGAATATAGGAAACTACATGAAAACATGGATAATTCAGAGAAAATGACTGTAAACAGATGAGAACTTGTTTAGAACAGCTCAAAGAAATTCTCCAAGTCAGTTCTTAGTGTAGAAAAGGTAGCTAAGATCCGGGAAATCCTTAATTCAAGTGAAGATCACATGAGACACTGTAGTAATCCTATATTCTTTACTTAAAGGAGACTGGAGTGGTAAATGTGTGTTTTACAAGGCAGAATACCATTGAAATAGAGAAAAAAAACACGTTTGGCACCTTTGGAAAGCCTTGCACTTCACTGAAATATAGTACTACACTCTGTAACACAGTTGAGAGACAATGTTCCCGAGCTGCCTCACTTCATAACAGTGTGTAGGAAGTTGTTTGATAAAGTGGGCAAAGCTTATACTTGGACCAGAAGGCAGAATATAGGACTACATGAAAACATGGATAATTCAGAGAAAATGACTGTAAACAGATGAGAACTTGTTTAGAACAGCTCAAAGAGATTCTCCTGTCAGTTTTTAGTGTAGTAAAGGTAGCTAAGATCCGGGAAATCCTTAATTCGAGTTAAGATCACATGAAACACTGTATGAATCCTATATTCTTTACTTAAAGGAGACTGGAGTTGTAAATGTGTGTTTTACAAGGCAGAATACCATTGAAATAGAGAAAGAAACACTTTCGTCAGCTTTGGAAAGCCTTACACTTCACTGAAATATAGTACTACACTCTGTAACACAGTTGAGAGACAATGTTCCCGAGCTGCCTCAGTTCATAACAGTGTGTAGGAGGTTGTTTGATAAAGTGGCCAAAGCTTATACTTGGACCAGAAGGCAGAATATAGGAAACTACATGAAAACATGGATAATTCAGAGAAAATGACTGGAAACAGTTGAGAACTTGTTTAGAACTGCTGAAAGAGATTCTCCAAATCAGTTCTTAGTGTAGAAAAGGTAGCTTTAGATCCGGGAAATCCTTAATTCGAGTTAAGATGACTTGAAACACTGTAGGAATCCTATATTCTTTACTTAAAGGAGACTGGAGTTGTAAATGTGTGTTTTACAAGGCAGAATACCATTGAAATAGAGAAAGAAACACTTTCGTCAGCTTTGGAAAGCCTTACACTTCACTGAAATATAGTACTACACTCTATAACACAGTTGAGAGACAATGTTCCCGAGCTGCCTCAGTTCATAACAGTGTGTAGGAAGTTGTTTGATAAAGTGGGCAAAGCTTATACTTGAAACAGAAGGCAGAATATAGGAAACTACATGAAAACATGGATAATTCAGAGAAAATGACTGTAAACAGATGAGAACTTGTTTAGAACCGCTCAAAGAGATTCTCCAAGTCAGTTCTTAGTGTAGAAAAGGTAGCTAAGATCCGGGAAATCCTTAATTCGAGTTAAGATGACAGGAAACACTGTATGAATCCTATATTCTTTACTTAAAGGAGACTAGAGTGGTAAATGTGTTTTATACAAGGCAGAATACCATTGAAATAGAGAAAGAAACACGTTCGGCAGCTTTGGAAAGCCTTATACTTCACTGAAATGTAGTACTACACTCTGTAACACAGTTGAGAGACAATGTTCCCGAGCTGCTTCAGTTCAAAAGAGTGTGTAGGAAGTTGTTTGATAACGTGGGCAAAGCTTATACTTGGACCAGAAGGCAGAATATAGGAAACTACATGAAAACATGGATAATTCAGAGAAAATGACTGTAAACAGATGAGAACTTGTTTAGAACAGCTCAAAGAGATTCTCCAGTCAGTTCTTATTGTAGTAAATGTAGCTAAGATCCGGGAAATTTTTAATTCGAGTTAAGATCACATGAAACACTGTATGAATCCTATATTCTTTACTTAAAGGAGACTAGAGTGCTAAATGTGTGTTATACAAGGTAGAATACCATTGAAATAGAGAATTAAACACGTTTGGCAGCTTTGGAAAGCCTTACACTTCACTGAAATGTAGTACTACACTCTATAACACAGTTGAGAGACAATGTTCCCGAGCTGCCTCAGTTCATAACAGTGTGTAGGAAGTTGTTTGATAAAGTGGGCAAAGCTTATACTTGGACCAGAAGGCAGAATATAGGAAACTACATGAAAACATGGATAATTCAGAGAAAATGACTGTAAACAGATGAGAACTTGTTTAGAACAGCTCAAAGAAATTCTCCAAGTCAGTTCTTAGTGTAGAAAAGGTAGCTAAGATCCGGGAAATCCTTAATTAAAGTTAAGATCACATGAGACACTGTAGTAATCCTATATTCTTTACTTAAAGGAGACTGGAGTGGTAAATGTGTGTTTTACAAGGCAGAATACCATTGAAATAGAGAAAAAAACACGTTTGGCAGCTTTGGAAGTCCTTACACTTCACTGAAATATAGTACTACACTCTGTAACACAGTTGAAAGACAATGTTCCCGAGCTGCCTCAGTTCATAACAGTGTGTAGGAAGTTGTTTGATAAAGTGGGCAAAGCTTAAACTTGGACCAGAAGGCAGAATATAGGAAACTACATGAAAACATGGATAATTCAGAGAAAATGACTGTAAACAGATGAGAACTTGTTTAGAACAGCTCAAAGAAATTCTCCAAGTCAGTTCTTAGTGTAGAAAAGGTAGCTAAGATCCGGGAAATCCTTAATTCAAGTTAAGATCACATGAGACACTGTAGTAATCCTATATTCTTTACTTAAAGGAGACTGGAGTGGTAAATGTGTGTTATACAAGGCAGAATACCATTGAAATAGAGAAAAAAACACGTTTGGCACCTTTGGAAGTCCTTACACTTCACTGAAATATAGTACTACACTCTGTAACACAGTTGAGAGACAATGTTCCTGAGCTGCCTCAGTTCATAACAGTGTGTAGGAAGTTGTTTGATAAAGTGGGCAAAGCTTAAACTTGGACCAGAAGGCAGAATATAGGAAACTACATGAAAACATGGATAATTCAGAGAAAATGACTGTAAACAGATGAGAACTTGTTTAGAACAGCTCAAAGAGATTCTCCAGTCAGTTCTTAGTGTAGTAAAGGTAGCTAAGATCCGGGAAATCCTTAATTCGAGTTAAGATCACATGAAACACTGTATGAATCCTATATTCTTTACTTAAAGGAGACTGGAGTTGTAAATGTGTGTTTTACAAGGCAGAATACCATTGAAATAGAGAAAGAAACACTTTTGTCAGCTTTGGAAAGCCTTACACTTCACTGAAATATAGTACTACACTCTGTAACACAGTTGAGAGACAATGTTCCCGAGCTGCCTCAGTTCATAACAGTGTGTAGGAAGTTGTTTGATAAAGTGGGCAAAGCTTATACTTGGACCAGAAGGCAGAATATAGGAAACTACATGAAAACATGGATAATTCAGAGAAAATGACAGGAAACAGATGTGAACTTGTTTAAAACAGCTGAAAGAGATTCTCCAAATCAGTTCTTAATGTAGAAAAGGTAGCTAAGATCCGGGAAATCCTTAATTCAAGTTAAGATGACTTGAAACACTCTATGAATCCTATATTCTTTACTTAAAGGAGACTAGAGTGGTAAATGTGTGTTATACAAGGCAGAATACCATTGAAATAGAGAAAGAAACACTTTCGGCAGTTTTGGAAAGCCATACACTTCACTGAAATGTAGTACTACACTCTATAACACAGTTGAGAGACAATGTTCCCGAGCTGCCTCAGTTGATAACAGTGTGTAGGAAGTTGTTTGATAAAGTGGGCAAAGCTTATACTAGGACCAGAAGGCAGAATAAAGGAAACTACATGAAAACATGGATAATTCAGAGAAAATGACTGGAAAATGATGAGAACTTGTTTAGAACAGCTGAAAGAGAATCTCCAAGTCAGTTCTTAGTGTAGAAAAGGTAGCTAAGATAAGGGAAATCCTTAATACCAGTTAAGATCACATGAAACACTGTATGAATCCTATATTCTTTACTTAAAGGAGACTGGAGTGGTAAATGTGTGTTATACAAGGCAGGATACCATTGAAATAGAGAAAGAAACTCGTTCGGCAGCTTTGGAAAGCCTTACACTTCACTGAAATGTAGTACTACACTCTATAACACAGTTGAGAGACAATGTTCGCTAGCTCCCTCAGTTCATAACAGTGTGTAGGAAGTTGTTTGATAAAGTGGGCAAAGCTTAGACTTGGGCCAGAAGGCAGAATATAGGAAACTACATGAAAACATGAATAATTCTGTGAAAATGACTGTAAACAGATGAGAACTTGTTTAGAACAGCTGAAAGAGAAACTCCAAGTCAGTTCTTAGTGTAGAAAAGGTAGCTAAGATAAGGGAAATCCTTAATTCCAGTTAAGATCCCATGAAACACTGTATGAATCCTATATTCTTTACTTAAAGGATACTAGAGTGGTAAATGTGTGTTATACAAGGCAGAATACCATTGAAATAGAGAAAGAAACACGTTCGGCAGCTTTGGAAAGCCTTACACTTCACTGAAATGTAGTACTACACTCTATAACACATTTGAGAGACAATGTTCCCGAGCTGCCTCAGTTCATAACAGTGTGTAGGAAGTTGTTTGATAAAGTGGGCAAAGCTTATACTTGGGCCAGAAGGCAGAATATAGGAAACTACATGAAAACATGAATAATTCAGTGAAAATGACTGTAAACAGATGAGAACTTTTTTATAACAGCTTAAAGAGAATCTCCAAGTCAGTTCTTAGTGTAGAAAAGGTAGCTAAGATAAGGAAAATCCTTAATTCGAGTTAAGATAACATCAAACACTGTATGAATCCTATATTCATTACTTAAAGGAGACTAGAGTGGTAAATGTGTGTTATACAAGGCAGAATACCATTGAAATAGAGAAACAAACACTTTCGGCAGCTTTGGAAAGCCTTACACTACACTGAAATGTAGTACTACACTCTATAACACAGTTGAGAGACAATGTTCCCTAGCTCCCTCAGTTAATAACAGTGTGTAGGAAGTTGTTTGATAAAGTGGCCAAAGCTTATACTTGGGCCAGAAGGCAGAATATAGGAAACTACATGAAAACTTGAATAATTCAGTGAAAATGACTGTAAACAGAAGAGAACTTGTTTAGAACAGCTGAAAGAGAATCTCCAAGTCAGTTCTTAGTGTAGAAAAGGTAGCTAAGATAAGGGAAATCCTTAATTCCAATTAAGATCACATGAAACACTGTATGAATCCTATATTCTTTACTTAAAGGAGACTAGAGTGGTAAATGTGTGTTATACAAGGCAGAATACCATTGAAATAGAGAAACAAACACGTTCGGCAGCTTTGGAAAGCCTTACACTTCACTGAAATGTAGTACTACACTCTATAACACAGTTGAGAGACAATGTTCCCGAGCTGCCTCAGTTCATAACAGTGTGTAGGAAGTTGTTTGATAAAGTGGGCAAAGCTTATACTTGGGCCAGAAGGCAGAATATAGGAAACTACATGAAAACATGAATAATTCAGTAAAAATGACTGTAAACAGATGAGAATTTGTTTATAACAGCTTAAAGAGAATCTCCAAGTCAGTTCTTAGTGTAGAAAATGTAGCTAAGATAAGGAAAATCCTTAATTCGAGTTAAGATAACATCAAACACTGTATGAATCCTACATTCATTACTTAAAGGAGACTAGAGTGGTAAATGTGTGTTATACAAGGCAGAATACCATTGAAATAGAGAAAAAAACACGTTCGGCAGCTTTGGAAAGCCTTACAGTACACTGAAATGTAGTACTACACTCTATAACACAGTTGAGAGACAATGTTCCAGAGCTGCCTCAGTTCATAACAGTGTGTAGGAAGTTGTTTGATAAAGTGGGCAAAGCTTATACTTGGGCCAGAAGGCAGAATATAGGAAACTACATGAAAACATGAATAATTCATTGAAAATGACTGTAAACAGATGAGAACTTGTTTAGAACAGATGAAAGAGATTCTCCAAGTCAGTTCTTAGTGTAGAAAAGGTAGCTAAATCCGGGAAATCCTTAATTCGAGTTAAGATCACATGAAACACTGTATGAATCCTATATTGCTTACTTAAAGGAGACTAGAGTGATAAATGTGTATTATATAAGGCAGAATACCATTGAAATAGAGAATGAAACACATTCGGCAGCTTTGGAAAGCCTTACACTTCACTGAAATGTAGTACTACACTCTATAACACAGTTGAGAGACAATGTTCCCTAGCTCCCGCAGTTCATAACAGTGTGTAGGAAGTTGTTTGATAAAGTGGCCAAAGCTTATACTTGGGCCAGAAGGAAGAATATAGGAAACTACATGAAAACATGAATAATTCAGTGAAAATGACTGTAAACAGATGAGAACTTAAAGTGGGCAAAGCTTATACTTGGGCCCGAAGGCAGAATATAGGAAACTACATGAAAACATGAATAATTCAGTGAAAATGATTGTAAACAGATGAGAACTTGTTTATAACAGCTTAAAGAGAATCTCCAAGTCAGTTCGTAGTGTAGAAAAGGTAGCTAAGATAAGGAAAATCCTTAATTCGAGTTAAGATAACATCAAACACTGTATGAATCCTATATTCATTACTTAAAGGAGACTAGAGTGGTAAATGTGTGTTATACAAGGCAGAATACCATTGAAATAGAGAAAGAAACACGTTCGGCAGCTTTGGAAAGCCTAACACTACACTGAAATGTAGTACTACACTCTATAACACAGTTGAGAGACAATGTTCCCGAGCTGCCTCAGTTCATAACAGTGTGTAGGAAGTTGTTTGATAAAGTGGGCAAAGCTTATACTTGGGCCAGAAGGCAGAATATAGGAAACTACATGAAAACATGAATAATTCAGTGAAAATGACTGTAAACAGATGAGAACTTGTTTAGAACAGCTGAAAGAGAATCTCCAAGGCAGTTCTTAGTGTAGAAAAGGTAGCTAAGATAAGGGAAATCCTTAATACCAGTTAAGATCCCATGAAACACTGTATGAATCCTATATTCTTTACTTAAAGGAGACTAGAGTGGTAAATGTGTGTTATACAAGGCAGAATACCATTGAAATAGAGAAAGAAACACGTTTGGCACCTTTGGAAAGCCTTACACTTCACTGAAATGTAGTACTACCCTCTATAACACAGTTGAGAGACAATGTTCCCGAGCAGCCTCAGTTCATAACAGTGTGTAGGAAGTTGTTTGATAAAGTGGGCAAAGCTTATACTTGGGCCAGAAGGCAGAATATAGGAAACTACATGAAAACATGAATAATTCAGTGAAAATTACTGTAAACAGATGAGAACTTGTTTATAACAGCTTAAAGAGAATCTCCAAGTCAGTTCTTAGTGTAGAAAAGGTAGCTAAGATAAGGAAAATCCTTAATTCGAGTTAAGATCACATGAAACACTGTATGAATCCTATATTCTTTACTTAAAGGAGACTAGAGTGGTAAATGTGTGTTATACAAGGCAGAATACCATTGAAATAGAGAACCAAACACGTTCTGCAGCTTTGGAAAGCGTTACACTTCACTGAAATGTAGTACTACACTCTATAACACAGTTGAGAGACAATGTTCCTAGCTCCCTCAGTTCATAACAGTGTGTAGGAAGTTGTTTGATAAAGTGGGCATAGCTTATACTTGGGCCAGAAGGCAGCATATAGGAAACTACATGAAAACATGAATAATTCATTGAAAATGACTGTAAACACATGAGAACTTGTTTAGAACAGCTGAAAGAGAATCTCCAAGTCAGTTCTTAGTGTAGAAAAGGTAGCTACTATCCAGGAAATCCTTAATTCGAGTTAAGATCACATGAAAAACTGTATGAATCCTATATTCTTTACTTAAAGGAAACTAGAGTGGTAAATGTGTGTTATACAAGGCAGAATACCATTGAAATAGAGAAAGAAACACATTCGGCAACTTTGAAAAGGCTTACACTTCACTGAAATGTAGTACTACACTCTATAACACAGTTGAGAGACAATGTTCCCTAGCTGCCTCAGTTCATAAGAGTGTGTAGGAAGTTGTTTGATAAAGTGGGCAAAGCTTATACTTGGGCCAGAAGGCAGAATATAGGAAACTACATGAAAACATGAATAATTCAGTGAAAATGACTGTAAACAGATGAGAACTTGTTTAGAACAGCTGAAAGAGAATCTCCAAGTCAGTTCTTAGTGTAGAAAAGGTAGCTAAGATAAGGAAAATCCTTAATTCGAGTTAAGATAACATCAAACACTGTATGAATCCTATATTCATTACTTAAAGGAGACTAGAGTGGTAAATGTGTGTTATACAAGGCAGAATACCATTGAAATAGAGAAAGAAACAAGTTTGGCAGCTTTGGAAAGCCTTACACTTCACTGAAATGTAGTACTACACTCTGTAACACAGTTGAGAGACAATGTTCCCTAGCTCCCTCAGTTCATAACAGTGTGAAGGAAGTTGTTTGATAAAGTGGCCAAAGCTTATACTTGGGCCAGAAGGCAGAATATAGGAAACTACATGAAAACATGAATAATTCATTGAAAATGACTGTAAACAGATGAGAACTTGTTTAGAACAGCTGAAAGAGAACCTCCAAGTCAGTTCTTAGTGTAGAAAAGGTAGCTAAGATAAGGAAAATCCTTAATTCGAGTTAAGATAACATCAAACACTGTATGAATCCTATATTCATTACTTAAAGGAGACTAGAGTGGTAAATGTGTGTTATACAAGGCAGAATACCATTGACATAGAGAAAGAAACACGTTCAGCAGCTTTGGAAAGCCTTACACTACACTGAAATGTAGTACTACACTCTATAACACAGTTCAGAGACAATGTTCCCTAGCTCCCTCAGTTCATAACAGTGTGTAGGAAGTTGTTTGATAAAGTGGGCAAAGCTTATACTTGGGCCAGAAGGCAGCATATAGGAAACTACATGAAAACATGAATAATTCAGTGAAAATGACTGTAAACAGATGAGAACTTGTTTAGAACAGCTGAAAGAGAATCTCCAAGTCAGTTCTTAGTGTAGAAAAGGTAGCTAAGATAAGGAAAATCCTTAATTCGAGTTTAGATAACATCAAACACTGTATGAATCCTATATTCATTACTTAAAGTAGACTAGAGTGGTAAATGTGTGTTATACAAGGCAGAATACCATTGAAATAGAGAAAGAAACACGTTCAGCAGCTTTGGAAAGCCTTACACTACACTGAAATGTAGTACTACACTCTATAACACAGTTCAGAGACAATGTTCCCTAGCTCCCTCAGTTCATAACAGTGTGTAGGAAGTTGTTTGATAAGGTGGGCAAAGCTTATACTTGGGGCAGAAGGCAGAATATAGGAAACTACATGAAAACATGAATAATTCATTGAAAATGACTGTAAACAGATGAGAACTTGTTTAGAACAGCTGAAAGAGAATCTCCAAGTCAGTTCTTAGTGTAGAAAAGGTAGCTACTATCCAGGAAATCCTTAATTCGAGTTAAGATCACATGAAAAACTGTATGAATCCTATATTCTTTACCTAAAGGAAACTAGAGTGGTAAATGTGTGTTATACAAGGCAGAATACCATTGAAATAGAGAAAGAAACACATTCGGCAACTTTGAAAAGGCTTACACTTCACTGAAATGTAGTACTACACTCTATAACACAGTTGAGAGACAATGTTCCCTAGCTGCCTCAGTTCATAACAGAGTGTAGGAAGGTGTTTGATAAAGTAGGCAAAGCTTATACTTGGGCCAGAAGGCAGAATATAGGAAACTACATGAAAACATGAATAACTCAGTGAAAATGACTGTAAACAGATGAGAACTTGTTTAGAACAGCTGAAAGAGAAACTCCAAGTCAGTTCTTAGTGTAGAAAAGGTAGCTAAGATAAGGGAAATCCTTAATACCAGTTAAGATCCCATGAAACATTGTATGAATCCTATATTCTTTACTTAAAGGCAACTAGAGTGGTAAATGTGTGTTATACAAGGCAGAATAGCATTGAAATAGAGAAAGAAACACTTTCGGCAGCTTTGGAAAGGCTTACACTTCACTGAAATGTAGTACTACACTCTATAACACAGTTGAGAGACAATGTTCCCTAGCTGCCTCAGTTCATAACAGAGTGTAGGAAGGTGTTTGATAAAGTGGGCAAAGCTTATACTTGGGCCAGAAGGCAGAATATAGGAAACTACATGAAAACATGAATAATTCAGTGAAAATGACTGTAAACAGATGAGAACTTGTTTAGAACAGCTGAAAGAGAATCTGCAAGTCAGTTCTTAGTGTAGAAAAGTAGCTAAGATAAGGAAAATCCTTAATTCGAGTTAAGATAACATCAAACACTGTATGAATCCTATATTCATTACTTAAAGGAGACTAGAGTGGTAAATGTGTGTTATACAAGGCAGAATACCATTGAAATAGAGAAAGAAACAAGTTTGGCAGATTTGGAAACCCTTACACTTCACTGAAATGTAGTACTACACTCTATAACACAGTTGAGAGACAATGTTCCCTAGCTCCCTCAGTTCATACCAGTGTGTAGGAAGTTGTTTGATAAAGTGGCCAAAGCTTATACTTGGGCCAGAAGGCAGAATATAGGAAACTACATGAAAACATTAATAATTCATTGAAAATGACTGTAAACAGATGAGAACTTGTTTAGAACAGCTGAAAGAGAATCTCCAAGTCAGTTGTTAGTGTAGAAAAGGTAGCTAAGATAAGGAAAATCCTTAATTCGAGTTAAGATAACATCAAACACTGTATGAATCCTATATTCATTACTTAAAGGAGACTAGAGTGGTAAATGTGTGTTATACAAGGCAGAATACCATTGAAATAGAGAAAGAAACACTTTCGGCAGCTTTGGAAAGGCTTACACTTCACTGAAATGTAGTACTACACTCTATAACACAGTTGAGAGACAATGTTCCCTAGCTGCCTCAGTTCATAACAGAGTGTAGGAAGGTGTTTGCTAAAGTGGGCAAAGCTTATACTTGGGCCAGAAGGCAGAATATAGGAAACTACATGAAAACATGAATAATTCAGTGAAAATGACTGTAAACAGATTAGAACTTCTTTAGAACAGCTGAAAGAGAATCTCCAAGTCAGTTCTTAGTGTAGAAAAGGTAGCTAAGATAAGGGAAATCCTTAATTCCAGTTAAGATCACATGAAACACTCTATGAATCCTATATTCTTTACTTAAAGGAGACTAGAGTGGTAAATGTGTGTTATACAAGGCAGAATACCATTGAAATAGAGAAACAAACACGTTCGGCAGCTTTGGAAAGCCTTACACTTCACTGAAATGTAGTACTACACTCTATAACACAGTTGAGAGACAATGTTCCCGAGCTGCCTCAGTTCATAACAGTGTGTAGGAAGTTGTTTGATAAAGTGGGCAAAGCTTATACTTGGGCCAGAAGGCAGAATATAGGAAACTACATGAAAACATGAATAATTTAGTGAAAATGACTGTAAACAGATGAGAACGTGTTTAGAACAGATGAAAGAGATTCTCCAAGTCAGTTCTTAGTGTAGAAAAGGTAGCTAAATCCGGGAAATCCTTAATTCGAGTTAAGATAACATCAAACACTGTATGAATCC
The DNA here is from genome assembly GCF_964339955.1 of Pipistrellus hanaki. Lineage (NCBI taxonomy): Eukaryota > Metazoa > Chordata > Mammalia > Chiroptera > Vespertilionidae > Pipistrellus > Pipistrellus hanaki. The sequence goes on from NC_140511.1 coordinate 1,092,375, forward strand.
TATATTCATTACTTAAAGGAGACTAGAGTGGTAAATGTGTGTTATACAAGGCAGAATACCATTGAAATAGAGAAAGAAACACGTTCAGCAGCTTTGGAAAGCCTTACACTACACTGAAATGTAGTACTACACTCTATAACACAGTTCAGAGACAATGTTCCCTAGCTCCCTCAGTTCATAACAGTGTGTAGGAAGTTGTTTGATAAGGTGGGCAAAGCTTATACTTGGGGCAGAAGGCAGAATATAGGAAACTACATGAAAACATGAATAATTCATTGAAAATGACTGTAAACAGATGAGAACTTGTTTAGAACAGCTGAAAGAGAATCTCCAAGTCAGTTCTTAGTGTAGAAAAGGTAGCTAAGATAAGGGAAATCCTTAATTCCAGTTAAGATCACATGAAACACTCTATGAATCCTATATTCTTTACTTAAAGGAGACTAGAGTGGTAAATGTGTGTTATACAAGGCAGAATACCATTGAAATAGAGAAACAAACACGTTCGGCAGCTTTGGAAAGCCTTACACTTCACTGAAATGTAGTACTACACTCTATAACAGAGTTGAGAGACAATGTTCCCGAGCTTCATCAGTTCATAACAGTGTGTAGGAAGTTGTTTGATAAAGTGGGCAAAGCTTATACTTGGGCCAGAAGGCAGAATATAGGAAACTACATGAAAACATGAATAATTCAGTGAAAATGACTGTAAACAGATGAGAACGTGTTTAGAACAGATGAAAGAGATTCTCCAAGTCAGTTCTTAGTGTAGAAAAGGTAGCTAAGATAAGGAAAATCCTTAATTCGAGTTAAGATAACATCAAACACTGTATGAATCCTATATTGTTTACTTAAAGGAGACTAGAGTGGTAAATGTGTGTTATATTAGGCAGAATACCATTGAAATAGAGAAATAAACACGTTTGGCAGCTTTGGAAAGCGTTACACTTCAATGAAATGTAGTACTACACTCTATAACACAGTTGAGAGACAATGTTCCTAGCTCCCTCAGTTCATAACAGTGTGTAGGAAGTTGTTTGATAAAGTGGGCATAGCTTATACTTGGGCCAGAAGGCAGAATATAGGAAACTACATGAAAACATGAATAATTCATTGAAAATGACTGTAAACACATGAGAACTTGTTTAGAACAGCTGAAAGAGAATCTCCAAGTCAGTTCTTAGTGTAGAAAAGGTAGCTACTATCCAGGAAATCCTTAATTCCAGTTAAGATCACATGAAAAACTGTATGAATCCTATATTCTTTACCTAAAGGAAACTAGAGTGGTAAATGTGTGTTATACAAGGCAGAATACCATTGAAATAGAGAAAGAAACACATTCGGCAACTTTGAAAAGGCTTACACTTCACTGAAATGTAGTACTACACTCTATAACACAGTTGAGAGACAATGTTCCCTAGCTGCCTCAGTTCATAACAGAGTGTAGGAAGGTGTTTGATAAAGTAGGCAAAGCTTATACTTGGGCCAGAAGGCAGAATATAGGAAACTACATGAAAACATGAATAACTCAGTGAAAATGACTGTAAACAGATGAGAACTTGTTTAGAACAGCTGAAAGAGAAACTCCAAGTCAGTTCTTAGTGTAGAAAAGGTAGCTAAGATAAGGGAAATCCTTAATACCAGTTAAGATCCCATGAAACATTGTATGAATCCTATATTCTTTACTTAAAGGCAACTAGAGTGGTAAATGTGTGTTATACAAGGCAGAATAGCATTGAAATAGAGAAAGAAACACTTTCGGCAGCTTTGGAAAGGCTTACACTTCACTGAAATGTAGTACTACACTCTATAACACAGTTGAGAGACAATGTTCCCTAGCTGCCTCAGTTCATAACAGAGTGTAGGAAGGTGTTTGATAAAGTGGGCAAAGCTTATACTTGGGCCAGAAGGCAGAATATAGGAAACTACATGAAAACATGAATAATTCAGTGAAAATGACTGTAAACAGATGAGAACTTGTTTAGAACAGCTGAAAGAGAATCTGCAAGTCAGTTCTTAGTGTAGAAAAATAGCTAAGATAAGGAAAATCCTTAATTCGAGTTAAGATAACATCAAACACTGTATGAATCCTATATTCATTACTTAAAGGAGACTAGAGTGGTAAATGTGTGTTATACAAGGCAGAATACCATTGAAATAGAGAAAGAAACAAGTTTGGCAGATTTGGAAACCCTTACACTTCACTGAAATGTAGTACTACACTCTATAACACAGTTGAGAGACAATGTTCCCTAGCTCCCTCAGTTCATACCAGTGTGTAGGAAGTTGTTTGATAAAGTGGCCAAAGCTTATACTTGGGCCAGAAGGCAGAATATAGGAAACTACATGAAAATATGAATAATTCATTGAAAATGACTGTAAACAGATGAGAACTTGTTTAGAACAGCTGAAAGAGAATCTCCAAGTCAGTTGTTAGTGTAGAAAAGGTAGCTAAGAAAAGGAAAATCCTTAATTCGAGTTAAGATAACATCAAACACTGTATGAATCCTATATTCATTACTTAAAGGAGACTAGTGTGGTAAATGTGTGTTATACAAGGCAGAATACCATTGAAATAGAGAAAGAAACACTTTCGGCAGCTTTGGAAAGGCTTACACTTCACTGAAATGTAGTACTACACTCTATAACACAGTTGAGAGACAATGTTCCCTAGCTGCCTCAGTTCATAACAGAGTGTAGGAAGGTGTTTGCTAAAGTGGGCAAAGCTTATACTTGGGCCAGAAGGCAGAATATAGGAAACTACATGAAAACATGAATAATTCAGTGAAAATGACTGTAAACAGATTAGAACTTCTTTAGAACAGCTGACAGAGAATCTCCAAGTCAGTTCTTAGTGTAGAAAAGGTAGCTAAGATAAGGGAAATCCTTAATTCCAGTTAAGATCACATGAAACACTCTATGAATCCTATATTCTTTACTTAAAGGAGACTAGAGTGGTAAATGTGTGTTATACAAGGCAGAATACCATTGAAATAGAGAAACAAACACGTTCGGCAGCTTTGGAAAGCCTTACACTTCACTGAAATGTAGTACTACACTCTATAACACAGTTGAGAGACAATGTTCCCGAGCTGCCTCAGTTCATAACAGTGTGTAGGAAGTTGTTTGATAAAGTGGGCAAAGCTTATACTTGGGCCAGAAGGCAGAATATAGGAAACTACATGAAAACATGAATAATTTAGTGAAAATGACTGTAAACAGATGAGAACGTGTTTAGAACAGATGAAAGAGATTCTCCAAGTCAGTTCTTAGTGTAGAAAAGGTAGCTAAATCCGGGAAATCCTTAATTCGAGTTAAGATAACATCAAACACTGTATGAATCCTATATTCATTACTTAAAGGAGACTAGAGTGGTAAATGTGTGTTATACAAGGCAGAATACCATTGAAATAGAGAAAGAAACACGTTCAGCAGCTTTGGAAAGCCTTACACTACACTGAAATGTAGTACTACACTCTATAACACAGTTCAGAGACAATGTTCCCTAGCTCCCTCAGTTCATAACAGTGTGTAGGAAGTTGTTTGATAAGGTGGGCAAAGCTTATACTTGGGGCAGAAGGCAGAATATAGGAAACTACATGAAAACATGAATAATTCATTGAAAATGACTGTAAACAGATGAGAACTTGTTTAGAACAGCTGAAAGAGAATCTCCAAGTCAGTTCTTAGTGTAGAAAAGGTAGCTAAGATAAGGGAAATCCTTAATTCCAGTTAAGATCACATGAAACACTCTATGAATCCTATATTCTTTACTTAAAGGTGACTAGAGTGGTAAATGTGTGTTATACAAGGCAGAATACCATTGAAATAGAGAAACAAACACATTCGGCAGCTTTGGAAAGCCTTACACTTCACTGAAATGTAGTACTACACTCTATAACACAGTTGAGAGACAATGTTCCCGAGCTGCCTCAGTTCATAACAGTGTGTAGGAAGTTGTTTGATAAAGTGGGCAAAGCTTATACTTGGGCCAGAAGGCAGAATATAGGAAACTACATGAAAACTTGAATAATTCAGTGAAAATGACTGTAAACAGATGAGAACTTGTTTAGAACAGCTGAAAGAGAATCTCCAAGTCAGTTCTTAGTGTAGAAAAGGTAGCTAAGATAAGGAAAATCCTTAATTCGAGTTAAGATAACATCAAACACTGTATGAATCCTATATTCATTACTTAAAGGAGACTAGAGTGGTAAATGTGTGTTATACAAAGCCGAATACCATTGAAATAGAGAAAGAAACAAGTTTGGCAGCTTTGGAAAGCCTTATACTTCACTGAAATGTAGTACTACACTCTATAACACAGTTGAGAGACAATGTTCCCTAGCTCCCTCAGTTCATAACAGTGTGTAGGAAGTTTTTTGATAAAGTGGCCAAAGCTTATACTAGGGCCAGAAGGCAGAATATAGGAAACTACATGAAAACATGAATAATTCAGTGAAAATGACTGTAAACAGATGAGAACTTGTTTAGAACAGCTGAAAGAGAATCTCCAAGTCAGTTCTTAGTGTAGAAAAGGTAGATAAGATAAGGAAAATCCTTAATTCGAGTTAAGATAACATCAAACACTGTATGAATCCTATATTCATTACTTAAAGGAGACTAGAGTGGTAAATGTTTGTTATACAAAGAAGAATACCATTGAAATAGAGAAAGAAACAAGTTTGGCAGCTTTGGAAAGCCTTACACTTCACTGAAATGTAGTACTACACTCTATAACACAGTTGAGAGACAATGTTCCCTAGCTCCCTCAGTTCATAACAGTGTGTAGGAAGTTGTTTGATAAAGTGGCCAAAGCTTATACTTGGGCCAGAAGGCAGAATATAGGAAACTACATGAAAACATGAATAATTCAGTGAAAATGACTGTAAACAGATGAGAACTTGTTTAGAACAGCTGAAAGAGAATCTGCAATTCAGTTCTCAGTGTAGAAAAGTAGCTAAGATAAGGAAAATCCTTAATTCGAGTTAAGATAACATCAAACACTGTATGAATCCTATATTCATTACTTAAAGGAGACTAGAGTGGTAAATGTGTGTTATACAAGGCAGAATACCATTGAAATAGAGAAAGAAACACGTTCGGCAGCTTTGGAATGCCTTACACTACACTGAAATGTAGTACTACACTCTATAACACAGTTCAGAGACAATGTTCCCTAGCTCCCTCAGTTCATAACAGTGTGTAGGAAGTTGTTTGATAAGGTGGGCAAAGCTTATACTTGGGCCAGAAGGCAGAATATAGGAAACTACATGAAAACATGAATAATTCATTGAAAATGACTGTAAACAGATGAGAACTTGTTTAGAACAGCTGAAAGAGAATCTCCAAGTCAGTTCTTAGTGTAGAAAAGGTAGCTAAGATAAGGGAAATCCTTAATTCCAGTTAAGATCACATGAAACATTGTATGAATCCTATATTCTTTACTTAAAGGAAACTAGGGTGGTAAATGTGTGTTATACAAGGCAGAATACCATTGAAATAGAGAAAGAAACACTTTCGGCAGCTTTGGAAAGGCTTACACTTCACTGAAATGTAGTACTACACTCTATAACACAGTTGAGAGACAATGTTCCCTAGCTGCCTCCGTTCATAACATAGTGTAGGAAGGTGTTTGATAAAGTAGGCAAATCTTATACTTGGGCCAGAAGGCAGAATATAGGAAACTACATGAAAACATGAATAATTCAGTGAAAATGACTGTAAACAGATGAGAACTTGTTTAGAACAGCTGAAAGAGAAACTCCAAGTCAGTTCTTAGTGTAGAAAAGGTAGCTAAGATAAGGCAAATCCTTAATACCAGTTAAGATCCCATGAAACATTGTATGAATCCTATATTCTTTACTTAAAGGAAACTAGAGTGGTAAATGTGTGTTATACAAGGCAGAATACCATTGAAATAGAGAAACAAACACCTTCGGCAGCTTTGGAAAGCCTTACACTTCACTGAAATGTAGTACTACACTCTATAACACAGTTGAGAGACAATTTTCCCGAGCTGCCTCAGTTCATAACAGTGTGTAGGAAGTTGTTTGATAAAGTGGGCAAAGCTTATACTTGGGCCAGAAGGCAGAATATAGGAAACTACATGAAAACATGAATAATTCAGTGAAAATGACTGTAAACAGATGAGAACTTGTTTAGAACAGCTGAAAGAGAATCTCCAAGTCAGTTCTTAGTGTAGAAAAGGTAGCTAAGATAAGGAAAATCCTTAATTCGAGTTAAGATAACATCAAACACTGTATGAATCCTATATTCATTACTTAAAGGAGACTAGAGTGGTAAATGTGTGTTATACAAGGCAGAATACCATTGAAATAGAGAAAGAAACAAGTTTGGCAGCTTTGGAAAGCCTTACACTTCACTGAAATGTAGTACTACACTCTATAACACAGTTGAGAGACAATGTTCCCTAGCTCCCTCAGTTCATAACAGTGTGTAGGAAGTTGTTTGATAAAGTGGCCAAAGCTTATACTTGGGCCAGAAGGCAGAATATAGGAAACTACATGAAAACATGAATAATTCAGTGAAAATGACTGTAAACAGATGAGAACGTGTTTAGAACAGATGAAAGAGATTCTCCAAGTCAGTTCTTAGTGTAGAAAAGGTAGCTAAGATAAGGAAAATCCTTAATTCGAGTTAAGATAACATCAAACACTGTATGAATCCTATATTGTTTACTTAAAGGAGACTAGAGTGGTAAATGTGTGTTATATTAGGCAGAATACCATTGAAATAGAGAAATAAACACGTTTGGCAGCTTTGGAAAGCGTTACACTTCACTGAAATGTAGTACTACACTCTATAACACAGTTGAGAGACAATGTTCCTAGCTCCCTCAGTTCATAACAGTGTGTAGGAAGTTGTTTGATAAAGTGGGCATAGTTTATACTTGGGCCAGAAGGCAGAATATAGGAAACTACATGAAAACATGAATAATTCATTGAAAATGACTGTAAACACATGAGAACTTGTTTAGAACAGCTGAAAGAGAATCTCCAAGTCAGTTCTTAGTGTAGAAAAGGTAGCTACTATCCAGGAAATCCTTAATTCGAGTTAAGATCACATGAAAAACTGTATGAATCCTATATTCTTTACTTAAAGGAAACTAGAGTGGTAAATGTGTGTTATACAAGGCAGAATACCATTGAAATAGAGAAAGAAACACATTCGGCAACTTTGAAAAGGCTTACACTTCACTGAAATGTAGTACTACACTCTATAACACAGTTGAGAGACAATGTTCCCTAGCTGCCTCAGTTCATAACAGAGTGTAGGAAGGTGTTTGATAAAGTAGGCAAAGCTTATACTTGGGCCAGAAGGCAGAATATAGGAAACTACATGAAAACATGAATAACTCAGTGAAAATGACTGTAAACAGATGAGAACTTGTTTAGAACAGCTGAAAGAGAAACTCCAAGTCAGTTCTTAGTGTAGAAAAGGTAGCTAAGATAAGGGAAATCCTTAATACCAGTTAAGATCCCATGAAACATTGTATGAATCCTATATTCTTTACTTAAAGGCAACTAGAGTGGTAAATGTGTGTTATACAAGGCAGAATAGCATTGAAATAGAGAAAGAAACACTTTCGGCAGCTTTGGAAAGGCTTACACTTCACTGAAATGTAGTACTACACTCTATAACACAGTTGAGAGACAATGTTCCCTAGCTGCCTCAGTTCATAACAGAGTGTAGGAAGGTGTTTGATAAAGTGGGCAAAGCTTATACTTGGGCCAGAAGGCAGAATATAGGAAACTACATGAAAACATGAATAATTCAGTGAAAATGACTGTAAACAGATGAGAACTTGTTTAGAACAGCTGAAAGAGAATCTGCAAGTCAGTTCTTAGTGTAGAAAAGTAGCTAAGATAAGGAAAATCCTTAATTCGAGTTAAGATAACATCAAACACTGTATGAATCCTATATTCATTACTTAAAGAAGACTTGAGTGGTAAATGTGTGTTATACAAGGCAGAATACCATTGAAATAGAGAAAGAAACAAGTTTGGCAGATTTGGAAACTCTTACACTTCACTGAAATGTAGTACTACACTCTATAACACAGTTGAGAGACAATGTTCCCTAGCTCCCTCAGTTCATAACAGTGTGTAGGAAGTTGTTTGATAAAGTGGCCAAAGCTTATACTTGGGCCAGAAGGCAGAATATAGGAAACTACATGAAAACATGAATAATTCAGTGAAAATGACTGTAAACAGATGAGAACGTGTTTAGAACAGATGAAAGAGATTCTCCAAGTCAGTTCTTAGTGTAGAAAAGGTAGCTAAGATAAGGAAAATCCTTAATTCGAGTTAAGATAACATCAAACACTGTATGAATCCTATATTGTTTACTTAAAGGAGACTAGAGTGGTAAATGTGTGTTATATTAGGCAGAATACCATTGAAATAGAGAAATAAACACGTTTGGCAGCTTTGGAAAGCGTTACACTTCACTGAAATGTAGTACTACACTCTATAACACAGTTGAGAGACAATGTTCCTAGCTCCCTCAGTTCATAACAGTGTGTAGGAAGTTGTTTGATAAAGTGGGCATAGCTTATACTTGGGCCAGAAGGCAGAATATAGGAAACTACATGAAAACATGAATAATTCATTGAAAATGACTGTAAACACATGAGAACTTGTTTAGAACAGCTGAAAGAGAATCTCCAAGTCAGTTCTTAGTGTAGAAAAGGTAGCTACTATCCAGGAAATCCTTAATTCGAGTTAAGATCACATGAAAAACTGTATGAATCCTATATTCTTTACTTAAAGGAAACTAGAGTGGTAAATGTGTGTTATACAAGGCAGAATACCATTGAAATAGAGAAAGAAACACATTCGGCAACTTTGAAAAGGCTTACACTTCACTGAAATGTAGTACTACACTCTATAACACAGTTGAGAGACAATGTTCCCTAGCTGCCTCAGTTCATAACAGAGTGTAGGAAGGTGTTTGATAAAGTAGGCAAAGCTTATACTTGGGCCAGAAGGCAGAATATAGGAAACTACATGAAAACATGAATAACTCAGTGAAAATGACTGTAAACAGATGAGAACTTGTTTAGAACAGCTGAAAGAGAAACTCCAAGTCAGTTCTTAGTGTAGAAAAGGTAGCTAAGATAAGGGAAATCCTTAATACCAGTTAAGATCCCATGAAACATTGTATGAATCCTATATTCTTTACTTAAAGGCAACTAGAGTGGTAAATGTGTGTTATACAAGGCAGAATAGCATTGAAATAGAGAAAGAAACACTTTCGGCAGCTTTGGAAAGCCTTACACTTCACTGAAATGTAGTACTACACTCTATAACACAGTTGAGAGACAATGTTCCTAGCTCCCTCAGTTCATAACAGTGTGTAGGAAGTTGTTTGATAAAGTGGGCAAAGCTTATACTTGGGCCAGAAGGCAGAATATAGGAAACTACATGAAAGCATGAATAATTCATTGAAAATGACTGTAAACACATGAGAACTTGTTTAGAACAGCTGAAAGAGAATCTCCAAGTCAGTTCTTAGTGTAGAAAAGGTAGATAAGATAAGGAAAATCCTTAATTCGAGTTAAGATAACATCAAACACTGTATGAATCCTATATTCATTACTTAAAGGAGACTAGAGTGGTAAATGTGTGTTATACAAGGCAGAATACCATTGAAATAGAGAAAGAAACAAGTTTGGCAGCTTTGGAAAGCCTTACACTTCACTGAAATGTAGTACTACACTCTATAACACAGTTGAGAGACAATGTTCCTAGCTCCCTCAGTTCATAACAGTGTGTAGGAAGTTGTTTGATAAAGTGGGCAAAGCTTATACTTGGGCCAGAAGGAAGAATATAGGAAACTACATGAAAACATGAATAATTCAGTGAAAATGACTGTAAACAGATGAGAACTTGTTTAGAACAGCTGAAAGAGAATCTCCAAGTCAGTTCTTAGTGTAGAAAAGGTAGCTAAGATAAGGGAAATCCTTAATTCCAGTTAAGATCACATGAAACACTCTATGAATCCTATATTCTTTACTTAAAGGGGACTAGAGTGGTAAATGTGTGTTATACAAGGCAGAATACCATTGAAATAGAGAAACAAACACGTTCGGCAGCTTTGGAAAGCCTTACACTTCACTGAAATGTAGTACTACACTCTATAACACAGTTGAGAGACAATGTTCCCTAGCTTCCTCAGTTCATAACAGAGTGTAGGAAGGTGTTTGATAAAGTAGGCAAAGCTTATACTTGGGCCAGAAGGCAGAATATAGGAAACTACATGAAAACATGAATAATTCAGTGAAAATGACTGTAAACAGATGAGAACTTGTATAGAACACCTGAAAGAGAAACTCCAAGTAAGTTCTTAGTGTAGAAAAGGTAGCTAAGATAAGGGAAATCCTTAATACCAGTTAAGATCCCATGAAACATTGTATGAATCCTATATTCTTTACTTAAAGGAAACTAGAGTGGTAAATGTGTGTTATACAAGGCAGAATACCATTGAAATAGAGAAAGAATCACTTTCGGCAGCTTTGGAAAGGCTTACACTTCACTGAAATGTAGTACTACACTCTATAACACAGTTGAGAGACAATGTTCTCTAGCTGCCTCAGTTCATAACAGAGTGTAGGAAGGTGTTTGATAAAGTGGGCAAAGCTTATACTTGGGCCAGAAGGCAGAATATAGGAAACTACATGAAAACATGAATAATTCAGTGAAAATGACTGTAAACAGATGAGAACTTGTTTAGAACAGCTGAAAGAGAATCTGCAAGTCAGTTCTTAGTGTAGAAAAGGTAGCTAAGATAAGGGAAATCCTTAATTCCAGTTAAGATCACATGAAACACTCTATGAATCCTATATTCTTTACTTAAAGGAGACTAGAGTGGTAAATGTGTGTTATACAAGGCAGAATACCATTGAAATACAGACACAAACACGTTCGGCAGCTTTGGAAAGCCTTACACTTCACTGAAATGTAGTACTACACTCTATAACACAGTTGAGAGACAATGTTCCTAGCTCCCTCAGTTCATAACAGTGTGTAGGAAGTTGTTTGATAAAGTGGGCAAAGCTTATACTTGGGCCAGAAGGCAGAATATAGGAAACTACATGAAAACATGAATAATTCATTGAAAATGACTGTAAACACATGAGAACTTGTTTAGAACAGCTGAAAGAGAATCTCCAAGTCAGTTCTTAGTGTAGAAAAGGTAGCTACTATCCGGGAAATCCTTAATTCGAGTTAAGATCACATGAAACACTGTATGAATCCTATATTCTTTACTTAAAGGAAACTAGAGTGGTAAATGTGTGTTATACAAGGCAGAATACCATTGAAATAGAGAAAGAAACACGTTCGGCAGCTTTGGAAAGGCTTACACTTCACTGAAATGTAGTACTACACTCTATAACACAGTTGAGAGACAATGTTCCCTAGCTGCCTCAGTTCATAACAGAGTGTAGGAAGGTGTTTGATAAAGTAGGCAAAGCTTATACTTGGGCCAGAAGGCAGAATATAGGAAACTACATGAAAAAATGAATAATTCAGTGAAAATGACTGTAAACAGATGAGAACTTGTTTAGAACAGCTGAAAGAGAAACTCCAAGTCAGTTCTTAGTGTAGAAAAGGTAGCTAAGATAAGGGAAATCCTTAATACCAGTTAAGATCCCATGAAACATTGTATGAATCCTATATTCTTTACTTAAAGGAAACAAGAGTGGTAAATGTGTGTTATACAAGGCAGAATACCATTGAAATAGAGAAAGAAACACTTTCGGCAGCTTTGGAAAGGCTTACACTTCACTGAAATGTAGTACTACACTCTATAACACAGTTGAGAGACAATGTGTCCTAGCTGCCTCAGTTCATAACAGAGTGTAGGAAGGTGTTTGATAAAGTGGGCAAAGCTTATACTTGGGCCAGAAGGCAGAATATAGGAAACTACATGAAAACATGAATAATTCAGTGAAAATGACTGTAAACAGATGAGAACTTGTTTAGAACAGCTGAAAGAGAATCTCCAAGTGAGTTCTTAGTGTAGAAAAGGTAGCTAAGATAAGGAAAATCCTTAATTCGAGTTAAGATAACATCAAACACTGTATGAATCCTATATTCATTACTTAAAGGAGACTAGAGTGGTAAATGTGTGTTATACAAAGCAGAATACCATTGAAATAGAGAAAGAAACAAGTTTGGCAGCTTTGGAAAGCCTTACACTTCACTGAAATGTAGTACTACACTCTATAACACAGTTGAGAGACAATGTTCCCTAGCTCCCTCAGTTCATAACAGTGTGTAGGAAGTTGTTTGATAAAGTGGGCAAAGCTTATACTTGGGCCAGAAGGCAGAATATAGGAAACTACATGAAAACATGAATAACTCAGTGAAAATGACTGTAAACAGATGAGAACTTGTTTAGAACAGCTGAAAGAGAATCTCCAAGTCAGTTCTTAGTGTAGAAAAGGTAGATAAGATAAGGAAAATCCTTAATTCGAGTTAAGATAACATCAAACACTGTATGAATCCTATATTCATTACTTAAAGGAGACTAGAGTGGTAAATGTGTGTTATACAAAGAAGAATACCATTGAAATAGAGAAAGAAACAAGTTTGGCAGCTTTGGAAAGCCTTACACTTCACTGAAATGTAGTACTACACTCTATAACAAGGTTGAGAGACAATGTTCCCTAGCTCCCTCAGTTCATAACAGTGTGACGGAAGTTGTTTGATAAAGTGGCCAAAGCTTATACTTGGGCCAGAAGGCAGAATATAGGAAACTACATGAAAACATTAATAATTCATTGAAAATGACTGTAAACAGATGAGAACTTGTTTAGAACAGCTGAAAGAGAATCTCCAAGTCAGTTCTTAGTGTAGAAAAGGTAGCTAAGATAAGGGAAATCCTTTATTCCAGTTAAGATAACATGAAACACTCTATGAATCCTATATTCTTTACTTAAAGGAGACTAGAGTGGTAAATGTGTGTTATACAAGGCAGAATACCATTGAAATAGAGAAACAAACACGTTCGGCAGCTTTGGAAAGCCTTACACTTCACTGAAATGTAGTACTACACTCTATAACACAGTTGAGAGACAATGTTCCCGAGCTGCCTCAGTTCATAACAGTGTGTAGGAAGTTATTTGATAAAGTGGGCAAAGCTTATACTTGGGCCAGAAGGCAGAATATAGGAAACTACATGAAAACATAAATAATTCAGTGAAAATGACTGTAAACAGATGAGAACTTGTTTAGAACAGATGAAAAATATTCTCCAAGTCAGTTCTTAATGTAGAAAAGGTAGCTAAATCCGGGAAATCCTTAATTCGAGTTAAGATAACATCAAACACTGTATGAATCCTATATTGTTTACTTAAAGGAGACTAGAGTGGTAAATGTGTGTTATATAAGCCAGAATACCATTGAAATAGAGAAAGAAACACGTTTGGCAGCTTTGGAAAGCCTTACACTTCACTGAAATGTAGTACTACACTCTATAACACAGTTGAGAGACAATGTTCCCTAGCTGCCTCAGTTCATAACAGAGTGTAGGAAGGTGTTTGATAAAGTGGGCATAGCTTATACTTGGGCCAGAAGGCAGAATATAGGAAACTACATGAAAACATGAATAATTCAGTGAAAATGACTGTAAACAGATGAGAACTTGTTTAGAACAGCTGAAAGAGAATCTGCAAGTCAGTTCTTAGTGTAGAAAAGGTAGCTAAGATAAGGGAAATCCTTAATTCCAGTTAAGATCACATGAAACACTCTATGAATCCTATATTCTTTACTTAAAGGAGACTAGAGTGGTAAATGTGTGTTATACAAGGCAGAATACCATTGAAATAGAGACACAAACACGTTCGGCAGCTTTGGAAAGCCTTACACTTCACTGAAATGTAGTACTACACTCTATAACACAGTTGAGAGACAATGTTCCTAGCTCCCTCAGTTCATAACAGTGTGTAGGAAGTTGTTTGATAAAGTGGGCAAAGCTTATACTTGGGCCAGAAGGCAGAATATAGGAAACTACATGAAAACATGAATAATTCATTGAAAATGACTGTAAACACATGAGAACTTGTTTAGAACAGCTGAAAGAGAATCTCCAAGTCAGTTCTTAGTGTAGAAAAGGTAGCTACTATCCGGGAAATCCTTAATTCGAGTTAAGATCACATGAAACACTGTATGAATCCTATATTCTTTACTTAAAGGAAACTAGAGTGGTAAATGTGTGTTATACAAGGCAGAATACCATTGAAATAGAGAAAGAAACACGTTCGGCAGCTTTGGAAAGGCTTACACTTCACTGAAATGTAGTACTACACTCTATAACACAGTTGAGAGACAATGTTCCCTAGCTGCCTCAGTTCATAACAGAGTGTAGGAAGGTGTTTAATAAAGTAGGCAAAGCTTATACTTGGGCCAGAAGGCAGAATATAGGAAACTACATGAAAACATGAATAATTCAGTGAAAATGACTGTAAACAGATGTGAACTTGTTTAGAACAGCTGAAAGAGAAACTCCAAGTCAGTTCTTAGTGTAGAAAAGGTAGCTAAGATAAGGAAAATCCTTAATACCAGTTAAGATCCCATGAAACATTGTATGAATCCTATATTCTTTACTTAAAGGAAACTAGAGTGGTAAATGTGTGTTATACAAGGCAGAATACCATTGAAATAGAGAAAGAAACACTTTCGGCAGCTTTGGAAAGGCTTACACTTCACTGAAATGTAGTACTACACTCTATAACACAGTTGAGAGACAATGTGTCCTAGCTGCCTCAGTTCATAACAGAGTGTAGGAAGGTGTTTGATAAAGTGGGCAAAGCTTATACTTGGGCCAGAAGGCAGAATATAGGAAACTACATGAAAACATGAATAATTCAGTGAAAATGACTGTAAACAGATGAGAACTTGTTTAGAACAGCTGAAAGAGAATCTCCAAGTCAGTTCTTAGTGTAGAAAAGGTAGCTAAGATAAGGAAAATCCTTAATTCGAGTTAAGATAACATCAAACACTGTATGAATCCTATATTCATTACTTAAAGGAGACTAGAGTGGTAAATGTGTGTTATACAAAGCAGAATACCATTGAAATAGAGAAAGAAACAAGTTTGGCAGCTTTGGAAAGCCTTACACTTCACTGAAATGTAGTACTACACTCTATAACACAGTTGAGAGACAATGTTCTCTAGCTCCCTCAGTTCATAACAGTGTGTAGGAAGTTGTTTGATAAAGTGGCCAAAGCTTATACTTGGGCCAGAAGGCAGAATATAGGAAACTACATGAAAACATGAATAACTCAGTGAAAATGACTGTAAACAGATGAGAACTTGTTTAGAACAGCTGAAAGAGAATCTCCAAGTCAGTTCTTAGTGTAGAAAAGGTAGATAAGATAAGGAAAATCCTTAATTCGAGTTAAGATAACATCAAACACTGTATGAATCCTATATTCATTACTTAAAGGAGACTAGAGTGGTAAATGTGTGTTATACAAAGAAGAATACCATTGAAATAGAGAAAGAAACAAGTTTGGCAGCTTTGGAAAGCCTTACACTTCACTGAAATGTAGTACTACACTCTATAACACAGTTGAGAGACAATGTTCCCTAGCTCCCTCAGTTCATAACAGTGTGTAGGAAGTTGTTTGATAAAGTGGCCAAAGCTTATACTTGGGCCAGAAGGCAGAATATAGGAAACTACATGAAAACATGAATAATTCAGTGAAAATGACTGTAAACAGATGAGAACTTGTTTAGAACAGCTGAAAGAGAATCTCCAAGTCAGTTCTTAGTGTAGAAAAGGTAGCTAAGATAAGGAAAATCCTTAATTCAAGTTAAGATAACATCAAACACTGTATGAATCCTATATTCATTACTTAAAGGAGACTAGAGTGGTAAATGTGTGTTATACAAGGCAGCATACCATTGAAATAGAGAAACAAACACGTTCGGCAGCTTTGGAAAGCCTTACACTACACTGAAATGTAGTACTACACTCTATAACACAGTTCAGAGACAATGTTCCCTAGCTTCCTCAGTTCATAACAGTGTGTAGGAAGTTGTTTGATAAGGTGGGCAAAGCTTATACTTGGGCCAGAAGGCAGAATATAGGAAACTACATGAAAACATGAATAATTCATTGAAAATGACTGTAAACGGATGAGAACTTGTTTAGAACAGCTGAAAGAGAATCTTCAAGTCAGTTCTTAGTGTAGAAAAGGTAGCTAAGATAAGGGAAATCCTTTATTCCAGTTAAGATCACATG
The DNA here is from genome assembly GCF_964339955.1 of Pipistrellus hanaki. Classification (NCBI taxonomy): domain Eukaryota; kingdom Metazoa; phylum Chordata; class Mammalia; order Chiroptera; family Vespertilionidae; genus Pipistrellus; species Pipistrellus hanaki. The sequence continues at coordinate 1,108,648 of NC_140511.1, forward strand.
AAACACTCTATGAATCCTATATTCTTTACTTAAAGGAGACTAGAGTGGTAAATGTGTGTTATACAAGGCAGAATACCATTGAAATAGAGAAACAAACACGTTCGACAGCTTTGGAAAGCCTTACACTTCACTGAAATATAGTACTACACTCTATAACACAGTTGAGAGACAATGTTCCCGAGCTGCCTCAGTTCATAACAGTGTGTAGGAAGTTATTTGATAAAGTGGGCAAAGCTTATACTTGGGCCAGAAGGCAGAATATAGGAAACTACATGAAAACATAAATAATTCAGTGAAAATGACTGTAAACAGATGAGAACTTGTTTAGAACAGATGAAAAATATTCTCCAAGTCAGTTCTTAGTGTAGAAAAGGTAGCTAAATCCGGGAAATCCTTAATTCGAGTTAAGATAACATCAAACACTGTATGAATCCTATATTGTTTACTTAAAGGAGACTAGAGTGGTAAATGTGTGTTATATAAGCCGGAATACCATTGAAATAGAGAAAGAAACACGTTTGGCAGCTTTGGAAAGCCTTACACTTCACTGAAATGTAGTACTACACTCTATAACACAGTTGAGAGACAATGTTCCTAGCTCCCTCAGTTCATAACAGTGTGTAGGAAGTTGTTTGATAAAGTGGCCAAAGCTTATACTTGGGCCAGAAGGCAGAATATAGGAAACTACATGAAAACATGAATAATTCATTGAAAATGACTGTAAACACAGGAGAACTTGTTTAGAACAGCTGAAAGAGAATCTCCAAGTCAGTTCTTAGTGTAGAAAAGGTAGCTAAGATCCAGGAAATCCTTAATTCGAGTTAAGATCACATGAAACACTGTATGAATCCTATATTCTTTACTTAAAGGAAACTAGAGTGGTAAATGTGTGTTATACAAGGCAGAATACCATTGAAATAGAGAAAGAAACACGTTCGGCAGCTTTGGAAATGCTTACACTTCACTGAAATGTAGTACTACACTCTATAACACAGTTGAGAGACAATGTTCCCTAGCTGCCTCAGTTCATAACAGAGTGTAGGAAGGTGTTTGATAAAGTAGGCAAAGCTTATACTTGGGCCAGAAGGCAGAATATAGGAAACTACATGAAAACATGAATAATTCAGTGAAAATGACTGTAAACAGATGAGAACTTGTTTAGAACACCTGAAAGAGAAACTCCAAGTAAGTTCTTAGTGTAGAAAAGGTAGCTAAGATAAGGGAAATCCTTAATACCAGTTAAGATCCCATGAAACATTGTATGAATCCTATATTCTTTACTTAAAGGAAACTAGAGTGGTAAATGTGTGTTATACAAGGCAGAATACCATTGAAATAGAGAAAGAATCACTTTCGGCAGCTTTGGAAAGGCTTACACTTCACTGAAATGTAGTACTACACTCTATAACACAGTTGAGAGACAATGTTCCCTAGCTGCCTCAGTTCATAACAGAGTGTAGGAAGGTGTTTGATAAAGTGGGCAAAGCTTATACTTGGGCCAGAAGGCAGAATATAGGAAACAACATGAAAACATGAATAATTCAGTGAAAATGACTGTAAACAGATGAGAACTTGTTTAGAACAGCTGAAAGAGAATCTGCAAGTCAGTTCTTAGTGTAGAAAAGGTAGCTAAGATAAGGGAAATCCTTAATTCCAGTTAAGATCACATGAAACACTCTATGAATCCTATATTCTTTACTTAAAGGAGACTAGAGTGGTAAATGTGTGTTATACAAGGCAGAATACCATTGAAATAGAGAAACAAACACGTCCGGCAGCTTTGGAAAGCCTTACACTTCACTGAAATGTAGTACTACACTCTATAACACAGTTGAGAGACAATGTTCCCTAGCTCCCTCAGTTCATAACAGTGTGTAGGAAGTTGTTTGATAAAGTGGCCAAAGCTTATACTTGGGCCAGAGGGCAGAATATAGGAAACTACATGAAAACATGAATGATTCAGTGAAAATGACTGTAAACAGATTTGAACTTGTTTAGAAGAGCTGAAAGAGAATCTCCAAGTCAGTTCTTAGTGTAGAAAAGGTAGCTAAGATAAGGGAAATCCTTAATTCCAGTTAAGATCACATGAAACACTCTATGAATCCTATATTCTTTACTTAAAGGAGACTAGAGTGGTAAATGTGTGTTATACAAGGCAGAATACCATTGAAATAGAGAAAGAAACACGTCCGGCAGCTTTGGAAAGCCTTACACTTCACTGAAATGTAGTACTACACTCTATAACACAGTTGAGAGACAATGTTCCCTAGCTCCCTCAGTTCATAACAGTGTGTAGGAAGTTGTTTGATAAAGTGGCCAAAGCTTATACTTGGGCCAGAGGGCAGAATATAGGAAACTACATGAAAACATGAATGATTCAGTGAAAATGACTGTAAACAGATGAGAACTTGTTTAGAACAGCTGAAAGAGAATCTCCAAGTCAGTTCTTAGTGTAGAAAAGGTAGCTAAGATAAGGGAAATCCTTAATTCCAGTTAAGATCACATGAAACACTCTATGAATCCTATATTCTTTACTTAAAGGAGACTAGAGTGGTAAATGTGTGTTATACAAGGCAGAATACCATTGAAATAGAGAAACAAACACGTTCGGCAGCTTTGGAAAGCCTTACACTTCTCTGAAATGTAGTACTACACTCTATAACACAGTTGAGAGACAATGTTCCCGAGCTGCCTCAGTTCATAACAGTGTGTAGGAAGTTGTTTGATAAATTGGGCAAAGCTTATACTTGGGCCAGAAGGCAGAATATAGGAAACTACATGAAAACATGAATAATTCATTGAAAATGACTGTAAACACATGAGAACTTGTTTAGAACAGCTGAAAGAGAATCTCCAAGTCAGTTCTTAGTGTAGAAAAGGTAGCTAAGATAAGGAAAATCCTTAATTCGAGTTAAGATAAAATCAAACACTGTATGAATCCTATATTCATTACTTAAAGGAGACTAGAGTGGTAAATGTGTGTTATACAAGGCAGAATACCATTGAAATAGAGAAAGAAACAAGTTCGGCAGCTTTGGAAAGCCTTACACTTCACTGAAATGTAGTACTACACTCTATAACACAGTTGAGAGACAATGTTCCCTAGCTCCCTCAGTTCATAACAGTGTGTAGGAAGTTGTTTGATAAAGTGGCCAAAGCTTATACTTGGGCCAGAAGGCAGAATATAGGAAACTACATGAAAACTTGAATAATTCAGTGAAAATGACTGTAAACAGATGAGAACTTGTTTAGAACAGCTGAAAGAGAATCTCCAAGTCAGTTCTTAGTGTAGAAAAGGTAGCTAAGATAAGGAAAATCCTTAATTCGAGTTAAGATAACATCAAACACTGTATGAATCCTATATTCATTACTTAAAGGAGACTAGAGTGGTAAATGTGTGTTATACAAGGCAGAATACCATTGAAATAGAGAAAGAAACACGTTCGGCAGGTTTGGAAAGCCTTACACTACACTGAAATGTAGTACTACACTCTATAACACAGTTCAGAGACAATGTTCCCTAGCTACCTCAGTTCATAACAGTGTGTAGGAAGTTGTTTGATAAGGTGGGCAAAGCTTATACTTGGGCCAGAAGGCAGAATATAGGAAACTACATGAAAACATGAATAATTCATTGAAAATGACTGTAAACAGATGAGAACTTGTTTAGAACAGCTGAAAGAGAATCTCCAAGTCAGTTCTTAGTGTAGAAAAGGTAGCTACGATAAGGGAAATCCTTAATTCCAGTTAAGATCACATGAAACACTGTATGAATCCTATATTCTTTACTTAAAGGAGACTAGAGTGGTAAATGTGTGTTATACAAGGCAGAATACCATTGAAATAGAGAAACAAACACGTTCGGCAGCTTTGGAAAGCCTTACACTTCACTGAAATGTAGTACTACACTCTATAACACAGTTGAGAGACAATGTTCCCGAGCTGCCTCAGTTCATAACAGTGTGTAGGAAGTTGTTTGATAAAGTGGGCAAAGCTTATACTTGGTCCAGAAGGCAGAATATAGGAAACTACATGAAAACATAAATAATTCAGTGAAAATGACTGTAAAACGATGAGAACTTGTTTAGAACAGATGAAAAATATTCTCCAAGTCAGTTCTTAGTGTAGAAAAGGTAGCTAAATCCGGGAAATCCTTAATTCGAGTTAAGATAACATCAAACACTGTATGAATCCTATATTGTTTACTTAAAGGAGACTAGAGTGGTAAATGTGTGTTATTTAAGTCAGAATACCATTGAAATAGAGAAAGAAACACGTTTGGCAGCTTTGGAAAGCCGTACACTTCACTGAAATGTAGTACTACACTCTATAACACAGTTGAGAGACAATGTTCCTAGCTCCCTCAGTTCATAACAGTGTGTAGGAAGTTGTTTGATAAAGTGGGCAAAGCTTATACTTGGGCCAGAAGGCAAAATATAGGAAACTACATGAAAACATGAATAATTCATTGAAAATGACTGTAAACACATGAGAACTTGTTTAGAACAGCTGAAATAGAATCTCCAAGTCAGTTCTTAGTGTAGAAAAGGTAGCTAAGATCCAGGAAATCCTTAATTCGAGTTAAGATCACATGAAACACTGTATGAATCCTATATTCTTTACTTAAAGGAAACTAGAGTGGTAAATGTGTGTTATACAAGGCAGAATACCATTGAAATAGAGAAAGAAACCTGTTCGGCAGCTTTGGAAAGGCTTACACTTCACTGAAATGTAGTACTACACTCTATAACACAGTTGAGAGACAATGTTCCCTAGCTGCCTCAGTTCATAACAGAGTGTAGGAAGGTGTTTGATAAAGTAGGCAAAGCTTATACTTGGGCCAGAAGGCAGAATATAGGAAACTACATGAAAACATGAATAATTCAGTGAAAATGACTGTAAACAGATGAGAACTTGTTTAGAACAGCTGAAAGAGAAACTCCAAGTCAGTTCCTAGTGTAGAAAAGGTAGCTAAGATAAGGGAAATCCTTAATACCAGTTAAGATCCCATGAAACATTGTATGAATCCTATATTCTTTACTTAAAGGAAACTAGAGTGGTAAATGTGTGTTATACAAGGCAGAATACCATTGAAATAGAGAAACAAACACGTCCGGCAGCTTTGGAAAGCCTTACACTTCACTGAAATGTAGTACTACACTCTATAACACAGTTGAGAGACAATGTTCCCGAGCTCCCTCAGTTCATAACAGTGTTTAGGAAGTTGTTTGATAAAGTGGCCAAAGCTTATACTTGGGCCAGAGGGCAGAATATAGGAAACTACATGAAAACATGAATGATTCAGTGAAAATGACTGTAAACAGATGAGAACTTGTTTAGAACAGCTGAAAGAGAATCTCCAAGTCAGTTCTTAGTGTAGAAAAGGTAGCTAAGATAAGGAAAATCCTTAATTCGAGTTAAGATAACATCAAACACTGTATGAATCCTATATTCATTACTTAAAGGAGACTAGAGTGGTAAATGTGTGTTATACAAGGCAGAATACCATTGAAATAGAGAAAGAAACACGTTCTGCAGGTTTGGAAAGCTTTACTCTACACTGAAATGTAGTACTACACTCTATAACACAGTTCAGAGACAATGTTCCCTAGCTCCCTCAGTTCATAACAGTGTGTAGGAAGTTTTTTGATAAGGTGGGCAAAGCTTATACTTGGGCCAGAAGGCAGAATATAGGAAACTACATGAAAACATGAATAATTCATTCAAAATGACTGTAAACAGATGAGAACTTGTTTAGAACAGCTGAAAGAGAATCTCCAAGTCAGTTCTTAGTGTAGAAAAGGTAGCTAAGATAAGGGAAATCCTTAATTCCAGTTAAGATCACATGAAACACTCTATGAATCCTATATTCTTTACTTAAAGGAGACTAGAGTGGTAAATGTGTGTTATACAAGGCAGAATACCATTGAAATAGAGAAACAAACACGTTCGGCAGCTTTGGAAAGCCTTACACTTCTCTGAAATGTAGTACTACACTCTATAACACAGTTGAGAGACAATGTTCCCGAGCTGCCTCAGTTCATAACAGTGTGTAGGAAGTTGTTTGATAAATTGGGCAAAGCTTATACTTGGGCCAGAAGGCAGAATATAGGAAACTACATGAAAACATGAATAATTCATTGAAAATGACTGTAAACACATGAGAACTTGTTTAGAACAGCTGAAAGAGAATCTCCAAGTCAGTTCTTAGTGTAGAAAAGGTAGCTAAGATAAGGAAAATCCTTAATTCGAGTTAAGATAACATCAAACACTGTATGAATCCTATATTCATTACTTAAAGGAGACTAGAGTGGTAAATGTGTGTTATACAAGGCAGAATACCATTGAAATAGAGAAAGAAACAAGTTCGGCAGCTTTGGAAAGCCTTACACTTCACTGAAATGTAGTACTACACTCTATAACACAGTTGAGAGACAATGTTCCCTAGCTCCCTCAGTTCATAACAGTGTGTAGGAAGTTGTTTGATAAAGTGGCCAAAGCTTATACTTGGGCCAGAAGGCAGAATATAGGAAACTACATGAAAACATGAATAACTCAGTGAAAATGACTGTAAACAGATGAGAACTTGTTTAGAACAGCTGAAAGAGAATCTCCAAGTCAGTTCTTAGTGTAGAAAAGGTAGATAAGATAAGGAAAATCCTTAATTCGAGTTAAGATAACATCAAACACTGTATGAATCCTATATTCATTACTTAAAGGAGACTAGAGTGGTAAATGTGTGTTATACAAGGCAGCATACCATTGAAATAGAGAAACAAACACGTTCGGCAGCTTTGGAAAGCCTTACACTACACTGAAATGTAGTACTACACTCTATAACACAGTTCAGAGACAATGTTCCCTAGCTTCCTCTGTTCATAACAGTGTGTAGGAAGTTGTTTGATAAGGTGGGCAAAGCTTATACTTGGGCCAGAAGGCAGAATATAGGAAACTACATGAAAACATGAATAATTCATTGAAAATGACTGTAAACAGATGAGAACTTGTTTAGAACAGCTGAAAGAGAATCTTCAAGTCAGTTCTTAGTGTAGAAAAGGTAGCTAAGATAAGGGAAATCCTTTATTCCAGTTAAGATCACATGAAACACTCTATGAATCCTATATTCTTTACTTAAAGGAGACTAGAGTGGTAAATGTGTGTTATACAAGGCAGAATACCATTGAAATAGAGAAAGAAACACGTTTGGCAGCTTTGGAAAGCCTTACACTTCACTGAAATGTAGTACTACACTCTATAACACAGTTGAGAGACAATGTTCCTAGCTCCCTCAGTTCATAACAGTGTGTAGGAAGTTGTTTGATAAAGTGGCCAAAGCTTATACTTGGGCCAGAAGGCAGAATATAGGAAACTACATGAAAACATGAATAATTCATTGAAAATGACTGTAAACACATGAGAACTTGTTTAGAACAGCTGAAAGAGAATCTCCAAGTCAGTTCTTAGTGTAGAAAAGGTAGCTAAGATCCAGGAAATCCTTAATTCGAGTTAAGATCCCATGAAACACTGTATGAATCCTATATTCTTTACTTAAAGGAAACTAGAGTGGTAAATGTGTGTTATACAAGGCAGAATACCATTGAAATAGAGAAAGAATCACTTTCGGCAGCTTTGGAAAGGCTTACACTTCACTGAAATGTAGTACTACACTCTATAACACAGTTGAGAGACAATGTTCCCTAGCTGCCTCAGTTCATAACAGAGTGTAGGAAGGTGTTTGATAAAGTGGGCAAAGCTTATACTTGGGCCAGAATGCAGAATATAGGAAACTACATGAAAACATGAATAATTCAGTGAAAATGACTGTAAACAGATGAGAACTTGTTTAGAACAGCTGAAAGAGAATCTGCAAGTCAGTTCTTAGTGTAGAAAAGGTAGCTAAGATAAGGGAAATCCTTAATTCCAGTTAAGATCACATGAAACACTCTATGAATCCTATATTCTTTACTTAAAGGAGACTAGAGTGGTAAATGTGTGTTATACAAGGCAGAATACCATTGAAATAGAGAAACAAACACGTCCGGCAGCTTTGGAAAGCCTTACACTTCACTGAAATGTAGTACTACACTCTATAACACAGTTGAGAGACAATGTTCCCTAGCTCCCTCAGTTCATAACAGTGTTTAGGAAGTTGTTTGATAAAGTGGCCAAAGCTTATACTTGGGCCAGAGGGCAGAATATAGGAAACTACATGAAAACATGAATGATTCAGTGAAAATGACTGTAAACAGATGAGAACTTGTTTAGAACAGCTGAAAGAGAATCTCCAAGTCAGTTCTTAGTGTAGAAAAGGTAGCTAAGATAAGGAAAATCCTTAATTCGAGTTAAGATAACATCAAACACTGTATGAATCCTATATTGTTTACTTAAAGGAGACTAGAGTGGTAAATGTGTGTTATTTAAGTCAGAATACCATTGAAATAGAGAAAGAAACACGTTTGGCAGCTTTGGAAAGCCTTACACTTCACTGAAATGTAGTACTACACTCTATAACACAGTTGAGAGACAATGTTCCTAGCTCCCTCAGTTCATAACAGTGTGTAGGAAGTTGTTTGATAAAGTGGGCAAAGCTTATACTTGGGCCAGAAGGCAAAATATAGGAAACTACATGAAAACATGAATAATTCATTGAAAATGACTGTAAACACATGAGAACTTGTTTAGAACAGCTGAAATAGAATCTCCAAGTCAGTTCTTAGTGTAGAAAAGGTAGCTAAGATCCAGGAAATCCTTAATTCGAGTTAAGATCACATGAAACACTGTATGAATCCTATATTCTTTACTTAAAGGAAACTAGAGTGGTAAATGTGTGTTATACAAGGCAGAATACCATTGAAATAGAGAAAGAAACCTGTTCGGCAGCTTTGGAAAGGCTTACACTTCACTGAAATGTAGTACTACACTCTATAACACAGTTGAGAGACAATGTTCCCTAGCTGCCTCAGTTCATAACAGAGTGTAGGAAGGTGTTTGATAAAGTAGGCAAAGCTTATACTTGGGCCAGAAGGCAGAATATAGGAAACTACATGAAAACATGAATAATTCAGTGAAAATGACTGTAAACAGATGAGAACTTGTTTAGAACAGCTGAAAGAGAAACTCCAAGTCAGTTCTTAGTGTAGAAAAGGTAGCTAAGATAAGGGAAATCCTTAATACCAGTTAAGATCCCATGAAACATTGTATGAATCCTATATTCTTTACTTAAAGGAAACTAGAGTGGTAAATGTGTGTTATACAAGGCAGAATACCATTGAAATAGAGAAAGAAACACTTTCGGCAGCTTTGGAAAGGCTTACACTTCACTGAAATGTAGTACTACACTCTATAACACAGTTGAGAGACAATGTTCCCTAGCTGCCTCAGTTCATAACAGAGTGTAGGAAGGTGTTTGATAAAGTGGGCATAGCTTATACTTGGGCCAGAAGGCAGAATATAGGAAACAACATGAAAACATGAATAATTCAGTGAAAATGACTGTAAACAGATGAGAACTTGTTTAGAACAGCTGAAAGAGAATCTCCAAGTCAGTTCTTAGTGTACAAAAGGTAGCTAAGATAAGGAAAATCCTTAATTCGAGTTAAGATAACATCAAAAACTGTATGAATCCTATATTCATTACTTAAAGGAGACTAGAGTGGTAAATGTGTGTTATACAAGGCAGAATACCATTGAAATAGAGAAAGAAACACGTTCGGCAGCTTTGGAAAGCCTTACACTACACTGAAATGTAGTACTACACTCTATAACACAGTTCAGAGACAATGTTCCCTAGCTCCCTCAGTTCATAACAGTGTGTAGGAAGTTGTTTGATAAGGTGGGCAAACCTTATACTTGGGCCAGAAGGCAGAATATAGGAAACTACATGAAAACATGAATAATTCATTGAAAATGACTGTAAACAGATGAGAACTTCTTTAGAACAGCTGAAAGAGAATCTCCAAGTCAGTTCTTAGTGTAGAAAAGGTAGCTAAGATAAGGGAAATCCTTAATTCCAGTTAAGATCACATGAAACACTCTATGAATCCTATATTCTTTACTTAAAGGAGACTAGAGTGGTAAATGTGTGTTATACAAGGCAGAATACCATTGAAATAGGGAAACAAACACGTTCGGCAGCTTTGGAAAGCCTTACACTTCACTGAAATGTAGTACTACACTCTATAACACAGTTGAGAGACAATGTTCCTGAGCTGCCTCAGTTCATAACAGTGTGTAGGAAGTTGTTTGATAAAGTGGGCAAAGCTTATACTTGGGCCAGAAGGCAGAATATATGAAACTACATGAAAACATGAATAATTCAGTGAAAATGACTGTAAACAGATGAGAACTTGTTTAGAACAGATGAAAGAGATTCTCCAAGTCAGTTCTTAGTGTACAAAAGGTAGCTAAATCCGGAAAATCCTTAATTCATGTTAAGATAACATCAAACACTGTATGAATCCTATATTGTTTACTTAAAGGAGACTAGAGTCGTAAATGTGTGTTATATAAGGCAGAATACCATTGAAATAGAGAAAGAAACACGTTTGGCAGCTTTGGAAAGCCTTACACTTCACTGAAATGTAGTCCTACACTCTATAACACAGTTGAGAGACAATGTTCCTAGCTCCCTCAGTTCATAACAGTGTGTAGGAAGTTGTTTGATAAAGTGGGCAAAGCTTATACTTGGGCCAGAAGGCAGAATATAGGAAACTACATGAAAACATGAATAATTCATTGAAAATGACTGTAAACACATGAGAACTTGTTTAGAACAGCTGAAAGAGAATCTCCAAGTCATTTCTTAGTGTAGAAAAGGTAGCTAAGATCCTGGAAATCCTTAATTCGAGTTAAGATCACATGAAACACTGTATGAATCCTATATTCTTTACTTAAAGGAAACTAGAGTGGTAAATGTGTGTTATACAAGGCAGAATACCATTGAAATAGAGAAAGAAACACGTTTGGCAGCTTTGGAAAGGCTTACACTTTACTGAAATGTAGTACTACACTCTATAACACAGTTGAGAGACAATGTTCCCTAGCTGCCTCAGTTCATGAAAGAGTGTAGGAAGGTGTTTGATAAAGTAGGCAAAGCTTATACTTGGGCCAGAAGGCAGAATATAGGAAACTACATGAAAACATGAATAATTCAGTGAAAATGACTGTAAACAGATGAGAACTTGTTTAGAACAGCTGAAAGAGAAACTCCAAGTCAGTTCTTAGTGTAGAAAAGGTAGCTAAGATAAGGGAAATCCTTAATACCAGTTAAGATCCCATGAAACATTGTATGAATCCTATAATCTTTACTTAAAGGAAACTAGAGTGGTAAATGTGTGTTATACAAGGCAGAATACCATTGAAATAGAGAAAGAAACACTTTCGGCAGCTTTGGAAAGCCTTACACTTCACTGAAATGTAGTACTACACTCTATAACACAGTTGAGAGACAATGTTCCTGAGCTGCCTCAGTTCATAACAGTGTGTAGGAAGTTGTTTGATAAAGTGGGCAAAGCTTATACTTGGGCCAGAAGGCAGAATATATGAAACTACATGAAAACATGAATAATTCAGTGAAAATGACTGTAAACAGATGAGAACTTGTTTAGAACAGATGAAAGAGATTCTCCAAGTCAGTTCTTAGTGTAGAAAAGGTAGCTAAATCCGGAAAATCCTTAATTCAAGTTAAGATAACATCAAACACTGTATGAATCCTATATTGTTTACTTAAAGGAGACTAGAGTCGTAAATGTGTGTTATATAAGGCAGAATACCATTGAAATAGAGAAAGAAACACGTTTGGCAGCTTTGGAAAGCCTTACACTTCACTGAAATGTAGTCCTACACTCTATAACACAGTTGAGAGACAATGTTCCTAGCTCCCTCAGTTCATAACAGTGTGTAGGAAGTTGTTTGATAAAGTGGGCAAAGCTTATACTTGGGCCAGAAGGCAGAATATAGGAAACTACATGAAAACATGAATAATTCATTGAAAATGACTGTAAACACATGAGAACTTGTTTAGAACAGCTGAAAGAGAATCTCCAAGTCATTTCTTAGTGTAGAAAAGGTAGCTAAGATCCTGGAAATCCTTAATTCGAGTTAAGATCACATGAAACACTGTATGAATCCTATATTCTTTACTTAAAGGAAACTAGAGTGGTAAATGTGTGTTATACAAGGCAGAATACCATTGAAATAGAGAAAGAAACACTTTCGGCAGCTTTGGAAAGGCTTACACTTCACTGAAATGTAGTACTACACTCTATAACACAGTTGAGAGACAATGTTCCCTAGCTGCCTCAGTTCATAACAGAGTGTAGGAAGGTGTTTGATAAAGTGGGCAAAGCTTATACTTGGGCCAGAAGGCAGAATATAGGAAACTACATGAAAACATGAATAATTCAGTGAAAATGACTGTAAACAGATGAGAACTTGTTTAGAACAGCTGAAAGAGAATCTCCAAGTCAGTTCTTAGTGTACAAAAGGTAGCTAAGATAAGGAAAATCCTTAATTCGAGTTAAGATAACATCAAAAACTGTATGAATCCTATATTCATTACTTAAAGGAGACTAGAGTGGTAAATGTGTGTTATACAAGGCAGAATACCATTGAAATAGAGAAAGAAACACGTTCGGCAGCTTTGGAAAGCCTTACACTACACTGAAATGTAGTACTACACTCTATAACACAGTTCAGAGACAATGTTCCCTAGCTCCCTCAGTTCATAGCAGTGTGTAGGAAGTTGTTTGATAAGGTGGGCAAACCTTATACTTGGGCCAGAAGGCAGAATATAGGAAACTACATGAAAACATGAATAATTCATTGAAAATGACTGTAAACAGATGAGAACTTCTTTAGAACAGCTGAAAGAGAATCTCCAAGTCAGTTCTTAGTGTAGAAAAGGTAGCTAAGATAAGAGAAATCCTTAATTCCAGTTAAGATCACATGAAACACTCTATGAATCCTATATTCTTTACTTAAAGGAGACTAGAGTGGTAAATGTGTGTTATACAAGGCAGAATACCATTGAAATAGGGAAACAAACACGTTCGGCAGCTTTGGAAAGCCTTACACTTCACTGAAATGTAGTACTACACTCTATAACACAGTTGAGAGACAATGTTCCTGAGCTGCCTCAGTTCATAACAGTGTGTAGGAAGTTGTTTGATAAAGTGGGCAAAGCTTATACTTGGGCCAGAAGGCAGAATATATGAAACTACATGAAAACATGAATAATTCAGTGAAAATGACTGTAAACAGATGAGAACTTGTTTAGAACAGATGAAAGAGATTCTCCAAGTCAGTTCTTAGTGTAGAAAAGGTAGCTAAATCCGGAAAATCCTTAATTCAAGTTAAGATAACATCAAACACTGTATGAATCCTATATTGTTTACTTAAAGGAGACTAGAGTCGTAAATGTGTGTTATATAAGGCAGAATACCATTGAAATAGAGAAAGAAACACGTTTGGCAGCTTTGGAAAGCCTTACACTTCACTGAAATGTAGTCCTACACTCTATAACACAGTTGAGAGACAATGTTCCTAGCTCCCTCAGTTCATAACAGTGTGTAGGAAGTTGTTTGATAAAGTGGGCAAAGCTTATACTTGGGCCAGAAGGCAGAATATAGGAAACTACATGAAAACATGAATAATTCATTGAAAATGACTGTAAACACATGAGAACTTGTTTAGAACAGCTGAAAGAGAATCTCCAAGTCATTTCTTAGTGTAGAAAAGGTAGCTAAGATCCTGGAAATCCTTAATTCGAGTTAAGATCACATGAAACACTGTATGAATCCTATATTCTTTACTTAAAGGAAACTAGAGTGGTAAATGTGTGTTATACAAGGCAGAATACCATTGAAATAGAGAAAGAAACACGTTCGGCAGCTTTGGAAAGGCTTACACTTTACTGAAATGTAGTACTACACTCTATAACACAGTTGAGAGACAATGTTCCCTAGCTGCCTCAGTTCATGAAAGAGTGTAGGAAGGTGTTTGATAAAGTAGGCAAAGCTTATACTTGGGCCAGAAGGCAGAATATAGGAAACTACATGAAAACATGAATAATTCAGTGAAAATGACTGTAAACAGATGAGAACTTGTTTAGAACAGCTGAAAGAGAAACTCCAAGTCAGTTCTTAGTGTAGAAAAGGTAGCTAAGATAAGGGAAATCCTTAATACCAGTTAAGATCCCATGAAACATTGTATGAATCCTATAATCTTTACTTAAAGGAAACTAGAGTGGTAAATGTGTGTTATACAAGGCAGAATACCATTGAAATAGAGAAAGAAACACTTTCGGCAGCTTTGGAAAGGCTTACACTTCACTGAAATGTAGTACTACACTCTATAACACAGTTGAGAGACAATGTTCCCTAGCTGCCTCAGTTCATAACAGAGTGTAGGAAGGTGTTTGATAAAGTGGGCAAAGCTTATACTTGGGCCAGAAGGCAGAATATAGGAAACTACATGAAAACATGAATAATTCAGTGAAAATGACTGTAAATAGATGAGAACTTGTTTAGAACAGCTGAAAGAGAATCTCCAAGTCAGTTCTTAGTGTAGAAAAGGTAGCTAAGATAAGGAAAATCCTTAATTCGAGTTAAGATAACATCAAAAACTGTATGAATCCTATATTCATTACTTAAAGGAGACTAGAGTGGTAAATGTGTGTTATACAAGGCAGAATACCATTGAAATAGAGAAAGAAACACGTTCGGCAGCTTTGGAAAGCCTTACACTACACTGAAATGTAGTACTACACTCTATAACACAGTTCAGAGACAATGTTCCCTAGCTCCCTCAGTTCATAACAGTGTGTAGGAAGTTGTTTGATAAGGTGGGCAAACCTTATACTTGGGCCAGAAGGCAGAATATAGGAAACTACATGAAAACATGAATAATTCATTGAAAATGACTGTAAACAGATGAGAACTTCTTTAGAACAGCTGAAAGAGAATCTGTAAGTCAGTTCTTAGTGTAGAAAAGGTAGCTAAGATAAGGGAAATCCTTAATTCCAGTTAAGATCACATGAAACACTCTATGAATCCTATATTCTTTACTTAAAGGAGACTAGAGTGGTAAATGTGTGTTATACAAGGCAGAATACCATTGAAATAGAGAAACAAACACGTTCGGCAGCTTTGGAAAGCCTTACACTTCACTGAAATGTAGTACTACACTCTATAACACAGTTGAGAGACAATGTTCCCGAGCTGCCTCAGTTCATAACAGTGTGTAGGAAGTTGTTTGATAAAGTGGGCAAAGCTTATACTTGGGCCAGAAGGCAGAATATAGGAAACTACATGAAAACATGAATAATTCATTGAAAATGACTGTAAACACATGAGAACTTGTTTAGAACAGCTGAAAGAGAATCTCCAAGTCAGTTCTTAGTGTAGAAAAGGTAGCTAAGATCCGGGAAATCCTTAATTCGAGTTAAGATCACATGAAACACTGTAGGAATCCTATATTCTTTACTTAAAGGAAACTAGTGTGGTAAATGTGTGTTATACAAGGCAGAATACCATTGAAATAGAGAAAAAAAACATTCCGCAGCTTTGGAAAGGCTTACACTTCACTGAAATGTAGTACTACACTCTATAACACAGTTGAGAGACAATGTTCCCTAGCTGCCTCAGTTCATAACAGAGTGTAGGAAGGTGTTTGATAAAGTAGGCAAAGCTTATACTTGGGCCAGAAGGCAGAATATAGGAAACTACATGAAAACATGAATAATTCATTGAAAATGACTGTAAACAGATGAGAACTTGTTGAGAACAGCTGAAAGAGAATCTCCAAGTCAGTTCTTAGTGTAGAAAAGGTAGCTAAGATAAGGGAAATCCTTAATTCCAGTTAAGATCACATGAAACACTCTATGAATCCAATATTCTTTACTTAAAGGAGACTAGAGTGGTAAATGTGTGTTATACAAGGCAGAATACCATTGAAATAGAGAAAGAAACACGTTCGGCAGCTTTGGAAAGGCTTACACTTCACTGAAATGTAGTACTACACTCTATAACTCAGTTGAGAGACAATGTTCCCTAGCTGCCTAAGTTCATAACAGAGTGTAGGAAGGTGTTTGATAAAGTAGGCAAAGCTTATACTTGGGCCAGAAGGCAGAATATAGGAAACTACATGAAAACATGAATAATTCAGTGAAAATGACTGTAAACAGATGAGAACTTGTTTAGAACAGCTGAAAGAGAAACTCCAAGTTAGTTCTTAGTGTAGAAAAGGTAGCTAAGATAAGGGAAATCCTTAATACCAGTTAAGATCCCATGAAAAATTGTATGAATCCTATATTCTTTACTTAAAGGAGACTAGAGTGGTAAATGTGTGTTATACAAGGCAGAATACCATTAAAATAGAGAAAGAAACACTTTCGGCAGCTTTGGAAAGGCTTACACTTCACTGAAATGTAGTACTACACTCTATAACACAGTTGAGAGACAATGCTCCCTAGCTGCCTCAGTTCATAACAGAGTGTAGGAAGGTGTTTGATAAAGTGGGCAAAGCTTATACTTGGGCCAGAAGGCAGAATATAGGAAACTACATGAAAACATGAATAATTCAGTGAAAATGACTGTAAACAGATGAGAACTTGTTTAGAACAGATGAAAGAGATTCTCCAAGTCAGTTCTTAGTGTAGAAAAGGTAGCTAAATCCGGGAAATCCTTAATTCGAGTTAAGATAACATCAAACACTGTATGAATCCTATATTGTTTACTTAAAGAAGACTAGAGTGGTAAATGTGTGTTATATAAGGCAGAATACCATTGAAATAGAGAAAGAAACAAGTTTGGCAGCTTTGGAAAGCCTTACACTTCACTGAAATGTAGTACTACACTCTATAACACAGTTGAGAGACAATGTTCCTAGCTCCCTCAGTTCATAACAGTGTGTAGGAAGTTGTTTGATAAAGTGGGAAAGCTTATACTTGGGCCAGAAGGCAGAATATAGGAAACTACATGAAAACATGAATAATTCATTGAAAATGACTGTAAACACATGAGAACTTGTTTAGAACAGCTGAAAGAGAATCTCCAAGTCAGTTCTTAGTGTAGAAAAGGTAGCTAAATCCGGGAAATCCTTAATTCGAGTTAAGATAACATCAAACACTGTATGAATCCTATATTGTTTACTTAAAGGAGACTAGAGTGGTAAATGTGTGTTATATAAGGCAGAATACCATTGAAATAGAGAAAGAAACACGTTTGGAAGCTTTGGAAATCCTTAGACTTCACTGAAATGTAGTACTACACTCTATAACACAGTTGAGAGACAATGTTCCTAGCTCCCTCAGTTCATAACAGTGTGTAGGAAGTTGTTTGATAAAGTGGGCAAAGCTTATACTTGGGCCAGAAGGCAGAATATAGGAAACTACATGTAAACATGAATAATTCATTGAAAATGACTGTAAACACATGAGAACTTGTTTAGAACAGCTGAAAGAGAATCTCCAAGTCAGTTCTTATTGTAGAAAAGGTAGCTAAGATCCGGGAAATCCTTAATTCGAGTTAAGATAACATCAAACACTGTATGAATCCTATATTGTTTACTTAAAGGAGACTAGAGTCGTAAATTTGTGTTATATAAGGCAGAATACCATTGAAATAGAGAAAGAAAAACGTTTGGCAGCTTTGGAAAGCCTTACACTACACTGAAATGTAGTACTACACTCTATAACACAGTTCAGAGACAATGTTCCCTAGCTCCCTCAGTTCATAACAGTGTGTAGGAAGTTGTTTGATAAGGTGGGCAAACCTTATACTTGGGCCAGAAGGCAGAATATAGGAAACTACATGAAAACATGAATAATTCATTGAAAATGACTGTAAACAGATGAGAACTTCTTTAGAACAGCTGAAAGAGAATCTCCAAGTCAGTTCTTAGTGTAGAAAAGGTAGCTAAGATAAGGGAAATCCTTAATTCCAGTTAAGATCACATGAAACACTCTATGAATCCTATATTCTTTACTTAAAGGAGACTAGAGTGGTAAATGTGTGTTATACAAGGCAGAATACCATTGAAATAGAGAAAGAAACAAGTTGGACAGCTTTGGAAAGCCTTACACTTCACTGAAATGTAGTACTACACTCTATAACACAGTTGAGAGACAATGTTCCCGAGCTGCCTCAGTTCATAACAGTGTGTAGGAAGTTGTTTGATAAAGTGGGCAAAGCTTATACTTGGGCCAGAAGGCAGAATATATGAAACTACATGAAAACATGAATAATTCAGTGAAAATGACTGTAAACAGATGAGAACTTGTTTAGAACAGATGAAAGAGATTCTCCAAGTCAGTTCTTAGTGTAGAAAAGGTAGCTAAATCCGGAAAATCCTTAATTCGAGTTAAGATAACATCAAACACTGTATGAATCCTATATTGTTTACTTAAAGGAGACTAGAGTCGTAAATGTGTGTTATATAAGGCAGAATACCATTGAAATGGAGAAAGAAACACGTTTGGCAGCTTTGGAAAGCCTTACACTTCACTGAAATGTAGTACTACACTCTATAACACAGTTGAGAGACAATGTTCCTAGCTCCCTCAGTTCATAACAGTGTGTAGGAAGTTGTTTGATAAAGTGGGCAAAGCTTATACTTGGGCCAGAAGGCAGAATATAGGAAACTACATGAAAACATGAATAATTCATTGAAAATGACTGTAAACACATGAGAACTTGTTTAGAACAGCTGAAAGAGAATCTCCAAGTCATTTCTTAGTGTAGAAAAGGTAGCTAAGATCCTGGAAATCCTTAATTCGAGTTAAAATCACATGTAACACTGTATGAATCCTATATTCTTTACTTAAAGGAAACTAGAGTGGTAAATGTGTGTTATACAAGGCAGAATACCATTGAAATAGAGAAAGAAACACGTTCGGCAGCTTTGGAAAGGCTTACACTTCACTGAAATGTAGTACTACACTCTATAACACAGTTGAGAGACAATGTTCCCTAGCTGCCTCAGTTCATGAAAGAGTGTAGGAAGGTGTTTGATAAAGTAGGCAAAGCTTATACTTGGGCCAGAAGGCAGAATATAGGAAACTACATGAAAACATGAATAATTCAGTGAAAATGACTGTAAACAGATGAGAACTTGTTTAGAACAGCTGAAAGAGAAACTCCAAGTCAGTTCTTAGTGTAGAAAAGGTAGCTAAGATAAGGGAAATCCTTAATACCAGTTAAGATCCCATGAAACATTGTATGAATCCTATAATCTTTACTTAAAGGAAACTAGAGTGGTAAATGTGTGTTATACAAGGCAGAATACCATTGAAATAGAGAAAGAAACACTTTCGGCAGCTTTGGAAAGGCTTACACTTCACTGAAATGTAGTACTACACTCTATAACACAGTTGAGAGACAATGTTCCCTAGCTGCCTCAGTTCATAACAGAGTGTAGGAAGGTGTTTGATAAAGTGGGCAAAGCTTATACTTGGGCCAGAAGGCAGAATATAGGAAACTACATGAAAACATGAATAATTCAGTGAAAATGACTGTAAACAGATGAGAACTTGTTTAGAACAGCTGAAAGAGAATCTCCAAGTCAGTTCTTAGTGTAGAAAAGGTAGCTAAGATAAGGATAATCCTTAATTCGAGTTAAGATAACATCAAACACTGTATGAATCCTATATTCATTACTTAAAGGAGACTAGAGTGGTAAATGTGTGTTATACAAGGCAGAATACCATTGAAATAGAGAAAGAAACACTTTCGGCAGCTTTGGAAAGCCTTACACTACACTGAAATGTAGTACTACACTCTATAACACAGTTCAGAGACAATGTTCCCTAGCTCCCTCAGTTCATAACAGTGTGTAGGAAGTTGTTTGATAAGGTGGGCAAAGCTTATACTTGGGCCAGAAGGCAGAATATAGGAAACTACATGAAAACATGAATAATTCATTGAAAATGACTGTAAACAGATTAGAACTTGTTTAGAACAGCTGAAAGAGAATCTCCAAGTCAGTTCTTAGTGTAGAAAAGGTAGCTAAATCCGGGAAATCCTTAATTCGAGTTAAGATAACATCAAACACTGTATGAATCCTATATTGTTTACTTAAAGGAGACTAGAGTGGTAAATGTGTGTTATATAAGGCAGAATACCATTGAAATAGAGAAAGAAACACGTTTGGAAGCTTTGGAAATCCTTAGACTTCACTGAAATGTAGTACTACACTCTATAACACAGTTGAGAGACAATGTTCCTAGCTCCCTCAGTTCATAACAGTGTGTAGGAAGTTGTTTGATAAAGTGGGCAAAGCTTATACTTGGGCCAGAAGGCAGAATATAGGAAACTACATGTAAACATGAATAATTCATTGAAAATGACTGTAAACACATGAGAACTTGTTTAGAACAACTGAAAGAGAATCTCCAAGTCAGTTCTTAGTGTAGAAAAGGTAGCTAAGATCCGGGAAATCCTTAATTCGAGTTAAGATCACATGAAACACTGTAGGAATCCTATATTCTTTACTTAAAGGAAACTAGTGTGGTAAATGTGTGTTATACAAGGCAGAATACCATTGAAATAGAGAAAGAAACACGTTCGGCAGCTTTGGAAAGGCTTACACTTCACTGAAATGTAGTACTACACTCTATAACACAGTTGAGAGACAATGTTCCCTAGCTGCCTCAGTTCATAACAGAGTGTAGGAAGGTGTTTGATAAAGTAGGCAAAGCTTATACTTGGGCCAGAAGGCAGAATATAGGAAACTACATGAAAACATGAATAATTCAGTGAAAATGACTGTAAACAGATGAGAACTTGTCTAGAACAGCTGAAAGAGAAACTCCAAGTCATTTCTTAGTGTAGAAAAGGTAGCTAAGATAAGGGAAATCCTTAATACCAGTTAAGATCCCATGAAACATTGTATGAATCCTATATTCTTTACTTAAAGGAAACTAGAGTGGTAAATGTGTGTTATACAATGCAGAATACCTTCAAATAGAGAAAGAAACACTTTCGGCAGCTTTGGAAAGGCTTACACTTCACTGAAATGTAGTACTACACTCTATAACACAGTTGAGAGACAATGTTCCCTAGCTGCCTCAGTTCATAACAGAGTGTAGGAAGGTGTTTGTTAAAGTGGGCAAAGCTTATACTTGGGCCAGAAGGCAGAATATAGGAAACTACATGAAAACATGAATAATTCAGTGAAAATGACTGTAAACAGATGAGAACTTGTTTAGAACAGCTGAAAGAGAATCTGCAAGTCAGTTCTTAGTGTAGAAAAGGTAGCTAAGATAAGGAAAATCCTTAATTCGAGTTAAGATAACATCAAACAGTGTATGAATCCTATATTCATTACTTAAAGGAGACTAGAGTGGTAAATGTGTGTTATACAAGGCAGAATACCATTGAAATAGAGAAAGAAACACGTTCGGCAGCTTTGGAAAGCCTTACACTACACTGAAATGTAGTACTACACTCTATAACACAGTTCAGAGACAATGTTCCCTAGCTCCCTCAGTTCATAACAGTGTGTAGGAAGTTGTTTGATAAGGTGGGCAAAGCTTATACTTGGGCGAGAAGGAAGAATATAGGAAACTACATGAAAACATGAATAATTCATTGAAAATGACTGTAAACAGATGAGAACTTGTTTAGAACAGCTGAAAGAGAAACTCCAAGTCAGTTCGTAGTGTAGAAAAGGTAGCTAAGATAAGGGAAATCCTTAATACCAGTTAAGATCCCATGAAAAATTGTATGAATCCTATATTCTTTACTTAAAGGAAACTAGAGTGGTAAATGTGTGTTATACAAGGCAGAATACCATTAAAATAGAGAAAGAAACACTTTCGGCAGCTTTGGAAAGGCTTACACTTCACTGAAATGTAGTACTACACTCTATAACACAGTTGAGAGACAATGTTCCCTAGCTGCCTCAGTTCAAAACAGAGTGTAGGAAGGTGTTTGATAAAGTGGGCAAAGCTTATACTTGGGCCAGAAGGCAGAATATAGGAAACTACATGAAAACATGAATAATTCAGTGAAAGTGACTGTAAACAGATGAGAACTTGTTTAGAACAGCTGAAAGAGAATCTCCAAGTCAGTTCGTAGTGTAGAAAAGGTAGCTAAGATAAGGGAAATCCTTAATTCTAGTTAAGATAACATCAAACACTGTATGAGTCCTATATTCATTACTTAAAGGAGACTAGAGTGGTAAATGTGTGTTATACAAGGCAGAATACCATTGAAATAGAGAAAGAAACAAGTTCGACAGCTTTGGAAAGCCTTACACTTCACTGAAATGTAGTACTACACTCTATAACACAGTTGAGAGACAATGTTCCCTAGCTCCCTCAGTTCATAACAGTGTGTAGGAAGGTGTTTGATAAAGTGGGCAAAGCTTATACTTGGGCCAGAAGGCAGAATATAGGAAACTACATGAAACATGAATAATTCAGTGAAAATGACTGTAAACAGATGAGAACTTGTTTAGAACAGCTGAAAGAGAATCTGCAAGTCAGTTCTTAGTGTAGAAAAGGTAGCTAAGATAAGGAAAATCCTTAATTCGAGTTAAGATAACATCAAACAGTGTATGAATCCTATATTCATTACTTAAAGGAGACTAGAGTGGTAAATGTGTGTTATACAAGGCAGAATACCATTGAAATAGAGAAAGAAACACGTTCGGCAGCTTTGGAAAGCCTTACACTACACTGAAATGTAGTACTACACTCTATAACACAGTTCAGAGACAATGTTCCCTAGCTCCCTCAGTTCATAACAGTGTGTAGGAAGTTGTTTGATAAGGTGGGCAAAGCTTATACTTGGGCGAGAAGGAAGAATATAGGAAACTACATGAAAACATGAATAATTCAGTGAAAATGACTGTAAACAGATGAGAACTTGTTGAGAACAGCTGAAAGAGAATCACCAAGTCAGTTCTTAGTGTAGAAAAGGTAGCTAAGATAAGGGAAATCCTTAATTCCAGTTAAGATCACATGAAACACTCTATGAATCCTATATTCTTTACTTAAAGGAGACTAGAGTGGTAAATGTGTGTTATACAAGGCAGAATACCATTGAAATAGAGAAACAAACACGTTCGGCAGCTTTGGAAAGCCTTACACTTCACTGAAATGTAGTACTACACTCTATAACACAGTTGAGAGACAATGTTCCCGAGCTGCCTCAGTTCATAACAGTGTGTAGGAAGTTGTTTGATAAAGTGGGCAAAGCTTATACTTGGGCCAGAAGGCAGAATATCGGAAACTACATGAAAACATGAATAATTCAGTGAAAATGACTGTAAACAGATGAGAACTTGTTTAGAACAGATGAAAGAGATTCTCCAAGTCAGTTCTTAGTGTAGAAAAGGTAGCTAAATCCGGGAAATTCTTAATTTGATTTAAGATAACATCAAACACTGTATGAATCCTATATTGTTTACTTAAAGGAGACTAGAGTGGTAAATGTGTGTTATATAAGGCAGAATACCATTGAAATAGAGAAAGAAACACGTTTGGCAGCTTTGGAAAGCCTTACACTTCACTGAAATGTAGTACTACACTCTATAACACAGTTGAGAGACAATGTTCCCTAGCTGCCTCAGTTCATAACAGAGTGTAGGAAGGTGTTTGATAAAGTGGGCAAAGCTTATACTTGGGCCAGAAGGCAGAATATAGGAAACTACATGAAAACATGAATAATTCAGTGAAAATGACTGTAAACAGATGAGAACTTGTTTAGAACAGCTGAAAGAGAATCTCCAAGTCAGTTCTTAGTGTAGAAAAGGTAGCTAAGATAAGGATAATCCTTAATTCGAGTTAAGATAACATCAAACACTGTATGAATCCTATATTCATTACTTAAAGGAGACTAGAGTGGTAAATGTGTGTTATACAAGGCAGAATACCATTGAAATAGAGAAAGAAACACTTTCGGCAGCTTTGGAAAGCCTTACACTACACTGAAATGTAGTACTACACTCTATAACACAGTTCAGAGACAATGTTCCCTAGCTCCCTCAGTTCATAACAGTGTGTAGGAAGTTGTTTGATAAGGTGGGCAAAGCTTATACTTGGGCCAGAAGGCAGAATATAGGAAACTACATGAAAACATGAATAATTCATTGAAAATGACTGTAAACAGATTAGAACTTGTTTAGAACAGCTGAAAGAGAATCTCCAAGTCAGTTCTTAGTGTAGAAAAGGTAGCTAAATCCGGGAAATCCTTAATTCGAGTTAAGATAACATCAAACACTGTATGAATCCTATATTGTTTACTTAAAGGAGACTAGAGTGGTAAATGTGTGTTATATAAGGCAGAATACCATTGAAATAGAGAAAGAAACACGTTTGGAAGCTTTGGAAATCCTTAGACTTCACTGAAATGTAGTACTACACTCTATAACACAGTTGAGAGACAATGTTCCTAGCTCCCTCAGTTCATAACAGTGTGTAGGAAGTTGTTTGATAAAGTGGGCAAAGCTTATACTTGGGCCAGAAGGCAGAATATAGGAAACTACATGTAAACATGAATAATTCATTGAAAATGACTGTAAACACATGAGAACTTGTTTAGAACAACTGAAAGAGAATCTCCAAGTCAGTTCTTAGTGTAGAAAAGGTAGCTAAGATCCGGGAAATCCTTAATTCGAGTTAAGATCACATGAAACACTGTAGGAATCCTATATTCTTTACTTAAAGGAAACTAGTGTGGTAAATGTGTGTTATACAAGGCAGAATACCATTGAAATAGAGAAAGAAACACGTTCGGCAGCTTTGGAAAGGCTTACACTTCACTGAAATGTAGTACTACACTCTATAACACAGTTGAGAGACAATGTTCCCTAGCTGCCTCAGTTCATAACAGAGTGTAGGAAGGTGTTTGATAAAGTAGGCAAAGCTTATACTTGGGCCAGAAGGCAGAATATAGGAAACTACATGAAAACATGAATAATTCAGTGAAAATGACTGTAAACAGATGAGAACTTGTCTAGAACAGCTGAAAGAGAAACTCCAAGTCATTTCTTAGTGTAGAAAAGGTAGCTAAGATAAGGGAAATCCTTAATACCAGTTAAGATCCCATGAAACATTGTATGAATCCTATATTCTTTACTTAAAGGAAACTAGAGTGGTAAATGTGTGTTATACAATGCAGAATACCTTCAAATAGAGAAAGAAACACTTTCGGCAGCTTTGGAAAGGCTTACACTTCACTGAAATGTAGTACTACACTCTATAACACAGTTGAGAGACAATGTTCCCTAGCTGCCTCAGTTCATAACAGAGTGTAGGAAGGTGTTTGTTAAAGTGGGCAAAGCTTATACTTGGGCCAGAAGGCAGAATATAGGAAACTACATGAAAACATGAATAATTCAGTGAAAATGACTGTAAACAGATGAGAACTTGTTTAGAACAGCTGAAAGAGAATCTGCAAGTCAGTTCTTAGTGTAGAAAAGGTAGCTAAGATAAGGAAAATCCTTAATTCGAGTTAAGATAACATCAAACAGTGTATGAATCCTATATTCATTACTTAAAGGAGACTAGAGTGGTAAATGTGTGTTATACAAGGCAGAATACCATTGAAATAGAGAAAGAAACACGTTCGGCAGCTTTGGAAAGCCTTACACTACACTGAAATGTAGTACTACACTCTATAACACAGTTCAGAGACAATGTTCCCTAGCTCCCTCAGTTCATAACAGTGTGTAGGAAGTTGTTTGATAAGGTGGGCAAAGCTTATACTTGGGCGAGAAGGAAGAATATAGGAAACTACATGAAAACATGAATAATTCATTGAAAATGACTGTAAACAGATGAGAACTTGTTTAGAACAGCTGAAAGAGAAACTCCAAGTCAGTTCGTAGTGTAGAAAAGGTAGCTAAGATAAGGGAAATCCTTAATACCAGTTAAGATCCCATGAAAAATTGTATGAATCCTATATTCTTTACTTAAAGGAAACTAGAGTGGTAAATGTGTGTTATACAAGGCAGAATACCATTAAAATAGAGAAAGAAACACTTTCGGCAGCTTTGGAAAGGCTTACACTTCACTGAAATGTAGTACTACACTCTATAACACAGTTGAGAGACAATGTTCCCTAGCTGCCTCAGTTCAAAACAGAGTGTAGGAAGGTGTTTGATAAAGTGGGCAAAGCTTATACTTGGGCCAGAAGGCAGAATATAGGAAACTACATGAAAACATGAATAATTCAGTGAAAGTGACTGTAAACAGATGAGAACTTGTTTAGAACAGCTGAAAGAGAATCTCCAAGTCAGTTCGTAGTGTAGAAAAGGTAGCTAAGATAAGGGAAATCCTTAATTCTAGTTAAGATAACATCAAACACTGTATGAGTCCTATATTCATTACTTAAAGGAGACTAGAGTGGTAAATGTGTGTTATACAAGGCAGAATACCATTGAAATAGAGAAAGAAACAAGTTCGACAGCTTTGGAAAGCCTTACACTTCACTGAAATGTAGTACTACACTCTATAACACAGTTGAGAGACAATGTTCCCTAGCTCCCTCAGTTCATAACAGTGTGTAGGAAGGTGTTTGATAAAGTGGGCAAAGCTTATACTTGGGCCAGAAGGCAGAATATAGGAAACTACATGAAACATGAATAATTCAGTGAAAATGACTGTAAACAGATGAGAACTTGTTTAGAACAGCTGAAAGAGAATCTGCAAGTCAGTTCTTAGTGTAGAAAAGGTAGCTAAGATAAGGAAAATCCTTAATTCGAGTTAAGATAACATCAAACAGTGTATGAATCCTATATTCATTACTTAAAGGAGACTAGAGTGGTAAATGTGTGTTATACAAGGCAGAATACCATTGAAATAGAGAAAGAAACACGTTCGGCAGCTTTGGAAAGCCTTACACTACACTGAAATGTAGTACTACACTCTATAACACAGTTCAGAGACAATGTTCCCTAGCTCCCTCAGTTCATAACAGTGTGTAGGAAGTTGTTTGATAAGGTGGGCAAAGCTTATACTTGGGCGAGAAGGAAGAATATAGGAAACTACATGAAAACATGAATAATTCAGTGAAAATGACTGTAAACAGATGAGAACTTGTTGAGAACAGCTGAAAGAGAATCACCAAGTCAGTTCTTAGTGTAGAAAAGGTAGCTAAGATAAGGGAAATCCTTAATTCCAGTTAAGATCACATGAAACACTCTATGAATCCTATATTCTTTACTTAAAGGAGACTAGAGTGGTAAATGTGTGTTATACAAGGCAGAATACCATTGAAATAGAGAAACAAACACGTTCGGCAGCTTTGGAAAGCCTTACACTTCACTGAAATGTAGTACTACACTCTATAACACAGTTGAGAGACAATGTTCCCGAGCTGCCTCAGTTCATAACAGTGTGTAGGAAGTTGTTTGATAAAGTGGGCAAAGCTTATACTTGGGCCAGAAGGCAGAATATCGGAAACTACATGAAAACATGAATAATTCAGTGAAAATGACTGTAAACAGATGAGAACTTGTTTAGAACAGATGAAAGAGATTC
Organism: Pipistrellus hanaki; assembly: GCF_964339955.1. Lineage (NCBI taxonomy): Eukaryota > Metazoa > Chordata > Mammalia > Chiroptera > Vespertilionidae > Pipistrellus > Pipistrellus hanaki. The sequence continues at coordinate 1,136,135 of NC_140511.1, forward strand.
TCCAAGTCAGTTCTTAGTGTAGAAAAGGTAGCTAAATCCGGGAAATTCTTAATTTGATTTAAGATAACATCAAACACTGTATGAATCCTATATTGTTTACTTAAAGGAGACTAGAGTGGTAAATGTGTGTTATATAAGGCAGAATACCATTGAAATAGAGAAAGAAACACGTTTGGCAGCTTTGGAAAGCCTTACACTTCACTGAAATGTAGTACTACACTCTATAACACAGTTGAGAGACAATGTTCCCTAGCTGCCTCAGTTCATAACAGAGTGTAGGAAGGTGTTTGATAAAGTGGGCAAAGCTTATACTTGGGCCAGAAGGCAGAATATAGGAAACTACATGAAAACATGAATAATTCAGTGAAAATGACTGTAAACAGATGAGAACTTGTTTAGAACAGCTGAAAGAGAATCTCCAAGTCAGTTCTTAGTGTAGAAAAGGTAGCTAAGATAAGGATAATCCTTAATTCGAGTTAAGATAACATCAAACACTGTATGAATCCTATATTCATTACTTAAAGGAGACTAGAGTGGTAAATGTGTGTTATACAAGGCAGAATACCATTGAAATAGAGAAAGAAACACTTTCGGCAGCTTTGGAAAGCCTTACACTACACTGAAATGTAGTACTACACTCTATAACACAGTTCAGAGACAATGTTCCCTAGCTCCCTCAGTTCATAACAGTGTGTAGGAAGTTGTTTGATAAGGTGGGCAAAGCTTATACTTGGGCCAGAAGGCAGAATATAGGAAACTACATGAAAACATGAATAATTCATTGAAAATGACTGTAAACAGATTAGAACTTGTTTAGAACAGCTGAAAGAGAATCTCCAAGTCAGTTCTTAGTGTAGAAAAGGTAGCTAAATCCGGGAAATCCTTAATTCGAGTTAAGATAACATCAAACACTGTATGAATCCTATATTGTTTACTTAAAGGAGACTAGAGTGGTAAATGTGTGTTATATAAGGCAGAATACCATTGAAATAGAGAAAGAAACACGTTTGGAAGCTTTGGAAATCCTTAGACTTCACTGAAATGTAGTACTACACTCTATAACACAGTTGAGAGACAATGTTCCTAGCTCCCTCAGTTCATAACAGTGTGTAGGAAGTTGTTTGATAAAGTGGGCAAAGCTTATACTTGGGCCAGAAGGCAGAATATAGGAAACTACATGTAAACATGAATAATTCATTGAAAATGACTGTAAACACATGAGAACTTGTTTAGAACAACTGAAAGAGAATCTCCAAGTCAGTTCTTAGTGTAGAAAAGGTAGCTAAGATCCGGGAAATCCTTAATTCGAGTTAAGATCACATGAAACACTGTAGGAATCCTATATTCTTTACTTAAAGGAAACTAGTGTGGTAAATGTGTGTTATACAAGGCAGAATACCATTGAAATAGAGAAAGAAACACGTTCGGCAGCTTTGGAAAGGCTTACACTTCACTGAAATGTAGTACTACACTCTATAACACAGTTGAGAGACAATGTTCCCTAGCTGCCTCAGTTCATAACAGAGTGTAGGAAGGTGTTTGATAAAGTAGGCAAAGCTTATACTTGGGCCAGAAGGCAGAATATAGGAAACTACATGAAAACATGAATAATTCAGTGAAAATGACTGTAAACAGATGAGAACTTGTCTAGAACAGCTGAAAGAGAAACTCCAAGTCATTTCTTAGTGTAGAAAAGGTAGCTAAGATAAGGGAAATCCTTAATACCAGTTAAGATCCCATGAAACATTGTATGAATCCTATATTCTTTACTTAAAGGAAACTAGAGTGGTAAATGTGTGTTATACAATGCAGAATACCTTCAAATAGAGAAAGAAACACTTTCGGCAGCTTTGGAAAGGCTTACACTTCACTGAAATGTAGTACTACACTCTATAACACAGTTGAGAGACAATGTTCCCTAGCTGCCTCAGTTCATAACAGAGTGTAGGAAGGTGTTTGTTAAAGTGGGCAAAGCTTATACTTGGGCCAGAAGGCAGAATATAGGAAACTACATGAAAACATGAATAATTCAGTGAAAATGACTGTAAACAGATGAGAACTTGTTTAGAACAGCTGAAAGAGAATCTGCAAGTCAGTTCTTAGTGTAGAAAAGGTAGCTAAGATAAGGAAAATCCTTAATTCGAGTTAAGATAACATCAAACAGTGTATGAATCCTATATTCATTACTTAAAGGAGACTAGAGTGGTAAATGTGTGTTATACAAGGCAGAATACCATTGAAATAGAGAAAGAAACACGTTCGGCAGCTTTGGAAAGCCTTACACTACACTGAAATGTAGTACTACACTCTATAACACAGTTCAGAGACAATGTTCCCTAGCTCCCTCAGTTCATAACAGTGTGTAGGAAGTTGTTTGATAAGGTGGGCAAAGCTTATACTTGGGCGAGAAGGAAGAATATAGGAAACTACATGAAAACATGAATAATTCATTGAAAATGACTGTAAACAGATGAGAACTTGTTTAGAACAGCTGAAAGAGAAACTCCAAGTCAGTTCGTAGTGTAGAAAAGGTAGCTAAGATAAGGGAAATCCTTAATACCAGTTAAGATCCCATGAAAAATTGTATGAATCCTATATTCTTTACTTAAAGGAAACTAGAGTGGTAAATGTGTGTTATACAAGGCAGAATACCATTAAAATAGAGAAAGAAACACTTTCGGCAGCTTTGGAAAGGCTTACACTTCACTGAAATGTAGTACTACACTCTATAACACAGTTGAGAGACAATGTTCCCTAGCTGCCTCAGTTCAAAACAGAGTGTAGGAAGGTGTTTGATAAAGTGGGCAAAGCTTATACTTGGGCCAGAAGGCAGAATATAGGAAACTACATGAAAACATGAATAATTCAGTGAAAGTGACTGTAAACAGATGAGAACTTGTTTAGAACAGCTGAAAGAGAATCTCCAAGTCAGTTCGTAGTGTAGAAAAGGTAGCTAAGATAAGGGAAATCCTTAATTCTAGTTAAGATAACATCAAACACTGTATGAGTCCTATATTCATTACTTAAAGGAGACTAGAGTGGTAAATGTGTGTTATACAAGGCAGAATACCATTGAAATAGAGAAAGAAACAAGTTCGACAGCTTTGGAAAGCCTTACACTTCACTGAAATGTAGTACTACACTCTATAACACAGTTGAGAGACAATGTTCCCTAGCTCCCTCAGTTCATAACAGTGTGTAGGAAGGTGTTTGATAAAGTGGGCAAAGCTTATACTTGGGCCAGAAGGCAGAATATAGGAAACTACATGAAACATGAATAATTCAGTGAAAATGACTGTAAACAGATGAGAACTTGTTTAGAACAGCTGAAAGAGAATCTGCAAGTCAGTTCTTAGTGTAGAAAAGGTAGCTAAGATAAGGAAAATCCTTAATTCGAGTTAAGATAACATCAAACAGTGTATGAATCCTATATTCATTACTTAAAGGAGACTAGAGTGGTAAATGTGTGTTATACAAGGCAGAATACCATTGAAATAGAGAAAGAAACACGTTCGGCAGCTTTGGAAAGCCTTACACTACACTGAAATGTAGTACTACACTCTATAACACAGTTCAGAGACAATGTTCCCTAGCTCCCTCAGTTCATAACAGTGTGTAGGAAGTTGTTTGATAAGGTGGGCAAAGCTTATACTTGGGCGAGAAGGAAGAATATAGGAAACTACATGAAAACATGAATAATTCAGTGAAAATGACTGTAAACAGATGAGAACTTGTTGAGAACAGCTGAAAGAGAATCACCAAGTCAGTTCTTAGTGTAGAAAAGGTAGCTAAGATAAGGGAAATCCTTAATTCCAGTTAAGATCACATGAAACACTCTATGAATCCTATATTCTTTACTTAAAGGAGACTAGAGTGGTAAATGTGTGTTATACAAGGCAGAATACCATTGAAATAGAGAAACAAACACGTTCGGCAGCTTTGGAAAGCCTTACACTTCACTGAAATGTAGTACTACACTCTATAACACAGTTGAGAGACAATGTTCCCGAGCTGCCTCAGTTCATAACAGTGTGTAGGAAGTTGTTTGATAAAGTGGGCAAAGCTTATACTTGGGCCAGAAGGCAGAATATCGGAAACTACATGAAAACATGAATAATTCAGTGAAAATGACTGTAAACAGATGAGAACTTGTTTAGAACAGATGAAAGAGATTCTCCAAGTCAGTTCTTAGTGTAGAAAAGGTAGCTAAATCCGGGAAATTCTTAATTTGATTTAAGATAACATCAAACACTGTATGAATCCTATATTGTTTACTTAAAGGAGACTAGAGTGGTAAATGTGTGTTATATAAGGCAGAATACCATTGAAATAGAGAAAGAAACACGTTTGGCAGCTTTGGAAAGCCTTACACTTCACTGAAATGTAGTACTACACTCTATAACACAGTTGAGAGACAATGTTCCTAGCTCCCTCAGTTCATAACAGTGTGTAGGAAGTTGTTTGATAAAGTGGGAAAGCTTATACTTGGGCCAGAAGGCAGAATATAGGAAACTACATGAAAACATGAATAATTCATTGAAAATGACTGTAAACACTTGAGAACTTGTTTAGAACAGCTGAAAGAGAATCTCCAAGTCAGTTCTTAGTGTAGAAAAGGTAGCTAAGATCCAGGAAATCCTTAATTCGAGTTAAGATCACATGAAACACTGTATGAATCCTATATTCTTTACTTAAAGGAAACTAGAGTGGTAAATGTGTGTTATACAAGGCAGAATACCATTGAAATAGAGAAAGAAACACGTTCGGCAGCTTTGGAAAGGCTTACACTTCACTGAAATGTAGTACTACACTCTATAACTCAGTTGAGAGACAATGTTCCCTAGCTGCCTAAGTTCATAACAGAGTGTAGGAAGGTGTTTGATAAAGTAGGCAAAGCTTATACTTGGGCCAGAAGGCAGAATATAGGAAACTACATGAAAACATGAATAATTCAGTGAAAATGACTGTAAACAGATGAGAACTTGTTTAGAACAGCTGAAAGAGAAACTCCAAGTCAGTTCTTAGTGTAGAAAAGGTAGCTAAGATAAGGGAAATCCTTAATACCAGTTAAGATCCCATGAAAAATTGTATGAATCCTATATTCTTTACTTAAAGGAAACTAGAGTGGTAAATGTGTGTTATACAAGGCAGAATACCATTAAAATACAGAAAGAAACACTTTCGGCAGCTTTGGAAAGGCTTACACTTCACTGAAATGTAGTACTACACTCTATAACACAGTTGAGAGACAATGTTCCCTAGCTGCCTCAGTTCATAACAGAGTGTAGGAAGGTGTTTGATAAAGTGGGCAAAGCTTATACTTGGGCCAGAAGGCAGAATATAGGAAACTACATGAAAACATGAATAATTCAGTGAAAATGACTGTAAACAGATGAGAACTTGTTTAGAACAGATGAAAGAGATTCTCCAAGTCAGTTCTTAGTGTAGAAAAGGTAGCTAAGATAAGGAAAATCCTTAATTCGAGTTAAGATAACATCAAACACTGTATGAATCCTATATTCATTACTTAAAGGAGACTAGAGTGGTAAATGTGTGTTATATAAGGCAGAATACCATTGAAATGGAGAAAGAAACACGTTTGGCAGCTTTGGAAAGCCTTACACTTCACTGAAATGTAGTACTACACTCTATAACACAGATGAGAGACAATGTTCCTAGCTCCCTCAGTTCATAACAGTGTGTAGGAAGTTGTTTGATAAAGTGGACAAAGCTTATACTTGGGCCAGAAGGCAGAATATAGGAAACTACATGAAAACATGAATAATTCAGTGAAAGTGACTGTAAACAGATGAGAACTTGTTTAGAACAGCTGAAAGAGAATCTCCAAGTCAGTTCGTAGTGTAGAAAAGGTAGCTAAGATAAGGGAAATCCTTAATTCCAGTTAAGATAACATCAAACACTGTATGAGTCCTATATTCATTACTTACAGGAGACTAGAGTGGTAAATGTGTGTTATACAAGGCAGAATACCATTGAATTAGAGAAAGAAACAAGTTCGACAGCTTTGGAAAGCCTTACACTTCACTGAAATGTAGTACTACACTCTATAACACAGTTGAGAGACAATGTTCCCTAGCTCCCTCAGTTCATAACAGTGTGTAGGAAGGTGTTTGATAAAGTGGGCAAAGCTTATACTTGGGCCAGAAGGCAGAATATAGGAAACTACATGAAAACATGAATAATTCAGTGAAAATGACTGTAAACAGATGAGAACTTGTTTAGAACAGCTGAAAGAGAATCTGCAAGTCAGTTCTTAGTGTAGAAAAGGTAGCTAAGATAAGGAAAATCCTTAATTCGAGTTAAGATAACATCAAACAGTGTATGAATCCTATATTCATTACTTAAAGGAGACTAGAGTGGTAAATGTGTGTTATACAAGGCAGAATACCATTGAAATAGAGAAAGAAACACGTTCGGCAGCTTTGGAAAGCCTTACACTACACTGAAATGTAGTACTACACTCTATAACACAGATGAGAGACAATGTTCCCTAGCTCCCTCAGTTCATAACAGTGTGTAGGAAGTTGTTTGATAAGGTGGGCAAAGCTTATACTTGGGCGAGAAGGAAGAATATAGGAAACTACATGAAAACATGAATAATTCAGTGAAAATGACTGTAAACAGATGAGAACTTGTTGAGAACAGCTGAAAGAGAATTTCCAAGTCAGTTCTTAGTGTAGAAAAGGTAGCTAAGATAAGGGAAATCCTTAATTCCAGTTAAGATCACATGAAACACTCTATGAATCCTATATTCTTTACTTAAAGGAGACTAGAGTGGTAAATGTGTGTTATACAAGGCAGAATACCATTGAAATAGAGAAACAAACACGTTCGGCAGCTTTGGAAAGCCTTACACTTCACTGAAATGTAGAACTACACTCTATAACACAGTTGAGAGACAATGTTCCCGAGCTGCCTCAGTTCATAACAGTGTGTAGGAAGTTGTTTGATAAAGTGGGCAAAGCTTATACTTGGGCCAGAAGGCAGAATATCGGAAACTACATGAAAACATGAATAATTCAGTGAAAATGACTGTAAACAGATGAGAACTTGTTTAGAACAGATGAAAGAGATTCTCCAAGTCAGTTCTTAGTGTAGAAAAGGTAGCTAAATCCGGGAAATTCTTAATTTGAGTTAAGATAACATCAAACACTGTATGAATCCTATATTGTTTACTTAAAGGAGACTAGAGTGGTAAATGTGTGTTATATAAGGCAGAATACCATTGAAATAGAGAAAGAAACATGTTTGGCAGCTTTGGAAAGCCTTACACTTCACTGAAATGTAGTACTACACTCTATAACACAGTTGAGAGACAATGTTCCTAGCTCCCTCAGTTCATAACAGTGTGTAGGAAGTTGTTTGATAAAGTGGGAAAGCTTATACTTGGGCCAGAAGGCAGAATATAGGAAACTACATGAAAACATGAATAATTCATTGAAAATGACTGTAAACACATGAGAACTTGTTTAGAACAGCTGAAAGAGAATCTCCAAGTCAGTTCTTAGTGTAGAAAAGGTAGCTAAGATCCAGGAAATCCTTAATTCGAGTTAAGATCACATGAAACACTGTATGAATCCTATATTCTTTACTTAAAGGAAACTAGAGTGGTAAATGTGTATTATACAAGGCAGAATACCATTGAAATAGAGAAAGAAACACGTTCGGCAGCTTTGGAAAGGCTTACACTTCACTGAAATGTAGTACTACACTCTATAACTCAGTTGAGAGACAATGTTCCCTAGCTGCCTAAGTTCATAACAGAGTGTAGGAAGGTGTTTGATAAAGTAGGCAAAGCTTATACTTGGGCCAGAAGGCAGAATATAGGAAACTACATGAAAACATGAATAATTCAGTGAAAATGACTGTAAACAGATGAGAACTTGTTTAGAACAGCTGAAAGAGAAACTCCAAGTCAGTTCTTAGTGTAGAAAAGGTAGCTAAGATAAGGGAAATCCTTAATACCAGTTAAGATCCCATGAAAAATTGTATGAATCCTATATTCTTTACTTAAAGGAAACTAGAGTGGTAAATGTGTGTTATACAAGGCAGAATACCATTAAAATAGAGAAAGAAACACTTTCGGCAGCTTTGGAAAGGCTTACACTTCACTGAAATGTAGTACTACACTCTGTAACACAGTTGAGAGACAATGTTCCCTAGCTGCCTCAGTTCATAACAGAGTGTAGGAAGGTGTTTGATAAAGTGGGCAAAGCTTATACTTGGGCCAGAAGGCAGAATATAGGAAACTACATGAAAACATGAATAATTCAGTGAAAATGACTGTAAACAGATGAGAACTTGTTTAGAACAGATGAAAGAGATTCTCCAAGTCAGTTCTTAGTGTAGAAAAGGTAGCTAAGATAAGGAAAATCCTTAATTCGAGTTAAGATAACATCAAACACTGTATGAATCCTATATTCATTACTTAAAGGAGACTAGAGTGGTAAATGTGTGTTATATAAGGCAGAATACCATTGAAATGGAGAAAGAAACACGTTTGGCAGCTTTGGAAAGCCTTACACTTCACTGAAATGTAGTACTACACTCTATAACACAGATGAGAGACAATGTTCCTAGCTCCCTCAGTTCATAACAGTGTGTAGGAAGTTGTTTGATAAAGTGGACAAAGCTTATACTTGGGCCAGAAGGCAGAATATAGGAAACTACATGAAAACATGAATAATTCAGTGAAAGTGACTGTAAACAGATGAGAACTTGTTTAGAACAGCTGAAAGAGAATCTCCAAGTCAGTTCGTAGTGTAGAAAAGGTAGCTAAGATAAGGGAAATCCTTAATTCCAGTTAAGATAACATCAAACACTGTATGAGTCCTATATTCATTACTTAAAGGAGACTAGAGTGGTAAATGTGTGTTATACAAGGCAGAATACCATTGAAATAGAGAAACAAACACGTTCGGCAGCTTTGGAAAGCCTTACACTTCACTGAAATGTAGTACTACACTCTATAACACAGTTGAGAGACAATGTTCCCGAGCTGCCTCAGTTCATAACAGTGTGTAGGAAGTTGTTTGATAAAGTGGGCAAAGCTTATACTTGGGCCAGAAGGCAGAATATATGAAACTACATGAAAACATGAATAATTCAGTGAAAATGACTGTAAACAGATGAGAACTTGTTTAGAACAGATGAAAGAGATTCTCCAAGTCAGTTCTTAGTGTAGAAAAGGTAGCTAAATCCGGAAAATCGTTAATTCGAGTTAAGATAACATCAAACACTGTATGAATCCTATATTGTTTACTTAAAGGAGACTAGAGTCGTAAATGTGTGTTATATAAGGCAGAATACCATTGAAATAGAGAAAGAAACACGTTTGGCAGCTTTGGAAAGCCTTACACTTCACTGAAATGTAGTACTACACTCTATAACACAGTTGAGAGACAATGTTCCTAGCTCCCTCAGTTCATAACAGTGTGTAGGAAGTTGTTTGATAAAGTGGGCAAAGCTTATACTTGGGCCAGAAGGCAGAATATAGGAAACTACATGAAAACATGAATAATTCATTGAAAATGACTGTAAACACATGAGAACTTGTTTAGAACAGCTGAAAGAGAATCTCCAAGTCATTTCTTAGTGTAGAAAAGGTAGCTAAGATCCTGGAAATCCTTAATTCGAGTTAAGATCACATGAAACACTGTATGAATCCTATATTCTTTACTTAAAGGAAACTAGAGTGGTAAATGTGTGTTATACAAGGCAGAATACCATTGAAATAGAGAAAGAAACACGTTCGGCAGCTTTGGAAAGGCTTACACTTCACTGAAATGTAGTACTACACTCTATAACTCAGTTGAGAGACAATGTTCCCTAGCTGCCTAAGTTCATAACAGAGTGTAGGAAGGTGTTTGATAAAGTAGGCAAAGCTTATACTTGGGCCAGAAGGCAGAATATAGGAAACTACATGAAAACATGAATAATTCAGTGAAAATGACTGTAAACAGATGAGAACTTGTTTAGAACAGCTGAAAGAGAAACTCCAAGTCAGTTCTTAGTGTAGAAAAGGTAGCTAAGATAAGGGAAATCCTTAATACCAGTTAAGATCCCATGAAAAATTGTATGAATCCTATATTCTTTACTTAAAGGAAACTAGAGTGGTAAATGTGTGTTATACAAGGCAGAATACCATTAAAATAGAGAAAGAAACACTTTCGGCAGCTTTGGAAAGGCTTACACTTCACTGAAATGTAGTACTACACTCTGTAACACAGTTGAGAGACAATGTTCCCTAGCTGCCTCAGTTCATAACAGAGTGTAGGAAGGTGTTTGATAAAGTGGGCAAAGCTTATACTTGGGCCAGAAGGCAGAATATAGGAAACTACATGAAAACATGAATAATTCAGTGAAAATGACTGTAAACAGATGAGAACTTGTTTAGAACAGATGAAAGAGATTCTCCAAGTCAGTTCTTAGTGTAGAAAAGGTAGCTAAGATAAGGAAAATCCTTAATTCGAGTTAAGATAACATCAAACACTGTATGAATCCTATATTCATTACTTAAAGGAGACTAGAGTGGTAAATGTGTGTTATATAAGGCAGAATACCATTGAAATGGAGAAAGAAACACGTTTGGCAGCTTTGGAAAGCCTTACACTTCACTGAAATGTAGTACTACACTCTATAACACAGATGAGAGACAATGTTCCTAGCTCCCTCAGTTCATAACAGTGTGTAGGAAGTTGTTTGATAAAGTGGACAAAGCTTATACTTGGGCCAGAAGGCAGAATATAGGAAACTACATGAAAACATGAATAATTCAGTGAAAGTGACTGTAAACAGATGAGAACTTGTTTAGAACAGCTGAAAGAGAATCTCCAAGTCAGTTCGTAGTGTAGAAAAGGTAGCTAAGATAAGGGAAATCCTTAATTCCAGTTAAGATAACATCAAACACTGTATGAGTCCTATATTCATTACTTAAAGGAGACTAGAGTGGTAAATGTGTGTTATACAAGGCAGAATACCATTGAAATAGAGAAACAAACACGTTCGGCAGCTTTGGAAAGCCTTACACTTCACTGAAATGTAGTACTACACTCTATAACACAGTTGAGAGACAATGTTCCCGAGCTGCCTCAGTTCATAACAGTGTGTAGGAAGTTGTTTGATAAAGTGGGCAAAGCTTATACTTGGGCCAGAAGGCAGAATATATGAAACTACATGAAAACATGAATAATTCAGTGAAAATGACTGTAAACAGATGAGAACTTGTTTAGAACAGATGAAAGAGATTCTCCAAGTCAGTTCTTAGTGTAGAAAAGGTAGCTAAATCCGGAAAATCGTTAATTCGAGTTAAGATAACATCAAACACTGTATGAATCCTATATTGTTTACTTAAAGGAGACTAGAGTCGTAAATGTGTGTTATATAAGGCAGAATACCATTGAAATAGAGAAAGAAACACGTTTGGCAGCTTTGGAAAGCCTTACACTTCACTGAAATGTAGTACTACACTCTATAACACAGTTGAGAGACAATGTTCCTAGCTCCCTCAGTTCATAACAGTGTGTAGGAAGTTGTTTGATAAAGTGGGCAAAGCTTATACTTGGGCCAGAAGGCAGAATATAGGAAACTACATGAAAACATGAATAATTCATTGAAAATGACTGTAAACACATGAGAACTTGTTTAGAACAGCTGAAAGAGAATCTCCAAGTCATTTCTTAGTGTAGAAAAGGTAGCTAAGATCCTGGAAATCCTTAATTCGAGTTAAGATCACATGAAACACTGTATGAATCCTATATTCTTTACTTAAAGGAAACTAGAGTGGTAAATGTGTGTTATACAAGGCAGAATACCATTGAAATAGAGAAAGAAACACGTTCGGCAGCTTTGGAAAGGCTTACACTTCACTGAAATGTAGTACTACACTCTATAACTCAGTTGAGAGACAATGTTCCCTAGCTGCCTAAGTTCATAACAGAGTGTAGGAAGGTGTTTGATAAAGTAGGCAAAGCTTATACTTGGGCCAGGAGGCAGAATATAGGAAACTACATGAAAACATGAATAATTCAGTGAAAATGACTGTAAACAGATGAGAACTTGTTTAGAACAGCTGAAAGAGAAACTCCAAGTCAGTTCTTAGTGTAGAAAAGGTAGCTAAGATAAGGGAAATCCTTAATACCAGTTAAGATCCCATGAAAAATTGTATGAATCCTATATTCTTTACTTAAAGGAAACTAGAGTGGTAAATGTGTGTTATACAAGGCAGAATACCATTAAAATAGAGAAAGAAACACTTTCGGCAGCTTTGGAAAGGCTTACACTTCACTGAAATGTAGTACTACACTCTATAACACAGTTGAGAGACAATGTTCCCTAGCTGCCTCAGTTCATAACAGAGTGTAGGAAGGTGTTTGATAAAGTGGGCAAAGCTTATACTTGGGCCAGAAGGCAGAATATAGGAAACTACATGAAAACATGAATAATTCAGTGAAAATGACTGTAAACAGATGAGAACTTGTTTAGAACAGATGAAAGAGATTCTCCAAGTCAGTTCTTAGTGTAGAAAAGGTAGCTAAGATAAGGAAAATCCTTAATTCGAGTTAAGATAACATCAAACACTGTATGAATCCTATATTCATTACTTAAGGAGACTAGAGTGGTAAATGTGTGTTATATAAGGCAGAATACCATTGAAATGGAGAAAGAAACACGTTTGGCAGCTTTGGAAAGCCTTACACTTCACTGAAATGTAGTACTACACTCTATAACACAGATGAGAGACAATGTTCCTAGCTCCCTCAGTTCATAACAGTGTGTAGGAAGTTGTTTGATAAAGTGGACAAAGCTTATACTTGGGCCAGAAGGCAGAATATAGGAAACTACATGAAAACATGAATAATTCAGTGAAAGTGACTGTAAACAGATGAGAACTTGTTTAGAACAGCTGAAAGAGAATCTCCAAGTCAGTTCGTAGTGTAGAAAAGGTAGCTAAGATAAGGGAAATCCTTAATTCCAGTTAAGATAACATCAAACACTGTATGAGTCCTATATTCATTACTTAAAGGAGACTAGAGTGGTAAATGTGTGTTATACAAGGCAGAATACCATTGAAATAGAGAAACAAACACGTTCGGCAGCTTTGGAAAGCCTTACACTTCACTGAAATGTAGTACTACACTATATAACACAGTTGAGAGACAATGTTCCCGAGCTGCCTCAGTTCATAACAGTGTGTAGGAAGTTGTTTGATAAAGTGGGCAAAGCTTATACTTGGGCCAGAAGGCAGAATATATGAAACTACATGAAAACATGAATAATTCAGTGAAAATGACTGTAAACAGATGAGAACTTGTTTAGAACAGATGAAAGAGATTCTCCAAGTCAGTTCTTAGTGTAGAAAAGGTAGCTAAATCCGGAAAATCCTTAATTCGAGTTAAGATAACATCAAACACTGTATGAATCCTATATTGTTTACTTAAAGGAGACTAGAGTCGTAAATGTGTGTTATATAAGGCAGAATACCATTGAAATAGAGAAAGAAACACGTTTGGCAGCTTTGGAAAGCCTTACACTTCACTGAAATGTAGTACTACACTCTATAACACAGTTGAGAGACAATGTTCCTAGCTCCCTCAGTTCATAACAGTGTGTAGGAAGTTGTTTGATAAAGTGGGAAAGCTTATACTTGGGCCAGAAGGCAGAATATAGGAAACTACATGAAAACATGAATAATTCATTGAAAATGACTGTAAACACATGAGAACTTGTTTAGAACAGCTGAAAGAGAATCTCCAAGTCAGTTCTTAGTGTAGAAAAGGTAGCTAAGATCCAGGAAATCCTTAAATCGAGTTAAGATCACATGAAACACTGTATGAATCCTATATTCTTTACTTAAAGGAAACTAGAGTGGTAAATGTGTGTTATACAAGGCAGAATACCATTGAAATAGAGAAAGAAACACGTTCGGCAGCTTTGGAAAGGCTTACACTTCACTGAAATGTAGTACTACACTCTATAACTCAGTTGAGAGACAATGTTCCCTAGCTGCCTAAGTTCATAACAGAGTGTAGGAAGGTGTTTGATAAAGTAGGCAAAGCTTATACTTGGGCCAGAAGGCAGAATATAGGAAACTACATGAAAACATGAATAATTCAGTGAAAATGACTGTAAACAGATGAGAACTTGTTTAGAACAGCTGAAAGAGAAACTCCAAGTCAGTTCTTAGTGTAGAAAAGGTAGCTAAGATAAGGGAAATCCTTAATTCTAGTTAAGATAACATCAAACACTGTATGAGTCCTATATTCATTACTTAAAGGAGACTAGAGTGGTAAATGTGTGTTATACAAGGCAGAATACCATTGAAATAGAGAAAGAAACAAGTTCGGCAGCTTTGGAAAGCCTTACACTTCACTGAAATGTAGTACTACACTCTATAACACAGTTGAGAGACAATGTTCCCTAGCTCCCTCAGTTCATTACAGTGTGTAGGAAGTTGTTTGATAAAGTGGGCAAAGCTTATACTTGGGCCAGAAGGCAGAATATAGGAAACTACATGAAAACATGAATAATTCAGTGAAAATGACTGTAAACAGATGAGAACTTGTTTAGAACAGCTGAAAGAGAAACTCCAAGTCAGTTCTTAGTGTAGAAAAGGTAGCTAAGATAAGGGAAATCCTTAATACTAGTTAAGATCCCATGAAACATTGTATGAATCCTATAATCTTTACTTAAAGGAAACTAGAGTGGTAAATGTGTGTTATACAAGGCAGAATACCATTGAAATAGAGAAAGAAACACTTTCGGCAGCTTTGGAAAGGCTTACACTTCACTGAAATGTAGTACTACACTCTATAACACAGTTGAGAGACAATGTTCCCTAGCTGCCTCAGTTCATAACAGAGTGTAGGAAGGTGTTTGATAAAGTGGGCAAAGCTTATACTTGGGCCAGAAGGCAGAATATAGGAAACTACATGAAAACATGAATAATTCAGTGAAAATGACTGTAAACAGATGAGAATTTGTTTAGAACAGCTGAAAGAGAATCTCCAAGTCAGTTCTTAGTGTAGAAAAGGTAGCTAAGATAAGGAAAATCCTTAATTCGAGTTAAGATAACATCAAACACTGTATGAATCCTATATTCATTACTTAAAGGAGACTAGAGTGGTAAATGTGTGTTATACAAGGCAGAATACCATTGAAATAGAGAAAGAAACACGTTCGGCAGCTTTGGAAAGCCTTACACTACACTGAAATGTAGTACTACACTCTATAACACAGTTCAGAGACAATGTTCCCTAGCTACCTCAGTTCATAACAGTGTGTAGGAAGTTGTTTGATAAGGTGGGCAAAGCTTATACTTGGGCCAGAAGGCAGAATATAGGAAACTACATGAAAACATGAATAATTCATTGAAAATGACTGTAAACAGATTAGAACTTGTTTAGAACAGCTGAAAGAGAATCTCCAAGTCAGTTCTTAGTGTAGAAAAGGTAGCTAAATCCGGGAAATCCTTAATTCGAGTTAAGATAACATCAAACACTGTAGGAATCCTATATTCTTTACTTAAAGGAAACTAGTGTGGTAAATGTGTGTTATACAAGGCAGAATACCATTGAAATAGAGAAAGAAACACGTTCGGCAGCTTTGGAAAGGCTTACACTTCACTGAAATGTAGTACTACACTCTATAACACAGTTGAGAGACAATGTTCCCTAGCTGCCTCAGTTCATAACAGAGTGTAGGAAGGTGTTTGATAAAGTAGGCAAAGCTTATACTTGGGCCAGAAGGCAGAATATAGGAAACTACATGAAAACATGAATAATTCAGTGAAAATGACTGTAAACAGATGAGAACTTGTTTAGAACAGCTGAAAGAGAAACTCCAAGTCATTTCTTAGTGTAGAAAAGGTAGCTAAGATAAGGGAAATCCTTAATACCAGTTAAGATCCCATGAAACATTGTATGAATCCTATATTCTTTACTTAAAGGAAACTAGAGTGGTAAATGTGTGTTATACAATGCAGAATACCTTGAAATAGAGAAAGAAACACTTTCGGCAGCTTTGGAAAGGCTTACACTTCACGGAAATGTAGTACTACACTCTATAACACAGTTGAGAGACAATGTTCCCTAGCTGCCTCAGTTCATAACAGAGTGTAGGAAGGTGTTTGATAAAGTGGGCAAAGCTTATACTTGGGCCAGAAGGCAGAATATAGGAAACTACATGAAAACATGAATAATTCAGTGAAAATGACTGTAAACAGATGAGAACTTGTTTAGAACAGCTGAAAGAGAATCTGCAAGTCAGTTCTTAGTGTAGAAAAGGTAGCTAAGATAAGGGAAATCCTTAATTCCAGTTAAGATCACATGAAACACTCTATGAATCCTATATTCTTTACTTAAAGGAGACTAGAGTGGTAAATGTGTGTTATACAAGGCAGAATACCATTGAAATAGAGAAACAAACACGTTCGGCAGCTTTGGAAAGCCTTACACTTCACTGAAATGTAGTACTACACTCTATAACACAGTTGAGAGACAATGTTCCCGAGCTGCCTCAGTTCATAACAGTGTGTAGGAAGTTGTTTGATAAAGTGGGCAAAGCTTATACTTGGGCCAGAAGGCAGAATATAGGAAACTACATGAAAACATGAATAATTCAGTGAAAATGACTGTAAACAGATGAGAACTTGTTTAGAAAAGATGAAAGAGATTCTCCAAGTCAGTTCTTAGTGTAGAAAAGGTAGCTAAATCCGGGAAATTCTTAATTTGAGTTAAGATAACATCAAACACTGTATGAATCCTATATTGTTTACTTAAAGGAGACTAGAGTGGTAAATGTGTGTTATATAAGGCAGAATACCATTGAAATAGAGAAAGAAACACGTTTGGCAGCTTTGGAAAGCCTTACACTTCACTGAAATGTAGTACTACACTCTATAACACAGTTGAGAGACAATGTTCCTAGCTCCCTCAGTTCATAACAGTGTGTAGGAAGTTGTTTGATAAAGTGGGAAAGCTTATACTTGGGCCAGAAGGCAGAATATAGGAAACTACATGAAAACATGAATAATTCATTGAAAATGACTGTAAACACATGAGAACTTGTTTAGAACAGCTGAAAGAGAATCTCCAAGTCAGTTCTTAGTGTAGAAAAGGTAGCTAAGATCCAGGAAATCCTTAATTCGAGTTAAGATCACATGAAACACTGTATGAATCCTATATTCTTTACTTAAAGGAGACTAGAGTGGTAAATGTGTGTTATACAAGGCAGAATACCATTGAAATAGAGAAAGAAACACGTTCGGCAGCTTTGGAAAGGCTTACACTTCACTGAAATGTAGTACTACACTCTATAACTCAGTTGAGAGACAATGTTCCCTAGCTCCCTCAGTTCATTACAGTGTGTAGGAAGTTGTTTGATAAAGTGGCCAAAGCTTATACTTGGGCCAGAAGGCAGAATATAGGAAACTACATGAAAACATGAATAATTCAGTGAAAATGACTGTAAACAGATGAGAACTTGTTTAGAACAGCTGAAAGAGAATCTCCAAGTCAGTTCTTAGTGTAGAAAAGGTAGCTAAGATAAGGGAAATCCTTAATTCCAGTTAAGATCACATGAAACACTGTAGGAATCCTATATTCTTTACTTAAAGGAGACTAGAGTGGTAAATGTGTGTTATACAAGGCAGAATACCATTGAAATAGAGAAAGAAACACGTTCGGCAGCTTTGGAAAGCCTTACACTACACTGAAATGTAGTACTACACTCTATAACACAGTTGAGAGACAATGTTCCCTAGCTCCCTCAGTTCATAACAGTGTGTAGGAAGTTGTTTGATAAAGTGGGCAAAGCTTATACTTGGGCCAGAAGGCAGAATATAGGAAACTACATGAAAACATGAATAATTCAGTGAAAATGACTGTAAACAGATGAGAACTTGTTTAGAACAGCTGAAAGAGAAACTCCAAGTCATTTCTTAGTGTAGAAAAGGTAGCTAAGATAAGGGAAATCCTTAATACCAGTTAAGATCCCATGAAACATTGTATGAATCCTATATTCTTTACTTAAAGGAAACTAGAGTGGTAAATGTGTGTTATACAATGCAGAATACCTTGAAATAGAGAAAGAAACACTTTCGGCAGCTTTGGAAAGGCTTACACTTCACTGAAATGTAGTACTACACTCTATAACAGAGTTGAGAGACAATGTTCCCTAGCTGCCTCAGTTCATAACAGAGTGTAGGAAGGTGTTTGATAAAGTGGGCAAAGCTTATACTTGGGCCAGAAGGCAGAATATAGGAAACTACATGAAAACATGAATAATTCAGTGAAAATGACTGTAAACAGATGAGAACTTGTTTAGAACAGCTGAAAGAGAATCTGCAAGTCAGTTCTTAGTGTAGAAAAGGTAGCTAAGATAAGGAAAATCCTTAATTCGAGTTAAGATAACATCAAACACTGTATGAATCCTATATTCATTACTTAAAGGAGACTAGAGTGGTAAATGTGTGTTATACAAGGCAGAATACCATTGAAATAGAGAAAGAAACACGTTCGGCAGCTTTGGAAAGCCTTACACTACACTGAAATGTAGTACTACACTCTATAACACAGTTCAGAGACAATGTTCCCTAGCTACCTCAGTTCATAACAGTGTGTAGGAAGTTGTTTGATAAGGTGGGCAAAGCTTATACTTGGGCCAGAAGGCAGAATATAGGAAACTACATGAAAACATGAATAATTCATTGAAAATGACTGTAAACAGATTAGAACTTGTTTAGAACAGCTGAAAGAGAATCTCCAAGTCAGTTCTTAGTGTAGAAAAGGTAGCTAAATCCGGGAAATCCTTAATTCGAGTTAAGATAACATCAAACACTGTATGAATCCTATATTGTTTACTTAAAGGAGACTAGAGTGGTAAATGTGTGTTATATAAGGCAGAATACCATTGAAATAGAGAAAGAAACACGTTTGGAAGCTTTGGAAATCCTTAGACTTCACTGAAATGTAGTACTACACTCTATAACACAGTTGAGAGACAATGTTCCTAGCTCCCTCAGTTCATAACAGTGTGTAGGAAGTTGTTTGATAAAGTGGGCAAAGCTTATACTTGGGCCAGAAGGCAGAATATAGGAAACTACATGAAAACATGAATAATTCATTGAAAATGACTGTAAACACATGAGAACTTGTTTAGAACAGCTGAAAGAGAATCTCCAAGTCAGTTCTTAGTGTAGAAAAGGTAGCTAAGATCCGGGAAATCCTTAATTCGGTTTAAGATCACATGAAACACTGTAGGAATCCTATATTCTTTACTTAAAGGAAACTAGTGTGGTAAATGTGTGTTATACAAGGCAGAATACCATTGAAATAGAGAAAGAAACACGTTCGGCAGCTTTGGAAAGGCTTACACTTCACTGAAATGTAGTACTACACTCTATAACACAGTTGAGAGACAATGTTCCCTAGCTGCCTCAGTTCATAACAGAGTGTAGGAAGGTGTTTGATAAAGTAGGCAAAGCTTATACTTGGGCCAGAAGGCAGAATATAGGAAACTACATGAAAACATGAATAATTCAGTGAAAATGACTGTAAACAGATGAGAACTTGTTTAGAACAGCTGAAAGAGAAACTCCAAGTCATTTCTTAGTGTAGAAAAGGTAGCTAAGATAAGGGAAATCCTTAATACCAGTTAAGATCCCATGAAACATTGTATGAATCCTATATTCTTTACTTAAAGGAAACTAGAGTGGTAAATGTGTGTTATACAATGCAGAATACCTTGAAATAGAGAAAGAAACACTTTCGGCAGCTTTGGAAAGGCTTACACTTCACGGAAATGTAGTACTACACTCTATAACACAGTTGAGAGACAATGTTCCCTAGCTGCCTCAGTTCATAACAGAGTGTAGGAAGGTGTTTGATAAAGTGGGCAAAGCTTATACTTGGGCCAGAAGGCAGAATATAGGAAACTACATGAAAACATGAATAATTCAGTGAAAATGACTGTAAACAGATGAGAACTTGTTTAGAACATCTGAAAGAGAATCTGCAAGTCAGTTCTTAGTGTAGAAAAGGTAGCTAAGATAAGGGAAATCCTTAATTCCAGTTAAGATCACATGAAACACTCTATGAATCCTATATTCTTTACTTAAAGGAGACTAGAGTGGTAAATGTGTGTTATACAAGGCAGAATACCATTGAAATAGAGAAACAAACACGTTCGGCAGCTTTGGAAAGCCTTACACTTCACTGAAATGTAGTACTACACTCTATAACACAGTTGAGAGACAATGTTCCCGAGCTGCCTCAGTTCATAACAGTGTGTAGGAAGTTGTTTGATAAAGTGGGCAAAGCTTATACTTGGGCCAGAAGGCAGAATATAGGAAACTACATGAAAACATGAATAATTCAGTGAAAATGACTGTAAACAGATGAGAACTTGTTTAGAACAGATGAAAGAGATTCTCCAAGTCAGTTCTTAGTGTAGAAAAGGTAGCTAAATCCGGGAAATTCTTAATTTGAGTTAAGATAACATCAAACACTGTATGAATCCTATATTGTTTACTTAAAGGAGACTAGAGTGGTAAATGTGTGTTATATAAGGCAGAATACCATTGAAATAGAGAAAGAAACACGTTTGGCAGCTTTGGAAAGCCTTACACTTCACTGAAATGTAGTACTACACTCTATAACACAGTTGAGAGACAATGTTCCTAGCTCCCTCAGTTCATAACAGTGTGTAGGAAGTTGTTTGATAAAGTGGGAAAGCTTATACTTGGGCCAGAAGGCAGAATATAGGAAACTACATGAAAACATGAATAATTCATTGAAAATGACTGTAAACACATGAGAACTTGTTTAGAACAGCTGAAAGAGAATCTCCAAGTCAGTTCTTAGTGTAGAAAAGGTAGCTAAGATCCAGGAAATCCTTAATTCGAGTTAAGATCACATGAAACACTGTATGAATCCTATATTCTTTACTTAAAGGAAACTAGAGTGGTAAATGTGTGTTATACAAGGCAGAATACCATTGAAATAGAGAAAGAAACACGTTCGGCAGCTTTGGAAAGGCTTACACTTCACTGAAATGTAGTACTACACTCTATAACTCAGTTGAGAGACAATGTTCCCTAGCTGCCTAAGTTCATAACAGAGTGTAGGAAGGTGTTTGACAAAGTAGGCAAAGCTTATACTTGGGCCAGAAGGCAGAATATAGGAAACTACATGAAAACATGAATAATTCATTGAAAATGACTGTAAACACATGAGAACTTGTTTAGAACAGCTGAAAGAGAATCTCCAAGTCAGTTCTTAGTGTAGAAAAGGTAGCTAAGATCCGGGAAATCCTTAATTCGGTTTAAGATCACATGAAACACTGTAGGAATCCTATATTCTTTACTTAAAGGAAACTAGTGTGGTAAATGTGTGTTATACAAGGCAGAATACCATTGAAATAGAGAAAGAAACACGTTCGGCAGCTTTGGAAAGGCTTACACTTCACTGAAATGTAGTACTACACTCTATAACTCAGTTGAGAGACAATGTTCCCTAGCTCCCTCAGTTCATTACAGTGTGTAGGAAGTTGTTTGATAAAGTGGCCAAAGCTTATACTTGGGCCAGAAGGCAGAATATAGGAAACTACATGAAAACATGAATAATTCAGTGAAAATGACTGTAAACAGATGAGAACTTGTTTAGAACAGCTGAAAGAGAATCTCCAAGTCAGTTCTTAGTGTAGAAAAGGTAGCTAAGATAAGGGAAATCCTTAATTCCAGTTAAGATCACATGAAACACTGTAGGAATCCTATATTCTTTACTTAAAGGAGACTAGAGTGGTAAATGTGTGTTATACAAGGCAGAATACCATTGAAATAGAGAAAGAAACACGTTCGGCAGCTTTGGAAAGCCTTACACTACACTGAAATGTAGTACTACACTCTATAACACAGTTGAGAGACAATGTTCCCTAGCTCCCTCAGTTCATAACAGTGTGTAGGAAGTTGTTTGATAAAGTGGGCAAAGCTTATACTTGGGCCAGAAGGCAGAATATAGGAAACTACATGAAAACATGAATAATTCAGTGAAAATGACTGTAAACAGATGAGAACTTGTTTAGAACAGCTGAAAGAGAAACTCCAAGTCATTTCTTAGTGTAGAAAAGGTAGCTAAGATAAGGGAAATCCTTAATACCAGTTAAGATCCCATGAAACATTGTATGAATCCTATATTCTTTACTTAAAGGAAACTAGAGTGGTAAATGTGTGTTATACAATGCAGAATACCTTGAAATAGAGAAAGAAACACTTTCGGCAGCTTTGGAAAGGCTTACACTTCACTGAAATGTAGTACTACACTCTATAACAGAGTTGAGAGACAATGTTCCCTAGCTGCCTCAGTTCATAACAGAGTGTAGGAAGGTGTTTGATAAAGTGGGCAAAGCTTATACTTGGGCCAGAAGGCAGAATATAGGAAACTACATGAAAACATGAATAATTCAGTGAAAATGACTGTAAACAGATGAGAACTTGTTTAGAACAGCTGAAAGAGAATCTGCAAGTCAGTTCTTAGTGTAGAAAAGGTAGCTAAGATAAGGAAAATCCTTAATTCGAGTTAAGATAACATCAAACACTGTATGAATCCTATATTCATTACTTAAAGGAGACTAGAGTGGTAAATGTGTGTTATACAAGGCAGAATACCATTGAAATAGAGAAAGAAACACGTTCGGCAGCTTTGGAAAGCCTTACACTACACTGAAATGTAGTACTACACTCTATAACACAGTTCAGAGACAATGTTCCCTAGCTACCTCAGTTCATAACAGTGTGTAGGAAGTTGTTTGATAAGGTGGGCAAAGCTTATACTTGGGCCAGAAGGCAGAATATAGGAAACTACATGAAAACATGAATAATTCATTGAAAATGACTGTAAACAGATTAGAACTTGTTTAGAACAGCTGAAAGAGAATCTCCAAGTCAGTTCTTAGTGTAGAAAAGGTAGCTAAATCCGGGAAATCCTTAATTCGAGTTAAGATAACATCAAACACTGTATGAATCCTATATTGTTTACTTAAAGGAGACTAGAGTGGTAAATGTGTGTTATATAAGGCAGAATACCATTGAAATAGAGAAAGAAACACGTTTGGAAGCTTTGGAAATCCTTAGACTTCACTGAAATGTAGTACTACACTCTATAACACAGTTGAGAGACAATGTTCCTAGCTCCCTCAGTTCATAACAGTGTGTAGGAAGTTGTTTGATAAAGTGGGCAAAGCTTATACTTGGGCCAGAAGGCAGAATATAGGAAACTACATGAAAACATGAATAATTCATTGAAAATGACTGTAAACACATGAGAACTTGTTTAGAACAGCTGAAAGAGAATCTCCAAGTCAGTTCTTAGTGTAGAAAAGGTAGCTAAGATCCGGGAAATCCTTAATTCGGTTTAAGATCACATGAAACACTGTAGGAATCCTATATTCTTTACTTAAAGGAAACTAGTGTGGTAAATGTGTGTTATACAAGGCAGAATACCATTGAAATAGAGAAAGAAACACGTTCGGCAGCTTTGGAAAGGCTTACACTTCACTGAAATGTAGTACTACACTCTATAACACAGTTGAGAGACAATGTTCCCTAGCTGCCTCAGTTCATAACAGAGTGTAGGAAGGTGTTTGATAAAGTAGGCAAAGCTTATACTTGGGCCAGAAGGCAGAATATAGGAAACTACATGAAAACATGAATAATTCAGTGAAAATGACTGTAAACAGATGAGAACTTGTTTAGAACAGCTGAAAGAGAAACTCCAAGTCATTTCTTAGTGTAGAAAAGGTAGCTAAGATAAGGGAAATCCTTAATACCAGTTAAGATCCCATGAAACATTGTATGAATCCTATATTCTTTACTTAAAGGAAACTAGAGTGGTAAATGTGTGTTATACAATGCAGAATACCTTGAAATAGAGAAAGAAACACTTTCGGCAGCTTTGGAAAGGCTTACACTTCACGGAAATGTAGTACTACACTCTATAACACAGTTGAGAGACAATGTTCCCTAGCTGCCTCAGTTCATAACAGAGTGTAGGAAGGTGTTTGATAAAGTGGGCAAAGCTTATACTTGGGCCAGAAGGCAGAATATAGGAAACTACATGAAAACATGAATAATTCAGTGAAAATGACTGTAAACAGATGAGAACTTGTTTAGAACATCTGAAAGAGAATCTGCAAGTCAGTTCTTAGTGTAGAAAAGGTAGCTAAGATAAGGGAAATCCTTAATTCCAGTTAAGATCACATGAAACACTCTATGAATCCTATATTCTTTACTTAAAGGAGACTAGAGTGGTAAATGTGTGTTATACAAGGCAGAATACCATTGAAATAGAGAAACAAACACGTTCGGCAGCTTTGGAAAGCCTTACACTTCACTGAAATGTAGTACTACACTCTATAACACAGTTGAGAGACAATGTTCCCGAGCTGCCTCAGTTCATAACAGTGTGTAGGAAGTTGTTTGATAAAGTGGGCAAAGCTTATACTTGGGCCAGAAGGCAGAATATAGGAAACTACATGAAAACATGAATAATTCAGTGAAAATGACTGTAAACAGATGAGAACTTGTTTAGAACAGATGAAAGAGATTCTCCAAGTCAGTTCTTAGTGTAGAAAAGGTAGCTAAATCCGGGAAATTCTTAATTTGAGTTAAGATAACATCAAACACTGTATGAATCCTATATTGTTTACTTAAAGGAGACTAGAGTGGTAAATGTGTGTTATATAAGGCAGAATACCATTGAAATAGAGAAAGAAACACGTTTGGCAGCTTTGGAAAGCCTTACACTTCACTGAAATGTAGTACTACACTCTATAACACAGTTGAGAGACAATGTTCCTAGCTCCCTCAGTTCATAACAGTGTGTAGGAAGTTGTTTGATAAAGTGGGAAAGCTTATACTTGGGCCAGAAGGCAGAATATAGGAAACTACATGAAAACATGAATAATTCATTGAAAATGACTGTAAACACATGAGAACTTGTTTAGAACAGCTGAAAGAGAATCTCCAAGTCAGTTCTTAGTGTAGAAAAGGTAGCTAAGATCCAGGAAATCCTTAATTCGAGTTAAGATCACATGAAACACTGTATGAATCCTATATTCTTTACTTAAAGGAAACTAGAGTGGTAAATGTGTGTTATACAAGGCAGAATACCATTGAAATAGAGAAAGAAACACGTTCGGCAGCTTTGGAAAGGCTTACACTTCACTGAAATGTAGTACTACACTCTATAACTCAGTTGAGAGACAATGTTCCCTAGCTGCCTAAGTTCATAACAGAGTGTAGGAAGGTGTTTGACAAAGTAGGCAAAGCTTATACTTGGGCCAGAAGGCAGAATATAGGAAACTACATGAAAACATGAATAATTCATTGAAAATGACTGTAAACACATGAGAACTTGTTTAGAACAGCTGAAAGAGAATCTCCAAGTCAGTTCTTAGTGTAGAAAAGGTAGCTAAGATCCGGGAAATCCTTAATTCGGTTTAAGATCACATGAAACACTGTAGGAATCCTATATTCTTTACTTAAAGGAAACTAGTGTGGTAAATGTGTGTTATACAAGGCAGAATACCATTGAAATAGAGAAAGAAACACGTTCGGCAGCTTTGGAAAGGCTTACACTTCACTGAAATGTAGTACTACACTCTATAACACAGTTGAGAGACAATGTTCCCTAGCTGCCTCAGTTCATAACAGAGTGTAGGAAGGTGTTTGATAAAGTAGGCAAAGCTTATACTTGGGCAAGAAGGCAGAATATAGGAAACTACATGAAAACATGAATAATTCAGTGAAAATGACTGTAAACAGATGAGAACTTGTTTAGAACAGCTGAAAGAGAAACTCCAAGTCATTTCTTAGTGTAGAAAAGGTAGCTAAGATAAGGGAAATCCTTAATACCAGTTAAGATCCCATGAAACATTGTATGAATCCTATATTCTTTACTTAAAGGAAACTAGAGTGGTAAATGTGTGTTATACAATGCAGAATACCTTGAAATAGAGAAAGAAACACTTTCGGCAGCTTTGGAAAGGCTTACACTTCACGGAAATGTAGTACTACACTCTATAACACAGTTGAGAGACAATGTTCCCTAGCTGCCTCAGTTCATAACAGAGTGTAGGAAGGTGTTTGATAAAGTGGGCAAAGCTTATACTTGGGCCAGAAGGCAGAATATAGGAAACTACATGAAAACATGAATAATTCAGTGAAAATGACTGTAAACAGATGAGAACTTGTTTAGAACAGCTGAAAGAGAATCTGCAAGTCAGTTCTTAGTGTAGAAAAGGTAGCTAAGATAAGGGAAATCCTTAATTCCAGTTAAGATCACATGAAACACTCTATGAATCCTATATTCTTTACTTAAAGGAGACTAGAGTGGTAAATGTGTGTTATACAAGGCAGAATACCATTGAAATAGAGAAACAAACAC
This sequence comes from Pipistrellus hanaki, assembly GCF_964339955.1. Classification (NCBI taxonomy): domain Eukaryota; kingdom Metazoa; phylum Chordata; class Mammalia; order Chiroptera; family Vespertilionidae; genus Pipistrellus; species Pipistrellus hanaki. The sequence goes on from NC_140511.1 coordinate 1,162,597, forward strand.
GTTCGGCAGCTTTGGAAAGCCTTACACTTCACTGAAATGTAGTACTACACTCTATAACACAGTTGAGAGACAATGTTCCCGAGCTGCCTCAGTTCATAACAGTGTGTAGGAAGTTGTTTGATAAAGTGGGCAAAGCTTATACTTGGGCCAGAAGGCAGAATATAGGAAACTACATGAAAACATGAATAATTCAGTGAAAATGACTGTAAACAGATGAGAACTTGTTTAGAACAGATGAAAGAGATTCTCCAAGTCAGTTCTTAGTGTAGAAAAGGTAGCTAAATCCGGGAAATTCTTAATTTGAGTTAAGATAACATCAAACACTGTATGAATCCTATATTGTTTACTTAAAGGAGACTAGAGTGGTAAATGTGTGTTATATAAGGCAGAATACCATTGAAATAGAGAAAGAAACACGTTTGGCAGCTTTGGAAAGCCTTACACTTCACTGAAATGTAGTACTACACTCTATAACACAGTTGAGAGACAATGTTCCTAGCTCCCTCAGTTCATAACAGTGTGTAGGAAGTTGTTTGATAAAGTGGGAAAGCTTATACTTGGGCCAGAAGGCAGAATATAGGAAACTACATGAAAACATGAATAATTCATTGAAAATGACTGTAAACACATGAGAACTTGTTTAGAACAGCTGAAAGAGAATCTCCAAGTCAGTTCTTAGTGTAGAAAAGGTAGCTAAGATCCAGGAAATCCTTAATTCGAGTTAAGATCACATGAAACACTGTATGAATCCTATATTCTTTACTTAAAGGAAACTAGAGTGGTAAATGTGTGTTATACAAGGCAGAATACCATTGAAATAGAGAAAGAAACACGTTCGGCAGCTTTGGAAAGGCTTACACTTCACTGAAATGTAGTACTACACTCTATAACTCAGTTGAGAGACAATGTTCCCTAGCTGCCTAAGTTCATAACAGAGTGTAGGAAGGTGTTTGACAAAGTAGGCAAAGCTTATACTTGGGCCAGAAGGCAGAATATAGGAAACTACATGAAAACATGAATAATTCAGTGAAAATGACTGTAAACAGATGAGAACTTGTTTAGAACAGCTGAAAGAGAAACTCCAAGTCAGTTCTTAGTGTAGAAAAGGTAGCTAAGATAAGGGAAATCCTTAATTCTAGTTAAGATAACATCAAACACTGTATGAGTCCTATATTCATTACTTAAAGGAGACTAGAGTGGTAAATGTGTGTTATACAAGGCAGAATACCATTGAAATAGAGAAAGAAACAAGTTCGGCAGCTTCGGAAAGCCTTACACTTCACTGAAATGTAGTACTACACTCTATAACACAGTTGAGAGACAATGTTCCCTAGCTCCCTCAGTTCATTACAGTGTGTAGGAAGTTGTTTGATAAAGTGGCCAAAGCTTATACTTGGGCCAGAAGGCAGAATATAGGAAACTACATGAAAACATGAATAATTCAGTGAAAATGACTGTAAACAGATGAGAACTTGTTTAGAACAGCTGAAAGAGAATCTCCAAGTCAGTTCTTAGTGTAGAAAAGGTAGCTAAGATAAGGGAAATCCTTAATTCCAGTTAAGATCACATGAAACACTGTATGAATCCTATATTCTTTACTTAAAGGAGACTAGAGTGGTAAATGTGTGTTATACAAGGCAGAATACCATTGAAATAGAGAAAGAAACACGTTCGGCAGCTTTGGAAAGCCTTACACTACACTGAAATGTAGTACTACACTCTATAACACAGTTGAGAGACAATGTTCCCTAGCTCCCTCAGTTCATAACAGTGTGTAGGAAGTTGTTTGATAAAGTGGGCAAAGCTTATACTTGGGCCAGAAGGCAGAATATAGGAAACTACATGAAAACATGAATAATTCAGTGAAAATGACTGTAAACAGATGAGAACTTGTTTAGAACAGCTGAAAGAGAAACTCCAAGTCATTTCTTAGTGTAGAAAAGGTAGCTAAGATAAGGGAAATCCTTAATACCAGTTAAGATCCCATGAAACATTGTATGAATCCTATATTCTTTACTTAAAGGAAACTAGAGTGGTAAATGTGTGTTATACAATGCAGAATACCTTGAAATAGAGAAAGAAACACTTTCGGCAGCTTTGGAAAGGCTTACACTTCACTGAAATGTAGTACTACACTCTATAACAGAGTTGAGAGACAATGTTCCCTAGCTGCCTCAGTTCATAACAGAGTGTAGGAAGGTGTTTGATAAAGTGGGCAAAGCTTATACTTGGGCCAGAAGGCAGAATATAGGAAACTACATGAAAACATGAATAATTCAGTGAAAATGACTGTAAACAGATGAGAACTTGTTTAGAACAGCTGAAAGAGAATCTGCAAGTCAGTTCTTAGTGTAGAAAAGGTAGCTAAGATAAGGAAAATCCTTAATTCGAGTTAAGATAACATCAAACAGTGTATGAATCCTATATTCATTACTTAAAGGAGACTAGAGTGGTAAATGTGTGTTATACAAGGCAGAATACCATTGAAATAGAGAAAGAAACACGTTCGGCAGCTTTGGAAAGCCTTACACTACACTGAAATGTAGTACTACACTCTATAACACAGTTCAGAGACAATGTTCCCTAGCTCCCTCAGTTCATAACAGTGTGTAGGAAGTTGTTTGATAAGGTGGGCAAAGCTTATACTTGGGCGAGAAGGAAGAATATAGGAAACTACATGAAAACATCAATAATTCATTGAAAATGACTGTAAACAGATGAGAACTTGTTGAGAACAGCTGAAAGTGAATCTCCAAGTCAGTTCTTAGTGTAGAAAAGGTAGCTAAGATAAGGGAAATCCTTAATTCCAGTTAAGATCACATGAAACACTCTATGAATCCTATATTCTTTACTTAAAGGAGACTAGAGTGGTAAATGTGTGTTATACAAGGCAGAATACCATTGAAATAGAGAAACAAACACGTTCGGCAGCTTTGGAAAGCCTTACACTTCACTGAAATGTAGTACTACACTCTATCACACAGTTGAGAGACAATGTTCCCGAGCTGCTTCAGTTCATAACAGTGTGTAGGAAGTTGTTTGATAAAGTGGGCAAAGCTTATACTTGGGCCAGAAGGCAGAATATAGGAAACTACATGAAAACATGAATAATTCAGTGAAAATGACTGTAAACAGATGAGAACTTGTTTAGAACAGATGAAAGAGATTCTCCAAGTCAGTTCTTAGTGTAGAAAAGGTAGCTAAATCCGGGAAATTCTTAATTTGAGTTAAGATAACATCAAACACTGTATGAATCCTATATTGTTTACTTAAAGGAGACTAGAGTGGTAAATGTGTGTTATATAAGGCAGAATACCATTGAAATAGAGAAAGAAACACGTTTGGCAGCTTTGGAAAGGCTTACACTTCACTGAAATGTAGTACTACACTCTATAACTCAGTTGAGAGACAATGTTCCCTAGCTGCCTAAGTTCATAACAGAGTGTAGGAAGGTGTTTGATAAAGTAGGCAAAGCTTATACTTGGGCCAGAAGGCAGAATATAGGAAACTACATGAAAACATGAATAATTCAGTGAAAATGACTGTAAACAGATGAGAACTTGTTTAGAACAGCTGAAAGAGAAACTCCAAGTCAGTTCTTAGGGTAGAAAAGGTAGCTAAGATAAGGGAAATCCTTAATTCTAGTTAAGATAACATCAAACACTGTATGAGTACTATATTCATTACTTAAAGGAGACTAGAGTGGTAAATGTGTGTTATACAAGGCAGAATACCATTGAAATAGAGAAAGAAACAAGTTCGGCAGCTTTGGAAAGCCTTACACTTCACTGAAATGTAGTACTACACTCTATAACACAGTTGAGAGACAATGTTCCCTAGCTCCCTCAGTTCATTACAGTGTGTAGGAAGTTGTTTGATAAAGTGGCCAAAGCTTATACTTGGGCCAGAAGGCAGAATATAGGAAACTACATGAAAACATGAATAATTCAGTGAAAATGACTGTAAACAGATGAGAACTTGTTTAGAACAGCTGAAAGAGAATCTCCAAGTCAGTTCTTAGTGTAGAAAAGGTAGCTAAGATAAGGGAAATCCTTAATTCCAGTTAAGATCACATGAAACACTGTATGAATCCTATATTCTTTACTTAAAGGAGACTAGAGTGGTAAATGTGTGTTATACAAGGCAGAATACCATTGAAATAGAGAAAGAAACACGTTCGGCAGCTTTGGAAAGCCTTACACTACACTGAAATGTAGTACTACACTCTATAACACAGTTGAGAGACAATGTTCCCTAGCTCCCTCAGTTCATAACAGTGTGTAGGAAGTTGTTTGATAAAGTGGGCAAAGCTTATACTTGGGCCAGAAGGCAGAATATAGGAAACTACATGAAAACATGAATAATTCATTGAAAATGACTGTAAACAGATGAGAACTTGTTTAGAACAGCTGAAAGAGAATCTCCAAGTCAGTTCTTAGTGTAGAAAAGGTAGCTAAGATAAGGGAAATCCTTAATTCCAGTTAAGATCACATGAAACACTGTATGAATCCTATATTCTTTACTTAAAGGAGACTAGAGTGGTAAATGGGTGTTATACAAGGGAGAATACCATTGAAATAGAGAAACAAACACGTTCGGCAGCTTTGGAAAGCCTTACACTTCACTGAAATGTAGTACTACACTCTATAACACAGTTGAGAGACAATGTTCACGAGCTGCCTCAGTTCATAACAGAGTGTAGGAAGGTGTTTGATAAAGTGGGCAAAGCTTATACTTGGGCCAGAAGGCAGAATATAGGAAACTACATGAAAACATGAATAATTCAGTGAAAATGACTGTAAACAGATGAGAACTTGTTTAGAACAGCTGAAAGAGAATCTGCAAGTCAGTTCTTAGTGTAGAAAAGGTAGCTAAGATAAGGGAAATCCTTAATTCCAGTTAAGATCACATGAAACACTCTATGAATCCTATATTCTTTACTTAAGGAGACTAGAGTGGTAAATGTGTGTTATACAAGGCAGAATACCATTGAAATAGAGAAACAAACACGTTCGGCAGCTTTGGAAAGCCTTACACTTCACTGAAATGTAGTACTACACTCTATAACACAGTTGAGAGACAATGTTCCCGAGCTGCCTCAGTTCATAACAGTGTGTAGGAAGTTGTTTGATAAAGTGGGCAAAGCTTATACTTGGGCCAGAAGGCAGAATATAGGAAACTACATGAAAACATGAATAATTCAGTGAAAATGACTGTAAACAGATGAGAACTTGTTTAGAACAGATGAAAGAGATTCTCCAAGTCAGTTCTTAGTGTAGAAAAGGTAGCTAAATCCGGGAAATTCTTAATTTGAGTTAAGATAACATCAAACACTGTATGAATCCTATATTGTTTACTTAAAGGAGACTAGAGTGGTAAATGTGTGTTATATAAGGCAGAATACCATTGAAATAGAGAAAGAAACACGTTTGGCAGCTTTGGAAAGCCTTACACTTCACTGAAATGTAGTACTACACTCTATAACACAGTTGAGAGACAATGTTCCTAGCTCCCTCAGTTCATAACAGTGTGTAGGAAGTTGTTTGATAAAGTGGGAAAGCTTATACTTGGGCCAGAAGGCAGAATATAGGAAACTACATGAAAACATGAATAATTCATTGAAAATGACTGTAAACACATGAGAACTTGTTTAGAACAGCTGAAAGAGAATCTCCAAGTCAGTTCTTAGTGTAGAAAAGGTAGCTAAGATCCAGGAAATCCTTAATTCGAGTTAAGATCACATGAAACACTGTATGAATCCTATATTCTTTACTTAAAGGAAACTAGAGTGGTAAATGTGTGTTATACAAGGCAGAATACCATTGAAATAGAGAAAGAAACACGTTCGGCAGCTTTGGAAAGGCTTACACTTCACTGAAATGTAGTACTAAACTCTATAACTCAGTTGAGAGACAATGTTCCCTAGCTGCCTAAGTTCATAACAGAGTGTAGGAAGGTGTTTGACAAAGTAGGCAAAGCTTATACTTGGGCCAGAAGGCAGAATATAGGAAACTACATGAAAACATGAATAATTCAGAGAAAATGACTGTAAACAGATGAGAACTTGTTTAGAACAGCTGAAAGAGAAACTCCAAGTCAGTTCTTAGTGTAGAAAAGGTAGCTAAGATAAGGGAAATCCTTAATTCTAGTTAAGATAACATCAAACACTGTATGAGTCCTATATTCATTACTTAAAGGAGACTAGAGTGGTAAATGTGTGTTATACAAGGCAGAATACCATTGAAATAGAGAAAGAAACAAGTTCGGCAGCTTCGGAAAGCCTTACACTTCACTGAAATGTAGTACTACACTCTATAACACAGTTGAGAGACAATGTTCCCTAGCTCCCTCAGTTCATTACAGTGTGTAGGAAGTTGTTTGATAAAGTGGCCAAAGCTTATACTTGGGCCAGAAGGCAGAATATAGGAAACTACATGAAAACATGAATAATTCAGTGAAAATGACTGTAAACAGATGAGAACTTGTTTAGAACAGCTGAAAGAGAATCTCCAAGTCAGTTCTTAGTGTAGAAAAGGTAGCTAAGATAAGGGAAATCCTTAATTCCAGTTAAGATCACATGAAACACTGTATGAATCCTATATTCTTTACTTAAAGGAGACTAGAGTGGTAAATGTGTGTTATACAAGGCAGAATACCATTGAAATAGAGAAAGAAACACGTTCGGCAGCTTTGGAAAGCCTTACACTACACTGAAATGTAGTACTACACTCTATAACACAGTTGAGAGACAATGTTCCCTAGCTCCCTCAGTTCATAACAGTGTGTAGGAAGTTGTTTGATAAAGTGGGCAAAGCTTATACTTGGGCCAGAAGGCAGAATATAGGAAACTACATGAAAACATGAATAATTCAGTGAAAATGACTGTAAACAGATGAGAACTTGTTTAGAACAGCTGAAAGAGAAACTCCAAGTCATTTCTTAGTGTAGAAAAGGTAGCTAAGATAAGGGAAATCCTTAATACCAGTTAAGATCCCATGAAACATTGTATGAATCCTATATTCTTTACTTAAAGGAAACTAGAGTGGTAAATGTGTGTTATACAATGCAGAATACCTTGAAATAGAGAAAGAAACACTTTCGGCAGCTTTGGAAAGGCTTACACTTCACTGAAATGTAGTACTACACTCTATAACAGAGTTGAGAGACAATGTTCCCTAGCTGCCTCAGTTCATAACAGAGTGTAGGAAGGTGTTTGATAAAGTGGGCAAAGCTTATACTTGGGCCAGAAGGCAGAATATAGGAAACTACATGAAAACATGAATAATTCAGTGAAAATGACTGTAAACAGATGAGAACTTGTTTAGAACAGCTGAAAGAGAATCTGCAAGTCAGTTCTTAGTGTAGAAAAGGTAGCTAAGATAAGGAAAATCCTTAATTCGAGTTAAGATAACATCAAACAGTGTATGAATCCTATATTCATTACTTAAAGGAGACTAGAGTGGTAAATGTGTGTTATACAAGGCAGAATACCATTGAAATAGAGAAACAAACACGTTCGGCAGCTTTGGAAAGCCTTACACTTCACTGAAATGTAGTACTACACTCTATAACACAGTTGGGAGACAATGTTCCCGAGCTGCCTCAGTTCATAACAGTGTGTAGGAAGTTGTTTGATAAAGTGGGCAAAGCTTATACTTGGGCCAGAAGGCAGAATATAGGAAACTACATGAAAACATGAATAATTCAGTGAAAATGACTGTAAACAGATGAGAACTTGTTTAGAACAGATGAAAGAGATTCTCCAAGTCAGTTCTTAGTGTAGAAAAGGTAGCTAAATCCGGGAAATTCTTAATTTGAGTTAAGATAACATCAAACACTGTATGAATCCTATATTGTTTACTTAAAGGAGACTAGAGTGGTAAATGTGTGTTATATAAGGCAGAATACCATTGAAATAGAGAAAGAAACACGTTTGGCAGCTTTGGAAAGCCTTACACTTCACTGAAATGTAGTACTACACTCTATAACACAGTTGAGAGACAATGTTCCTAGCTCCCTCAGTTCATAACAGTGTGTAGGAAGTTGTTTGATAAAGTGGGAAAGCTTATACTTGGGCCAGAAGGCAGAATATAGGAAACTACATGAAAACATGAATAATTCATTGAAAATGACTGTAAACACATGAGAACTTGTTTAGAACAGCTGAAAGAGAATCTCCAAGTCAGTTCTTAGTGTAGAAAAGGTAGCTAAGATCCAGGAAATCCTTAATTCGAGTTAAGATCACATGAAACACTGTATGAATCCTATATTCTTTACTTAAAGGAAACTAGAGTGGTAAATGTGTGTTATACAAGGCAGAATACCATTGAAATAGAGAAACAAACACGTTCGGCAGCTTTGGAAAGCCTTACACTTCACTGAAATGTAGTACTACACTCTATAACACAGTTGAGAGACAATGTTCACGAGCTGCCTCAGTTCATAACAGAGTGTAGGAAGGTGTTTGATAAAGTGGGCAAAGCTTATACTTGGGCCAGAAGGCAGAATAAAGGAAACTACATGAAAACATGAATAATTCAGTGAAAATGACTGTAAACAGATGAGAACTTGTTTAGAACAGCTGAAAGAGAATCTGCAAGTCAGTTCTTAGTGTAGAAAAGGTAGCTAAGATAAGGGAAATCCTTAATTCCAGTTAAGATCACATGAAACACTCTATGAATCCTATATTCTTTACTTAAGGAGACTAGAGTGGTAAATGTGTGTTATACAAGGCAGAATACCATTGAAATAGAGAAACAAACACGTTCGGCAGCTTTGGAAAGCCTTACACTTCACTGAAATGTAGTACTACACTCTATAACACAGTTGAGAGACAATGTTCCCGAGCTGCCTCAGTTCATAACAGTGTGTAGGAAGTTGTTTGATAAAGTGGGCAAAGCTTATACTTGGGCCAGAAGGCAGAATATAGGAAACTACATGAAAACATGAATAATTCAGTGAAAATGACTGTAAACAGATGAGAACTTGTTTAGAACAGATGAAAGAGATTCTCCAAGTCAGTTCTTAGTGTAGAAAAGGTAGCTAAATCCGGGAAATTCTTAATTTGAGTTAAGATAACATCAAACACTGTATGAATCCTATATTGTTTACTTAAAGGAGACTAGAGTGGTAAATGTGTGTTATATAAGGCAGAATACCATTGAAATAGAGAAAGAAACACGTTTGGCAGCTTTGGAAAGCCTTACACTTCACTGAAATGTAGTACTACACTCTATAACACAGTTGAGAGACAATGTTCCTAGCTCCCTCAGTTCATAACAGTGTGTAGGAAGTTGTTTGATAAAGTGGGAAAGCTTATACTTGGGCCAGAAGGCAGAATATAGGAAACTACATGAAAACATGAATAATTCATTGAAAATGACTGTAAACACATGAGAACTTGTTTAGAACAGCTGAAAGAGAATCTCCAAGTCAGTTCTTAGTGTAGAAAAGGTAGCTAAGATCCAGGAAATCCTTAATTCGAGTTAAGATCACATGAAACACTGTATGAATCCTATATTCTTTACTTAAAGGAAACTAGAGTGGTAAATGTGTGTTATACAAGGCAGAATACCATTGAAATAGAGAAAGAAACACGTTCGGCAGCTTTGGAAAGGCTTACACTTCACTGAAATGTAGTACTAAATTCTATAACTCAGTTGAGAGACAATGTTCCCTAGCTGCCTAAGTTCATAACAGAGTGTAGGAAGGTGTTTGACAAAGTAGGCAAAGCTTATACTTGGGCCAGAAGGCAGAATATAGGAAACTACATGAAAACATGAATAATTCAGAGAAAATGACTGTAAACAGATGAGAACTTGTTTAGAACAGCTGAAAGAGAAACTCCAAGTCAGTTCTTAGTGTAGAAAAGGTAGCTAAGATAAGGGAAATCCTTAATTCTAGTTAAGATAACATCAAACACTGTATGAGTCCTATATTCATTACTTAAAGGAGACTAGAGTGGTAAATGTGTGTTATACAAGGCAGAATACCATTGAAATAGAGAAAGAAACAAGTTCGGCAGCTTCGGAAAGCCTTACACTTCACTGAAATGTAGTACTACACTCTATAACACAGTTGAGAGACAATGTTCCCTAGCTCCCTCAGTTCATTACAGTGTGTAGGAAGTTGTTTGATAAAGTGGCCAAAGCTTATACTTGGGCCAGAAGGCAGAATATAGGAAACTACATGAAAACATGAATAATTCAGTGAAAATGACTGTAAACAGATGAGAACTTGTTTAGAACAGCTGAAAGAGAATCTCCAAGTCAGTTCTTAGTGTAGAAAAGGTAGCTAAGATAAGGGAAATCCTTAATTCCAGTTAAGATCACATGAAACACTGTATGAATCCTATATTCTTTACTTAAAGGAGACTAGAGTGGTAAATGTGTGTTATACAAGGCAGAATACCATTGAAATAGAGAAAGAAACACGTTCGGCAGCTTTGGAAAGCCTTACACTACACTGAAATGTAGTACTACACTCTATAACACAGTTGAGAGACAATGTTCCCTAGCTCCCTCAGTTCATAACAGTGTGTAGGAAGTTGTTTGATAAAGTGGGCAAAGCTTATACTTGGGCCAGAAGGCAGAATATAGGAAACTACATGAAAACATGAATAATTCAGTGAAAATGACTGTAAACAGATGAGAACTTGTTTAGAACAGCTGAAAGAGAAACTCCAAGTCATTTCTTAGTGTAGAAAAGGTAGCTAAGATAAGGGAAATCCTTAATACCAGTTAAGATCCCATGAAACATTGTATGAATCCTATATTCTTTACTTAAAGGAAACTAGAGTGGTAAATGTGTGTTATACAATGCAGAATACCTTGAAATAGAGAAAGAAACACTTTCGGCAGCTTTGGAAAGGCTTACACTTCACTGAAATGTAGTACTACACTCTATAACAGAGTTGAGAGACAATGTTCCCTAGCTGCCTCAGTTCATAACAGAGTGTAGGAAGGTGTTTGATAAAGTGGGCAAAGCTTATACTTGGGCCAGAAGGCAGAATATAGGAAACTACATGAAAACATGAATAATTCAGTGAAAATGACTGTAAACAGATGAGAACTTGTTTAGAACAGCTGAAAGAGAATCTGCAAGTCAGTTCTTAGTGTAGAAAAGGTAGCTAAGATAAGGAAAATCCTTAATTCGAGTTAAGATAACATCAAACAGTGTATGAATCCTATATTCATTACTTAAAGGAGACTAGAGTGGTAAATGTGTGTTATACAAGGCAGAATACCATTGAAATAGAGAAACAAACACGTTCGGCAGCTTTGGAAAGCCTTACACTTCACTGAAATGTAGTACTACACTCTATAACACAGTTGGGAGACAATGTTCCCGAGCTGCCTCAGTTCATAACAGTGTGTAGGAAGTTGTTTGATAAAGTGGGCAAAGCTTATACTTGGGCCAGAAGGCAGAATATAGGAAACTACATGAAAACATGAATAATTCAGTGAAAATGACTGTAAACAGATGAGAACTTGTTTAGAACAGATGAAAGAGATTCTCCAAGTCAGTTCTTAGTGTAGAAAAGGTAGCTAAATCCGGGAAATTCTTAATTTGAGTTAAGATAACATCAAACACTGTATGAATCCTATATTGTTTACTTAAAGGAGACTAGAGTGGTAAATGTGTGTTATATAAGGCAGAATACCATTGAAATAGAGAAAGAAACACGTTTGGCAGCTTTGGAAAGCCTTACACTTCACTGAAATGTAGTACTACACTCTATAACACAGTTGAGAGACAATGTTCCTAGCTCCCTCAGTTCATAACAGTGTGTAGGAAGTTGTTTGATAAAGTGGGAAAGCTTATACTTGGGCCAGAAGGCAGAATATAGGAAACTACATGAAAACATGAATAATTCATTGAAAATGACTGTAAACACATGAGAACTTGTTTAGAACAGCTGAAAGAGAATCTCCAAGTCAGTTCTTAGTGTAGAAAAGGTAGCTAAGATCCAGGAAATCCTTAATTCGAGTTAAGATCACATGAAACACTGTATGAATCCTATATTCTTTACTTAAAGGAAACTAGAGTGGTAAATGTGTGTTATACAAGGCAGAATACCATTGAAATAGAGAAAGAAACACGTTCGGCAGCTTTGGAAAGGCTTACACTTCACTGAAATGTAGTACTAAACTCTATAACTCAGTTGAGAGACAATGTTCCCTAGCTGCCTAAGTTCATAACAGAGTGTAGGAAGGTGTTTGACAAAGTAGGCAAAGCTTATACTTGGGCCAGAAGGCAGAATATAGGAAACTACATGAAAACATGAATAATTCAGAGAAAATGACTGTAAACAGATGAGAACTTGTTTAGAACAGCTGAAAGAGAAACTCCAAGTCAGTTCTTAGTGTAGAAAAGGTAGCTAAGATAAGGGAAATCCTTAATTCTAGTTAAGATAACATCAAACACTGTATGAGTCCTATATTCATTACTTAAAGGAGACTAGAGTGGTAAATGTGTGTTATACAAGGCAGAATACCATTGAAATAGAGAAAGAAACAAGTTCGGCAGCTTCGGAAAGCCTTACACTTCACTGAAATGTAGTACTACACTCTATAACACAGTTGAGAGACAATGTTCCCTAGCTCCCTCAGTTCATTACAGTGTGTAGGAAGTTGTTTGATAAAGTGGCCAAAGCTTATACTTGGGCCAGAAGGCAGAATATAGGAAACTACATGAAAACATGAATAATTCAGTGAAAATGACTGTAAACAGATGAGAACTTGTTTAGAACAGCTGAAAGAGAATCTCCAAGTCAGTTCTTAGTGTAGAAAAGGTAGCTAAGATAAGGGAAATCCTTAATTCCAGTTAAGATCACATGAAACACTGTATGAATCCTATATTCTTTACTTAAAGGAGACTAGAGTGGTAAATGTGTGTTATACAAGGCAGAATACCATTGAAATAGAGAAAGAAACACGTTCGGCAGCTTTGGAAAGCCTTACACTACACTGAAATGTAGTACTACACTCTATAACACAGTTGAGAGACAATGTTCCCTAGCTCCCTCAGTTCATAACAGTGTGTAGGAAGTTGTTTGATAAAGTGGGCAAAGCTTATACTTGGGCCAGAAGGCAGAATATAGGAAACTACATGAAAACATGAATAATTCAGTGAAAATGACTGTAAACAGATGAGAACTTGTTTAGAACAGCTGAAAGAGAAACTCCAAGTCATTTCTTAGTGTAGAAAAGGTAGCTAAGATAAGGGAAATCCTTAATACCAGTTAAGATCCCATGAAACATTGTATGAATCCTATATTCTTTACTTAAAGGAAACTAGAGTGGTAAATGTGTGTTATACAATGCAGAATACCTTGAAATAGAGAAAGAAACACTTTCGGCAGCTTTGGAAAGGCTTACACTTCACTGAAATGTAGTACTACACTCTATAACAGAGTTGAGAGACAATGTTCCCTAGCTGCCTCAGTTCATAACAGAGTGTAGGAAGGTGTTTGATAAAGTGGGCAAAGCTTATACTTGGGCCAGAAGGCAGAATATAGGAAACTACATGAAAACATGAATAATTCAGTGAAAATGACTGTAAACAGATGAGAACTTGTTTAGAACAGCTGAAAGAGAATCTGCAAGTCAGTTCTTAGTGTAGAAAAGGTAGCTAAGATAAGGAAAATCCTTAATTCGAGTTAAGATAACATCAAACAGTGTATGAATCCTATATTCATTACTTAAAGGAGACTAGAGTGGTAAATGTGTGTTATACAAGGCAGAATACCATTGAAATAGAGAAACAAACACGTTCGGCAGCTTTGGAAAGCCTTACACTTCACTGAAATGTAGTACTACACTCTATAACACAGTTGGGAGACAATGTTCCCGAGCTGCCTCAGTTCATAACAGTGTGTAGGAAGTTGTTTGATAAAGTGGGCAAAGCTTATACTTGGGCCAGAAGGCAGAATAAAGGAAACTACATGAAAACATGAATAATTCAGTGAAAATGACTGTAAACAGATGAGAACTTGTTTAGAACAGATGAAAGAGATTCTCCAAGTCAGTTCTTAGTGTAGAAAAGGTTGCTAAATCCGGGAAATTCTTAATTTGAGTTAAGATAACATCAAACACTGTATGAATCCTATATTGTTTACTTAAAGGAGACTAGAGTGGTAAATGTGTGTTATATAAGGCAGAATACCATTGAAATAGAGAAAGAAACACGTTTGGCAGCTTTGGAAAGCCTTACACTTCACTGAAATGTAGTACTACACTCTATAATACAGTTGAGAGACAATGTTCCTAGCTCCCTCAGTTCATAACAGTGTGTAGGAAGTTGTTTGATAAAGTGGGAAAGCTTATACTTGGGCCAGAAGGCAGAATATAGGAAACTACATGAAAACATGAATAATTCATTGAAAATGACTGTAAACACATGAGAACTTGTTGAGAACAGCTGAAAGAGAATCTCCAAGTCAGTTCTTAGTGTAGAAAAGGTAGCTAAGATAAGGGAAATCCTTAATTCCAGTTAAGATCACATGAAACACTGTATGAATCCTATATTCTTTACTTAAAGGAGACTAGAGTGGTAAATGTGTGTTATACAAGGCAGAATACCATTGAAATAGAGAAAGAAACACGTTCGGCAGCTTTGGAAAGCCTTACACTACACTGAAATGTAGTACTACACTCTATAACACAGTTGAGAGACAATGTTCCCTAGCTCCCTCAGTTCATAACAGTGTGTAGGAAGTTGTTTGATAAAGTGGGCAAAGCTTATACTTGGGCCAGAAGGCAGAATATAGGAAACTACATGAAAACATGAATAATTCATTGAAAATGACTGTAAACAGATGAGAACTTGTTTAGAACAGCTGAAAGAGAATCTCCAAGTCAGTTCTTAGTGTAGAAAAGGTAGCTAAGATAAGGGAAATCCTTAATTCCAGTTAAGATCACATGAAACACTGTATGAATCCTATATTCTTTACTTAAAGGAGACTAGAGTGGTAAATGTGTGTTATACAAGGCAGAATACCATTGAAATAGAGAAACAAACACGTTCGGCAGCTTTGGAAAGCCTTACACTTCACTGAAATGTAGTACTACACTCTATAACACAGTTGAGAGACAATGTTCACGAGCTGCCTCAGTTCATTACAGTGTGTAGGAAGTTGTTTGATAAAGTGGGCAAAGCTTATACTTGGGCCAGAAGGCAGAATATAGGAAACTACATGAAAACATGAATAATTGAGTGAAAATGACTGTAAACAGATGAGAACTTGTTTAGAACAGATGAAAGAGAATCTCCAAAGTAAGTTCTTAGTGTAGAAAAGGTAGCTAAGATAAGGGAAATCCTTAATTCCAGTTAAGATCACATGAAACACTGTAAGAATCCTATATTGCTTACTTAAAGGAGACTAGCTGATAAATGTGTATTATATAAGGCAGAATACCATTGAAATAGAGAAAGAAACACATTCGGCAGCTTTGGAAAGCCTTACACTACACAGAAATATACTATTACACTCTATAACACAGTTCAGAGACAATGTTCTCTAGCTCCCTAAGTTCATAACAGTGTGTAGGAAGTTGTTTGATAAGGTGGGCAAAGCTTATACTTTGGCCAGAAGGCAGAATATAGGAAACTACATGAAAACTTGAATAATTCAGTGAAAATGACTGTAAACAGATGAGAACTTGTTTAGAACAGCTGAAAGAGAATCTCCAAGTCAGTTCTTAGTGTAGAAAAGGTAGCTAAGATAAGGAAAATCCTGAATTGGAGTTAAGATAACATGAAACACTGTATGAATCCTATATTCTTTACTTAAAGGAAACTAGAGTGGTAAATGTGTGTTATACAAGGCAGAATACCATTGAAATAGAGAAAGAAACACGTTCGGCAGCTTTGGAAAGGCTTACACTTCACTGAAATGTAGTACTACACTCTATAACACAGTTGAGAGACAATGTTCCCTAGCTGCCTCAGTTCATAACAGAGTGTAGGAAGGTGTTTGATAAAGTAGGCAAAGCTTATACTTGGGCCAGAAGGCAGAATATAGGAAACTACATGAAAACATGAATAATTCAGTGAAAATGACTGTAAACAGATGAGAACTTGTTTAGAACAGCTGAAAGAGAATCTCCAAGTCAGTTCTTAGTGTAGAAAAGGTAGCTAAGATAAGGAAAATCCTTAATTCGAGTTAAGATAACATCAAACACTGTATGAATCCTATATTCATTACTTAAAGGAGACTAGAGTGGTAAATGTGTGTTATACAAGGCAGAATACCATTGAAATAGAGAAACAAACACGTTAGGCAGCTTTGGAAAGCCTTACACTTCACTGAAATGTAGTACTACACTCTATAACACAGTTGAGAGACAATGTTCCCGAGCTGCCTCAGTTCATAACAGTGTGTAGGAAGTTGTTTGATAAAGTGGGCAAAGCTTATATTTGGGCCAGAAGGCAGAATATAGGAAACTACATGAAAACATGAATAATTCATTGAAAATGACTGTAAACACATGAGAAATTCTGTAGAACAGCTGAAAGAGAATCTCCAAGTCAGTTCTTAGTGTAGAAAAGGTAGCTAAGATCCGGAAAATCCTTAATTCGAGTTAAGATCACATGAAACACTGTATGAATCCTATATTCTTTACTTAAAGGAAACTAGAGTGGTAAATGTGTGTTATACAAGGCAGAATACCATTGAAATAGAGAAAGAAACACGTTCGGCAGCTTTGGAAAGGCTTACACTTCACTGAAATGTAGTACTACACTCTATAACACAGTTGAGAGACAATGTTCCCTAGCTGCCTCAGTTCATAACAGAGTGTAGGAAGGTGTTTGATAAAGTAGGCAAAGCTTATACTTGGGCCAGAAGGCAGAATATAGGAAACTACATGAAAACATGAATAATTCATTGAAAATGACTGTGAACAGATGAGAACTTGTTTAGAACAGCTGAAAGAGAATCTCCAAGTCAGTTCTTAGTGTAGAAACGGTAGCTAAGATAAGGGAAATCCTTAATTCGAGTTAAGATAACATCAAACACTGTATGAGTCCTATATTCATTACTTAAAGGAGACTAGAGTGGTAAATGTGTGTTATACAAGGCAGAATACCATTGAAATAGAGAAAGAAACAAGTTCGGCAGCTTTGGAAAGGCTTACACTTCACTGAAATGTAGTACTACACTCTATAACACAGTTGAGAGAAAATGTTCCCTAGCTCCCTCAGTTCATAACAGTGTGTAGGAAGTTGTTTGATAAAGTGGCCAAAGCTTATACTTGGGCCAGAAGGCAGAATATAGGAAACTACATGAAAACATGAATAATTCAGGGAAAATGACTGTAAACAGATGAGAACTTGTTTAGAACAGCTGAAAGAGAATCTCCAAGTCAGTTCTTAGTGTAGAAAAGGTAGCTAAGATAAGGAAAATTCTTAATTCGAGTTAAGATAACATCAAACACTGTATGAATCCTATATTCATTACTTAAAGGAGACTAGAGTGGTAAATGTGTGTTATACAAGGCAGAATACCATTGAAATAGAGAAAGAAACAAGTTCGGCAGCTTTGGAAAGCCTTACACTTCACTGAAATGTAGTACTACACTCTATAACACAGTTGAGAGACAATGTTCCCTAGCTCCCTCAGTTCATAACAGTGTGTAGGAAGTTGTTTGATAAAGTGGGCAAAGCTTATACTTGGGCCAGAAGGCAGAATATAGGAAACTACATGAAAACATGAATAATTCATTGAAAATGACTGTAAACAGATGAGAACTTGTTTAGAACAGCTGAAAGAGAATCTCCAAGTCAGTTCTTAGTGTAGAAAAGGTAGCTAAGATAAGGGAAATCCTTAATTCCAGTTAAGATCACATGAAACACTGTATGAATCCTATATTCTTTACTTAAAGGAGACTAGAGTGGTAAATGTGTGTTATACAAGGCAGAATACCATTGAAATAGAGAAACAAACACGTTCGGCAGCTTTGGAAAGCCTTACACTTCACTGAAATGTAGTACTACACTCTATAACACAGTTGAGAGACAATGTTCACGAGCTGCCTCAGTTCATAACAGTGTGTAGGAAGTTGTTTGATAAAGTGGGCAAAGCTTATACTTGGGCCAGAAGGCAGAATATAGGAAACTACATGAAAACATGAATAATTGAGTGAAAATGACTGTAAACAGATGAGAACTTGTTTAGAACAGATGAAAGAGAATCTCCAAAGTAAGTTCTTAGTGTAGAAAAGGTAGCTAAGATAAGGGAAATCCTTAATTCCAGTTAAGATCACATGAAACACTGTAAGAATCCTATATTGCTTACTTAAAGGAGACTAGCTGATAAATGTGTATTATATAAGGCAGAATACCATTGAAATAGAGAAAGAAACACGTTCGGCAGCTTTGGAAAGCCTTACACTACACAGAAATATACTATTACACTCTATAACACAGTTCAGAGACAATGTTCTCTAGCTCCCTAAGTTCATAACAGTGTGTAGGAAGTTGTTTGATAAGGTGGGCAAAGCTTATACTTTGGCCAGAAGGCAGAATATAGGAAACTACATGAAAACTTGAATAATTCAGTGAAAATGACTGTAAACAGATGAGAACTTGTTTAGAACAGCTGAAAGAGAATCTCCAAGTCAGTTCTTAGTGTAGAAAAGGTAGCTAAGATAAGGAAAATCCTGAATTCGAGTTAAGATAACATGAAACACTGTATGAATCCTATATTCTTTACTTAAAGGAAACTAGAGTGGTAAATGTGTGTTATACAAGGCAGAATACCATTGAAATAGAGAAAGAAACACGTTCGGCAGCTTTGGAAAGGCTTACACTTCACTGAAATGTAGTACTACACTCTATAACACAGTTGAGAGACAATGTTCCCTAGCTGCCTCAGTTCATAACAGAGTGTAGGAAGGTGTTTGATAAAGTAGGCAAAGCTTATACTTGGGCCAGAAGGCAGAATATAGGAAACTACATGAAAACATGAATAATTCAGTGAAAATGACTGTAAACAGATGAGAACTTGTTTAGAACAGCTGAAAGAGAATCTCCAAGTCAGTTCTTAGTGTAGAAAAGGTAGCTAAGATAAGGAAAATCCTTAATTCGAGTTAAGATAACATCAAACACTGTATGAATCCTATATTCATTACTTAAAGGAGACTAGAGTGGTAAATGTGTGTTATACAAGGCAGAATACCATTGAAATAGAGAAACAAACACGTTAGGCAGCTTTGGAAAGCCTTACACTTCACTGAAATGTAGTACTACACTCTATAACACAGTTGAGAGACAATGTTCCCGAGCTGCCTCAGTTCATAACAGTGTGTAGGAAGTTGTTTGATAAAGTGGGCAAAGCTTATATTTGGGCCAGAAGGCAGAATATAGGAAACTACATGAAAACATGAATAATTCATTGAAAATGACTGTAAACACATGAGAAATTCTGTAGAACAGCTGAAAGAGAATCTCCAAGTCAGTTCTTAGTGTAGAAAAGGTAGCTAAGATCCGGAAAATCCTTAATTCGAGTTAAGATCACATGAAACACTGTATGAATCCTATATTCTTTACTTAAAGGAAACTAGAGTGGTAAATGTGTGTTATACAAGGCAGAATACCATTGAAATAGAGAAAGAAACACGTTCGGCAGCTTTGGAAAGGCTTACACTTCACTGAAATGTAGTACTACACTCTATAACACAGTTGAGAGACAATGTTCCCTAGCTGCCTCAGTTCATAACAGAGTGTAGGAAGGTGTTTGATAAAGTAGGCAAAGCTTATACTTGGGCCAGAAGGCAGAATATAGGAAACTACATGAAAACATGAATAATTCATTGAAAATGACTGTGAACAGATGAGAACTTGTTTAGAACAGCTGAAAGAGAATCTCCAAGTCAGTTCTTAGTGTAGAAAAGGTAGCTAAGATAAGGGAAATCCTTAATTCCAGTTAAGATCACATGAAACACTGTATGAATCCTATATTGCTTACTTAAAGGAGACTAGAGTGATAAATGTGTATTATATAAGGCAGAATACCATTGAAATAGAGAAAGAAACACATTCGGCAGCTTTGGAAAGCCTTACACTTCACTGAAATGTAGTACTACACTCTATAACACAGTTGAGAGACAATGTTCCCTAGCTCCCGCAGTTCATAACAGTGTGTAGGAAGTTGTTTGATAAAGTGGCCAAAGCTTATACTTGGGCCAGAAGGCAGAATATAGGAAACTACATGAAAACATGAATAATTCAGTGAAAATGACTGTAAACAGATGAGAACTTGTTTAGAACAGCTGAAAGAAAATCTCCAAGTCAGTTCTTAGTGTAGAAAAGGTAGCTAAGATAAGGGAAATCCTTAATTCGAGTTAAGATCACATGAAACACTGTATGAATCCTATATTGCTTACTTAAAGGAGACTAGAGTGATAAATGTGTATTATATACGGCAGAATACCATTGAAATAGAGAAAGAAACATGTTCGGCAGCTTTGGAAAGCCTTACACTACACAGAAATATAGTACTACACTCTATAACACAGTTGAGAGACAATGTTCTCTAGCTCCCTCAGTTCATAACAGTGTGTAGTAAGTTGTTTGATAAGGTGGGCAAAGCTTATACTTGGGCCAGAAGGCAGAATATAGGAAACTACATGAAAACATGAATAATTCATTGAAAATGACTGTAAACAGATGAGAACTTGTTTAGAACAGCTGATAGAGAATCTCCAAGTCAGTTCTTAGTGTAGAAACTGTAGCTAAGATAAGGGAAATCCTTAATTCCAGTTAAGATCACATGAAACACTCTATGAATCCTATATTCTTTACTTAAAGGAGACTAGAGTGGTAAATGTGTGTTATACAAGGCAGAATACCATTGAAATAGAGAAAGAAACAAGTTCGGCAGCTTTGGAAAGCCTTACACTTCACTGAAATGTAGTACTACACTGTATAACACAGTTGAGAGACAATGTTCCCGAGCTGCCTCAGTTCATAACAGTGTGTAGGAAGTTGTTTGATAAAGTGGGCAAAGCGTATACTTGGGCCAGAAGGCAGAATATAGGAAACTACATGAAAACATGAATAATTCATTGAAAATGACTGTAAACACATGAGAAATTCTGTAGAACAGCTGAAAGAGAATCTCCAAGTCAGTTCTTAGTGTAGAAAAGGTAGCTAAGATCCAGAAAATCCTTAGTTCGAGTTAAGATCACATGAAACACTGTATGAATCCTATATTCTTTACTTAAAGGAAACTAGAGTGGTAAATGTGTGTTATACAAGGCAGAATACCATTGAAATAGAGAAAGAAACACGTTCGGCAGCTTTGGAAAGGCTTACACTTCACTGAAATGTAGTACTACACTCTATAACACAGTTGAGAGACAATGTTCTCTAGCTGCCTCAGTTCATAACAGAGTGTAGGAAGGTGTTTGATAAAGTAGGCAAAGCTTATACTTGGGCCAGAAGGCAGAATATAGGAAACTACATGAAAACATGAATAATTCAGTGAAAATGACTGTAAACAGATGAGAACTTGTTTATAACAGCTTAAAGAGAATCTCCAAGTCAGTTCTTAGTGTAGAAAAGGTAGCTAAGATAAGGAAAATCCTTAATTCGAGTTAAGATAACATCAAACACTGTATGAATCCTATATTCATTACTTAAAGGAGACTAGAGTGGTAAATGTGTGTTATACAAGGCAGAATACCATTGAAATAGAGAAAGAAACACGTTCGGCAGCTTTGAAAAGGCTTACACTTCACTGAAATGTAGTACTACACTCTATAACACAGTTGAGAGACAATGTTCCCTAGCTGCCTCAGTTCATAACAGAGTGTAGGAAGGTGTTTGATAAAGTAGGCAAAGCTTATACTTGGGCCAGAAGGCAGAATATAGGAAACTACATGAAAACATGAATAATTCAGTGAAAATGACTGTAAACAGATGAGAACTTGTTTAGAACAGCTGAAAGAGAATCTCCAAGTCAGTTCTTAGTGTAGAAAAGGTAGCTAAGATAAGGAAAATTCTTAATTCGAGTTAAGATAACATCAAACACTGTATGAATCCTATATTCATTACTTAAAGGATACTAGAGTGGTAAATGTGTGTTATACAAGGCAGAATACCATTGAAATAGAGAAAGAAACAAGTTCGGCAGCTTTGGAAAGCCTTACACTTCACTGAAATGTAGTACTACACTCTATAACACAGTTGAGAGACAATGTTCCCTAGCTCCCTCAGTTCATAACAGTGTGTAGGAAGTTGTTTGATAAAGTGGGCAAAGCTTATACTTGGGCCAGAAGGCAGAATATAGGAAACTACATGAAAACATGAATAATTCATTGAAAATGACTGTAAACAGATGAGAACTTGTTTAGAACAGCTGAAAGAGAATCTCCAAGTCAGTTCTTAGTGTAGAAAAGGTAGCTAAGATAAGGGAAATCCTTAATTCCAGTTAAGATCACATGAAACACTGTATGAATCCTATATTCTTTACTGAAAGGAGACTAGAGTGGTAAATGTGTGTTATACAAGGGAGAATACCATTGAAATAGAGAAACAAACACGTTCGGCAGCTTTGGAAAGCCTTACACTTCACTGAAATGTAGTACTACACTCTATAACACAGTTGACAGACAATGTTCTCGAGCTGCCTCAGTTCATAACAGTGTGTAGGAAGTTGTTTGATAAAGTGGGCAAAGCTTATACTTGGGCCAGAAGGCAGAATATAGGAAACTACATGAAAACATGAATAATTCAGTGAAAATGACTGTAAACAGATGAGAACTTGTTTAGAACAGATTAAAGAGAATCTCCAAGTCAGTTCTTAGTGTAGAAAAGGTAGCTAAGATAAGGGAAATCCTTAATTCCAGTTAAGATCACATGAAACACTGTATGAATCCTATATTGCTTACTTAAAGGAGACTAGAGTGGTAAATGTGTGTTATATAAGGCAGAATACCATTGAAATAGAGAAAGAAACACATTCGGCAGCTTTGGAAAGCCTTACACTTCACTGAAATGTAGTACTACACTCTATAACACAGTTGAGAGACAATATTCCCTAGCTCCCGCAGTTCATAACAGTGTGTAGGAAGTTGTTTGATAAAGTGGCCAAAGCTTATACTTGGGCCAGAAGGCAGAATATAGGAAACTACATGAAAACATGAATAATTCAGTGAAAATGACTGTAAACAGATGATAACTTGTTTAGAACAGCTGAAAGAAAATCTCCAAGTCAGTTCTTAGTGTAGAAAAGGTAGCTAAGATAAGGGAAATCCTAAATTCGAGTTAAGATCACATGAAACACTGTATGAATCCTATATTGCTTACTTAAAGGAGACTAGAGTGATAAATGTGTATTATATAAGGCAGAATACCATTGAAATAGAGAAAGAAACACGTTCGGCAGCTTTGGAAAGCCTTACACTACACAGAAATATAGTACTACACTCTATAAAACAGTTCAGAGACAATGTTCTCTAGCTCCCTCAGTTCATAACAGTGTGTAGTAAGTTGTTTGATAAGGTGGGCAAAGCTTATACTTGGGCCAGAAGGCAGAATATCGGAAACTACATGAAAACATGAATAATTCATTGAAAATGACTGTAAACAGATGAGAACTTGTTTAGAACAGCTGAAAGAGAATCTCCAAGTCAGTTCTTAGTGTAGAAAAGGTAGCTAAGATAAGGGAAATCCTTAATTCTAGTTAAGATAACATCAAACACAGTATGAGTCCTATATTCATTACTTAAAGGAGAATAGAGTGGTAAATGTGTGTTATACAAGGCAGAATACCATTGAAATAGAGAAAGAAACAAGTTCGGCAGCTTTGGAAAGCCTTACACTTCACTGAAATGTAGTACTACACTCTATAACACAGTTGAGAGACAATGTTCCCGAGCTGCCTCAGTTCATAACAGTGTGTAGGAAGTTGTTTGATAAAGTGGGCAAAGCTTATACTTGGGCCAGAAGGCAGAATATAGGAAACTACATGAAAACATGAATAATTCATTGAAAATGACTGTAAACACAAGAGAACTTGTTTAGAACAGCTGAAAGAGAATCTCCAATTCAGTTCTTAGAGTAGAAAAGGTAGCTAAGATCGGGGAAATCCTTAATTCGAGTTATGATCACATGAAACACTGTATGAATCCTATATTCTTTACTTAAAGGAAACTAGAGTGGTAAATGTGTGTTATACAAGGCAGAATACCATTGAAATAGAGAAAGAAACACGTTCGGCAGCTTTGGAAAGGCTTAAACTTCACTGAAATGTAGTACTACACTCTATAACACAGTTGAGAGACAATGTTCCCTAGCTGCCTCAGTTCATAACAGAGTGTAAGAAGGTGTTTGATAAAGTAGGCAAAGCTTATACTTGGGCCAGAAGGCAGAATATAGGAAACTACATGAAAACATGAATAATTCAGTGAAAATGACTGTAAACAGATGAGAACTTGTTTAGAACAGCTGAAAGAGAATCTCCAAGTCAGTTCTTAGTGTAGAAAAGGTAGCTAAGATAAGGAAAATTCTTAATTCGAGTTAAGATAACATCAAACACTGTATGAATCCTATATTCATTACTTAAAGGAGACTAGAGTTGTAAATGTGTGTTATACAAGGCAGAATACCATTGAAATAGAGAAAGAAACAAGTTCGGCAGCTTTGGAAAGCCTTACACTTCACTGAAATGTAGTACTACACTCTATAACACAGTTGAGAGACAATGTTCCCTAGCTCCCTCAGTTCATAACAGTGTGTAGGAAGTTGTTTGATAAAGTGGGCAAAGCTTATACTTGGGCCAGAAGGCAGAATATAGGAAACTACATGAAAACATGAATAATTCATTGAAAATGACTGTAAACAGATTTGAACTTGTTAGAACAGCTGAAAGAGAATCTCCAAGTCAGTTCTTAGTGTAGAAAAGGTAGCTAAGATAAGGGAAATCCTTAATTCCAGTTAAGATCACATGAAACACTCTATGAATCCTATATTCTTTACTTAAAGGAGACTAGAGTGGTAAATGTGTGTTATACAAGGCAGAATACCATTGAAATAGAGAAACAAACACGTTCGGCAGCTTTGGAAAGCCTTACACTTCACTGAAATGTAGTACTACACTCTATAACACAGTTGAGAGACAATGTTCCCGAGCTGCCTCAGTTCATAACAGTGTGTAGGAAGTTGTTTGATAAAGTGGGCAAAGCTTATACTTGGGCCAGAAGGCAGAATATAGGAAACTACATGAAAACATGAATAATTCAGTGAAAATGACTGTAAACAAATGAGAACTTGTTTAGAACAGATGAAAGAGATTCTCCAAGTCAGTTCTTAGTGTAGAAAAGGTAGCTAAATCCGGGAAATCCTTAATTCGAGTTAAGATAACATCAAACACTGTATGAATCCTATATTCATTACTTAAAGGAAACTAGAGTGGTAAATGTGTGTTATACAAGGCAGAATACCATTGAAATAGAGAAAGAAACACTTTCAGCAGCTTTGGAAAGGCTTAAACTTCACTGAAATGTAGTACTACACTCTATAACACAGTTGAGAGACAACGTTCCCTAGCTGCCTCAGTTCATAACAGATTGTAGGAAGGTGTTTGATAAAGTAGGCAAAGCTTATACTTGGGCCAGAAGGCAGAATATAGGAAACTACATGAAAACATGAATAATTCAGTGAAAATGACTGTAAACAGATGAGAACTTGTTTAGAACAGCTGAAAGAGAATCTCCAAGTCAGTTCTTAGTGTAGAAAAGGTAGCTAAGATAAGGGAAATCCTTAATTCGAGTTAAGATAACATCAAACACTGTATGAATCCTATATTCATTACTTAAAGGAGACTAGAGTGGTAAATGTGTGTTATACAAGGCAGAATACCATTGAAATAGAGAAACAAACACGTTCGGTAGCTTTGGAAAGCCTTACACTACACTGAAATGTAGTACTACACTCTATAACACAGTTCAGAGACAATGTTCCCTAGCTCCCTCAGTTCATAACAGTGTGTAGGAAGTTGTTTGATAAGGTGGGCAAAGCTTATACTTGGGCCAGAAGGCAGAATATAGGAAACTACATGAAAACATGAATAATTCATTGAAAATGACTGTAAACGGATGAGAACTTGTTTAGAACAGCTGAAAGAGAATCTCCAAGTCGGTTCTTAGTGTAGAAAAGGTAGCTAAGATAAGGGAAATCCTTAATTCCAGTTAAGATCACATGAAACACTCTATGAATCCTATATTCTTTACTTAAAGGAAACTAGAGTGGTAAATGTGTGTTATACAAGGCAGAATACCATTGAAATAGAGAAACAAACACGTTCGGCAGCTTTGGAAAGCCTTACACTTCACTGAAATGTTGTACTACACTCTATAACACAGTTGAGAGACAATGTTCCCTAGCTGCCTCAGTTCATAACAGAGTGTAGGAAGGTGTTTGATAAAGTGGGCAAAGCTTATACTTGGGCCAGAAGGCAGAATATAGGAAACTACATGAAAACATGAATAATTCAGTGAAAATGACTGTAAACAGATGAGAACTTGTTTAGAACTGCTGAAAGAGAATCTCCAAGTCAGTTCTTAGTGTAGAAAAGGTAGCTGAGATAAGGAAAATCCTTAATTCGAGTTAAGATAACATCAAACACTGTATGTATCCTATATTCATTACTTAAAGGAGACTAGAGTGGTAAATGTGTGTTATACAAGGCAGAATACCATTGAAATAGAGAAAGAAACAAGTTCGGCAGCTTTGGAAAGCCTTACACTTCACTGAAATGTAGTACTACACTCTATAACACAGTTGAGAGACAATGTTCCCTAGCTCCCTCAGTTCATAACAGTGTGTAGGAAGTTGTTTGATAAAGTGGCCAAAGCTTATACTTGGGCCAGAAGGCAGAATATAGGAAACTACATGAAAACTTGAATAATTCAGTGAAAATGACTATAAACAGATGAGAACTTGTTTAGAACAGCTGAAAGAGAATCTCCAAGTCAGTTCTTAGTGTAGAAAAGGTAGCTAAGATAAGGAAAATCCTTAATTCCAGTTAAGATCACATGAAACACTCTATGAATCCTATATTCTTTACTTAAAGGAGACTAGAGTGGTAAATGTGTGTTATACAAGGCAGAATACCATTGAAATAGAGAAAGAAACACTTTCGGCAGCTTTGGAAAGGCTTACACTTCACTGAAATGTAGTACTACACTCTATAACACAGTTGAGAGACAATGTTCCAGAGCTGCCTCAGTTCATAACAGTGTGTAGGAAGTTGTTTGATAAAGTGGGCAAAGCTTATACTTGGGCCAGAAGGCAGAATATAAGAAACTGCATGAAAACATGAATAATTCATTGAAAACGACTGTAAACACATGAGAACTTGTTTAGCACAGCTGAAAGAGAATCTCCAAGTCAGTTCTTAGTGTAGAAAAGGTAGCTAAGATCCGGGAAATCCTTAATTCGAGTTAAGATCACATGAAACACTGTATGAATCCTATATTCTTTACTTAAAGGAAACTAGAGTGGTAAATGTGTGTTATACAAGGCAGAATACCATTGAAATAGAGAAAGAAACACTTTCGAAAGCTTTGGAAAGCCTTACACTTCACTGAAATGTAGTACTACACTGTATAACACAGTTGAGAGACAATGTTCCAGAGCTGCCTCAGTTCATAACAGTGTGTAGGAAGTTGTTTGATAAAGTGGGCAAAGCTTATACTTGGGCCAGAAGGCAGAATATAAGAAACTGCATGAAAACATGAATAATTCATTGAAAACGACTGTAAACACATGAGAACTTGTTTAGCACAGCTGAAAGAGAATCTCCAAGTCAGTTCTTAGTGTAGAAAAGGTAGCTAAGATCCGGGAAATCCTTAATTCGAGTTAAGATCACATGAAACACTGTATGAATCCTATATTCTTTACTTAAAGGAAACTAGAGTGGTAAATGTGTGTTATACAAGGCAGAATACCATTGAAATAGAGAAAGAAACACTTTCGGCAGCTTTGGAAAGGCTTACACTTCACTGAAATGTAGTACTACACTCTATAACACAGTTGAGAGACAATGTTCCCTAGCTTCCTCAGTTCATAACAGAGTGTAGGAAGGTTTTTGATAAAGTGGGCAAAGCTTATACTTGGGCCAGAAGGCAGAATATAGGAAACTACATAAAAACATGAATAATTCATTGAAAATGACTGTAAACGGATGAGAACTTGTTTAGAACAGCTGAAAGAGAATCTCCAACTCGGTTCTTAGTGTAGAAAAGGTAGCTAAGATAAGGGAAATCCTTAATACCAGTTAAGATACCATGAAACATTGTATGAATCCTATATTCTTTACTTAAAGGAAACTAGAGTGGTAAATGTGTGTTATACAAGGCAGAATACCATTGAAATAGAGAAAGAAACACTTTCGGCAGCTTTGGAAAGGCTTACACTTCACTGAAATGTAGTACTACACTCTATAACACAGTTGAGAGACAATGTTCCAGAGCTGCCTCAGTTCATAACAGTGTGTAGGAAGTTGTTTGATAAAGTGGGCAAAGCTTATACTTGGGCCAGAAGGCAGAATATAAGAAACTGCATGAAAACATGCATAATTCATTGAAAACGACTGTAAACACATGAGAACTTGTTTAGCACAGCTGAAAGAGAATCTCCAAGTCAGTTCTTAGTGTAGAAAAGGTAGCTAAGATCCGGGAAATCCTTAATTCGAGTTAAGATCACATGAAACACTGTATGAATCCTATATTCTTTACTTAAAGGAAACTAGAGTGGTAAATGTGTGTTATACAAGGCAGAATACCATTGAAATAGAGAAAGAAACACTTTCGGCAGCTTTGGAAAGGCTTACACTTCACTGAAATGTAGTACTACACTCTATAACACAGTTGAGAGACAATGTTCCCTAGCTGCCTCAGTTCATAACAGAGTGTAGGAAGGTTTTTGATAAAGTGGGCAAAGCTTATACTTGGGCCAGAAGGCAGAATATAGGAAACTACATGAAAACATGAATAATTCAGTGAAAATGACTGTAAACAGATGAGAACTTGTTTAGAACTGCTGAAAGAGAATCTCCAAGTCAGTTCTTAGTGTAGAAAAGGTAGCTGAGATAAGGAAAATCCTTAATTCGAGTTAAGATAACATCAAACACTGTATGAATCCTATATTCATTACTTAAAGGAGACTAGAGTGGTAAATGTGTGTTATACAAGGCAGAATACCATTGAAATAGAGAAAGAAACAAGTTCGGCAGCTTTGGAAAGCCTTACACTTCACTGAAATGTAGTACTACACTCTATAACACAGTTGAGAGACAATGTTCCCTAGCTCCCTCAGTTCATAACAGTGTGTAGGAAGTTGTTTGATAAAGTGGCCAAAGCTTATACTTGGGCCAGAAGGCAGAATATAGGAAACTACATGAAAACTTGAATAATTCAGTGAAAATGACTGTAAACAGATGAGAACTTGTTTAGAACAGCTGAAAGAGAATCTCCAAGTCAGTTCTTAGTGTAGAAAAGGTAGCTAAGATAAGGAAAATCCTTAATTCGAGTTAAGATAACATCAAACACTGTATGAATCCTATATTCATTACTTAAAGGAGACTAGAGTGGTAAATGTGTGTTATAAAAGGCAGAATACCATTGAAATAGAGAAAGAAACAAGTTCGGCAGCTTTGGAAAGCCTTACACTTCACTGAAATGTAGTACTGCACTCTATAACACAGTTGAGAGAAAATGTTCCCTAGCTCCCTCAGTTCATAACAGTGTGTAGGAAGTTGTTTGATAAAGTGGCCAAATCTTATACTTGGGCCAGAAGGCAGAATATAGGAAACTACATGAAAACATGAATAATTCAGTGAAAATGACTGTAAACAGATGAGAACTTGTTTAGAACAGCTGAAAGAGAATCTCCAAGTCAGTTCCTAGTGTAGAAAAGGTAGCTAAGATAATGGAAATCCTTAATTCTAGTTAAGATAACATCAAACACTGTATGAATCCTATATTCATTACTTAAAGGAGACTAGAGTGGTAAATGTGTGTTATACAAGGCAGGATACCATTGAAATAGAGAAAGAAACACGTTTGGCAGCTTTGGAAAGCCTTACACTACACTGAAATGTAGTACTACACTCTATAACACAGTTCAGAGACAATGTTCCCTAGCTCCCTCAGTTCATAACAGTGTGTAGGAAGTTGTTTGATAAGGTGGGCAAAGCTTATACTTGGGCCAGAAGGCAGAATATAGGAAACTACATGAAAACATGAATAATTCATTAAAATGACTGTAAACAGATGAGAACTTGTTTAGAACAGCTGAAAGAGAATCTCCAAGTCAGTTCTTAGTGTAGAAAAGGTAGATAAGATAAGGGAAATCCTTAATTCCAGTTAAGATCACATGAAACACTCTATGAATCCTATATTCTTTACTTAAAGGAGACTAGAGTGGTAAATGTG
The DNA here is from genome assembly GCF_964339955.1 of Pipistrellus hanaki. Classification (NCBI taxonomy): domain Eukaryota; kingdom Metazoa; phylum Chordata; class Mammalia; order Chiroptera; family Vespertilionidae; genus Pipistrellus; species Pipistrellus hanaki. Next base: position 1,193,040 of record NC_140511.1, read on the forward strand.
TGTTATACAAGGCAGAATACCATTGAAATAGAGAAACAAACACGTTCGGCAGCTTTGGAAAGCCTTACACTTCACTGAAATATAGTACTACACTCTATAACACAGTTGAGAGACAATGTTCCCGAGCTGCCTCAGTTCATAACAGTGTGTAGGAAGTTGTTTGATAAAGTGGGCAAAGCTTATACTTGGGCCCGAAGGCAGAACATAGGAAACTACATGAAAACATAAATAATTCAGTGAAAATGACTGTAAACAGATGAGAACTTGTTTAGAACAGATGAAAAATATTCTCCAAGTCAGTTCTTAGTGTAGAAAAGGTAGCTAAGATAAGGAAAATCCTTAATTGGAGTTCAGATAACATCAAACACTGTATGAATCCTATATTCATTACTTACAGGAGACTAGAGTGGTAAATGTGTGTTATACAAGGCAGAATACCATTGAAATAGAGAAAGAAACAAGTTCGGCAGCTTTGGAAAGCCTTACACTTCACTGAAATGTAGTACTACACTCTATAACACAGTTGAGAGACAATGTTCCCTAGCTCCCTCAGTTCATAACAGTGTGTAGGAAGTTGTTTGATAAAGTGGCCAAAGCTTATGCTTGGGCCAGAAGGCAGAATATAGGAAACTACATGAAAACTTGAATAATTCAGTGAAAATGACTGTAAACAGATGAGAACTAGTTTAGAACAGGTGAAAGAGAATCTCCAAGTCAGTTCTTAGTGTAGAAAAGGTAGCTAAGATAAGGAAAATCCTTAATTCGAGTTAAGATAACATCAAACACTGTATGAATCCTATATTCATTACTTAAAGGAGACTAGAGTGGTAAATGTGTGTTATAAAAGGCAGAATACCATTGAAATAGAGAAAGAAACAAGTTCGGCAGCTTTGGAAAGCCTTACACTTCACTGAAATGTAGTACTGCACTCTATAACACAGTTGAGAGAAAATGTTCCCTAGCTCCCTCAGTTCATAACAGTGTGTAGGAAGTTGTTTGATAAAGTGGCCAAATCTTATACTTGGGCCAGAAGGCAGAATATAGGAAACTACATGAAAACATGAATAATTCAGTGAAAATGACTGTAAACAGATGAGAACTTGTTTAAAACAGCTGAAAGAGAATCTCCAAGTCAGTTCTTAGTGTAGAAAAGGTAGCTAAGATCCGGGAAATCCTTAATTCGAGTTAAGATCACATGAAACACTGTATGAATCCTATATTCTTTACTTAAAGGAAACTAGAGTGGTAAATGTGTGTTATACAAGGCAGAATACCATTGAAATAGAGAAAGAAACACTTTCGGCAGCTTTGGAAAGGCTTACACTTCACTGAAATGTAGTACTACACTCTATAACACAGTTGAGAGACAATGTTCCCTAGCTTCCTCAGTTCATAACAGAGTGTAGGAAGGTTTTTGATAAAGTGGGCAAAGCTTATACTTGGGCCAGAAGGCAGAATATAGGAAACTACATAAAAACATGAATAATTCATTGAAAATGACTGTAAACGGATGAGAACTTGTTTAGAACAGCTGAAAGAGAATCTCCAACTCGGTTCTTAGTGTAGAAAAGGTAGCTAAGATAAGGGAAATCCTTAATACCAGTTAAGATACCATGAAACATTGTATGAATCCTATATTCTTTACTTAAAGGAAACTAGAGTGGTAAATGTGTGTTATACAAGGCAGAATACCATTGAAATAGAGAAAGAAACACTTTCGGCAGCTTTGGAAAGGCTTACACTTCACTGAAATGTAGTACTACACTCTATAACACAGTTGAGAGACAATGTTCCAGAGCTGCCTCAGTTCATAACAGTGTGTAGGAAGTTGTTTGATAAAGTGGGCAAAGCTTATACTTGGGCCAGAAGGCAGAATATAAGAAACTGCATGAAAACATGCATAATTCATTGAAAACGACTGTAAACACATGAGAACTTGTTTAGCACAGCTGAAAGAGAATCTCCAAGTCAGTTCTTAGTGTAGAAAAGGTAGCTAAGATCCGGGAAATCCTTAATTCGAGTTAAGATCACATGAAACACTGTATGAATCCTATATTCTTTACTTAAAGGAAACTAGAGTGGTAAATGTGTGTTATACAAGGCAGAATACCATTGAAATAGAGAAAGAAACACTTTCGGCAGCTTTGGAAAGGCTTACACTTCACTGAAATGTAGTACTACACTCTATAACACAGTTGAGAGACAATGTTCCCTAGCTGCCTCAGTTCATAACAGAGTGTAGGAAGGTTTTTGATAAAGTGGGCAAAGCTTATACTTGGGCCAGAAGGCAGAATATAGGAAACTACATGAAAACATGAATAATTCAGTGAAAATGACTGTAAACAGATGAGAACTTGTTTAGAACTGCTGAAAGAGAATCTCCAAGTCAGTTCTTAGTGTAGAAAAGGTAGCTGAGATAAGGAAAATCCTTAATTCGAGTTAAGATAACATCAAACACTGTATGAATCCTATATTCATTACTTAAAGGAGACTAGAGTGGTAAATGTGTGTTATACAAGGCAGAATACCATTGAAATAGAGAAAGAAACAAGTTCGGCAGCTTTGGAAAGCCTTACACTTCACTGAAATGTAGTACTACACTCTATAACACAGTTGAGAGACAATGTTCCCTAGCTCCCTCAGTTCATAACAGTGTGTAGGAAGTTGTTTGATAAAGTGGCCAAAGCTTATACTTGGGCCAGAAGGCAGAATATAGGAAACTACATGAAAACTTGAATAATTCAGTGAAAATGACTGTAAACAGATGAGAACTTGTTTAGAACAGCTGAAAGAGAATCTCCAAGTCAGTTCTTAGTGTAGAAAAGGTAGCTAAGATAAGGAAAATCCTTAATTCGAGTTAAGATAACATCAAACACTGTATGAATCCTATATTCATTACTTAAAGGAGACTAGAGTGGTAAATGTGTGTTATAAAAGGCAGAATACCATTGAAATAGAGAAAGAAACAAGTTCGGCAGCTTTGGAAAGCCTTACACTTCACTGAAATGTAGTACTGCACTCTATAACACAGTTGAGAGAAAATGTTCCCTAGCTCCCTCAGTTCATAACAGTGTGTAGGAAGTTGTTTGATAAAGTGGCCAAATCTTATACTTGGGCCAGAAGGCAGAATATAGGAAACTACATGAAAACATGAATAATTCAGTGAAAATGACTGTAAACAGATGAGAACTTGTTTAGAACAGCTGAAAGAGAATCTCCAAGTCAGTTCCTAGTGTAGAAAAGGTAGCTAAGATAATGGAAATCCTTAATTCTAGTTAAGATAACATCAAACACTGTATGAATCCTATATTCATTACTTAAAGGAGACTAGAGTGGTAAATGTGTGTTATACAAGGCAGGATACCATTGAAATAGAGAAAGAAACACGTTTGGCAGCTTTGGAAAGCCTTACACTACACTGAAATGTAGTACTACACTCTATAACACAGTTCAGAGACAATGTTCCCTAGCTCCCTCAGTTCATAACAGTGTGTAGGAAGTTGTTTGATAAGGTGGGCAAAGCTTATACTTGGGCCAGAAGGCAGAATATAGGAAACTACATGAAAACATGAATAATTCATTAAAATGACTGTAAACAGATGAGAACTTGTTTAGAACAGCTGAAAGAGAATCTCCAAGTCAGTTCTTAGTGTAGAAAAGGTAGATAAGATAAGGGAAATCCTTAATTCCAGTTAAGATCACATGAAACACTCTATGAATCCTATATTCTTTACTTAAAGGAGACTAGAGTGGTAAATGTGTGTTATACAAGGCAGAATACCATTGAAATAGAGAAACAAACACGTTCGGCAGCTTTGGAAAGCCTTACACTTCACTGAAATATAGTACTACACTCTATAACACAGTTGAGAGACAATGTTCCCGAGCTGCCTCAGTTCATAACAGTGTGTAGGAAGTTGTTTGATAAAGTGGGCAAAGCTTATACTTGGGCCCGAAGGCAGAACATAGGAAACTACATGAAAACATAAATAATTCAGTGAAAATGACTGTAAACAGATGAGAACTTGTTTAGAACAGATGAAAAATATTCTCCAAGTCAGTTCTTAGTGTAGAAAAGGTAGCTAAGATAAGGAAAATCCTTAATTGGAGTTCAGATAACATCAAACACTGTATGAATCCTATATTCATTACTTACAGGGGACTAGAGTGGTAAATGTGTGTTATACAAGGCAGAATACCATTGAAATAGAGAAAGAAACAAGTTCGGAAGCTTTGGAAAGCCTTACACTTCACTGAAATGTAGTACTACACTCTATAACACAGTTGAGAGACAATGTTCCCTAGCTCCCTCAGTTCATAACAGTGTGTAGGAAGTTGTTTGATAAAGTGGCCAAAGATTATGCTTGGGCCAGAAGGCAGAATATAGGAAACTACATGAAAACTTGAATAATTCAGTGAAAATGACTGTAAACAGATGAGAACTAGTTTAGAACAGGTGAAAGAGAATCTCCAAGTCAGTTCTTAGTGTAGAAAAGGTAGCTAAGATAAGGAAAATCCTTAATTCGAGTTAAGATAACATCAAACACTGTATGAATCCTATATTCATTACTTAAAGGAGACTAGAGTGGTAAATGTGTGTTATAAAAGGCAGAATACCATTGAAATAGAGAAAGAAACAAGTTCGGCAGCTTTGGAAAGCCTTACACTTCACTGAAATGTAGTACTGCACTCTATAACACAGTTGAGAGAAAATGTTCCCTAGCTCCCTCAGTTCATAACAGTGTGTAGGAAGTTGTTTGATAAAGTGGCCAAATCTTATACTTGGGCCAGAAGGCAGAATATAGGAAACTACATGAAAACATGAATAATTCAGTGAAAATGACTGTAAACAGATGAGAACTTGTTTAAAACAGCTGAAAGAGAATCTCCAAGTCAGTTCCTAGTGTAGAAAAGGTAGCTAAGATAATGGAAATCCTTAATTCTAGTTAAGATAACATCAAACACTGTATGAATCCTATATTCATTACTTAAAGGAGACTAGAGTGGTAAATGTGTGTTATACAAGGCAGAATACCATTGAAATAGAGAAAGAAACACGTTCGGCAGCTTTGGAAAGCCTTACACTACACTGAAATGTAGTACTACACTCTATAACACAGTTCAGAGACAATGTTCCCTAGCTCCCTCAGTTTATAACAGTGTGTAGGAAGTTGTTTGATAAGGTGGGCAAAGCTTATACTTGTGCCAGAAGGCAGAATATAGGAAACTACATGAAAACATGAATAATTCATTGAAAATGACTGTAAACAGATGAGAACTTGTTTAGAACAGCTGAAAGAGAATCTCCAAATCAGTTCTTAGTGCAGAAAAGGTAGCTAAGATCCGGGAAATACTTAATTCAAGTTAAGATGACTTGAAACACTCTATGAATCCTATATTGTTACTTAAAGGAGACTACAGTGGTAAATGTGTGTTATACAAGGCAGAATACCATTGAAATAGAGAAAGAAACACGTTCGGCAGCTTTGGAAAGGCTTACACTTCACTGAAATGTAGTACTACAGTCTATAACACAGTTGAGAGACAATGTTCCCTAGCTGCCTCAGTTCATAACAGAGTGTAGGAAGGTGTTTGATAAAGTAGGCAAAGCTTATACTTGGGCCAGAAGGCAGAATATAGGAAACTACATGAAAACATGAATAATTCAGTGAAAATGACTGTAAACAGATGAGAACTTGTTTAGAACAGCTGAAAGAGAAACTCCAAGTCAGTTCTTATTGTAGAAAAGGTAGCTAAGATAAGGAAAATCTTTACTTCGAGTTAAGATAACATCAAACACTGTATGAATCCTATATTCATTACTTAAAGGAGACTAGAGTGGTAAATGTGTGTTATACAAGGCAGAATACCATTGAAATAGAGAAAGAAACAAGTTCGGCAGCTTTGGAAAGCCTTACACTTCACTGAAATGTAGTACTACACTCTATAACACAGTTGAGAGACAATGTTCCCTAGCTCCCTCAGTTCATAACAGTGTGTAGGAAGCTGTTTGATAAAGTGGCCAAAGCTTATACTTGGGCCAGAAGGTAGAATATAGGAAACTACATGAAAACATGAATAATTCATTGAAAATGACTGTAAACAGATGAGAACTTGTTTAGAACAGCTGAAAGAGAATCTCCAAGTCAGTTCTTAGTGTAGAAAAGGTAGCTAAGATAAGGGAAATCCTTAATTCGAGTTAAGATAACATCAAACACTGTATGAATCCTATATTCATTACTTAAAGGAGACTAGAGTGGTAAATGTGTGTTATACAATGCAGAATACCATTGAAATAGAGAAAGAAACACTTTCGGCAGCTTTGGAAAGGCTTACACTTCACATAAATGTAGTACTACACTCTATAACACAGTTGAGAGACAATGTTCCCTAGCTGCCTCAGTTCATAACAGAGTGTAGGAAGGTGTTTGATAAAGTAGGCAAAGCTTATACTTGGGCCAGAAGGCAGAATATAGGAAACTACATGAAAACATGAATAATTCAGTGAAAATGACTGTAAACAGATGAGAACTTGTTTAGAACAGCTGAAAGAGAAACTCCAAGTCAGTTCTTAGTGTAGAAAAGGTAGCTAAGATAAGGGAAATCCTTAATACCAGTTAAGATCCCATGAAACATTGTATGAATCCTATATTCTTTACTTAAAGGAAACTAGAGTGGTAAATGTGTGTTATACAAGGCAGAATACCATTGAAATAGAGAAAGAAACACTTTCGGCAGCTTTGGAAAGGCTTACACTTCACTGAAATGTAGTACTACACTCTATAACAGAGTTGAGAGACAATGTTCCCTAGCTGCCTCAGTTCATAACAGAGTGTAGGAAGGTGTTTGATAAAGTGGGCAAAGCTTATACTTGGGCCAGAAGGCAGAATATAGGAAACTACATGAAAACATGAATAATTCAGTGAAAATGACTGTAAACACATGAGAACTTGTTTAGAACAGCTGAAAGAGAATCTCCAAGTCAGTTCTTAGTGTAGAAAAGGTAGCTAAGATAAGGAAAATCCTTAATTCGAGTTAAGATAACATCAAACACTGTATGAATCATATATTCATAACTTAAGGGAGACTAGAGTGGTAAATGTGTGTTATACAAGGCAGAATACCATTGAAATAGAGAAAGAAACAAGTTTGGCAGCTTTGGAAAGCCTTACACTTCACTGAAATGTAGTACTACACTCTATAACACAGTTGAGAGACAATGTTCCCTAGCTCCCTCAGTTCATAACAGTGTGTAGGAAGTTGTTTGATAAAGTGGCCAAAGTTTATACTTGGGCCAGAAGGCAGAATATAGGAAACTTCATGAAAACATGAATAATTCAGTGAAAATGACTGTAAACAGATGAGAACTTGTTTAGAACTGCTGAAAGAGAATCTCCAAGTCAGTTCTTAGTGTAGAAAAGGTAGCTGAGATAAGGAAAATCCTTCATTCGAGTTAAGATAACATCAAACACTGTATGAATCCTATATTCATTACTTAAAGGAGACTAGAGTGGTAAATGTGTGTTATAAAAGGCAGAATACCATTGAAATAGAGAAAGAAACACGTTTGGCAGATTTGGAAAGCCTTACACTTCACTGAATCGTAGTACTACACTCTATAACACAGTTGAGAGACAATGTTCCCTAGCTCACTCAGTTCATAACAGTGTGTAGGAAGTTGTTTGATAAAGTGGCCAAAGCTTATACTTGGGCCAGAAGGCAAAATATAGGAAAATACATGAAAACATGAATAATTCACTGAAAATGAATGTAAACAGATGAGAACTTGTTTAGAACAGCTTAAAGAGAATCTCCAAGTCAGTTCTTAGTGTAGAAAAGGTAGCTAAGATAAGGGAAATCCTTAATTCGATTTAAGATCACATGAAACACTGTATGAATCCTATATTCTTTACTTAAAGGAGACTAGAGTGGTAAATGTGTGTTATATAAGGCAGAATACCATTGAAATAGAGAAAGAAACACGTTTGGCAGCTTTGGAAACCCTTACACTTCACTGAAATGTAGTACTACACTCTATAACACAGTTGAGAGACAATGTTCCCTAGCTCACTCAGTTCATAACAGTGTCTAGGAAGTTGTTTGATAAAGTGGGCAAAGCTTATACTTGGGCCAGAAGGCCGAATATAGGAAACTACATGAAAACATGAATAATTCATTGAAAATGACTGTAAACAGATGAGAACTTGTTTAGAACAGCTGAAAGAGAATCTCCAAGTCAGTTCTTAGTGTAGAAAAGGTAGCTAAGATAAGGAAAATCCTTAATTCGAGTTAAGATAACATCAAACACTGTATGAATCCTATATTCATTACTTAAAGGAGACTAGAGTGGTAAATGTGTGTTATACAAGGCAGAATACCATTGAAATAGAGAAAGAAACACGTTCGGCAGCTTTGGAAAGCCTTACACTTCACTGAATCGTAGTACTACACTCTATACCACAGTTGAGAGACAATGTTCCCTAGCTCCCTCAGTTCATAACAGTGTGTAGGAAGTTGTTTGATAAAGTGGGCAAAGCTTATACTTGGGCCAGAAGGCAAAATATAGGAAAATACATGAAAACATGAATAATTCACTGAAAATGAATGTAAACAGATGAGAACTTGTTTAGAACAGCTGAAAGAGAATCTCCAAGTCAGTTCTTAGTGTAGAAAAGGTAGCTAAGATAAGGGAAATCCTTAATACCAGTTAACATCACATGAAACACTATATGAATCCTATATTCTTTACTTAAAGGAGACTAGAGTGGTAAATGTGTGTTATACAAGGCAGAATACCATTGAAATAGAGAAAGAAACACTTTCGGCAGCTTTGGAAAGCCTTACACTTCACTGAAATGTAGTACTACACTCTATAACACAGTTGAGAGACTATGTTCCTAGCTCCCTCAGTTCATAACAGTGTGTAGGAAGTTGTTTGATAAAGTGGGCAAAGCTTATACTTGGGCCTGAAGGCAGAATATAGGAAACTACATGAAAACATGAATAATTCATTGAAAATGACTGTAAACAGATGAGAACTTGTTTAGAACAGCTGAAAGAGAATCTCCAAGTCAGTTCTTAGTGTAGAAAAGGTAGCTAAGATCCGGGAAATCCTTAATTCGAGTTAAGATCACATGAAACACTGTATGAATCCTATATTCTTTACTTAAAGGAGACTAGAGTGGTAAATGTGTGTTATATAAGGCAGAATACCATTGAAATAGAGAAAGAAACACGTTTGGCAGCTTTGGAAAGCCTTACACTTCACTGAAATGTAGTACTACACTCTATAACACAGTTGAGAGACAATGTTCCCTAGCTCACTCAGTTCATAACAGTGTGTAGGAAGTTGTTTGATAAAGTGGGCAAAGCTTATACTTGGGCCAGAAGGCAGAATATAGGAAACTACATGAAAACATGAATAATTCATTGAAAATGACTGTAAACAGATGAGAACTTGTTTAGAACAGCTGAAAGAGAATCTCCAAGTCAGTTCTTAGTGTAGAAAAGGTAGCTAAGATAAGGGAAATCCTTAATACCAGTTAAGATACCATGAAACATTGTATGAATCCTATATTCTTTACTTAAAGGAAACTAGAGTGGTAAATGTGTGTTATACAAGGCAGAATACCATTGAAATAGAGAAAGAAACACTTTCGGCAGTTTTGGAAAGGCTTACACTTCACTGAAATGTAGTACTACACTCTATAACACAGTTGAGAGACAATGTTCCAGAGCTGCCTCAGTTCATAACAGTGTGTAGGAAGTTGTTTGATAAAGTGGGCAAAGCTTATACTTGGGCCAGAAGGCAGAATATAAGAAACTGCATGAAAACATGCATAATTCATTGAAAACGACTGTAAACACATGAGAACTTGTTTAGCACAGCTGAAAGAGAATCTCCAAGTCAGTTCTTAGTGTAGAAAAGGTAGCTAAGATCCGGGAAATCCTTAATTCGAGTTAAGATCACATGAAACACTGTATGAATCCTATATTCTTTACTTAAAGGAAACTAGAGTGGTAAATGTGTGTTATACAAGGCAGAATACCATTGAAATAGAGAAAGAAACACTTTCGGCAGCTTTGGAAAGGCTTACACTTCACTGAAATGTAGTACTACACTCTATAACACAGTTGAGAGACAATGTTCCCTAGCTGCCTCAGTTCATAACAGAGTGTAGGAAGGTGTTTGATAAAGTAGGCAAAGCTTATACTTGGGCCAGAAGGCAGAATATAGGAAACTACATGAAAACATGAATAATTCAGTGAAAATGACTGTAAACAGATGAGAACTTGTTTAGAACAGCTGAAAGAGAAACTCCAAGTCAGTTCTTAGTGTAGAAAAGGTAGCTAAGATAAGGGAAATCCTTAATATCAGTTAAGATACCATGAAACATTGTATGAATCCTATATTCTTTACTTAAAGGAAACTAGAGTGGTAAATGTGTGTTATACAAGGCAGAATACCATTGAAATAGAGAAAGAAACACTTTCGGCAGCTTTGGAAAGGCTTACACTTCACTGAAATGTAGTACTACACTCTATAACACAGTTGAGAGACAATGTTCCCTAGCTGCCTCAGTTCATAACAGAGTGTAGGAAGGTGTTTGATAAAGTGGGCAAAGCTTATACTTGGGCCAGAAGGCAGAATATAGGAAACTACATGAAAACATGAATAATTCAGTGAAAATGACTGTAAACAGATGAGAACTTGTTTAGAACTGCTGAAAGAGAATCTCCAAGTCAGTTCTTAGTGTAGAAAAGGTAGCTGAGATAAGGAAAATCCTTAATTCGAGTTAAGATAACATCAAACACTGTATGAATCCTATATTCATTACTTAAAGGAGACTAGAGTGGTAAATGTGTGTTATACAAGGCAGAATACCATTGAAATAGAGAAAGAAACAAGTTCGGCAGCTTTGGAAAGCCTTACACTTCACTGAAATGTAGTACTACACTCTATAACACAGTTGAGAGACAATGTTCCCTAGCTCCCTCAGTTCATAACAGTGTGTAGGAAGTTGTTTGATAAGGTGGGCAAAGCTTATACTTGGGCCAGAAGGCAGAATATAGGAAACTACATGAAAACATGAATAATTCATTAAAATGACTGTAAACAGATGAGAACTTGTTTAGAACAGCTGAAAGAGAATCTCCAAGTCAGTTCTTAGTGTAGAAAAGGTAGATAAGATAAGGGAAATCCTTAATTCCAGTTAAGATCACATGAAACACTCTATGAATCCTATATTCTTTACTTAAAGGAGACTAGAGTGGTAAATGTGTGTTATACAAGGCAGAATACCATTGAAATAGAGAAACAAACACGTTCGGCAGCTTTGGAAAGCCTTACACTTCACTGAAATATAGTACTACACTCTATAACACAGTTGAGAGACAATGTTCCCGAGCTGCCTCAGTTCATAACAGTGTGTAGAAAGTTGTTTGATAAAGTGGGCAAAGCTTATACTTGGGCCCGAAGGCAGAACATAGGAAACTACATGAAAACATAAATAATTCAGTGAAAATGACTGTAAACAGATGAGAACTTGTTTAGAACAGATGAAAAATATTCTCCAAGTCAGTTCTTAGTGTAGAAAAGGTAGCTAAGATAAGGAAAATCCTTAATTGGAGTTCAGATAACATCAAACACTGTATGAATCCTATATTCATTACTTACAGGAGACTAGAGTGGTAAATGTGTGTTATACAAGGCAGAATACCATTGAAATAGAGAAAGAAACAAGTTCGGCAGCTTTGGAAAGCCTTACACTTCACTGAAATGTAGTACTACACTCTATAACACAGTTGAGAGACAATGTTCCCTAGCTCCCTCAGTTCATAACAGTGTGTAGGAAGTTGTTTGATAAAGTGGCCAAAGCTTATGCTTGGGCCAGAAGGCAGAATATAGGAAACTACATGAAAACTTGAATAATTCAGTGAAAATGACTGTAAACAGATGAGAACTTGTTTAGAACAGCTGAAAGAGAATCTCCAAGTCAGTTCTTAGTGTAGAAAAGGTAGCTAAGATAAGGAAAATCCTTAATTCGAGTTAAGATAACATCAAACACTGTATGAATCCTATATTCATTACTTAAAGGAGACTAGAGTGGTAAATGTGTGTTATAAAAGGCAGAATACCATTGAAATAGAGAAAGAAACAAGTTCGGCAGCTTTGGAAAGCCTTACACTTCACTGAAATGTAGTACTGCACTCTATAACACAGTTGAGAGAAAATGTTCCCTAGCTCCCTCAGTTCATAACAGTGTGTAGGAAGTTGTTTGATAAAGTGGCCAAATCTTATACTTGGGCCAGAAGGCAGAATATAGGAAACTACATGAAAACATGAATAATTCAGTGAAAATGACTGTAAACAGATGAGAACTTGTTTAAAACAGCTGAAAGAGAATCTCCAAGTCAGTTCCTAGTGTAGAAAAGGTAGCTAAGATAATGGAAATCCTTAATTCTAGTTAAGATAACATCAAACACTGTATGAATCCTATATTCATTACTTAAAGGAGACTAGAGTGGTAAATGTGTGTTATACAAGGCAGAATACCATTGAAATAGAGAAAGAAACACGTTCGGCAGCTTTGGAAAGCCTTACACTACACTGAAATGTAGTACTACACTCTATAACACAGTTCAGAGACAATGTTCCCTAGCTCCCTCAGTTCATAACAGTGTGTAGGAAGTTGTTTGATAAGGTGGGCAAAGCTTATACTTGTGCCAGAAGGCAGAATATAGGAAACTACATGAAAACATGAATAATTCATTGAAAATGACTGTAAACAGATGAGAACTTGTTTAGAACAGCTGAAAGAGAATCTCCAAATCAGTTCTTAGTGCAGAAAAGGTAGCTAAGATCCGGGAAATACTTAATTCAAGCTAAGATGACTTGAAACACTCTATGAATCCTATATTGTTACTTAAAGGAGACTACAGTGGTAAATGTGTGTTATACAAGGCAGAATACCATTGAAATAGAGAAAGAAACACGTTCGGCAGCTTTGGAAAGGCTTACACTTCACTGAAATGTAGTACTACAGTCTATAACACAGTTGAGAGACAATGTTCCCTAGCTGCCTCAGTTCATAACAGAGTGTAGGAAGGTGTTTGATAAAGTAGGCAAAGCTTATACTTGGGCCAGAAGGCAGAATATAGGAAACTACATGAAAACATGAATAATTCAGTGAAAATGACTGTAAACAGATGAGAACTTGTTTAGAACAGCTGAAAGAGAAACTCCAAGTCAGTTCTTATTGTAGAAAAGGTAGCTAAGATAAGGAAAATCTTTACTTCGAGTTAAGATAACATCAAACACTGTATGAATCCTATATTCATTACTTAAAGGAGACTAGAGTGGTAAATGTGTGTTATACAAGGCAGAATACCATTGAAATAGAGAAAGAAACAAGTTCGGCAGCTTTGGAAAGCCTTACACTTCACTGAAATGTAGTACTACACTCTATAACACAGTTGAGAGACAATGTTCCCTAGCTCCCTCAGTTCATAACAGTGTGTAGGAAGCTGTTTGATAAAGTGGCCAAAGCTTATACTTGGGCCAGAAGGTAGAATATAGGAAACTACATGAAAACATGAATAATTCAGTGAAAATGACTGTAAACAGATGAGAACTTGTTTAGAACAGCTGAAAGAGAATCTCCAAGTCAGTTCTTAGTGTAGAAAAGGTAGCTAAGATAAGGGAAATCCTTAATTCGAGTTAAGATAACATCAAACACTGTATGAATCCTATATTCATTACTTAAAGGAGACTAGAGTGGTAAATGTGTGTTGTACAATGCAGAATACCATTGAAATAGAGAAAGAAACACTTTCGGCAGCTTTGGAAAGGCTTACACTTCACATAAATGTAGTACTACACTCTATAACACAGTTGAGAGACAATGTTCCCTAGCTGCCTCAGTTCATAACAGAGTGTAGGAAGGTGTTTGATAAAGTAGGCAAAGCTTATACTTGGGCCAGAAGGCAGAATATAGGAAACTACATGAAAACATCAATAATTCAGTGAAAATGACTGTAAACAGATGAGAACTTGTTTAGAACTGCTGAAAGAGAATCTCCAAGTCAGTTCTTAGTGTAGAAAAGGTAGCTGAGATAAGGAAAATCCTTCATTCGAGTTAAGATAACATCAAACACTGTATGAATCCTATATTCATTACTTAAAGGAGACTAGAGTGGTAAATGTGTGTTATAAAAGGCAGAATACCATTGAAATAGAGAAAGAAACACGTTTGGCAGCTTTGGAAAGCCTTACACTTCACTGAATCGTAGTACTACACTCTATAACACAGTTGAGAGACAATGTTCCCTAGCTCACTCAGTTCATAACAGTGTGTAGGAAGTTGTTTGATAAAGTGGCCAAAGCTTATACTTGGGCCAGAAGGCAAAATATAGGAAAATACATGAAAACATGAATAATTCACTGAAAATGAATGTAAACAGATGAGAACTTGTTTAGAACAGCTGAAAGAGAATCTCCAAGTCAGTTCTTAGTGTAGAAAAGGTAGCTAAGATAAGGGAAATCCTTAATTCGATTTAAGATCACATGAAACACTGTATGAATCCTATATTCTTTACTTAAAGGAGACTAGAGTGGTAAATGTGTGTTATATAAGGCAGAATACCATTGAAATAGAGAAAGAAACACGTTTGGCAGCTTTGGAAAGCCTTACACTTCACTGAAATGTAGTACTACACTCTATAACACAGTTGAGAGACAATGTTCCCTAGCTCACTCAGTTCATAACAGTGTCTAGGAAGTTGTTTGATAAAGTGGGCAAAGCTTATACTTGGGCCAGAAGGCCGAATATAGGAAACTACATGAAAACATGAATAATTCATTGAAAATGACTGTAAACAGATGAGAACTTGTTTAGAACAGCTGAAAGAGAATCTCCAAGTCAGTTCTTAGTGTAGAAAAGGTAGCTAAGATAAGGAAAATCCTTAATTCGAGTTAAGATAACATCAAACACTGTATGAATCCTATATTCATTACTTAAGGGAGACTAGAGTGGTAAATGTGTGTTATACAAGGCAGAATACCATTGAAATAGAGAAAGAAACAAGTTTGGCAGCTTTGGAAAGCCTTACACTTCAATGAAATGTAGTACTACACTCTATAACACAGTTGAGAGACAATGTTCCCTAGCTCCCTCAGTTCATAACAGTGTGTAGGAAGTTGTTTGATAAAGTGGCCAAAGCTTATACTTGGGCCAGAAGGCAGAATATAGGAAACTACATGAAAACATGAATAATTCAGTGAAAATGACTGTAAACAGATGAGAACTTGTTTAGAACTGCTGAAAGAGAATCTCCAAGTCAGTTCTTAGTGTAGAAAAGATAGCTGAGATAAGGAAAATCCTTCATTCGAGTTAAGATAACATCAAACACTGTATGAATCCTATATTCATTACTTAAAGGAGACTAGAGTGGTAAATGTGTGTTATACAAGGCAGAATACCATTGAAATAGAGAAAGAAACACGTTCGGCAGCTTTGGAAAGCCTTACACTTCACTGAATCGTAGTACTACACTCTATACCACAGTTGAGAGACAATGTTCCCTAGCTCCCTCAGTTCATAACAGTGTGTAGGAAGTTGTTTGATAAAGTGGGCAAAGCTTATACTTGGGCCAGAAGGCAAAATATAGGAAACTACATGAAAACATGAATAATTCACTGAAAATGAATGTAAACAGATGAGAACTTGTTTAGAACAGCTGAAAGAGAATCTCCAAGTCAGTTCTTAGTGTAGAAAAGGTAGCTAAGATAAGGGAAATCCTTAATACCAGTTAACATCACATGAAACACTATATGAATCCTATATTCTTTACTTAAAGGAGACTAGAGTGGTAAATGTGTGTTATACAAGGCAGAATACCATTGAAATAGAGAAAGAAACACTTTCGGCAGCTTTGGAAAGCCTTACACTTCACTGAAATGTAGTACTACACTCTATAACACAGTTGAGAGACTATGTTCCTAGCTCCCTCAGTTCATAACAGTGTGTAGGAAGTTGTTTGATAAAGTGGGCAAAGCTTATACTTGGGCCTGAAGGCAGAATATAGGAAACTACATGAAAACATGAATAATTCATTGAAAATGACTGTAAACAGATGAGAACTTGTTTAGAACAGCTGAAAGAGAATCTCCAAGTCAGTTCTTAGTGTAGAAATGGTAGCTAAGATCCGGGAAATCCTTAATTCGAGTTAAGATCACATGAAACACTGTATGAATCCTATATTCTTTACTTAAAGGAGACTAGAGTGGTAAATGTGTGTTATATAAGGCAGAATACCATTGAAATAGAGAAAGAAACACGTTTGGCAGCTTTGGAAAGCCTTACACTTCACTGAAATGTAGTACTACACTCTATAACACAGTTGAGAGACAATGTTCCCTAGCTCACTCAGTTCATAACAGTGTGTAGGAAGTTGTTTGATAAAGTGGGCAAAGCTTATACTTGGGCCAGAAGGCAGAATATAGGAAACTACATGAAAACATGAATAATTCATTGAAAATGACTGTAAACAGATGAGAACTTGTTTAGAACAGCTGAAAGAGAATCTCCAAGTCAGTTCTTAGTGTAGAAAAGGTAGCTAAGATAAGGAAAATCCTTAATTCGAGATAAGATAACATCAAACACTGTATGAATCCTATATTCATTACTTAAAGGAGACTAGAGTGGTAAATGTGTGTTATACAAGGAAGAATACCATTGAAATAGAGAAAGAAACACGTTCGGCAGCTTTGGAAAGGCTTACACTTCACTGAAATGTAGTACTACACTCTATAACACAGTTGAGAGACAATGTTCCCGAGCTGCTTCAGTTCATAACAGTGTGTAGGAAGTTGTTTGATAACGTGGGCAAGCTTATACTTGGACCAGAAGGCAGAATATAGGAAACTACGTGAAAACATGGATAATTCAGAGAAAATGACTGTAAACAGATGAGAACTTGTTTAGAACAGCTCAAAGAGATTCTCCAAATCAGTTCTTAGTGTAGAAAAGGTAGCTAAGATCCGGGAAATCCTTAATTCGAGTTAAGATCACATGAAACACTGTAGGAATCCTATATTCTTTACTTAAAGGAGACTGGAGTTGTAAATGTGTGTTTTACAAGGCAGAATACCATTGAAATAGAGAAAGAAACACTTTCGTCAGCTTTGGAAAGCCTTACACTTCACTGAAATATAGTACTACACTCTGTAACACAGTTGAGAGACAATGTTCCCGAGCTGCCTTAGTTCAAAACAGTGTGTATTAACTTGTTTGATAAAGTGGGCAAAGCTTATACTTGGACCAGAAGGCAGAATATAGGAAACTACATGAAAACATGGATAATTCAGAGAAAATGACTGTAAATAGATGAGAACTTGTTTAGAACAGCTCAAAGAGATTCTCCAGTCAATTCTTAGTGTAGTAAAGGTAGCTAAGATCCGGGAAATCCTTAATTCGAGTTCAGATCACATGAAACACTGTATGAATCCTATATTCTTTACTTAAAGGAGAATAGAGTGGTAAATGTGTGTTATACAAGGCAGAATACCATTGAAATAGAGAAAGAAACAAGTTTGGCAGCTTTGGAAAGCCTTACACTTCACTGAAATGTAGTACTACACTCTATAACACAGTTGAGAGACAATGTTCCCTAGCTCCCTCAGTTCATAACAGTGTGTAGGAAGTTGTTTGATAAAGTGGCCAAAGCTTATACTTGGGCCAGAAGGCAGAATATAGGAAACTACATGAAAACATGAATAATTCAGTGAAAATGACTGTAAACAGATGAGAACTTGTTTAGAACTGCTGAAAGAGAATCTCCAAGTCAGTTCTTAGTGTAGAAAAGGTAGCTGAGATAAGGAAAATCCTTCATTCGAGTTAAGATAACATCAAACACTGTATGAATCCTATATTCATTACTTAAAGGAGACTAGAGTGGTAAATGTGTATTATACAAGGCAGAATACCATTGAAATAGAGAAAGAAACACGTTCGGCAGCTTTGGAAAGCCTTACACTTCACTGAAATGTAGTACTACACTCTATAACACAGTTGAGAGACAATGTTCCCTAGCTCCCTCAGTTCATAACAGTGTGTAGGAAGTTGTTTGATAAAGTGGGCAAAGCTTATACTTGGGCCAGAAGGCAAAATATAGGAAAATACATGAAAAGATGAATAATTCACTGAAAATGAATGTAAACAGATGAGAACTTGTTTAGAACAGCTGAAAGAGAATCTCCAAGTCAGTTCTTAGTGTAGAAAAGGTAGCTAAGATAAGGGAAATCCTTAATACCAGTTAACATCACATGAAACACTATATGAATCCTATATTCTTTACTTAAAGGAGACTAGAGTGGTAAATGTGTGTTACACAAGGCAGAATACCATTGAAATAGAGAAAGAAACACTTTCGGCAGCTTTGGAAAGCCTTACACTTCACTGAAATGTAGTACTACACTCTATAACACAGTTGAGAGACTATGTTCCTAGCTCCCTCAGTTCATAACAGTGTGTAGGAAGTTGTTTGATAAAGTGGGCAAAGCTTATACTTGGGCCTGAAGGCAGAATATAGGAAACTACATGAAAACATGAATAATTCATTGAAAATGACTATAAACAGATGAGAACTTGTTTAGAACAGCTGAAAGAGAATCTCCAAGTCAGTTCTTAGTGTAGAAAAGGTAGCTAAGATCCGGGAAATCCTTAATTCGAGTTAAGATCACATGAAACACTGTATGAATCCTATATTCTTTACTTAAAGGAGACTAGAGTGGTAAATGTGTGTTATATAAGGCAGAATACCATTGAAATAGAGAAAGAAACACGTTTGGCAGCTTTGGAAAGCCTTACACTTCACTGAAATGTAGTACTACACTCTATAACACAGTTGAGAGACAATGTTCCCTAGCTCACTCAGTTCATAACAGTGTGTAGGAAGTTGTTTGATAAAGTGGGCAAAGCTTATACTTGGGCCAGAAGGCAGAATATAGGAAACTACATGAAAACATGAATAATTCATTGAAAATGACTGTAAACAGATGAGAACTTGTTTAGAACAGCTGAAAGAGAATCTCCAAGTCAGTTCTTAGTGTAGAAAAGGTAGCTAAGATAAGGAAAATCCTTAATTCGAGATAAGATAACATCAAACACTGTATGAATCCTATATTCATTACTTAAAGGAGACTAGAGTGGTAAATGTGTGTTATACAAGGCAGAATACCATTGAAATAGAGAAAGAAACACGTTCGGCAGCTTTGGAAAGGCTTACACTTCACTGAAATGTAGTACTACACTCTATAACACAGTTGAGAGACAATGTTCCCGAGCTGCTTCAGTTCATAACAGTGTGTAGGAAGTTGTTTGATAACGTGGGCAAGCTTATACTTGGACCAGAAGGCAGAATATAGGAAACTACATGAAAACATGGATAATTCAGAGAAAATGACTGTAAACAGATGAGAACTTGTTTAGAACAGCTCAAAGAGATTCTCCAAATCAGTTCTTAGTGTAGAAAAGGTAGCTAAGATCCGGGAAATCCTTAATTCGAGTTAAGATCACATGAAACACTGTAGGAATCCTATATTCTTTACTTAAAGGAGACTGGAGTTGTAAATGTGTGTTTTACAAGGCAGAATACCATTGAAATAGAGAAAGAAACACTTTCGTCAGCTTTGGAAAGCCTTACACTTCACTGAAATATAGTACTACACTCTGTAACACAGTTGAGAGACAATGTTCCCGAGCTGCCTCAGTTCAAAACAGTGTGTATTAAGTTGTTTGATAAAGTGGGCAAAGCTTATACTTGGACCAGAAGGCAGAATATAGGAAACTACATGAAAACATGGATAATTCAGAGAAAATGACTGTAAACAGATGAGAACTTGTTTAGAACCGCTCAAAGAGATTCTCCAGTCAGTTCTTATTGTAGTAATTGTAGCTAAGATCCGGGAAATCCTTAATTCGAGTTAAGATCACATGAAACACTGTATGAATCCTATATTCTTTACTTAAAGGAGACTAGAGTGCTAAATGTGTATTATACGAGGTAGAATACCATTGAAATAGAGAATTAAACACGTTTGGCAGCTTTGGAAAGCCTTACACTTCACTGAAATGTAGTACTACACTCTATAACACAGTTGAGAGACAATGTTCGCGAGCTGCCTCAGTTCATAACAGTGTGTAGGAAGTTGTTTGATAAAGTGGGCAAAGCTTATACTTGGACCAGAAGGCAGAATATAGGAAACCACATGAAAACATGGATAATTCAGAGAAAATGACTGTAAACAGATGAGAATTTTTTAGAACAGCTCAAAGAAATTCTCCAAGTCAGTTCTTAGTGTAGAAAAGGTAGCTAAGATCCGGGAAATCCTTAATTCAAGTTAAGATCACAAGAGACACTGATGTAATCCTATATTCTTTACTTAAAGTAGACTGGAGTGGTAAATGTGTGTTTTACAAGGCAGAATACCATTGAAATAGAGAAAAAAACACGTTTGGCAGCTTTGGAAGGCCTTACACTTCACTGAAATATAGTACTACACTCTGTAACACAGTTGAGCGACAATGTTCCCGAGCTGCCTCAGTTCATAACAGTGTGTAGGAAGTTGTTTGATAAAGTGGGCAAAGCTTAAACTTGGACCGGAAGGCAGAATATAGGAAACTACATGAAAACATGGATAATTCA
Organism: Pipistrellus hanaki; assembly: GCF_964339955.1. Lineage (NCBI taxonomy): Eukaryota > Metazoa > Chordata > Mammalia > Chiroptera > Vespertilionidae > Pipistrellus > Pipistrellus hanaki. The sequence goes on from NC_140511.1 coordinate 1,213,746, forward strand.
GAGAAAATGACTGGAAACAGATGAGAACTTGTTTAGAACAGCTGAAAGAGATTCTCCAAATCAGTTCTTAGTGTAGAAAAGGTAGCTAAGATCCGGGAAATCCTTAATTCAAGTTAAGATCACATGAGACACTGTAGTAATCCTATATTCTTTACTTAAAGGAGACTGGAGTGGTAAATGTGTGTTTTACAAGGCAGAATACCATTGAAATAGAGAAAAAAACACGTTTGGCAGCTTTGGAAAGCCTTACACTTCACTGAAATGTAGTACTACACTCTATAACACAGTTGAGAGACAATGTTCCCGAACTGCCTCAGTTCATAACAGTGTGTAGGAAGTTGTTTGATAAAGTGGGCAAAGCTTATACTTGGACAAGAAGGCAGAATATAGGAAACTACATGAAAACATGGATAATTCAGAGAAAATGACTGTAAACAGATGATAATTTTTTAGAACAGCTCAAAGAAATTCTCCAAGTCAGTTCTTAGTGTAGAAAAGGTAGCTAAGATCCGGGAAATCCTTAATTCAAGTTAAGATCACATGAGACACTGTTGTAATCCTATATTCTTTACTTAAAGGAGACTGGAGTGGTAAATGTGTGTTATACAAGGCAGAATACCATTGAAATAGAGAAAGAAACAAGTTCGGCAGCTTTGGAAAGCCTTACACTTCACTGAAATGTAGTACTACATTCTATAACACAGTTGAGAGACAATGTTCCCGAACTGCCTCAGTTCATAACAGTGTGTAGGAAGTTGTTTGATAAAGTGGGCAAAGCTTATACTTGGTCAAGAAGGCAGAATATAGGAAACTAAATGAAAACATGGATAATTCAGAGAAAATGACTGGAAACAGATGAGAACTTGTTTAGAACTGCTGAAAGAGATTCTCCAAATCAGTTCTTAGTGTAGAAAAGGTAGCTAAGATCCGGGAAATCCTTAATTCGAGTTAAGATGACTTGAAACACTGTAGGAATCCTATATTCTTTACTTAAAGGAGACTGGAGTTGTAAATGTGTGTTTTACAAGGCAGAATACCATTGAAATAGAGAAAGAAACACTTTCGTAAGCTTTGGAAAGCCTTACACTTCACTGAAATATAGTACTACTCTCTGTAACACAGTTGAGAGACAATGTTCCCGAGCTGCCTCAGTTCATCACAGTGTGTAGGAGGTTGTTTGATAAAGTGGGCAAAGCTTATACTTGGACCAGAAGGCAGAATATAGGAAACTACATGAAAACATGGATAATTCAGAGAAAATGACTGGAAACAGATGAGAACTTGTTTAGAACTGCTGAAAGAGATTCTCCAAATCAGTTCTTAGTGTAGAAAAGGTAGCTTTATATCCGGGAAATCCTTAATTCGAGTTAAGATGACTTGAAACACTGTAGGAATCCTATATTCTTTACTTAAAGGAGACTGGAGTTGTAAATGTGTGTTTTACAAGGCAGAATACCATTGAAATAGAGAAAGAAACACTTTCGTCAGCTTTGGAAAGCCTTACACTTCACTGAAATATAGTACTACACTCTGTAACACAGTTGAGAGAAAATGTTCCCGAGCTGCCTCAGTTCATAACAGTGTGTAGGAGGTTGTTTGATAAAGTGGGCAAAGCTTATACTTGGAACAGAAGGCAGAATATAGGAAACTACATGAAAACATGGATAATTCAGAGAAAATGACTGTAAACAGATGAGAACTTGTTTAGAACAGCTGAAAGAGATTCTCCAGTCAGTTCTTAGCGTAGTAAAGGTAGCTAAGATCCGGGAAATCCTTAATTCGAGTTAAGATCCCATGAAACACTGTATGAATCCTATATTCTTTACTTAAAGGAGACTGGAGTTGTAAATGTGTGTTTTACAAGGCAGAATACCATTGAAATAGAGAAAGAAACACTTTCGTCAGCTTTGGAAAGCCTTACACTTCACTGAAATATAGTACTACACTCTGTAACACAATTGAGAGACAATGTTCCCGAGCTGCCTCAGTTCATAACAGTGTGTAGGAAGTTGTTTGATAACGTGGGCAAAGCTTATACTTGGACCAGAAGGCAGAATATAGGAAACTACATGAAAACATGGATAATTCAGAGAAAATGACTGTAAACAGATGAGAACTTGTTTAGAACCGCTCAAAGAGATTCTCCAGTCAGTTCTTAGCGTAGTAAAGGTAGCTAAGGTCCGGGAAATCCTTAATTCGAGTTAAGATGACATGAAACACTGTATGAATCCTATATTCTTTACTTAAAGGAGACTAGTGTGGTAAATGTGTGTTATACAAGGCAGGATACCATTGAAATAGAGAAAGAAACACGTTCGGCAGCTTTGGAAAGCCTTATACTTCACTGAAATGTAGTACTACACTCTGTAACACAGTTGAGAGACAATGTTCCCGAGCTGCTTCAGTTCATAACAGTGTGTAGAAAGTTGTTTGATAAAGTGGGCAAAGTTTAACTTGGACCAGAAGGCAGAATATAGGAAACTACATGAAAACATGGATTATTCAGAGAAAATGACTGGAAACAGATGAGAACTTGTTTAGATCAGCTGAAAGAGATTCTCCAAATCAGTTCTTAGTGTAGAAAAGGTAGCTAAGATCCAGGAAATCCTTAATTCAAGTTAAGATGACTTGAAACACTCTATGAATCCTATATTCTTACTTAAAGGAGACTAGAGTGGTAAATGTGTGTTATACAAGGCAGAATACCATTGAAATAGAGAAAGAAACAAGTTCGGCAGCTTTGGAAAGCCTTACACTTCACTGAAATATAGTACTACACTCTGTAACACAGTTGAGAGACAATGTTCCCGAGCTGCCTCAGTTCATAACAGTGTGTAGGAAGTTGTTTGATAAAGTGGGCAAAGCTTAAACTTGGACCAGAAGGCAGAATATAGGAAACTACATGAAAACATGGATAATTCAGAGAAAATGACTGGAAACAGATGAGAACTTGTTTAGAACAGCTGAAAGAGATTCTCCAAATCAGTTCTTAGTGTAGAAAAGGTAGCTAAGATCCGGGAAATCCTTAATTCAAGTTAAGATCACATGAAACACTGTATGAATCCTATATTCTTTACTTAAAGGAGACTGGAGTGGTAAATGTGTGTTTTACAAGGCAGAATACCATTGAAATAGAGAAAAAAAACACGTTTGGCAGCTTTGGAAAGCCTTACACTTCACTGAAATGTAGTACTACACTCTATAACACAGTTGAGAGACAATGTTCCCGAACTGCCTCAGTTCATAACAGTGTGTAGGAAGTTGTTTGATAAAGTGGGCAAAGCTTATACTTGGACAAGAAGGCAGAATATAGGAAACTACATGAAAACATGGATAATTCAGAGAAAATGACTGTAAACAGATGAGAATTTTTTAGAACAGCTCAAAGAAATTCTCCAAGTCAGTTCTTAGTGTAGAAAAGGTAGCTAAGATCCGGGAAATCCTTAATTCAAGTTAAGATCACATGAGACACTGTTGTAATCCTATATTCTTTACTTAAAGGAGACTGGAGTGGTAAATGTGTGTTTTACAAGGCAGAATACCATTGAAATAGAGAAAGAAACACTTTCGTCAGCTTTGGAAAGCCTTACACTTCACTGAAATATAGTACTACTCTGTGTAACACAGTTGAGAGACAATGTCCCCGAGCTGCCTCAGTTCATAACAGTGTGTAGGAGGTTCTTTGATAAAGTGGGCAAAGCTTATACTTGGACCAGAAGGCAGAATATAGGAAACTACATGAAAACATGGATAATTCAGAGAAAATGACTGTAAACAAATGAGAACTTGTTTAGAACAGCTGAAAGAGATTCTCCAGTCAGTTCTTAGCGTAGTAAAGGTAGCTAAGATCCGGGAAATCCTTAATTCGAGTTAAGATCACATGAAACACTGTATGAATCCTATATTCTTTACTTAAAGGAGACTAGAGTGCTAAATGTGTATTATACGAGGTAGAATACCATTGAAATAGAGAAAGAAACAAGTTCGGCAGCTTTGTAAAGCCTTACACTTCACTGAAATGTAGTACTACACTCTATAACACAGTTGAGAGACAATGTTCCCGAACTGCCTCAGTTCATAACAGTGTGTAGGAAGTTGTTTGATAAAGTGAGCAAAGCTTATACTTGGTCAAGAAGGCAGAATATAGGAAACTAAATGAAAACATGGATAATTCAGAGAAAATGACTGGAAACAGATGAGAACTTCTTTAGAACTGCTGAAAGAGATTCTCCAAATCAGTTCTTAGTGTAGAAAAGGTAGCTAAGACCGGGAAATCCTTAATTCGAGTTAAGATGACTTGAAACACTGTAGGAATCCTATATTCTTTACTTAAAGGAGACTGGAGTTGTAAATGTGTGTTTTACAAGGCAGAATACCATTTAAATAGAGAAAGAAACACTTTCGTAAGCTTTGGAAAGCCTTACACTTCACTGAAGTATAGTACTACTCTACGTAACACAGTTGAGAGACAATGTTCCCGAGCTGCCTCAGTTCATAACAGTGTGTAGGAGGTTGTTTGATAAAGTGGGCAAAGCTTATACTTGGACCAGAAGGCAGAATATAGGAAACTATATGAAAACATGGATAATTCAGAGAAAATGACTGGAAACAGATGAGAACTTGTTTAGAACTGCTGAAAGAGATTCTCCAAATCAGTTCTTAGTGTAGAAAAGGTAGCTTTAGATCCGGGAAATCCTTAATTCGAGTTAAGATGACTTGAAACACTGTAGGAATCCTATATTCTTTACTTAAAGGAGACTGGAGTTGTAAATGTGTGTTTTACAAGGCAGAATACCATTGAAATAGAGAAAGAAACACTTTCGTCAGCTTTGGAAAGCCTTACACTTCACTGAAATATAGTACTACACTCTGTAACACAGTTGAGAGAAAATGATCCCGAGCTGCCTCAGTTCATAACAGTGTGTAGGAGGTTGTTTGATAAAGTGGGCAAAGCTTATACTTGGACCAGAAGGCAGAATATAGGAAACTACATGAAAACATGGATAATTCAGAGAAAATGACTGTAAACAGATGAGAACTTGTTTAGAACAGCTCAAAGAAATTCTCCAAGTCAGTTCTTAGTGTAGAAAAGGTAGCTAAGATCCGGGAAATCCTTAATTCAAGTTAAGATCACATGAGACACTGTAGTAATCCTATATTCTTTACTTAAAGGAGACTGGAGTGGTAAATGTGTGTTTTACAAGGCAGAATACCATTGAAATAGAGAAAAAAACACGTTTGGCAGCTTTGGAAGTCCTTACACTTCACTGAAATATAGTACTACACTCTGTAATACAGTTGAGAGACAATGTTCCCGAGCTGCCTCAGTTCATAACAGTGTGTAGGAAGTTGTTTGATAAAGTGGGCAAAGCTTAAACTTGGACCAGAAGGCAGAATATAGGAAACTACATGAAAACATGGATAATTCAGAGAAAATGACTGGAAACAGATGAGAACTTGTTTAGAACAGCTGAAAGAGATTCTCCAAATCAGTTCTTAGTGTAGAAAAGGTAGCTAAGATCCGGGAAATTCTTAATTCGAGTTAAGATCACATGAAACACTGTAGGAATCCTATATTCTTTACTTAAAGGAGTCTGGAGTTGTAAATGTGTGTTTTACAACGCAGAATACCATTGAAATAGAGAAAGAAACACTTTCGTCAGCTTTGGAAAGCCTTACACTTCACTGAAATATAGTACTACACTCTGTAACACAGTTGAGAGACAATGTTCCCGAGCTGCCTAAGTTCAAAACAGTGTGTATTAAGTTGTTTGATAAAGTGGGCAAAGCTTAAACTTGGACCAGAAGGCAGAATATAGGAAACTACATGAAAACATGGATAATTCAGAGAAAATGACTGGAAACAGATGAGAACTTGTTTAGAACAGCTGAAAGAGATTCTCCAAATCAGTTCTTAGTGTAGAAAAGGTAGCTAAGATCCGGGAAATCCTTAATTCGAGTTAAGATCACATGAAACACTGTAGGAATCCTATATTCTTTACTTAAATGAGTCTGGAGTTGTAAATGTGTGTTTTACAACGCAGAATACCATTGAAATAGAGAAAGAAACACTTTCGTCAGCTTTGGAAAGCCTTACACTTCACTGAAATATAGTACTACACTCTGTAACACAGTTGAGAGACAATGTTCCCGAGCTGCCTAAGTTCAAAACAGTGTGTATTAAGTTGTTTGATAAAGTGGGCAAAGCTTATACATGGACCAGAAGGCAGAATATAGGAAACTACATGAAAACATGGATAATTCAGAGAAAATGACTGTAAACAGATGAGAACTTGTTTAGAACAGCTCAAAGAGATTCTCCAGTCAATTCTTAGTGTAGTAAAGGTAGCTAAGATCCGGGAAATCCTTAATTCGAGTTCAGATCACATGAAACACTGTATGAATCCTATATTCTTTACTTAAAGGAGAATAGAGTGGTAAATGTGTGTTATACAAGGCAGAATACCATTGAAATAGAGAAAGGAACACGATCGGTAGCTTTGGAAAGCCTTATACTTCACTGAAATGTAGTACTACACTCTATAACACAGTTGAGAGACAATGTTCCCGAGCTGCCTCAGTTCATAACAGTGTGTAGGAAGTTCTTTGATAAAGGGGGCAAAGCTTATACTTGGTCCAAAAGGCAGAATATAGGAAACTACATGAAAACATGGATAATTCAGAGAAAATGACTGTAAACAGATGAGAACTTGTTTAGAACCGCTCACAGAGATTCTCCAGTCAGTTCTTAGCGTAGTAAAGGTAGCTAAGATCCGGGAAATCCTTAATTCGAGTTAAGATGACATGAAACACTGTATGAATCCTATATTCTTTACTTAAAGGAGACTAGAGTGGTAAATGTGTGTTATACAAGGCAGAATACCATTGAAATAGAGAAAGAAACACGTTCGGCAGCTTTGGAAAGCCTTATACTTCACTGAAATGTAGTACTACACTCTGTAACACAGTTGAGAGACAATGTTCCCGAGCTGCTTCAGTTCATAACAGTGTGTAGGAAGTTGTTTGATTACGTGGGCAAAGCTTATACTTGGACCAGAAGGCAGAATATAGGAAACTTCATGAAAACATGGATAATTCAGAGAAAATGACTGGAAACAGATGAGAACTTGTTTAGATCAGCTGAAAGAGATTCTCCAAATCAGTTCTTAGTGTAGAAAAGGTAGCTAAGATACAGGAAATCCTTAATTCAAGTTAAGATGACTTGAAACACTCTATGAATCCTATATTCTTACTTAAAGGAGACTAGAGTGGTAAATGTGTGTTATACAAGGCAGAATACCATTGAAATAGAGAAAGAAACAAGTTCGGCAGCTTTGGAAAGCCTTACACTTCACTGAAATGTAGTACTACACTCTATAACACAGTTGAGAGACAATGTTCCCGAACTGCCTCAGTTCATAACAGTGTGTAGGAAGTTGTTTGATAAAGTGGGCAAAGCTTATACTTGGTCAAGAAGGCAGAATATAGGAAACTAAATGAAAACATGGATAATTCAGAGAAAATGACTGGAAACAGATGAGAACTTGTTTAGAACTGCTGAAAGAGATTCTCCAAATCAGTTCTTAGTGTAGAAAAGGTAGCTAAGATCCGGGAAATCCTTAATTCGAGTTAAGATGACTTGAAACACTGTAGGAATCCTATATTCTTTACTTAAAGGAGACTGGAGTTGTAAATGTGTGTTTTACAAGGCAGAATACCATTGAAATAGAGAAAGAAACACTTTCGTCAGCTTTGGAAAGCCTTACACTTCACTGAAATATAGTACTACTCTCTGTAACACAGTTGAGAGACAATGTCCCCGAGCTGCCTCAGTTCATAACAATGTGTAGGAGGTTGTTTGATAAAGTGGGCAAAGCTTATACTTGGACCAGAAGCCAGAAAATAGGAAACTACATGAAAACATGGATAATTCAGAGAAAATGACTGGAAACAGATGAGAACTTGTTTAGAATTGCTGAAAGAGATTCTCCAAATCAGTTCTTAGTGTAGAAAAGGTAGCTTTAGATCCGGGAAATCCTTAATTCGAGTTAAGATGACTTGAAACACTGTAGGAATCCTATATTCTTTACTTAAAGGAGACTGGAGTTGTAAATGTGTGTTTTACAAGGCAGAATACCATTGAAATAGAGAAAGAAACACTTTCGTCAGCTTTGGAAAGCCTTACACTTCACTGAAATATAGTACTACACTCTGTAACACAGTTGAGAGAAAATGTTCCCGAGCTGCCTCAGTTCATAACAGTGTGTAGGAGGTTGTTTGATAAAGTGGGCAAAGCTTATACTTGGACCAGAAGGCAGAATATAGGAAACTACATGAAAACATGGATAATTCAGAGAAAATGACTGGAAACAGATGAGAACTTGTTTAGATCAGCTGAAAGAGATTCTCCAAATCAGTTCTTAGTGTAGAAAAGGTAGCTAAGATCCAGGAAATCCTTCATTCAAGTTAAGATGACATGAAACACTCTATGAATCCTATATTCTTACTTAAAGGAGACTAGAGTGGTAAATGTGTGTTATACAAGGCAGAATACCATTGAAATAGAGAAAGAAACAAGTTCGGCAGCTTTGGAAAGCCTTACACTTCACTGAAATGTAGTACTACACTCTATAACACAGTTGAGAGACAATGTTCCCGAACTGCCTCAGTTCATAACAGTGTGTAGGAAGTTGTTTGATAAAGTGGGCAAAGCTTATACTTGGTCAAGAAGGCAGAATATAGGAAACTAAATGAAAACATGGATAATTCAGAGAAAATGACTGGAAACAGATGAGAACTTGTTTAGAACTGCTGAAAGAGATTCTCCAAATCAGTTCTTAGTGTAGAAAAGGTAGCTAAGATCCGGGAAATCCTTAATTCGAGTTAAGATGACTTGAAACACTGTAGGAATCCTATATTCTTTACTTAAAGGAGACTGGAGTGGTAAATGTGTGTTTTACAAGGCAGAATACCATTGAAATAGAGAAAGAAACACGTTTGGCAGCTTTGGAAGGCCTTACACTTCACTGAAATATAGTACTACACTCTGTAACACAGTTGAGAGACAATGTTCCCGAGCTGACTCAGTTCAAAACAGTGTGTAGGAAGTTGTTTGATAAAGTGGGCAAAGCTTATACTTGGACCAGAAGGCAGAATATAGGACTACATGAAAACATGGATAATTCAGAGAAAATGACTGTAAACAGATGAGAACTTGTTTAGAACAGCTCAAAGAGATTCTCCAGTCAGTTCTTAGTGTAGTAAAGGTAGCTAAGATCCGGGAAATCCTTAATTCGAGTTAAGATCACATGAAACACTGTATGAATCCTATATTCTTTACTTAAAGGAGACTAGAGTGCTAAATGTGTGTTATACAAGGTAGAATACCATTGAAATAGAGAATTAAACACGTTTGGCAGCTTTGGAAAGCCTTACACTTCACTGAAATGTAGTACTACACTCTATAACACAGTTGAGAGACAATGTTCCGGAGCTGCCTCAGTTCATAACAGTGTGTAGGAAGTTGTTTGATAAAGTGGGCAAAGCTTATACTTGGACCAGAAGGCAGAATATAGGAAACTACATGAAAACATGGATAATTCAGAGAAAATGACTGTAAACAGATGAGAACTTGTTTAGAACAGCTCAAAGAAATTCTCCAAGTCAGTTCTTAGTGTAGAAAAGGTAGCTAAGATCCGGGAAATCCTTAATTCAACTTAAGATCACATGAAACACTGTATGAATCCTATATTCTTTACTTAAAGGAGACTGGAGTGGTAAATGTGTGTTTTACAAGGCAGAATACCATTGAAATAGAGAAAGAAACATGTTTGGCAGCTTTGGAAGTCCTTACACTTCACTGAAATATAGTACTACACTCTGTAACACAGTTGAGAGACAATGTTCCCGAGCTGACTCAGTTCAAAACAGTGTGTAGGAAGTTGTTTGATAAAGTGGGCAAAGCTTATACTTGGACCAGAAGGCAGAATATAGGACTACATGAAAACATGGATAATTCAGAGAAAATGACTGTAAACAGATGAGAACTTGTTTAGAACAGCTCAAAGAGATTCTCCAGTCAGTTCTTAGTGTAGTAAAGGTAGCTAAGATCCGGGAAATCCTTAATTCGAGTTAAGATCACATGAAACACTGTATGAATCCTATATTCTTTACTTAAAGGAGACTGGAGTTGTAAATGTGTGTTTTACAAGGCAGAATACCATTGAAATAGAGAAAGAAACACTTTCGTCAGCTTTGGAAAGCCTTACACTTCACTGAAATATAGTACTACACTCTGTAACACAGTTGAGAGACAATGTTCCCGAGCTGCCTCAGTTCATAACAGTGTGTAGGAGGTTGTTTGATAAAGTGGGCAAAGCTTATACTTGGACCAGAAGGCAGAATATAGGAAACTACATGAAAACATGGATAATTCAGAGAAAATGACTGTAAACAGATGAGAACTTGTTTAGAACAGCTGAAAGAGATTCTCCAGTCAGTTCTTAGCGTAGTAAAGGTAGCTAAGATCCGGGAAATCCTTAATTCGAGTTAAGATCACATGAAACACTGTATGAATCCTATATTCTTTACTTAAAGGAGACTAGAGTGGTAAATGTGTGTTATACAAGGCAGAATACCATTGAAATAGAGAAAGAAACACGTTCGGCAGCTTTGGAAAGCCTTATACTTCACTGAAATGTAGTACTACACTCTGTAACACAGTTGAGAGACAATGTTCCCGAGCTGCTTCAGTTCATAACAGTGTGTAGGAAGTTGTTTGATAACGTGGGCAAAGCTTATACTTGGACCAGAAGGCAGAATATAGGAAACTACATGAAAACATGGATAATTCAGAGAAAATGACTTTAAACAGGTCAGAACTTGTTTCGAACAGCTCAAAGAGATTCTCCAGTCAGTTCTTATTGTAGTAATTGTAGCTAAGATCCGGGAAATCCTTAATTCGAGTTAAGATCACATGAAACACTGTATGAATCCTATATTCTTTACTTAAAGGAGACTAGAGTGCTAAATGTGTATTATACGAGGTAGAATACCATTGAAATAGAGAATTAAACACGTTTGGCAGCTTTGGAAAGCCTTACACTTCACTGAAATGAAGTACTACACTCTATAACACAGTTGAGAGACAATGTTCCCGAGCTGCCTCAGTTCATAACAGTGTGTAGGAAGTTGTTTGATAAAGTGGGCAAAGCTTATACTTGGACCAGAAGGCAGAATATAGGAAACCACATGAAAACATGGATAATTCAGAGAAAATGACTGTAAACACATGAGAATTTTTTAGAACAGCTCAAAGAATTCTCCAAGTCAGTTCTTAGTGTAGAAAAGGTAGCTAAGATCCGGGAAATCCTTAATTCAAGTTAAGATCACATGAGACACTGTTGTAATCCTATAATCTTTACTTAAAGGAGACTGGAGTGGTAAATGTGTGTTTTAAGAGGCAGAATACCATAGAAATAGAGAAAAAACACGTTTGGCAGCTTTGGAAGGCCTTACACTTCACTGAAATATAGTACTACACTCTGTAACACATTAGAGCGACAATGTTCCCGAGCTGCCTCAGTTCATAACAGTGTGTAGGAAGTTGTTTGATAAAGTGGGCAAAGCTTAAACTTGGACCAGAAGGCAGAATATAGGAAACTACATGAAAACATGAATAATTCAGAGAAAATGACTGGAAACAGATGAGAACTTGTTTAGAACAGCTGAAAGAGATTCTCCAAATCAGTTCTTAGTGTAGAAAAGGTAGCTAAGATCCAGGAAATCCTTAATTCAAGTTAAGATGACTTGAAACACTCTATGAATCCTATATTCTTACTTAAAGGAGACTAGAGTGGTAAATGTGTGTTATACAAGGCAGAATACCATTGAAATAGAGAAAAAAACAGGTTCGGCAGCTTTGGAAAGCCTTACACTACACTGAAATGTAGTACTACACTCTATAACACAGTTGAGAGACAATGTTCCCGAGCTGCCTCAGTTCATAACAGTGTGTAGGAAGTTGTTTGATAAAGTGGCCAAAGCTTATACTTGGGCCGGAAGGCAGAATATAGGAAACTACATGAAAACATGGATAATTCAGAGAAAATGACTGTAAACAGATGAGAACTTGTTTAGAACCGCTCAAAGAGATTCTCCAAGTCAGTTCTTAGTGTAGAAAAGGTAGCTAAGATCCGGGAAATCCTTAATTCAAGTTAAGATGACAGGAAACACTGTATGAATCCTATATTCTTTACTTAAAGGAGACTAGAGTGGTAAATGTGTTTTATACAAGGCAGAATACCATTGAAATAGAGAAAGAAACACGTTCGGCAGCTTTGGAAAGCCTTATACTTCACTGAAATGTAGTACTACACTCTGTAACACAGTTGAGAGACAATGTTCCCGAGCTGCTTCAGTTCATAACAGTGTGTAGGAAGTTGTTTGATAACGTGGGCAAAGCTTATACTTGGACCAGAAGGCAGAATATAGGAAACTACATGAAAACATGGATAATTCAGAGAAAATGACTGTAAACAGATGAGAACTTGTTTAGAACAGCTCAAAGAGATTCTCCAGTCAGTTCTTATTGTAGTAAATGTAGCTAAGATCCGGGAAATCTTTAATTCGTGTTAAGATCACATGAAACACTGTATGAATCCTATATTCTTTACTTAAAGGAGACTAGAGTGCTAAATGTGTGTTATACAAGGTAGAATACCATTGAAATAGAGAATTAAACACGTTTGGCAGCTTTGGAAAGCCTTACACTTCACTGAAATGTAGTACTACACTCTATAACACAGTTGAGAGACAATGTTCCCGAGCTACCTCAGTTCATAACAGTGTTTAGGAAGTTGTTTGATAAAGTGGGCAAAGCTTATACTTGGACCAGAAGGCAGAATATAGGAAACTACATGAAAACATGGATAATTCAGAGAAAATGACTGGAAACAGATGAGAACTTGTTTAGAACTGCTGAAAGAGATTCTCCAAATCAGTTCTTAGTGTAGAAAAGGTAGCTTTAGATCCGGGAAATCCTTAATTCGAGTTAAGATGACTTGAAACACTGAAGGAATCCTATATTCTTTACTTAAAGGAGACTGGAGTTGTAAATGTGTGTTTTACAAGGCAGAATACCAATGAAATAGAGAAAGAAACACTTTCGTCAGCTTTGGAAAGCCTTACACTTCACTGAAATGTAGTACTACACTCTATAACACAGTTGAGAGACAATGTTCCCGAACTGCCTCAGTTCATAACAGTGTGTAGGAAGTTGTTTGATAAAGTGGGCAAAGCTTATACTTGGTCAAGAAGGCAGAAAGTAGGAAACTAAATGAAAACATGGATAATTCAGAGAAAATGACTGGAAACAGATGAGAACTTGTTTAGAACTGCTGAAAGAGATTTTCCAAATCAGTTCTTAGTGTAGAAAAGGTAGCTAAGATCCGGGAAATCCTTAATTCGAGTTAAGATGACTTGAAACACTGTAGGAATCCTATATTCTTTACTTAAAGGAGACTGGAGTTGTAAATGTGTGTTTTACAAGGCAGAATACCATTGAAATAGAGAAAGAAACACGTTTGGCAGCTTTGGAAGGCCTTACACTTCACTGAAATATAGTACTACACTCTATAACACAGTTGAGAGAAAATGTTCCCGAGCTGCCTCAGTTCATAACAGTGTGTAGGAGGTTGTTTGATAAAGTGGGCAAAGCTTATACTTGGACCAGAAGGCAGAATATAGGAAACTACATGAAAACATGGATAATTCAGAGAAAATGACTGTAAACAGATGAGAACTTGTTTAGAACAGCTCAAAGAGATTCTCCAGTCAGTTCTTATTGTAGTAAATGTAGCTAAGATCCGGGAAATCCTTAATTCGAGTTCAGATCACATGAAACACTGTATGAATCCTATATTCTTTACTTAAAGGAGACTAGAGTGCTAAATGTGTATTATACGAGGTAGAATACCATTGAAATAGAGAATTAAACACGTTTGGCAGCTTTGGAAAGCCTTACACTTCACTGAAATGTAGTACTACACTCTATAACACAGTTGAGAGACAATGTTCGCGAGCTGCCTCAGTTCATAACAGTGTGTAGGAAGTTGTTTGATAAAGTGGGCAAAGCTTATACTTGGACCAGAAGGCAGAATATAGGAAACCACATGAAAACATGGATAATTCAGAGAAAATGACTGTAAACAGATGAGAATTTTTTAGAACAGCTCAAAGAAATTCTCCAAGTCAGTTCTTAGTGTAGAAAAGGTAGCTAAGATCCGGGAAATCCTTAATTCAAGTTAAGATCACAAAAGACACTGTTGTAATCCTATATTCTTTACTTAAAGGAGACTGGAGTGGTAAATGTGTGTTTTACAAGGCAGAATACCATTGAAATAGAGAAAAAAACACGTTTGGCAGCTTTGGAAGGCCTTACACTTCACTGAAATATAGTACTACACTCTGTAACACAGTTGAGCGACAATGTTCCCGAGCTGCCTCAGTTCATAACAGTGTGTAGGAAGTTGTTTGATAAAGTGGGCAAAGCTTAAACTTGGACCAGAAGGCAGAATATAGGAAACTACATGAAAACATGGATAATTCAGAGAAAATGACTGGAAACAGATGAGAACTTGTTTAGATCAGCTGAAAGAGATTCTCCAAATCAGTTCTTAGTGTAGAAAAGGTAGCTAAGATCCAGGAAATCCTTAATTCAAGTTAAGATGACTTGAAACACTCTATGAATCCTATATTCTTACTTAAAGGAGACTAGAGTGGTAAATGTGTGTTATACAAGGCAGAATACCATTGAAATAGAGAAAGAAACAAGTTCGGCAGCTTCGGAAAGCCTTACACATCACTGAAATGTAGTACTACACTCTATAACACAGTTGAGAGACAATGTTCCCGAACTGCCTCAGTTCATAACAGTGTGTAGGAAGTTGTTTGATAAAGTGGGCAAAGCTTATACTTGGTCAAGAAGGCAGAATATAGGAAACTAAATGAAAACATGGATAATTCAGAGAAAATGACTGGAAACAGATGAGAACTTGTTTAGAACTGCTGAAAGAGATTCTCCAAATCAGTTCTTAGTGTAGAAAAGGTAGCTAAGATCCGGGAAATCCTTAATTCGAGTTAAGATGACTTGAAACACTGTAGGAATCCTATATTCTTTACTTAAAGGAGACTGGAGTTGTAAATGTGTGTTTTACAAGGCAGAATACCATTGAAATAGAGAAAGAAACAAGTTCGGCAGCTTCGGAAAGCCTTACACTTCACTGAAATGTAGTACTACACTCTATAACACAGTTGAGAGACAATGTTCCCGAACTGCCTCAGTTCATAACAGTGTGTAGGAAGTTGTTTGATAAAGTGGGCAAAGCTTATACTTGGTCAAGAAGGCAGAATATAGGAAACTACATGAAAACATGGATAATTCAGAGAAAATGACTGTAAACAGATGAGAACTTGTTTAGAACAGCTCAAAGAGATTCTCCAGTCAGTTCTTATTGTAGTAAATGTAGCTAAGATCCGGGAAATCTTTAATTCGAGTTAAGATCACATGAAACACTGTATGAATCCTATATTCTTTACTTAAAGGAGACTAGAGTGCTAAATGTGTGTTATACAAGGTAGAATACCATTGAAATAGAGAATTAAACACGTTTGGCAGCTTTGGACAGCCTTACACTTCACTAAAATGTAGTACAACACTCTATAACACAGTTGAGAGGCAATGTTCCCGAGCTGCCTCAGTTCATAACAGTGTGTAGGAAGTTGTTTGATAAAGTGGGCAAAGCTTAAACTTGGACCAGAAGGCAGAATATAGGAAACTACATGAAAACATGGATAATTCAGAGAAAATGACTGGAAACATATGAGAACTTGTTTAGAAGAGCTGAAAGAGATTCTCCAAATCAGTTCTTAGTGTAGAAAAGGTAGCTAAGATCCGGGAAATCCTTAATTCAAGTTAAGATCACATGAAACACTGTATGAATCCTATATTCTTTACTTAAAGGAGACTGGAGTGGTAAATGTGTGTTTCACAAGGCAGAATACCATTGAAATAGAGAAAGAAACACGTTTGGCAGCTTCGGAAATCCTTACACTTCACTGAAATATAGTACTACACTCTGTAACACAGTTGAGAGACAATGTTCCCGAGCTGCCTCAGTTCAAAACAGTGTGTATTAAGTTGTTTGATAAAGTGGGCAAAGCTTATACTTGGACCAGAAGGCAGAATATAGGAAACTACATGAAAACATGGATAATTCAGAGAAAATGACTGTAAACAGATGAGAACTTGTTTAGAACCGCTCAAAGAGATTCTCCAGTCAGTTCTTATTGTAGTAATTGTAGCTAAGATCCGGGAAATCCTTAATTCGAGTTAAGATCACATGAAACACTGTATGAATCCTATATTCTTTACTTAAAGGAGACTAGAGTGCTAAATGTGTATTATACGAGGTAGAATACCATTGAAATAGAGAATTAAACACGTTTGGCAGCTTTGGAAAGCCTTACACTTCACTGAAATGTAGTACTACACTCTATAACACAGTTGAGAGACAATGTTCGCGAGCTGCCTCAGTTCATAACAGTGTGTAGGAAGTTGTTTGATAAAGTGGGCAAAGCTTATACTTGGACCAGAAGGCAGAATATAGGAAACCACATGAAAACATGGATAATTCAGAGAAAATGACTGTAAACAGATGAGAATTTTTTAGAACAGCTCAAAGAAATTCTCCAAGTCAGTTCTTAGTGTAGAAAAGGTAGCTAAGATCCGGGAAATCCTTAATTCAAGTTAAGATCACAAGAGACACTGATGTAATCCTATATTCTTTACTTAAAGTAGACTGGAGTGGTAAATGTGTGTTTTACAAGGCAGAATACCATTGAAATAGAGAAAAAAACACGTTTGGCAGCTTTGGAAGGCCTTACACTTCACTGAAATATAGTACTACACTCTGTAACACAGTTGAGCGACAATGTTCCCGAGCTGCCTCAGTTCATAACAGTGTGTAGGAAGTTGTTTGATAAAGTGGGCAAAGCTTAAACTTGGACCGGAAGGCAGAATATAGGAAACTACATGAAAACATGGATAATTCAGAGAAAATGACTGGAAACAGATGAGAACTTGTTTAGAACAGCTGAAAGAGATTCTCCAAATCAGTTCTTAGTGTAGAAAAGGTAGCTAAGATCCGGGAAATCCTTAATTCAAGTTAAGATCACATGAGACACTGTAGTAATCCTATATTCTTTACTTAAAGGAGACTGGAGTGGTAAATGTGTGTTTTACAAGGCAGAATACCATTGAAATAGAGAAAAAAACACGTTTGGCAGCTTTGGAAAGCCTTACACTTCACTGAAATGTAGTACTACACTCTATAACACAGTTGAGAGACAATGTTCCCGAACTGCCTCAGTTCATAACAGTGTGTAGGAAGTTGTTTGATAAAGTGGGCAAAGCTTATACTTGGACAAGAAGGCAGAATATAGGAAACTACATGAAAACATGGATAATTCAGAGAAAATGACTGTAAACAGATGATAATTTTTTAGAACAGCTCAAAGAAATTCTCCAAGTCAGTTCTTAGTGTAGAAAAGGTAGCTAAGATCCGGGAAATCCTTAATTCAAGTTAAGATCACATGAGACACTGTTGTAATCCTATATTCTTTACTTAAAGGAGACTGGAGTGGTAAATGTGTGTTATACAAGGCAGAATACCATTGAAATAGAGAAAGAAACAAGTTCGGCAGCTTTGGAAAGCCTTACACTTCACTGAAATGTAGTACTACACTCTATAACACAGTTGAGAGACAATGTTCCCGAACTGCCTCAGTTCATAACAGTGTGTAGGAAGTTGTTTGATAAAGTGGGCAAAGCTTATACTTGGTCAAGAAGGCAGAATATAGGAAACTAAATGAAAACATGGATAATTCAGAGAAAATGACTGGAAACAGATGAGAACTTGTTTAGAACTGCTGAAAGAGATTCTCCAAATCAGTTCTTAGTGTAGAAAAGGTAGCTAAGATCCGGGAAATCCTTAATTCGAGTTAAGATGACTTGAAACACTGTAGGAATCCTATATTCTTTACTTAAAGGAGACTGGAGTTGTAAATGTGTGTTTTACAAGGCAGAATACCATTGAAATAGAGAAAGAAACACTTTCGTAAGCTTTGGAAAGCCTTACACTTCACTGAAATATAGTACTACTCTCTGTAACACAGTTGAGAGACAATGTTCCCGAGCTGCCTCAGTTCATCACAGTGTGTAGGAGGTTGTTTGATAAAGTGGGCAAAGCTTATACTTGGACCAGAAGGCAGAATATAGGAAACTACATGAAAACATGGATAATTCAGAGAAAATGACTGGAAACAGATGAGAACTTGTTTAGAACTGCTGAAAGAGATTCTCCAAATCAGTTCTTAGTGTAGAAAAGGTAGCTTTATATCCGGGAAATCCTTAATTCGAGTTAAGATGACTTGAAACACTGTAGGAATCCTATATTCTTTACTTAAAGGAGACTGGAGTTGTAAATGTGTGTTTTACAAGGCAGAATACCATTGAAATAGAGAAAGAAACACTTTCGTCAGCTTTGGAAAGCCTTACACTTCACTGAAATATAGTACTACACTCTGTAACACAGTTGAGAGAAAATGTTCCCGAGCTGCCTCAGTTCATAACAGTGTGTAGGAGGTTGTTTGATAAAGTGGGCAAAGCTTATACTTGGAACAGAAGGCAGAATATAGGAAACTACATGAAAACATGGATAATTCAGAGAAAATGACTGTAAACAGATGAGAACTTGTTTAGAACAGCTGAAAGAGATTCTCCAGTCAGTTCTTAGCGTAGTAAAGGTAGCTAAGATCCGGGAAATCCTTAATTCGAGTTAAGATCCCATGAAACACTGTATGAATCCTATATTCTTTACTTAAAGGAGACTGGAGTTGTAAATGTGTGTTTTACAAGGCAGAATACCATTGAAATAGAGAAAGAAACACTTTCGTCAGCTTTGGAAAGCCTTACACTTCACTGAAATATAGTACTACACTCTGTAACACAATTGAGAGACAATGTTCCCGAGCTGCCTCAGTTCATAACAGTGTGTAGGAAGTTGTTTGATAACGTGGGCAAAGCTTATACTTGGACCAGAAGGCAGAATATAGGAAACTACATGAAAACATGGATAATTCAGAGAAAATGACTGTAAACAGATGAGAACTTGTTTAGAACCGCTCAAAGAGATTCTCCAGTCAGTTCTTAGCGTAGTAAAGGTAGCTAAGGTCCGGGAAATCCTTAATTCGAGTTAAGATGACATGAAACACTGTATGAATCCTATATTCTTTACTTAAAGGAGACTAGTGTGGTAAATGTGTGTTATACAAGGCAGGATACCATTGAAATAGAGAGAGAAACACGTTCGGCAGCTTTGGAAAGCCTTATACTTCACTGAAATGTAGTACTACACTCTGTAACACAGTTGAGAGACAATGTTCCCGAGCTGCTTCAGTTCATAACAGTGTGTAGAAAGTTGTTTGATAAAGTGGGCAAAGTTTAACTTGGACCAGAAGGCAGAATATAGGAAACTACATGAAAACATGGATAATTCAGAGAAAATGACTGGAAACAGATGAGAACTTGTTTAGATCAGCTGAAAGAGATTCTCCAAATCAGTTCTTAGTGTAGAAAAGGTAGCTAAGATCCAGGAAATCCTTAATTCAAGTTAAGATGACTTGAAACACTCTATGAATCCTATATTCTTACTTAAAGGAGACTAGAGTGGTAAATGTGTGTTATACAAGGCAGAATACCATTGAAATAGAGAAAGAAACAAGTTCGGCAGCTTTGGAAAGCCTTACACTTCACTGAAATATAGTACTACACTCTGTAACACAGTTGAGAGACAATGTTCCCGAACTGCCTCAGTTCATAACAGTGTGTAGGAAGTTGTTTGATAAAGTGGGCAAAGCTTAAACTTGGACCAGAAGGCCGAATATAGGAAACTACATGAAAACATGGATAATTCAGAGAAAATGACTGGAAACAGATGAGAACTTGTTTAGAACAGCTGAAAGAGATTCTCCAAATCAGTTCTTAGTGTAGAAAAGGTAGCTAAGATCCGGGAAATCCTTAATTCAAGTTAAGATCACATGAAACACTGTATGAATCCTATATTCTTTACTTAAAGGAGACTGGAGTGGTAAATGTGTGTTTTACAAGGCAGAATACCATTGAAATAGAGAAAAAAAACACGTTTGGCAGCTTTGGAAAGCCTTACACTTCACTGAAATGTAGTACTACACTCTATAACACAGTTGAGAGACAATGTTCCCGAACTGCCTCAGTTCATAACAGTGTGTAGGAAGTTGTTTGATAAAGTGGGCAAAGCTTATACTTGGACAAGAAGGCAGAATATAGGAAACTACATGAAAACATGGATAATTCAGAGAAAATGACTGTAAACAGATGAGAATTTTTTAGAACAGCTCAAAGAAATTCTCCAAGTCAGTTCTTAGTGTAGAAAAGGTAGCTAAGATCCGGGAAATCCTTAATTCAAGTTAAGATCACATGAGACACTGTTGTAATCCTATATTCTTTACTTAAAGGAGACTGGAGTGGTAAATGTGTGTTTTACAAGGCAGAATACCATTGAAATAGAGAAAGAAACACTTTCGTCAGCTTTGGAAAGCCTTACACTTCACTGAAATATAGTACTACTCTGTGTAACACAGTTGAGAGACAATGTCCCCGAGCTGCCTCAGTTCATAACAGTGTGTAGGAGGTTCTTTGATAAAGTGGGCAAAGCTTATACTTGGACCAGAAGGCAGAATATAGGAAACTACATGAAAACATGGATAATTCAGAGAAAATGACTGTAAACAAATGAGAACTTGTTTAGAACAGCTGAAAGAGATTCTCCAGTCAGTTCTTAGCGTAGTAAAGGTAGCTAAGATCCGGGAAATCCTTAATTCGAGTTAAGATCACATGAAACACTGTATGAATCCTATATTCTTTACTTAAAGGAGACTAGAGTGCTAAATGTGTATTATACGAGGTAGAATACCATTGAAATAGAGAAAGAAACAAGTTCGGCAGCTTTGTAAAGCCTTACACTTCACTGAAATGTAGTACTACACTCTATAACACAGTTGAGAGACAATGTTCCCGAACTGCCTCAGTTCATAACAGTGTGTAGGAAGTTGTTTGATAAAGTGAGCAAAGCTTATACTTGGTCAAGAAGGCAGAATATAGGAAACTAAATGAAAACATGGATAATTCAGAGAAAATGACTGGAAACAGATGAGAACTTCTTTAGAACTGCTGAAAGAGATTCTCCAAATCAGTTCTTAGTGTAGAAAAGGTAGCTAAGATCCGGGAAATCCTTAATTCGAGTTAAGATGACTTGAAACACTGTAGGAATCCTATATTCTTTACTTAAAGGAGACTGGAGTTGTAAATGTGTGTTTTACAAGGCAGAATACCATTGAAATAGAGAAAGAAACACTTTCGTAAGCTTTGGAAAGCCTTACACTTCACTGAAGTATAGTACTACTCTACGTAACACAGTTGAGAGACAATGTTCCCGAGCTGCCTCAGTTCATAACAGTGTGTAGGAGGTTGTTTGATAAAGTGGGCAAAGCTTATACTTGGACCAGAAGGCAGAATATAGGAAACTATATGAAAACATGGATAATTCAGAGAAAATGACTGGAAACAGATGAGAACTTGTTTAGAACTGCTGAAAGAGATTCTCCAAATCAGTTCTTAGTGTAGAAAAGGTAGCTTTAGATCCGGGAAATCCTTAATTCGAGTTAAGATGACTTGAAACACTGTAGGAATCCTATATTCTTTACTTAAAGGAGACTGGAGTTGTAAATGTGTGTTTTACAAGGCAGAATACCATTGAAATAGAGAAAGAAACACTTTCGTCAGCTTTGGAAAGCCTTACACTTCACTGAAATATAGTACTACACTCTGTAACACAGTTGAGAGAAAATGATCCCGAGCTGCCTCAGTTCATAACAGTGTGTAGGAGGTTGTTTGATAAAGTGGGCAAAGCTTATACTTGGACCAGAAGGCAGAATATAGGAAACTACATGAAAACATGGATAATTCAGAGAAAATGACTGTAAACAGATGAGAACTTGTTTAGAACAGCTCAAAGAAATTCTCCAAGTCAGTTCTTAGTGTAGAAAAGGTAGCTAAGATCCGGGAAATCCTTAATTCAAGTTAAGATCACATGAGACACTGTAGTAATCCTATATTCTTTACTTAAAGGAGACTGGAGTGGTAAATGTGTGTTTTACAAGGCAGAATACCATTGAAATAGAGAAAAAAACACGTTTGGCAGCTTTGGAAGTCCTTACACTTCACTGAAATATAGTACTACACTCTGTAATACAGTTGAGAGACAATGTTCCCGAGCTGCCTCAGTTCATAACAGTGTGTAGGAAGTTGTTTGATAAAGTGGGCAAAGCTTAAACTTGGACCAGAAGGCAGAATATAGGAAACTACATGAAAACATGGATAATTCAGAGAAAATGACTGGAAACAGATGAGAACTTGTTTAGAACAGCTGAAAGAGATTCTCCAAATCAGTTCTTAGTGTAGAAAAGGTAGCTAAGATCCGGGAAATTCTTAATTCGAGTTAAGATCACATGAAACACTGTAGGAATCCTATATTCTTTACTTAAAGGAGTCTGGAGTTGTAAATGTGTGTTTTACAACGCAGAATACCATTGAAATAGAGAAAGAAACACTTTCGTCAGCTTTGGAAAGCCTTACACTTCACTGAAATATAGTACTACACTCTGTAACACAGTTGAGAGACAATGTTCCCGAGCTGCCTAAGTTCAAAACAGTGTGTATTAAGTTGTTTGATAAAGTGGGCAAAGCTTAAACTTGGACCAGAAGGCAGAATATAGGAAACTACATGAAAACATGGATAATTCAGAGAAAATGACTGGAAACAGATGAGAACTTGTTTAGAACAGCTGAAAGAGATTCTCCAAATCAGTTCTTAGTGTAGAAAAGGTAGCTAAGATCCGGGAAATCCTTAATTCGAGTTAAGATCACATGAAACACTGTAGGAATCCTATATTCTTTACTTAAATGAGTCTGGAGTTGTAAATGTGTGTTTTACAACGCAGAATACCATTGAAATAGAGAAAGAAACACTTTCGTCAGCTTTGGAAAGCCTTACACTTCACTGAAATATAGTACTACACTCTGTAACACAGTTGAGAGACAATGTTCCCGAGCTGCCTAAGTTCAAAACAGTGTGTATTAAGTTGTTTGATAAAGTGGGCAAAGCTTATACATGGACCAGAAGGCAGAATATAGGAAACTACATGAAAACATGGATAATTCAGAGAAAATGACTGTAAACAGATGAGAACTTGTTTAGAACAGCTCAAAGAGATTCTCCAGTCAATTCTTAGTGTAGTAAAGGTAGCTAAGATCCGGGAAATCCTTAATTCGAGTTCAGATCACATGAAACACTGTATGAATCCTATATTCTTTACTTAAAGGAGAATAGAGTGGTAAATGTGTGTTATACAAGGCAGAATACCATTGAAATAGAGAAAGGAACACGATCGGTAGCTTTGGAAAGCCTTATACTTCACTGAAATGTAGTACTACACTCTATAACACAGTTGAGAGACAATGTTCCCGAGCTGCCTCAGTTCATAACAGTGTGTAGGAAGTTCTTTGATAAAGGGGGCAAAGCTTATACTTGGTCCAAAAGGCAGAATATAGGAAACTACATGAAAACATGGATAATTCAGAGAAAATGACTGTAAACAGATGAGAACTTGTTTAGAACCGCTCACAGAGATTCTCCAGTCAGTTCTTAGCGTAGTAAAGGTAGCTAAGATCCGGGAAATCCTTAATTCGAGTTAAGATGACATGAAACACTGTATGAATCCTATATTCTTTACTTAAAGGAGACTAGAGTGGTAAATGTGTGTTATACAAGGCAGAATACCATTGAAATAGAGAAAGAAACACGTTCGGCAGCTTTGGAAAGCCTTATACTTCACTGAAATGTAGTACTACACTCTGTAACACAGTTGAGAGACAATGTTCCCGAGCTGCTTCAGTTCATAACAGTGTGTAGGAAGTTGTTTGATTACGTGGGCAAAGCTTATACTTGGACCAGAAGGCAGAATATAGGAAACTTCATGAAAACATGGATAATTCAGAGAAAATGACTGGAAACAGATGAGAACTTGTTTAGATCAGCTGAAAGAGATTCTCCAAATCAGTTCTTAGTGTAGAAAAGGTAGCTAAGATACAGGAAATCCTTAATTCAAGTTAAGATGACTTGAAACACTCTATGAATCCTATATTCTTACTTAAAGGAGACTAGAGTGGTAAATGTGTGTTATACAAGGCAGAATACCATTGAAATAGAGAAAGAAACAAGTTCGGCAGCTTTGGAAAGCCTTACACTTCACTGAAATGTAGTACTACACTCTATAACACAGTTGAGAGACAATGTTCCCGAACTGCCTCAGTTCATAACAGTGTGTAGGAAGTTGTTTGATAAAGTGGGCAAAGCTTATACTTGGTCAAGAAGGCAGAATATAGGAAACTAAATGAAAACATGGATAATTCAGAGAAAATGACTGGAAACAGATGAGAACTTGTTTAGAACTGCTGAAAGAGATTCTCCAAATCAGTTCTTAGTGTAGAAAAGGTAGCTAAGATCCGGGAAATCCTTAATTCGAGTTAAGATGACTTGAAACACTGTAGGAATCCTATATTCTTTACTTAAAGGAGACTGGAGTTGTAAATGTGTGTTTTACAAGGCAGAATACCATTGAAATAGAGAAAGAAACACTTTCGTCAGCTTTGGAAAGCCTTACACTTCACTGAAATATAGTACTACTCTCTGTAACACAGTTGAGAGACAATGTCCCCGAGCTGCCTCAGTTCATAACAATGTGTAGGAGGTTGTTTGATAAAGTGGGCAAAGCTTATACTTGGACCAGAAGCCAGAAAATAGGAAACTACATGAAAACATGGATAATTCAGAGAAAATGACTGGAAACAGATGAGAACTTGTTTAGAATTGCTGAAAGAGATTCTCCAAATCAGTTCTTAGTGTAGAAAAGGTAGCTTTAGATCCGGGAAATCCTTAATTCGAGTTAAGATGACTTGAAACACTGTAGGAATCCTATATTCTTTACTTAAAGGAGACTGGAGTTGTAAATGTGTGTTTTACAAGGCAGAATACCATTGAAATAGAGAAAGAAACACTTTCGTCAGCTTTGGAAAGCCTTACACTTCACTGAAATATAGTACTACACTCTGTAACACAGTTGAGAGAAAATGTTCCCGAGCTGCCTCAGTTCATAACAGTGTGTAGGAGGTTGTTTGATAAAGTGGGCAAAGCTTATACTTGGACCAGAAGGCAGAATATAGGAAACTACATGAAAACATGGATAATTCAGAGAAAATGACTGGAAACAGATGAGAACTTGTTTAGATCAGCTGAAAGAGATTCTCCAAATCAGTTCTTAGTGTAGAAAAGGTAGCTAAGATCCAGGAAATCCTTCATTCAAGTTAAGATGACATGAAACACTCTATGAATCCTATATTCTTACTTAAAGGAGACTAGAGTGGTAAATGTGTGTTATACAAGGCAGAATACCATTGAAATAGAGAAAGAAACAAGTTCGGCAGCTTTGGAAAGCCTTACACTTCACTGAAATGTAGTACTACACTCTATAACACAGTTGAGAGACAATGTTCCCGAACTGCCTCAGTTCATAACAGTGTGTAGGAAGTTGTTTGATAAAGTGGGCAAAGCTTATACTTGGTCAAGAAGGCAGAATATAGGAAACTAAATGAAAACATGGATAATTCAGAGAAAATGACTGGAAACAGATGAGAACTTGTTTAGAACTGCTGAAAGAGATTCTCCAAATCAGTTCTTAGTGTAGAAAAGGTAGCTAAGATCCGGGAAATCCTTAATTCGAGTTAAGATGACTTGAAACACTGTAGGAATCCTATATTCTTTACTTAAAGGAGACTGGAGTGGTAAATGTGTGTTTTACAAGGCAGAATACCATTGAAATAGAGAAAGAAACACGTTTGGCAGCTTTGGAAGGCCTTACACTTCACTGAAATATAGTACTACACTCTGTAACACAGTTGAGAGACAATGTTCCCGAGCTGACTCAGTTCAAAACAGTGTGTAGGAAGTTGTTTGATAAAGTGGGCAAAGCTTATACTTGGACCAGAAGGCAGAATATAGGACTACATGAAAACATGGATAATTCATTGAAAATGACTGTAAACAGATGAGAACTTGTTTAGAACAGCTCAAAGAGATTCTCCAGTCAGTTCTTAGTGTAGTAAAGGTAGCTAAGATCCGGGAAATCCTTAATTCGAGTTAAGATCACATGAAACACTGTATGAATCCTATATTCTTTACTTAAAGGAGACTAGAGTGCTAAATGTGTGTTATACAAGGTAGAATACCATTGAAATAGAGAATTAAACACGTTTGGCAGCTTTGGAAAGCCTTACACTTCACTGAAATGTAGTACTACACTCTATAACACAGTTGAGAGACAATGTTCCGGAGCTGCCTCAGTTCATAACAGTGTGTAGGAAGTTGTTTGATAAAGTGGGCAAAGCTTATACTTGGACCAGAAGGCAGAATATAGGAAACTACATGAAAACATGGATAATTCAGAGAAAATGACTGTAAACAGATGAGAACTTGTTAAGAACAGCTCAAAGAAATTCTCCAAGTCAGTTCTTAGTGTAGAAAAGGTAGCTAAGATCCGGGAAATCCTTAATTCAACTTAAGATCACATGAAACACTGTATGAATCCTATATTCTTTACTTAAAGGAGACTGGAGTGGTAAATGTGTGTTTTACAAGGCAGAATACCATTGAAATAGAGAAAGAAACACGTTTGGCAGCTTTGGAAGTCCTTACACTTCACTGAAATATAGTACTACACTCTGTAACACAGTTGAGAGACAATGTTCCCGAGCTGACTCAGTTCAAAACAGTGTGTAGGAAGTTGTTTGATAAAGTGGGCAAAGCTTATACTTGGACCAGAAGGCAGAATATAGGACTACATGAAAACATGGATAATTCAGAGAAAATGACTGTAAACAGATGAGAACTTGTTTAGAACAGCTCAAAGAGATTCTCCAGTCAGTTCTTAGTGTAGTAAAGGTAGCTAAGATCCGGGAAATCCTTAATTCGAGTTAAGATCACATGAAACACTGTATGAATCCTATATTCTTTACTTAAAGGAGACTGGAGTTGTAAATGTGTGTTTTACAAGGCAGAATACCATTGAAATAGAGAAAGAAACACTTTCGTCAGCTTTGGAAAGCCTTACACTTCACTGAAATATAGTACTACACTCTGTAACACAGTTGAGAGACAATGTTCCCGAGCTGCCTCAGTTCATAACAGTGTGTAGGAGGTTGTTTGATAAAGTGGGCAAAGCTTATACTTGGACCAGAAGGCAGAATATAGGAAACTACATGAAAACATGGATAATTCAGAGAAAATGACTGTAAACAGATGAGAACTTGTTTAGAACAGCTGAAAGAGATTCTCCAGTCAGTTCTTAGCGTAGTAAAGGTAGCTAAGATCCGGGAAATCCTTAATTCGAGTTAAGATCACATGAAACACTGTATGAATCCTATATTCTTTACTTAAAGGAGACTAGAGTGGTAAATGTGTGTTATACAAGGCAGAATACCATTGAAATAGAGAAAGAAACACGTTCGGCAGCTTTGGAAAGCCTTATACTTCACTGAAATGTAGTACTACACTCTGTAACACAGTTGAGAGACAATGTTCCCGAGCTGCTTCAGTTCATAACAGTGTGTAGGAAGTTGTTTGATAACGTGGGCAAAGCTTATACTTGGACCAGAAGGCAGAATATAGGAAACTACATGAAAACATGGATAATTCAGAGAAAATGACTGTAAACAGGTCAGAACTTGTTTCGAACAGCTCAAAGAGATTCTCCAGTCAGTTCTTATTGTAGTAATTGTAGCTAAGATCCGGGAAATCCTTAATTCGAGTTAAGATCACATGAAACACTGTATGAATCCTATATTCTTTACTTAAAGGAGACTAGAGTGCTAAATGTGTATTATACGAGGTAGAATACCATTGAAATAGAGAATTAAACACGTTTGGCAGCTTTGGAAAGCCTTACACTTCACTGAAATGAAGTACTACACTCTATAACACAGTTGAGAGACAATGTTCCCGAGCTGCCTCAGTTCATAACAGTGTGTAGGAAGTTGTTTGATAAAGTGGGCAAAGCTTATACTTGGACCAGAAGGCAGAATATAGGAAACCACATGAAAACATGGATAATTCAGAGAAAATGACTGTAAACACATGAGAATTTTTTAGAACAGCTCAAAGAATTCTCCAAGTCAGTTCTTAGTGTAGAAAAGGTAGCTAAGATCCGGGAAATCCTTAATTCAAGTTAAGATCACATGAGACACTGTTGTAATCCTATAATCTTTACTTAAAGGAGACTGGAGTGGTAAATGTGTGTTTTAAGAGGCAGAATACCATAGAAATAGAGAAAAAACACGTTTGGCAGCTTTGGAAGGCCTTACACTTCACTGAAATATAGTACTACACTCTGTAACACATTTGAGCGACAATGTTCCCGAGCTGCCTCAGTTCATAACAGTGTGTAGGAAGTTGTTTGATAAAGTGGGCAAAGCTTAAACTTGGAACAGAAGGCAGAATATAGGAAACTACATGAAAACATGAATAATTCAGAGAAAATGACTGGAAACAGATGAGAACTTGTTTAGAACAGCTGAAAGAGATTCTCCAAATCAGTTCTTAGTGTAGAAAAGGTAGCTAAGATCCAGGAAATCCTTAATTCAAGTTAAGATGACTTGAAACACTCTATGAATCCTATATTCTTACTTAAAGGAGACTAGAGTGGTAAATGTGTGTTATACAAGGCAGAATACCATTGAAATAGAGAAAAAAACAGGTTCGGCAGCTTTGGAAAGCCTTACACTACACTGAAATGTAGTACTACACTCTATAACACAGTTGAGAGACAATGTTCCCGAGCTGCCTCAGTTCATAACAGTGTGTAGGAAGTTGTTTGATAAAGTGGCCAAAGCTTATACTTGGGCCGGAAGGCAGAATATAGGAAACTACATGAAAACATGGATAATTCAGAGAAAATGACTGTAAACAGATGAGAACTTGTTTAGAACCGCTCAAAGAGATTCTCCAAGTCAGTTCTTAGTGTAGAAAAGGTAGCTAAGATCCGGGAAATCCTTAATTCAAGTTAAGATGACAGGAAACACTGTATGAATCCTATATTCTTTACTTAAAGGAGACTAGAGTGGTAAATGTGTTTTATACAAGGCAGAATACCATTGAAATAGAGAAAGAAACACGTTCGGCAGCTTTGGAAAGCCTTATACTTCACTGAAATGTAGTACTACACTCTGTAACACAGTTGAGAGACAATGTTCCCGAGCTGCTTCAGTTCATAACAGTGTGTAGGAAGTTGTTTGATAACGTGGGCAAAGCTTATACTTGGACCAGAAGGCAGAATATAGGAAACTACATGAAAACATGGATAATTCAGAGAAAATGACTGTAAACAGATGAGAACTTGTTTAGAACAGCTCAAAGAGATTCTCCAGTCAGTTCTTATTGTAGTAAATGTAGCTAAGATCCGGGAAATCTTTAATTCGTGTTAAGATCACATGAAACACTGTATGAATCCTATATTCTTTACTTAAAGGAGACTAGAGTGCTAAATGTGTGTTATACAAGGTAGAATACCATTGAAATAGAGAATTAAACACGTTTGGCAGCTTTGGAAAGCCTTACACTTCACTGAAATGTAGTACTACACTCTATAACACAGTTGAGAGACAATGTTCCCGAGCTACCTCAGTTCATAACAGTGTTTAGGAAGTTGTTTGATAAAGTGGGCAAAGCTTATACTTGGACCAGAAGGCAGAATATAGGAAACTACATGAAAACATGGATAATTCAGAGAAAATGACTGTAAACAGATGAGAACTTGTTTAGAACAGCTCAAAGAAATTCTCCAAGTCAGTTCTTAGTGTAGAAAAGGTAGCTAAGATCCGGGAAATCCTTAATTCAAGTGAAGATCACATGAGACACTGTAGTAATCCTATATTCTTTACTTAAAGGAGACTGGAGTGGTAAATGTGTGTTTTACAAGGCAGAATACCATTGAAATAGAGAAAAAAAACACGTTTGGCACCTTTGGAAAGCCTTACACTTCACTGAAATATAGTACTACACTCTGTAACACAGTTGAGAGACAATGTTCCCGAGCTGCCTCACTTCATAACAGTGTGTAGGAAGTTGTTTGATAAAGTGGGCAAAGCTTCTACTTGGACCAGAAGGCAGAATATAGGACTACATGAAAACATGGATAATTCAGAGAAAATGACTGTAAACAGATGAGAACTTGTTTAGAACAGCTCAAAGAGATTCTCCAGTCAGTTTTTAGTGTAGTAAAGGTAGCTAAGATCCGGGAAATCCTTAATTCGAGTTAAGATCACATGAAACACTGTATGAATCCTATATTCTTTACTTAAAGGAGACTGGAGTTGTAAATGTGTGTTTTACAAGGCAGAATACCATTGAAATAGAGAAAGAAACACTTTCGTCAGCTTTGGAAAGCCTTACACTTCACTGAAATATAGTACTACACTCTGTAACACAGTTGAGAGACAATGTTCCCGAGCTGCCTCAGTTCATAACAGTGTGTAGGAGGTTGTTTGATAAAGTGGCCAAAGCTTATACTTGGACCAGAAGGCAGAATATAGGAAACTACATGAAAACATGGATAATTCAGAGAAAATGACTGGAAACAGTTGAGAACTTGTTTAGAACTGCTGAAAGAGATTCTCCAAATCAGTTCTTAGTGTAGAAAAGGTAGCTTTAGATCCGGGAAATCCTTAATTCGAGTTAAGATGACTTGAAACACTGTAGGAATCCTATATTCTTTACTTAAAGGAGACTGGAGTTGTAAATGTGTGTTTTACAAGGCAGAATACCATTGAAATAGAGAAAGAAACACTTTCGTCAGCTTTGGAAAGCCTTACACTTCACTGAAATATAGTACTACACTCTATAACACAGTTGAGAGACAATGTTCCCGAGCTGCCTCAGTTCATAACAGTGTGTAGGAAGTTGTTTGATAAAGTGGGCAAAGCTTATACTTGAAACAGAAGGCAGAATATAGGAAACTACATGAAAACATGGATAATTCAGAGAAAATGACTGTAAACAGATGAGAACTTGTTTAGAACCGCTCAAAGAGATTCTCCAAGTCAGTTCTTAGTGTAGAAAAGGTAGCTAAGATCCGGGAAATCCTTAATTCGAGTTAAGATGACAGGAAACACTGTATGAATCCTATATTCTTTACTTAAAGGAGACTAGAGTGGTAAATGTGTTTTATACAAGGCAGAATACCATTGAAATAGAGAAAGAAACACGTTCGGCAGCTTTGGAAAGCCTTATACTTCACTGAAATGTAGTACTACACTCTGTAACACAGTTGAGAGACAATGTTCCCGAGCTGCTTCAGTTCAAAAGAGTGTGTAGGAAGTTGTTTGATAACGTGGGCAAAGCTTATACTTGGACCAGAAGGCAGAATATAGGAAACTACATGAAAACATGGATAATTCAGAGAAAATGACTGTAAACAGATGAGAACTTGTTTAGAACAGCTCAAAGAGATTCTCCAGTCAGTTCTTATTGTAGTAAATGTAGCTAAGATCCGGGAAATCTTTAATTCGAGTTAAGATCACATGAAACACTGTATGAATCCTATATTCTTTACTTAAAGGAGACTAGAGTGCTAAATGTGTGTTATACAAGGTAGAATACCATTGAAATAGAGAATTAAACACGTTTGGCAGCTTTGGAAAGCCTTACACTTCACTGAAATGTAGTACTACACTCTATAACACAGTTGAGAGACAATGTTCCCGAGCTGCCTCAGTTCATAACAGTGTGTAGGAAGTTGTTTGATAAAGTGGGCAAAGCTTATACTTGGACCAGAAGGCAGAATATAGGAAACTACATGAAAACATGGATAATTCAGAGAAAATGACTGTAAACAGATGAGAACTTGTTTAGAACAGCTCAAAGAAATTCTCCAAGTCAGTTCTTAGTGTAGAAAAGGTAGCTAAGATCCGGGAAATCCTTAATTAAAGTTAAGATCACATGAGACACTGTAGTAATCCTATATTCTTTACTTAAAGGAGACTGGAGTGGTAAATGTGTGTTTTACAAGGCAGAATACCATTGAAATAGAGAAAAAAACACGTTTGGCAGCTTTGGAAGTCCTTACACTTCACTGAAATATAGTACTACACTCTGTAACACAGTTGAAAGACAATGTTCCCGAGCTGCCTCAGTTCATAACAGTGTGTAGGAAGTTCTTTGATAAAGTGGGCAAAGCTTAAACTTGGACCAGAAGGCAGAATATAGGAAACTACATGAAAACATGGATAATTCAGAGAAAATGACTGTAAACAGATGAGAACTTGTTTAGAACAGCTCAAAGAAATTCTCCAAGTCAGTTCTTAGTGTAGAAAAGGTAGCTAAGATCCGGGAAATCCTTAATTCAAGTTAAGATCACATGAGACACTGTAGTAATCCTATATTCTTTACTTAAAGGAGACTGGAGTGGTAAATGTGTGTTATACAAGGCAGAATACCATTGAAATAGAGAAAAAAACACGTTTGGCACCTTTGGAAGTCCTTACACTTCACTGAAATATAGTACTACACTCTGTAACACAGTTGAGAGACAATGTTCCTGAGCTGCCTCAGTTCATAACAGTGTGTAGGAAGTTGTTTGATAAAGTGGGCAAAGCTTAAACTTGGACCAGAAGGCAGAATATAGGAAACTACATGAAAACATGGATAATTCAGAGAAAATGACTGTAAACAGATGAGAACTTGTTTAGAACAGCTCAAAGAGATTCTCCAGTCAGTTCTTAGTGTAGTAAAGGTAGCTAAGATCCGGGAAATCCTTAATTCGAGTTAAGATCACATGAAACACTGTATGAATCCTATATTCTTTACTTAAAGGAGACTGGAGTTGTAAATGTGTGTTTTACAAGGCAGAATACCATTGAAATAGAGAAAGAAACACTTTTGTCAGCTTTGGAAAGCCTTACACTTCACTGAAATATAGTACTACACTCTGTAACACAGTTGAGAGACAATGTTCCCG
The DNA here is from genome assembly GCF_964339955.1 of Pipistrellus hanaki. Classification (NCBI taxonomy): domain Eukaryota; kingdom Metazoa; phylum Chordata; class Mammalia; order Chiroptera; family Vespertilionidae; genus Pipistrellus; species Pipistrellus hanaki. The sequence goes on from NC_140511.1 coordinate 1,247,025, forward strand.
AGCTGCCGCAGTTCATAACAGTGTGTAGGAAGTTGTTTGATAAAGTGGGCAAAGCTTATACTTGGACCAGAAGGCAGAATATAGGAAACTACATGAAAACATGGATAATTCAGAGAAAATGACAGGAAACAGATGTGAACTTGTTTAAAACAGCTGAAAGAGATTCTCCAAATCAGTTCTTAATGTAGAAAAGGTAGCTAAGATCCGGGAAATCCTTAATTCAAGTTAAGATGACTTGAAACACTCTATGAATCCTATATTCTTTACTTAAAGGAGACTAGAGTGGTAAATGTGTGTTATACAAGGCAGAATACCATTGAAATAGAGAAAGAAACACTTTCGGCAGTTTTGGAAAGCCATACACTTCACTGAAATGTAGTACTACACTCTATAACACAGTTGAGAGACAATGTTCCCGAGCTGCCTCAGTTGATAACAGTGTGTAGGAAGTTGTTTGATAAAGTGGGCAAAGCTTATACTAGGACCAGAAGGCAGAATAAAGGAAACTACATGAAAACATGGATAATTCAGAGAAAATGACTGGAAAATGATGAGAACTTGTTTAGAACAGCTGAAAGAGAATCTCCAAGTCAGTTCTTAGTGTAGAAAAGGTAGCTAAGATAAGGGAAATCCTTAATACCAGTTAAGATCACATGAAACACTGTATGAATCCTATATTATTTACTTAAAGGAGACTGGAGTGGTAAATGTGTGTTATACAAGGCAGGATACCATTGAAATAGAGAAAGAAACTCGTTCGGCAGCTTTGGAAAGCCTTACACTTCACTGAAATGTAGTACTACACTCTATAACACAGTTGAGAGACAATGTTCGCTAGCTCCCTCAGTTCATAACAGTGTGTAGGAAGTTGTTTGATAAAGTGGGCAAAGCTTAGACTTGGGCCAGAAGGCAGAATATAGGAAACTACATGAAAACATGAATAATTCTGTGAAAATGACTGTAAACAGATGAGAACTTGTTTAGAACAGCTGAAAGAGAAACTCCAAGTCAGTTCTTAGTGTAGAAAAGGTAGCTAAGATAAGGGAAATCCTTAATTCCAGTTAAGATCCCATGAAACACTGTATGAATCCTATATTCTTTACTTAAAGGATACTAGAGTGGTAAATGTGTGTTATACAAGGCAGAATACCATTGAAATAGAGAAAGAAACACGTTCGGCAGCTTTGGAAAGCCTTACACTTCACTGAAATGTAGTACTACACTCTATAACACATTTGAGAGACAATGTTCCCGAGCTGCCTCAGTTCATAACAGTGTGTAGGAAGTTGTTTGATAAAGTGGGCAAAGCTTATACTTGGGCCAGAAGGCAGAATATAGGAAACTACATGAAAACATGAATAATTCAGTGAAAATGACTGTAAACAGATGAGAACTTGTTTATAACAGCTTAAAGAGAATCTCCAAGTCAGTTCTTAGTGTAGAAAAGGTAGCTAAGATAAGGAAAATCCTTAATTCGAGTTAAGATAACATCAAACACTGTATGAATCCTATATTCATTACTTAAAGGAGACTAGAGTGGTAAATGTGTGTTATACAAGGCAGAATACCATTGAAATAGAGAAACAAACACTTTCGGCAGCTTTGGAAAGCCTTACACTACACTGAAATGTAGTACTACACTCTATAACACAGTTGAGAGACAATGTTCTCTAGCTCCCTCAGTTAATAACAGTGTGTAGGAAGTTGTTTGATAAAGTGGCCAAAGCTTATACTTGGGCCAGAAGGCAGAATATAGGAAACTACATGAAAACTTGAATAATTCAGTGAAAATGACTGTAAACAGAAGAGAACTTGTTTAGAACAGCTGAAAGAGAATCTCCAAGTCAGTTCTTAGTGTAGAAAAGGTAGCTAAGATAAGGGAAATCCTTAATTCCAGTTAAGATCACATGAAACACTGTATGAATCCTATATTCTTTACTTAAAGGAGACTAGAGTGGTAAATGTGTGTTATACAAGGCAGAATACCATTGAAATAGAGAAACAAACACGTTCGGCAGCTTTGGAAAGCCTTACACTTCACTGAAATGTAGTACTACACTCTATAAAACAGTTGAGAGACAATGTTCCCGAGCTGCCTCAGTTCATAACAGTGTGTAGGAAGTTGTTTGATAAAGTGGGCAAAGCTTATACTTGGGCCAGAAGGCAGAATATAGGAAACTACATGAAAACATGAATAATTCAGTAAAAATGACTGTAAACAGATGAGAATATGTTTATAAGAGCTTAAAGAGAATCTCCAAGTCAGTTCTTAGTGTAGAAAATGTAGCTAAGATAAGGAAAATCCTTAATTCGAGTTAAGATAACATCAAACACTGTATGAATCCTACATTCATTACTTAAAGGAGACTAGAGTGGTAAATGTGTGTTATACAAGGCAGAATACCATTGAAATAGAGAAAAAAACACGTTCGGCAGCTTTGGAAAGCCTTACAGTACACTGAAATGTAGTACTACACTCTATAACACAGTTGAGAGACAATGTTCCCGAGCTGCCTCAGTTCATAACAGTGTGTAGGAAGTTGTTTGATAAAGTGGGCAAAGCTTATACTTGGGCCAGAAGGCAGAATATAGGAAACTACATGAAAACATGAATAATTCATTGAAAATGACTGTAAACAGATGAGAACTTGTTTAGAACAGATGAAAGAGATTCGCCAAGTCAGTTCTTAGTGTAGAAAAGGTAGCTAAATCCGGGAAATCCTTAATTCGAGTTAAGATCACATGAAACACTGTATGAATCCTATATTGCTTACTTAAAGGAGACTAGAGTGATAAATGTGTATTATATAAGGCAGAATACCATTGAAATAGAGAATGAAACACATTCGGCAGCTTTGGAAAGCCTTACACTTCACTGAAATGTAGTACTACACTCTATAACACAGTTGAGAGACAATGTTCCCTAGCTCCCGCAGTTCATAACAGTGTGTAGGAAGTTGTTTGATAAAGTGGCCAAAGCTTATACTTGGGCCAGAAGGAAGAATATAGGAAACTACATGAAAACATGAATAATTCAGTGAAAATGACTGTAAACAGATGAGAACTTAAAGTGGGCAAAGCTTATACTTGGGCCCGAAGGCAGAATATAGGAAACTACATGAAAACATGAATAATTCAGTGAAAATGATTGTAAACAGATGAGAACTTGTTTATAACAGCTTAAAGAGAATCTCCAAGTCAGTTCGTAGTGTAGAAAAGGTAGCTAAGATAAGGAAAATCCTTAATTCGAGTTAAGATAACATCAAACACTGTATGAATCCTATATTCATTACTTAAAGGAGACTAGAGTGGTAAATGTGTGTTATACAAGGCAGAATACCATTGAAATAGAGAAAGAAACACGTTCGGCAGCTTTGGAAAGCCTAACACTACACTGAAATGTAGTACTACACTCTATAACACAGTTGAGAGACAATGTTCCCGAGCTGCCTCAGTTCATAACAGTGTGTAGGAAGTTGTTTGATAAAGTGGGCAAAGCTTATACTTGGGCCAGAAGGCAGAATATAGGAAACTACATGAAAACATGAATAATTCAGTGAAAATGACTGTAAACAGATGAGAACTTGTTTAGAACAGCTGAAAGAGAATCTCCAAGGCAGTTCTTAGTGTAGAAAAGGTAGCTAAGATAAGGGAAATCCTTAATACCAGTTAAGATCCCATGAAACACTGTATGAATCCTATATTCTTTACTTAAAGGAGACTAGAGTGGTAAATGTGTGTTATACAAGGCAGAATACCATTGAAATAGAGAAAGAAACACGTTTGGCACCTTTGGAAAGCCTTACACTTCACTGAAATGTAGTACTACCCTCTATAACACAGTTGAGAGACAATGTTCCCGAGCAGCCTCAGTTCATAACAGTGTGTAGGAAGTTGTTTGATAAAGTGGGCAAAGCTTATACTTGGGCCAGAAGGCAGAATATAGGAAACTACATGAAAACATGAATAATTCAGTGAAAATTACTGTAAACAGATGAGAACTTGTTTATAACAGCTTAAAGAGAATCTCCAAGTCAGTTCTTAGTGTAGAAAAGGTAGCTAAGATAAGGAAAATCCTTAATTCGAGTTAAGATAACATCAAACACTGTATGAATCCTATATTCATTACTTAAAGGAGACTAGAGTGGTAAATGTGTGTTATACAAGGCAGAATACCATTGAAATAGAGAAAGAAACACGTTCGGCAGCTTTGGAAAGCCTTACACTACACTGAAATGTAGTACTACACTCTATAACACAGTTGAGAGACAATGTTCCCTAGCTCCCTCAGTTAATAACAGTGTGTAGGAAGTTGTTTGATAAAGTGGGCAAAGCTTATACTTGGGCCAGTAGGCAGAATATAGGAAACTACATGAAAACATGAATAATTCAGTGAAAATGACTGTAAACAGATGAGAACTTGTTTAGAACAGCTGAAAGAGAATCTCCAAGTCAGTTCGTAGTGTAGAAAAGGTAGCTAAGATAAGGGAAATCCTTAATTCCAGTTAAGATCACATGAAACACTGTATGAATCCTATATTCTTTACTTAAAGGAGACTAGAGTGGTAAATGTGTGTTATACAAGGCAGAATACCATTGAAATAGAGAACCAAACACGTTCTGCAGCTTTGGAAAGCGTTACACTTCACTGAAATGTAGTACTACACTCTATAACACAGTTGAGAGACAATGTTCCTAGCTCCCTCAGTTCATAACAGTGTGTAGGAAGTTGTTTGATAAAGTGGGCATAGCTTATACTTGGGCCAGAAGGCAGAATATAGGAAACTACATGAAAACATGAATAATTCATTGAAAATGACTGTAAACACATGAGAACTTGTTTAGAACAGCTGAAAGAGAATCTCCAAGTCAGTTCTTAGTGTAGAAAAGGTAGCTACTATCCAGGAAATCCTTAATTCGAGTTAAGATCACATGAAAAACTGTATGAATCCTATATTCTTTACCTAAAGGAAACTAGAGTGGTAAATGTGTGTTATACAAGGCAGAATACCATTGAAATAGAGATAGAAACACATTCGGCAACTTTGAAAAGGCTTACACTTCACTGAAATGTAGTACTACACTCTATAACACAGTTGAGAGACAATGTTCCCTAGCTGCCTCAGTTCATAACAGAGTGTAGGAAGGTGTTTGATAAAGTAGGCAAAGCTTATACTTGGGCCAGAAGGCAGAATATAGGAAACTACATGAAAACATGAATAACTCAGTGAAAATGACTGTAAACAGATGAGAACTTGTTTAGAACAGCTGAAAGAGAAACTCCAAGTCAGTTCTTAGTGTAGAAAAGGTAGCTAAGATAAGGGAAATCCTTAATACCAGTTAAGATCCCATGAAACATTGTATGAATCCTATATTCTTTACTTAAAGGCAACTAGAGTGGTAAATGTGTGTTATACAAGGCAGAATAGCATTGAAATAGAGAAAGAAACACTTTCGGCAGCTTTGGAAAGGCTTACACTTCACTGAAATGTAGTACTACACTCTATAACACAGTTGAGAGACAATGTTCCCTAGCTGCCTCAGTTCATAAGAGTGTGTAGGAAGTTGTTTGATAAGGTGGGCAAAGCTTATACTTGGGCCAGAAGGCAGAATATAGGAAACTACATGAAAACATGAATAATTCAGTGAAAATGACTGTAAACAGATGAGAACTTGTTTAGAACAGCTGAAAGAGAATCTCCAAGTCAGTTCTTAGTGTAGAAAAGGTAGCTAAGATAAGGAAAATCCTAAATTCGAGTTAAGATAACATCAAACACTGTATGAATCCTATATTCATTACTTAAAGGAGACTAGAGTGGTAAATGTGTGTTATACAAGGCAGAATACCATTGAAATAGAGAAAGAAACAAGTTTGGCAGCTTTGGAAAGCCTTACACTTCACTGAAATGTAGTACTACACTCTGTAACACAGTTGAGAGACAATGTTCCCTAGCTCCCTCAGTTCATAACAGTGTGAAGGAAGTTGTTTGATAAAGTGGCCAAAGCTTATACTTGGGCCAGAAGGCAGAATATAGGAAACTACATGAAAACATGAATAATTCATTGAAAATGACTGTAAACAGATGAGAACTTGTTTAGAACAGCTGAAAGAGAACCTCCAAGTCAGTTCTTAGTGTAGAAAAGGTAGCTAAGATAATGAAAATCCTTAATTCGAGTTAAGATAACATCAAACACTGTATGAATCCTATATTCATTACTTAAAGGAGACTAGAGTGGTAAATGTGTGTTATACAAGGCAGAATACCATTGAAATAGAGAAAGAAACACGTTCAGCAGCTTTGGAAAGCCTTACACTACACTGAAATGTAGTACTACACTCTATAACACAGTTCAGAGACAATGTTCCCTAGCTCCCTCAGTTCATAACAGTGTGTAGGAAGTTGTTTGATAAAGTGGGCAAAGCTTATACTTGGGCCAGAAGGCAGCATATAGGAAACTACATGTAAACATGAATAATTCAGTGAAAATGACTGTAAACAGATGAGAACTTGTTTAGAACAGCTGAAAGAGAATCTCCAAGTCAGTTCTTAGTGTAGAAAAGGTAGCTAAGATAAGGAAAATCCTTAATTCGAGTTTAGATAACATCAAACACTGTATGAATCCTATATTCATTACTTAAAGTAGACTAGAGTGGTAAATGTGTGTTATACAAGGCAGAATACCATTGAAATAGAGAAAGAAACACGTTCAGCAGCTTTGGAAAGCCTTACACTACACTGAAATGTAGTACTACACTCTATAACACAGTTGAGAGACAATGTTCCCGAGCTGCCTCAGTTCATAACAGTGTGTAGGAAGTTGTTTGATAAAGTGGGCAAAGCTTATACTTGGGCCAGAAGGCAGAATATAGGAAACTACATGAAAACATGAATAATTCAGTGAAAATGACTGTAAACAGATGAGAACGTGTTTAGAACAGATGAAAGAGATTCTCCAAGTCAGTTCTTAGTGTAGAAAAGGTAGCTAAGATAAGGAAAATCCTTAATTCGAGTTAAGATAACATCAAACACTGTATGAATCCTATATTGTTTACTTAAAGGAGACTAGAGTGGTAAATGTGTGTTATATTAGGCAGAATACCATTGAAATAGAGAAATAAACACGTTTGGCAGCTTTGGAAAGCGTTACACTTCACTGAAATGTAGTACTACACTCTATAACACAGTTGAGAGACAATGTTCCTAGCTCCCTCAGTTCATAACAGTGTGTAGGAAGTTGTTTGATAAAGTGGGCATAGCTTATACTTGGGCCAGAAGGCAGCATATAGGAAACTACATGAAAACATGAATAATTCATTGAAAATGACTGTAAACACATGAGAACTTGTTTAGAACAGCTGAAAGAGAATCTCCAAGTCAGTTCTTAGTGTAGAAAAGGTAGCTACTATCCAGGAAATCCTTAATTCGAGTTAAGATCACATGAAAAACTGTATGAATCCTATATTCTTTACTTAAAGGAAACTAGAGTGGTAAATGTGTGTTATACAAGGCAGAATACCATTGAAATAGAGAAAGAAACACATTCGGCAACTTTGAAAAGGCTTACACTTCACTGAAATGTAGTACTACACTCTATAACACAGTTGAGAGACAATGTTCCCTAGCTGCCTCAGTTCATAAGAGTGTGTAGGAAGTTGTTTGATAAAGTGGGCAAAGCTTATACTTGGGCCAGAAGGCAGAATATAGGAAACTACATGAAAACATGAATAACTCAGTGAAAATGACTGTAAACAGATGAGAACTTGTTTAGAACAGCTGAAAGAGAAACTCCAAGTCAGTTCTTAGTGTAGAAAAGGTAGCTAAGATAAGGGAAATCCTTAATACCAGTTAAGATCCCATGAAACATTGTATGAATCCTATATTCTTTACTTAAAGGCAACTAGAGTGGTAAATGTGTGTTATACAAGGCAGAATAGCATTGAAATAGAGAAAGAAACACTTTCGGCAGCTTTGGAAAGGCTTACACTTCACTGAAATGTAGTACTACACTCTATAACACAGTTGAGAGACAATGTTCCCTAGCTGCCTCAGTTCATAACAGAGTGTAGGAAGGTGTTTGATAAAGTGGGCAAAGCTTATACTTGGGCCAGAAGGCAGAATATAGGAAACTACATGAAAACATGAATAATTCAGTGAAAATGACTGTAAACAGATGAGAACTTGTTTAGAACAGCTGAAAGAGAATCTGCAAGTCAGTTCTTAGTGTAGAAAAGTAGCTAAGATAAGGAAAATCCTTAATTCGAGTTAAGATAACATCAAACACTGTATGAATCCTATATTCATTACTTAAAGGAGACTAGAGTGGTAAATGTGTGTTATACAAGGCAGAATACCATTGAAATAGAGAAAGAAACAAGTTTGGCAGATTTGGAAACCCTTACACTTCACTGAAATGTAGTACTACACTCTATAACACAGTTGAGAGACAATGTTCCCTAGCTCCCTCAGTTCATACCAGTGTGTAGGAAGTTGTTTGATAAAGTGGCCAAAGCTTATACTTGGGCCAGAAGGCAGAATATAGGAAACTACATGAAAACATTAATAATTCATTGAAAATGACTGTAAACAGATGAGAACTTGTTTAGAACAGCTGAAAGAGAATCTCCAAGTCAGTTGTTAGTGTAGAAAAGGTAGCTAAGATAAGGAAAATCCTTAATTCGAGTTAAGATAACATCAAACACTGTATGAATCCTATATTCATTACTTAAAGGAGACTAGAGTGGTAAATGTGTGTTACACAAGGCAGAATACCATTGAAATAGAGAAAGAAACACTTTCGGCAGCTTTGGAAAGGCTTACACTTCACTGAAATGTAGTACTACACTCTATAACACAGTTGAGAGACAATGTTCCCTAGCTGCCTCAGTTCATAACAGAGTGTAGGAAGGTGTTTGCTAAAGTGGGCAAAGCTTATACTTGGGCCAGAAGGCAGAATATAGGAAACTACATGAAAACATGAATAATTCAGTGAAAATGACTGTAAACAGATTAGAACTTCTTTAGAACAGCTGAAAGAGAATCTCCAAGTCAGTTCTTAGTGTAGAAAAGGTAGCTAAGATAAGGGAAATCCTTAATTCCAGTTAAGATCACATGAAACACTCTATGAATCCTATATTCTTTACTTAAAGGAGACTAGAGTGGTAAATGTGTGTTATACAAGGCAGAATACCATTGAAATAGAGAAACAAACACGTTCGGCAGCTTTGGAAAGCCTTACACTTCACTGAAATGTAGTACTACACTCTATAACACAGTTGAGAGACAATGTTCCCGAGCTGCCTCAGTTCATAACAGTGTGTAGGAAGTTGTTTGATAAAGTGGGCAAAGCTTATACTTGGGCCAGAAGGCAGAATATAGGAAACTACATGAAAACATGAATAATTTAGTGAAAATGACTGTAAACAGATGAGAACGTGTTTAGAACAGATGAAAGAGATTCTCCAAGTCAGTTCTTAGTGTAGAAAAGGTAGCTAAATCCGGGAAATCCTTAATTCGAGTTAAGATAACATCAAACACTGTATGAATCCTATATTCATTACTTAAAGGAGACTAGAGTGGTAAATGTGTGTTATACAAGGCAGAATACCATTGAAATAGAGAAAGAAACACGTTCAGCAGCTTTGGAAAGCCTTACACTACACTGAAATGTAGTACTACACTCTATAACACAGTTCAGAGACAATGTTCCCTAGCTCCCTCAGTTCATAACAGTGTGTAGGAAGTTGTTTGATAAGGTGGGCAAAGCTTATACTTGGGGCAGAAGGCAGAATATAGGAAACTACATGAAAACATGAATAATTCATTGAAAATGACTGTAAACAGATGAGAACTTGTTTAGAACAGCTGAAAGAGAATCTCCAAGTCAGTTCTTAGTGTAGAAAAGGTAGCTAAGATAAGGGAAATCCTTAATTCCAGTTAAGATCACATGAAACACTCTATGAATCCTATATTCTTTACTTAAAGGAGACTAGAGTGGTAAATGTGTGTTATACAAGGCAGAATACCATTGAAATAGAGAAACAAACACGTTCGGCAGCTTTGGAAAGCCTTACACTTCACTGAAATGTAGTACTACACTCTATAACACAGTTGAGAGACAATGTTCCCGAGCTTCATCAGTTCATAACAGTGTGTAGGAAGTTGTTTGATAAAGTGGGCAAAGCTTATACTTGGGCCAGAAGGCAGAATATAGGAAACTACATGAAAACATGAATAATTCAGTGAAAATGACTGTAAACAGATGAGAACGTGTTTAGAACAGATGAAAGAGATTCTCCAAGTCAGTTCTTAGTGTAGAAAAGGTAGCTAAGATAAGGAAAATCCTTAATTCGAGTTAAGATAACATCAAACACTGTATGAATCCTATATTGTTTACTTAAAGGAGACTAGAGTGGTAAATGTGTGTTATATTAGGCAGAATACCATTGAAATAGAGAAATAAACACGTTTGGCAGCTTTGGAAAGCGTTACACTTCAATGAAATGTAGTACTACACTCTATAACACAGTTGAGAGACAATGTTCCTAGCTCCCTCAGTTCATAACAGTGTGTAGGAAGTTGTTTGATAAAGTGGGCATAGCTTATACTTGGGCCAGAAGGCAGAATATAGGAAACTACATGAAAACATGAATAATTCATTGAAAATGACTGTAAACACATGAGAACGTGTTTAGAACAGCTGAAAGAGAATCTCCAAGTCAGTTCTTAGTGTAGAAAAGGTAGCTACTATCCAGGAAATCCTTAATTCCAGTTAAGATCACATGAAAAACTGTATGAATCCTATATTCTTTACCTAAAGGAAACTAGAGTGGTAAATGTGTGTTATACAAGGCAGAATACCATTGAAATAGAGAAAGAAACACATTCGGCAACTTTGAAAAGGCTTACACTTCACTGAAATGTAGTACTACACTCTATAACACAGTTGAGAGACAATGTTCCCTAGCTGCCTCAGTTCATAACAGAGTGTAGGAAGGTGTTTGATAAAGTAGGCAAAGCTTATACTTGGGCCAGAAGGCAGAATATAGGAAACTACATGAAAACATGAATAACTCAGTGAAAATGACTGTAAACAGATGAGAACTTGTTTAGAACAGCTGAAAGAGAAACTCCAAGTCAGTTCTTAGTGTAGAAAAGGTAGCTAAGATAAGGGAAATCCTTAATACCAGTTAAGATCCCATGAAACATTGTATGAATCCTATATTCTTTACTTAAAGGCAACTAGAGTGGTAAATGTGTGTTATACAAGGCAGAATAGCATTGAAATAGAGAAAGAAACACTTTCGGCAGCTTTGGAAAGGCTTACACTTCACTGAAATGTAGTACTACACTCTATAACACAGTTGAGAGACAATGTTCCCTAGCTGCCTCAGTTCATAACAGAGTGTAGGAAGGTGTTTGATAAAGTGGGCAAAGCTTATACTTGGGCCAGAAGGCAGAATATAGGAAACTACATGAAAACATGAATAATTCAGTGAAAATGACTGTAAACAGATGAGAACTTGTTTAGAACAGCTGAAAGAGAATCTGCAAGTCAGTTCTTAGTGTAGAAAAATAGCTAAGATAAGGAAAATCCTTAATTCGAGTTAAGATAACATCAAACACTGTATGAATCCTATATTCATTACTTAAAGGAGACTAGAGTGGTAAATGTGTGTTATACAAGGCAGAATACCATTGAAATAGAGAAAGAAACAAGTTTGGCAGATTTGGAAACCCTTACACTTCACTGAAATGTAGTACTACACTCTATAACACAGTTGAGAGACAATGTTCCCTAGCTCCCTCAGTTCATACCAGTGTGTAGGAAGTTGTTTGATAAAGTGGCCAAAGCTTATACTTGGGCCAGAAGGCAGAATATAGGAAACTACATGAAAATATGAATAATTCATTGAAAATGACTGTAAACAGATGAGAACTTGTTTAGAACAGCTGAAAGAGAATCTCCAAGTCAGTTGTTAGTGTAGAAAAGGTAGCTAAGATAAGGGAAATCCTTAATTCCAGTTAAGATCACATGAAACACTCTATGAATCCTATATTCTTTACTTAAAGGAGACTAGAGTGGTAAATGTGTGTTATACAAGGCAGAATACCATTGAAATAGAGAAACAAACACGTTCGGCAGCTTTGGAAAGCCTTACACTTCACTGAAATGTAGTACTACACTCTATAACACAGTTGAGAGACAATGTTCCCGAGCTGCCTCAGTTCATAACAGTGTGTAGGAAGTTGTTTGATAAAGTGGGCAAAGCTTATACTTGGGCCAGAAGGCAGAATATAGGAAACTACATGAAAACATGAATAATTTAGTGAAAATGACTGTAAACAGATGAGAATGTGTTTAGAACAGATGAAAGAGATTCTCCAAGTCAGTTCTTAGTGTAGAAAAGGTAGCTAAATCCGGGAAATCCTTAATTCGAGTTAAGATAACATCAAACACTGTATGAATCCTATATTCATTACTTAAAGGAGACTAGAGTGGTAAATGTGTGTTATACAAGGCAGAATACCATTGAAATAGAGAAAGAAACACGTTCAGCAGCTTTGGAAAGCCTTACACTACACTGAAATGTAGTACTACACTCTATAACACAGTTCAGAGACAATGTTCCCTAGCTCCCTCAGTTCATAACAGTGTGTAGGAAGTTGTTTGATAAAGTGGGCAAAGCTTATACTTGGGCCAGAAGGCAGCATATAGGAAACTACATGAAAACATGAATAATTCAGTGAAAATGACTGTAAACAGATGAGAACTTGTTTAGAACAGCTGAAAGAGAATCTCCAAGTCAGTTCTTAGTGTAGAAAAGGTAGCTAAGATAAGGAAAATCCTTAATTCGAGTTTAGATAACATCAAACACTGTATGAATCCTATATTCATTACTTAAAGTAGACTAGAGTGGTAAATGTGTGTTATACAAGGCAGAATACCATTGAAATAGAGAAAGAAACACGTTCAGCAGCTTTGGAAAGCCTTACACTACACTGAAATGTAGTACTACACTCTATAACACAGTTCAGAGACAATGTTCCCTAGCTCCCTCAGTTCATAACAGTGTGTAGGAAGTTGTTTGATAAGGTGGGCAAAGCTTATACTTGGGGCAGAAGGCAGAATATAGGAAACTACATGAAAACATGAATAATTCATTGAAAATGACTGTAAACAGATGAGAACTTGTTTAGAACAGCTGAAAGAGAATCTCCAAGTCAGTTCTTAGTGTAGAAAAGGTAGCTAAGATAAGGGAAATCCTTAATTCCAGTTCAGATCACATGAAACACTCTATGAATCCTATATTCTTTACTTAAAGGAGACTAGAGTGGTAAATGTGTGTTATACAAGGCAGAATACCATTGAAATAGAGAAACAAACACGTTCGGCAGCTTTGGAAAGCCTTACACTTCACTGAAATGTAGTACTACACTCTATAACACAGTTGAGAGACAATGTTCCCCAGCTGCCTCAGTTCATAACAGTGTGTAGGAAGTTGTTTGATAAAGTGGGCAAAGCTTATACTTGGGCCAGAAGGCAGAATATAGGAAACTACATGAAAACATGAATAATTCAGTGAAAATGACTGTAAACAGATGAGAACGTGTTTAGAACAGATGAAAGAGATTCTCCAAGTCAGTTCTTAGTGTAGAAAAGGTAGCTAAGATAAGGAAAATCCTTAATTCGAGTTAAGATAACATCAAACACTGTATGAATCCTATATTGTTTACTTAAAGGAGACTAGAGTGGTAAATGTGTGTTATATTAGGCAGAATACCATTGAAATAGAGAAATAAACATGTTTGGCAGCTTTGGAAAGCGTTACACTTCACTGAAATGTAGTACTACACTCTATAACACAGTTGAGAGACAATGTTCCTAGCTCCCTCAGTTCATAACAATGTGTAGGAAGTTGTTTGATAAAGTGGGCATAGCTTATACTTGGGCCAGAAGGCAGAATATAGGAAACTACATGAAAACATGAATAATTCATTGAAAATGACTGTAAACACATGAGAACTTGTTTAGAACAGCTGAAAGAGAATCTCCAAGTCAGTTCTTAGTGTAGAAAAGGTAGCTACTATCCAGGAAATCCTTAATTCGAGTTAAGATCACATGAAAAACTGTATGAATCCTATATTCTTTACTTAAAGGAAACTAGAGTGGTAAATGTGTGTTATACAAGGCAGAATACCATTGAAATAGAGAAAGAAACACATTCGGCAACTTTGAAAAGGCTTACACTTCACTGAAATGTAGTACTACACTCTATAACACAGTTGAGAGACAATGTTCCCTAGCTGCCTCAGTTCATTACAGAGTGTAGGAAGGTGTTTGATAAAGTAGGCAAAGCTTATACTTGGGCCAGAAGGCAGAATATAGGAAACTACATGAAAACATGAATAACTCAGTGAAAATGACTGTAAACAGATGAGAACTTGTTTAGAACAGCTGAAAGAGAAACTCCAAGTCAGTTCTTAGTGTAGAAAAGGTAGCTAAGATAAGGGAAATCCTTAATACCAGTTAAGATCCCATGAAACATTGTATGAATCCTATATTCTTTACTTAAAGGCAACTAGAGTGGTAAATGTGTGTTATACAAGGCAGAATAGCATTGAAATAGAGAAAGAAACACTTTCGGCAGCTTTGGAAAGGCTTACACTTCACTGAAATGTAGTACTACACTCTATAACACAGTTGAGAGACAATGTTCCCTAGCTGCCTCAGTTCATAACAGAGTGTAGGAAGGTGTTTGATAAAGTGGGCAAAGCTTATACTTGGGCCAGAAGGCAGAATATAGGAAACTACATGAAAACATGAATAATTCAGTGAAAATGACTGTAAACAGATGAGAACTTGTTTAGAACAGCTGAAAGAGAATCTCCAAGTCAGTTCTTAGTGTAGAAAAGGTAGCTAAGATAAGGAAAATCCTTAATTCGAGTTAAGATAACATCAAACACTGTATGAATCCTATATTCATTACTTAAAGGAGACTAGAGTGGTAAATGTGTGTTATACAAGGCAGAATACCATTGAAATAGAGAAAGAAACAAGTTTGGCAGCTTTGGAAAGCCTTACACTTCACTGAAATGTAGTACTACACTCTGTAACACAGTTGAGAGACAATGTTCCCTAGCTCCCTCAGTTCATAACAGTGTGAAGGAAGTTGTTTGATAAAGTGGCCAAAGCTTATACTTGGGCCAGAAGGCAGAATATAGGAAACTACATGAAAACATGAATAATTCATTGAAAATGACTGTAAACAGATGAGAACTTGTTTAGAACAGCTGAAAGAGAACCTCCAAGTCAGTTCTTAGTGTAGAAAAGGTAGCTAAGATAAGGAAAATCCTTAATTCGAGTTAAGATAACATCAAACACTGTATGAATCCTATATTCATTACTTAAAGGAGACTAGAGTGGTAAATGTGTGTTATACAAGGCAGAATACCATTGAAATAGAGAAAGAAACACGTTCAGCAGCTTTGGAAAGCCTTACACTACACTGAAATGTAGTACTACACTCTATAACACAGTTCAGAGACAATGTTCCCTAGCTCCCTCAGTTCATAACAGTGTGTAGGAAGTTGTTTGATAAGGTGGGCAAAGCTTATACTTGGGCCAGAAGGCAGAATATAGGAAACTACATGAAAACATGAATAATTCATTGAAAATGACTGTAAACAGATGAGAACTTGTTTAGAACAGCTGAAAGAGAATTTCCAAGTCAGTTCTTAGTGTAGAAAAGGTAGCTAAGATAAGGGAAATCCTTAATTCCAGTTAAGATCACATGAAACACTCTATGAATCCTATATTCTTTACTTAAAGGAGACTAGAGTGGTAAATGTGTGTTATACAAGGCAGAATACCATTGAAATAGAGAAACAAACACGTTCGGCAGCTTTGGAAAGCCTTACACTTCACTGAAATGTAGTACTACACTATATAACACAGTTGAGAGACAATGTTCCCGAGCTGCCTCAGTTCATAACAGTGTGTAGGAAGTTGTTTGATAAAGTGGGCAAAGCTTATACTTGGGCCAGAAGGCAGAATATAGGAAACTACATGAAAACATGAATAATTCAGTGAAAATGACTGTAAACAGATGAGAACTTGTTTAGAACAGATGAAAGAGATTCTCCAAGTCAGTTCTTAGTGTAGAAAAGGTAGCTAAATCCAGGAAATCCTTAATTCAAGTTAAGATAACATCAAACACTGTATGAATCCTATATTGTTTATTTAAAGGAGACTAGAGTGGTAAATGTGTGTTATATAAGGCAGAATACCATTGAAATAGAGAAAGAAACACGTTTGGCAGCTCTGGAAAGCATTACACTTCACTGAAATGTAGTACTACACTCTATAACACAGTTGAGAGACAATGTTCCTAGCTCCCTCAGTTCATAACAGTGTGTAGGAAGTTGTTTGATAAAGTGGGCAAAGCTTATACTTGGGCCAGAAGGCAGCATATAGGAAACTACATGAAAACATGAATAATTCAGTGAAAATGACTGTAAACAGATGAGAACTTGTTTAGAACAGCTGAAAGAGAATCTCCAAGTCAGTTCTTAGTGTAGAAAAGGTAGCTAAGATAAGGAAAATCCTTAATTCGAGTTAAGATAACATCAAACACTGTATGAATCCTATATTCATTACTTAAAGTAGACTAGAGTGGTAAATGTGTGTTATACAAGGCAGAATACCATTGAAATAGAGAAAGAAACACGTTCAGCAGCTTTGGAAAGCCTTACACTACACTGAAATGTAGTACTAAACTCTATAACACAGTTCAGAGACAATGTTCCCTAGCTCCCTCAGTTCATAACAGTGTGTAGGAAGTTGTTTGATAAGGTGGGCAAAGCTTATACTTGGGGCAGAAGGCAGAATATAGGAAACTACATGAAAACATGAATAATTCATTGAAAATGACTGTAAACAGATGAGAACTTGTTTAGAACAGCTGAAAGAGAATCTCCAAGTCAGTTCTTAGTGTAGAAAAGGTAGCTAAGATAAGGGAAATCCTTAATTCCAGTTAAGATCACATGAAACACTCTATGAATCCTATATTCTTTACTTAAAGGAAACTAGAGTGGTAAATGTGTGTTATACAAGGCAGAATACCATTGAAATAGAGAAAGAAACACATTCGGCAACTTTGAAAAGGCTTACACTTCACTGAAATGTAGTACTACACTCTATAACACAGTTGAGAGACAATGTTCCCTAGCTGCCTCAGTTCATAACAGAGTGTAGGAAGGTGTTTGATAAAGTAGGCAAAGCTTATACTTGGGCCAGAAGGCAGAATATAGGAAACTACATGAAAACATGAATAACTCAGTGAAAATGACTGTAAACAGATGAGAACTTGTTTAGAACAGCTGAAAGAGAAACTCCAAGTCAGTTCTTAGTGTAGAAAAGGTAGCTAAGATAAGAGAAATCCTTAATACCAGTTAAGATCCCATGAAACATTGTATGAATCCTATATTCTTTACTTAAAGGCAACTAGAGTGGTAAATGTGTGTTATACAAGGCAGAATAGCATTGAAATAGAGAAAGAAACACTTTCGGCAGCTTTGGAAAGCCTTACACTTCACTGAAATGTAGTACTACACTCTATAACACAGTTGAGAGACAATGTTCCTAGCTCCCTCAGTTCATAACAGTGTGTAGGAAGTTGTTTGATAAAGTGGGCAAAGCTTATACTTGGGCCAGAAGGCAGAATATAGGAAACTACATGAAAGCATGAATAATTCATTGAAAATGACTGTAAACACATGAGAACTTGTTTAGAACAGCTGAAAGAGAATCTCCAAGTCAGTTCTTAGTGTAGAAAAGGTAGATAAGATAAGGAAAATCCTTAATTCGAGTTAAGATAACATCAAACACTGTATGAATCCTATATTCATTACTTAAAGGAGACTAGAGTGGTAAATGTGTGTTATACAAGGCAGAATACCATTGAAATAGAGAAAGAAACAAGTTTGGCAGCTTTGGAAAGCCTTACACTTCACTGAAATGTAGTACTACACTCTATAACACAGTTGAGAGACAATGTTCCTAGCTCCCTCAGTTCATAACAGTGTGTAGGAAGTTGTTTGATAAAGTGGGCAAAGCTTATACTTGGGCCAGAAGGAAGAATATAGGAAACTACATGAAAACATGAATAATTCAGTGAAAATGACTGTAAACAGATGAGAACTTGTTTAGAACAGCTGAAAGAGAATCTCCAAATCAGTTCTTAGTGTAGAAAAGGTAGCTAAGATAAGGGAAATCCTTAATTCCAGTTAAGATCACATGAAACACTCTATGAATCCTATATTCTTTACTTAAAGGAGACTAGAGTGGTAAATGTGTGTTATACAAGGCAGAATACCATTGAAATAGAGAAACAAACACGTTCGGCAGCTTTGGAAAGCCTTACACTTCACTGAAATGTAGTACTACACTATATAACACAGTTGAGAGACAATGTTCCCGAGCTGCCTCAGTTCATAACAGTGTGTAGGAAGTTGTTTGATAAAGTGGGCAAAGCTTATACTTGGGCCAGAAGGCAGAATATAGGAAACTACATGAAAACATGAATAATTCAGTGAAAATGACTGTAAACAGATGAGAACTTGTTTAGAACAGATGAAAGAGATTCTCCAAGTCAGTTCTTAGTGTAGAAAAGGTAGCTAAATCCAGGAAATCCTTAATTCAAGTTAAGATAACATCAAACACTGTATGAATCCTATATTGTTTATTTAAAGGAGACTAGAGTGGTAAATGTGTGTTATATAAGGCAGAATACCATTGAAATAGAGAAAGAAACACGTTTGGCAGCTCTGGAAAGCATTACACTTCACTGAAATGTAGTACTACACTCTATAACACAGTTGAGAGACAATGTTCCTAGCTCCCTCAGTTCATAACAGTGTGTAGGAAGTTGTTTGATAAAGTGGGCAAAGCTTATACTTGGGCCAGAAGGCAGCATATAGGAAACTACATGAAAACATGAATAATTCAGTGAAAATGACTGTAAACAGATGAGAACTTGTTTAGAACAGCTGAAAGAGAATCTCCAAGTCAGTTCTTAGTGTAGAAAAGGTAGCTAAGATAAGGAAAATCCTTAATTCGAGTTAAGATAACATCAAACACTGTATGAATCCTATATTCATTACTTAAAGTAGACTAGAGTGGTAAATGTGTGTTATACAAGGCAGAATACCATTGAAATAGAGAAAGAAACACGTTCAGCAGCTTTGGAAAGCCTTACACTACACTGAAATGTAGTACTAAACTCTATAACACAGTTCAGAGACAATGTTCCCTAGCTCCCTCAGTTCATAACAGTGTGTAGGAAGTTGTTTGATAAGGTGGGCAAAGCTTATACTTGGGGCAGAAGGCAGAATATAGGAAACTACATGAAAACATGAATAATTCATTGAAAATGACTGTAAACAGATGAGAACTTGTTTAGAACAGCTGAAAGAGAATCTCCAAGTCAGTTCTTAGTGTAGAAAAGGTAGCTAAGATAAGGGAAATCCTTAATTCCAGTTAAGATCACATGAAACACTCTATGAATCCTATATTCTTTACTTAAAGGAAACTAGAGTGGTAAATGTGTGTTATACAAGGCAGAATACCATTGAAATAGAGAAAGAAACACATTCGGCAACTTTGAAAAGGCTTACACTTCACTGAAATGTAGTACTACACTCTATAACACAGTTGAGAGACAATGTTCCCTAGCTGCCTCAGTTCATAACAGAGTGTAGGAAGGTGTTTGATAAAGTAGGCAAAGCTTATACTTGGGCCAGAAGGCAGAATATAGGAAACTACATGAAAACATGAATAACTCAGTGAAAATGACTGTAAACAGATGAGAACTTGTTTAGAACAGCTGAAAGAGAAACTCCAAGTCAGTTCTTAGTGTAGAAAAGGTAGCTAAGATAAGAGAAATCCTTAATACCAGTTAAGATCCCATGAAACATTGTATGAATCCTATATTCTTTACTTAAAGGCAACTAGAGTGGTAAATGTGTGTTATACAAGGCAGAATAGCATTGAAATAGAGAAAGAAACACTTTCGGCAGCTTTGGAAAGCCTTACACTTCACTGAAATGTAGTACTACACTCTATAACACAGTTGAGAGACAATGTTCCTAGCTCCCTCAGTTCATAACAGTGTGTAGGAAGTTGTTTGATAAAGTGGGCAAAGCTTATACTTGGGCCAGAAGGCAGAATATAGGAAACTACATGAAAGCATGAATAATTCATTGAAAATGACTGTAAACACATGAGAACTTGTTTAGAACAGCTGAAAGAGAATCTCCAAGTCAGTTCTTAGTGTAGAAAAGGTAGATAAGATAAGGAAAATCCTTAATTCGAGTTAAGATAACATCAAACACTGTATGAATCCTATATTCATTACTTAAAGGAGACTAGAGTGGTAAATGTGTGTTATACAAGGCAGAATACCATTGAAATAGAGAAAGAAACAAGTTTGGCAGCTTTGGAAAGCCTTACACTTCACTGAAATGTAGTACTACACTCTATAACACAGTTGAGAGACAATGTTCCTAGCTCCCTCAGTTCATAACAGTGTGTAGGAAGTTGTTTGATAAAGTGGGCAAAGCTTATACTTGGGCCAGAAGGAAGAATATAGGAAACTACATGAAAACATGAATAATTCAGTGAAAATGACTGTAAACAGATGAGAACTTGTTTAGAACAGCTGAAAGAGAATCTCCAAATCAGTTCTTAGTGTAGAAAAGGTAGCTAAGATAAGGGAAATCCTTAATTCCAGTTAAGATCACATGAAACACTCTATGAATCCTATATTCTTTACTTAAAGGGGACTAGAGTGGTAAATGTGTGTTATACAAGGCAGAATACCATTGAAATAGAGAAACAAACACGTTCGGCAGCTTTGGAAAGCCTTACACTTCACTGAAATGTAGTACTACACTCTATAACACAGTTGAGAGACAATGTTCCCTAGCTGCCTCAGTTCATAACAGTGTGTAGGAAGTTGTTTGATAAAGTGGGCAAAGTTTATACTTGGGCCCGAAGGCAGAATATAGGATACTACATGAAAACATAAATAATTCAGTGAAAATGACTGTAAACAGATGAGAACTTGTTTAGAACAGATGAAAAATATTCTCCAAGTCAGTTCTTAGTGTAGAAAAGGTAGCTAAATCCGGGAAATCCTTAATTCGAGTTAAGATAACATCAAACACTGTATGAATCCTATATTGTTTACTTAAAGGAGACTAGAGTGGTAAATGTGTGTTATATAAGCCAGAATACCATTGAAATAGAGAAAGAAACACGTTTGGCAGCTTTGGAAAGCCTTACACTTCACTGAAATGTAGTACTACACTCTATAACACAGTTGAGAGACAATGTTCCCTAGCTGCCTCAGTTCATAACAGAGTGTAGGAAGGTGTTTGATAAAGTAGGCAAAGCTTATACTTGGGCCAGAAGGCAGAATATAGGAAACTACATGAAAACATGAATAATTCAGTGAAAATGACTGTAAACAGATGAGAACTTGTTTAGAACAGCTGAAAGAGAATCTCCAAGTCAGTTCTTAGTGTAGAAAAGGTAGCTAAGATAAGGAAAATCCTTAATTCGAGTTAAGATAACATCAAACACTGTATGAATCCTATATTCATTACTTAAAGGAGACTAGAGTGGTAAATGTGTGTTATACAAAGCCGAATACCATTGAAATAGAGAAAGAAACAAGTTTGGCAGCTTTGGAAAGCCTTATACTTCACTGAAATGTAGTACTACACTCTATAACACAGTTGAGAGACAATGTTCCCTAGCTCCCTCAGTTCATAACAGTGTGTAGGAAGTTTTTTGATAAAGTGGCCAAAGCTTATACTAGGGCCAGAAGGCAGAATATAGGAAACTACATGAAAACATGAATAATTCAGTGAAAATGACTGTAAACAGATGAGAACTTGTTTAGAACAGCTGAAAGAGAATCTCCAAGTCAGTTCTTAGTGTAGAAAAGGTAGATAAGATAAGGAAAATCCTTAATTCGAGTTAAGATAACATCAAACACTGTATGAATCCTATATTCATTACTTAAAGGAGACTAGAGTGGTAAATGTTTGTTATACAAAGAAGAATACCATTGAAATAGAGAAAGAAACAAGTTTGGCAGCTTTGGAAAGCCTTACACTTCACTGAAATGTAGTACTACACTCTATAACACAGTTGAGAGACAATGTTCCCTAGCTCCCTCAGTTCATAACAGTGTGTAGGAAGTTGTTTGATAAAGTGGCCAAAGCTTATACTTGGGCCAGAAGGCAGAATATAGGAAACTACATGAAAACATGAATAATTCAGTGAAAATGACTGTAAACAGATGAGAACTTGTTTAGAACAGCTGAAAGAGAATCTGCAATTCAGTTCTCAGTGTAGAAAAGTAGCTAAGATAAGGAAAATCCTTAATTCGAGTTAAGATAACATCAAACACTGTATGAATCCTATATTCATTACTTAAAGGAGACTAGAGTGGTAAATGTGTGTTATACAAGGCAGAATACCATTGAAATAGAGAAAGAAACACGTTCGGCAGCTTTGGAATGCCTTACACTACACTGAAATGTAGTACTACACTCTATAACACAGTTCAGAGACAATGTTCCCTAGCTCCCTCAGTTCATAACAGTGTGTAGGAAGTTGTTTGATAAGGTGGGCAAAGCTTATACTTGGGCCAGAAGGCAGAATATAGGAAACTACATGAAAACATGAATAATTCATTGAAAATGACTGTAAACAGATGAGAACTTGTTTAGAACAGCTGAAAGAGAATCTCCAAGTCAGTTCTTAGTGTAGAAAAGGTAGCTAAGATAAGGGAAATCCTTAATTCCAGTTAAGATCACATGAAACATTGTATGAATCCTATATTCTTTACTTAAAGGAAACTAGGGTGGTAAATGTGTGTTATACAAGGCAGAATACCATTGAAATAGAGAAAGAAACACTTTCGGCAGCTTTGGAAAGGCTTACACTTCACTGAAATGTAGTACTACACTCTATAACACAGTTGAGAGACAATGTTCCCTAGCTGCCTCCGTTCATAACATAGTGTAGGAAGGTGTTTGATAAAGTAGGCAAATCTTATACTTGGGCCAGAAGGCAGAATATAGGAAACTACATGAAAACATGAATAATTCAGTGAAAATGACTGTAAACAGATGAGAACTTGTTTAGAACAGCTGAAAGAGAAACTCCAAGTCAGTTCTTAGTGTAGAAAAGGTAGCTAAGATAAGGCAAATCCTTAATACCAGTTAAGATCCCATGAAACATTGTATGAATCCTATATTCTTTACTTAAAGGAAACTAGAGTGGTAAATGTGTGTTATACAAGGCAGAATACCATTGAAATAGAGAAACAAACACCTTCGGCAGCTTTGGAAAGCCTTACACTTCACTGAAATGTAGTACTACACTCTATAACACAGTTGAGAGACAATTTTCCCGAGCTGCCTCAGTTCATAACAGTGTGTAGGAAGTTGTTTGATAAAGTGGGCAAAGCTTATACTTGGGCCAGAAGGCAGAATATAGGAAACTACATGAAAACATGAATAATTCAGTGAAAATGACTGTAAACAGATGAGAACTTGTTTAGAACAGCTGAAAGAGAATCTCCAAGTCAGTTCTTAGTGTAGAAAAGGTAGCTAAGATAAGGAAAATCCTTAATTCGAGTTAAGATAACATCAAACACTGTATGAATCCTATATTCATTACTTAAAGGAGACTAGAGTGGTAAATGTGTGTTATACAAGGCAGAATACCATTGAAATAGAGAAAGAAACAAGTTTGGCAGCTTTGGAAAGCCTTACACTTCACTGAAATGTAGTACTACACTCTATAACACAGTTGAGAGACAATGTTCCCTAGCTCCCTCAGTTCATAACAGTGTGTAGGAAGTTGTTTGATAAAGTGGCCAAAGCTTATACTTGGGCCAGAAGGCAGAATATAGGAAACTACATGAAAACATGAATAATTCAGTGAAAATGACTGTAAACAGATGAGAACGTGTTTAGAACAGATGAAAGAGATTCTCCAAGTCAGTTCTTAGTGTAGAAAAGGTAGCTAAGATAAGGAAAATCCTTAATTCGAGTTAAGATAACATCAAACACTGTATGAATCCTATATTGTTTACTTAAAGGAGACTAGAGTGGTAAATGTGTGTTATATTAGGCAGAATACCATTGAAATAGAGAAATAAACACGTTTGGCAGCTTTGGAAAGCGTTACACTTCACTGAAATGTAGTACTACACTCTATAACACAGTTGAGAGACAATGTTCCTAGCTCCCTCAGTTCATAACAGTGTGTAGGAAGTTGTTTGATAAAGTGGGCATAGTTTATACTTGGGCCAGAAGGCAGAATATAGGAAACTACATGAAAACATGAATAATTCATTGAAAATGACTGTAAACACATGAGAACTTGTTTAGAACAGCTGAAAGAGAATCTCCAAGTCAGTTCTTAGTGTAGAAAAGGTAGCTACTATCCAGGAAATCCTTAATTCGAGTTAAGATCACATGAAAAACTGTATGAATCCTATATTCTTTACTTAAAGGAAACTAGAGTGGTAAATGTGTGTTATACAAGGCAGAATACCATTGAAATAGAGAAAGAAACACATTCGGCAACTTTGAAAAGGCTTACACTTCACTGAAATGTAGTACTACACTCTATAACACAGTTGAGAGACAATGTTCCCTAGCTGCCTCAGTTCATAACAGAGTGTAGGAAGGTGTTTGATAAAGTAGGCAAAGCTTATACTTGGGCCAGAAGGCAGAATATAGGAAACTACATGAAAACATGAATAACTCAGTGAAAATGACTGTAAACAGATGAGAACTTGTTTAGAACAGCTGAAAGAGAAACTCCAAGTCAGTTCTTAGTGTAGAAAAGGTAGCTAAGATAAGGGAAATCCTTAATACCAGTTAAGATCCCATGAAACATTGTATGAATCCTATATTCTTTACTTAAAGGCAACTAGAGTGGTAAATGTGTGTTATACAAGGCAGAATAGCATTGAAATAGAGAAAGAAACACTTTCGGCAGCTTTGGAAAGGCTTACACTTCACTGAAATGTAGTACTACACTCTATAACACAGTTGAGAGACAATGTTCCCTAGCTGCCTCAGTTCATAACAGAGTGTAGGAAGGTGTTTGATAAAGTGGGCAAAGCTTATACTTGGGCCAGAAGGCAGAATATAGGAAACTACATGAAAACATGAATAATTCAGTGAAAATGACTGTAAACAGATGAGAACTTGTTTAGAACAGCTGAAAGAGAATCTGCAAGTCAGTTCTTAGTGTAGAAAAGTAGCTAAGATAAGGAAAACCCTTAATTCGAGTTAAGATAACATCAAACACTGTATGAATCCTATATTCATTACTTAAAGGAGACTTGAGTGGTAAATGTGTGTTATACAAGGCAGAATACCATTGAAATAGAGAAAGAAACAAGTTTGGCAGATTTGGAAACCCTTACACTTCACTGAAATGTAGTACTACACTCTATAACACAGTTGAGAGACAATGTTCCCTAGCTCCCTCAGTTCATAACAGTGTGTAGGAAGTTGTTTGATAAAGTGGCCAAAGCTTATACTTGGGCCAGAAGGCAGAATATAGGAAACTACATGAAAACATGAATAATTCAGTGAAAATGACTGTAAACAGATGAGAACGTGTTTAGAACAGATGAAAGAGATTCTCCAAGTCAGTTCTTAGTGTAGAAAAGGTAGCTAAGATAAGGAAAATCCTTAATTCGAGTTAAGATAACATCAAACACTGTATGAATCCTATATTGTTTACTTAAAGGAGACTAGAGTGGTAAATGTGTGTTATATTAGGCAGAATACCATTGAAATAGAGAAATAAACACGTTTGGCAGCTTTGGAAAGCGTTACACTTCACTGAAATGTAGTACTACACTCTATAACACAGTTGAGAGACAATGTTCCTAGCTCCCTCAGTTCATAACAGTGTGTAGGAAGTTGTTTGATAAAGTGGGCATAGCTTATACTTGGGCCAGAAGGCAGAATATAGGAAACTACATGAAAACATGAATAATTCATTGAAAATGACTGTAAACACATGAGAACTTGTTTAGAACAGCTGAAAGAGAATCTCCAAGTCAGTTCTTAGTGTAGAAAAGGTAGCTACTATCCAGGAAATCCTTAATTCGAGTTAAGATCACATGAAAAACTGTATGAATCCTATATTCTTTACTTAAAGGAAACTAGAGTGGTAAATGTGTGTTATACAAGGCAGAATACCATTGAAATAGAGAAAGAAACACATTCGGCAACTTTGAAAAGGCTTACACTTCACTGAAATGTAGTACTACACTCTATAACACAGTTGAGAGACAATGTTCCCTAGCTGCCTCAGTTCATAACAGAGTGTAGGAAGTTGTTTGATAAAGTAGGCAAAGCTTATACTTGGGCCAGAAGGCAGAATATAGGAAACTACATGAAAACATGAATAACTCAGTGAAAATGACTGTAAACAGATGAGAACTTGTTTAGAACAGCTGAAAGAGAAACTCCAAGTCAGTTCTTAGTGTAGAAAAGGTAGCTAAGATAAGGGAAATCCTTAATACCAGTTAAGATCCCATGAAACATTGTATGAATCCTATATTCTTTACTTAAAGGCAACTAGAGTGGTAAATGTGTGTTATACAAGGCAGAATAGCATTGAAATAGAGAAAGAAACACTTTCGGCAGCTTTGGAAAGGCTTACACTTCACTGAAATGTAGTACTACACTCTATAACACAGTTGAGAGACAATGTTCCTAGCTCCCTCAGTTCATAACAGTGTGTAGGAAGTTGTTTGATAAAGTGGGCAAAGCTTATACTTGGGCCAGAAGGCAGAATATAGGAAACTACATGAAAACATGAATAATTCATTGAAAATGACTGTAAACACATGAGAACTTGTTTAGAACAGCTGAAAGAGAATCTCCAAGTCAGTTCTTAGTGTAGAAAAGGTAGCTAAGATAAGGAAAATCCTTAATTCGAGTTAAGATAACATCAAACACTGTATGAATCCTATATTCATTACTTAAAGGAGACTAGAGTGGTAAATGTGTGTTATACAAGGCAGAATACCATTGAAATAGAGAAAGAAACAAGTTCGGCAGCTTTGGAAAGCCTTACACTTCACTGAAATGTAGTACTACACTCTATAACACAGTTGAGAGACAATGTTCCCTAGCTCCCTCAGTTCATAACAGTGTGTAGGAAGTTGTTTGATAAAGTGGCCAAAGCTTATACTTGGGCCAGAAGGCAGAATATAGGAAACTACATGAAAACTTGAATAATTCAGTGAAAATGACTGTAAACAGATGAGAACTTGTTTAGAACAGCTGAAAGAGAATCTCCAAGTCAGTTCTTAGTGTAGAAAAGGTAGCTAAGATAAGGAAAATCCTTAATTCGAGTTAAGATAACATCAAACACTGTATGAATCCTATATTCATTACTTAAAGGAGACTAGAGTGGTAAATGTGTGTTATACAAGGCAGAATACCATTGAAATAGAGAAAGAAACACGTTCGGCAGGTTTGGAAAGCCTTACACTACACTGAAATGTAGTACTACACTCTATAACACAGTTCAGAGACAATGTTCCCTAGCTACCTCAGTTCATAACAGTGTGTAGGAAGTTGTTTGATAAGGTGGGCAAAGCTTATACTTGGGCCAGAAGGCAGAATATAGGAAACTACATGAAAACATGAATAATTCATTGAAAATGACTGTAAACAGATGAGAACTTGTTTAGAACAGCTGAAAGAGAATCTCCAAGTCAGTTCTTAGTGTAGAAAAGGTAGCTACGATAAGGGAAATCCTTAATTCGAGTTAAGATAACATCAAACACTGTATGAATCCTATATTCATTACTTAAAGGAGACTAGAGTGGTAAATGTGTGTTATACAAGGCAGAATACCATTGAAATAGAGAAAGAAACACTTTCGGCAGCTTTGGAAAGGCTTACACTTCACTGAAATGTAGTACTACACTCTATAACACAGTTGAGAGACAATGTTCCCTAGCTGCCTCAGTTCATAACAGAGTGTAGGAAGGTGTTTGCTAAAGTGGGCAAAGCTTATACTTGGGCCAGAAGGCAGAATATAGGAAACTACATGAAAACATGAATAATTCAGTGAAAATGACTGTAAACAGATGAGAACTTCTTTAGAACAGCTGAAAGAGAATCTCCAAGTCAGTTCTTAGTGTAGAAAAGGTAGCTAAGATAAGGGAAATCCTTAATTCCAGTTAAGATCACATGAAACACTCTATGAATCCTATATTCTTTACTTAAAGGAGACTAGAGTGGTAAATGTGTTATACAAGGCAGAATACCATTGAAATAGAGAAACAAACACATTCGGCAGCTTTGGAAAGCCTTACACTTCACTGAAATGTAGTACTACACTCTATAACACAGTTGAGAGACAATGTTCCCGAGCAGCCTCAGTTCATAACAGTGTGTAGGAAGTTGTTTGATAAAGTGGGCAAAGCTTATACTTGGGCCAGAAGGCAGAATATAGGAAACTACATGAAAACATGAATAATTTAGTGAAAATGACTGTAAACAGATGAGAACGTGTTTAGAACAGATGAAAGAGATTCTCCAAGTCAGTTCTTAGTGTAGAAAAGGTAGCTAAATCCGGGAAATCCTTAATTCGAGTTAAGATAACATCAAACACTGTATGAATCCTATATTGTTTACTTAAAGGAGACTAGAGTGGTAAATGTGTGTTATATAAGGCAGAATACCATTGAAATAGAGAAAGAAACACGTTTGGCAGCTTTGGAAAGCCTTACACTTCACTGAAATGTAGTACTACACTCTATAACACAGTTGAGAGACAATGTTCCTAGCTCCCTCAGTTCATAACAGTGTGTAGGAAGTTGTTTGATAAAGTGGGCAAAGCTTATACTTGGGCCAGAAGGCAGAATATAGGAAACTACATGAAAGCATGAATAATTCATTGAAAATGACTGTAAACACATGAGAACTTGTTTAGAACAGCTGAAAGAGAATCTCCAAGTCAGTTCTTAGTGTAGAAAAGGTAGATAAGATAAGGAAAATCCTTAATTCGAGTTAAGATAACATCAAACACTGTATGAATCCTATATTCATTACTTAAAGGAGACTAGAGTGGTAAATGTGTGTTATACAAGGCAGAATACCATTGAAATAGAGAAAGAAACAAGTTTGGCAGCTTTGGAAAGCCTTACACTTCACTGAAATGTAGTACTACACTCTATAACACAGTTGAGAGACAATGTTCCTAGCTCCCTCAGTTCATAACAGTGTGTAGGAAGTTGTTTGATAAAGTGGGCAAAGCTTATACTTGGGCCAGAAGGAAGAATATAGGAAACTACATGAAAACATGAATAATTCAGTGAAAATGACTGTAAACAGATGAGAACTTGTTTAGAACAGCTGAAAGAGAATCTCCAAGTCAGTTCTTAGTGTAGAAAAGGTAGCTAAGATAAGGGAAATCCTTAATTCCAGTTAAGATCACATGAAACACTCTATGAATCCTATATTCTTTACTTAAAGGGGACTAGAGTGGTAAATGTGTGTTATACAAGGCAGAATACCATTGAAATAGAGAAACAAACACGTTCGGCAGCTTTGCAAAGCCTTACACTTCACTGAAATGTAGTACTACACTCTATAACACAGTTGAGAGACAATGTTCCCTAGCTTCCTCAGTTCATAACAGAGTGTAGGAAGGTGTTTGATAAAGTAGGCAAAGCTTATACTTGGGCCAGAAGGCAGAATATAGGAAACTACATGAAAACATGAATAATTCAGTGAAAATGACTGTAAACAGATGAGAACTTGTTTAGAACACCTGAAAGAGAAACTCCAAGTAAGTTCTTAATGTAGAAAAGGTAGCTAAGATAAGGGAAATCCTTAATACCAGTTAAGATCCCATGAAACATTGTATGAATCCTATATTCTTTACTTAAAGGAAACTAGAGTGGTAAATGTGCGTTATACAAGGCAGAATACCATTGAAATAGAGAAAGAATCACTTTCGGCAGCTTTGGAAAGGCTTACACTTCACTGAAATGTAGTACTACACTCTATAACACAGTTGAGAGACAATGTTCTCTAGCTGCCTCAGTTCATAACAGAGTGTAGGAAGGTGTTTGATAAAGTGGGCAAAGCTTATACTTGGGCCAGAAGGCAGAATATAGGAAACTACATGAAAACATGAATAATTCAGTGAAAATGACTGTAAACAGATGAGAACTTGTTTAGAACAGCTGAAAGAGAATCTGCAAGTCAGTTCTTAGTGTAGAAAAGGTAGCTAAGATAAGGGAAATCCTTAATTCCAGTTAAGATCACATGAAACACTCTATGAATCCTATATTCTTTACTTAAAGGAGACTAGAGTGGTAAATGTGTGTTATACAAGGCAGAATACCATTGAAATAGAGACACAAACACGTTCGGCAGCTTTGGAAAGCCTTACACTTCACTGAAATGTAGTACTACACTCTATAACACAGTTGAGAGACAATGTTCCTAGCTCCCTCAGTTCATAACAGTGTGTAGGAAGTTGTTTGATAAAGTGGGCAAAGCTTATACTTGGGCCAGAAGGCAGAATATAGGAAACTACATGAAAACATGAATAATTCATTGAAAATGACTGTAAACACATGAGAACTTGTTTAGAACAGCTGAAAGAGAATCTCCAAGTCAGTTCTTAGTGTAGAAAAGGTAGCTACTATCCGGGAAATCCTTAATTCGAGTTAAGATCACATGAAACACTGTATGAATCCTATATTCTTTACTTAAAGGAAACTAGAGTGGTAAATGTGTGTTATACAAGGCAGAATACCATTGAAATAGAGAAAGAAACACGTTCGGCAGCTTTGGAAAGGCTTACACTTCACTGAAATGTAGTACTACACTCTATAACACAGTTGAGAGACAATGTGTCCTAGCTGCCTCAGTTCATAACAGAGTGTAGGAAGGTGTTTGATAAAGTGGGCAAAGCTTATACTTGGGCCAGAAGGCAGAATATAGGAAACTACATGAAAACATGAATAATTCAGTGAAAATGACTGTAAACAGATGAGAACTTGTTTAGAACAGCTGAAAGAGAATCTCCAAGTCAGTTCTTAGTGTAGAAAAGGTAGCTAAGATAAGGAAAATCCTTAATTCGAGTTAAGATAACATCAAACACTGTATGAATCCTATATTCATTACTTAAAGGAGACTAGAGTGGTAAATGTGTGTTATACAAAGCAGAATACCATTGAAATAGAGAAAGAAACAAGTTTGGCAGCTTTGGAAAGCCTTACACTTCACTGAAATGTAGTACTACACTCTATAACACAGTTGAGAGACAATGTTCCCTAGCTCCCTCAGTTCATAACAGTGTGTAGGAAGTTGTTTGATAAAGTGGCCAAAGCTTATACTTGGGCCAGAAGGCAGAATATAGGAAACTACATGAAAACATGAATAACTCAGTGAAAATGACTGTAAACAGATGAGAACTTGTTTAGAACAGCTGAAAGAGAATCTCCAAGTCAGTTCTTAGTGTAGAAAAGGTAGATAAGATAAGGAAAATCCTTAATTCGAGTTAAGATAACATCAAACACTGTATGAATCCTATATTCATTACTTAAAGGAGACTAGAGTGGTAAATGTGTGTTATACAAAGAAGAATACCATTGAAATAGAGAAAGAAACAAGTTTGGCAGCTTTGGAAAGCCTTACACTTCACTGAAATGTAGTACTACACTCTATAACAAGGTTGAGAGACAATGTTCCCTAGCTCCCTCAGTTCATAACAGTGTGACGGAAGTTGTTTGATAAAGTGGCCAAAGCTTATACTTGGGCCAGAAGGCAGAATATAGGAAACTACATGAAAACATTAATAATTCATTGAAAATGACTGTAAACAGATGAGAACTTGTTTAGAACAGCTGAAAGAGAATCTCCAAGTCAGTTCTTAGTGTAGAAAAGGTAGCTAAGATAAGGGAAATCCTTTATTCCAGTTAAGATAACATGAAACACTCTATGAATCCTATATTCTTTACTTAAAGGAGACTAGAGTGGTAAATGTGTGTTATACAAGGCAGAATACCATTGAAATAGAGAAACAAACACGTTCGGCAGCTTTGGAAAGCCTTACACTTCACTGAAATGTAGTACTACACTCTATAACACAGTTGAGAGACAATGTTCCCGAGCTGCCTCAGTTCATAACAGTGTGTAGGAAGTTATTTGATAAAGTGGGCAAAGCTTATACTTGGGCCAGAAGGCAGAATATAGGAAACTACATGAAAACATAAATAATTCAGTGAAAATGACTGTAAACAGATGAGAACTTGTTTAGAACAGATGAAAAATATTCTCCAAGTCAGTTCTTAGTGTAGAAAAGGTAGCTAAATCCGGGAAATCCTTAATTCGAGTTAAGATAACATCAAACACTGTATGAATCCTATATTGTTTACTTAAAGGAGACTAGAGTGGTAAATGTGTGTTATATAAGCCAGAATACCATTGAAATAGAGAAAGAAACACGTTTGGCAGCTTTGGAAAGCCTTACACTTCACTGAAATGTAGTACTACACTCTATAACACAGTTGAGAGACAATGTTCCCTAGCTGCCTCAGTTCATAACAGAGTGTAGGAAGGTGTTTGATAAAGTGGGCATAGCTTATACTTGGGCCAGAAGGCAGAATATAGGAAACTACATGAAAACATGAATAATTCAGTGAAAATGACTGTAAACAGATGAGAACTTGTTTAGAACAGCTGAAAGAGAATCTGCAAGTCAGTTCTTAGTGTAGAAAAGGTAGCTAAGATAAGGGAAATCCTTAATTCCAGTTAAGATCACATGAAACACTCTATGAATCCTATATTCTTTACTTAAAGGGGACTAGAGTGGTAAATGTGTGTTATACAAGGCAGAATACCATTGAAATAGAGAAACAAACACGTTCGGCAGCTTTGGAAAGCCTTACACTTCACTGAAATGTAGTACTACACTCTATAACACAGTTGAGAGACAATGTTCCCTAGCTTCCTCAGTTCATAACAGAGTGTAGGAAGGTGTTTGATAAAGTAGGCAAAGCTTATACTTGGGCCAGAAGGCAGAATATAGGAAACTACATGAAAACATGAATAATTCAGTGAAAATGACTGTAAACAGATGAGAACTTGTTTAGAACACCTGAAAGAGAAACTCCAAGTAAGTTCTTAGTGTAGAAAAGGTAGCTAAATAAGGGAAATCCTTAATACCAGTTAAGATCCCATGAAACATTGTATGAATCCTATATTCTTTACTTAAAGGAAACTAGAGTGGTAAATGTGTGTTATACAAGGCAGAATACCATTGAAATAGAGAAAGAATCACTTTCGGCAGCTTTGGAAAGGCTTACACTTCACTGAAATGTAGTACTACACTCTATAACACAGTTGAGAGACAATGTTCTCTAGCTGCCTCAGTTCATAACAGAGTGTAGGAAGGTGTTTGATAAAGTGGGCAAAGCTTATACTTGGGCCAGAAGGCAGAATATAGGAAACTACATGAAAACATGAATAATTCAGTGAAAATGACTGTAAACAGATGAGAACTTGTTTAGAACAGCTGAAAGAGAATCTGCAAGTCAGTTCTTAGTGTAGAAAAGGTAGCTAAGATAAGGGAAATCCTTAATTCCAGTTAAGATCACATGAAACACTCTATGAATCCTATATTCTTTACTTAAAGGAGACTAGAGTGGTAAATGTGTGTTATACAAGGCAGAATACCATTGAAATAGAGACACAAACACGTTCGGCAGCTTTGGAAAGCCTTACACTTCACTGAAATGTAGTACTACACTCTATAACACAGTTGAGAGACAATGTTCCTAGCTCCCTCAGTTCATAACAGTGTGTAGGAAGTTGTTTGATAAAGTGGGCAAAGCTTATACTTGGGCCAGAAGGCAGAATATAGGAAACTACATGAAAACATGAATAATTCATTGAAAATGACTGTAAACACATGAGAACTTGTTTAGAACAGCTGAAAGAGAATCTCCAAGTCAGTTCTTAGTGTAGAAAAGGTAGCTACTATCCGGGAAATCCTTAATTCGAGTTAAGATCACATGAAACACTGTATGAATCCTATATTCTTTACTTAAAGGAAACTAGAGTGGTAAATGTGTGTTATACAAGGCAGAATACCATTGAAATAGAGAAAGAAACACGTTCGGCAGCTTTGGAAAGGCTTACACTTCACTGAAATGTAGTACTACACTCTATAACACAGTTGAGAGACAATGTTCCCTAGCTGCCTCAGTTCATAACAGAGTGTAGGAAGGTGTTTGATAAAGTAGGCAAAGCTTATACTTGGGCCAGAAGGCAGAATATAGGAAACTACATGAAAACATGAATAATTCAGTGAAAATGACTGTAAACAGATGAGAACTTGTTTAGAACAGCTGAAAGAGAAACTCCAAGTCAGTTCTTAGTGTAGAAAAGGTAGCTAAGATAAGGGAAATCCTTAATACCAGTTAAGATCCCATGAAACATTGTATGAATCCTATATTCTTTACTTAAAGGAAACTAGAGTGGTAAATGTGTGTTATACAAGGCAGAATACCATTGAAATAGAGAAAGAAACACTTTCGGCAGCTTTGGAAAGGCTTACACTTCACTGAAATGTAGTACTACACTCTATAACACAGTTGAGAGACAATGTGTCCTAGCTGCCTCAGTTCATAACAGAGTGTAGGAAGGTGTTTGATAAAGTGGGCAAAGCTTATACTTGGGCCAGAAGGCAGAATATAGGAAACTACATGAAAACATGAATAATTCAGTGAAAATGACTGTAAACAGATGAGAACTTGTTTAGAACAGCTGAAAGAGAATCTCCAAGTCAGTTCTTAGTGTAGAAAAGGTAGCTAAGATAAGGAAAATCCTTAATTCGAGTTAAGATAACATCAAACACTGTATGAATCCTATATTCATTACTTAAAGGAGACTAGAGTGGTAAATGTGTGTTATACAAAGCAGAATACCATTGAAATAGAGAAAGAAACAAGTTTGGCAGCTTTGGAAAGCCTTACACTTCACTGAAATGTAGTACTACACTCTATAACACAGTTGAGAGACAATGTTCCCTAGCTCCCTCAGTTCATAACAGTGTGTAGGAAGTTGTTTGATAAAGTGGCCAAAGCTTATACTTGGGCCAGAAGGCAGAATATAGGAAACTACATGAAAACATGAATAACTCAGTGAAAATGACTGTAAACAGATGAGAACTTGTTTAGAACAGCTGAAAGAGAATCTCCAAGTCAGTTCTTAGTGTA
Source organism: Pipistrellus hanaki (assembly GCF_964339955.1). Taxonomy (NCBI): domain Eukaryota; kingdom Metazoa; phylum Chordata; class Mammalia; order Chiroptera; family Vespertilionidae; genus Pipistrellus; species Pipistrellus hanaki. Next base: position 1,282,393 of record NC_140511.1, read on the forward strand.
GAAAAGGTAGATAAGATAAGGAAAATCCTTAATTCGAGTTAAGATAACATCAAACACTGTATGAATCCTATATTCATTACTTAAAGGAGACTAGAGTGGTAAATGTGTGTTATACAAAGAAGAACACCATTGAAATAGAGAAAGAAACAAGTTTGGCAGCTTTGGAAAGCCTTACACTTCACTGAAATGTAGTACTACACTCTATAACAAGGTTGAGAGACAATGTTCCCTAGCTCCCTCAGTTCATAACAGTGTGACGGAAGTTGTTTGATAAAGTGGCCAAAGCTTATACTTGGGCCAGAAGGCAGAATATAGGAAACTACATGAAAACATTAATAATTCATTGAAAATGACTGTAAACAGATGAGAACTTGTTTAGAACAGCTGAAAGAGAATCTCCAAGTCAGTTCTTAGTGTAGAAAAGGTAGCTAAGATAAGGGAAATCCTTTATTCCAGTTAAGATAACATGAAACACTCTATGAATCCTATATTCTTTACTTAAAGGAGACTAGAGTGGTAAATGTGTGTTATACAAGGCAGAATACCATTGAAATAGAGAAACAAACACGTTCGGCAGCTTTGGAAAGCCTTACACTTCACTGAAATGTAGTACTACACTCTATAACACAGTTGAGAGACAATGTTCCCGAGCTGCCTCAGTTCATAACAGTGTGTAGGAAGTTATTTGATAAAGTGGGCAAAGCTTATACTTGGGCCAGAAGGCAGAATATAGGAAACTACATGAAAACATAAATAATTCAGTGAAAATGACTGTAAACAGATGAGAACTTGTTTAGAACAGATGAAAAATATTCTCCAAGTCAGTTCTTAGTGTAGAAAAGGTAGCTAAATCCGGGAAATCCTTAATTCGAGTTAAGATAACATCAAACACTGTATGAATCCTATATTGTTTACTTAAAGGAGACTAGAGTGGTAAATGTGTGTTATATAAGCCAGAATACCATTGAAATAGAGAAAGAAACACGTTTGGCAGCTTTGGAAAGCCTTACACTTCACTGAAATGTAGTACTACACTCTATAACACAGTTGAGAGACAATGTTCCCTAGCTGCCTCAGTTCATAACAGAGTGTAGGAAGGTGTTTGATAAAGTGGGCATAGCTTATACTTGGGCCAGAAGGCAGAATATAGGAAACTACATGAAAACATGAATAATTCAGTGAAAATGACTGTAAACAGATGAGAACTTGTTTAGAACAGCTGAAAGAGAATCTGCAAGTCAGTTCTTAGTGTAGAAAAGGTAGCTAAGATAAGGGAAATCCTTAATTCCAGTTAAGATCACATGAAACACTCTATGAATCCTATATTCTTTACTTAAAGGAGACTAGAGTGGTAAATGTGTGTTATACAAGGCAGAATACCATTGAAATAGAGACACAAACACGTTCGGCAGCTTTGGAAAGCCTTACACTTCACTGAAATGTAGTACTACACTCTATAACACAGTTGAGAGACAATGTTCCTAGCTCCCTCAGTTCATAACAGTGTGTAGGAAGTTGTTTGATAAAGTGGGCAAAGCTTATACTTGGGCCAGAAGGCAGAATATAGGAAACTACATGAAAACATGAATAATTCATTGAAAATGACTGTAAACACATGAGAACTTGTTTAGAACAGCTGAAAGAGAATCTCCAAGTCAGTTCTTAGTGTAGAAAAGGTAGCTACTATCCGGGAAATCCTTAATTCGAGTTAAGATCACATGAAACACTGTATGAATCCTATATTCTTTACTTAAAGGAAACTAGAGTGGTAAATGTGTGTTATACAAGGCAGAATACCATTGAAATAGAGAAAGAAACACGTTCGGCAGCTTTGGAAAGGCTTACACTTCACTGAAATGTAGTACTACACTCTATAACACAGTTGAGAGACAATGTTCCCTAGCTGCCTCAGTTCATAACAGAGTGTAGGAAGGTGTTTAATAAAGTAGGCAAAGCTTATACTTGGGCCAGAAGGCAGAATATAGGAAACTACATGAAAACATGAATAATTCAGTGAAAATGACTGTAAACAGATGTGAACTTGTTTAGAACAGCTGAAAGAGAAACTCCAAGTCAGTTCTTAGTGTAGAAAAGGTAGCTAAGATAAGGAAAATCCTTAATACCAGTTAAGATCCCATGAAACATTGTATGAATCCTATATTCTTTACTTAAAGGAAACTAGAGTGGTAAATGTGTGTTATACAAGGCAGAATACCATTGAAATAGAGAAAGAAACACTTTCGGCAGCTTTGGAAAGGCTTACACTTCACTGAAATGTAGTACTACACTCTATAACACAGTTGAGAGACAATGTGTCCTAGCTGCCTCAGTTCATAACAGAGTGTAGGAAGGTGTTTGATAAAGTGGGCAAAGCTTATACTTGGGCCAGAAGGCAGAATATAGGAAACTACATGAAAACATGAATAATTCAGTGAAAATGACTGTAAACAGATGAGAACTTGTTTAGAACAGCTGAAAGAGAATCTCCAAGTCAGTTCTTAGTGTAGAAAAGGTAGCTAAGATAAGGAAAATCCTTAATTCGAGTTAAGATAACATCAAACACTGTATGAATCCTATATTCATTACTTAAAGGAGACTAGAGTGGTAAATGTGTGTTATACAAAGCAGAATACCATTGAAATAGAGAAAGAAACAAGTTTGGCAGCTTTGGAAAGCCTTACACTTCACTGAAATGTAGTACTACACTCTATAACACAGTTGAGAGACAATGTTCTCTAGCTCCCTCAGTTCATAACAGTGTGTAGGAAGTTGTTTGATAAAGTGGCCAAAGCTTATACTTGGGCCAGAAGGCAGAATATAGGAAACTACATGAAAACATGAATAACTCAGTGAAAATGACTGTAAACAGATGAGAACTTGTTTAGAACAGCTGAAAGAGAATCTCCAAGTCAGTTCTTAGTGTAGAAAAGGTAGATAAGATAAGGAAAATCCTTAATTCGAGTTAAGATAACATCAAACACTGTATGAATCCTATATTCATTACTTAAAGGAGACTAGAGTGGTAAATGTGTGTTATACAAAGAAGAATACCATTGAAATAGAGAAAGAAACAAGTTTGGCAGCTTTGGAAAGCCTTACACTTCACTGAAATGTAGTACTACACTCTATAACACAGTTGAGAGACAATGTTCCCTAGCTCCCTCAGTTCATAACAGTGTGTAGGAAGTTGTTTGATAAAGTGGCCAAAGCTTATACTTGGGCCAGAAGGCAGAATATAGGAAACTACATGAAAACATGAATAATTCATTGAAAATGACTGTAAACAGATGAGAACTTGTTTAGAACAGCTGAAAGAGAATCTCCAAGTCAGTTCTTAGTGTAGAAAAGGTAGCTAAGATAAGGGAAATCCTTTATTCCAGTTAAGATCACATGAAACACTCTATGAATCCTATATTCTTTACTTAAAGGAGACTAGAGTGGTAAATGTGTGTTATACAAGGCAGAATACAATTGAAATAGAGAAACAAACACGTTCGACAGCTTTGGAAAGCCTTACACTTCACTGAAATGTAGTACTACACTCTATAACACAGTTGAGAGACAATGTTCCCGAGCTGCCTCAGTTCATAACAGTGTGTAGGAAGTTATTTGATAAAGTGGGCAAAGCTTATACTTGGGCCAGAAGGCAGAATATAGGAAACTACATGAAAACATAAATAATTCAGTGAAAATGACTGTAAACAGATGAGAACTTGTTTAGAACAGATGAAAAATATTCTCCAAGTCAGTTCTTAGTGTAGAAAAGGTAGCTAAATCCGGGAAATCCTTAATTCGAGTTAAGATAACATCAAACACTGTATGAATCCTATATTGTTTACTTAAAGGAGACTAGAGTGGTAAATGTGTGTTATATAAGCCGGAATACCATTGAAATAGAGAAAGAAACACGTTTGGCAGCTTTGGAAAGCCTTACACTTCACTGAAATGTAGTACTACACTCTATAACACAGTTGAGAGACAATGTTCCTAGCTCCCTCAGTTCATAACAGTGTGTAGGAAGTTGTTTGATAAAGTGGTCAAAGCTTATACTTGGGCCAGAAGGCAGAATATAGGAAACTACATGAAAACATGAATAATTCAGTGAAAATGACTGTAAACAGATGAGAACTTGTTTAGAACAGCTGAAAGAGAATCTCCAAGTCAGTTCTTAGTGTAGAAAAGGTAGCTAAGATAAGGAAAATCCTTAATTCGAGTTAAGATAACATCAAACACTGTATGAATCCTATATTCATTACTTAAAGGAGACTAGAGTGGTAAATGTGTGTTATACAAAGCAGAATACCATTGAAATAGAGAAAGAAACAAGTTTGGCAGCTTTGGAAAGCCTTACACTTCACTGAAATGTAGTACTACACTCTATAACACAGTTGAGAGACAATGTTCCCTAGCTCCCTCAGTTCATAACAGTGTGTAGGAAGTTGTTTGATAAAGTGGCCAAAGCTTATACTTGGGCCAGAAGGCAGAATATAGGAAACTACATGAAAACATGAATAACTCAGTGAAAATGACTGTAAACAGATGAGAACTTGTTTAGAACAGCTGAAAGAGAATCTCCAAGTCAGTTCTTAGTGTAGAAAAGGTAGATAAGATAAGGAAAATCCTTAATTCGAGTTAAGATAACATCAAACACTGTATGAATCCTATATTCATTACTTAAAGGAGACTAGAGTGGTAAATGTGTGTTATACAAAGAAGAATACCATTGAAATAGAGAAAGAAACAAGTTTGGCAGCTTTGGAAAGCCTTACACTTCACTGAAATGTAGTACTACACTCTATAACACAGTTGAGAGACAATGTTCCCTAGCTCCCTCAGTTCATAACAGTGTGTAGGAAGTTGTTTGATAAAGTGGCCAAAGCTTATACTTGGGCCAGAAGGCAGAATATAGGAAACTACATGAAAACATGAATAATTCAGTGAAAATGACTGTAAACAGATGAGAACTTGTTTAGAACACCTGAAAGAGAAACTCCAAGTAAGTTCTTAGTGTAGAAAAGGTAGCTAAGATAAGGGAAATCCTTAATACCAGTTAAGATCCCATGAAACATTGTATGAATCCTATATTCTTTACTTAAAGGAAACTAGAGTGGTAAATGTGTGTTATACAAGGCAGAATACCATTGAAATAGAGAAAGAATCACTTTCGGCAGCTTTGGAAAGGCTTACACTTCACTGAAATGTAGTACTACACTCTATAACACAGTTGAGAGACAATGTTCCCTAGCTGCCTCAGTTCATAACAGAGTGTAGGAAGGTGTTTGATAAAGTGGGCAAAGCTTATACTTGGGCCAGAAGGCAGAATATAGGAAACAACATGAAAACATGAATAATTCAGTGAAAATGACTGTAAACAGATGAGAACTTGTTTAGAACAGCTGAAAGAGAATCTGCAAGTCAGTTCTTAGTGTAGAAAAGGTAGCTAAGATAAGGGAAATCCTTAATTCCAGTTAAGATCACATGAAACACTCTATGAATCCTATATTCTTTACTTAAAGGAGACTAGAGTGGTAAATGTGTGTTATACAAGGCAGAATACCATTGAAATAGAGAAACAAACACGTCCGGCAGCTTTGGAAAGCCTTACACTTCACTGAAATGTAGTACTACACTCTATAACACAGTTGAGAGACAATGTTCCCTAGCTCCCTCAGTTCATAACAGTGTGTAGGAAGTTGTTTGATAAAGTGGCCAAAGCTTATACTTGGGCCAGAAGGCAGAATATAGGAAACTACATGAAAACATGAATAACTCAGTGAAAATGACTGTAAACAGATGAGAACTTGTTTAGAACAGCTGAAAGAGAATCTCCAAGTCAGTTCTTAGTGTAGAAAAGGTAGATAAGATAAGGAAAATCCTTAATTCGAGTTAAGATAACATCAAACACTGTATGAATCCTATATTCATTACTTAAAGGAGACTAGAGTGGTAAATGTGTGTTATACAAAGAAGAATACCATTGAAATAGAGAAAGAAACAAGTTTGGCAGCTTTGGAAAGCCTTACACTTCACTGAAATGTAGTACTACACTCTATAACAAGGTTGAGAGACAATGTTCCCTAGCTCCCTCAGTTCATAACAGTGTGACGGAAGTTGTTTGATAAAGTGGCCAAAGCTTATACTTGGGCCAGAAGGCAGAATATAGGAAACTACATGAAAACATTAATAATTCATTGAAAATGACTGTAAACAGATGAGAACTTGTTTAGAACAGCTGAAAGAGAATCTCCAAGTCAGTTCTTAGTGTAGAAAAGGTAGCTAAGATAAGGGAAATCCTTTATTCCAGTTAAGATAACATGAAACACTCTATGAATCCTATATTCTTTACTTAAAGGAGACTAGAGTGGTAAATGTGTGTTATACAAGGCAGAATACCATTGAAATAGAGAAACAAACACGTTCGGCAGCTTTGGAAAGCCTTACACTTCACTGAAATGTAGTACTACACTCTATAACACAGTTGAGAGACAATGTTCCCGAGCTGCCTCAGTTCATAACAGTGTGTAGGAAGTTATTTGATAAAGTGGGCAAAGCTTATACTTGGGCCAGAAGGCAGAATATAGGAAACTACATGAAAACATAAATAATTCAGTGAAAATGACTGTAAACAGATGAGAACTTGTTTAGAACAGATGAAAAATATTCTCCAAGTCAGTTCTTAGTGTAGAAAAGGTAGCTAAATCCGGGAAATCCTTAATTCGAGTTAAGATAACATCAAACACTGTATGAATCCTATATTGTTTACTTAAAGGAGACTAGAGTGGTAAATGTGTGTTATATAAGCCAGAATACCATTGAAATAGAGAAAGAAACACGTTTGGCAGCTTTGGAAAGCCTTACACTTCACTGAAATGTAGTACTACACTCTATAACACAGTTGAGAGACAATGTTCCCTAGCTGCCTCAGTTCATAACAGAGTGTAGGAAGGTGTTTGATAAAGTGGGCATAGCTTATACTTGGGCCAGAAGGCAGAATATAGGAAACTACATGAAAACATGAATAATTCAGTGAAAATGACTGTAAACAGATGAGAACTTGTTTAGAACAGCTGAAAGAGAATCTGCAAGTCAGTTCTTAGTGTAGAAAAGGTAGCTAAGATAAGGGAAATCCTTAATTCCAGTTAAGATCACATGAAACACTCTATGAATCCTATATTCTTTACTTAAAGGGGACTAGAGTGGTAAATGTGTGTTATACAAGGCAGAATACCATTGAAATAGAGAAACAAACACGTTCGGCAGCTTTGGAAAGCCTTACACTTCACTGAAATGTAGTACTACACTCTATAACACAGTTGAGAGACAATGTTCCCTAGCTTCCTCAGTTCATAACAGAGTGTAGGAAGGTGTTTGATAAAGTAGGCAAAGCTTATACTTGGGCCAGAAGGCAGAATATAGGAAACTACATGAAAACATGAATAATTCAGTGAAAATGACTGTAAACAGATGAGAACTTGTTTAGAACACCTGAAAGAGAAACTCCAAGTAAGTTCTTAGTGTAGAAAAGGTAGCTAAATAAGGGAAATCCTTAATACCAGTTAAGATCCCATGAAACATTGTATGAATCCTATATTCTTTACTTAAAGGAAACTAGAGTGGTAAATGTGTGTTATACAAGGCAGAATACCATTGAAATAGAGAAAGAATCACTTTCGGCAGCTTTGGAAAGGCTTACACTTCACTGAAATGTAGTACTACACTCTATAACACAGTTGAGAGACAATGTTCTCTAGCTGCCTCAGTTCATAACAGAGTGTAGGAAGGTGTTTGATAAAGTGGGCAAAGCTTATACTTGGGCCAGAAGGCAGAATATAGGAAACTACATGAAAACATGAATAATTCAGTGAAAATGACTGTAAACAGATGAGAACTTGTTTAGAACAGCTGAAAGAGAATCTGCAAGTCAGTTCTTAGTGTAGAAAAGGTAGCTAAGATAAGGGAAATCCTTAATTCCAGTTAAGATCACATGAAACACTCTATGAATCCTATATTCTTTACTTAAAGGAGACTAGAGTGGTAAATGTGTGTTATACAAGGCAGAATACCATTGAAATAGAGACACAAACACGTTCGGCAGCTTTGGAAAGCCTTACACTTCACTGAAATGTAGTACTACACTCTATAACACAGTTGAGAGACAATGTTCCTAGCTCCCTCAGTTCATAACAGTGTGTAGGAAGTTGTTTGATAAAGTGGGCAAAGCTTATACTTGGGCCAGAAGGCAGAATATAGGAAACTACATGAAAACATGAATAATTCATTGAAAATGACTGTAAACACATGAGAACTTGTTTAGAACAGCTGAAAGAGAATCTCCAAGTCAGTTCTTAGTGTAGAAAAGGTAGCTACTATCCGGGAAATCCTTAATTCGAGTTAAGATCACATGAAACACTGTATGAATCCTATATTCTTTACTTAAAGGAAACTAGAGTGGTAAATGTGTGTTATACAAGGCAGAATACCATTGAAATAGAGAAAGAAACACGTTCGGCAGCTTTGGAAAGGCTTACACTTCACTGAAATGTAGTACTACACTCTATAACACAGTTGAGAGACAATGTTCCCTAGCTGCCTCAGTTCATAACAGAGTGTAGGAAGGTGTTTGATAAAGTAGGCAAAGCTTATACTTGGGCCAGAAGGCAGAATATAGGAAACTACATGAAAACATGAATAATTCAGTGAAAATGACTGTAAACAGATGAGAACTTGTTTAGAACAGCTGAAAGAGAAACTCCAAGTCAGTTCTTAGTGTAGAAAAGGTAGCTAAGATAAGGGAAATCCTTAATACCAGTTAAGATCCCATGAAACATTGTATGAATCCTATATTCTTTACTTAAAGGAAACTAGAGTGGTAAATGTGTGTTATACAAGGCAGAATACCATTGAAATAGAGAAAGAAACACTTTCGGCAGCTTTGGAAAGGCTTACACTTCACTGAAATGTAGTACTACACTCTATAACACAGTTGAGAGACAATGTGTCCTAGCTGCCTCAGTTCATAACAGAGTGTAGGAAGGTGTTTGATAAAGTGGGCAAAGCTTATACTTGGGCCAGAAGGCAGAATATAGGAAACTACATGAAAACATGAATAATTCAGTGAAAATGACTGTAAACAGATGAGAACTTGTTTAGAACAGCTGAAAGAGAATCTCCAAGTCAGTTCTTAGTGTAGAAAAGGTAGCTAAGATAAGGAAAATCCTTAATTCGAGTTAAGATAACATCAAACACTGTATGAATCCTATATTCATTACTTAAAGGAGACTAGAGTGGTAAATGTGTGTTATACAAAGCAGAATACCATTGAAATAGAGAAAGAAACAAGTTTGGCAGCTTTGGAAAGCCTTACACTTCACTGAAATGTAGTACTACACTCTATAACACAGTTGAGAGACAATGTTCCCTAGCTCCCTCAGTTCATAACAGTGTGTAGGAAGTTGTTTGATAAAGTGGCCAAAGCTTATACTTGGGCCAGAAGGCAGAATATAGGAAACTACATGAAAACATGAATAACTCAGTGAAAATGACTGTAAACAGATGAGAACTTGTTTAGAACAGCTGAAAGAGAATCTCCAAGTCAGTTCTTAGTGTAGAAAAGGTAGATAAGATAAGGAAAATCCTTAATTCGAGTTAAGATAACATCAAACACTGTATGAATCCTATATTCATTACTTAAAGGAGACTAGAGTGGTAAATGTGTGTTATACAAAGAAGAACACCATTGAAATAGAGAAAGAAACAAGTTTGGCAGCTTTGGAAAGCCTTACACTTCACTGAAATGTAGTACTACACTCTATAACAAGGTTGAGAGACAATGTTCCCTAGCTCCCTCAGTTCATAACAGTGTGACGGAAGTTGTTTGATAAAGTGGCCAAAGCTTATACTTGGGCCAGAAGGCAGAATATAGGAAACTACATGAAAACATTAATAATTCATTGAAAATGACTGTAAACAGATGAGAACTTGTTTAGAACAGCTGAAAGAGAATCTCCAAGTCAGTTCTTAGTGTAGAAAAGGTAGCTAAGATAAGGGAAATCCTTTATTCCAGTTAAGATAACATGAAACACTCTATGAATCCTATATTCTTTACTTAAAGGAGACTAGAGTGGTAAATGTGTGTTATACAAGGCAGAATACCATTGAAATAGAGAAACAAACACGTTCGGCAGCTTTGGAAAGCCTTACACTTCACTGAAATGTAGTACTACACTCTATAACACAGTTGAGAGACAATGTTCCCGAGCTGCCTCAGTTCATAACAGTGTGTAGGAAGTTATTTGATAAAGTGGGCAAAGCTTATACTTGGGCCAGAAGGCAGAATATAGGAAACTACATGAAAACATAAATAATTCAGTGAAAATGACTGTAAACAGATGAGAACTTGTTTAGAACAGATGAAAAATATTCTCCAAGTCAGTTCTTAGTGTAGAAAAGGTAGCTAAATCCGGGAAATCCTTAATTCGAGTTAAGATAACATCAAACACTGTATGAATCCTATATTGTTTACTTAAAGGAGACTAGAGTGGTAAATGTGTGTTATATAAGCCAGAATACCATTGAAATAGAGAAAGAAACACGTTTGGCAGCTTTGGAAAGCCTTACACTTCACTGAAATGTAGTACTACACTCTATAACACAGTTGAGAGACAATGTTCCCTAGCTGCCTCAGTTCATAACAGAGTGTAGGAAGGTGTTTGATAAAGTGGGCATAGCTTATACTTGGGCCAGAAGGCAGAATATAGGAAACTACATGAAAACATGAATAATTCAGTGAAAATGACTGTAAACAGATGAGAACTTGTTTAGAACAGCTGAAAGAGAATCTGCAAGTCAGTTCTTAGTGTAGAAAAGGTAGCTAAGATAAGGGAAATCCTTAATTCCAGTTAAGATCACATGAAACACTCTATGAATCCTATATTCTTTACTTAAAGGAGACTAGAGTGGTAAATGTGTGTTATACAAGGCAGAATACCATTGAAATAGAGACACAAACACGTTCGGCAGCTTTGGAAAGCCTTACACTTCACTGAAATGTAGTACTACACTCTATAACACAGTTGAGAGACAATGTTCCTAGCTCCCTCAGTTCATAACAGTGTGTAGGAAGTTGTTTGATAAAGTGGGCAAAGCTTATACTTGGGCCAGAAGGCAGAATATAGGAAACTACATGAAAACATGAATAATTCATTGAAAATGACTGTAAACACATGAGAACTTGTTTAGAACAGCTGAAAGAGAATCTCCAAGTCAGTTCTTAGTGTAGAAAAGGTAGCTACTATCCGGGAAATCCTTAATTCGAGTTAAGATCACATGAAACACTGTATGAATCCTATATTCTTTACTTAAAGGAAACTAGAGTGGTAAATGTGTGTTATACAAGGCAGAATACCATTGAAATAGAGAAAGAAACACGTTCGGCAGCTTTGGAAAGGCTTACACTTCACTGAAATGTAGTACTACACTCTATAACACAGTTGAGAGACAATGTTCCCTAGCTGCCTCAGTTCATAACAGAGTGTAGGAAGGTGTTTAATAAAGTAGGCAAAGCTTATACTTGGGCCAGAAGGCAGAATATAGGAAACTACATGAAAACATGAATAATTCAGTGAAAATGACTGTAAACAGATGTGAACTTGTTTAGAACAGCTGAAAGAGAAACTCCAAGTCAGTTCTTAGTGTAGAAAAGGTAGCTAAGATAAGGAAAATCCTTAATACCAGTTAAGATCCCATGAAACATTGTATGAATCCTATATTCTTTACTTAAAGGAAACTAGAGTGGTAAATGTGTGTTATACAAGGCAGAATACCATTGAAATAGAGAAAGAAACACTTTCGGCAGCTTTGGAAAGGCTTACACTTCACTGAAATGTAGTACTACACTCTATAACACAGTTGAGAGACAATGTGTCCTAGCTGCCTCAGTTCATAACAGAGTGTAGGAAGGTGTTTGATAAAGTGGGCAAAGCTTATACTTGGGCCAGAAGGCAGAATATAGGAAACTACATGAAAACATGAATAATTCAGTGAAAATGACTGTAAACAGATGAGAACTTGTTTAGAACAGCTGAAAGAGAATCTCCAAGTCAGTTCTTAGTGTAGAAAAGGTAGCTAAGATAAGGAAAATCCTTAATTCGAGTTAAGATAACATCAAACACTGTATGAATCCTATATTCATTACTTAAAGGAGACTAGAGTGGTAAATGTGTGTTATACAAAGCAGAATACCATTGAAATAGAGAAAGAAACAAGTTTGGCAGCTTTGGAAAGCCTTACACTTCACTGAAATGTAGTACTACACTCTATAACACAGTTGAGAGACAATGTTCTCTAGCTCCCTCAGTTCATAACAGTGTGTAGGAAGTTGTTTGATAAAGTGGCCAAAGCTTATACTTGGGCCAGAAGGCAGAATATAGGAAACTACATGAAAACATGAATAACTCAGTGAAAATGACTGTAAACAGATGAGAACTTGTTTAGAACAGCTGAAAGAGAATCTCCAAGTCAGTTCTTAGTGTAGAAAAGGTAGATAAGATAAGGAAAATCCTTAATTCGAGTTAAGATAACATCAAACACTGTATGAATCCTATATTCATTACTTAAAGGAGACTAGAGTGGTAAATGTGTGTTATACAAAGAAGAATACCATTGAAATAGAGAAAGAAACAAGTTTGGCAGCTTTGGAAAGCCTTACACTTCACTGAAATGTAGTACTACACTCTATAACACAGTTGAGAGACAATGTTCCCTAGCTCCCTCAGTTCATAACAGTGTGTAGGAAGTTGTTTGATAAAGTGGCCAAAGCTTATACTTGGGCCAGAAGGCAGAATATAGGAAACTACATGAAAACATGAATAATTCATTGAAAATGACTGTAAACAGATGAGAACTTGTTTAGAACAGCTGAAAGAGAATCTCCAAGTCAGTTCTTAGTGTAGAAAAGGTAGCTAAGATAAGGGAAATCCTTTATTCCAGTTAAGATCACATGAAACACTCTATGAATCCTATATTCTTTACTTAAAGGAGACTAGAGTGGTAAATGTGTGTTATACAAGGCAGAATACAATTGAAATAGAGAAACAAACACGTTCGACAGCTTTGGAAAGCCTTACACTTCACTGAAATGTAGTACTACACTCTATAACACAGTTGAGAGACAATGTTCCCGAGCTGCCTCAGTTCATAACAGTGTGTAGGAAGTTATTTGATAAAGTGGGCAAAGCTTATACTTGGGCCAGAAGGCAGAATATAGGAAACTACATGAAAACATAAATAATTCAGTGAAAATGACTGTAAACAGATGAGAACTTGTTTAGAACAGATGAAAAATATTCTCCAAGTCAGTTCTTAGTGTAGAAAAGGTAGCTAAATCCGGGAAATCCTTAATTCGAGTTAAGATAACATCAAACACTGTATGAATCCTATATTGTTTACTTAAAGGAGACTAGAGTGGTAAATGTGTGTTATATAAGCCGGAATACCATTGAAATAGAGAAAGAAACACGTTTGGCAGCTTTGGAAAGCCTTACACTTCACTGAAATGTAGTACTACACTCTATAACACAGTTGAGAGACAATGTTCCTAGCTCCCTCAGTTCATAACAGTGTGTAGGAAGTTGTTTGATAAAGTGGTCAAAGCTTATACTTGGGCCAGAAGGCAGAATATAGGAAACTACATGAAAACATGAATAATTCAGTGAAAATGACTGTAAACAGATGAGAACTTGTTTAGAACAGCTGAAAGAGAATCTCCAAGTCAGTTCTTAGTGTAGAAAAGGTAGCTAAGATAAGGAAAATCCTTAATTCGAGTTAAGATAACATCAAACACTGTATGAATCCTATATTCATTACTTAAAGGAGACTAGAGTGGTAAATGTGTGTTATACAAAGCAGAATACCATTGAAATAGAGAAAGAAACAAGTTTGGCAGCTTTGGAAAGCCTTACACTTCACTGAAATGTAGTACTACACTCTATAACACAGTTGAGAGACAATGTTCCCTAGCTCCCTCAGTTCATAACAGTGTGTAGGAAGTTGTTTGATAAAGTGGCCAAAGCTTATACTTGGGCCAGAAGGCAGAATATAGGAAACTACATGAAAACATGAATAACTCAGTGAAAATGACTGTAAACAGATGAGAACTTGTTTAGAACAGCTGAAAGAGAATCTCCAAGTCAGTTCTTAGTGTAGAAAAGGTAGATAAGATAAGGAAAATCCTTAATTCGAGTTAAGATAACATCAAACACTGTATGAATCCTATATTCATTACTTAAAGGAGACTAGAGTGGTAAATGTGTGTTATACAAAGAAGAATACCATTGAAATAGAGAAAGAAACAAGTTTGGCAGCTTTGGAAAGCCTTACACTTCACTGAAATGTAGTACTACACTCTATAACACAGTTGAGAGACAATGTTCCCTAGCTCCCTCAGTTCATAACAGTGTGTAGGAAGTTGTTTGATAAAGTGGCCAAAGCTTATACTTGGGCCAGAAGGCAGAATATAGGAAACTACATGAAAACATGAATAATTCAGTGAAAATGACTGTAAACAGATGAGAACTTGTTTAGAACACCTGAAAGAGAAACTCCAAGTAAGTTCTTAGTGTAGAAAAGGTAGCTAAGATAAGGGAAATCCTTAATACCAGTTAAGATCCCATGAAACATTGTATGAATCCTATATTCTTTACTTAAAGGAAACTAGAGTGGTAAATGTGTGTTATACAAGGCAGAATACCATTGAAATAGAGAAAGAATCACTTTCGGCAGCTTTGGAAAGGCTTACACTTCACTGAAATGTAGTACTACACTCTATAACACAGTTGAGAGACAATGTTCCCTAGCTGCCTCAGTTCATAACAGAGTGTAGGAAGGTGTTTGATAAAGTGGGCAAAGCTTATACTTGGGCCAGAAGGCAGAATATAGGAAACAACATGAAAACATGAATAATTCAGTGAAAATGACTGTAAACAGATGAGAACTTGTTTAGAACAGCTGAAAGAGAATCTGCAAGTCAGTTCTTAGTGTAGAAAAGGTAGCTAAGATAAGGGAAATCCTTAATTCCAGTTAAGATCACATGAAACACTCTATGAATCCTATATTCTTTACTTAAAGGAGACTAGAGTGGTAAATGTGTGTTATACAAGGCAGAATACCATTGAAATAGAGAAACAAACACGTCCGGCAGCTTTGGAAAGCCTTACACTTCACTGAAATGTAGTACTACACTCTATAACACAGTTGAGAGACAATGTTCCCTAGCTCCCTCAGTTCATAACAGTGTGTAGGAAGTTGTTTGATAAAGTGGCCAAAGCTTATACTTGGGCCAGAAGGCAGAATATAGGAAACTACATGAAAACTTGAATAATTCAGTGAAAATGACTGTAAACAGATGAGAACTTGTTTAGAACAGCTGAAAGAGAATCTCCAAGTCAGTTCTTAGTGTAGAAAAGGTAGCTAAGATAAGGAAAATCCTTAATTCGAGTTAAGATAACATCAAACACTGTATGAATCCTATATTCATTACTTAAAGGAGACTAGAGTGGTAAATGTGTGTTATACAAGGCAGAATACCATTGAAATAGAGAAAGAAACACGTTCGGCAGGTTTGGAAAGCCTTACACTACACTGAAATGTAGTACTACACTCTATAACACAGTTCAGAGACAATGTTCCCTAGCTACCTCAGTTCATAACAGTGTGTAGGAAGTTGTTTGATAAGGTGGGCAAAGCTTATACTTGGGCCAGAAGGCAGAATATAGGAAACTACATGAAAACATGAATAATTCATTGAAAATGACTGTAAACAGATGAGAACTTGTTTAGAACAGCTGAAAGAGAATCTCCAAGTCAGTTCTTAGTGTAGAAAAGGTAGCTACGATAAGGGAAATCCTTAATTCCAGTTAAGATCACATGAAACACTGTATGAATCCTATATTCTTTACTTAAAGGAGACTAGAGTGGTAAATGTGTGTTATACAAGGCAGAATACCATTGAAATAGAGAAACAAACACGTTCGGCAGCTTTGGAAAGCCTTACACTTCACTGAAATGTAGTACTACACTCTATAACACAGTTGAGAGACAATGTTCCCGAGCTGCCTCAGTTCATAACAGTGTGTAGGAAGTTGTTTGATAAAGTGGGCAAAGCTTATACTTGGGCCAGAAGGCAGAATATAGGAAACTACATGAAAACATAAATAATTCAGTGAAAATGACTGTAAAACGATGAGAACTTGTTTAGAACAGATGAAAAATATTCTCCAAGTCAGTTCTTAGTGTAGAAAAGGTAGCTAAATCCGGGAAATCCTTAATTCGAGTTAAGATAACATCAAACACTGTATGAATCCTATATTGTTTACTTAAAGGAGACTAGAGTGGTAAATGTGTGTTATTTAAGTCAGAATACCATTGAAATAGAGAAAGAAACACGTTTGGCAGCTTTGGAAAGCCGTACACTTCACTGAAATGTAGTACTACACTCTATAACACAGTTGAGAGACAATGTTCCTAGCTCCCTCAGTTCATAACAGTGTGTAGGAAGTTGTTTGATAAAGTGGGCAAAGCTTATACTTGGGCCAGAAGGCAAAATATAGGAAACTACATGAAAACATGAATAATTCATTGAAAATGACTGTAAACACATGAGAACTTGTTTAGAACAGCTGAAATAGAATCTCCAAGTCAGTTCTTAGTGTAGAAAAGGTAGCTAAGATCCAGGAAATCCTTAATTCGAGTTAAGATCACATGAAACACTGTATGAATCCTATATTCTTTACTTAAAGGAAACTAGAGTGGTAAATGTGTGTTATACAAGGCAGAATACCATTGAAATAGAGAAAGAAACCTGTTCGGCAGCTTTGGAAAGGCTTACACTTCACTGAAATGTAGTACTACACTCTATAACACAGTTGAGAGACAATGTTCCCGAGCTGCCTCAGTTCATAACAGTGTGTAGAAAGTTGTTTGATAAAGTGGGCAAAGCTTATACTTGGGCCAGAAGGCAGAATATAGGAAACTACATGAAAACATAAATAATTCAGTGAAAATGACTGTAAACAGATGAGAACTTGTTTAGAACAGATGAAAAATATTCTCCAAGTCAGTTCTTAGTGTAGAAAAGGTAGCTAAATCCGGGAAATCCTTAATTCAAGTTAAGATAACATCAAACACTGTATGAATCCTATATTGTTTACTTAAAGGAGACTAGAGTGGTAAATGTGTGTTATACAAGGCAGAATACCATTGAAATAGAGAAAGAAACAAGTTCGGCAGCTTTGGAAAGCCTTACACTTCACTGAAATGTAGTACTACACTCTATAACACAGTTGAGAGACAATGTTCCCTAGCTCCCTCAGTTCATAACAGTGTGTAGGAAGTTGTTTGATAAAGTGGCCAAAGCTTATACTTGGGCCAGAAGGCAGAATATAGGAAACTACATGAAAACTTGAATAATTCAGTGAAAATGACTGTAAACAGATGAGAACTTGTTTAGAACAGCTGAAAGAGAATCTCCAAGTCAGTTCTTAGTGTAGAAAAGGTAGCTAAGATAAGGAAAATCCTTAATTCGAGTTAAGATAACATCAAACACTGTATGAATCCTATATTCATTACTTAAAGGAGACTAGAGTGGTAAATGTGTGTTATACAAGGCAGAATACCATTGAAATAGAGAAAGAAACACGTTCGGCAGGTTTGGAAAGCCTTACACTACACTGAAATGTAGTACTACACTCTATAACACAGTTCAGAGACAATGTTCCCGAGCTGCCTCAGTTCATAACAGTGTGTAGGAAGTTGTTTGATAAAGTGGGCAAAGCTTATACTTGGGCCAGAAGGCAGAATATAGGAAACTACATGAAAACATAAATAATTCAGTGAAAATGACTGTAAACAGATGAGAACTTGTTTAGAACAGATGAAAAATATTCTCCAAGTCAGTTCTTAGTGTAGAAAAGGTAGCTAAATCCGGGAAATCCTTAATTCGAGTTAAGATAACATCAAACACTGTATGAATCCTATATTGTTTACTTAAAGGAGACTAGAGTGGTAAATGTGTGTTATTTAAGTCAGAATACCATTGAAATAGAGAAAGAAACACGTTTGGCAGCTTTGGAAAGCCTTACACTTCACTGAAATGTAGTACTACACTCTATAACACAGTTGAGAGACAATGTTCCTAGCTCCCTCAGTTCATAACAGTGTGTAGGAAGTTGTTTGATAAAGTGGGCAAAGGTTATACTTGGGCCAGAATGCAAAATATAGGAAACTACATGAAAACATGAATAATTCATTGAAAATGACTGTAAACACATGAGAACTTGTTTAGAACAGCTGAAATAGAATCTCCAAGTCAGTTCTTAGTGTAGAAAAGGTAGCTAAGATCCAGGAAATCCTTAATTCGAGTTAAGATCACATGAAACACTGTATGAATCCTATATTCTTTACTTAAAGGAAACTAGAGTGGTAAATGTGTGTTATACAAGGCAGAATACCATTGAAATAGAGAAAGAAACCTGTTCGGCAGCTTTGGAAAGGCTTACACTTCACTGAAATGTAGTACTACACTCTATAACACAGTTGAGAGACAATGTTCCCTAGCTGCCTCAGTTCATAACAGAGTGTAGGAAGGTGTTTGATAAAGTAGGCAAAGCTTATACTTGGGCCAGAAGGCAGAATATAGGAAACTACATGAAAACATGAATAATTCAGTGAAAATGACTGTAAACAGATGAGAACTTGTTTAGAACAGCTGAAAGAGAAACTCCAAGTCAGTTCCTAGTGTAGAAAAGGTAGCTAAGATAAGGGAAATCCTTAATACCAGTTAAGATCCCATGAAACATTGTATGAATCCTATATTCTTTACTTAAAGGAAACTAGAGTGGTAAATGTGTGTTATACAAGGCAGAATACCATTGAAATAGAGAAAGAAACACTTTCGGCAGCTTTGGAAAGGCTTACACTTCACTGAAATGTAGTACTACACTCTATAACACAGTTGAGAGACAATGTTCCCTAGCTGCCTCAGTTCATAACAGAGTGTAGGAAGGTGTTTGATAAAGTGGGCAAAGCTTATACTTGGGCCAGAAGGCAGAATATAGGAAACTACATGAAAACATGAATAATTCAGTGAAAATGACTGTAAACAGATGAGAACTTGTTTAGAACAGCTGAAAGAGAATCTCCAAGTCAGTTCTTAGTGTAGAAAAGGTAGCTAAGATAAGGAAAATCCTTAATTCGAGTTAAGATAACATCAAACACTGTATGAATCCTATATTCATTACTTAAAGGAGACTAGAGTGGTAAATGTGTGTTATACAAGGCAGAATATCATTGAAATAGAGAAAGAAACACGTTCTGCAGGTTTGGAAAGCTTTACACTTCACTGAAATGTAGTACTACACTCTATAACACAGTTGAGAGACAATGTTCCCTAGCTGCCTCAGTTCATAACAGAGTGTAGGAAGGTGTTTGATAAAGTGGGCAAAGCTTATACTTGGGCCAGAAGGCAGAATATAGGAAACTACATGAAAACATGAATAATTCAGTGAAAATGACTGTAAACAGATGAGAACTTGTTTAGAACAGCTGAAAGAGAATCTCCAAGTCAGTTCTTAGTGTAGAAAAGGTAGCTAAGATAAGGAAAATCCTTAATTCGAGTTAAGATAACATCAAACACTGTATGAATCCTATATTCATTACTTAAAGGAAACTAGAGTGGTAAATGTGTGTTATACAAGGCAGAATACCATTGAAATAGAGAAAGAAACACTTTCGGCAGCTTTGGAAAGGCTTACACTTCACTGAAATGTAGTACTACACTCTATAACACAGTTGAGAGACAATGTTCCCTAGCTGCCTCAGTTCATAACAGAGTGTAGGAAGGTGTTTGATAAAGTGGGCAAAGCTTATACTTGGGCCAGAAGGCAGAATATAGGAAACAACATGAAAACATGAATGATTCAGTGAAAATGACTGTAAACAGATGAGAACTTGTTTAGAACAGCTGAAAGAGAATCTCCAAGTCAGTTCTTAGTGTACAAAAGGTAGCTAAGATAAGGAAAATCCTTAATTCGAGTTAAGATAACATCAAAAACTGTATGAATCCTATATTCATTACTTAAAGGAGACTAGAGTGGTAAATGTGTGTTATACAAGGCAGAATACCATTGAAATAGAGAAAGAAACACGTTCGGCAGCTTTGGAAAGCCTTACACTACACTGAAATGTAGTACTACACTCTATAACACAGTTCAGAGACAATGTTCCCTAGCTCCCTCAGTTCATAACAGTGTGTAGGAAGTTGTTTGATAAGGTGGGCAAACCTTATACTTGGGCCAGAAGGCAGAATATAGGAAACTACATGAAAACATGAATAATTCATTGAAAATGACTGTAAACAGATGAGAACTTCTTTAGAACAGCTGAAAGAGAATCTCCAAGTCAGTTCTTAGTGTAGAAAAGGTAGCTAAGATAAGGGAAATCCTTAATTCCAGTTAAGATCACATGAAACACTCTATGAATCCTATATTCTTTACTTAAAGGAGACTAGAGTGGTAAATGTGTGTTATACAAGGCAGAATACCATTGAAATAGGGAAACAAACACGTTCGGCAGCTTTGGAAAGCCTTACACTTCACTGAAATGTAGTACTACACTCTATAACACAGTTGAGAGACAATGTTCCTGAGCTGCCTCAGTTCATAACAGTGTGTAGGAAGTTGTTTGATAAAGTGGGCAAAGCTTATACTTGGGCCAGAAGGCAGAATATATGAAACTACATGAAAACATGAATAATTCAGTGAAAATGACTGTAAACAGATGAGAACTTGTTTAGAACAGATGAAAGAGATTCTCCAAGTCAGTTCTTAGTGTAGAAAAGGTAGCTAAATCCGGAAAATCCTTAATTCAAGTTAAGATAACATCAAACACTGTATGAATCCTATATTGTTTACTTAAAGGAGACTAGAGTCGTAAATGTGTGTTATATAAGGCAGAATACCATTGAAATAGAGAAAGAAACACGTTTGGCAGCTTTGGAAAGCCTTACACTTCACTGAAATGTAGTCCTACACTCTATAACACAGTTGAGAGACAATGTTCCTAGCTCCCTCAGTTCATAACAGTGTGTAGGAAGTTGTTTGATAAAGTGGGCAAAGCTTATACTTGGGCCAGAAGGCAGAATATAGGAAACTACATGAAAACATGAATAATTCATTGAAAATGACTGTAAACACATGAGAACTGGTTTAGAACAGCTGAAAGAGAATCTCCAAGTCATTTCTTAGTGTAGAAAAGGTAGCTAAGATCCTGGAAATCCTTAATTCGAGTTAAGATCACATGAAACACTGTATGAATCCTATATTCTTTACTTAAAGGAAACTAGAGTGGTAAATGTGTGTTATACAAGGCAGAATACCATTGAAATAGAGAAAGAAACACGTTCGGCAGCTTTGGAAAGGCTTACACTTTACTGAAATGTAGTACTACACTCTATAACACAGTTGAGAGACAATGTTCCCTAGCTGCCTCAGTTCATGAAAGAGTGTAGGAAGGTGTTTGATAAAGTAGGCAAAGCTTATACTTGGGCCAGAAGGCAGAATATAGGAAACTACATGAAAACATGAATAATTCAGTGAAAATGACTGTAAACAGATGAGAACTTGTTTAGAACAGCTGAAAGAGAAACTCCAAGTCAGTTCTTAGTGTAGAAAAGGTAGCTAAGATAAGGGAAATCCTTAATACCAGTTAAGATCCCATGAAACATTGTATGAATCCTATAATCTTTACTTAAAGGAAACTAGAGTGGTAAATGTGTGTTATACAAGGCAGAATACCATTGAAATAGAGAAAGAAACACTTTCGGCAGCTTTGGAAAGGCTTACACTTCACTGAAATGTAGTACTACACTCTATAACACAGTTGAGAGACAATGTTCCCTAGCTGCCTCAGTTCATAACAGAGTGTAGGAAGGTGTTTGATAAAGTGGGCAAAGCTTATACTTGGGCCAGAAGGCAGAATATAGGAAACTACATGAAAACATGAATAATTCAGTGAAAATAACTGTAAACAGATGAGAACTTGTTTAGAACAGCTGAAAGAGAATCTCCAAGTCAGTTCTTAGTGTAGAAAAGGTAGCTAAGATAAGGAAAATCCTTAATTCGAGTTAAGATAACATCAAAAACTGTATGAATCCTATATTCATTACTTAAAGGAGACTAGAGTGGTAAATGTGTGTTATACAAGGCAGAATACCATTGAAATAGAGAAAGAAACACGTTCGGCAGCTTTGGAAAGCCTTACACTACACTGAAATGTAGTACTACACTCTATAACACAGTTCAGAGACAATGTTCCCTAGCTCCCTCAGTTCATAACAGTGTGTAGGAAGTTGTTTGATAAGGTGGGCAAACCTTATACTTGGGCCAGAAGGCAGAATATAGGAAACTACATGAAAACATGAATAATTCATTGAAAATGACTGTAAACAGATGAGAACTTCTTTAGAACAGCTGAAAGAGAATCTGTAAGTCAGTTCTTAGTGTAGAAAAGGTAGCTAAGATAAGGGAAATCCTTAATTCCAGTTAAGATCACATGAAACACTCTATGAATCCTATATTCTTTACTTAAAGGAGACTAGAGTGGTAAATGTGTGTTATACAAGGCAGAATACCATTGAAATAGAGAAACAAACACGTTCGGCAGCTTTGGAAAGCCTTACACTTCACTGAAATGTAGTACTACACTCTATAACACAGTTGAGAGACAATGTTCCCGAGCTGCCTCAGTTCATAACAGTGTGTAGGAAGTTGTTTGATAAAGTGGGCAAAGCTTATACTTGGGCCAGAAGGCAGAATATAGGAAACTACATGAAAACATGAATAATTCATTGAAAATGACTGTAAACACATGAGAACTTGTTTAGAACAGCTGAAAGAGAATCTCCAAGTCAGTTCTTAGTGTAGAAAAGGTAGCTAAGATCCGGGAAATCCTTAATTCGAGTTAAGATCACATGAAACACTGTAGGAATCCTATATTCTTTACTTAAAGGAAACTAGTGTGGTAAATGTGTGTTATACAAGGCAGAATACCATTGAAATAGAGAAAAAAAACATTCGGCAGCTTTGGAAAGGCTTACACTTCACTGAAATGTAGTACTACACTCTATAACACAGTTGAGAGACAATGTTCCCTAGCTGCCTCAGTTCATAACAGAGTGTAGGAAGGTGTTTGATAAAGTAGGCAAAGCTTATACTTGGGTCAGAAGGCAGAATATAGGAAACTATATGAAAACATGAATAATTCATTGAAAATGACTGTAAACAGATGAGAACTTGTTGAGAACAGCTGAAAGAGAATCTCCAAGTCAGTTCTTAGTGTAGAAAAGGTAGCTAAGATAAGGGAAATCCTTAATTCCAGTTAAGATCACATGAAACACTCTATGAATCCAATATTCTTTACTTAAAGGAGACTAGAGTGGTAAATGTGTGTTATACAAGGCAGAATACCATTGAAATAGAGAAAGAAACACGTTCGGCAGCTTTGGAAAGGCTTACACTTCACTGAAATGTAGTACTACACTCTATAACTCAGTTGAGAGACAATGTTCCCTAGCTGCCTAAGTTCATAACAGAGTGTAGGAAGGTGTTTGATAAAGTAGGCAAAGCTTATACTTGGGCCAGAAGGCAGAATATAGGAAACTACATGAAAACATGAATAATTCAGTGAAAATGACTGTAAACAGATGAGAACTTGTTTAGAACAGCTGAAAGAGAAACTCCAAGTTAGTTCTTAGTGTAGAAAAGGTAGCTAAGATAAGGGAAATCCTTAATACCAGTTAAGATCCCATGAAAAATTGTATGAATCCTATATTCTTTACTTAAAGGAGACTAGAGTGGTAAATGTGTGTTATACAAGGCAGAATACCATTAAAATAGAGAAAGAAACACTTTCGGCAGCTTTGGAAAGGCTTACACTTCACTGAAATGTAGTACTACACTCTATAACACAGTTGAGAGACAATGCTCCCTAGCTGCCTCAGTTCATAACAGAGTGTAGGAAGGTGTTTGATAAAGTGGGCAAAGCTTATACTTGGGCCAGAAGGCAGAATATAGGAAACTACATGAAAACATGAATAATTCAGTGAAAATGACTGTAAACAGATGAGAACTTGTTTAGAACAGATGAAAGAGATTCTCCAAGTCAGTTCTTAGTGTAGAAAAGGTAGCTAAATCCGGGAAATCCTTAATTCGAGTTAAGATAACATCAAACACTGTATGAATCCTATATTGTTTACTTAAAGGAGACTAGAGTGGTAAATGTGTGTTATATAAGGCAGAATACCATTGAAATAGAGAAAGAAACAAGTTTGGCAGCTTTGGAAAGCCTTACACTTCACTGAAATGTAGTACTACACTCTATAACACAGTTGAGAGACAATGTTCCTAGCTCCCTCAGTTCATAACAGTGTGTAGGAAGTTGTTTGATAAAGTGGGAAAGCTTATACTTGGGCCAGAAGGCAGAATATAGGAAACTACATGAAAACATGAATAATTCATTGAAAATGACTGTAAACACATGAGAACTTGTTTAGAACAGCTGAAAGAGAATCTCCAAGTCAGTTCTTAGTGTAGAAAAGGTAGCTAAATCCGGGAAATCCTTAATTCGAGTTAAGATAACATCAAACACTGTATGAATCCTATATTCTTTACTTAAAGGAAACTAGAGTGGTAAATGTGTGTTATACAAGGCAGAATACCATTGAAATAGAGAAAGAAACACGTTCGGCAGCTTTGGAAAGGCTTACACTTCACTGAAATGTAGTACTACACTCTATAACTCAGTTGAGAGACAATGTTCCCTAGCTGCCTAAGTTCATAACAGAGTGTAGGAAGGTGTTTGATAAAGTAGGCAAAGCTTATACTTGGGCCAGAAGGCAGAATATAGGAAACTACATGAAAACATGAATAATTCAGTGAAAATGACTGTAAACAGATGAGAACTTGTTTAGAACAGCTGAAAGAGAAACTCCAAGTCAGTTCGTAGTGTAGAAAAGGTAGCTAAGATAAGGGAAATCCTTAATACCAGTTAAGATCCCATGAAAAATTGTATGAATCCTATATTCTTTACTTAAAGGAAACTAGAGTGGTAAATGTGTGTTATACAAGGCAGAATACCATTAAAATAGAGAAAGAAACACTTTCGGCAGCTTTGGAAAGGCTTACACTTCACTGAAATGTAGTACTACACTCTATAACACAGTTGAGAGACAATGTTCCCTAGCTGCCTCAGTTCAAAACAGAGTGTAGGAAGGTGTTTGATAAAGTGGGCAAAGCTTATACTTGGGCCAGAAGGCAGAATATAGGAAACTACATGAAAACATGAATAATTCAGTGAAAGTGACTGTAAACAGATGAGAACTTGTTTAGAACAGCTGAAAGAGAATCTCCAAGTCAGTTCGTAGTGTAGAAAAGGTAGCTAAGATAAGGGAAATCCTTAATTCTAGTTAAGATAACATCAAACACTGTATGAGTCCTATATTCATTACTTAAAGGAGACTAGAGTGGTAAATGTGTGTTATACAAGGCAGAATACCATTGAAATAGAGAAAGAAACAAGTTCGACAGCTTTGGAAAGCCTTACACTTCACTGAAATGTAGTACTACACTCTATAACACAGTTGAGAGACAATGTTCCCTAGCTCCCTCAGTTCATAACAGTGTGTAGGAAGGTGTTTGATAAAGTGGGCAAAGCTTATACTTGGGCCAGAAGGCAGAATATAGGAAACTACATGAAACATGAATAATTCAGTGAAAATGACTGTAAACAGATGAGAACTTGTTTAGAACAGCTGAAAGAGAATCTGCAAGTCAGTTCTTAGTGTAGAAAAGGTAGCTAAGATAAGGAAAATCCTTAATTCGAGTTAAGATAACATCAAACAGTGTATGAATCCTATATTCATTACTTAAAGGAGACTAGAGTGGTAAATGTGTGTTATACAAGGCAGAATACCATTGAAATAGAGAAAGAAACACGTTCGGCAGCTTTGGAAAGCCTTACACTACACTGAAATGTAGTACTACACTCTATAACACAGTTCAGAGACAATGTTCCCTAGCTCCCTCAGTTCATAACAGTGTGTAGGAAGTTGTTTGATAAGGTGGGCAAAGCTTATACTTGGGCGAGAAGGAAGAATATAGGAAACTACATGAAAACATGAATAATTCAGTGAAAATGACTGTAAACAGATGAGAACTTGTTGAGAACAGCTGAAAGAGAATCACCAAGTCAGTTCTTAGTGTAGAAAAGGTAGCTAAGATAAGGGAAATCCTTAATTCCAGTTAAGATCACATGAAACACTCTATGAATCCTATATTCTTTACTTAAAGGAGACTAGAGTGGTAAATGTGTGTTATACAAGGCAGAATACCATTGAAATAGAGAAACAAACACGTTCGGCAGCTTTGGAAAGCCTTACACTTCACTGAAATGTAGTACTACACTCTATAACACAGTTGAGAGACAATGTTCCCGAGCTGCCTCAGTTCATAACAGTGTGTAGGAAGTTGTTTGATAAAGTGGGCAAAGCTTATACTTGGGCCAGAAGGCAGAATATCGGAAACTACATGAAAACATGAATAATTCAGTGAAAATGACTGTAAACAGATGAGAACTTGTTTAGAACAGATGAAAGAGATTCTCCAAGTCAGTTCTTAGTGTAGAAAAGGTAGCTAAATCCGGGAAATTCTTAATTTGATTTAAGATAACATCAAACACTGTATGAATCCTATATTGTTTACTTAAAGGAGACTAGAGTGGTAAATGTGTGTTATATAAGGCAGAATACCATTGAAATAGAGAAAGAAACACGTTTGGCAGCTTTGGAAAGCCTTACACTTCACTGAAATGTAGTACTACACTCTATAACACAGTTGAGAGACAATGTTCCTAGCTCCCTCAGTTCATAACAGTGTGTAGGAAGTTGTTTGATAAAGTGGGAAAGCTTATACTTGGGCCAGAAGGCAGAATATAGGAAACTACATGAAAACATGAATAATTCATTGAAAATGACTGTAAACACTTGAGAACTTGTTTAGAACAGCTGAAAGAGAATCTCCAAGTCAGTTCTTAGTGTAGAAAAGGTAGCTAAGATCCAGGAAATCCTTAATTCGAGTTAAGATCACATGAAACACTGTATGAATCCTATATTCTTTACTTAAAGGAAACTAGAGTGGTAAATGTGTGTTATACAAGGCAGAATACCATTGAAATAGAGAAAGAAACACGTTCGGCAGCTTTGGAAAGGCTTACACTTCACTGAAATGTAGTACTACACTCTATAACTCAGTTGAGAGACAATGTTCCCTAGCTGCCTAAGTTCATAACAGAGTGTAGGAAGGTGTTTGATAAAGTAGGCAAAGCTTATACTTGGGCCAGAAGGCAGAATATAGGAAACTACATGAAAACATGAATAATTCAGTGAAAATGACTGTAAACAGATGAGAACTTGTTTAGAACAGCTGAAAGAGAAACTCCAAGTCAGTTCTTAGTGTAGAAAAGGTAGCTAAGATAAGGGAAATCCTTAATACCAGTTAAGATCCCATG
Organism: Pipistrellus hanaki; assembly: GCF_964339955.1. Classification (NCBI taxonomy): domain Eukaryota; kingdom Metazoa; phylum Chordata; class Mammalia; order Chiroptera; family Vespertilionidae; genus Pipistrellus; species Pipistrellus hanaki. The sequence continues at coordinate 1,310,005 of NC_140511.1, forward strand.
AAAAATTGTATGAATCCTATATTCTTTACTTAAAGGAAACTAGAGTGGTAAATGTGTGTTATACAAGGCAGAATACCATTAAAATACAGAAAGAAACACTTTCGGCAGCTTTGGAAAGGCTTACACTTCACTGAAATGTAGTACTACACTCTATAACACAGTTGAGAGACAATGTTCCCTAGCTGCCTCAGTTCATAACAGAGTGTAGGAAGGTGTTTGATAAAGTGGGCAAAGCTTATACTTGGGCCAGAAGGCAGAATATAGGAAACTACATGAAAACATGAATAATTCAGTGAAAATGACTGTAAACAGATGAGAACTTGTTTAGAACAGATGAAAGAGATTCTCCAAGTCAGTTCTTAGTGTAGAAAAGGTAGCTAAGATAAGGAAAATCCTTAATTCGAGTTAAGATAACATCAAACACTGTATGAATCCTATATTCATTACTTAAAGGAGACTAGAGTGGTAAATGTGTGTTATATAAGGCAGAATACCATTGAAATGGAGAAAGAAACACGTTTGGCAGCTTTGGAAAGCCTTACACTTCACTGAAATGTAGTACTACACTCTATAACACAGATGAGAGACAATGTTCCTAGCTCCCTCAGTTCATAACAGTGTGTAGGAAGTTGTTTGATAAAGTGGACAAAGCTTATACTTGGGCCAGAAGGCAGAATATAGGAAACTACATGAAAACATGAATAATTCAGTGAAAGTGACTGTAAACAGATGAGAACTTGTTTAGAACAGCTGAAAGAGAATCTCCAAGTCAGTTCGTAGTGTAGAAAAGGTAGCTAAGATAAGGGAAATCCTTAATTCCAGTTAAGATAACATCAAACACTGTATGAGTCCTATATTCATTACTTACAGGAGACTAGAGTGGTAAATGTGTGTTATACAAGGCAGAATACCATTGAAATAGAGAAAGAAACAAGTTCGACAGCTTTGGAAAGCCTTACACTTCACTGAAATGTAGTACTACACTCTATAACACAGTTGAGAGACAATGTTCCCTAGCTCCCTCAGTTCATAACAGTGTGTAGGAAGGTGTTTGATAAAGTGGGCAAAGCTTATACTTGGGCCAGAAGGCAGAATATCGGAAACTACATGAAAACATGAATAATTCAGTGAAAATGACTGTAAACAGATGAGAACTTGTTTAGAACAGATGAAAGAGATTCTCCAAGTCAGTTCTTAGTGTAGAAAAGGTAGCTAAATCCGGGAAATTCTTAATTTGATTTAAGATAACATCAAACACTGTATGAATCCTATATTGTTTACTTAAAGGAGACTAGAGTGGTAAATGTGTGTTATATAAGGCAGAATACCATTGAAATAGAGAAAGAAACACGTTTGGCAGCTTTGGAAAGCCTTACACTTCACTGAAATGTAGTACTACACTCTATAACACAGTTGAGAGACAATGTTCCTAGCTCCCTCAGTTCATAACAGTGTGTAGGAAGTTGTTTGATAAAGTGGGAAAGCTTATACTTGGGCCAGAAGGCAGAATATAGGAAACTACATGAAAACATGAATAATTCATTGAAAATGACTGTAAACACTTGAGAACTTGTTTAGAACAGCTGAAAGAGAATCTCCAAGTCAGTTCTTAGTGTAGAAAAGGTAGCTAAGATCCAGGAAATCCTTAATTCGAGTTAAGATCACATGAAACACTGTATGAATCCTATATTCTTTACTTAAAGGAAACTAGAGTGGTAAATGTGTGTTATACAAGGCAGAATACCATTGAAATAGAGAAAGAAACACGTTCGGCAGCTTTGGAAAGGCTTACACTTCACTGAAATGTAGTACTACACTCTATAACTCAGTTGAGAGACAATGTTCCCTAGCTGCCTAAGTTCATAACAGAGTGTAGGAAGGTGTTTGATAAAGTAGGCAAAGCTTATACTTGGGCCAGAAGGCAGAATATAGGAAACTACATGAAAACATGAATAATTCAGTGAAAATGACTGTAAACAGATGAGAACTTGTTTAGAACAGCTGAAAGAGAAACTCCAAGTCAGTTCTTAGTGTAGAAAAGGTAGCTAAGATAAGGGAAATCCTTAATACCAGTTAAGATCCCATGAAAAATTGTATGAATCCTATATTCTTTACTTAAAGGAAACTAGAGTGGTAAATGTGTGTTATACAAGGCAGAATACCATTAAAATACAGAAAGAAACACTTTCGGCAGCTTTGGAAAGGCTTACACTTCACTGAAATGTAGTACTACACTCTATAACACAGTTGAGAGACAATGTTCCCTAGCTGCCTCAGTTCATAACAGAGTGTAGGAAGGTGTTTGATAAAGTGGGCAAAGCTTATACTTGGGCCAGAAGGCAGAATATAGGAAACTACATGAAAACATGAATAATTCAGTGAAAATGACTGTAAACAGATGAGAACTTGTTTAGAACAGATGAAAGAGATTCTCCAAGTCAGTTCTTAGTGTAGAAAAGGTAGCTAAGATAAGGAAAATCCTTAATTCGAGTTAAGATAACATCAAACACTGTATGAATCCTATATTCATTACTTAAAGGAGACTAGAGTGGTAAATGTGTGTTATATAAGGCAGAATACCATTGAAATGGAGAAAGAAACACGTTTGGCAGCTTTGGAAAGCCTTACACTTCACTGAAATGTAGTACTACACTCTATAACACAGATGAGAGACAATGTTCCTAGCTCCCTCAGTTCATAACAGTGTGTAGGAAGTTGTTTGATAAAGTGGACAAAGCTTATACTTGGGCCAGAAGGCAGAATATAGGAAACTACATGAAAACATGAATAATTCAGTGAAAGTGACTGTAAACAGATGAGAACTTGTTTAGAACAGCTGAAAGAGAATCTGCAAGTCAGTTCGTAGTGTAGAAAAGGTAGCTAAGATAAGGGAAATCCTTAATTCCAGTTAAGATAACATCAAACAGTGTATGAATCCTATATTCATTACTTAAAGGAGACTAGAGTGGTAAATGTGTGTTATACAAGGCAGAATACCATTGAAATAGAGAAAGAAACACGTTCGGCAGCTTTGGAAAGCCTTACACTACACTGAAATGTAGTACTACACTCTATAACACAGTTCAGAGACAATGTTCCCTAGCTCCCTCAGTTCATAACAGTGTGTAGGAAGTTGTTTGATAAGGTGGGCAAAGCTTATACTTGGGCGAGAAGGAAGAATATAGGAAACTACATGAAAACATGAATAATTCAGTGAAAATGACTGTAAACAGATGAGAACTTGTTGAGAACAGCTGAAAGAGAATCTCCAAGTCAGTTCTTAGTGTAGAAAAGGTAGCTAAGATAAGGGAAATCCTTAATTCCAGTTAAGATCACATGAAACACTCTATGAATCCTATATTCTTTACTTAAAGGAGACTAGAGTGGTAAATGTGTGTTATACAAGGCAGAATACCATTGAAATAGAGAAACAAACACGTTCGGCAGCTTTGGAAAGCCTTACACTTCACTGAAATGTAGTACTACACTCTATAACACAGTTGAGAGACAATGTTCCCGAGCTGCCTCAGTTCATAACAGTGTGTAGGAAGTTGTTTGATAAAGTGGGCAAAGCTTATACTTGGGCCAGAAGGCAGAATATCGGAAACTACATGAAAACATGAATAATTCAGTGAAAATGACTGTAAACAGATGAGAACTTGTTTAGAACAGATGAAAGAGATTCTCCAAGTCAGTTCTTAGTGTAGAAAAGGTAGCTAAGATAAGGAAAATCCTTAATTCGAGTTAAGATAACATCAAACACTGTATGAATCCTATATTCATTACTTAAAGGAGACTAGAGTGGTAAATGTGTGTTATATAAGGCAGAATACCATTGAAATGGAGAAAGAAACACGTTTGGCAGCTTTGGAAAGCCTTACACTTCACTGAAATGTAGTACTACACTCTATAACACAGATGAGAGACAATGTTCCTAGCTCCCTCAGTTCATAACAGTGTGTAGGAAGTTGTTTGATAAAGTGGACAAAGCTTATACTTGGGCCAGAAGGCAGAATATAGGAAACTACATGAAAACATGAATAATTCAGTGAAAGTGACTGTAAACAGATGAGAACTTGTTTAGAACAGCTGAAAGAGAATCTCCAAGTCAGTTCGTAGTGTAGAAAAGGTAGCTAAGATAAGGGAAATCCTTAATTCCAGTTAAGATAACATCAAACACTGTATGAGTCCTATATTCATTACTTAAAGGAGACTAGAGTGGTAAATGTGTGTTATACAAGGCAGAATACCATTGAAATAGAGAAACAAACACGTTCGGCAGCTTTGGAAAGCCTTACACTTCACTGAAATGTAGTACTACACTCTATAACACAGTTGAGAGACAATGTTCCCGAGCTGCCTCAGTTCATAACAGTGTGTAGGAAGTTGTTTGATAAAGTGGGCAAAGCTTATACTTGGGCCAGAAGGCAGAATATATGAAACTACATGAAAACATGAATAATTGAGTGAAAATGACTGTAAACAGATGAGAACTTGTTTAGAACAGATGAAAGAGATTCTCCAAGTCAGTTCTTAGTGTAGAAAAGGTAGCTAAATCCGGAAAATCCTTAATTCGAGTTAAGATAACATCAAACACTGTATGAATCCTATATTGTTTACTTAAAGGAGACTAGAGTCGTAAATGTGTGTTATATAAGGCTGAATACCATTGAAATAGAGAAAGAAACACGTTTGGCAGCTTTGGAAAGCCTTACACTTCACTGAAATGTAGTACTACACTCTATAACACAGTTGAGAGACAATGTTCCTAGCTCCCTCAGTTCATAACAGTGTGTAGGAAGTTGTTTGATAAAGTGGGCAAAGCTTATACTTGGGCCAGAAGGCAGAATATAGGAAACTACATGAAAACATGAATAATTCATTGAAAATGACTGTAAACACATGAGAACTTGTTTAGAACAGCTGAAAGAGAATCTCCAAGTCATTTCTTAGTGTAGAAAAGGTAGCTAAGATCCTGGAAATCCTTAATTCGAGTTAAGATCACATGAAACACTGTATGAATCCTATATTCTTTACTTAAAGGAAACTAGAGTGGTAAATGTGTGTTATACAAGGCAGAATACCATTGAAATAGAGAAAGAAACACGTTCGGCAGCTTTGGAAAGGCTTACACTTCACTGAAATGTAGTACTACACTCTATAACTCAGTTGAGAGACAATGTTCCCTAGCTGCCTAAGTTCATAACAGAGTGTAGGAAGGTGTTTGATAAAGTAGGCAAAGCTTATACTTGGGCCAGGAGGCAGAATATAGGAAACTACATGAAAACATGAATAATTCAGTGAAAATGACTGTAAACAGATGAGAACTTGTTTAGAACAGCTGAAAGAGAAACTCCAAGTCAGTTCTTAGTGTAGAAAAGGTAGCTAAGATAAGGGAAATCCTTAATACCAGTTAAGATCCCATGAAAAATTGTATGAATCCTATATTCTTTACTTAAAGGAAACTAGAGTGGTAAATGTGTGTTATACAAGGCAGAATACCATTAAAATAGAGAAAGAAACACTTTCGGCAGCTTTGGAAAGGCTTACACTTCACTGAAATGTAGTACTACACTCTATAACACAGTTGAGAGACAATGTTCCCTAGCTGCCTCAGTTCATAACAGAGTGTAGGAAGGTGTTTGATAAAGTGGGCAAAGCTTATACTTGGGCCAGAAGGCAGAATATAGGAAACTACATGAAAACATGAATAATTCAGTGAAAATGACTGTAAACAGATGAGAACTTGTTTAGAACAGATGAAAGAGATTCTCCCAGTCAGTTCTTAGTGTAGAAAAGGTAGCTAAGATAAGGAAAATCCTTAATTCGAGTTAAGATAACATCAAACACTGTATGAATCCTATATTCATTACTTAAAGGAGACTAGAGTGGTAAATGTGTGTTATATAAGGCAGAATACCATTGAAATGGAGAAAGAAACACGTTTGGCAGCTTTGGAAAGCCTTACACTTCACTGAAATGTAGTACTACACTCTATAACACAGATGAGAGACAATGTTCCTAGCTCCCTCAGTTCATAACAGTGTGTAGGAAGTTGTTTGATAAAGTGGACAAAGCTTATACTTGGGCCAGAAGGCAGAATATAGGAAACTACATGAAAACATGAATAATTCAGTGAAAGTGACTGTAAACAGATGAGAACTTGTTTAGAACAGCTGAAAGAGAATCTCCAAGTCAGTTCGTAGTGTAGAAAAGGTAGCTAAGATAAGGGAAATCCTTAATTCCAGTTAAGATAACATCAAACACTGTATGAGTCCTATATTCATTACTTAAAGGAGACTAGAGTGGTAAATGTGTGTTATACAAGGCAGAATACCATTGAAATAGAGAAACAAACACGTTCGGCAGCTTTGGAAAGCCTTACACTTCACTGAAATGTAGTACTACACTATATAACACAGTTGAGAGACAATGTTCCCGAGCTGCCTCAGTTCATAACAGTGTGTAGGAAGTTGTTTGATAAAGTGGGCAAAGCTTATACTTGGGCCAGAAGGCAGAATATATGAAACTACATGAAAACATGAATAATTCAGTGAAAATGACTGTAAACAGATGAGAACTTGTTTAGAACAGATGAAAGAGATTCTCCAAGTCAGTTCTTAGTGTAGAAAAGGTAGCTAAATCCGGAAAATCCTTAATTCGAGTTAAGATAACATCAAACACTGTATGAATCCTATATTGTTTACTTAAAGGAGACTAGAGTCGTAAATGTGTGTTATATAAGGCAGAATACCATTGAAATAGAGAAAGAAACACGTTTGGCAGCTTTGGAAAGCCTTACACTTCACTGAAATGTAGTACTACACTCTATAACACAGTTGAGAGACAATGTTCCTAGCTCCCTCAGTTCATAACAGTGTGTAGGAAGTTGTTTGATAAAGTGGGCAAAGCTTATACTTGGGCCAGAAGGCAGAATATAGGAAACTACATGAAAACAGGAATAATTCATTGAAAATGACTGTAAACAGATGAGAACTTGTTTAGAACAGCTGAAAGAGAATCTCCAAGTCATTTCTTACTGTAGAAAAGGTAGCTAAGATCCTGGAAATCCTTAATTCGAGTTAAGATCACATGAAACACTGTATGAATCCTATATTCTTTACTTAAAGGAAACTAGAGTGGTAAATGTGTGTTATACAAGGCAGAATACCATTGAAATAGAGAAAGAAACACGTTCGGCAGCTTTGGAAAGGCTTACACTTCACTGAAATGTAGTACTACACTCTATAACACAGTTGAGAGACAATGTTCCCTAGCTGCCTCAGTTCATGAAAGAGTGTAGGAAGGTGTTTGATAAAGTAGGCAAAGCTTATACTTGGGCCAGAAGGCAGAATATAGGAAACTACATGAAAACATGAATAATTCAGTGAAAATGACTGTAAACAGATGAGAACTTGTTTAGAACAGCTGAAAGAGAAACTCCAAGTCAGTTCTTAGTGTAGAAAAGGTAGCTAAGATAAGGGAAATCCTTAATACCAGTTAAGATCCCATGAAACATTGTATGAATCCTATAATCTTTACTTAACGGAGACTAGAGTGGTAAATGTGTGTTATACAAGGCAGAATACCATTGAAATAGAGAAAGAAACACGTTCGGCAGCTTTGGAAAGCCTTACACTACACTGAAATGTAGTACTACACTCTATAACACAGTTCAGAGACAATGTTCCCTAGCTCCCTCAGTTCATAACAGTGTGTAGGAAGTTGTTTGATAAGGTGGGCAAAGCTTATACTTGGGCGAGAAGGAAGAATATAGGAAACTACATGAAAACATGAATAATTCATTGAAAATGACTGTAAACAGATGAGAACTTGTTGAGAACAGCTGAAAGAGAATCTCCAAGTCAGTTCTTAGTGTAGAAAAGGTAGCTAAGATAAGGGAAATCCTTAATTCCAGTTAAGATCACATGAAACACTCTATGAATCCTATATTCTTTACTTAAAGGAGACTAGAGTGGTAAATGTGTGTTATACAAGGCAGAATACCATTGAAATAGAGAAACAAACACGTTCGGCAGCTTTGGAAAGCCTTACACTTCACTGAAATGTAGTACTACACTCTATAACACAGTTGAGAGACAATGTTCCTAGCTCCCTCAGTTCATAACAGTGTGTAGGAAGTTGTTTGATAAAGTGGGAAAGCTTATACTTGGGCCAGAAGGCAGAATATAGGAAACTACATGAAAACATGAATAATTCATTGAAAATGACTGTAAACACATGAGAACTTGTTTAGAACAGCTGAAAGAGAATCTCCAAGTCAGTTCTTAGTGTAGAAAAGGTAGCTAAGATCCAGGAAATCCTTAAATCGAGTTAAGATCACATGAAACACTGTATGAATCCTATATTCTTTACTTAAAGGAAACTAGAGTGGTAAATGTGTGTTATACAAGGCAGAATACCATTGAAATAGAGAAAGAAACACGTTCGGCAGCTTTGGAAAGGCTTACACTTCACTGAAATGTAGTACTACACTCTATAACTCAGTTGAGAGACAATGTTCCCTAGCTGCCTAAGTTCATAACAGAGTGTAGGAAGGTGTTTGATAAAGTAGGCAAAGCTTATACTTGGGCCAGAAGGCAGAATATAGGAAACTACATGAAAACATGAATAATTCAGTGAAAATGACTGTAAACAGATGAGAACTTGTTTAGAACAGCTGAAAGAGAAACTCCAAGTCAGTTCTTAGTGTAGAAAAGGTAGCTAAGATAAGGGAAATCCTTAATTCTAGTTAAGATAACATCAAACACTGTATGAGTCCTATATTCATTACTTAAAGGAGACTAGAGTGGTAAATGTGTGTTATACAAGGCAGAATACCATTGAAATAGAGAAAGAAACAAGTTCGGCAGCTTTGGAAAGCCTTACACTTCACTGAAATGTAGTACTACACTCTATAACACAGTTGAGAGACAATGTTCCCTAGCTCCCTCAGTTCATTACAGTGTGTAGGAAGTTGTTTGATAAAGTGGCCAAAGCTTATACTTGGGCCAGAAGGCAGAATATAGGAAACTATATGAAAACATGAATAATTCAGTGAAAATGACTGTAAACAGATGAGAACTTGTTTAGAACAGCTGAAAGAGAATCTCCAAGTCAGTTCTTAGTGTAGAAAAGGTAGCTAAGATAAGGGAAATCCTTAATTCCAGTTAAGATCACATGAAACACTGTATGAATCCTATATTCTTTACTTAAAGGAGACTAGAGTGGTAAATGTGTGTTATACAATGCAGAATACCTTGAAATAGAGAAAGAAACACTTTCGGCAGCTTTGGAAAGGCTTACACTTCACGGAAATGTAGTACTACACTCTATAACACAGTTGAGAGACAATGTTCCCTAGCTGCCTCAGTTCATAACAGAGTGTAGGAAGGTGTTTGATAAAGTGGGCAAAGCTTATACTTGGGCCAGAAGGCAGAATATAGGAAACTACATGAAAACATGAATAATTCAGTGAAAATGACTGTAAACAGATGAGAACTTGTTTAGAACATCTGAAAGAGAATCTGCAAGTCAGTTCTTAGTGTAGAAAAGGTAGCTAAGATAAGGGAAATCCTTAATTCCAGTTAAGATCACATGAAACACTCTATGAATCCTATATTCTTTACTTAAAGGAGACTAGAGTGGTAAATGTGTGTTATACAAGGCAGAATACCATTGAAATAGAGAAACAAACACGTTCGGCAGCTTTGGAAAGCCTTACACTTCACTGAAATGTAGTACTACACTCTATAACACAGTTGAGAGACAATGTTCCCGAGCTGCCTCAGTTCATAACAGTGTGTAGGAAGTTGTTTGATAAAGTGGGCAAAGCTTATACTTGGGCCAGAAGGCAGAATATAGGAAACTACATGAAAACATGAATAATTCAGTGAAAATGACTGTAAACAGATGAGAACTTGTTTAGAACAGATGAAAGAGATTCTCCAAGTCAGTTCTTAGTGTAGAAAAGGTAGCTAAATCCGGGAAATTCTTAATTTGAGTTAAGATAACATCAAACACTGTATGAATCCTATATTGTTTACTTAAAGGAGACTAGAGTGGTAAATGTGTGTTATATAAGGCAGAATACCATTGAAATAGAGAAAGAAACACGTTTGGCAGCTTTGGAAAGCCTTACACTTCACTGAAATGTAGTACTACACTCTATAACACAGTTGAGAGACAATGTTCCTAGCTCCCTCAGTTCATAACAGTGTGTAGGAAGTTGTTTGATAAAGTGGGAAAGCTTATACTTGGGCCAGAAGGCAGAATATAGGAAACTACATGAAAACATGAATAATTCATTGAAAATGACTGTAAACACATGAGAACTTGTTTAGAACAGCTGAAAGAGAATCTCCAAGTCAGTTCTTAGTGTAGAAAAGGTAGCTAAGATCCAGGAAATCCTTAATTCGAGTTAAGATCACATGAAACACTGTATGAATCCTATATTCTTTACTTAAAGGAAACTAGAGTGGTAAATGTGTGTTATACAAGGCAGAATACCATTGAAATAGAGAAAGAAACACGTTCGGCAGCTTTGGAAAGGCTTACACTTCACTGAAATGTAGTACTACACTCTATAACTCAGTTGAGAGACAATGTTCCCTAGCTGCCTAAGTTCATAACAGAGTGTAGGAAGGTGTTTGACAAAGTAGGCAAAGCTTATACTTGGGCCAGAAGGCAGAATATAGGAAACTACATGAAAACATGAATAATTCATTGAAAATGACTGTAAACACATGAGAACTTGTTTAGAACAGCTGAAAGAGAATCTCCAAGTCAGTTCTTAGTGTAGAAAAGGTAGCTAAGATCCGGGAAATCCTTAATTCGGTTTAAGATCACATGAAACACTGTAGGAATCCTATATTCTTTACTTAAAGGAAACTAGTGTGGTAAATGTGTGTTATACAAGGCAGAATACCATTGAAATAGAGAAAGAAACACGTTCGGCAGCTTTGGAAAGGCTTACACTTCACTGAAATGTAGTACTACACTCTATAACACAGTTGAGAGACAATGTTCCCTAGCTGCCTCAGTTCATAACAGAGTGTAGGAAGGTGTTTGATAAAGTAGGCAAAGCTTATACTTGGGCCAGAAGGCAGAATATAGGAAACTACATGAAAACATGAATAATTCAGTGAAAATGACTGTAAACAGATGAGAACTTGTTTAGAACAGCTGAAAGAGAAACTCCAAGTCATTTCTTAGTGTAGAAAAGGTAGCTAAGATAAGGGAAATCCTTAATACCAGTTAAGATCCCATGAAACATTGTATGAATCCTATATTCTTTACTTAAAGGAAACTAGAGTGGTAAATGTGTGTTATACAATGCAGAATACCTTGAAATAGAGAAAGAAACACTTTCGGCAGCTTTGGAAAGGCTTACACTTCACGGAAATGTAGTACTACACTCTATAACACAGTTGAGAGACAATGTTCCCTAGCTGCCTCAGTTCATAACAGAGTGTAGGAAGGTGTTTGATAAAGTGGGCAAAGCTTATACTTGGGCCAGAAGGCAGAATATAGGAAACTACATGAAAACATGAATAATTCAGTGAAAATGACTGTAAACAGATGAGAACTTGTTTAGAACAGCTGAAAGAGAATCTGCAAGTCAGTTCTTAGTGTAGAAAAGGTAGCTAAGATAAGGGAAATCCTTAATTCCAGTTAAGATCACATGAAACACTCTATGAATCCTATATTCTTTACTTAAAGGAGACTAGAGTGGTAAATGTGTGTTATACAAGGCAGAATACCATTGAAATAGAGAAACAAACACGTTCGGCAGCTTTGGAAAGCCTTACACTTCACTGAAATGTAGTACTACACTCTATAACACAGTTGAGAGACAATGTTCCCGAGCTGCCTCAGTTCATAACAGTGTGTAGGAAGGTGTTTGATAAAGTGGGCAAAGCTTATACTTGGGCCAGAAGGCAGAATATAGGAAACTACATGAAAACATGAATAATTCAGTGAAAATGACTGTAAACAGATGAGAACTTGTTTAGAACAGATGAAAGAGATTCTCCAAGTCAGTTCTTAGTGTAGAAAAGGTAGCTAAATCCGGGAAATTCTTAATTTGAGTTAAGATAACATCAAACACTGTATGAATCCTATATTGTTTACTTAAAGGAGACTAGAGTGGTAAATGTGTGTTATATAAGGCAGAATACCATTGAAATAGAGAAAGAAACACGTTTGGCAGCTTTGGAAAGCCTTACACTTCACTGAAATGTAGTACTACACTCTATAACACAGTTGAGAGACAATGTTCCTAGCTCCCTCAGTTCATAACAGTGTGTAGGAAGTTGTTTGATAAAGTGGGAAAGCTTATACTTGGGCCAGAAGGCAGAATATAGGAAACTACATGAAAACATGAATAATTCATTGAAAATGACTGTAAACACATGAGAACTTGTTTAGAACAGCTGAAAGAGAATCTCCAAGTCAGTTCTTAGTGTAGAAAAGGTAGCTAAGATCCAGGAAATCCTTAATTCGAGTTAAGATCACATGAAACACTGTATGAATCCTATATTCTTTACTTAAAGGAAACTAGAGTGGTAAATGTGTGTTATACAAGGCAGAATACCATTGAAATAGAGAAAGAAACACGTTCGGCAGCTTTGGAAAGGCTTACACTTCACTGAAATGTAGTACTACACTCTATAACTCAGTTGAGAGACAATGTTCCCTAGCTGCCTAAGTTCATAACAGAGTGTAGGAAGGTGTTTGACAAAGTAGGCAAAGCTTATACTTGGGCCAGAAGGCAGAATATAGGAAACTACATGAAAACATGAATAATTCAGTGAAAATGACTGTAAACAGATGAGAACTTGTTTAGAACAGCTGAAAGAGAAACTCCAAGTCAGTTCTTAGTGTAGAAAAGGTAGCTAAGATAAGGGAAATCCTTAATTCTAGTTAAGATAACATCAAACACTGTATGAGTCCTATATTCATTACTTAAAGGAGACTAGAGTGGTAAATGTGTGTTATACAAGGCAGAATACCATTGAAATAGAGAAAGAAACAAGTTCGGCAGCTTCGGAAAGCCTTACACTTCACTGAAATGTAGTACTACACTCTATAACACAGTTGAGAGACAATGTTCCCTAGCTCCCTCAGTTCATTACAGTGTGTAGGAAGTTGTTTGATAAAGTGGCCAAAGCTTATACTTGGGCCAGAAGGCAGAATATAGGAAACTACATGAAAACATGAATAATTCAGTGAAAATGACTGTAAACAGATGAGAACTTGTTTAGAACAGCTGAAAGAGAATCTCCAAGTCAGTTCTTAGTGTAGAAAAGGTAGCTAAGATAAGGGAAATCCTTAATTCCAGTTAAGATCACATGAAACACTGTATGAATCCTATATTCTTTACTTAAAGGAGACTAGAGTGGTAAATGTGTGTTATACAAGGCAGAATACCATTGAAATAGAGAAAGAAACACGTTCGGCAGCTTTGGAAAGCCTTACACTACACTGAAATGTAGTACTACACTCTATAACACAGTTGAGAGACAATGTTCCCTAGCTCCCTCAGTTCATAACAGTGTGTAGGAAGTTGTTTGATAAAGTGGGCAAAGCTTATACTTGGGCCAGAAGGCAGAATATAGGAAACTACATGAAAACATGAATAATTCAGTGAAAATGACTGTAAACAGATGAGAACTTGTTTAGAACAGCTGAAAGAGAAACTCCAAGTCATTTCTTAGTGTAGAAAAGGTAGCTAAGATAAGGGAAATCCTTAATACCAGTTAAGATCCCATGAAACATTGTATGAATCCTATATTCTTTACTTAAAGGAAACTAGAGTGGTAAATGTGTGTTATACAATGCAGAATACCTTGAAATAGAGAAAGAAACACTTTCGGCAGCTTTGGAAAGGCTTACACTTCACTGAAATGTAGTACTACACTCTATAACAGAGTTGAGAGACAATGTTCCCTAGCTGCCTCAGTTCATAACAGAGTGTAGGAAGGTGTTTGATAAAGTGGGCAAAGCTTATACTTGGGCCAGAAGGCAGAATATAGGAAACTACATGAAAACATGAATAATTCAGTGAAAATGACTGTAAACAGATGAGAACTTGTTTAGAACAGCTGAAAGAGAATCTGCAAGTCAGTTCTTAGTGTAGAAAAGGTAGCTAAGATAAGGGAAATCCTTAATTCCAGTTAAGATCACATGAAACACTCTATGAATCCTATATTCTTTACTTAAAGGAGACTAGAGTGGTAAATGTGTGTTATACAAGGCAGAATACCATTGAAATAGAGAAACAAACACGTTCGGCAGCTTTGGAAAGCCTTACACTTCACTGAAATGTAGTACTACACTCTATAACACAGTTGAGAGACAATGTTCCCGAGCTGCCTCAGTTCATAACAGTGTGTAGGAAGGTGTTTGATAAAGTGGGCAAAGCTTATACTTGGGCCAGAAGGCAGAATATAGGAAACTACATGAAAACATGAATAATTCAGTGAAAATGACTGTAAACAGATGAGAACTTGTTTAGAACAGATGAAAGAGATTCTCCAAGTCAGTTCTTAGTGTAGAAAAGGTAGCTAAATCCGGGAAATTCTTAATTTGAGTTAAGATAACATCAAACACTGTATGAATCCTATATTGTTTACTTAAAGGAGACTAGAGTGGTAAATGTGTGTTATATAAGGCAGAATACCATTGAAATAGAGAAAGAAACACGTTTGGCAGCTTTGGAAAGCCTTACACTTCACTGAAATGTAGTACTACACTCTATAACACAGTTGAGAGACAATGTTCCTAGCTCCCTCAGTTCATAACAGTGTGTAGGAAGTTGTTTGATAAAGTGGGAAAGCTTATACTTGGGCCAGAAGGCAGAATATAGGAAACTACATGAAAACATGAATAATTCATTGAAAATGACTGTAAACACATGAGAACTTGTTTAGAACAGCTGAAAGAGAATCTCCAAGTCAGTTCTTAGTGTAGAAAAGGTAGCTAAGATCCAGGAAATCCTTAATTCGAGTTAAGATCACATGAAACACTGTATGAATCCTATATTCTTTACTTAAAGGAAACTAGAGTGGTAAATGTGTGTTATACAAGGCAGAATACCATTGAAATAGAGAAAGAAACACGTTCGGCAGCTTTGGAAAGGCTTACACTTCACTGAAATGTAGTACTACACTCTATAACTCAGTTGAGAGACAATGTTCCCTAGCTGCCTAAGTTCATAACAGAGTGTAGGAAGGTGTTTGACAAAGTAGGCAAAGCTTATACTTGGGCCAGAAGGCAGAATATAGGAAACTACATGAAAACATGAATAATTCAGTGAAAATGACTGTAAACAGATGAGAACTTGTTTAGAACAGCTGAAAGAGAAACTCCAAGTCAGTTCTTAGTGTAGAAAAGGTAGCTAAGATAAGGGAAATCCTTAATTCTAGTTAAGATAACATCAAACACTGTATGAGTCCTATATTCATTACTTAAAGGAGACTAGAGTGGTAAATGTGTGTTATACAAGGCAGAATACCATTGAAATAGAGAAAGAAACAAGTTCGGCAGCTTCGGAAAGCCTTACACTTCACTGAAATGTAGTACTACACTCTATAACACAGTTGAGAGACAATGTTCCCTAGCTCCCTCAGTTCATTACAGTGTGTAGGAAGTTGTTTGATAAAGTGGCCAAAGCTTATACTTGGGCCAGAAGGCAGAATATAGGAAACTACATGAAAACATGAATAATTCAGTGAAAATGACTGTAAACAGATGAGAACTTGTTTAGAACAGCTGAAAGAGAATCTCCAAGTCAGTTCTTAGTGTAGAAAAGGTAGCTAAGATAAGGGAAATCCTTAATTCCAGTTAAGATCACATGAAACACTGTATGAATCCTATATTCTTTACTTAAAGGAGACTAGAGTGGTAAATGTGTGTTATACAAGGCAGAATACCATTGAAATAGAGAAAGAAACACGTTCGGCAGCTTTGGAAAGCCTTACACTACACTGAAATGTAGTACTACACTCTATAACACAGTTGAGAGACAATGTTCCCTAGCTCCCTCAGTTCATAACAGTGTGTAGGAAGTTGTTTGATAAAGTGGGCAAAGCTTATACTTGGGCCAGAAGGCAGAATATAGGAAACTACATGAAAACATGAATAATTCAGTGAAAATGACTGTAAACAGATGAGAACTTGTTTAGAACAGCTGAAAGAGAAACTCCAAGTCATTTCTTAGTGTAGAAAAGGTAGCTAAGATAAGGGAAATCCTTAATACCAGTTAAGATCCCATGAAACATTGTATGAATCCTATATTCTTTACTTAAAGGAAACTAGAGTGGTAAATGTGTGTTATACAATGCAGAATACCTTGAAATAGAGAAAGAAACACTTTCGGCAGCTTTGGAAAGGCTTACACTTCACTGAAATGTAGTACTACACTCTATAACAGAGTTGAGAGACAATGTTCCCTAGCTGCCTCAGTTCATAACAGAGTGTAGGAAGGTGTTTGATAAAGTGGGCAAAGCTTATACTTGGGCCAGAAGGCAGAATATAGGAAACTACATGAAAACATGAATAATTCAGTGAAAATGACTGTAAACAGATGAGAACTTGTTTAGAACAGCTGAAAGAGAATCTGCAAGTCAGTTCTTAGTGTAGAAAAGGTAGCTAAGATAAGGAAAATCCTTAATTCGAGTTAAGATAACATCAAACAGTGTATGAATCCTATATTCATTACTTAAAGGAGACTAGAGTGGTAAATGTGTGTTATACAAGGCAGAATACCATTGAAATAGAGAAAGAAACACGTTCGGCAGCTTTGGAAAGCCTTA
The DNA here is from genome assembly GCF_964339955.1 of Pipistrellus hanaki. Taxonomy (NCBI): domain Eukaryota; kingdom Metazoa; phylum Chordata; class Mammalia; order Chiroptera; family Vespertilionidae; genus Pipistrellus; species Pipistrellus hanaki. The sequence continues at coordinate 1,326,822 of NC_140511.1, forward strand.
CACTACACTGAAATGTAGTACTACACTCTATAACACAGTTCAGAGACAATGTTCCCTAGCTCCCTCAGTTCATAACAGTGTGTAGGAAGTTGTTTGATAAGGTGGGCAAAGCTTATACTTGGGCGAGAAGGAAGAATATAGGAAACTACATGAAAACATGAATAATTCATTGAAAATGACTGTAAACAGATGAGAACTTGTTGAGAACAGCTGAAAGAGAATCTCCAAGTCAGTTCTTAGTGTAGAAAAGGTAGCTAAGATAAGGGAAATCCTTAATTCCAGTTAAGATCACATGAAACACTCTATGAATCCTATATTCTTTACTTAAAGGAGACTAGAGTGGTAAATGTGTGTTATACAAGGCAGAATACCATTGAAATAGAGAAACAAACACGTTCGGCAGCTTTGGAAAGCCTTACACTTCACTGAAATGTAGTACTACACTCTATCACACAGTTGAGAGACAATGTTCCCGAGCTGCCTCAGTTCATAACAGTGTGTAGGAAGTTGTTTGATAAAGTGGGCAAAGCTTATACTTGGGCCAGAAGGCAGAATATAGGAAACTACATGAAAACATGAATAATTCAGTGAAAATGACTGTAAACAGATGAGAACTTGTTTAGAACAGATGAAAGAGATTCTCCAAGTCAGTTCTTAGTGTAGAAAAGGTAGCTAAATCCGGGAAATTCTTAATTTGAGTTAAGATAACATCAAACACTGTATGAATCCTATATTGTTTACTTAAAGGAGACTAGAGTGGTAAATGTGTGTTATATAAGGCAGAATACCATTGAAATAGAGAAAGAAACACGTTTGGCAGCTTTGGAAAGCCTTACACTTCACTGAAATGTAGTACTACACTCTATAACACAGTTGAGAGACAATGTTCCTAGCTCCCTCAGTTCATAACAGTGTGTAGGAAGTTGTTTGATAAAGTGGGAAAGCTTATACTTGGGCCAGAAGGCAGAATATAGGAAACTACATGAAAACATGAATAATTCATTGAAAATGACTGTAAACACATGAGAACTTGTTTAGAACAGCTGAAAGAGAATCTCCAAGTCAGTTCTTAGTGTAGAAAAGGTAGCTAAGATCCAGAAAATCCTTAATTCGAGTTAAGATCACATGAAACACTGTATGAATCCTATATTCTTTACTTAAAGGAAACTAGAGTGGTAAATGTGTGTTATACAAGGCAGAATACCATTGAAATAGAGAAAGAAACACGTTCGGCAGCTTTGGAAAGGCTTACACTTCACTGAAATGTAGTACTACACTCTATAACTCAGTTGAGAGACAATGTTCCCTAGCTGCCTAAGTTCATAACAGAGTGTAGGAAGGTGTTTGATAAAGTAGGCAAAGCTTATACTTGGGCCAGAAGGCAGAATATAGGAAACTACATGAAAACATGAATAATTCAGTGAAAATGACTGTAAACAGATGAGAACTTGTTTAGAACAGCTGAAAGAGAAACTCCAAGTCAGTTCTTAGGGTAGAAAAGGTAGCTAAGATAAGGGAAATCCTTAATTCTAGTTAAGATAACATCAAACACTGTATGAGTACTATATTCATTACTTAAAGGAGACTAGAGTGGTAAATGTGTGTTATACAAGGCAGAATACCATTGAAATAGAGAAAGAAACAAGTTCGGCAGCTTTGGAAAGCCTTACACTTCACTGAAATGTAGTACTACACTCTATAACACAGTTGAGAGACAATGTTCCCTAGCTCCCTCAGTTCATTACAGTGTGTAGGAAGTTGTTTGATAAAGTGGCCAAAGCTTATACTTGGGCCAGAAGACAGAATATAGGAAACTACATGAAAACATGAATAATTCAGTGAAAATGACTGTAAACAGATGAGAACTTGTTTAGAACAGCTGAAAGAGAATCTCCAAGTCAGTTCTTAGTGTAGAAAAGGTAGCTAAGATAAGGGAAATCCTTAATTCCAGTTAAGATCACATGAAACACTGTATGAATCCTATATTCTTTACTTAAAGGAGACTAGAGTGGTAAATGTGTGTTATACAAGGCAGAATACCATTGAAATAGAGAAAGAAACACGTTCGGCAGCTTTGGAAAGCCTTACACTACACTGAAATGTAGTACTACACTCTATAACACAGTTGAGAGACAATGTTCCCTAGCTCCCTCAGTTCATAACAGTGTGTAGGAAGTTGTTTGATAAAGTGGGCAAAGCTTATACTTGGGCCAGAAGGCAGAATATAGGAAACTACATGAAAACATGAATAATTCATTGAAAATGACTGTAAACAGATGAGAACTTGTTTAGAACAGCTGAAAGAGAATCTCCAAGTCAGTTCTTAGTGTAGAAAAGGTAGCTAAGATAAGGGAAATCCTTAATTCCAGTTAAGATCACATGAAACACTGTATGAATCCTATATTCTTTACTTAAAGGAGACTAGAGTGGTAAATGTGTGTTATACAAGGGAGAATACCATTGAAATAGAGAAACAAACACGTTCGGCAGCTTTGGAAAGCCTTACACTTCACTGAAATGTAGTACTACACTCTATAACACAGTTGAGAGACAATGTTCACGAGCTGCCTCAGTTCATAACAGAGTGTAGGAAGGTGTTTGATAAAGTGGGCAAAGCTTATACTTGGGCCAGAAGGCAGAATATAGGAAACTACATGAAAACATGAATAATTCAGTGAAAATGACTGTAAACAGATGAGAACTTGTTTAGAACAGCTGAAAGAGAATCTGCAAGTCAGTTCTTAGTGTAGAAAAGGTAGCTAAGATAAGGGAAATCCTTAATTCCAGTTAAGATCACATGAAACACTCTATGAATCCTATATTCTTTACTTAAGGAGACTAGAGTGGTAAATGTGTGTTATACAAGGCAGAATACCATTGAAATAGAGAAACAAACACGTTCGGCAGCTTTGGAAAGCCTTACACTTCACTGAAATGTAGTACTACACTCTATAACACAGTTGAGAGACAATGTTCCCGAGCTGCCTCAGTTCATAACAGTGTGTAGGAAGTTGTTTGATAAAGTGGGCAAAGCTTATACTTGGGCCAGAAGGCAGAATATAGGAAACTACATGAAAACATGAATAATTCAGTGAAAATGACTGTAAACAGATGAGAACTTGTTTAGAACAGATGAAAGAGATTCTCCAAGTCAGTTCTTAGTGTAGAAAAGGTAGCTAAATCCGGGAAATTCTTAATTTGAGTTAAGATAACATCAAACACTGTATGAATCCTATATTGTTTACTTAAAGGAGACTAGAGTGGTAAATGTGTGTTATATAAGGCAGAATACCATTGAAATAGAGAAAGAAACACGTTTGGCAGCTTTGGAAAGCCTTACACTTCACTGAAATGTAGTACTACACTCTATAACACAGTTGAGAGACAATGTTCCTAGCTCCCTCAGTTCATAACAGTGTGTAGGAAGTTGTTTGATAAAGTGGGAAAGCTTATACTTGGGCCAGAAGGCAGAATATAGGAAACTACATGAAAACATGAATAATTCATTGAAAATGACTGTAAACACATGAGAACTTGTTTAGAACAGCTGAAAGAGAATCTCCAAGTCAGTTCTTAGTGTAGAAAAGGTAGCTAAGATCCAGGAAATCCTTAATTCGAGTTAAGATCACATGAAACACTGTATGAATCCTATATTCTTTACTTAAAGGAAACTAGAGTGGTAAATGTGTGTTATACAAGGCAGAATACCATTGAAATAGAGAAAGAAACACGTTCGGCAGCTTTGGAAAGGCTTACACTTCACTGAAATGTAGTACTAAACTCTATAACTCAGTTGAGAGACAATGTTCCCTAGCTGCCTAAGTTCATAACAGAGTGTAGGAAGGTGTTTGACAAAGTAGGCAAAGCTTATACTTGGGCCAGAAGGCAGAATATAGGAAACTACATGAAAACATGAATAATTCAGAGAAAATGACTGTAAACAGATGAGAACTTGTTTAGAACAGCTGAAAGAGAAACTCCAAGTCAGTTCTTAGTGTAGAAAAGGTAGCTAAGATAAGGGAAATCCTTAATTCTAGTTAAGATAACATCAAACACTGTATGAGTCCTATATTCATTACTTAAAGGAGACTAGAGTGGTAAATGTGTGTTATACAAGGCAGAATACCATTGAAATAGAGAAAGAAACAAGTTCGGCAGCTTCGGAAAGCCTTACACTTCACTGAAATGTAGTACTACACTCTATAACACAGTTGAGAGACAATGTTCCCTAGCTCCCTCAGTTCATTACAGTGTGTAGGAAGTTGTTTGATAAAGTGGCCAAAGCTTATACTTGGGCCAGAAGGCAGAATATAGGAAACTACCTGAAAACATGAATAATTCAGTGAAAATGACTGTAAACAGATGAGAACTTGTTTAGAACAGCTGAAAGAGAATCTCCAAGTCAGTTCTTAGTGTAGAAAAGGTAGCTAAGATAAGGGAAATCCTTAATTCCAGTTAAGATCACATGAAACACTGTATGAATCCTATATTCTTTACTTAAAGGAGACTAGAGTGGTAAATGTGTGTTATACAAGGCAGAATACCATTGAAATAGAGAAAGAAACACGTTCGGCAGCTTTGGAAAGCCTTACACTACACTGAAATGTAGTACTACACTCTATAACACAGTTGAGAGACAATGTTCCCTAGCTCCCTCAGTTCATAACAGTGTGTAGGAAGTTGTTTGATAAAGTGGGCAAAGCTTATACTTGGGCCAGAAGGCAGAATATAGGAAACTACATGAAAACATGAATAATTCAGTGAAAATGACTGTAAACAGATGAGAACTTGTTTAGAACAGCTGAAAGAGAAACTCCAAGTCATTTCTTAGTGTAGAAAAGGTAGCTAAGATAAGGGAAATCCTTAATACCAGTTAAGATCCCATGAAACATTGTATGAATCCTATATTCTTTACTTAAAGGAAACTAGAGTGGTAAATGTGTGTTATACAATGCAGAATACCTTGAAATAGAGAAAGAAACACTTTCGGCAGCTTTGGAAAGGCTTACACTTCACTGAAATGTAGTACTACACTCTATAACAGAGTTGAGAGACAATGTTCCCTAGCTGCCTCAGTTCATAACAGAGTGTAGGAAGGTGTTTGATAAAGTGGGCAAAGCTTATACTTGGGCCAGAAGGCAGAATATAGGAAACTACATGAAAACATGAATAATTCAGTGAAAATGACTGTAAACAGATGAGAACTTGTTTAGAACAGCTGAAAGAGAATCTGCAAGTCAGTTCTTAGTGTAGAAAAGGTAGCTAAGATAAGGAAAATCCTTAATTCGAGTTAAGATAACATCAAACAGTGTATGAATCCTATATTCATTACTTAAAGGAGACTAGAGTGGTAAATGTGTGTTATACAAGGCAGAATACCATTGAAATAGAGAAACAAACACGTTCGGCAGCTTTGGAAAGCCTTACACTTCACTGAAATGTAGTACTACACTCTATAACACAGTTGGGAGACAATGTTCCCGAGCTGCCTCAGTTCATAACAGTGTGTAGGAAGTTGTTTGATAAAGTGGGCAAAGCTTATACTTGGGCCAGAAGGCAGAATATAGGAAACTACATGAAAACATGAATAATTCAGTGAAAATGACTGTAAACAGATGAGAACTTGTTTAGAACAGATGAAAGAGATTCTCCAAGTCAGTTCTTAGTGTAGAAAAGGTAGCTAAATCCGGGAAATTCTTAATTTGAGTTAAGATAACATCAAACACTGTATGAATCCTATATTGTTTACTTAAAGGAGACTAGAGTGGTAAATGTGTGTTATATAAGGCAGAATACCATTGAAATAGAGAAAGAAACACGTTTGGCAGCTTTGGAAAGCCTTACACTTCACTGAAATGTAGTACTACACTCTATAACACAGTTGAGAGACAATGTTCCTAGCTCCCTCAGTTCATAACAGTGTGTAGGAAGTTGTTTGATAAAGTGGGAAAGCTTATACTTGGGCCAGAAGGCAGAATATAGGAAACTACATGAAAACATGAATAATTCATTGAAAATGACTGTAAACACATGAGAACTTGTTTAGAACAGCTGAAAGAGAATCTCCAAGTCAGTTCTTAGTGTAGAAAAGGTAGCTAAGATCCAGGAAATCCTTAATTCGAGTTAAGATCACATGAAACACTGTATGAATCCTATATTCTTTACTTAAAGGAAACTAGAGTGGTAAATGTGTGTTATACAAGGCAGAATACCATTGAAATAGAGAAACAAACACGTTCGGCAGCTTTGGAAAGCCTTACACTTCACTGAAATGTAGTACTAAACTCTATAACTCAGTTGAGAGACAATGTTCCCTAGCTGCCTAAGTTCATAACAGAGTGTAGGAAGGTGTTTGACAAAGTAGGCAAAGCTTATACTTGGGCCAGAAGGCAGAATATAGGAAACTACATGAAAACATGAATAATTCAGAGAAAATGACTGTAAACAGATGAGAACTTGTTTAGAACAGCTGAAAGAGAAACTCCAAGTCAGTTCTTAGTGTAGAAAAGGTAGCTAAGATAAGGGAAATCCTTAATTCTAGTTAAGATAACATCAAACACTGTATGAGTCCTATATTCATTACTTAAAGGAGACTAGAGTGGTAAATGTGTGTTATACAAGGCAGAATACCATTGAAATAGAGAAAGAAACAAGTTCGGCAGCTTCGGAAAGCCTTACACTTCACTGAAATGTAGTACTACACTCTATAACACAGTTGAGAGACAATGTTCCCTAGCTCCCTCAGTTCATTACAGTGTGTAGGAAGTTGTTTGATAAAGTGGCCAAAGCTTATACTTGGGCCAGAAGGCAGAATATAGGAAACTACATGAAAACATGAATAATTCAGTGAAAATGACTGTAAACAGATGAGAACTTGTTTAGAACAGCTGAAAGAGAATCTCCAAGTCAGTTCTTAGTGTAGAAAAGGTAGCTAAGATAAGGGAAATCCTTAATTCCAGTTAAGATCACATGAAACACTGTATGAATCCTATATTCTTTACTTAAAGGAGACTAGAGTGGTAAATGTGTGTTATACAAGGCAGAATACCATTGAAATAGAGAAAGAAACACGTTCGGCAGCTTTGGAAAGCCTTACACTACACTGAAATGTAGTACTACACTCTATAACACAGTTGAGAGACAATGTTCCCTAGCTCCCTCAGTTCATAACAGTGTGTAGGAAGTTGTTTGATAAAGTGGGCAAAGCTTATACTTGGGCCAGAAGGCAGAATATAGGAAACTACATGAAAACATGAATAATTCAGTGAAAATGACTGTAAACAGATGAGAACTTGTTTAGAACAGCTGAAAGAGAAACTCCAAGTCATTTCTTAGTGTAGAAAAGGTAGCTAAGATAAGGGAAATCCTTAATACCAGTTAAGATCCCATGAAACATTGTATGAATCCTATATTCTTTACTTAAAGGAAACTAGAGTGGTAAATGTGTGTTATACAATGCAGAATACCTTGAAATAGAGAAAGAAACACTTTCGGCAGCTTTGGAAAGGCTTACACTTCACTGAAATGTAGTACTACACTCTATAACAGAGTTGAGAGACAATGTTCCCTAGCTGCCTCAGTTCATAACAGAGTGTAGGAAGGTGTTTGATAAAGTGGGCAAAGCTTATACTTGGGCCAGAAGGCAGAATATAGGAAACTACATGAAAACATGAATAATTCAGTGAAAATGACTGTAAACAGATGAGAACTTGTTTAGAACAGCTGAAAGAGAATCTGCAAGTCAGTTCTTAGTGTAGAAAAGGTAGCTAAGATAAGGAAAATCCTTAATTCGAGTTAAGATAACATCAAACAGTGTATGAATCCTATATTCATTACTTAAAGGAGACTAGAGTGGTAAATGTGTGTTATACAAGGCAGAATACCATTGAAATAGAGAAACAAACACGTTCGGCAGCTTTGGAAAGCCTTACACTTCACTGAAATGTAGTACTACACTCTATAACACAGTTGGGAGACAATGTTCCCGAGCTGCCTCAGTTCATAACAGTGTGTAGGAAGTTGTTTGATAAAGTGGGCAAAGCTTATACTTGGGCCAGAAGGCAGAATATAGGAAACTACATGAAAACATGAATAATTCAGTGAAAATGACTGTAAACAGATGAGAACTTGTTTAGAACAGATGAAAGAGATTCTCCAAGTCAGTTCTTAGTGTAGAAAAGGTAGCTAAATCCGGGAAATTCTTAATTTGAGTTAAGATAACATCAAACACTGTATGAATCCTATATTGTTTACTTAAAGGAGACTAGAGTGGTAAATGTGTGTTATATAAGGCAGAATACCATTGAAATAGAGAAAGAAACACGTTTGGCAGCTTTGGAAAGCCTTACACTTCACTGAAATGTAGTACTACACTCTATAACACAGTTGAGAGACAATGTTCCTAGCTCCCTCAGTTCATAACAGTGTGTAGGAAGTTGTTTGATAAAGTGGGAAAGCTTATACTTGGGCCAGAAGGCAGAATATAGGAAACTACATGAAAACATGAATAATTCATTGAAAATGACTGTAAACACATGAGAACTTGTTTAGAACAGCTGAAAGAGAATCTCCAAGTCAGTTCTTAGTGTAGAAAAGGTAGCTAAGATCCAGGAAATCCTTAATTCGAGTTAAGATCACATGAAACACTGTATGAATCCTATATTCTTTACTTAAAGGAAACTAGAGTGGTAAATGTGTGTTATACAAGGCAGAATACCATTGAAATAGAGAAACAAACACGTTCGGCAGCTTTGGAAAGCCTTACACTTCACTGAAATGTAGTACTAAACTCTATAACTCAGTTGAGAGACAATGTTCCCTAGCTGCCTAAGTTCATAACAGAGTGTAGGAAGGTGTTTGACAAAGTAGGCAAAGCTTATACTTGGGCCAGAAGGCAGAATATAGGAAACTACATGAAAACATGAATAATTCAGTGAAAATGACTGTAAACAGATGAGAACTTGTTTAGAACAGCTGAAAGAGAAACTCCAAGTCAGTTCTTAGTGTAGAAAAGGTAGCTAAGATAAGGGAAATCCTTAATTCTAGTTAAGATAACATCAAACACTGTATGAGTCCTATATTCATTACTTAAAGGAGACTAGAGTGGTAAATGTGTGTTATACAAGGCAGAATACCATTGAAATAGAGAAAGAAACAAGTTCGGCAGCTTCGGAAAGCCTTACACTTCACTGAAATGTAGTACTACACTCTATAACACAGTTGAGAGACAATGTTCCCTAGCTCCCTCAGTTCATTACAGTGTGTAGGAAGTTGTTTGATAAAGTGGCCAAAGCTTATACTTGGGCCAGAAGGCAGAATATAGGAAACTACATGAAAACATGAATAATTCAGTGAAAATGACTGTAAACAGATGAGAACTTGTTTAGAACAGCTGAAAGAGAATCTCCAAGTCAGTTCTTAGTGTAGAAAAGGTAGCTAAGATAAGGGAAATCCTTAATTCCAGTTAAGATCACATGAAACACTGTATGAATCCTATATTCTTTACTTAAAGGAGACTAGAGTGGTAAATGTGTGTTATACAAGGCAGAATACCATTGAAATAGAGAAAGAAACACGTTCGGCAGCTTTGGAAAGCCTTACACTACACTGAAATGTAGTACTACACTCTATAACACAGTTGAGAGACAATGTTCCCTAGCTCCCTCAGTTCATAACAGTGTGTAGGAAGTTGTTTGATAAAGTGGGCAAAGCTTATACTTGGGCCAGAAGGCAGAATATAGGAAACTACATGAAAACATGAATAATTCAGTGAAAATGACTGTAAACAGATGAGAACTTGTTTAGAACAGATGAAAAATATTCTCCAAGTCAGTTCTTAGTGTAGAAAAGGTAGCTAAATCCGGGAAATCCTTAATTCAAGTTAAGATAACATCAAACACTGTATGAATCCTATATTGTTTACTTAAAGGAGACTAGAGTGGTAAATGTGTGTTATATAAGGCAGAATACCATTGAAATAGAGAAAGAAACAAGTTCGGCAGCTTTGGAAAGCCTTACACTTCACTGAAATGTAGTACTACACTCTATAACACAGTTGAGAGACAATGTTCCCTAGCTCCCTCAGTCCATAACAGTGTGTAGGAAGTTGTTTGATAAAGTGGCCAAAGCTTATACTTGGGCCAGAAGGCAGAATATAGGAAACTACATGAAAACTTGAATAATTCAGTGAAAATGACTGTAAACAGATGAGAACTTGTTTAGAACAGCTGAAAGAGAATCTCCAAGTCAGTTCTTAGTGTAGAAAAGGTAGCTAAGATAAGGAAAATCCTTAATTCGAGTTAAGATCACATGAAACACTGTATGAATCCTATATTCTTTACTTAAAGGAAACTAGAGTGGTAAATGTGTGTTATACATGGCAGAATACCATTGAAATAGAGAAAGAAACACGTTCGGCAGCTTTGGAAAGGCTTACACTTCACTGAAATGTAGTACTACACTCTATAACACAGTTGAGAGACAATGTTCCTAGCTCCCTCAGTTCATAACAGTGTGTAGGAAGTTGTTTGATAAAGTAGGCAAAGCTTATACTTGGGCCAGAAGGCAGAATATAGGAAACTACATGAAAACATGAATAATTCAGTGAAAATGACTGTAAACAGATGAGAACTTGTTTATAACAGCTTAAAGAGAATCTCCAAGTCAGTTCTTAGTGTAGAAAAGGTAGCTAAGATAAGGAAAATCCTTAATTCGAGTTAAGATAACATCAAACACTGTATGAATCCGATATTGTTTAATTAAAGGAGACTAGAGTGGTAAATGTGTGTTATATAAGGCAGAATACCATTGAAATAGAGAAAGAAACACCTTTGGCAGCTTTGGAAAGCCTTACACTTCACAGAAATGTAGTACTACACTCTATAACACAGTTGAGAGACAATGTTCCTAGCTCCCTCAGTTCATAACAGTGTGTAGGAAGTTGTTTGATAAAGTGGGAAAAGCTTATACATGGGCCAGAAGGCAGAATATAGGAAACTACATGAAAACATGAATAATTCATTGAAAATGACTGTAAACACATGAGAACTTGTTTAGAACAGCTGAAAGAGAATCTCCAAGTCAGTTCTTAGTGTAGAAAAGGTAGCTAAGATCCGGGAAATCCTTAATTCGAGTTAAGATCACATCAAACACTGTATGAATCCTATATTCATTACTTAAAGGAGACTAGAGTGGTAAATGTGTGTTATAGAAGGCAGAATACCATTGAAATAGAGAAAGAAACACGTTCGGCAGCTTTGGAAAGCCTTATACTTCTCTCAAATGTAGTACTACACTCTATAACACAGTTGAGAGACAATGTTCCCTAGCTGCCTCAGTTCATAACAGAGTGTAGGAAGGTGTTTGATAAAGTAGGCAAAGCTTATAGTTGGGCCAGAAGGCAGAATATAGGAAACTACATGAAAACATGAATAATTCAGTGAAAATGACTGTAAACAGATGAGAACTTGTTTATAACAGCTTAAAGAGAATATCCAAGTCAGTTCTTAGTGTAGAAAAGGTAGCTAAGATAAGGAAAATCCTTAATTCGAGTTAAGATAACATCAAACACTGTATGAATCCTATATTCATTACTTAAAGGAGACTAGAGTGGTAAATGTGTGTTATACAAGGCAGAATACCATTGAAATAGAGAAAGAAACAAGTTCGGCAGCTTTGGAAAGCCTTACACTTCACTGAAATGTAGTACTACACTTTATAACACAGTTGAGAGACAATGTTCCCCAGCTCCCTCAGTTCATAACAGTGTGTAGGAAGTTGTTTGATAAAGTGGCCAAAGCTTATACTTGGGCCAGAAGGCAGAATATAGGAAACTACATGAAAACTTGAATAATTCAGTGAAAATGACTGTAAACAGATGAGAACTTGTTTAGAACAGATGAAAGAGAATCTCCAAAGTAAGTTCTTAGTGTAGAAAAGGTAGCTAAGATAAGGGAAATCCTTAATTCCAGTTAAGATCACATGAAACACTGTAAGAATCCTATATTGCTTACTTAAAGGAGACTAGCTGATAAATGTGTATTATATAAGGCAGAATACCATTGAAATAGAGAAAGAAACACATTCGGCAGCTTTGGAAAGCCTTACACTACACAGAAATATACTATTACACTCTATAACACAGTTCAGAGACAATGTTCTCTAGCTCCCTAAGTTCATAACAGTGTGTAGGAAGTTGTTTGATAAGGTGGGCAAAGCTTATACTTTGGCCAGAAGGCAGAATATAGGAAACTACATGAAAACTTGAATAATTCAGTGAAAATGACTGTAAACAGATGAGAGCTTGTTTAGAACAGCTGAAAGAGAATCTCCAAGTCAGTTCTTAGTGTAGAAAAGGTAGCTAAGATAAGGAAAATCCTGAATTGGAGTTAAGATAACATGAAACACTGTATGAATCCTATATTCTTTACTTAAAGGAAACTAGAGTGGTAAATGTGTGTTATACAAGGCAGAATACCATTGAAATAGAGAAAGAAACACGTTCGGCAGCTTTGGAAAGGCTTACACTTCACTGAAATGTAGTACTACACTCTATAACACAGTTGAGAGACAATGTTCCCTAGCTGCCTCAGTTCATAACAGAGTGTAGGAAGGTGTTTGATAAAGTAGGCAAAGCTTATACTTGGGCCAGAAGGCAGAATATAGGAAACTACATGAAAACATGAATAATTCAGTGAAAATGACTGTAAACAGATGAGAACTTGTTTAGAACAGCTGAAAGAGAATCTCCAAGTCAGTTCTTAGTGTAGAAAAGGTAGCTAAGATAAGGAAAATCCTTAATTCGAGTTAAGATAACATCAAACACTGTATGAATCCTATATTCATTACTTAAAGGAGACTAGAGTGGTAAATGTGTGTTATACAAGGCAGAATACCATTGAAATAGAGAAACAAACACGTTAGGCAGCTTTGGAAAGCCTTACACTTCACTGAAATGTAGTACTACACTCTATAACACAGTTGAGAGACAATGTTCCCGAGCTGCCTCAGTTCATAACAGTGTGTAGGAAGTTGTTTGATAAAGTGGGCAAAGCTTATATTTGGGCCAGAAGGCAGAATATAGGAAACTACATGAAAACATGAATAATTCATTGAAAATGACTGTAAACACATGAGAAATTCTGTAGAACAGCTGAAAGAGAATCTCCAAGTCAGTTCTTAGTGTAGAAAAGGTAGCTAAGATCCGGAAAATCCTTAATTCGAGTTAAGGTCACATGAAACACTGTATGAATCCTATATTCTTTACTTAAAGGAAACTAGAGTGGTAAATGTGTGTTATACAAGGCAGAATACCATTGAAATAGAGAAAGAAACACGTTCGGCAGCTTTGGAAAGGCTTACACTTCACTGAAATGTAGTACTACACTCTATAACACAGTTGAGAGACAATGTTCCCTAGCTGCCTCAGTTCATAACAGAGTGTAGGAAGGTGTTTGATAAAGTAGGCAAAGCTTATACTTGGGCCAGAAGGCAGAATATAGGAAACTACATGAAAACATGAATAATTCATTGAAAATGACTGTGAACAGATGAGAACTTGTTTAGAACAGCTGAAAGACAATCTCCAAGTCAGTTCTTAGTGTAGAAACGGTAGCTAAGATAAGGGAAATCCTTAATTCGAGTTAAGATAACATCAAACACTGTATGAGTCCTATATTCATTACTTAAAGGAGACTAGAGTGGTAAATGTGTGTTATACAAGGCAGAATACCATTGAAATAGAGAAAGAAACAAGTTCGGCAGCTTTGGAAAGCCTTACACTTCACTGAAATGTAGTACTACACTCTATAACACAGTTGAGAGAAAATGTTCCCTAGCTCCCTCAGTTCATAACAGTGTGTAGGAAGTTGTTTGATAAAGTGGCCAAAGCTTATACTTGGGCCAGAAGGCAGAATATAGGAAACTACATGAAAACATGAATAATTCAGGGAAAATGACTGTAAACAGATGAGAACTTGTTTAGAACAGCTGAAAGAGAATCTCCAAGTCAGTTCTTAGTGTAGAAAAGGTAGCTAAGATAAGGAAAATTCTTAATTCGAGTTAAGATAACATCAAACACTGTATGAATCCTATATTCATTACTTAAAGGAGACTAGAGTGGTAAATGTGTGTTATACAAGGCAGAATACCATTGAAATAGAGAAAGAAACAAGTTCGGCAGCTTTGGAAAGCCTTACACTTCACTGAAATGTAGTACTACACTCTATAACACAGTTGAGAGACAATGTTCCCTAGCTCCCTCAGTTCATAACAGTGTGTAGGAAGTTGTTTGATAAAGTGGGCAAAGCTTATACTTGGGCCAGAAGGCAGAATATAGGAAACTACATGAAAACATGAATAATTCATTGAAAATGACTGTAAACAGATGAGAACTTGTTTAGAACAGCTGAAAGAGAATCTCCAAGTCAGTTCTTAGTGTAGAAAAGGTAGCTAAGATAAGGGAAATCCTTAATTCCAGTTAAGATCACATGAAACACTGTATGAATCCTATATTCTTTACTTAAAGGAGACTAGAGTGGTAAATGTGTGTTATACAAGTCAGAATACCATTGAAATAGAGAAACAAACACGTTCGGCAGCTTTGGAAAGCCTTACACTTCACTGAAATGTAGTACTACACTCTATAACACAGTTGAGAGACAATGTTCACGAGCTGCCTCAGTTCATAACAGTGTGTAGGAAGTTGTTTGATAAAGTGGGCAAAGCTTATACTTGGGCCAGAAGGCAGAATATAGGAAACTACATGAAAACATGAATAATTGAGTGAAAATGACTGTAAACAGATGAGAACTTGTTTAGAACAGATGAAAGAGAATCTCCAAAGTAAGTTCTTAGTGTAGAAAAGGTAGCTAAGATAAGGGAAATCCTTAATTCCAGTTAAGATCACATGAAACACTGTAAGAATCCTATATTGCTTACTTAAAGGAGACTAGCTGATAAATGTGTATTATATAAGGCAGAATACCATTGAAATAGAGAAAGAAACACGTTCGGCAGCTTTGGAAAGCCTTACACTACACAGAAATATACTATTACACTCTATAACACAGTTCAGAGACAATGTTCTCTAGCTCCCTAAGTTCATAACAGTGTGTAGGAAGTTGTTTGATAAGGTGGGCAAAGCTTATACTTTGGCCAGAAGGCAGAATATAGGAAACTACATGAAAACTTGAATAATTCAGTGAAAATGACTGTAAACAGATGAGAACTTGTTTAGAACAGCTGAAAGAGAATCTCCAAGTCAGTTCTTAGTGTAGAAAAGGTAGCTAAGATAAGGAAAATCCTTAATTCGAGTTAAGATAACATCAAACACTGTATGAATCCTATATTCATTACTTAAAGGAGACTAGAGTGGTAAATGTGTGTTATACAAGGCAGAATACCATTGAAATAGAGAAACAAACACGTTAGGCAGCTTTGGAAAGCCTTACACTTCACTGAAATGTAGTACTACACTCTATAACACAGTTGAGAGACAATGTTCCCGAGCTGCCTCAGTTCATAACAGTGTGTAGGAAGTTGTTTGATAAAGTGGGCAAAGCTTATATTTGGGCCAGAAGGCAGAATATAGGAAACTACATGAAAACATGAATAATTCATTGAAAATGACTGTAAACACATGAGAAATTCTGTAGAACAGCTGAAAGAGAATCTCCAAGTCAGTTCTTAGTGTAGAAAAGGTAGCTAAGATCCGGAAAATCCTTAATTCGAGTTAAGATCACATGAAACACTGTATGAATCCTATATTCTTTACTTAAAGGAAACTAGAGTGGTAAATGTGTGTTATACAAGGCAGAATACCATTGAAATAGAGAAAGAAACACGTTCGGCAGCTTTGGAAAGGCTTACACTTCACTGAAATGTAGTACTACACTCTATAACACAGTTGAGAGACAATGTTCCCTAGCTGCCTCAGTTCATAACAGAGTGTAGGAAGGTGTTTGATAAAGTAGGCAAAGCTTATACTTGGGCCAGAAGGCAGAATATAGGAAACTACATGAAAACATGAATAATTCATTGAAAATGACTGTGAACAGATGAGAACTTGTTTAGAACAGCTGAAAGAGAATCTCCAAGTCAGTTCTTAGTGTAGAAAAGGTAGCTAAGATAAGGGAAATCCTTAATTCCAGTTAAGATCACATGAAACACTGTATGAATCCTATATTGCTTACTTAAAGGAGACTAGAGTGATAAATGTGTATTATATAAGGCAGAATACCATTGAAATAGAGAAAGAAACACATTCGGCAGCTTTGGAAAGCCTTACACTTCACTGAAATGTAGTACTACACTCTATAACACAGTTGAGAGACAATGTTCCCTAGCTCCCGCAGTTCATAACAGTGTGTAGGAAGTTGTTTGATAAAGTGGCCAAAGCTTATACTTGGGCCAGAAGGCAGAATATAGGAAACTACATGAAAACATGAATAATTCAGTGAAAATGACTGTAAACAGATGAGAACTTGTTTAGAACAGCTGAAAGAAAATCTCCAAGTCAGTTCTTAGTGTAGAAAAGGTAGCTAAGATAAGGGAAATCCTTAATTCGAGTTAAGATCACATGAAACACTGTATGAATCCTATATTGCTTACTTAAAGGAGACTAGAGTGATAAATGTGTATTATATACGGCAGAATACCATTGAAATAGAGAAAGAAACATGTTCGGCAGCTTTGGAAAGCCTTACACTACACAGAAATATAGTACTACACTCTATAACACAGTTGAGAGACAATGTTCTCTAGCTCCCTCAGTTCATAACAGTGTGTAGTAAGTTGTTTGATAAGGTGGGCAAAGCTTATACTTGGGCCAGAAGGCAGAATATAGGAAACTACATGAAAACATGAATAATTCATTGAAAATGACTGTAAACAGATGAGAACTTGTTTAGAACAGCTGAAAGAGAATCTCCAAGTCAGTTCTTAGTGTAGAAACTGTAGCTAAGATAAGGGAAATCCTTAATTCCAGTTAAGATCACATGAAACACTCTATGAATCCTATATTCTTTACTTAAAGGAGACTAGAGTGGTAAATGTGTGTTATACAAGGCAGAATACCATTGAAATAGAGAAAGAAACAAGTTCGGCAGCTTTGGAAAGCCTTACACTTCACTGAAATGTAGTACTACACTGTATAACACAGTTGAGAGACAATGTTCCCGAGCTGCCTCAGTTCATAACAGTGTGTAGGAAGTTGTTTGATAAAGTGGGCAAAGCGTATACTTGGGCCAGAAGGCAGAATATAGGAAACTACATGAAAACATGAATAATTCATTGAAAATGACTGTAAACACATGAGAAATTCTGTAGAACAGCTGAAAGAGAATCTCCAAGTCAGTTCTTAGTGTAGAAAAGGTAGCTAAGATCCAGAAAATCCTTAGTTCGAGTTAAGATCACATGAAACACTGTATGAATCCTATATTCTTTACTTAAAGGAAACTAGAGTGGTAAATGTGTGTTATACAAGGCAGAATACCATTGAAATAGAGAAAGAAACACGTTCGGCAGCTTTGGAAAGGCTTACACTTCACTGAAATGTAGTACTACACTCTATAACACAGTTGAGAGACAATGTTCTCTAGCTGCCTCAGTTCATAACAGAGTGTAGGAAGGTGTTTGATAAAGTAGGCAAAGCTTATACTTGGGCCAGAAGGCAGAATATAGGAAACTACATGAAAACATGAATAATTCAGTGAAAATGACTGTAAACAGATGAGAACTTGTTTAGAACAGCTGAAAGAGAATCTCCAAGTCATTTCTTAGTGTAGAAAAGGTAGCTAAGATAAGGAAAATCCTTAATTCGAGTTAAGATAACATCAAACACTGTATGAATCCTATATTCATTACTTAAAGGAGACTAGAGTGGTAAATGTGTGTTATACAAGGCAGAATACCATTGAAATAGAGAAAGAAACACGTTCGGCAGCTTTGAAAAGGTTTACACTTCACTGAAATGTAGTACTACACTCTATAACACAGTTGAGAGACAATGTTCCCTAGCTGCCTCAGTTCATAACAGAGTGTAGGAAGGTGTTTGATAAAGTAGGCAAAGCTTATACTTGGGCCAGAAGGCAGAATATAGGAAACTACATGAAAACATGAATAATTCATTGAAAATGACTGTAAACAGATGAGAACTTGTTTAGAACAGCTGAAAGAGAATCTCCAAGTCAGTTCTTAGTGTAGAAACGGTAGCTAAGATAAGGGAAATCCTTAATTCCAGTTAAGATCACATGAAACACTCTATGAATCCTATATTCTTTACTTAAAGGAGACTAGAGTGGTAAATGTGTGTTATACAAGGCAGAATACCATTGAAATAGAGAAACAAACACGTTAGGCAGCTTTGGAAAGCCTTACACTTCACTGAAATGTAGTACTACACTCTATAACACAGTTGAGAGACAATGTTCCCGAGCTGCCTCAGTTCATAACACAGTTATGAACTGAGGCAGTGTGTAGGAAGTTGTTTGATAAAGTGGGCAAAGCTTTATCAAACAACTTCCTAACACAGTGTGTAGGAAGTTGTTTGATAAAGTGGGCAAAGCTTATATTTGGGCCAGAAGGCAGAATATAGGAAACTACATGAAAACATGAATAATTCATTGAAAATGACTGTAAACACATGAGAAATTCTGTAGAACAGCTGAAAGAGAATCTCCAAGTCAGTTCTTAGTGTAGAAAAGGTAGCTAAGATCTGGAAAATCCTTAATTCGATTTAAGATCACATGAAACACTGTATGAATCCTATATTCTTTACTTAAAGGAAACTAGAGTGGTAAATGTGTGTTATACAAGGCAGAATACCATTGAAATAGAGAAAGAAACACGTTCGGCAGCTTTGGAAAGGCTTAAACTTCACTGAAATGTAGTACTACACTCTATAACACAGTTGAGAGACAATGTTCCCTAGCTGCCTCAGTTCATAACAGAGTGTAAGAAGGTGTTTGATAAAGTAGGCAAAGCTTATACTTGGGCCAGAAGGCAGAATATAGGAAACTACATGAAAACATGAATAATTCAGTGAAAATGACTGTAAACAGATGAGAACTTGTTTAGAACAGCTGAAAGAGAATCTCCAAGTCAGTTCTTAGTGTAGAAAAGGTAGCTAAGATAAGGAAAATTCTTAATTCGAGTTAAGATAACATCAAACACTGTATGAATCCTATATTCATTACTTAAAGGAGACTAGAGTGGTAAATGTGTGTTATACAAGGCAGAATACCATTGAAATAGAGAAAGAAACAAGTTCGGCAGCTTTGGAAAGCCTTACACTTCACTGAAATGTAGTACTACACTCTATAACACAGTTGAGAGACAATGTTCCCTAGCTCCCTCAGTTCATAACAGTGTGTAGGAAGTTGTTTGATAAAGTGGGCAAAGCTTATACTTGGGCCAGAAGGCAGAATATAGGAAACTACATGAAAACATGAATAATTCATTGAAAATGACTGTAAACAGATGAGAACTTGTTTAGAACAGCTGAAAGAGAATCTCCAAGTCAGTTCTTAGTGTAGAAAAGGTAGCTAAGATAAGGGAAATCCTTAATTCCAGTTAAGATCACATGAAACACTGTATGAATCCTATATTCTTTACTGAAAGGAGACTAGAGTGGTAAATGTGTGTTATACAAGGGAGAATACCATTGAAATAGAGAAACAAACACGTTCGGCAGCTTTGGAAAGCCTTACACTTCACTGAAATGTAGTACTACACTCTATAACACAGTTGACAGACAATGTTCTCGAGCTGCCTCAGTTCATAACAGTGTGTAGGAAGTTGTTTGATAAAGTGGGCAAAGCTTATACTTGGGCCAGAAGGCAGAATATAGGAAACTACATGAAAACATGAATAATTCAGTGAAAATGACTGTAAACAGATGAGAACTTGTTTAGAACAGATGAAAGAGAATCTCCAAGTCAGTTCTTAGTGTAGAAAAGGTAGCTAAGATAAGGGAAATCCTTAATTCCAGTTAAGATCACATGAAACACTGTATGAATCCTATATTGCTTACTTAAAGGAGACTAGAGTGGTAAATGTGTGTTATATAAGGCAGAATACCATTGAAATAGAGAAAGAAACACATTCGGCAGCTTTGGAAAGCCTTACACTTCACTGAAATGTAGTACTACACTCTATAACACAGTTGAGAGACAATATTCCCTAGCTCCCGCAGTTCATAACAGTGTGTAGGAAGTTGTTTGATAAAGTGGCCAAAGCTTATACTTGGGCCAGAAGGCAGAATATAGGAAACTACATGAAAACATGAATAATTCAGTGAAAATGACTGTAAACAGATGATAACTTGTTTAGAACAGCTGAAAGAAAATCTCCAAGTCAGTTCTTAGTGTAGAAAAGGTAGCTAAGATAAGGGAAATACTAAATTCGAGTTAAGATCACATGAAACACTGTATGAATCCTATATTGCTTACTTAAAGGAGACTAGAGTGATAAATGTGTATTATATAAGGCAGAATACCATTGAAATAGAGAAAGAAACACGTTCGGCAGCTTTGGAAAGCCTTACACTACACAGAAATATAGTACTACACTCTATAAAACAGTTCAGAGACAATGTTCTCTAGCTCCCTCAGTTCATAACAGTGTGTAGTAAGTTGTTTGATAAGGTGGGCAAAGCTTATACTTGGGCCAGAAGGCAGAATATCGGAAACTACATGAAAACATGAATAATTCATTGAAAATGACTGTAAACAGATGAGAACTTGTTTAGAACAGCTGAAAGAGAATCTCCAAGTCAGTTCTTAGTGTAGAAAAGGTAGCTAAGATAAGGGAAATCCTTAATTCTAGTTAAGATAACATCAAACACAGTATGAGTCCTATATTCATTACTTAAAGGAGAATAGAGTGGTAAATGTGTGTTATACAAGGCAGAATACCATTGAAATAGAGAAAGAAACAAGTTCGGCAGCTTTGGAAAGCCTTACACTTCACTGAAATGTAGTACTACACTCTATAACACAGTTGAGAGACAATGTTCCCGAGCTGCCTCAGTTCATAACAGTGTGTAGGAAGTTGTTTGATAAAGTGGGCAAAGCTTATACTTGGGCCAGAAGGCAGAATATAGGAAACTACATGAAAACATGAATAATTCATTGAAAATGACTGTAAACACATGAGAACTTGTTTAGAACAGCTGAAAGAGAATCTCCAAGTCAGTTCTTAGAGTAGAAAAGGTAGCTAAGATCGGGGAAATCCTTAATTCGAGTTATGATCACATGAAACACTGTATGAATCCTATATTCTTTACTTAAAGGAAACTAGAGTGGTAAATGTGTGTTATACAAGGCAGAATACCATTGAAATAGAGAAAGAAACACGTTCGGCAGCTTTGGAAAGGCTTACACTTCACTGAAATGTAGTACTACAGTCTATAACACAGTTGAGAGACAATGTTCCCAAGCTGCCTCAGTTCATAACAGTGTGTAGGAAGTTGTTTGATAAAGTAGGCAAAGCTTATACTTGGGCCAGAAGGCAGAATATAGGAAACTACATGAAAACATGAATAATTCAGTGAAAATGACTGTAAACAGATGAGAACTTGTTTAGAACAGCTGAAAGAGAATCTCCAAGTCAGTTCTTAGTGTAGAAAAGGTAGCTAAGATAAGGAAAATCCTTAATTCGAGTTAAGATAACATCAAACACTGTATGAATCCTATATTCATTACTTAAAGGAGACTAGAGTGGTAAATGTGTGTTATACAAGGCAGAATACCATTGAAATAGAGAAAGAAACAAGTTCGGCAGCTTTGGAAAGCCTTACACTTCACTGAAATGTAGTACTACACTCTATAACACAGTTGAGAGACAATGTTCCCTAGCTCCCTCAGTTCATAACAGTGTGTAGGAAGTTGTTTGATAAAGTGGGCAAAGCTTATACTTGGGCCAGAAGGCAGAATATAGGAAACTACATGAAAACATGAATAATTCATTGAAAATGACTGTAAACAGATGAGAACTTGTTTAGAACAGATGAAAGAGAATCTCCAAGTCAGTTCTTAGTGTAGAAAAGGTAGCTAAGATAAGGGAAATCCTTAATTCCAGTTAAGATCACATGAAACACTGTATGAATCCTATATTGCTTACTTAAAGGAGACTAGAGTGATAAATGTGTATTATATAAGGCAGAATACCATTGAAATAGAGAAAGAAACACATTCGGCAGCTTTGGAAAGCCTTACACTTCACTGAAATGTAGTACTACACTCTATAACACAGTTGAGAGACAATGTTCCCTAGCTCCCGCAGTTCATAACAGTGTGTAGGAAGTTGTTTGATAAAGTGGCCAAAGCTTACACTTGGGCCAGAAGGCAGAATATAGGAAACTACATGAAAACATGAATAATTCAGGAAAATGACTGTAAACAGATGAGAACTTGTTTAGAACAGCTGAAAGAAAATCTCCAAGTCAGTTCTTAGTGTAGAAAAGGTAGCTAAGATAAGGGAAATCCTTAATTCGAGTTAAGATCACATGAAACACTGTATGAATCCTATATTGCTTACTTAAAGGAGACTAGAGTGATAAATGTGTATTATATACGGCAGAATACCATTGAAATAGAGAAAGAAACATGTTCGGCAGCTTTGGAAAGCCTTACACTACACAGAAATATAGTACTACACTCTATAACACAGTTGAGAGACAATGTTCTCTAGCTCCCTCAGTTCATAACAGTGTGTAGTAAGTTGTTTGATAAGGTGGGCAAAGCTTATACTTGGGCCAGAAGGCAGAATATAGGAAACTACATGAAAACATGAATAATTCATTGAAAATGACTGTAAACAGATGAGAACTTGTTTAGAACAGCTGAAAGAGAATCTCCAAGTCAGTTCTTAGTGTAGAAACTGTAGCTAAGATAAGGGAAATCCTTAATTCCAGTTAAGATCACATGAAACACTCTATGAATCCTATATTCTTTACTTAAAGGAGACTAGAGTGGTAAATGTGTGTTATACAAGGCAGAATACCATTGAAATAGAGAAAGAAACAAGTTCGGCAGCTTTGGAAAGCCTTACACTTCACTGAAATGTAGTACTACACTGTATAACACAGTTGAGAGACAATGTTCCCGAGCTGCCTCAGTTCATAACAGTGTGTAGGAAGTTGTTTGATAAAGTGGGCAAAGCGTATACTTGGGCCAGAAGGCAGAATATAGGAAACTACATGAAAACATGAATAATTCATTGAAAATGACTGTAAACACATGAGAAATTCTGTAGAACAGCTGAAAGAGAATCTCCAAGTCAGTTCTTAGTGTAGAAAAGGTAGCTAAGATCCAGAAAATCCTTAGTTCGAGTTAAGATCACATGAAACACTGTATGAATCCTATATTCTTTACTTAAAGGAAACTAGAGTGGTAAATGTGTGTTATACAAGGCAGAATACGATTGAAATAGAGAAAGAAACACGTTCGGCAGCTTTGGAAAGGCTTACACTTCACTGAAATGTAGTACTACACTCTATAACACAGTTGAGAGACAATGTTCCCTAGCTGCCTCAGTTCATAACAGAGTGTAAGAAGGTGTTTGATAAAGTAGGCAAAGCTTATACTTGGGCCAGAAGGCAGAATATAGGAAACTACATGAAAACATGAATAATTCAGTGAAAATGACTGTAAACAGATGAGAACTTGTTTAGAACAGCTGAAAGAGAATCTCCAAGTCAGTTCTTAGTGTAGAAAAGGTAGCTAAGATAAGGAAAATCCTTAATTCGAGTTAAGATAACATCAAACACTGTATGAATCCTATATTCATTACTTAAAGGAGACTAGAGTGGTAAATGTGTGTTATACAAGGGGAATACCATTGAAATAGAGAAAGAAACACGTTCGGCAGCTTTGGAAAGCCTTACACTACACTGAAATGTAGTACTACACTCTATAACACAGTTCAGAGACAATGTTCCCTAGCTCCTTCAGTTCATAACAGTGTGTAGAAAGTTGTTTGATAAGGTGGGCAAAGCTTATACTTGGGCCAGAAGGCAGAATATAGGAAACTACATGAAAACATGAATAATTCATTGAAAATGACTGTAAACAGATGAGAACTTGTTGAGAACAGCTGAAAGAGAATCTCCAAGTCAGTTCTTAGTGTAGAAACGGTAGCTAAGATAAGGGAAATCCTTAATTCCAGTTAAGATCACATGAAACACTCTATGAATCCTATATTCTTTACTTAAAGGAGACTAGAGTGGTAAATGTGTGTTATACAAGGCAGAATACCATTGAAATAGAGAAACAAACACGTTCGGCAGCTTTGGAAAGCCTTACACTTCACTGAAATGTAGTACTACACTCTATAACACAGTTGAGAGGCAATGTTCCCGAGCTGCCTCAGTTCATAACAGTGTGTAGGAAGTTGTTTGATAAAGTGGGCAAAGCTTATAATTGGGCCAGAAGGCAGAATATAGGAAACTACATGAAAACATGAATAATTCATTGAAAATGACTGTAAACACATGAGAAATTGTGTAGAACAGCTGAAAGAGAATCTCCAAGTCAGTTCTTAGTGTAGAAAAGGTAGCTAAGATCCGGAAAATCCTTAATTCGAGTTAAGATCACATGAAACACTGTATGAATCCAATATTCATTACTTAAAGGAGACTAGAGTGGTAAATGTGTGTTATACAAGGCAGAATACCATTGAAATAGAGAAAGAAACAAGTTCGGCAGCTTTGTAAAGCCTTACACTTCACTGAAATGTAGTACTACACTCTATAACACAGTTGAGAGACAATGTTCCCTAGCTCCCTCAGTTCATAACAGTGTGTAGGAAGTTGTTTGATAAAGTGGCCAAAGCTTATACTTGGGCCAGAAGGCAGAATATAGGAAACTACATGAAAACTTGAATAATTCAGTGAAAATGACTGTAAACAGATGAGAACTTGTTTAGAACAGCTGAAAGAGAATCTCCAAGTCAGTTCTTAGTGTAGAAAAGGTAGCTAAGATAAGGAAAATCCTTAATTCGAGTTAAGATAACATCAAACACTGTATGAATCCTATATTCATTACTTAAAGGAGACTAGAGTGGTAAATGTGTGTTATACAAGGCGGAATACCATTGAAATAGAGAAAGAAACACGTTCGGCAGCTTTGGAAAGCCTTACACTACACTGAAATGTAGTACTACACTCTATAACACAGTTCAGAGACAATGTTCCCTAGCTCCTTCAGTTCATAACAGTGTGTAGGAAGTTGTTTGATAAGGTGGGCAAAGCTTATACTTGGGCCAGAAGGCAGAATATAGGAAACTACATGAAAACATGAATAATTCATTGAAAATGACTGTAAACAGATGAGAACTTGTTTCGAACAGCTGAAAGAGAATCTCCAAGTCAGTTCTTAGTGTAGAAACGGTAGCTAAGATAAGGGAAATCCTTAATTCCAGTTAAGATCACATGAAACACTCTATGAATCCTATATTCTTTACTTAAAGGAGACTAGAGTGGTAAATGTGTGTTATACAAGGCAGAATACCATTGAAATAGAGAAAGAAACACGTTCGGCAGCTTTGGAAAGGCTTACACTTCACTGAAATGTAGTACTACACTCTATAACACAGTTGAGAGACAATGTTCCCGAGCTTCCTCAGTTCATAACAGTGTTTAGGAAGTTGTTTGATAAAGTGGGCAAAGCTTATACTTGGGCCAGAAGGCAGAATATAGGAAACTACATGAAAACATGAATAATTCATTGAAAATGACTGTAAACACATGAGAACTTGTGTAGAACAGCTGAAAGAGAATCTCCAAGTCAGTTCTTAGTGTAGAAAAGGTAGCTAAGATCGTGAAAATCCTTAATTCGAGTTAAGATCACATGAAACACTGTATGAATCCTATATTCTTTACTTAAAGGAAACTAGAGTGGTAAATGTGTGTTATACAAGGCAGAATACCATTGAAATAGAGAAAGAAACACGTTCGGCAGCTTTGGAAAGGCATACACTTCACTGAAATGTAGTACTACACTCTATAACACAGTTGAGAGACAATGTTCCCTAGCTCCCTCAGTTCATAACAGTGTGTAGGAAGTTGTTTGATAAAGTGGCCAAAGCTTATACTTGGGCCAGAAGGCAGAATATAGGAAACTACATGAAAACTTGAATAATTCAGTGAAAATGACTGTAAACAGATGAGAACTTGTTTAGAACAGCTGAAAGAGAATCTCCAAGTCAGTTCTTAGTGTAGAAAAGGTAGCTAAGATAAGGAAAATCCTTAATTCGAGTTAAGATAACATCAAACACTGTATGAATCCTATATTCATTACTTAAAGGAGACTAGAGTGGTAAATGTGTGTTATACAAGGCGGAATACCATTGAAATAGAGAAAGAAACACGTTCGGCAGCTTTGGAAAGCCTTACACTACACTGAAATGTAGTACTACACTCTATAACACAGTTCAGAGACAATGTTCCCTAGCTCCTTCAGTTCATAACAGTGTGTAGGAAGTTGTTTGATAAGGTGGGCAAAGCTTATACTTGGGCCAGAAGGCAGAATATAGGAAACTACATGAAAACATGAATAATTCATTGAAAATGACTGTAAACAGATGAGAACTTGTTTCGAACAGCTGAAAGAGAATCTCCAAGTCAGTTCTTAGTGTAGAAACGGTAGCTAAGATAAGGGAAATCCTTAATTCCAGTTAAGATCACATGAAACACTCTATGAATCCTATATTCTTTACTTAAAGGAGACTAGAGTGGTAAATGTGTGTTATACAAGGCAGAATACCATTGAAATAGAGAAAGAAACACGTTCGGCAGCTTTGGAAAGGCTTACACTTCACTGAAATGTAGTACTACACTCTATAACACAGTTGAGAGACAATGTTCCCGAGCTTCCTCAGTTCATAACAGTTTTTAGGAAGTTGTTTGATAAAGTGGGCAAAGCTTATACTTGGGCCAGAAGGCAGAATATAGGAAACTACATGAAAACATGAATAATTCATTGAAAATGACTGTAAACACATGAGAACTTGTGTAGAACAGCTGAAAGAGAATCTCCAAGTCAGTTCTTAGTGTAGAAAATGTAGCTAAGATCGTGAAAATCCTTAATTCGAGTTAAGATCACATGAAACACTGTATGAATCCTATATTCTTTACTTAAAGGAAACTAGAGTGGTAAATGTGTGTTATACAAGGCAGAATACCATTGAAATAGAGAAAGAAACACGTTCGGCAGCTTTGGAAAGGCATACACTTCACTGAAATGTAGTACTACACTCTATAACACAGTTGAGAGACAATGTTCCCTAGCTGCCTCAGTTCATAACAGAGTGTAGGAAGGTGTTTGATAAAGTAGGCAAAGCTTATACTTGGGCCAGAAGGCAGAATATAGGAAACTACATGAAAACATGAATAATTCAGTGAAAATGACTGTAAACAGATGAGAACTTGTTTATAACAGCTTAAAGAGAATCTCCAAGTCAGTTCTTAGTGTAGAAAAGGTAGCTAAGATAAGGAAAATCCTTAATTCGAGTTAAGATAACATCAAACACTGTATGAATCCTATATTCATTACTTAAAGGAGACTAGAGTGGTAAATGTGTGTTATACAAGGCAGAATACCATTGAAATAGAGAAAGAAACAAGTTCGGCAGCTTTGGAAAGCCTTACACTTCACTGAAATGTAGTACTACACTTTATAACACAGTTGAGAGACAATGTTCCCTAGCTCCCTCAGTTCATAACAGTGTGTAGGAAGTTGTTTGATAAAGTGGCCAAAGCTTATACTTGGGCCAGAAGGCAGAATATAGGAAACTACATGAAAACTTGAATAATTCAGTGAAAATGACTGTAAACAGATGAGAACTTGTTTAGAACAGCTGAAAGAGAATCTCCAAGTCAGTTCTTAGTGTAGAAAAGGTAGCTAAGATCCTGAAAATCCTTAATTCGAGTTAAGATCACATGAAACACTGTATGAATCCTATATTCTTTTCTTAAAGGAAACTAGAGTGGTAAATGTGTGTTATACAAGGCAGAATACCATTGAAATAGAGAAAGAAACACGTTCGGCAGCTTTGGAAAGGCATACACTTCACTGAAATGTAGTACTACACTCTATAACACAGTTGAGAGACAATGTTCCCTAGCTGCCTCAGTTCATAACAGAGTGTAGGAAGGTGTTTGATAAAGTAGGCAAAGCTTATACTTGGGCCAGAAGGCAGAATATAGGAAACTACATGAAAACATGAATAATTCAGTGAAAATGACTGTAAACAGATGAGAACTTGTTTATAACAGCTTAAAGAGAATATCCAAGTCAGTTCTTAGTGTAGAAAAGGTAGCTAAGATAAGGAAAATCCTTAATTCGAGTTAAGATAACATCAAACACTGTATGAATCCTATATTCATTACTTAAAGGAGACTAGAGTGGTAAATGTGTGTTATACAAGGCAGAATACTATTGAAATAGAGAAAGAAACAAGTTCGGCAGCTTTGGAAAGCCTTACACTTCACTGAAATGTAGTACTACACTTTATAACACAGTTGAGAGACAATGTTCCCTAGCTCCCTCAGTTCATAACAGTGTGTAGGAAGTTGTTTGATAAAGTGGCCAAAGCTTATACTTGGGGCAGAAGGCAGAATATAGGAAACTACATGAAAACTTGAATAATTCAGTGAAAATGACTGTAAACAGATGAGAACTTGTTTAGAACAGCTGAAAGAGAATCTCCAAGTCAGTTCTTAGTGTAGAAAAGGTAGCTAAGATAAGGAAAATCCTTAATTCGAGTTAAGATAACATCAAACACTGTATGAATCCTATATTCATTACTTAAAGGAGACTAGAGTGGTAAATGTGTGTTATACAAGGCAGAATACCATTGAAATAGAGAAAGAAACAAGTTCGGCAGCTTTGGAAAGCCTTACACTTCACTGAAATGTAGTACTACACTTTATAACACAGTTGAGAGACAATGTTCCCTAGCTCCCTCAGTTCATAACAGTGTGTAGGAAGTTGTTTGATAAAGTGGCCAAAGCTTATACTTGGGCCAGAAGGAAGAATATATGAAACTACATGAAAACTTGAATAATTCAGTGAAAATGACTGTAAACAGATGAGAACTTGTTTAGAACAGCTGAAAGAGAATCTCCAAGTCAGTTCTTAGTGTAGAAAAGGTAGCTAAGATAAGGAAAATCCTTAATTCGAGTTAAGATAACATCAAACACTGTATGAATCCTATATTCATTACTTAAAGGAGACTAGAGTGGTAAATGTGTGTTATACAAGGCAGAATACCATTGAAATAGAGAAAGAAACAAGTTCGGCAGCTTTGGAAAGCCTTACACTTCACTGAAATGTAGTACTACACTTTATAACACAGTTGAGAGACAATGTTCCCTAGCTCCCTCAGTTCATAACAGTGTGTAGGAAGTTGTTTGATAAAGTGGCCAAAGCTTATACTTGGGCCAGAAGGCAGAATATAGGAAACTACATGAAAACATGAATAATTCAGTGAAAATGACTGTAAACAGATGAGAACTTGTTTAGAACAGCTGAAAGAGAATCTCCAAGTCAGTTCTTAGTGTAGAAAAGGTAGCTAAGATCCTGAAAATCCTTAATTCGAGTTAAGATCACATGAAACACTGTATGAATCCTATATTCTTTACTTAAAGGAAACTAGAGTGGTAAATGTGTGTTATACAAGGCAGAATACCATTGAAATAGAGAAAGAAACACGTTCGGCAGCTTTGGAAAGCCTTACACTTCACTGAAATGTAGTACTACACTCTATAACACAGTTGAGAGACAATGTTCCCGAGCTGCCTCAGTTCATAACAGTGTGTAGAAAGTTGTTTGATAAAGTGGGCAAAGCTTATACTTGGGCCAGAAGGCAGAATATAGGAAACTACATGAAAACATAAATAATTCAGTGAAAATGACTGTAAACAGATGAGAACTTGTTTAGAACAGATGAAAAATATTCTCCAAGTCAGTTCTTAGTGTAGAAAAGGTAGCTAAATCCGGGAAATCCTTAATTCAAGTTAAGATAACATCAAACACTGTATGAATCCTATATTGTTTACTTAAAGGAGACTAGAGTGGTAAATGTGTGTTATATAATGCAGAATACCATTGAAATAGAGAAAGAAACACGTTCGGCAGCTTTGGAAAGGCTTACACTTCACTGAAATGTAGTACTACACTCTATAACACAGTTGAGAGACAATGTTCCCTAGCTGCCTCAGTTCATAACAGAGTGTAGGAAGGTGTTTGATAAAGTAGGCAAAGCTTATACTTGGGCCAGAAGGCAGAATATAGGAAACTACATGAAAACATGAACAATTCAGTGAAAATGACTGTAAACAAATGAGAACTTGTTCATAACAGCTTAAAGAGAATCTCCAAGTCAGTTCTTAGTGTAGAAAAGGTAGCTAAGATAAGGAAAATCCTTAATTCGAGTTAAGATAACATCAAACACTGTATGAATCCTATATTCATTACTTAAAGGAGACTAGAGTGGTAAATGTGTGTTATACAAGGCAGAATACCATTGAAATAGAGAAAGAAACAAGTTCGGCAGCTTTGGAAAGCCTTACACTTCACTCAAATGTAGTACTACACTCTATAACACAGTTGAGAGACAATGTTCCCCAGCTCTCTCAGTTCATAACAGTGTGTAGGAAGTTGTTTGATAAAGTGGCCAAAGCTCATACTTGGGCCAGAAGGCAGAATATAGGAAACTACATGAAAACATGAATAATTCTTTGAAAATGACTGTAAACAGATGAGAACTTGTTTAGAACAGCTGAAAGAGAATCTCCAAGTCAGTTCTTAGTGTAGAAAAGGTAGCTAAGATAAGGAAAATCCTTAATTTGAGTTAAGATAACATCAAACACTGTCTGAATCCTATATTGCTTACTTAAAGGAGACTAGAGTGGTAAATGTGTGTTATATAAGGCAGAATACCATTGAAATAGAGAAAGAAACTCGTTTGGCAGCTTTGGAAAGCCTTACACTTCACTGAAATGTAGTACTACACTCTATAACACAGTTGAGAGACAATGTTCCTAGCTCCCTCAGTTCATAACAGTGTGTAGGAAGTTGTTTGATAAAGTGGGAAAAGCTTATACATGGGCCAGAAGGCAGAATATAGGAAACTACATGAAAACATGAATAATTCATTGAAAATGACTGTAAACACATGAGAACTTGTGTAGAACAGCTGAAAGAGAATCTCCAAGTCAGTTCTTAGTGTAGAAAAGGTAGCTAAGATCCTGAAAATCCTTAATTCGAGTTAAGATCCCATGAAACACTGTATGAATCCTATATTCTTTACTTAAAGGAGAGTAGAGTGGTAAATGTGTGTTATATAAGGCAGAATACCATTGAAATAGAGAAAGAAACACGTTTGGCAGCTTTGGAAAGCCTTATACTTCACTGAAATGTAGTACTACAATCTATAACACAGTTGAGAGACAATGTTCCTAGCTCCCTCAGTTCATAACAGTGTGTAGGAAGTTGTTTGATAAAGTAGGCAAAGCTTATACTTGGGCCAGAAGGCAGAATATAGGAAACTACATGAAAACATAAATAATTCAGTGAAAATGACTGTAAACAGATGAGAACTTGTTTAGAACAGATGAAAAATATTCTCCAAGTCAGTTCTTAGTGTAGAAAAGGTAGCTGAGATAAGGAAAATCCTTAATTCGAGTTAAGATAACATCAAACACTGTATGAATCCGATATTGTTTACTTAAAGGAGACTAGAGTGGTAAATGTGTGTTATATAAGGCAGAATACCATTGAAATAGAGAAAGAAACACCTTTGGCAGCTTTGGAAAGCCTTACACTTCACAGAAATGTAGTACTACACTCTATAACACAGTTGAGAGACAATGTTCCTAGCTCCCTCAGTTCATAACAGTGTGTAGGAAGTTGTTTGATAAAGTGGGAAAAGCTTATACATGGGCCAGAAGGCAGAATATAGGAAACTACATGAAAACATGAATAATTCATTGAAAATGACTGTAAACACATGAGAACTTGTTTAGAACAGCTGAAAGAGAATCTCCAAGTCAGTTCTTAGTGTAGAAAAGGTAGCTAAGATCCGGGAAATCCTTAATTCGAGTTAAGATCACATCAAACACTGTATGAATCCTATATTCATTACTTAAAGGAGACTAGAGTGGTAAATGTGTGTTATAGAAGGCAGAATACCATTGAAATAGAGAAAGAAACACGTTCGGCAGCTTTGGAAAGCCTTATACTTCTCTCAAATGTAGTACTACACTCTATAACACAGTTGAGAGACAATGTTCCCTAGCTGCCTCAGTTCATAACAGAGTGTAGGAAGGTGTTTGATAAAGTAGGCAAAGCTTATACTTGGGCCAGAAGGCAGAATATAGGAAACTACATGAAAACATGAATAATTCAGTGAAAATGACTGTAAACAGATGAGAACTTGTTTATAACAGCTTAAAGAGAATATCCAAGTCAGTTCTTAGTGTAGAAAAGGTAGCTAAGATAAGGAAAATCCTTAATTCGAGTTAAGATAACATCAAACACTGTATGAATCCTATATTCATTACTTAAAGGAGACTAGAGTGGTAAATGTGTGTTATACAAGGCAGAATACCATTGAAATAGAGAAAGAAACAAGTTCGGCAGCTTTGGAAAGCCTTACACTTCACTGAAATGTAGTACTACACTTTATAACACAGTTGAGAGACAATGTTCCCTAGCTCCCTCAGTTCATAACAGTGTGTAGGAAGTTGTTTGATAAAGTGGGCAAAGCTTATACTTGGGCCAGAAGGCATAATATAGGAAACTACATGAAAACATGAATAATTCATTGAAAATGACTGTAAACACATGAGAACTTGTGTAGAACAGCTGAAAGAGAATCTCCAAGTCAGTTCTTAGTGTAGAAAAGGTAGCTAAGATAAGGAAAATCCTTAATTCGAGTTAAGATAACATCAAACACTGTATGAATCCTATATTGTTTACTTAAAGGAGATTAGAGTGGTAAATGTGTGTTATACAAGGCAGAATACCATTGAAATAGAGAAAGAAACAAGTTCGGCAGCTTTGGAAAGCCTTACACTTCACTCAAATGTAGTACTACACTCTATAACACAGTTGAGAGACAATGTTCCCCAGCTCCCTCAGTTCATAACAGTGTGTAGGAAGTTGTTTGATAAAGTGGCCAAAGCTCATACTTGGGCCAGAAGGCAGAATATAGGAAACTACATGAAAACATGAATAATTCTTTGAAAATGACTGTAAACAGATGAGAACTTGTTTAGAACAGCTGAAAGAGAATCTCCAAGTCAGTTCTTAGTGTAGAAAAGGTAGCTAAGAGAAGGAAAATCCTTAATTTGAGTTAAGATAACATCAAACACTGTATGAATCCTATATTGTTTACTTAAAGGAGACTAGAGTGGTAAATGTGTGTTATATAAGGCAGAATACCATTGAAATAGAGAAAGAAACTCGTTTGGCAGCTTTGGAAAGCCTTACACTTCACTGAAATGTAGTACTACACTCTATAACACAGTTGAGAGACAATGTTCCTAGCTCCCTCAGTTCATAACAGTGTGTAGGAAGTTGTTTGATAAAGTGGGAAAAGTTTATACATGGGCCAGAAGGCAGAATATAGGAAACTACATGAAAACATGAATAATTCATTGAAAATGACTGTAAACACATGAGAACTTGTTTAGAACAGCTGAAAGAGAATCTCCAAGTCAGTTCTTAGTGTAGAAAAGGTAGCTAAGATCCGGGAAATCCTTAATTCGAGTTAAGATCACATCAAACACTGTATGAATCCTATATTCTTTACTTAAAGGAGACTAGAGTGGTAAATGTGTGTTATACAAGGCAGAATACCATTGAAATAGAGAAACAAACACGTTCGGCAGCTTTGGAAAGCCTTACACTTCACTGAAATGTAGTACTACACTCTATAACACAGTTGAGAGACAATGTTCCCGAGCTGCCTCAGTTCATAACAGTGTGTAGAAAGTTGTTTGATAAAGTGGGCAAAGCTTATACTTGGGCCAGAAGGCAGAATATAGGAAACTACATGAAAACATAAATAATTCAGTGAAAATGACTGTAAACAGATGAGAACTTGTTTAGAACAGATGAAAAATATTCTCCAAGTCAGTTCTTAGTGTAGAAAAGGTAGCTAAATCCGGGAAATCCTTAATTCAAGTTAAGATAACATCAAACACTGTATGAATCCTATATTGTTTACTTAAAGGAGACTAGAGTGGTAAATGTGTGTTATATAAGGCAGAATACCATTGAAATAGAGAAAGAAACAAGTTCGGCAGCTTTGGAAAGCCTTACACTTCACTGAAATGTAGTACTACACTCTATAACACAGTTGAGAGACAATGTTCCCTAGCTCCCTCAGTTCATAACAGTGTGTAGGAAGTTGTTTGATAAAGTGGCCAAAGCTTATACTTGGGCCAGAAGGCAGAATATAGGAAACTACATGAAAACTTGAATAATTCAGTGAAAATGACTGTAAACAGATGAGAACTTGTTTAGAACAGCTGAAAGAGAATCTCCAAGTCAGTTCTTAGTGTAGAAAAGGTAGCTAAGATAAGGAAAATCCTTAATTCGAGTTAAGATCACATGAAACACTGTATGAATCCTATATTCTTTACTTAAAGGAAACTAGAGTGGTAAATGTGTGTTATACATGGCAGAATACCATTGAAATAGAGAAAGAAACACGTTCGGCAGCTTTGGAAAGGCTTACACTTCACTGAAATGTAGTACTACACTCTATAACACAGTTGAGAGACAATGTTCCCGAGCTGCCTCAGTTCATAACAGTGTGTAGGAAGTTGTTTGATAAAGTGGGCAAAGCTTATACTTGGGCCAGAAGGCATAATATAGGAAACTACATGAAAACATGAATAATTCATTGAAAATGACTGTAAACACATGAGAACTTGTGTAGAACAGCTGAAAGAGAATCTCCAAGTCAGTTCTTAGTGTAGAAAAGGTAGCTAAGATCCTGAAAATCCTTAATTCGAGTTAAGATCCCATGAAACACTGTATGAATCCTATATTGTTTACTTAAAGGAGAGTAGAGTGGTAAATGTGTGTTATATAAGGCAGAATACCATTGAAATAGAGAAAGAAACACGTTTGGCAGCTTTGGAAAGCCTTATACTTCACAGAAATGTAGTACTACAATCTATAACACAGTTGAGAGACAATGTTCCTAGCTCCCTCAGTTCATAACAGTGTGTAGGAAGTTGTTTGATAAAGTAGGCAAAGCTTATACTTGGGCCAGAAGGCAGAATATAGGAAACTACATGAAAACATGAATAATTCAGTGAAAATGACTGTAAACAGATGAGAACTTGTTTATAACAGCTTAAAGAGAATCTCCAAGTCAGTTCTTAGTGTAGAAAAGGTAGCTGAGATAAGGAAAATCCTTAATTCGAGTTAAGATAACATCAAACACTGTATGAATCCGATATTGTTTACTTAAAGGAGACTAGAGTGGTAAATGTGTGTTATATAAGGCAGAATACCATTGAAATAGAGAAAGAAACACCTTTGGCAGCTTTGGAAAGCCTTACACTTCACAGAAATGTAGTACTACACTCTATAACACAGTTGAGAGACAATGTTCCTAGCTCCCTCAGTTCATAACAGTGTGTAGGAAGTTGTTTGATAAAGTGGGAAAAGCTTATACATGGGCCAGAAGGCAGAATATAGGAAACTACATGAAAACATGAATAATTCATTGAAAATGACTGTAAACACATGAGAACTTGTTTAGAACAGCTGAAAGAGAATCTCCAAGTCAGTTCTTAGTGTAGAAAAGGTAGCTAAGATCCAGGAAATCCTTAATTCGAGTTAAGATCACATCAAACACTGTATGAATCCTATATTCATTACTTAAAGGAGACTAGAGTGGTAAATGTGTGTTATAGAAGGCAGAATACCATTGAAATAGAGAAAGAAACACGTTCGGCAGCTTTGGAAAGCCTTATACTTCTCTCAAATGTAGTACTACACTCTATAACACAGTTGAGAGACAATGTTCCCTAGCTGCCTCAGTTCATAACAGAGTGTAGGAAGGTGTTTGATAAAGTAGGCAAAGCTTATACTTGGG
This sequence comes from Pipistrellus hanaki, assembly GCF_964339955.1. Lineage (NCBI taxonomy): Eukaryota > Metazoa > Chordata > Mammalia > Chiroptera > Vespertilionidae > Pipistrellus > Pipistrellus hanaki. The sequence goes on from NC_140511.1 coordinate 1,362,942, forward strand.
CCAGAAGGCAGAATATAGGAAACTACATGAAAACATGAATAATTCAGTGAAAATGACTGTAAACAGATGAGAACTTGTTTATAACAGCTTAAAGAGAATATCCAAGTCAGTTCTTAGTGTAGAAAAGGTAGCTAAGATAAGGAAAATCCTTAATTCGAGTTAAGATAACATCAAACACTGTATGAATCCTATATTCATTACTTAAAGGAGACTAGAGTGGTAAATGTGTGTTATACAAGGCAGAATACCATTGAAATAGAGAAAGAAACAAGTTCGGCAGCTTTGGAAAGCCTTACACTTCACTGAAATGTAGTACTACACTTTATAACACAGTTGAGAGACAATGTTCCCTAGCTCCCTCAGTTCATAACAGTGTGTAGGAAGTTGTTTGATAAAGTGGCCAAAGCTTATACTTGGGCCAGAAGGCAGAATATAGGAAACTACATGAAAACTTGAATAATTCAGTGAAAATGACTGTAAACAGATGAGAACTTGTTTAGAACCGCTGAAAGAGAATCTCCAAGTCAGTTCTTAGTGTAGAAAAGGTAGCTAAGATAAGGAAAATCCTTAATTCGAGTTAAGATAACATCAAACACTGTATGAATCCTATATTCATTACTTAAAGGAGATTAGAGTGGTAAATGTGTGTTATACAAGGCAGAATACCATTGAAATAGAGAAAGAAACAAGTTCGGCAGCTTTGGAAAGCCTTACACTTCACTCAAATGTAGTACTACACTCTATAACACAGTTGAGAGACAATGTTCCCCAGCTCCCTCAGTTCATAACAGTGTGTAGGAAGTTGTTTGATAAAGTGGCCAAAGCTCATACTTGGGCCAGAAGGCAGAATATAGGAAACTACATGAAAACATGAATAATTCTTTGAAAATGACTGTAAACAGATGAGAACTTGTTTAGAACAGCTGAAAGAGAATCTCCAAGTCAGTTCTTAGTGTAGAAAAGGTAGCTAAGAGAAGGAAAATCCTTAATTTGAGTTAAGATAACATCAAACACTGTATGAATCCTATATTGTTTACTTAAAGGAGACTAGAGTGGTAAATGTGTGTTATATAAGGCAGAATACCATTGAAATAGAGAAAGAAACTCGTTTGGCAGCTTTGGAAAGCCTTACACTTCACTGAAATGTAGTACTACACTCTATAACACAGTTGAGAGACAATGTTCCTAGCTCCCTCAGTTCATAACAGTGTGTAGGAAGTTGTTTGATAAAGTGGGAAAAGTTTATACATGGGCCAGAAGGCAGAATATAGGAAACTACATGAAAACATGAATAATTCATTGAAAATGACTGTAAACACATGAGAACTTGTTTAGAACAGCTGAAAGAGAATCTCCAAGTCAGTTCTTAGTGTAGAAAAGGTAGCTAAGATCCGGAAAATCCTTAATTCGAGTTAAGATCACATGAAACACTGTATGAATCCTATATTCTTTACTTAAAGGAGACTAGAGTGGTAAATGTGTGTTATACAAGGCAGAATACCATTGAAATAGAGAAACAAACACTTTCGGCAGCTTTGGAAAGCCTTACACTTCACTGAAATGTAGTACTACACTCTATAACACAGTTGAGAGACAGTGTTCCCGAGCTGCCTCAGTTCATAACAGTGTGTAGAAAGTTGTTTGATAAAGTGGGCAAAGCTTATACTTGGGCCAGAAGGCAGAATATAGGAAACTACATGAAAACATAAATAATTCAGTGAAAATGACTGTAAACAGATGAGAACTTGTTTAGAACAGATGAAAAATATTCTCCAAGTCAGTTCTTAGTGTAGAAAAGGTAGCTAAATCCGGGAAATCCTTAATTCAAGTTAAGATAACATCAAACACTGTATGAATCCTATATTGTTTACTTAAAGGAGACTAGAGTGGTAAATGTGTGTTATATAAGGCAGAATACCATTGAAATAGAGAAAGAAACAAGTTCGGCAGCTTTGGAAAGCCTTACACTTCACTGAAATGTAGTACTACACTCTATAACACAGTTGAGAGACAATGTTCCCTAGCTCCCTCAGGTCATAACAGTGTGTAGGAAGTTGTTTGATAAAGTGGCCAAAGCATATACTTGGGCCAGAAGGCAGAATATAGGAAACTACATGAAAACTTGAATAATTCAGTGAAAATGACTGTAAACAGATGAGAACTTGTTTAGAACAGCTGAAAGAGAATCTCCAAGTCAGTTCTTAGTGTAGAAAAGGTAGCTAAGATAAGGAAAATCCTTAATTCGAGTTAAGATAACATCAAACACTGTATGAATCCGATATTGTTTAATTAAAGGAGACTAGAGTGGTAAATGTGTGTTATATAAGGCAGAATACCATTGAAATAGAGAAAGAAACACCTTTGGCAGCTTTGGAAAGCCTTACACTTCACAGAAATGTAGTACTACACTCTATAACACAGTTGAGAGACAATGTTCCTAGCTCCCTCAGTTCATAACAGTGTGTAGGAAGTTGTTTGATAAAGTGGGAAAAGCTTATACATGGGCCAGAAGGCAGAATATAGGAAACTACATGAAAACATGAATAATTCATTGAAAATGACTGTAAACACATGAGAACTTGTTTAGAACAGCTGAAAGAGAATCTCCAAGTCAGTTCTTAGTGTAGAAAAGGTAGCTAAGATCCGGGAAATCCTTAATTCGAGTTAAGATCACATCAAACACTGTATGAATCCTATATTCATTACTTAAAGGAGACTAGAGTGGTAAATGTGTGTTATAGAAGGCAGAATACCATTGAAATAGAGAAAGAAACACGTTCGGCAGCTTTGGAAAGCCTTATACTTCTCTCAAATGTAGTACTACACTCTATAACACAGTTGAGAGACAATGTTCCCTAGCTGCCTCAGTTCATAACAGAGTGTAGGAAGGTGTTTGATAAAGTAGGCAAAGCTTATAGTTGGGCCAGAAGGCAGAATATAGGAAACTACATGAAAACATGAATAATTCAGTGAAAATGACTGTAAACAGATGAGAACTTGTTTATAACAGCTTAAAGAGAATATCCAAGTCAGTTCTTAGTGTAGAAAAGGTAGCTAAGATAAGGAAAATCCTTAATTCGAGTTAAGATAACATCAAACACTGTATGAATCCTATATTCATTACTTAAAGGAGACTAGAGTGGTAAATGTGTGTTATACAAGGCAGAATACCATTGAAATAGAGAAAGAAACAAGTTCGGCAGCTTTGGAAAGCCTTACACTTCACTGAAATGTAGTACTACACTTTATAACACAGTTGAGAGACAATGTTCCCCAGCTCCCTCAGTTCATAACAGTGTGTAGGAAGTTGTTTGATAAAGTGGCCAAAGCTTATACTTGGGCCAGAAGGCAGAATATAGGAAACTACATGAAAACTTGAATAATTCAGTGAAAATGACTGTAAACAGATGAGAACTTGTTTAGAACAGCTGAAAGAGAATCTCCAAGTCAGTTCTTAGTGTAGAAAAGGTAGCTAAGATAAGGAAAATCCTTAATTCGAGTTAAGATAACATCAAACACTGTATGAATCCTATATTCTTTACTTAAAGGAAACTAGAGTGGTAAATGTGTGTTATACATGGCAGAATACCATTGAAATAGAGAAAGAAACAAGTTCGGCAGCTTTGGAAAGGCTTACACTTCACTGAAATGTAGTACTACACTCTATAACACAGTTGAGAGACAATGTTCCCGAGCTGCCTCAGTTCATAACAGTGTGTAGGAAGTTGTTTGATAAAGTGGGCAAAGCTTATACTTGGGCCAGAAGGCATAATATAGGAAACTACATGAAAACATGAATAATTCATTGAAAATGACTGTAAACACATGAGAACTTGTGTAGAACAGCTGAAAGAGAATCTCCAAGTCAGTTCTTAGTGTAGAAAAGGTAGCTAAGATCCTGAAAATCCTTAATTCGAGTTAAGATCCCATGAAACATTATATGAATCCTATATTCTTTACTTAAAGGAAACTAGAGTGGTAAATGTGTGTTATACAAGGCAGAATACCATTGAAATAGAGAAAGAAACACGTTTGGCAGCTTTGGAAAGGCTTACACTTCACTGAAATGTAGTACTACACTCTATAACACAGTTGAGAGACAATGTTCCCTAGCTGCCTCAGTTCATAACAGAGTGTAGGAAGGTGTTTGATAAAGTGGGCAAAGCTTATACTTGGGCCAGAAGGCAGAATATAGGAAACTACATGAATACATGAATAATTCAGTGAAAATGACTGTAAACAGATGAGAACTTGTTTAGAACAGCTGAAAGAGAATCTCCAAGTCAGTTCTTAGTGTAGAAAAGGTAGCTAAGATAAGGAAAATCCTTAATTCCAGTTAAGATAACATCAAACACTGTATGAATCCTATATTCATTACTTAAAGGAGACTAGAGTGGTAAATGTGTGTTATACAAGGCAGAATACCATTGAAATAGAGAAACAAACACGTTCGGCAGCTTTGGAAAGCCTTACACTTCACTGAAATATAGTACTACACTCTATAACACAGTTGAGAGACAATGTTCCCGAGCTGCCTCAGTTCATAACAGTGTGTAGGAAGTTGTTTGATAAAGTGGGCAAAGCTTATACTTGGGCCAGAAGGCAGAATATAGGAAACTACATGAAAACATAAATAATTCAGTGAAAATGACTGTAAACAGATGAGAACTTGTTTAGAACAGATGAAAAATATTCTCCAAGTCAGTTCTTAGTGTAGAAAAGGTAGCTAAGATAAGAAAATCCTTAATTCGAGTTAAGATAACATCAAACACTGTATGAATCCTATATTCATTACTTAAAGGAGACTAGAGTGGTAAATGTGTGTTGTACAAGGCAGAATACCATTGAAATAGAGAAAGAAACAAGTTCGGCAGCGTTGGAAAGCCTCACACTTCACTGAAATGTAGTTCTACACTCTATAACACAGTTGAGAGACAATGTTCCCTAGCTGCCTCAGTTCATAACAGAGTGTAGGAAGGTGTTTGATAAAGTGGGCAAAGCTTATACTTGGGCCAGAAGGCAGAATATAGGAAACTACATGAAAACATGAATAATTCAGTGAAAATGACTGTAAACAGATGAGAACTTGTTTAGAACAGCTGAAAGAGAATCTCCAAGTCAGTTCTTAGTGTAGAAAAGGTAGCTAAGATAAGGGAAATCCTTAATTCGAGTTAAGATAAATCAAACACTGTATGAATCCTATATTCATTACTTAAAGGAGACTAGAGTGGTAAATGTGTGTTATACAAGGCAGAATACCATTGAAATAGAGAAAGAAACAAGTTTGGCAGCTTTGGAAAGCCTTACACTTCACTGAAATGTAGTACTGCACTCTATAACACAGTTGAGAGACAATGTTCCCTAGCTCCCTCAGTTCATAACAGTGTGTAGGAAGTTGTTTGATAAAGTGGCCAAAGCTTATACATGGGCCAGAAGGCAGAATATAGGAAACTACATGAAAACATGAATAATTCATTGAAAATGACTGTAAACACATGAGAACTTGTTTAGAACAGCTGAAAGAGAATCTCCAAGTCAGTTCTTAGTGTAGAAAAGGTAGCTAAGATCCGGGAAATCCTTAATTCGAGTTAAGATCACCTCAAACACTGTATGAATCCTATATTCATTACTTAAAGGAGACTAGAGTGGTAAATGTGTGTTATACAAGGCAGAATACCATTGAAATAGAGAAAGAAACACGTTCGGCAGCTTTGGAAAGCCTTATACTTCTCTCAAATGTAGTACTATACTCTATAACACAGTTGAGAGACAATGTTCCCGAGCTGCTTCAGTTCATAACAGTGTGTAGGAAGTTGTTTGATAACCTGGGCAAGCTTATACTTGGACCAGAAGGCAGAATATAGGAAACTACATGAAAACATGAATAATTCAGTGAAAATGACTGTAAACAAATGAGAACTTGTTTAGAACAGCTGAAAGAGAAACTCCAAGTCAGTTCTTAGTGTAGAAAAGGTATCTAAGATAAGGGAAATCCTTAATACCAGTTAAGATCCCATGAAACATTATATGAATCCTATATTCTTTACTTAAAGGAAACTAGAGTGGTAAATGTGTGTTATACAAGGCAGAATACCATTGAAATAGAGAAAGAAACACTTTCGGCAGCTTTGGAAAGGCTTAAACTTCACTGAAATGTAGTACTACACTCTATAACACAGTTGAGAGACAATGTTCCCTAGCTTCCTCAGTTCATAACAGAGTGTAGGAAGGTGTTTGATAAAGTAGGCAAAGCTTCTACTTGGGCCAGAAGGCAGAATATAGGAAACTACATGAAAACATGAATAATTCAGTGAAAATGACTGTAAATAGATGAGAACTTGTTTAGAACAGCTGAAAGAGAAACTCCAAGTCAGTTCTTAGTGTAGAAAAGGTAGCTAAGATAAGGGAAATCCTTAATTCGAGTTAAGATAACATCAAACACTGTATGAATCCTATATTAATTACTTAAAGGAGACTAGAGTGGTAAATGTGTGTTATACAAGGCAGAATACCATTGAAATAGAGAAAGAAACAAGTTTGGCAGCTTTGGAAAGCCTTACACTTCACTGAAATGTAGTACTGCACTCTATAACACAGTTGAGAGACAATGTTCCCTAGCTCCCTCACTTCATAACAGTGTGTAGGAAGTTGTTTGATAAAGTGGCCAAAGCTTATACTTGGGCCAGAAGGCAGAATATAGGAAACTACATGAAAACATGAATAATTCAGTGAAAATGACTGTAAACAGATGAGAACTTGTTTAGAACAGCTGAAAGAGAATCTGAAAGTCAGTTCTTAGTGTAGAAAAGGTAGCTAAGATAAGGGAAATCCTTAATTCGAGTTAAGATAACATCAAACACTGTATGAATCCTATATTCATTACTTAAAGGAGACTAGAGTGGTAAATGTGTGTTATACAAGGCAGAATACCATTGAAATAGAGAAAGAAACACATTCGGCAGCTTTGGAAAGCCTTACACTACACTGAAATGTAGTACTACACTCTATAACACAGTTCAGAGACAATGTTCCCTAGCTCCCTCAGTTCATAACAGTGTGTAGGAAGTTGTTTGATAAGGTGGGCAAAGCTTATACTTGGGCCAGAAGGCAGAATATAGGAAACTACATGAAAACATGAATAATTCATTGAAAATGACTGTAAACAGATTTGAACTTGTTTAGAACAGCTGAAAGAGAATCTCCAAGTCAGTTCTTAGTGTAGAAAAGGTAGCTAAGATAAGGGAAATCCTTAATTCCAGTTAAGATCACATGAAACACTCTATGAATCCTATATTCTTTACTTAAAGAAGACTAGAATGGTAAATGTGTGTTATACAAGGCAGAATACCATTGAAATAGAGAAACAAACACGTTCGGCAGCTTTGGAAAGCCTTACACTTCACTGAAATGTAGTACTACACTCTATAACACAGTTGAGAGACAATGTCCCCTAGCTCCCTCAGTTCATAACAGTGTGTAGGAAGTTGTTTGATAAAGTGGCCGAAGCTTATACTTGGGCCAGAAGGCAGAATATAGGAAACTACATGAAAACATGAATAATTCAGTGAAAATGACTGTAAACAGATGAGAACTTGTTTAGAACAGCTGAAAGAGATTCTCAAAGTCAGTTCTTAGTGTAGAAAAGGTAGCTAAATCCAGGAAATCCTTAATTCGAGTTAAGATAACATCAAACACTGTATGAATCCTATATTGTTTACTTAAAGGAGACTAGAGTGGTAAATGTGTGTTATATAAGGCAGAATACCATTGAAATAGAGAAAGAAACATGTTTGGCAGCTTTGGAAAGCCTTACACTTCACTGAAATGTAGTACTACACTCTATAACACAGTTGAGAGACAATGTTCCTAGCTCCCTCAGTTCATAACAGAGTGTAGGAAGGTGTTTGATAAAGTAGGGAAAGCTTATACTTGGGCCAGAAGGCAGAATATAGGAAACTACATGAAAACATGAATAATTCAGTGAAAATGACTGTAAACAGATGAGAACTTGTTTAGAACAGCTGAAAGAGAAACTCCAAGTCAGTTCTTAGTGTAGAAAAGGTAGCTAAGATAAGGGAAATCCTTAATACCAGTTAAAATCCCATGAAACATTGTATGAATCCTATATTCTTTATTTAAAGGAAACTAGAGTGGTAAATGTGTGTTATACAATGCAGAATACCATTGAAATAGAGAAAGAAACACTTTCGGCAGCTTTGGAAAGGCTTACACTTCACTGAAATGTAGTACTACACTCTATAACACAGTTGAGAGACAATGTTCCCTAGCTGCCTCAGTTCATAACAGAGTGTAGGAAGGTGTTTGATAAAGTGGGAAAAGCTTATACTTGGGCCAGAAGGCAGAATATAGGAAACTACATGAAAACATGAATAATTCAGTGAAAATGACTGTAAACAGATGAGAACTTCTTTAGAACAGCTGAAAGAGAATCTGCAAGTCAGTTCTTAGTGTAGAAAAGGTAGCTAAGATGAGGAAAATCCTTAATTCGAGTTAAGATAACATCAAACACTGTATGAATCCTATATTCTTTACTTAAAGGAAACTAGAGTGGTAAATGTGTGTTATACAAGGCAGAATACCATTGAAATAGAGAAAGAAACACTTTCGGCAGCTTTGGAAAGGCTTACACTTCACTGAAATGTAGTACTACACTCTATAACACAGTTGAGAGACAATGTTCCCTAGCTGCCTCAGTTCATAACAGAGTGTAGGAAGGTGTTTGATAAAGTAGGCAAAGCTTCTACTTGGGCCAGAAGGCAGAATATAGGAAACTACATGAAAACATGAATAATTCAGTGAAAATGACTGTAAACAGATGAGAACTTGTTTAGAACAGCTGAAAGAGAAACTCCAAGTCAGTTCTTAGTGTAGAAAAGGTAGCTAAGATAAGGGAAATCCTTAATTCGAGTTAAGATAACATCAAACACTGTATGAATCCTATATTCATTACTTAAAGGAGACTAGAGTGGTAAATGTGTGTTATACAAGGCAGAATACCATTGAAATAGAGAAAGAAACAAGTTTGGCAGCTTTGGAAAGCCTTACACTTCACTGAAATGTAGTACTGCACTCTATAACACAGTTGAGAGACAATGTTCCCTAGCTCCCTCAGTTCATAACAGTGTGTAGGAAGTTGTTTGATAAAGTGGCCAAAGCTTATACTTGGGCCAGAAGGCAGAATATAGGAAACTACATGAAAACATGAATAATTCAGTGAAAATGACTGTAAACAGATGAGAACTTGTTTAGAACAGCTGAAAGAGAATCTGAAAGTCAGTTCTTAGTGTAGAAAAGGTAGCTAAGATAAGGGAAATCCTTAATTCGAGTTAAGATAACATCAAACACTGTATGAATCCTATATTCATTACTTAAAGGAGACTAGAGTGGTAAATGTGTGTTATACAAGGCAGAATACCATTGAAATAGAGAAAGAAACACATTCGGCAGCTTTGGAAAGCCTTACACTACACTGAAATGTAGTACTACACTCTATAACACAGTTCAGAGACAATGTTCCCTAGCTCCCTCAGTTCATAACAGTGTGTAGGAAGTTGTTTGATAAGGTGGGCAAAGCTTATACTTGGGCCTGAAGGCAGAATATAGGAAACTACATGAAAACATGAATAATTCATTGAAAATGACTGTAAACAGATTTGAACTTGTTTAGAACAGCTGAAAGAGAATCTCCAAGTCAGTTCTTAGTGTAGAAAAGGTAGCTAAGATAAGGGAAATCCTTAATTCCAGTTAAGATCACATGAAACACTCTATGAATCCTATATTCTTTACTTAAAGAAGACTAGAATGGTAAATGTGTGTTATACAAGGCAGAATACCATTGAAATAGAGAAACAAACACGTTCGGCAGCTTTGGAAAGCCTTACACTTCACTGAAATGTAGTACTACACTCTATAACACAGTTGAGAGACAATGTTCCCGAGCTGCATCAGTTCATAACAGTGTGTAGGAAGTTGTTTGATAAAGTGGGCAAAGCTTATACTTGGGCCAGAAGGCAGAATATAGGAAACTACATGAAAACATGAATAATTCAGTGAAAATTACTGTAAACAGATGAGAACTTGTTTAGAACAGATGAAAGAGATTCTCCAAGTCAGTTCTTAGTGTAGAAAAGGTAGCTAAATCCGGGAAATCCTTAATTCGAGTTAAGATAACATCAAACACTGTATGAATCCTATATTGTTTACTTAAAGGATACTAGAGTGGTAAATGTGTGTTATATAAGGCAGAATACCATTGAAATAAAGAAAGAAACACGTTCGGCAGCTTTGGAAAGGCTTACACTTCACTGAAATGTAGTACTACACTCTATAACACAGTTGAGAGACAATGTTCCCTAGCTGCCTCAGTTCATAACAGAGTGTAGGAAGGTGTTTGATAAAGTAGGCAAAGCTTATACTTGGGCCAGAAGGCAGAATATAGGAAACTACATGAAAACATGAATAATTCAGTGAAAATGACTGTAAACAGATGAGAACTTGTTTAGAACAGCTGAAAGAGAAACTCCAAGTCAGTTCTTAGTGTAGAAAAGGTAGCTAAGATAAGGGAAATCCTTAATGCCAGTTAAGATCCCATGAAACATTGTATGAATCCTATATTCTTTACTTAAAGGAAACTAGAGTGGTAAATGTGTGTTATACAAGGCAGAATACCATTGAAATAGAGAAAGAAACACTTTCGGCAGCTTTGGAAAGGCTTACACTTCACTGAAATGTAGTACTACACTCTATAACACAGTTGAGAGACAATGTTCCCTAGCTGCCTCAGTTCATAACAGAGTGCAGGAAGGTGTTTGATAAAGTGGGCAAAGCTTATACTTGGGCCAGAAGGCGGAATATAGGAAACTACATGAAAACATGAATAATTCAGTGAAAATGACTGTAAACACATGAGAACTTGTTTAGAACAGATGAAAGAGATTCTCCAAGTCAGTTCTTAGTGTAGAAAAGGAAGCTAAATCCAGGAAATCCTTAATTCGAGTTAAGATAACATCAAACACTGTATGAATCCTATATTCATTACTTAAAGGAGACTAGAGTGGTAAATGTGTGTTATACAAGGCAGAATACCATTGAAATAGAGAAAGAAACACGTTCGGCAGCTTTGGAAAGCCTTACACTACACTGAAATGTAGTACTACACTCTATAACACAGTTCAGAGACAATGTTCCCTAGCTCCCTCAGTTCATAACAGTGTGTAGGAAGTTGTTTGATAAGGTGGGCAAAGCTTATACTTGGGCCAGAAGGCAGAATATAGGAAACTACATGAAAACATGAATAATTCATTGAAAATGACTGTAAACAGATGAGAACTTGTTTAGAACAGCTGAAAGAGAATCTCCAAGTCGGTTCTTAGTGTAGAAAAGGTAGCTAAGATAAGGGAAATCCTTAATTCCAGTTAAGATCACATGAAACACTCTATGAATCCTATATTCTTTACTTAAAGGAGACTAGAGTGGTAAATGTGTGTTATACAAGGCAGAATACCATTGAAATAGAGAAACAAACACGTTCGGCAGCTTTGGAATGCCTTACACTTCACTGAAATGTAGTACTACACTCTATAACACAGTTGAAAGACAATGTTCCAGAGCTGCCTCAGTTCATAACAGTGTGTAGGAAGTTGTTTGATAAAGTGGGCAAAGCTTATACTTGGGCCAGAAGGCAGAATATAGGAAACTACATGAAAACATGAATAATTCATTGAAAACGACTGTAAACACATGAGAACTTGTTTAGAACAGCTGAAAGAGAATCTCCAAGTCAGTTCTTAGTGTAGAAAAGATAGCTAAGATCCGGGAAATCCTTAATTCGAGTTATGATCACATGAAACACTGTATGAATCCTATATTCTTTACTTAAAGGAAACTAGAGTGGTAAATGTTTGTTATACAAGGCAGAATACCATTGAAATAGAGAAAGAAACACTTTCGGCAGCTTTGGAAAGGCTTACACTTCACTGAAATGTAGTACTACACTCTATAACACAGTTGAGAGACAATGTTCCCTAGCTGCCTCAGTTCATAACAGAGTGTAGGAAGGTGTTTGATAAAGTAGGCAAAGCTTATACTTGGGCCAGAAGACAGAATATAGGAAACTACATGAAAACATGAATAATTCAGTGAAAATGACTGTAAACAGATGAGAACTTGTTTAGAACAGCTGAAAGAGAAACTCCAAGTCAGTTCTTAGTGTAGAAAAGGTAGCTAAGATAAGGGAAATCCTTAATACCAGTTAAGATCCCATGAAACATTGTATGAATCCTATATTCTTTACTTAAAGGAAACTAGAGTGGTAAATGTGTGTTATACAAGGCAGAATACCATTGAAATAGAGAAAGAAACACTTTCGGCAGCTTTGGAAAGGCTTACACTTCACTGAAATGTAGTACTACACTCTATAACACAGTTGAGAGACAATGTTCCCTAGCTGCCTCAGTTCATAACAGAGTGTAGGAAGGTGTTTGATAAAGTGGGCAAAGCTTATACTTGGGCCAGAAGGCAGAATATAGGAAACTACATGAAAACATGAATAATTCAGTGAAAATGACTGTAAACACATGAGAACTTGTTTAGAACAGCTGAAAGAGAATCTCCAAGTCAGTTCTTAGTGTAGAAAAGGTAGCTAAGATAAGGGAAATCCTTAATTCGAGTTAAGATAACATCAAACACTGTATGAATCCTATATTCATTACTTAAAGGAGACTAGAGTGGTAAATGTGTGTTATACAAGGCAGAATACCATTGAAATAGAGAAAGAAACACGTTCGGCAGCTTTGGAAAGCCTTACACTACACTGAAATGTAGTACTACACTCTATAACACAGTTCAGAGACAATGTTCCCTAGCTCCCTCAGTTCATAACAGTGTGTAGGAAGTTGTTTGATAAGGTGGGCAAAGCTTATACATGGGCCAGAAGGCAGAATATAGGAAACTACATGAAAACATGAATAATTCATTGAAAATGACTGTAAACAGATTTGAACTTGTTTAGAACAGCTGAAAGAGAATCTCCAAGTCAGTTCTTAGTGTAGAAAAGGTAGCTAAGATAAGGGAAATCCTTAATTCCAGTTAAGATCACATGAAACACTCTATGAATCCTATATTCTTTACTTAAAGGAGACTAGAGTGGTAAATGTGTGTTATACAAGGCAGAATACCATTGAAATAGAGAAACAAACACGTTCGGCAGCTTTGGAAAGCCTTACACTTCACTGAAATGTAGTACTACACTCTATAACACAGTTGAGAGACAATGTTCCCGAGCTGCCTCTGTTCATAACAGTGTGTAGGAAGTTGTTTGATAAAGTGGGCAAAGCTTATACTTGGGCCAGAAGGCAGAATATAGGAAACTACATGAAAACATGAATAATTCAGTGAAAATGACTGTAAACAGATGAGAACTTGTTTAGAACAGATGAAAGAGATTCTCCAAGTCAGTTCTTAGTGTAGAAAAGGTAGCTAAATCCGGGAAATCCTTAATTCGAGTTAAGATAACATCAAACACTGTATGAATCCTATATTGTTTACTTAAAGGAGACTAGAGTGGTAAATGTGTGTTATATAAGCCAGAATACCATTGAAATAGAGAAAGAAACACGTTCCGCAGCTTTGGAAAGGCTTACACTTCACTGAAATGTAGTACTACACTCTATAACACAGTTGAGAGACAATGTTCCCCAGCTGCCTCAGTTCATAACAGAGTGTAGGAAGGTGTTTGATAAAGTAGGCAAAGCAAATACTTGGGCCAGAAGGCAGAATATAGGTAACTACATGAAAACATGAATAATTCAGTGAAAATGACTGTAAACAGATGAGAACTTGTTTATAACAGCTGAAAGAGAATCTCCAAGTCACTTCTTCGTGTAGAAAAGGTAGCTAAGATAAGGAAAATCCTTAATTCGAGTTAAGATAACATCAAACACTGTATGAATCCTATATTCATTACTTAAAGGAGACTAGAGTGGTAAATGTGTGTTATACAAGGCAGAATACCATTGAAATAGAGAAAGAAACAAGTTTGGCTGCTTTGGAAAGCCTTACACTTCACTGAAATGTAGTACTACTCTCTATAACACAGTTCAGAGACAATGTTCCCTAGCTCCCTCAGTTCATAACAGTGTGTAGGAAGTTGTTTGATAAAGTGGCCAAAGCTTATACTTGGGCCAGAAGGCAGAATATAGGAAACTACATGAAAACATGAATAATTCAGTGAAAATGACTGTAAACAGATGAGAACTTGTTTAGAACAGCTGAAAGAGAATATCCAAGTCAGTTCTTAGTGTAGAAAAGGTAGCTAAGATCCGGGAAATCCTTAATTCGAGTTATGATCACATGAAACACTGTATGAATCCTATATTCTTTACTTAGACGAAACTAGAGTGGTAAATGTGTGTTATACAAGGCAGAATACCATTGAAATAGAGAAAGAAACACTTTCAGCAGCTTTGGAAAGGCTTACACTTCACTGAAATGTAGTACTACACTCTATAACACAGTTGAGAGACAACGTTCCCTAGCTGCCTCAGTTCATAACAGATTGTAGGAAGGTGTTTGATAAAGTAGGCAAAGCTTATACTTGGGCCAGAAGGCAGAATATAGGAAACTACATGAAAACATGAATAATTCAGTGAAAATGACTGTAAACAGATGAGAACTTGTTTAGAACAGCTGAAAGAGAAACTCCAAGTCAGTTCTTAGTGTAGAAAAGGTAGCTAAGATAAGGGAAATCCTTAATACCAGTTAAGATCCCATGAAACATTGTATGAACCCTATATTCTTTACTTAAAGGAAACTAGAGTGGTAAATGTGTGTTATACAAGGCAGAATACCATTGAAATAGAGAAAGAAACACTTTCGGCAGCTTTGGAAAGGCTTACACTTCACTGAAATGTAGTACTACACTCTATAACACAGTTGAGAGACAATGTTCCCTAGCTGCCTCAGTTCATAACAGAGTGTAGGAAGGTGTTTGATAAAGTGGGCAAAGCTTATACTTGGGCCAGAAGGCAGAATATAGGAAACTACATGAAAACATGAATAATTCAGTGAAAATGACTGTAAACACATGAGAACTTGTTTAGAACAGCTGAAAGAGAATCTCCAAGTCAGTTCTTAGTGTAGAAAAGGTAGCTAAGATAAGGGAAATCCTTAATTCGAGTTAAGATAACATCAAACACTGTATGAATCCTATATTCATTACTTAAAGGAGACTAGAGTGGTAAATGTGTGTTATACAAGGCAGAATACCATTGAAATAGAGAAAGAAACAGGTTCGGCAGCTTTGGAAAGCCTTACACTACACTGAAATGTAGTACTACACTCTATAACACAGTTCAGAGACAATGTTCCCTAGCTCCCTCAGTTCATAACAGTGTGTAGGAAGTTGTTTGATAAAGTGGCCAAAGCTTATACTTGGGCCAGAAGGCAGAATAAAGGAAACTACATGAAAACATGAATAATTCAGTGAAAATGACTGTAAACAGATGAAAACTTGTTTAGAACAGCTGAAAGAGAATCTCCAAGTCAGTTCTTAGTGTAGAAAAGGTAGCTAAGATCCGGGAAATCCTTAATTCGAGTTATGATCACATGAAACACTGTATGAATCCTATATTCTTTACTTAAAGGAAACTAGAGTGGTAAATGTGTGTTATACAAGGCAGAATACCATTGAAATAGAGAAAGAAACACTTTCAGCAGCTTTGGAAAGGCTTAAACTTCACTGAAATGTAGTACTACACTCTATAACACAGTTGAGAGACAACGTTCCCTAGCTGCCTCAGTTCATAACAGATTGTAGGAAGGTGTTTGATAAAGTAGGCAAAGCTTATACTTGGGCCAGAAGGCAGAATATAGGAAACTACATGAAAACATGAATAATTCAGTGAAAATGACTGTAAACAGATGAGAACTTGTTTAGAACAGCTGAAAGAGAAACTCCAAGTCAGTTCTTAGTGTAGAAAAGGTAGCTAAGATAAGGGAAATCCTTAATTCCAGTTAAGATCACATGAAACACTCTATGAATCCTATATTCTTTACTTAAAGGAGACTAGAGTGGTAAATGTGTGTTATACAAGGCAGAATACCATTGAAATAGAGAAACAAACACGTTCGGCAGCTTTGGAAAGCCTTACACTTCACTGAAATGTAGTACTACACTCTATAACACAGTTGAGAGACAATGTTCCCGAGCTGCCTCAGTTCATAACAGTGTGTAGGAAGTTGTTTGATAAAGTGGGCAAAGCTTATACTTGGGCCAGAAGGCAGAATATAGGAAACTACATGAAAACATGAATAATTCAGTGAAAATGACTGTAAACAGATGAGAACTTGTTTAGAACAGATGAAAGAGATTCTCCAAGTCAGTTCTTAGTGTAGAAAAGGTAGCTAAATCCGGGAAATCCTTAATTCGAGTTAAGATAACATCAAACACTGTATGAATCCTATATTCATTACTTAAAGGAGACTAGAGTGGTAAATGTGTGTTATACAAGGCAGAATACCATTGAAATAGAGAAACAAACACGTTCGGTAGCTTTGGAAAGCCTTACACTACACTGAAATGTAGTACTACACTCTATAACACAGTTCAGAGACAATGTTCCCTAGCTCCCTCAGTTCATAACAGTGTGTAGGAAGTTGTTTGATAAGGTGGGCAAAGCTTATACTTGGGCCAGAAGGCAGAATATAGGAAACTACATGAAAACATGAATAATTCATTGAAAATGACTGTAAACGGATGAGAACTTGTTTAGAACAGCTGAAAGAGAATCTCCAAGTCGGTTCTTAGTGTAGAAAAGGTAGCTAAGATAAGGGAAATCCTTAATTCCAGTTAAGATCACATGAAACACTCTATGAATCCTATATTCTTTACTTAAAGGAAACTAGAGTGGTAAATGTGTGTTATACAAGGCAGAATACCATTGAAATAGAGAAACAAACACGTTCGGCAGCTTTGGAAAGCCTTACACTTCACTGAAATGTTGTACTACACTCTATAACACAGTTGAGAGACAATGTTCCCTAGCTGCCTCAGTTCATAACAGAGTGTAGGAAGGTGTTTGATAAAGTGGGCAAAGCTTATACTTGGGCCAGAAGGCAGAATATAGGAAACTACATGAAAACATGAATAATTCAGTGAAAATGACTGTAAACAGATGAGAACTTGTTTAGAACTGCTGAAAGAGAATCTCCAAGTCAGTTCTTAGTGTAGAAAAGGTAGCTGAGATAAGGAAAATCCTTAATTCGAGTTAAGATAACATCAAACACTGTATGAATCCTATATTCATTACTTAAAGGAGACTAGAGTGGTAAATGTGTGTTATACAAGGCAGAATACCATTGAAATAGAGAAAGAAACAAGTTCGGCAGCTTTGGAAAGCCTTACACTTCACTGAAATGTAGTACTACACTCTATAACACAGTTGAGAGACAATGTTCCCTAGCTCCCTCAGTTCATAACAGTGTGTAGGAAGTTGTTTGATAAAGTGGCCAAAGCTTATACTTGGGCCAGAAGGCAGAATATAGGAAACTACATGAAAACTTGAATAATTCAGTGAAAATGACTATAAACAGATGAGAACTTGTTTAGAACAGCTGAAAGAGAATCTCCAAGTCAGTTCTTAGTGTAGAAAAGGTAGCTAAGATAAGGAAAATCCTTAATTCCAGTTAAGATCACATGAAACACTCTATGAATCCTATATTCTTTACTTAAAGGAGACTAGAGTGGTAAATGTGTGTTATACAAGGCAGAATACCATTGAAATAGAGAAAGAAACACTTTCGGCAGCTTTGGAAAGGCTTACACTTCACTGAAATGTAGTACTACACTCTATAACACAGTTGAGAGACAATGTTCCAGAGCTGCCTCAGTTCATAACAGTGTGTAGGAAGTTGTTTGATAAAGTGGGCAAAGCTTATACTTGGGCCAGAAGGCAGAATATAAGAAACTGCATGAAAACATGAATAATTCATTGAAAACGACTGTAAACACATGAGAACTTGTTTAGCACAGCTGAAAGAGAATCTCCAAGTCAGTTCTTAGTGTAGAAAAGGTAGCTAAGATCCGGGAAATCCTTAATTCGAGTTAAGATCACATGAAACACTGTATGAATCCTATATTCTTTACTTAAAGGAAACTAGAGTGGTAAATGTGTGTTATACAAGGCAGAATACCATTGAAATAGAGAAAGAAACACTTTCGAAAGCTTTGGAAAGCCTTACACTTCACTGAAATGTAGTACTACACTGTATAACACAGTTGAGAGACAATGTTCCAGAGCTGCCTCAGTTCATAACAGTGTGTAGGAAGTTGTTTGATAAAGTGGGCAAAGCTTATACTTGGGCCAGAAGGCAGAATATAAGAAACTGCATGAAAACATGAATAATTCATTGAAAACGACTGTAAACACATGAGAACTTGTTTAGCACAGCTGAAAGAGAATCTCCAAGTCAGTTCTTAGTGTAGAAAAGGTAGCTAAGATCCGGGAAATCCTTAATTCGAGTTAAGATCACATGAAACACTGTATGAATCCTATATTCTTTACTTAAAGGAAACTAGAGTGGTAAATGTGTGTTATACAAGGCAGAATACCATTGAAATAGAGAAAGAAACACTTTCGGCAGCTTTGGAAAGGCTTACACTTCACTGAAATGTAGTACTACACTCTATAACACAGTTGAGAGACAATGTTCCCTAGCTGCCTCAGTTCATAACAGAGTGTAGGAAGGTGTTTGATAAAGTGGGCAAAGCTTATACTTGGGCCAGAAGGCAGAATATAGGAAACTACATGAAAACATGAATAATTCAGTGAAAATGACTGTAAACACATGAGAACTTGTTTAGAACAGCTGAAAGAGAATCTCTAAATCAGTTCTTAGTGTAGAAAAGGTAGCTAAGATAAGGGAAATTCTTAATTCGAGTTAAGATAACATCAAATACTGTATGAATCCTATATTCATTACTTAAAGGAGACTAGAGTGGTAAATGTGTGTTATACAAGGCAGAATACCATTGAAATAGAGAAAGAAACACGTTCGGCAGCTTTGGAAAGCCTTACACTACACTGACATGTAGTACTACACTCTATAACACAGTTCAGAGACAATGTTCCCTAGCTCCCTCAGTTCATAACAGTGTGTAGGAAGTTGTTTGATAAGGTGGGCAAAGCTTATACTTGGGCCAGAAGGCAGAATATAGGAAACTACATGAAAACATGAATAATTCATTGAAAATGACTGTAAACGGATGAGAACTTGTTTAGAACAGCTGAAAGAGAATCTCCAACTCGGTTCTTAGTGTAGAAAAGGTAGCTAAGATAAGGGAAATCCTTAATACCAGTTAAGATACCATGAAACATTGTATGAATCCTATATTCTTTACTTAAAGGAAACTAGAGTGGTAAATGTGTGTTATACAAGGCAGAATACCATTGAAATAGAGAAAGAAACACTTTCGGCAGCTTTGGAAAGGCTTACACTTCACTGAAATGTAGTACTACACTCTATAACACAGTTGATAGACAATGTTCCAGAGCTGCCTCAGTTCATAACAGTGTGTAGGAAGTTGTTTGATAAAGTGGGCAAAGCTTATACTTGGGCCAGAAGGCAGAATATAAGAAACTGCATGAAAACATGAATAATTCATTGAAAACGACTGTAAACACATGAGAACTTGTTTAGCACAGCTGAAAGAGAATCTCCAAGTCAGTTCTTAGTGTAGAAAAGGTAGCTAAGATCCGGGAAATCCTTAATTCGAGTTAAGATCACATGAAACACTGTATGAATCCTATATTCTTTACTTAAAGGAAACTAGAGTGGTAAATGTGTGTTATACAAGGCAGAATACCATTGAAATAGAGAAAGAAACACTTTCGGCAGCTTTGGAAAGGCTTACACTTCACTGAAATGTAGTACTACACTCTATAACACAGTTGAGAGACAATGTTCCCTAGCTGCCTCAGTTCATAACAGAGTGTAGGAAGGTGTTTGATAAAGTAGGCAAAGCTTATACTTGGGCCAGAAGGCAGAATATAGGAAACTACATGAAAACATGAATAATTCAGTGAAAATGACTGTAAACAGATGAGAACTTGTTTAGAACAGCTGAAAGAGAAACTCCAAGTCAGTTCTTAGTGTAGAAAAGGTAGCTAAGATAAGGGAAATCCTTAATACCAGTTAAGATACCATGAAACATTGTATGAATCCTATATTCTTTACTTAAAGGAAACTAGAGTGGTAAATGTGTGTTATACAAGGCAGAATACCATTGAAATAGAGAAAGAAACACGTTCGGCAGCTTTGGAAAGCCTTACACTACACTGAAATGTAGTACTACACTCTATAACACAGTTCAGAGACAATGTTCCCTAGCTCCCGCAGTTCATAACAGTGTGTAGGAAGTTGTTTGATAAGGTGGGCAAAGCTTATACTTGGGCCAGAAGGCAGAATATAGGAAACTACATGAAAACATGAATAATTCATTGAAAATGACTGTAAACGGATGAGAACTTGTTTAGAACAGCTGAAAGAGAATCTCCAAGTCGGTTCTTAGTGTAGAAAAGGTAGCTAAGATAAGGGAAATCCTTAATACCAGTTAAGATACCATGAAACATTGTATGAATCCTATATTCTTTACTTAAAGGAAACTAGAGTGGTAAATGTGTGTTATACAAGGCAGAATACCATTGAAATAGAGAAAGAAACACTTTCGGCAGCTTTGGAAAGGCTTACACTTCACTGAAATGTAGTACTACACTCTATAACACAGTTGAGAGACAATGTTCCAGAGCTGCCTCAGTTCATAACAGTGTGTAGGAAGTTGTTTGATAAAGTGGGCAAAGCTTATACTTGGGCCAGAAGGCAGAATATAAGAAACTGCATGAAAACATGCATAATTCATTGAAAACGACTGTAAACACATGAGAACTTGTTTAGCACAGCTGAAAGAGAATCTCCAAGTCAGTTCTTAGTGTAGAAAAGGTAGCTAAGATCCGGGAAATCCTTAATTCGAGTTAAGATCACATGAAACACTGTATGAATCCTATATTCTTTACTTAAAGGAAACTAGAGTGGTAAATGTGTGTTATACAAGGCAGAATACCATTGAAATAGAGAAAGAAACACTTTCGGCAGCTTTGGAAAGGCTTACACTTCACTGAAATGTAGTACTACACTCTATAACACAGTTGAGAGACAATGTTCCCTAGCTGCCTCAGTTCATAACAGAGTGTAGGAAGGTGTTTGATAAAGTAGGCAAAGCTTATACTTGGGCCAGAAGGCAGAATATAGGAAACTACATGAAAACATGAATAATTCAGTGAAAATGACTGTAAACAGATGAGAACTTGTTTAGAACAGCTGAAAGAGAAACTCCAAGTCAGTTCTTAGTGTAGAAAAGGTAGCTAAGATAAGGGAAATCCTTAATACCAGTTAAGATACCATGAAACATTGTATGAATCCTATATTCTTTACTTAAAGGAAACTAGAGTGGTAAATGTGTGTTATACAAGGCAGAATACCATTGAAATAGAGAAAGAAACACTTTCGGCAGCTTTGGAAAGGCTTACACTTCACTGAAATGTAGTACTACAATCTATAACACAGTTGATAGACAATGTTCCCTAGCTTCCTCAGTTCATAACAGAGTGTAGGAAGGTTTTTGATAAAGTGGGCAAAGCTTATACTTGGGCCAGAAGGCAGAATATAGGAAACTACATGAAAACATGAATAATTCAGTGAAAATGACTGTAAACAGATGAGAACTTGTTTAGAACTGCTGAAAGAGAATCTCCAAGTCAGTTCTTAGTGTAGAAAAGGTAGCTGAGATAAGGAAAATCCTTAATTCGAGTTAAGATAACATCAAACACTGTATGAATCCTATATTCATTACTTAAAGGAGACTAGAGTGGTAAATGTGTGTTATACAAGGCAGAATACCATTGAAATAGAGAAAGAAACAAGTTCGGCAGCTTTGGAAAGCCTTACACTTCACTGAAATGTAGTACTACACTCTATAACACAGTTGAGAGACAATGTTCCCTAGCTCCCTCAGTTCATAACAGTGTGTAGGAAGTTGTTTGATAAAGTGGCCAAAGCTTATACTTGGGCCAGAAGGCAGAATATAGGAAACTACATGAAAACTTGAATAATTCAGTGAAAATGACTGTAAACAGATGAGAACTTGTTTAGAACAGCTGAAAGAGAATCTCCAAGTCAGTTCTTAGTGTAGAAAAGGTAGCTAAGATAAGGAAAATCCTTAATTCGAGTTAAGATAACATCAAACACTGTATGAATCCTATATTCATTACTTAAAGGAGACTAGAGTGGTAAATGTGTGTTATAAAAGGCAGAATACCATTGAAATAGAGAAAGAAACAAGTTCGGCAGCTTTGGAAAGCCTTACACTTCACTGAAATGTAGTACTGCACTCTATAACACAGTTGAGAGAAAATGTTCCCTAGCTCCCTCAGTTCATAACAGTGTGTAGGAAGTTGTTTGATAAAGTGGCCAAATCTTATACTTGGGCCAGAAGGCAGAATATAGGAAACTACATGAAAACATGAATAATTCAGTGAAAATGACTGTAAACAGATGAGAACTTGTTTAGAACAGCTGAAAGAGAATCTCCAAGTCAGTTCCTAGTGTAGAAAAGGTAGCTAAGATAATGGAAATCCTTAATTCTAGTTAAGATAACATCAAACACTGTATGAATCCTATATTCATTACTTAAAGGAGACTAGAGTGGTAAATGTGTGTTATACAAGGCAGAATACCATTGAAATAGAGAAAGAAACACGTTCGGCAGCTTTGGAAAGCCTTACACTACACTGAAATGTAGTACTACACTCTATAACACAGTTCAGAGACAATGTTCCCTAGCTCCCTCAGTTCATAACAGTGTGTAGGAAGTTGTTTGATAAGGTGGGCAAAGCTTATACTTGGGCCAGAAGGCAGAATATAGGAAACTACATGAAAACATGAATAATTCATTAAAATGACTGTAAACAGATGAGAACTTGTTTAGAACAGCTGAAAGAGAATCTCCAAGTCAGTTCTTAGTGTAGAAAAGGTAGATAAGATAAGGGAAATCCTTAATTCCAGTTAAGATCACATGAAACACTCTATGAATCCTATATTCTTTACTTAAAGGAGACTAGAGTGGTAAATGTGTGTTATACAAGGCAGAATACCATTGAAATAGAGAAACAAACACGTTCGGCAGCTTTGGAAAGCCTTACACTTCACTGAAATATAGTACTACACTCTATAACACAGTTGAGAGACAATGTTCCCGAGCTGCCTCAGTTCATAACAGTGTGTAGGAAGTTGTTTGATAAAGTGGGCAAAGCTTATACTTGGGCCCGAAGGCAGAACATAGGAAACTACATGAAAACATAAATAATTCAGTGAAAATGACTGTAAACAGATGAGAACTTGTTTAGAACAGATGAAAAATATTCTCCAAGTCAGTTCTTAGTGTAGAAAAGGTAGCTAAGATAAGGAAAATCCTTAATTGGAGTTCAGATAACATCAAACACTGTATGAATCCTATATTCATTACTTACAGGAGACTAGAGTGGTAAATGTGTGTTATACAAGGCAGAATACCATTGAAATAGAGAAAGAAACAAGTTCGGCAGCTTTGGAAAGCCTTACACTTCACTGAAATGTAGTACTACACTCTATAACACAGTTGAGAGACAATGTTCCCTAGCTCCCTCAGTTCATAACAGTGTGTAGGAAGTTGTTTGATAAAGTGGCCAAAGCTTATGCTTGGGCCAGAAGGCAGAATATAGGAAACTACATGAAAACTTGAATAATTCAGTGAAAATGACTGTAAACAGATGAGAACTAGTTTAGAACAGCTGAAAGAGAATCTCCAAGTCAGTTCTTAGTGTAGAAAAGGTAGCTAAGATAAGGAAAATCCTTAATTCGAGTTAAGATAACATCAAACACTGTATGAATCCTATATTCATTACTTAAAGGAGACTAGAGTGGTAAATGTGTGTTATAAAAGGCAGAATACCATTGAAATAGAGAAAGAAACAAGTTCGGCAGCTTTGGAAAGCCTTACACTTCACTGAAATGTAGTACTGCACTCTATAACACAGTTGAGAGAAAATGTTCCCTAGCTCCCTCAGTTCATAACAGTGTGTAGGAAGTTGTTTGATAAAGTGGCCAAATCTTATACTTGGGCCAGAAGGCAGAATATAGGAAACTACATGAAAACATGAATAATTCAGTGAAAATGACTGTAAACAGATGAGAACTTGTTTAAAACAGCTGAAAGAGAATCTCCAAGTCAGTTCCTAGTGTAGAAAAGGTAGCTAAGATAATGGAAATCCTTAATTCTAGTTAAGATAACATCAAACACTGTATGAATCCTATATTCATTACTTAAAGGAGACTAGAGTGGTAAATGTGTGTTATACAAGGCAGAATACCATTGAAATAGAGAAAGAAACACGTTCGGCAGCTTTGGAAAGCCTTACACTACACTGAAATGTAGTACTACACTCTATAACACAGTTCAGAGACAATGTTCCCTAGCTCCCTCAGTTCATAACAGTGTGTAGGAAGTTGTTTGATAAGGTGGGCAAAGCTTATACTTGTGCCAGAAGGCAGAATATAGGAAACTACATGAAAACATGAATAATTCATTGAAAATGACTGTAAACAGATGAGAACTTGTTTAGAACAGCTGAAAGAGAATCTCCAAATCAGTTCTTAGTGCAGAAAAGGTAGCTAAGATCCGGGAAATACTTAATTCAAGTTAAGATGACTTGAAACACTCTATGAATCCTATATTGTTACTTAAAGGAGACTACAGTGGTAAATGTGTGTTATACAAGGCAGAATACCATTGAAATAGAGAAAGAAACACGTTCGGCAGCTTTGGAAAGGCTTACACTTCACTGAAATGTAGTACTACAGTCTATAACACAGTTGAGAGACAATGTTCCCTAGCTGCCTCAGTTCATAACAGAGTGTAGGAAGGTGTTTGATAAAGTAGGCAAAGCTTATACTTGGGCCAGAAGGCAGAATATAGGAAACTACATGAAAACATGAATAATTCAGTGAAAATGACTGTAAACAGATGAGAACTTGTTTAGAACAGCTGAAAGAGAAACTCCAAGTCAGTTCTTATTGTAGAAAAGGTAGCTAAGATAAGGAAAATCTTTACTTCGAGTTAAGATAACATCAAACACTGTATGAATCCTATATTCATTACTTAAAGGAGACTAGAGTGGTAAATGTGTGTTATACAAGGCAGAATACCATTGAAATAGAGAAAGAAACAAGTTCGGCAGCTTTGGAAAGCCTTACACTTCACTGAAATGTAGTACTACACTCTATAACACAGTTGAGAGACAATGTTCCCTAGCTCCCTCAGTTCATAACAGTGTGTAGGAAGCTGTTTGATAAAGTGGCCAAAGCTTATACTTGGGCCAGAAGGTAGAATATAGGAAACTACATGAAAACATGAATAATTCAGTGAAAATGACTGTAAACAGATGAGAACTTGTTTAGAACAGCTGAAAGAGAATCTCCAAGTCAGTTCTTAGTGTAGAAAAGGTAGCTAAGATAAGGGAAATCCTTAATTCGAGTTAAGATAACATCAAACACTGTATGAATCCTATATTCATTACTTAAAGGAGACTAGAGTGGTAAATGTGTGTTATACAATGCAGAATACCATTGAAATAGAGAAAGAAACACTTTCGGCAGCTTTGGAAAGGCTTACACTTCACATAAATGTAGTACTACACTCTATAACACAGTTGAGAGACAATGTTCCCTAGCTGCCTCAGTTCATAACAGAGTGTAGGAAGGTGTTTGATAAAGTAGGCAAAGCTTATACTTGGGCCAGAAGGCAGAATATAGGAAACTACATGAAAACATGAATAATTCAGTGAAAATGACTGTAAACAGATGAGAACTTGTTTAGAACAGCTTAAAGAGAATCTCCAAGTCAGTTCTTAGTGTAGAAAAGGTAGCTAAGATAAGGGAAATCCTTAATTCGATTTAAGATCACATGAAACACTGTATGAATCCTATATTCTTTACTTAAAGGAGACTAGAGTGGTAAATGTGTGTTATATAAGGCAGAATACCATTGAAATAGAGAAAGAAACACGTTTGGCAGCTTTGGAAAGCCTTACACTTCACTGAAATGTAGTACTACACTCTATAACACAGTTGAGAGACAATGTTCCCTAGCTCACTCAGTTCATAACAGTGTGTAGGAAGTTGTTTGATAAAGTGGCCAAAGCTTATACTTGGGCCAGAAGGCAAAATATAGGAAAATACATGAAAACATGAATAATTCACTGAAAATGAATGTAAACAGATGAGAACTTGTTTAGAACAGCTTAAAGAGAATCTCCAAGTCAGTTCTTAGTGTAGAAAAGGTAGCTAAGATAAGGGAAATCCTTAATTCGATTTAAGATCACATGAAACACTGTATGAATCCTATATTCTTTACTTAAAGGAGACTAGAGTGGTAAATGTGTGTTATATAAGGCAGAATACCATTGAAATAGAGAAAGAAACACGTTTGGCAGCTTTGGAAAGCCTTACACTTCACTGAAATGTAGTACTACACTCTATAACACAGTTGAGAGACAATGTTCCCTAGCTCACTCAGTTCATAACAGTGTCTAGGAAGTTGTTTGATAAAGTGGGCAAAGCTTATACTTGGGCCAGAAGGCCGAATATAGGAAACTACATGAAAACATGAATAATTCATTGAAAATGACTGTAAACAGATGAGAACTTGTTTAGAACAGCTGAAAGAGAATCTCCAAGTCAGTTCTTAGTGTAGAAAAGGTAGCTAAGATAAGGAAAATCCTTAATTCGAGTTAAGATAACATCAAACACTGTATGAATCCTATATTCATTACTTAAAGGAGACTAGAGTGGTAAATGTGTGTTATACAAGGCAGAATACCATTGAAATAGAGAAAGAAACACGTTCGGCAGCTTTGGAAAGCCTTACACTTCACTGAATCGTAGTACTACACTCTATACCACAGTTGAGAGACAATGTTCCCTAGCTCCCTCAGTTCATAACAGTGTGTAGGAAGTTGTTTGATAAAGTGGGCAAAGCTTATACTTGGGCCAGAAGGCAAAATATAGGAAAATACATGAAAACATGAATAATTCACTGAAAATGAATGTAAACAGATGAGAACTTGTTTAGAACAGCTGAAAGAGAATCTCCAAGTCAGTTCTTAGTGTAGAAAAGGTAGCTAAGATAAGGGAAATCCTTAATACCAGTTAACATCACATGAAACACTATATGAATCCTATATTCTTTACTTAAAGGAGACTAGAGTGGTAAATGTGTGTTATACAAGGCAGAATACCATTGAAATAGAGAAAGAAACACTTTCGGCAGCTTTGGAAAGCCTTACACTTCACTGAAATGTAGTACTACACTCTATAACACAGTTGAGAGACTATGTTCCTAGCTCCCTCAGTTCATAACAGTGTGTAGGAAGTTGTTTGATAAAGTGGGCAAAGCTTATACTTGGGCCTGAAGGCAGAATATAGGAAACTACATGAAAACATGAATAATTCATTGAAAATGACTGTAAACAGATGAGAACTTGTTTAGAACAGCTGAAAGAGAATCTCCAAGTCAGTTCTTATTGTAGAAAAGGTAGCTAAGATCCGGGAAATCCTTAATTCGAGTTAAGATCACATGAAACACTGTATGAATCCTATATTCTTTACTTAAAGGAGACTAGAGTGGTAAATGTGTGTTATATAAGGCAGAATACCATTGAAATAGAGAAAGAAACACGTTTGGCAGCTTTGGAAAGCCTTACACTTCACTGAAATGTAGTACTACACTCTATAACACAGTTGAGAGACAATGTTCCCTAGCTCACTCAGTTCATAACAGTGTGTAGGAAGTTGTTTGATAAAGTGGGCAAAGCTTATACTTGGGCCAGAAGGCAGAATATAGGAAACTACATGAAAACATGAATAATTCATTGAAAATGACTGTAAACAGATGAGAACTTGTTTAGAACAGCTGAAAGAGAATCTCCAAGTCAGTTCTTAGTGTAGAAAAGGTAGCTAAGATAAGGGAAATCCTTAATACCAGTTAAGATACCATGAAACATTGTATGAATCCTATATTCTTTACTTAAAGGAAACTAGAGTGGTAAATGTGTGTTATACAAGGCAGAATACCATTGAAATAGAGAAAGAAACACTTTCGGCAGTTTTGGAAAGGCTTACACTTCACTGAAATGTAGTACTACACTCTATAACACAGTTGAGAGACAATGTTCCAGAGCTGCCTCAGTTCATAACAGTGTGTAGGAAGTTGTTTGATAAAGTGGGCAAAGCTTATACTTGGGCCAGAAGGCAGAATATAAGAAACTGCATGAAAACATGCATAATTCATTGAAAACGACTGTAAACACATGAGAACTTGTTTAGCACAGCTGAAAGAGAATCTCCAAGTCAGTTCTTAGTGTAGAAAAGGTAGCTAAGATCCGGGAAATCCTTAATTCGAGTTAAGATCACATGAAACACTGTATGAATCCTATATTCTTTACTTAAAGGAAACTAGAGTGGTAAATGTGTGTTATACAAGGCAGAATACCATTGAAATAGAGAAAGAAACACTTTCGGCAGCTTTGGAAAGGCTTACACTTCACTGAAATGTAGTACTACACTCTATAACACAGTTGAGAGACAATGTTCCCTAGCTGCCTCAGTTCATAACAGAGTGTAGGAGGGTGTTTGATAAAGTAGGCAAAGCTTATACTTGGGCCAGAAGGCAGAATATAGGAAACTACATGAAAACATGAATAATTCAGTGAAAATGACTGTAAACAGATGAGAACTTGTTTAGAACAGCTGAAAGAGAAACTCCAAGTCAGTTCTTAGTGTAGAAAAGGTAGCTAAGATAAGGGAAATCCTTAATACCAGTTAAGATACCATGAAACATTGTATGAATCCTATATTCTTTACTTAAAGGAAACTAGAGTGGTAAATGTGTGTTATACAAGGCAGAATACCATTGAAATAGAGAAAGAAACACTTTCGGCAGCTTTGGAAAGGCTTACACTTCACTGAAATGTAGTACTACACTCTATAACACAGTTGAGAGACAATGTTCCCTAGCTGCCTCAGTTCATAACAGAGTGTAGGAAGGTGTTTGATAAAGTGGGCAAAGCTTATACTTGGGCCAGAAGGCAGAATATAGGAAACTACATGAAAACATGAATAATTCAGTGAAAATGACTGTAAACAGATGAGAACTTGTTTAGAACTGCTGAAAGAGAATCTCCAAGTCAGTTCTTAGTGTAGAAAAGGTAGCTGAGATAAGGAAAATCCTTAATTCGAGTTAAGATAACATCAAACACTGTATGAATCCTATATTCATTACTTAAAGGAGACTAGAGTGGTAAATGTGTGTTATACAAGGCAGAATACCATTGAAATAGAGAAAGAAACAAGTTCGGCAGCTTTGGAAAGCCTTACACTTCACTGAAATGTAGTACTACACTCTATAACACAGTTGAGAGACAATGTTCCCTAGCTCCCTCAGTTCATAACAGTGTGTAGGAAGTTGTTTGATAAGGTGGGCAAAGCTTATACTTGGGCCAGAAGGCAGAATATAGGAAACTACATGAAAACATGAATAATTCATTAAAATGACTGTAAACAGATGAGAACTTGTTTAGAATAGCTGAAAGAGAATCTCCAAGTCAGTTCTTAGTGTAGAAAAGGTAGATAAGATAAGGGAAATCCTTAATTCCAGTTAAGATCACATGAAACACTCTATGAATCCTATATTCTTTACTTAAAGGAGACTAGAGTGGTAAATGTGTGTTATACAAGGCAGAATACCATTGAAATAGAGAAACAAACACGTTCGGCAGCTTTGGAAAGCCTTACACTTCACTGAAATATAGTACTACACTCTATAACACAGTTGAGAGACAATGTTCC
Organism: Pipistrellus hanaki; assembly: GCF_964339955.1. Taxonomy (NCBI): domain Eukaryota; kingdom Metazoa; phylum Chordata; class Mammalia; order Chiroptera; family Vespertilionidae; genus Pipistrellus; species Pipistrellus hanaki. The sequence goes on from NC_140511.1 coordinate 1,392,954, forward strand.
CGAGCTGCCTCAGTTCATAACAGTGTGTAGGAAGTTGTTTGATAAAGTGGGCAAAGCTTATACTTGGGCCCGAAGGCAGAACATAGGAAACTACATGAAAACATAAATAATTCAGTGAAAATGACTGTAAACAGATGAGAACTTGTTTAGAACAGATGAAAAATATTCTCCAAGTCAGTTCTTAGTGTAGAAAAGGTAGCTAAGATAAGGAAAATCCTTAATTGGAGTTCAGATAACATCAAACACTGTATGAATCCTATATTCATTACTTACAGGAGACTAGAGTGGTAAATGTGTGTTATACAAGGCAGAATACCATTGAAATAGAGAAAGAAACAAGTTCGGCAGCTTTGGAAAGCCTTACACTTCACTGAAATGTAGTACTACACTCTATAACACAGTTGAGAGACAATGTTCCCTAGCTCCCTCAGTTCATAACAGTGTGTAGGAAGTTGTTTGATAAAGTGGCCAAAGCTTATGCTTGGGCCAGAAGGCAGAATATAGGAAACTACATGAAAACTTGAATAATTCAGTGAAAATGACTGTAAACAGATGAGAACTTGTTTAGAACAGCTGAAAGAGAATCTCCAAGTCAGTTCTTAGTGTAGAAAAGGTAGCTAAGATAAGGAAAATCCTTAATTCGAGTTAAGATAACATCAAACACTGTATGAATCCTATATTCATTACTTAAAGGAGACTAGAGTGGTAAATGTGTGTTATAAAAGGCAGAATACCATTGAAATAGAGAAAGAAACAAGTTCGGCAGCTTTGGAAAGCCTTACACTTCACTGAAATGTAGTACTGCACTCTATAACACAGTTGAGAGAAAATGTTCCCTAGCTCCCTCAGTTCATAACAGTGTGTAGGAAGTTGTTTGATAAAGTGGCCAAATCTTATACTTGGGCCAGAAGGCAGAATATAGGAAACTACATGAAAACATGAATAATTCAGTGAAAATGACTGTAAACAGATGAGAACTTGTTTAAAACAGCTGAAAGAGAAACTCCAAGTCAGTTCCTAGTGTAGAAAAGGTAGCTAAGATAATGGAAATCCTTAATTCTAGTTAAGATAACATCAAACACTGTATGAATCCTATATTCATTACTTAAAGGAGACTAGAGTGGTAAATGTGTGTTATACAAGGCAGAATACCATTGAAATAGAGAAAGAAACACGTTCGGCAGCTTTGGAAAGCCTTACACTACACTGAAATGTAGTACTACACTCTATAACACAGTTCAGAGACAATGTTCCCTAGCTCCCTCAGTTCATAACAGTGTGTAGGAAGTTGTTTGATAAGGTGGGCAAAGCTTATACTTGTGCCAGAAGGCAGAATATAGGAAACTACATGAAAACATGAATAATTCATTGAAAATGACTGTAAACACATGAGAACTTGTTTAGAACAGCTGAAAGAGAATCTCCAAATCAGTTCTTAGTGCAGAAAAGGTAGCTAAGATCCGGGAAATACTTAATTCAAGCTAAGATGACTTGAAACACTCTATGAATCCTATATTGTTACTTAAAGGAGACTACAGTGGTAAATGTGTGTTATACAAGGCAGAATACCATTGAAATAGAGAAAGAAACACGTTCGGCAGCTTTGGAAAGGCTTACACTTCACTGAAATGTAGTACTACAGTCTATAACACAGTTGAGAGACAATGTTCCCTAGCTGCCTCAGTTCATAACAGAGTGTAGGAAGGTGTTTGATAAAGTAGGCAAAGCTTATACTTGGGCCAGAAGGCAGAATATAGGAAACTACATGAAAACATGAATAATTCAGTGAAAATGACTGTAAACAGATGAGAACTTGTTTAGAACAGCTGAAAGAGAAACTCCAAGTCAGTTCTTATTGTAGAAAAGGTAGCTAAGATAAGGAAAATCTTTACTTCGAGTTAAGATAACATCAAACACTGTATGAATCCTATATTCATTACTTAAAGGAGACTAGAGTGGTAAATGTGTGTTATACAAGGCAGAATACCATTGAAATAGAGAAAGAAACAAGTTCGGCAGCTTTGGAAAGCCTTACACTTCACTGAAATGTAGTACTACACTCTATAACACAGTTGAGAGACAATGTTCCCTAGCTCCCTCAGTTCATAACAGTGTGTAGGAAGCTGTTTGATAAAGTGGCCAAAGCTTATACTTGGGCCAGAAGGTAGAATATAGGAAACTACATGAAAACATGAATAATTCAGTGAAAATGACTGTAAACAGATGAGAACTTGTTTAGAACAGCTGAAAGAGAATCTCCAAGTCAGTTCTTAGTGTAGAAAAGGTAGCTAAGATAAGGGAAATCCTTAATTCGAGTTAAGATAACATCAAACACTGTATGAATCCTATATTCATTACTTAAAGGAGACTAGAGTGGTAAATGTGTGTTATACAATGCAGAATACCATTGAAATAGAGAAAGAAACACTTTCGGCAGCTTTGGAAAGGCTTACACTTCACATAAATGTAGTACTACACTCTATAACACAGTTGAGAGACAATGTTCCCTAGCTGCCTCAGTTCATAACAGAGTGTAGGAAGGTGTTTGATAAAGTAGGCAAAGCTTATACTTGGGCCAGAAGGCAGAATATAGGAAACTACATGAAAACATGAAAAATTCAGTGAAAATGACTGTAAACAGATGAGAACTTGTTTAGAACTGCTGAAAGAGAATCTCCAAGTCAGTTCTTAGTGTAGAAAAGGTAGCTGAGATAAGGAAAATTCTTCATTCGAGTTAAGATAACATCAAACACTGTATGAATCCTATATTCATTACTTAAAGGAGACTAGAGTGGTAAATGTGTGTTATAAAAGGCAGAATACCATTGAAATAGAGAAAGAAACACGTTTGGCAGCTTTGGAAAGCCTTACACTTCACTGAATCGTAGTACTACACTCTATAACACAGTTGAGAGACAATGTTCCCTAGCTCACTCAGTTCATAACAGTGTGTAGGAAGTTGTTTGATAAAGTGGCCAAAGCTTATACTTGGGCCAGAAGGCAAAATATAGGAAAATACATGAAAACATGAATAATTCACTGAAAATGAATGTAAACAGATGAGAACTTGTTTAGAACAGCTGAAAGAGAATCTCCAAGTCAGTTCTTAGTGTAGAAAAGGTAGCTAAGATAAGGGAAATCCTTAATTCGATTTAAGATCACATGAAACACTGTATGAATCCTATATTCTTTACTTAAAGGAGACTAGAGTGGTAAATGTGTGTTATATAAGGCAGAATACCATTGAAATAGAGAAAGAAACACGTTTGGCAGCTTTGGAAAGCCTTACACTTCACTGAAATGTAGTACTACACTCTATAACACAGTTGAGAGACAATGTTCCCTAGCTCACTCAGTTCATAACAGTGTCTAGGAAGTTGTTTGATAAAGTGGGCAAAGCTTATACTTGGGCCAGAAGGCCGAATATAGGAAACTACATGAAAACATGAATAATTCATTGAAAATGACTGTAAACAGATGAGAACTTGTTTAGAACAGCTGAAAGAGAATCTCCAAGTCAGTTCTTAGTGTAGAAAAGGTAGCTAAGATAAGGAAAATCCTTAATTCGAGTTAAGATAACATCAAACACTGTATGAATCCTATATTCATTACTTAAGGGAGACTAGAGTGGTAAATGTGTGTTATACAAGGCAGAATACCATTGAAATAGAGAAAGAAACAAGTTTGGCAGCTTTGGAAAGCCTTACACTTCAATGAAATGTAGTACTACACTCTATAACACAGTTGAGAGACAATGTTCCCTAGCTCCCTCAGTTCATAACAGTGTGTAGGAAGTTGTTTGATAAAGTGGCCAAAGCTTATACTTGGGCCAGAAGGCAGAATATAGGAAACTACATGAAAACATGAATAATTCAGTGAAAATGACTGTAAACAGATGAGAACTTGTTTAGAACTGCTGAAAGAGAATCTCCAAGTCAGTTCTTAGTGTAGAAAAGATAGCTAAGATAAGGAAAATCCTTCATTCGAGTTAAGATAACATCAAACACTGTATGAATCCTATATTCATTACTTAAAGGAGACTAGAGTGGTAAATGTGTGTTATACAAGGCAGAATACCATTGAAATAGAGAAAGAAACACGTTCGGCAGCTTTGGAAAGCCTTACACTTCACTGAATCGTAGTACTACACTCTATACCACAGTTGAGAGACAATGTTCCCTAGCTCCCTCAGTTCATAACAGTGTGTAGGAAGTTGTTTGATAAAGTGGGCAAAGCTTATACTTGGGCCAGAAGGCAAAATATAGGAAACTACATGAAAACATGAATAATTCACTGAAAATGAATGTAAACAGATGAGAACTTGTTTAGAACAGCTGAAAGAGAATCTCCAAGTCAGTTCTTAGTGTAGAAAAGGTAGCTAAGATCCGGGAAATCCTTAATTCGAGTTAAGATCACATGAAACACTGTAGGAATCCTATATTCTTTACTTAAAGGAGACTGGAGTTGTAAATGTGTGTTTTACAAGGCAGAATACCATTGAAATAGAGAAAGAAACACTTTCGTCAGCTTTGGAAAGCCTTACACTTCACTGAAATATAGTACTACACTCTGTAACACAGTTGAGAGACAATGTTCCCGAGCTGCCTTAGTTCAAAACAGTGTGTATTAACTTGTTTGATAAAGTGGGCAAAGCTTATACTTGGACCAGAAGGCAGAATATAGGAAACTACATGAAAACATGGATAATTCAGAGAAAATGACTGTAAATAGATGAGAACTTGTTTAGAACAGCTCAAAGAGATTCTCCAGTCAATTCTTAGTGTAGTAAAGGTAGCTAAGATCCGGGAAATCCTTAATTCGAGTTCAGATCACATGAAACACTGTATGAATCCTATATTCTTTACTTAAAGGAGAATAGAGTGGTAAATGTGTGTTATACAAGGCAGAATACCATTGAAATAGAGAAAGAAACAAGTTTGGCAGCTTTGGAAAGCCTTACACTTCACTGAAATGTAGTACTACACTCTATAACACAGTTGAGAGACAATGTTCCCTAGCTCCCTCAGTTCATAACAGTGTGTAGGAAGTTGTTTGATAAAGTGGCCAAAGCTTATACTTGGGCCAGAAGGCAGAATATAGGAAACTACATGAAAACATGAATAATTCAGTGAAAATGACTGTAAACAGATGAGAACTTGTTTAGAACTGCTGAAAGAGAATCTCCAAGTCAGTTCTTAGTGTAGAAAAGGTAGCTGAGATAAGGAAAATCCTTCATTCGAGTTAAGATAACATCAAACACTGTATGAATCCTATATTCATTACTTAAAGGAGACTAGAGTGGTAAATGTGTGTTATACAAGGCAGAATACCATTGAAATAGAGAAAGAAACACGTTCGGCAGCTTTGGAAAGCCTTACACTTCACTGAAATGTAGTACTACACTCTATAACACAGTTGAGAGACAATGTTCCCTAGCTCCCTCAGTTCATAACAGTGTGTAGGAAGTTGTTTGATAAAGTGGGCAAAGCTTATACTTGGGCCAGAAGGCAAAATATAGGAAAATACATGAAAAGATGAATAATTCACTGAAAATGAATGTAAACAGATGAGAACTTGTTTAGAACAGCTGAAAGAGAATCTCCAAGTCAGTTCTTAGTGTAGAAAAGGTAGCTAAGATAAGGAAAATCCTTAATACCAGTTAACATCACATGAAACACTATATGAATCCTATATTCTTTACTTAAAGGAGACTAGAGTGGTAAATGTGTGTTACACAAGGCAGAATACCATTGAAATAGAGAAAGAAACACTTTCGGCAGCTTTGGAAAGCCTTACACTTCACTGAAATGTAGTACTACACTCTATAACACAGTTGAGAGACTATGTTCCTAGCTCCCTCAGTTCATAACAGTGTGTAGGAAGTTGTTTGATAAAGTGGGCAAAGCTTATACTTGGGCCTGAAGGCAGAATATAGGAAACTACATGAAAACATGAATAATTCATTGAAAATGACTATAAACAGATGAGAACTTGTTTAGAACAGCTGAAAGAGAATCTCCAAGTCAGTTCTTAGTGTAGAAAAGGTAGCTAAGATCCGGGAAATCCTTAATTCGAGTTAAGATCACATGAAACACTGTATGAATCCTATATTCTTTACTTAAAGGAGACTAGAGTGGTAAATGTGTGTTATATAAGGCAGAATACCATTGAAATAGAGAAAGAAACACGTTTGGCAGCTTTGGAAAGCCTTACACTTCACTGAAATGTAGTACTACACTCTATAACACAGTTGAGAGACAATGTTCCCTAGCTCACTCAGTTCATAACAGTGTGTAGGAAGTTGTTTGATAAAGTGGGCAAAGCTTATACTTGGGCCAGAAGGCAGATTATAGGAAACTACATGAAAACATGAATAATTCATTGAAAATGACTGTAAACAGATGAGAACTTGTTTAGAACAGCTGAAAGAGAATCTCCAAGTCAGTTCTTAGTGTAGAAAAGGTAGCTAAGATAAGGAAAATCCTTAATTCGAGATAAGATAACATCAAACACTGTATGAATCCTATATTCATTACTTAAAGGAGACTAGAGTGGTAAATGTGTGTTATACAAGGCAGAATACCATTGAAATAGAGAAAGAAACACGTTCGGCAGCTTTGGAAAGGCTTACACTTCACTGAAATGTAGTACTACACTCTATAACACAGTTGAGAGACAATGTTCCCGAGCTGCTTCAGTTCATAACAGTGTGTAGGAAGTTGTTTGATAACGTGGGCAAGCTTATACTTGGACCAGAAGGCAGAATATAGGAAACTACATGAAAACATGGATAATTCAAAAAAATGACTGTAAACAGATGAGAACTTGTTTAGAACAGCTCAAAGAGATTCTCCAAATCAGTTCTTAGTGTAGAAAAGGTAGCTAAGATCCGGGAAATCCTTAATTCGAGTTAAGATCACATGAAACACTGTAGGAATCCTATATTCTTTACTTAAAGGAGACTGGAGTTGTAAATGTGTGTTTTACAAGGCAGAATACCATTGAAATAGAGAAAGAAACACTTTCGTCAGCTTTGGAAAGCCTTACACTTCACTGAAATATAGTACTACACTCTGTAACACAGTTGAGAGACAATGTTCCCGAGCTGCCTCAGTTCAAAACAGTGTGTATTAAGTTGTTTGATAAAGTGGGCAAAGCTTATACTTGGACCAGAAGGCAGAATATAGGAAACTACATGAAAACATGGATAATTCAGAGAAAATGACTGTAAACAGATGAGAACTTGTTTAGAACAGCTCAAAGAGATTCTCCAGTCAATTCTTAGTGTAGTAAAGGTAGCTAAGATCCGGGAAATCCTTAATTCGAGTTCAGATCACATGAAACACTGTATGAATCCTATATTCTTTACTTAAAGGAGAATAGAGTGGTAAATGTGTGTTATACAAGGCAGAATACCATTGAAATAGAGAAAGAAACACGATCGGTAGCTTTGGAAAGCCTTACACTTCACTGAAATGTAGTACTACACTCTATAACACAGTTGAGAGACAATGTTCCCGAGCTGCCTCAGTTCATTACAGTGTGTAGGAAGTTCTTTGATAAAGGGGGCAAAGCTTATATTGGTGCAAAAGGCAGAATATAGGAAACTACATGAAAACATGGATAATTCAGAGAAAATGACTGTAAACAGATGAGAACTTGTTTAGAACCGCTCAAAGAGATTCTCCAGTCAGTTCTTAGCGCAGTAAAGGTAGCTAAGATCCGGGAAATCCTTAATTCGAGTTAAGATGACATGAAACACTGTATGAATCCTATATTCTTTACTTAAAGGAGACTAGAGTGGTAAATGTGTGTTATACAAGGCAGAATACCATTGAAATAGAGAAAGAAACACGTTCGGCAGCTTTGGAAAGCCTTATACTTCACTGAAATGTAGTACTACACTCTGTAACACAGTTGAGAGACAATGTTCCCGAGCTGCTTCAGTTCATAACAGTGTGTAGGAAGTTGTTTGATAACGTGGGCACAGCTTATACTTGGACCAGAAGGCAGAATATAGGAAACTACATGAAAACATGGATAATTCAGAGAAAATGACTGGAAACAGATGAGAACTTGTTTAGAACAGCTGAAAGAGATTCTCAAAATCAGTTCTTAGTGTAGAAAAGGTAGCTAAGATCCGGGAAATCCTTAATTCAAGTTAAGATCACATGAAAAACTGTATGAATCCTATATTCTTTACTTAAAGGAGACTGGAGTGGTAAATGTGTGTTTCACAAGGCAGAATACCATTGAAATAGAGAAAGAAACACGTTTGGCAGCTTCGGAAATCCTTACACTTCACTGAAATATAGTACTACACTCTGTAACACAGTTGAGAGACAATGTTCCCGAGCTGCCTCAGTTCAAAACAGTGTGTATTAAGTTGTTTGATAAAGTGGGCAAAGCTTATACTTGGACCAGAAGGCAGAATATAGGAAACTACATGAAAACATGGATAATTCAGAGAAAATGACTGTAAACAGATGAGAACTTGTTTAGAACCGCTCAAAGAGATTCTCCAGTCAGTTCTTAGCGTAGTAAAGGTAGCTAAGATCCGGGAAAACCTTAATTCGAGTTAAGATGACATGAAACACTGTATGAATCCTATATTCTTTACTTAAAGGAGACTACAGTGCTAAATGTGTATTATACGAGGTAGAATACCATTGAAATAGAGAATTAAACACGTTTGGCAGCTTTGGAAAGCCTTACACTTCACTGAAATGTAGTACTACACTCTATAACACAGTTGAGAGACAATGTTCGCGAGCTGCCTCAGTTCATAACAGTGTGTAGGAAGTTGTTTGATAAAGTGGGCAAAGCTTATACTTGGACCAGAAGGCAGAATATAGGAAACCACATGAAAACATGGATAATTCAGAGAAAATGACTGTAAACAGATGAGAATTTTTTAGAACAGCTCAAAGAAATTCTCCAAGTCAGTTCTTAGTGTAGAAAAGGTAGCTAAGATCCGGGAAATCCTTAATTCAAGTTAAGATCACAAGAGACACTGTTGTAATCCTATATTCTTTACTTAAAGGAGACTGGAGTGGTAAATGTGTGTTTTACAAGGCAGAATACCATTGAAATAGAGAAAAAAACACGTTTGGCAGCTTTGGAAGGCCTTACACTTCACTGAAATATAGTACTACACTCTGTAACACAGTTGAGCGACAATGTTCCCGAGCTGCCTCAGTTCATAACAGTGTGTAGGAAGTTGTTTGATAAAGTGGGCAAAGCTTAAACTTGGACCAGAAGGCAGAATATAGGAAACTACATGAAAACATGGATAATTCAGAGAAAATGACTGGAAACAGATGAGAACTTGTTTAGATCAGCTGAAAGAGATTCTCCAAATCAGTTCTTAGTGTAGAAAAGGTAGCTAAGATCCAGGAAATCCTTAATTCAAGTTAAGATGACTTGAAACACTCTATGAATCCTATATTCTTACTTAAAGGAGACTAGAGTGGTAAATGTGTGTTATACAAGGCAGAATACCATTGAAATAGAGAAAGAAACAAGTTCGGCAGCTTCGGAAAGCCTTACACATCACTGAAATGTAGTACTACACTCTATAACACAGTTGAGAGACAATGTTCCCGAACTGCCTCAGTTCATAACAGTGTGTAGGAAGTTGTTTGATAAAGTGGGCAAAGCTTATACTTGGTCAAGAAGGCAGAATATAGGAAACTAAATGAAAACATGGATAATTCAGAGAAAATGACTGGAAACAGATGAGAACTTGTTTAGAACTGCTGAAAGAGATTCTCCAAATCAGTTCTTAGTGTAGAAAAGGTAGCTAAGATCCGGGAAATCCTTAATTCGAGTTAAGATGACTTGAAACACTGTAGGAATCCTATATTCTTTACTTAAAGGAGACTGGAGTTGTAAATGTGTGTTTTACAAGGCAGAATACCATTGAAATAGAGAAAGAAACAAGTTCGGCAGCTTCGGAAAGCCTTACACTTCACTGAAATGTAGTACTACACTCTATAACACAGTTGAGAGACAATGTTCCCGAACTGCCTCAGTTCATAACAGTGTGTAGGAAGTTGTTTGATAAAGTGGGCAAAGCTTATACTTGGTCAAGAAGGCAGAATATAGGAAACTACATGAAAACATGGATAATTCAGAGAAAATGACTGTAAACAGATGAGAACTTGTTTAGAACAGCTCAAAGAGATTCTCCAGTCAGTTCTTATTGTAGTAAATGTAGCTAAGATCCGGGAAATCTTTAATTCGAGTTAAGATCACATGAAACACTGTATGAATCCTATATTCTTTACTTAAAGGAGACTAGAGTGCTAAATGTGAGTTAGACAAGGTAGAATACCATTGAAATAGAGAATTAAACACGTTTGGCAGCTTTGGACAGCCTTACACTTAACTAAAATGTAGTACAACACTCTATAACACAGTTGAGAGGCAATGTTCCCGAGCTGCCTCAGTTCATAACAGTGTGTAGGAAGTTGTTTGATAAAGTGGGCAAAGCTTAAACTTGGACCAGAAGGCAGAATATAGGAAACTACATGAAAACATGGATAATTCAGAGAAAATGACTGGAAACATATGAGAACTTGTTTAGAAGAGCTGAAAGAGATTCTCCAAATCAGTTCTTAGTGTAGAAAAGGTAGCTAAGATCCGGGAAATCCTTAATTCAAGTTAAGATCACATGAAACACTGTATGAATCCTATATTCTTTACTTAAAGGAGACTGGAGTGGTAAATGTGTGTTTCACAAGGCAGAATACCATTGAAATAGAGAAAGAAACACGTTTGGCAGCTTCGGAAATCCTTACACTTCACTGAAATATAGTACTACACTCTGTAACACAGTTGAGAGACAATGTTCCCGAGCTGCCTCAGTTCAAAACAGTGTGTATTAAGTTGTTTGATAAAGTGGGCAAAGCTTATACTTGGACCAGAAGGCAGAATATAGGAAACTACATGAAAACATGGATAATTCAGAGAAAATGACTGTAAACAGATGAGAACTTGTTTAGAACCGCTCAAAGAGATTCTCCAGTCAGTTCTTATTGTAGTAATTGTAGCTAAGATCCGGGAAATCCTTAATTCGAGTTAAGATCACATGAAACACTGTATGAATCCTATATTCTTTACTTAAAGGAGACTAGAGTGCTAAATGTGTATTATACGAGGTAGAATACCATTGAAATAGAGAATTAAACACGTTTGGCAGCTTTGGAAAGCCTTACACTTCACTGAAATGTAGTACTACACTCTATAACACAGTTGAGAGACAATGTTCGCGAGCTGCCTCAGTTCATAACAGTGTGTAGGAAGTTGTTTGATAAAGTGGGCAAAGCTTATACTTGGACCAGAAGGCAGAATATAGGAAACCACATGAAAACATGGATAATTCAGAGAAAATGACTGTAAACAGATGAGAATTTTTTAGAACAGCTCAAAGAAATTCTCCAAGTCAGTTCTTAGTGTAGAAAAGGTAGCTAAGATCCGGGAAATCCTTAATTCAAGTTAAGATCACAAGAGACACTGATGTAATCCTATATTCTTTACTTAAAGTAGACTGGAGTGGTAAATGTGTGTTTTACAAGGCAGAATACCATTGAAATAGAGAAAAAAACACGTTTGGCAGCTTTGGAAGGCCTTACACTTCACTGAAATATAGTACTACACTCTGTAACACAGTTGAGCGACAATGTTCCCGAGCTGCCTCAGTTCATAACAGTGTGTAGGAAGTTGTTTGATAAAGTGGGCAAAGCTTAAACTTGGACCGGAAGGCAGAATATAGGAAACTACATGAAAACATGGATAATTCAGAGAAAATGACTGGAAACAGATGAGAACTTGTTTAGAACAGCTGAAAGAGATTCTCCAAATCAGTTCTTAGTGTAGAAAAGGTAGCTAAGATCCGGGAAATCCTTAATTCAAGTTAAGATCACATGAGACACTGTAGTAATCCTATATTCTTTACTTAAAGGAGACTGGAGTGGTAAATGTGTGTTTTACAAGGCAGAATACCATTGAAATAGAGAAAAAAACACGTTTGGCAGCTTTGGAAAGCCTTACACTTCACTGAAATGTAGTACTACACTCTATAACACAGTTGAGAGACAATGTTCCCGAACTGCCTCAGTTCATAACAGTGTGTAGGAAGTTGTTTGATAAAGTGGGCAAAGCTTATACTTGGACAAGAAGGCAGAATATAGGAAACTACATGAAAACATGGATAATTCAGAGAAAATGACTGTAAACAGATGATAATTTTTTAGAACAGCTCAAAGAAATTCTCCAAGTCAGTTCTTAGTGTAGAAAAGGTAGCTAAGATCCGGGAAATCCTTAATTCAAGTTAAGATCACATGAGACACTGTTGTAATCCTATATTCTTTACTTAAAGGAGACTGGAGTGGTAAATGTGTGTTTTACAAGGCAGAATACCATTGAAATAGAGAAAAAAAACACGTTTGGCAGCTTTGGAAGGCCTTACACTTCACTGAAATATAGTACTACACTCTGTAACACAGTTGAGCGACAATGTTCCCGAGCTGCCTCAGTTCATAACAGTGTGTAGGAAGTTGTTTGATAAAGTGGGCAAAGCTTAAACTTGGACCAGAAGGCAGAATATAGGAAACTACATGAAAACATGGATAATTCAGAGAAAATGACTGGAAACAGATGAGAACTTGTTTAGATCAGCTGAAAGAGATTCTCCAAATCAGTTCTTAGTGTAGAAAAGGTAGCTAAGATCCAGGAAATCCTTAATTCAAGTTAAGATGACTTGAAACACTCTATGAATCCTATATTCTTACTTAAAGGAGACTAGAGTGGTAAATGTGTGTTATACAAGGCAGAATACCATTGAAATAGAGAAAGAAACAAGTTCGGCAGCTTTGGAAAGCCTTACACTTCACTGAAATGTAGTACTACACTCTATAACACAGTTGAGAGACAATGTTCCCGAACTGCCTCAGTTCATAACAGTGTGTAGGAAGTTGTTTGATAAAGTGGGCAAAGCTTATACTTGGTCAAGAAGGCAGAATATAGGAAACTAAATGAAAACATGGATAATTCAGAGAAAATGACTGGAAACAGATGAGAACTTGTTTAGAACTGCTGAAAGAGATTCTCCAAATCAGTTCTTAGTGTAGAAAAGGTAGCTAAGATCCGGGAAATCCTTAATTCGAGTTAAGATGACTTGAAACACTGTAGGAATCCTATATTCTTTACTTAAAGGAGACTGGAGTTGTAAATGTGTGTTTTACAAGGCAGAATACCATTGAAATAGAGAAAGAAACACTTTCGTAAGCTTTGGAAAGCCTTACACTTCACTGAAATATAGTACTACTCTCTGTAACACAGTTGAGAGACAATGTTCCCGAGCTGCCTCAGTTCATCACAGTGTGTAGGAGGTTGTTTGATAAAGTGGGCAAAGCTTATACTTGGACCAGAAGGCAGAATATAGGAAACTACATGAAAACATGGATAATTCAGAGAAAATGACTGGAAACAGATGAGAACTTGTTTAGAACTGCTGAAAGAGATTCTCCAAATCAGTTCTTAGTGTAGAAAAGGTAGCTTTATATCCGGGAAATCCTTAATTCGAGTTAAGATGACTTGAAACACTGTAGGAATCCTATATTCTTTAGTTAAAGGAGACTGGAGTTGTAAATGTGTGTTTTACAAGGCAGAATACCATTGAAATAGAGAAAGAAACACTTTCGTCAGCTTTGGAAAGCCTTACACTTCACTGAAATATAGTACTACACTCTGTAACACAGTTGAGAGAAAATGTTCCCGAGCTGCCTCAGTTCATAACAGTGTGTAGGAGGTTGTTTGATAAAGTGGGCAAAGCTTATACTTGGAACAGAAGGCAGAATATAGGAAACTACATGAAAACATGGATAATTCAGAGAAAATGACTGTAAACAGATGAGAACTTGTTTAGAACAGCTGAAAGAGATTCTCCAGTCAGTTCTTAGCGTAGTAAAGGTAGCTAAGATCCGGGAAATCCTTAATTCGAGTTAAGATCCCATGAAACACTGTATGAATCCTATATTCTTTACTTAAAGGAGACTGGAGTTGTAAATGTGTGTTTTACAAGGCAGAATACCATTGAAATAGAGAAAGAAACACTTTCGTCAGCTTTGGAAAGCCTTACACTTCACTGAAATATAGTACTACTCTGTGTAACACAGTTGAGAGACAATGTCCCCGAGCTGCCTCAGTTCATAACAGTGTGTAGGAGGTTCTTTGATAAAGTGGGCAAAGCTTATACTTGGACCAGAAGGCAGAATATAGGAAACTACATGAAAACATGGATAATTCAGAGAAAATGACTGTAAACAAATGAGAACTTGTTTAGAACAGCTGAAAGAGATTCTCCAGTCAGTTCTTAGCGTAGTAAAGGTAGCTAAGATCCGGGAAATCCTTAATTCGAGTTAAGATCACATGAAACACTGTATGAATCCTATATTCTTTACTTAAAGGAGACTAGAGTGCTAAATGTGTATTATACGAGGTAGAATACCATTGAAATAGAGAAAGAAACAAGTTCGGCAGCTTTGGAAAGCCTTACACTTCACTGAAATGTAGTACTACACTCTATAACACAGTTGAGAGACAATGTTCCCGAACTGCCTCAGTTCAAAACAGTGTGTAGGAAGTTGTTTGATAAAGTGGGCAAAGCTTATACTTGGTCAAGAAGGCAGAATATAGGAAACTAAATGAAAACATGGATAATTCAGAGAAAATGACTGGAAACAGATGAGAACTTCTTTAGAACTGCTGAAAGAGATTCTCCAAATCAGTTCTTAGTGTAGAAAAGGTAGCTAAGATCCGGGAAATCCTTAATTCGAGTTAAGATGACTTGAAACACTGTAGGAATCCTATATTCTTTACTTAAAGGAGACTGGAGTTGTAAATGTGTGTTTTACAAGGCAGAATACCATTGAAATAGAGAAAGAAACACTTTCGTAAGCTTTGGAAAGCCTTACACTTCACTGAAGTATAGTACTACTCTACGTAACACAGTTGAGAGACAATGTTCCCGAGCTGCCTCAGTTCATAACAGTGTGTAGGAGGTTGTTTGATAAAGTGGGCAAAGCTTATACTTGGACCAGAAGGCAGAATATAGGAAACTATATGAAAACATGGATAATTCAGAGAAAATGACTGGAAACAGATGAGAACTTGTTTAGAACTGCTGAAAGAGATTCTCCAAATCAGTTCTTAGTGTAGAAAAGGTAGCTTTAGATCCGGGAAATCCTTAATTCGAGTTAAGATGACTTGAAACACTGTAGGAATCCTATATTCTTTACTTAAAGGAGACTGGAGTTGTAAATGTGTGTTTTACAAGGCAGAATACCATTGAAATAGAGAAAGAAACACTTTGGTCAGCTTTGGAAAGCCTTACACTTCACTGAAATATAGTACTACACTCTGTAACACAGTTGAGAGAAAATGATCCCGAGCTGCCTCAGTTCATAACAGTGTGTAGGAGGTTGTTTGATAAAGTGGGCAAAGCTTATACTTGGACCAGAAGGCAGAATATAGGAAACTACATGAAAACATGGATAATTCAGAGAAAATGACTGTAAACAGATGAGAACTTGTTTAGAACAGCTCAAAGAAATTCTCCAAGTCAGTTCTTAGTGTAGAAAAGGTAGCTAAGATCCGGGAAATCCTTAATTCAAGTTAAGATCACATGAGACACTGTAGTAATCCTATATTCTTTACTTAAAGGAGACTGGAGTGGTAAATGTGTGTTTTACAAGGCAGAATACCATTGAAATAGAGAAAAAAACACGTTTGGCAGCTTTGGAAGTCCTTACACTTCACTGAAATATAGTACTACACTCTGTAATACAGTTGAGAGACAATGTTCCCGAGCTGCCTCAGTTCATAACAGTGTGTAGGAAGTTGTTTGATAAAGTGGGCAAAGCTTAAACTTGGACCAGAAGGCAGAATATAGGAAACTACATGAAAACATGGATAATTCAGAGAAAATGACTGGAAACAGATGAGAACTTGTTTAGAACAGCTGAAAGAGATTCTCCAAATCAGTTCTTAGTGTAGAAAAGGTAGCTAAGATCCGGGAAATCCTTAATTCAAGTTAAGATCACATGAAACACTGCAGGAATCCTATATTCTTTACTTAAAGGAGACTGGAGTTGTAAATGTGTGTTTCACAAGGCAGAATACCATTGAAATAGAGAAAGAAACACGTTTGGCAGCTTCGGAAATCCTTACACTTCACTGAAATATAGTACTACACTCTATAACACAGTTGAGAGACAATGTTCCCGAACTGCCTCAGTTCAAAACAGTGTGTAGGAAGTTTTTTGATAAAGTGGGCAAAGCTTATACTTGGACAAGAAGGCAGAATATAGGAAACTACATGAAAACATGGATAATTCAGAGAAAATGACTGGAAACAAATGAGAACTTGTTTAGAACAGCTGAAAGAGATTCTCCAAATCAGTTCTTAGTGTAGAAAAGGTAGCTAAGATCCGGGAAATCCTTAATTCGAGTTAAGATCACATGAAACACTGTATGAATCCTATATTCTTCACTTGAAGGAGACTAGAGTGCTAAATGTGTGTTATACAAGGTAGAATACCATTAAAATAGAGAATTAAACACGTTTGGCAGCTTTGGAAAGCCTTACACTTCACTGAAATGTAGTACTACACTCTATAACACAGTTGAGAGACAATATTCCCGAGCTGCCTCAGTTCATAACAGTGTGTAGGTAGTTGTTTGATAACGTGGGCAAAGCTTATACTTGGACCAGAAGGCAGAATATAGGAAACTACATGAAAACATGGATAATTCAGAGAAAATGACTGTAAACAGATGAGAACTTGTTTAGAACAGCTCAAAGAGATTCTCCAGTCAGTTCTTATTGTAGTAAAGGTAGCTAAGATCCGGGAAATTCTTAATTCGAGTTAAGATCACATGAAACACTGTAGGAATCCTATATTCTTTACTTAAAGGAGTCTGGAGTTGTAAATGTGTGTTTTACAACGCAGAATACCATTGAAATAGAGAAAGAAACACTTTCGTCAGCTTTGGAAAGCCTTACACTTCACTGAAATATAGTACTACACTCTGTAACACAGTTGAGAGACAATGTTCCCGAGCTGCCTAAGTTCAAAACAGTGTGTATTAAGTTGTTTGATAAAGTGGGCAAAGCTTATACTTGGACCAGAAGGCAGAATATAGGAAACTACATGAAAACATGGATAATTCAGAGAAAATGACTGTAAACAGATGAGAACTTGTTTAGAACAGCTCAAAGAGATTCTCCAGTCAATTCTTAGTGTAGTAAAGGTAGCTAAGATCCGGGAAATCCTTAATTCGAGTTCAGATCACATGAAACACTGTATGAATCCTATATTCTTTACTTAAAGGAGAATAGAGTGGTAAATGTGTGTTATACAAGGCAGAATACCATTGAAATAGAGAAAGAAACACGATCGGTAGCTTTGGAAAGCCTTACACTTCACTGAAATGTAGTACTACACTCTATAACACAGTTGAGAGACAATGTTCCCGAGCTGCCTCAGTTCATAACAGTGTGTAGGAAGTTCTTTGATAAAGGGGGCAAAGCTTATACTTGGTCCAAAAGGCAGAATATAGGAAACTACATGAAAACATGGATAATTCAGAGAAAATGACTGTAAACAGATGAGAACTTGTTTAGAACCGCTCAAAGAGATTCTCCAGTCAGTTCTTAGCATAGTAAAGGTAGCTAAGATCCGGGAAATCCTTAATTCGAGTTAAGATGACATGAAACACTGTATGAATCCTCTATTCTTTACTTAAAGGAGACTAGAGTGGTAAATGTGTGTTATACAAGGCAGAATACCATTGAAATAGAGAAAGAAACACGTTCGGCAGCTTTGGAAAGCCTTATACTTCACTGAAATGTAGTACTACACTCTGTAACACAGTTGAGAGACAATGTTCCCGAGCTGCTTCAGTTCATAACAGTGTGTAGGAAGTTGTTTGATAACGTGGGCAAAGCTTATACTTGGACCAGAAGGCAGAATATAGGAAACTACATGAAAACATGGATAATTCAGAGAAAATGACTGTAAGCAGATGAGAACTTGTTTAGAACAGCTCAAAGAGATTCTCCAGTCAGTTCTTATTGTAGTAATTGTAGCTAAGATCCGGGAAATTCTTAATTCGAGTTAAGATCACATGAAACACTGTATGAATCCTATATTCTTTACTTAAAGGAGACTAGAGTGCTAAATGTGTATTATACGAGGTAGAATACCATTGAAATAGAGAATTAAACACGTTTGGCAGCTTTGGAAAGCCTTACACTTCACTGAAATGTAGTACTACACTCTATAACACAGTTGAGAGACAATGTTCCCGAGCTGCCTCAGTTCATAACAGTGTGTAGGCAGTTGTTTGATAAAGTGGGCAAAGCTTATACTTGGACCAGAAGGCAGAATATAGGAAACTACATGAAAACATGGATAATTCAGAGAAAATGACTGTAAACAGATGAGAATTTTTTAGAACAGCTCAAAGAAATTCTCCAAGTCAGTTCTTAGTGTAGAAAAGGTAGCTAAGATCCGGGAAATCCTTAATTCAAGTTAAGATCACATGAGACACTGTTGTAATCCTATATTCTTTACTTAAAGGAGACTGGAGTGGTAAATGTGTGTTTTACAAGGCAGAATACCATTGAAATAGAGAAAGAAACAACTTCGGCAGCTTTGGAAAGCCTTACACTTCACTGAAATGTAGTACTACACTCTATAACAAAGTTGAGAGACAATGTTCCCGAACTGCCTCAGTTCATAACAGTGTGTAGGAGGTTGTTTGATAAAGTGGGCAAAGCTTATACTTGGACCAGAAGGCAGAATATAGGAAACTACATGAAAACATGGATAATTCAGAGAAAATGACTGGAAACAGATGAGAACTTGTTTAGAACTGCTGAAAGAGATTCTCCAAATCAGTTCTTAGTGTAGAAAAGGTAGCTTTAGATCCGGGAAATCCTTAATTCGAGTTAAGATGACTTGAAACACTGTAGGAATCCTATATTCTTTACTTAAAGGAGACTGGAGTTGTAAATGTGTGTTTTACAAGGCAGAATACCATTGAAATAGAGAAAGAAACACTTTCGTCAGCTTTGGAAAGCCTTACACTTCACTGAAATATAGTACTACACTCTGTAACACAGTTGAGAGACAATGTTCCCGAGCTGACTCAGTTCATAACAGTGTGTAGGAAGTTGTTTGATAAAGTGGGCAAAGCTTAAACTTGGACCAGAAGGCAGAATATAGGAAACTACATGAAAACATGGATAATTCAGAGAAAATGACTGGAAACAGATGAGAACTTGTTTAGAACAGCTGAAAGAGATTCTCCAAATCAGTTCTTAGTGTAGAAAAGGTAGCTAAGATCCGGGAAATCCTTAATTCAAGTTAAGATCACATGAAACACTGTATGAATCCTATATTCTTTACTTAAAGGAGACTGGAGTGGTAAATGTGTGTTTCACAAGGCAGAATACCATTGAAATAGAGAAAGAAACACGTTTGGCAGCTTCGGAAATCCTTACACTTCACTGAAATATAGTACTACACTCTGTAACACAGTTGAGAGACAATGTTCCCGAGCTGCCTCAGTTCAAAACAGTGTGTATTAAGTTGTTTGATAAAGTGGGCAAAGCTTATACTTGGACCAGAAGGCAGAATCTAGGAAACTACTTGAAAACATGGATAATTCAGAGAAAATGACTGGAAACAGATGAGAACTTGTTTAGAACAGCTGAAAGAGATTCTCCAAATCAGTTCTTAGTGTAGAAAAGGTAGCTAAGATCCGGGAAATCCTTAATTCAAGTTAAGATCACATGAGACACTGTAGTAATCCTATATTCTTTACTTAAAGGAGACTGGAGTGGTAAATGTGTGTTTTACAAGGCAGAATACCATTGAAATAGAGAAAAAAACACGTTTGGCAGCTTTGGAAGTCCTTACACTTCACTGAAATGTAGTACTACACTCTGTAATACAGTTGAGAGACAATGTTCCCGAGCTGCCTCAATTCATAACAGTGTGTAGGAAGTTGTTTGATAAAGTGGGCAAAGCTTATACTTGGACAAGAAGGCAGAATATAGGAAACTACATGAAAACATGGATAATTCAGAGAAAATGACTGTAAACAGATGAGAATTTTTTAGAACAGCTCAAAGAAATTCTCCAAGTCAGTTCTGAGTGTAGAAAAGGTAGCTAAGATCCGGGAAATCCTTAATTCAAGTTAAGATCACATGAGACACTGTTGTAATCCTATATTCTTTACTTAAAGGAGACTGGAGTGGTAAATGTGTGTTTTACAAGGCAGAATACCATTGAAATAGAGAAAGAAACACTTTCGTCAGCTTTGGAAAGCCTTACACTTCACTGAAATATAGTACTACTCTCTGTAACACAGTTGAGAGACAATGTCCCCGAGCTGCCTCAGTTCATAACAGTGTGTAGGAGGTTCTTTGATAAAGTGGGCAAAGCTTATACTTGGACCAGAAGGCAGAATATAGGAAACTACATGAAAACATGGATAATTCAGAGAAAATGACTGTAAACAGATGAGAACTTGTTTAGAACAGCTGAAAGAGATTCTCCAGTCAGTTCTTAGCGTAGTAAAGGTAGCTAAGATCCGGGAAATCCTTAATTCGAGTTAAGATCACATGAAACACTGTATGAATCCTATATTCTTTACTTAAAGGAGACTAGAGTGCTAAATGTGTATTATACGAGGTAGAATACCATTGAAATAGAGAAAGAAACAAGTTCGGCAGCTTTGGAAAGCCTTACACTTCACTGAAATGTAGTACTACACTCTATAACACAGTTGAGAGACAATGTTCCCGAACTGCCTCAGTTCATAACAGTGTGTAGGAAGTTGTTTGATAAAGTGGGCAAAGCTTATACTTGGTCAAGAAGGCAGAATATAGGAAACTAAATGAAAACATGGATAATTCAGAGAAAATGACTGGAAACAGATGAGAACTTCTTTAGAACTGCTGAAAGAGATTCTCCAAATCAGTTCTTAGTGTAGAAAAGGTAGCTAAGATCCGGGAAATCCTTAATTCGAGTTAAGATGACTTGAAACACTGTAGGAATCCTATATTCTTTACTTAAAGGAGACTGGAGTTGTAAATGTGTGTTTTACAAGGCAGAATACCATTGAAATAGAGAAAGAAACACTTTCGTCAGCTTTGGAAAGCCTTACACTTCACTGAAATATAGTACTACACTCTGTAACACAGTTGAGAGAAAATGTTCCCGAGCTGCCTCAGTTCATAACAGTGTGTAGGAGGTTGTTTGATAAAGTGGGCAAAGCTTATACTTGGACCAGAAGGCAGAATATAGGAAACTACATGAAAACATGGATAATTCAGAGAAAATGACTGTAAACAGATGAGAACTTGTTTAGAACAGCTCAAAGAAATTCTCCAAGTCAGTTCTTAGTGTAGAAAAGGTAGCTAAGATCCGGGAAATCCTTAATTCAAGTTAAGATCACATGAGACACTGTAGTAATCCTATATTCTTTACTTAAAGGAGACTGGAGTGGTAAATGTGTGTTTTACAAGGCAGAATACCATTGAAATAGAGAAAAAAACACGTTTGGCAGCTTTGGAAGTCCTTACACTTCACTGAAATATAGTACTACACTCTGTAATACAGTTGAGATACAATGTTCCCGAGCTGCCTCAGTTCATAACAGTGTGTAGGAAGTTGTTTGATAAAGTGGGCAAAGCTTAAACTTGGACCAGAAGGCAGAATATAGGAAACTACATGAAAACATGGATAATTCAGAGAAAATGACTGGAAACAGATGAGAACTTGTTTAGAACAGCTGAAAGAGATTCTCCAAATCAGTTCTTAGTGTAGAAAAGGTAGCTAAGATCCGGGAAATCCTTAATTCGAGTTAAAATCACATGAAACACTGTAGGAATCCTATATTCTTTACTTAAAGGAGTCTGGAGTTGTAAATGTGTGTTTTACAACGCAGAATACCATTGAAATAGAGAAAGAAACACTTTCGTCAGCTTTGGAAAGCCTTACACTTCACTGAAATATAGTACTACACTCTGTAACACAGTTGAGAGACAATGTTCCCGAGCTGCCTAAGTTCAAAACAGTGTGTATTAAGTTGTTTGATAAAGTGGGCAAAGCTTATACATGGACCAGAAGGCAGAATATAGGAAACTACATGAAAACATGGATAATTCAGAGAAAATGACTGTAAACAGATGAGAACTTGTTTAGAACAGCTCAAAGAGATTCTCCAGTCAATTCTTAGTGTAGTAAAGGTAGCTAAGATCCGGGAAATCCTTAATTCGAGTTCAGATCACATGAAACACTGTATGAATCCTATATTCTTTACTTAAAGGAGAATAGAGTGGTAAATGTGTGTTATACAAGGCAGAATACCATTGAAATAGAGAAAGGAACACGATCGGTAGCTTTGGAAAGCCTTATACTTCACTGAAATGTAGTACTACACTCTATAACACAGTTGAGAGACAATGTTCCCGAGCTGCCTCAGTTCATAACAGTGTGTAGGAAGTTCTTTGATAAAGGGGGCAAAGCTTATACTTGGTCCAAAAGGCAGAATATAGGAAACTACATGAAAACATGGATAATTCAGAGAAAATGACTGTAAACAGATGAGAACTTGTTTAGAACCGCTCACAGAGATTCTCCAGTCAGTTCTTAGCGTAGTAACGGTAGCTAAGATCCGGGAAATCCTTAATTCGAGTTAAGATGACATGAAACACTGTATGAATCCTATATTCTTTACTTAAAGGAGACTAGAGTGGTAAATGTGTGTTATACAAGGCAGAATACCATTGAAATAGAGAAAGAAACAAGTTCGGCAGCTTTGGAAAGCCTTACACTTCACTGAAATGTAGTACTACACTCTATAACACAGTTGAGAGACAATGTTCCCGAACTGCCTCAGTTCATAACAGTGTGTAGGAAGTTGTTTGATAAAGTGGGCAAAGCTTATACTTGGTCAAGAAGGCAGAATATAGGAAACTAAATGAAAACATGGATAATTCAGAGAAAATGACTGGAAACAGATGAGAACTTCTTTAGAACTGCTGAAAGAGATTCTCCAAATCAGTTCTTAGTGTAGAAAAGGTAGCTAAGATCCGGGAAATCCTTAATTCGAGTTAAGATGACTTGAAACACTGTAGGAATCCTATATTCTTTACTTAAAGGAGACTGGAGTTGTAAATGTGTGTTTTACAAGGCAGAATACCATTGAAATAGAGAAAGAAACACTTTCGTCAGCTTTGGAAAGCCTTACACTTCACTGAAATATAGTACTACACTCTGTAACACAGTTGAGAGAAAATGTTCCCGAGCTGCCTCAGTTCATAACAGTGTGTAGGAGGTTGTTTGATAAAGTGGGCAAAGCTTATACTTGGACCAGAAGGCAGAATATAGGAAACTACATGAAAACATGGATAATTCAGAGAAAATGACTGTAAACAGATGAGAACTTGTTTAGAACAGCTCAAAGAAATTCTCCAAGTCAGTTCTTAGTGTAGAAAAGGTAGCTAAGATCCGGGAAATCCTTAATTCAAGTTAAGATCACATGAGACACTGTAGTAATCCTATATTCTTTACTTAAAGGAGACTGGAGTGGTAAATGTGTGTTTTACAAGGCAGAATACCATTGAAATAGAGAAAAAAACACGTTTGGCAGCTTTGGAAGTCCTTACACTTCACTGAAATATAGTACTACACTCTGTAATACAGTTGAGAGACAATGTTCCCGAGCTGCCTCAGTTCATAACAGTGTGTAGGAAGTTGTTTGATAAAGTGGGCAAAGCTTAAACTTGGACCAGAAGGCAGAATATAGGAAACTACATGAAAACATGGATAATTCAGAGAAAATGACTGGAAACAGATGAGAACTTGTTTAGAACAGCTGAAAGAGATTCTCCAAATCAGTTCTTAGTGTAGAAAAGGTAGCTAAGATCCGGGAAATCCTTAATTCGAGTTAAAATCACATGAAACACTGTAGGAATCCTATATTCTTTACTTAAAGGAGTCTGGAGTTGTAAATGTGTGTTTTACAACGCAGAATACCATTGAAATAGAGAAAGAAACACTTTCGTCAGCTTTGGAAAGCCTTACACTTCACTGAAATATAGTACTACACTCTGTAACACAGTTGAGAGACAATGTTCCCGAGCTGCCTAAGTTCAAAACAGTGTGTATTAAGTTGTTTGATAAAGTGGGCAAAGCTTATACATGGACCAGAAGGCAGAATATAGGAAACTACATGAAAACATGGATAATTCAGAGAAAATGACTGTAAACAGATGAGAACTTGTTTAGAACAGCTCAAAGAGATTCTCCAGTCAATTCTTAGTGTAGTAAAGGTAGCTAAGATCCGGGAAATCCTTAATTCGAGTTCAGATCACATGAAACACTGTATGAATCCTATATTCTTTACTTAAAGGAGAATAGAGTGGTAAATGTGTGTTATACAAGGCAGAATACCATTGAAATAGAGAAAGGAACACGATCGGTAGCTTTGGAAAGCCTTATACTTCACTGAAATGTAGTACTACACTCTATAACACAGTTGAGAGACAATGTTCCCGAGCTGCCTCAGTTCATAACAGTGTGTAGGAAGTTCTTTGATAAAGGGGGCAAAGCTTATACTTGGTCCAAAAGGCAGAATATAGGAAACTACATGAAAACATGGATAATTCAGAGAAAATGACTGTAAACAGATGAGAACTTGTTTAGAACCGCTCACAGAGATTCTCCAGTCAGTTCTTAGCGTAGTAACGGTAGCTAAGATCCGGGAAATCCTTAATTCGAGTTAAGATGACATGAAACACTGTATGAATCCTATATTCTTTACTTAAAGGAGACTAGAGTGGTAAATGTGTGTTATACAAGGCAGAATACCATTGAAATAGAGAAAGAAACACGTTCGGCAGCTTTGGAAAGCCTTATACTTCACTGAAATGTAGTACTACACTCTGTAACACAGTTGAGAGACAATGTTCCCGAGCTGCTTCAGTTCATAACAGTGTGTAGGAAGTTGTTTGATTACGTGGGCAAAGCTTATACTTGGACCAGAAGGCAGAATATAGGAAACTTCATGAAAACATGGATAATTCAGAGAAAATGACTGGAAACAGATGAGAACTTGTTTAGATCAGCTGAAAGAGATTCTCCAAATCAGTTCTTAGTGTAGAAAAGGTAGCTAAGATACAGGAAATCCTTAATTCAAGTTAAGATGACTTGAAACACTCTATGAATCCTATATTCTTACTTAAAGGAGACTAGAGTGGTAAATGTGTGTTATACAAGGCAGAATACCATTGAAATAGAGAAAGAAACAAGTTCGGCAGCTTTGGAAAGCCTTACACTTCACTGAAATGTAGTACTACACTCTATAACACAGTTGAGAGACAATGTTCCCGAACTGCCTCAGTTCATAACAGTGTGTAGGAAGTTGTTTGATAAAGTGGGCAAAGCTTATACTTGGTCAAGAAGGCAGAATATAGGAAACTAAATGAAAACATGGATAATTCAGAGAAAATGACTGGAAACAGATGAGAACTTGTTTAGAACTGCTGAAAGAGATTCTCCAAATCAGTTCTTAGTGTAGAAAAGGTAGCTAAGATCCGGGAAATCCTTAATTCGAGTTAAGATGACTTGAAACACTGTAGGAATCCTATATTCTTTACTTAAAGGAGACTGGAGTTGTAAATGTGTGTTTTACAAGGCAGAATACCATTGAAATAGAGAAAGAAACACTTTCGTCAGCTTTGGAAAGCCTTACACTTCACTGAAATATAGTACTACTCTCTGTAACACAGTTGAGAGACAATGTCCCCGAGCTGCCTCAGTTCATAACAGTGTGTAGGAGGTTGTTTGATAAAGTGGGCAAAGCTTATACTTGGACCAGAAGCCAGAAAATAGGAAACTACATGAAAACATGGATAATTCAGAGAAAATGACTGGAAACAGATGAGAACTTGTTTAGAATTGCTGAAAGAGATTCTCCAAATAAGTTCTTAGTGTAGAAAAGGTAGCTTTAGATCCGGGAAATCCTTAATTCGAGTTAAGATGACTTGAAACACTGTAGGAATCCTATATTCTTTACTTAAAGGAGACTGGAGTTGTAAATGTGTGTTTTACAAGGCAGAATACCATTGAAATAGAGAAAGAAACACTTTCGTCAGCTTTGGAAAGCCTTACACTTCACTGAAATATAGTACTACACTCTGTAACACAGTTGAGAGAAAATGTTCCCGAGCTGCCTCAGTTCATAACAGTGTGTAGGAGGTTGTTTGATAAAGTGGGCAAAGCTTATACTTGGACCGGAAGGCAGAATATAGGAAACTACATGAAAACATGGATAATTCAGAGAAAATGACTGGAAACAGATGAGAACTTGTTTAGATCAGCTGAAAGAGATTCTCCAAATCAGTTCTTAGTGTAGAAAAGGTAGCTAAGATCCAGGAAATCCTTCATTCAAGTTAAGATGACATGAAACACTCTATGAATCCTATATTCTTACTTAAAGGAGACTAGAGTGGTAAATGTGTGTTATACAAGGCAGAATACCATTGAAATAGAGAAAGAAACAAGTTCGGCAGCTTTGGAAAGCCTTACACTTCACTGAAATGTAGTACTACACTCTATAACACAGTTGAGAGACAATGTTCCCGAACTGCCTCAGTTCATAACAGTGTGTAGGAAGTTGTTTGATAAAGTGGGCAAAGCTTATACTTGGTCAAGAAGGCAGAATATAGGAAACTAAATGAAAACATGGATAATTCAGAGAAAATGACTGGAAACAGATGAGAACTTGTTTAGAACTGCTGAAAGAGATTCTCCAAATCAGTTCTTAGTGTAGAAAAGGTAGCTAAGATCCGGGAAATCCTTAATTCGAGTTAAGATGACTTGAAACACTGTAGGAATCCTATATTCTTTACTTAAAGGAGACTGGAGTGGTAAATGTGTGTTTTACAAGGCAGAATACCATTGAAATAGAGAAAGAAACACGTTTGGCAGCTTTGGAAGGCCTTACACTTCACTGAAATATAGTACTACACTCTATAACACAGTTGAGAGAAAATGTTCCCGAGCTGCCTCAGTTCATAACAGTGTGTAGGAGGTTGTTTGATAAAGTGGGCAAAGCTTATACTTGGACCAGAAGGCAGAATATAGGAAACTACATGAAAACATGGATAATTCAGAGAAAATGACTGTAAACAGATGAGAACTTGTTTAGAACAGCTCAAAGAGATTCTCCAGTCAGTTCTTATTGTAGTAAATGTAGCTAAGATCCGGGAAATCCTTAATTCGAGTTAAGATCACATGAAACACTGTATGAATCCTATATTCTTCACTTGAAGGAGACTAGAGTGCTAAATGTGTGTTATACAAGGTAGAATACCATTAAAATAGAGAATTAAACACGTTTGGCAGCTTTGGAAAACCTTACACTTCACTGAAATGTAGTACTACACTCTATAACACAGTTGAGAGACAATATTCCCGAGCTGCCTCAGTTCATAACAGTGTGTAGGAAGTTGTTTGATAACGTGGGCAAAGCTTATACTTGGACCAGAAGGCAGAATATAGGAAACTACATGAAAACATGGATAATTCAGAGAAAATGACTGTAAACAGATGAGAACTTGTTTAGAACAGCTCAAAGAGATTCTCCAGTCAGTTCTTATTGTAGTAAATGTAGCTAAGATCCGGGAAATCTTTAATTCGAGTTAAGATCACATGAAACACTGTATGAATCCTATATTCTTTACTTAAAGGAGACTAGAGTGCTAAATGTGTGTTATACAAGGTAGAATACCATTGAAATAGAGAATTAAACACGTTTGGCAGCTTTGGAAAGCCTTACACTTCACTGAAATGTAGTACTACACTCTATAACACAGTTGAGAGACAATGTTCCGGAGCTGCCTCAGTTCATAACAGTGTGTAGGAAGTTGTTTGATAAAGTGGGCAAAGCTTATACTTGGACCAGAAGGCAGAATATAGGAAACTACATGAAAACATGGATAATTCAGAGAAAATGACTGTAAACAGATGAGAACTTGTTTAGAACAGCTCAAAGAAATTCTCCAAGTCAGTTCTTAGTGTAGAAAAGGTAGCTAAGATCCGGGAAATCCTTAATTCAACTTAAGATCACATGAAACACTGTATGAATCCTATATTCTTTACTTAAAGGAGACTGGAGTGGTAAATGTGTGTTTTACAAGGCAGAATACCATTGAAATAGAGAAAGAAACACGTTTGGCAGCTTTGGAAGTCCTTACACTTCACTGAAATATAGTACTACACTCTGTAACACAGTTGAGAGACAATGTTCCCGAGCTGACTCAGTTCAAAACAGTGTGTAGGAAGTTGTTTGATAAAGTGGGCAAAGCTTATACTTGGACCAGAAGGCAGAATATAGGACTACATGAAAACATGGATAATTCAGAGAAAATGACTGTAAACAGATGAGAACTTGTTTAGAACAGCTCAAAGAGATTCTCCAGTCAGTTCTTAGTGTAGTAAAGGTAGCTAAGATCCGGGAAATCTTTAATTCGAGTTAAGATCACATGAAACACTGTATGAATCCTATATTCTTTACTTAAAGGAGACTGGAGTTGTAAATGTGTGTTTTACAAGGCAGAATACCATTGAAATAGAGAAAGAAACACTTTCGTCAGCTTTGGAAAGCCTTACACTTCACTGAAATATAGTACTACACTCTGTAACACAGTTGAGAGACAATGTTCCCGAGCTGCCTCAGTTCATAACAGTGTGTAGGAGGTTGTTTGATAAAGTGGGCAAAGCTTATACTTGGACCAGAAGGCAGAATATAGGAAACTACATGAAAACATGGATAATTCAGAGAAAATGACTGTAAACAGATGAGAACTTGTTTAGAACAGCTGAAAGAGATTCTCCAGTCAGTTCTTAGCGTAGTAAAGGTAGCTAAGATCCGGGAAATCCTTAATTCGAGTTAAGATCACATGAAACACTGTATGAATCCTATATTCTTTACTTAAAGGAGACTAGAGTGGTAAATGTGTGTTATACAAGGCAGAATACCATTGAAATAGAGAAAGAAACACGTTCGGCAGCTTTGGAAAGCCTTATACTTCACTGAAATGTAGTACTACACTCTGTAACACAGTTGAGAGACAATGTTCCCGAGCTGCTTCAGTTCATAACAGTGTGTAGGAAGTTGTTTGATAACGTGGGCAAAGCTTATACTTGGACCAGAAGGCAGAATATAGGAAACTACATGAAAACATGGATAATTCAGAGAAAATGACTGTAAACAGGTCAGAACTTGTTTCGAACAGCTCAAAGAGATTCTCCAGTCAGTTCTTATTGTAGTAATTGTAGCTAAGATCCGGGAAATCCTTAATTCGAGTTAAGATCACATGAAACACTGTATGAATCCTATATTCTTTACTTAAAGGAGACTAGAGTGCTAAATGTGTATTATACGAGGTAGAATACCATTGAAATAGAGAATTAAACACGTTTGGCAGCTTTGGAAAGCCTTACACTTCACTGAAATGAAGTACTACACTCTATAACACAGTTGAGAGACAATGTTCCCGAGCTGCCTCAGTTCATAACAGTGTGTAGGAAGTTGTTTGATAAAGTGGGCAAAGCTTATACTTGGACCAGAAGGCAGAATATAGGAAACCACATGAAAACATGGATAATTCAGAGAAAATGACTGTAAACACATGAGAATTTTTTAGAACAGCTCAAAGAATTCTCCAAGTCAGTTCTTAGTGTAGAAAAGGTAGCTAAGATCCGGGAAATCCTTAATTCAAGTTAAGATCACATGAGACACTGTTGTAATCCTATAATCTTTACTTAAAGGAGACTGGAGTGGTAAATGTGTGTTTTAAGAGGCAGAATACCATAGAAATAGAGAAAAAACACGTTTGGCAGCTTTGGAAGGCCTTACACTTCACTGAAATATAGTACTACACTCTGTAACACATTTGAGCGACAATGTTCCCGAGCTGCCTCAGTTCATAACAGTGTGTAGGAAGTTGTTTGATAAAGTGGCCAAAGCTTAAACTTGGACCAGAAGGCAGAATATAGGAAACTACATGAAAACATGAATAATTCAGAGAAAATGACTGGAAACAGATGAGAACTTGTTTAGAACAGCTGAAAGAGATTCTCCAAATCAGTTCTTAGTGTAGAAAAGGTAGCTAAGATCCAGGAAATCCTTAATTCAAGTTAAGATGACTTGAAACACTCTATGAATCCTATATTCTTACTTAAAGGAGACTAGAGTGGTAAATGTGTGTTATACAAGGCAGAATACCATTGAAATAGAGAAAAAAACAGGTTCGGCAGCTTTGGAAAGCCTTACACTACACTGAAATGTAGTACTACACTCTGTAACACAGTTGAGAGACAATGTTCCCGAGCTGCCTCACTTCATAACAGTGTGTAGGAAGTTGTTTGATAAAGTGGGCAAAGCTTATACTTGGACCAGAAGGCAGAATATAGGACTACATGAAAACATGGATAATTCAGAGAAAATGACTGTAAACAGATGAGAACTTGTTTAGAACAGCTCAAAGAGATTCTCCAGTCAGTTTTTAGTGTAGTAAAGGTAGCTAAGATCCGGGAAATCCTTAATTCGAGTTAAGATCACATGAAACACTGTATGAATCCTATATTCTTTACTTAAAGGAGACTGGAGTTGTAAATGTGTGTTTTACAAGGCAGAATACCATTGAAATAGAGAAAGAAACACTTTCGTCAGCTTTGGAAAGCCTTACACTTCACTGAAATATAGTACTACACTCTGTAACACAGTTGAGAGACAATGTTCCCGAGCTGCCTCAGTTCATAACAGTGTGTAGGAGGTTGTTTGATAAAGTGGCCAAAGCTTATACTTGGACCAGAAGGCAGAATATAGGAAACTACATGAAAACATGGATAATTCAGAGAAAATGACTGGAAACAGTTGAGAACTTGTTTAGAACTGCTGAAAGAGATTCTCCAAATCAGTTCTTAGTGTAGAAAAGGTAGCTTTAGATCCGGGAAATCCTTAATTCGAGTTAAGATGACTTGAAACACTGTAGGAATCCTATATTCTTTACTTAAAGGAGACTGGAGTTGTAAATGTGTGTTTTACAAGGCAGAATACCATTGAAATAGAGAAAGAAACACTTTCGTCAGCTTTGGAAAGCCTTACACTTCACTGAAATATAGTACTACACTCTATAACACAGTTGAGAGACAATGTTCCCGAGCTGCCTCAGTTCATAACAGTGTGTAGGAAGTTGTTTGATAAAGTAGGCAAAGCTTATACTTGAAACAGAAGGCAGAATATAGGAAACTACATGAAAACATGGATAATTCAGAGAAAATGACTGTAAACAGATGAGAACTTGTTTAGAACCGCTCAAAGAGATTCTCCAAGTCAGTTCTTAGTGTAGAAAAGGTAGCTAAGATCCGGGAAATCCTTAATTCGAGTTAAGATGACAGGAAACACTGTATGAATCCTATATTCTTTACTTAAAGGAGACTAGAGTGGTAAATGTGTTTTATACAAGGCAGAATACCATTGAAATAGAGAAAGAAACACGTTCGGCAGCTTTGGAAAGCCTTATACTTCACTGAAATGTAGTACTACACTCTGTAACACAGTTGAGAGACAATGTTCCCGAGCTGCTTCAGTTCAAAAGAGTGTGTAGGAAGTTGTTTGATAACGTGGGCAAAGCTTATACTTGGACCAGAAGGCAGAATATAGGAAACTACATGAAAACATGGATAATTCAGAGAAAATGACTGTAAACAGATGAGAACTTGTTTAGAACAGCTCAAAGAGATTCTCCAGTCAGTTCTTATTGTAGTAAATGTAGCTAAGATCCGGGAAATCTTTAATTCGAGTTAAGATCACATGAAACACTGTATGAATCCTATATTCTTTACTTAAAGGAGACTAGAGTGCTAAATGTGTGTTATACAAGGTAGAATACCATTGAAATAGAGAATTAAACACGTTTGGCAGCTTTGGAAAGCCTTACACTTCACTGAAATGTAGTACTACACTCTATAACACAGTTGAGAGACAATGTTCCCGAGCTGCCTCAGTTCATAACAGTGTGTAGGAAGTTGTTTGATAAAGTGGGCAAAGCTTATACTTGGACCAGAAGGCAGAATATAGGAAACTACATGAAAACATGGATAATTCAGAGAAAATGACTGTAAACAGATGAGAACTTGTTTAGAACAGCTCAAAGAAATTCTCCAAGTCAGTTCTTAGTGTAGAAAAGGTAGCTAAGATCCGGGAAATCCTTAATTAAAGTTAAGATCACATGAGACACTGTAGTAATCCTATATTCTTTACTTAAAGGAGACTGGAGTGGTAAATGTGTGTTTTACAAGGCAGAATACCATTGAAATAGAGAAAAAAACACGTTTGGCAGCTTTGGAAGTCCTTACACTTCACTGAAATATAGTACTACACTCTGTAACACAGTTGAAAGACAATGTTCCCGAGCTGCCTCAGTTCATAACAGTGTGTAGGAAGTTGTTTGATAAAGTGGGCAAAGCTTAAACTTGGACCAGAAGGCAGAATATAGGAAACTACATGAAAACATGGATAATTCAGAGAAAATGACTGTAAACAGATGAGAACTTGTTTAGAACAGCTCAAAGAAATTCTCCAAGTCAGTTCTTAGTGTAGAAAAGGTAGCTAAGATCCGGGAAATCCTTAATTCAAGTTAAGATCACATGAGACACTGTAGTAATCCTATATTCTTTACTTAAAGGAGACTGGAGTGGTAAATGTGTGTTATACAAGGCAGAATACCATTGAAATAGAGAAAAAAACACGTTTGGCACCTTTGGAAGTCCTTACACTTCACTGAAATATAGTACTACACTCTGTAACACAGTTGAGAGACAATGTTCCTGAGCTGCCTCAGTTCATAACAGTGTGTAGGAAGTTGTTTGATAAAGTGGGCAAAGCTTAAACTTGGACCAGAAGGCAGAATATAGGAAACTACATGAAAACATGGATAATTCAGAGAAAATGACTGTAAACAGATGAGAACTTGTTTAGAACAGCTCAAAGAGATTCTCCAGTCAGTTCTTAGTGTAGTAAAGGTAGCTAAGATCCGGGAAATCCTTAATTCGAGTTAAGATCACATGAAACACTGTATGAATCCTATATTCTTTACTTAAAGGAGATTGGAGTTGTAAATGTGTGTTTTACAAGGCAGAATACCATTGAAATAGAGAAAGAAACACTTTTGTCAGCTTTGGAAAGCCTTACACTTCACTGAAATATAGTACTACACTCTGTAACACAGTTGAGAGACAATGTTCCCGAGCTGCCTCAGTTCATAACAGTGTGTAGGAAGTTGTTTGATAAAGTGGGCAAAGCTTATACTTGGACCAGAAGGCAGAATATAGGAAACTACATGAAAACATGGATAATTCAGAGAAAATGACAGGAAACAGATGTGAACTTGTTTAAAACAGCTGAAAGAGATTCTCCAAATCAGTTCTTAATGTAGAAAAGGTAGCTAAGATCCGGGAAATCCTTAATTCAAGTTAAGATGACTTGAAACACTCTATGAATCCTATATTCTTTACTTAAAGGAGACTAGAGTGGTAAATGTGTGTTATACAAGGCAGAATACCATTGAAATAGAGAAAGAAACACTTTCGGCAGTTTTGGAAAGCCATACACTTCACTGAAATGTAGTACTACACTCTATAACACAGTTGAGAGACAATGTTCCCGAGCTGCCTCAGTTGATAACAGTGTGTAGGAAGTTGTTTGATAAAGTGGGCAAAGCTTATACTAGGACCAGAAGGCAGAATAAAGGAAACTACATGAAAACATGGATAATTCAGAGAAAATGACTGGAAAATGATGAGAACTTGTTTAGAACAGCTGAAAGAGAATCTCCAAGTCAGTTCTTAGTGTAGAAAAGGTAGCTAAGATAAGGGAAATCCTTAATACCAGTTAAGATCACATGAAACACTGTATGAATCCTATATTCTTTACTTAAAGGAGACTGGAGTGGTAAATGTGTGTTATACAAGGCAGGATACCATTGAAATAGAGAAAGAAACTCGTTCGGCAGCTTTGGAAAGCCTTACACTTCACTGAAATGTAGTACTACACTCTATAACACAGTTGAGAGACAATGTTCGCTAGCTCCCTCAGTTCATAACAGTGTGTAGGAAGTTGTTTGATAAAGTGGGCAAAGCTTAGACTTGGGCCAGAAGGCAGAATATAGGAAACTACATGAAAACATGAATAATTCTGTGAAAATGACTGTAAACAGATGAGAACTTGTTTAGAACAGCTGAAAGAGAAACTCCAAGTCAGTTCTTAGTGTAGAAAAGGTAGCTAAGATAAGGGAAATCCTTAATTCCAGTTAAGATCCCATGAAACACTGTATGAATCCTATATTCTTTACTTAAAGGATACTAGAGTGGTAAATGTGTGTTATACAAGGCAGAATACCATTGAAATAGAGAAAGAAACACGTTCGGCAGCTTTGGAAAGCCTTACACTTCACTGAAATGTAGTACTACACTCTATAACACATTTGAGAGACAATGTTCCCGAGCTGCCTCAGTTCATAACAGTGTGTAGGAAGTTGTTTGATAAAGTGGGCAAAGCTTATACTTGGGCCAGAAGGCAGAATATAGGAAACTACATGAAAAAATGAATAATTCAGTGAAAATGACTGTAAACAGATGAGAACTTGTTTATAACAGCTTAAAGAGAATCTCCAAGTCAGTTCTTAGTGTAGAAAAGGTAGCTAAGATAAGGAAAATCCTTAATTCGAGTTAAGATAACATCAAACACTGTATGAATCCTATATTCATTACTTAAAGGAGACTAGAGTGGTAAATGTGTGTTATACAAGGCAGAATACCATTGAAATAGAGAAACAAACACTTTCGGCAGCTTTGGAAAGCCTTACACTACACTGAAATGTAGTACTACACTCTATAACACAGTTGAGAGACAATGTTCCCTAGCTCCCTCAGTTAATAACAGTGTGTAGGAAGTTGTTTGATAAAGTGGCCAAAGCTTATACTTGGGCCAGAAGGCAGAATATAGGAAACTACATGAAAACTTGAATAATTCAGTGAAAATGACTGTAAACAGAAGAGAACTTGTTTAGAACAGCTGAAAGAGAATCTCCAAGTCAGTTCTTAGTGTAGAAAAGGTAGCTAAGATAAGGGAAATCCTTAATTCCAGTTAAGATCACATGAAACACTGTATGAATCCTATATTCTTTACTTAAAGGAGACTAGAGTGGTAAATGTGTGTTATACAAGGCAGAATACCATTGAAATAGAGAAACAAACACGTTCGGCAGCTTTGGAAAGCCTTACACTTCACTGAAATGTAGTACTACACTCTATAACACAGTTGAGAGACAATGTTCCCGAGCTGCCTCAGTTCATAACAGTGTGTAGGAAGTTGTTTGATAAAGTGGGCAAAGCTTATACTTGGGCCAGAAGGCAGAATATAGGAAACTACATGAAAACATGAATAATTCAGTAAAAATGACTGTAAACAGATGAGAATTTGTTTATAACAGCTTAAAGAGAATCTCCAAGTCAGTTCTTAGTGTAGAAAATGTAGCTAAGATAAGGAAAATCCTTAATTCGAGTTAAGATAACATCAAACACTGTATGAATCCTACATTCATTACTTAAAGGAGACTAGAGTGGTAAATGTGTGTTATACAAGGCAGAATACCATTGAAATAGAGAAAAAAACACGTTCGGCAGCTTTGGAAAGCCTTACAGTACACTGAAATGTAGTACTACACTCTATAACACAGTTGAGAGACAATGTTCCAGAGCTGCCTCAGTTCATAACAGTGTGTAGGAAGTTGTTTGATAAAGTGGGCAAAGCTTATACTTGGGCCAGAAGGCAGAATATAGGAAACTACATGAAAACATGAATAATTCATTGAAAATGACTGTAAACAGATGAGAACTTGTTTAGAACAGATGAAAGAGATTCTCCAAGTCAGTTCTTAGTGTAGAAAAGGTAGCTAAATCCGGGAAATCCTTAATTCGAGTTAAGATCACATGAAACACTGTATGAATCCTATATTGCTTACTTAAAGGAGACTAGAGTGATAAATGTGTATTATATAAGGCAGAATACCATTGAAATAGAGAATGAAACACATTCGGCAGCTTTGGAAAGCCTTACACTTCACTGAAATGTAGTACTACACTCTATAACACAGTTGAGAGACAATGTTCCCTAGCTCCCGCAGTTCAAAACAGTGTGTAGGAAGTTGTTTGATAAAGTGACCAAAGCTTATACTTGGGCCAGAAGGAAGAATATAGGAAACTACATGAAAACATGAATAATTCAGTGAAAATGACTGTAAACAGATGAGAACTTAAAGTGGGCAAAGCTTATACTTGGGCCCGAAGGCAGAATATAGGAAACTACATGAAAACATGAATAATTCAGTGAAAATGACTGTAAACAGATGAGAACTTGTTTATAACAGCTTAAAGAGAATCTCCAAGTCAGTTCGTAGTGTAGAAAAGGTAGCTAAGATAAGGAAAATCCTTAATTCGAGTTAAGATAACATCAAACACTGTATGAATCCTATATTCATTACTTAAAGGAGACTAGAGTGGTAAATGTGTGTTATACAAGGCAGAATACCATTGAAATAGAGAAAGAAACACGTTCGGCAGCTTTGGAAAGCCTAACACTACACTGAAATGTAGTACTACACTCTATAACACAGTTGAGAGACAATGTTCCCGAGCTGCCTCAGTTCATAACAGTGTGTAGGAAGTTGTTTGATAAAGTGGGCAAAGCTTATACTTGGGCCAGAAGGCAGAATATAGGAAACTACATGAAAACATGAATAATTCAGTGAAAATGACTGTAAACAGATGAGAACTTGTTTAGAACAGCTGAAAGAGAATCTCCAAGGCAGTTCTTAGTGTAGAAAAGGTAGCTAAGATAAGGGAAATCCTTAATACCAGTTAAGATCCCGTGAAACACTGTATGAATCCTATATTCTTTACTTAAAGGAGACTAGAGTGGTAAATGTGTGTTATACAAGGCAGAATACCATTGAAATAGAGAAAGAAACACGTTTGGCACCTTTGGAAAGCCTTACACTTCACTGAAATGTAGTACTACCCTCTATAACACAGTTGAGAGACAATGTTCCCGAGCAGCCTCAGTTCATAACAGTGTGTAGGAAGTTGTTTGATAAAGTGGGCAAAGCTTATACTTGGGCCAGAAGGCAGAATATAGGAAACTACATGAAAACATGAATAATTCAGTGAAAATGACTGTAAACAGATGAGAACTTGTTTATAACAGCTTAAAGAGAATCTCCAAGTCAGTTCTTAGTGTAGAAAAGGTAGCTAAGATAAGGAAAATCCTTAATTCGAGTTAAGATAACATCAAACACTGTATGAATCCTATATTCATTACTTAAAGGAGACTAGAGTGGTAAATGTGTGTTATACAAGGCAGAATACCATTGAAATAGAGAAAGAAACACGTTCGGCAGCTTTGGAAAGCCTTACACTACACTGAAATGTAGTACTACACTCTATAACACAGTTGAGAGACAATGTTCCCTAGCTCCCTCAGTTAATAACAGTGTGTAGGAAGTTGTTTGATAAAGTGGGCAAAGCTTATACTTGGGCCAGTAGGCAGAATATAGGAAACTACATGAAAACATGAATAATTCAGTGAAAATGACTGTAAACAGATGAGAACTTGTTTAGAACAGCTGAAAGAGAATCTCCAAGTCAGTTCGTAGTGTAGAAAAGGTAGCTAAGATAAGGGAAATCCTTAATTCCAGTTAAGATCACATGAAACACTGTATGAATCCTATATTCTTTACTTAAAGGAAACTAGAGTGGTAAATGTGTGTTATACAAGGCAGAATACCATTGAAATAGAGAACCAAACACGTTCTGCAGCTTTGGAAAGCCTTACACTTCACTGAAATGTAGTACTACACTCTATAACACAGTTGAGAGACAATGTTCCAGAGCTGCCTCAGTTCATAACAGTGTGTAGGAAGTTGTTTGATAAAGTGGGCAAAGCTTATACTTGGGCCAGAAGGCAGAATATAGGAAACTACATGAAAACATGAATAATTCATTGAAAATGACTGTAAACAGATGAGAACTTGTTTAGAACAGCTGACAGAGAATCTCCAAGTCAGTTCTTAGTGTAGAAAAGGTAGCTAAGATAAGGGAAATCCTTAATTCCAGTTAAAATCACATGAAACACTGTATGAATCCTATATTCTTTACTTAAAGGAGACTAGAGTGGTAAATGTGTGTTATACAAGGCAGAATACCATTGAAATAGAGAAAGAAACACGTTCGGCAGCTTTGGAAAGCCTTACACTTCACTGAAATGTAGTACAACACTCTATAACACAGTTGAGAGACAATGTTCCAGAGCTGCCTCAGTTCATAACAGTGTGTAGGAAGTTGTTTGATAAAGTGGGCAAAGCTTATACTTGGGCCAGAAGGCAGAATATAGGAAACTACATGAAAACATGAATAATTCAGTGAAAATGACTGTAAACAGATGAGAACTTGTTTAGAACAGATGAAAGAGATTCTCCAAGTCAGTTCTTAGTGTAGAAAAGGTAGCTAAATCCGGGAAATCCTTAATTCGAGTTAAGATCACATGAAACACTGTATGAATCCTATATTGCTTACTTAAAGGAGACTAGAGTGATAAATGTGTATTATATAAGGCAGAATACCATTGAAATAGAGAAAGAAACACATTTGGCAGCTTTGGAAAGCCTTACACTTCACTGAAATGTAGTACTACACTCTATAACACAGTTGAGAGACAATGTTCCCTAGCTCCCGCAGTTCATAACAGTGTGTAGGAAGTTGTTTGATAAAGTGGGCAAAGCTTATACTTGGGCCAGAAGGCAGAATATAGGAAACTACATGAAAACATGAATAATTCAGTGAAAATGACTGGAAACAGATGAGAACTTGTTTAGAACAGCTGAAAGAGAATCTCCAAGTCAGTTCGTAGTGTAGAAAAGGTAGCTAAGATAAGGGAAATCCTTAATACCAGTTAAGATCACATGAAACACTGTATGAATCCTATATTCTTTACTTAAAGGAGACTGGAGTGGTAAATGTGTTATACAAGGCAGAATACCATTGAAATAATGAAAGAAACTCCTTCGGCAGCTTTGGAAAGCCTTACACTTCACTGAAATGTAGTACTACACTCTATAACACAGTTGAGAGACAATGTTCCCTAGCTCCCTCAGTTAATAACAGTGTGTAGGAAGTTGTTTGATAAAGTGGACAAAGCTTAGACTTGGGCCAGAAGGCAGAATATAGGAAACTACATGAAAACTTGAATAATTCAGTGGAAATGCCTGTAAACAGATGAGAACTTGTTTAGAACAGCTGAAAGAGAATCTCCAAGGCAGTTCTTAGTGTAGAAAAGGTAGCTAAGATAAGGGAAATCCTTAATACCAGTTAAGATCCCGTGAAACACTGTATGAATCCTATATTCTTTACTTAAAGGAGACTAGAGTGGTAAATGTGTGTTATACAAGGCAGAATACCATTGAAATAGAGAAAGAAACACGTTTGGCACCTTTGGAAAGCCTTACACTTCACTGAAATGTAGTACTACCCTCTATAACACAGTTGAGAGACAATGTTCCCGAGCAGCCTCAGTTCATAACAGTGTGTAGGAAGTTGTTTGATAAAGTGGGCAAAGCTTATACTTGGGCCAGAAGGCAGAATATAGGAAACTACATGAAAACATGAATAATTCAGTGAAAATGACTGTAAACAGATGAGAACTTGTTTATAACAGCTTAAAGAGAATCTCCAAGTCAGTTCTTAGTGTAGAAAAGGTAGCTAAGATAAGGAAAATCCTTAATTCGAGTTAAGATAACATCAAACACTGTATGAATCCTATATTCATTACTTAAAGGAGACTAGAGTGGTAAATGTGTGTTATACAAGGCAGAATACCATTGAAATAGAGAAAGAAACACGTTCGGCAGCTTTGGAAAGCCTTACACTACACTGAAATGTAGTACTACACTCTATAACACAGTTGAGAGACAATGTTCCCTAGCTCCCTCAGTTAATAACAGTGTGTAGGAAGTTGTTTGATAAAGTGGGCAAAGCTTATACTTGGGCCAGTAGGCAGAATATAGGAAACTACATGAAAACATGAATAATTCAGTGAAAATGACTGTAAACAGATGAGAACTTGTTTAGAACAGCTGAAAGAGAATCTCCAAGTCAGTTCGTAGTGTAGAAAAGGTAGCTAAGATAAGGGAAATCCTTAATTCCAGTTAAGATCACATGAAACACTGTATGAATCCTATATTCTTTACTTAAAGGAAACTAGAGTGGTAAATGTGTGTTATACAAGGCAGAATACCATTGAAATAGAGAACCAAACACGTTCTGCAGCTTTGGAAAGCCTTACACTTCACTGAAATGTAGTACTACACTCTATAACACAGTTGAGAGACAATGTTCCAGAGCTGCCTCAGTTCATAACAGTGTGTAGGAAGTTGTTTGATAAAGTGGGCAAAGCTTATACTTGGGCCAGAAGGCAGAATATAGGAAACTACATGAAAACATGAATAATTCATTGAAAATGACTGTAAACAGATGAGAACTTGTTTAGAACAGCTGACAGAGAATCTCCAAGTCAGTTCTTAGTGTAGAAAAGGTAGCTAAGATAAGGGAAATCCTTAATTCCAGTTAAAATCACATGAAACACTGTATGAATCCTATATTCTTTACTTAAAGGAGACTAGAGTGGTAAATGTGTGTTATACAAGGCAGAATACCATTGAAATAGAGAAAGAAACACGTTCGGCAGCTTTGGAAAGCCTTACACTTCACTGAAATGTAGTACAACACTCTATAACACAGTTGAGAGACAATGTTCCAGAGCTGCCTCAGTTCATAACAGTGTGTAGGAAGTTGTTTGATAAAGTGGGCAAAGCTTATACTTGGGCCAGAAGGCAGAATATAGGAAACTACATGAAAACATGAATAATTCAGTGAAAATGACTGTAAACAGATGAGAACTTGTTTAGAACAGATGAAAGAGATTCTCCAAGTCAGTTCTTAGTGTAGAAAAGGTAGCTAAATCCGGGAAATCCTTAATTCGAGTTAAGATCACATGAAACACTGTATGAATCCTATATTGCTTACTTAAAGGAGACTAGAGTGATAAATGTGTATTATATAAGGCAGAATACCATTGAAATAGAGAAAGAAACACATTTGGCAGCTTTGGAAAGCCTTACACTTCACTGAAATGTAGTACTACACTCTATAACACAGTTGAGAGACAATGTTCCCTAGCTCCCGCAGTTCATAACAGTGTGTAGGAAGTTGTTTGATAAAGTGGGCAAAGCTTATACTTGGGCCAGAAGGCAGAATATAGGAAACTACATGAAAACATGAATAATTCAGTGAAAATGACTGGAAACAGATGAGAACTTGTTTAGAACAGCTGAAAGAGAATCTCCAAGTCAGTTCGTAGTGTAGAAAAGGTAGCTAAGATAAGGGAAATCCTTAATACCAGTTAAGATCACATGAAACACTGTATGAATCCTATATTCTTTACTTAAAGGAGACTGGAGTGGTAAATGTGTTATACAAGGCAGAATACCATTGAAATAATGAAAGAAACTCCTTCGGCAGCTTTGGAAAGCCTTACACTTCACTGAAATGTAGTACTACACTCTATAACACAGTTGAGAGACAATGTTCCCTAGCTCCCTCAGTTAATAACAGTGTGTAGGAAGTTGTTTGATAAAGTGGACAAAGCTTAGACTTGGGCCAGAAGGCAGAATATAGGAAACTACATGAAAACTTGAATAATTCAGTGGAAATGCCTGTAAACAGATGAGAACTTGTTTAGAACAGCTGAAAGAGAATCTCCAAGTCAGTTCTTAGTGTAGAAAAGGTAGCTAAAATCCGGGAAATCCTTAATTCGAGTTAAGATCACATGAAACACTGTATGAATCCTATATTCTTTAATTAATGGAAACTAGAGTGGTAAATGTGTGTTATACAAGGCAGAATACCATTGAAATAGAGAAACAAACACGTTCGGCAGCTTTGGAAAGCCTTACACTTCACTGAAATGTAGTACTACACTCTATAACACAGTTGAGAGACAATGTTCCCGAGCTGCCTCAGTTCATAACAGTGTGTAGGAAGTTGTTTGATAAAGTGGGCAAAGCTTATCCTTGGGCCAGAAGGCAGAATATAGGAAACTACATGAAAACATGAATAATTCAGTGAAAATGACTGTAAACAGATGAGAACTTAAAGTGGGCAAAGCTTATACTTGGGCCCAAAGGCAGAATATAGGAAACTACATGAAAACATGAATAATTCATTGAAAATGACTGTAAACAGATGAGAACTTGTTTAGAACAGCTGAAAGAGAATCTCCAAGTCAGTTCTTAGTGTAGAAAAGGTAGCTAAGATAAGGGAAATCCTTAATTCCAGTTAAGATCACATGAAACACTGTATGAATCCTATATTCTTTACTTAAAGGAGACTAGAGTGGTAAATGTGTGTTATACAAGGCAGAATACCATTGAAATAGAGAACCAAACACGTTCTGCAGCTTTGGAAAGCCTTACACTTCACTGAAATGTAGTACTACACTCTATAACACAGTTGAGAGACAATGTTCCAGAGCTGCCTCAGTTCATAACAGTGTGTAGGAAGTTGTTTGATAAAGTGGGCAAAGCTTATACTTGGGCCAGAAGGCAGAATATAGGAAACTACATGAAAACATGAATAATTCATTGAAAATGACTGTAAACAGATGAGAACTTGTTTAGAACAGCTGACAGAGAATCTCCAAGTCAGTTCTTAGTGTAGAAAAGGTAGCTAAGATAAGGGAAATCCTTAATTCCAGTTAAAATCACATGAAACACTGTATGAATCCTATATTCTTTACTGAAAGGAGACTAGAGTGGTAAATGTGTGTTATACAAGGCAGAATACCATTGAAATAGAGAACCAAACACGTTCGGCAGCTTTGGAAAGCCTTACACTTCACTGAAATGTAGTACAACACTCTATAACACAGTTGAGAGACAATGTTCCAGAGCTGCCTCAGTTCATAACAGTGTGTAGGAAGTTGTTTCATAAAGTGGGCAAAGCTTATACTTGGGCCAGAAGGCAGAATATAGGAAACTACATGAAAACATGAATAATTCAGTGAAAATGACTGTAAACAGATGAGAACTTGTTTAGAACAGATGAAAGAGATTCTCCAAGTCAGTTCTTAGTGTAGAAAAGGTAGCTAAATCCGGGAAATCCTTAATTCGAGTTAAGATCACATGAAACACTGTATGAATCCTATATTGCTTACTTAAAGGAGACTAGAGTGATAAATGTGTATTATATAAGGCAGAATACCATTGAAATAGAGAAAGAAACACATTTGGCAGCTTTGGAAAGCCTTACACTTCACTGAAATGTAGTACTACACTCTATAACACAGTTGAGAGACAATGTTCCCTAGCTCCCGCAGTTCATAACAGTGTGTAGGAAGTTGTTTGATAAAGTGGGCAAAGCTTATACTTGGGCCAGAAGGCAGAATATAGGAAACTACATGAAAACATGAATAATTCAGTGAAAATGACTGGAAACAGATGAGAACTTGTTTAGAACAGCTGAAAGAGAATCTCCAAGTCAGTTCGTAGTGTAGAAAAGGTAGCTAAGATAAGGGAAATCCTTAATACCAGTTAAGATCACATGAAAC
The DNA here is from genome assembly GCF_964339955.1 of Pipistrellus hanaki. Taxonomy (NCBI): domain Eukaryota; kingdom Metazoa; phylum Chordata; class Mammalia; order Chiroptera; family Vespertilionidae; genus Pipistrellus; species Pipistrellus hanaki. The sequence continues at coordinate 1,436,823 of NC_140511.1, forward strand.
ACTGTATGAATCCTATATTCTTTACTTAAAGGAGACTGGAGTGGTAAATGTGTGTTATACAAGGCAGAATACCATTGAAATAATGAAAGAAACTCCTTCGGCAGCTTTGGAAAGCCTTACACTTCACTGAAATGTAGTACTACACTCTATAACACAGTTGAGAGACAATGTTCCCTAGCTCCCTCAGTTAATAACAGTGTGTAGGAAGTTGTTTGATAAAGTGGACAAAGCTTAGACTTGGGCCAGAAGGCAGAATATAGGAAACTACATGAAAACTTGAATAATTCAGTGGAAATGCCTGTAAACAGATGAGAACTTGTTTAGAACAGCTGAAAGAGAATCTCCAAGTCAGTTCTTAGTGTAGAAAAGGTAGCTAAATCCGGGAAATCCTTAATTCGAGTTAAGATCACATGAAACACTGTATGAATCGTATATTCTTTAATTAATGGAAACTAGAGTGGTAAATGTGTGTTATACAAGGCAGAATACCATTGAAATAGAGAAACAAACACGTTCGGCAGCTTTGGAAAGCCTTACACTTCACTGAAATGTAGTACTACACTCTATAACACAGTTGAGAGACAATGTTCCCGAGCTGCCTCAGTTCATAACAGTGTGTAGGAAGTTGTTTGATAAAGTGGGCAAAGCTTATCCTTGGGCCAGAAGGCAGAATATAGGAAACTACATGAAAACATGAATAATTCAGTGAAAATGACTGTAAACAGATGAGAACTTAAAGTGGGCAAAGCTTATACTTGGGCCCAAAGGCAGAATATAGGAAACTACATGAAAACATGAATAATTCATTGAAAATGACTGTAAACAGATGAGAACTTGTTTAGAACAGCTGAAAGAGAATCTCCAAGTCAGTTCTTAGTGTAGAAAAGGTAGCTAAGATAAGGGAAATCCTTAATTCCAGTTAAGATCACATGAAACACTGTATGAATCCTATATTCTTTACTTAAAGGAGACTAGAGTGGTAAATGTGTGTTATACAAGGCAGAATACCATTGAAATAGAGAACCAAACACGTTCTGCAGCTTTGGAAAGCCTTACACTTCACTGAAATGTAGTACTACACTCTATAACACAGTTGAGAGACAATGTTCCAGAGCTGCCTCAGTTCATAACAGTGTGTAGGAAGTTGTTTGATAAAGTGGGCAAAGCTTATACTTGGGCCAGAAGGCAGAATATAGGAAACTACATGAAAACATGAATAATTCATTGAAAATGACTGTAAACAGATGAGAACTTGTTTAGAACAGCTGACAGAGAATCTCCAAGTCAGTTCTTAGTGTAGAAAAGGTAGCTAAGATAAGGGAAATCCTTAATTCCAGTTAAAATCACATGAAACACTGTATGAATCCTATATTCTTTACTGAAAGGAGACTAGAGTGGTAAATGTGTGTTATACAAGGCAGAATACCATTGAAATAGAGAACCAAACACGTTCGGCAGCTTTGGAAAGCCTTACACTTCACTGAAATGTAGTACAACACTCTATAACACAGTTGAGAGACAATGTTCCAGAGCTGCCTCAGTTCATAACAGTGTGTAGGAAGTTGTTTCATAAAGTGGGCAAAGCTTATACTTGGGCCAGAAGGCAGAATATAGGAAACTACATGAAAACATGAATAATTCAGTGAAAATGACTGTAAACAGATGAGAACTTGTTTAGAACAGATGAAAGAGATTCTCCAAGTCAGTTCTTAGTGTAGAAAAGGTAGCTAAATCCGGGAAATCCTTAATTCGAGTTAAGATCACATGAAACACTGTATGAATCCTATATTGCTTACTTAAAGGAGACTAGAGTGATAAATGTGTATTATATAAGGCAGAATACCATTGAAATAGAGAAAGAAACACATTTGGCAGCTTTGGAAAGCCTTACACTTCACTGAAATGTAGTACTACACTCTATAACACAGTTGAGAGACAATGTTCCCTAGCTCCCGCAGTTCATAACAGTGTGTAGGAAGTTGTTTGATAAAGTGGGCAAAGCTTATACTTGGGCCAGAAGGCAGAATATAGGAAACTACATGAAAACATGAATAATTCAGTGAAAATGACTGGAAACAGATGAGAACTTGTTTAGAACAGCTGAAAGAGAATCTCCAAGTCAGTTCGTAGTGTAGAAAAGGTAGCTAAGATAAGGGAAATCCTTAATACCAGTTAAGATCACATGAAACACTGTATGAATCCTATATTCTTTACTTAAAGGAGACTGGAGTGGTAAATGTGTGTTATACAAGGCAGAATACCATTGAAATAATGAAAGAAACTCCTTCGGCAGCTTTGGAAAGCCTTACACTTCACTGAAATGTAGTACTACACTCTATAACACAGTTGAGAGACAATGTTCCCTAGCTCCCTCAGTTAATAACAGTGTGTAGGAAGTTGTTTGATAAAGTGGACAAAGCTTAGACTTGGGCCAGAAGGCAGAATATAGGAAACTACATGAAAACTTGAATAATTCAGTGGAAATGCCTGTAAACAGATGAGAACTTGTTTAGAACAGCTGAAAGAGAATCTCCAAGTCAGTTCTTAGTGTAGAAAAGGTAGCTAAAATCCGGGAAATCCTTAATTCGAGTTAAGATCACATGAAACACTGTATAAATCCTATATTCTTTAATTAATGGAAACTAGAGTGGTAAATGTGTGTTATACAAGGCAGAATACCATTGAAATAGAGAAACAAACACGTTCGGCAGCTTTGGAAAGCCTTACACTTCACTGAAATGTAGTACTACACTCTATAACACAGTTGAGAGACAATGTTCCCGAGCTGCCTCAGTTCATAACAGTGTGTAGGAAGTTGTTTGATAAAGTGGGCAAAGCTTATCCTTGGGCCAGAAGGCAGAATATAGGAAACTACATGAAAACATGAATAATTCAGTGAAAATGACTGTAAACAGATGAGAACTTAAAGTGGGCAAAGCTTATACTTGGGCCCAAAGGCAGAATATAGGAAACTACATGAAAACATGAATAATTCATTGAAAATGACTGTAAACAGATGAGAACTTGTTTAGAACAGCTGAAAGAGAATCTCCAAGTCAGTTCTTAGTGTAGAAAAGGTAGCTAAGATAAGGGAAATCCTTAATTCCAGTTAAGATCACATGAAACACTGTATGAATCCTATATTCTTTACTTAAAGGAGACTAGAGTGGTAAATGTGTGTTATACAAGGCAGAATACCATTGAAATAGAGAACCAAACACGTTCTGCAGCTTTGGAAAGCCTTACACTTCACTGAAATGTAGTACTACACTCTATAACACAGTTGAGAGACAATGTTCCAGAGCTGCCTCAGTTCATAACAGTGTGTAGGAAGTTGTTTGATAAAGTGGGCAAAGCTTATACTTGGGCCAGAAGGCAGAATATAGGAAACTACATGAAAACATGAATAATTCATTGAAAATGACTGTAAACAGATGAGAACTTGTTTAGAACAGCTGACAGAGAATCTCCAAGTCAGTTCTTAGTGTAGAAAAGGTAGCTAAGATAAGGGAAATCCTTAATACCAGTTAAGATCACATGAAACACTGTATGAATCCTATATTCTTTACTTAAAGGAGACTGGAGTGGTAAATGTGTGTTATACAACGCAGAATACCATTGAAATAATGAAAGAAACTCCTTCGGCAGCTTTGGAAAGCCTTACACTTCACTGAAATGTAGTACTACACTCTATAACACAGTTGAGAGACAATGTTCCCTAGCTCCCTCAGTTAATAACAGTGTGTAGGAAGTTGTTTGATAAAGTGGACAAAGCTTAGACTTGGGCCAGAAGGCAGAATATAGGAAACTACATGAAAACTTGAATAATTCAGTGGAAATGCCTGTAAACAGATGAGAACTTGTTTAGAACAGCTGAAAGAGAATCTCCAAGTCAGTTCTTAGTGTAGAAAAGGTAGCTAAAATCCGGGAAATCCTTAATTCGAGTTAAGATCACATGAAACACTGTATGAATCCTATATTCTTTAATTAATGGAAACTAGAGTGGTAAATGTGTGTTATACAAGGCAGAATACCATTGAAATAGAGAAACAAACACGTTCGGCAGCTTTGGAAAGCCTTACACTTCACTGAAATGTAGTACTACACTCTATAACACAGTTGAGAGACAATGTTCCCGAGCTGCCTCAGTTCATAACAGTGTGTAGGAAGTTGTTTGATAAAGTGGGCAAAGCTTATCCTTGGGCCAGAAGGCAGAATATAGGAAACTACATGAAAACATGAATAATTCAGTGAAAATGACTGTAAACAGATGAGAACTTAAAGTGGGCAAAGCTTATACTTGGGCCCAAAGGCAGAATATAGGAAACTACATGAAAACATGAATAATTCATTGAAAATGACTGTAAACAGATGAGAACTTGTTTAGAACAGCTGAAAGAGAATCTCCAAGTCAGTTCTTAGTGTAGAAAAGGTAGCTAAGATAAGGGAAATCCTTAATTCCAGTTAAGATCACATGAAACACTGTATGAATCCTATATTCTTTACTTAAAGGAGACTAGAGTGGTAAATGTGTGTTATACAAGGCAGAATACCATTGAAATAGAGAACCAAACACGTTCTGCAGCTTTGGAAAGCCTTACACTTCACTGAAATGTAGTACTACACTCTATAACACAGTTGAGAGACAATGTTCCAGAGCTGCCTCAGTTCATAACAGTGTGTAGGAAGTTGTTTGATAAAGTGGGCAAAGCTTATACTTGGGCCAGAAGGCAGAATATAGGAAACTACATGAAAACATGAATAATTCATTGAAAATGACTGTAAACAGATGAGAACTTGTTTAGAACAGCTGACAGAGAATCTCCAAGTCAGTTCTTAGTGTAGAAAAGGTAGCTAAGATAAGGGAAATCCTTAATTCCAGTTAAAATCACATGAAACACTGTATGAATCCTATATTCTTTACTTAAAGGAGACTAGAGTGGTAAATGTGTGTTATACAAGGCAGAATACCATTGAAATAGAGAACCAAACACGTTCGGCAGCTTTGGAAAGCCTTACACTTCACTGAAATGTAGTACAACACTCTATAACACAGTTGAGAGACAATGTTCCAGAGCTGCCTCAGTTCATAACAGTGTGTAGGAAGTTGTTTGATAAAGTGGGCAAAGCTTATACTTGGGCCAGAAGGCAGAATATAGGAAACTACATGAAAACATGAATAATTCAGTGAAAATGACTGTAAACAGATGAGAACTTGTTTAGAACAGATGAAAGAGATTCTCCAAGTCAGTTCTTAGTGTAGAAAAGGTAGCTAAATCCGGGAAATCCTTAATTCGAGTTAAGATCACATGAAACACTGTATGAATCCTATATTGCTTACTTAAAGGAGACTAGAGTGATAAATGTGTATTATATAAGGCAGAATACCATTGAAATAGAGAAAGAAACACATTTGGCAGCTTTGGAAAGCCTTACACTTCACTGAAATGTAGTACTACACTCTATAACACAGTTGAGAGACAATGTTCCCTAGCTCCCGCAGTTCATAACAGTGTGTAGGAAGTTGTTTGATAAAGTGGGCAAAGCTTATACTTGGGCCAGAAGGCAGAATATAGGAAACTACATGAAAACATGAATAATTCAGTGAAAATGACTGGAAACAGATGAGAACTTGTTTAGAACAGCTGAAAGAGAATCTCCAAGTCAGTTCGTAGTGTAGAAAAGGTAGCTAAGATAAGGGAAATCCTTAATACCAGTTAAGATCACATGAAACACTGTATGAATCCTATATTCTTTACTTAAAGGAGACTGGAGTGGTAAATGTGTGTTATACAAGGCAGAATACCATTGAAATAATGAAAGAAACTCCTTCGGCAGCTTTGGAAAGCCTTACACTTCACTGAAATGTAGTACTACACTCTATAACACAGTTGAGAGACAATGTTCCCTAGCTCCCTCAGTTAATAACAGTGTGTAGGAAGTTGTTTGATAAAGTGGACAAAGCTTAGACTTGGGCCAGAAGGCAGAATATAGGAAACTACATGAAAACTTGAATAATTCAGTGGAAATGCCTGTAAACAGATGAGAACTTGTTTAGAACAGCTGAAAGAGAATCTCCAAGTCAGTTCTTAGTGTAGAAAAGGTAGCTAAAATCCGGGAAATCCTTAATTCGAGTTAAGATCACATGAAACACTGTATGAATCCTATATTCTTTAATTAATGGAAACTAGAGTGGTAAATGTGTGTTATACAAGGCAGAATACCATTGAAATAGAGAAACAAACACGTTCGGCAGCTTTGGAAAGCCTTACACTTCACTGAAATGTAGTACTACACTCTATAACACAGTTGAGAGACAATGTTCCCGAGCTGCCTCAGTTCATAACAGTGTGTAGGAAGTTGTTTGATAAAGTGGGCAAAGCTTATCCTTGGGCCAGAAGGCAGAATATAGGAAACTACATGAAAACATGAATAATTCAGTGAAAATGACTGTAAACAGATGAGAACTTAAAGTGGGCAAAGCTTATACTTGGGCCCAAAGGCAGAATATAGGAAACTACATGAAAACATGAATAATTCATTGAAAATGACTGTAAACAGATGAGAACTTGTTTAGAACAGCTGAAAGAGAATCTCCAAGTCAGTTCTTAGTGTAGAAAAGGTAGCTAAGATAAGGGAAATCCTTAATTCCAGTTAAGATCACATGAAACACTGTATGAATCCTATATTCTTTACTTAAAGGAGACTAGAGTGGTAAATGTGTGTTATACAAGGCAGAATACCATTGAAATAGAGAACCAAACACGTTCTGCAGCTTTGGAAAGCCTTACACTTCACTGAAATGTAGTACTACACTCTATAACACAGTTGAGAGACAATGTTCCAGAGCTGCCTCAGTTCATAACAGTGTGTAGGAAGTTGTTTGATAAAGTGGGCAAAGCTTATACTTGGGCCAGAAGGCAGAATATAGGAAACTACATGAAAACATGAATAATTCATTGAAAATGACTGTAAACAGATGAGAACTTGTTTAGAACAGCTGACAGAGAATCTCCAAGTCAGTTCTTAGTGTAGAAAAGGTAGCTAAGATAAGGGAAATCCTTAATTCCAGTTAAAATCACATGAAACACTGTATGAATCCTATATTCTTTACTTAAAGGAGACTAGAGTGGTAAATGTGTGTTATACAAGGCAGAATACCATTGAAATAGAGAAACAAACACGTTCGGCAGCTTTGGAAAGCCTTACACTTCACTGAAATGTAGTACAACACTCTATAACACAGTTGAGAGACAATGTTCCAGAGCTGCCTCAGTTCATAACAGTGTGTAGGAAGTTGTTTGATAAAGTGGGCAAAGCTTATACTTGGGCCAGAAGGCAGAATATAGGAAACTACATGAAAACATGAATAATTCAGTGAAAATGACTGTAAACAGATGAGAACTTGTTTAGAACAGATGAAGGAGATTCTCCAAGTCAGTTCTTAGTGTAGAAAAGGTAACTAAATCCGGGAAATCCTTAATTCGAGTTAAGATCACATGAAACACTGTATGAATCCTATATTGCTTACTTAAAGGAGACTAGAGTAATAAATGTGTATTATATAAGGCAGAATACCATTGAAATAGAGAAAGAAACACATTTGGCAGCTTTGGAAAGCCTTACACTTCACTGAAATGTAGTACTACACTCTATAACACAGTTGAGAGACAATGTTCCCTAGCTCCCGCAGTTCATAACAGTGTGTAGGAAGTTGTTTGATAAAGTGGGCAAAGCTTATACTTGGGCCAGAAGGCAGAATATAGGAAACTACATGAAAACATGAATAATTCAGTGAAAATGACTGGAAACAGATGAGAACTTGTTTAGAACAGCTGAAAGAGAATCTCCAAGTCAGTTCGTAGTGTAGAAAAGGTAGCTAAGATAAGGGAAATCCTTAATACCAGTTAAGATCACATGAAACACTGTATGAATCCTATATTCTTTACTTAAAGGAGACTGGAGTGGTAAATGTGTGTTATACAAGGCAGAATACCATTGAAATAATGAAAGAAACTCCTTCGGCAGCTTTGGAAAGCCTTACACTTCACTGAAATGTAGTACTACACTCTATAACACAGTTGAGAGACAATGTTCCCTAGCTCCCTCAGTTAATAACAGTGTGTAGGAAGTTGTTTGATAAAGTGGACAAAGCTTAGACTTGGGCCAGAAGGCAGAATATAGGAAACTACATGAAAACTTGAATAATTCAGTGGAAATGTCTGTAAACAGATGAGAACTTGTTTAGAACAGCTGAAAGAGAATCTCCAAGTCAGTTCTTAGTGTAGAAAAGGTAGCTAAAATCGGGGAAATCCTTAATTCGAGTTAAGATCACATGAAACACTGTATGAATCCTATATTCTTTAATTAATGGAAACTAGAGTGGTAAATGTGTGTTATACAAGGCAGAATACCATTGAAATAGAGAAACAAACACGTTCGGCAGCTTTGGAAAGCCTTACACTTCACTGAAATGTAGTACTACACTCTATAACACAGTTGAGAGACAATGTTCCCTAGCTCCCTCAGTTCATAACAGTGTGTAGGAAGTTGTTTGATAAAGTGGGCAAAGCTTATCCTTGGGCCAGAAGGCAGAATATAGGAAACTACATGAAAAAATGAATAATTCAGTGAAAATGACTGTAAACAGATGAGAACTTAAAGTGGGCAAAGCTTATACTTGGGCCCAAAGGCAGAATATAGGAAACTACATGAAAACATGAATAATTCAGTGAAAATGACTGTAAACAGATGAGAACTTGTTTATAACAGCTTAAAGAGAATCTCCAAGTCAGTTCTTAGTGTAGAAAAGGTAGCTAAGATAAGGAAAATCCTTAATTCGAGTTAAGATAACATCAAACACTGTATGAATCCTATATTCATTATTTAAAGGAGACTAGAGTGGTAAATGTGTGTTATACAAGGCAGAATACCATTGAAATAGAGAAAGAAACACGTTCGGCAGCTTTGGAAAGCCAGCACTACACTGAAATGTAGTACTACACTCTATAACACAGTTGAGAGACAATGTTCCCTAGCTCCCTCAGTTAATAACAGTGTGTAGGAAGTTGTTTGATAAAGTGGGCAAAGCTTATACTTGGGCCAGAAGGCAGAATATAGGAAACTACATGAAAACATGAATAATTCATTGAAAATGACTGTAAACAGATGAGAACTTGTTTAGAACAGCTGACAGAGAATCTCCAAGTCAGTTCTTAGTGTAGAAAAGGTAGCTAAGATAAGGGAAATCCTTAATTCCAGTTAAAATCACATGAAACACTGTATGAATCCTATATTCTTTACTTAAAGGAGACTAGAGTGGTAAATGTGTGTTATACAAGGCAGAATACCATTGAAATAGAGAAACAAACACGTTCGGCAGCTTTGGAAAGCCTTACACTTCACTGAAATGTAGTACAACACTCTATAACACAGTTGAGAGACAATGTTCCAGAGCTGCCTCAGTTCATAACAGTGTGTAGGAAGTTGTTTGATAAAGTGGGCAAAGCTTATACTTGGGCCAGAAGGCAGAATATAGGAAACTACATGAAAACATGAATAATTCAGTGAAAATGACTGTAAACAGATGAGAACTTGTTTAGAACAGATGAAGGAGATTCTCCAAGTCAGTTCTTAGTGTAGAAAAGGTAACTAAATCCGGGAAATCCTTAATTCGAGTTAAGATCACATGAAACACTGTATGAATCCTATATTGCTTACTTAAAGGAGACTAGAGTAATAAATGTGTATTATATAAGGCAGAATACCATTGAAATAGAGAAAGAAACACATTTGGCAGCTTTGGAAAGCCTTACACTTCACTGAAATGTAGTACTACACTCTATAACACAGTTGAGAGACAATGTTCCCTAGCTCCCGCAGTTCATAACAGTGTGTAGGAAGTTGTTTGATAAAGTGGGCAAAGCTTATACTTGGGCCAGAAGGCAGAATATAGGAAACTACATGAAAACATGAATAATTCAGTGAAAATGACTGGAAACAGATGAGAACTTGTTTAGAACAGCTGAAAGAGAATCTCCAAGTCAGTTCGTAGTGTAGAAAAGGTAGCTAAGATAAGGGAAATCCTTAATACCAGTTAAGATCACATGAAACACTGTATGAATCCTATATTCTTTACTTAAAGGAGACTGGAGTGGTAAATGTGTGTTATACAAGGCAGAATACCATTGAAATAATGAAAGAAACTCCTTCGGCAGCTTTGGAAAGCCTTACACTTCACTGAAATGTAGTACTACACTCTATAACACAGTTGAGAGACAATGTTCCCTAGCTCCCTCAGTTAATAACAGTGTGTAGGAAGTTGTTTGATAAAGTGGACAAAGCTTAGACTTGGGCCAGAAGGCAGAATATAGGAAACTACATGAAAACTTGAATAATTCAGTGGAAATGTCTGTAAACAGATGAGAACTTGTTTAGAACAGCTGAAAGAGAATCTCCAAGTCAGTTCTTAGTGTAGAAAAGGTAGCTAAAATCGGGGAAATCCTTAATTCGAGTTAAGATCACATGAAACACTGTATGAATCCTATATTCTTTAATTAATGGAAACTAGAGTGGTAAATGTGTGTTATACAAGGCAGAATACCATTGAAATAGAGAAACAAACACGTTCGGCAGCTTTGGAAAGCCTTACACTTCACTGAAATGTAGTACTACACTCTATAACACAGTTGAGAGACAATGTTCCCTAGCTCCCTCAGTTCATAACAGTGTGTAGGAAGTTGTTTGATAAAGTGGGCAAAGCTTATCCTTGGGCCAGAAGGCAGAATATAGGAAACTACATGAAAAAATGAATAATTCAGTGAAAATGACTGTAAACAGATGAGAACTTAAAGTGGGCAAAGCTTATACTTGGGCCCAAAGGCAGAATATAGGAAACTACATGAAAACATGAATAATTCAGTGAAAATGACTGTAAACAGATGAGAACTTGTTTATAACAGCTTAAAGAGAATCTCCAAGTCAGTTCTTAGTGTAGAAAAGGTAGCTAAGATAAGGAAAATCCTTAATTCGAGTTAAGATAACATCAAACACTGTATGAATCCTATATTCATTATTTAAAGGAGACTAGAGTGGTAAATGTGTGTTATACAAGGCAGAATACCATTGAAATAGAGAAAGAAACACGTTCGGCAGCTTTGGAAAGCCAGCACTACACTGAAATGTAGTACTACACTCTATAACACAGTTGAGAGACAATGTTCCCTAGCTCCCTCAGTTAATAACAGTGTGTAGGAAGTTGTTTGATAAAGTGGGCAAAGCTTATACTTGGGCCAGAAGGCAGAATATAGGAAACTACATGAAAACATGAATAATTCATTGAAAATGACTGTAAACAGATGAGAACTTGTTTAGAACAGCTGAAAGAGAATCTCCAAGTCAGTTCTTAGTGTAGAAAAGGTAGCTAAGATAAGGGAAATCCTTAATTCCAGTTAAGATCACATGAAACACTGTATGAATCCTATATTCTTTACTTAAAGGAGACTAGAGTGGTAAATGTGTGTTATACAAGGCAGAATACCATTGAAATAGAGAACCAAACACGTTCGGCAGCTTTGGAAAGCCTTACACTTCACTGAAATGTGGTACTACACTCTATAACACAATTGAGAGACAATGTTCCAGAGCTGCCTCAGTTCATAACAGTGTGTAGGAAGTTGTTTGATAAAGTGGGCAAAGCTTATAATTGGACCAGAAGGCAGAATATAGGAAACTACATGAAAACATGGATAATTCAGAGAAAATGACTGTAAACAGATGAGAACTTGTTTAGAACAGCTCAAAGAAATTCTCCAAGTCAGTTCTTAGTGTAGAAAAGGTAGCTAAGTTACGGGAAATCCTTAATTCAAGTTTAGATCACATGAGACACTGTAGTAATCCTATATTCTTTACTTAAAGGAGACTGGAGTGGTAAATGTGTGTTTTAAAAGGCAGAATACCATTGAAATAGAGAAAAAAACACGTTTGGCAGCTTTGGAAGTCCTTACACTTCACTGAAATATAGTACTACACTCTGTAACACAGTTGAGAGACAATGTTCCCGAGCTGCCTCAGTTCATAACAGTGTGTAGGAAGTTGTTTGATAAAGTGGGCAAAGCTTATCCTTGGGCCAGAAGGCAGAATATAGGAAACTACATGAAAAAATGAATAATTCAGTGAAAATGACTGTAAACAGATGAGAACTTAAAGTGGGCAAAGCTTATACTTGGGCCCAAAGGCAGAATATAGGAAACTACATGAAAACATGAATAATTCATTGAAAATGACTGTAAACAGATGAGAACTTGTTTAGAACAGCTGAAAGAGAATCTCCAAGTCAGTTCTTAGTGTAGAAAAGGTAGCTAAGATAAGGGAAATCCTTAATTCCAGTTAAGATCACATGAAACACTGTATGAATCCTATATTATTTACTTAAATAAGACTAGAGTGGTAAATGTGTCTTATACAAGGCAGAATACCATTGAAATAGAGAAACAAAACGTTCGGCAGCTTTGGAAAGCCTTACACTTCACTGAAATGTAGTACTACACTCTATAACACAGTTGAGAGACAATGTTCCCGAGCTGCCTCAGTTCATAAGAGTGTGTAGGAAGTTGTTTGATAAAGTGGGCAAAGCTTATACTTGGGCCAGAAGGCAGAATATAGGAAACTACATGAAAACATGAATAATTCAGTGAAAATGACTGTAAACAGATGAGAACTTGTTTATAGCAGCTTAAAGAGAATCTCCAAGTCAGTTCTTAGTGTAGAAAAGGTAGCTAAGATAAGGAAAATCCTTAATTCGAGTTAAGATAACATCAAACACTGTATGAATCCTATATTGCTTACTTAAAGGAGACTAGAGTGATAAATGTGTATTATATAAGGCAGAATACCATTGAAATAGAGAATGAAAGACATTCGGCAGCTTTGGAAAGCCTTACACTTCACTGAAATGTAATACTACACTCTATAACACAGTTGAGAGACAATGTTCCCTAGCTCCCACAGTTCATAACAGTGTGTAGGAAGTTGTTTGATAAAGTGGGCAAAGCTTATACTTGGGCCAGAAGGCAGAATATAGGAAACTACATGAAAACATGAATAATTCAGTGAAAATGACTGTAAACAGATGATAACTTAAAGTGGGCAAAGCTTATACTTGGGCCCGAAGGCAGAATATAGGAAACTACATGAAAACATGAATAATTCAGTGAAAATGACTGTAAACAGATGAGAACTTGTTTATAACAGCTTAAAGAGAATCTCCAAGTCAGTTCTTAGTGTAGAAAAGGTAGCTAAGATAAGGAAAATCCTTAATTCGAGTTAAGATAACATCAAACACTGTATGAATCCTATATTCATTATTTAAAGGAGACTAGAGTGGTAAGTGTGTTATACAAGGCAGAATACCATTGAAATAGAGAAAGAAACACGTTCGGCAGCTTTGGAAAGCCAGCACTACACTGAAATGTAGTACTACACTCTATAACACAGTTGAGAGACAATGTTCCCTAGCTCCCTCAGTTAATAACAGTGTGTAGGAAGTTGTTTGATAAAGTGGGCAAAGCTTATACTTGGGCCAGAAGGCAGAATATAGGAAACTACATGAAAACATGAATAATTCATTGAAAATGACTGTAAACAGATGAGAACTTGTTTAGAACAGCTGAAAGAGAATCTCCAAGTCAGTTCTTAGTGTAGAAAAGGTAGCTAAGATAAGGGAAATCCTTAATTCCAGTTAAGATCACATGAAACACTGTATGAATCCTATATTCTTTACTTAAAGGAGACTAGAGTGGTAAATGTGTGTTATACAAGGCAGAATACCATTGAAATAGAGAACCAAACACGTTCGGCAGCTTTGGAAAGCCTTACACTTCACTGAAATGTGGTACTACACTCTATAACACAATTGAGAGACAATGTTCCAGAGCTGCCTCAGTTCATAACAGTGTGTAGGAAGTTGTTTGATAAAGTGGGCAAAGCTTATAATTGGACCAGAAGGCAGAATATAGGAAACTACATGAAAACATGGATAATTCAGAGAAAATGACTGTAAACAGATGAGAACTTGTTTAGAACAGCTCAAAGAAATTCTCCAAGTCAGTTCTTAGTGTAGAAAAGGTAGCTAAGTTACGGGAAATCCTTAATTCAAGTTTAGATCACATGAGACACTGTAGTAATCCTATATTCTTTACTTAAAGGAGACTGGAGTGGTAAATGTGTGTTTTAAAAGGCAGAATACCATTGAAATAGAGAAAAAAACACGTTTGGCAGCTTTGGAAGTCCTTACACTTCACTGAAATATAGTACTACACTCTGTAACACAGTTGAGAGACAATGTTCCCGAGCTGCCTCAGTTCATAACAGTGTGTAGGAAGTTGTTTGATAAAGTGGGCAAAGCTTAAACTTGGACCAGAAGGCAGAATATAGGAAACTACATGAAAACATGGATAATTCAGAGAAAATGACTGTAAACAGATGAGAACTTGTTTAGAACAGCTCAAAGAAATTCTCCAAGTCAGTTCTTAGTGTAGAAAAGGTAGCTAAGATCCGGGAAATCCTTAATTCAAGTTAAGATCACATGAGACACTGTAGTAATCCTATATTCTTTACTTAAAGGAGACTGGAGTGGTAAATGTGTGTTTTACAAGGCAGAATACCATTGAAATAGAGAAAGAAACACTTTCGGCAGCTTTGGAAAGCCATACACTTCACTGAAATGTAGTACTACACTCTATAACACAGTTGAGAGACAATGTTCCCGAGCTGCCTCAGTTGATAACAGTGTGTAGGAAGTTGTTTGATAAAGTGGGCAAAGCTTATACTAGGACCAGAAGGCAGAATATAGGAAACTACATGAAAACATGGATAATTCAGAGAAAATGACTGGAAAATGATGAGAACTTGTTTAGAACAGCTGAAAGAGATTCTCCAAGTCAGTTCTTAGTGTAGAAAAGGTAGCTAAGATAAGGGAAATCCTTAATACCAGTTAAGATCACATGAAACACTGTATGAATCCTATATTCTTTACTTAAAGGAGACTGGAGTGGTAAATGTGTGTTATACAAGGCAGAATACCATTGAAATAGAGAAAGAAACTCGTTCGGCAGCTTTGGAAAGCCTTACACTTCACTGAAATATAGTACTACACTCTATAACACAGTTGAGAGACAATGTTCCCGAGCTGCCTCAGTTCATAACAGTGTGTAGGAAGTTGTTTGATAAAGTGGCCAAAGCTTATACTTGGGCCAGAAGGCAGAATATAGGAAACTACATGAAAACTTGAATAATTCAGTGAAAATGACTGTAAACAGATGAGAACTTGTTTAGAACAGCTGAAAGAGAATCTCCAAGTCAGTTCTTAGTGTAGAAAAGGTAGCTAAGATAAGGGAAATCCTTAATTCCAGTTAAGATCACATGAAACACTGAATGAATCCTATATTCTTTACTTAAAGGAGACTGGAGTGGAAAATGTGTGTTTTACAAGGCAGAATACCATTGAAATAGAGAAAAAAACACGTTTGGCAGCTTTGGAAGTCCTTACACTTCACTGAAATATAGTACTACACTCTGTAACACAGTTGAGAGACAATGTTCCCGAGCTGCCTCAGTTCATAACAGTGTGTAGGAAGTTGTTTGATAAAGTGGGCAAAGCTTAAACTTGGACCAGAAGGCAGAATATAGGAAACTACATGAAAACATGGATAATTCAGAGAAAATGACTGTAAACAGATGAGAACTTGTTTAGAACAGCTCAAAGAAATTCTCCAAGTCAGTTCTTAGTGTAGAAAAGGTAGCTAAGATCCGGGAAATCCTTAATTCAAGTTAAGATCACATGAGACACTGTAGTAATCCTATATTCTTTACATAAAGGAGACTGGAGTGGTAAATGTGTGTTTTACAAGGCAGAATACCATTGAAATAGAGAAAAAAACACGTTTGGCAGCTTTGGAAGTCCTTACACTTCACTGAAATATAGTACTACACTCTGTAACACAGTTGAGAGACAATGTTCCTGAGCTGCCTCATTTCATAACAGTGTGTAGGAAGTTGTTTGATAAAGTGGGCAAAGCTTAAACTTGGACCAGAAGGCAGAATATAGGAAACTACATGAAAACATGGATAATTCAGAGAAAATGACTGTAAACAGATGAGAACTTGTTTAGAACAGCTCAAAGAGATTCTCCAGTCAGTTCTTAGTGTAGTAAAGGTAGCAAAGATCCGGGAAATCCTTAATTCGAGTTAAGATCACATGAAACACTGTATGAATCCTATATTCTTTACTTAAAGGAGACAGGAGTTGTAAATGTGTGTTTTACAAGGCAGAATACCATTGAAATAGAGAAAGAAACACTTTCGTCAGCTTTGGAAAGCCTTACACTTCACTGAAATATAGTACTACACTCTGTAACACAGTTGAGAGACAATGTTCCCGAGCTGCCTCAGTTCATAACAGTGTGTAGGAGGTTGTTTGATAAAGTGGGCAAAGCTTATACTTGGACCAAAGGTAGAATATAAAAAACTACATGAAAACATGGATAATTCAGAGAAAATGACTGGAAACAGATGAGAACTTGTTTAGAACTGCTGAAAGAGATTCTCCAAATCAGTTCTTAGTGTAGAAAAGGTAGCTTTAGATCCGAGAATTCCTTAATTCGAGTTAAGATGACTTGAAACACTGTAGGAATCCTATATTCTTTACTTAAAGGAGACTGGAGTTGTAAATGTGTGTTTTACAAGGCAGAATACCATTGAAATAGAGAAAGAAACTCGTTCGGCAGCTTTGGAAAGCCTTACACTTCACTGAAATGTAGTACTACACTCTATAACACAGTTGAGTGACAATGTTCCCGAGCTACCTCAGTTCATAACAGTGTGTAGGAAGTTGTTTGATAAAGTGGGCAAAGCTTATACTTGGACCAGAAGGCAGAATATAGGAAACTACATGAAAACATTGATAATTCAGAGAAAATGACAGGAAACAGATGTGAACTTGTTTAAAACAGCTGAAAGAGATTCTCCAAATCAGTTCTTAATGTAGAAAAGGTAGCTAAGATCCGGGAAATCCTTAATTCAAGTTACGATGACTTGAAACACTCTATGAATCCTATATTCTTTACTTAAATGAGACTAGAGTGGTAAATGTGTGTTATACAAGGCAGAATACCATTGAAATAGAGAAAGAAACACTTTCGGCAGCTTTGGAAAGCCATACACTTCACTGAAATGTAGTACTACACTCTATAACACAGTTGAGAGACAATGTTCCCGAGCTGCCTCAGTTGATAACAGTGTGTAGGAAGTTGTTTGATAAAGTGTGCAAAGCTTATACTAGGACCAGAAGGCAGAATATAGGAAACTACATGAAAACATGGATAATTCAGAGAAAATGACTGGAAAATGATGAGAACTTGTTTAGAACAGCTGAAAGAGATTCTCCAAGTCAGTTCTTAGTGTAGAAAAGGTAGCTAAGATAAGGGAAATCCTTAATACCAGTTAAGATCACATGAAACACTGTATGAATCCTATATTCTTTACTTAAAGGAGACTGGAGTGGTAAATGTGTGTTATACAAGGCAGAATACCATTGAAATAGAGAAACAAAAACGTTCGGCAGCTTTGGAAAGCCTTACACTTCACTGAAATGTAGTACTACACTCTATAACACAGTTGAGAGACAATGTTCCCGAGCTGCCTCAGTTCATAAGAGTGTGTAGGAAGTTGTTTGATAAAGTGGGCAAAGCTTATACTTGGGCCAGAAGGCAGAATATAGGAAACTACATGAAAACATGAATAATTCAGTGAAAATGACTGTAAACAGATGAGAACTTGTTTATAGCAGCTTTAAGAGAATCTCCAAGTCAGTTCTTAGTGTAGAAAAGGTAGCTAAGATAAGGAAAATCCTTAATTCGAGTTAAGATAACATCAAACACTGTATGAATCCTATATTGCTTACTTAAAGGAGACTAGAGTGATAAATGTGTATTATATAAGGCAGAATACCATTGAAATAGAGAATGAAACACATTCGGCAGCTTTGGAAAGCCTTACACTTCACTGAAATGTAATACTACACTCTATAACACAGTTGAGAGACAATGTTCCCTAGCTCCCACAGTTCATAACAGTGTGTAGGAAGTTGTTTGATAAAGTGGGCAAAGCTTATACTTGGGCCAGAAGGCAGAATATAGGAAACTACATGAAAACATGAATAATTCAGTGAAAATGACTGTAAACAGATGATAACTTAAAGTGGGCAAAGCTTATACTTGGGCCCGAAGGCAGAATATAGGAAACTACATGAAAACATGAATAATTCAGTGAAAATGACTGTAAACAGATGAGAACTTGTTTATAACAGCTTAAAGAGAATCTCCAAGTCAGTTCTTAGTGTAGAAAAGGTAGCTAAGATAAGGAAAATCCTTAATTCGAGTTAAGATAACATCAAACACTGTATGAATCCTACATTCATTACTTAAAGGAGACTAGAGTGGTAAATGTGTGTTATACAAGGCAGAATACCATTGAAATAGAGAAAAAAACACGTTCGGCAGCTTTGGAAAGCCTTACACTACACTGAAATGTAGTACTACACTCTATAACACAGTTGAGAGACAATGTTCCCGAGCTGCCTCAGTTCATAACAGTGTGTAGGAAGTTGTTTGATAAAGTGGGCAAAGCTTATACTTGGGCCAGAAGGCAGAATATAGGAAACTACATGAAAACATGAATAATTCAGTGAAAATGACTGTAAACAGATGAGAACTTGTTTAGAACAGCTGAAAGAGAATCTCCAAGTCAGTTCTGAGTGTAGAAAAGGTAGCTAAGATAAGGGAAATCCTTAATACCAGTTAAGATCCCATGAAACACTGTATGAATCCTATATTCTTTACTTAAAGGAGACTAGAGTGGTAAATGTGTGTTATACAAGGCAGAATACCATTGAAATAGAGAAACAAACACGTTCGGCAGCTTTGGAAAGCCTTACACTTCACAGAAAAGCAGTACTACACTCTATAACACAGTTGAGAGACAATGTTCCCTAGCTCCCTCAGTTAATAACAGTGTGTAGGAAGTTGTTTGATAAAGTGGGCAAAGCTTATACTTGGGCCAGAAGGCAGAATATAGGAAACTACATGAAAACATGAATAATTCATTGAAAATGACTGTAAACAGATGAGAACTTGTTTAGAACAGCTGAAAGAGAATCTCCAAGTCAGTTCTTAGTGTAGAAAAGGTAGCTAAGATAAGGGAAATCCTTAATTCCAGTTAAGATCACATGAAACACTGTATGAATCCTATATTCTTTACTTAAAGGAGACTAGAGTGGTAAATGTGTGTTATACAAGGCAGAATACCATTGAAATAGAGAACCAAACACGTTCGGCAGCTTTGGAAAGCCTTACACTTCACTGAAATGTAGTACTACACTCTATAACATAGTTGAGAGACAATGTTCCCTAGCTCCCGCAGTTCATAACAGTGTGTAGGAAGTTGTTTGATAAAGTGGGCAAAGCTTATACTTGGGCCAGAAGGCAGAATATAGGAAACTACATGAAAACATGAATAATTCATTGAAAATGACTGTAAACAGATGAGAACTTGTTTAGAACAGCTGAAAGAGAATCTCCAATCAGTTCTTAGTGTAGAAAAGGTAGCTAAGATAAGGGAAATCCTTAATTCCAGTTAAGATCACATGAAACACTGTATGAATCCTATATTCTTTACTTAAAGGAGACTAGAGTGGTAAATGTGTGTTATACAAGGCAGAATACCATTGAAATAGAGAACCAAACACGTTCGGCAGCTTTGGAAAGCCTTACACTTCACTGAAATGTGGTACTACACTCTATAACACAATTGAGAGACAATGTTCCAGAGCTGCCTCAGTTCATAACAGTGTGTAGGAAGTTGTTTGATAAAGTGGGCAAAGCTTATACTTGGACCAGAAGGCAGAATATAGGAAACTACATGAAAACATGGATAATTCAGAGAAAATGACTGTAAACAGATGAGAACTTGTTTAGAACAGCTCAAAGAAATTCTCCAAGTCAGTTCTTAGTGTAGAAAAGGTAGCTAAGTTACGGGAAATCCTTAATTCAAGTTTAGATCACATGAGACACTGTAGTAATCCTATATTCTTTACTTAAAGGAGACTGGAGTGGTAAATGTGTGTTTTAAAAGGCAGAATACCATTGAAATAGAGAAAAAAACACGTTTGGCAGCTTTGGAAGTCCTTACACTTCACTGAAATATAGTACTACACTCTGTAACACAGTTGAGAGACAATGTTCCCGAGCTGCCTCAGTTCATAACAGTGTGTAGGAAGTTGTTTGATAAAGTGGGCAAAGCTTAAACTTGGACCAGAAGGCAGAATATAGGAAACTACATGAAAACATGGATAATTCAGAGAAAATGACTGTAAACAGATGAGAACTTGTTTAGAACAGCTCAAAGAAATTCTCCAAGTCAGTTCTTAGTGTAGAAAAGGTAGCTAAGATCCGGGAAATCCTTAATTCAAGTTAAGATCACATGAGACACTGTAGTAATCCTATATTCTTTACTTAAAGGAGACTGGAGTGGTAAATGTGTGTTTTACAAGGCAGAATACCATTGAAATAGAGAAAGAAACACTTTCGGCAGCTTTGGAAAGCCATACACTTCACTGAAATGTAGTACTACACTCTATAACACAGTTGAGAGACAATGTTCCCGAGCTGCCTCAGTTGACAACAGTGTGTAGGAAGTTGTTTGATAAAGTGGGCAAAGCTTATACTAGGACCAGAAGGCAGAATATAGGAAACTACATGAAAACATGGATAATTCAGAGAAAATGACTGGAAAATGATGAGAACTTGTTTAGAACAGCTGAAAGAGATTCTCCAAGTCAGTTCTTAGTGTAGAAAAGGTAGCTAAGATAAGGGAAATCCTTAATACCAGTTAAGATCACATGAAACACTGTATGAATCCTATATTCTTTACTTAAAGGAGACTGGAGTGGTAAATGTGTGTTATACAAGGCAGAATACCATTGAAATAGAGAAAGAAACTCGTTCGGCAGCTTTGGAAAGCCTTACACTTCACTGAAATGTAGTACTACACTCTATAACACAGTTGAGAGACAATGTTCCCGAGCTGCCTCAGTTCATAACAGTGTGTAGGAAGTTGTTTGATAAAGTGGCCAAAGCTTATACTTGGGCCAGAAGGCAGAATATAGGAAACTACATGAAAACTTGAATAATTCAGTGAAAATGACTGTAAACAGATGAGAACTTGTTTAGAACAGCTGAAAGAGAATCTCCAAGTCAGTTCTTAGTGTAGAAAAGGTAGCTAAGATAAGGGAAATCCTTAATTCCAGTTAAGATCACATGAAACACTGAATGAATCCTATATTCTTTACTTAAAGGAGACTGGAGTGGTAAATGTGTGTTTTACAAGGCAGAATACCATTGAAATAGAGAAAAAAACACGTTTGGCAGCTTTGGAAGTCCTTACACTTCACTGAAATATAGTACTACACTCTGTAACACAGTTGAGAGACAATGTTCCCGAGCTGCCTCAGTTCATAACAGTGTGTAGGAAGTTGTTTGATAAAGTGGGCAAAGCTTAAACTTGGACCAGAAGGCAGAATATAGGAAACTACATGAAAACATGGATAATTCAGAGAAAATGACTGTAAACAGATGAGAACTTGTTTAGAACAGCTCAAAGAAATTCTCCAAGTCAGTTCTTAGTGTAGAAAAGGTAGCTAAGATCCGGGAAATCCTTAATTCAAGTTAAGATCACATGAGACACTGTAGTAATCCTATATTCTTTACATAAAGGAGACTGGAGTGGTAAATGTGTGTTTTACAAGGCAGAATACCATTGAAATAGAGAAAAAAACACGTTTGGCAGCTTTGGAAGTCCTTACACTTCACTGAAATATAGTACTACACTCTGTAACACAGTTGAGAGACAATGTTCCTGAGCTGCCTCATTTCATAACAGTGTGTAGGAAGTTGTTTGATAAAGTGGGCAAAGCTTAAACTTGGACCAGAAGGCAGAATATAGGAAACTACATGAAAACATGGATAATTCAGAGAAAATGACTGTAAACAGATGAGAACTTGTTTAGAACAGCTCAAAGAGATTCTCCAGTCAGTTCTTAGTGTAGTAAAGGTAGCAAAGATCCGGGAAATCCTTAATTCGAGTTAAGATCACATGAAACACTGTATGAATCCTATATTCTTTACTTAAAGGAGACAGGAGTTGTAAATGTGTGTTTTACAAGGCAGAATACCATTGAAATAGAGAAAGAAACACTTTCGTCAGCTTTGGAAAGCCTTACACTTCACTGAAATATAGTACTACACTCTGTAACACAGTTGAGAGACAATGTTCCCGAGCTGCCTCAGTTCATAACAGTGTGTAGGAGGTTGTTTGATAAAGTGGGCAAAGCTTATACTTGGACCAGAAGGTAGAATATAAAAAACTACATGAAAACATGGATAATTCAGAGAAAATGACTGGAAACAGATGAGAACTTGTTTAGAACTGCTGAAAGAGATTCTCCAAATCAGTTCTTAGTGTAGAAAAGGTAGCTTTAGATCCGAGAATTCCTTAATTCGAGTTAAGATGACTTGAAACACTGTAGGAATCCTATATTCTTTACTTAAAGGAGACTGGAGTTGTAAATGTGTGTTTTACAAGGCAGAATACAATTGAAATAGAGAAAGAAACTCTTTCGGCAGCTTTGGAAAGCCTTACACTTCACTGAAATGTAGTACTACACTCTATAACACAGTTGAGTGACAATGTTCCCGAGCTACCTCAGTTCATAACAGTGTGTAGGAAGTTGTTTGATAAAGTGGGCAAAGCTTATACTTGGACCAGAAGGCAGAATATAGGAAACTACATGAAAACATGGATAATTCAGAGAAAATGCCAGGAAACAGATGTGAACTTGTTTAAAACAGCTGAAAGAGATTCTCCAAATCAGTTCTTAATGTAGAAAAGGTAGCTAAGATCCGGGAAATCCTTAATTCAAGTTACGATGACTTGAAACACTCTATGAATCCTATATTCTTTACTTAAAGGAGACTAGAGTGGTAAATGTGTGTTATACAAGGCAGAATACCATTGAAATAGAGAAAGACACTTTCGGCAGCTTTGGAAAGCCATACACTTCACTGAAATGTAGTACTACACTCTATAACACAGTTGAGAGACAATGTTCCCGAGCTGCCTCAGTTGATAACAGTGTGTAGGAAGTTGTTTGATAAAGTGTGCAAAGCTTATACTAGGACCAGAAGGCAGAATATAGGAAACTACATGAAAACATGGATAATTCAGAGAAAATGACTGGAAAATGATGAGAACTTGTTTAGAACAGCTGAAAGAGATTCTCCAAGTCAGTTCTTAGTGTAGAATAGGTAGCTAAGATAAGGGAAATCCTTAATACCAGTTAAGATCACATGAAACACTGTATGAATCCTATATTCTTTACTTAAAGGAGACTGGAGTGGTAAATGTGTGTTATACAAGGCAGAATACCATTGAAATAGAGAAAGAAACTCGTTCGGCAGCTTTGGAAAGCCTTACACTTCACTGAAATGTAGTACTACACTCTATAACACAGTTGAGAGACAATGTTCGCTAGCTCCCTCAGTTCATAACAGTGTGTAGGAAGTTGTTTGATAAAGTGGGCAAAGCTTACACTTGGGCCAGAAGGCAGAATATAGGAAACTACATGAAAACATGAATAATTCTGTGAAAATGACTGTAAACAGATGAGAACTTGTTTAGAACAGCTGAAAGAGAAACTCCAAGTCAGTTCTCAGTGTAGAAAATGTAGCTAAGATAAGGGAAATCCTTAATACCATTTAAGATCCCATAAAACACTGTATGAATCCTATATTCTTTACTTAAAGGAGACTAGAGTGGTAAATGTGTATTATATAAGGCAGAATACCATGGAAATAGAGAAAGAAAGACATTCGGCAGCTTTGGAAAGCCTTACTCTTCACTAAAATGTAGTACTACACTCTATAACACAGTTGAGAGACAATGTTCCCGAGCTGCCTCAGTTCATAACAATGTGTAGGAAGTTGTTTGATAAAGTGGGCAAAGCTTATACTTGGGCCAGAAAGCATAATATAGGAAACTACATGAAAACATGAATAATTCAGTGAAAATGACTGTAAACAGATGAGAACTTGTTTATAACAGCTTAAAGAGAATCTCCAAGTCAGTTCTTAGTGTAGAAAAGGTAGCTAAGATAAGGAAAATCCTTAATTCGAGTTAAGATAACATCAAACACTGTATGAATCCTACATTCATTACTTAAAGGAGACTAGAGTGGTAAATGTGTGTTATACAAGGCAGAATACCATTGAAATAGAGAAAAAAACACGTTCGGCAGCTTTGGAAAGCCTTACACTACACTGAAATGTAGTACTACACTCTATAACACAGTTGAGAGACAATGTTCCCGAGCTGCCTCAGTTCATAACAGTGTGTAGGAAGTTGTTTGATAAAGTGGGCAAAGCTTATACTTGGGCCAGAAGGCAGAATATAGGAAACTACATGAAAACATGAATAATTCAGTGAAAATGACTGTAAACAGATGAGAACTTGTTTAGAACAGCTGAAAGAGAATCTCCCAGTCAGTTCTTAGTGTAGAAAAGGTAGCTAAGATAAGGGAAATCCTTAATACCAGTTAAGATCCCATGAAACACTGTATGAATCATATATTCTTTACTTAAAGGAGACTGTAGTGGTAAATGTGTGTTATACAAGGCAGAATACCATTGAAATAGAGAAACAAACACGTTCGGCAGCTTTGGAAAGCCTTACACTTCACAGAAAAGCAGTACTACACTCTATAACACAGTTGAGAGACAATGTTCCCTAGCTCCCTCAGTTAATAACAGTGTGTAGGAAGTTGTTTGATAAAGTGGGCAAAGCTTATACTTGGGCCAGAAGGCAGAATATAGGAAACTACATGAAAACATGAATAATTCATTGAAAATGACTGTAAACAGATGAGAACTTGTTTAGAACAGCTGAAAGAGAATCTCCAAGTCAGTTCTTAGTGTAGAAAAGGTAGCTAAGATAAGGGAAATCCTTAATTCCAGTTAAGATCACATGAAACACTGTATGAATCCTATATTCTTTACTTAAAGGAGACTAGAGTGGTAAATGTGTGTTATACAAGGCAGAATACCATTGAAATAGAGAACCAAACACGTTCGGCAGCTTTGGAAAGCCTTACACTTCACTGAAATGTAGTACTACACTCTATAACACAGTTGAGAGACAATGTTCCCTAGCTCCCGCAGTTCATAACAGTGTGTAGGAAGTTGTTTGATAAAGTGCGCAAAGCTTATACTTGGGCCAGAAGGCAGAATATAGGAAACTACATGAAAACTTGAATAATTCAGTGGAAATGCCTGTAAACAGATGAGAACTTGTTTAGAACAGCTGAAAGAGAATCTCCAAGTCAGTTCTTAGTGTAGAAAAGGTAGCTAAAATCCGGGAAATCCATAATTCGAGTTAAGATCACATGAAACACTGTATGAATACTATATTCTTTACTTAAAGAAAACTAGAGTGGTAAATGTGTGTTATACAAGGCAGAATACCATTGAAATAGAGAAACAAACACGTTCGGCAGCTTTGGAAAGCCTTACACTTCACTGAAATGTAGTACTACACTCTATAACACAGTTGAGAGACAATGTTCCCGAGCTGCCTCAGTTCATAACAGTGTGTAGGAAGTTGTTTGATAAAGTGGGCAAAGCTTATACTTGGGCCAGAAGGCAGAATATAGGAAACTACATGAAAACATGAATAATTCAGTGAAAATGACTGTAAACAGATGAGAACTTGTTAAGAACAGCTGAAAGAGAATCTCCAAGTCAGTTCTTAGTGTAAAAAAGGTAGCTAAGATAAGGGAAATCCTTAATTCCAGTTAAGATCACATGAAACACGGTATGAATCCTATATTCTTTGCTTAAAGGAGACTAGAGTGGT
The DNA here is from genome assembly GCF_964339955.1 of Pipistrellus hanaki. Classification (NCBI taxonomy): domain Eukaryota; kingdom Metazoa; phylum Chordata; class Mammalia; order Chiroptera; family Vespertilionidae; genus Pipistrellus; species Pipistrellus hanaki. The sequence continues at coordinate 1,462,842 of NC_140511.1, forward strand.
AAATGTGTGTTATACAAGGCAGAATACCATTGAAATAGAGAACCAAACACGTTCGGCAGCTATGGAAAGCCTTACACTTCACTGAAATGTAGTACTACACTCTATAACACAGTTGAGAGACAATGTTCCCTAGCTCCCGCAGTTCATAACAGTGTGTAGGAAGTTGTTTGATAAAGTGGGCAAAGCTTATACTTGGGCCAGAAGGCAGAATATAGGAAACTACATGAAAACATGAATAATTCAGTGAAAATGACTGTAAACAGATGAGAACTTGTTTAGAACAGCTGAAAGAGAATCTCCAAGTCAGTTCGTAGTGTAGAAAAGGTAGATAAGATAAGGGAAATCCGTAATACCAGTTAAGATCACATGAAACACTGTATGAATCCTATATTCTTTACTTAAAGGAGACTGGAGTGCTAAATGTGTGTTATACAAGGCAGAATACCATTGAAATATTGAAAGAAAGTCGTTCGGCAGCTTTGGAAAGCCTTACACTTCACTGAAATGTAGTACTACACTCTATAACACAGTTGAGAGACAATGTTCCCTAGCTCCCTCAGTTCATAACAGTGTGTAGGAAGTTGTTTGATAAAGTGGGCAAAGCTTAGACTTGGGCCAGAAGGCAGAATATAGGAAACTACATGAAAACTTGAATAATTCAGTGGAAATGCCTGTAATCAGATGAGAACTTGTTTAGAACAGCTGAAAGAGAATCTCCAAGTCAGTTCTTAGTGTACAAAAGGTAGCTAAGATAAGGAAAATCCTTAATTCGAGTTAAGATAACTTCAAACACTGTATGAATCCTATATTCATTACTTAAAGGAGACTAGAGTGGTAAATGTGTGTTATACAAGGCAGAATACCATTGAAATAGAGAAAGAAACACGTTCGGCAGCTTTGGAAAGCCTTACACTACACTGAAATGTAGTACTACACTCTATAACACAGTTGAGAGACAATGTTCCCTAGCTCCCTCAGTTAATAACAGTGTGTAGGAAGTTGTTTGATAAAGTGGGCAAAGCTTATACTTGGGCCAGAAGGCAGAATATAGGAAACTACATGAAAACATGAATAATTCATTGAAAATGACTGTAAACAGATGAGAACTTGTTTAGAACAGCTGAAAGAGAATCTCCAAGTCAGTTCTTAGTGTAGAAATGGTAGCTAAGATAAGGGAAATCCTTAATTCCAGTTAAGATCACATGAAACACTGTATGAATCCTATATTCTTTACTTAAAGGAGACTAGAGTGGTAAATGTGTGTTATACAAGGCAGAATACCATTGAAATAGAGAACCAAACACGTTCTGCAGCTTTGGAAAGCCTTACACTTCACTGAAATGTAGTACTACACTCTATAACACAGTTGAGAGACAATGTTCCCTAGCTCCCGCAGTTCATAACAGTGTGTAGGAAGTTGTTTGATAAAGTGCGCAAAGCTTATACTTGGGCCAGAAGGCAGAATATAGGAAACTACATGAAAACATGAAAAATTCAGTGAAAATGAATGTAAACAGATGAGAACTTAAAGTGGGCAAAGCTTATACTTGGGCCCGAAGGCAGAATATAGGAAACTACATGAAAACATGAATAATTCAGTGAAAATGACAGGAAACAGATGTGAACTTGTTTAAAACAGCTGAAAGAGATTCTCCAAATCAGTTCTTAATGTAGAAAAGGTAGCTAAGATCCGGGAAATCCTTAATTCAAGTTAAGATGACTTGAAACACTCTATGAATCCTATATTCTTTACTTAAAGGAGACTAGAGTGGTAAATGTGTGTTATACAAGGCAGAATACCATGGAAATAGAGAAAGAAACACTTTCGGCTGCTTTGGAAAGCCATACACTTCACTGAAATGTAGTACTACACTCTATAACACAGTTGAGAGACAATGTTCCCGAGCTGCCTCAGTTGATAACAGTGTGTAGGAAGTTGTTTGATAAAGTGGGCAAAGCTTATACTAGGACCAGAAGGCAGAATATAGGAAACTACATGAAAACATGGATAATTCAGAGAAAATGACTGGAAAATGATGAGAACTTGTTTAGAACAGCTGAAAGAGATTCTCCAAATCAGTTCTTAGTGTAGAAAAGGTAGCTAAGATAAGGGAAATCCTTAATACCAGTTAAGATCACATGAAACACTGTATGAATCCTATATTCTTTACTTAAAGGATACTGGAGTGGTAAATGTGTGTTATACAAGGCAGAATACCATTGAAATAGAGAAAGAAACTCGTTCGGCAGCTTTGGAAAGCCTTACACTTCACTGAAATGTAGTACTACACTCTATAACACAGTTGAGAGACAATGTTCGCTAGCTCCCTCAGTTCATAACAGTGTGTAGGAAGTTGTTTGATAAAGTGGGCAAAGCTTATACTTGGGCCAGAAGGAAGAATATAGGAAACTACATGAAAACATGAATAATTCAGTGAAAATGACTGTAAACAGATGAGAACTTGTTTAGAACAGCTGAAAGAGAATCTCCAAGTCAGTTCGTAGTGTAGAAAAGGTAGATAAGATAAGGGAAATCCGTAATACCAGTTAAGATCACATGAAACACTGTATGAATCCTATATTCTTTACTTAAAGGAGACTGGAGTGCTAAATGTGTGTTATACAAGGCAGAATACCATTGAAATATTGAAAGAAACTCGTTCGGCAGCTTTGGAAAGCCTTACACTTCACTGAAATGTAGTACTACACTCTATAACACAGTTGAGAGACAATGTTCCCTAGCTCCCTCAGTTCATAACAGTGTGTAGGAAGTTGTTTGATAAAGTGCGCAAAGCTTATACTTGGGCCAGAAGGCAGAATATAGGAAACTACATGAAAACATGAAAAATTCAGTGAAAATGAATGTAAACAGATGAGAACTTAAAGTGGGCAAAGCTTATACTTGGGCCCGAAGGCAGAATATAGGAAACTACATGAAAACATGAATAATTCAGTGAAAATGACTGTAAACAGATGAGAACTTGTTTATAACAGCTTAAAGAGAATCTCCAAGTCAGTTCTTAGTGTAGAAAAGGTAGCTAAGATAAGGAAAATCCTTAATTCGAGTTAAGATAACATCAAACACTGTATGAATCCTATATTCATTACTTAAAGGAGACTAGAGTGGTAAATGTGTGTTATACAAGGCAGAATACCATTGAAATAGAGAAAAAAACAGGTTCGGCAGCTTTGGAAAGCCTTACACTACACTGAAATGTAGTACTACACTCTATAACACAGTTGAGAGACAATGTTCCCGAGCTGCCTCAGTTCATAACAGTGTGTAGGAAGTTGTTTGATAAAGTGGCCAAAGCTTATACTTGGGCCAGAAGGCAGAATATAGGAAACTACATGAAAACTTGAATAATTCAGTGAAAATGACTGTAAACAGATGAGAACTTGTTTAGAACAGCTGAAAGAGAATCTCCAAGTCAGTTCTTAGTGTAGAAAAGGTAGCTAAGATAAGGGAAATCCTCAATTCCAGTTAAGATCACATGAAACACTGTATGAATCCTATATTCTTTACTTAAAGGAGACTAGAGTGGTAAATGTGTGTTATACAAGGCAGAATACCATTGAAATAGAGAAACAAACACGTTCGGCAGCTTTGGAAAGCCTTACACTTCACTGAAATGTAGTACTACACTCTATAACACAGTTGAGAGACAATGTTCCCGAGCTGCCTCAGTTCATAACAGTGTGTAGGAAGTTGTTTGATAAAGTGGGCAAAGCTTATACTTGGGCCAGAAGGCAGAATATAGGAAACTACATGAAAACATGAATAATTCAGTGAAAATGATTGTAAACAGATGAGAACTTGTTTAGAACAGCTGAAAGAGAATCTCCAAGTCAGTTCTTAGTGTAGAAAAGGTAGCTAAGATAAGGAAAATCCTTAATACCAGTTAAGATCCCATGAAACACTGTATGAATCCTATATTCTTTACTTAAAGGATTCTAGAGTGGTAAATGTGTGTTATACAAGGCAGAATACCATTGAAATAGAGAAACAAACACATTCGGCAGCTTTGGAAAGCCTTACACTTCACTGAAATGTAGTACTACACTCTATAACACAGTTGAGAGACAATGTTCCCGAGCTGCCTCAGTTCATAACAGTGTGTAGGAAGTTGTTTGATAAAGTGGGCAAAGCTTATACTTGGGCCCGAAGGCAGAATATAGGAAACTACATGAAAACATGAATAATTCAGTGAAAATGACTTTAAACAGATGAGAACTTGTTTAGAACAGCTGAAAGAGAATCTCCAAGTCAGTTCTTAGTGTAGAAAAGGTAGCTAAGATAAGGAGAATCCTTAATTCGAGTTAAGATAACATCAAACACTGTATGAATCCTATATTCATTACTTAAAGGAGACTAGAGTGGTAAATGTGTGTTATACAAGGCAGAATACCATTGAAATAGAGAAAGAAACACGTTCGGCAGCTTTGGAAAGCCTTACACTACACTGAAATGTAGTACTACACTCTATAACACAGTTGAGAGACAATGTTCCCTAGCTCCCTCAGTTAATAACAGTGTGTAGGAAGTTGTTTGATAAAGTGGCCAAAGCTTATACTTGGGCCAGAAGGCAGAATATAGGAAACTACATGAAAACTTGAATAATTCAGTGAAAATGACTGTAAACAGATGAGAACTTGTTTAGAACAGCTGAAAGAGAATCTCCAAGTCAGTTCTTAGTGTAGAAAAGGTAGCTAAGATAAGGAAAATCCTTAATTCGAGTTAAGATAACATCAAACACTGTATGAATCCTACATTCATTACTTAAAGGAGACTAGAGTGGTAAATGTGTGTTATACAAGGCAGAATACCATTGAAATAGAGAAAAAAACACGTTCGGCAGCTTTGGAAAGCCTTACACTACACTGAAATGTAGTACTACACTCTATAACACAGTTGAGAGACAATGTTCCCGAGCTGCCTCAGTTCATAACAGTGTGTAGGAAGTTGTTTGATAAAGTGGGCAAAGCTTATACTTGGGCCAGAAGGCAGAATATAGGAAACTACATGAAAACATGAATAATTCAGTGAAAATGACTGTAAACAGATGAGAACTTGTTTAGAACAGCTGAAAGGGAATCTCCAAGTCAGTTCTTAGTGTAGAAAAGGTAGCTAAGATAAGGGAAATCCTTAATACCAGTTAAGATCCCATGAAACACTGTATGAATCCTATATTCTTTACTTAAAGGAGACTAGAGTGGTAAATGTGTGTTATACAAGGCAGAATACCATTGAAATAGAGAAACAAACACGTTCGGCAGCTTTGGAAAGCCTTACACTTCACTGAAATGTAGTACTACACTCTATAACACAGTTGAGAGACAATGTTCCCGAGCTGCCTCAGTTAATAACAGTGTGTAGGAAGTTGTTTGATAAAGTGGGCAAAGCTTATACTTGGGCCAGAAGGCAGAATATAGGAAACTACATGAAAACATGAATAATTCATTGAAAATGACTGTAAACAGATGAGAAATTGTTTAGAACAGCTGAAAGAGAATCTGCAAGTCAGTTCGTAGTGTAGAAAAGGTAGCTAAGATAATGGAAATCCTTAATACCAGTTAAGATCACATGAAACACTGTATGAATCCTATATTCTTTACTTAAAGGAGACTGGAGTGGTAAATGTGTGTTATACAAGGCAGAATACCATTGAAATATTGAAAGAAACTCGTTCGGCAGCTTTGGAAAGCCTTACACTTCACTGAAATGTAGTACTACACTCTATAACACAGTTGAGAGACAATGTTCCCTAGCTCCCTCAGTTAATAACAGTGTGTAGGAAGTTGTTTGATAAAGTGGACAAAGCTTAGACTTGGGCCAGAAGGCAGAATATAGGAAACTACATGAAAACTTGAATAACTCAGTGGAAATGCCTGTAAACAGATGAGAACTTGTTTAGAACAGCTGAAAGAGAATCTCCAAGTCAGTTCTTAGTGTAGAAAAGGTAGCTAAAATCCGGGAAATCCTTAATTCGAGTTAAGATCACATGAAACACTGTATGAATCCTATATTCTTTACTTAAAGGAAACTAGAGTGGTAAATGTGTGTTATACAAGGCAGAATACCATTGAAATAGAGAAACAAACACGTTCGGCAGCTTTGGAAAGCCTTACACTTCACTGAAATGTAGTACTACACTCTATAACACAGTTGAGAGACAATGTTCCCGAGCTGCCTCAGTTCATAACAGTGTGTAGGAAATTGTTTGATAAAGTGCGCAAAGCTTATACTTGGGCCAGAAGGCAGAATATAGGAAACTACATGAAAACATGAATAATTCAGTGAAAATTACTGTAAACAGATGAGAACTTAAAGTGGGCAAAGCTTATACTTGGGCCCAAAGGCAGAATATAGGAAACTACATGAAAACATGAATAATTCAGTGAAAATGACTGTAAACAGATGAGAACTTGTTTATAATAGCTTAAAGAGAATCTCCAAGTCAGTTCTTAGTGTAGAAAAGGTAGCTAAGATAAGGAAAATCCTTAATTCGAGTTAAGATCACATGAAACACTGTATGAATCCTATATTCTTTACTTAAAGGAAACTAGAGTGGTAAATGTGTGTTATACAAGGCAGAATACCATTGAAATAGAGAAAGAAACACTTTCGGCAGCTTTGGAAAGGCTTACACTTCACTGAAATGTAGTACTACACTCTATAACACAGTTGAGAGACAATGTTCCCTAGCTGCCTCAGTTCATAACAGAGTGTAGGAAGGTGTTTGATAAAGTGGGCAAATCTTATACTTGGCCAGAAGGCAGAATATAGGAAACTACATGAAAACATGAATAATTCATTGAAAATGACTGTAAACAGATGAGAACTTGTTTAGAACAGCTGAAAGAGAATCTCCAAGTCAGTTCTTAGTGTAGAAAAGGTAGCTAAGATAAGGGAAATCCTTAATACCAGATAAGATCCCATGAAACACTGTATGAAACCTATATTCTTTACTTAAAGGAGACTACAGTGGTAAATGTGTGTTATACAAGGCAGAATACCATTGAAATAGAGAAACAAACACGTTCGGCAGCTTTGGAAAACCTTACACTTCACTGAAATGTAGTACTACACTCTATAACACAGTTGAGAGACAATGTTCCCGAGCTGCCTCAGTTCATAACAGTGTGTAGGAAGTTGTTTGATAAAGTGGGCAAAGGTTATACTTGGGCCCGAAGGCAGAATATAGGAAACTACATGAAAACATGAATAATTCAGTGAAAATGACTGTAAACAGATGAGATCTTGTTTATAACAGCTTAAAGAGAATCTCCAAGTCAGTTCTTAGTGTAGAAAAGGTAGCTAAGATAAGGAAAATCCTTAATTCGAGTTAAGATAACATCAAACACTGTATGAATCCTATATTCATTACTTAAAGGAGACTAGAGTGGTAAATGTGTGTTATACAAGGCAGAATACCATTGAAATAGAGAAAGAAACACGTTCGGCAGCTTTGGAAAGCCTTACACTACACTGAAATGTAGTACTACACTCTATAACACAGTTGAGAGACAATGTTCCCTAGCTCCCTCAGTTAATAACAGTGTGTAGGAAGTTGTTTGATAAAGTGGGCAAAGCTTATACTTGGGCCAGAAGGCAGAATATAGGAAACTACATGAAAACATGAATAATTCAGTGAAAATGACTGTAAACAGATGAGAACTTGTTTAGAACAGCTGAAAGAGAATCTCCAAGTCAGTTCGTAGTGTAGAAAAGGTAGCTAAGATAAGGGAAATCCTTAATACCAGTTAAGATCACATGAAACACTGTATGAATCCTATATGCTTTACTTAAAGGAGACTGGAGTGGTAAATGTGTGTTATACAAGGCAGAATACCATTGAAATATTGAAAGAAACTCGTTCGGCAGCTTTGGAAAGCCTTACACTTCACTGAAATGTAGTACTACACTCTATAACACAGTTGAGAGACAATGTTCCCTAGCTCCCTCAGTTAATAACAGTGTGTAGGAAGTTGTTTGATAAAGTGGACAAAGCTTAGACTTGGGCCAGAAGGCAGAATATAGGAAACTACATGAAAACTTGAATAATTCAGTGGAAATGCCTGTAAACGGATGAGAACTTGTTTAGAACAGCTGAAAGAGAATCTCCAAGTCAGTTCTTAGTGTAGAAAAGGTAGCTAAAATCCGGGAAATCCTTAATTCGAGTTAAGATCACATGAAACACTGTATGAATCCTATATTCTTTACTTAAAGGAAACTAGAGTGGTAAATGTGTGTTATACAAGGCAGAATACCATTGAAATAGAGAAACAAACACGTTCGGCAGCTTTGGAAAGCCTTACACTTCACTGAAATGTAGTACTACACTCTATAACACAGTTGAGAGACAATGTTCCCGAGCTGCCTCAGTTCATAACAGTGTGTAGGAAGTTGTTTGATAAAGTGGGCAAAGCTTATACTTGGGCCAGAAGGCAGAATATAGGAAACTACATGAAAACATGAATAATTCATTGAAAATGACTGTAAACAGATGAGAACTTGTTTAGAACAGCTGAAAGAGAATCTCCAAGTCAGTTCTTAGTGTAGAAAACGTAGCTAAGATAAGGGAAATCCTTAATTCCAGTTAAGATCACATGAAACACTGTATGAATCCTATATTGCTTACTCAAAGGAAACTAGAGTGATAAATGTGTATTATATAAGGCAGAATACCATTGAAATAGAGAATGAAACACATTCGGCAGCTTTGGAAAGCCTTACACTTCACTGAAATGTAGTACTACACTCTATAACACAGTTGAGAGACAATGTTCACTAGCTCCCTCAGTTAATAACAGTGTGTAGGAAGTTGTTTGATAAAGTGGGCAAAGCTTATACTTGGGCCAGAAGGCAGAATATAGGAAACTACATGAAAACATGAATAATTCAGTGAAAATGACTGTAAACAGATGAGAACTTGTTTAGAACAGCTGTAAGAGAATCTCCAAGTCAGTTCTTAGTGTAGAAAAGGTAGCTAAGATAAGGGAAATCCTTAATTCCAGTTAAGATCACATGAAACACGGTATGAATCCTATATTCTTTGCTTAAAGGACACTAGAGTGGTAAATGTGTGTTATACAAGGCAGAATACCATTGAAATAGAGAACCAAACACGTTCGGCAGCTATGGAAAGCCTTACACTTCACTGAAATGTAGTACTACACTCTATAACACAGTTGAGAGACAATGTTCCCTAGCTCCCGCAGTTCATAACAGTGTGTAGGAAGTTGTTTGATAAAGTGGGCAAAGCTTAGACTTGGGTCAGAAGGCAGAATATAGGAAACTACATGAAAACTTGAATAATTCATTTGAAATGCCTGTAAACAGATGAGAACTTGTTTAGAACAGCTGAAAGAGAATCTCCAAGTCAGTTCTTAGTGTAGAAAAGGTAGCTAAGATAAGGAAAATCCTTAATTCGAGTTAAGATAACTTCAAACACTGTATGAATCCTATATTCATTACTTAAAAGAGACTAGATTGGTAAATGTGTGTTATGCAAGGCAGAATACCATTGAAATAGAGAAAGAAACACGTTCGGCAGCTTTGGAAAGCCTTACACTACACTGAAATGTAGTACTACACTCTATAACACAGTTGAGAGACAATGTTCCCTAGCTCCCTCAGTTAATAACAGTGTGTAGGAAGTTGTTTGATAAAGTGGGCAAAGCTTATACTTGGGCCAGAAGGCAGAATATAGGAAACTACATGAAAACATGAATAATTCATTGAAAATGACTGTAAACAGATGAGAACTTGTTTAGAACAGCTGAAAGAGATTCTCCAAGTCAGTTCTTAGTGTAGAAAAGGTAGCTAAGATAAGGGAAATCCTTAATTACAGTTAAGATCACATGAAACACTGTATGAATCCTATATTCTTTACTTAAAGGAGACTAGAGTGGTAAATGTGTGTTATACAAGGCAGAATACCATTGAAATAGAGAAAGAAACACGTTCGGCAGCTTTGGAAAGCCTTACACTTCACTGAAATGTAGTACTACACTCTATAACACAGTTGAGAGACAATGTTCCCTAGCTCCCGCAGTTCATAACAGTGTGTAGGAAGTTGTTTGATAAAGTGCGCAAAGCTTATACTTGGGCCAGAAGGCAGAATATAGGAAACTACATGAAAACATGAATAATTCAGTGAAAATGACTGTAAACAGATGAGAACTTAATGTGGGCAAAGCTTATACTTGGGCCCGAAGGCAGAATATAGGAAACTACATGAAAACATGAATAATTCAGTGAAAATGACTGTAAACAGATGAGATCTTGTTTATAACAGCTTAAAGAGAATCTCCAAGTCAGTTCTTAGTGTAGAAAAGGTAGCTAAGATAAGGAAAATCCTTAATTCGAGTTAAGATAACATCAAACACTGTATGAATCCTATATTCATTACTTAAAGGAGACTAGAGTGGTAAATGTGTGTTATACAAGGCAGAATACCATTGAAATAGAGAAAGAAACACGTTCGGCAGCTTTGGAAAGCCTTACACTACACTGAAATGTAGTACTACACTCTATAACACAGTTGAGAGACAATGTTCCCTAGCTCCCTCAGTTAATAACAGTGTGTAGGAAGTTGTTTGATAAAGTGGGCAAAGCTTATACTTGGGCCAGAAGGCAGAATATAGGAAACTACATGAAAGCATGAATAATTCAGTGAAAATGACTGTAAACAGATGAGAACTTGTTTAGAACAGCTGAAAGAGAATCTCCAAGTCAGTTCGTAGTGTACAAAAGGTAGCTAAGATAAGGGAAATCCTTAATTCCAGTTAAGATCACATGAAACACTGTATGAATCCTATATTCTTTACTTAAAGGAGACCAGAGTGGTAAATGTGTGTTATACAAGGCAGAATACCATTGAAATAGAGAACCAAACACGTTCGGCAGCTTTGGAAAGCTTACACTTCACTGAAATGTAGTATTACACTCTATAACACAGTTGAGAGACAATGTTCCAGAGCGGCCTCAGTTCATAACAGTGTGTAGGAAGTTGTTTGATAAAGTGGGCAAAGCTTATACTTGGGCCAGAAGGCAGAATATAAGAAACTACATGAAAACATGAATAATTCATTGAAAATGACTGTAAACAGATGAGAACTTATTTAGAACAGCTGAAAGAGAATCTCCAAGTCAGTTCGTAGTGTAGAAAAGGTAGCTAAGATAAGGGAAATCCTTAATACCAGTTAAGATCACATGAAACACTGTATGAATCCTATATTCTTTACTTAAAGGAGACTGGAGTGGTAAATGTGTGTTATACAAGGCAGAATACCATTGAAATATTGAAAGAAACTCGTTCGGCAGCTTTGGAAAGCCTTACACTTCACTGAAATGTAGTACTACACTCTATAACACAGTTGAGAGACAATGTTCCCTAGCTCCCTCAGTTAATAACAGTGTGTAGGAAGTTGTTTGATAAAGTGGGCAAAGCTTATACTTGGGCCAGAAGGCAGAATATAGGAAACTACATGAAAACATGAATAATTCAGTGAAAATGACTGTAAACAGATGAGAACTTGTTTAGAACAGCTGTAAGAGAATCTCCAAGTCAGTTCTTAGTGTAGAAAAGGTAGCTAAGATAAGGGAAATCCTTAATTCCAGTTAAGATCACATGAAACACGGTATGAATCCTATATTCTTTGCTTAAAGGACACTAGAGTGGTAAATGTGTGTTATACAAGGCAGAATACCATTGAAATAGAGAACCAAACACGTTCGGCAGCTATGGAAAGCGTTACACTTCACTGAAATGTAGTACTACACTCTATAACACAGTTGAGAGACAATGTTCCCTAGCTCCCGCAGTTCATAACAGTGTGTAGGAAGTTGTTTGATAAAGTGGGCAAAGCTTAGACTTGGGTCAGAAGGCAGAATATAGGAAACTACATGAAAACTTGAATAATTCATTTGAAATGCCTGTAAACAGATGAGAACTTGTTTAGAACAGCTGAAAGAGAATCTCCAAGTCAGTTCTTTGTGTAGAAAAGGTAGCTAAGATAAGGAAAATCCTTAATTCGAGTTAAGATAACTTCAAACACTGTATGAATCCTATATTCATTACTTAAAAGAGACTAGATTGGTAAATGTGTGTTATGCAAGGCAGAATACCATTGAAATAGAGAAAGAAACACGTTCGGCAGCTTTGGAAAGCCTTACACTACACTGAAATGTAGTACTACACTCTATAACACAGTTGAGAGACAATGTTCCCTAGCTCCCTCAGTTAATAACAGTGTGTAGGAAGTTGTTTGATAAAGTGGGCAAAGCTTATACTTGGGCCAGAAGGCAGAATATAGGAAACTACATGAAAACATGAATAATTCATTGAAAATGACTGTAAACAGATGAGAACTTGTTTAGAACAGCTGAAAGAGATTCTCCAAGTCAGTTCTTAGTGTAGAAAAGGTAGCTAAGATAAGGGAAATCCTTAATTACAGTTAAGATCACATGAAACACTGTATGAATCCTATATTCTTTACTTAAAGGAGACTAGAGTGGTAAATGTGTGTTATACAAGGCAGAATACCATTGAAATAGAGAAAGAAACACGTTCGGCAGCTTTGGAAAGCCTTACACTTCACTGAAATGTAGTACTACACTCTATAACACAGTTGAGAGACAATGTTCCCTAGCTCCCGCAGTTCATAACAGTGTGTAGGAAGTTGTTTGATAAAGTGCGCAAAGCTTATACTTGGGCCAGAAGGCAGAATATAGGAAACTACATGAAAACATGAATAATTCAGTGAAAATGACTGTAAACAGATGAGAACTTAATGTGGGCAAAGCTTATACTTGGGCCCGAAGGCAGAATATAGGAAACTACATGAAAACATGAATAATTCAGTGAAAATGACTGTAAACAGATGAGATCTTGTTTATAACAGCTTAAAGAGAATCTCCAAGTCAGTTCTTAGTGTAGAAAAGGTAGCTAAGATAAGGAAAATCCTTAATTCGAGTTAAGATAACATCAAACACTGTATGAATCCTATATGCTTTACTTAAAGGAGACTGGAGTGGTAAATGTGTGTTATACAAGGCAGAATACCATTGAAATATTGAAAGAAACTCGTTCGGCAGCTTTGGAAAGCCTTACACTTCACTGAAATGTAGTACTACACTCTATAACACAGTTGAGAGACAATGTTCCCTAGCTCCCTCAGTTAATAACAGTGTGTAGGAAGTTGTTTGATAAAGTGGACAAAGCTTAGACTTGGGCCAGAAGGCAGAATATAGGAAACTACATGAAAACTTGAATAATTCAGTGGAAATGCCTGTAAACGGATGAGAACTTGTTTAGAACAGCTGAAAGAGAATCTCCAAGTCAGTTCTTAGTGTAGAAAAGGTAGCTAAAATCCGGGAAATCCTTAATTCGAGTTAAGATCACATGAAACACTGTATGAATCCTATATTCTTTACTTAAAGGAAACTAGAGTGGTAAATGTGTGTTATACAAGGCAGAATACCATTGAAATAGAGAAACAAACACGTTCGGCAGCTTTGGAAAGCCTTACACTTCACTGAAATGTAGTACTACACTCTATAACACAGTTGAGAGACAATGTTCCCGAGCTGCCTCAGTTCATAACAGTGTGTAGGAAGTTGTTTGATAAAGTGGGCAAAGCTTATACTTGGGCCAGAAGGCAGAATATAGGAAACTACAGGAAAACATGAATAATTCATTGAAAATGACTGTAAACAGATGAGAACTTGTTTAGAACAGCTGAAAGAGAATCTCCAAGTCAGTTCTTAGTGTAGAAAACGTAGCTAAGATAAGGGAAATCATTAATTCCAGTTAAGATCACATGAAACACTGTATGAATCCTATATTGCTTACTCAAAGGAGACTAGAGTGATAAATGTGTATTATATAAGGCAGAATACCATTGAAATAGAGAATGAAACACATTCGGCAGCTTTGGAAAGCCTTACACTTCACTGAAATGTAGTACTACACTCTATAACACAGTTGAGAGACAATGTTCCCTAGCTCCCTCAGTTAATAACAGTGTGTAGGAAGTTGTTTGATAAAGTGGGCAAAGCTTATACTTGGGCCAGAAGGCAGAATATAGGAAACTACATGAAAACATGAATAATTCAGTGAAAATGACTGTAAACAGATGAGAACTTGTTTAGAACAGCTGTAAGAGAATCTCCAAGTCAGTTCTTAGTGTAGAAAAGGTAGCTAAGATAAGGGAAATCCTTAATTCTAGTTAAGATCACATGAAACACGGTATGAATCCTATATTCTTTGCTTAAAGGACACTAGAGTGGTAAATGTGTGTTATACAAGGCAGAATACCATTGAAATAGAGAACCAAACACGTTCGGCAGCTATGGAAAGCCTTACACTTCACTGAAATGTAGTACTACACTCTATAACACAGTTGAGAGACAATGTTCCCTAGCTCCCGCAGTTCATAACAGTGTGTAGGAAGTTGTTTGATAAAGTGGGCAAAGCTTAGACTTGGGTCAGAAGGCAGAATATAAGAAACTACATGAAAACTTGAATAATTCATTTGAAATGCCTGTAAACAGATGAGAACTTGTTTAGAACAGCTGAAAGAGAATCTCCAAGTCAGTTCTTAGTGTAGAAAAGGTAGCTAAGATAAGGAAAATCCTTAATTCGAGTTAAGATAACTTCAAACACTGTATGAATCCTATATTCATTACTTAAAAGAGACTAGATTGGTAAATGTGTGTTATGCAAGGCAGAATACCATTGAAATAGAGAAAGAAACACGTTCGGCAGCTTTGGAAAGCCTTACACTACACTGAAATGTAGTACTACACTCTATAACACAGTTGAGAGACAATGTTCCCTAGCTCCCTCAGTTAATAACAGTGTGTAGGAAGTTGTTTGATAAAGTGGGCAAAGCTTATACTTGGGCCAGAAGGCAGAATATAGGAAACTACATGAAAACATGAATAATTCATTGAAAATGACTGTAAACAGATGAGAACTTGTTTAGAACAGCTGAAAGAGATTCTCCAAGTCAGTTCTTAGTGTAGAAAAGGTAGCTAAGATAAGGGAAATCCTTAATTACAGTTAAGATCACATGAAACACTGTATGAATCCTATATTCTTTACTTAAAGGAGACTAGAGTGGTAAATGTGTGTTATACAAGGCAGAATACCATTGAAATAGAGAAAGAAACACGTTCGGCAGCTTTGGAAAGCCTTACACTTCACTGAAATGTAGTACTACACTCTATAACACAGTTGAGAGACAATGTTCCCTAGCTCCCGCAGTTCATAACAGTGTGTAGGAAGTTGTTTGATAAAGTGCGCAAAGCTTATACTTGGGCCAGAAGGCAGAATATAGGAAACTACATGAAAACATGAATAATTCAGTGAAAATGACTGTAAACAGATGAGAACTTAATGTGGGCAAAGCTTATACTTGGGCCCGAAGGCAGAATATAGGAAACTACATGAAAACATGAATAATTCAGTGAAAATGACTGTAAACAGATGAGATCTTGTTTATAACAGCTTAAAGAGAATCTCCAAGTCAGTTCTTAGTGTAGAAAAGGTAGCTAAGATAAGGAAAATCCTTAATTCGAGTTAAGATAACATCAAACACTGTATGAATCCTATATTCATTACTTAAAGGAGACTAGAGTGGTAAATGTGTGTTATACAAGGCAGAATACCATTGAAATAGAGAAAGAAACACGTTCGGCAGCTTTGGAAAGCCTTACACTACACTGAAATGTAGTACTACACTCTATAACACAGTTGAGAGACAATGTTCCCTAGCTCCCTCAGTTAATAACAGTGTGTAGGAAGTTGTTTGATAAAGTGGGCAAAGCTTATACTTGGGCCAGAAGGCAGAATATAGGAAACTACATGAAAGCATGAATAATTCAGTGAAAATGACTGTAAACAGATGAGAACTTGTTTAGAACAGCTGAAAGAGAATCTCCAAGTCAGTTCGTAGTGTACAAAAGGTAGCTAAGATAAGGGAAATCCTTAATTCCAGTTAAGATCACATGAAACACTGTATGAATCCTATATTCTTTACTTAAAGGAGACCAGAGTGGTAAATGTGTGTTATACAAGGCAGAATACCATTGAAATAGAGAACCAAACACGTTCGGCAGCTTTGGAAAGCTTACACTTCACTGAAATGTAGTATTACACTCTATAACACAGTTGAGAGACAATGTTCCAGAGCGGCCTCAGTTCATAACAGTGTGTAGGAAGTTGTTTGATAAAGTGGGCAAAGCTTATACTTGGGCCAGAAGGCAGAATATAAGAAACTACATGAAAACATGAATAATTCATTGAAAATGACTGTAAACAGATGAGAACTTATTTAGAACAGCTGAAAGAGAATCTCCAAGTCAGTTCGTAGTGTAGAAAAGGTAGCTAAGATAAGGGAAATCCTTAATACCAGTTAAGATCACATGAAACACTGTATGAATCCTATATTCTTTACTTAAAGGAGACTGGAGTGGTAAATGTGTGTTATACAAGGCAGAATACCATTGAAATATTGAAAGAAACTCGTTCGGCAGCTTTGGAAAGCCTTACACTTCACTGAAATGTAGTACTACACTCTATAACACAGTTGAGAGACAATGTTCCCTAGCTCCCTCAGTTAATAACAGTGTGTAGGAAGTTGTTTGATAAAGTGGACAAAGCTTAGACTTGGGCCAGAAGGCAGAATATAGGAAACTACATGAAAACTTGAATAATTCAGTGGAAATGCCTGTAAACAGATGAGAACTTGTTTAGAACAGCTGAAAGAGAATCTCCAAGTCAGTTCTTAGTGTAGAAAAGGTAGCTAAAATCCCGGAAATCCTTAATTCGAGTTAAGATCACATGAAACACTGTATGAATCCTATATTCTTTACTTAAAGGAAACTAGAGTGGTAAATGTGTGTTATACAAGGCAGAATACCATTGAAATAGAGAAACAAACACGTTCGGCAGCTTTGGAAAGCCTTACACTTCACTGAAATGTAGTACTACACTCTATAACACAGTTGAGAGACAATGTTCCCGAGCTGCCTCAGTTCATAACAGTGTGTAGGAAGTTGTTTGATAAAGTGGGCAAAGCTTATACTTGGGCCAGAAGGCAGAATATAGGAAACTACATGAAAACATGAATAATTCAGTGAAAATGACTGTAAACAGATGAGAACTTGTTTATAATAGCTTAAAGAGAATCTCCAAGTCAGTTCTTAGTGTAGAAAAGGTAGCTAAGATAAGGAAAATCCTTAATTCGAGTTAAAATCACATGAAACACTGTATGAATCCTATATTCTTTACTTAAAGGAAACTAGAGTGGTAAATGTGAGTTATACAAGGCAGAATACCATTGAAATAGAGAAAGAAACACTTTCGGCAGCTTTGGAAAGGCTTACACTTCACTGAAATGTAGTACTACACTCTATAACACAGTTGAGAGACAATGTTCCCTAGCTGCCTCAGTTCATAACAGAGTGTAGGAAGGTGTTTGATAAAGTGGGCAAATCTTATACTTGGCCAGAAGGCAGAATATAGGAAACTACATGAAAACATGAATAATTCATTGAAAATGACTGTAAACAGATGAGAACTTGTTTAGAACAGCTGAAAGAGAATCTCCAAGTCAGTTCTTAGTGTAGAAAACGTAGCTAAGATAAGGGAAATCCTTAATTCCAGTTAAGATCACATGAAACACTGTATGAATCCTATATTGCTTACTCAAAGGAGACTAGAGTGATAAATGTGTATTATATAAGGCAGAATACCATTGAAATAGAGAATGAAACACATTCGGCAGCTTTGGAAAGCCTTACACTTCACTGAAATGTAGTACTACACTCTATAACACAGTTGAGAGACAATGTTCCCTAGCTCCCTCAGTTAATAACAGTGTGTAGGAAGTTGTTTGATAAAGTGGGCAAAGCTTATACTTGGGCCAGAAGGCAGAATATAGGAAACTACATGAAAATATGAATAATTCAGTGAAAATGACTGTAAACAGATGAAAACTTGTTTAGAACAGCTGTAAGAGAATCTCCAAGTCAGTTCTTAGTGTAGAAAAGGTAGCTAAGATAAGGGAAATCCTTAATTCCAGTTAAGATCACATGAAACACGGTATGAATCCAATATTCTTTGCTTAAAGGACACTAGAGTGGTAAATGTGTGTTATACAAGGCAGAATACCATTGAAATAGAGAACCAAACACGTTCGGCAGCTATGGAAAGCCTTACACTTCACTGAAATGTAGTACTACACTCTATAACACAGTTGAGAGACAATGTTCCCTAGCTCCCGCAGTTCATAACAGTGTGTAGGAAGTTGTTTGATAAAGTGGGCAAAGCTTATACTTGGGTCAGAAGGCAGAATATACGAAACTACATGAAAACATGAATAATTCAGTGAAAATAACTGTAAACAGATGAGAACTTCTTTAGAACAGCTGAAAGAGAATCTCCAAGTCAGTTCGTAGTGTAGAAAAGGTAGATAAGATAAGGGAAATCCGTAATACCAGTTAAGATCTCATGAAACACTGTATGAATCCTATATTCTTTACTTAAAGGAGACTGGAGTGGTAAATGTGTGTTATAAAAGGCAGAATACCATTGAAATATTGAAAGAAACTCGTTCGGCAGCTTTGGAAAGCCTTACACTTCACTGAAATGTAGTACTACACTCTATAACACAGTTGAGAGACAATGTTCCCTAGCTCCCTCAGTTCATAACAGTGTGTAGGAAGTTGTTTGATAAAGTGGGCAAAGCTTAGACTTGGGCCAGATGGCAGAATATAGGAAACTACATGAAAACTTGAATAATTCATTTGAAATGCCTGTAAACAGATGAGAACTTGTTTAGAACAGCTGAAAGAGAATCTCCAAGTCAGTTCTTAGTGTAGAAAAGGTAGCTAAGATAAGGAAAATCCTTAATTCGAGTTAAGATAACTTCAAACACTGTATGAATCCTATATTCATTACTTAAAAGAGACTAGAGTGGTAAATGTGTGTTATGCAAGGCAGAATACCATTGAAATAGAGAAAGAAACACGTTCGGCAGCTTTGGAAAGCCTTACACTACACTGAAATGTAGTACTACACTCTATAACACAGTTGAGAGACAATGTTCCCTAGCTCCCTCAGTTAATAACAGTGTGTAGGAAGTTGTTTGATAAAGTGGGCAAAGCTTATACTTGGGCCAGAAGGCAGAATATAGGAAACTACATGAAAACATGAATAATTCATTGAAAATGACTGTAAACAGATGAGAACTTGTTTAGAACAGCTGAAAGAGATTCTCCAAGTCAGTTCTTAGTGTAGAAAAGGTAGCTAAGATAAGGGAAATCCTTAATTCCAGTTAAGATCACATGAAACACTGTATGAATCCTATATTCTTTACTTAAAGGAGACTAGAGTGGTAAATGTGTGTTATACAAGGCAGAATACCATTGAAATAGAGAAAGAAACACGTTCGGCAGCTTTGGAAAGCCTTACACTTCACTGAAATGTAGTACTACACTCTATAACACAGTTGAGAGACAATGTTCCCTAGCTCCCGCAGTTCATAACAGTGTGTAGGAAGTTGTTTGATAAAGTGCGCAAAGCTTATACTTGGGCCAGAAGGCAGAATATAGGAAACTACATGAAAACATGAATAATTCAGTGAAAATGACTGTAAACAGATGAGAACTTAAAGTGGGCAAAGCTTATACTTGGGCCCGAAGGCAGAATATAGGAAACTACATGAAAACATGAATAATTCATTGAAAATGACTGTAAACAGATGAGAACTTGTTTAGAACAGCTGAAAGAGAATCTCCAAGTCAGTTCTTAGTGTAGAAAAGGTAGCTAAGATAAGGGAAATCCTTAATTCGAGTTAAGATCACATGAAACACTGTATGAATCCTATATTCTTTACTTAAAGGAGACTAGAGTGGTAAATGTGTGTTATACAAGGCAGAATACCATTGAAATAGAGAACCAAACACGTTCGGCAGCTTTGGAAAGCCTTACACTTCACTGAAATGTAGTACTACACTCTATAACACAGTTGAGAGACAATGTTCCAGAGCTGCCTCAGTTCATAACAGTGTGTAGGAAGTTGTTTGATAAAGTGGGCAAAGCTTATACTTGGGCCAGAAGGCAGAATATAGGAAACTACATGAAAACATGAATAATTCAGTGAAAATGACTGTAAACCGATGAGAACTTGTTTAGAACAGATGAAAGAGATTCTCCAAGTCAGTTCTTAGTGTAGAAAAGGTAGCTAAATCCGGGAAATCCTTAATTCGAGTTAAGATCACATGAAACACAGTATGAATCCTATATTGCTTACTTAGAGGAGACTAGAGTGGTAAATGTGTGTTATACAAGGCAGAATACCATTGAAATATTGAAAGAAACTCGTTCGGCAGCTTTGGAAAGCCTTACACTTCACTGAAATGTAGTACTACACTCTATAACACAGTTGAGAGACAATGTTCCCTAGCTGCCTCAGTTCATAACAGTGTTTAGGAAGTTGTTTGATAAAGTGGGCAAAGCTTAGACTTGGGCCAGAAGGCAGAATATAGGAAACTACATGAAAACTTGAATAATTCAGTGGAAATGCCTGTAAACAGATGAGAATTTGTTTAGAACAGCTGAAAGAGAATCTCCAAGTCAGTTCTTAGTGTAGAAAAGGTAGCTAAAATCCGGGAAATCCTTAATTCGAGTTAAGATCACATGAAACACGGTATGAATCCTATATTATTTACTTAAAGGAAACTAGAGTGGTAAATGTGCGTTATACAAGGCAGAATACCATTGAAATAGAGAAACAAACACGTTCGGCAGCTTTGGAAAGCCTTACACTTCACTGAAATGTAGTACTACACTCTATAACACAGTTGAGAGACAATGTTCCCGAGCTGCCTCAGTTCATAACAGTGTGTAGGAAGTTGTTTGATAAAGTGGGGAAAGCTTATACTTGGGCCAGAAGGCAGAATATAGGAAACTACATGAAAACATGAATAATTCAGTGAAAATGACTGTAAACAGATGAGAACTTGTTTAGAACAGCTGAAAGAGAATCTCCAAGTCAGTTCTTAGTGTAGAAAAGGTAGCTAAGATAAGGAAAATCCTTAATTCGAGTTAAGATAACATCAAACACTGTATGAATCCTATATTGCTTACTAAAAGGAGACTAGAGTGGTAAATGTGTGTTATACAAGGCAGAATACCATTGAAATAGGGAAAGAAACAAGTTCGGCAGCTTTGGAAAGCCTTACACTTCACTGAAATGTAGTACTACACTCTATAACACAGTTGAGAGACAATGTTCCCGAGCTGCCTCAGTTCATAACAGTGTGTAGGAAGTTGTTTGATAAAGTGGGCAAAGCTTATACTTGGGCCAGAAGGCAGAATATAGGAAACTACATGAAAACATGAATAATTCATTGAAAATGACTGTAAACATATGAGAACTTGTTTAGAACAGCTGAAAGAGAATCTCCATGTCAGTTCTTAGTGTAGAAAAGGTAGCTAAGATCCGGGAAATCCTTAATTCCAGTTAAGATCACATGAAACACTGTATGAATCCTATATTCTTTACTTAAAGGAAACTAGAGTGGTAAATGTGTGTTATACAAGGCAGAATACCATTGAAATAGAGAAAGAAACAAGTTCGGCAGCTTTGGAAAGCCTTACACTTCACTGAAATGTAGTACTACACTCTATAACACAGTTGCGAGACAATGTTCCCTAGCTCCCTCAGTTCATAACAGTGTGTAGGAAGTTGTTTGAAAAAGTGGCCAAAGCTTATACTTGGGCCAGAAGGCAGAATATAGGAAACTACATGAAAACATGAATAATTCATTTAAAATGACTGTAAACACATGAGAACTTGTTTAGAACAGCTGAAAGAGAATCTCCAAGTCAGTTCTTAGTGTAGAAAAGGTAGCTAAGATCCGGGAAATCCTTAATTCGAGTTAAGATCACATGAAACACTGTATGAATCCTATATTCTTTACTTAAAGGAAACTAGAGTGGTAAATGTGTGTTATACAAGGCAGAATACCATTGAAATAGAGAACCAAACACGTTCGGCAGCTATGGAAAGCCTTACACTTCACTGAAATGTAGTACTACACTCTATAACACAGTTGAGAGACAATGTTCCCTAGCTCCCGCAGTTCATAACAGTGTGTAGGAAGTTGTTTGATAAAGTGGGCAAAGCTTAGACTTGGGCCAGAAGGCAGAATATAGGAAACTACATGAAAACTTGAATAATTCATTTGAAATGCCTGTAAACAGATGAGAACTTGTTTAGAACAGCTGAAAGAGAATCTCCAAGTCAGTTCTTCGTGTAGAAAAGGTAGCTAAGATAAGGAAAATCCTTAATTCGAGTTAAGATAACTTCAAACACTGTATGAATCCTATATTCATTACTTAAAAGAGACTAGAGTGGTAAATGTGTGTTATGCAAGGCAGAATACCATTGAAATAGAGAAAGAAACACGTTCGGCAGCTTTGGAAAGCCTTACACTACACTGAAATGTAGTACTACACTCTATAACACAGTTGAGAGACAATGTTCCCTAGCTCCCTCAGTTAATAACAGTGTGTAGGAAGTTGTTTGATAAAGTGGGCAAAGCTTATACTTGGGCCAGAAGGCAGAATATAGGAAACTACATGAAAACATGAATAATTCATTGAAAATGACTGTAAACAGATGAGAACTTGTTTAGAACAGCTGAAAGAGATTCTCCAAGTCAGTTCTTAGTGTAGAAAAGGTAGCTAAGATAAGGGAAATCCTTAATTCCAGTTAAGATCACATGAAACACTGTATGAATCCTATATTCTTTACTTAAAGGAGACTAGAGTGGTAAATGTGTGTTATACAAGGCAGAATACCATTGAAATAGAGAAAGAAACACGTTCGGCAGCTTTGGAAAGCCTTACACTTCACTGAAATGTAGTACTACACTCTATAACACAGTTGAGAGACAATGTTCCCTAGCTCCCGCAGTTCATAACAGTGTGTAGGAAGTTGTTTGATAAAGTGCGCAAAGCTTATACTTGGGCCAGAAGGCAGAATATAGGAAACTACATGAAAACATGAATAATTCAGTGAAAATGACTGTAAACAGATGAGAACTTAAAGTGGGCAAAGCTTATACTTGGGCCCGAAGGCAGAATATAGGAAACTACATGAAAACATGAATAATTCATTGAAAATGACTGTAAACAGATGAGAACTTGTTTAGAACAGCTGAAAGAGAATCTCCAAGTCAGTTCTTAGTGTAGAAAAGGTAGCTAAGATAAGGGAAATCCTTAATTCGAGTTAAGATCACATGAAACACTGTATGAATCCTATATTCTTTACTTAAAGGAGACTAGAGTGGTAAATGTGTGTTATACAAGGCAGAATACCATTGAAATAGAGAACCAAACACGTTCGGCAGCTTTGGAAAGCCTTACACTTCACTGAAATGTAGTACTACACTCTATAACACAGTTGAGAGACAATGTTCCAGAGCTGCCTCAGTTCATAACAGTGTGTAGGAAGTTGTTTGATAAAGTGGGCAAAGCTTATACTTGGGCCAGAAGGCAGAATATAGGAAACTACATGAAAACATGAATAATTCAGTGAAAATGACTGTAAACCGATGAGAACTTGTTTAGAACAGATGAAAGAGATTCTCCAAGTCAGTTCTTAGTGTAGAAAAGGTAGCTAAATCCGGGAAATCCTTAATTCGAGTTAAGATCACATGAAACACAGTATGAATCCTATATTGCTTACTTAGAGGAGACTAGAGTGGTAAATGTGTGTTATACAAGGCAGAATACCATTGAAATATTGAAAGAAACTCGTTCGGCAGCTTTGGAAAGCCTTACACTTCACTGAAATGTAGTACTACACTCTATAACACAGTTGAGAGACAATGTTCCCTAGCTGCCTCAGTTCATAACAGTGTTTAGGAAGTTGTTTGATAAAGTGGGCAAAGCTTAGACTTGGGCCAGAAGGCAGAATATAGGAAACTACATGAAAACTTGAATAATTCAGTGGAAATGCCTGTAAACAGATGAGAATTTGTTTAGAACAGCTGAAAGAGAATCTCCAAGTCAGTTCTTAGTGTAGAAAAGGTAGCTAAAATCCGGGAAATCCTTAATTCGAGTTAAGATCACATGAAACACGGTATGAATCCTATATTCTTTACTTAAAGGAAACTAGAGTGGTAAATGTGCGTTATACAAGGCAGAATACCATTGAAATAGAGAAACAAACACGTTCGGCAGCTTTGGAAAGCCTTACACTTCACTGAAATGTAGTACTACACTCTATAACACAGTTGAGAGACAATGTTCCCGAGCTGCCTCAGTTCATAACAGTGTGTAGGAAGTTGTTTGATAAAGTGGGGAAAGCTTATACTTGGGCCAGAAGGCAGAATATAGGAAACTACATGAAAACATGAATAATTCAGTGAAAATGACTGTAAACAGATGAGAACTTGTTTAGAACAGCTGAAAGAGAATCTCCAAGTCAGTGCTTAGTGTAGAAAAGGTAGCTAAGATAAGGAAAATCCTTAATTCGAGTTAAGATAACATCAAACACTGTATGAATCCTATATTGCTTACTAAAAGGAGACTAGAGTGGTAAATGTGTGTTATACAAGGCAGAATACCATTGAAATAGAGAAAGAAACAAGTTCGGCAGCTTTGGAAAGCCTTACACTTCACTGAAATGTAGTACTACACTCTATAACACAGTTGAGAGACAATGTTCCCTAGCTGCCTCAGTTCATAACAGTGTGTAGGAAGTTGTTTGATAAAGTGGGCAAAGCTTATACTTGGGCCAGAAGGCAGAATATAGGAAACTACATGAAAACATGAATAATTCATTGAAAATGACTGTAAACATATGAGAACTTGTTTAGAACAGCTGAAAGAGAATCTCCATGTCAGTTCTTAGTGTAGAAAAGGTAGCTAAGATCCGGGAAATCCTTAATTCCAGTTAAGATCACATGAAACACTGTATGAATCCTATATTCTTTACTTAAAGGAAACTAGAGTGGTAAATGTGTGTTATACAAGGCAGAATACCATTGAAATAGAGAAAGAAACAAGTTCGGCAGCTTTGGAAAGCCTTACACTTCACTGAAATGTAGTACTACACTCTATAACACAGTTGCGAGACAATGTTCCCTAGCTCCCTCAGTTCATAACAGTGTGTAGGAAGTTGTTTGAAAAAGTGGCCAAAGCTTATACTTGGGCCAGAAGGCAGAATATAGGAAACTACATGAAAACATGAATAATTCATTTAAAATGACTGTAAACACATGAGAACTTGTTTAGAACAGCTGAAAGAGAATCTCCAAGTCAGTTCTTAGTGTAGAAAAGGTAGCTAAGATCCGGGAAATCCTTAATTCGAGTTAAGATCACATGAAACACTGTATGAATCCTATATTCTTTACTTAAAGGAAACTAGAGTGGTAAATGTGTGTTATACAAGGCAGAATACCATTGAAATAGAGAACCAAACACGTTCGGCAGCTATGGAAAGCCTTACACTTCACTGAAATGTAGTACTACACTCTATAACACAGTTGAGAGACAATGTTCCCTAGCTCCCGCAGTTCATAACAGTGTGTAGGAAGTTGTTTGATAAAGTGGGCAAAGCTTAGACTTGGGCCAGAAGGCAGAATATAGGAAACTACATGAAAACTTGAATAATTCATTTGAAATGCCTGTAAACAGATGAGAACTTGTTTAGAACAGCTGAAAGAGAATCTCCAAGTCAGTTCTTCGTGTAGAAAAGGTAGCTAAGATAAGGAAAATCCTTAATTCGAGTTAAGATAACTTCAAACACTGTATGAATCCTATATTCATTACTTAAAAGAGACTAGAGTGGTAAATGTGTGTTATGCAAGGCAGAATACCATTGAAATAGAGAAAGAAACACGTTCGGCAGCTTTGGAAAGCCTTACACTACACTGAAATGTAGTACTACACTCTATAACACAGTTGAGAGACAATGTTCCCTAGCTCCCTCAGTTAATAACAGTGTGTAGGAAGTTGTTTGATAAAGTGGGCAAAGCTTATACTTGGGCCAGAAGGCAGAATATAGGAAACTACATGAAAACATGAATAATTCATTGAAAATGACTGTAAACAGATGAGAACTTGTTTAGAACAGCTGAAAGAGATTCTCCAAGTCAGTTCTTAGTGTAGAAAAGGTAGCTAAGATAAGGGAAATCCTTAATTCCAGTTAAGATCACATGAAACACTGTATGAATCCTATATTCTTTACTTAAAGGAAACTAGAGTGGTAAATGTGTGTTATACAAGGCAGAATACCATTGAAATAGAGAAAGAAACAAGTTCGGCAGCTTTGGAAAGCCTTACACTTCACTGAAATGTAGTACTACACTCTATAACACAGTTGAGAGACAATGTTCCCTAGCTCCCTCAGTTCATAACAGTGTGTAGGAAGTTGTTTGAAAAAGTGGCCAAAGCTTATACTTGGGCCAGAAGGCAGAATATAGGAAACTACATGAAAACATGAATAATTCATTTAAAATGACTGTAAACACATGAGAACTTGTTTAGAACAGCTGAAAGAGAATCTCCAAGTCAGTTCTTAGTGTAGAAAAGGTAGCTAAGATCCGGGAAATCCTTAATTCGAGTTAAGATCACATGAAACACTGTATGAATCCTATATTCTTTACTTAAAGGAAACTAGAGTGGTAAATGTGTGTTATACAAGGCAGAATACCATTGAAATAGAGAAAGAAACACTTTCGGGAGCTTTGAAAAGCCTTACACTTCACTGAAATGTAGTACTACACTCTATAACACAGTTGAGAGACAATGTTCCCTAGCTGCCTCAGTTCATAACAGTGTGTAGGAAGTAGTTTGATAAAGTGGGCAAAGCTTATACTTGGGCCAGAAGGCAGAATATAGGAAACTACATGAAAACACGAATAATTCAGTGAAAATGACTGTAAACAGATGAGAACTTGTTTAGAACAGCTGAAAGAGAATCTCCAAGTCAGTTCTTAGTGTAGAAAAGGTAGCTAAGATAAGGAAAATCCTTAATTCGAGTTAAGATAACATCAAACACAGTATGAATCCTATATTCATTACTTAAAGGAGACTAGAGTGGTAAATGTGTGTTATACAAGGCAGAATACCATTGAAATAGAGAAAGAAACAAGTTCGGCAGCTTTGGAAAGGCTTACACTTCACTGAAATGTAGTACTACACTCTATAACACAGTTGAGAGACAATGTTCCCTAGCTCCCTCAGTTCATAACAGTGTGTAGGAAGTTGTTTGATAAAGTGGCCAAAGCTTATACTTGGGCCAGAAGGCAGAATATAGGAAACTACATGAAAACATGAATAATTCAGTGAAAATGACTGTAAACAGATGAGAACTTGTTTAGAACAGCTGAAAGAGAATCTCCAAGTCAGTTCTTACTGTAGAAAAGGTAGCTAAGATAAGGAAAATCCTTAATTTGAGTTAAGATAACATCAAACACTGTATGAATCCTATATTCATTACTTAAAGGAGACTAGAGTGGTAAATGTGTGTTATACAAGGCAGAATACCATTGAAATAGAGAAAGAAACAAGTTCGGCAGCTTTGGAAAGCCTTACACTTCACTGAAATGTAGTACTACACTCTATAACACAGTTGAGAGACAATGTTCCCTAGCTCCCTCAGTTCATAACAGTGTGTAGGAAGTTGTTTGATAAAGTGGGCAAAGCTTAGACTTGGCCAGAAGGCAGAATATAGGAAACTACATGAAAACATGAATAATTCAGTGAAAATGACTGTGAACAGATGAGAACTTGTTTAGAACAGCTGAAAGAGAAAATCCAAGTCAGTTCTTAGTGTAGAAAAGGTAGCTAAGATAAGGGAAATCCTTAATACCAGTTAAGATCCCATGAAACACTGTATGAATCCTATATTCTTTACTTAAATGAGACTAGAGTGGTAAATGTGTATTATATAAGGCAGAATACCATTGAAATAGAGAAAGAAACACATTCGGCATCTTTGGAAAGCCTTACACTTCACTGAAATGTAGTACTACACTCTATAACACAGTTGAGAGACAATGTTCCCGAGCTCCCGCAGTTCATAACAGTGTGTAGGAAGTTGTTTGATAAAGTGGGCAAAGGTTATACTTGGGCGAGAAGGCAGAATATAGGAAACTACATGAAAACATGAATAATTCATTGAAAATGACTGTAAACAGATGAGAACTTGTTTAGAACAGCTGAAAGAGAATCTCCAAGTCAGTTCTTAGTGTAGAAAAGGTAGCTAAGATAAGGGAAATCCTTAATTCCAGTTAAGATCCCATGAAACACTGTATGAATCCTATATTCTTTACTTAAAGGAGACTAGAGTGGTAAATGTGTGTTATACAAGGCAGAATACCATTGAAATAGAGAAAGAAACACTTTCGGGAGCTTTGGAAAGCCTTACACTTCACTGAAATGTAGTACTACACTCTATAACACAGTTGAGAGACAATGTTCCCTAGCTGCCTCAGTTCATAACAGTGTGTAGGAAGTTGTTTGATAAAGTGGCCAAAGCTTATACTTGGGCCAGAAGGCAGAATATAGGAAATTACATGAAAACTTGAATAATTCAGTGGAAATGCCTGTAAACAGATGAGAACTTGTTTAGAAGAGCTGAAAGAGAATCTCCAAGTCAGTTCTTAGTGTAGAAAACGTAGCTAAAATCCGGGAAATCCTTAATTCGAGTTAAGATCACATGAAACACTGTATGAATCCTATATTCTTTACTTAAAGGAAACTAGAGTGGTAAATGTGTGTTATACAAGGCAGAATACCATTGAAATAGAGAAAGAAACACTTTCGGCAGCTTTGGAAATGCTTACACTTCACTGAAATGTAGTACTACACTCTATAACACAGTTGAGAGACAATGTTCCCTAGCTTCCTCAGTTCATAACAGAGTGTAGGAAGGTGTTTGATAAAGTGGGCAAAGCTTATACTTGGGCCAGAAGGCAGAATAAAGGAAACTACATGAAAACATGAATAATTCAGTGAAAATGACTGTAAACAGATGAGAACTTGTTTAGAACAGCTGAAAGAGAATCTCCAAGTCAGTTCGTAGTGTAGAAAAGGTAGCTAAGATAAGGGAAATCCTTAATACCAGTTAAGATCACATGAAACACTGTATGAATCCTATATTCTTTACTTAAAGGAGACTGGAGTGGTAAATGTGTGTTATACAAGGCAGAATACCATTGAAATATTGAAAGAAACTCGTTCGGCAGCTTTGGAAAGCCTTACACTTCACTGAAATGTAGTACTACACTCTATAACACAGTTGAGAGACAATGTTCCCTAGCTCCCTCAGTTCATAACAGTGTGTAGGAAGTTGTTTGATAAAGTGGGCAAAGCTTAGACTTGGGCCAGAAGGCAGAATATAGGAAACTACATGAAAACTTGAATAATTCAGTGGAAATGCCTGTAATCAAATGAGAACTTGTTTAGAACAGCTGAAAGAGAATCTACAAGTCAGTTCTTAGTGTACAAAGGTAGCTAAGATAAGGAAAATCCTTAATTCGAGTTAAGATAACTTCAAACACTGTATGAATCCTATATTCATTACTTAAAGGAGACTAGAGTGGTAAATGTGTGTTATACAAGGCAGAATACCATTGAAATAGAGAAAGAAACACGTTCGGCAGCTTTGGAAAGCCTTACACTACACTGAAATGTAGTACTACACTCTATAACACAGTTGAGAGACAATGTTCCCTAGCTCCCTCAGTTAATAACAGTGTGTAGGAAGTTGTTTGATAAAGTGGGCAAAGCTTATACTTGGGCCAGAAGGCAGAATATAGGAAACTACATGAAAACATGAATAATTCATTGAAAATGACTGTAAACAGATGAGAACTTGTTTAGAACAGCTGAAAGAGAATCTCCAAGTCAGTTCTTAGTGTAGAAAAGGTAGCTAAGATAAGGGAAATCCTTAATTCCAGTTAAGATCACATGAAACACTGTATGAATCCTATATTCTTTACTTAAAGGAGACTAGAGTGGTAAATGTGTGTTATACAAGGCAGAATACCATTGAAATAGAGAACCAAACACGTTCGGCAGCTTTGGAAAGCCTTACACTTCACTGAAATGTAGTACTACACTCTATAACACAGTTGAGAGACAATGTTCCCTAGCTCCCGCAGTTCATAACAGTGTGTAGGAAGTTGTTTGATAAAGTGCGCAAAGCTTATACTTGGGCCAGAAGGCAGAATATAGGAAACTACATGAAAACTTGAATAATTCAGTGGAAATGCCTGTAAACAGATGAGAACTTGTTTAGAACAGCTGAAAGAGAATCTCCAAGTCAGTTCTTAGTGTAGAAAAGGTAGCTAAAATCCGGGAAATCCATAATTCGAGTTAAGATCACATGAAACACTGTATGAATCCTATATTCTTTACTTAAAGAAAACTAGAGTGGTAAATGTGTGTTATACAAGGCAGAATACCATTGAAATAGAGAAACAAACACGTTCGGCAGCTTTGGAAAGCCTTACACTTCACTGAAATGTAGTACTACACTCTATAACACAGTTGAGAGACAATGTTCCCGAGCTGCCTCAGTTCATAACAGTGTGTAGGAAGTTGTTTGATAAAGTGGGCAAAGCTTATACTTGGGCCAGAAGGCAGAATATAGGAAACTACATGAAAACATGAATAATTCAGTGAAAATGACTGTAAACAGATGAGAACTTGTTAAGAACAGCTGAAAGAGAATCTCCAAGTCAGTTCTTAGTGTAGAAAAGGTAGCTAAGATAAGGGAAATCCTTAATTCCAGTTAAGATCACATGAAACACGGTATGAATCCTATATTCTTTGCTTAAAGGAGACTAGAGTGGTAAATGTGTGTTATACAAGGCAGAATACCATTGAAATAGAGAACCAAACACGTTCGGCAGCTATGGAAAGCCTTACACTTCACTGAAATGTAGTACTACACTCTAAACACAGTTGAGAGACAATGTTCCCTAGCTCCCGCAGTTCATAACAGTGTGTAGGAAGTTGTTTGATAAAGTGGGCAAAGCTTATACTTGGGCCAGAAGGCAGAATATAGGAAACTACATGAAAACATGAATAATTCAGTGAAAATGACTGTAAACAGATGAGAACTTGTTTAGAACAGCTGAAAGAGAATCTCCAAGTCAGTTCGTAGTGTAGAAAAGGTAGATAAGATAAGGGAAATCCGTAATACCAGTTAAGATCACATGAAACACTGTATGAATCCTATATTCTTTACTTAAAGGAGACTGGAGTGCTAAATGTGTGTTATACAAGGCAGAATACCATTGAAATATTGAAAGAAACTCGTTCTGCAGCTTTGGAAAGCCTTACACTTCACTGAAATGTAGTACTACACTCTATAACACAGTTGAGAGACAATGTTCCCTAGCTCCCTCAGTTCATAACAGTGTGTAGGAAGTTGTTTGATAAAGTGGGCAAAGCTTAGACTTGGGCCAGAAGGCAGAATATAGGAAACTACATGAAAACTTGAATAATTCAGTGGAAATGCCTGTAATCAGATGAGAACTTGTTTAGAACAGCTGAAAGAGAATCTCCAAGTCAGTTCTTAGTGTACAAAAGGTAGCTAAGATAAGGAAAATCCTTAATTCGAGTTAAGATAACTTCAAACACTGTATGAATCCTATATTCATTACTTAAAGGAGACTAGAGTGGTAAATGTGTGTTATACAAGGCAGAATACCATTGAAATAGAGAAAGAAACACGTTCGGCAGCTTTGGAAAGCCTTACACTACACTGAAATGTAGTACTACACTCTATAACACAGTTGAGAGACAATGTTCCCTAGCTCCCTCAGTTAATAACAGTGTGTAGGAAGTTGTTTGATAAAGTGGGCAAAGCTTATACTTGGGCCAGAAGGCAGAATATAGGAAACTACATGAAAACATGAATAATTCAGTGAAAATGACTGTAAACAGATGAGAACTTGTTTAGAACAGCTGAAAGAGAATCTCCAAGTCAGTTCGTAGTGTACAAAAGGTAGCTAAGATAAGGGAAATCCTTAATTCCAGTTAAGATCACATGAAACACTGTATGAATCCTATATTCTTTACTTAAAGGAGACCAGAGTGGTAAATGTGTGTTATACAAGGCAGAATACCATTGAAATAGAGAACCAAACACGTTCGGCAGCTTTGGAAAGCCTTACACTTCACTGAAATGTAGTACTACACTCTATAACACAGTTGAGAGACAATGTTCCAGAGCTGCCTCAGTTCATAACAGTGTGTAGGAAGTTGTTTGATAAAGTGGGCAAAGCTTATACTTGGGCCAGAAGGCAGAATATAGGAAACTACATGAAAACATGAATAATTCATTGAAAATGACTGTAAACAGATGAGAAATTGTTTAGAACAGCTGAAAGAGAATCTCCAAGTCAGTTCGTAGTGTAGAAAAGGTAGCTAAGATAAGGGAAATCCTTAATACCAGTTAAGATCACATGAAACACTGTATGAATCCTATATTCTTTACTTAAAGGAGACTGGAGTGGTAAATGTGTGTTATACAAGGCAGAATACCATTGAAATATTGAAAGAAACTCGTTCGGCAGCTTTGGAAAGCCTTACACTTCACTGAAATGTAGTACTACACTCTATAACACAGTTGAGAGACAATGTTCCCTAGCTCCCTCAGTTAATAACAGTGTGTAGGAAGTTGTTTGATAAAGTGGACAAAGCTTAGACTTGGGCCAGAAGGCAGAATATAGGAAACTACATGAAAACTTGAATAATTCAGTGGAAATGCCTGTAAACAGATGAGAACTTGTTTAGAACAGCTGAAAGAGAATCTCCAAGTCAGTTCTTAGTGTAGAAAAGGTAGCTAAAATCCGGGAAATCCTTAATTCGAGTTAAGATCACATGAAACACTGTATGAATCCTATATTCTTTACTTAAAGGAAACTAGAGTGGTAAATGTGTGTTATACAAGGCAGAATACCATTGAAATAGAGAAACAAACACGTTCGGCAGCTTTGGAAAGCCTTACACTTCACTGAAATGTAGTACTACACTCTATAACACAGTTGAGAGACAATGTTCCCGAGCTGCCTCAGTTCATAACAGTGTGTAGGAAGTTGTTTGATAAAGTGCGCAAAGCTTATACTTGGTCCAGAAGGCAGAATATAGGAAACTACATGAAAACATGAATAATTCAGTGAAAATGACTGTAAACAGATGAGAACTTAAAGTGGGCAAAGCTTATACTTGGGCCCAAAGGCAGAATATAGGAAACTACATGAAAACATGAATAATTCAGTGAAAATGACTGTAAACAGATGAGAACTTGTTTATAATAGCTTAAAGAGAATCTCCAAGTCAGTTCTTAGTGTAGAAAAGGTAGCTAAGATAAGGAAAATCCTTAATTCGAGTTAAGATCACATGAAACACTGTATGAATCCTATATTCTTTACTTAAAGGAAACTAGAGTGGTAAATGTGTGTTATACAAGGCAGAATACCATTGAAATAGAGAAAGAAACACTTTCGGCAGCTTTGGAAAGGCTTACACTTCACTGAAATGTAGTACTACACTCTATAACACAGTTGAGAGACAATGTTCCCTAGCTGCCTCAGTTCATAACAGAGTGTAGGAAGGTGTTTGATAAATTGGGCAAATCTTATACTTGGCCAGAAGGCAGAATATAGGAAACTACATGAAAACATGAATAATTCATTGAAAATGACTGTAAACAGATGAGAACTTGTTTAGAACAGCTGAAAGAGAATCTCCAAGTCAGTTCTTTGTGTAGAAAAGGTAGCTAAGATAAGGGAAATCCTTAATACCAGTTAAGATCCCATGAAACACTGTATGAATCCTATATTCTTTACTTAAAGGAGACTAGAGTGGTAAATGTGTGTTATACAAGGCAGAATACCATTGAAATAGAGAAACAAACACATTCGGCAGCTTTGGAAAGCCTTACACTTCACTGAAATGTAGTACTACACTCTATAACACAGTTGAGAGACAATGTTCCCGAGCTGCCTCAGTTCATAACAGTGTGTAGGAAGTTGTTTGATAAAGTGGGCAAAGCTTATACTTGGGCCCGAAGGCAGAATATAGGAAACTACATGAAAACATGAATAATTCAGTGAAAATGACTGTAAACAGATGAGATCTTGTTTATAACAGCTTAAAGAGAATCTCCAAGTCAGTTCTTAGTGTAGAAAAGGTAGCTAAGATAAGGAAAATCCTTAATTCGAGTTAAGATAACATCAAACACTGTATGAATCCTATATTCATTACTTAAAGGAGACTAGAGTGGTAAATGTGTGTTATACAAGGCAGAATACCATTGAAATAGAGAAAGAAACACGTTCGGCAGCTTTGGAAAGCCTTACACTACACTGAAATGTAGTACTACACTCTATAACACAGTTGAGAGACAATGTTCCCTAGCTCCCTCAGTTAATAACAGTGTGTAGGAAGTTGTTTGATAAAGTGGGCAAAGCTTATACTTGGGCCAGAAGGCAGAATATAGGAAACTACATGAAAACATGAATAATTCAGTGAAAATGACTGTAAACAGATGAGAACTTGTTTAGAACAGCTGAAAGAGAATCTCCAAGTCAGTTCGTAGTGTACAAAAGGTAGCTAAGATAAGGGAAATCCTTAATTCCAGTTAAGATCACATGAAACACTGTATGAATCCTATATTCTTTACTTAAAGGAGACCAGAGTGGTAAATGTGTGTTATACAAGGCAGAATACCATTGAAATAGAGAACCAAACACGTTCGGCAGCTTTGGAAAGCCTTACACTTCACTGAAATGTAGTACTACACTCTATAACACAGTTGAGAGACAATGTTCCAGAGCTGCCTCAGTTCATAACAGTGTGTAGGAAGTTGTTTGATAAAGTGGGCAAAGCTTATACTTGGGCCAGAAGGCAGAATATAGGAAACTACATGAAAACATGAATAATTCATTGAAAATGACTGTAAACAGATGAGAACTTGTTTAGAACAGCTGAAAGAGAATCTCCAAGTCAGTTCGTAGTGTAGAAAAGGTAGCTAAGATAAGGGAAATCCTTAATACCAGTTAAGATCACATGAAACACTGTATGAATCCTATATTCTTTACTTAAAGGAGACTGGAGTGGTAAATGTGTGTTATACAAGGCAGAATACCATTGAAATATTGAAAGAAACTCGTTCGGCAGCTTTGGAAAGCCTTACACTTCACTGAAATGTAGTACTACACTCTATAACACAGTTGAGAGACAATGTTCCCTAGCTCCCTCAGTTAATAACAGTGTGTAGGAAGTTGTTTGATAAAGTGGACAAAGCTTAGACTTGGGCCACAAGGCAGAATATAGGAAACTACATGAAAACTTGAATAATTCAGTGGAAATGCCTGTAAACAGATGAGAACTTGTTTAGAACAGCTGAAAGAGAATCTCCAAGTCAGTTCTTAGTGTAGAAAAGGAAGCTAAAATCCGGGAAATCCTTAATTCGAGTTAAGATCACATGAAACACTGTATGAATCCTATATTCTTTACTTAAAGGAAACTAGAGTGGTAAATGTGTGTTATACAAGGCAGAATACCATTGAAATAGAGAAACAAACACGTTCGGCAGCTTTGGAAAGCCTTACACTTCACTGAAATGTAGTACTACACTCTATAACACAGTTGAGAGACAATGTTCCCGAGCTGCCTCAGTTCATAACAGTGTGTAGGAAGTTGTTTGATAAAGTGGGCAAAGCTTATACTTGGGCCAGAAGGCAGAATATAGGAAACTACATGAAAACATGAATAATTCATTGAAAATGACTGTAAACAGATGAGAACTTGTTTAGAACAGCTGAAAGAGAATCTCCAAGTCATTTCTTAGTGTAGAAAACGTAGCTAAGATAAGGGAAATCCTTAATTCGAGTTAAGATCACATGAAACACTGTATGAATCCTATATTGCTTACTCAAAGGAGACTAGAGTGATAAATGTGTATTATATAAGGCAGAATACCATTGAAATAGAGAATGAAACACATTCGGCAGCTTTGGAAAGCCTTACACTTCACTGAAATGTAGTACTACACTCTATAACACAGTTGAGAGACAATGTTCCCTAGCTCCCTCAGTTCATAACAGTGTGTAGGAAGTTGTTTGATAAAGTGGGCAAAGCTTATACTTGGGCCAGAAGGCAGAATATAGGAAACTACATGAAAACATGAATAATTCATTGAAAATGACTGTAAACAGATGAGAACTTGTTTAGAACAGCTGAAAGAGAATCTCCAAGTCAGTTCTTAGTGTAGAAAAGGTAGCTAAGATAAGGGAAATCCTTAATTCCAGTTAAGATCACATGAAACACTGTATGAATCCTATATTCTTTACTTAAAGGAGACTAGAGTGGTAAATGTGTGTTATACAAGGCAGAATACCATTGAAATAGAGAACCAAACACGTTCGGCAGCTTTGGAAAGCCTTACACTTCACTGAAATGTAGTACTACACTCTATAACACAGTTGAGAGACAATGTTCCAGAGCTGCCTCAGTTCATAACAGTGTGTAGGAAGTTTTTTGTTAAAGTGGGCAAAGCTTATACTTGGGCCAGAAGGCAGAATATAGGAAACTACATGAAAACATGAATAATTCAGTGAAAATGACTGTAAACAGATGAGAACTTGTTTAGAACAGATGAAAGAGATTCTCCAAGTCAGTTCTTAGTGTAGAAAAGGTAGCTAAATCCGGGAAATCCTTAATTCGAGTTAAGATCACATGAAACACTGTATGAATCCTATATTGCTTACTTAAAGGAGACTAGAGTGATAAATGTGTATTATATAAGGCAGAATACCATTGAAATAGAGAAAGAAACACATTCGGCAGCTTTGGAAAGCCTTACACTTCACTGAAATGTAGTACTACACTCTATAACACAGTTGAGAGACAATGTTCCCTAGCTCCCGCAGTTCATAACAGTGTGTAGGAAGTTGTTTGATAAAGTGGGCAAAGCTTATACTTGGGCCAGAAGGCAGAATATAGGAAACTACATGAAAACATGAATAATTCAGTGAAAATGACTGGAAACAGATGAGAACTTGTTTAGAACAGCTGAAATAGAATCTCCAAGTCAGTTCGTAGTGTAGAAAAGGTTGCTAAGATAAGGGAAATCCTTAATGCCAGTTAAGATCACATGAAACACTGTATGAATCCTATATTCTTTACTTAAAGGAGACTGGAGTGGTAAATGTGTGTTATACAAGGCAGAATACCATTGAAATAGAGAAACAAACACGTTCGGCAGCTTTGGAAAGCCTTACACTTCACTGAAATGTAGTACTACACTCTATAACACAGTTGAGAGACAATGTTCCCGAGCTGCCTCAGTTCATAACAGTGTGTAGGAAGTTGTTTGATAAAGTGGGCAAAGCTTATACTTGGGCCAGAAGGCAGAATATAGGAAACTACATGAAAACATGAATAATTCAGTGAAAATGACTGTAAACAGATGAGAACTTGTTTATAGCAGCTTAAAGAGAATCTCCAAGTCAGTTCTTAGTGTAGAAAAGGTAGCTAAGATAAGGAAAATCCTTAATTCGAGTTAAGATAACATCAAACACTGTATGAATCCTAGATTCATTACTTAAAGGAGACTAGAGTGGTAAATGTGTGTTATACAAGGCAGAATAACATTGAAATAGAGAAAGAAACACGTTCAGCAGCTTTGGAAAGCCTTACACTACACTGAAATGTAGTACTACACTCTATAACACAGTTGAGAGACAATGTTCCCGAGCTGCCTCAGTTCATAACAGTGTGTAGGAAGTTGTTTGATAAAGTGGGCAAAGCTTATACTTGGGCCAGAAGGCAGAATATAGGAAACTACATGAAAACATGAATAATTCAGTGAAAATGACTGTAAACAGATGAGAACTTAAAGTGGGCAAAGCTTATACTTGGGCCCGAAGGCAGAATATAGGAAACTACATGAAAACATGAATAATTCAGTGAAAATGACTGTAAACAGATGAGAACTTGTTTATAACAGCTTAAAGAGAATCTCCAAGTCAGTTCTTAGTGTAGAAAAGGTAGCTAAGATAAGGAAAATCCTTAATTCGAGTTAAGATAACATCAAACACTGTATGAATCCTATATTCATTACTTAAAGGAGACTAGAGTGGTAAATGTGTGTTATACAAGGCAGAATACCATTGAAATAGAGAAAGAAACACCTTCGGCAGCTTTGGAAAGCCTAACACTACACTGAAATGTAGTACTACACTCTATAACACAGTTGAGAGACAATGTTCCCTAGCTCCCTCTGTTAATAACAGTGTGTAGGAAGTTGTTTGATAAAGTGGGCAAAGCTTATACTTGGGCCAGAAGGCAGAATATAGGAAACTACATGAAAACATGAATAATTCATTGAAAATGACTGCAAACAGATGAGAACTTGTTTATAACAGCTTAAAGAGAATCTCCAAGTCAGTTCTTAGTGTAGAAAAGGTAGCTAAGATAAGGAAAATCCTTAATTTGAGTTAAGATAACATCAAACACTGTATGAATCCTATATTCATTACTTAAAGGAGACTAGAGTGGTAAATGTGTGTTATACAAGGCAGAATACCATTGAAATAGAGAAAGAAACACATTCGGCAGCTTTGGAAAGCCTTACACTTCACTGAAATGTAGTACTACACTCTATAACACAGTTGAGAGACAATGTTCCCGAGCTGCCTCAGTTCATAACAGTGTGAAGGAAGTTG
This sequence comes from Pipistrellus hanaki, assembly GCF_964339955.1. Classification (NCBI taxonomy): domain Eukaryota; kingdom Metazoa; phylum Chordata; class Mammalia; order Chiroptera; family Vespertilionidae; genus Pipistrellus; species Pipistrellus hanaki. Next base: position 1,501,627 of record NC_140511.1, read on the forward strand.
TTTGATAAAGTGGGCAAAGCTTAAACTTGGGCCAGAAGGCAGAGTATAGGAAACTACATGAAAACATGAATAATTCAGTGAAAATGACTGTAAACAGATGAGAACTTAAAGTGGGCAAAGCTTATACTTGGGCCCGAAGGCAGAATATAGGAAACTACATGAAAACATGAATAATTCAGTGAAAATGACTGTAAACAGATGAGAACTTGTTTATAACAGCTTAAAGAGAATCTCCAAGTCAGTTGTTAGTGTAGAAAAGGTAGCTAAGATAAGGAAAATCCTTAATTCGAGTTAAGATAACATCAAACACTGTATGAATCCTATATTCATTACTTAAAGGAGACTAGAGTGGTAAATGTGTGTTATACAAGGCAGAATACCATTGAAATAGAGAAAGAAACACGTTTGGCAGCTTTGGAAAGCCTTACTCTACACTGAAATGTTGTACTACACTCTATAACACAGTTGAGAGACAATGTTCCCTAGCTCCCTCAGTTAATAACAGTGTGTAGGAAGTTGTTTGATAAAGTGGGCAAAGCTTATACTTGGGCCAGAAGGCAGAATATAGGAAACTACATGAAAACATGAATAATTCAGTGAAAATGACTGTAAACAGATGAGAACTTGTTTATAACAGCTTAAAGAGAATCTCCAAGTCAGTTGTTAGTGTAGAAAAGGTAGCTAAGATAAGGAAAATCCTTAATTCGAGTTAAGATCACATGAAACACAGTATGAATCCTATATTGCTTACTTAAAGGAGACTAGAGTGATAAATGTGTATTATATAAGGCAGAATACCATTGAAATAGAGAAAGAAACACATTCGGCAGCTTTGGAAAGCCTTACACTTCACTGAAATGTAGTACTACACTCTATAACACAGTTGAGAGACAATGTTCCCGAGCTGCCTCAGTTCATAACTGTGTGTAGGAAGTTGTTTGATAAAGTGAGCAAAGCTTAGACTTGGGCCAGAAGGCAGAATATAGGAAACTACATGAAAACTTGAATAATTCAGTGGAAATGCCTGTAAACAGATGAGAATTTGTTTAGAACAGCTGAAAGAGAATCTCCAAGTCAGTTCTTAATGTAGAAAAGGTAGCTAAAATCCGGGATATCCTTAATTCGAGTTAAGATCACATGAAACACTGTATGAATCCTATATTCTTTACTTAAAGGAAACTAGAGTGGTAAATGTGTGTTATACAAGGCAGAATACCATTGAAATAGAGAAACAAACACATTCGGCAGCTTTGGAAAGCCTTACACTTCACTGAAATGTAGTACTACACTCTATAACACAGTTGAGAGACAATGTTCCCTAGCTCCCTCAGTTCATAACAGTGTGTAGGAAGTTGTTTGATAAAGTGGGCAAAGCTTATACTTGGGCCAGAAGGCAGAATATAGGAAACTACATGAAAACATGAATAATTCAGTGAAAATGACTGTAAACAGATGAGAACTTAAAGTGGGCAAAGCTTACACTTGGGCCCGAAGGCAGAATATAGGAAACTACATGAAAACATGAATAATTCAGTGAAAATGACTGTAAACCGATGAGAACTTGTTTATAACAGCTTAAAGAGAATCTCCAAGTCAGTTCTTAGTGTAGAAAAGGTAGCTAAGATAAGGAAAATCCTTAATTCGAGTTAAGATAACATCAAACACTGTATGAATCCTATATTCATTACTTAAAGGAGACTAGAGTGGTAAATGTGTGTTATACAAGGCAGAATACCATTGAAATAGAGAAAGAAACACGATTGGCAGCTTTGGAAAGCCTTACACTACACTGAAATGTTGCACTACACTCTATAACACAGTTGAGAGACAATGTTCCCTAGCTCCCTCAGTTAATAACAGTGTGTAGGAAGTTGTTTGATAAAGTGGGCAAAGTTTATACTTGGGCCAGAAGGCAGAATATAGGAAAGTACATGAAAACATGAATAATTCAGTGAAAATGACTGTAAACAGATGAGAACTTAAAGTGGGCAAAGCTTATACTTGGGCCCGAAGGCAGAATATAGGAAACTACATGAAAACATGAATAATTCAGTGAAAATGACTGGAAACAGATGAGAACTTGTTTAGAACAGCTGAAATAGAATCTCCAAGTCAGTTCGTAGTGTAGAAAAGGTAGCTAAGATAAGGAAAATCCTTAATTCGAGTTAAGATAACATCAAACACTGTATGAATCCTATATTCATTACTTAAAGGAGACTAGAGTGGTAAATGTGTGTTATACAAGGCAGAATACCATTGAAATAGAGAAAGAAACACGTTCGGCAGCTTTGGAAAGCCTTACACTTCACTGAAATGTAGTACTACACTCTATAACACAGTTGAGAGACAATGTTCCCGAGCTGCCTCAGTTCATAACAGTGTGTAGGAAGTTGTTTGATAAAGTGGGCAAAGCTTATACTTGGGCCAGAAGGCAGAATATAGGAAACTACATGAAAACATGAATAATTCATTGAAAATGACAGTAAACAGATGAGAACTTGTTTAGAACAGCTTAAAGAGAATCTCCAAGTCAGTTCTTAGTGTAGAAAACGTAGCTAAGATAAGGAAAATCCTTAATTTGAGTTAAGATAACATCAAACACTGTATGAATCCTATATTCATTACTTAAAGGAGACTAGAGTGGTAAATGTGTGTTATACAAGGCAGAATACCATTGAAATAGAGAAACAAACACGTTCGGCAGCTTTGGAAAGCCTTACACTTCACTGAAATGTAGTACTACACTCTATAACACAGTTGAGAGACAATGTTCCCGAGCTGCCTCAGTTCATAACAGTGTGAAGGAAGTTGTTTGATAAAGTGGGCAAAGCTTAAACTTGGGCCAGAAGGCAGAGTATAGGAAACTACATGAAAACATGAATAATTCAGTGAAAATGACTGTAAACAGATGAGAACTTAAAGTGGGCAAAGCTTACACTTGGGCCCGAAGGCAGAATATAGGAAACTACATGAAAACATGAATAATTCAGTGAAAATGACTGTAAACAGATGAGAACTTAAAGTGGGCAAAGCTTACACTTGGGCCCGAAGGCAGAATATAGGAAACTACATGAAAACATGAATAATTCAGTGAAAATGACTGTAAACAGATGAGAACTTGTTTATAACAGCTTAAAGAGAATCTCCAAGTCAGTTCTTAGTGTAGAAAAGGTAGCTAAGATAAGGAAAATCCTTAATTCGAGTTAAGATAACATCAAACACTGTATGAATCCTATATTCATTACTTAAAGGAGACTAGAGTGGTAAATGTGTGTTATACAAGGCAGAATAACATTGAAATAGAGAAAGAAACACGTTCAGCAGCTTTGGAAAGCCTTACACTACACTGAAATGTAGTACTACACTCTATAATACAGTTGAGAGACAATGTTCCCGAGCTGCCTCAGTTCATAACAGTGTGTAGGAAGTTGTTTGATAAAGTGGGCAAAGCTTATACTTGGGCCAGAAGGCAGAATATAGGAAACTACATGAAAACATGAATAATTCAGTGAAAATGACTGTAAACAGATGAGAACTTAAAGTGGGCAAAGCTTATACTTGGGCCCGAAGGCAGAATATAGGAAACTACATGAAAACATGAATAATTCAGTGAAAATGACTGTAAACAGATGAGAACTTGTTTATAACAGCTTAAAGAGAATCTCCAAGTCAGTTCTTAGTGTAGAAAAGGTAGCTAAGATAAGGAAAATCCTTAATTCGAGTTAAGATAACATCAAACACTGTATGAATCCTATATTCATTACTTAAAGGAGACTAGAGTGGTAAATGTGTGTTATACAAGGCAGAATACCATTGAAATAGAGAAAGAAACACGTTTGGCAGCTTTGGAAAGCTTTACACTACACTGAAATGTTGTACTACACTCTATAACACAGTTGAGAGACAATGTTCCCTAGCTCCCTCAGTTAATAACAGTGTGTAGGAAGTTGTTTGATAAAGTGGGCAAAGCTTATACTTGGGCCAGAAGGCAGAATATAGGAAACTACATGAAAACATGAATAATTCATTGAAAATGACTGTAAACAGATGAGAACTTGTTTAGAACAGCTGAAAGAGAATCTCCAAGTCAGTTCTTAGTGTAGAAAAGGTAGCTAATATAAGGGAAATCCTTAATTCGAGTTAAGATCACATGAAACACTGTATGAATCCTATATTCTTTACTTAAAGGAGACTAGAGTGGTAAATGTGTGTTATACAAGGCAGAATACCATTGAAATAGAGAACCAAACACGTTCGGCAGCTTTGGAAAGCCTTACACTTCACTGAAATGTAGTACTACACTCTATAACACAGTTGAGAGACAATGTTCCAGAGCTGCCTCAGTTCATAACAGTGTGTAGGAAGTTGTTTGATAAAGTGGGCAAAGCTTATACTTGGGCCAGAAGGCAGAATATAGGAAACTACATGAAAACATGAATAATTCAGTGAAAATGACTGTAAACCGATGAGAACTTGTTTAGAACAGATGAAAGAGATTCTCCAAGTCAGTTCTTAGTGTAGAAAAGGTAGCTAAATCCGGGAAATCCTTAATTCGAGTTAAGATCACATGAAACACAGTATGAATCCTATATTGCTTACTTAAAGGAGACTAGAGTGGTAAATGTGTGTTATACAAGGCAGAATACCATTGAAATATTGAAAGAAACTCGTTCGGCAGCTTTGGAAAGCCTTACACTTCACTGAAATGTAGTACTACACTCTATAACACAGTTGAGAGACAATGTTCCCTAGCTGCCTCAGTTCATAACAGTGTGTAGGAAGTTGTTTGATAAAGTGGGCAAAGCTTAGACTTGGGCCAGAAGGCAGAATATAGGAAACTACATGAAAACTTGAATAATTCAGTGGAAATGCCTGTAAACAGATGAGAATTTGTTTAGAACAGCTGAAAGAGAATCTCCAAGTCAGTTCTTAGTGTAGAAAAGGTAGCTAAAATCCGGGAAATCCTTAATTCGAGTTAAGATCACATGAAACACGGTATGAATCCTATATTCTTTACTTAAAGGAAACTAGAGTGGTAAATGTGTGTTATACAAGGCAGAATACCATTGAAATAGAGAAACAAACACGTTCGGCAGCTTTGGAAAGCCTTACACTTCACTGAAATGTAGTACTACACTCTATAACACAGTTGAGAGACAATGTTCCCGAGCTGCCTCAGTTCATAACAGTGTGTAGGAAGTTGTTTGATAAAGTGGGGAAAGCTTATACTTGGGCCAGAAGGCAGAATATAGGAAACTACATGAAAACATGAATAATTCAGTGAAAATGACTGTAAACAGATGAGAACTTGTTTAGAACAGCTGAAAGAGAATCTCCAAGTCAGTTCTTAGTGTAGAAAAGGTAGCTAAGATAAGGAAAATCCTTAATTCGAGTTAAGACAACATCCAACACTGTATGAATCCTATATTGCTTACTAAAAGGAGACTAGAGTGGTAAATGTGTGTTATACAAGGCAGAATACCATTGAAATAGAGAAAGAAACAAGTTCGGCAGCTTTGGAAAGCCTTACACTTCACTGAAATGTAGTACTACACTCTATAACACAGTTGAGAGACAATGTTCCCGAGCTGCCTCAGTTCATAACAGTGTGTAGGAAGTTGTTTGATAAAGTGGGCAAAGCTTATACTTGGGCCAGAAGGCAGAATATAGGAAACTACATGAAAACATGAATAATTCAGTGAAAATGACTGTAAACAGATGAGAACTTGTTTAGAACAGCTGAAAGAGAATCTCCAAGTCAGTTCTTAGTGTAGAAAAGGTAGCTAAGATAAGGGAAATCCTTAATTCCAGTTAAGATCACATGAAACACTCTATGAATCCTATATTCTTTACTTAAAGGAGACTAGAGTGGTAAACGTGTGTTATACAATGCAGAATACCATTGAAATAGAGAAACAAACACGTTCGGCAGCTTTGGAAAGCCTTACACTTCACTGAAATGTAGTACTACACTCTATAACACAGTTGACAGACAATGTTCCCGAGCTGCCTCAGTTCATAACAGTGTGTAGGAAATTGTTTGATAAAGTGGGCAAAGCTTATACTTGGGCCAGAAGGCAGAATATAGGAAACTACATGAAAACATGAATAATTCATTGAAAATGACTGTAAACATATGAGAACTTGTTTAGAACAGCTGAAAGAGAATCTCCATGTCAGTTCTTAGTGTAGAAAAGGTAGCTAAGATCCGGGAAATCCTTAATTCGAGTTAAGATCACATGAAACACTGTATGAATCCTATATTCTTTACTTAAAGGAAACTAGAGTGGTAAATGTGTGTTATACAAGGCAGAATACCATTGAAATAGAGAAAGAAACAAGTTCGGCAGCTTTGGAAAGCCTTACACTTCACTGAAATGTAGTACTACACTCTATAACACAGTTGAGAGACAATGTTCCCTAGCTCCCTCAGTTCATAACAGTGTGTAGGAAGTTGTTTGAAAAAGTGGCCAAAGCTTATACTTGGGCCAGAAGGCAGAATATAGGAAACTACATGAAAACATGAATAATTCATTTAAAATGACTGTAAACACATGAGAACTTGTTTAGAACAGCTGAAAGAGAATCTCCAAGTCAGTTCTTAGTGTAGAAAAGGTAGCTAAGATCCGGGAAATCCTTAATTCGAGTTAAGATCACATGAAACACTGTATGAATCCTATATTCTTTACTTAAAGGAAACTAGAGTGGTAAATGTGTGTTATACAATGCAGAATACCATTGAAATAGAGAAACAAACACGTTCGGCAGCTTTGGAAAGCCTTACACTTCACTGAAATGTAGTACTACACTCTATAACACAGTTGAGAGACAATGTTCCCGAGCTGCCTCAGTTCATAACAGTGTGTAGGAAGTTGTTTGATAATGTGGGCAAAGCTTATACTTGGGCCAGAAGGCAGAATATAGGAAACTACATGAAAACATGAATAATTCAGTGAAAATGACTGTAAACAGATGAGAACTTGTTTATAACAGATGAAAGAGATTCTCCAAGTCAGTTCTTAGTGTAGAAAAGGTAGCTAATTCCGGGAATTCCTTAATTCGAGTTAAGATAACATCAAAAACTGTATGAATCCTATATTCATTACTTAAAGGAGACTAGAGTGGTAAATGTGTGTTATACAAGGCAGAATACCATTGAAATAGAGAAAGAAACACTTTCGGGAGCTTTGAAAAGCCTTACACTTCACTGAAATGTAGTACTACACTCTATAACACAGTTGAGAGACAATGTTCCCGAGCTGCCTCAGTTCATAACAGTGTGTAGGAAGTAGTTTGATAAAGTGGGCAAAGCTTATACTTGGGCCAGAAGGCAGAATATAGGAAACTACATGAAAACACGAATAATTCAGTGAAAATGACTGTAAACAGATGAGAACTTGTTTAGAACAGCTGAAAGAGAATCTCCAAGTCAGTTCTTAGTGTAGAAAAGGTAGCTAAGATAAGGAAAATCCTTAATTCGAGTTAAGATAACATCAAACACAGTATGAATCCTATATTCATTACTTAAAGGAGACTAGAGTGTTAAATGTGTGTTATACAAGGCAGAATACCATTGAAATAGAGAAAGAAACAAGTTCGGCAGCTTTGGAAAGGCTTACACTTCACTGAAATGTAGTACTACACTCTATAACACAGTTGAGAGACAATGTTCCCTAGCTCCCTCAGTTCATAACAGTGTGTAGGAAGTTGTTTGATAAAGTGGCCAAAGCTTATACTTGGGCCAGAAGGCAGAATATAGGAAACTACATGAAAACATGAATAATTCAGTGAAAATGACTGTAAACAGATGAGAACTTGTTTAGAACAGCTGAAAGAGAATCTCCAAGTCAGTTCTTACTGTAGAAAAGGTAGCTAAGATAAGGAAAATCCTTAATTTGAGTTAAGATAACATCAAACACTGTATGAATCCTATATTCATTACTTAAAGGAGACTAGAGTGGTAAATGTGTGTTATACAAGGCAGAATACCATTGAAATAGAGAAAGAAACAAGTTTGGCAGCTTTGGAAAGCCTTACACTTCACTGAAATGTAGTACTACACTCTATAACACAGTTGAGAGACAATGTTCCCTAGCTCCCTCAGTTCATAACAGTGTGTAGGAAGTTGTTTGATAAAGTGGGCAAAGCTTAGACTTGGCCAGAAGGCAGAATATAGGAAACTACATGAAAACATGAATAATTCAGTGAAAATGACTGTGAACAGATGAGAACTTGTTTAGAACAGCTGAAAGAGAAACTCCAAGTCAGTTCTTAGTGTAGAAAAGGTAGCTAAGATAAGGGAAATCCTTAATACCAGTTAAGATCCCATGAAACACTGTATGAATCCTATATTCTTTACTTAAAGGAAACTAGAGTGGTAAATGTGTGTTATACAAGGCAGAATACCATTGAAATAGAGAAACAAACACGTTCGGCAGCTTTGGAAAGCCTTACACTTCACTGAAATGTAGTACTACACTCTATAACACAGTTGAGAGACAATGTTCCCGAGCTGCCTCAGTTCATAACAGTGTGTAGGAAGTTGTTTGATAAAGTGGGGAAAGCTTATACTTGGGCCAGAAGGCAGAATATAGGAAACTACATGAAAACATGAATAATTCAGTGAAAATGACTGTAAACAGATGAGAACTTGTTTAGAACAGCTGAAAGAGAATCTCCAAGTCAGTTCTTAGTGTAGAAAAGGTAGCTAAGATAAGGAAAATCCTTAATTCGAGTTAAGACAACATCAAACACTGTATGAATCCTATATTGCTTACTAAAAGGAGACTAGAGTGGTAAATGTGTGTTATACAAGGCAGAATACCATTGAAATAGAGAAAGAAACAAGTTCGGCAGCTTTGGAAAGCCTTACACTTCACTGAAATGTAGTACTACACTCTATAACACAGTTGAGAGACAATGTTCCCGAGCTGCCTCAGTTCATAACAGTGTGTAGGAAGTTGTTTGATAAAGTGGGCAAAGCTTATACTTGGGCCAGAAGGCAGAATATAGGAAACTACATGAAAACATGAATAATTCAGTGAAAATGACTGTAAACAGATGAGAACTTGTTTAGAACAGCTGAAAGAGAATCTCCAAGTCAGTTCTTAGTGTAGAAAAGGTAGCTAAGATAAGGGAAATCCTTAATTCCAGTTAAGATCACATGAAACACTCTATGAATCCTATATTCTTTACTTAAAGGAGACTAGAGTGGTAAACGTGTGTTATACAATGCAGAATACCATTGAAATAGAGAAACAAACACGTTCGGCAGCTTTGGAAAGCCTTACACTTCACTGAAATGTAGTACTACACTCTATAACACAGTTGACAGACAATGTTCCCGAGCTGCCTCAGTTCATAACAGTGTGTAGGAAATTGTTTGATAAAGTGGGCAAAGCTTATACTTGGGCCAGAAGGCAGAATATAGGAAACTACATGAAAACATGAATAATTCATTGAAAATGACTGTAAACATATGAGAACTTGTTTAGAACAGCTGAAAGAGAATCTCCATGTCAGTTCTTAGTGTAGAAAAGGTAGCTAAGATCCGGGAAATCCTTAATTCGAGTTAAGATCACATGAAACACTGTATGAATCCTATATTCTTTACTTAAAGGAAACTAGAGTGGTAAATGTGTGTTATACAAGGCAGAATACCATTGAAATAGAGAAAGAAACAAGTTCGGCAGCTTTGGAAAGCCTTACACTTCACTGAAATGTAGTACTACACTCTATAACACAGTTGAGAGACAATGTTCCCTAGCTCCCTCAGTTCATAACAGTGTGTAGGAAGTTGTTTGAAAAAGTGGCCAAAGCTTATACTTGGGCCAGAAGGCAGAATATAGGAAACTACATGAAAACATGAATAATTCATTTAAAATGACTGTAAACACATGAGAACTTGTTTAGAACAGCTGAAAGAGAATCTCCAAGTCAGTTCTTAGTGTAGAAAAGGTAGCTAAGATCCGGGAAATCCTTAATTCGAGTTAAGATCACATGAAACACTGTATGAATCCTATATTCTTTACTTAAAGGAAACTAGAGTGGTAAATGTGTGTTATACAATGCAGAATACCATTGAAATAGAGAAACAAACACGTTCGGCAGCTTTGGAAAGCCTTACACTTCACTGAAATGTAGTACTACACTCTATAACACAGTTGAGAGACAATGTTCCCGAGCTGCCTCAGTTCATAACAGTGTGTAGGAAGTTGTTTGATAATGTGGGCAAAGCTTATACTTGGGCCAGAAGGCAGAATATAGGAAACTACATGAAAACATGAATAATTCAGTGAAAATGACTGTAAACAGATGAGAACTTGTTTATAACAGATGAAAGAGATTCTCCAAGTCAGTTCTTAGTGTAGAAAAGGTAGCTAATTCCGGGAATTCCTTAATTCGAGTTAAGATAACATCAAAAACTGTATGAATCCTATATTCATTACTTAAAGGAGACTAGAGTGGTAAATGTGTGTTATACAAGGCAGAATACCATTGAAATAGAGAAAGAAACACTTTCGGGAGCTTTGAAAAGCCTTACACTTCACTGAAATGTAGTACTACACTCTATAACACAGTTGAGAGACAATGTTCCCTAGCTGCCTCAGTTCATAACAGTGTGTAGGAAGTAGTTTGATAAAGTGGGCAAAGCTTATACTTGGGCCAGAAGGCAGAATATAGGAAACTACATGAAAACACGAATAATTCAGTGAAAATGACTGTAAACAGATGAGAACTTGTTTAGAACAGCTGAAAGAGAATCTCCAAGTCAGTTCTTAGTGTAGAAAAGGTAGCTAAGATAAGGAAAATCCTTAATTCGAGTTAAGATAACATCAAACACAGTATGAATCCTATATTCATTACTTAAAGGAGACTAGAGTGGTAAATGTGTGTTATACAAGGCAGAATACCATTGAAATAGAGAAAGAAACAAGTTCGGCAGCTTTGGAAAGGCTTACACTTCACTGAAATGTAGTACTACACTCTATAACACAGTTGAGAGACAATGTTCCCTAGCTCCCTCAGTTCATAACAGTGTGTAGGAAGTTGTTTGATAAAGTGGCCAAAGCTTATACTTGGGCCAGAAGGCAGAATATAGGAAACTACATGAAAACATGAATAATTCAGTGAAAATGACTGTAAACAGATGAGAACTTGTTTAGAACAGCTGAAAGAGAATCTCCAAGTCAGTTCTTACTGTAGAAAAGGTAGCTAAGATAAGGAAAATCCTTAATTTGAGTTAAGATAACATCAAACACTGTATGAATCCTATATTCATTACTTAAAGGAGACTAGAGTGGTAAATGTGTGTTATACAAGGCAGAATACCATTGAAATAGAGAAAGAAACAAGTTTGGCAGCTTTGGAAAGCCTTACACTTCACTGAAATGTAGTACTACACTCTATAACACAGTTGAGAGACAATGTTCCCTAGCTCCCTCAGTTCATAACAGTGTGTAGGAAGTTGTTTGATAAAGTGGGCAAAGCTTAGACTTGGCCAGAAGGCAGAATATAGGAAACTACATGAAAACATGAATAATTCAGTGAAAATGACTGTGAACAGATGAGAACTTGTTTAGAACAGCTGAAAGAGAAACTCCAAGTCAGTTCTTAGTGTAGAAAAGGTAGCTAAGATAAGGGAAATCCTTAATACCAGTTAAGATCCCATGAAACACTGTATGAATCCTATATTCTTTACTTAAATGAGACTAGAGTGGTAAATGTGTATTATATAAGGCAGAATACCATTGAAATAGAGAAAGAAACACATTCGGCATCTTTGGAAAGCCTTACACTTCACTGAAATGTAGTACTACACTCTATAACACAGTTGAGAGACAATGTTCCCGAGCTCCCGCAGTTCATAACAGTGTGTAGGAAGTTGTTTGATAAAGTGGGCAAAGCTTATACTTGGGCCAGAAGGCAGAATATAGGAAACTACATGAAAACATGAATAATTCATTGAAAATGACTGTAAACAGATGAGAACTTGTTTAGAACAGCTGAAAGAGAATCTCCAAGTCAGTTCTTAGTGTAGAAAAGGTAGCTAAGATAAGGGAAATCCTTAATTCCAGTTAAGATCCCATGAAACACTGTATGAATCCTATATTCTTTACTTAAAGGAGACTAGAGTGGTAAATGTGTGTTATACAAGGCAGAATACCATTGAAATAGAGAAAGAAACACTTTCGGGAGCTTTGGAAAGCCTTACACTTCACTGAAATGTAGTACTACACTCTATAACACAGTTGAGAGACAATGTTCCCTAGCTGCCTCAGTTCATAACAGTGTGTAGGAAGTTGTTTGATAAAGTGGCCAAAGCTTATACTTGGGCCAGAAGGCAGAATATAGGAAATTACATGAAAACTTGAATAATTCAGTGGAAATGCCTGTAAACAGATGAGAACTTGTTTAGAAGAGCTGAAAGAGAATCTCCAAGTCAGTTCTTAGTGTAGAAAACGTAGCTAAAATCAGGGAAATCCTTAATTCGAGTTAAGATCACATGAAACACTGTATGAATCCTATATTTTTTACTTAAAGGAAACTAGAGTGGTAAATGTGTGTTATACAAGGCAGAATACCATTGAAATAGAGAAAGAAACACTTTCGGCAGCTTTGGAAATGCTTACACTTCACTGAAATGTAGTACTACACTCTATAACACAGTTGAGAGACAATGTTCCCTAGCTTCCTCAGTTCATAACAGAGTGTAGGAAGGTGTTTGATAAAGTGGGCAAAGCTTATACTTGGGCCAGAAGGCAGAATAAAGGAAACTACATGAAAACATGAATAATTCAGTGAAAATGACTGTAAACAGATGAGAACTTGTTTAGAACAGCTGAAAGAGAATCTCCAAGTCAGTTCTTAGTGTAGAAAAGGTAGCTAAGATAAGGAAAATCCTTAATTCGAGTTAAGATAACATCAAACACTGTATGAATCCTATATTCTTTACTTAAAGGAAACTAGAGTGGTAAATGTGTGTTATACAAGGCAGAATACCATTGAAATAGAGAAAGAAACAAGTTCGGCAGCTTTGGAAAGCCTTACACTTCACTCTAATGTAGTACTACACTCTATAACACAGTTGAGAGACAATGTTCCCTAGCTGCCTCAGTTCATAACAGTGTGTAGGAAGTTGTTTGATAAAGTGGCCAAAGCTTATACTTGGGCCAGAAGGCAGAATATAGGAAACTACATGAAAACTTGAATAATTCAGTGGAAATGCCTGTAAACAGATGAGAACTTGTTTAGAAGAGCTGAAAGAGAATCTCCAAGTCAGTTCTTAGTGTAGAAAAGGTAGCTAAAATCTGGGAAATCCTTAATTCGAGTTAAGATCACATGAAACACTGTATGAATCCTATATTCTTTACTTAAAGGAAACTAGAGTGGTAAATGTGTGTTATACAAGGCAGAATACCATTGAAATAGAGAAAGAAACACCTTCGGCAGCTTTGGAAAGCCTAACACTACACTGAAATGTAGTACTACACTCTATAACACAGTTGAGAGACAATGTTCCCTAGCTCCCTCTGTTAATAACAGTGTGTAGGAAGTTGTTTGATAAAGTGGGCAAAGCTTATACTTGGGCCAGAAGGCAGAATATAGGAAACTACATGAAAACATGAATAATTCATTGAAAATGACTGTAAACAGATGAGAACTTGTTTATAACAGCTTAAAGAGAATCTCCAAGTCAGTTCTTAGTGTACAAAAGGTAGCTAAGATAAGGAAAATCCTTAATTTGAGTTAAGATAACATCAAACACTGTATGAATCCTATATTCATTACTTAAAGGAGACTAGAGTGGTAAATGTGTGTTATACAAGGCAGAATACCATTGAAATAGAGAAACAAACACGTTCGGCAGCTTTGGAAAGCCTTACACTTCACTGAAATGTAGTACTACACTCTATAACACAGTTGAGAGACAATGTTCCCGAGCTGCCTCAGTTCATAACAGTGTGAAGGAAGTTGTTTGATAAAGTGGGCAAAGCTTAAACTTGGGCCAGAAGGCAGAGTATAGGAAACTACATGAAAACATGAATAATTCAGTGAAAATGACTGTAAACAGATGAGAACTTAAAGTGGGCAAAGCTTATACTTGGGCCCGAAGGCAGAATATAGGAAACTACATGAAAACATGAATAATTCAGTGAAAATGACTGTAAACAGATGAGAACTTGTTTATAACAGCTTAAAGAGAATCTCCAAGTCAGTTGTTAGTGTAGAAAAGGTAGCTAAGATAAGGAAAATCCTTAATTCGAGTTAAGATAACATCAAACACTGTATGAATCCTATATTCATTACTTAAAGGAGACTAGAGTGGTAAATGTGTGTTATACAAGGCAGAATACCATTGAAATAGAGAAAGAAACACGTTTGGCAGCTTTGGAAAGCCTTACTCTACACTGAAATGTTGTACTACACTCTATAACACAGTTGAGAGACAATATTCCCTAGCTCCCTCAGTTAATAACAGTGTGTAGGAAGTTGTTTGATAAAGTGGGCAAAGCTTATACTTGGGCCAGAAGGCAGAATATAGGAAACTACATGAAAACATGAATAATTCAGTGAAAATGACTGTAAACAGATGAGAACTTGTTTATAACAGCTTAAAGAGAATCTCCAAGTCAGTTGTTAGTGTAGAAAAGGTAGCTAAGATAACGAAAATTCTTAATTCGAGTTAAGATCACATGAAACACAGTATGAATCCTATATTGCTTACTTAAAGGAGACTAGAGTGATAAATGTGTATTATATAAGGCAGAATACCATTGAAATAGAGAAAGAAACACATTCGGCAGCTTTGGAAAGCCTTACACTTCACTGAAATGTAGTACTACACTCTATAACACAGTTGAGAGACAATGTTCCCGAGCTGCCTCAGTTCATAACTGTGTGTAGGAAGTTGTTTGATAAAGTGAGCAAAGCTTAGACTTGGGCCAGAAGGCAGAATATAGGAAACTACATGAAAACTTGAATAATTCAGTGGAAATGCCTGTAAACAGATGAGAATTTGTTTAGAACACCTGAAAGAGAATCTCCAAGTCAGTTCTTAATGTAGAAAAGGTAGCTAAAATCCGGGAAATCCTTAATTCGAGTTAAGATCACATGAAACACTGTATGAATCCTATATTCTTTACTTAAAGGAAACTAGAGTGGTAAATGTGTGTTATACAAGGCAGAATACCATTGAAATAGAGAAACAAACACATTCGGCAGATTTGGAAAGCCTTACACTTCACTGAAATGTAGTACTACACTCTATAACACAGTTGAGAGACAATGTTCCCTAGCTCCCTCAGTTCATAACAGTGTGTAGGAAGTTGTTTGATAAAGTGGGCAAAGCTTATACTTGGGCCAGAAGGCAGAATATAGGAAACTACATGAAAACATGAATAATTCAGTGAAAATGACTGTAAACAGATGAGAACTTAAAGTGGGCAAAGCTTACACTTGGGCCCGAAGGCAGAATATAGGAAACTACATGAAAACATGAATAATTCAGTGAAAATGACTGTAAACAGATGAGAACTTGTTTATAACAGCTTAAAGAGAATCTCCAAGTCAGTTCTTAGTGTAGAAAAGGTAGCTAAGATAAGGAAAATCCTTAATTCGAGTTAAGATAACATCAAACACTGTATGAATCCTATATTCATTACTTAAAGGAGACTAGAGTGGTAAATGTGTGTTATACAAGGCAGAATAACATTGAAATAGAGAAAGAAACACGTTCAGCAGCTTTGGAAAGCCTTACACTACACTGAAATGTAGTACTACACTCTATAATACAGTTGAGAGACAATGTTCCCGAGCTGCCTCAGTTCATAACAGTGTGTAGGAAGTTGTTTGATAAAGTGGGCAAAGCTTATACTTGGGCCAGAAGGCAGAATATAGGAAACTACATGAAAACATGAATAATTCAGTGAAAATGACTGTAAACAGATGAGAACTTAAAGTGGGCAAAGCTTATACTTGGGCCCGAAGGCAGAATATAGGAAACTACATGAAAACATGAATAATTCAGTGAAAATGACTGTAAACAGATGAGAACTTGTTTATAACAGCTTAAAGAGAATCTCCAAGTCAGTTCTTAGTGTAGAAAAGGTAGCTAAGATAAGGAAAATCCTTAATTCGAGTTAAGATAACATCAAACACTGTATGAATCCTATATTCATTACTTAAAGGTGACTAGAGTGGTAAATGTGTCTTATACAAGGCAGAATACCATTGAAATAGAGAAAGAAACACGTTTGGCAGCTTTGGAAAGCTTTACACTACACTGAAATGTTGTACTACACTCTATAACACAGTTGAGAGACAATGTTCCCTAGCTCCCTCAGTTAATAACAGTGTGTAGGAAGTTGTTTGATAAAGTGGGCAAAGCTTATACTTGGGCCAGAAGGCAGAATATAGGAAACTACATGAAAACATGAATAATTCATTGAAAATGACTGTAAACAGATGAGAACTTGTTGAGAACAGCTGAAAGAGAATCTCCAAGTCAGTTCTTAGTGTAGAAAAGGTAGCTAAGATAAGGGAAATCCTTAATTCGAGTTAAGATCACATGAAACACTGTATGAATCCTATATTCTTTACTTAAAGGAGACTAGAGTGGTAAATGTGTGTTATACAAGGCAGAATACCATTGAAATAGAGAACCAAACACGTTCGGCAGCTTTGGAAAGCCTTACACTTCACTGAAATGTAGTACTACACTCTATAACACAGTTGAGAGACAATGTTCCAGAGCTGCCTCAGTTCATAACAGTGTGTAGGAAGTTGTTTGATAAAGTGGGCAAAGCTTATACTTGGGCCAGAAGGCAGAATATAGGAAACTACATGAAAACATGAATAATTCAGTGAAAATGACTGTAAACCGATGAGAACTTGTTTAGAACAGATGAAAGAGATTCTCCAAGTCAGTTCTTAGTGTAGAAAAGGTAGCTAAATCCGGGAAATCCTTAATTCGAGTTAAGATCACATGAAACACAGTATGAATCCTATATTGCTTACTTAAAGGAGACTAGAGTGGTAAATGTGTGTTATACAAGGCAGAATACCATTGAAATATTGAAAGAAACTCGTTCGGCAGCTTTGGAAAGCCTTACACTTCACTGAAATGTAGTACTACACTCTATAACACAGTTGAGAGACAATGTTCCCTAGCTGCCTCAGTTCATAACAATGTGTAGGAAGTTGTTTGATAAAGTGGGCAAAGCTTAGACTTGGGCCAGAAGGCAGAATATAGGAAACTACATGAAAACTTGAATAATTCAGTGGAAATGCCTGTAAACAGATGAGAATTTGTTTAGAACAGCTGAAAGAGAATCTCCAAGTCAGTTCTTAGTGTAGAAAAGGTAGCTAAAATCCGGGAAATCCTTAATTCGAGTTAAGATCACATGAAACACGGTATGAATCCTATATTCTTTACTTAAAGGAAACTAGAGTGGTAAATGTGTGTTATACAAGGCAGAATACCATTGAAATAGAGAAAGAAACACGTTCGGCAGCTTTGGAAAGCCTTACACTTCACTGAAATGTAGTACTACACTCTATAACACAGTTGAGAGACAATGTTCCCGAGCTGCCTCAGTTCATAACAGTGTGTAGGAAGTTGTTTGATAAAGTGGCCAAAGCTTATACTTGGGCCAGAAGGCAGAATATAGGAAACTACATGAAAACACGAATAATTCAGTGAAAATGACTGTAAACAGATGAGAACTTGTTTAGAACAGCTGAAAGAGAATCTCCAAGTCAGTTCTTAGTGTAGAAAAGGTAGCTAAGATAAGGAAAATCCTTAATTCGAGTTAAGATAACATCAAACACTGTATGAATCCTATATTGCTTACTAAAAGGAGACTAGAGTGGTAAATGTGTGTTATACAAGGCAGAATACCATTGAAATAGAGAAAGAAACAAGTTCGGCAGCTTTGGAAAGCCTTACACTTCACTGAAATGTAGTACTACACTCTATAACACAGTTGAGAGACAATGTTCCCGAGCTGCCTCAGTTCATAACAGTGTGTAGGAAGTTGTTTGATAAAGTGGGCAAAGCTTATACTTGGGCCAGAAGGCAGAATATAGGAAACTACATGAAAACATGAATAATTCAGTGAAAATGACTGTAAACAGATGAGAACTTGTTTAGAACAGCTGAAAGAGAATCTCCAAGTCAGTTCTTAGTGTAGAAAAGGTAGCTAAGATAAGGGAAATCCTTAATTCCAGTTAAGATCACATGAAACACTCTATGAATCCTATATTCTTTACTTAAAGGAGACTAGAGTGGTAAACGTGTGTTATACAATGCAGAATACCATTGAAATAGAGAAACAAACACGTTCGGCAGCTTTGGAAAGCCTTACACTTCACTGAAATGTAGTACTACACTCTATAACACAGTTGACAGACAATGTTCCCGAGCTGCCTCAGTTCATAACAGTGTGTAGGAAATTGTTTGATAAAGTGGGCAAAGCTTATACTTGGGCCAGAAGGCAGAATATAGGAAACTACATGAAAACATGAATAATTCATTGAAAATGACGGTAAACATATGAGAACTTGTTTAGAACAGCTGAAAGAGAATCTCCATGTCAGTTCTTAGTGTAGAAAAGGTAGCTAAGATCCGGGAAATCCTTAATTCGAGTTAAGATCACATGAAACACTGTATGAATCCTATATTCTTTACTTAAAGGAAACTAGAGTGGTAAATGTGTGTTATACAAGGCAGAATACCATTGAAATAGAGAAAGAAACAAGTTCGGCAGCTTTGGAAAGCCTTACACTTCACTGAAATGTAGTACTACACTGTATAACACAGTTGAGAGACAATGTTCCCTAGCTCCCTCAGTTCATAACAGTGTGTAGGAAGTTGTTTGAAAAAGTGGCGAAAGCTTATACTTGGGCCAGAAGGCAGAATATAGGAAACTACATGAAAACATGAATAATTCATTTAAAATGACTGTAAACACATGAGAACTTGTTTAGAACAGCTGAAAGAGAATCTCCAAGTCAGTTCTTAGTGTAGAAAAGGTAGCTAAGATCCGGGAAATCCTTAATTCGAGTTAAGATCACATGAAACACTGTATGAATCCTATATTCTTTACTTAAAGGAAACTAGAGTGGTAAATGTGTGTTATACAAGGCAGAATACCATTGAAATAGAGAAACAAACACGTTCGGCAGCTTTGGAAAGCCTTACACTTCACTGAAATGTAGTACTACACTCTATAACACAGTTGAGAGACAATGTTCCCGAGCTGCCTCAGTTCATAACAGTGTGTAGGAAGTTGTTTGATAATGTGGGCAAAGCTTATACTTGGGCCAGAAGGCAGAATATAGGAAACTACATGAAAACATGAATAATTCAGTGAAAATGACTGTAAACAGATGAGAACTTGTTTAGAACAGATGAAAGAGATTCTCCAAGTCAGTTCTTAGTGTAGAAAAGGTAGCTAAATCCGGGAATTCCTTAATTCGAGTTAAGATAACATCAAAAACTGTATGAATCCTATATTCATTACTTAAAGGAGACTAGAGTGGTAAATGTGTGTTATACAAGGCAGAATACCATTGAAATAGAGAAAGAAACACTTTCGGGAGCTTTGAAAAGCCTTACACTTCACTGAAATGTAGTACTACACTCTATAACACAGTTGAGAGACAATGTTCCCTAGCTGCCTCAGTTCATAACAGTGTGTAGGAAGTAGTTTGATAAAGTGGGCAAAGCTTATACTTGGGCCAGAAGGCAGAATATAGGAAACTACATGAAAACACGAATAATTCAGTGAAAATGACTGTAAACAGATGAGAACTTGTTTAGAACAGCTGAAAGAGAATCTCCAAGTCAGTTCTTAGTGTAGAAAAGGTAGCTAAGATAAGGAAAATCCTTAATTCGAGTTAAGATAACATCAAACACAGTATGAATCCTATATTCATTACTTAAAGGAGACTAGAGTGGTAAATGTGTGTTATACAAGGCAGAATACCATTGAAATAGAGAAAGAAACAAGTTCGGCAGCTTTGGAAAGGCTTACACTTCACTGAAATGTAGTACTACACTCTATAACACAGTTGAGAGACAATGTTCCCTAGCTCCCTCAGTTCATAACAGTGTGTAGGAAGTTGTTTGATAAAGTGGCCAAAGCTTATACTTGGGCCAGAAGGCAGAATATAGGAAACTACATGAAAACATGAATAATTCAGTGAAAATGACTGTAAACAGATGAGAACTTGTTTAGAACAGCTGAAAGAGAATCTCCAAGTCAGTTCTTACTGCAGAAAAGGTAGCTAAGATAAGGAAAATCCTTAATTTGAGTTAAGATAACATCAAACACTGTATGAATCCTATATTCATTACTTAAAGGAGACTAGAGTGGTAAATGTGTGTTATACAAGGCAGAATACCATTGAAATAGAGAAAGAAACAAGTTTGGCAGCTTTGGAAAGCCTTACACTTCACTGAAATGTAGTACTACACTCTATAACACAGTTGAGAGACAATGTTCCCTAGCTCCCTCAGTTCATAACAGTGTGTAGGAAGTTGTTTGATAAAGTGGGCAAAGCTTAGACTTGGCCAGAAGGCAGAATATAGGAAACTACATGAAAACATGAATAATTCAGTGAAAATGACTGTAAACAGATGAGAACTTGTTTAGAACAGCTGACAGAGAATCTCCAAGTCAGTTCTTAGTGTAGAAAAGGTAGCTAAGATAAGGAAAATCCTTAATTCGAGTTAAGATAACATCAAACACTCTATGATTCCTATATTCTTTACTTAAAGGAGACTAGAGGGGTAAATGTGTGTTATACAAGGCAGAATACCATTGAAATAGAGAAACAAACACGTTCGGCAGCTTTGGAAAGCCTTACACTTCACTGAAATGTAGTACTACACTCTATAACACAGTTGAGAGACAATGTTCCCGAGCTGCCTCAGTTCATAACAGTGTGTAGGAAGCTGTTTGATAAAGTGGGCAAAGCTTATACTTGGGCCAGAAGGCAGAATATAGGAAACTACATGAAAACATGAATAATTCAGTGAAAATGACTGTGAACAGATGAGAACTTGTTTAGAACAGCTGAAAGAGAAACTCCAAGTCAGTTCTTAGTGTAGAAAAGGTAGCTAAGATAAGGGAAATCCTTAATACCAGTTAAGATCCCATGAAACACTGTATGAATCCTATATTCTTTACTTAAATGAGACTAGAGTGGTAAATGTGTATTATATAAGGCAGAATACCATTGAAAAAGAGAAAGAAACACATTCGGCATCTTTGGAAAGCCTTACACTTCACTGAAATGTAGTACTACACTCTAAAACACAGTTGAGAGACAATGTTCCCGAGCTCCCGCAGTTCATAACAGTGTGTAGGAAGTTGTTTGATAAAGTGGGCAAAGCTTATACTTGGGCCAGAAGGCAGAATATAGGAAACTACATGAAAACATGAATAATTCATTGAAAATGACTGTAAACAGATGAGAACTTGTTTAGAACAGCTGAAAGAGAATCTCCAAGTCAGTTCTTAGTGTAGAAAAGGTAGCTAAGATAAGGGAAATCCTTAATTCCAGTTAAGATCCCATGAAACACTGTATGAATCCTATATTCTTTACTTAAAGGAGACTAGAGTGGTAAATGTGTGTTATACAAGGCAGAATACCATTGAAATAGAGAAAGAAACAAGTTCGGCAGCTTTGGAAAGCCTTACACTTCACTCTAATGTAGTACTACACTCTATAACACAGTTGAGAGACAATGTTCCCTAGCTGCCTCAGTTCATAACAGTGTGTAGGAAGTTGTTTGATAAAGTGGCCAAAGCTTATACTTGGGCCAGAAGGCAGAATATAGGAAACTACATGAAAACTTGAATAATTCAGTGGAAATGCCTGTAAACAGATGAGAACTTGTTTAGAAGAGCTGAAAGAGAATCTCCAAGTCAGTTCTTAGTGTAGAAAAGGTAGCTAAAATCTGGGAAATCCTTAATTCGAGTTAAGATCACATGAAACACTGTATGAATCCTATATTCTTTACTTAAAGGAAACTAGAGTGGTAAATGTGTGTTATACAAGGCAGAATACCATTGAAATAGAGAAAGAAACACTTTCGGCAGCTTTGGAAAGCCTTACACTTCACTGAAATGTAGTACTACACTCTATAACACAGTTCAGAGACAATGTTCCCTAGCTCCCTCAGTTCATAACAGTGTGTAGGAAGTTGTTTGATAAGGTGGGCAAACCTTATACTTGGGCCAGAAGGCAGAATATAGGGAACTACATGAAAACATGAATAATTCATTGAAAATGACTGTAAACAGATGAGAACTTGTTTAGAACAGCTGAAAGAGAATCTCCAAGTCAGTTCTTAGTGTAGAAAAGGTAGCTCAGATAAGGGAAATCCTTAATTTCAGTTAAGATCCCATGAAACACTGTATGAATCCTATATTCTTTACTTAAATGAGACTAGAGTGGTAAATGTGTGTTATACAAGGCAGAATACCATTGAAATAGAGAAAGAAACACTTTCGGCAGCTTTGGAAAGCCTTACACTTCACTGAAATGTAGTACTACACTCTATAACACAGTTGAGAGACAATGTTCCCTAGCTTCCGCAGTTCATAACAGAGTGTAGGAAGGTGTTTGATAAAGTGGGCAAAGCTTATACTTGGGCCAGAAGGCAGAATAAAGGAAACTACATGAAAACATGAATAATTCAGTGAAAATGACTGTAAACAGATGAGAACTTGTTGAGAACAGCTGAAAGAGAATCTCCAAGTCAGTTCTTAGTGTAGAAAAGGTAGCTAAGATAAGGAAAATCCTTAATTCGAGTTAAGAAAACATCAAACACAGTATGAATCCTATATTCATTACTTAAAGGAGACTAGAGTGGTAAATGTGTGTTATACAAGGCAGAATACCATTGAAATAGAGAAAGAAACAAGTTCGGCAGCTTTGGAAAGCCTTACACTTCACTGAAATGTAGTACTACACTCTATAACACAGTTGAGAGACAATGTTCCCTAGCTCCCTCAGTTCATAACAGTGTGTAGGAAGTTGTTTGATAAAGTGGCCAGAGCTAATACTTGGGCCAGAAGGCAGAATATAGGAAACTACATGAAAACATGAATAATTCAGTGAAAATGACTGTAAACAGATGAGAACTTGTTTAGAACAGCTGACAGAGAATCTCCAAGTCAGTTCTTAGTGTAGAAAAGGTAGCTAAGATAAGGAAAATCCTTAATTCGAGTTAAGATAACATCAAACACTCTATGAATCCTATATTCTTTACTTAAAGGAGACTAGAGGGGTAAATGTGTGTTATACAAGGCAGAATACCATTGAAATAGAGAAACAAACACGTTCGGCAGCTTTGGGAAGCCTTACACTTCACTGAAATGTAGTACTACACTCTATAACACAGTTGAGAGACAATGTTCCCGAGCTGCCTCAGTTCATAACAGTGTGTAGGAAGCTGTTTGATAAAGTGGGCAAAGCTTATACTTGGGCCAGAAGGCAGAATATAGGAAACTACAAGAAAACATGAATAATTCAGTGAAAATGACTGTAAACAGATGAGAACTTGTTTAGAACAGATGAAAGAGATTCTCCAAGTCAGTTCTTAGTGTAGAAAAGGTAGCTAAATCCGGGAAATCCTTAATTCGAGTTAAGATAACATCAAACACTGTATGAATCAAATATTGTTTACTTAAAGGAGACTAGAGTGGTAAATGTGTGTTATATAAGGCAGAATACCATTGAAATAGAGAAAGAAACACGTTTGGCAGCTTTGGAAAGCCTTACACTTCACTGAAATGTAGTACTACACTCTATAACACAGTTGAGAGACAATGTTCCTAGCTCCCTCAGTTCATAACAGTGTGTAGGAAGTTGTTTGATAAAGTGGGAAAAGCTTATACATGGGCCAGAAGGCAGAATATAGGAAACTACATGAAAACATGAATAATTAATTGAAAATGACTGTAAACACATGAGAACTTGTTTAGAACAGCTGAAAGAGAATCTCCAAGTCAGTTCTTTGTGTAGAAAAGGTAGCTAAGATCCGGGAAATCCTTAATTCGAATTAAGATCACATGAAACACTGTATGAATCCTATATTCTTTACTTAAAGGAAACTCGAGTGGTAAATGTTTGTTATACAAGGCAGAATACCATTGAAATAAAGAAACAAACACGTTCGGCAGCTTTGGAAAGCCTTACACTTCACTGAAATGTAGTACTACACTCTATAACACAGTTGAGAGACAATGTTCCCGAGCTGCCTCAGTTCATAACAGTGTGTAGGAAGTTGTTTGATAAAGTGGCCAAAGCTTATACTTGGGCCAGAAGGCAGAATATAGGAAATTACATGAAAACTTGAATAATTCAGTGGAAATGCCTGTAAACAGATGAGAACTTGTTTAGAAGAGCTGAAAGAGAATCTCCAAGTCAGTTCTTAGTGTAGAAAACGTAGCTAAAATCAGGGAAATCCTTAATTCGAGTTAAGATCACATGAAACACTGTATGAATCCTATATTTTTTACTTAAAGGAAACTAGAGTGGTAAATGTGTGTTATACAAGGCAGAATACCATTGAAATAGAGAAAGAAACACTTTCGGCAGCTTTGGAAATGCTTACACTTCACTGAAATGTAGTACTACACTCTATAACACAGTTGAGAGACAATGTTCCCTAGCTTCCTCAGTTCATAGCAGAGTGTAGGAAGGTGTTTGATAAAGTGGGCAAAGCTTATACTTGGGCCAGAAGGCAGAATAAAGGAAACTACATGAAAACATGAATAATTCAGTGAAAATGACTGTAAACAGATGAGAACTTGTTTAGAACAGCTGAAAGAGAATCTCCAAGTCAGTTCTTAGTGTAGAAAAGGTAGCTAAGATAAGGAAAATCCTTAATTCGAGTTAAGATAACATCAAACACTGTATGAATCCTATATTCTTTACTTAAAGGAAACTAGAGTGGTAAATGTGTGTTATACAAGGCAGAATACCATTGAAATAGAGAAAGAAACAAGTTCGGCAGCTTTGGAAAGCCTTACACTTCACTCTAATGTAGTACTACACTCTATAACACAGTTGAGAGACAATGTTCCCTAGCTGCCTCAGTTCATAACAGTGTGTAGGAAGTTGTTTGATAAAGTGGCCAAAGCTTATACTTGGGCCAGAAGGCAGAATATAGGAAACTACATGAAAACTTGAATAATTCAGTGGAAATGCCTGTAAACAGATGAGAACTTGTTTAGAAGAGCTGAAAGAGAATCTCCAAGTCAGTTCTTAGTGTAGAAAAGGTAGCTAAAATCTGGGAAATCCTTAATTCGAGTTAAGATCACATGAAACACTGTATGAATCCTATATTCTTTACTTAAAGGAAACTAGAGTGGTAAATGTGTGTTATACAAGGCAGAATACCATTGAAATAGAGAAAGAAACACTTTCGGCAGCTTTGGAAAGCCTTACACTTCACTGAAATGTAGTACTACACTCTATAACACAGTTCAGAGACAATGTTCCCTAGCTCCCTCAGTTCATAACAGTGTGTAGGAAGTTGTTTGATAAGGTGGGCAAACCTTATACTTGGGCCAGAAGGCAGAATATAGGGAACTACATGAAAACATGAATAATTCATTGAAAATGACTGTAAACAGATGAGAACTTGTTTAGAACAGCTGAAAGAGAATCTCCAAGTCAGTTCTTTGTGTAGAAAAGGTAGCTCAGATAAGGAAAATCCTTAATTCGAGTTAAGAAAACATCAAACACAGTATGAATCCTATATTCATTACTTAAAGGAGACTAGAGTGGTAAATGTGTGTTATACAAGGCAGAATACCATTGAAATAGAGAAAGAAACAAGTTCGGCAGCTTTGGAAAGCCTTACACTTCACTGAAATGTAGTACTACACTCTATAACACAGTTGAGAGACAATGTTCCCTAGCTCCCTCAGTTCATAACAGTGTGTAGGAAGTTGTTTGATAAAGTGGCCAGAGCTAATACTTAGGCCAGAAGGCAGAATATAGGAAACTACATGAAAACATGAATAATTCAGTGAAAATGACTGTAAACAGATGAGAACTTGTTTAGAACAGCTGACAGAGAATCTCCAAGTCAGTTCTTAGTGTAGAAAAGGTAGCTAAGATAAGGAAAATCCTTAATTCGAGTTAAGATAACATCAAACACTCTATGAATCCTATATTCTTTACTTAAAGGAGACTAGAGGGGTAAATGTGTGTTATACAAGGCAGAATACCATTGAAATAGAGAAACAAACACGTTCGGCAGCTTTGGGAAGCCTTACACTTCACTGAAATGTAGTACTACACTCTATAACACAGTTGAGAGACAATGTTCCCGAGCTGCCTCAGTTCATAACAGTGTGTAGGAAGCTGTTTGATAAAGTGGGCAAAGCTTATACTTGGGCCAGAAGGCAGAATATAGGAAACTACAAGAAAACATGAATAATTCAGTGAAAATGACTGTAAACAGATGAGAACTTGTTTAGAACAGATGAAAGAGATTCTCCAAGTCAGTTCTTAGTGTAGAAAAGGTAGCTAAATCCGGGAAATCCTTAATTCGAGTTAAGATAACATCAAACACTGTATGAATCAAATATTGTTTACTTAAAGGAGACTAGAGTGGTAAATGTGTGTTATATAAGGCAGAATACCATTGAAATAGAGAAAGAAACACGTTTGGCAGCTTTGGAAAGCCTTACACTTCACTGAAATGTAGTACTACACTCTATAACACAGTTGAGAGACAATGTTCCTAGCTCCCTCAGTTCATAACAGTGTGTAGGAAGTTGTTTGATAAAGTGGGAAAAGCTTATACATGGGCCAGAAGGCAGAATATAGGAAACTACATGAAAACATGAATAATTAATTGAAAATGACTGTAAACACATGAGAACTTGTTTAGAACAGCTGAAAGAGAATCTCCAAGTCAGTTCTTTGTGTAGAAAAGGTAGCTAAGATCCGGGAAATCCTTAATTCGAATTAAGATCACATGAAACACTGTATGAATCCTATATTCTTTACTTAAAGGAAACTCGAGTGGTAAATGTTTGTTATACAAGGCAGAATACCATTGAAATAAAGAAACAAACACGTTCGGCAGCTTTGGAAAGCCTTACACTTCACTGAAATGTAGTACTACACTCTATAACACAGTTGAGAGACAATGTTCCCGAGCTGCCTCAGTTCATAACAGTGTGTAGGAAGTTGTTTGATAAAGTGGCCAAAGCTTATACTTGGGCCAGAAGGCAGAATATAGGAAATTACATGAAAACTTGAATAATTCAGTGGAAATGCCTGTAAACAGATGAGAACTTGTTTAGAAGAGCTGAAAGAGAATCTCCAAGTCAGTTCTTAGTGTAGAAAACGTAGCTAAAATCAGGGAAATCCTTAATTCGAGTTAAGATCACATGAAACACTGTATGAATCCTATATTTTTTACTTAAAGGAAACTAGAGTGGTAAATGTGTGTTATACAAGGCAGAATACCATTGAAATAGAGAAAGAAACACTTTCGGCAGCTTTGGAAATGCTTACACTTCACTGAAATGTAGTACTACACTCTATAACACAGTTGAGAGACAATGTTCCCTAGCTTCCTCAGTTCATAGCAGAGTGTAGGAAGGTGTTTGATAAAGTGGGCAAAGCTTATACTTGGGCCAGAAGGCAGAATAAAGGAAACTACATGAAAACATGAATAATTCAGTGAAAATGACTGTAAACAGATGAGAACTTGTTTAGAACAGCTGAAAGAGAATCTCCAAGTCAGTTCTTAGTGTAGAAAAGGTAGCTAAGATAAGGAAAATCCTTAATTCGAGTTAAGATAACATCAAACACTGTATGAATCCTATATTCTTTACTTAAAGGAAACTAGAGTGGTAAATGTGTGTTATACAAGGCAGAATACCATTGAAATAGAGAAAGAAACAAGTTCGGCAGCTTTGGAAAGCCTTACACTTCACTCTAATGTAGTACTACACTCTATAACACAGTTGAGAGACAATGTTCCCTAGCTGCCTCAGTTCATAACAGTGTGTAGGAAGTTGTTTGATAAAGTGGCCAAAGCTTATACTTGGGCCAGAAGGCAGAATATAGGAAACTACATGAAAACTTGAATAATTCAGTGGAAATGCCTGTAAACAGATGAGAACTTGTTTAGAAGAGCTGAAAGAGAATCTCCAAGTCAGTTCTTAGTGTAGAAAAGGTAGCTAAAATCTGGGAAATCCTTAATTCGAGTTAAGATCACATGAAACACTGTATGAATCCTATATTCTTTACTTAAAGGAAACTAGAGTGGTAAATGTGTGTTATACAAGGCAGAATACCATTGAAATAGAGAAAGAAACACTTTCGGCAGCTTTGGAAAGCCTTACACTTCACTGAAATGTAGTACTACACTCTATAACACAGTTCAGAGACAATGTTCCCTAGCTCCCTCAGTTCATAACAGTGTGTAGGAAGTTGTTTGATAAGGTGGGCAAACCTTATACTTGGGCCAGAAGGCAGAATATAGGGAACTACATGAAAACATGAATAATTCATTGAAAATGACTGTAAACAGATGAGAACTTGTTTAGAACAGCTGAAAGAGAATCTCCAAGTCAGTTCTTTGTGTAGAAAAGGTAGCTCAGATAAGGGAAATCCTTAATTTCAGTTAAGATCCCATGAAACACTGTATGAATCCTATATTCTTTACTTAAATGAGACTAGAGTGGTAAATGTGTGTTATACAAGGCAGAATACCATTGAAATAGAGAAAGAAACACTTTCGGCAGCTTTGGAAAGCCTTACACTTCACTGAAATGTAGTACTACACTCTATAACACAGTTGAGAGACAATGTTCCCTAGCTTCCGCAGTTCATAACAGAGTGTAGGAAGGTGTTTGATAAAGTGGGCAAAGCTTATACTTGGGCCAGAAGGCAGAATAAAGGAAACTACATGAAAACATGAATAATTCAGTGAAAATGACTGTAAACAGATGAGAACTTGTTGAGAACAGCTGAAAGAGAATCTCCAAGTCAGTTCTTAGTGTAGAAAAGGTAGCTAAGATAAGGAAAATCCTTAATTCGAGTTAAGAAAACATCAAACACAGTATGAATCCTATATTCATTACTTAAAGGAGACTAGAGTGGTAAATGTGTGTTATACAAGGCAGAATACCATTGAAATAGAGAAAGAAACAAGTTCGGCAGCTTTGGAAAGCCTTACACTTCACTGAAATGTAGTACTACACTCTATAACACAGTTGAGAGACAATGTTCCCTAGCTCCCTCAGTTCATAACAGTGTGTAGGAAGTTGTTTGATAAAGTGGCCAGAGCTAATACTTGGGCCAGAAGGCAGAATATAGGAAACTACATGAAAACATGAATAATTCAGTGAAAATGACTGTAAACAGATGAGAACTTGTTTAGAACAGCTGACAGAGAATCTCCAAGTCAGTTCTTAGTGTAGAAAAGGTAGCTAAGATAAGGAAAATCCTTAATTCGAGTTAAGATAACATCAAACACTCTATGAATCCTATATTCTTTACTTAAAGGAGACTAGAGGGGTAAATGTGTGTTATACAAGGCAGAATACCATTGAAATAGAGAAACAAACACGTTCGGCAGCTTTGGGAAGCCTTACACTTCACTGAAATGTAGTACTACACTCTATAACACAGTTGAGAGACAATGTTCCCGAGCTGCCTCAGTTCATAACAGTGTGTAGGAAGCTGTTTGATAAAGTGGGCAAAGCTTATACTTGGGCCAGAAGGCAGAATATAGGAAACTACAAGAAAACATGAATAATTCAGTGAAAATGACTGTAAACAGATGAGAACTTGTTTAGAACAGATGAAAGAGATTCTCCAAGTCAGTTCTTAGTGTAGAAAAGGTAGCTAAATCCGGGAAATCCTTAATTCGAGTTAAGATAACATCAAACACTGTATGAATCAAATATTGTTTACTTAAAGGAGACTAGAGTGGTAAATGTGTGTTATATAAGGCAGAATACCATTGAAATAGAGAAAGAAACACGTTTGGCAGCTTTGGAAAGCCTTACACTTCACTGAAATGTAGTACTACACTCTATAACACAGTTGAGAGACAATGTTCCTAGCTCCCTCAGTTCATAACAGTGTGTAGGAAGTTGTTTGATAAAGTGGGAAAAGCTTATACATGGGCCAGAAGGCAGAATATAGGAAACTACATGAAAACATGAATAATTAATTGAAAATGACTGTAAACACATGAGAACTTGTTTAGAACAGCTGAAAGAGAATCTCCAAGTCAGTTCTTTGTGTAGAAAAGGTAGCTAAGATCCGGGAAATCCTTAATTCGAATTAAGATCACATGAAACACTGTATGAATCCTATATTCTTTACTTAAAGGAAACTCGAGTGGTAAATGTTTGTTATACAAGGCAGAATACCATTGAAATAAAGAAACAAACACGTTCGGCAGCTTTGGAAAGCCTTACACTTCACTGAAATGTAGTACTACACTCTATAACACAGTTGAGAGACAATGTTCCCGAGCTGCCTCAGTTCATAACAGTGTGTAGGAAGTTGTTTGATAAAGTGGGCAAAGCTTATACTTGGGCCAGAAGGCAGAATATAGGAAACTACAAGAAAACATGAATAATTCAGTGAAAATGACTGTAAACAGATGAGAACTTGTTTAGAACAGATGAAAGAGATTCTCCAAGTCAGTTCTTAGTGTAGAAAAGGTAGCTAAATCCGGGAAATCCTTAATTCGAGTTAACATAACATCAAACACTGTATGAATCCTATATTCTTTACTTAAAGGAAACTAGAGTGGTAAATGTGTGTTATACAAGGCAGAATACCATTGAAATAGAGAAAGAAACACTTTCGGCAGCTTTGGAAAGCCTTACACTTCACTGAAATGTAGTACTACACTCTATAACACAGTTGAGAGACAATGTTCCCTTGCTGCCTCAGTTCATAACAGAGTGTAGGAAGGTGTTTGATAAAGTGGGCAAAGCTTATACTTGGGCCAGAAGGCAGAATATAGGAAACTACAAGAAAACATGAATAATTCAGTGAAAATGACTGTAAACAGATGAGAACTTGTTTAGAACAGATGAAAGAGATTCTCCAAGTCAGTTCTTAGTGTAGAAAAGGTAGCTAAATCCGGGAAATCCTTAATTCGAGTTAAGATAACATAAAACACTGTCTGAATCCTATATTCATTACTTAAAGGAGACTAGAGTGGTAAATGTGTGTTATACAAGGCAGAATACCATTGAAATAGAGAAAGAAACACGTTCGTCAGCTTTGGAAAGGCTTACACTTCACTGAAATGTAGTACTACACTCTATAACACAGTTGAGAGACATTGTTCCCTAGCTGCCTCAGTTCATAACAGAGTGTAGGAAGGTGTTTGATAAAGTAGGCAAAGCTTATACTTGGGCCAGAAGGCAGAATATAGAAAACTACATGAAAACATGAATAATTCAGTGAAAATGACTGTAAACAGATGAAAACTTGTTTAGAACAGCTGAAAGAGAATCTCCAAGTCAGTTCTTAGTGTAGAAAAGGTAGCTAAGATAAGGAAAATCCTTAATTCGAGTTAAGATAACATCAAACACTGTATGAATCCTATATTCTTTACTTAAAGGAAACTAGAGTGGTAAATGTGTGTTATACAAGGCAGAATACCATTGAAATAGAGAAAGAAACAAGTTCGGCAGCTTTGGAAAGCCTTACACTTCACTGAATTGTAGTACTACACTCTATAACACAGTTGAGAGACAATGTTCCCTAGCTCCCTCAGTTCATAACAGTGTGTAGGAAGTTGTTTGATAAAGTGGCCAAAGCTTATACTTTGGCCAGAAGGCAGAATATAGGAAACTACATGAAAAGATGAATAATTCAGTGAAAATGTCTGTAAACAGATGAGAACTTGTTTAGAACAGCTGAAAGAGAATCTCCAAGTCAGTTCTTAGTGTAGAAAAGGTAGCTAAGATAAGGAAAATCCTTAATTCGAGTTAAGATAACATCAAACACTGTATGAATCCTATATTCATTACTTAAAGGAGACTAGAGTGGTAAATGTGTGTTATACAAGGCAGAATACCATTGAAATAGAGAAAGAAACACGTTCGGCAGCTTTGGAAATCCGTACACTTCACTGAAATGTAGTACTACACTCTATAACACAGTTCAAAGACAATGTTCCCTAGCTCCCTCAGTTCATAACAGTGTGTAGGAAGTTGTTTGACAAGGTGGGCAAAGTTTATACTTGGGCCAGAAGGCAGAATATAGGAAACTACATGAAAACATGAATAATTCATTGAAAATGACTGTAAACAGATGAGAACTTGTTTAGAACAGCTGAAAGAGAATCTCCAAGTCAGTTCTTAGTGTAGAAAAGGTAGCTAAGATAAGGGAAATCCTTAATTCCAGTTAAGATCACATGAAACACTCTATAAATCCTATATTCTTTACTTAAAGGAGACTAGAGTGGTAAATGTGTGTTATACAAGGCAGAATACCATTGAAATAGAGAAACAAACACGTTCTGCAGCTTTGGAAAGCCTTACACTTCACTGAAATGTAGTACTACACTCTATAACACAGTTGAGAGACAATGTTCCCGAGCTGCCTCAGTTCATAACAGTGTGTAGGAAATTGTTTGATAAAGTGGGCAAAGCTTATACTTGGGCCAGAAGGCAGAATATAGGAAACTACATGAAAACATGAATAATTCAGTGAAAATGACTGTAAACAGATGAGAACTTGTTTAGAACAGCTGAAAGAGAATCTCCAAGTCAGTTCTTAGTGTAGAAAAGGTAGCTAAGATAAGGAAAATCCTTAATTCGAGTTAAGATAACATCAAACACTGTATGAATCCTATATTCTTTACTTAAAGGAAACTAGAGTGGTAAATGTGTGTTATACAAGGCAGAATACCATTGAAATACAGAAACAAACACGTTTGGCAGCTTTGGAAAGCCTTACACTTCACTGAAATGTAGTACTACACTCTATAACACAGTTGAGAGACAATGTTCCCTAGCTGCCTCAGTACATAACAGTGTGTAGGAAGTTGTTTGATAAAGTGGGCAAAGCTTATACTTGGGCCAGAAGGCAGAAAATAGGAAACTACATGAAAACATGAATAATTCAGTGAAAATGACTGTAAACAGATGAGAACTTGTTTAGAACAGCTGAAAGAGAATCTCCAAGTCAGTTCTTAGTGTAGAAAAGGTAGCTAAGATAAGGAAAATCCTTAATTCGAGTTAAGATAACATCAAACACTGTATGAATCCTATATTCTTTACTTAAAGGAAACTAGAGTGGTAAATGTGTGTTATACAAGGCAGAATACCATTGAAATAGAGAAAGAAACAAGTTCGGCAGCTTTGGAAAGCCTTACACTTCACTGAAATGTAGTACTACACTCTATAACACAGTTGAGAGACAATGTTCCCTAGCTCCCTCAGTTCATAACAGTGTGTAGGAAGTTGTTTGATAAAGTGGCCAAAGCTTATACTTGGGCCAGAAGGCAGAATATAGGAAACTACATGAAAACATGAATAATTCAGTGAAAATGACTGTAAACAGATGAGAACTTGTTTAGAACAGCTGACAGAGAATCTCCAAGTCAGTTCTTAGTGTAGAAATGGTAGCTAAGATAAGGAAAATCCTTAATTCGAGTTAAGATAATATCAAACACTCTATGAATCCTATATTCTTTACTTAAAGGAGACTAGAGGGGTAAATGTGTGTTATACAAGGCAGAATACCATTGAAATAGAGAAACAAACACGTTCGGCAGCTTTGGAAAGCCTTACACTTCACTGAAATGTAGTACTACACTCTATAACACAGTTGAGAGACAATGTTCCCGAGCTGCCTCAGTTCATAACAGTGTGTAGGAAATTGTTTGATAAAGTGGGCAAAGCTTATACTTGGGCCAGAAGGCAGAATATAGGAAACTACATGAAAACATGAATAATTCAGTGAAAATGACTGTAAACAGATGAGAACTTGTTTATAACAGCATAAAGAGAATCTCCAAGTCAGTTCTTAGTGTAGAAAAGGTAGCTAAATCCGGGAAATCCTTAATTCGAGTTAAGATAACATCAAACACTGTATGAATCCTATATTGTTTACTTAAAGGAGACTAGAGTGGTAAATGTGTGTTATATAAGGCAGAATACCATTGAAATAGAGAAAGAAACACGTTTGGCAGCTTTGGAAAGCATTACACTTCACTGAAATGTAGTACTACACTCTATAACACAGTTGAGAGACAATGTTCCTAGCTCCCTCAGTTCATAACAGTGTGTAGGAAGTTGTTTGATAAAGTGGGCAAAGTTTATACTTGGGCCAGAAGGCAGAATATAGGAAACTACATGAAAACATGAATAATTCATTGAAAATTACTGTAAACACATGAGAACTTGTTTAGAACAGCTGAAAGAGAATCTCCAAGTCAGTTCTTAGTGTAGAAAAGGTAGCTAAGATAAGGAAAATCCTTAATTCCAGTTAAGATCACATGAAACACTCTATGAATCCTATATTCTTTACTTAAAGGAGACTAGAGTGGTAAATGTGTGTTATACAACGCAGAATACCATTGAAATAGAGAAACAAACACGTTCGGCAGCTTTGGAAAGCCTTACACTTCACTGAAATGTAGTACTACACTCTATAACACAGTTGAGAGACAATGTTCCCGAGCTGCCTCAGTTCATAACAGTGTGTAGGAAGTTGTTTGATAAAGTGGGCAAAGCTTATACTTGGGCCAGAAGGCAGAATATAGGAAACTACAAGGAAACATGAATAATTCAGTGAAAATGACTGTAAACAGATGAGAACTTGTTTAGAACAGATGAAAGAGATTCTCCAAGTCAGTTCTTAGTGTAGAAAAGGTAGCTAAATCCGGGAAATCCTTAATTCGAGTTAAGATAACATCAAACACTGTATGAATCAAATATTGTTTACTTAAAGGAGACTAGAGTGGTAAATGTGTGTTATATAAGGCAGAATACCATTGAAATAGAGAAAGAAACACGTTTGGCAGCTTTGGAAAGCCTTACACTTCACTGAAATGTAGTTCTACACTCTATAACACAGTTGAGAGACAATGTTCCTAGCTCCCTCAGTTCATAACAGTGTGTAGGAAGTTGTTTGATAAAGTGGCCAAAGCTTATACTTTGGCCAGAAGGCAGAATATAGGAAACTACATGAAAACATGAATAATTCAGTGAAAATGACTGTAAACAGATGAGAACTTGTTTAGAACAGCTGAAAGAGAATCTCCAAGGCAGTTCTTTGTGTAGAAAAGGTAGCTAAGATCCGGGAAATCCTTAATTCGAATTAAGATCACATGAAACACTGTATGAATCCTATATTCTTTACATAAAGGAAACTAGAGTGGTAAATGTGTGTTATACAAGGCAGAATACCATTGAAATAGAGAAAGAAACACGTTCGGCAGCTTTGGAAAGGCTTACACTTCACTGAAATGTAGTACTACACTCTATAACACAGTTGAGAGACATTGTTCCCTAGCTGCCTCAGTTCATAACAGAGTGTAGGAAGGTGTTTGATAAAGCAGGCAAAGCTTATACTTGCGCCAGAAGGCAGAATATAGAAAACTACATGAAAACATGAATAATTCAGTGAAAATGACTGTAAACAGATGAGAACTTGTTTAGAACAGCTGAAAGAGAATCTCCAAGTCAGTTCTTAGTGTAGAAAAGGTAGCTAAGATAAGGAAAATCCTTAATTCAAGTTAAGATAACATCAAACACTGTATGAATCCTATATTCTTTACTTAAAGGAAACTAGAGTGGTAAATGTGTGTTATACAAGGCAGAATACCATTGAAATAGAGAAAGAAACAAGTTCGGCAGCTTTGGAAAGCCTTACACTTCACAGAAAAGCAGTACTACACTCTATAACACAGTTGAGAGACAATGTTCCCTAGCTCCCTCAGTTCATAACAGTGTGTAGGAAGTTGTTTGATAAAGTGGCCAAAGCTTATACTTGGGCCAGAAGGCAGAATATAGGAAACTACATGAAAACATGAATAATTCAGTGAAAATGACTGTAAACAGATGAGAACTTGTTTAGAACAGCTGAAAGAGAATCTCCAAGTCAGTTCTTAGTGTAGAAAAGGTAGCTAAGATAAGGAAAATCCTTAATTCGAGTTAAGATAACATCAAACACTCTATGAATCCTATATTCTTTACTTAAAGGAGACTGGAGTGGTAAATGTGTGTTATACAAGGCATAATACCATTGAAATAGAGAAACAAACACGTTCGGCAGCTTTGGAAAGCCTTACACTTCACTGAAATGTAGTACTACACTCTATAACACAGTTGAGAGACAATGTTCCCGAGCTGCCTCAGTTCATAACAGTGTGTAGGAAGCTGTTTGATAAAGTGGGCAGAGCTTATGCTTGGGCCAGAAGGCAGAATATAGGAAACTACATGAAAACATGAATAATTAATTGAAAATGACTGTAAACACATGAGAACTTGTTTAGAACAGCTGAAAGAGAATCTCCAAGGCAGTTCTTTGTGTAGAAAAGGTAGCTAAGATCCGGGAAATCCTTAATTCGAATTAAGATCACATGAAACACTGTATGAATCCTATATTCTTTACATAAAGGAAACTAGAGTGGTAAATGTGTGTTATACAAGGCAGAATACCATTGAAATAGAGAAAGAAACAAGTTCGGCAGCTTTGGAAAGCCTTACACTTCACTGAAATGTAGTACTACACTCTATAACACAGTTGAGAGAAAATGTTCCCTAGCTCCCTCAGTTCATAACAGTGTGTAGGAAGTTGTTTGATAAAGTGGCCAAAGCTTATACTTGGGCCAGAAGGCAGAATATAGGAAACTACATGAAAACATGAATAATTCAGTGAAAATGACTGTAAACAGATGAGAACTTGTTTAGAACAGCTGAAAGAGAATCTCCAAGTCAGTTCTTAGTGTAGAAAAGGTAGCTAAGATAAGGAAAATCCTTAATTCGAGTTAAGATAACATCAAACACTGTATGAATCCTATATTCATTACTTAAAGGAGACTAGAGTGGTAAATGTGTGTTATACAAGGCAGAATACCATTGAAATAGAGAAAGAAACAAGTTTGGCAGCTTTGGAAAGCCTTACACTTCACTGAAATGTAGTACTACACTCTATAACACAGTTGAGAGACAATGTTCCCTAGCTCCCTCAGTTCATAACAGTGTGTAGGAAGTTGTTTGATAAAGTGGCCAAAGCTTATACTTGGGCCAGAAGGCAGAATATAGGAAACTACATGAAAATATGGATAATTCAGTGAAAATGACTGTAAACAGATGAGAACTTGTTTAGAACAGCTAAAAGAGAATCTCCAAGTCAGTTCTTAGTGTAGAAAAGGTAGCTAAGATAAGGAAAATCCTTAATTCGAGTTAAGATAACATCAAACACTGTATGAATCCTATATTCATTACTTAAAGGAGACTAGAGTGGTAAATGTGTGTTATACAAGGCAGAATACCATTGAAATAGAGAAAGAAACAAGTTCGGCAGCTTTGGAAAGCCTTACACTTCACTGAAATATAGTACTACACTCTATAACACAGTTGAGAGACAATGTTCCCTAGCTCCCTCAGTTCATAACAGTGTGTAGGAAGTTGTTTGATAAAGTGTCCAAAGCTTATACTTGGGCCAGAAGGCAGAATATAGGAAACTACATGAAAACATGAATAATTCATTGAAAATGACTGTAAACAGATGAGAACTTGTTTAGAACAGCTGAAAGAGAATCTCCAAGTCAGTTCTTAGTGTAGAAAAGGTAGCTAAGATCTGGGAAATCCTTAATTCGAGTTAAGATCACATGAAACACTGTATGAATCCTATATTCTTTACTTAAAGGAAACTAGAGTGGTAAATGTGTGTTATACAAGGCAAAATACCATTGAAATAGAGAAAGAAACACGTTCGGCAGCTTTGGAAATCCTTACACTTCACTGAAATGTAGTACTACACTCTATAACACAGTTGAGAGACAATGTTCCCGAGGTGCCTCAGTTCATAACAGAGTATAGGAAGGTGTTTGATAAAGTAGGCAAAGCTTATACTTGGGCCAGAAGGCAGAATATAGGAAACTACATGAAAACATGAATAATTCAGTGAAAATGACTGTAAACAGATGAGAACTTGTTTATAACAGCATAAAGAGAATCTCCAAGTCAGTTCTTAGTGTAGAAAAGGTAGCTAAATCCGGGAAATCCTTAATTCGAGTTAAGATAACATCAAACACTGTATGAATCCTATATTGTTTACTTAAAGGAGACTAGAGTGGTAAATGTGTGTTATATAAGGCAGAATACCATTGAAATAGAGAAAGAAACACGTTTGGCAGCTTTGGAAAGCATTACACTTCACTGAAATGTAGTACTACACTCTATAACACAGTTGAGAGACAATGTTCCTAGCTCCCTCAGTTCATAACAGTGTGTAGGAAGTTGTTTGATAAAGTGGGCAAAGTTTATACTTGGGCCAGAAGGCAGAATATAGGAAACTACATGAAAACATGAATAATTCATTGAAAATTACTGTAAACACATGAGAACTTGTTTAGAACAGCTGAAAGAGAATCTCCAAGTCAGTTCTTAGTGTAGAAAAGGTAGCTAAGATAAGGAAAATCCTTAATTCCAGTTAAGATCACATGAAACACTCTATGAATCCTATATTCTTTACTTAAAGGAGACTAGAGTGGTAAATGTGTGTTATACAACGCAGAATACCATTGAAATAGAGAAACAAACACGTTCGGCAGCTTTGGAAAGCCTTACACTTCACTGAAATGTAGTACTACACTCTATAACACAGTTGAGAGACAATGTTCCCGAGCTGCCTCAGTTCA
The DNA here is from genome assembly GCF_964339955.1 of Pipistrellus hanaki. Taxonomy (NCBI): domain Eukaryota; kingdom Metazoa; phylum Chordata; class Mammalia; order Chiroptera; family Vespertilionidae; genus Pipistrellus; species Pipistrellus hanaki. The sequence continues at coordinate 1,540,532 of NC_140511.1, forward strand.
TAACAGTGTGTAGGAAGTTGTTTGATAAAGTGGGCAAAGCTTATACTTGGGCCAGAAGGCAGAATATAGGAAACTACAAGGAAACATGAATAATTCAGTGAAAATGACTGTAAACAGATGAGAACTTGTTTAGAACAGATGAAAGAGATTCTCCAAGTCAGTTCTTAGTGTAGAAAAGGTAGCTAAATCCGGGAAATCCTTAATTCGAGTTAAGATAACATCAAACACTGTATGAATCAAATATTGTTTACTTAAAGGAGACTAGAGTGGTAAATGTGTGTTATATAAGGCAGAATACCATTGAAATAGAGAAAGAAACACGTTTGGCAGCTTTGGAAAGCCTTACACTTCACTGAAATGTAGTTCTACACTCTATAACACAGTTGAGAGACAATGTTCCTAGCTCCCTCAGTTCATAACAGTGTGTAGGAAGTTGTTTGATAAAGTGGCCAAAGCTTATACTTTGGCCAGAAGGCAGAATATAGGAAACTACATGAAAACATGAATAATTCAGTGAAAATGACTGTAAACAGATGAGAACTTGTTTAGAACAGCTGAAAGAGAATCTCCAAGGCAGTTCTTTGTGTAGAAAAGGTAGCTAAGATCCGGGAAATCCTTAATTCGAATTAAGATCACATGAAACACTGTATGAATCCTATATTCTTTACATAAAGGAAACTAGAGTGGTAAATGTGTGTTATACAAGGCAGAATACCATTGAAATAGAGAAAGAAACACGTTCGGCAGCTTTGGAAAGGCTTACACTTCACTGAAATGTAGTACTACACTCTATAACACAGTTGAGAGACATTGTTCCCTAGCTGCCTCAGTTCATAACAGAGTGTAGGAAGGTGTTTGATAAAGCAGGCAAAGCTTATACTTGCGCCAGAAGGCAGAATATAGAAAACTACATGAAAACATGAATAATTCAGTGAAAATGACTGTAAACAGATGAGAACTTGTTTAGAACAGCTGAAAGAGAATCTCCAAGTCAGTTCTTAGTGTAGAAAAGGTAGCTAAGATAAGGAAAATCCTTAATTCAAGTTAAGATAACATCAAACACTGTATGAATCCTATATTCTTTACTTAAAGGAAACTAGAGTGGTAAATGTGTGTTATACAAGGCAGAATACCATTGAAATAGAGAAAGAAACAAGTTCGGCAGCTTTGGAAAGCCTTACACTTCACAGAAAAGCAGTACTACACTCTATAACACAGTTGAGAGACAATGTTCCCTAGCTCCCTCAGTTCATAACAGTGTGTAGGAAGTTGTTTGATAAAGTGGCCAAAGCTTATACTTGGGCCAGAAGGCAGAATATAGGAAACTACATGAAAACATGAATAATTCAGTGAAAATGACTGTAAACAGATGAGAACTTGTTTAGAACAGCTGAAAGAGAATCTCCAAGTCAGTTCTTAGTGTAGAAAAGGTAGCTAAGATAAGGAAAATCCTTAATTCGAGTTAAGATAACATCAAACACTCTATGAATCCTATATTCTTTACTTAAAGGAGACTAGAGGGGTAAATGTGTGTTATACAAGGCAGAATACCATTGAAATAGAGAAAGAAACAAGTTCGGCAGCTTTGGAAAGCCTTACACTTCACTGAAATGTAGTACTACACTCTATAACACAGTTGAGAGACAATGTTCCCTAGCTCCCTCAGTTCATAACAGTGTGTAGGAAGTTGTTTGATAAAGTGGCCAAAGCTTATACTTGGGCCAGAAGGCAGAATATAGGAAACTACATGAAAACATGAATAATTCAGTGAAAATGACTGTAAACAGATGAGAACTTGTTTAGAACAGCTGACAGAGAATCTCCAAGTCAGTTCTTAGTGTAGAAATGGTAGCTAAGATAAGGAAAATCCTTAATTCGAGTTAAGATAATATCAAACACTCTATGAATCCTATATTCTTTACTTAAAGGAGACTAGAGGGGTAAATGTGTGTTATACAAGGCAGAATACCATTGAAATAGAGAAACAAACACGTTCGGCAGCTTTGGAAAGCCTTACACTTCACTGAAATGTAGTACTACACTCTATAACACAGTTGAGAGACAATGTTCCCGAGCTGCCTCAGTTCATAACAGTGTGTAGGAAGCTGTTTGATAAAGTGGGCAAAGCTTATACTTGGGCCAGAAGGCAGAATATAGGAAACTACAAGAAAACATGAATAATTCAGTGAAAATGACTGTAAACAGATGAGAACTTGTTTAGAACAGATGAAAGAGATTCTCCAAGTCAGTTCTTAGTGTAGAAAAGGTAGCTAAATCCGGGAAATCCTTAATTCGAGTTAAGATAACATCAAACACTGTATGAATCAAATATTGTTTACTTAAAGGAGACTAGAGTGGTAAATGTGTGTTATATAAGGCAGAATACCATTGAAATAGAGAAAGAAACACGTTTGGCAGCTTTGGAAAGCCTTACACTTCACTGAAATGTAGTACTACACTCTATAACGCAGTTGAGAGACAATGTTCCTAACTCCCTCAGTTCATAACAGTGTGTAGGAAGTTGTTTGATAAAGTGGGAAAAGCTTATACATGGGCCAGAAGGCAGAATATAGGAAACTACATGAAAACATGAATAATTAATTGAAAATGACTGTAAACACATGAGAACTTGTTTAGAACAGCTGAAAGAGAATCTCCAAGGCAGTTCTTTGTGTAGAAAAGGTAGCTAAGATCCGGGAAATCCTTAATTCGAATTAAGATCACATGAAACACTGTATGAATCCTATATTCTTTACTTAAAGGAAACTAGAGTGGTAAATGTGTGTTATACAAGGCAGAATACCATTGAAATAGAGAAACAAACACGTTCGGCAGCTTTGGAAAGCCTTACACTTCACGGAAATGTAGTACTACACTCTATAACTCAGTTGAGAGACAATGTTCCCTAGCTGCCTCAGTTCATAACAGTGTGTAGGAAGTTGTTTGATAAAGTGGGCAAAGCTTATACTTGGGCCAGAAGGCAGAATATAGGAAACTACATGAAAACATGAATAATTCAGTGAAAATGACTGTAAACAGATGAGAACTTGTTTAGAACAGATGAAAGAGATTCTCCAAGTCAGTTCTTAGTGTAGAAAAGGTAGCTAAATCCGGGAAATCCTTAATTCGAGTTAAGATAACATCAAACACTGTATGAATCCTATATTCTTTACTTAAAGGAAACTAGAGTGGTAAATGTGTGTTATACAAGGCAGAATACCATTGAAATAGAGAAAGAAACAAGTTCGGCAGCTTTGGAAAGCCTTACACTTCACTGAAATGTAGTACTACACTCTATAACACAGTTGAGAGACAATGTTCCCTAGCTCCCTCAGTTCACAACAGTGTGTAGGAAGTTGTTTGATAAAGTGGCCAAAGCTTATACTTGGGCCAGAAGGCAGAATATAGGAAACTACATGAAAACATGAATAATTCATTGAAAATGACTGTAAACAGATGAGAACTTGTTTAGAACAGCTTAAAGAGAATCTCCAAGTCAGTTCTTAGTGTAGAAAAGGTAGCTAAGATAAGGAATATCCTTAATTCGAGTTAAGATAACATCAAACACTGTATGAATCCTATATTCATTACTTAAAGGAGACTAGAGTGGTAAATGTGTGTTATACAAGGCAGAATACCATTGAAATAGAGAAAGAAACACGTTCGGCAGCTTTGGAAAGCCTTACACTTCACTGAAATGTAGTACTACACTCTATAACACAGTTCAAAGACAATGTTCCCTAGCTCCCTCAGTTCATAACAGTGTGTAGGAAGTTGTTTGATAAGGTGGGCAAAGCTTATACTTGGGCCAGAAGGCAGAATATAGGAAACTACAAGAAAACATGAATAATTCATTGAAAATGACTGTAAACAGATGAGAACTTGTTTAGAACAGCTGAAAGAGAATCTCCAAGTCAGTTCTTAGTGTAGAAAAGGTAGCTAAGATAAGGGAAATCCTTAATTCCAGTTAAGATCACATGAAACACTCTATGAATCCTATATTCTTTACTTAAAAGAGACTAGAGTGGTAAATGTGTGTTATACAAGGCAGAATACCATTGAAATAGAGAAACAAACACGTTCGGCAGCTTTGGAAAGCCTTACACTTCACTGAAATGTAGTACTACACTCTATAACACAGTTGAGAGACAATGTTCCCGAGCTGCCTCAGTTCATAACAGTGTGTAGGAAATTGTTTGATAAAGTGGGCAAAGCTTATACTTGGGCCAGAAGGCAGAATATAGGAAACTACAAGAAAACATGAATAATTCAGTGAAAATGACTGTAAACAGATGAGAACTTGTTTAGAACAGCTGAAAGAGAATCTCCAAGGCAGTTCTTTGTGTAGAAAAGGTAGCTAAGATCCGGGAAATCCTTAATTCGAATTAAGATCACATGAAACACTGTATGAATCCTATATTCTTTACATAAAGGAAACTAGAGTGGTAAATGTGTGTTATACAAGGCAGAATACCATTGAAATAGAGAAACAAACACGTTCGGCAGCTTTGGAAAGGCTTACACTTCACTGAAATGTAGTACTACACTCTATAACACAGTTGAGAGAAATTGTTCCCTAGCTGCCTCAGTTCATAACAGAGTGTAGGAAGGTGTTTGATAAAGTAGGCAAAGCTTATACTTGGGCCAGAAGGCAGAATATAGAAAACTACATGAAAACATGAATAATTCAGTGAAAATGACTGTAAACAGATGAGAACTTGTTTAGAACAGCTGAAAGAGAATCTCCAAGTCAGTTCTTAGTGTAGAAAAGGTAGCTAAGATAAGGAAAATCCTTAATTCGAGTTAAGATAACATCAAACACTGTATGAATCCTATATTCTTTACTTAAAGGAAACTAGAGTGGTAAATGTGTGTTATACAAGGCATAATACCATTGAAATAGAGAAACAAACACGTTCGGCAGCTTTGGAAAGCCTTACACTTCACTGAAATGTAGTACTACACTCTATAACACAGTTGAGAGACAATGTTCCTAGCTCCCTCAGTTCATAACAGTGTGTAGGAAGTTGTTTGATAAAGTGGGAAAAGCTTATACATGGGCCAGAAGGCAGAATATAGGAAACTACATGAAAACATGAATAATTAATTGAAAATGACTGTAAACACATGAGAACTTGTTTAGAACAGCTGAAAGAGAATCTCCAAGGCAGTTCTTTGTGTAGAAAAGGTAGCTAAGATCCGGGAAATCCTTAATTCGAATTAAGATCACATGAAACACTGTATGAATCCTATATTCTTTACATAAAGGAAACTAGAGTGGTAAATGTGTGTTATACAAGGCAGAATACCATTGAAATAGAGAAAGAAACAAGTTCGGCAGCTTTGGAAAGCCTTACACTTCACAGAAAAGCAGTACTACACTCTATAACACAGTTGAGAGACAATGTTCCCTAGCTCCCTCAGTTCATAACAGTGTGTAGGAAGTTGTTTGATAAAGTGGCCAAAGCTTATACTTGGGCCAGAAGGCAGAATATAGGAAACTACATGAAAACATGAATAATTCAGTGAAAATGACTGTAAACAGATGAGAACTTGTTTAGAACAGCTGAAAGAGAATCTCCAAGTCAGTTCTTAGTGTAGAAAAGGTAGCTAAGATAAGGAAAATCCTTAATTCGAGTTAAGATAACATCAAACACTCTATGAATCCTATATTCTTTACTTAAAGGAGACTGGAGTGGTAAATGTGTGTTATACAAGGCATAATACCATTGAAATAGAGAAACAAACACGTTCGGCAGCTTTGGAAAGCCTTACACTTCACTGAAATGTAGTACTACACTCTATAACACAGTTGAGAGACAATGTTCCCGAGCTGCCTCAGTTCATAACAGTGTGTAGGAAGCTGTTTGATAAAGTGGGCAGAGCTTATGCTTGGGCCAGAAGGCAGAATATAGGAAACTACATGAAAACATGAATAATTAATTGAAAATGACTGTAAACACATGAGAACTTGTTTAGAACAGCTGAAAGAGAATCTCCAAGGCAGTTCTTTGTGTAGAAAAGGTAGCTAAGATCCGGGAAATCCTTAATTCGAATTAAGATCACATGAAACACTGTATGAATCCTATATTCTTTACATAAAGGAAACTAGAGTGGTAAATGTGTGTTATACAAGGCAGAATACCATTGAAATAGAGAAAGAAACAAGTTCGGCAGCTTTGGAAAGCCTTACACTTCACTGAAATGTAGTACTACACTCTATAACACAGTTGAGAGACAATGTTCCCTAGCTCCCTCAGTTCATAACAGTGTGTAGGAAGTTGTTTGATAAAGTGGCCAAAGCTTATACTTGGGCCAGAAGGCAGAATATAGGAAACTACATGAAAACATGAATAATTCAGTGAAAATGACTGTAAACAGATGAGAACTTGTTTAGAACAGCTGAAAGAGAATCTCCAAGTCAGTTCTTAGTGTAGAAAAGGTAGCTAAGATAAGGAAAATCCTTAATTCGAGTTAAGATAACATCAAACACTGTATGAATCCTATATTCTTTACTTAAAGGACACTAGAGTGGTAAATGTGTGTTATACAAGGCAGAATACCATTGAAATAGAGAAAGAAACAAGTTTGGCAGCTTTGGAAAGCCTTACACTTCACTGAAATGTAGTACTACACTCTATAACACAGTTGAGAGACAATGTTCCCTAGCTCCCTCAGTTCATAACAGTGTGTAGGAAGTTGTTTGATAAAGTGGCCAAAGCTTATACTTGGGCCAGAAGGCAGAATATAGGAAACTACATGAAAATATGGATAATTCAGTGAAAATGACTGTAAACAGATGAGAACTTGTTTAGAACAGCTAAAAGAGAATCTCCAAGTCAGTTCTTAGTGTAGAAAAGGTAGCTAAGATAAGGAAAATCCTTAATTCGAGTTAAGATAACATCAAACACTGTATGAATCCTATATTCATTACTTAAAGGAGACTAGAGTGGTAAATGTGTGTTATACAAGGCAGAATACCATTGAAATAGAGAAAGAAACAAGTTCGGCAGCTTTGGAAAGCCTTACACTTCACTGAAATATAGTACTACACTCTATAACACAGTTGAGAGACAATGTTCCCTAGCTCCCTCAGTTCATAACAGTGTGTAGGAAGTTGTTTGATAAAGTGTCCAAAGCTTATACTTGGGCCAGAAGGCAGAATATAGGAAACTACATGAAAACATGAATAATTCATTGAAAATGACTGTAAACACATGAGAACTTGTTTAGAACAGCTGAAAGAGAATCTCCAAGTCAGTTCTTAGTGTAGAAAAGGTAGCTAAGATCTGGGAAATCCTTAATTCGAGTTAAGATCACATGAAACACTGTATGAATCCTATATTCTTTACTTAAAGGAAACTAGAGTGGTAAATGTGTGTTATACAAGGCAAAATACCATTGAAATAGAGAAAGAAACACGTTCGGCAGCTTTGGAAATCCTTACACTTCACTGAAATGTAGTACTACACTCTATAACACAGTTGAGAGACAATGTTCCCGAGGTGCCTCAGTTCATAACAGAGTATAGGAAGGTGTTTGATAAAGTAGGCAAAGCTTATACTTGGGCCAGAAGGCAGAATATAGGAAACTACATGAAAACATGAATAATTCAGTGAAAATGACTGTAAACAGATGAGAACTTGTTTATAACAGCATAAAGAGAATCTCCAAGTCAGTTCTTAGTGTAGAAAAGGTAGCTAAATCCGGGAAATCCTTAATTCGAGTTAAGATAACATCAAACACTGTATGAATCCTATATTGTTTACTTAAAGGAGACTAGAGTGGTAAATGTGTGTTATATAAGGCAGAATACCATTGAAATAGAGAAAGAAACACGTTTGGCAGCTTTGGAAAGCATTACACTTCACTGAAATGTAGTACTACACTCTATAACACAGTTGAGAGACAATGTTCCTAGCTCCCTCAGTTCATAACAGTGTGTAGGAAGTTGTTTGATAAAGTGGGCAAAGTTTATACTTGGGCCAGAAGGCAGAATATAGGAAACTACATGAAAACATGAATAATTCATTGAAAATTACTGTAAACACATGAGAACTTGTTTAGAACAGCTGAAAGAGAATCTCCAAGTCAGTTCTTAGTGTAGAAAAGGTAGCTAAGATAAGGAAAATCCTTAATTCCAGTTAAGATCACATGAAACACTCTATGAATCCTATATTCTTTACTTAAAGGAGACTAGAGTGGTAAATGTGTGTTATACAACGCAGAATACCATTGAAATAGAGAAACAAACACGTTCGGCAGCTTTGGAAAGCCTTACACTTCACTGAAATGTAGTACTACACTCTATAACACAGTTGAGAGACAATGTTCCCGAGCTGCCTCAGTTCATAACAGTGTGTAGGAAGTTGTTTGATAAAGTGGGCAAAGCTTATACTTGGGCCAGAAGGCAGAATATAGGAAACTACAAGGAAACATGAATAATTCAGTGAAAATGACTGTAAACAGATGAGAACTTGTTTAGAACAGATGAAAGAGATTCTCCAAGTCAGTTCTTAGTGTAGAAAAGGTAGCTAAATCCGGGAAATCCTTAATTCGAGTTAAGATAACATCAAACACTGTATGAATCAAATATTGTTTACTTAAAGGAGACTAGAGTGGTAAATGTGTGTTATATAAGGCAGAATACCATTGAAATAGAGAAAGAAACACGTTTGGCAGCTTTGGAAAGCCTTACACTTCACTGAAATGTAGTTCTACACTCTATAACACAGTTGAGAGACAATGTTCCTAGCTCCCTCAGTTCATAACAGTGTGTAGGAAGTTGTTTGATAAAGTGGCCAAAGCTTATACTTTGGCCAGAAGGCAGAATATAGGAAACTACATGAAAACATGAATAATTCAGTGAAAATGACTGTAAACAGATGAGAACTTGTTTAGAACAGCTGAAAGAGAATCTCCAAGGCAGTTCTTTGTGTAGAAAAGGTAGCTAAGATCCGGGAAATCCTTAATTCGAATTAAGATCACATGAAACACTGTATGAATCCTATATTCTTTACATAAAGGAAACTAGAGTGGTAAATGTGTGTTATACAAGGCAGAATACCATTGAAATAGAGAAAGAAACACGTTCGGCAGCTTTGGAAAGGCTTACACTTCACTGAAATGTAGTACTACACTATATAACACAGTTGAGAGACATTGTTCCCTAGCTGCCTCAGTTCATAACAGAGTGTAGGAAGGTGTTTGATAAAGCAGGCAAAGCTTATACTTGCGCCAGAAGGCAGAATATAGAAAACTACATGAAAACATGAATAATTCAGTGAAAATGACTGTAAACAGATGAGAAATTGTTTAGAACAGCTGAAAGAGAATCTCCAAGTCAGTTCTTAGTGTAGAAAAGGTAGCTAAGATAAGGAAAATCCTTAATTCAAGTTAAGATAACATCAAACACTGTATGAATCCTATATTCTTTACTTAAAGGAAACTAGAGTGGTAAATGTGTGTTATACAAGGCAGAATACCATTGAAATAGAGAAAGAAACAAGTTCGGCAGCTTTGGAAAGCCTTACACTTCACAGAAAAGCAGTACTACACTCTATAACACAGTTGAGAGACAATGTTCCCTAGCTCCCTCAGTTCATAACAGTGTGTAGGAAGTTGTTTGATAAAGTGGCCAAAGCTTATACTTGGGCCAGAAGGCAGAATATAGGAAACTACATGAAAACATGAATAATTCAGTGAAAATGACTGTAAACAGATGAGAACTTGTTTAGAACAGCTGAAAGAGAATCTCCAAGTCAGTTCTTAGTGTAGAAAAGGTAGCTAAGATAAGGAAAATCCTTAATTCGAGTTAAGATAACATCAAACACTCTATGAATCCTATATTCTTTACTTAAAGGAGACTGGAGTGGTAAATGTGTGTTATACAAGGCATAATACCATTGAAATAGAGAAACAAACACGTTCGGCAGCTTTGGAAAGCCTTACACTTCACTGAAATGTAGTACTACACTCTATAACACAGTTGAGAGACAATGTTCCCGAGCTGCCTCAGTTCATAACAGTGTGTAGGAAGCTGTTTGATAAAGTGGGCAGAGCTTATGCTTGGGCCAGAAGGCAGAATATAGGAAACTACAAGAAAACATGAATAATTCAGTGAAAATGACTGTAAACATATGAGAACTTGTTTAGAACAGATGAAAGAGATTCTCCAAGTCAGTTCTTAGTGTAGAAAAGGTAGCTAAATCCGGGAAATCCTTAATTCGAGTTAAGATAACATCAAACACTGTATGAATCAAATATTGTTTACTTAAAGGAGACTAGAGTGGTAAATGTGTGTTATATAAGGCAGAATACCATTGAAATAGAGAAAGAAACACGTTTGGCAGCTTTGGAAAGCCTTACACTTCACTGAAATGTAGTACTACACTCTATAACACAGTTGAGAGACAATGTTCCTAGCTCCCTCAGTTCAGAACAGTGTGTAGGAAGTTGTTTGATAAAGTGGGAAAATCTTATACATGGGCCAGAAGGCAGAATATAGGAAACTACATGAAAACATGAATAATTAATTGAAAATGACTGTAAACACATGAGAACTTGTTTAGAACAGCTGAAAGAGAATCTCCAAGGCAGTTCTTTGTGTAGAAAAGGTAGCTAAGATCCGGGAAATCCTTAATTCGAATTAAGATAACATCAAACACTGTATGAATCCTATATTCTTTACTTAAAGGACACTAGAGTGGTAAATGCGTGTTATACAAGGCAGAATACCATTGAAATAGAGAAAGAAACAAGTTCGGCAGCTTTGGAAAGCCTTACACTTCACTGAAATGTAGTACTACACTCTATAACACAGTTGAGAGACAATGTTCCCTAGCTCCCTCAGTTCATAACAGTGTGTAGGAAGTTGTTTGATAAAGTGGCCAAAGCTTATACTTGGGCCAGAAGGCAGAATATAGGAAACTACATGAAAACATGAATAATTCAGTGAAAATGACTGTAAACAGATGAGAACTTGTTTAGAACAGCTGAAAGAGAATCTCCAAGTCAGTTCTTAGTGTAGAAAAGGTAGCTAAGATAAGGAAAATCCTTAATTCAAGTTAAGATAACATCAAACACTGTATGAATCCTATATTCTTTACTTAAAGGAAACTAGAGTGGTAAATGTGTGTTATACAAGGCAGAATACCATTGAAATAGAGAAAGAAACAAGTTCGGCAGCTTTGGAAAGCCTTACACTTCACAGAAAAGCAGTACTACACTCTATAACACAGTTGAGAGACAATGTTCCCTAGCTCCCTCAGTTCATAACAGTGTGTAGGAAGTTGTTTGATAAAGTGGCCAAAGCTTATACTTGGGCCAGAAGGCAGAATATAGGAAACTACATGAAAACATGAATAATTCAGTGAAAATGACTGTAAACAGATGAGAACTTGTTTAGAACAGCTGAAAGAGAATCTCCAAGTCAGTTCTTAGTGTAGAAAAGGTAGCTAAGATAAGGAAAATCCTTAATTCGAGTTAAGATAACATCAAACACTCTATGAATCCTATATTCTTTACTTAAAGGAGACTGGAGTGGTAAATGTGTGTTATACAAGGCATAATACCATTGAAATAGAGAAACAAACACGTTCGGCAGCTTTGGAAAGCCTTACACTTCACTGAAATGTAGTACTACACTCTATAACACAGTTGAGAGACAATGTTCCCGAGCTGCCTCAGTTCATAACAGTGTGTAGGAAGCTGTTTGATAAAGTGGGCAGAGCTTATGCTTGGGCCAGAAGGCAGAATATAGGAAACTACAAGAAAACATGAATAATTCAGTGAAAATGACTGTAAACATATGAGAACTTGTTTAGAACAGATGAAAGAGATTCTCCAAGTCAGTTCTTAGTGTAGAAAAGGTAGCTAAATCCGGGAAATCCTTAATTCGAGTTAAGATAACATCAAACACTGTATGAATCAAATATTGTTTACTTAAAGGAGACTAGAGTGGTAAATGTGTGTTATATAAGGCAGAATACCATTGAAATAGAGAAAGAAACACGTTTGGCAGCTTTGGAAAGCCTTACACTTCACTGAAATGTAGTACTACACTCTATAACACAGTTGAGAGACAATGTTCCTAGCTCCCTCAGTTCAGAACAGTGTGTAGGAAGTTGTTTGATAAAGTGGGAAAATCTTATACATGGGCCAGAAGGCAGAATATAGGAAACTACATGAAAACATGAATAATTAATTGAAAATGACTGTAAACACATGAGAACTTGTTTAGAACAGCTGAAAGAGAATCTCCAAGGCAGTTCTTTGTGTAGAAAAGGTAGCTAAGATCCGGGAAATCCTTAATTCGAATTAAGATAACATCAAACACTGTATGAATCCTATATTCTTTACTTAAAGGACACTAGAGTGGTAAATGCGTGTTATACAAGGCAGAATACCATTGAAATAGAGAAAGAAACAAGTTCGGCAGCTTTGGAAAGCCTTACACTTCACTGAAATGTAGTACTACACTCTATAACACAGTTGAGAGACAATGTTCCCTAGCTCCCTCAGTTCATAACAGTGTGTAGGAAGTTGTTTGATAAAGTGGCCAAAGCTTATACTTGGGCCAGAAGGCAGAATATAGGAAACTACATGAAAACATGAATAATTCAGTGAAAATGACTGTAAACAGATGAGAACTTGTTTAGAACAGCTGAAAGAGAATCTCCAAGTCAGTTCTTAGTGTAGAAAAGGTAGCTAAGATAAGGAAAATCCTTAATTCGAGTTAAGATAACATCAAACACTGTATGAATCCTATATTCATTACTTAAAGGAGACTAGAGTGGTAAATGTGTGTTATACAAGGCAGAATACCATTGAAATAGAGAAAGAAACAAGTTCGGCAGCTTTGGAAAGCCTTACACTTCACTGAAATGTAGTACTACACTCTATAACACAGTTGAGAGACAATGTTCCCTAGCTTCCTCAGTTCATAACAGTGTGTAGGAAGTTGTTTGATAAAGTGGCCAAAGCTTATGCTTGGGCCAGAAGGCAGAATATAGGAAACTACATGAAAACATGAATAATTCAGTGAAAATGACTCTAAACAGATGAGAACTTGTTTAGAACAGCTGAAAGAGAATCTCCAAGTCAGTTCTTAGTGTAGAAAAGGTAGCTAAGATAAGGAAAATCCTTAATTCCAGTTAAGATCACATGAAACACTCTATGAATCCTATATTCTTTACTTAAAGGAGACTAGAGTGGTAAATGTGTGTTATACAAGGCAGAATACCATTGAAATAGAGAAACAAACACGTTCGGCAGCTTTAGAAAGCCTTACACTTCACTGAAATGTAGTACTACACTCTATAACACAGTTGAGAGACAATGTTCCCGAGCTGCCTCAGTTCATAACAGTGTGTAGGAAGTTGTTTGATAAAGTGGGCAAAGCTTATACTTGGGCCAGAAGGCAGAATATAGGAAACTACAAGGAAACATGAATAATTCAGTGAAAATGACTGTAAACAGATGAGAACTTGTTTAGAACAGATGAAAGAGATTCTCCAAGTCAGTTCTTAGTGTAGAAAAGGTAGCTAAATCCGGGAAATCCTTAATTCGAGTTAAGATAACATCAAACACTGTATGAATCAAATATTGTTTACTTAAAGGAGACTAGAGTGGTAAATGTGTGTTATATAAGGCAGAATACCATTGAAATAGAGAAAGAAACACGTTTGGCAGCTTTGGAAAGCCTTACACTTCACTGAAATGTAGTTCTACACTCTATAACACAGTTGAGAGACAATGTTCCTAGCTCCCTCAGTTCATAACAGTGTGTAGGAAGTTGTTTGATAAAGTGGGAAAAGCTTATACATGGGCCAGAAGGCAGAATATAGGAAACTACATGAAAACATGAATAATTCATTGAAAATGACTGTAAACACATGAGAACTTGTTTAGAACAGCTGAAAGAGAATCTCCAAGGCAGTTTTTGTGTAGAAAAGGTAGCTAAGATCCGGGAAATCCTTAATTCGAATTAAGATCACATGAAACACTGTATGAATCCTATATTCTTTACTTAAAGGAAACTAGAGTGGTAAATGTGTGTTATACAAGGCAGAATACCATTGAAATAGAGAAACAAACACGTTCGGCAGCTTTGGAAAGCCTTACACTTCACTGAAATGTAGTACTACACAATATAACACAGTTGAGAGACAATGTTCCCGAGCTGCCTCAGTTCATAACAGTGTGTAGGAAGTTGTTTGATAAAGTGGGCAAAGCTTATACTTGGGCCAGAAGGCAGAATATAGGAAACTACAAGAAAACATGAATAATTCAGTGAAAATGACTGTAAACAGATGAGAACTTGTTTAGAACAGATGAAAGAGATTCTCCAAGTCAGTTCTTAGTGTAGAAAAGGTAGCTAAGATAAGGAAAATCCTTAATTCGAGTTAAGATAACATCAAACACTGTATGAATCCTATATTCTTTACTTAAAGGAAACTAGAGTGGTAAATGTGTGTTATATAAGGCAGAATACCATTGAAATAGAGAAAGAAACACGTTTGGCAGCTTTGGAAAGCCTTACACTTCACTGAAATGTAGTACTACACTCTATAACACAGTTGAGAGACAATGTTCCTAGCTCCCTCAGTTCATAACAGTGTGTAGGAAGTTGTTTGATAAAGTGGGCAAAGTTTATACTTGGGCCAGAAGGCAGAATATAGGAAACTACATGAAAACATGAATAATTCATTGAAAATTACTGTAAACACATGAGAACTTGTTCAGAACAGCTGAAAGAGAATCTCCAAGTCAGTTCTTAGTGTAGAAAAGGTAGCTAAGATAAGGAAAATCCTTAATTCGAGTTAAGATAACATCAATCACTGTATGAATCCTATATTCATTTCTTAAAGGAGACTAGAGTGGTAAATGTGTGTTATACAAGGCAGAATACCATTGAAATAGAGAAAGAAACAAGTTCGGCAGCTTTGGAAAGCCTTACACTTCACTGAAATGTAGTACTACACTCTATAACACAGTTGAGAGACAATGTTCCCTAGCTCCCTAAGTTCATAACAGTGTGTAGGAAGTTGTTTGATAAAGTGGCCAAAGCTTATACTTGGGCCAGAAGGCAGAATATAGGAAACTACATGAAAACATGAATAATTCAGTGAAAATGACTGTAAACAGATGAGAACTTGTTTAGAACAGCTGACAGAGAATCTCCAAGTCAGTTCTTAGTGTAGAAAAGGTAGCTAAGATAAGGAAAATCCTTAATTCGAGTTAAGATAACATCAAACACTCTATGAATCCTATATTCTTTACTTAAAGGAGACTAGAGGGGTAAATGTGTGTTATACAAGGCAGAATACCATTGAAATAGAGAAACAAACACGTTCGGCAGCTTTGGAAAGCCTTACACTTCACTGAAATGTAGTACTACACTCTATAACACAGTTGAGAGACAATGTTCCTAGCTCCCTCAGTTCATAACAGTGTGTAGGAAGTTGTTTGATAAAGTGGGAAAAGCTTATACATGGGCCAGAAGGCAGAATATAGGAAACTACAAGAAAACATGAATAATTCAGTGAAAATGACTGTAAACAGATGAGAACTTGTTTAGAACAGATGAAAGAGATTCTCCAAGTCAGTTCTTAGTGTAGAAAAGGTAGCTAAGATAAGGAAAATCCTTAATTCGAGTTAAGATAACATCAAACACTGTATGAATCCTATATTCTTTACTTAAAGGAAACTAGAGTGGTAAATGTGTGTTATACAAGGCAGAATACCATTGAAATAGAGAAAGAAACAAGTTCGGCAGCTTTGGAAAGCCTTACACTTCACTGAAATGTAGTACTACACTCTATAACACAGTTGAGAGACGATGTTCCCTAGCTCCCTCAGTTCATAACAGTGTGTAGGAAGTTATTTGATAAAGTGGCCAAAGCTTATGCTTGGGCCAGAAGGCAGAATATAGGAAACTACATGAAAACATGAATAATTCAGTGAAAATGACTCTAAACAGATGAGAACTTGTTTAGAACAGCTGAAAGAGAATCTCCAAGTCAGTTCTTAGTGTAGAAAAGGTAGCTCAGATAAGGAAAATCCTTAATTCCAGTTAAGATCACATGAAACACTCTATGAATCCTATATTCTTTACTTAAAGGAGACTAGAGTGGTAAATGTGTGTTATACAAGGCAGAATACCATTGAAATAGAGAAACAAACACGTTCGGCAGCTTTGGAAAGCCTTACACTTCACTGAAATGTAGTACTACACTCTATAACACAGTTGAGAGACAATGTTCCCGAGCTGCCTCAGTTCATAACAGAGTGTAGGAAGGTGTTTGATAAAGTAGGCAAAGCTTATACTTGGGCCAGAAGGCAGAATATAGGAAACTACATGAAAACATGAATAATTCAGTGAATATGACTGTAAACGGATGAGAACTTGTTTATAACAGCATAAAGAGAATCTCCAAGTCAGTTCTTAGTGTAGAAAAGGTAGCTAAATCCGGGAAATCCTTAATTCGAGTTAAGATAACATCAAACACTGTATGAATCCTATATTGTTTACTTAAAGGAGACTAGAGTGGTAAATGTGTGTTATATAAGGCAGAATACCATTGAAATAGAGAAAGAAACACGTTTGGCAGCTTTGGAAAGCCTTACACTTCACTGAAATGTAGTACTACACTCTATAACACAGTTGAGAGACAATGTTCCTAGCTCCCTCAGTTCATAACAGTGTGTAGGAAGTTGTTTGATAAAGTGGCCAAAGCTTATACTTTGGCCAGAAGGCAGAATATAGGAAACTACATGAAAACATGAATAATTCAGTGAAAATGACTGTAAACAGATGAGAACTTGTTTAGAACAGCTGAAAGAGAATCTCCAAGTCAGTTCTTAGTGTAGAAAAGGTAGCTAAGATAAGGAAAATCCTTAATTCGAGTTAAGATAACATCAAACACTGTATGAATCCTATATTCCTTACTTAAAGGAAACTAGAGTGGTAAATGTGTGTTATACAAGGCAGAATACCATTGAAATAGAGAAAGAAACAAGTTCGGCAGCTTTGGAAAGCCTTACACTTCACTGAAATGTAGTACTACACTCTATAACACAGTTGAGAGACAATGTTCCCTAGCTCCCTAAGTTCATAACAGTGTGTAGGAAGTTGTTTGATAAAGTGGCCAAAGCTTATACTTGGGCCAGAAGGCAGAATATAGGAAACTACATGAAAACATGAATAATTCAGTGAAAATGACTGTAAACAGATGAGAACTTGTTTAGAACAGCTGACAGAGAATCTCCAAGTCAGTTCTTAGTGTAGAAAAGGTAGCTAAGATAAGGAAAATCCTTAATTCGAGTTAAGATAACATCAAACACTCTATGAATCCTATATTCTTTACTTAAAGGAGACTAGAGGGGTAAATGTGTGTTATACAAGGCAGAATACCATTGAAATAGAGAAACAAACACGTTCGGCAGCTTTGGAAAGCCTTACACTTCACTGAAATGTAGTACTACACTCTATAACACAGTTGAGAGACAATGTTCCTAGCTCCCTCAGTTCATAACAGTGTGTAGGAAGTTGTTTGATAAAGTGGGAAAAGCTTATACATGGGCCAGAAGGCAGAATATAGGAAACTACAAGAAAACATGAATAATTCAGTGAAAATGACTGTAAACAGATGAGAACTTGTTTAGAACAGATGAAAGAGATTCTCCAAGTCAGTTCTTAGTGTAGAAAAGGTAGCTAAGATAAGGAAAATCCTTAATTCGAGTTAAGATAACATCAAACACTGTATGAATCCTATATTCTTTACTTAAAGGAAACTAGAGTGGTAAATGTGTGTTATACAAGGCAGAATACCATTGAAATAGAGAAAGAAACAAGTTCGGCAGCTTTGGAAAGCCTTACACTTCACTGAAATGTAGTACTACACTCTATAACACAGTTGAGAGACGATGTTCCCTAGCTCCCTCAGTTCATAACAGTGTGTAGGAAGTTATTTGATAAAGTGGCCAAAGCTTATGCTTGGGCCAGAAGGCAGAATATAGGAAACTACATGAAAACATGAATAATTCAGTGAAAATGACTCTAAACAGATGAGAACTTGTTTAGAACAGCTGAAAGAGAATCTCCAAGTCAGTTCTTAGTGTAGAAAAGGTAGCTCAGATAAGGAAAATCCTTAATTCCAGTTAAGATCACATGAAACACTCTATGAATCCTATATTCTTTACTTAAAGGAGACTAGAGTGGTAAATGTGTGTTATACAAGGCAGAATACCATTGAAATAGAGAAACAAACACGTTCGGCAGCTTTGGAAAGCCTTACACTTCACTGAAATGTAGTACTACACTCTATAACACAGTTGAGAGACAATGTTCCCGAGCTGCCTCAGTTCATAACAGTGTGTAGGAAGTTGTTTGATAAAGTGGGCAAAGCTTATACTTGGGCCAGAAGGCAGAATATAGGAAACTACAAGGAAACATGAATAATTCAGTGAAAATGACTGTAAACAGATGAGAACTTGTTTAGAACAGATGAAAGAGATTCTCCAAGTCAGTTCTTAGTGTAGAAAAGGTAGCTAAATCCGGGAAATCCTTAATTCGAGTTAAGATAACATCAAACACTGTATGAATCAAATATTGTTTACTTAAAGGAGACTAGAGTGGTAAATGTGTGTTATATAAGGCAGAATACCATTGAAATAGAGAAAGAAACACGTTTGGCAGCTTTGGAAAGCCTTACACTTCACTGAAATGTAGTTCTACACTCTATAACACAGTTGAGAGACAATGTTCCTAGCTCCCTCAGTTCATAACAGTGTGTAGGAAGTTGTTTGATAAAGTGGCCAAAGCTTACACTTTGGCCAGAAGGCAGAATATAGGAAACTACATGAAAACATGAATAATTCAGTGAAAATGACTGTAAACAGATGAGAACTTGTTTAGAACAGCTGAAAGAGAATCTCCAAGGCAGTTCTTTGTGTAGAAAAGGTAGCTAAGATCCGGGAAATCCTTAATTCGAATTAAGATCACATGAAACACTGTATGAATCCTATATTCTTTACATAAAGGAAACTAGAGTGGTAAATGTGTGTTATACAAGGCAGAATACCATTGAAATAGAGAAACAAACACGTTCGGCAGCTTTGGATAGCCTTACACTTCACTGAAATGTAGTACTACACTCTATAACACAGTTGAGAGACATTGTTCACTAGCTGCCTCAGTTCATAACAGAGTGTAGGAAGGTGTTTGATAAAGTAGGCAAAGCTTATACTTGGGCCAGAAGGCAGAATATAGAAAACTACATGAAAACATGAATAATTCAGTGAAAATGACTGTAAACAGATGAGAACTTGTTTAGAACAGCTGAAAGAGAATCTCCAAGTCAGTTCTTAGTGTAGAAAAGGTAGCTAAGATAAGGAAAATCCTTAATTCGAGTTAAGATAACATCAAAAACTGTATGAATCCTATATTCTTTACTTAAAGGAAACTAGAGTGGTAAATGTGTGTTATACAAGGCAGAATACCATTGAAATAGAGAAAGAAACACGTTCGGCAGCTTTGGAAAGCCTTACACTTCACTGAAATGTAGTACTACACTCTATAACACAGTTGAGAGACAATGTTCCTAGCTCCCTCAATTCATAACAGTGTGTAGGAAGTTGTTTGATAAAGTGGGAAAAGCTTATACATGGGCCAGAAGGCAGAATATAGGAAACTACATGAAAACATGAATAATTAATTGAAAATGACTGTAAACACATGAGAACTTGTTTAGAACAGCTGAAAGAGAATCTCCAAGGCAGTTCTTTGTGTAGAAAAGGTAGCTAAGATCCGGGAAATCCTTAATTCGAATTAAGATCACATGAAACACTGTATGAATCCTATATTCTTTACTTAAAGGAAACTAGAGTGGTAAATGTGTGTTATACAAGGCAGAATACCATTGAAATAGAGAAAGAAACACGTTCGGCAGCTTTGGAAAGGCTTACATTTCACTGAAATGTAGTACTACACTCTATAACACAGTTGAGAGACATTGTTCCCTAGCTGCCTCAGTTCATAACAGAGTGTAGGAAGGTGTTTGATAAAGTAGGCAAAGCTTATACTTGGGCCAGAAGGCAGAATATAGAAAACTACATGAAAACATGAATAATTCAGTGAAAATGACTGTAAACAGATGAGAACTTGTTTAGAACAGATGAAAGAGATTCTCCAAGTCAGTTCTTAGTGTAGAAAAGGTAGCTAAATCCGGGAAATCCTTAATTCGAGTTAAGATAACATCAAACACTGTATGAATCCTATATTCTTTACTTAAAGGAAACTAGAGTGGTAAATGTGTGTTATACAAGGCAGAATACCATTGAAATAGAGAAAGAAACACGTTCGGCAGCTTTGGAAAGCCTTACACTTCACTGAAATGTAGTACTACACTCTATAACACAGTTCAAAGACAATGTTCCCTAGCTCCCTCAGTTCATAACAGTGTGTAGGAAGTTGTTTGATAAGGTGGGCAAAGCTTATACTTGGGCCAGAAGGCAGAATATAGGAAACTACATGAAAACATGAATAATTCATTGAAAATGACTGTAAACAGATGAGAACTTGTTTAGAACAGCTGAAAGAGAATCTCCAAGTCAGTTCTTAGTGTAGAAAAGGTAGCTAAGATAAGGGAAATCCTTAATTCCAGTTAAGATCACATGAAACACTCTATGAATCCTATATTCTTTACTTAAAGGAGACTAGAGTGGTAAATGTGTGTTATACAAGGCAGAATACCATTGAAATAGAGAAACAAACAGGTTCGGCAGCTTTGGAAAGCCTTACACTTCACTGAAATGTAGTACTACACTCTATAACACAGTTGAGAGACAATGTTCCCGAGCTGCCTCAGTTCATAACAGTGTGTAGGAAATTGTTTGATAAAGTGGGCAAAGCTTATACTTAGGCCAGAACGCAGAATATAGGAAACTACAAGAAAACATGAATAATTCAGTGAAAATGACTATACACAGATGAGAACTTGTTTAGAACAGATGAAAGAGATTCTCCAAGTCAGTTCTTAGTGTAGAAAAGGTAGCTAAATCCGGGAAATCCTTAATTCGAGTTAAGATAACATCAAACACTGTATGAATCAAATATTGTTTACTTAAAGGAGACTAGAGTGGTAAATGTGTGTTATATAAGGCAGAATACCATTGAAATAGAGAAAGAAACACGTTTGGCAGCTTTGGAAAGCCTTAAACTTCACTGAAATGTAGTACTACACTCTATAACACAGTTGAGAGACAATGTTCCTAGCTCCCTCAATTCATAACAGTGTGTAGGAAGTTGTTTGATAAAGTGGGAAAAGCTTATACATGGGCCAGAAGGCAGAATATAGGAAACTACATGAAAACATGAATAATTAATTGAAAATGACTGTAAACACATGAGAACTTGTTTAGAACAGCTGAAAGAGAATCTCCAAGGCAGTTCTTTGTGTAGAAAAGGTAGCTAAGATCCGGGAAATCCTTAATTCGAATTAAGATCACATGAAACACTGTATGAATCCTATATTCTTTACTTAAAGGAAACTAGAGTGGTAAATGTGTGTTATACAAGGCAGAATACCATTGAAATAGAGAAAGAAACACGTTCGGCAGCTTTGGAAAGGCTTACATTTCACTGAAATGTAGTACTACACTCTATAACACAGTTGAGAGACATTGTTCCCTAGCTGCCTCAGTTCATAACAGAGTGTAGGAAGGTGTTTGATAAAGTAGGCAAAGCTTATACTTGGGCCAGAAGGCAGAATATAGAAAACTACATGAAAACATGAATAATTCAGTGAAAATGACTGTAAACAGATGAGAACTTGTTTAGAACAGCTGAAAGAGAATCTCCAAGTCAGTTCTTAGTGTAGAAAAGGTAGCTAAATCCGGGAAATCCTTAATTCGAGTTAAGATAACATCAAAAACTGTATGAATCCTATATTCATTACTTAAAGGAGACTAGAGTGGTAAATGTGTGTTATACAAGGCAGAATACCATTGAAATAGAGAAAGAAACACTTTCGGGAGCTTTGAAAAGCCTTACACTTCACTGAAATGTAGTACTACACTCTATAACACAGTTGAGAGACAATGTTCCCTAGCTGCCTCAGTTCATAACAGTGTGTAGGAAGTAGTTTGATAAAGTGGGCAAAGCTTATACTTGGGCCAGAAGGCAGAATATAGGAAACTACATGAAAACACGAATAATTCAGTGAAAATGACTGTAAACAGATGAGAACTTGTTTCGAACAGCTGAAAGAGAATCTCCAAGTCAGTTCTTACTGTAGAAAAGGTAGCTAAGATAAGGAAAATCCTTAATACCAGTTAAGATCCCATGAAACACTGTATGAATCCTATATTCTTTACTTAAATGAGACTAGAGTGGTAAATGTGTATTATATAAGGCAGAATACCATTGAAATAGAGAAAGAAACACATTCGGCAGCTTTGGAAAGCCTTACACTTCACTGAAATGTAGTACTACACTCTATAACACAGTTGAGAGACAATGTTCCCGAGCTCCCGTAGTTCATAACAGTGTGTAGGAAGTTGTTTGATAAAGTGGGCAAAGCTTATACTTGGGCCAGAAGGCAGAATATAGGAAACTACATGAAAACATGAATAATTCATTGAAAATGACTGTAAACAGATGAGAACTTGTTTAGAACAGCTGAAAGAGAATCTCCAAGTCAGTTCTTAGTGTAGAAAAGGTAGCTAAGATAAGGGAAATCCTTAATTCCAGTTAAGATCACATGAAACACTCTATGAATCCTATATTCTTTACTTAAAGGAGACTAGAGTGGTAAATGTGTGTTATACAAGGCAGAATACCATTAAAATAGAGAAACAAACACGTTCGGCAGCTTTGGAAAGCCTTACACTTCACTGAAATGTAGTACTACACTCTATAACACAGTTGAGAGACAATGTTCCCGAGCTGCCTCAGTTCATAACAGTGTGTAGGAAGGTGTTTGATAAAGTGGGCAAAGCTTATACTTGGGCCAGAAGGCAGAATATAGGAAACTACATGAAAACATAAATAATTCAGTGAAAATGACTGTAAACAGATGAGAACTTGTTTAGAACAGATGAAAAATATTCTCCAAGTCAGTTCTTTGTGTAGAAAAGGTAGCTAAGATAAGGAAAATCCTTAATTCGAGTTAAGATAACATCAAACACTGTATGAATCCTATATTCATTACTTAAAGGAGACTAGAGTGGTAAATGTGTGTTATACAAGGCAGAATACCATTGAAATAGAGAAAGAAACAAGTTCGGCAGCTTTGGAAAGCCTTACACTTCACTGAAATGTAGTACTACACTCTATAACACAGTTGAGAGACAATGTTCCCTAGCTGCCTCAGTTCATAACAGTGTGTAGGAAGTTGTTTGATAAAGTGGGCAAAGCTTATACTTGGGCCAGAAGGCAGAATATAGGAAACTACATGAAAACATGAATAATTCAGTGAAAATGACTGTAAACAGATGAGAACTTGTTTAGAACAGCTGAAAGAGAATCTCCAAGTCAGTTCTTAGTGTAGAAAAGGTAGCTAAGATAAGGGAAATCCTTAATTCCAGTTAAGATCACATGAAACACTCTATGAATCCTATATTCTTTACTTAAAGGAGACTAGAGTGGTAAATGTGTGTTATACAATGCAGAATACCATTGAAATAGAGAAACAAACACGTTCGGCAGCTTTGGAAAGCCTTACACTTCACTGAAATGTAGTACTACACTCTATAACACAGTTGAGAGACAATGTTCCCGAGCTGCCTCAGTTCATAACAGTGTGTAGGAAATTGTTTGATAAAGTGGGCAAAGCTTATACTTGGGCCAGAAGGCAGAATATAGGAAACTACATGAAAACATGAATAATTCATTTAAAATGACTGTAAACACATGAGAACTTGTTTAGAACAGCTGAAAGAGAATCTCCAAGTCAGTTCTTAGTGTAGAAAAGGTAGCTAAGATCCGGGAAATCCTTAATTCGAGTTAAGATCACATGAAACACTGTATGAATCCTATATTCTTTACTTAAAGGAAACTAGAGTGGTAAATGTGTGTTATACAAGGCAGAATACCATTGAAATAGAGAAACAAACACGTTCGGCAGCTTTGGAAAGCCTTACACTTCACTGAAATGTAGTACTACACTCTATAACACAGTTGAGAGACAATGTTCCCTAGCTCCCTCAGTTCATAACAGTGTGTAGGAAGTTGTTTGATAAAGTGGCCAAAGCTTATACTTGGGCCAGAAGGCAGAATATAGGAAACTACATGAAAATATGGATAATTCAGTGAAAATGACTGTAAACAGATGAGAACTTGTTTAGAACAGCTAAAAGAGAATCTCCAAGTCAGTTCTTAGTGTAGAAAAGGTAGCTAAGATAAGGAAAATCCTTAATTCGAGTTAAGATAACATCAAACACTGTATGAATCCTATATTCATTACTTAAAGGAGACTAGAGTGGTAAATGTGTGTTATACAAGGCAGAATACCATTGAAATAGAGAAAGAAACAAGTTCGGCAGCTTTGGAAAGCCTTACACTTCACTGAAATATAGTACTACACTCTATAACACAGTTGAGAGACAATGTTCCCTAGCTCCCTCAGTTCATAACAGTGTGTAGGAAGTTGTTTGATAAAGTGTCCAAAGCTTATACTTGGGCCAGAAGGCAGAATATAGGAAACTACATGAAAACATGAATAATTCATTGAAAATGACTGTAAACACATGAGAACTTGTTTAGAACAGCTGAAAGAGAATCTCCAAGTCAGTTCTTAGTGTAGAAAAGGTAGCTAAGATCTGGGAAATCCTTAATTCGAGTTAAGATCACATGAAACACTGTATGAATCCTATATTCTTTACTTAAAGGAAACTAGAGTGGTAAATGTGTGTTATACAAGGCAAAATACCATTGAAATAGAGAAAGAAACACGTTCGGCAGCTTTGGAAATCCTTACACTTCACTGAAATGTAGTACTACACTCTATAACACAGTTGAGAGACAATGTTCCCGAGGTGCCTCAGTTCATAACAGAGTATAGGAAGGTGTTTGATAAAGTAGGCAAAGCTTATACTTGGGCCAGAAGGCAGAATATAGGAAACTACATGAAAACATGAATAATTCAGTGAAAATGACTGTAAACAGATGAGAACTTGTTTATAACAGCATAAAGAGAATCTCCAAGTCAGTTCTTAGTGTAGAAAAGGTAGCTAAATCCGGGAAATCCTTAATTCGAGTTAAGATAACATCAAACACTGTATGAATCCTATATTGTTTACTTAAAGGAGACTAGAGTGGTAAATGTGTGTTATATAAGGCAGAATACCATTGAAATAGAGAAAGAAACACGTTTGGCAGCTTTGGAAAGCATTACACTTCACTGAAATGTAGTACTACACTCTATAACACAGTTGAGAGACAATGTTCCTAGCTCCCTCAGTTCATAACAGTGTGTAGGAAGTTGTTTGATAAAGTGGGCAAAGTTTATACTTGGGCCAGAAGGCAGAATATAGGAAACTACATGAAAACATGAATAATTCATTGAAAATTACTGTAAACACATGAGAACTTGTTTAGAACAGCTGAAAGAGAATCTCCAAGTCAGTTCTTAGTGTAGAAAAGGTAGCTAAGATAAGGAAAATCCTTAATTCCAGTTAAGATCACATGAAACACTCTATGAATCCTATATTCTTTACTTAAAGGAGACTAGAGTGGTAAATGTGTGTTATACAACGCAGAATACCATTGAAATAGAGAAACAAACACGTTCGGCAGCTTTGGAAAGCCTTACACTTCACTGAAATGTAGTACTACACTCTATAACACAGTTGAGAGACAATGTTCCCGAGCTGCCTCAGTTCATAACAGTGTGTAGGAAGTTGTTTGATAAAGTGGGCAAAGCTTATACTTGGGCCAGAAGGCAGAATATAGGAAACTACAAGGAAACATGAATAATTCAGTGAAAATGACTGTAAACAGATGAGAACTTGTTTAGAACAGATGAAAGAGATTCTCCAAGTCAGTTCTTAGTGTAGAAAAGGTAGCTAAATCCGGGAAATCCTTAATTCGAGTTAAGATAACATCAAACACTGTATGAATCAAATATTGTTTACTTAAAGGAGACTAGAGTGGTAAATGTGTGTTATATAAGGCAGAATACCATTGAAATAGAGAAAGAAACACGTTTGGCAGCTTTGGAAAGCCTTACACTTCACTGAAATGTAGTTCTACACTCTATAACACAGTTGAGAGACAATGTTCCTAGCTCCCTCAGTTCATAACAGTGTGTAGGAAGTTGTTTGATAAAGTGGCCAAAGCTTATACTTTGGCCAGAAGGCAGAATATAGGAAACTACATGAAAACATGAATAATTCAGTGAAAATGACTGTAAACAGATGAGAACTTGTTTAGAACAGCTGAAAGAGAATCTCCAAGGCAGTTCTTTGTGTAGAAAAGGTAGCTAAGATCCGGGAAATCCTTAATTCGAATTAAGATCACATGAAACACTGTATGAATCCTATATTCTTTACATAAAGGAAACTAGAGTGGTAAATGTGTGTTATACAAGGCAGAATACCATTGAAATAGAGAAAGAAACACGTTCGGCAGCTTTGGAAAGGCTTACACTTCACTGAAATGTAGTACTACACTATATAACACAGTTGAGAGACATTGTTCCCTAGCTGCCTCAGTTCATAACAGAGTGTAGGAAGGTGTTTGATAAAGCAGGCAAAGCTTATACTTGCGCCAGAAGGCAGAATATAGAAAACTACATGAAAACATGAATAATTCAGTGAAAATGACTGTAAACAGATGAGAACTTGTTTAGAACAGCTGAAAGAGAATCTCCAAGTCAGTTCTTAGTGTAGAAAAGGTAGCTAAGATAAGGAAAATCCTTAATTCAAGTTAAGATAACATCAAACACTGTATGAATCCTATATTCTTTACTTAAAGGAAACTAGAGTGGTAAATGTGTGTTATACAAGGCAGAATACCATTGAAATAGAGAAAGAAACAAGTTCGGCAGCTTTGGAAAGCCTTACACTTCACAGAAAAGCAGTACTACACTCTATAACACAGTTGAGAGACAATGTTCCCTAGCTCCCTCAGTTCATAACAGTGTGTAGGAAGTTGTTTGATAAAGTGGCCAAAGCTTATACTTGGGCCAGAAGGCAGAATATAGGAAACTACATGAAAACATGAATAATTCAGTGAAAATGACTGTAAACAGATGAGAACTTGTTTAGAACAGCTGAAAGAGAATCTCCAAGTCAGTTCTTAGTGTAGAAAAGGTAGCTAAGATAAGGAAAATCCTTAATTCGAGTTAAGATAACATCAAACACTCTATGAATCCTATATTCTTTACTTAAAGGAGACTGGAGTGGTAAATGTGTGTTATACAAGGCATAATACCATTGAAATAGAGAAACAAACACGTTCGGCAGCTTTGGAAAGCCTTACACTTCACTGAAATGTAGTACTACACTCTATAACACAGTTGAGAGACAATGTTCCCGAGCTGCCTCAGTTCATAACAGTGTGTAGGAAGCTGTTTGATAAAGTGGGCAGAGCTTATGCTTGGGCCAGAAGGCAGAATATAGGAAACTACAAGAAAACATGAATAATTCAGTGAAAATGACTGTAAACATATGAGAACTTGTTTAGAACAGATGAAAGAGATTCTCCAAGTCAGTTCTTAGTGTAGAAAAGGTAGCTAAATCCGGGAAATCCTTAATTCGAGTTAAGATAACATCAAACACTGTATGAATCAAATATTGTTTACTTAAAGGAGACTAGAGTGGTAAATGTGTGTTATATAAGGCAGAATACCATTGAAATAGAGAAAGAAACACGTTTGGCAGCTTTGGAAAGCCTTACACTTCACTGAAATGTAGTACTACACTCTATAACACAGTTGAGAGACAATGTTCCTAGCTCCCTCAGTTCAGAACAGTGTGTAGGAAGTTGTTTGATAAAGTGGGAAAATCTTATACATGGGCCAGAAGGCAGAATATAGGAAACTACATGAAAACATGAATAATTAATTGAAAATGACTGTAAACACATGAGAACTTGTTTAGAACAGCTGAAAGAGAATCTCCAAGGCAGTTCTTTGTGTAGAAAAGGTAGCTAAGATCCGGGAAATCCTTAATTCGAATTAAGATAACATCAAACACTGTATGAATCCTATATTCTTTACTTAAAGGACACTAGAGTGGTAAATGCGTGTTATACAAGGCAGAATACCATTGAAATAGAGAAAGAAACAAGTTCGGCAGCTTTGGAAAGCCTTACACTTCACTGAAATGTAGTACTACACTCTATAACACAGTTGAGAGACAATGTTCCCTAGCTCCCTCAGTTCATAACAGTGTGTAGGAAGTTGTTTGATAAAGTGGCCAAAGCTTATACTTGGGCCAGAAGGCAGAATATAGGAAACTACATGAAAACATGAATAATTCAGTGAAAATGACTGTAAACAGATGAGAACTTGTTTAGAACAGCTGAAAGAGAATCTCCAAGTCAGTTCTTAGTGTAGAAAAGGTAGCTAAGATAAGGAAAATCCTTAATTCGAGTTAAGATAACATCAAACACTGTATGAATCCTATATTCATTACTTAAAGGAGACTAGAGTGGTAAATGTGTGTTATACAAGGCAGAATACCATTGAAATAGAGAAAGAAACAAGTTCGGCAGCTTTGGAAAGCCTTACACTTCACTGAAATGTAGTACTACACTCTATAACACAGTTGAGAGACAATGTTCCCTAGCTTCCTCAGTTCATAACAGTGTGTAGGAAGTTGTTTGATAAAGTGGCCAAAGCTTATGCTTGGGCCAGAAGGCAGAATATAGGAAACTACATGAAAACATGAATAATTCAGTGAAAATGACTCTAAACAGATGAGAACTTGTTTAGAACAGCTGAAAGAGAATCTCCAAGTCAGTTCTTAGTGTAGAAAAGGTAGCTAAGATAAGGAAAATCCTTAATTCCAGTTAAGATCACATGAAACACTCTATGAATCCTATATTCTTTACTTAAAGGAGACTAGAGTGGTAAATGTGTGTTATACAAGGCAGAATACCATTGAAATAGAGAAACAAACACGTTCGGCAGCTTTGGAAAGCCTTACACTTCACTGAAATGTAGTACTACACTCTATAACACAGTTGAGAGACAATGTTCCCGAGCTGCCTCAGTTCATAACAGTGTGTAGGAAGTTGTTTGATAAAGTGGGCAAAGCTTATACTTGGGCCAGAAGGCAGAATATAGGAAACTACAAGGAAACATGAATAATTCAGTGAAAATGACTGTAAACAGATGAGAACTTGTTTAGAACAGATGAAAGAGATTCTCCAAGTCAGTTCTTAGTGTAGAAAAGGTAGCTAAATCCGGGAAATCCTTAATTCGAGTTAAGATAACATCAAACACTGTATGAATCAAATATTGTTTACTTAAAGGAGACTAGAGTGGTAAATGTGTGTTATATAAGGCAGAATACCATTGAAATAGAGAAAGAAACACGTTTGGCAGCTTTGGAAAGCCTTACACTTCACTGAAATGTAGTTCTACACTCTATAACACAGTTGAGAGACAATGTTCCTAGCTCCCTCAGTTCATAACAGTGTGTAGGAAGTTGTTTGATAAAGTGGGAAAAGCTTATACATGGGCCAGAAGGCAGAATATAGGAAACTACATGAAAACATGAATAATTCATTGAAAATGACTGTAAACACATGAGAACTTGTTTAGAACAGCTGAAAGAGAATCTCCAAGGCAGTTTTTGTGTAGAAAAGGTAGCTAAGATCCGGGAAATCCTTAATTCGAATTAAGATCACATGAAACACTGTATGAATCCTATATTCTTTACTTAAAGGAAACTAGAGTGGTAAATGTGTGTTATACAAGGCAGAATACCATTGAAATAGAGAAACAAACACGTTCGGCAGCTTTGGAAAGCCTTACACTTCACTGAAATGTAGTACTACACAATATAACACAGTTGAGAGACAATGTTCCCGAGCTGCCTCAGTTCATAACAGTGTGTAGGAAGTTGTTTGATAAAGTGGGCAAAGCTTATACTTGGGCCAGAAGGCAGAATATAGGAAACTACAAGAAAACATGAATAATTCAGTGAAAATGACTGTAAACAGATGAGAACTTGTTTAGAACAGATGAAAGAGATTCTCCAAGTCAGTTCTTAGTGTAGAAAAGGTAGCTAAGATAAGGAAAATCCTTAATTCGAGTTAAGATAACATCAAACACTGTATGAATCCTATATTCTTTACTTAAAGGAAACTAGAGTGGTAAATGTGTGTTATATAAGGCAGAATACCATTGAAATAGAGAAAGAAACACGTTTGGCAGCTTTGGAAAGCCTTACACTTCACTGAAATGTAGTACTACACTCTATAACACAGTTGAGAGACAATGTTCCTAGCTCCCTCAGTTCATAACAGTGTGTAGGAAGTTGTTTGATAAAGTGGGCAAAGTTTATACTTGGGCCAGAAGGCAGAATATAGGAAACTACATGAAAACATGAATAATTCATTGAAAATTACTGTAAACACATGAGAACTTGTTCAGAACAGCTGAAAGAGAATCTCCAAGTCAGTTCTTAGTGTAGAAAAGGTAGCTAAGATAAGGAAAATCCTTAATTCGAGTTAAGATAACATCAATCACTGTATGAATCCTATATTCATTTCTTAAAGGAGACTAGAGTGGTAAATGTGTGTTATACAAGGCAGAATACCATTGAAATAGAGAAAGAAACAAGTTCGGCAGCTTTGGAAAGCCTTACACTTCACTGAAATGTAGTACTACACTCTATAACACAGTTGAGAGACAATGTTCCCTAGCTCCCTAAGTTCATAACAGTGTGTAGGAAGTTGTTTGATAAAGTGGCCAAAGCTTATACTTGGGCCAGAAGGCAGAATATAGGAAACTACATGAAAACATGAATAATTCAGTGAAAATGACTGTAAACAGATGAGAACTTGTTTAGAACAGCTGACAGAGAATCTCCAAGTCAGTTCTTAGTGTAGAAAAGGTAGCTAAGATAAGGAAAATCCTTAATTCGAGTTAAGATAACATCAAACACTCTATGAATCCTATATTCTTTACTTAAAGGAGACTAGAGGGGTAAATGTGTGTTATACAAGGCAGAATACCATTGAAATAGAGAAACAAACACGTTCGGCAGCTTTGGAAAGCCTTACACTTCACTGAAATGTAGTACTACACTCTATAACACAGTTGAGAGACAATGTTCCTAGCTCCCTCAGTTCATAACAGTGTGTAGGAAGTTGTTTGATAAAGTGGGAAAAGCTTATACATGGGCCAGAAGGCAGAATATAGGAAACTACAAGAAAACATGAATAATTCAGTGAAAATGACTGTAAACAGATGAGAACTTGTTTAGAACAGATGAAAGAGATTCTCCAAGTCAGTTCTTAGTGTAGAAAAGGTAGCTAAGATAAGGAAAATCCTTAATTCGAGTTAAGATAACATCAAACACTGTATGAATCCTATATTCTTTACTTAAAGGAAACTAGAGTGGTAAATGTGTGTTATACAAGGCAGAATACCATTGAAATAGAGAAAGAAACAAGTTCGGCAGCTTTGGAAAGCCTTACACTTCACTGAAATGTAGTACTACACTCTATAACACAGTTGAGAGACGATGTTCCCTAGCTCCCTCAGTTCATAACAGTGTGTAGGAAGTTATTTGATAAAGTGGCCAAAGCTTATGCTTGGGCCAGAAGGCAGAATATAGGAAACTACATGAAAACATGAATAATTCAGTGAAAATGACTCTAAACAGATGAGAACTTGTTTAGAACAGCTGAAAGAGAATCTCCAAGTCAGTTCTTAGTGTAGAAAAGGTAGCTCAGATAAGGAAAATCCTTAATTCCAGTTAAGATCACATGAAACACTCTATGAATCCTATATTCTTTACTTAAAGGAGACTAGAGTGGTAAATGTGTGTTATACAAGGCAGAATACCATTGAAATAGAGAAACAAACACGTTCGGCAGCTTTGGAAAGCCTTACACTTCACTGAAATGTAGTACTACACTCTATAACACAGTTGAGAGACAATGTTCCCGAGCTGCCTCAGTTCATAACAGAGTGTAGGAAGGTGTTTGATAAAGTAGGCAAAGCTTATACTTGGGCCAGAAGGCAGAATATAGGAAACTACATGAAAACATGAATAATTCAGTGAATATGACTGTAAACGGATGAGAACTTGTTTATAACAGCATAAAGAGAATCTCCAAGTCAGTTCTTAGTGTAGAAAAGGTAGCTAAATCCGGGAAATCCTTAATTCGAGTTAAGATAACATCAAACACTGTATGAATCCTATATTGTTTACTTAAAGGAGACTAGAGTGGTAAATGTGTGTTATATAAGGCAGAATACCATTGAAATAGAGAAAGAAACACGTTTGGCAGCTTTGGAAAGCCTTACACTTCACTGAAATGTAGTACTACACTCTATAACACAGTTGAGAGACAATGTTCCTAGCTCCCTCAGTTCATAACAGTGTGTAGGAAGTTGTTTGATAAAGTGGCCAAAGCTTATACTTTGGCCAGAAGGCAGAATATAGGAAACTACATGAAAACATGAATAATTCAGTGAAAATGACTGTAAACAGATGAGAACTTGTTTAGAACAGCTGAAAGAGAATCTCCAAGTCAGTTCTTAGTGTAGAAAAGGTAGCTAAGATAAGGAAAATCCTTAATTCGAGTTAAGATAACATCAAACACTGTATGAATCCTATATTCCTTACTTAAAGGAAACTAGAGTGGTAAATGTGTGTTATACAAGGCAGAATACCATTGAAATAGAGAAAGAAACAAGTTCGGCAGCTTTGGAAAGCCTTACACTTCACTGAAATGTAGTACTACACTCTATAACACAGTTGAGAGACAATGTTCCCTAGCTCCCTAAGTTCATAACAGTGTGTAGGAAGTTGTTTGATAAAGTGGCCAAAGCTTATACTTGGGCCAGAAGGCAGAATATAGGAAACTACATGAAAACATGAATAATTCAGTGAAAATGACTGTAAACAGATGAGAACTTGTTTAGAACAGCTGACAGAGAATCTCCAAGTCAGTTCTTAGTGTAGAAAAGGTAGCTAAGATAAGGAAAATCCTTAATTCGAGTTAAGATAACATCAAACACTCTATGAATCCTATATTCTTTACTTAAAGGAGACTAGAGGGGTAAATGTGTGTTATACAAGGCAGAATACCATTGAAATAGAGAAACAAACACGTTCGGCAGCTTTGGAAAGCCTTACACTTCACTGAAATGTAGTACTACACTCTATAACACAGTTGAGAGACAATGTTCCTAGCTCCCTCAGTTCATAACAGTGTGTAGGAAGTTGTTTGATAAAGTGGGAAAAGCTTATACATGGGCCAGAAGGCAGAATATAGGAAACTACAAGAAAACATGAATAATTCAGTGAAAATGACTGTAAACAGATGAGAACTTGTTTAGAACAGATGAAAGAGATTCTCCAAGTCAGTTCTTAGTGTAGAAAAGGTAGCTAAGATAAGGAAAATCCTTAATTCGAGTTAAGATAACATCAAACACTGTATGAATCCTATATTCTTTACTTAAAGGAAACTAGAGTGGTAAATGTGTGTTATACAAGGCAGAATACCATTGAAATAGAGAAAGAAACAAGTTCGGCAGCTTTGGAAAGCCTTACACTTCACTGAAATGTAGTACTACACTCTATAACACAGTTGAGAGACGATGTTCCCTAGCTCCCTCAGTTCATAACAGTGTGTAGGAAGTTATTTGATAAAGTGGCCAAAGCTTATGCTTGGGCCAGAAGGCAGAATATAGGAAACTACATGAAAACATGAATAATTCAGTGAAAATGACTCTAAACAGATGAGAACTTGTTTAGAACAGCTGAAAGAGAATCTCCAAGTCAGTTCTTAGTGTAGAAAAGGTAGCTCAGATAAGGAAAATCCTTAATTCCAGTTAAGATCACATGAAACACTCTATGAATCCTATATTCTTTACTTAAAGGAGACTAGAGTGGTAAATGTGTGTTATACAAGGCAGAATACCATTGAAATAGAGAAACAAACACGTTCGGCAGCTTTGGAAAGCCTTACACTTCACTGAAATGTAGTACTACACTCTATAACACAGTTGAGAGACAATGTTCCCGAGCTGCCTCAGTTCATAACAGTGTGTAGGAAGTTGTTTGATAAAGTGGGCAAAGCTTATACTTGGGCCAGAAGGCAGAATATAGGAAACTACAAGGAAACATGAATAATTCAGTGAAAATGACTGTAAACAGATGAGAACTTGTTTAGAACAGATGAAAGAGATTCTCCAAGTCAGTTCTTAGTGTAGAAAAGGTAGCTAAATCCGGGAAATCCTTAATTCGAGTTAAGATAACATCAAACACTGTATGAATCAAATATTGTTTACTTAAAGGAGACTAGAGTGGTAAATGTGTGTTATATAAGGCAGAATACCATTGAAATAGAGAAAGAAACACGTTTGGCAGCTTTGGAAAGCCTTACACTTCACTGAAATGTAGTTCTACACTCTATAACACAGTTGAGAGACAATGTTCCTAGCTCCCTCAGTTCATAACAGTGTGTAGGAAGTTGTTTGATAAAGTGGCCAAAGCTTACACTTTGGCCAGAAGGCAGAATATAGGAAACTACATGAAAACATGAATAATTCAGTGAAAATGACTGTAAACAGATGAGAACTTGTTTAGAACAGCTGAAAGAGAATCTCCAAGGCAGTTCTTTGTGTAGAAAAGGTAGCTAAGATCCGGGAAATCCTTAATTCGAATTAAGATCACATGAAACACTGTATGAATCCTATATTCTTTACATAAAGGAAACTAGAGTGGTAAATGTGTGTTATACAAGGCAGAATACCATTGAAATAGAGAAACAAACACGTTCGGCAGCTTTGGATAGCCTTACACTTCACTGAAATGTAGTACTACACTCTATAACACAGTTGAGAGACATTGTTCACTAGCTGCCTCAGTTCATAACAGAGTGTAGGAAGGTGTTTGATAAAGTAGGCAAAGCTTATACTTGGGCCAGAAGGCAGAATATAGAAAACTACATGAAAACATGAATAATTCAGTGAAAATGACTGTAAACAGATGAGAACTTGTTTAGAACAGCTGAAAGAGAATCTCCAAGTCAGTTCTTAGTGTAGAAAAGGTAGCTAAGATAAGGAAAATCCTTAATTCGAGTTAAGATAACATCAAAAACTGTATGAATCCTATATTCTTTACTTAAAGGAAACTAGAGTGGTAAATGTGTGTTATACAAGGCAGAATACCATTGAAATAGAGAAAGAAACACGTTCGGCAGCTTTGGAAAGCCTTACACTTCACTGAAATGTAGTACTACACTCTATAACACAGTTGAGAGACAATGTTCCTAGCTCCCTCAATTCATAACAGTGTGTAGGAAGTTGTTTGATAAAGTGGGAAAAGCTTATACATGGGCCAGAAGGCAGAATATAGGAAACTACATGAAAACATGAATAATTAATTGAAAATGACTGTAAACACATGAGAACTTGTTTAGAACAGCTGAAAGAGAATCTCCAAGGCAGTTCTTTGTGTAGAAAAGGTAGCTAAGATCCGGGAAATCCTTAATTCGAATTAAGATCACATGAAACACTGTATGAATCCTATATTCTTTACTTAAAGGAAACTAGAGTGGTAAATGTGTGTTATACAAGGCAGAATACCATTGAAATAGAGAAAGAAACACGTTCGGCAGCTTTGGAAAGGCTTACATTTCACTGAAATGTAGTACTACACTCTATAACACAGTTGAGAGACATTGTTCCCTAGCTGCCTCAGTTCATAACAGAGTGTAGGAAGGTGTTTGATAAAGTAGGCAAAGCTTATACTTGGGCCAGAAGGCAGAATATAGAAAACTACATGAAAACATGAATAATTCAGTGAAAATGACTGTAAACAGATGAGAACTTGTTTAGAACAGATGAAAGAGATTCTCCAAGTCAGTTCTTAGTGTAGAAAAGGTAGCTAAATCCGGGAAATCCTTAATTCGAGTTAAGATAACATCAAACACTGTATGAATCCTATATTCTTTACTTAAAGGAAACTAGAGTGGTAAATGTGTGTTATACAAGGCAGAATACCATTGAAATAGAGAAAGAAACACGTTCGGCAGCTTTGGAAAGCCTTACACTTCACTGAAATGTAGTACTACACTCTATAACACAGTTCAAAGACAATGTTCCCTAGCTCCCTCAGTTCATAACAGTGTGTAGGAAGTTGTTTGATAAGGTGGGCAAAGCTTATACTTGGGCCAGAAGGCAGAATATAGGAAACTACATGAAAACATGAATAATTCATTGAAAATGACTGTAAACAGATGAGAACTTGTTTAGAACAGCTGAAAGAGAATCTCCAAGTCAGTTCTTAGTGTAGAAAAGGTAGCTAAGATAAGGGAAATCCTTAATTCCAGTTAAGATCACATGAAACACTCTATGAATCCTATATTCTTTACTTAAAGGAGACTAGAGTGGTAAATGTGTGTTATACAAGGCAGAATACCATTGAAATAGAGAAACAAACAGGTTCGGCAGCTTTGGAAAGCCTTACACTTCACTGAAATGTAGTACTACACTCTATAACACAGTTGAGAGACAATGTTCCCGAGCTGCCTCAGTTCATAACAGTGTGTAGGAAATTGTTTGATAAAGTGGGCAAAGCTTATACTTAGGCCAGAACGCAGAATATAGGAAACTACAAGAAAACATGAATAATTCAGTGAAAATGACTATACACAGATGAGAACTTGTTTAGAACAGATGAAAGAGATTCTCCAAGTCAGTTCTTAGTGTAGAAAAGGTAGCTAAATCCGGGAAATCCTTAATTCGAGTTAAGATAACATCAAACACTGTATGAATCAAATATTGTTTACTTAAAGGAGACTAGAGTGGTAAATGTGTGTTATATAAGGCAGAATACCATTGAAATAGAGAAAGAAACACGTTTGGCAGCTTTGGAAAGCCTTAAACTTCACTGAAATGTAGTACTACACTCTATAACACAGTTGAGAGACAATGTTCCTAGCTCCCTCAATTCATAACAGTGTGTAGGAAGTTGTTTGATAAAGTGGGAAAAGCTTATACATGGGCCAGAAGGCAGAATATAGGAAACTACATGAAAACATGAATAATTAATTGAAAATGACTGTAAACACATGAGAACTTGTTTAGAACAGCTGAAAGAGAATCTCCAAGGCAGTTCTTTGTGTAGAAAAGGTAGCTAAGATCCGGGAAATCCTTAATTCGAATTAAGATCACATGAAACACTGTATGAATCCTATATTCTTTACTTAAAGGAAACTAGAGTGGTAAATGTGTGTTATACAAGGCAGAATACCATTGAAATAGAGAAAGAAACACGTTCGGCAGCTTTGGAAAGGCTTACATTTCACTGAAATGTAGTACTACACTCTATAACACAGTTGAGAGACATTGTTCCCTAGCTGCCTCAGTTCATAACAGAGTGTAGGAAGGTGTTTGATAAAGTAGGCAAAGCTTATACTTGGGCCAGAAGGCAGAATATAGAAAACTACATGAAAACATGAATAATTCAGTGAAAATGACTGTAAACAGATGAGAACTTGTTTAGAACAGATGAAAGAGATTCTCCAAGTCAGTTCTTAGTGTAGAAAAGGTAGCTAAATCCGGGAAATCCTTAATTCGAGTTAAGATAACATCAAACACTGTATGAATCCTATATTCATTACTTAAAGGAGACTAGAGTGGTAAATGTGTGTTATACAAGGCAGAATACCATTGAAATAGAGAAAGAAACAAGTTCGGCAGCTTTGGAAAGCCTTACACTTCACTGAAATGTAGTACTACACTCTATAACACAGTTGAGAGACAATGTTCCCTAGCTCCCTCAGTTCATAACATTGTGTAGGAAGTTGTTTGATAAAGTGGCCAAAGCTTATACTTGGGCCAGAAGGCAGAATATAGGAAACTACATGAAAACATGAATAAATCAGTGAAAATGACCCTAACAGATGAGAACTTGTTTAGAACAGCTGAAAGAGAATCTCCAAGTCAGTTCTTAGTGTAGAAAAGGTAGCTAAGATAAGGAAAATCCTTAATTCGAGTTAAGATAACATCAAACACTGTATGAATCCTATATTCATTACTTAAAGGAGACTAGAGTGGTAAATGTGTGTTATACAAGGCAGAATACCATTGAAATAGAGAAAGAAACACGTTCGGCAGCTTTGGAAAGCCTTACACTACACTGAAATGTAGTACTACACTCTATAACACAGTTGAGAGACATTGTTCCCTAGCTGCCTCAGTTCATAACAGAGTGTAGGAAGTTGTTTGATAAGGTGCCCAAAGCTAATACTTGGGCAAGAAGGCAGAATATAGGAAACTACATGAAAACATGAATAATTCATTGAAAATGACTGTAAACAGATGAGAACTTGTTTAG
This sequence comes from Pipistrellus hanaki, assembly GCF_964339955.1. Classification (NCBI taxonomy): domain Eukaryota; kingdom Metazoa; phylum Chordata; class Mammalia; order Chiroptera; family Vespertilionidae; genus Pipistrellus; species Pipistrellus hanaki. The sequence goes on from NC_140511.1 coordinate 1,579,070, forward strand.
AACAGCTGAAAGAGAATCTCCAAGGCAGTTCTTTGTGTAGAAAAGGTAGCTAAGATCCGGGAAATCCTTAATTCGAATTAAGATCACATGAAACACTGTATGAATCCTATATTCTTTACTTAAAGGAAAATAGAGTGGTAAATGTGTGTTATACAAGGCAGAATACCATTGAAATAGAGAAAGAAACACGTTCGGCAGCTTTGGAAAGGCTTACACTTCACTGAAATGTAGTACTACACTCTATAGCACAGTTGAGAGACATTGTTCCCTAGCTGCCTCAGTTCATAACAGAGTGTAGGAAGGTGTTTGATAAAGTAGGCAAAGCTTATACTTGGGCCAGAAGGCAGAATATAGAAAACTACATGAAAACATGAATAATTCAGTGAAAATGACTGTAAACAGATGAGAACTTGTTTATAACAGCTTAAAGAGAATCTCCAAGTCAGTTCTTAGTGTAGAAAAGGTAGCTAAGATAAGGAAAATCCTTAATTCGAGTTAAGATAACATCAAACACTGTATGAATCCTATATTCTTTACTTAAAGGAAACTAGAGTGGTAAATGTGTGTTATACAAGGCAGAATACCATTGAAATAGAGAAAGAAACAAGTTCGGCAGCTTTGGAAAGCCTTACACTTCACTGAAATGTAGTACTACACTCTATAACACAGTTGAGAGACAATGTTCCCTAGCTCCCTCAGTTCATAACAGTGTGTAGGAAGTTTTTTGATAAAGTGGCCAAAGCTTATACTTGGGCCAGAAGGCAGAATATAGGAAACTACATGAAAACATGAATAATTCATTGAAAATGACTGTAAACAGATGAGAACTTGTTTAGAACAGCTGAAAGAGAATCTCCAAGTCAGTTCTTAGTGTAGAAAAGGTAGCTAAGATAAGGGAAATCCTTAATTCCAGTTAAGATCACATGAAACACTCTATGAATCCTATATTCTTTACTTAAAGGAGACTAGAGTGGTAAATGTGTGTTATACAAGGCAGAATACCATTAAAATAGAGAAACAAACACGTTCGGCAGCTTTGGAAAGCCTTACACTTCACTGAAATGTAGTACTACACTCTATAACACAGTTGAGAGACAATGTTCCCGAGCTGCCTCAGTTCATAACAGTGTGTAGGAAGGTGTTTGATAAAGTGGGCAAAGCTTATACTTGGGCCAGAAGGCAGAATATAGGAAACTACATGAAAACATAAATAATTCAGTGAAAATGACTGTAAACAGATGAGAACTTGTTTAGAACAGATGAAAAATATTCTCCAAGTCAGTTCTTTGTGTAGAAAAGGTAGCTAAGATAAGGAAAATCCTTAATTCGAGTTAAGATAACATCAAACACTGTATGAATCCTATATTCATTACTTAAAGGAGACTAGAGTGGTAAATGTGTGTTATACAAGGCAGAATACCATTGAAATAGAGAAAGAAACAAGTTCGGCAGCTTTGGAAAGCCTTACACTTCACTGAAATGTAGTACTACACTCTATAACACAGTTGAGAGACAATGTTCCCTAGCTGCCTCAGTTCATAACAGTGTGTAGGAAGTTGTTTGATAAAGTGGGCAAAGCTTATACTTGGGCCAGAAGGCAGAATATAGGAAACTACATGAAAACATGAATAATTCAGTGAAAATGACTGTAAACAGATGAGAACTTGTTTAGAACAGCTGAAAGAGAATCTCCAAGTCAGTTCTTAGTGTAGAAAAGGTAGCTAAGATAAGGGAAATCCTTAATTCCAGTTAAGATCACATGAAACACTCTATGAATCCTATATTCTTTACTTAAAGGAGACTAGAGTGGTAAATGTGTGTTATACAATGCAGAATACCATTGAAATAGAGAAACAAACACGTTCGGCAGCTTTGGAAAGCCTTACACTTCACTGAAATGTAGTACTACACTCTATAACACAGTTGAGAGACAATGTTCCCGAGCTGCCTCAGTTCATAACAGTGTGTAGGAAATTGTTTGATAAAGTGGGCAAAGCTTATACTTGGGCCAGAAGGCAGAATATAGGAAACTACATGAAAACATGAATAATTCATTTAAAATGACTGTAAACACATGAGAACTTGTTTAGAACAGCTGAAAGAGAATCTCCAAGTCAGTTCTTAGTGTAGAAAAGGTAGCTAAGATCCGGGAAATCCTTAATTCGAGTTAAGATCACATGAAACACTGTATGAATCCTATATTCTTTACTTAAAGGAAACTAGAGTGGTAAATGTGTGTTATACAAGGCAGAATACCATTGAAATAGAGAAACAAACACGTTCGGCAGCTTTGGAAAGCCTTACACTTCACTGAAATGTAGTACTACACTCTATAACACAGTTGAGAGACAATGTTCCCGAGCTGCCTCAGTTCATAACAGTGTGTAGGAAGTTGTTTGATAATGTGGGCAAAGCTTATACTTGGGCCAGAAGGCAGAATATAGGAAACTACATGAAAACATGAATAATTCAGTGAAAATGACTGTAAACAGATGAGAACTTGTTTAGAACAGATGAAAGAGATTCTCCAAGTCAGTTCTTAGTGTAGAAAAGGTAGCTAAATCCGGGAAATCCTTAATTCGAGTTAAGATAACATCAAAAACTGTATGAATCCTATATTCATTACTTAAAGGAGACTAGAGTGGTAAATGTGTGTTATACAAGGCAGAATACCATTGAAATAGAGAAAGAAACACTTTCGGGAGCTTTGAAAAGCCTTACACTTCACTGAAATGTAGTACTACACTCTATAACACAGTTGAGAGACAATGTTCCCTAGCTGCCTCAGTTCATAACAGTGTGTAGGAAGTAGTTTGATAAAGTGGGCAAAGCTTATACTTGGGCCAGAAGGCAGAATATAGGAAACTACATGAAAACACTAATAATTCAGTGAAAATGACTGTAAACAGATGAGAACTTGTTTCGAACAGCTGAAAGAGAATCTCCAAGTCAGTTCTTACTGTAGAAAAGGTAGCTAAGATAAGGAAAATCCTTAATACCAGTTAAGATCCCATGAAACACTGTATGAATCCTATATTCTTTACTTAAATGAGACTAGAGTGGTAAATGTGTATTATATAAGGCAGAATACCATTGAAATAGAGAAAGAAACACATTCGGCAGCTTTGGAAAGCCTTACACTTCACTGAAATGTAGTACTACACTCTATAACACAGTTGAGAGACAATGTTCCCGAGCTCCCGTAGTTCATAACAGTGTGTAGGAAGTTGTTTGATAAAGTGGGCAAAGCTTATACTTGGGCCAGAAGGCAGAATATAGGAAACTACATGAAAACATGAATAATTCATTGAAAATGACTGTAAACAGATGAGAACTTGTTTAGAACAGCTGAAAGAGAATCTCCAAGTCAGTTCTTAGTGTAGAAAAGGTAGCTAAGATAAGGGAAATCCTTAATTCCAGTTAAGATCACATGAAACACTCTATGAATCCTATATTCTTTACTTAAAGGAGACTAGAGTGGTAAATGTGTGTTATACAAGGCAGAATACCATTAAAATAGAGAAACAAACACGTTCGGCAGCTTTGGAAAGCCTTACACTTCACTGAAATGTAGTACTACACTCTATAACACAGTTGAGAGACAATGTTCCCGAGCTGCCTCAGTTCATAACAGTGTGTAGGAAGGTGTTTGATAAAGTGGGCAAAGCTTATACTTGGGCCAGAAGGCAGAATATAGGAAACTACATGAAAACATAAATAATTCAGTGAAAATGACTGTAAACAGATGAGAACTTGTTTAGAACAGATGAAAAATATTCTCCAAGTCAGTTCTTTGTGTAGAAAAGGTAGCTAAGATAAGGAAAATCCTTAATTCGAGTTAAGATAACATCAAACACTGTATGAATCCTATATTCATTACTTAAAGGAGACTAGAGTGGTAAATGTGTGTTATACAAGGCAGAATACCATTGAAATAGAGAAAGAAACAAGTTCGGCAGCTTTGGAAAGCCTTACACTTCACTGAAATGTAGTACTACACTCTATAACACAGTTGAGAGACAATGTTCCCTAGCTGCCTCAGTTCATAACAGTGTGTAGGAAGTTGTTTGATAAAGTGGGCAAAGCTTATACTTGGGCCAGAAGGCAGAATATAGGAAACTACATGAAAACATGAATAATTCAGTGAAAATGACTGTAAACAGATGAGAACTTGTTTAGAACAGCTGAAAGAGAATCTCCAAGTCAGTTCTTAGTGTAGAAAAGGTAGCTAAGATAAGGGAAATCCTTAATTCCAGTTAAGATCACATGAAACACTCTATGAATCCTATATTCTTTACTTAAAGGAGACTAGAGTGGTAAATGTGTGTTATACAATGCAGAATACCATTGAAATAGAGAAACAAACACGTTCGGCAGCTTTGGAAAGCCTTACACTTCACTGAAATGTAGTACTACACTCTATAACACAGTTGAGAGACAATGTTCCCGAGCTGCCTCAGTTCATAACAGTGTGTAGGAAATTGTTTGATAAAGTGGGCAAAGCTTATACTTGGGCCAGAAGGCAGAATATAGGAAACTACATGAAAACATGAATAATTCATTTAAAATGACTGTAAACACATGAGAACTTGTTTAGAACAGCTGAAAGAGAATCTCCAAGTCAGTTCTTAGTGTAGAAAAGGTAGCTAAGATCCGGGAAATCCTTAATTCGAGTTAAGATCACATGAAACACTGTATGAATCCTATATTCTTTACTTAAAGGAAACTAGAGTGGTAAATGTGTGTTATACAAGGCAGAATACCATTGAAATAGAGAAACAAACACGTTCGGCAGCTTTGGAAAGCCTTACACTTCACTGAAATGTAGTACTACACTCTATAACACAGTTGAGAGACAATGTTCCCGAGCTGCCTCAGTTCATAACAGTGTGTAGGAAGTTGTTTGATAATGTGGGCAAAGCTTATACTTGGGCCAGAAGGCAGAATATAGGAAACTACATGAAAACATGAATAATTCAGTGAAAATGACTGTAAACAGATGAGAACTTGTTTAGAACAGATGAAAGAGATTCTCCAAGTCAGTTCTTAGTGTAGAAAAGGTAGCTAAATCCGGGAAATCCTTAATTCGAGTTAAGATAACATCAAAAACTGTATGAATCCTATATTCATTACTTAAAGGAGACTAGAGTGGTAAATGTGTGTTATACAAGGCAGAATACCATTGAAATAGAGAAAGAAACACTTTCGGGAGCTTTGAAAAGCCTTACACTTCACTGAAATGTAGTACTACACTCTATAACACAGTTGAGAGACAATGTTCCCTAGCTGCCTCAGTTCATAACAGTGTGTAGGAAGTAGTTTGATAAAGTGGGCAAAGCTTATACTTGGGCCAGAAGGCAGAATATAGGAAACTACATGAAAACACGAATAATTCAGTGAAAATGACTGTAAACAGATGAGAACTTGTTTCGAACAGCTGAAAGAGAATCTCCAAGTCAGTTCTTACTGTAGAAAAGGTAGCTAAGATAAGGAAAATCCTTAATACCAGTTAAGATCCCATGAAACACTGTATGAATCCTATATTCTTTACTTAAATGAGACTAGAGTGGTAAATGTGTATTATATAAGGCAGAATACCATTGAAATAGAGAAAGAAACACATTCGGCAGCTTTGGAAAGCCTTACACTTCACTGAAATGTAGTACTACACTCTATAACACAGTTGAGAGACAATGTTCCCGAGCTCCCGTAGTTCATAACAGTGTGTAGGAAGTTGTTTGATAAAGTGGGCAAAGCTTATACTTGGGCCAGAAGGCAGAATATAGGAAACTACATGAAAACATGAATAATTCATTGAAAATGACTGTAAACAGATGAGAACTTGTTTAGAACAGCTGAAAGAGAATCTCCAAGTCAGTTCTTAGTGTAGAAAAGGTAGCTAAGATAAGGGAAATCCTTAATTCCAGTTAAGATCCCATGAAACACTGAATGAATCCTATATTCTTTACTTAAAGGAGACTAGAGTGGTAAATGTGTGTTATATAAGGCAGAATACCATTGAAATAGAGAAAGAAACACTTTCGGGAGCTTTGGAAAGCCTTACACTTCACTGAAATGTAGTACTACACTCTATAACACAGTTGAGAGACAATGTTCCCTAGCTGCCTCAGTTCATAACAGGGTGTAGGAAGTTGTTTGATAAAGTGGCCAAAGCTTATACTTGGGCCAGAAGGCAGAATATAGGAAATTACATGAAAACTTGAATAATTCAGTGGAAATGCCTGTAAACAGATGAGAACTTGTTTAGAAGAGCTGAAAGAGAATCTCCAAGTCAGTTCTTAGTGTAGAAAATGTAGCTAAAATCCGGGAAATCCTTAATTCGAGTTAAGATCACATGAAACACTGTATGAGTCCTATATTCATTACTTAAAGGAGACTAGAGTGGTAAATGTGTGTTATACAAGGCAGAATACCATTGAAATAGAGAAAGAAACACGTTTGGCAGCTTTGGAAAGCCTTATACTTCACTGAAATGTAGTACTACACTCTATAACACAGTTGAGAGACAATGTTCCTAGCTCCCTCAGTTCATAACAGTGTGTAGGAAGTTGTTTGATAAAGTGGGAAAAGCTTATACATGGGCCAGAAGGCAGAATATAGGAAACTACATGAAAACATAAATAATTAATTGAAAATGACTGTAAACACATGAGAACTTGTTTAGAACAGCTGAAAGAGAATCTCCAAGGCAGTTCTTTGTGTAGAAAAGGTAGCTAAGATCCGGGAAATCCTTAATTCGAATTAAGATCACATGAAACACTGTATGAATCCTATATTCTTTACTTAAAGGAAACTAGAGTGGTAAATGTGTGTTATACAAGGCAGAATACCATTGAAATAGAGAAACAAACACGTTCGGCAGCTTTGGAAAGCCTTACACTTCACTGAAATGTAGTACTACACTCTATAACACAGTTGAGAGACAATGTTCCCGAGCTGCCTCAGTTCATAACAGTGTGTAGGAAGTTGTTTGATAAAGTGGGCAAAGCTTATACTTGGGCCAGAAGGCAGAATATAGGAAACTACAAGAAAACATGAATAATTCAGTGAAAATGACTGTAAACAGATGAGAACTTGTTTAGAACAGATGAAAGAGATTCTCCAAGTCAGTTCTTAGTGTAGAAAAGGTAGCTAAATCCGGGAAATCCTTAATTCGAGTTAAGATAACATCAAACACTGTATGAATCCTATATTCTTTACTTAAAGGAAACTAGAGTGGTTAATGTGTGTTATACAAGGCAGAATACCATTGAAATAGAGAAAGAAACACGTTCGGCAGCTTTGGAAAGCCTTACACTTCACTGAAATGTAGTACTACACTCTATAACACAGTTCAAAGACAATGTTCCCTAGCTCCCTCAGTTCATAACAGTGTGTAGGAAGTTGTTTGATAAGGTGGGCAAAGCTTATACTTGGGCCAGAAGGCAGAATATAGGAAACTACATGAAAACATGAATAATTCATTGAAAATGACTGTAAACAGATGAGAACTTGTTGAGAACAGCTGAAAGAGAATCTCCAAGTCAGTTCTTAGTGTAGAAAAGGTAGCTAAGATAAGGGAAATCCTTAATTCCAGTTAAGATCACATGAAACACTCTATGAATCCTATATTCTTTACTTAAAGGAGACTAGAGTGGTAAATGTGTGTTATACAAGGCAGAATATCATTGAAATAGAGAAACAAACACGTTCGGCAGCTTTGGAATGCCTTACACTTCACTGAAATGTAGTACTACACTCTATAACACAGTTGAGAGACAATGTTCCCGAGCTGCCTCAGTTCATAACAGTGTGTAGGAAATTGTTTGATAAAGTGGGCAAAGCTTATACTTGGGCCAGAAGGCAGAATATAGGAAACTACAAGAAAACATGAATAATTCAGTGAAAATGACTGTAAACAGATGAGAACTTGTTTAGAACAGATGAAAGAGATTCTCCAAGTCAGTTCTTAGTGTAGAAAAGGTAGCTAAATCCGGGAAATCCTTAATTCGAGTTAAGATAACATCAAACACTGTATGAATCAAATATTGTTTACTTAAAGGAGACTAGAGTGGTAAATGTGTGTTATATAAGGCAGAATACCATTGAAATAGAGAAAGAAACACGTTTGGCAGCTTTGGAAAGCCTTAAACTTCACTGAAATGTAGTACTACACTCTATAACACAGTTGAGAGACAATGTTCCTAGCTCCCTCAATTCATAACAGTGTGTAGGAAGTTGTTTGATAAAGTGGGAAAAGCTTATACATGGGCCAGAAGGCAGAATATAGGAAACTACATGAAAACATGAATAATTAATTGAAAATGACTGTAAACACATGAGAACTTGTTTAGAACAGCTGAAAGAGAATCTCCAAGGCAGTTCTTTGCGTAGAAAAGGTAGCTAAGATCCGGGAAATCCTTAATTCGAATTAAGATCACATGAAACACTGTATGAATCCTATATTCTTTACTTAAATGAAACTAGAGTGGTAAATGTGTGTTATACAAGGCAGAATACCATTGAAATAGAGAAAGAAACACTTTCGGCAGCTTTGGAAAGGCTTACACTTCACTGAAATGTAGTACTACACTCTATAACACAGTTGAGAGACAATGTTCCCTTGCTGCCTCAGTTCATAACAGAGTGTAGGAAGGTGTTTGATAAAGTGGGCAAAGCTTATACTTGGGCCAGAAGGCAGAATATAGGAAACTACAAGAAAACATGAATAATTCAGTGAAAATGACTGTAAACAGATGAGAACTTGTTTAGAACAGATGAAAGAGATTCTCCAAGTCAGTTCTTAGTGTAGAAAAGGTAGCTAAATCCGGGAAATCCTTAATTCGAGTTAAGATAACATAAAACACTGTATGAATCCTATATTCATTACTTAAAGGAGACTAGAGTGGTAAATGTGTGTTATACAAGGCAGAATACCATTGAAATAGAGAAAGAAACACGTTCGGCAGCTTTGGAAAGGCTTACACTTCACTGAAATGTAGTACTACACTCTATAACACAGTTGAGAGACATTGTTCCCTAGCTGCCTCAGTTCATAACAGAGTGTAGGAAGGTGTTTGATAAAGTAGGCAAAGCTTATACTTGGGCCAGAAGGCAGAATATAGAAAACTACATGAAAACATGAATAATTCAGTGAAAATGACTGTAAACAGATGAGAACTTGTTTAGAACAGATGAAAGAGATTCTCCAAGTCAGTTCTTAGTGTAGAAAAGGTAGCTAAATCCGGGAAATCCTTAATTCGAGTTAAGATAACATCAAACACTGTATGAATCAAATATTGTTTACTTAAAGGAGACTAGAGTGGTAAATGTGTGTTATGTAAGGCAGAATACCATTGAAATAGAGAAAGAAACACGTTTGGCAGCTTTGGAAAGCCTTACACTTCACTGAAATGTAGTACTACACTCTATAACGCAGTTGAGAGACAATGTTCCTAACTCCCTCAGTTCATAACAGTGTGTAGGAAGTTGTTTGATAAAGTGGGAAAAGCTTATACATGGGCCAGAAGGCTGAATATAGGAAACTACATGAAAACATGAATAATTAATTGAAAATGACTGTAAACACATGAGAACTTGTTTAGAACAGCTGAAAGAGAATCTCCAAGGCAGTTCTTTGTGTAGAAAAGGTAGCTAAGATCCGGGAAATCATTAATTCGAATTAAGATCACATGAAACACTGTATGAATCCTATATTCTTTACTTAAAGGAAACTAGAGTGGTAAATGTGTGTTATACAAGGCAGAATACCATTGAAATAGAAACAAACACGTTCGGCAGCTTTGGAAAGCCTTACACTTCACTGAAATGTAGTACTACACTCTATAACACAGTTGAGAGACAATGTTCCCTAGCTGCCTCAGTTCATAACAGTGTGTAGGAAGTTGTTTGATAAAGTGGGCAAAGCTTATACTTGGGCCAGAAGGCAGAATATAGGAAACTACAAGAAAACATGAATAATTCAGTGAAAATGACTGTAAACAGATGAGAACTTGTTTAGAACAGATGAAAGAGATTCTCCAAGTCAGTTCTTAGTGTAGAAAAGGTAGCTAAATCCGGGAAATCCTTAATTCGAGTTAAGATAACATCAAACACTGTATGAATCCTATATTCTTTACTTAAAGGAAACTAGAGTGGTAAATGTGTGTTATACAAGGCAGAATACCATTGAAATAGAGAAAGAAACAAGTTCGGCAGCTTTGGAAAGCCTTACACTTCACTGAAATGTAGTACTACACTCTATAACACAGTTGAGAGACAATGTTCCCTAGCTCCCTCAGTTCACAACAGTGTGTAGGAAGTTGTTTGATAAAGTGGCCAAAGCTTATACTTGGGCCAGAAGGCAGAATATAGGAAACTACATGAAAACATGAATAATTCAGTGAAAATGACTGTAAACAGATGAGAACTTGTTTAGAACAGCTTAAAGAGAATCTCCAAGTCAGTTCTTAGTGTAGAAAAGGTAGCTAAGATAAGGAAAATCCTTAATTCGAGTTAAGATAACATCAAACACTGTATGAATCCTATATTCATTACTTAAAGGAGACTAGAGTGGTAAATGTGTGTTATACAAGGCAGAATACCATTGAAATAGAGAAAGAAACACGTTCGGCAGCTTTGGAAAGCCTTACACTTCACTGAAATGTAGTACTACACTCTATAACACAGTTCAAAGACAATGTTCCCTAGCTCCCTCAGTTCATAACAGTGTGTAGGAAGTTGTTTGATAAGGTGGGCAAAGCTTATACTTGGGCCAGAAGGCAGAATATAGGAAACTACATGAAAACATGAATAATTCATTGAAAATGACTGTAAACAGATGAGAACTTGTTTAGAACAGCTGAAAGAGAATCTCCAAGTCAGTTCTTAGTGTAGAAAAGGTAGCTAAGATAAGGGAAATCCTTAATTCCAGTTAAGATCACATGAAACACTCTATGAATCCTATATTCTTTACTTAAAAGAGACTAGAGTGGTAAATGTGTGTTATACAAGGCAGAATACCATTGAAATAGAGAAACAAACACGTTCGGCAGCTTTGGAAAGCCTTACACTTCACTGAAATGTAGTACTACACTCTATAACACAGTTGAGAGACAATGTTCCCGAGCTGCCTCAGTTCATAACAGTGTGTAGGAAATTGTTTGATAAAGTGGGCAAAGCTTATACTTGGGCCAGAAGGCAGAATATAGGAAACTACAAGAAAACATGAATAATTCAGTGAAAATGACTGTAAACAGATGAGAACTTGTTTAGAACAGATGAAAGAGATTCTCCAAGTCAGTTCTTAGTGTAGAAAAGGTAGCTAAATCCGGGAAATCCTTAATTCGAGTTAAGATAACATCAAACACTGTATGAATCAAATATTGTTTACTTAAAGGAGACTAGAGTGGTAAATGTGTGTTATATAAGGCAGAATACCATTGAAATAGAGAAAGAAACACGTTTGGCAGCTTTGGAAAGCCTTAAACTTCACTGAAATGTAGTACTACACTCTATAACACAGTTGAGAGACAATGTTCCTAGCTCCCTCAATTCATAACAGTGTGTAGGAAGTTGTTTGATAAAGTGGGAAAAGCTTATACATGGGCCAGAAGGCAGAATATAGGAAACTACATGAAAACATGAATAATTAATTGAAAATGACTGTAAACACATGAGAACTTGTTTAGAACAGCTGAAAGAGAATCTCCAAGGCAGTTCTTTGCGTAGAAAAGGTAGCTAAGATCCGGGAAATCCTTAATTCGAATTAAGATCACATGAAACACTGTATGAATCCTATATTCTTTACTTAAACGAAACTAGAGTGGTAAATGTGTGTTATACAAGGCAGAATACCATTGAAATAGAGAAAGAAACACGTTCGGCAGCTTTGGAAATGCTTACACTTCACTGAAATGTAGTACTACACTCTATAACACAGTTGAGAGACATTGTTCCCTAGTTGCCTCAGTTCATAACAGAGTGTAGGAAGGTGTTTGATAAAGTAGGCAAAGCTTATACTTGGGCCAGAAGGCAGAATATAGAAAACTACATGAAAACATGAATAATTCAGTGAAAATGACTGTAAACAGATGAGAACTTGTTTATAACAGCTTAAAGACAATCTCCAAGTCAGTTCTTAGTGTAGAAAAGGTAGCTAAGATAAGGAAAATCCTTAATTCGAGTTAAGATAACATCAAACACTGTATGAATCCTATATTCTTTACTTAAAGGAAACTAGAGTGGTAAATGTGTGTTATACAAGGCAGAATACCATTGAAATAGAGAAAGAAACACTTTCGGCAGCTTTGGAAAGGCTTACACTTCACTGAAATGTAGAACTACACTCTATAACACAGTTGAGAGACAATGTTCCCTAGCTGCCTCAGTTCATAACAGTGTGTAGGAAGTTGTTTGATAAAGTGGGCAAAGCTTATACTTGGGCCAGAAGGCAGAATATAGGAAACTACAAGAAAACATGAATAATTCAGTGAAAATGACTGTAAACAGATGAGAACTTGTTTAGAACAGATGAAAGAGATTCTCCAAGTCAGTTCTTAGTGTAGAAAAGGTAGCTAAATCCGGGAAATCCTTAATTCGAGTTAAGATAACATCAAACACTGTATGAATCCTATATTCTTTACTTAAAGGAAACTAGAGTGGTAAATGTGTGTTATACAAGGCAGAATACCATTGAAATAGAGAAAGAAACAAGTTCGGCAGCTTTGGAAAGCCTTACACTTCACTGAAATGTAGTACTACACTCTATAACACAGTTGAGAGACAATGTTCCTTAGCTCCCTCAGTTCACAACAGTGTGTAGGAAGTTGTTTGATAAAGTGGCCAAAGCTTATACTTGGGCCAGAAGGCAGAATATAGGAAACTACATGAAAACATGAATAATTCAGTGAAAATGACTGTAAACAGATGAGAACTTGTTTAGAACAGCTTAAAGAGAATCTCCAAGTCAGTTCTTAGTGTAGAAAAGGTAGCTAAGATAAGGAAAATCCTTAATTCGAGTTAAGATAACATCAAACTCTGTATGAATCCTATATTCATTACTTAAAGGAGACTAGAGTGGTAAATGTGTGTTATACAAGGCAGAATACCATTGAAATAGAGAAAGAAACACGTTCGGCAGCTTTGGAAAGCCTTACCCTTCACTGAAATGTAGTACTACACTCTATAACACAGTTCAAAGACAATGTTCCCTAGCTCCCTCAGTTCATAACAGTGTGTAGGAAGTTGTTTGATAAGGTGGGCAAAGCTTATACTTGGGCCAGAAGGCAGAATATAGGAAACTACATGAAAACATGAATAATTCATTGAAAATGACTGTAAACAGATGAGAACTTGTTTAGAACAGCTGAAAGAGAATCTCCAAGTCAGTTCTTAGTGTAGAAAAGGTAGCTAAGATAAGGGAAATCCTTAATTCCAGTTAAGATCACATGAAACACTCTATGAATCCTATATTCTTTACTTAAAAGAGACTAGAGTGGTAAATGTGTGTTATACAAGGCAGAATACCATTGAAATAGAGAAACAAACACGTTCGGCAGCTTTGGAAAGCCTTACACTTCACTGAAATGTAGTACTACACTCTATAACACAGTTGAGAGACAATGTTCCCGAGCTGCCTCAGTTCATAACAGTGTGTAGGAAATTGTTTGATAAAGTGGGCAAAGCTTATACTTGGGCCAGAAGGCAGAATATAGGAAACTACAAGAAAACATGAATAATTCAGTGAAAATGACTGTAAACAGATGAGAACTTGTTTAGAACAGATGAAAGAGATTCTCCAAGTCAGTTCTTAGTGTAGAAAAGGTAGCTAAATCCGGGAAATCCTTAATTCGAGTTAAGATAACATCAAACACTGTATGAATCAAATATTGTTTACTTAAAGGAGACTAGAGTGGTAAATGTGTGTTATATAAGGCAGAATACCATTGAAATAGAGAAAGAAACACGTTTGGCAGCTTTGGAAAGCCTTAAACTTCACTGAAATGTAGTACTACACTCTATAACACAGTTGAGAGACAATGTTCCTAGCTCCCTCAATTCATAACAGTGTGTAGGAAGTTGTTTGATAAAGTGGGAAAAGCTTATACATGGGCCAGAAGGCAGAATATAGGAAACTACATGAAAACATGAATAATTAATTGAAAATGACTGTAAACACATGAGAACTTGTTTAGAACAGCTGAAAGAGAATCTCCAAGGCAGTTCTTTGCGTAGAAAAGGTAGCTAAGATCCGGGAAATCCTTAATTCGAATTAAGATCACATGAAACACTGTATGAATCCTATATTCTTTACTTAAACGAAACTAGAGTGGTAAATGTGTGTTATACAAGGCAGAATACCATTGAAATAGAGAAAGAAACACGTTCGGCAGCTTTGGAAATGCTTACACTTCACTGAAATGTAGTACTACACTCTATAACACAGTTGAGAGACATTGTTCCCTAGTTGCCTCAGTTCATAACAGAGTGTAGGAAGGTGTTTGATAAAGTAGGCAAAGCTTATACTTGGGCCAGAAGGCAGAATATAGAAAACTACATGAAAACATGAATAATTCAGTGAAAATGACTGTAAACAGATGAGAACTTGTTTATAACAGCTTAAAGACAATCTCCAAGTCAGTTCTTAGTGTAGAAAAGGTAGCTAAGATAAGGAAAATCCTTAATTCGAGTTAAGATAACATCAAACACTGTATGAATCCTATATTCTTTACTTAAAGGAAACTAGAGTGGTAAATGTGTGTTATACAAGGCAGAATACCATTGAAATAGAGAAAGAAACACTTTCGGCAGCTTTGGAAAGGCTTACACTTCACTGAAATGTAGAACTACACTCTATAACACAGTTGAGAGACAATGTTCCCTAGCTGCCTCAGTTCATAACAGTGTGTAGGAAGTTGTTTGATAAAGTGGGCAAAGCTTATACTTGGGCCAGAAGGCAGAATATAGGAAACTACAAGAAAACATGAATAATTCAGTGAAAATGACTGTAAACAGATGAGAACTTGTTTAGAACAGATGAAAGAGATTCTCCAAGTCAGTTCTTAGTGTAGAAAAGGTAGCTAAATCCGGGAAATCCTTAATTCGAGTTAAGATAACATCAAACACTGTATGAATCCTATATTCTTTACTTAAAGGAAACTAGAGTGGTAAATGTGTGTTATACAAGGCAGAATACCATTGAAATAGAGAAAGAAACAAGTTCGGCAGCTTTGGAAAGCCTTACACTTCACTGAAATGTAGTACTACACTCTATAACACAGTTGAGAGACAATGTTCCTTAGCTCCCTCAGTTCACAACAGTGTGTAGGAAGTTGTTTGATAAAGTGGCCAAAGCTTATACTTGGGCCAGAAGGCAGAATATAGGAAACTACATGAAAACATGAATAATTCAGTGAAAATGACTGTAAACAGATGAGAACTTGTTTAGAACAGCTTAAAGAGAATCTCCAAGTCAGTTCTTAGTGTAGAAAAGGTAGCTAAGATAAGGAAAATCCTTAATTCGAGTTAAGATAACATCAAACTCTGTATGAATCCTATATTCATTACTTAAAGGAGACTAGAGTGGTAAATGTGTGTTATACAAGGCAGAATACCATTGAAATAGAGAAAGAAACACGTTCGGCAGCTTTGGAAAGCCTTACCCTTCACTGAAATGTAGTACTACACTCTATAACACAGTTCAAAGACAATGTTCCCTAGCTCCCTCAGTTCATAACAGTGTGTAGGAAGTTGTTTGATAAGGTGGGCAAAGCTTATACTTGGGCCAGAAGGCAGAATATAGGAAACTACATGAAAACATGAATAATTCATTGAAAATGACTGTAAACAGATGAGAACTTGTTTAGAACAGCTGAAAGAGAATCTCCAAGTCAGTTCTTAGTGTAGAAAAGGTAGCTAAGATAAGGGAAATCCTTAATTCCAGTTAAGATCACATGAAACACTCTATGAATCCTATATTCTTTACTTAAAAGAGACTAGAGTGGTAAATGTGTGTTATACAAGGCAGAATACCATTGAAATAGAGAAACAAACACGTTCGGCAGCTTTGGAAAGCCTTACACTTCACTGAAATGTAGTACTACACTCTATAACACAGTTGAGAGACAATGTTCCCGAGCTGCCTCAGTTCATAACAGTGTGTAGGAAATTGTTTGATAAAGTGGGCAAAGCTTATACTTGGGCCAGAAGGCAGAATATAGGAAACTACAAGAAAACATGAATAATTCAGTGAAAATGACTGTAAACAGATGAGAACTTGTTTAGAACAGATGAAAGAGATTCTCCAAGTCAGTTCTTAGTGTAGAAAAGGTAGCTAAATCCGGGAAATCCTTAATTCGAGTTAAGATAACATCAAACACTGTATGAATCAAATATTGTTTACTTAAAGGAGACTAGAGTGGTAAATGTGTGTTATATAAGGCAGAATACCATTGAAATAGAGAAAGAAACACGTTTGGCAGCTTTGGAAAGCCTTAAACTTCACTGAAATGTAGTACTACACTCTATAACACAGTTGAGAGACAATGTTCCTAGCTCCCTCAATTCATAACAGTGTGTAGGAAGTTGTTTGATAAAGTGGGAAAAGCTTATACATGGGCCAGAAGGCAGAATATAGGAAACTACATGAAAACATGAATAATTAATTGAAAATGACTGTAAACACATGAGAACTTGTTTAGAACAGCTGAAAGAGAATCTCCAAGGCAGTTCTTTGTGTAGAAAAGGTAGCTAAGATCCGGGAAATCCTTAATTCGAATTAAGATCACATGAAACACTGTATGAATCCTATATTCTTTACTTAAAGGAAACTAGAGTGGTAAATGTGTGTTATACAAGGCAGAATACCATTGAAATAGAGAAAGAAACACGTTCGGCAGCTTTGGAAATGCTTACACTTCACTGAAATGTAGTACTACACTCTATAACACAGTTGAGAGACATTGTTCCCTAGCTGCCTCAGTTCATAACAGAGTGTAGGAAGGTGTTTGATAAAGAAGGCAAAGCTTATACTTGGGCCAGAAGGCAGAATATAGAAAACTACATGAAAACATGAATAATTCAGTGAAAATGACTGTAAACAGATGAGAACTTGTTTAAAACAGCTTAAAGAGAATCTCCAAGTCAGTTCTTAGTGTAGAAAAGGTAGCTAAGATAAGGAAAATCCTTAATTCGAGTTAAGATAACATCAAACACTGTATGAATCCTATATTCTTTACTTAAAGGAAACTAGAGTGGTAAATGTGTGTTATACAACGCAGAATACCATTGAAATAGAGAAAGAAGCACTTTCGGAAGCTTTGAAAAGGCTTACACTTCACTGAAATGTAGAACTACACTCTATAACACAGTTGAGAGACATTGTTCCCTAGCTGCCTCAGTTCATAACAGAGTGTAGCAAGGTGTTTGATAAAGTGGGCAAAGCTTATACTTGGGCCAGAAGGCAGAATATAGGAAACTACAAGAAAACATGAATAATTCAGTGAAAATGACTGTAAACAGATGAGAACTTGTTTATAACAGCTTAAAGAGATTCTCCAAGTCAGTTCTTAGTGTAGAAAAGGTAGCTAAATCCGGGAAATCCTTAATTCGAGTTAAGATAACATCAAACACTGTATGAATCCTATATTCATTACTTAAAGGAGACTAGAGTGGAAAATGTGTGTTATACAAGGCAGAATACCATTGAAATAGAGAAAGAAACACGTTTGGCAGCTTTGGAAAGCCTTAAACTTCACTGAAATGTAGTACTACACTCTATAACACAGTTGAGAGACAATGTTCCTAGCTCCCTCAATTCATAACAGTGTGTAGGAAGTTGTTTGATAAAGAGGGAAAAGCTTATACATGGGCCAGAAGGCAGAATATAGGAAACTACATGAAAACATGAATAATTAATTGAAAATGACTGTAAACACATGAGAACTTGTTTAGAACAGCTGAAAGAGAATCTCCAAGGCAGTTCTTTGTGTAGAAAAGGTAGCTAAGATCCGGGAAATCCTTAATTCGAATTAAGATCACATGAAACACTGTATGAATCCTATATTCTTTACTTAAAGGAAACTAGAGTGGTAAATGTGTGTTATACAAGGCAGAATACCATTGAAATAGAGAAAGAAACACGTTCGGCAGCTTTGGAAATGCTTACACTTCACTGAAATGTAGTACTACACTCTATAACACAGTTGAGAGACATTGTTCACTAGCTGCCTCAGTTCATAACAGAGTGTAGGAAGGTGTTTGATAAAGTAGGCAAAGCTTATACTTGGGCCAGAAGGCAGAATATAGAAAACTACATGAAAACATGAATAATTCAGTGAAAATGACTGTAAACAGATGAGAACTTGTTTATAACAGCTTAAAGAGAATCTCCAAGTCAGTTCTTAGTGTAGAAAAGGTAGCTAAGATAAGGAAAATCCTTAATTCGAGTTAAGATAACATCAAACACTGTATGAATCCTATATTCTTTACTTAAAGGAAACTAGAGTGGTAAATGTGTGTTATACAAGGCAGAATACCATTGAAATAGAGAAAGAAACACTTTCGGCAGCTTTGGAAAGGCTTACACTTCACTGAAATGTAGAACTACACTCTATAACACAGTTGAGAGACAATGTTCCCTAGCTGCCTCAGTTCATAACAGTGTGTAGGAAGTTGTTTGATAAAGTGGGCAAAGCTTATACTTGGGCCAGAAGGCAGAATATAGGAAACTACAAGAAAACATGAATAATTCAGTGAAAATGACTGTAAACAGATGAGAACTTGTTTAGAACAGATGAAAGAGATTCTCCAAGTCAGTTCTTAGTGTAGAAAAGGTAGCTAAATCCGGGAAATCCTTAATTCGAGTTAAGATAACATCAAACACTGTATGAATCCTATATTCTTTACTTAAAGGAAACTAGAGTGGTAAATGTGTGTTATACAAGGCAGAATACCATTGAAATAGAGAAAGAAACAAGTTCGGCAGCTTTGGAAAGCCTTACACTTCACTGAAATGTAGTACTACACTCTATAACACAGTTGAGAGACAATGTTCCCGAGCTGCCTCAGTTCATAACAGTGTGTAGGAAATTTTTTGATAAAGTTGGCAAAGCTTATACTTGGGCCAGAAGGCAGAATATAGGAAACTACAAGAAAACATGAATAATTCAGTGAAAATGACTGTAAACAGATGAGAACTTGTTTAGAACAGATGAAAGAGATTCTCCAAGTCAGTTCTTAGTGTAGAAAAGGTAGCTAAATCCGGGAAATCCTTAATTCGAGTTAAGATAACATCAAACACTGTATGAATCAAATATTGTTTACTTAAAGGAGACTAGAGTGGTAAATGTGTGTTATATAAGGCAGAATACCATTGAAATAGAGAAAGAAACACGTTTGGCAGCTTTGGAAAGCCTTAAACTTCACTGAAATGTAGTACTACACTCTATAACACAGTTGAGAGACAATGTTCCTAGCTCCCTCAATTCATAACAGTGTGTAGGAAGTTGTTTGATAAAGTGGGAAAAGCTTATACATGGGCCAGAAGGCAGAATATAGGAAACTACATGAAAACATGAATAATTAATTGAAAATGACTGTAAACACATGAGAACTTGTTTAGAACAGCTGAAAGAGAATCTCCAAGGCAGTTCTTTGTGTAGAAAAGGTAGCTAAGATCCGGGAAATCCTTAATTCGAATTAAGATCACATGAAACACTGTATGAATCCTATATTCTTTACTTAAAGGAAACTAGAGTGGTAAATGTGTGTTATACAAGGCAGAATACCATTGAAATAGAGAAAGAAACACGTTCGGCAGCTTTGGAAATGCTTACACTTCACTGAAATGTAGTACTACACTCTATAACACAGTTGAGAGACATTGTTCCCTAGCTGCCTCAGTTCATAACAGAGTGTAGGAAGGTGTTTGATAAAGAAGGCAAAGCTTATACTTGGGCCAGAAGGCAGAATATAGAAAACTACATGAAAACATGAATAATTCAGTGAAAATGACTGTAAACAGATGAGAACTTGTTTATAACAGCTTAAAGAGAATCTCCAAGTCAGTTCTTAGTGTAGAAAAGGTAGCTAAGATAAGGAAAATCCTTAATTCGAGTTAAGATAACATCAAACACTGTATGAATCCTATATTCATTACTTAAAGGAGACTAGAGTGGTAAATGTGTGTTATACAAGGCAGAATACCATTGAAATAGAGAAAGAAACACGTTCGGCAGCTTTGGAAAGCCTTACACTTCACTGAAATGTAGTACTACACTCTATAACACAGTTCAAAGACAATGTTCCCTAGCTCCCTCAGTTCATAACAGTGTGTAGGAAGTTGTTTGATAAGGTGGGCAAAGCTTATACTTGTGCCAGAAGGCAGAATATAGGAAACTACATGAAAACATGAATAATTCATTGAAAATGACTGTAAACAGATGAGAACTTGTTTAGAACAGCTGAAAGAGAATCTCCAATTCAGTTCTTAGTGTAGAAAAGGTAGCTAAGATAAGGGAAATCCTTAATTCCAGTTAAGATCACATGAAACACTCTATGAATCCTATATTCTTTACTTAAAAGAGAATAGAGTGGTAAATGTGTGTTATACAAGGCAGAATACCATTGAAATAGAGAAACAAACACGTTCGGCAGCTTTGGAAAGCCTTACACTTCACTGAAATGTAGTACTACACTCTATAACACAGTTGAGAGACAATGTTCCCGAGCTGCCTCAGTTCATAACAGTGTGTAGGAAATTGTTTGATAAAGTGGGCAAAGCTTATACTTGGGCCAGAAGGCAGAATATAGGAAACTACAAGAAAACATGAATAATTCAGTGAAAATGACTGTAAACAGATGAGAACTTGTTTAGAACAGATGAAAGAGATTCTCCAAGTCAGTTCTTAGTGTAGAAAAGGTAGCTAAATCCGGGAAATCCTTAATTCGAGTTAAGATAACATCAAACACTGTATGAATCAAATATTGTTTACTTAAAGGAGACTAGAGTGGTAAATGTGTGTTATATAAGGCAGAATACCATTGAAATAGAGAAAGAAACACGTTTGGCAGCTTTGGAAAGCCTTAAACTTCACTGAAATGTAGTACTACACTCTATAACACAGTTGAGAGACAATGTTCCTAGCTCCCTCAATTCATAACAGTGTGTAGGAAGTTGTTTGATAAAGTGGGAAAAGCTTATACATGGGCCAGAAGGCAGAATATAGGAAACTACACGAAAACATGAATAATTAATTGAAAATGACTGTAAACACATGAGAACTTGTTTAGAACAGCTGAAAGAGAATCTCCAAGGCAGTTCTTTGTGTAGAAAAGGTAGCTAAGATCCGGGAAATCCTTAATTCGAATTAAGATCACATGAAACACTGTATGAATCCTATATTCTTTACTTAAAGGAAACTAGAGTGGTAAATGTGTGTTATACAAGGCAGAATACCATTGAAATAGAGAAAGAAACACGTTCGGCAGCTTTGGAAATGCTTACACTTCACTGAAATGTAGTACTACACTCTATAACACAGTTGAGAGACATTGTTCCCTAGCTGCCTCAGTTCATAACAGAGTGTAGGAAGGTGTTTGATAAAGTAGGCAAAGCTTATACTTGGGCCAGAAGGCAGAATATAGAAAACTACATGAAAACATGAATAATTCAGTGAAAATGACTGTAAACAGATGAGAACTTGTTTATAACAGCTTAAAGAGAATCTCCAAGTCAGTTCTTAGTGTAGAAAAGGTAGCTAAGACAAGGAAAATCCTTAATTCGAGTTAAGATAACATCAAACACTGTATGAATCCTATATTCTTTACTTAAAGGAAACTAGAGTGGTAAATGTGTGTTATACAAGGCAGAATACCATTGAAATAGAGAAAGAAACACTTTCGGCAGCTTTGGAAAGGCTTACACTTCACTGAAATGTAGAACTACACTCTATAACACAGTTGAGAGACAATGTTCCCTAGCTGCCTCAGTTCATAACAGTGTGTAGGAAGTTGTTTGATAAAGTGGGCAAAGCTTATACTTGGGCCAGAAGGCAGAATATAGGAAACTACAAGAAAACATGAATAATTCAGTGAAAATGACTGTAAACAGATGAGAACTTGTTTAGAACAGATGAAAGAGATTCTCCAAGTCAGTTCTTAGTGTAGAAAAGGTAGCTAAATCCGGGAAATCCTTAATTCGAGTTAAGATAACATCAAACACTGTATGAATCCTATATTCTTTACTTAAAGGAGACTAGAGTGGTAAATGTGTGTTATACAAGGCAGAATACCATTGAAATAGAGAAAGAAACACGTTCGGCAGCTTTGGAAAGCCTTACACTTCACTGAAATGTAGTACTACACTCTATAACACAGTTCAAAGACAATGTTCCCTAGCTCCCTCAGTTCATAACAGTGTGTAGGAAGTTGTTTGATAAGGTGGGCAAAGCTTATACTTGGGCCAGATGGCAGAATATAGGAAACTACATGAAAACATGAATAATTCATTGAAAATGACTGTAAACAGATGAGAACTTGTTTAGAACAGCTGAAAGAGAATCTCCAAGTCAGTTCTTAGTGTAGAAAAGGTAGCTAAGATAAGGGAAATCCTTAATTCCAGTTAAGATCACATGAAACACTCTATGAATCCTATATTCTTTACTTAAAAGAGACTAGAGTGGTAAATGTGTGTTATACAAGGCAGAATACCATTGAAATAGAGAAAGAAACACGTTCGGCAGCTTTGGAAAGCCTTACACTTCACTGAAATGTAGTACTACACTCTATATCACAGTTGAGAGACAATGTTCCCTAGCTCCCTCAGTTCATAACAGTGTGTAGGAAGTTGTTTGATAAAGTGGCCAAAGCTTATACTTGGGCCAGAAGGCAGAATATAGGAAACTACATGAAAACATGAATAATTCAGTGAAAATGACCCTAACAGATGAGAACTTGTTTAGAACAGCTGAAAGAGAATCTCCAAGTCAGTTCTTAGTGTAGAAAAGGTAGCTAAGATAAGGAAAATCCTTAATTCGAGTTAAGATAACATCAAACACTGTATGAATCCTATATTCATTACTTAAAGGAGACTAGAGTGGTAAATGTGTGTTATACAAGGCAGAATACCATTGAAATAGAGAAAGAAACACGTTCGGCAGCTTTGGAAAGCCTTACACTACACTGAAATATAGTACTACACTCTATAACACAGTTCAGGGACAATGTTCCCTAGCTCCCTCAGTTCATAACAGTGTGTAGGAAGTTGTTTGATAAGGTGGGCAAAGCTTATACTTGGGCCAGAAGGCAGAATATAGGAAACTACATGAAAACATGAATAATTCATTGAAAATGACTGTAAACAGATGAGAACTTGTTTAGAACAGCTGAAAGAGAATCTCCAAGTCAGTTCTTAGTGTAGAAAAGGTAGCTAAGATAAGGGAAATCCTTAATTCCAGTTAAGATCACATGAAACACTCTATGAATCCTATATTCTTTACTTAAAAGAGACTAGAGTGGTAAATGTGTGTTATACAAGGCAGAATACCATTGAAATAGAGAAAGAAACACGTTCGGCAGCTTTGGAAAGCCTTACACTTCACTGAAATGTAGTACTACACTCTATAACACAGTTGAGAGACAATGTTCCCTAGCTCCCTCAGTTCATAACAGTGTGTAGGAAGTTGTTTGATAAAGTGGCCAAAGCTTATACTTGGGCCAGAAGGCAGAATATAGGAAACTACATGAAAACATGAATAATTCAGTGAAAATGACCCTAACAGATGAGAACTTGTTTAGAACAGCTGAAAGAGAATCTCCAAGTCAGTTCTTAGTGTAGAAAAGGTAGCTAAGATAAGGAAAATCCTTAATTCGAGTTAAGATAACATCAAACACTGTATGAATCCTATATTCATTACTTAAAGGAGACTAGAGTGGTAAATGTGTGTTATACAAGGCAGAATACCATTGAAATAGAGAAAGAAACACGTTCGGCAGCTTTGGAAAGCCTTACACTTCACTGAAATGTAGTACTACACTCTATAACACAGTTGAGAGACATTGTTCACTAGCTGCCTCAGTTCATAACAGAGTGTAGGAAGGTGTTTGATAAAGTAGGCAAAGCTTATACTTGGGCCAGAAGGCAGAATATAGAAAACTACATGAAAACATGAATAATTCAGTGAAAATGACTGTAAACAGATGAGAACTTGTTTAGAACAGCTGAAAGAGAATCTCCAAGGCAGTTCTTTGTGTAGAAAAGGTAGCTAAGATCCGGGAAATCCTTAATTCGAATTAAGATCACATGAAACACTGTATGAATCCTATATTCTTTACATAAAGGAAACTAGAGTGGTAAATGTGTGTTATACAAGGCAGAATACCATTGAAATACAGAAAGAAACACGTTCGGCAGCTTTGGAAAGGCTTACACTTCACTGAAATGTAGTACTACACTCTATATCACAGTTGAGGGACATTGTTCCCTAGCTGCCTCAGTTCATAACAGAGTGTAGGAAGGTGTTTGATAAAGTAGGCAAAGCTTATACTTGGGCCAGAAGGCAGAATATAGAAAACTACATGAAAACATGAATAATTCAGTGAAAATGACTGTAAACAGATGAGAACTTGTTTAGAACAGCTGAAAGAGAATCTCCAAGTCAGTTCTTAGTGTAGAAAAGGTAGCTAAGATAAGGAAAATCCTTAATTCGAGTTAAGATAACATCAAACACTGTATGAATCCTATATTCTTTACTTAAAGGAAACTAGAGTGGTAAATGTGTGTTATACAAGGCAGAATACCATTGAAATAGAGAAAGAAACACGTTCGGCAGCTTTGGAAATGCTTACACTTCACTGAAATGTAGTACTACACTCTATAACACAGTTGAGAGACATTGTTCACTAGCTGCCTCAGTTCATAACAGAGTGTAGGAAGGTGTTTGATAAAGTAGGCAAAGCTTATACTTGGGCCAGAAGGCAGAATATAGAAAACTACATGAAAACATGAATAATTCAGTGAAAATGACTGTAAACAGATGAGAACTTGTTTATAACAGCTTAAAGAGAATCTCCAAGTCAGTTCTTAGTGTAGAAAAGGTAGCTAAGATAAGGAAAATCCTTAATTCGAGTTAAGATAACATCAAACACTGTATGAATCCTATATTCTTTACTTAAAGGAAACTAGAGTGGTAAATGTGTGTTATACAACGCAGAATACCATTGAAATAGAGAAAGAAACACTTTCGGCAGCTTTGGAAAGGCTTACACTTCACTGAAATGTAGAACTACACTCTATAACACAGTTGAGAGACAATGTTCCCTAGCTGCCTTAGTTCATAACAGAGTGTAGCAAGGTGTTTGATAAAGTGGGCAAAGCTTATACTTGGGCCAGAAGGCAGAATATAGGAAACTACAAGAAAACATGAATAATTCAGTGAAAATGACTGTAAACAGATGAGAACTTGTTTAGAATAGATGAAAGAGATTCTCCAAGTCAGTTCTTAGTGTAGAAAAGGTAGCTAAATCCGGGAAATCCTTAATTCGAGTTAAGATAACATCAAACACTGTATGAATCCTATATTCATTACTTAAAGGAGACTAGAGTGGTAAATGTGTGTTATACAAGGCAGAATACCATTGAAATAGAGAAAGAAACACGTTCGGCAGCTTTGGAAAGCCTTACACTTCACTGAAATGTAGTACTACACTCTATAACACAGTTCAAAGACAATGTTCCCTAGCTCCCTCAGTTCATAACAGTGTGTAGGAAGTTGTTTGATAAGGTGGGCAAAGCTTATACTTGGGCCAGAAGGCAGAATATAGGAAACTACATGAAAACATGAATAATTCATTGAAAATGACTGTAAACAGATGAGAACTTGTTTAGAATAGATGAAAGAGATTCTCCAAGTCAGTTCTTAGTGTAGAAAAGGTAGCTAAATCCGGGAAATCCTTAATTCGAGTTAAGATAACATCAAACACTGTATGAATCCTATATTCATTACTTAAAGGAGACTAGAGTGGTAAATGTGTGTTATACAAGGCAGAATACCATTGAAATAGAGAAACAAACACGTTCGGCAGCTTTGGAAAGCCTTACACTTCACTGAAATGTAGTACTACACTCTATAACACAGTTGAGAGACAATGTTCCCGAGCTGCCTCAGTTCATCACAGTGTGTAGGAAATTGTTTGATAAAGTGGGCAAAGCTTATACTTGGGCCAGAAGGCAGAATATAGGAAACTACAAGAAAACATGAATAATTCAGTGAAAATGACTGTAAACAGATGAGAACTTGTTTAGAACAGATGAAAGAGATTCTCCAAGTCAGTTCTTAGTGTAGAAAAGGTAGCTAAATCCGGGAAATCCTTAATTCGAGTTAAGATAACATCAAACACTGTATGAATCAAATATTGTTTACTTAAAGGAGACTAGAGTGGTAAATGTGTGTTATATAAGGCAGAATACCATTGAAATAGAGAAAGAAACACGTTTGGCAGCTTTGGAAAGCCTTAAACTTCACTGAAATGTAGTACTACACTCTATAACACAGTTGAGAGACAATGTTCCTAGCTCCCTCAATTCATAACAGTGTGTAGGAAGTTGTTTGATAAAGTGGGAAAAGCTTATACATGGGCCAGAAGGCAGAATATAGGAAACTACATGAAAACATGAATAATTAATTGAAAATGACTGTAAACACATGAGAACTTGTTTAGAACAGCTGAAAGAGAATCTCCAAGGCAGTTCTTTGTGTAGAAAAGGTAGCTAAGATCCGGGAAATCCTTAATTCGAATTAAGATCACATGAAACACTGTATGAATCCTATATTCTTTACTTAAAGGAAACTAGAGTGGTAAATGTGTGTTATACAAGGCAGAATACCATTGAAATAGAGAAAGAAACACGTTCGGCAGCTTTGGAAATGCTTACACTTCCCTGAAATGTAGTACTACACTCTATAACACAGTTGAGAGACATTGTTCCCTAGCTGCCTCAGTTCATAACAGAGTGTAGGAAGGTGTTTGATAAAGTAGGCAAAGCTTATACTTGGGCCAGAAGGCAGAATATAGAAAACTACATGAAAACATGAATAATTCAGTGAAAATGACTGTAAACAGATGAGAACTTGTTTATAACAGCTTAAAGAGAATCTCCAAGTCAGTTCTTAGTGTAGAAAAGGTAGCTAAGATAAGGAAAATCCTTAATTCGAGTTAAGATAACATCAAACACTGTATGAATCCTATATTCTTTACTTAAAGGAAACTAGAGTGGTAAATGTGTGTTATACAAGGCAGAATACCATTGAAATAGAGAAAGAAACACTTTCGGCAGCTTTGGAAAGGCTTACACTTCACTGAAATGTAGAACTACACTCTATAACACAGTTGAGAGACAATGTTCCCTAGCTGCCTCAGTTCATAACAGTGTGTAGGAAGTTGTTTGATAAAGTGGGCAAATCTTATACTTGGGCCAGAAGGCAGAATATAGGAAACTACAAGAAAACATGAATAATTCAGTGAAAATGACTGTAAACAGATGAGAACTTGTTTAGAACAGATGAAAGAGATTCTCCAAGTCAGTTCTTAGTGTAGAAAAGGTAGCTAAATCCGGGAAATCCTTAATTCGAGTTAAGATAACATCAAACACTGTATGAATCCTATATTCTTTACTTAAAGGAGACTAGAGTGGTAAATGTGTGTTATACAAGGCAGAATACCATTGAAATAGAGAAAGAAACACTTTCGGCAGCTTTGGAAAGCCTTACACTTCACTGAAATGTAGTACTACACTCTATAACACAGTTCAAAGACAATGTTCCCTAGCTCCCTCAGTTCATAACAGTGTGTAGGAAGTTGTTTGATAAGGTGGGCAAAGCTTATACTTGGGCCAGAAGGCAGAATATAGGAAACTACATGAAAACATGAATAATTCATTGAAAATGACTGTAAACAGATGAGAACTTGTTTAGAACAGCTGAAAGAGAATCTCCAAGTCAGTTCTTAGTGTAGAAAAGGTAGCTAAGATAAGGGAAATCCTTAATTCCAGTTAAGATCACATGAAACACTCTATGAATCCTATATTCTTTACTTAAAAGAGACTAGAGTGGTAAATGTGTGTTATACAAGGCAGAATACCATTGAAATAGAGAAAGAAACACGTTCGGCAGCTTTGGAAAGCCTTACACTTCACTGAAATGTAGTACTACACTCTATATCACAGTTGAGAGACAATGTTCCCTAGCTCCCTCAGTTCATAACAGTGTGTAGGAAGTTGTTTGATAAAGTGGCCAAAGCTTATACTTGGGCCAGAAGGCAGAATATAGGAAACTACATGAAAACATGAATAATTCAGTGAAAATGACCCTAACAGATGAGAACTTGTTTAGAACAGCTGAAAGAGAATCTCCAAGTCAGTTCTTAGTGTAGAAAAGGTAGCTAAGATAAGGAAAATCCTTAATTCGAGTTAAGATAACATCAAACACTGTATGAATCCTATATTCATTACTTAAAGGAGACTAGAGTGGTAAATGTGTGTTATACAAGGCAGAATACCATTGAAATAGAGAAAGAAACACGTTCGGCAGCTTTGGAAAGCCTTACACTACACTGAAATATAGTACTACACTCTATAACACAGTTCAGGGACAATGTTCCCTAGCTCCCTCAGTTCATAACAGTGTGTAGGAAGTTGTTTGATAAGGTGGGCAAAGCTTATACTTGGGCCAGAAGGCAGAATATAGGAAACTACATGAAAACATGAATAATTCATTGAAAATGACTGTAAACAGATGAGAACTTGTTTAGAACAGCTGAAAGAGAATCTCCAAGTCAGTTCTTAGTGTAGAAAAGGTAGCTAAGATAAGGGAAATCCTTAATTCCAGTTAAGATCACATGAAACACTCTATGAATCCTATATTCTTTACTTAAAAGAGACTAGAGTGGTAAATGTGTGTTATACAAGGCAGAATACCATTGAAATAGAGAAAGAAACACGTTCGGCAGCTTTGGAAAGCCTTACACTTCACTGAAATGTAGTACTACACTCTATAACACAGTTGAGAGACAATGTTCCCTAGCTCCCTCAGTTCATAACAGTGTGTAGGAAGTTGTTTGATAAAGTGGCCAAAGCTTATACTTGGGCCAGAAGGCAGAATATAGGAAACTACATGAAAACATGAATAATTCAGTGAAAATGACCCTAACAGATGAGAACTTGTTTAGAACAGCTGAAAGAGAATCTCCAAGTCAGTTCTTAGTGTAGAAAAGGTAGCTAAGATAAGGAAAATCCTTAATTCGAGTTAAGATAACATCAAACACTGTATGAATCCTATATTCATTACTTAAAGGAGACTAGAGTGGTAAATGTGTGTTATACAAGGCAGAATACCATTGAAATAGAGAAAGAAACACGTTCGGCAGCTTTGGAAAGCCTTACACTTCACTGAAATGTAGTACTACACTCTATAACACAGTTGAGAGACATTGTTCACTAGCTGCCTCAGTTCATAACAGAGTGTAGGAAGGTGTTTGATAAAGTAGGCAAAGCTTATACTTGGGCCAGAAGGCAGAATATAGAAAACTACATGAAAACATGAATAATTCAGTGAAAATGACTGTAAACAGATGAGAACTTGTTTAGAACAGCTGAAAGAGAATCTCCAAGGCAGTTCTTTGTGTAGAAAAGGTAGCTAAGATCCGGGAAATCCTTAATTCGAATTAAGATCACATGAAACACTGTATGAATCCTATATTCTTTACATAAAGGAAACTAGAGTGGTAAATGTGTGTTATACAAGGCAGAATACCATTGAAATACAGAAAGAAACACGTTCGGCAGCTTTGGAAAGGCTTACACTTCACTGAAATGTAGTACTACACTCTATATCACAGTTGAGGGACATTGTTCCCTAGCTGCCTCAGTTCATAACAGAGTGTAGGAAGGTGTTTGATAAAGTAGGCAAAGCTTATACTTGGGCCAGAAGGCAGAATATAGAAAACTACATGAAAACATGAATAATTCAGTGAAAATGACTGTAAACAGATGAGAACTTGTTTAGAACAGCTGAAAGAGAATCTCCAAGTCAGTTCTTAGTGTAGAAAAGGTAGCTAAGATAAGGAAAATCCTTAATTCGAGTTAAGATAACATCAAACACTGTATGAATCCTATATTCTTTACTTAAAGGAAACTAGAGTGGTAAATGTGTGTTATACAAGGCAGAATACCATTGAAATAGAGAAAGAAACACGTTCGGCAGCTTTGGAAATGCTTACACTTCACTGAAATGTAGTACTACACTCTATAACACAGTTGAGAGACATTGTTCACTAGCTGCCTCAGTTCATAACAGAGTGTAGGAAGGTGTTTGATAAAGTAGGCAAAGCTTATACTTGGGCCAGAAGGCAGAATATAGAAAACTACATGAAAACATGAATAATTCAGTGAAAATGACTGTAAACAGATGAGAACTTGTTTATAACAGCTTAAAGAGAATCTCCAAGTCAGTTCTTAGTGTAGAAAAGGTAGCTAAGATAAGGAAAATCCTTAATTCGAGTTAAGATAACATCAAACACTGTATGAATCCTATATTCTTTACTTAAAGGAAACTAGAGTGGTAAATGTGTGTTATACAACGCAGAATACCATTGAAATAGAGAAAGAAACACTTTCGGCAGCTTTGGAAAGGCTTACACTTCACTGAAATGTAGAACTACACTCTATAACACAGTTGAGAGACAATGTTCCCTAGCTGCCTTAGTTCATAACAGAGTGTAGCAAGGTGTTTGATAAAGTGGGCAAAGCTTATACTTGGGCCAGAAGGCAGAATATAGGAAACTACAAGAAAACATGAATAATTCAGTGAAAATGACTGTAAACAGATGAGAACTTGTTTAGAATAGATGAAAGAGATTCTCCAAGTCAGTTCTTAGTGTAGAAAAGGTAGCTAAATCCGGGAAATCCTTAATTCGAGTTAAGATAACATCAAACACTGTATGAATCCTATATTCATTACTTAAAGGAGACTAGAGTGGTAAATGTGTGTTATACAAGGCAGAATACCATTGAAATAGAGAAAGAAACACGTTCGGCAGCTTTGGAAAGCCTTACACTTCACTGAAATGTAGTACTACACTCTATAACACAGTTCAAAGACAATGTTCCCTAGCTCCCTCAGTTCATAACAGTGTGTAGGAAGTTGTTTGATAAGGTGGGCAAAGCTTATACTTGGGCCAGAAGGCAGAATATAGGAAACTACATGAAAACATGAATAATTCATTGAAAATGACTGTAAACAGATGAGAACTTGTTTAGAATAGATGAAAGAGATTCTCCAAGTCAGTTCTTAGTGTAGAAAAGGTAGCTAAATCCGGGAAATCCTTAATTCGAGTTAAGATAACATCAAACACTGTATGAATCCTATATTCATTACTTAAAGGAGACTAGAGTGGTAAATGTGTGTTATACAAGGCAGAATACCATTGAAATAGAGAAAGAAACACGTTCGGCAGCTTTGGAAAGCCTTACACTTCACTGAAATGTAGTACTACACTCTATATCACAGTTGAGAGACAATGTTCCCTAGCTCCCTCAGTTCATAACAGTGTGTAGGAAGTTGTTTGATAAAGTGGCCAAAGCTTATACTTGGGCCAGAAGGCAGAATATAGGAAACTACATGAAAACATGAATAATTCAGTGAAAATGACCCTAACAGATGAGAACTTGTTTAGAACAGCTGAAAGAGAATCTCCAAGTCAGTTCTTAGTGTAGAAAAGGTAGCTAAGATAAGGAAAATCCTTAATTCGAGTTAAGATAACATCAAACACTGTATGAATCCTATATTCATTACTTAAAGGAGACTAGAGTGGTAAATGTGTGTTATACAAGGCAGAATACCATTGAAATAGAGAAAGAAACACGTTCGGCAGCTTTGGAAAGCCTTACACTACACTGAAATATAGTACTACACTCTATAACACAGTTCAGGGACAATGTTCCCTAGCTCCCTCAGTTCATAACAGTGTGTAGGAAGTTGTTTGATAAGGTGGGCAAAGCTTATACTTGGGCCAGAAGGCAGAATATAGGAAACTACATGAAAACATGAATAATTCATTGAAAATGACTGTAAACAGATGAGAACTTGTTTAGAACAGCTGAAAGAGAATCTCCAAGTCAGTTCTTAGTGTAGAAAAGGTAGCTAAGATAAGGGAAATCCTTAATTCCAGTTAAGATCACATGAAACACTCTATGAATCCTATATTCTTTACTTAAAAGAGACTAGAGTGGTAAATGTGTGTTATACAAGGCAGAATACCATTGAAATAGAGAAAGAAACACGTTCGGCAGCTTTGGAAAGCCTTACACTTCACTGAAATGTAGTACTACACTCTATAACACAGTTGAGAGACAATGTTCCCTAGCTCCCTCAGTTCATAACAGTGTGTAGGAAGTTGTTTGATAAAGTGGCCAAAGCTTATACTTGGGCCAGAAGGCAGAATATAGGAAACTACATGAAAACATGAATAATTCAGTGAAAATGACCCTAACAGATGAGAACTTGTTTAGAACAGCTGAAAGAGAATCTCCAAGTCAGTTCTTAGTGTAGAAAAGGTAGCTAAGATAAGGAAAATCCTTAATTCGAGTTAAGATAACATCAAACACTGTATGAATCCTATATTCATTACTTAAAGGAGACTAGAGTGGTAAATGTGTGTTATACAAGGCAGAATACCATTGAAATAGAGAAAGAAACACGTTCGGCAGCTTTGGAAAGCCTTACACTTCACTGAAATGTAGTACTACACTCTATAACACAGTTGAGAGACATTGTTCACTAGCTGCCTCAGTTCATAACAGAGTGTAGGAAGGTGTTTGATAAAGTAGGCAAAGCTTATACTTGGGCCAGAAGGCAGAATATAGAAAACTACATGAAAACATGAATAATTCAGTGAAAATGACTGTAAACAGATGAGAACTTGTTTAGAACAGCTGAAAGAGAATCTCCAAGGCAGTTCTTTGTGTAGAAAAGGTAGCTAAGATCCGGGAAATCCTTAATTCGAATTAAGATCACATGAAACACTGTATGAATCCTATATTCTTTACATAAAGGAAACTAGAGTGGTAAATGTGTGTTATACAAGGCAGAATACCATTGAAATACAGAAAGAAACACGTTCGGCAGCTTTGGAAAGGCTTACACTTCACTGAAATGTAGTACTACACTCTATATCACAGTTGAGGGACATTGTTCCCTAGCTGCCTCAGTTCATAACAGAGTGTAGGAAGGTGTTTGATAAAGTAGGCAAAGCTTATACTTGGGCCAGAAGGCAGAATATAGAAAACTACATGAAAACATGAATAATTCAGTGAAAATGACTGTAAACAGATGAGAACTTGTTTAGAACAGCTGAAAGAGAATCTCCAAGTCAGTTCTTAGTGTAGAAAAGGTAGCTAAGATAAGGAAAATCCTTAATTCGAGTTAAGATAACATCAAACACTGTATGAATCCTATATTCTTTACTTAAAGGAAACTAGAGTGGTAAATGTGTGTTATACAAGGCAGAATACCATTGAAATAGAGAAAGAAACACGTTCGGCAGCTTTGGAAATGCTTACACTTCACTGAAATGTAGTACTACACTCTATAACACAGTTGAGAGACATTGTTCACTAGCTGCCTCAGTTCATAACAGAGTGTAGGAAGGTGTTTGATAAAGTAGGCAAAGCTTATACTTGGGCCAGAAGGCAGAATATAGAAAACTACATGAAAACATGAATAATTCAGTGAAAATGACTGTAAACAGATGAGAACTTGTTTATAACAGCTTAAAGAGAATCTCCAAGTCAGTTCTTAGTGTAGAAAAGGTAGCTAAGATAAGGAAAATCCTTAATTCGAGTTAAGATAACATCAAACACTGTATGAATCCTATATTCTTTACTTAAAGGAAACTAGAGTGGTAAATGTGTGTTATACAACGCAGAATACCATTGAAATAGAGAAAGAAACACTTTCGGCAGCTTTGGAAAGGCTTACACTTCACTGAAATGTAGAACTACACTCTATAACACAGTTGAGAGACAATGTTCCCTAGCTGCCTTAGTTCATAACAGAGTGTAGCAAGGTGTTTGATAAAGTGGGCAAAGCTTATACTTGGGCCAGAAGGCAGAATATAGGAAACTACAAGAAAACATGAATAATTCAGTGAAAATGACTGTAAACAGATGAGAACTTGTTTAGAATAGATGAAAGAGATTCTCCAAGTCAGTTCTTAGTGTAGAAAAGGTAGCTAAATCCGGGAAATCCTTAATTCGAGTTAAGATAACATCAAACACTGTATGAATCCTATATTCATTACTTAAAGGAGACTAGAGTGGTAAATGTGTGTTATACAAGGCAGAATACCATTGAAATAGAGAAAGAAACACGTTCGGCAGCTTTGGAAAGCCTTACACTTCACTGAAATGTAGTACTACACTCTATAACACAGTTCAAAGACAATGTTCCCTAGCTCCCTCAGTTCATAACAGTGTGTAGGAAGTTGTTTGATAAGGTGGGCAAAGCTTATACTTGGGCCAGAAGGCAGAATATAGGAAACTACATGAAAACATGAATAATTCATTGAAAATGACTGTAAACAGATGAGAACTTGTTTAGAATAGATGAAAGAGATTCTCCAAGTCAGTTCTTAGTGTAGAAAAGGTAGCTAAATCCGGGAAATCCTTAATTCGAGTTAAGATAACATCAAACACTGTATGAATCCTATATTCATTACTTAAAGGAGACTAGAGTGGTAAATGTGTGTTATACAAGGCAGAATACCATTGAAATAGAGAAACAAACACGTTCGGCAGCTTTGGAAAGCCTTACACTTCACTGAAATGTAGTACTACACTCTATAACACAGTTGAGAGACAATGTTCCCGAGCTGCCTCAGTTCATCACAGTGTGTAGGAAATTGTTTGATAAAGTGGGCAAAGCTTATACTTGGGCCAGAAGGCAGAATATAGGAAACTACAAGAAAACATGAATAATTCAGTGAAAATGACTGTAAACAGATGAGAACTTGTTTAGAACAGATGAAAGAGATTCTCCAAGTCAGTTCTTAGTGTAGAAAAGGTAGCTAAATCCGGGAAATCCTTAATTCGAGTTAAGATAACATCAAACACTGTATGAATCAAATATTGTTTACTTAAAGGAGACTAGAGTGGTAAATGTGTGTTATATAAGGCAGAATACCATTGAAATAGAGAAAGAAACACGTTTGGCAGCTTTGGAAAGCCTTAAACTTCACTGAAATGTAGTACTACACTCTATAACACAGTTGAGAGACAATGTTCCTAGCTCCCTCAATTCATAACAGTGTGTAGGAAGTTGTTTGATAAAGTGGGAAAAGCTTATACATGGGCCAGAAGGCAGAATATAGGAAACTACATGAAAACATGAATAATTAATTGAAAATGACTGTAAACACATGAGAACTTGTTTAGAACAGCTGAAAGAGAATCTCCAAGGCAGTTCTTTGTGTAGAAAAGGTAGCTAAGATCCGGGAAATCCTTAATTCGAATTAAGATCACATGAAACACTGTATGAATCCTATATTCTTTACTTAAAGGAAACTAGAGTGGTAAATGTGTGTTATACAAGGCAGAATACCATTGAAATAGAGAAAGAAACACGTTCGGCAGCTTTGGAAATGCTTACACTTCCCTGAAATGTAGTACTACACTCTATAACACAGTTGAGAGACATTGTTCCCTAGCTGCCTCAGTTCATAACAGAGTGTAGGAAGGTGTTTGATAAAGTAGGCAAAGCTTATACTTGGGCCAGAAGGCAGAATATAGAAAACTACATGAAAACATGAATAATTCAGTGAAAATGACTGTAAACAGATGAGAACTTGTTTATAACAGCTTAAAGAGAATCTCCAAGTCAGTTCTTAGTGTAGAAAAGGTAGCTAAGATAAGGAAAATCCTTAATTCGAGTTAAGATAACATCAAACACTGTATGAATCCTATATTCTTTACTTAAAGGAAACTAGAGTGGTAAATGTGTGTTATACAAGGCAGAATACCATTGAAATAGAGAAAGAAACACTTTCGGCAGCTTTGGAAAGGCTTACACTTCACTGAAATGTAGAACTACACTCTATAACACAGTTGAGAGACAATGTTCCCTAGCTGCCTCAGTTCATAACAGTGTGTAGGAAGTTGTTTGATAAAGTGGGCAAATCTTATACTTGGGCCAGAAGGCAGAATATAGGAAACTACAAGAAAACATGAATAATTCAGTGAAAATGACTGTAAACAGATGAGAACTTGTTTAGAACAGATGAAAGAGATTCTCCAAGTCAGTTCTTAGTGTAGAAAAGGTAGCTAAATCCGGGAAATCCTTAATTCGAGTTAAGATAACATCAAACACTGTATGAATCCTATATTCTTTACTTAAAGGAGACTAGAGTGGTAAATGTGTGTTATACAAGGCAGAATACCATTGAAATAGAGAAAGAAACACTTTCGGCAGCTTTGGAAAGCCTTACACTTCACTGAAATGTAGTACTACACTCTATAACACAGTTCAAAGACAATGTTCCCTAGCTCCCTCAGTTCATAACAGTGTGTAGGAAGTTGTTTGATAAGGTGGGCAAAGCTTATACTTGGGCCAGAAGGCAGAATATAGGAAACTACATGAAAACATGAATAATTCATTGAAAATGACTGTAAACAGATGAGAACTTGTTTAGAACAGCTGAAAGAGAATCTCCAAGTCAGTTCTTAGTGTAGAAAAGGTAGCTAAGATAAGGGAAATCCTTAATTCCAGTTAAGATCACATGAAACACTCTATGAATCCTATATTCTTTACTTAAAAGAGACTAGAGTGGTAAATGTGTGTTATACAAGGCAGAATACCATTGAAATAGAGAAAGAAACACGTTCGGCAGCTTTGGAAAGCCTTACACTTCACTGAAATGTAGTACTACACTCTATAACACAGTTGAGAGACAATGTTCCCTAGCTCCCTCAGTTCATAACAGTGTGTAGGAAGTTGTTTGATAAAGTGGCCAAAGCTTATACTTGGGCAAGAAGGCAGAATATAGGAAACTACATGAAAACATGAATAATTCAGTGAAAATGACTGTAAACAGATGAGAACTTGTTTAGAACAGCTGAAAGAGAATCTCCAAGTCAGTTCTTAGTGTAGAAAAGGTAGCTAAGATAAGGAAAATCCTTAATTCGAGTTAAGATAACATCAAACACTGTATGAATCCTATATTCTTTACTTAAAGGAAACTAGAGTGGTAAATGTGTGTTATACAAGGCAGAATACCATTGAAATAGAGAAAAAAACAAGTTCGGCAGCTTTGGAAAGCCTTACACTTCACAGAAAAGCAGTACTATACTCTATAACACAGTTGAGAGACAATGTTCCCTAGCTCCCTCAGTTCATAACAGTGTGTAGGAAGTTGTTTGATAAAGTGGGCAAAGCTTATACTTGGGCCAGAAGGCAGAATATAGGAAACTACAAGAAAACATGAATAATTCAGTGAAAATGACTGTAAACAGATGAGAACTTGTTTAGAACAGCTGACAGAGAATCTCCAAGTCAGTTCTTAGTGTAGAAAAGGTAGCTAAGATAAGGAAAATCCTTAATTCGAGTTAAGATAACATCAAACACTGTATGAATCCTATATTCATTACTTAAAGGAGACTAGAGTGGTAAATGTGTGTTATACAAGGCAGAATACCATTGAAATAGAGAAAGAAACAAGTTCGGCAGCTTTGGAAAGCCTTACACTTCACTGAAATATAGTACTACACTCTATAACACAGTTGAGAGACAATGTTCCCTAGCTCCCTCAGTTCATAACAGTGTGTAGGAAGTTGTTTGATAAAGTGGCCAAAGCTTATACTTGGGCCAGAAGGCAGAATATAGGAAACTACATGAAAACATGAATAATTCATTGAAAATGACTGTAAACACATGAGAACTTGTTTAGAACAGCTGAAAGAGAATCTCCAAGTCAGTTCTTAGTGTAGAAAAGGTAGCTAAGATATGGGAAATCCTTAATTCGAGTTAAGATCACATGAAACACTGTATGAATCCTATATTCTTTACTTAAAGGAAACTAGAGTGGTAAATGTGTGTTATACAAGGCAAAATACCATTGAAATAGAGAAAGAAACACGTTCGGCAGCTTTGGAAATCCTTACACTTCACTGAAATGTAGTACTACACTCTATAACACAGTTGAGAGACAATGTTCCCGAGCTGCCTCAGTTCATAACAGAGTGTAGGAAGGTGTTTGATAAAGTAGGCAAAGCTTATACTTGGGCCAGAAGGCAGAATATAGGAAACTACATGAAAACATGAATAATTCAGTGAAAATGACTGTAAACAGATGAGAACTTGTTTATAACAGCATAAAGAGAATCTCCAAGTCAGTTCTTAGTGTAGAAAAGGTAGCTAAATCCGGGAAATCCTTAATTCGAGTTAAGATAACATCAAACACTGTATGAATCCTATATTGTTTACTTAAAGGAGACTAGAGTGGTAAATGTGTGTTATATAAGGCAGAATACCATTGAAATAGAGAAAGAAACACGTTTGGCAGCTTTGGAAAGCCTTACACTTCACTGAAATGTAGTACTACACTCTATAACACAGTTGAGAGACAATGTTCCTAGCTCCCTCAGTTCATAACAGTGTGTAGGAAGTTGTTTGATAAAGTGGGCAAAGTTTATACTTGGGCCAGAAGACAGAATATAGGAAACTACATGAAAACATGAATAATTCATTGAAAATTACTGTAAACACATGAGAACTTGTTTAGAACAGCTGAAAGAGAATCTCCAAGTCAGATCTTAGTGTAGAAAAGGTAGCTAAGATAAGGAAAATCCTTAATTCGAGTTAAGATAACATCAATCACTGTATGAATCCTATATTCATTACTTAAAGGAGACTAGAGTGGTAAATGTGTGTTATACAAGGCAGAATACCATTGAAATAGAGAAAGAAACAAGTTCGGCAGCTTTGGAAAGCCTTACACTTCACTGAAATGTAGTACTACACTCTATAACACAGTTGAGAGACAATGTTCCCTAGCTCCCTCAGTTCATAACAGTGTGTAGGAAGTTGTTTGATAAAGTGCGCAAAGCTTATACTTGGGCCAGAAGGCAGAATATAGGAAACTACAAGGAAACATGAATAATTCAGTGAAAATGACTGTAAACAGATGAGAACTTGTTTAGAACAGATGAAAGAGATTCTCCAAGTCAGTTCTTAGTGTAGAAAAGGTAGCTAAATCCGGGAAATCCTTAATTCGAGTTAAGATAACATCAAACACTGTATGAATCCTATATTCATTACTTAAAGGAGACTAGAGTGGTAAATGTGTGTTATACAAGGCAGAATACCATTGAAATAGAGAAAGAAACAAGTTCGGCAGCTTTGGAAAGCCTTACACTTCACTGAAATATAGTACTACACTCTATAACACAGTTGAGAGACAATGTTCCCTAGCTCCCTCAGTTCATAACAGTGTGTAGGAAGTTGTTTGATAAAGTGGCCAAAGCTTATACTTGGGCCAGAAGGCAGAATATAGGAAACTACATGAAAACATGAATAATTCATTGAAAATGACTGTAAACACATGAGAACTTGATTAGAACAGCTGAAAGAGAATCTCCAAGTCAGTTCTTAGTGTAGAAAAGGTAGCTAAGATCTGGGAAATCCTTAATTCGAGTTAAGATCACATGAAACACTGTATGAATCCTATATTCTTTACTTAAAGGAAACTAGAGTGGTAAATGTGTGTTATACAAGGCAAAATACCATTGAAATAGAGAAAGAAACACGTTCGGCAGCTTTGGAAATCCTTACACTTCACTGAAATGTAGTACTACACTCTATAACACAGTTGAGAGACAATGTTCCCGAGCTGCCTCAGTTCATAACAGAGTGTAGGAAGGTGTTTGATAAAGTAGGCAAAGCTTATACTTGGGCCAGAAGGCAGAATATAGGAAACTACATGAAAACATGAATAATTCAGTGAAAATGACTGTAAACAGATGAGAACTTGTTTATAACAGCATAAAGAGAATCTCCAAGTCAGTTCTTAGTGTAGAAAAGGTAGCTAAATCCGGGAAATCCTTAATTCGAGTTAAGATAACATCAAACACTGTATGAATCCTATATTGTTTACTTAAAGGAGACTAGAGTGGTAAATGTGTGTTATATAAGGCAGAATACCATTGAAATAGAGAAAGAAACACGTTTGGCAGCTTTGGAAAGCCTTACACTTCACTGAAATGTAGTACTACACTCTATAACACAGTTGAGAGACAATGTTCCTAGCTCCCTCAGTTCATAACAGTGTGTAGGAAGTTGTTTGATAAAGTGGGCAAAGTTTATACTTGGGCCAGAAGACAGAATATAGGAAACTACATGAAAACATGAATAATTCATTGAAAATTACTGTAAACACATGAGAACTTGTTTAGAACAGCTGAAAGAGAATCTCCAAGTCAGTTCTTAGTGTAGAAAAGGTAGCTAAGATAAGGAAAATCCTTAATTCGAGTTAAGATAACATCAATCACTGTATGAATCCTATATTCATTACTTAAAGGAGACTAGAGTGGTAAATGTGTGTTATACAAGGCAGAATACCATTGAAATAGAGAAAGAAACAAGTTCGGCAGCTTTGGAAAGCCTTACACTTCACTGAAATGTAGTACTACACTCTATAACACAGTTGAGAGACAATGTTCCCTAGCTCCCTCAGTTCATAACAGTGTGTAGGAAGTTGTTTGATAAAGTGCGCAAAGCTTATACTTGGGCCAGAAGGCAGAATATAGGAAACTACAAGGAAACATGAATAATTCAGTGAAAATGACTGTAAACAGATGAGAACTTGTTTAGAACAGATGAAAGAGATTCTCCAAGTCAGTTCTTAGTGTAGAAAAGGTAGCTAAATCCGGGAAATCCTTAATTCGAGTTAAGATAACATCAAACACTGTATGAATCAAATATTGTTTACTTAAAGGAGACTAGAGTGGTAAATGTGTGTTATATAAGGCAGAATACCATTGAAATAGAGAAAGAAACACGTTTGGCAGCTTTGGAAAGCCTTACACTTCACTGAAATGTAGTTCTACACTCTATAACACAGTTGAGAGACAATGTTCCTAGCTCCCTCAGTTCATAACAGTGTGTAGGAAGTTGTTTGATAAAGTGGCCAAAGCTTATACTTTGGCCAGAAGGCAGAATATAGGAAACTACATGAAAACATGAATAATTCAGTGAAAATGACTGTAAACAGATGAGAACTTGTTTAGAACAGCTGAAAGAGAATCTCCAAGGCAGTTCTTTGTGTAGAAAAGGTAGCTATGATCCGGGAAATCCTTAATTCGAATTAAGATCACATGAAACACTGTATGAATCCTATATTCTTTACATAAAGGAAACTAGAGTGGTAAATGTGTGTTATACAAGGCAGAATACCATTGAAATAGAGAAAGAAACACGTTCGGCAGCTTTGGAAAGGCTTACACTTCACTGAAATGTAGTACTACACTCTATAACACAGTTGAGAGACATTGTTCCCTAGCTGCCTCAGTTCATAACAGAGTGTAGGAAGGTGTTTGATAAAGTAGGCAAAGCTTATACTTGGGCCAGAAGGCAGAATATAGAAAACTACATGAAAACATGAATAATTCAGTGAAAATGACTGTAAACAGATGAGAACTTGTTTAGAACAGCTGAAAGAGAATCTCCAAGTCAGTTCTTAGTGTAGAAAAGGTAGCTAAGATAAGGAAAATCCTTAATTCGAGTTAAGATAACATCAAACACTGTATGAATCCTATATTCTTTACTTAAAGGAAACTAGAGTGGTAAATGTGTGTTATACAAGGCAGAATACCATTGAAATAGAGAAAGAAACAAGTTCGGCAGCTTTGGAAAGCCTTACACTTCACAGAAAAGCAGTACTACACTCTATAACACAGTTGAGAGACAATGTTCCCTAGCTCCCTCAGTTCATAACAGTGTGTAGGAAGTTGTTTGATAAAGTGGCCAAAGCTTATACTTGGGCCAGAAGGCAGAATATAGGAAACTACATGAAAACATGAATAATTCAGTGAAAATGACTGTAAACAGATGAGAACTTGTTTAGAACAGCTGAAAGAGAATCTCCAAGTCAGTTCTTAGTGTAGAAAAGGTAGCTAAGATAAGGAAAATCCTTAATTCGAGTTAAGATAACATCAAACACTCTATGAATCCTATATTCTTTACTTAAAGGAGACTAGAGTGGTAAATGTGTGTTATACAAGGCATAATACCATTGAAATAGAGAAACAAACACGTTCGGCAGCTTTGGAAAGCCTTACACTTCACTGAAATGTAGTACTACACTCTATAACACAGTTGAGAGACAATGTTCCCGAGCTGCCTCAGTTCATAACAGTGTGTAGGAAGCTGTTTGATAAAGTGGGCAAAGCTTATACTTGGGCCAGAAGGCAGAATATAGGAAACTACAAGAAAACATGAATAATTCAGTGAAAATGATGGTAAACAGATGAGAACTTGTTTAGAACAGATGAAAGAGATTCTCCAAGTCAGTTCTTAGTGTAGAAAAGGTAGCTAAATCCGGGAAATCCTTAATTCGAGTTAAGATAACATCAAACACTGTATGAATCAAATATTGTTTACTTAAAGGAGACTAGAGTGGTAAATGTGTGTTATATAAGGCAGAATACCATTCAAATAGAGAAAGAAACCCGTTTGGCAGCTTTGGAAAGCCTTACACTTCACTGAAATGTAGTACTACACTCTATAACACAGTTGAGAGACAATGTTCCTAGCTCCCTCAGTTCATAACAGTGTGTAGGAAGTTGTTTGATAAAGTGGGAAAATCTTATACATGGGCCAGAAGGCAGAATATAGGAAACTACATGAAAACATGAATAATTAATTGAAAATGACTGTAAACACATGAGAACTTGTTTAGAACAGCTGAAAGAGAATCTCCAAGGCAGTTCTTTGTGTAGAAAAGGTAGCTAAGATCCGGGAAATCCTTAATTCGAATTAAGATCACATGAAACACTGTATGAATCCTATATTCTTTACATAAAGGAAACTAGAGTGGTAAATGTGTGTTATACAAGGCAGAATACCATTGAAATAGAGAAAGAAACACATTCGGCAGCTTTGGAAAGGCTTACACTTCACTGAAATATAGTACTACACTCTATAACACAGTTGAGAGACATTGT
Organism: Pipistrellus hanaki; assembly: GCF_964339955.1. Lineage (NCBI taxonomy): Eukaryota > Metazoa > Chordata > Mammalia > Chiroptera > Vespertilionidae > Pipistrellus > Pipistrellus hanaki. The sequence continues at coordinate 1,622,334 of NC_140511.1, forward strand.
TCCCTAGCTGCCTCAGTTCATAACAGAGTGTAGGAAGGTGTTTGATAAAGTAGGCAAAGCTTATACTTGGGCCAGAAGGCAGAATATAGAAAACTACATGAAAACATGAATAATTCAGTGAAAATGACTGTAAACAGATGAGAACTTGTTTATAACAGCTGAAAGAGAATCTCCAAGTCAGTTCTTAGTGTAGAAAAGGTAGCTAAGATAAGGAAAATCCTTAATTCGAGTTAAGATAACATCAAACACTGTATGAATCCTATATTCTTTACTTAAAGGAAACTAGAGTGGTAAATGTGTGTTATACAAGGCAGAATACCATTGAAATAGAGAAAGAAACAAGTTCGGCAGCTTTGGAAAGCCTTACACTTCACTGAAATGTAGTACTACACTCTATAACACAGTTGAGAGACAATGTTCCCTAGCTGCCTCAGTTCATAACAGAGTGTAGGAAGTTGTTTGATAAAGTGGCCAAAGCTTATACTTGGGCCAGAAGGCAGAATATAGGAAACTACATGAAAACATGAATAATTCATTGAAAATGACTGTAAACAGATGAGAACTTGTTTAGAACAGCTGAAAGAGAATCTCCAAGTCAGTTCTTAGTGTAGAAAAGGTAGCTAAGATAAGGAAAATCCTTAATTCGAGTTAAGATAACATCAAACACTGTATGAATCCTATATTCTTTACTTAAAGGACACTAGAGTGGTAAATGTGTGTTATACAAGGCAGAATACCATTGAAATAGAGAAAGAAACAAGTTCGGCAGCTTTGGAAAGCCTTACACTTCACTGAAATGTAGTACTACACTCTATAACACAGTTGAGAGACAATGTTCCCTAGCTCCCTCAGTTCATAACAGTGTGTAGGAAGTTGTTTGATAAAGTGGCCAAAGCTTATACTTGGGCCAGAAGGCAGAATATAGGAAACTACATGAAAACATGAATAATTCAGTGAAAATGACTGTAAACAGATGAGAACTTGTTTAGAACAGCTGAAAGAGAATCTCCAAGTCAGTTCTTAGTGTAGAAAAGGTAGCTAAGATCCGGGAAATCCTTAATTCGAGTTAAGATCACATGAAACACTGTATGAATCCTATATTCTTTACTTAAAGGAAACTAGAGTGGTAAATGTGTGTTATACAAGGCAAAATACCATTGAAATAGAGAAAGAAACACGTTTGGCAGCTTTGGAAAGCCTTACACTTCACTGAAATGTAGTACTACACTCTATAACACAGTTGAGAGACAATGTTCCCGAGCTGCCTCAGTTCATAACAGAGTGTAGGAAGGTGTTTGATAAAGTAGGCAAAGCTTATACTTGGGCCAGAAGGCAGAATATAGGAAACTACATGAAAACATGAATAATTCAGTGAAAATGACTGTAAACAGATGAGAACTTGTTTATAACAGCATAAAGAGAATCTCCAAGTCAGTTCTTAGTGTAGAAAAGGTAGCTAAATCCGGGAAATCCTTAATTCGAGTTAAGATAACATCAAACACTGTATGAATCCTATATTCTTTACTTAAAGGAGACTAGAGTGGTAAATGTGTGTTATATAAGGCAGAATACCATTGAAATAGAGAAAGAAACACGTTTGGCAGCTTTGGAAAGCCTTACACTTCACTGAAATGTAGTACTACACTCTATAACACAGTTGAGAGACAATGTTCCTAGCTCCCTCAGTTCATAACAGTGTGTAGGAAGTTGTTTGATAAAGTGGGCAAAGTTTATACTTGGGCCAGAAGGCAGAATATAGGAAACTACATGAAAACATGAATAATTCATTGAAAATGACTGTAAACACATGAGAACTTGTTTAGAACAGCTGAAAGAGAATCTCCAAGTCAGTTCTTAGTGTAGAAAAGGTAGCTAAGATAAGGAAAATCCTTAATTCGAGTTAAGATAACATCAAACACTGTATGAATCCTATATTCTTTACTTAAAGGAAACTAGAGTGGTAAATGTGTGTTATACAAGGCAGAATACCATTGAAATAGAGAAAGAAACAAGTTCGGCAGCTTTGGAAAGCCTTACACTTCACAGAAAAGCAGTACTACACTCTATAACACAGTTGAGAGACAATGTTCCCTAGCTCCCTCAGTTCATAACAGTGTGTAGGAAGTTGTTTGATAAAGTGGCCAAAGCTTATACTTGGGCCAGAAGGCAGAATATAGGAAACTACATGAAAACATGAATAATTCAGTGAAAATGACTGTAAACAGATGAGAACTTGTTTAGAACAGCTGAAAGAGAATCTCCAAGTCAGTTCTTAGTGTAGAAAAGGTAGCTAAGATAAGGAAAATCCTTAATTCGAGTTAAGATAACATCAAACACTCTATGAATCCTATATTCTTTACTTAAAGGAGACTAGAGTGGTAAATGTGTGTTATACAAGGCATAATACCATTGAAATAGAGAAACAAACACGTTCGGCAGCTTTGGAAAGCCTTACACTTCACTGAAATGTAGTACTACACTCTATAACACAGTTGAGAGACAATGTTCCCGAGCTGCCTCAGTTCATAACAGTGTGTAGGAAGCTGTTTGATAAAGTGGGCAAAGCTTATACTTGGGCCAGAAGGCAGAATATAGGAAACTACAAGAAAACATGAATAATTCAGTGAAAATGATGGTAAACAGATGAGAACTTGTTTAGAACAGATGAAAGAGATTCTCCAAGTCAGTTCTTAGTGTAGAAAAGGTAGCTAAATCCGGGAAATCCTTAATTCGAGTTAAGATAACATCAAACACTGTATGAATCAAATATTGTTTACTTAAAGGAGACTAGAGTGGTAAATGTGTGTTATATAAGGCAGAATACCATTCAAATAGAGAAAGAAACCCGTTTGGCAGCTTTGGAAAGCCTTACACTTCACTGAAATGTAGTACTACACTCTATAACACAGTTGAGAGACAATGTTCCTAGCTCCCTCAGTTCATAACAGTGTGTAGGAAGTTGTTTGATAAAGTGGGAAAATCTTATACATGGGCCAGAAGGCAGAATATAGGAAACTACATGAAAACATGAATAATTAATTGAAAATGACTGTAAACACATGAGAACTTGTTTAGAACAGCTGAAAGAGAATCTCCAAGGCAGTTCTTTGTGTAGAAAAGGTAGCTAAGATCCGGGAAATCCTTAATTCGAATTAAGATCACATGAAACACTGTATGAATCCTATATTCTTTACATAAAGGAAACTAGAGTGGTAAATGTGTGTTATACAAGGCAGAATACCATTGAAATAGAGAAAGAAACACATTCGGCAGCTTTGGAAAGGCTTACACTTCACTGAAATATAGTACTACACTCTATAACACAGTTGAGAGACATTGTTCCCTAGCTGCCTCAGTTCATAACAGAGTGTAGGAAGGTGTTTGATAAAGTAGGCAAAGCTTATACTTGGGCCAGAAGGCAGAATATAGAAAACTACATGAAAACATGAATAATTCAGTGAAAATGACTGTAAACAGATGAGAACTTGTTTATAACAGCTGAAAGAGAATCTCCAAGTCAGTTCTTAGTGTAGAAAAGGTAGCTAAGATAAGGAAAATCCTTAATTCGAGTTAAGATAACATCAAACACTGTATGAATCCTATATTCTTTACTTAAAGGAAACTAGAGTGGTAAATGTGTGTTATACAAGGCAGAATACCATTGAAATAGAGAAAGAAACAAGTTCGGCAGCTTTGGAAAGCCTTACACTTCACTGAAATGTAGTACTACACTCTATAACACAGTTGAGAGACAATGTTCCCTAGCTGCCTCAGTTCATAACAGAGTGTAGGAAGTTGTTTGATAAAGTGGCCAAAGCTTATACTTGGGCCAGAAGGCAGAATATAGGAAACTACATGAAAACATGAATAATTCATTGAAAATGACTGTAAACAGATGAGAACTTGTTTAGAACAGCTGAAAGAGAATCTCCAAGTCAGTTCTTAGTGTAGAAAAGGTAGCTAAGATAAGGAAAATCCTTAATTCGAGTTAAGATAACATCAAACACTGTATGAATCCTATATTCTTTACTTAAAGGACACTAGAGTGGTAAATGTGTGTTATACAAGGCAGAATACCATTGAAATAGAGAAAGAAACAAGTTCGGCAGCTTTGGAAAGCCTTACACTTCACTGAAATGTAGTACTACACTCTATAACACAGTTGAGAGACAATGTTCCCTAGCTCCCTCAGTTCATAACAGTGTGTAGGAAGTTGTTTGATAAAGTGGCCAAAGCTTATACTTGGGCCAGAAGGCAGAATATAGGAAACTACATGAAAACATGAATAATTCAGTGAAAATGACTGTAAACAGATGAGAACTTGTTTAGAACAGCTGAAAGAGAATCTCCAAGTCAGTTCTTAGTGTAGAAAAGGTAGCTAAGATCCGGGAAATCCTTAATTCGAGTTAAGATCACATGAAACACTGTATGAATCCTATATTCTTTACTTAAAGGAAACTAGAGTGGTAAATGTGTGTTATACAAGGCAAAATACCATTGAAATAGAGAAAGAAACACGTTTGGCAGCTTTGGAAAGCCTTACACTTCACTGAAATGTAGTACTACACTCTATAACACAGTTGAGAGACAATGTTCCCGAGCTGCCTCAGTTCATAACAGAGTGTAGGAAGGTGTTTGATAAAGTAGGCAAAGCTTATACTTGGGCCAGAAGGCAGAATATAGGAAACTACATGAAAACATGAATAATTCAGTGAAAATGACTGTAAACAGATGAGAACTTGTTTATAACAGCATAAAGAGAATCTCCAAGTCAGTTCTTAGTGTAGAAAAGGTAGCTAAATCCGGGAAATCCTTAATTCGAGTTAAGATAACATCAAACACTGTATGAATCCTATATTCTTTACTTAAAGGAGACTAGAGTGGTAAATGTGTGTTATATAAGGCAGAATACCATTGAAATAGAGAAAGAAACACGTTTGGCAGCTTTGGAAAGCCTTACACTTCACTGAAATGTAGTACTACACTCTATAACACAGTTGAGAGACAATGTTCCTAGCTCCCTCAGTTCATAACAGTGTGTAGGAAGTTGTTTGATAAAGTGGGCAAAGTTTATACTTGGGCCAGAAGGCAGAATATAGGAAACTACATGAAAACATGAATAATTCATTGAAAATGACTGTAAACACATGAGAACTTGTTTAGAACAGCTGAAAGAGAATCTCCAAGTCAGTTCTTAGTGTAGAAAAGGTAGCTAAGATAAGGAAAATCCTTAATTCGAGTTAAGATAACATCAATCACTGTATGAATCCTATATTCATTACTTAAAGGAGACTAGAGTGGTAAATGTGTGTTATACAAGGCAGAATACCATTGAAATAGAGAAAGAAACAAGTTCGGCAGCTTTGGAAAGCCTTACACTTCACTGAAATGTAGTACTACACTCTATAACACAGTTGAGAGACAATGTTCCCTAGCTCCCTCAGTTCATAACAGTGTGTAGGAAGTTGTTTGATAAAGTGCGCAAAGCTTATACTTGGGCCAGAAGGCAGAATATAGGAAACTACAAGGAAACATGAATAATTCAGTGAAAATGACTGTAAACAGATGAGAACTTGTTTAGAACAGATGAAAGAGATTCTCCAAGTCAGTTCTTAGTGTAGAAAAGGTAGCTAAATCCGGGAAATCCTTAATTCGAGTTAAGATAACATCAAACACTGTATGAATCAAATATTGTTTACTTAAAGGAGACTAGAGTGGTAAATGTGTGTTATATAAGGCAGAATACCATTGAAATAGAGAAAGAAACACGTTTGGCAGCTTTGGAAAGCCTTACACTTCACTGAAATGTAGTTCTACACTCTATAACACAGTTGAGAGACAATGTTCCTAGCTCCCTCAGTTCATAACAGTGTGTAGGAAGTTGTTTGATAAAGTGGCCAAAGCTTATACTTTGGCCAGAAGGCAGAATATAGGAAACTACATGAAAACATGAATAATTCAGTGAAAATGACTGTAAACAGATGAGAACTTGTTTAGAACAGCTGAAAGAGAATCTCCAAGGCAGTTCTTTGTGTAGAAAAGGTAGCTATGATCCGGGAAATCCTTAATTCGAATTAAGATCACATGAAACACTGTATGAATCCTATATTCTTTACATAAAGGAAACTAGAGTGGTAAATGTGTGTTATACAAGGCAGAATACCATTGAAATAGAGAAAGAAACACGTTCGGCAGCTTTGGAAAGGCTTACACTTCACTGAAATGTAGTACTACACTCTATAACACAGTTGAGAGACATTGTTCCCTAGCTGCCTCAGTTCATAACAGAGTGTAGGAAGGTGTTTGATAAAGTAGGCAAAGCTTATACTTGGGCCAGAAGGCAGAATATAGAAAACTACATGAAAACATGAATAATTCAGTGAAAATGACTGTAAACAGATGAGAACTTGTTTAGAACAGCTGAAAGAGAATCTCCAAGTCAGTTCTTAGTGTAGAAAAGGTAGCTAAGATAAGGAAAATCCTTAATTCGAGTTAAGATAACATCAAACACTGTATGAATCCTATATTCTTTACTTAAAGGAAACTAGAGTGGTAAATGTGTGTTATACAAGGCAGAATACCATTGAAATAGAGAAAGAAACAAGTTCGGCAGCTTTGGAAAGCCTTACACTTCACAGAAAAGCAGTACTACACTCTATAACACAGTTGAGAGACAATGTTCCCTAGCTCCCTCAGTTCATAACAGTGTGTAGGAAGTTGTTTGATAAAGTGGCCAAAGCTTATACTTGGGCCAGAAGGCAGAATATAGGAAACTACATGAAAACATGAATAATTCAGTGAAAATGACTGTAAACAGATGAGAACTTGTTTAGAACAGCTGAAAGAGAATCTCCAAGTCAGTTCTTAGTGTAGAAAAGGTAGCTAAGATAAGGAAAATCCTTAATTCGAGTTAAGATAACATCAAACACTCTATGAATCCTATATTCTTTACTTAAAGGAGACTAGAGTGGTAAATGTGTGTTATACAAGGCATAATACCATTGAAATAGAGAAACAAACACGTTCGGCAGCTTTGGAAAGCCTTACACTTCACTGAAATGTAGTACTACACTCTATAACACAGTTGAGAGACAATGTTCCCGAGCTGCCTCAGTTCATAACAGTGTGTAGGAAGCTGTTTGATAAAGTGGGCAAAGCTTATACTTGGGCCAGAAGGCAGAATATAGGAAACTACAAGAAAACATGAATAATTCAGTGAAAATGATGGTAAACAGATGAGAACTTGTTTAGAACAGATGAAAGAGATTCTCCAAGTCAGTTCTTAGTGTAGAAAAGGTAGCTAAATCCGGGAAATCCTTAATTCGAGTTAAGATAACATCAAACACTGTATGAATCAAATATTGTTTACTTAAAGGAGACTAGAGTGGTAAATGTGTGTTATATAAGGCAGAATACCATTCAAATAGAGAAAGAAACCCGTTTGGCAGCTTTGGAAAGCCTTACACTTCACTGAAATGTAGTACTACACTCTATAACACAGTTGAGAGACAATGTTCCTAGCTCCCTCAGTTCATAACAGTGTGTAGGAAGTTGTTTGATAAAGTGGGAAAATCTTATACATGGGCCAGAAGGCAGAATATAGGAAACTACATGAAAACATGAATAATTAATTGAAAATGACTGTAAACACATGAGAACTTGTTTAGAACAGCTGAAAGAGAATCTCCAAGGCAGTTCTTTGTGTAGAAAAGGTAGCTAAGATCCGGGAAATCCTTAATTCGAATTAAGATCACATGAAACACTGTATGAATCCTATATTCTTTACATAAAGGAAACTAGAGTGGTAAATGTGTGTTATACAAGGCAGAATACCATTGAAATAGAGAAAGAAACACATTCGGCAGCTTTGGAAAGGCTTACACTTCACTGAAATATAGTACTACACTCTATAACACAGTTGAGAGACATTGTTCCCTAGCTGCCTCAGTTCATAACAGAGTGTAGGAAGGTGTTTGATAAAGTAGGCAAAGCTTATACTTGGGCCAGAAGGCAGAATATAGAAAACTACATGAAAACATGAATAATTCAGTGAAAATGACTGTAAACAGATGAGAACTTGTTTATAACAGCTGAAAGAGAATCTCCAAGTCAGTTCTTAGTGTAGAAAAGGTAGCTAAGATAAGGAAAATCCTTAATTCGAGTTAAGATAACATCAAACACTGTATGAATCCTATATTCTTTACTTAAAGGAAACTAGAGTGGTAAATGTGTGTTATACAAGGCAGAATACCATTGAAATAGAGAAAGAAACAAGTTCGGCAGCTTTGGAAAGCCTTACACTTCACTGAAATGTAGTACTACACTCTATAACACAGTTGAGAGACAATGTTCCCTAGCTGCCTCAGTTCATAACAGAGTGTAGGAAGTTGTTTGATAAAGTGGCCAAAGCTTATACTTGGGCCAGAAGGCAGAATATAGGAAACTACATGAAAACATGAATAATTCATTGAAAATGACTGTAAACAGATGAGAACTTGTTTAGAACAGGTGAAAGAGAATCTCCAAGTCAGTTCTTAGTGTAGAAAAGGTAGCTAAGATAAGGAAAATCCTTAATTCGAGTTAAGATAACATCAAACACTGTATGAATCCTATACTCTTTACTTAAAGGACACTAGAGTGGTAAATGTGTGTTATACAAGGCAGAATACCATTGAAATAGAGAAAGAAACAAGTTCGGCAGCTTTGGAAAGCCTTACACTTCACTGAAATGTAGTACTACACTCTATAACACAGTTGAGAGACAATGTTCCCTAGCTCCCTCAGTTCATAACAGTGTGTAGGAAGTTGTTTGATAAAGTGGCCAAAGCTTATACTTGGGCCAGAAGGCAGAATATAGGAAACTACATGAAAACATGAATAATTCAGTGAAAATGACTGTAAACAGATGAGAACTTGTTTAGAACAGCTGAAAGAGAATCTCCAAGTCAGTTCTTAGTGTAGAAAAGGTAGCTAAGATCCGGGAAATCCTTAATTCGAGTTAAGATCACATGAAACACTGTATGAATCCTATATTCTTTACTTAAAGGAAACTAGAGTGGTAAATGTGTGTTATACAAGGCAAAATACCATTGAAATAGAGAAAGAAACACGTTTGGCAGCTTTGGAAAGCCTTACACTTCACTGAAATGTAGTACTACACTCTATAACACAGTTGAGAGACAATGTTCCCGAGCTGCCTCAGTTCATAACAGAGTGTAGGAAGGTGTTTGATAAAGTAGGCAAAGCTTATACTTGGGCCAGAAGGCAGAATATAGGAAACTACATGAAAACATGAATAATTCAGTGAAAATGACTGTAAACAGATGAGAACTTGTTTATAACAGCATAAAGAGAATCTCCAAGTCAGTTCTTAGTGTAGAAAAGGTAGCTAAATCCGGGAAATCCTTAATTCGAGTTAAGATAACATCAAACACTGTATGAATCCTATATTCTTTACTTAAAGGAGACTAGAGTGGTAAATGTGTGTTATATAAGGCAGAATACCATTGAAATAGAGAAAGAAACACGTTTGGCAGCTTTGGAAAGCCTTACACTTCACTGAAATGTAGTACTACACTCTATAACACAGTTGAGAGACAATGTTCCTAGCTCCCTCAGTTCATAACAGTGTGTAGGAAGTTGTTTGATAAAGTGGGCAAAGTTTATACTTGGGCCAGAAGGCAGAATATAGGAAACTACATGAAAACATGAATAATTCATTGAAAATGACTGTAAACACATGAGAACTTGTTTAGAACAGCTGAAAGAGAATCTCCAAGTCAGTTCTTAGTGTAGAAAAGGTAGCTAAGATAAGGAAAATCCTTAATTCGAGTTAAGATAACATCAATCACTGTATGAATCCTATATTCATTACTTAAAGGAGACTAGAGTGGTAAATGTGTGTTATACAAGGCAGAATACCATTGAAATAGAGAAAGAAACAAGTTCGGCAGCTTTGAAAGCCTTACACTTCACTGAAATGTAGTACTACACTCTATAACACAGTTGAGAGACAATGTTCCCTAGCTCCCTCAGTTCATAACAGTGTGTAGGAAGTTGTTTGATAAAGTGGCCAAAGCTTATGCTTGGGCCAGAAGGCAGAATATAGGAAACTACATGAAAACATGAATAATTCAGTGAAAATGACTCTAAACAGATGAGAACTTGTTTAGAACAGCTGAAAGAGAATCTCCAAGTCAGTTCTTAGTGTAGAAAAGGTAGCTAAGATAAGGAAAATCCTTAATTCCAGTTAAGATCACATGAAACACTCTATGAATCCTATATTCTTTACTTAAAGGAGACTAGAGTGGTAAATGTGTGTTATACAAGGCAGAATACCATTGAAATAGAGAAACAAACACGTTCGGCAGCTTTGGAAAGCCTTACACTTCACTGAAATGTAGTACTACACTCTATAACACAGTTGAGAGACAATGTTCCCTAGCTCCCTCAGTTCATAACAGTGTGTAGGAAGTTGTTTGATAAAGTGGCCAAAGCTTATACTTGGGCCAGAAGGCAGAATATAGGGAACTACATGAAAACATGAATAATTCAGTAAAAATGACTGTAAACAGATGAGAACTTGTTTAGAACAGCTGAAAGAGAATCTCCAAGTCAGTTCTTAGTGTAGAAAAGGTAGCTAAGATAAGGAAAATCCTTAATTCGAGTTAAGATAACATCAAACACTGTATGAATCAAATATTGTTTACTTAAAGGAGACTAGAGTGGTAAATGTGTGTTATATAAGGCAGAATACCATTGAAATAGAGAAAGAAACACGTTTGGCAGATTTGGAAAGCCTTACACTTCACTGAAATGTAGTTCTACACTCTATAACACAGTTGAGAGACAATGTTCCTAGCTCCCTCAGTTCATAACAGTGTGTAGGAAGTTGTTTGATAAAGTGGCCAAAGCTTATACTTTGGCCAGAAGGCAGAATATAGGAAACTACATGAAAACATGAATAATTCAGTGAAAATGACTGTAAACAGATGAGAACTTGTTTAGAACAGCTGAAAGAGAATCTCCAAGTCAGTTCTTAGTGTAGAAAAGGTAGCTAAGATAAGGAAAATCCTTAATTCGAGTTAAGATAACATCAAACACTGTATGAATCCTATATTCTTTACTTAAAGGAAACTAGAGTGGTAAATGTGTGTTATACAAGGCAGAATACCATTGAAATAGAGAAAGAAACAAGTTCGGCAGCTTTGGAAAGCCTTACACTTCACTGAAATGTAGTACTACACTCTATAACACAGTTGAGAGACAATGTTCCCTAGCTCCCTCAGTTCATAACAGTGTGTAGGAAGTTGTTTGATAAAGTGGCCAAAGCTTATACTTGGGCCAGAAGGCAGAATATAGGAAACTACATGAAAACATGAATAATTCAGTGAAAATGACCCTAACAGATGAGAACTTGTTTAGAACAGCTGAAAGAGAATCTCCAAGTCAGTTCTTAGTGTAGAAAAGGTAGCTAAGATAAGGAAAATCCTTAATTCGAGTTAAGATAACATCAAACACTGTATGAATCCTATATTCATTACTTAAAGGAGACTAGAGTGGTAAATGTGTGTTATACAAGGCAGAATACCATTGAAATAGAGAAAGAAACACGTTCGGCAGCTTTGGAAAGCCTTACACTACACTGAAATATAGTACTACACTCTATAACACAGTTCAGAGACAATGTTCCCTAGCTCCCTCAGTTCATAACAGTGTGTAGGAAGTTGTTTGATAAGGTGGCCAAAGCTTATACTTGGGCAAGAAGGCAGAATATAGGAAACTACATGAAAACATGAATAATTCAGTTAAAATGACTGTAAACAGATGAGAACTTGTTTAGAACAGCTGAAAGAGAATCTCCAAGTCAGTTCTTAGTGTAGAAAAGGTAGCTAAGATAAGGAAAATCCTTAATTCGAGTTAAGATAACATCAAACACTGTATGAATCCTATATTCTTTACTTAAAGGAAACTAGAGTGGTAAATGTGTGTTATACAAGGCAGAATACCATTGAAATAGAGAAAAAAACAAGTTCGGCAGCTTTGGAAAGCCTTACACTTCACAGAAAAGCAGTACTATACTCTATAACACAGTTGAGAGACAATGTTCCCTAGCTCCCTCAGTTCATAACAGTGTGTAGGAAGTTGTTTGATAAAGTGGGCAAAGCTTATACTTGGGCCAGAAGGCAGAATATAGGAAACTACAAGAAAACATGAATAATTCAGTGAAAATGACTGTAAACAGATGAGAACTTGTTTAGAACAGCTGACAGAGAATCTCCAAGTCAGTTCTTAGTGTAGAAAAGGTAGCTAAGATAAGGAAAATCCTTAATTCGAGTTAAGATAACATCAAACACTGTATGAATCCTATATTCATTACTTAAAGGAGACTAGAGTGGTAAATGTGTGTTATACAAGGCAGAATACCATTGAAATAGAGAAAGAAACAAGTTCGGCAGCTTTGGAAAGCCTTACACTTCACTGAAATATAGTACTACACTCTATAACACAGTTGAGAGACAATGTTCCCTAGCTCCCTCAGTTCATAACAGTGTGTAGGAAGTTGTTTGATAAAGTGGCCAAAGCTTATACTTGGGCCAGAAGGCAGAATATAGGAAACTACATGAAAACATGAATAATTCAGTGAAAATGACCCTAACAGATGAGAACTTGTTTAGAACAGCTGAAAGAGAATCTCCAAGTCAGTTCTTAGTGTAGAAAAGGTAGCTAAGATAAGGAAAATCCTTAATTCGAGTTAAGATAACATCAAACACTGTATGAATCCTATATTCATTACTTAAAGGAGACTAGAGTGGTAAATGTGTGTTATACAAGGCAGAATACCATTGAAATAGAGAAAGAAACACGTTCGGCAGCTTTGGAAAGCCTTACACTACACTGAAATATAGTACTACACTCTATAACACAGTTGAGAGACAATGTTCCCGAGCTGCCTCAGTTCATAACAGTGTGTAGGAAGCTGTTTGATAAAGTGGGCAAAGCTTATACTTGGGCCAGAAGGCAGAATATAGGAAACTACAAGAAAACATGAATAATTCAGTGAAAATGATGGTAAACAGATGAGAACTTGTTTAGAACAGATGAAAGAGATTCTCCAAGTCAGTTCTTAGTGTAGAAAAGGTAGCTAAATCCGGGAAATCCTTAATTCGAGTTAAGATAACATCAAACACTGTATGAATCAAATATTGTTTACTTAAAGGAGACTAGAGTGGTAAATGTGTGTTATATAAGGCAGAATACCATTCAAATAGAGAAAGAAACCCGTTTGGCAGCTTTGGAAAGCCTTACACTTCACTGAAATGTAGTACTACACTCTATAACACAGTTGAGAGACAATGTTCCTAGCTCCCTCAGTTCATAACAGTGTGTAGGAAGTTGTTTGATAAAGTGGGAAAATCTTATACATGGGCCAGAAGGCAGAATATAGGAAACTACATGAAAACATGAATAATTAATTGAAAATGACTGTAAACACATGAGAACTTGTTTAGAACAGCTGAAAGAGAATCTCCAAGGCAGTTCTTTGTGTAGAAAAGGTAGCTAAGATCCGGGAAATCCTTAATTCGAATTAAGATCACATGAAACACTGTATGAATCCTATATTCTTTACATAAAGGAAACTAGAGTGGTAAATGTGTGTTATACAAGGCAGAATACCATTGAAATAGAGAAAGAAACACATTCGGCAGCTTTGGAAAGGCTTACACTTCACTGAAATATAGTACTACACTCTATAACACAGTTGAGAGACATTGTTCCCTAGCTGCCTCAGTTCATAACAGAGTGTAGGAAGGTGTTTGATAAAGTAGGCAAAGCTTATACTTGGGCCAGAAGGCAGAATATAGAAAACTACATGAAAACATGAATAATTCAGTGAAAATGACTGTAAACAGATGAGAACTTGTTTATAACAGCTGAAAGAGAATCTCCAAGTCAGTTCTTAGTGTAGAAAAGGTAGCTAAGATAAGGAAAATCCTTAATTCGAGTTAAGATAACATCAAACACTGTATGAATCCTATATTCTTTACTTAAAGGAAACTAGAGTGGTAAATGTGTGTTATACAAGGCAGAATACCATTGAAATAGAGAAAGAAACAAGTTCGGCAGCTTTGGAAAGCCTTACACTTCACTGAAATGTAGTACTACACTCTATAACACAGTTGAGAGACAATGTTCCCTAGCTGCCTCAGTTCATAACAGAGTGTAGGAAGTTGTTTGATAAAGTGGCCAAAGCTTATACTTGGGCCAGAAGGCAGAATATAGGAAACTACATGAAAACATGAATAATTCATTGAAAATGACTGTAAACAGATGAGAACTTGTTTAGAACAGCTGAAAGAGAATCTCCAAGTCAGTTCTTAGTGTAGAAAAGGTAGCTAAGATAAGGAAAATCCTTAATTCGAGTTAAGATAACATCAAACACTGTATGAATCCTATATTCTTTACTTAAAGGACACTAGAGTGGTAAATGTGTGTTATACAAGGCAGAATACCATTGAAATAGAGAAAGAAACAAGTTCGGCAGCTTTGGAAAGCCTTACACTTCACTGAAATGTAGTACTACACTCTATAACACAGTTGAGAGACAATGTTCCCTAGCTCCCTCAGTTCATAACAGTGTGTAGGAAGTTGTTTGATAAAGTGGCCAAAGCTTATACTTGGGCCAGAAGGCAGAATATAGGAAACTACATGAAAACATGAATAATTCAGTGAAAATGACTGTAAACAGATGAGAACTTGTTTAGAACAGCTGAAAGAGAATCTCCAAGTCAGTTCTTAGTGTAGAAAAGGTAGCTAAGATCCGGGAAATCCTTAATTCGAGTTAAGATCACATGAAACACTGTATGAATCCTATATTCTTTACTTAAAGGAAACTAGAGTGGTAAATGTGTGTTATACAAGGCAAAATACCATTGAAATAGAGAAAGAAACACGTTTGGCAGCTTTGGAAAGCCTTACACTTCACTGAAATGTAGTACTACACTCTATAACACAGTTGAGAGACAATGTTCCCGAGCTGCCTCAGTTCATAACAGAGTGTAGGAAGGTGTTTGATAAAGTAGGCAAAGCTTATACTTGGGCCAGAAGGCAGAATATAGGAAACTACATGAAAACATGAATAATTCAGTGAAAATGACTGTAAACAGATGAGAACTTGTTTATAACAGCATAAAGAGAATCTCCAAGTCAGTTCTTAGTGTAGAAAAGGTAGCTAAATCCGGGAAATCCTTAATTCGAGTTAAGATAACATCAAACACTGTATGAATCCTATATTCTTTACTTAAAGGAGACTAGAGTGGTAAATGTGTGTTATATAAGGCAGAATACCATTGAAATAGAGAAAGAAACACGTTTGGCAGCTTTGGAAAGCCTTACACTTCACTGAAATGTAGTACTACACTCTATAACACAGTTGAGAGACAATGTTCCTAGCTCCCTCAGTTCATAACAGTGTGTAGGAAGTTGTTTGATAAAGTGGGCAAAGTTTATACTTGGGCCAGAAGGCAGAATATAGGAAACTACATGAAAACATGAATAATTCATTGAAAATGACTGTAAACACATGAGAACTTGTTTAGAACAGCTGAAAGAGAATCTCCAAGTCAGTTCTTAGTGTAGAAAAGGTAGCTAAGATAAGGAAAATCCTTAATTCGAGTTAAGATAACATCAATCACTGTATGAATCCTATATTCATTACTTAAAGGAGACTAGAGTGGTAAATGTGTGTTATACAAGGCAGAATACCATTGAAATAGAGAAAGAAACAAGTTCGGCAGCTTTGAAAGCCTTACACTTCACTGAAATGTAGTACTACACTCTATAACACAGTTGAGAGACAATGTTCCCTAGCTCCCTCAGTTCATAACAGTGTGTAGGAAGTTGTTTGATAAAGTGGCCAAAGCTTATGCTTGGGCCAGAAGGCAGAATATAGGAAACTACATGAAAACATGAATAATTCAGTGAAAATGACTCTAAACAGATGAGAACTTGTTTAGAACAGCTGAAAGAGAATCTCCAAGTCAGTTCTTAGTGTAGAAAAGGTAGCTAAGATAAGGAAAATCCTTAATTCCAGTTAAGATCACATGAAACACTCTATGAATCCTATATTCTTTACTTAAAGGAGACTAGAGTGGTAAATGTGTGTTATACAAGGCAGAATACCATTGAAATAGAGAAACAAACACGTTCGGCAGCTTTGGAAAGCCTTACACTTCACTGAAATGTAGTACTACACTCTATAACACAGTTGAGAGACAATGTTCCCTAGCTCCCTCAGTTCATAACAGTGTGTAGGAAGTTGTTTGATAAAGTGGCCAAAGCTTATACTTGGGCCAGAAGGCAGAATATAGGGAACTACATGAAAACATGAATAATTCAGTAAAAATGACTGTAAACAGATGAGAACTTGTTTAGAACAGCTGAAAGAGAATCTCCAAGTCAGTTCTTAGTGTAGAAAAGGTAGCTAAGATAAGGAAAATCCTTAATTCGAGTTAAGATAACATCAAACACTGTATGAATCAAATATTGTTTACTTAAAGGAGACTAGAGTGGTAAATGTGTGTTATATAAGGCAGAATACCATTGAAATAGAGAAAGAAACACGTTTGGCAGATTTGGAAAGCCTTACACTTCACTGAAATGTAGTTCTACACTCTATAACACAGTTGAGAGACAATGTTCCTAGCTCCCTCAGTTCATAACAGTGTGTAGGAAGTTGTTTGATAAAGTGGCCAAAGCTTATACTTTGGCCAGAAGGCAGAATATAGGAAACTACATGAAAACATGAATAATTCAGTGAAAATGACTGTAAACAGATGAGAACTTGTTTAGAACAGCTGAAAGAGAATCTCCAAGTCAGTTCTTAGTGTAGAAAAGGTAGCTAAGATAAGGAAAATCCTTAATTCGAGTTAAGATAACATCAAACACTGTATGAATCCTATATTCTTTACTTAAAGGAAACTAGAGTGGTAAATGTGTGTTATACAAGGCAGAATACCATTGAAATAGAGAAAGAAACAAGTTCGGCAGCTTTGGAAAGCCTTACACTTCACTGAAATGTAGTACTACACTCTATAACACAGTTGAGAGACAATGTTCCCTAGCTCCCTCAGTTCATAACAGTGTGTAGGAAGTTGTTTGATAAAGTGGCCAAAGCTTATACTTGGGCCAGAAGGCAGAATATAGGAAACTACATGAAAACATGAATAATTCAGTGAAAATGACCCTAACAGATGAGAACTTGTTTAGAACAGCTGAAAGAGAATCTCCAAGTCAGTTCTTAGTGTAGAAAAGGTAGCTAAGATAAGGAAAATCCTTAATTCGAGTTAAGATAACATCAAACACTGTATGAATCCTATATTCATTACTTAAAGGAGACTAGAGTGGTAAATGTGTGTTATACAAGGCAGAATACCATTGAAATAGAGAAAGAAACACGTTCGGCAGCTTTGGAAAGCCTTACACTACACTGAAATATAGTACTACACTCTATAACACAGTTCAGAGACAATGTTCCCTAGCTCCCTCAGTTCATAACAGTGTGTAGGAAGTTGTTTGATAAGGTGGCCAAAGCTTATACTTGGGCAAGAAGGCAGAATATAGGAAACTACATGAAAACATGAATAATTCAGTTAAAATGACTGTAAACAGATGAGAACTTGTTTAGAACAGCTGAAAGAGAATCTCCAAGTCAGTTCTTAGTGTAGAAAAGGTAGCTAAGATAAGGAAAATCCTTAATTCGAGTTAAGATAACATCAAACACTGTATGAATCCTATATTCTTTACTTAAAGGAAACTAGAGTGGTAAATGTGTGTTATACAAGGCAGAATACCATTGAAATAGAGAAAAAAACAAGTTCGGCAGCTTTGGAAAGCCTTACACTTCACAGAAAAGCAGTACTATACTCTATAACACAGTTGAGAGACAATGTTCCCTAGCTCCCTCAGTTCATAACAGTGTGTAGGAAGTTGTTTGATAAAGTGGGCAAAGCTTATACTTGGGCCAGAAGGCAGAATATAGGAAACTACAAGAAAACATGAATAATTCAGTGAAAATGACTGTAAACAGATGAGAACTTGTTTAGAACAGCTGACAGAGAATCTCCAAGTCAGTTCTTAGTGTAGAAAAGGTAGCTAAGATAAGGAAAATCCTTAATTCGAGTTAAGATAACATCAAACACTGTATGAATCCTATATTCATTACTTAAAGGAGACTAGAGTGGTAAATGTGTGTTATACAAGGCAGAATACCATTGAAATAGAGAAAGAAACAAGTTCGGCAGCTTTGGAAAGCCTTACACTTCACTGAAATATAGTACTACACTCTATAACACAGTTGAGAGACAATGTTCCCTAGCTCCCTCAGTTCATAACAGTGTGTAGGAAGTTGTTTGATAAAGTGGCCAAAGCTTATACTTGGGCCAGAAGGCAGAATATAGGAAACTACATGAAAACATGAATAATTCATTGAAAATGACTGTAAACACATGAGAACTTGTTTAGAACAGCTGAAAGAGAATCTCCAAGTCAGTTCTTAGTGTAGAAAAGGTAGCTAAGATCTGGGAAATCCTTAATTCGAGTTAAGATCACATGAAACACTGTATGAATCCTATATTCTTTACTTAAAGGAAACTAGAGTGGTAAATGTGTGTTATACAAGGCAAAATACCATTGAAATAGAGAAAGAAACACGTTCGGCAGCTTTGGAAATCCTTACACTTCACTGAAATGTAGTACTACACTCTATAACACAGTTCAGAGACAATGTTCCCTAGCTCCCTCAGTTCATAACAGTGTGTAGGAAGTTGTTTGATAAGGTGGCCAAAGCTTATACTTGGGCAAGAAGGCAGAATATAGGAAACTACATGAAAACATGAATAATTCAGTTAAAATGACTGTAAACAGATGAGAACTTGTTTAGAACAGCTGAAAGAGAATCTCCAAGTCAGTTCTTAGTGTAGAAAAGGTAGCTAAGATAAGGAAAATCCTTAATTCGAGTTAAGATAACATCAAACACTGTATGAATCCTATATTCTTTACTTAAAGGAAACTAGAGTGGTAAATGTGTGTTATACAAGGCAGAATACCATTGAAATAGAGAAAAAAACAAGTTCGGCAGCTTTGGAAAGCCTTACACTTCACAGAAAAGCAGTACTATACTCTATAACACAGTTGAGAGACAATGTTCCCTAGCTCCCTCAGTTCATAACAGTGTGTAGGAAGTTGTTTGATAAAGTGGGCAAAGCTTATACTTGGGCCAGAAGGCAGAATATAGGAAACTACAAGAAAACATGAATAATTCAGTGAAAATGACTGTAAACAGATGAGAACTTGTTTAGAACAGCTGACAGAGAATCTCCAAGTCAGTTCTTAGTGTAGAAAAGGTAGCTAAGATAAGGAAAATCCTTAATTCGAGTTAAGATAACATCAAACACTGTATGAATCCTATATTCATTACTTAAAGGAGACTAGAGTGGTAAATGTGTGTTATACAAGGCAGAATACCATTGAAATAGAGAAAGAAACAAGTTCGGCAGCTTTGGAAAGCCTTACACTTCACTGAAATATAGTACTACACTCTATAACACAGTTGAGAGACAATGTTCCCTAGCTCCCTCAGTTCATAACAGTGTGTAGGAAGTTGTTTGATAAAGTGGCCAAAGCTTATACTTGGGCCAGAAGGCAGAATATAGGAAACTACATGAAAACATGAATAATTCATTGAAAATGACTGTAAACACATGAGAACTTGTTTAGAACAGCTGAAAGAGAATCTCCAAGTCAGTTCTTAGTGTAGAAAAGGTAGCTAAGATCTGGGAAATCCTTAATTCGAGTTAAGATCACATGAAACACTGTATGAATCCTATATTCTTTACTTAAAGGAAACTAGAGTGGTAAATGTGTGTTATACAAGGCAAAATACCATTGAAATAGAGAAAGAAACACGTTCGGCAGCTTTGGAAATCCTTACACTTCACTGAAATGTAGTACTACACTCTATAACACAGTTGAGAGACAATGTTCCCGAGCTGCCTCAGTTCATAACAGAGTGTAGGAAGGTGTTTGATAAAGTAGGCAAAGCTTATACTTGGGCCAGAAGGCAGAATATAGGAAACTACATGAAAACATGAATAATTCAGTGAAAATGACTGTAAACAGATGAGAACTTGTTTATAACAGCATAAAGAGAATCTCCAAGTCAGTTCTTAGTGTAGAAAAGGTAGCTAAATCCGGGAAATCCTTAATTCGAGTTAAGATAACATCAAACACTGTATGAATCCTATATTGTTTACTTAAAGGAGACTAGAGTGGTAAATGTGTGTTATATAAGGCAGAATACCATTGAAATAGAGAAAGAAACACGTTTGGCAGCTTTGGAAAGCCTTACACTTCACTGAAATGTAGTACTACACTCTATAACACAGTTGAGAGACAATGTTCCTAGCTCCCTCAGTTCATAACAGTGTGTAGTAAGTTGTTTGATAAAGTGGGCAAAGTTTATACTTGGGCCAGAAGACAGAATATAGGAAACTACATGAAAACATGAATAATTCATTGAAAATTACTGTAAACACATGAGAACTTGTTTAGAACAGCTGAAAGAGAATCTCCAAGTCAGTTCTTAGTGTAGAAAAGGTAGCTAAGATAAGGAAAATCCTTAATTCGAGTTAAGATAACATCAATCACTGTATGAATCCTATATTCATTACTTAAAGGAGACTAGAGTGGTAAATGTGTGTTATACAAGGCAGAATACCATTGAAATAGAGAAAGAAACAAGTTCGGCAGCTTTGGAAAGCCTTACACTTCACTGAAATGTAGTACTACACTCTATAACACAGTTGAGAGACAATGTTCCCTAGCTCCCTCAGTTCATAACAGTGTGTAGGAAGCTGTTTGATAAAGTGCGCAAAGCTTATACTTGGGCCAGAAGGCAGAATATAGGAAACTACAAGGAAACATGAATAATTCAGTGAAAATGACTGTAAACAGATGAGAACTTGTTTAGAACAGATGAAAGAGATTCTCCAAGTCAGTTCTTAGTGTAGAAAAGGTAGCTAAATCCGGGAAATCCTTAATTCGAGTTAAGATAACATCAAACACTGTATGAATCAAATATTGTTTACTTAAAGGAGACTAGAGTGGTAAATGTGTGTTATATAAGGCAGAATACCATTGAAATAGAGAAAGAAACACGTTTGGCAGCTTTGGAAAGCCTTACACTTCACTGAAATGTAGTTCTACACTCTATAACACAGTTGAGAGACAATGTTCCTAGCTCCCTCAGTTCATAACAGTGTGTAGGAAGTTGTTTGATAAAGTGGCCAAAGCTTATACTTTGGCCAGAAGGCAGAATATAGGAAACTACATGAAAACATGAATAATTCAGTGAAAATGACTGTAAACAGATGAGAACTTGTTTAGAACAGCTGAAAGAGAATCTCCAAGGCAGTTCTTTGTGTAGAAAAGGTAGCTATGATCCGGGAAATCCTTAATTCGAATTAAGATCACATGAAACACTGTATGAATCCTATATTCTTTACATAAAGGAAACTAGAGTGGTAAATGTGTGTTATACAAGGCAGAATACCATTGAAATAGAGAAAGAAACACGTTCGGCAGCTTTGGAAAGGCTTACACTTCACTGAAATGTAGTACTACACTCTATAACACAGTTGAGAGACATTGTTCCCTAGCTGCCTCAGTTCATAACAGAGTGTAGGAAGGTGTTTGATAAAGTGGCCAAAGCTTATACTTGGGCCAGAAGGCAGAATATAGGAAACTACATGAAAACATGAATAATTCAGTGAAAATGACTGTAAACAGATGAGAACTTGTTTAGAACAGCTGAAAGAGAATCTCCAAGTCAGTTCTTAGTGTAGAAAAGGTAGCTAAGATAAGGAAAATCCTTAATTCGAGTTAAGATAACATCAAACACTCTATGAATCCTATATTCTTTACTTAAAGGAGACTAGAGTGGTAAATGTGTGTTATACAAGGCATAATACCATTGAAATAGAGAAACAAACACGTTCGGCAGCTTTGGAAAGCCTTACACTTCACTGAAATGTAGTACTACACTCTATAACACAGTTGAGAGACAATGTTCCCGAGCTGCCTCAGTTCATAACAGTGTGTAGGAAGCTGTTTGATAAAGTGGGCAAAGCTTATACTTGGGCCAGAAGGCAGAATATAGGAAACTACAAGAAAACATGAATAATTCAGTGAAAATGATGGTAAACAGATGAGAACTTGTTTAGAACAGATGAAAGAGATTCTCCAAGTCAGTTCTTAGTGTAGAAAAGGTAGCTAAATCCGGGAAATCCTTAATTCGAGTTAAGATAACATCAAACACTGTATGAATCAAATATTGTTTACTTAAAGGAGACTAGAGTGGTAAATGTGTGTTATATAAGGCAGAATACCATTCAAATAGAGAAAGAAACCCGTTTGGCAGCTTTGGAAAGCCTTACACTTCACTGAAATGTAGTACTACACTCTATAACACAGTTGAGAGACAATGTTCCTAGCTCCCTCAGTTCATAACAGTGTGTAGGAAGTTGTTTGATAAAGTGGGAAAATCTTATACATGGGCCAGAAGGCAGAATATAGGAAACTACATGAAAACATGAATAATTAATTGAAAATGACTGTAAACACATGAGAACTTGTTTAGAACAGCTGAAAGAGAATCTCCAAGGCAGTTCTTTGTGTAGAAAAGGTAGCTAAGATCCGGGAAATCCTTAATTCGAATTAAGATCACATGAAACACTGTATGAATCCTATATTCTTTACATAAAGGAAACTAGAGTGGTAAATGTGTGTTATACAAGGCAGAATACCATTGAAATAGAGAAAGAAACACGTTCGGCAGCTTTGGAAAGGCTTACACTTCACTGAAATATAGTACTACACTCTATAACACAGTTGAGAGACATTGTTCCCTAGCTGCCTCAGTTCATAACAGAGTGTAGGAAGGTGTTTGATAAAGTAGGCAAAGCTTATACTTGGGCCAGAAGGCAGAATATAGAAAACTACATGAAAACATGAATAATTCAGTGAAAATGACTGTAAACAGATGAGAACTTGTTTATAACAGCTGAAAGAGAATCTCCAAGTCAGTTCTTAGTGTAGAAAAGGTAGCTAAGATAAGGAAAATCCTTAATTCGAGTTAAGATAACATCAAACACTGTATGAATCCTATATTCTTTACTTAAAGGAAACTAGAGTGGTAAATGTGTGTTATACAAGGCAGAATACCATTGAAATAGAGAAAGAAACAAGTTCGGCAGCTTTGGAAAGCCTTACACTTCACTGAAATGTAGTACTACACTCTATAACACAGTTGAGAGACAATGTTCCCTAGCTGCCTCAGTTCATAACAGAGTGTAGGAAGTTGTTTGATAAAGTGGCCAAAGCTTATACTTGGGCCAGAAGGCAGAATATAGGAAACTACATGAAAACATGAATAATTCATTGAAAATGACTGTAAACAGATGAGAACTTGTTTAGAACAGCTGAAAGAGAATCTCCAAGTCAGTTCTTAGTGTAGAAAAGGTAGCTAAGATAAGGAAAATCCTTAATTCGAGTTAAGATAACATCAAACACTGTATGAATCCTATATTCTTTACTTAAAGGACACTAGAGTGGTAAATGTGTGTTATACAAGGCAGAATACCATTGAAATAGAGAAAGAAACAAGTTCGGCAGCTTTGGAAAGCCTTACACTTCACTGAAATGTAGTACTACACTCTATAACACAGTTGAGAGACAATGTTCCCTAGCTCCCTCAGTTCATAACAGTGTGTAGGAAGTTGTT
This sequence comes from Pipistrellus hanaki, assembly GCF_964339955.1. Classification (NCBI taxonomy): domain Eukaryota; kingdom Metazoa; phylum Chordata; class Mammalia; order Chiroptera; family Vespertilionidae; genus Pipistrellus; species Pipistrellus hanaki. The sequence continues at coordinate 1,646,173 of NC_140511.1, forward strand.
TGATAAAGTGGCCAAAGCTTATACTTGGGCCAGAAGGCAGAATATAGGAAACTACATGAAAACATGAATAATTCAGTGAAAATGACTGTAAACAGATGAGAACTTGTTTAGAACAGCTGAAAGAGAATCTCCAAGTCAGTTCTTAGTGTAGAAAAGGTAGCTAAGATCCGGGAAATCCTTAATTCGAGTTAAGATCACATGAAACACTGTATGAATCCTATATTCTTTACTTAAAGGAAACTAGAGTGGTAAATGTGTGTTATACAAGGCAAAATACCATTGAAATAGAGAAAGAAACACGTTTGGCAGCTTTGGAAAGCCTTACACTTCACTGAAATGTAGTACTACACTCTATAACACAGTTGAGAGACAATGTTCCCGAGCTGCCTCAGTTCATAACAGAGTGTAGGAAGGTGTTTGATAAAGTAGGCAAAGCTTATACTTGGGCCAGAAGGCAGAATATAGGAAACTACATGAAAACATGAATAATTCAGTGAAAATGACTGTAAACAGATGAGAACTTGTTTATAACAGCATAAAGAGAATCTCCAAGTCAGTTCTTAGTGTAGAAAAGGTAGCTAAATCCGGGAAATCCTTAATTCGAGTTAAGATAACATCAAACACTGTATGAATCCTATATTGTTTACTTAAAGGAGACTAGAGTGGTAAATGTGTGTTATATAAGGCAGAATACCATTGAAATAGAGAAAGAAACACGTTTGGCAGCTTTGGAAAGCCTTACACTTCACTGAAATGTAGTACTACACTCTATAACACAGTTGAGAGACAATGTTCCAAGCTCCCTCAGTTCATAACAGTGTGTAGGAAGTTGTTTGATAAAGTGGGCAAAGTTTATACTTGGGCCAGAAGGCAGAATATAGGAAACTACATGAAAACATGAATAATTCATTGAAAATGACTGTAAACACATGAGAACTTGTTTAGAACAGCTGAAAGAGAATCTCCAAGTCAGTTCTTAGTGTAGAAAAGGTAGCTAAGATAAGGAAAATCCTTAATTCGAGTTAAGATAACATCAATCACTGTATGAATCCTATATTCATTACTTAAAGGAGACTAGAGTGGTAAATGTGTGTTATACAAGGCAGAATACCATTGAAATAGAGAAAGAAACAAGTTCGGCAGCTTTGGAAAGCCTTACACTTCACTGAAATGTAGTACTACACTCTATAACACAGTTGAGAGACAATGTTCCCTAGCTCCCTCAGTTCATAACAGTGTGTAGGAAGTTGTTTGATAAAGTGGCCAAAGCTTATGCTTGGGCCAGAAGGCAGAATATAGGAAACTACATGAAAACATGAATAATTCAGTGAAAATGACTCTAAACAGATGAGAACTTGTTTAGAACAGCTGAAAGAGAATCTCCAAGTCAGTTCTTAGTGTAGAAAAGGTAGCTAAGATAAGGAAAATCCTTAATTCCAGTTAAGATCACATGAAACACTCTATGAATCCTATATTCTTTACTTAAAGGAGACTAGAGTGGTAAATGTGTGTTATACAAGGCAGAATACCATTGAAATAGAGAAACAAACACGTTCGGCAGCTTTGGAAAGCCTTACACTTCACTGAAATGTAGTACTACACTCTATAACACAGTTGAGAGACAATGTTCCCTAGCTCCCTCAGTTCATAACAGTGTGTAGGAAGTTGTTTGATAAAGTGGCCAAAGCTTATACTTGGGCCAGAAGGCAGAATATAGGGAACTACATGAAAACATGAATAATTCAGTGAAAATGACTGTAAACAGATGAGAACTTGTTTAGAACAGCTGAAAGAGAATCTCCAAGTCAGTTCTTAGTGTAGAAAAGGTAGCTAAGATAAGGAAAATCCTTAATTCGAGTTAAGATAACATCAAACACTGTATGAATCAAATATTGTTTACTTAAAGGAGACTAGAGTGGTAAATGTGTGTTATATAAGGCAGAATACCATTGAAATAGAGAAAGAAACACATTTGGCAGATTTGGAAAGCCTTACACTTCACTGAAATGTAGTTCTACACTCTATAACACAGTTGAGAGACAATGTTCCCGAGCTGCCTCAGTCCATAACAGTGTGTAGGAAGCTGTTTGATAAAGTGGGCAAAGCTTATACTTGGGCCAGAAGGCAGAATATAGGAAACTACAAGAAAACATGAATAATTCAGTGAAAATGACTGTAAACAGATGAGAACTTGTTTAGAACAGATGAAAGAGATTCTCCAAGTCAGTTCTTAGTGTAGAAAAGGTAGCTAAATCAGGGAAATCCTTAATTCGAGTTAAGATAACATCAAACACTGTATGAATCAAATATTGTTTACTTAAAGGAGACTAGAGTGGTAAATGTGTGTTATATAAGGCAGAATACCATTGAAATAGAGAAAGAAACACGTTTGGCAGCTTTGGAAAGCCTTACACTTCACTGAAATGTAGTACTACACACTATAACACAGTTGAGAGACAATGTTCCTAGCTCCCTCAGTTCATAACAGTGTGTAGGAAGTTGTTTGATAAAGTGGGAAAAGCTTATACATGGGCCAGAAGGCAGAATATAGGAAACTACATGAAAACATGAATAATTCATTGAAAATGACTGTAAACACATGAGAACTTGTTTAGAACAGCTGAAAGAGAATCTCCAAGGCAGTTCTTTGTGTAGAAAAGGTAGCTAAGATCCGGGAAATCCTTAATTCGAATTAAGATCACATGAAACACTGTATGAATCCTATATTCTTTACTTAAAGGAAACTAGAGTGGTAAATGTGTGTTATACAAGGCAGAATACCATTGAAATAGAGAAACAAACACGTTCGGCAGCTTTGGAAAGCCTTACACTTCACTGAAATGTAGTACTACACTCTATAACACAGTTGAGAGACAATGTTCCCGAGCTGCCTCAGTTCATAACAGTGTGTAGGAAGTTGTTTGATAAAGTGGGCAAAGCTTATACTTGGGCCAGAAGGCAGAATATAGGAAACTACAAGAAAACGTGAATAATTCAGTGAAAATGACTGTAAACAGATGAGAACTTGTTTAGAACAGATGAAAGAGATTCTCCAAGTCAGTTCTTAATGTAGAAAAGGTAGCTAAGATAAGGAAAATCCTTAATTCGAGTTAAGATAATATCAAACACTGTATGAATCCTATATTCTTTACTTAAAGGAAACTAGAGTGGTAAATGTGTGTTATATAAGGCAGAATACCATTGAAATAGAGAAACAAACACGTTCGGCAGCTTTGGAAAGCCTTACACTTCACTGAAATGTAGTACTACACTCTATAACACAGTTGAGAGACAATGTTCCCTAGCTGCCTCAGTTCATAACAGAGTGTAGGAAGTTGTTTGATAAAGTGGCCAAAGCTTATACTTGGGCCAGAAGGCAGAATATAGGAAACTACATGAAAACATGAATAATTCATTGAAAATGACTGTAAACAGATGAGAACTTGTTTAGAACAGCTGAAAGAGAATCTCCAAGTCAGTTCTTAGTGTAGAAAAGGTAGCTAAGATAAGGAAAATCCTTAATTCGAGTTAAGATAACATCAAACACTGTATGAATCCTATATTCTTTACTTAAAGGACACTAGAGTGGTAAATGTTTGTTATACAAGGCAGAATACCATTGAAATAGAGAAAGAAACAAGTTCGGCAGCTTTGGAAAGCCTTACACTTCACTGAAATGTAGTACTACACTCTATAACACAGTTGAGAGACAATGTTCCCTAGCTCCCTCAGTTCATAACAGTGTGTAGGAAGTTGTTTGATAAAGTGGCCAAAGCTTATACTTGGGCCAGAAGGCAGAATATAGGAAACTACATGAAAACATGAATAATTCAGTGAAAATGACTGTAAACAGATGAGAACTTGTTTAGAACAGCTGAAAGAGAATCTCCAAGTCAGTTCTTAGTGTAGAAAAGGTAGCTAAGATCCGGGAAATCCTTAATTCGAGTTAAGATCACATGAAACACTGTATGAATCCTATATTCTTTACTTAAAGGAAACTAGAGTGGTAAATGTGTGTTATACAAGGCAAAATACCATTGAAATAGAGAAAGAAAAATTTTGGCAGCTTTGGAAAGCCTTACACTTCACTGAAATGTAGTACTACACTCTATAACACAGTTGAGAGACAATGTTCCCGAGCTGCCTCAGTTCATAACAGAGTGTAGGAAGGTGTTTGATAAAGTAGGCAAAGCTTATACTTGGGCCAGAAGGCAGAATATAGGAAACTACATGAAAACATGAATAATTCAGTGAAAATGACTGTAAACAGATGAGAACTTGTTTATAACAGCATAAAGAGAATCTCCAAGTCAGTTCTTAGTGTAGAAAAGGTAGCTAAATCCGGGAAATCCTTAATTCGAGTTAAGATAACATCAAACACTGTATGAATCCTATATTCTTTACTTAAAGGAGACTAGAGTGGTAAATGTGTGTTATATAAGGCAGAATACCATTGAAATAGAGAAAGAAACACGTTTGGCAGCTTTGGAAAGCCTTACACTTCACTGAAATGTAGTACTACACTCTATAACACAGTTGAGAGACAATGTTCCTAGCTCCCTCAGTTCATAACAGTGTGTAGGAAGTTGTTTGATAAAGTGGGAAAATCTTATACATGGGCCAGAAGGCAGAATATAGGAAACTACATGAAAACATGAATAATTAATTGAAAATGACTGTAAACACATGAGAACTTGTTTAGAACAGCTGAAAGAGAATCTCCAAGGCAGTTCTTTGTGTAGAAAAGGTAGCTAAGATCCGGGAAATCCTTAATTCGAATTAAGATCACATGAAACACTGTATGAATCCTATATTCTTTACATAAAGGAAACTAGAGTGGTAAATGTGTGTTATACAAGGCAGAATACCATTGAAATAGAGAAAGAAACACGTTCGGCAGCTTTGGAAAGGCTTACACTTCACTGAAATATAGTACTACACTCTATAACACAGTTGAGAGACATTGTTCCCTAGCTGCCTCAGTTCATAACAGAGTGTAGGAAGGTGTTTGATAAAGTAGGCAAAGCTTATACTTGGGCCAGAAGGCAGAATATAGAAAACTACATGAAAACATGAATAATTCAGTGAAAATGACTGTAAACAGATGAGAACTTGTTTATAACAGCTGAAAGAGAATCTCCAAGTCAGTTCTTAGTGTAGAAAAGGTAGCTAAGATAAGGAAAATCCTTAATTCGAGTTAAGATAACATCAAACACTGTATGAATCCTATATTCTTTACTTAAAGGAAACTAGAGTGGTAAATGTGTGTTATACAAGGCAGAATACCATTGAAATAGAGAAAGAAACAAGTTCGGCAGCTTTGGAAAGCCTTACACTTCACTGAAATGTAGTACTACACTCTATAACACAGTTGAGAGACAATGTTCCCTAGCTGCCTCAGTTCATAACAGAGTGTAGGAAGTTGTTTGATAAAGTGGCCAAAGCTTATACTTGGGCCAGAAGGCAGAATATAGGAAACTACATGAAAACATGAATAATTCATTGAAAATGACTGTAAACAGATGAGAACTTGTTTAGAACAGCTGAAAGAGAATCTCCAAGTCAGTTCTTAGTGTAGAAAAGGTAGCTAAGATAAGGAAAATCCTTAATTCGAGTTAAGATAACATCAAACACTGTATGAATCCTATATTCTTTACTTAAAGGACACTAGAGTGGTAAATGTGTGTTATACAAGGCAGAATACCATTGAAATAGAGAAAGAAACAAGTTCGGCAGCTTTGGAAAGCCTTACACTTCACTGAAATGTAGTACTACACTCTATAACACAGTTGAGAGACAATGTTCCCTAGCTCCCTCAGTTCATAACAGTGTGTAGGAAGTTGTTTGATAAAGTGGCCAAAGCTTATACTTGGGCCAGAAGGCAGAATATAGGAAACTACATGAAAACATGAATAATTCAGTGAAAATGACTGTAAACAGATGAGAACTTGTTTAGAACAGCTGAAAGAGAATCTCCAAGTCAGTTCTTAGTGTAGAAAAGGTAGCTAAGATCCGGGAAATCCTTAATTCGAGTTAAGATCACATGAAACACTGTATGAATCCTATATTCTTTACTTAAAGGAAACTAGAGTGGTAAATGTGTGTTATACAAGGCAAAATACCATTGAAATAGAGAAAGAAACACGTTTGGCAGCTTTGGAAAGCCTTACACTTCACTGAAATGTAGTACTACACTCTATAACACAGTTGAGAGACAATGTTCCCGAGCTGCCTCAGTTCATAACAGAGTGTAGGAAGGTGTTTGATAAAGTAGGCAAAGCTTATACTTGGGCCAGAAGGCAGAATATAGGAAACTACATGAAAACATGAATAATTCAGTGAAAATGACTGTAAACAGATGAGAACTTGTTTATAACAGCATAAAGAGAATCTCCAAGTCAGTTCTTAGTGTAGAAAAGGTAGCTAAATCCGGGAAATCCTTAATTCGAGTTAAGATAACATCAAACACTGTATGAATCCTATATTGTTTACTTAAAGGAGACTAGAGTGGTAAATGTGTGTTATATAAGGCAGAATACCATTGAAATAGAGAAAGAAACACGTTTGGCAGCTTTGGAAAGCCTTACACTTCACTGAAATGTAGTACTACACTCTATAACACAGTTGAGAGACAATGTTCCAAGCTCCCTCAGTTCATAACAGTGTGTAGGAAGTTGTTTGATAAAGTGGGCAAAGTTTATACTTGGGCCAGAAGGCAGAATATAGGAAACTACATGAAAACATGAATAATTCATTGAAAATGACTGTAAACACATGAGAACTTGTTTAGAACAGCTGAAAGAGAATCTCCAAGTCAGTTCTTAGTGTAGAAAAGGTAGCTAAGATAAGGAAAATCCTTAATTCGAGTTAAGATAACATCAATCACTGTATGAATCCTATATTCATTACTTAAAGGAGACTAGAGTGGTAAATGTGTGTTATACAAGGCAGAATACCATTGAAATAGAGAAAGAAACAAGTTCGGCAGCTTTGGAAAGCCTTACACTTCACTGAAATGTAGTACTACACTCTATAACACAGTTGAGAGACAATGTTCCCTAGCTCCCTCAGTTCATAACAGTGTGTAGGAAGTTGTTTGATAAAGTGGCCAAAGCTTATGCTTGGGCCAGAAGGCAGAATATAGGAAACTACATGAAAACATGAATAATTCAGTGAAAATGACTCTAAACAGATGAGAACTTGTTTAGAACAGCTGAAAGAGAATCTCCAAGTCAGTTCTTAGTGTAGAAAAGGTAGCTAAGATAAGGAAAATCCTTAATTCCAGTTAAGATCACATGAAACACTCTATGAATCCTATATTCTTTACTTAAAGGAGACTAGAGTGGTAAATGTGTGTTATACAAGGCAGAATACCATTGAAATAGAGAAACAAACACGTTCGGCAGCTTTGGAAAGCCTTACACTTCACTGAAATGTAGTACTACACTCTATAACACAGTTGAGAGACAATGTTCCCTAGCTCCCTCAGTTCATAACAGTGTGTAGGAAGTTGTTTGATAAAGTGGCCAAAGCTTATACTTGGGCCAGAAGGCAGAATATAGGGAACTACATGAAAACATGAATAATTCAGTGAAAATGACTGTAAACAGATGAGAACTTGTTTAGAACAGCTGAAAGAGAATCTCCAAGTCAGTTCTTAGTGTAGAAAAGGTAGCTAAGATAAGGAAAATCCTTAATTCGAGTTAAGATAACATCAAACACTGTATGAATCAAATATTGTTTACTTAAAGGAGACTAGAGTGGTAAATGTGTGTTATATAAGGCAGAATACCATTGAAATAGAGAAAGAAACACATTTGGCAGATTTGGAAAGCCTTACACTTCACTGAAATGTAGTTCTACACTCTATAACACAGTTGAGAGACAATGTTCCCGAGCTGCCTCAGTCCATAACAGTGTGTAGGAAGCTGTTTGATAAAGTGGGCAAAGCTTATACTTGGGCCAGAAGGCAGAATATAGGAAACTACAAGAAAACATGAATAATTCAGTGAAAATGACTGTAAACAGATGAGAACTTGTTTAGAACAGATGAAAGAGATTCTCCAAGTCAGTTCTTAGTGTAGAAAAGGTAGCTAAATCAGGGAAATCCTTAATTCGAGTTAAGATAACATCAAACACTGTATGAATCAAATATTGTTTACTTAAAGGAGACTAGAGTGGTAAATGTGTGTTATATAAGGCAGAATACCATTGAAATAGAGAAAGAAACACGTTTGGCAGCTTTGGAAAGCCTTACACTTCACTGAAATGTAGTACTACACACTATAACACAGTTGAGAGACAATGTTCCTAGCTCCCTCAGTTCATAACAGTGTGTAGGAAGTTGTTTGATAAAGTGGGAAAAGCTTATACATGGGCCAGAAGGCAGAATATAGGAAACTACATGAAAACATGAATAATTCATTGAAAATGACTGTAAACACATGAGAACTTGTTTAGAACAGCTGAAAGAGAATCTCCAAGGCAGTTCTTTGTGTAGAAAAGGTAGCTAAGATCCGGGAAATCCTTAATTCGAATTAAGATCACATGAAACACTGTATGAATCCTATATTCTTTACTTAAAGGAAACTAGAGTGGTAAATGTGTGTTATACAAGGCAGAATACCATTGAAATAGAGAAACAAACACGTTCGGCAGCTTTGGAAAGCCTTACACTTCACTGAAATGTAGTACTACACTCTATAACACAGTTGAGAGACAATGTTCCCGAGCTGCCTCAGTTCATAACAGTGTGTAGGAAGTTGTTTGATAAAGTGGGCAAAGCTTATACTTGGGCCAGAAGGCAGAATATAGGAAACTACAAGAAAACGTGAATAATTCAGTGAAAATGACTGTAAACAGATGAGAACTTGTTTAGAACAGATGAAAGAGATTCTCCAAGTCAGTTCTTAATGTAGAAAAGGTAGCTAAGATAAGGAAAATCCTTAATTCGAGTTAAGATAATATCAAACACTGTATGAATCCTATATTCTTTACTTAAAGGAAACTAGAGTGGTAAATGTGTGTTATATAAGGCAGAATACCATTGAAATAGAGAAACAAACACGTTCGGCAGCTTTGGAAAGCCTTACACTTCACTGAAATGTAGTACTACACTCTATAACACAGTTGAGAGACAATGTTCCCTAGCTGCCTCAGTTCATAACAGAGTGTAGGAAGTTGTTTGATAAAGTGGCCAAAGCTTATACTTGGGCCAGAAGGCAGAATATAGGAAACTACATGAAAACATGAATAATTCATTGAAAATGACTGTAAACAGATGAGAACTTGTTTAGAACAGCTGAAAGAGAATCTCCAAGTCAGTTCTTAGTGTAGAAAAGGTAGCTAAGATAAGGAAAATCCTTAATTCGAGTTAAGATAACATCAAACACTGTATGAATCCTATATTCTTTACTTAAAGGACACTAGAGTGGTAAATGTTTGTTATACAAGGCAGAATACCATTGAAATAGAGAAAGAAACAAGTTCGGCAGCTTTGGAAAGCCTTACACTTCACTGAAATGTAGTACTACACTCTATAACACAGTTGAGAGACAATGTTCCCTAGCTCCCTCAGTTCATAACAGTGTGTAGGAAGTTGTTTGATAAAGTGGCCAAAGCTTATACTTGGGCCAGAAGGCAGAATATAGGAAACTACATGAAAACATGAATAATTCAGTGAAAATGACTGTAAACAGATGAGAACTTGTTTAGAACAGCTGAAAGAGAATCTCCAAGTCAGTTCTTAGTGTAGAAAAGGTAGCTAAGATCCGGGAAATCCTTAATTCGAGTTAAGATCACATGAAACACTGTATGAATCCTATATTCTTTACTTAAAGGAAACTAGAGTGGTAAATGTGTGTTATACAAGGCAAAATACCATTGAAATAGAGAAAGAAAAATTTTGGCAGCTTTGGAAAGCCTTACACTTCACTGAAATGTAGTACTACACTCTATAACACAGTTGAGAGACAATGTTCCCGAGCTGCCTCAGTTCATAACAGAGTGTAGGAAGGTGTTTGATAAAGTAGGCAAAGCTTATACTTGGGCCAGAAGGCAGAATATAGGAAACTACATGAAAACATGAATAATTCAGTGAAAATGACTGTAAACAGATGAGAACTTGTTTATAACAGCATAAAGAGAATCTCCAAGTCAGTTCTTAGTGTAGAAAAGGTAGCTAAATCCGGGAAATCCTTAATTCGAGTTAAGATAACATCAAACACTGTATGAATCCTATATTCTTTACTTAAAGGAGACTAGAGTGGTAAATGTGTGTTATATAAGGCAGAATACCATTGAAATAGAGAAAGAAACACGTTTGGCAGCTTTGGAAAGCCTTACACTTCACTGAAATGTAGTACTACACTCTATAACACAGTTGAGAGACAATGTTCCTAGCTCCCTCAGTTCATAACAGTGTGTAGGAAGTTGTTTGATAAAGTGGGCAAAGTTTATACTTGGGCCAGAAGGCAGAATATAGGAAACTACATGAAAACATGAATAATTCATTGAAAATGACTGTAAACACATGAGAACTTGTTTAGAACAGCTGAAAGAGAATCTCCAAGTCAGTTCTTAGTGTAGAAAAGGTAGCTAAGATAAGGAAAATCCTTAATTCGAGTTAAGATAACATCAATCACTGTATGAATCCTATATTCATTACTTAAAGGAGACTAGAGTGGTAAATGTGTGTTATACAAGGCAGAATACCATTGAAATAGAGAAAGAAACAAGTTCGGCAGCTTTGAAAGCCTTACACTTCACTGAAATGTAGTACTACACTCTATAACACAGTTGAGAGACAATGTTCCCTAGCTCCCTCAGTTCATAACAGTGTGTAGGAAGTTGTTTGATAAAGTGGCCAAAGCTTATGCTTGGGCCAGAAGGCAGAATATAGGAAACTACATGAAAACATGAATAATTCAGTGAAAATGACTCTAAACAGATGAGAACTTGTTTAGAACAGCTGAAAGAGAATCTCCAAGTCAGTTCTTAGTGTAGAAAAGGTAGCTAAGATAAGGAAAATCCTTAATTCCAGTTAAGATCACATGAAACACTCTATGAATCCTATATTCTTTACTTAAAGGAGACTAGAGTGGTAAATGTGTGTTATACAAGGCAGAATACCATTGAAATAGAGAAACAAACACGTTCGGCAGCTTTGGAAAGCCTTACACTTCACTGAAATGTAGTACTACACTCTATAACACAGTTGAGAGACAATGTTCCCTAGCTCCCTCAGTTCTTAACAGTGTGTAGGAAGTTGTTTGATAAAGTGGCCAAAGCTTATACTTGGGCCAGAAGGCAGAATATAGGGAACTACATGAAAACATGAATAATTCAGTGAAAATGACTGTAAACAGATGAGAACTTGTTTAGAACAGCTGAAAGAGAATCTCCAAGTCAGTTCTTAGTGTAGAAAAGGTAGCTAAGATAAGGAAAATCCTTAATTCGAGTTAAGATAACATCAAACACTGTATGAATCAAATATTGTTTACTTAAAGGAGACTAGAGTGGTAAATGTGTGTTATATAAGGCAGAATACCATTGAAATAGAGAAAGAAACACGTTTGGCAGATTTGGAAAGCCTTACACTTCACTGAAATGTAGTTCTACACTCTATAACACAGTTGAGAGACAATGTTCCTAGCTCCCTCAGTTCATAACAGTGTGTAGGAAGTTGTTTGATAAAGTGGCCAAAGCTTATACTTTGGCCAGAAGGCAGAATATAGGAAACTACATGAAAACATGAATAGTTCAGTGAAAATGACTGTAAACAGATGAGAACTTGTTTAGAACAGCTGAAAGAGAATCTCCAAGTCAGTTCTTAGTGTAGAAAAGGTAGCTAAGATAAGGAAAATCCTTAATTCGAGTTAAGATAACATCAAACACTGTATGAATCCTATATTCTTTACTTAAAGGAAACTAGAGTGGTAAATGTGTGTTATACAAGGCAGAATACCATTGAAATAGAGAAAGAAACAAGTTCGGCAGCTTTGGAAAGCCTTACACTTCACTGAAATGTAGTACTACACTCTATAACACAGTTGAGAGACAATGTTCCCTAGCTCCCTCAGTTCATAACAGTGTGTAGGAAGTTGTTTGATAAAGTGGCCAAAGCTTATACTTGGGCCAGAAGGCAGAATATAGGAAACTACATGAAAACATGAATAATTCAGTGAAAATGACTGTAAACAGATGAGAACTTGTTTAGAACAGCTGACAGAGAATTTCCAAGTCAGTTCTTAGTGTAGAAAAGGTAGCTAAGATAAGGAAAATCCTTAATTCGAGTTAAGATAACATCAAACACTCTATGAATCCTATATTCTTTACTTAAAGGAGACTAGAGGGGTAAATGTGTGTTATACAAGGCAGAATACCATTGAAATAGAGAAAGAAACAAGTTCGGCAGCTTTGGAAAGCCTTACACTTCACTGAAATGTAGTACTACACTCTATAACACAGTTGAGAGACAATGTTCCCGAGCTGCCTCAGTCCATAACAGTGTGTAGGAAGCTGTTTGATAAAGTGGGCAAAGCTTATACTTGGGCCAGAAGGCAGAATATAGGAAACTACAAGAAAACATGAATAATTCAGTGAAAATGACTGTAAACAGATGAGAACTTGTTTAGAACAGATGAAAGAGATTCTCCAAGTCAGTTCTTAGTGTAGAAAAGGTAGCTAAATCAGGGAAATCCTTAATTCGAGTTAAGATAACATCAAACACTGTATGAATCAAATATTGTTTACTTAAAGGAGACTAGAGTGGTAAATGTGTGTTATATAAGGCAGAATACCATTGAAATAGAGAAAGAAACACGTTTGGCAGCTTTGGAAAGCCTTACACTTCACTGAAATGTAGTACTACACTCTATAACACAGTTGAGAGACAATGTTCCTAGCTCCCTCAGTTCATAACAGTGTGTAGGAAGTTGTTTGATAAAGTGGGAAAAGCTTATACATGGGCCAGAAGGCAGAATATAGGAAACTACATGAAAACATGAATAATTCATTGAAAATGACTGTAAACACATGAGAACTTGTTTAGAACAGCTGAAAGAGAATCTCCAAGGCAGTTCTTTGTGTAGAAAAGGTAGCTAAGATCCGGGAAATCCTTAATTCGAATTAAGATCACATGAAACACTGTATGAATCCTATATTCTTTACTTAAAGGAAACTAGAGTGGTAAATGTGTGTTATACAAGGCAGAATACCATTGAAATAGAGAAACAAACACGTTCGGCAGCTTTGGAAAGCCTTACACTTCACTGAAATGTAGTACTACACTCTATAACACAGTTGAGAGACAATGTTCCCGAGCTGCCTCAGTTCATAACAGTGTGTAGGAAGTTGTTTGATAAAGTGGGCAAAGCTTATACTTGGGCCAGAAGGCAGAATATAGGAAACTACAAGAAAACATGAATAATTCAGTGAAAATGACTGTAAACAGATGAGAACTTGTTTAGAACAGATGAAAGAGATTCTCCAAGTCAGTTCTTAGTGTAGAAAAGGTAGCTAAGATAAGGAAAATCCTTAATTCGAGTTAAGATAACATCAAACACTGTATGAATCCTATATTCTTTACTTAAAGGACACTAGAGTGGTAAATGTGTGTTATACAAGGCAGAATACCATTGAAATAGAGAAAGAAACAAGTTCGGCAGCTTTGGAAAGCCTTACACTTCACTGAAATGTAGTACTACACTCTATAACACAGTTGAGAGACAATGTTCCCTAGCTCCCTCAGTTCATAACAGTGTGTAGGAAGTTGTTTGATAAAGTGGCCAAAGCTTATACTTGGGTCAGAAGGCAGAATATAGGAAACTACATGAAAACATGAATAATTCAGTGAAAATGACTGTAAACAGATGAGAACTTGTTTAGAACAGCTGAAAGAGAATCTCCAAGTCAGTTCTTAGTGTAGAAAAGGTAGCTAAGATCCGGGAAATCCTTAATTCGAGTTAAGATCACATGAAACACTGTATGAATCCTATATTCTTTACTTAAAGGAAACTAGAGTGGTAAATGTGTGTTATACAAGGCAAAATACCATTGAAATAGAGAAAGAAACACGTTTGGCAGCTTTGGAAAGCCTTACACTTCACTGAAATGTAGTACTACACTCTATAACACAGTTGAGAGACAATGTTCCCGAGCTGCCTCAGTTCATAACAGAGTGTAGGAAGGTGTTTGATAAAGTAGGCAAAGCTTATACTTGGGCCAGAAGGCAGAATATAGGAAACTACATGAAAACATGAATAATTCAGTGAAAATGACTGTAAACAGATGAGAACTTGTTTATAACAGCATAAAGAGAATCTCCAAGTCAGTTCTTAGTGTAGAAAAGGTAGCTAAATCCGGGAAATCCTTAATTCGAGTTAAGATAACATCAAACACTGTATGAATCCTATATTGTTTACTTAAAGGAGACTAGAGTGGTAAATGTGTGTTATATAAGGCAGAATACCATTGAAATAGAGAAAGAAACACGTTTGGCAGCTTTGGAAAGCCTTACACTTCACTGAAATGTAGTACTACACTCTATAACACAGTTGAGAGACAATGTTCCTAGCTCCCTCAGTTCATAACAGTGTGTAGGAAGTTGTTTGATAAAGTGGGAAAAGCTTATACATGGGCCAGAAGGCAGAATATAGGAAACTACATGAAAACATGAATAATTCATTGAAAATGACTGTAAACACATGAGAACTTGTTTAGAACAGCTGAAAGAGAATCTCCAAGGCAGTTCTTTGTGTAGAAAAGGTAGCTAAGATCCGGGAAATCCTTAATTCGAATTAAGATCACATGAAACACTGTATGAATCCTATATTCTTTACTTAAAGGAAACTAGAGTGGTAAATGTGTGTTATACAAGGCAGAATACCATTGAAATAGAGAAACAAACACGTTCGGCAGCTTTGGAAAGCCTTACACTTCACTGAAATGTAGTACTACACTCTATAACACAGTTGAGAGACAATGTTCCCGAGCTGCCTCAGTTCATAACAGTGTGTAGGAAGTTGTTTGATAAAGTGGGCAAAGCTTATACTTGGGCCAGAAGGCAGAATATAGGAAACTACAAGAAAACATGAATAATTCAGTGAAAATGACTGTAAACAGATGAGAACTTGTTTAGAACAGATGAAAGAGATTCTCCAAGTCAGTTCTTAGTGTAGAAAAGGTAGCTAAGATAAGGAAAATCCTTAATTCGAGTTAAGATAACATCAAACACTGTATGAATCCTATATTCTTTACTTAAAGGAAACTAGAGTGGTAAATGTGTGTTATATAAGGCAGAATACCATTGAAATAGAGAAACAAACACGTTCGGCAGCTTTGGAAAGCCTTACACTTCACTGAAATGTAGTACTACACTCTATAACACAGTTGAGAGACAATGTTCCCTAGCTGCCTCAGTTCATAACAGAGTGTAGGAAGTTGTTTGATAAAGTGGCCAAAGCTTATACTTGGGCCAGAAGGCAGAATATAGGAAACTACATGAAAACATGAATAATTCATTGAAAATGACTGTAAACAGATGAGAACTTGTTTAGAACAGCTGAAAGAGAATCTCCAAGTCAGTTCTTAGTGTAGAAAAGGTAGCTAAGATAAGGAAAATCCTTAATTCGAGTTAAGATAACATCAAACACTGTATGAATCCTATATTCTTTACTTAAAGGACACTAGAGTGGTAAATGTGTGTTATACAAGGCAGAATACCATTGAAATAGAGAAAGAAACAAGTTCGGCAGCTTTGGAAAGCCTTACACTTCACTGAAATGTAGTACTACACTCTATAACACAGTTGAGAGACAATGTTCCCTAGCTCCCTCAGTTCATAACAGTGTGTAGGAAGTTGTTTGATAAAGTGGCCAAAGCTTATACTTGGGCCAGAAGGCAGAATATAGGAAACTACATGAAAACATGAATAATTCAGTGAAAATGACTGTAAACAGATGAGAACTTGTTTAGAACAGCTGAAAGAGAATCTCCAAGTCAGTTCTTAGTGTAGAAAAGGTAGCTAAGATCCGGGAAATCCTTAATTCGAGTTAAGATCACATGAAACACTGTATGAATCCTATATTCTTTACTTAAAGGAAACTAGAGTGGTAAATGTGTGTTATACAAGGCAAAATACCATTGAAATAGAGAAAGAAACACGTTTGGCAGCTTTGGAAAGCCTTACACTTCACTGAAATGTAGTACTACACTCTATAACACAGTTGAGAGACAATGTTCCCGAGCTGCCTCAGTTCATAACAGAGTGTAGGAAGGTGTTTGATAAAGTAGGCAAAGCTTATACTTGGGCCAGAAGGCAGAATATAGGAAACTACATGAAAACATGAATAATTCAGTGAAAATGACTGTAAACAGATGAGAACTTGTTTATAACAGCATAAAGAGAATCTCCAAGTCAGTTCTTAGTGTAGAAAAGGTAGCTAAATCCGGGAAATCCTTAATTCGAGTTAAGATAACATCAAACACTGTATGAATCCTATATTGTTTACTTAAAGGAGACTAGAGTGGTAAATGTGTGTTATATAAGGCAGAATACCATTGAAATAGAGAAAGAAACACGTTTGGCAGCTTTGGAAAGCCTTACACTTCACTGAAATGTAGTACTACACTCTATAACACAGTTGAGAGACAATGTTCCAAGCTCCCTCAGTTCATAACAGTGTGTAGGAAGTTGTTTGATAAAGTGGGCAAAGTTTATACTTGGGCCAGAAGGCAGAATATAGGAAACTACATGAAAACATGAATAATTCATTGAAAATGACTGTAAACACATGAGAACTTGTTTAGAACAGCTGAAAGAGAATCTCCAAGTCAGTTCTTAGTGTAGAAAAGGTAGCTAAGATAAGGAAAATCCTTAATTCGAGTTAAGATAACATCAAACACTGTATGAATCAAATATTGTTTACTTAAAGGAGACTAGAGTGGTAAATGTGTGTTATATAAGGCAGAATACCATTGAAATAGAGAAAGAAACACGTTTGGCAGATTTGGAAAGCCTTACACTTCACTGAAATGTAGTTCTACACTCTATAACACAGTTGAGAGACAATGTTCCTAGCTCCCTCAGTTCATAACAGTGTGTAGGAAGTTGTTTGATAAAGTGGCCAAAGCTTATACTTTGGCCAGAAGGCAGAATATAGGAAACTACATGAAAACATGAATAGTTCAGTGAAAATGACTGTAAACAGATGAGAACTTGTTTAGAACAGCTGAAAGAGAATCTCCAAGTCAGTTCTTAGTGTAGAAAAGGTAGCTAAGATAAGGAAAATCCTTAATTCGAGTTAAGATAACATCAAACACTGTATGAATCCTATATTCTTTACTTAAAGGAAACTAGAGTGGTAAATGTGTGTTATACAAGGCAGAATACCATTGAAATAGAGAAAGAAACAAGTTCGGCAGCTTTGGAAAGCCTTACACTTCACTGAAATGTAGTACTACACTCTATAACACAGTTGAGAGACAATGTTCCCTAGCTCCCTCAGTTCATAACAGTGTGTAGGAAGTTGTTTGATAAAGTGGCCAAAGCTTATACTTGGGCCAGAAGGCAGAATATAGGAAACTACATGAAAACATGAATAATTCAGTGAAAATGACTGTAAACAGATGAGAACTTGTTTAGAACAGCTGACAGAGAATTTCCAAGTCAGTTCTTAGTGTAGAAAAGGTAGCTAAGATAAGGAAAATCCTTAATTCGAGTTAAGATAACATCAAACACTCTATGAATCCTATATTCTTTACTTAAAGGAGACTAGAGGGGTAAATGTGTGTTATACAAGGCAGAATACCATTGAAATAGAGAAAGAAACAAGTTCGGCAGCTTTGGAAAGCCTTACACTTCACTGAAATGTAGTACTACACTCTATAACACAGTTGAGAGACAATGTTCCCGAGCTGCCTCAGTCCATAACAGTGTGTAGGAAGCTGTTTGATAAAGTGGGCAAAGCTTATACTTGGGCCAGAAGGCAGAATATAGGAAACTACAAGAAAACATGAATAATTCAGTGAAAATGACTGTAAACAGATGAGAACTTGTTTAGAACAGATGAAAGAGATTCTCCAAGTCAGTTCTTAGTGTAGAAAAGGTAGCTAAATCAGGGAAATCCTTAATTCGAGTTAAGATAACATCAAACACTGTATGAATCAAATATTGTTTACTTAAAGGAGACTAGAGTGGTAAATGTGTGTTATATAAGGCAGAATACCATTGAAATAGAGAAAGAAACACGTTTGGCAGCTTTGGAAAGCCTTACACTTCACTGAAATGTAGTACTACACTCTATAACACAGTTGAGAGACAATGTTCCTAGCTCCCTCAGTTCATAACAGTGTGTAGGAAGTTGTTTGATAAAGTGGGAAAAGCTTATACATGGGCCAGAAGGCAGAATATAGGAAACTACATGAAAACATGAATAATTCATTGAAAATGACTGTAAACACATGAGAACTTGTTTAGAACAGCTGAAAGAGAATCTCCAAGGCAGTTCTTTGTGTAGAAAAGGTAGCTAAGATCCGGGAAATCCTTAATTCGAATTAAGATCACATGAAACACTGTATGAATCCTATATTCTTTACTTAAAGGAAACTAGAGTGGTAAATGTGTGTTATACAAGGCAGAATACCATTGAAATAGAGAAACAAACACGTTCGGCAGCTTTGGAAAGCCTTACACTTCACTGAAATGTAGTACTACACTCTATAACACAGTTGAGAGACAATGTTCCCGAGCTGCCTCAGTTCATAACAGTGTGTAGGAAGTTGTTTGATAAAGTGGGCAAAGCTTATACTTGGGCCAGAAGGCAGAATATAGGAAACTACAAGAAAACATGAATAATTCAGTGAAAATGACTGTAAACAGATGAGAACTTGTTTAGAACAGATGAAAGAGATTCTCCAAGTCAGTTCTTAGTGTAGAAAAGGTAGCTAAGATAAGGAAAATCCTTAATTCGAGTTAAGATAACATCAAACACTGTATGAATCCTATATTCTTTACTTAAAGGACACTAGAGTGGTAAATGTGTGTTATACAAGGCAGAATACCATTGAAATAGAGAAAGAAACAAGTTCGGCAGCTTTGGAAAGCCTTACACTTCACTGAAATGTAGTACTACACTCTATAACACAGTTGAGAGACAATGTTCCCTAGCTCCCTCAGTTCATAACAGTGTGTAGGAAGTTGTTTGATAAAGTGGCCAAAGCTTATACTTGGGTCAGAAGGCAGAATATAGGAAACTACATGAAAACATGAATAATTCAGTGAAAATGACTGTAAACAGATGAGAACTTGTTTAGAACAGCTGAAAGAGAATCTCCAAGTCAGTTCTTAGTGTAGAAAAGGTAGCTAAGATCCGGGAAATCCTTAATTCGAGTTAAGATCACATGAAACACTGTATGAATCCTATATTCTTTACTTAAAGGAAACTAGAGTGGTAAATGTGTGTTATACAAGGCAAAATACCATTGAAATAGAGAAAGAAACACGTTTGGCAGCTTTGGAAAGCCTTACACTTCACTGAAATGTAGTACTACACTCTATAACACAGTTGAGAGACAATGTTCCCGAGCTGCCTCAGTTCATAACAGAGTGTAGGAAGGTGTTTGATAAAGTAGGCAAAGCTTATACTTGGGCCAGAAGGCAGAATATAGGAAACTACATGAAAACATGAATAATTCAGTGAAAATGACTGTAAACAGATGAGAACTTGTTTATAACAGCATAAAGAGAATCTCCAAGTCAGTTCTTAGTGTAGAAAAGGTAGCTAAATCCGGGAAATCCTTAATTCGAGTTAAGATAACATCAAACACTGTATGAATCCTATATTGTTTACTTAAAGGAGACTAGAGTGGTAAATGTGTGTTATATAAGGCAGAATACCATTGAAATAGAGAAAGAAACACGTTTGGCAGCTTTGGAAAGCCTTACACTTCACTGAAATGTAGTACTACACTCTATAACACAGTTGAGAGACAATGTTCCTAGCTCCCTCAGTTCATAACAGTGTGTAGGAAGTTGTTTGATAAAGTGGGAAAAGCTTATACATGGGCCAGAAGGCAGAATATAGGAAACTACATGAAAACATGAATAATTCATTGAAAATGACTGTAAACACATGAGAACTTGTTTAGAACAGCTGAAAGAGAATCTCCAAGGCAGTTCTTTGTGTAGAAAAGGTAGCTAAGATCCGGGAAATCCTTAATTCGAATTAAGATCACATGAAACACTGTATGAATCCTATATTCTTTACTTAAAGGAAACTAGAGTGGTAAATGTGTGTTATACAAGGCAGAATACCATTGAAATAGAGAAACAAACACGTTCGGCAGCTTTGGAAAGCCTTACACTTCACTGAAATGTAGTACTACACTCTATAACACAGTTGAGAGACAATGTTCCCGAGCTGCCTCAGTTCATAACAGTGTGTAGGAAGTTGTTTGATAAAGTGGGCAAAGCTTATACTTGGGCCAGAAGGCAGAATATAGGAAACTACAAGAAAACATGAATAATTCAGTGAAAATGACTGTAAACAGATGAGAACTTGTTTAGAACAGATGAAAGAGATTCTCCAAGTCAGTTCTTAGTGTAGAAAAGGTAGCTAAGATAAGGAAAATCCTTAATTCGAGTTAAGATAACATCAAACACTGTATGAATCCTATATTCTTTACTTAAAGGAAACTAGAGTGGTAAATGTGTGTTATATAAGGCAGAATACCATTGAAATAGAGAAACAAACACGTTCGGCAGCTTTGGAAAGCCTTACACTTCACTGAAATGTAGTACTACACTCTATAACACAGTTGAGAGACAATGTTCCCTAGCTGCCTCAGTTCATAACAGAGTGTAGGAAGTTGTTTGATAAAGTGGCCAAAGCTTATACTTGGGCCAGAAGGCAGAATATAGGAAACTACATGAAAACATGAATAATTCATTGAAAATGACTGTAAACAGATGAGAACTTGTTTAGAACAGCTGAAAGAGAATCTCCAAGTCAGTTCTTAGTGTAGAAAAGGTAGCTAAGATAAGGAAAATCCTTAATTCGAGTTAAGATAACATGAAACACTGTATGAATCCTATATTCTTTACTTAAAGGACACTAGAGTGGTAAATGTGTGTTATACAAGGCAGAATACCATTGAAATAGAGAAAGAAACAAGTTCGGCAGCTTTGGAAAGCCTTACACTTCACTGAAATGTAGTACTACACTCTATAACACAGTTGAGAGACAATGTTCCCTAGCTCCCTCAGTTCATAACAGTGTGTAGGAAGTTGTTTGATAAAGTGGCCAAAGCTTATACTTGGGCCAGAAGGCAGAATATAGGAAACTACATGAAAACATGAATAATTCAGTGAAAATGACTGTAAACAGATGAGAACTTGTTTAGAACAGCTGAAAGAGAATCTCCAAGTCAGTTCTTAGTGTAGAAAAGGTAGCTAAGATCCGGGAAATCCTTAATTCGAGTTAAGATCACATGAAACACTGTATGAATCCTATATTCTTTACTTAAAGGAAACTAGAGTGGTAAATGTGTGTTATACAAGGCAAAATACCATTGAAATAGAGAAAGAAACACGTTTGGCAGCTTTGGAAAGCCTTACACTTCACTGAAATGTAGTACTACACTCTATAACACAGTTGAGAGACAATGTTCCCGAGCTGCCTCAGTTCATAACAGAGTGTAGGAAGGTGTTTGATAAAGTAGGCAAAGCTTATACTTGGGCCAGAAGGCAGAATATAGGAAACTACATGAAAACATGAATAATTCAGTGAAAATGACTGTAAACAGATGAGAACTTGTTTATAACAGCATAAAGAGAATCTCCAAGTCAGTTCTTAGTGTAGAAAAGGTAGCTAAATCCGGGAAATCCTTAATTCGAGTTAAGATAACATCAAACACTGTATGAATCCTATATTGTTTACTTAAAGGAGACTAGAGTGGTAAATGTGTGTTATATAAGGCAGAATACCATTGAAATAGAGAAAGAAACACGTTTGGCAGCTTTGGAAAGCCTTACACTTCACTGAAATGTAGTACTACACTCTATAACACAGTTGAGAGACAATGTTCCAAGCTCCCTCAGTTCATAACAGTGTGTAGGAAGTTGTTTGATAAAGTGGGCAAAGTTTATACTTGGGCCAGAAGGCAGAATATAGGAAACTACATGAAAACATGAATAATTCATTGAAAATGACTGTAAACACATGAGAACTTGTTTAGAACAGCTGAAAGAGAATCTCCAAGTCAGTTCTTAGTGTAGAAAAGGTAGCTAAGATAAGGAAAATCCTTAATTCGAGTTAAGATAACATCAATCACTGTATGAATCCTATATTCATTACTTAAAGGAGACTAGAGTGGTAAATGTGTGTTATACAAGGCAGAATACCATTGAAATAGAGAAAGAAACAAGTTCGGCAGCTTTGGAAAGCCTTACACTTCACTGAAATGTAGTACTACACTCTATAACACAGTTGAGAGACAATGTTCCCTAGCTCCCTCAGTTCATAACAGTGTGTAGGAAGTTGTTTGATAAAGTGGCCAAAGCTTATGCTTGGGCCAGAAGGCAGAATATAGGAAACTACATGAAAACATGAATAATTCAGTGAAAATGACTCTAAACAGATGAGAACTTGTTTAGAACAGCTGAAAGAGAATCTCCAAGTCAGTTCTTAGTGTAGAAAAGGTAGCTAAGATAAGGAAAATCCTTAATTCCAGTTAAGATCACATGAAACACTCTATGAATCCTATATTCTTTACTTAAAGGAGACTAGAGTGGTAAATGTGTGTTATACAAGGCAGAATACCATTGAAATAGAGAAACAAACACGTTCGGCAGCTTTGGAAAGCCTTACACTTCACTGAAATGTAGTACTACACTCTATAACACAGTTGAGAGACAATGTTCCCTAGCTCCCTCAGTTCATAACAGTGTGTAGGAAGTTGTTTGATAAAGTGGCCAAAGCTTATACTTGGGCCAGAAGGCAGAATATAGGGAACTACATGAAAACATGAATAATTCAGTGAAAATGACTGTAAACAGATGAGAACTTGTTTAGAACAGCTGAAAGAGAATCTCCAAGTCAGTTCTTAGTGTAGAAAAGGTAGCTAAGATAAGGAAAATCCTTAATTCGAGTTAAGATAACATCAAACACTGTATGAATCAAATATTGTTTACTTAAAGGAGACTAGAGTGGTAAATGTGTGTTATATAAGGCAGAATACCATTGAAATAGAGAAAGAAACACGTTTGGCAGATTTGGAAAGCCTTACACTTCACTGAAATGTAGTTCTACACTCTATAACACAGTTGAGAGACAATGTTCCCGAGCTGCCTCAGTCCATAACAGTGTGTAGGAAGCTGTTTGATAAAGTGGGCAAAGCTTATACTTGGGCCAGAAGGCAGAATATAGGAAACTACAAGAAAACATGAATAATTCAGTGAAAATGACTGTAAACAGATGAGAACTTGTTTAGAACAGATGAAAGAGATTCTCCAAGTCAGTTCTTAGTGTAGAAAAGGTAGCTAAATCAGGGAAATCCTTAATTCGAGTTAAGATAACATCAAACACTGTATGAATCAAATATTGTTTACTTAAAGGAGACTAGAGTGGTAAATGTGTGTTATATAAGGCAGAATACCATTGAAATAGAGAAAGAAACACGTTTGGCAGCTTTGGAAAGCCTTACACTTCACTGAAATGTAGTACTACACTCTATAACACAGTTGAGAGACAATGTTCCTAGCTCCCTCAGTTCATAACAGTGTGTAGGAAGTTGTTTGATAAAGTGGGAAAAGCTTATACATGGGCCAGAAGGCAGAATATAGGAAACTACATGAAAACATGAATAATTCATTGAAAATGACTGTAAACACATGAGAACTTGTTTAGAACAGCTGAAAGAGAATCTCCAAGGCAGTTCTTTGTGTAGAAAAGGTAGCTAAGATCCGGGAAATCCTTAATTCGAATTAAGATCACATGAAACACTGTATGAATCCTATATTCTTTACTTAAAGGAAACTAGAGTGGTAAATGTGTGTTATACAAGGCAGAATACCATTGAAATAGAGAAACAAACACGTTCGGCAGCTTTGGAAAGCCTTACACTTCACTGAAATGTAGTACTACACTCTATAACACAGTTGAGAGACAATGTTCCCGAGCTGCCTCAGTTCATAACAGTGTGTAGGAAGTTGTTTGATAAAGTGGGCAAAGCTTATACTTGGGCCAGAAGGCAGAATATAGGAAACTACAAGAAAACATGAATAATTCAGTGAAAATGACTGTAAACAGATGAGAACTTGTTTAGAACAGATGAAAGAGATTCTCCAAGTCAGTTCTTAGTGTAGAAAAGGTAGCTAAGATAAGGAAAATCCTTAATTCGAGTTAAGATAACATCAAACACTGTATGAATCCTATATTCTTTACTTAAAGGAAACTAGAGTGGTAAATGTGTGTTATATAAGGCAGAATACCATTGAAATAGAGAAACAAACACGTTCGGCAGCTTTGGAAAGCCTTACACTTCACTGAAATGTAGTACTACACTCTATAACACAGTTGAGAGACAATGTTCCCTAGCTGCCTCAGTTCATAACAGAGTGTAGGAAGTTGTTTGATAAAGTGGCCAAAGCTTATACTTGGGCCAGAAGGCAGAATATAGGAAACTACATGAAAATATGAATAATTCATTGAAAATGACTGTAAACAGATGAGAACTTGTTTAGAACAGCTGAAAGAGAATCTCCAAGTCAGTTCTTAGTGTAGAAAAGGTAGCTAAGATAAGGAAAATCCTTAATTCGAGTTAAGATAACATCAAACACTGTATGAATCCTATATTCTTTACTTAAAGGACACTAGAGTGGTAAATGTTTGTTATACAAGGCAGAATACCATTGAAATAGAGAAAGAAACAAGTTCGGCAGCTTTAGAAAGCCTTACACTTCACTGAAATGTAGTACTACACTCTATAACACAGTTGAGAGACAATGTTCCCTAGCTCCCTCAGTTCATAACAGTGTGTAGGAAGTTGTTTGATAAAGTGGCCAAAGCTTATACTTGGGCCAGAAGGCAGAATATAGGAAACTACATGAAAACATGAATAATTCAGTGAAAATGACTGTAAACAGATGAGAACTTGTTTAGAACAGCTGAAAGAGAATCTCCAAGTCAGTTCTTAGTGTAGAAAAGGTAGCTAAGATCCGGGAAATCCTTAATTCGAGTTAAGATCACATGAAACACTGTATGAATCCTATATTCTTTACTTAAAGGAAACTAGAGTGGTAAATGTGTGTTATACAAGGCAAAATACCATTGAAATAGAGAAAGAAAAAGTTTGGCAGCTTTGGAAAGCCTTACACTTCACTGAAATGTAGTACTACACTCTATAACACAGTTGAGAGACAATGTTCCCGAGCTGCCTCAGTTCATAACAGAGTGTAGGAAGGTGTTTGATAAAGTAGGCAAAGCTTATACTTGGGCCAGAAGGCAGAATATAGGAAACTACATGAAAACATGAATAATTCAGTGAAAATGACTGTAAACAGATGAGAACTTGTTTATAACAGCATAAAGAGAATCTCCAAGTCAGTTCTTAGTGTAGAAAAGGTAGCTAAATCCGGGAAATCCTTAATTCGAGTTAAGATAACATCAAACACTGTATGAATCCTATATTGTTTACTTAAAGGAGACTAGAGTGGTAAATGTGTGTTATATAAGGCAGAATACCATTGAAATAGAGAAAGAAACACGTTTGGCAGCTTTGGAAAGCCTTACACTTCACTGAAATGTAGTACTACACTCTATAACACAGTTGAGAGACAATGTTCCTAGCTCCCTCAGTTCATAACAGTGTGTAGGAAGTTGTTTGATAAAGTGGGCAAAGTTTATACTTGGGCCAGAAGGCAGAATATAGGAAACTACATGAAAACATGAATAATTCATTGAAAATGACTGTAAACACATGAGAACTTGTTTAGAACAGCTGAAAGAGAATCTCCAAGTCAGTTCTTAGTGTAGAAAAGGTAGCTAAGATAAGGAAAATCCTTAATTCGAGTTAAGATCACATGAAACACTCTATGAATCCTATATTCTTTACTTAAAGGAGACTAGAGTGGTAAATGTGTGTTATACAAGGCAGAATACCATTGAAATAGAGAAACAAACACGTTCGGCAGCTTTGGAAAGCCTTACACTTCACTGAAATGTAGTACTACACTCTATAACACAGTTGAGAGACAATGTTCCCTAGCTCCCTCAGTTCATAACAGTGTGTAGGAAGTTGTTTGATAAAGTGGCCAAAGCTTATACTTGGGCCAGAAGGCAGAATATAGGAAACTACATGAAAACATGAATAATTAATTGAAAATGACTGTAAACACATGAGAACTTGTTTAGAACAGCTGAAAGAGAATCTCCAAGGCAGTTCTTTGTGTAGAAAAGGTAGCTAAGATCCGGGAAATCCTTAATTCGAATTAAGATCACATGAAACACTGTATGAATCCTATATTCTTTACATAAAGGAAACTAGAGTGGTAAATGTGTGTTATACAAGGCAGAATACCATTGAAATAGAGAAACAAACACGTTCGGCAGCTTTGGAAAGCCTTACACTTCACTGAAATGTAGTACTACACTCTATAACACAGTTGAGAGACATTGTTCCCTAGCTGCCTCAGTTCATAACAGAGTGTAGGAAGGTGTTTGATAAAGTAGGCAAAGCTTATACTTGGGCCAGAAGGCAGAATATAGAAAACTACATGAAAACATGAATAATTCAGTGAAAATGACTGTAAACAGATGAGAACTTGTTTAGAACAGCTGAAAGAGAATCTCCAAGTCAGTTCTTAGTGTAGAAAAGGTAGCTAAGATAAGGAAAATCCTTAATTCGAGTTAAGATAACATCAAACACTGTATGAATCCTATATTCTTTACTTAAAGGAAACTAGAGTGGTAAATGTGTGTTATACAAGGCAGAATACCATTGAAATAGAGAAAGAAACAAGTTCGGCAGCTTTGGAAAGCCTTACACTTCACAGAAAAGCAGTACTACACTCTATAACACAGTTGAGAGACAATGTTCCCTAGCTCCCTCAGTTCATAACAGTGTGTAGGAAGTTGTTTGATAAAGTGGGCAAAGCTTATACTTGGGCCAGAAGCCAGAATATAGGAAACTACATGAAAACATGAATAATTCATTGAAAATTACTGTAAACACATGAGAACTTGTTTAGAACAGCTGAAAGAGAATCTCCAAGTCAGTTCTTAGTGTAGAAAAGGTAGCTAAGATAAGGAAAATCCTTAATTCGAGTTAAGATAACATCAATCACTGTATGAATCCTATATTCATTACTTAAAGGAGACTAGAGTGGTAAATGTGTGTTATATAAGGCAGAATACCATTGAAATAGAGAAAGAAACACGTTTGGCAGCTTTGGAAAGCCTTACACTTCACTGAAATGTAGTTCTACACTCTATAACACAGTTGAGAGACAATGTTCCTAGCTCCCTCAGTTCATAACAGTGTGTAGGAAGTTGTTTGATAAAGTGGCCAAAGCTTATACTTTGGCCAGAAGGCAGAATATAGGAAACTACATGAAAACATGAATAATTGAGTGAAAATGACTGTAAACAGATGAGAACTTGATTAGAACAGCTGAAAGAGAATCTCCAAGTCAGTTCTTAGTGTAGAAAAGGTAGCTAAGATAAGGAAAATCCTTAATTCGAGTTAAGATAACATCAAACACTGTATGAATCCTATATTCTTTACTTAAAGGAAACTAGAGTGGTAAATGTGTTTTATACAAGGCAGAATACCATTGAAATAGAGAAAGAAACAAGTTCGGCAGCTTTGGAAAGCCTTACACTTCACTGAAATGTAGTACTACACTCTATAACACAGTTGAGAGACAATGTTCCCTAGCTCCCTCAGTTCATAACAGTGTGTAGGAAGTTGTTTGATAAAGTGACCAAAGCTTATACTTGGGCCAGAAGGCAGAATATAGGAAACTACATGAAAACATGAATAATTCAGTGAAAATGACTGTAAACAGATGAGAACTTGTTTAGAACAGCTGACAGAGAATTTCCAAGTCAGTTCTTAGTGTAGAAAAGGTAGCTAAGATAAGGAAAATCCTTAATTCGAGTTAAGATAACATCAAACACTCTATGAATCCTATATTCTTTACTTAAAGGAGACTAGAGGGGTAAATGTGTGTTATACAAGGCAGAATACCATTGAAATAGAGAAAGAAACAAGTTCGGCAGCTTTGGAAAGCCTTACACTTCACTGAAATGTAGTACTACACTCTATAACACAGTTGAGAGACAATGTTCCCGAGCTGCCTCAGTCCATAACAGTGTGTAGGAAGCTGTTTGATAAAGTGGGCAAAGCTTATACTTGGGCCAGAAGGCAGAATATAGGAAACTACAAGAAAACATGAATAATTCAGTGAAAATGACTGTAAACAGATGAGAACTTGTTTAGAACAGATGAAAGAGATTCTCCAAGTCAGTTCTTAGTGTAGAAAAGGTAGCTAAATCCGGGAAATCCTTAATTCGAGTTAAGATAACATCAAACACTGTATGAATCAAATATTGTTTACTTAAAGGAGACTAGAGTGGTAAATGTGTGTTATATAAGGCAGAATACCATTGAAATAGAGAAAGAAACACGTTTGGCAGCTTTGGAAAGCCTTACACTTCACTGAAATGTAGTACTACACTCTATAACACAGTTGAGAGACAATGTTCCTAGCTCCCTCAGTTCATAACAGTGTGTAGGAAGTTGTTTGATAAAGTGGGAAAAGCTTATACATGGGCCAGAAGGCAGAATATAGGAAACTACATGAAAACATGAATAATTCATTGAAAATGACTGTAAACACATGAGAACTTGTTTAGAACAGCTGAAAGAGAATCTCCAAGGCAGTTCTTTGTGTAGAAAAGGTAGCTAAGATCCGGGAAATCCTTAATTCGAATTAAGATCACATGAAACACTGTATGAATCCTATATTCTTTACTTAAAGGAAACTAGAGTGGTAAATGTGTGTTATACAAGGCAGAATACCATTGAAATAGAGAAACAAACACGTTCGGCAGCTTTGGAAAGCCTTACACTTCACTGAAATGTAGTACTACACTCTATAACACAGTTGAGAGACAATTTTCCCGAGCTGCCTCAGTTCATAACAGTGTGTAGGAAGTTGTTTGATAAAGTGGGCAAAGCTTATACTTGGGCCAGAAGGCAGAATATAGGAAACTACAAGAAAACATGAATAATTCAGTGAAAATGACTGTAAACAGATGAGAACTTGTTTAGAACAGATGAAAGAGATTCTCCAAGTCAGTTCTTAGTGTAGAAAAGGTAGCTAAGATAAGGAAAATCCTTAATTCGAGTTAAGATAACATCAAACACTGTATGAATCCTATATTCTTTACTTAAAGGAAACTAGAGTGGTAAATGTGTGTTATATAAGGCAGAATACCATTGAAATAGAGAAAGAAACACGTTTGGCAGCTTTGGAAAGCCTTACACTTCACTGAAATGTAGTACTACACTCTATAACACAGTTGAGAGACAATGTTCCTAGCTCCCTCAGTTCATAACAGTGTGTAGGAAGTTGTTTGATAAAGTGGGCAAAGTTTATACTTGGGCCAGAAGGCAGAACATAGGAAACTACATGAAAACATGAATAATTCATTGAAAATTACTGTAAACACATGAGAACTTGTTTAGAACAGCTGAAAGAGAATCTCCAAGTCAGTTCTTAGTGTAGAAAAGGTAGCTAAGATAAGGAAAATCCTTAATTCGAGTTAAGATAACATCAATCACTGTATGAATCCTATATTCATTACTTAAAGGAGACTAGAGTGGTAAATGTGTGTTATACAAGGCAGAATACCATTGAAATAGAGAAAGAAACAAGTTTGGCAGCTTTGGAAAGCCTTACACTTCACTGAAATGTAGTACTACACTCTATAACACAGTTGAGAGACAATGTTCCCTAGCTCCCTCAGTTCATAACAGTGTGTAGGAAGTTGTTTGATAAAGTGGCCAAAGCTTATGCTTGGGCCAGAAGGCAGAATATAGGAAACTACATGAAAACATGAATAATTCAGTGAAAATGACTCTAAACAGATGAGAACTTGTTTAGAACAGCTGAAAGAGAATCTCCAAGTCAGTTCTTAGTGTAGAAAAGGTAGCTAAGATAAGGAAAATCCTTAATTCGAGTTAAGATAACATCAAACACTGTATGAATCCTATATTCATTACTTAAAGGAGACTAGAGTGGTAAATGTGTGTTATACAAGGCAGAATACCATTGAAATAGAGAAAGAAACAAGTTCGGCAGCTTTGGAAAGCCTTACACTTCACTGAAATATAGCACTACACTCTATAACACAGTTGAGAGACAATGTTCCCTAGCTCCCTCAGTTCATAACAGTGTGTAGGAAGTTGTTTGATAAAGTGGCCAAAGCTTATACTTGGGCCAGAAGGCAGAATATAGGAAACTACATGAAAACATGAATAATTCATTGAAAATGACTGTAAACACATGAGAACTTGTTTAGAACAGCTGAAAGAGAATCTCCAAGTCAGTTCTTAGTGTAGAAAAGGTAGCTAAGATCCGGGAAATCCTTAATTCGAGTTAAGATCACATGAAACACTGTATGAATCCTATATTCTTTACTTAAAGGAAACTAGAGTGGTAAATGTGTGTTATACAAGGCAAAATACCATTGAAATAGAGAAAGAAACACGTTCGGCAGCTTTGGAAAGCCTTACACTTCACTGAAATGTAGTACTACACTCTATAACACAGTTGAGAGACAATGTTCCCGAGCTGCCTCAGTTCATAACAGAGTGTAGGAAGGTGTTTGATAAAGTAGGCAAAGCTTATACTTGGGCCAGAAGGCAGAATATAGGAAACTACATGAAAACATGAATAATTCAGTGAAAATGACTGTAAACAGATGAGAACTTGTTTAGAACAGCTGAAAGAGAATCTCCAAGTCAGTTCTTAGTGTAGAAAAGGTAGCTAAGATAAGGAAAATCCTTAATTCGAGTTAAGATAACATCAAACACTGTATGAATCCTATATTCTTTACTTAAAGGAAACTAGAGTGGTAAATGTGTGTTATACAAGGCAGAATACCATTGAAATAGAGAAAGAAACAAGTTCGGCAGCTTTGGAAAGCCTTACACTTCACAGAAAAGCAGTACTACACTCTATAACACAGTTGAGAGACAATGTTCCCTAGCTCCCTCAGTTCATAACAGTGTGTAGGAAGTTGTTTGATAAAGTGGGCAAAGCTTATACTTGGGCCAGAAGCCAGAATATAGGAAACTACATGAAAACATGAATAATTCATTGAAAATTACTGTAAACACATGAGAACTTGTTTAGAACAGCTGAAAGAGAATCTCCAAGTCAGTTCTTAGTGTAGAAAAGGTAGCTAAGATAAGGAAAATCCTTAATTCGAGTTAAGATAACATCAATCACTGTATGAATCCTATATTCATTACTTAAAGGAGACTAGAGTGGTAAATGTGTGTTATATAAGGCAGAATACCATTGAAATAGAGAAAGAAACACGTTTGGCAGCTTTGGAAAGCCTTACACTTCACTGAAATGTAGTTCTACACTCTATAACACAGTTGAGAGACAATGTTCCTAGCTCCCTCAGTTCATAACAGTGTGTAGGAAGTTGTTTGATAAAGTGGCCAAAGCTTATACTTTGGCCAGAAGGCAGAATATAGGAAACTACATGAAAACATGAATAATTCAGTGAAAATGAATGTAAACAGATGAGAACTTGATTAGAACAGCTGAAAGAGAATCTCCAAGTCAGTTCTTAGTGTAGAAAAGGTAGCTAAGATAAGGAAAATCCTTAATTCGAGTTAAGATAACATCAAACACTGTATGAATCCTATATTCTTTACTTAAAGGAAACTAGAGTGGTAAATGTGTTTTATACAAGGCAGAATACCATTGAAATAGAGAAAGAAACAAGTTCGGCAGCTTTGGAAAGCCTTACACTTCACTGAAATGTAGTACTACACTCTATAACACAGTTGAGAGACAATGTTCCCTAGCTCCCTCAGTTCATAACAGTGTGTAGGAAGTTGTTTGATAAAGTGACCAAAGCTTATACTTGGGCCAGAAGGCAGAATATAGGAAACTACATGAAAACATGAATAATTCAGTGAAAATGACTGTAAACAGATGAGAACTTGTTTAGAACAGCTGACAGAGAATTTCCAAGTCAGTTCTTAGTGTAGAAAAGGTAGCTAAGATAAGGAAAATCCTTAATTCGAGTTAAGATAACATCAAACACTCTATGAATCCTATATTCTTTACTTAAAGGAGACTAGGGGGGTAAATGTGTGTTATACAAGGCAGAATACCATTGAAATAGAGAAAGAAACAAGTTCGGCAGCTTTGGAAAGCCTTACACTTCACTGAAATGTAGTACTACACTCTATAACACAGTTGAGAGACAATGTTCCCGAGCTGCCTCAGTCCATAACAGTGTGTAGGAAGCTGTTTGATAAAGTGGGCAAAGCTTATACTTGGGCCAGAAGGCAGAATATAGGAAACTACAAGAAAACATGAATAATTCAGTGAAAATGACTGTAAACAGATGAGAACTTGTTTAGAACAGATGAAAGAGATTCTCCAAGTCAGTTCTTAGTGTAGAAAAGGTAGCTAAATCCGGGAAATCCTTAATTCGAGTTAAGATAACATCAAACACTGTATGAATCAAATATTGTTTACTTAAAGGAGACTAGAGTGGTAAATGTGTGTTATATAAGGCAGAATACCATTGAAATAGAGAAAGAAACACGTTTGGCAGCTTTGGAAAGCCTTACACTTCACTGAAATGTAGTACTACACTCTATAACACAGTTGAGAGACAATGTTCCTAGCTCCCTCAGTTCATAACAGTGTGTAGGAAGTTGTTTGATAAAGTGGGAAAAGCTTATACATGGGCCAGAAGGCAGAATATAGGAAACTACATGAAAACATGAATAATTCATTGAAAATGACTGTAAACACATGAGAACTTGTTTAGAACAGCTGAAAGAGAATCTCCAAGGCAGTTCTTTGTGTAGAAAAGGTAGCTAAGATCCGGGAAATCCTTAATTCGAATTAAGATCACATGAAACACTGTATGAATCCTATATTCTTTACTTAAAGGAAACTAGAGTGGTAAATGTGTGTTATACAAGGCAGAATACCATTGAAATAGAGAAACAAACACGTTCGGCAGCTTTGGAAAGCCTTACACTTCACTGAAATGTAGTACTACACTCTATAACACAGTTGAGAGACAATTTTCCCGAGCTGCCTCAGTTCATAACAGTGTGTAGGAAGTTGTTTGATAAAGTGGGCAAAGCTTATACTTGGGCCAGAAGGCAGAATATAGGAAACTACAAGAAAACATGAATAATTCAGTGAAAATGACTGTAAACAGATGAGAACTTGTTTAGAACAGATGAAAGAGATTCTCCAAGTCAGTTCTTAGTGTAGAAAAGGTAGCTAAGATAAGGAAAATCCTTAATTCGAGTTAAGATAACATCAAACACTGTATGAATCCTATATTCTTTACTTAAAGGAAACTAGAGTGGTAAATGTGTGTTATATAAGGCAGAATACCATTGAAATAGAGAAAGAAACACGTTTGGCAGCTTTGGAAAGCCTTACACTTCACTGAAATGTAGTACTACACTCTATAACACAGTTGAGAGACAATGTTCCTAGCTCCCTCAGTTCATAACAGTGTGTAGGAAGTTGTTTGATAAAGTGGGCAAAGTTTATACTTGGGCCAGAAGGCAGAACATAGGAAACTACATGAAAACATGAATAATTCATTGAAAATTACTGTAAACACATGAGAACTTGTTTAGAACAGCTGAAAGAGAATCTCCAAGTCAGTTCTTAGTGTAGAAAAGGTAGCTAAGATAAGGAAAATCCTTAATTCGAGTTAAGATAACATCAATCACTGTATGAATCCTATATTCATTACTTAAAGGAGACTAGAGTGGTAAATGTGTGTTATACAAGGCAGAATACCATTGAAATAGAGAAAGAAACAAGTTTGGCAGCTTTGGAAAGCCTTACACTTCACTGAAATGTAGTACTACACTCTATAACACAGTTGAGAGACAATGTTCCCTAGCTCCCTCAGTTCATAACAGTGTGTAGGAAGTTGTTTGATAAAGTGGCCAAAGCTTATGCTTGGGCCAGAAGGCAGAATATAGGAAACTACATGAAAACATGAATAATTCAGTGAAAATGACTCTAAACAGATGAGAACTTGTTTAGAACAGCTGAAAGAGAATCTCCAAGTCAGTTCTTAGTGTAGAAAAGGTAGCTAAGATAAGGAAAATCCTTAATTCGAGTTAAGATAACATCAAACACTGTATGAATCCTATATTCATTACTTAAAGGAGACTAGAGTGGTAAATGTGTGTTATACAAGGCAGAATACCATTGAAATAGAGAAAGAAACAAGTTCGGCAGCTTTGGAAAGCCTTACACTTCACTGAAATATAGCACTACACTCTATAACACAGTTGAGAGACAATGTTCCCTAGCTCCCTCAGTTCATAACAGTGTGTAGGAAGTTGTTTGATAAAGTGGCCAAAGCTTATACTTGGGCCAGAAGGCAGAATATAGGAAACTACATGAAAACATGAATAATTCATTGAAAATGACTGTAAACACATGAGAACTTGTTTAGAACAGCTGAAAGAGAATCTCCAAGTCAGTTCTTAGTGTAGAAAAGGTAGCTAAGATCCGGGAAATCCTTAATTCGAGTTAAGATCACATGAAACACTGTATGAATCCTATATTCTTTACTTAAAGGAAACTAGAGTGGTAAATGTGTGTTATACAAGGCAAAATACCATTGAAATAGAGAAAGAAACACGTTCGGCAGCTTTGGAAAGCCTTACACTTCACTGAAATGTAGTACTACACTCTATAACACAGTTGAGAGACAATGTTCCCGAGCTGCCTCAGTTCATAACAGAGTGTAGGAAGGTGTTTGATAAAGTAGGCAAAGCTTATACTTGGGCCAGAAGGCAGAATATAGGAAACTACATGAAAACATGAATAATTCAGTGAATATGACTGTAAACGGATGAGAACTTGTTTATAACAGCATAAAGAGAATCTCCAAGTCAGTTCTTAGTGTAGAAAAGGTAGCTAAATCCGGGAAATCCTTAATTCGAGTTAAGATAACATCAAACACTGTATGAATCCTATATTGTTTACTTAAAGGAGACTAGAGTGGTAAATGTGTGTTATATAAGGCAGAATACCATTGAAATAGAGAAAGAAACACGTTTGGCAGCTTTGGAAAGCCTTACACTTCACTGAAATGTAGTACTACACTCTATAACACAGTTGAGAGACAATGTTCCTAGCTCCCTCAGTTCATAACAGTGTGTAGGAAGTTGTTTGATAAAGTGGTCAAAGCTTATACTTGGGCCAGAAGGCAGAATATAGGAAACTACATGAAAACATGAATAATTCAGTGAAAATGACTGTAAACAGATGAGAACTTGTTTAGAACAGCTGACAGAGAATCTCCAAGTCAGTTCTTAGTGTAGAAAAGGTAGCTAAGATAAGGAAAATCCTTAATTCGAGTTAAGATAACATCAAACACTCTATGAATCCTATATTCTTTACTTAAAGGAGACTAGAGGGGTAAATGTGTGTTATACAAGGCAGAATACCATTGAAATAGAGAAACAAACACGTTCGGCAGCTTTGGAAAGCCTTACACTTCACTGAAATGTAGTACTACACTCTATAACACAATTGAGAGACAATGTTCCTAGCTCCCTCAGTTCATAACAGTGTGTAGGAAGTTGTTTGATAAAGTGGGAAAAGCTTATACATGGGCCAGAAGGCAGAATATAGGAAACTACATGAAAACATGAATAATTAATTGAAAATGACTGTAAACACATGAGAACTTGTTTAGAACAGCTGAAAGAGTATCTCCAAGGCAGTTCTTTGTGTAGAAAAGGTAGCTAAGATAAGGAAAATCCTTAATTCGAGTTAAGATAACATCAAACACTCTATGAATCCTATATTCTTTACTTAAAGGAGACTAGAGTGGTAAATGTGTGTTATACAAGGCAGAATACCATTGAAATAGAGAAAGAAACTCATTCGGCAGCTTTGAAAAGCCTTACACTTCACTGAAATGTAGTACTACACTCTATAACACAGTTCAAAGACAATGTTCCCTAGCTCCCTCAGTTCATAACAGTGTGTAGGAAGTTGTTTGATAAGGTGGGCAAAGCTTATACTTGGGCCAGAAGGCAGAATATAGGAAACTACATGAAAACATGAATAATTCATTGAAAATGACTGTAAACAGATGAGAACTTGTTTAGAACAGCTGAAAGAGAATCTCCAAGTCAGTTCTTAGTGTAGAAAAGGTAGCTAAGATAAGGGAAATCCTTAATTCCAGTTAAGATCACATGAAACACTCTATGAATCCTATATTCTTTACTTAAAGGAGACTAGAGTGGTAAATGTGTGTTATACAAGGCAGAATACCATTAAATTGAGAAACAAACACGTTCGGCAGCTTTGGAAAGCCTTACA
This sequence comes from Pipistrellus hanaki, assembly GCF_964339955.1. NCBI lineage: Eukaryota > Metazoa > Chordata > Mammalia > Chiroptera > Vespertilionidae > Pipistrellus > Pipistrellus hanaki. Next base: position 1,682,819 of record NC_140511.1, read on the forward strand.
CTTCACTGAAATGTAGTACTACACTCTATAACACAGTTGAGAGACAATGTTCCCGAGCTGCCTCAGTTCATAACAGTGTGTAGGAAATTGTTTGATAAAGTGGGCAAAGCTTATACTTGGGCCAGAACGCAGAATATAGGAAACTACAAGAAAACATGAATAATTCATTGAAAATGACTGTACACAGATGAGAACTTGTTTAGAACAGATGAAAGAGATTCTCCAAGTCAGTTCTTAGTGTAGAAAAGGTAGCTAAATCCGGGAAATCCTTAATTCGAGTTAAGATAACATCAAACACTGTATGAATCAAATATTGTTTACTTAAAGGAGACTAGAGTGGTAAATGTGTGTTATATAAGGCAGAATACCATTGAAATAGAGAAAGAAACACGTTTGGCAGCTTTGGAAAGCCTTAAACTTCACTGAAATGTAGTACTACACTCTATAACACAGTTGAGAGACAATGTTCCTCGCTCCCTCAATTCATAACAGTTTGTAGGAAGTTTTTTGATAAAGTGGGAAAAGCTTATACATGGGCCAGAAGGCAGAATATAGGAAACTACATGAAAACATGAATAATTAATTGAAAATGACTGTATACACATGAGAACTTGTTTAGAACAGCTGAAAGAGAATCTCCAAGGCAGTTCTTTGTGTAGAAAAGGTAGCTAAGATCCGGGAAATCCTTAATTCGAATTAAGATCACATGAAACACTGTATGAATCCTATATTCTTTACTTAAAGGAAACTAGAGTGGTAAATGTGTGTTATACAAGGCAGAATACCATTGAAATAGAGAAAGAAACACGTTCGGCAGCTTTGGAAAGGCTTACATTTCACTGAAATGTAGTACTACACTCTATAACACAGTTGAGAGACATTGTTCCCTAGCTGCCTCAGTTCATAACAGAGTGTAGGAAGGTGTTTGATAAAGTAGGCAAAGCTTATACTTGGGCCAGAAGGCAGAATATAGGAAACTACAAGAAAACATGAATAATTCAGTGAAAATGACTGTAAACAGATGAGAACTTGTTTAGAACAGATGAAAGAGATTCTCCAAGTCAGTTCTTAGTGTAGAAAAGGTAGCTAAATCCGGGAAATCCTTAATTCGAGTTAAGATATCATCAAACACTGTATGAATCCTATATTCATTACTTAAAGGAGACTAGAGTGGTAAATGTGTGTTATACAAGGCAGAATACCATTGAAATAGAGAAAGAAACAAGTTCGGCAGCTTTGGAAAGCCTTACACTTCACTGAAATGTAGTACTACACTCTATAACACAGTTGAGAGACAATGTTCCCTAGCTCCCTCAGTTCATAACAGTGTGTAGGAAGTTGTTTGATAAAGTGGCCAAAGCTTATACTTGGGCCAGAAGGCAGAATATAGGAAACTACATGAAAACATGAATAAATCAGTGAAAATGACCCTAACAGATGAGAACTTGTTTAGAACAGCTGAAAGAGAATCTCCAAGTCAGTTCTTAGTGTAGAAAAGGTAGTTAAGATAAGGAAAATCCTTAATTCGAGTTAAGATAACATCAAACACTGTATGAATCCTATATTCATTACTTAAAGGAGACTAGAGTGGTAAATGTGTGTTATACAAGGCAGAATACCATTGAAATAGAGAAAGAAACACGTTCGGCAGCTTTGGAAAGCCTTACACTACACTGAAATGTAGTACTACACTCTATAACACAGTTCAAAGACAATGTTCCCTAGCTCCCTCAGTTCATAACAGTGTGTAGGAAGTTGTTTGATAAGGTGGGCAAAGCTTATACTTGGGCCAGAAGGCAGAATATAGGAAACTACATGAAAACATGAATAATTCATTGAAAATGACTGTAAACAGATGAGAACTTGTTTAGCACAGCTGAAAGAGAATCTCCAAGTCAGTTCTTAGTGTAGAAAAGGTAGCTAAGATAAGGGAAATCCTTAATTCCAGTTAAGATCACATGAAACACTCTATGAATCCTATATTCTTTACTTAAAGGAGACTAGAGTGGTAAATGTGTGTTATACAAGGCAGAATACCATTGAAATAGAGAAACAAACACGTTCGGCAGCTTTGGAAAGCCTTACACTTCACTGAAATGTAGTACTACACTCTATAACACAGTTGAGAGACAATGTTCCCGAGCTGCCTCAGTTCATAACAGTGTGTAGGAAATTGTTTGATAAAGTGGGCAAAGCTTATACTTGGGCCAGAACGCAGAATATAGGAAACTACAAGAAAACATGAATAATTCAGTGAAAATGACTGTACACAGATGAGAACTTGTTTAGAACAGATGAAAGAGATTCTCCAAGTCAGTTCTTAGTGTAGAAAAGGTAGCTAAATCCGGGAAATCCTTAATTCGAGTTAAGATAACATCAAACACTGTATGAATCAAATATTGTTTACTTAAAGGAGACTAGAGTGGTAAATGTGTGTTATATAAGGCAGAATACCATTGAAATAGAGAAAGAAACACGTTTGGCAGCTTTGGAAAGCCTTAAACTTCACTGAAATGTAGTACTACACTCTATAACACAGTTGAGAGACAATGTTCCTCGCTCCCTCAATTCATAACAGTTTGTAGGAAGTTGTTTGATAAAGTGGGAAAAGCTTATACATGGGCCAGAAGGCAGAATATAGGAAACTACATGAAAACATGAATAATTAATTGAAAATGACTGTAAACACATGAGAACTTGTTTAGAAGAGCTGAAAGAGAATCTCCAAGGCAGTTCTTTGTGTAGAAAAGGTAGCTAAGATCCGGGAAATCCTTAATTCGAATTAAGATCACATGAAACACTGTATGAATCCTATATTCTTTACTTAAAGGAAACTAGAGTGGTAAATGTGTGTTATACAAGGCAGAATACCATTGAAATAGAGAAAGAAACACGTTCGGCAGCTTTGGAAAGGCTTACATTTCACTGAAATGTAGTACTACACTCTATAACACAGTTGAGAGACATTGTTCCCTAGCTGCCTCAGTTCATAACAGAGTGTAGGAAGGTGTTTGATAAAGTAGGCAAAGCTTATACTTGGGCCAGAAGGCAGAATATAGGAAACTACAAGAAAACATGAATAATTCAGTGAAAATGACTGTAAACAGATGAGAACTTGTTTAGAACAGATGAAAGAGATTCTCCAAGTCAGTTCTTAGTGTAGAAAAGGTAGCTAAGATAAGGAAAATCCTTAATTCGAGTTAAGATAACATCAAACACTGTATGAATCCTATATTCATTACTTAAAGGAGACTAGAGTGGTAAATGTGTGTTATACAAGGCAGAATACCATTGAAATAGAGAAAGAAACACGTTCGGCAGCTTTGGAAAGCCTTACACTACACTGAAATGTAGTACTACACTCTATAACACAGTTCAGAGACAATGTTCCCTAGCTCCCTCAGTTCATAACAGTGTGTAGGAAGTTGTTTGATAAGGTGGCCAAAGCTTATACTTGGGCAAGAAGGCAGAATATAGGAAACTACATGAAAACATGAATAATTCAGTGAAAATGACTGTAAACAGATGAGAACTTGTTTAGAACAGCTGAAAGAGAATCTCCAAGTCTGTTCTTAGTGTAGAAAAGGTAGCTAAGATCCGGGAAATCCTTAATTCGAATTAAGATCACATGAAACACTGTATGAATCCTATATTCTTTACTTAAAGGAAACTAGAGTTGTAAATGTGTGTTATACAAGGCAGAATACCATTGAAATAGAGAAAGAAACAAGTTCGGCAGCTTTGGAAAGCCTTACACTTCACAGAAAAGTAGTACTACACTCTATAACACAGTTGAGAGACAATGTTCCCTAGCTCCCTCAGTTCATAACAGTGTGTAGGAAGTTGTTTGATAAAGTGGCCAAAGCTTATACTTGGGCCAGAAGGCAGAATATAGGAAACTACATGAAAACATGAATAATTCAGTGAAAATGACTGTAAACAGATGAGAACTTGTTTAGAACAGCTGACAGAGAATCTCCAAGTCAGTTCTTAGTGTAGAAAAGGTAGCTAAGATAAGGAAAATCCTTAATTCGAGTTAAGATAACATCAAACACTCTATGAATCCTATATTCTTTACTTAAAGGAGACTAGAGTGGTAAATGTGTGTTATACAAGGCATAATACCATTGAAATAGAGAAACAAACACGTTCGGCAGCTTTGGAAAGCCTTACACTTCACTGAAATGTAGTACTACACTCTATAACACAGTTGAGAGACAATGTTCCCGAGCTGCCTCAGTTCATAACAGTGTGTAGGAAGCTGTTTGATAAAGTGGGCAAAGCTTATACTTGGGCCAGAAGGCAGAATATAGGAAACTACAAGAAAACATGAATAATTCAGTGAAAATGACTGTAAACAGATGAGAAGTTGTTTAGAACAGCTGTAAGAGAATCTCCAAGGCAGTTCTTTGTGTAGAAAAGGTAGCTAAGATCCGGGAAATCCTTAATTCGAATTAAGATCACATGAAACACTGTATGAATCCTATATTCTTTACTTAAAGGAAAATAGAGTGGTAAATGTGTGTTATACAAGGCAGAATACCATTGAAATAGAGAAAGAAACACGTTCGGCAGCTTTGGAAAGGCTTACACTTCACTGAAATGTAGTACTACACTCTATAGCACAGTTGAGAGACATTGTTCCCTAGCTGCCTCAGTTCATAACAGAGTGTAGGAAGGTGTTTGATAAAGTAGGCAAAGCTTATACTTGGGCCAGAAGGCAGAATATAGAAAACTACATGAAAACATGAATAATTCAGTGAAAATGACTGTAAACAGATGAGAACTTGTTTATAACAGCTTAAAGAGAATCTCCAAGTCAGTTCTTAGTGTAGAAAAGGTAGCTAAGATAAGGAAAATCCTTAATTCGAGTTAAGATAACATCAAACACTGTATGAATCCTATATTCTTTACTTAAAGGAAACTAGAGTGGTAAATGTGTGTTATACAAGGCAGAATACCATTGAAATAGAGAAAAAAACACGTTCGGCAGCTTTGGAAAGCCTTACACTTCACTGAAATGTAGTACTACACTCTATAACACAGTTGAGAGACAATGTTCCCTAGCTCCCTCAGTTCATAACAGTGTGTAGGAAGTTGTTTGATAAAGTGGCCAAAGCTTATACTTGGGCCAGAAGGCAGAATATAGGAAACTACATGAAAACATGAATAATTCAGTGAAAATGACTGTAAACAGATGAGAACTTGTTTAGAACAGCTGAAAGAGAATCTCCAAGTCAGTTCTTAGTGTAGAAAAGGTAGCTAAGATAAGGGAAATCCTTAATTCGAGTTAAGATCCCATGAAACATTGTATGAATCCTATATTCTTTACTTAAAGGAAACTAGAGTGGTAAATGTGTGTTATACAAGGCAGAATACCATTGAAATAGAGAAAGAAACACGTTTGGCAGCTTTGGAAAGGCTTACACTTCACTGAAATGTAGTACTACACTCTATAACACAGTTGAGAGACAATGTTCCCTAGCTGCCTCAGTTCATAACAGAGTGTAGGAAGGTGTTTGATAAAGTAGGCAAAGCTTATACTTGGGCCAGAAGGCAGAATATAGGAAACTACATGAAAACATGAATAATTCAGTGAAAATGACTGTAAACGGATGAGAACTTGTTTAGAACAGCTGAAAGAGAATCTGCAAGTCAGTTCTTTTTTTTTATTATTTTTTTTAATCAATCTTTATTGTTCATATTATTACAAAGGTTCCTCATTTCTTCCCCCCTCCACCAGGTTCCCACCCACCCTCCGCCCCCTCCCCATCCCCCATTGTCCTCATCCATAGGTGCACAGTTTATGTTCAGTCTCTTCCTCCCTCCCTTTCCCGGATAGTAAATCCCTTTTCAGATAGTAAATCTGTTACTTAGCATTATCTCATATCAATAATACCTCCACATGCCCAATGATACACTTCACACAAAAGACATTTCCAAATAGGTCAACCAGCCTCATCCAGGCCCCACCCAAGGCACTTACAGATCAACACCCCAGCGCTATACTAACTCAACACATCCAGATCTAAGCCTTCATCACTTGATTCAGCAGACCCTCAAGTGACGGCAAAAGTTTCCAGCCATGTCTGAGAGGCAGCCGTGGGCAGGTACAGGCGAGGAGCGAGCTGTTTCGGGCCTGGCTGCTCCGGGCCTGGCCTCTGTTGCTCTGGTTCGTTCCACAACCAGCTGCTCTGGGGCTGGTCACTGCCGCTCTCGACCTAGTTGCTCTGGACTTGGCTGTTGCTGCTACAGGCCTGGCCGCACCCGACCCGGCTGCTCTGGGACCGGTTGCTCCGGTCCCGGCCGCTCCGGGCCTGGCCGCTCCCAGCCTGACAGCCGCTGCTTCGGGCCTGGCTGCTCCCAGCCTGACAGCCATTGCTCCTGGCCTGGCCGCACCAGACCCGGCTGCTCCGGGCCAGGCCGCTCCCAGCCTGGCAGCCGCTGCTCCTGGCCTGGCCGCACCAGACCCGGCTGCTCCGGGCCTGGCCGCTCCCAGCCTGGCAGCCGCTTCTCCTGGCCTGGCCGCACCAGACCCGGCTGCTCCGGGCCTGGCCGCTCCCAGCCTGGCAGTCGCTGCTCCGGGCCTGGCCGCACCAGACCCGGCTGCTCCGGGCCTGGCCGCTCCCAGCCTGGCATCTGCTGCTCCGGGCCTGGCCGCTCCCAGCCTGGCAGCCGCTGCTCCTGGCCTGGCCGCACCAGACCCGGCTGCTCCGGGCCTGGCCGCTCCCAGCCTGGCAGCCGCTGCTCCAGGCCTGGCCGCACCCGACCCGGCTGCTCCGGGCCTGGCCGCTCCCAGCCTGGCCGCCGCTGCTCCGGGCCTGCCCGCACAAGACCCGGCTGCTCTGGGCCTGGCCGCTCCCAGCCTGGCAGCCGCTTCTCCAGGCCTGGCCACTCCCAGCCTGGCAGCCACTGCTCCGGGCCTGGCCGCACCAGACTCGGCTGCTCCGGGCCTGGCCGCTCCCAGCCTGGCAGCCGCTGCTCCGGGCCTGCCCGCACAAGACCCGGCTGCTCCGGGCCTGGCCGCTCCCAGCCTGGCCGCGGCTGCTCCGGGCTTGCCCGCCCAAGACCCGGCTGCTCCGGGCCTGGCCGCTCCCAGCCTGGCAGCCGCTTCTCCAGGCCTGGCCACTCCCAGCCTGGCAGCCACTGCTCCGGGCCTGGCCGCACCAGACCCGGCTGCTCCGAGCCTGGCCGCTCCAAGCCTGGCAGTCGCTGCTCCGGGCCTGGCCGCACCAGACCCGGCTGCTCCGGGCCTGGCCGCACCAGACCCGGCTGCTCCGGGCCTGGCTGCTCCCAGCCTGGCAGCCGCTGCTCCGGGCCTGGCCGCACCAGACCCGGCTGCTCCGGGCCTGGGCGCTCCCAGCCTGGCAGCCGCTGCTCCTGGCCTGGCCGCACCAGACCCGGCTACTCTGGGCCTGGCCTCTCCCAGCCTGGCAGCCGCTGCTCCTGGCCTGGCCGCACCAGACCCGGCTGCTCCGGGCCTGGATGCTCCCAGCCTGGCAGCCGCTGCTCCGGGCCTGGCCGCTCCCAGCCTGGCAGCCGCTGCTCCGGGCCTGGCCGCACCAGACCCGGCTGCTCCGGGCCTGGCCGCTCCCAGCCTGGCAGCCGCTGCTCCGGGCCTGGCCGCACCAGACCCGGCTGCTCCGGGCCTGGCCGCTCCCAGCCTGGCAGCCGCTGCTCCGGGCCTGGCGGCACCAGACCCGGCTGCTCCGGGCCTGGCCGCTCCCAGCCTGGCAGCTGCTGCTCCGGGCCTTGCAAGTCAGTTCTTAGTGTAGAAAAGGTAGCTAAGATAAGGAAAATCCTTAATTCGAGTTAAGATAACATCAAACACTGTATGAATCCTATATTCATTACTTAAAGGAGACTAGAGTGGTAAATGTGTGTTATACAAGGCTGAATACCATTGAAATAGAGAAAGAAACAAGTTTGGCAGCTTTGGAAAGCCTTACACTTCACTGAAATGTAGTACTACACTCTATAACACAGTTGAGAGACAATGTTCCCTAGCTCCCTCAGTTCATAACAGTGTGTAGGAAGTTGTTTGATAAAGTAGGCAAAGCTTATACTTGGGCCAGAAGGCAGAATATAGGAAACTACAAGAAAACATGAATAATTCAGTGAAAATGACTGTAAACAGATGAGAACTTGTTTAGAACAGATGAAAGAGATTCTCCAAGTCAGTTCTTAGTGTAGAAAAGGTAGCTAAATCCGGGAAATCCTTAATTCGAGTTAAGATATCATCAAACACTGTATGAATCCTATATTCATTACTTAAAGGAGACTAGAGTGGTAAATGTGTGTTATACAAGGCAGAATACCATTGAAATAGAGAAAGAAACAAGTTCGGCAGCTTTGGAAAGCCTTACACTTCACTGAAATGTAGTACTACACTCTATAACACAGTTGAGAGACAATGTTCCCTAGCTCCCTCAGTTCATAACAGTGTGTAGGAAGTTGTTTGATAAAGTGGCCAAAGCTTATACTTGGGCCAGAAGGCAGAATATAGGAAACTACATGAAAACATGAATAAATCAGTGAAAATGACCCTAACAGATGAGAACTTGTTTAGAACAGCTGAAAGAGAATCTCCAAGTCAGTTCTTAGTGTAGAAAAGGTAGTTAAGATAAGGAAAATCCTTAATTCGAGTTAAGATAACATCAAACACTGTATGAATCCTATATTCATTACTTAAAGGAGACTAGAGTGGTAAATGTGTGTTATACAAGGCAGAATACCATTGAAATAGAGAAAGAAACACGTTCGGCAGCTTTGGAAAGCCTTACACTACACTGAAATGTAGTACTACACTCTATAACACAGTTCAAAGACAATGTTCCCTAGCTCCCTCAGTTCATAACAGTGTGTAGGAAGTTGTTTGATAAGGTGGGCAAAGCTTATACTTGGGCCAGAAGGCAGAATATAGGAAACTACATGAAAACATGAATAATTCATTGAAAATGACTGTAAACAGATGAGAACTTGTTTAGCACAGCTGAAAGAGAATCTCCAAGTCAGTTCTTAGTGTAGAAAAGGTAGCTAAGATAAGGGAAATCCTTAATTCCAGTTAAGATCACATGAAACACTCTATGAATCCTATATTCTTTACTTAAAGGAGACTAGAGTGGTAAATGTGTGTTATACAAGGCAGAATACCATTGAAATAGAGAAACAAACACGTTCGGCAGCTTTGGAAAGCCTTACACTTCACTGAAATGTAGTACTACACTCTATAACACAGTTGAGAGACAATGTTCCCGAGCTGCCTCAGTTCATAACAGTGTGTAGGAAATTGTTTGATAAAGTGGGCAAAGCTTATACTTGGGCCAGAACGCAGAATATAGGAAACTACAAGAAAACATGAATAATTCAGTGAAAATGACTGTACACAGATGAGAACTTGTTTAGAACAGATGAAAGAGATTCTCCAAGTCAGTTCTTAGTGTAGAAAAGGTAGCTAAATCCGGGAAATCCTTAATTCGAGTTAAGATAACATCAAACACTGTATGAATCAAATATTGTTTACTTAAAGGAGACTAGAGTGGTAAATGTGTGTTATATAAGGCAGAATACCATTGAAATAGAGAAAGAAACACGTTTGGCAGCTTTGGAAAGCCTTAAACTTCACTGAAATGTAGTACTACACTCTATAACACAGTTGAGAGACAATGTTCCTCGCTCCCTCAATTCATAACAGTTTGTAGGAAGTTGTTTGATAAAGTGGGAAAAGCTTATACATGGGCCAGAAGGCAGAATATAGGAAACTACATGAAAACATGAATAATTAATTGAAAATGACTGTAAACACATGAGAACTTGTTTAGAAGAGCTGAAAGAGAATCTCCAAGGCAGTTCTTTGTGTAGAAAAGGTAGCTAAGATCCGGGAAATCCTTAATTCGAATTAAGATCACATGAAACACTGTATGAATCCTATATTCTTTACTTAAAGGAAACTAGAGTGGTAAATGTGTGTTATACAAGGCAGAATACCATTGAAATAGAGAAAGAAACACGTTCGGCAGCTTTGGAAAGGCTTACATTTCACTGAAATGTAGTACTACACTCTATAACACAGTTGAGAGACATTGTTCCCTAGCTGCCTCAGTTCATAACAGAGTGTAGGAAGGTGTTTGATAAAGTAGGCAAAGCTTATACTTGGGCCAGAAGGCAGAATATAGGAAACTACAAGAAAACATGAATAATTCAGTGAAAATGACTGTAAACAGATGAGAACTTGTTTAGAACAGATGAAAGAGATTCTCCAAGTCAGTTCTTAGTGTAGAAAAGGTAGCTAAGATAGGGAAAATCCTTAATTCGAGTTAAGATAACATCAAACACTGTATGAATCCTATATTCATTACGTAAAGGAGACTAGAGTGGTAAATGTGTGTTATACAAGGCAGAATACCATTGAAATAGAGAAAGAAACACGTTCGGCAGCTTTGGAAAGCCTTACACTACACTGAAATGTAGTACTACACTCTATAACACAGTTCAGAGACAATGTTCCCTAGCTCCCTCAGTTCATAACAGTGTGTAGGAAGTTGTTTGATAAGGTGGCCAAAGCTTATACTTGGGCAAGAAGGCAGAATATAGGAAACTACATGAAAACATGAATAATTCAGTGAAAATGACTGTAAACAGATGAGAACTTGTTTAGAACAGCTGAAAGAGAATCTCCAAGTCTGTTCTTAGTGTAGAAAAGGTAGCTAAGATCCGGGAAATCCTTAATTCGAATTAAGATCACATGAAACACTGTATGAATCCTATATTCTTTACTTAAAGGAAACTAGAGTTGTAAATGTGTGTTATACAAGGCAGAATACCATTGAAATAGAGAAAGAAACAAGTTCGGCAGCTTTGGAAAGCCTTACACTTCACAGAAAAGTAGTACTACACTCTATAACACAGTTGAGAGACAATGTTCCCTAGCTCCCTCAGTTCATAACAGTGTGTAGGAAGTTGTTTGATAAAGTGGCCAAAGCTTATACTTGGGCCAGAAGGCAGAATATAGGAAACTACATGAAAACATGAATAATTCAGTGAAAATGACTGTAAACAGATGAGAACTTGTTTAGAACAGCTGACAGAGAATCTCCAAGTCAGTTCTTAGTGTAGAAAAGGTAGCTAAGATAAGGAAAATCCTTAATTCGAGTTAAGATAACATCAAACACTCTATGAATCCTATATTCTTTACTTAAAGGAGACTAGAGTGGTAAATGTGTGTTATACAAGGCATAATACCATTGAAATAGAGAAACAAACACGTTCGGCAGCTTTGGAAAGCCTTACACTTCACTGAAATGTAGTACTACACTCTATAACACAGTTGAGAGACAATGTTCCCGAGCTGCCTCAGTTCATAACAGTGTGTAGGAAGCTGTTTGATAAAGTGGGCAAAGCTTATACTTGGGCCAGAAGGCAGAATATAGGAAACTACAAGAAAACATGAATAATTCAGTGAAAATGACTGTAAACAGATGAGAAGTTGTTTAGAACAGCTGTAAGAGAATCTCCAAGGCAGTTCTTTGTGTAGAAAAGGTAGCTAAGATCCGGGAAATCCTTAATTCGAATTAAGATCACATGAAACACTGTATGAATCCTATATTCTTTACTTAAAGGAAAATAGAGTGGTAAATGTGTGTTATACAAGGCAGAATACCATTGAAATAGAGAAAGAAACACGTTCGGCAGCTTTGGAAAGGCTTACACTTCACTGAAATGTAGTACTACACTCTATAGCACAGTTGAGAGACATTGTTCCCTAGCTGCCTCAGTTCATAACAGAGTGTAGGAAGGTGTTTGATAAAGTAGGCAAAGCTTATACTTGGGCCAGAAGGCAGAATATAGAAAACTACATGAAAACATGAATAATTCAGTGAAAATGACTGTAAACAGATGAGAACTTGTTTATAACAGCTTAAAGAGAATCTCCAAGTCAGTTCTTAGTGTAGAAAAGGTAGCTAAGATAAGGAAAATCCTTAATTCGAGTTAAGATAACATCAAACACTGTATGAATCCTATATTCTTTACTTAAAGGAAACTAGAGTGGTAAATGTGTGTTATACAAGGCAGAATACCATTGAAATAGAGAAAAAAACACGTTCGGCAGCTTTGGAAAGCCTTACACTTCACTGAAATGTAGTACTACACTCTATAACACAGTTGAGAGACAATGTTCCCTAGCTCCCTCAGTTCATAACAGTGTGTAGGAAGTTGTTTGATAAAGTGGCCAAAGCTTATACTTGGGCCAGAAGGCAGAATATAGGAAACTACATGAAAACATGAATAATTCAGTGAAAATGACTGTAAACAGATGAGAACTTGTTTAGAACAGCTGAAAGAGAATCTCCAAGTCAGTTCTTAGTGTAGAAAAGGTAGCTAAGATAAGGGAAATCCTTAATTCGAGTTAAGATCCCATGAAACATTGTATGAATCCTATATTCTTTACTTAAAGGAAACTAGAGTGGTAAATGTGTGTTATACAAGGCAGAATACCATTGAAATAGAGAAAGAAACACGTTTGGCAGCTTTGGAAAGGCTTACACTTCACTGAAATGTAGTACTACACTCTATAACACAGTTGAGAGACAATGTTCCCTAGCTGCCTCAGTTCATAACAGAGTGTAGGAAGGTGTTTGATAAAGTAGGCAAAGCTTATACTTGGGCCAGAAGGCAGAATATAGGAAACTACATGAAAACATGAATAATTCAGTGAAAATGACTGTAAACGGATGAGAACTTGTTTAGAACAGCTGAAAGAGAATCTGCAAGTCAGTTCTTTTTTTTTATTATTTTTTTTAATCAATCTTTATTGTTCATATTATTACAAAGGTTCCTCATTTCTTCCCCCCTCCACCAGGTTCCCACCCACCCTCCGCCCCCTCCCCATCCCCCATTGTCCTCATCCATAGGTGCACAGTTTATGTTCAGTCTCTTCCTCCCTCCCTTTCCCGGATAGTAAATCCCTTTTCAGATAGTAAATCTGTTACTTAGCATTATCTCATATCAATAATACCTCCACATGCCCAATGATACACTTCACACAAAAGACATTTCCAAATAGGTCAACCAGCCTCATCCAGGCCCCACCCAAGGCACTTACAGATCAACACCCCAGCGCTATACTAACTCAACACATCCAGATCTAAGCCTTCATCACTTGATTCAGCAGACCCTCAAGTGACGGCAAAAGTTTCCAGCCATGTCTGAGAGGCAGCCGTGGGCAGGTACAGGCGAGGAGCGAGCTGTTTCGGGCCTGGCTGCTCCGGGCCTGGCCTCTGTTGCTCTGGTTCGTTCCACAACCAGCTGCTCTGGGGCTGGTCACTGCCGCTCTCGACCTAGTTGCTCTGGACTTGGCTGTTGCTGCTACAGGCCTGGCCGCACCCGACCCGGCTGCTCTGGGACCGGTTGCTCCGGTCCCGGCAGCTCCGGGCCTGGCCGCTCACAGCCTGACAGCCGCTGCTTCGGGCCTGGCTGCTCCCAGCCTGACAGCCATTGCTCCTGGCCTGGCCGCACCAGACCCGGCTGCTCCGGGCCAGGCCGCTCCCAGCCTGGCAGCCGCTGCTCCTGGCCTGGCCGCACCAGACCCGGCTGCTCCGGGCCTGGCCGCTCCCAGCCTGGCAGCCGCTGCTCCTGGCCTGGCCGCACCAGACCCGGCTGCTCCGGGCCTGGCCGCTCCCAGCCTGGCAGTCGCTGCTCCGGGCCTGGCCGCACCAGACCCGGCTGCTCCGGGCCTGGCCGCTCCCAGCCTGGCATCTGCTGCTCCGGGCCTGGCCGCTCCCAGCCTGGCAGCCGCTGCTCCTGGCCTGGCCGCACCAGACCCGGCTGCTCCGGGCCTGGCCGCTCCCAGCCTGGCAGCCGCTGCTCCAGGCCTGGCCGCACCCGACCCGGCTGCTCCGGGCCTGGCCGCTCCCAGCCTGGCCGCCGCTGCTCCGGGCCTGCCCGCGCAAGACCCGGCTGCTCTGGGCCTGGCCGCTCCCAGCCTGGCAGCCGCTTCTCCAGGCCTGGCCACTCCCAGCCTGGCAGCCACTGCTCCGGGCCTGGCCGCACCAGACTCGGCTGCTCCGGGCCTGGCCGCTCCCAGCCTGGCAGCCGCTGCTCCGGGCCTGCCCGCACAAGACCCGGCTGCTCCGGGCCTGGCCGCTCCCAGCCTGGCCGCGGCTGCTCCGGGCTTGCCCGCCCAAGACCCGGCTGCTCCGGGCCTGGCCGCTCCCAGCCTGGCAGCCGCTTCTCCAGGCCTGGCCACTCCCAGCCTGGCAGCCACTGCTCCGGGCCTGGCCGCACCAGACCCGGCTGCTCCGAGCCTGGCCGCTCCAAGCCTGGCAGTCGCTGCTCCGGGCCTGGCCGCACCAGACCCGGCTGCTCCGGGCCTGGCCGCACCAGACCCGGCTGCTCCGGGCCTGGCCGCTCCCAGCCTGGCAGCCGCTGCTCCGGGCCTGGCCGCACCAGACCCGGCTGCTCCGGGCCTGGGCGCTCCCAGCCTGGCAGCCGCTGCTCCTGGCCTGGCCGCACCAGACCCGGCTACTCTGGGCCTGGCCTCTCCCAGCCTGGCAGCCGCTGCTCCTGGCCTGGCCGCACCAGACCCGGCTGCTCCGGGCCTGGATGCTCCCAGCCTGGCAGCCGCTGCTCCGGGCCTGGCCGCTCCCAGCCTGGCAGCCGCTGCTCCGGGCCTGGCCGCACCAGACCCGGCTGCTCCGGGCCTGGCCACTCCCAGCCTGGCAGCCACTGCTCCGGGCCTGGCCGCACCAGACCCGGCTGCTCCGAGCCTGGCCGCTCCAAGCCTGGCAGTCGCTGCTCCGGGCCTGGCCGCACCAGACCCGGCTGCTCCGGGCCTGGCCGCACCAGACCCGGCTGCTCCGGGCCTGGCCGCTCCCAGCCTGGCAGCCGCTGCTCCGGGCCTGGCCGCACCAGACCCGGCTGCTCCGGGCCTGGGCGCTCCCAGCCTGGCAGCCGCTGCTCCGGGCCTGGCCGCACCAGACCCGGCTGCTCCGGGCCTGGCCGCTCCCAGCCTGGCAGCCACTGCTCCGGGCCTGGCGGCACCAGACCCGGCTGCTCCGGGCCTGGCCGCTCCCAGCCTGGCAGCTGCTGCTCCGGGCCTTGCAAGTCAGTTCTTAGTGTAGAAAAGGTAGCTAAGATAAGGAAAATCCTTAATTCGAGTTAAGATAACATCAAACACTGTATGAATCCTATATTCATTACTTAAAGGAGACTAGAGTGGTAAATGTGTGTTATACAAGGCTGAATACCATTGAAATAGAGAAAGAAACAAGTTTGGCAGCTTTGGAAAGCCTTACACTTCACTGAAATGTAGTACTACACTCTATAACACAGTTGAGAGACAATGTTCCCTAGCTCCCTCAGTTCATAACAGTGTGTAGGAAGTTGTTTGATAAAGTGGCCAAAGCTTATACTTGGGCCAGAAGGCAGAATATAGGAAACTACATGAAAACATGAATAATTCAGTGAAAATGACTGTAAACAGATGAGAACTTGTTTAGAATAGCTGAAAGAGAATCTCCAAGTCAGTTCTTAGTGTAGAAAAGGTAGCTAAGATAAGGGAAATCCTTAATTCGAGTTAAGATAACATCAAACACTGTATGAATCCTATATTCATTACTTAAAGGAGACTAGAGTGGTAAATGTGTGTTATACAAGGCAGAATACCATTTAAATAGAGAAAGAAACACGTTTGGCAGCTTTGGAAAGCCTTACACTTCACTGAAATGTAGTACTACACTCTATAACACAGTTGAGAGACAATGTTCCCTAGCTGCCTCAGTTCATAACAGAGTGTAGGAAGGTGTTTGATAAAGTAGGCAAAGCTTATACTTGGGCCAGAAGGCAGAATATAGGAAACTACATGAAAACATTAATAATTCAGTGAAAATGACTGTAAACGGATGAGAACTTGTTTAGAACAGCTGAAAGAGAATCTGCAAGTCAGTTCTTTTTTTTTATTATTTTTTTTTAATCAATCTTTATTGTTCATATTATTACAAAGGTTCCTCATTTCTTCCCCCCTCCACCAGGTTCCCACCCCACCCTCCGCCCCCTCCCCATCCCCCATTGTCCTCATCCATAGGTGCACAGTTTATGTTCAGTCTCTTGCTCCCTCCCTTTCCCGGATAGTAAATCCCTTTTCAGATAGTAAATCTGTTACTTAGCATTATCTCATATCAATAATACCTCCACATGCCCAATGATACACTTCACACAAAAGACATTTCCAAATAGGTCAACCAGCCTCATCCAGGCCCCACCCAAGGCACTTACAGATCAACACCCCAGCGCTATACTAACTCAACACATCCAGATCTAAGCCTTCATCACTTGATTCAGCAGACCCTCAAGTGACCGCAAAAGTTTCCAGCCATGTCTGAGAGGCAGCCGTGGGCAGGTACAGGCGAGGAGCGAGCTGTTTCGGGCCTGGCTGCTCCGGGCCTGGCCTCTGTTGCTCTGGTTCGTTCCACAACCAGCTGCTCTGGGGCTGGTCACTGCCGCTCCCGACCTAGTTGCTCTGGACTTGGCTGTTGCTGCTACAGGCCTGGCCGCACCCGACCCGGCTGCTCTGGGACCGGTTGCTCCGGTCCCGGCCGCTCCGGGCCTGGCCGCTCCCAGCCTGACAGCCGCTGCTCCGGGCCTGGCTGCTCCCAGCCTGACAGCCATTGCTCCTGGCCTGGCCGCACCAGACCCGGCTGCTCCGGGCCTGGCCGCTCCCAGCCTGGCAGCCGCTGCTCCTGGCCTGGCCGCACCAGACCCGGCTGCTCCGGGCCTGGCCGCTCCCAGCCTGGCAACTGCTGCTCCGGGCCTGGTCGCACAAGACCCCGCTGCTCCGGGCCTGGCCGCTCCCAGCCTGGCAGTCGCTGCTCCGGGCCTGGCCGCACCAGACCCGGCTGCTCCGGGCCTGGCCGCTCCCAGCCTGGCAGCTGCTGCTCCGGGCCTGGCCGCTCCCAGCCTGGCAGCCGCTGCTCCGGGCCTGGCCGCACCAGACCCGGCTGCTCCGGGCCTGGCCGCTCCCAGCCTGGCAGCCGCTGCTCCGGGCCTGGCCGCACCAGACCCGGCTGCTCCGGGCCTGGCCGCTCCCAGCCTGGCAAACGCTGCTCCGGGCCTGGCCGCACCAGACCCGGCTGCTCCGGGCCTGGCCGCTCCCAGCCTGGCACCTGCTGCTCCGGGCCTTGCAAGTCAGTTCTTAGTGTAGAAAAGGTAGCTAAGATAAGGGAAATCCTTAATTCGAGTTAAGATAACATCAAACACTGTATGAATCCTATATTCATTACTTAAAGGAAACTAGAGTGGTAAATGTGTGTTATACAAGGCAGAATACCATTGAAATAGAGAAAGAAACAAGTTTGGCAGCTTTGGAAAGCCTTACACTTCACTGAAATGTAGTACTACACTCTATAACACAGTTGAGAGAAAATGTTCCCTAGCTCCCTCAGTTCATAACAGTATGTAGGAAGTGGTTTGATAAAGTGGCCAAAGCTTATACTTGGGCCAGAAGGCAGAATATAGGAAACTACATGAAAACATGAATAATTCATTGAAAATGACTGTAAACAGATGAGAACTTGTTTAGAACAGCTGAAAGAGAATCTCCAAGTCAGTTCTTAGTGTAGAAAAGGTAGTTAAGATAAGGAAAATCCTTAATTCGAGTTAGGATAACATCAAACACTGTATGAATCCTATATTCATTACTTAAAGGAGACTAGAGTGGTAAATGTGTGTTATACAAGGCAGAATACCATTGAAATAGAGAAAGAAACAAGTTCGGCAGCTTTGGAAAGCCTTACACTTCACTGAAATGTAGTACTACACTCTATAACACAGTTGAGAGACAATGTTCCCTAGCTCCCTCAGTTCATAACAGTGTGTAGGAAGTGGTTTGGTAAAGTGGCCAAAGCTTATACTTGGGCCAGAAGGCAGAATATAGGAAACTACATGAAAACATGAATAATTCAGTGAAAATGACTGTAAAAAGATGAGAACTTGTTTAGAACAGCTGAAAGAAAATCTCCAAGTCAGTTCTTAGTGTAGAAAAGGTAGCTAAGATAAGGAAAATCCTTAATTCGAGTTAAGATAACATCAAACACTGTATGAATCCTATATTCATTACTTAAAGGAGACTAGAGTGGTAAATGTGTGTTATACAAGGCAGAATACCATTGAAATAGAGAAAGAAACACGTTCGGCAGCTTTGGAAAGCCTTACACTTCACTGAAATGTAGTACTACACTCTATAACACAGTTGAGAGACAATGTTCCCTAGCTGCCTCAGTTCATAACAGAGTGTAGGAAGGTGTTTGATAAAGTGGGCAAAGCTTATACCTGGGCCAGAAGGCAGAATATAGGAAACTACATGAAAACATGAATAATTCAGTGAAAATGACTGTAAACAGATGAGAACTTGTTTAGAACAGCTGAAAGAGAATCTCCAAGTCAGTTCTTAGTGTAGAAAAGGTAGCTAAGATAAGGAAAATCCTTAATTCGAGTTAAGATAACATCAAACACTGTATGACTCCTATATTCATTACTTAAAGGAGACTAGAGTGGTAAATGTGTGTTATACAAGGCAGAATACCATTGAAATAGAGAAAGAAACACGTTCGGCAGCTTTGGAAAGCCTTACACTTCACTGAAATGTAGTACTACACTCTATAACACAGTTGAGAGACAATGTTCCCTAGTTGCCTCAGTTCATAACAGAGTGTAGGAAGGTGTTTGATAAAGTGGGCAAAGCTTATACTTGGGCCAGAAGGCAGAATATAGGAAACTACATGAAAACATAACTAATTCAGTGAAAATGACTGTAAACAGATGAGAACTTGTTTAGAACAGATGAAAAATATTCTCCAAGTCAGTTCTTTGTGTAGAAAAGGTAGCTAAGATAAGGAAAATCCTTAATTCGAGTTAAGATAACATCAAACACTGTATGAATCCTATATTCGTTACTTAAAGGAGACTAGAGTGGTAAATGTGTGTTATACAAGGCAGAATACCATTGAAATAGAGAAAGAAACAAGTTCGGCAGCTTTGGAAAGCCTTACACTTCACTGAAATGTAGTACTACACTCTATAACACAGTTGAGAGACAATGTTCCCTAGCTTCCTCAGTTCATAACAGTGTGTAGGAAGTTGTTTGATAAAGTTGCCAAAGCTTATACTTGGGCCAGAAGGCAGAATAAAGGAAACTACATGAAAACATGAATTAATCAGTGAAAATGACTGTAAACAGATGAGAACTTGTTTAGAACAGCTGAAAGAGAAACTCCAAGTCAGTTCTTAGTGTAAAAAAGGTAGCTAAGATAAGGGAAATCCTTAATACCAGTTAAGATCCCATGAAACATTGTATGAATCCTATATTCTTTACTTAAAGGAAACTAGAGTGGTAAATGTGTGTTATACAAGGCAGAATACCATTGAAATAGAGAAAGAAACACTTTCGGCAGCTTTGGAAAGGCTTACACTTCACTGAAATGTAGTACTACACTCTATAACACAGTTGAGAGACAATGTTCCCTAGCTGCCTCAGTTCATAACAGAGTGTAGGAAGGTGTTTGATAAAGTGGGCAAAGCTTATACCTGGGCCAGAAGGCAGAATATAGGAAACTACATGAAAACATGAATAATTCAGTGAAAATGACTGTAAACAGATGAGAACTTGTTTAGAACAGCTGAAAGAGAATCTCCAAGTCAGTTCTTAGTGTAGAAAAGGTAGCTAAGATAAGGAAAATCCTTAATTCGAGTTAAGATAACATCAAACACTGTATGAATCCTATATTCATTACTTAAAGGAGACTAGAGTGGTAAATATGTGTTTTACAAGGCAGAATACCATTGAAATAGAGAAAGAAACACGTTCGGCAGCTTTGGAAAGCCTTACACTACACTGAAATGTAGTACTACACTCTATAACACAGTTCAGAGACAATGTTCCCTAGCTCCCTCAGTTCATAACAGTGTGTAGGAAGTTGTTTGATAAGGTGGGCAAAGCTTATACTTGGGCCAGAAGGCACAATATAGGAAACTACATGAAAACATGAATAATTCATTGAAAATGACTGTAAACAGATGAGAACTTGTTTAGAACAGCTGAAAGAGAATCTCCAAGTCAGTTCTTAGTGTAGAAAAGGTAGCTAAGATCCGGGAAATCCTTAATTCGAGTTAAGATCACATGAAACACTGTATGAATCCTATATTCTTTACTTAAAGGAAACTAGAGTGGTAAATGTGTGTTATACAAGGCAGAATACCATTGAAATAGAGAAAGAAACACGTTCGGCAGCTTTGGAAAGGCTTACACTTCACTGAAATGTAGTACTACAGTCTATAACACAGTTGAGAGACAATGTTCCCTAGCTGCCTCAGTTCATAACAGAGTGTAGGAAGGTGTTTGATAAAGTAGGCAAAGCTTATACTTGGGCCAGAAGGCAGAATATAGGAAACTACATGAAAACATGAATAATTCAGTGAAAATGACTGTAAACAGATGAGAACTTGTTTAGAACAGCTGAAAGAGAATCTCCAAATCAGTTCTTAGTGTAGAAAAGGTAGTTAAGATAAGGAAAATCCTTAATTCGAGTTAAGATAACATCAAACACTGTATGAATCCTATATTCATTACTTAAAGGAGACTAGAGTGGTAAATGTGTGTTATACAAGGCAGAATACCATTGAAATAGAGAAAGAAACAAGTTCGGCAGCTTTGGAAAGCCTTACACTTCACTGAAATGTAGTACTACACTCTATAACACAGTTGAGAGACAATGTTCCCTAGCTCCCTCAGTTCATAACAGTGTGTAGGAAGTGGTTTGATAAAGTGGCCAAAGCTTATACTTGGGCCAGAAGGCAGAATATAGGAAACTACATGAAAACATGAATAATTCAGTGAAAATGACTGTAAACAGATGAGAACTTGTTTAGAACAGCTGAAAGAGAATCTCCAAGTCAGTTCTTAGTGTAGAAAAGGTAGTTAAGATAAGGAAAATCCTTAATTCGAGTTAGGATAACATCAAACACTGTATGAATCCTATATTCATTACTTAAAGGAGACTAGAGTGGTAAATGTGTGTTATACAAGGCAGAATACCATTGAAATAGAGAAAGAAACAAGTTCGGCAGCTTTGGAAAGCCTTACACTTCACTGAAATGTAGTACTACACTCTATAACACAGTTGAGAGACAATGTTCCCTAGCTCCCTCAGTTCATAACAGTGTGTAGGAAGTGGTTTGGTAAAGTGGCCAAAGCTTATACTTGGGCCAGAAGGCAGAATATAGGAAACTACATGAAAACATGAATAATTCAGTGAAAATGACTGTAAAAAGATGAGAACTTGTTTAGAACAGCTGAAAGAAAATCTCCAAGTCAGTTCTTAGTGTAGAAAAGGTAGCTAAGATAAGGAAAATCCTTAATTCGAGTTAAGATAACATCAAACACTGTATGAATCCTATATTCATTACTTAAAGGAGACTAGAGTGGTAAATGTGTGTTATACAAGGCAGAATACCATTGAAATAGAGAAAGAAACACTTTCGGCAGCTTTGGAAAGGCTTACACTTCACTGAAATGTAGTACTACACTCTATAACACAGTTGAGAGACAATGTTCCCTAGCTGCCTCAGTTCATAACAGAGTGTAGGAAGGTGTTTGATAAAGTGGGCAAAGCTTATACCTGGGCCAGAAGGCAGAATATAGGAAACTACATGAAAACATGAATAATTCAGTGAAAATGACTGTAAACAGATGAGAACTTGTTTAGAACAGCTGAAAGAGAATCTCCAAGTCAGTTCTTAGTGTAGAAAAGGTAGCTAAGATAAGGAAAATCCTTAATTCGAGTTAAGATAACATCAAACACTGTATGAATCCTATATTCATTACTTAAAGGAGACTAGAGTGGTAAATATGTGTTTTACAAGGCAGAATACCATTGAAATAGAGAAAGAAACACGTTCGGCAGCTTTGGAAAGCCTTACACTACACTGAAATGTAGTACTACACTCTATAACACAGTTCAGAGACAATGTTCCCTAGCTCCCTCAGTTCATAACAGTGTGTAGGAAGTTGTTTGATAAGGTGGGCAAAGCTTATACTTGGGCCAGAAGGCACAATATAGGAAACTACATGAAAACATGAATAATTCATTGAAAATGACTGTAAACAGATGAGAACTTGTTTAGAACAGCTGAAAGAGAATCTCCAAGTCAGTTCTTAGTGTAGAAAAGGTAGCTAAGATCCGGGAAATCCTTAATTCGAGTTAAGATCACATGAAACACTGTATGAATCCTATATTCTTTACTTAAAGGAAACTAGAGTGGTAAATGTGTGTTATACAAGGCAGAATACCATTGAAATAGAGAAAGAAACACGTTCGGCAGCTTTGGAAAGGCTTACACTTCACTGAAATGTAGTACTACAGTCTATAACACAGTTGAGAGACAATGTTCCCTAGCTGCCTCAGTTCATAACAGAGTGTAGGAAGGTGTTTGATAAAGTAGGCAAAGCTTATACTTGGGCCAGAAGGCAGAATATAGGAAACTACATGAAAACATGAATAATTCAGTGAAAATGACTGTAAACAGATGAGAACTTGTTTAGAACAGCTGAAAGAGAATCTCCAAATCAGTTCTTAGTGTAGAAAAGGTAGTTAAGATAAGGAAAATCCTTAATTCGAGTTAAGATAACATCAAACACTGTATGAATCCTATATTCATTACTTAAAGGAGACTAGAGTGGTAAATGTGTGTTATACAAGGCAGAATACCATTGAAATAGAGAAAGAAACAAGTTCGGCAGCTTTGGAAAGCCTTATACTTCACTGAAATGTAGTACTACACTCTATAACACAGTTGAGAGACAATGTTCCCTAGCTCCCTCAGTTCATAACAGTGTGTAGGAAGTGGTTTGATAAAGTGGCCAAAGCTTATACTTGGGCCAGAAGGCAGAATATAGGAAACTACATGAAAACATGAATAATTCAGTGAAAATGACTGTAAACAGATGAGAACTTGTTTAGAACAGCTGAAAGAGAATCTCCAAGTCAGTTCTTAGTGTAGAAAAGGTAGTTAAGATAAGGAAAATCCTTAATTCGAGTTAGGATAACATCAAACACTGTATGAATCCTATATTCATTACTTAAAGGAGACTAGAGTGGTAAATGTGTGTTATACAAGGCAGAATACCATTGAAATAGAGAAAGAAACAAGTTCGGCAGCTTTGGAAAGCCTTACACTTCACTGAAATGTAGTACTACACTCTATAACACAGTTGAGAGACAATGTTCCCTAGCTCCCTCAGTTCATAACAGTGTGTAGGAAGTGGTTTGATAAAGTGGCCAAAGCTTATACTTGGGCCAGAAGGCAGAATATAGGAAACTACATGAAAACATGAATAATTCAGTGAAAATGACTGTAAACAGATGAGAACTTGTTTAGAACAGCTGAAAGAAAATCTCCAAGTCAGTTCTTAGTGTAGAAAAGGTAGCTAAGATAAGGAAAATCCTTAATTCGAGTTAAGATAACATCAAACACTGTATGAATCCTATATTCATTATTTAAAGGAGACTAGAGTGGTAAATGTGTGTTATACAAGGCAGAATACCATTGAAATAGAGAAACAAACACGTTCGGCAGCTTTGGAAAGCCTTACACTTCACTGAAATGTAGTACTACACTCTATAACACAGTTGAGAGAATGTTCCCGAGCTGCCTCAGTTCATAACAGTGTGTAGGAAGGTGTTTGATAAAGTGGGCAAAGCTTATACTTGGGCCAGAAGGCAGAATATAGGAAACTACATGAAAACATAAATAATTCAGTGAAAATGACTGTAAACAGATGAGAACTTGTTTAGAACAGATGAAAAATATTCTCCAAGTCAGTTCTTTGTGTAGAAAAGGTAGCTAAGATAAGGAAAATCCTTAATTCGAGTTAAGATAACATCAAACACTGTATGAATCCTATATTCATTACTTAAAGGAGACTAGAGTGGTAAATGTGTGTTATACAAGGCAGAATACCATTGAAATAGAGAAAGAAACAAGTTCGGCAGCTTTGGAAAGCCTTACACTTCACTAAAATGTAGTACTACACTCTATAACACAGTTGAGAGACAATGTTCCCTAGCTTCCTCAGTTCATAACAGTGTGTAGGATGTTGTTTGATAAAGTTGCCAAAGCTTATACTTGGGCCAGAAGGCAGAATATAGGAAACTACATGAAAACATGAATAATTCAGTGAAAATGACTGTAAACAGATGAGAACTTGTTTAGAACAGCTGAAAGAGAAACTCCAAGTCAGTTCTTAGTGTAAAAAAGGTAGCTAAGATAAGGGAAATCCTTAATACCAGTTAAGATCCCATGAAACATTGTATGAATCCTATATTCTTTACTTAAAGGAAACTAGAGTGGTAAATGTGTGTTATACAAGGCAGAATACCATTGAAATAGAGAAAGAAACACTTTCGGCAGCTTTGGAAAGGCTTACACTTCACTGAAATGTAGTACTACACTCTATAACGCAGTTGAGAGACAATGTTCCCTAGCTGCCTCAGTTCATAACAGAGTGTAGGAAGGTGTTTGATAAAGTGGGCAAAGCTTATACTTGGGCCAGAAGGCAGAATATAGGAAACTACATGAAAACATGAATAATTCAGTGAAAATGACTGTAAACAGATGAGAACTTGTTTAGAACAGCTGAAAGAGAATCTCCAAGTCAGTTCTTAGTGTAGAAAAGGTAGCTAAGATAAGGAAAATCCTTAATTCGAGTTAAGATAACATCAAGCACTGTATGAATCCTATATTCATTACTTAAAGGAGACTAGAGTGGTAAATATGTGTTTTACAAGGCAGAATACCATTGAAATAGAGAAAGAAACACGTTCAGCAGCTTTGGAAAGCCTTACACTACACTGAAATGTAGTACTACACTCTATAACACAGTTCAGAGACAATGTTCCCTAGCTCTCTCAGTTCATAACAGTGTGTAGGAAGTTGTTTGATAAGGTGGGCAAAGCTTATACTTGGGCCAGAAGGCAGAATATAGGAAACTACATGAAAACATGAATAATTCATTGAAAATGACTGTAAACAGATGAGAACTTGTTTAGAACAGCTGAAAGAGAATCTCCAAGTCAGTTCTTAGTGTAGAAAAGGTAGCTAAGATCCGGGAAATCCTTAATTCGAGTTAAGATCACATGAAACACTGTATGAATCCTATATTCTTTACTTAAAGGAAACTAGAGTGGTAAATGTGTGTTATACAAGGCAGAATACCATTGAAATAGAGAAACAAACACGTTCGGCAGCTTTGGAAAGGCTTACACATCACTGAAATGTAGTACTACAGTCTATAACACAGTTGAGAGACAATGTTCCCTAGCTGCCTCAGTTCATAACAGAGTGTAGGAAGGTGTTTGATAAAGTAGGCAAAGCTTATACTTGGGCCAGAAGGCAGAATATAGGAAACTACATGAAAACATGAATAATTCAGTGAAAATGACTGTAAACAGATGAGAACTTGTTTAGAACAGCTGAAAGAGAATCTCCAAGTCAGTTCTTAGTGTAGAAAAGGTAGTTAAGATAAGGAAAATCCTTAATTCGAGTTAAGATAACATCAAACACTGTATGAATCCTATATTCATTACTTAAAGGAGACTAGAGTGGTAAATGTGTGTTATACAAGGCAGAATACCATTGAAATAGAGAAAGAAACAAGTTCGGCAGCTTTGGAAAGCCTTACACTTCACTGAAATGTAGTACTACACTCTATAACACAGTTGAGAGACATTGTTCCCTAGCTCCCTCAGTTCATAACAGTGTGTAGGAAGTGGTTTGATAAAGTGGCCAAAGCTTATACTTGGGCCAGAAGGCAGAATATAGGAAACTACATGAAAACATGAATAATTCAGTGAAAATGACTGTAAACAGATGAGAACTTGTTTAGAACAGATGAAAAATATTCTCCAAGTCAGTTCTTTGTGTAGAAAAGGTAGCTAAGATAAGGAAAATCCTTAATTCGAGTTAAGATAACATCAAACACTGTATGAATCCTATATTCATTACTTAAAGGAGACTAGAGTGGTAAATGTGTGTTATACAAGGCAGAATACCATTGAAATAGAGAAAGAAACAAGTTCGGCAGCTTTGGAAAGCCTTACACTTCACTGAAATGTAGTACTACACTCTATAACACAGTTGAGAGACAATGTTCCCTAGCTTCCTCAGTTCATAACAGTGTGTAGGAAGTTGTTTGATAAAGTTGCCAAAGCTTATACTTGGGCCAGAAGGCAGAATAAAGGAAACTACATGAAAACATGAATTAATCAGTGAAAATGACTGTAAACAGATGAGAACTTGTTTAGAACAGCTGAAAGAGAAACTCCAAGTCAGTTCTTAGTGTAAAAAAGGTAGCTAAGATAAGGGAAATCCTTAATACCAGTTAAGATCCCATGAAACATTGTATGAATCCTATATTCTTTACTTAAAGGAAACTAGAGTGGTAAATGTGTGTTATACAAGGCAGAATACCATTGAAATAGAGAAAGAAACACTTTCGGCAGCTTTGGAAAGGCTTACACTTCACTGAAATGTAGTACTACACTCTATAACACAGTTGAGAGACAATGTTCCCTAGCTGCCTCAGTTCATAACAGAGTGTAGGAAGGTGTTTGATAAAGTGGGCAAAGCTTATACCTGGGCCAGAAGGCAGAATATAGGAAACTACATGAAAACATGAATAATTCAGTGAAAATGACTGTAAACAGATGAGAACTTGTTTAGAACAGCTGAAAGAGAATCTCCAAGTCAGTTCTTAGTGTAGAAAAGGTAGCTAAGATAAGGAAAATCCTTAATTCGAGTTAAGATAACATCAAACACTGTATGAATCCTATATTCATTACTTAAAGGAGACTAGAGTGGTAAATATGTGTTTTACAAGGCAGAATACCATTGAAATAGAGAAAGAAACACGTTCGGCAGCTTTGGAAAGCCTTACACTACACTGAAATGTAGTACTACACTCTATAACACAGTTCAGAGACAATGTTCCCTAGCTCCCTCAGTTCATAACAGTGTGTAGGAAGTTGTTTGATAAGGTGGGCAAAGCTTATACTTGGGCCAGAAGGCAGAATATAGGAAACTACATGAAAACATGAATAATTCATTGAAAATGACTGTAAACAGATGAGAACTTGTTTAGAACAGCTGAAAGAGAATCTCCAAGTCAGTTCTTAGTGTAGAAAAGGTAGCTAAGATCCGGGAAATCCTTAATTCGAGTTAAGATCACATGAAACACTGTATGAATCCTATATTCTTTACTTAAAGGAAACTAGAGTGGTAAATGTGTGTTATACAAGGCAGAATACCATTGAAATAGAGAAAGAAACACGTTCGGCAGCTTTGGAAAGGCTTACACTTCACTGAAATGTAGTACTACAGTCTATAACACAGTTGAGAGACAATGTTCCCTAGCTGCCTCAGTTCATAACAGAGTGTAGGAAGGTGTTTGATAAAGTAGGCAAAGCTTATACTTGGGCCAGAAGGCAGAATATAGGAAACTACATGAAAACATGAATAATTCAGTGAAAATGACTGTAAACAGATGAGAACTTGTTTAGAACAGCTGAAAGAGAATCTCCAAATCAGTTCTTAGTGTAGAAAAGGTAGTTAAGATAAGGAAAATCCTTAATTCGAGTTAAGATAACATCAAACACTGTATGAATCCTATATTCATTACTTAAAGGAGACTAGAGTGGTAAATGTGTGTTATACAAGGCAGAATACCATTGAAATAGAGAAAGAAACAAGTTCGGCAGCTTTGGAAAGCCTTATACTTCACTGAAATGTAGTACTACACTCTATAACACAGTTGAGAGACAATGTTCCCTAGCTCCCTCAGTTCATAACAGTGTGTAGGAAGTGGTTTGATAAAGTGGCCAAAGCTTATACTTGGGCCAGAAGGCAGAATATAGGAAACTACATGAAAACATGAATAATTCAGTGAAAATGACTGTAAACAGATGAGAACTTGTTTAGAACAGCTGAAAGAGAATCTCCAAGTCAGTTCTTAGTGTAGAAAAGGTAGTTAAGATAAGGAAAATCCTTAATTCGAGTTAGGATAACATCAAACACTGTATGAATCCTATATTCATTACTTAAAGGAGACTAGAGTGGTAAATGTGTGTTATACAAGGCAGAATACCATTGAAATAGAGAAAGAAACAAGTTCGGCAGCTTTGGAAAGCCTTACACTTCACTGAAATGTAGTACTACACTCTATAACACAGTTGAGAGACAATGTTCCCTAGCTCCCTCAGTTCATAACAGTGTGTAGGAAGTGGTTTGATAAAGTGGCCAAAGCTTATACTTGGGCCAGAAGGCAGAATATAGGAAACTACATGAAAACATGAATAATTCAGTGAAAATGACTGTAAACAGATGAGAACTTGTTTAGAACAGCTGAAAGAAAATCTCCAAGTCAGTTCTTAGTGTAGAAAAGGTAGCTAAGATAAGGAAAATCCTTAATTCGAGTTAAGATAACATCAAACACTGTATGAATCCTATATTCATTATTTAAAGGAGACTAGAGTGGTAAATGTGTGTTATACAAGGCAGAATACCATTGAAATAGAGAAACAAACACGTTCGGCAGCTTTGGAAAGCCTTACACTTCACTGAAATGTAGTACTACACTCTATAACACAGTTGAGAGAATGTTCCCGAGCTGCCTCAGTTCATAACAGTGTGTAGGAAGGTGTTTGATAAAGTGGGCAAAGCTTATACTTGGGCCAGAAGGCAGAATATAGGAAACTACATGAAAACATAAATAATTCAGTGAAAATGACTGTAAACAGATGAGAACTTGTTTAGAACAGATGAAAAATATTCTCCAAGTCAGTTCTTTGTGTAGAAAAGGTAGCTAAGATAAGGAAAATCCTTAATTCGAGTTAAGATAACATCAAGCACTGTATGAATCCTATATTCATTACTTAAAGGAGACTAGAGTGGTAAATATGTGTTTTACAAGGCAGAATACCATTGAAATAGAGAAAGAAACACGTTCAGCAGCTTTGGAAAGCCTTACACTACACTGAAATGTAGTACTACACTCTATAACACAGTTCAGAGACAATGTTCCCTAGCTCCCTCAGTTCATAACAGTGTGTAGGAAGTTGTTTGATAAGGTGGGCAAAGCTTATACTTGGGCCAGAAGGCAGAATATAGGAAACTACATGAAAACATGAATAATTCATTGAAAATGACTGTAAACAGATGAGAACTTGTTTAGAACAGCTGAAAGAGAATCTCCAAGTCAGTTCTTAGTGTAGAAAAGGTAGCTAAGATCCGGGAAATCCTTAATTCGAGTTAAGATCACATGAAACACTGTATGAATCCTATATTCTTTACTTAAAGGAAACTAGAGTGGTAAATGTGTGTTATACAAGGCAGAATACCATTGAAATAGAGAAACAAACACGTTCCGCAGCTTTGGAAAGGCTTACACTTCACTGAAATGTAGTACTACAGTCTATAACACAGTTGAGAGACAATGTTCCCTAGCTGCCTCAGTTCATAACAGAGTGTAGGAAGGTGTTTGATAAAGTAGGCAAAGCTTATACTTGGGCCAGAAGGCAGAATATAGGAAACTACATGAAAACATGAATAATTCAGTGAAAATGACTGTAAACAGATGAGAACTTGTTTAGAACAGCTGAAAGAGAATCTCCAAGTCAGTTCTTAGTGTAGAAAAGGTAGTTAAGATAAGGAAAATCCTTAATTTGAGTTAAGATAACATCAAACACTATATGAATCCTATATTCATTACTTAAAGGAGACTAGAGTGGTAAATGTGTGTTATACAAGGCAGAATACCATTGAAATAGAGAAAGAAACACGTTCGGCAGCTTTGGAAAGCCTTACACTTCACTGAAATGTAGTACTACACTGTATAACACAGTTGAGAGACAATGTTCCCTAGCTGCCTCAGTTCATAACAGAGTGTAGGAAGGTGTTTGATAAAGTAGGCAAAGCTTATACTTGGGCCAGAAGGCAGAATATAGGAAACTACATGAAAACATGAATAATTCAGTGAAAATGACTGTAAACAGATGAGAACTTGTTTAGAACAGCTGAAAGAGAATCTCCAAGTCAGTTCTTAGTGTAGAAAAGGTAGTTAAGATAAGGAAAATCCTTAATTCGAGTTAAGATAACATCAAACACTGTATGAATCCTATATTCATTACTTAAAGGAGACTAGAGTGGTAAATGTGTGTTATACAAGGCAGAATACCATTGAAATAGAGAAAGAAACAAGTTTGGCAGCTTTGGAAAGCCTTACACTTCACTGAAATGTAGTACTACACTCTATAACACAGTTGAGAGACAATGTTCCCTAGCTCCCTCAGTTCATAACAGTGTGTAGGAAGTGG
The DNA here is from genome assembly GCF_964339955.1 of Pipistrellus hanaki. NCBI lineage: Eukaryota > Metazoa > Chordata > Mammalia > Chiroptera > Vespertilionidae > Pipistrellus > Pipistrellus hanaki. The sequence continues at coordinate 1,713,235 of NC_140511.1, forward strand.
TTTGATAAAGTGGCCAAAGCTTATACTTGGGCCAGAAGGCAGAATATAGGAAACTACATGAAAACATGAATAATTCAGTGAAAATTACTGTAAACAGATGAGAACTTGTTTAGAACAGCTGAAAGAAAATCTCCAAGTCAGTTCTTAGTGTAGAAAAGGTAGCTAAGATAAGGAAAATCCTTAATTCGAGTTAAGATAACATCAAACACTGTATGAATCCTATATTCATTACTTAAAAGAGACTAGAGTGGTAAATGTGTGTTATACAAGGCAGAATACCATTGAAATAGAGAAACAAACACGTTCGGCAGCTTTGGAAAGCCTTACACTTCACTGAAATGTAGTACTACACTCTATAACACAGTTGAGAGACAATGTTCCCTAGCTCCCTCAGTTCATAACAGTGTGTAGGAAGTGGTTTGATAAAGTGGCCAAAGCTTATACTTGGGCCAGAAGGCAGAATATAGGAAACTACATGAAAACATGAATAATTCAGTGAAAATGACTGTAAACAGATGAGAACTTGTTTAGAACAGCTGAAAGAGAATCTCCAAGTCAGTTCTTAGTGTAGAAAAGGTAGTTAAGATAAGGAAAATCCTTAATTCGAGTTAGGATAACATCAAACACTGTATGAATCCTATATTCATTACTTAAAGGAGACTAGAGTGGTAAATGTGTGTTATACAAGGCAGAATACCATTGAAATAGAGAAAGAAACAAGTTCGGCAGCTTTGGAAAGCCTTACACTTCACTGAAATGTAGTAGTACACTCTATAACACAGTTGAGAGACAATGTTCCCTAGCTGCCTCAGTTCATAACAGAGTGTAGGAAGGTGTTTGATAAAGTGGGCAAAGCTTATACTTGGGCCAGAAGGCAGAATATAGGAAACTACATGAAAACATAAATAATTCAGTGAAAATGACTGTAAACAGATGAGAACTTGTTTAGAACAGCTGAAAGAGAATCTCCAAGTCAGTTCTTAGTGTAGAAAAGGTAGCTAAGATAAGGAAAATCCTTAATTCGAGTTAAGATAACATCAAACACTGTATGAATCCTATATTCATTACTTAAAGGAGACTAGAGTGGTAAATATGTGTTTTACAAGGCAGAATACCATTGAAATAGAGAAAGAAACACGTTCGGCAGCTTTGGAAAGCCTTACACTACACTGAAATGTAGTACTACACTCTATAACACAGTTCAGAGACAATGTTCCCTAGCTCCCTCAGTTCATAACAGTGTGTAGGAAGTTGTTTGATAAGGTGGGCAAAGCTTATACTTGGGCCAGAAGGCAGAATATAGGAAACTACATGAAAACATGAATAATTCATTGAAAATGACTGTAAACAGATGAGAACTTGTTTAGAACAGCTGAAAGAGAATCTCCAAGTCAGTTCTTAGTGTAGAAAAGGTAGCTAAGATCCGGGAAATCCTTAATTCGAGTTAAGATCACATGAAACACTGTATGAATCCTATATTCTTTACTTAAAGGAAACTAGAGTGGTAAATGTGTGTTATACAAGGCAGAATACCATTGAAATAGAGAGAAACACTTTCGGCAGCTTTGGAAAGGCTTACACTTCACTGAAATGTAGTACTACAGTCTATAACACAGTTGAGAGACAATGTTCCCTAGCTGCCTCAGTTCATAACAGAGTGTAGGAAGGTGTTTGATAAAGTAGGCAAAGCTTATACTTGGGCCAGAAGGCAGAATATAGGAAACTACATGAAAACATGAATAATTCAGTGAAAATGACTGTAAACAGATGAGAACTTGTTTAGAACAGCTGAAAGAGAATCTCCAAGTCAGTTCTTAGTGTAGAAAAGGTAGTTAAGATAAGGAAAATCCTTAATTCGAGTTAAGATAACATCAAACACTGTATGAATCCTATATTCATTACTTAAAGGAGACTAGAGTGGTAAATGTGTGTTATACAAGGCAGAATACCATTGAAATAGAGAAAGAAACAAGTTCGGCAGCTTTGGAAAGCCTTACACTTCACTGAAATGTAGTACTACACTCTATAACACAGTTGAGAGACAATGTTCCCTAGCTCCCTCAGTTCATAACAGTGTGTAGGAAGTGGTTTGATAAAGTGGCCAAAGCTTATACTTGGGCCAGAAGGCAGAATATAGGAAACTACATGAAAACATGAATAATTCAGTGAAAATTACTGTAAACAGATGAGAACTTGTTTAGAACAGCTGAAAGAAAATCTCCAAGTCAGTTCTTAGTGTAGAAAAGGTAGCTAAGATAAGGAAAATCCTTAATTCGAGTTAAGATAACATCAAACAGTGTATGAATACTATATTCATTACTTAAAAGAGACTAGAGTGGTAAATGTGTGTTATACAAGGCAGAATACCATTGAAATAGAGAAACAAACACGTTCGGCAGCTTTGGAAAGCCTTACACTTCACTGAAATGTAGTACTACACTCTATAACACAGTTGAGAGACAATGTTCCCTAGCTCCCTCAGTTCATAACAGTGTGTAGGAAGTGGTTTGATAAAGTGGCCAAAGCTTATACTTGGGCCAGAAGGCAGAATATAGGAAACTACATGAAAACATGAATAATTCAGTGAAAATGACTGTAAACAGATGAGAACTTGTTTAGAACAGCTGAAAGAGAATCTCCAAGTCAGTTCTTAGTGTAGAAAAGGTAGTTAAGATAAGGAAAATCCTTAATTCGAGTTAGGATAACATCAAACACTGTATGAATCCTATATTCATTACTTAAAGGAGATTAGAGTGGTAAATGTGTGTTATACAAGGCAGAATACCATTGAAATAGAGAAAGAAACAAGTTCGGCAGCTTTGGAAAACCTTACACTTCACTGAAATGTAGTACTACACTCTATAACACAGTTGAGAGACAATGTTCCCTAGCTGCCTCAGTTCATAACAGAGTGTAGGAAGGTGTTTGATAAAGTGGGCAAAGCTTATACTTGGGCCAGAAGGCAGAATATAGGAAACTACATGAAAACATAAATAATTCAGTGAAAATGACTGTAAACAGATGAGAACTTGTTTAGAACAGCTGAAAGAGAATCTCCAAGTCAGTTCTTAGTGTAGAAAAGGTAGTTAAGATAAGGAAAATCCTTAATTCGAGTTAAGATAACATCAAACACTGTATGAATCCTATATTCATTACTTAAAGGAGACTAGAGTGGTAAATGTGTGTTATACAAGGCAGAATACCATTGAAATAGAGAAAGAAACAAGTTCGGCAGCTTTGGAAAGCCTTACACTTCACTGAAATGTAGTACTACACTCTATAACACAGTTGAGAGACAATGTTCCCTAGCTCCCTCAGTTCATAACAGTGTGTAGGAAGTGGTTTGATAAAGTGGCCAAAGCTTATACTTGGGCCAGAAGGCAGAATATAGGAAACTACATGAAAACATGAATAATTCAGTGAAAATTACTGTAAACAGATGAGAACTTGTTTAGAACAGCTGAAAGAAAATCTCCAAGTCAGTTCTTAGTGTAGAAAAGGTAGCTAAGATAAGGAAAATCCTTAATTCGAGTTAAGATAACATCAAACACTGTATGAATCCTATATTCATTACTTAAAAGAGACTAGAGTGGTAAATGTGTGTTATACAAGGCAGAATACCATTGAAATAGAGAAACAAACACGTTCGGCAGCTTTGGAAAGCCTTACACTTCACTGAAATGTAGTACTACACTCTATAACACAGTTGAGAGACAATGTTCCCTAGCTCCCTCAGTTCATAACAGTGTGTAGGAAGTGGTTTGATAAAGTGGCCAAAGCTTATACTTGGGCCAGAAGGCAGAATATAGGAAACTACATGAAAACATGAATAATTCAGTGAAAATGACTGTAAACAGATGAGAACTTGTTTAGAACAGCTGATAGAGAATCTCCAAGTCAGTTCTTAGTGTAGAAAAGGTAGTTAAGATAAGGAAAATCCATAATTCGAGTTAGGATAACATCAAACACTGTATGAATCCTATATTCATTACTTAAAGGAGACTAGAGTGGTAAATGTGTGTTATACAAGGCAGAATACCATTGAAATAGAGAAAGAAACAAGTTCGGCAGCTTTGGAAAGCCTTACACTTCACTGAAATGTAGTACTACACTCTATAACACAGTTGAGAGACAATGTTCCCTAGCTGCCTCAGTTCATAACAGAGTGTAGGAAGGTGTTTGATAAAGTGGGCAAAGCTTATACTTGGGCCAGAAGGCAGAATATAGGAAACTACATGAAAACATAAATAATTCAGTGAAAATGACTGTAAACAGATGAGAACTTGTTTAGAACAGCTGAAAGAGAATCTCCAAGTCAGTTCTTAGTGTAGAAAAGGTAGCTAAGATAAGGAAAATCCTTAATTCGAGTTAAGATAACATCAAACACTGTATGAATCCTATATTCATTACTTAAAGGAGACTAGAGTGGTAAATATGTGTTTTACAAGGCAGAATACCATTGAAATAGAGAAAGAAACAAGTTCGGCAGCTTTGGAAAGCCTTACACTACACTGAAATGTAGTACTACACTCTATAACACAGTTCAGAGACAATGTTCCCTAGCTCCCTCAGTTCATAACAGTGTGTAGGAAGTTGTTTGATAAGGTGGGCAAAGCTTATACTTGGGCCAGAAGGTAGAATATAGGAAACTACATGAAAACATGAATAATTCATTGAAAATGACTGTAAACAGATGAGAACTTGTTTAGAACAGCTGAAAGAGAATCTCCAAGTCAGTTCTTAGTGTAGAAAAGGTAGCTAAGATCCGGGAAATCCTTAATTCGAGTTAAGATCACATGAAACACTGTATGAATCCTATATTCTTTACTTAAAGGAAACTAGAGTGGTAAATGTGTGTTATACAAGGCAGAATACCATTGAAATAGAGAAAGAAACACGTTCGTCAGCTTTGGAAAGGCTTACACTTCACTGAAATGTAGTACTACAGTCTATAACACAGTTGAGAGACAATGTTCCCTAGCTGCCTCAGTTCATAACAGAGTGTAGGAAGGTGTTTGATAAAGTGGGCAAAGCTTATACTTGGGCCAGAAGGCAGAATATAGGAAACTACATGAAAACATAACTAATTCAGTGAAAATGACTGTAAACAGATGAGAACTTGTTTAGAACAGATGAAAAATATTCTCCAAGTCAGTTCTTTGTGTAGAAAAGGTAGCTAAGATAAGGAAAATCCTTAATTCGAGTTAAGATAACATCAAACACTGTATGAATCCTATATTCATTACTTAAAGGAGACTAGAGTGGTAAATATGTGTTATACAAGGCAGAATACCATTGAAATAGAGAAAGAAACAAGTTCGGCAGCTTTGGAAAGCCTTACACTTCACTGAAATGTAGTACTACACTCTATAACACAGTTGAGAGACAATGTTCCCTAGCTTCCTCAGTTCATAACAGTGTGTAGGAAGTTGTTTGATAAAGTTGCCAAAGCTTATACTTGGGCCAGAAGGCAGAATATAGGAAACTACATGAAAACATGAATTAATCAGTGAAAATGACTGTAAACAGATGAGAACTTGTTTAGAACAGCTGAAAGAGAAACTCCAAGTCAGTTCTTAGTGTAAAAAAGGTAGCTAAGATAAGGGAAATCCTTAATACCAGTTAAGATCCCATGAAACATTGTATGAATCCTATATTCTTTACTTAAAGGAAACTAGAGTGGTAAATGTGTGTTATACAAGGCAGAATACCATTGAAATAGAGAAAGAAACACTTTCGGCAGCTTTGGAAAGGCTTACACTTCACTGAAATGTAGTACTACACTCTATAACACAGTTGAGAGACAATGTTCCCTAGCTGCCTCAGTTCATAACAGAGTGTAGGAAGGTGTTTGATAAAGTGGGCAAAGCTTATACTTGGGCCAGAAGGCAGAATATAGGAAACTACATGAAAACATGAATAATTCAGTGAAAATGACTGTAAACAGATGAAAACTTGTTTAGAACAGCTGAAAGAGAATCTCCAAGTCAGTTCTTAGTGTAGAAAAGGTAGCTAAGATAAGGAAAATCCTTAATTCGAGTTAAGATCACATGAAACACTGTATGAATCCTATATTCTTTACTTAAAGGAAACTAGAGTGGTAAATGTGTGTTTTACAAGGCAGAATACCATTGAAATAGAGAAAGAAACACGTTCAGCAGCTTTGGAAAGCCTTACACTACACTGAAATGTAGTACTACACTCTATAACACAGTTCAGAGACAATGTTCCCTAGCTCCCTCAGTTCATAACAGTGTGTAGGAAGTTGTTTGATAAGGTGGGCAAAGCTTATACTTGGGCCAGAAGGCAGAATATAGGAAACTACATGAAAACATGAATAATTCATTGAAAATGACTGTAAACAGATGAGAACTTGTTTAGAACATCTGAAAGAGAATCTCCAAGTCAGTTCTTAGTGTAGAAAAGGTAGCTAAGATCCGGGAAATCCTTAATTCGAGTTAAGATCACATGAAACACTGTATGAATCCTATATTCTTTACTTAAAGGAAACTAGAGTGGTAAATGTGTGTTATACAAGGCAGAATACCATTGAAATAGAGAAACAAACACGTTCGGCAGCTTTGGAAAGGCTTACACTTCACTGAAATGTAGTACTACAGTCTATAACACAGTTGAGAGACAATGTTCCCTAGCTGCCTCAGTTCATAACAGAGTGTAGGAAGGTGTTTGATAAAGTAGGCAAAGCTTATACTTGGGCCAGAAGGCAGAATATAGGAAACTACATGAAAACATGAATAATTCAGTGAAAATGACTGTAAACAGATGAGAACTTGTTTAGAACAGCTGAAAGAGAATCTCCAAGTCAGTTCTTAGTGTAGAAAAGGTAGTTAAGATAAGGAAAATCCTTAATTCGAGTTAAGATAACATCAAACACTGTATGAATCCTATATTCATTACTTAAAGGAGACTAGAGTGGTAAATGTGTGTTATCCAAGGCAGAATACCATTGAAATAGAGAAAGAAACACGTTCGGCAGCTTTGGAAAGCCTTACACTTCACTGAAATGTAGTACTACACTCTATAACACAGTTGAGAGACAATGTTCCCTAGCTGCCTCAGTTCATAACAGAGTGTAGGAAGGTGTTTGATAAAGTGGGCAAAGCTTATACTTGGGCCAGAAGGCAGAATATAGGAAACTACATGAAAACATGAATAATTCAGTGAAAATGACTGTAAACAGATGAGAACTTGTTTAGAACAGCTGAAAGAGAATCTCCAAGTCAGTTCTTAGTGTAGAAAAGGTAGTTAAGATAAGGAAAATCCTTAATTCGAGTTAGGATAACATCAAACACTGTATGAATCCTATATTCATTACTTAAAGGAGACTAGAGTGGTAAATGTGTGTTATACAAGGCAGAATACCATTGAAATAGAGAAAGAAACAAGTTCGGCAGCTTTGGAAAGCCTTACACTTCACTGAAATGTAGTACTACACTCTATAACACAGTTCAGAGACAATGTTCCCTAGCTCCCTCAGTTCATAACAGTGTGTAGGAAGTTGTTTGATAAGGTGGGCAAAGCTTATACTTGGGCCAGAAGGCAGAATATAGGAAACTACATGAAAACATGAATAATTCATTGAAAATGACTGTAAACAGATGAGAACTTGTTTAGAACAGCTGAAAGAGAATCTCCAAGTCAGTTCTTAGTGTAGAAAAGGTAGCTAAGATCCGGGAAATCCTTAATTCGAGTTAAGATCACATGAAACACTGTATGAATCCTATATTCTTTACTTAAAGGAAACTAGAGTGGTAAATGTGTGTTATACAAGGCAGAATACCATTGAAATAGAGAAAGAAACACGTTCGTCAGCTATGGAAAGGCTTACACTTCACTGAAATGTAGTACTACAGTCTATAACACAGTTGAGAGACAATGTTCCCTAGCTGCCTCAGTTCATAACAGAGTGTAGGAAGGTGTTTGATAAAGTAGGCAAAGCTTATACTTGGGCCAGAAGGCAGAATATAGGAAACTACATGAAAACATGAATAATTCAGTGAAAATGACTGTAAACAGATGAGAACTTGTTTAGAACAGCTGAAAGAGAATCTCCAAGTCAGTTCTTAGTGTAGAAAAGGTAGTTAAGATAAGGAAAATCCTTAATTCGAGTTAGGATAACATCAAACACTGTATGAATCCTATATTCATTACTTAAAGGAGACTAGAGTGGTAAATGTGTGTTATACAAGGCAGAATACCATTGAAATAGAGAAACAAACACGTTCGGCAGCTTTGGAAAGCCTTACACTTCACTGAAATGTAGTACTACACTCTATAACACAGTTGAGAGACAATGTTCCCGAGCTGCCTCAGTTATTAACAGTGTGTAGGAAGGTGTTTGATAAAGTGGGCAAAGCTTATACTTGGGCCAGAAGGCAGAATATAGGAAACTACATGAAAACATAAATAATTCAGTGAAAATGACTGTAAACAGATGAGAACTTGTTTAGAACAGCTGAAAGAGAAACTCCAAGTCAGTTCTTAGTGTAAAAAAGGTAGCTAAGATAAGGGAAATCCTTAATACCAGTTAAGATCCCATGAAACATTGTATGAATCCTATATTCTTTACTTAAAGGAAACAAGAGTGGTAAATGTGTGTTATACAAGGCAGAATACCATTGAAATAGAGAAAGAAACACTTTCGGCAGCTTTGGAAAGGCTTACACTTCACTGAAATGTAGTACTACACTCTATAACACAGTTGAGAGACAATGTTCCCTAGCTGCCTCAGTTCATAACAGAGTGTAGGAAGGTGTTTGATAAAGTGGGCAAAGCTTATACTTGGGCCAGAAGGCAGAATATAGGAAACTACATGAAAACATGAATAATTCAGTGAAAATGACTGTAAACAGATGAGAACTTGTTTAGAACAGCTGAAAGAGAATCTCCAAGTCAGTTCTTAGTGTAGAAAAGGTAGCTAAGATAAGGAAAATCCTTAATTCGAGTTAAGATAACATCAAGCACTGTATGAATCCTATATTCATTACTTAAAGGAGACTAGAGTGGTAAATATGTGTTTTACAAGACAGAATACCATTGAAATAGAGAAAGAAACACGTTCGGCAGCTTTGGAAAGCCTTACACTACACTGAAATGTAGTACTACACTCTATAGCACAGTTCAGAGACAATGTTCCCTAGCTCCCTCAGTTCATAACAGTGTGTAGGAAGTTGTTTGATAAAGTTGCCAAAGCTTATACTTGGGCCAGAAGGCAGAATATAGGAAACTACATGAAAACATGAATTAATCAGTGAAAATGACTGTAAACAGATGAGAACTTGTTTAGAACAGCTGAAAGAGAAACTCCAAGTCAGTTCTTAGTGTAAAAAAGGTAGCTAAGATAAGGGAAATCCTTAATACCAGTTAAGATCCCATGAAACATTGTATGAATCCTATATTCTTTACTTAAAGGAAACTAGAGTGGTAAATGTGTGTTACACAAGGCAGAATACCATTGAAATAGAGAAAGAAACACTTTCGGCAGCTTTGGAAAGGCTTACACTTCACTGAAATGTAGTACTACACTCTATAACACAGTTGAGAGACAATGTTCCCTAGCTGCCTCAGTTCAAAACAGAGTGTAGGAAGGTGTTTGATAAAGTGGGCAAAGCTTATACTTGGGCAAGAAGGCAGAATATAGGAAACTACATGAAAACATGAATAATTCAGTGAAAATGACTGTAAACAGATGAAAACTTGTTTAGAACAGCTGAAAGAGAATCTCCAAGTCAGTTCTTAGTGTAGAAAAGGTAGCTAAGATAAGGAAAATCCTTAATTCGAGTTAAGATAACATCAAACACTGTATGAATCCTATATTCATTACTTAAAGGAGACTAGAGTGGTAAATATGTGTTTTACAAGGCAGAATACCATTGAAATAGAGAAAGAAACACGTTCGGCAGCTTTGGAAAGCCTTACACTACACTGAAATGTAGTACTACACTCTATAACACAGTTCAGAGACAATGTTCCCTAGCTCCCTCAGTTCATAACAGTGTGTAGGAAGTTGTTTGATAAGGTGGGCAAAGCTTATACTTGGGCCAGAAGGCAGAATATAGGAAACTACATGAAAACATGAATAATTCATTGAAAATGACTGTAAACAGATGAGAACTTGTTTAGAACAGCTGAAAGAGAATCTCCAAGTCAGTTCTTAGTGTAGAAAAGGTAGCTAAGAACCGGGAAATCCTTAATTCGAGTTAAGATCACATGAAACACTGTATGAATCCTATATTCTTTACTTAAAGGAAACTAGAGTGGTAAATGTGTGTTATACAAGGCAGAATACCATTGAAATAGAGAAAGAAACACGTTCGGCAGCTTTGGAAAGGCTTACACTTCACTGAAATGTAGTACTACAGTCTATAACACAGTTGAGAGACAATGTTCCCTAGCTGCCTCAGTTCATAACAGAGTGTAGGAAGGTGTTTGATAAAGTAGGCAAAGCTTATACTTGGGCCAGAAGGCAGAATATAGGAAACTACATGAAAACATGAATAATTCAGTGAAAATGACTGTAAATAGATGAGAACTTGTTTAGAACAGCTGAAAGAGAATCTCCAAATCAGTTCTTAGTGTAGAAAAGGTAGTTAAGATAAGGAAAATCCTTAATTCGAGTTAAGATAACATCAAAGACTGTATGAATCCTATATTCATTACTTAAAGGAGACTAGAGTGGTAAATGTGTGTTATACAAGGCAGAATACCATTGAAATAGAGAAAGAAACAAGTTCGGCAGCTTTGGAAAGCCTTATACTTCACTGAAATGTAGTACTACACTCTATAACACAGTTGAGAGACAATGTTCCCTAGCTCCCTCAGTTCATAACAGTGTGTAGGAAGTGGTTTGATAAAGTGGCCAAAGCTTATACTTGGGCCAGAAGGCAGAATATAGGAAACTACATGAAAACATGAATAATTCAGTGAAAATGACTGTAAACAAATGAGAACTTGTTTAGAACAGCTGAAAGAGAATCTCCAAGTCAGTTCTTAGTGTAGAAAAGGTAGTTAAGATAAGGAAAATCCTTAATTCGAGTTAGGATAACATCAAACACTGTATGAATCCTATATTCATTACTTAAAGGAGACTAGAGTGGTAAATGTGTGTTATACAAGGCAGAATACCATTGAAATAGAGAAAGAAACAAGTTCGGCAGCTTTGGAAAGCCTTACACTTCACTGAAATGTAGTACTACACTCTATAACACAGTTGAGAGACAATGTTCCCTAGCTCCCTCAGTTCATAACAGTGTGTAGGAAGTGGTTTGATAAAGTGGCCAAAGAATACTTGGGCCAGAAGGCAGAATATAGGAAACTACATGAAAACATGAATAATTCAGTGAAAAGGACTGTAAACAGATGAGAACTTGTTTAGAACAGCTGAAAGAAAATCTCCAAGTCAGTTCTTTGTGTAGAAAAGGTAGCTAAGATAAGGAAAATCCTTAATTCGAGTTAAGATAACATCAAACACTGTATGAATCCTATATTCATTACTTAAAGGAGACTAGAGTGGTAAATGTGTGTTATACAAGGCAGAATACCATTGAAATAGAGAAAGAAACAAGTTCGGCAGCTTTGGAAAGCCTTACACTTCACTAAAATGTAGTACTACACTCTATAACACAGTTGAGAGACAATGTTCCCTAGCTTCCTCTGTTCATAACAGTGTGTAGGATGTTGTTTGATAAAGTTGCCAAAGCTTATACTTGGGCCAGAAGGCAGAATATAGGAAACTACATGAAAACATGAATAATTCAGTGAAAATGACTGTAAACAGATGAGAACTTGTTTAGAACAGCTGAAAGAGAAACTCCAAGTCAGTTCTTAGTGTAGAAAAGGTAGCTAAGATAAGGGAAATCCTTAATACCAGTTAAGATCCCATGAAACATTGTATGAATCCTATATTCTTTACTTAAAGGAAACTAGAGTGGTAAATGTGTGTTATACAAGGCAGAATACCATTGAAATAGAGAAAGAAACACTTTCGGCAGCTTTGGAAAGGCTTACACTTCACTGAAATGTAGTACTACACTCTATAACACAGTTGAGAGACAATGTTCCCTAGCTGCCTCAGTTCATAACAGAGTGTAGGAAGGTGTTTGATAAAGTGGGCAAAGCTTATACTTGGGCCAGAAGGCAGAATATAGGAAACTACATGAAAACATGAATAATTCAGTGAAAATGACTGTAAACAGATGAGAACTTGTTTAGAACAGCTGAAAGAGAATCTCCAAGTCAGTTCTTAGTGTAGAAAAGGTAGCTAAGATAAGGAAAATCCTTAATTCGAGTTAAGATAACATCAAGCACTGTATGATTCCTATATTCATTACTTAAAGGAGACTAGAGTGGTAAATATGTGTTTTACAAGGCAGAATACCATTGAAATAGAGAAAGAAACACGTTCAGCAGCTTTGGAAAGCCTTACACTACACTGAAATGTAGTACTACACTCTATAACACAGTTCAGAGACAATGTTCCCTAGCTCCCTCAGTTCATAACAGTGTGTAGGAAGTTGTTTGATAAGGTGGGCAAAGCTTATACTTGGGCCAGAAGGCAGAATATAGGAAACTACATGAAAACATGAATAATTCATTGAAAATGACTGTAAACAGATGAGAACTTGTTTAGAACAGCTGAAAGAGAATCTCCAAGTCAGTTCTTAGTGTAGAAAAGGTAGCTAAGATCCGGGAAATCCTTAATTCGAGTTATGATCACATGAAACACTGTATGAATCCTATATTCTTTACTTAAAGGAAACTAGAGTGGTAAATGTGTGTTATACAAGGCAGAATACCATTGAAATAGAGAAAGAAACAAGTTCGGCAGCTTTGGAAAGCCTTACACTTCACTGAAATGTAGTACTACACTCTATAACACAGTTGAGAGACAATGTTCCCTAGCTCCCTCAGTTCATAACAGTGTGTAGGAAGTGGTTTGATAAAGTGGCCAAAGCTTATACTTGGGCCAGAAGGCAGAATATAGGAAACTACATGAAAACATGAATAATTCAGTGAAAATTACTGTAAACAGATGAGAACTTGTTTAGAACAGCTGAAAGAAAATCTCCAAGTCAGTTCTTAGTGTAGAAAAGGTAGCTAAGATAAGGAAAATCCTTAATTCGAGTAAAGATAACATCAAACACTGTATGAATCCTATATTCATTACTTAAAAGAGACTAGAGTGGTAAATGTGTGTTATACAAGGCAGAATACCATTGAAATAGAGAAACAAACACGTTCGGCAGCTTTGGAAAGCCTTACACTTCACTGAAATGTAGTACTACACTCTATAACACAGTGGAGAGACAATGTTCCCTAGCTCCCTCAGTTCATAACAGTGTGTAGGAAGTGGTTTGATAAAGTAGGCAAAGCTTATACTTGGGCCAGAAGGCAGAATATAGGAAACTACATGAAAACATGAATAATTCAGTGAAAATGACTGTAAACAGATGAGAACTTGTTTAGAACAGCTGAAAGAGAATCTCCAAGTCAGTTCTTAGTGTAGAAAAGGAAGTTAAGATAAGGAAAATCCTTAATTCGAGTTAAGATAACATCAAACACTGTATGAATCCTATATTCATTACTTAAAGGAGACTAGAGTGGTAAATGTGTGTTATACAAGGCAGAATACCATTGAAATAGAGAAAGAAACAAGTTCGGCAGCTTTGGAAAGCCTTACACTTCACTGAAATGTAGTACTACACTCTATAACACAGTTGAGAGACAATGTTCCCTAGCTCCCTCAGTTCATAACAGTGTGTAGGAAGTGGTTTGATAAAGTGGCCAAAGCTTATACTTGGGCCAGAAGGCAGAATATAGGAAACTACATGAAAACATGAATAATTCAGTGAAAATTACTGTAAACAGATGAGAACTTGTTTAGAACAGCTGAAAGAAAATCTCCAAGTCAGTTCTTAGTGTAGAAAAGGTAGCTAAGATAAGGAAAATCCTTAATTCGAGTAAAGATAACATCAAACACTGTATGAATCCTATATTCATTACTTAAAAGAGACTAGAGTGGTAAATGTGTGTTATACAAGGCAGAATACCATTGAAATAGAGAAACAAACACGTTCGGCAGCTTTGGAAAGCCTTACACTTCACTGAAATGTAGTACTACACTCTATAACACAGTGGAGAGACAATGTTCCCTAGCTCCCTCAGTTCATAACAGTGTGTAGGAAGTGGTTTGATAAAGTGGCCAAAGCTTATACTTGGGCCAGACGGCAGAATATAGGAAACTACATGAAAACATGAATAATTCAGTGAAAATGACTGTAAACAGATGAGAACTTGTTTAGTACAGCTGAAAGAGAATCTCCAAGTCAGTTCTTTGTGTAGAAAAGGTAGTTAAGATAAGGAAAATCCTTAATTCGAGTTAGGATAACATCAAACACTGTATGAATCCTATATTCATTACTTAAAGGAGACTAGAGTGGTAAATGTGTGTTATACAAGGCAGAATACCATTGAAATAGAGAAAGAAACAAGTTCGGCAGCTTTGGAAAGCCTTACACTTCACTGAAATGTAGTACTACACTCTATAACACAGTTGAGAGACAATATTCCCTAGCTCCCTCAGTTCATAACAGTGTGTAGGAAGTGGTTTGATAAAGTGGCCAAAGCTTATACTTGGGCCAGAAGGCAGAATATAGGAAACTACATGAAAACATGAATAATTCAGTGAAAATGACTGTAAACAGATGAGAACTTGTTTAGAACAGCTGAAAGAAAATCTCCAAGTCAGTTCTTAGTGTAGAAAAGGTAGCTAAGATAAGGAAAATCCTTAATTCGAGTTAAGATAACATCAAACACTGTATGAATCCTATATTCATTACTTAAAGGAGACTAGAGTGGTAAATGTGTGTTATACAAGGCAGAATACCATTGAAATAGAGAAACAAACACGTTCGGCAGCTTTGGAAAGCCTTACACTTCACTGAAATGTAGTACTACACTCTATAACACAGTTGAGAGACAATGTTCCCGAGCTGCCTCAGTTATTAACAGTGTGTAGGAAGGTGTTTGATAAAGTGGGCAAAGCTTATACTTGGGCCAGAAGGCAGAATATAGGAAACTACATGAAAACATAAATAATTCAGTGAAAATGACTGTAAACAGATGAGAACTTGTTTAGAACAGATGAAAAATATTCTCCAAGTCAGTTCTTTGTGTAGAAAAGGTAGCTAAGATAAGGAAAATCCTTAATTCGAGTTAAGATAACATCAAACACTGTATGAATCCTATATTCATTACTTAAAGGAGACTAGAGTGGTAAATGTGTGTTATACAAGGCAGAATACCATTGAAATAGAGAAAGAAACAAGTTCGGCAGCTTTGGAAAGCCTTACACTTCACTAAAATGTAGTACTACACTCTATAACACAGTTGAGAGACAATGTTCCCTAGCTTCCTCAGTTCATAACAGTGTGTAGGATGCTGTTTGATAAAGTTGCCAAAGCTTATACTTGGGCCAGAAGGCAGAATATAGGAAACTACATGAAAACATGAATAATTCAGTGAAAATGACTGTAAACAGATGAGAACTTGTTTAGAACAGCTGAAAGAGAAACTCCAAGTCAGTTCTTAGTGTAAAAAAGGTAGCTAAGATAAGGGAAATCCTTAATACCAGTTAAGATCCCATGAAACATTGTATGAATCCTATATTCTTTACTTAAAGGAAACAAGAGTGGTAAATGTGTGTTATACAAGGCAGAATACCATTGAAATAGAGAAAGAAACACTTTCGGCAGCTTTGGAAAGGCTTACACTTCACTGAAATGTAGTACTACACTCTATAACACAGTTGAGAGACAATGTTCCCTAGCTGCCTCAGTTCATAACAGAGTGTAGGAAGGTGTTTGATAAAGTGGGCAAAGCTTATACTTGGGCCAGAAGGCAGAATATAGGAAACTACATGAAAACATGAATAATTCAGTGAAAATGACTGTAAACAGATGAGAACTTGTTTAGAACAGCTGAAAGAGAATCTCCAAGTCAGTTCTTAGTGTAGAAAAGGTAGCTAAGATAAGGAAAATCCTTAATTCGAGTTAAGATAACATCAAGCACTGTATGAATCCTATATTCATTACTTAAAGGAGACTAGAGTGGTAAATATGTGTTTTACAAGGCAGAATACCATTGAAATAGAGAAAGAAACACGTTCGGCAGCTTTGGAAAGCCTTACACTACACTGAAATGTAGTACTACACTCTATAACACAGTTCAGAGACAATGTTCCCTAGCTCCCTCAGTTCATAACAGTGTGTAGGAAGTTGTTTGATAAGGTGGGCAAAGCTTATACTTGGGCCAGAAGGCAGAATATAGGAAACTACATGAAAACATGAATAATTCATTGAAAATGACTGTAAACAGATGAGAACTTGTTTAGAACAGCTGAAAGAGAATCTCTAAGTCAGTTCTTAGTGTAGAAAAGGTAGCTAAGATCCGGGAAATCCTTAATTCGAGTTAAGATCACATGAAACACTGTATGAATCCTATATTCTTTACTTAAAGGAAACTAGAGTGGTAA
This sequence comes from Pipistrellus hanaki, assembly GCF_964339955.1. NCBI lineage: Eukaryota > Metazoa > Chordata > Mammalia > Chiroptera > Vespertilionidae > Pipistrellus > Pipistrellus hanaki. The sequence continues at coordinate 1,729,787 of NC_140511.1, forward strand.
ATGTGTGTTATACAAGGCAGAATACCATTGAAATAGAGAAAGAAACACGTTCGGCAGCTTTGGAAAGGCTTACACTTCACTGAAATGTAGTACTACACTCTATAACACAGTTGAGAGACAATGTTCCCGAGCTGCCTCAGTTCATAACAGTGTGTAGGAAGGTGTTTGATAAAGTGGGCAAAGCTCATACTTGGGCCAGAAGGCAGAATATAGGAAACTACATGAAAACATAAATAATTCAGTGAAAATGACTGTAAACAGATGAGAACTTGTTTAGAACAGATGAAAAATATTCTCCAAGTCAGTTCTTTGTGTAGAAAAGGTAGCTAAGATAGGGAAAATCCTTAATTCGAGTTATGATAACATCAAACACTGTATGAATCCTATATTCATTACTTAAAGGAGACTAGAGTGGTAAATGTGTGTTATACAAGGCAGAACACCATTGAAATAGAGAAAGAAACAAGTTCGGCAGCTTTGGAAAGCCTTACACTTCACTGAAATGTAGTACTACACTCTATAACACAGCTGAGAGACAATGTTCCCTAGCTTCCTCAGTTCATAACAGTGTGTAGGATGTTGTTTCATAAAGTTGCCAAAGCTTATACTTGGGCCAGAAGGCAGAATATAGGAAACTACATGAAAACATGAATAATTCAGTGAAAATGACTGTAAACAGATGAGAACTTGTTTAGAACAGCTGAAAGAGAAACTCCAAGTCAGTTCTTAGTGTAAAAAAGGTAGCTAAGATAAGGGAAATCCTTAATACCAGTTAAGATCCCATGAAACATTGTATGAATCCTATATTCTTTACTTAAAGGAAACTAGAGTGGTAAATGTGTGTTATACAAGGCAGAATACCATTGAAATAGAGAAAGAAACACTTTCGGCAGCTTTGGAAAGGCTTACACTTCACTGAAATGTAGTACTACACTCTATAACACAGTTGAGAGACAATGTTCCCTAGCTGCCTCAGTTCATAACAGAGTGTAGGAAGGTGTTTGATAAAGTGGGCAAAGCTTATACTTGGGCCAGAAGGCAGAATATAGGAAACTACATGAAAACATGAATAATTCAGTGAAAATGACTGTAAACAGATGAGAACTTGTTTAGAACAGCTGAAAGAGAATCTCCAAGTCAGTTCTTAGTGTAGAAAAGGTAGCTAAGATAAGGAAAATCCTTAATTCGAGTTAAGATAACATCAAACATTGTATGAATCCTATATTCATTACTTAAAGGAGACTAGAGTGGTAAATGTGTGTTATACAAGGCAGAATACCATTGAAATAGAGAAAGAAACAAGTTCGGCAGCTTTGGAAAGCCTTACACTTCACTGAAATGTAGTACTACACTCTATAACACAGTTGAGAGACAATGTTCCCTAGCTCCCTCAGTTCATAACAGTGTGTAGGAAGTGGTTTGATAAAGTGGCCAAAGCTTATACTTGGGCCATTTGGCAGAATATAGGAAACTACATGAAAACATGAATAATTCAGTGAAAATGACTGTAAACAGATGAGAACTTGTTTAGAACAGCTGAAAGAAAATCTCCAAGTCAGTTCTTAGTGTAGAAAAGGTAGCTAAGATAAGGAAAATCCTTAATTCGAGTTAAGATAACATCAAACACTGTATGAATCATATATTCATTACTTAAAGGAGACTAGAGTGGTAAATGTGTGTTATACAAGGCAGAATACCATTGAAATAGAGAAAGAAACACGTTCGGCAGCTTTGGAAAGCCTTACACTTCACTGAAATGTAGTACTACACTCTATAACACAGTTCAGAGACAATGTTCCCTAGCTGCCTCAGTTCATAACAGAGTGTAGGAAGGTGTTTGATAAAGTGGCCAAAGCTTATACTTGGGCCAGAAGGCAGAATAAAGGAAACTACATGAAAACATGAATAATTCAGTGAAAATGACTGTAAACAGATGAGAACTTGTTTAGAACTGCTGAAAGAGAATCTCCAAGTCAGTTCTTAGTGTAGAAAAGGTAGCTAAGATAAGGGAAATCCTTAATTCCAGTTAAGATCACATGAAACACACTATTAATCCTATATTCTTTACTTAAAGGAGACTACAGTGGTAAATGTGTGTTATACAAGGCAGAATACCATTGAAATAGAGAAAGAAACACGTTCGGCAGCTTTGGAAAGGCTTACACTTCACTGAAATGTAGTACTACACTCTATAACACAGTTGAGAGACAATGTTCCCTAGCTGCCTCAGTTCATAACAGAGTGTAGGAAGGTGTTTGATAAAGTAGGCAAAGCTTATACTTGGGCCAGAAGGCAGAATATAGGAAACTACATGAAAACATGAATAATTCAGTGAAAATGACTGTAAACAGATGAGAACTTGTTTAGAACAGCTGAAAGAGAATCTCCAAGTCAGTTCTTAGTGTAGAAAAGGTAGTTAAGATAAGGAAAATCCTTAATTCGAGTTAGGATAACATCAAACACTGCATGAATCCTATATTCATTACTTAAAGGAGACTAGCGTGGTAAATGTGTGTTATACAAGGCAGAATACCATTGAAATAGAGAAAGAAACACGTTCGGCAGCTTTGGAAAGCCTTACACTTCACTGAAATGTAGTACTACACTCTATAACACAGTTCAGAGACAATGTTCCCTAGCTGCCTCAGTTCATAACAGAGTGTAGGAAGGTGTTTGATAAAGTGGCCAAAGCTTATACTTGGGCCAGAAGGCAGAATAAAGGAAACTACATGAAAACATGAATAATTCAGTGAAAATGACTGTAAACAGATGAGAACTTGTTTAGAACTGCTGAAAGAGAATCTCCAAGTCAGTTCTTAGTGTAGAAAAGGTAGCTAAGATAAGGGAAATCCTTAATTCCAGTTAAGATCACATGAAACACACTATTAATCCTATATTCTTTACTTAAAGGAGACTACAGTGGTAAATGTGTGTTATACAAGGCAGAATACCATTGAAATAGAGAAAGAAACACGTTCGGCAGCTTTGGAAAGGCTTACACTTCACTGAAATGTAGTACTACACTCTATAACACAGTTGAGAGACAATGTTCCCTAGCTGCCTCAGTTCATAACAGAGTGTAGGAAGGTGTTTGATAAAGTAGGCAAAGCTTATACTTGGGCCAGAAGGCAGAATATAGGAAACTACATGAAAACATGAATAATTCAGTGAAAATGACTGTAAACAGATGAGAACTTGTTTAGAACAGCTGAAAGAGAATCTCCAAGTCAGTTCTTAGTGTAGAAAAGGTAGTTAAGATAAGGAAAATCCTTAATTCGAGTTAGGATAACATCAAACACTGCATGAATCCTATATTCATTACTTAAAGGAGACTAGAGTGGTAAATGTGTGTTATACAAGGCAGAATACCATTGAAATAGAGAAAGAAACAAGTTCGGCAGCTTTGGAAAGCCTTACACTTCACTGAAATGTAGTACTACACTCTATAACACAGTTGAGAGACAATGTTCCCTAGCTCCCTCAGTTCATAACAGTGTGTAGGAAGTGGTTTGATAAAGTGGCCAAAGCTTATACTTGGGCCAGAAGGCAGAATAGAGGAAACTACATGAAAACATGAATAATTCAGTGAAAATGACTGTAACCAGATGAGAACTTGTTTAGAACAGCTGAAAGAAAATCTCCAAGTCAGTTCTTAGTGTAGAAAAGGTAGCTAAGATAAGGAAAATCCTTAATTCGAGTTAAGATAACATCAAACACTGTATGAATCCTATATTCATTACTTAAAGGAGACTAGAGTGGTAAATGTGTGTTATACAAGGCAGAATACCATTGAAATAGAGAAAGAAACACGTTCGGCAGCTTTGGAAAGCCTTACACTACACTGAAATGTAGTACTACACTCTATAACACAGTTCAGAGACAATGTTCCCTAGCTCCCTCAGTTTATAACCGTGTGTAGGAAGTTGTTTGATAAGGTGGGCAAAGCTTATAATTGGGCCAGAAGGCAGAATATAGGAAAGTACATGAAAACATGAATAATTCATTGAAAATGACTGTAAACAGATGAGAACTTGTTTAGAACAGCTGAAAGAGAATCTCCAAGTCAGTTCTTAGTGTAGAAAAGGTAGCTAAGATAAGGGAAATCCTTAATTCCAGTTAAGATCACATGAAACACTCTATGAATCCTATATTCTTTACTTAAAGGAGACTAGAGTGGTAAATGTGTGTTATACAAGGTAGAATACCATTAAAATAGACAAACAAACACGTTCGGCAGCTTTGGAAAGCCTTACACTTCACTGAAATGTAGTACTACACTCTATAACACAGTTGAGAGACAATGTTCCCTAGCTCCCTCAGTTCATAACAGTGTGTAGGAAGTGGTTTGATAAAGTGGCCAAAGCTTATACTTGGGCCAGAAGGCAGAATATAGGAAACTACATGAAAACATGAATAATTCAGTGAAAATGACTGTAAACAGATGAGAACTTGTTTAGAACAGCTGAAAGAGAAACTCCAAGTCAGTTCTTAGTGTAAAAAAGGTAGCTAAGATAAGGGAAATCCTTAATACCAGTTAAGATCCCATGAAACATTGTATGAATCCTATATTCTTTACTTAAAGGAAACTAGAGTGGTAAATGTGTGTTATACAAGGCAGAATACCATTGAAATAGAGAAAGAAACACTTTCGGCAGCTTTGGAAAGCCTTACACTTCACTGAAATGTAGTACTACACTCTATAACACAGTTGAGAGACAATGTTCCCTAGCTGCCTCAGTTCATAACAGAGTGTAGGAAGGTGTTTGATAAAGTAGGCAAAGCTTATACTTGGGCCAGAAGGCAGAATATAGGAAACTACATGAAAACATGAATAATTCATTGAAAATGACTGTAAACAGATGAGAACTTGTTTAGAACAGCTGAAAGAGAATCTCCAAGTCAGTTCTTAGTGTAGAAAAGGTAGCTAAGATCCGGGAAATCCTTAATTCGAGTTAAGATCACATGAAACACTTTATGAATCCTATATTCTTTACTTAAAGGAAACTAGAGTGGTAAATGTGTGTTATACAAGGCAGAATACCATTGAAATAGAGAAAGAAACACGTTCGGCAGCTTTGGAAAGGCTTACACTTCACTGAAATGTAGTACTACAGTCTATAACACAGTTGAGAGACAATGTTCCCTAGCTGCCTCAGTTCATAACAGAGTGTAGGAAGGTGTTTGATAAAGTAGGCAAAGCTTATACTTGGGCCAGAAGGCAGAATATAGGAAACTACATGAAAACATGAATAATTCAGTGAAAATGACTGTAAACAGATGAGAACTTGTTTAGAACAGCTGAAAGAGAATCTCCAAGTCAGTTCTTAGTGTAGAAAAGGTAGTTAAGATAAGGAAAATCCTTAATTCGAGTTAAGATAACATCAAACACTGTATGAATCCTATATTCATTACTTAAAGGAGACTAGAGTGGTAAATGTGTGTTATACAAGGCAGAATACCATTGAAATAGAGAAAGAAACACGTTCGGCAGCTTTGAAAAGCCTTACACTTCACTGAAATGTAGTACTACACTCTATAACACAGTTGAGAGACAATGTTCCCTAGCTGCCTCAGTTCATAACAGAGTGTAGGAAGGTGTTTGATAAAGTAGGCAAAGCTTATACTTGGGCCAGAAGGCAGAATATAGGAAACTACATGAAAACATGAATAATTCAGTGAAAATGACTGTAAACAGATGAGAACTTGTTTAGAACAGCTGAAAGAGAATCTCCAAGTCAGTTCTTAGTGTAGAAAAGGTAGTTAAGATAAGGAAAATCCTTAATTCGAGTTAAGATAACATCAAACACTGTATGAATCCCATATTCATTACTTAAAGGAGACTAGAGTGGTAAATGTGTGTTATACAAGGCAGAATACCATTGAAATAGAGAAAGAAACAAGTTCGGCAGCTTTGGAAAGCCTTACACTTCACTGAAATGTAGTACTACACTCTATAACACAGTTGAGAGACAATGTTCCCTAGCTCCCTCAGTTCATAACAGTGTGTAGGAAGTGGTTTGATAAAGTGGCCAAAGCTTATACTTGGGCCAGAAGGCAGAATATAGGAAACTACATGAAAACATGAATAATTCAGTGAAAATTACTGTAAACAGATGAGAACTTGTTTAGAACAGCTGAAAGAAAATCTCCAAGTCAGTTCTTAGTGTAGAAAAGGTAGCTAAGATAAGGAAAATCCTTAATTCGAGTAAAGATAACATCAAACACTGTATGAATCCTATATTCATTACTTAAAAGAGACTAGAGTGGTAAATGTGTGTTATACAAGGCAGAATACCATTGAAATAGAGAAACAAACACGTTCGGCAGCTTTGGAAAGCCTTACACTTCACTGAAATGTAGTACTACACTCTATAACACAGTGGAGAGACAATGTTCCCTAGCTCCCTCAGTTCATAACAGTGTGTAGGAAGTGGTTTGATAAAGTAGGCAAAGCTTATACTTGGGCCAGAAGGCAGAATATAGGAAACTACATGAAAACATGAATAATTCAGTGAAAATGACTGTAAACAGATGAGAACTTGTTTAGAACAGCTGAAAGAGAATCTCCAAGTCAGTTCTTAGTGTAGAAAAGGTAGTTAAGATAAGGAAAATCCTTAATTCGAGTTAAGATAACATCAAACACTGTATGAATCCTATATTCATTACTTAAAGGAGACTAGAGTGGTAAATGTGTGTTATACAAGGCAGAATACCATTGAAATAGAGAAAGAAACAAGTTCGGCAGCTTTGGAAAGCCTTACACTTCACTGAAATGTAGTACTACACTCTATAACACAGTTGAGAGACAATGTTCCCTAGCTCCCTCAGTTCATAACAGTGTGTAGGAAGTGGTTTGATAAAGTGGCCAAAGCTTATACTTGGGCCAGAAGGCAGAATATAGGAAACTACATGAAAACATGAATAATTCAGTGAAAATGACTGTAAACAGATGAGAACTTGTTTAGAACAGCTGAAAGAAAATCTCCAAGTCAGTTCTTAGTGTAGAAAAGGTAGCTAAGATAAGGAAAATCCTTAATTCGAGTTAAGATAACATCAAACACTGTATGAATCATATATTCATTACTTAAAGGAGACTAGAGTGGTAAATGTGTGTTATACAAGGCAGAATACCATTGAAATAGAGAAAGAAACACGTTCGGCAGCTTTGGAAAGCCTTACACTTCACTGAAATGTAGTACTACACTCTATAACACAGTTGAGAGACAATGTTCCCTAGCTCCCTCAGTTCATAACAGTGTGTAGGAAGTTGTTTGATAAAGTGGCCAAAGCTTATACTTGGGCCAGAAGGCAGAATAAAGGAAACTACATGAAAACATGAATAATTCAGTGAAAATGACTGTAAACAGATGAGAACTTGTTTAGAACTGCTGAAAGAGAATCTCCAAGACAGTTCTTAGTGTAGAAAAGGTAGCTAAGATAAGGGAAATCCTTAATTCCAGTTAAGATCACATGAAACACTCTATTAATCCTATATTCTTTACTTAAAGGAGACTACAGTGGTAAATGTGTGTTATACAAGGCAGAATACCATTGAAATAGAGAAAGAAACACGTTCGGCAGCTTTGGAAAGGCTTACACTTCCCTGAAATGTAGTACTACACTCTATAACACAGTTGAGAGACAATGTTCCCTAGCTGCCTCAGTTCATAACAGAGTGTAGGAAGGTGTTTGATAAAGTAGGCAAAGCTTATACTTGGGCCAGAAGGCAGAATATAGGAAACTAGATGAAAACATGAATAATTCAGTGAAAATGACTGTAAACAGATGAGAACTTGTTTAGAACAGCTCAAATAGAATCTCCAAGTCAGTTCTTAGTGTAGAAAAGGTAGTTAAGATAAGGAAAATCCTGAATTCGAGTTAAGATAACATCAAACACTGTATGAATCCTATATTCATTACTTAAAGGAGACTAGAGTGGTAAATGTGTGTTATACAAGGCAGAATACCATTGAAATAGAGAAAGAAACACGTTCGGCAGCTTTGGAAAGCCTTACACTTCACTGAAATGTAGTACTACACTCTATAACACAGTTGAGAGACAATGTTCCCTAGCTGCCTCAGTTCATAACAGAGTGTAGGAAGGTGTTTGATAAAGTAGGCAAAGCTTATACTTGGGCCAGAAGGCAGAATATAGGAAACTACATGAAAACATGAATAATTCATTGAAAATGACTGTAAACAGATGAGAACTTGTTTAGAACAGCTGAAAGAGAATCTCCAAGTCAGTTCTTAGTGTAGAAAAGGTAGCTAAGATCCGGGAAATCCTTAATTCGAGTTAAGATCACATGAAACACTGTATGAATCCTATATTCTTTACTTAAAGGAAACTAGAGTGGTAAATGTGTGTTATACAAGGCAGAATACCATTGAAATAGAGAAAGAAACACGTTCGGCAGCTTTGGAAAGGCTTACACTTCACTGAAATGTAGTACTACAGTCTATAACACAGTTGAGAGAAAATGTTCCCTAGCTGCCTCAGTTCATAACAGAGTGTAGGAAGGTGTTTGATAAAGTGGCCAAAGCTTATACTTGGGCCAGAAGGCAGAATATAGGAAACTACATGAAAACATGAATAATTCAGTGAAAATGACTGTAAACAGATGAGAACTTGTTTAGAACAGCTGAAAGAAAATCTCCAAGTCAGTTCTTAGTGTAGAAAAGGTAGCTAAGATAAGGAAAATCCTTAATTCGAGTTAAGATAACATCAAACACTGTATGAATCATATATTCATTACTTAAAGGAAACTAGAGTGGTAAATGTGTGTTATACAAGGCAGAATACCATTGAAATAGAGAAAGAAACACGTTCGGCAGCTTTGGAAAGGCTTACACTTCACTGAAATGTAGTACTACAGTCTATAACACAGTTGAGAGAAAATGTTCCCTAGCTGCCTCAGTTCATAACAGAGTGTAGGAAGGTGTTTGATAAAGTAGGCAAAGCTTATACTTGGGCCAGAAGGCAGAATATAGGAAATTACATGAAAACATGAATAATTCAGTGAAAATGACTGTAAACAGATGAGAACTTGTTTAGAACAGCTGAAAGAGAATCTCCAAGTCAGTTCTTAGTGTAGAAAAGGTAGTTAAGATAAGGAAAATCCTTAATTTGAGTTAAGATAACATCAAACACTGTATGAATCCTATATTCATTACTTAAAGGAGACTAGAGTGGTAAATGTGTGTTATACAAGGCAGAATACCATTGAAATAGAGAAAGAAACAAGTTCGGCAGCTTTGGAAAGCCTTACACTTCACTGAAATGTAGTACTACACTCTATAACACAGTTGAGAGACAATGTTCCCTAGCTCCCTCAGTTCATAACAGTGTGTAGGAAGTGGTTTGATAAAGTGGCCAAAGCTTATACTTGGGCCAGAAGGCAGAATATAGGAAACTACATGAAAACATGAATAATTCAGTGAAAATGACTGTAAACAGATGAGAACTTGTTTAGAACAGCTGAAAGAAAATCTCCAAGTCAGTTCTTAGTGTAGAAAAGGTAGCTAAGATAAGGAAAATCCTTAATTCGAGTTAAGATAACATCAAACACTGTATGAATCATATATTCATTACTTAAAGGAGACTAGAGTGGTAAATGTGTGTTATACAAGGCAGAATACCATTGAAATAGAGAAAGAAACACGTTCGGCAGCTTTGGAAAGCCTTACACTTCACTGAAATGTAGTACTACACTCTATAACACAGTTCAGAGACAATGTTCCCTAGCTCCCTCAGTTCATAACAGTGTGTAGGAAGTTGTTTGATAAAGTGGCCAAATCTTATACTTGGGCCAGAAGGCAGAATAAAGGAAACTACATGAAAACATGAATAATTCAGTGAAAATAACTGTAAACAGATGAGAACTTGTTTAGAACTGCTGAAAGAGAATCTCCAAGACAGTTCTTAGTGTAGAAAAGGTAGCTAAGATAAGGGAAATCCTTAATTCCAGTTAAGATCACATGAAACACTCTATTAATCCTATATTCTTTACTTAAAGGAGACTACAGTGGTAAATGTGTGTTATACAAGGCAGAATACCATTGAAATAGAGAAAGAAACACGTTCGGCAGCTTTGGAAAGGCTTACAAATCCCTGAAATGTAGTACTACACTCTATAACACAGTTGAGAGACAATGTTCCCTAGCTGCCTCAGTTCATAACAGAGTGTAGGAAGGTGTTTGATAAAGTAGGCAAAGCTTATACTTGGGCCAGAAGGCAGAATATAGGAAACTAGATGAAAACATGAATAATTCAGTGAAAATGACTGTAAACAGATGAGAACTTGTTTAGAACAGCTGAAAGAGAATCTCCAAGTCAGTTCTTAGTGTAGAAAAGGTAGTTAAGATAAGGAAAATCCTTAATTCGAGTTAGGATAACATCAAACACTGTATGAATCCTATATTCATTACTTAAAGGAGACTAGAGTGGTAAATGTGTGTTATACAAGGCAGAATACCATTGAAATAGAGAAAGAAACAAGTTCGGCAGCTTTGGAAAGCCTTACACTTCACTGAAATGTAGTACTACACTCTATAACACAGTTGAGAGACAATGTTCCTAGCTCCCTCAGTTCATAACAGTGTGTAGGAAGTTGTTTGATAAAGTGGGCAAAGCTTATGCTTGGGCCAGAAGGCAGAATATAGGAAACTACATGAAAACATGAATAATTCATTGAAAATGACTGTAAACACATGAGAACTTGTTTAGAACAGCTGAAAGAGAATCTACAAGTCAGTTCTTAGTGTAGAAAAGATAGCTAAGATCCGGGAAATCCTTAATTCGAGTTAAGATCACATGAAACACTGTATGAATCCTATATTCTTTACTAAAAGGAAACTAGAGTGGTAAATGTGTGTTATACAAGGCAGAATACCATTGAAATAGAGAAAGAAACACGTTCGGCAGCTTTGGAAAGTCTTACACTTCACTGAAATGTAGTACTACACTCTATAACACAGTTGAGAGACAATGTTCCCTAGCTGCCTCCGTTCATAACATAGTGTAGGAAGGTGTTTGATAAAGTAGGCAAAGCTTATACTTGGGCCAGAAGGCAGAATATAGGAAACTACATGAAAACATGAATAATTCAGTGAAAATGACTGTAAACAGATGAGAACTTGTTTAGAACAGCTGAAAGAGAAACTCCAAGTCAGTTCTTAGTGTAGAAAAGGTAGCTAAGATAAGGCAAATCCTTAATACCAGTTAAGATCCCATGAAACATTGTATGAATCCTATATTCTTTACTTAAAGGAAACTAGAGTGGTAAATGTGTGTTATACAAGGCAGAATACCATTGAAATAGAGAAAGAAACACTTTCGGCAGCTTTGGAAAGGCTTACACTTCACTGAAATGTAGTACTACACTCTATAACACAGTTGAGAGACAATGTTCCCTAGCTGCCTCAGTTCATAACAGAGTTTAGGAAGGTGTTTGATAAAGTGGCCAAAGCTTATACTTGGGCCAGAAGGCAGAATAGAGGAAACTACATGAAAACATGAATAATTCAGTGAAAATGACTGTAAATAGATGAGAACTTGTTTAGAACAGCTGAAAGAGAATCTCCAAGTCAGTTCTTAGTGTAGAAAAGGTAGCTAAGATAAGGAAAATCCTTAATTCGAGTTAAGATAACATGAAACACTGTATGAATCCTATATTCACTACTTAAAGGAGACTAGAGTGGTAAATGTGTGTTATACAAGGCAGAATACCATTGAAATAGAGAAAGAAACAAGTTTGGCAGCTTTGGAAAGCCTTACACTTCACTGAAATGTAGTACTACACTCTATAACACAGTTGAGAGACAATGTTCTCTAGCTCCCTCAGTTCATAACAGTGTGTAGGAAGTTGTTTGATAAAGTGGCCAAAGCTTATACTTGGGCCAGAAGGCAGAATATAGGAAACTACATGAAAACATGAATAATTCAGTGAAAATGACTGTAAACAGATGAGAACTTGTTTAGAACAGCTGAAAGAGAATCTCCAAGTCAGTTCTTAGTGTAGAAAAGGTAGCTAAGATAAGGAAAATCCTGAATTCGAGTTAAGATAACATCAAACACTGTATGAATCCTATATTCATTACTTAAAGGAGACTAGAGTGGTAAATGTGTGTTATACAAGGCAGAATACCATTGAAATAGAGAAAGAAACACGTTCGGCAGCTTTGGAAAGTCTTACACTTCACTGAAATGTAGTACTACACTCTATAACACAGTTGAGAGACAATGTTCCCTAGCTGCCTCCGTTCATAACATAGTGTAGGAAGGTGTTTGATAAAGTAGGCAAAGCTTATACTTGGGCCAGAAGGCAGAATATAGGAAACTACATGAAAACATGAATAATTCAGTGAAAATGACTGTAAACAGATGAGAACTTGTTTAGAACAGCTGAAAGAGAAACTCCAAGTCAGTTCTTAGTGTAGAAAAGGTAGCTAAGATAAGGCAAATCCTTAATACCAGTTAAGATCCCATGAAACATTGTATGAATCCTATATTCTTTACTTAAAGGAAACTAGAGTGGTAAATGTGTGTTATACAAGGCAGAATACCATTGAAATAGAGAAACAAACACCTTCGGCAGCTTTGGAAAGCCTTACACTTCACTGAAATGTAGTACTACACTCTATAACACAGTTGAGAGACAATTTTCCCGAGCTGCCTCAGTTCATAACAGTGTGTAGGAAGTTGTTTGATAAAGTGGGCAAAGCTTATACTTGGGCCAGAAGGCAGAATATAGGAAACTACATGAAAACATGAATAATTCAGTGAAAATGACTGTAAACAGATGAGAACTTGTTTAGAACAGATGAAAGAGATTCTCCAAGTCAGTTCTTAGTGTAGAAAAGGTAGCTAAGATAAGGGATATCCTTAATACCAGTTAAGATCCCATGAAACATTGTATGAATCCTATATTCTTTACTTAAAGGAAACTAGAGTGGTAAATGTGTGTTATACAATGCAGAATACCATTGAAATAGAGAAAGAAACACTTTCGGCAGCTTTGGAAAGGCTTACACTTCACTGAAATGTAGTACTACACTCTATAACACAGTTGAGAGACAATGTTCCCTAGCTGCCTCAGTTCATAACAGAGTGTAGGAAGGTGTTTGGTAAAGTGGGCAAAGCTTATACTTGGGCCAGAAGGCAGAATATAGGAAACTACATGAAAACAAGAATAATTCAGTGAAAATGACTGTAAACAGATGAGAACTTGTTTAGAACAGCTGAAAGAGAATCTGCAACTCAGTTCTTAGTGTAGAAAAGGTAGCTAAGATAAGGAAAATCCTTAATTCGAGTTAAGATAACATCAAACACTGTATGAATCCTATATTCATTACTTAAAGGAGACTAGAGTGGTAAATGTGTGTTATACAAGGCAGAATACCATTGAAATAGAGAAAGAAACAAGTTTGGCAGCTTTGGAAAGCCTTACACTTCACTGAAATGTAGTACTACACTCTATAACACAGTTGAGAGACAATGTTCCCTAGCTCCCTCAGTTCATAACAGTGTGTAGGAAGTTGTTTGATAAAGTGGCCAAATCTTATACTTGGGCCAGAAGGCAGAATAAAGGAAACTACATGAAAACATGAATAATTCAGTGAAAATGACTGTAAACAGATGAGAACTTGTTTAGAACTGCTGAAAGAGAATCTCCAAGACAGTTCTTAGTGTAGAAAAGGTAGCTAAGATAAGGGAAATCCTTAATTCCAGTTAAGATCACATGAAACACTCTATTAATCCTATATTCTTTACTTAAAGGAGACTACAGTGGTAAATGTGTGTTATACAAGGCAGAATACCATTGAAATAGAGAAAGAAACACGTTCGGCAGCTTTGGAAAGGCTTACACTTCCCTGAAATGTAGTACTACACTCTATAACACAGTTGAGAGACAATGTTCCCTAGCTGCCTCAGTTCATAACAGAGTGTAGGAAGGTGTTTGATAAAGTAGGCAAAGCTTATACTTGGGCCAGAAGGCAGAATATAGGAAACTAGATGAAAACATGAATAATTCAGTGAAAATGACTGTAAACAGATGAGAACTTGTTTAGAACAGCTGAAAGAGAATCTCGAAGTCAGTTCTTTTTGTAGAAAAGGTAGTTAAGATAAGGAAAATCCTGAATTCGAGTTAAGATAACATCAAACACTGTATGAATCCTATATTCATTACTTAAAGGAGACTAGAGTGGTAAATGTGTGTTATACAAGGCAGAATACCATTGAAATAGAGAAAGAAACACGTTCGGCAGCTTTGGAAAGCCTTACACTTCACTGAAATGTAGTACTACACTCTATAACACAGTTGAGAGACAATGTTCCCTAGCTCCCTCAGTTCATAACAGTGTGTAGGAAGTGGTTTGATAAAGTGGCCAAAGCTTATACTTGGGCCAGAAGGCAGAATATAGGAAACTACATGAAAACATGAATAATTCAGTGAAAATGACTGTAAACAGATGAGAACTTGTTTAGAACAGCTGAAAGAAAATCTCCAAGTCAGTTCTTAGTGTAGAAAAGGTAGCTAAGATAAGGAAAATCCTTAATTCGTGTTAAGATAACATCAAACACTGTATGAATCATATATTCATTACTTAAAGGAGACTAGAGTGGTAAATGTGTGTTATACAAGGCAGAATACCATTGAAATAGAGAAAGAAACACGTTCGGCAGCTTTGGAAAGCCTTACACTTCACTGAAATGTAGTACTACACTCTATAACACAGTTCAGAGACAATGTTCCCTAGCTCCCTCAGTTCATAACAGTGTGTAGGAAGTTGTTTGATAAAGTGGCCAAATCTTATACTTGGGCCAGAAGGCAGAATAAAGGAAACTACATGAAAACATGAATAATTCAGTGAAAATGACTGTAAACAGATGAGAAATTGTTTAGAACTGCTGAAAGAGAATCTCCAAGACAGTTCTTAGTGTAGAAAAGGTAGCTAAGATAAGGGAAATCCTTAATTCCAGTTAAGATCACATGAAACACTCTATTAATCCTATATTCTTTACTTAAAGGAGACTACAGTGGTAAATGTGTGTTATACAAGGCAGAATACCATTGAAATAGAGAAAGAAACACGTTCGGCAGCTTTGGAAAGGCTTACACTTCCCTGAAATGTAGTACTACACTCTATAACACAGTTGAGAGACAATGTTCCCTAGCTGCCTCAGTTCATAACAGAGTGTAGGAAGGTGTTTGATAAAGTAGGCAAAGCTTATACTTGGGCCAGAAGGCAGAATATAGGAAACTAGATGAAAACATGAATAATTCAGTGAAAATGACTGTAAACAGATGAGAACTTGTTTAGAACAGCTGAAAGAGAATCTCGAAGTCAGTTCTTTTTGTAGAAAAGGTAGTTAAGATAAGGAAAATCCTGAATTCGAGTTAAGATAACATCAAACACTGTATGAATCCTATATTCATTACTTAAAGGAGACTAGAGTGGTAAATGTGTGTTATACAAGGCAGAATACCATTGAAATAGAGAAAGAAACAAGTTCGGCAGCTTTGGAAAGCCTTACACTTCACTGAAATGTAGTACTACACTCTATAACACAGTTGAGAGACAATGTTCCTAGCTCCCTCAGTTCATAACAGTGTGAAGGAAGTTGTTTGATAAAGTGGGCAAAGCTTATGCTTGGGCCAGAAGGCAGAATATAGGAAACTACATGAAAACATGAATAATTCATTGAAAATGACTGTAAACACATGAGAACTTGTTTAGAACAGCTGAAAGAGAATCTACAAGTCAGTTCTTAGTGTAGAAAAGATAGCTAAGATCCGGGAAATCCTTAATTCGAGTTAAGATCACATGAAACACTGTATGAATCCTATATTCTTTACTAAAAGGAAACTAGAGTGGTAAATGTGTGTTATACAAGGCAGAATACCATTGAAATAGAGAAAGAAACACGTTCGGCAGCTTTGGAAAGTCTTACACTTCACTGAAATGTAGTACTACACTCTATAACACAGTTGAGAGACAATGTTCCCTAGCTGCCTCCGTTCATAACATAGTGTAGGAAGGTGTTTGATAAAGTAGGCAAAGCTTATACTTGGGCCAGAAGGCAGAATATAGGAAACTACATGAAAACATGAATAATTCAGTGAAAATGACTGTAAACAGATGAGAACTTGTTTAGAACAGCTGAAAGAGAAACTCCAAGTCAGTTCTTAGTGTAGAAAAGGTAGCTAAGATAAGGCAAATCCTTAATACCAGTTAAGATCCCATGAAACATTGTATGAATCCTATATTCTTTACTTAAAGGAAACTAGAGTGGTAAATGTGTGTTATACAAGGCAGAATACCATTGAAATAGAGAAAGAAACACTTTCGGCAGCTTTGGAAAGGCTTACACTTCACTGAAATGTAGTACTACACTCTATAACACAGTTGAGAGACAATGTTCCCTAGCTGCCTCAGTTCATAACAGAGTTTAGGAAGGTGTTTGATAAAGTGGCCAAAGCTTATACTTGGGCCAGAAGGCAGAATAGAGGAAACTACATGAAAACATGAATAATTCAGTGAAAATGACTGTAAATAGATGAGAACTTGTTTAGAACAGCTGAAAGAGAATCTCCAAGTCAGTTCTTAGTGTAGAAAAGGTAGCTAAGATAAGGAAAATCCTTAATTCGAGTTAAGATAACATGAAACACTGTATGAATCCTATATTCACTACTTAAAGGAGACTAGAGTGGTAAATGTGTGTTATACAAGGCAGAATACCATTGAAATAGAGAAAGAAACAAGTTTGGCAGCTTTGGAAAGCCTTACACTTCACTGAAATGTAGTACTACACTCTATAACACAGTTGAGAGACAATGTTCTCTAGCTCCCTCAGTTCATAACAGTGTGTAGGAAGTTGTTTGATAAAGTGGCCAAAGCTTATACTTGGGCCAGAAGGCAGAATATAGGAAACTACATGAAAACATGAATAATTCAGTGAAAATGACTGTAAACAGATGAGAACTTGTTTAGAACAGCTGAAAGAGAATCTCCAAGTCAGTTCTTAGTGTAGAAAAGGTAGCTAAGATAAGGAAAATCCTGAATTCGAGTTAAGATAACATCAAACACTGTATGAATCCTATATTCATTACTTAAAGGAGACTAGAGTGGTAAATGTGTGTTATACAAGGCAGAATACCATTGAAATAGAGAAAGAAACACGTTCGGCAGCTTTGGAAAGTCTTACACTTCACTGAAATGTAGTACTACACTCTATAACACAGTTGAGAGACAATGTTCCCTAGCTGCCTCCGTTCATAACATAGTGTAGGAAGGTGTTTGATAAAGTAGGCAAAGCTTATACTTGGGCCAGAAGGCAGAATATAGGAAACTACATGAAAACATGAATAATTCAGTGAAAATGACTGTAAACAGATGAGAACTTGTTTAGAACAGCTGAAAGAGAAACTCCAAGTCAGTTCTTAGTGTAGAAAAGGTAGCTAAGATAAGGCAAATCCTTAATACCAGTTAAGATCCCATGAAACATTGTATGAATCCTATATTCTTTACTTAAAGGAAACTAGAGTGGTAAATGTGTGTTATACAAGGCAGAATACCATTGAAATAGAGAAACAAACACCTTCGGCAGCTTTGGAAAGCCTTACACTTCACTGAAATGTAGTACTACACTCTATAACACAGTTGAGAGACAATTTTCCCGAGCTGCCTCAGTTCATAACAGTGTGTAGGAAGTTGTTTGATAAAGTGGGCAAAGCTTATACTTGGGCCAGAAGGCAGAATATAGGAAACTACATGAAAACATGAATAATTCAGTGAAAATGACTGTAAACAGATGAGAACTTGTTTAGAACAGATGAAAGAGATTCTCCAAGTCAGTTCTTAGTGTAGAAAAGGTAGCTAAGATAAGGGATATCCTTAATACCAGTTAAGATCCCATGAAACATTGTATGAATCCTATATTCTTTACTTAAAGGAAACTAGAGTGGTAAATGTGGGTTATACAATGCAGAATACCATTGAAATAGAGAAAGAAACACTTTCGGCAGCTTTGGAAAGGCTTACACTTCACTGAAATGTAGTACTACACTCTATAACACAGTTGAGAGACAATGTTCCCTAGCTGCCTCAGTTCATAACAGAGTGTAGGAAGGTGTTTGGTAAAGTGGGCAAAGCTTATACTTGGGCCAGAAGGCAGAATATAGGAAACTACATGAAAACAAGAATAATTCAGTGAAAATGACTGTAAACAGATGAGAACTTGTTTAGAACAGCTGAAAGAGAATCTGCAACTCAGTTCTTAGTGTAGAAAAGGTAGCTAAGATAAGGAAAATCCTTAATTCGAGTTAAGATAACATCAAACACTGTATGAATCCTATATTCATTACTTAAAGGAGACTAGAGTGGTAAATGTGTGTTATACAAGGCAGAATACCATTGAAATAGAGAAAGAAACAAGTTTGGCAGCTTTGGAAAGCCTTACACTTCACTGAAATGTAGTACTACACTCTATAACACAGTTGAGAGACAATGTTCCCTAGCTCCCTCAGTTCATAACAGTGTGTAGGAAGTTGTTTGATAAAGTGGCCAAATCTTATACTTGGGCCAGAAGGCAGAATAAAGGAAACTACATGAAAACATGAATAATTCAGTGAAAATGACTGTAAACAGATGAGAACTTGTTTAGAACTGCTGAAAGAGAATCTCCAAGACAGTTCTTAGTGTAGAAAAGGTAGCTAAGATAAGGGAAATCCTTAATTCCAGTTAAGATCACATGAAACACTCTATTAATCCTATATTCTTTACTTAAAGGAGACTACAGTGGTAAATGTGTGTTATACAAGGCAGAATACCATTGAAATAGAGAAAGAAACACGTTCGGCAGCTTTGGAAAGGCTTACACTTCCCTGAAATGTAGTACTACACTCTATAACACAGTTGAGAGACAATGTTCCCTAGCTGCCTCAGTTCATAACAGAGTGTAGGAAGGTGTTTGATAAAGTAGGCAAAGCTTATACTTGGGCCAGAAGGCAGAATATAGGAAACTAGATGAAAACATGAATAATTCAGTGAAAATGACTGTAAACAGATGAGAACTTGTTTAGAACAGCTGAAAGAGAATCTCGAAGTCAGTTCTTTTTGTAGAAAAGGTAGTTAAGATAAGGAAAATCCTGAATTCGAGTTAAGATAACATCAAACACTGTATGAATCCTATATTCATTACTTAAAGGAGACTAGAGTGGTAAATGTGTGTTATACAAGGCAGAATACCATTGAAATAGAGAAAGAAACACGTTCGGCAGCTTTGGAAAGCCTTACACTTCACTGAAATGTAGTACTACACTCTATAACACAGTTGAGAGACAATGTTCCCTAGCTCCCTCAGTTCATAACAGTGTGTAGGAAGTGGTTTGATAAAGTGGCCAAAGCTTATACTTGGGCCAGAAGGCAGAATATAGGAAACTACATGAAAACATGATTAATTCAGTGAAAATGACTGTAAACAGATGAGAACTTGTTTAGAACAGCTGAAAGAAAATCTCCAAGTCAGTTCTTAGTGTAGAAAAGGTAGCTAAGATAAGGAAAATCCTTAATTCGTGTTAAGATAACATCAAACACTGTATGAATCATATATTCATTACTTAAAGGAGACTAGAGTGGTAAATGTGTGTTATACAAGGCAGAATACCATTGAAATAGAGAAAGAAACACGTTCGGCAGCTTTGGAAAGCCTTACACTTCACTGAAATGTAGTACTACACTCTATAACACAGTTCAGAGACAATGTTCCCTAGCTCCCTCAGTTCATAACAGTGTGTAGGAAGTTGTTTGATAAAGTGGCCAAATCTTATACTTGGGCCAGAAGGCAGAATAAAGGAAACTACATGAAAACATGAATAATTCAGTGAAAATGACTGTAAACAGATGAGAACTTGTTTAGAACTGCTGAAAGAGAATCTCCAAGACAGTTCTTAGTGTAGAAAAGGTAGCTAAGATAAGGGAAATCCTTAATTCCAGTTAAGATCACATGAAACACTCTATTAATCCTATATTCTTTACTTAAAGGAGACTACAGTGGTAAATGTGTGTTATACAAGGCAGAATACCATTGAAATAGAGAAAGAAACACGTTCGGCAGCTTTGGAAAGGCTTACAAATCCCAGAAATGTAGTACTACACTCTATAACACAGTTGAGAGACAATGTTCCCTAGCTGCCTCAGTTCATAACAGAGTGTAGGAAGGTGTTTGATAAAGTAGGCAAAGCTTATACTTGGGCCAGAAGGCAGAATATAGGAAACTAGATGAAAACATGAATAATTCAGTGAAAATGACTGTAAACAGATGAGAACTGGTTTAGAACAGCTGAAAGAGAATCTCCAAGTCAGTTCTTAGTGTAGAAAAGTTAGTTAAGATAAGGAAAATCCTTAATTCGAGTTAGGATAACATCAAACACTGTATGAATCCTATATTCATTACTTAAAGGAGACTAGAGTGGTAAATGTGTGTTATACAAGGCAGAATACCATTGAAATAGAGAAAGAAACACGTTCGGCAGCTTTGGAAAGGCTTACACTTCCCTGAAATGTAGTACTACACTCTATAACACAGTTGAGAGACAATGTTCCCTAGCTGCCTCAGTTCATAACAGAGTGTAGGAAGGTGTTTGATAAAGTAGGCAAAGCTTATACTTGGGCCAGAAGGCAGAATATAGGAAACTAGATGAAAACATGAATAATTCAGTGAAAATGACTGTAAACAGATGAGAACTTGTTTAGAACAGCTGAAAGAGAATCTCGAAGTCAGTTCTTTTTGTAGAAAAGGTAGTTAAGATAAGGAAAATCCTGAATTCGAGTTAAGATAACATCAAACACTGTATGAATCCTATATTCATTACTTAAAGGAGACTAGAGTGGTAAATGTGTGTTATACAAGGCAGAATACCATTGAAATAGAGAAAGAAACACGTTCGGCAGCTTTGGAAAGCCTTACACTTCACTGAAATGTAGTACTACACTCTATAACACAGTTGAGAGACAATGTTCCCTAGCTCCCTCAGTTCATAACAGTGTGTAGGAAGTGGTTTGATAAAGTGGCCAAAGCTTATACTTGGGCCAGAAGGCAGAATATAGGAAACTACATGAAAACATGAATAATTCAGTGAAAATGACTGTAAACAGATGAGAACTTGTTTAGAACAGCTGAAAGAAAATCTCCAAGTCAGTTCTTAGTGTAGAAAAGGTAGCTAAGATAAGGAAAATCCTTAATTCGAGTTAAGATAACATCAAACACTGTATGAATCATATATTCATTACTTAAAGGAGACTAGAGTGGTAAATGTGTGTTATACAAGGCAGAATACCATTGAAATAGAGAAAGAAACACGTTCGGCAGCTTTGGAAAGCCTTACACTTCACTGAAATGTAGTACTACACTCTATAACACAGTTCAGAGACAATGTTCCCTAGCTCCCTCAGTTCATAACAGTGTGTAGGAAGTTGTTTGATAAAGTGGCCAAATCTTATACTTGGGCCAGAAGGCAGAATAAAGGAAACTACATGAAAACATGAATAATTCAGTGAAAATGACTGTAAACAGATGAGAACTTGTTTAGAACTGCTGAAAGAGAATCTCCAAGACAGTTCTTAGTGTAGAAAAGGTAGCTAAGATAAGGGAAATCCTTAATTCCAGTTAAGATCACATGAAACACTCTATTAATCCTATATTCTTTACTTAAAGGAGACTACAGTGGTAAATGTGTGTTATACAAGGCAGAATACCATTGAAATAGAGAAAGAAACACGTTCGGCAGCTTTGGAAAGGCTTACAAATCACAGAAATGTAGTACTACACTCTATAACACAGTTGAGAGACAATGTTCCCTAGCTGCCTCAGTTCATAACAGAGTGTAGGAAGGTGTTTGATAAAGTAGGCAAAGCTTATACTTGGGCCAGAAGGCAGAATATAGGAAACTAGATGAAAACATGAATAATTCAGTGAAAATGACTGTAAACAGATGAGAACTTGTTTAGAACAGCTGAAAGAGAATCTCCAAGTCAGTTCTTAGTGTAGAAAAGGTAGTTAAGATAAGGAAAATCCTTAATTCGAGTTAGGATAACATCAAACACTGTATGAATCCTATATTCATTACTTAAAGGAGACTAGAGTGGTAAATGTGTGTTATACAAGGCAGAATACCATTGAAATAGAGAAAGAAACAAGTTCGGCAGCTTTGGAAAGCCTTACACTTCACTGAAATGTAGTACTACACTCTATAACACAGTTGAGAGACAATGTTCCTAGCTCCCTCAGTTCATAACAGTGTGTAGGAAGTTGTTTGATAAAGTGGGCAAAGCTTATCCTTGGGCCAGAAGGCAGAATATAGGAAACTACATGAAAACATGAATAATTCATTGAAAATGACTGTAAACACATGAGAACTTGTTTAGAACAGCTGAAAGAGAATCTACAAGTCAGTTCTTAGTGTAGAAAAGATAGCTAAGATCCGGGAAATCCTTAATTCGAGTTAAGATCACATGAAACACTGTATGAATCCTATATTCTTTACTAAAAGGAAACTAGAGTGGTAAATGTGTGTTATACAAGGCAGAATACCATTGAAATAGAGAAAGAAACACGTTCGGCAGCTTTGGAAAGTCTTACACTTCACTGAAATGTAGTACTACACTCTATAACACAGTTGAGAGACAATGTTCCCTAGCTGCCTCAGTTCATAACAGTGTGTAGGAAGTTGTTTGATAAAGTGGCCAAAGCTTATACTTGGGCCAGAAGGCAGAATATAGGAAACTACATGAAAACATGAATAATTCAGTGAAAATGACTGTAAACAGATGAGAACTTGTTTAGAACAGCTGAAAGAGAATCTCCAAGTCAGTTCTTAGTGTAGAAAAGGTAGCTAAGATAAGGAAAATCCTGAATTCGAGTTAAGATAACATCAAACACTGTATGAATCCTATATTCATTACTTAAAGGAGACTAGAGTGGTAAATGTGTGTTATACAAGGCAGAATACCATTGAAATAGAGAAAGAAACACGTTCGGCAGCTTTGGAAAGTCTTACACTTCACTGAAATGTAGTACTACACTCTATACACAGTTGAGAGACAATGTTCCCTAGCTGCCTCCGTTCATAACATAGTGTAGGAAGGTGTTTGATAAAGTAGGCAAAGCTTATACTTGGGCCAGAAGGCAGAATATAGGAAACTACATGAAAACATGAATAATTCAGTGAAAATGACTGTAAACAGATGAGAACTTGTTTAGAAGAGCTGAAAGAGAAACTCCAAGTCAGTTCTTAGTGTAGAAAAGGTAGCTAAGATAAGGCAAATCCTTAATACCAGTTAAGATCCCATGAAACATTGTATGAATCCTATATTCTTTACTTAAAGGAAACTAGAGTGGTAAATGTGTGTTATACAAGGCAGAATACCATTGAAATAGAGAAACAAACACCTTCGGCAGCTTTGGAAAGCCTTACACTTCACTGAAATGTAGTACTACACTCTATAACACAGTTGAGAGACAATTTTCCCGAGCTGCCTCAGTTCATAACAGTGTGTAGGAAGTTGTTTGATAAAGTGGGCAAAGCTTATACTTGGGCCAGAAGGCAGAATATAGGAAACTACATGAAAACATGAATAATTCAGTGAAAATGACTGTAAACAGATGAGAACTTGTTTAGAACAGATGAAAGAGATTCTCCAAGTCAGTTCTTAGTGTAGAAAAGGTAGCTAAGATAAGGGAAATCCTTAATTCCAGTTAAGATCACATGAAACACTCTATTAATCCTATATTCTTTACTTAAAGGAGACTAGAGTGGTAAATGTGTGTTATACAAGGCAGAATACCATTGAAATAGAGAAAGAAACACGTTCGGCAGCTTTGGAAAGGCTTACACTTCCCTGAAATGTAGTACTACACTCTATAACACAGTTGAGAGACAATGTTCCCTAGCTGCCTCAGTTCATAACAGAGTGTAGGAAGGTGTTTGATAAAGTAGGCAAAGCTTATACTTGGGCCAGAAGGCAGAATATAGGAAACTAGATGAAAACATGAATAATTCAGTGAAAATGACTGTAAACAGATGAGAACTTGTTTAGAACAGCTGAAAGAGAATCTCGAAGTCAGTTCTTAGTGTAGAAAAGGTAGTTAAGATAAGGAAAATCCTGAATTCGAGTTAAGATAACATCAAACACTGTATGAATCCTATATTCATTACTTAAAGGAGACTAGAGTGGTAAATGTGTGTTATACAAGGCAGAATACCATTGAAATAGAGAAAGAAACACGTTCGGCAGCTTTGGAAAGCCTTACACTTCACTGAAATGTAGTACTACACTCTATAACACAGTTGAGAGACAATGTTCCCTAGCTGCCTCAGTTCATAACAGAGTGTAGGAAGGTGTTTGATAAAGTAGGCAAAGCTTATACTTGGGCCAGAAGGCAGAATATAGGAAACTACATGAAAACATGAATAATTCATTGAAAATGACTGTAAACAGATGAGAACTTGTTTAGAACAGCTGAAAGAGAATCTCCAAGTCAGTTCTTAGTGTAGAAAAGGTAGCTAAGATCCGGGAAATCCTTAATTCGAGTTAAGATCACATGAAACACTGTATGAATCCTATATTCTTTACTTAAAGGAAACTAGAGTGGTAAATGTGTGTTATACAAGGCAGAATACCATTGAAATAGAGAAAGAAACACGTTCGGCAGCTTTGGAAAGGCTTACACTTCACTGAAATGTAGTACTACAGTCTATAACACAGTTGAGAGAAAATGTTCCCTAGCTGCCTCAGTTCATAACAGAGTGTAGGAAGGTGTTTGATAAAGTAGGCAAAGCTTATACTTGGGCCAGAAGGCAGAATATAGTAAATTACATGAAATCATGAATAATTCAGTGAAAATGACTGTAAACAGATGAGAACTTGTTTAGAACAGCTGAAAGAGAATCTCCAAGTCAGTTCTTAGTGTAGAAAAGGTAGTTAAGATAAGGAAAATCCTTAATTCGAGTTAAGATAACATCAAACACTGTATGAATCCTATATTCATTACTTAAAGGAGACTAGAGTGGTAAATGTGTGTTATACAAGGCAGAATACCATTGAAATAGAGAAAGAAACAAGTTCGGCAGCTTTGGAAAGCCTTACACTTCACTGAAATTTAGTACTACACTCTATAACACAGTTGAGAGACAATATTCCCTAGCTCCCTCAGTTCATAACAGTGTGTAGGAAGTGGTTTGATAAAGTGGCCAAAGCTTATACTTGGGCCAGAAGGCAGAATATAGGAAACTACATGAAAACATGAATAATTCAGTGAAAATGACTGTAAACAGATGAGAACTTGTTTAGAACAGCTGAAAGAAAATCTCCAAGTCAGTTCTTAGTGTAGAAAAGGTAGCTAAGATAAGGAAAATCCTTAATTCGAGTTAAGATAACATCAAACACTGTATGAATCATATATTCATTACTTAAAGGAGACTAGAGTGGTAAATGTGTGTTATACAAGGCAGAATACCATTGAAATAGAGAAAGAAACACGTTCGGCAGCTTTGGAAAGCCTTACACTTCACTGAAATGTAGTACTACACTCTATAACACAGTTCAGAGACAATGTTCCCTAGCTGCCTCAGTTCATAACAGAGTGTAGGAAGGTGTTTGATAAAGTAGGCAAAGCTTATACTTGGGCCAGAAGGCAGAATATAGGAAACTACATGAAAACATGAATAATTCATTGAAAATGACTGTAAACAGATGAGAACTTGTTTAGAACAGCTGAAAGAGAATCTCCAAGTCAGTTCTTAGTGTAGAAAAGGTAGCTAAGATCCGGGAAATCCTTAATTCGAGTTAAGATCACATGAAACACTGTATGAATCCTATATTCTTTACTTAAAGGAAACTAGAGTGGTAAATGTGTGTTATACAAGGCAGAATACCATTGAAATAGAGAAAGAAACACGTTCGGCAGCTTTGGAAAGGCTTACACTTCACTGAAATGTAGTACTACAGTCTATAACACAGTTGAGAGAAAATGTTCCCTAGCTGCCTCAGTTCATAACAGAGTGTAGGAAGGTGTTTGATAAAGTAGGCAAAGCTTATACTTGGGCCAGAAGGCAGAATATAGGAAATTACATGAAAACATGAATAATTCAGTGAAAATGACTGTAAACAGATGAGAACTTGTTTAGAACAGCTGAAAGAGAATCTCCAAGTCAGTTCTTAGTGTAGAAAAGGTAGTTAAGATAAGGAAAATCCTTAATTCGAGTTAAGATAACATCAAACACTGTATGAATCCTATATTCATTACTTAAAGGAGACTAGAGTGGTAAATGTGTGTTATACAAGGCAGAATACCATTGAAATAGAGAAAGAAACAAGTTCGGCAGCTTTGGAAAGCCTTACACTTCACTGAAATGTAGTACTACACTCTATAACACAGTTGAGAGACAATGTTCCCTAGCTCCCTCAGTTCATAACAGTGTGTAGGAAGTGGTTTGATAAAGTGGCCAAAGCTTATACTTGGGCCAGAAGGCAGAATATAGGAAACTACATGAAAACATGAATAATTCAGTGAAAATGACTGTAAACAGATGAGAACTTGTTTAGAACAGCTGAAAGAAAATCTCCAAGTCAGTTCTTAGTGTAGAAAAGGTAGCTAAGATAAGGAAAATCCTTAATTCGAGTTAAGATAACATCAAACACTGTATGAATCATATATTCATTACTTAAAGGAGACTAGAGTGGTAAATGTGTGTTATACAAGGCAGAATACCATTGAAATAGAGAAAGAAACACGTTCGGCAGCTTTGGAAAGCCTTACACTTCACTGAAATGTAGTACTACACTCTATAACACAGTTCAGAGACAATGTTCCCTAGCTCCCTCAGTTCATAACAGTGTGTAGGAAGTTGTTTGATAAAGTGGCCAAATCTTATACTTGGGCCAGAAGGCAGAATAAAGGAAACTACATGAAAACATGAATAATTCAGTGAAAATGACTGTAAACAGATGAGAACTTGTTTAGAACTGCTGAAAGAGAATCTCCAAGACAGTTCTTAGTGTAGAAAAGGTAGCTAAGATAAGGGAAATCCTTAATTCCAGTTAAGATCACATGAAACACTCTATTAATCCTATATTCTTTACTTAAAGGAGACTACAGTGGTAAATGTGTGTTATACAAGGCAGAATACCATTGAAATAGAGAAAGAAACACGTTCGGCAGCTTTGGAAAGGCTTACAAATCCCTGAAATGTAGTACTACACTCCATAACACAGTTGAGAGACAATGTTCCCTAGCTGCCTCAGTTCATAACAGAGTGTAGGAAGGTGTTTGATAAAGTAGGCAAAGCTTATACTTGGGCCAGAAGGCAGAATATAGGAAACTACATGAAAACATGAATAATTCAGTGAAAATGACTGTAAACAGATGAGAACTTGTTTAGAACAGATGAAAGAGATTCTCCAAGTCAGTTCTTAGTGTAGAAAAGGTAGCTAAGATAAGGGATATCCTTAATACCAGTTAAGATCCCATGAAACATTGTATGAATCCTATATTCTTTACTTAAAGGAAACTAGAGTGGTAAATGTGTGTTATACAATGCAGAATACCATTGAAATAGAGAAAGAAACACTTTCGGCAGCTTTGGAAAGGCTTACACTTCACTGAAATGTAGTACTACACTCTATAACACAGTTGAGAGACAATGTTCCCTAGCTGCCTCAGTTCATAACAGAGTGTAGGAAGGTGTTTGGTAAAGTGGGCAAAGCTTATACTTGGGCCAGAAGGCAGAATATAGGAAACTACATGAAAACAAGAATAATTCAGTGAAAATGACTGTAAACAGATGAGAACTTGTTTAGAACAGCTGAAAGAGAATCTGCAACTCAGTTCTTAGTGTAGAAAAGGTAGCTAAGATAAGGAAAATCCTTAATTCGAGTTAAGATAACATCAAACACTGTATGAATCCTATATTCATTACTTAAAGGAGACTAGAGTGGTAAATGTGTGTTATACAAGGCAGAATACCATTGAAATAGAGAAAGAAACAAGTTTGGCAGCTTTGGAAAGCCTTACACTTCACTGAAATGTAGTACTACACTCTATAACACAGTTGAGAGACAATGTTCCCTAGCTCCCTCAGTTCATAACAGTGTGTAGGAAGTTGTTTGATAAAGTGGCCAAATCTTATACTTGGGCCAGAAGGCAGAATAAAGGAAACTACATGAAAACATGAATAATTCAGTGAAAATGACTGTAAACAAATGAGAACTTGTTTAGAACTGCTGAAAGAGAATCTCCAAGACAGTTCTTAGTGTAGAAAAGGTAGCTAAGATAAGGGAAATCCTTAATTCCAGTTAAGATCACATGAAACACTCTATTAATCCTATATTCTTTACTTAAAGGAGACTAGAGTGGTAAATGTGTGTTATACAAGGCAGAATACCATTGAAATAGAGAAAGAAACACGTTCGGCAGCTTTGGAAAGGCTTACACTTCCCTGAAATGTAGTACTACACTCTATAACACAGTTGAGAGACAATGTTCCCTAGCTGCCTCAGTTCATAACAGAGTGTAGGAAGGTGTTTGATAAAGTAGGCAAAGCTTATACTTGGGCCAGAAGGCAGAATATAGGAAACTAGATGAAAACATGAATAATTCAGTGAAAATGACTGTAAACAGATGAGAACTTGTTTAGAATAGCTGAAAGAGAATCTCGAAGTCAGTTCTTAGTGTAGAAAAGGTAGTTAAGATAAGGAAAATCCTGAATTCGAGTTAAGATAACATCAAACACTGTATGAATCCTATATTCATTACTTAAAGGAGACTAGAGTGGTAAATGTGTGTTATACAAGGCAGAATACCATTGAAATAGAGAAAGAAACAAGTTCGGCAGCTTTGGAAAGCCTTACACTTCACTGAAATGTAGTACTACACTCTATAACACAGTTGAGAGACAATGTTCCCTAGCTGCCTCAGTTCATAACAGAGTGTAGGAAGGTGTTTGATAAAGTAGGCAAAGCTTATACTTGGGCCAGAAGGCAGAATATAGGAAACTACATGAAAACATGAATAATTCATTGAAAATGACTGTAAACAGATGAGAACTTGTTTAGAACAGCTGAAAGAGAATCTCCAAGTCAGTTCTTAGTGTAGAAAAGGTAGCTAAGATCCGGGAAATCCTTAATTCGAGTTAAGATCACATGAAACACTGTATGAATCCTATATTCTTTACTTAAAGGAAACTAGAGTGGTAAATGCGTGTTATACAAGGCAGAATACCATTGAAATAGAGAAAGAAACACGTTCGGCAGCTTTGGAAAGGCTTACACTTCACTGAAATGTAGTACTACAGTCTATAACACAGTTGAGAGAAAATGTTCCCTAGCTGCCTCAGTTCATAACAGAGTGTAGGAAGGTGTTTGATAAAGTAGGCAAAGCTTATACTTGGGCCAGAAGGCAGAATATAGGAAATTACATGAAAACATGAATAATTCAGTGAAAATGACTGTAAACAGATGAGAACTTGTTTAGAACAGCTGAAAGAGAATCTCCAAGTCAGTTCTTAGTGTAGAAAAGGTAGTTAAGATAAGGAAAATCCTTAATTCGAGTTAAGATAACATCAAACACTGTATGAATCCTATATTCATTACTTAAAGGAGACTAGAGTGGTAAATGAGTGTTATACAAGGCAGAATACCATTGAAATAGAGAAAGAAACAAGTTCGGCAGCTTTGGAAAGCCTTACACTTCACTGAAATTTAGTACTACACTCTATAACACAGTTGAGAGACAATGTTCCCTAGCTCCCTCAGTTCATAACAGTGTGTAGGAAGTGGTTTGATAAAGTGGCCAAAGCTTATACTTGGGCCAGAAGGCAGAATATAGGAAACTACATGAAAACATGAATAATTCAGTGAAAATGACTGTAAACAGATGAGAACTTGTTTAGAACAGCTGAAAGAAAATCTCCAAGTCAGTTCTTAGTGTAGAAAAGGTAGCTAAGATAAGGAAAATCCTTAATTCGAGTTAAGATAACATCAAACACTGTATGAATCATATATTCATTACTTAAAGGAGACTAGAGTGGTAAATGTGTGTTATACAAGGCAGAATACCATTGAAATAGAGAAAGAAACACGTTCGGCAGCTTTGGAAAGCCTTACACTTCACTGAAATGTAGTACTACACTCTATAACACAGTTCAGAGACAATGTTCCCTAGCTGCCTCAGTTCATAACAGAGTGTAGGAAGGTGTTTGATAAAGTAGGCAAAGCTTATACTTGGGCCAGAAGGCAGAATATAGGAAACTACATGAAAACATGAATAATTCATTGAAAATGACTGTAAACAGATGAGAACTTGTTTAGAACAGCTGAAAGAGAATCTCCAAGTCAGTTCTTAGTGTAGAAAAGGTAGCTAAGATCCGGGAAATCCTTAATTCGAGTTAAGATCACATGAAACACTGTATGAATCCTATATTCTTTACTTAAAGGAAACTAGAGTGGTAAATGTGTGTTATACAAGGCAGAATACCATTGAAATAGAGAAAGAAACACGTTCGGCAGCTTTGGAAAGGCTTACACTTCACTGAAATGTAGTACTACAGTCTATAACACAGTTGAGAGAAAATGTTCCCTAGCTGCCTCAGTTCATAACAGAGTGTAGGAAGGTGTTTGATAAAGTAGGCAAAGCTTATACTTGGGCCAGAAGGCAGAATATAGGAAATTACATGAAAACATGAATAATTCAGTGAAAATGACTGTAAACAGATGAGAACTTGTTTAGAACAGCTGAAAGAGAATCTCCAAGTCAGTTCTTAGTGTAGAAAAGGTAGTTAAGATAAGGAAAATCCTTAATTCGAGTTAAGATAACATCAAACACTGTATGAATCCTATATTCATTACTTAAAGGAGACTAGAGTGGTAAATGTGTGTTATACAAGGCAGAATACCATTGAAATAGAGAAAGAAACAAGTTCGGCAGCTTTGGAAAGCCTTACACTTCACTGAAATGTAGTACTACACTCTATAACACAGTTGAGAGACAATGTTCCCTAGCTCCCTCAGTTCATAACAGTGTGTAGGAAGTGGTTTGATAAAGTGGCCAAAGCTTATACTTGGGCCAAAAGGCAGAATATAGGAAACTACATGAAAACATGAATAATTCAGTGAAAATGACTGTAAACAGATGAGAACTTGTTTAGAACAGCTGAAAGAAAATCTCCAAGTCAGTTCTTAGTGTAGAAAAGGTAGCTAAGATAAGGAAAATCCTTAATTCGAGTTAAGATAACATCAAACACTGTATGAATCATATATTCATTACTTAAAGGAGACTAGAGTGGTAAATGTGTGTTATACAAGGCAGAATACCATTGAAATAGAGAAAGAAACACGTTCGGCAGCTTTGGAAAGCCTTACACTTCACTGAAATGTAGTACTACACTCTATAACACAGTTCAGAGACAATGTTCCCTAGCTCCCTCAGTTCATAACAGTGTGTAGGAAGTTGTTTGATAAAGTGGCCAAATCTTATACTTGGGCCAGAAGGCAGAATAAAGGAAACTACATGAAAACATGAATAATTCAGTGAAAATGACTGTAAACAGATGAGAACTTGTTTAGAACTGCTGAAAGAGAATCTCCAAGACAGTTCTTAGTGTAGAAAAGGTAGCTAAGATAAGGGAAATCCTTAATTCCAGTTAAGATCACATGAAACACTCTATTAATCCTATATTCTTTACTTAAAGGAGACTACAGTGGTAAATGTGTGTTATACAAGGCAGAATACCATTGAAATAGAGAAAGAAACACGTTCGGCAGCTTTGGAAAGGCTTACAAATCCCTGAAATGTAGTACTACACTCTATAACACAGTTGAGAGACAATGTTCCCTAGCTGCCTCAGTTCATAACAGAGTGTAGGAAGGTGTTTGATAAAGTAGGCAAAGCTTATACTTGGGCCAGAAGGCAGAATATAGGAAACTAGATGAAAACATGAATAATTCAGTGAAAATGACTGTAAACAGATGAGAACTTGTTTAGAACAGCTGAAAGAGAATCTCCAAGTCAGTTCTTAGTGTAGAAAAGGTAGTTAAGATAAGGAAAATCCTTAATTCGAGTTAGGATAACATCAAACACTGTATGAATCCTATATTCATTACTTAAAGGAGACTAGAGTGGTAAATGTGTGTTATACAAGGCAGAATACCATTGAAATAGAGAAAGAAACAAGTTCGGCAGCTTTGGAAAGCCTTACACTTCACTGAAATGTAGTACTACACTCTATAACACAGTTGAGAGACAATGTTCCTAGCTCCCTCAGTTCATAACAGTGTGTAGAAAGTTGTTTGATAAAGTGGGCAAAGCTTATCCTTGGGCCAGAAGGCAGAATATAGGAAACTACATGAAAACATGAATAATTCATTGAAAATGACTGTAAACACATGAGAACTTGTTTAGAACAGCTGAAAGAGAATCTACAAGTCAGTTCTTAGTGTAGAAAAGATAGCTAAGATCCGGGAAATCCTTAATTCGAGTTAAGATCACATGAAACACTGTATGAATCCTATATTCTTTACTAAAAGGAAACTAGAGTGGTAAATGTGTGTTATACAAGGCAGAATACCATTGAAATAGAGAAAGAAACACGTTCGGCAGCTTTGGAAAGTCTTACACTTCACTGAAATGTAGTACTACACTCTATAACACAGTTGAGAGACAATGTTCCCTAGCTGCCTCCGTTCATAACATAGTGTAGGAAGGTGTTTGATAAAGTAGGCAAAGCTTATACTTGGGCCAGAAGGCAGAATATAGGAAACTACATGAAAACATGAATAATTCAGTGAAAATGACTGTAAACAGATGAGAACTTGTTTAGAACAGCTGAAAGAGAAACTCCAAGTCAGTTCTTAGTGTAGAAAAGGTAGCTAAGATAAGGCAAATCCTTAATACCAGTTAAGATCCCATGAAACATTGTATGAATCCTATATTCTTTACTTAAAGGAAACTAGAGTGGTAAATGTGTGTTATACAAGGCAGAATACCATTGAAATAGAGAAAGAAACACTTTCGGCAGCTTTGGAAATGCTTACACTTCACTGAAATGTAGTACTACACTCTATAACACAGTTGAGAGACAATGTTCCCTAGCTGCCTCAGTTCATAACAGAGTGTAGGAAGGTGTTTGATAAAGTGGCCAAAGCTTATACTTGGGCCAGAAGGCAGAATAGAGGAAACTACATGAAAACATGAATAATTCAGTGAAAATGACTGTAAATAGATGAGAACTTGTTTAGAACAGCTGAAAGAGAATCTCCAAGTCAGTTCTTAGTGTAGAAAAGGTAGCTAAGATAAGGAAAATCCTTAATTCGAGTTAAGATAACATCAAACACTGTATGAATCCTATATTCACTACTTAAAGGAGACTAGAGTGGTAAATGTGTGTTATACAAGGCAGAATACCATTGAAATAGAGAAAGAAACAAGTTTGGCAGCTTTGGAAAGCCTTACACTTCACTGAAATGTAGTACTACACTCTATAACACAGTTGAGAGACAATGTTCTCTAGCTCCCTCAGTTCATAACAGTGTGTAGGAAGTTGTTTGATAAAGTGGCCAAAGCTTATACTTGGGCCAGAAGGCAGAATATAGGAAACTACATGAAAACATGAATAATTCAGTGAAAATAACTGTAAACAGATGAGAACTTGTTTAGAACAGCTGAAAGAGAATCTCCAAGTCAGTTCTTAGTGTAGAAAAGGTAGCTAAGATAAGGAAAATCCTGAATTCGAGTTAAGATAACATCAAACACTGTATGAATCCTATATTCATTACTTAAAGGAGACTAGAGTGGTAAATGTGTGTTATACAAGGCAGAATACCATTGAAATAGAGAAAGAAACACGTTCGGCAGCTTTGGAAAGTCTTACACTTCACTGAAATGTAGTACTACACTCTATAACACAGTTGAGAGACAATGTTCCCTAGCTGCCTCCGTTCATAACATAGTGTAGGAAGGTGTTTGATAAAGTAGGCAAAGCTTATACTTGGGCCAGAAGGCAGAATATAGGAAACTACATGAAAACATGAATAATTCAGTGAAAATGACTGTAAACAGATGAGAACTTGTTTAGAACAGCTGAAAGAGAAACTCCAAGTCAGTTCTTAGTGTAGAAAAGGTAGCTAAGATAAGGCAAATCCTTAATACCAGTTAAGATCCCATGAAACATTGTATGAATCCTATATTCTTTACTTAAAGGAAACTAGAGTGG
Source organism: Pipistrellus hanaki (assembly GCF_964339955.1). Classification (NCBI taxonomy): domain Eukaryota; kingdom Metazoa; phylum Chordata; class Mammalia; order Chiroptera; family Vespertilionidae; genus Pipistrellus; species Pipistrellus hanaki. Next base: position 1,764,055 of record NC_140511.1, read on the forward strand.
TAAATGTGTGTTATACAAGGCAGAATACCATTGAAATAGAGAAACAAACACCTTCGGCAGCTTTGGAAAGCCTTACACTTCACTGAAATGTAGTACTACACTCTATAACACAGTTGAGAGACAATTTTCCCGAGCTGCCTCAGTTCATAACAGTGTGTAGGAAGTTGTTTGATAAAGTGGGCAAAGCTTATACTTGGGCCAGAAGGCAGAATATAGGAAACTACATGAAAACATGAATAATTCAGTGAAAATGACTGTAAACAGATGAGAACTTGTTTAGAACAGATGAAAGAGATTCTCCAAGTCAGTTCTTAGTGTAGAAAAGGTAGCTAAGATAAGGGATATCCTTAATACCAGTTAAGATCCCATGAAACATTGTATGAATCCTATATTCTTTACTTAAAGGAAACTAGAGTGGTAAATGTGTGTTATACAATGCAGAATACCATTGAAATAGAGAAAGAAACACTTTCGGCAGCTTTGGAAAGGCTTACACTTCACTGAAATGTAGTACTACACTCTATAACACAGTTGAGAGACAATGTTCCCTAGCTGCCTCAGTTCATAACAGAGTGTAGGAAGGTGTTTGGTAAAGTGGGCAAAGCTTATACTTGGGCCAGAAGGCAGAATATAGGAAACTACATGAAAACAAGAATAATTCAGTGAAAATGACTGTAAACAGATGAGAACTTGTTTAGAACAGCTGAAAGAGAATCTGCAACTCAGTTCTTAGTGTAGAAAAGGTAGCTAAGATAAGGAAAATCCTTAATTCGAGTTAAGATAACATCAAACACTGTATGAATCCTATATTCATTACTTAAAGGAGACTAGAGTGGTAAATGTGTGTTATACAAGGCAGAATACCATTGAAATAGAGAAAGAAACAAGTTTGGCAGCTTTGGAAAGCCTTACACTTCACTGAAATGCAGTACTACACTCTATAACACAGTTGAGAGACAATGTTCCCTAGCTCCCTCAGTTCATAACAGTGTGTAGGAAGTTGTTTGATAAAGTGGCCAAAGCTTATACTTGGGCCAGAAGGCAGAATATAGGAAACTACATGAAAACATGAATAATTCAGTGAAAATGACTGTAAACAGATGAGAACTTGTTTAGAACAGCTGAAAGAGAATCTCCAAGTCAGTTCTTAGTGTAGAAAAGGTAGCTAAGATAAGGGAAATCCTTAATTCGAGTTAAGATAACATCAAACACTGTATGAATCCTATATTCATTACTTAAAGGAGACTAGAGTGGTAAATGTGTGTTATACAAGGCAGAATACCATTGAAATAGAGAAAGAAACAAGTTCGGCAGCTTTGGAAAGCCTTACACTTCACTGAAATGTAGTACTACACTCTATAACACAGTTGAGAGACAATGTTCCCTAGCTCCCTCAGTTCATAACAGTGTGTAGGAACTTGTTTGATAAAGTGGCCAAAGCTTATACTTGGGCCAGAAGGCAGAATATAGGAAACTACATGAAAACATGAATAATTCAGTGAAAATGACTGTAAACAGATGAGAACTTGTTAAGAACTGCTGAAAGAGAATCTCCAAGTCAGTTCTTAGTGTAGAAAAGGTAGCTAAGATAAGGGAAATCCTTAATTCCAGTTAAGATCACATGAAACACTCTATTAATCCTATATTCTTTACTTAAAGGAGACTATAGTGGTAAATGTGTGTTATACAAGGCAGAATACCATTGAAATAGAGAAACAAACACGTTCGGCAGGTTTGGAAAGCCTTACACTTCACTGAAATGTAGTACTACACTCTATAACACAGTTGAGAGACAATGTTCCGTAGCTCCCTCAGTTCATAACAGTTTGTAGGAAGTTGTTTGATAAAGTGGGCAAAGCTTATACTTGGGCCAGAAGGCAGAATATAGGAAACTACATGAAAACATGAATAATTCAGTGAAAATGACTGTAAACAGATGAGAACTTGTTTAGAACAGCTGAAAGAGAATCTCCAAGTCAGTTCTTAGTGTAGAAAAGGTAGCTAAGATAAGGAAAATCCTTAATTCTAGTTAAGATAACATCAAACACTGTATGAATCCTATATTCATTACTTAAAGGAGACTAGAGTGGTAAATGTGTGTTATACAAGGCAGAATACCATTGAAATAGAGAAAGAAACAAGTTCGGCAGCTTTGGAAAGCCTTACACTTCACTGAAATGTAGTACTACACTCTATAACACAGTTGAGAGACAATGTTCCTAGCTCCCTCAGTTCATAACAGTGTGTAGGAAGTTGTTTGATAAAGTGGCCAAAGCTTATCCTTGGGCCAGAAGGCAGAATATAGGAAACTACATGAAAACATGAATAATTCATTGAAAATGACTGTAAACACATGAGAACTTGTTTAGAACAGCTGAAAGAGAACCTACAAGTCAGTTCTTAGTGTAGAAAAGATAGCTAAGATCCGGGAAATCCTTAATTCGAGTTAAGATCACATGAAACACTGTATGAATCCTATATTCTTTACTAAAAGGAAACTAGAGTGGTAAATGTGTGTTATACAAGGCAGAATACCATTGAAATAGAGAAAGAAACACGTTCAGCAGCTTTGGAAAGTCTTACACTTCACTGAAATGTAGTACTACACTCTATAACACAGTTGAGAGACAATGTTCCCTAGCTGCCTCCGTTCATAACATAGTGTAGGAAGGTGTTTGATAAAGTAGGCAAAGCTTATACTTGGGCCAGAAGGCAGAATATAGGAAACTACATGAAAACATGAATAATTCAGTGAAAATGACTGTAAACAGATGAGAACTTGTTTAGAACAGCTGAAAGAGAAACTCCAAGTCAGTTCTTAGTGTAGAAAAGGTAGCTAAGATAAGGCAAATCCTTAATACCAGTTAAGATCCCATGAAACATTGTATGAATCCTATATTCTTTACTTAAAGGAAACTAGAGTGGTAAATGTGTGTTATACAAGGCAGAATACCATTGAAATAGAGAAAGAAACACTTTCGGCAGCTTTGGAAAGGCTTACACTTCACTGAAATGTAGTACTACACTCTATAACACAGTTGAGAGACAATGTTCCCTAGCTGCCTCAGTTCATAACAGAGTGTAGGAAGGTGTTTGATAAAGTGGCCAAAGCTTATACTTGGGCCAGAAGGCAGAATAGAGGAAACTACATGAAAACATGAATAATTCAGTGAAAATGACTGTAAACAGATGAGAACTTGTTTAGAACAGCTGAAAGAGAATCTCCAAGTCAGTTCTTAGTGTAGAAAAGGTAGCTAAGATAAGGAAAATCCTTAATTCGAGTTAAGATAACATCAAACACTGTATGAATCCTATATTCACTACTTAAAGGAGACTAGAGTGGTAAATGTGTGTTATACAAGGCAGAATACCATTGAAATAGAGAAAGAAACAAGTTTGGCAGCTTTGGAAAGCCTTACACTTCACTGAAATGTAGTACTACACTCTATAACACAGTTGAGAGACAATGTTCTCTAGCTCCCTCAGTTCATAACAGTGTGTAGGAAGTTGTTTGATAAGGTGGGCAAAGCTTATACTTGGGCCAGAAGGCAGAATATAGGAAACTACATGAAAACATGAATAATTCAGTGAAAATGACTGTAAACAGATGAGAACTTGTTTAGAACAGCTGAAAGAGAATCTCCAAGTCAGTTCTTAGTGTAGAAAAGGTAGCTAAGATAACGGAAATCCTTAATTCCAGTTAAGATCAAATGAAACACTCTATGAATCCTATATTCTTTACTTAAAGAGACTAGAGTGGTAAATGTGTGTTATACAAGGCAGAATACCATTGAAATAGAGAAACAAACACGTTCGGCAGCTTTGGAAAGCCTTACACTTCACTGAAATGTAGTACTACACTCTATAACACAGTTGAGAGACAATGTTCCCGAGCTGCCTCAGTTCATAACAGTGTGTAGGAAGTCGTTTGATAAAGTGGGCAAAGCTTATACTTGGGCCAGAAGGCAGAATATAGGAAACTACATGAAAACATAAATAATTCATTGAAAATGACTGTAAACACATGAGAACTTGTTTAGAACAGCTGAAAGAGAATCTCCAAGTCAGTTCTTAGTGTAGAAAAGGTAGCTAAGATCCGGGAAATCCTTAATTCGAGTTAAGATCACATGAAACACTGTATGAATCCTATATTCTTTACTTAAAGGAAACTAGAGTGGTAAATGTGTGTTATACAAGGCAGAATACCATTGAAATAGAGAAAGAAACACGTTCGGCAGCTTTGGAAAGCCTTACACTTCACTGAAATGTAGTACTACAGTCTATAACACAGTTGAGAGACAATGTTCCCTAGCTGCCTCAGTTCATAAAAGAGTGTAGGAAGGTGTTTGATAAAGTAGGCAAAGCTTATACTTGGGCCAGAAGGCAGAATATAGGAAACTACATGAAAACATGAATAATTCAGTGAAAATGACTGTAAACAGATGAGAACTTGTTTAGAACAGCTGAAAGAGAATCTCCAAGTCAGTTCTTAGTGTAGAAAAGTTAGCTAAGATAAGGAAAATCCTTAATTCGAGTTAAGATAACATCAAACACTGTATGAATCCTATATTCATTACTTAAAGGAGACTAGAGTGGTAAATGTGTGTTATACAAGGCAGAATACAATTGAAATAGAGAAAGAAACAAGTTCGGCAGCTTTGGAAAGCCTTACACTTCACTGAAATGTAGTACTACACTCTATAACACAGTTGAGAGACAATGTTCCCTAGCTCCCTCAGTTCATAACAGTGTGTAGGAAGTTGTTTGATAAAGTGGCCAATGCTTATACTTGGGCCAGAAGGCAGAATATAGGAAACTACATGAAAACATGAATAATTCAGTGAAAATGACTGTAAACAGATGAGAACTTGTTAAGAACTGCTGAAAGAGAATCTCCAAGTCAGTTCTTAGTGTAGAAAAGGTAGCTAAGATAAGGGAAATCCTTAATTCCAGTTAAGATCACATGAAACACTCTATTAATCCTATATTCTTTACTTAAAGGAGACTATAGTGGTAAATGTGTGTTATACAAGGCAGAATACCATTGAAATAGAGAAACAAACACGTTCGGCAGCTTTGGAAAGCCTTACACTTCACTGAAATGTAGTACTACACTCTATAACACAGTTGAGAGACAATGTTCCAGAGCTGCCTCAGTTCATAACAGTTTGTAGGAAGTTGTTTGATAAAGTGTCCAAAGCTTATACTTGGGCCAGAAGGCAGAATATAGGAAACTACATGAAAACATGAATAATTCAGTGAAAATGACTGTAAACAGATGAGAACTTGTTTAGAACAGCTGAAAGAGAATCTCCAAGTCAGTTCTTAGTGTAGAAAAGGTAGCTAAGATAAGGAAAATCCTGAATTCGAGTTAAGATAACATCAAACACTGTATGAATCCTATATTCATTACTTAAAGGAGACTAGAGTAGTAAATGTGTGTTATACAAGGCAGAATACCATTGAAATAGAGAAAGAAACACGTTCGGCAGCTTTGGAAAGTCTTACACTTCACTGAAATGTAGTACTACACTCTATAACACAGTTGAGAGACAATGTTCCCTAGCTGCCTCCGTTCATAACATAGTGTAGGAAGGTGTTTGATAAAGTAGGCAAAGCTTATACTTGGGCCAGAAGGCAGAATATAGGAAACTACATGAAAACATGAATAATTCAGTGAAAATGACTGTAAACAGATGAGAACTTGTTTAGAACAGCTGAAAGAGAATCTCCAAGTCAGTTCTTAGTGTAGAAAAGGTAGCTAAGATAAGGGAAATCCTTAATTCGAGTTAAGATAACATCAAACACTGTATGAATCCTATATTCATTACTTAAAGGAGACTAGAGTGGTAAATGTGTGTTATACAAGGCAGAATACCATTGAAATAGAGAAAGAAACAAGTTCGGCAGCTTTGGAAAGCCTTACACTTCACTGAAATGTAGTACTACACTCTATAACACAGTTGAGAGACAATGTTCCCTAGCTCCCTCAGTTCATAACAGTGTGTAGGAACTTGTTTGATAAAGTGGCCAAAGCTTATACTTGGGCCAGAAGGCAGAATATAGGAAACTACATGAAAACATGAATAATTCAGTGAAAATGACTGTAAACAGATGAGAACTTGTTAAGAACTGCTGAAAGAGAATCTCCAAGTCAGTTCTTAGTGTAGAAAAGGTAGCTAAGATAAGGGAAATCCTTAATTCCAGTTAAGATCACATGAAACACTCTATTAATCCTATATTCTTTACTTAAAGGAGACTATAGTGGTAAATGTGTGTTATACAAGGCAGAATACCATTGAAATAGAGAAACAAACACGTTCGGCAGGTTTGGAAAGCCTTACACTTCACTGAAATGTAGTACTACACTCTATAACACAGTTGAGAGACAATGTTCCGTAGCTCCCTCAGTTCATAACAGTTTGTAGGAAGTTGTTTGATAAAGTGGGCAAAGCTTATACTTGGGCCAGAAGGCAGAATATAGGAAACTACATGAAAACATGAATAATTCAGTGAAAATGACTGTAAACAGATGAGAACTTGTTTAGAACAGCTGAAAGAGAATCTCCAAGTCAGTTCTTAGTGTAGAAAAGGTAGCTAAGATAAGGAAAATCCTTAATTCTAGTTAAGATAACATCAAACACTGTATGAATCCTATATTCATTACTTAAAGGAGACTAGAGTGGTAAATGTGTGTTATACAAGGCAGAATACCATTGAAATAGAGAAAGAAACAAGTTCGGCAGCTTTGGAAAGCCTTACACTTCACTGAAATGTAGTACTACACTCTATAACACAGTTGAGAGACAATGTTCCTAGCTCCCTCAGTTCATAACAGTGTGTAGGAAGTTGTTTGATAAAGTGGCCAAAGCTTATCCTTGGGCCAGAAGGCAGAATATAGGAAACTACATGAAAACATGAATAATTCATTGAAAATGACTGTAAACACATGAGAACTTGTTTAGAACAGCTGAAAGAGAACCTACAAGTCAGTTCTTAGTGTAGAAAAGATAGCTAAGATCCGGGAAATCCTTAATTCGAGTTAAGATCACATGAAACACTGTATGAATCCTATATTCTTTACTAAAAGGAAACTAGAGTGGTAAATGTGTGTTATACAAGGCAGAATACCATTGAAATAGAGAAAGAAACACGTTCAGCAGCTTTGGAAAGTCTTACACTTCACTGAAATGTAGTACTACACTCTATAACACAGTTGAGAGACAATGTTCCCTAGCTGCCTCCGTTCATAACATAGTGTAGGAAGGTGTTTGATAAAGTAGGCAAAGCTTATACTTGGGCCAGAAGGCAGAATATAGGAAACTACATGAAAACATGAATAATTCAGTGAAAATGACTGTAAACAGATGAGAACTTGTTTAGAACAGCTGAAAGAGAAACTCCAAGTCAGTTCTTAGTGTAGAAAAGGTAGCTAAGATAAGGCAAATCCTTAATACCAGTTAAGATCCCATGAAACATTGTATGAATCCTATATTCTTTACTTAAAGGAAACTAGAGTGGTAAATGTGTGTTATACAAGGCAGAATACCATTGAAATAGAGAAAGAAACACTTTCGGCAGCTTTGGAAAGGCTTACACTTCACTGAAATGTAGTACTACACTCTATAACACAGTTGAGAGACAATGTTCCCTAGCTGCCTCAGTTCATAACAGAGTGTAGGAAGGTGTTTGATAAAGTGGCCAAAGCTTATACTTGGGCCAGAAGGCAGAATAGAGGAAACTACATGAAAACATGAATAATTCAGTGAAAATGACTGTAAACAGATGAGAACTTGTTTAGAACAGCTGAAAGAGAATCTCCAAGTCAGTTCTTAGTGTAGAAAAGGTAGCTAAGATAAGGAAAATCCTTAATTCGAGTTAAGATAACATCAAACACTGTATGAATCCTATATTCACTACTTAAAGGAGACTAGAGTGGTAAATGTGTGTTATACAAGGCAGAATACCATTGAAATAGAGAAAGAAACAAGTTTGGCAGCTTTGGAAAGCCTTACACTTCACTGAAATGTAGTACTACACTCTATAACACAGTTGAGAGACAATGTTCTCTAGCTCCCTCAGTTCATAACAGTGTGTAGGAAGTTGTTTGATAAGGTGGGCAAAGCTTATACTTGGGCCAGAAGGCAGAATATAGGAAACTACATGAAAACATGAATAATTCAGTGAAAATGACTGTAAACAGATGAGAACTTGTTTAGAACAGCTGAAAGAGAATCTCCAAGTCAGTTCTTAGTGTAGAAAAGGTAGCTAAGATAACGGAAATCCTTAATTCCAGTTAAGATCAAATGAAACACTCTATGAATCCTATATTCTTTACTTAAAGAGACTAGAGTGGTAAATGTGTGTTATACAAGGCAGAATACCATTGAAATAGAGAAACAAACACGTTCGGCAGCTTTGGAAAGCCTTACACTTCACTGAAATGTAGTACTACACTCTATAACACAGTTGAGAGACAATGTTCCCGAGCTGCCTCAGTTCATAACAGTGTGTAGGAAGTCGTTTGATAAAGTGGGCAAAGCTTATACTTGGGCCAGAAGGCAGAATATAGGAAACTACATGAAAACATAAATAATTCATTGAAAATGACTGTAAACACATGAGAACTTGTTTAGAACAGCTGAAAGAGAATCTCCAAGTCAGTTCTTAGTGTAGAAAAGGTAGCTAAGATCCGGGAAATCCTTAATTCGAGTTAAGATCACATGAAACACTGTATGAATCCTATATTCTTTACTTAAAGGAAACTAGAGTGGTAAATGTGTGTTATACAAGGCAGAATACCATTGAAATAGAGAAAGAAACACGTTCGGCAGCTTTGGAAAGCCTTACACTTCACTGAAATGTAGTACTACAGTCTATAACACAGTTGAGAGACAATGTTCCCTAGCTGCCTCAGTTCATAAAAGAGTGTAGGAAGGTGTTTGATAAAGTAGGCAAAGCTTATACTTGGGCCAGAAGGCAGAATATAGGAAACTACATGAAAACATGAATAATTCAGTGAAAATGACTGTAAACAGATGAGAACTTGTTTAGAACAGCTGAAAGAGAATCTCCAAGTCAGTTCTTAGTGTAGAAAAGTTAGCTAAGATAAGGAAAATCCTTAATTCGAGTTAAGATAACATCAAACACTGTATGAATCCTATATTCATTACTTAAAGGAGACTAGAGTGGTAAATGTGTGTTATACAAGGCAGAATACCATTGAAATAGAGAAAGAAACAAGTTCGGCAGCTTTGGAAAGCCTTACACTTCACTGAAATGTAGTACTACACTCTATAACACAGTTGAGAGACAATGTTCCCTAGCTGCCTCCGTTCATAACATAGTGTAGGAAGGTGTTTGATAAAGTAGGCAAAGCTTATACTTGGGCCAGAAGGCAGAATATAGGAAACTACATGAAAACATGAATAATTCAGTGAAAATGACTGTAAACAGATGAGAACTTGTTTAGAACAGCTGAAAGAGAAACTCCAAGTCAGTTCTTAGTGTAGAAAAGGTAGCTAAGATAAGGCAAATCCTTAATACCAGTTAAGATCCCATGAAACATTGTATGAATCCTATATTCTTTACTTAAAGGAAACTAGAGTGGTAAATGTGTGTTATACAAGGCAGAATACCATTGAAATAGAGAAACAAACACCTTCGGCAGCTTTGGAAAGCCTTACACTTCACTGAAATGTAGTACTACACTCTATAACACAGTTGAGAGACAATTTTCCCGAGCTGCCTCAGTTCATAACAGTGTGTAGGAAGTTGTTTGATAAAGTGGGCAAAGCTTATACTTGGGCCAGAAGGCAGAATATAGGAAACTACATGAAAACATGAATAATTCAGTGAAAATGACTGTAAACAGATGAGAACTTGTTTAGAACAGATGAAAGAGATTCTCCAAGTCAGTTCTTAGTGTAGAAAAGGTAGCTAAGATAAGGGATATCCTTAATACCAGTTAAGATCCCATGAAACATTGTATGAATCCTATATTCTTTACTTAAAGGAAACTAGAGTGGTAAATGTGTGTTATACAATGCAGAATACCATTGAAATAGAGAAAGAAACACTTTCGGCAGGTTTGGAAAGGCTTACACTTCACTGAAATGTAGTACTACACTCTATAACACAGTTGAGAGACAATGTTCCCTAGCTGCCTCAGTTCATAACAGAGTGTAGGAAGGTGTTTGGTAAAGTGGGCAAAGCTTATACTTGGGCCAGAAGGCAGAATATAGGAAACTACATGAAAACAAGAATAATTCAGTGAAAATGACTGTAAACAGATGAGAACTTGTTTAGAACAGCTGAAAGAGAATCTGCAACTCAGTTCTTAGTGTAGAAAAGGTAGCTAAGATAAGGAAAATCCTTAATTCGAGTTAAGATAACATCAAACACTGTATGAATCCTATATTCATTACTTAAAGGAGACTAGAGTGGTAAATGTGTGTTATACAAGGCAGAATACCATTGAAATAGAGAAAGAAACAAGTTTGGCAGCTTTGGAAAGCCTTACACTTCACTGAAATGTAGTACTACACTCTATAACACAGTTGAGAGACAATGTTCCCTAGCTCCCTCAGTTCATAACAGTGTGTAGGAAGTTGTTTGATAAGGTGGCCAAAGCTTATACTTGGGCCAGAAGGCAGAATATAGGAAACTACATGAAAACATGAATAATTCAGTGAAAATGACTGTAAACAGATGAGAACTTGTTTAGAACAGCTGAAAGAGAATCTCCAAGTCAGTTCTTAGTGTAGAAAAGGTAGCTAAGATAAGGGAAATCCTTAATTCGAGTTAAGATAACATCAAACACTGTATGAATCCTATATTCATTACTTAAAGGAGACTAGAGTGGTAAATGTGTGTTATACAAGGCAGAATACCATTGAAATAGAGAAAGAAACAAGTTCGGCAGCTTTGGAAAGCCTTACACTTCACTGAAATGTAGTACTACACTCTATAACACAGTTGAGAGACAATGTTCCTAGCTCCCTCAGTTCATAACAGTGTGTAGGAAGTTGTTTGATAAAGTGGGCAAAGCCTATCCTTGGGCCAGAAGGCAGAATATAGGAAACTACATGAAAACATGAATAATTCATTGAAAATGACTGTAAACACATGAGAACTTGTTTAGAACAGCTGAAAGAGAATCTACAAGTCAGTTCTTAGTGTAGAAAAGATAGCTAAGATCCGGGAAATCCTTAATTCGAGTTAAGATCACATGAAACACTGTATGAATCCTATATTCTTTACTAAAAGGAAACTAGAGTGTTAAATGTGTGTTATACAAGGCAGAATACCATTGAAATAGAGAAAGAAACACGTTCGGCAGCTTTGGAAAGTCTTACACTTCACTGAAATGTAGTACTACACTCTATAACACAGTTGAGAGACAATGTTCCCTAGCTCCCTCAGTTCATAACAGTGTGTAGGAACTTGTTTGATAAAGTGGCCAAAGCTTATACTTGGGCCAGAAGGCAGAATATAGGAAACTACATGAAAACATGAATAATTCAGTGAAAATGACTGTAAACAGATGAGAACTTGTTTAGAACAGCTGAAAGAGAATCTCCAAGTCAGTTCTTAGTATAGAAAAGGTAGCTAAGATAAGGAAAATCCTGAATTCGAGTTAAGATAACATCAAACACTGTATGAATCCTATATTCATTACTTAAAGGAGACTAGAGTGGTAAATGTGTGTTATACAAGGCAGAATACCATTGAAATAGAGAAAGAAACACGTTCGGCAGCTTTGAAAAGTCTTACACTTCACTGAAATGTAGTACTACACTCTATAACACAGTTGAGAGACAATTTTCCCGAGCTGCCTCAGTTCATAACAGTGTGTAGGAAGTTGTTTGATAAAGTGGGCAAAGCTTATACTTGGGCCAGAAGGCAGAATATAGGAAACTACATGAAAACATGAATAATTCAGTGAAAATGACTGTAAACAGATGAGAACTTGTTTAGAACAGATGAAAGAGATTCTCCAAGTCAGTTCTTAGTGTAGAAAAGGTAGCTAAGATAAGGGATATCCTTAATACCAGTTAAGATCCCATGAAACATTGTATGAATCCTATATTCTTTACTTAAAGGAAACTAGAGTGGTAAATGTGTGTTATACAATGCAGAATACCATTGAAATAGAGAAAGAAACACTTTCGGCAGGTTTGGAAAGGCTTACACTTCACTGAAATGTAGTACTACACTCTATAACACAGTTGAGAGACAATGTTCCCTAGCTGCCTCAGTTCATAACAGAGTGTAGGAAGGTGTTTGGTAAAGTGGGCAAAGCTTATACTTGGGCCAGAAGGCAGAATATAGGAAACTACATGAAAACAAGAATAATTCAGTGAAAATGACTGTAAACAGATGAGAACTTGTTTAGAACAGCTGAAAGAGAATCTGCAACTCAGTTCTTAGTGTAGAAAAGGTAGCTAAGATAAGGAAAATCCTTAATTCGAGTTAAGATAACATCAAACACTGTATGAATCCTATATTCATTACTTAAAGGAGACTAGAGTGGTAAATGTGTGTTATACAAGGCAGAATACCATTGAAATAGAGAAAGAAACAAGTTTGGCAGCTTTGGAAAGCCTTACACTTCACTGAAATGTAGTACTACACTCTATAACACAGTTGAGAGACAAAGTTCCCTAGCTCCCTCAGTTCATAACAGTGTGTAGGAAGTTGTTTGATAAGGTGGCCAAAGCTTATACTTGGGCCAGAAGGCAGAATATAGGAAACTACATGAAAACATGAATAATTCAGTGAAAATGACTGTAAACAGATGAGAACTTGTTTAGAACAGCTGAAAGAGAATCTCCAAGTCAGTTCTTAGTGTAGAAAAGGTAGCTAAGATAAGGGAAATCCTTAATTCGAGTTAAGATAACATCAAACACTTTATGAATCCTATATTCATTACTTAAAGGAGACTAGAGTGGTAAATGTGTGTTATACAAGGCAGAATACCATTGAAATAGAGAAAGAAACAAGTTCGGCAGCTTTGGAAAGCCTTACACTTCACTGAAATGTAGTACTACACTCTATAACACAGTTGAGAGACAATGTTCCCTAGCTCCCTCAGTTCATAACAGTGTGTAGGAACTTGTTTGATAAAGTGGCCAAAGCTTATACTTGGGCCAGAAGGCAGAATATAGGAAACTACATGAAAACATGAATAATTCAGTGAAAATGACTGTAAACAGATGAGAACTTGTTTAGAACAGCTGAAAGAGAATCTCCAAGTCAGTTCTTAGTGTAGAAAAGGTAGCTAAGATAAGGAAAATCCTTAATTCTAGTTAAGATAACATCAAACACTGTATGAATCCTATATTCATTACTTAAAGGAGACTAGAGTGGTAAATGTGTGTTATACAAGGCAGAATACCATTGAAATAGAGAAAGAAACAAGTTCGGCAGCTTTGGAAAGCCTTACACTTCACTGAAATGTAGTACTACACTCTATAACACAGTTGAGAGACAATGTTCCTAGCTCCCTCAGTTCATAACAGTGTGTAGGAAGTTGTTTGATAAAGTGGGCAAAGCTTATCCTTGGGCCAGAAGGCAGAATATAGGAAACTACATGAAAACATGAATAATTCATTGAAAATGACTGTAAACACATGAGAACTTGTTTAGAACAGCTGAAAGAGAATCTACAAGTCAGTTCTTAGTGTAGAAAAGATAGCTAAGATCCGGGAAATCCTTAATTCGAGTTAAGATCACATGAAACACTGTATGAATCCTATATTCTTTACTAAAAGGAAACTAGAGTGGTAAATGTGTGTTATACAAGGCAGAATACCATTGAAATAGAGAAAGAAACACGTTCGGCAGCTTTGGAAAGTCTTACACTTCACTGAAATGTAGTACTACACTCTATAGCACAGTTGAGAGACAATGTTCCCTAGCTGCCTCCGTTCATAACATAGTGTAGGAAGGTGTTTGATAAAGTAGGCAAAGCTTATACTTGGGCCAGAAGGCAGAATATAGGAAACTACATGAAAACATGAATAATTCAGTGAAAATGACTGTAAACAGATGAGAACTTGTTTAGAACAGCTGAAAGAGAAACTCCAAGTCAGTTCTTAGTGTAGAAAAGGTAGCTAAGATAAGGCAAATCCTTAATACCAGTTAAGATCCCATGAAACATTGTATGAATCCTATATTCTTTACTTAAAGGAAACTAGAGTGGTAAATGTGTGTTATACAAGGCAGAATACCATTGAAATAGAGAAAGAAACACTTTCGGCAGCTTTGGAAAGGCTTACACTTCACTGAAATGTAGTACTACACTCTATAACACAGTTGAGAGACAATGTTCCCTAGCTGCCTCAGTTCATAACAGAGTGTAGGAAGGTGGTTGATAAAGTGGCCAAAGCTTATACTTGGGCCAGAAGGCAGAATAGAGGAAACTACATGAAAACATGAATAATTCAGTGAAAATGACTGTAAACAGATGAGAACTTGTTTAGAACAGCTGAAAGAGAATCTCCAAGTCAGTTCTTAGTGTAGAAAAGGTAGCTAAGATAAGGAAAATCCTTAATTCGAGTTAAGATAACATCAAACACTGTATGAATCCTATATTCACTACTTAAAGGAGACTAGAGTGGTAAATGTGTGTTATACAAGGCAGAATACCATTGAAATAGAGAAAGAAACAAGTTTGGCAGCTTTGGAAAGCCTTACACTTCACTGAAATGTAGTACTACACTCTATAACACAGTTGAGAGACAATGTTCTCTAGCTCCCTCAGTTCATAACAGTGTGTAGGAAGTTGTTTGATAAGGTGGGCAAAGCTTATACTTGGGCCAGAAGGCAGAATATAGGAAACTACATGAAAACATGAATAATTCAGTGAAAATGACTGTAAACAGATGAGAACTTGTTTAGAACAGCTGAAAGAGAATCTCCAAGTCAGTTCTTAGTGTAGAAAAGGTAGCTAAGATAAGGGAAATCCTTAATTCCAGTTAAGATCAAATGAAACACTCTATGAATCCTATATTCTTTACTTAAAGAGACTAGAGTGGTAAATGTGTGTTATACAAGGCAGAATGCCATTGAAATAGAGAAACAAACACGTTCGGCAGCTTTGGAAAGCCTTACACTTCACTGAAATGTAGTACTACACTCTATAACACAGTTGAGAGACAATGTTCCCGAGCTGCCTCAGTTCATAACAGTGTGTAGGAAGTTGTTTGATAAAGTGGACAAAGCTTATACTTGGGCCAGAAGGCAGAATATAGGAAACTACATGAAAACATAAATAATTCATTGAAAATGACTGTAAACACATGAGAACTTGTTTAGAACAGCTGAAAGAGAATCTCCAAGTCAGTTCTTAGTGTAGAAAAGGTAGCTAAGATCCGGGAAATCCTTAATTCGAGTTAAGATCACATGAAACACTGTATGAATCCTATATTCTTTACTTAAAGGAAACTAGAGTGGTAAATGTGTGTTATACAAGGCAGAATACCATTGAAATAGAGAAAGAAACACGTTCGGCAGCTTTGGAAAGCCTTACACTTCACTGAAATGTAGTACTACAGTCTATAACACAGTTGAGAGACAATGTTCCCTAGCTGCCTCAGTTCATAAAAGAGTGTAGGAAGGTGTTTGATAAAGTAGGCAAAGCTTATACTTGGGCCAGAAGGCAGAATATAGGAAACTACATGAAAACATGAATAATTCAGTGAAAATGACTGTAAACAGATGAGAACTTGTTTAGAACAGCTGAAAGAGAATCTCCAAGTCAGTTCTTAGTGTAGAAAAGGTAGCTAAGATAAGGAAAATCCTTAATTCGAGTTAAGATAACATCAAACACTGTATGAATCCTATATTCATTACTTAAAGGAGACTAGAGTGGTAAATGTGTGTTATACAAGGCAGAATACCATTGAAATAGAGAAAGAAACAAGTTCGGCAGCTTTGGAAAGCCTTACACTTCACTGAAATGTAGTACTACACTCTATAACACAGTTGAGAGACAATGTTCCCTAGCTCCCTCAGTTCATAACAGTGTGTAGGAAGTTGTTTGATAAAGTGGCCAAAGCTTATACTTGGGCCAGAAGGCAGAATATAGGAAACTACATGAAAACATGAATAATTCAGTGAAAATGACTGTAAACAGATGAGAACTTGTTAAGAACTCCTGAAAGAGAATCTCCAAGTCAGTTCTTAGTGTAGAAAAGGTAGCTAAGATAAGGGAAATCCTTAATTCCAGTTAAGATCACATGAAACACTCTATTAATCCTATATTCTTTACTTAAAGGAAACTATAGTGGTAAATGTGTGTTATACAAGGCAGAATACCATTGAAATAGAGAAACAAACACGTTCGGCAGGTTTGGAAAGCCTTACACTTCACTGAAATGTAGTACTACACTCTATAACACAGTTGAGAGACAATGTTCCAGAGCTGCCTCAGTTCATAACAGAGTGTAGGAAGTTGTTTGATAAAGTGGGCAAAGCTTATACTTGGGCCAGAAGGCAGAATATAGGAAACTACATGAAAACATGAATAATTCAGTGAAAATGACTGTAAACAGATGAGAACTTGTTTAGAACAGTTGAAAGAGAATCTCCAAGTCAGTTCTTAGTGTAGAAAAGGTAGCTAAGATAAGGAAAATCCTTAATTCCAGTTAAGATAACATCAAACACTGTATGAATCCTATATTCATTACTTAAAGGAGACTAGAGTGGTAAATGTGTGTTATACAAGGCAGAATACCATTGAAATAGAGAAAGAAACAAGTTCGGCAGCTTTGGAAAGCCTTACACTTCACTGAAATGTAGTACTACACTCTATAACACAGTTGAGAGACAATGTTCCCTAGCTCCCTCAGTTCATAACAGTGTGTAGGAAGTTGTTTGATAAAGTGGGCAAAGCTTATACTTGGGCCAGAAGGCAGAATATAGGAAACTACATGAAAACATGAATAATTCAGTGAAAATGACTGTAAACCGATGAGAACTTGTTTTGAACAGACGAAAGAGATTCTCCAAGTCAGTTCTTAGTGTAGAAAAGGTAGCTAAATCCGGGAAATCCTTAATTCGAGTTAAGATAACATCAAACACTGTATGAATCCTATATTGTTTACTTAAAGGAGACTAGAGTGGTAAATGTGTGTTATATAAGGCAGAATACCATTGAAATAGAGAAAGAAACACGTTTGGCAGCTTTGGAAATCCTTACACTTCACTGAAATGTAGTACTACACTCTATAACACAGTTGAGAGACAATGTTCCTAGCTCCCTCAGTTCATAACAGTGTGTAGGAAGTTGTTTGATAAAGTGGGCAAAGCTTATACTTGGGCCAGAAGGCAGAATATAGGAAACTACATGAAAACATGAATAATTCATTGAAAATGACTGTAAACACATGAGAACTTGTTTAGAACAGCTGAAAGAGAATCTACAAGTCAGTTCTTAGTGTAGAAAAGATAGCTAAGATCCGGGAAATCCTTAATTCGAGTTAAGATCACATGAAACACTGTATGAATCCTATATTCTTTACTAAAAGGAAACTAGAGTGGTAAATGTGTGTTATACAAGGCAGAATACCATTGAAATAGAGAAACAAACACGTTCGGCAGCTTTGGAAAGTCTTACACTTCACTGAAATGTAGTACTACACTCTATAACACAGTTGAGAGACAATGTTCCCTAGCTGCCTCCGTTCATAACATAGTGTAGGAAGGTGTTTGATAAAGTAGGCAAAGCTTATACTTGGGCCAGAAGGCAGAATATAGGAAACTACATGAAAACATGAATAATTCAGTGAAAATGACTGTAAACAGATGAGAACTTGTTTAGAACAGCTGAAAGAGAAACTCCAAGTCAGTTCTTAGTGTAGAAAAGGTAGCTAAGATAAGGAAAATCCTTAATTCGAGTTAAGATAACATCAAACACTGTATGAATCCTATATTCACTACTTAAAGGAGACTAGAGTGGTAAATGTGTGTTATACAAGGCAGAATACCATTGAAATAGAGAAAGAAACAAGTTTGGCAGCTTTGGAAAGCCTTGCACTTCACTGAAATGTAGTACTACACTCTATAACACAGTTGAGAGACAATGTTCCCTATCTCCCTCAGTTCATAACAGTGTGTAGGAAGTTGTTTGATAAAGTGGCCAAAGCTTATACTTGGGCCAGAAGGCAGAATATAGGAAACTACATGAAAACATGAATAATTCATTGAAAATGACTGTAAACAGATGAGAACTTGTTTAGAACAGCTGAAAGAGAATCTCCAAGTCAGTTCTTAGTGTAGAAAAGGTGGCTAAGATAAGGGAAATCCTTAATTCCAGTTAAGATCACATGAAACACTCTATGAATCCTATATTCTTTACTTAAAGGAGACTAGAGTGGTAAATGTGTGTTATACAAGGCAGAATACCATTGAAATAGAGAAACAAACACGTTCGGCAGCTTTGGAAAGCCTTACACTTCACTGAAATGTAGTACTAAAGTCTATAACACAGTTGAGAGACAATGTTCCCTAGCTGCCTCAGTTCATAAAAGAGTGTAGGAAGGTGTTTGATAAAGTAGGCAAAGCTTATACTTGGGCCAGAAGGCAGAATATAGGAAACTACATGAAAACATGAATAATTCAGTGAAAATGACTGTAAACAGATGAGAACTTGTTTTGAACAGCTGAAAGAGAAACTCCAAGTCAGTTCTTAGTGTAGAAAAGGTAGCTAAGATAAGGCAAATCCTTAATACCAGTTAAGATCCCATGAAACATTGTATGAATCCTATATTCTTTACTTAAAGGAAACTAGAGTGGTAAATGTGTGTTATACAAGGCAGAATACCATTGAAATAGAGAAAGAAACACTTTCTGCAGCTTTGGAAAGGCTTACACTTCACTGAAATGTAGTACTACACTCTATAACACAGTTGAGAGACAATGTTCCCTAGCTGCCTCAGTTCATAACAGAGTGTAGGAAGGTGTTTGATAAAGTGGCCAAAGCTTATACTTGGGCCAGAAGGCAGAATAGAGGAAACTACATGAAAACATGAATAATTCAGTGAAAATGACTGTAAACAGATGAGAACTTGTTTAGAACAGCTGAAAGAGAATCTCCCAGTCAGTTCTTAGTGTAGAAAAGGTAGCTAAGATAAGGAAAATCCTTAATTTGAGTTAAGATGACATCAAACACTGTATGAATCCTATATTCACTACTTAAAGGAGACTAGAGTGGTAAATGTGTGTTATACAAGGCAGAATACCATTGAAATAGAGAAAGAAACAAGTTTGGCAGCTTTGGAAAGCCTGACACTTCACTGAAATGTAGTACTACACTCTATAACACAGTTAGAGACAATGTTCTCTAGCTCCCTCAGTTCATAACAGTGTGTAGGAAGTTGTTTGATAAAGTGGCCAAAGCTTATACTTGGGCCAGAAGGCAGAATATAGGAAACTACATGAAAACATGAATAATTCAGTGAAAATGACTGTAAACAGATGAGAACTTGTTTAGAACAGCTGAAAGAGAATCTCCAAGTCAGTTCTTAGTGTAGAAAAGGTAGCTAAGATAAGGAAAATCCTGAATTCGAGTTAAGATAACATCAAACACTGTATGAATCCTATATTCATTACTTAAAGGAGACTAGAGTGGTAAATGTGTGTTATACAAGGCAGAATACCATTGAAATAGAGAAAGAAACACGTTCGGCAGTTTTGGAAAGCCTTACACTACACTGAAATGTAGTACTACACTCTATAACACAGTTCAGAGACAATGTTCCCTAGCTCCCTCAGTTCATAACAGTGTGTAGGAAGTTGTTTGATAAGGTGGGCAAAGCTTATACTTGGGCCAGAAGGCAGAATATAGGAAACTACATGAAAACATGAATAATTCAGTGAAAATGACTGTAAACAGATGAGAACTTGTTTAGAACAGCTGAAAGAGAATCTCCAAGTCAGTTTTTAGTGTAGAAAAGGTAGCTAAGATAAGGGAAATCCTTAATTCCAGTTAAGATCAAATGAAACACTCTATGAAACCTATATTCTTTACTTAAAGGAGACTAGAGTGGTAAATGTGTGTTATACAAGGCAGAATACCATTGAAATAGAGAAACAAACAGGTTCGGCAGCTTTGGAAAGCCTTACACTTCACTGAAATGTAGTACTACACTCTATAACACAGTTGAGAGACAATGTTCCCGAGCTGCCTCAGTTCATAACAGTGTGTAGGAAGTTGTTTGATAAAGTGGGCAAAGCTTATACTTGGGCGAGAAGGCAGAATATAGGAAACTGCATGAAAACATAAATAATTCATTGAAAATGACTGTAAACACATGAGAACTTGTTTAGAACAGCTGAAAGAGAATCTCCAAGTCAGTTCTTAGTGTAGAAAAGGTAGCTAAGATCCGGGAAATCCTTAATTCGAGTTAAGATCACATGAAACACTGTATGAATCCTATATTCTTTACTTAAAGGAGACTAGAGTGGTAAATGTGTGTTATACAAGGCAGAATACCATTGAAATAGAGAAAGAAACACGTTCGGCAGCTTTGGAAAGCCTTACACTTCACTGAAATGTAGTACTACACTCTATAACACAGTTGAGAGACAATGTTCCCTAGCTCCCTCAGTTCATAACAGTGTGTAGGAAGTTGTTTGATAAAGTGGCCAAAGCTTATACTTGGGCCAGAAGGCAGAATATAGGAAACTACATGAAAACATGAATAATTCAGTGAAAATGACTGTAAACAGATGAGAACTTGTTTAGAACAGCTGAAAGAGAATCTCCAAGTCAGTTCTTAGTGTAGAAAAGGTAGCTAAGATAAGGAAAATCCTTAATTCGAGTTAAGATAACATCAAACACTGTATCAATCCTATATTCATTACTTAAAGGAGACTAGAGTGGTAAATGTGTGTTATACAAGGCAGAATACCATTGAAATAGAGAAAGAAACAAGTTTGGCAGCTTTGGAAAGCCTTACACTTCACTGAAATGTAGTACTACACTCTATAACACAGTTAGAGACAATGTTCTCTAGCTCCCTCAGTTCATAACAGTGTGTAGGAAGTTGTTTGATAAAGTGGCCAAAGCTTATACTTGGGCCAGAAGGCAGAATATAGGAAACTACATGAAAACATGAATAATTCAGTGAAAATGACTGTAAACAGATGAGAACTTGTTTAGAACAGCTGAAAGAGAATCTCCAAGTCAGTTCTTAGTGTAGAAAAGGTAGCTAAGATAAGGAAAATCCTGAATTCGAGTTAAGATAACATCAAACACTGTATGAATCCTATATTCATTACTTACAGGAGACTAGAGTGGTAAATGTGTGTTATACAAGGCAGAATACCATTGAAATAGAGAAAGAAACACGTTCGGCAGTTTTGGAAAGCCTTACACTACACTGAAATGTAGTACTACACTCTATAACACAGTTCAGAGACAATGTTCCCTAGCTCCCTCAGTTCATAACAGTGTGTAGGAAGTTGTTTGATAAGGTGGGCAAATCTTATACTTGGGCCAGAAGGCAGAATATAGGAAACTACATGAAAACATGAATAATTCAGTGAAAATGACTGTAAACAGATGAGAACTTGTTTAGAACAGCTGAAAGAGAATCTCCAAGTCAGTTCTTAGTGTAGAAAAGGTAGCTAAGATCCGGGAAATCCTTAATTCGAGTTAAGATCATATGAAACACTGTATGAATCCTATATTCTTTACTTAAAGGAGACTAGAGTGGTAAATGTGTGTTATACAAGGCAGAATACCATTGAAATAGAGAAAGAAACACGTTCGGCAGCTTTGGAAAGCCTTACACTTCACTGTAATGTAGTACTACACTCTATAACACAGTTGAGAGACAATGTTCCCTAGCTCCCTCAGTTCATAACAGTGTGTAGGAAGTTGTTTGATAAAGTGGCCAAAGCTTATACTTGGGACAGAAGGCAGAATATAGGAAACTACATGAAAACATGAATAATTCAGTGAAAATGACTGTAAACAGATGAGAACTTGTTTAGAACAGCTGAAAGAGAATCTCCAAGTCAGTTCTTAGTGTAGAAAAGGTAGCTAAGATAAGGAAAATCCTTAATTCGAGTTAAGATAACATCAAACACTGTATCAATCCTATATTCATTACTTAAAGGAGACTAGAGTGTTAAATGTGTGTTATACAAGGCAGAATACCATTAAAATAGAGAAAGAAACAAGTTCGGCAGCTTTGGAAAGCCTTACACTTCACTGAAATGTAGTACTACACTCTATAACACAGTTGAGAGACAATGTTCCCTAGCTGCCTCAGTTCATAACAGAGTGTAAGAAGGTGTTTGATAAAGTAGGCAAAGCTTATACTTGGGCCAGAAGGCAGAATATAGGAAACTACATGAAAACATGAATAATTCAGTGAAAATAACTGTAAACAGATGAGAACTTGTTTAGAACAGCTGAAAGAGAATCTCCAAGTCAGTTCTTAGTGTAGAAAAGGTAGCTAAGATCCGGGAAATCCTTAATTCGAGTTAAGATCACATGAAACACTGTATGAATCCTATATTCTTTACTTAAAGGAAACTAGAGTGGTAAATGTGTGTTATACAAGGCAGAATACCATTGAAATAGAGAAAGAAACACGTTCGGCAGCTTTGGAAAGGCTTACACTTCACTGAAATGTAGTACTACACTCTATAAAACAGTTGAGAGACAACGTTCCCTAGCTCCCGCAGTTCATAACAGTGTGTAGGAAGTTGTTTGATAAAGTGGCCAAAGCTTATACTTGGGGAAGAAGGCAGAATATAGGAAACTACATGAAAACATGAATAATTCAGTGAAAATGACTGTAAACAGATGAGAACTTGTTTAGAACAGCTGAAAGAGAATCTCCAAGTCAGTTCTTAGTGTAGAAAAGGTAGCTAAGATAAGGGAAATCCTTAATTCCAGTTAAGATCACATGAAACACTCTATGAATCCTATATTCTTTACTTAAAGGAGACTAGAGTGGTAAATGTGTGTTATACAAGGCAGAATACCATTGAAATAGAGAAACAAACACGTTCGGCAGCTTTGGAAAGGCTTACACTTCACTGAAATGTAGTACTACACTCTATAACACAGTTGAGAGACAATGTTCCCTAGCTGCCTCAGTTCATAACAGTGTGTAGGAAGTTGTTTGATAAAGTGGCCAAAGCTTATACTTGGGACAGAAGGCAGAATATAGGAAACTACATGAAAACATGAATAATTCAGTGAAAATGACTGTAAACAGATGAGAACTTGTTTAGAACAGCTGAAAGAGAATCTCCAAGTCAGTTCTTAGTGTAGAAAAGGTAGCTAAGATAAGGAAAATCCTTAATTCGAGTTAAGATAACATCAAACACTGTATGAATCCTATATTCATTACTTAAAGGAGACTAGAGTGGTAAATGTGTGTTATACAAGGCAGAATACCATTGAAATAGAGAAAGAAACAAGTTCGGCAGCTTTGGAAAGCCTTACACTTCACTGAAATGTAGTACTACACTCTATAACACAGTTGAGAGACAATGTTCCCTAGCTGCCTCAGTTCATAACAGTGTGTAGGAAGTTGTTTGATAAAGTGGCTAAAGCTTATACTTGGGACAGAAGGCAGAATATAGGAAACTACATGAAAACATGAATAATTCAGTGAAAATGACTGTAAACAGATGAGAACTTGTTTAGAACAGCTGAAAGAGAATCTCCAAGTCAGTTCTTAGTGTAGAAAAGGTAGCTAAGATAAGGGAAATCCTTAATTTGAGTTAAGATAACATCAAACACTGTATGAATCTTATATTCATTACTTAAAGGAGACTAGAGTGGTAAATGTGTGTTATACAAGGCAGAATACCATTGAAATTGAGAAAGAAACAAGTTCCGCAGCTTTGGAAAGCCTTACACTTCACTGAAATGTAGTACTACACTCTATAACACAGTTGAGAGACAATGTTCCCTAGCTGCCTCAGTTCATAACAGAGTGTAAGAAGGTGTTTGATAAAGTAGGCAAAGCTTATACTTGGGCCAGAAGGCAGAATACAGGAAACTACATGAAAACATGAATAATTCAGTGAAAATAACTGTAAACAGATGAGAACTTGTTTAGAACAGCTGAAAGAGAATCTCCAAGTCAGTTCTTAGTGTAGAAAAGGTAGCTAAGATCCGGGAAATCCTTAATTCGAGTTAAGATCACATGAAACACTGTATGAATCCTATATTCTTTACTTAAAGGAAACTAGAGTGGTAAATGTGTGTTATACAAGGCAGAATACCATTGAAATAGAGAAAGAAACACGTTCGGCAGCTTTGGAAAGGCTTACACTTCACTGAAATGTAGTACTACACTCTATAACACAGTTGAGAGACAACGTTCCCTAGCTCCCGCAGTTCATAACAGTGTGTAGGAAGTTGTTTGATAAAGTGGCCAAAGCTTATACTTGGGGAAGAAGGCAGAATATAGGAAACTACATGAAAACATGAATAATTCAGTGAAAATGACTGTAAACAGATGAGAACTTGTTTAGAACAGCTGAAAGAGAATCTCCAAGTCAGTTCTTAGTGTAGAAAAGGTAGCTAAGATAAGGGAAATCCTTAATTCCAGTTAAGATCACATGAAACACTCTATGAATCCTATATTCTTTACTTAAAGGAGACTAGAGTGGTAAATGTGTGTTATACAAGGCAGAATACCATTGAAATAGAGAAACAAACAGGTTCGGCAGCTTTGGAAAGCCTTACACTTCACTGAAATGTAGTACTACACTCTATAACACAGTTGAGAGACAATGTTCCCGAGCTGCCTCAGTTCATAACAGTGTGTAGGAAGTTGTTTGATAAAGTGGGCAAAGCTTATACTTGGGCGAGAAGGCAGAATATAGGAAACTGCATGAAAACATAAATAATTCATTGAAAATGACTGTAAACACATGAGAACTTGTTTAGAACAGCTGAAAGAGAATCTCCAAGTCAGTTCTTAGTGTAGAAAAGGTAGCTAAGATCCGGGAAATCCTTAATTCGAGTTAAGATCACATGAAACACTGTATGAATCCTATATTCTTTACTTAAAGGAGACTAGAGTGGTAAATGTGTGTTATACAAGGCAGAATACCATTGAAATAGAGAAAGAAACACGTTCGGCAGCTTTGGAAAGCCTTACACTTCACTGAAATGTAGTACTACACTCTATAACACAGTTGAGAGACAATGTTCCCTAACTCCCTCAGTTCATAACAGTGTGTAGGAAGTTGTTTGATAAAGTGGCCAAAGCTTATACTTGGGCCAGAAGGCAGAATATAGGAAACTACATGAAAACATGAATAATTCAGTGAAAATGACTGTAAACAGATGAGAACTTGTTTAGAACAGCTGAAAGAGAATCTCCAAGTCAGTTCTTAGTGTAGAAAAGGTAGCTAAGATAAGGAAAATCCTTAATTCGAGTTAAGATAACATCAAACACTGTATCAATCCTATATTCATTACTTAAAGGAGACTAGAGTGGTAAATGTGTGTTATACAAGGCAGAATACCATTGAAATAGAGAAAGAAACAAGTTTGGCAGCTTTGGAAAGCCTTACACTTCACTGAAATGTAGTACTACACTCTATAACACAGTTAGAGACAATGTTCTCTAGCTCCCTCAGTTCATAACAGTGTGTAGGAAGTTGTTTGATAAAGTGGCCAAAGCTTATACTTGGGCCAGAAGGCAGAATATAGGAAACTACATGAAAACATGAATAATTCAGTGAAAATGACTGTAAACAGATGAGAACTTGTTTAGAACAGCTGAAAGAGAATCTCCAAGTCAGTTCTTAGTGTAGAAAAGGTAGCTAAGATAAGGAAAATCCTGAATTCGAGTTAAGATAACATCAAACACTGTATGAATCCTATATTCATTACTTACAGGAGACTAGAGTGGTAAATGTGTGTTATACAAGGCAGAATACCATTGAAATAGAGAAAGAAACACGTTCGGCAGTTTTGGAAAGCCTTACACTACACTGAAATGTAGTACTACACTCTATAACACAGTTCAGAGACAATGTTCCCTAGCTCCCTCAGTTCATAACAGTGTGTAGGAAGTTGTTTGATAAGGTGGGCAAATCTTATACTTGGGCCAGAAGGCAGAATATAGGAAACTACATGAAAACATGAATAATTCAGTGAAAATGACTGTAAACAGATGAGAACTTGTTTAGAACAGCTGAAAGAGAATCTCCAAGTCAGTTCTTAGTGTAGAAAAGGTAGCTAAGATCCGGGAAATCCTTAATTCGAGTTAAGATCATATGAAACACTGTATGAATCCTATATTCTTTACTTAAAGGAGACTAGAGTGGTAAATGTGTGTTATACAAGGCAGAATACCATTGAAATAGAGAAAGAAACACGTTCGGCAGCTTTGGAAAGCCTTACACTTCACTGAAATGTAGTACTACACTCTATAACACAGTTGAGAGACAATGTTCCCTAGCTCCCTCAGTTCATAACAGTGTGTAGGAAGTTGTTTGATAAAGTGGCCAAAGCTTATACTTGGGACAGAAGGCAGAATATAGGAAACTACATGAAAACATGAATAATTCAGTGAAAATGACTGTAAACAGATGAGAACTTGTTTAGAACAGCTGAAAGAGAATCTCCAAGTCAGTTCTTAGTGTAGAAAAGGTAGCTAAGATAAGGAAAATCCTTAATTCGAGTTAAGATAACATCAAACACTGTATCAATCCTATATTCATTACTTAAAGGAGACTAGAGTGTTAAATGTGTGTTATACAAGGCAGAATACCATTAAAATAGAGAAAGAAACAAGTTCGGCAGCTTTGGAAAGCCTTACACTTCACTGAAATGTAGTACTACACTCTATAACACAGTTGAGAGACAATGTTCCCTAGCTGCCTCAGTTCATAACAGAGTGTAAGAAGGTGTTTGATAAAGTAGGCAAAGCTTATACTTGGGCCAGAAGGCAGAATATAGGAAACTACATGAAAACATGAATAATTCAGTGAAAATAACTGTAAACAGATGAGAACTTGTTTAGAACAGCTGAAAGAGAATCTCCAAGTCAGTTCTTAGTGTAGAAAAGGTAGCTAAGATCCGGGAAATCCTTAATTCGAGTTAAGATCACATGAAACACTGTATGAATCCTATATTCTTTACTTAAAGGAAACTAGAGTGGTAAATGTGTGTTATACAAGGCAGAATACCATTGAAATAGAGAAAGAAACACGTTCGGCAGCTTTGGAAAGGCTTACACTTCACTGAAATGTAGTACTACACTCTATAAAACAGTTGAGAGACAACGTTCCCTAGCTCCCGCAGTTCATAACAGTGTGTAGGAAGTTGTTTGATAAAGTGGCCAAAGCTTATACTTGGGACAGAAGGCAGAATATAGGAAACTACATGAAAACATGAATAATTCAGTGAAAATGACTGTAAACAGATGAGAACTTGTTTAGAACAGCTGAAAGAGAATCTCCAAGTCAGTTCTTAGTGTAGAAAAGGTAGCTAAGATAAGGAAAATCCTTAATTCGAGTTAAGATAACATCAAACACTGTATGAATCCTATATTCATTACTTAAAGGAGACTAGAGTGGTAAATGTGTGTTATACAAGGCAGAATACCATTGAAATAGAGAAAGAAACAAGTTCGGCAGCTTTGGAAAGCCTTACACTTCACTGAAATGTAGTACTACACTCTATAACACAGTTGAGAGACAATGTTCCCTAGCTGCCTCAGTTCATAACAGTGTGTAGGAAGTTGTTTGATAAAGTGGCTAAAGCTTATACTTGGGACAGAAGGCAGAATATAGGAAACTACATGAAAACATGAATAATTCAGTGAAAATGACTGTAAACAGATGAGAACTTGTTTAGAACAGCTGAAAGAGAATCTCCAAGTCAGTTCTTAGTGTAGAAAAGGTAGCTAAGATAAGGGAAATCCTTAATTTGAGTTAAGATAACATCAAACACTGTATGAATCTTATATTCATTACTTAAAGGAGACTAGAGTGGTAAATGTGTGTTATACAAGGCAGAATACCATTGAAATTGAGAAAGAAACAAGTTCCGCAGCTTTGGAAAGCCTTACACTTCACTGAAATGTAGTACTACACTCTATAACACAGTTGAGAGACAATGTTCCCTAGCTGCCTCAGTTCATAACAGAGTGTAAGAAGGTGTTTGATAAAGTAGGCAAAGCTTATACTTGGGCCAGAAGGCAGAATACAGGAAACTACATGAAAACATGAATAATTCAGTGAAAATAACTGTAAACAGATGAGAACTTGTTTAGAACAGCTGAAAGAGAATCTCCAAGTCAGTTCTTAGTGTAGAAAAGGTAGCTAAGATCCGGGAAATCCTTAATTCGAGTTAAGATCACATGAAACACTGTATGAATCCTATATTCTTTACTTAAAGGAAACTAGAGTGGTAAATGTGTGTTATACAAGGCAGAATACCATTGAAATAGAGAAAGAAACACGTTCGGCAGCTTTGGAAAGGCTTACACTTCACTGAAATGTAGTACTACACTCTATAACACAGTTGAGAGACAACGTTCCCTAGCTCCCGCAGTTCATAACAGTGTGTAGGAAGTTGTTTGATAAAGTGGCCAAAGCTTATACTTGGGGAAGAAGGCAGAATATAGGAAACTACATGAAAACATGAATAATTCAGTGAAAATGACTGTAAACAGATGAGAACTTGTTTAGAACAGCTGAAAGAGAATCTCCAAGTCAGTTCTTAGTGTAGAAAAGGTAGCTAAGATAAGGGAAATCCTTAATTCCAGTTAAGATCACATGAAACACTCTATGAATCCTATATTCTTTACTTAAAGGAGACTAGAGTGGTAAATGTGTGTTATACAAGGCAGAATACCATTGAAATAGAGAAACAAACACGTTCGGCAGCTTTGGAAAGGCTTACACTACACTGAAATGTAGTACTACACTCTATAACACAGTTGAGAGACAATGTTCCCTAGCTGCCTCAGTTCATAACAGTGTGTAGGAAGTTGTTTGATAAAGTGGCCAAAGCTTATACTTGGGACAGAAGGCAGAATATAGGAAACTACATGAAAACATGAATAATTCAGTGAAAATGACTGTAAACAGATGAGAACTTGTTTAGAACAGCTGAAAGAGAATCTCCAAGTCAGTTCTTAGTGTAGAAAAGGTAGCTAAGATAAGGGAAATCCTTAATTCGAGTTAAGATAACATCAAAAACTGTATGAATCCTATATTCATTACTTAAAGGAGACTAGCGTGGTAAATGTGTGTTATACAAGGCAGAATACCATTGAAATAGAGAAAGAAACAAGTTCGGCAGCTTTGGAAAGCCTTACACTTCACTGAAATGTAGTACTACACTCTATAACACAGTTGAGAGACAATGTTCCCTAGCTCCCTCAGTTCATAACAGAGTGTATTAAGGTGTTTGATAAAGTAGGCAAAGCTTATACTTGGGCCAGAAGGCAGAATATAGGAAACTACATGAAAACATGAATAATTCAGTGAAAATGACTGTAAACAGATGAGAACTTGTTTAGTACAGCTGAAAGAGAATCTCCAAGTCAGTTCTTAGTGTAGAAAAGGTAGCTAAGATAAGGAAAATCCTTAATTCGAGTTAAGATAACATCAAACACTGTATGAATTCTATATTCATTACTTAAAGGAGACTAGAGTGGTAAATGTGTGTTATACAAGGCAGAATACCATTGAAATAGAGAAAGAAACAAGTTCGGCAGCTTTGTAAAGCCTTACACTTCACTGAAATGTAGTACTACACTCTATAACACAGTTGAGAGACAATGTTCCCTAGCTCCCTCAGTTCATAACAGTGTGTAGGAAGTTGTTTGATAAAGTGGCCAAAGCTTATACTTGGGCCAGAAGGCAGAATATAGGAAACTACATGAAAACATGAATAATTCAGTGAAAATGACTGTAAACAGTTGAGAACTTGTTTAGAACAGCTGAAAGAGAATCTCCAAGTCAGTTCTTAGTGTGGAAAAGGTAGCTAAGATAAGGGAAATCCTTAATTCCAGTTAAGATCACATGAAACACTGTATGAATCCTATATTCTTTACTTAAAGGAGACTAGAGTGGTAAATGTGTGTTATACAAGGCAGAATACCATTGAAATAGAGAAAGAAACACGTTCGGCAGCTTTGGAAAGCCTTACACTTCACTGAAATGTAGTACTGCACTCTATAACACAGTTGAGAGACAATGTTCCCGAGCTGCCTCAGTTCATAACAGTGTGTAGGAAGTTGTTTGATAAAGTGGGCAAAGCTTATACTTGGGCCAGAAGGCAGAATATAGGAAACTACATGAAAACATGAATAATTCATTGAAAATGACTGTAAACACATGAGAACTTGTTTAGAACAGCTGAAAGAGAATCTACAAGTCAGTTCTTAGTGTAGAAAAGATAGCTAAGATCCGGGAAATCCTTAATTCGAGTTAAGATCACATGAAACACTGTATGAATCCTATATTCTTTACTAAAAGGTAACTAGAGTGGTAAATGTGTGTTATACAAGGCAGAATACCATTGAAATAGAGAAACAAACACGTTCGGCAGCTTTGGAAAGTCTTACACTTCACTGAAATGTAGTACTACACTCTATAACACAGTTGAGAGACAATGTTCCATAGCTGCCTCCGTTCATAACATAGTGTAGGAAGGTGTTTGATAAAGTAGGCAAAGCTTATACTTGGGCCAGAAGGCAGAATATAGGAAACTACATGAAAACATGAATAATTCAGTGAAAATGACTGTAAACAGATGAGAACTTGTTTAGAACAGCTGAAAGAGAAACTCCAAGTCAGTTCTTAGTGTAGAAAAGGTAGCTAAGATAAGGAAAATCCTTAATTCGAGTTAAGATAACATCAAACACTGTATGAATCCTATATTCACTACTTAAAGGAGACTAGAGTGGTAAATGTGTGTTATACAAGGCAGAATACCATTGAAATAGAGAAAGAAACAAGTTTGGCAGCTTTGGAAAGCCTTACACTTCACTGAAATGTAGTACTACACTCTATAACACAGTTGAGAGACAATGTTCTCTAGCTCCCTCAGTTCATAACAGTGTGTAGGAAGTTGTTTGATAAGGTGGGCAAAGCTTATACTTGGGCCAGAAGGCAGAATATAGGAAACTACATGAAAACATGAATAATTCAGTGAAAATGACTGTAAACAGATGAGAACTTGTTTAGAACAGCTGAAAGAGAATCTCCAAGTCAGTTCTTAGTGTAGAAAAGGTAGCTAAGATAAGGGAAATCCTTAATTCCAGTTAAGATCAAATGAAACACTCTATGAATCCTATATTCTTTACTTAAAGAGACTAGAGTGGTAAATGTGTGTTATACAAGGCAGAATGCCATTGAAATAGAGAAACAAACACGTTCGGCAGCTTTGGAAAGCCTTACACTTCACTGAAATGTAGTACTACACTCTATAACACAGTTGAGAGACAATGTTCCCGAGCTGCCTCAGTTCATAACAGTGTGTAGGAAGTTGTTTGATAAAGTGGGCAAAGCTTATACTTGGGCCAGAAGGCAGAATATAGGAAACTACATGAAAACATAAATAATTCATTGAAAATGACTGTAAACACATGAGAACTTGTTTAGAACAGCTGAAAGAGAATCTCCAAGTCAGTTCTTAGTGTAGAAAAGGTAGCTAAGATCCGGGAAATCCTTAATTCGAGTTAAGATCACATGAAACACTGTATGAATCCTATATTCTTTACTTAAAGGAAACTAGAGTGGTAAATGTGTGTTATACAAGGCAGAATACCATTGAAATAGAGAAAGAAACACGTTCGGCAGCTTTGGAAAGCCTTACACTTCACTGAAATGTAGTACTACAGTCTATAACACAGTTGAGAGACAATGTTCCCTAGCTGCCTCAGTTCATAAAAGAGTGTAGGAAGGTGTTTGATAAAGTAGGCAAAGCTTATACTTGGGCCAGAAGGCAGAATATAGGAAACTACATGAAAACATGAATAATTCAGTGAAAATGACTGTAAACAGATGAGAACTTGTTTAGAACAGACGAAAGAGATTCTCCAAGTCAGTTCTTAGTGTAGAAAAGGTAGCTAAATCCGGGAAATCCTTAATTCGAGTTAAGATAACATCAAACACTGTATGAATCCTATATTGTTTACTTAAAGGAGACTAGAGTGGTAAATGTGTGTTATATAAGGCAGAATACCATTGAAATAGAGAAAGAAACACGTTTGGCAGCTTTGGAAATCCTTACACTTCACTGAAATGTAGTACTACACTCTATAACACAGTTGAGAGACAATGTTCCTAGCTCCCTCAGTTCATAACAGTGTGTAGGAAGTTGTTTGATAAAGTGGGCAAAGCTTATACTTGGGCCAGAAGGCAGAATATAGGAAACTACATGAAAACATGAATAATTCATTGAAAATGACTGTAAACACATGAGAACTTGTTTAGAACAGCTGAAAGAGAATCTACAAGTCAGTTCTTAGTGTAGAAAAGATAGCTAAGATCCGGGAAATCCTTAATTCGAGTTAAGATCACATGAAACACTGTATGAATCCTATATTCTTTACTAAAAGGAAACTAGAGTGGTAAATGTGTGTTATACAAGGCAGAATACCATTGAAATAGAGAAACAAACACGTTCGGCAGCTTTGGAAAGTCTTACACTTCACTGAAATGTAGTACTACACTCTATAACACAGTTGAGAGACAATGTTCCCTAGCTGCCTCCGTTCATAACATAGTGTAGGAAGGTGTTTGATAAAGTAGGCAAAGCTTATACTTGGGCCAGAAGGCAGAATATAGGAAACTACATGAAAACATGAATAATTCAGTGAAAATGACTGTAAACAGATGAGAACTTGTTTAGAACAGCTGAAAGAGAATCTCCAAGTCAGTTCTTAGTGTAGAAAAGGTAGCTAAGATAAGGAAAATCCTTAATTCGAGTTAAGATAACATCAAACACTGTATGAATCCTATATTCATTACTTAAAGGAGACTAGAGTGGTAAATGTGTGTTATACAAGGCAGAATACCATTGAAATAGAGAAAGAAACAAGTTCGGCAGCTTTGGAAAGCCTTACACTTCACTGAAATGTAGTACTACACTCTATAACACAGTTGAGAGACAATGTTCCCTAGCTCCCTCAGTTCATAACAGTGTGTAGGAAGTTGTTTGATAAAGTGGGCAAAGCTTATACTTGGGCCAGAAGGCAGAATATAGGAAACTACATGAAAACATGAATAATTCAGTGAAAATGACTGTAAACCGATGAGAACTTGTTTAGAACAGACGAAAGAGATTCTCCAAGTCAGTTCTTAGTGTAGAAAAGGTAGCTAAATCCGGGAAATCCTTAATTCGAGTTAAGATAACATCAAACACTGTATGAATCCTATATTGTTTACTTAAAGGAGACTAGAGTGGTAAATGTGTGTTATATAAGGCAGAATACCATTGAAATAGAGAAAGAAACACGTTTGGCAGCTTTGGAAATCCTTACACTTCACTGAAATGTAGTACTACACTCTATAACACAGTTGAGAGACAATGTTCCTAGCTCCCTCAGTTCATAACAGTGTGTAGGAAGTTGTTTGATAAAGTGGGCAAAGCTTATACTTGGGCCAGAAGGCAGAATATAGGAAACTACATGAAAACATGAATAATTCATTGAAAATGACTGTAAACACATGAGAACTTGTTTAGAACAGCTGAAAGAGAATCTACAAGTCAGTTCTTAGTGTAGAAAAGATAGCTAAGATCCGGGAAATCCTTAATTCGAGTTAAGATCACATGAAACACTGTATGAATCCTATATTCTTTACTAAAAGGAAACTAGAGTGGTAAATGTGTGTTATACAAGGCAGAATACCATTGAAATAGAGAAACAAACACGTTCGGCAGCTTTGGAAAGTCTTACACTTCACTGAAATGTAGTACTACACTCTATAACACAGTTGAGAGACAATGTTCCCTAGCTGCCTCCGTTCATAACATAGTGTAGGAAGGTGTTTGATAAAGTAGGCAAAGCTTATACTTGGGCCAGAAGGCAGAATATAGGAAACTACATGAAAACATGAATAATTCAGTGAAAATGACTGTAAACAGATGAGAACTTGTTTAGAACAGCTGAAAGAGAATCTCCAAGTCAGTTCTTAGTGTAGAAAAGGTAGCTAAGATCCGGGAAATCCTTAATTCGAGTTAAGATCACATGAAACACTGTATGAATCCTATATTCTTTACTTAAAGGAAACTAGAGTGGTAAATGTGTGTTATACAAGGCAGAATACCATTGAAATAGAGAAAGAAACACGTTCGGCAGCTTTGGAAAGCCTTACACTTCACTGAAATGTAGTACTACAGTCTATAACACAGTTGAGAGACAATGTTCCCTAGCTGCCTCAGTTCATAAAAGAGTGTAGGAAGGTGTTTGATAAAGTAGGCAAAGCTTATACTTGGGCCAGAAGGCAGAATATAGGAAACTACATGAAAACATGAATAATTCAGTGAAAATGACTGTAAACAGATGAGAACTTGTTTAGAACAGCTGAAAGAGAATCTCCAAGTCAGTTCTTAGTGTAGAAAAGGTAGCTAAGATAAGGAAAATCCTTAATTCGAGTTAAGATAACATCAAACACTGTATGAATCCTATATTCATTACTTAAAGGAGACTAGAGTGGTAAATGTGTGTTATACAAGGCAGAATACCATTGAAATAGAGAAAGAAACAAGTTCGGCAGCTTTGGAAAGCCTTACACTTCACTGAAATGTAGTACTACACTCTATAACACAGTTGAGAGACAATGTTCCCTAGCTCCCTCAGTTCATAACAGTGTGTAGGAAGTTGTTTGATAAAGTGGGCAAAGCTTATACTTGGGCCAGAAGGCAGAATATAGGAAACTACATGAAAACATGAATAATTCAGTGAAAATGACTGTAAACCGATGAGAACTTGTTTAGAACAGACGAAAGAGATTCTCCAAGTCAGTTCTTAGTGTAGAAAAGGTAGCTAAATCCGGGAAATCCTTAATTCGAGTTAAGATAACATCAAACACTGTATGAATCCTATATTGTTTACTTAAAGGAGACTAGAGTGGTAAATGTGTGTTATATAAGGCAGAATACCATTGAAATAGAGAAAGAAACACGTTTGGCAGCTTTGGAAATCCTTACACTTCACTGAAATGTAGTACTACACTCTATAACACAGTTGAGAGACAATGTTCCTAGCTCCCTCAGTTCATAACAGTGTGTAGGAAGTTGTTTGATAAAGTGGGCAAAGCTTATACTTGGGCCAGAAGGCAGAATATAGGAAACTACATGAAAACATGAATAATTCATTGAAAATGACTGTAAACACATGAGAACTTGTTTAGAACAGCTGAAAGAGAATCTACAAGTCAGTTCTTAGTGTAGAAAAGATAGCTAAGATCCGGGAAATCCTTAATTCGAGTTAAGATCACATGAAACACTGTATGAATCCTATATTCTTTACTAAAAGGAAACTAGAGTGGTAAATGTGTGTTATACAAGGCAGAATACCATTGAAATAGAGAAACAAACACGTTCGGCAGCTTTGGAAAGTCTTACACTTCACTGAAATGTAGTACTACACTCTATAACACAGTTGAGAGACAATGTTCCCTAGCTGCCTCCGTTCATAACATAGTGTAGGAAGGTGTTTGATAAAGTAGGCAAAGCTTATACTTGGGCCAGAAGGCAGAATATAGGAAACTACATGAAAACATGAATAATTCAGTGAAAATGACTGTAAACAGATGAGAACTTGTTTAGAACAGCTGAAAGAGAAACTCCAAGTCAGTTCTTAGTGTAGAAAAGGTAGCTAAGATAAGGCAAATCCTTAATACCAGTTAAGATCCCATGAAACATTGTATGAATCCTATATTCTTTACTTAAAGGAAACTAGAGTGGTAAATGTGTGTTATACAAGGCAGAATACCATTGAAATAGAGAAAGAAACACTTTCGGCAGCTTTGGAAAGGCTTACACTTCACTGAAATGTAGTACTACACTCTATAACACAGTTGAGAGACAATGTTCCCTAGCTGGCTCAGTTCATAACAGAGTGTAGGAAGGTGTTTGATAAAGTGGCCAAAGCTTATACTTGGGCCAGAAGGCAGAATAGAGGAAACTACATGAAAACATGAATAATTCAGTGAAAATGACTGTAAACAGATGAGAACTTGTTTAGAACAGCTGAAAGAGAATCTCCAAGTCAGTTCTTAGTGTAGAAAAGGTAGCTAAGATAAGGAAAATCCTTAATTCGAGTTAAGATAACATCAAACACTGTATGAATCCTATATTCACTACTTAAAGGAGACTAGAGTGGTAAATGTGTGTTATACAAGGCAGAATACCATTGAAATAGAGAAACAAACACGTTCGGCAGCTTTGGAAAGCCTTACACTTCACTGAAATGTAGTACTAAAGTCTATAACACAGTTGAGAGACAATGTTCCCTAGCTGCCTCAGTTCATAAAAGAGTGTAGGAAGGTGTTTGATAAAGTAGGCAAAGCTTATACTTGGGCCAGAAGGCAGAATATAGGAAACTACATGAAAACATGAATAATTCAGTGAAAATGACTGTAAACAGATGAGAACTTGTTTAGAACAGCTGAAAGAGAAACTCCAAGTCAGTTCTTAGTGTAGAAAAGGTAGCTAAGATAAGGCAAATCCTTAATACCAGTTAAGATCCCATGAAACATTGTATGAATCCTATATTCTTTACTTAAAGGAAACTAGAGTGGTAAATGTGTGTTATACAAGGCAGAATACCATTGAAATAGAGAAAGAAACACTTTCGGCAGCTTTGGAAAGGCTTACACTTCACTGAAATGTAGTACTACACTCTATAACACAGTTGAGAGACAATGTTCCCTAGCTGCCTCAGTTCATAACAGAGTGTAGGAAGGTGTTTGATAAAGTGGCCAAAGCTTATACTTGGGCCAGAAGGCAGAATAGAGGAAACTACATGAAAACATGAATAATTCAGTGAAAATGACTGTAAACAGATGAGAACTTGTTTAGAACAGCTGAAAGAGAATCTCCAAGTCAGTTCTTAGTGTAGAAAAGGTAGCTAAGATAAGGAAAATCCTTAATTCGAGTTAAGATGACATCAAACACTGTATGAATCCTATATTCACTACTTAAAGGAGACTAGAGTGGTAAATGTGTGTTATACAAGGCAGAATACCATTGAAATAGAGAAAGAAACAAGTTTGGCAGCTTTGGAAAGCCTTACACTTCACTGAAATGTAGTACTACACTCTATAACACAGTTAGAGACAATGTTCTCTAGCTCCCTCAGTTCATAACAGTGTGTAGGAAGTTGTTTGATAAAGTGGCCAAAGCTTATACTTGGGCCAGAAGGCAGACTATAGGAAACTACATGAAAACATGAATAATTCAGTGAAAATGACTGTAAACATATGAGAACTTGTTTAGAACAGCTGAAAGAGAATCTCCAAGTCAGTTCTTAGTGTAGAAAAGGTAGCTAAGATAAGGAAAATCCTGAATTCGAGTTAAGATAACATCAAACACTGTATGAATCCTATATTCATTACTTAAAGGAGACTAGAGTGGTAAATGTGTGTTATACAAGGCAGAATACCATTGAAATAGAGAAAGAAACACGTTCGGCAGTTTTGGAAAGCCTTACACTACACTGAAATGTAGTACTACACTCTATAACACAGTTCAGAGACAATGTTCCCTAGCTCCCTCAGTTCATAACAGTGTGTAGGAAGTTGTTTGATAAGGTGGGCAAAGCTTATACTTGGGCCAGAAGGCAGAATATAGGAAACTACATGAAAACATGAATAATTCAGTGAAAATGACTGTAAACAGATGAGAACTTGTTTAGAACAGCTGAAAGAGAATCTCCAAGTCAGTTTTTAGTGTAGAAAAGGTAGCTAAGATAAGGGAAATCCTTAATTCCAGTTAAGATCAAATGAAACACTCTATGAAACCTATATTCTTTACTTAAAGGAGACTAGAGTGGTAAATGTGTGTTATACAAGGCAGAATACCATTGAAATAGAGAAACAAACAGGTTCGGCAGCTTTGGAAAGCCTTACACTTCACTGAAATGTAGTACTACACTCTATAACACAGTTGAGAGACAATGTTCCCGAGCTGCCTCAGTTCATAACAGTGTGTAGGAAGTTGTTTGATAAAGTGGGCAAAGCTTATACTTGGGCGAGAAGGCAGAATATAGGAAACTGCATGAAAACATAAATAATTCATTGAAAATGACTGTAAACACATGAGAACTTGTTTAGAACAGCTGAAAGAGAATCTCCAAGTCAGTTCTTAGTGTAGAAAAGGTAGCTAAGATCCGGGAAATCCTTAATTCGAGTTAAGATCACATGAAACACTGTATGAATCCTATATTCTTTACTTAAAGGAGACTAGAGTGGTAAATGTGTGTTATACAAGGCAGAATACCATTGAAATAGAGAAAGAAACACGTTCGGCAGCTTTGGAAAGCCTTACACTTCACTGAAATGTAGTACTACACTCTATAACACAGTTGAGAGACAATGTTCCCTAGCTCCCTCAGTTCATAACAGTGTGTAGGAAGTTGTTTGATAAAGTGGCCAAAGCTTATACTTGGGCCAGAAGGCAGAATATAGGAAACTACATGAAAACATGAATAATTCAGTGAAAATGACTGTAAACAGATGAGAACTTGTTTAGAACAGCTGAAAGAGAATCTCCAAGTCAGTTCTTAGTGTAGAAAAGGTAGCTAAGATAAGGAAAATCCTTAATTCGAGTTAAGATAACATCAAACACTGTATCAATCCTATATTCATTACTTAAAGGAGACTAGAGTGGTAAATGTGTGTTATACAAGGCAGAATACCATTGAAATAGAGAAAGAAACAAGTTTGGCAGCTTTGGAAAGCCTTACACTTCACTGAAATGTAGTACTACACTCTATAACACAGTTAGAGACAATGTTCTCTAGCTCCCTCAGTTCATAACAGTGTGTAGGAAGTTGTTTGATAAAGTGGCCAAAGCTTATACTTGGGCCAGAAGGCAGAATATAGGAAACTACATGAAAACATGAATAATTCAGTGAAAATGACTGTAAACAGATGAGAACTTGTTTAGAACAGCTGAAAGAGAATCTCCAAGTCAGTTCTTAGTGTAGAAAAGGTAGCTAAGATAAGGAAAATCCTGAATTCGAGTTAAGATAACATCAAACACTGTATGAATCCTATATTCATTACTTAAAGGAGACTAGAGTGGTAAATGTGTGTTATACAAGGCAGAATACCATTGAAATAGAGAAAGAAACACGTTCGGCAGTTTTGGAAAGCCTTACACTACACTGAAATGTAGTACTACACTCTATAACACAGTTGAGAGACAATGTTCCCTAGCTCCCTCAGTTCATAACAGTGTGTAGGAAGTTGTTTGATAAGGTGGGCAAAGCTTATACTTGGGCCAGAAGGCAGAATAAAGGAAACTACATGAAAACATGAATAATTCAGTGAAAATGACTGTAAACAGATGAGAACTTGTTTAGAACAGCTGAAAGAGAATCTCCAAGTCAGTTCTTAGTGTAGAAAAGGTAGCTAAGATCCGGGAAATCCTTAATTCGAGTTAAGATCATATGAAACACTGTATGAATCCTATATTCTTTACTTAAAGGAGACTAGAGTGGTAAATGTGTGTTATACAAGGCAGAATACCATTGAAATAGAGAAAGAAACACGTTCTGCAGCTTTGGAAAGCCTTACACTTCACTGAAATGTAGTACTACACTCTACAACACAGTTGAGAGACAATGTTCCCTAGCTCCCTCAGTTCATAACAGTGTGTAGGAAGTTGTTTGATAAAGTGGCCAAAGCTTATACTTGGGCCAGAAGGCAGAATATAGGAAACTACATGAAAACATGAATAATTCAGTGAAAATGACTGTAAACAGATGAGAACTTGTTTAGAACAGCTGAAAGAGAATCTCCAAGTCAGTTCTTAGTGTAGAAAAGGTAGCTAAGATAAGGAAAATCCTTAATTCGAGTTAAGATAACATCAAACACTGTATCAATCCTATATTCATTACTTAAAGGAGACTAGAGTGTTAAATGTGTGTTATACAAGGCAGAATACCATTGAAATAGAGAAAGAAACAAGTTCGGCAGCTTTGGAAAGCCTTACACTTCACTGAAATGTAGTACTACACTCTATAACACAGTTGAGAGACAATGTTCCCTAGCTGCCTCAGTTCATAACAGAGTGTAAGAAGGTGTTTGATAAAGTAGGCAAAGCTTATACTTGGGCCAGAAGGCAGAATATAGGAAACTACATGAAAACATGAATAATTCAGTGAAAATAACTGTAAACAGATGAGAACTTGTTTAGAACAGCTGAAAGAGAATCTCCAAGTCAGTTCTTAGTGTAGAAAAGGTAGCTAAGATCCGGGAAATCCTTAATTCGAGTTAAGATCACATGAAACACTGTATGAATCCTATATTCTTTACTTAAAGGAAACTAGAGTGGTAAATGTGTGTTATACAAGGCAGAATACCATTGAAATAGAGAAAGAAACACGTTCGGCAGCTTTGGAAAGGCTTACACTTCACTGAAATGTAGTACTACACTCTATAAAACAGTTGAGAGACAACGTTCCCTAGCTCCCGCAGTTCATAACAGTGTGTAGGAAGTTGTTTGATAAAGTGGCCAAAGCTTATACTTGGGGAAGAAGGCAGAATATAGGAAACTACATGAAAACATGAATAATTCAGTGAAAATGACTGTAAACAGATGAGAACTTGTTTAGAACAGCTGAAAGAGAATCTCCAAGTCAGTTCTTAGTGTAGAAAAGGTAGCTAAGATAAGGGAAATCCTTAATTCCAGTTAAGATCACATGAAACACTCTATGAATCCTATATTCTTTACTTAAAGGAGACTAGAGTGGTAAATGTGTGTTATACAAGGCAGAATACCATTGAAATAGAGAAACAAACACGTTCGGCAGCTTTGGAAAGGCTTACACTTCACTGAAATGTAGTACTACACTCTATAACACAGTTGAGAGACAATGTTCCCTAGCTGCCTCAGTTCATAACAGTGTGTAGGAAGTTGTTTGATAAAGTGGCCAAAGCTTATACTTGGGACAGAAGGCAGAATATAGGAAACTACATGAAAACATGAATAATTCAGTGAAAATGACTGTAAACAGATGAGAACTTGTTTAGAACAGCTGAAAGAGAATCTCCAAGTCAGGTCTTAGTGTAGAAAAGGTAGCTAAGATAAGGGAAATCCTTAATTCGAGTTAAGATAACATCAAAAACTGTATGAATCCTATATTCATTACTTAAAGGAGACTAGCGTGGTAAATGTGTGTTATACAAGGCAGAATACCATTGAAATAGAGAAAGAAACAAGTTTGGCAGCTTTGGAAAGCCTTACACTTCACTGAAATGTAGTACTACACTCTATAACACAGTTGAGAGACAATGTTCCCTAGCTCCCTCAGTTCATAACAGAGTGTAGGAAGGTGTTTGATAAAGTAGGCAAAGCTTATACTTGGGCCAGAAGGCAGAATATAGGAAACTACATGAAAACATGAATAATTCAGTGAAAATGACTGTAAACAGATGAGAACTTGTTTAGAACAGCTGAAAGAGAATCTCCAAGTCAGTTCTTAGTGTAGAAAAGGTAGCTAAGATAAGGAAAATCCTTAATTCGAGTTAAGATAACATCAAACACTGTATGAATCCTATATTCATTACTTAAAGGAGACTAGAGTGGTAAATGTGTGTTATACAAGGCAGAATACCATTGAAATAGAGAAAGAAACAAGTTCGGCAGCTTTGGAAAGCCTTACACTTCACTGAAATGTAGTACTACACTCTATAACACAGTTGAGAGACAATGTTCCCTAGCTGCCTCAGTTCATAACAGTGTGTAGGAAGTTGTTTGATAAAGTGGCTAAAGCTTATACTTGGGACAGAAGGCAGAATATAGGAAACTACATGAAAACATGAATAATTCAGTGAAAATGACTGTAAAAAGATGAGAACTTGTTTAGAACAGCTGAAAGAGAATCTCCAAGTCAGTTCTTAGTGTAGAAAAGGTAGCTAAGATAAGGGAAATCCTTAATTTGAGTTAAGATAACATCAAACACTGTATGAATCCTATATTCATTACTTAAAGGAGACTAGAGTGGTAAATGTGTGTTATACAAGGCAGAATACCATTGAAATAGAGAAAGAAACAAGTTCGGCACCTTTGGAAAGCCTTACACTTCACTGAAATGTAGTACTACAGTCTATAACACAGTTGAGAGACAATGTTCCCTAGCTGCCTCAGTTCATAACAGAGTGTAGGAAGGTGTTTGATAAAGTAGGCAAAGCTTATACTTGGGCCAGA
The DNA here is from genome assembly GCF_964339955.1 of Pipistrellus hanaki. Taxonomy (NCBI): domain Eukaryota; kingdom Metazoa; phylum Chordata; class Mammalia; order Chiroptera; family Vespertilionidae; genus Pipistrellus; species Pipistrellus hanaki. Next base: position 1,806,455 of record NC_140511.1, read on the forward strand.
AGGCCGAATATAGGAAACTACATGAAAACATGAATAATTCAGTGAAAATGACTGTAAACAGATGAGAACTTGTTTAGAACAGCTGAAAGAAAATCTCCAAGTCAGTTCTTAGTGTAGAAAAGGTAGCTAAGATAAGGAAAATCCTTAATTTGAGTTAAGATAACATCAAACACTGTATGAATCCTATATTCATTACTTAAAGGAGACTAGAGTGGTAAATGTGTGTTATACAAGGCAGAATACCATTGAAATTGAGAAAGAAACAAGTTCCGCAGCTTTGGAAAGCCTTACACTTCACTGAAATGTAGTACTACACTCTATAACACAGTTGAGAGACAATGTTCCCTAGCTCCCTCAGTTCATAACAGTGTGTAGGAAGGTGTTTGATAAGGTGGGCAAAGCTTATACTTGGGCCAGAAGGCAGAATAAAGGAAACTACATGAAAACATGAATAATTCAGTGAAAATGACTGTAAACAGATGAGAACTTGTTTAGAACAGCTGAAAGAGAATCTCCAAGTCAGTTCTTAGTGTAGAAAAGGTAGCTAAGATCCGGGAAATCCTTAATTCGAGTTAAGATCATATGAAACACTGTATGAATCCTATATTCTTTACTTAAAGGAGACTAGAGTGGTAAATGTGTGTTATACAAGGCAGAATACCATTGAAATAGAGAAAGAAACACGTTCTGCAGCTTTGGAAAGCCTTACACTTCACTGAAATGTAGTACTACACTCTACAACACAGTTGAGAGACAATGTTCCCTAGCTCCCTCAGTTCATAACAGTGTGTAGGAAGTTGTTTGATAAAGTGGCCAAAGCTTATACTTGGGCCAGAAGGCAGAATATAGGAAACTACATGAAAACATGAATAATTCAGTGAAAATGACTGTAAACAGATGAGAACTTGTTTAGAACAGCTGAAAGAGAATCTCCAAGTCAGTTCTTAGTGTAGAAAAGGTAGCTAAGATAAGGAAAATCCTTAATTCGAGTTAAGATAACATCAAACACTGTATCAATCCTATATTCATTACTTAAAGGAGACTAGAGTGTTAAATGTGTGTTATACAAGGCAGAATACCATTGAAATAGAGAAAGAAACAAGTTCGGCAGCTTTGGAAAGCCTTACACTTCACTGAAATGTAGTACTACACTCTATAACACAGTTGAGAGACAATGTTCCCTAGCTGCCTCAGTTCATAACAGAGTGTAAGAAGGTGTTTGATAAAGTAGGCAAAGCTTATACTTGGGCCAGAAGGCAGAATATAGGAAACTACATGAAAACATGAATAATTCAGTGAAAATAACTGTAAACAGATGAGAACTTGTTTAGAACAGCTGAAAGAGAATCTCCAAGTCAGTTCTTAGTGTAGAAAAGGTAGCTAAGATCCGGGAAATCCTTAATTCGAGTTAAGATCACATGAAACACTGTATGAATCCTATATTCTTTACTTAAAGGAAACTAGAGTGGTAAATGTGTGTTATACAAGGCAGAATACCATTGAAATAGAGAAAGAAACACGTTCGGCAGCTTTGGAAAGGCTTACACTTCACTGAAATGTAGTACTACACTCTATAAAACAGTTGAGAGACAACGTTCCCTAGCTCCCGCAGTTCATAACAGTGTGTAGGAAGTTGTTTGATAAAGTGGCCAAAGCTTATACTTGGGGAAGAAGGCAGAATATAGGAAACTACATGAAAACATGAATAATTCAGTGAAAATGACTGTAAACAGATGAGAACTTGTTTAGAACAGCTGAAAGAGAATCTCCAAGTCAGTTCTTAGTGTAGAAAAGGTAGCTAAGATAAGGGAAATCCTTAATTCCAGTTAAGATCACATGAAACACTCTATGAATCCTATATTCTTTACTTAAAGGAGACTAGAGTGGTAAATGTGTGTTATACAAGGCAGAATACCATTGAAATAGAGAAACAAACACGTTCGGCAGCTTTGGAAAGGCTTACACTTCACTGAAATGTAGTACTACACTCTATAACACAGTTGAGAGACAATGTTCCCTAGCTGCCTCAGTTCATAACAGTGTGTAGGAAGTTGTTTGATAAAGTGGCCAAAGCTTATACTTGGGACAGAAGGCAGAATATAGGAAACTACATGAAAACATGAATAATTCAGTGAAAATGACTGTAAACAGATGAGAACTTGTTTAGAACAGCTGAAAGAGAATCTCCAAGTCAGGTCTTAGTGTAGAAAAGGTAGCTAAGATAAGGGAAATCCTTAATTCGAGTTAAGATAACATCAAAAACTGTATGAATCCTATATTCATTACTTAAAGGAGACTAGCGTGGTAAATGTGTGTTATACAAGGCAGAATACCATTGAAATAGAGAAAGAAACAAGTTTGGCAGCTTTGGAAAGCCTTACACTTCACTGAAATGTAGTACTACACTCTATAACACAGTTGAGAGACAATGTTCCCTAGCTCCCTCAGTTCATAACAGAGTGTAGGAAGGTGTTTGATAAAGTAGGCAAAGCTTATACTTGGGCCAGAAGGCAGAATATAGGAAACTACATGAAAACATGAATAATTCAGTGAAAATGACTGTAAACAGATGAGAACTTGTTTAGAACAGCTGAAAGAGAATCTCCAAGTCAGTTCTTAGTGTAGAAAAGGTAGCTAAGATAAGGAAAATCCTTAATTCGAGTTAAGATAACATCAAACACTGTATGAATCCTATATTCATTACTTAAAGGAGACTAGAGTGGTAAATGTGTGTTATACAAGGCAGAATACCATTGAAATAGAGAAAGAAACAAGTTCGGCACCTTTGGAAAGCCTTACACTTCACTGAAATGTAGTACTACAGTCTATAACACAGTTGAGAGACAATGTTCCCTAGCTGCCTCAGTTCATAACAGAGTGTAGGAAGGTGTTTGATAAAGTAGGCAAAGCTTATACTTGGGCCAGAAGGCCGAATATAGGAAACTACATGAAAACATGAATAATTCAGTGAAAATGACTGTAAACAGATGAGAACTTGTTTAGAACAGCTGAAAGAAAATCTCCAAGTCAGTTCTTAGTGTAGAAAAGGTAGCTAAGATAAGGAAAATCCTTAATTTGAGTTAAGATAACATCAAACACTGTATGAATCCTATATTCATTACTTAAAGGAGACTAGAGTGGTAAATGTGTGTTATACAAGGCAGAATACCATTGAAATTGAGAAAGAAACAAGTTCCGCAGCTTTGGATAGCCTTACACTTCACTGAAATGTAGTACTACACTCTATAACACAGTTGAGAGACAATGTTCCCTAGCTGCCTCAGTTCATAACAGAGTGTAAGAAGGTGTTTGATAAAGTAGGCAAAGCTTATACTTGGGCCAGAAGGCAGAATACAGGAAACTACATGAAAACATGAATAATTCAGTGAAAATAACTGTAAACAGATGAGAACTTGTTTAGAACAGCTGAAAGAGAATCTCCAAGTCAGTTCTTAGTGTAGAAAAGGTAGCTAAGATCCGGGAAATCCTTAATTCGAGTTAAGATCACATGAAACACTGTATGAATCCTATATTCTTTACTTAAAGGAAACTAGAGTGGTAAATGTGTGTTATACAAGGCAGAATACCATTGAAATAGAGAAAGAAACACGTTCGGCAGCTTTGGAAAGGCTTACACTTCACTGAAATGTAGTACTACACTCTATAACACAGTTGAGAGACAACGTTCCCTAGCTCCCGCAGTTCATAACAGTGTGTAGGAAGTTGTTTGATAAAGTGGCCAAAGCTTATACTTGGGGAAGAAGGCAGAATATAGGAAACTACATGAAAACATGAATAATTCAGTGAAAATGACTGTAAACAGATGAGAACTTGTTTAGAACAGCTGAAAGAGAATCTCCAAGTCAGTTCTTAGTGTAGAAAAGGTAGCTAAGATAAGGGAAATCCTTAATTCCAGTTAAGATCACATGAAACACTCTATGAATCCTATATTCTTTACTTAAAGGAGACTAGAGTGGTAAATGTGTGTTATACAAGGCAGAATACCATTGAAATAGAGAAACAAACACGTTCGGCAGCTTTGGAAAGGCTTACACTACACTGAAATGTAGTACTACACTCTATAACACAGTTGAGAGACAATGTTCCCTAGCTGCCTCAGTTCATAACAGTGTGTAGGAAGTTGTTTGATAAAGTGGCCAAAGCTTATACTTGGGACAGAAGGCAGAATATAGGAAACTACATGAAAACATGAATAATTCAGTGAAAATGACTGTAAACAGATGAGAACTTGTTTAGAACAGCTGAAAGAGAATCTCCAAGTCAGTTCTTAGTGTAGAAAAGGTAGCTAAGATAAGGGAAATCCTTAATTCGAGTTAAGATAACATCAAAAACTGTATGAATCCTATATTCATTACTTAAAGGAGACTAGCGTGGTAAATGTGTGTTATACAAGGCAGAATACCATTGAAATAGAGAAAGAAACAAGTTCGGCAGCTTTGGAAAGCCTTACACTTCACTGAAATGTAGTACTACACTCTATAACACAGTTGAGAGACAATGTTCCCTAGCTCCCTCAGTTCATAACAGTGTGTAGGAAGTTGTTTGATAAAGTGGCCAAAGCTTATACTTGGGCCAGAAGGCAGAATATAGGAAACTACATGAAAACATGAATAATTCAGTGAAAATGACTGTAAACAGTTGAGAACTTGTTTAGAACAGCTGAAAGAGAATCTCCAAGTCAGTTCTTAGTGTGGAAAAGGTAGCTAAGATAAGGGAAATCCTTAATTCCAGTTAAGATCACATGAAACACTGTATGAATCCTATATTCTTTACTTAAAGGAGACTAGAGTGGTAAATGTGTGTTATACAAGGCAGAATACCATTGAAATAGAGAAAGAAACACGTTCGGCAGCTTTGGAAAGCCTTACACTTCACTGAAATGTAGTACTGCACTCTATAACACAGTTGAGAGACAATGTTCCCGAGCTGCCTCAGTTCATAACAGTGTGTAGGAAGTTGTTTGATAAAGTGGGCAAAGCTTATACTTGGGCCAGAAGGCAGAATATAGGAAACTACATGAAAACATGAATAATTCATTGAAAATGACTGTAAACACATGAGAACTTGTTTAGAACTGCTGAAAGAGAATCTCCAAGTCAGTTCTTAGTGTAGAAAAGGTAGCTAAGATAAGGGAAATCCTTAATTCGAGTTAAGATCACATGAAACACTGTATGAATCCTATATTCTTTACTTAAAGGAAACTAGAGTGGTAAATGTGTGTTATACAAGGCAGAATACCATTGAAATAGAGAAAGAAACACGTTCGGCAGCTTTGGAAAGGCTTACACTTCACTGAAATGTAGTACTACACTCTATAACACAGTTGAGAGACAATGTTCCCTAGCTGCCTCATTTCATAACAGTGTGTAGCAAGTTGTTTGATAAAGTGGCCAAAGCTTATACTTGGGACAGAAGGCAGAATATAGGAAACTACATGAAAACATGAATAATTCAGTGAAAATGACTGTAAAAAGATGAGAACTTGTTTAGAACAGCTGAAAGAGAATCTCCAAGTCAGTTCTTAGTGTAGAAAAGGTAGCTAAGATAAGGGAAATCCTTAATTTGAGTTAAGATAACATCAAACACTGTATGAATCCTATATTCATTACTTAAAAAAGACTAGAGTGGTAAATGTGTGTTATACAAGGCAGAATACCATTGAAATAGAGAAAGAAACAAGTTCGGCAGCTTTGGAAAGCCTTACACTTCACTGAAATGTAGTACTACAGTCTATAACACAGTTGAGAGACAATGTTCCCTAGCTGCCTCAGTTCATAACAGAGTGTAGGAAGCTGTTTGATAAAGTAGGCAAAGCTTATACTGGGGCCAGAAGGCCGAATATAGGAAACTACATGAAAACATGAATAATTCAGTGAAAATGACTGTAAACAGATGAGAACTTGTTTAGAACAGCTGAAAGAAAATCTCCAAGTCAGTTCTTAGTGTAGAAAAGGTAGCTAAGATAAGGAAAATCCTTAATTTGAGTTAAGATAACATCAAACACTGTATGAATCCTATATTCATTACTTAAAGGAGACTAGAGTGGTAAATGTGTGTTATACAAGGCAGAATACCATTGAAATAGAGAAAGAAACAAGTTCCGCAGCTTTGGAAAGCCTTACACTTCACTGAAATGTAGTACTACACTCTATAACACAGTTGAGAGACAATGTTCCCGAGCTGCCTCAGTTCATAACAGTGTGTAGGAAGTTGTTTGATAAAGTGGCCAAAGCTTATACTTGGGCCAGAAGGCAGAATATAGGAAACTACATGAAAACATGAATAATTCATTGAAAATGACTGTAAACACAAGAGAACTTGTTTAGAACTGCTGAAAGAGAATCTCCAAGTCAGTTCTTAGTGTAGAAAAGGTAGCTAAGATAAGGGAAATCCTTAATTCCAGTTAAGATCACATGAAACACTCTATGAATCCTATATTCTTTACTTAAAGGAGACTAGAGTGGTAAATGTGTGTTATACAAGGCAGAATACCATTGAAATAGAGAAACAAACACGTTCGGCAGCTTTGGAAAGGCTTACACTTCACTGAAATGTAGTACTACACTCTATAACACAGTTGAGAGACAATGTTCCCTAGCTGCCTCAGTTCATAACAGTGTGTAGGAAGTTGTTTGATAAAGTGGCCAAAGCTTATACTTGGGACAGAAGGCAGAATATAGGAAACTACATGAAAACATGAATAATTCAGTGAAAATGACTGTAAACAGATGAGAACTTGTTTAGAACAGCTGAAAGAGAATCTCCAAGTCAGTTCTTAGTGTAGAAAAGGTAGCTAAGATAAGGGAAATCCTTAATTCGAGTTAAGATAACATCAAAAACTGTATGAATCCTATATTCATTACTTAAAGGAGACTAGCGTGGTAAATGTGTGTTATACAAGGCAGAATACCATTGAAATAGAGAAAGAAACAAGTTTGGCAGCTTTGGAAAGCCTTACACTTCACTGAAATGTAGTACTACACTCTATAACACAGTTGAGAGACAATGTTCCCTAGCTCCCTCAGTTCATAACAGAGTGTAGGAAGGTGTTTGATAAAGTAGGCAAAGCTTATACTTGGGCCAGAAGGCAGAATATAGGAAACTACATGAAAACATGAATAATTCAGTGAAAATGACTGTAAACAGATGAGAACTTGTTTAGAACAGCTGAAAGAGAATCTCCAAGTCAGTTCTTAGTGTAGAAAAGGTAGCTAAGATAAGGAAAATCCTTAATTCGAGTTAAGATAACATCAAACACTGTATGAATCCTATATTCATTACTTAAAGGAGACTAGAGTGGTAAATGTGTGTTATACAAGGCAGAATACCATTGAAATAGAGAAAGAAACAAGTTCGGCAGCTTTGGAAAGCCTTACACTTCACTGAAATGTAGTACTACACTCTATAACACAGTTGAGAGACAATGTTCCCTAGCTGCCTCAGTTCATAACAGTGTGTAGGAAGTTGTTTGATAAAGTGGCTAAAGCTTATACTTGGGACAGAAGGCAGAATATAGGAAACTACATGAAAACATGAATAATTCAGTGAAAATGACTGTAAAAAGATGAGAACTTGTTTAGAACAGCTGAAAGAGAATCTCCAAGTCAGTTCTTAGTGTAGAAAAGGTAGCTAAGATAAGGGAAATCCTTAATTTGAGTTAAGATAACATCAAACACTGTATGAATCCTATATTCATTACTTAAAGAAGACTAGAGTGGTAAATGTGTGTTATACAAGGCAGAATACCATTGAAATAGAGAAAGAAACAAGTTCGGCACCTTTGGAAAGCCTTACACTTCACTGAAATGTAGTACTACAGTCTATAACACAGTTGAGAGACAATGTTCCCTAGCTGCCTCAGTTCATAACAGAGTGTAGGAAGGTGTTTGATAAAGTAGGCAAAGCTTATACTTGGGCCAGAAGGCCGAATATAGGAAACTACATGAAAACATGAATAATTCAGTGAAAATGACTGTAAACAGATGAGAACTTGTTTAGAACAGCTGAAAGAAAATCTCCAAGTCAGTTCTTAGTGTAGAAAAGGTAGCTAAGATAAGGAAAATCCTTAATTTGAGTTAAGATAACATCAAACACTGTATGAATCCTATATTCATTACTTAAAGGAGACTAGAGTGGTAAATGTGTGTTATACAAGGCAGAATACCATTGAAATTGAGAAAGAAACAAGTTCCGCAGCTTTGGAAAGCCTTACACTTCACTGAAATGTAGTACTACACTCTATAACACAGTTGAGAGACAATGTTCCCTAGCTGCCTCAGTTCATAACAGAGTGTAAGAAGGTGTTTGATAAAGTAGGCAAAGCTTATACTTGGGCCAGAAGGCAGAATACAGGAAACTACATGAAAACATGAATAATTCAGTGAAAATAATTGTAAACAGATGAGAACTTGTTTAGAAGAGCTGAAAGAGAATCTCCAAGTCAGTTCTTAGTGTAGAAAAGGTAGCTAAGATCCGGGAAATCCTTAATTCGAGTTAAGATCACATGAAACACTGTATGAATCCTATATTCTTTACTTAAAGGAAACTAGAGTGGTAAATGTGTGTTATACAAGGCAGAATACCATTGAAATAGAGAAAGAAACACGTTCGGCAGCTTTGGAAAGGCTTACATTTCACTGAAATGTAGTACTACACTCTATAACACAGTTGAGAGACAACGTTCCCTAGCTCCCGCAGTTCATAACAGTGTGTAGGAAGTTGTTTGATAAAGTGGCCAAAGCTTATACTTGGGGAAGAAGGCAGAATATAGGAAACTACATGAAAACATGAATAATTCAGTGAAAATGACTGTAAACAGATGAGAACTTGTTTAGAACAGCTGAAAGAGAATCTCCAAGTCAGTTCTTAGTGTAGAAAAGGTAGCTAAGATAAGGGAAATCCTTAATTCCAGTTAAGATCACATGAAACACTCTATGAATCCTATATTCTTTACTTAAAGGAGACTAGAGTGGTAAATGTGTGTTATACAAGGCAGAATACCATTGAAATAGAGAAACAAACACGTTCGGCAGCTTTGGAAAGGCTTACACTACACTGAAATGTAGTACTACACTCTATAACACAGTTGAGAGACAATGTTCCCTAGCTGCCTCAGTTCATAACAGTGTGTAGGAAGTTGTTTGATAAAGTGGCCAAAGCTTATACTTGGGACAGAAGGCAGAATATAGGAAACTACATGAAAACATGAATAATTCAGTGAAAATGACTGTAAACAGATGAGAACTTGTTTAGAACAGCTGAAAGAGAATCTCCAAGTCAGTTCTTAGTGTAGAAAAGGTAGCTAAGATAAGGGAAATCCTTAATTCGAGTTAAGATAACATCAAAAACTGTATGAATCCTATATTCATTACTTAAAGGAGACTAGCGTGGTAAATGTGTGTTATACAAGGCAGAATACCATTGAAATAGAGAAAGAAACAAGTTTGGCAGCTTTGGAAAGCCTTACACTTCACTGAAATGTAGTACTACACTCTATAACACAGTTGAGAGACAATGTTCCCTAGCTCCCTCAGTTCATAACAGAGTGTATTAAGGTGTTTGATAAAGTAGGCAAAGCTTATACTTGGGCCAGAAGGCAGAATATAGGAAACTACATGAAAACATGAATAATTCAGTGAAAATGACTGTAAACAGATGAGAACTTGTTTAGAACAGCTGAAAGAGAATCTCCAAGTCAGTTCTTAGTGTAGAAAAGGTAGCTAAGATAAGGAAAATCCTTAATTCGAGTTAAGATAACATCAAACACTGTATGAATCCTATATTCATTACTTAAAGGAGACTAGAGTGGTAAATGTGTGTTATACAAGGCAGAATACCATTGAAATAGAGAAACAAACACGTTCGGCAGCTTTGTAAAGCCTTACACTTCACTGAAATGTAGTACTACACTCTATAACACAGTTGAGAGACAATGTTCCCTAGCTCCCTCAGTTCATAACAGTGTGTAGGAAGTTGTTTGATAAAGTGGCCAAAGCTTATACTTGGGCCAGAAGGCAGAATATAGGAAACTACATGAAAACATGAATAATTCAGTGAAAATGACTGTAAACAGTTGAGAACTTGTTTAGAACAGCTGAAAGAGAATCTCCAAGTCAGTTCTTAGTGTGGAAAAGGTAGCTAAGATAAGGGAAATCCTTAATTCCAGTTAAGATCACATGAAACACTGTATGAATCCTATATTCTTTACTTAAAGGAGACTAGAGTGGTAAATGTGTGTTATGCAAGGCAGAATACCATTGAAATAGAGAAAGAAACACGTTCGGCAGCTTTGGAAAGCCTTACACTTCACTGAAATGTAGTACTGCACTCTATAACACAGTTGAGAGACAATGTTCCCGAGCTGCCTCAGTTCATAACAGTGTGTAGGAAGTTGTTTGATAAAGTGGGCAAAGCTTATACTTGGGCCAGAAGGCAGAATATAGGAAACTACATGAAAACATGAATAATTCATTGAAAATGACTGTAAACACATGAGAACTTGTTTAGAACTGCTGAAAGAGAATCTCCAAGTCAGTTCTTAGTGTAGAAAAGGTAGCTAAGATAAGGGAAATCCTTAATTCGAGTTAAGATCACATGAAACACTGTATGAATCCTATATTCTTTACTTAAAGGAAACTAGAGTGGTAAATGTGTGTTATACAAGGCAGAATACCATTGAAATAGAGAAAGAAACACGTTCGGCAGCTTTGGAAAGGCTTACACTTCACTGAAATGTAGTACTACACTCTATAACACAGTTGAGAGACAATGTTCCCTAGCTGCCTCAGTTCATAACAGTGTGTAGCAAGTTGTTTGATAAAGTGGCCAAAGCTTATACTTGGGACAGAAGGCAGAATATAGGAAACTACATGAAAACATGAATAATTCAGTGAAAATGACTGTAAAAAGATGAGAACTTGTTTAGAACAGCTGAAAGAGAATCTCCAAGTCAGTTCTTAGTGTAGAAAAGGTAGCTAAGATAAGGGAAATCCTTAATTTGAGTTAAGATAACATCAAACACTGTATGAATCCTATATTCATTACTTAAAAAAGACTAGAGTGGTAAATGTGTGTTATACAAGGCAGAATACCATTGAAATAGAGAAAGAAACAAGTTCGGCAGCTTTGGAAAGCCTTACACTTCACTGAAATGTAGTACTACAGTCTATAACACAGTTGAGAGACAATGTTCCCTAGCTGCCTCAGTTCATAACAGAGTGTAGGAAGGTGTTTGATAAAGTAGGCAAAGCTTATACTGGGGCCAGAAGGCCGAATATAGGAAACTACATGAAAACATGAATAATTCAGTGAAAATGACTGTAAACAGATGAGAACTTGTTTAGAACAGGTGAAAGAAAATCTCCAAGTCAGTTCTTAGTGTAGAAAAGGTAGCTAAGATAAGGAAAATCCTTAATTTGAGTTAAGATAACATCAAACACTGTATGAATCCTATATTCATTACTTAAAGGAGACTAGAGTGGTAAATGTGTGTTATACAAGGCAGAATACCATTGAAATAGAGAAAGAAACAAGTTCCGCAGCTTTGGAAAGCCTTACACTTCACTGAAATGTAGTACTACACTCTATAACACAGTTGAGAGACAATGTTCCCGAGCTGCCTCAGTTCATAACAGTGTGTAGGAAGTTGTTTGATAAAGTGGCCAAAGCTTATACTTGGGCCAGAAGGCAGAATATAGGAAACTACATGAAAACATGAATAATTCATTGAAAATGACTGTAAACACAAGAGAACTTGTTTAGAACTGCTGAAAGAGAATCTCCAAGTCAGTTCTTAGTGTAGAAAAGGTAGCTAAGATAAGGGAAATCCTTAATTCGAGTTAAGATCACATGAAACACTGTATGAATCCTATATTCTTTACTTAAAGGAAACTAGAGTGGTAAATGTGTGTTATACAAGGCAGAATACCATTGAAATAGAGAAAGAAACACGTTCGGCAGCTTTGGAAAGCCTTACACTTCACTGAAATGTAGTACTACACTCTATAACACAGTTGAGAGACAATGTTCCCTAGCTGCGTCAGTTCATAACAGTGTGTAGGAAGTTGTTTGATAAAGTGGCCAAAGCTTATACTTGGGACAGAAGGCAGAATATAGGAAACTACATGAAAACATGAATAATTCAGTGAAAATGACTGTAAACAGATGAGAACTTGTTTAGAACAGCTGAAAGAAAATCTCCAAGTCAGTTCTTAGTGTAGAAAAGGTAGCTAAGATAAGGAAAATCCTTAATTTGAGTTAAGATAACATCAAACACTGTATGAATCCTATATTCATTACTTAAAGGAGACTAGAGTGGTAAATGTGTGTTATACAAGGCAGAATACCATTGAAATAGAGAAAGAAACAAGTTCCGCAGCTTTGGAAAGCCTTACACTTCACTGAAATGTAGTACTACACTCTATAACACAGTTGAGAGACAATGTTCCCTAGCTCCCTCAGTTCATAACAGTGTGTAGGAAGTTGTTTGATAAAGTGGCCAAAGCTTATACTTGGGCCAGAAGGCAGAATATAGGAAACTACATGAAAACATGAATAATTCAGTGAAAATGACTGTAAACAGATGAGAACTTGTTTAGAACAGCTGAAAGAGAATCTCCAAGTCAGTTCTTAGTGTAGAAAAGGTAGCTAAGATAAGGGAAATCCTTAAATCGAGTTAAGATAACATCAAACACTGTATCAATCCTATATTCATTACTTAAAGGAGACTAGAGTGTTAAATGTGTGTTATACAAGGCAGAATACCATTGAAATAGAGAAAGAAACAAGTTCGGCAGCTTTGGAAAGCCTTAAACTTCACTGAAATGTAGTACTACACTCTATAACACAGTTGAGAGACAATGTTCCCTAGCTCCCTCAGTTCATAACAGTGTGTAGGAAGTTGTTTGATAAAGTGGCCAAAGCTTATACTTGGGACAGAAGGCAGAATATAGGAAACTACATGAAAACATGAATAATTCAGTGAAAATGACTGTAAATAGATGAGAACTTGTTTAGAACAGCTGAAAGAGAATCTCCAAGTCAGTTCTTAGTGTAGAAAAAGTAGCTAAGATAAGGGAAATCCTTAATTCCAGTTAAGATCACATGAAACACTGTATGAATCCTATATTCATTACTTAAAGGAGACTAGAGTGGTAAATGTGTGTTATACAAGGCAGAATACCATTGAAATAGAGAAAGAAACACGTTCCGCACCTTTGGAAAGCCTTACACTTCACTGAAATGTAGTACTGCACTCTATAACACAGTTGAGAGACAATGTTCCCGAGCTGCCTCAGTTCATAACAGTGTGTAGGAAGTTGTTTGATAAAGTGGGCAAAGCTTATACTTGGGCCAGAAGGCAGAATATAGGAAACTACATGAAAACATGAATAATTCATTGAAAATGACTGTAAACACATGAGAACTTGTTTAGAACAGCTGAAAGAGAATCTCCAAGTCAGTTCTTAGTGTAGAAAAGGTAGCTAAGATAATGGAAATCCTTAATTCGAGTTAAGATCACATGAAACACTGTATGAATCCTATATTCTTTACTTAAAGGAAACTAGAGTGGTAAATGTGTGTTATACAAGGCAGAATACCATTGAAATAGAGAAAGAAACAAGTTCGGCAGCTTTGGAAAGCCTTACACTTCACTGAAATGTAGTACTACACTCTATAACACAGTTGAGAGACAATGTTCCCTAGCTGCCTCAGTTCATAACAGTGTGTAGGAAGTTGTTTGATAAAGTGGCCAAAGCTTATACTTGGGCCAGAAGGCAGAATATAGGAAACTACATGAAAACATGAATAATTCAGTGAAAATGACTGTAAACAGATGAGAACTTGTTTAGAACAGCTGAAAGAGAATCTCCAAGTCAGTTCTTAGTGTAGAAAAGGTAGCTAAGATAAGGGAAATCCTTAATTCGAGTTAAGATAACATCAAAAACTGTATGAATCCTATATTCATTACTTAAAGGAGACTAGCGTGGTAAATGTGTGTTATACAAGGCAGAATACCATTGAAATAGAGAAAGAAACAAGTTCGGAAGCTTTGGAAAGCCTTACACTTCACTGAAATGTAGTACTACACTCTATAACACAGTTGAGAGACAATGTTCCCTAGCTCCCTCAGTTCATAACAGAGTGTAGGAAGGTGTTTAATAAAGTAGGCAAAGCTTATACTTGGGCCAGAAGGCAGAATATAGGAAACTACATGAAAACATGAATAATTCAGTGAAAATGACTGTAAACAGATGAGAACTTGTTTAGAACAGCTGAAAGAGAATCTCCAAGTCAGTTCTTAGTGTAGAAAAGGTAGTTAAGATAAGGAAAATCCTTAATTCGAGTTAAGATAACATCAAACACTGTATGAATCCTATATTCATTACTTAAAGGAGACTAGAGTGGTAAATGTGTGTTATACAAGGCAGAATACCATTGAAATAGAGAAAGAAACAAGTTCGGCAGCTTTAGAAAGCCTTACACTTCACTGAAATGTAGTACTACACTCTATAACACAGTTGAGAGACAATGTTCCCTAGCTCCCTCAGTTCATAACAGTGTGTAGGAAGTTGTTTGATAAAGTGGCCAAAGCTTATACTTGGGCCAGAAGGCAGAATATAGGAAACTACATGAAAACATGAATAATTCAGTGAAAATGACTGTAAACAGTTGAGAACTTGTTTAGAACAGCTGAAAGAGAATCTCCAAGTCAGTTCTTAGTGTGGAAAAGGTAGCTAAGATAAGGGAAATCCTTAATTCCAGTTAAGATCACATGAAACACTGTATGAATCCTATATTCTTTACTTAAAGGAGAATAGAGTGGTAAATGTGTGTTATACAAGGCAGAATACCATTGAAATAGAGAAAGAAACACGTTCGGCAGCTTTGGAAAGCCTTACACTTCACTGAAATGTAGTACTGCACTCTATAACACAGTTGAGAGACAATGTTCCCGAGCTGCCTCAGTTCATAACAGTGTGTAGGAAGTTGTTTGATAAAGTGGGCAAAGCTTATACTTGGGCCAGAAGGCAGAATATAGGAAACTACATGAAAACATGAATAATCATTGAAAATGACTGTAAACACATGAGAACTTGTTTAGAACTGCTGAAAGAGAATCTCCAAGTCAGTTCTTAGTGTGGAAAAGGTAGCTAAGATAAGGGAAATCCTTAATTCCAGTTAAGATCACATGAAACACTGTATGAATCCTATATTCTTTACTTAAAGGAGAATAGAGTGGTAAATGTGTGTTATACAAGGCAGAATACCATTGAAATAGAGAAAGAAACACGTTCGGCAGCTTTGGAAAGCCTTACACTTCACTGAAATGTAGTACTGCACTCTATAACACAGTTGAGAGACAATGTTCCCGAGCTGCCTCAGTTCATAACAGTGTGTAGGAAGTTGTTTGATAAAGTGGGCAAAGCTTATACTTGGGCCAGAAGGCAGAATATAGGAAACTACATGAAAACATGAATAATCATTGAAAATGACTGTAAACACATGAGAACTTGTTTAGAACTGCTGAAAGAGAATCTCCAAGTCAGTTCTTAGTGTAGAAAAGGTAGCTAAGATAAGGGAAATCCTTAATTCGAGTTAAGATCACATGAAACACTGTATGAATCCTATATTCTTTACTTAAAGGAAACTAGAGTGGTAAATGTGTGTTATACAAGGCAGAATACCATTGAAATAGAGAAAGAAGCACGTTCGGCAGCTTTGGAAAGGCTTACACTTCACTGAAATGTAGTACTACACTCTATAACACAGTTGAGAGACAATGTTCCCTAGCTGCCTCAGTTCATAACAGTGTGTAGGAAGTTGTTTGATAAAGTGGCCAAAGCTTATACTTGGGACAGAAGGCAGAATATAGGAAACTACATGAAAACATGAATAATTCAGTGAAAATGACTGTAAAAAGATGAGAACTTGTTTAGAACAGCTGAAAGAGAATCTCCAAGTCAGTTCTTAGTGTAGAAAAGGTAGCTAAGATAAGGGAAATCCTTAATTTGAGTTAAGATAACATCAAACACTGTATGAATCCTATATTCATTACTTAAAAAAGACTAGAGTGGTAAATGTGTGTTATACAAGGCAGAATACCATTGAAATAGAGAAAGAAAGAAGTTCGGCAGCTTTGGAAAGCCTTACACTTCACTGAAATGTAGTACTACAGTCTATAACACAGTTGAGAGACAATGTTCCCTAGCTGCCTCAGTTCATAACAGAGTGTAGGAAGGTGTTTGATAAAGTAGGCAAAGCTTATACTTGGGCCAGAAGGCCGAATATAGGAAACTACATGAAAACATGAATAATTCAGTGAAAATGACTGTAAACAGATGAGAACTTGTTTAGAACAGCTGAAAGAGAATCTCCAAGTCAGTTCTTAGTGTAGAAAAGGTAGTTAAGATAAGGAAAATCCTTAATTCGAGTTAAGATAACATCAAACACTGTATGAATCCTATATTCATTACTTAAAGGAGACTAGAGTGGTAAATGTGTGTTATACAAGGCAGAATACCATTGAAATAGAGAAAGAAACAAGTTCGGCAGCTTTAGAAAGCCTTACACTTCACTGAAATGTAGTACTACACTCTATAACACAGTTGAGAGACAATGTTCCCTAGCTCCCTCAGTTCATAACAGTGTGTAGGAAGTTGTTTGATAAAGTGGCCAAAGCTTATACTTGGGCCAGAAGGCAGAATATAGGAAACTACATGAAAACATGAATAATTCAGTGAAAATGACTGTAAACAGTTGAGAACTTGTTTAGAACAGCTGAAAGAGAATCTCCAAGTCAGTTCTTAGTGTGGAAAAGGTAGCTAAGATAAGGGAAATCCTTAATTCCAGTTAAGATCACATGAAACACTGTATGAATCCTATATTCTTTACTTAAAGGAGAATAGAGTGGTAAATGTGTGTTATACAAGGCAGAATACCATTGAAATAGAGAAAGAAACACGTTCGGCAGCTTTGGAAAGCCTTACACTTCACTGAAATGTAGTACTGCACTCTATAACACAGTTGAGAGACAATGTTCCCGAGCTGCCTCAGTTCATAACAGTGTGTAGGAAGTTGTTTGATAAAGTGGGCAAAGCTTATACTTGGGCCAGAAGGCAGAATATAGGAAACTACATGAAAACATGAATAATCATTGAAAATGACTGTAAACACATGAGAACTTGTTTAGAACTGCTGAAAGAGAATCTCCAAGTCAGTTCTTAGTGTAGAAAAGGTAGCTAAGATAAGGGAAATCCTTAATTCGAGTTAAGATCACATGAAACACTGTATGAATCCTATATTCTTTACTTAAAGGAAACTAGAGTGGTAAATGTGTGTTATACAAGGCAGAATACCATTGAAATAGAGAAAGAAACACGTTCGGCAGCTTTGGAAAGGCTTACACTTCACTGAAATGTAGTACTACACTCTATAACACAGTTGAGAGACAATGTTCCCTAGCTGCCTCAGTTCATAACAGTGTGTAGGAAGTTGTTTGATAAAGTGGCCAAAGCTTATACTTGGGACAGAAGGCAGAATATAGGAAACTACATGAAAACATGAATAATTCAGTGAAAATGACTGTAAAAAGATGAGAACTTGTTTAGAACAGCTGAAAGAGAATCTCCAAGTCAGTTCTTAGTGTAGAAAAGGTAGCTAAGATAAGGGAAATCCTTAATTTGAGTTAAGATAACATCAAACACTGTATGAATCCTATATTCATTACTTAAAAAAGACTAGAGTGGTAAATGTGTGTTATACAAGGCAGAATACCATTGAAATAGAGAAAGAAAGAAGTTCGGCAGCTTTGGAAAGCCTTACACTTCACTGAAATGTAGTACTACAGTCTATAACACAGTTGAGAGACAATGTTCCCTAGCTGCCTCAGTTCATAACAGAGTGTAGGAAGGTGTTTGATAAAGTAGGCAAAGCTTATACTTGGGCCAGAAGGCCGAATATAGGAAACTACATGAAAACATGAATAATTCAGTGAAAATGACTGTAAACAGATGAGAACTTGTTTAGAACAGCTGAAAGAAAATCTCCAAGTCAGTTCTTAGTGTAGAAAAGGTAGCTAAGATAAGGAAAATACTTAATTTGAGTTAAGATAACATCAAACACTGTATGAATCCTATATTCATTACTTAAAGGAGACTAGAGTGGTAAATGTGTGTTATACAAGGCAGAATACCATTGAAATAGAGAAAGAAACAAGTTCGGCAGCTTTAGAAAGCCTTACACTTCACTGAAATGTAGTACTACACTCTATAACACAGTTGAGAGACAATGTTCCCTAGCTCCCTCAGTTCATAACAGTGTGTAGGAAGTTGTTTGATAAAGTGGCCAAAGCTTATACTTGGGCCAGAAGGCAGAATATAGGAAACTACATGAAAACATGAATAATTCAGTGAAAATGACTGTAAACAGTTGAGAACTTGTTTAGAACAGCTGAAAGAGAATCTCCAAGTCACTTCTTAGTGTGGAAAAGGTAGCTAAGATAAGGGAAATCCTTAATTCCAGTTAAGATCACATGAAACACTGTATGAATCCTATATTCTTTACTTAAAGGAGAATAGAGTGGTAAATGTGTGTTATACAAGGCAGAATACCATTGAAATAGAGAAAGAAACACGTTCGGCAGCTTTGGAAAGCCTTACACTTCACTGAAATGTAGTACTGCACTCTATAACACAGTTGAGAGACAATGTTCCCGAGCTGCCTCAGTTCATAACAGTGTGTAGGAAGTTGTTTGATAAAGTGGGCAAAGCTTATACTTGGGCCAGAAGGCAGAATATAGGAAACTACATGAAAACATGAATAATCATTGAAAATGACTGTAAACACATGAGAACTTGTTTAGAACTGCTGAAAGAGAATCTCCAAGTCAGTTCTTAGTGTAGAAAAGGTAGCTAAGATAAGGGAAATCCTTAATTCGAGTTAAGATCACATGAAACACTGTATGAATCCTATATTCTTTACTTAAAGGAAACTAGAGTGGTAAATGTGTGTTATACAAGGCAGAATACCATTGAAATAGAGAAAGAAACACGTTCGGCAGCTTTGGAAAGGCTTACACTTCACTGAAATGTAGTACTACACTCTATAACACAGTTGAGAGACAATGTTCCCTAGCTGCCTCAGTTCATAACAGTGTGTAGGAAGTTGTTTGATAAAGTGGCCAAAGCTTATACTTGGGACAGAAGGCAGAATATAGGAAACTACATGAAAACATGAATAATTCAGTGAAAATGACTGTAAAAAGATGAGAACTTGTTTAGAACAGCTGAAAGAGAATCTCCAAGTCAGTTCTTAGTGTAGAAAAGGTAGCTAAGATAAGGGAAATCCTTAATTTGAGTTAAGATAACATCAAACACTGTATGAATCCTATATTCATTACTTAAAAAAGACTAGAGTGGTAAATGTGTGTTATACAAGGCAGAATACCATTGAAATAGAGAAAGAAAGAAGTTCGGCAGCTTTGGAAAGCCTTACACTTCACTGAAATGTAGTACTACAGTCTATAACACAGTTGAGAGACAATGTTCCCTAGCTGCCTCAGTTCATAACAGAGTGTAGGAAGGTGTTTGATAAAGTAGGCAAAGCTTATACTTGGGCCAGAAGGCCGAATATAGGAAACTACATGAAAACATGAATAATTCAGTGAAAATGACTGTAAACAGATGAGAACTTGTTTAGAACAGCTGAAAGAAAATCTCCAAGTCAGTTCTTAGTGTAGAAAAGGTAGCTAAGATAAGGAAAATACTTAATTTGAGTTAAGATAACATCAAACACTGTATGAATCCTATATTCATTACTTAAAGGAGACTAGAGTGGTAAATGTGTGTTATACAAGGCAGAATACCATTGAAATAGAGAAAGAAACAAGTTCCGCAGCTTTGGAAAGCCTTACACTTCACTGAAATGTAGTACTACACTCTATAACACAGTTGAGAGACAATGTTCCCGAGCTGCCTCAGTTCATAACAGTGTGTAGGAAGTTGTTTGATAAAGTGGCCAAAGCTTATACTTGGGCCAGAAGGCAGAATATAGGAAACTACATGAAAACATGAATAATTCATTGAAAATGACTGTAAACACAAGAGAACTTGTTTAGAACTGCTGAAAGAGAATCTCCAAGTACGTTCTTAGTGTAGAAAAGGTAGCTAAGATAAGGGAAATCCTTAATTCGAGTTAAGATCACATGAAACACTGTATGAATCCTATATTCTTTACATAAAGGAAACTAGAGTGGTAAATGTGTGTTATACAAGGCAGAATACCATTGAAATAGAGAAAGAAACACGTTCGGCAGCTTTGGAAAGGCTTACACTTCACTAAAATGTAGTACTACACTCTATAACACAGTTGAGAGACAATGTTCCCTAGCTGCCTCAGTTCATAACAGTGTGTAGGAAGTTGTTTGATAAAGTGGCCAAAGCTTATACTTGGGACAGAAGGCAGAATATAGGAAACTACATGAAAACATGAATAATTCAGTGAAAATGACTGTAAACAGATGAGAACTTGTTTAGAACAGCTGAAAGAAAATCTCCAAGTCAGTTCTTAGTGTAGAAAAGGTAGCTAAGATAAGGAAAATCCTTAATTTGAGTTAAGATAACATCAAACACTGTATGAATCCTATATTCATTACTTAAAGGAGACTAGAGTGGTAAATGTGTGTTATACAAGGCAGAATACCATTGAAATAAAGAAAGAAACAAGTTCCGCAGCTTTGGAAAGCCTTACACTTCACTGAAATGTAGTACTACACTCTATAACACAGTTGAGAGACAATGTTCCCTAGCTCCCTCAGTTCATAACAGTGTGTAGGAAGTTGTTTGATAAAGTGGCCAAAGCTTATACTTGGGCCAGAAGGCAGAATATAGGAAACTACATGAAAACATGAATAATTCAGTGAAAATGACTGTAAACAGATGAGAACTTGTTTAGAACAGCTGAAAGAGAATCTCCAAGTCAGTTCTTAGTGTAGAAAAGGTAGCTAAGATAACGGAAATCCTTAATTCGAGTTAAGATCACATGAAACACTGTATGAATCCTATATTCTTTACTTAAAGGAAACTAGAGTGGTAAATGTGTGTTATACAAGGCAGAATACCATTGAAATAGAGAAAGAAACACGTTCGGCAGCTTTGGAAAGGCTTACACTTCACTGAAATATAGTACTACACTCTATAACACAGTAGAGAGACAATGTTCCCTAGCTGCCTCAGTTCATAACAGTGTGTAGGAAGTTGTTTGATAAAGTGGCCAAAGCTTATACTTGGGACAGAAGGGAGAATATAGGAAACTACATGAAAACATGAATAATTCAGTGAAAATGACTGTAAACAGATGAGAACTTGTTTAGAACAGCTGAAAGAGAATCTCCAAGTCAGTTCTTAGTGTAGAAAAGGTAGCTAAGATAAGGGAAATCCTTAATTCCAGTTAAGATCACATGAAACACTCTATGAATCCTATATTCTTTACTTAAAGGAGACTAGAGTGGTAAATGTGTGTTATACAAGGCAGAATACCATTGAAATAGAGAAACAAACACGTTCGGCAGCTTTGGAAAGGCTTACACTACACTGAAATGTAGTACTACACTCTATAACACAGTTGAGAGACAATGTTCCCTAGCTGCCTCAGTTCATAACAGTGTGTAGGAAGTTGTTTGATAAAGTGGCCAAAGCTTATACTTGGGACAGAAGGCAGAATATAGGAAACTACATGAAAACATGAATAATTCAGTGAAAATGACTGTAAACAGATGAGAACTTGTTTAGAACAGCTGAAAGAGAATCTCCAAGTCAGTTCTTAGTGTAGAAAAGGTAGCTAAGATAAGGGAAATCCTTAATTCGAGTTAAGATAACATCAAAAACTGTATGAATCCTATATTCATTACTTAAAGGAGACTAGCGTGGTAAATGTGTGTTATACAAGGCAGAATACCATTGAAATAGAGAAAGAAAGAAGTTCGGCAGCTTTGGAAAGCCTTACACTTCACTGAAATGTAGTACTACAGTCTATAACACAGTTGAGAGACAATGTTCCCTAGCTGCCTCAGTTCATAACAGAGTGTAGGAAGGTGTTTGATAAAGTAGGCAAAGCTTATACTTGGGCCAGAAGGCCGAATATAGGAAACTACATGAAAACATGAATAATTCAGTGAAAATGACTGTAAACAGATGAGAACTTGTTTAGAACAGCTGAAAGAAAATCTCCAAGTCAGTTCTTAGTGTAGAAAAGGTAGCTAAGATAAGGAAAATACTTAATTTGAGTTAAGATAACATCAAACACTGTATGAATCCTATATTCATTACTTAAAGGAGACTAGAGTGGTAAATGTGTGTTATACAAGGCAGAATACCATTGAAATAGAGAAAGAAACAAGTTCCGCAGCTTTGGAAAGCCTTACACTTCACTGAAATGTAGTACTACACTCTATAACACAGTTGAGAGACAATGTTCCCGAGCTGCCTCAGTTCATAACAGTGTGTAGGAAGTTGTTTGATAAAGTGGCCAAAGCTTATACTTGGGCCAGAAGGCAGAATATAGGAAACTACATGAAAACATGAATAATTCATTGAAAATGACTGTAAACACAAGAGAACTTGTTTAGAACTGCTGAAAGAGAATCTCCAAGTCCGTTCTTAGTGTAGAAAAGGTAGCTAAGATAAGGGAAATCCTTAATTCGAGTTAAGATAACATCAAAAACTGTATGAATCCTATATTCATTACTTAAAGGAGACTAGCGTGGTAAATGTGTGTTATACAAGGCAGAATACCATTGAAATAGAGAAAGAAACAAGTTCGGCAGCTTTGGAAAGCCTTACACTTCACTGAAATGTAGTACTACACTCTATAACACAGTTGAGAGACAATGTTCCCTAGCTCCCTCAGTTCATAACAGTGTGTAGGAAGTTGTTTGATAAAGTGGCCAAAGCTTATACTTGGGCCAGAAGGCAGAATATAGGAAACTACATGAAAACATGAATAATTCAGTGAAAATGACTGTAAACAGATGAGAACTTGTTTAGAACAGCTGAAAGAGAATCTCCAAGTCAGTTCTTAGTGTAGAAAAGGTAGCTAAGATAACGGAAATCCTTAATTCGAGTTAAGATCACATGAAACACTGTATGAATCCTATATTCTTTACTTAAAGGAAACTAGAGTGGTAAATGTGTGTTATACAAGGCAGAATACCATTGAAATAGAGAAAGAAACACGTTCGGCAGCTTTGGAAAGGCTTACACTTCACTGAAATATAGTACTACACTCTATAACACAGTAGAGAGACAATGTTCCCTAGCTGCCTCAGTTCATAACAGTGTGTAGGAAGTTGTTTGATAAAGTGGCCAAAGCTTATACTTGGGACAGAAGGGAGAATATAGGAAACTACATGAAAACATGAATAATTCAGTGAAAATGACTGTAAACAGATGAGAACTTGTTTAGAACAGCTGAAAGAGAATCTCCAAGTCAGTTCTTAGTGTAGAAAAGGTAGCTAAGATAAGGGAAATCCTTAATTCCAGTTAAGATCACATGAAACACTCTATGAATCCTATATTCTTTACTTAAAGGAGACTAGAGTGGTAAATGTGTGTTATACAAGGCAGAATACCATTGAAATAGAGAAACAAACACGTTCGGCAGCTTTGGAAAGGCTTACACTACACTGAAATGTAGTACTACACTCTATAACACAGTTGAGAGACAATGTTCCCTAGCTGCCTCAGTTCATAACAGTGTGTAGGAAGTTGTTTGATAAAGTGGCCAAAGCTTATACTTGGGACAGAAGGCAGAATATAGGAAACTACATGAAAACATGAATAATTCAGTGAAAATGACTGTAAACAGATGAGAACTTGTTTAGAACAGCTGAAAGAGAATCTCCAAGTCAGTTCTTAGTGTAGAAAAGGTAGCTAAGATAAGGGAAATCCTTAATTCGAGTTAAGATAACATCAAACACTGTATGAATCCTATATTCATTACTTAAAGGAGACTAGAGTGGTAAATGTGTGTTATACAAGGCAGAATACCATTGAAATAGAGAAAGAAACAAGTTCGGCAGCTTTGTAAAGCCTTACACTTCACTGAAATGTAGTACTACACTCTATAACACAGTTGAGAGACAATGTTCCCTAGCTCCCTCAGTTCATAACAGTGTGTAGGAAGTTGTTTGATAAAGTGGCCAAAGCTTATACTTGGGCCAGAAGGCAGAATATAGGAAACTACATGAAAACATGAATAATTCAGTGAAAATGACTGTAAACAGTTGAGAACTTGTTTAGAACAGCTGAAAGAGAATCTCCAAGTCAGTTCTTAGTGTGGAAAAGGTAGCTAAGATAAGGGAAATCCTTAATTCCAGTTAAGATCACATGAAACACTGTATGAATCCTATATTCTTTACTTAAAGGAGACTAGAGTGGTAAATGTGTGTTATACAAGGCAGAATACCATTGAAATAGAGAAAGAAACACGTTCGGCAGCTTTGGAAAGCCTTACACTTCACTGAAATGTAGTACTACACTCTATAACACAGTTGAGAGACAATGTTCCCGAGCTGCCTCAGTTCATAACAGTGTGTAGGAAGTTGTTTGATAAAGTGGGCAAAGCTTATACTTGGGCCAGAAGGCAGAATATAGGAAACTACATGAAAACATGAATAATTCATTGAAAATGACTGTAAACACATGAGAACTTGTTTAGAACTGCTGAAAGAGAATCTCCAAGTCAGTTCTTAGTGTAGAAAAGGTAGCTAAGATAAGGGAAATCCTTAATTCGAGTTAAGATCACATGAAACACTGTATGAATCCTATATTCTTTACTTAAAGGAAACTAGAGTGGTAAATGTGTGTTATACAAGGCAGAATACCATTGATATAGAGAAAGAAACACGTTCGGCAGCTTTGGAAAGGCTTACACTTCACTGAAATGTAGTACTACACTCTATAACACAGTTGAGAGACAATGTTCCCTAGCTGCCTCAGTTCATAACAGTGTGTAGCAAGTTGTTTGATAAAGTGGCCAAAGCTTATACTTGGGACAGAAGGCAGAATATAGGAAACTACATGAAAACATGAATAATTCAGTGAAAATGACTGTAAAAAGATGAGAACTTGTTTAGAACAGCTGAAAGAGAATCTCCAAGTCAGTTCTTAGTGTAGAAAAGGTAGCTAAGATAAGGGAAATCCTTAATTTGAGTTAAGATAACATCAAACACTGTATGAATCCTATATTCATTACTTAAAAAAGACTAGAGTGGTAAATGTGTGTTATACAAGGCAGAATACCATTGAAATAGAGAAAGAAACAAGTTCGGCAGCTTTGGAAAGCCTTACACTTCACTGAAATGTAGTACTACAGTCTATAACACAGTTGAGAGACAATGTTCCCTAGCTGCCTCAGTTCATAACAGAGTGTAGGAAGGTGTTTGATAAAGTAGGCAAAGATTATACTGGGGCCAGAAGGCCGAATATAGGAAACTACATGAAAACATGAATAATTCAGTGAAAATGACTGTAAACAGATGAGAACTTGTTTAGAACAGCTGAAAGAAAATCTCCAAGTCAGTTCTTAGTGTAGAAAAGGTAGCTAAGATAAGGAAAATCCTTAATTTGAGTTAAGATAACATCAAACACTGTATGAATCCTATATTCATTACTTAAAGGAGACTAGAGTGGTAAATGTGTGTTATACAAGGCAGAATACCATTGAAATAGAGAAAGAAACAAGTTCCGCAGCTTTGGAAAGCCTTACACTTCACTGAAATGTAGTACTACACTCTATAACACAGTTGAGAGACAATGTTCCCGAGCTGCCTCAGTTCATAACAGTGTGTAGGAAGTTGTTTGATAAAGTGGCCAAAGCTTATACTTGGGCCAGAAGGCAGAATATAGGAAACTACATGAAAACATGAATAATTCATTGAAAATGACTGTAAACACAAGAGAACTTGTTTAGAACTGCTGAAAGAGAATCTCCAAGTCAGTTCTTAGTGTAGAAAAGGTAGCTAAGATAAGGGAAATCCTTAATTCGAGTTAAGATCACATGAAACACTGTATGAATCCTATATTCTTTACTTAAAGGAAACTAGAGTGGTAAATGTGTGTTATACAAGGCAGAATACCATTGAAATAGAGAAAGAAACACGTTCGGCAGCTTTGGAAAGCCTTACACTTCACTGAAATGTAGTACTACACTCTATAACACAGTTGAGAGACAATGTTCCCTAGCTGCCTCAGTTCATAACAGTGTGTAGGAAGTTGTTTGATAAAGTGGCCAAAGCTTATACTTGGGACAGAAGGCAGAATATAGGAAACTACATGAAAACATGAATAATTCAGTGAAAATGACTGTAAACAGATGAGAACTTGTTTAGAACAGCTGAAAGAAAATCTCCAAGTCAGTTCTTAGTGTAGAAAAGGTAGCTAAGATAAGGAAAATCCTTAATTTGAGTTAAGATAACATCAAACACTGTATGAATCCTATATTCATTACTTAAAGGAGACTAGAGTGGTAAATGTGTGTTATACAAGGCAGAATACCATTGAAATAGAGAAAGAAACAAGTTCCGCAGCTTTGGAAAGCCTTACACTTCACTGAAATGTAGTACTGCACTCTATAACACAGTTGAGAGACAATGTTCCCGAGCTGCCTCAGTTCATAACAGTGTGTAGGAAGTTGTTTGATAAAGTGGGCAAAGCTTATACTTGGGCCAGAAGGCAGAATATAGGAAACTACATGAAAACATGAATAATTCATTGAAAATGACTGTAAACACATGAGAACTTGTTTAGAACAGCTGAAAGAGAATCTCCAAGTCAGTTCTTAGTGTAGAAAAGGTAGCTAAGATAACGGAAATCCTTAATTCGAGTTAAGATCACATGAAACACTGTATGAATCCTATATTCTTTACTTAAAGGAAACTAGAGTGGTAAATGTGTGTTATACAAGGCAGAATACCATTGAAATAGAGAAAGAAACAAGTTCGGCAGCTTTGGAAAGCCTTACACTTCACTGAAATGTAGTACTACACTCTATAACACAGTTGAGAGACAATGTTCCCTAGCTGCCTCAGTTCATAACAGTGTGTAGGAAGTTGTTTGATAAAGTGGCCAAAGCTTATACTTGGGACAGAAGGCAGAATATAGGAAACTACATGAAAACATGAATAATTCAGTGAAAATGACTGTAAACAGATGAGAACTTGTTTAGAACAGCTGAAAGAGAATCTCCAAGTCAGTTCTTAGTGTAGAAAAGGTAGCTAAGATAAGGGAAATCCTTAATTCGAGTTAAGATAACATCAAAAACTGTATGAATCCTATATTCATTACTTAAAGGAGACTAGCGTGGTAAATGTGTGTTATACAAGGCAGAATACCATTGAAATAGAGAAAGAAACAAGTTCGGAAGCTTTGGAAAGCCTTACACTTCACTGAAATGTAGTACTACACTCTATAACACAGTTGAGAGACAATGTTCCCTAGCTCCCTCAGTTCATAACAGAGTGTAGGAAGGTGTTTAATAAAGTAGGCAAAGCTTATACTTGGGCCAGAAGGCAGAATATAGGAAACTACATGAAAACATGAATAATTCAGTGAAAATGACTGTAAACAGATGAGAACTTGTTTAGAACAGCTGAAAGAGAATCTCCAAGTCAGTTCTTAGTGTAGAAAAGGTAGTTAAGATAAGGAAAATCCTTAATTCGAGTTAAGATAACATCAAACACTGTATGAATCCTATATTCATTACTTAAAGGAGACTAGAGTGGTAAATGTGTGTTATACAAGGCAGAATACCATTGAAATAGAGAAAGAAACAAGTTCGGCAGCTTTAGAAAGCCTTACACTTCACTGAAATGTAGTACTACACTCTATAACACAGTTGAGAGACAATGTTCCCTAGCTCCCTCAGTTCATAACAGTGTGTAGGAAGTTGTTTGATAAAGTGGCCAAAGCTTATACTTGGGCCAGAAGGCAGAATATAGGAAACTACATGAAAACATGAATAATTCAGTGAAAATGACTGTAAACAGTTGAGAACTTGTTTAGAACAGCTGAAAGAGAATCTCCAAGTCAGTTCTTAGTGTGGAAAAGGTAGCTAAGATAAGGGAAATCCTTAATTCCAGTTAAGATCACATGAAACACTGTATGAATCCTATATTCTTTACTTAAAGGAGACTAGAGTGGTAAATGTGTGTTATACAAGGCAGAATACCATTGAAATAGAGAAAGAAACACGTTCGGCAGCTTTGGAAAGCCTTACACTTCACTGAAATGTAGTACTGCACTCTATAACACAGTTGAGAGACAATGTTCCCGAGCTGCCTCAGTTCATAACAGTGTGTAGGAAGTTGTTTGATAAAGTGGGCAAAGCTTATACTTGGGCCAGAAGGCAGAATATAGGAAACTACATGAAAACATGAATAATCATTGAAAATGACTGTAAACACATGAGAACTTGTTTAGAACTGCTGAAAGAGAATCTCCAAGTCAGTTCTTAGTGTAGAAAAGGTAGCTAAGATAAGGGAAATCCTTAATTCGAGTTAAGATCACATGAAACACTGTATGAATCCTATATTCTTTACTTAAAGGAAACTAGAGTGGTAAATGTGTGTTATACAAGGCAGAATACCATTGAAATAGAGAAAGAAACACGTTCGGCAGCTTTGGAAAGGCTTACACTTCACTGAAATGTAGTACTACACTCTATAACACAGTTGAGAGACAATGTTCCCTAGCTGCCTCAGTTCATAACAGTGTGTAGGAAGTTGTTTGATAAAGTGGCCAAAGCTTATACTTGGGACAGAAGGCAGAATATAGGAAACTACATGAAAACATGAATAATTCAGTGAAAATGACTGTAAAAAGATGAGAACTTGTTTAGAACAGCTGAAAGAGAATCTCCAAGTCAGTTCTTAGTGTAGAAAAGGTAGCTAAGATAAGGGAAATCCTTAATTTGAGTTAAGATAACATCAAACACTGTATGAATCCTATATTCATTACTTAAAGGAGACTAGAGTGGTAAATGTGTGTTATACAAGGCAGAATACCATTGAAATAGAGAAAGAAACAAGTTCCGCAGCTTTGGAAAGCCTTACACTTCACTGAAATGTAGTACTACACTCTATAACACAGTTGAGAGACAATGTTCCCGAGCTGCCTCAGTTCATAACAGTGTGTAGGAAGTTGTTTGATAAAGTGGCCAAAGCTTATACTTGGGCCAGAAGGCAGAATATAGGAAACTACATGAAAACATGAATAATTCATTGAAAATGACTGTAAACACAAGAGAACTTGTTTAGAACTGCTGAAAGAGAATCTCCAAGTACGTTCTTAGTGTAGAAAAGGTAGCTAAGATAAGGGAAATCCTTAATTCGAGTTAAGATCACATGAAACACTGTATGAATCCTATATTCTTTACATAAAGGAAACTAGAGTGGTAAATGTGTGTTATACAAGGCAGAATACCATTGAAATAGAGAAAGAAACACGTTCGGCAGCTTTGGAAAGGCTTACACTTCACTAAAATGTAGTACTACACTCTATAACACAGTTGAGAGACAATGTTCCCTAGCTGCCTCAGTTCATAACAGTGTGTAGGAAGTTGTTTGATAAAGTGGCCAAAGCTTATACTTGGGACAGAAGGCAGAATATAGGAAACTACATGAAAACATGAATAATTCAGTGAAAATGACTGTAAACAGATGAGAACTTGTTTAGAACAGCTGAAAGAAAATCTCCAAGTCAGTTCTTAGTGTAGAAAAGGTAGCTAAGATAAGGAAAATCCTTAATTTGAGTTAAGATAACATCAAACACTGTATGAATCCTATATTCATTACTTAAAGGAGACTAGAGTGGTAAATGTGTGTTATACAAGGCAGAATACCATTGAAATAAAGAAAGAAACAAGTTCCGCAGCTTTGGAAAGCCTTACACTTCACTGAAATGTAGTACTACACTCTATAACACAGTTGAGAGACAATGTTCCCTAGCTCCCTCAGTTCATAACAGTGTGTAGGAAGTTGTTTGATAAAGTGGCCAAAGCTTATACTTGGGCCAGAAGGCAGAATATAGGAAACTACATGAAAACATGAATAATTCAGTGAAAATGACTGTAAACAGATGAGAACTTGTTTAGAACAGCTGAAAGAGAATCTCCAAGTCAGTTCTTAGTGTAGAAAAGGTAGCTAAGATAACTGAAATCCTTAATTCGAGTTAAGATCACATGAAACACTGTATGAATCCTATATTCTTTACTTAAAGGAAACTAGAGTGGTAAATGTGTGTTATACAAGGCAGAATACCATTGAAATAGAGAAAGAAACACGTTCGGCAGCTTTGGAAAGGCTTACACTTCACTGAAATATAGTACTACACTCTATAACACAGTAGAGAGACAATGTTCCCTAGCTGCCTCAGTTCATAACAGTGTGTAGGAAGTTGTTTGATAAAGTGGCCAAAGCTTATACTTGGGACAGAAGGGAGAATATAGGAAACTACATGAAAACATGAAT
Source organism: Pipistrellus hanaki (assembly GCF_964339955.1). NCBI lineage: Eukaryota > Metazoa > Chordata > Mammalia > Chiroptera > Vespertilionidae > Pipistrellus > Pipistrellus hanaki. The sequence continues at coordinate 1,836,999 of NC_140511.1, forward strand.
AATTCAGTGAAAATGACTGTAAACAGATGAGAACTTGTTTAGAACAGCTGAAAGAGAATCTCCAAGTCAGTTCTTAGTGTAGAAAAGGTAGCTAAGATAAGAGAAATCCTTAATTCGAGTTAAGATAACATCAAAAACTGTATGAATCCTATATTCATTACTTAAAGGAGACTAGCGTGGTAAATGTGTGTTATACAAGGCAGAATACCATTGAAATAGAGAAAGAAACAAGTTCCGGAGCTTTGGAAAGCCTTACACTTCACTGAAATGTAGTACTACACTCTATAACACAGTTGAGAGACAATGTTCCCTAGCTCCCTCAGTTCATAACAGAGTGTAGGAAGGTGTTTAATAAAGTAGGCAAAGCTTATACTTGGGCCAGAAGGCAGAATATAGGAAACTACATGAAAACATGAATAATTCAGTGAAAATGACTGTAAACAGATGAGAACTTGTTTAGAACAGCTGAAAGAGAATCTCCAAGTCAGTTCTTAGTGTAGAAAAGGTAGTTAAGATAAGGAAAATCCTTAATTCGAGTTAAGATAACATCAAATACTGTATGAATCCTATATTCATTACTTAAAGGAGACTAGAGTGGTAAATGTGTGTTATACAAGGCAGAATACCATTGAAATAGAGAAAGAAACAAGTTCGGCAGCTTTAGAAAGCCTTACACTTCACTGAAATGTAGTACTACACTCTATAACACAGTTGAGAGACAATGTTCCCTAGCTCCCTCAGTTCATAACAGTGTGTAGGAAGTTGTTTGATAAAGTGGCCAAAGCTTATACTTGGGCCAGAAGGCAGAATATAGGAAACTACATGAAAACATGAATAATTCAGTGAAAATGACTGTAAACAGATGAGAACTTGTTTAGAACAGCTGAAAGAGAATCTCCAAGTCAGTTCTTAGTGTAGAAAAGGTAGCTAAGATAAGGGAAATCCTTAATTCGAGTTAAGATAACATCAAACACTGTATGAATCCTATATTCATTACTTAAAGGAGACTAGAGTGGTAAATGTGTGTTATACAAGGCAGAATACCATTGAAATAGAGAAAGAAACAAGTTCGGCAGCTTTGGAAAGCCTTACACTTCACTGAAATGTAGTACTACAGTCTATAACACAGTTGAGAGACAATGTTCCCTAGCTGCCTCAGTTCATAACAGAGTGTAGGAAGGTGTTTGATAAAGTAGGCAAAGCTTATACTTGGGCCAGAAGGCAGAATATAGGAAACTACATGAAAACATGAATAATTCAGTGAAAATGACTGTAAACAGATGAGAACTTGTTTAGAACAGCTGAAAGAAAATCTCCAAGTCAGTTCTTAGTGTAGAAAAGGTAGTTAAGATAAGGAAAATCCTTAATTTGAGTTAACATAACATCAAACACTGTATGAATCCTATATTCATTACTTAAAGGAGACTAGAGTGGTAAATGTGTGTTATACAAGGCAGAATACCATTGAAATAGAGAAAGAAACAAGTTCCGCAGCTTTGGAAAGCCTTACACTTCACTGAAATGTAGTACTACACTCTATAACACAGTTGAGAGACAATGTTCCCGAGCTGCCTCAGTTCATAACAGTGTGTAGGAAGTTGTTTGATAAAGTGGCCAAAGCTTATACTTGGGCCAGAAGGCAGAATATAGGAAACTACATGAAAACATGAATAATTCATTGAAAATGACTGTAAACACAAGAGAACTTGTTTAGAACTGCTGAATGAGAATCTCCAAGTCAGTTCTTAGTGTAGAAAAGGTAGCTAAGATAATGGAAATCCTTAATTCGAGTTAAGATCACATGAAACACTGTATGAATCCTATATTCTTTACATAAAGGAAACTAGAGTGGTAAATGTGTGTTATACAAGGCAGAATACCATTGAAATAGAGAAAGAAACACGTTCGGCAGCTTTGGAAAGGCTTACACTTCACTAAAATGTAGTACTACACTCTATAACACAGTTGAGAGACAATGTTCCCTAGCTGCCTCAGTTCATAACAGTGTGTAGGAAGTTGTTTGATAAAGTGGCCAAAGCTTATACTTGGGACAGAAGGCAGAATATAGGAAACTACATGAAAACATGAATAATTCAGTGAAAATGACTGTAAACAGATGAGAACTTGTTTAGAACAGCTGAAAGAAAATCTCCAAGTCAGTTCTTAGTGTAGAAAAGGTAGCTAAGATAAGGAAAATCCTTAATTTGAGTTAAGATAACATCAAACACTGTATGAATCCTATATTCATTACTTAAAGGAGACTAGAGTGGTAAATGTGTGTTATACAAGGCAGAATACCATTGAAATAAAGAAAGAAACAAGTTCCGCAGCTTTGGAAAGCCTTACACTTCACTGAAATGTAGTACTACACTCTATAACACAGTTGAGAGACAATGTTCCCTAGCTCCCTCAGTTCATAACAGTGTGTAGGAAGTTGTTTGATAAAGTGGCCAAAGCTTATACTTGGGCCAGAAGGCAGAATATAGGAAACTACATGAAAACATGAATAATTCAGTGAAAATGACTGTAAACAGATGAGAACTTGTTTAGAACAGCTGAAAGAGAATCTCCAAGTCAGTTCTTAGTGTAGAAAAGGTAGCTAAGATAACGGAAATCCTTAATTCGAGTTAAGATCACATGAAACACTGTATGAATCCTATATTCTTTACTTAAAGGAAACTAGAGTGGTAAATGTGTGTTATACAAGGCAGAATACCATTGAAATAGAGAAAGAAACACGTTCGGCAGCTTTGGAAAGGCTTACACTTCACTGAAATGTAGTACTACACTCTATAACACAGTTGAGAGACAATGTTCCCTAGCTGCCTCAGTTCATAACAGTGTGTAGGAAGTTGTTTGATAAAGTGGCCAAAGCTTATACTTGGGACAGAAGGCAGAATATAGGAAACTACATGAAAACATGAATAATTCAGTGAAAATGACTGTAAACAGATGAGAACTTGTTTAGAACAGCTGAAAGAGAATCTCCAAGTCAGTTCTTAGTGTAGAAAAGGTAGCTAAGATAAGGGAAATCCTTAATTCGAGTTAAGATAACATCAAAAACTGTATGAATCCTATATTCATTACTTAAAGCAGACTAGCGTGGTAAATGTGTGTTATACAAGGCAGAATACCATTGAAACAGAGAAAGAAACAAGTTCGGGAGCTTTGGAAAGCCTTACACTTCACTGAAATGTAGTACTACACTCTATAACACATTTGAGAGACAATGTTCCCTAGCTCCCTCAGTTCATAACAGAGTGTAGGAAGGTGTTTAATAAAGTAGGCAAAGCTTATACTTGGGCCAGAAGGCAGAATATAGGAAACTACATGAAAACATGAATAATTCAGTGAAAATGACTGTAAACAGATGAGAACTTGTTTAGAACAGCTGAAAGAGAATCTCCAAGTCAGTTCTTAGTGTAGAAAAGGTAGTTAAGATAAGGAAAACCCTTAATTCGAGTTAAGATAACATCAAACACTGTATGAATCCTATATTCATTACTTAAAGGAGACTAGAGTGGTAAATGTGTGTTATACAAGGCAGATTACCATTGAAATAGAGAAAGAAACAAGTTCGGCAGCTTTAGAAAGCCTTACACTTCACTGAAATGTAGTACTACACTCTATAACACAGTTGAGAGACAATGTTCCCTAGCTCCCTCAGTTCATAACAGTGTGTAGGAAGTTGTTTGATAAAGTGGCCAAAGCTTATACTTGGGCCAGAAGGCAGAATATAGGAAACTACATGAAAACATGAATAATTCAGTGAAAATGACTGTAAACAGTTGAGAACTTGTTTAGAACAGCTGAAAGAGAATCTCCAAGTCAGTTCTTAGTGTGGAAAAGGTAGCTAAGATAAGGGAAATCCTTAATTCCAGTTAAGATCACATGAAACACTGTATGAATCCTATATTCTTTACTTAAAGGAGACTAGAGTGGTAAATGTGTGTTATACAAGGCAGAATACCATTGAAATAGAGAAAGAAACACGTTCGGCAGCTTTGGAAAGCCTTACACTTCACTGAAATGTAGTACTGCACTCTATAACACAGTTGAGAGACAATGTTCCCGAGCTGCCTCAGTTCATAACAGTGTGTAGGAAGTTGTTTGATAAAGTGGGCAAAGCTTATACTTGGGCCAGAAGGCAGAATATAGGAAACTACATGAAAACATGAATAATCATTGAAAATGACTGTAAACACATGAGAACTTGTTTAGAACTGCTGAAAGAGAATCTCCAAGTCAGTTCTTAGTGTAGAAAAGGTAGCTAAGATAAGGGAAATCCTTAATTCGAGTTAAGATCACATGAAACACTGTATGAATCCTATATTCTTTACTTAAAGGAAACTAGAGTGGTAAATGTGTGTTATACAAGGCAGAATACCATTGAAATAGAGAAAGAAGCACGTTCGGCAGCTTTGGAAAGGCTTACACTTCACTGAAATGTAGTACTACACTCTATAACACAGTTGAGAGACAATGTTCCCTAGCTGCCTCAGTTCATAACAGTGTGTAGGAAGTTGTTTGATAAAGTGGCCAAAGCTTATACTTGGGACAGAAGGCAGAATATAGGAAACTACATGAAAACATGAATAATTCAGTGAAAATGACTGTAAAAAGATGAGAACTTGTTTAGAACAGCTGAAAGAGAATCTCCAAGTCAGTTCTTAGTGTAGAAAAGGTAGCTAAGATAAGGGAAAACCTTAATTTGAGTTAAGATAACATCAAACACTGTATGAATCCTATATTCATTACTTAAAAAAGACTAGAGTGGTAAATGTGTGTTATACAAGGCAGAATACCATTGAAATAGAGAAAGAAAGAAGTTCGGCAGCTTTGGAAAGCCTTACACTTCACTGAAATGTAGTACTACAGTCTATAACACAGTTGAGAGACAATGTTCCCTAGCTGCCTCAGTTCATAACAGTGTGTAGGAAGTTGTTTGATAAAGTGGCCAAAGCTTATACTTGGGCCAGAAGGCAGAATATAGGAAACTACATGAAAACATGAATAATTCAGTGAAAATGACTGTAAACAGTTGAGAACTTGTTTAGAACAGCTGAAAGAGAATCTCCAAGTCAGTTCTTAGTGTGGAAAAGGTAGCTAAGATAAGGGAAATCCTTAATTCCAGTTAAGATCACATGAAACACTGTATGAATCCTATATTCTTTACTTAAAGGAGACTAGAGTGGTAAATGTGTGTTATACAAGGCAGAATACCATTGAAATAGAGAAAGAAACACGTTCGGCAGCTTTGGAAAGCCTTACACTTCACTGAAATGTAGTACTGCACTCTATAACACAGTTGAGAGACAATGTTCCCGAGCTGCCTCAGTTCATAACAGTGTGTAGGAAGTTGTTTGATAAAGTGGGCAAAGCTTATACTTGGGCCAGAAGGCAGAATATAGGAAACTACATGAAAACATGAATAATCATTGAAAATGACTGTAAACACATGAGAACTTGTTTAGAACTGCTGAAAGAGAATCTCCAAGTCAGTTCTTAGTGTAGAAAAGGTAGCTAAGATAAGGGAAATCCTTAATTCGAGTTAAGATCACATGAAACACTGTATGAATCCTATATTCTTTACTTAAAGGAAACTAGAGTGGTAAATGTGTGTTATACAAGGCAGAATACCATTGAAATAGAGAAAGAAGCACGTTCGGCAGCTTTGGAAAGGCTTACACTTCACTGAAATGTAGTACTACACTCTATAACACAGTTGAGAGACAATGTTCCCTAGCTGCCTCAGTTCATAACAGTGTGTAGGAAGTTGTTTGATAAAGTGGCCAAAGCTTATACTTGGGACAGAAGGCAGAATATAGGAAACTACATGAAAACATGAATAATTCAGTGAAAATGACTGTAAAAAGATGAGAACTTGTTTAGAACAGCTGAAAGAGAATCTCCAAGTCAGTTCTTAGTGTAGAAAAGGTAGCTAAGATAAGGGAAAACCTTAATTTGAGTTAAGATAACATCAAACACTGTATGAATCCTATATTCATTACTTAAAAAAGACTAGAGTGGTAAATGTGTGTTATACAAGGCAGAATACCATTGAAATAGAGAAAGAAAGAAGTTCGGCAGCTTTGGAAAGCCTTACACTTCACTGAAATGTAGTACTACAGTCTATAACACAGTTGAGAGACAATGTTCCCTAGCTGCCTCAGTTCATAACAGAGTGTAGGAAGGTGTTTGATAAAGTAGGCAAAGCTTATACTTGGGCCAGAAGGCCGAATATAGGAAACTACATGAAAACATGAATAATTCAGTGAAAATGACTGTAAACAGATGAGAACTTGTTTAGAACAGCTGAAAGAAAATCTCCAAGTCAGTTCTTAGTGTAGAAAAGGTAGCTAAGATAAGGAAAATCCTTAATTTGAGTTAAGATAACATCAAACACTGTATGAATCCTATATTCATTACTTAAAGGAGACTAGAGTGGTAAATGTGTGTTATACAAGGCAGAATACCATTGAAATAGAGAAAGAAACAAGTTCCGCAGCTTTGGAAGGCCTTACACTTCACTGAAATGTAGTACTACACTCTATAACACAGTTGAGAGACAATGTTCCCGAGCTGCCTCAGTTCATAACAGTGTGTAGGAAGTTGTTTGATAAAGTGGCCAAAGCTTATACTTGGGCCAGAAGGCAGAATATAGGAAACTACATGAAAACATGAATAATTCATTGAAAATGACTGTAAACACAAGAGAACTTGTTTAGAACTGCTGAAAGAGAATCTCCAAGTCAGTTCTTAGTGTAGAAAAGGTAGCTAAGATAAGGGAAATCCTTAATTCGAGTTAAGATCACATGAAACACTGTATGAATCCTATATTCTTTACTTAAAGGAAACTAGAGTGGTAAATGTGTGTTATACAAGGCAGAATACCATTGAAATAGAGAAAGAAACACGTTCGGCAGCTTTGGAAAGGCTTACACTTCACTGAAATGTAGTACTACACTCTATAACACAGTTGAGAGACAATGTTCCCTAGCTGCCTCAGTTCATAACAGTGTGTAGGAAGTTGTTTGATAAAGTGGCCAAAGCTTATACTTGGGACAGAAGGCAGAATATAGGAAACTACATGAAAACATGAATAATTCAGTGAAAATGACTGTAAAAAGATGAGAACTTGTTTAGAACAGCTGAAAGAGAATCTCCAAGTCAGTTCTTAGTGTAGAAAAGGTAGCTAAGATAAGGGAAATCCTTAATTTGAGTTAAGAGAACATCAAACACTGTATGAATCCTATATTAATTACTTAAAAAAGACTAGAGTGGTAAATGTGTGTTATACAAGGCAGAATACCATTGAAATAGAGAAAGAAACAAGTTCGGCAGCTTTGGAAAGCCTTACACTTCACTGAAATGTAGTACTACAGTCTATAACACAGTTGAGAGACAATGTTCCCTAGCTGCCTCAGTTCATAACAGAGTGTAGGAAGGTGTTTGATAAAGTAGGCAAAGCTTATACTTGGGCCAGAAGGCCGAATATAGGAAACTACATGAAAACATGAATAATTCAGTGAAAATGACTGTAAACAGATGAGAACTTGTTTAGAACAGCTGAAAGAAAATCTCCAAGTCAGTTCTTAGTGTAGAAAAGGTAGCTAAGATAAGGAAAATCCTTAATTTGAGTTAAGATAACATCAAACACTGTATGAATCCTATATTCATTACTTAAAGGAGACTAGAGTGGTAAATGTGTGTTATACAAGGCAGAATACCATTGAAATAGAGAAAGAAACAAGTTCCGCAGCTTTGGAAAGCCTTACACTTCACTGAAATGTAGTACTACACTCTATAACACAGTTGAGAGACAATGTTCCCGAGCTGCCTCAGTTCATAACAGTGTGTAGGAAGTTGTTTGATAAAGTGGCCAAAGCTTATACTTGGGCCAGAAGGCAGAATATAGGAAACTACATGAAAACATGAATAATTCATTGAAAATGACTGTAAACACAAGAGAACTTGTTTAGAACTGCTGAAAGAGAATCTCCAAGTCCGTTCTTAGTGTAGAAAAGGTAGCTAAGATAAGGGAAATCCTTAATTCGAGTTAAGATCACATGAAACACTGTATGAATCCTATATTCTTTACATAAAGGAAACTAGAGTGGTAAATGTGTGTTATACAAGGCAGAATACCATTGAAATAGAGAAAGAAACACGTTCGGCAGCTTTGGAAAGGCTTACACTTCACTAAAATGTAGTACTACACTCTATAACACAGTTGAGAGACAATGTTCCCTAGCTGCATCAGTTCATAACAGTGTGTAGGAAGTTGTTTGATAAAGTGGCCAAAGCTTATACTTGGGACAGAAGGCAGAATATAGGAAACTACATGAAAACATGAATAATTCAGTGAAAATGACTGTAAACAGATGAGAACTTGTTTAGAACAGCTGAAAGAAAATCTCCAAGTCAGTTCTTAGTGTAGAAAAGGTAGCTAAGATAAGGAAAATCCTTAATTTGAGTTAAGATAACATCAAACACTGTATGAATCCTATATTCATTACTTAAAGGAGACTAGAGTGGTAAATGTGTGTTATACAAGGCAGAATACCATTGAAATAAAGAAAGAAACAAGTTCCGCAGCTTTGGAAAGCCTTACACTTCACTGAAATGTAGTACTACACTCTATAACACAGTTGAGAGACAATGTTCCCTAGCTCCCTCAGTTCATAACAGTGTGTAGGAAGTTGTTTGATAAAGTGGCCAAAGCTTATACTTGGGCCAGAAGGCAGAATATAGGAAACTACATGAAAACATGAATAATTCAGTGAAAATGACTGTAAACAGATGAGAACTTGTTTAGAACAGCTGAAAGAGAATCTCCAAGTCAGTTCTTAGTGTAGAAAAGGTAGATAAGATAACGGAAATCCTTAATTCGAGTTAAGATCACATGAAACACTGTATGAATCCTATATTCTTTACTTAAAGGAAACTAGAGTGGTAAATGTGTGTTATACAAGGCAGAATACCATTGAAATAGAGAAAGAAACACGTTCGGCAGCTTTGGAAAGGCTTACACTTCACTGAAATGTAGTACTACACTCTATAACACAGTTGAGAGACAATGTTCCCTAGCTGCCTCAGTTCATAACAGTGTGTAGGAAGTTGTTTGATAAAGTGGCCAAAGCTTATACTTGGGACAGAAGGCAGAATATAGGAAACTACATGAAAACATGAATAAATCAGTGAAAATGAATGTAAACAGATGAGAACTTGTTTAGAACAGCTGAAAGAGAATCTCCAAGTCAGTTCTTAGTGTAGAAAAGGTAGCTAAGATAAGGGAAATCCTTAATTCGAGTTAAGATAACATCAAAAACTGTATGAATCCTATATTCATTACTTAAAGGAGACTAGCGTGGTAAATGTGTGTTATACAAGGCAGAATACCATTGAAATAGAGAAAGAAACAAGTTCGGGAGCTTTGGAAAGCCTTACACTTCACTGAAATGTAGTACTACACTCTATAACACAGTTGAGAGACAATGTTCCCTAGCTCCCTCAGTTCATAACAGAGTGTAGGAAGGTGTTTAATAAAGTAGGCAAAGCTTATACTTGGGCCAGAAGGCAGAATATAGGAAACTACATGAAAACATGAATAATTCAGTGAAAATGACTGTAAACAGATGAGAACTTGTTTAGAACAGCTGAAAGAGAATCTCCAAGTCAGTTCTTAGTGTAGAAAAGGTAGTTAAGATAAGGAAAACCCTTAATTCGAGTTAAGATAACATCAAACACTGTATGAATCCTATATTCATTACTTAAAGGAGACTAGAGTGGTAAATGTGTGTTATACAAGGCAGAATACCATTGAAATAGAGAAAGAAACAAGTTCGGCAGCTTTAGAAAGCCTTACACTTCACTGAAATGTAGTACTACACTCTATAACACAGTTGAGAGACAATGTTCCCTAGCTCCCTCAGTTCATAACAGTGTGTAGGAAGTTGTTTGATAAAGTGGCCAAAGCTTATACTTGGGCCAGAAGGCAGAATATAGGAAACTACATGAAAACATGAATAATTCAGTGAAAATGACTGTAAACAGATGAGAACTTGTTTAGAACAGCTGAAAGAGAATCTCCACGTCAGTTCTTAGTGTAGAAAAGGTAGCTAAGATAAGGGAAATCCTTAATTCGAGTTAAGATAACATCAAACACTGTATGAATCCTATATTCATTACTTAAAGGAGACTAGAGTGGTAAATGTGTGTTATACAAGGCAGAATACCATTGAAATAGAGAAAGAAACAAGTTCGGCAGCTTTGGAAAGCCTTACACTTCACTGAAATGTAGTACTACAGTCTATAACACAGTTGAGAGACAATGTTCCCTAGCTGCCTCAGTTCATAACAGAGTGTAGGAAGGTGTTTGATAAAGTAGGCAAAGCTTATACTTGGGCCAGAAGGCAGAATATAGGAAACTACATGAAAACATGAATAATTCAGTGAAAATGACTGTAAACAGATGAGAACTTGTTTAGAACAGCTGAAAGAAAATCTCCAAGTCAGTTCTTAGTGTAGAAAAGGTAGCTAAGATAAGGAAAATCCTTAATTTGAGTTAAGATAACATCAAACACTGTATGAATCCTATATTCATTACTTAAAGGAGACTAGAGTGGTAAATGTGTGTTATACAAGGCAGAATACCATTGAAATAGAGAAAGAAACAAGTTCCGCAGCTTTGGAAAGCCTTACACTTCACTGAAATGTAGTACTACACTCTATAAAACAGTTGAGAGACAATGTTCCCTAGCTCCCTCAGTTCATAACAGTGTGTAGGAAGTTGTTTGATAAAGTGGGCAAAGCTTATACTTGGGCCAGAAGGCAGAATATAGGAAACTACATAAAAACATGAATAATTCAGTGAAAATGACTGTAAACAGATGAGAACTTGTTTAGAACAGCTGAAAGAGAATCTCCAAGTCAGTTCTTAGTGTAGAAAAGGTAGCTAAGATAAGGGAAATCCTTAATTCGAGTTAAGATAACATCAAACACTGTATCAATCCTATATTCATTACTTAAAGGAGACTAGAGTGTTAAATGTGTGTTATACAAGGCAGAATACCATTGAAATAGAGAAAGAAACAAGTTCGGCAGCTTTGGAAAGCCTTACACTTCACTGAAATGTAGTACTACACTCTATAACACAGTTGAGAGACAATGTTCCCTAGCTGCCTCAGTTCATAACAGAGTGTAGGAAGGTGTTTGATAAAGTAGGCAAAGCTTATACTTGGGCCAGAAGGCAGAATACAGGAAACTACATGAAAACATGAATAATTCAGTGAAAATGACTGTAAACAGATGAGAACTTGTTTAGAACAGCTGAAAGAGAATCTCCAAGTCAGTTCTTAGTGTAGAAAAGGTAGCTAAGATAAGGAAAATCCTTAATTCGAGTTAAGATAACATCAAACACTGTGTGAATCCTATATTCATTACTTAAAGGAGACTAGAGTGGTAAATGTGTGTTATACAAGGCAGAATACCATTGAAATAGAGAAAGAAACACGTTCGGCAGCTTTGGAAAGGCTTACACTTCACTGAAATGTAGTACTACACTCTATAACACAGTTGAGAGACAATGTTCCCTAGCTGCCTCAGTTCATAACAGTGTGTAGGAAGTTGTTTGATAAAGTGGCCAAAGCTTATACTTGGGACAGAAGGCAGAATATAGGAAACTACATGAAAACATGAATAATTCAGTGAAAATGACTCTAAACAGATGAGAACTTGTTTAGAACAGCTGAAAGAGAATCTCCAAGTCAGTTCTTAGTGTAGAAAAGGTAGCTAAGATAAGGGAAATCCTTAATTCGAGTTAAGATAACATCAAAAACTGTATGAATCCTATATTCATTACTTAAAGGAGACTAGAGTGGTAAATGTGTGTTATACAAGGCAGAATACCATTGAAATGGAGAAAGAAACACGTTTGGCAGCTTTGGAAAGCCTTACACTTCACTGAAATGTAGTACTACACTCTATTACACAGTTGAGAGACAATGTTCCCTAGCTCCCTCAGTTCATAACAGTGTGTAGGAAGTTGTTTGATAAAGTGGCCAAAGCTTATACTTGGGCCAGAAGGCAGAATATAGGAAACTACATGAAAACATGAATAATTCAGTGAAAATGACTGTAAACAGATGAGAACTTGTTTAGAACAGCTGAAAGAGAATCTCCAAGTCAGTTCTTAGTGTAGAAAAGGTAGCTAAGATAAGGGAAATCCTTAATTCGAGTTAAGATAACATCAAACACTGTATCAATCCTATATTCATTACTTAAAGGAGACTAGAGTGTTAAATGTGTGTTATACAAGGCAGAATACCATTGAAATAGAGAAAGAAACAAGTTCGGCAGCTTTGGAAAGCCTTACACTTCACTGAAATGTAGTACTACACTCTATAACACAGTTGAGAGACAATGTTCCCTAGCTGCCTCAGTTCATAACAGAGTGTAGGAAGGTGTTTGATAAAGTAGGCAAAGCTTATACTTGGGCCAGAAGGCAGAATACAGGAAACTACATGAAAACATGAATAATTCAGTGAAAATGACTGTAAACAGATGAGAACTTGTTTAGAACAGCTGAAAGAGAATCTCCAAGTCAGTTCTTAGTGTAGAAAAGGTAGCTAAGATAAGGAAAATCCTTAATTCGAGTTAAGATAACATCAAACACTGTGTGAATCCTATATTCATTACTTAAAGGAGACTAGAGTGGTAAATGTGTGTTATACAAGGCAGAATACCATTGAAATAGAGAAAGAAACACGTTCGGCAGCTTTGGAAAGGCTTACACTTCACTGAAATGTAGTACTACACTCTATAACACAGTTGAGAGACAATGTTCCCTAGCTGCCTCAGTTCATAACAGTGTGTAGGAAGTTGTTTGATAAAGTGGCCAAAGCTTATACTTGGGACAGAAGGCAGAATATAGGAAACTACATGAAAACATGAATAATTCAGTGAAAATGACTCTAAACAGATGAGAACTTGTTTAGAACAGCTGAAAGAGAATCTCCAAGTCAGTTCTTAGTGTAGAAAAGGTAGCTAAGATAAGGGAAATCCTTAATTCGAGTTAAGATAACATCAAAAACTGTATGAATCCTATATTCATTACTTAAAGGAGACTAGAGTGGTAAATGTGTGTTATACAAGGCAGAATACCATTGAAATGGAGAAAGAAACACGTTTGGCAGCTTTGGAAAGCCTTACACTTCACTGAAATGTAGTACTACACTCTATTACACAGTTGATAGACAATGTTCCCTAGCTCCCTCAGTTCATAACAGTGTGTAGGAAGTTGTTTGATAAAGTGGCCAAAGCTTATACTTGGGCCAGAAGGCAGAATATAGGAAACTACATGAAAACATGAATAATTCAGTGAAAATGACTGTAAACAGATGAGAACTTGTTTAGAACAGCTGAAAGAGAATCTCCAAGTCAGTTCTTAGTGTAGAAAAGGTAGCTAAGATAAGGGAAATCCTTAATTCGAGTTAAGATAACATCAAACACTGTATCAATCCTATATTCATTACTTAAAGGAGACTAGAGTGTTAAATGTGTGTTATACAAGGCAGAATACCATTGAAATAGAGAAAGAAACAAGTTCGGCAGCTTTGGAAAGCCTTACACTTCACTGAAATGTAGTACTACACTCTATAACACAGTTGAGAGACAATGTTCCCTAGCTGCCTCAGTTCATAACAGAGTGTAGGAAGGTGTTTGATAAAGTAGGCAAAGCTTATACTTGGGCCAGAAGGCAGAATACAGGAAACTACATGAAAACATGAATAATTCAGTGAAAATGACTGTAAACAGATGAGAACTTGTTTAGAACAGCTGAAAGAGAATCTCCAAGTCAGTTCTTAGTGTAGAAAAGGTAGCTAAGATAAGGAAAATCCTTAATTCGAGTTAAGATAACATCAAACACTGTGTGAATCCTATATTCATTACTTAAAGGAGACTAGAGTGGTAAATGTGTGTTATACAAGGCAGAATACCATTGAAATAGAGAAAGAAACACGTTCGGCAGCTTTGGAAAGGCTTACACTTCACTGAAATGTAGTACTACACTCTATAACACAGTTGAGAGACAATGTTCCCTAGCTGCCTCAGTTCATAACAGTGTGTAGGAAGTTGTTTGATAAAGTGGCCAAAGCTTATACTTGGGACAGAAGGCAGAATATAGGAAACTACATGAAAACATGAATAATTCAGTGAAAATGACTCTAAACAGATGAGAACTTGTTTAGAACAGCTGAAAGAGAATCTCCAAGTCAGTTCTTAGTGTAGAAAAGGTAGCTAAGATAAGGGAAATCCTTAATTCGAGTTAAGATAACATCAAAAACTGTATGAATCCTATATTCATTACTTAAAGGAGACTAGAGTGGTAAATGTGTGTTATACAAGGCAGAATACCATTGAAATGGAGAAAGAAACACGTTTGGCAGCTTTGGAAAGCCTTACACTTCACTGAAATGTAGTACTACACTCTATTACACAGTTGAGAGACAATGTTCCCTAGCTCCCTCAGTTCATAACAGTGTGTAGGAAGTTGTTTGATAAAGTGGCCAAAGCTTATACTTGGGCCAGAAGGCAGAATATAGGAAACTACATGAAAACATGAATAATTCAGTGAAAATGACTGTAAACAGATGAGAACTTGTTTAGAACAGCTGAAAGAGAATCTCCAAGTCAGTTCTTAGTGTAGAAAAGGTAGCTAAGATAAGGGAAATCCTTAATTCGAGTTAAGATAACATCAAACACTGTATCAATCCTATATTCATTACTTAAAGGAGATTAGAGTGTTAAATGTGTGTTATACAAGGCAGAATACCATTGAAATAGAGAAAGAAACAAGTTCGGCAGCTTTGGAAAGCCTTACACTTCACTGAAATGTAGTACTACACTCTATAACACAGTTGAGAGACAATGTTCCCTAGCTGCCTCAGTTCATAACAGAGTGTAGGAAGGTGTTTGATAAAGTAGGCAAAGCTTATACTTGGGCCAGAAGGCAGAATACAGGAAACTACATGAAAACATGAATAATTCATTGAAAATGACTGTAAACACATGAGAACTTGTTTAGAACAGCTGAAAGAGAATCTCCAAGTCAGTTCTTAGTGTAGAAAAGGTAGCTAAGATCCGGGAAATCCTTAATTCGAGTTAAGATCACATGAAACACTGTATGAATCCTATATTCTTTACTTAAAGGAAACTAGAGTGGTAAATGTGTGTTATACAAGGCAGAATACCATTGAAATAGAGAAAGAAACGAGTTCGGCAGCTTTGGAAAGCCTTACACTTCACTGAAATGTAGTACTACACTCTATAACACAGTTGAGAGACAATGTTCCCTAGCTCCCTCAGTTCATAACAGTGTGTAGGAAGTTGTTTGATAAAGTGGCCAAAGCTTATACTTGGGCCAGAAGGCAGAATATAGGAAACTACATGAAAACTTGAATAATTCAGTGCAAATGACTGTAAACAGATGAGAACTTGTTTAGAACAGCTGAAAGAGAATCTCCAAGTCAGTTCCTAGTTTAGAAAAGGTAGCTAAGATAAGGAAAATCCTTAATTCGAGTTAAGATAACATCAAACACTGTATGAATCCTATATTTATTACTTAAAGGAGACTAGAGTGGTAAATGTGTGTTATACAAGGCAGAATACCATTGAAATAGAGAAAGAAACACGTTCGGCAGCTTTGGAAAGCCTTACACTACACTGAAATGTAGTACTACACTCTATAACACAGTTCAGAGACAATGTTCCCTAGCTCCCTCAGTTCATAACAGTGTGTAGGAAGTTGTTTAATAAGGTGGGCAAAGCTTATACTTGGGCCAGAAGGCAGAATATAAGAAACTACATGAAAACATGAATAATTCATTGAAAATGACTGTAAACAGATGAGAACTTGTTTAGAACAGCTGAAAGAGAATCTCCAAGTCAGTTCTTAGTGTAGAAAAGGTAGCTAAGATAAGGGAAATCCTTAATTCCAGTTAAGATCACATGAAACACTCTATGAATCCTATATTCTTTACTTAAAGGAGACTAGAGTGGTAAATGTGTGTTATACAAGGCAGAATACCATTGAAATAGAGAAACAAACATGTTCGGCAGCTTTGGAAAGCCTTACACTTCACTGAAATGTAGTACTACACTCTATAACACAGTTGAGAGACAATGTTCCAGAGCTGCCTCAGTTCATAACAGTGTGTAGGAAGTTGTTTGATAAAGTGGGCAAAGCTTATACTTGGGCCAGAAGGCAGAATATAGGAAACTACATGAAAACATGAATAATTGATTGAAAACGACTGTAAACAGATGAGAACTTGTTTAGAACAGCTGAAAGAGAATCTCCAAGTCAGTTCTTAGTGTAGAAAAGGTAGCTAAGATCCGGGAAATCCTTAATTCGAGTTAAGATCACATGAAACACTGTATGAATCCTATATTCTTTACTTAAAGGAAACTAGAGTGGTAAATGTGTGTTATACAAGGCAGAATACCATTGAAATAGAGAAAGAAACACGTTCGGCAGCTTTGGAAAGGCTTACACTACACTGAAATGTAGTACTACACTCTATAACGCAGTTCAGAGACAATGTTCCCTAGCTCCCTCAGTTCATAACAGTGTGTAGGAAGTTGTTTGATAAGGTGGGCAAAGCTTATACTTGGGCCAGAAGGCAGAATATAGGAAACTACATGAAAACATGAATAATTCATTGAAAATTACTGTAAACAGATGAGAACTTGTTTAGAACAGCTGAAAGAGAATCTCCAAGTCAGTTCTTAGTGTAGAAAAGGTAGCTAAGATAAGGGAAATCCTTAATTCCAGTAAAGATCACATGAAACACTCTATGAATCCTATATTCTTTACTTAAAGGAGACTAGAGTGGTAAATGTGTGTTATACAAGGCAGAATACCATTGAAATAGAGAAACAAACACGTTCGGCAGCTTTGGAAAGCCTTACACTTCACTGAAATGTAGTACTACACTCTATAACACAGTTGAGAGACAATGTTCCAGAGCTGCCTCAGTTCATAACAGTGTGTAGGAAGTTGTTTGATAAAGTGGGCAAAGCTTATACTTGGGCCAGAAGGCAGAATATAGGAAACTACATGAAAACATGAATAATTGATTGAAAACGACTGTAAACAGATGAGAACTTGTTTAGAACAGCTGAAAGAGAATCTCCAAGTCAGTTCTTAGTGTAGAAAAGGTAGCTAAGATCCGGGAAATCCTTAATTCGAGTTAAGATCACATGAAACACTGTATGAATCCTATATTCTTTACTTAAAGGAAACTAGAGTGGTAAATGTGTGTTATACAAGGCAGAATACCATTGAAATAGAGAAAGAAACACGTTCGGCAGCTTTGGAAAGGCTTACACTACACTGAAATGTAGTACTACACTCTATAACGCAGTTCAGAGACAATGTTCCCTAGCTCCCTCAGTTCATAACAGTGTGTAGGAAGTTGTTTGATAAGGTGGGCAAAGCTTATACTTGGGCCAGAAGGCAGAATATAGGAAACTACATGAAAACATGAATAATTCATTGAAAATTACTGTAAACAGATGAGAACTTGTTTAGAACAGCTGAAAGAGAATCTCCAAGTCAGTTCTTAGTGTAGAAAAGGTAGCTAAGATAAGGGAAATCCTTAATTCCAGTAAAGATCACATGAAACACTCTATGAATCCTATATTCTTTACTTAAAGGAGACTAGAGTGGTAAATGTGTGTTATACAAGGCAGAATACCATTGAAATAGAGAAACCAACACGTTCGGCAGCTTTGGAAAGCCTTACACTTCACTGAAATGTAGTACTACACTCTATAACACAGTTGAGAGACAATGTTCCAGAGCTGCCTCAGTTCATAACAGTGAGTAGGAAGTTGTTTGATAAAGTGGGCAAAGCTTATACTTGGGCCAGAAGGCAGAATATAGGAAACAACATGAAAACATGAATAATTCATTGAAAACGACTGTAAACACATGAGAACTTGTTTAGAACAGCTGAAAGAGAATCTCCAAGTCAGTTCTTACTGTAGAAAAGGTAGCTAAGATCCGGGAAATCCTTAATTCGAGTTAAGATCACATGAAACACTGTATGAATCCTATATTCTTTACTTAAAGGAAACTAGAGTGGTAAATGTGTGTTATACAAGGCAGAATACCATTGAAATAGAGAAAGAAACACGTTCAGCAGCTTTGGAAAGGCTTACACTTCACTGAAATGTAGTACTACAGTCTATAACACAGTTGAGAGACAATGTTCCCTAGCTGCCTCAGTTCATAACAGAGTGTAGGAAGGTGTTTAATAAAGTAGGCAAAGCTTATACTTGGGCCAGAAGGCAGAATATAGGAAACTACATGAAAACATGAATAATTCAGTGAAAATGACTGTAAACAGATGAGAACTTGTTTAGAACAGCTGAAAGAGAATCTCCAAGTCGGTTCTTAGTGTAGAAAAGGTAGCTAAGATAAGGAAAATCCTTAATTCGAGTTAAGATAACATCAAACACTGTATGAATCCTATATTCATTACTTAAAGGAGACTAGAGTGGTAAATGTGTGTTATATAAGGCAGAATACCATTGAAATAGAGAAAGAAACGAGTTCGGCAGCTTTGGAAAGCCTTACACTTCACTGAAATGTAGTACTACACTCTATAACACAGTTGAGAGACAATGTTCCCTAGCTCCCTCAGTTCATAACAGTGTGTAGGAAGTTGTTTGATAAAGTGGCCAAAGCTTATACTTGGGCCAGAAGGCAGAATATAGGAAACTACATGAAAACTTGAATAATTCAGTGCAAATGACTGTAAACAGATGAGAACTTGTTTAGAACAGCTGAAAGAGAATCTCCAAGTCAGTTCCTAGTGTAGAAAAGGTAGCTAAGATAAGGAAAATCCTTAATTCGAGTTAAGATAACATCAAACACTGTATGAATCCTATATTTATTACTTAAAGGAGACTAGAGTGGTAAATGTGTGTTATACAAGGCAGAATACCATTGAAATAGAGAAAGAAACACGTTCGGCAGCTTTGGAAAGCCTTACACTACACTGAAATGTAGTACTACACTCTATAACACAGTTCAGAGACAATGTTCCCTAGCTCCCTCAGTTCATAACAGTGTGTAGGAAGTTGTTTAATAAGGTGGGCAAAGCTTATACTTGGGCCAGAAGGCAGAATATAGGAAACTACATGAAAACATGAATAATTCATTGAAAATGACTGTAAACAGATGAGAACTTGTTTAGAACAGCTGAAAGAGAATCTCCAAGTCAGTTCTTAGTGTAGAAAAGGTAGCTAAGATAAGGGAAATCCTTAATTCCAGTTAAGATCACATGAAACACTCTATGAATCCTATATTCTTTACTTAAAGGAGACTAGAGTGGTAAATGTGTGTTATACAAGGCAGAATACCATTGAAATAGAGAAACAAACACGTTCGGCAGCTTTGGAAAGCCTTACACTTCACTGAAATGTAGTACTACACTCTATAACACAGTTGAGAGACAATGTTCCCTAGCTCCCTCAGTTCATAACAGAGTGTAGGAAGGTGTTTAATAAAGTAGGCAAAGCTTATACTTGGGCCAGAAGGCAGAATATAGGAAACTACATGAAAACATGAATAATTCAGTGAAAATGACTGTAAACAGATGAGAACTTGTTTAGAACAGCTGAAAGAGAATCTCCAAGTCAGTTCTTAGTGTAGAAAAGGTAGTTAAGATAAGGAAAATCCTTAATTCGAGTTAAGATAACATCAAACACTGTATGAATCCTATATTCATTACTTAAAGGAGACTAGAGTGGTAAATGTGTGTTATACAAGGCAGAATACCATTGAAATAGAGAAAGAAACAAGTTCGGCAGCTTTAGAAAGCCTTACACTTCACTGAAATGTAGTACTACACTCTATAACACAGTTGAGAGACAATGTTCCCTAGCTCCCTCAGTTCATAACAGTGTGTAGGAAGTTGTTTGATAAAGTGGCCAAAGCTTATACTTGGGCCAGAAGGCAGAATATAGGAAACTACATGAAAACATGAATAATTCAGTGAAAATGACTGTAAACAGATGAGAACTTGTTTAGAACAGCTGAAAGAGAATCTCCAAGTCAGTTCTTAGTGTAGAAAAGGTAGCTAAGATAAGGGAAATCCTTAATTCGAGTTAAGATAACATCAAACACTGTATGAATCCTATATTCATTACTTAAAGGAGACTAGAGTGGTAAATGTGTGTTATACAAGGCAGAATACCATTGAAATAGAGAAAGAAACAAGTTCGGCAGCTTTGGAAAGCCTTACACTTCACTGAAATGTAGTACTACAGTCTATAACACAGTTGAGAGACAATGTTCCCTAGCTGCCTCAGTTCATAACAGAGGGTAGGAAGGTGTTTGATAAAGTAGGCAAAGCTTATACTTGGGCCAGAAGGCAGAATATAGGAAACTACATGAAAACATGAATAATTCAGTGAAAATGACTGTAAACAGATGAGAACTTGTTTAGAACAGCTGAAAGAAAATCTCCAAGTCAGTTCTTAGTGTAGAAAAGGTAGCTAAGATAAGGAAAATCCTTAATTTGAGTTAAGATAACATCAAACACTGTATGAATCCTATATTCATTACTTAAAGGAGACTAGAGTGGTAAATGTGTGTTATACAAGGCAGAATACCATTGAAATAGAGAAAGAAACAAGTTCCGCAGCTTTGGAAAGCCTTACACTTCACTGAAATGTAGTACTACACTCTATAACACAGTTGAGAGACAATGTTCCCTAGCTCCCTCAGTTCATAACAGTGTGTAGGAAGTTGTTTGATAAAGTGGCCAAAGCTTATACTTGGGCCAGAAGGCAGAATATAGGAAACTACATGAAAACATGAATAATTCAGTGAAAATGACTGTAAACAGATGAGAACTTGTTTAGAACAGCTGAAAGAGAATCTCCAAGTCAGTTCTTAGTGTAGAAAAGGTAGCTAAGATAAGGGAAATCCTTAATTCGAGTTAAGATAACATCAAACACTGTATGAATCCTATATTCATTACTTAAAGGAGACTAGAGTGGTAAATGTGTGTTATACAAGGCAGAATACCATTGAAATAGAGAAAGAAACAAGTTCGGCAGCTTTGGAAAGCCTTACACTTCACTGAAATGTAGTACTACAGTCTATAACACAGTTGAGAGACAATGTTCCCTAGCTGCCTCAGTTCATAACAGAGTGTAGGAAGGTGTTTGATAAAGTAGGCAAAGCTTATACTTGGGCCAGAAGGCAGAATATAGGAAACTACATGAAAACATGAATAATTCAGTGAAAATGACTGTAAACAGATGAGAACTTGTTTAGAACAGCTGAAAGAAAATCTCCAAGTCAGTTCTTAGTGTAGAAAAGGTAGCTAAGATAAGGAAAATCCTTAATTTGAGTTAAGATAACATCAAACACTGTATGAATCCTATATTCATTACTTAAAGGAGACTAGAGTGGTAAATGTGTGTTATACAAGGCAGAATACCATTGAAATAGAGAAAGAAACAAGTTCCGCAGCTTTGGAAAGCCTTACACTTCACTGAAATGTAGTACTACACTCTATAACACAGTTGAGAGACAATGTTCCCTAGCTCCCTCAGTTCATAACAGTGTGTAGGAAGTTGTTTGATAAAGTGGCCAAAGCTTATAATTGGGCCAGAAGGCAGAATATAGGAAACTACATGAAAACATGAATAATTCAGTGAAAATGACTGTAAACAGATGAGAACTTGTTTAGAACAGCTGAAAGAGAATCTCCAAGTCAGTTCTTAGTGTAGAAAAGGTAGCTAAGATAAGGAAAATCCTTAATTCGAGTTAAGATAACATCAAACACTGTATGAATCCTATATTTATTACTTAAAGGAGACTAGAGTGGTAAATGTGTGTTATACAAGGCAGAATACCATTGAAATAGAGAAAGAAACACGTTCGGCAGCTTTGGAAAGCCTTACACTACACTGAAATGTAGTACTACACTCTATAACACAGTTCAGAGACAATGTTCCCTAGCTCCCTCAGTTCATAACAGTGTGTAGGAAGTTGTTTAATAAGGTGGGCAAAGCTTATACTTGGGCCAGAAGGCAGAATATAGGAAACTACATGAAAACATGAATAATTCATTGAAAATGACTGTAAACAGATGAGAACTTGTTTAGAACAGCTGAAAGAGAATCTCCAAGTCAGTTCTTAGTGTAGAAAAGGTAGCTAAGATAAGGGAAATCCTTAATTCCAGTTAAGATCACATGAAACACTCTATGAATCCTATATTCTTTACTTAAAGGAGACTAGAGTGGTAAATGTGTGTTATACAAGGCAGAATACCATTGAAATAGAGAAACAAACACGTTCGGCAGCTTTGGAAAGCCTTACACTTCACTGAAATGTAGTACTACACTCTATAACACAGTTGAGAGACAATGTTCCCTAGCTCCCTCAGTTCATAACAGAGTGTAGGAAGGTGTTTAATAAAGTAGGCAAAGCTTATACTTGGGCCAGAAGGCAGAATATAGGAAACTACATGAAAACATGAATAATTCAGTGAAAATGACTGTAAACAGATGAGAACTTGTTTAGAACAGCTGAAAGAGAATCTCCAAGTCAGTTCTTAGTGTAGAAAAGGTAGTTAAGATAAGGAAAATCCTTAATTCGAGTTAAGATAACATCAAACACTGTATGAATCCTATATTCATTACTTAAAGGAGACTAGAGTGGTAAATGTGTGTTATACAAGGCAGAATACCATTGAAATAGAGAAAGAAACAAGTTCGGCAGCTTTAGAAAGCCTTACACTTCACTGAAATGTAGTACTACACTCTATAACACAGTTGAGAGACAATGTTCCCTAGCTCCCTCAGTTCATAACAGTGTGTAGGAAGTTGTTTGATAAAGTGGCCAAAGCTTATACTTGGGCCAGAAGGCAGAATATCGGAAACTACATGAAAACATGAATAATTCAGTGAAAATGACTGTAAACAGATGAGAACTTGTTTAGAACAGCTGAAAGAGAATCTCCAAGTCAGTTCTTAGTGTAGAAAAGGTAGCTAAGATAAGGGAAATCCTTAATTCGAATTAAGATAACATCAAACACTGTATGAATCCTATATTCATTACTTAAAGGAGACTAGAGTGGTAAATGTGTGTTATACAAGGCAGAATACCATTGAAATAGAGAAAGAAACAAGTTCGGCAGCTTTGGAAAGCCTTACACTTCACTGAAATGTAGTACTACAGTCTATAACACAGTTGAGAGACAATGTTCCCTAGCTGCCTCAGTTCATAACAGAGTGTAGGAAGGTGTTTGATAAAGTAGGCAAAGCTTATACTTGGGCCAGAAGGCAGAATATAGGAAACTACATGAAAACATGAATAATTCAGTGAAAATGACTGTAAACAGATGAGAACTTGTTTAGAACAGCTGAAAGAAAATCTCCAAGTCAGTTCTTAGTGTAGAAAAGGTAGCTAAGATAAGGAAAATCCTTAATTTGAGTTAAGATAACATCAAACACTGTATGAATCCTATATTCATTACTTAAAGGAGACTAGAGTGGTAAATGTGTGTTATACAAGGCAGAATACCATTGAAATAGAGAAAGAAACAAGTTCCGCAGCTTTGGAAAGCCTTACACTTCACTGAAATGTAGTACTACACTCTATAACACAGTTGAGAGACAATGTTCCCTAGCTCCCTCAGTTCATAACAGTGTGTAGGAAGTTGTTTGATAAAGTGGCCAAAGCTTATAATTGGGCCAGAAGGCAGAATATAGGAAACTACATGAAAACATGAATAATTCAGTGAAAATGACTGTAAACAGATGAGAACTTGTTTAGAACAGCTGAAAGAGAATCTCCAAGTCAGTTCTTAGTGTAGAAAAGGTAGCTAAGATAAGGGAAATCCTTAATTCGAGTTAAGATAACATCAAACACTGTATCAATACTATATTCATTACTTAAAGGAGACTAGAGTGTTAAATGTGTGTTATACAAGGCAGAATACCATTGAAATAGAGAAAGAAACAAGTTCGGCAGCTTTGGAAAGCCTTACACTTCACTGAAATGTAGTACTACACTCTATAACACAGTTGAGAGACAATGTTCCCTAGCTGCCTCAGTTCATAACAGAGTGTAGGAAGGTGTTTGATAAAGTAGGCAAAGCTTATACTTGGGCCAGAAGGCAGAATACAGGAAACTACATGAAAACATGAATAATTCAGTGAAAATGACTGTAAACAGATGAGAACTTGTTTAGAACAGCTGAAAGAGAATCTCCAAGTCAGTTCTTAGTGTAGAAAAGGAAGCTAAGATAAGGAAAATCCTTAATTCGAGTTAAGATAACATCAAACACTGTATGAATCCTATATTCATTACTTAAAGGAGACTAGAGTGGTAAATGTGTGTTATACAAGGCAGAATACCATTGAAATAGAGAAAGAAACACGTTCGGCAGCTTTGGAAAGGCTTACACTTCACTGAAATGTAGTACTACACTCTATAACACAGTTGAGAGACAATGTTCCCTAGCTGCCTCAGTTCATAACAGTGTGTAGGAAGTTGTTTGATAAAGTGGCCAAAGCTTATACTTGGGACAGAAGGCAGAATATAGGAAACTACATGAAAACATGAATAATTCAGTGAAAATGACTCTAAACAGATGAGAACTTGTTTAGAACAGCTGAAAGAGAATCTCCAAGTCAGTTCTTAGTGTAGAAAAGGTAGCTAAGATAAGGGAAATCCTTAATTCGAGTTAAGATAACATCAAAAACTGTATGAATCCTATATTCATTACTTAAAGGAGACTAGAGTGGTAAATGTGTGTTATACAAGGCAGAATACCATTGAAATGGAGAAAGAAACACGTTTGGCAGCTTTGGAAAGCCTTACACTTCACTGAAATGTAGTACTACACTCTATTACACAGTTGAGAGACAATGTTCCCTAGCTCCCTCAGTTCATAACAGAGTGTAGGAAGGTGTTTAATAAAGTAGGCAAAGCTTATACTTGGGCCAGAAGGCAGAATATAGGAAACTACATGAAAACATGAATAATTCAGTGAAAATGACTGTAAACAGATGAGAACTTGTTTAGAACAGCTGAAAGAGAATCTCCAAGTCAGTTCTTAGTGTAGAAAAGGTAGTTAAGATAAGGAAAATCCTTAATTCGAGTTAAGATAACATCAAACACTGTATGAATCCTATATTCATTACTTAAAGGAGACTAGAGTGGTAAATGTGTGTTATACAAGGCAGAATACCATTGAAATAGAGAAAGAAACAAGTTCGGCAGCTTTAGAAAGCCTTACACTTCACTGAAATGTAGTACTACACTCTATAACACAGTTGAGAGACAATGTTCCCTAGCTCCCTCAGTTCATAACAGTGTGTAGGAAGTTGTTTGATAAAGTGGCCAAAGCTTATACTTGGGCCAGAAGGCAGAATATAGGAAACTACATGAAAACATGAATAATTCAGTGAAAATGACTGTAAACAGATGAGAACTTGTTTAGAACAGCTGAAAGAGAATCTCCAAGTCAGTTCTTAGTGTAGAAAAGGTAGCTAAGATAAGGGAAATCCTTAATTCGAGTTAAGATAACATCAAACACTGTATGAATCCTATATTCATTACTTAAAGGAGACTAGAGTGGTAAATGTGTGTTATACAAGGCAGAATACCATTGAAATAGAGAAAGAAACAAGTTCGGCAGCTTTGGAAAGCCTTACACTTCACTGAAATGTAGTACTACAGTCTATAACACAGTTGAGAGACAATGTTCCCTAGCTGCCTCAGTTCATAACAGAGTTTAGGAAGGTGTTTGATAAAGTGGGCAAAGCTTATACTTGGGCCAGAAGGCAGAATATAGGAAACTACATGAAAACATGAATAATTCAGTGAAAATGACTGTAAACAGATGAGAACTTGTTTAGAACAGCTGAAAGAAAATCTCCAAGTCAGTTCTTAGTGTAGAAAAGGTAGCTAAGATAAGGAAAATCCTTAATTTGAGTTAAGATAACATCAAACACTGTATGAATCCTATATTCGTTACTTAAAGGAGACTAGAGTGGTAAATGTGTGTTATACAAGGCAGAATACCATTGAAATAGAGAAAGAAACAAGTTCCGCAGCTTTGGAAAGCCTTACACTTCACTGAAATGTAGTACTACACTCTATAACACAGTTGAGAGACAATGTTCCCTAGCTCCCTCAGTTCATAACAGTGTGTAGGAAGTTGTTTGATAAAGTGGCCAAAGCTTATAATTGGGCCAGAAGGCAGAATATAGGAAACTACATGAAAACATGAATAATTCAGTGAAAATGACTGTAAACAGATGAGAACTTGTTTAGAACAGCTGAAAGAGAATCTCCAAGTCAGTTCTTAGTGTAGAAAAGGTAGCTAAGATAAGGGAAATCCTTAATTCGAGTTAAGATAACATCAAACACTGTATCAATACTATATTCATTACTTAAAGGAGACTAGAGTGTTAAATGTGTGTTATACAAGGCAGAATACCATTGAAATAGAGAAAGAAACAAGTTCGGCAGCTTTGGAAAGCCTTACACTTCACTGAAATGTAGTACTACACTCTATAACACAGTTGAGAGACAATGTTCCCTAGCTGCCTCAGTTCATAACAGAGTGTAGGAAGGTGTTTGATAAAGTAGGCAAAGCTTATACTTGGGCCAGAAGGCAGAATACAGGAAACTACATGAAAACATGAATAATTCAGTGAAAATGACTGTAAACAGATGAGAACTTGTTTAGAACAGCTGAAAGAGAATCTCCAAGTCAGTTCTTAGTGTAGAAAAGGTAGCTAAGATAAGGAAAATCCTTAATTCGAGTTAAGATAACATCAAACACTGTATGAATCCTATATTCATTACTTAAAGGAGACTAGAGTGGTAAATGTGTGTTATACAAGGCAGAATACCATTGAAATAGAGAAAGAAACACGTTCGGCAGCTTTGGAAAGGCTTACACTTCACTGAAATGTAGTACTACACTCTATAACACAGTTGAGAGACAATGTTCCCTAGCTGCCTCAGTTCATAACAGTGTGTAGGAAGTTGTTTGATAAAGTGGCCAAAGCTTATACTTGGGACAGAAGGCAGAATATAGGAAACTACATGAAAACATGAATAATTCAGTGAAAATGACTCTAAACAGATGAGAACTTGTTTAGAACAGCTGAAAGAGAATCTCCAAGTCAGTTCTTAGTGTAGAAAAGGTAGCTAAGATAAGGGAAATCCTTAATTCGAGTTAAGATAACATCAAAAACTGTATGAATCCTATATTCATTACTTAAAGGAGACTAGAGTGGTAAATGTGTGTTATACAAGGCAGAATACCATTGAAATGGAGAAAGAAACACGTTTGGCAGCTTTGGAAAGCCTTACACTTCACTGAAATGTAGTACTACACTCTATAACACAGTTGAGAGACAATGTTCCAGAGCTGCCTCAGTTCATTACAGTGAGTAGGAAGTTGTTTGATAAAGTGGGCAAAGCTTATACTTGGGCCAGAAGGCAGAATATAGGAAACTACATGAAAACATGAATAATTCATTGAAAACGACTGTAAACACATGAGAACTTGTTTAGAACAGCTGAAAGAGAATCTCCAAGTCAGTTCTTACTGTAGAAAAGGTAGCTAAGATCCGGGAAATCCTTAATTCGAGTTAAGATCACATGAAACACTGTATGAATCCTATATTCTTTACTTAAAGGAAACTAGAGTGGTAAATGTGTGTTATACAAGGCAGAATACCATTGAAATAGAGAAAGAAACACGTTCGGCAGCTTTGGAAAGGCTTACACTTCACTGAAATGTAGTACTACAGTCTATAACACAGTTGAGAGACAATGTTCCCTAGCTGCCTCAGTTCATAACAGAGTGTAGGAAGGTGTTTAATAAAGTAGGCAAAGCTTATACTTGGGCCAGAAGGCAGAATATAGGAAACTACATGAAAACATGAATAATTCAGTGAAAATGACTGTAAACAGATGAGAACTTGTTTAGAACAGCTGAAAGAGAATCTCCAAGTCGGTTCTTAGTGTAGAAAAGGTAGCTAAGATAAGGAAAATCCTTAATTCGAGTTAAGATAACATCAAACACTGTATGAATCCTATATTCATTACTTAAAGGAGACTAGAGTGGTAAATGTGTGTTATACAAGGCAGAATACCATTGAAATAGAGAAAGAAACAAGTTCGGCAGCTTTGGAAAGCCTTACACTTCACTGAAATGTAGTACTACACTCTATAACACAGTTGAGAGAAAATGTTCCCTAGCTCCCTCAGTTCATAACAGTGTGTAGGAAGTTGTTTGATAAAGTGGCCAAAGTTTATACTTGGGCCAGAAGGCAGAATATAGGAAACTACATGAAAACATGAATAATTCAGTGAAAATGACTGTAAACAGATGAGAACTTGTTTAGAACAGCTGAAAGAGAATCTCCAAGTCAGTTCTTAGTGTAGAAAAGGTAGCTAAGATAAGGAAAAACCTTAATTCGAGTTAAGATAACATCAAACACTGTATGAATCCTATATTGTTTACTTAAAGGAGACTAGAGTGGTAAATGTGTGTTATATAAGGCAGAATACCATTGAAATAGAGAAAGAAACGAGTTCGGCAGCTTTGGAAAGCCTTACACTTCACTGAAATGTAGTACTACACTCTATAACACAGTTGAGAGACAATGTTCCCTAGCTCCCTCAGTTCATAACAGTGTGTAGGAAGTTGTTTGATAAAGTGGCCAAAGCTTATACTTGGGCCAGAAGGCAGAATATAGGAAACTACATGAAAACTTGAATAATTCAGTGCAAATGACTGTAAACAGATGAGAACTTGTTTAGAACAGCTGAAAGAGAATCTCCAAGTCAGTTCCTAGTGTAGAAAAGGTAGCTAAGATAAGGAAAATCCTTAATTCGAGTTAAGATAACATCAAACACTGTATGAATCCTATATTTATTACTTAAAGGAGACTAGAGTGGTAAATGTGTGTTATACAAGGCAGAATACCATTGAAATAGAGAAAGAAACACGTTCGGCAGCTTTGGAAAGCCTTACACTACACTGAAATGTAGTACTACACTCTATAACACAGTTCAGAGACAATGTTCCCTAGCTCCCTCAGTTCATAACAGTGTGTAGGAAGTTGTTTAATAAGGTGGGCAAAGCTTATACTTGGGCCAGAAGGCAGAATATAGGAAACTACATGAAAACATGAATAATTCATTGAAAATGACTGTAAACAGATGAGAACTTGTTTAGAACAGCTGAAAGAGAATCTCCAAGTCAGTTCTTAGTGTAGAAAAGGTAGCTAAGATAAGGGAAATCCTTAATTCCAGTTAAGATCACATGAAACACTCTATGAATCCTATATTCTTTACTTAAAGGAGACTAGAGTGGTAAATGTGTGTTATACAAGGCAGAATACCATTGAAATAGAGAAACAAACACGTTCGGCAGCTTTGGAAAGCCTTACACTTCACTGAAATGTAGTACTACACTCTATAACACAGTTGAGAGACAATGTTCCAGAGCTGCCTCAGTTCATAACAGTGTGTAGGAAGTTGTTTGATAAAGTGGGCAAAGCTTATACTTGGGCCAGAAGGCAGAATATAGGAAACTACATGAAAACATGAATAATTCATTGAAAACGACAGTAAACAGATGAGAACTTGTTTAGAACAGCTGAAAGAGAATCTCCAAGTCAGTTCTTAGTGTAGAAAAGGTAGCTAAGATCCGGGAAATCCTTAATTCGAGTTAAGATCACATGAAACACTGTATGAATCCTATATTCTTTACTTAAAGGAAACTAGAGTGGTAAATGTGTGTTATACAAGGCAGAATACCATTGAAATAGAGAAAGAAACACGTTCGGCAGCTTTGGAAAGGCTTACACTACACTGAAATGTAGTACTACACTCTATAACGCAGTTCAGAGACAATGTTCCCTAGCTCCCTCAGTTCATAACAGTGTGTAGGAAGTTGTTTGATAAGGTGGGCAAAGCTTATACTTGGGCCAGAAGGCAGAATATAGGAAACTACATGAAAACATGAATAATTCATTGAAAATTACTGTAAACAGATGAGAACTTGTTTAGAACAGCTGAAAGAGAATCTCCAAGTCAGTTCTTAGTGTAGAAAAGGTAGCTAAGATAAGGGAAATCCTTAATTCCAGTTAAGATCACATGAAACACTCTATGAATCCTATATTCTTTACTTAAAGGAGACTAGAGTGGTAAATGTGTGTTATACAAGGCAGAATACCATTGAAATAGAGAAACCAACACGTTCGGCAGCTTTGGAAAGCCTTACACTTCACTGAAATGTAGTACTACACTCTATAACACAGTTGAGAGACAATGTTCCAGAGCTGCCTCAGTTCATAACAGTGAGTAGGAAGTTGTTTGATAAAGTGGGCAAAGCTTATACTTGGGCCAGAAGGCAGAATATAGGAAACTACATGAAAACATGAATAATTCATTGAAAACGACTGTAAACACATGAGAACTTGTTTAGAACAGCTGAAAGAGAATCTCCAAGTCAGTTCTTACTGTAGAAAAGGTAGCTAAGATCCGGGAAATCCTTAATTCGAGTTAAGATCACATGAAACACTGTATGAATCCTATATTCTTTACTTAAAGGAAACTAGAGTGGTAAATGTGTGTTATACAAGGCAGAATACCATTGAAATAGAGAAAGAAACACGTTCGGCAGCTTTGGAAAGGCTTACACTTCACTGAAATGTAGTACTACAGTCTATAACACAGTTGAGAGACAATGTTCCCTAGCTGCCTCAGTTCATAACAGAGTGTAGGAAGGTGTTTAATAAAGTAGGCAAAGCTTATACTTGGGCCAGAAGGCAGAATATAGGAAACTACATGAAAACATGAATAATTCAGTGAAAATGACTGTAAACAGATGAGAACTTGTTTAGAACAGCTGAAAGAGAATCTCCAAGTCAGTTCTTAGTGTAGAAAAGGTAGCTAAGATAAGGAAAATCCTTAATTCGAGTTAAGATAACATCAAACATTGTATGAATCCTATATTCATTACTTAAAGGAGACTAGAGTGGTAAATGTGTGTTATACAAGGCAGAATACCATTGAAATAGAGAAAGAAACACGTTCGGCAGCTTTGGAAAGCCTTACACTACACTGAAATGTAGTACTACACTCTATAACACAGTTCAGAGACAATGTTCCCTAGCTCCCTCAGTTCATAACAGTGTGTAGGAAGTTGTTTGATAAGGTGGGCAAAGCTTATACTTGGGCCAGAAGGCAGAATATAGGAAACTACATGAAAACATGAATAATTCATTGAAAATGACTGTAAACAGATGAGAACTTGTTTAGAACAGCTGAAAGAGAATCTCCAAGTCAGTTCTTAGTGTAGAAAAGGTAGCTAAGATAAGGGAAATCCTTAATTCCAGTTAAGATCACATGAAACACTCTGTGAATCCTATATTCTTTACTTAAAGGAGACTAGAGTGGTAAATGTGTGTTATACAAGGCAGAATACCATTGAAATAGAGAAAAAAACACGTTAGGCAGCTTTGGAAAGCCTTACACTACACTGAAATGTAGTACTACACTCTATAACACAGTTGAGAGACAATGTTCCCGAGCTGCCTCAGTTCATAACAGTGTGTAGGAATTTGTTTGATAAAGTGGGCAAAGCTTATACTTGGGCCAGAAGACAGAATATAGGAAACTACATGAAAACATGAATAATTCAGTGAAAATGACTGTAAACAGATGAGAACTTGTTTAGAACAGATGAAAGAGATTCTCCAAGTCAGTTCTTAGTGTAGAAAAGGTAGCTAAATCCGGGAAATCCTTAATTCGAGTTAAGATCACATGAAACACTGTATGAATCCTATATTCTTTACTTAAAGGAAACTAGAGTGGTAAATGTGTGTTATACAAGGCAGAATACCATTGAAATAGAGAAAGAAACACGTTCGGCAGCTTTGGAAAGGCTTACACTTCACTGAAATGTAGTACTACACTCTATAACACAGTTGAGAGACAATGTTCCCTAGCTGCCTCCGTTCATAACGGAGTGTAGGAAGGTGTTTGATAAAGTAGGCAAAGCTTATACTTGGGCCAGAAGGCAGAATATAGGAAACTACATGAAAACATGAATAATTCAGTGAAAATGACTGTAAACAGATGAGAACTTGTTTAGAACAGCTGAAAGAGAATCTCCAAGTCGGTTCTTAGTGTAGAAAAGGTAGCTAAGATAAGGAAAATCCTTAATTCGAGTTAAGATAACATCAAACACGTTATGAATCCTATATTCATTACTTAAAGGAGGCTAGAGTGGTAAATGTGTGTTATACAAGGCAGAATACCATTGAAATAGAGAAAGAAACAAGTTCGGCAGCTTTGGAAAGAATTACACTTCACTGAAATGTAGTACTACACTCTATAACACAGTTGAGAGACAATGTTCCCTAGCTCCCTCAGTTCATAACAGTGTGTAGGAAGTTGTTTGATAAAGTGGCCAAAGCTTATACTTGGGCCAGAAGGCAGAATATAGGAAACTACATGAAAACATGAATAATTCAGTGAAAATGACTGTAAACAGATGAGAACTTGTTTAGAACAGCTGAAAGAGAATCTCCAAGTCAGTTCTTAGTGTAGAAAAGGTAGCTAAGATAAGGAAAATCCTTAATTCGAGTTAAGATAACATCAAACACTGTATGAATCCTATATTGTTTACTTAAAGGAGACTAGAGTGGTAAATGTGTGTTATATAAGGCAGAATACCATTGAAATAGAGAAACAAACACGTTCGGCAGCTTTGGAAAGCCTTACACTTCACTGAAATGTAGTACTACACTCTATAACACAGTTGAGAGACAATGTTCCAGAGCTGCCTCAGTTCATAACAGTGTGTAGGAAGTTGTTTGATAAAGTGGGCAAAGCTTATACTTGGGCCAGAAGGCAGAATATAGGAAACTACATGAAAACATGAATAATTCATTGAAAACGACTGTAAACACATGAGAACTTGTTTAGAACAGCTGAAAGAGAATCTCCAAGTCAGTTCTTAGTGTAGAAAAGGTAGCTAAGATCCGGGAAATCCTTAATTCGAGTTAAGATCACATGAAACACTGTATGAATCCTATATTCTTTACTTAAAGGAAACTAGAGTGGTAAATGTGTGTTATACAAGGCAGAATACCATTGAAATAGAGAAAGAAACACGTTAGGCAGCTTTGGAAAGGCTTACACTTCACTGAAATGTAGTACTACAGTCTATAACACAGTTGAGAGACAATGTTCCCTAGCTGCCTCAGTTCATAACAGAGTGTAGGAAGGTGTTTGATAAAGTATGCAAAGCTTATACTTGGGCCAGAAGGCAGAATATAGGAAACTACATGAAAACATGAATAATTCAGTGAAAATGACTGTAAACAGATGAGAACTTGTTTAGAACAGCAAAAAAGAGAATCTCCAAGTCAGTTCTTAGTGTAGAAAAGGTAGCTAAGATAAGGAAAATCCTTAATTCGAGTTAAGATAACATCAAACACTGTATGAATTCTATATTCATTACTTAAAGGAGACTAGAGTGGTAAATGTGTGTTATACAAGGCAGAATACCATTGAAATAGAGAAAGAAACAAGTTCGGCAGCTTTGGAAAGCCTTACACTTCACTGAAATGTAGTACTACACTCTATAACACAGTTGAGAGACAATGTTCCCTAGCTCCGTCAGTTCATAACAGTGTGTAGGAAGTTGTTTGATAAAGTGGCCAAAGCTTATACTTGGGCCAGAAGGCAGAATATAGGAAACTACATGAAAACTTGAATAATTCAGTGCAAATGACTGTAAACAGATGAGAACTTGTTTAGAACAGCTGAAAGAGAATCTCCAAGTCAGTTCTTAGTGTAGAAAAGGTAGCTAAGATAATGAAAATCCTTAATTCGAGTTAAGATAACATCAAACACTGTATGAATCCTATATTCATTACTTAAAGGAGACTAGAGTGGTAAATGTGTGTTATACAAGGCAGAATACCATTGAAATAGAGAAAGAAACAAGTTCGGCAGCTTTGGAAAGCCTTACACTTCACTGAAATGTAGTACTACACTCTATAACACAGTTGAGAGACAATGTTCCCTAGCTCCCTCAGTTCATAACAGTGTGTAGGAAGTTGTATGATAAAGTGGGCAAAGCTTATACTTGGGCCAGAAGGCAGAATATAGGAAACTACATGAAAACATGAATAATTCATTGAAAACGACTGTAAACACATGAGAACTTGTTTAGAACAGCTGAAAGAGAATCTCCAAGTCAGTTCTTAGTGTAGAAAAGGTAGCTAAGATCCGGGAAATCCTTAATTCGAGTTAAGATCACATGAAACACTGTATGAATCCTATATTCTTTACTTAAAGGAAACTAGAGTGGTAAATGTGTGTTATACAAGGCAGAATACCATTGAAATAGAGAAAGAAACAAGTTTGGCAGCTTTGGAAAGCCTTACACTTCACTGAAATGTAGTACTACACTCTATAACACAGTTGAGAGACAATGTTCCCTAGCTCCCTCAGTTCATAACAGTGTGTAGGAAGTTGTTTGATAAAGTGGCCAAAGCTTATACTTGGGCCAGAAGGCAGAATATAGGAAACTACATGAAAACATGAATAATTCAGTGAAAATGACTGTAAACAGATGAGAACTTGTTTAGAACAGCTGAAAGAGAATCTCCAAGTCAGTTCTTAGTGTAGAAAAGGTAGCTAAGATAAGGAAAATCCTTAATTCGAGTTAAGATAACATCAAACACTGTATGAATCCTATATTCATTACCTAAAGGAGACTAGAGTGGTAAATGTGTGTTATACAAGGCAGAATACCATTGAAATAGAGAAAGAAACACGTTCGGCAGCTTTGGAAAGCCTTACACTACACTGAAATGTAGTACTACACTCTATAACACAGTTCAGAGACAATGTTCCCTAGCTCCCTCAGTTCATAACAGTGTGTAGGAAGTTGTTTGATGAGGTGGGCAAAGCTTATACTTGGGCCAGAAGGCAGAATATAGGAAACTACATGAAAACATGAATAATTCATTGAAAATGACTGTAAACAGATGAGAACTTGTTTAGAACAGCTGAAAGAGAATCTCCAAGTCAGTTCTTAGTGTAGAAAAGGTAGCTAAGATAAGGGAAATCCTTAATTCCAGTTAAGATCACATGAAACACTCTGTGAATCCTATATTCTTTACTTAAAGGAGACTAGAGTGGTAAATGTGTGTTATACAAGGCAGAATACCATTGAAATAGAGAAAAAAACACGTTAGGCAGCTTTGGAAAGCCTTACACTACACTGAAATGTAGTACTACACTCTATAACACAGTTGAGAGACAATGTTCCCGAGCTGCCTCAGTTCATAACAGTGTGTAGGAAGTTGTTTGATAAAGTGGGCAAAGCTTATACTTGGGCCAGAAGACAGAATATAGGAAACTACATGAAAACATGAATAATTCAGTGAAAATGACTGTAAACAGATGAGAACTTGTTTAGAACAGATGAAAGAGATTCTCCAAGTCAGTTCTTAGTGTAGAAAAGGTAGCTAAATCCGGGAAATCCTTAATTCGAGTTAAGATCACATGAAACAATGTATGAATCCTATATTGCTTACTTAAAGGAGACTAGAGTGATAAATGTGTATTACATAAGGCAGAATACCATTGAAATAGAGAAAGAAATACATTTGGCAGCTTTGGAAAGCCTTACACTTCACTGAAATGTAGTACTACACTCTATAACACAGTTGAGAGACAATGTTCCCAAGCTGCATCAGTTCATAACAGTGTGTAGGAAGTTGTTTGATAAAGTGGGAAAAGCTTATACTTGGGCCAGAAGGCAGAATATAGGAAACTACATGAAAACATGAATAATTCAGTGAAAATGACTGTAAACAGATGAGAATTTGTTTATAACAACTTAAAGAGAATCTCCAAGTCAGTTCTTAGTGTAGAAAAGGTAGCTAAGATAAGGAAAATCCTTAATTCGAGTTAAGATAACATCAAACACTGTATGAATCCTATATTCATTACTTAAAGGAGACTAGAGTGGTAAATGTGTGTTATACAAGGCAGAATACCATTGAAATAGAGAAAAAAACACGTTCGGCAGCTTTGGAAAGCCTTACACTACACTGAAATGTAGTACTACACTCTATAACACAGTTGAGAGACAATGTTCCCGAGCTGCCTCAGTTCATAACAGTGTGTAGGAAGTTGTTTGATAAAGTGGGCAAAGCTTATACTTGGGCCAGAAGGCAGAATATAGGAAACTACATGAAAACATGAATAATTCAGTGAAAATAACTGTAAACAGATGAGAACTTGTTTAGAACAGCTGAAAGAGAATCTCCAAGTCAGTTCTTAGTGTAGAAAAGGTAGCTAAGATAAGGGAAATCCTTAATTCCGGTTAAGATCACATGAAACACTCTGTGAATCCTATATTCTTTACTTAAAGGATACTAGAGTGGTAAATGTGTGTTATACAAGGCAGAATACCATTGAAATAGAGAAAAAAACACGTTAGGCAGCTTTGGAAAGCCTTACACTTCACTGAAATGTAGTACTACACTCTATAACACAGTTGAGAGACAATGTTCCCTAGCTCCCTCAGTTCATAACAGTGTGTAGGAAGTTGTATGATAAAGTGGGCAAAGCTTATACTGGGGCCAGAAGGCAGAATATAGGAAACTACATGAAAACATGAATAATTCAGTGAAAATGACTGTAAACAGATGAGAACTTGTTTAGAACAGCTGAAAGAGAATCTCCAAGTCAGTTCTTAGTGTAGAAAAGGTAGCTAAGATAAGGAAAATCCTTAATTCGAGTTAAGATAACATCAAACACTGTATGAATCCTATATTCATTACTTAAAGGAGACTAGAGTGGTAAATGTGTGTTATACAAGGCAGAATACCATTGAAATAGAGAAAGAAACACGTTCGGCAGCTTTGGAAAGCCTTATACTACACTGAAATGTAGTACTACACTCTATAACACAGTACAGAGACAATGTTCCCTAGCTCCCTCAGTTCATAACAGTGTGTAGGAAGTTGTTTGATAAGGTGGGCAAAGCTTATACTTGGGACAGAAGGCAGAATATAGGAAACTACATGAAAACATGAATAATTCATTGAAAATGACTGTAAACAGATGAGAACTTGTTTAGAACAGCTGAAAGAGAATCTCCAAGTCAGTTCTTAGTGTAGAAAAGGTAGCTAAGATAAGGGAAATCCTTAATTCCGGTTAAGATCACATGAAACACTCTGTGAATCCTATATTCTTTACTTAAAGGATACTAGAGTGGTAAATGTGTGTTATACAAGGCAGAATACCATTGAAATAGAGAAAAAAACACGTTAGGCAGCTTTGGAAAGCCTTACACTACACTGAAATGTAGTACTACACTCTATAACACAGTTGAGAGACAATGTTCCCGAGCTGCCTCAGTTCATAACAGTGTGTAGGAAGTTGTTTGATAAAGTGGGCAAAGCTTATACTTGGGCCAGAAGACAGAATATAGGAAACTACATGAAAACATGAATAATTCAGTGAAAATGACTGTAAACAGATGAGAACTTGTTTAGAACAGATGAAAGAGATTCTCCAAGTCAGTTCTTAGTGTAGAAAAGGTAGCTAAATCCGGGAAATCCTTAATTCGAGTTAAGATCACATGAAACAATGTATGAATCCTATATTGCTTACTTAAAGGAGACTAGAGTGATAAATGTGTATTACATAAGGCAGAATACCATTGAAATAGAGAAAGAAATACATTTGGCAGCTTTGGAAAGCCTTACACTTCACTGAAATGTAGTACTACACTCTATAACACAGTTGAGAGACAATGTTCCCGAGCTGCCTCAGTTCATAACAGTGTGTAGGAAGTTGTTTGATAAAGTGGGCAAAGCTTATACTTGGGCAAGAAGGCAGAATATAGGAAACTGCATGAAAACATGAATAATTCAGTGAAAATGACTGTAAACAGATGAGAATTTGTTTATAACAACTTAAAGAGAATCTCCAAGTCAGTTCTTAGTGTAGAAAAGGTAGCTAAGATAAGGAAAATCCTTAATTCGAGTTAAGATAACATCAAACACTGTATGAATCCTATATTCATTACTTAAAGGAGACTAGAGTGGTAAATGTGTGTTATACAAGGCAGAATACCATTGAAATAGAGAAAAAAACACGTTCGGCAGCTTTGGAAAGCCTTACACTACACTGAAATGTAGTACTACACTCTATAACACAGTTGAGAGACAATGTTCCCGAGCTGCCTCAGTTCATAACAGTGTGTAGGAAGTTGTTTGATAAAGTGGGCAAAGCTTATACTTGGGCCAGAAGGCAGAATATAGGAAACTACATGAAAACATGAATAATTCAGTGAAAATAACTGTAAACAGATGAGAACTTGTTTAGAACAGCTGAAAGAGAATCTCCAAGTCAGTTCTTAGTGTAGAAAAGGTAGCTAAGATAAGGGAAATCCTTAATACCAGTTAAGATCACATGAAACACTGTATGAATCCTATATTCTTTACTTAAAGGAGACTGGAGTGGTAAATGTGTGTTATACAAGGCAGAATACCATTGAAATAGAGAAAGAAACTCGTTCGGCAGCTTTAGAAAGCCTTACACTTCACTGAAATGTAGTACTACACTCTATAACACAGTTGAGAGACAATGTTCCCTAGCTCCCTCAGTTCATAACAGTGTGTAGGAAGTTGTTTGATAAAGTGGGCAAAGCTTATACTTGGGCCAGAAGGCAGAATATAGGAAACTACATGAAAACATGAATAATTCAGTGAAAATAACTGTAAACAGATGAGAACTTGTTTAGAACAGCTGAAAGAGAATCTCCAAGTCAGTTCTTAGTGTAGAAAAGGTAGCTAAGATAAGGGAAATCCTTAATACCAGTTAAGATCACATGAAACACTGTATGAATCCTATATTCTTTACTTAAAGGAGACTGGAGTGGTAAATGTGTGTTATACAAGGCAGAATACCATTGAAATAGAGAAAGAAACAAGTTTGGCAGCTTTGGAAAACCTTACACTTCACTGAAATGTAGTACTACACTCTATAACACAGTTGAGAGACAATGTTCCCTAGCTCCCTCAGTTCATAACAGTGTGTAGGAAGTTGTTTGATAAAGTGGCCAAAGCTTATACTTGGGCCAGAAGGCAGAATATAGGAAACTACATGAAAACATGAATAATTCAGTGAAAATGACTGTAAACAGATGAGAACTTGTTTAGAACAGCTGAAAGAGATTCTCCAAGTCAGTTCTTAGTGTAGAAAAGGTAGCTAAATCCGGGAAATCCTTAATTCGAGTTAAGATCACATGAAACAATGTATGAATCCTATATTGCTTACTTAAAGGAGACTAGAGTGATAAATGTGTATTACATAAGGCAGAATACCATTGAAATAGAGAAAGAAATACATTTGGCAGCTTTGGAAAGCCTTACACTTCACTGAAATGTAGTACTACAGTCTATAACACAGTTGAGAGACAATGTTCCCTAGCTGCCTCAGTTCATAACAGTGTGTAGGAAGTTGTTTGATTAAGTGGCCAAAGCTTATACTTGGGCCAGAAGGCATAATATAGGAAACTACATGAAAACATGAATAATTCAGTGAAAATGACTGTAAACAGATGAGAACTTGTTTAGAACAGCTGAAAGAGAATCTCCAAGTCAGTTCTTAGTGTAGAAAAGGTAGCTAAGATAAGGAAAATCCTTAATTCGAGTTAAGATAACATCAAACACTGTATGAATCCTATATTCATTACTTAAAGGAGACTAGAGTGGTAAATGTGTGTTATACAAGGCAGAATACCATTGAAATAGAGAAAGAAACAAGTTCGGCAGCTTTGGAAAGCCTTACACTTCACTGAAATGTAGTACTACACTCTATAACACAGTTGAGAGACAATGTTCCCTAGCTCCCTCAGTTCATAACAGTGTGTAGGAAGTTGTTTGATAAAGTGGCAAAAGCTTATACTTTGGCCAGAAGGCATAATATAGGAAACTACATGAAAACATGAATAATTCAGTGAAAATGACTGTAAACAGATGAGAACTTGTTTAGAAGAGCTGAAAGAGAATCTCCAAGTCAGTTCTTAGTGTAGAAAAGGTAGCTAAGATAAGGAAAATCCTTAATTCGAGTTAAGATCACATCAAACACTGTATGAATCCTATATTCATTACTTAAAGGAGACTAGAGTGGTAAATGTGTGTTATACAAGGCAGAATACCATTGAAATAGAGAAAGAAACAAGTTCGGCAGCTTTGGAAAGCCTTACACTTCACTGAAATGTAGTACTACACTCTATAACACAGTTGAGAGACAATGTTCCCTAGCTCCCT
Source organism: Pipistrellus hanaki (assembly GCF_964339955.1). NCBI lineage: Eukaryota > Metazoa > Chordata > Mammalia > Chiroptera > Vespertilionidae > Pipistrellus > Pipistrellus hanaki. Next base: position 1,877,442 of record NC_140511.1, read on the forward strand.
CAGTTCATAACAGTGTGTAGGAAGTTGTTTGATAAAGTGGCCAAAGCTTATACTTGGGCCAGAAGGAAGAATATAGGAAACTACATGAAAACATGAATAATTCAGTGAAAATGACTGTAAACAGATGAGAACTTGTTTAGAACAGCTGAAAGAGAATCTCCAAGTCAGTTCTTAGTGTAGAAAAGGTAGCTAAGATAAGGGAAATCCTTAATTCGAGTTAAGATAACATCAAACACTGTATGAATCCTATATTCATTACTTAAAGGAGACTAGAGTGGTAAATGTGTGTTATACAAGGCAGAATACCATTGAAATAGAGAAAGAAACAAGTTCGGCAGCTTTGGAAAGCCTTACACTTCACTGAAATGTAGTACGACACTCTATAACACAGTTGAGAGACAATGTTCCCTAGCTCCCACAGTTCACAACAGTGTGTAGGAAGTTGTTTGATAAAGTGGGCAAAGCTTATACTTGGGCCAGAAGGCAGAATATAGGAAACTACATGAAAACATGAATAATTCATTGAAAATGACTGTAAACAGATGAGAACTTGTTTAGAACAGCTGAAAGAGAATCTCCAAGTCAGTTCTTAGGGTAGAAAAGGTAGCTAAGATAAGGGAAATCCTTAATTCCAGTTAAGATCACATGAAACACTGTATGAATCCTATATTCATTATTTAAAGGAGACTAGAGTGTTAAATGTGTGTTATACAAGGCAGAATACCATTGAAATAGAGAAAGAAACATGTTCGGCAGCTTTGGAAAGCCTTACACTACACTGAAATATAGTACTACACTCTATAACACAGTTGAGAGACAATGTTCCCTAGCTCCCTCAGTTCATAACAGTGTGTAGGAAGTTGTTTGATAAAGTGGGCAAAGCTTATACTTGGGCCAGAAGGCAGAATATAGGAAACTACATGAAAACATGAATAATTCATTGAAAATGACTGTAAACAGATGAGAACTTGTTTAGAACAGCTGAAAGAGAATCTCCAAGTCAGTTCTTAGTGTAGAAAAGGTAGCTAAGATAAGGGAAATCCTTAATTCCAGTTAAGATCACATGAAACACTGTATGAATCCTATATTCTTTACTGAAAGGAGACTAGAGTGGTAAATGTGTGTTATACAAGGGAGAATACCATTGAAGTAGAGAAACAAACACGTTCGGCAGCTTTGGAAAGCCTTACACTTCACTGAAATGTAGTACTACACTCTATAAAACATTTGAGAGACAATGTTCTCGAGCTGCCTCAGTTCATAACAGTGTGTAGGAAGTTGTTTGATAAAGTGGGCAAAGCTTATACTTGGGCCAGAAGGCAGAATATAGGAAACTAAATGAAAACATGAATAATTCAGTGAAAATGACTGTAAACAGATGAGAACTTGTTTAGAACAGCTGAAAGAGAATCTCCAAGTCAGTTCTTAGTGTAGAAAAGGTAGCTAAGATAAGGAAAATCCTTAATTCGAGTTAAGATAACATCAAACACTGTATGAATCCTATATTCATTACTTAAAGGAGACTAGAGTGGTAAATGTGTGTTATACAAGGCAGAATACCATTGAAATAGAGAAAGAAACAAGTTCGGCAGCTTTGGAAAGCCTTACACTTCACTGAAATGTAGTACTACACTCTATAACACAGTTGAGAGACAATGTTCCCTAGCTCCCACAGTTCACAACAGTGTGTAGGAAGTTGTTTGATAAAGTGGGCAAAGCTTATACTTGGGCCAGAAGGCAGAATATAGGAAACTACATGAAAACATGAATAATTCATTGAAAATGACTGTAAACAGATGAGAACTTGTTTAGAACAGCTGAAAGAGAATCTCCAAGTCAGTTCTTAGGGTAGAAAAGGTAGCTAAGATAAGGGAAATCCTTAATTCCAGTTAAGATCACATGAAACACTGTATGAATCCTATATTCATTACTTAAAGGAGACTAGAGTGTTAAATGTGTGTTATCCAAGGCAGAATACCATTGAAATAGAGAAAGAAACATGTTCGGCAGCTTTGGAAAGCCTTACACTACACTGAAATATAGTACTACACTCTATAACACAGTTGAGAGACAATGTTCCCTAGCTCCCTCAGTTCATAACAGTGTGTAGGAAGTTGTTTGATAAAGTGGGCAAAGCTTATACTTGGGCCAGAAGGCAGAATATAGGAAACTACATGAAAACATGAATAATTCATTGAAAATGACTGTAAACAGATGAGAACTTGTTTAGAACAGCTGAAAGAGAATCTCCAAGTCAGTTCTTAGTGTAGAAAAGGTAGCTAAGATAAGGGAAATCCTTAATTCCAGTTAAGATCACATGAAACACTGTATGAATCCTATATTCTTTACTGAAAGGAGACTAGAGTGGTAAATGTGTGTTATACAAGGGAGAATACCATTGAAGTAGAGAAACAAACACGTTCGGCAGCTTTGGAAAGCCTTACACTTCACTGAAATGTAGTACTACACTCTATAAAACATTTGAGAGACAATGTTCTCGAGCTGCCTCAGTTCATAACAGTGTGTAGGAAGTTGTTTGATAAAGTGGGCAAAGCTTATACTTGGGCCAGAAGGCAGAATATAGGAAACTACATGAAAACATGAATAATTCAGTGAAAATGACTGTAAACAGATGAGAACTTGTTTAGAACAGCTGAAAGAGAATCTCCAAGTCAGTTCTTAGTGTAGAAAAGGTAGCTAAGATAAGGAAAATCCTTAATTCGAGTTAAGATAACATCAAACACTGTATGAATCCTATATTCATTACTTAAAGGAGACTAGAGTGGTAAATGTGTGTTATACAAGGCAGAATACCATTGAAATAGAGAAAGAAACAAGTTCGGCAGCTTTGGAAAGCCTTACACTTCACTGAAATGTAGTACTACACTCTATAACACAGTTGAGAGACAATGTTCCCTAGCTCCCTCAGTTCATAACAGTGTGTAGGAAGTTGTTTGATAAAGTGGCCAAAGCTTATACTTTGGCCAGAAGGCATAATATAGGAAACTACATGAAAACATGAATAATTCAGTGAAAATGACTGTAAACAGATGAGAACTTGTTTAGAACAGCTGAAAGAGAATCTCCAAGTCAGTTCTTAGTGTAGAAAAGGTAGCTAAGATAAGGAAAATCCTTAATTCGAGTTAAGATCACATCAAACACTGTATGAATCCTATATTCATTACTTAAAGGAGACTAGAGTGGTAAATGTGTGTTATACAAGGCAGAATACCATTGAAATAGAGAAAGAAACAAGTTCGGCAGCTTTGGAAAGCCTTACACTTCACTGAAATGTAGTACTACACTCTATAACACAGTTGAGAGACAATGTTCCCTAGCTCCCTCATTTCATAACAGTGTGTAGGAAGTTGTTTGATAAAGTGGCCAAAGCTTATACTTGGGCCAGAAGGAAGAATATAGGAAACTACATGAAAACATGAATAATTCAGTGAAAATGACTGTAAACAGATGAGAACTTGTTTAGAACAGCTGAAAGAGAATCTCCAAGTCAGTTCTTAGTGTAGAAAAGGTAGCTAAGATAAGGGAAATCCTTAATTCGAGTTAAGATAACATCAAACACTGTATGAATCCTATATTCATTACTTAAAGGAGACTAGAGTGGTAAATGTGTGTTATACAAGGCAGAATACCATTGAAATAGAGAAAGAAACAAGTTCGGCAGCTTTGGAAAGCCTTACACTTCACTGAAATGTAGTACGACACTCTATAACACAGTTGAGAGACAATGTTCCCTAGCTCCCACAGTTCACAACAGTGTGTAGGAAGTTGTTTGATAAAGTGGGCAAAGCTTATACTTGGGCCAGAAGGCAGAATATAGGAAACTACATAAAAACATGAATAATTCATTGAAAATGACTGTAAACAGATGAGAACTTGTTTAGAACAGCTGAAAGAGAATCTCCAAGTCTGTTCTTAGGGTAGAAAAGGTAGCTAAGATAAGGGAAATCCTTAATTCCAGTTAAGATCACATGAAACACTGTATGAATCCTATATTCATTACTTAAAGGAGACTAGAGTGTTAAATGTGTGTTATACAAGGCAGAATACCATTGAAATAGAGAAAGAAACATGTTCGGCAGCTTTGGAAAGCCTTACACTACACTGAAATATAGTACTACACTCTATAACACAGTTGAGAGACAATGTTCCCTAGCTCCCTCAGTTCATAACAGTGTGTAGGAAGTTGTTTGATAAAGTGGGCAAAGCTTATACTTGGGCCAGAAGGCAGAATATAGGAAACTACATGAAAACATGAATAATTCATTGAAAATGACTGTAAACAGATGAGAACTTGTTTAGAACAGCTGAAAGAGAATCTCCAAGTCAGTTCTTAGTGTAGAAAAGGTAGCTAAGATAAGGGAAATCCTTAATTCCAGTTAAGATCACATGAAACACTGTATGAATCCTATATTCTTTACTGAAAGGAGACTAGAGTGGTAAATGTGTGTTATACAAGGGAGAATACCATTGAAGTAGAGAAACAAACACGTTCGGCAGCTTTGGAAAGCCTTACACTTCACTGAAATGTAGTACTACACTCTATAAAACATTTGAGAGACAATGTTCTCGAGCTGCCTCAGTTCATAACAGTGTGAAGGAAGTTGTTTGATAAAGTGGGCAAAGCTTATACTTGGGCCAGAAGGCAGAATATAGGAAACTACATGAAAACATGAATAATTCAGTGAAAATGACTGTAAACAGATGAGAACTTGTTTAGAACAGCTGAAAGAGAATCTCCAAGTCAGTTCTTAGTGTAGAAAAGGTAGCTAAGATAAGGGAAATCCTTAATTCGAGTTAAGATCACATGAAACACTGTATGAATCCTATATTGCTTACTTAAAGGAGACTAGAGTGATAAATGTGTATTATATAAGGCAGAATACCATTGAAATAGAGAAAGAAACACGTTCGGCAGCTTTGGAAAGCCTTACACTACACAGAAATATAGTACTACACTCTATAACACAGTTCAGAGACAATGTTCTCTAGCTCCCTCAGTTCATAACAGTGTGTAGTAAGTTGTTTGATAAGGTGGGCAAAGCTTATACTTGGGCCAGAAGGCAGAATATAGGAAACTACATGAAAACATGAATAATTCATTGAAAATGACTGTAAACAGATGAGAACTTGTTTAGAACAGCTGAAAGAGAATCTCCAAGTCAGTTCTTAGTGTAGAAAAGGTAGCTAAGATAAGGGAAATCCTTAATTCCAGTTAAGATCACATGAAACACTGTATGAATCCTATATTCTTTACTGAAAGGAGACTAGAGTGGTAAATGTGTGTTATACAAGGGAGAATACCATTGAAGTAGAGAAACAAACACGTTCGGCAGCTTTGGAAAGCCTTACACTTCACTGAAATGTAGTACTACACTCTATAAAACATTTGAGAGACAATGTTCTCGAGCTGCCTCAGTTCATAACAGTGTGTAGGAAGTTGTTTGATAAAGTGGGCAAAGCTTATACTTGGGCCAGAAGGCAGAATATAGGAAACTAAATGAAAACATGAATAATTCAGTGAAAATGACTGTAAACAGATGAGAACTTGTTTAGAACAGCTGAAAGAGAATCTCCAAGTCAGTTCTTAGTGTAGAAAAGGTAGCTAAGATAAGGAAAATCCTTAATTCGAGTTAAGATAACATCAAACACTGTATGAATCCTATATTCATTACTTAAAGGAGACTAGAGTGGTAAATGTGTGTTATACAAGGCAGAATACCATTGAAATAGAGAAAGAAACAAGTTCGGCAGCTTTGGAAAGCCTTACACTTCACTGAAATGTAGTACTACACTCTATAACACAGTTGAGAGACAATGTTCCCTAGCTCCCACAGTTCACAACAGTGTGTAGGAAGTTGTTTGATAAAGTGGGCAAAGCTTATACTTGGGCCAGAAGGCAGAATATAGGAAACTACATGAAAACATGAATAATTCATTGAAAATGACTGTAAACAGATGAGAACTTGTTTAGAACAGCTGAAAGAGAATCTCCAAGTCAGTTCTTAGGGTAGAAAAGGTAGCTAAGATAAGGGAAATCCTTAATTCCAGTTAAGATCACATGAAACACTGTATGAATCCTATATTCATTACTTAAAGGAGACTAGAGTGTTAAATGTGTGTTATCCAAGGCAGAATACCATTGAAATAGAGAAAGAAACATGTTCGGCAGCTTTGGAAAGCCTTACACTACACTGAAATATAGTACTACACTCTATAACACAGTTGAGAGACAATGTTCCCTAGCTCCCTCAGTTCATAACAGTGTGTAGGAAGTTGTTTGATAAAGTGGGCAAAGCTTATACTTGGGCCAGAAGGCAGAATATAGGAAACTACATGAAAACATGAATAATTCATTGAAAATGACTGTAAACAGATGAGAACTTGTTTAGAACAGCTGAAAGAGAATCTCCAAGTCAGTTCTTAGTGTAGAAAAGGTAGCTAAGATAAGGGAAATCCTTAATTCCAGTTAAGATCACATGAAACACTGTATGAATCCTATATTCTTTACTGAAAGGAGACTAGAGTGGTAAATGTGTGTTATACAAGGGAGAATACCATTGAAGTAGAGAAACAAACACGTTCGGCAGCTTTGGAAAGCCTTACACTTCACTGAAATGTAGTACTACACTCTATAAAACATTTGAGAGACAATGTTCTCGAGCTGCCTCAGTTCATAACAGTGTGTAGGAAGTTGTTTGATAAAGTGGGCAAAGCTTATACTTGGGCCAGAAGGCAGAATATAGGAAACTACATGAAAACATGAATAATTCAGTGAAAATGACTGTAAACAGATGAGAACTTGTTTAGAACAGCTGAAAGAGAATCTCCAAGTCAGTTCTTAGTGTAGAAAAGGTAGCTAAGATAAGGAAAATCCTTAATTCGAGTTAAGATAACATCAAACACTGTATGAATCCTATATTCATTACTTAAAGGAGACTAGAGTGGTAAATGTGTGTTATACAAGGCAGAATACCATTGAAATAGAGAAAGAAACAAGTTCGGCAGCTTTGGAAAGCCTTACACTTCACTGAAATGTAGTACTACACTCTATAACACAGTTGAGAGACAATGTTCCCTAGCTCCCTCAGTTCATAACAGTGTGTAGGAAGTTGTTTGATAAAGTGGCCAAAGCTTATACTTTGGCCAGAAGGCATAATATAGGAAACTACATGAAAACATGAATAATTCAGTGAAAATGACTGTAAACAGATGAGAACTTGTTTAGAACAGCTGAAAGAGAATCTCCAAGTCAGTTCTTAGTGTAGAAAAGGTAGCTAAGATAAGGAAAATCCTTAATTCGAGTTAAGATCACATCAAACACTGTATGAATCCTATATTCATTACTTAAAGGAGACTAGAGTGGTAAATGTGTGTTATACAAGGCAGAATACCATTGAAATAGAGAAAGAAACAAGTTCGGCAGCTTTGGAAAGCCTTACACTTCACTGAAATGTAGTACTACACTCTATAACACAGTTGAGAGACAATGTTCCCTAGCTCCCTCATTTCATAACAGTGTGTAGGAAGTTGTTTGATAAAGTGGCCAAAGCTTATACTTGGGCCAGAAGGAAGAATATAGGAAACTACATGAAAACATGAATAATTCAGTGAAAATGACTGTAAACAGATGAGAACTTGTTTAGAACAGCTGAAAGAGAATCTCCAAGTCAGTTCTTAGTGTAGAAAAGGTAGCTAAGATAAGGGAAATCCTTAATTCGAGTTAAGATAACATCAAACACTGTATGAATCCTATATTCATTACTTAAAGGAGACTAGAGTGGTAAATGTGTGTTATACAAGGCAGAATACCATTGAAATAGAGAAAGAAACAAGTTCGGCAGCTTTGGAAAGCCTTACACTTCACTGAAATGTAGTACGACACTCTATAACACAGTTGAGAGACAATGTTCCCTAGCTCCCACAGTTCACAACAGTGTGTAGGAAGTTGTTTGATAAAGTGGGCAAAGCTTATACTTGGGCCAGAAGGCAGAATATAGGAAACTACATAAAAACATGAATAATTCATTGAAAATGACTGTAAACAGATGAGAACTTGTTTAGAACAGCTGAAAGAGAATCTCCAAGTCTGTTCTTAGGGTAGAAAAGGTAGCTAAGATAAGGGAAATCCTTAATTCCAGTTAAGATCACATGAAACACTGTATGAATCCTATATTCATTACTTAAAGGAGACTAGAGTGTTAAATGTGTGTTATACAAGGCAGAATACCATTGAAATAGAGAAAGAAACATGTTCGGCAGCTTTGGAAAGCCTTACACTACACTGAAATATAGTACTACACTCTATAACACAGTTGAGAGACAATGTTCTCGAGCTGCCTCAGTTCATAACAGTGTGTAGGAAGTTGTTTGATAAGGTGGGCAAAGCTTATACTTGGGCCAGAAGGCAGAATATAGGAAACTACATGAAAACATGAATAATTCATTGAAAATGACTGTAAACAGATGAGAACTTGTTTAGAACAGCTGAAAGAGAATCTCCAAGTTAGTTCTTAGTGTAGAAACGGTAGCTAAGATAAGGGAAATCCTTAATTCCAGTTAAGATCACATGAAACACTCTATGAATCCTATATTCTTTACTTAAAGGAGACTAGAGTGGTAAATGTGTGTTATACAAGGCAGAATACCATTGAAATAGAGAAACAAAGACGTTCGGCAGCTTTGGAAAGCCTTACACTTCACTGAAATGTAGTACTACACTCTATAACACAGTTGAGAGACAATGTTCCCGAGCTGCCTCAGTTCATAACAGTGTGTAGGAAGTTGTTTGATAAAGTGGGCAAAGCTTATATTTGGGCCAGAAGGCAGAATATAGGAAACTACATGAAAACATGAATAATTCATTGAAAATGACTGTAAACACATGAGAAATTCTGTAGAACAGCTGAAAGAGAATCTCCAACTCAGTTCTTAGTGTAGAAAAGGTAGCTAAGATCCGGAAAATCCTTAATTCGAGTTAAGATCACATGAAACACTGTATGAATCCTATATTCTTTACTTAAAGGAAACTAGAGTGGTAAATGTGTGTTATACAAGGCAGAATACCATTGAAATAGAGAAAGAAACACGTTCGGCAGCTTTGGAAAGGCTTACACTTCACTGAAATGTAGTACTACACTCTATAACACAGTTGAGAGACAATGTTCCCTAGCTGCCTCAGTTCATAACAGAGTGTAGGAAGGTTTTTGATAAAGTAGGCAAAGCTTATACTTGGGCCAGAAGGCAGAATATAGGAAACTACATGAAAACATGAATAATTCAGTGAAAATGACTGTAAACAGATGAGAACTTGTTTATAACAGCTTAAAGAGAATCTCCAAGTCAGTTCTTAGTGTAGAAAAGGTAGCTAAGATAAGGAAAATCCTTAATTCGAGTTAAGATAACATCAAACACTGTATGAATCCTATATTCATTACTTAAAGGAGACTAGAGTGGTAAATGTGTGTTATACAAGGCAGAATACCATTGAAATAGAGAAAGAAACAAGTTCGGCAGCTTTGGAAAGCCTTACACTTCACTGAAATGTAGTACTACACTCTATAACACAGTTGAGAGACAATGTTCCCTAGCTCCCTCAGTTCATAACAGTGTGTAGGAAGTTGTTTGATAAAGTGGCCAAAGCTTATACTTGGGCCAGAAGGCAGAATATAGGAAACTACATGAAAACTTGAATAATTCAGTGAAAATGACTGTAAACAGATGAGAACTTGTTTAGAACAGCTGAAAGAGAATCTCCAAGTCAGTTCTTAGTGTAGAAAAGGTAGCTAAGATAAGGAAAATCCTTAATTCGAGTTAAGATAACATCAAACACTGTATGAATCCTATATTCATTACTTAAAGGAGACTAGAGTGGTAAATGTGTGTTATACAAGGCAGAATACCATTGAAATAGAGAAAGAAACAAGTTCGGCAGCTTTGGAAAGCCTTACACTTCACTCAAATGTAGTACTACACTCTATAACACAGTTGAGAGACAATGTTCCCTAGCTCCCTCAGTTCATAACAGTGTGTAGGAAGTTGTTTGATAAAGTGGCCAAAGCTTATACTTGGGCCAGAAGGCAGAATATAGGAAACTACATGAAAACTTGAATAATTCAGTGAGAATGACTGTAAACAGATGAGAACTTGTTTAGAACAGCTGAAAGAGAATCTCCAAGTCAGTTCTTAGTGTAGAAAAGGTAGCTAAGATAAGGAAAATCCTTAATTCGAGTTAAGATAACATCAAACACTGTATGAATCCTATATTCATTACTTAAAGGGGACTAGAGTGGTAAATGTGTGTTATACAAGGCAGAATACCATTGAACTAGAGAAAGAAACAAGTTCGGCAGCTTTGGAAAGCCTTACACTTCACTCAAATGTAGTACTACACTCTATAACACAGTTGAGAGACAATGTTCCCTAGCTCCCTCAGTTCATAATGGTGTGTAGGAAGTTGTTTGATAAAGTGGCCAAAGCTCATACTTGGGCCAGAAGGCAGAATATAGGAAACTACATGAAAACATGAATAATTCATTGAAAATGACTGTAAACAGATGAGAACTTGTTTAGAACAGCTGAAAGAGAATCTCCAAGTCAGTTCTTAGTGTAGAAAAGGTAGCTAAGATAAGGAAAATCCTTAATTTGAGTTAAGATAACATCAAACACTGTATGAATCCTATATTGTTTACTTAAAGGAGACTAGAGTGGTAAATGTGTGTTATATAAGGCAGAATACCATTGAAATAGAGAAAGAAACACGTTTGGCAGCTTTGGAAAGCCTTACACTTCACTGAAATGTAGTACTACACTCTATAACACAGTTGAGAGACAATGTTCCTAGCTCCCTCAGTTCATAACAGTGTGTAGGAAGTTGTTTGATAAAGTGGGAAAAGCTTATACATGGGCCAGAAGGCAGAATATAGGAAACTACATGAAAACATGAATAATTCATTGAAAATGACTGTAAACACATGAGAACTTGTTTAGAACAGCTGAAAGAGAATCTCCAAGTCAGTTCTTAGTGTAGAAAAGGTAGCTAAGATCCGGGAAATCCTTAATTCGAGTTAAGATCACATGAAACACTGTATGAATCCTATATTCTTTACTTAAAGGAAACTAGAGTGGTAAATTTGTGTAATACAAGGCAGAATACCATTGAAATAGAGAAAGAAACACGTTCGGCAGCTTTGGAAAGGCTTACACTTCACTGAAATGTAGTACTACACTCTATAACACAGTTGAGAGACAATGTTCCCGAGCTGCCTCAGTTCATAACAATGTGTAGGAAGTTGTTTGATAAAGTGGGCAAAGCTTATACTTGGGCCAGAAGTCAGAATATAGGAAACTACATGAAAACATGAATAATTCAGTGAAAATGACTGTAAACAGATGAGAACCTGTTCATAACAGCTTAAAGAGAATCTCCAAGTCAGTTCGTAGTGTAGAAAAGGTAGCTAAGATAAGGAAAATCCTTAATTCGAGTTAAGATAACATAAAACACTGTATGAATCCTATATTCATTACTTAAAGGAGACTAGAGTGGTAAATGTGTGTTATACAAGGCAGAATACCATTGAAATAGAGAAAGAAACAAGTTCGGCAGCTTTGGAAAGCCTTACACTTCACTGAAATGTAGTACTACACTCTATAACACAGTTGAGAGACAATGTTCCCTAGCTCCCTCAGTTCATAACAGTGTGTAGGAAGTTGTTTGATAAAGTGGCCAAAGCTTATACTTGGGCCAGAAGGCAGAATATAGGAAACTACATGAAAACTTGAATAATTCAGTGAAAATGACTGTAAACAGATGAGAACTTGTTTAGAACAGCTGAAAGAGAATCTCCAAGTCAGTTCTTAGTGTAGAAAAGGTAGCTAAGATAAGGAAAATCCTTAATTCGAGTTAAGATAACATCAAACACTGTATGAATCCTATATTCATTACTTAAAGGAGACTAGAGTGGTAAATGTGTGTTATACAAGGCAGAATACCATTGAAATAGAGAAAGAAACAAGTTCGGCAGCTTTGGAAAGCCTTACACTTCACTCAAATGTAGTACTACACTCTATAACACAGTTGAGAGACAATGTTCCCTAGCTCCCTCAGTTCATAATGGTGTGTAGGAAGTTGTTTGATAAAGTGGCCAAAGCTCATACTTGGGCCAGAAGGCAGAATATAGGAAACTACATGAAAACATGAATAATTCATTGAAAAGGACTGTAAACAGATGAGAACTTGTTTAGAACAGCTGAAAGAGAATCTCCAAGTCAGTTCTTAGTGTAGAAAAGGTAGCTAAGATCCGGAAAATCCTTAATTCGAGTTAAGATCACATGAAACACTGTATGAATCCTATATTCTTTACTTAAAGGAAACTAGAGTGGTAAATTTGTGTAATACAAGGCAGAATACCATTGAAATAGAGAAAGAAACACGTTCGGCAGCTTTGGAAAGGCTTACACTTCACTGAAATGTAGTACTACACTCTATAACACAGTTGAGAGACAATGTTCCCGAGCTGCCTCAGTTCATAACAATGTGTAGGAAGTTGTTTGATAAAGTGGGCAAAGCTTATACTTGGGCCAGAAGGCAGAATATAGGAAACTACATGAAAACATGAATAATTCAGTGAAAATGACTGTAAACAGATGAGAACTTGTTCATAACAGCTTAAAGAGAATCTCCAAGTCAGTTCTTAGTGTAGAAAAGGTAGCTAAGATAAGGAAAATCCTTAATTCGAGTTAAGATAACATCAAACACTGTATGAATCCTATATTCATTACTTAAAGGAGACTAGAGTGGTAAATGTGTGTTATACAAGGCAGAATACCATTGAAATAGAGAAAGAAACACGTTTGGCAGCTTTGGAAAGCCTTACACTTCACTGAAATGTAGTACTACACTCTATAACACAGTTGAGAGACAATGTTCCTAGCTCCCTCAGTTCATAACAGTGTGTAGGAAGTTGTTTGATAAAGTGGGAAAAGCTTATACATGGGCCAGAAGGCAGAATATAGGAAACTACATGAAAACATGAATAATTCATTGAAAATGACTGTAAACACATGAGAACTTGTTTAGAACAGCTGAAAGAGAATCTCCAAGTCAGTTCTTAGTGTAGAAAAGGTAGCTAAGATCCGGGAAATCCTTAATTCGAGTTAAGATCACATGAAACACTGTATGAATCCTATATTCTTTACTTAAAGGAAACTAGAGTGGTAAATTTGTGTAATACAAGGCAGAATACCATTGAAATAGAGAAAGAAACACGTTCGGCAGCTTTGGAAAGGCTTACACTTCACTGAAATGTAGTACTACACTCTATAACACAGTTGAGAGACAATGTTCCCGAGCTGCATCAGTTCATAACAATGTGTAGGAAGGTGTTTGATAAAGTAGGCAAAGCTTATACTTGGGCCAGAAGGCAGAATATAGGAAACTACATGAAAACATGAATAATTCATTGAATATGACTGTAAACAGATGAGAACTTGTTTAGAACAGCTGAAAGAGAATCTCCAAGTCAGTTCTTAGTGCAGAAAAGGTAGCTAAGATAAGGGAAATCCTTAATTCCAGTTAAGATCACATGAAACACTGTATGAATCCTATATTCATTACTTAAAGGAGACTAGAGTGGTAAATGTGTGTTATACAAGGCAGAATACCATTGAAATAGAGAAAGAAACAAGTTCCGCAGCTTTGGAAAGCCTTACACTTCACTCAAATGTAGTACTACACTCTATAACACAGTTGAGAGACAATGTTCCCTAGCTCCCTCAGTTCATAACAGTGTGTAGGAAGTTGTTTGATAAAGTGGCCAAAGCTCATACTTGGGCCAGAAGGCAGAATATAGGAAACTACATGAAAACATGAATAATTCAGTGAAAATGACTGTAAACAGATGAGAACTTGTTTAGAACAGCTGAAAGAGAATCTCCAAGTCAGTTCTTAGTGTAGAAAAGGTAGCTAAGATAAGGAAAATCCTTAATTCGAGTTAAGATAACATCAAACACTGTATGAATCCTATATTGTTTACTTAAAGGAGACTAGAGTGGTAAATGTGTGTTATAGAAGGCAGAATACCATTGAAATAGAGAAAGAAACACGTTTGGCAGCTTTGGAAAGCCTTACACTTCACAGAAATGTAGTACTACACTCTATAACACAGTGGAGAGACAATGTTCCTAGCTTCCTCAGTTCATAACAGTGTGTAGGAAGTTGTTTGATAAAGTGGGAAAAGCTTATACATGGGCCAGAAGGCAGAATATAGGAAACTACATGAAAACATGAATAATTCATTGAAAATGACTGTAAACACATGAGAACTTGTTTAGAACAGCTGAAAGAGAATCTCCAAGTCAGTTCTTAGTGTAGAAAAGGTAGCTAAGATCCGGGAAATCCTTAATTCGAGTTAAGATCACATGAAACACTGTATGAATCCTATATTCTTTACTTAAAGGAAACTAGAGTGGTAAATGTGTGTTATACAAGGCAGAATACCATTGAAATAGAGAAAGAAACACGTTCGGCAGCTTTGGAAAGCCTTACACTTCACTGAAATGTAGTACTACACTCTATAACACAGTTGAGAGACAATGTTCCTAGCTCCCTCAGTTCATAACAGTGTGTAGGAAGTTGTTTGATAAAGTGGGCAAAGCTTATGCTTGGGCCAGAAGGCAGAATATAGGAAACTACATGAAAACATGAATAATTCATTGAAAATGACTGTAAACACATGAGAACTTGTTTAGAACAGCTGAAAGAGAATCTCCAAGTCAGTTCTTAGTGTAGAAAAGGTAGCTAAGATAAGGAAAATCCTTAATTCGAGTTAAGATAACATCAAACACTGTATGAATCCTATATTCATTACTTAAAGGAGACTAGAGTGGTAAATGTGTGTTATACAAGGCAAAATACCATTGAAATAGAGAAAGAAACAAGTTCGGCAGCTTTGGAAAGCCTTACACTTCACTCAAATGTAGTACTACACTCTATAACACAGTTGAGAGACAATGTTCCCTAGCTCCCTCAGTTCATAACAGTGTGTAGGAAGTTGTTTGATAAAGTGGCCAAAGCTCATACTTGGGCCAGAAGGCAGAATATAGGAAACTACATGAAAACATGAATAATTCAGTGAAAATGACTGTAAACAGATGAGAACTTGTTTAGAACAGCTGAAAGAGAATCTCCAAGTCAGTTCTTAGTGTAGAAAAGGTAGCTAAGATAAGGAAAATCCTTAATTCGAGTTAAGATAACATCAAACACTGTATGAATCCTATATTGTTTACTTAAAGGAGACTAGAGTGGTAAATGTGTGTTATAGAAGGCAGAATACCATTGAAATAGAGAAAGAAACACGTTTGGCAGCTTTGGAAAGCCTTACACTTCACAGAAATGTAGTACTACACTCTATAACACAGTGGAGAGACAATGTTCCTAGCTTCCTCAGTTCATAACAGTGTGTAGGAAGTTGTTTGATAAAGTGGGAAAAGCTTATACATGGGCCAGAAGGCAGAATATAGGAAACTACATGAAAACATGAATAATTCATTGAAAATGACTGTAAACACATGAGAACTTGTTTAGAACAGCTGAAAGAGAATCTCCAAGTCAGTTCTTAGTGTAGAAAAGGTAGCTAAGATCCGGGAAATCCTTAATTCGAGTTAAGATCACATGAAACACTGTATGAATCCTATATTCTTTACTTAAAGGAAACTAGAGTGGTAAATGTGTGTTATACAAGGCAGAATACCATTGAAATAGAGAAAGAAACACGTTCGGCAGCTTTGGAAAGGCTTACACTTCACTGAAATGTAGTACTACACTCTATAACACAGTTGAGAGACAATGTTCCCTAGCTGCCTCAGTTCATAACAGAGTGTAGGAAGGTGTTTGATAAAGTAGGCAAAGCTTGTACTTGGGCCAGAAGGCAGAATATAGGAAACTACATGAAAACATGAATAATTCAGTGAAAATGACTATAAACAGATGAGAACTTGATCATAACAGCTTAAAGAGAATCTCCAAGTCAGTTCTTAGTGTAGAAAAGGTAGCTAAGATAAGGAAAATCCTTAATTCGAGTTAAGATAACATCAAACACTGTATGAATCCTATATTCATTACTTAAAGGAGACTAGAGTGGTAAATGTGTGTTATACAAGGCAAAATACCATTGAAATAGAGAAAGAAACAAGTTCGGCAGCTTTGGAAAGCCTTACACTTCACTCAAATGTAGTACTACACTCTATAACACAGTTGAGAGACAATGTTCCCTAGCTCCCTCAGTTCATAACAGTGTGTAGGAAGTTGTTTGATAAAGTGGCCAAAGCTCATACTTGGGCCAGAAGGCAGAATATAGGAAACTACATGAAAACATGAATAATTCAGTGAAAATGACTGTAAACAGATGAGAACTTGTTTAGAACAGCTGAAAGAGAATCTCCAAGTCAGTTCTTAGTGTAGAAAAGGTAGCTAATATAAGGAAAATCCTTAATGCGAGTTAAGATAACATCAAACACTGTATGAATCCTATATTCATTACTTAAAGGAGACTAGAGTGGTAAATGTGTGTTATACAAGGCAGAATACCATTGAAATAGAGAAAAAAACACGTTCGGCAGCTTTGGAAAGCCTTACACTACACTGAAATGTAGTACTACACTCTATAAAACAGTTCAGAGACAATGTTCCCTAGCTCCCTCAGTTCATAACAGTGTGTAGGAAGTTGTTTGATGAGGTGGGCAAAGCTTATACTTGGGCCAGAAGGCAGAATATAGGAAACTACATGAAAACATGAATAATTCATTGAATATGACTGTAAACAGATGAGAACTTGTTTAGAACAGCTGAAAGAGAATCTCCAAGTCAGTTCTTAGTGCAGAAAAGGTAGCTAAGATTAGGGAAATCCTTAATTCCAGTTAAGATAACATGAAACACTGTATGAATCCTATATTCATTACTTAAAGGAGACTAGAGTGGTAAATGTGTGTTATACAAGGCAGAATACCATTGAAATAGAGAAAGAAACAAGTTCCGCAGCTTTGGAAAGCCTTACACTTCACTCAAATGTAGTACTACACTCTATAACACAGTTGAGAGACAATGTTCCCTAGCTCCCTCAGTTCATAACAGTGTGTAGGAAGTTGTTTGATAAAGTGGCCAAAGCTCATACTTGGGCCAGAAGGCAGAATATAGGAAACTACATGAAAACATGAATAATTCAGTGAAAATGACTGTAAACAGATGAGAACTTGTTTAGAACAGCTGAAAGAGAATCTCCAAGTCAGTTCTTAGTGTAGAAAAGGTAGCTAAGATAAGGGAAATCCTTAATTCCAGTTAAGATCACATGAAACACTGTATGAATCCTATATTCTTTACTTAAAGGAGACTAGAGTGGTAAATGTGTGTTATACAAGGCAGAATACCATTGAAATAGAGAAACAAACACGTTCGGCAGCTTTGGAAAGCCTTACACTTCACTGAAATGTAGTACTACACTCTATAACACAGTTGAGAGACAATGTTCCCGAGGTGCCTCAGTTCATAACAGTGTGTAGGAAGTTGTTTGATAAAGTGGGCAAAGCTTATACTTGGGCCAGAAGGCAGAATATAGGAAACTACATGAAAACATAAATAATTCAGTGAAAATGACTGTAAACAGATGAGAACTTGTTTAGAACAGATGAAAAATATTCTCCAAGTCAGTTCTTAGTGTAGAAAAGGTAGCTAAATCCGGGAAATCCTTAATTCAAGTTAAGATAACATCAAACACTGTATGAATCCTATATTGTTTACTTAAAGGAGACTAGAGTGGTAAATGTGTGTTATATAAGGCAGAATACCATTGAAATAGAGAAAGAAACACGTTTGGCAGCTTTGGAAAGCCTTACACTTCACAGAAATGTAGTACTACACTCTATAACACAGTTGAGAGACAATGTTCCTAGCTTCCTCAGTTCATAACAGTGTGTAGGAATTTGTTTGATAAAGTGGGAAAAGCTTATACATGGGCCAGAAGGCAGAATATAGGAAACTACATGAAAACATGAATAATTCATTGAAAATGACTGTAAACACATGAGAACTTGTTTAGAACAGCTGAAAGAGAATCTCCAAGTCAGTTCTTAGTGTAGAAAAGGTAGCTAAGATCCGGGAAATCCTTAATTCGAGTTAAGATCACATGAAACACTGTATGAATCCTATATTCTTTACTTAAAGGAAACTAGAGTGGTAAATGTGTGTTATACAAGGCAGAATACCATTGAAATAGAGAAAGAAACACGTTCGGCAGCTTTGGAAAGGCTTACACTTCACTGAAATGTAGTACTACACTCTATAACACAGTTGAGAGACAATGTTCCCTAGCTGCCTCAGTTCATAACAGAGTGTAGGAAGGTGTTTGATAAAGTAGGCAAAGCTTATACTTGGGCCAGAAGGCAGAATATAGGAAACTACATGAAAACATGAATAATTCAGTGAAAATGACTGTAAACAGATGAGAACTTGTTTAGAACAGCTGAAAGAAAATCTCAAAGTCAGTTCTTAGTGTAGAAAAGGTAGCTAAGATAAGGAAAATCCTTAATTCGAGTTAAGATAACATCAAACACTGTATGAATCATATATTCATTACTTAAAGGAGACTAGAGTGGTAAATGTGTTATACAAGGCAGAATACCATTGAAATAGAGAAAGAAGCACGTTCGGCAGCTTTGGAAAGCCTTACACTTCACTGAAATGTAGTACTACACTCTATAACACAGTTCAGAGACAATGTTCCCTAGCTCCCTCAGTTCATAACAGTGTGTAGGAAGTTGTTTGATAAAGTGGCCAAAGCTTATACTTGGGCCAGAAGGCAGAATAAAGGAAACTACATGAAAACATGAATAATTCAGTGAAAATGACTGTAAACAGATGAGAACTTGTTTAGAACAGCTGAAAGAGAATCTCCAAGTCAGTTCTTAGTGTAGAAAAGGTAGCTAAGATAAGGAAAATCCTTAATTCGAGTTAAGATAACATCAAACACTGTATGAATCCTATATTGTTTACTTAAAGGAGACTAGAGTGGTAAATGTGTGTTATAGAAGGCAGAATACCATTGAAATAGAGAAAGAAACACGTTTGGCAGCTTTGGAAAGCCTTACACTTCACAGAAATGTAGTACTACACTCTATAACACAGTGGAGAGACAATGTTCCTAGCTTCCTCAGTTCATAACAGTGTGTAGGAAGTTGTTTGATAAAGTGGGAAAAGCTTATACATGGGCCAGAAGGCAGAATATAGGAAACTACATGAAAACATGAATAATTCATTGAAAATGACTGTAAACACATGAGAACTTGTTTAGAACAGCTGAAAGAGAATCTCCAAGTCAGTTCTTAGTGTAGAAAAGGTAGCTAAGATCCGGGAAATCCTTAATTCGAGTTAAGATCACATGAAACACTGTATGAATCCTATATTCTTTACTTAAAGGAAACTAGAGTGGTAAATGTGTGTTATACAAGGCAGAATACCATTGAAATAGAGAAAGAAACACGTTCGGCAGCTTTGGAAAGGCTTACACTTCACTGAAATGTAGTACTACACTCTATAACACAGTTGAGAGACAATGTTCCCTAGCTGCCTCAGTTCATAACAGAGTGTAGGAAGGTGTTTGATAAAGTAGGCAAAGCTTGTACTTGGGCCAGAAGGCAGAATATAGGAAACTACATGAAAACATGAATAATTCAGTGAAAATGACTATAAACAGATGAGAACTTGATCATAACAGCTTAAAGAGAATCTCCAAGTCAGTTCTTAGTGTAGAAAAGGTAGCTAAGATAAGGAAAATCCTTAATTCGAGTTAAGATAACATCAAACACTGTATGAATCCTATATTCATTACTTAAAGGAGACTAGAGTGGTAAATGTGTGTTATACAAGGCAAAATACCATTGAAATAGAGAAAGAAACAAGTTCGGCAGCTTTGGAAAGCCTTACACTTCACTCAAATGTAGTACTACACTCTATAACACAGTTGAGAGACAATGTTCCCTAGCTCCCTCAGTTCATAACAGTGTGTAGGAAGTTGTTTGATAAAGTGGCCAAAGCTCATACTTGGGCCAGAAGGCAGAATATAGGAAACTACATGAAAACATGAATAATTCAGTGAAAATGACTGTAAACAGATGAGAACTTGTTTAGAACAGCTGAAAGAGAATCTCCAAGTCAGTTCTTAGTGTAGAAAAGGTAGCTAATATAAGGAAAATCCTTAATGCGAGTTAAGATAACATCAAACACTGTATGAATCCTATATTCATTACTTAAAGGAGACTAGAGTGGTAAATGTGTGTTATACAAGGCAGAATACCATTGAAATAGAGAAAAAAACACGTTCGGCAGCTTTGGAAAGCCTTACACTACACTGAAATGTAGTACTACACTCTATAAAACAGTTCAGAGACAATGTTCCCTAGCTCCCTCAGTTCATAACAGTGTGTAGGAAGTTGTTTGATGAGGTGGGCAAAGCTTATACTTGGGCCAGAAGGCAGAATATAGGAAACTACATGAAAACATGAATAATTCATTGAATATGACTGTAAACAGATGAGAACTTGTTTAGAACAGCTGAAAGAGAATCTCCAAGTCAGTTCTTAGTGCAGAAAAGGTAGCTAAGATTAGGGAAATCCTTAATTCCAGTTAAGATAACATGAAACACTGTATGAATCCTATATTCATTACTTAAAGGAGACTAGAGTGGTAAATGTGTGTTATACAAGGCAGAATACCATTGAAATAGAGAAAGAAACAAGTTCCGCAGCTTTGGAAAGCCTTACACTTCACTCAAATGTAGTACTACACTCTATAACACAGTTGAGAGACAATGTTCCCTAGCTCCCTCAGTTCATAACAGTGTGTAGGAAGTTGTTTGATAAAGTGGCCAAAGCTCATACTTGGGCCAGAAGGCAGAATATAGGAAACTACATGAAAACATGAATAATTCAGTGAAAATGACTGTAAACAGATGAGAACTTGTTTAGAACAGCTGAAAGAGAATCTCCAAGTCAGTTCTTAGTGTAGAAAAGGTAGCTAAGATAAGGGAAATCCTTAATTCCAGTTAAGATCACATGAAACACTGTATGAATCCTATATTCTTTACTTAAAGGAGACTAGAGTGGTAAATGTGTGTTATACAAGGCAGAATACCATTGAAATAGAGAAACAAACACGTTCGGCAGCTTTGGAAAGCCTTACACTTCACTGAAATGTAGTACTACACTCTATAACACAGTTGAGAGACAATGTTCCCGAGGTGCCTCAGTTCATAACAGTGTGTAGGAAGTTGTTTGATAAAGTGGGCAAAGCTTATACTTGGGCCAGAAGGCAGAATATAGGAAACTACATGAAAACATAAATAATTCAGTGAAAATGACTGTAAACAGATGAGAACTTGTTTAGAACAGATGAAAAATATTCTCCAAGTCAGTTCTTAGTGTAGAAAAGGTAGCTAAATCCGGGAAATCCTTAATTCAAGTTAAGATAACATCAAACACTGTATGAATCCTATATTGTTTACTTAAAGGAGACTAGAGTGGTAAATGTGTGTTATATAAGGCAGAATACCATTGAAATAGAGAAAGAAACACGTTTGGCAGCTTTGGAAAGCCTTACACTTCACAGAAATGTAGTACTACACTCTATAACACAGTTGAGAGACAATGTTCCTAGCTTCCTCAGTTCATAACAGTGTGTAGGAATTTGTTTGATAAAGTGGGAAAAGCTTATACTTGGGCCAGAAGGCAGAATATAGGAAACTACATGAAAACATGAATAATTCATTGAAAATGACTGTAAACACATGAGAACTTGTTTAGAACAGCTGAAAGAGAATCTCCAAGTCAGTTCTTAGTGTAGAAAAGGTAGCTAAGATCCGGGAAATCCTTAATTCGAGTTAAGATCACATGAAACACTGTATGAATCCTATATTCTTTACTTAAAGGAAACTAGAGTGGTAAATGTGTGTTATACAAGGCAGAATACCATTGAAATAGAGAAAGAAACACGTTCGGCAGCTTTGGAAAGGCTTACACTTCACTGAAATGTAGTACTACACTCTATAACACAGTTGAGAGACAATGTTCCCTAGCTGCCTCAGTTCATAACAGAGTGTAGGAAGGTGTTTGATAAAGTAGGCAAAGCTTATACTTGGGCCAGAAGGCAGAATATAGGAAACTACATGAAAACATGAATAATTCAGTGAAAATGACTGTAAACAGATGAGAACTTGTTTAGAACAGCTGAAAGAAAATCTCAAAGTCAGTTCTTAGTGTAGAAAAGGTAGCTAAGATAAGGAAAATCCTTAATTCGAGTTAAGATAACATCAAACACTGTATGAATCATATATTCATTACTTAAAGGAGACTAGAGTGGTAAATGTGTTATACAAGGCAGAATACCATTGAAATAGAGAAAGAAACACGTTCGGCAGCTTTGGAAAGCCTTACACTTCACTGAAATGTAGTACTACACTCTATAACACAGTTCAGAGACAATGTTCCCTAGCTCCCTCAGTTCATAACAGTGTGTAGGAAGTTGTTTGATAAAGTGGCCAAAGCTTATACTTGGGCCAGAAGGCAGAATAAAGGAAACTACATGAAAACATGAATAATTCAGTGAAAATGACTGTAAACAGATGAGAACTTGTTTAGAACTGCTGAAAGAGAATCTCCAAGTCAGTTCTTAGTGTAGAAAAGGTAGCTAAGATAAGGGAAATCCTTAATTCCAGTTAAGATCACATGAAACACTCTATTAATCCTATATTTTTTACTTAAAGGAGACTACAGTGGTAAATGTGTGTTATACAAGGCAGAATACCATTGAAATAGAGAAAGAAACACTTTCGGCAGCTTTGGAAAGGCTTACACTTCACTGAAATGTAGTACTACACTCTATAACACAGTTGAGAGACAATGTTCCCTAGCTGCCTCAGTTCATAACAGAGTGTAGGAAGGTGTTTGATAAAGTGGGCAAAGCTTATACTTGGGCCAGAAGGCAGAATATAGGAAACTACATGAAAACATGAATAATTCAGTGAAAATGACTGTAAACAGAAGAGAACTTGTTTAGAACAACTGAAAGAGAATCTCCAAGTCAGTTCTTAGTGTAGAAAAGGTAGTTAAGATAAGGAAAATCCTTAATTCGAGTTAAGATAACATCAAACACTGTATGAATCCTATATTCATTACTTAAAGGAGACTAGAGTGGTAAATGTGTGTTATACAAGGCAGAATACCATTGAAATAGAGAAACAAACACGTTCGGCAGCTTTGGAAAGCCTTACACTTCACTGAAATGTAGTACTACACTCTATAACACAGTTGAGAGACAATGTTCCCTAGCTCCCTCAGTTCATAACAGTGTGTAGGAAGTGGTTTGATAAAGTGGCCAAAGCTTATACTTGGGCCAGAAGGCAGAATATAGGAAACTACATGAAAACATGAATAATTCAGTGAAAATGACTGTAAACAGATGAGAACTTGTTTAGAACAGCTGAAAGAAAATCTCCAAGTCAGTTCTTAGTGTAGAAAAGGTAGCTAAGATAAGGAAAATCCTTAATTCGAGTTAAGATAACATCAAACACTGTATGAATCATATATTCATTACTTAAAGGAGACTAGAGTGGTAAATGTGTGTTATACAAGGCAGAATACCATTGAAATAGAGAAAGAAACACGTTCGGCAGCTTTGGAAAGCCTTACACTTCACTGAAATGTAGTACTACACTCTATAACACAGTTCAGAGACAATGTTCCCTAGCTCCCTCAGTTCATAACAGTGTGTAGGAAGTTGTTTGATAAAGTGGCCAAAGCTTATACTTGGGCCAGAAGGCAGAATAAAGGAAACTACATGAAAACATGAATAATTCAGTGAAAATGACTGTAAACAGATGAGAACTTGTTTAGAACTGCTGAAAGAGAATCTCCAAGTCAGTTCTTAGTGTAGAAAAGGTAGCTAAGATAAGGGAAATCCTTAATTCCAGTTAAGATCACATGAAACCCTCTATGAATCCTATATTCTTTACTTAAAGGAGACTAGAGTGGTAAATGTGTGTTATACAAGGCAGAATACCATTAAAATAGAGAAACAAAAATGTTCGGCAGCTTTGGAAAGCCTTACACTTCACTGAAATGTAGTACTACACTCTATAACACAGTTGAGAGACAATGTTCCCGAGCTGCCTCAGTTCATAACAGTGTGTAGGAAGTTGTTTGATAAAGTGGGCAAAGCTTATACTTGGGCCAGAAGGCAGAATATAGGAAACTACATGAAAACATAAATAATTCAGTGAAAATGACTGTAAACAGATGAGAACTTGTTTAGAACAGATGAAAAATATTCTCCAAGTCAGTTCTTTGTGTAGAAAAGGTAGCTAAGATAAGGAAAATCCTTAATTCGAGGTAAGATAACACCAAACACTGTATGAATCCTATATTCATTACTTAAAGGAGACTAGAGTGGTAAATGTGTGTTATACAAGGCAGAATACCATTGAAATAGAGAAAGAAACAAGTTCGGTAGCTTTGGAAAGCCTTACACTTCACTGAAATGTAGTACTACACTCTATAACACAGTTGAGAGACAATGTTCCCTAGCTTCCTCAGTTCATAACAGTGTGTAGGAAGTTGTTTGATAAAGTTGCCAAAGCTTATACTTGGGCCAGAAGGCAGAATATAGGAAACTACATGAAAACATGAATAATTCAGTGAAAATGACTGTAAACAGATGAGAACTTGTTTAGAACAGCTGAAAGAGAAACTCCAAGTCAGTTCTTAGTGTAAAAAAGGTAGCTAAGATAAGGGAAATCCTTAATACCAGTTAAGATCCCATGAAACATTGTATGAATCCTATATTCTTTACTTAAAGGAAACTAGAGTGGTAAATGTGTGTTATACAAGGCAGAATACCATTGAAATAGAGAAAGAAACACTTTCGGCAGCTTTGGAAAGGCTTACACTTCACTGAAATGTAGTACTACACTCTATAACACAGTTGAGAGACAATGTTCCCTAGCTGCCTCAGTTCATAACAGTGTGTAGGAAGTGGTTTGATAAAGTGGGCAAAGCTTATACTTGGGCCAGAAGGCAGAATATAGGAAACTACATGAAAACATGAATAATTCAGTGAAAATGACTGTAAACAGATGAGAACTTGTTTAGAACAGCTGAAAGAGAATCTCCAAGTCAGTTCTTAGTGTAGAAAAGGTAGCTAAGATAAGGAAAATCCTTAATTCGAGTTAAGATAACATCAAACACTGTATGAATCCTATATTCATTACTTAAAGGAGACTAGAGTGGTAAATGTGTGTTATACAAGGCAGAATACCATTGAAATAGAGAAAGAAACACGTTCGGCAGCTTTGGAAAGCCTTACACTACACTGAAATGTAGTACTACACTCTATAACACAGTTCAGAGACAATGTTCCCTAGCTCCCTCAGTTCATAACAGTGTGTAGGAAGTTGTTTGATAAGGTGGGCAAAGCTTATACTTGGGCCAGAAGGCAGAATATAGGAAACTACATGAAAACATGAATAATTCATTGAAAATGACTGTAAACAGATGAGAACTTGTTTAGAACAGCTGAAAGAGAATCTCCAAGTCAGTTCTTAGTGTAGAAAAGGTAGCTAAGATCCGGGAAATCCTTAATTCGAGTTAAGATCACATGAAACACTGTATGAATCCTATATTCTTTACTTAAAGGAAACTAGAGTGGTAAATGTGTGTTATACAAGGCAGAATACCATTGAAATAGAGAAAGAAACAAGTTCGGCAGCTTTGGAAAGCCTTACACTTCACTGAAATGTAGTACTACACTCTATAACACAGTTGATAGACAATGTTCCCTAGCTTCCTCAGTTCATAACAGTGTGTAGGAAGTTGTTTGATAAAGTTGCCAAAGCTTATACTTGGGCCAGAAGGCAGAATATAGGAAACTACATGAAAACATGAATAATTCAGTGAAAATGACTGTAAACAGATGAGAACTTGTTTAGAACAGCTGAAAGAGAATCTCCAAGTCAGTTCTTAGTGTAGAAAAGGTAGCTAAGATAAGGGAAATCCTTAATTCCAGTTAAGATCACATGAAACACTGTATGAATCCTATATTCTTTACTTAAAGGAGACTAGAGTGGTAAATGTGTGTTATACAAGGCAGAATACCATTGAAATAGAGAAACAAACACGTTCGGCAGCTTTGGAAAGCCTTACACTTCACTGAAATGTAGTACTACACTCTATAACACAGTTGAGAGACAATGTTCCCGAGGTGCCTCAGTTCATAACAGTGTGTAGGAAGTTGTTTGATAAAGTGGGCAAAGCTTATACTTGGGCAGGAAGGCAGAATATAGGAAACTACATGAAAACATAAATAATTCAGTGAAAATGACTGTAAACAGATGAGAACTTGTTTAGAACAGATGAAAAATATTCTCCAAGTCAGTTCTTAGTGTAGAAAAGGTAGCTAAATCCGGGAAATCCTTAATTCAAGTTAAGATAACATCAAACACTGTATGAATCCTATATTGTTTACTTAAAGGAGACTAGAGTGGTAAATGTGTGTTATATAAGGCAGAATACCATTGAAATAGAGAAAGAAACACGTTTGGCAGCTTTGGAAAGCCTTACACTTCACAGAAATGTAGTACTACACTCTATAACACAGTTGAGAGACAATGTTCCTAGCTTCCTCAGTTCATAACAGTGTGTAGGAATTTGTTTGATAAAGTGGGAAAAGCTTATACATGGGCCAGAAGGCAGAATATAGGAAACTACATGAAAACATGAATAATTCATTGAAAATGACTGTAAACACATGAGAACTTGTTTAGAACAGCTGAAAGAGAATCTCCAAGTCAGTTCTTAGTGTAGAAAAGGTAGCTAAGATCCGGGAAATCCTTAATTCGAGTTAAGATCACATGAAACACTGTATGAATCCTATATTCTTTACTTAAAGGAAACTAGAGTGGTAAATGTGTGTTATACAAGGCAGAATACCATTGAAATAGAGAAAGAAACACGTTCGGCAGCTTTGGAAAGGCTTACACTTCACTGAAATGTAGTACTACACTCTATAACACAGTTGAGAGACAATGTTCCCTAGCTGCCTCAGTTCATAACAGAGTGTAGGAAGGTGTTTGATAAAGTAGGCAAAGCTTATACTTGGGCCAGAAGGCAGAATATAGGAAACTACATGAAAACATGAATAATTCAGTGAAAATGACTGTAAACAGATGAGAACTTGTTTAGAACAGCTGAAAGAAAATCTCAAAGTCAGTTCTTTGTGTAGAAAAGGTAGCTAAGATAAGGAAAATCCTTAATTCGAGGTAAGATAACACCAAACACTGTATGAATCCTATATTCATTACTTAAAGGAGACTAGAGTGGTAAATGTGTTATACAAGGCAGAATACCATTGAAATAGAGAAAGAAACACGTTCGGCAGCTTTGGAAAGCCTTACACTTCACTGAAATGTAGTACTACACTCTATAACACAGTTCAGAGACAATGTTCCCTAGCTCCCTCAGTTCATAACAGTGTGTAGGAAGTTGTTTGATAAAGTGGCCAAAGCTTATACTTGGGCCAGAAGGCAGAATAAAGGAAACTACATGAAAACATGAATAATTCAGTGAAAATGACTGTAAACAGATGAGAACTTGTTTAGAACTGCTGAAAGAGAATCTCCAAGTCAGTTCTTAGTGTAGAAAAGGTAGCTAAGATAAGGGAAATCCTTAATTCCAGTTAAGATCACATGAAACACTCTATTAATCCTATATTCTTTACTTAAAGGAGACTACAGTGGTAAATGTGTGTTATACAAGGCAGAATACCATTGAAATAGAGAAAGAAACACTTTCGGCAGCTTTGGAAAGGCTTACACTTCACTGAAATGTAGTACTACACTCTATAACACAGTTGAGAGACAATGTTCCCTAGCTGCCTCAGTTCATAACAGTGTGTAGGAAGTGGTTTGATAAAGTGGGCAAAGCTTATACTTGGGCCAGAAGGCAGAATATAGGAAACTACATGAAAACATGAATAATTCAGTGAAAATGACTGTAAACAGATGAGAACTTGTTTAGAACAGCTGAAAGAGAATCTCCAAGTCAGTTCTTAGTGTAGAAAAGGTAGCTAAGATAAGGAAAATCCTTAATTCGAGTTAAGATAACATCAAACACTGTATGAATCCTATATTCATTACTTAAAGGAGACTAGAGTGGTAAATGTGTGTTATACAAGGCAGAATACCATTGAAATAGAGAAAGAAACACGTTCGGCAGCTTTGGAAAGCCTTACACTACACTGAAATGTAGTACTACACTCTATAACACAGTTCAGAGACAATGTTCCCTAGCTCCCTCAGTTCATAACAGTGTGTAGGAAGTTGTTTGATAAGGTGGGCAAAGCTTATACTTGGGCCAGAAGGCAGAATATAGGAAACTACATGAAAACATGAATAATTCATTGAAAATGACTGTAAACAGATGAGAACTTGTTTAGAACAGCTGAAAGAGAATCTCCAAGTCAGTTCTTAGTGTAGAAAAGGTAGCTAAGATCCGGGAAATCCTTAATTCGAGTTAAGATCACATGAAACACTGTATGAATCCTATATTCTTTACTTAAAGGAAACTAGAGTGGTAAATGTGTTATACAAGGCAGAATACCATTGAAATAGAGAAAGAAACAAGTTCGGCAGCTTTGGAAAGCCTTACACTTCACTGAAATGTAGTACTACACTCTATAACACAGTTCAGAGACAATGTTCCCTAGCTCCCTCAGTTCATAACAGTGTGTAGGAAGTTGTTTGATAAAGTGGCCAAAGCTTATACTTGGGCCAGAAGGCAGAATAAAGGAAACTACATGAAAACATGAATAATTCAGTGAAAATGACTGTAAACAGATGAGAACTTGTTTAGAACTGCTGAAAGAGAATCTCCAAGTCAGTTCTTAGTGTAGAAAAGGTAGCTAAGATAAGGGAAATCCTTAATTCCAGTTAAGATCACATGAAACACTCTATTAATCCTATATTCTTTACTTAAAGGAGACTACAGTGGTAAATGTGTGTTATACAAGGCAGAATACCATTGAAATAGAGAAAGAAACACTTTCGGCAGCTTTGGAAAGGCTTACACTTCACTGAAATGTAGTACTACACTCTATAACACAGTTGAGAGACAATGTTCCCTAGCTGCCTCAGTTCATAACAGAGTGTAGGAAGGTGTTTGATAAAGTGGGCAAAGCTTATACTTGGGCCAGAAGGCAGAATATAGGAAACTACATGAAAACATGAATAATTCAGTGAAAATGACTGTAAACAGAAGAGAACTTGTTTAGAACAACTGAAAGAGAATCTCCAAGTCAGTTCTTAGTGTAGAAAAGGTAGTTAAGATAAGGAAAATCCTTAATTCGAGTTAAGATAACATCAAACACTGTATGAATCCTATATTCATTACTTAAAGGAGACTAGAGTGGTAAATGTGTGTTATACAAGGCAGAATACCATTGAAATAGAGAAACAAACACGTTCGGCAGCTTTGGAAAGCCTTACACTTCACTGAAATGAAGTACTACACTCTATAACACAGTTGAGAGACAATGTTCCCTAGCTCCCTCAGTTCATAACAGTGTGTAGGAAGTGGTTTGATAAAGTGGCCAAAGCTTATACTTGGGCCAGAAGGCAGAATATAGGAAACTACATGAAAACATGAATAATTCAGTGAAAATGACTGTAAACAGATGAGAACTTGTTTAGAACAGCTGAAAGAAAATCTCCAAGTCAGTTCTTAGTGTAGAAAAGGTAGCTAAGATAAGGAAAATCCTTAATTCGAGTTAAGATAACATCAAACACTGTATGAATCATATATTCATTACTTAAAGGAGACTAGAGTGGTAAATGTGTGTTATACAAGGCAGAATACCATTGAAATAGAGAAAGAAACACGTTCGGCAGCTTTGGAAAGCCTTACACTTCACTGAAATGTAGTACTACACTCTATAACACAGTTCAGAGACAATGTTCCCTAGCTCCCTCAGTTCATAACAGTGTGTAGGAAGTTGTTTGATAAAGTGGCCAAAGCTTATACTTGGGCCAGAAGGCAGAATAAAGGAAACTACATGAAAACATGAATAATTCAGTGAAAATGACTGTAAACAGATGAGAACTTGTTTAGAACTGCTGAAAGAGAATCTCCAAGTCAGTTCTTAGTGTAGAAAAGGTAGCTAAGATAAGGGAAATCCTTAATTCCAGTTAAGATCACATGAAACCCTCTATGAATCCTATATTCTTTACTTAAAGGAGACTAGAGTGGTAAATGTGTGTTATACAAGGCAGAATACCATTAAAATAGAGAAACAAACAGGTTCGGCAGCTTTGGAAAGCCTTACACTTCACTGAAATGTAGTACTACACTCTATAACACAGTTGAGAGACAATGTTCCCGAGCTGCCTCAGTTCATAACAGTGTGTAGGAAGTTGTTTGATAAAGTGGGCAAAGCTTATACTTGGGCCAGAAGGCAGAATATAGGAAACTACATGAAAACATAAATAATTCAGTGAAAATGACTGTAAACAGATGAGAACTTGTTTAGAACAGATGAAAAATATTCTCCAAGTCAGTTCTTTGTGTAGAAAAGGTAGCTAAGATAAGGAAAATCCTTAATTCGAGGTAAGATAACATCAAACACTGTATGAATCCTATATTCATTACTTAAAGGAGACTAGAGTGGTAAATGTGTGTTATACAAGGCAGAATACCATTGAAATAGAGAAAGAAACAAGTTCGGTAGCTTTGGAAAGCCTTACACTTCACTGAAATGTAGTACTACACTCTATAACACAGTTGAGAGACAATGTTCCCTAGCTTCCTCAGTTCATAACAGTGTGTAGGAAGTTGTTTGATAAAGTTGCCAAAGCTTATACTTGGGCCAGAAGGCAGAATATAGGAAACTACATGAAAACATGAATAATTCAGTGAAAATGACTGTAAACAGATGAGAACTTGTTTAGAACAGCTGAAAGAGAAACTCCAAGTCAGTTCTTAGTGTAAAAAAGGTAGCTAAGATAAGGGAAATCCTTAATACCAGTTAAGATCCCATGAAACATTGTATGAATCCTATATTCTTTACTTAAAGGAAACTAGAGTGGTAAATGTGTGTTATACAAGGCAGAATACCATTGAAATAGAGAAAGAAACACTTTCGGCAGCTTTGGAAAGGCTTACACTTCACTGAAATGTAGTACTACACTCTATAACACAGTTGAGAGACAATGTTCCCTAGCTGCCTCAGTTCATAACAGTGTGTAGGAAGTGGTTTGATAAAGTGGGCAAAGCTTATACTTGGGCCAGAAGGCAGAATATAGGAAACTACATGAAAACATGAATAATTCAGTGAAAATGACTGTAAACAGATGAGAACTTGTTTAGAACAGCTGAAAGAGAATCTCCAAGTCAGTTCTTAGTGTAGAAAAGGTAGCTAAGATAAGGAAAATCCTTAATTCGAGTTAAGATAACATCAAACACTGTATGAATCCTATATTCATTACTTAAAGGAGACTAGAGTGGTAAATGTGTGTTATACAAGGCAGAATACCATTGAAATAGAGAAAGAAACACGTTCGGCAGCTTTGGAAAGCCTTACACTACACTGAAATGTAGTACTACACTCTATAACACAGTTCAGAGACAATGTTCCCTAGCTCCCTCAGTTCATAACAGTGTGTAGGAAGTTGTTTGATAAGGTGGGCAAAGCTTATACTTGGGCCAGAAGGCAGAATATAGGAAACTACATGAAAACATGAATAATTCATTGAAAATGACTGTAAACAGATGAGAACTTGTTTAGAACAGCTGAAAGAGAATCTCCAAGTCAGTTCTTAGTGTAGAAAAGGTAGCTAAGATCCGGGAAATCCTTAATTCGAGTTAAGATCACATGAAACACTGTATGAATCCTATATTCTTTACTTAAAGGAAACTAGAGTGGTAAATGTGTGTTATACAAGGCAGAATACCATTGAAATAGAGAAAGAAACAAGTTCGGCAGCTTTGGAAAGCCTTACACTTCACTGAAATGTAGTACTACACTCTATAACACAGTTGATAGACAATGTTCCCTAGCTTCCTCAGTTCATAACAGTGTGTAGGAAGTTGTTTGATAAAGTTGCCAAAGCTTATACTTGGGCCAGAAGGCAGAATATAGGAAACTACATGAAAACATGAATAATTCAGTGAAAATGACTATAAACAGATGAGAACTTGTTTAGAACAGCTGAAAGAGAAACTCCAAGTCAGTTCTTAGTGTAAAAAAGGTAGCTAAGATAAGGGAAATCCTTAATACCAGTTAAGATCCCATGAAACATTGTATGAATCCTATATTCTTTACTTAAAGGAAACTAGAGTGGTAAATGTGTGTTATACAAGGCAGAATACCATTGAAATAGAGAAAGAAACACTTTCGGCAGCTGTGGAAAGCCTTACACTTCACTGAAATGTAGTACTACACTCTATAACACAGTTGAGAGACAATGTTCCCTAGCTGCCTCAGTTCATAACAGAGTGTAGGAAGGTGTTTGATAAAGTGGGCAAAGCTTATACTTGGGCCAGAAGGCAGAATATAGGAAACTACATGAAAACATGAATAATTCAGTGAAAATGACTGTAAACAGATGAGAACTTGTTTAGAACAGCTGAAAGAGAATCTCCAAGTCAGTTCTTAGTGTAGAAAAGGTAGCTAAGATAAGGAAAATCCTTAATTCGAGTTAAGATAACATCAAACACTGTATGAATCCTATATTCATTACTTAAATGAGACTAGAGTGGTAAATGTGTGTTATACAAGGCAGAATACCATTGAAATAGAGAAAGAAACACGTTCGGCAGCTTTGGAAAGCCGTACACTACACTGAAATGTAGTACTACACTCTATAACACAGTTCAGAGACAATGTTCCCTAGCTCCCTCAGTTCATAACAGTGTGTAGGAAGTTGTTTGATAAGGTGGGCAAAGCTTATACTTGGGCCAGAAGGCAGAATATAGGAAACTACATGAAAACATGAATAATTCATTGAAAATGACTGTAAACAGATGAGAACTTGTTTAGAACAGCTGAAAGAGAATCTCCAAGTCAGTTCTTAGTGTAGAAAAGGTAGCTAAGATCCGGGAAATCCTTAATTCGAGTTAAGATCACATGAAACACTGTATGAATCCTATATTCTTTACTTAAAGGAAACTAGAGTGGTAAATGTGTGTTATACAAGGCAGAATACCATTGAAATTGAGAAAGAAACAAGTTCGGCAGCTTTGGAAAGCCTTACACTTCACTGAAATGTAGTACTACACTCTATAACACAGTTGAGAGACAATGTTCCCTAGCTTCCTCAGTTCATAACAGTGTGTAGGAAGTTGTTTGATAAAGTTGCCAAAGCTTATACTTGGGCCAGAAGGCAGAATATAGGAAACTACATGAAAACATGAATAATTCAGTGAAAATGACTGTAAACAGATGAGAACTTGTTTAGAACAGCTGAAAGAGAAACTCCAAGTCAGTTCTTAGTGTAAAAAAGGTAGCTAAGATAAGGGAAATCCTTAATACCAGTTAAGATCCCATGAAACATTGTATGAATCCTATATTCTTTACTTAAAGGAAACTAGAGTGGTAAATGTGTGTTATACAAGGCAGAATACCATTGAAATAGAGAAAGAAACACTTTCGGCAGCTGTGGAAAGGCTTACACTTCACTGAAATGTAGTACTACACTCTATAACACAGTTGAGAGACAATGTTCCCTAGCTGCCTCAGTTCATAACAGAGTGTAGGAAGGTGTTTGATAAAGTGGGCAAAGCTTATACTTGGGCCAGAAGGCAGAATATAGGAAACTACATGAAAACATGA
Source organism: Pipistrellus hanaki (assembly GCF_964339955.1). Classification (NCBI taxonomy): domain Eukaryota; kingdom Metazoa; phylum Chordata; class Mammalia; order Chiroptera; family Vespertilionidae; genus Pipistrellus; species Pipistrellus hanaki. The sequence goes on from NC_140511.1 coordinate 1,911,376, forward strand.
ATAATTCAGTGAAAATGACTGTAAACAGATGAGAACTTGTTTAGAACAGCTGAAAGAGAATCTCCAAGTCAGTTCTTAGTGTAGAAAAGGTAGCTAAGATAAGGAAAATCCTTAATTCGAGTTAAGATAACATCAAACACTGTATGAATCCTATATTCATTACTTAAAGGAGACTAGAGTGGTAAATGTGTGTTATACAAGGCAGAATACCATTGAAATAGAGAAAGAAACAAGTTCGGCAGCTTTGGAAAGCCTTACACTTCACTGAAATGTAGTACTACACTCTATAACACAGTTGAGAGACAATGTTCCCTAGCTCCCTCAGTTCATAACAGTGTGTAGGAAGTGGTTTGATAAAGTTGCCAAAGCTTATACTTGGGCCAGAAGGCAGAATATAGGAAACTACATGAAAACATGAATAATTCAGTGAAAATGACTGTAAACAGATGAGAACTTGTTTAGAACAGCTGAAAGAAAATCTCCAAGTCAGTTCTTAGTGTAGAAAAGGTAGCTAAGATAAGGAAAATCCTTAATTCGAGTTAAGATAACATCAAACACTGTATGAATCATATATTCATTACTTAAAGGAGACTAGAGTGGTAAATGTGTGTTATACAAGGCAGAATACCATTGAAATAGAGAAAGAAACACGTTCGGCAGCTTTGGAAAGCCTTACACTACACTGAAATGTAGTACTACACTCTATAACACAGTTGAGAGACAATGTTCCCTAGCTCCCTCAGTTCATAACAGTGTGTAGGAAGTTGTTTGATAAGGTGGACAAAGCTTATACTTGGGCCAGAAGGCAGAATATAGGAAACTACATGAAAACATGAATAATTCATTGAAAATGACTGTAAACAGATGAGAACTTGTTTAGAAAAGCTGAAAGAGAATCTCCAAGTAAGTTCTTAGTGTAGAAAAGGTAGCTAAGATAAGGGAAATCCTTAATTCCAGTTAAGATCACATGAAACACTCTATGAATCCTATATTCTTTACTTAAAGGAGAATAGAGAGGTAAATGTGTGTTATACAAGGCAGAATACCATTGAAATAGAGAAAGAAACACGTTCGGCAGCTTTGGAAAGCCGTACACTACACTGAAATGTAGTACTACACTCTATAACACAGTTGATAGACAATGTTCCCTAGCTTCCTCAGTTCATAACAGTGTGTAGGAAGTTGTTTGATAAAGTTGCCAAAGCTTATACTTGGGCCAGAAGGCAGAATATAGGAAACTACATGAAAACATGAATAATTCAGTGAAAATGACTATAAACAGATGAGAACTTGTTTAGAACAGCTGAAAGAGAAACTCCAAGTCAGTTCTTAGTGTAAAAAAGGTAGCTAAGATAAGGGAAATCCTTAATACCAGTTAAGATCCCATGAAACATTGTATGAATCCTATATTCTTTACTTAAAGGAAACTAGAGTGGTAAATGTGTGTTATACAAGGCAGAATACCATTGAAATAGAGAAAGAAACACTTTCGGCAGCTGTGGAAAGGCTTACACTTCACTGAAATGTAGTACTACACTCTATAACACAGTTGAGAGACAATGTTCCCTAGCTGCCTCAGTTCATAACAGAGTGTAGGAAGGTGTTTGATAAAGTGGGCAAAGCTTATACTTGGGCCAGAAGGCAGAATATAGGAAACTACATGAAAACATGAATAATTCAGTGAAAATGACTGTAAACAGATGAGAACTTGTTTAGAACAGCTGAAAGAGAATCTCCAAGTCAGTTCTTAGTGTAGAAAAGGTAGCTAAGATAAGGAAAATCCTTAATTCGAGTTAAGATAACATCAAACACTGTATGAATCCTATATTCATTACTTAAATGAGACTAGAGTGGTAAATGTGTGTTATACAAGGCAGAATACCATTGAAATAGAGAAAGAAACACGTTCGGCAGCTTTGGAAAGCCGTACACTACACTGAAATGTAGTACTACACTCTATAACACAGTTCAGAGACAATGTTCCCTAGCTCCCTCAGTTCATAACAGTGTGTAGGAAGTTGTTTGATAAGGTGGGCAAAGCTTATACTTGGGCCAGAAGGCAGAATATAGGAAACTACATGAAAACATGAATAATTCATTGAAAATGACTGTAAACAGATGAGAACTTGTTTAGAACAGCTGAAAGAGAATCTCCAAGTCAGTTCTTAGTGTAGAAAAGGTAGCTAAGATCCGGGAAATCCTTAATTCGAGTTAAGATCACATGAAACACTGTATGAATCCTATATTCTTTACTTAAAGGAAACTAGAGTGGTAAATGTGTGTTATACAAGGCAGAATACCATTGAAATTGAGAAAGAAACAAGTTCGGCAGCTTTGGAAAGCCTTACACTTCACTGAAATGTAGTACTACACTCTATAACACAGTTGAGAGACAATGTTCCCTAGCTTCCTCAGTTCATAACAGTGTGTAGGAAGTTGTTTGATAAAGTTGCCAAAGCTTATACTTGGGCCAGAAGGCAGAATATAGGAAACTACATGAAAACATGAATAATTCAGTGAAAATGACTGTAAACAGATGAGAACTTGTTTAGAACAGCTGAAAGAGAAACTCCAAGTCAGTTCTTAGTGTAAAAAAGGTAGCTAAGATAAGGGAAATCCTTAATACCAGTTAAGATCCCATGAAACATTGTATGAATCCTATATTCTTTACTTAAAGGAAACTAGAGTGGTAAATGTGTGTTATACAAGGCAGAATACCATTGAAATAGAGAAAGAAACACTTTCGGCAGCTGTGGAAAGGCTTACACTTCACTGAAATGTAGTACTACACTCTATAACACAGTTGAGAGACAATGTTCCCTAGCTGCCTCAGTTCATAACAGAGTGTAGGAAGGTGTTTGATAAAGTGGGCAAAGCTTATACTTGGGCCAGAAGGCAGAATATAGGAAACTACATGAAAACATGAATAATTCAGTGAAAATGACTGTAAACAGATGAGAACTTGTTTAGAACAGCTGAAAGAGAATCTCCAAGTCAGTTCTTAGTGTAGAAAAGGTAGCTAAGATAAGGAAAATCCTTAATTCGAGTTAAGATAACATCAAACACTGTATGAATCCTATATTCATTACTTAAAGGAGACTAGAGTGGTAAATGTGTGTTATACAAGGCAGAATACCATTGAAATAGAGAAAGAAACAAGTTCGGCAGCTTTGGAAAGCCTTACACTTCACTGAAATGTAGTACTACACTCTATAACACAGTTGAGAGACAATGTTCCCTAGCTCCCTCAGTTCATAACAGTGTGTAGGAAGTGGTTTGATAAAGTTGCCAAAGCTTATACTTGGGCCAGAAGGCAGAATATAGGAAACTACATGAAAACATGAATAATTCAGTGAAAATGACTGTAAACAGATGAGAACTTGTTTAGAACAGCTGAAAGAAAATCTCCAAGTCAGTTCTTAGTGTAGAAAAGGTAGCTAAGATAAGGAAAATCCTTAATTCGAGTTAAGATAACATCAAACACTGTATGAATCATATATTCATTACTTAAAGGAGACTAGAGTGGTAAATGTGTGTTATACAAGGCAGAATACCATTGAAATAGAGAAAGAAACACGTTCGGCAGCTTTGGAAAGCCTTACACTACACTGAAATGTAGTACTACACTCTATAACACAGTTGAGAGACAATGTTCCCTAGCTCCCTCAGTTCATAACAGTGTGTAGGAAGTTGTTTGATAAGGTGGACAAAGCTTATACTTGGGCCAGAAGGCAGAATATAGGAAACTACATGAAAACATGAATAATTCATTGAAAATGACTGTAAACAGATGAGAACTTGTTTAGAAAAGCTGAAAGAGAATCTCCAAGTAAGTTCTTAGTGTAGAAAAGGTAGCTAAGATAAGGGAAATCCTTAATTCCAGTTAAGATCACATGAAACACTCTATGAATCCTATATTCTTTACTTAAAGGAGAATAGAGAGGTAAATGTGTGTTATACAAGGCAGAATACCATTGAAATAGAGAAAGAAACACGTTCGGCAGCTTTGGAAAGCCGTACACTACACTGAAATGTAGTACTACACTCTATAACACAGTTCAGAGACAATGTTCCCTAGCTCCCTCAGTTCATAACAGTGTGTAGGAAGTTGTTTGTTAAGGTGGGCAAAGCTTATACTTGGGCCAGAAGGCAGAATATAGGAAACTACATGAAAACATGAATAATTCATTGAAAATGACTGTAAACAGATGAGAACTTGTTTAGAACAGCTGAAAGAGAATCTCCAAGTCTGTTCTTAGTGTAGAAAAGGTAGCTAAGATCCGGGAAATCCTTAATTCGAGTTAAGATCACATGAAACACTGTATGAATCCTATATTCTTTACTTAAAGGAAACTAGAGTGGTAAATGTGTGTTATACAAGGCAGAATACCATTGAAATAGAGAAAGAAACAAGTTCGGCAGCTTTGGAAAGCCTTACACTTCACTGAAATGTAGTACTACACTCTATAACACAGTTGAGAGACAATGTTCCCTAGCTGCCTCAGTTCATAACAGAGTGTAGGAAGGTGTTTGATAAAGTGGGCAAAGCTTATACTTGGGCCAGAAGGCAGAATATAGGAAACTACATGAAAACATGAATAATTCAGTGAAAATGACTGTAAACAGATGAGAACTTGTTTAGAACAGCTGAAAGAGAATCTCCAAGTCAGTTCTTAGTGTAGAAAAGGTAGCTAAGATAAGGAAAATCCTTAATTCGAGTTAAGATAACATCAAACACTGTATGAATCCTATATTCATTACTTAAAGGAGACTAGAGTGGTAAATGTGTGTTATACAAGGCAGAATACCATTGAAATAGAGAAAGAAACACGTTCGGCAGCTTTGGAAAGCCGTACACTACACTGAAATGTAGTACTACACTCTATAACACAGTTCAGAGACAATGTTCCCTAGCTCCCTCAGTTCATAACAGTGTGTAGGAAGTTGTTTGATAAGGTGGGCAAAGATTATACTTGGGCCAGAAGGCAGAATATAGGAAACTACATGAAAACATGAATAATTCATTGAAAATGACTGTAAACAGATGAGAACTTGTTTAGAACAGCTGAAAGAGAATCTCCAAGTCAGTTCTTAGTGTAGAAAAGGTAGCTAAGATAAGGAAAATCCTTAATTCGAGTTAAGATAACATCAAACACTGTATGAATCCTATATTCATTACTTAAAGGAGACTAGAGTGGTAAATGTGTGTTATACAAGGCAGAATACCATTGAAATAGAGAAAGAAACAAGTTCGGCAGCTTTGGAAAGCCTTACACTTCACTGAAATGTAGTACTACACTCTATAACACAGTTGAGAGACAATGTTCCCTAGCTCCCTCAGTTCATAACAGTGTGTAGGAAGTGGTTTGATAAAGTGGCCAAAGCTTATACTTGGGCCAGAAGGCAGAATATAGGAAACTACATGAAAACATGAATAATTCAGTGAAAATGACTGTAAACAGATGAGAACTTGTTTAGAACAGCTGAAAGAAAATCTCCAAGTCAGTTCTTAGTGTAGAAAAGGTAGCTAAGATAAGGAAAATCCTTAATTCGAGTTAAGATAACATCAAACACTGTATGAATCATATATTCATTACTTAAAGGAGACTAGAGTGGTAAATGTGTGTTATACAAGGCAGAATACCATTGAAATAGAGAAAGAAACACGTTCGGCAGCTTTGGAAAGCCTTACACTACACTGAAATGTAGTACTACACTCTATAACACAGTTGAGAGACAATGTTCCCTAGCTCCCTCAGTTCATAACAGTGTGTAGGAAGTTGTTTGATAAGGTGGACAAAGCTTATACTTGGGCCAGAAGGCAGAATATAGGAAACTACATGAAAACATGAATAATTCATTGAAAATGACTGTAAACAGATGAGAACTTGTTTAGAAAAGCTGAAAGAGAATCTCCAAGTCAGTTCTTAGTGTAGAAAAGGTAGCTAAGATAAGGGAAATCCTTAATTCCAGTTAAGATCACATGAAACACTCTATGAATCCTATATTCTTTACTTAAAGGAGAATAGAGAGGTAAATGTGTGTTATACAAGGCAGAATACCATTGAAATAGAGAAACAAACACGTTCGGCAGCTTTGGAAAGCCTTACACTTCACTGAAATGTAGTACTACACTCTATAACACAGTTGAGAGACAATGTTCCCGAGCTGCCTCAGTTCATAACAGTGTGTAGGAAGTTGTTTGATAAAGTGGGCAAAGCTTATACTTGGGCCAGAAGGCAGAATATAGGAAACTACATGAAAATATGAATAATTCATTGAAAATGACTGTAAACACATGAGAACTTGTTTAGAACAGCTGAAAGAGAATCTCCAAGTCAGTTCTTAGTGTAGAAAAGGTAGCTAAGATCCGGGAAATCCTTAATTCGAGTTAAGATCACATGAAACACTGTATGAATCATATATTCTTTACTTAAAGGAAACTAGAGTGGTAAATGTGTGTTATACAAGGCAGAATACCATTGAAATAGAGAAAGAAACACGTTCTGCAGCTTTGGAAAGGCTTACACTTCACTGAAACGTAGTACTACAGTCTATAACACAGTTGAGAGACAATGTTCCCTAGCTGCCTCAGTTCATAACAGAGTGTAGGAAGGTGTTTGATAAAGTAGGCAAAGCTTATACTTGGGCCAGAAGGCAGAATATAGGAAACTACATGAAAACATGAATAATTCAGTGAAAATGACTGTAAACAGATGAGAACTTGTTTAGAACAGCTGAAAGAGAATCTCCAAGTCAATTCTTAGTGTAGAAAAGGTAGCTAAGATAAGGAAAATCCTTAATTCGAGTTAAGATAACATCAAACACTGTATGAATCCTATATTCATTACTTAAAGGAGACTAGAGTGGTAAATGTGTGTTATACAAGGCAGAATACCATTGAAATAGAGAAAGAAACAAGTTCGGCAGCTTTGGAAAGCCTTACACTTCACTGAAATGTAGTACTACACTCTATAACACAGTTGAGAGACAATGTTCCCTAGCTGCCTCAGTTCATAACAGAGTGTAGGAAGGTGTTTGATAAAGTGGGCAAAGCTTATACTTGGGCCAGAAGGCAGAATATAGGAAACTACATGAAAACATGAATAATTCAGTGAAAATGACTGTAAACAGATGAGAACTTGTTTAGAACAGCTGAAAGAGAATCTCCAAGTCAGTTCTTAGTGTAGAAAAGGTAGCTAAGATAAGGAAAATCCTTAATTCGAGTTAAGATAACATCAAACACTGTATGAATCCTATATTCATTACTTAAAGGAGACTAGAGTGGTAAATGTGTGTTATACAAGGCAGAATACCATTGAAATAGAGAAAGAAACACGTTCGGCAGCTTTGGAAAGCCGTACACTACACTGAAATGTAGTACTACACTCTATAACACAGTTCAGGGACAATGTTCCCTAGCTCCCTCAGTTCATAACAGTGTGTAGGAAGTTGTTTGATAAGGTGGGCAAAGATTATACTTGGGCCAGAAGGCAGAATATAGGAAACTACATGAAAACATGAATAATTCATTGAAAATGACTGTAAACAGATGAGAACTTGTTTAGAACAGCTGAAAGAGAATCTCCAAGTCAGTTCTTAGTGTAGAAAAGGTAGCTAAGATCCGGGAAATCCTTAATTCGAGTTAAGATCACATGAAACACTGTATGAATCATATATTCTTTACTTAAAGGAAACTAGAGTGGTAAATGTGTGTTATACAAGGCAGAATACCATTGAAATAGAGAAAGAAACACGTTCTGCAGCTTTGGAAAGGCTTACACTTCACTGAAACGTAGTACTACAGTCTATAACACAGTTGAGAGACAATGTTCCCTAGCTGCCTCAGTTCATAACAGAGTGTAGGAAGGTGTTTGATAAAGTAGGCAAAGCTTATACTTGGGCCAGAAGGCAGAATATAGGAAACTACATGAAAACATGAATAATTCAGTGAAAATGACTGTAAACAGATGAGAACTTGTTTAGAACAGCTGAAAGAGAATCTCCAAGTCAATTCTTAGTGTAGAAAAGGTAGCTAAGATAAGGAAAATCCTTAATTCGAGTTAAGATAACATCAAACACTGTATGAATCCTATATTCATTACTTAAAGGAGACTAGAGTGGTAAATGTGTGTTATACAAGGCAGAATACCATTGAAATAGAGAAAGAAACAAGTTCGGCAGCTTTGGAAAGCCTTACACTTCACTGAAATGTAGTACTACACTCTATAACACAGTTGAGAGAAAATGTTCCCTAGCTGCCTCAGTTCATAACAGAGTGTAGGAAGGTGTTTGATAAAGTGGGCAAAGCTTATACTTGGGCCAGAAGGCAGAATATAGGAAACTACATGAAAACATGAATAATTCAGTGAAAATGACTGTAAACAGATGAGAACTTGTTTAGAACAGCTGAAAGAGAATCTCCAAGTCAGTTCTTAGTGTAGAAAAGGTAGCTAAGATAAGGAAAATCCTTAATTCGAGTTAAGATAACATCAAACACTGTATGAATCCTATATTCATTACTTAAAGGAGACTAGAGTGGTAAATGTGTGTTATACAAGGCAGAATACCATTGAAATAGAGAAAGAAACACGTTCGGCAGCTTTGGAAAGCCGTACACTACACTGAAATGTAGTACTACACTCTATAACACAGTTCAGAGACAATGTTCCCTAGCTCCCTCAGTTCATAACAGTGTGTAGGAAGTTGTTTGATAAGGTGGGCAAAGATTATACTTGGGCCAGAAGGCAGAATATAGGAAACTACATGAAAACATGAATAATTCATTGAAAATGACTGTAAACAGATGAGAACTTGTTTAGAACAGCTGAAAGAGAATCTCCAAGTCAGTTCTTAGTGTAGAAAAGGTAGCTAAGATCCGGGAAATCCTTAATTCGAGTTAAGATCACATGAAACACTGTATGAATCCTATATTCTTTACTTAAAGGAAACTAGAGTGGTAAATGTGTGTTATACAAGGCAGAATACCATTGAAATAGAGAAAGAAACAAGTTCGGCAGCTTTGGAAAGCCTTACACTTCACTGAAATGTAGTACTACACTCTATAACACAGTTGAGAGACAATGTTCCCTAGCTTCCTCAGTTCATAACAGTGTGTAGGAAGTTGTTTGATAAAGTTGCCAAAGCTTATACTTGGGCCAGAAGGCAGAATATAGGAAATTACATGAAAACATGAATAATTCAGTGAAAATGACTGTAAACAGATGAGAACTTGTTTATAACAGCTGAAAGAGAAACTCCAAGTCAGTTCTTAGTGTAAAAAAGGTAGCTAAGATAAGGGAAATCCTTAATACCAGTTAAGATCCCATAAAACATTGTATGAATCCTATATTCTTTACTTAAAGGAAACTAGAGTGGTAAATGTGTGTTATACAAGGCAGAATACCATTGAAATAGAGAAAGAAACACTTTCGGCAGCTGTGGAAAGGCTTACACTTCACTGAAATGTAGTACTACACTCTATAACACAGTTGAGAGACAATGTTCCCTAGCTGCCTCAGTTCATAACAGAGTGTAGGAAGGTGTTTGATAAAGTGGGCAAAGCTTATACTTGGGCCAGAAGGCAGAATATAGGAAACTACATGAAAACATGAATAATTCAGTGAAAATGACTGTAAACAGATGAGAACTTGTTTAGAACAGCTGAAAGAGAATCTCCAAGTCAGTTCTTAGTGTAGAAAAGGTAGCTAAGATAAGGAAAATCCTTAATTCGAGTTAAGATAACATCAAACACTGTATGAATCCTATATTCATTACTTAAATGAGACTAGAGTGGTAAATGTGTGTTATACAAGGCAGAATACCATTGAAATAGAGAAAGAAACACGTTCGGCAGCTTTGGAAAGCCGTACACTACACTGAAATGTAGTACTACACTCTATAACACAGTTCAGAGACAATGTTCCCTAGCTCCCTCAGTTCATAACAGTGTGTAGGAAGTTGTTTGATAAGGTGGGCAAAGCTTATACTTGGGCCAGAAGGCAGAATATAGGAAACTACATGAAAACATGAATAATTCATTGAAAATGACTGTAAACAGATGAGAACTTGTTTAGAACAGCTGAAAGAGAATCTCCAAGTCAGTTCTTAGTGTAGAAAAGGTAGCTAAGATCCGGGAAATCCTTAATTCGAGTTAAGATCACATGAAACACTGTATGAATCCTATATTCTTTACTTAAAGGAAACTAGAGTGGTAAATGTGTGTTATACAAGGCAGAATACCATTGAAATAGAGAAAGAAACAAGTTCGGCAGCTTTGGAAAGCCTTACACTTCACTGAAATGTAGTACTACACTCTATAACACAGTTGATAGACAATGTTCCCTAGCTTCCTCAGTTCATAACAGTGTGTAGGAAGTTGTTTGATAAAGTTGCCAAAGCTTATACTTGGGCCAGAAGGCAGAATATAGGAAACTACATGAAAACATGAATAATTCAGTGAAAATGACTGTAAACAGATGAGAACTTGTTTAGAACAGCTGAAAGAGAAACTCCAAGTCAGTTCTTAGTGTAAAAAAGGTAGCTAAGATAAGGGAAATCCTTAATACCAGTTAAGATCCCATGAAACATTGTATGAATCCTATATTCTTTACTTAAAGGAAACTAGAGTGGTAAATGTGTGTTATACAAGGCAGAATACCATTGAAATAGAGAAAGAAACACTTTCGGCAGCTGTGGAAAGGCTTACACTTCACTGAAATGTAGTACTACACTCTATAACACAGTTGAGAGACAATGTTCCCTAGCTGCCTCAGTTCATAACAGAGTGTAGGAAGGTGTTTGATAAAGTGGGCAAAGCTTATACTTGGGCCAGAAGGCAGAATATAGGAAACTACATGAAAACATGAATAATTCAGTGAAAATGACTGTAAACAGATGAGAACTTGTTTAGAACAGCTGAAAGAGAATCTCCAAGTCAGTTCTTAGTGTAGAAAAGGTAGCTAAGATAAGGAAAATCCTTAATTCGAGTTAAGATAACATCAAACACTGTATGAATCCTATATTCATTACTTAAATGAGACTAGAGTGGTAAATGTGTGTTATACAAGGCAGAATACCATTGAAATAGAGAAAGAAACACGTTCGGCAGCTTTGGAAAGCCGTACACTACACTGAAATGTAGTACTACACTCTATAACACAGTTCAGAGACAATGTTCCCTAGCTCCCTCAGTTCATAACAGTGTGTAGGAAGTTGTTTGATAAGGTGGGCAAAGCTTATACTTGGGCCAGAAGGCAGAATATAGGAAACTACATGAAAACATGAATAATTCATTGAAAATGACTGTAAACAGATGAGAACTTGTTTAGAACAGCTGAAAGAGAATCTCCAAGTCAGTTCTTAGTGTAGAAAAGGTAGCTAAGATCCGGGAAATCCTTAATTCGAGTTAAGATCACATGAAACACTGTATGAATCCTATATTCTTTACTTAAAGGAAACGAGAGTGGTAAATGTGTGTTATACAAGGCAGAATACCATTGAAATTGAGAAAGAAACAAGTTCGGCAGCTTTGGAAAGCCTTACACTTCACTGAAATGTAGTACTACACTCTATAACACAGTTGAGAGACAATGTTCCCTAGCTTCCTCAGTTCATAACAGTGTGTAGGAAGTTGTTTGATAAAGTTGCCAAAGCTTATACTTGGGCCAGAAGGCAGAATATAGGAAACTACATGAAAACATGAATAATTCAGTGAAAATGACTGTAAACAGATGAGAACTTGTTTAGAACAGCTGAAAGAGAAACTCCAAGTCAGTTCTTAGTGTAAAAAAGGTAGCTAAGATAAGGGAAATCCTTAATACCAGTTAAGATCCCATGAAACATTGTATGAATCCTATATTCTTTACTTAAAGGAAACTAGAGTGGTAAATGTGTGTTATACAAGGCAGAATACCATTGAAATAGAGAAAGAAACACTTTCGGCAGCTGTGGAAAGGCTTACACTTCACTGAAATGTAGTACTACACTCTATAACACAGTTGAGAGACAATGTTCCCTAGCTGCCTCAGTTCATAACAGAGTGTAGGAAGGTGTTTGATAAAGTGGGCAAAGCTTATACTTGGGCCAGAAGGCAGAATATAGGAAACTACATGAAAACATGAATAATTCAGTGAAAATGACTGTAAACAGATGAGAACTTGTTTAGAACAGCTGAAAGAGAATCTCCAAGTCAGTTCTTAGTGTAGAAAAGGTAGCTAAGATAAGGAAAATCCTTAATTCGAGTTAAGATAACATCAAACACTGTATGAATCCTATATTCATTACTTAAATGAGACTAGAGTGGTAAATGTGTGTTATACAAGGCAGAATACCATTGAAATAGAGAAAGAAACACGTTCGGCAGCTTTGGAAAGCCGTACACTACACTGAAATGTAGTACTACACTCTATAACACAGTTCAGAGACAATGTTCCCTAGCTCCCTCAGTTCATAACAGTGTGTAGGAAGTTGTTTGATAAGGTGGGCAAAGCTTATACTTGGGCCAGAAGGCAGAATATAGGAAACTACATGAAAACATGAATAATTCATTGAAAATGACTGTAAACAGATGAGAACTTGTTTAGAACAGCTGAAAGAGAATCTCCAAGTCAGTTCTTAGTGTAGAAAAGGTAGCTAAGATCCGGGAAATCCTTAATTCGAGTTAAGATCACATGAAACACTGTATGAATCCTATATTCTTTACTTAAAGGAAACTAGAGTGGTAAATGTGTGTTATACAAGGCAGAATACCATTGAAATAGAGAAAGAAACAAGTTCGGCAGCTTTGGAAAGCCTTACACTTCACTGAAATGTAGTACTACACTCTATAACACAGTTGATAGACAATGTTCCCTAGCTTCCTCAGTTCATAACAGTGTGTAGGAAGTTGTTTGATAAAGTTGCCAAAGCTTATACTTGGGCCAGAAGGCAGAATATAGGAAACTACATGAAAACATGAATAATTCAGTGAAAATGACTGTAAACAGATGAGAACTTGTTTAGAACAGCTGAAAGAGAAACTCCAAGTCAGTTCTTAGTGTAAAAAAGGTAGCTAAGATAAGGGAAATCCTTAATACCAGTTAAGATCCCATGAAACATTGTATGAATCCTATATTCTTTACTTAAAGGAAACTAGAGTGGTAAATGTGTGTTATACAAGGCAGAATACCATTGAAATAGAGAAAGAAACACTTTCGGCAGCTGTGGAAAGGCTTACACTTCACTGAAATGTAGTACTACACTCTATAACACAGTTGAGAGACAATGTTCCCTAGCTGCCTCAGTTCATAACAGAGTGTAGGAAGGTGTTTGATAAAGTGGGCAAAGCTTATACTTGGGCCAGAAGGCAGAATATAGGAAACTACATGAAAACATGAATAATTCAGTGAAAATGACTGTAAACAGATGAGAACTTGTTTAGAACAGCTGAAAGAGAATCTCCAAGTCAGTTCTTAGTGTAGAAAAGGTAGCTAAGATAAGGAAAATCCTTAATTCGAGTTAAGATAACATCAAACACTGTATGAATCCTATATTCATTACTTAAATGAGACTAGAGTGGTAAATGTGTGTTATACAAGGCAGAATACCATTGAAATAGAGAAAGAAACACGTTCGGCAGCTTTGGAAAGCCGTACACTACACTGAAATGTAGTACTACACTCTATAACACAGTTCAGAGACAATGTTCCCTAGCTCCCTCAGTTCATAACAGTGTGTAGGAAGTTGTTTGATAAGGTGGGCAAAGCTTATACTTGGGCCAGAAGGCAGAATATAGGAAACTACATGAAAACATGAATAATTCATTGAAAATGACTGTAAACAGATGAGAACTTGTTTAGAACAGCTGAAAGAGAATCTCCAAGTCAGTTCTTAGTGTAGAAAAGGTAGCTAAGATCCGGGAAATCCTTAATTCGAGTTAAGATCACATGAAACACTGTATGAATCCTATATTCTTTACTTAAAGGAAACTAGAGTGGTAAATGTGTGTTATACAAGGCAGAATACCATTGAAATTGAGAAAGAAACAAGTTCGGCAGCTTTGGAAAGCCTTACACTTCACTGAAATGTAGTACTACACTCTATAACACAGTTGAGAGACAATGTTCCCTAGCTTCCTCAGTTCATAACAGTGTGTAGGAAGTTGTTTGATAAAGTTGCCAAAGCTTATACTTGGGCCAGAAGGCAGAATATAGGAAACTACATGAAAACATGAATAATTCAGTGAAAATGACTGTAAACAGATGAGAACTTGTTTAGAACAGCTGAAAGAGAAACTCCAAGTCAGTTCTTAGTGTAAAAAAGGTAGCTAAGATAAGGGAAATCCTTAATACCAGTTAAGATCCCATGAAACATTGTATGAATCCTATATTCTTTACTTAAAGGAAACTAGAGTGGTAAATGTGTGTTATACAAGGCAGAATACCATTGAAATAGAGAAAGAAACACTTTCGGCAGCTGTGGAAAGGCTTACACTTCACTGAAATGTAGTACTACACTCTATAACACAGTTGAGAGACAATGTTCCCTAGCTGCCTCAGTTCATAACAGAGTGTAGGAAGGTGTTTGATAAAGTGGGCAAAGCTTATACTTGGGCCAGAAGGCAGAATATAGGAAACTACATGAAAACATGAATAATTCAGTGAAAATGACTGTAAACAGATGAGAACTTGTTTAGAACAGCTGAAAGAGAATCTCCAAGTCAGTTCTTAGTGTAGAAAAGGTAGCTAAGATAAGGAAAATCCTTAATTCGAGTTAAGATAACATCAAACACTGTATGAATCCTATATTCATTACTTAAAGGAGACTAGAGTGGTAAATGTGTGTTATACAAGGCAGAATACCATTGAAATAGAGAAAGAAACAAGTTCGGCAGCTTTGGAAAGCCTTACACTTCACTGAAATGTAGTACTACACTCTATAACACAGTTGAGAGACAATGTTCCCTAGCTCCCTCAGTTCATAACAGTGTGTAGGAAGTGGTTTGATAAAGTGGCCAAAGCTTATACTTGGGCCAGAAGGCAGAATATAGGAAACTACATGAAAACATGAATAATTCAGTGAAAATGACTGTAAACAGATGAGAACTTGTTTAGAACAGCTGAAAGAGAATCTCCAAGTCAATTCTTAGTGTAGAAAAGGTAGCTAAGATAAGGAAAATCCTTAATTCGAGTTAAGATAACATCAAACACTGTATGAATCCTATATTCATTACTTAAAGGAGACTAGAGTGGTAAATGTGTGTTATACAAGGCAGAATACCATTGAAATAGAGAAAGAAACAAGTTCGGCAGCTTTGGAAAGCCTTACACTTCACTGAAATGTAGTACTACACTCTATAACACAGTTGAGAGACAATGTTCCCTAGCTGCCTCAGTTCATAACAGAGTGTAGGAAGGTGTTTGATAAAGTGGGCAAAGCTTATACTTGGGCCAGAAGGCAGAATATAGGAAACTACATGAAAACATGAATAATTCAGTGAAAATGACTGTAAACAGATGAGAACTTGTTTAGAACAGCTGAAAGAGAATCTCCAAGTCAGTTCTTAGTGTAGAAAAGGTAGCTAAGATAAGGAAAATCCTTAATTCGAGTTAAGATAACATCAAACACTGTATGAATCCTATATTCATTACTTAAAGGAGACTAGAGTGGTAAATGTGTGTTATACAAGGCAGAATACCATTGAAATAGAGAAAGAAACACGTTCGGCAGCTTTGGAAAGCCGTACACTACACTGAAATGTAGTACTACACTCTATAACACAGTTCAGGGACAATGTTCCCTAGCTCCCTCAGTTCATAACAGTGTGTAGGAAGTTGTTTGATAAGGTGGGCAAAGATTATACTTGGGCCAGAAGGCAGAATATAGGAAACTACATGAAAACATGAATAATTCATTGAAAATGACTGTAAACAGATGAGAACTTGTTTAGAACAGCTGAAAGAGAATCTCCAAGTCAGTTCTTAGTGTAGAAAAGGTAGCTAAGATCCGGGAAATCCTTAATTCGAGTTAAGATCACATGAAACACTGTATGAATCATATATTCTTTACTTAAAGGAAACTAGAGTGGTAAATGTGTGTTATACAAGGCAGAATACCATTGAAATAGAGAAAGAAACACGTTCTGCAGCTTTGGAAAGGCTTACACTTCACTGAAACGTAGTACTACAGTCTATAACACAGTTGAGAGACAATGTTCCCTAGCTGCCTCAGTTCATAACAGAGTGTAGGAAGGTGTTTGATAAAGTAGGCAAAGCTTATACTTGGGCCAGAAGGCAGAATATAGGAAACTACATGAAAACATGAATAATTCAGTGAAAATGACTGTAAACAGATGAGAACTTGTTTAGAACAGCTGAAAGAGAATCTCCAAGTCAATTCTTAGTGTAGAAAAGGTAGCTAAGATAAGGAAAATCCTTAATTCGAGTTAAGATAACATCAAACACTGTATGAATCCTATATTCATTACTTAAAGGAGACTAGAGTGGTAAATGTGTGTTATACAAGGCAGAATACCATTGAAATAGAGAAAGAAACAAGTTCGGCAGCTTTGGAAAGCCTTACACTTCACTGAAATGTAGTACTACACTCTATAACACAGTTGAGAGACAATGTTCCCTAGCTGCCTCAGTTCATAACAGAGTGTAGGAAGGTGTTTGATAAAGTGGGCAAAGCTTATACTTGGGCCAGAAGGCAGAATATAGGAAACTACATGAAAACATGAATAATTCAGTGAAAATGACTGTAAACAGATGAGAACTTGTTTAGAACAGCTGAAAGAGAATCTCCAAGTCAGTTCTTAGTGTAGAAAAGGTAGCTAAGATAAGGAAAATCCTTAATTCGAGTTAAGATAACATCAAACACTGTATGAATCCTATATTCATTACTTAAAGGAGACTAGAGTGGTAAATGTGTGTTATACAAGGCAGAATACCATTGAAATAGAGAAAGAAACACGTTCGGCAGCTTTGGAAAGCCGTACACTACACTGAAATGTAGTACTACACTCTATAACACAGTTCAGAGACAATGTTCCCTAGCTCCCTCAGTTCATAACAGTGTGTAGGAAGTTGTTTGATAAGGTGGGCAAAGATTATACTTGGGCCAGAAGGCAGAATATAGGAAACTACATGAAAACATGAATAATTCATTGAAAATGACTGTAAACAGATGAGAACTTGTTTAGAACAGCTGAAAGAGAATCTCCAAGTCAGTTCTTAGTGTAGAAAAGGTAGCTAAGATCCGGGAAATCCTTAATTCGAGTTAAGATCACATGAAACACTGTATGAATCCTATATTCTTTACTTAAAGGAAACTAGAGTGGTAAATGTGTGTTATACAAGGCAGAATACCATTGAAATAGAGAAAGAAACAAGTTCGGCAGCTTTGGAAAGCCTTACACTTCACTGAAATGTAGTACTACACTCTATAACACAGTTGAGAGACAATGTTCCCTAGCTTCCTCAGTTCATAACAGTGTGTAGGAAGTTGTTTGATAAAGTTGCCAAAGCTTATACTTGGGCCAGAAGGCAGAATATAGGAAACTACATGAAAACATGAATAATTCAGTGAAAATGACTGTAAACAGATGAGAACTTGTTTAGAACAGCTGAAAGAGAAACTCCAAGTCAGTTCTTAGTGTAAAAAAGGTAGCTAAGATAAGGGAAATCCTTAATACCAGTTAAGATCCCATGAAACATTGTATGAATCCTATATTCTTTACTTAAAGGAAACTAGAGTGGTAAATGTGTGTTATACAAGGCAGAATACCATTGAAATAGAGAAAGAAACACTTTCGGCAGCTGTGGAAAGGCTTACACTTCACTGAAATGTAGTACTACACTCTATAACACAGTTGAGAGACAATGTTCCCTAGCTGCCTCAGTTCATAACAGAGTGTAGGAAGGTGTTTGATAAAGTGGGCAAAGCTTATACTTGGGCCAGAAGGCAGAATATAGGAAACTACATGAAAACATGAATAATTCAGTGAAAATGACTGTAAACAGATGAGAACTTGTTTAGAACAGCTGAAAGAGAATCTCCAAGTCAGTTCTTAGTGTAGAAAAGGTAGCTAAGATAAGGAATATCCTTAATTCGAGTTAAGATAACATCAAACACTGTATGAATCCTATATTCATTACTTAAAGGAGACTAGAGTGGTAAATGTGTGTTATACAAGGCAGAATACCATTGAAATAGAGAAAGAAACAAGTTCGGCAGCTTTGGAAAGCCTTACACTTCACTGAAATGTAGTACTACACTCTATAACACAGTTGAGAGACAATGTTCCCTAGCTCCCTCAGTTCATAACAGTGTGTAGGAAGGTGTTTGATAAAGTGGCCAAAGCTTATACTTGGGCCAGAAGGCAGAATATAGGAAACTACATGAAAACATGAATAATTCAGTGAAAATGACTGTAAACAGATGAGAACTTGTTTAGAACAGCTGAAAGAGAATCTCCAAGTCAATTCTTAGTGTAGAAAAGGTAGCTAAGATAAGGAAAATCCTTAATTCGAGTTAAGATAACATCAAACACTGTATGAATCCTATATTCATTACTTAAAGGAGACTAGAGTGGTAAATGTGTGTTATACAAGGCAGAATACCATTGAAATAGAGAAAGAAACAAGTTCGGCAGCTTTGGAAAGCCTTACACTTCACTGAAATGTAGTACTACACTCTATAACACAGTTGAGAGACAATGTTCCCTAGCTTCCTCAGTTCATAACAGTGTGTAGGAAGTTGTTTGATAAAGTGGCCAAAGCTTATACTTAGGCCAGAAGGCAGAATATAGGAAACTACATGAAAACATGAATAATTCAGTGAAAATGACTGTAAACAGATGAGAACTTGTTTAGAACAGCTGAAAGAGAATCTCCAAGTCAGTTCTTAGTGTAGAAAACGTTGCTAAGATAAGGGAAATCCTTAATTCGAGTTAAGATAACATCAAACACTGTATGAATCCTATATTCATTACTTAAAGGAGACTAGAGTGGTAAATGTGTGTTATACAAGGCAGAATACCATTGAAATAGAGAAAGAAACACGTTCGGCAGCTTTGGAAAGCCTTACACTTCACTGAAATGTAGTACTACACTCTATAACACAGTTGAGAGACAATGTTCCCTAGCTCCCTCAGTTCATAACAGTGTGTAGTAAGTTGTTTGATAAAGTGGCCAAAGCTTATACTTGGGCCAGAAGGCAGAATATAGGAAACTACATGAAAACATGAATAATTCAGTGAAAATGACTGAAAACAGATGAGAACTTGTTTAGAACAGCTGAAAGAGAATATCCAAGTCAGTTCTTAGTGTAGAAAAGGTAGCTAAATCCGGGAAATCCTTAATTCGAGTTAAGATAACATCAAACACTGTATGAATCCTATATTGTTTACTTAAAGGAGACTAGAGTGGTAAATGTGTGTTATATAAGGCAGAATACCATTGAAATAGAGAAAGAAACACGTTTCGCAACTTTGGAAAGCCTTACACTTCACTGAAATGTAGTGCTACACTCTATAACACAGTTGAGAGACAATGTTTCCGAGCTGCCTCAGTTCATAACAGTGTGTAGGAAGTTGTTTGATAAAGTTGGCAAAGCTTATACTTGGGCCAGAAGGCAGAATATAGGAAACTACATGAAAACATGAATAATTCATTGAAAATGACTGTAAACACATGAGAACTTGTTTAGAACAGCTGAAAGAGAATCTCCAAGTCAGTTCTTAGTGTAGAAAAGGTAGCTAAGATCCGGGAAATCCTTAATTCGAGTTAAGATCACATGAAACACTGTATGAATCCTATATTCTTTACTTAAAGGAAACTAGTGTGGTAAATGTGTGTTATACAAGGCAGAATACCATTGAAATAGAGAAAGAAACACGTTCGGCAGCTTTGGAAAGGCTTACACTTCACTGAAATGTAGTACTACACTCTATAACACAGTTGAGAGACAATGTTCCCTAGCTGCCTCAGTTCATAACAGAGTGTAGGAAGGTGTTTGATAAAGTAGGCAAAGCTTATACTTGGGCCAGAAGGCAGAATATAGGAAACTACATGAAAACATGAATAATTCAGTGAAAATGACTGTAAACGGATGAGAACTTGTTTAGAACAGCTGAAAGAGAATCTGCAAGTCAGTTCTTTTTTTTTATTATTTTTTTTAATCAATCTTTATTGTTCATATTATTACAAAGGTTCCTCATTTCTTCCCCCCTCCACCAGGTTCCCACCCCACCCTCCGCCCCCTCCCGCTCCCCCATTGTCCTCATCCATAGGTGCACAGTTTATGTTCAGTCTCTTCCTCCCTCCCTTTCCCGGATAGTAAATCCCTTTTCAGATAGTAAATCTGTTACTTAGCATTATCTCATATCAATAATACCTCCACATGCCCAATGATACACTTCACACAAAAGACATTTCCAAATAGGTCAACCAGCCTCATCCAGGCCCCACCCAAGGCACTTACAGATCAACACCCCAGCGCTATACTAACTCAACACATCCAGATCTAAGCCTTCATCACTTGATTCAGCAGACCCTCAAGTTCCCGCAAAAGTTTCCAGCCATGTCTGAGAGGCAGCCGTGGGCAGGTACAGGCGAGGAGCGAGCTGTTTCGGGCCTGGCTGCTCCGGGCCTGGCCTCTGTTGCTCTGGTTCGTTCCACAACCAGCTGCTCTGGGTCTGGTCACTGCCGCTCCCGACCTAGTTGCTCTGGACTTGGCTGTTGCTGCTACAGGCCTGGCCGCACCCGACCCGGCTGCTCTGGGACCGGTTGCTCCGGTCCCGGCCGCTCCGGGCCTGGCCGCTCCCAGCTGACAGCCGCTGCTCCGGGCCTGGCTGCTCCCAGCCTGACAGCCATTGCTCCTGGCCTGGCCGCACCAGACCCGGCTGCTCCGGGCCTGGCCGCTCCCAGCCTGGCAGTCGCTGCTCCGGGCCTGGCCGCACCAGACCCGGCTGCTCCGGGCCTGGCCGCTCCCAGCCTGGCAGCTGCTGCTCCGGGCCTGGCCGCTCCCAGCCTGGCAGCCGCTGCTCCTGGCCTGGCCGCACCAGACCCGGCTGCTCCGGGCCTGGCCGCTCCCAGCCTGGCAGCCGCTGCTCCACGCCTGGCCGCACCCGACCCGGCTGCTCCGGGCCTGGCCGCTCCCAGCCTGGCAGCCGCTTCTCCAGGCCTGGCCACTCCCAGCCTGGCAGCCACTGCTCCGGGCCTGGCCGCACCAGACCCGGCTGCTCCGGGCCTGGCCGCTGCCAGCCTGGCAGCCGCTGCTCCAGGCCTGGCCGCACCCGACCCGGCTGCTCCGGGCCTGGCCGCTCCCAGCCTGGCCGCTGCTGCTCCGGGCCTGCCCGCACAAGACCCGGCGGCTCCGGGCCTGGCCGCTCCCAGCCTGGCAGCCGCTTCTCCAGGCCTGGCCACTCCCAGCCTGGCAGCCACTGCTCCGGGCCTGGCCGCACCAGACCCAGCTGCTTCGGGCCTGGCCGCTCCCAGCCTGGCAGTCGCTGCTCCGGGCCTGGCCGCACCAGACCCGGCTGCTCCGGGCCTGGCCGCACCAGACCCGGCTGCTCCGGGCCTGTCCGCTCCCAGCCTGGCAGCCGCTGCTCCGGGCCTGGCCGCACCAGACCCGGCTGCTCCGGGCCTGGCCGCTCCCAGCCTGGCAGTCGCTGCTCCGGGCCTGGCCGCACCAGACCCGGCTGCTCCGGGCCTGGCCGCTCCCAGCCTGGCAGCCGCTGCTCCTGGCCTGGCCGCACCAGACCCGGCTGCTCCGGGCCTGGCCTCTCCCAGCCTGGCACCCGCTGCTCCTGGCCTGGCCGCACCAGACCCGGCTGCTCCGGGACTGGCCGCTCCCAGCCTGGCAGCCGCTGCTCCTGGCCTGGCCGCACCAGACCCGGCTGCTCCGGGACTGGCCGCTCCCAGCCTGGCAGCCGCTGCTCCGGGCCTGGCCGCTCCCAGCCTGGCAGCCGCTGCTCCGGGCCTGGCCGCACCAGACCCGGCTGCTCCGGGCCTGGCCGCTCCCATACTGGCAGCCGCTGCTCCGGGCCTGGCCACACCAGACCCGGCTGCTCCGGGCCTGGCCGCTCCCAGCCTGGCAGCTGCTGCTCCGGGCCTTGCAAGTCAGTTCTTAGTGAAGAAAAGGTAGCTAAGATAAGGAAAATCCTTAATTCGAGTTAAGATAACATCAAACACTGTATGAATCCTATATTCATTACTTAAAGGAGACTAGAGTGGTAAATGTGTGTTATACAAGGCAGAATACCATTGAAATAGAGAAAGAAACACGTTCGGCAGCTTTGGAAAGCCGTACACTACACTGAAATGTAGTACTACACTCTATAACACAGTTGAGAGACAATGTTCCCTAGCTGCCTCAGTTCATAACAGAGTGTAGGAAGGTGTTTGATAAAGTAGGCAAAGCTTATACTTGGGCCAGAAGGCAGAATATAGGAAACTACATGAAAACATGAATAATTCAGTGAAAATGACTGTAAACAGATGAGAACTTGTTTAGAACAGCTGAAAGAGAATCTCCAAGTCAGTTCTTAGTGTAGAAAAGGTAGCTAAGATAAGGGAAATCCTTAATACCAGTTAAGATCCCATGAAACATTGTATGAATCCTATATTCTTTACTTAAAGGAAACTAGAGTGGTAAATGTGTGTTATACAATGCAGAATACCATTGAAATAGAGAAAGAAACACTTTCGGCAGTTTTGGAAAGGCTTACACTTCACTGAAATGTAGTACTACACTCTATAACACAGTTGAGAGACAATGTTCCCTAGCTGCCTCAGTTCATAACAGAGTGTAGGAAGGTGTTTGGTAAAGTGGCCAAAGCTTATACTTGGGCCAGAAGGCAGAATATAGGAAACTACATGAAAACATGAATAATTCAGTGAAAATGACTGTAAACAGATGAGAACTTGTTTAGAACAGCTGAAAGAGAATCTGCAACTCAGTTCTTAGTGTAGAAAAGGTAGCTAAGATAAGGAAAATCCTTAATTCGAGTTAAGATAACATCAAACACTGTATGAATCCTATATTCATTACTTAAAGGAGACTAGAGTGGTAAATGTGTGTTATACAAGGCAGAATACCATTGAAATAGATAAAGAAACAAGTTTGGCAGCTTTGGAAAGCCTTACACTTCACTGAAATGTAGTACTACACTCTATAACACAGTTGAGAGACAATGTTCCCTAGCTCCCTCAGTTCATAACAGTGTGTAGGAAGTTGTTTGATAAAGTGGTCAAAGCTTATACTTGGGCCAGAAGGCAGAATATAGGAAACTACATGAAAACATGAATAATTCAGTGAAAATGACTGTAAACAGATGAGAACTTGTTTAGAACAGCTGAAAGAGAATCTCCAAGTCAGTTCTTAGTGTAGAAAAGGTAGCTAAGATAAGGGAAATCCTTAATTCGAGTTAAGATAACATCAAACACTGTATGAATCCTATATTCATTACTTAAAGGAGACTAGAGTGGTAAATGTGTGTTATACAAGGCAGAATACCATTGAAATAGAGAAAGAAACAAGTTCGGCAGCTTTGGAAAGCCTTACACTTCACTGAAATGTAGTACTACACTCTATAACACAGTTGAGAGACAATGTTCCCTAGCTCCCTCAGTTCATAACAGTGTGTAGGAAGTTGTTTGATAAAGTGGCCAAAGCTTATACTTGGGCCAGAAGGCAGAATATAGGAAACTACATGAAAACATGAATAATTCAGTGAAAATGACTGTAAACAGATGAGAACTTGTTAAGAACTGCTGAAAGAGAATCTTCAAGTCAGTTCTTAGTGTAGAAAAGGTAGCTAAGATAAGGGAAATCCTTAATTCCAGTTAAGATCACATGAAACACTCTATTAATCCTATATTCTTTACTTAAAGGAGACTATAGTGGTAAATGTGTGTTATACAAGGCAGAGTACCATTGAAATAGAGAAACAAACACGTTCGGCAGCTTTGGAAAGCCTTACACTTCACTGAAATGTAGTACTACACTCTATAACACAGTTGAGAGACAATGTTCCCTAGCTCCCTCAGTTCATAACAGTGTGTAGGAAGGTGTTTGATAAAGTGGCCAAAGCTTATACTTGGGCCAGAAGGCAGAATATAGGAAACTACATGAAAACATGAATAATTCAGTGAAAATGACTGTAAACAGATGAGAACTTGTTTAGAACAGCTGAAAGAGAATCTCCAAGTCAATTCTTAGTGTAGAAAAGGTAGCTAAGATAAGGAAAATCCTTAATTCGAGTTAAGATAACATCAAACACTGTATGAATCCTATATTCATTACTTAAAGGAGACTAGAGTGGTAAATGTGTGTTATACAAGGCAGAATACCATTGAAATAGAGAAAGAAACAAGTTCGGCAGCTTTGGAAAGCCTTACACTTCACTGAAATGTAGTACTACACTCTATAACACAGTTGAGAGACAATGTTCCCTAGCTTCCTCAGTTCATAACAGTGTGTAGGAAGTTGTTTGATAAAGTGGCCAAAGCTTATACTTAGGCCAGAAGGCAGAATATAGGAAACTACATGAAAACATGAATAATTCAGTGAAAATGACTGTAAACAGATGAGAACTTGTTTAGAACAGCTGAAAGAGAATCTCCAAGTCAGTTCTTAGTGTAGAAAACGTTGCTAAGATAAGGGAAATCCTTAATTCGAGTTAAGATAACATCAAACACTGTATGAATCCTATATTCATTACTTAAAGGAGACTAGAGTGGTAAATGTGTGTTATACAAGGCAGAATACCATTGAAATAGAGAAAGAAACACGTTCGGCAGCTTTGGAAAGCCTTACACTTCACTGAAATGTAGTACTACACTCTATAACACAGTTGAGAGACAATGTTCCCTAGCTCCCTCAGTTCATAACAGTGTGTAGTAAGTTGTTTGATAAAGTGGCCAAAGCTTATACTTGGGCCAGAAGGCAGAATATAGGAAACTACATGAAAACATGAATAATTCAGTGAAAATGACTGAAAACAGATGAGAACTTGTTTAGAACAGCTGAAAGAGAATATCCAAGTCAGTTCTTAGTGTAGAAAAGGTAGCTAAATCCGGGAAATCCTTAATTCGAGTTAAGATAACATCAAACACTGTATGAATCCTATATTGTTTACTTAAAGGAGACTAGAGTGGTAAATGTGTGTTATATAAGGCAGAATACCATTGAAATAGAGAAAGAAACACGTTTCGCAACTTTGGAAAGCCTTACACTTCACTGAAATGTAGTGCTACACTCTATAACACAGTTGAGAGACAATGTTTCCGAGCTGCCTCAGTTCATAACAGTGTGTAGGAAGTTGTTTGATAAAGTTGGCAAAGCTTATACTTGGGCCAGAAGGCAGAATATAGGAAACTACATGAAAACATGAATAATTCATTGAAAATGACTGTAAACACATGAGAACTTGTTTAGAACAGCTGAAAGAGAATCTCCAAGTCAGTTCTTAGTGTAGAAAAGGTAGCTAAGATCCGGGAAATCCTTAATTCGAGTTAAGATCACATGAAACACTGTATGAATCCTATATTCTTTACTTAAAGGAAACTAGTGTGGTAAAT
The DNA here is from genome assembly GCF_964339955.1 of Pipistrellus hanaki. NCBI lineage: Eukaryota > Metazoa > Chordata > Mammalia > Chiroptera > Vespertilionidae > Pipistrellus > Pipistrellus hanaki. The sequence goes on from NC_140511.1 coordinate 1,936,941, forward strand.
GTGTGTTATACAAGGCAGAATACCATTGAAATAGAGAAAGAAACACGTTCGGCAGCTTTGGAAAGGCTTACACTTCACTGAAATGTAGTACTACACTCTATAACACAGTTGAGAGACAATGTTCCCTAGCTGCCTCAGTTCATAACAGAGTGTAGGAAGGTGTTTGATAAAGTAGGCAAAGCTTATACTTGGGCCAGAAGGCAGAATATAGGAAACTACATGAAAACATGAATAATTCAGTGAAAATGACTGTAAACGGATGAGAACTTGTTTAGAACAGCTGAAAGAGAATCTGCAAGTCAGTTCTTTTTTTTTATTATTTTTTTTAATCAATCTTTATTGTTCATATTATTACAAAGGTTCCTCATTTCTTCCCCCCTCCACCAGGTTCCCACCCCACCCTCCGCCCCCTCCCGCTCCCCCATTGTCCTCATCCATAGGTGCACAGTTTATGTTCAGTCTCTTCCTCCCTCCCTTTCCCGGATAGTAAATCCCTTTTCAGATAGTAAATCTGTTACTTAGCATTATCTCATATCAATAATACCTCCACATGCCCAATGATACACTTCACACAAAAGACATTTCCAAATAGGTCAACCAGCCTCATCCAGGCCCCACCCAAGGCACTTACAGATCAACACCCCAGCGCTATACTAACTCAACACATCCAGATCTAAGCCTTCATCACTTGATTCAGCAGACCCTCAAGTTCCCGCAAAAGTTTCCAGCCATGTCTGAGAGGCAGCCGTGGGCAGGTACAGGCGAGGAGCGAGCTGTTTCGGGCCTGGCTGCTCCGGGCCTGGCCTCTGTTGCTCTGGTTCGTTCCACAACCAGCTGCTCTGGGTCTGGTCACTGCCGCTCCCGACCTAGTTGCTCTGGACTTGGCTGTTGCTGCTACAGGCCTGGCCGCACCCGACCCGGCTGCTCTGGGACCGGTTGCTCCGGTCCCGGCCGCTCCGGGCCTGGCCGCTCCCAGCTGACAGCCGCTGCTCCGGGCCTGGCTGCTCCCAGCCTGACAGCCATTGCTCCTGGCCTGGCCGCACCAGACCCGGCTGCTCCGGGCCTGGCCGCTCCCAGCCTGGCAGTCGCTGCTCCGGGCCTGGCCGCACCAGACCCGGCTGCTCCGGGCCTGGCCGCTCCCAGCCTGGCAGCTGCTGCTCCGGGCCTGGCCGCTCCCAGCCTGGCAGCCGCTGCTCCTGGCCTGGCCGCACCAGACCCGGCTGCTCCGGGCCTGGCCGCTCCCAGCCTGGCAGCCGCTGCTCCACGCCTGGCCGCACCCGACCCGGCTGCTCCGGGCCTGGCCGCTCCCAGCCTGGCAGCCGCTTCTCCAGGCCTGGCCACTCCCAGCCTGGCAGCCACTGCTCCGGGCCTGGCCGCACCAGACCCGGCTGCTCCGGGCCTGGCCGCTGCCAGCCTGGCAGCCGCTGCTCCAGGCCTGGCCGCACCCGACCCGGCTGCTCCGGGCCTGGCCGCTCCCAGCCTGGCCGCTGCTGCTCCGGGCCTGCCCGCACAAGACCCGGCGGCTCCGGGCCTGGCCGCTCCCAGCCTGGCAGCCGCTTCTCCAGGCCTGGCCACTCCCAGCCTGGCAGCCACTGCTCCGGGCCTGGCCGCACCAGACCCAGCTGCTTCGGGCCTGGCCGCTCCCAGCCTGGCAGTCGCTGCTCCGGGCCTGGCCGCACCAGACCCGGCTGCTCCGGGCCTGGCCGCACCAGACCCGGCTGCTCCGGGCCTGTCCGCTCCCAGCCTGGCAGCCGCTGCTCCGGGCCTGGCCGCACCAGACCCGGCTGCTCCGGGCCTGGCCGCTCCCAGCCTGGCAGTCGCTGCTCCGGGCCTGGCCGCACCAGACCCGGCTGCTCCGGGCCTGGCCGCTCCCAGCCTGGCAGCCGCTGCTCCTGGCCTGGCCGCACCAGACCCGGCTGCTCCGGGCCTGGCCTCTCCCAGCCTGGCACCCGCTGCTCCTGGCCTGGCCGCACCAGACCCGGCTGCTCCGGGACTGGCCGCTCCCAGCCTGGCAGCCGCTGCTCCTGGCCTGGCCGCACCAGACCCGGCTGCTCCGGGACTGGCCGCTCCCAGCCTGGCAGCCGCTGCTCCGGGCCTGGCCGCTCCCAGCCTGGCAGCCGCTGCTCCGGGCCTGGCCGCACCAGACCCGGCTGCTCCGGGCCTGGCCGCTCCCATACTGGCAGCCGCTGCTCCGGGCCTGGCCACACCAGACCCGGCTGCTCCGGGCCTGGCCGCTCCCAGCCTGGCAGCTGCTGCTCCGGGCCTTGCAAGTCAGTTCTTAGTGAAGAAAAGGTAGCTAAGATAAGGAAAATCCTTAATTCGAGTTAAGATAACATCAAACACTGTATGAATCCTATATTCATTACTTAAAGGAGACTAGAGTGGTAAATGTGTGTTATACAAGGCAGAATACCATTGAAATAGAGAAAGAAACACGTTCGGCAGCTTTGGAAAGCCGTACACTACACTGAAATGTAGTACTACACTCTATAACACAGTTGAGAGACAATGTTCCCTAGCTGCCTCAGTTCATAACAGAGTGTAGGAAGGTGTTTGATAAAGTAGGCAAAGCTTATACTTGGGCCAGAAGGCAGAATATAGGAAACTACATGAAAACATGAATAATTCAGTGAAAATGACTGTAAACAGATGAGAACTTGTTTAGAACAGCTGAAAGAGAATCTCCAAGTCAGTTCTTAGTGTAGAAAAGGTAGCTAAGATAAGGGAAATCCTTAATACCAGTTAAGATCCCATGAAACATTGTATGAATCCTATATTCTTTACTTAAAGGAAACTAGAGTGGTAAATGTGTGTTATACAATGCAGAATACCATTGAAATAGAGAAAGAAACACTTTCGGCAGTTTTGGAAAGGCTTACACTTCACTGAAATGTAGTACTACACTCTATAACACAGTTGAGAGACAATGTTCCCTAGCTGCCTCAGTTCATAACAGAGTGTAGGAAGGTGTTTGGTAAAGTGGCCAAAGCTTATACTTGGGCCAGAAGGCAGAATATAGGAAACTACATGAAAACATGAATAATTCAGTGAAAATGACTGTAAACAGATGAGAACTTGTTTAGAACAGCTGAAAGAGAATCTGCAACTCAGTTCTTAGTGTAGAAAAGGTAGCTAAGATAAGGAAAATCCTTAATTCGAGTTAAGATAACATCAAACACTGTATGAATCCTATATTCATTACTTAAAGGAGACTAGAGTGGTAAATGTGTGTTATACAAGGCAGAATACCATTGAAATAGATAAAGAAACAAGTTTGGCAGCTTTGGAAAGCCTTACACTTCACTGAAATGTAGTACTACACTCTATAACACAGTTGAGAGACAATGTTCCCTAGCTCCCTCAGTTCATAACAGTGTGTAGGAAGTTGTTTGATAAAGTGGTCAAAGCTTATACTTGGGCCAGAAGGCAGAATATAGGAAACTACATGAAAACATGAATAATTCAGTGAAAATGACTGTAAACAGATGAGAACTTGTTTAGAACAGCTGAAAGAGAATCTCCAAGTCAGTTCTTAGTGTAGAAAAGGTAGCTAAGATAAGGGAAATCCTTAATTCGAGTTAAGATAACATCAAACACTGTATGAATCCTATATTCATTACTTAAAGGAGACTAGAGTGGTAAATGTGTGTTATACAAGGCAGAATACCATTGAAATAGAGAAAGAAACAAGTTCGGCAGCTTTGGAAAGCCTTACACTTCACTGAAATGTAGTACTACACTCTATAACACAGTTGAGAGACAATGTTCCCTAGCTCCCTCAGTTCATAACAGTGTGTAGGAAGTTGTTTGATAAAGTGGCCAAAGCTTATACTTGGGCCAGAAGGCAGAATATAGGAAACTACATGAAAACATGAATAATTCAGTGAAAATGACTGTAAACAGATGAGAACTTGTTAAGAACTGCTGAAAGAGAATCTTCAAGTCAGTTCTTAGTGTAGAAAAGGTAGCTAAGATAAGGGAAATCCTTAATTCCAGTTAAGATCACATGAAACACTCTATTAATCCTATATTCTTTACTTAAAGGAGACTATAGTGGTAAATGTGTGTTATACAAGGCAGAGTACCATTGAAATAGAGAAACAAACACGTTCGGCAGCTTTGGAAAGCCTTACACTTCACTAAAATGTAGTACTACACTCTATAACACAGTTGAGAGACAATGTTCCAGAGCTGCCTCAGTTCATAACAGTTTGTAGGAAGTTGTTTGATAAAGTGGGCAAAGCTTATACTTGGGCCAGAAGGCAGAATATAGGAAACTACATGAAAACATGAATAATTCAGTGAAAATGACTGTAAACAGATGAGAACTTGTTTAAAACAGATGAAAGAGATTCTCCAAGTCAGTTCTTAGTGTAGAAAAGGTAGCTAAATCCGGGAAATCCTTAATTCGAGTTAAGATAACATCAAACACTGTATGAATCCTATATTGTTTACTTAAAGGAGACTAGAGTGGTAAATGTGTGTTATATAAGGCAGAATACCATTGAAATAGAGAAAGAAACACGTTTGGCAGCTTTGGAAATCCTTACACTTCACTGAAATGTAGTACTACACTCTATAACACAGTTGAGAGACAATGTTCCTAGCTCCCTCAGTTCATAACAGTGTGTAGGAAGTTGTTTGATAAAGTGGGCAAAGCTTATACTTGGGCCAGAAGGCAGAATATAGGAAACTACATGAAAACATGAATAATTCATTGAAAATGACTGTAAACACATGAGAACTTGTTTAGAACAGCTGAAAGAGAATCTACAAGTCAGTTCTTAGTGTAGAAAAGATAGCTAAGATCCGGGAAATCCTTAATAAGAGTTAAGATCACATGAAACACAGTATGAATCCTATATTCTTTACGAAAAGGAAACTAGAGTGGTAAATGTGTGTTATACAAGGCAGAATACCATTGAAATAGAGAAAGAAACACGTTCGGCAGCTTTGGAAAGTCTTACACTTCACTGAAATGTAGTACTACACTCTATAACACAGTTGAGAGACAATGTTCCCTAGCTGCCTCCGTTCATAACATAGTGTAGGAAGGTGTTTGATAAAGTAGGCAAAGCTTATACTTGGGCCAGAAGGCAGAATATAGTAAACTACATGAAAACATGAATAATTCAGTGAAAATGACTGTAAACAGATGAGAACTTGTTTAGAACAGCTGAAAGAGAAACTCCAAGTCAGTTCTTAGTGTAGAAAAGGTAGCTAAGATAAGGCAAATCCTTAATACCAGTTAAGATCCCATGAAACATTGTATGAATCCTATATTCTTTACTTAAAGGAAACTACAGTGGTAAATGTGTGTTATACAAGGCAGAATACCATTGAAATAGAGAAAGAAACACTTTCGGCAGCTTTGGAAAGGCTTACACTTCACTGAAATGTAGTACTACACTCTATAACACAGTTGAGAGACAATGTTCCCTAGCTGCCTCAGTTCATAACAGAGTGTAGGAAGGTGTTTGATAAAGTGGCCAAAGCTTATACTTGGGCCAGAAGGCAGAATAGAGGAAACTACATGAAAACATGAATAATTCAGTGAAAATGACTGTAAACAGATGAGAACTTGTTTAGAACAGCTGAAAGAGAATCTCCAAGTCAGTTCTTAGTGTAGAAAAGGTAGCTAAGATAAGGAAAATCCTTAATTCGAGTTAAGATAACATCAAACACTGTATGAATCCTATATTCACTACTTAAAGGAGACTAGAGTGGTAAATGTGTGTTATACAAGGCAGAATACCATTGAAATAGAGAAAGAAACACGTTCGGCAGCTTTGGAAAGCCTTACACTTCACTGAAATGTAGTACTACAGTCTATAACACAGTTGAGAGACAATGTTCCCTAGCTCCCTCAGTTCATAACAGTGTGTAGGAAGTTGTTTGATAAGGTGGGCAAAGCTTATACTTGGGCCAGAAGGCAGAATATAGGAAACTACATGAAAACATGAATAATTCATTGAAAATGACTGTAAACAGATGAGAATTTGTTTAGAACAGCTGAAAGAGAATCTCCAAGTCAGTTCTTAGTGTAGAAAAGGTAGCTAAGATAAGGGAAATCCTTAATTCCAGTTAAGATCACATGAAACACTCTATGAATCCTATATTCTTTACTTAAAGGAGACTAGAGTGGTAAATGTGTGTTATACAAGGCAGAATACCATTGAAATAGAGAAACAAACAAGTTCGGCAGCTTTGGAAAGCCTTACACTTCACTGAAATGTAGTACTACACTCTATAACACAGTTGAGAGACAATGTTCCCGAGCTGCCTCAGTTCATAACAGTGTGTAGGAAGTTGTTTGATAAAGTGGGCAAAGCTTATACTTGGGCCAGAAGGCAGAATATAGGAAACTACATGAAAACATGAATAATTCAGTGAAAATGACTGTAAACAGAAGAGAACTTGTTTAGAACAACTGAAAGAGAATCTCCAAGTCAGTTCTTAGTGTAGAAAAGGTAGTTAAGATAAGGAAAATCCTTAATTCGAGTTAAGATAACATCAAACACTGTATGAATCCTATATTCATTACTTAAAGGAGACTAGAGTGGTAAATGTGTGTTATACAAGGCAGAATACCATTGAAATAGAGAAAGAAACAAGTTCGGCAGCGTTGGAAAGCCTTACACTTCACTGAAATGTAGTACTACACTCTATAACACAGTTGAGAGACAATGTTCCCTAGCTCCCTCAGTTCATAACAGTGTGTAGGAAGTGGTTTGATAAAGTGGCCAAAGCTTATACTTGGGCCAGAAGGCAGAATATAGGAAACTACATGAAAACATGAATAATTCAGTGAAAATGACTGTAAACAGATGAGAACTTGTTTAGAACAGCTGAAAGAAAATCTCCAAGTCAGTTCTTAGTGTAGAAAAGGTAGCTAAGATAAGGAAAATCCTTAATTCGAGTTAAGATAACATCAAACACTGTATGAATCATATATTCATTACTTAAAGGAGACTAGAGTGGTAAATGTGTGTTATACAAGGCAGAATAACCATTGAAATAGAGAAAGAAACACGTTCGGCAGCTTTGGAAAGCCTTACACTTCACTGAAATGTAGTACTACACTCTATAACACAGTTCAGAGACAATGTTCCCTAGCTCCCTCAGTTCATAACAGTGTGTAGGAAGTTGTTTGATAAAGTGGCCAAAGCTTATACTTGGGCCAGAAGGCAGAATAAAGGAAACTACATGAAAACATGAATAATTCAGTGAAAATGACTGTAAACAGATGAGAACTTGTTTAGAACTGCTGAAAGAGAATCTCCAAGTCAGTTCTTAGTGTAGAAAAGGTCGCTAAGATAAGGGAAATCCTTAATTCCAGTTAAGATCACATGAAACACTCTATTAATCCTATATTCTTTACTTAAAGGAGACTAGAGTGGTAAATGTGTGTTATACAAGGCAGAATACCATTAAAATAGAGAAACAAACACGTTCGGCAGCTTTGGAAAGCCTTACACTTCACTGAAATGTAGTACTACACTCTATAACACAGTTGAGAGACAATGTTCCCGAGCTGCCTCAGTTCATAACAGTGTGTAGGAAGTTGTTTGATAAAGTGGGCAAAGCTTATACTTGGGCCAGAAGGCAGAATATAGGAAACTACATGAAAACATAAATAATTCAGTGAAAATGACTGTAAACAGATGAGAACTTGTTTAGAACAGATGAAAAATATTCTCCAAGTCAGTTCTTTGTGTAGAAAAGGTAGCTAAGATAAGGAAAATCCTTAATTCGAGGTAAGATAACATCAAACACTGTATGAATCCTATATTCATTACTTAAAGGAGACTAGAGTGGTAAATGTGTGTTATACAAGGCAGAATACCATTGAAATAGAGAAAGAAACAAGTTCGGTAGCTTTGGAAAGCCTTACACTTCACTGAAATGTAGTACTACACTCTATAACACAGTTGAGAGACAATGTTCCCTAGCTTCCTCAGTTCATAACAGTGTGTAGGAAGTTGTTTGATAAAGTTGCCAAAGCTTATACTTGGGCCAGAAGGCAGAATATAGGAAACTACATGAAAACATGAATAATTCAGTGAAAATGACTGTAAACAGATGAGAACTTGTTTAGAACAGCTGAAAGAGAAACTCCAAGTCAGTTCTTAGTGTAAAAAAGGTAGCTAAGATAAGGGAAATCCTTAATACCAGTTAAGATCCCATGAAACATTGTATGAATCCTATATTCTTTACTTAAAGGAAACTAGAGTGGTAAATGTGTGTTATACAAGGCAGAATACCATTGAAATAGAGAAAGAAACACTTTCGGCAGCTTTGGAAAGGCTTACACTTCACTGAAATGTAGTACTACACTCTATAACACAGTTGAGAGACAATGTTCCCTAGCTGCCTCAGTTCATAACAGTGTGTAGGAAGTGGTTTGATAAAGTGGGCAAAGGTTATACTTGTGCCAGAAGGCAGAATATAGGAAACTACATGAAAACATGAATAATTCAGTGAAAATGACTGTAAACAGATGAGAACTTGTTTAGAACAGCTGAAAGAGAATCTCCAAGTCAGTTCTTAGTGTAGAAAAGGTAGCTAAGATAAGGAAAATCCTTAATTCGAGTTAAGATAACATCAAACACTGTATGAATCCTATATTCATTACTTAAAGGAGACTAGAGTGGTAAATGTGTGTTATACAAGGCAGAATACCATTGAAATAGAGAAAGAAACACGTTCGGCAGCTTTGGAAAGGCGTACACTACACTGAAATGTAGTACTACACTCTATAACACAGTTCAGAGACAATGTTCCCTAGCTCCCTCAGTTCATAACAGTGTGTAGGAAGTTGTTTGATAAGGTGGGCAAAGCTGATACTTGGGCCAGAAGGCAGAATATAGGAAACTACATGAAAACATGAATAATTCATTGAAAATGACTGTAAACAGATGAGAACTTGTTTAGAACAGCTGAAAGAGAATCTCCAAGTCAGTTATTAGTGTAGAAAAGGTAGCTAAGATCCGGGAAATCCTTAATTCGAGTTAAGATCACATGAAACACTGTATGAATCCTATATTCTTTACTTAAAGGAAACTAGAGTGGTAAATGTGTGTTATACAAGGCAGAATACCATTGAAATAGAGAAAGAAACAAGTTCGGCAGTTTTGGAAAGCCTTACACTTCACTGAAATGTAGTACTACACTCTATAACACAGTTGAGAGACAATGTTCCCTAGCTTCCTCAGTTCATAACAGTGTGTAGGAAGTTGTTTGATAAAGTTGCCAAAGCTTATACTTGGGCCAGAAGGCAGAATATAGGAAACTACATGAAAACATGAATAATTCAGTGAAAATGACTGTAAACAGATGAGAACTTGTTTAGAACAGCTGAAAGAGAAACTCCAAGTCAGTTCTTAGTGTAAAAAAGGTAGCTAAGATAAGGGAAATCCTTAATACCAGTTAAGATCCCATGAAACATTGTATGAATCCTATATTCTTTACTTAAAGGAAACTAGAGTGGTAAATGTGTGTTATACAAGGCAGAATACCATTGAAATAGAGAAAGAAACACTTTCGGCAGCTGTGGAAAGGCTTACACTTCACTGAAATGTAGTACTACACTCTATAACACAGTTGAGAGACAATGTTCCCTAGCTGCCTCAGTTCATAACAGAGTGTAGGAAGGTGTTTGATAAAGTGGGCAAAGCTTATACTTGGGCCAGAAGGCAGAATATAGGAAACTACATGAAAACATGAATAATTCAGTGAAAATGACTGTAAACAGATGAGAACTTGTTTAGAACACCTGAAAGAGAATCTCCAAGTCAGTTCTTAGTGTAGAAAAGGTAGCTAAGATAAGGAAAATCCTTAATTCGAGTTAAGATAACATCAAACACTGTATGAATCCTATATTCATTACTTAAAGGAGACTAGAGTGGTAAATGTGTGTTATACAAGGCAGAATACCATTGAAATAGAGAAAGAAACACGTTCGGCAGCTTTGGAAAGCCGTACACTACACTGAAATGTAGTACTACACTCTATAACACAGTTCAGAGACAATGTTCCCTAGCTCCCTCAGTTCATAACAGTGTGTAGGAAGTTGTTTGATAAGGTGGGCAAAGCTTATACTTGGGCCAGAAGGCAGAATATAGGAAACTACATGAAAACATGAATAATTCATTGAAAATGACTGTAAACAGATGAGAACTTGTTTAGAACAGCTGAAAGAGAATCTCCAAGTCAGTTCTTAGTGTAGAAAAGGTAGCTAAGATCCGGGAAATCCTTAATTCGAGTTAAGATAACATCAAACACTGTATGAATCCTATATTCATTACTTAAAGGAGACTAGAGTGGTAAATGTGTGTTATACAAGGCAGAATACCATTGAAATAGAGAAAGAAACACGTTCGGCAGCTTTGGAAAGCCGTACACTACACTGAAATGTAGTACTACACTCTATAACACAGTTCAGAGACAATGTTCCCTAGCTCCCTCAGTTCATAACAGTGTGTAGGAAGTTGTTTGTTAAGGTGGGCAAAGCTTATACTTGGGCCAGAAGGCAGAATATAGGAAACTACATGAAAACATGAATAATTCATTGAAAATGACTGTAAACAGATGAGAACTTGTTTAGAACAGCTGAAAGAGAATCTCCAAGTCAGTTCTTAGTGTAGAAAAGGTAGCTAAGATCCGGGAAATCCTTAATTCGAGTTAAGATCACATGAAACACTGTATGAATCCTATATTCTTTACTTAAAGGAAACTAGAGTGGTAAATGTGTGTTATACAAGGCAGAATACCATTGAAATAGAGAAAGAAACAAGTTCGGCAGCTTTGGAAAGCCTTACACTTCACTGAAATGTAGTACTACACTCTATAACACAGTTGAGAGACAATGTTCCCTAGCTTCCTCAGTTCATAACAGTGTGTAGGAAGTTGTTTGATAAAGTTGCCAAAGCTTATACTTGGGCCAGAAGGCAGAATATAGGAAACTACATGAAAACATGAATAATTCAGTGAAAATGACTGTAAACAGATGAGAACTTGTTTAGAACAGCTGAAAGAGAAACTCCAAGTCAGTTCTTAGTGTAAAAAAGGTAGCTAAGATAAGGGAAATCCTTAATACCAGTTAAGATCCCATGAAACATTGTATGAATCCTATATTCTTTACTTAAAGGAAACTAGAGTGGTAAATGTTTGTTATACAAGGCAGAATACCATTGAAATAGAGAAAGAAACACTTTCGGCAGCTGTGGAAAGGCTTACACTTCACTGAAATGTAGTACTACACTCTATAACACAGTTGAGAGACAATGTTCCCGAGCTGCCTCAGTTCATAACAGAGTGTAGGAAGGTGTTTGATAAAGTGGGCAAAGCTTATACTTGGGCCAGAAGGCAGAATATAGGAAACTACATGAAAACATGAATAATTCAGTGAAAATGACTGTAAACAGATGAGAACTTGTTTAGAACAGCTGAAAGAGAATCTCCAAGTCAGTTCTTAGTGTAGAAAAGGTAGCTAAGATAAGGAAAATCCTTAATTCGAGTTAAGATCACATGAAACACTGTATGAATCCTATATTCATTACTTAAAGGAGACTAGAGTGGTAAATGTGTGTTATACAAGGCAGAATACCATTGAAATAGAGAAAGAAACACGTTCGGCAGCTTTGGAAAGCCGTACACTACACTGAAATGTAGTACTACACTCTATAACACAGTTGAGAGACAATGTTCCCTAGCTTCCTCAGTTCATAACAGTGTGTAGGAAGTTGTTTGATAAGGTGGGCAAAGCTTATACTTGGGCCAGAAGGCAGAATATAGGAAACTACATGAAAACATGAATAATTCATTGAAAATGACTGTAAACAGATGAGAACTTGTTTAGAACAGCTGAAAGAGAATCTCCAAGTCAGTTCTTAGTGTAGAAAAGGTAGCTAAGATCCGGGAAATCCTTAATTCGAGTTAAGATCACATGAAACACTGTATGAATCCTATATTCTTTACTTAAAGGAAACTAGAGTGGTAAATGTGTGTTATACAAGGCAGAATACCATTGAAATAGAGAAAGAAACAAGTTCGGCAGCTTTGGAAAGCCTTACACTTCACTGAAATGTAGTACTACACTCTATAACACAGTTGAGAGACAATGTTCCCTAGCTTCCTCAGTTCATAACAGTGTGTAGGAAGTTGTTTGATAAAGTTGCCAAAGCTTATACTTGGGCCAGAAGGCAGAATATAGGAAACTACATGAAAACATGAATAATTCAGTGAAAATGACTGTAAACAGATGAGAACTTGTTTAGAACAGCTGAAAGAGAAACTCCAAGTCAGTTCTTAGTGTAAAAAAGGTAGCTAAGATAAGGGAAATCCTTAATACCAGTTAAGATCCCATGAAACATTGTATGAATCCTATATTCTTTACTTAAAGGAAACTAGAGTGGTAAATGTGTGTTATACAAGGCAGAATACCATTGAAATAGAGAAAGAAACACTTTCGGCAGCTGTGGAAAGGCTTACACTTCACTGAAATGTAGTACTACACTCTATAACACAGTTGAGAGACAATGTTCCCTAGCTGCCTCAGTTCATAACAGAGTGTAGGAAGGTGTTTGATAAAGTGGGCAAAGCTTATACTTGGGCCAGAAGTCAGAATATAGGAAACTACATGAAAACATGAATAATTCAGTGAAAATGACTGTAAACAGATGAGAACTTGTTTAGAACAGCTGAAAGAGAATCTCCAAGTCAGTTCTTAGTGTAGAAAAGGTAGCTAAGATAAGGAAAATCCTTAATTCGAGTTAAGATAACATCAAACACTGTATGAATCCTATATTCATTACTTAAAGGAGACTAGAGTGGTAAATGTGTGTTATACAAGGCAGAATACCATTGAAATAGAGAAAGAAACACGTTCGGCAGCTTTGGAAAGCCGTACACTACACTGAAATGTAGTACTACACTCTATAACACAGTTCAGAGACAATGTTCCCTAGCTCCCTCAGTTCATAACAGTGTGTAGGAAGTTGTTTGATAAGGTGGGCAAAGCTTATACTTGGGCCAGAAGGCAGAATATAGGAAACTACATGAAAACATGAATAATTCATTGAAAATGACTGTAAACAGATGAGAACTTGTTTAGAACAGCTGAAAGAGAATCTCCAAGTCAGTTATTAGTGTAGAAAAGGTAGCTAAGATCCGGGAAATCCTTAATTCGAGTTAAGATCACATGAAACACTGTATGAATCCTATATTCTTTACTTAAAGGAAACTAGAGTGGTAAATGTGTGTTATACAAGGCAGAATACCATTGAAATAGAGAAAGAAACAAGTTCGGCAGTTTTGGAAAGCCTTACACTTCACTGAAATGTAGTACTACACTCTATAACACAGTTGAGAGACAATGTTCCCTAGCTTCCTCAGTTCATAACAGTGTGTAGGAAGTTGTTTGATAAAGTTGCCAAAGCTTATACTTGGGCCAGAAGGCAGAATATAGGAAACTACATGAAAACATGAATAATTCAGTGAAAATGACTGTAAACAGATGAGAACTTGTTTAGAACAGCTGAAAGAGAAACTCCAAGTCAGTTCTTAGTGTAAAAAAGGTAGCTAAGATAAGGGAAATCCTTAATACCAGTTAAGATCCCATGAAACATTGTATGAATCCTATATTCTTTACTTAAAGGAAACTAGAGTGGTAAATGTGTGTTATACAAGGCAGAATACCATTGAAATAGAGAAAGAAACACTTTCGGCAGCTGTGGAAAGGCTTACACTTCACTGAAATGTAGTACTACACTCTATAACACAGTTGAGAGACAATGTTCCCTAGCTGCCTCAGTTCATAACAGAGTGTAGGAAGGTGTTTGATAAAGTGGGCAAAGCTTATACTTGGGCCAGAAGGCAGAATATAGGAAACTACATGAAAACATGAATAATTCAGTGAAAATGACTGTAAACAGATAAGAACTTGTTTAGAACACCTGAAAGAGAATCTCCAAGTCAGTTCTTAGTGTAGAAAAGGTAGCTAAGATAAGGAAAATCCTTAATTCGAGTTAAGATAACATCAAACACTGTATGAATCCTATATTCATTACTTAAAGGAGACTAGAGTGGTAAATGTGTGTTATACAAGGCAGAATACCATTGAAATAGAGAAAGAAACACGTTCGGCAGCTTTGGAAAGCCGTACACTACACTGAAATGTAGTACTACACTCTATAACACAGTTCAGAGACAATGTTCCCTAGCTCCCTCAGTTCATAACAGTGTGTAGGAAGTTGTTTGATAAGGTGGGCAAAGCTTATACTTGGGCCAGAAGGCAGAATATAGGAAACTACATGAAAACATGAATAATTCATTGAAAATGACTGTAAACAGATGAGAACTTGTTTAGAACAGCTGAAAGAGAATCTCCAAGTCAGTTCTTAGTGTAGAAAAGGTAGCTAAGATCCGGGAAATCCTTAATTCGAGTTAAGATAACATCAAACACTGTATGAATCCTATATTCATTACTTAAAGGAGACTAGAGTGGTAAATGTGTGTTATACAAGGCAGAATACCATTGAAATAGAGAAAGAAACACGTTCGGCAGCTTTGGAAATCCGTACACTACACTGAAATGTAGTACTACACTCTATAACACAGTTCAGAGACAATGTTCCCTAGCTCCCTCAGTTCATAACAGTGTGTAGGAAGTTGTTTGTTAAGGTGGGCAAAGCTTATACTTGGGCCAGAAGGCAGAATATAGGAAACTACATGAAAACATGAATAATTCATTGAAAATGACTGTAAACAGATGAGAACTTGTTTAGAACAGCTGAAAGAGAATCTCCAAGTCAGTTCTTAGTGTAGAAAAGGTAGCTAAGATCCGGGAAATCCTTAATTCGAGTTAAGATCACATGAAACACTGTATGAATCCTATATTCTTTACTTAAAGGAAACTAGAGTGGTAAATGTGTGTTATACAAGGCAGAATACCATTGAAATAGAGAAAGAAACAAGTTCGGCAGCTTTGGAAAGCCTTACACTTCACTGAAATGTAGTACTACACTCTATAACACAGTTGAGAGACAATGTTCCCTAGCTTCCTCAGTTCATAACAGTGTGTAGGAAGTTGTTTGATAAAGTTGCCAAAGCTTATACTTGGGCCAGAAGGCAGAATATAGGAAACTACATGAAAACATGAATAATTCAGTGAAAATGACTGTAAACAGATGAGAACTTGTTTAGAACAGCTGAAAGAGAAACTCCAAGTCAGTTCTTAGTGTAAAAAAGGTAGCTAAGATAAGGGAAATCCTTAATACCAGTTAAGATCCCATGAAACATTGTATGAATCCTATATTCTTTACTTAAAGGAAACTAGAGTGGTAAATGTGTGTTATACAAGGCAGAATACCATTGAAATAGAGAAAGAAACACTTTCGGCAGCTGTGGAAAGGCTTACACTTCACTGAAATGTAGTACTACACTCTATAACACAGTTGAGAGACAATGTTCCCTAGCTGCCTCAGTTCATAACAGAGTGTAGGAAGGTGTTTGATAAAGTGGGCAAAGCTTATACTTGGGCCAGAAGTCAGAATATAGGAAACTACATGAAAACATGAATAATTCAGTGAAAATGACTGTAAACAGATGAGAACTTGTTTAGAACAGCTGAAAGAGAATCTCCAAGTCAGTTCTTAGTGTAGAAAAGGTAGCTAAGATAAGGAAAATCCTTAATTCGAGTTAAGATAACATCAAACACTGTATGAATCCTATATTCATTACTTAAAGGAGACTAGAGTGGTAAATGTGTGTTATACAAGGCAGAATACCATTGAAATAGAGAAAGAAACACGTTCGGCAGCTTTGGAAAGCCGTACACTACACTGAAATGTAGTACTACACTCTATAACACAGTTCAGAGACAATGTTCCCTAGCTCCCTCAGTTCATAACAGTGTGTAGGAAGTTGTTTGATAAGGTGGGCAAAGCTTATACTTGGGCCAGAAGGCAGAATATAGGAAACTACATGAAAACATGAATAATTCATTGAAAATGACTGTAAACAGATGAGAACTTGTTTAGAACAGCTGAAAGAGAATCTCCAAGTCAGTTCTTAGTGTAGAAAAGGTAGCTAAGATCCGGGAAATCCTTAATTCGAGTTAAGATAACATCAAACACTGTATGAATCCTATATTCATTACTTAAAGGAGACTAGAGTGGTAAATGTGTGTTATACAAGGCAGAATACCATTGAAATAGAGAAAGAAACACGTTCGGCAGCTTTGGAAAGCCGTACACTACACTGAAATGTAGTACTACACTCTATAACACAGTTCAGAGACAATGTTCCCTAGCTCCCTCAGTTCATAACAGTGTGTAGGAAGTTGTTTGATTAGGTGGGCAAAGCTTATACTTGGGCCAGAAGGCAGAATATAGGAAACTACATGAAAACATGAATAATTCATTGAAAATGACTGTAAACAGATGAGAACTTGTTTAGAACAGCTGAAAGAGAATCTCCAAGTCAGTTCTTAGTGTAGAAAAGGTAGCTAAGATCCGGGAAATCCTTAATTCGAGTTAAGATCACATGAAACACTGTATGAATCCTATATTCTTTACTTAAAGGAAACTAGAGTGGTAAATGTGTGTTATACAAGGCAGAATACCATTGAAATAGAGAAAGAAACAAGTTCGGCAGCTTTGGAAAGCCTTACACTTCACTGAAATGTAGTACTACACTCTATAACACAGTTGAGAGACAATGTTCCCTAGCTTCCTCAGTTCATAACAGTGTGTAGGAAGTTGTTTGATAAAGTTGCCAAAGCTTATACTTGGGCCAGAAGGCAGAATATAGGAAACTACATGAAAACATGAATAATTCAGTGAAAATGACTGTAAACAGATGAGAACTTGTTTAGAACAGCTGAAAGAGAAACTCCAAGTCAGTTCTTAGTGTAAAAAAGGTAGCTAAGATAAGGGAAATCCTTAATACCAGTTAAGATCCCATGAAACATTGTATGAATCCTATATTCTTTACTTAAAGGAAACTAGAGTGGTAAATGTGTGTTATACAAGGCAGAATACCATTGAAATAGAGAAAGAAACACTTTCGGCAGCTGTGGAAAGGCTTACACTTCACTGAAATGTAGTACTACACTCTATAACACAGTTGAGAGACAATGTTCCCTAGCTGCCTCAGTTCATAACAGAGTGTAGGAAGGTGTTTGATAAAGTGGGCAAAGCTTATACTTGGGCCAGAAGGCAGAATATAGGAAACTACATGAAAACATGAATAATTCAGTGAAAATGACTGTAAACAGATGAGAACTTGTTTAGAACAGCTGAAAGAGAATCTCCAAGTCAGTTCTTAGTGTAGAAAAGGTAGCTAAGATAAGGAAAATCCTTAATTCGAGTTAAGATAACATCAAACACTGTATGAATCCTATATTCATTACTTAAAGGAGACTAGAGTGGTAAATGTGTGTTATACAAGGCAGAATACCATTGAAATAGAGAAAGAAACACGTTCGGCAGCTTTGGAAAGCCGTACACTACACTGAAATGTAGTACTACACTCTATAAAACAGTTCAGAGACAATGTTCCCTAGCTCCCTCAGTTCATAACAGTGTGTAGGAAGTTGTTTGATAAGGTGGGCAAAGCTTATACTTGGGCCAGAAGGCAGAATATAGGAAACTACATGAAAACATGAATAATTCATTGAAAATGACTGTAAACAGATGAGAACTTGTTTAGAACAGCTGAAAGAGAATCTCCAAGTCAGTTCTTAGTGTAGAAAAGGTAGCTAAGATCCGGGAAATCCTTAATTCGAGTTAAGATCACATGAAACACTGTATGAATCCTATATTCTTTACTTAAAGGAAACTAGAGTGGTAAATGTGTGTTATACAAGGCAGAATACCATTGAAATAGAGAAAGAAACAAGTTCGGCAGCTTTGGAAAGCCTTACACTTCACTGAAATGTAGTACTACACTCTATAACACAGTTGAGAGACAATGTTCCCTAGCTTCCTCAGTTCATAACAGTGTGTAGGAAGTTGTTTGATAAAGTTGCCAAAGCTTATACTTGGGCCAGAAGGCAGAATATAGGAAACTACATGAAAACATGAATAATTCAGTGAAAATGACTGTAAACAGATGAGAACTTGTTTAGAACAGCTGAAAGAGAAACTCCAAGTCAGTTCTTAGTGTAAAAAAGGTAGCTAAGATAAGGGAAATCCTTAATACCAGTTAAGATCCCATGAAACATTGTATGAATCCTATATTCTTTACTTAAAGGAAACTAGAGTGGTAAATGTGTGTTATACAAGGCAGAATACCATTGAAATAGAGAAAGAAACACTTTCGGCAGCTGTGGAAAGGCTTAAACTTCACAGAAATGTAGTACTACACTCTATAACACAGTTGAGAGACAATGTTCCCTAGCTGCCTCAGTTCATAACAGAGTGTAGGAAGGTGTTTGATAAAGTGGGCAAAGCTTATACTTGGGCCAGAAGGCAGAATATAGGAAACTACATGAAAACATGAATAATTCAGTGAAAATGACTGTAAACAGATGAGAACTTGTTTAGAACAGCTGAAAGAGAATCTCCAAGTCAGTTCTTAGTGTAGAAAAGGTAGCTAAGATAAGGAAAATCCTTAATTCGAGTTAAGATAACATCAAACACTGTATGAATCCTATATTCATTACTTAAAGGAGACTAGAGTGGTAAATGTGTGTTATACAAGGCAGAATACCATTGAAATAGAGAAAGAAACACGTTCGGCAGCTTTGGAAAGCCGTACACTACACTGAAATGTAGTACTACACTCTATAACACAGTTCAGAAACAATGTTCCCTAGCTCCCTCAGTTCATAACAGTGTGTAGGAAGTTGTTTGATAAGGTGGGCAAAGCTTATACTTGGGCCAGAAGGCAGAATATAGGAAACTACATGAAAACATGAATAATTCATTGAAAATGACTGTAAACAGATGAGAACTTGTTTAGAACAGCTGAAAGAGAATCTCCAAGTCAGTTCTTAGTGTAGAAAAGGTAGCTAAGATCCGGGAAATCCTTAATTCGAGTTAAGATCACATGAAACACTGTATGAATCCTATATTCTTTACTTAAAGGAAACTAGAGTGGTAAATGTGTGTTATACAAGGCAGAATACCATTGAAATAGAGAAAGAAACAAGTTCGGCAGCTTTGGAAAGCCTTACACTTCACTGAAATGTAGTACTACACTCTATAACACAGTTGAGAGACAATGTTCCCTAGCTTCCTCAGTTCATAACAGTGTGTAGGAAGTTGTTTGATAAAGTTGCCAAAGCTTATACTTGGGCCAGAAGGCAGAATATAGGAAACTACATGAAAACATGAATAATTCAGTGAAAATGACTGTAAACAGATGAGAACTTGTTTAGAACAGCTGAAAGAGAAACTCCAAGTCAGTTCTTAGTGTAAAAAAGGTAGCTAAGATAAGGGAAATCCTTAATACCAGTTAAGATCCCATGAAACATTGTATGAATCCTATATTCTTTACTTAAAGGAAACTAGAGTGGTAAATGTGTGTTATACAAGGCAGAATACCATTGAAATAGAGAAAGAAACACTTTCGGCAGCTGTGGAAAGGCTTACACTTCACTGAAATGTAGTACTACACTCTATAACACAGTTGAGAGACAATGTTCCCTAGCTGCCTCAGTTCATAACAGAGTGTAGGAAGGTTTTTGATAAAGTGGGCAAAGCTTATACTTGGGCCAGAAGGCAGAATATAGGAAACTACATGAAAACATGAATAATTCAGTGAAAATGACTGTAAACAGATGAGAACTTGTTTAGAACAGCTGAAAGAGAATCTCCAAGTCAGTTCTTAGTGTAGAAAAGGTAGCTAAGATAAGGAAAATCCTTAATTCGAGTTAAGATAACATCAAACACTGTATGAATCCTATATTCATTACTTAAAGGAGACTAGAGTGGTAAATGTGTGTTATACAAGGCAGAATACCATTGAAATAGAGAAAGAAACAAGTTCGGCAGCTTTGGAAAGCCTTACACTTCACTGAAATGTAGTACTACACTCTATAACACAGTTGAGAGACAATGTTCCCTAGCTCCCTCAGTTCATAACAGTGTGTAGGAAGTGCTTTGATAAAGTGGCCAAAGCTTATACTTGGGCCAGAAGGCAGAATATAGGAAACTACATGAAAACATGAATAATTCAGTGAAAATGACTGTAAACAGATGAGAACTTGTTTAGAACAGCTGAAAGAAAATCTCCAAGTCAGTTCTTAGTGTAGAAAAGGTAGCTAAGATAAGGAAAATCCTTAATTCGAGTTAAGATAACATCAAACACTGTATGAATCATATATTCATTACTTAAAGGAGACTAGAGTGGTAAATGTGTGTTATACAAGGCAGAATACCATTGAAATAGAGAAAGAAACAGGTTCGGCAGCTTTGGAAAGCCTTACACTACACTGAAATGTAGTACTACACTCTATAACACAGTTGAGAGACAATGTTCCCTAGCTCCCTCAGTTCATAACAGTGTGTAGGAAGTTGTTTGATAAGGTGGACAAAGCTTATACTTGGGCCAGAAGGCAGAATATAGGAAACTACATGAAAACATGAATAATTCATTGAAAATGACTGTAAACAGATGAGAACTTGTTTAGAAAAGCTGAAAGAGAATCTCCAAGTCAGTTCTTAGTGTAGAAAAGGTAGCTAAGATAAGGGAAATCCTTAATTCCAGTTAAGATCACATGAAACACTCTATGAATCCTATATTCTTTACTTAAAGGAGAATAGAGAGGTAAATGTGTGTTATACAAGGCAGAATACCATTGAAATAGAGAAAGAAACACGTTCGGCAGCTTTGGAAAGCCGTACACTACACTGAAATGTAGTACTACACTCTATAACACAGTTCAGAGACAATGTTCCCTAGCTCCCTCAGTTCATAACAGTGTGTAGGAAGTTGTTTGTTAAGGTGGGCAAAGCTTATATTTGGGCCAGAAGGCAGAATATAGGAAACTACATGAAAACATGAATAATTCATTGAAAATGACTGTAAACAGATGAGAACTTGTTTAGAACAGCTGAAAGAGAATCTGCAAGTCAGTTCTTAGTGTAGAAAAGGTAGCTAAGATCCGGGAAATCCTTAATTCGAGTTAAGATCACATGAAACACTGTATGAATCCTATATTCTTTACTTAAACGAAACTAGAGTGGTAAATGTGTGTTATACAAGGCAGAATACCATTGAAATAGAGAAAGAAACAAGTTCGGCAGCTTTGGAAAGCCTTACACTTCACTGAAATGTAGTACTACACTCTATAACACAGTTGAGAGACAATGTTCCCTAGCTTCCTCAGTTCATAACAGTGTGTAGGAAGTTGTTTGATAAAGTTTCCAAATCTTATACTTGGGCCAGAAGGCAGAATATAGGAAACTACATGAAAACATGAATAATTCAGTGAAAATGACTGTAAACAGATGAGAACTTGTTTAGAACAGCTGAAAGAGAAACTCCAAGTCAGTTCTTAGTGTAAAAAAGGTAGCTAAGATAAGGGAAATCCTTAATACCAGTTAAGATCCCATGAAACATTGTATGAATCCTATATTCTTTACTTAAAGGAAACTAGAGTGGTAAATGTGTGTTATACAAGGCAGAATACCATTGAAATAGAGAAAGAAACACTTTCGGCAGCTGTGGAAAGGCTTACACTTCACTGAAATGTAGTACTACACTCTATAACACAGTTGAGAGACAATGTTCCCTAGCTGCCTCAGTTCATAACAGAGTGTAGGAAGGTTTTTGATAAAGTGGGCAAAGCTTATACTTGGGCCAGAAGGCAGAATATAGGAAACTACATGAAAACATGAATAATTCAGTGAAAATGACTGTAAACAGATGAGAACTTGTTTAGAACAGCTGAAAGAGAATCTCCAAGTCAGTTCTTAGTGTAGAAAAGGTAGCTAAGATAAGGAAAATCCTTAATTCGAGTTAAGATAACATCAAACACTGTATGAATCCTATATTCATTACTTAAAGGAGACTAGAGTGGTAAATGTGTGTTATACAAGGCAGAATACCATTGAAATAGAGAAAGAAACAAGTTCGGCAGCTTTGGAAAGCCTTACACTTCACTGAAATGTAGTACTACACTCTATAATACAGTTGAGAGACAATGTTCCCTAGCTCCCTCAGTTCATAACAGTGTGTAGGAAGTGGTTTGATAAAGTGGCCAAAGCTTATACTTGGGCCAGAAGGCAGAATATAGGAAACTACATGAAAACATGAATAATTCAGTGAAAATGACTGTAAACAGATGAGAACTTGTTTAGAACAGCTGAAAGAAAATCTCCAAGTCAGTTCTTAGTGTAGAAAAGGTAGCTAAGATAAGGAAAATCCTTAATTCGAGTTAAGATAACATCAAACACTGTATGAATCATATATTCATTACTTAAAGGAGACTAGTGTGGTAAATGTGTGTTATACAAGGCAGAATACCATTGAAATAGAGAAAGAAACACGTTCGGCAGCTTTGGAAAGCCTTACACTACACTGAAATGTAGTACTACACTCTATAACACAGTTGAGAGACAATGTTCCCTAGCTCCCTCAGTTCATAACAGTGTGTAGGAAGTTGTTTGATAAGGTGGACAAAGCTTATACTTGGGCCAGAAGGCAGAATATAGGAAACTACATGAAAACATGAATAATTCATTGAAAATGACTGTAAACAGATGAGAACTTGTTTAGAAAAGCTGAAAGAGAATCTCCAAGTCAGTTCTTAGTGTAGAAAAGGTAGCTAAGATAAGGGAAATCCTTAATTCCAGTTAAGATCACATGAAACACTCTATGAATCCTATATTCTTTACTTAAAGGAGAATAGAGAGGTAAATGTGTGTTATACAAGGCAGAATACCATTGAAATAGAGAAACAAACACGTTCGGCAGCTTTGGAAAGCCTTACACTTCACTGAAATGTAGTACTACACTCTATAACACAGTTGAGAGACAATGTTCCCGAGCTGCCTCAGTTCATAACAGTGTGTAGGAAGTTGTTTGATAAAGTGGGCAAAGCTTATACTTGGGCCAGAAGGCAGAATATAGGAAACTACATGAAAATATGAATAATTCATTGAAAATGACTGTAAACACATGAGAACTTGTTTAGAACAGCTGAAAGAGAATCTCCAAGTCAGTTCTTAGTGTAGAAAAGGTAGCTAAGATCCGGGAAATCCTTAATTCGAGTTAAGATCACATGAAACACTGTATGAATCCTATATTCTTTACTTAAAGGAAACTAGAGTGGTAAATGTGTGTTATACAAGGCAGAATACCATTGAAATAGAGAAAGAAACACGTTCGGCAGCTTTGGAAAGGCTTACACTTCACTGAAACGTAGTACTACAGTCTATAACACAGTTGAGAGACAATGTTCCCTAGCTGCCTCAGTTCATAACAGAGTGTAGGAAGGTGTTTGATAAAGTAGGCAAAGCTTATACTTGGGCCAGAAGGCAGAATATAGGAAACTACATGAAAACATGAATAATTCAGTGAAAATGACTGTAAACAGATGAGAACTTGTTTAGAACAGCTGAAAGAGAATCTCCAAGTCAATTCTTAGTGTAGAAAAGGTAGCTAAGATAAGGAAAATCCTTAATTCGAGTTAAGATAACATCAAACACTGTATGAATCCTATATTCATTACTTAAAGGAGACTAGAGTGGTAAATGAGTGTTATACAAGGCAGAATACCATTGAAATAGAGAAAGAAACAAGTTCGGCAGCTTTGGAAAGCCTTACACTTCACTGAAATGTAGTACTACACTCTATAACACAGTTGAGAGACAATGTTCCCTAGCTTCCTCAGTTCATAACAGTGTGTAGGAAGTTGTTTGATAAAGTGGCCAAAGCATATACTTGGGCCAGAAGGCAGAATATAGGAAACTACATGAAAACATGAATAATTCAGTGAAAATTACTGTAAACAGATGAGAACTTGTTTAGAACAGCTGAAAGAGAATCTCCAAGTCAGTTCTTAGTGTAGAAAAGGTAGCTAAGATAAGGAAAATCCTTAATTCGAGTTAAGATAACATCACACACTGTATGAATCCTATATTCATTACTTAAAGGAGACTAGAGTGGTAAATGTGTGTTATACAAGGCAGAATACCATTGAAATAGAGAAAGAAACACGTTCGGCAGCTTTGGAAAGCCTTACACTTCACTGAAATGTAGTACTACACTCTATAACACAGTTGAGAGACAATGTTCCCTAGCTCCCTCAGTTCATAACAGTTTGTAGGAAGTTGTTTGATAAAGTGGACAAAGCTTATACTTGGGCCAGAAGGCAGAATATAGGAAACGACATGAAAACATGAATAATTCAGTGAAAATGACTGTAAACAGATGAGAACTTGTTTAGAACAGCTGAAAGAGAATCTCCAAGTCAGTTCTTAGTGTAGAAAAGGTAGCTAAGATAAGGAAAATCCTTAATTCGAGTTAAGATAACATCAAACACTGTATGAATCCTATATTCATTACTTAAAGGAGACTAGAGTGGTAAATGTGTGTTATACAAGGCAGAATACCATTGAAATAGAGAAAGAAACACGTTTCGCAACTTTGGAAAGCCTTACACTTCACTGAAATGTAGTGCTACACTCTATAACACAGTTGAGAGACAATGTTTCCGAGCTGCCTCAGTTCATAACAGTGTGTAGGAAGTTGTTTGATAAAGTTGGCAAAGCTTATACTTGGGCCAGAAGGCAGAATATAGGAAACTACATGAAAACATGAATAATTCATTGAAAATGACTGTAAACACATGAGAACTTGTTTAGAACAGCTGAAAGAGAATCTCCAAGTCAGTTCTTAGTGTAGAAAAGGTAGCTAAGATCCGGGAAATCCTTAATTCGAGTTAAGATCACATGAAACACTGTATGAATCCTATATTCTTTACTTAAAGGAAACTAGTGTGGTAAATGTGTGTTATACAAGGCAGAATACCATTGAAATAGAGAAAGAAACACGTTCGGCAGCTTTGGAAAGGCTTACACTTCACTGAAATGTAGTACTACACTCTATAACACAGTTGAGAGACAATGTTCCCTAGCTGCCTCAGTTCATAACAGAGTGTAGGAAGGTGTTTGATAAAGTGGCCAAAGCATATACATGGGCCAGAAGGCAGAATATAGGAAACTACATGAAAACATGAATAATTCAGTGAAAATTACTGTAAACAGATGAGAACTTGTTTAGAACAGCTGAAAGAGAATCTCCAAGTCAGTTCTTAGTGTAGAAAAGGTAGCTAAGATAAGGAAAATCCTTAATTCGAGTTAAGATAACATCACACACTGTATGAATCCTATATTCATTACTTAAAGGAGACTAGAGTGGTAAATGTGTGTTATACAAGGCAGAATACCATTGAAATAGAGAAAGAAACACGTTCGGCAGCTTTGGAAAGCCTTACACTTCACTGAAATGTAGTACTACACTCTATAACACAGTTGAGAGACAATGTTCCCTAGCTCCCTCAGTTCATAACAGTTTGTAGGAAGTTGTTTGATAAAGTGGACAAAGCTTATACTTGGGCCAGAAGGCAGAATATAGGAAACGACATGAAAACATGAATAATTCAGTGAAAATGACTGTAAACAGATGAGAACTTGTTTAGAACAGCTGAAAGAGAATCTCCAAGTCAGTTCTTAGTGTAGAAAAGGTAGCTAAGATAAGGAAAATCCTTAATTCGAGTTAAGATAACATCAAACACTGTATGAATCCTATATTCATTACTTAAAGGAGACTAGAGTGGTAAATGTGTGTTATACAAGGCAGAATACCATTGAAATAGAGAAAGAAACACGTTTCGCAACTTTGGAAAGCCTTACACTTCACTGAAATGTAGTGCTACACTCTATAACACAGTTGAGAGACAATGTTTCCGAGCTGCCTCAGTTCATAACAGTGTGTAGGAAGTTGTTTGATAAAGTTGGCAAAGCTTATACTTGGGCCAGAAGGCAGAATATAGGAAACTACATGAAAACATGAATAATTCATTGAAAATGACTGTAAACACATGAGAACTTGTTTAGAACAGCTGAAAGAGAATCTCCAAGTCAGTTCTTAGTGTAGAAAAGGTAGCTAAGATCCGGGAAATCCTTAATTCGAGTTAAGATCACATGAAACACTGTATGAATCCTATATTCTTTACTTAAAGGAAACTAGTGTGGTAAATGTGTGTTATACAAGGCAGAATACCATTGAAATAGAGAAAGAAACACGTTCGGCAGCTTTGGAAAGGCTTACACTTCACTGAAATGTAGTACTACACTCTATAACACAGTTGAGAGACAATGTTCCCTAGCTGCCTCAGTTCATAACAGAGTGTAGGAAGGTGTTTGATAAAGTAGGCAAAGCTTATACTTGGGCCAGAAGGCAGAATATAGGAAACTACATGAAAACATGAATAATTCAGTGAAAATGACTGTAAACGGATGAGAACTTGTTTAGAACAGCTGAAAGAGAATCTGCAAGTCAGTTCTTTTTTTTATTATTTTTTTTAATCAATCTTTATTGTTCATATTATTACAAAGGTTCCTCATTTCTTCCCCCCTCCACCAGGTTCCCACCCCACCCTCCGCCCCCTCCCGCTCCCCCATTGTCCTCATCCATAGGTGCACAGTTTATGTTCAGTCTCTTCCTCCCTCCCTTTCCCGGATAGTAAATCCCTTTTCAGATAGTAAATCTGTTACTTAGCATTATCTCATATCAATAATACCTCCACATGCCCAATGATACACTTCACACAAAAGACATTTCCAAATAGGTCAACCAGCCTCATCCAGGCCCCACCCAAGGCACTTACAGATCAACACCCCAGCGCTATACTAACTCAACACATCCAGATCTAAGCCTTCATCACTTGATTCAGCAGACCCTCAAGTTCCCGCAAAAGTTTCCAGCCATGTCTGAGAGGCAGCCGTGGGCAGGTACAGGCGAGGAGCGAGCTGTTTCGGGCCTGGCTGCTCCGGGCCTGGCCTCTGTTGCTCTGGTTCGTTCCACAACCAGCTGCTCTGGGTCTGGTCACTGCCGCTCCCGACCTAGTTGCTCTGGACTTGGCTGTTGCTGCTACAGGCCTGGCCGCACCCGACCCGGCTGCTCTGGGACCGGTTGCTCCGGTCCCGGCCGCTCCGGGCCTGGCCGCTCCCAGCCTGACAGCCGCTGCTCCGGGCCTGGCTGCTCCCAGCCTGACAGCCATTGCTCCTGGCCTGGCCGCACCAGACCCGGCTGCTCCGGGCCTGGCCGCTCCCAGCCTGGCAGTCGCTGCTCCGGGCCTGGCCGCACCAGACCCGGCTGCTCCGGGCCTGGCCGCTCCCAGCCTGGCAGCTGCTGCTCCGGGCCTGGCCGCTTCCAGCCTGGCAGCCGCTGCTCCTGGCCTGGCCGCAACAGACCCGGCTGCTCCGGGCCTGGCCGCTCCCAGCCTGGCAGCCGCTGCTCCACGCCTGGCCGCACCCGACCCGGCTGCTCCGGGCCTGGCCGCTCCCAGCCTGGCAGCCGCTTCTCCAGGCCTGGCCACTCCCAGCCTGGCAGCCACTGCTCCGGGCCTGGCCGCACCAGACCCGGCTGCTCCGGGCCTGGCCGCTGCCAGCCTGGCAGCCGCTGCTCCGGGCCTGGCTGCTCCCAGCCTGACAGCCATTGCTCCTGGCCTGGCCGCACCAGACCCGGCTGCTCCGGGCCTGGCCGCTCCCAGCCTGGCAGTCGCTGCTCCGGGCCTGGCCGCACCAGACCCGGCTGCTCCGGGCCTGGCCGCTCCCAGCCTGGCCGCTGCTGCTCCGGGCCTGCCCGCACAAGACCCGGCGGCTCCGGGCCTGGCAGCTCCCAGCCTGGCAGCCGCTTCTCCAGGCCTGGCCACTCCCAGCCTGGCAGCCACTGCTCCGGGCCTGGCCACACCAGACCCAGCTGCTTCGGGCCTGGCCGCTCCCAGCCTGGCAGTCGCTGCTCCGGGCCTGGCCGCACCAGACCCGGCTGCTCCGGGCCTGGCCGCACCAGACCCGGCTGCTCCGGGCCTGTCCGCTCCCAGCCTGGCAGCCGCTGCTCCGGGCCTGGCCGCACCAGACCCGGCTGCTCCGGGCCTGGCCGCTCCCAGCCTGGCAGCCGCTGCTCCGGGCCTGGCCGCACCAGACCCGGCTGCTCCGGGCCTGGCCGCTCCCAGCCTGTCAGCCGCTGCTCCTGGCCTGGCCGCACCAGACCCGGCTGCTCCGGGCCTGGCCTCTCCCAGCCTGGCACCCGCTGCTCCTGGCCTGGCCGCACCAGACCCGGCTGCTCCGGGACTGGCCGCTCCCAGCCTGGCAGCCGCTGCTCCTGGCCTGGCCGCACCAGACCCGGCTGCTCCGGGACTGGCCGCTCCCAGCCTGGCAGCCGCTGCTCCGGGCCTGGCCGCTCCCAGCCTGGCAGCTGCTGCTCCGGGCCTTGCAAGTCAGTTCTTAGTGTAGAAAAGGTAGCTAAGATAAGGAAAATCCTTAATTCGAGTTAAGATAACATCAAACACTGTATGAATCCTATATTCATTACTTAAAGGAGACTAGAGTGGTAAATGTGTGTTATACAAGGCAGAATACCATTGAAATAGAGAAAGAAACAAGTTTGGCAGCTTTGGAAAGCCTTACACTTCACTGAAATGTAGTACTACACTCTATAACACAGTTGAGAGACAATGTTCCCTAGCTCCCTCAGTTCATAACAGTGTGTAGGAAGTTGTTTGATAAAGTGGCCAAAGCTTATACTTGGGCCAGAAGGCAGAATATAGGAAACTACATGAAAACATGAATAATTCAGTGAAAATGACTGTAAACAAATGAGAACTTGTTTAGAACAGCTGAAAGAGAATCTCCAAGTCAGTTCTTAGTGTAGAAAAGGTAGCTAAGAAAAGGGAAACCCTTAATTCGAGTTAAGATAACATCAAACACTGTATGAATCCTATATTCATTACTTAAAGGAGACTAGAGTGGTAAATGTGTGTTATACAAGGCAGAATACCATTGAAATAGAGAAAGAAACAAGTTTGGCAGCTTTGGAAAACCTTACACTTCACTGAAATGTAGTACTACACTCTATAACACAGTTGAGAGACAATGTTAACTAGCTCCCTCAGTTCATAACAGTGTGTAGGAAGTTGTTTGATAAAGTGGCCAAAGCTTATACTTGGGCCAGAAGGCAGAATATAGGAAACTACATGAAAACATGAATAATTCAGTGAAAATGACTGTAAACAGATGAGAACTTGTTTAGAACTGCTGAAAGAGAATCTCCAAGTCAGTTCTTAGTGTAGAAAAGGTAGCTAAGATAAGGGAAATCCTTAATACCAGTTAAGATCCCATGAAACATTGTATGAATCCTATATTCTTTACTTAAAGGAAACTAGAGTGGTAAATGTGTGTTATACAATGCAGAATACCATTGAAATAGAGAAAGAAACACTTTCGGCAGCTTTGGAAAGGCTTACACTTCACTGAAATGTAGTACTACACTCTATAACACAGTTGAGAGACAATGTTCCCTAGCTGCCTCAGTTCATAACAGAGTGTAGGAAGGTGTTTGGTAAAGTGGGCAAAGCTTATACTTGGGCCAGAAGGCAGAATATAGGAAACTACATGAAAACATGAATAATTCAGTGAAAATGACTGTAAACAGATGAGAACTTGTTTAAAACAGCTGAAAGAGAATCTGCAACTCAGTTCTTAGTGTAGAAAAGGTAGCTAAGATAAGGAAAATCCTCAATTCGAGTTAAAATAACATCAAACACTGTATGAATCCTATATTCATTACTTAAAGGAGACTAGAGTGGTAAATGTGTGTTATACAAGGCAGAATACCATTGAAATAGATAAAGAAACAAGTTTGGCAGCTTTGGAAAGCCTTACACTTCACTGAAATGTAGTACTACACTCTATAACACAGTTGAGAGACAATGTTCCCTAGCTCCCTCAGTTCATAACAGTGTGTAGGAAGTTGTTTGATAAAGTGGTCAAAGCTTATACTTGGGCCAGAAGGCAGAATATAGGAAACTACATGAAAACATGAATAATTCAGTGAAAATAACCGTAAACAGATGAGAACTTGTTTAGAACAGCTGAAAGAGAATCTCCAAGTCAGTTCTTAGTGTAGAAAAGGTAGCTAAGATAAGGGAAATCCTTAATTCGAGTTAAGATAACATCAAACACTGTATGAATCCTATATTCATTATTTAAAGGAGACTAGAGTGGTAAATGTGTGTTATACAAGGCAGAATACCATTGAAATAGAGAAAGAAACAAGTTCGGCAGCTTTGGAAAGCCTTACACTTCACTGAAATGTAGTACTACACTCTATAACACAGTTGAGAGACAATGTTCCCTAGCTCCCTCAGTTCATAACAGTGTGTAGGAAGTTGTTTGATAAAGTGGCCAAAGCTTATACTTGGGCCAGAAGGCAGAATATAGGAAACTACATGAAAACATGAATAATTCAGTGAAAATGACTGTAAACAGATGAGAACTTGTTAAGAACTGCTGAAAGAGAATCTCCAAGTCAGTTCTTAGTGTAGAAAAGGTAGCTAAGATAAGGGAAATCCTTAATTCCAGTTAAGATCACATGAAACACTCTATTAATCCTATATTCTTTACTTAAAGGAGACTATAGTGGTAAATGTGTGTTATACAAGGCAGAATACCATTGAAATAGAGAAACAAACACGTTCGGCAGCTTTGGAAAGCCTTACACTTCACTAAAATGTAGTACTACACTCTATAACACAGTTGAGAGACAATGTTCCAGAGCTGCCTCAGTTCATAACAGTTTGTAGGAAGTTGTTTGATAAAGTGGGCAAAGCTTATACTTGGGCCAGAAGGCAGAATATAGGAAACGACATGAAAACATGAATAATTCAGTGAAAATGACTGTAAACAGATGAGAACTTGTTTAGAACAGCTGAAAGAGAATCTCCAAGTCAGTTCTTAGTGTAGAAAAGGTAGCTAAGATAAGGAAAATCCTTAATTCGAGTTAAGATAACATCAAACACTGTATGAATCCTATATTCATTACTTAAAGGAGACTAGAGTGGTAAATGTGTGTTATACAAGGCAGAATACCATTGAAATAGAGAAAGAAACAAGTTCGGCAGCTTTGGAAAGCCTTACACTTCACTGAAATGTAGTACTACACTCTATAACACAGTTGAGAGACAATGTTCCCTAGCTCCCTCAGTTCATAACAGTGTGTAGGAAGTTGTTTGATAAAGTGGGCAAAGCTTATACTTGGGCCAGAAGGCAGAATATAGGAAACTACATGAAAACATGAATAATTCAGTGAAAATGACTGTAAACAGATGAGAACTTGTTTAGAACAGATGAAAGAGATTCTCCAAGTCAGTTCTTAGTGTAGAAAAGGTAGCTAAATCCGGGAAATCCTTAATTCGAGTTAAGATAACATCAAACACTGTATGAATCCTATATTGTTTACTTAAAGGAGACTAGAGTGGTAAATGTGTGTTATATAAGGCAGAATACCATTGAAATAGAGAAAGAAACACGTTTGGCAGCTTTGGAAATCCTTACACTTCACTGAAATGTAGTACTACACTCTATAACACAGTTGAGAGACAATGTTCCTAGCTCCCTCAGTTCATAACAGTGTGTAGGAAGTTTTTTGATAAAGTGGGCAAAGCTTATTCTTGGGCCAGAAGGCAGAATATAGGAAACTACATGAAAACATGAATAATTCATTGAAAATGACTGTAAACACATGAGAACTTGTTTAGAACAGCTGAAAGAGAATCTACAAGTCAGTTCTTAGTGTAGAAAAGATAGCTAAGATCCGGAAAATCCTTAATAAGAGTTAAGATCACATGAAACACAGTATGAATCCTATATTCTTTACGAAAAGGAAACTAGAGTGGTAAATGTGTGTTATACAAGGCAGAATACCATTGAAATAGAGAAAGAAACACGTTCGGCAGCTTTGGAAAGTCTTACACTTCACTGAAATGTAGTACTACACTCTATAACACAGTTGAGAGACAATGTTCCCTAGCTGCCTCCGTTCATAACATAGTGTAGGAAGGTGTTTGATAAAGTAGGCAAAGCTTATACTTGGGCCAGAAGGCAGAATATAGTAAACTACATGAAAACATGAATAATTCAGTGAAAATGACTGTAAACAGATGAGAACTTGTTTAGAACAGCTGAAAGAGAAACTCCAAGTCAGTTCTTAGTGTAGAAAAGGTAGCTAAGATAAGGCAAATCCTTAATACCAGTTAAGATCCCATGAAACAATGTATGAATCCTATATTCTTTACTTAAAGGAAACTAGAGTGGTAAATGTGTGTTATACAAGGCAGAATACCATTGAAATAGAGAAAGAAACACTTTCGGCAGCTTTGGAAAGGCTTACACTTCACTGAAATGTAGTACTACACTCTATAACACAGTTGAGAGACAATGTTCCCTAGCTGCCTCAGTTCATAACAGAGTGTAGGAAGGTGTTTGATAAAGTGGCCAAAGCTTATACTTGGGCCAGAATGCAGAATAGAGGAAACTACATGAAAACATGAATAATTCAGTGAAAATGACTGTAAACAGATGTGAACTTTTTTAGAACAGCTGAAAGAGAATCTCCAAGTCAGTTCTTAGTGTAGAAAAGGTAGCTAAGATAAGGAAAATCCTTAATTCGAGTTAAGATAACATCAAACACTGTATGAATCCTATATTCACTACTTAAAGGAGACTAGAGTGGTAAATGTGTGTTATACAAGGCAGAATACCATTGAAATAGAGAAAGAAACACGTTCGGCAGCTTTGGAAAGCCTTACACTTCACTGAAATGTAGTACTACAGTCTATAACACAGTTGAGAGACAATGTTCCCTAGCTCCCTCAGTTCATAACAGTGTGTAGGAAGTTGTTTGATAAGGTGGGCAAAGCTTATACTTGGGCCAGAAGGCAGAATATAGGAAACTACATGAAAACATGAATAATTCATTGAAAATGACTGTAAACAGATGAGAACTTGTTTAGAACAGCTGAAAGAGAATCTCCAAGTCAGTTCTTAGTGTAGAAAAGGTAGCTAAGATAAGGGAAATCCTTAATTCCAGTTAAGATCACATGAAACACTCTATGAATCCTATATTCTTTACTTAAAGGAGACTAGAGTGGTAAATGTGTGTTATACAAGGCAGAATACCATTGAAATAGAGAAACAAACACGTTCGGCAGCTTTGGAAAGCCTTACACTTCACTGAAATGTAGTACTACACTCTATAACACAGTTGAGAGACAATGTTCCCGAGCTGCCTCAGTTCATAACAGTGTGTAGGAAGTTGTTTGATAAAGTGGGCAAAGCTTATACTTGGGCCAGAAGGCAGAATATAGGAAACTACATGAAAACATAAATAATTCATTGAAAATGACTGTAAACACATGAGAACTTGTTTAGAACAGCTGAAAGAGAATCTCCAAGTCAGTTCTTAGTGTAGAAAATGTAGCTAAGATCCGGGAAATCCTTAATTCGAGTTAAGATCACATGAAACACTGTATGAATCCTATATTCTTTACTTAAAGGAAACTAGAGTGGTAAATGTGTGTTATACAAGGCAGAATACCATTGAAATAGAGAAAGAAACACGTTCGGCAGCTTTGGAAAGCCTTACACTTCACTGAAATGTAGTACTACAGTCTATAACACAGTTGAGAGACAATGTTCCCTAGCTGCCTCAGTTCATAAAAGAGTGTAGGAAGGTGTTTGATAAAGTAGGCAAAGCTTATACTTGGGCCAGAAGGCAGAATATAGGAAACTACATGAAAACATGAATAATTCAGTGAAAATGACTGTAAACAGATGAGAACTTGTTTAGAACAGCTGAAAGAGAATCTCCAAGTCAGTTCTTAGTGTAGAAAAGGTAGCTAAGATAAGGAAAATCCTTAATTCGAGTTAAGATAACATCAAACACTGTATGAATCCTATATTCATTACTTAAAGGAGACTAGAGTGGTAAATGTGTGTTATACAAGGCAGAATACCATTGAAATAGAGAAAGAAACAAGTTCGGCAGCTTTGGAAAGCCTTACACTTCACTGAAATGTAGTACTACACTCTATAACACAGTTGAGAGACAATGTTCCCTAGCTGCCTCAGTTCATAACAGAGTGTAGGAAGGTGTTTGATAAAGTGGCCAAAGCTTATACTTGGGCCAGAAAGCAGAATAGAGGAAACTACATGAAAACATGAATAATTCAGTGAAAATGACTGTAAACAGATGAGAACTTGTTTAGAACAGCTGAAAGAGAATCTCCAAGTCAGTTCTTAGTGTAGAAAAGGTAGCTAAGATAAGGAAAATCCTTAATTCGAGTTAAGATAACATCAAACACTGTATGAATCCTACATTCACTACTTAAAGGAGACTAGAGTGGTAAATGTGTGTTATACAAGGCAGAATACCATTGAAATAGAGAAAGAAACAAGTTTGGCAGCTTTGGAAAGCCTTACACTTCACTGAAATGTAGTACTACACTCTATAACACAGTTGAGAGACAATGTTCCCTAGGTCCCTCAGTTCATAACTGTGTGTAGGAAGTTGTTTGATAAAGTGGCCAAAGCTTATACTTGGGCCAGAAGGCAGAATATAGGAAACTACATGAAAACATGAATAATTCAGTGAAAATGACTGTAAACAGATGAGAACTTGTTTAGAACAGCTGAAAGAGAATCTCCAAGTCAGTTCTTAGTGTAGAAAAGGTAGCTAAGATAAGGAAAATCCTGAATTCGAGTTAAGATAACATCAAACACTGTATGAATCCTATATTCATTACTTAAAGGAGACTAGAGTGGTAAATGTGTGTTATACAAGGCAGAATACCATTGAAATAGAGAAAGAAACACGTTCGGCAGCTTTGGAAAGCCTTACACTACACTGAAATGTAGTACTACACTCTATAACACAGTTCAGAGACAATGTTCCCTAGCTCCCTCAGTTCATAACAGTGTGTAGGAAGTTGTTTGATAAGGTGGGCAAAGCTTATACTTGGGCCAGAAGGCAGAATATAGGAAACTACATGAAAACATGAATAATTCATTGAAAATGACTGTAAACAGATGAGAACTTGTTTAGAACAGCTGAAAGAGAATCTCCAAGTCAGTTCTTAGTGTAGAAAAGGTAGCTAAGATAAGGGAAATCCTTAATTCCAGTTAAGATCACATGAAACACTCTATGAATCCTATATTCTTTACTTAAAGGAGACTAGAGTGGTAAATGTGTGTTATACAAGGCAGAATACCATTGAAATAGAGAAACAAACACGTTCGGCAGCTTTGGAAAGCCTTACACTTCACTGAAATGTAGTACTACACTCTATAACACAGTTGAGAGACAATGTTCCCGAGCTGCCTCAGTTCATAACAGTGTGTAGGAAGTTGTTTGATAAAGTGGGCAAAGCTTATACTTGGGCCAGAAGGCAGAATATAGGAAACTACATGAAAACATAAATAATTCATTGAAAATGACTGTAAACACATGAGAACTTGTTTAGAACAGCTGAAAGAGAATCTCCAAGTCAGTTCTTAGTGTAGAAAATGTAGCTAAGATCCGGGAAATCCTTAATTCGAGTTAAGATCACATGAAACACTGTATGAATCCTATATTCTTTACTTAAAGGAAACTAGAGTGGTAAATGTGTGTTATACAAGGCAGAATACCATTGAAATAGAGAAAGAAACACGTTCGGCAGCTTTGGAAAGCCTTACACTTCACTGAAATGTAGTACTACAGTCTATAACACAGTTGAGAGACAATGTTCCCTAGCTGCCTCAGTTCATAAAAGAGTGTAGGAAGGTGTTTGATAAAGTAGGCAAAGCTTATACTTGGGCCAGAAGGCAGAATATAGGAAACTACATGAAAACATGAATAATTCAGTGAAAATGACTGTAAACAGATGAGAACTTGTTTAGAACAGCTGAAAGAGAATCTCCAAGTCAGTTCTTAGTGTAGAAAAGGTAGCTAAGATAAGGAAAATCCTTAATTCGAGTTAAGATAACATCAAACACTGTATGAATCCTATATTCATTACTTAAAGGAGACTAGAGTGGTAAATGTGTGTTATACAAGGCAGAATACCATTGAAATAGAGAAAGAAACAAGTTCGGCAGCTTTGGAAAGCCTTACACTTCACTGAAATGTAGTACTACACTCTATAACACAGTTGAGAGACAATGTTCCCTAGCTGCCTCAGTTCATAACAGAGTGTAGGAAGGTGTTTGATAAAGTGGCCAAAGCTTATACTTGGGCCAGAAAGCAGAATAGAGGAAACTACATGAAAACATGAATAATTCAGTGAAAATGACTGTAAACAGATGAGAACTTGTTTAGAACAGCTGAAAGAGAATCTCCAAGTCAGTTCTTAGTGTAGAAAAGGTAGCTAAGATAAGGAAAATCCTTAATTCGAGTTAAGATAACATCAAACACTGTATGAATCCTACATTCACTACTTAAAGGAGACTAGAGTGGTAAATGTGTGTTATACAAGGCAGAATACCATTGAAATAGAGAAAGAAACAAGTTTGGCAGCTTTGGAAAGCCTTACACTTCACTGAAATGTAGTACTACACTCTATAACACAGTTGAGAGACAATGTTCCCTAGGTCCCTCAGTTCATAACTGTGTGTAGGAAGTTGTTTGATAAAGTGGCCAAAGCTTATACTTGGGCCAGAAGGCAGAATATAGGAAACTACATGAAAACATGAATAATTCAGTGAAAATGACTGTAAACAGATGAGAACTTGTTTAGAACAGCTGAAAGAGAATCTCCAAGTCAGTTCTTAGTGTAGAAAAGGTAGCTAAGATAAGGAAAATCCTGAATTCGAGTTAAGATAACATCAAACACTGTATGAATCCTATATTCATTACTTAAAGGAGACTAGAGTGGTAAATGTGTGTTATACAAGGCAGAATACCATTGAAATAGAGAAAGAAACACGTTCGGCAGCTTTGGAAAGCCTTACACTACACTGAAATGTAGTACTACACTCTATAACACAGTTCAGAGACAATGTTCCCTAGCTCCCTCAGTTCATAACAGTGTGTAGGAAGTTGTTTGATAAGGTGGGCAAAGCTTATACTTGGGCCAGAAGGCAGAATATAGGAAACTACATGAAAACATGAATAATTCATTGAAAATGACTGTAAACAGATGAGAACTTGTTTAGAACAGCTGAAAGAGAATCTCCAAGTCAGTTCTTAGTGTAGAAAAGGTAGCTAAGATAAGGGAAATCCTTAATTCCAGTTAAGATCACATGAAACACTCTATGAATCCTATATTCTTTACTTAAAGGAGACTAGAGTGGTAAATGTGTGTTATACAAGGCAGAATACCATTGAAATAGAGAAAGAAACACTTTCGGCAGCTTTGGAAAGGCTTACACTTCACTGAAATGTAGTACTACACTCTATAACACAGTTGAGAGACAATGTTCCCTAGCTGCCTCAGTTCATAACAGAGTGTAGGAAGGTGTTTGATAAAGTGGCCAAAGCTTATACTTGGGCCAGAATGCAGAATAGAGGAAACTACATGAAAACATGAATAATTCAGTGAAAATGACTGTAAACAGATGTGAACTTTTTTAGAACAGCTGAAAGAGAATCTCCAAGTCAGTTCTTAGTGTAGAAAAGGTAGCTAAGATAAGGAAAATCCTTAATTCGAGTTAAGATAACATCAAACACTGTATGAATCCTATATTCACTACTTAAAGGAGACTAGAGTGGTAAATGTGTGTTATACAAGGCAGAATACCATTGAAATAGAGAAAGAAACACGTTCGGCAGCTTTGGAAAGCCTTACACTTCACTGAAATGTAGTACTACAGTCTATAACACAGTTGAGAGACAATGTTCCCTAGCTCCCTCAGTTCATAACAGTGTGTAGGAAGTTGTTTGATAAGGTGGGCAAAGCTTATACTTGGGCCAGAAGGCAGAATATAGGAAACTACATGAAAACATGAATAATTCATTGAAAATGACTGTAAACAGATGAGAACTTGTTTAGAACAGCTGAAAGAGAATCTCCAAGTCAGTTCTTAGTGTAGAAAAGGTAGCTAAGATAAGGGAAATCCTTAATTCCAGTTAAGATCACATGAAACACTCTATGAATCCTATATTCTTTACTTAAAGGAAACTAGAGTGGTAAATGTGTGTTATAGAAGGCAGAATACCATTGAAATAGAGAAAGAAACACGTTCGGCAGCTTTGGAAAGCCTTACACTTCACTGAAATGTAGTACTACAGTCTATAACACAGTTGAGAGACAATGTTCCCTAGCTGCCTCAGTTCATAAAAGAGTGTAGGAAGGTGTTTGATAAAGTAGGCAAAGCTTATACTTGGGCCAGAAGGCAGAATATAGGAAACTACATGAAAACATGAATAATTCAGTGAAAATGACTGTAAACAGATGAGAACTTGTTTAGAACAGCTGAAAGAGAATCTCCAAGTCAGTTCTTAGTGTAGAAAAGGTAGCTAAGATAAGGAAAATCCTTAATTCGAGTTAAGATAACATCAAACACTGTATGAATCCTATATTCATTACTTAAAGGAGACTAGAGTGGTAAATGTGTGTTATACAAGGCAGAATACCATTGAAATAGAGAAAGAAACAAGTTCGGCAGCTTTGGAAAGCCTTACACTTCACTGAAATGTAGTACTACACTCTATAACACAGTTGAGAGACAATGTTCCCTAGCTGCCTCAGTTCATAACAGAGTGTAGGAAGGTGTTTGATAAAGTGGCCAAAGCTTATACTTGGGCCAGAAAGCAGAATAGAGGAAACTACATGAAAACATGAATAATTCAGTGAAAATGACTGTAAACAGATGAGAACTTGTTTAGAACAGCTGAAAGAGAATCTCCAAGTCAGTTCTTAGTGTAGAAAAGGTAGCTAAGATAAGGAAAATCCTTAATTCGAGTTAAGATAACATCAAACACTGTATGAATCCTACATTCACTACTTAAAGGAGACTAGAGTGGTAAATGTGTGTTATACAAGGCAGAATACCATTGAAATAGAGAAAGAAACAAGTTTGGCAGCTTTGGAAAGCCTTACACTTCACTGAAATGTAGTACTACACTCTATAACACAGTTGAGAGACAATGTTCCCTAGGTCCCTCAGTTCATAACTGTGTGTAGGAAGTTGTTTGATAAAGTGGCCAAAGCTTATACTTGGGCCAGAAGGCAGAATATAGGAAACTACATGAAAACATGAATAATCCAGTGAAAATGACTGTAAACAGATGAGAACTTGTTTAGAACAGCTGAAAGAGAATCTCCAAGTCAGTTCTTAGTGTAGAAAAGGTAGCTAAGATAAGGAAAATCCTGAATTCGAGTTAAGATAACATCAAACACTGTATGAATCCTATATTCATTACTTAAAGGAGACTAGAGTGGTAAATGTGTGTTATACAAGGCAGAATACCATTGAAATAGAGAAAGAAACACGTTCGGCAGCTTTGGAAAGCCTTACACTACACTGAAATGTAGTACTACACTCTATAACACAGTTCAGAGACAATGTTCCCTAGCTCCCTCAGTTCATAACAGTGTGTAGGAAGTTGTTTGATAAGGTGGGCAAAGCTTATACTTGGGCCAGAAGGCAGAATATAGGAAACTACATGAAAACATGAATAATTCATTGAAAATGACTGTAAACAGATGAGAACTTGTTTAGAACAGCTGAAAGAGAATCTCCAAGTCAGTTCTTAGTGTAGAAAAGGTAGCTAAGATAAGGGAAATCCTTAATTCCAGTTAAGATCACATGAAACACTCTATGAATCCTATATTCTTTACTTAAAGGAGACTAGAGTGGTAAATGTGTGTTATACAAGGCAGAATACCATTGAAATAGAGAAACAAACACGTTCGGCAGCTTTGGAAAGCCTTACACTTCACTGAAATGTAGTACTACAGTCTATAACACAGTTGAGAGACAATGTTCCCTAGCTGCCTCAGTTCATAAAAGAGTGTAGGAAGGTGTTTGATAAAGTAGGCAAAGCTTATACTTGGGCCAGAAGGCAGAATATAGGAAACTACATGAAAACATGAATAATTCAGTGAAAATGACTGTAAACAGATGAGAACTTGTTTAGAACAGCTGAAAGAGAATCTCCAAGTCAGTTCTTAGTGTAGAAAAGGTAGCTAAGATAAGGAAAATCCTGAATTCGAGTTAAGATAACATCAAACACTGTATGAATCCTATATTCATTACTTAAAGGAGACTAGAGTGGTAAATGTGTGTTATACAAGGCAGAATACCATTGAAATAGAGAAAGAAACACGTTCGGCAGCTTTGGAAAGCCTTACACTACACTGAAATGTAGTACTACACTCTATAACACAGTTCAGAGACAATGTTCCCTAGCTCCCTCAGTTCATAACAGTGTGTAGGAAGTTGTTTGATAAGGTGGGCAAAGCTTATACTTGGGCCAGAAGGCAGAATATAGGAAACTACATGAAAACATGAATAATTCATTGAAAATGACTGTAAACAGATGAGAACTTGTTTAGAACAGCTGAAAGAGAATCTCCAAGTCGGTTCTTAGTGTAGAAAAGGTAGCTAAGATAAGGGAAATCCTTAATTCCAGTTAAGATCACATGAAACACTCTATGAATCCTATATTCTTTACTTAAAGGAGACTAGAGTGGTAAATGTGTGTTATACAAGGCAGAATACCATTGAAATAGAGAAACAAACACATTCGGCAGCTTTGGAAAGCCTTACACTTCACTGAAATGTAGTACTACACTCTATAACACAGTTGAGAGACAATGTTCCCGAGCTGCCTCAGTTCATAACAGTGTGTAGGAAGTTGTTTGATAAAGTGGGCAAAGCTTATACTTGGGCCAGAAGGCAGAATATAGGAAACTACATGAAAACATAAATAATTCATTGAAAATGACTGTAAATACATGAGAACTTGTTTAGAACAGCTGAAAGAGAATCTCCAAGTCAGTTCTTAGTGTAGAAAAGGTAGCTAAGATCCGGGAAATCCTTAATTTGAGTTAAGATCACATGAAACACTGTATGAATCCTATATTCTTTACTTAAAGGAAACTAGAGTGGTAAATGTGTGTTATACAAGGCAGAATACCATTGAAATAGAGAAAGAAACACGTTCGGCAGATTTGGAAAGCCTTACACTTCACTGAAATGTAGTACTACAGTCTATAACACAGTTGAGAGACAATGTTCCCTAGCTCCCTCAGTTCATAACAGTGTGTAGGAAGTTGTTTGATAAGGTGGGCAAAGCTTATACTTGGGCCAGAAGGCAGAATATAGGAAACTACATGAAAACATGAATAATTCATTGAAAATGACTGTAAACAGATGAGAACTTGTTTAGAACAGCTGAAAGAGAATCTCCAAGTCAGTTCTTAGTGTAGAAAAGGTAGCTAAGATAAGGGAAATCCTTAATTCCAGTTAAGATCACATGAAACACTCTATGAATCCTATATTCTTTACTTAAAGGAGACTAGAGTGGTAAATGTGTGTTATACAAGGCAGAATACCATTGAAATAGAGAAACAAACACGTTCGGCAGCTTTGGAAAGCCTTACACTTCACTGAAATGTAGTACTACACTCTATAACACAGTTGAGAGACAATGTTCCCGAGCTGCCTCAGTTCATAACAGTGTGTAGGAAGTTGTTTGATAAAGTGGGCAAAGCTTATACTTGGGCCAGAAGGCAGAATATAGGAAACTACATGAAAACATAAATAATTCATTGAAAATGACTGTAAACACATGAGAACTTGTTTAGAACAGCTGAAAGAGAATCTCCAAGTCAGTTCTTAGTGTAGAAAAGGTAGCTAAGATCCGGGAAATCCTTAATTTGAGTTAAGATCACATGAAACACTGTATGAATCCTATATTCTTTACTTAAAGGAAACTAGAGTGGTAAATGTGTGTTATACAAGGCAGAATACCATTGAAATAGAGAAAGAAACACGTTCGGCAGCTTTGGAAAGCCTTACACTTCACTGAAATGTAGTACTACAGTCTATAACACAGTTGAGAGACAATGTTCCCTAGCTCCCTCAGTTCATAACAGTGTGTAGGAAGTTGTTTGATAAGGTGGGCAAAGCTTATACTTGGGCCAGAAGGCAGAATATAGGAAACTACATGAAAACATGAATAATTCAGTGAAAATGACTGTAAACAGATGAGAACTTGTTTAGAACAGCTGAAAGAGAATCTCCAAGTCAGTTCTTAGTGTAGAAAAGGTAGCTAAGATAAGGGAAATCCTTAATTCCAGTTAAGATCACATGAAACACTCTATGAATCCTATATTCTTTACTTAAAGGAGACTAGAGAGGTAAATGTGTGTTATACAAGGCAGAATACCATTGAAATAGAGAAACAAACACGTTCGGCTGCTTTGGAAAGCCTTACACTTCACTGAAATGTAGTACTACACTCTATAACACAGTTGAGAGACAATGTTCCCGAGCTGCCTCAGTTCATAACAGTGTGTAGGAAGTTGTTTGATAAAGTGGGCAAAGCTTATACTTGGGCCAGAAGGCAGAATATAGGAAACTACATGAAAACATGAATAATTCAGTGAAAATGACTGTAAACAGATGAGAACTTGTTTAGAACAGATGAAAGAGATTCTCCAAGTCAGTTCTTAGTGTA
Source organism: Pipistrellus hanaki (assembly GCF_964339955.1). Lineage (NCBI taxonomy): Eukaryota > Metazoa > Chordata > Mammalia > Chiroptera > Vespertilionidae > Pipistrellus > Pipistrellus hanaki. The sequence continues at coordinate 1,979,622 of NC_140511.1, forward strand.
GAAAAGGTAGCTAAATCCGGGAAATCCTTAATTCGAGTTAAGATAACATCAAACACTGTATGAATCCTATATTCTTTACTTAAAGGAGACTAGAGTGGTAAATGTGTGTTATATAAGGCAGAATACCATTGAAATAGAGAAAGAAACACGTTTGGCAGCTTTGGAAATCCTTACACTTCACTGAAATGTAGTACTACACTCTATAACACAGTTGAGAGACAATGTTCCTAGCTCCCTCAGTTCATAACAGTGTGTAGGAAGTTGTTTGATAAAGTGGGCAAAGCTTATACTTGGGCCAGAAGGCAGAATATAGGAAACTACATGAAAACATGAATAATTCATTGAAAATGACTGTAAACACATGAGAACTTGTTTAGAACAGCTGAAAGAGAATCTACAAGTCAGTTCTTAGTGTAGAAAAGATAGCTAAGATCCGGGAAATCCTTAATAAGAGTTAAGATCACATGAAACACAGTATGAATCCTATATTCTTTACGAAAAGGAAACTAGAGTGGTAAATGTGTGTTATACAAGGCAGAATACCATTGAAATAGAGAAAGAAACACGTTCGGCAGCTTTGGAAAGTCTTACACTTCACTGAAATGTAGTACTACACTCTATAACACAGTTGAGAGACAATGTTCCCTAGCTGCCTCCGTTCATAACATAGTGTAGGAAGGTGTTTGATAAAGTAGGCAAAGCTTATACTTGGGCCAAAAGGCAGAATATAGTAAACTACATGAAAACATGAATAATTCAGTGAAAATGACTGTAAACAGATGAGAACTTGTTTAGAACAGCTGAAAGAGAAACTCCAAGTCAGTTCTTAGTGTAGAAAAGGTAGCTAAGATAAGGCAAATCCTTAATACCAGTTAAGATCCCATGAAACATTGTATGAATCCTATATTCTTTACTTAAAGGAAACTAGAGTGGTAAATGTGTGTTATACAAGGCAGAATACCATTGAAATAGAGAAAGAAACAAGTTCGGCAGCTTTGGAAAGCCTTACACTTCACTGAAATGTAGTACTACACTCTATAACACAGTTGAGAGACAATGTTCCCTAGCTGCCTCAGTTCCTAACAGAGTGTAGGAAGGTGTTTGATAAAGTGGCCAAAGCTTATACTTGGGCCAGAAGGCAGAATAGAGGAAACTACATGAAAACATGAATAATTCAGTGAAAATGACTGTAAACAGATGAGAACTTTTTTAGAACAGCTGAAAGAGAATCTCCAAGTCAGTTCTTAGTGTAGAAAAGGTAGCTAAGATAAGGAAAATCCTTAATTCGAGATAAGATAACATCAAACACTGTATGAATCCTATATTCACTACTTAAAGGAGACTAGAGTGGTAAATGTGTGTTATACAAGGCAGAATACCATTGAAATAGAGAAAGAAACACGTTCGGCAGCTTTGGAAAGCCTTACACTTCACTGAAATGTAGTACTACAGTCTATAACACAGTTGAGAGACAATGTTCCCTAGCTCCCTCAGTTCATAACAGTGTGTAGGAAGTTGTTTGATAAGGTGGGCAAAGCTTATACTTGGGCCAGAAGGCAGAATATAGGAAACTACATGAAAACATGAATAATTCATTGAAAATGACTGTAAACAGATGAGAACTTGTTTAGAACAGCTGAAAGAGAATCTCCAAGTCAGTTCTTAGTGTAGAAAAGGTAGCTAAGATAAGGGAAATCCTTAATTCCAGTTAAGATCACATGAAACACTCTATGAATCCTATATTCTTTACTTAAAGGAGACTAGAGTGGTAAATGTGTGTTATACAAGGCAGAATACCATTGAAATAGAGAAACAAACACGTTCGGCAGCTTTGGAAAGCCTTACACTTCACTGAAATGTAGTACTACACTCTATAACACAGTTGAGAGACAATGTTCCCGAGCTGCCTCAGTTCATAACAGTGTGTAGGAAGTTGTTTGATAAAGTGGGCAAAGCTTATACTTGGGCCAGAAGGCAGAATATAGGAAACTACATGAAAACATAAATAATTCATTGAAAATGACTGTAAACACATGAGAACTTGTTTAGAACAGCTGAAAGAGAATCTCCAAGTCAGTTCTTAGTGTAGAAAAGGTAGCTAAGATCCGGGAAATCCTTAATTCGAGTTAAGATCACATGAAACACTGTATGAATCCTATATTCTTTACTTAAAGGAAACTAGAGTGGTAAATGTGTGTTATACATGGCAGAATACCATTGAAATAGAGAAAGAAACACGTTCGGCAGCTTTGGAAAGCCTTACACTTCACTGAAATGTAGTACTACAGTCTATAACACAGTTGAGAGACAATGTTCCCTAGCTGCCTCAGTTCATAAAAGAGTGTAGGAAGGTGTTTGATAAAGTAGGCAAAGCTTATACTTGGGCCAGAAGGCAGAATATAGGAAACTACATGAAAACATGAATAATTCAGTGAAAATGACTGTAAACAGATGAGAACTTGTTTAGAACAGCTGAAAGAGAATCTCCAAGTCAGTTCTTAGTGTAGAAAAGGTAGCTAAGATAAGGAAAATCCTTAATTCGAGTTAAGATAACATCAAACACTGTATGAATCCTATATTCATTACTTAAAGGAGACTAGAGTGGTAAATGTGTGTTATACAAGGCAGAATACCATTGAAATAGAGAAAGAAACACGTTCGGCAGCTTTGGAAAGCCTTACACTACACTGAAATGTAGTACTACACTCTATAACACAGTTCAGAGACAATGTTCCCTAGCTCCCTCAGTTCATAACAGTGTGTAGGATGTTGTTTGAAAAGGTGGGCAAAGCTTATACTTGGGCCAGAAGGCAGAATATAGGAAACTACATGAAAACATGAATAATTCATTGAAAATGACTGTAAACAGATGAGAACTTGTTTAGAACAGCTGAAAGAGAATCTGCAAGTCAGTTCTTAGTGTAGAAAAGGTAGCTAATTTAAGGGAAATCCTTAATTCCAGTTAAGATCACATGAAACACTCTATGAATCCTATATTCTTTACTTAAAGGAGACTAGAGTGGTAAATATGTGTTATACAAGGCAGAATACCATTGAAATAGAGAAACAAACACGTTCGGCAGCTTTGGAAAGCCTTACACTTCACTGAAATGTAGTACTACAGTCTATAACACAGTTGAGAGACAATGTTCCCTAGCTGCCTCAGTTCATAAAAGAGTGTAGGAAGGTGTTTGATAAAGTAGGCAAAGCTTATACTTGGGCCAGAAGGCAGAATATAGGAAACTACATGAAAACATGAATAATTCAGTGAAAATGACTGTAAACAGATGAGAACTTGTTTAGAACAGCTGAAAGAGAATCTCCAAGTCAGTTCTTAGTGTAGAAAAGGTAGCTAAGATCCGGGAAATCCTTAATTCGAGTTAAGATAACATCAAACACTGTATGAATCCTATATTCATTACTTAAAGGAGACTAGAGTGGTAAATGTGTGTTATACAAGGCAGAATACCATTGAAATAGAGAAAGAAACACGTTCGGCAGCTTTGGAAAGCCTTACACTACACTGAAATGTAGTACTACACTCTATAACACAGTTCAGAGACAATGTTCCCTAGCTCCCTCAGTTCATAACAGTGTGTAGGAAGTTGTTTGATAAGGTGGGCAAAGCTTATACTTGGGCCAGAAGGCAGAATATAGGAAACTACATGAAAACATGAATAATTCATTGAAAATGACTGTAAACAGATGAGAACTTGTTTAGAACAGCTGAAAGAGAATCTCCAAGTCGGTTCTTAGTGTAGAAAAGGTAGCTAAGATAAGGGAAATCCTTAATTCCAGTTAAGATCACATGAAACACTCTATGAATCCTATATTCTTTACTTAAAGGAGACTAGAGTGGTAAATGTGTGTTATACAAGGCAGAATACCATTGAAATAGAGAAACAAACACGTTCGGCAGCTTTGGAAAGCCTTACACTTCACTGAAATGTAGTACTACACTCTATAACACAGTTGAGAGACAATGTTCCCGAGCTGCCTCAGTTCATAACAGTGTGTAGGAAGTTGTTTGATAAAGTGGGCAAAGCTTATACTTGGGCCAGAAGGCAGAATATAGGAAACTACATGAAAACATAAATAATTCATTGAAAATGAATGTAAACACATGAGAACTTGTTTAGAACAGCTGAAAGAGAATCTCCAAGTCAGTTCTTAGTGTAGAAAAGGTAGCTAAGATCCGGGAAATCCTTAATTTGAGTTAAGATCACATGAAACACTGTATGAATCCTATATTCTTTACTTAAAGGAAACTAGAGTGGTAAATGTGTGTTATACAAGGCAGAATACCATTGAAATAGAGAAAGAAACACGTTCGGCAGCTTTGGAAAGCCTTACACTTCACTGAAATGTAGTACTACAGTCTATAACACAGTTGAGAGACAATGTTCCCTAGCTCCCTCAGTTCATAACAGTGTGTAGGAAGTTGTTTGATAAGGTGGGCAAAGCTTATACTTGGGCCAGAAGGCAGAATATAGGAAACTACATGAAAACATGAATAATTCATTGAAAATGACTGTAAACAGATGAGAACTTGTTTAGAACAGCTGAAAGAGAATCTCCAAGTCAGTTCTTAGTGTAGAAAAGGTAGCTAAGATAAGGGAAATCCTTAATTCCAGTTAAGATCACATGAAACACTCTATGAATCCTATATTCTTTACTTAAAGGAGACTAGAGTGGTAAATGTGTGTTATACAAGGCAGAATACCATTGAAATAGAGAAACAAACACGTTCGGCAGCTTTGGAAAGCCTTACACTTCACTGAAATGTAGTACTACACTCTATAACACAGTTGAGAGACAATGTTCCCGAGCTGCCTCAGTTCATAACAGTGTGTAGGAAGTTGTTTGATAAAGTGGGCAAAGCTTATACTTGGGCCAGAAGGCAGAATATAGGAAACTACATGAAAACATAAATAATTCATTGAAAATGACTGTAAACACATGAGAACTTGTTTAGAACAGCTGAAAGAGAATCTCCAAGTCAGTTCTTAGTGTAGAAAAGGTAGCTAAGATCCGGGAAATCCTTAATTTGAGTTAAGATCACATGAAACACTGTATGAATCCCATATTCTTTACTTAAAGGAAACTAGAGTGGTAAATGTGTGTTATACAAGGCAGAATACCATTGAAATAGAGAAAGAAACACGTTCGGCAGCTTTGGAAAGCCTTACACTTCACTGAAATGTAGTACTACAGTCTATAACACAGTTGAGAGACAATGTTCCCTAGCTCCCTCAGTTCATAACAGTGTGTAGGAAGTTGTTTGATAAGGTGGGCAAAGCTTATACTTGGGCCAGAAGGCAGAATATAGGAAACTACATGAAAACATGAATAATTCATTGAAAATGACTGTAAACAGATGAGAACTTGTTTAGAACAGCTGAAAGAGAATCTCCAAGTCAGTTCTTAGTGTAGAAAAGGTAGCTAAGATAAGGGAAATCCTTAATTCCAGTTAAGATCACATGAAACACTCTATGAATCCTATATTCTTTACTTAAAGGAGACTAGAGAGGTAAATGTGTGTTATACAAGGCAGAATACCATTGAAATAGAGAAACAAACACGTTCGGCTGCTTTGGAAAGCCTTACACTTCACTGAAATGTAGTACTACACTCTATAACACAGTTGAGAGACAATGTTCCCGAGCTGCCTCAGTTCATAACAGTGTGTAGGAAGTTGTTTGATAAAGTGGGCAAAGCTTATACTTGGGCCAGAAGGCAGAATATAGGAAACTACATGAAAACATGAATAATTCAGTGAAAATGACTGTAAACAGATGAGAACTTGTTTAGAACAGATGAAAGAGATTCTCCAAGTCAGTTCTTAGTGTAGAAAAGGTAGCTAAATCCGGGAAATCCTTAATTCGAGTTAAGATAACATCAAACACTGTATGAATCCTATATTGTTTACTTAAAGGAGACTAGAGTGGTAAATGTGTGTTATATAAGGCAGAATACCATTGAAATAGAGAAAGAAACACGTTTGGCAGCTTTGGAAATCCTTACACTTCACTGAAATGTAGTACTACACTCTATAACACAGTTGAGAGACAATGTTCCTAGCTCCCTCAGTTCATAACAGTGTGTAGGAAGTTGTTTGATAAAGTGGGCAAAGCTTATACTTGGGCCAGAAGGCAGAATATAGGAAACTACATGAAAACATGAATAATTCATTGAAAATGACTGTAAACACATGAGAACTTGTTTAGAACAGCTGAAAGAGAATCTACAAGTCAGTTCTTAGTGTAGAAAAGATAGCTAAGATCCGGGAAATCCTTAATAAGAGTTAAGATCACATGAAACACAGTATGAATCCTATATTCTTTACGAAAAGGAAACTAGAGTGGTAAATGTGTGTTATACAAGGCAGAATACCATTGAAATAGAGAAAGAAACACGTTCGGCAGCTTTGGAAAGTCTTACACTTCACTGAAATGTAGTACTACACTCTATAACACAGTTGAGAGACAATGTTCCCTAGCTGCCTCCGTTCATAACATAGTGTAGGAAGGTGTTTGATAAAGTAGGCAAAGCTTATACTTGGGCCAGAAGGCAGAATATAGTAAACTACATGAAAACATGAATAATTCAGTGAAAATGACTGTAAACAGATGAGAACTTGTTTAGAACAGCTGAAAGAGAAACTCCAAGTCAGTTCTTAGTGTAGAAAAGGTAGCTAAGATAAGGCAAATCCTTAATACCAGTTAAGATCCCATGAAACATTGTATGAATCCTATATTCTTTACTTAAAGGAAACTAGAGTGGTAAATGTGTGTTATACAAGGCAGAATACCATTGAAATAGAGAAAGAAACAAGTTCGGCAGCTTTGGAAAGCCTTACACTTCACTGAAATGTAGTACTACACTCTATAACACAGTTGAGAGACAATGTTCCCTAGCTGCCTCAGTTCCTAACAGAGTGTAGGAAGGTGTTTGATAAAGTGGCCAAAGCTTATACTTGGGCCAGAAGGCAGAATAGAGGAAACTACATGAAAACATGAATAATTCAGTGAAAATGACTGTAAACAGATGAGAACTTTTTTAGAACAGCTGAAAGAGAATCTCCAAGTCAGTTCTTAGTGTAGAAAAGGTAGCTAAGATAAGGAAAATCCTTAATTCGAGATAAGATAACATCAAACACTGTATGAATCCTATATTCACTACTTAAAGGAGACTAGAGTGGTAAATGTGTGTTATACAAGGCAGAATACCATTGAAATAGAGAAAGAAACACGTTCGGCAGCTTTGGAAAGCCTTACACTTCACTGAAATGTAGTACTACAGTCTATAACACAGTTGAGAGACAATGTTCCCTAGCTCCCTCAGTTCATAACAGTGTGTAGGAAGTTGTTTGATAAGGTGGGCAAAGCTTATACTTGGGCCAGAAGGCAGAATATAGGAAACTACATGAAAACATGAATAATTCATTGAAAATGACTGTAAACAGATGAGAACTTGTTTAGAACAGCTGAAAGAGAATCTCCAAGTCAGTTCTTAGTGTAGAAAAGGTAGCTAAGATAAGGGAAATCCTTAATTCCAGTTAAGATCACATGAAACACTCTATGAATCCTATATTCTTTACTTAAAGGAGACTAGAGTGGTAAATGTGTGTTATACAAGGCAGAATACCATTGAAATAGAGAAACAAACACGTTCGGCAGCTTTGGAAAGCCTTACACTTCACTGAAATGTAGTACTACACTCTATAACACAGTTGAGAGACAATGTTCCCGAGCTGCCTCAGTTCATAACAGTGTGTAGGAAGTTGTTTGATAAAGTGGGCAAAGCTTATACTTGGGCCAGAAGGCAGAATATAGGAAACTACATGAAAACATAAATAATTCATTGAAAATGACTGTAAACACATGAGAACTTGTTTAGAACAGCTGAAAGAGAATCTCCAAGTCAGTTCTTAGTGTAGAAAAGGTAGCTAAGATCCGGGAAATCCTTAATTCGAGTTAAGATCACATGAAACACTGTATGAATCCTATATTCTTTACTTAAAGGAAACTAGAGTGGTAAATGTGTGTTATACATGGCAGAATACCATTGAAATAGAGAAAGAAACACGTTCGGCAGCTTTGGAAAGCCTTACACTTCACTGAAATGTAGTACTACAGTCTATAACACAGTTGAGAGACAATGTTCCCTAGCTGCCTCAGTTCATAAAAGAGTGTAGGAAGGTGTTTGATAAAGTAGGCAAAGCTTATACTTGGGCCAGAAGGCAGAATATAGGAAACTACATGAAAACATGAATAATTCAGTGAAAATGACTGTAAACAGATGAGAACTTGTTTAGAACAGCTGAAAGAGAATCTCCAAGTCAGTTCTTAGTGTAGAAAAGGTAGCTAAGATAAGGAAAATCCTTAATTCGAGTTAAGATAACATCAAACACTGTATGAATCCTATATTCATTACTTAAAGGAGACTAGAGTGGTAAATGTGTGTTATACAAGGCAGAATACCATTGAAATAGAGAAAGAAACACGTTCGGCAGCTTTGGAAAGCCTTACACTACACTGAAATGTAGTACTACACTCTATAACACAGTTCAGAGACAATGTTCCCTAGCTCCCTCAGTTCATAACAGTGTGTAGGATGTTGTTTGAAAAGGTGGGCAAAGCTTATACTTGGGCCAGAAGGCAGAATATAGGAAACTACATGAAAACATGAATAATTCATTGAAAATGACTGTAAACAGATGAGAACTTGTTTAGAACAGCTGAAAGAGAATCTGCAAGTCAGTTCTTAGTGTAGAAAAGGTAGCTAATTTAAGGGAAATCCTTAATTCCAGTTAAGATCACATGAAACACTCTATGAATCCTATATTCTTTACTTAAAGGAGACTAGAGTGGTAAATATGTGTTATACAAGGCAGAATACCATTGAAATAGAGAAACAAACACGTTCGGCAGCTTTGGAAAGCCTTACACTTCACTGAAATGTAGTACTACAGTCTATAACACAGTTGAGAGACAATGTTCCCTAGCTGCCTCAGTTCATAAAAGAGTGTAGGAAGGTGTTTGATAAAGTAGGCAAAGCTTATACTTGGGCCAGAAGGCAGAATATAGGAAACTACATGAAAACATGAATAATTCAGTGAAAATGACTGTAAACAGATGAGAACTTGTTTAGAACAGCTGAAAGAGAATCTCCAAGTCAGTTCTTAGTGTAGAAAAGGTAGCTAAGATCCGGGAAATCCTTAATTCGAGTTAAGATAACATCAAACACTGTATGAATCCTATATTCATTACTTAAAGGAGACTAGAGTGGTAAATGTGTGTTATACAAGGCAGAATACCATTGAAATAGAGAAAGAAACACGTTCGGCAGCTTTGGAAAGCCTTACACTACACTGAAATGTAGTACTACACTCTATAACACAGTTCAGAGACAATGTTCCCTAGCTCCCTCAGTTCATAACAGTGTGTAGGAAGTTGTTTGATAAGGTGGGCAAAGCTTATACTTGGGCCAGAAGGCAGAATATAGGAAACTACATGAAAACATGAATAATTCATTGAAAATGACTGTAAACAGATGAGAACTTGTTTAGAACAGCTGAAAGAGAATCTCCAAGTCGGTTCTTAGTGTAGAAAAGGTAGCTAAGATAAGGGAAATCCTTAATTCCAGTTAAGATCACATGAAACACTCTATGAATCCTATATTCTTTACTTAAAGGAGACTAGAGTGGTAAATGTGTGTTATACAAGGCAGAATACCATTGAAATAGAGAAACAAACACGTTCGGCAGCTTTGGAAAGCCTTACACTTCACTGAAATGTAGTACTACACTCTATAACACAGTTGAGAGACAATGTTCCCGAGCTGCCTCAGTTCATAACAGTGTGTAGGAAGTTGTTTGATAAAGTGGGCAAAGCTTATACTTGGGCCAGAAGGCAGAATATAGGAAACTACATGAAAACATAAATAATTCATTGAAAATGAATGTAAACACATGAGAACTTGTTTAGAACAGCTGAAAGAGAATCTCCAAGTCAGTTCTTAGTGTAGAAAAGGTAGCTAAGATCCGGGAAATCCTTAATTTGAGTTAAGATCACATGAAACACTGTATGAATCCTATATTCTTTACTTAAAGGAAACTAGAGTGGTAAATGTGTGTTATACAAGGCAGAATACCATTGAAATAGAGAAAGAAACACGTTCGGCAGCTTTGGAAAGCCTTACACTTCACTGAAATGTAGTACTACAGTCTATAACACAGTTGAGAGACAATGTTCCCTAGCTCCCTCAGTTCATAACAGTGTGTAGGAAGTTGTTTGATAAGGTGGGCAAAGCTTATACTTGGGCCAGAAGGCAGAATATAGGAAACTACATGAAAACATGAATAATTCATTGAAAATGACTGTAAACAGATGAGAACTTGTTTAGAACAGCTGAAAGAGAATCTCCAAGTCAGTTCTTAGTGTAGAAAAGGTAGCTAAGATAAGGGAAATCCTTAATTCCAGTTAAGATCACATGAAACACTCTATGAATCCTATATTCTTTACTTAAAGGAGACTAGAGTGGTAAATGTGTGTTATACAAGGCAGAATACCATTGAAATAGAGAAACAAACACGTTCGGCAGCTTTGGAAAGCCTTACACTTCACTGAAATGTAGTACTACACTCTATAACACAGTTGAGAGACAATGTTCCCGAGCTGCCTCAGTTCATAACAGTGTGTAGGAAGTTGTTTGATAAAGTGGGCAAAGCTTATACTTGGGCCAGAAGGCAGAATATAGGAAACTACATGAAAACATAAATAATTCATTGAAAATGACTGTAAACACATGAGAACTTGTTTAGAACAGCTGAAAGAGAATCTCCAAGTCAGTTCTTAGTGTAGAAAAGGTAGCTAAGATCCGGGAAATCCTTAATTTGAGTTAAGATCACATGAAACACTGTATGAATCCCATATTCTTTACTTAAAGGAAACTAGAGTGGTAAATGTGTGTTATACAAGGCAGAATACCATTGAAATAGAGAAAGAAACACGTTCGGCAGCTTTGGAAAGCCTTACACTTCACTGAAATGTAGTACTACAGTCTATAACACAGTTGAGAGACAATGTTCCCTAGCTCCCTCAGTTCATAACAGTGTGTAGGAAGTTGTTTGATAAGGTGGGCAAAGCTTATACTTGGGCCAGAAGGCAGAATATAGGAAACTACATGAAAACATGAATAATTCATTGAAAATGACTGTAAACAGATGAGAACTTGTTTAGAACAGCTGAAAGAGAATCTCCAAGTCAGTTCTTAGTGTAGAAAAGGTAGCTAAGATAAGGGAAATCCTTAATTCCAGTTAAGATCACATGAAACACTCTATGAATCCTATATTCTTTACTTAAAGGAGACTAGAGAGGTAAATGTGTGTTATACAAGGCAGAATACCATTGAAATAGAGAAACAAACACGTTCGGCTGCTTTGGAAAGCCTTACACTTCACTGAAATGTAGTACTACACTCTATAACACAGTTGAGAGACAATGTTCCCGAGCTGCCTCAGTTCATAACAGTGTGTAGGAAGTTGTTTGATAAAGTGGGCAAAGCTTATACTTGGGCCAGAAGGCAGAATATAGGAAACTACATGAAAACATGAATAATTCAGTGAAAATGACTGTAAACAGATGAGAACTTGTTTAGAACAGATGAAAGAGATTCTCCAAGTCAGTTCTTAGTGTAGAAAAGGTAGCTAAATCCGGGAAATCCTTAATTCGAGTTAAGATAACATCAAACACTGTATGAATCCTATATTGTTTACTTAAAGGAGACTAGAGTGGTAAATGTGTGTTATATAAGGCAGAATACCATTGAAATAGAGAAAGAAACACGTTTGGCAGCTTTGGAAATCCTTACACTTCACTGAAATGTAGTACTACACTCTATAACACAGTTGAGAGACAATGTTCCTAGCTCCCTCAGTTCATAACAGTGTGTAGGAAGTTGTTTGATAAAGTGGGCAAAGCTTATACTTGGGCCAGAAGGCAGAATATAGGAAACTACATGAAAACATGAATAATTCATTGAAAATGACTGTAAACACATGAGAACTTGTTTAGAACAGCTGAAAGAGAATCTACAAGTCAGTTCTTAGTGTAGAAAAGATAGCTAAGATCCGGGAAATCCTTAATAAGAGTTAAGATCACATGAAACACAGTATGAATCCTATATTCTTTACGAAAAGGAAACTAGAGTGGTAAATGTGTGTTATACAAGGCAGAATACCATTGAAATAGAGAAAGAAACACGTTCGGCAGCTTTGGAAAGTCTTACACTTCACTGAAATGTAGTACTACACTCTATAACACAGTTGAGAGACAATGTTCCCTAGCTGCCTCCGTTCATAACATAGTGTAGGAAGGTGTTTGATAAAGTAGGCAAAGCTTATACTTGGGCCAGAAGGCAGAATATAGTAAACTACATGAAAACATGAATAATTCAGTGAAAATGACTGTAAACAGATGAGAACTTGTTTAGAACAGCTGAAAGAGAAACTCCAAGTCAGTTCTTAGTGTAGAAAAGGTAGCTAAGATAAGGCAAATCCTTAATACCAGTTAAGATCCCATGAAACATTGTATGAATCCTATATTCTTTACTTAAAGGAAACTAGAGTGGTAAATGTGTGTTATACAAGGCAGAATACCATTGAAATAGAGAAAGAAACAAGTTCGGCAGCTTTGGAAAGCCTTACACTTCACTGAAATGTAGTACTACACTCTATAACACAGTTGAGAGACAATGTTCCCTAGCTGCCTCAGTTCCTAACAGAGTGTAGGAAGGTGTTTGATAAAGTGGCCAAAGCTTATACTTGGGCCAGAAGGCAGAATAGAGGAAACTACATGAAAACATGAATAATTCAGTGAAAATGACTGTAAACAGATGAGAACTTTTTTAGAACAGCTGAAAGAGAATCTCCAAGTCAGTTCTTAGTGTAGAAAAGGTAGCTAAGATAAGGAAAATCCTTAATTCGAGTTAAGATAACATCAAACACTGTATGAATCCTATATTCACTACTTAAAGGAGACTAGAGTGGTAAATGTGTGTTATACAAGGCAGAATACCATTGAAATAGAGAAAGAAACACGTTCGGCAGCTTTGGAAAGCCTTACACTTCACTGAAATGTAGTACTACAGTCTATAACACAGTTGAGAGACAATGTTCCCTAGCTCCCTCAGTTCATAACAGTGTGTAGGAAGTTGTTTGATAAGGTGGGCAAAGCTTATACTTGGGCCAGAAGGCAGAATATAGGAAACTACATGAAAACATGAATAATTCATTGAAAATGACTGTAAACAGATGAGAACTTGTTTAGAACAGCTGAAAGAGAATCTCCAAGTCAGTTCTTAGTGTAGAAAAGGTAGCTAAGATAAGGGAAATCCTTAATTCCAGTTAAGATCACATGAAACACTCTATGAATCCTATATTCTTTACTTAAAGGAGACTAGAGTGGTAAATGTGTGTTATACAAGGCAGAATACCATTGAAATAGAGAAACAAACACGTTCGGCAGCTTTGGAAAGCCTTACACTTCACTGAAATGTAGTACTACACTCTATAACACAGTTGAGAGACAATGTTCCCGAGCTGCCTCAGTTCATAACAGTGTGTAGGAAGTTGTTTGATAAAGTGGGCAAAGCTTATACTTGGGCCAGAAGGCAGAATATAGGAAACTACATGAAAACATAAATAATTCATTGAAAATGACTGTAAACACATGAGAACTTGTTTAGAACAGCTGAAAGAGAATCTCCAAGTCAGTTCTTAGTGTAGAAAAGGTAGCTAAGATCCGGGAAATCCTTAATTCGAGTTAAGATCACATGAAACACTGTATGAATCCTATATTCTTTACTTAAAGGAAACTAGAGTGGTAAATGTGTGTTATACATGGCAGAATACCATTGAAATAGAGAAAGAAACACGTTCGGCAGCTTTGGAAAGCCTTACACTTCACTGAAATGTAGTACTACAGTCTATAACACAGTTGAGAGACAATGTTCCCTAGCTGCCTCAGTTCATAAAAGAGTGTAGGAAGGTGTTTGATAAAGTAGGCAAAGCTTATACTTGGGCCAGAAGGCAGAATATAGGAAACTACATGAAAACATGAATAATTCAGTGAAAATGACTGTAAACAGATGAGAACTTGTTTAGAACAGCTGAAAGAGAATCTCCAAGTCAGTTCTTAGTGTAGAAAAGGTAGCTAAGATAAGGAAAATCCTTAATTCGAGTTAAGATAACATCAAACACTGTATGAATCCTATATTCATTACTTAAAGGAGACTAGAGTGGTAAATGTGTGTTATACAAGGCAGAATACCATTGAAATAGAGAAAGAAACAAGTTTGGCAGCTTTGGAAAGCCTTACACTTCACTGAAATGTAGTACTACACTCTATAACACAGTTGAGAGACAATGTTCCTAGCTCCCTCAGTTCATAACAGTGTGTAGGAAGTTGTTTGATAAAGTGGGCAAAGCTTATGCTTGGGCCAGAAGGCAGAATATAGGAAACTACATGAAAACATGAATAATTCATTGAAAATGACTGTAAACACATGAGAACTTGTTTAGAACAGCTGAAAGAGAATCTACAAGTCAGTTCTTAGTGTAGAAAAGATAGCTAAGATCCGGGAAATCCTTAATTCGAGTTAAGATCACATGAAACACTGTATGAATCCTATATTCTTTACTAAAAGGAAACTAGAGTGGTAAATGTGTGTTATACAAGGCAGAATACCATTGAAATAGAGAAAGAAACAAGTTCGGCAGCTTTGGAAAGGCTTACACTTCACTGAAATGTAGTACTACACTCTATAACACAGTTGAGAGACAATGTTCCCTAGCTGCCTCAGTTCATAACAGAGTGTAGGAAGGTGTTTGATAAAGTGGCCAAAGCTTATACTTGGGCCAGAAAGCAGAATAGAGGAAACTACATGAAAACATGAATAATTCAGTGAAAATGACTGTAAACAGATGAGAACTTGTTTAGAACAGCTGAAAGAGAATCTCCAAGTCAGTTCTTAGTGTACAAAAGGTAGCTAAGATAAGGAAAATCCTTAATTCGAGTTAAGATAACATCAAACACTGTATGAATCCTACATTCACTACTTAAAGGAGACTAGAGTGGTAAATGTGTGTTATACAAGGCAGAATACCATTGAAATAGAGAAAGAAACAAGTTTGGCAGCTTTGGAAAGCCTTACACTTCACTGAAATGTAGTACTACACTCTATAACACAGTTGAGAGACAATGTTCCCTAGGTCCCTCAGTTCATAACTGTGTGTAGGAAGTTGTTTGATAAAGTGGCCAAAGCTTATACTTGGGCCAGAAGGCAGAATATAGGAAACTACATGAAAACATGAATAATTCAGTGAAAATGACTGTAAACAGATGAGAACTTGTTTAGAACAGCTGAAAGAGAATCTCCAAGTCAGTTATTAGTGTAGAAAAGGTAGCTAAGATAAGGAAAATCCTGAATTCGAGTTAAGATAACATCAAACACTGTATGAATCCTATATTCATTACTTAAAGGAGACTAGAGTGGTAAATGTGTGTTATACAAGGCAGAATACCATTGAAATAGAGAAAGAAACACGTTCGGCAGCTTTGGAAAGCCTTACACTACACTGAAATGTAGTACTACACTCTATAACACAGTTCAGAGACAATGTTCCCTAGCTCCCTCAGTTCATAACAGTGTGTAGGAAGTTGTTTGATAAGGTGGGCAAAGCTTATACTTGGGCCAGAAGGCAGAATATAGAAAACTACATGAAAACATGAATAATTCATTGAAAATGACTGTAAACAGATGAGAACTTGTTTAGAACAGCTGAAAGAGAATCTGCAAGTCAGTTCTTAGTGTAGAAAAGGTAGCTAATTTAAGGGAAATCCTTAATTCCAGTTAAGATCACATGAAACACTCTATGAATCCTATATTCTTTACTTAAAGGAGACTAGAGTGGTAAATATGTGTTATACAAGGCAGAATACCATTGAAATAGAGAAACAATCACGTTCGGCAGCTTTGGAAAGCCTTACACTTCACTGAAATGTAGTACTACAGTCTATAACACAGTTGAGAGACAATGTTCCCTAGCTTCCTCAGTTCATAAAAGAGTGTAGGAAGGTGTTTGATAAAGTAGGCAAAGCTTATACTTGGGCCAGAAGGCAGAATATAGGAAACTACATGAAAACATGAATAATTCAGTGAAAATGACTGTAAACAGATGAGAACTTGTTTAGAACAGCTGAAAGAGAATCTCCAAGTCAGTTCTTAGTGTAGAAAAGGTAGCCAAGATCCGGGAAATCCTTAATTCGAGGTAAGATCACATGAAACACTGTATGAATCCTATATTCTTTACTAAAAGGAAACTAGAGTGGTAAATGTGTGTTATACAAGGCAGAATACCATTGAAATAGAGAAAGAAACACGTTCGGCAGCTTTGGAAAGTCTTACACTTCACTGAAATGTAGTACTACACTCTATAACACAGTTGAGAGACAATGTTCCCTAGCTGCCTCCGTTCATAACATAGTGTAGGAAGGTGTTTGATAAAGTAGGCAAAGCTTATACTTGGGCCAGAAGGCAGAATATAGTAAACTACATGAAAACATGAATAATTCAGTGAAAATGACTGTAAACAGATGAGAACTTGTTTAGAACAGCTGAAAGAGAAACTCCAAGTCAGTTCTTAGTGTAGAAAAGGTAGCTAAGATAAGGCAAATCCTTAATACCAGTTAAGATCCCATGAAACATTGTATGAATCCTATATTCTTTACTTAAAGGAAACTAGAGTGGTAAATGTGTGTTATACAAGGCAGAATACCATTGAAATAGAGAAAGAAACACTTTCGGCAGCTTTGGAAAGGCTTACTCTTCACTGAAATGTAGTACTACACTCTATAACACAGTTGAGAGACAATGTTCCCTAGCTGCCTCAGTTCATAACAGAGTGTAGGAAGGTGTTTGATAAAGTGGCCAAAGCTTATACTTGGGCCAGAAGGCAGAATAGAGGAAACTACATGAAAACATGAATAATTCAGTGAAAATGACTGTAAACAGATGAGAACTTGTTTAGAACAGCTGAAAGAGAATCTCCAAGTCAGTTCTTAGTGTAGAAAAGGTAGCTAAGATAAGGAAAATCCTTAATTCGAGTTAAGATAACATCAAACACTGTATGAATCCTATATTCACTACATAAAGGAGACTAGAGTGGTAAATGTGTGTTATACAAGGCAGAATACCATTGAAATAGAGAAAGAAACAAGTTTGGCAGCTTTGGAAAGCCTTACACTTCACTGAAATGTAGTACTACACTCTATAACACAGTTGAGAGACAATGTTCCCTAGCTCCCTCAGTTCATAACAGTGTGTAGGAAGTTGTTTGATAAAGTGGCCAAAGCTTATACTTGGGCCAGAAGGCAGAATATAGGAAACTACATGAAAACATGAATAATTCAGTGAAAATGACTGTAAACAGATGAGAACTTGTTTAGAACAGCTGAAAGAGAATCTCCAAGTCAGTTCTTAGTGTAGAAAAGGTAGCTAAAATAAGGAAAATCCTGAATTCGAGTTAAGATAACATCAAACACTGTATGAATCCTATATTCATTACTTAAAGGAGACTAGAGTGGTAAATGTGTGTTATACAAGGCAGAATACCATTGAAATAGAGAAAGAAACACGTTCGGCAGCTTTGGAAAGCCTTACACTACACTGAAATGTAGTACTACACTCTATAACACAGTTCAGAGACAATGTTCCCTAGCTCCCTCAGTTCATAACAGTGTGTAGGAAGTTGTTTGATAAGGTGGGCAAAGCTTATACTTGGGCCAGAAGGCAGAATATAGGAAACTACATGAAAACATGAATAATTCATTGAAAATGACTGTAAACAGATGAGAACTTGTTTAGAACAGCTGAAAGAGAATCTCCAAGTCGGTTCTTAGTGTAGAAAAGGTAGCTAAGATAAGGGAAATCCTTAATTCCAGTTAAGATCACATGAAACACTCTATGAATCCTATATTCTTTACTTAAAGGAGAATAGAGTGGTAAATGTGTGTTATACAAGGCAGAATACCATTGAAATAGAGAAACAAACACGTTCGGCAGCTTTGGAAAGCCTTACACTTCACTGAAATGTAGTACTACACTCTATAACACAGTTGAGAGACAATGTTCCCGAGCTGCCTCAGTTCATAACAGTGTGTAGGAAGTTGTTTGATAAAGTGGGCAAAGCTTATACTTGGGCCAGAAGGCAGAATATAGGAAACTACATGAAAACATAAATAATTCATTGAAAATGACTGTAAACACATGAGAACTTGTTTAGAACAGCTGAAAGAGAATCTCCAAGTCAGTTCTTAGTGTAGAAAAGGTAGCTAAGATCCGGGAAATCCTTAATTTGAGTTAAGATCACATGAAACACTGTATGAATCCTATATTCTTTACTTAAAGGAAACTAGAGTGGTAAATGTGTGTTATACAAGGCAGAATACCATTGAAATAGAGAAAGAAACACGTTCGGCAGCTTTGGAAAGCCTTACACTTCACTGAAATGTAGTACTACAGTCTATAACACAGTTGAGAGACAATGTTCCCTAGCTCCCTCAGTTCATAACAGTGTGTAGGAAGTTGTTTGATAAGGTGGGCAAAGCTTATACTTGGGCCAGAAGGCAAAATATAGGAAACTACATGAAAACATGAATAATTCATTGAAAATGACTGTAAACAGATGAGAACTTGTTTAGAACAGCTGAAAGAGAATCTCCAAGTCGGTTCTTAGTGTAGAAAAGGTAGCTAAGATAAGGGAAATCCTTAATTCCAGTTAAGATCACATGAAACACTCTATGAATCCTATATTCTTTACTTAAAGGAGACTAGAGTGGTAAATGTGTGTTATACAAGGCAGAATACCATTGAAATAGAGAAACAAACACGTTCGGCAGCTTTGGAAAGCCTTACACTTCACTGAAATGTAGTACTACACTCTATAACACAGTTGAGAGACAATGTTCCCGAGCTGCCTCAGTTCATAACAGTGTGTAGGAAGTTGTTTGATAAAGTGGGCAAAGCTTATACTTGGGCCAGAAGGCAGAATATAGGAAACTACATGAAAACATAAATAATTCATTGAAAATGACTGTAAACACATGAGAACTTGTTTAGAACAGCTGAAAGAGAATCTCCAAGTCAGTTCTTAGTGTAGAAAAGGTAGCTAAGATCCGGGAAATCCTTAATTTGAGTTAAGATCACATGAAACACTGTATGAATCCTATATTCTTTACTTAAAGGAAACTAGAGTGGTAAATGTGTGTTATACAAGGCAGAATACCATTGAAATAGAGAAAGAAACACGTTCGACAGCTTTGGAAAGCCTTACACTTCACTGAAATGTAGTACTACAGTCTATAACACAGTTGAGAGACAATGTTCCCTAGCTCCCTCAGTTCATAACAGTGTGTAGGAAGTTGTTTGATAAGGTGGGCAAAGCTTATACTTGGGCCAGAAGGCAGAATATAGGAAACTACATGAAAACATGAATAATTCATTGAAAATGACTGTAAACAGATGAGAACTTGTTTAGAACAGCTGAAAGAGAATCTCCAAGTCAGTTCTTAGTGTAGAAAAGGTAGCTAAGATAAGGGAAATCCTTAATTCCAGTTAAGATCACATGAAACACTCTATGAATCCTATATTCTTTACTTAAAGGAGACTAGAGTGGTAAATGTGTGTTATACAAGGCAGAATACCATTGAAATAGAGAAAGAAACAAGTTTGGCAGCTTTGGAAAGCCTTACACTTCACTGAAATGTAGTACTACACTCTATAACACAGTTGAGAGACAATGTTCCCGAGCTGCCTCAGTTCATAACAGTGTGTAGGAAGTTGTTTGATAAAGTGGGCAAAGCTTATACTTGGGCCAGAAGGCAGAATATAGGAAACTACATGAAAACATAAATAATTCATTGAAAATGACTGTAAACACATGAGAACTTGTTTAGAACAGCTGAAAGAGAATCTCCAAGTCAGTTCTTAGTGTAGAAAAGGTAGCTAAGATCCGGGAAATCCTTAATTCGAGTTAAGATCACTTGAAACACTGTATGAATCCTATATTCTTTACTTAAAGGAAACTAGAGTGGTAAATGTGTGTTATACAAGGCAGAATACCATTGAAATAGAGAAAGAAACACATTCGGCAGCTTTGGAAAGCCTTACACTTCACTGAAATGTAGTACTACAGTCTATAACACAGTTGAGAGACAATGTTCCCTAGCTGCCTCAGTTCATAAAAGAGTGTAGGAAGGTGTTTGATAAAGTAGGCAAAGCTTATACTTGGGCCAGAAGGCAGAATATAGGAAACTACATGAAAACATGAATAATTCAGTGAAAATGACTGTAAACAGATGAGAACTTGTTTAGAACAGCTGAAAGAGAATCTCCAAGTCAGTTCTTAGTGTAGAAAAGGTAGCTAAGATAAGGAAAATCCTTAATTCGAGTTAAGATAACATCAAACACTGTATGAATCCTATATTCATTACTTAAAGGAGACTAGAGTGGTAAATGTGTGTTATACAAGGCAGAATACCATTGAAATAGAGAAAGAAACAAGTTCGGCAGCTTTGGAAAGCCTTACACTTCACTGAAATGTAGTACTACACTCTATAACACAGTTGAGAGACAATGTTCCTAGCTCCCTCAGTTCATAACAGTGTGTAGGAAGTTGTTTGATAAAGTGGGCAAAGCTTATGCTTGGGCCAGAAGGCAGAATATAGGAAACTACATGAAAACATGAATAATTCATTGAAAATGACTGTAAACACATGAGAACTTGTTTAGAACAGCTGAAAGAGAATCTACAAGTCAGTTCTTAGTGTAGAAAAGATAGCTAAGATCCGGGAAATCCTTAATTCGAGTTAAGATCACATGAAACACTGTATGAATCCTATATTCTTTACTAAAAGGAAACTAGAGTGGTAAATGTGTGTTATACAAGGCAGAATACCATTGAAATAGAGAAAGAAACACGTTCGGCAGCTTTGGAAAGGCTTACACTTCACTGAAATGTAGTACTACACTCTATAACACAGTTGAGAGACAATGTTCCCTAGCTGCCTCAGTTCATAACAGAGTGTAGGAAGGTGTTTGATAAAGTGGCCAAAGCTTATACTTGGGCCAGAAAGCAGAATAGAGGAAACTACATGAAAACATGAATAATTCAGTGAAAATGACTGTAAACAGATGAGAACTTGTTTAGAACAGCTGAAAGAGAATCTCCAAGTCAGTTCTTAGTGTAGAAAAGGTAGCTAAGATAAGGAAAATCCTTAATTCGAGTTAAGATAACATCAAACACTGTATGAATCCTACATTCACTACTTAAAGGAGACTAGAGTGGTAAATGTGTGTTATACAAGGCAGAATACCATTGAAATAGAGAAAGAAACAAGTTTGGCAGCTTTGGAAAGCCTTACACTTCACTGAAATGTAGTACTACACTCTATAACACAGTTGAGAGACAATGTTCCCTAGGTCCCTCAGTTCATAACTGTGTGTAGGAAGTTGTTTGATAAAGTGGCCAAAGCTTATACTTGGGCCAGAAGGCAGAATATAGGAAACTACATGAAAACATGAATAATTCAGTGAAAATGACTGTAAACAGATGAGAACTTGTTTAGAACAGCTGAAAGAGAATCTCCAAGTCAGTTCTTAGTGTAGAAAAGGTAGCTAAGATAAGGAAAATCCTGAATTCGAGTTAAGATAACATCAAACACTGTATGAATCCTATATTCATTACTTAAAGGAGACTAGAGTGGTAAATGTGTGTTATACAAGGCAGAATACCATTGAAATAGAGAAAGAAACACGTTCGGCAGCTTTGGAAAGCCTTACACTACACTGAAATGTAGTACTACACTCTATAACACAGTTCAGAGACAATGTTCCCTAGCTCCCTCAGTTCATAACAGTGTGTAGGAAGTTGTTTGATAAGGTGGGCAAAGCTTATACTTGGGCCAGAAGGCAGAATATAGGAAACTACATGAAAACATGAATAATTCATTGAAAATGACTGTAAACAGATGAGAACTTGTTTAGAACAGCTGAAAGAGAATCTCCAAGTCAGTTCTTAGTGTAGAAAAGGTAGCTAAGATAAGGGAAATCCTTAATTCCAGTTAAGATCACATGAAACACTCTATGAATCCTATATTCTTTACTTAAAGGAGACTAGAGTGGTAAATGTGTGTTATACAAGGCAGAATACCATTGAAATAGAGAAACAAACACGTTCGGCAGCTTTGGAAAGCCTTACACTTCACTGAAATGTAGTACTACAGTCTATAACACAGTTGAGAGACAATGTTCCCTAGCTGCCTCAGTTCATAAAAGAGTGTAGGAAGGTGTTTGATAAAGTAGGCAAAGCTTATACTTGGGCCAGAAGGCAGAATATAGGAAACTACATGAAAACATGAATAATTCAGTGAAAATGACTGTAAACAGATGAGAACTTGTTTAGAACAGCTGAAAGAGAATCTCCAAGTCAGTTCTTAGTGTAGAAAAGGTAGCTAAGATCCGGGAAATCCTTAATTCGAGTTAAGATCACATGAAACACTGTATGAATCCTATATTCTTTACTAAAAGGAAACTAGAGTGGTAAATGTGTGTTATACAAGGCAGAATACCATTGAAATAGAGAAAGAAACACGTTCGGCAGCTTTGGAAAGTCTTACACTTCACTGAAATGTAGTACTACACTCTATAACACAGTTGAGAGACAATGTTCCCTAGCTGCCTCCGTTCATAACATAGTGTAGGAAGGTGTTTGATAAAGTAGGCAAAGCTTATACTTGGGCCAGAAGGCAGAATATAGTAAACTACATGAAAACATGAATAATTCAGTGAAAATGACTGTAAACAGATGAGAACTTGTTTAGAACAGCTGAAAGAGAATCTCCAAGTCAGTTCTTAGTGTAGAAAAGGTAGCTAAGATAAGGGAAATCCTTAATTCCAGTTAAGATCACATGAAACACTCTATGAATCCTATATTCTTTACTTAAAGGAGACTAGAGTGGTAAATGTGTGTTATACAAGGCAGAATACCATTGAAATAGAGAAACAAACACGTTCGGCAGCTTTGGAAAGCCTTACACTTCACTGAAATGTAGTACTACACTCTATAACACAGTTGAGAGACAATGTTCCCGAGCTGCCTCAGTTCATAACAGTGTGTAGGAAGTTGTTTGATAAAGTGGGCAAAGCTTATACTTGGGCCAGAAGGCAGAATATAGGAAACTACATGAAAACATAAATAATTCATTGAAAATGACTGTAAACACATGAGAACTTGTTTAGAACAGCTGAAAGAGAATCTCCAAGTCAGTTCTTAGTGTAGAAAAGGTAGCTAAGATCCGGGAAATCCTTAATTCGAGTTAAGATCACATGAAACACTGTATGAATCCTATATTCTTTACTTAAAGGAAACTAGAGTGGTAAATGTGTGTTATACAAGGCAGAATACCATTGAAATAGAGAAAGAAACACGTTCGGCAGCTTTGGAAAGCCTTACACTTCACTGAAATGTAGTACTACAGTCTATAACACAGTTGAGTGACAATGTTCCCTAGCTGCCTCAGTTCATAAAAGAGTGTAGGAAGGTGTTTGATAAAGTAGGCAAAGCTTATACTTGGGCCAGAAGGCAGAATATAGGAAACTACATGAAAACATGAATAATTCAGTGAAAATGACTGTAAACAGATGAGAACTTGTTTAGAACAGCTGAAAGAGAATCTCCAAGTCAGTTCTTAGTGTAGAAAAGGTAGCTAAGATAAGGAAAATCCTGAATTCGAGTTAAGATAACATCAAACACTGTATGAATCCTATATTCATTACTTAAAGGAGACTAGAGTGGTAAATGTGTGTTATACAAGGCAGAATACCATTGAAATAGAGAAAGAAACAAGTTCGGCAGCTTTGGAAAGCCTTACACTTCACCGAAATGTAGTACTACACTCTATAACACAGTTGAGAGACAATGTTCCTAGCTCCCTCAGTTCATAACAGTGTGTAGGAAGTTGTTTGATAAAGTGGGCAAAGCTTATGCTTGGGCCAGAAGGCAGAATATAGGAAACTACATGAAAACATGAATAATTCATTGAAAATGATTGTAAACACATGAGAACTTGTTTAGAACAGCTGAAAGAGAATCTACAAGTCAGTTCTTAGTGTAGAAAAGATAGCTAAGATCCGGGAAATCCTTAATTCGAGTTAAGATCACATGAAACACTGTATGAATCCTATATTCTTTACTAAAAGGAAACTAGAGTGGTAAATGTGTGTTATACAAGGCAGAATACCATTGAAATAGAGAAAGAAACACGTTTGGCAGCTTTGGAAAGGCTTACACTTCACTGAAATGTAGTACTACACTCTATAACACAGTTGAGAGACAATGTTCCCTAGCTGCCTCAGTTCATAACAGAGTGTAGGAAGGTGTTTGATAAAGTGGCCAAAGCTTATACTTGGGCCAGAAAGCAGAATAGAGGAAACTACATGAAAACATGAATAATTCAGTGAAAATGACTGTAAACAGATGAGAACTTGTTTAGAACAGCTGAAAGAGAATCTCCAAGTCAGTTCTTAGTGTAGAAAAGTTAGCTAAGATAAGGAAAATCCTTAATTCGAGTTAAGATAACATCAAACACTGTATGAATCCTACATTCACTACTTAAAGGAGACTAGAGTGGTAAATGTGTGTTATACAAGGCAGAATACCATTGAAATAGAGAAAGAAACAAGTTTGGCAGCTTTGGAAAGCCTTACACTTCACTGAAATGTAGTACTACACTCTATAACACAGTTGAGAGACAATGTTCCCTAGGTCCCTCAGTTCATAACTGTGTGTAGGAAGTTGTTTGATAAAGTGGCCAAAGCTTATACTTGGGCCAGAAGGCAGAATATAGGAAACTACATGAAAACATGAATAATTCAGTGAAAATGACTGTAAACAGATGAGAACTTGTTTAGAACAGCTGAAAGAGAATCTCCAAGTCAGTTCTTAGTGTAGAAAAGGTAGCTAAGATAAGGAAAATCCTGAATTCGAGTTAAGATAACATCAAACACTGTATGAATCCTATATTCATTACTTAAAGGAGACTAGAGTGGTAAATGTGTGTTATACAAGGCAGAATACCATTGAAATAGAGAAAGAAACACGTTCGGCAGCTTTGGAAAGCCTTACACTACACTGAAATGTAGTACTACACTCTATAACACAGTTCAGAGACAATGTTCCCTAGCTCCCTCAGTTCATAACAGTGTGTAGGAAGTTGTTTGATAAGGTGGGCAAAGCTTATACTTGGGCCAGAAGGCAGAATATAGGAAACTACATGAAAACATGAATAATTCATTGAAAATGACTGTAAACAGATGAGAACTTGTTTAGAACAGCTGAAAGAGAATCTCCAAGTCAGTTCTTAGTGTAGAAAAGGTAGCTAAGATAAGGGAAATCCTTAATTCCAGTTAAGATCACATGAAACACTCTATGAATCCTATATTCTTTACTTAAAGGAGACTAGAGTGGTAAATGTGTGTTATACAAGGCAGAATACCATTGAAATAGAGAAACAAACACGTTCGGCAGCTTTGGAAAGCCTTACACTTCACTGAAATGTAGTACTACAGTCTATAACACAGTTGAGAGACAATGTTCCCTAGCTGCCTCAGTTCATAAAAGAGTGTAGGAAGGTGTTTGATAAAGTAGGCAAAGCTTATACTTGGGCCAGAAGGCAGAATATAGGAAACTACATGAAAACATGAATAATTCAGTGAAAATGACTGTAAACAGATGAGAACTTGTTTAGAACAGCTGAAAGAGAATCTCCAAGTCAGTTCTTAGTGTAGAAAAGGTAGCTAAGATCCGGGAAATCCTTAATTCGAGTTAAGATCACATGAAACACTGTATGAATCCTATATTCTTTACTAAAAGGAAACTAGAGTGGTAAATGTGTGTTATACAAGGCAGAATACCATTGAAATAGAGAAAGAAACACGTTCGGCAGCTTTGGAAAGTCTTAAACTTCACTGAAATGTAGTACTACACTCTATAACACAGTTGAGAGACAATGTTCCCTAGCTGCCTCCGTTCATAACATAGTGTAGGAAGGTGTTTGATAAAGTAGGCAAAGCTTATACTTGGGCCAGAGGGCAGAATATAGTAAACTACATGAAAACATGAATAATTCAGTGAAAATGACTGTAAACAGATGAGAACTTGTTTAGAACAGCTGAAAGAGAATCTCCAAGTCAGTTCTTAGTGTAGAAAAGGTAGCTAAGATAAGGGAAATCCTTAATTCCAGTTAAGATCACATGAAACACTCTATGAATCCTATATTCTTTACTTAAAGGAGACTAGAGTGGTAAATGTGTGTTATACAAGGCAGAATACCATTGAAATAGAGAAACAAACACGTTCGGCAGCTTTGGAAAGCCTTACACTTCACTGAAATGTAGTACTACACTCTATAACACAGTTGAGAGACAATGTTCCCGAGCTGCCTCAGTTCATAACAGTGTGTAGGAAGTTGTTTGATAAAGTGGGCAAAGCTTATACTTGGGCCAGAAGGCAGAATATAGGAAACTACATGAAAACATAAATAATTCATTGAAAATGACTGTAAACACATGAGAACTTGTTTAGAACAGCTGAAAGAGAATCTCCAAGTCAGTTCTTAGTGTAGAAAAGGTAGCTAAGATCCGGGAAATCCTTAATTCGAGTTAAGATCACATGAAACACTGTATGAATCCTATATTCTTTACTTAAAGGAAACTAGAGTGGTAAATGTGTGTTATACAAGGCAGAATACCATTGAAATAGAGAAAGAAACAAGTTTGGCAGCTTTGGAAAGCCTTACACTTCACTGAAATGTAGTACTACACTCTATAACACAGTTGAGAGACAATGTTCCCTAGGTCCCTCAGTTCATAACTGTGTGTAGGAAGTTGTTTGATAAAGTGGCCAAAGCTTATACTTGGGCCAGAAGGCAGAATATAGGAAACTACATGAAAACATGAATAATTCAGTGAAAATGACTGTAAACAGATGAGAACTTGTTTAGAACAGCTGAAAGAGAATCTCCAAGTCAGTTCTTAGTGTAGAAAAGGTAGCTAAGATAAGGAAAATCCTGAATTCGAGTTAAGATAACATCAAACACTGTATGAATCCTATATTCATTACTTAAAGGAGACTAGAGTGGTAAATGTGTGTTATACAAGGCAGAATACCATTGAAATAGAGAAAGAAACACGTTCGGCAGCTTTGGAAAGCCTTACACTACACTGAAATGTAGTACTACACTCTATAACACAGTTCAGAGACAATGTTCCCTAGCTCCCTCAGTTCATAACAGTGTGTAGGAAGTTGTTTGATAAGGTGGGCAAAGCTTATACTTGGGCCAGAAGGCAGAATATAGGAAACTACATGAAAACATGAATAATTCATTGAAAATGACTGTAAACAGATGAGAACTTGTTTAGAACAGCTGAAAGAGAATCTCCAAGTCAGTTCTTAGTGTAGAAAAGGTAGCTAAGATAAGGGAAATCCTTAATTCCAGTTAAGATCACATGAAACACTCTATGAATCCTATATTCTTTACTTAAAGGAGACTAGAGTGGTAAATGTGTGTTATACAAGGCAGAATACCATTGAAATAGAGAAACAAACACGTTCGGCAGCTTTGGAAAGCCTTACACTTCACTGAAATGTAGTACTACAGTCTATAACACAGTTGAGAGACAATGTTCCCTAGCTGCCTCAGTTCATAAAAGAGTGTAGGAAGGTGTTTGATAAAGTAGGCAAAGCTTATACTTGGGCCAGAAGGCAGAATATAGGAAACTACATGAAAACATGAATAATTCAGTGAAAATGACTGTAAACAGATGAGAACTTGTTTAGAACAGCTGAAAGAGAATCTCCAAGTCAGTTCTTAGTGTAGAAAAGGTAGCTAAGATCCGGGAAATCCTTAATTCGAGTTAAGATCACATGAAACACTGTATGAATCCTATATTCTTTACTAAAAGGAAACTAGAGTGGTAAATGTGTGTTATACAAGGCAGAATACCATTGAAATAGAGAAAGAAACACGTTCGGCAGCTTTGGAAAGTCTTAAACTTCACTGAAATGTAGTACTACACTCTATAACACAGTTGAGAGACAATGTTCCCTAGCTGCCTCCGTTCATAACATAGTGTAGGAAGGTGTTTGATAAAGTAGGCAAAGCTTATACTTGGGCCAGAGGGCAGAATATAGTAAACTACATGAAAACATGAATAATTCAGTGAAAATGACTGTAAACAGATGAGAACTTGTTTAGAACAGCTGAAAGAGAATCTCCAAGTCAGTTCTTAGTGTAGAAAAGGTAGCTAAGATAAGGGAAATCCTTAATTCCAGTTAAGATCACATGAAACACTCTATGAATCCTATATTCTTTACTTAAAGGAGACTAGAGTGGTAAATGTGTGTTATACAAGGCAGAATACCATTGAAATAGAGAAACAAACACGTTCGGCAGCTTTGGAAAGCCTTACACTTCACTGAAATGTAGTACTACACTCTATAACACAGTTGAGAGACAATGTTCCCGAGCTGCCTCAGTTCATAACAGTGTGTAGGAAGTTGTTTGATAAAGTGGGCAAAGCTTATACTTGGGCCAGAAGGCAGAATATAGGAAACTACATGAAAACATAAATAATTCATTGAAAATGACTGTAAACACATGAGAACTTGTTTAGAACAGCTGAAAGAGAATCTCCAAGTCAGTTCTTAGTGTAGAAAAGGTAGCTAAGATCCGGGAAATCCTTAATTCGAGTTAAGATCACATGAAACACTGTATGAATCCTATATTCTTTACTTAAAGGAAACTAGAGTGGTAAATGTGTGTTATACAAGGCAGAATACCATTGAAATAGAGAAAGAAACACGTTCGGCAGCTTTGGAAAGCCTTACACTTCACTGAAATGTAGTACTACAGTCTATAACACAGTTGAGAGACAATGTTCCCTAGCTGCCTCAGTTCATAAAAGAGTGTAGGAAGGTGTTTGATAAAGTAGGCAAAGCTTATACTTGGGCCAGAAGGCAGAATATAGGAAACTACATGAAAACATGAATAATTCAGTGAAAATGACTGTAAACAGATGAGAATTTGTTTAGAACAGCTGAAAGAGAATCTCCAAGTCAGTTCTTAGTGTAGAAAAGGTAGCTAAGATAAGGAAAATCCTTAATTCGAGTTAAGATAACATCAAACACTGTATGAATCCTATATTCATTACTTAAAGGAGACTAGAGTGGTAAATGTGTGTTATACAAGGCAGAATACCATTGAAATAGAGAAAGAAACAAGTTCGGCAGCTTTGGAAAGCCTTACACTTCACTGAAATGTAGTACTACACTCTATAACACAGTTGAGAGACAATGTTCCCTAGCTCCCTCAGTTCATAACAGAGTGTAGGAAGGTGTTTGATAAAGTAGGCAAAGCTTATACTTGGGCCAGAAGGCAGAATAAAGGAAACTACATGAAAACATGAATAATTCAGTGAAAATGACTGTAAACAGATGAGAACTTGTTTATAACAGCTGAAAGAGAATCTCCAAGTCAGTTCTTAGTGTAGAAAAGGTAGCTAAGATAAGGAAAATCCTTAATTCGAGTTAAGATAACATCAAACACTGTATGAATCCTATATTCATTACTTAAAGGAGACTAGAGTGGTAAATGTGTGTTATACAAGGCAGAATACCATTGAAATAGAGAAAGAAACAAGTTCGGCAGCTTTGGAAAGCCTTACACTTCACTGAAATGTAGTACTACACTCTATAACACAGTTGAGAGACAATGTTCCCTAGCTCCCTCAGTTCATAACAGTGTGTAGGAAGTTGTTTGATAAAGTGGCCAAAGCTTATACTTGGGCCAGAAGGCAGAATATAGGAAACTACATGAAAACATGAATAATTCAGTGAAAATGACTGTAAACAGATGAGAACTTGTTTAGAACAGCTGAAAGAGAATCTCCAAGTCAGTTCTTCGTGTAGAAAAGGTAGCTAAGATAAGGGAAATCCTTAATTCCAGTTAAGATCACATGAAACACTGTATGAATCCTATATTCTTTACTTAAAGGAGACTAGAGTGGTAAATGTGTGTTATACAAGGCAGAATACCATTGAAATAGAGAAAGAAACACGTTCGGCAGCTTTGGAAAGCCTTACACTTCACTGAAATGTAGTACTACAGTCTATAACACAGTTGAGAGACAATGTTCCCTAGCTGCCTCAGTTCATAAAAGAGTGTAGGAAGGTGTTTGATAAAGTAGGCAAAGCTTATACTTGGGCCAGAAGGCAGAATATAGGAAACTACATGAAAACATGAATAATTCAGTGAAAATGACTGTAAACAGATGAGAACTTGTTTAGAACAGCTGAAAGAGAATCTCCAAGTCAGTTCTTAGTGTAGAAAAGGTAGCTAAGATAAGGGAAATCCTTAATTCAAGTTAAGATAACATCAAACACTGTATGAATCCTATATTCATTACTTAAAGGAGACTAGAGTGGTAAATGTGTGTTATACAAGGCAGAATACCATTGAAATAGAGAAAGAAACAAGTTCGGCAGCTTTGGAAAGCCTTACACTTCACTGAAATGTAGTACTACACTCTATAACACAGTTGAGAGACAATGTTCCCTAGCTCCCTCAGTTCATAACAGTGTGTAGGAAGTTGTTTGATAAAGTGGCCAAAGCTTATACTTGGGCCAGAAGGCAGAATATAGGAAACTACATGAAAATATGAATAATTCAGTGAAAATGACTGTAAACAGATGAGAACTTGTTTAGAACAGCTGAAAGAGAATCTCCAAGTCAGTTCTTAGTGTAGAAAAGGTAGCTAAGATAAGGGAAATCCTTAATTTGAGTTAAGATAACATCAAACACTGTATGAATCCTATATTCATTACTTAAAGGAGACTAGAGTGGTAAATGTGTGTTATACAAGGCAGAATTCCATTGAAATAGAGAAAGAAACAAGTTCGGCAGCTTTGGAAAGCCTTACACTTCACTGAAATGTAGTACTACACTCTATAACACAGTTGAGAGACAATGTTCCCTAGCTCCCTCAGTTCATAACAGTGTGTAGGAAGTTGTTTGATAAAGTAGGCAAAGCTTATACTTGGGCCAGAAGGCAGAATATAGGAAACTACATGAAAACATGAATAATTCAGTGAAAATGACTGTAAACAGATGAGAACTTGTTTAGAACAGTTGATAGAGAATCTCCAAGTCAGTTCTTAGTGTAGAAAAGGTAGCTAAGATAAGAAAAATCCTTAATTCGAGTTAAGATAACATCAAACACTGTATGAATCCTATATTCATTACTTAAAGGAGACTAGAGTGGTAAATGTGTGTTATACAAGGCAGAATACCATTGAAATAGAGAAAGAAACAAGTTCGGCAGCTTTGGAAAGCCTTACACTTCACTGAAATGTAGTACTACACTCTATAACACAGTTGAGAGACAATGTTCCTAGCTCCCTCAGTTCATAACAGTGTGTAGGAAGTTGTTTGATAAAGTGGGCAAAGCTTATACTTGGGCCAGAAGGCAGAATATAGGAAACTACATGAAAACATGAATAATTCATTGAAAATGAGGGTAAACACATGAGAACTTGTTTAGAACAGCTGAAAGAGAATCTACAAGTCAGTTCTTAGTGTAGAAAAGATAGCTAAGATCCGGGAAATCCTTAATTCGAGTTAAGATCACATGAAACACTGTATGAATCCTATATTCTTTACTAAAAGGAAACTAGAGTGGTAAATGTGTGTTATACAAGGCAGAATACCATTGAAATAGAGAAAGAAACACGTTCGGCAGCTTTGGAAAGTCTTACACTTCACTGAAATGTAGTACTACACTCTATAACACAGTTGAGAGACAATGTTCCCTAGCTGCCTCCGTTCATAACATAGTGTAGGAAGGTGTTTGATAAAGTAGTCAAAGCTTATACTTGGGCCAGAAGTCAGAATATAGGAAACTACATGAAAACATGAATAATTCAGTGAAAATGACTGTAAACAGATGAGAACTTGTTTAGAACAGCTGAAAGAGAAACTCCAAGTCAGTTCTTAGTGTAGAAAAGGTAGCTAAGATAAGGCAAATCCTTAATACCAGTTAAGATGCCATGAAACATTGTATGAATCCTATATTCTTTACTTAAAGGAAACTAGAGTGGTAAATGTGTGTTATACAAGGCAGAATACCATTGAAATAGAGAAAGAAACACTTTCGGCAGCTTTGGAAAGGCTTACACTTCACTGAAATGTAGTACTACACTCTATAACACAGTTGAGAGACAATGTTCCCTAGCTGCCTCAGTTCATAACAGAATGTAGGAAGGTGTTTGATAAAGTGGCCAAAGCTTATACTTGGGCCAGAAGGCAGAATAGAGGAAACTACATGAAAACATGAATAATTCAGTGAAAATGACTGTAAACAGATGAGAACTTGTTTAGAACAGCTGAAAGAGAATCTCCAAGTCAGTTCTTAATGTAGAAAAGGTAGCTAAGATAAGGAAAATCCTTAATTCGAGTTAAGATAACATCAAACACTGTATGAATCCTATATTCACTACTTAAAGGAGACTAGAGTGGTAAATGTGTGTTATACAAGGCAGAATACCATTGAAATAGAGAAAGAAACAAGTTTGGCAGCTTTGGAAAGCCTTACACTTCACTGAAATGTAGTACTACACTCTATAACACAGTTGAGAGACAATGTTCCCTAGCTCCCTCAGTTCATAACAGTGTGTAGGAAGTTGTTTGATAAAGTGGCCAAAGCTTATACTTGGGCCAGAAGGCAGAATATAGGAAACTACATGAAAACATGAATATTTCAGTGAAAATGACTGTAAACGGATGAGAACTTGTTTAGAACAGCTGAAAGAGAATCTCCAAGTCAGTTCTTAGTGTAGAAAAGGTAGCTAAGATAAGGAAAATCCTGAATTCGAGTTAAGATAACATCAAACACTGTATGAATCCTATATTCATTACTTAAAGGAGACTAGAGTGGTAAATGTGTGTTATACAAGGCAGAATACCATTGAAATAGAGAAACAAACACGTTCGGCAGCTTTGGAAAGCCTTATACTTCACTGAAATGTAGTACTACACTCTATAACACAGTTGAGAGACAATGTTCCCGAGCTGCCTCAGTTCATAACAGTGTGTAGGAAGTTGTTTGATAAAGTGGGCAAAGCTTATACTTGGGCCAGAAGGCAGAATATAGGAAACTACATGAAAACATGAATAATTCAGTGAAAATGACTGTAAACAGATGAGAATTTGTTTATAACAGCTGAAAGAGAATCTCCAAGTCAGTTCTTAGTGTAGAAAAGGTAGCTAAGATAAGGAAAATCCTTAATTCGAGTTAAGATAACATCAAACACTGTATGAATCCTATATTCATTACTTAAAGGAGACTAGAGTGGTAAATGTGTGTTATACAAGGCAGAATACCATTGAAATAGGGAAAGAAACAAGTTCGGCAGCTTTGGAAAGCCTTACACTTCACTGAAATGTAGTACTACACTCTATAACACAGTTGAGAGACAATGTTCCCTAGCTCCCTCAGTTCATAACAGTGTGTAGGAAGTTGTTTGATAAAGTGGCCAAAGCTTATACTTGGGCCAGAAGGCAGAATATAGGAAACTACATGAAAACATGAATAATTCAGTGAAAATGACTGTAAACAGATGAGAACTTGTTTAGAACAGCTGAAAGAGAATCTCAAAGTCAGTTCTTCGTGTAGAAAAGGTAGCTAAGATAAGGGAAATCCTTAATTCCAGTTAAGATCACATGAAACACTGTATGAATCCTATATTCTTTACTTAAAGGAGACTAGAGTGGTAAATGTGTGTTATACAAGGCAGAATACCATTGAAATAGAGAAAGAAACACGTTCGGCAGCTTTGGAAAGCCTTACACTTCACTGAAATGTAGTACTGCACTCTATAACACAGTTGAGAGAAAATGTTCCCGAGCTGCCTCAGTTCATAACAGTGTGTAGGAAGTTGTTTGATAAAGTGGGCAAAGCTTATACTTGGGCCAGAAGGCAGAATATAGGAAACTACATGAAAACATGAATAATTCATTGAAAATGACTGTAAACACATTAGAACTTGTTTAGAACAGCTGAAAGAGAATCTCCAAGTCAGTTCTTAGTGTAGAAAAGGTAGCTAAAATCCGGGAAATCCTTAATTCGAGTTAAGATCACATGAAACACTGTATCAATCCTATATTCTTTACTTAAAGGAAACTAGAGTGTTAAATGTGTGTTATACAAGGCAGAATACCATTGAAATAGAGAAAGAAACACGTTCGGCAGCTTTGGAAAGGCTTACACTTCACTGAAATGTAGTACTACACTCTATAACACAGTTGAGAGACAATGTTCCCTAGCTCCCTCAGTTCATAACAGTGTGTAGGAAGTTGTTTGATAAAGTGGCCAAAGCTTATACTTGGGACAGAAGGCAGAATATAGGAAACTACATGAAAACATGAATAATTCAGTGAAAATGACTGTAAACAGATGAGAACTTGTTTAGAACAGCTGAAAGAAAATCTCCAAGTCAGTTCTTATTGTAGAAAAGGTAGCTAAGATAAGGGAAATCCTTAATTCGAGTTAAGATAACATCAAACACTGTATGAATCCTATATTCATTACTTAATGGAGACTAGAGTGGTAAATGTGTGTTATACAAGGCAGAATACCATTGAAATAGAGAAAGAAACAAGTTCGGCAGCTTTGGAAAGCCTTACACTTCACTGAAATGTAGTACTACAGTCTATAACACAGTTGAGAGACAATGTTCCCTAGCTGCCTCAGTTCATAAAAGAGTGTAGGAAGGTGTTTGATAAAGTAGGCAAAGCTTATACTTGGGCCAGAAGGCAATATATAGGAAACTACATGAAAACATGAATAATTCAGTGAAAATGACTGTAAACAGATGAGAACTTGTTTAGAACAGCTGAAAGAGAATCTCCAAGTCAGTTCTTAGTGTAGAAAAGGTAGCTAAGATAAGGAAAATCCTTAATTCGAGTTAAGATAACATCAAACACTGTATGAATCCTATATTCATTACTTAAAGGAGACTAGAGTGGTAAATGTGTGTTATACAAGGCAGAATACTATTGAAATAGAGAAAGAAACAAGTTCGGCAGCTTTGGAAAGCCTTACAATTCACTGAAATGTAGTACTACACTCTATAACACAGTTGAGAGACAATGTTCCCTAGCTCCCTCAGTTCATAACAGTGTGTAGGAAGTTGTTTGATAAAGTGGCCAAAGCTTATACTTGGGCCAGAAGGCAGAATATAGGAAACTACATGAAAACATGAATATTTCAGTGAAAATGACTGTAAACGGATGAGAACTTGTTTAGAACAGCTGAAAGAGAATCTCCAAGTCAGTTCTTAGTGTAGAAAAGGTAGCTAAGATAAGGGAAATCCTTAATTCCAGTTAAGATCACATGAAACACTCTATGAATCCTATATTCTTTACTTAAAGGAGACTAGAGTGGTAAATGTGTGTTATACAAGGCAGAATACCATTGAAATAGAGAAACAAACACGTTCGGCAGCTTTGGAAAGCCTTATACTTCACTGAAATGTAGTACTACACTCTATAACACAGTTGAGAGACAATGTTCCCGAGCTGCCTCAGTTCATAACAGTGTGTAGGAAGTTGTTTGATAAAGTGGGCAAAGCTTATAGTTGGGCCAGAAGGCAGAATATAGGAAACTACATGAAAACATAAATAATTCATTGAAAATGACTGTAAACACATGAGAACTTGTTTAGAACAGCTGAAAGAGAATCTCCAAGTCAGTTCTTAGTGTAGAAAAGGTCGCTAAGATCCGGGAAATACTTAATTCGAGTTAAGATCACATGAAACACTGTATGAATCCTATATTCTTTACTTAAAGGAAACTAGAGTGGTAAATGTTTGTTATACAAGGCAGAATACCATTGAAATAGAGAAAGAAACACGTTCGGCAGCTTTGGAAAGCCTTACACTTCACTGAAATGTAGTACTACAGTCTATAACACAGTTGAGAGACAATGTTCCCTAGCTGCCTCAGTTCATAAAAGAGTGTAGGAAGGTCTTTGATAAAGTAGGCAAAGCTTATACTTGGGCCAGAAGGCAGAATATAGGAAACTACATGAAAACATGAATAATTCAGTGAAAATGACTGTAAACAGATGAGAACTTGTTTAGAACAGCTGAAAGAGAATCTCCAAGTCAGTTCTTAGTGTAGAAAAGGTAGCTAAGATAAGGAAAATCCTTAATTCGAGTTAAGATAACATCAAACACTGTATGAATCCTATATTCATTACTTAAAGGAGACTAGAGTGGTAAATGTGTGTTATACAAGGCAGAATACCATTGAAATAGAGAAAGAAACAAGTTCGGCAGCTTTGGAAAGCCTTACACTTCACTGAAATGTAGTACTACACTCTATAACACAGTTGAGAGACAATGTTCCCTAGCTCCCTCAGTTCATAACAGAGTGTAGGAAGGTGTTTGATAAAGTAGGCAAAGCTTATACTTGGGCCAGAAGGCAGAATATAGGAAACTACATGAAAACATGAATAATTCAGTGAAAATGACTGTAAACAGATGAGAACTTGTTTAGAACAGCTGAAAGAGAATCTCCAAGTCAGTTCTTCGTGTAGAAAAGGTAGCTAAGATAAGGGAAATCCTTAATTCCAGTTAAGATCACATGAAACACTGTATGAATCCTATATTCTTTACTTAAAGGAGACTAGAGTGGTAAATGTGTGTTATACAAGGCAGAATACCATTGAAATAGAGAAAGAAACACGTTCGGCAGCTTTGGAAAGCCTTACACTTCACTGAAATGTAGTACTACAGTCTATAACACAGTTGAGAGACAATGTTCCCTAGCTGCCTCAGTTCATAAAAGAGTGTAGGAAGGTGTTTGATAAAGTAGGCAAAGCTTATACTTGGGCCAGAAGGCAGAATATAGGAAACTACATGAAAACATGAATAATTCAGTGAAAATGACTGTAAACAGATGAGAACTTGTTTAGAACAGCTGAAAGAGAATCTCCAAGTCAGTTCTTAGTGTAGAAAAGGTAGCTAAGATAAGGGAAATCCTTAATTCGAGTTAAGATAACATCAAACACTGTATGAATCCTATATTCATTACTTAAAGGAGACTAGAGTGGTAAATGTGTGTTATACAAGGCAGAATACCATTGAAATAGAGAAAGAAACAAGTTCGGCAGCTTTGGAAAGCCTTACACTTCACTGAAATGTAGTACTACACTCTATAACACAGTTGAGAGACAATGTTCCCTAGCTCCCTCAGTTCATAACAGTGTGTAGGAAGTTGTTTGATAAAGTGGCCAAAGCTTATACTTGGGCCAGAAGGCAGAATATAGGAAACTACATGAAAATATGAATAATTCAGTGAAAATGACTGTAAACAGATGAGAACTTGTTTAGAACAGCTGAAAGAGAATCTCCAAGTCAGTTCTTAGTGTAGAAAAGGTAGCTAAGATAAGGGAAATCCTTAATTTGAGTTAAGATAACATCAAACACTGTATGAATCCTATATTCATTACTTAAAGGAGACTAGAGTGGTAAATGTGTGTTATACAAGGCAGAATTCCATTGAAATAGAGAAAGAAACAAGTTCGGCAGCTTTGGAAAGCCTTACACTTCACTGAAATGTAGTACTACACTCTATAACACAGTTGAGAGACAATGTTCCCTAGCTCCCTCAGTTCATAACAGTGTGTAGGAAGTTGTTTGATAAAGTAGGCAAAGCTTATACTTGGGCCAGAAGGCAGAATATAGGAAACTACATGAAAACATGAATAATTCAGTGAAAATGACTGTAAACAGATGAGAACTTGTTTAGAACAGTTGATAGAGAATCTCCAAGTCAGTTCTTAGTGTAGAAAAGGTAGCTAAGATAAGGAAAATCCTTAATTCGAGTTAAGATAACATCAAACACTGTATGAATCCTATATTCATTACTTAAAGGAGACTAGAGTGGTAAATGTGTGTTATACAAGGCAGAATACCATTGAAATAGAGAAAGAAACAAGTTCGGCAGCTTTGGAAAGCCTTACACTTCACTGAAATGTAGTACTACACTCTATAACACAGTTGAGAGACAATGTTCCTAGCTCCCTCAGTTCATAACAGTGTGTAGGAAGTTGTTTGATAAAGTGGGCAAAGCTTATACTTGGGCCAGAAGGCAGAATATAGGAAACTACATGAAAACATGAATAATTCATTGAAAATGACTGTAAACACATGAGAACTTGTTTAGAACAGCTGAAAGAGAATCTACAAGTCAGTTCTTAGTGTAGAAAAGATAGCTAAGATAAGGAAAATCCTTAATTCGAGTTAAGATAACATCAAACACTGTATGAATCCTATATTCATTACTTAAAGGAGACTAGAGTGGTAAATGTGTGTTATACAAGGCAGAATACCATTGAAATAGAGAAAGAAACAAGTTCGGCAGCTTTGGAAAGCCTTACACTTCACTGAAATGTAGTACTACACTCTATAACACAGTTGAGAGACAATGTTCCCTAGCTCCCTCAGTTCATAACAGAGTGTAGGAAGGTGTTTGATAAAGTAGGCAAAGCTTATACTTGGGCCAGAAGGCAGAATATAGGAAACTACATGAAAACATGAATAATTCAGTGAAAATGACTGTAAACAGATGAGAACTTGTTTATAACAGCTGAAAGAGAATCTCCAAGTCCGTTCTTAGTGTAGAAAAGGTAGCTAAGATAAGGAAAATCCTTAATTCGAGTTAAGATAACATCAAACACTGTATGAATCCTATATTCATTACTTAAAGGAGACTAGAGTGGTAAATGTGTGTTATACAAGGCAGAATACCATTGAAATAGAGAAAGAAACAAGTTCGGCAGCTTTGGAAAGCCTTACACTTCACTGAAATGTAGTACTACACTCTATAACACAGTTGAGAGACAATGTTCCCTAGCTCCCTCAGTTCATAACAGTGTGTAGGAAGTTGTTTGATAAAGTGGCCAAAGCTTATACTTGGGCCAGAAGGCAGAATATAGGAAACTACATGAAAACATGAATAATTCAGTGAAAATGACTGTAAACAGATGAGAACTTGTTTAGAACAGCTGAAAGAGAATCTCCAAGTCAGTTCTTCGTGTAGAAAAGGTAGCTAAGATAAGGGAAATCCTTAATTCCAGTTAAGATCACATGAAACACTGTATGAATCCTATATTCTTTACTTAAAGGAGACTAGAGTGGTAAATGTGTGTTATACAAGGCAGAATACCATTGAAATAGAGAAAGAAACACGTTCGGCAGCTTTGGAAAGCCTTACACTTCACTGAAATGTAGTACTGCACTCTATAACACAGTTGAGAGACAATTTTCCCGAGCTGCCTCAGTTCATAACAGTGTGTAGGAAGTTGTTTGATAAAGTGGGCAAAGCTTATACTTGGGCCAGAAGGCAGAATATAGGAAACTACATGAAAACATGAATAATTCATTGAAAATGACTGTAAACACATGAGAACTTGTTTAGAACAGCTGAAAGAGAATCTCCAAGTCAGTTCTTAGTGTAGAAAAGGTAGCTAAAATCCGGGAAATCCTTAATTCGAGTTAAGATCACATGAAACACTGTATCAATCCTATATTCTTTACTTAAAGGAAACTAGAGTGGTAAATGTGTGTTATACAAGGCAGAATACCATTGAAATAGAGAAAGAAACAAGTTCGGCAGCTTTGGAAAGCCTTACACTTCACTGAAATGTAGTACTACAGTCTATAACACAGTTGAGAGACAATGTTCCCTAGCTGCCTCAGTTCATAAAAGAGTGTAGGAAGGTGTTTGATAAAGTAGGCAAAGCTTATACTTGGGCCAGAAGGCAGAATATAGGAAACTACATGAAAACATGAATAATTCAGTGAAAATGACTGTAAACAGATGAGAACTTGTTTATAACAGCTGAAAGAGAATCTCCAAGTCAGTTCTTAGTGTAGAAAAGGTAGCTAAGATAAGGCAAATCCTTAATACCAGTTAAGATCCCATGAAACATTGTATGAATCCTATATTCTTTACTTAAAGGAAACTAGAGTGGTAAATGTGTGTTATACAAGGCAGAATACCATTGAAATAGAGAAAGAAACACTTTCGGCAGCTTTGGAAAGCCTTACACTTCACTGAAATGTAGTACTACACTCTATAACACAGTTGAGAGACAATGTTCCCTAGCTGCCTCAGTTCATAACAGAATGTAGGAAGGTGTTTGATAAAGTGGCCAAAGCTTATACTTGGGCCAGAAGGCAGAATAGAGGAAACTACATGAAAACATGAATAATTCAGTGAAAATGACTGTAAACAGATGAGAACTTGTTTAGAACAGCTGAAAGAGAATCTCCAAGTCAGTTCTTAATGTAGAAAAGGTAGCTAAGATAAGGAAAATCCTTAATTCGAGTTAAGATAACATCAAACACTGTATGAATCCTATATTCACTACTTAAAGGAGACTAGAGTGGTAAATGTGTGTTATACAAGGCAGAATACCATTGAAATAGAGAAAGAAACAAGTTTGGCAGCTTTGGAAAGCCTTACACTTCACTGAAATGTAGTACTACAGTCTATAACACAGTTGAGAGACAATGTTCCCTAGCTGCCTCAGTTCATAAAAGAGTGTAGGAAGGTGTTTGATAAAGTAGGCAAAGCTTATACTTGGGCCAGAAGGCAGAATATAGGAAACTACATGAAAACATGAATAATTCAGTGAAAATGACTGTAAACAGATGAGAACTTGTTTATAACAGCTGAAAGAAAATCTCCAAGTCAGTTGTTAGTGTAGAAAAGGTAGCTAAGATAAGGAAAATCCTTAATTCGAGTTAAGATAACATCAAACACTGTATGAATCCTATATTCATTACTTAAAGGAGACTAGAGTGGTAAATGTGTGTTATACAAGGCAGAATACCATTGAAATAGAGAAAGAAACAAGTTCGGCAGCTTTGGAAAGCCTTACACTTCACTGAAATGTAGTACTACACTCTATAACACAGTTGAGAGACAATGTTCCCTAGCTCCCTCAGTTCATAACAGTGTGTAGGAAGTTGTTTGATAAAGTGGCCAAAGCTTATACTTGGGCCAGAAGGCAGAATATAGGAAACTACATGAAAACATGAATAATTCAGTGAAAATGACTGTAAACAGATGAGAACTTGTTTAGAACAGCTGAAAGAGAATCTCCAAGTCAGTTCTTCGTGTAGAAAAGGTAGCTAAGATAAGGGAAATCCTTAATTCCAGTTAAGATCACATGAAACACTGTATGAATCCTATATTCTTTACTTAAAGGAGACTAGAGTGGTAAATGTGTGTTATACAAGGCAGAATACCATTGAAATAGAGAAAGAAACACGTTCGGCAGCTTTGGAAAGCCTTACACTTCACTGAAATGTAGTACTACACTCTATAACACAGTTGAGAGACAATGTTCCCTAGCTCCCTCAGTTCATAACAGTGTTTAGGAAGTTGTTTGATAAAGTGGCCAAAGCTTATACTTGGGCCAGAAGGCAGAATATAGGAAACTACATGAAAACATGAATATTTCAGTGAAAATGACTGTAAACGGATGAGAACTTGTTTAGAACAGCTGAAAGAGAATCTCCAAGTCAGTTCTTAGTGTAGAAAAGGTAGCTAAGATAAGGAAAATCCTGAATTCGAGTTAAGATAACATCAAACACTGTATGAATCCTATATTCATTACTTAAAGGAGACTAGAGTGGTAAATGTGTGTTATACAAGGAAGAATACCATTGAAATAGAGAAAGAAACACGTTCGGCAGCTTTGGAAAGCCTTACACTACACTGAAATGTAGTACTACACGCTATAACACAGTTCAGAGACAATGTTCCCTAGCTCCCTCAGTTCATAACAGTGTGTAGGAAGTTGTTTGATAAGGTGGGCAAAGCTTATACTTGGGCCAGAAGGCAGAATATAGGAAACTACATGAAAACATGAATAATTCATTGAAAATGACTGTAAACAGATGAGAACTTGTTTAGAACAGCTGAAAGAGAATCTCCAAGTCAGTTCTTAGTGTAGAAAAGGTAGCTAAGATAAGGGAAATCCTTAATACCAGTTAAGATCACATGAAACACTCTATGAATCCTATATTCTTTACTTAAAGGAGACTAGAGTGGTAAATGTGTGTTATACAAGGCAGAATACCATTGAAATAGAGAAACAAACACGTTCGGCAGCTTTGGAAAGCCTTATACTTCACTGAAATGTAGTACTACACTCTATAACACAGTTGAGAGACAATGTTCCCGAGCTGCCTCAGTTCATAACAGTGTGTAGGAAGTTGTTTGGTAAAGTGGGCAAAGCTTATACTTGGGCCAGAAGGCAGAATATAGGAAACTACATGAAAACATAAATAATTCATTGAAAATGACTGTAAACACATGAGAACTTGTTTAGAACAGCTGAAAGAGAATCTCCAAGTCAGTTCTTAGTGTAGAAAAGGTAGCTATGATCCGGGAAATCCTTAATTCGAGTTAAGATCAC
Source organism: Pipistrellus hanaki (assembly GCF_964339955.1). NCBI lineage: Eukaryota > Metazoa > Chordata > Mammalia > Chiroptera > Vespertilionidae > Pipistrellus > Pipistrellus hanaki. Next base: position 2,022,295 of record NC_140511.1, read on the forward strand.
ATGAAACACTGTATGAATCCTATATTCTTTACTTAAAGGAAACTAGAGTGGTAAATGTGTGTTATACAAGGCAGAATACCATTGAAATAGAGAAAGAAACACGTTCGGCAGCTTTGGAAAGCCTTACACTTCCCTGAAATGTAGTACTACAGTCTTAACACAGTTGAGAGACAATGTTCCCTAGCTGCCTCAGTTCATAAAAGAGTGTAGGAAGGTGTTTGATAAAGTAGGCAAAGCTTATACTTGGGCCAGAAGGCAGAATATAGGAAACTACATGAAAACATGAATAATTCATTGAAAATGACTGTAAACACATGAGAACTTGTTTAGAACAGCTGAAAGAGAATCTCCAAGTCAGTTCTTAGTGTAGAAAAGGTAGCTAAAATCCGGGAAATCCTTAATTCGAGTTAAGATCACATGAAACACTGTATCAATCCTATATTCTTTACTTAAAGGAAACTAGAGTGGTAAATGTGTGTTATACAAGGCAGAATACCATTGAAATAGAGAAAGAAACACGTTCGGCAGCTTTGGAAAGGCTTACACTTCACTGAAATGTAGTACTACACTCTATAACACAGTTGAGAGACAATGTTCCCTAGCTCCCTCAGTTCATAACAGTGTGTAGGAAGTTGTTTGATAAAGTGGCCAAAGCTTATACTAGGGACAGAAGGCAGAATATAGGAAACTACATGAAAACATGAATAATTCAGTGAAAATGACTGTAAACAGATGAGAACTTGTTTAGAACAGCTGAAAGAGAATCTCCAAGTCAGTTCTTAGTGTAGAAAAGGTAGCTAAGATAAGGGAAATCCTTAATTCGAGTTAAGATAACATCAAACACTGTATGAATCCTATATTCATTACTTAATGGAGACTAGAGTGGTAAATGTGTGTTATACAAGGCAGAATACCATTGAAATGGAGAAAGAAACAAGTTCGGCAGCTTTGGAAAGCCTTACACTTCACTGAAATGTAGTACTACAGTCTATAACACAGTTGAGAGACAATGTTCCCTAGCTGCCTCAGTTCATAAAAGAGTGTAGGAAGGTGTTTGATAAAGTAGGCAAAGCTTATACTTGGGCCAGAAGGCAGAATATAGCAAACTACATGAAAACATGAATAATTCAGTGAAAATGACTGTAAACAGATGAGAACTTGTTTAGAACAGCTGAAAGAGAATCTCCAAGTCAGTTCTTAGTGTAGAAAAGGTAGCTAAGATAAGGAAAATCCTTAATTCGAGTTAAGATAACATCAAACACTGTATGAATCCTATATTCATTACTTAAAGGAGACTAGAGTGGTAAATGTGTGTTATACAAGGCAGAATACTATTGAAATAGAGAAAGAAACAAGTTCGGCAGCTTTGGAAAGCCTTACACTTCACTGAAATGTAGTACTACACTCTATAACACAGTTGAGAGACAATGTTCCTAGCTCCCTCAGTTCATAACAGTGTGTAGGAATTTGTTTGATAAAGTGGGCAAAGCTTATACTTGGGCCAGAAGGCAGAATATAGGAAACTACATGAAAACATGAATAATTCATTGAAAATGACTGTAAACACATGAGAACTTGTTTAGAACAGCTGAAAGAGAATCTACAAGTCAGTTCTTAGTGTAGAAAAGATAGCTAAGATCCGGGAAATCCTTAATTCGAGTTAAGATCACATGAAACACTGTATGAATCCTATATTCTTTACTAAAAGGAAACTAGAGTGGTAAATGTGTGTTATACAAGGCAGAATACCATTGAAATAGAGAAAGAAACACGTTCGGCAGCTTTGGAAAGTCTTACACTTCACTGAAATGTAGTACTACACTCTATAACACAGTTGAGAGACAATGTTCCCTAGCTGCCTCCGTTCATAACATAGTGTAGGAAGGTGTTTGATAAAGTAGGCAAAGCTTATACTTGGGCCAGAAGGCAGAATATAGGAAACTACATGAAAACATGAATAATTCAGTGAAAATGACTGTAAACAGATGAGAACTTGTTTAGAACAGCTGAAAGAGAAACTCCAAGTCACTTCTTAGTGTAGAAAAGGTAGCTAAGATTAGGCAAATCCTTAATTCGAGTTAAGATAACATCAAACACTGTATGAATCCTATATTCACTACTTAAAGGAGACTAGAGTGGTAAATGTGTGTTATACAAGGCAGAATACCATTGAAATAGAGAAAGAAACAAGTTTGGCAGCTTTGGAAAGCCTTACACTTCACTGAAATGTAGTACTACACTCTATAACACAGTTGAGAGACAATGTTCCCTAGCTCCCTCAGTTCATAACAGTGTGTAGGAAGTTGTTTGATAAAGTGGCCAAAGCTTATACTTGGGCCAGAAGGCAGAATATAGGAAACTACATGAAAACATGAATATTTCAGTGAAAATGACTGTAAACGGATGAGAACTTGTTTAGAACAGCTGAAAGAGAATCTCCAAGTCAGTTCTTAGTGTAGAAAAGGTAGCTAAGATAAGGAAAATCCTGAATTCGAGTTAAGATAACATCAAACACTGTATGAATCCTATATTCATTACTTAAAGGAGACTACAGTGGTAAATGTGTGTTATACAAGGCAGAATACCATTGAAATAGAGAAAGAAACACGTTCGGCAGCTTTGGAAAGCCTTACACTACACTGAAATGTAGTACTACACGCTATAACACAGTTCAGAGACAATGTTCCCTAGCTCCCTCAGTTCATAACAGTGTGTAGGAAGTTGTTTGATAAGGTGGGCAAAGCTTATACTTGGGCCAGAAGGCAGAATATAGGAAACTACATGAAAATATGAATAATTCATTGAAAATGACTGTAAACAGATGAGAACTTGTTTAGAACAGCTGAAAGAGAATCTCCAAGTCAGTTCTTATTGTAGAAAAGGTAGCTAAGATAAGGGAAATCCTTAATTCCAGTTAAGATCACATGAAACACTCTATGAATCCTATATTCTTTACTTAAAGGAGACTAGAGTGGTAAATGTGTGTTATACAAGGCAGAATACCATTGAAATAGAGAAACAAACACGTTCGGCAGCTTTGGAAAGCCTTATACTTCACTGAAATGTAGTACTACACTCTATAACACAGTTGAGAGACAATGTTCCCGAGCTGCCTCAGTTCATAACAGTGTGTAGGAAGTTGTTTATAAAGTGGGCAAAGCTTATAGTTGGGCCAGAAGGCAGAATATAGGAAACTACATGAAAACATGAATAATTCATTGAAAATGACTGTAAACAGATGAGAACTTGTTTAGAACAGATGAAAGAGATTCTCCAAGTCAGTTCTTAGTGTAGAAAAGGTAGCTAAATCCGGGAAATCCTTAATTCGAGTTAAGATCACATGAAACACTGTATGAATCCTATATTGCTTACTTAAAGGAGACTAGAGTGATAAATGTGTATTATATAAGGCAGAATACCATTGAAATAGAGAATGAAACACATTCGGCAGCTTTGGAAAGCCTTACACTTCACTGAAATGTAGTACTACACTCTATAACACAGTTGAGAGACAATGTTCCCTAGCTCCCGCAGTTCATAACAGTGTGTAGGAAGTTGTTTGATAAAGTGGCCAAAGCTTATACTTGGGCCAGAAGGAAGAATATAGGAAACTACATGAAAACATGAATAATTCAGTGAAAATGACTGTAAACAGATGAGAACTTAAAGTGGGCAAAGCTTATACTTGGGCCCGAAGGCAGAATATAGGAAACTACATGAAAACATGAATAATTCAGTGAAAATGATGGTAAACAGATGAGAACTTGTTTATAACAGCTTAAAGAGAATCTCCAAGTCAGTTCGTAGTGTAGAAAAGGTAGCTAAGATAAGGAAAATCCTTAATTCGAGTTAAGATAACATCAAACACTGTATGAATCCTATATTCATTACTTAAAGGAGACTAGAGTGGTAAATGTGTGTTATACAAGGCAGAATACCATAGAAATAGAGAAAGAAACACGTTCGGCAGCTTTGGAAAGCCTAACACTACACTGAAATGTAGTACTACACTCTATAACACAGTTGAGAGACAATGTTCCCGAGCTGCCTCAGTTCATAACAGTGTGTAGGAAGTTGTTTGATAAAGTGGGCAAAGCTTATACTTGGGCCAGAAGGCAGAATATAGGAAACTACATGAAAACATGAATAATTCAGTGAAAATGACTGTAAACAGATGAGAACTTGTTTAGAACAGCTGAAAGAGAATCTCCAAGGCAGTTCTTAGTGTAGAAAAGGTAGCTAAGATAAGGGAAATCCTTAATACCAGTTAAGATCCCATGAAACACTGTATGAATCCTATATTCTTTACTTAAAGGAGACTAGAGTGGTAAATGTGTGTTATACAAGGCAGAATACCATTGAAATAGAGAAAGAAACACGTTTGGCACCTTTGGAAAGCCTTACACTTCACTGAAATGTAGTACTACCCTCTATAACACAGTTGAGAGACAATGTTCCCGAGCAGCCTCAGTTCATAACAGTGTGTAGGAAGTTGTTTGATAAAGTGGGCAAAGCTTATACTTGGGCCAGAAGGCAGAATATAGGAAACTACATGAAAACATGAATAATTCAGTGAAAATTACTGTAAACAGATGAGAACTTGTTTATAACAGCTTAAAGAGAATCTCCAAGTCAGTTCTTAGTGTAGAAAAGGTAGCTAAGATAAGGAAAATCCTTAATTCGAGTTAAGATAACATCAAACACTGTATGAATCCTATATTCATTACTTAAAGGAGACTAGAGTGGTAAATGTGTGTTATACAAGGCAGAATACCATTGAAATAGAGAAAGAAACACGTTCGGCAGCTTTGGAAAGCCTTACACTACACTGAAATGTAGTACTACACTCTATAACACAGTTGAGAGACAATGTTCCCTAGCTGCCTCAGTTCATAACAGAGTGTAGGAAGGTGTTTGATAAAGTAGGCAAAGCTTATACTTGGGCCAGAAGGCAGAATATAGGAAACTACATGAAAACATGAATAACTCAGTGAAAATGACTGTAAACAGATGAGAACTTGTTTAGAACAGCTGAAAGAGAAACTCCAAGTCAGTTCTTAGTGTAGAAAAGGTAGCTAAGATAAGGGAAATCCTTAATACCAGTTAAGATCCCATGAAACATTGTATGAATCCTATATTCTTTACTTAAAGGCAACTAGAGTGGTAAATGTGTGTTATACAAGGCAGAATAGCATTGAAATAGAGAAAGAAACACTTTCGGCAGCTTTGGAAAGGCTTACACTTCACTGAAATGTAGTACTACACTCTATAACACAGTTGAGAGACAATGTTCCCTAGCTGCCTCAGTTCATAAGAGTGTGTAGGAAGTTGTTTGATAAGGTGGGCAAAGCTTATACTTGGGCCAGAAGGCAGAATATAAGAAACTACATGAAAACATGAATAATTCATTGAAAATGACTGTAAACAGATGAGAACTTGTTTAGAACAGCTGAAAGAGAATCTACAAGTCAGTTCTTAGTGTAGAAAAGATAGCTAAGATCCGGGAAATCCTTAATTCGAGTTAAGATCACATGAAACACTGTATGAATCCTATATTCTTTACTAAAAGGAAACTAGAGTGGTAAATGTGTGTTATACAAGGCAGAATACCATTGAAATAGAGAAAGAAACACGTTCGGCAGCTTTGGAAAGTCTTACACTTCACTGAAATGTAGTACTACACTCTATAACACAGTTGAGAGACAATGTTCCCTAGCTGCCTCCGTTCATAACATAGTGTAGGAAGGTGTTTGATAAAGTAGGCAAAGCTTATACTTGGGCCAGAAGGCAGAATATAGGAAACTACATGAAAACATGAATAATTCAGTGAAAATGACTGTAAACAGATGAGAACTTGTTTAGAACAGCTGAAAGAGAAACTCCAAGTCACTTCTTAGTGTAGAAAAGGTAGCTAAGATAAGGCAAATCCTTAATACCAGTTAAGATCCCATGAAACATTGTATGAATCCTATATTCTTTACTTAAAGGAAACTAGAGTGGTAAATGTGTGTTATACAAGGCAGAATACCATTGAAATAGAGAAAGAAACACTTTCGGCAGCTTTGGAAAGGCTTACACTTCACTGAAATGTAGTACTACACTCTATAACACAGTTGAGAGACAATGTTCCCTAGCTGCCTCAGTTCATAACAGAATGTAGGAAGGTGTTTGATAAAGTGGCCAAAGCTTATACTTGGGCCAGAAGGCAGAATAGAGGAAACTACATGAAAACATGAATAATTCAGTGAAAATGACTGTAAACAGATGAGAACTTGTTTAGAACAGCTGAAAGAGAATCTCCAAGTCAGTTCTTAATGTAGAAAAGGTAGCTAAGATAAGGAAAATCCTTAATTCGAGTTAAGATAACATCAAACACTGTATGAATCCTATATTCACTACTTAAAGGAGACTAGAGTGGTAAATGTGTGTTATACAAGGCAGAATACCATTGAAATAGAGAAAGAAACAAGTTTGGCAGCTTTGGAAAGCCTTACACTTCACTGAAATGTAGTACTACACTCTATAACACAGTTGAGAGACAATGTTCCCTAGCTCCCTAAGTTCATAACAGTGTGTAGGAAGTTGTTTGATAAAGTGGCCAAAGCTTATACTTGGGCCAGAAGGCAAAATATAGGAAACTACATAAAAACATGAATATTTCAGTGAAAATGACTGTAAACGGATGAGAACTTGTTTAGAACAGCTGAAAGAGAATCTCCAAGTCAGTTCTTAGTGTAGAAAAGGTAGCTAAGATAAGGAAAATCCTGAATTCGAGTTAAGATAACATCAAACACTGTATGAATCCTATATTCATTACTTAAAGGAGACTAGAGTGGTAAATGTGTGTTATACAAGGCAGAATACCATTGAAATAGAGAAAGAAACACGTTCGGCAGCTTTGGAAAGCCTTACACTACACTGAAATGTAGTACTACACGCTATAACACAGTTCAGAGACAATGTTCCCTAGCTCCCTCAGTTCATAACAGTGTGTAGGAAGTTGTGTGATAAGGTGGGCAAAGCTTGTACTTGGGCCAGAAGGCAGAATATAGGAAACTACATGAAAATATGAATAATTCATTGAAAATGACTGTAAACAGATGAGAACTTGTTTAGAACAGCTGAAAGAGAATCTCCAAGTCAGTTCTTATTGTAGAAAAGGTAGCTAAGATAAGGGAAATCCTTAATTCCAGTTAAGATCACATGAAACACTCTATGAATCCTATATTCTTTACTTAAAGGAGACTAGAGTGGTAAATGTGTGTTATACAAGGCAGAATACCATTGAAATAGAGAAAGAAACAAGTTCGGCAGCTTTGGAAAGCCTTACACTTCACTGAAATGTAGTACTACACTCTATAACACAGTTGAGAGACAATGTTCCCTAGCTCCCTCAGTTCATAACAGAGTGTAGGAAGGTGTTTGATAAAGTAGGCAAAGCTTATACTTGGGCCACTAGGCAGAATATAGGAAACTACATGAAAACATGAATAATTCAGTGAAAATGACTGTAAACAGATGAGAACTTGTTTATAACAGCTGAAAGAGAATCTCCAAGTCAGTTCTTAGTGTAGAAAAGGTAGCTAAGATAAGGAAAATCCTTAATTCGAGTTAAGATAACATCAAACACTGTATGAATCCTATATTCATTACTTAAAGGAGACTAGAGTGGTAAATGTGTGTTATACAAGGCAGAATACCATTGAAATAGAGAAAGAAACAATTTCGGCAGCTTTGGAAAGCCTTACACTTCACTGAAATGTAGTACTACACTCTATAACACAGTTGAGAGACAATGTTCCCTAGCTCCCTCAGTTCATAACAGTGTGTAGGAAGTTGTTTGATAAAGTGGCCAAAGCTTATACTTGGGCCAGAAGGCAGAATATAGGAAACTACATGAAAACATGAATAATTCAGTGAAAATGACTGTAAACAGATGAGAACTTGTTTAGAACAGCTGAAAGAGAATCTCCAAGTCAGTTCTTAGTGTAGAAAAGGGAGCTAAGATAAGGGAAATCCTTAATTCGAGTTAAGATCACATGAAACACTGTATGAATCCTATATTCTTTACTTAAAGGAGACTAGAGTGGTAAATGTGTGTTATACAAGGCAGAATACCATTGAAATAGAGAAAGAAACACGTTCGGCAGCTTTGGAAAGCCTTACACTTCACTGAAATGTAGTACTGCACTCTATAACACAGTTGAGAGACAATGTTCCCGAGCTGCCTCAGTTCATAACAGTGTGTAGGAAGTTGTTTGATAAAGTGGGCAAAGCTTATACTTGGGCCAGAAGGCAGAATATAGGAAACTACATGAAAACATGAATAATTCATTGAAAATGACTGTAAACACATGAGAACTTGTTTAGAACAGCTGAAAGAGAATCTCCAAGTCAGTTCTTAGTGTAGAAAAGGTAGCTAAAATCCGGGAAATCCTTAATTCGAGTTAAGATCACATGAAACACTGTATCAATCCTATATTCTTTACTTAAAGGAAACTAGAGTGGTAAATGTGTGTTATACAAGGCAGAATACCATTGAAATAGAGAAAGAAACAAGTTCGGCAGCTTTGGAAAGCCTTACACTTCACTGAAATGTAGTACTACAGTCTATAACACAGTTGAGAGACAATGTTCCCTAGCTGCCTCTGTTCATAAAAGAGTGTAGGAAGGTGTTTGATAAAGTAGGCAAAGCTTATACTTGGGCCAGAAGGCAGAATATAGGAAACTACATGAAAACATGAATAATTCAGTGAAAATGACTGTAAACTGATGAGAACTTGTTTAGAACAGCTGAAAGAGAATCTCCAAGTCAGTTCTTAGTGTAGAAAAGGGAGCTAAGATAAGGGAAATCCTTAATTCGAGTTAAGATCACATGAAACACTGTATGAATCCTATATTCTTTACTTAAAGGAGACTAGAGTGGTAAATGTGTGTTATACAAGGCAGAATACCATTGAAATAGAGAAAGAAACACGTTCGGCAGCTTTGGAAAGCCTTACACTTCACTGAAATGTAGTACTGCACTCTATAACACAGTTGAGAGACAATGTTCCCGAGCTGCCTCAGTTCATAACAGTGTGTAGGAAGTTGTTTGATAAAGTGGGCAAAGCTTATACTTGGGCCAGAAGGCAGAATATAGGAAACTACATGAAAACATGAATAATTCATTGAAAATGACTGTAAACACATGAGAACTTGTTTAGAACAGCTGAAAGAGAATCTCCAAGTCAGTTCTTAGTGTAGAAAAGGTAGCTAAAATCCGGGAAATCCTTAATTCGAGTTAAGATCACATGAAACACTGTATCAATCCTATATTCTTTACTTAAAGGAAACTAGAGTGGTAAATGTGTGTTATACAAGGCAGAATACCATTGAAATAGAGAAAGAAACAAGTTTGGCAGCTTTGGAAAGCCTTACACTTCACTGAAATGTAGTACTACAGTCTATAACACAGTTGAGAGACAATGTTCCCCAGCTGCCTCAGTTCATAAAAGAGTGTAGGAAGGTGTTTGATAAAGTAGGCAAAGCTTATACTTGGGCCAGAAGGCAGAATATAGGAAACTACATGAAAACATGAATAATTCAGTGAAAATGACTGTAAACTGATGAGAACTTGTTTAGAACAGCTGAAAGAGAATCTCCAAGTCAGTTCTTAGTGTAGAAAAGGTAGCTAAGATAAGGAAAATCCTTAATTCGAGTTAAGATAACATCAAACACTGTATGAATCCTATATTCATTACTTAAAGGAGACTAGAGTGGTAAATGTGTGTTATACAAGGCAGAATACTATTGAAATAGAGAAAGAAACAAGTTCGGCAGCTTTGGAAAGCCTTACACTTCACTGAAATGTAGTACTGCACTCTATAACACAGTTGAGAGACAATGTTCCTAGCTCCCTCAGTTCATAACAGTGTGTAGGAAGTTGTTTGATAAAGTGGGCAAAGCTTATACTTGGGCCAGAAGGCAGAATATAGGAAACTACATGAAAACATGAATAATTCATTGAAAATGACTGTAAACACATGAGAACTTGTTTAGAACAGCTGAAAGAGAATCTACAAGTCAGTTCTTAGTGTAGAAAAGATAGCTAAGATCCGGGAAATCCTTAATTCGAGTTAAGATCACATGAAACACTGTATGAATCCTATATTCTTTACTAAAAGGAAACTAGAGTGGTAAATGTGTGTTATACAAGGCAGAATACCATTGAAATAGAGAAAGAAACACGTTCGGCAGCTTTGGAAAGCCTTACACTTCACTGAAATGTAGTACTACACTCTATAACACAGTTGAGAGACAATGTTCCCTAGCTCCCTCAGTTCATAACAGTGTGTAGGAAGTTGTTTGATAAAGTGGCCAAAGCTTATACTTGGGCCAGAAGGCAGAATATAGGAAACTACATGAAAACATGAATAATTCAGTGAAAATGACTGTAAACAGATGAGAACTTGTTTAGAACAGCTGAAAGAGAATCTCCAAGTCAGTTCTTAGTGTAGAAAAGGGAGCTAAGATAAGGGAAATCCTTAATTCGAGTTAAGATCACATGAAACACTGTATGAATCCTATATTCTTTACTTAAAGGAGACTAGAGTGGTAAATGTGTGTTATACAAGGCAGAATACCATTGAAATAGAGAAAGAAACACGTTCGGCAGCTTTGGAAAGCCTTACACTTCACTGAAATGTAGTACTGCACTCTATAACACAGTTGAGAGACAATGTTCCCGAGCTGCCTCAGTTCATAACAGTGTGTAGGAAGTTGTTTGATAAAGTGGGCAAAGCTTATACTTGGGCCAGAAGGCAGAATATAGGAAACTACATGAAAACATGAATAATTCATTGAAAATGACTGTAAACACATGAGAACTTGTTTAGAACAGCTGAAAGAGAATCTCCAAGTCAGTTCTTAGTGTAGAAAAGGTAGCTAAAATCCGGGAAATCCTTAATTCGAGTTAAGATCACATGAAACACTGTATCAATCCTATATTCTTTACTTAAAGGAAACTAGAGTGGTAAATGTGTGTTATACAAGGCAGAATACCATTGAAATAGAGAAAGAAACAAGTTCGGCAGCTTTGGAAAGCCTTACACTTCACTGAAATGTAGTACTACAGTCTATAACACAGTTGAGAGACAATGTTCCCTAGCTGCCTCTGTTCATAAAAGAGTGTAGGAAGGTGTTTGATAAAGTAGGCAAAGCTTATACTTGGGCCAGAAGGCAGAATATAGGAAACTACATGAAAACATGAATAATTCAGTGAAAATGACTGTAAACTGATGAGAACTTGTTTAGAACAGCTGAAAGAGAATCTCCAAGTCAGTTCTTAGTGTAGAAAAGGGAGCTAAGATAAGGGAAATCCTTAATTCGAGTTAAGATCACATGAAACACTGTATGAATCCTATATTCTTTACTTAAAGGAGACTAGAGTGGTAAATGTGTGTTATACAAGGCAGAATACCATTGAAATAGAGAAAGAAACACGTTCGGCAGCTTTGGAAAGCCTTACACTTCACTGAAATGTAGTACTGCACTCTATAACACAGTTGAGAGACAATGTTCCCGAGCTGCCTCAGTTCATAACAGTGTGTAGGAAGTTGTTTGATAAAGTGGGCAAAGCTTATACTTGGGCCAGAAGGCAGAATATAGGAAACTACATGAAAACATGAATAATTCATTGAAAATGACTGTAAACACATGAGAACTTGTTTAGAACAGCTGAAAGAGAATCTCCAAGTCAGTTCTTAGTGTAGAAAAGGTAGCTAAAATCCGGGAAATCCTTAATTCGAGTTAAGATCACATGAAACACTGTATCAATCCTATATTCTTTACTTAAAGGAAACTAGAGTGGTAAATGTGTGTTATACAAGGCAGAATACCATTGAAATAGAGAAAGAAACAAGTTTGGCAGCTTTGGAAAGCCTTACACTTCACTGAAATGTAGTACTACAGTCTATAACACAGTTGAGAGACAATGTTCCCTAGCTGCCTCAGTTCATAAAAGAGTGTAGGAAGGTGTTTGATAAAGTAGGCAAAGCTTATACTTGGGCCAGAAGGCAGAATATAGGAAACTACATGAAAACATGAATAATTCAGTGAAAATGACTGTAAACTGATGAGAACTTGTTTAGAACAGCTGAAAGAGAATCTCCAAGTCAGTTCTTAGTGTAGAAAAGGTAGCTAAGATAAGGAAAATCCTTAATTCGAGTTAAGATAACATCAAACACTGTATGAATCCTATATTCATTACTTAAAGGAGACTAGAGTGGTAAATGTGTGTTATACAAGGCAGAATACTATTGAAATAGAGAAAGAAACAAGTTCGGCAGCTTTGGAAAGCCTTACACTTCACTGAAATGTAGTACTGCACTCTATAACACAGTTGAGAGACAATGTTCCTAGCTCCCTCAGTTCATAACAGTGTGTAGGAAGTTGTTTGATAAAGTGGGCAAAGCTTATACTTGGGCCAGAAGGCAGAATATAGGAAACTACATGAAAACATGAATATTTCAGTGAAAATGACTGTAAACGGATGAGAACTTGTTTAGAACAGCTGAAAGAGAATCTCCAAGTCAGTTCTTAGTGTAGAAAAGGTAGCTAAGATAAGGAAAATCCTGAATTCGAGTTAAGATAACATCAAACACTGTATGAATCCTATATTCATTACTTAAAGGAGACTAGAGTGGTAAATGTGTGTTATACAAGGCAGAATACCATTGAAATAGAGAAAGAAACACGTTCGGCAGCTTTGGAAAGCCTTACACTACACTGAAATGTAGTACTACAAGCTATAACACAGTTCAGAGACAATGTTCCCTAGCTCCCTCAGTTCATAACAGTGTGTAGGAAGTTGTGTGATAAGGTGGGCAAAGCTTGTACTTGGGCCAGAAGGCAGAATATAGGAAACTACATGAAAATATGAATAATTCATTGAAAATGACTGTAAACAGATGAGAACTTGTTTAGAACAGCTGAAAGAGAATCTCCAAGTCAGTTCTTATTGTAGAAAAGGTAGCTAAGATAAGGGAAATCCTTAATTCCAGTTAAGATCACATGAAACACTCTATGAATCCTATATTCTTTACTTAAAGGAGACTAGAGTGGTAAATGTGTGTTATACAAGGCAGAATACCATTGAAATAGAGAAACAAACACGTTCGGCAGCTTTGGAAAGCCTTACACTTCACTGAAATGTAGTACTACAGTCTATAACACAGTTGAGAGACAATGTTCCCTAGCTGCCTCAGTTCATAAAAGAGTGTAGGAAGGTGTTTGATAAAGTAGGCAAAGCTTATACTTGGGCCAGAAGGCAGAATATAGGAAACTACATGAAAACATGAATAATTCAGTGAAAATGACTGTAAACAGATGAGAACTTGTTTAGAACAGCTGAAAGAGAATCTCCAAGTCAGTTCTTAGTGTAGAAAAGGTAGCTAAGATAAGGAAAATCCTTAATTCGAGTTAAGATAACATCAAACACTGTATGAATCCTATATTCATTACTTAAAGGAGACTAGAGTGGTAAATGTGTGTTATACAAGGCAGAATACCATTGAAATAGAGAAAGAAACAAGTTCGGCAGCTTTGGAAAGCCTTACACTTCACTGAAATGTAGTACTACACTCTATAACACAGTTGAGAGACAATGTTCCCTAGCTCCCTCAGTTCATAACAGAGTGTAGGAAGGTGTTTGATAAAGTAGGCAAAGCTTATACTTGGGCCACTAGGCAGAATATAGGAAACTACATGAAAACATGAATAATTCAGTGAAAATGACTGTAAACAGATGAGAACTTGTTTATAACAGCTGAAAGAGAATCTCCAAGTCAGTTCTTAGTGTAGAAAAGGTAGCTAAGATAAGGAAAATCCTTAATTCGAGTTAAGATAACATCAAACACTGTATGAATCCTATATTCATTACTTAAAGGAGACTAGAGTGGTAAATGTGTGTTATACAAGGCAGAATACCATTGAAATAGAGAAAGAAACAATTTCGGCAGCTTTGGAAAGCCTTACACTTCACTGAAATGTAGTACTACACTCTATAACACAGTTGAGAGACAATGTTCCCTAGCTCCCTCAGTTCATAACAGTGTGTAGGAAGTTGTTTGATAAAGTGGCCAAAGCTTATACTTGGGCCAGAAGGCAGAATATAGGAAACTACATGAAAACATGAATAATTCAGTGAAAATGACTGTAAACAGATGAGAACTTGTTTAGAACAGCTGAAAGAGAATCTCCAAGTCAGTTCTTAGTGTAGAAAAGGGAGCTAAGATAAGGGAAATCCTTAATTCGAGTTAAGATCACATGAAACACTGTATGAATCCTATATTCTTTACTTAAAGGAGACTAGAGTGGTAAATGTGTGTTATACAAGGCAGAATACCATTGAAATAGAGAAAGAAACACGTTCGGCAGCTTTGGAAAGCCTTACACTTCACTGAAATGTAGTACTGCACTCTATAACACAGTTGAGAGACAATGTTCCCGAGCTGCCTCAGTTCATAACAGTGTGTAGGAAGTTGTTTGATAAAGTGGGCAAAGCTTATACTTGGGCCAGAAGGCAGAATATAGGAAACTACATGAAAACATGAATAATTCATTGAAAATGACTGTAAACACATGAGAACTTGTTTAGAACAGCTGAAAGAGAATCTCCAAGTCAGTTCTTAGTGTAGAAAAGGTAGCTAAAATCCGGGAAATCCTTAATTCGAGTTAAGATCACATGAAACACTGTATCAATCCTATATTCTTTACTTAAAGGAAACTAGAGTGGTAAATGTGTGTTATACAAGGCAGAATACCATTGAAATAGAGAAAGAAACAAGTTCGGCAGCTTTGGAAAGCCTTACACTTCACTGAAATGTAGTACTACAGTCTATAACACAGTTGAGAGACAATGTTCCCTAGCTGCCTCAGTTCATAAAAGAGTGTAGGAAGGTGTTTGATAAAGTAGGCAAAGCTTATACTTGGGCCAGAAGGCAGAATATAGGAAACTACATGAAAACATGAATAATTCAGTGAAAATGACTGTAAACTGATGAGAACTTGTTTAGAACAGCTGAAAGAGAATCTCCAAGTCAGTTCTTAGTGTAGAAAAGGGAGCTAAGATAAGGGAAATCCTTAATTCGAGTTAAGATCACATGAAACACTGTATGAATCCTATATTCTTTACTTAAAGGAGACTAGAGTGGTAAATGTGTGTTATACAAGGCAGAATACCATTGAAATAGAGAAAGAAACACGTTCGGCAGCTTTGGAAAGCCTTACACTTCACTGAAATGTAGTACTGCACTCTATAACACAGTTGAGAGACAATGTTCCCGAGCTGCCTCAGTTCATAACAGTGTGTAGGAAGTTGTTTGATAAAGTGGGCAAAGCTTATACTTGGGCCAGAAGGCAGAATATAGGAAACTACATGAAAACATGAATAATTCATTGAAAATGACTGTAAACACATGAGAACTTGTTTAGAACAGCTGAAAGAGAATCTCCAAGTCAGTTCTTAGTGTAGAAAAGGTAGCTAAAATCCGGGAAATCCTTAATTCGAGTTAAGATCACATGAAACACTGTATCAATCCTATATTCTTTACTTAAAGGAAACTAGAGTGGTAAATGTGTGTTATACAAGGCAGAATACCATTGAAATAGAGAAAGAAACAAGTTTGGCAGCTTTGGAAAGCCTTACACTTCACTGAAATGTAGTACTACAGTCTATAACACAGTTGAGAGACAATGTTCCCTAGCTGCCTCAGTTCATAAAAGAGTGTAGGAAGGTGTTTGATAAAGTAGGCAAAGCTTATACTTGGGCCAGAAGGCAGAATATAGGAAACTACATGAAAACATGAATAATTCAGTGAAAATGACTGTAAACTGATGAGAACTTGTTTAGAACAGCTGAAAGAGAATCTCCAAGTCAGTTCTTAGTGTAGAAAAGGTAGCTAAGATAAGGAAAATCCTTAATTCGAGTTAAGATAACATCAAACACTGTATGAATCCTATATTCATTACTTAAAGGAGACTAGAGTGGTAAATGTGTATTATACAAGGCAGAATACTATTGAAATAGAGAAAGAAACAAGTTCGGCAGCTTTGGAAAGCCTTACACTTCACTGAAATGTAGTACTGCACTCTATAACACAGTTGAGAGACAATGTTCCTAGCTCCCTCAGTTCATAACAGTGTGTAGGAAGTTGTTTGATAAAGTGGGCAAAGCTTATACTTGGGCCAGAAGGCAGAATATAGGAAACTACATGAAAACATGAATAATTCATTGAAAATGACTGTAAACACATGAGAACTTGTTTAGAACAGCTGAAAGAGAATCTACAAGTCAGTTCTTAGTGTAGAAAAGATAGCTAAGATCCGGGAAATCCTTAATTCGAGTTAAGATCACATGAAACACTGTATGAATCCTATATTCTTTACTAAAAGGAAACTAGAGTGGTAAATGTGTGTTATACAAGGCAGAATACCATTGAAATAGAGAAAGAAACACGTTCGGCAGCTTTGGAAAGTCTTACACTTCACTGAAATGTAGTACTACACTCTATAACACAGTTGAGAGACAATGTTCCCTAGCTGCCTCCGTTCATAACATAGTGTAGGAAGGTGTTTGATAAAGTAGGCAAAGCTTATACTTGGGCCAGAAGGCAGAATATAGGAAACTACATGAAAACATGAATAATTCAGTGAAAATGACTGTAAACAGATGAGAACTTGTTTAGAACAGCTGAAAGAGAAACTCCAAGTCACTTCTTAGTGTAGAAAAGGTAGCTAAGATAAGGCAAATCCTTAATACCAGTTAAGATCCCATGAAACATTGTATGAATCCTATATTCTTTACTTAAAGGAAACTAGAGTGGTAAATGTGTGTTATACAAGGCAGAATACCATTGAAATAGAGAAAGAAACACTTTCGGCAGCTTTGGAAAGGCTTACACTTCACTGAAATGTAGTACTACACTCTATAACACAGTTGAGAGACAATGTTCCCTAGCTGCCTCAGTTCATAACAGAATGTAGGAAGGTGTTTGATAAAGTGGCCAAAGCTTATACTTGGGCCAGAAGGCAGAATAGAGGAAACTACATGAAAACATGAATAATTCAGTGAAAATGACTGTAAACAGATGAGAACTTGTTTAGAACAGCTGAAAGAGAATCTCCAAGTCAGTTCTTAATGTAGAAAAGGTAGCTAAGATAAGGAAAATCCTTAATTCGAGTTAAGATAACATCAAACACTGTATGAATCCTATATTCACTACTTAAAGGAGACTAGAGTGGTAAATGTGTGTTATACAAGGCAGAATACCATTGAAATAGAGAAAGAAACAAGTTTGGCAGCTTTGGAAAGCCTTACACTTCACTGAAATGTAGTACTACACTCTATAACACAGTTGAGAGACAATGTTCCCTAGCTCCCTAAGTTCATAACAGTGTGTAGGAAGTTGTTTGATAAAGTGGCCAAAGCTTATACTTGGGCCAGAAGGCAGAATATAGGAAACTACATGAAAACATGAATATTTCAGTGAAAATGACTGTAAACGGATGAGAACTTGTTTAGAACAGCTGAAAGAGAATCTCCAAGTCAGTTCTTAGTGTAGAAAAGGTAGCTAAGATAAGGAAAATCCTGAATTCGAGTTAAGATAACATCAAACACTGTATGAATCCTATATTCATTACTTAAAGGAGACTAGAGTGGTAAATGTGTGTTATACAAGGCAGAATACCATTGAAATAGAGAAAGAAACACGTTCGGCAGCTTTGGAAAGCCTTACACTACACTGAAATGTAGTACTACACGCTATAACACAGTTCAGAGACAATGTTCCCTAGCTCCCTCAGTTCATAACAGTGTGTAGGAAGTTGTGTGATAAGGTGGGCAAAGCTTGTACTTGGGCCAGAAGGCAAAATATAGGAAACTACATGAAAATATGAATAATTCATTGAAAATGACTGTAAACAGATGAGAACTTGTTTAGAACAGCTGAAAGAGAATCTCCAAGTCAGTTCTTATTGTAGAAAAGGTAGCTAAGATAAGGGAAATCCTTAATTCCAGTTAAGATCACATGAAACACTCTATGAATCCTATATTCTTTACTTAAAGGAGACTAGAGTGGTAAATGTGTGTTATACAAGGCAGAATACCATTGAAATAGAGAAACAAACACGTTCGGCAGCTTTGGAAAGCCTTACACTTCACTGAAATGTAGTACTACAGTCTATAACACAGTTGAGAGACAATGTTCCCTAGCTGCCTCAGTTCATAAAAGAGTGTAGGAAGGTGTTTGATAAAGTAGGCAAAGCTTATACTTGGGCCAGAAGGCAGAATATAGGAAACTACATGAAAACATGAATAATTCAGTGAAAATGACTGTAAACAGATGAGAACTTGTTTAGAACAGCTGAAAGAGAATCTCCAAGTCAGTTCTTAGTGTAGAAAAGGTAGCTAAGATGAGGAAAATCCTTAATTCGAGTTAAGATAACATCAAACACTGTATGAATCCTATATTCATTACTTAAAGGAGACTAGAGTGGTAAATGTGTGTTATACAAGGCAGAATACCATTGAAATAGAGAAAGAAACAAGTTCGGCAGCTTTGGAAAGCCTTACACTTCACTGAAATGTAGTACTACACTCTATAACACAGTTGAGAGACAATGTTCCCTAGCTCCCTCAGTTCATAACAGAGTGTAGGAAGGTGTTTGATAAAGTAGGCAAAGCTTATACTTGGGCCACTAGGCAGAATATAGGAAACTACATGAAAACATGAATAATTCAGTGAAAATGACTGTAAACAGATGAGAACTTGTTTATAACAGCTGAAAGAGAATCTCCAAGTCAGTTCTTAGTGTAGAAAAGGTAGCTAAGATAAGGAAAATCCTTAATTCGAGTTAAGATAACATCAAACACTGTATGAATCCTATATTCATTACTTAAAGGAGACTAGAGTGGTAAATGTGTGTTATACAAGGCAGAATACCATTGAAATAGAGAAAGAAACAAGTTCGGCAGCTTTGGAAAGCCTTACACTTCACTGAAATGTAGTACTACACTCTATAACACAGTTGAGAGACAATGTTCCCTAGCTCCCTCAGTTCATAACAGTGTGTAGGAAGTTGTTTGATAAAGTGGCCAAAGCTTATACTTGGGCCAGAAGGCAGAATATAGGAAACTACATGAAAACATGAATAATTCAGTGAAAATGACTGTAAACAGATGAGAACTTGTTTAGAACAGCTGAAAGAGAATCTCCAAGTCAGTTCTTAGTGTAGAAAAGGGAGCTAAGATAAGGGAAATCCTTAATTCGAGTTAAGATCACATGAAACACTGTATGAATCCTATATTCTTTACTTAAAGGAGACTAGAGCGGTAAATGTGTGTTATACAAGGCAGAATACCATTGAAATAGAGAAAGAAACACGTTCGGCAGCTTTGGAAAGCCTTACACTTCACTGAAATGTAGTACTGCACTCTATAACACAGTTGAGAGACAATGTTCCCGAGCTGCCTCAGTTCATAACAGTGTGTAGGAAGTTGTTTGATAAAGTGGGCAAAGCTTATACTTGGGACAGAAGGCAGAATATAGGAAACTACATGAAAACATGAATAATTCATTGAAAATGACTGTAAACACATGAGAACTTGTTTAGAACAGCTGAAAGAGAATCTCCAAGTCAGTTCTTAGTGTAGAAAAGGTAGCTAAAATCCGGGAAATCCTTAATTCGAGTTAAGATCACATGAAACACTGTATCAATCCTATATTCTTTACTTAAAGGAAACTAGAGTGGTAAATGTGTGTTATACGAGGCAGAATACCATTGAAATAGAGAAAGAAACAAGTTCGGCAGCTTTGGAAAGCCTTACACTTCACTGAAATGTAGTACTACAGTCTATAACACAGTTGAGAGACAATGTTCCCTAGCTGCCTCAGTTCATAAAAGAGTGTAGGAAGGTGTTTGATAAAGTAGGCAAAGCTTATACTTGGGCCAGAAGGCAGAATATAGGAAACTACATGAAAACATGAATAATTCAGTGAAAATGACTGTAAACAGATGAGAACTTGTTTAGAATAGCTGAAAGAGAATCTCCAAGTCAGTTCTTAGTGTAGAAAAGGTAGCTAAGATAAGGAAAATCCTTAATTCCAGTTAAGATAACATCAAACACTGTATGAATCCTATATTCATTACTTAAAGGAGACTAGAGTGGTAAATGTGTGTTATACAAGGCAGAATACTATTGAAATAGAGAAAGAAACAAGTTCGGCAGCTTTGGAAAGCCTTACACTTCACTGAAATGTAGTACTGCACTCTATAACACAGTTGAGAGACAATGTTCCTAGCTCCCTCAGTTCATAACAGTGTGTAGGAAGTTGTTTGATAAAGTGGGCAAAGCTTATACTTGGGCCAGAAGGCAGAATATAGGAAACTACATGAAAACATGAATAATTCATTGAAAATGACTGTAAACACATGAGAACTTGTTTAGAACAGCTGAAAGAGAATCTACAAGTCAGTTCTTAGTGTAGAAAAGATAGCTAAGATCCGGGAAATCCTTAATTCGAGTTAAGATCACATGAAACACTGTATGAATCCTATATTCTTTACTAAAAGGAACCTAGAGTGGTAAATGTGTGTTATACAAGGCAGAATACCATTGAAATAGAGAAAGAAACACGTTCGGCAGCTTTGGAAAGTCTTACACTTCACTGAAATGTAGTACTACACTCTATAACACAGTTGAGAGACAATGTTCCCTAGCTGCCTCCGTTCATAACATAGTGTAGGAAGGTGTTTGATAAAGTAGGCAAAGCTTATACTTGGGCCAGAAGGCAGAATATAGGAAACTACATGAAAACATGAATAATTCAGTGAAAATGACTGTAAACAGATGAGAACTTGTTTAGAACAGCTGAAAGAGAAACTCCAAGTCACTTCTTAGTGTAGAAAAGGTAGCTAAGATAAGGCAAATCCTTAATACCAGTTAAGATCCCATGAAACATTGTATGAATCCTATATTCTTTACTTAAAGGAAACTAGAGTGGTAAATGTGTGTTATACAAGGCAGAATACCATTGAAATAGAGAAAGAAACACTTTCGGCAGCTTTGGAAAGGCTTACACTTCACTGAAATGTAGTACTACACTCTATAACACAGTTGAGAGACAATGTTCCCTAGCTGCCTCAGTTCATAACAGAATGTAGGAAGGTGTTTGATAAAGTGGCCAAAGCTTATACTTGGGCCAGAAGGCAGAATAGAGGAAACTACATGAAAACATGAATAATTCAGTGAAAATGACTGTAAACAGATGAGAACTTGTTTAGAACAGCTGAAAGAGAATCTCCAAGTCAGTTCTTAATGTAGAAAAGGTAGCTAAGATAAGGAAAATCCTTAATTCGAGTTAAGATAACATCAAACACTGTATGAATCCTATATTCACTACTTAAAGGAGACTAGAGTGGTAAATGTGTGTTATACAAGGCAGAATACCATTGAAATAGAGAAAGAAACAAGTTTGGCAGCTTTGGAAAGCCTTACACTTCACTGAAATGTAGTACTACACTCTATAACACAGTTGAGAGACAATGTTCCCTAGCTCCCTCAGTTCATAACAGTGTGTAGGAAGTTGTTTGATAAAGTGGCCAAAGCTTATACTTGGGCCAGAAGGCAGAATATAGGAAACTACATGAAAACATGAATATTTCAGTGAAAATAACTGTAAACGGATGAGAACTTGTTTAGAACAGCTGAAAGAGAATCTCCAAGTCAGTTCTTAGTGTAGAAAAGGTAGCTAAGATAAGGAAAATCCTGAATTCGAGTTAAGATAACATCAAACACTGTATGAATCCTATATTCATTACTTAAAGGAGACTAGAGTGGTAAATGTGTGTTATACAAGGCAGAATACCATTGAAATAGAGAAAGAAACACGTTCGGCAGCTTTGGAAAGCCTTACACTACACTGAAATGTATTACTACACGCTATAACACAGTTCAGAGACAATGTTCCCTAGCTCCCTCAGTTCATAACAGTGTGTAGGAAGTTGTTTGATAAGGTGGGCAAAGCTTATACTTGGGCCAGAAGGCAGAATATAGGAAACTACATGAAAACATGAATAATTCATTGAAAATGACTGTAAACACATGAGAACTTGTTTAGAACAGCTGAAAGAGAATCCACAAGTCAGTTCTTAGTGTAGAAAAGATAGCTAAGATCCGGGAAATCCTTAATTGGAGTTAAGATCACATGAAACACTGTATGAATCCTATATTCTTTACTAAAAGGAAACTAGAGTGGTAAATGTGTGTTATACAAGGCAGAATACCATTGAAATAGAGAAAGAAACACGTTCGGCAGCTTTGGAAAGTCTTACACTTCACTGAAATGTAGTACTACACTCTATAACACAGTTGAGAGACAATGTTCCCTAGCTGCCTCCGTTCATAACATAGTGTAGGAAGGTGTTTGATAAAGTAGGCAAAGCTTATACTTGGGCCAGAAGGCAGAATATAGGAAACTACATGAAAACATGAATAATTCAGTGAAAATGACTGTAAACAGATGAGAACTTGTTTAGAACAGCTGAAAGAGAAACTCCAAGTTACTTCTTAGTGTAGAAAAGGTAGCTAAGATAAGGCAAATTCTTAATACCAGTTAAGATCCCATGAAACATTGTATGAATCCTATATTCTTTACTTAAAGGAAACTAGAGTGGTAAATGTGTGTTATACAAGGCAGAATACCATTGAAATAGAGAAAGAAACACTTTCGGCAGCTTTGGAAAGGCTTACACTTCAATGAAATGTAGTACTACACTCTATAACACAGTTGAGAGACAATGTTCCCTAGCTGCCTCAGTTCATAACAGAGTGTAGGAAGGTGTTTGATAAAGTGGCCAAAGCTTATACTTGGGCCAGAAAGCAGAATAGAGGAAACTACATGAAAACATGAATAATTCAGTGAAAATGACTGTAAACAGATGAGAACTTGTTTAGAACAGCTGAAAGAGAATCTCCAAGCCAGTTCTTAGTGTAGAAAAGGTAGCTAAGATAAGGAAAATCCTTAATTCGAGTTAAGATAACATCAAACACTGTATGAATCCTACATTCACTACTTAAAGGAGACTAGAGTGGTAAATGTGTGTTATACAAGGCAGAATACCATTGAAATAGAGAAAGAAACAAGTTTGGCAGCTTTGGAAAGCCTTACACTTCACTGAAATGTAGTACTACACTCTATAACACAGTTGAGAGACAATGTTCCCTAGCTCCCTCAGTTCATAACAGTGTGTAGGAAGTTGTTTGATAAAGTGGCCAAAGCTTATACTTGGGCCAGAAGGCAGAATATAGGAAACTACATGAAAACATGAATAATTCAGTGAAAATGACTGTAAACAGATGAGAACTTGTTTAGAACAGCTGAAAGAGAATCTCCAAGTCAGTTCTTAGTGTAGAAAAGGTAGCTAAGATAAGGAAAATCCTGAATTCGAGTTAAGATAACATCAAACACTGTATGAATCCTATATTCATTACTTAAAGGAGACTAGAGTGGTAAATGTGTGTTATACAAGGCAGAATACCATTGAAATAGAGAAAGAAACACGTTCGGCAGCTTTGGAAAGCCTTACACTACACTGAAATGTAGTACTACACTCTATAACACAGTTCAGAGACAATGTTCCCTAGCTCCCTCAGTTCATAACAGTGTGTAGGAAGTCGTTTGATAAGGTGGGCAAAGCTTATACTTGGGCCAGAAGGCAGAATATAGGAAACTACATGAAAACATGAATAATTCATTGAAAATGACTGTAAACAGATGAGAACTTGTTTAGAACAGCTGAAAGAGAATCTCCAAGTCAGTTCTTAGTGTAGAAAAGGTAGCTAAGATAAGGGAAATCCTTAATTCTAGTTAAGATCACATGAAACACTCTATGAATCCTATATTCTTTACTTAAAGGAGACTAGAGTGGTAAATGTGTGTTATACAAGGCAGAATACCATTGAAATAGAGAAACAAACACGTTCGGCAGCTTTGGAAAGCCTTACACTTCACTGAAATGTAGTACTACACTCTATAACACAGTTGAGAGACAATGTTCCCGAACTGCCTCAGTTCATAACAGTGTGTAGGAAGTTGTTTGATAAAGTGGGCAAAGCTTATACTTGGGCCATAAGGCAGAATATAGGAAACTACATGAAAACATAAATAATTCATTGAAAATGACTGTAAACACATGAGAACTTGTTTAGAACAGCTGAAAGAGAATCTCCAAGTCAGTTCTTAGTGTAGAAAAAGTAGCTAAGATCCGGGAAATCCTTAATTCGAGTTAAGATCACATGAAACACTGTATGAATCCTATATTCTTTACTTAAAGGAAACTAGAGTGGTAAATGTGTGTTATACAAGGCAGAATACCATTGAAATAGAGAAAGAAACACGTTCGGCAGCTTTGGAAAGCCTTACACTTCACTGAAATGTAGTACTACAGTCTATAACACAGTTGAGAGACAATGTTCCCTAGCTGCCTCGGTTCATAAAAGAGTGTAGGAAGGTGTTTGATAAAGTAGGCAAAGCTTATACTTGGGCCAGAAGGCAGAATATAGGAAACTACATGAAAACATGAATAATTCAGTGAAAATGACTGTAAACAGATGAGAACTTGTTTAGAAGAGCTGAAAGAGAATCTCCAAGTCAGTTCTTAGTGTAGAAAAGGTAGCTAAGATCCGGGAAATCCTTAATTCGAGTTAAGATCACATGAAACACTGTATGAATCCTATATTCTTTACTAAAAGGAAACTAGAGTGGTAAATGTGTGTTATACAAGGCAGAATACCATTGAAATAGAGAAAGAAACACGTTGGGCAGCTTTGGAAAGTCTTACACTTCACTGAAATGTAGTACTACACTCTATAACACAGTTGAGAGACAATGTTCCCTAGCTGCCTCCGTTCATAACATAGTGTAGGAAGGTGTTTGATAAAGTAGGCAAAGCTTATACTTGGGCCAGAAGGCAGAATATAGGAAACTACATGAAAACATGAATAATTCAGTGAAAATGACTGTAAACAGATGAGAACTTGTTTAGAACAGCTGAAAGAGAAACTCCAAGTCAGTTCTTAGTGAAGAAAAGGTAGCTAAGATAAGGAAAATCCTTAATTAGAGTTAAGATAACATCAAACACTGTATGAATCCTATATTCACTACTTAAAGGAGACTAGAGTGGTAAATGTGTGTTATACAAGGCAGAATACCATTGAAATAGAGAAAGAAACAAGTTTGGCAGCTTTGGAAAGCCTTACACTTCACTGAAATGTAGTACTACACTCTATAACACAGTTGAGAGACAATGTTCCCTAGCTCCCTCAGTTCATAACAGTGTGTAGGAAGTTGTTTGATAAAGTGGCCAAAGCTTATACTTGGGCCAGAAGGCAGAATATAGGAAACTACATGAAAACATGAAAATTCATTGAAAATGACTGTAAACAGATGAGAACTTGTTTAGAACAGCTTAAAGAGAATCTCCAAGTCAGTTCTTAGTGTAGAAAAAGTAGCTAAGATAAGGGAAATCCTTAATTCCAGTTAAGATCACATGAAACACTCTATGAATCCTATATTCTTTACTTAAAGGAGACTAGAGTGGTAAATGTGTGTTATACAAGGCAGAATACCATTGAAATAGAGAAACAAACACGTTCGGCAGCTTTGGAAAGCCTTACACTTCACTGAAATGTAGTACTACACTCTATAACACAGTTGAGAGACAATGTTCCCGAGCTGCCTCAGTTCATAACAATGTGTAGGAAGTTGTTTGATAAAGTGGGCAAAGCTTATACTTGGGCCAGAAGGCAGAATATAGGAAACTACATGAAAACATAAATAATTCATTGAAAATGACTGTAAACACATGAGAACTTGTTTAGAACAGCTGAAAGAGAATCTCCAAGTCAGTTCTTAGTGTAGAAAAGGTAGCTAAGATCCGGGAAATCCTGAATTCGAGTTAAGATCACATGAAACACTGTATGAATCCTATATTCTTTACTTAAAGGAAACTAGAGTGGTAAATGTGTGTTATACAAGGCAGAATACCATTGAAATAGAGAAAGAAACACGTTCGGCAGCTTTGGAAAGCCTTACACTTCACTGAAATGTAGTACTACAGTCTATAACACAGTTGAGAGACAATTTTCCCTAGCTGCCTCAGTTCATAAAAGAGTGTAGGAAGGTGTTTGATAAAGTAGGCAAAGCTTATACTTGGGCCAGAAGGCAGAATATAGGAAACTACATGAAAACATGAATAATTCAGTGAAAATGACTGTAAACAGATGAGAACTTGTTTAGAACAGCTGAAAGAGAATCTCCAAGTCAGTTCTTAGTGTAGAAAAGGTAGCTAAGATAAGGGAAATCCTTAATTCGAGTTAAGATAACATCAAACACTGTATGAATCCTATATTCATTACTTAAAGGAGACTAGAGTGGTAAATGTGTGTTATACAAGGCAGAATACCATTGAAATAGAGAAAGAAACAAGTTCGGCAGCTTTGGAAAGCCTTACACTTCACTGAAATGTAGTACTACACTCTATAACACAGTTGAGAGACAATGTTCCCTAGCTCCCTCAGTTCATAACAGTGTGTAGGAAGTTGTTTGATAAAGTGGCCAAAGCTTATACTTGGGACAGAAGGCAGAATATAGGAAACTACATGAAAACATGAATAATTCAGTGAAAATGACTGTAAACAGATGAGAACTTGTTTAGAACAGCTGAAAGAGAATCTCCAAGTCAGTTCTTAGTGTAGAAAAGGTAGCTAAGATAAGGGAAATCCTTAATTTGAGTTAAGATAACATCAAACACTGTATGAATCCTATATTCATTACTTAAAGGAGACTAGAGTGGTAAATGTGTGTTATACAAGGCAGAATTCCATTGAAATAGAGAAAGAAACAAGTTCGGCAGCTTTGGAAAGCCTTACACTTCACTGAAATGTAGTACTACACTCTATAACACAGTTGAGAGACAATGTTCCCTAGCTCCCTCAGTTCATAACAGTGTGTAGGAAGTTGTTTGATAAAGTAGGCAAAGCTTATACTTGGGCCAGAAGGCAGAATATAGGAAACTACATGAAAACATGAATAATTCAGTGAAAATGACTGTAAACAGATGAGAACTTGTTTAGAACAGCTGAAAGAGAATCTCCAAGTCAGTTCTTAGTGTAGAAAAGGTAGCTAAGATAAGGAAAATCCTTAATTCGAGTTAAGATAACATCAAACACTGTATGAATCCTATATTCATTACTTAAAGGAGACTAGAGTGGTAAATGTGTGTTATACAAGGCAGAATACCATTGAAATAGAGAAAGAAACAAGTTCGGCAGCTTTGGAAAGCCTTACACTTCACTGAAATGTAGTACTACACTCTATAACACAGTTGAGAGACAATGTTCCTAGCTCCCTCAGTTCATAACAGTGTGTAGGAAGTTGTTTGATAAAGTGGGCAAAGCTTATACTTGGGCCAGAAGGCAGAATATAGGAAACTACATGAAAACATGAATAATTCATTGAAAATGACTGTAAACACATGAGAACTTGTTTAGAACAGCTGAAAGAGAATCTACAAGTCAGTTCTTAGTGTAGAAAAGATAGCTAAGATCTGGGAAATCCTTAATTCGAGTTAAGATCACATGAAACACTGTATGAATCCTATATTCTTTACTAAAAGGAAACTAGAGTGGTAAATGTGTGTTATACAAGGCAGAATACCATTGAAATAGAGAAAGAAACACGTTCGGCAGCTTTGGAAAGTCTTACACTTCACTGAAATGTAGTACTACACTCTATAACACAGTTGAGAGACAATGTTCCCTAGCTGCCTCAGTTCATAACAGAGTGTAGGAAGGTGTTTGATAAAGTGGCCAAAGCTTATACTTGGGCCAGAAGGCAGAATAGAGGAAACTACATGAAAACATGAATAATTCAGTGAAAATGACTGTAAACAGATGAGAACTTGTTTAGAACAACTGAAAGAGAATCTCCAAGTCAGTTCTTAATGTAGAAAAGGTAGCTAAGATAAGGAAAATCCTTAATTCGAGTTAAGATAACATCAAACACTGTATGAATCCTATATTCACTACTTCAAGGAGACTAGAGTGGTAAATGTGTGTTATACAAGGCAGAATACCATTGAAATAGAGAAAGAAACAAGTTTGACAGCTTTGGAAAGCCTTACACTTCACTGAAATGTAGTACTACACTCTATAACACAGTTGAGAGACAATGTTCCCTAGCTCCCTCAGTTCATAACAGTGTGTAGGAAGTTGTTTGATAAAGTGGCCAAAGCTTATACTTGGGCCAGAAGGCAGAATATAGGAAACTACATGAAAACATGAATAATTCAGTGAAAATCACTGTAAACGGATGAGAACTTGTTTAGAACAGCTGAAAGAGAATCTCCAAGTTAGTTCTTAGTGTAGAAAAGGTAGCTAAGATAAGGAAAATCCTGAATTCGAGTTAAGATAACATCAAACACTGTATGAATCCTATATTCATTACTTAAAGGAGACTAGAGTGCTAAATGTGTGTTATACAAGGCAGAATACCATTGAAATAGAGAAAGAAACACGTTCGGCAGCTTTGGAAAGTCTTACACTTCACTGAAATGTAGTACTACACTCTATAACACAGTTGAGAGACAATGTTCCCTAGCTGCCTCAGTTCATAACAGAGTGTAGGAAGGTGTTTGATAAAGTGGCAAAAGCTTATACTTGGGCCAGAAGGCAGAATAGAGGAAACTACATGAAAACATGAATAATTCAGTGAAAATGACTGTAAACAGATGAGAACTTGTTTAGAACAACTGAAAGAGAATCTCCAAGTCAGTTCTTAATGTAGAAAAGGTAGCTAAGATAAGGAAAATCCTTAATTCGAGTTAAGATAACATCAAACACTGTATGAATCCTATATTCACTACTTAAAGGAGACTAGAGTGGTAAATGTGTGTTATACAAGGCAGAATACCATTGAAATAGAGAAAGAAACAAGTTTGACAGCTTTGGAAAGCCTTACACTTCACTGAAATGTAGTACTACACTCTATAACACAGTTGAGAGACAATGTTCCCTAGCTCCCTCAGTTCATAACAGTGTGTAGGAAGTTGTTTGATAAAGTGGCCAAAGCTTATACTTGGGCCAGAAGGCAGAATATAGGAAACTACATGAAAACATGAATAATTCAGTGAAAATGACTGTAAACGGATGAGAACTTGTTTAGAACAGCTGAAAGAGAATCTACAAGTCAGTTCTTAGTGTAGAAAAGGTAGCTAAGATAAGGAAAATCCTGAATTCGAGTTAAGATAACATCAAACACTGTATGAATCCTATATTCATTACTTAAAGGAGACTAGAGTGGTAAATGTGTGTTATACAAGGCAGAATACCATTGAAATAGAGAAAGAAACACGTTCGGCAGCTTTGGAAAGCCTTACACTACACTGAAATGTAGTACTACACTCTATAACACAGTTCAGAGACAATGTTCCCTAGCTCCCTCAGTTCATAACAGTGTGTAGGAAGTTGTTTGATAAGGTGGGCAAAGCTTATACTTGGGCCAGAAGGCAGAATATAGGAAACTACATGAAAACATGAATAATTCAGTGAAAATGACTGTAAACAGATGAGAACTTGTTTAGAACAGCTGAAAGAGAATCTCCAAGTCAGTTCTTAGTGTAGAAAAGGTAGCTAAGATAAGGGAAATCCTTAATTCCAGTTAAGATCACATGAAACACTGTATGAATCCTATATTCTTTACTGAAAGGAGACTAGAGTGGTAAATGTGTGTTATACAAGGCAGAATACCATTGAAATAGAGAAAGAAACACGTTCGGCAGCTTTGGAAAGTCTTACACTTCACTGAAATGTAGTACTACACTCTATAACACAGTTGAGAGACAATGTTCCCTAGCTGCCTCCGTTCATAACATAGTGTAGGAAGGTGTTTGATAAAGTAGGCAAAGCTTATACTTGGGCCAGAAGGCAGAATATAGGAAACTACATGAAAACATGAATAATTCAGTGAAAATGACTGTAAACAGATGAGAACTTGTTTAGAACAGCTGAAAGAGAATCCACAAGTCAGTTCTTAGTGTAGAAAAGATAGCTAAGATCCGGGAAATCCTTAATTGGAGTTAAGATCACATGAAACACTGTATGAATCCTATATTCTTTACTAAAAGGAAACTAGAGTGGTAAATGTGTGTTATACAAGGCAGAATACCATTGAAATAGAGAAAGAAACACGTTCGGCAGCTTTGGAAAGTCTTACACTTCACTGAAATGTAGTACTACACTCTATAACACAGTTGAGAGACAATGTTCCCTAGCTGCCTCCGTTCATAACATAGTGTAGGAAGGTGTTTGATAAAGTAGGCAAAGCTTATACTTGGGCCAGAAGGCAGAATATAGGAAACTACATGAAAACATGAATAATTCAGTGAAAATGACTGTAAACAGATGAGAACTTGTTTAGAACAGCTGAAAGAGAAACTCCAAGTTACTTCTTAGTGTAGAAAAGGTAGCTAAGATAAGGCAAATTCTTAATACCAGTTAAGATCCCATGAAACATTGTATGAATCCTATATTCTTTACTTAAAGGAAACTAGAGTGGTAAATGTGTGTTATACAAGGCAGAATACCATTGAAATAGAGAAAGAAACACTTTCGGCAGCTTTGGAAAGGCTTACACTTCAATGAAATGTAGTACTACACTCTATAACACAGTTGAGAGACAATGTTCCCTAGCTGCCTCAGTTCATAACAGAGTGTAGGAAGGTGTTTGATAAAGTGGCCAAAGCTTATACTTGGGCCAGAAAGCAGAATAGAGGAAACTACATGAAAACATGAATAATTCAGTGAAAATGACTGTAAACAGATGAGAACTTGTTTAGAACAGCTGAAAGAGAATCTCCAAGCCAGTTCTTAGTGTAGAAAAGGTAGCTAAGATAAGGAAAATCCTTAATTCGAGTTAAGATAACATCAAACACTGTATGAATCCTACATTCACTACTTAAAGGAGACTAGAGTGGTAAATGTGTGTTATACAAGGCAGAATACCATTGAAATAGAGAAAGAAACAAGTTTGGCAGCTTTGGAAAGCCTTACACTTCACTGAAATGTAGTACTACACTCTATAACACAGTTGAGAGACAATGTTCCCTAGCTCCCTCAGTTCATAACAGTGTGTAGGAAGTTGTTTGATAAAGTGGCCAAAGCTTATACTTGGGCCAGAAGGCAGAATATAGGAAACTACATGAAAACATGAATAATTCAGTGAAAATGACTGTAAACAGATGAGAACTTGTTTAGAACAGCTGAAAGAGAATCTCCAAGTCAGTTCTTAGTGTAGAAAAGGTAGCTAAGATAAGGAAAATCCTGAATTCGAGTTAAGATAACATCAAACACTGTATGAATCCTATATTCATTACTTAAAGGAGACTAGAGTGGTAAATGTGTGTTATACAAGGCAGAATACCATTGAAATAGAGAAAGAAACACGTTCGGCAGCTTTGGAAAGCCTTACACTACACTGAAATGTAGTACTACACTCTATAACACAGTTCAGAGACAATGTTCCCTAGCTCCCTCAGTTCATAACAGTGTGTAGGAAGTCGTTTGATAAGGTGGGCAAAGCTTATACTTGGGCCAGAAGGCAGAATATAGGAAACTACATGAAAACATGAATAATTCATTGAAAATGACTGTAAACAGATGAGAACTTGTTTAGAACAGCTGAAAGAGAATCTCCAAGTCAGTTCTTAGTGTAGAAAAGGTAGCTAAGATAAGGGAAATCCTTAATTCTAGTTAAGATCACATGAAACACTCTATGAATCCTATATTCTTTACTTAAAGGAGACTAGAGTGGTAAATGTGTGTTATACAAGGCAGAATACCATTGAAATAGAGAAACAAACACGTTCGGCAGCTTTGGAAAGCCTTACACTTCACTGAAATGTAGTACTACACTCTATAACACAGTTGAGAGACAATGTTCCCGAACTGCCTCAGTTCATAACAGTGTGTAGGAAGTTGTTTGATAAAGTGGGCAAAGCTTATACTTGGGCCATAAGGCAGAATATAGGAAACTACATGAAAACATAAATAATTCATTGAAAATGACTGTAAACACATGAGAACTTGTTTAGAACAGCTGAAAGAGAATCTCCAAGTCAGTTCTTAGTGTAGAAAAAGTAGCTAAGATCCGGGAAATCCTTAATTCGAGTTAAGATCACATGAAACACTGTATGAATCCTATATTCTTTACTTAAAGGAAACTAGAGTGGTAAATGTGTGTTATACAAGGCAGAATACCATTGAAATAGAGAAAGAAACACGTTCGGCAGCTTTGGAAAGCCTTACACTTCACTGAAATGTAGTACTACAGTCTATAACACAGTTGAGAGACAATGTTCCCTAGCTGCCTCAGTTCATAAAAGAGTGTAGGAAGGTGTTTGATAAAGTAGGCAAAGCTTATACTTGGGCCAGAAGGCAGAATATAGGAAACTACATGAAAACATGAATAATTCAGTGAAAATGACTGTAAACAGATGAGAACTTGTTTAGAAGAGCTGAAAGAGAATCTCCAAGTCAGTTCTTAGTGTAGAAAAGGTAGCTAAGATCCGGGAAATCCTTAATTCGAGTTAAGATCACATGAAACACTGTATGAATCCTATATTCTTTACTAAAAGGAAACTAGAGTGGTAAATGTGTGTTATACAAGG
The DNA here is from genome assembly GCF_964339955.1 of Pipistrellus hanaki. Classification (NCBI taxonomy): domain Eukaryota; kingdom Metazoa; phylum Chordata; class Mammalia; order Chiroptera; family Vespertilionidae; genus Pipistrellus; species Pipistrellus hanaki. The sequence goes on from NC_140511.1 coordinate 2,055,061, forward strand.
CAGAATACCATTGAAATAGAGAAAGAAACACGTTGGGCAGCTTTGGAAAGTCTTACACTTCACTGAAATGTAGTACTACACTCTATAACACAGTTGAGAGACAATGTTCCCTAGCTGCCTCCGTTCATAACATAGTGTAGGAAGGTGTTTGATAAAGTAGGCAAAGCTTATACTTGGGCCAGAAGGCAGAATATAGGAAACTACATGAAAACATGAATAATTCAGTGAAAATGACTGTAAACAGATGAGAACTTGTTTAGAACAGCTGAAAGAGAAACTCCAAGTCAGTTCTTAGTGAAGAAAAGGTAGCTAAGATAAGGAAAATCCTTAATTAGAGTTAAGATAACATCAAACACTGTATGAATCCTATATTCACTACTTAAAGGAGACTAGAGTGGTAAATGTGTGTTATACAAGGCAGAATACCATTGAAATAGAGAAAGAAACAAGTTTGGCAGCTTTGGAAAGCCTTACACTTCACTGAAATGTAGTACTACACTCTATAACACAGTTGAGAGACAATGTTCCCTAGCTCCCTCAGTTCATAACAGTGTGTAGGAAGTTGTTTGATAAAGTGGCCAAAGCTTATACTTGGGCCAGAAGGCAGAATATAGGAAACTACATGAAAACATGAAAATTCATTGAAAATGACTGTAAACAGATGAGAACTTGTTTAGAACAGCTTAAAGAGAATCTCCAAGTCAGTTCTTAGTGTAGAAAAAGTAGCTAAGATAAGGGAAATCCTTAATTCCAGTTAAGATCACATGAAACACTCTATGAATCCTATATTCTTTACTTAAAGGAGACTAGAGTGGTAAATGTGTGTTATACAAGGCAGAATACCATTGAAATAGAGAAACAAACACGTTCGGCAGCTTTGGAAAGCCTTACACTTCACTGAAATGTAGTACTACACTCTATAACACAGTTGAGAGACAATGTTCCCGAGCTGCCTCAGTTCATAACAATGTGTAGGAAGTTGTTTGATAAAGTGGGCAAAGCTTATACTTGGGCCAGAAGGCAGAATATAGGAAACTACATGAAAACATAAATAATTCATTGAAAATGACTGTAAACACATGAGAACTTGTTTAGAACAGCTGAAAGAGAATCTCCAAGTCAGTTCTTAGTGTAGAAAAGGTAGCTAAGATCCGGGAAATCCTGAATTCGAGTTAAGATCACATGAAACACTGTATGAATCCTATATTCTTTACTTAAAGGAAACTAGAGTGGTAAATGTGTGTTATACAAGGCAGAATACCATTGAAATAGAGAAAGAAACACGTTCGGCAGCTTTGGAAAGCCTTACACTTCACTGAAATGTAGTACTACAGTCTATAACACAGTTGAGAGACAATTTTCCCTAGCTGCCTCAGTTCATAAAAGAGTGTAGGAAGGTGTTTGATAAAGTAGGCAAAGCTTATACTTGGGCCAGAAGGCAGAATATAGGAAACTACATGAAAACATGAATAATTCAGTGAAAATGACTGTAAACAGATGAGAACTTGTTTAGAACAGCTGAAAGAGAATCTCCAAGTCAGTTCTTAGTGTAGAAAAGGTAGCTAAGATAAGGGAAATCCTTAATTCGAGTTAAGATAACATCAAACACTGTATGAATCCTATATTCATTACTTAAAGGAGACTAGAGTGGTAAATGTGTGTTATACAAGGCAGAATACCATTGAAATAGAGAAAGAAACAAGTTCGGCAGCTTTGGAAAGCCTTACACTTCACTGAAATGTAGTACTACACTCTATAACACAGTTGAGAGACAATGTTCCCTAGCTCCCTCAGTTCATAACAGTGTGTAGGAAGTTGTTTGATAAAGTGGCCAAAGCTTATACTTGGGACAGAAGGCAGAATATAGGAAACTACATGAAAACATGAATAATTCAGTGAAAATGACTGTAAACAGATGAGAACTTGTTTAGAACAGCTGAAAGAGAATCTCCAAGTCAGTTCTTAGTGTAGAAAAGGTAGCTAAGATAAGGGAAATCCTTAATTTGAGTTAAGATAACATCAAACACTGTATGAATCCTATATTCATTACTTAAAGGAGACTAGAGTGGTAAATGTGTGTTATACAAGGCAGAATTCCATTGAAATAGAGAAAGAAACAAGTTCGGCAGCTTTGGAAAGCCTTACACTTCACTGAAATGTAGTACTACACTCTATAACACAGTTGAGAGACAATGTTCCCTAGCTCCCTCAGTTCATAACAGTGTGTAGGAAGTTGTTTGATAAAGTAGGCAAAGCTTATACTTGGGCCAGAAGGCAGAATATAGGAAACTACATGAAAACATGAATAATTCAGTGAAAATGACTGTAAACAGATGAGAACTTGTTTAGAACAGCTGAAAGAGAATCTCCAAGTCAGTTCTTAGTGTAGAAAAGGTAGCTAAGATAAGGAAAATCCTTAATTCGAGTTAAGATAACATCAAACACTGTATGAATCCTATATTCATTACTTAAAGGAGACTAGAGTGGTAAATGTGTGTTATACAAGGCAGAATACCATTGAAATAGAGAAAGAAACAAGTTCGGCAGCTTTGGAAAGCCTTACACTTCACTGAAATGTAGTACTACACTCTATAACACAGTTGAGAGACAATGTTCCTAGCTCCCTCAGTTCATAACAGTGTGTAGGAAGTTGTTTGATAAAGTGGGCAAAGCTTATACTTGGGCCAGAAGGCAGAATATAGGAAACTACATGAAAACATGAATAATTCATTGAAAATGACTGTAAACACATGAGAACTTGTTTAGAACAGCTGAAAGAGAATCTACAAGTCAGTTCTTAGTGTAGAAAAGATAGCTAAGATCTGGGAAATCCTTAATTCGAGTTAAGATCACATGAAACACTGTATGAATCCTATATTCTTTACTAAAAGGAAACTAGAGTGGTAAATGTGTGTTATACAAGGCAGAATACCATTGAAATAGAGAAAGAAACACGTTCGGCAGCTTTGGAAAGTCTTACACTTCACTGAAATGTAGTACTACACTCTATAACACAGTTGAGAGACAATGTTCCCTAGCTGCCTCAGTTCATAACAGAGTGTAGGAAGGTGTTTGATAAAGTGGCCAAAGCTTATACTTGGGCCAGAAGGCAGAATAGAGGAAACTACATGAAAACATGAATAATTCAGTGAAAATGACTGTAAACAGATGAGAACTTGTTTAGAACAACTGAAAGAGAATCTCCAAGTCAGTTCTTAATGTAGAAAAGGTAGCTAAGATAAGGAAAATCCTTAATTCGAGTTAAGATAACATCAAACACTGTATGAATCCTATATTCACTACTTCAAGGAGACTAGAGTGGTAAATGTGTGTTATACAAGGCAGAATACCATTGAAATAGAGAAAGAAACAAGTTTGACAGCTTTGGAAAGCCTTACACTTCACTGAAATGTAGTACTACACTCTATAACACAGTTGAGAGACAATGTTCCCTAGCTCCCTCAGTTCATAACAGTGTGTAGGAAGTTGTTTGATAAAGTGGCCAAAGCTTATACTTGGGCCAGAAGGCAGAATATAGGAAACTACATGAAAACATGAATAATTCAGTGAAAATCACTGTAAACGGATGAGAACTTGTTTAGAACAGCTGAAAGAGAATCTCCAAGTTAGTTCTTAGTGTAGAAAAGGTAGCTAAGATAAGGAAAATCCTGAATTCGAGTTAAGATAACATCAAACACTGTATGAATCCTATATTCATTACTTAAAGGAGACTAGAGTGCTAAATGTGTGTTATACAAGGCAGAATACCATTGAAATAGAGAAAGAAACACGTTCGGCAGCTTTGGAAAGTCTTACACTTCACTGAAATGTAGTACTACACTCTATAACACAGTTGAGAGACAATGTTCCCTAGCTGCCTCAGTTCATAACAGAGTGTAGGAAGGTGTTTGATAAAGTGGCAAAAGCTTATACTTGGGCCAGAAGGCAGAATAGAGGAAACTACATGAAAACATGAATAATTCAGTGAAAATGACTGTAAACAGATGAGAACTTGTTTAGAACAACTGAAAGAGAATCTCCAAGTCAGTTCTTAATGTAGAAAAGGTAGCTAAGATAAGGAAAATCCTTAATTCGAGTTAAGATAACATCAAACACTGTATGAATCCTATATTCACTACTTAAAGGAGACTAGAGTGGTAAATGTGTGTTATACAAGGCAGAATACCATTGAAATAGAGAAAGAAACAAGTTTGACAGCTTTGGAAAGCCTTACACTTCACTGAAATGTAGTACTACACTCTATAACACAGTTGAGAGACAATGTTCCCTAGCTCCCTCAGTTCATAACAGTGTGTAGGAAGTTGTTTGATAAAGTGGCCAAAGCTTATACTTGGGCCAGAAGGCAGAATATAGGAAACTACATGAAAACATGAATAATTCAGTGAAAATGACTGTAAACGGATGAGAACTTGTTTAGAACAGCTGAAAGAGAATCTACAAGTCAGTTCTTAGTGTAGAAAAGGTAGCTAAGATAAGGAAAATCCTGAATTCGAGTTAAGATAACATCAAACACTGTATGAATCCTATATTCATTACTTAAAGGAGACTAGAGTGGTAAATGTGTGTTATACAAGGCAGAATACCATTGAAATAGAGAAAGAAACACGTTCGGCAGCTTTGGAAAGCCTTACACTACACTGAAATGTAGTACTACACTCTATAACACAGTTCAGAGACAATGTTCCCTAGCTCCCTCAGTTCATAACAGTGTGTAGGAAGTTGTTTGATAAGGTGGGCAAAGCTTATACTTGGGCCAGAGGGCAGAATATAGGAAACTACATGAAAACATGAATAATTCAGTGAAAATGACTGTAAACAGATGAGAACTTGTTTAGAACAGCTGAAAGAGAATCTCCAAGTCAGTTCTTAGTGTAGAAAAGGTAGCTAAGATAAGGGAAATCCTTAATTCCAGTTAAGATCACATGAAACACTGTATGAATCCTATATTCTTTACTGAAAGGAGACTAGAGTGGTAAATGTGTGTTATACAAGGCAGAATACCATTGAAATAGAGAAAGAAACACGTTCGGCAGCTTTGGAAAGCCTTACACTTGACTGAAATGTAGTACTGCACTCTTTAACACAGTTGAGAGACAATGTTCCCGAGCTGCCTCAGTTCATAACAGTGTGTAGGAAGTTGTTTGATAAAGTGGGCAAAGCTTATACTTGGACCAGAAGGCAGAATATAGGAAACTACATGAAAACATGAATAATTCATTGAAAATGACTGTAAACACATGAGAACTTGTTTAGAACAGCTGAAAGAGAATCTCCAAGTCAGTTCTTAGTGTAGAAAAGGTAGCTAAGATCCGGGAAATCCTTAATTCGAGTTAAGATCACATGAAACACTGTATGAATCCTATATTCTTTACTTAAAGGAAACTAGAGTGGTAAATGTGTGTTATACAAGGCAGAATACCATTGAAATAGAGAAAGAAACACGTTCGGCAGCTTTGGAAAGGCTTACACTTCACTGAAATGTAGTACTACACTCTGTAACACAGTTGAGAGACAATGTTCCCGAGCTGCCTCAGTTCATAACAGAGTGTAGGAAGGTGTTTGATAAAGTAGGCAAAGCTTATACTTGGGCCAGAAGGCAGAATATAGGAAACTACATGAAAACATGAATAATTCAGTGAAAATGACTGTAAACGGATGAGAACTTGTTTAGAACAGCTGAAAGAGAATCTCCAAGTCAGTTCTTAGTGTAGAAAAGGTAGCTAAGATAAGGAAAATCCTTAATTCGAGTTAAGATAACATCAAACACTGTATGAATCCTATATTCATTTCTTAAAGGAGACTAGAGTGGTAAATGTGTGTTATACAAGGCAGAATACCATTGAAATAGAGAAAGAAACAAGTTCGGCAGCTTTGGAAAGCCTTACACTTCACTGAAATGTAGTACTACAGTCTATAACACAGTTGAGAGACAATGTTCCCTAGCTTCCTCAGTTCATAACAGAGTGTAGGAAGGTGTTTGATAAAGTAGGCAAAGCTTATACTTGGGCCAGAAGGCAGAATATAGGAAACTACATGAAAACATGAATAATTCAGTGAAAATGACTGTAAACAGATTAGAACTTGTTTAGAACAGCTGAAAGAGAATCTCCAAGTCAGTTCTTAGTGTAGAAAAGGTAGCTAAGATAAGGAAAATCCTTAATTCGAGTTAAGATAACATCAAACACTGTATGAATCCTATATTCATTACTTAAAGGAGACTAGAGTGGTAAATGTGTGTTATACAAGGCAGAATACCATTGAAATAGAGAAAGAAACAAGTTCCGCAGCTTTGGAAAGCCTTACACTTCACTGAAATGTAGTACTACACTGTATAACACAGTTGAGAGACAATGTTCCCTAGCTCCCTCAGTTCATATCAGTGTGTAGGAAGTTGTTTGATAAAGTGGGCAAAGCTTATACTTGGGCCAGAAGGCAGAATATAGGAAACTACATGAAAACATGAATAATTCAGTGAAAATGACTGTAAACAGATGAGAACTTGTTTAGAACAGCTGAAAGAGAATCTCCAAGTCAGTTCTTAGTGTAGAAAAGGTAGCTAAGATAAGGGAAATCCTTAATTCGAGTTAAAATAACATCAAACACTGTATGAATCCTATATTCATTACTTAAAGGAGACTAGAGTGGTAAATGTGTGTTATACAAGGCAGAATACCATTGAAATAGAGAAAGAAACAAGTTCGGCAGCTTTGGAAAGCCTTACACTTCACTGAAATGTAGTACTACACACTATAACACAGTTGAGAGACAATGTTCCCTAGCTCCCTCAGTTCATAACAGTGTGTAGGAAGTTGTTTGATAAAGTGGGCAAAGCTTATACTTGGGCCAGAAGGCAGAATATAGGAAACTACATGAAAACATGAATAATTCAGTGAAAATGACTGTAAACAGATTAGAACTTGTTTAGAACAGCTGAAAGAGAATCTCCAAGTCAGTTCTTAGTGTAGAAAAAGTAGCTAAGATAAGGAAAATCCTTAATTCGAGTTAAGATAACATCAAACACTGTATGAATCCTATATTCATTACTTAAAGGAGACTAGAGTGGTAAATGTGTGTTATACAAGGCAGAATACCATTGAAATAGAGAAAGAAACACGTTCGGCAGCTTTGGAAAGCCTTACACTTCACTGAAATGTAGTACTACACTCTATAACACAGTTGAGAGACAATGTTCCCTAGCTCCCTCAGTTCATAACAGTGTGTAGGAAGTTGTTTGATAAAGTGGGAAAAGCTTATACATGGGCCAGAAGGCAGAATATAGGAAACTACATGAAAACATGAATAATTCATTGAAAATGACTGTAAACACATGAGAACTTGTTTAGAACAGCTAAAAGAGAATCTCCAAGTCAGTTCTTACTGTAGTAAAGGTAGCTAAGATCCGGGAAATCCTGAATTCGAGTTAAGATCACATGAAACACTGTATGAATCCTGTATTCTTTACTTAAAGGAAACTAGAGTGGTAAATGTGTGTTATACAAGGCAGAATACCATTGAAATAGAGAAAGAAACAAGTTCGACAGCTTTGGAAAGGCTTACACTTCACTGAAATGTAGTACTACACTCTATAACACAGTTGAGAGACAATGTTCCCTAGCTCCCGCAGTTCATAACAGTGTGTAGGAAGTTGTTTGATAAAGTGGCCAAAGCTTATACTTGGGAAAGAAGGCAGAATATAGGAAACTACATGAAAACATGAATAATTCAGTGAAAATGACTGTAAACAGATGAGAACTTGTTTAGAACAGCTGAAAGAGAATCTCCAAGTCAGTTCTTAGTGTAGAAAAGGTAGCTAAGATAAGGGAAATCCTTAATTCCAGTTAAGATCACATGAAACACTGTATGAATCCTATATTCTTTACTGAAAGGAGACTAGAGTGGTAAATGTGTGTTATACAAGGCAGAATACCATTGAAATAGAGAAAGAAACACGTTCGGCAGCTTTGGAAAGCCTTACACTTGACTGAAATGTAGTACTGCACTCTTTAACACAGTTGAGAGACAATGTTCCCGAGCTGCCTCAGTTCATAACAGTGTGTAGGAAGTTGTTTGATAAAGTGGGCAAAGCTTATACTTGGACCAGAAGGCAGAATATAGGAAACTACATGAAAACATGAATAATTCATTGAAAATGACTGTAAACACATGAGAACTTGTTTAGAACAGCTGAAAGAGAATCTCCAAGTCAGTTCTTAGTGTAGAAAAGGTAGCTAAGATCCGGGAAATCCTTAATTCGAGTTAAGATCACATGAAACACTGTATGAATCCTATATTCTTTACTTAAAGGAAACTAGAGTGGTAAATGTGTGTTATACAAGGCAGAATACCATTGAAATAGAGAAAGAAACACGTTCGGCAGCTTTGGAAAGGCTTACACTTCACTGAAATGTAGTACTACACTCTGTAACACAGTTGAGAGACAATGTTCCCGAGCTGCCTCAGTTCATAACAGAGTGTAGGAAGGTGTTTGATAAAGTAGGCAAAGCTTATACTTGGGCCAGAAGGCAGAATATAGGAAACTACATGAAAACATGAATAATTCAGTGAAAATGACTGTAAACGGATGAGAACTTGTTTAGAACAGCTGAAAGAGAATCTCCAAGTCAGTTCTTAGTGTAGAAAAGGTAGCTAAGATAAGGAAAATCCTTAATTCGAGTTAAGATAACATCAAACACTGTATGAATCCTATATTCATTTCTTAAAGGAGACTAGAGTGGTAAATGTGTGTTATACAAGGCAGAATACCATTGAAATAGAGAAAGAAACAAGTTCGGCAGCTTTGGAAAGCCTTACACTTCACTGAAATGTAGTACTACAGTCTATAACACAGTTGAGAGACAATGTTCCCTAGCTTCCTCAGTTCATAACAGAGTGTAGGAAGGTGTTTGATAAAGTAGGCAAAGCTTATACTTGGGCCAGAAGGCAGAATATAGGAAACTACATGAAAACATGAATAATTCAGTGAAAATGACTGTAAACAGATTAGAACTTGTTTAGAACAGCTGAAAGAGAATCTCCAAGTCAGTTCTTAGTGTAGAAAAGGTAGCTAAGATAAGGAAAATCCTTAATTCGAGTTAAGATAACATCAAACACTGTATGAATCCTATATTCATTACTTAAAGGAGACTAGAGTGGTAAATGTGTGTTATACAAGGCAGAATACCATTGAAATAGAGAAAGAAACAAGTTCCGCAGCTTTGGAAAGCCTTACACTTCACTGAAATGTAGTACTACACTGTATAACACAGTTGAGAGACAATGTTCCCTAGCTCCCTCAGTTCATATCAGTGTGTAGGAAGTTGTTTGATAAAGTGGGCAAAGCTTATACTTGGGCCAGAAGGCAGAATATAGGAAACTACATGAAAACATGAATAATTCAGTGAAAATGACTGTAAACAGATGAGAACTTGTTTAGAACAGCTGAAAGAGAATCTCCAAGTCAGTTCTTAGTGTAGAAAAGGTAGCTAAGATAAGGGAAATCCTTAATTCGAGTTAAAATAACATCAAACACTGTATGAATCCTATATTCATTACTTAAAGGAGACTAGAGTGGTAAATGTGTGTTATACAAGGCAGAATACCATTGAAATAGAGAAAGAAACAAGTTCGGCAGCTTTGGAAAGCCTTACACTTCACTGAAATGTAGTACTACACACTATAACACAGTTGAGAGACAATGTTCCCTAGCTCCCTCAGTTCATAACAGTGTGTAGGAAGTTGTTTGATAAAGTGGGCAAAGCTTATACTTGGGCCAGAAGGCAGAATATAGGAAACTACATGAAAACATGAATAATTCAGTGAAAATGACTGTAAACAGATTAGAACTTGTTTAGAACAGCTGAAAGAGAATCTCCAAGTCAGTTCTTAGTGTAGAAAAAGTAGCTAAGATAAGGAAAATCCTTAATTCGAGTTAAGATAACATCAAACACTGTATGAATCCTATATTCATTACTTAAAGGAGACTAGAGTGGTAAATGTGTGTTATACAAGGCAGAATACCATTGAAATAGAGAAAGAAACACGTTCGGCAGCTTTGGAAAGCCTTACACTTCACTGAAATGTAGTACTACACTCTATAACACAGTTGAGAGACAATGTTCCCTAGCTCCCTCAGTTCATAACAGTGTGTAGGAAGTTGTTTGATAAAGTGGGAAAAGCTTATACATGGGCCAGAAGGCAGAATATAGGAAACTACATGAAAACATGAATAATTCATTGAAAATGACTGTAAACACATGAGAACTTGTTTAGAACAGCTAAAAGAGAATCTCCAAGTCAGTTCTTACTGTAGTAAAGGTAGCTAAGATCCGGGAAATCCTGAATTCGAGTTAAGATCACATGAAACACTGTATGAATCCTGTATTCTTTACTTAAAGGAAACTAGAGTGGTAAATGTGTGTTATACAAGGCAGAATACCATTGAAATAGAGAAAGAAACAAGTTCGACAGCTTTGGAAAGGCTTACACTTCACTGAAATGTAGTACTACACTCTATAACACAGTTGAGAGACAATGTTCCCTAGCTCCCGCAGTTCATAACAGTGTGTAGGAAGTTGTTTGATAAAGTGGCCAAAGCTTATACTTGGGAAAGAAGGCAGAATATAGGAAAGTACATGAAAACATGAATAATTCAGTGAAAATTACTGTAAATAGATGAGAACTTGTTTAGAACAGCTGAAAGAGAATCTCCAAGTCAGTTCTTAGTGTAGAAAAGGTAGCTAAGATAAGGGAAATCCTTAATTCCAGTTAAGATCACATGAAACACTGTATGAATCCTATATTCTTTACTTAAAGGAAACTAGAGTGGTAAATGTGTGTTATACAAGGCAGAATACCATTGAAATAGAGAAAGAAACACGTTCGGCAGCTTTGGAAAGGCTTACACTTCACTGAAATGTAGTACTACACTCTGTAACACAGTTGAGAGACAATGTTCCCTAGCTGCCTCAGTTCATAACAGAGTGTAGGAAGGTGTTTGATAAAGTAGGCAAAGCTTATACTTGGGCCAGAAGGCAGAATATAGGAAACTACATGAAAACATGAATAATTCAGTGAAAATGACTGTAAACGGATGAGAACTTGTTTAGAACAGCTGAAAGAGAATCTCCAAGTCAGTTCTTAGTGTAGAAAAGGTAGCTAAGATAAGGAAAATCCTTAATTCGAGTTAAGATAACATCAAACACTGTATGAATCCTATATTCATTTCTTAAAGGAGACTAGAGTGGTAAATGTGTGTTATACAAGGCAGAATACCATTGAAATAGAGAAAGAAACAAGTTCGGCAGCTTTGGAAAGCCTTACACTTCACTGAAATGTAGTACTACAGTCTATAACACAGTTGAGAGACAATGTTCCCTAGCTTCCTCAGTTCATAACAGAGTGTAGGAAGGTGTTTGATAAAGTAGGCAAAGCTTATACTTGGGCCAGAAGGCAGAATATAGGAAACTACATGAAAACATGAATAATTCAGTGAAAATGACTGTAAACAGATTAGAACTTGTTTAGAACAGCTGAAAGAGAATCTCCAAGTCAGTTCTTAGTGTAGAAAAGGTAGCTAAGATAAGGAAAATCCTTAATTCGAGTTAAGATAACATCAAACACTGTATGAATCCTATATTCATTACTTAAAGGAGACTAGAGTGGTAAATGTGTGTTATACAAGGCAGAATACCATTGAAATAGAGAAAGAAACAAGTTCCGCAGCTTTGGAAAGCCTTACACTTCACTGAAATGTAGTACTACACTGTATAACACAGTTGAGAGACAATGTTCCCTAGCTCCCTCAGTTCATATCAGTGTGTAGGAAGTTGTTTGATAAAGTGGGCAAAGCTTATACTTGGGCCAGAAGGCAGAATATAGGAAACTACATGAAAACATGAATAATTCAGTGAAAATGACTGTAAACAGATGAGAACTTGTTTAGAACAGCTGAAAGAGAATCTCCAAGTCAGTTCTTAGTGTAGAAAAGGTAGCTAAGATAAGGGAAATCCTTAATTCGAGTTAAAATAACATCAAACACTGTATGAATCCTATATTCATTACTTAAAGGAGACTAGAGTGGTAAATGTGTGTTATACAAGGCAGAATACCATTGAATTAGAGAAAGAAACAAGTTCGGCAGCTTTGGAAAGCCTTACACTTCACTGAAATGTAGTACTACACACTATAACACAGTTGAGAGACAATGTTCCCTAGCTCCCTCAGTTCATAACAGTGTGTAGGAAGTTGTTTGATAAAGTGGGCAAAGCTTATACTTGGGCCAGAAGGCAGAATATAGGAAACTACATGAAAACATGAATAATTCAGTGAAAATGACTGTAAACAGATTAGAACTTGTTTAGAACAGCTGAAAGAGAATCTCCAAGTCAGTTCTTAGTGTAGAAAAAGTAGCTAAGATAAGGAAAATCCTTAATTCGAGTTAAGATAACATCAAACACTGTATGAATCCTATATTCATTACTTAAAGGAGACTAGAGTGGTAAATGTGTGTTATACAAGGCAGAATACCATTGAAATAGAGAAAGAAACACGTTCGGCAGCTTTGGAAAGCCTTACACTTCACTGAAATGTAGTACTACACTCTATAACACAGTTGAGAGACAATGTTCCCTAGCTCCCTCAGTTCATAACAGTGTGTAGGAAGTTGTTTGATAAAGTGGGAAAAGCTTATACATGGGCCAGAAGGCAGAATATAGGAAACTACATGAAAACATGAATAATTCATTGAAAATGATTGTAAACACATGAGAACTTGTTTAGAACAGCTAAAAGAGAATCTCCAAGTCAGTTCTTACTGTAGTAAAGGTAGCTAAGATCCGGGAAATCCTGAATTCGAGTTAAGATCACATGAAACACTGTATGAATCCTGTATTCTTTACTTAAAGGAAACTAGAGTGGTAAATGTGTGTTATACAAGGCAGAATACCATTGAAATAGAGAAAGAAACAAGTTCGACAGCTTTGGAAAGGCTTACACTTCACTGAAATGTAGTACTACACTCTATAACACAGTTGAGAGACAATGTTCCCTAGCTCCCGCAGTTCATAACAGTGTGTAGGAAGTTGTTTGATAAAGTGGCCAAAGCTTATACTTGGGAAAGAAGGCAGAATATAGGAAAGTACATGAAAACATGAATAATTCAGTGAAAATTACTGTAAATAGATGAGAACTTGTTTAGAACAGCTGAAAGAGAATCTCCAAGTCAGTTCTTAGTGTAGAAAAGGTAGCTAAGATCCGGGAAATCCTTAATTCGAGTTAAGATCACATGAAACACTGTATGAATCCTATATTCTTTACTTAAAGGAAACTAGAGTGGTAAATGTGTGTTATACAAGGAAGAATACCATTGAAATAGAGAAAGAAACACGTTCGGCAGCTTTGGAAAGGCTTACACTTCACTGAAATGTAGTACTACACTCTATAACACAGTTGAGAGACAATGTTCCCTAGCTGCCTCAGTTCATAACAGTGTGTAGGAAGTTGTTTGATAAAGTGGCCAAAGCTTATACTTGGGACAGAAGGCAGAATATAGGAAACTACATGAAAACATGAATAATTCAGTGAAAATGACTGTAAACAGATGAGAACTTGTTTAGAACAGCTGAAAGAGAATCTCCAAGTCAGTTCTTAGTGTAGAAAAGTTAGCTAAGATAAGGAAAATCCTTAATTCGAGTTAAGATAACATCAAACACTGTATAAATCCTATATTCATTACTTAAAGGAGACTAGAGTGGTAAATGTGTGTTATACAAGGCAGAATACCATTGAAATAGAGAAAGAAACACGTTCGGCAGCTTTGGAAAGCCTTACACTTCACTGAAATGTAGTACTACACTCTATAACACAGTTGAGAGACAATGTTCCCTAGCTCCCTCAGTTCATAACAGTGTGTAGGAAGTTGTTTGATAAATTGGCCAAAGCTTATACTTGGGCCAGAAGGCAGAATATAGGAAATTACAGGAAAACATGAATAATTCAGTGAAAATGACTGTAAACAGATGAGAACTTGTTTAGAACAGCTGAAAGAGAATCTCCAAGTCAGTTCTTAGTGTAGAAAAGGTAGCTAAGATAAGGGAAATCCTTAATTCCAGTTAAGATCACATGAAACACTGTATGAATCCTATATTCTTTACTGAAAGGAGACTAGAGTGGTAAATGTGTGTTATACAAGGCAGAATACCATTGAAATAGAGAAAGAAACACGTTCAGCAGCTTTGGAAAGCCTTACACTTCACTGAAATGTAGTACTGCACTCTTTAACACAGTTGAGAGACAATGTTCCCGAGCTGCCTCAGTTCATAACAGTGTGTAGGAAGTTGTTTGATAAAGTGGGCAACGCTTATACTTGGACCAGAAGGCAGAATATAGGAAACTACATGAAAACATGAATAATTCATTGAAAATGACTGTAAACACATGAGAACTTGTTTAGAACAGCTGAAAGAGAATCTCCAAGTCAGTTCTTAGTGTAGAAAAGGTAGCTAAGATCCGGGAAATCCTTAATTCGAGTTAAGATCACATGAAACACTGTATGAATCCTATATTCTTTACTTAAAGGAAACTAGAGTGGTAAATGTGTGTTATACAAGGCAGAATACCATTGAAATAGAGAAAGAAACACGTTCGGCAGCTTTGGAAAGGCTTACACTTCACTGAAATGTAGTACTACACTCTGTAACACAGTTGAGAGACAATGTTCCCTAGCTGCCTCAGTTCATAACAGAGTGTAGGAAGGTGTTTGATAAAGTAGGCAAAGCTTATACTTGGGCCAGAAGGCAGAATATAGGAAACTACATGAAAACATGAATAATTCAGTGAAAATGACTGTAAACGGATGAGAACTTGTTTAGAACAGCTGAAAGAGAATCTCCAAGTCAGTTCTTAGTGTAGAAAAGGTAGCTAAGATAAGGAAAATCCTTAATTCGAGTTAAGATAACATCAAACACTGTATGAATCCTATATTCATTTCTTAAAGGAGACTAGAGTGGTAAATGTGTGTTATACAAGGCAGAATACCATTGAAATAGAGAAAGAAACAAGTTCGGCAGCTTTGGAAAGCCTTACACTTCACTGAAATGTAGTACTACAGTCTATAACACAGTTGAGAGACAATGTTCCCTAGCTTCCTCAGTTCATAACAGAGTGTAGGAAGGTGTTTGATAAAGTAGGCAAATCTTATACTTGGGCCAGAAGGCAGAATATAGGAAACTACATGAAAACATGAATAATTCAGTGAAAATGACTGTAAACAGATTAGAACTTGTTTAGAACAGCTGAAAGAGAATCTCCAAGTCAGTTCTTAGTGTAGAAAAGGTAGCTAAGATAAGGAAAATCCTTAATTCGAGTTAAGATAACATCAAACACTGTATGAATCCTATATTCATTACTTAAAGGAGACTAGAGTGGTAAATGTGTGTTATACAAGGCAGAATACCATTGAAATAGAGAAAGAAACAAGTTCCGCAGCTTTGGAAAGCCTTACACTTCACTGAAATGTAGTACTACACTGTATAACACAGTTGAGAGACAATGTTCCCTAGCTCCCTCAGTTCATATCAGTGTGTAGGAAGTTGTTTGATAAAGTGGGCAAAGCTTATACTTGGGCCAGAAGGCAGAATATAGGAAACTACATGAAAACATGAATAATTCAGTGAAAATGACTGTAAACAGATGAGAAATTGTTTAGAACAGCTGAAAGAGAATCTCCAAGTCAGTTCTTAGTGTAGAAAAGGTAGCTAAGATAAGGGAAATCCTTAATTCGAGTTAAAATAACATCAAACACTGTATGAATCCTATATTCATTACTTAAAGGAGACTAGAGTGGTAAATGTGTGTTATACAAGGCAGAATACCATTGAAATAGAGAAAGAAACAAGTTCGGCAGCTTTGGAAAGCCTTACACTTCACTGAAATGTAGTACTACACACTATAACACAGTTGAGAGACAATGTTCCCTAGCTCCCTCAGTTCATAACAGTGTGTAGGAAGTTGTTTGATAAAGTGGGCAAAGCTTATACTTGGGCCAGAAGGTAGAATATAGGAAACTACATGAAAACATGAATAATTCATTGAAAATGACTGTAAACACATGAGAACTTGTTTAGAACAGCTGAAAGAGAATCTCCAAGTCAGTTCTTAGTGTAGAAAAGGTAGCTAAAATCCGGGAAATCCTTAATTCGAGTTAAGATCACATGAAACACTGTATCAATCCTATATTCTTTACTTAAAGGAAACTAGAGTGGTAAATGTGTGTTATACAAGGCAGAATACCATTTAAATAGAGAAAGAAACACGTTCGGCAGCTTTGGAAAGTCTTACACTTCACTGAAATGTAGTACTACACTCTATAACACAGTTGAGAGACAATGTTCCCTAGCTGCCTCAGTTCATAACAGTGTGTAGGAAGTTGTTTGATAAAGTGGCCAAAGCTTATACTTGGGCCAGAAGGCAGAATATAGGAAACTACATGAAAACATGAATAATTCAGTGAAAATGACTGTAAACAGATGAGAACTTGTTTATAACAGCTTAAAGAGAATCTCCAAGTCAGTTCTTAGTGTAGAAAAGGTAGCTAAGATAAGGAAAATCCTTAATTCGAGTTAAGATAACATCAAACACTGTATGAATCCTATATTCTTTACTTAAAGGAAACTAGAGTGGTAAATGTGTGTTATACAAGGCAGAATACCATTGAAATAGAGAAAGAAACAAGTTCGACAGCTTTGGAAAGGCTTACACTTCACTGAAATGTAGTACTACACTCTATAACACAGTTGAGAGACAATGTTCCCTAGCTGCCTCAGTTCATAACAGTGTGTAGGAAGTTGTTTGATAAAGTGGCCAAAGCTTATACTTGGGAAAGAAGGCAGAATATAGGAAACTACATGAAAACATGAATAATTCAGTGAAAATTACTGTAAATAGATGAGAACTTGTTTAGAACAGCTGAAAGAGAATCTCCAAGTCAGTTCTTAGTGTAGAAAAGGTAGCTAAGATAAGGGAAATCCTTAATTCCAGTTAAGATCACATGAAACACTCTATGAATCCTATATTCTTTACTTAAAGGAGACTAGAGTGGTAAATGTGTGTTATACAAGACAGAATACCATTGAAATAGAGAAAGAAACACATTCGGCAGCTTTGGAAAGCCTTACACTTCACTGAAATGTAGTACTGCACTCTATAACACAGTTGAGACACAATGTTCCCGAGCTGCCTCAGTTCATAACAGTGTGTAGGAAGTTGTTTGATAAAGTGGCCAAAGCTTATACTTGGGCCAGAAGGCAGAATATAGGAAACTACATGAAAACATGAATAATTCATTGAAAATGACTGTAAACACATGAGAACTTGTTTAGAACAGCTGAAAGAGAATCTCCAAGTCAGTTCTTAGTGTAGAAAAGGTAGCTAAGATCCGGGAAATCCTTAATTCGAGTTAAGATCACATGAAACACTGTATGAATCCTATATTCTTTACTTAAAGGAAACTAGAGTGGTAAATGTGTGTTATACAAGGAAGAATACCATTGAAATAGAGAAAGAAACAAGTTCGGCAGCTTTGGAAAGCCTTACACTTCACTGAAATGTAGTACTACAGTCTATAACACAGTTGAGAGACAATGTTCCCTAGCTTCCTCAGTTCATAACAGAGTGTAGGAAGGTGTTTGATAAAGTAGGCAAATCTTATACTTGGGCCAGAAGGCAGAATATAGGAAACTACATGAAAACATGAATAATTCAGTGAAAATGACTGTAAACAGATTAGAACTTGTTTAGAACAGCTGAAAGAGAATCTCCAAGTCAGTTCTTAGTGTAGAAAAGGTAGCTAAGATAAGGAAAATCCTTAATTCGAGTTAAGATAACATCAAACACTGTATGAATCCTATATTCATTACTTAAAGGAGACTAGAGTGGTAAATGTGTGTTATACAAGGCAGAATACCATTGAAATAGAGAAAGAAACAAGTTCCGCAGCTTTGGAAAGCCTTACACTTCACTGAAATGTAGTACTACACTGTATAACACAGTTGAGAGACAATGTTCCCTAGCTCCCTCAGTTCATATCAGTGTGTAGGAAGTTGTTTGATAAAGTGGGCAAAGCTTATACTTGGGCCAGAAGGCAGAATATAGGAAACTACATGAAAACATGAATAATTCAGTGAAAATGACTGTAAACAGATGAGAACTTGTTTAGAACAGCTGAAAGAGAATCTCCAAGTCAGTTCTTAGTGTAGAAAAGGTAGCTAAGATAAGGGAAATCCTTAATTCGAGTTAAAATAACATCAAACACTGTATGAATCCTATATTCATTACTTAAAGGAGACTAGAGTGGTAAATGTGTGTTATACAAGGCAGAATACCATTGAAATAGAGAAAGAAACAAGTTCGGCAGCTTTGGAAAGCCTTACACTTCACTGAAATGTAGTACTACACACTATAACACAGTTGAGAGACAATGTTCCCTAGCTCCCTCAGTTCATAACAGTGTGTAGGAAGTTGTTTGATAAAGTGGGCAAAGCTTATACTTGGGCCAGAAGGCAGAATATAGGAAACTACATGAAAACATGAATAATTCATTGAAAATGACTGTAAACACATGAGAACTTGTTTAGAACAGCTGAAAGAGAATCTCCAAGTCAGTTCTTAGTGTAGAAAAGGTAGCTAAAATTGGGAAATCCTTAATTCGAGTTAAGATCACATGAAACACTGTATCAATCCTATATTCTTTACTTAAAGGAAACTAGAGTGGTAAATGTGTGTTATACAAGGCAGAATACCATTTAAATAGAGAAAGAAACACGTTCGGCAGCTTTGGAAAGTCTTACACTTCACTGAAATGTAGTACTACACTCTATAACACAGTTGAGAGACAATGTTCCCTAGCTGCCTCAGTTCATAACAGTGTGTAGGAAGTTGTTTGATAAAGTGGCCAAAGCTTATACTTGGGCCAGAAGGCAGAATATAGGAAACTACATGAAAACATGAATAATTCAGTGAAAATGACTGTAAACAGATGAGAACTTGTTTAGAACAGCTGAAAGAGAATCTCCAAGTCAGTTCTTAGTGTAGAAAAGGTAGCTAAGATAAGGAAAATCCTTAATTCGAGTTAAGATAACATCAAACACTGTATGAATCCTATATTCATTACTTAAAGGAGACTAGAGTGGTAAATGTGTGTTATACAAGGCAGAATACCATTGAAATAGAGAAAGAAACAAGTTCGGCAGCTTTGGAAAGCCTTACACTTCACTGAAATGTAGTACTACAGTCTATAACACAGTTGAGAGACAATGTTCCCTAGCTTCCTCAGTTCATAACAGAGTGTAGGAAGGTGTTTGATAAAGTAGGCAAAGCTTATACTTGGGCCAGAAGGCAGAATATAGGAAACTACATGAAAACATGAATAATTCAGTGAAAATGACTGTAAACAGATTAGAACTTGTTTAGAACAGCTGAAAGAGAATCTCCAAGTCAGTTCTTAGTGTAGAAAAGGTAGCTAAGATAAGGAAAATCCTTAATTCGAGTTAAGATAACATCAAACACTGTATGAATCCTATATTCATTACTTAAAGGAGACTAGAGTGGTAAATGTGTGTTATACAAGGCAGAATACCATTGAAATAGAGAAAGAAACAAGTTCCGCAGCTTTGGAAAGCCTTACACTTCACTGAAATGTAGTACTACACTGTATAACACAGTTGAGAGACAATGTTCCCTAGCTCCCTCAGTTCATATCAGTGTGTAGGAAGTTGTTTGATAAAGTGGGCAAAGCTTATACTTGGGCCAGAAGGCAGAATATAGGAAACTACATGAAAACATGAATAATTCAGTGAAAATGACTGTAAACAGATGAGAACTTGTTTAGAACAGCTGAAAGAGAATCTCCAAGTCAGTTCTTAGTGTAGAAAATGTAGCTAAGATAAGGAAAATCCTTAATTCCAGTTAAGATAGCATCAAACACTGTATGAATCCTATATTGTTTACTTAAAGGAGACTAGTGTGGTAAATGTGTGTTATATAAGGCAGAATACCATTGAAATAGAGAAAGAAACACGTTTGGCAGCTTTGGAAAGCCTTACACTTCACTGAAATGTAGTACTACACTCTATAACACAGTTGAGAGACAATGTTCCTAGCTCCCTCAGTTCATAACAGTGTGTAGGAAGTTGTTTGATAAAGTGGCCAAAGCTTATACTTGGGACAGAAGGCAGAATATAGGAAACTACATGAAAACATGAATAATTCAGTGAAAATGACTGTAAACAGATGAGAACTTGTTTAGAACAGCTGAAAGAGAATCTCCAAGTCAGTTCTTAGTGTAGAAAAGTTAGCTAAGATAAGGAAAATCCTTAATTCGAGTTAAGATAACATCAAACACTGTATAAATCCTATATTCATTACTTAAAGGAGACTAGAGTGGTAAATGTGTGTTATACAAGGCAGAATACCATTGAAATAGAGAAAGAAACACGTTCGGCAGCTTTGGAAAGCCTTACACTTCACTGAAATGTAGTACTACACTCTATAACACAGTTGAGAGACAATGTTCCCTAGCTCCCTCAGTTCATAACAGTGTGTAGGAAGTTGTTTGATAAAGTGGGCAAAGCTTATACTTGGGCCAGAAGGCAGAATATAGGAAACTACATGAAAACATGAATAATTCAGTGAAAATGACTGTAAACAGATGAGAACTTGTTTAGAACAGCTGAAAGAGAATCTCCAAGTCAGTTCTTAGTGTAGAAAAGGTAGCTAAGATAAGGGAAATCCTTAATTCCAGTTAAGATCACATGAAACACTGTATGAATCCTATATTCTTTACTGAAAGGAGACTAGAGTGGTAAATGTGTGTTATACAAGGCAGAATACCATTGAAATAGAGAAAGAAACACGTTCGGCAGCTTTGGAAAGCCTTACACTTCACTGAAATGTAGTACTGCACTCTTTAACACAGTTGAGAGACAATGTTCCCGAGCTGCCTCAGTTCATAACAGTGTGTAGGAAGTTGTTTGATAAAGTGGGCAAAGCTTATACTTGGGCCAGAAGGCAGAATATAGGAAACTACATGAAAACATGAATAATTCATTGAAAATGACTGTAAACACATGAGAACTTGTTTAGAACAGCTGAAAGAGAATCTCCAAGTCAGTTCTTAGTGTAGAAAAGGTAGCTAAGATCCGGGAAATCCTTAATTCGAGTTAAGATCACATGAAACACTGTATGAATCCTATATTCTTTACTTAAAGGAAACTAGAGTGGTAAATGTGTGTTATACAAGGCAGAATACCATTGAAATAGAGAAAGAAACAAGTTCGACAGCTTTGGAAAGGCTTACACTTCACTGAAATGTAGTACTACACTCTATAACACAGTTGAGAGACAATGTTCCCTAGCTCCCGCAGTTCATAACAGTGTGTAGGAAGTTGTTTGATAAAGTGGCCAAAGCTTATACTTGGGAAAGAAGGCAGAATATAGGAAACTACATGAAAACATGAATAATTCAGTGAAAATTACTGTAAATAGATGAGAACTTGTTTAGAACAGCTGAAAGAGAATCTCCAAGTCAGTTCTTAGTGTAGAAAAGGTAGCTAAGATAAGGGAAATCCTTAATTCCAGTTAAGATCACATGAAACACTCTATGAATCCTATATTCTTTACTTAAAGGAGACTAGAGTGGTAAATGTGTGTTATACAAGACAGAATACCATTGAAATAGAGAAAGAAACACGTTCGGCAGCTTTGGAAAGCCTTACACTTCACTGAAATGTAGTACTGCACTCTATAACACAGTTGAGACACAATGTTCCCGAGCTGCCTCAGTTCATAACAGTGTGTAGGAAGTTGTTTGATAAAGTGGCCAAAGCTTATACTTGGGCCAGAAGGCAGAATATAGGAAACTACATGAAAACATGAATAATTCATTGAAAATGACTGTAAACACATGAGAACTTGTTTAGAACAGCTGAAAGAGAATCTCCAAGTCAGTTCTTAGTGTAGAAAAGGTAGCTAAGATCCGGGAAATCCTTAATTCGAGTTAAGATCACATGAAACACTGTATGAATCCTATATTCTTTACTTAAAGGAAACTAGAGTGGTAAATGTGTGTTATACAAGGAAGAATACCATTGAAATAGAGAAAGAAACACGTTCGGCAGCTTTGGAAAGGCTTACACTTCACTGAAATGTAGTACTACACTCTATAACACAGTTGAGAGACAATGTTCCCTAGCTACCTCAGTTCATAACAGTGTGTAGGAAGTTGTTTGATAAAGTGGCCAAAGCTTATACTTGGGACAGAAGGCAGAATATAGGAAACTACATGAAAACATGAATAATTCAGTGAAAATGACTGTAAACAGATGAGAACTTGTTTAGAACAGCTGAAAGAGAATCTCCAAGTCAGTTCTTAGTGTAGAAAAGTTAGCTAAGATAAGGAAAATCCTTAATTCGAGTTAAGATAACATCAAACACTGTATAAATCCTATATTCATTACTTAAAGGAGACTAGAGTGGTAAATGTGTGTTATACAAGGCAGAATACCATTGAAATAGAGAAAGAAACACGTTCGGCAGCTTTGGAAAGCCTTACACTTCACTGAAATGTAGTACTACACTCTATAACACAGTTGAGAGACAATGTTCCCTAGCTCCCTCAGTTCATAACAGTGTGTAGGAAGTTGTTTGATAAATTGGCCAAAGCTTATACTTGGGCCAGAAGGCAGAATATAGGAAACTACAGGAAAACATGAATAATTCAGTGAAAATGACTGTAAACAGATGAGAACTTGTTTAGAACAGCTGAAAGAGAATCTCCAAGTCAGTTCTTAGTGTAGAAAAGGTAGCTAAGATAAGGAAAATCCTTAATTCGAGTTAAGATAACATCAAACACTGTATGAATCCTATATTCATTTCTTAAAGGAGACTAGAGTGGTAAATGTGTGTTATACAAGGCAGAATACCATTGAAATAGAGAAAGAAACAAGTTCGGCAGCTTTGGAAAGCCTTACACTTCACTGAAATGTAGTACTACAGTCTATAACACAGTTGAGAGACAATGTTCCCTAGCTTCCTCAGTTCATAACAGAGTGTAGGAAGGTGTTTGATAAAGTAGGCAAATCTTATACTTGGGCCAGAAGGCAGAATATAGGAAACTACATGAAAACATGAATAATTCAGTGAAAATGACTGTAAACAGATTAGAACTTGTTTAGAACAGCTGAAAGAGAATCTCCAAGTCAGTTCTTAGTGTAGAAAAGGTAGCTAAGATAAGGAAAATCCTTAATTCGAGTTAAGATAACATCAAACACTGTATGAATCCTATATTCATTACTTAAAGGAGACTAGAGTGGTAAATGTGTGTTATACAAGGCAGAATACCATTGAAATAGAGAAAGAAACAAGTTCCGCAGCTTTGGAAAGCCTTACACTTCACTGAAATGTAGTACTACACTGTATAACACAGTTGAGAGACAATGTTCCCTAGCTCCCTCAGTTCATATCAGTGTGTAGGAAGTTGTTTGATAAAGTGGGCAAAGCTTATACTTGGGCCAGAAGGCAGAATATAGGAAACTACATGAAAACATGAATAATTCAGTGAAAATGACTGTAAACAGATGAGAAATTGTTTAGAACAGCTGAAAGAGAATCTCCAAGTCAGTTCTTAGTGTAGAAAAGGTAGCTAAGATAAGGGAAATCCTTAATTCGAGTTAAAATAACATCAAACACTGTATGAATCCTATATTCATTACTTAAAGGAGACTAGAGTGGTAAATGTGTGTTATACAAGGCAGAATACCATTGAAATAGAGAAAGAAACAAGTTCGGCAGCTTTGGAAAGCCTTACACTTCACTGAAATGTAGTACTACACACTATAACACAGTTGAGAGACAATGTTCCCTAGCTCCCTCAGTTCATAACAGTGTGTAGGAAGTTGTTTGATAAAGTGGGCAAAGCTTATACTTGGGCCAGAAGGTAGAATATAGGAAACTACATGAAAACATGAATAATTCATTGAAAATGACTGTAAACACATGAGAACTTGTTTAGAACAGCTGAAAGAGAATCTCCAAGTCAGTTCTTAGTGTAGAAAAGGTAGCTAAAATCCGGGAAATCCTTAATTCGAGTTAAGATCACATGAAACACTGTATCAATCCTATATTCTTTACTTAAAGGAAACTAGAGTGGTAAATGTGTGTTATACAAGGCAGAATACCATTTAAATAGAGAAAGAAACACGTTCGGCAGCTTTGGAAAGTCTTACACTTCACTGAAATGTAGTACTACACTCTATAACACAGTTGAGAGACAATGTTCCCTAGCTGCCTCAGTTCATAACAGTGTGTAGGAAGTTGTTTGATAAAGTGGCCAAAGCTTATACTTGGGCCAGAAGGCAGAATATAGGAAACTACATGAAAACATGAATAATTCAGTGAAAATGACTGTAAACAGATGAGAACTTGTTTATAACAGCTTATAGAGAATCTCCAAGTCAGTTCTTAGTGTAGAAAAGGTAGCTAAGATAAGGAAAATCCTTAATTCGAGTTAAGATAACATCAAACACTGTATGAATCCTATATTCTTTACTTAAAGGAAACTAGAGTGGTAAATGTGTGTTATACAAGGCAGAATACCATTGAAATAGAGAAAGAAACAAGTTCGACAGCTTTGGAAAGGCTTACACTTCACTGAAATGTAGTACTACACTCTATAACACAGTTGAGAGACAATGTTCCCTAGCTGCCTCAGTTCATAACAGTGTGTAGGAAGTTGTTTGATAAAGTGGCCAAAGCTTATACTTGGGAAAGAAGGCAGAATATAGGAAACTACATGAAAACATGAATAATTCAGTGAAAATTACTGTAAATAGATGAGAACTTGTTTAGAACAGCTGAAAGAGAATCTCCAAGTCAGTTCTTAGTGTAGAAAAGGTAGCTAAGATAAGGGAAATCCTTAATTCCAGTTAAGATCACATGAAACACTCTATGAATCCTATATTCTTTACTTAAAGGAGACTAGAGTGGTAAATGTGTGTTATACAAGACAGAATACCATTGAAATAGAGAAAGAAACACATTCGGCAGCTTTGGAAAGCCTTACACTTCACTGAAATGTAGTACTGCACTCTATAACACAGTTGAGACACAATGTTCCCGAGCTGCCTCAGTTCATAACAGTGTGTAGGAAGTTGTTTGATAAAGTGGCCAAAGCTTATACTTGGGCCAGAAGGCAGAATATAGGAAACTACATGAAAACATGTATAATTCATTGAAAATGACTGTAAACACATGAGAACTTGTTTAGAACAGCTGAAAGAGAATCTCCAAGTCAGTTCTTAGTGTAGAAAAGGTAGCTAAGATCCGGGAAATCCTTAATTCGAGTTAAGATCACATGAAACACTGTATGAATCCTATATTCTTTACTTAAAGGAAACTAGAGTGGTAAATGTGTGTTATACAAGGAAGAATACCATTGAAATAGAGAAAGAAACAAGTTCGGCAGCTTTGGAAAGCCTTACACTTCACTGAAATGTAGTACTACAGTCTATAACACAGTTGAGAGACAATGTTCCCTAGCTTCCTCAGTTCATAACAGAGTGTAGGAAGGTGTTTGATAAAGTAGGCAAATCTTATACTTGGGCCAGAAGGCAGAATATAGGAAACTACATGAAAACATGAATAATTCAGTGAAAATGACTGTAAACAGATTAGAACTTGTTTAGAACAGCTGAAAGAGAATCTCCAAGTCAGTTCTTAGTGTAGAAAAGGTAGCTAAGATAAGGAAAATCCTTAATTCGAGTTAAGATAACATCAAACACTGTATGAATCCTATATTCATTACCTAAAGGAGACTAGAGTGGTAAATGTGTGTTATACAAGGCAGAATACCATTGAAATAGAGAAAGAAACAAGTTCCGCAGCTTTGGAAAGCCTTACACTTCACTGAAATGTAGTACTACACTGTATAACACAGTTGAGAGACAATGTTCCCTAGCTCCCTCAGTTCATATCAGTGTGTAGGAAGTTGTTTGATAAAGTGGGCAAAGCTTATACTTGGGCCAGAAGGCAGAATATAGGAAACTACATGAAAACATGAATAATTCAGTGAAAATGACTGTAAACAGATGAGAAATTGTTTAGAACAGCTGAAAGAGAATCTCCAAGTCAGTTCTTAGTGTAGAAAAGGTAGCTAAGTTAAGGGAAATCCTTAATTCGAGTTAAAATAACATCAAACACTGTATTAATCCTATATTCATTACTTAAAGGAGACTAGAGTGGTAAATGTGTGTTATACAAGGCAGAATACCATTGAAATAGAGAAAGAAACAAGTTCGGCAGCTTTGGAAAGCCTTACACTTCACTGAAATGTAGTACTACACACTATAACACAGTTGAGAGACAATGTTCCCTAGCTCCCTCAGTTCATAACAGTGTGTAGGAAGTTGTTTGATAAAGTGGGCAAAGCTTATACTTGGGCCAGAAGGTAGAATATAGGAAACTACATGAAAACATGAATAATTCATTGAAAATGACTGTAAACACATGAGAACTTGTTTAGAACAGCTGAAAGAGAATCTCCAAGTCAGTTCTTAGTGTAGAAAAGGTAGCTAAAATCCGGGAAATCCTTAATTCGAGTTAAGATCACATGAAACACTGTATCAATCCTATATTCTTTACTTAAAGGAAACTAGAGTGGTAAATGTGTGTTATACAAGGCAGAATACCATTTAAATAGAGAAAGAAACACGTTCGGCAGCTTTGGAAAGTCTTACACTTCACTGAAATGTAGTACTACACTCTATAACACAGTTGAGAGACAATGTTCCCTAGCTGCCTCAGTTCATAACAGTGTGTAGGAAGTTGTTTGATAAAGTGGCCAAAGCTTATACTTGGGCCAGAAGGCAGAATATAGGAAACTACATGAAAACATGAATAATTCAGTGAAAATGACTGTAAACAGATGAGAACTTGTTTAGAACAGCTGAAAGAGAATCTCCAAGTCAGTTCTTAGTGTAGAAAAGGTAGCTAAGATAAGGAAAATCCTTAATTCGAGTTAAGATAACATCAAACACTGTATGAATCCTATATTCATTACTTAAAGGAGACTAGAGTGGTAAATGTGTGTTATACAAGGCAGAATACCATTGAAATAGAGAAAGAAACAAGTTCGACAGCTTTGGAAAGCCTTACACTTCACTGAAATGTAGTACTACAGTCTATAACACAGTTGAGAGACAATGTTCCCTAGCTTCCTCAGTTCATAACAGAGTGTAGGAAGGTGTTTGATAAAGTAGGCAAAGCTTATACTTGGGCCAGAAGGCAGAATATAGGAAACTACATGAAAACATGAATAATTCAGTGAAAATGACTGTAAACAGATTAGAACTTGTTTAGAACAGCTGAAAGAGAATCTCCAAGTCAGTTCTTAGTGTAGAAAAGGTAGCTAAGATAAGGAAAATCCTTAATTCGAGTTAAGATAACATCAAACACTGTATGAATCCTATATTCATTACTTAAAGGAGACTAGAGTGGTAAATGTGTGTTATACAAGGCAGAATACCATTGAAATAGAGAAAGAAACAAGTTCCGCAGCTTTGGAAAGCCTTACACTTCACTGAAATGTAGTACTACACTGTATAACACAGTTGAGAGACAATGTTCCCTAGCTCCCTCAGTTCATATCAGTGTGTAGGAAGTTGTTTGATAAAGTGGGCAAAGCTTATACTTGGGCCAGAAGGCAGAATATAGGAAACTACATGAAAACATGAATAATTCAGTGAAAATGACTGTAAACAGATGAGAACTTGTTTAGAACAGCTGAAAGAGAATCTTCAAGTCAGTTCTTAGTGTAGAAAATGTAGCTAAGATAAGGAAAATCCTTAATTCGAGTTAAGATAACATCAAACACTGTATGAATCCTATATTGTTTACTTAAAGGAGACTAGTGTGGTAAATGTGTGTTATATAAGGCAGAATACCATTGAAATAGAGAAAGAAACACGTTTGGCAGCTTTGGAAAGCCTTACACTTCACTGAAATGTAGTACTACACTCTATAACACAGTTGAGAGACAATGTTCCTAGCTCCCTCAGTTCATAACAGTGTGTAGGAAGTTGTTTGATAAAGTGGGAAAAGCTTATACATGGGCCAGAAGGCAGAATATAGGAAACTACATGAAAACATGAATAATTCATTGAAAATGACTGTAAACACATGAGAACTTGTTTAGAACAGCTGAAAGAGAATCTCCAAGTCAGTTCTTAGTGTAGAAAAGGTAGCTAAGATCCGGGAAATCCTTAATTCGAGTTAAGATCACATGAAACACTGTATGAATCCTATATTCTTTACTTAAAGGAAACTAGAGTGGTAAATGTGTGTTATACAAGGCAGAATACCATTGAAATAGAGAAAGAAACTCGTTCGGCAGCTTTGGAAAGGCTTACACTTCACTGAAATGTAGTACTACACTCTATAACACAGTTGAGAGACAATGTTCCCTAGCTGCCTCAGTTCATAACAGAGTGTAGGAAGGTGTTTGATAAAGTAGGCAAAGCTTATACTTGGGCCAGAAGGCAGAATATAGGAAACTACATGAAAACATGAATAATTCAGTGAAAATGACTGTAAACAGATGAGAACTTGTTTATAACAGCTTAAAGAGAATCTCCAAGTCAGTTCTTAGTGTAGAAAAGGTAGCTAAGATAAGGAAAATCCTTAATTCGAGTTAAGATAACATCAAACACTGTATGAATCCTATATTCTTTACTTAAAGGAAACTAGAGTGGTAAATGTGTGTTATACAAGGCAGAATACCCTTGAAATAGAGAAAGAAACAAGTTCGACAGCTTTGGAAAGGCTTACACTTCACTGAAATGTAGTACTACACTCTATAACACAGTTGAGAGACAATGTTCCCTAGCTGCCTCAGTTCATAACAGTGTGTAGGAAGTTGTTTGATAAAGTGGCCAAAGCTTATACTTGGGAAAGAAGGCAGAATATAGGAAACTACATGAAAACATGAATAATTCAGTGAAAATTACTGTAAATAGATGAGAACTTGTTTAGAACAGCTGAAAGAGAATCTCCAAGTCAGTTCTTAGTGTAGAAAAGGTAGCTAAGATAAGGGAAATCCTTAATTCCAGTTAAGATCACATGAAACACTCTATGAATCCTATATTCTTTACTTAAAGGAGACTAGAGTGGTAAATGTGTGTTATACAAGACAGAATACCATTGAAATAGAGAAAGAAACACATTCGGCAGCTTTGGAAAGCCTTACACTTCACTGAAATGTAGTACTGCACTCTATAACACAGTTGAGACACAATGTTCCCGAGCTGCCTCAGTTCATAACAGTGTGTAGGAAGTTGTTTGATAAAGTGGCCAAAGCTTATACTTGGGCCAGAAGGCAGAATATAGGAAACTACATGAAAACATGAATAATTCATTGAAAATGACTGTAAACACATGAGAACTTGTTTAGAACAGCTGAAAGAGAATCTCCAAGTCAGTTCTTAGTGTAGAAAAGGTAGCTAAGATCCGGGAAATCCTTAATTCGAGTTAAGATCACATGAAACACTGTATGAATCCTATATTCTTTACTTAAAGGAAACTAGAGTGGTAAATGTGTGTTATACAAGGAAGAATACCATTGAAATAGAGAAAGAAACACGTTCGGCAGCTTTGGAAAGGCTTACACTTCACTGAAATGTAGTACTACACTCTGTAACACAGTTGAGAGACAATGTTCCCTAGCTGCCTCAGTTCATAACAGAGTGTAGGAAGGTGTTTGATAAAGTAGGCAAAGCTTATACTTGGGCCAGAAGGCAGAATATAGGAAACTACATGAAAACATGAATAATTCAGTGAAAATGACTGTAAACAGATTAGAACTTGTTTAGAACAGCTGAAAGAGAATCTCCAAGTCAGTTCTTAGTGTAGAAAAGGTAGCTAAGATAAGGAAAATCCTTAATTCGAGTTAAGATAACATCAAACACTGTATGAATCCTATATTCATTACTTAAAGGAGACTAGAGTGGTAAATGTGTGTTATACAAGGCAGAATACCATTGAAATAGAGAAAGAAACAAGTTCCGCAGCTTTGGAAAGCCTTACACTTCACTGAAATGTAGTACTACACTGTATAACACAGTTGAGAGACAATGTTCCCTAGCTCCCTCAGTTCATATCAGTGTGTAGGAAGTTGTTTGATAAAGTGGGCAAAGCTTATACTTGGGCCAGAAGGCAGAATATAGGAAACTACATGAAAACATGAATAATTCAGTGAAAATGACTGTAAACAGATGAGAACTTGTTTAGAACAGCTGAAAGAGAATCTCCAAGTCAGTTCTTAGTGTAGAAAAGGTAGCTAAGATAAGGGAAATCCTTAATTCGAGTTAAAATAACATCAAACACTGTATGAATCCTATATTCATTACTTAAAGGAGACTAGAGTGGTAAATGTGTGTTATACAAGGCAGAATACCATTGAAATAGAGAAAGAAACAAGTTCGGCAGCTTTGGAAAGCCTTACACTTCACTGAAATGTAGTACTACACACTATAACACAGTTGAGAGACAATGTTCCCTAGCTCCCTCAGTTCATAACAGTGTGTAGGAAGTTGTTTGATAAAGTGGGCAAAGCTTATACTTGGGCCAGAAGGCAGAATATAGGAAACTACATGAAAACGTGAATAATTCAGTGAAAATGACTGTAAACAGATGAGAACTTCTTTAGAACAGCTGAAAGAGAATCTCCAAGTCAGTTCTTAGTGTAGAAAAGGTAGCTAAGATAAGGGAAATCCTTAATTCCAGTTAAGATAACATCAAACACTGTATGAATCCTATATTCATTACTTAAAGGAGACTAGAGTGGTAAATGTGTGTTATACAAGGCAGAATACCATTGAAATAGAGAAAGAAACAAGTTCGGCAGCTTTGGAAAGCCTTACACTTCACTGAAATGTAGTACTACACTCTATAACACAGTTGAGAGACAATGTTCCCTAGCTCCCTCAGTTCATAACAGTGTGTAGGAAGTTGTTTGATAAAGTGGCCAAAGCTTATACTTGGGCCAGAAGGCAGAATATAGGAAACTACATGAAAACATGAATAATTCAGTGAAAATGACTGTAAACAGATGAGAACTTGTTTAGAACAGCTGAAAGAGAATCTCCAAGTCAGTTCTTAGTGTAGAAAAGGTAGCTAAGATAAGGGAAATCCTTAATTCGAGTTAAGATAACATCAAACACTGTATGAATCCTATATTCATTACTTAAAGGAGACTAGAGTGGTAAATGTGTGTTATACAAGGCAGAATACCATTGAAATAGAGAAAGAAACAAGTTCGGCAGCTTTGGAAAGCCTTACACTTCACTGAAATGTAGTACTACACTCTATAACACAGTTGAGAGACAATGTTCCTAGCTCCCTCAGTTCATAACAGTGTGTAGGAAGTTGTTTGATAAAGTGGGAAAAGCTTATACATGGGCCAGAAGGCAGAATATAGGAAACTACATGAAAACATGAATAATTCATTGAAAATGACTGTAAACACATGAGAACTTGTTTAGAACAGCTGAAAGAGAATCTCCAAGTCAGTTCTTAGTGTAGAAAAGGTAGCTAAGATAAGGGAAATCCTTAATACCAGTTAAGATCACATGAAACACTATATGAATCCTATATTCTTTACTTAAAGGAGACTAGAGTGGTAAATGTGTTTTATACAAGGCAGAATACCATTGAAATAGAGAACCAAACACGTTCGGCAGCTTTGGAAAGCCTTAAACTTCACTGAAATGTAGTACTACACTCTATAACACAGTTGAGAGACAATGTTCTCTAGCTGCCTCAGATCATAACAGTGTGTAGGAAGTTGTTTGATAAAGTGGCCAAAGCTTATACTTGGGACAGAAGTCAGAATATAGGAAACTACATGAAAACATGAATAATTCAGTGAAAATGACTGTAAACAGATGAGAACTTGTTTTAGAACAGCTGAAAGAGATTTTCCAAGTCAGTTCTTAGTGTAGAAAAGGTAGCTAAATCCGGGAAATCCTTAATTCGAGTTAAGATCACATGAAACACTGTATGAATCCTATATTGTTTACTTAAAGGAGACTAGAGTGGTAAATGTGTATTATATAAGGCAGAATACCATTGAAATAGAGAAAGAAACAAATTCGGCAGCTTTGGAAAGCCTTACACTTCACTGAAATGTAGTACTACACTCTATAACACAGTTGAGAGACAATGTTCCCTAGCTCCCGCAGTTCATAACAGTGTGTAGGAAGTTGTTTGATAAAGTGGCCAAAGCTTATACTTGGGCCAGAAGGCAGAATATAGGAAACTACATGAAAACATGAATAATTCAGTGAAAATGACTGTAAACAGATGAGAACTTGTTTAGAACAGCTGAAAGAGAATCTCCAAGTCAGTTCTTAGTGTAGAAAATGTAGCTAAGATAAGGGAAATCCTTAATTCGAGTTAAGATAACATCAAACACTGTATGAATCCTATATTGTTTACTTAAAGGAGACTAGTGTGGTAAATGTGTGTTATATAAGGCAGAATACCATTGAAATGGAGAAAGAAACACGTTTGGCAGCTTTGGAAAGCCTTACACTTCACTGAAATGTAGTACTACACTCTATAACACAGTTGAGAGACAATGTTCCTAGCTCCCTCCGTTCATAACAGTGTGTAGGAAGTTGTTTGATAAAGTGGGAAAAGCTTATACATGGGCCAGAAGGCAGAATATAGGAAACTACATGAAAACATGAATAATTCAGTGAAAATGACTGTAAACAGATGAGAACTTGTTTAGAACAGCTGAAAGAGAATCTCCAAGTCAGTTCTTAGTGTAGAAAAGGTAGCTAAGATAAGGGAAATCCTTAATACCAGTTAAGATCACATGAAACACTATATGAATCCTATATTCTTTACTTAAAGGAGACTAGAGTGGGAAATGTGTGTTATACAAGGCAGAATACCATTGAAATAGAGAAAGAAACACGTTCGGCAGCTTTGGAAAGGCTTACACTTCACTGAAATGTAGTACTACACTCTATAACACAGTTGAGAGACAATGTTCTCTAGCTGCCTCAGATCATAACAGTGTGTAGGAAGTTGTTTGATAAAGTAGGCAAAGCTTATACTTGGGCCAGAAGGCAGAATATAGGAAACTACATGAAAACATGAATAATTCAGTGAAAGTGACTTTAAACAGATGAGAACTTGTTTAGAACAGCTGAAAGAGAATCTCCAAGTCAGTTCTTAGTGTAGAATAGGTAGCTAAGATAAGGGAAATCTTTAATACCAGTTAAGATCACATGAAACACTGTATGAATCCTATATTGTTTACTTAAAGGAGACTAGAGTGGTAAATGTGTATTATATAAGGCAGAATACCATTGAAATAGAGAAAGAAACACATTCGGCAGCTTTGGAAAGCCTTACACTTCACTGAAATGTAGTACTACACTCTATAACACAGTTGAGAGACAATGTTCCCTAGCTCCCGCAGTTCATAACAGTGTGTAGGAAGTTGTTTGATAAAGTGGGCAAAGCTTATACTTGGGCCAGAAGGCAGAATATAGGAAACTACATGAAAACTTGAATAATTCAGTGAAAATGACTGTAAACAGATGAGAACTTGTTTAGAACTTATGAAAGAGAATCTCCAAGTAACTTCTTAGTGTAGAAAAGGTAGCTAAGATAAGGGAAATCCTTAATTCGAGTTAAGATAACATCAAAAACTGTATGAATCCTATATTGTTTACTTAAAAGAGACTAGAGTGGTAAA
The DNA here is from genome assembly GCF_964339955.1 of Pipistrellus hanaki. NCBI lineage: Eukaryota > Metazoa > Chordata > Mammalia > Chiroptera > Vespertilionidae > Pipistrellus > Pipistrellus hanaki. Next base: position 2,088,896 of record NC_140511.1, read on the forward strand.
TGTGTGTTATATAAGGCAGAATACCATTGAAATAGAGAAAGAAACACGTTCGGCAGCTTTGGAAAGCCTTACACTTCACTGAAATGTAGTACTACACTCTATAACACAGTTGAGAGACAATGTTCCCTAGCTCACTCAGTTCATAACAGTGTGTAGGAAGTTTTTTGATAAAGTGGGCAAAGCTTATACTTGGGACAGAAGGCAGAATATAGGAAACTACATGAAAACATGAATAATTCACTGAAAATGAATGTAAACAGATGAGAACTTGTTTAGAACAGCTGAAAGAGAATCTCCAAGTCAGTTCTTAGTGTAGAAAAGGTAGCTAAGATAAGGGAAATCCTTAATACCAGTTAAGATCACATGAAACACTATATGAATCCTATATTCTTTACTTAAAGGAGACTAGAGTGGTAAATGTGTGTTATACAAGGCAGAATACCATTGAAATAGAGAACCAAACACGTTCGGCAGCTTTGGAAAGCCTTACACTTCACTGAAATGTAGTACTACACTCTATAACACAGTTGAGAGACAATGTTCTCTAGCTGCCTCAGATCATAACAGTGTGTAGGAAGTTGTTTGATAAAGTGGCCAAAGCTTATACTTGGGACAGAAGTCAGAATATAGGAAACTACATGAAAACATGAATAATTCAGTGAAAATGACTGTAAACAGATGAGAACTTGTTTTAGAACAGCTGAAAGAGATTTTCCAAGTCAGTTCTTAGTGTAGAAAAGGTAGCTAAATCCGGGAAATCCTTAATTCGAGTTAAGATCACATGAAACACTGTATGAATCCTATATTGTTTACTTAAAGGAGACTAGAGTGGTAAATGTGTGTTATATAAGGCAGAATACCATTGAAATAGAGAAAGAAACAAATTCGGCAGCTTTGGAAAGCCTTACACTTCACTGAAATGTAGTACTACACTCTATAACACAGTTGAGAGACAATGTTCCCTAGCTCCCGCAGTTCATAACAGTGTGTAGGAAGTTGTTTGATAAAGTGGCCAAAGCTTATACTTGGGCCAGAAGGCAGAATATAGGAAACTACATGAAAACATGAATAATTCAGTGAAAATGACTGTAAACAGATGAGAACTTGTTTAGAACAGCTGAAAGAGAATCTCCAAGTCAGTTCTTAGTGTAGAAAATGTAGCTAAGATAAGGGAAATCCTTAATTCGAGTTAAGATAACATCAAACACTGTATGAATCCTATATTGTTTACTTAAAGGAGACTAGTGTGGTAAATGTGTGTTATATAAGGCAGAATACCATTGAAATGGAGAAAGAAACACGTTTGGCAGCTTTGGAAAGCCTTACACTTCACTGAAATGTAGTACTACACTCTATAACACAGTTGAGAGACAATGTTCCTAGCTCCCTCCGTTCATAACAGTGTGTAGGAAGTTGTTTGATAAAGTGGGAAAAGCTTATACATGGGCCAGAAGGCAGAATATAGGAAACTACATGAAAACATGAATAATTCAGTGAAAATGACTGTAAACAGATGAGAACTTGTTTAGAACAGCTGAAAGAGAATCTCCAAGTCAGTTCTTAGTGTAGAAAAGGTAGCTAAGATAAGGGAAATCCTTAATACCAGTTAAGATCACATGAAACACTATATGAATCCTATATTCTTTACTTAAAGGAGACTAGAGTGGGAAATGTGTGTTATACAAGGCAGAATACCATTGAAATAGAGAAAGAAACACGTTCGGCAGCTTTGGAAAGGCTTACACTTCACTGAAATGTAGTACTACACTCTATAACACAGTTGAGAGACAATGTTCTCTAGCTGCCTCAGATCATAACAGTGTGTAGGAAGTTGTTTGATAAAGTAGGCAAAGCTTATACTTGGGCCAGAAGGCAGAATATAGGAAACTACATGAAAACATGAATAATTCAGTGAAAGTGACTTTAAACAGATGAGAACTTGTTTAGAACAGCTGAAAGAGAATCTCCAAGTCAGTTCTTAGTGTAGAATAGGTAGCTAAGATAAGGGAAATCTTTAATACCAGTTAAGATCACATGAAACACTGTATGAATCCTATATTGTTTACTTAAAGGAGACTAGAGTGGTAAATGTGTATTATATAAGGCAGAATACCATTGAAATAGAGAAAGAAACACATTCGGCAGCTTTGGAAAGCCTTACACTTCACTGAAATGTAGTACTACACTCTATAACACAGTTGAGAGACAATGTTCCCTAGCTCCCGCAGTTCATAACAGTGTGTAGGAAGTTGTTTGATAAAGTGGGCAAAGCTTATACTTGGGCCAGAAGGCAGAATATAGGAAACTACATGAAAACTTGAATAATTCAGTGAAAATGACTGTAAACAGATGAGAACTTGTTTAGAACTTATGAAAGAGAATCTCCAAGTAACTTCTTAGTGTAGAAAAGGTAGCTAAGATAAGGGAAATCCTTAATTCGAGTTAAGATAACATCAAAAACTGTATGAATCCTATATTGTTTACTTAAAAGAGACTAGAGTGGTAAATGTGTGTTATATAAGGCAGAATACCATTGAAATAGAGAAAGAAACACGTTCGGCAGCTTTGGAAAGCCTTACACTTCACTGAAATGTAGTACTACACTCTATAACACAGTTGAGAGACAATGTTCCCTAGCTCACTCAGTTCATAACAGTGTGTAGGAAGTTTTTTGATAAAGTGGGCAAAGCTTATACTTGGGACAGAAGGCAGAATATAGGAAACTACATGAAAACATGAATAATTCACTGAAAATGAATGTAAACAGATGAGAACTTGTTTAGAACAGCTGAAAGAGAATCTCCAAGTCAGTTCTTAGTGTAGAAAAGGTAGCTAAGATAAGGGAAATCCTTAATACCAGTTAAGATCACATGAAACACTATATGAATCCTATATTCTTTACTTAAAGGAGACTAGAGTGGTAAATGTGTGTTATACAAGGCAGAATACCATTGAAATAGAGAACCAAACACGTTCGGCAGCTTTGGAAAGCCTTACACTTCACTGAAATGTAGTACTACACTCTATAACACAGTTGAGAGACAATGTTCTCTAGCTGCCTCAGATCATAACAGTGTGTAGGAAGTTGTTTGATAAAGTGGCCAAAGCTTATACTTGGGACAGAAGTCAGAATATAGGAAACTACATGAAAACATGAATAATTCAGTGAAAATGACTGTAAACAGATGAGAACTTGTTTTAGAACAGCTGAAAGAGATTTTCCAAGTCAGTTCTTAGTGTAGAAAAGGTAGCTAAATCCGGGAAATCCTTAATTCGAGTTAAGATCACATGAAACACTGTATGAATCCTATATTGTTTACTTAAAGGAGACTAGAGTGGTAAATGTGTGTTATATAAGGCAGAATACCATTGAAATAGAGAAAGAAACACGTTTGGCAGCTTTGGAAAGCCTTACACTTCACTGAAATGTAGTACTACACTCTATAACACAGTTGAGAGACAATGTTCCTAGCTCCCTCAGTTCATAACAGTGTGTAGGAAGTTGTTTGATAAAGTGGGCAAAGCTTATACTTGGGCCAGAAGGCAGAATATAGGAAACTACATGAAAACATGAATAATTCATTGAAAATGACTGTAAACAGATGAGAACTTGTTTTAGAACAGCTGAAAGAGATTTTCCAAGTCAGTTCTTAGTGTAGAAAAGGTAGCTAAATCCGGGAAATCCTTAATTCGAGTTAAGATCACATGAAACACTGTATGAATCCTATATTGTTTACTTAAAGGAGACTAGAGTGGTAAATGTGTATTATATAAGGCAGAATACCATTGAAATAGAGAAAGAAACAAATTCGGCAGCTTTGGAAAGCCTTACACTTCACTGAAATGTAGTACTACACTCTATAACACAGTTGAGAGACAATGTTCCCTAGCTCCCGCAGTTCATAACAGTGTGTAGGAAGTTGTTTGATAAAGTGGCCAAAGCTTATACTTGGGCCAGAAGGCAGAATATAGGAAACTACATGAAAACATGAATAATTCAGTGAAAATGACTGTAAACAGATGAGAACTTGTTTAGAACAGCTGAAAGAGAATCTCCAAGTCAGTTCTTAGTGTAGAAAATGTAGCTAAGATAAGGGAAATCCTTAATTCGAGTTAAGATAACATCAAACACTGTATGAATCCTATATTGTTTACTTAAAGGAGACTAGTGTGGTAAATGTGTGTTATATAAGGCAGAATACCATTGAAATGGAGAAAGAAACACGTTTGGCAGCTTTGGAAAGCCTTACACTTCACTGAAATGTAGTACTACACTCTATAACACAGTTGAGAGACAATGTTCCTAGCTCCCTCCGTTCATAACAGTGTGTAGAAAGTTGTTTGATAAAGTGGGAAAAGCTTATACATGGGCCAGAAGGCAGAATATAGGAAACTACATGAAAACATGAATAATTCAGTGAAAATGACTGTAAACAGATGAGAACTTGTTTAGAACAGCTGAAAGAGAATCTCCAAGTCAGTTCTTAGTGTAGAAAAGGTAGCTAAGATAAGGGAAATCCTTAATACCAGTTAAGATCACATGAAACACTATATGAATCCTATATTCTTTACTTAAAGGAGACTAGAGTGGGAAATGTGTGTTATACAAGGCAGAATACCATTGAAATAGAGAAAGAAACACGTTCGGCAGCTTTGGAAAGGCTTACACTTCACTGAAATGTAGTACTACACTCTATAACACAGTTGAGAGACAATGTTCTCTAGCTGCCTCAGATCATAACAGTGTGTAGGAAGTTGTTTGATAAAGTAGGCAAAGCTTATACTTGGGCCAGAAGGAAGAATATAGGAAACTACATGAAAACATGAATAATTCAGTGAAAATGACTTTAAACAGATGAGAACTTGTTTAGAACAGCTGAAAGAGAATCTCCAAGTCAGTTCTTAGTGTAGAATAGGTAGCTAAGATAAGGGAAATCTTTAATACCAGTTAAGATCACATGAAACACTGTATGAATCCTATATTGTTTACTTAAAGGAGACTAGAGTGGTAAATGTGTATTATATAAGGCAGAATACCATTGAAATAGAGAAAGAAACACATTCGGCAGCTTTGGAAAGCCTTACACTTCACTGAAATGTAGTACTACACTCTATAACACAGTTGAGAGACAATGTTCCCTAGCTCCCGCAGTTCATAACAGTGTGTAGGAAGTTGTTTGATAAAGTGGGCAAAGCTTATACTTGGGCCAGAAGGCAGAATATAGGAAACTACATGAAAACTTGAATAATTCAGTGAAAATGACTGTAAACAGATGAGAACTTGTTTAGAACTTATGAAAGAGAATCTCCAAGTAACTTCTTAGTGTAGAAAAGGTAGCTAAGATAAGGGAAATCCTTAATTCGAGTTAAGATAACATCAAAAACTGTATGAATCCTATATTGTTTACTTAAAAGAGACTAGAGTGGTAAATGTGTGTTATATAAGGCAGAATACCATTGAAATAGAGAAAGAAACACGTTCGGCAGCTTTGGAAAGCCTTACACTTCACTGAAATGTAGTACTACACTCTATAACACAGTTGAGAGACAATGTTCCCTAGCTCACTCAGTTCATAACAGTGTGTAGGAAGTTTTTTGATAAAGTGGGCAAAGCTTATACTTGGGACAGAAGGCAGAATATAGGAAACTACATGAAAACATGAATAATTCACTGAAAATGAATGTAAACAGATGAGAACTTGTTTAGAACAGCTGAAAGAGAATCTCCAAGTCAGTTCTTAGTGTAGAAAAGGTAGCTAAGATAAGGGAAATCCTTAATACCAGTTAAGATCACATGAAACACTATATGAATCCTATATTCTTTACTTAAAGGAGACTAGAGTGGTAAATGTGTGTTATACAAGGCAGAATACCATTGAAATAGAGAACCAAACACGTTCGGCAGCTTTGGAAAGCCTTACACTTCACTGAAATGTAGTACTACACTCTATAACACAGTTGAGAGACAATGTTCTCTAGCTGCCTCAGATCATAACAGTGTGTAGGAAGTTGTTTGATAAAGTGGCCAAAGCTTATACTTGGGACAGAAGTCAGAATATAGGAAACTACATGAAAACATGAATAATTCAGTGAAAATGACTGTAAACAGATGAGAACTTGTTTTAGAACAGCTGAAAGATATTTTCCAAGTCAGTTCTTAGTGTAGAAAAGGTAGCTAAATCCGGGAAATCCTTAATTCGAGTTAAGATCACATGAAACACTGTATGAATCCTATATTGTTTACTTAAAGGAGACTAGAGTGGTAAATGTGTGTTATATAAGGCAGAATACCATTGAAATAGAGAAAGAAACACGTTTGGCAGCTTTGGAAAGCCTTACAATTCACTGAAATGTAGTACTACACTCTATAACACAGTTGAGAGACAATGTTCCTAGCTCCCTCAGTTCATAACAGTGTGTAGGAAGTTGTTTGATAAAGTGGGCAAAGCTTATACTTGGGCCAGAAGGCAGAATATAGGAAACTACATGAAAACATGAATAATTCATTGAAAATGACTGTAAACAGATGAGAACTTGTTTAGAACAGCTGAAAGAGAATCTCCAAGTCAGTTCATAGTGTAGAAAAGGTAGCTAAGATAAGGGAAATCCTTAATACCAGTTAAGATCACATGAAACACTATATGAATCCTATATTCTTTACTTAAAGGAGACTAGAGTGGGAAATGTGTATTATACAAGGCAGAATACCATTGAAATAGAGAAAGAAACACGTTCGGCAGCTTTGGAAAGCCTTACACTTCACTGAAATGTAGTACTACACTCTATAACACAGTTGAGAGACAATGTTCCCTAGCTCCCGCAGTTCATAACAGTGTGTAGGAAGTTGTTTGATAAAGTAGGCAAAGCTTATACTTGGGCCAGAAGGCAGAATATAGGAAACTACATGAAAAGATGAATAATTCAGTGAAAATGACTTTAAACAGATGAGAACTTGTTTAGAACAGCTGAAAGAGAATCTCCAAGTCAGTTCTTAGTGTAGAAAAGGTAGCTAAGATAAGGGAAATCTTTAATACCAGTTAAGATCACATGAAACACTATATGAATCCTATATTCTTTACTTAAAGGAGACTAGAGTGGGAAATGTGTGTTATACAAGGCAGAATACCATTGAAATAGAGAAAGAAACACGTTCGGCAGCTTTGGAAAGGCTTACACTTCACTGAAATGTAGTACTACACTCTATAACACAGTTGAGAGACAATGTTCTCTAGCTGCCTCAGATCATAACAGTGTGTAGGAAGTTGTTTGATAAAGTAGGCAAAGCTTATACTTGGGCCAGAAGGCAGAATATAGGAAACCACATGAAAACATGAATAATTCAGTGAAAATGACTTTAAACAGATGAGAACTTGTTTAGAACAGCTGAAAGAGAATCTCCAAGTCAGTTCTTAGTGTAGAATAGGTAGCTAAGATAAGGGAAATCTTTAATACCAGTTAAGATCACATGAAACACTGTATGAATCCTATATTGTTTACTTAAAGGAGACTAGAGTGGTAAATGTGTATTATATAAGGCAGAATACCATTGAAATAGAGAAAGAAACACATTCGGCAGCTTTGGAAAGCCTTACACTTCACTGAAATGTAGTACTACACTCTATAACACAGTTGAGAGACAATGTTCCCTAGCTCCCGCAGTTCATAACAGTATGTAGGAAGTTGTTTGATAAAGTGGGCAAAGCTTATACTTGGGCCAGAAGGCAGAATATAGGAAACTACATGAAAACTTGAATAATTCAGTGAAAATGACTGTAAACAGATGAGAACTTGTTTAGAACTTATGAAAGAGAATCTCCAAGTAACTTCTTAGTGTAGAAAAGGTAGCTAAGATAAGGGAAATCCTTAATTCGAGTTAAGATAACATCAAAAACTGTATGAATCCTATATTGTTTACTTAAAAGAGACTAGAGTGGTAAATGTGTATTATATAAGGCAGAATACCATTGAAATAGAGAAAGAAACACATTCGGCAGCTTTGGAAAGCCTTACACTTCACTGAAATGTAGTACTACACTCTATAACACAGTTGAGAGACAATGTTCCCTAGCTCCCGCAGTTCATAACAGTGTGTAGGAAGTTGTTTGATAAAGTGGGCAAAGCTTATACTTGGGCTAGAAGGCAGAATATAGGAAACTACATGAAAACTTGAATAATTCAGTGAAAATGACTGTAAACAGATGAGAACTTGTTTAGAACTTATGAAAGAGAATCTCCAAGTAACTTCTTAGTGTAGAAAAGATAGCTAAGATAAGGGAAATCCTTAATTCGAGTTAAGATAACATCAAAAACTGTATGAATCAAATATTGTTGACTTAAAGGAGACTAGAGTGGTAAATGTGTGTTATATAAGGCAGAATACCATTGAAATAGAGAAAGAAACACGTTTGGCAGCTTTGGAAAGCCTTAAACTTCACTGAAATGTAGTACTACACTCTATAACACAGTTCAGAGACAATGTTCCCTAGCTCCCTCAGTTCATAACAGTGTGTAGGAAGTTGTTTGATAAGGTGGGCAAAGCTTATACTTGGGCCAGAAGGCAGAATATAGGAAACTACATGAAAACATGAATAATTCATTGAAAATGACTGTAAACAGATGAGAACTTGTTTAGAACATCTGAAAGAGAATCTCCAAGTCAGTTCTTAGTGTAGAAAAGGTAGCTAAGATAAGGGAAATCCTTAATTCCAGTTAAGATCACATGAAACACTCTATGAATCCTATATTCTTTACTTAAAGGAGACTAGAGTGGTAAATGTGTGTAATACAAGGCAGAATACCATTGAAATAGAGAAACAAACATGTTCAGCAGCTTTGGAAAGCCTTACACTTCACTGAAATGTAGTACTACACTCTATAACACAGTTGAGAGACAATGTTCCCAAGCTGCCTCAGTTCATAACAGTGTGTAGGAAGTTGTTTGATAAAGTGGGCAAAGCTTATACTTAGGCCGGAAGGCAGAATATAGGAAACTACATGAAAACATGAATAATTCAGTGAAAATGACTGTAAACAGATGAGAACTTGTTTAGAACAGATGAAATTGATTCTCCAAGTCAGTTCTTAGTGTAGAAAAGGTAGCTAAATCCGGGAAATCCTTAATTCGAGTTAAGATCACATGAAACACTGTATGAATCCTATATTGCTTACTTAAAGGAGAATAGAGTGATAAATGTGTATTATATAAGGCAGAATACCATTGAAATAGAGAAAGAAACACGTTCGGCAGCTTTGGAAAGCCTTACACTTCACTGAAATGTAGTACTACACTCTATAACACAGTTGAGAGACAATGTTCCTAGCTCCCTCAGTTCATAACAGTGTGTAGGAAGTTGTTTGATAAAGTGGCCAAACCTTATACTTGGGCCAGAAGGCAGAATATAGGAAACTACATGAAAACATGAATAATTCATTGAAAATGACTGTAAACAGATGAGAACTTGTTTAGAACAGCTGAAAGAGAATCTCCAAGTCAGTTCATAGTGTAGAAAAGGTAGCTAAGATAAGGGAAATCCTTAATAACAGTTAAGATCACATGAAACACTATATGAATCCTATATTCTTTACTTAAAGGAGACTAGAGTGGGAAATGTGTGTTATACAAGGCAGAATACCATTGAAATAGAGAAAGAAACACGTTCGGCAGCTTTGGAAAGCCTTACACTTCACTGAAATGTAGTACTACACTCTATAACACAGTTGAGAGACAATGTTCCCTAGCTCCCGCAGTTCATAACAGTGTGTAGGAAGTTGTTTGATAAAGTAGGCAAAGCTTATACTTGGGCTAGAAGGCAGAATATAGGAAACTACATGAAAACTTGAATAATTCAGTGAAAATGACTGTAAACAGATGAGAACTTGTTTAGAACTTATGAAAGAGAATCTCCAAGTAACTTCTTAGTGTAGAAAAGATAGCTAAGATAAGGGAAATCCTTAATTCGAGTTAAGATAACATCAAAAACTGTATGAATCAAATATTGTTTACTTAAAGGAGACTAGAGTGGTAAATGTGTGTTATATAAGGCAGAATACCATTGAAATAGAGAAAGAAACACATTCGGCAGCTTTGGAAAGCCTTACACTTCACTGAAATGTAGTACTACACTCTATAACACCGTTGAGAGACAATGTTCCCTAGCTCCCGCAGTTCATAACAGTGTGTAGGAAGTTGTTTGATAAAGTAGGCAAAGCTTATACTTGGGCCAGAAGGCAGAATATAGGAAACTACATGAAAACTTGAATAATTCAGTGAAAATGACTGTAAACAGATGAGAACTTGTTTAGAACAGCTGAAAGAGAATCTCCAAGTCAGTTCTTAGTGTAGAAAAGGTAGCTAAGATAAGGAAAATCCTTAATTCGAGTTAAGATAACATCAAACACTGTATGAATCCTATATTCATTACTTAAAGGAGACTAGAGTGGTAAATGTGTGTTATACAAGACAGAATACCATTGAAATAGAGAAAGAAACACGTTCGGCAGCTTTGGAAAGCCTTACACTACACTGAAATGTAGTACTACACTCTATAACACAGTTCAGAGACAATGTTCCCTAGCTCCCTCAGTTCATAACAGTGTGTAGGAAGTTGTTTGATAAGGTGGGCAAAGCTTATACTTGGACCAGAAGGCAGAATATAGGAAACTACATGAAAACATGAATAATTCATTGAAAATGACTGTAAACAGATGAGAACTTGTTTAGAACAGCTGAAAGAGAATCTCCAAGTCAGTTCTTAGTGTAGAAAAGGTAGCTAAGATAAGGGAAATCCTTAATTCCAGTTAAGATCACATGAAACACTCTATGAATCCTATATTCTTTACTTAAAGGAGACTAGAGTGGTAAATGTGTGTAATACAAGGCAGAATACCATTGAAATAGAGAAACAAACATGTTCAGCAGCTTTGGAAAGCCTTACACTTCACTGAAATGTAGTACTACACTCTATAACACAGTTGAGAGACAATGTTCCCAAGCTGCCTCAGTTCATAACAGTGTGTAGGAAGTTGTTTGATAAAGTGGGCAAAGCTTATACTTGGGCCAGAAGGCAGAATATAGGAAACTACATGAAAACATGAATAATTCAGTGAAAATGACTGTAAACAGATGAGAACTTGTTTAGAACAGATGAAATTGATTCTCCAAGTCAGTTCTTAGTGTAGAAAGGTAGCTAAATCCGGGAAATCCTTAATTCGAGTTAAGATCACATGAAACACTGTATGAATCCTATATTGCTTACTTAAAGGAGAATAGAGTGATAAATGTGTATTATATAAGGCAGAATACCATTGAAATAGAGAAAGAAACACGTTCGGCAGCTTTGGAAAGCCTTACACTTCACTGAAATGTAGTACTACACTCTATAACACAGTTGAGAGACAATGTTCCTAGCTCCCTCAGTTCATAACAGTGTGTAGGAAGTTGTTTGATAAAGTGGCCAAAGCTTATACTTGGGCCAGAAGGCAGAATATAGGAAACTACATGAAAACATGAATAATTCATTGAAAATGACTGTAAACAGATGAGAACTTGTTTAGAACAGCTGAAAGAGAATCTCCAAGTCAGTTCATAGTGTAGAAAAGGTAGCTAAGATAAGGGAAATCCTTAATAACAGTTAAGATCACATGAAACACTATATGAATCCTATATTCTTTACTTAAAGGAGACTAGAGTGGGAAATGTGTGTTATACAAGGCAGAATACCATTGAAATAGAGAAAGAAACACGTTCGGCAGCTTTGGAAAGCCTTACACTTCACTGAAATGTAGTACTACACTCTATAACACAGTTGAGAGACAATGTTCCCTAGCTCCCGCAGTTCATAACAGTGTGTAGGAAGTTGTTTGATAAAGTAGGCAAAGCTTATACTTGGGCCAGAAGGCAGAATATAGGAAACTACATGAAAACATGAATAATTCAGTGAAAATGACTTTAAACAGATGAGAACTTGTTTAGAACAGCTGAAAGAGAATCTCCAAGTCAGTTCTTAGTGTAGAAAAGGTAGCTAAGATAAGGGAAATCTTTAATACCAGTTAAGATCACATGAAACACTGTATGAATCCTATATTGTTTACTTAAAGGAGACTAGAGTGGTAAATTTGTATTATATAAGGCAGAATACCATTGAAATAGAGAAAGAAACACATTCGGCAGCTTTGGAAAGCCTTACACTTCACTGAAATGTAGTACTACACTCTATAACACAGTTGAGAGACAATGTTCCCTAGCTCCCGCAGTTCATAACAGTGTGTAGGAAGTTGTTTGATAAAGTGGGCAAAGCTTATACTTGGGCTAGAAGGCAGAATATAGGAAACTACATGAAAACTTGAATAATTCAGTGAAAATGACTGTAAACAGATGAGAACTTGTTTAGAACTTATGAAAGAGAATCTCCAAGTAACTTCTTAGTGTAGAAAAGATAGCTAAGATAAGGGAAATCCTTAATTCGAGTTAAGATAACATCAAAAACTGTATGAATCAAATATTGTTTACTTAAAGGAGACTAGAGTGGTAAATGTGTGTTATATAAGGCAGAATACCATTGAAATAGAGAAAGAAACACGTTTGGCAGCTTTGGAAAGCCTTAAACTTCACTGAAATGTAGTACTACACTCTATAACACAGTTGAGAGACAATGTTCCTAGCTCCCTCAGTTCATAACAGTGTGTAGGAAGTTGTTTGATAAAGTGGGAAAAGCTTATACATGGGACAGAAGGCAGAATATAGGAAACTACATGAAAACATGAATAATTCACTGAAAATGAATGTAAACAGATGAGAACTTGTTTAGAACAGCTGAAAGAGAATCTCCAAGTCAGTTCTTAGTGTAGAAAAGGTAGCTAAGATAAGGGAAATCTTTAATACCAGTTAGGATCACATGAAACACTGTATGAATCCTATATTGTTTACTTAAAGGAGACTAGAGTGGTAAATGTGTATTATATAAGGCAGAATACCATTGAAATAGAGAAAGAAACACATTCGGCAGCTTTGGAAAGCCTTACACTTCACTGAAATGTAGTACTACACTCTATAACACAGTTGAGAGACAATGTTCCCTAGCTCCCGCAGTTCATAACAGTGTGTAGGAAGTTGTTTGATAAAGTGGGCAAAGCTTATACTTGGGCCAGAAGGCAGAATGTAGGAAACTACATGAAAACTTGAATAATTCAGTGAAAATGACTGTAAACAGATGAGAACTTGTTTAGAACTTATGAAAGAGAATCTCCAAGTAACTTCTTAGTGTAGAAAAGATAGCTAAGATAAGGGAAATCCTTAATTCGAGTTAAGATAACATCAAAAACTGTATGAATCCTATATTGTTTACTTAAAATAGACTAGAGTGGTAAATGTGTGTTATATAAGGCAGAATACCATTGAAATAGAGAAAGAAACACGTTCGGCAGCTTTGGAAAGCCTTACACTTCACTGAAATGTAGTACTACACTCTATAACACAGTTGAGAGACAATGTTCCCTAGCTCACTCAGTTCATAACTGTGTGTAGGAAGTTTTTTGATAAAGTGGGCAAAGCTTATACTTGGGACAGAAGGCAGAATATAGGAAACTACATGAAAACTTGAATAATTCAGTGAAAATGACTGTAAACAGATGAGAACTTGTTTAGAACAGCTGAAAGAGAATCTCCAAGTCAGTTCATAGTGTAGAAAAGGTAGCTAAGATAAGGGAAATCCTTAATAACAGTTAAGATCACATGAAACACTATATGAATCCTATATTCTTTACTTAAAGGAGACTAGAGTGGGAAATGTGTGTTATACAAGGCAGAATACCATTGAAATAGAGAAAGAAACACGTTCGGCAGCTTTGGAAAGCCTTACACTTCACTGAAATGTAGTACTACACTCTATAACACAGTTGAGAGACAATGTTCCCTAGCTCCCGCAGTTCATAACAGTGTGTAGGAAGTTGTTTGATAAAGTAGGCAAAGCTTATACTTGGGCTAGAAGGCAGAATATAGGAAACTACATGAAAACTTGAATAATTCAGTGAAAATGACTGTAAACAGATGAGAACTTGTTTAGAACTTATGAAAGAGAATCTCCAAGTAACTTCTTAGTGTAGAAAAGATAGCTAAGATAAGGGAAATCCTTAATTCGAGTTAAGATAACATCAAAAACTGTATGAATCAAATATTGTTTACTTAAAGGAGACTAGAGTGGTAAATGTGTGTTATATAAGGCAGAATACCATTGAAATAGAGAAAGAAACACATTCGGCAGCTTTGGAAAGCCTTACACTTCACTGAAATGTAGTACTACACTCTATAACACAGTTGAGAGACAATGTTCCCTAGCTCCCGCAGTTCATAACAGTGTGTAGGAAGTTGTTTGATAAAGTAGGCAAAGCTTATACTTGGGCCAGAAGGCAGAATATAGGAAACTACATGAAAACTTGAATAATTCAGTGAAAATGACTGTAAACAGATGAGAACTTGTTTAGAACAGCTGAAAGAGAATCTCCAAGTCAGTTCTTAGTGTAGAAAAGGTAGCTAAGATAAGGAAAATCCTTAATTCGAGTTAAGATAACATCAAACACTGTATGAATCCTATATTCATTACTTAAAGGAGACTAGAGTGGTAAATGTGTGTTATACAAGACAGAATACCATTGAAATAGAGAAAGAAACACGTTCGGCAGCTTTGGAAAGCCTTACACTACACTGAAATGTAGTACTACACTCTATAACACAGTTCAGAGACAATGTTCCCTAGCTCCCTCAGTTCATAACAGTGTGTAGGAAGTTGTTTGATAAGGTGGGCAAAGCTTATACTTGGACCAGAAGGCAGAATATAGGAAACTACATGAAAACATGAATAATTCATTGAAAATGACTGTAAACAGATGAGAACTTGTTTAGAACAGCTGAAAGAGAATCTCCAAGTCAGTTCTTAGTGTAGAAAAGGTAGCTAAGATAAGGGAAATCCTTAATTCCAGTTAAGATCACATGAAACACTCTATGAATCCTATATTCTTTACTTAAAGGAGACTAGAGTGGTAAATGTGTGTAATACAAGGCAGAATACCATTGAAATAGAGAAACAAACATGTTCAGCAGCTTTGGAAAGCCTTACACTTCACTGAAATGTAGTACTACACTCTATAACACAGTTGAGAGACAATGTTCCCAAGCTGCCTCAGTTCATAACAGTGTGTAGGAAGTTGTTTGATAAAGTGGGCAAAGCTTATACTTGGGCCAGAAGGCAGAATATAGGAAACTACATGAAAACATGAATAATTCAGTGAAAATGACTGTAAACAGATGAGAACTTGTTTAGAACAGATGAAATTGATTCTCCAAGTCAGTTCTTAGTGTAGAAAGGTAGCTAAATCCGGGAAATCCTTAATTCGAGTTAAGATCACATGAAACACTGTATGAATCCTATATTGCTTACTTAAAGGAGAATAGAGTGATAAATGTGTATTATATAAGGCAGAATACCATTGAAATAGAGAAAGAAACACGTTCGGCAGCTTTGGAAAGCCTTACACTTCACTGAAATGTAGTACTACACTCTATAACACAGTTGAGAGACAATGTTCCTAGCTCCCTCAGTTCATAACAGTGTGTAGGAAGTTGTTTGATAAAGTGGCCAAAGCTTATACTTGGGCCAGAAGGCAGAATATAGGAAACTACATGAAAACATGAATAATTCATTGAAAATGACTGTAAACAGATGAGAACTTGTTTAGAACAGCTGAAAGAGAATCTCCAAGTCAGTTCATAGTGTAGAAAAGGTAGCTAAGATAAGGGAAATCCTTAATAACAGTTAAGATCACATGAAACACTATATGAATCCTATATTCTTTACTTAAAGGAGACTAGAGTGGGAAATGTGTGTTATACAAGGCAGAATACCATTGAAATAGAGAAAGAAACACGTTCGGCAGCTTTGGAAAGCCTTACACTTCACTGAAATGTAGTACTACACTCTATAACACAGTTGAGAGACAATGTTCCCTAGCTCCCGCAGTTCATAACAGTGTGTAGGAAGTTGTTTGATAAAGTAGGCAAAGCTTATACTTGGGCCAGAAGGCAGAATATAGGAAACTACATGAAAACATGAATAATTCAGTGAAAATGACTTTAAACAGATGAGAACTTGTTTAGAACAGCTGAAAGAGAATCTCCAAGTCAGTTCTTAGTGTAGAAAAGGTAGCTAAGATAAGGGAAATCTTTAATACCAGTTAAGATCACATGAAACACTGTATGAATCCTATATTGTTTACTTAAAGGAGACTAGAGTGGTAAATTTGTATTATATAAGGCAGAATACCATTGAAATAGAGAAAGAAACACATTCGGCAGCTTTGGAAAGCCTTACACTTCACTGAAATGTAGTACTACACTCTATAACACAGTTGAGAGACAATGTTCCCTAGCTCCCGCAGTTCATAACAGTGTGTAGGAAGTTGTTTGATAAAGTGGGCAAAGCTTATACTTGGGCTAGAAGGCAGAATATAGGAAACTACATGAAAACTTGAATAATTCAGTGAAAATGACTGTAAACAGATGAGAACTTGTTTAGAACTTATGAAAGAGAATCTCCAAGTAACTTCTTAGTGTAGAAAAGATAGCTAAGATAAGGGAAATCCTTAATTCGAGTTAAGATAACATCAAAAACTGTATGAATCAAATATTGTTTACTTAAAGGAGACTAGAGTGGTAAATGTGTGTTATATAAGGCAGAATACCATTGAAATAGAGAAAGAAACACGTTTGGCAGCTTTGGAAAGCCTTAAACTTCACTGAAATGTAGTACTACACTCTATAACACAGTTGAGAGACAATGTTCCTAGCTCCCTCAGTTCATAACAGTGTGTAGGAAGTTGTTTGATAAAGTGGGAAAAGCTTATACATGGGACAGAAGGCAGAATATAGGAAACTACATGAAAACATGAATAATTCACTGAAAATGAATGTAAACAGATGAGAACTTGTTTAGAACAGCTGAAAGAGAATCTCCAAGTCAGTTCTTAGTGTAGAAAAGGTAGCTAAGATAAGGGAAATCTTTAATACCAGTTAAGATCACATGAAACACTGTATGAATCCTATATTGTTTACTTAAAGGAGACTAGAGTGGTAAATGTGTATTATATAAGGCAGAATACCATTGAAATAGAGAAAGAAACACATTCGGCAGCTTTGGAAAGCCTTACACTTCACTGAAATGTAGTACTACACTCTATAACACAGTTGAGAGACAATGTTCCCTAGCTCCCGCAGTTCATAACAGTGTGTAGGAAGTTGTTTGATAAAGTGGGCAAAGCTTATACTTGGGCCAGAAGGCAGAATGTAGGAAACTACATGAAAACTTGAATAATTCAGTGAAAATGACTGTAAACAGATGAGAACTTGTTTAGAACTTATGAAAGAGAATCTCCAAGTAACTTCTTAGTGTAGAAAAGATAGCTAAGATAAGGGAAATCCTTAATTCGAGTTAAGATAACATCAAAAACTGTATGAATCCTATATTGTTTACTTAAAATAGACTAGAGTGGTAAATGTGTGTTATATAAGGCAGAATACCATTGAAATAGAGAAAGAAACACGTTCGGCAGCTTTGGAAAGCCTTACACTTCACTGAAATGTAGTACTACACTCTATAACACAGTTGAGAGACAATGTTCCCTAGCTCACTCAGTTCATAACTGTGTGTAGGAAGTTTTTTGATAAAGTGGGCAAAGCTTATACTTGGGACAGAAGGCAGAATATAGGAAACTACATGAAAACATGAATAATTCACTGAAAATGAATGTAAACAGATGAGAACTTGTTTAGAACAGCTGAAAGAGAATCTCCAAGTCAGTTCTTAATGTAGAAAAGGTAGCTAAGATAAGGGAAATCCTTAATACCAGTTAAGATCACATGAAACACTATATGAATCCTATATTCTTTACTTAAAGGAGACTAGAGTGGTAAATGTGTGTTATACAAGGCAGAATACCATTGAAATAGAGAACCAAACACGTTCGGCAGCTTTGGAAATCCTTACACTTCACTGAAATGTAGTACTACACTCTATAACACAGTTGAGAGACAATGTTCTCTAGCTGCCTCAGATCATAACAGTGTGTAGGAAGTTGTTTGATAAAGTGGCCAAAGCTTATACTTGGGACAGAAGTCAGAATATAGGAAACTACATGAAAACATGAATAATTCAGTGAAAATGACTGTAAACAGATGAGAACTTGTTTTAGAACAGCTGAAAGAGATTTTCCAAGTCGGTTCTTAGTGTAGAAAAGGTAGCTAAATCCGGGAAATCCTTAATTCGAGTTAAGATCACATGAAACACTGTATGAATCCTATATTGTTTACTTAAAGGAGACTAGAGTGGTAAATGTGTATTATATAAGGCAGAATAAAATTGAAATAGAGAAAGAAACACATTCGGCAGCTTTGGAAAGCCTTACACTTCACTGAAATGTAGTACTACACTCTATAACACAGTTGAGAAACAATGTTCCCTAGCTCCCGCAGTTCATAACAGTGTGTAGGAAGTTGTTTGATAAAGTAGGCAAAGCTTATACTTGGGCCAGAAGGCAGAATATAGGAAACTACATGAAAACTTGAATAATTCAGTGAAAATGACTGTAAACAGATGAGAACTTGTTTAGAACAGCTGAAAGAAAATCTCCAAGTCAGTTCTTAGTGTAGAAAAGGTAGCTAAGATAAGGAAAATCCTTAATTCGAGTTAAGATAACATCAAACACTATATGAATCCTATATTCATTACTTAAAGGAGACTAGAGTGGTAAATGTGTGTTATACAATACAGAATACCATTGAAATAGAGAAAGAAACACGTTCGGCAGCTTTGGAAAGCCTTACACTACACTGAAATGTAGTACTACACTCTATAACACAGTTCAGAGACAATGTTCCCTAGCTCCCTCAGTTCATAACAGTGTGTAGGAAGTTGTTTGATAAGGTGGGCAAACCTTATACTTGGGCCAGAAGGCAGAATATAGGAAACTACATGAAAACATGAATAATTCATTGAAAATGACTGTAAACAGATGAGAACTTGTTTAGAACAGCTGAAAGAGAATCTCCAAGTCAGTTCATAGTGTAGAAAAGGTAGCTAAGATAAGGGAAATCCTTAATAACAGTTAAGATCACATGAAACACTATATGAATCCTATATTCTTTACTTAAAGGAGACTAGAGTGGGAAATGTGTGTTATACAAGGCAGAATACCATTGAAATAGAGAAAGAAACACGTTCGGCAGCTTTGGAAAGCCTTACACTTCACTGAAATGTAGTACTACACTCTATAACACAGTTGAGAGACAATGTTCCCTAGCTCCCGCAGTTCATAACAGTGTGTAGGAAGTTGTTTGATAAAGTAGGCAAAGCTTATACTTGGGCCAGAAGGCAGAATATAGGAAACTACATGAAAACATGAATAATTCAGTGAAAATGACTTTAAACAGATGAGAACTTGTTTAGAACAGCTGAAAGAGAATCTCCAAGTCAGTTCTTAGTGTAGAAAAGGTAGCTAAGATAAGGGAAATCTTTAATACCAGTTAAGATAACATGAAACACTGTATGAATCCTATATTGTTTACTTAAAGGAGACTAGAGTGGTAAATGTGTATTATATAAGGCAGAATACCATTGAAATAGAGAAAGAAACACATTCGGCAGCTTTGGAAAGCCTTACACTTCACTGAAATGTAGTACTACACTCTATAACACAGTTGAGAAACAATGTTCCCTAGCTCCCGCAGTTCATAACAGTGTGTAGGAAGTTGTTTGATAAATTAGGCAAAGCTTATACTTGGGCCAGAAGGCAGAATATAGGAAACTACATGAAAACTTGAATAATTCAGTGAAAATGACTGTAAACAGATGAGAACTTGTTTAGAACAGCTGAAAGAGAATCTCCAAGTCAGTTCTTAGTGTAGAAAAGGTAGCTAAGATAAGGAAAATCCTTAATTCGAGTTAAGATAACATCAAACACTATATGAATCCTATATTCATTACTTAAAGGAGACTAGAGTGGTAAATATGTGTTATACAAGACAGAATACCATTGAAATAGAGAAAGAAACACGTTCGGCAGCTTTGGAAAGCCTTACACTACACTGAAATGTAGTACTACACTCTATAACACAGTTCAGAGACAATGTTCCCTAGCTCCCTCAGTTCATAACAGTGTGTAGGAAGTTGTTTGATAAGGTGGGCAAAGCTTATACTTGGGCCAGAAGGCACAATATAGGAAATTACATGAAAACATGAATAATTCATTGAAAATGACTGTAAACAGATGAGAACTTGTTTAGAACAGCTGAAAGAGAATCTCCAAGTCAGTGCTTAGTGTAGAAAAGGTAGCTAAGATAAGAGAAATCCTTAATTCCAGTTAAGATCACATGAAACACTCTATGAATCCTATATTCTTTACTTAAAGGAGACTAGAGTGGTAAATGTGTGTTGTACAAGGCAGAATACCATTGAAATAGAGAAACAAACACGTTCGGCAGCTTTGGAAAGCCTTACACTTCACTGAAATGTAGTACTACACTCTATAACACAGTTGAGAGACAATGTTCCCAAGCTGCCTCAGTTCATAACAGTGTGTAGGAAGTTGTTTGATAAAGTGGGCAAAGCTTATACTTGGGCCAGAAGGCAGAATATAGGAAACTACATGAAAACATGAATAATTCAGTGAAAATGACTGTAAACAGATGAGAACTTGTTGAGAACAGATGAAATTGATTCTCCAAGTCAGTTCTTAGTGTAGAAAAGGTAGCTAAATCCGGGAAATCCTTAATTCGAGTTAAGATCACATGAAACACTGTATGAATCCTATATTGCTTACTTAAAGGAGAATAGAATGATAAATGTGTATTATATAAGGCAGAATACCATTGAAATAGAGAAAGAAACACGTTCGGCAGCTTTGGAAAGCCTTACACTTCACTGAAATGTAGTACTACACTCTATAACACAGTTGAGAGACAATGTTCCCTAGCTCCCTCGGATCATAACAGTGTGTAGGAGGTTGTTTGATAAAGTGGGCAAAGCTTATACTTGGGCCAGAAAGCAGAATATAGGAAACTACATGAAAACATGAATAATTCAGTGAAAATGACTGTAAACAGATGAGAACTTGTTTAGAACAGCTGAAAGAGAAACTCCAAGTCAGTTCTTAGTGTAGAAAAGGTAGCTAAGATAAGGGAAATCCTTAATACCAGTTAAGATCCCATGAAACACTGTATGAATACTATATTCTTTACTTAAAGGAGACTAGAGTGGTAAATGTGTTATACAAGGCAGAATACCATTGAAATAGAGAAAGAAACACTTTCGGGAGCTTTGGAAAGCCTTACACTTCACTGAAATGTGGTACTACACTCTATACCATAGTTGAGAGACAATGTTCCCTAGCTGCCTCAGTTCATAACAGTGTGTAGGAAGTTGTTTGATAAAGTGGCCAAAGCTTATACTTGGGCCAGAAGGCAGAATATAGGAAACTACATGAAATCTTGAATAATTCAGTGGAAATGCCTGTAAACAGATGAGAACTTGTTTAGAACAGCTGAAAGAGAATCTCCAAGTCAGTTCTTAGTGTAGAAAAGGTAGCTAAGATCCGGGAAATACTTAATTCGAGTTAAGATCACATGAAACACTGTATGAATCCTATATTCTTTACTTAAAGGAAACTAGAGTGGTAAATGTCTGTTATACAAGGCAGAATATCATTGAAATAGAGAAAGAAACACTTTCGGCAGCTTTGGAAAGGCTTACACTTCACTGAAATGTAGTACTACACTCTATAACACAGTTGAGAGACAATGTTCCCTAGCTGCCTCAGTTCATAACAGAGTGTAGGAAGGTGTTTGATAAAGTAGGCAAAGCTTATAATTGGGCCAGAAGGCAGAATATAGGAAACTACATGAAAACATGAATAATTAATTGAAAATGAATGTAAACAGATGAGAACTTGTTTAGAACAGCTGAAAGAGAATCTCCAAGTCAGTTCATAGTGTAGAAAAGGTAGCTAAGATAAGGGAAATCCTTAATACCAGTTAAGATCACATGAAACACTATATGAATCCTATATTCTTTACTTAAAGGAGACTAGAGTGGGAAATGTGTGCTATACAAGGCAGAATACCATTGAAATAGAGAAAGAAACACGTTCGGCAGCTTTGGAAAGCCTTACACTTCACTGAAATGTAGTACTACACTCTATAACACAGTTGAGAGACAATGTTCCCTAGCTCCCGCAGTTCATAACAGTGTGTAGGAAGTTGTTTGATAAAGTAGGCAAAGCTTATACTTGGGCCAGAAGGCAGAATATAGGAAACTACATGAAAACTTGAATAATTCAGTGAAAATGACTGTAAACAGATGAGAACTTGTTTAGAACAGATGAAAGAGAATCTCCAAGTCAGTTCTTAGTGTAGAAAAGGTAGCTAAGATAAGGGAAATCCTTAATACCAGTTAAGATCACATGAAACAGTATATGAATCCTATATTCTTTACTTAAAGGAGACTAGAGTGGTAAATGTGTGTTATACAAGGCAGAATACCATTGAAATAGAGAACCAAACACGTTCGGCAGCTTTGGAAAGCCTTACACTTCACTGAAATGTAGTACTACACTCTATAACACAGTTGAGAGACAATGTTCCCTAGCTCCCGCAGTTCATAACAGTGTGTAGGAAGTTGTTTGATAAAGTGGGCAAAGCTTATACTTGGGCTAGAAGGCAGAATGTAGGAAACTACATGAAAACTTGAATAATTCAGTGAAAATGACTGTAAACAGATGAGAACTTGTTTAGAACTTATGAAAGAGAATCTCCAAGTAACTTCTTAGTGTAGAAAAGATAGCTAAGATAAGGGAAATCCTTAATTCGAGTTAAGATAACATCAAAAACTGTATGAATCCTATATTGTTTACTTAAAATAGACTAGAGTGGTAAATGTGTGTTATATAAGGCAGAATACCATTGAAATAGAGAAAGAAACACGTTCGGCAGCTTTGGAAAGCCTTACACTTCACTGAAATGTAGTACTACACTCTATAACACAGTTGAGAGACAATGTTCCCTAGCTCACTCAGTTCATAACTGTGTGTAGGAAGTTTTTTGATAAAGTGGGCAAAGCTTATACTTGGGACAGAAGGCAGAATATAGGAAACTACATGAAAACATGAATAATTCACTGAAAATGAATGTAAACAGATGAGAACTTGTTTAGAACAGCTGAAAGAGAATCTCCAAGTCAGTTCTTAATGTAGAAAAGGTAGCTAAGATAAGGGAAATCCTTAATACCAGTTAAGATCACATGAAACACTATATGAATCCTATATTCTTTACTTAAAGGAGACTAGAGTGGTAAATGTGTGTTATACAAGGCAGAATACCATTGAAATAGAGAACCAAACACGTTCGGCAGCTTTGGAAATCCTTACACTTCACTGAAATGTAGTACTACACTCTATAACACAGTTGAGAGACAATGTTCTCTAGCTGCCTCAGATCATAACAGTGTGTAGGAAGTTGTTTGATAAAGTGGCCAAAGCTTATACTTGGGACAGAAGTCAGAATATAGGAAACTACATGAAAACATGAATAATTCAGTGAAAATGACTGTAAACAGATGAGAACTTGTTTTAGAACAGCTGAAAGAGATTTTCCAAGTCGGTTCTTAGTGTAGAAAAGGTAGCTAAATCCGGGAAATCCTTAATTCGAGTTAAGATCACATGAAACACTGTATGAATCCTATATTGTTTACTTAAAGGAGACTAGAGTGGTAAATGTGTATTATATAAGGCAGAATAAAATTGAAATAGAGAAAGAAACACATTCGGCAGCTTTGGAAAGCCTTACACTTCACTGAAATGTAGTACTACACTCTATAACACAGTTGAGAAACAATGTTCCCTAGCTCCCGCAGTTCATAACAGTGTGTAGGAAGTTGTTTGATAAAGTAGGCAAAGCTTATACTTGGGCCAGAAGGCAGAATATAGGAAACTACATGAAAACTTGAATAATTCAGTGAAAATGACTGTAAACAGATGAGAACTTGTTTAGAACAGCTGAAAGAAAATCTCCAAGTCAGTTCTTAGTGTAGAAAAGGTAGCTAAGATAAGGAAAATCCTTAATTCGAGTTAAGATAACATCAAACACTATATGAATCCTATATTCATTACTTAAAGGAGACTAGAGTGGTAAATGTGTGTTATACAATACAGAATACCATTGAAATAGAGAAAGAAACACGTTCGGCAGCTTTGGAAAGCCTTACACTACACTGAAATGTAGTACTACACTCTATAACACAGTTGAGAGACAATGTTCCCTAGCTCCCTCAGTTCATAACAGTGTGTAGGAAGTTGTTTGATAAGGTGGGCAAAGCTTATACTTGGGCCAGAAGGCAGAATATAGGAAACTACATGAAAACATGAATAATTCATTGAAAATGACTGTAAACAGATGAGAACTTGTTTAGAACAGCTGAAAGAGAATCTCCAAGTCAGTTCATAGTGTAGAAAAGGTAGCTAAGATAAGCGAAATCCTTAATAACAGTTAAGATCACATGAAACACTATATGAATCCTATATTCTTTACTTAAAGGAGACTAGAGTGGGAAATGTGTGTTATACAAGGCAGAATACCATTGAAATAGAGAAAGAAACACGTTCGGCAGCTTTGGAAAGACTTACACTTCACTGAAATGTAGTACTACACTCTATAACACAGTTGAGAGACAATGTTCCCTAGCTCCCGCAGTTCATAACAGTGTGTAGGAAGTTGTTTGATAAAGTAGGCAAAGCTTATACTTGGGCCAGAAGGCAGAATATAGGAAACTACATGAAAACATGAATAATTCAGTGAAAATGACTTTAAACAGATGAGAACTTGTTTAGAACAGCTGAAAGAGAATCTCCAAGTCAGTTCTTAGTGTAGAAAAGGTAGCTAAGATAAGGGAAATCTTTAATACCAGTTAAGATAACATGAAACACTGTATGAATCCTATATTGTTTACTTAAAGGAGACTAGAGTGGTAAATGTGTATTATATAAGGCAGAATACCATTGAAATAGAGAAAGAAACACATTCGGCAGCTTTGGAAAGCCTTACACTTCACTGAAATGTAGTACTACACTCTATAACACAGTTGAGAAACAATGTTCCCTAGCTCCCGCAGTTCATAACAGTGTGTAGGAAGTTGTTTGATAAATTAGGCAAAGCTTATACTTGGGCCAGAAGGCAGAATATAGGAAACTACATGAAAACTTGAATAATTCAGTGAAAATGACTGTAAACAGATGAGAACTTGTTTAGAACAGCTGAAAGAGAATCTCCAAGTCAGTTCTTAGTGTAGAAAAGGTAGCTAAGATAAGGAAAATCCTTAATTCGAGTTAAGATAACATCAAACACTATATGAATCCTATATTCATTACTTAAAGGAGACTAGAGTGGTAAATATGTGTTATACAAGACAGAATACCATTGAAATAGAGAAAGAAACACGTTCGGCAGCTTTGGAAAGCCTTACACTACACTGAAATGTAGTACTACACTCTATAACACAGTTGAGAGACAATGTTCCCTAGCTCCCTCAGTTCATAACAGTGTGTAGGAAGTTGTTTGATAAGGTGGGCAAAGCTTATACTTGGGCCAGAAGGCAGAATATAGGAAACTACATGAAAACATGAATAATTCATTGAAAATGACTGTAAACAGATGAGAACTTGTTTAGAACAGCTGAAAGAGAATCTCCAAGTCAGTGCTTAGTGTAGAAAAGGTAGCTAAGATAAGAGAAATCCTTAATTCCAGTTAAGATCACATGAAACACTCTATGAATCCTATATTCTTTACTTAAAGGAGACTAGAGTGGTAAATGTGTGTTGTACAAGGCAGAATACCATTGAAATAGAGAAACAAACACGTTCGGCAGCTTTGGAAAGCCTTACACTTCACTGAAATGTAGTACTACACTCTATAACACAGTTGAGAGACAATGTTCCCAAGCTGCCTCAGTTCATAACAGTGTGTAGGAAGTTGTTTGATAAAGTGGGCAAAGCTTATACTTGGGCCAGAAGGCAGAATATAGGAAACTACATGAAAACATGAATAATTCAGTGAAAATGACTGTAAACAGATGAGAACTTTTTGAGAACAGATGAAATTGATTCTCCAAGTCAGTTCTTAGTGTAGAAAAGGTAGCTAAATCCGGGAAATCCTTAATTCGAGTTAAGATCACATGAAACACTGTATGAATCCTATATTGCTTACTTAAAGGAGAATAGAGTGATAAATGTGTATTATATAAGGCAGAATACCATTGAAATAGAGAAAGAAACACGTTCGGCAGCTTTGGAAAGCCTTACACTTCACTGAAATGTAGTACTACACTCTATAACACAGTTGAGAGACAATGTTCCCTAGCTCCCTCAGATCATAACAGTGTGTAGGAGGTTGTTTGATAAAGTGGGCAAAGCTTATACTTGGGCCAGAAAGCAGAATATAGGAAACTACATGAAAACATGAATAATTCAGTGAAAATGACTGTAAACAGATGAGAACTTGTTTAGAACAGCTGAAAGAGAAACTCCAAGTCAGTTCTTAGTGTAGAAAAGGTAGCTAAGATAAGGGAAATCCTTAATACCAGTTAAGATCCCATGAAACACTGTATGAATACTATATTCTTTACTTAAAGGAGACTAGAGTGGTAAATGTGTTATACAAGGCAGAATACCATTGAAATAGAGAAAGAAACACTTTCGGGAGCTTTGGAAAGCCTTACACTTCACTGAAATGTGGTACTACACTCTATACCATAGTTGAGAGACAATGTTCCCTAGCTGCCTCAGTTCATAACAGTGTGTAGGAAGTTGTTTGATAAAGTGGCCAAAGCTTATACTTGGGCCAGAAGGCAGAATATAGGAAACTACATGAAATCTTGAATAATTCAGTGGAAATGCCTGTAAACAGATGAGAACTTGTTTAGAACAGCTGAAAGAGAATCTCCAAGTCAGTTCTTAGTGTAGAAAAGGTAGCTAAGATCCGGGAAATACTTAATTCGAGTTAAGATCACATGAAACACTATATGAATCCTATATTCTTTACTTAAAGGAGACTAGAGTGGGAAATGTGTGCTATACAAGGCAGAATACCATTGAAATAGAGAAAGAAACACGTTCGGCAGCTTTGGAAAGCCTTACACTTCACTGAAATGTAGTACTACACTCTATAACACAGTTGAGAGACAATGTTCCCTAGCTCCCGCAGTTCATAACAGTGTGTAGGAAGTTGTTTGATAAAGTAGGCAAAGCTTATACTTGGGCCAGAAGGCAGAATATAGGAAACTACATGAAAACTTGAATAATTCAGTGAAAATGACTGTAAACAGATGAGAACTTGTTTAGAACAGATGAAAGAGAATCTCCAAGTCAGTTCTTAGTGTAGAAAAGGTAGCTAAGATAAGGGAAATCCTTAATACCAGTTAAGATCACATGAAACACTATATGAATCCTATATTCTTTACTTAAAGGAGACTAGAGTGGTAAATGTGTGTTATACAAGGCAGAATACCATTGAAATAGAGAAAGAAACACTTTCGGCAGCTTTGGAAAGGCTTACACTTCACTGAAATGTAGTACTACACTCTATAACACAGTTGAGAGACTATGTTCCTAGCTCCCTCAGTTCATAACAGTGTGTAGGAAGTTGTTTGATAAAGTGGGAAAAGCTTATACTTGGGCCAGAAGGCAGAATATAGGAAACTACATGAAAACATGAATAATTCATTGAAAATGACTGTAAACAGATGAGAACTTGTTTAGAACAGCTGAAAGAGAATCTCCAAGTCAGTTCTTAGTATAGAAAAGGTAGCTAAGATAAGGGAAATCCTTAATACCAGTTAAGATCACATGAAACACTATAAGAATCCTATATTCTTTACTTAAAGGAGACTGGAGTGGGGAATGTGTGTTATACTAGGCAGAATACCATTGAAATAGAGAAAGAAACACTTTCGGCAGCTTTGGAAAGGCTTACACTTCACTGAAATGTAGTACTACACTCTATAACACAGTTGAGAGACAATGTTCCCTAGCTGCCTCAGTTCATAACAGAGTGTAGGAAGGTGTTTGATAAAGTAGGGAAAGCTTATACTTGGGCCAGAAGGCAGAATATAGGAAACTAAATGAAAACATGAATAATTCAGTGAAAATGACTGTAAACAGATGAGAACTTATTTAGAACAGATGAAAGAGAATCTCCAAGTCAGTTCTTAGTGTAGAAAAAGTAGCTAAGATAAGGGAAATCCTTAATTCGAGTTAAGATAACATCAAACACTGTATGAATCCTATATTGTTTACTTAAAGGAGACTAGAGTGGTAAATGTGTGTTATATAAGGCAGAATACCATTGAAATAGAGAAAGAAACACGTTCGGCAGCTTTGGAAAGCCTTACACTTCACTGAAATGTAGTACTACACTCTATAACACAGTTGAGAGACAATGTTCCTAGCTCCCTCAGTTCATAACAGTGTGTAGGAAGTTGTTTGATAAAGTGGGCAAAGCTTATACTTGGGCCAGAAGGCAGAATATAGGAAACTACATGAAAACATGAATAATTCAGTGAAAATGACTGTAAACAGATGAGAACTTGTTTAGAACAGCTGAAAGAGAAACTCCAAGTCAGTTCTTAGTGTAGAAAAGGTAGCTAAGATAAGGGAAATCCTTAATACCAGTTAAGATCCCATGAAACACTGTATGAATACTATATTCTTTACTTAAAGGAGACTAGAGTGGTAAATGTGTTATACAAGGCAGAATACCATTGAAATAGAGAAAGAAACACTTTCGGGAGCTTTGGAAAGCCTTACACTTCACTGAAATGTGGTACTACACTCTATACCATAGTTGAGAGACAATGTTCCCTAGCTGCCTCAGTTCATAACACTGTGTAGGAAGTTGTTTGATAAAGTGGCCAAAGCTTATACTTGGGCCAGAAGGCAGAATATAGGAAACTACATGAAATCTTGAATAATTCAGTGGAAATGCCTGTAAACAGATGAGAACTTGTTTAGAACAGCTGAAAGAGAATCTCCAAGTCAGTTCTTAGTGTAGAAAAGGTAGCTAAGATCCGGGAAATACTTAATTCGAGTTAAGATCACATGAAACACTGTATGAATCCTATATTCTTTACTTAAAGGAAACTAGAGTGGTAAATGTGTGTTATACAAGGCAGAATACCATTGAAATAGAGAAAGAAACACTTTCGGCAGCTTTGGAAAGGCTTACACTTCACTGAAATGTAGTACTACACTCTATAACACAGTTGAGAGACAATGTTCCCTAGCTGCCTCAGTTCATAACAGAGTGTAGGAAGGTGTTTGATAAAGTAGGCAAAGCTTATAATTGGGCCAGAAGGCAGAATATAGGAAACTACATGAAAACATGAATAATTCATTGAAAATGAATGTAAACAGATCAGAACTTGTTTAGAACAGCTTAAAGAGAATCTCCAAGTCAGTTCTTAGTGTAGAAAAGGTAGCTAAGATAAGGGAAATCCTTAATACCAGTTAAGATCACATGAAACACTATATGAATCCTATATTCTTTACTTAAAGGAGACTAGAGTGGGAAATGTGTGCAATACAAGGCAGAATACCATTGAAATAGAGAAAGAAACACGTTCGGCAGCTTTGGAAAGCCTTACACTTCACTAAAATGTAGTACTACACTCTATAACACAGTTGAGAGACAATGTTCCCTAGCTCCCGCAGTTCATAACAGTGTGTAGGAAGTTGTTTGATAAAGTAGGCAAAGCTTATACTTGGGCCAGAAGGCAGAATATAGGAAACTACATGAAAACTTGAATAATTCAGTGAAAATGACTGTAAACAGATGAGAACTTGTTTAGAACAGATGAAAGAGAATCTCCAAGTCAGTTCTTAGTGTAGAAAAGGTAGCTAAGATAAGGGAAATCCTTAATACCAGTTAAGATCACATGAAACACTATATGAATCCTATATTCTTTACTTAAAGGAGACTAGAGTGGTAAATGTGTGTTATACAAGGCAGAATACCATTGAAATAGAGAAAGAAACACTTTCGGCAGCTTTGGAAAGGCTTACACTTCACTGAAATGTAGTACTACACTCTATAACACAGTTGAGAGACTATGTTCCTAGCTCCCTCAGTTCATAACAGTGTGTAGGAAGTTGTTTGATAAAGTGGGAAAAGCTTATACTTGGGCCAGAAGGCAGAATATAGGAAACTACATGAAAACATGAATAATTCATTGAAAATGACTGTAAACAGATGAGAACTTGTTTAGAACAGCTGAAAGAGAATCTCCAAGTCAGTTCTTAGTGTAGAAAAGGTAGCTAAGATAAGGGAAATCCTTAATACCAGTTAAGATCACATGAAACACTATAAGAATCCTATATTCTTTACTTAAAGGAGACTGGAGTGGGAAATGTGTGTTATACAAGGCAGAATACCATTGAAATAGAGAAAGAAACACTTTCGGCAGCTTTGGAAAGGCTTACACTTCACTGAAATGTAGTACTACACTCTATAACACAGTTGAGAGACAATGTTCCCTAGCTGCCTCAGTTCATAACAGAGTGTAGGAAGGTGTTTGATAAAGTAGGGAAAGCTTATACTTGGGCCAGAAGGCAGAATATAGGAAACTAAATGAAAACATGAATAATTCAGTGAAAATGACTGTAAACAGATGAGAACTTATTTAGAACAGATGAAAGAGAATCTCCAAGTCAGTTCTTAGGGTAGAAAAAGTAGCTAAGATAAGGGAAATCCTTAATTCGAGTTAAGATAACATCAAACACTGTATGAATCCTATATTGTTTACTTAAAGGAGACTAGAGTGGTAAATGTGTGTTATATAAGGCAGAATACCATTGAAATAGAGAAAGAAACACGTTCGGCAGCTTTGGAAAGCCTTACACTTCACTGAAATGTAGTACTACACTCTATAACACAGTTGAGAGACAATGTTCCTAGCTCCCTCAGTTCATAACAGTGTGTAGGAAGTTGTTTGATAAAGTGGGCAAAGCTTATACTTGGGCCAGAAGGCAGAATATAGGAAACTACATGAAAACATGAATAATTCATTGAAAATGACTGTAAACAGATGAGAACTTGTTTAGAACAGCTGAAAGAGAATCTACAAGTCAGTTCATAGTGTAGAAAAGGTAGCTAAGATAAGGGAAATCCTTAATACCAGTTAAGATCACATGAAACACTATATGAATCCTATATTCTTTACTTAAAGGAGACTAGAGTGGGAAATGTGTGTTATACAAGGCAGAATACCATTGAAATAGAGAAAGAAACACATTCGGCAGCTTTGGAAAGCCTTACACTACACTGAAATGTAGTACTACACTCTATAACACAGTTGAGAGACAATGTTCCCTAGCTCCCGCAGTTCATAACAGTGTGTAGGAAGTTGTTTGATAAAGTGGGCAAAGCTTATACTTGGGCCAGAAGGCAGAATATAGGAAACTACATGAAAACTTGAATAATTCAGTGAAAATGACTGTAAACAGATGAGAACTTGTTTAGAACTTATGAAAGAGAATCTCCAAGTCAGTTCTTAGTGTAGAAAAGGTAGCTAAGATAAGGGAAATCCTTAATACCAGTTAAGATCCCATGAAACACTGTATGAATACTATATTCTTTACTTAAAGGAGACTAGAGTGGTAAATGTGTTATACAAGGCAGAATACCATTGAAATAGAGAAAGAAACACTTTCGGGAGCTTTGGAAATCCTTACACTTCACTGAAATGTAGTACTACACTCTATACCATAGTTGAGAAACAATGTTCCCTAGCTGCCTCAGTTCATAACAGAGTGTAGGAAGGTTTTTGATAAAGTAGACAAAGCTTATAATTGGGCCAGAAGGCAGAATATAGGAAACTACATGAAAACATGAATAATTCATTGAAAATGAATGTAAACAGATGAGAACTTGTTTAGAACAGCTGAAAGAGAATCTCCAAGTCAGTTCATAGTGTAGAAAAGGTAGCTAAGATAAGGGAAATCCTTAATACCAGTTAAGATCACATGAAACACTATATGAATCCTATATTCTTTACTTAAAGGAGACTAGAGTGGTAAATGTGTGCTATACAAGGCAGAATACCATTGAAATAGAGAAAGAAACACGTTCGGCAGCTTTGGAAAGCCTTACACTTCACTGAAATGTAGTACTACACTCTATAACACAGTTGAGAGACAATGTTCCCTAGCTCCCGCAGTTCATATCAGTGTGTAGGAAGTTGTTTGATAAAGTAGGCAAAGCTTATACTTGGGCCAGAAGGCAGAATATAGGAAACTACATGAAAACTTGAATAATTCAGTGAAAATGACTGTAAACAGATGAGAACTTGTTTAGAACAGATGAAAGAGAATCTCCAAGTCAGTTCTTAGTGTAGAAAAGGTAGCTAAGATAAGGGAAATCCTTAATACCATTTAAGATCACATGAAACACTATATGAATCCTATATTCTTTACTTAAAGGAGACTAGAGTGGTAAATGTGTGTTATACAAGGCAGAATACCATTGAAATAGAGAAAGAAACACTTTTGGCAGCTTTGGAAAGCCTTACACTTCACTGAAATGTAGTACTACACTCTATAACACAGTTGAGAGACAATGTTCCCTAGCTCCCGCAGTTCATAACAGTGTGTAGGAAGTTGTTTGATAAAGTGGGCAAAGCTTATACTTGGGCCAGAAGGCAGAATATAGGAAACTACATGAAAACTTGAATAATTCAGTGAAAATGACTGTAAACAGATGAGAACTTGTTTAGAACTTATGAAAGAGAATCTCCAAGTCAGTTCTTAGTGTAGAAAAGGTAGCTAAGATAAGGGAAATCCTTAATACCAGTTAAGATCCCATGAAACACTGTATGAATACTATATTCTTTACTTAAAGGAGACTAGAGTGGTAAATGTGTTATACAAGGCAGAATACCATTGAAATAGAGAAAGAAACACTTTCGGGAGCTTTGGAAAGCCTTACACTTCACTGAAATGTAGTACTACACTCTATACCATAGTTGAGAAACAATGTTCCCTAGTTGCCTCAGTTCATAACAGTGTGTAGGAAGTTGTTTGATAAAGTGGCCAAAGCTTATACTTGGGCCAGAAGGCAGAATATAGGAAACTACATGAAATCTTGAATAATTCAGTGGAAATGCCTGTAAACAGATGAGAACTTGTTTAGAACAGCTGAAAGAGAATCTCCAAGTCAGTTCTTAGTGTAGAAAAGGTAGCTAAGATCCGGGAAATACTTAATTCGAGTTAAGATCACATGAAACACTGTATGAATCCTATATTCTTTACTTAAAGGAAACTAGAGTGGTAAATGTGTGTTATACAAGGCAGAATACCATTGAAATAGAGAAAGAAACACTTTCGGCAGCTTTGGAAAGGCTTACACTTCACTGAAATGTAGTACTACACTCTATAACACAGTTGAGAGACAATGTTCCCTAGCTGCCTCAGTTCATAACAGAGTGTAGGAAGGTGTTTGATAAAGTAGGCAAAGCTTATAATTGGGCCAGAAGGCAGAATATAGGAAACTACATGAAAACATGAATAATTCATTGAAAATGAATGTAAACAGATGAGAACTTGTTTAGAACAGCTGAAAGAGAATCTCCAAGTCAGTTCATAGTGTAGAAAAGGTAGCTAAGATAAGGGAAATCCTTAATACCAGTTAAGATCACATGAAACACTATATGAATCCTATATTCTTTACTTAAAGGAGACTAGAGTGGGAAATGTGTGCTATACAAAGTAGAATACCATTGAAATAGAGAAAGAAACACGTTAGGCAGCTTTGGAAAGCCTTACACTTCACTGAAATGTAGTACTACACTCTATAACACAGTTGAGAGACAATGTTCCCTAGCTCCCGCAGTTCATAACAGTGTGTAGGAAGTTGTTTGATAAAGTAGGCAAAGCTTATACTTGGGCTAGAAGGCAGCATATAGGAAACTACATGAAAACTTGAATAATTCAGTGAAAATGACTGTAAACAGATGAGAACTTGTTTAGAACAGCTGAAAGAGAATCTCCAAGTCAGTTCTTAGTGTAGAAAAAGTAGCTAAGATAAGGGAAATCCTTAATACCATTTAAGATCACATGAAACACTATATGAATCCTATATTCTTTACTTAAAGGAGACTAGAGTGGTAAATGTGTGTTATACAAGGCAGAATACCATTGAAATAGAGAAAGAAACACTTTCGGCAGCTTTGGGAAGCCTTACACTTCATTGAAATGTAGTACTACACTCTATAACACAGTTGAGAGACTATGTTCCTAGCCCCCTCAGTTCATAACATTGTGTAGGAAGTTGTTTGATAAAGTGGGAAAAGCTTATACTTGGGCCAGAAGGCAGAATATAGGAAACTACATGAAAACATGAATAATTCATTGAAAATGACTGTAAACAGATGAGAACTTGTTTAGAACAGCTGAAAGAGAATCTCCAAGTCAGTTCTTAGTGTAGAAAAAGTAGCTAAGATAAGGGAAATCCTTAATTCGAGTTAAGATAACATCAAACACTGTATGAATCCTATATTGTTTACTTAAAGGAGACTAGAGTGGTATATGTGTGTTATATAAGGCAGAATACCATTGAAATAGAGAAAGAAACACGTTCGGCCGCTTTGGTAAGCCTTACACTTCACTGAAATGTAGTACTACACTCTATAACACAGTTGAGAGACAATGTTCCTAGCTCCCTCAGTTCATAACAGTGTGTAGGAAGTTGTTTGATAAAGTGGGCAAAGCTTATACTTGGGCCAGAAGGCAGAATATAGGCAACTACATGAAAACATGAATAATTCATTGAAAATGACTGTAAACAGATGAGAACGTGTTTAGAACTTATGAAAGAGAATCTCCAAGTCAGTTCTTAGTGTAGAAAAGGTAGCTAAGATAAGGGAAATCCTTAATACCAGTTAAGATCCCATGAAACACTGTATGAATACTATATTCTTTACTTAAAGGAGACTAGAGTGGTAAATGTGTTATACAAGGCAGAATACCATTGAAATAGAGAAAGAAACACTTTCGGCAGCTTTGGAAAGCCTTACACTTCACTGAAATGTAGTACTACACTCTATAACACAGTTGAGAGACTATGTTCCTAGCTCCCTCAGTTCATAACAGTGTGAAGGAAGTTGTTTGATAAAGTGGGAAAAGCTTATACTTGGGCCAGAAGGCAGAATATAGGAAACTACATGAAAACATGAATAATTCATTGAAAATGACTGTAAACAGATGAGAACTTGTTTAGAACAGCTGAAAGAGAATCTCCAAGTCAGTTCTTAGTGTAGAAAAGGTAGCTAAGATAAGGGAAATCCTTAATACCAGTTAAGATCACATGAAACACTATAAGAATCCTATATTCTTTACTTAAAGGAGACTGGAGTGGGAAATGTGTGTTATACAAGGCAGAATACCATTGAAATAGAGAAAGAAACACTTTCGGCAGCTTTGGAAAGGCTTACACTTCACTGAAATGTAGTACTACACTCTATAACACAGTTGAGAGACAATGTTCCCTAGCTGCCTCAGTTCATAACAGAGTGTAGGAAGGTGTTTGATAAAGTAGGGAAAGCTTATACTTGGGCCAGAAGGCAGAATATAGGAAACTAAATGAAAACATGAATAATTCAGTGAAAATGACTGTAAACAGATGAGAACTTGTTTAGAACAGATGAAAGAGAATCTCCAAGTCAGTTCTTAGTGTAGAAAAGGTAGCTAAGATAAGGGAAATCCTTAATTCGAGTTAAGATAACATCAAACACTGTATGAATCCTATATTGTTTACTTAAAGGAGACTAGAGTGGTAAATGTGTGTTATATAAGGCAGAATACCATTGAAATAGAGAAAGAAACACGTTCGGCAGCTTTGGAAACCCTTACACTTCACTGAAATATAGTACTACACTCTATAACACAGTTGAGAGACAATGTTCCCTAGCTCCCTCAGTTCATAACAGTGTGTAGGAAGTTGTTTGATAAAGTGGGCAAAGCTTATACTTGGGCCAGAAGGCAGAATATAGGAAACTACATGAAAACATGAATAATTCATTGAAAATGACTGTAAACAGATGAGAACTTGTTTAGAACAGCTGAAAGAGAATCTCCAAGTCAGTTCATAGTGTAGAAAAGGTAGCTAAGATAAGGGAAATCCTTAATACCAGTTAAGATCACATGAAAAACTATATGAATCCTATATTCTTTACTTAAAGGAGACTAGAGTGGGAAATGTGTGTTATACAAGGCAGAATACCATTGAAATAGAGAAAGAAACACGTTCGGCAGCTTTGGAAAGCCTTACACTTCACTGAAATGTAGTACTACACTCTATAACACAGTTGAGAGACAATGTTCCCTAGCTCCCGCAGTTCATAACAGTGTGTAGGAAGTTGTTTGATAAAGTAGGCAAAGCTTATACTTGGGCCAGAAGGCAGAATATAGGAAACTACATGAAAACTTGAATAATTCAGTGAAAATGACTGTAAACAGATGTGAACTTGTTTAGAACAGATGAAAGAGAATCTCCAAGTCAGTTCTTAGTGTAGAAAAGGTAGCTAAGATAAGGGAAATCCTTAATTCGAGTTAAGATAACATCAAACACTGTATGAATCCTATATTGCTTACTTAAAGGAGACTAGAGTGGTAAATGTGTGTTATATAAGGCAGAATACCATTGAAATAGAGAAAGAAACACGATTGGCAGCTTTGGAAAGCCTTACACTTCACTGAAATGTAGTACTACACTCTATAACACAGTTGAGAGACAATGTTCCCTAGCTCCCTCAGTTCATAACAGTGTGTAGGAAGTTGTTTGATAAAGTGGGCAAAGCTTATACTTGGGCCAGAAGGCAGATAATAGGAAACTACATGAAAACATGAATAATTCAGTGAAAATGACTTTAAACAGATGAGAACTTGTTTAGAACAGCTGAAAGAGAATCTCCAAGTCAGTTCTTAGTGTAGAAAAGGTAGCTAAGATAAGGGAAATCTTTAATACCAGTTAAGATCACATGAAACACTGTATGAATCCTATATTGTTTACTTAAAGGAGACTAGAGTGGTAAATGTGTATTATATAAGGCAGAATACCATTGAAATAGAGAAGAAACACATTCGGCAGCTTTGGAAAGCCTTACACTACACTGAAATGTAGTACTACACTCTATAACACAGTTGAGAGACAATGTTCCCTAGCTCCCGCAGTTCATAACAGTGTGTAGGAAGTTGTTTGATAAAGTAGGCAAAGCTTATACTTGGGCCAGAAGGCAGAATATAGGAAACTACATGAAAACTTGAATAATTCAGTGAAAATGACTGTAAACAGATGAGAACTTGTTTAGAACAGATGAAAGAGAATCTCCAAGTAAGTTCTTAGTGTAGAAAAGGTAGCTAAGATAAGGGAAATCCTTAATACCATTTAAGATCACATGAAACACTATATGAATCCTATATTCTTTACTTAAAGGAGACTAGAGTGGTAAATGTGTGTTATACAAGGCAGAATACCATTGAAATAGAGAAAGAAACACTTTCGGCAGCTTTGGAAAGCCTTACACTTCACTGAAATGTAGTACTACACTCTATAACACAGTTGAGAGACAATGTTCCCTAGCTCCCGCAGTTCATAACAGTGTGTAGGAAGTTGTTTGATAAAGTGGGCAAAGCTTATACTTGGGCCAGAAGGCAGAATATAGGAAACTACATGAAAACTTGAATAATTCAGTGAAAATGACTGTAAACAGATGAGAACTTGTTTAGAACTGTTGAAAGAGAATCTCCAAGTCAGTTCTTAGTGTAGAAAAGGTAGCTAAGATAAGGGAAATCCTTAATACCAGTTAAGATCCCATGAAACACTGTATGAATACTATATTCTTTACTTAAAGGAGACTAGAGTGGTAAATGTGTTATACAAGGCAGAATACCATTGAAATAGAGAAAGAAACACTTTCGGGAGCTTTGGAAAGCCTTACACTTCACTGAAATGTAGTACTACACTCTATACCATAGTTGAGAGACAATGTTCCCTAGCTGCCTCAGTTCATAACAGTGTGTAGGAAGTTGTTTGATAAAGTGGCCAAAGCTTATACTTGGGCCAGAAGGCAGAATATAGGAAACTACATGAAATCTTGAATAATTCAGTGGAAATGCCTGTAAACAGATGAGAACTTGTTTAGAACAGCTGAAAGAGAATCTCCAAGTCAGTTCTTAGTGTAGAAAAGGTAGCTAAGATCCGGGAAATACTTAATTCGAGTTAAGATCACATGAAACACTGTATGAATCCTATATTCTTTACTTAAAGGAAACTAGAGTGGTAAATGTGTGTTATACAAGGCAGAATACCATTGAAATAGAGAAAGAAACACTTTCGGCAGCTTTGGAAAGGCTTACACTTCACTGAAATGTAGTACTACACTCTATAACACATTTGAGAGACAATGTTCCCTAGCTGCCTCAGTTCATAACAGAGTGTAGGAATGTGTTTGATAAAGTAGGCAAAGCTTATAATTGGGACAGAAGGCAGAATATAGGAAACTACATGAAAACATGAATAATTCATTGAAAATGAATGTAAACAGATGAGAACTTGTTTAGAACAGCTGAAAGAGAATCTCCAAGTCAGTTCATAGTGTAGAAAAGGTAGCTAAGATAAGGGAAATCCTTAATACCAGTTAAGATCACATGAAACACTATATGAATCCTATATTCTTTACTTAAAGGAGACTAGAGTGGTAAATGTGTGCTATACAAGGCAGAATACCATTGAAATAGAGAAAGAAACACGTTCGGCAGCTTTGGAAAGCCTTACACTTCACTGAAATGTAGTACTACACTCTATAACACAGTTGAGAGACAATGTTCCCTAGCTCCCGCAGTTCATATCAGTGTGTAGGAAGTTGTTTGATAAAGTAGGCAAAGCTTATACTTGGGCCAGAAGGCAGAATATAGGAAACTACATGAAAACTTGAATAATTCATTGAAAATGAATGTAAACAGATGAGAACTTGTTTAGAACAGATGAAAGAGAATCTCCAAGTCAGTTCTTAGTGTAGAAAAGGTAGCTAAGATAAGGGAAATCCTTAATTCGAGTTAAGATAACATCAAACACTGTATGAATCCTATATTGCTTACTTAAAGGAGACTAGAGTGGTAAATGTGTGTTATATAAGGCAGAATACCATTGAAATAGAGAAAGAAACACGATTGGCAGCTTTGGAAAGCCTTACACTTCACTGAAATGTAGTACTACACTCTATAACACAGTTGAGAGACAATGTTCCCTAGCTCCCTCAGTTCATAACAGTGTGTAGGAAGTTGTTTGATAAAGTGGGCAAAGCTTATACTTGGGCCAGAAGGCAGATAATAGGAAACTACATGAAAACATGAATAATTCAGTGAAAATGACTTTAAACAGATGAGAACTTGTTTAGAACAGCTGAAAGAGAATCTCCAAGTCAGTTCTTAGTGTAGAAAAGGTAGCTAAGATAAGGGAAATCTTTAATACCAGTTAAGATCACATGAAACACTGTATGAATCCTATATTGTTTACTTAAAGGAGACTAGAGTGGTAAATGTGTATTATATAAGGCAGAATACCATTGAAATAGAGAAGAAACACATTCGGCAGCTTTGGAAAGCCTTACACTACACTGAAATGTAGTACTACACTCTATAACACAGTTGAGAGACAATGTTCCCTAGCTCCCGCAGTTCATAACAGTGTGTAGGAAGTTGTTTGATAAAGTAGGCAAAGCTTATACTTGGGCCAGAAGGCAGAATATAGGAAACTACATGAAAACTTGAATAATTCAGTGAAAATGACTGTAAACAGATGAGAACTTGTTTAGAACAGATGAAAGAGAATCTCCAAGTAAGTTCTTAGTGTAGAAAAGGTAGCTAAGATAAGGGAAATCCTTAATACCATTTAAGATCACATGAAACACTATATGAATCCTATATTCTTTACTTAAAGGAGACTAGAGTGGTAAATGTGTGTTATACAAGGCAGAATACCATTGAAATAGAGAAAGAAACACTTTCGGCAGCTTTGGAAAGCCTTACACTTCACTGAAATGTAGTACTA
Source organism: Pipistrellus hanaki (assembly GCF_964339955.1). Taxonomy (NCBI): domain Eukaryota; kingdom Metazoa; phylum Chordata; class Mammalia; order Chiroptera; family Vespertilionidae; genus Pipistrellus; species Pipistrellus hanaki. Next base: position 2,129,079 of record NC_140511.1, read on the forward strand.
CACTCTATAACACAGTTGAGAGACAATGTTCCCTAGCTCCCGCAGTTCATAACAGTGTGTAGGAAGTTGTTTGATAAAGTGGGCAAAGCTTATACTTGGGCCAGAAGGCAGAATATAGGAAACTACATGAAAACTTGAATAATTCAGTGAAAATGACTGTAAACAGATGAGAACTTGTTTAGAACTGTTGAAAGAGAATCTCCAAGTCAGTTCTTAGTGTAGAAAAGGTAGCTAAGATAAGGGAAATCCTTAATACCAGTTAAGATCCCATGAAACACTGTATGAATACTATATTCTTTACTTAAAGGAGACTAGAGTGGTAAATGTGTTATACAAGGCAGAATACCATTGAAATAGAGAAAGAAACACTTTCGGGAGCTTTGGAAAGCCTTACACTTCACTGAAATGTAGTACTACACTCTATACCATAGTTGAGAGACAATGTTCCCTAGCTGCCTCAGTTCATAACAGTGTGTAGGAAGTTGTTTGATAAAGTGGCCAAAGCTTATACTTGGGCCAGAAGGCAGAATATAGGAAACTACATGAAATCTTGAATAATTCAGTGGAAATGCCTGTAAACAGATGAGAACTTGTTTAGAACAGCTGAAAGAGAATCTCCAAGTCAGTTCTTAGTGTAGAAAAGGTAGCTAAGATCCGGGAAATACTTAATTCGAGTTAAGATCACATGAAACACTGTATGAATCCTATATTCTTTACTTAAAGGAAACTAGAGTGGTAAATGTGTGTTATACAAGGCAGAATACCATTGAAATAGAGAAAGAAACACTTTCGGCAGCTTTGGAAAGGCTTACACTTCACTGAAATGTAGTACTACACTCTATAACACATTTGAGAGACAATGTTCCCTAGCTGCCTCAGTTCATAACAGAGTGTAGGAATGTGTTTGATAAAGTAGGCAAAGCTTATAATTGGGACAGAAGGCAGAATATAGGAAACTACATGAAAACATGAATAATTCATTGAAAATGAATGTAAACAGATGAGAACTTGTTTAGAACAGCTGAAAGAGAATCTCCAAGTCAGTTCATAGTGTAGAAAAGGTAGCTAAGATAAGGGAAATCCTTAATACCAGTTAAGATCACATGAAACACTATATGAATCCTATATTCTTTACTTAAAGGAGACTAGAGTGGTAAATGTGTGCTATACAAGGCAGAATACCATTGAAATAGAGAAAGAAACACGTTCGGCAGCTTTGGAAAGCCTTACACTTCACTGAAATGTAGTACTACACTCTATAACACAGTTGAGAGACAATGTTCCCTAGCTCCCGCAGTTCATATCAGTGTGTAGGAAGTTGTTTGATAAAGTAGGCAAAGCTTATACTTGGGCCAGAAGGCAGAATATAGGAAACTACATGAAAACTTGAATAATTCAGTGAAAATGACTGTAAACAGATGAGAACTTGTTTAGAACAGATGAAAGAGAATCTCCAAGTCAGTTCTTAGTGTAGAAAAGGTAGCTAAGATAAGGGAAATCCTTAATACCATTTAAGATCACATGAAACACTATATGAATCCTATATTATTTACTTAAAGGAGACTAGAGTGGTAAATGTGTGTTATACAAGGCAGAATACCATTGAAATAGAGAAAGAAACACTTTCGGCAGCTTTGGAAAGCCTTACACTTCACTGAAATGTAGTACTACACTCTATAACACAGTTGAGAGACAATGTTCCCTAGCTCCCGCAGTTCATAACAGTGTGTAGGAAGTTGTTTGATAAAGTGGGCAAAGCTTATACTTGGGCCAGAAGGCAGAATATAGGAAACTACATGAAAACTTGAATAATTCAGTGAAAATGACTGTAAACAGATGAGAACTTGTTTAGAACTTATGAAAGAGAATCTCCAAGTCAGTTCTTAGTGTAGAAAAGGTAGCTAAGATAAGGGAAATCCTTAATACCAGTTAAGATCCCATGAAACACTGTATGAATACTATATTCTTTACTTAAAGGAGACTAGAGTGGTAAATGTGTTATACAAGGCAGAATACCATTGAAATAGAGAAAGAAACACTTTCGGGAGCTTTGGAAAGCCTTACACTTCACTGAAATGTAGTACTACACTCTATACCATAGTTGAGAAACAATGTTCCCTAGCTGCCTCAGTTCATAACAGTGTGTAGGAAGTTGTTTGATAAAGTGGCCAAAGCTTATACTTGGGCCAGAAGGCAGAATATAGGAAACTACATGAAATCTTGAATAATTCAGTGGAAATGCCTGTAAACAGATGAGAACTTGTTTAGAACAGCTGAAAGAGAATCTCCAAGTCAGTTCTTAGTGTAGAAAAGGTAGCTAAGATCCGGGAAATACTTAATTCGAGTTAAGATCACATGAAACACTGTATGAATCCTATATTCTTTACTTAAAGGAAACTAGAGTGGTAAATGTGTGTTATACAAGGCAGAATACCATTGAAATAGAGAAAGAAACACTTTCGGCAGCTTTGGAAAGGCTTACACTTCACTGAAATGTAGTACTACACTCTATAACACAGTTGAGAGACAATGTTCCCTAGCTGCCTCAGTTCATAACAGAGTGTAGGAAGGTGTTTGATAAAGTAGGCAAAGCTTATAATTGGGCCAGAAGGCAGAATATAGGAAACTACATGAAAACATGAATAATTCATTGAAAATGAATGTAAACAGATGAGAACTTGTTTAGAACAGCTGAAAGAGAATCTCCAAGTCAGTTCATAGTGTAGAAAAGGTAGCTAAGATAAGGGAAATCCTTAATACCAGTTAAGATCACATGAAACACTATATGAATCCTATATTCTTTACTTAAAGGAGACTAGAGTGGGAAATGTGTGCTATACAAAGCAGAATACCATTGAAATAGAGAAAGAAACACGTTAGGCAGCTTTGGAAAGCCTTACACTTCACTGAAATGTAGTACTACACTCTATAACACAGTTGAGAGACAATGTTCCCTAGCTCCCGCAGTTCATAACAGTGTGTAGGAAGTTGTTTGATAAAGTAGGCAAAGCTTATACTTGGGCTAGAAGGCAGCATATAGGAAACTACATGAAAACTTGAATAATTCAGTGAAAATGACTGTAAACAGATGAGAACTTGTTTAGAACAGCTGAAAGAGAATCTCCAAGTCAGTTCTTAGTGTAGAAAAAGTAGCTAAGATAAGGGAAATCCTTAATACCATTTAAGATCACATGAAACACTATATGAATCCTATATTCTTTACTTAAAGGAGACTAGAGTGGTAAATGTGTGTTATACAAGGCAGAATACCATTGAAATAGAGAAAGAAACACTTTCGGCAGCTTTGGAAAGCCTTACACTTCATTGAAATGTAGTACTACACTCTATAACACAGTTGAGAGACTATGTTCCTAGCCCCCTCAGTTCATAACATTGTGTAGGAAGTTGTTTGATAAAGTGGGAAAAGCTTATACTTGGGCCAGAAGGCAGAATATAGGAAACTACATGAAAACATGAATAATTCATTGAAAATGACTGTAAACAGATGAGAACTTGTTTAGAACAGCTGAAAGAGAATCTCCAAGTCAGTTCTTAGTGTAGAAAAAGTAGCTAAGATAAGGGAAATCCTTAATTCGAGTTAAGATAACATCAAACACTGTATGAATCCTATATTGTTTACTTAAAGGAGACTAGAGTGGTATATGTGTGTTATATAAGGCAGAATACCATTGAAATAGAGAAAGAAACACGTTCGGCCGCTTTGGTAAGCCTTACACTTCACTGAAATGTAGTACTACACTCTATAACACAGTTGAGAGACAATGTTCCTAGCTCCCTCAGTTCATAACAGTGTGTAGGAAGTTGTTTGATAAAGTGGGCAAAGCTTATACTTGGGCCAGAAGGCAGAATATAGGAAACTACATGAAAACATGAATAATTCATTGAAAATGACTGTAAACAGATGAGAACTTGTTTAGAACTTATGAAAGAGAATCTCCAAGTCAGTTCTTAGTGTAGAAAAGGTAGCTAAGATAAGGGAAATCCTTAATACCAGTTAAGATCCCATGAAACACTGTATGAATACTATATTCTTTACTTAAAGGAGACTAGAGTGGTAAATGTGTTATACAAGGCAGAATACCATTGAAATAGAGAAAGAAACACTTTCGGCAGCTTTGGAAAGCCTTACACTTCACTGAAATGTAGTACTACACTCTATAACACAGTTGAGAGACTATGTTCCTAGCTCCCTCAGTTCATAACAGTGTGAAGGAAGTTGTTTGATAAAGTGGGAAAAGCTTATACTTGGGCCAGAAGGCAGAATATAGGAAACTACATGAAAACATGAATAATTCATTGAAAATGACTGTAAACAGATGAGAACTTGTTTAGAACAGCTGAAAGAGAATCTCCAAGTCAGTTCTTAGTGTAGAAAAGGTAGCTAAGATAAGGGAAATCCTTAATACCAGTTAAGATCACATGAAACACTATAAGAATCCTATATTCTTTACTTAAAGGAGACTGGAGTGGGAAATGTGTGTTATACAAGGCAGAATACCATTGAAATAGAGAAAGAAACACTTTCGGCAGCTTTGGAAAGGCTTACACTTCACTGAAATGTAGTACTACACTCTATAACACAGTTGAGAGACAATGTTCCCTAGCTGCCTCAGTTCATAACAGAGTGTAGGAAGGTGTTTGATAAAGTAGGGAAAGCTTATACTTGGGCCAGAAGGCAGAATATAGGAAACTAAATGAAAACATGAATAATTCAGTGAAAATGACTGTAAACAGATGAGAACTTGTTTAGAACAGATGAAAGAGAATCTCCAAGTCAGTTCTTAGTGTAGAAAAGGTAGCTAAGATAAGGGAAATCCTTAATTCGAGTTAAGATAACATCAAACACTGTATGAATCCTATATTGTTTACTTAAAGGAGACTAGAGTGGTAAATGTGTGTTATATAAGGCAGAATACCATTGAAATAGAGAAAGAAACACGTTCGGCAGCTTTGGAAAGCCTTACACTTCACTGAAATATAGTACTACACTCTATAACACAGTTGAGAGACAATGTTCCCTAGCTCCCTCAGTTCATAACAGTGTGTAGGAAGTTGTTTGATAAAGTGGGCAAAGCTTATACTTGGGCCAGAAGGCAGAATATAGGAAACTACATGAAAACATGAATAATTCATTGAAAATGACTGTAAACAGATGAGAACTTGTTTAGAACAGCTGAAAGAGAATCTCCAAGTCAGTTCATAGTGTAGAAAAGGTAGCTAAGATAAGGGAAATCCTTAATACCAGTTAAGATCACATGAAAAACTATATGAATCCTATATTCTTTACTTAAAGGAGACTAGAGTGGGAAATGTGTGTTATACAAGGCAGAATACCATTGAAATAGAGAAAGAAACACGTTCGGCAGCTTTGGAAAGCCTTACACTTCACTGAAATGTAGTACTACACTCTATAACACAGTTGAGAGACAATGTTCCCTAGCTCCCGCAGTTCATAATAGTGTGTAGGAAGTTGTTTGATAAAGTAGGCAAAGCTTATACTTGGGCCAGAAGGCAGAATATAGGAAACTACATGAAAACTTGAATAATTCAGTGAAAATGACTGTAAACAGATGTGAACTTGTTTAGAACAGATGAAAGAGAATCTCCAAGTCAGTTCTTAGTGTAGAAAAGGTAGCTAAGATAAGGGAAATCCTTAATTCGAGTTAAGATAACATCAAACACTGTATGAATCCTATATTGCTTACTTAAAGGAGACTAGAGTGGTAAATGTGTGTTATATAAGGCAGAATACCATTGAAATAGAGAAAGAAACACGATTGGCAGCTTTGGAAAGCCTTACACTTCACTGAAATGTAGTACTACACTCTATAACACAGTTGAGAGACAATGTTCCCTAGCTCCCTCAGTTCATAACAGTGTGTAGGAAGTTGTTTGATAAAGTGGGCAAAGCTTATACTTGGGCCAGAAGGCAGATAATAGGAAACTACATGAAAACATGAATAATTCAGTGAAAATGACTTTAAACAGATGAGAACTTGTTTAGAACAGCTGAAAGAGAATCTCCAAGTCAGTTCTTAGTGTAGAAAAGGTAGCTAAGATAAGGGAAATCTTTAATACCAGTTAAGATCACATGAAACACTGTATGAATCCTATATTGTTTACTTAAAGGAGACTAGAGTGGTAAATGTGTGTTATATAAGGCAGAATACCATTGAAATAGAGAAAGAAACACGATTGGCAGCTTTGGAAAGCCTTACACTTCACTGAAATGTAGTACTACACTCTATAACACAGTTGAGAGACAATGTTCCCTAGCTCCCTCAGTTCATAACAGTGTGTAGGAAGTTGTTTGATAAAGTGGGCAAAGCTTATACTTGGGCCAGAAGGCAGATAATAGGAAACTACATGAAAACATGAATAATTCAGTGAAAATGACTTTAAACAGATGAGAACTTGTTTAGAACAGCTGAAAGAGAATCTCCAAGTCAGTTCTTAGTGTAGAAAAGGTAGCTAAGATAAGGGAAATCTTTAATACCAGTTAAGATCACATGAAACACTGTATGAATCCTATATTGTTTACTTAAAGGAGACTAGAGTGGTAAATGTGTATTATATAAGGCAGAATACCATTGAAATAGAGAAGAAACACATTCGGCAGCTTTGGAAAGCCTTACACTACACTGAAATGTAGTACTACACTCTATAACACAGTTGAGAGACAATGTTCCCTAGCTCCCGCAGTTCATAACAGTGTGTAGGAAGTTGTTTGATAAAGTAGGCAAAGCTTATACTTGGGCCAGAAGGCAGAATATAGGAAACTACATGAAAACTTGAATAATTCAGTGAAAATGACTGTAAACAGATGAGAACTTGTTTAGAACAGATGAAAGAGAATCTCCAAGTCAGTTCTTAGTGTAGAAAAGGTAGCTAAGATAAGGGAAATCCTTAATACCATTTAAGATCACATGAAACACTATATGAATCCTATATTCTTTACTTAAAGGAGACTAGAGTGGTAAATGTGTGTTATACAAGGCAGAATACCATTGAAATAGAGAAAGAAACACTTTCGGCAGCTTTGGAAAGCCTTACACTTCACTGAAATGTAGTACTACACTCTATAACACAGTTGAGAGACAATGTTCCCTAGCTCCCGCAGTTCATAACAGTGTGTAGGAAGTTGTTTGATAAAGTGGGCAAAGCTTATACTTGGGCCAGAAGGCAGAATATAGGAAACTACATGAAAACTTGAATAATTCAGTGAAAATGACTGTAAACAGATGAGAACTTGTTTAGAACTGTTGAAAGAGAATCTCCAAGTCAGTTCTTAGTGTAGAAAAGGTAGCTAAGATAAGGGAAATACTTAATACCAGTTAAGATCCCATGAAACACTGTATGAATACTATATTCTTTACTTAAAGGAGACTAGAGTGGTAAATGTGTTATACAAGGCAGAATACCATTGAAATAGAGAAAGAAACACTTTCGGGAGCTTTGGAAAGCCTTACACTTCACTGAAATGTAGTACTACACTCTATACCATAGTTGAGAGACAATGTTCCCTAGCTGCCTCAGTTCATAACAGTGTGTAGGAAGTTGTTTGATAAAGTGGCCAAAGCTTATACTTGGGCCAGAAGGCAGAATATAGGAAACTACATGAAATCTTGAATAATTCAGTGGAAATGCCTGTAAACAGATGAGAACTTGTTTAGAACAGCTGAAAGAGAATCTCCAAGTCAGTTCTTAGTGTAGAAAAGGTAGCTAAGATCCGGGAAATACTTAATTCGAGTTAAGATCACATGAAACACTGTATGAATCCTATATTCTTTACTTAAAGGAAACTAGAGTGGTAAATGTGTGTTATACAAGGCAGAATACCATTGAAATAGAGAAAGAAACACTTTCGGCAGCTTTGGAAAGGCTTACACTTCACTGAAATGTAGTACTACACTCTATAACACATTTGAGAGACAATGTTCCCTAGCTGCCTCAGTTCATAACAGAGTGTAGGAAGGTGTTTGATAAAGTAGGCAAAGCTTATAATTGGGCCAGAAGGCAGAATATAGGAAACTACATGAAAACATGAATAATTCATTGAAAATGAATGTAAACAGATGAGAACTTGTTTAGAACAGCTGAAAGAGAATCTCCAAGTCAGTTCATAGTGTAGAAAAGGTAGCTAAGATAAGGGAAATCCTTAATACCAGTTAAGATCACATGAAACACTATATGAATCCTATATTCTTTACTTAAAGGAGACTAGAGTGGGAAATGTGTGCTATACAAGGCAGAATACCATTGAAATAGAGAAAGAAACACGTTACGCAGCTTTGGAAAGCCTTACACTTCACTGAAATGTAGTACTACACTCTATAACACAGTTGAGAGACAATGTTCCCTAGCTCCCGCAGTTCATAACAGTGTGTAGGAAGTTGTTTGATAAAGTAGGCAAAGCTTATACTTGGGCCAGAAGGCAGAATATAGGAAACTACATGAAAACTTGAATAATTCAGTGAAAATGACTGTAAACAGATGAGAACTTGTTTAGAACAGATGAAAGAGAATCTCCAAGTCAGTTCTTAGTGTAGAAAAGGTAGCTAAGATAAGGGAAATCCTTAATACCATTTAAGATCACATGAAACACTATATGAATCCTATATTCTTTACTTAAAGGAGACTAGAGTGGTAAATGTGTGTTATACAAGGCAGAATACCATTGAAATAGAGAAAGAAACACTTTCGGCAGCTTTGGAAAGCCTTACACTTCATTGAAATGTAGTACTACACTCTATAACACAGTTGAGAGACTATGTTCCTAGCCCCCTCAGTTCATAACAGTGTGTAGGAAGTTGTTTGATAAAGTGGGAAAAGCTTATACTTGGGCCAGAAGGCAGAATATAGGAAACTACATGAAAACATGAATAATTCATTGAAAATGACTGTAAACAGATGAGAACTTGTTTAGAACAGCTGAAAGAGAATCTCCAAGTCAGTTCTTAGTGTAGAAAAGGTAGCTAAGATAAGGGAAATCCTTAATACCAGTTAAGATCACATGAAACACTAAAAGAATCCTATATTCTTTACTTAAAGGAGAATGGAGTGGGAAATGTGTGTTATACAAGGCAGAATACCATTGAAATAGAGAAAGAAACACATTCGGCAGCTTTGGAAAGCCTTACACTTCACTGAAATGTAGTACTACACTCTATAACACAGTTGAGAGACAATGTTCCCTAGCTCCCGCAGTTCATAACAGTGTGTAGGAAGTTGTTTGATAAAGTAGGCAAAGCTTATACTTGGGCCAGAAGGCAGAATATAGGAAACTACATGAAAACATGAATAATTCAGTGAAAATGACTTTAAAGAGATGAGAACTTGTTTAGAACAGCTGAAAGAGAATCTCCAAGTCAGTTCTTAGTGTAGAAAAGGTAGCTAAGATAAGGGAAATCTTTAATACCAGTTAAGATCACATGAAACACTGTATGAATCCTATATTGTTTACTTAAAGGAGACTAGAGTGGTAAGTGTGTATTATATAAGGCAGAATACCATTGAAATAGAGAAAGAAACACATTCGGCAGCTTTGGAAAGCCTTACACTTCACTGAAATGTAGTACTACACTCTATAACACAGTTGAGAGACAATGTTCCCTAGCTCCCGCAGTTCATAACAGTGTGTAGGAAGTTGTTTGATAAAGTGGGCAAAGCTTATACTTGGGCCAGAAGGCAGAATATAGGAAACTACATGAAAACTTGAATAATTCAGTGAAAATGACTGTAAACAGATGAGAACTTGTTTAGAACTTATGAAAGAGAATCTCCAAGTAAGTTCTTAGTGTAGAAAAGGTAGCTAAGATAAGGGAAATACTTAATTCGAGTTAAGATAACATCAAAAACTGTATGAATCCTATATTGTTTACTTAAAGGAGACTAGAGTGGGAAATGTGTGTTATACAAGGCAGAATACCATTGAAATAGAGAAAGAAACACGTTCCGCAGCTTTGGAAAGCCTTACACTTCACTGAAGTGTAGTACTACACTCTATAACACAGTTGAGAGACAATGTTCCCTAGCTCCCGCAGTTCATAACAGTGTGTAGGAAGTTGTTTGATAAAGTAGGCAAAGCTTATACTTGGGCCAGAAGGCAGAATATAGGAAACTACATGAAAACATGAATAATTCAGTGAAAATGACTTTAAACAGATGAGAACTTGTTTAGAACAGCTGAAAGAGAATCTCCAAGTCAGTTCTTAGTGTAGAAAAGGTAGCTAAGATAAGGGAAATCTTTAATACCAGTTAAGATCACATGAAACACTGTATGAATCCTATATTGTTTACTTAAAGGAGACTAGAGTGGTAAATGTGTATTATATAAGGCAGAATACCATTGAAATAGAGAAAGAAACACATTCGGCAGCTTTGGAAAGCCTTACACTTCACTGAAATGTAGTACTACACTCTATAACACAGTTGAGAGACAATGTTCCCTAGCTCCCGCAGTTCATAACAGTGTGTAGGAAGTTGTTTGATAAAGTGGGCAAAGCTTATACTTGGGCCAGAAGGCAGAATATAGGAAACTACATGAAAACTTGAATAATTCAGTGAAAATGACTGTAAACAGATGAGAACTTGTTTAGAACTTATGAAAGAGAATCTCCAAGTAAGTTCTTAGTGTAGAAAAGGTAGCTAAGATAAGGGAAATCCTTAATTCGAGTTAAGATAACATCAAAAACTGTATGAATCCTATCTTGTTTACTTAAAAGAGACTAGAGTGGTAAATGTGTGTTATATAAGGCAGAATACCATTGAAATAGAGAAAGAAACACGTTCGGCAGCTTTGGAAAGCCTTACACTTCACTGAAATGTAGTACTACACTCTATAACACAGTTGAGAGACAATGTTCCCTAGCTCCCTCAGTTCATAACAGTGTGTAGTAAGTTGTTTGATAAAGTGGGCAAAGCTTATATTTCCGCCAGAAGGCAGAATATAGGAAACTACATGAAAACATGAATAATTCATTGAAAATGACTGTAAACAGATGAGAACTTGTTTAGAACAGCTGAAAGAGAATCTCCAAGTCAGTTCTTAGTGTAGAAAAGGTAGCTAAGATAAGGGAAATCCTTAATTCCAGTTAAGATCACATGAAACACTCTATGAATCCTATATTCTTTACTTAAAGGAGACTAGAGTGGTAAATGTGTGTTATACAAGGCAGAATACCATTGAAATAGAGAAACAAACACGTTCGGCAGCTTTGGAAAGCCTTACACTTCACTGAAATGTAGTACTACACTCTATAACACAGTTGAGAGACAATGTTCCCAAGCTGCCTCAGTTCATAACAGTGTGTAGGAAGTTGTTTGATAAAGTGGGCAAAGCTTATACTTGGGCCAGAAGGCAGAATATAGGAAACTACATGAAAACATGAATAATTCAGTGAAAATGACTGTAAACAGATGAGAACTTGTTTAGAACAGATGAAATTGATTCTCCAAGTCAGTTCTTAGTGTAGAAAAGGTAGCTAAATCCGGGAAATCCTTAATTCGAGTTAAGATCACATGAAACACTGTATGAATCCTATATTGCTTACTTAAAGGAGAATAGAGTGATAAATGTGTATTATATAAGGCAGAATACAATTGAAATAGAAAAAGAAACACGTTCGGCAGCTTTGGAAAGCCTTACACTTCACTGAAATGTAGTACTACACTCTATAACACAGTTGAGAGACAATGTTCCCTAGCTCCCTCAGATCATAACAGTGTGTAGGAAGTTGTTTGATAAAGTGGGCAAAGCTTATACTTGGGCCAGAAGGCAGAATATAGGAAACTACATGAAAACATGAATAATTCAGTGAAAATGACTGTAAACAGATGAGAACTTGTTTAGAACAGCTGAAAGAGAAACTCCAAGTCAGTTCTTAGTGTAGAAAAGGTAGCTAAGATAAGGGAAATCCTTAATACCAGTTAAGATCCCATGAAACACTGTATGAATACTATATTCTTTACTTAAAGGAGACTAGAGTGGTAAATGTGTTATACAAGGCAGAATACCATTGAAATAGAGAAAGAAACACTTTCGGGAGCTTTGGAAAGCCTTACACTTCACTGAAATGTAGTACTACACTATATACCACAGTTGAGAGACAATGTTCCCTAGCTGCCTCAGTTCATAACAGTGTGTAGGAAGTTGTTTGATAAAGTGGCCAAAGCTTATACTTGGGCCAGAAGGCAGAATATAGGAAACTACATGAAATCTTGAATAATTCAGTGGAAATGCCTGTAAACAGATGAGAACTTGTTTAGAACAGCTGAAAGAGAATCTCCAAGTCAGTTCTTAGTGTAGAAAAGGTAGCTAAGATCCGGGAAATACTTAATTCGAGTTAAGATCACATAAAACACTGTATGAATCCTATATTCTTTACTTAAAGGAAACTAGAGTGGTAAATGTGTGTTATACAAGGCAGAATACCATTGAAATAGAGAAAGAAACACTTTCGGCAGCTTTGGAAAGCCTTACACTTCACTGAAATGTAGTACTACACTCTATAACACAGTTGAGAGACTATGTTCCTAGCTACCTCAGTTCATAACAGTGTGTAGGAAGTTGTTTGATAAAGTGGGCAAAGCTTATACTTGGGCCAGAAGGCAGAATATAGGAAACTACATGAAAACATGAATAATTCATTGAAAATGACTGTAAACAGATGAGAACTTGTTTAGAACAGCTGAAAGAGAATCTCCAAGTCAGTTCTTAGTGTAGAAAAGGTAGCTAAGATAAGGGAAATCCTTAATACCAGTTAAGATCACATGAAACACTATAAGAATCCTATATTCTTTACTTAAAGGAGACTGGAGTGGGAAATGTGTGTTATACAAGGCAGAATACCATTGAAATAGAGAAAGAAACACTTTCGGCAGCTTTGGAAAGGCTTACACTTCACTGAAATGTAGTACTACACTCTATAACACAGTTGAGAGACAATGTTCCCTAGCTGCCTCAGTTCATAACAGAGTGTAGGAAGGTGTTTGATAAAGTAGGGAAAGCTTATACTTGGGCCAGAAGGCAGAATATAGGAAACTAAATGAAAACATGAATAATTCAGTGAAAATGACTGTAAACAGATGAGAACTTGTTTAGAACAGATGAAACTGATTCTCCAAGTCAGTTCTTAGTGTAGAAAAGGTAGCTAAATCCGGGAAATCCTTAATTCGAGTTAAGATAACATCAAAAACTGTATGAATCCTATATTGTTTACTTAAAAGAGACTAGAGTGGTAAATGTGTGTTATATAAGGCAGAATACCATTGAAATAGAGAAAGAAACACGTTCGGCAGCTTTGGAAAGCCTTACACTTCACTGAAATGTAGTACTACACTCTATAACACAGTTGAGAGACAATGTTCCCTAGCTCCCTCAGTTCATAACAGTGTGTAGTAAGTTGTTTGATAAAGTGGGCAAAGCTTATACTTGCGCCAGAAGGCAGAATATAGGAAACTACATGAAAACATGAATAATTCATTGAAAATGACTGTAAACAGATGAGAACTTGTTTAGAACAGCTGAAAGAGAATCTCCAAGTCAGTTCTTAGTGTAGAAAAGGTAGCTAAGATAAGGGAAATCCTTAATTCCAGTTAAGATCAAATGAAACACTCTATGAATTCTATATTCTTTACTTAAAGGAGACTAGAGTGGTAAATGTGTGTTATACAAGGCAGAATACCATTGAAATAGAGAAACAAACACGTTCGGCAGCTTTGGAAAGCCTTACACTTCACTGAAATGTAGTACTACACTCTATAACACAGTTGAGAGACAATGTTCCCAAGCTGCCTCAGTTCATAACAGTGTGTAGGAAGTTGTTTGATAAAGTGGGCAAAGCTTATACTTGGGCCAGAAGGCAGAATATAGGAAACTACATGAAAACATGAATAATTCAGTGAAAATTACTGTAAACAGATGAGAACTTGTTTAGAACAGATGAAATTGATTCTCCAAGTCAGTTCTTAGTGTAGAAAAGGTAGCTAAATCCGGGAAATTCTTAATTAGAGTTAAGATCACATGAAACACTGTATGAATCCTATATTGCTTACTTAAAGGAGAATAGAGTGATAAATGTATATTATATAAGGCAGAATACCATTGAAATAGAGAAAGAAACACGTTCGGCAGCTTTGGAAAGCCTTACACTTCACTGAAATGTAGTACTACACTCTATAACACAGTTGAGAGACAATGTTCCCTAGCTCCCGCAGTTCATAACAGTGTGTAGGAAGTTGTTTGATAAAGTAGGCAAAGCTTATACTTGGGCCAGAAGGCAGAATATAGGAAACTACATGAAAACTTGAATAATTCAGTGAAAATGACTGTAAACAGATGAGAACTTGTTTAGAACAGATGAAAGAGAATCTCCAAGTCAGTTCTTAGTGTAGAAAAGGTCGCTAAGATAAGGGAAATCCTTAATTCGAGTTAAGATAACATCAAACACTGTATGAATCCTATATTGTTTACTTAAAGAAGAGTAGAGTGGTAAATGTGTGTTATATAAGGCAGAATACCATTGAAATAGAGAAAGAAACACGTTCGGCAGCTTTGGAAATCCTTACACTTCACTGAAATGTAGTACTACACTCTATAACACAGTTGAGAGACAATGTTCCTAGCTCCCTCAGTTCATAACAGTGTGTAGGAAGTTGTTTGATAAAGTGGACAAAGCTTATACTTGGGCCAGAAGGCAGAATATAGGAAACTACATGAAAACATGAATAATTCATTGAAAATGACTGTAAACAGATGAGAACTTGTTTAGAACAGCTGAAAGAGAATCTCCAAGTCACTTCTTAGTGTAGAAAAGTAGCTAAGATAAGGGAAATACTTAATTCGAGTTAAGATGACTTGAAACACTGTAGGAGTCCTATATTCTTTACTTAAAGGAGACTAGAGTTGTAAATGTGTGTTTTACAGGCAGAATACCATTGAAATATAGAAAGAAAAACTTTCGTCAGCTTTGGAAAGCCTTACACTTCACTGAAATGTAGTACTACACTCTATAACACAGTTGAGAGACAATGTTCCCGAGCTGCCTCAGTTCATAACAGCGTGTAGGAAGTTGTTTGATAAAGTGGGCAAAGCTTATACTAGGACCAGAAGGCAGAATATAGGAAATTACATGAAAACATGGATAATTCAGAGAAAATGACTGTAAACAGATGAGAACTTGTTTAGAACAGCTCAAAGAGATTCTCCAATCAGTTCTTAGTGTAGTAAAGGTAGCTAAGATCCGGGAAATCCTTAATTCGAGTTAAGATGACATTAAACACTGTATGAATCCTATATTCTTTACTTAAAGGAGACTAGAGTAGTAAATGTGTGTTATACAAGGCAGAATACCATTGAAATAGAGAAAGAAACTCGTTTGGCAGCTTTGGAAAGCCTCACACTTCACTGAAATGTAGTACTACACTCTATAACACAGTTGAGAGACAATGTTCCCGAGCTGCCTCACTTCATAACGGTGTGTAGGAAGTTGTTTGATAAAGTGGGCAAAGCATATACTTGGAACAGAAGGCAGAATATAGGAAACTACATGAAAACATGGATAATTCAGAGAAAATGACTGTAAACAGATGAGAACTTGTTTAGAACCGCTCAAAGAGATTCTCCAAGTCAGTTCTTAGTGTAGAAAAGGTAGCTAAGATCCGGGAAATCCTTAATTCGAGTTAAGATGACATGAAACACTGTATGAATCCTATATTCTTTACTTAAAGGATACTAGAGTGGTAAATGTGTGTTATACAAGGCAGAATACCATTGAAATAGAGAAAGAAACACGTTCGGCAGCTTTGGAAAGCCTTATACTTCACTGAAATGTAGTACTACACTCTATAACACAGTTGAGAGACAATGTTCCCGAGCTGGTTCAGTTCATAACAGTGTGTAGGAAGTTGTTTGATAACGTGGGCAAAGCTTATACTTGGACCAGAAGGCAGAATATAGGAAACTACATGAAAACATGGATAATTCAGAGAAAATGACTGTAAACAGATGAGAACTTGTTTAGAACAGCTCAAAGAGATTCTCCAGTCAGTTCTTATTGTAGTAAATGTAGCTAAGATCCGGAAAATCCTTAATTCCAGTTAAGATCACATGAAACACTGTATGAATCCTATATTCTTTACTTAAAGGAGACTAGAGTGCTAAATGTGTATTATAGGAGGTAGAATACCATTGAAATAGAGAATTAAACACGTTTGGCAGCTTTGGAAAGCCTTACACTTCACTGAAATGTAGTACTACACTCTATAACACAGTTGAGAGACAATGTTCCCGAGCTGCCTCAGTTCATAACAGTGTGTAGGAAGTTGTTTGATAAAGTGGGCAAAGATTATACTTGGACCAGAAGGCAGAATATAGGAAACTACATGAAAACATGGATAATTCAGAGAAAATGACTGTAAACAGATGAGAATTTGTTCAGAACAGCTCAAAGAAATTCTCCAAGTCAGTTCTTAGTGTAGAAAAGGTAGCTAAGATACGGGAAATCCTTAATTCAAGTTAAGATCACATGAGACACTGTTGTAATCCTATATTCTTTACTTAAAGGAGACTGGAGTGGTAAATGTGTGTTTTACAAGGCAGAATACCATTGAACTAGAGAAAAAAACACGTTTGGCAGCTTTGGAAGGCCTTACACTTCACTGAAATATAGTACTACACTCTGTAACACAGTTGAGCGACAATGTTCCCGAGCTGCCTCAGTTCATAAAAGTGTGTAGGAAGTTGTTTGATAAAGTGGGCAAAGCTTATACTTGGACCAGAAGGCAGAATATAGGAAACTACATGAAAACATGGATAATTCAGAGAAAATGACTGGAAACAGATGAGAACTTGTTTAGAACAGCTGAAAGAGATTCTCCAAATCAGTTCTTAGTGTAGAAAAGGTAGCTAAGATCCGGGAAATCCTTAATTCAAGTTAAGATGACTTGAAACACTCTATGAATCCTATATTCTTACTTAAAGGAGACTAGAATGGTAAATATGTGTTATACAAGGCAGAATACCATTGAAATAGAGAAAGAAACATGTTCGGCAGCTTTGGAAAGCCTTACACTTCACTGAAATGTAGTACTACACTCTATAACACAGTTGAGAGACAATGTTCCCGAACTGCCTCAGTTCATAACAGTGTGTAGGAAGTTGTTTGATAAAGTGGGCAAAGCTTATACTTGGACAAGAAGGCAGAATATAGGAAACTAAATGAAAACATGGATAATTCAGAGAAAATGACTGGAAACAGATGAGAACTTGTTTAGAACTTCTGAAAGAGATTCTCCAAATCAGTTCTTAGTGTAGAAAAGGTAGCTAAGATCCGGGAAATCCTTAATTCGAGTTAAGATGACTTGAAACACTGTAGGAATCCTATATTCTTTACTTAAAGGAGACTGGAGTTGTAAATGTGTGTTTTACAAGGCAGAATACCATTGAAATAGAGAAAGAAACACTTTCGTCAGCTTTGGAAATCCTTACACTTCACTGAAATGTAGTACTACACTCTATAACACAGTTGAGAGACAATGTTCCTAGCTCCCTCAGTTCATAACAGTGTGTAGGAAGTTGTTTGATAAAGTGGACAAAGCTTATACTTGGGCCAGAAGGCAGAATATAGGAAACTACATGAAAACATGAATAATTCATTGAAAATGACTGTAAACAGATGAGAACTTGTTTAGAACAGCTGAAAGAGAATCTCCAAGTCACTTCTTAGTGTAGAAAAGTAGCTAAGATAAGGGAAATACTTAATTCGAGTTAAGATGACTTGAAACACTGTAGGAGTCCTATATTCTTTACTTAAAGGAGACTAGAGTTGTAAATGTGTGTTTTACAGGCAGAATACCATTGAAATATAGAAAGAAAAACTTTCGTCAGCTTTGGAAAGCCTTACACTTCACTGAAATGTAGTACTACACTCTATAACACAGTTGAGAGACAATGTTCCCGAGCTGCCTCAGTTCATAACAGCGTGTAGGAAGTTGTTTGATAAAGTGGGCAAAGCTTATACTAGGACCAGAAGGCAGAATATAGGAAATTACATGAAAACATGGATAATTCAGAGAAAATGACTGTAAACAGATGAGAACTTGTTTAGAACAGCTCAAAGAGATTCTCCAATCAGTTCTTAGTGTAGTAAAGGTAGCTAAGATCCGGGAAATCCTTAATTCGAGTTAAGATGACATTAAACACTGTATGAATCCTATATTCTTTACTTAAAGGAGACTAGAGTAGTAAATGTGTGTTATACAAGGCAGAATACCATTGAAATAGAGAAAGAAACACGTTTGGCAGCTTTGGAAAGCCTCACACTTCACTGAAATGTAGTACTACACTCTATAACACAGTTGAGAGACAATGTTCCCGAGCTGCCTCACTTCATAACGGTGTGTAGGAAGTTGTTTGATAAAGTGGGCAAAGCATATACTTGGAACAGAAGGCAGAATATAGGAAACTACATGAAAACATGGATAATTCAGAGAAAATGACTGTAAACAGATGAGAACTTGTTTAGAACCGCTCAAAGAGATTCTCCAAGTCAGTTCTTAGTGTAGAAAAGGTAGCTAAGATCCGGGAAATCCTTAATTCGAGTTAAGATGACATGAAACACTGTATGAATCCTATATTCTTTACTTAAAGGATACTAGAGTGGTAAATGTGTGTTATACAAGGCAGAATACCATTGAAATAGAGAAAGAAACACGTTCGGCAGCTTTGGAAAGCCTTATACTTCACTGAAATGTAGTACTACACTCTATAACACAGTTGAGAGACAATGTTCCCGAGCTGGTTCAGTTCATAACAGTGTGTAGGAAGTTGTTTGATAACGTGGGCAAAGCTTATACTTGGACCAGAAGGCAGAATATAGGAAACTACATGAAAACATGGATAATTCAGAGAAAATGACTGTAAACAGATGAGAACTTGTTTAGAACAGCTCAAAGAGATTCTCCAGTCAGTTCTTATTGTAGTAAATGTAGCTAAGATCCGGAAAATCCTTAATTCCAGTTAAGATCACATGAAACACTGTATGAATCCTATATTCTTTACTTAAAGGAGACTAGAGTGCTAAATGTGTATTATACGAGGTAGAATACCATTGAAATAGAGAATTAAACACGTTTGGCAGCTTTGGAAAGCCTTACACTTCACTGAAATGTAGTACTACACTCTATAACACAGTTGAGAGACAATGTTCCCGAGCTGCCTCAGTTCATAACAGTGTGTAGGAAGTTGTTTGATAAAGTGGGCAAAGATTATACTTGGACCAGAAGGCAGAATATAGGAAACTACATGAAAACATGGATAATTCAGAGAAAATGACTGTAAACAGATGAGAATTTGTTCAGAACAGCTCAAAGAAATTCTCCAAGTCAGTTCTTAGTGTAGAAAAGGTAGCTAAGATCCGGGAAATCCTTAATTCAAGTTAAGATCACATGAGACACTGTTGTAATCCTATATTCTTTACTTAAAGGAGACTGGAGTGGTAAATGTGTGTTTTACAAGGCAGAATACCATTGAACTAGAGAAAAAAACACGTTTGGCAGCTTTGGAAGGCCTTACACTTCACTGAAATATAGTACTACACTCTGTAACACAGTTGAGCGACAATGTTCCCGAGCTGCCTCAGTTCATAACAGTGTGTAGGAAGTTGTTTGATAAAGTGGGCAAAGCTTATACTTGGACCAGAAGGCAGAATATAGGAAACTACATGAAAACATGGATAATTCAGAGAAAATGACTGGAAACAGATGAGAACTTGTTTAGAACTTCTGAAAGAGATTCTCCAAATCAGTTCTTAGTGTAGAAAAGGTAGCTAAGATCCGGGAAATCCTTAATTCGAGTTAAGATGACTTGAAACACTGTAGGAATCCTATATTCTTTACTTAAAGGAGACTGGAGTTGTAAATGTGTGTTTTACAAGGCAGAATACCATTGAAATAGAGAAAGAAACACTTTCGTCAGCTTTGGAAATCCTTACACTTCACTGAAATGTAGTACTACACTCTATAACACAGTTGAGAGACAATGTTCCTAGCTCCCTCAGTTCATAACAGTGTGTAGGAAGTTGTTTGATAAAGTGGACAAAGCTTATACTTGGGCCAGAAGGCAGAATATAGGAAACTACATGAAAACATGAATAATTCATTGAAAATGACTGTAAACAGATGAGAACTTGTTTAGAACAGCTGAAAGAGAATCTCCAAGTCACTTCTTAGTGTAGAAAAGTAGCTAAGATAAGGGAAATACTTAATTCGAGTTAAGATGACTTGAAACACTGTAGGAGTCCTATATTCTTTACTTAAAGGAGACTAGAGTTGTAAATGTGTGTTTTACAGGCAGAATACCATTGAAATATAGAAAGAAAAACTTTCGTCAGCTTTGGAAAGCCTTACACTTCACTGAAATGTAGTACTACACTCTATAACACAGTTGAGAGACAATGTTCCCGAGCTGCCTCAGTTCATAACAGCCTGTAGGAAGTTGTTTGATAAAGTGGGCAAAGCTTATACTAGGACCAGAAGGCAGAATATAGGAAATTACATGAAAACATGGATAATTCAGAGAAAATGACTGTAAACAGATGAGAACTTGTTTAGAACAGCTCAAAGAGATTCTCCAATCAGTTCTTAGTGTAGTAAAGGTAGCTAAGATCCGGGAAATCCTTAATTCGAATTAAGATGACATTAAACACTGTATGAATCCTATATTCTTTACTTAAAGGAGACTAGAGTAGTAAATGTGTGTTATACAAGGAAGAATACCATTGAAATAGAGAAAGAAACACGTTTGGCAGCTTTGGAAAGCCTCACACTTCACTGAAATGTAGTACTACACTCTACAACACAGTTGAGAGACAATGTTCCCGAGCTGCCTCACTTCATAACGGTGTGTAGGAAGTTGTTTGATAAAGTGGGCAAAGCATATACTTGGAACAGAAGGCAGAATATAGGAAACTACATGAAAACATGGATAATTCAGAGAAAATGACTGTAAACAGATGAGAACTTGTTTAGAACCGCTCAAAGAGATTCTCCAAGTCAGTTCTTAGTGTAGAAAAGGTAGCTAAGATCCGGGAAATCCTTAATTCGAGTTAAGATGACATGAAACACTGTATGAATCCTATATTCTTTACTTAAAGGATACTAGAGTGGTAAATGTGTGTTATACAAGGCAGAATACCATTGAAAAAGAGAAAGAAACACGTTCGGCAGCTTTGGAAAGCCTTATACTTCACTGAAATGTAGTACTACACTCTATAACACAGTTGAGAGACAATGTTCCCGAGCTGGTTCAGTTCATAACAGTGTGTAGGAAGTTGTTTGATAACGTGGGCAAAGCTTATACTTGGACCAGAAGGCAGAATATAGGAAACTACATGAAAACATGGATAATTCAGAGAAAATGACTGTAAACAGATGAGAACTTGTTTAGAACCGCTCAAAGAGATTCTCCAAGTCAGTTCTTAGTGTAGAAAAGGTAGCTAAGATCCGGGAAATCCTTAATTCGAGTTAAGATGACATGAAACACTGTATGAATCCTATATTCTTTACTTAAAGGATACTAGAGTGGTAAATGTGTGTTATACAAGGCAGAATACCATTGAAATAGAGAAAGAAACACGTTCGGCAGCTTTGGAAAGCCTTATACTTCACTGAAATGTAGTACTACACTCTATAACACAGTTGAGAGACAATGTTCCCGAGCTGGTTCAGTTCATAACAGTGTGTAGGAAGTTGTTTGATAACGTGGGCAAAGCTTATACTTGGACCAGAAGGCAGAATATAGGAAACTACATGAAAACATGGATAATTCAGAGAAAATGACTGTAAACAGATGAGAACTTGTTTAGAACAGCTCAAAGAGATTCTCCAGTCAGTTCTTATTGTAGTAAATGTAGCTAAGATCCGGAAAATCCTTAATTCCAGTTAAGATCACATGAAACACTGTATGAATCCTATATTCTTTACTTAAAGGAGACTAGAGTGCTAAATGTGTATTATACGAGGTAGAATACCATTGAAATAGAGAATTAAACACGTTTGGCAGCTTTGGAAAGCCTTACACTTCACTGAAATGTAGTACTACACTCTATAACACAGTTGAGAGACAATGTTCCCGAGCTGCCTCAGTTCATAACAGTGTGTAGGAAGTTGTTTGATAAAGTGGGCAAAGATTATACTTGGACCAGAAGGCAGAATATAGGAAACTACATGAAAACATGGATAATTCAGAGAAAATGACTGTAAACAGATGAGAATTTGTTCAGAACAGCTCAAAGAAATTCTCCAAGTCAGTTCTTAGTGTAGAAAAGGTAGCTAAGATCCGGGAAATCCTTAATTCAAGTTAAGATCACATGAGACACTGTTGTAATCCTATATTCTTTACTTAAAGGAGACTGGAGTGGTAAATGTGTGTTTTACAAGGCAGAATACCATTGAACTAGAGAAAAAAACACGTTTGGCAGCTTTGGAAGGCCTTACACTTCACTGAAATATAGTACTACACTCTGTAACACAGTTGAGCGACAATGTTCCCGAGCTGCCTCAGTTCATAACAGTGTGTAGGAAGTTGTTTGATAAAGTGGGCAAAGCTTATACTTGGACCAGAAGGCAGAATATAGGAAACTACATGAAAACATGGATAATTCAGAGAAAATGACTGGAAACAGATGAGAACTTGTTTAGAACTTCTGAAAGAGATTCTCCAAATCAGTTCTTAGTGTAGAAAAGGTAGCTAAGATCCGGGAAATCCTTAATTCGAGTTAAGATGACTTGAAACACTGTAGGAATCCTATATTCTTTACTTAAAGGAGACTGGAGTTGTAAATGTGTGTTTTACAAGGCAGAATACCATTGAAATAGAGAAAGAAACACTTTCGTCAGCTTTGGAAATCCTTACACTTCACTGAAATGTAGTACTACACTCTATAACACAGTTGAGAGACAATGTTCCTAGCTCCCTCAGTTCATAACAGTGTGTAGGAAGTTGTTTGATAAAGTGGACAAAGCTTATACTTGGGCCAGAAGGCAGAATATAGGAAACTACATGAAAACATGAATAATTCATTGAAAATGACTGTAAACAGATGAGAACTTGTTTAGAACAGCTGAAAGAGAATCTCCAAGTCACTTCTTAGTGTAGAAAAGTAGCTAAGATAAGGGAAATACTTAATTCGAGTTAAGATGACTTGAAACACTGTAGGAGTCCTATATTCTTTACTTAAAGGAGACTAGAGTTGTAAATGTGTGTTTTACAGGCAGAATACCATTGAAATATAGAAAGAAAAACTTTCGTCAGCTTTGGAAAGCCTTACACTTCACTGAAATGTAGTACTACACTCTATAACACAGTTGAGAGACAATGTTCCCGAGCTGCCTCAGTTCATAACAGCCTGTAGGAAGTTGTTTGATAAAGTGGGCAAAGCTTATACTAGGACCAGAAGGCAGAATATAGGAAATTACATGAAAACATGGATAATTCAGAGAAAATGACTGTAAACAGATGAGAACTTGTTTAGAACAGCTCAAAGAGATTCTCCAATCAGTTCTTAGTGTAGTAAAGGTAGCTAAGATCCGGGAAATCCTTAATTCGAATTAAGATGACATTAAACACTGTATGAATCCTATATTCTTTACTTAAAGGAGACTAGAGTAGTAAATGTGTGTTATACAAGGAAGAATACCATTGAAATAGAGAAAGAAACACGTTTGGCAGCTTTGGAAAGCCTCACACTTCACTGAAATGTAGTACTACACTCTACAACACAGTTGAGAGACAATGTTCCCGAGCTGCCTCACTTCATAACGGTGTGTAGGAAGTTCTTTGATAAAGTGGGCAAAGCATATACTTGGAACAGAAGGCAGAATATAGGAAACTACATGAAAACATGGATAATTCAGAGAAAATGACTGTAAACAGATGAGAACTTGTTTAGAACCGCTCAAAGAGATTCTCCAAGTCAGTTCTTAGTGTAGAAAAGGTAGCTAAGATCCGTGAAATCCTTAATTCGAGTTAAGATGACATGAAACACTGTATGAATCCTATATTCTTTACTTAAAGGATACTAGAGTGGTAAATGTGTGTTATACAAGGCAGAATACCATTGAAATAGAGAAAGAAACACGTTCGGCAGCTTTGGAAAGCCTTATACTTCACTGAAATGTAGTACTACACTCTATAACACAGTTGAGAGACAATGTTCCCGAGCTGGTTCAGTTCATAACAGTGTGTAGGAAGTTGTTTGATAACGTGGGCAAAGCTTATACTTGGACCAGAAGGCAGAATATAGGAAACTACATGAAAACATGGATAATTCAGAGAAAATGACTGTAAACAGATGAGAACTTGTTTAGAACAGCTCAAAGAGATTCTCCAGTCAGTTCTTATTGTAGTAAATGTAGCTAAGATCCGGAAAATCCTTAATTCCAGTTAAGATCACATGAAACACTGTATGAATCCTATATTCTTTACTTAAAGGAGACTAGAGTGCTAAATGTGTATTATACGAGGTAGAATACCATTGAAATAGAGAATTAAACACGTTTGGCAGCTTTGGAAAGCCTTACACTTCACTGAAATGTAGTACTACACTCTATAACACAGTTGAGAGACAATGTTCCCGAGCTGCCTCAGTTCATAACAGTGTGTAGGAAGTTGTTTGATAAAGTGGGCAAAGATTATACTTGGACCAGAAGGCAGAATATAGGAAACTACATGAAAACATGGATAATTCAGAGAAAATGACTGTAAACAGATGAGAATTTGTTCAGAACAGCTCAAAGAAATTCTCCAAGTCAGTTCTTAGTGTAGAAAAGGTAGCTAAGATCCGGGAAATCCTTAATTCAAGTTAAGATCACATGAGACACTGTTGTAATCCTATATTCTTTACTTAAAGGAGACTGGAGTGGTAAATGTGTGTTTTACAAGGCAGAATACCATTGAACTAGAGAAAAAAACACGTTTGGCAGCTTTGGAAGGCCTTACACTTCACTGAAATATAGTACTACACTCTGTAACACAGTTGAGCGACAATGTTCCCGAGCTGCCTCAGTTCATAACAGTGTGTAGGAAGTTGTTTGATAAAGTGGGCAAAGCTTATACTTGGACCAGAAGGCAGAATATAGGAAACTACATGAAAACATGGATAATTCAGAGAAAATGACTGGAAACAGATGAGAACTTGTTTAGAACAGCTGAAAGAGATTCTCCAAATCAGTTCTTAGTGTAGAAAAGGTAGCTAAGATCCGGGAAATCCTTAATTCAAGTTAAGATGACTTGAAACACTCTATGAATCCTATATTCTTACTTAAAGGAGACTAGAATGGTAAATATGTGTTATACAAGGCAGAATACCATTGAAATAGAGAAAGAAACATGTTCGGCAGCTTTGGAAAGCCTTACACTTCACTGAAATGTAGTACTACACTCTATAACACAGTTGAGAGACAATGTTCCCGAACTGCCTCAGTTCATAACAGTGTGTAGGAAGTTGTTTGATAAAGTGGGCAAAGCTTATACTTGGACAAGAAGGCAGAATATAGGAAACTAAATGAAAACATGGATAATTCAGAGAAAATGACTGGAAACAGATGAGAACTTGTTTAGAACTTCTGAAAGAGATTCTCCAAATCAGTTCTTAGTGTAGAAAAGGTAGCTAAGATCCGGGAAATCCTTAATTCGAGTTAAGATGACTTGAAACACTGTAGGAATCCTATATTCTTTACTTAAAGGAGACTGGAGTTGTAAATGTGTGTTTTACAAGGCAGAATACCATTGAAATAGAGAAAGAAACACTTTCGTCAGCTTTGGAAAGCCTTACACTTCACTGAAATATAGTACTACACTCTGTAACACAGTTGAGAGGCAATGTTCCCGAGCTGCCTCAGTTCATAACAGTGTGTAGGAGGTTGTTTGATAAAGTGGGAAAAGCTTATACTTGGACCAGAAGGCAGAATATAGGAAACTACATGAAAACATGGATAATTCAGAGAAAATGACTGTAAACAGATGAGAACTTGTTTAGAACAGCTCAAAGAGATTCTCCAATCAGTTCTTAGTGTAGTAAAAGTAGCTAAGATCCAGGAAATCCTTAATTCGAGTTAAGATGACATGAAACACTGTATGAATGCTATATTCTTTACTTAAAGGAGAATAGAGTGGTAAATGTGTGTTATACAAGGCAGAATACCATTGAAATAGAGAAAGAAACACATTCGGCATCTTTGGAAAGCCTTACACTTCACTGAAATGTAGTACTACACTCTATAACACAGTTGAGAGACAATGTTCCCGAGCTGGTTCAGTTCATAACAGTGCGTAGCAAGTTGTTTGATAAAGTGGGCAAAGCTTATACTAGGACCAGAAGGCAGAATATAGGAAACTACATGAAAACATGGATAATTCAGAGAAAATGACTGTAAACAGATGAGAACTTGTTTAGAACAGCTCAATGAGATTCTCCAAGTCAGTTCTTAGTGTAGAAAAGGTAGCTAAGATCCAGGAAATCCTTAATTCGAGTTAAGATGACATGAAACACTGTATGAATCCTATATTCTTTACTTAAAAGAGACTAGAGTGGTAAATGTGTGTTATACAAGGCAGAATACCATTGAAATAGAGAAAGAAACACTTTCGGCAGCTTTGGAAAGCCTTACACTTCACTGAAATGTAGTACTACACTCTATAACACAGTTGAGAGACAATGTTCCCGAGCTGCCTCAGTTCATAACAGTGTGTAGCAAGTTGTTTGATAAAGTGGGCAAAGCTTATACTCGGACCAGAAGGCAGACAATAGGAAACTACATGAAAACATGGATAATTCAGAGAAATTGACTGGAAACAGATGAGAACTTGTTTAGAACAGCTGAAAGAGATTCTCCAAATCAGTTCTTAGTGTAGAAAAGGTAGCTAAGATCCAGGAAATACTTAATTCAAGTTAAGATGACTTGAAACACTGTATGAATCCTATATTCTTTACTTAAAGGTGACTGGAGTGGTAAATGTGTGTTTCACAAGGCAGAATACCATTGAAATAGAGAAAGAAACTCGTTCGGCAGCTTTGGAAAGCGTTACACTTCACTGAAATGTAGTACTACACTCTATAACACAGTTGAGAGACAATGTTCCCGAGCTGCCTCAGTTCATAACAGTGTGTAGGAAGTTGTTTGATAAAGTGGGCAAAGCTTACACTAGGACCAGAAGGCAAAATATAGAAAACTACATGAAAACATGGATAATTCAGAGACAATAACTGTAAACAGATGAGAACTTGTTTAGAACAGCTGAAAGAGATTCTCCAAGTCAGTTCTTAGTGTAGAAAAGGTAGCTAAAATCCGGGAAATCCTTAATTCGAGTTAAGATCACATGAAACACTGTATAAATCCTATTTTCTTTACTTAAAGGAGACTAGAGTGGTAAATGTGTGTTATACAAGGCAGAATACCATTGAAACAGAGAAAGAAACACGTTCGGCAGCTTTGGAAAGCCTTACACTTCACTGAAATGTAGTACTACACTCTCTAACACAGTTGAGAGGCAATGTTCCCGAGCTGCCTCAGTTCATAACAGTGTGCAGGAAGTTGTTTGATAAAGTGGGCAAAGCTTATACTTGGACCAGAGGGCAGAATATAGGAAACTACATGAAAACATGGATAATTCAGAGACAATAACTGTAAACAGATGAGAACTTGTTTAAAACAGCTCAAAGAGATTCTCCAAGTCAGTTCTTAGTGTAGAAAAAGTAGCTAAAATCCGGGAAATCCTTAATTCGAGTTAAGATCACATGAAACACTGTATAAATCCTATTTTCTTTACTTAAAGGAGACTAGAGTGGTAAATGTGTGTTTTACAAGGCAGAATACCATTGAAATAGAGAAAAAAACACGTTTGGTAGCTTTGGAAGGCCTTACACTTCACTGAAATATAGTACTACACTCTGTAACACAGTTGAGCGACAATGTTCCCGAGCTGCCTCAGTTCATAACAGTGTGTAGGAAGTTGTTTGCTAAAGTGGGCAAAGCTTAAACTTGGACCAGAAGGCAGAATATAGGAAACTACATGAAAACATGGATAATTCAGAGAAAATGACTGGAAACAGATGAGAACTTGTTTAAAACAGCTGAAAGAGATTCTCCAAATCAGTTCTTAGTGTAGAAAAGGTAGCTAAGATCCGGGAAATCCTTAATTCAAGTTAAGATGACTTGAAACACTGTAGGAATCCTATATTCTTTACTTAAAGGAGACTGGAGTTGTAAATGTGTGTTTTACAAGGCAGAATACCATTGAAATAGAGAAAGAAACACTTTCGTCAGCTTTGGAAAGCCTTACACTTCACTGAAATATAGTACTACACTCTGTAACACAGTTGAGAGGCAATGTTCCCGAGCTGCCTCAGTTCATAACAGTGTGTAGGAGGTTGTTTGATAAAGTGGGCAAAGCTTATACTTGGACCAGAAGGCAGAATATAGGAAACTACATGAAAACATGGATAATTCAGAGAAAATGACTGTAAACAGATGAGATCTTGTTTAGAACAGCTCAAAGAGATTCTCCAATCAGTTCTTAGTGTAGTAAAAGTAGCTAAGATCCAGGAAATCCTTAATTCGAGTTAAGATGACATGAAACACTGTATGAATCCTATATTCTTTACTTAAAGGAGAACAGAGTGGTAAATGTGTGTTATACAAGGCAGAATACCATTGAAATAGAGAAAGAAACACATTCGGCATCTTTGGAAAGCCTTACACTTCACTGAAATGTAGTACTACACTCTATAACACAGTTGAGAGACAATGTTCCCGAGCTGCCTCAGTTCAGAACAGTGTGTAGGAAGTTGTTTGATAAAGTGGGCAAAGCTTATACTATGACCAGAAGGCAGAATATAGGAAACTACATGAAAACATGGATAATTCAGAGAAAATGACTGTAAACAGATGAGAACTTGTTTAGAACAGCTCAGTGAGATTCTCCAAGTCAGTTCTTAGTGTAGAAAAGGTAGCTAGGATCCAGGAAATCCTTAATTCGAGTTAAGATGACATGAAACACTGTATGAATCCTATATTCTTTACTTAAAAGAGACTAGAGTGGTAAATGTGTGTTACACAAGGCAGAATACCATTGAAATAGAGAAAGAAACACTTTCGGCAGCTTTGGAAAGCCTTACACTTCACTGAAATGTAGTACTACACTTTATAACACAGTTGAGAGACAATGTTCCCGAGCTGCCTCAGTTCATAACAGTGTGTAGCAAGTTGTTTGATAAAGTGGGAAAAGCTTATACTCGGACCAGAAGGCAGAATATAGGAAACTACATGAAAACATGGATAATTCAGAGAAATTGACTGGAAACAGATGAGAACTTGTTTAGAACAGCTGAAAGAGATTCTCCAAATCAGTTCTTAGTGTAGAAAAGGTAGCTAAGATCCAGGAAAAACTTAATTCAAGTTAAGATGACTTGAAACACTGTATGAATCCTATATTCTTTACTTAAAGGTGACTGGAGTGGTAATGTGTGTTTCACAAGGCAGAATACCATTGAAATAGAGAAAGAAACTCGTTCGGCAGCTTTGGAAAGCCTTACACTTCACTGAAATGTAGTACTACACTCTATAACACAGTTGAGAGACAATGTTCCCGAGCTGCCTCAGTTCATAACAGTGTGTAGGAAGTTGTTTGATAAAGTGGGCAAAGCTTACACTAGGACCAGAAGGCAGAATATAGAAAACTACATGAAAACATGGATAATTCAGAGACAATAACTGTAAACAGATGAGAACTTGTTTAGAACAGCTCAAAGAGATTCTCCAAGTCAGTTCTTAGTGTAGAAAAGGTAGCTAAAATCCGGGAAATCCTTAATTCGAGTTAAGATCACATGAAACACTGTATAAATCCTATTTTCTTTACTTAAAGGAGACTAGAGTGGTAAATGTGTGTTTTACAAGGCAGAATACCATTGAAATAGAGAAAAAAACACCTTTGGCAGCTTTGGAAGGCCTTACACTTCACTGAAATATAGTACTACACTCTGTAACACAGTTGAGCGACAATGTTCCCGAGCTGCCTCAGTTCATAACAGTGTGTAGGAAGTTGTTTGATAAAGTGGGCAAAGCTTAAACTTGGACCAGAAGGCAGAATATAGGAAACTACATGAAAACATGGATAATTCAGAGAAAATGACTGGAAACAGATGAGAACTTGTTTAAAACAGCTGAAAGAGATTCTCCAAATCAGTTCTTAGTGTAGAAAAGGTAGCTAAGATCCGGGAAATCCTTAATTCAAGTTAAGATGACTTGAAACACTGTAGGAATCCTATATTCTTTACTTAAAGGAGACTGGAGTTGTAAATGTGTGTTTTACAAGGCAGAATACCATTGAAATAGAGAAAGAAACACTTTCGTCAGCTTTGGAAAGCCTTACACTTCACTGAAATATAGTACTACACTCTGTAACACAGTTGAGAGGCAATGTTCCCGAGCTGCCTCAGTTCATAACAGTGTGTAGGAGGTTGTTTGATAAAGTGGGCAAAGCTTATACTTGGGCCAGAAGGCAGAATATAGGAAACTACATGAAAACATGAATAATTCAGTGAAAATGACTGTAAACAGATAAGAACTTGTTTAGAACAGCTGAAAGAGAATCTCCAAGTCAGTTCTTAGTGTAGAAAAGGTAGCTAAGATAAGGGAAATCCTTAATACCAGTTAAGATCACATGAAACACTATATGAATCCTATATTCTTTACTTAAAGGAGACTAGAGCGGGAAATGTGTGTTATACAAGGCAGAATACCATTGAAATAGAGAAAGAAACACTTTCAGCAGCTTTGGAAAGCCTTACATTTCACTGAAATGTAGTACAACACTCTATAACACAGTTGAGACACAATGTTCCGTAGCTGCCTCAGTTCATAACAGAGTGTAGGAAGGTGTTTGATAAAGTAGGCAAAGCTTATACTTGGGCCAGAAGGCAGAATATTGGAAACGACATGAAAATATGAATAATTCAGTGAAAATGACTGTAAACAGATGAGAACTTGTTTATAACAGCTTAAAGAGAATCTCCAAGTCAGTTCTTAGTGTAGAAAAGGTAGCTAAGATAAGGAAAATCCTTAATTCGAGTTAAGATAACATCAAACACTGTATGAATCCTATATTCATTACTTAAAGGAGACTAGAGTGGTAAATGTGTGTTATACAAGGCAGAATACCATTGAAATAGAGAAAGAAACAGGTTCGGCAGCTTTGGAAAGCCTTACACTTCACTGAAATGTAGTACTACACTCTATAACACAGTTGAGAGACAATGTTCCCGAGCTGCCTCAATTCATAACAGTGTGTAGCAAGTTGTTTGATAAAGTGGGCAAAGCTTATACTCGGACCAGAAGGCAGACTATAGGAAACTACATGAAAACATGGATAATTCAGAGAAATTGACTGGAAACAGATGAGAACTTGTTTAGAACAGCTGAAAGAGATTCTCCAAATCAGTTCTTAGTGTAGAAAAGGTAGCTAAGATCCAGGAAATACTTAATTCAAGTTAAGATGACTTGAAACACTGTATGAATCCTATATTCTTTACTTAAAGGTGACTGGAGTGGTAAATGTGTGTTTCACAAGGCAGAATACCATTGAAATAGAGAAAGAAACTCGTTTGGCAGCTTTGGAAAGCGTTACACTTCACTGAAATGTAGTACTACACTCTATAACACAGTTGAGAGACAATGTTCCCGAGCTGCCTCAGTTCATAACAGTGTGTAGGAAGTTGTTTGATAAAGTGGGCAAAGCTTACACTAGGACCAGAAGGCAAAATATAGAAAACTACATGAAAACATGGATAATTCAGAGACAATAACTGTAAACAGATGAGAACTTGTTTAGAACAGCTCAATGAGATTCTCCAAGTCAGTTCTTAGTGTAGAAAAGGTAGCTAAGATCCAGGAAATCCTTCATTCGAGTTAAGATGACATGAAACACTGTATGAATCCTATATTCTTTACTTAAAAGAGACTAGAGTGGTAAATGTGTGTTTTACAAGGCAGAATACCATTGAAATAGAGAAAAAAACACGTTTGGTAGCTTTGGAAGGCCTTACACTTCACTGAAATATAGTACTACACTCTGTAACACAGTTGAGCGACAATGTTCCCGAGCTGCCTCAGTTCATAACAGTGTGTAGGAAGTTGTTTGATAAAGTGGGCAAAGCTTAAACTTGGACCAGAAGGCAGAATATAGGAAACTACATGAAAACATGGATAATTCAGAGAAAATGACTGGAAACAGATGAGAACTTGTTTAAAACAGCTGAAAGAGATTCTCCAAATCAGTTCTTAGTGTAGAAAAGGTAGCTAAGATCCGGGAAATCCTTAATTCAAGTTAAGATGACTTGAAACACTGTAGGAATCCTATATTCTTTACTTAAAGGAGACTGGAGTTGTAAATGTGTGTTTTACAAGGCAGAATACCATTGAAATAGAGAAAGAAACACTTTCGTCAGCTTTGGAAAGCCTTACACTTCACTGAAATATAGTACTACACTCTGTAACACAGTTGAGAGGCAATGTTCCCGAGCTGCCTCAGTTCATAACAGTGTGTAGGAGGTTGTTTGATAAAGTGGGCAAAGCTTATACTTGGACCAGAAGGCAGAATATAGGAAACTACATGAAAACATGGATAATTCAGAGAAAATGACTGTAAACAGATGAGATCTTGTTTAGAACAGCTCAAAGAGATTCTCCAATCAGTTCTTAGTGTAGTAAAAGTAGCTAAGATCCAGGAAATCCTTAATTCGAGTTAAGATGACATGAAACACTGTATGAATCCTATATTCTTTACTTAAAGGAGAACAGAGTGGTAAATGTGTGTTATACAAGGCAGAATACCATTGAAATAGAGAAAGAAACACATTCGGCATCTTTGGAAAGCCTTACACTTCACTGAAATGTAGTACTACACTCTATAACACAGTTGAGAGACAATGTTCCCGAGCTGCCTCAGTTCAGAACAGTGTGTAGGAAGTTGTTTGATAAAGTGGGCAAAGCTTATACTATGACCAGAAGGCAGAATATAGGAAACTACATGAAAACATGGATAATTCAGAGAAAATGACTGTAAACAGATGAGAACTTGTTTAGAACAGCTCAGTGAGATTCTCCAAGTCAGTTCTTAGTGTAGAAAAGGTAGCTAGGATCCAGGAAATCCTTAATTCGAGTTAAGATGACATGAAACACTGTATGAATCCTATATTCTTTACTTAAAAGAGACTAGAGTGGTAAATGTGTGTTACACAAGGCAGAATACCATTGAAATAGAGAAAGAAACACTTTCGGCAGCTTTGGAAAGCCTTACACTTCACTGAAATGTAGTACTACACTTTATAACACAGTTGAGAGACAATGTTCCCGAGCTGCCTCAGTTCATAACAGTGTGTAGCAAGTTGTTTGATAAAGTGGGAAAAGCTTATACTCGGACCAGAAGGCAGAATATAGGAAACTACATGAAAACATGGATAATTCAGAGAAATTGACTGGAAACAGATGAGAACTTGTTTAGAACAGCTGAAAGAGATTCTCCAAATCAGTTCTTAGTGTAGAAAAGGTAGCAAAGATCCAGGAAAAACTTAATTCAAGTTAAGATGACTTGAAACACTGTATGAATCCTATATTCTTTACTTAAAGGTGACTGGAGTGGTAATGTGTGTTTCACAAGGCAGAATACCATTGAAATAGAGAAAGAAACTCGTTCGGCAGCTTTGGAAAGCCTTACACTTCACTGAAATGTAGTACTACACTCTATAACACAGTTGAGAGACAATGTTCCCGAGCTGCCTCAGTTCATAACAGTGTGTAGGAAGTTGTTTGATAAAGTGGGCAAAGCTTACACTAGGACCAGAAGGCAGAATATAGAAAACTACATGAAAACATGGATAATTCAGAGACAATAACTGTAAACAGATGAGAACTTGTTTAGAACAGCTCAAAGAGATTCTCCAAGTCAGTTCTTAGTGTAGAAAAGGTAGCTAAAATCCGGGAAATCCTTAATTCGAGTTAAGATCACATGAAACACTGTATAAATCCTATTTTCTTTACTTAAAGGAGACTAGAGTGGTAAATGTGTGTTTTACAAGGCAGAATACCATTGAAATAGAGAAAAAAACACGTTTGGCAGCTTTGGAAGGCCTTACACTTCACTGAAATATAGTACTACACTCTGTAACACAGTTGAGCGACAATGTTCCCGAGCTGCCTCAGTTCATAACAGTGTGTAGGAAGTTGTTTGATAAAGTGGGCAAAGCTTAAACTTGGACCAGAAGGCAGAATATAGGAAACTACATGAAAACATGGATAATTCAGAGAAAATGACTGGAAACAGATGAGAACTTGTTTAGAACAGCTCAGTGAGATTCTCCAAGTCAGTTCTTAGTGTAGAAAAGGTAGCTAGGATCCAGGAAATCCTTAATTCGAGTTAAGATGACATGAAACACTGTATGAATCCTATATTCTTTACTTAAAAGAGACTAGAGTGGTAAATGTGTGTTACACAAGGCAGAATACCATTGAAATAGAGAAAGAAACACTTTCGGCAGCTTTGGAAAGCCTTACACTTCACTGAAATGTAGTACTACACTTTATAACACAGTTGAGAGACAATGTTCCCGAGCTGCCTCAGTTCATAACAGTGTGTAGCAAGTTGTTTGATAAAGTGGGAAAAGCTTATACTCGGACCAGAAGGCAGAATATAGGAAACTACATGAAAACATGGATAATTCAGAGAAATTGACTGGAAACAGATGAGAACTTGTTTAGAACAGCTGAAAGAGATTCTCCAAATCAGTTCTTAGTGTAGAAAAGGTAGCTAAGATCCAGGAAAAACTTAATTCAAGTTAAGATGACTTGAAACACTGTATGAATCCTATATTCTTTACTTAAAGGTGACTGGAGTGGTAATGTGTGTTTCACAAGGCAGAATACCATTGAAATAGAGAAAGAAACTCGTTCGGCAGCTTTGGAAAGCCTTACACTTCACTGAAATGTAGTACTACACTCTATAACACAGTTGAGAGACAATGTTCCCGAGCTGCCTCAGTTCATAACAGTGTGTAGGAAGTTGTTTGATAAAGTGGGCAAAGCTTACACTAGGACCAGAAGGCAGAATATAGAAAACTACATGAAAACATGGATAATTCAGAGACAATAACTGTAAACAGATGAGAACTTGTTTAGAACAGCTCAAAGAGATTCTCCAAGTCAGTTCTTAGTGTAGAAAAGGTAGCTAAAATCCGGGAAATCCTTAATTCGAGTTAAGATCACATGAAACACTGTATAAATCCTATTTTCTTTACTTAAAGGAGACTAGAGTGGTAAATGTGTGTTTTACAAGGCAGAATACCATTGAAATAGAGAAAAAAACACGTTTGGCAGCTTTGGAAGGCCTTACACTTCACTGAAATATAGTACTACACTCTGTAACACAGTTGAGCGACAATGTTCCCGAGCTGCCTCAGTTCATAACAGTGTGTAGGAAGTTGTTTGATAAAGTGGGCAAAGCTTAAACTTGGACCAGAAGGCAGAATATAGGAAACTACATGAAAACATGGATAATTCAGAGAAAATGACTGGAAACAGATGAGAACTTGTTTAAAACAGCTGAAAGAGATTCTCCAAATCAGTTCTTAGTGTAGAAAAGGTAGCTAAGATCCGGGAAATCCTTAATTCAAGTTAAGATGACTTGAAACACTGTAGGAATCCTATATTCTTTACTTAAAGGAGACTGGAGTTGTAAATGTGTGTTTTACAAGGCAGAATACCATTGAAATAGAGAAAGAAACACTTTCGTCAGCTTTGGAAAGCCTTACACTTCACTGAAATATAGTACTACACTCTGTAACACAGTTGAGAGGCAATGTTCCCGAGCTGCCTCAGTTCATAACAGTGTGTAGGAGGTTGTTTGATAAAGTGGGCAAAGCTTATACTTGGGCCAGAAGGCAGAATATAGGAAACTACATGAAAACATGAATAATTCAGTGAAAATGACTGTAAACAGATAAGAACTTGTTTAGAACAGCTGAAAGAGAATCTCCAAGTCAGTTCTTAGTGTAGAAAAGGTAGCTAAGATAAGGGAAATCCTTAATACCAGTTAAGATCACATGAAACACTATATGAATCCTATATTCTTTACTTAAAGGAGACTAGAGCGGGAAATGTGTGTTATACAAGGCAGAATACCATTGAAATAGAGAAAGAAACACTTTCAGCAGCTTTGGAAAGCCTTACATTTCACTGAAATGTAGTACAACACTCTATAACACAGTTGAGACACAATGTTCCGTAGCTGCCTCAGTTCATAACAGAGTGTAGGAAGGTGTTTGATAAAGTAGGCAAAGCTTATACTTGGGCCAGAAGGCAGAATATTGGAAACGACATGAAAATATGAATAATTCAGTGAAAATGACTGTAAACAGATGAGAACTTGTTTATAACAGCTTAAAGAGAATCTCCAAGTCAGTTCTTAGTGTAGAAAAGGTAGCTAAGATAAGGAAAATCCTTAATTCGAGTTAAGATAACATCAAACACTGTATGAATCCTATATTCATTACTTAAAGGAGACTAGAGTGGTAAATGTGTGTTATACAAGGCAGAATACCATTGAAATAGAGAAAGAAACAGGTTCGGCAGCTTTGGAAAGCCTTACACTTCACTGAAATGTAGTACTACACTCTATAACACAGTGGAGAGACAATGTTCCCGAGCTGCCTCAATTCATAACAGTGTGTAGCAAGTTGTTTGATAAAGTGGGCAAAGCTTATACTCGGACCAGAAGGCAGACTATAGGAAACTACATGAAAACATGGATAATTCAGAGAAATTGACTGGAAACAGATGAGAACTTGTTTAGAACAGCTGAAAGAGATTCTCCAAATCAGTTCTTAGTGTAGAAAAGGTAGCTAAGATCCAGGAAATACTTAATTCAAGTTAAGATGACTTGAAACACTGTATGAATCCTATATTCTTTACTTAAAGGTGACTGGAGTGGTAAATGTGTGTTTCACAAGGCAGAATACCATTGAAATAGAGAAAGAAACTCGTTCGGCAGCTTTGGAAAGCGTTACACTTCACTGAAATGTAGTACTACACTCTATAACACAGTTGAGAGACAATGTTCCCGAGCTGCCTCAGTTCATAACAGTGTGTAGGAAGTTGTTTGATAAAGTGGGCAAAGCTTACACTAGGACCAGAAGGCAAAATATAGAAAACTACATGAAAACATGGATAATTCAGAGACAATAACTGTAAACAGATGAGAACTTGTTTAGAACAGCTCAATGAGATTCTCCAAGTCAGTTCTTAGTGTAGAAAAGGTAGCTAAGATCCAGGAAATCCTTAATTCGAGTTAAGATGACATGAAACACTGTATGAATCCTATATTCTTTACTTAAAAGAGACTAGAGTGGTAAATGTGTGTTACACAAGGCAGAATACCATTGAAATAGAGAAAGAAACACTTTCGGCAGCTTTGGAAAGCCTTACACTTCACTGAAATGTAGTACTACATTCTATAACACAGTTGAGAGACAATGTTCCCGAGCTGCCTCAGTTCATAAAAGTGTGTAGCAAGTTGTTTGATAAAGTGGGCAAAGCTTATACTCGGACCAGAAGGCAGAATATAGGAAACTACATGAAAACATGGATAATTCAGAGAAATTGACTGGAAACAGATGAGAACTTCTTTAGAACAGCTGAAAGAGATTCTCCAAATCAGTTCTTAGTGTAGAAAAGGTAGCTAAGATCCAGGAAATACTTAATTCAAGTTAAGATGACTTGAAACACTGTATGAATCCTATATTCTTTACTTAAAGGTGACTGGAGTGGTAAATGTGTGTTTCACAAGGCAGAATACCATTGAAATAGAGAAAGAAACTCGTTCGGCAGCTTTGGAAAGCCTTACACTTCACTGAAATGTAGTACTACACTCTATAACACAGTTGAGAGACAATGTTCCCGAGCTGCCTCAGTTCATAACAGTGTGTAGGAAGTTGTTTGATAAAGTGGGCAAAGCTTACACTAGGACCAGAAGGCAGAATATAGAAAACTACATGAAAACATGGATAATTCAGAGACAATAACTGTAAACAGATGAGAACTTGTTTAGAACAGCTCAAAGAGATTCTCCAAGTCAGTTCTTAGTGTAGAAAAGGTAGCTAAAATCCGGGAAATCCTTAATTCGAGTTAAGATCACATGAAACACTGTATAAATCCTATTTTCTTTTCTTAAAGGAGACTAGAGTGGTAAATGTGTGTTTTACAAGGCAGAATACCATTGAAATAGAGAAAAAAACACGTTTGGCAGCTTTGGAAGGCCTTACACTTCACTGAAATATAGTACTACACTCTGTAACACAGTTGAGCGACAATGTTCCCGAGCTGCCTCAGTTCATAACAGTGTGTAGGAAGTTGTTTGATAAAGTGGGCAAAGCTTAAACTTGGACCAGAAGGCAGAATATAGGAAACTACATGAAAACATGGATAATTCAGAGAAAATGACTGGAAACAGATGAGAACTTGTTTAAAACAGCTGAAAGAGATTCTCCAAATCAGTTCTTAGTGTAGAAAAGGTAGCTAAGATCCGGGAAATCCTTAATTCAAGTTAAGATGACTTGAAACACTGTAGGAATCCTCTATTCTTTACTTAAAGGAGACTGGAGTTGTAAATGTGTGTTTTACAAGGCAGAATACCATTGAAATAGAGAAAGAAACACTTTCGTCAGCTTTGGAAAGCCTTACACTTCACTGAAATATAGTACTACACTCTGTAACACAGTTGAGAGGCAATGTTCCCGAGCTGCCTCAGTTTATAACAGTGTGTAGGAGGTTGTTTGATAAAGTGGGCAAAGCTTATACTTGGTCCAGAAGGCAGAATATAGGAAACTACATGAAAACATGGATAATTCAGAGAAAATGACTGTAAACAGATGAGATCTTGTTTAGAACAGCTCAAAGAGATTCTCCAATCAGTTCTTAGTGTAGTAAAAGTAGCTAAGATCCAGGAAATCCTTAATTCAAGTTAAGATGACATGAAACACTGTATGAATCCTATATTCTTTACTTAAAGGAGAATAGAGTGGTAAATGTGTGTTATACAAGGCAGAATACCATTGAAATAGAGAAAGAAACACATTCGGCATCTTTGGAAAGCCTTACACTTCACTGAAATGTAGTACTACACTCTATAACACAGTTGAGAGACAATGTTCCCGAGCTGCCTCAGTTCATAACAGTGTGTAGGAAGTTGTTTGATAAAGTGGGCAAAGCTTACACTAGGACCAGAAGGCAGAATATAGAAAACTACATGAAAACATGGATAATTCAGAGACAATAACTGTAAACAGATGAGAACTTGTTTAGAACAGCTCAAAGAGATTCTCCAAGTCAGTTCTTAGTGTAGAAAAGGTAGCTAAAATCCGGGAAATCCTTAATTCGAGTTAAGATCACATGAAACACTGTATAAATCCTATTTTCTTTACTTAAAGGAGACTAGAGTGGTAAATGTGTGTTTTACAAGGCAGAATACCATTGAAATAGAGAAAAAAACACGTTTGGCAGCTTTGGAAGGCCTTACACTTCACTGAAATGTAGTACTACACTCTATAACACAGTTGAGAGACAATGTTCCCACGCTGCCTCAGTGTGTAGGAAGTTGTTTGATAAAGTGGGCAAAGCTTATACTTGGGCCAGAAGGCAGAATATAGGAAACTACATGAAAACATGAATAATTCAGTGAAAATGACTGTAAACAGATGAGAACTTGTTTAGAACAGCTCAAAGAGATTCTCCAGTCAGTTCTTATTGTAGTAAATGTAGCTAAGATCCGGGAAATCCTTAATTGGACTTAAGATCACATGAAACACGGTATGAATCCTATATTCTTTACTTAAAGGAGACTAGAGTGGTAAATGTGTGTTATACAAGGCAGAATACCATTGAAATAGAGAAAGAAACACGTTCGGCAGCTTTGGAAAGCCTTACACTTCACTGAAATATAGTACTACACTCTATAACACAGTTGAGAGACAATGGTCCCGAGCTGCCTCAGTTCATAACAGTGTGTAGGAAGTTGTTTGATACAGTGGGCAAAGCTTATACTTGGACCAGAAGGCAGAATATAGGAAACTACATGAAAACATGGATAATTCAGAGAAAATGACTGTAAACAGATGAGAACTAGTTTAGAACAGCTCAAAGAGATTCTCCAAGTCAGTTCTTAGAGTAGAAAAGGTAGCTAAGATACGGGAAATCCTTAATTCGAGTTAAGATCACATGAAACACTGTATGAATCCTATATTCTTTACTTAAAGGAGACTAGAGTGGTAAATGTGTGTTATACCAGGCAGAATACCATTGTAATAGAGAAAGAAACACGTTCGGCAGCTTTGGAAAGCCTTACACTTCACTGAAATGTAGTACTACACTCTATAACACAGTTGAGAGACAATGTTCCCGAGCTGCCTCAGTTCATAACAGTGTGTAGGAAGTTGTTTGATAAAGTGGGCAAAGCTTATACTTGGACCAGAAGGCAGAATAGAGGAAACTACATGAAAACATGGATAATTCAGAGAAAATGACTGTAAACAGATGAGAAATTGTTTAGAACAGCTCAAAGAGATACTCCAAGTCAATTATTAGTGTAGAAAAGGTAGCTAAGATCCGGGAAATCCTTAATTCGAGTTAAGATCACATGAAACACTGTATGAATCCTATATTCTTTAATTAAAGGAGACTAGAGTGGTAAATTTGTGTTATACAAGGCAGAATGCAATTGAAATATAGAAAGAAACACGTTCGGCAGCTTTGGAAAGCCTTACACTTCACTGAAATGTAGTACTACACTCTATAACACAATGGAGAGACAATGTTCCTGAGCTGCCTCAGTTCATAACAGTGTGTAGGAAGTTGTTTGATAAAGTGGGGAAAGCTTATACTTGGACCAGAATGCAGAATATAGGAAACTACATGAAAACATGGATAATTCAGAGAAAATGACTGTAAACAGAAGAGACCTTGTTTAGTACAGCTGAATGAGATTCTCCAAGTCAGTTCTTAGTGTAGAAAAGGTAGCTAAGATCCGGGAAATCCTTAATTCGAGTTAAGATCACAAGAAACACTGTATGAATCCTATATTCTTTACTTAAAGGAGACTAGAGTGGTAAATGTGTGTTATACAAGGCAGAATACCATTGAAATAGAGAAAGAAAAAGTTCGGTATCTTTGGAAACCTTACACTTCACTGAAATGTAGCACTACACTCTATAACACAGTTGAGAGACAATGTTCCCGAGCTG
The DNA here is from genome assembly GCF_964339955.1 of Pipistrellus hanaki. NCBI lineage: Eukaryota > Metazoa > Chordata > Mammalia > Chiroptera > Vespertilionidae > Pipistrellus > Pipistrellus hanaki. Next base: position 2,170,439 of record NC_140511.1, read on the forward strand.
CCTCAGTTCATAACAGTGTGTAGGAAGTTGTTTGATAAAGTGGGCAAAGCTTATACTTGGACCAGAAGGCAGAATATAGGAAACTACATGAAAACATGGATAATTCAGAGAAAATGTCTGTAAACAGATGAGAACTTGTTTAGAACAGCTCAAAGAAATTCTCCAAGTCAGTTCTTAGTGTAGAAAAGGTAGCTAAGATCCGGGAAATCCTTAATTCAAGTTAAGATCACATGAGACACTGTAGTAATCCTATATTCTTTACTTAAAGGAGACTGGAGTGGTAAATGTGTGTTTTACAAGGCAGAATACCATTGAAATAGAGAAAAAAACACGTTTGGCAGCTTTGGAAGGCCGTACACTTCACTGAAATATAGTACTACACTCTGTAACACAGTTGAGAGACAATGTTCCCGAGCTGCCTCAGTTCATAACAGTGTGTAGTAAGTTGTTTGATAAAGTGGGCAAAGCTTATACTTGCGCCAGAAGGCAGAATATAGGAAACTACATGAAAACATGGATAATTCAGAGAAAATGACTGTAAACAGATGAGAACTTGTTTAGAACAGCTCAAAGAGATTCTCCAAGTCAGTTCTTAGTGTAGAAAAGGTAGCTAAGATCCGGGAAATCCTTAATTCGAGTTAAGATCACATGAAACACTGTATGAATCCTATATTCTTTACTTAAAGGAGACTAGAGTGGTAAATGTGTGTTATACCAGGCAGAATACCATTGTAATAGAGAAAGAAACACGTTCGGCAGCTTTGGAAAGCCTTACACTTCACTGAAATGTAGTACTACACTCTATAACACAGTTGAGAGACAATGTTCCTGAGTTGCCTCAGATCATAACAGTGTGTAGGAAGTTGTTTGAAAATGTGGGGAAAGCTTATACTTCGACCAGAAGGCAGAATATAGGAAACTACATGAAAACATGGATAATTCAGAGAAAATGACTGTAAACAGATGAGAACTTGTTTAGAACAACTCAAAGAGATTCTCCAAGTCAGTTCTTAGGGTACAAAAGGTAGCTGAGATCCGGGAAATCCTTAATTCGAGTTAAGATCACAGGAAACACTGTATAATCCTATATTCTTTACTTAAAGGAGACTAGAGTGGTAAATGTGTGTTATACAAGGCAGAATACCATTGAAATAGGAAAGAAAGACGTTCGGCAGCTTTGGAAAGCCTTACACTTCACTAAAATGTAGCACTACACTCTATAACACAGTTGAGAGACAATGTTCCTGAGCTGCCTCAGTTCATAACAGTGTGTAGGAAGTTGTTTGATAAAGTGGGGAAAGCTTATACTTGGACCAGAATGCAGAATATAGAAAACTACATGAAAACATGGATAATTCAGAGAAAATGACTGTAAACAGATGAGAACTTGTTTAGAACAGCTCAAAGAGATTCTCTAGTAAGTTCTTAGTGTAGAAAAGGTAGCTAAGATCCGGGAAATCCTTAATTCAAGTTAAGATGACAAGAAACACTGTATTAATCCTATATTCTTTACTTAAAGGAGACTAGAGTGGTAAATGTGTTATACAAGGCAGAATACCATTGAAATAGAGAAAGAAACACCTTCGGCAGCTTTGGAAATCCTTACACTTCACTGAAATGTAGTACTACACTCTATAACACAGTTGAGAGACAATGTTCCTGAGCTGCCTCAGTTCAAAAAAGTGTGTAGGAAGTTGTTTGATAAAGTGGGCAAAGCTTATACTGGGACCAGAAGGCAGAATATAGGAAACTACATGAAAACATGGATAATTCAGAGAAAATGACTGTAAACAGATAACTTGTTTAGAACAGCTCAAAGAGCTTCTCCAAGTCAGTTCTTAGTGTAGAAAAGGTAGCTAAGATCCGGGAAATCCTTAATTCGAGTTAAGATGACATGAAACACTGTATGAATCCTATATTCTTTACTTAAAGGAGACTATAGTGGTAAATGTGTGTTATACAAGGCAGAATACCATTGAAATAGAGAAAGAAACACGTTCGGCAGCTTAGGAAAGCCTTACACTTCACTGAAATGTAGTACTACACTCTATAACACAGTTGAGAGACAATGTTCCTGAGCTGCCTCAGTTCATAACAGTGTGTAGGAAGTTGTTTGATAAAGTGTGCAAAGATTATACTTGGACCAGGAGGCAGAATATAGGAAACTACATGAAAACATTGATAATTCAGAGAAAATGAATGTAAACAGATGAGAACTTGTTTAGAACAGCTCAAAGAGATTCTCCAGTAAGTTCTTAGTGTAGAAAAGGTAGCTAAGATCCGGGAAATCCTTAATTCGAGTTAAGATCACATGAAACACTGTATGAATCCTATATTCTTTACTTAAAGGAGACTAGAGTGGTAAATGTGTGTTATACAAGGCAGAATACCATTGAAATAGGAAAGAAAGACGTTCGGCAGCTTTGGAAAGCCTTACACTTCACTAAAATGTAGCACTACACTCTATAACACAGTTGAGAGACAATGTTCCTGAGCTGCCTCAGTTCATAACAGTGTGTAGGAAGTTGTTTGATAAAGCGGGGAAAGCTTATACTTGGACCAGAAGGCAGAATATAGAAAACTACATGAAAACATGGATAATTCAGAGAAAATGACTGTAAACAGATGAGAACTTATTTAGAACAGCTCAAAGAGATTCTCTAGTAAGTTCTTAGTGTAGAAAAGGTAGCTAAGATCCGGGAAATCCTTAATTCAAGTTAAGATGACAAGAAACACTGTATTAATCCTATATTCTTTACTTAAAGGAGACTAGAGTGGTAAATGTGTTATACAAGGCAGAATACCATTGAAATAGAGAAAGAAACACGTTCGGCAGCTTTGGAAATCCTTACACTTCACTGAAATGTAGTACTACACTCTATAACACAGTTGAGAGACAATGTTCCTGAGCTGCCTCAGTTCATAACAGTGTGTAGGAAGTTGTTTGATAAAGTGGGCAAAGCTTATACTGGGACCAGAAGGCAGAATATAGGAAACTACATGAAAACATGGATAATTCAGAGAAAATGACTGTAAACAGAAGAGACCTTGTTTAGTACAGCTGAATGAGATTCTCCAAGTCAGTTCTTAGTGTAGAAAAGGTAGCTAAGATCCGGGAAATCCTTAATTCGAGTTAAGATCACAAGAAACACTGTATGAATCCTATATTCTTTACTTAAAGGAGACTAGAGTGGTAAATGTGTGTTATACAAGGCAGAATACCATTGAAATAGAGAAAGAAAAAGTTCGGTATCTTTGGAAACCTTACACTTCACTGAAATGTAGCACTACACTCTATAACACAGTTGAGAGACAATGTTCCCGAGCTGCCTCAGTTCATAACAGTGTGTAGGAAGTTGTTTGATAAAGTGGGCAAAGCTTATACTTGGACCAGAAGGCAGAATATAGGAAACTACATGAAAACATGGATAATTCAGAGAAAATGTCTGTAAACAGATGAGAACTTGTTTAGAACAGCTCAAAGAAATTCTCCAAGTCAGTTCTTAGTGTAGAAAAGGTAGCTAAGATCCGGGAAATCCTTAATTCAAGTTAAGATCACATGAGACACTGTAGTAATCCTATATTCTTTACTTAAAGGAGACTGGAGTGGTAAATGTGTGTTTTACAAGGCAGAATACCATTGAAATAGAGAAAAAAACACGTTTGGCAGCTTTGGAAGGCCGTACACTTCACTGAAATATAGTACTACACTCTGTAACACAGTTGAGAGACAATGTTCCCGAGCTGCCTCAGTTCATAACAGTGTGTAGTAAGTTGTTTGATAAAGTGGGCAAAGCTTATACTTGCGCCAGAAGGCAGAATATAGGAAACTACATGAAAACATGGATAATTCAGAGAAAATGACTGTAAACAGATGAGAACTTGTTTAGAACAGCTCAAAGAGATTCTCCAAGTCAGTTCTTAGTGTAGAAAAGGTAGCTAAGATCCGGGAAATCCTTAATTCGAGTTAAGATCACATGAAACACTGTATGAATCCTATATTCTTTACTTAAAGGAGACTAGAGTGGTAAATGTGTGTTATACCAGGCAGAATACCATTGTAATAGAGAAAGAAACACGTTCGGCAGCTTTGGAAAGCCTTACACTTCACTGAAATGTAGTACTACACTCTATAACACAGTTGAGAGACAATGTTCCTGAGTTGCCTCAGATCATAACAGTGTGTAGGAAGTTGTTTGAAAATGTGGGGAAAGCTTATACTTCGACCAGAAGGCAGAATATAGGAAACTACATGAAAACATGGATAATTCAGAGAAAATGACTGTAAACAGATGAGAACTTGTTTAGAACAACTCAAAGAGATTCTCCAAGTCAGTTCTTAGGGTACAAAAGGTAGCTGAGATCCGGGAAATCCTTAATTCGAGTTAAGATCACAGGAAACACTGTATAATCCTATATTCTTTACTTAAAGGAGACTAGAGTGGTAAATGTGTGTTATACAAGGCAGAATACCATTGAAATAGGAAAGAAAGACGTTCGGCAGCTTTGGAAAGCCTTACACTTCACTAAAATGTAGCACTACACTCTATAACACAGTTGAGAGACAATGTTCCTGAGCTGCCTCAGTTCATAACAGTGTGTAGGAAGTTGTTTGATAAAGCGGGGAAAGCTTATACTTGGACCAGAAGGCAGAATATAGAAAACTACATGAAAACATGGATAATTCAGAGAAAATGACTGTAAACAGATGAGAACTTATTTAGAACAGCTCAAAGAGATTCTCTAGTAAGTTCTTAGTGTAGAAAAGGTAGCTAAGATCCGGGAAATCCTTAATTCAAGTTAAGATGACAAGAAACACTGTATTAATCCTATATTCTTTACTTAAAGGAGACTAGAGTGGTAAATGTGTTATACAAGGCAGAATACCATTGAAATAGAGAAAGAAACACGTTCGGCAGCTTTGGAAATCCTTACACTTCACTGAAATGTAGTACTACACTCTATAACACAGTTGAGAGACAATGTTCCTGAGCTGCCTCAGTTCATAACAGTGTGTAGGAAGTTGTTTGATAAAGTGGGCAAAGCTTATACTGGGACCAGAAGGCAGAATATAGGAAACTACATGAAAACATGGATAATTCAGAGAAAATGACTGTAAACAGATAACTTGTTTAGAACAGCTCAAAGAGCTTCTCCAAGTCAGTTCTTAGTGTAGAAAAGGTAGCTAAGATCCGGGAAATCCTTAATTCGAGTTAAGATGACATGAAACACTGTATGAATCCTATATTCTTTACTTAAAGGAGACTATAGTGGTAAATGTGTGTTATACAAGGCAGAATACCATTGAAATAGAGAAAGAAACACGTTCGGCAGCTTAGGAAAGCCTTACACTTCACTGAAATGTAGTACTACACTCTATAACACAGTTGAGAGACAATGTTCCTGAGCTGCCTCAGTTCATAACAGTGTGTAGGAAGTTGTTTGATAAAGTGGGCAAAGATTATACTTGGACCAGAAGGCAGAATATAGGAAACTACATGAAAACATTGATAATTCAGAGAAAATGAATGTAAACAGATGAGAACTTGTTTAGAACAGCTCAAAGAGATTCTCCAGTAAGTTCTTAGTGTAGAAAAGGTAGCTAAGATCCGGGAAATCCTTAATTCGAGTTAAGATCACATGAAACACTGTATGAATCCTATATTCTTTACTTAAAGGAGACTAGAGTGGTAAATGTGTGTTATACAAGGCAGAATACCATTGAAATAGAGAAAGAAACACGTTCGGCAGCTGTGGAAATCCTTACACATCACTGAAATGTAGTACTACACTCTATAACACAGTTGAGAGACAATGTTCCCGAGCTGCCTCAGTTCATAACAGTGTGTAGGAAGTTTTTTGATAAAGTGGGCAAAGCTTATACTTGGACCAGAGGCAGAATATAGGAAACTACATGAAAACATGGATAATTCAGAGAAAATGAGTGTAAACAGATGTGAACTTGTTTAGAACAGCACAAAGAGATTCTCCAAGTCAGTTCTTAGGGTAGAAAAGGTAGCTAAGATCCGGGAATTCCTTAATTCGAGTTAAGATGACATGAAACACTGTATGAATCCTATATTCTTTATTTAAAGGAGACTAGAGTGGTAAATGTGTGTTACACAAGGCAGAATACCATTGAAATAGAGAAAGAAACACGTTCGGAAGCTTTGGAAAGCCTTACACTTCACTGAAATGCAGTACTACACTCTATAACACAGTTGAGAGACAATGTTCCCGAGCTGCCTCAGATCATAACAGTGTGTAGGAAGTTGTTTGATAAAGTGGGCAAAGCTTATACTTGGACCAGAAGGCAGAATATAGGAAACTACATGAAAACATGGATAATTCAGAGAAAATGAGTGAAAACAGATGAGAACTTGATTAAAACAGGTCAAAGAGATTCTCCAAGTCAGTTCTTATGGTAGAAAAGGTAGGTAAGATCCGGGAAATCCTTAATTCGAGTTAAAATCACATGAAACACTGTATGAATCCTATATTCTTTACTTAAAGGAGACTGGAGTGGTAAATGTGTTATACCAGGCAGAATACCATTGAAATAGAGAAAGAAACACGTTCGGCAGCTTTGGAAAGCCTTACACTTCACTGAAATGTAGTACTACACTCTATAACACAGTTGAGAGACAATGTTCCTGAGTTGCCTCAGTTCATAACAGTGTGTAGGAAGTTGTTTGAAAAAGTGGGGAAAGCTTATACTTGGACCAGAAGGCAGAATATAGGAAACTACATGAAAACATGGATAATTCAGAGAAAATGACTGTAAACAGATGAGAACTTGTTTAGAACAACTCAAAGAGATTCTCCAAGTCAGTTCTTAGGGTACAAAAGGTAGCTGAGATCCGGGAAATCCTTAATTCGAGTTAAGATCACAGGAAACACTGTATGAATCCTATATTCTTTACTTAAAGGAGACTAGAGTGGTAAATGTGTGTTATACAAGGCAGAATACCATTGAAATAGGAAAGAAAGACGTTCGGCAGCTTTGGAAAGCCTTACACTTCACTAAAATGTAGCACTACACTCTATAACACAGTTGAGAGACAATGTTCCTGAGCTGCCTCAGTTCATAACAGTGTGCAGGAAGTTGTTTGATAAAGTGGGGAAAGCTTATACTTGGACCAGAAGGCAGAATATAGAAAACTACATGAAAACATGGAGAATTCAGAGAAAATGACTGTAAACAGATGAGAACTTGTTTAGAACAGCTCAAAGAGATTCTCTAGTAAGTTCTTAGTGTAGAAAAGTTAGCTAAGATCCGGGAAATCCTTAATTCAAGTTAAGATGACATGAAACATTGTATGAATCCTATATTCTTTAGTAAAAGGAGACTAGAGTGGTAAATGTGTTATACCAGGCAGAATACCATTGAAATAGAGAAAGAAACACGTTCGGCAGCTTTGGAAAGCCTTACACTTCACTGAAATGTAGTACTACACTCTATAACACAGTTGAGAGACAATGTTCCTGAGTTGCCTCAGTTCATAACAGTGTGTAGGAAGTTGTTTGAAAATGTGGGGAAAGCTTATACTTCGACCAGAAGGCAGAATATAGGAAACTACATGAAAACATGGATAATTCAGAGAAAATGACTGTAAACAGATGAGAACTTGTTTAGAACAACTCAAAGAGATTCTCCAAGTCAGTTCTTAGGGTACAAAAGGTAGCTGAGATCCGGGAAATCCTTAATTCGAGTTAAGATCACATGAAACACTGTATGAATCCTATATTCTTTACTTAAAGGAGACTAGAGTGGTAAATGTGTGTTATACAAGGCAGAATACCATTGAAATAGGAAAGAAAGACATTCGGCAGCTTTGGAAAGCCTTACACTTCACTAAAATGTAGCACTACACTCTATAACACAGTTGAGAGACAATGTTCCTGAGCTGCCTCAGTTCATAACAGTGTGTAGGAAGTTGTTTGATAAAGTGGGGAAAGCTTATACTTGGACCAGAATGCAGAATATAGAAAACTACATGAAAACATGGATAATTCAGAGAAAATGACTGTAAACAGATGAGAACTTGTTTAGAACAGCTCAAAGAGATTATCTAGTAAGTTCTTAGTGTAGAAAAGGTAGCTAAGATCCGGGAAATCCTTAATTCAAGTTAAGATGACAAGAAACACTGTATTAATCCTATATTCTTTACTTAAAGGAGACTAGAGTGGTAAATGTGTTATACAAGGCAGAATACCATTGAAATAGAGAAAGAAACACGTTCGGCAGCTTTGGAAATCCTTACACTTCACTGAAATGTAGTACTACACTCTATAACACAGTTGAGAGACAATGTTCCTGAGCTGCCTCAGTTCATAAAAGTGTGGAGGAAGTTGTTTGATAAAGTGGGCAAAGCTTATACTGGGACCAGAAGGCAGAATATAGGAAACTACATGAAAACATGGATAATTCAGAGAAAATGACTGTAAACAGATAACTTGTTTAGAACAGCTCAAAGAGCTTCTCCAAGTCAGTTCTTAGTGTAGAAAAGGTAGCTAAGATCCGGGAAATCCTTAATTCGAGTTAAGATGACATGAAACACTGTATGAATCCTATATTCTTTACTTAAAGGAGACTATAGTGGTAAATGTGTGTTATACAAGGCAGAATACCATTGAAATAGAGAAAGAAACACGTTCGGCAGCTTAGGAAAGCCTTACACTTCACTGAAATGTAGTACTACACTCTATAACACAGTTGAGAGACAATGTTCCTGAGCTGCCTCAGTTCATAACAGTGTGTAGGAAGTTGTTTGAAAATGTGGGGAAAGCTTATACTTCGACCAGAAGGCAGAATATAGGAAACTACATGAAAACATGGATAATTCAGAGAAAATGACTGTAAACAGATGAGAACTTGTTTAGAACAACTCAAAGAGATTCTCCAAGTCAGTTCTTAGGGTACAAAAGGTAGCTGAGATCCGGGAAATCCTTAATTCGAGTTAAGATCACATGAAACACTGTATGAATCCTATATTCTTTACTTAAAGGAGACTAGAGTGGTAAATGTGTGTTATACAAGGCAGAATACCATTGAAATAGGAAAGAAAGACGTTCGGCAGCTTTGGAAAGCCTTACACTTCACTAAAATGTAGCACTACACTCTATAACACAGTTGAGAGACAATGTTCCTGAGCTGCCTCAGTTCATAACAGTGTGTAGGAAGTTGTTTGATAAAGTGGGGAAAGCTTATACTTGGACCAGAATGCAGAATATAGAAAACTACATGAAAACATGGATAATTCAGAGAAAATGACTGTAAACAGATGAGAACTTGTTTAGAACAGCTCAAAGAGATTCTCTAGTAAGTTCTTAGTGTAGAAAAGGTAGCTAAGATCCGGGAAATCCTTAATTCAAGTTAAGATGACAAGAAACACTGTATTAATCCTATATTCTTTACTTAAAGGAGACTAGAGTGGTAAATGTGTTATACAAGGCAGAATACCATTGAAATAGAGAAAGAAACACCTTCGGCAGCTTTGGAAATCCTTACACTTCACTGAAATGTAGTACTACACTCTATAACACAGTTGAGAGACAATGTTCCTGAGCTGCCTCAGTTCATAAAAGTGTGGAGGAAGTTGTTTGATAAAGTGGGCAAAGCTTATACTGGGACCAGAAGGCAGAATATAGGAAACTACATGAAAACATGGATAATTCAGAGAAAATGACTGTAAACAGATAACTTGTTTAGAACAGCTCAAAGAGCTTCTCCAAGTCAGTTCTTAGTGTAGAAAAGGTAGCTAAGATCCGGGAAATCCTTAATTCGAGTTAAGATGACATGAAACACTGTATGAATCCTATATTCTTTACTTAAAGGAGACTATAGTGGTAAATGTGTGTTATACAAGGCAGAATACCATTGAAATAGAGAAAGAAACACGTTCGGCAGCTTAGGAAAGCCTTACACTTCACTGAAATGTAGTACTACACTCTATAACACAGTTGAGAGACAATGTTCCTGAGCTGCCTCAGTTCATAACAGTGTGTAGGAAGTTGTTTGAAAATGTGGGGAAAGCTTATACTTCGACCAGAAGGCAGAATATAGGAAACTACATGAAAACATGGATAATTCAGAGAAAATGACTGTAAACAGATGAGAACTTGTTTAGAACAACTCAAAGAGATTCTCCAAGTCAGTTCTTAGGGTACAAAAGGTAGCTGAGATCCGGGAAATCCTTAATTCGAGTTAAGATCACATGAAACACTGTATGAATCCTATATTCTTTACTTAAAGGAGACTAGAGTGGTAAATGTGTGTTATACAAGGCAGAATACCATTGAAATAGGAAAGAAAGACGTTCGGCAGCTTTGGAAAGCCTTACACTTCACTAAAATGTAGCACTACACTCTATAACACAGTTGAGAGACAATGTTCCTGAGCTGCCTCAGTTCATAACAGTGTGTAGGAAGTTGTTTGATAAAGTGGGGAAAGCTTATACTTGGACCAGAATGCAGAATATAGAAAACTACATGAAAACATGGATAATTCAGAGAAAATGACTGTAAACAGATGAGAACTTGTTTAGAACAGCTCAAAGAGATTCTCTAGTAAGTTCTTAGTGTAGAAAAGGTAGCTAAGATCCGGGAAATCCTTAATTCAAGTTAAGATGACAAGAAACACTGTATTAATCCTATATTCTTTACTTAAAGGAGACTAGAGTGGTAAATGTGTTATACAAGGCAGAATACCATTGAAATAGAGAAAGAAACACCTTCGGCAGCTTTGGAAATCCTTACACTTCACTGAAATGTAGTACTACACTCTATAACACAGTTGAGGGACAATGTTCCTGAGCTGCCTCAGTTCATAAAAGTGTGTAGGAAGTTGTTTGATAAAGTGGGCAAAGCTTATACTGGGAACAGAAGGCAGAATATAGGAAACTACATGAAAACATGGATAATTCAGAGAAAATGACTGTAAACAGATAACTTGTTTAGAACAGCTCAAAGAGCTTCTCCAAGTCAGTTCTTAGTGTAGAAAAGGTAGCTAAGATCCGGGAAATCCTTAATTCGAGTTAAGATGACATGAAACACTGTATGAATCCTATATTCTTTACTTAAAGGAGACTATAGTGGTAAATGTGTGTTATACAAGGCAGAATACCATTGAAATAGAGAAAGAAACACGTTCGGCAGCTTAGGAAAGCCTTACACTTCACTGAAATGTAGTACTACACTCTATAACACAGTTGAGAGACAATGTTCCTGAGCTGCCTCAGTTCATAACAGTGTGTAGGAAGTTGTTTGATAAAGTGGGCAAAGATTATACTTGGACCAGAAGGCAGAATATAGGAAACTACATGAAAACATTGATAATTCAGAGAAAATGAATGTAAACAGATGAGAACTTGTTTAGAACAGCTCAAAGAGATTCTCCAGTAAGTTCTTAGTGTAGAAAAGGTAGCTAAGATCCGGGAAATCCTTAATTCGAGTTAAGATCACATGAAACACTGTATGAATCCTATATTCTTTACTTAAAGGAGACTAGAGTGGTAAATGTGTGTTATACAAGGCAGAATACCATTGAAATAGGAAAGAAAGACGTTCGGCAGCTTTGGAAAGCCTTACACTTCACTAAAATGTAGCACTACACTCTATAACACAGTTGAGAGACAATGTTCCTGAGCTGCCTCAGTTCATAACAGTGTGTAGGAAGTTGTTTGATAAAGTGGGGAAAGCTTATACTTGGACCAGAAGGCAGAATATAGAAAACTACATGAAAACATGGATAATTCAGAGAAAATGACTGTAAACAGATGAGAACTTGTTTAGAACAGCTCAAAGAGATTCTCTAGTAAGTTCTTAGTGTAGAAAAGGTAGCTAAGATCCGGGAAATCCTTAATTCAAGTTAAGATGACAAGAAACACTGTATTAATCCTATATTCTTTACTTAAAGGAGACTAGAGTGGTAAATGTGTTATACAAGGCAGAATACCATTGAAATAGAGAAAGAAACACGTTCGGCAGCTTTGGAAATCCTTACACTTCACTGAAATGTAGTACTACACTCTATAACACAGTTGAGAGACAATGTTCCTGAGCTGCCTCAGTTCATAACAGTGTGTAGGAAGTTGTTTGATAAAGTGGGCAAAGCTTATACTGGGACCAGAAGGCAGAATATAGGAAACTACATGAAAACATGGATAATTCAGAGAAAATGACTGTAAACAGATAACTTGTTTAGAACAGCTCAAAGAGCTTCTCCAAGTCAGTTCTTAGTGTAGAAAAGGTAGCTAAGATCCGGGAAATCCTTAATTCGAGTTAAGATGACATGAAACACTGTATGAATCCTATATTCTTTACTTAAAGGAGACTATAGTGGTAAATGTGTGTTATACAAGGCAGAATACCATTGAAATAGAGAAAGAAACACGTTCGGCAGCTTAGGAAAGCCTTACACTTCACTGAAATGTAGTACTACACTCTATAACACAGTTGAGAGACAATGTTCCTGAGCTGCCTCAGTTCATAACAGTGTGTAGGAAGTTGTTTGATAAAGTGGGCAAAGATTATACTTGGACCAGAAGGCAGAATATAGGAAACTACATGAAAACATTGATAATTCAGAGAAAATGAATGTAAACAGATGAGAACTTGTTTAGAACAGCTCAAAGAGATTCTCCAGTAAGTTCTTAGTGTAGAAAAGGTAGCTAAGATCCGGGAAATCCTTAATTCGAGTTAAGATCACATGAAACACTGTATGAATCCTATATTCTTTACTTAAAGGAGACTAGAGTGGTAAATGTGTGTTATACAAGGCAGAATACCATTGAAATAGAGAAAGAAGCACGTTCGGCAGCTTTGGAAAGCCTTACACTTCACTGCAATGTAGAACTAAACTCCATAACATAGTTGAGAGACAATGTTCCCGAGCTGCTTCTGTTCAGAACAGTGCGTAGGAAGTTGTTCGTATATGAGGGCAAATCTTTTACTTGGCCTAGAAGGCAGAATACAGGAAACTACATGAAAACATGAATAATTCAGAGAAAATGACTGTAAACAGATGAAAACTCGCTTAGAACACCTGGAAGAGATTCTCCAAGTCAGTTCTTAGTGTAGAAAAGGTAGTTAGCATCCTGGAAATCTTTACTTCGAAGTAAGATCACATGAAACACTGTACGAATCCTATATTGTCTACTTAAAGAGCCTAAAGTGGTAAATGAGTGTCATGAAAGGCAGAATATCATTGAAATAGAGAAAGAGACACATACCGCAGCTTTGGAAAGCCTTACACTTCACTGCAATGTAGTACTACACTTGAGAGACAATGTTCCCGAGCTGCTTCTGTTCATAACAGTGTGTAGGAAGTTGTTTGTATATATGGGCTAAGCTTATACTTGGACAAGAAGGCAGAATATTGGAAACCAGATGAAAACATGCATTATTCAGAGGAAATGACTGTAAACTGATAAGAACTGATTTAGAATAGCTGAAAGAGATTTTCCAAGTCAGTTATTGGTGTAAAAAATGCAGCTAAGATCCGGGAAATCTTTAATCGAGTTAAAATCACATGAAACACTGTATGAATCCGATATTGTTTTCTTAAAGTAGCGTAGAGTGGTAAATCGGTCTCATACAAGGAAGAATACCATTGAAATAGAGAAAGAAACACGTTAGGCAGTTTTGGAAAGCCATACACTTCACTGCAATGTAGTACTACACGCTATAACATAGTTGAGAGACAATGTTCCCGAGCTGCTTCTGTTCAAAAAGTGTGTTGGAAGTTGTTTTTATATGTGGGCAATGCTTATTCCTCGACAAGAAGGCAGAATATAGGAAACTACATGAAATCATGAATAATTCAGAGAAAATGACTGTAAAGAGATGAAAACTTGCTTAGAACCGCTGAAAGAGATTCTCCAAGTCAGTTCTTAGTGTAGAAAGGGTAGCTAAGATCTGGAAAATCCTTAATTCGAGTTAAGATCACATGAAACACTGTATGAATCCTATATTGTTTACTTAAAGAAGCCTAAAGTGGTAAATGAGTGTCATACAAGGCAGAATACCTTTGAAATTGAGAAAGAAACATGTTCGGCAGCTTTGGAAAGCCTTACACTTCACGGCAATGTAGTACTACACACTATAACATAGTTGAGAGACAATGTTCCCGAGCTGCTTCTGTTCATAACAGTGTGTAGGAAGTTTTTTGTATATGTGGGCAAATCATATACTTGGACAAGAAGGCAGAATATAGGAAACTACATGAAAACATGAATAATTCCAAAAAATGAGGGTAAATAGATGAGAACTCGTTTACAACAGCTGAAAGAGATTCTCCATATCAGTTCTTAGTGTAGGAAGGGTAGCTAAGATCCGGGAAATCCTTAATTAGTGTTAAGATCACATGAAACCGTGTATGAATCCTATATTCTTTACTAAAAGGAGCCTAGAGTAGTAAATGTTTGTCATACAAGGCAGAATACCATCAAAATAGAGCAAGAAACATGTTTCGCAGCTTTGGAAAGCCTTACACTTCACTGCAATGTAGAACTACACTCTATAACATAGTTGAGAGACAATGTTCCCGAGCTGCTTCTGTTCAGAACAGTGTGTAGAAAGTTGTTCGTTTATGAGGGCAAATCTTTTACTTGGCCAAGAAGGCACAATACAGGAAACTACATGAAAACATGAATCATTCAGAGAAAATGACTGTAAACAGATGAGAGCTGGATTAGAACAGCTGAAAGGAATTTTCCAATCAGTTTTTAGTGTAAAAAAGGTAGCTCAGATCCGGGAAATCCTTACTTCCAGTTAAGATCACTTGAAACACTGTATGAATCCTATATTGCTTACTTAAAGGAGCCTAGAGTGGTAAATGTTTGTCATACAAGGCAGAATACCATCGAAATAGAGAAAGAAACATGTTCGGCAGCTTTGGAAAACCTTACAATTCACTGCAATGTAGTACTACACTCTATAACATATTTGAGAAACAATGTTCACGAGCTGCTTCTGTTCACAACAGTGTGTAGGAAGTTGTTTGTATATGTGGGCAAAGCTTATACTTGGACAAGAAGGCAGAATATAGGAAACTACATGAAAACATGAATAAATCTCAAAAATGACTTTAAATAGATGAGAACTCATTTAGAACTGCTGAAAGAGATTCTCCATGTCAGTTCTTAGTGTCAAAAAGGTAGCTACAATAGTATCCGGGAAATCCTTACTTCGAGGTAAGATCATATGAAACACTCTATGAATCCTATATTGTTTACTTAAAGGAGCCTAGAGTGGAAAATGTGGGTCATACAAGGCAGAATACCATTGAAATTGAGAAAAAAATAGGTTCCGCAGCTATGGAAATCATCACACTTCACTGCAATGTAGTACTACAAGCTATAACATAGTTGAGAGACAATGTTCCTGAGCTGCTTCTGTTCATAACAGTGTGTAGGAAGTTTTTTGTATATGTGGGCAAAGCTTATACTTGGACAAGAAGGCAGAATATAGGAAACTACATGAAAATATGTATAATTCAGAGAAAATGAATGTAAACAGATCAGAACTGGCTGAGAACAGCTGAAAGAGATTCACCATGTCACTTCTTAGTGTAGAAAGGGTAGCTTAGATCCAGGAATTCCTTAATTCGAGTTAAGATCACATAAAACACTCTGTGAATCCTATATTGTTTACTTAAAGGAGCCTAGAGTTGTAAATGTGTTTCATACAAGGCAGAATATCATGGAAAAAGAGAAAGAAACAGGTTAGGCAGCTTTCAAAAGCCTTACACTTCACGGCAATGTAGTACTACACTCTATAACATAGTTGGGAGACAATGTTCCTGAGCTGCTTCTGTTCATAACAGTGTGTAGGAAGTTGTTTGTATATGTGGGCAAAGCTTAAACTTTGACAACAAGGCAGAATATAGGAAACTACATGAAAACATGAATAATTCAGAGAAAATGACTGTAAACAGATAAGAACTCATTTAGAATAGCTGAAAGAGATTTTCCAAGTCAGTTCTTAGTGTAAAAAAGGTAGCTAAGATCCGGGAAATCCTTAATTCGAGTTAAGATCACATGAAACACTGTATGAATCCTATATTGTTTACTTAAAGGAGCCTAGAGTGGTAAATGTGTGTCATACAAGGCAGAATACCAAGGAAACAGAGAAAGAAACAGGTTCGGCAGCTTTGGAAAGCCTTACACTTCACGGCAATGTAGTACTATACTCCATAACCTAGATGAGAGACAATGTTCCCGAGCTGCTTCTATTCATAACCGTGTGTAGGAAGTTGTTTGTATACGTGGCAAAGCTTATTCTTGGACAAGAAGGCATAATATAGGAAACTATATAAAAACATAAATAATTCAGAGAAAATGTTGGTGAATAGATGAGAACCCTTTGAACAGATGAAAGAGATTCTCCCAGACAGTTCTTAGTGTAGAAAAGGTAGCTAAGATCCAGGAATTCCTTAATTAGAGTTAAGATCACATGAAACAGCCGGCACCTGTTTGGCTCAGTGGTAGAGCGTCGGTCTGGGGACTGAAAGGTCCAGGGTTCGATTCCGGTCATGTGCATGTACCTTCGCTGCGGGCACATCCCCAGTAGGTGCTGTGCTAGCGGCAGCTGGTCGATGATTCTCTCTCATGGACAAGCTGAGAGAGAGTTTCTAACTCTCTATCCCTCTCTCTTCCTCTATGTGAAAAATCAATAAAAATATATTTTTTTAAAAATTAAAAAACATCACATGAAACATTGTATGAATCCTATATTTTTTGCTTAAAGGAGCCTAGAGTGGTAAATGAGTGTCATAAAAGGCAGAACACCATTGAAATAGAGAAAGAAACATTCCCCAGCTTTGGAAAGCCTTACACTTCACTCCAATGTAGTACTACACTCTATAACATAGTTGAGAGACAATGTTCCTGACCTGCTTTTGTTCATAACAATGTGTAGGATGTTGTTTGATAATGTGGGCAAAGCTTAAACTTGGACAAGAAGGCAGAATATAGGAAACTACATGAAAACATGAATAACTCAAAAAAAATGACTGTAAACAGAGGAGAACTCGCTTACAACAGCTCAAATAGATTCTCCAAGTCAGTTCTTAGTGTAGAAAAGGTAACTAAGATCTGGAAAATCCTTAGTTCGAGTTGAGATCACATGAAACACTGTATGAATCTTATTGCTTACTTAAAGTAGCCTAGAGTGGTAAATGAGTGTCATAAAAGGCAGAACAGCATTGAAATTGAGAAAGAAACACATTCGGCAGCGTTGGAAAGCCTTACACTACAATGCAATGTAGTACTACACTCTATAACATAGTTGAGAGACATTGTTCCCGAGCTGCTTCTGTTCATTACAGTGTGTAAGAAGTTGTTTGTATATGTGGGCAAAGCTTATACTTCGACAAGAAGGCAGAATATAGGAAACTACATGAAAACATGAATAAATTCCAAAAATGACTGTAAATAGATGAGAACTCATTTAGAACTGCTGAAAGAGATTCTCCATGTCAGTTCTTAGTGTAAAAAGGGTAGCTAAGATCCGGGAAATCCTTAATTCGAGTTAAGATCACATGAAACACTGTATGAATCCTATATTGTTTACTTAAAGAAGCCTAAAGTGGTAAATGAGTGTCATAAAAGGCAGAATATTATTGAAAAAGAGAAATTAACACATACCGCAGCCATGGAAACCCTTACAATTCACTGCAATGTAGTACTACACTCTATAACATATTTGAGAGACAATGTTCACGAGCTGTTTCTGTTCATAACAGTGTGTGGGAAGTTGTTTGTATTTGTGGGCAAAGCTTATACCTCGACAAGAAGGCAGAATATAGGAAACTACATGAAAACATGAATAATTCAGAGAAAATGAATGTAAACAAATCAGAACTGGCTGAGAACAGCTGAAAGAGATTTTCCATGTCACTTCTCAGTGTAGAAAGGGTAGCTAATATCCAGGAAATCCTTAATTCGAGTTAAGATCACATGAAACACTGTATGAATTCTATATTGTTTACTTAAAGAAGCCTAAAGTGGTAAATGAGTGTCATACAAGGCAGAGTATCACTGAAGTAGAGAAAGAAACACATTCCGCAGCTTTGGAAATCCTTACATGTCACTGCAATGTAGTACTACACTCTATAATAGGGGTGTCGAACTCAATCAGAGAAGGGTCCAAAATCTAAAATCCAGCCTACATCGGGGACCGAATGGTTTACTGAACAGTCATAAACTGACAATGTCATAATCTGACAGCAGAGTGCAGTGAAGAAAGCGCGGTGCGGGCCACATTGCAAGGCCAGTAGGGCTGGATTTGGCCCGGGGGCCTTGTGTTTGATACAAGTGCTCTATAATATAGTTGAGAGACAATGTTCCCGAGCTGCTTCTGTTTATAACAGTGTGTAGGAAGTTCTTTGTATATGTAGGCAAAGCTTAAACTTAGACAAGAAGGGAGAATATATGAAACTACATGAAAACAAGAATAATTCAGAGAAAATGACTGAAAACAGATGAGAACTGGCTTAGAACAGCTGAAAGAGATTCTCCAAGTCAGTTCTTAGTGTAGAAAATTTAGCTAGGATCTGGAAATACTTAATTCGAGTTAAGATCACATGAAAAACTGTATGAATCCTATATTGTTTATTTAAAAGAGCCGAGAGTGGTAAATGTATGTCATACAAGGCATAATACCATTGAAATAGAGAAAGAAACACGTTCGGCAGCTTTGCAAAGCCTTACACTTCACTGCAATGTAGTACTACACTCTATAAAAAAGTAGAGAGACAATGTTCCCTAGCAGCTTCTGTTCATAACAGTGTGTAGAAAGTGGTTTGATAAAGAGGGCAAAGCTTATACTTGGACCAGAAGGCAACCGGAAGAGAGCTGTGTCAAGTGTGAGAAAAATCACTTTCCACTCTGGGGGCACCTCGCCGGCCCCTCCGGAGGTTCTCACTGGTCTGGTGTCCGGGCCCCGGGGGCCTGCTTTCTGCCCCATTCCCCGGGAACGCCCTGCCCCGAGGACAAGGGTCCCTCTTGCTGGCATCCAGTCTGAAGCTCAGGCAGGAGAGGCTTTTGTGGCCACTTGAGACCTTCATCCAGTTTTCACAGGGCCCCAGGGCGTTAGCCATTGGTGAGGGTTTGGTTGAGGGATAGGCTTAGTTTTAGGGTTAGGGTTAGCCTTTGACAACGGGGAGAGAGCTGTGTCAAGTTCGAGAAAATCACTTTGATCTTCGGGGGCACCGCCCCGGCCCCTCCGGAGGGTCTAACTGGCCCGCTGGCCTGGCCCCTGCGGCCAGCTTTCTGCCCCATTCGCCGGGAAAGCCCTACCCTGAGGACAAGGGAACCTCTTGCTGACGTCCAGCCTGGAGCTCAGGCATTCGGGGCTTTGTGGCCACTGGCGACCCTGGTCCACCTTAACCGGGCCCCAGGGCCTTCCCCACTGGACCACCTCCAGCTTTTGACATCAGCCCCAACCCACTCTTCCCTTGACCGCTTCCCGCCAGTCAGCTAAGCGCCCGGCCTAGCCGCCGGGCCCCCTCTTTAGGTCCCTGCCGCCGGCAGACCGGCCTGCCAGTCACCGGTGTCCCTGCCCCCGACCCTCTCTCCTGCTTACCTCACCACTTCAGGCTGTTCACCTGGGCCCGCCCCCATGATCCCGTGACCGCCTCCAGCTGCTCACCTGGCCCCGCCCCCTCCTTGACTTGACCTGGCTCAGCTGTGGGCCTGGGTCCGCCTCCTTTTTCCGGAAACCCCGCCTCTGGTCCATTCGACCAATGAGCGAGCAGCACCAGCCAGTATGCCCTGCTCCCAAACACAGAGGAAAAGCCCCACCACTGGGATGTAAAGGCACATAGACCTCTGCTCACAGGGTGCCTCCCAGGTTCCCAAGCGTGGGAAGACCAGCCAGCCCTCCCTTCAGGACACCCACGGGCCTCCGTGAGCCTGGGGGCCGGCCCTCCTCCCCCAAACCCCCCCCCACCCCGGTTTCCCATCGCTCACACCAAAGGGCAGCTCACAGCAGAGTGTCCTGGGACGCCCACAGCCCTGCCTATGGGCTTTGACAACCGCGAGAGAGCTGTGCCAAGTCCGACAAAAATCACTTTCCACTCTGGGGGCACCTCCCCCGCCCCTCCGGAGGTTCTTACTGGTCTGGTGTCCGGGCCCCGGGGGCCTGCTTTCTGCCCCATTCCCCGGGAACGCCCTGCCCTGAGGACAAGGGTCCCTCTTGCTGGCAACTAGTCTGAAGCTCAGACAGGAGAGGCTTTTGTGGCCACTTGAGACCCTCGTCCAGTTTTCACAGGGCCCCAGGGCGTTAGCCACTGGTGAGGGTTTGGTTGAGGGATAGGCTTAGTTTTAGGGTTAGGGTTAGCCTTTGACAACGGGGAGAGAGCTGTGTCAAGTTCGAGAAAATCACTTTCGCTTCGGGGGCACCGCCCCGGCCCCTCCGGAGGGTCTAACTGGCCTGCTGGCCGGGCCCCTGCGGCCAGCTTTTTGCCCCATTCGCTGGGAACGCCCTACCCTGAGGACAAGGGAACCTCTTGCTGGCGTCCAGCCTGGAGCTCAGGCATTCGGGGCTTTGTGGCCACTGGCGACCCTGGTCCACATTCACCGGGCCCCAGGGCCTTCCACACTGGACCACCTCCAGCTTTTGACACTGGCCCCAACCCACTCTTCCCTTGACCGCTTCCCGCCGGTCAGCTAAGAGCCCGACCGAGCCGCCGGGCCCCCTCTTTAGGTCCCTGCCGCCGGCAGACCGGCCTGCAGGTCACCGGTGTCCCTGCCCGTGACCCTCTCTCCTGCTTACCTCACCACTTCAGGCTGTTCACCTGGGCCCGCCCCCGTGATCCGGTGACCGCCTCCAGCTGCTCACCTGGCCCCGCCCCCTCCTTGACTTGACCAGGCTCAGCTGTGGGCCTGGGTCCGCCTCCTTGTTCCGGAAACCCCGCCCCTGGTCCATTCGACCAATGAGCGAGCAGCACCAGCCAGTCTGCCCTGCTCCAGAACACAGAGGAATAGCCCCACCACTGGGATGTAAAGGCACATAGACCTCTGCTCACAGGGTGCCTCCCAGGTTCCCAAGCGTGGGAAGACCAGCCAGCCCTCCCTTCAGGATACCCAGGGGCCTCCGTGAGCCTCGGGGCCGGCCCTCCTCTCCCCCTCCCCCGTCCCCAAAGCTCACACCAAAGGGCAGCTCACAGCAGAGTGTCCTGGGACGCCCACAGCCCTGCTTATGGGCTTTGACAACGGGGAGAGAGCTGTGCCAAGTCCGAGAAAAATCACTTTCCACTCTGGGGGCACCTCCACGGCCCCTCTGGAGGTTCTTACTGGTCTGGTGTCCGGGCCCAGGGGGCCTTCTTTCTGCCCCATTCCCCGGGAACGCCCTGCCCTGAGGACAAGGGTCCCTCTTGCTGGCATCCAGTCTGAAGCTCAGGCAGGTGAGGCTTTTGTGGCCAATTGAGACCCTCGTCCAGGTTTCACAGGGCCCCAGTGCATTAGCCACTGGTGAGGGTTAGGTTGAGGGATAGGCTTAGTTTTACGGTTAGGGTTAGCCTTTGACAACGGGCAGAGAGCCTTGTCAAGTTCCAGAAAATCACTTTCCACTATGGGGGCACCTCCTCCTGTAAAATACGGTTGAAAGATAATATTCCCTACTTTCTCAGGTTGATTACAGTGTTTAGGAAGTTGTTTGTACATGTTGGCAATGATTATGCTTGGACAAGAAGGCCTAATATAGGAATGTTGAAGAAATCATGAATAATTCATTGTAATAATTGTAAATAAATGAGAACTCTCATAGAATATGTAGAAAACACTATTCCTAATAAGTTGTTAATGCAGAAAGTTATCTATGATCCAGGAAATTTTTAATTACAGTAAAGATCACATTGAACAGTGTATGAAACCTCTATTATTTACTTACAGTAGTCTAGAGGTGTAAATGTGTGTCATACAAGGCTTGAGAGAGGGAAATATGCACAATTAATCTGTTATGGAATGCCTTAGACTTCATAGCAATGTAGCATTGAACTCTAAACCATAGTTGAGGAAAAATGTTTCCTAGATTCTCAAGTTCATTACAGTATTTATGAAGTATTTTGTTCTTGTGGGCAATGTTTTTACTTGGACAAGAAGGCCTTATACAGGAAACTACAAGAAAACATGAATAATTCAGAAGTAATAACAATAAATAGATGAGAACTCTAATAGAACATGTAGAAGACACTTCTCCAAGTCAGTTGTTAGTATAGAAAAAGTATCGAAGATCCAGGAAATCTTTAATTAGAGTTAAGAGCACATTAAACAGTGTATGAAACCTCTTTTATTTACTTAAAGGAGCCTAGAACTATAAAAGTGTGTCATACAAGGAATAATATCCTTGAAATAGAGAAATAAGCACATTTAAGCAGCTTTGGAAAGCCTTAGACTTCACTGCAATGTAGCTTTAAACCCTATAACATAGTTGAGATACAATGTTCCCGACATTCTCAGGTTCATAACAGTTTGTAGGAAGTTGTTTGTACATGTAGGCAATGGTTATACTTAGACAACAATGCTTCATATAGGAAACTACAGGAAAACATGAGTCATTCATAAAAATAACATTAAGTAGATGAGAACATGCGTAAAACATGTAGAACACACTTTTCCAAGTCAGTTGTTAGTGTAGAAAACGTATCTAAGATACAGGAAATTCTTAGATATTAGAGCACATGAAACCATGTATGAAACCTCTATTATTTACTATAAAAGCCTAGAACTGTTATGTGTTTCATACAAGGCAGAATATCCTTGAATTGGAGAAATAAGCACATTTTAGTAGCTTTGGAAAGCCTTACACTTCACTGAAATGTAGCATTAAACTCTAAAACATAATTGAGAGACAATGTTCCCACGCTTCTCATGTCATTAACACTGTGTAAAAAGTTGTTTGTATATGTGGGCAATGTTTATACTTGGACAAGAAGGCCTAATATGGGAAACTACCTGAAAACATGAGTAATTCAGAGAAAATAAAAGTACATAGATGAAAACTGGTATAGAACAGGTGAAACTGATTCCCCAATTCAGTTGTTAGTGTAGAAAAGGTATCGAAGATCTTGGGAATCCTTGGGAATAAATAGCACATTTACCATTGTATGAAACGTCTATTATTTACTTAACGGATCCAAGAACTTTAAATGTGTGTCATAGAAGACTTGAAAGAGAGAAATAAGCACAGTTAAGCAGCTTTGGAAAGGCTTAGACTTCACTGCAATGTAGCAATAAACTGTAAAACATGGTTGAGAGACAATGTTCCCTAGTTTCTCAGGTTGATTATAGTGTTTAGGTAGTTGTTTGTACATGTGTGCAATGCTTATACTTGGATAAGCAGGCCTAATATAGAAAACTACAAGAAAGCATAAATAATTCAGAAGAAATAATAGTAAATAGATGAGAACTCTCATAGAACATGTAGAAAACACTAATCCATGTAAGTTGTTAGTGCAGAAAGTTATCTAAGATCCAGGAAATTTTTAATTACAATAAAGAGCACATTAAACAGTGTATGAAACCTCTATTATTTACTTACAGTAGCCTAGAACTGTAAATGTGTGTCATACAAGGCTTAAAAGAGAGAAATATGCACAATTAAGCAGCTTTGGAAAGCCTTTGACTTAACTGCAGTGTAGCATTAAACCCTATAACTTAGTGGAGAGACAATGTTCTCAAACTTCTCAGGTTCATAACAGTGTGTGGGAAGTTGTTTGTACATGTGAGCAATGCTTATACTTGGACAAGAAAGCCAAATATAGAAAACTCAAGAAAACATGAGTAATTCAGAGATAATAACAGTAAATAGATGAGAATTCCCATAGTACATGTAGAACACACTTCTCCAAGTAAGTTGTTAGCGTAGAAAGGTATCTATGATCCAGGAAATTTTTAATTACAGTAAAGAGCACATTAAACAGTGTATGAAACCTCTATTATTTACTTTAAAAAGCCTAAACTGTAAATGTGTGTCATACAAAGCTTGAAAGAGAGAAATATGCACAATTAAGCAGCTTTAGAAAGCCTTAGACTTCACTGCAAGATAGCATTAAACTCTAAATCATAGTTGCAAGAAAGATGTTCCCGAGCTTCTCAGGTTCATGACAGTGTGTAAGAAGTTGTTTGTTCATGTGTGCAATGCTTATACTTGGAAAAGAAGGCCTAATATAGGAAACTACAGAAAACATGAGTAATTTATGGAAAATAACAGTAAATAGATGAGAACTCCCATAGAACAGGTAAAACACATTCTGCTAGTCAGTCGTTAGTGTAGAAAAGGTACCTAAGATCCAGAAATCCTTAATTAGAGTAAATATCACATTTAAGATTGTATGAAACCTCTATTATTTACTGAAAGGAGCCTAGAAATTTACATGTGTGTCATACAAGGCTTGAAAGAGGGAAATATGCACAAGTAAGCAGCTTTGGAAAGCCTTAGACTTCACAGCAATGTAGCATTAAACTCTAAACCGTAGTTGAGAGAAAATGTTCCCTAGCTTCTCAGGTTCATTACAGTGTGTAGGAAGTTGTTTGTATATGTGAGCAATGCTTATACTTGGACAAGAAGGCCTAATATAGGAAACTACAAGAAAACATGAATAATTCAGAGAAAATAACAATATATAGATGAAAAATTGCATAAAAAATGTGGAAGACACTTCTCCAAGTCAGTTGTTAGTATAGAAAAAGTATCGAAGATCCAGAAAATCCTTAGAGTTAAGAGCAGATTAAACAATGTATGAAACCTCTATTATTTACTTAAAGGAGCCTAGAACTGTAAATGTGTGTCATACAAGACTTGAGAGAAATAAGCACAATTAAGCAGCTGGAGAAAGCCTTAGACTTCACTGCAATGTAGCATTAAACTCTGAAACATAGTTGAGAGACAATGTTCCCGAGCTTCTCAGCTTCATAACAGTGTGTAGTAAGTTGATTGTACATGTGAGCAATGTTTATGATTGGATAAGAACATCTAATATAGGAAACTACAAGAAAACATGAGTAATTCAGATGTAATAACAGTAAAAAGATGAGAATTCTCATAGAACATGTAGAAAACAGGTCTCCAAGTAAGTTGTTAGTGTAGAAAGTTATCTAAGATCCAGGAAATCATTAATTAGAGATTAGAGCACATTAAACGGTGAATGAAACCTCTATTATTTACTTAAAGGTGCCTAGAACTGTAATTGTGTGTCATACAAGGCAGAATATCTTTGAAATAGAGAAATAAGCACATCTAAGCAGCTTTGGAAAGCCTTAGATTTCACTGCAATGTAGCATTAAACTCTAAAACATTTAAGCAGTTGTGGAAACCATTAGACTTCACTGCAATGTATCATTAAACTCTATAACATAGTTGAGAGACAATGTTCTGGCGTTTCTCAGGTTCTTAACAGTGTGTACAAAGTTGTGTGTATAGGTGGGCAAAGCTTATCCTTGGAAAGAAGGCCTAATATATAAAACTAAAAGAAAACATGAGTAATTCAGAGAAAATAACAGTAAATAGATGAAAACTGGTATAGAACAAGTGAAACAGATTCTCCTACTCAGTTGTTAGTGTAGAAAAGTTATCTAAGATCCAGGAAAAATAACAGTAAATACATGAGAACTCTCATAGAATGTATAGAAAACACTACTTCAAGTAAGTTGTTAGTGTAGAAAGGTATCTAAGATCCAGGAAATCCTTAATTAGAGTAAAGAGCACATGAAACAATGCATGAAACATCTATTATTTACTTAAAGGAGCCTAGAACTGTAAATGTGTGTCATACAAGGCAGAATATCCTTTAAATGCAGAAATAAGCACATTTAAGCAGCTTTGGAAAGCCTTAGGGTTCACTGCAATGTAGCCTTAAACCCTTTCACAATACTTATAATAAGGCAAGAATGCTGAATATACGAAACTACAAGAAAACATGAGTAATTCAGAACAATTAACAATAAATAAATGAGAACTCTAATAGAACATGTTGAAAACACTTCTTCAAGTAAGTTGTTAGTGTAGAAAGTTATATAAGATACAGGAAATCCTAAATTAGAGTTAAGAGAACTGTAAATGTGTGTCATAGAAGCTTGAAAGAAAGACGTAAGCACATTTAAGCAGTGTGTAGGAAGTTGTTTGTACCTGTGGGCAATGCTTATACTTGGACTAGAAGGCCTACTGTAGTAAACTACAAGAAAACTTGAGTAATTCAGAGAAAATAACAGTAAAAGGATTAGAACTCGAATAGAAGAGGTAGAACACTCTTCTCCACGATAGTTGTTATTGTAGAAATGTATTGAAGATCCAGGAAATTCTTAATTAGAGTTAAGAGCACATGAATCAGTGTATGAAACCTCTATTATTTACTTAAAGGGGCCTAGAACTTTAAATGTGTGACATACAGGGATTGAAAGAGAGAAATAAACACAATTAAGCAGCTTTGGAAAGCCTTAGACTTCACTGCAATGTAGCATTAAACTCTAAAACATGGTTGAGAGACAATGTTCCCGAGTTCTCAGCTTCATAACATTGTGTAGGAAATTGTTTGTACATATGGGCAATGCTTATAATTGGACAAGAAATCCTAATATAGGAAACTACAAGAAAACCTGAGTAATTCAGAAAAAATAACAGAAAATAGACGAGAACTCTCATAGTACATGTAGAAAACACTTCTCCAAGTAAGTTGTTAGTGTAGAAAAGGAACCTGTTTAACCTGTTCTAAACGAGTTCTCATCTATTTACTGTTATTTTCGCTGAATTACTCATGTTTTCATGTAGTTGCCTATATTAGGCCTTCTTGTTTAAGTATAAGCATTGCCTACTTAAACAAACACACTGTTATGAACCTAAGAGCAGGGTAACATTGTCTCTCAACTACGTTATAGAGTTTAAAGCTAAATTGTAGTGAAGTCTAAGGCTTTTCAAAGCTGCTGAATTGTGCTTATTTCACTCTTTCAAGACTTGTATGAGGTTTCATATTGAGTTTAATGTGCTCTTCAGTTTAATTAAGGATTTTCTGGATCTTAGATACCTTCTCTACACTAACAACTGACTTAGAGAAATCTGTTTCACCTGTTCTATGCTAATTCTCATCTGTTTACTGTTATTTTCCCGGAATTAGTGATGTTATAGAGTTTAATAGTACATTATAGCGAAGGGTAAGGCTTTCCAAAGCTGCTTAATTATGCTTATTTCTCTCATTCAAGCCTTGTTTGAGACTTATTTAAAGTTCTAAGCACCTTTAAGTAAATAATGTAGGGTTCATACACTGTTTAATGTGATCATAACTCTAATTAAGGATTTCCTGGATCTTAGATACCTTTTCAACTTTATCAACTGACTTGGAGAATCTGTTTCACCAGTTCGATACAAGTTATCATCTATTTAATGTAGTTTTCTCTGTATTACTGATGTTTTCTTGTAGTTCCCAATATTAGGCCTCTTTTTCAAAGAATAAGCATTGGAATATGGACAAACAACTTTCTACACAAGGTTATGAACCTGAGAAGCTCTGGAACATTGTCTCTCAACTATATTATAGAGTTAAATGCTACATTATCATGAAGCAGGAGTCTTTCCAAAGTTGCTTAAATTGTTTATTTGTCTATTTCAAGGATATTTTTCCTTGTATGACACCCATTTACCATTCTAGGCTCCTGTAAGTAAATAATTCATACACTGTTTAATGTGATCTTAACTCTAATTAAGGATTTCCTGGATCGTAGATACATTTTATAAACTAACAACAGACTTGGAGAAATGTTTTCTAGATGTCCTATGGGAGTTCTCATCTATTTACTGTTATTTTCCCTGAATTACTGATGTTTTCTTGTAGTTTCCAATATTAGGCCTTCTTGTCCAAGTATAAGCATTGCCCACATGTACAAACAACTTCCTGCACACTGTTATGAACCCGAGAAGCTCGTGAACATTGTCTCTCAACTATGTTTTAGAGTTTAATGCTACAATGCAGTGAAGTGTAAGGGTTTCCAAAGCTACTTAAATATGTTTATTTCTCTATTTCAAGGATTTCTGTCTTTTATGACATACATTTATAGTTATGTGCTCCTTTAAGTACATAATATAGGTTTTAATGATCTCTTTAGTATAAATAAGGTTTTCCTGGATCTTACATACCTTTTCTACACTAACAACTGACTTGTAGAAGTGTTTTCTACATGTTCTATGCGAGTTCTCATTTATTTACTGTTATTTTCTCTGAATTACTGTTTTCTTCTAGTTTCCAATATTAGGCTTTCTTGTCCAAGTATAAGCATTGGGAACGTGGACAAACAACTACCTAAACACTGTTTTGAACCTGAGAAGCTCTGGAACATTGTCTCTCAACTATGTTATAGAGTTTAATGCTACATTACAGTGAAGTCAAAAGCTTTCCAAAGCTGCTTAAATATGCTTATTTCTCTATTTCAAGGATATTCTGTCTTGCATGACACACATTTACAGTGCTAGGCTACTTTAAGTAAATAATAGAGGTTTCATACACTGTTTTATGTGCTCTTAACTCTAATTAAGTATTTCCTGGATGTTAGATACCTTTCTACAAAAACAACTTACTTGGAGAAGTGTTTCCTACATATTACATGCGAGTTCTCACACTGTTAACAACCTGAGAAACTCAGGAACATTGATTCTCACCTATATTATAGAGTTGAATACTACATTGCTGTGAAGTCTAAGACTTTCCAAAGATGCTGAAATGTGCGTATTTCTCTATATCAAGGATATTTTGCTTTGCATGTCACACATTTACACTTCTAGGCTCCTTTAAGTAAATAATAGAGGGTTCCTACACGGTTTAATGAGCTCTTTACTGTAATTAAGGATTTCCTGGATCTTAGATTCCTTTTATACACAAACAACAGACTTGGAGAAGTGTTTTCTACATGTTCTATGCCAGTATTCATCTATTTACTGTTATTTTCCCTGAATTACTGATATTTTCTTATAGTTTCCAATATTAGGACTTCTTGTCAAAGTATAAGCATTGGAGATATGGACAAACAACTTCCTACACACGGTTATGAACCTGACAAGCTCTGGAACATTGTCCCTCAACTATGTTATAGAGTTCAATGCTACATTGCAGTGAAGTCTAAGGCTTTCTCCAGTTGCTTAATTGTGCTTATTTCTCTCTTTCAAGCCTTGTGTGACACGTATTAAAAGATCTGGGCTCCTGTACGTAAATAATATGGGATTCATACACTGTTTAATGTGCTCTTAACTCTAATTAAGGAATTCCTGGATATTAGATACCTTTTCTATACTAACAACTGACTTGGAGAATCTGTTTCACCTGTTCTAAACGAGTTCTCATCTATTTACTGTCATTTTCTCTGAATTATTCATGTTTTCATGTAGTTTCCTATATTAGGCCTTCTTGTCCAAGTATAAGCATTGCCCACATGTACAAACAACTTCCTGAACACTGTTATGAACCCGAGAAGCTTGGAAACATTGTCTCTCAACTATGTTTTAGAGTTTAATGCTACAATGCAGTAAAGTCTAAGGATTTCCAAAGCTGCTTAATAGTGCTTATTTCTCTCTTTCAAGCCTTGTGTGACACACATTTAAAGTTCTAGGCTACCTTAAGAAAATAATAGAGGTTTCATACACTGTTTAATGTGCTGTTCCATTTAATTAAAGATTGCCTTGGTCTTAGATTCCTTTTCTCCACTAATAACTGACTTGTAGAAATCTGTTTCAGCTGTTTTATATGAGGTCTCATCTATTTACTGTTGATTTCTCTGTATTACTCATTTTTTTCTCGTGGTTTCATATATTAGGCCTTCTTATCCAAATATAAGCATTGCCCACAAGGACAAACAACTTGCTACACACTGTTATGAAGCTGGGAAGCTAGGGTTAGGGTTAGGGCTAGGGTTAGGGTTAGGGTTAGGTTTAGGGTTAGAACTAGGGTTAGGGTTAGGGCTAGGGTTAGGGTTAGGGTTAGGGTTAGGGTTAGGGTTAGGACTAGGGTTAGGGTTAGGGATAGGGTTATGGTTAGGGTGAGGGAATATTGTCTTTCAACTCTGTTATAGAATTTAATGCTACATTTCAGTGAAGTGTAAGGGTTTCCAAAGTTACTAAAATATGTTTATTTCTCTATTTCAAGGATTTCTGTCTTGTATGACATACCTTTATAATTATGTGGTTTTTTTGGTTTATTGGTTTCATACACTATTTAATGATCTCTTTAGTGTAATTAAGGTTTTCCTGGATCTTAGAAATCTTTTCTACCCTAACAACTGACTTGGAGAATTGTTTTCTACATGTTCTATGTGAGTTCTCATCTATATACTGTTATTTTCTCTGAATTACTGTTTTCTTTTAGTTTCCAATATTATGCCTTCTTGTTCAAGTATAAGCATTGGGAACATGGACAAACAAATACCTAAACACTGTTTTGAACCTGAGAAGCTCTGGAACATTGTCTCTCAACTATGTTTTAGAGTTTAATGCTACATTACAGTGAAGTCAAAAGCTTTCCAAAGCTGCTTAAATATGCTTATTTCTCTATTTAAAGGATATTCTGTCTTGCATGGCACACATTTACAGTTCCATGCTACTTTAATTAAATAAAAAGTCTTCATACACTGTTTCATGTGCTCTTAACTCTAATTAAGGATTTCCTGGATGTTAAATACCTTTCTACACAAACAACTTACTTGGAGAAGTGTTTCCTACATATTACACGCGAGTTCTCACGCTGTTAACAACCTGAGAAGCTCAGGAACATTGTATCTCACCTATATTATAGAGTTTAATACTACATTGCAGTGATGTGTAAGGCTTTCCAAAGATGCTGAAATGTGCTTATTTGTCTATTTCAAGGATATTTTGCTTTGTATGACACACATTTACACTTCTAGGCTCCATTAAGAAATAATAGAGATTTCATACACAGTTTAATGAGCTCTTTACTGTAATAAGGATTTCCTGGATCTTAGATTCCTTTTATACACAAACAACAGACTTGGAGAAGTGTTTTCTACATGTTCTATGTGAGTTCTCATCTATTTAATGTTATTTTCCCTGAATTAATGATATTTTCTTGTAGTTTCCAACATTAGGCCTTGTTGTCAAAGTATAAGCATTGGGGATATGGACAAACAACTTCCTACACACGGTTATGAACCTGAGAAGCTCTGGAATATTGTCTCTCAACTATGTTATAGAATTCAATGCTATATTGCAGTGAAGTGTAAGGCTTTCTCCAGCTGCTTAATTGTGCTTATTTCTCTCTTTCAAGCCTTGTGTGACACACATTTAAACTTCTAGGTTCCTGTAGAATCCAAGATGGCTGCTCAGGTAGACACCTAGCCGCAGCCGCACCCAACAATTTCAATAAAATACAACTAAAATATAAAATGGACATTACCCAGAACTACAGGAAAGTCGACTGACTGGAAATTCTACAGCGAGAAGTAAGCAGAAAACCAGAAGGAAGCGCAGAGGAGTTGTAAAAGCCTAAGGTACGGAGACATGCCACGCTTGCAGAGAGGACGGAGCCGGAGAGGATGGAGCTAGAGAGGAGGGAGGCTGAGTGCCTGGCTGGCATTCCCTTGCAGGAAGGAGATAAAAGCTCCAACTGTGCTGGGCCCCAGTTCCGACTGCTCTGAACCCCAGTTCTAGGCCAGACCCCGGGGACCCAGGCTCATCCATAGGAAGCTGGGCTGCGAGGCGGATCCTTGGGGGAACGGCGAAAGGAGGTCCTGGTGGCTTGCACATTGTGCACAGAGAAGGGACGGTTGGCTGTGCCACGGGATTGCCCTGGCGGAAAGGAGACTGGGGCTCCAGACTGCTCTGAACGCCACCTCCAGCTCCACTTCCAACTGAACTGAACCCCAATACCGGGCTCATTTGGCGAAAGCCTAGACTCTTTGGTAGCAGGCGAAAATCAAGGGCACCTTTCTCTCAGAGGCACTTGCAGCATGGACTGAAGGACCCTGAGACCCAGGAGCCACGGGGCTGACGGAAGTCAAGGCTGTAGGCTCCACCCTGAAATGCCATCCCATCTGTAGCTGGGAAATGTGACAATGAAATAGATCACAAATGAAAGAAATGGAGGACAAAAAGCGACTGGACATAGAGTTCAAATCTACGCTTATAAAGTTTTTCAAGAATTTCGTAGAAAAGATCGATAAGACCTATGAGGATATGAAAATAGATCAACTAGAATTAATAAGGAATCAACAAGAAATGATAAGGGATCAATAAGAAATGATAAGGGATCAACAAGAAATAAAGAATACATTGTCTGAAATAAAAAAAATATTATAGAGAGTCCTAAAAACAGAATGGAAGATCGCAAGAAACAAGTCAAAGATTTGGAACATAAAGAGCCAGAAGACACTCCTCCACAGAACCTAGAAGGCAAGAGAATCCAGAAAATTGAACATAATGTAAGAAACCTCTGGGGCAACTTCAAGCGAACCAACATCAGAATTATGGGGGTCCCGGAAGAGGAGAGAGAGCAAGATATCGAAAACATACTGAAAGAAATAGTGACAGAAAACTTCCCCCACCTGGTGAAAGAATTACACTTACAAGTCCAGGAAGTGCACAGAACTTCAAACAAAAGGAATCCAAAGAGGACCAAACCAAGACAAATCATAATTAAAATTCCAAGAGCAAAAGGCAAAGATAGAATATTAAAAGCAGCAAGAGCAAAGAAGGTAGTTACCTATAAAGGAGCACCTATACGATTGTCAGCTGATTTCTCAACAGAAACCATGCAGGCCAGACAGGAATGGCAAGAAATATTCGAGGTGATGAATAGTAAGAACCTACAGCCAAAGATAATCTATCCAGCAAAGCTATTACTCAGAATCGAAGGTCAGATAAAGAGCTTCACTAATAAAAAACAAAAAAAGCTAAAGGAGTTCATCAAAAAACAAACCAGAATTATATGAATTGCTGAAGGGGGTTCTTTCAGAAGAGAAAGTAAATAAAGATAAAAATTATGAACAACAAATACGTAACTATCAACAAGTGAATCTAAAAACCAAGGAAATTAAAAAAAAAATCTGATGAACAATATTAACTGTTGAATGTAATAGAATCAGAGGTATGGAAGGGGAGTGAACTGATGATTCTTGGGGAAAAGGGCACAGGGGGATGTGGGAAGAGACTGAACATTAACTGTGCACCTATGGACGAGGACAATGGGGAGAGGGGAAAGGGCAGAGGGTGGGGTGGGAACCTGGTGGAGGAGAGCAATGGTGGTGGTGGGGAAAGGAACATTTGTAATAATATGAACAACAAAAATTTATTTTAAAAAATAAAGATATTGGATGCAAAAAAATAAACTTCTAGGTTCCTTTAAGTAAATAATATAAGATTCACACACTGCTTATTGTGATTGTAACTCTAATTAAGGATTTCCTGGCTCATAAATATCTTTTATACACTAAGAACAGACTTGGAGAAGTGTTTTCTACATATTACATGCGAGTTCTCACACTGTTATCAACCTGAGAAGCTCAGGAACATTGTATCTCACCTATATTATAGAGTTGAATACTACATTGCGGTGAAGTGTAAGGCTTTCCAAAGATGCTGAAATGTGCTTATTTGTCTATTTTAAGACTATTTTGCCTTGTATGACAGATATTTACACTTCTAGGCTCCATTAAGAAATAATAGAGGTTTCATACACTGTTTAATGAGCTCTTTACTGTAATAAGGATTTCCTGGATCTTAGATTCTTTTTATACACAAACAACAGACTTGGAGAAGTGTTTTCTACATGTTCTATGCGAGTACTCATCTATTTAATGTTATTTTCCCTGAATTACTGATATTTTCTTGTAGTTCCCAATATTAGGCCTTGTTGTCAAAGTATAAGCATTGGGGATAAGGACAAACAACTTCCTACACACGGTTATGAACCTGAGAAGTTCTGGAACATTGTCTCTCAACTATGTTATAGCGTTCAATGCTACAATGCAGTGAACTGTAAGGATTTTTCCAGCTGCTCAATGAAGGATTTCTTGGATCATAGATACCTTTTATAAACTAACAGCAGAGTTGCAGAAGTGTTTTATACATGTTCTATGTGAGTTCACATCTATTTTCTGTTATTTTCCCAGAATTACTGATGTTTTCTTGTAGTTTCTAACATTAGTCCTTCTTGTCTAGGTATAAGCATTGGAAACATGGACAAACAGCTACCTAAACACTGTTATGAACCTGAAAAGCTCGAGAACATTGTCTCTCAGCTATCAATATGTTATAGAGTTTAATGATACATTTCAGTAAAGTGTAAGGCTTTTCGTAGCTACTTTATTTGCTTATTTCTCTATTTCAAGCTTTGTGTGACATACATTTAAAGTTCTAGGCTCCTTTAAGTAAGAAATAAAGGACTCATACACTGTTTAATGAACTCTCAACTCGAATTAAGGAATTCCTGGATGTTAGATAACTTTTCTACACTAACAACTGTCTTGGAGAATCTCTTTCACCTGTTCTAAACGAGTTCTCATGTATTTACTGACATTTTCTTTGAATTATTCATGTTTTCAAGTAGTTTCCTATATTTGGCATACCTGTCCAAGTATAAGCATAGCCCACATATACAAACAACTTCCTACACACTGTTATGAACAGAAGAAGCTAGGGAACATTGTCTATCAACTATGTTATAGATTGTAATGCTACATTACAGTGATCTGTAAGGCTTTCCAAAGCTGCTCAATTTGCTTATTTCTCTCTTTCAAGCCTTGTATGACACACATGTAAAGTTCTAGGTTATTTTAAGTAAACAAAAGAGGTTTCATACACTGCTTAATGTGCTCTTAACTCTAATTAAGCATTTCCTGGGTCTTAGATAACTTTTCTACACTAAAATCTGACTTGGAGAATCTGTTTTAGCTATTCTAAATGAGTTCTCATCTATTTACTGACATTTTATCTGAATTATTCATGTTTTCATGTAGTTTCCTATAGTAGGCCTTCTTTTCCAAGTAAAAGTAGAGCCCACATAAACAAACAACTTCCTACACACTGTTATGAACAGAAGAAGCTAGGGAACATTGTCTATCAACTATGTTATAGAGTGTAATCCTACATTGCAGTGAAGTATAAGGCTTTCCAAAGCTGCTTAATGTGTTTCTTTCTCTATTTCAATGGCACTCTACCTTGTATGACACACATTTATTGTTCTAGGCTCCTTTAAATAAACAATATTGGTTTCTTACAATGTTTCATGTGATCTTGACTCTAATTAATCATTTCCTAGATGGTAGATACCTTTTATAAATGAACAACAGAATTGGAGAAGTGTTTTATACACGTTGAATACGAGTTCACACTGTTATGAACCTGTAAACCTCGGGAACATTGTCTCTCAACTATGTTGTAGAGTGTAATACTACATTGCAGGGAAGTGTAAGGCTTCACAAGCTGCATAATGTGTTTATTTCTCCATTTCAATGGAATTCTGCCTGTATGATAACATTTACCTTTCTAGGCTCCTTTAAGTAAACAATATAGGATTCATACACTGTTTCATTGCTTTAAACTTTAATTAAGAATTTCTTGGATCTTTGATACCTTTTTACACTAAGAACTGACTTGGAGAATCTGATTCGGCTGTTCTAAATGAGTTCTCATCTATTTACTGTCATTTATTCTGAATTATTCATGTTTTCATATAGTTTCCTATATTATGCCTTCTTTTCTAAGTATAAGCTTTACCAACATATACAAACAACTTCCTACACACTGTTATGAACAGAAGAAGCTCGGGAACATTGTCTCTCAACTATGTGATAGAGTGTAATAATATTGTACATTGCAGTGAAGTGTAAGGCTTCACAAGCAGCATAATGTGTTTATTTCTCTATTTCAATGGAATTCTGCCTGTATGACAACATTTACCATTCCAGGCTCCTTTAAGTACACAATATAGGATTCATACACTGTTTGATATGATCTGAACTCTAATTTAGAATTTCCTGGATCTTAGATAACTTTCTACACTAAGAACTGACTTGGAGAATCTGTTTCAGCTCTTCTGAAAGAGTTCTCATCATTTATTGACATTTTCTATGAATTATTCATGTTTTCATGTAATTTCCTATATTAGGCCTTCTTGTCCAATATAAGCTTTGCCCACATATACAAACAACTTCCCACACACTGTTATGAACAGAAAAGGCTCGGAAACATTGTCTTTCAACTATGTTATAGAGTGTAATGCTAAATTACAGTGAACTGTAAGGCTTTCTAAAGCTGCTCAATTTGATTATTTCTGTCTTTCAAGCTTTGTCTGACATACATTTAACGTTCTAGGCTCCAATGAGTTAAAAATATAGGATTCACACACTGTTTTATGTGCTCTAAACTTGAATTAAGGAATTCCTTGATGTTAGATCCCTTTTCTACACTAAGAACTGATTGGAAAATCTGTTTCACCTGTTCTAAACTAGTTCTCATCTATTTACTGTCATTTACTCAAATTATTCATGTTTTCATTTTGTTTCCTTTATCAGGCCTTCTTGTCTACGTATAAGCTTTGCCCCCATATGCAAACAATGTCCTACACACTGTTATGAACAGAAGAAGGTCAGGAACATTGTCTCTCAACTATGTTATAGAGTGTAATACTACATTGCAGTGAAGTGTAAGGCTTTCCAAAGCTGCCTAACGTGTTTCTTTCTCTATTTCAATGGTATTCTGCCTGTATGACACACATTTACCGTTCTAGGCTCCTTTAAGTAAACAATGTAGGATTCATTCACTGTTTCATGTGATCTGAACTCTAATTAAGGATTTCCTGGATCCTAGATAACTTTTCTAAACTAACAACAGACTTAGAGAAGCGTTTTATACATGTTCTATGCGGGTTCTCATCTATTTACTGTTATTTTCCCAGAATTACTGATGTTTTCTCATAGTTTCTAACATTAGGCCTTCTGGTCCAGGTATAAGCATTGGTAACATGGACAAACAACTACCTAAACACTGTTATGAACCTGAAAACCTCGGGAACATTGTTTCTCAACTATGTTATAGAGTGTAATACTACATTGCAGTGAAGTGTAAGGCTTTCCAAAGCTGCCTAACATGTTCCTTTCTCTATTTCAATGGTATTCTGCCTTGTATGTCACACATTTACAATTCTAGGCTCCTTTAAGTAAACAATATAGGATTTATACAGTGTTTCATGCGATCTGAACTCTAATTAAGGATTTCCTGGATCCTAGATAACTT
Source organism: Pipistrellus hanaki (assembly GCF_964339955.1). Classification (NCBI taxonomy): domain Eukaryota; kingdom Metazoa; phylum Chordata; class Mammalia; order Chiroptera; family Vespertilionidae; genus Pipistrellus; species Pipistrellus hanaki. The sequence continues at coordinate 2,207,666 of NC_140511.1, forward strand.
TTATAAACTAACAACAGACTTAGAGAAGTGTTTTATACATGTTCTATTCCAGTTCTCATCTATATACTTTTATTTTCCCAGAATTTCAGATGTTTTCTCATAGTTTCTAACATTAGGCCTTCTGGACCAGGTATAAGCATTGGGAACATGGACAAACCACTACCTGAACATTGTTATGAACCTGAAAACCTCGGGAACATTGTCTCTCAACTTTGTTATAGAGTTTAATGATACATTTCAGTGAAGTGTAAGGCTTTCCAAAGCTGCTTAATTTGCTTATTTCTCTCTTTCAAGCTTTGAGTGACATACATTTAAGGTTCTGGGCTTCAGTTAGTAAAAATATAGGATTCATACACTGTTTCATGTGCTCTCAACTCGAATTAAGGAATTCCTGGATGTTAGATCCCTTTACTACACTATGAACTGACTTGGATAATCTGTTTCACCTGTTCTAAACGAGTTCTCATCTATTTACTCTCATTTACTCTGAATTATTCATGTTTTCATGTAGTTTCCTATATTAGGCCTTCTTGTCTAAGTATAAGCATAGCCCACACATACAAACAACTTCCTACACACAGTTACAAACAGAAGAAGCTCAGGAACATGGTCTGTCAACTATGTTATAGAGGGTAATACTACATTGCAGTGAAATTTAAGGATTTCCAAAGATGCTTAATGTGTTTCTTTCTCTATTTCAATGGCATTCTGCCTGTATGACACACATTTACCTTTCTAGGCTCCTTTAAGTTAACAATATAAGATTCATACACTGTTTCATGTGATCTTAACTCTAATTAAGAATTTCCTGGATCTTAGATACATTTTTACACTAAGAACTGACTTGCAGAATCTGTTTCAGCTGTTCTAAATGAGTTCTCATCTATTTACTGACATTTTCTCTGAATTATTCATGTTTTCATGTAGGTTCATATATTATGCTTTCTTGTCCAAGTATAAGCTTTGCCCACATAAAGAAACAATGTCCTACACACTGTTATGAATAGAAGAAGCTCGGGAACATTGTATCAACTATGTTATAGAGTATAATACCATATTGAAATGAAGTGTAAGGCTTCCATAAGCTGCTTAATATGTTTATTTCTCTATTTCAATAGTATTCTACCTGTAGGACAACATTTATCTTTCTAGGTTCCTTTAAGTAAACAATATAGGATTCGTACACTGTTTGATGTGATCTTAACTCTATTTTAGAATATCCTGGATCTTATATACCTTTGTACACTAAGAACTAACTTGGAGAATCTGTTTCAGCTGTTCTAAATGAGTTCTCATCTATTTACTGACATTTTCTCTGAATTATTCAGGTTTTCATGTAGTTTCCTAAATTATGCCTTCTTGTCCATGTATAAGCTTTGCCCACATATAAAAAGAACTTCCAACATACTTTTATGAACAGAAGAAGCTGGTAACATTGTCTCTCAACTATGTTATAGAGTGTAATACTACATTGCAACGAAGTGTAAGGATTTCCAAAACTGCTTAATGTGTTTAATTCTCTATTAAAATGGTATTCTGCCTTGTATGACACACAGGTACCATTCTAGGCTCCTTTAAGTAAACAATATAGGATTCAAACACTGTTTCATGTGATCTGAACTCTAATTAAGGATTTCCTGGATCGTAGATACCTTTTATAGACTAACTACAGACTTGGGGAAATGTTTTATACATGTTCTATGGGAGTTCTCATCTATTTACTGTTAATTTCCCAGAATTACTGATGTTTTCTCATAGTTTCTAACATTAGGCCTTCTCGTCCAGGTATAAGCATTGGGAACGTGTACAAACAAATACCTAAACACTGTTATGAACTTGAAAACCTCGGGAACATTGTCTCTCAACTATGTTATAGAGTTTAATGCTATATTACAGTGAAGTGTAAGGCTTTCCAAAGCTGCTTAATTTGCTTATTTCTCTCTTTCGAGCTTTGTGTGACATTCATTTAAAGTTCTAGGCTCCAATAAGTAAAAAATATAGGATTCATGCACTGTTTCATGTGCTCTAAACTCTAATTAAGAATTTCTTGGATCTTTGATGCGTTTTACACTAAGAACTGACTTGGAGAATATGTATCAGCTGTTCTAACCGAGTTCTCATCTATTTACTGTCATTTATTCTGAATTATTCATGTTTTCATATAGTTTCCTATATTATGCCTTCGTTTCTAACTATAAGCTTTACCCACATATACAAACAACGTCCTACACACTGTTATGAACAGAAGAAGCTCGGGAACATTGTCTCTCAACTATGCCATAGAGTGTAATACTACATTGCAGTGAAGTGTAAGGCTTCACAAGCTGCATAATGTGTTTATTTCTCTATTTCAATGGAATTCTGCCTATATGACAACATTTACCATTCCAGGCTCCTTTAGGTAAACAATATAGGATTCGTACACTGTTTGATGTGATCTTAACTCTATTTTAGAATTTCCTGGATCTTAGATACCTTTCTACACGAAGAACTGACTTGGAGAATCTGTTTCAGCTCTTCTGAAAGAGTTCTGATCTATTTACTGACATTTTCTCTGAATTATTCATGTTTTCATGTACTTTCCTATATTAGGCCTTCTTGTCCAATATAAGCTTTACCGACATATACAAACAAAGTCCTACACACTGTTATGAATATCAGAAGCTCAGGAATATTGTCTCTCAACTATGTTAAAGAGTGTAATACTAGGTTGCAGTGAATTGTAAGGCTTTCCAAAGTGGCTTAATGTGTTTATTTATCCATTTCAATGGTATTCTTCCTTGTATGACACACATTTACCATTTTAGGCTACTTTAAGTAAACAATATAGGATTTATACACTGTTTCATGTGATCTGAACTCTAATTAAGGATTTCCTGGATCGTAGATACCTTTGATAAACTAACAACAGACTTGGGGAATTGTTTTATACATGTTCTATTCGGGTTCTCATCTATTTACTGTTATTTTCCCAGAATTACTGATGTTTTCTCATAGTTTCTAACATTAGGCCTTCTGGTCCAGGTATAAGCATTGGGAACATGGACAAACAACAACATAAACATTGTTATGAACCTGAAAACCTCGGGAACATTGTCTCTCAACTATGTTATAGAGTGTAATGCTACATTACAGTGAACTGTAAAGCTTTCCAAAGCTGCTAAATTTCCTTATTTCTCTCTTTCAAGCTTTGTGTGACATGCATTTAAAGTTCTAGGCTCCAATAAGTAAAAAATGTAGGATTCATACACTGTTTCATGTGATCTGAACTCTAATTAAGGATTTCCTGGATCTTAGATACCTTTCTACACTAAGAACTGACCTGGAGAATTTGTTTGAGCTGTTCTAAATGAGTTCTCATCTATTTTCTGACATTTGATCTGAATTTTTCATGTTTTCATGTAGTTTCCTATATTATGCCTTCTTGTCCACATATAAGCTTTGCCCACATAAACGAACAATGTCTTACACACTGTTATGAACAGAAGAAGCTAGGGAACATTGTCTCTCAACTATGTTAGAGAGTGTAATACTATATTTCAGTGAAGTGTAAGCTTTCCAAAGCTGCTTAATGTGTTTATTTCTCTATTTCAATGGTAATCTGCCTTGTATGACACACTTTTACCTTTCTAGGCTCATTTAAGTAAACAATATAGGATTCATACACTGTTTCATGCGATCTGAAATCTAATTGAGGATTTTCTGGATCTTAGATATCTATTCTACACTAAGAACTAACCTGGAGAATCTGTTTGAGCTGTTCCAAATGAGTTCTCATCTATTTTCTGACATTTTCTCTGAACTATTCATGTTTTCATGTAGTTTCCTATTTTACGCCTTCTTGTCCATGTATAAGCTTTGCCCACATATACAAAGAACTTACTACACACTGTTATGAACACAAGAAGCTCAGGAACATTGTCTCTCAACTGCGTTATAGAGTGCAATACTACATTGAAGTGACGTGAAAGGCTTTCCAAAGCTGCCTAACGTGTTTCTTTCTCTATTACAATGGTATTCTGCCTTGTATGACAAATTTACAATTCCAGGCTCCTTTAAGTAAACAATATAGGATTTATATACTGTTTCTTGTGATCTGAACACTAATTAAGGATTTCCTGGATCATAGATACTTTTATACACTAACATCAGACTTGGAGAAGTGTTTTATACATGTTCTATGCGAGTTCCCATCTATTTACGTTTATTTTCTCAGAATTACTGATTTTTTGTCATAGTTACTAACAATAGGCCTTCTGATTCAGGTATAAGCATTGGGAACATGGACAAACAACTACCTAAACACTGTTTTGAACCTGAAAACCTCGGGTACATTGTCTCTCAACCATGTAATAGAGTGTAATACTACATTGCAGTCAAGTGTAAGGCTTTCCAAAACTGCCTAACATATTTCTTTCTCTATTTCAATGGTATTCTGCCTGGCATGACTCAAATTTATCATTGAAGGCTCCTTTCAGTAAACAATATAGGATTTATACATTGTATCATGTGATCTGAACTTGAATTAAGAATTTCCTGGATCATAAAACTTTTATAAACTAACAACAGACTTGGAGAAGTGTTTTATACATGTTCTATGCGAGTTCCATCTATTTACTGTTATTTTCTTAGAATTACTGATGTTTTCTCATAGTTTCTAACATTAGGCCTTCAAGTCCAGGTATAAGCATTGGGAACATGGACAAACAACTTCATAAACACTGTTATGAACCTGAAAACCTCAGGAACATTGTCTCTCAACTATGTTATAGAATGTAGTACTACATTGCAGTGAACTGTAAGGATTTCCAAAGCTGCAGAACATGTTCCTTTCTCTATTTCAATGGTATTCTGCCTTGTATGACACACATTTACCATTCCAGGCTCCTTTAAGTAAACAATATAGGATTTGTACACTGTTTCATGTAATCTGAACTCTAATTAAGGATTTCCTGGATCGTAGATACCTTTTTTTAAACTAACAACAGACTTGGAGATGTGTTTTATACATGTTCTATGCGAGTTCTCATCTATTTACTGTTATATTCCCAGAATTACTGATGTTTTCTCATAGTTTCTAACATTAGGCCTTCTGGTCCAGGTATAAGCATTGGGAACATGGACAAAAAACTACCTAAACATAGTTATGAACCTGAAAACCTCGGGAACATTGTCTCTCAATTATGTTATAGAGTGTAATGCTACATTAAGTGAACTTTAGGGCTTTCCAAAGCTGCTTAATTTGCTTATTTCTCTCTTTCAAGTTTTGTGTGACATATCTGTAAAGCTCTAGGCTCCAATAAGAAAAAAATATAGGATTCATATAATGATTCATGTTCTCTAAACTCTAATTATGGATTTCTTGGATCTTAGATACCTTTCTACACTAAGATTTGACTTGGATAATCTGTTTCAGCTGTTCCAAATGAGTTCTCATCTATTTACTGACATTTTCTATGAATTATTCATTTTTTCTTGTAGTTTCCTATATTATGCCTACTTGTTCATGTATAAGCTTTGCCCACATATACAAACAACTTCCTACACACTGTTATGAACACAAGAATCTCGGAAACATTGTCTCTCAACTATGTTCTGGAGTGTAATACTACATTGCAGTGAAGTGTAAAGCTTTCCAAAGCTACCTAACGTGTTATTTTCTCTATTTCATTGCTATTCTACCTTGTATGACACACATTTACCCTTCCAGGCTCCTTTAAGTAAACAATACGGGATTTATACACTGTTTCATGTGATCTGAACTCAAATTAAGGATTTCCTGGATCCTATATACCTTTCTGAAACTAACAACAGACTTGGAGAAGTGTTTTATACATGTTCTATGCGAGTTCTCATCTATTTACTTTTATTTTCCCAGAATTACTGATGTTTTCTCATAGTATCTAACATTAGGCCTTCTTGTCTAGCTGTAAGCATTGGGAACAAGGACAAACAACTACCTAAACATTGTTATGAACCTAAAAACCTCGGGATCATTGTCTCTCAACTATGTTATAGAGTGTAATACTACATTGCAGTGAAGTGTAAGGATTTCCAAAGTGCCTAACTTGTTTCTTTCTCTATATCTATGGTATTTTGCCTTGTAGGACACAAATTTACCATTACAATTTCCTTTAAGTAAACAATATATGATTTATACAGTGTTTCATGTGACCTTAACTCGAACTAAGAATTTCCCGGATCTTAGCTACGTTTTATACACTAAGAACTGACATGGAGAATCTCTTTTAGCTGTTCTAAATGATTTCTCATTTGTTTATAGTCATTTTCTCTGAATTATACATGTTTTCATGTAGTTTCCTATATTCCTTAATTCGAGATAAGATCACAGGAAACACTGTATGAATCCTATATTCTTTACTTAAAGGAGACTAGAGTGGTAAATGTGTGTCATACAAGACAGTATAGCATTGAAATAGAGAAAGAAACACGTTCGGCAGCTTTGGAAAGCCTTAAACTTCACTGAAATATAGTACTACACTCTATAACACAGTTGAGAGACAATGTTCCCGTGCTGCCTCTGTTCATAACAGTGTGTAGGAAGTTGTTTGATAAAGTGGGCAAAGATTATACTTGTACCAGAAGGCAGAATAAAGGAAACTACATGAAAACATGAATAATTCAGAGAAAATGACTGTAAACAGATGAGAACTGCTTTAAAACTGCTGATAGAGATTCTCCAAGTCAGTTCTTTTTGTAGAAAAGGTAGCTAAGATACGGGAAATCCTTAATTCTAGTTAAGATGACATGAAACACTGTATGAATCCTATATTCTTTACTTAAAGGAGACTGGAGTGGTAAATGTGTGTTTTACAAGGCAGAATACAATTGAAATAGAGAAAAAAACACGTTTGGCAGCTTTGGAAAGCCTTACACTTCACTGAAATGTAGTACTACACTTTATAACACAGTTGAGAGACAATGTTCCCGAGCTGCCTCAGTTCATAACAGTGTGTAAGAAGTTGTTTGATAAAGTGGGCAAAGCTTATACTTGGACCAGAAGGCAGAATATAGGAAACTACATGAAAACATGGATAATTCAGAGAAAATGACTGTAAACAGATGAGAACTTATTTAGAACCGCTCAAAGAGATTCTCCAAGTCAGTTCTTAGTGTAGAAAAGGTAGCTAAGATCCGGGAAATCCTTAATTCGAGTTAAGATGACATGAAACACTGTATGAATTCTATATTCTTTACTTAAAGGAGACTAGAGTGGTAAATGTGTATTATACAAGGTAGAATACCATGGAAATAGAGAATTAAACACGTTTGGCAGCTTTGGAAAGCCTTACACTTCACTGAAATGTAGTACTACACTCTATAACACAGTTGAGAGACAATGTTCCCGAGCTGCCTCAGTTCATAACAGTGTGTAGGAAGTTGTCTGATAAAGTGGGCAAAGCTTATACTAGGACCAGAAGGCAGAATATAGGAAACTACATGAAAACATGGATAATTCAGAGAAAATGACAGGAAACAGATGAGAACTTGTTTAGAACAGCTGAAAGAGATTCTCCAAATCAGTTCTTACTGTAGAAAAGGTAGCTAAGAATGGGGAAATCCTTAATTTCAGTTAAGATGACTTGAAACACTGTAGGAATCCTATATTCTTTACTTCAAGGAGACTGGAGTGGTAAATGTGTGTTTTACAAGGCAGAATACCATTGAAATAGAGAAAGAAACACGTTCGGCAGCTTTGGAAAGCCTTACACTTTACTGAAATATAGTACTAAACTCTGTAACACAGTTGAGAGACAATGTTCCCGAGCTGCCTCAGTTCATAACAGTGTGCAGGAAGTTGTTTGATAAAGTGGGCAAAGCTTATACTTGGACCAGAAGGCAGAATATAGGAAACTACATGAAAACATGGATGATTCAGAGAAAATGACTGTAAACAGATGAGAACTTGTTTAGAACCGCTCAAAGAAATTCTCCAAGTCAGTTCTTAGTGTAGAAAAGGTAGCTAAGATCCGGGAAATCCTTAATTCGAGTTAAGATGACATGAAACACTGTATGAATTCTATATTCTTTACTTAAAGGAGACTAGAGTGGTAAATGTGTATTATACAAGGTAGAATACCATTGAAATAGAGAATTAAACACGTTTGGCAGCTTTGGAAAGCCTTACACTTCACTGAAATGTAGTACTACACTCTATAACACAGTTGAGAGACAATGTTCCCGAGCTGCCTCAGTTCATAACAGTGTGTAGGAAGTTGTTTGATAAAGTGGGCAAAGCTTATACTTGGACCAGAAGGCAGAATATAGGAAACTACATGAAAACATGGATAATTCAGAGAAAATTACTGTAAACAGATGAGAACTTGTTTAGAACAGCTCAAAGAGATTCTCCAGTCCGTTCTTAGCATAGTAAATGTAGCTAAGATCCGGGAAATCATTAATTCGAGTTAAAATCACATGAAACACTGTATGAATCCTATATTCTTTACTTAAAGGAGACTGGAGCGGTAAATGTGTGTTTTACAGGGCAGAATACCATTGAAATAGAGAAAGAAACACTTTTGGCAGCTTTGGAAAGCCTTACACTTCACTGAAATATAGTACTACACTCTGTAACACAGTTGAGAGACAATGTTCCCGAGCTGCCTCAGTTCATAACAGTGTGTAGGAAGTTGTTTGATAAAGTGGGCAAAGCTTATACTTGGACCAGAAGGCAGAATATAGGAAACTACGTGAAAACATGGATAATTCAGAGAAAATGACTGGAAACAGATGAGAACTTGTTTAGAACAGCTGAAAGAGATTCTCCAAATCAGTTCTTAGTGTAGAAAAGGTAGCTAAGATCCGGGAAATCCTTAATTCAAGTTAAGATTACTTGAAACACTCTATGAATCCTATATTCTTTACTTAAAGGAGACTAGAGTGGTAAATGTGTGTTTTACAAGGCAGAATACCATTGAAATAGAGAAAGAAACACTTTCGGCAGCTTTGGAAAGCCTTACACTTCACTGAAATGTATTACTACACTCTATAACACAGTTGATAGACAATGTTCCCGAGCTGCCTCAGTTCATAACAGTGTGTAGGAAGTTGTTTGATAAAGTGGGCAAAGCTTATACTTGGTCCAGAAGGCAGAATATTGGAAACTACATGAAAACATGGATAATTCAGAGAAAATGACTGGAAACAGATGAGAACTTGTTTAGAACAGCTCAAAGAGATTCTCCAGTCAGTTCTTAGCGTAGTAAATGTAGCTAAGATCCGGGAAATCCTTAATTCGAGTTAAGATCACATGAAACACTGTATGAATCCTATATTCTTTACTTAAAGGAGACTAGAGTGCTAAATGTGTGTTATACAAGGCAGAATGCCATTGAAATAGAGAAAGAAACACTTTCGGCAGCTTTGGAAAGCCTTACACTTCACTGAAATGTAGTACTACACTCTATAACACAGTTTAGAGACAATGTTCCCGAGCTGCCTCAGTTCATAACAGTGTGTAGGAAGTTGTTTGATAAAGTGGGCAAAGCTTATACTTGGACCAGAAGGCAGAATATAGGAAACTACATGAAAACATGGATAATTCAGGGAAAATGACTGTAAACAGATGAGAACTTGTTTAGAACAGCTCAAAGAGATTCTCCAGTCAGTTCTTATTGTAGTAAATGTAGCTAAGATCCGGGAAATCCTTAATTCGAGTTAAGATCACATGAAACACTGTATGAATCCTATATTCTTTACTTAAAGGAGACTAGAGTGCTAAATGTGTGTTATACAAGGCAGAATGCCATTGAAATAGAGAAAGAAACACGTTCGGCAGCTTAGGAAAGCCTTACACTTCACTGAAATGTAGTACTACACTCTATAACACAGTTGAGAGACAATGTTCCCGAGCTGCCTCACTTCATAACAGTGTGTAGGAAGTTGTTTGATAAAGTGGACAAAGCTTATACTTGGACCAGAAGGCAGAATATAGGAAACTACATGAAAACAAGGATAATTCAGAGAAAATGACTGTAAACATATGAGAACTGGTTTAGAACAGCTCAAAGAGATTCTCCAGTCAGTTCTTAGCGTAGTAAAGGTAGCTAAGATCCCGGAAATCCTTAATTCGAGTTAAGATCACATGAAACACTGTATGAATCCTATATTCTTTACTTAAAGGAGACTAGAGTGGTAAATGTGTGTTATACAAGGCAGAATACCATTGAAATAGAGAAAGAAACACGTTCGGCAGCTTTGGAAAGCCTTAAACTTCACTGAAATGTAGTACTACACTCTATAAGACAGTTGAGAGACAATGTTCCCGAGCTGCCTCAGTTCATAACAGTATGTAGGAAGTTGTTTGATAAAGTGGGCAAAGCTTATACTTGGACCAGAAGGCAGAATATAGGAAACTACATGAAAACATGGATAATTCAGAGAAAATGACAGGAAACAGATGAGAACTTGTTTAGAACAGCTGAAAGAGATTCTCCAAATCAGTTCTTAGTGTAGAAAAGGTAGCTAAGATCCGGGAAATCCTTAATTCGAGTTAAGATGACTTGAAACACTGTAGGAATCCTATATTCTTTACTTAAAGGAGACTGGAGTGGTAAATGTTTGTTTTACAACGCAGAATACCATTGAGATAGAGAAAGAAACACGTTCGGCAGCTTTGGAAAGCCTTACACTTCACTGAAATGTAGTACTACACTCTATAACACAGTTGAGAGACAATGTTCCCGAGCTGCCTCAGTTCATAACAGTGTGTAGGAAGTTGTTTGATAAAGTGGGAAAAGCTTATACTTGGACCAGAAGGCAGAATATAGGAAACTACATGAAAACATGGATAATTCAGAGAAAATGACAGGAAACAGATGAGAACTTGTTTAGAACAGCTGAAAGAGATTCTCCAAATCAGTTCTTAGTGTAGAAAAGGTAGCTAAGATCCGGGAAATCCTTAATTCGAGTTAAGATGACTTGAAACACTGTAGGAATCCTATATTCTTTACTTAAAGGAGACTGGAGTGGTAAATGTGTGTTTTACAAGGCAGAATACCATTGAAATAGAGAAAGAAACACTTTCGGCAGCTTTGGAAAGCCTTACACTTCACTGAAATGTAGTACTACACTCTATAACACAGTTGAGAGACAATGTTCCCGAGCTGCCTCAGTTCATAACAGTGTGTAGGAAGTTGTTTGATAAAGTGGGAAAAGCTTATACTTGGACCAGAAGGCAGAATATAGGAAACTACATGAAAACAAGGATAATTCAGAGAAAATGACTGTAAACAGATGAGAACTGGTTTAGAACAGCTCAAAGAGATTCTCCAGTCAGTTCTTAGCGTAGTAAAGGTAGCTAAGATCCCGGAAATCCTTAATTCGAGTTAAGATCACATGAAACACTGTATGAATCCTATATTCTTTACTTAAAGGAGACTAGAGTGGTAAATGTGTGTTATACAAGGCAGAATACCATTGAAATAGAGAAAGAAACACTTTCGGCAGCTTTGGAAAGCCTTACACTTCACTGAAATGTAGTACTGCACTCTATAACACAGTTGAGAGACAATGTTCCTGAGCTGCCTCAGTTCATAACAGTGTGTAGGAAGTTGTTTGATAAAGTGGGCAAAGCTTATACTTGGACCAGAAGGCAGAATAGAGGAAACTACATGAAAACATGGATAATTCAGGGAAAATGACTGTAAACAGATGAGAACTTGTTTAGCACAGCTCAAAGAGATTCTCCAGTCAGTTCTTATTGTAGTAAATGTAGCTAAGATCCGGGAAATCCTTAATTCGAGTTAAGATCACATGAAACACTGTATGAATCCTATATTCTTTACTTAAAGGAGACTAGAGTGCTAAATGTGTGTTATACAAGGCAGAATGCCATTGAAATAGAGAAAGAAACACGTTCGGCAGCTTTGGAAAGCCTTACACTTCACTGAAAAGTAGTACTACACTCTATAACACAGTTGAGAGACAATGTTCCCGAGCTGCCTCAGTTCATAACAGTGTGTAGGAAGTTGTTTGATAAAGTGGGCAAAGCTTATACTTGGACCAGAAGGCAGAATATAGGAAACTACATGAAAACATGGATAATTCAGACAAAATGACCGTAAACAGATGAGAACTTGTTTAGAACAGCTCAAAGAGATTCTCCATTCAGTTCTTATTGTAGTAAATATAGCTAAGATCCGGGAAATCCTTAATTCAAGTTAAGATCACATGAAAAACTGTATGAATCCTATATTCTTTACTTAAAGGAGACTAGAGTGCTAAATGTGTCTTATAAAAGGTAGAATACCATTGAAATAGAGAATTAAACACGTTTGGCAGCTTTGGAAAGCCTTACACTTCACTGAAATGTAGTACTACACTCTATAACACAGTTGAGAGACAATGTTCCCGAGCTGCCTCAGTTCATAACAGTGTGTAGGAAGTTGTTTGATAAAGTGGGCAAAGCTTATACTTGGTCCAGAAGGCAGAATATAGGAAACTACATGAAAACATGGATAATTCAGAGAAAATGACTGGAAACAGATGAGAACTTGTTTAGAACAGCTCAAAGAGATTCTCCAGTCAGTTCTTAGCGTAGTAAAGGTAGCTAAGATCCGGGAAATCCTTAATTCGAGTTAGGATCACATGAAACACTGTATGAATCCTATATTCTTTACTTAAAGGAGACTAGAGTGGTAAATGTGTGTTATACAAGGCAGAATACCATTGAAATAGAGAAAGAAACACGTTCGGCAGCTTTGGAAAGCCTTAAACTTCACTGAAATGTAGTACTACACTCTATAAGACAGTTGAGAGACAATGTTCCCGAGCTGCCTCAGTTCATAACAGTATGTAGGAAGTTGTTTGATAAAGTGGGCAAAGCTTATACTAGGACCAGAAGGCAGAATATAGGAAACTACATGAAAACATGGATAATTCAGAGAAAATGACAGGAAACAGATGAGAACTTGTTTAGAACCGATGAAAGAGAATCTCTAAATCAGTTCTTAGTGTAGAAAAGGTAGCTAAGATCCGGGAAATCCTTAATTCGAGTTAAGATGACTTGAAACACTGTAGGAATCCTATATTCTTTACTTAAAGGAGACTGGAGTGGTAAATGTGTGTTTTACAACGCAGAATACCATTGAGATAGAGAAAGAAACACGTTCGGCAGCTTTGGAAAGCCTTACACTTCACTGAAATGTAGTACTACACTCTATAACACAGTTGAGAGACAATGTTCCCGAGCTGCCTCAGTTCATAACAGTGTGTAGGAAGTTGTTTGATAAAGTGGGAAAAGCTTATACTTGGACCAGAAGGCAGAATATAGGAAACTACATGAAAACATGGATAATTCAGAGAAAATGACTGGAAACAGATGAGAACTTGTTTAGAACAGCTGAAAGAGATTCTCCAAATCAGTTCTTAGTGTAGAAAAGGTAGCTAAGTTCCGGGAAATCCTTAATTTCAGTTAAGATGACTTGAAACACTGTAGGAATCCTATATTCTTTACTTCAAGGAGACTGGAGTGGTAAATGTGTGTTTTACAAGGCAGAATACCATTGAAATAGAGAAAGAAACACTTTCGGCAGCTTTGGAAAGCCTTACACTTCACTGAAATATAGTACTAAACTCTGTAACACAGTTGAGAGACAATGTTCCCGAGCTGCCTCAGTTCATAGCAGTGTGTAGGAAGTTGTTTGATAAAGTGGGCAAAGCTTATACTTGGACCAGAAGGCAGAATATAGGAAACTACATGAAAACATGTATAATTCAGAGAAAATGACTGAAAACAGATGAGAACTTGTTTAGAACAGCTCAAAGAGATTCTCCAGTCAGTTCTTAGCGTAGTAAAGGTAGCTAACATCCAGGAAATCCTTAATTCGAGTTAAGATCACATGAAACACTGTATGAATCCTATATTCTTTACTTAAAGGAGACTAGAGTGCTAAATGTGTGTTATACAAGGTAGAATACCATTGAAATAGAGAATTAAACACGTTTGGCAGCTTTGGAAAGCCTTACACTTCACTGAAATGTAGTACTACACTCTATAACACAGTTGAGAGACAATGTTCCCGAGCTGCCTCAGTTCATAACAGTGTGTAGGAAGTTGTTTGATAAAGTGGGCAAAGCTTATACTTGGTCCAGAAGGCAGAATATAGGAAACTACATGAAAACATGGATAATTCAGAGAAAATGACTGGAAACAGATGAGAACTTGTTTAGAACAGCTCAAAGAGATTCTCCAGTCAGTTCTTAGCGTAGTAAAGGTAGCTAAGATCCGGGAAATCCTTAATTCGAGTTAGGATCACATGAAACACTGTATGAATCCTATATTCTTTACTTAAAGGAGACTAGAGTGGTAAATGTGTGTTATACAAGGCAGAATACCATTGAAATAGAGAAAGAAACACGGCCGGCAGCTTTGGAAAGCCTTAAACTTCACTGAAATGTAGTACTACACTCTATAAGACAGTTGAGAGACAATGTTCCCGAGCTGCCTCAGTTCATAACAGTGTGTAGGAAGTTGTTTGATAAACTGGGCAAAGCTTATACTTGGACCAGAAGGCAGAATATAGGAAACTACATGAAAACATGGATAATTCAGAGAAAATGACAGGAAACAGATGAGAACTTGTTTAGAACAGCTGAAAGAGATTCTCCAAATCAGTTCTTGGTGTAGAAAAGGTAGCTAAGATCCGGGAAATCCTTAATTCGAGTTAAGATGACTTGAAACACTGTAGGAATACTATATTCTTTACTTAAAGGAGACTGGAGTGGTAAATGTGTCTTTTACAAGGCAGAATACCATTGAAATAGAGAAAGAAACACTTTCGGCAGCTTTGGAAAGCCTTACACTTCACTGAAATATAGTACTAAACTCTGTAATACAGTTGAGAGACAATGTTCCCGAGCTGCCTCAGTTCATAGCAGTGTATAGAAAGTTGTTTAATAAAGTGGGCAAAGCTTATACTTGGACCAGAAGGCAGAATATAGGAAACTACATGAAAACATGGATAATTCAGAGAAAATGACTGTAAACAGATGAGAACTTGTTTAGAACAGCTCAAAGAGATTCTCCAGTCAGTTCTTAGCGTAGTAAAGGTAGCTAACATCCAGGAAATCCTTAATTCGAGTTAAGATCACATGAAACACTGTATGAATCCTATATTCTTTACTTAAATGTGACTAGAGTGGTAAATGTGTGTTATACAAGGCAGAATACCATTGAAATAGAGAAAGAAACACGTTCGCAGCTTTGGAAAGCCTTACACTTCACTGAAATGTAGTACTACACTCTATAACACAGTTGAGAGACAATGTTCCCGAGCTGCCTCAGTTCATAACAGTGTGTAGGAAGTTGTTTGATAAAGTGGGCGAAGCTTATACTTGGACCAGAAGGCAGAATATAGGAAACTACATGAAAACATGGATAATTCAGAGAAAATGACTGTAAACAGATGAGAACTTGTTTAGAACAGATCAAAGAGATTCTCCATTCAGTTCTTATTGTAGTAAATGTAGCTAAGATCCGGGAAATCCTTATTTCGAGTTAAGATGACATGAAACACTGTATGAATCCTATATTCTTTACTTAAAGGAGACTAGAGTGCTAAATGTGTGTTATACAAGGTAGATTACCATTGAAATAGAGAATTAAACACGTTTGGCAGCTTTGGAAAGCCTTACACTTCACTGAAATGTAGTACTACACTCTATAACACAGTTGAGAGACAATGTTCCCGAGCTGCCTCAGTTCATAACAGTGTGTAGGAAGTTGTTTGATAAAGTGGGCAAAGCTTATACTTGGTCCAGAAGGCAGAATATAGGAAACTACATGAAAACATGGATAATTCAGAGAAAATGACTGGAAAGTGATGAGAAATTGTTTAGAACAGCTCAAAGAGATTCTCCAAATCAGTTCTTAGTGTAGAAAAGGTAGCTAAGATCCGGGAAATCCTTAATTCGAGTTAAGATGACTTGAAACACTGTAGGAATCCTATATTCTTTACTTAAAGGAGACTGGAGTGGTAAATGTGTGTTTTACAACGCAGAATACCATTGAGATAGAGAAAGAAACACGTTCGGCAGCTTTGGAAAGCCTTACACTTCACTGAAATGTAGTACTACACTCTATAACACAGTTGAGAGACAATGTTCCCGAGCTGCCTCAGTTCATAACAGTGTGTAGGAAGTTGTTTGATAAAGTGGGAAAAGCTTATACTTGGACCAGAAGGCAGAATATAGGAAACTACATGAAAACATGGATAATTCAGAGAAAATGACTGGAAACAGATGAGAACTTGTTTAGAACAGCTGAAAGAGATTCTCCAAATCAGTTCTTAGTGTAGAAAAGGTAGCTAAGATCCGGGAAATCCTTAATTTCAGTTAAGATGACTTGAAACACTGTAGGAATCCTATATTCTTTACTTCAAGGAGACTGGAGTGGTAAATGTGTGTTTTACAAGGCAGAATACCATTGAAATAGAGAAAGAAACACTTTCGGCAGCTTTGGAAAGCCTTACACTTCACTGAAATATAGTACTAAACTCTGTAACACAGTTGAGAGACAATGTTCCCGAGCTGCCTCAGTTCATAGCAGTGTGTAGGAAGTTGTTTGATAAAGTGGGCAAAGCTTATACTTGGACCAGAAGGCAGAATATAGGAAACTACATGAAAACATGGATAATTCAGAGAAAATGACTGTAAACAGATGAGAACTTGTTTAGAACAGCTCAAAGAGATTCTCCAGTCAGTTCTTATTGTAGTAAATGTAGCTAAGATCCGGGAAATCCTTATTTCGAGTTAAGATGACATGAAACACTGTATGAATCCTATATTCTTTACTTAAAGGAGACTAGAGTGCTAAATGTGTGTTATACAAGGTAGAATACCATTGAAATAGAGAATTAAACACGTTTGGCACCTTTGGAAAGCCTTACACTTCACTGAAATGTAGTACTACACTCTATAACACAGTTGAGAGACAATGTTCCCGAGCTGCCTCAGTTCATAACAGTGTGTAGGAAGTTGTTTGATAAAGTGGGCAAAGCTTATACTTGGTCCAGAAGGCAGAATATAGGAAACTACATGAAAACATGGATAATTCAGAGAAAATGACTGGAAAGAGATGAGAAATTGTTTAGAACAGCTAAAAGAGATTCTCCAGTCAGTTCTTAGTGTATAAAGGTAGCTAAGATCCGGGAAATCCTTAATTCGAGTTAGGATCACATGAAACACTGTAGGAATCCTATATTCTTTACTTAAAGGAGACTAGAGTGGTAAATGTGTGTTATACAAGGCAGAATACCATTGAAATAGAGAAAGAAACACGTTCGGCAGCTTTGGAAAGCCTTAAACTTCACTGAAATGTAGTACTACACTCTATAAGACAGTTGAGAGACAATGTTCCCGAGCTGCCTCAGTTCATAACAGTATGTAGGAAGTTGTTTGATAAAGTGGGCAAAGCTTATACTAGGACCAGAAGGCAGAATATAGGAAACTACATGAAAACATGGATAATTCAGAGAAAATGACAGGAAACAGATGAGAACTTGTTTAGAACCGATGAAAGAGAATCTCTAAATCAGTTCTTAGTGTAGAAAAGGTAGCTAAGATCCGGGAAATCCTTAATTCGAGTTAAGATGACTTGAAACACTGTAGGAATCCTATATTCTTTACTTAAAGGAGACTGGAGTGGTAAATGTGTGTTTTACAACGCAGAATACCATTGAGATAGAGAAAGAAACACGTTCGGCAGCTTTGGAAAGCCTTACACTTCACTGAAATGTAGTACTACACTCTATAACACAGTTGAGAGACAATGTTCCCGAGCTGCCTCAGTTCATAACAGTGTGTAGGAAGTTGTTTGATAAAGTGGGAAAAGCTTATACTTGGACCAGAAGGCAGAATATAGGAAACTACATGAAAACATGGATAATTCAGAGAAAATGACTGGAAACAGATGAGAACTTGTTTAGAACAGCTGAAAGAGATTCTCCAAATCAGTTCTTAGTGTAGAAAAGGTAGCTAAGTTCCGGGAAATCCTTAATTTCAGTTAAGATGACTTGAAACACTGTAGGAATCCTATATTCTTTACTTCAAGGAGACTGGAGTGGTAAATGTGTGTTTTACAAGGCAGAATACCATTGAAATAGAGAAAGAAACACTTTCGGCAGCTTTGGAAAGCCTTACACTTCACTGAAATATAGTACTAAACTCTGTAACACAGTTGAGAGACAATGTTCCCGAGCTGCCTCAGTTCATAGCAGTGTGTAGGAAGTTGTTTGATAAAGTGGGCAAAGCTTATACTTGGACCAGAAGGCAGAATATAGGAAACTACATGAAAACATGGATAATTCAGAGAAAATGACTGAAAACAGATGAGAACTTGTTTAGAACAGCTCAAAGAGATTCTCCAGTCAGTTCTTAGCGTAGTAAAGGTAGCTAACATCCAGGAAATCCTTAATTAGAGTTAAGATCACATGAAACACTGTATGAATCCTATATTCTTTACTTAAAGGAGACTAGAGTGCTAAATGTGTGTTATACAAGGTAGAATACCATTGAAATAGAGAATTAAACACGTTTGGCAGCTTTGGAAAGCCTTACACTTCACTGAAATGTAGTACTACACTCTATAACACAGTTGAGAGACAATGTTCCCGAGCTGCCTCAGTTCATAACAGTGTGTAGGAAGTTGTTTGATAAAGTGGGCAAAGCTTATACTTGGTCCAGAAGGCAGAATATAGGAAACTACATGAAAACATGGATAATTCAGAGAAAATGACTGGAAACAGATGAGAACTTGTTTAGAACAGCTCAAAGAGATTCTCCAGTCAGTTCTTAGCGTAGTAAAGGTAGCTAAGATCCGGGAAATCCTTAATTCGAGTTAGGATCACATGAAACACTGTATGAATCCTATATTCTTTACTTAAAGGAGACTAGAGTGGTAAATGTGTGTTATACAAGGCAGAATACCATTGAAATAGAGAAAGAAACACGGCCGGCAGCTTTGGAAAGCCTTAAACTTCACTGAAATGTAGTACTACACTCTATAAGACAGTTGAGAGACAATGTTCCCGAGCTGCCTCAGTTCATAACAGTGTGTAGGAAGTTGTTTGATAAAGTGGGCAAAGCTTATACTTGGACCAGAAGGCAGAATATAGGAAACTACATGAAAACATGGATAATTCAGAGAAAATGACAGGAAACAGATGAGAACTTGTTTAGAACAGCTGAAAGAGATTCTCCAAATCAGTTCTTGGTGTAGAAAAGGTAGCTAAGATCCGGGAAATCCTTAATTCGAGTTAAGATGACTTGAAACACTGTAGGAATACTATATTCTTTACTTAAAGGAGACTGGAGTGGTAAATGTGTCTTTTACAAGGCAGAATACCATTGAAATAGAGAAAGAAACACTTTCGGCAGCTTTGGAAAGCCTTACACTTCACTGAAATATAGTACTAAACTCTGTAACACAGTTGAGAGACAATGTTCCCGAGCTGCCTCAGTTCATAGCAGTGTATAGAAAGTTGTTTAATAAAGTGGGCAAAGCTTATACTTGGACCAGAAGGCAGAATATAGGAAACTACATGAAAACATGGATAATTCAGAGAAAATGACTGTAAACAGATGAGAACTTGTTTAGAACAGCTCAAAGAGATTCTCCAGTCAGTTCTTAGCGTAGTAAAGGTAGCTAACATCCAGGAAATCCTTAATTCGAGTTAAGATCACATGAAACACTGTATGAATCCTATATTCTTTACTTAAATGTGACTAGAGTGGTAAATGTGTGTTATACAAGGCAGAATACCATTGAAATAGAGAAAGAAACACGTTCCGCAGCTTTGGAAAGCCTTACACTTCACTGAAATGTAGTACTACACTCTATAACACAGTTGAGAGACAATGTTCCCGAGCTGCCTCAGTTCATAACAGTGTGTAGGAAGTTGTTTGATAAAGTGGGCGAAGCTTATACTTGGACCAGAAGGCAGAATATAGGAAACTACATGAAAACATGGATAATTCAGAGAAAATGACTGTAAACAGATGAGAACTTGTTTAGAACAGATCAAAGAGATTCTCCATTCAGTTCTTATTGTAGTAAATGTAGCTAAGATCCGGGAAATCCTTATTTCGAGTTAAGATGACATGAAACACTGTATGAATCCTATATTCTTTACTTAAAGGAGACTAGAGTGCTAAATGTGTGTTATACAAGGTAGATTACCATTGAAATAGAGAATTAAACACGTTTGGCAGCTTTGGAAAGCCTTACACTTCACTGAAATGTAGTACTACACTCTATAACACAGTTGAGTGACAATGTTCCCGAGCTGCCTCAGTTCATAACAGTGTGTAGGAAGTTGTTTGATAAAGTGGGCAAAGCTTATACTTGGTCCAGAAGGCAGAATATAGGAAACTACATGAAAACATGGATAATTCAGAGAAAATGACTGGAAAGAGATGAGAAATTGTTTAGAACAGCTCAAAGAGATTCTCCAAATCAGTTCTTAGTGTAGAAAAGGTAGCTAAGATCCGGGAAATCCTTAATTCGAGTTAAGATGACTTGAAACACTGTAGGAATCCTATATTCTTTACTTAAAGGAGACTGGAGTGGTAAATGTGTGTTTTACAACGCAGAATACCATTGAGATAGAGAAAGAAACACGTTCGGCAGCTTTGGAAAGCCTTACACTTCACTGAAATGTAGTACTACACTCTATAACACAGTTGAGAGACAATGTTCCCGAGCTGCCTCAGTTCATAACAGTGTGTAGGAAGTTGTTTGATAAAGTGGGAAAAGCTTATACTTGGACCAGAAGGCAGAATATAGGAAACTACATGAAAACATGGATAATTCAGAGAAAATGACTGGAAACAGATGAGAACTTGTTTAGAACAGCTGAAAGAGATTCTCCAAATCAGTTCTTAGTGTAGAAAAGGTAGCTAAGATCCGGGAAATCCTTAATTTCAGTTAAGATGACTTGAAACACTGTAGGAATCCTATATTCTTTACTTCAAGGAGACTGGAGTGGTAAATGTGTGTTTTACAAGGCAGAATACCATTGAAATAGAGAAAGAAACACTTTCGGCAGCTTTGGAAAGCCTTACACTTCACTGAAATATAGTACTAAACTCTGTAACACAGTTGAGAGACAATGTTCCCGAGCTGCCTCAGTTCATAGCAGTGTGTAGGAAGTTGTTTGATAAAGTGGGCAAAGCTTATACTTGGACCAGAAGGCAGAATATAGGAAACTACATGAAAACATGGATAATTCAGAGAAAATGACTGTAAACAGATGAGAACTTGTTTAGAACAGCTCAAAGAGATTCTCCAGTCAGTTCTTATTGTAGTAAATGTAGCTAAGATCCGGGAAATCCTTATTTCGAGTTAAGATGACATGAAACACTGTATGAATCCTATATTCTTTACTTAAAGGAGACTAGAGTGCTAAATGTGTGTTATACAAGGTAGAATACCATTGAAATAGAGAATTAAACACGTTTGGCAGCTTTGGAAAGCCTTACACTTCACTGAAATGTAGTACTACACTCTATAACACAGTTGAGAGACAATGTTCCCGAGCTGCCTCAGTTCATAACAGTGTGTAGGAAGTTGTTTGATAAAGTGGGCAAAGCTTATACTTGGTCCAGAAGGCAGAATATAGGAAACTACATGAAAACATGGATAATTCAGAGAAAATGACTGGAAAGAGATGAGAAATTGTTTAGAACAGCTAAAAGAGATTCTCCAGTCAGTTCTTAGTGTATAAAGGTAGCTAAGATCCGGGAAATCCTTAATTCGAGTTAGGATCACATGAAACACTGTATGAATCCTATATTCTTTACTTAAAGGAGACTAGAGTGGTAAATGTGTGTTATACAAGGCAGAATACCATTGAAATAGAGAAAGAAACACGTTCGGCAGCTTTGGAAAGCCTTACACTTCACTGAAATGTAGTACTACACTCTATAACACAGTTGAGAGACAATGTTCCCGAGCTGCCTCAGTTCATAACAGTGTGTAGGAAGTTGTTTGATAAAGTGGGCAAAGCTAATACTTGGACCAGAAGGCAGAATATAGGAAACTACATGAAAACATGGATAATTCAGAGAAAATGACAGGAAACAGATGAGAACTTGTTTAGAACCGATGAAAGAGATTCTCCAAATCAGTTCTTAGTGTAGAAAAGGTAGCTAAGATCCGGGAAATCCTTAATTCGAGTTAAGATGACTTGAAACACTGTAGGAATCCTATATTCTTTACTTAAAGGAGACTGGAGTGGTAAATGTGTGTTTTACAACGCAGAATACCATTGAGATAGAGAAAGAAACACGTTCGGCAGCTTTGGAAAGCCTTACACTTCACTGAAATGTAGTACTACACTCTATAACACAGTTGAGAGACAATGTTCCCGAGCTGCCTCAGTTCATAACAGTGTGTAGGAAGTTGTTTGATAAAGTGGGAAAAGCTTATACTTGGACCAGAAGGCAGAATATAGGAAACTACATGAAAACATGGATAATTCAGAGAAAATGACTGGAAACAGATGAGAACTTGTTTAGAACAACTGAAAGAGATTCTCCAAATCAGTTCTTAGTGTAGAAAAGGTAGCTAAGATCCGGGAAATCCTTAATTTCAGTTAAGATGACTTGAAACACTGTAGGAATCCTATATTCTTTACTTCAAGGAGACTGGAGTGGTAAATGTGTGTTTTACAAGGCAGAATACCATTGAAATAGAGAAAGAAACACTTTCGGCAGCTTTGGAAAGCCTTACACTTCACTGAAATATAGTACTAAACTCTGTAACACAGTTGAGAGACAATGTTCCCGAGCTGCCTCAGTTCATAGGAGTGTGTAGGAAGTTGTTTGATAAAGTGGGCAAAGCTTATACTTGGACCAGAAGGCAGAATATAGGAAACTACATGAAAACATGGATAATTCAGAGAAAATGACTGTAAACAGATGAGAACTTGTTTAGAACAGCTCAAAGAGATTCTCCAGTCAGTTCTTAGCGTAGTAAAGGTAGCTAACATCCAGGAAATCCTTAATTCGAGTTAAGATCACATGAAACACTGTATGAATCCTATATTCTTTACTTAAAGGTGACTAGAGTGGTAAATGTGTGTTATACAAGATCACATGAAACACTGTAGGAATCCTATATTCTTTACTTCAAGGAGACTTGAGTGGTAAATGTGTGTTTTACAAGGCAGAATACCATTGAAATAGAGAAAGAAACACTTTCGGCAGCTTTGGAAAGCCTTACACTTCACTGAAATATAGTACTAAACTCTGTAACACAGTTGAGAGACAATGTTCTCGAGCTGCCTCAGTTCATAGCAGTGTGTAGGAAGTTGTTTGATAAAGTGGGCAAAGCTTATACTTGGACCAGAAGGCAGAATATAGGAAACTACATGAAAACATGGATAATTCAGAGAAAATGACTGTAAACAGATGAGAACTTGTTTAGAACAGCTCAAAGAGATTCTCCAGTCAGTTCTTAGCGTAGTAAAGGTAGCTAACATCCAGGAAATCCTTCATTCGAGTTAAGATCACATGAAACACTGTATGAATCCTATATTCTTTACTTAAAGGTGACTAGAGTGGTAAATGTGTGTTATACAAGGCAGAATACCATTGAAATAGAGAAAGAAACACGTTCGGCAGCTTTGGAAAGCCTTACACTTCACTGAAATGTAGTACTACACTCTATAACACAGTTGAGAGACAATGTTCCCGAGCTGCCTCAGTTCATAACAGTGTGTAGGAAGTTGTTTGATAAAGTGGGCAAAGCTTATACTTGGACCAGAAGACAGAATATAGGAAACTACATGAAAACATGGATAATTCAGAGAAAATGACTGGAAAAAGATGAGAACTTGTTTAGAACAGATCAAAGAGATTCTCCATTCAGTTCTTATTGTAGTAAATGTAGCTAAGATCCGGGAAATCCTTATTTCGAGTTAAGATGACATGAAACACTGTATGAATCCTATATTCTTTACTTAAAGGAGACTAGAGTGCTAAATGTGTGTTATACAAGGTAGAATACCATTGAAATAGAGAATTAAACACGTTTGGCAGCTTTGGAAAGCCTTACACTTCACTGAAATGTAGTACTACACTCTATAACACAGTTGAGAGACAATGTTCCCGAGCTGCCTCAGTTCATAACAGTGTGTAGGAAGTTGTTTGATAAAGTGGGAAAAGCTTATACTTGGACCAGAAGGCAGAATATAGGAAACTACATGAAAACATGGATAATTCAGAGAAAATGACTGGAAACAGATGAGAACTTGTTTAGAACAACTGAAAGAGATTCTCCAAATCAGTTCTTAGTGTAGAAAAGGTAGCTAAGATCCGGGAAATCCTTAATTTCAGTTAAGATGACTTGAAACACTGTAGGAATCCTATATTCTTTACTTCAAGGAGACTGGAGTGGTAAATGTGTGTTTTACAAGGCAGAATACCATTGAAATAGAGAAAGAAACACTTTCGGCAGCTTTGGAAAGCCTTACACTTCACTGAAATATAGTACTAAACTCTGTAACACAGTTGAGAGACAATGTTCCCGAGCTGCCTCAGTTCATAGGAGTGTGTAGGAAGTTGTTTGATAAAGTGGGCAAAGCTTATACTTGGACCAGAAGGCAGAATATAGGAAACTACATGAAAACATGGATAATTCAGAGAAAATGACTGTAAACAGATGAGAACTTGTTTAGAACAGCTCAAAGAGATTCTCCAGTCAGTTCTTAGCGTAGTAAAGGTAGCTAACATCCAGGAAATCCTTAATTCGAGTTAAGATCACATGAAACACTGTATGAATCCTATATTCTTTACTTAAAGGTGACTAGAGTGGTAAATGTGTGTTATACAAGATCACATGAAACACTGTAGGAATCCTATATTCTTTACTTCAAGGAGACTTGAGTGGTAAATGTGTGTTTTACAAGGCAGAATACCATTGAAATAGAGAAAGAAACACTTTCGGCAGCTTTGGAAAGCCTTACACTTCACTGAAATATAGTACTAAACTCTGTAACACAGTTGAGAGACAATGTTCTCGAGCTGCCTCAGTTCATAGCAGTGTGTAGGAAGTTGTTTGATAAAGTGGGCAAAGCTTATACTTGGACCAGAAGGCAGAATATAGGAAACTACATGAAAACATGGATAATTCAGAGAAAATGACTGTAAACAGATGAGAACTTGTTTAGAACAGCTCAAACAGATTCTCCAGTCAGTTCTTAGCGTAGTAAAGGTAGCTAACATCCAGGAAATCCTTCATTCGAGTTAAGATCACATGAAACACTGTATGAATCCTATATTCTTTACTTAAAGGTGACTAGAGTGGTAAATGTGTGTTATACAAGGCAGAATACCATTGAAATAGAGAAAGAAACACGTTCGGCAGCTTTGGAAAGCCTTACACTTCACTGA
Source organism: Pipistrellus hanaki (assembly GCF_964339955.1). Lineage (NCBI taxonomy): Eukaryota > Metazoa > Chordata > Mammalia > Chiroptera > Vespertilionidae > Pipistrellus > Pipistrellus hanaki. Next base: position 2,233,085 of record NC_140511.1, read on the forward strand.
AATGTAGTACTACACTCTATAACACAGTTGAGAGACAATGTTCCCGAGCTGCCTCAGTTCATAACAGTGTGTAGGAAGTTGTTTGATAAAGTGGGCAAAGCTTATACTTGGACCAGAAGACAGAATATAGGAAACTACATGAAAACATGGATAATTCAGAGAAAATGACTGGAAAAAGATGAGAACTTGTTTAGAACAGATCAAAGAGATTCTCCATTCAGTTCTTATTGTAGTAAATGTAGCTAAGATCCGGGAAATCCTTATTTCGAGTTAAGATGACATGAAACACTGTATGAATCCTATATTCTTTACTTAAAGGAGACTAGAGTGCTAAATGTGTGTTATACAAGGTAGAATACCATTGAAATAGAGAATTAAACACGTTTGGCAGCTTTGGAAAGCCTTACACTTCACTGAAATGTAGTACTACACTCTATAACACAGTTGAGAGACAATGTTCCCGAGCTGCCTAAGTTCATAACAGTGTGTAGGAAGTTGTTTGATAAAGTGGGCAAAGCTTATACTTGGTCCAGAAGGCAGAATATAGGAAACTACATGAAAACATGAATAATTCAGAGAAAATGACTGTAAACAGCTGAGAACTTGTTTAGAACAGCTCAAAGAGATTCTCCAGTCAGTTCTTAGTGTAGTAAAGGTAGCTAAGATCCGGGAAATCCTTAATTCGAGTTAGGATCACATGAATCACTGTATGAATCCTATATTCTTTAGTTAAAGGAGACTAGAGTGGTAAATGTGTGTTATACAAGGCAGAATACCATTGAAATAGAGAAAGAAACACGTTCGGCAGCTTTGGAAAGCCTTACACTTCACTGAAATATAGTACTACACTCTATAACACAGTTGAGAGACAATGTTCCCGAGCTGCCTCAGTTCATAACAGTGTGTAGGAAGTTGTTTGATAAAGTGGGCAAAGCTAATACTTGGACCAGAAGGCAGAATATAGGAAACTACATGAAAACATGGATAATTCAGAGAAAATGACAGGAAACAGATGAGAACTTGTTTAGAACCGATGAAAGAGATTCTCCAAATCAGTTCTTAGTGTAGAAAAGGTAGCTAAGATCCGGGAAATCCTTAATTCGAGTTAAGATGACTTGAAACACTGTAGGAATCCTATATTCTTTACTTAAAGGAGACTGGACTGGTAAATGTGTGTTTTACAACGCAGAATACCATTGAGATAGAGAAAGAAACATGTTCGGCAGCTTTGGAAAGCCTTACACTTCACTGAAATGTAGTACTACACTCTATAACACAGTTGAGAGACAATGTTCCCCAGCTGCCTCAGTTCATAACAGTGTGTAGGAAGTTGTTTGATACAGTGGGAAAAGCTTATACTTGGACCAGAAGGCAGAATATAGGAAACTACATGAAAACATGGATAATTCAGAGAAAATGACTGTAAACAGATGAGAACTTGTTTAGAACAGCTGAAAGAGATTCTCCAAATCAGTTCTTAGTGTAGAAAAGGTAGCTAAGATCCGGGAAATCCTTAATTTCAGTTAAGATGACTTGAAACACTGTAGGAATCCTATATTCTTTACTTCAAGGAGACTGGAGTGGTAAATGTGTGTTTTACAAGGCAGAATACCATTGAAATAGAGAAAGAAACACTTTCGGCAGCTTTGGAAAGCCTTACACTTCACTGAAATATAGTACTAAACTCTGTAACACAGTTGAGAGACAATGTTCCCGAGCTGCCTCAGTTCATAGCAGTGTGTAGGAAGTTGTTTGATAAAGTGGGCAAAGCTTATACTTGGACCAGAAGGCAGAATATAGGAAACTACATGAAAACATGGATAATTCAGAGAAAATGACTGTAAACAGATGAGAACTTGTTTAGAACAGCTCAAAGAGATTCTCCAGTCAGTTCTTAGTGTAGTAAAGGTAGCTAAGATCCGGGAAATCCTTAATTCGAGTTAGGATCACATGAAACACTGTATGAATCCTATATTCTTTACTTAAAGGAGACTAGAGTGGTAAATGTGTGTTATACAAGGCAGAATACCATTGAAATAGAGAAAGAAACACTTTCGGCAGCTTTGGAAAGCCTTACACTTCACTAAAATATAGTACAACACTCTGTAACACACTTGATTGACAATGTTCCCGAGCTGCCTCAGTTCATAACAGTGTGTAGGAAGTTGTTTGATAAAGTGGGCAAAGCTTATACTTGGTCCAGAAGGCAGAATATAGGAAACTACATGAAAACATGGATAATTCAGAGAAAATGACTGTAAACAGATAACTTGTTTAGAACAGCTGAAAGAGATTCTCCAAATCATTTCTTAGTGTAGAAAAGGTAGCTAAGATCCGGGAAATCCTTAATTCAAGTTAAGATGACATGAAACACTCTATGAATCCTATATTCTTTACTTAAAGGAGACTAGAGTGGTAAATGTGTGTTATACAAGGCAGAATACCATTGTAATAGAGAAAGAAACACTTTCGGCAGCTTTGGAAAGCCATACACTTCACTGAAATGTAGTACTACACTCTGTAACACAGTTGAGAGACAATGTTCCCAAGCTGCCTCAGTTCATAACAGTGTGTAGGAAGTTGTTTGATAAAGTGGAAAAAGCTTATACTTGGAACAGAAGGCAGAATATAGGAAACTACATGAAAACATGGATAATTCAGAGAAAATGACTGTAAACAGATGAGAACTTGTTTAGAACAGCTCAAAGAGATTCTCCAGTCAGTTCTTATTGTAGTAAATGTAGCTAAGATACGGGAAATCCTTAATTCGAGTTAAGATCACATGAAACACTGTATGAATCCTATATTCTTTACTTAAAGGAGACTAGAGTGCTAAATGTGTGTTATACAAGGTAGAATACCATTGAAATAGAGAATTAAACACGTTTGGCAGCTTTGGAAAGCCTTACACTTCACTGAAATGTAGTACTACACTCTATAACACAGTTGAGAGACAATGTTCCCGAGCTGCCTAAGTTCATAACAGTGTGTAGGAAGTTGTTTGATAAAGTGGGCAAAGCTTATACTTGGACCAGAAGGCAGAATATAGGAAACTACATGAAAACATGGATAATTCAGAGAAAATGACAGGAAACAGATGAGAACTTGTTTAGAACAGCTCAAAGAGATTCTCCATTCAGTTCTTATTGTAGTAAATGTAGCTAAGATCCGGGAAATCCTTATTTCGAGTTAAGATGACATGAAACACTGTATGAATCCTATATTCTTTACTTAAAGGAGACTAGAGTGCTAAATGTGTGTTATACAAGGTAGAATACCATTGAAATAGAGAATTTAACACGTTTGGCAGCTTTGGAAAGCCTTACACTTCACTGAAATGTAGTACTACACTCTATAACACAGTTGAGAGACAATGTTCCCGAGCTGCCTCAGTTCATAACAGTGTGTAGGAAATTGTTTGATAAAGTGGGCAAAGCTTATACTTGGACCAGAAGGCAGAATATAGGAAACTACATGAAAACATGGATAATTCAGAGAAAACGACTGTAAACAGATGAGAACTTCTTTAGAACAGCTCAAAGAGATTCTCCGGTCAGTTCTTAGCGTAGTAAAGGTAGCTAAGATCCGAGAAATCCTTAATTCGAGTTAAGATCACATGAAACACTGTATGAATCCTATATTCTTTACTTAAAGGAGACTAGAGTGGTAAATGTGTGTTATACAAGGCAGAATACCATTGAAATAGAGAAAGAAACACGTTCGGCAGCTTTGGAAAGCCTTACACTTCACTGAAATGTAGTACTACACTCTATAACACAGTTGAGAGACAATGTTCCCGAGCTGCCTCAGTTCATAACAGTGTGTAGGAAGTTGTTTGATAAAGTGGGCAAAGCTTATACTTGGACCAGAAGGCAGAATATAGGAAACTACATGAAAATATTGATAATTCAGGGAAAATGACTGTAAACAGATGAGAACTTGTTTAGAATCGCTCAAAGAGATTCTTCAAGTTAGTTCTTAGTGTAGAAAAGGTAGCTAAGATCCGGGAAATCCTTAATTCGAGTTAAGATGACATGAAACACTGTATGAATCCTATATTCTTTACTTAAAGGAGACTAGAGTGGTAAATGTGTGTTATATAAGGCAGAATACCATTGAAATAGAGAAAGAAACATGATCGGCAGCTTTGGAAAGCCTTACACTTCACTGAAATATAGTACTACACTCTATAACACAGTTGACAGACAATGTTCCCGAGCTGCCTCAGTTCATAACAGTGTGTAGGAAGTTGTTTGATAAAGTGGGCAAAGCTTATACTTGGACCAGAAGGCAGAATATAAGAAACTACATGAAAACATGGATAATTCAGAGAAAATGACTGGAAACAGATGAGAGATTGTTTAGAACAGCTGAAAGAGATTCTCCAAATCAGTTCTTAGTGTAGAAAAGGTAGCTAAGATCCGGGAAATCCTTAATTCAAGTTAAGATGACTTGAAACACTGTATGAATCCTATATTCTTTACTTAAAAGAGACTGGAGTGGTAAATGTGTGTTTTACAAGGCAGAATACCATTGAAATAGAGAAAGAAACTCGTTCGGCAGCTTTGGAAAGCCATACACTTCACTGAAATATAGTACTATACTCTGTAACACAGTTGAGAGACAATGTTCCCAAGCTGCCTCAGTTCATAACAGTGTGTAGGAAGTTGTTTGATAAAGTGGGCAAAGCTTATACTTGGTCCAGAAGGCAGAATATAGGAAACTACATGAAAACATGGATAATTCAGAGAAAATGACTGTAAACAGATGAGAACTTGTTTAGAACAGCTCAAAGAGATTCTCCAGTCAGTTCTTAGCCTAGTAAAGGTAGCTAAGATCCGGGAAATCCTTAATTCGAGTTAAGATGACATAAAACACTGTATGAATCCTATATTCTTTACTTAAAGGAGACTAGAGTGGTAAATGTGTGTTATACAAGGCAGAATACCATTGAAATAGAGAAAGAAACACGTTCGGCAGCTTTAGAAAGCCTTATACTTCACTGAAATGTAGTACTGCACTCTATAACACAGTTAATGTTCCCGAGCTACCTCAGTTCATAACAGTGTGTAGGAAGTTGTTTGATAACGTGAGCAAAGCTTATACTTGGACCAGAAGGCAGAATATAGGAAACTACATGAAAACATGGATAATTCAGAGAAAATGACTGTAAACAGATGAGAACTTGTTTAGAACCGCTCAAAGAGATTCTCCAAGTCAGTTATTAGTGTAGAAAAGGTAGCTAAGATCCGGGAAATCCTTAATTCGAGTTAAGATGACATGAAACACTGTATGAATCCTATATTCTTTACTTAAAGGAGACTAGAGTGGTAAATGTGTGTTATACAAGGCAGAATACCATTGAAATAGAGAAAGAAACACGTTCGGCAGCTTTGGAAAGCCTTATACTTCACTGAAATGTAGTACTACACTCTATAACACAGTTGAGAGACAATGTTCCCGAGATGCCTCAGTTCATAACAGTGTGTAGGAAGTTGTTTGATAACCTGGGCAAAGCTTATACTTGGTCCAGAAGGCAGAATATAGGAAACTACATGAAAACATGGATAATTCAGAGAAAATGACTGTAAACAGATGAGAACTTGTTTAGAACAGCTCAAAGAGATTCTCCAGTCAGTTCTTATTGTAGTAAATGTAGCTAAGATCCGGGAAATCCTTAATTCGAGTTAAGATCACATGAAACACTGTATGAATCCTATATTCTTTACTTAAAGGAGACTAGAGTGCTAAATGTGTGTTATACAAGGTAGAATACCATTGAAATAGAGAATTAAACACGTTTGGCAGCTTTGGAAAGCCTTACACTTCACTGAAATGTAGTACTACACTCTATAACACAGTTGAGAGACAATGTTCCCTAGATGCCTCAGTTCATAACAGTGTGTAGGAAGTTGTTTGATAACCTGGGCAAAGCTTATACTTGGTCCAGAAGGCAGAATATAGGAAACTACATGAAAACATGGATAATTCAGAGAAAATGACTGTAAACAGCTGAGAACTTTTTTAGAACAGCTCAAAGAGATTCTCCAGTCAGTTCTTAGTGTAGTAAAGGTAGCTAAGATCCGAGAAATCCTTAATTCGAGTTAGGATCACATGAAACACTGTATGAATCCTATATTCTTTACTTAAAGGAGACTAGAGTGGTAAATGTGTGTTATACAAGGCAGAATACCATTGAAATAGAGAAAGAAACACTTTCGGCAGCTTTGGAAAGCCATACACTTCACTGAAATGTAGTACTACACTCTGTAACACAGTTGAGAGACAATGTTCCCAAGCTGCCTCAGTTCATAACAGTGTGTAGGAAGTTGTTTGATAAAGTGGAAAAAGCTTATACTTGGAACAGAAGGCAGAATATAGGAAACTACATGAAAACATGGATAATTCAGAGAAAATGACTGTAAACAGATGAGAACTTGTTTAGAACAGCTCAAAGAGATTCTCCAGTCAGTTCTTATTGTAGTAAATGTAGCTAAGATACGGGAAATCCTTAATTCGAGTTAAGATCACATGAAACACTGTATGAATCCTATATTCTTTACTTAAAGGAGACTAGAGTGCTAAATGTGTGTTATACAAGGTAGAATACCATTGAAATAGAGAATTAAACACGTTTGGCAGCTTTGGAAAGCCTTACACTTCACTGAAATGTAGTACTACACTCTATAACACAGTTGAGAGACAATGTTCCCGAGCTGCCTAAGTTCATAACAGTGTGTAGGAAGTTGTTTGATAAAGTGGGCAAAGCTTATACTTGGACCAGAAGGCAGAATATAGGAAACTACATGAAAACATGGATAATTCAGAGAAAATGACAGGAAACAGATGAGAACTTGTTTAGAACAGCTCAAAGAGATTCTCCATTCAGTTCTTATTGTAGTAAATGTAGCTAAGATCCGGGAAATCCTTATTTCGAGTTAAGATGACATGAAACACTGTATGAATCCTATATTCTTTACTTAAAGGAGACTAGAGTGCTAAATGTGTGTTATACAAGGTAGAATACCATTGAAATAGAGAATTTAACACGTTTGGCAGCTTTGGAAAGCCTTACACTTCACTGAAATGTAGTACTACACTCTATAACACAGTTGAGAGACAATGTTCCCGAGCTGCCTCAGTTCATAACAGTGTGTAGGAAATTGTTTGATAAAGTGGGCAAAGCTTATACTTGGACCAGAAGGCAGAATATAGGAAACTACATGAAAACATGGATAATTCAGAGAAAACGACTGTAAACAGATGAGAACTTCTTTAGAACAGCTCAAAGAGATTCTCCGGTCAGTTCTTAGCGTAGTAAAGGTAGCTAAGATCCGAGAAATCCTTAATTCGAGTTAAGATCACATGAAACACTGTATGAATCCTATATTCTTTACTTAAAGGAGACTAGAGTGGTAAATGTGTGTTATACAAGGCAGAATACCATTGAAATAGAGAAAGAAACACGTTCGGCAGCTTTGGAAAGCCTTACACTTCACTGAAATGTAGTACTACACTCTATAACACAGTTGAGAGACAATGTTCCCGAGCTGCCTCAGTTCATAACAGTGTGTAGGAAGTTGTTTGATAAAGTGGGCAAAGCTTATACTTGGACCAGAAGGCAGAATATAGGAAACTACATGAAAACATTGATAATTCAGGGAAAATGACTGTAAACAGATGAGAACTTGTTTAGAATCGCTCAAAGAGATTCTTCAAGTTAGTTCTTAGTGTAGAAAAGGTAGCTAAGATCCGGGAAATCCTTAATTCGAGTTAAGATGACATGAAACACTGTATGAATCCTATATTCTTTACTTAAAGGAGACTAGAGTGGTAAATGTGTGTTATATAAGGCAGAATACCATTGAAATAGAGAAAGAAACATGATCGGCAGCTTTGGAAAGCCTTACACTTCACTGAAATATAGTACTACACTCTATAACACAGTTGACAGACAATGTTCCCGAGCTGCCTCAGTTCATAACAGTGTGTAGGAAGTTGTTTGATAAAGTGGGCAAAGCTTATACTTGGACCAGAAGGCAGAATATAAGAAACTACATGAAAACATGGATAATTCAGAGAAAATGACTGGAAACAGATGAGAGATTGTTTAGAACAGCTGAAAGAGATTCTCCAAATCAGTTCTTAGTGTAGAAAAGGTAGCTAAGATCCGGGAAATCCTTAATTCAAGTTAAGATGACTTGAAACACTGTATGAATCCTATATTCTTTACTTAAAAGAGACTGGAGTGGTAAATGTGTGTTTTACAAGGCAGAATACCATTGAAATAGAGAAAGAAACTCGTTCGGCAGCTTTGGAAAGCCATACACTTCACTGAAATATAGTACTATACTCTGTAACACAGTTGAGAGACAATGTTCCCAAGCTGCCTCAGTTCATAACAGTGTGTAGGAAGTTTTTTGATAAAGTGGGCAAAGCTTATACTTGGTCCAGAAGGCAGAATATAGGAAACTACATGAAAACATGGATAATTCAGAGAAAATGACTGTAAACAGATGAGAACTTGTTTAGAACAGCTCAAAGAGATTCTCCAGTCAGTTCTTAGCCTAGTAAAGGTAGCTAAGATCCGGGAAATCCTTAATTCGAGTTAAGATGACATAAAACACTGTATGAATTCTATATTCTTTACTTAAAGGAGACTAGAGTGGTAAATGTGTGTTATACAAGGCAGAATACCATTGAAATAGAGAAAGAAACACGTTCGGCAGCTTTAGAAAGCCTTATACTTCACTGAAATGTAGTACTGCACTCTATAACACAGTTAATGTTCCCGAGCTACCTCAGTTCATAACAGTGTGTAGGAAGTTGTTTGATAACGTGAGCAAAGCTTATACTTGGACCAGAAGGCAGAATATAGGAAAAAACATGAAAACATGGATAATTCAGAGAAAATGACTGTAAACAGATGAGAACTTGTTTAGAACCGCTCAAAGAGATTCTCCAAGTCAGTTATTAGTGTAGAAAAGGTAGCTAAGATCCGGGAAATCCTTAATTCGAGTTAAGATGACATGAAACACTGTATGAATCCTATATTCTTTACTTAAAGGAGACTAGAGTGGTAAATGTGTGTTATACAAGGCAGAATACCATTGAAATAGAGAAAGAAACACGTTCGGCAGCTTTGGAAAGCCTTATACTTCACTGAAATGTAGTACTACACTCTATAACACAGTTGAGAGACAATGTTCCCGAGATGCCTCAGTTCATAACAGTGTGTAGGAAGTTGTTTGATAACCTGGGCAAAGCTTATACTTGGTCCAGAAGGCAGAATATAGGAAACTACATGAAAACATGGATAATTCAGAGAAAATGACTGTAAACAGATGAGAACTTGTTTAGAACAGCTCAAAGAGATTCTCCAGTCAGTTCTTATTGTAGTAAATGTAGCTAAGATCCGGGAAATCCTTAATTCGAGTTAAGATCACATGAAACACTGTATGAATCCTATATTCTTTACTAAAAGGAGACTAGAGTGCTAAATGTGTGTTATACAAGGTAGAATACCATTGAAATAGAGAATTAAACACGTTTGGCAGCTTTGGAAAGCCTTACACTTCACTGAAATGTAGTACTACACTCTATAACACAGTTGAGAGACAATGTTCCCGAGCTGCCTAAGTTCATAACAGTGTGTAGGAAGTTGTTTGATAAAGTGGGCAAAGCTTATACTTGGACCAGAAGGCAGAATATAGGAAACTACATGAAAACATGGATAATTCAGAGAAAATGACTGTAAACAGATGAGAACTTGTTTAGAACAGCTCAAAGAGATTCTCCGGTCACTTCTTAGCGTAGTAAAGGTAGCTAAGATCCGAGAAATCCTTAATTCGAGTTAAGATCACATGAAACACTGTATGAATCCTATATTCTTTACTTAAAGGAGACTAGAGTGGTAAATGTGTGTTATACAAGGCAGAATACCATTGAAATAGAGAAAGAAACACGTTCGGCAGCTTTGGCAAGCCTTACACTTCACTGAAATGTAGTACTACACTCTATAACACAGTTGAGAGACAATGTTCCCGAGCTGCCTCAGTTCATAACAGTGTGTAGGAAGTTGTTTGATAAAGTGGGCAAAGCTTATACTTCGACCAGAAGGCAGAATATAGGAAACTACATGAAAACATTGATAATTCAGGGAAAATGACTGTAAACAGATGAGAACTTGTTTAGAATCGCTCAAAGAGATTCTTCAAGTTAGTTCTTAGTGTAGAAAAGGTAGCTAAGATCCGGGAAATCCTTAATTCGAGTTAAGATGACATGAAACACTGTATGAATCCTATATTCTTTACTTAAAGGAGACTAGAGTGGTAAATGTGTGTTATATAAGGCAGAATACCATTGAAATAGAGAAAGAAACATGATCGGCAGCTTTGGAAAGCCTTACACTTCACTGAAATATAGTACTACACTCTATAACACAGTTGACAGACAATGTTCCCGAGCTGCCTCAGTTCATAACAGTGTGTAGGAAGTTGTTTGATAAAGTGGGCAAAGCTTATACTTGGACCAGAAGGCAGAATATAAGAAACTACATGAAAACATGGATAATTCAGAGAAAATGACTGGAAACAGATGAGAGATTGTTTAGAACAGCTGAAAGAGATTCTCCAAATCAGTTCTTAGTGTAGAAAACGTAGCTAAGATCCGGGAAATCCTTAATTCAAGTTAACATGACTTGAAACACTGTATGAATCCTATATTCTTTACTTAAAAGAGACTGGAGTGGTAAATGTGTGTTTTACAAGGCAGAATACCATTGAAATAGAGAAAGCAACTCGTTCGGCAGCTTTGGAAAGCCATACACTTCACTGAAATATAGTACTATACTCTGTAACACAGTTGAGAGACAATGTTCCCAAGCTGCCTCAGTTCATAACAGTGTGTAGGAAGTTGTTTGATAAAGTGGGCAAATCTTATACTTGGTCCAGAAGGCAGAATATAGGAAACTACATGAAAACATGGATAATTCAGAGAAAATGACTGTAAACAGATGAGAACTTGTTTAGAACAGCTCAAAGAGATTCTCCAGTCAGTTCTTAGCCTAGTAAAGGTAGCTAAGATCCGGGAAATCCTTAATTCGAGTTAAGATGACATAAAACACTGTATGAATCCTATATTCTTTACTTAAAGGAGACTAGAGTGGTAAATGTGTGTTATACAAGGCAGAATACCATTGAAATAGAGAAAGAAACACGTTCGGCAGCTTTAGAAAGCCTTATACTTCACTGAAATGTAGTACTGCACTCTATAACACAGTTAATGTTCCCGAGCTACCTCAGTTCATAACAGTGTGTAGGAAGTTGTTTGATAACGTGAGCAAAGCTCATACTTGGACCAGAAGGCAGAATATAGGAAACTACATGAAAACATGGATAATTCAGAGAAAATGACTGTAAACAGATGAGAACTTGTTTAGAACCGCTCAAAGAGATTCTCCAAGTCAGTTATTAGTGTAGAAAAGGTAGCTAAGATCCGGGAAATCCTTAATTCGAGTTAAGATGACATGAAACACTGTATGAATCCTATATTCTTTACTTAAAGGAGACTAGAGTGGTAAATGTGTGTTATACAAGGCAGAATACCATTGAAATAGAGAAAGAAACACGTTCGGCAGCTTTGGAAAGCCTTATACTTCACTGAAATGTAGTACTACACTCTATAACACAGTTGAGAGACAATGTTCCCGAGATGCCTCAGTTCATAACAGTGTGTAGGAAGTTGTTTGATAACCTGGGCAAAGCTTATACTTGGTCCAGAAGGCAGAATATAGGAAACTACATGAAAACATGGATAATTCAGAGAAAATGACTGTAAACAGATGAGAACTTGTTTAGAACAGCTCAAAGAGATTCTCCAGTCAGTTCTTATTGTAGTAAATGTAGCTAAGATCCGGGAAATCCTTAATTCGAGTTAAGATCACATGAAACACTGTATGAATCCTATATTCTTTACTTAAAGGAGACTAGAGTGCTAAATGTGTGTTATACAAGGTAGAATACCATTGAAATAGAGAATTAAACACGTTTGGCAGCTTTGGAAAGCCTTACACTTCACTGAAATGTAGTACTACACTCTATAACACACTTGAGAGACAATGTTCCCGAGATGCCTCAGTTCATAACAGTGTGTAGGAAGTTGTTTGATAACCTGGGCAAAGCTTATACTTGGTCCAGAAGGCAGAATATAGGAAACTACATGAAAACATGGATAATTCAGAGAAAATGACTGTAAACAGCTGAGAACTTGTTTAGAACAGCTCAAAGAGATTCTCCAGTCAGTTCTTAGTGTAGTAAAGGTAGCTAAGATCCGGGAAATCCTTAATTCGAGTTAGGATCACATGAAACACTGTATGAATCCTATATTCTTTACTTAAAGGAGACTAGAGTGGTAAATGTGTGTTATACAAGGCAGAATACCATTGAAATAGAGAAAGAAACACTTTCGGCAGCTTTGGAAAGCCTTACACTTCACTAAAATATAGTACAACACTCTGTAACACACTTGATTGACAATGTTCCCGAGCTGCCTCAGTTCATAACAGTGTGTAGGAAGTTGTTTGATAAAGTGGGCAAAGCTTATACTTGGTCCAGAAGGCAGAATATAGGAAACTACATGAAAACATGGATAATTCAGAGAAAATGACTGTAAACAGATAACTTGTTTAGAACAGCTGAAAGAGATACTCCAAATCATTTCTTAGTGTAGAAAAGGTAGCTAAGATCCGGGAAATCCTTAATTCAAGTTAAGATGACATGAAACACTCTATGAATCCTATATTCTTTACTTAAAGGAGACTAGAGTGGTAAATGTGTGTTATACAAGGCAGAATACCATTGAAATAGAGAAAGAAACACTTTCGGCAGCTTTGGAAAGCCATACACTTCACTGAAATGTAGTACTACACTCTGTAACACAGTTGAGAGACAATGTTCCCAAGCTGCCTCAGTTCATAACAGTGTGTAGGAAGTTGTTTGATAAAGTGGAAAAAGCTTATACTTGGAACAGAAGGCAGAATATAGGAAACTACATGAAAACATGGATAATTCAGAGAAAATGACTGTAAACAGATGAGAACTTGTTTAGAACAGCTCAAAGAGATTCTCCAGTCAGTTCTTATTGTAGTAAATGTAGCTAAGATACGGGAAATCCTTAATTCGAGTTAAGATGACATGAAACACTGTATGAATCCTATATTCTTTACTTAAAGGAGACTAGAGTGGTAAATGTGTGTTATATAAGGCAGAATACCATTGAAATAGAGAAAGAAACATGATCGGCAGCTTTGGAAAGCCTTACACTTCACTGAAATATAGTACTACACTCTATAACACAGTTGACAGACAATGTTCCCGAGCTGCCTCAGTTCATAACAGTGTGTAGGAAGTTGTTTGATAAAGTGGGCAAAGCTTATACTTGGACCAGGAGGCAGAATATAAGAAACTACATGAAAACATGGATAATTCAGAGAAAATGACTGGAAACAGATGAGAGATTGTTTAGAACAGCTGAAAGAGATTCTCCAAATCAGTTCTTAGTGTAGAAAAGGTAGCTAAGATCCGGGAAATCCTTAATTCAAGTTAAGATGACTTGAAACACTGTATGAATCCTATATTCTTTACTTAAAAGAGACTGGAGTGGTAAATGTGTGTTTTACAAGGCAGAATACCATTGAAATAGAGAAAGAAACTCGTTCGGCAGCTTTGGAAAGCCATACACTTCACTGAAATATAGTACTATACTCTGTAACACAGTTGAGAGACAATGTTCCCAAGCTGCCTCAGTTCATAACAGTGTGTAGGAAGTTGTTTGATAAAGTGGGCAAAGCTTATACTTGGTCCAGAAGGCAGAATATAGGAAACTACATGAAAACATGGATAATTCAGAGAAAATGACTGTAAACAGATGAGAACTTGTTTAGAACAGCTCAAAGAGATTCTCCAGTCAGTTCTTAGCCTAGTAAAGGTAGCTAAGATCCGGGAAATCCTTAATTCGAGTTAAGATGACATAAAACACTGTATGAATTCTATATTCTTTACTTAAAGGAGACTAGAGTGGTAAATGTGTGTTATACAAGGCAGAATACCATTGAAATAGAGAAAGAAACACGTTCGGCAGCTTTAGAAAGCCTTATACTTCACTGAAATGTAGTACTGCACTCTATAACACAGTTAATGTTCCCGAGCTACCTCAGTTCATAACAGTGTGTAGGAAGTTGTTTGATAACGTGAGCAAAGCTTATACTTGGACCAGAAGGCAGAATATAGGAAACTACATGAAAACATGGATAATTCAGAGAAAATGACTGTAAACAGATGAGAACTTGTTTAGAACCGCTCAAAGAGATTCTCCAAGTCAGTTATTAGTGTAGAAAAGGTAGCTAAGATCCGGGAAATCCTTAATTCGAGTTAAGATGACATGAAACACTGTATGAATCCTATATTCTTTACTTAAAGGAGACTAGAGTGGTAAATGTGTGTTATACAAGGCAGAATACCATTGAAATAGAGAAAGAAACACGTTCGGCAGCTTTGGAAAGCCTTATACTTCACTGAAATGTAGTACTACACTCTATAACACAGTTGAGAGACAATGTTCCCGAGATGCCTCAGTTCATAACAGTGTGTAGGAAGTTGTTTGATAACCTGGGCAAAGCTTATACTTGGTCCAGAAGGCAGAATATAGGAAACTACATGAAAACATGGATAATTCAGAGAAAATGACTGTAAACAGATGAGAACTTGTTTAGAACAGCTCAAAGAGATTCTCCAGTCAGTTCTTATTGTAGTAAATGTAGCTAAGATCCGGGAAATCCTTAATTCGAGTTAAGATCACATGAAACACTGTATGAATCCTATATTCTTTACTAAAAGGAGACTAGAGTGCTAAATGTGTGTTATACAAGGTAGAATACCATTGAAATAGAGAATTAAACACGTTTGGCAGCTTTGGAAAGCCTTACACTTCACTGAAATGTAGTACTACACTCTATAACACAGTTGAGAGACAATGTTCCCGAGCTGCCTAAGTTCATAACAGTGTGTAGGAAGTTGTTTGATAAAGTGGGCAAAGCTTATACTTGGACCAGAAGGCAGAATATAGGAAACTACATGAAAACATGGATAATTCAGAGAAAATGACAGGAAACAGATGAGAACTTGTTTAGAACTGCTCAAAGAGATTCTCCATTCAGTTCTTATTGTAGTAAATGTAGCTAAGATCCGGGAAATCCTTATTTCGAATTAAGATGACATGAAACACTGTATGAATCCTATATTCTTTACTTAAAGGAGACTAGAGTGCTAAATGTGTGTTATACAAGGTAGAATACCATTGAAATAGAGAATTTAACACGTTTGGCAGCTTTGGAAAGCCTTACACTTCACTGAAATGTAGTACTACACTCTATAACACAGTTGAGAGACAATGTTCCCGAGCTGCCTCAGTTCATAACAGTGTGTAGGAAGTTGTTTGATAACCTGGGCAAAGCTTATACTTGGTCCAGAAGGCAGAATATAGGAAACTACATGAAAACATGGATAATTCAGAGAAAATGACTGTAAACAGCTGAGAACTTTTTTAGAACAGCTCAAAGAGATTCTCCAGTCAGTTCTTAGTGTAGTAAAGGTAGCTAAGATCCGAGAAATCCTTAATTCGAGTTAGGATCACATGAAACACTGTATGAATCCTATATTCTTTACTTAAAGGAGACTAGAGTGGTAAATGTGTGTTATACAAGGCAGAATACCATTGAAATAGAGAAAGAAACACTTTCGGCAGCTTTGGAAAGCCATACACTTCACTGAAATGTAGTACTACACTCTGTAACACAGTTGAGAGACAATGTTCCCAAGCTGCCTCAGTTCATAACAGTGTGTAGGAAGTTGTTTGATAAAGTGGAAAAAGCTTATACTTGGAACAGAAGGCAGAATATAGGAAACTACATGAAAACATGGATAATTCAGAGAAAATGACTGTAAACAGATGAGAACTTGTTTAGAACAGCTCAAAGAGATTCTCCAGTCAGTTCTTATTGTAGTAAATGTAGCTAAGATACGGGAAATCCTTAATTCGAGTTAAGATGACATGAAACACTGTATGAATCCTATATTCTTTACTTAAAGGAGACTAGAGTGGTAAATGTGTGTTATATAAGGCAGAATACCATTGAAATAGAGAAAGAAACATGATCGGCAGCTTTGGAAAGCCTTACACTTCACTGAAATATAGTACTACACTCTATAACACAGTTGACAGACAATGTTCCCGAGCTGCCTCAGTTCATAACAGTGTGTAGGAAGTTGTTTGATAAAGTGGGCAAAGCTTATACTTGGACCAGGAGGCAGAATATAAGAAACTACATGAAAACATGGATAATTCAGAGAAAATGACTGGAAACAGATGAGAGATTGTTTAGAACAGCTGAAAGAGATTCTCCAAATCAGTTCTTAGTGTAGAAAAGGTAGCTAAGATCCGGGAAATCCTTAATTCAAGTTAAGATGACTTGAAACACTGTATGAATCCTATATTCTTTACTTAAAAGAGACTGGAGTGGTAAATGTGTGTTTTACAAGGCAGAATACCATTGAAATAGAGAAAGAAACTCGTTCGGCAGCTTTGGAAAGCCATACACTTCACTGAAATATAGTACTATACTCTGTAACACAGTTGAGAGACAATGTTCCCAAGCTGCCTCAGTTCATAACAGTGTGTAGGAAGTTGTTTGATAAAGTGGGCAAAGCTTATACTTGGTCCAGAAGGCAGAATATAGGAAAGTCCATGAAAACATGGATAATTCAGAGAAAATGACTGTAAACAGATGAGAACTTGTTTAGAACAGCTCAAAGAGATTCTCCAGTCAGTTCTTAGCCTAGTAAAGGTAGCTAAGATCCGGGAAATCCTTAATTCGAGTTAAGATGACATAAAACACTGTATGAATTCTATATTCTTTACTTAAAGGAGACTAGAGTGGTAAATGTGTGTTATACAAGGCAGAATACCATTGAAATAGAGAAAGAAACACGTTCGGCAGCTTTAGAAAGCCTTATACTTCACTGAAATGTAGTACTGCACTCTATAACACAGTTAATGTTCCCGAGCTACCTCAGTTCATAACAGTGTGTAGGAAGTTGTTTGATAACGTGAGCAAAGCTCATACTTGGACCAGAAGGCAGAATATAGGAAACTACATGAAAACATGGATAATTCAGAGAAAATGACTGTAAACAGATGAGAACTTGTTTAGAACCGCTCAAAGAGATTCTCCAAGTCAGTTATTAGTGTAGAAAAGGTAGCTAAGATCCGGGAAATCCTTAATTCGAGTTAAGATGACATGAAACACTGTATGAATCCTATATTCTTTACTTAAAGGAGACTAGAGTGGTAAATGTGTGTTATACAAGGCAGAATACCATTGAAATAGAGAAAGAAACACGTTCGGCAGCTTTGGAAAGCCTTATACTTCACTGAAATGTAGTACTACACTCTATAACACAGTTGAGAGACAATGTTCCCGAGATGCCTCAGTTCATAACAGTGTGTAGGAAGTTGTTTGATAACCTGGGCAAAGCTTATACTTGGTCCAGAAGGCAGAATATAGGAAACTACATGAAAACATGGATAATTCAGAGAAAATGACTGTAAACAGATGAGAACTTGTTTAGAACAGCTCAAAGAGATTCTCCAGTCAGTTCTTATTGTAGTAAATGTAGCTAAGATCCGGGAAATCCTTAATTCGAGTTAAGATCACATGAAACACTGTATGAATCCTATATTCTTTACTTAAAGGAGACTAGAGTGCTAAATGTGTGTTATACAAGGTAGAATACCATTGAAATAGAGAATTAAACACGTTTGGCAGCTTTGGAAAGCCTTACACTTCACTGAAATGTAGTACTACACTCTATAACACACTTGAGAGACAATGTTCCCGAGATGCCTCAGTTCATAACAGTGTGTAGGAAGTTGTTTGATAACCTGGGCAAAGCTTATACTTGGTCCAGAAGGCAGAATATAGGAAACTACATGAAAACATGGATAATTCAGAGAAAATGACTGTAAACAGCTGAGAACTTGTTTAGAACAGCTCAAAGAGATTCTCCAGTCAGTTCTTAGTGTAGTAAAGGTAGCTAAGATCCGGGAAATCCTTAATTCGAGTTAGGATCACATGAAACACTGTATGAATCCTATATTCTTTACTTAAAGGAGACTAGAGTGGTAAATGTGTGTTATACAAGGCAGAATACCATTGAAATAGAGAAAGAAACACTTTCGGCAGCTTTGGAAAGCCTTACACTTCACTAAAATATAGTACAACACTCTGTAACACACTTGATTGACAATGTTCCCGAGCTGCCTCAGTTCATAACAGTGTGTAGGAAGTTGTTTGATAAAGTGGGCAAAGCTTATACTTGGTCCAGAAGGCAGAATATAGGAAACTACATGAAAACATGGATAATTCAGAGAAAATGACTGTAAACAGATAACTTGTTTAGAACAGCTGAAAGAGATACTCCAAATCATTTCTTAGTGTAGAAAAGGTAGCTAAGATCCGGGAAATCCTTAATTCAAGTTAAGATGACATGAAACACTCTATGAATCCTATATTCTTTACTTAAAGGAGACTAGAGTGGTAAATGTGTGTTATACAAGGCAGAATACCATTGAAATAGAGAAAGAAACACTTTCGGCAGCTTTGGAAAGCCATACACTTCACTGAAATGTAGTACTACACTCTGTAACACAGTTGAGAGACAATGTTCCCAAGCTGCCTCAGTTCATAACAGTGTGTAGGAAGTTGTTTGATAAAGTGGAAAAAGCTTATACTTGGAACAGAAGGCAGAATATAGGAAACTACATGAAAACATGGATAATTCAGAGAAAATGACTGTAAACAGATGAGAACTTGTTTAGAACAGCTCAAAGAGATTCTCCAGTCAGTTCTTATTGTAGTAAATGTAGCTAAGATACGGGAAATCCTTAATTCGAGTTAAGATGACATGAAACACTGTATGAATCCTATATTCTTTACTTAAAGGAGACTAGAGTGGTAAATGTGTGTTATATAAGGCAGAATACCATTGAAATAGAGAAAGAAACATGATCGGCAGCTTTGGAAAGCCTTACACTTCACTGAAATATAGTACTACACTCTATAACACAGTTGACAGACAATGTTCCCGAGCTGCCTCAGTTCATAACAGTGTGTAGGAAGTTGTTTGATAAAGTGGGCAAAGCTTATACTTGGACCAGGAGGCAGAATATAAGAAACTACATGAAAACATGGATAATTCAGAGAAAATGACTGGAAACAGATGAGAGATTGTTTAGAACAGCTGAAAGAGATTCTCCAAATCAGTTCTTAGTGTAGAAAAGGTAGCTAAGATCCGGGAAATCCTTAATTCAAGTTAAGATGACTTGAAACACTGTATGAATCCTATATTCTTTACTTAAAAGAGACTGGAGTGGTAAATGTGTGTTTTACAAGGCAGAATACCATTGAAATAGAGAAAGAAACACGTTCGGCAGCTTTAGAAAGCCTTATACTTCACTGAAATGTAGTACTGCACTCTATAACACAGTTAATGTTCCCGAGCTACCTCAGTTCATAACAGTGTGTAGGAAGTTGTTTGATAACGTGAGCAAAGCTTATACTTGGACCAGAAGGCAGAATATAGGAAACTACATGAAAACAGGGATAATTCAGAGAAAATGACTGTAAACAGATGAGAACTTGTTTAGAACCGCTCAAAGAGATTCTCCAAGTCAGTTATTAGTGTAGAAAAGGTAGCTAAGATCCGGGAAATCCTTAATTCGAGTTAAGATGACATGAAACACTGTATGAATCCTATATTCTTTACTTAAAGGAGACTAGAGTGGTAAATGTGTGTTATACAAGGCAGAATACCATTGAAATAGAGAAAGAAACACGTTCGGCAGCTTTGGAAAGCCTTATACTTCACTGAAATGTAGTACTACACTCTATAACACAGTTGAGAGACAATGTTCCCGAGATGCCTCAGTTCATAACAGTGTGTAGGAAGTTGTTTGATAACCTGGGCAAAGCTTATACTTGGTCCAGAAGGCAGAATATAGGAAACTACATGAAAACATGGATAATTCAGAGAAAATGACTGTAAACAGATGAGAACTTGTTTAGAACAGCTCAAAGAGATTCTCCAGTCAGTTCTTATTGTAGTAAATGTAGCTAAGATCCGGGAAATCCTTAATTCGAGTTAAGATCACATGAAACACTGTATGAATCCTATATTCTTTACTAAAAGGAGACTAGAGTGCTAAATGTGTGTTATACAAGGTAGAATACCATTGAAATAGAGAATTAAACACGTTTGGCAGCTTTGGAAAGCCTTACACTTCACTGAAATGTAGTACTACACTCTATAACACAGTTGAGAGACAATGTTCCCGAGCTGCCTAAGTTCATAACAGTGTGTAGGAAGTTGTTTGATAAAGTGGGCAAAGCTTATACTTGGACCAGAAGGCAGAATATAGGAAACTACATGAAAACATGGATAATTCAGAGAAAATGACAGGAAACAGATGAGAACTTGTTTAGAACTGCTCAAAGAGATTCTCCATTCAGTTCTTATTGTAGTAAATGTAGCTAAGATCCGGGAAATCCTTATTTCGAGTTAAGATGACATGAAACACTGTATGAATCCTATATTCTTTACTTAAAGGAGACTAGAGTGCTAAATGTGTGTTATACAAGGTAGAATACCATTGAAATAGAGAATTTAACACGTTTGGCAGCTTTGGAAAGCCTTACACTTCACTGAAATGTAGTACTACACTCTATAACACAGTTGAGAGACAATGTTCCCGAGCTGCCTCAGTTCATAACAGTGTGTAGGAAGTTGTTTGATAACCTGGGCAAAGCTTATACTTGGTCCAGAAGGCAGAATATAGGAAACTACATGAAAACATGGATAATTCAGAGAAAATGACTGTAAACAGCTGAGAACTTTTTTAGAACAGCTCAAAGAGATTCTCCAGTCAGTTCTTAGTGTAGTAAAGGTAGCTAAGATCCGAGAAATCCTTAATTCGAGTTAGGATCACATGAAACACTGTATGAATCCTATATTCTTTACTTAAAGGAGACTAGAGTGGTAAATGTGTGTTATACAAGGCAGAATACCATTGAAATAGAGAAAGAAACACTTTCGGCAGCTTTGGAAAGCCATACACTTCACTGAAATGTAGTACTACACTCTGTAACACAGTTGAGAGACAATGTTCCCAAGCTGCCTCAGTTCATAACAGTGTGTAGGAAGTTGTTTGATAAAGTGGAAAAAGCTTATACTTGGAACAGAAGGCAGAATATAGGAAACTACATGAAAACATGGATAATTCAGAGAAAATGACTGTAAACAGATGAGAACTTGTTTAGAACAGCTCAAAGAGATTCTCCAGTCAGTTCTTATTGTAGTAAATGTAGCTAAGATACGGGAAATCCTTAATTCGAGTTAAGATGACATGAAACACTGTATGAATCCTATATTCTTTACTTAAAGGAGACTAGAGTGGTAAATGTGTGTTATATAAGGCAGAATACCATTGAAATAGAGAAAGAAACATGATCGGCAGCTTTGGAAAGCCTTACACTTCACTGAAATATAGTACTACACTCTATAACACAGTTGACAGACAATGTTCCCGAGCTGCCTCAGTTCATAACAGTGTGTAGGAAGTTGTTTGATAAAGTGGGCAAAGCTTATACTTGGACCAGGAGGCAGAATATAAGAAACTACATGAAAACATGGATAATTCAGAGAAAATGACTGGAAACAGATGAGAGATTGTTTAGAACAGCTGAAAGAGATTCTCCAAATCAGTTCTTAGTGTAGAAAAGGTAGCTAAGATCCGGGAAATCCTTAATTCAAGTTAAGATGACTTGAAACACTGTATGAATCCTATATTCTTTACTTAAAAGAGACTGGAGTGGTAAATGTGTGTTTTACAAGGCAGAATACCATTGAAATAGAGAAAGAAACTCGTTCGGCAGCTTTGGAAAGCCATACACTTCACTGAAATATAGTACTATACTCTGTAACACAGTTGAGAGACAATGTTCCCAAGCTGCCTCAGTTCATAACAGTGTGTAGGAAGTTGTTTGATAAAGTGGGCAAAGCTTATACTTGGTCCAGAAGGCAGAATATAGGAAACTACATGAAAACATGGATAATTCAGAGAAAATGACTGTAAACAGATGAGAACTTGTTTAGAACAGCTCAAAGAGATTCTCCAGTCAGTTCTTAGCCTAGTAAAGGTAGCTAAGATCCGGGAAATCCTTAATTCGAGTTAAGATGACATAAAACACTGTATGAATTCTATATTCTTTACTTAAAGGAGACTAGAGTGGTAAATGTGTGTTATACAAGGCAGAATACCATTGAAATAGAGAAAGAAACACGTTCGGCAGCTTTAGAAAGCCTTATACTTCACTGAAATGTAGTACTGCACTCTATAACACAGTTAATGTTCCCGAGCTACCTCAGTTCATAACAGTGTGTAGGAAGTTGTTTGATAACGTGAGCAAAGCTTATACTTGGACCAGAAGGCAGAATATAGGAAACTACATGAAAACATGGATAATTCAGAGAAAATGACTGTAAACAGATGAGAACTTGTTTAGAACCGCTCAAAGAGATTCTCCAAGTCAGTTATTAGTGTAGAAAAGGTAGCTAAGATCCGGGAAATCCTTAATTCGAGTTAAGATGACATGAAACACTGTATGAATCCTATATTCTTTACTTAAAGGAGACTAGAGTGGTAAATGTGTGTTATACAAGGCAGAATACCATTGAAATAGAGAAAGAAACACGTTCGGCAGCTTTGGAAAGCCTTATACTTCACTGAAATGTAGTACTACACTCTATAACACAGTTGAGAGACAATGTTCCCGAGATGCCTCAGTTCATAACAGTGTGTAGGAAGTTGTTTGATAACCTGGGCAAAGCTTATACTTGGTCCAGAAGGCAGAATATAGGAAACTACATGAAAACATGGATAATTCAGAGAAAATGACTGTAAACAGATGAGAACTTGTTTAGAACAGCTCAAAGAGATTCTCCAGTCAGTTCTTATTGTAGTAAATGTAGCTAAGATCCGGGAAATCCTTAATTCGAGTTAAGATCACATGAAACACTGTATGAATCCTATATTCTTTACTAAAAGGAGACTAGAGTGCTAAATGTGTGTTATACAAGGTAGAATACCATTGAAATAGAGAATTAAACACGTTTGGCAGCTTT
Organism: Pipistrellus hanaki; assembly: GCF_964339955.1. Lineage (NCBI taxonomy): Eukaryota > Metazoa > Chordata > Mammalia > Chiroptera > Vespertilionidae > Pipistrellus > Pipistrellus hanaki. The sequence continues at coordinate 2,256,379 of NC_140511.1, forward strand.
GGAAAGCCTTACACTTCACTGAAATGTAGTACTACACTCTATAACACAGTTGAGAGACAATGTTCCCGAGCTGCCTAAGTTCATAACAGTGTGTAGGAAGTTGTTTGATAAAGTGGGCAAAGCTTATACTTGGACCAGAAGGCAGAATATAGGAAACTACATGAAAACATGGATAATTCAGAGAAAATGACAGGAAACAGATGAGAACTTGTTTAGAACTGCTCAAAGAGATTCTCCATTCAGTTCTTATTGTAGTAAATGTAGCTAAGATCCGGGAAATCCTTATTTCGAATTAAGATGACATGAAACACTGTATGAATCCTATATTCTTTACTTAAAGGAGACTAGAGTGCTAAATGTGTGTTATACAAGGTAGAATACCATTGAAATAGAGAATTTAACACGTTTGGCAGCTTTGGAAAGCCTTACACTTCACTGAAATGTAGTACTACACTCTATAACACAGTTGAGAGACAATGTTCCCGAGCTGCCTCAGTTCATAACAGTGTGTAGGAAGTTGTTTGATAACCTGGGCAAAGCTTATACTTGGTCCAGAAGGCAGAATATAGGAAACTACATGAAAACATGGATAATTCAGAGAAAATGACTGTAAACAGCTGAGAACTTTTTTAGAACAGCTCAAAGAGATTCTCCAGTCAGTTCTTAGTGTAGTAAAGGTAGCTAAGATCCGAGAAATCCTTAATTCGAGTTAGGATCACATGAAACACTGTATGAATCCTATATTCTTTACTTAAAGGAGACTAGAGTGGTAAATGTGTGTTATACAAGGCAGAATACCATTGAAATAGAGAAAGAAACACTTTCGGCAGCTTTGGAAAGCCATACACTTCACTGAAATGTAGTACTACACTCTGTAACACAGTTGAGAGACAATGTTCCCAAGCTGCCTCAGTTCATAACAGTGTGTAGGAAGTTGTTTGATAAAGTGGAAAAAGCTTATACTTGGAACAGAAGGCAGAATATAGGAAACTACATGAAAACATGGATAATTCAGAGAAAATGACTGTAAACAGATGAGAACTTGTTTAGAACAGCTCAAAGAGATTCTCCAGTCAGTTCTTATTGTAGTAAATGTAGCTAAGATACGGGAAATCCTTAATTCGAGTTAAGATGACATGAAACACTGTATGAATCCTATATTCTTTACTTAAAGGAGACTAGAGTGGTAAATGTGTGTTATATAAGGCAGAATACCATTGAAATAGAGAAAGAAACATGATCGGCAGCTTTGGAAAGCCTTACACTTCACTGAAATATAGTACTACACTCTATAACACAGTTGACAGACAATGTTCCCGAGCTGCCTCAGTTCATAACAGTGTGTAGGAAGTTGTTTGATAAAGTGGGCAAAGCTTATACTTGGACCAGGAGGCAGAATATAAGAAACTACATGAAAACATGGATAATTCAGAGAAAATGACTGGAAACAGATGAGAGATTGTTTAGAACAGCTGAAAGAGATTCTCCAAATCAGTTCTTAGTGTAGAAAAGGTAGCTAAGATCCGGGAAATCCTTAATTCAAGTTAAGATGACTTGAAACACTGTATGAATCCTATATTCTTTACTTAAAAGAGACTGGAGTGGTAAATGTGTGTTTTACAAGGCAGAATACCATTGAAATAGAGAAAGAAACTCGTTCGGCAGCTTTGGAAAGCCATACACTTCACTGAAATATAGTACTATACTCTGTAACACAGTTGAGAGACAATGTTCCCAAGCTGCCTCAGTTCATAACAGTGTGTAGGAAGTTGTTTGATAAAGTGGGCAAAGCTTATACTTGGTCCAGAAGGCAGAATATAGGAAAGTCCATGAAAACATGGATAATTCAGAGAAAATGACTGTAAACAGATGAGAACTTGTTTAGAACAGCTCAAAGAGATTCTCCAGTCAGTTCTTAGCCTAGTAAAGGTAGCTAAGATCCGGGAAATCCTTAATTCGAGTTAAGATGACATAAAACACTGTATGAATTCTATATTCTTTACTTAAAGGAGACTAGAGTGGTAAATGTGTGTTATACAAGGCAGAATACCATTGAAATAGAGAAAGAAACACGTTCGGCAGCTTTAGAAAGCCTTATACTTCACTGAAATGTAGTACTGCACTCTATAACACAGTTAATGTTCCCGAGCTACCTCAGTTCATAACAGTGTGTAGGAAGTTGTTTGATAACGTGAGCAAAGCTCATACTTGGACCAGAAGGCAGAATATAGGAAACTACATGAAAACATGGATAATTCAGAGAAAATGACTGTAAACAGATGAGAACTTGTTTAGAACCGCTCAAAGAGATTCTCCAAGTCAGTTATTAGTGTAGAAAAGGTAGCTAAGATCCGGGAAATCCTTAATTCGAGTTAAGATGACATGAAACACTGTATGAATCCTATATTCTTTACTTAAAGGAGACTAGAGTGGTAAATGTGTGTTATACAAGGCAGAATACCATTGAAATAGAGAAAGAAACACGTTCGGCAGCTTTGGAAAGCCTTATACTTCACTGAAATGTAGTACTACACTCTATAACACAGTTGAGAGACAATGTTCCCGAGATGCCTCAGTTCATAACAGTGTGTAGGAAGTTGTTTGATAACCTGGGCAAAGCTTATACTTGGTCCAGAAGGCAGAATATAGGAAACTACATGAAAACATGGATAATTCAGAGAAAATGACTGTAAACAGATGAGAACTTGTTTAGAACAGCTCAAAGAGATTCTCCAGTCAGTTCTTATTGTAGTAAATGTAGCTAAGATCCGGGAAATCCTTAATTCGAGTTAAGATCACATGAAACACTGTATGAATCCTATATTCTTTACTTAAAGGAGACTAGAGTGCTAAATGTGTGTTATACAAGGTAGAATACCATTGAAATAGAGAATTAAACACGTTTGGCAGCTTTGGAAAGCCTTACACTTCACTGAAATGTAGTACTACACTCTATAACACACTTGAGAGACAATGTTCCCGAGATGCCTCAGTTCATAACAGTGTGTAGGAAGTTGTTTGATAACCTGGGCAAAGCTTATACTTGGTCCAGAAGGCAGAATATAGGAAACTACATGAAAACATGGATAATTCAGAGAAAATGACTGTAAACAGCTGAGAACTTGTTTAGAACAGCTCAAAGAGATTCTCCAGTCAGTTCTTAGTGTAGTAAAGGTAGCTAAGATCCGGGAAATCCTTAATTCGAGTTAGGATCACATGAAACACTGTATGAATCCTATATTCTTTACTTAAAGGAGACTAGAGTGGTAAATGTGTGTTATACAAGGCAGAATACCATTGAAATAGAGAAAGAAACACTTTCGGCAGCTTTGGAAAGCCTTACACTTCACTAAAATATAGTACAACACTCTGTAACACACTTGATTGACAATGTTCCCGAGCTGCCTCAGTTCATAACAGTGTGTAGGAAGTTGTTTGATAAAGTGGGCAAAGCTTATACTTGGTCCAGAAGGCAGAATATAGGAAACTACATGAAAACATGGATAATTCAGAGAAAATGACTGTAAACAGATAACTTGTTTAGAACAGCTGAAAGAGATACTCCAAATCATTTCTTAGTGTAGAAAAGGTAGCTAAGATCCGGGAAATCCTTAATTCAAGTTAAGATGACATGAAACACTCTATGAATCCTATATTCTTTACTTAAAGGAGACTAGAGTGGTAAATGTGTGTTATACAAGGCAGAATACCATTGAAATAGAGAAAGAAACACTTTCGGCAGCTTTGGAAAGCCATACACTTCACTGAAATGTAGTACTACACTCTGTAACACAGTTGAGAGACAATGTTCCCAAGCTGCCTCAGTTCATAACAGTGTGTAGGAAGTTGTTTGATAAAGTGGAAAAAGCTTATACTTGGAACAGAAGGCAGAATATAGGAAACTACATGAAAACATGGATAATTCAGAGAAAATGACTGTAAACAGATGAGAACTTGTTTAGAACAGCTCAAAGAGATTCTCCAGTCAGTTCTTATTGTAGTAAATGTAGCTAAGATACGGGAAATCCTTAATTCGAGTTAAGATGACATGAAACACTGTATGAATCCTATATTCTTTACTTAAAGGAGACTAGAGTGGTAAATGTGTGTTATATAAGGCAGAATACCATTGAAATAGAGAAAGAAACATGATCGGCAGCTTTGGAAAGCCTTACACTTCACTGAAATATAGTACTACACTCTATAACACAGTTGACAGACAATGTTCCCGAGCTGCCTCAGTTCATAACAGTGTGTAGGAAGTTGTTTGATAAAGTGGGCAAAGCTTATACTTGGACCAGGAGGCAGAATATAAGAAACTACATGAAAACATGGATAATTCAGAGAAAATGACTGGAAACAGATGAGAGATTGTTTAGAACAGCTGAAAGAGATTCTCCAAATCAGTTCTTAGTGTAGAAAAGGTAGCTAAGATCCGGGAAATCCTTAATTCAAGTTAAGATGACTTGAAACACTGTATGAATCCTATATTCTTTACTTAAAAGAGACTGGAGTGGTAAATGTGTGTTTTACAAGGCAGAATACCATTGAAATAGAGAAAGAAACACGTTCGGCAGCTTTAGAAAGCCTTATACTTCACTGAAATGTAGTACTGCACTCTATAACACAGTTAATGTTCCCGAGCTACCTCAGTTCATAACAGTGTGTAGGAAGTTGTTTGATAACGTGAGCAAAGCTTATACTTGGACCAGAAGGCAGAATATAGGAAACTACATGAAAACAGGGATAATTCAGAGAAAATGACTGTAAACAGATGAGAACTTGTTTAGAACCGCTCAAAGAGATTCTCCAAGTCAGTTATTAGTGTAGAAAAGGTAGCTAAGATCCGGGAAATCCTTAATTCGAGTTAAGATGACATGAAACACTGTATGAATCCTATATTCTTTACTTAAAGGAGACTAGAGTGGTAAATGTGTGTTATACAAGGCAGAATACCATTGAAATAGAGAAAGAAACACGTTCGGCAGCTTTGGAAAGCCTTATACTTCACTGAAATGTAGTACTACACTCTATAACACAGTTGAGAGACAATGTTCCCGAGATGCCTCAGTTCATAACAGTGTGTAGGAAGTTGTTTGATAACCTGGGCAAAGCTTATACTTGGTCCAGAAGGCAGAATATAGGAAACTACATGAAAACATGGATAATTCAGAGAAAATGACTGTAAACAGATGAGAACTTGTTTAGAACAGCTCAAAGAGATTCTCCAGTCAGTTCTTATTGTAGTAAATGTAGCTAAGATCCGGGAAATCCTTAATTCGAGTTAAGATCACATGAAACACTGTATGAATCCTATATTCTTTACTAAAAGGAGACTAGAGTGCTAAATGTGTGTTATACAAGGTAGAATACCATTGAAATAGAGAATTAAACACGTTTGGCAGCTTTGGAAAGCCTTACACTTCACTGAAATGTAGTACTACACTCTATAACACAGTTGAGAGACAATGTTCCCGAGCTGCCTAAGTTCATAACAGTGTGTAGGAAGTTGTTTGATAAAGTGGGCAAAGCTTATACTTGGACCAGAAGGCAGAATATAGGAAACTACATGAAAACATGGATAATTCAGAGAAAATGACAGGAAACAGATGAGAACTTGTTTAGAACTGCTCAAAGAGATTCTCCATTCAGTTCTTATTGTAGTAAATGTAGCTAAGATCCGGGAAATCCTTATTTCGAGTTAAGATGACATGAAACACTGTATGAATCCTATATTCTTTACTTAAAGGAGACTAGAGTGCTAAATGTGTGTTATACAAGGTAGAATACCATTGAAATAGAGAATTTAACACGTTTGGCAGCTTTGGAAAGCCTTACACTTCACTGAAATGTAGTACTACACTCTATAACACAGTTGAGAGACAATGTTCCCGAGCTGCCTCAGTTCATAACAGTGTGTAGGAAGTTGTTTGATAACCTGGGCAAAGCTTATACTTGGTCCAGAAGGCAGAATATAGGAAACTACATGAAAACATGGATAATTCAGAGAAAATGACTGTAAACAGCTGAGAACTTTTTTAGAACAGCTCAAAGAGATTCTCCAGTCAGTTCTTAGTGTAGTAAAGGTAGCTAAGATCCGAGAAATCCTTAATTCGAGTTAGGATCACATGAAACACTGTATGAATCCTATATTCTTTACTTAAAGGAGACTAGAGTGGTAAATGTGTGTTATACAAGGCAGAATACCATTGAAATAGAGAAAGAAACACTTTCGGCAGCTTTGGAAAGCCATACACTTCACTGAAATGTAGTACTACACTCTGTAACACAGTTGAGAGACAATGTTCCCAAGCTGCCTCAGTTCATAACAGTGTGTAGGAAGTTGTTTGATAAAGTGGAAAAAGCTTATACTTGGAACAGAAGGCAGAATATAGGAAACTACATGAAAACATGGATAATTCAGAGAAAATGACTGTAAACAGATGAGAACTTGTTTAGAACAGCTCAAAGAGATTCTCCAGTCAGTTCTTATTGTAGTAAATGTAGCTAAGATACGGGAAATCCTTAATTCGAGTTAAGATGACATGAAACACTGTATGAATCCTATATTCTTTACTTAAAGGAGACTAGAGTGGTAAATGTGTGTTATATAAGGCAGAATACCATTGAAATAGAGAAAGAAACATGATCGGCAGCTTTGGAAAGCCTTACACTTCACTGAAATATAGTACTACACTCTATAACACAGTTGACAGACAATGTTCCCGAGCTGCCTCAGTTCATAACAGTGTGTAGGAAGTTGTTTGATAAAGTGGGCAAAGCTTATACTTGGACCAGGAGGCAGAATATAAGAAACTACATGAAAACATGGATAATTCAGAGAAAATGACTGGAAACAGATGAGAGATTGTTTAGAACAGCTGAAAGAGATTCTCCAAATCAGTTCTTAGTGTAGAAAAGGTAGCTAAGATCCGGGAAATCCTTAATTCAAGTTAAGATGACTTGAAACACTGTATGAATCCTATATTCTTTACTTAAAAGAGACTGGAGTGGTAAATGTGTGTTTTACAAGGCAGAATACCATTGAAATAGAGAAAGAAACTCGTTCGGCAGCTTTGGAAAGCCATACACTTCACTGAAATATAGTACTATACTCTGTAACACAGTTGAGAGACAATGTTCCCAAGCTGCCTCAGTTCATAACAGTGTGTAGGAAGTTGTTTGATAAAGTGGGCAAAGCTTATACTTGGTCCAGAAGGCAGAATATAGGAAACTACATGAAAACATGGATAATTCAGAGAAAATGACTGTAAACAGATGAGAACTTGTTTAGAACAGCTCAAAGAGATTCTCCAGTCAGTTCTTAGCCTAGTAAAGGTAGCTAAGATCCGGGAAATCCTTAATTCGAGTTAAGATGACATAAAACACTGTATGAATTCTATATTCTTTACTTAAAGGAGACTAGAGTGGTAAATGTGTGTTATACAAGGCAGAATACCATTGAAATAGAGAAAGAAACACGTTCGGCAGCTTTAGAAAGCCTTATACTTCACTGAAATGTAGTACTGCACTCTATAACACAGTTAATGTTCCCGAGCTACCTCAGTTCATAACAGTGTGTAGGAAGTTGTTTGATAACGTGAGCAAAGCTTATACTTGGACCAGAAGGCAGAATATAGGAAACTACATGAAAACATGGATAATTCAGAGAAAATGACTGTAAACAGATGAGAACTTGTTTAGAACCGCTCAAAGAGATTCTCCAAGTCAGTTATTAGTGTAGAAAAGGTAGCTAAGATCCGGGAAATCCTTAATTCGAGTTAAGATGACATGAAACACTGTATGAATCCTATATTCTTTACTTAAAGGAGACTAGAGTGGTAAATGTGTGTTATACAAGGCAGAATACCATTGAAATAGAGAAAGAAACACGTTCGGCAGCTTTGGAAAGCCTTATACTTCACTGAAATGTAGTACTACACTCTATAACACAGTTGAGAGACAATGTTCCCGAGATGCCTCAGTTCATAACAGTGTGTAGGAAGTTGTTTGATAACCTGGGCAAAGCTTATACTTGGTCCAGAAGGCAGAATATAGGTAACTACATGAAAACATGGATAATTCAGAGAAAATGACTGTAAACAGATGAGAACTTGTTTAGAACAGCTCAAAGAGATTCTCCAGTCAGTTCTTATTGTAGTAAATGTAGCTAAGATACGGGAAATCCTTAATTCGAGTTAAGATCACATGAAACACTGTATGAATCCTATATTCTTTACTTAAAGGAGACTAGAGTGCTAAATGTGTGTTATACAAGGTAGAATACCATTGAAATAGAGAATTAAACACGTTTGGCAGCTTTGGAAAGCCTTACACTTCACTGAAATGTAGTACTACACTCTATAACACAGTTGAGAGACAATGTTCCCGAGCTGCCTAAGTTCATAACAGTGTGTAGGAAGTTGTTTGATAAAGTGGGCAAAGCTTATACTTGGTCCAGAAGGCAGAATATAGGAAACTACATGAAAACATGGATAATTCAGAGAAAATGACTGTAAACAGATGAGAACTTGTTTAGAACAGCTCAAAGAGATTCTCCAGTCAGTTCTTAGTGTAGTAAAGGTAGCTAAGATCCGGGAAATCCTTAATTCGAGTTAGGATAACATGAAACACTGTATGAATCCTTTATTCTTTACTGAAAGGAGACTAGAGTGGTAAATGTGTGTTATCCAAGGCAGAATACCATTGAAATAGAGAAAGAAACACTTTCGGCAGCTTTGGAAAGCCTTACACTTCACTAAAATATAGTACAACACTCTGTAACACACTTGATTGACAATGTTCCCGAGCTGCCTCAGTTCATAACAGTGTGTAGGAAGTTGTTTGATAAAGTGGGCAAAGCTTATACTTGGTCCAGAAGGCAGAATATAGGAAACTACATGAAAACATGGATAATTCAGAGAAAATGACTGTAAACAGATAACTTGTTTGGAACAGCTGAAAGAGATTCTCCAAATCATTTCTTAGTGTAGAAAAGGTAGCTAAGATCCGGGAAATCCTTAATTCAAGTTAAGATGACTTGAAACACTCTATGAATCCTATATTCTTTACTTAAAGGAGACTAGAGTAGTAAATGTGTGTTATACAAGGCAGAATACCATTGAAATAGAGAAAGAAACTCTTTCGGCAGCTTTGGAAAGCCATACACTTCAATGAAATGTAGTACTACACTCTGTAACACAGTTGAGAGACAATGTTCCCAAGCTGCCTCAGTTCATAACAGTGTGTAGGAAGTTGTTTGATAAAGTGGAAAAAGCTTATACTTGGACCAGAAGGCAGAATATAGGAAACTACATGAAAACATGGATAATTCAGAGAAAATGACTGTAAACAGATGAGAACTTGTTTAGAACAGCTCAAAGAGATTCTCCAGTCAGTTCTTATTGTAGTAAATGTAGCTAAGATACGGGAAATCCTTAATTCGAGTTAAGATCACATGAAACACTGTATGAATCCTATATTCTTTACTTAAAGGAGACTAGAGTGCTAAATGTGTGTTATACAAGGTAGAATACCATTGAAATAGAGAATTAAACACGTTTGGCAGCTTTGGAAAGCCTTACACTTCACTGAAATGTAGTACTACACTCTAAAACACAGTTGAGAGACAATGTTCCCTAGCTGCCTAAGTTCATAACAGTGTGTAGGAAGTTGTTTGATAAAGTGGGCAAAGCTTACACTTGGACCAGAAGGCAGAATATAGGAAACTACATGAAAACATGGATAATTCAGAGAAAATGACAGGAAACAGATGAGAACTTGTTTAGAACAGCTCAAAGAGATTCTCCATTCAGTTCTTATTGTAGTAAATGTAGCTAAGATCCGGGAAATCCTTATTTCGAGTTAAGATGACATGAAACACTGTATGAATCTTATATTCTTTACTTAAAGGAGACTAGAGTGCTAAATGTGTGTTATACAAGGTAGAATACCATTGAAATAGAGAATTTAACACGTTTGGCAGCTTTGGAAAGCCTTACACTTCACTGAAATGTAGTACTACACTCTATAACACAGTTGAGAGACAATGTTCCCGAGCTGCCTCAGTTCATAACAGTGTGTAGGAAGTTGTTTGATAAAGTGGGCAAAGCTTATACTTGGTCCAGAAGGCAGAATATAGGAAACTACATGAAAACATGGATAATTCAGAGAAAATGACTGGAAACAGACGAGAACTTGTTTAGAACAGCTCAAAGAGATTCTCCAGTCAGTTCTTAGTGTAGTAAAGGTAGCTAAGATCCGGGAAATCCTTAATTCGAGTTAAGATCACATGAAACACTGTATGAATCCTATATTCTTTACTTAAAGGAGACTAGAGTGGTAAATGTGTGTTATATAAGGAAGAATACCATTGAAATAGAGAAAGAAACATGATCGGCAGCTTTGGAAAGCCTTACACTTCACTGAAATATAGTACTACACTCTATAACACAGTTGACAGACAATGTTCCCGAGCTGCCTCAGTTCATAACAGTGTGTAGGAAGTTGTTTGATAAAGTGGGCAAAGCTTATACTTGGACCAGAAGGCAGAATATAAGAAACTACATGAAAACATGGATAATTCAGAGAAAATGACTGGAAACAGATGAGAGATTGTTTAGAACAGCTGAAAGAGATTCTCCAAATCAGTTCTTAGTGTAGAAAAGGTAGCTAAGATCCGGGAAATCCTTAATTCAAGTTAAGATGACTTGAAACACTGTATTAATCCTATATTCTTTACTTAAAAGAGACTGGAGTGGTAAATGTGTGTTTTACAAGGCAGAATACCATTGAAATAGAGAAAGAAACTCGTTCGGCAGCTTTGGAAAGCCATACACTTCACTGAAATATAGTACTATACTCTGTAACACAGTTGAGAGACAATGTTCCCAAGCTGCCTCAGTTCATAACAGTGTGTAGGAAGTTGTTTGATAAAGTGGAAAAAGCTTATACTTGGACCAGAAGGCAGAATATAGGAAACTACATGAAAACATGGATAATTCAGAGAAAATGACTGTAAACAGATGAGAACTTGTTTAGAACAGCTCAAAGAGATTCTCCAGTCAGTTCTTAGCCTAGTAAAGGTAGCTAAGATCCGGGAAATCCTTAATTCGAGTTAAGATGACATAAAACACTGTATGAATCCTATATTCTTTACTTAAAGGAGACTAGAGTGGTAAATGTGTGTTATACAAGGCAGAATACCATTGAAATAGAGAAAGAAACACGTTCCCCAGCTTTAGAAAGCCTTATACTTCACTGAAATGTAGTACTGCACTCTATAATACAGTTAATGTTCCCGAGCTACCTCAGTTCATAACAGTGTGTAGGAAGTTGTTTGATAACGTGAGCAAAGCTTATACTTGGACCAGAAGGCAGAATATAGGAAACTACATGAAAACATGGATAATTCAGAGAAAATGACTGTAAACAGATGAGAACTTGTTTAGAACCGCTCAAAGAGATTCTCCAGTCAGTTCTTATTGTAGTAAATGTAGCTAAGATACGGGAAATCCTTAATTCGAGTTAAGATCACATGAAACACTGTATGAATCCTATATTCTTTACTTAAAGGAGACTAGAGTGCTAAATGTGTGTTATACAAGGTAGAATACCATTGAAATAGAGAATTAAACACGTTTGGCAGCTTTGGAAAGCCTTACACTTCACTGAAATGTAGTACTACACTCTATAACACAGTTGAGAGACAATGTTCCCTAGCTGCCTAAGTTCATAACAGTGTGTAGGAAGTTGTTTGATAAAGTGGGCAAAGCTTACACTTGGACCAGAAGGCAGAATATAGGAAACTACATGAAAACATGGATAATTCAGAGAAAATGACTGTAAACAGATGAGAACTTGTTTAGAACAGCTCAAAGAGATTCTCCAGTCAGTTCTTAGTGTAGTAAAGGTAGCTAAGATCCCGGAAATCCTTAATTCGAGTTAGGATAACATGAAACACTGTATGAATCCTTTATTCTTTACTTAAAGGAGACTAGAGTGGTAAATGTGTGTTATCCAAGGCAGAATACCATTGAAATAGAGAAAGAAACACTTTCGGCAGCTTTGGAAAGCCTTACACTTCACTAAAATATAGTACAACACTCTGTAACACACTTGATTGACAATGTTCCCGAGCTGCCTCAGTTCATAACAGTGTGTAGGAAGTTGTTTGATAAAGTGGGCAAAGCTTATACTTGGTCCAGAAGGCAGAATATAGGAAAATACATGAAAACATGGATAATTCAGAGAAAATGACTGTAAACAGATAACTTGTTTAGAACAACTGAAAGATTCTCCAAATCATTTCTTAGTGTAGAAAAGGTAGCTAAGATCCGGGAAATCCTTAATTCAAGTTAAGATGACTTGAAACACTCTATGAATCCTATATTCTTTACTTAAAGGAGACTAGAGTAGTAAATGTGTGTTATACAAGGCAGAATACCATTGAAATAGAGAAAGAAACACTTTCGGCAGCTTTGGAAAGCCATACACTTCAATGAAATGTAGTACTACACTCTGTAACACAGTTGAGAGACAATGTTCCCAAGCTGCCTCAGTTCATAGCAGTGTGTAGGAAGTTGTTTGATAAAGTGGAAAAAGCTTATACTTGGACCAGAAGGCAGAATATAGGAAACTACATGAAAACATGGATAATTCAGAGAAAATGACTGTAAACAGATGAGAACTTGTTTAGAACAGCTCAAAGAGATTCTCCAGTCAGTTCTTATTGTAGTAAATGTAGCTAAGATACGGGAAATCCTTAATTCGAGTTAAGATCACATGAAACACTGTATGAATCCTATATTCTTTACTTAAAGGAGACTAGAGTGCTAAATGTGTGTTATACAAGGTAGAATACCATTGAAATAGAGAATTAAACACGTTTGGCAGCTTTGGAAAGCCTTACACTTCACTGAAATGTAGTACTACACTCTATAACACAGTTGAGAGACAATGTTCCCTAGCTGCCTAAGTTCATAACAGTGTGTAGGAAGTTGTTTGATAAAGTGGGCAAAGCTTACACTTGGACCAGAAGGCAGAATATAGGAAACTACATGAAAACATGGATAATTCAGAGAAAATGACAGGAAACAGATGAGAACTTGTTTAGAACAGCTCAAAGAGATTCTCCATTCAGTTCTTATTGTAGTAAATGTAGCTAAGATCCGGGAAATCCTTATTTCGAGTTAAGATGACATGAAACACTGTATGAATCTTATATTCTTTACTTAAAGGAGACTAGAGTGCTAAATGTGTGTTATACAAGGTAGAATACCATTGAAATAGAGAATTTAACACGTTTGGCAGCTTTGGAAAGCCTTACACTTCACTGAAATGTAGTACTACACTCTATAACACAGTTGAGAGACAATGTTCCCGAGCTGCCTCAGTTCATAACAGTGTGTAGGAAGTTGTTTGATAAAGTGGGCAAAGCTTATACTTGGTCCAGAAGGCAGAATATAGGAAACTACATGAAAACATGGATAATTCAGAGAAAATGACTGGAAACAGATGAGAACTTGTTTAGAACAGCTCAAAGAGATTCTCCAGTCAGTTCTTAGTGTAGTAAAGGTAGCTAAGATCCGGGAAATCCTTAATTCGAGTTAAGATCACATGAAACACTGTATGAATCCTATATTCTTTACTTAAAGGAGACTAGAGTGGTAAATGTGTGTTATATAAGGCAGAATACCATTGAAATAGAGAAAGAAACATGATCGGCAGCTTTGGAAAGCCTTACACTTCACTGAAATATAGTACTACACTCTATAACACAGTTGACAGACAATGTTCCCGAGCTGCCTCAGTTCATAACAGTGTGTAGGAAGTTGTTTGATAAAGTGGGCAAAGCTTATACTTGGACCAGAAGGCAGAATATAAGAAACTACATGAAAACATGGATAATTCAGAGAAAATGACTGGAAACAGATGAGAGATTGTTTAGAACAGCTGAAAGAGATTCTCCAAATCAGTTCTTAGTGTAGAAAAGGTAGCTAAGATCCGGGAAATCCTTAATTCAAGTTAAGATGACTTGAAACACTGTATTAATCCTATATTCTTTACTTAAAAGAGACTGGAATGGTAAATGTGTGTTTTACAAGGCAGAATACCATTGAAATAGAGAAAGAAACTCGTTCGGCAGCTTTGGAAAGCCATACACTTCACTGAAATATAGTACTATACTCTGTAACACAGTTGAGAGACAATGTTCCCAAGCTGCCTCAGTTCATAACAGTGTGTAGGAAGTTGTTTGATAAAGTGGAAAAAGCTTATACTTGGACCAGAAGGCAGAATATAGGAAACTACATGAAAACATGGATAATTCAGAGAAAATGACTGTAAACAGATGAGAACTTGTTTAGAACAGCTCAAAGAGATTCTCCAGTCAGTTCTTAGCCTAGTAAAGGTAGCTAAGATCCGGGAAATCCTTAATTTGAGTTAAGATGACATAAAACACTGTATGAATCCTATATTCTTTACTTAAAGGAGACTAGAGTGGTAAATGTGTGTTATACAAGGCAGAATACCATTGAAATAGAGAAAGAAACACGTTCCCCAGCTTTAGAAAGCCTTATACTTCACTGAAATGTAGTACTGCACTCTATAATACAGTTAATGTTCCCGAGCTACCTCAGTTCATAACAGTGTGTAGGAAGTTGTTTGATAACGTGAGCAAAGCTTATACTTGGACCAGAAGGCAGAATATAGGAAACTACATGAAAACATGGATAATTCAGAGAAAATGACTGTAAACAGATGAGAACTTGTTTAGAACCGCTCAAAGAGATTCTCCAGTCAGTTCTTATTGTAGTAAATGTAGCTAAGATACGGGAAATCCTTAATTCGAGTTAAGATCACATGAAACACTGTATGAATCCTATATTCTTTACTTAAAGGAGACTAGAGTGCTAAATGTGTGTTATACAAGGTAGAATACCATTGAAATAGAGAATTAAACACGTTTGGCAGCTTTGGAAAGCCTTACACTTCACTGAAATGTAGTACTACACTCTATAACACAGTTGAGAGACAATGTTCCCTAGCTGCCTAAGTTCATAACAGTGTGTAGGAAGTTGTTTGATAAAGTGGGCAAAGCTTACACTTGGACCAGAAGGCAGAATATAGGAAACTACATGAAAACATGGATAATTCAGAGAAAATGACAGGAAACAGATGAGAACTTCTTTAGAACAGCTCAAAGAGATTCTCCATTCAGTTCTTATTGTAGTAAATGTAGCTAAGATCCGGGAAATCCTTATTTCGAGTTAAGATGACATGAAACACTGTATGAATCTTATATTCTTTACTTAAAGGAGACTAGAGTGCTAAATGTGTGTTATACAAGGTAGAATACCATTGAAATAGAGAATTTAACACGTTTGGCAGCTTTGGAAAGCCTTACACTTCACTGAAATGTAGTACTACACTCTATAACACAGTTGAGAGACAATGTTCCCGAGCTGCCTCAGTTCATAACAGTGTGTAGGAAGTTGTTTGATAAAGTGGGCAAAGCTTATACTTGGTCCAGAAGGCAGAATATAGGAAACTACATGAAAACATGGATAATTCAGAGAAAATGACTGGAAACAGATGAGAACTTGTTTAGAACAGCTCAAAGAGATTCTCCAGTCAGTTCTTAGTGTAGTAAAGGTAGCTAAGATCCGGGAAATCCTTAATTCGAGTTAAGATCACATGAAACACTGTATTAATCCTATATTCTTTACTTAAAAGAGACTGGAGTGGTAAATGTGTGTTTTACAAGGCAGAATACCATTGAAATAGAGAAAGAAACTCGTTCGGCAGCTTTGGAAAGCCATACACTTCACTGAAATATAGTACTATACTCTGTAACACAGTTGAGAGACAATGTTCCCAAGCTGCCTCAGTTCATAACAGTGTGTAGGAAGTTGTTTGATAAAGTGGAAAAAGCTTATACTTGGACCAGAAGGCAGAATATAGGAAACTACATGAAAACATGGATAATTCAGAGAAAATGACTGTAAACAGATGAGAACTTGTTTAGAACAGCTCAAAGAGATTCTCCAGTCAGTTCTTAGCCTAGTAAAGGTAGCTCAGATCCGGGAAATCCTTAATTCGAGTTAAGATGACATAAAACACTGTATGAATCCTATATTCTTTACTTAAAGGAGACTAGAGTGGTAAATGTGTGTTATACAAGGCAGAATACCATTGAAATAGAGAAAGAAACACGTTCGCCAGCTTTAGAAAGCCTTATACTTCACTGAAATGTAGTACTGCACTCTATAATACAGTTAATGTTCCCGAGCTACCTCAGTTCATAACAGTGTGTAGGAAGTTGCTTGATAACGTGAGCAAAGCTTATACTTGGACCAGAAGGCAGAATATAGGAAACTACATGAAAACATGGATAATTCAGAGAAAATGACTGTAAACAGATGAGAACTTGTTTAGAACCGCTCAAAGAGATTCTCCAAGTCAGTTATTAGTGTAGAAAAGGTAGCTAAGATCCGGGAAATCCTTAATTCAAGTTAAGATGACATGAAACACTGTATGAATCCTATATTCTTTACTTAAAGGAGACTAGAGTGGTAAATGTGTGTTATACAAGGCAGAATACCATTGAAATAGAGAAAGAAACACGTTCGGCAGCTTAGGAAAGCCTTACACTTCACTGAAATGTAGTACTACACTCTATAACACAGTTGAGAGACAATGTTCCCGAGATGCCTCAGTTCATAACAGTGTGTAGGAAGTTGTTTGATAACCTGGGCAAAGCTTATACTTGGTCCAGAAGGCAGAATATAGGAAACTACATGAAAACATGGATAATTCAGAGAAAATGACTGTAAACAGATAACTTGTTTAGAACAGCTGAAAGAGATTCTCCAAATCATTTCTTAGTGTAGAAAAGGTAGCTAACATCCGGGAAATCCTTAATTCAAGTTAAGAAGACTTGAAACACTCTATGAATCCTATATTCTTTACTTAAAGGAGACTAGAGTGGTAAATGTGTGTTATACAAGGCAGAATACCATTGAAATAGAGAAAGAAACACTTTCGGCAGCTTTGGAAAGCCATACACTTCACTGAAATGTAGTACTACACTCTGTAACACAGTTGAGAGACAATGTTCCCAAGCTGCCTCAGTTCATAACAGTGTGTAGGAAGTTGTTTGATAAAGTGGGCAAAGCTTATACTAGGAACAAAAGGCAGAATATAGGAAACTACATGAAAACATGGATAATTCAGAGAAAATGACTGTAAACAGATGAGAACTTGTTTAGAACCGCTCAAAGAGATTCTCCAAGTCAGTTATTAGTGTAGAAAAGGTAGCTAAGATCCGGGAAATCCTTAATTCGAGTTAAGATGACATGAAACACTGTATGAATCCTATATTCTTTACTTAAAGGAGACTAGAGTGGTAAATGTGTGTTATACAAGGCAGAATACCATTGAAATAGAGAAAGAAACACGTTCGGCAGCTTTGGAAAGCCTTATACTTCACTGAAATGTAGTACTACACTCTATAACACAGTTGAGACACAATGTTCCCGAGATGCCTCAGTTCATAACAGTGTGTAGGAAGTTGTTTGATAACCTGGGCAAAGCTTATACTTGGTCCAGAAGGCAGAATATAGGAAACTACATGAAAACATGGATAATTCAGAGAAAATGACTGTAAACAGATGAGAACTTGTTTAGAACAGCTCAAAGAGATTCTCCAGTCAGTTCTTATTGTAGTAAATGTAGATAAGATCCGGGAAATCCTTAATTCGAGTTAAGATCACATGAAACACTGTATGAATCCTATATTCTTTACTTAAAGGAGACTAGAGTGCTAAATGTGTGTTATACAAGGTAGAATACCATTGAAATAGAGAATTAAATACGTTTGGCAGCTTTGGAAAGCCTTACACTTCACTGAAATGTATTACTACACTCTATAACACAGTTGAGAGACAATGTTCCCGAGCTGCCTAAGTTCATAACAGTGTGTAGGAAGTTGTTTGATAAAGTGGGCAAAGCTTATACTTGGTCCAGAAGGCAGAATATAGGAAACTACATGAAAACATGGATTATTCAGAGAAAATGACTGTAAACAGATGAGAACTTGTTTAGAACAGCTCAAAGAGATTCTCCAGTCAGTTCTTAGTGTAGTAAAGGTAGCTAAGATCCGGGAAATCCTTAATTCGAGTTAGGATCACATGAAACACTGTATGAATCCTATATTCTTTACTTAAAGGAGACTAGAGTGGTAAATGTGTGTTATCCAAGGCAGAATACCATTGAAATAGAGAAAGAAACACTTTCGGCAGCTTTGGAAAGCCTTACACTTCACTAAAATATAGTACAACACTCTGTAACACACTTGATTGACAATGTTCCCGAGCTGCCTCAGTTCATAACAGTGTGTAGGAAGTTGTTTGAAAAAGTGGGCAAAGCTTACACTTGGACCAGAAGGCAGAATATAGGAAACTACATGAAAACATGGATAATTCAGAGAAAATGACAGGAAACAGATGAGAACTTCTTTAGAACAGCTCAAAGAGATTCTCCATTCAGTTCTTATTGTAGTAAATGTAGCTAAGATCCGGGAAATCCTTATTTCGAGTTAAGATGACATGAAACACTGTATGAATCTTATATTCTTTACTTAAAGGAGACTAGAGTGCTAAATGTGTGTTATACAAGGTAGAATACCATTGAAATAGAGAATTTAACACGTTTGGCAGCTTTGGAAAGCCTTACACTTCACTGAAATGTAGTACTACACTCTATAACACAGTTGAGAGACAATGTTCCCAAGCTGCCTCAGTTCATAACAGTGTGTAGGAAGTTGTTTGATAAAGTGGGCAAAGCTTATACTTGGTCCAGAAGGCAGAATATAGGAAACTACATGAAAACATGGATAATTCAGAGAAAATGACTGGAAACAGATGAGAACTTGTTTAGAACAGCTCAAAGAGATTCTCCAGTCAGTTCTTAGTGTAGTAAAGGTAGCTAAGATCCGGGAAATCCTTAATTCGAGTTAAGATCACATGAAACACTGTATTAATCCTATATTCTTTACTTAAAAGAGACTGGAGTGGTAAATGTGTGTTTTACAAGGCAGAATACCATTGAAATAGAGAAAGAAACTCGTTCGGCAGCTTTGGAAAGCCATACACTTCACTGAAATATAGTACTATACTCTGTAACACAGTTGAGAGACAATGTTCCCAAGCTGCCTCAGTTCATAACAGTGTGTAGGAAGTTGTTTGATAAAGTGGAAAAAGCTTATACTTGGACCAGAAGGCAGAATATAGGAAACTACATGAAAACATGGATAATTCAGAGAAAATGACTGTAAACAGATGAGAACTTGTTTAGAACAGCTCAAAGAGATTCTCCAGTCAGTTCTTAGCCTAGTAAAGGTAGCTAAGATCCGGGAAATCCTTAATTCGAGTTAAGATGACATAAAACACTGTATGAATCCTATATTCTTTACTTAAAGGAGACTAGAGTGGTAAATGTGTGTTATACAAGGCAGAATACCATTGAAATAGAGAAAGAAACACGTTCGCCAGCTTTAGAAAGCCTTATACTTCACTGAAATGTAGTACTGCACTCTATAATACAGTTAATGTTCCCGAGCTACCTCAGTTCATAACAGTGTGTAGGAAGTTGCTTGATAACGTGAGCAAAGCTTATACTTGGACCAGAAGGCAGAATATAGGAAACTACATGAAAACATGGATAATTCAGAGAAAATGACTGTAAACAGATGAGAACTTGTTTAGAACCGCTCAAAGAGATTCTCCAAGTCAGTTATTAGTGTAGAAAAGGTAGCTAAGATCCGGGAAATCCTTAATTCAAGTTAAGATGACATGAAACACTGTATGAATCCTATATTCTTTACTTAAAGGAGACTAGAGTGGTAAATGTGTGTTATACAAGGCAGAATACCATTGAAATAGAGAAAGAAACACGTTCGGCAGCTTAGGAAAGCCTTACACTTCACTGAAATGTAGTACTACACTCTATAACACAGTTGAGAGACAATGTTCCCGAGATGCCTCAGTTCATAACAGTGTGTAGGAAGTTGTTTGATAACCTGGGCAAAGCTTATACTTGGTCCAGAAGGCAGAATATAGGAAACTACATGAAAACATGGATAATTCAGAGAAAATGACTGTAAACAGATAACTTGTTTAGAACAGCTGAAAGAGATTCTCCAAATCATTTCTTATTGTAGAAAAGGTAGCTAACATCCGGGAAATCCTTAATTCAAGTTAAGATGACTTGAAACACTCTATGAATCCTATATTCTTTACTTAAAGGAGACTAGAGTGGTAAATGTGTGTTATACAAGGCAGAATACCATTGAAATAGAGAAAGAAACACTTTCGGCAGCTTTGGAAAGCCATACACTTCACTGAAATGTAGTACTACACTCTGTAACACAGTTGAGAGACAATGTTCCCAAGCTGCCTCAGTTCATAACAGTGTGTAGGAAGTTGTTTGATAAAGTGGGCAAAGCTTATACTAGGACCAGAAGGCAGAATATAGGAAACTACATGAAAACATGGATAATTCAGAGAAAATGACTGTAAACAGATGAGAACTTGTTTAGAACCGCTCAAAGAGATTCTCCAGTCAGTTCTTATTGTAGTAAATGTAGATAAGATCCGGGAAATCCTTAATTCGAGTTAAGATGACATGAAACACTGTATGAATCCTATATTCTTTACTTAAAGGAGACTAGAGTGGTAAATGTGTGTTATACAAGGCAGAATACCATTGAAATAGAGAAAGAAACACGTTCTGCAGCTTTGGAAAGCCTTATACTTCACTGAAATGTAGTACTACACTCTATAACACAGTTGAGAGACAATGTTCCCGAGATGCCTCAGTTCATAACAGTGTGTAGGAAGTTGTTTGATAACCTGGGCAAAGCTTATACTTGGTCCAGAAGGCAGAATATAGGAAACTACATGAAAACATGGATAATTCAGAGAAAATGACTGTAAACAGATGAGAACTTGTTTAGAACAGCTCAAAGAGATTCTCCAGTCAGTTCTTATTGTAGTAAATGTAGATAAGATCCGGGAAATCCTTAATTCGAGTTAAGATCACATGAAACACTGTATGAATCCTATATTCTTTACTTAAAGGAGACTAGAGTGCTAAATGTGTGTTATACAAGGTAGAATACCATTGAAATAGAGAATTAAATACGTTTGGCAGCTTTGGAAAGCCTTACACTTCACTGAAATGTAGTACTACACTCTATAACACAGTTGAGAGACAATGTTCCCGAGCTGCCTAAGTTCATAACAGTGTGTAGGAAGTTGTTTGATAAAGTGGGCAAAGCTTATACTTGGTCCAGAAGGCAGAATATAGGAAACTACATGAAAACATGGATAATTCAGAGAAAATGACTCTAAACAGATGAGAACTTGTTTAGAACAGCTCAAAGAGATTCTCCAGTCAGTTCTTAGTGTAGTAAAGGTAGCTAAGATCCGGGAAATCCTTAATTCGAGTTAGGATCACATGAAACACTGTATGAATCCTATATTCTTTACTTAAAGGAGACTAGAGTGGTAAATGTGTGTTATCCAAGGCAGAATACCATTGAAATAGAGAAAGAAACACTTTCGGCAGCTTTGGAAAGCCTTACACTTCACTAAAATATAGTACAACACTCTGTAACACACTTGATTGACAATGTTCCCGAGCTGCCTCAGTTCATAACAGTGTGTAGGAAGTTGTTTGATAAAGTGGGCAAAGCTTATACTTGGTCCAGAAGGCAGAATATAGGAAACTACATGAAAACATGGATAATTCAGAGAAAATGACTGTAAACAGATAACTTGTTTAGAACAGCTGAAAGAGATTCTCCAAATCATTTCTTAGTGTAGAAAAGGTAGCTAAGATCCGGGAAATCCTTAATTCAAGTTAAGATGACTTGAAACACTCTATGAATCCTATATTCTTTACTTAAAGGAGACTAGAGTGGTAAATGTGTGTTATACAAGGCAGAATACCATTGAAATAGAGAAAGAAACACTTTCGGCAGCTTTGGAAAGCCATACACTTCACTGAAATGTAGTACTACACTCTGTAACACAGTTGAGAGACAATGTTCCCAAGCTGCCTCAGTTCATAACAGTGTGTAGGAAGTTGTTTGATAAAGTGGAAAAAGCTTATACTTGGAACAGAAGGCAGAATATAGGAAACTACATGAAAACATGGATAATTCAGAGAAAATGACTGTAAACAGATGAGAACTTGTTTAGAACAGCTCAAAGAGATTCTCCAGTCAGTTCTTATTGTAGTAAATGTAGCTAAGATACGGGAAATCCTTATTTCGAGTTAAGATGACATGAAACACTGTATGAATCCTATATTCTTTACTTAAAGGAGACTAGAGTGGTAAATGTGTGTTATACAAGGCAGAATACCATTGAAATAGAGAAAGAATAACGTTCGGAAGCTTTGGAAAGCCTTATACTTCACTGAAATGTAGTACTACACTCTATAACACAGTTGAGAGACAATGTTCCCGAGATGCCTCAGTTCATAACAGTGTGTAGGAAGTTGTTTGATAACCTGGGCAAAGCTTATACTTGGTCCAGAAGGCAGAATATAGGAAACTACATGAAAACATGGATAATTCAGAGAAAATGACTGTAAACAGATGAGAACTTGTTTAGAACAGCTCAAAGAGATTCTCCAGTCAGTTCTTATTGTAGTAAATGTAGCTAAGATCCGGGAAATCCTTAATTCGAGTTAAGATCACATGAAACACTGTATGAATCCTATATTCTTTACTTAAAGGAGACTAGAGTGCTAAATGTGTGTTATACAAGGTAGAATACCATTGAAATAGAGAATTAAACACGTTTGGCAGCTTTGGAAAGCCTTACACTTCACTGAAATGTAGTACTACACTCTATAACACAGTTGAGAGACAATGTTCCCGAGCTGCCTAAGTTCATAACAGTGTGTAGGAAGTTGTTTGATAAAGTGGGCAAAGCTTATACTTGGTCCAGAAGGCAGAATATAGGAAACTACATGAAAACATGGATAATTCAGAGAAAATGACTGTAAACAGATGAGAACTTGTTTAGAACAGCTCAAAGAGATTCTCCAGTCAGTTCTTAGTGTAGTAAAGGTAGCTAAGATCCGGGAAATCCTTAATTCGAGTTAGGATCACATGAAACACTGTATGAATCCTATATTCTTTACTTAAAGGAGACTAGAGTGGTAAATGTGTGTTATCCAAGGCAGAATACCATTGAAATAGAGAAAGAAACACTTTCGGCAGCTTTGGAAAGCCTTACACTTCACTAAAATATAGTACAACACTCTGTAACACACTTGATTGACAATGTTCCCGAGCTGCCTCAGTTCATAACAGTGTGTAGGAAGTTGTTTGATAAAGTGGGCAAAGCTTATACTTGGTCCAGAAGGCAGAATATAGGAAACTACATGAAAACATGGATAATTCAGAGAAAATGACTGTAAACAGATAACTTGTTTAGAACAGCTGAAAGAGATTCTCCAAATCATTTCTTAGTGTAGAAAAGGTAGCTAAGATCCGGGAAATCCTTAATTCAAGTTAAGATGACTTGAAACACTCTATGAATCCTATATTCTTTACTTAAAGGAGACTAGAGTGGTAAATGTGTGTTATACAAGGCAGAATACCATTGAAATAGAGAAAGAAACACTTTCGGCAGCTTTGGAAAGCCATACACTTCACTGAAATGTAGTACTACACTCTGTAACACAGTTGAGAGACAATGTTCCCAAGCTGCCTCAGTTCATAACAGTGTGTAGGAAGTTGTTTGATAAAGTGGAAAAAGCTTATACTTGGAACAGAAGGCAGAATATAGGAAACTACATGAAAACATGGATAATTCAGAGAAAATGACTGTAAACAGATGAGAACTTGTTTAGAACAGCTCAAAGAGATTCTCCAGTCAGTTCTTATTGTAGTAAATGTAGCTAAGATACGGGAAATCCTTATTTCGAGTTAAGATGACATGAAACACTGTATGAATCCTATATTCTTTACTTAAAGGAGACTAGAGTGGTAAATGTGTGTTATACAAGGCAGAATACCATTGAAATAGAGAAAGAAACACGTTCGGCAGCTTTGGAAAGCCTTATACTTCACTGAAATGTAGTACTACACTCTATAACACAGTTGAGAGACAATGTTCCAGAGATGCCTCAGTTCATAACAGTGTGTAGGAAGTTGTTTGATAACCTGGGCAAAGCTTATACTTGGTCCAGAAGGCAGAATATAGGAAACTACATGAAAACATGGATAATTCAGAGAAAATGACTGGAAACAGATGAGAACTTGTTTAGAAATGCTGAAAGAGATTCTCCAAATCAGTTCTTAGTGTAGAAAAGGTAGCTAAGATCCGGGAAATCCTTAATTCGAGTTAAGATCACATGAAACACTGTATGAATCCTATATTCTTTACTTAAAGTAGACTAGAGTGCTAAATGTGTGTTATACAAGGTAGAATACCATTGAAATAGAGAATTAAACACGTTTGGCAGCTTTGGAAAGCATTACACTTCACTGAAATGTAGTACTACACTCTATAACACAGTTGACAGACAATGTTCCCGAGCTGCCTCAGTTCATAACAGTGTGTAGGAAGTTGTTTGATAAAGTGGGCAAAGCTTATACTTGGTCCAGAAGGCAGAATATAGGAAACTACATGAAAACATGGATAATTCAGAGAAAATGACTGTAAACAGATGAGAACTTGTTTAGAACAGCTCAAAGAGATTCTCCAGTCAGTTCTTAGTGTAGTAAAGGTAGCTAAGATCCGGGAAATCCTTAATTCGAGTTAGGATCACATGAAACACTGTATGAATCCTATATTCTTTACTTAAAGGAGACTAGAGTGGTAAATGTGTGTTATCCAAGGCAGAATACCATTGAAATAGAGAAAGAAACACTTTCGGCAGCTTTGGAAAGCCTTACACTTCACTATAATATAGTACAACACTCTGTAACACACTTGATTGACAATGTTCCCGAGCTGCCTCAGTTCATAACAGTGTGTAGGAAGTTGTTTGATAAAGTGGGCAAAGCTTATACTTGGTCCAGAAGGCAGAATATAGGAAACTACATGAAAACATGGATAATTCAGAGAAAATGACTGTAAACAGATAACTTGTTTAGAACAGCTGAAAGAGATTCTCCAAATCATTTCTTAGTGTAGAAAAGGTAGCTAAGATCCAGGAAATCCTTAATTCAAGTTAAGATGACTTGAAACACTCTATGAATCCTATATTCTTTACTTAAAGGAGACTAGAGTGGTAAATGTGTGTTATACAAGGCAGAATACCATTGAAATAGAGAAAGAAACACGTTCGGCAGCTTTGGAAAGCCTTATACTTCACTGAAATGTAGTACTACACTCTATAACACAGTTGAGAGACAATGTTCCCGAGATGCCTCAGTTCATAACAGTGTGTAGGAAGTTGTTTGATAAAGTGGAAAAAGCTTATACTTGGAACAGAAGGCAGAATATAGGAAACTACATGAAAACATGGATAATTCAGAGAAAATGACTGTAAACAGATGAGAACTTGTTTAGAACAGCTCAAAGAGATTCTCCAGTCAGTTCTTATTGTAGTAAATGTAGCTAAGATACGGGAAATCCTTAATTCGAGTTAAGATCACATGAAACACTGTATGAATCCTATATTCTTTACTTAAAGGAGACTAGAGTGCTAAATGTGTGTTATACAAGGTAGAATACCATTGAAATAGAGAATTTAACACGTTTGGCAGCTTTGGAAAGCCTTACACTTCACTGAAATGTAGTACTACACTCTATAACACAGTTGAGAGACAATGTTCCCGAGCTGCCTCAGTTCATAACAGTGTGTAGGAAGTTGTTTGATAAAGTGGGCAAAGCTTATACTTGGTCCAGAAGGCAGAATATAGGAAACTACATGAAAACATGGATAATTCAGAGAAAATGACTGTAAACAGATGAGAACTTGTTTAGAACAGCTCAAAGAGATTCTCCAGTCAGTTCTTAGCCTAGTAAAGGTAGCTAAGATCCGGGAAATCCTTAATTCGAGTTAAGATGACATAAAACACTGTATGAATTCTATATTCTTTACTTAAAGGAGACTAGAGTGGTAAATGTGTGTTATACAAGGCAGAATACCATTGAAATAGAGAAAGAAACACGTTCGGCAGCTTTAGAAAGCCTTATACTTCACTGAAATGTAGTACTGCACTCTATAACACAGTTAATGTTCCCGAGCTACCTCAGTTCATAACAGTGTGTAGGAAGTTGTTTGATAACGTGAGCAAAGCTTATACTTGGACCAGAAGGCAGAATATAGGAAACTACATGAAAACATGGATAATTCAGAGAAAATGACTGTAAACAGATGAGAACTTGTTTAGAACCGCTCAAAGAGATTCTCCAAGTCAGTTATTAGTGTAGAAAAGGTAGCTAAGATCCGGGAAATCCTTAATTCGAGTTAAGATGACATGAAACGCTGTATGAATCCTATATTCTTTACTTAAAGGAGACTAGAGTGGTAAATGTGTGTTATACAAGGCAGAATACCATTGAAATAGAGAAAGAAACACGTTCGGCAGCTTTAGAAAGCCTTATACTTCACTGAAATGTAGTACTACACTCTATAACACAGTTGAGAGACAATGTTCCCGAGATGCCTCAGTTCATAACAGTGTGTAGGAAGTTGTTTGATAACCTGGGCAAAGCTTATACTTGGTCCAGAAGGCAGAATATAGGAAACTACATGAAAACATGGATAATTCAGAGAAAATGACTGTAAACAGATGAGAACTTGTTTAGAACAGCTCAAAGAGATTCTCCAGTCAGTTCTTATTGTAGTAAATGTAGCTAAGATCCGGGAAATCCTTAATTCGAGTTAAGATCACATGAAACACTGTATGAATCCTATATTCTTTACTAAAAGGAGACTAGAGTGCTAAATGTGTGTTATACAAGGTAGAATACCATTGAAATAGAGAATTAAACACGTTTGGCAGCTTTGGAAAGCCTTACACTTCACTGAAATGTAGTACTACACTCTATAACACAGTTGAGAGACAATGTTCCAGAGATGCCTCAGTTCATAACAGTGTGTAGGAAGTTGTTTGATAACCTGGGCAAAGCTTATACTTGGTCCAGAAGGCAGAATATAGGAAACTACATGAAAACATGGATAATTCAGAGAAAATGACTGGAAACAGATGAGAACTTGTTTAGAAATGCTGAAAGAGATTCTCCAAATCAGTTCTTAGTGTAGAAAAGGTAGCTAAGATCCGGGAAATCCTTAATTCGAGTTAAGATCACATGAAACACTGTATGAATCCTATATTCTTTACTTAAAGTAGACTAGAGTGCTAAATGTGTGTTATACAAGGTAGAATACCATTGAAATAGAGAATTAAACACGTTTGGCAGCTTTGGAAAGCATTACACTTCACTGAAATGTAGTACTACACTCTATAACACAGTTGACAGACAATGTTCCCGAGCTGCCTCAGTTCATAACAGTGTGTAGGAAGTTGTTTGATAAAGTGGGCAAAGCTTATACTTGGTCCAGAAGGCAGAATATAGGAAACTACATGAAAACATGGATAATTCAGAGAAAATGACTGTAAACAGATGAGAACTTGTTTAGAACAGCTCAAAGAGATTCTCCAGTCAGTTCTTAGTGTAGTAAAGGTAGCTAAGATCCGGGAAATCCTTAATTCGAGTTAGGATCACATGAAACACTGTATGAATCCTATATTCTTTACTTAAAGGAGACTAGAGTGGTAAATGTGTGTTATCCAAGGCAGAATACCATTGAAATAGAGAAAGAAACACTTTCGGCAGCTTTGGAAAGCCTTACACTTCACTATAATATAGTACAACACTCTGTAACACACTTGATTGACAATGTTCCCGAGCTGCCTCAGTTCATAACAGTGTGTAGGAAGTTGTTTGATAAAGTGGGCAAAGCTTATACTTGGTCCAGAAGGCAGAATATAGGAAACTACATGAAAACATGGATAATTCAGAGAAAATGACTGTAAACAGATAACTTGTTTAGAACAGCTGAAAGAGATTCTCCAAATCATTTCTTAGTGTAGAAAAGGTAGCTAAGATCCGGGAAATCCTTAATTCAAGTTAAGATGACTTGAAACACTCTATGAATCCTATATTCTTTACTTAAAGGAGACTAGAGTGGTAAATGTGTGTTATACAAGGCAGAATACCATTGAAATAGAGAAAGAAACACGTTCGGCAGCTTTGGAAAGCCTTATACTTCACTGAAATGTAGTACTACACTCTATAACACAGTTGAGAGACAATGTTCCCGAGATGCCTCAGTTCATAACAGTGTGTAGGAAGTTGTTTGATAAAGTGGAAAAAGCTTATACTTGGAACAGAAGGCAGAATATAGGAAACTACATGAAAACATGGATAATTCAGAGAAAATGACTGTAAACAGATGAGAACTTGTTTAGAACAGCTCAAAGAGATTCTCCAGTCAGTTCTTATTGTAGTAAATGTAGCTAAGATACGGGAAATCCTTAATTCGAGTTAAGATCACATGAAACACTGTATGAATCCTATATTCTTTACTTAAAGGAGACTAGAGTGCTAAATGTGTGTTATACAAGGTAGAATACCATTGAAATAGAGAATTTAACACGTTTGGCAGCTTTGGAAAGCCTTACACTTCACTGAAATGTAGTACTACACTCTATAACACAGTTGAGAGACAATGTTCCCGAGCTGCCTCAGTTCATAACAGTGTGTAGGAAGTTGTTTGATAAAGTGGGCAAAGCTTATACTTGGTCCAGAAGGCAGAATATAGGAAACTACATGAAAACATGGATAATTCAGAGAAAATGACTGTAAACAGATGAGAACTTGTTTAGAACAGCTCAAAGAGATTCTCCAGTCAGTTCTTAGCCTAGTAAAGGTAGCTAAGATCCGGGAAATCCTTAATTCGAGTTAAGATGACATAAAACACTGTATGAATTCTATATTCTTTACTTAAAGGAGACTAGAGTGGTAAATGTGTGTTATACAAGGCAGAATACCATTGAAATAGAGAAAGAAACACGTTCGGCAGCTTTAGAAAGCCTTATACTTCACTGAAATGTAGTACTGCACTCTATAACACAGTTAATGTTCCCGAGCTACCTCAGTTCATAACAGTGTGTAGGAAGTTGTTTGATAACGTGAGCAAAGCTTATACTTGGACCAGAAGGCAGAATATAGGAAACTACATGAAAACATGGATAATTCAGAGAAAATGACTGTAAACAGATGAGAACTTGTTTAGAACCGCTCAAAGAGATTCTCCAAGTCAGTTATTAGTGTAGAAAAGGTAGCTAAGATCCGGGAAATCCTTAATTCGAGTTAAGATGACATGAAACGCTGTATGAATCCTATATTCTTTACTTAAAGGAGACTAGAGTGGTAAATGTGTGTTATACAAGGCAGAATACCATTGAAATAGAGAAAGAAACACGTTCGGCAGCTTTAGAAAGCCTTATACTTCACTGAAATGTAGTACTACACTCTATAACACAGTTGAGAGACAATGTTCCCGAGATGCCTCAGTTCATAACAGTGTGTAGGAAGTTGTTTGATAACCTGGGCAAAGCTTATACTTGGTCCAGAAGGCAGAATATAGGAAACTACATGAAAACATGGATAATTCAGAGAAAATGACTGTAAACAGATGAGAACTTGTTTAGAACAGCTCAAAGAGATTCTCCAGTCAGTTCTTATTGTAGTAAATGTAGCTAAGATCCGGGAAATCCTTAATTCGAGTTAAGATCACATGAAACACTGTATGAATCCTATATTCTTTACTAAAAGGAGACTAGAGTGCTAAATGTGTGTTATACAAGGTAGAATACCATTGAAATAGAGAATTAAACACGTTTGGCAGCTTTGGAAAGCCTTACACTTCACTGAAATGTAGTACTACACTCTATAACACAGTTGAGAGACAATGTTCCCGAGATGCCTCAGTTCATAACAGTGTGTAGGAAGTTGTTTGATAAAGTGGGCAAAGCTTATACTTGGACCAGAAGGCAGAATATAGGAAACTACATGAAAACATGGATAATTCAGAGAAAATGACAGGAAACAGATGAGAACTTGTTTAGAACAGCTCAAAGAGATTCTCCATTCAGTTCTTATTGTAGTAAATGTAGCTAAGATCCGGGAAATCCTTATTTCGAGTTAAGATGACATGAAACACTGTATGAATCCTATATTCTTTACTTAAAGGAGACTAGAGTGCTAAATGTGTGTTATACAAGGTAGAATACCATTGAAATAGAGAATTAAACACGTTTGGCAGCTTTGGAAAGCCTTACACTTCACTGAAATGTAGTACTACACTCTATAACACAGTTGAGAGACAATGTTCCCTAGCTGCCTAAGTTCATAACAGTGTGTAGGAAGTTGTTTGATAAAGTGGGCAAAGCTTACACTTGGACCAGAAGGCAGAATATAGGAAACTACATGAAAACATGGATAATTCAGAGAAAATGACTGTAAACAGATGAGAACTTGTTTAGAACAGCTCAAAGAGATTCTCCAGTCAGTTCTTAGTGTAGTAAAGGTAGCTAAGATCCAGGAAATCCTTAATTCGAGTTAGGATAACATGAAACACTGTATGAATCTTATATTCTTTACTTAAAGGAGACTAGAGTGCTAAATGTGTGTTATACAAGGTAGAATACCATTGAAATAGAGAATTTAACACGTTTGGCAGCTTTGGAAAGCCTTACACTTCACTGAAATGTAGTACTACACTCTATAACACAGTTGAGAGACAATGTTCCCGAGCTGCCTCAGTTCATAACAGTGTGTAGGAAGTTGTTTGATAAAGTGGGCAAAGCTTATACTTGGTCCAGAAGGCAGAATATAGGAAACTACATGAAAACATGGATAATTCAGAGAAAATGACTGGAAACAGATGAGAACTTGTTTAGAACAGCTCAAAGAGATTCTCCAGTCAGTTCTTAGTGTAGTAAAGGTAGCTAAGATCCGGGAAATCCTTAATTCGAGTTAAGATCACATGAAACACTGTATGAATCCTATATTCTTTACTTAAAGGAGACTAGAGTGGTAAATGTGTGTTATATAAGGCAGAATACCATTGAAATAGAGAAAGAAACATGATCGGCAGCTTTGGAAAGCCTTACACTTCACTGAAATATAGTACTACACTCTATAACACAGCTGACAGACAATGTTCCCGAGCTGCCTCAGTTCATAACAGTGTGTAGGAAGTTGTTTGATAAAGTGGGCAAAGCTTATACTTGGACCAGAAGGCAGAATATAAGAAACTACATGAAAACATGGATAATTCAGAGAAAATGACTGGAAACAGATGAGAGATTGTTTAGAACAGCTGAAAGAGATTCTCCAAATCAGTTCTTAGTGTAGAAAAGGTAGCTAAGATCCGGGAAATCCTTAATTCAAGTTAAGATGACTTGAAACACTGTATTAATCCTATATTCTTTACTTAAAAGAGACTGGAGTGGTAAATGTGTGTTTTACAAGGCAGAATACCATTGAAATAGAGAAAGAAACTCGTTCGGCAGCTTTGGAAAGCCATACACTTCACTGAAATATAGTACTATACTCTGTAACACAGTTGAGAGACAATGTTCCCAAGCTGCCTCAGTTCATAACAGTGTGTAGGAAGTTGTTTGATAAAGTGGAAAAAGTTTATACTTGGACCAGAAGGCAGAATATAGGAAACTACATGAAAACATGGATAATTCAGAGAAAATGACTGTAAACAGATGAGAACTTGTTTAGAACAGCTCAAAGAGATTCTCCAGTCAGTTCTTAGCCTAGTAAAGGTAGCTAAGATCCGGGAAATCCTTAATTCGAGTTAAGATGACATAAAACACTGTATGAATCCTATATTCTTTACTTAAAGGAGACTAGAGTGGTAAATGTGTGTTATACAAGGCAGAATACCATTGAAATAGAGAAAGAAACACGTTCCCCAGCTTTAGAAAGCCTTATACTTCACTGAAATGTAGTACTGCACTCTATAATACAGTTAATGTTCCCGAGCTACCTCAGTTCATAACAGTGTGTAGGAAGTTGTTTGATAACGTGAGCAAAGCTTATACTTGGACCAGAAGGCAGAATATAGGAAACTACATGAAAACATGGATAATTCAGAGAAAATGACTGTAAACAGATGAGAACTTGTTTAGAACCGCTCAAAGAGATTCTCCAGTCAGTTCTTATTGTAGTAAATGTAGCTAAGATACGGGAAATCCTTAATTCGAGTTAAGATCACATGAAACACTGTATGAATCCTATATTCTTTACTTAAACGAGACTAGAGTGCTAAATGTGTGTTATACAAGGTAGAATACCATTGAAATAGAGAATTAAACACGTTTGGCAGCTTTGGAAAGCCTTACACTTCACTGAAATGTAGTACTACACTCTATAACACAGTTGAGAGACAATGTTCCCTAGCTGCCTAAGTTCATAACAGTGTGTAGGAAGTTGTTTGATAAAGTGGGCAAAGCTTACACTTGGACCAGAAGGCAGAATATAGGAAACTACATGAAAACATGGATAATTCAGAGAAAATGACTGTAAACAGATGAGAACTTGTTTAGAACAGCTCAAAGAGATTCTCCAGTCAGTTCTTAGTGTAGTAAAGGTAGCTAAGATCCGGGAAATCCTTAATTCGAGTTAGGATAACATGAAACACTGTATGAATCCTTTATTCTTTACTTAAAGGAGACTAGAGTGGTAAATGTGTGTTATCCAAGGCAGAATACCATTGAAATAGAGAAAGAAACACTTTCGGCAGCTTTGGAAAGCCTTACACTTCACTAAAATATAGTACAACACTCTGTAACACACTTGATTGACAATGTTCCCGAGCTGCCTCAGTTCATAACAGTGTGTAGGAAGTTGTTTGATAAAGTGGGCAAAGCTTATACTTGGTCCAGAAGGCAGAATATAGGAAACTACATGAAAACATGGATAATTCAGAGAAAATGACTGTAAACAGATAACTTGTTTAGAACAGCTGAAAGAGATTCTCCAAATCATTTCTTAGTGTAGAAAAGGTAGCTAAGATCCGGGAAATCCTTAATTCAAGTTAAGATGACTTGAAACACTCTATGAATCCTATATTCTTTACTTAAAGGAGACTAGAGTAGTAAATGTGTGTTATACAAGGCAGAATACCATTGAAATAGAGAAAGAAACACTTTCGGCAGCTTTGGAAAGCCATACACTTCAATGAAATGTAGTACTACACTCTGTAACACAGTTGAGAGACAATGTTCCCAAGCTGCCTCAGTTCATAACAGTGTGTAGGAAGTTGTTTGATAAAGTGGAAAAAGCTTATACTTGGACCAGAAGGCAGAATATAGGAAACTACATGAAAACATGGATAATTCAGAGAAAATGACTGTAAACAGATGAGAACTTCTTTAGAACAGCTCAAAGAGATTCTCCAGTCAGTTCTTATTGTAGTAAATGTAGCTAAGATCCGGGAAATCCTTAATTCGAGTTAAGATCACATGAAACACTGTATGAATCCTATATTCTTTACTAAAAGGAGACTAGAGTGCTAAATGTGTGTTATACAAGGTAGAATACCATTGAAATAGAGAATTAAACACGTTTGGCAGCTTTGGAAAGCCTTACACTTCACTGAAATGTAGTACTACACTCTATAACACAGTTGAGAGAAAATGTTCCCGAGCTGCCTCAGTTCATAACAGTGTGTAGGAAGTTGTTTGATAAAGTGGGCAAAGCTTATACTTGGACCAGAAGGCAGAATATAGGAAACTAAATGAAAACATGGATAATTCAGAGAAAATGACTGTAAACAGATGAGAACTTGTTTAGAACAGCTCAAAGAGATTCTCCATTCAGTTCTTATTGTAGTAAATGTAGCTAAGATCCGGGAAATCCTTATTTCGAGTTAAGATGACATGAAACACTGTATGAATCTTATATTCTTTACTTAAAGGAGACTAGAGTGCTAAATGTGTGTTATACAAGGTAGAATACCATTGAAATAGAGAATTTAACACGTTTGGCAGCTTTGGAAAGCCTTACACTTCACTGAAATGTAGTACTACACTCTATAACACAGTTGAGAGACAATGTTCCCGAGCTGCCTCAGTTCATAACAGTGTGTAGGAAGTTGTTTGATAAAGTGGGCAAAGCTTATACTTGGTCCAGAAGGCAGAATATAGGAAACTACATGAAAACATGGATAATTCAGAGAAAATGACTGGAAACAGATGAGAACTTGTTTAGAACAGCTCAAAGAGATTCTCCAGTCAGTTCTTAGTGTAGTAAAGGTAGCTAAGATCCGGGAAATCCTTAATTCGAGTTAAGATCACATGAAACACTGTATGAATCCTATATTCTTTACTTAAAGGAGACTAGAGTGGTAAATGTGTGTTATATAAGGAAGAATACCATTGAAATAGAGAAAGAAACATGATCGGCAGCTTTGGAAAGCCTTACACTTCACTGAAATATAGTACTACACTCTATAACACAGTTGACAGACAATGTTCCCGAGCTGCCTCAGTTCATAACAGTGTGTAGGAAGTTGTTTGATAAAGTGGGCAAAGCTTATACTTGGACCAGAAGGCAGAATATAAGAAACTACATGAAAACATGGATAATTCAGAGAAAATGACTGGAAACAGATGAGAGATTGTTTAGAACAGCTGAAAGAGATTCTCCAAATCAGTTCTTAGTGTAGAAAAGGTAGCTAAGATCCGGGAAATCCTTAATTCAAGTTAAGATGACTTGAAACACTGTATTAATCCTATATTCTTTACTTAAAAGAGACTGGAGTGGTAAATGTGTGTTTTACAAGGCAGAATACCATTGAAATAGAGAAAGAAACTCGTTCGGCAGCTTTGGAAAGCCATACACTTCACTGAAATATAGTACTATACTCTGTAACACAGTTGAGAGACAATGTTCCCAAGCTGCCTCAGTTCATAACAGTGTGTAGGAAGTTGTTTGATAAAGTGGAAAAAGCTTATACTTGGACCAGAAGGCAGAATATAGGAAACTACATGAAAACATGGATAATTCAGAGAAAATGACTGTAAACAGATGAGAACTTGTTTAGAACAGCTCAAAGAGATTCTCCAGTCAGTTCTTAGCCTAGTAAAGGTAGCTAAGATCCGGGAAATCCTTAATTCGAGTTAAGATGACATAAAACACTGTATGAATCCTATATTCTTTACTTAAAGGAGACTAGAGTGGTAAATGTGTGTTATACAAGGCAGAATACCATTGAAATAGAGAAAGAAACACGTTCCCCAGCTTTAGAAAGCCTTATACTTCACTGAAATGTAGTACTGCACTCTATAATACAGTTAATGTTCCCGAGCTACCTCAGTTCATAACAGTGTGTAGGAAGTTGTTTGATAACGTGAGCAAAGCTTATACTTGGACCAGAAGGCAGAATATAGGAAACTACATGAAAACATGGATAATTCAGAGAAAATGACTGTAAACAGATGAGAACTTGTTTAGAACCGCTCAAAGAGATTCTCCAGTCAGTTCTTATTGTAGTAAATGTAGCTAAGATACGGGAAATCCTTAATTCGAGTTAAGATCACATGAAACACTGTATGAATCCTATATTCTTTACTTAAACGAGACTAGAGTGCTAAATGTGTGTTATACAAGGTAGAATACCATTGAAATAGAGAATTAAACACGTTTGGCAGCTTTGGAAAGCCTTACACTTCACTGAAATGTAGTACTACACTCTATAACACAGTTGAGAGACAATGTTCCCTAGCTGCCTAAGTTCATAACAGTGTGTAGGAAGTTGTTTGATAAAGTGGGCAAAGCTTACACTTGGACCAGAAGGCAGAATATAGGAAACTACATGAAAACATGGATAATTCAGAGAAAATGACTGTAAACAGATGAGAACTTGTTTAGAACAGCTCAAAGAGATTCTCCAGTCAGTTCTTAGTGTAGTAAAGGTAGCTAAGATCCGGGAAATCCTTAATTCGAGTTAGGATAACATGAAACACTGTATGAATCCTTTATTCTTTACTTAAAGGAGACTAGAGTGGTAAATGTGTGTTATCCAAGGCAGAATACCATTGAAATAGAGAAAGAAACACTTTCGGCAGCTTTGGAAAGCCTTACACTTCACTAAAATATAGTACAACACTCTGTAACACACTTGATTGACAATGTTCCCGAGCTGCCTCAGTTAATAACAGTGTGTAGGAAGTTGTTTGATAAAGTGGGCAAAGCTTATACTTGGTCCAGAAGGCAGAATATAGGAAACTACATGAAAACATGGATAATTCAGAGAAAATGACTGTAAACAGATAACTTGTTTAGAACAGCTGAAAGAGATTCTCCAAATCATTTCTTAGTGTAGAAAAGGTAGCTAAGATCCGGGAAATCCTTAATTCAAGTTAAGATGACTTGAAACACTCTATGAATCCTATATTCTTTACTTAAAGGAGACTAGAGTAGTAAATGTGTGTTATACAAGGCAGAATACCATTGAAATAGAGAAAGAAACACTTTCGGCAGCTTTGGAAAGCCATACACTTCAATGAAATGTAGTACTACACTCTGTAACACAGTTGAGAGACAATGTTCCCAAGCTGCCTCAGTTCATAACAGTGTGTAGGAAGTTGTTTGATAAAGTGGAAAAAGCTTATACTTGGACCAGAAGGCAGAATATAGGAAACTACATGAAAACATGGATAATTCAGAGAAAATGACTGTAAACAGATGAGAACTTCTTTAGAACAGCTCAAAGAGATTCTCCAGTCAGTTCTTATTGTAGTAAATGTAGCTAAGATCCGGGAAATCCTTAATTCGAGTTAAGATCACATGAAACACTGTATGAATCCTATATTCTTTACTAAAAGGAGACTAGAGTGCTAAATGTGTGTTATACAAGGTAGAATACCATTGAAATAGAGAATTAAACACGTTTGGCAGCTTTGGAAAGCCTTACACTTCACTGAAATGTAGTACTACACTCTATAACACAGTTGAGAGACAATGTTCCCGAGCTGCCTAAGTTCATAACAGTGTGTAGGAAGTTGTTTGATAAAGTGGGCAAAGCTTATACTTGGACCAGAAGGCAGAATATAGGAAACTACATGAAAACATGGATAATTCAGAGAAAATGACAGGAAACAGATGAGAACTTGTTTAGAACAGCTCAAAGAGATTCTCCATTCAGTTCTTATTGTAGTAAATGTAGCTAAGATCCGGGAAATCCTTATTTCGAGTTAAGATGACATGAAACACTGTATGAATCCTATATTCTTTACTTAAAGGAGACTAGAGTGCTAAATGTGTGTTATACAAGGTAGAATACCATTGAAATAGAGAATTTAACACGTTTGGCAGCTTTGGAAAGCCTTACACTTCACTGAAATGTAGTACTACACTCTATAACACAGTTGAGAGACAATGTTCCCGAGCTGCCTCAGTTCATAACAGTGTGTAGGAAATTGTTTGATAAAGTGGGCAAAGCTTATACTTGGACCAGAAGGCAGAATATAGGAAACTACATGAAAACATGGATAATTCAGAGAAAACGACTGTAAACAGATGAGAACTTCTTTAGAACAGCTCAAAGAGATTCTCCGGTCAGTTCTTAGCGTAGTAAAGGTAGCTAAGATCCGGGAAATCCTTAATTCGAGTTAGGATAACATGAAACACTGTATGAATCCTTTATTCTTTACTTAAAGGAGACTAGAGTGGTAAATGTGTGTTATCCAAGGCAGAATACCATTGAAATAGAGAAAGAAACACTTTCGGCAGCTTTGGAAAGCCTTACACTTCACTAAAATATAGTACAACACTCTGTAACACACTTGATTGACAATGTTCCCGAGCTGCCTCAGTTCATAACAGTGTGTAGGAAGTTGTTTGATAAAGTGGGCAAAGCTTATACTTGGTCCAGAAGGCAGAATATAGGAAACTACATGAAAACATGGATAATTCAGAGAAAATGACTGTAAACAGATAACTTGTTTAGAACAGCTGAAAGAGATTCTCCAAATCATTTCTTAGTGTAGAAAAGGTAGCTAAGATCCGGGAAATCCTTAATTCAAGTTAAGATGACTTGAAACACTCTATGAATCCTATATTCTTTACTTAAAGGAGACTAGAGTAGTAAATGTGTGTTATACAAGGCAGAATACCATTGAAATAGAGAAAGAAACACTTTCGGCAGCTTTGGAAAGCCATACACTTCAATGAAATGTAGTACTACACTCTGTAACACAGTTGAGAGACAATGTTCCCAAGCTGCCTCAGTTCATAACAGTGTGTAGGAAGTTGTTTGATAAAGTGGAAAAAGCTTATACTTGGACCAGAAGGCAGAATATAGGAAACTACATGAAAACATGGATAATTCAGAGAAAATGACTGTAAACAGATGAGAACTTGTTTAGAACAGCTCAAAGAGATTCTCCAGTCAGTTCTTATTGTAGTAAATGTAGCTAAGATACGGGAAATCCTTAATTCGAGTTAAGATCACATGAAACACTGTATGAATCCTATATTCTTTACTTAAAGGAGACTAGAGTGCTAAATGTGTGTTATACAAGGTAGAATACCATTGAAATAGAGAATTAAACACGTTTGGCAGCTTTGGAAAGCCTTACACTTCACTGAAATGTAGTACTACACTCTATAACACAGTTGAGAGACAATGTTCCCTAGCTGCCTAAGTTCATAACAGTGTGTAGGAAGTTGTTTGATAAAGTGGGCAAAGCTTACACTTGGACCAGAAGGCAGAATATAGGAAACTACATGAAAACATGGATAATTCAGAGAAAATGACAGGAAACAGATGAGAACTTGTTTAGAACAGCTCAAAGAGATTCTCCATTCAGTTCTTATTGTAGTAAATGTAGCTAAGATCCGGGAAATCCTTATTTCGAGTTAAGATGACATGAAACACTGTATGAATCTTATATTCTTTACTTAAAGGAGACTAGAGTGCTAAATGTGTGTTATACAAGGTAGAATACCATTGAAATAGAGAATTTAACACGTTTGGCAGCTTTGGAAAGCCTTACACTTCACTGAGATGTAGTACTACACTCTATAACACAGTTGAGAGACAATGTTCCCGAGCTGCCTCAGTTCATAACAGTGTGTAGGAAGTTGTTTGATAAAGTGGGCAAAGCTTATACTTGGTCCAGAAGGCAGAATATAGGAAACTACATGAAAACATGGATAATTCAGAGAAAATGACTGGAAACAGATGAGAACTTGTTTAGAACAGCTCAAAGAGATTCTCCAGTCAGTTCTTAGTGTAGTAAAGGTAGCTAAGATCCGGGAAATCCTTAATTCGAGTTAAGATCACATGAAACACTGTATGAATCCTATATTCTTTACTTAAAGGAGACTAGAGTGGTAAATGTGTGTTATATAAGGCAGAATACCATTGAAATAGAGAAAGAAACATGATCGGCAGCTTTGGAAAGCCTTACACTTCACTGAAATATAGTACTACACTCTATAACACAGCTGACAGACAATGTTCCCGAGCTGCCTCAGTTCATAACAGTGTGTAGGAAGTTGTTTGATAAAGTGGGCAAAGCTTATACTTGGACCAGAAGGCAGAATATAAGAAACTACATGAAAACATGGATAATTCAGAGAAAATGACTGGAAACAGATGAGAGATTGTTTAGAACAGCTGAAAGAGATTCTCCAAATCAGTTCTTAGTGTAGAAAAGGTAGCTAAGATCCGGGAAATCCTTAATTCAAGTTAAGATGACTTGAAACACTGTATGAATCCTATATTCTTTACTTAAAAGAGACTGGAGTGGTAAATGTGTGTTTTACAAGGCAGAATACCATTGAAATAGAGAAAGAAACTCGTTCGGCAGCTTTGGAAAGCCATACACTTCACTGAAATATAGTACTATACTCTGTAACACAGTTGAGAGACAATGTTCCCAAGCTGCCTCAGTTCATAACAGTGTGTAGGAAGTTGTTTGATAAAGTGGAAAAAGCTTATACTTGGACCAGAAGGCAGAATATAGGAAACTACATGAAAACATGGATAATTCAGAGAAAATGACTGTAAACAGATGAGAACTTGTTTAGAACAGCTCAAAGAGATTCTCCAGTCAGTTCTTAGCCTAGTAAAGGTAGCTAAGATCCGGGAAATCCTTAATTCGAGTTAAGATGACATAAAACACTGTATGAATCCTATATTCTTTACTTAAAGGAGACTAGAGTGGTAAATGTGTGTTATACAAGGCAGAATACCATTGAAATAGAGAAAGAAACACGTTCCCCAGCTTTAGAAAGCCTTATACTTCACTGAAATGTAGTACTGCACTCTATAATACAGTTAATGTTCCCGAGCTACCTCAGTTCATAACAGTGTGTAGGAAGTTGTTTGATAACGTGAGCAAAGCTTATACTTGGACCAGAAGGCAGAATATAGGAAACTACATGAAAACATGGATAATTCAGAGAAAATGACTGTAAACAGATGAGAACTTGTTTAGAACCGCTCAAAGAGATTCTCCAGTCAGTTCTTATTGTAGTAAATGTAGCTAAGATACGGGAAATCCTTAATTCGAGTTAAGATCACATGAAACACTGTATGAATCCTATATTCTTTACTTAAACGAGACTAGAGTGCTAAATGTGTGTTATACAAGGTAGAATACCATTGAAATAGAGAATTAAACACGTTTGGCAGCTTTGGAAAGCCTTACACTTCACTGAAATGTAGTACTACACTCTATAACACAGTTGAGAGACAATGTTCCCTAGCTGCCTAAGTTCATAACAGTGTGTAGGAAGTTGTTTGATAAAGTGGGCAAAGCTTACACTTGGACCAGAAGGCAGAATATAGGAAACTACATGAAAACATGGATAATTCAGAGAAAATGACTGTAAACAGATGAGAACTTGTTTAGAACAGCTCAAAGAGATTCTCCAGTCAGTTCTTAGTGTAGTAAAGGTAGCTAAGATCCGGGAAATCCTTAATTCGAGTTAGGATAACATGAAACACTGTATGAATCCTTTATTCTTTACTTAAAGGAGACTAGAGTGGTAAATGTGTGTTATCCAAGGCAGAATACCATTGAAATAGAGAAAGAAACACTTTCGGCAGCTTTGGAAAGCCTTACACTTCACTAAAATATAGTACAACACTCTGTAACACACTTGATTGACAATGTTCCCGAGCTGCCTCAGTTCATAACAGTGTGTAGGAAGTTGTTTGATAAAGTGGGCAAAGCTTATACTTGGTCCAGAAGGCAGAATATAGGAAACTACATGAAAACATGGATAATTCAGAGAAAATGACTGTAAACAGATAACTTGTTTAGAACAGCTGAAAGAGATTCTCCAAATCATTTCTTAGTGTAGAAAAGGTAGCTAAGATCCGGGAAATCCTTAATTCAAGTTAAGATGACTTGAAACACTCTATGAATCCTATATTCTTTACTTAAAGGAGACTAGAGTAGTAAATGTGTGTTATACAAGGCAGAATACCATTGAAATAGAGAAAGAAACACTTTCGGCAGCTTTGGAAAGCCATACACTTCAATGAAATGTAGTACTACACTCTGTAACACAGTTGAGAGACAATGTTCCCAAGCTGCCTCAGTTCATAACAGTGTGTAGGAAGTTGTTTGATAAAGTGGAAAAAGCTTATACTTGGACCAGAAGGCAGAATATAGGAAACTACATGAAAACATGGATAATTCAGAGAAAATGACTGTAAACAGATGAGAACTTCTTTAGAACAGCTCAAAGAGATTCTCCAGTCAGTTCTTATTGTAGTAAATGTAGCTAAGATCCGGGAAATCCTTAATTCGAGTTAAGATCACATGAAACACTGTATGAATCCTATATTCTTTACTAAAAGGAGACTAGAGTGCTAAATGTGTGTTATACAAGGTAGAATACCATTGAAATAGAGAATTAAACACGTTTGGCAGCTTTGGAAAGCCTTACACTTCACTGAAATGTAGTACTACACTCTATAACACAGTTGAGAGAAAATGTTCCCGAGCTGCCTCAGTTCATAACAGTGTGTAGGAAGTTGTTTGATAAAGTGGGCAAAGCTTATACTTGGACCAGAAGGCAGAATATAGGAAACTAAATGAAAACATGGATAATTCAGAGAAAATGACTGTAAACAGATGAGAACTTGTTTAGAACAGCTCAAAGAGATTCTCCATTCAGTTCTTATTGTAGTAAATGTAGCTAAGATCCGGGAAATCCTTATTTCGAGTTAAGATGACATGAAACACTGTATGAATCTTATATTCTTTACTTAAAGGAGACTAGAGTGCTAAATGTGTGTTATACAAGGTAGAATACCATTGAAATAGAGAATTTAACACGTTTGGCAGCTTTGGAAAGCCTTACACTTCACTGAAATGTAGTACTACACTCTATAACACAGTTGAGAGACAATGTTCCCGAGCTGCCTCAGTTCATAACAGTGTGTAGGAAGTTGTTTGATAAAGTGGGCAAAGCTTATACTTGGTCCAGAAGGCAGAATATAGGAAACTACATGAAAACATGGATAATTCAGAGAAAATGACTGGAAACAGATGAGAACTTGTTTAGAACAGCTCAAAGAGATTCTCCAGTCAGTTCTTAGTGTAGTAAAGGTAGCTAAGATCCGGGAAATCCTTAATTCGAGTTAAGATCACATGAAACACTGTATGAATCCTATATTCTTTACTTAAAGGAGACTAGAGTGGTAAATGTGTGTTATATAAGGAAGAATACCATTGAAATAGAGAAAGAAACATGATCGGCAGCTTTGGAAAGCCTTACACTTCACTGAAATATAGTACTACACTCTATAACACAGTTGACAGACAATGTTCCCGAGCTGCCTCAGTTCATAACAGTGTGTAGGAAGTTGTTTGATAAAGTGGGCAAAGCTTATACTTGGACCAGAAGGCAGAATATAAGAAACTACATGAAAACATGGATAATTCAGAGAAAATGACTGGAAACAGATGAGAGATTGTTTAGAACAGCTGAAAGAGATTCTCCAAATCAGTTCTTAGTGTAGAAAAGGTAGCTAAGATCCGGGAAATCCTTAATTCAAGTTAAGATGACTTGAAACACTGTATTAATCCTATATTCTTTACTTAAAAGAGACTGGAGTGGTAAATGTGTGTTTTACAAGGCAGAATACCATTGAAATAGAGAAAGAAACTCGTTCGGCAGCTTTGGAAAGCCATACACTTCACTGAAATATAGTACTATACTCTGTAACACAGTTGAGAGACAATGTTCCCAAGCTGCCTCAGTTCATAACAGTGTGTAGGAAGTTGTTTGATAAAGTGGAAAAAGCTTATACTTGGACCAGAAGGCAGAATATAGGAAACTACATGAAAACATGGATAATTCAGAGAAAATGACTGTAAACAGATGAGAACTTGTTTAGAACAGCTCAAAGAGATTCTCCAGTCAGTTCTTAGCCTAGTAAAGGTAGCTAAGATCCGGGAAATCCTTAATTCGAGTTAAGATGACATAAAACACTGTATGAATCCTATATTCTTTACTTAAAGGAGACTAGAGTGGTAAATGTGTGTTATACAAGGCAGAATACCATTGAAATAGAGAAAGAAACACGTTCCCCAGCTTTAGAAAGCCTTATACTTCACTGAAATGTAGTACTGCACTCTATAATACAGTTAATGTTCCCGAGCTACCTCAGTTCATAACAGTGTGTAGGAAGTTGTTTGATAACGTGAGCAAAGCTTATACTTGGACCAGAAGGCAGAATATAGGAAACTACATGAAAACATGGATAATTCAGAGAAAATGACTGTAAACAGATGAGAACTTGTTTAGAACCGCTCAAAGAGATTCTCCAGTCAGTTCTTATTGTAGTAAATGTAGCTAAGATACGGGAAATCCTTAATTCGAGTTAAGATCACATGAAACACTGTATGAATCCTATATTCTTTACTTAAACGAGACTAGAGTGCTAAATGTGTGTTATACAAGGTAGAATACCATTGAAATAGAGAATTAAACACGTTTGGCAGCTTTGGAAAGCCTTACACTTCACTGAAATGTAGTACTACACTCTATAACACAGTTGAGAGACAATGTTCCCTAGCTGCCTAAGTTCATAACAGTGTGTAGGAAGTTGTTTGATAAAGTGGGCAAAGCTTACACTTGGACCAGAAGGCAGAATATAGGAAACTACATGAAAACATGGATAATTCAGAGAAAATGACTGTAAACAGATGAGAACTTGTTTAGAACAGCTCAAAGAGATTCTCCAGTCAGTTCTTAGTGTAGTAA
This sequence comes from Pipistrellus hanaki, assembly GCF_964339955.1. Lineage (NCBI taxonomy): Eukaryota > Metazoa > Chordata > Mammalia > Chiroptera > Vespertilionidae > Pipistrellus > Pipistrellus hanaki. Next base: position 2,300,739 of record NC_140511.1, read on the forward strand.
AGGTAGCTAAGATCCGGGAAATCCTTAATTCGAGTTAGGATAACATGAAACACTGTATGAATCCTTTATTCTTTACTTAAAGGAGACTAGAGTGGTAAATGTGTGTTATCCAAGGCAGAATACCATTGAAATAGAGAAAGAAACACTTTCGGCAGCTTTGGAAAGCCTTACACTTCACTAAAATATAGTACAACACTCTGTAACACACTTGATTGACAATGTTCCCGAGCTGCCTCAGTTCATAACAGTGTGTAGGAAGTTGTTTGATAAAGTGGGCAAAGCTTATACTTGGTCCAGAAGGCAGAATATAGGAAACTACATGAAAACATGGATAATTCAGAGAAAATGACTGTAAACAGATAACTTGTTTAGAACAGCTGAAAGAGATTCTCCAAATCATTTCTTAGTGTAGAAAAGGTAGCTAAGATCCGGGAAATCCTTAATTCAAGTTAAGATGACTTGAAACACTCTATGAATCCTATATTCTTTACTTAAAGGAGACTAGAGTAGTAAATGTGTGTTATACAAGGCAGAATACCATTGAAATAGAGAAAGAAACACTTTCGGCAGCTTTGGAAAGCCATACACTTCAATGAAATGTAGTACTACACTCTGTAACATAGTTGAGAGACAATGTTCCCAAGCTGCCTCAGTTCATAACAGTGTGTAGGAAGTTGTTTGATAAAGTGGAAAAAGCTTATACTTGGACCAGAAGGCAGAATATAGGAAACTACATGAAAACATGGATAATTCAGAGAAAATGACTGTAAACAGATGAGAACTTCTTTAGAACAGCTCAAAGAGATTCTCCAGTCAGTTCTTATTGTAGTAAATGTAGCTAAGATCCGGGAAATCCTTAATTCGAGTTAAGATCACATGAAACACTGTATGAATCCTATATTCTTTACTAAAAGGAGACTAGAGTGCTAAATGTGTGTTATACAAGGTAGAATACCATTGAAATAGAGAATTAAACACGTTTGGCAGCTTTGGAAAGCCTTACACTTCACTGAAATGTAGTACTACACTCTATAACACAGTTGAGAGACAATGTTCCCGAGCTGCCTAAGTTCATAACAGTGTGTAGGAAGTTGTTTGATAAAGTGGGCAAAGCTTATACTTGGACCAGAAGGCAGAATATAGGAAACTACATGAAAACATGGATAATTCAGAGAAAATGACAGGAAACAGATGAGAACTTGTTTAGAACAGCTCAAAGAGATTCTCCATTCAGTTCTTATTGTAGTAAATGTAGCTAAGATCCGGGAAATCCTTATTTCGAGTTAAGATGACATGAAACACTGTATGAATCCTATATTCTTTACTTAAAGGAGACTAGAGTGCTAAATGTGTGTTATACAAGGTAGAATACCATTGAAATAGAGAATTTAACACGTTTGGCAGCTTTGGAAAGCCTTACACTTCACTGAAATGTAGTACTACACTCTATAACACAGTTGAGAGACAATGTTCCCGAGCTGCCTCAGTTCATAACAGTGTGTAGGAAATTGTTTGATAAAGTGGGCAAAGCTTATACTTGGACCAGAAGGCAGAATATAGGAAACTACATGAAAACATGGATAATTCAGAGAAAACGACTGTAAACAGATGAGAACTTCTTTAGAACAGCTCAAAGAGATTCTCCGGTCAGTTCTTAGCGTAGTAAAGGTAGCTAAGATCCGGGAAATCCTTAATTCGAGTTAGGATAACATGAAACACTGTATGAATCCTTTATTCTTTACTTAAAGGAGACTAGAGTGGTAAATGTGTGTTATCCAAGGCAGAATACCATTGAAATAGAGAAAGAAACACTTTCGGCAGCTTTGGAAAGCCTTACACTTCACTAAAATATAGTACAACACTCTGTAACACACTTGATTGACAATGTTCCCGAGCTGCCTCAGTTCATAACAGTGTGTAGGAAGTTGTTTGATAAAGTGGGCAAAGCTTATACTTGGTCCAGAAGGCAGAATATAGGAAACTACATGAAAACATGGATAATTCAGAGAAAATGACTGTAAACAGATAACTTGTTTAGAACAGCTGAAAGAGATTCTCCAAATCATTTCTTAGTGTAGAAAAGGTAGCTAAGATCCGGGAAATCCTTAATTCAAGTTAAGATGACTTGAAACACTCTATGAATCCTATATTCTTTACTTAAAGGAGACTAGAGTAGTAAATGTGTGTTATACAAGGCAGAATACCATTGAAATAGAGAAAGAAACACTTTCGGCAGCTTTGGAAAGCCATACACTTCAATGAAATGTAGTACTACACTCTGTAACACAGTTGAGAGACAATGTTCCCAAGCTGCCTCAGTTCATAACAGTGTGTAGGAAGTTGTTTGATAAAGTGGAAAAAGCTTATACTTGGACCAGAAGGCAGAATATAGGAAACTACATGAAAACATGGATAATTCAGAGAAAATGACTGTAAACAGATGAGAACTTGTTTAGAACAGCTCAAAGAGATTCTCCAGTCAGTTCTTATTGTAGTAAATGTAGCTAAGATACGGGAAATCCTTAATTCGAGTTAAGATCACATGAAACACTGTATGAATCCTATATTCTTTACTTAAAGGAGACTAGAGTGCTAAATGTGTGTTATACAAGGTAGAATACCATTGAAATAGAGAATTAAACACGTTTGGCAGCTTTGGAAAGCCTTACACTTCACTGAAATGTAGTACTACACTCTATAACACAGTTGAGAGACAATGTTCCCTAGCTGCCTAAGTTCATAACAGTGTGTAGGAAGTTGTTTGATAAAGTGGGCAAAGCTTACACTTGGACCAGAAGGCAGAATATAGGAAACTACATGAAAACATGGATAATTCAGAGAAAATGACAGGAAACAGATGAGAACTTGTTTAGAACAGCTCAAAGAGATTCTCCATTCAGTTCTTATTGTAGTAAATGTAGCTAAGATCCGGGAAATCCTTATTTCGAGTTAAGATGACATGAAACACTGTATGAATCTTATATTCTTTACTTAAAGGAGACTAGAGTGCTAAATGTGTGTTATACAAGGTAGAATACCATTGAAATAGAGAATTTAACACGTTTGGCAGCTTTGGAAAGCCTTACACTTCACTGAGATGTAGTACTACACTCTATAACACAGTTGAGAGACAATGTTCCCGAGCTGCCTCAGTTCATAACAGTGTGTAGGAAGTTGTTTGATAAAGTGGGCAAAGCTTATACTTGGTCCAGAAGGCAGAATATAGGAAACTACATGAAAACATGGATAATTCAGAGAAAATGACTGGAAACAGATGAGAACTTGTTTAGAACAGCTCAAAGAGATTCTCCAGTCAGTTCTTAGTGTAGTAAAGGTAGCTAAGATCCGGGAAATCCTTAATTCGAGTTAAGATCACATGAAACACTGTATGAATCCTATATTCTTTACTTAAAGGAGACTAGAGTGGTAAATGTGTGTTATATAAGGAAGAATACCATTGAAATAGAGAAAGAAACATGATCGGCAGCTTTGGAAAGCCTTACACTTCACTGAAATATAGTACTACACTCTATAACACAGTTGACAGACAATGTTCCCGAGCTGCCTCAGTTCATAACAGTGTGTAGGAAGTTGTTTGATAAAGTGGGCAAAGCTTATACTTGGACCAGAAGGCAGAATATAAGAAACTACATGAAAACATGGATAATTCAGAGAAAATGACTGGAAACAGATGAGAGATTGTTTAGAACAGCTGAAAGAGATTCTCCAAATCAGTTCTTAGTGTAGAAAAGGTAGCTAAGATCCGGGAAATCCTTAATTCAAGTTAAGATGACTTGAAACACTGTATGAATCCTATATTCTTTACTTAAAAGAGACTGGAGTGGTAAATGTGTGTTTTACAAGGCAGAATACCATTGAAATAGAGAAAGAAACTCGTTCGGCAGCTTTGGAAAGCCATACACTTCACTGAAATATAGTACTATACTCTGTAACACAGTTGAGAGACAATGTTCCCAAGCTGCCTCAGTTCATAACAGTGTGTAGGAAGTTGTTTGATAAAGTGGAAAAAGCTTATACTTGGACCAGAAGGCAGAATATAGGAAACTACATGAAAACATGGATAATTCAGAGAAAATGACTGTAAACAGATGAGAACTTGTTTAGAACAGCTCAAAGAGATTCTCCAGTCAGTTCTTAGCCTAGTAAAGGTAGCTAAGATCCGGGAAATCCTTAATTCGAGTTAAGATGACATAAAACACTGTATGAATCCTATATTCTTTACTTAAAGGAGACTAGAGTGGTAAATGTGTGTTATACAAGGCAGAATACCATTGAAATAGAGAAAGAAACACGTTCCCCAGCTTTAGAAAGCCTTATACTTCACTGAAATGTAGTACTGCACTCTATAATACAGTTAATGTTCCCGAGCTACCTCAGTTCATAACAGTGTGTAGGAAGTTGTTTGATAACGTGAGCAAAGCTTATACTTGGACCAGAAGGCAGAATATAGGAAACTACATGAAAACATGGATAATTCAGAGAAAATGACTGTAAACAGATGAGAACTTGTTTAGAACCGCTCAAAGAGATTCTCCAGTCAGTTCTTATTGTAGTAAATGTAGCTAAGATACGGGAAATCCTTAATTCGAGTTAAGATCACATGAAACACTGTATGAATCCTATATTCTTTACTTAAAGGAGACTAGAGTGCTAAATGTGTGTTATACAAGGTAGAATACCATTGAAATAGAGAATTAAACACGTTTGGCAGCTTTGGAAAGCCTTACACTTCACTGAAATGTAGTACTACACTCTATAACACAGTTGAGAGACAATGTTCCCTAGCTGCCTAAGTTCATAACAGTGTGTAGGAAGTTGTTTGATAAAGTGGGCAAAGCTTACACTTGGACCAGAAGGCAGAATATAGGAAACTACATGAAAACATGGATAATTCAGAGAAAATGACTGTAAACAGATGAGAACTTGTTTAGAACAGCTCAAAGAGATTCTCCAGTCAGTTCTTAGTGTAGTAAAGGTAGCTAAGATCCGGGAAATCCTTAATTCGAGTTAGGATAACATGAAACACTGTATGAATCCTTTATTCTTTACTTAAAGGAGACTAGAGTGGTAAATGTGTGTTATCCAAGGCAGAATACCATTGAAATAGAGAAAGAAACACTTTCGGCAGCTTTGGAAAGCCTTACACTTCACTAAAATATAGTACAACACTCTGTAACACACTTGATTGACAATGTTCCCGAGCTGCCTCAGTTCATAACAGTGTGTAGGAAGTTGTTTGATAAAGTGGGCAAAGCTTATACTTGGTCCAGAAGGCAGAATATAGGAAACTACATGAAAACATGGATAATTCAGAGAAAATGACTGTAAACAGATAACTTGTTTAGAACAGCTGAAAGAGATTCTCCAAATCATTTCTTAGTGTAGAAAAGGTAGCTAAGATCCGGGAAATCCTTAATTCAAGTTAAGATGACTTGAAACACTCTATGAATCCTATATTCTTTACTTAAAGGAGACTAGAGTAGTAAATGTGTGTTATACAAGGCAGAATACCATTGAAATAGAGAAAGAAACACTTTCGGCAGCTTTGGAAAGCCATACACTTCAATGAAATGTAGTACTACACTCTGTAACACAGTTGAGAGACAATGTTCCCAAGCTGCCTCAGTTCATAACAGTGTGTAGGAAGTTGTTTGATAAAGTGGAAAAAGCTTATACTTGGACCAGAAGGCAGAATATAGGAAACTACATGAAAACATGGATAATTCAGAGAAAATGACTGTAAACAGATGAGAACTTGTTTAGAACAGCTCAAAGAGATTCTCCAGTCAGTTCTTATTGTAGAAAATGTAGCTAAGATAAGGGAAATCCTTAATTCGAGTTAAGATCACATGAAACACTGTATGAATCCTATATTCTTTACTTAAAGGAGACTAGAGTGCTAAATGTGTGTTATACAAGGTAGAATACCATTGAAATAGAGAATTAAACACGTTTGGCAGCTTTGGAAAGCCTTACACTTCACTGAAATGTAGTACTACACTCTATAACACAGTTGAGAGACAATGTTCCCTAGCTGCCTAAGTTCATAACAGTGTGTAGGAAGTTGTTTGATAAAGTGGGCAAAGCTTACACTTGGACCAGAAGGCAGAATATAGGAAACTACATGAAAACATGGATAATTCAGAGAAAATGACAGGAAACAGATGAGAACTTGTTTAGAACAGCTCAAAGAGATTCTCCATTCAGTTCTTATTGTAGTAAATGTAGCTAAGATCCGGGAAATCCTTATTTCGAGTTAATATGACATGAAACACTGTATGAATCTTATATTCTTTACTTAAAGGAGACTAGAGTGCTAAATGTGTGTTATACAAGGTAGAATACCATTGAAATAGAGAATTTAACACGTTTGGCAGCTTTGGAAAGCCTTACACTTCACTGAAATGTAGTACTACACTCTATAACACAGTTGAGAGACAATGTTCCCGAGCTGCCTCAGTTCATAACAGTGTGTAGGAAGTTGTTTGATAAAGTGGGCAAAGCTTATACTTGGTCCAGAAGGCAGAATATAGGAAACTACATGAAAACATGGATAATTCAGAGAAAATGACTGGAAACAGATGAGAACTTGTTTAGAACAGCTCAAAGAGATTCTCCAGTCAGTTCTTAGTGTAGTAAAGGTAGCTAAGATCCGGGAAATCCTTAATTCGAGTTAAGATCACATGAAACACTGTATGAATCCTATATACTTTACTTAAAGGAGACTAGAGTGGTAAATGTGTGTTATATAAGGAAGAATACCATTGAAATAGAGAAAGAAACATGATCGGCAGCTTTGGAAAGCCTTACACTTCACTGAAATATAGTACTACACTCTATAACACAGTTGACAGACAATGTTCCCGAGCTGCCTCAGTTCATAACAGTGTGTAGGAAGTTGTTTGATAAAGTGGGCAAAGCTTATACTTGGACCAGAAGGCAGAATATAAGAAACTACATGAAAACATGGATAATTCAGAGAAAATGACTGGAAACAGATGAGAGATTGTTTAGAACAGCTGAAAGAGATTCTCCAAATCAGTTCTTAGTGTAGAAAAGGTAGCTAAGATCCGGGAAATCCTTAATTCAAGTTAAGATGACTTGAAACACTGTATTAATCCTATATTCTTTACTTAAAAGAGACTGGAATGGTAAATGTGTGTTTTACAAGGCAGAATACCATTGAAATAGAGAAAGAAACTCGTTCGGCAGCTTTGGAAAGCCATACACTTCACTGAAATATAGTACTATACTCTGTAACACAGTTGAGAGACAATGTTCCCAAGCTGCCTCAGTTCATAACAGTGTGTAGGAAGTTGTTTGATAAAGTGGAAAAAGCTTATACTTGGACCAGAAGGCAGAATATAGGAAACTACATGAAAACATGGATAATTCAGAGAAAATGACTGTAAACAGATGAGAACTTGTTTAGAACAGCTCAAAGAGATTCTCCAGTCAGTTCTTAGCCTAGTAAAGGTAGCTAAGATCCGGGAAATCCTTAATTTGAGTTAAGATGACATAAAACACTGTATGAATCCTATATTCTTTACTTAAAGGAGACTAGAGTGGTAAATGTGTGTTATACAAGGCAGAATACCATTGAAATAGAGAAAGAAACACGTTCCCCAGCTTTAGAAAGCCTTATACTTCACTGAAATGTAGTACTGCACTCTATAATACAGTTAATGTTCCCGAGCTACCTCAGTTCATAACAGTGTGTAGGAAGTTGTTTGATAACGTGAGCAAAGCTTATACTTGGACCAGAAGGCAGAATATAGGAAACTACATGAAAACATGGATAATTCAGAGAAAATGACTGTAAACAGATGAGAACTTGTTTAGAACCGCTCAAAGAGATTCTCCAGTCAGTTCTTATTGTAGTAAATGTAGCTAAGATACGGGAAATCCTTAATTCGAGTTAAGATCACATGAAACACTGTATGAATCCTATATTCTTTACTTAAAGGAGACTAGAGTGCTAAATGTGTGTTATACAAGGTAGAATACCATTGAAATAGAGAATTAAACACGTTTGGCAGCTTTGGAAAGCCTTACACTTCACTGAAATGTAGTACTACACTCTATAACACAGTTGAGAGACAATGTTCCCTAGCTGCCTAAGTTCATAACAGTGTGTAGGAAGTTGTTTGATAAAGTGGGCAAAGCTTACACTTGGACCAGAAGGCAGAATATAGGAAACTACATGAAAACATGGATAATTCAGAGAAAATGACAGGAAACAGATGAGAACTTGTTTAGAACAGCTCAAAGAGATTCTCCATTCAGTTCTTATTGTAGTAAATGTAGCTAAGATCCGGGAAATCCTTATTTCGAGTTAAGATGACATGAAACACTGTATGAATCTTATATTCTTTACTTAAAGGAGACTAGAGTGCTAAATGTGTGTTATACAAGGTAGAATACCATTGAAATAGAGAATTTAACACGTTTGGCAGCTTTGGAAAGCCTTACACTTCACTGAAATGTAGTACTACACTCTATAACACAGTTGAGAGACAATGTTCCCGAGCTGCCTCAGTTCATAACAGTGTGTAGGAAATTGTTTGATAAAGTGGGCAAAGCTTATACTTGGACCAGAAGGCAGAATATAGGAAACTACATGAAAACATGGATAATTCAGAGAAAACGACTGTAAACAGATGAGAACTTCTTTAGAACAGCTCAAAGAGATTCTCCGGTCAGTTCTTAGCGTAGTAAAGGTAGCTAAGATCCGGGAAATCCTTAATTCGAGTTAGGATAACATGAAACACTGTATGAATCCTTTATTCTTTACTTAAAGGAGACTAGAGTGGTAAATGTGTGTTATCCAAGGCAGAATACCATTGAAATAGAGAAAGAAACACTTTCGGCAGCTTTGGAAAGCCTTACACTTCACTAAAATATAGTACAACACTCTGTAACACACTTGATTGACAATGTTCCCGAGCTGCCTCAGTTCATAACAGTGTGTAGGAAGTTGTTTGATAAAGTGGGCAAAGCTTATACTTGGTCCAGAAGGCAGAATATAGGAAACTACATGAAAACATGGATAATTCAGAGAAAATGACTGTAAACAGATAACTTGTTTAGAACAGCTGAAAGAGATTCTCCAAATCATTTCTTAGTGTAGAAAAGGTAGCTAAGATCCGGGAAATCCTTAATTCAAGTTAAGATGACTTGAAACACTCTATGAATCCTATATTCTTTACTTAAAGGAGACTAGAGTAGTAAATGTGTGTTATACAAGGCAGAATACCATTGAAATAGAGAAAGAAACACTTTCGGCAGCTTTGGAAAGCCATACACTTCAATGAAATGTAGTACTACACTCTGTAACACAGTTGAGAGACAATGTTCCCAAGCTGCCTCAGTTCATAACAGTGTGTAGGAAGTTGTTTGATAAAGTGGAAAAAGCTTATACTTGGACCAGAAGGCAGAATATAGGAAACTACATGAAAACATGGATAATTCAGAGAAAATGACTGTAAACAGATGAGAACTTGTTTAGAACAGCTCAAAGAGATTCTCCAGTCAGTTCTTATTGTAGTAAATGTAGCTAAGATACGGGAAATCCTTAATTCGAGTTAAGATCACATGAAACACTGTATGAATCCTATATTCTTTACTTAAAGGAGACTAGAGTGCTAAATGTGTGTTATACAAGGTAGAATACCATTGAAATAGAGAATTAAACACGTTTGGCAGCTTTGGAAAGCCTTACACTTCACTGAAATGTAGTACTACACTCTATAACACAGTTGAGAGACAATGTTCCCTAGCTGCCTAAGTTCATAACAGTGTGTAGGAAGTTGTTTGATAAAGTGGGCAAAGCTTACACTTGGACCAGAAGGCAGAATATAGGAAACTACATGAAAACATGGATAATTCAGAGAAAATGACAGGAAACAGATGAGAACTTGTTTAGAACAGCTCAAGGAGATTCTCCATTCAGTTCTTATTGTAGTAAATGTAGCTAAGATCCGGGAAATCCTTATTTCGAGTTAAGATCACATGAAACACTGTATGAATCTTATATTCTTTACTTAAAGGAGACTAGAGTGCTAAATGTGTGTTATACAAGGTAGAATACCATTGAAATAGAGAATTTAACACGTTTGGCAGCTTTGGAAAGCCTTACACTTCACTGAAATGTAGTACTACACTCTATAACACAGTTGAGAGACAATGTTCCCGAGCTGCCTCAGTTCATAACAGTGTGTAGGAAGTTGTTTGATAAAGTGGGCAAAGCTTATACTTGGTCCAGAAGGCAGAATATAGGAAACTACATGAAAACATGGATAATTCAGAGAAAATGACTGGAAACAGATGAGAACTTGTTTAGAACAGCTCAAAGAGATTCTCCAGTCAGTTCTTAGTGTAGTAAAGGTAGCTAAGATCCGGGAAATCCTTAATTCGAGTTAAGATCACATGAAACACTGTATGAATCCTATATTCTTTACTTAAAGGAGACTAGAGTGGTAAATGTGTGTTATATAAGGAAGAATACCATTGAAATAGAGAAAGAAACATGATCGGCAGCTTTGGAAAGCCTTACACTTCACTGAAATATAGTACTACACTCTATAACACAGTTGACAGACAATGTTCCCGAGCTGCCTCAGTTCATAACAGTGTGTAGGAAGTTGTTTGATAAAGTGGGCAAAGCTTATACTTGGACCAGAAGGCAGAATATAAGAAACTACATGAAAACATGGATAATTCAGAGAAAATGACTGGAAACAGATGAGAGATTGTTTAGAACAGCTGAAAGAGATTCTCCAAATCAGTTCTTAGTGTAGAAAAGGTAGCTAAGATCCGGGAAATCCTTAATTCAAGTTAAGATGACTTGAAACACTGTATGAATCCTATATTCTTTACTTAAAAGAGACTGGAGTGGTAAATGTGTGTTTTACAAGGCAGAATACCATTGAAATAGAGAAAGAAACTCGTTCGGCAGCTTTGGAAAGCCATACACTTCACTGAAATATAGTACTATACTCTGTAACACAGTTGAGAGACAATGTTCCCAAGCTGCCTCAGTTCATAACAGTGTGTAGGAAGTTGTTTGATAAAGTGGAAAAAGCTTATACTTGGACCAGAAGGCAGAATATAGGAAACTACATGAAAACATGGATAATTCAGAGAAAATGACTGTAAACAGATGAGAACTTGTTTAGAACAGCTCAAAGAGATTCTCCAGTCAGTTCTTAGCCTAGTAAAGGTAGCTAAGATCCGGGAAATCCTTAATTCGAGTTAAGATGACATAAAACACTGTATGAATCCTATATTCTTTACTTAAAGGAGACTAGAGTGGTAAATGTGTGTTATACAAGGCAGAATACCATTGAAATAGAGAAAGAAACACGTTCCCCAGCTTTAGAAAGCCTTATACTTCACTGAAATGTAGTACTGCACTCTATAATACAGTTAATGTTCCCGAGCTACCTCAGTTCATAACAGTGTGTAGGAAGTTGTTTGATAACGTGAGCAAAGCTTATACTTGGACCAGAAGGCAGAATATAGGAAACTACATGAAAACATGGATAATTCAGAGAAAATGACTGTAAACAGATGAGAACTTGTTTAGAACCGCTCAAAGAGATTCTCCAGTCAGTTCTTATTGTAGTAAATGTAGCTAAGATACGGGAAATCCTTAATTCGAGTTAAGATCACATGAAACACTGTATGAATCCTATATTCTTTACTTAAAGGAGACTAGAGTGCTAAATGTGTGTTATACAAGGTAGAATACCATTGAAATAGAGAATTAAACACGTTTGGCAGCTTTGGAAAGCCTTACACTTCACTGAAATGTAGTACTACACTCTATAACACAGTTGAGAGACAATGTTCCCTAGCTGCCTAAGTTCATAACAGTGTGTAGGAAGTTGTTTGATAAAGTGGGCAAAGCTTACACTTGGACCAGAAGGCAGAATATAGGAAACTACATGAAAACATGGATAATTCAGAGAAAATGACTGTAAACAGATGAGAACTTGTTTAGAACAGCTCAAAGAGATTCTCCAGTCAGTTCTTAGTGTAGTAAAGGTAGCTAAGATCCGGGAAATCCTTAATTCGAGTTAGGATAACATGAAACACTGTATGAATCCTTTATTCTTTACTTAAAGGAGACTAGAGTGGTAAATGTGTGTTATCCAAGGCAGAATACCATTGAAATAGAGAAAGAAACACTTTCGGCAGCTTTGGAAAGCCTTACACTTCACTAAAATATAGTACAACACTCTGTAACACACTTGATTGACAATGTTCCCGAGCTGCCTCAGTTCATAACAGTGTGTAGGAAGTTGTTTGATAAAGTGGGCAAAGCTTATACTTGGTCCAGAAGGCAGAATATAGGAAACTACATGAAAACATGGATAATTCAGAGAAAATGACTGTAAACAGATAACTTGTTTAGAACAGCTGAAAGAGATTCTCCAAATCATTTCTTAGTGTAGAAAAGGTAGCTAAGATCCGGGAAATCCTTAATTCAAGTTAAGATGACTTGAAACACTCTATGAATCCTATATTCTTTACTTAAAGGAGACTAGAGTAGTAAATGTGTGTTATACAAGGCAGAATACCATTGAAATAGAGAAAGAAACACTTTCGGCAGCTTTGGAAAGCCATACACTTCAATGAAATGTAGTACTACACTCTGTAACACAGTTGAGAGACAATGTTCCCAAGCTGCCTCAGTTCATAACAGTGTGTAGGAAGTTGTTTGATAAAGTGGAAAAAGCTTATACTTGGACCAGAAGGCAGAATATAGGAAACTACATGAAAACATGGATAATTCAGAGAAAATGACTGTAAACAGATGAGAACTTGTTTAGAACAGCTCAAAGAGATTCTCCAGTCAGTTCTTATTGTAGTAAATGTAGCTAAGATAAGGGAAATCCTTAATTCGAGTTAAGATCACATGAAACACTGTATGAATCCTATATTCTTTACTTAAAGGAGACTAGAGTGCTAAATGTGTGTTATACAAGGTAGAATACCATTGAAATAGAGAATTAAACACGTTTGGCAGCTTTGGAAAGCCTTACACTTCACTGAAATGTAGTACTACACTCTATAACACAGTTGAGAGACAATGTTCCCTAGCTGCCTAAGTTCATAACAGTGTGTAGGAAGTTGTTTGATAAAGTGGGCAAAGCTTACACTTGGACCAGAAGGCAGAATATAGGAAACTACATGAAAACATGGATAATTCAGAGAAAATGACAGGAAACAGATGAGAACTTGTTTAGAACAGCTCAAAGAGATTCTCCATTCAGTTCTTATTGTAGTAAATGTAGCTAAGATCCGGGAAATCCTTATTTCGAGTTAAGATGACATGAAACACTGTATGAATCTTATATTCTTTACTTAAAGGAGACTAGAGTGCTAAATGTGTGTTATACAAGGTAGAATACCATTGAAATAGAGAATTTAACACGTTTGGCAGCTTTGGAAAGCCTTACACTTCACTGAAATGTAGTACTACACTCTATAACACAGTTGAGAGACAATGTTCCCGAGCTGCCTCAGTTCATAACAGTGTGTAGGAAGTTGTTTGATAAAGTGGGCAAAGCTTATACTTGGTCCAGAAGGCAGAATATAGGAAACTACATGAAAACATGGATAATTCAGAGAAAATGACTGGAAACAGATGAGAACTTGTTTAGAACAGCTCAAAGAGATTCTCCAGTCAGTTCTTAGTGTAGTAAAGGTAGCTAAGATCCGGGAAATCCTTAATTCGAGTTAAGATCACATGAAACACTGTATGAATCCTATATACTTTACTTAAAGGAGACTAGAGTGGTAAATGTGTGTTATATAAGGAAGAATACCATTGAAATAGAGAAAGAAACATGATCGGCAGCTTTGGAAAGCCTTACACTTCACTGAAATATAGTACTACACTCTATAACACAGTTGACAGACAATGTTCCCGAGCTGCCTCAGTTCATAACAGTGTGTAGGAAGTTGTTTGATAAAGTGGGCAAAGCTTATACTTGGACCAGAAGGCAGAATATAAGAAACTACATGAAAACATGGATAATTCAGAGAAAATGACTGGAAACAGATGAGAGATTGTTTAGAACAGCTGAAAGAGATTCTCCAAATCAGTTCTTAGTGTAGAAAAGGTAGCTAAGATCCGGGAAATCCTTAATTCAAGTTAAGATGACTTGAAACACTGTATTAATCCTATATTCTTTACTTAAAAGAGACTGGAATGGTAAATGTGTGTTTTACAAGGCAGAATACCATTGAAATAGAGAAAGAAACTCGTTCGGCAGCTTTGGAAAGCCATACACTTCACTGAAATATAGTACTATACTCTGTAACACAGTTGAGAGACAATGTTCCCAAGCTGCCTCAGTTCATAACAGTGTGTAGGAAGTTGTTTGATAAAGTGGAAAAAGCTTATACTTGGACCAGAAGGCAGAATATAGGAAACTACATGAAAACATGGATAATTCAGAGAAAATGACTGTAAACAGATGAGAACTTGTTTAGAACAGCTCAAAGAGATTCTCCAGTCAGTTCTTAGCCTAGTAAAGGTAGCTAAGATCCGGGAAATCCTTAATTTGAGTTAAGATGACATAAAACACTGTATGAATCCTATATTCTTTACTTAAAGGAGACTAGAGTGGTAAATGTGTGTTATACAAGGCAGAATACCATTGAAATAGAGAAAGAAACACGTTCCCCAGCTTTAGAAAGCCTTATACTTCACTGAAATGTAGTACTGCACTCTATAATACAGTTAATGTTCCCGAGCTACCTCAGTTCATAACAGTGTGTAGGAAGTTGTTTGATAACGTGAGCAAAGCTTATACTTGGACCAGAAGGCAGAATATAGGAAACTACATGAAAACATGGATAATTCAGAGAAAATGACTGTAAACAGATGAGAACTTGTTTAGAACCGCTCAAAGAGATTCTCCAGTCAGTTCTTATTGTAGTAAATGTAGCTAAGATACGGGAAATCCTTAATTCGAGTTAAGATCACATGAAACACTGTATGAATCCTATATTCTTTACTTAAAGGAGACTAGAGTGCTAAATGTGTGTTATACAAGGTAGAATACCATTGAAATAGAGAATTAAACACGTTTGGCAGCTTTGGAAAGCCTTACACTTCACTGAAATGTAGTACTACACTCTATAACACAGTTGAGAGACAATGTTCCCTAGCTGCCTAAGTTCATAACAGTGTGTAGGAAGTTGTTTGATAAAGTGGGCAAAGCTTACACTTGGACCAGAAGGCAGAATATAGGAAACTACATGAAAACATGGATAATTCAGAGAAAATGACAGGAAACAGATGAGAACTTGTTTAGAACAGCTCAAAGAGATTCTCCATTCAGTTCTTATTGTAGTAAATGTAGCTAAGATCCGGGAAATCCTTATTTCGAGTTAAGATGACATGAAACACTGTATGAATCTTATATTCTTTACTTAAAGGAGACTAGAGTGCTAAATGTGTGTTATACAAGGTAGAATACCATTGAAATAGAGAATTTAACACGTTTGGCAGCTTTGGAAAGCCTTACACTTCACTGAAATGTAGTACTACACTCTATAACACAGTTGAGAGACAATGTTCCCGAGCTGCCTCAGTTCATAACAGTGTGTAGGAAATTGTTTGATAAAGTGGGCAAAGCTTATACTTGGACCAGAAGGCAGAATATAGGAAACTACATGAAAACATGGATAATTCAGAGAAAACGACTGTAAACAGATGAGAACTTCTTTAGAACAGCTCAAAGAGATTCTCCGGTCAGTTCTTAGCGTAGTAAAGGTAGCTAAGATCCGGGAAATCCTTAATTCGAGTTAGGATAACATGAAACACTGTATGAATCCTTTATTCTTTACTTAAAGGAGACTAGAGTGGTAAATGTGTGTTATCCAAGGCAGAATACCATTGAAATAGAGAAAGAAACACTTTCGGCAGCTTTGGAAAGCCTTACACTTCACTAAAATATAGTACAACACTCTGTAACACACTTGATTGACAATGTTCCCGAGCTGCCTCAGTTCATAACAGTGTGTAGGAAGTTGTTTGATAAAGTGGGCAAAGCTTATACTTGGTCCAGAAGGCAGAATATAGGAAACTACATGAAAACATGGATAATTCAGAGAAAATGACTGTAAACAGATAACTTGTTTAGAACAG
Organism: Pipistrellus hanaki; assembly: GCF_964339955.1. Taxonomy (NCBI): domain Eukaryota; kingdom Metazoa; phylum Chordata; class Mammalia; order Chiroptera; family Vespertilionidae; genus Pipistrellus; species Pipistrellus hanaki. The sequence continues at coordinate 2,316,928 of NC_140511.1, forward strand.
CTGAAAGAGATTCTCCAAATCATTTCTTAGTGTAGAAAAGGTAGCTAAGATCCGGGAAATCCTTAATTCAAGTTAAGATGACTTGAAACACTCTATGAATCCTATATTCTTTACTTAAAGGAGACTAGAGTAGTAAATGTGTGTTATACAAGGCAGAATACCATTGAAATAGAGAAAGAAACACTTTCGGCAGCTTTGGAAAGCCATACACTTCAATGAAATGTAGTACTACACTCTGTAACACAGTTGAGAGACAATGTTCCCAAGCTGCCTCAGTTCATAACAGTGTGTAGGAAGTTGTTTGATAAAGTGGAAAAAGCTTATACTTGGACCAGAAGGCAGAATATAGGAAACTACATGAAAACATGGATAATTCAGAGAAAATGACTGTAAACAGATGAGAACTTGTTTAGAACAGCTCAAAGAGATTCTCCAGTCAGTTCTTATTGTAGTAAATGTAGCTAAGATACGGGAAATCCTTAATTCGAGTTAAGATCACATGAAACACTGTATGAATCCTATATTCTTTACTTAAAGGAGACTAGAGTGCTAAATGTGTGTTATACAAGGTAGAATACCATTGAAATAGAGAATTAAACACGTTTGGCAGCTTTGGAAAGCCTTACACTTCACTGAAATGTAGTACTACACTCTATAACACAGTTGAGAGACAATGTTCCCTAGCTGCCTAAGTTCATAACAGTGTGTAGGAAGTTGTTTGATAAAGTGGGCAAAGCTTACACTTGGACCAGAAGGCAGAATATAGGAAACTACATGAAAACATGGATAATTCAGAGAAAATGACAGGAAACAGATGAGAACTTGTTTAGAACAGCTCAAGGAGATTCTCCATTCAGTTCTTATTGTAGTAAATGTAGCTAAGATCCGGGAAATCCTTATTTCGAGTTAAGATCACATGAAACACTGTATGAATCTTATATTCTTTACTTAAAGGAGACTAGAGTGCTAAATGTGTGTTATACAAGGTAGAATACCATTGAAATAGAGAATTTAACACGTTTGGCAGCTTTGGAAAGCCTTACACTTCACTGAAATGTAGTACTACACTCTATAACACAGTTGAGAGACAATGTTCCCGAGCTGCCTCAGTTCATAACAGTGTGTAGGAAGTTGTTTGATAAAGTGGGCAAAGCTTATACTTGGTCCCGAAGGCAGAATATAGGAAACTACATGAAAACATGGATAATTCAGAGAAAATGACTGGAAACAGATGAGAACTTGTTTAGAACAGCTCAAAGAGATTCTCCAGTCAGTTCTTAGTGTAGTAAAGGTAGCTAAGATCCGGGAAATCCTTAATTCGAGTTAAGATCACATGAAACACTGTATGAATCCTATATTCTTTACTTAAAGGAGACTAGAGTGGTAAATGTGTGTTATATAAGGAAGAATACCATTGAAATAGAGAAAGAAACATGATCGGCAGCTTTGGAAAGCCTTACACTTCACTGAAATATAGTACTACACTCTATAACACAGTTGACAGACAATGTTCCCGAGCTGCCTCAGTTCATAACAGTGTGTAGGAAGTTGTTTGATAAAGTGGGCAAAGCTTATACTTGGACCAGAAGGCAGAATATAAGAAACTACATGAAAACATGGATAATTCAGAGAAAATGACTGGAAACAGATGAGAGATTGTTTAGAACAGCTGAAAGAGATTCTCCAAATCAGTTCTTAGTGTAGAAAAGGTAGCTAAGATCCGGGAAATCCTTAATTCAAGTTAAGATGACTTGAAACACTGTATGAATCCTATATTCTTTACTTAAAAGAGACTGGAGTGGTAAATGTGTGTTTTACAAGGCAGAATACCATTGAAATAGAGAAAGAAACTCGTTCGGCAGCTTTGGAAAGCCATACACTTCACTGAAATATAGTACTATACTCTGTAACACAGTTGAGAGACAATGTTCCCAAGCTGCCTCAGTTCATAACAGTGTGTAGGAAGTTGTTTGATAAAGTGGAAAAAGCTTATACTTGGACCAGAAGGCAGAATATAGGAAACTACATGAAAACATGGATAATTCAGAGAAAATGACTGTAAACAGATGAGAACTTGTTTAGAACAGCTCAAAGAGATTCTCCAGTCAGTTCTTAGCCTAGTAAAGGTAGCTAAGATCCGGGAAATCCTTAATTCGAGTTAAGATGACATAAAACACTGTATGAATCCTATATTCTTTACTTAAAGGAGACTAGAGTGGTAAATGTGTGTTATACAAGGCAGAATACCATTGAAATAGAGAAAGAAACACGTTCCCCAGCTTTAGAAAGCCTTATACTTCACTGAAATGTAGTACTGCACTCTATAATACAGTTAATGTTCCCGAGCTACCTCAGTTCATAACAGTGTGTAGGAAGTTGTTTGATAACGTGAGCAAAGCTTATACTTGGACCAGAAGGCAGAATATAGGAAACTACATGAAAACATGGATAATTCAGAGAAAATGACTGTAAACAGATGAGAACTTGTTTAGAACCGCTCAAAGAGATTCTCCAGTCAGTTCTTATTGTAGTAAATGTAGCTAAGATACGGGAAATCCTTAATTCGAGTTAAGATCACATGAAACACTGTATGAATCCTATATTCTTTACTTAAAGGAGACTAGAGTGCTAAATGTGTGTTATACAAGGTAGAATACCATTGAAATAGAGAATTAAACACGTTTGGCAGCTTTGGAAAGCCTTACACTTCACTGAAATGTAGTACTACACTCTATAACACAGTTGAGAGACAATGTTCCCTAGCTGCCTAAGTTCATAACAGTGTGTAGGAAGTTGTTTGATAAAGTGGGCAAAGCTTACACTTGGACCAGAAGGCAGAATATAGGAAACTACATGAAAACATGGATAATTCAGAGAAAATGACTGTAAACAGATGAGAACTTGTTTAGAACAGCTCAAAGAGATTCTCCAGTCAGTTCTTAGTGTAGTAAAGGTAGCTAAGATCCGGGAAATCCTTAATTCGAGTTAGGATAACATGAAACACTGTATGAATCCTTTATTCTTTACTTAAAGGAGACTAGAGTGGTAAATGTGTGTTATCCAAGGCAGAATACCATTGAAATAGAGAAAGAAACACTTTCGGCAGCTTTGGAAAGCCTTACACTTCACTAAAATATAGTACAACACTCTGTAACACACTTGATTGACAATGTTCCCGAGCTGCCTCAGTTCATAACAGTGTGTAGGAAGTTGTTTGATAAAGTGGGCAAAGCTTATACTTGGTCCAGAAGGCAGAATATAGGAAACTACATGAAAACATGGATAATTCAGAGAAAATGACTGTAAACAGATAACTTGTTTAGAACAGCTGAAAGAGATTCTCCAAATCATTTCTTAGTGTAGAAAAGGTAGCTAAGATCCGGGAAATCCTTAATTCAAGTTAAGATGACTTGAAACACTCTATGAATCCTATATTCTTTACTTAAAGGAGACTAGAGTAGTAAATGTGTGTTATACAAGGCAGAATACCATTGAAATAGAGAAAGAAACACTTTCGGCAGCTTTGGAAAGCCATACACTTCAATGAAATGTAGTACTACACTCTGTAACACAGTTGAGAGACAATGTTCCCAAGCTGCCTCAGTTCATAACAGTGTGTAGGAAGTTGTTTGATAAAGTGGAAAAAGCTTATACTTGGACCAGAAGGCAGAATATAGGAAACTACATGAAAACATGGATAATTCAGAGAAAATGACTGTAAACAGATGAGAACTTGTTTAGAACAGCTCAAAGAGATTCTCCAGTCAGTTCTTATTGTAGTAAATGTAGCTAAGATAAGGGAAATCCTTAATTCGAGTTAAGATCACATGAAACACTGTATGAATCCTATATTCTTTACTTAAAGGAGACTAGAGTGCTAAATGTGTGTTATACAAGGTAGAATACCATTGAAATAGAGAATTAAACACGTTTGGCAGCTTTGGAAAGCCTTACACTTCACTGAAATGTAGTACTACACTCTATAACACAGTTGAGAGACAATGTTCCCTAGCTGCCTAAGTTCATAACAGTGTGTAGGAAGTTGTTTGATAAAGTGGGCAAAGCTTACACTTGGACCAGAAGGCAGAATATAGGAAACTACATGAAAACATGGATAATTCAGAGAAAATGACAGGAAACAGATGAGAACTTGTTTAGAACAGCTCAAAGAGATTCTCCATTCAGTTCTTATTGTAGTAAATGTAGCTAAGATCCGGGAAATCCTTATTTCGAGTTAAGATGACATGAAACACTGTATGAATCTTATATTCTTTACTTAAAGGAGACTAGAGTGCTAAATGTGTGTTATACAAGGTAGAATACCATTGAAATAGAGAATTTAACACGTTTGGCAGCTTTGGAAAGCCTTACACTTCACTGAAATGTAGTACTACACTCTATAACACAGTTGAGAGACAATGTTCCCGAGCTGCCTCAGTTCATAACAGTGTGTAGGAAGTTGTTTGATAAAGTGGGCAAAGCTTATACTTGGTCCAGAAGGCAGAATATAGGAAACTACATGAAAACATGGATAATTCAGAGAAAATGACTGGAAACAGATGAGAACTTGTTTAGAACAGCTCAAAGAGATTCTCCAGTCAGTTCTTAGTGTAGTAAAGGTAGCTAAGATCCGGGAAATCCTTAATTCGAGTTAAGATCACATGAAACACTGTATGAATCCTATATTCTTTACTTAAAGGAGACTAGAGTGGTAAATGTGTGTTATATAAGGAAGAATACCATTGAAATAGAGAAAGAAACATGATCGGCAGCTTTGGAAAGCCTTACACTTCACTGAAATATAGTACTACACTCTATAACACAGTTGACAGACAATGTTCCCGAGCTGCCTCAGTTCATAACAGTGTGTAGGAAGTTGTTTGATAAAGTGGGCAAAGCTTATACTTGGACCAGAAGGCAGAATATAAGAAACTACATGAAAACATGGATAATTCAGAGAAAATGACTGGAAACAGATGAGAGATTGTTTAGAACAGCTGAAAGAGATTCTCCAAATCAGTTCTTAGTGTAGAAAAGGTAGCTAAGATCCGGGAAATCCTTAATTCAAGTTAAGATGACTTGAAACACTGTATTAATCCTATATTCTTTACTTAAAAGAGACTGGAATGGTAAATGTGTGTTTTACAAGGCAGAATACCATTGAAATAGAGAAAGAAACTCGTTCGGCAGCTTTGGAAAGCCATACACTTCACTGAAATATAGTACTATACTCTGTAACACAGTTGAGAGACAATGTTCCCAAGCTGCCTCAGTTCATAACAGTGTGTAGGAAGTTGTTTGATAAAGTGGAAAAAGCTTATACTTGGACCAGAAGGCAGAATATAGGAAACTACATGAAAACATGGATAATTCAGAGAAAATGACTGTAAACAGATGAGAACTTGTTTAGAACAGCTCAAAGAGATTCTCCAGTCAGTTCTTAGCCTAGTAAAGGTAGCTAAGATCCGGGAAATCCTTAATTTGAGTTAAGATGACATAAAACACTGTATGAATCCTATATTCTTTACTTAAAGGAGACTAGAGTGGTAAATGTGTGTTATACAAGGCAGAATACCATTGAAATAGAGAAAGAAACACGTTCCCCAGCTTTAGAAAGCCTTATACTTCACTGAAATGTAGTACTGCACTCTATAATACAGTTAATGTTCCCGAGCTACCTCAGTTCATAACAGTGTGTAGGAAGTTGTTTGATAACGTGAGCAAAGCTTATACTTGGACCAGAAGGCAGAATATAGGAAACTACATGAAAACATGGATAATTCAGAGAAAATGACTGTAAACAGATGAGAACTTGTTTAGAACCGCTCAAAGAGATTCTCCAGTCAGTTCTTATTGTAGTAAATGTAGCTAAGATACGGGAAATCCTTAATTCGAGTTAAGATCACATGAAACACTGTATGAATCCTATATTCTTTACTTAAAGGAGACTAGAGTGCTAAATGTGTGTTATACAAGGTAGAATACCATTGAAATAGAGAATTAAACACGTTTGGCAGCTTTGGAAAGCCTTACACTTCACTGAAATGTAGTACTACACTCTATAACACAGTTGAGAGACAATGTTCCCTAGCTGCCTAAGTTCATAACAGTGTGTAGGAAGTTGTTTGATAAAGTGGGCAAAGCTTACACTTGGACCAGAAGGCAGAATATAGAAAACTACATGAAAACATGGATAATTCAGAGAAAATGACAGGAAACAGATGAGAACTTGTTTAGAACAGCTCAAAGAGATTCTCCATTCAGTTCTTATTGTAGTAAATGTAGCTAAGATCCGGGAAATCCTTATTTCGAGTTAAGATGACATGAAACACTGTATGAATCTTATATTCTTTACTTAAAGGAGACTAGAGTGCTAAATGTGTGTTATACAAGGTAGAATACCATTGAAATAGAGAATTTAACACGTTTGGCAGCTTTGGAAAGCCTTACACTTCACTGAAATGTAGTACTACACTCTATAACACAGTTGAGAGACAATGTTCCCGAGCTGCCTCAGTTCATAACAGTGTGTAGGAAGTTGTTTGATAAAGTGGGCAAAGCTTATACTTGGTCCAGAAGGCAGAATATAGGAAACTACATGAAAACATGGATAATTCAGAGAAAATGACTGGAAACAGATGAGAACTTGTTTAGAACAGCTCAAAGAGATTCTCCAGTCAGTTCTTAGTGTAGTAAAGGTAGCTAAGATCCGGGAAATCCTTAATTCGAGTTAAGATCACTTGAAACACTGTATTAATCCTATATTCTTTACTTAAAAGAGACTGGAGTGGTAAATGTGTGTTTTACAAGGCAGAATACCATTGAAATAGAGAAAGAAACTCGTTCGGCAGCTTTGGAAAGCCATACACTTCACTGAAATATAGTACTATACTCTGTAACACAGTTGAGAGACAATGTTCCCAAGCTGCCTCAGTTCATAACAGTGTGTAGGAAGTTGTTTGATAAAGTGGAAAAAGCTTATACTTGGACCAGAAGGCAGAATATAGGAAACTACATGAAAACATGGATAATTCAGAGAAAATGACTGTAAACAGATGAGAACTTGTTTAGAACAGCTCAAAGAGATTCTCCAGTCAGTTCTTAGCCTAGTAAAGGTAGCTAAGATCCGCGAAATCCTTAATTCGAGTTAAGATGACATAAAACACTGTATGAATCCTATATTCTTTACTTAAAGGAGACTAGAGTGGTAAATGTGTGTTATACAAGGCAGAATACCATTGAAATAGAGAAAGAAACACGTTCGCCAGCTTTAGAAAGCCTTATACTTCACTGAAATGTAGTACTGCACTCTATAATACAGTTAATGTTCCCGAGCTACCTCAGTTCATAACAGTGTGTAGGAAGTTGCTTGATAACGTGAGCAAAGCTTATACTTGGACCAGAAGGCAGAATATAGGAAACTACATGAAAACATGGATAATTCAGAGAAAATGACTGTAAACAGATGAGAACTTGTTTAGAACCGCTCAAAGAGATTCTCCAAGTCAGTTATTAGTGTAGAAAAGGTAGCTAAGATCCGGGAAATCCTTAATTCAAGTTAAGATGACATGAAACACTGTATGAATCCTATATTCTTTACTTAAAGGAGACTAGAGTGGTAAATGTGTGTTATACAAGGCAGAATACCATTGAAATAGAGAAAGAAACACGTTCGGCAGCTTAGGAAAGCCTTACACTTCACTGAAATGTAGTACTACACTCTATAACACAGTTGAGAGACAATGTTCCCGAGATGCCTCAGTTCATAACAGTGTGTAGGAAGTTGTTTGATAACCTGGGCAAAGCTTATACTTGGTCCAGAAGGCAGAATATAGGAAACTACATGAAAACATGGATAATTCAGAGAAAATGACTGTAAACAGATAACTTGTTTAGAACAGCTGAAAGAGATTCTCCAAATCATTTCTTAGTGTAGAAAAGGTAGCTAACATCCGGGAAATCCTTAATTCAAGTTAAGATGACTTGAAACACTCTATGAATCCTATATTCTTTACTTAAAGGAGACTAGAGTGGTAAATGTGTGTTATACAAGGCAGAATACCATTGAAATAGAGAAAGAAACACTTTCGGCAGCTTTGGAAAGCCATACACTTCACTGAAATGTAGTACTACACTCTGTAACACAGTTGAGAGACAATGTTCCCAAGCTGCCTCAGTTCATAACAGTGTGTAGGAAGTTGTTTGATAAAGTGGGCAAAGCTTATACTAGGACCAGAAGGCAGAATATAGGAAACTACATGAAAACATGGATAATTCAGAGAAAATGACTGTAAACAGATGAGAACTTGTTTAGAACCGCTCAAAGAGATTCTCCAAGTCAGTTATTAGTGTAGAAAAGGTAGCTAAGATCCGGGAAATCCTTAATTCGAGTTAAGATGACATGAAACACTGTATGAATCCGATATTCTTTACTTAAAGGAGACTAGAGTGGTAAATGTGTGTTATACAAGGCAGAATACCATTGAAATAGAGAAAGAAACACGTTCGGCAGCTTTGGAAAGCCTTATACTTCACTGAAATGTAGTACTACACTCTATAACACAGTTGAGAGACAATGTTCCCGAGATGCCTCAGTTCATAACAGTGTGTAGGAAGTTGTTTGATAACCTGGGCAAAGCTTATACTTGGTCCAGAAGGCAGAATATAGGAAACTACATGAAAACATGGATAATTCAGAGAAAATGACTGTAAACAGATGAGAACTTGTTTAGAACAGCTCAAAGAGATTCTCCAGTCAGTTCTTATTGTAGTAAATGTAGATAAGATCCGGGAAATCCTTAATTCGAGTTAAGATCACATGAAACACTGTATGAATCCTATATTCTTTACTTAAAGGAGACTAGAGTGCTAAATGTGCGTTATACAAGGTAGAATACCATTGAAATAGAGAATTAAACACGTTTGGCAGCTTTGGAAAGCCTTACACTTCACTGAAATGTAGTACTACACTCTATAACACAGTTGAGAGACAATGTTCCCTAGCTGCCTAAGTTCATAACAGTGTGTAGGAAGTTGTTTGATAAAGTGGGCAAAGCTTACACTTGGACCAGAAGGCAGAATATAGGAAACTACATGAAAACATGGATAATTCAGAGAAAATGACAGGAAACAGATGAGAACTTGTTTAGAACAGCTCAAAGAGATTCTCCATTCAGTTCTTATTGTAGTAAATGTAGCTAAGATCCGGGAAATCCTTATTTCGAGTTAAGATCACATGAAACACTGTATGAATCTTATATTCTTTACTTAAAGGAGACTAGAGTGCTAAATGTGTGTTATACAAGGTAGAATACCATTGAAATAGAGAATTTAACACGTTTGGCAGCTTTGGAAAGCCTTACACTTCACTGAAATGTAGTACTACACTCTATAACACAGTTGAGAGACAATGTTCCCGAGCTGCCTCAGTTCATAACAGTGTGTAGGAAGTTGTTTGATAAAGTGGGCAAAGCTTATACTTGGTCCAGAAGGCAGAATATAGGAAACTACATGAAAACATGGATAATTCAGAGAAAATGACTGGAAACAGATGAGAACTTGTTTAGAACAGCTCAAAGAGATTCTCCAGTCAGTTCTTAGTGTAGTAAAGGTAGCTAAGATCCGGGAAATCCTTAATTCGAGTTAAGATCACATGAAACACTGTATGAATCCTATATTCTTTACTTAAAGGAGACTAGAGTGGTAAATGTGTGTTATATAAGGAAGAATACCATTGAAATAGAGAAAGAAACATGATCGGCAGCTTTGGAAAGCCTTACACTTCACTGAAATATAGTACTACACTCTATAACACAGTTGACAGACAATGTTCCCGAGCTGCCTCAGTTCATAACAGTGTGTAGGAAGTTGTTTGATAAAGTGGGCAAAGCTTATACTTGGACCAGAAGGCAGAATATAAGAAACTACATGAAAACATGGATAATTCAGAGAAAATGACTGGAAACAGATGAGAGATTGTTTAGAACAGCTGAAAGAGATTCTCCAAATCAGTTCTTAGTGTAGAAAAGGTAGCTAAGATCCGGGAAATCCTTAATTCAAGTTAAGATGACTTGAAACACTGTATGAATCCTATATTCTTTACTTAAAAGAGACTGGAGTGGTAAATGTGTGTTTTACAAGGCAGAATACCATTGAAATAGAGAAAGAAACTCGTTCAGCAGCTTTGGAAAGCCATACACTTCACTGAAATATAGTACTATACTCTGTAACACAGTTGAGAGACAATGTTCCCAAGCTGCCTCAGTTCATAACAGTGTGTAGGAAGTTGTTTGATAAAGTGGAAAAAGCTTATACTTGGACCAGAAGGCAGAATATAGGAAACTACATGAAAACATGGATAATTCAGAGAAAATGACTGTAAACAGATGAGAACTTGTTTAGAACAGCTCAAAGAGATTCTCCAGTCAGTTCTTAGCCTAGTAAAGGTAGCTAAGATCCGGGAAATCCTTAATTCGAGTTAAGATGACATAAAACACTGTATGAATCCGATATTCTTTACTTAAAGGAGACTAGAGTGGTAAATGTGTGTTATACAAGGCAGAATACCATTGAAATAGAGAAAGAAACACGTTCGGCAGCTTTGGAAAGCCTTATACTTCACTGAAATGTAGTACTACACTCTATAACACAGTTGAGAGACAATGTTCCCGAGATGCCTCAGTTCATAACAGTGTGTAGGAAGTTGTTTGATAACCTGGGCAAAGCTTATACTTGGTCCAGAAGGCAGAATATAGGAAACTACATGAAAACATGGATAATTCAGAGAAAATGACTGTAAACAGATGAGAACTTGTTTAGAACAGCTCAAAGAGATTCTCCAGTCAGTTCTTATTGTAGTAAATGTAGATAAGATCCGGGAAATCCTTAATTCGAGTTAAGATCACATGAAACACTGTATGAATCCTATATTCTTTACTTAAAGGAGACTAGAGTGCTAAATGTGTGTTATACAAGGTAGAATACCATTGAAATAGAGAATTAAACACGTTTGGCAGCTTTGGAAAGCCTTACACTTCACTGAAATGTAGTACTACACTCTATAACACAGTTGAGAGACAATGTTCCCTAGCTGCCTAAGTTCATAACAGTGTGTAGGAAGTTGTTTGATAAAGTGGGCAAAGCTTACACTTGGACCAGAAGGCAGAATATAGGAAACTACATGAAAACATGGATAATTCAGAGAAAATGACAGGAAACAGATGAGAACTTGTTTAGAACAGCTCAAAGAGATTCTCCATTCAGTTCTTATTGTAGTAAATGTAGCTAAGATCCGGGAAATCCTTATTTCGAGTTAAGATCACATGAAACACTGTATGAATCTTATATTCTTTACTTAAAGGAGACTAGAGTGCTAAATGTGTGTTATACAAGGTAGAATACCATTGAAATAGAGAATTTAACACGTTTGGCAGCTTTGGAAAGCCTTACACTTCACTGAAATGTAGTACTACACTCTATAACACAGTTGAGAGACAATGTTCCCGAGCTGCCTCAGTTCATAACAGTGTGTAGGAAGTTGTTTGATAAAGTGGGCAAAGCTTATACTTGGTCCAGAAGGCAGAATATAGGAAACTACATGAAAACATGGATAATTCAGAGAAAATGACTGGAAACAGATGAGAACTTGTTTAGAACAGCTCAAAGAGATTCTCCAGTCAGTTCTTAGTGTAGTAAAGGTAGCTAAGATCCGGGAAATCCTTAATTCGAGTTAAGATCACATGAAACACTGTATGAATCCTATATTCTTTACTTAAAGGAGACTAGAGTGGTAAATGTGTGTTATATAAGGAAGAATACCATTGAAATAGAGAAAGAAACATGATCGGCAGCTTTGGAAAGCCTTACACTTCACTGAAATATAGTACTACACTCTATAACACAGTTGACAGACAATGTTCCCGAGCTGCCTCAGTTCATAACAGTGTGTAGGAAGTTGTTTGATAAAGTGGGCAAAGCTTATACTTGGACCAGAAGGCAGAATATAAGAAACTACATGAAAACATGGATAATTCAGAGAAAATGACTGGAAACAGATGAGAGATTGTTTAGAACAGCTGAAAGAGATTCTCCAAATCAGTTCTTAGTGTAGAAAAGGTAGCTAAGATCCGGGAAATCCTTAATTCAAGTTAAGATGACTTGAAACACTGTATGAATCCTATATTCTTTACTTAAAAGAGACTGGAGTGGTAAATGTGTGTTTTACAAGGCAGAATACCATTGAAATAGAGAAAGAAACTCGTTCGGCAGCTTTGGAAAGCCATACACTTCACTGAAATATAGTACTATACTCTGTAACACAGTTGAGAGACAATGTTCCCAAGCTGCCTCAGTTCATAACAGTGTGTAGGAAGTTGTTTGATAAAGTGGAAAAAGCTTATACTTGGACCAGAAGGCAGAATATAGGAAACTACATGAAAACATGGATAATTCAGAGAAAATGACTGTAAACAGATGAGAACTTGTTTAGAACAGCTCAAAGAGATTCTCCAGTCAGTTCTTAGCCTAGTAAAGGTAGCTAAGATCCGGGAAATCCTTAATTCGAGTTAAGATGACATAAAACACTGTATGAATCCTATATTCTTTACTTAAAGGAGACTAGAGTGGTAAATGTGTGTTATACAAGGCAGAATACCATTGAAATAGAGAAAGAAACACGTTCCCCAGCTTTAGAAAGCCTTATACTTCACTGAAATGTAGTACTGCACTCTATAATACAGTTAATGTTCCCGAGCTACCTCAGTTCATAACAGTGTGTAGGAAGTTGTTTGATAACGTGAGCAAAGCTTATACTTGGACCAGAAGGCAGAATATAGGAAACTACATGAAAACATGGATAATTCAGAGAAAATGACTGTAAACAGATGAGAACTTGTTTAGAACCGCTCAAAGAGATTCTCCAGTCAGTTCTTATTGTAGTAAATGTAGCTAAGATACGGGAAATCCTTAATTCGAGTTAAGATCACATGAAACACTGTATGAATCCTATATTCTTTACTTAAAGGAGACTAGAGTGCTAAATGTGTGTTATACAAGGTAGAATACCATTGAAATAGAGAATTAAACACGTTTGGCAACTTTGGAAAGCCTTACACTTCACTGAAATGTAGTACTACACTCTATAACACAGTTGAGAGACAATGTTCCCTAGCTGCCTAAGTTCATAACAGTGTGTAGGAAGTTGTTTGATAAAGTGGGCAAAGCTTACACTTGGACCAGAAGGCAGAATATAGGAAACTACATGAAAACATGGATAATTCAGAGAAAATGACTGTAAACAGATGAGAACTTGTTTAGAACAGCTCAAAGAGATTCTCCAGTCAGTTCTTAGTGTAGTAAAGGTAGCTAAGATCCGGGAAATCCTTAATTCGAGTTAGGATAACATGAAACACTGTATGAATCCTTTATTCTTTACTTAAAGGAGACTAGAGTGGTAAATGTGTGTTATCCAAGGCAGAATACCATTGAAATAGAGAAAGAAACACTTTCGGCAGCTTTGGAAAGCCTTACACTTCACTAAAATATAGTACAACACTCTGTAACACACTTGATTGACAATGTTCCCGAGCTGCCTCAGTTCATAACAGTGTGTAGGAAGTTGTTTGATAAAGTGGGCAAAGCTTATACTTGGTCCAGAAGGCAGAATATAGGAAACTACATGAAAACATGGATAATTCAGAGAAAATGACTGTAAACAGATAACTTGTTTAGAACAGCTGAAAGAGATTCTCCAAATCATTTCTTAGTGTAGAAAAGGTAGCTAAGATCCGGGAAATCCTTAATTCAAGTTAAGATGACTTGAAACACTCTATGAATCCTATATTCTTTACTTAAAGGAGACTAGAGTAGTAAATGTGTGTTATACAAGGCAGAATACCATTGAAATAGAGAAAGAAACACTTTCGGCAGCTTTGGAAAGCCATACACTTCAATGAAATGTAGTACTACACTCTGTAACACAGTTGAGAGACAATGTTCCCAAGCTGCCTCAGTTCATAACAGTGTGTAGGAAGTTGTTTGATAAAGTGGAAAAAGCTTATACTTGGACCAGAAGGCAGAATATAGGAAACTACATGAAAACATGGATAATTCAGAGAAAATGACTGTAAACAGATGAGAACTTGTTTAGAACAGCTCAAAGAGATTCTCCAGTCAGTTCTTATTGTAGTAAATGTAGCTAAGATAAGGGAAATCCTTAATTCGAGTTAAGATCACATGAAACACTGTATGAATCCTATATTCTTTACTTAAAGGAGACTAGAGTGCTAAATGTGTGTTATACAAGGTAGAATACCATTGAAATAGAGAATTAAACACGTTTGGCAGCTTTGGAAAGCCTTACACTTCACTGAAATGTAGTACTACACTCTATAACACAGTTGAGAGACAATGTTCCCTAGCTGCCTAAGTTCATAACAGTGTGTAGGAAGTTGTTTGATAAAGTGGGCAAAGCTTACACTTGGACCAGAAGGCAGAATATAGGAAACTACATGAAAACATGGATAATTCAGAGAAAATGACAGGAAACAGATGAGAACTTGTTTAGAACAGCTCAAAGAGATTCTCCATTCAGTTCTTATTGTAGTAAATGTAGCTAAGATCCGGGAAATCCTTATTTCGAGTTAAGATGACATGAAACACTGTACGAATCTTATATTCTTTACTTAAAGGAGACTAGAGTGCTAAATGTGTGTTATACAAGGTAGAATACCATTGAAATAGAGAATTTAACACGTTTGGCAGCTTTGGAAAGCCTTACACTTCACTGAAATGTAGTACTACACTCTATAACACAGTTGAGAGACAATGTTCCCGAGCTGCCTCAGTTCATAACAGTGTGTAGGAAGTTGTTTGATAAAGTGGGCAAAGCTTATACTTGGTCCAGAAGGCAGAATATAGGAAACTACATGAAAACATGGATAATTCAGAGAAAATGACTGGAAACAGATGAGAACTTGTTTAGAACAGCTCAAAGAAATTCTCCAGTCAGTTCTTAGTGTAGTAAAGGTAGCTAAGATCCGGGAAATCCTTAATTCGAGTTAAGATCACATGAAACACTGTATGAATCCTATATTCTTTACTTAAAGGAGACTAGAGTGGTAAATGTGTGTTATATAAGGAAGAATACCATTGAAATAGAGAAAGAAACATGATCGGCAGCTTTGGAAAGCCTTACAATTCACTGAAATATAGTACTACACTCTATAACACAGTTGACAGACAATGTTCCCGAGCTGCCTCAGTTCATAACAGTGTGTAGGAAGTTGTTTGATAAAGTGGGCAAAGCTTATACTTGGACCAGAAGGCAGAATATAAGAAACTACATGAAAACATGGATAATTCAGAGAAAATGACTGGAAACAGATGAGAGATTGTTTAGAACAGCTGAAAGAGATTCTCCAAATCAGTTCTTAGTGTAGAAAAGGTAGCTAAGATCCGGGAAATCCTTAATTCAAGTTAAGATGACTTGAAACACTGTATTAATCCTATATTCTTTACTTAAAAGAGACTGGAATGGTAAATGTGTGTTTTACAAGGCAGAATACCATTGAAATAGAGAAAGAAACTCGTTCGGCAGCTTTGGAAAGCCATACACTTCACTGAAATATAGTACTATACTCTGTAACACAGTTGAGAGACAATGTTCCCAAGCTGCCTCAGTTCATAACAGTGTGTAGGAAGTTGTTTGATAAAGTGGAAAAAGCTTATACTTGGACCAGAAGGCAGAATATAGGAAACTACATGAAAACATGGATAATTCAGAGAAAATGACTGTAAACAGATGAGAACTTGTTTAGAACAGCTCAAAGAGATTCTCCAGTCAGTTCTTAGCCTAGTAAAGGTAGCTAAGATCCGGGAAATCCTTAATTTGAGTTAAGATGACATAAAACACTGTATGAATCCTATATTCTTTACTTAAAGGAGACTAGAGTGGTAAATGTGTGTTATACAAGGCAGAATACCATTGAAATAGAGAAAGAAACACGTTCCCCAGCTTTAGAAAGCCTTATACTTCACTGAAATGTAGTACTGCACTCTATAATACAGTTAATGTTCCCGAGCTACCTCAGTTCATAACAGTGTGTAGGAAGTTGTTTGATAACGTGAGCAAAGCTTATACTTGGACCAGAAGGCAGAATATAGGAAACTACATGAAAACATGGATAATTCAGAGAAAATGACTGTAAACAGATGAGAACTTGTTTAGAACCGCTCAAAGAGATTCTCCAGTCAGTTCTTATTGTAGTAAATGTAGCTAAGATACGGGAAATCCTTAATTCGAGTTAAGATCACATGAAACACTGTATGAATCCTATATTCTTTACTTAAAGGAGACTAGAGTGCTAAATGTGTGTTATACAAGGTAGAATACCATTGAAATAGAGAATTAAACACGTTTGGCAGCTTTGGAAAGCCTTACACTTCACTGAAATGTAGTACTACACTCTATAACACAGTTGAGAGACAATGTTCCCTAGCTGCCTAAGTTCATAACAGTGTGTAGGAAGTTGTTTGATAAAGTGGGCAAAGCTTACACTTGGACCAGAAGGCAGAATATAGAAAACTACATGAAAACATGGATAATTCAGAGAAAATGACAGGAAACAGATGAGAACTTGTTTAGAACAGCTCAAAGAGATTCTCCATTCAGTTCTTATTGTAGTAAATGTAGCTAAGATCCGGGAAATCCTTATTTCGAGTTAAGATGACATGAAACACTGTATGAATCTTATATTCTTTACTTAAAGGAGACTAGAGTGCTAAATGTGTGTTATACAAGGTAGAATACCATTGAAATAGAGAATTTAACACGTTTGGCAGCTTTGGAAAGCCTTACACTTCACTGAAATGTAGTACTACACTCTATAACACAGTTGAGAGACAATGTTCCCGAGCTGCCTCAGTTCATAACAGTGTGTAGGAAGTTGTTTGATAAAGTGGGCAAAGCTTATACTTGGTCCAGAAGGCAGAATATAGGAAACTACATGAAAACATGGATAATTCAGAGAAAATGACTGGAAACAGATGAGAACTTGTTTAGAACAGCTCAAAGAGATTCTCCAGTCAGTTCTTAGTGTAGTAAAGGTAGCTAAGATCCGGGAAATCCTTAATTCGAGTTAAGATCACTTGAAACACTGTATTAATCCTATATTCTTTACTTAAAAGAGACTGGAGTGGTAAATGTGTGTTTTACAAGGCAGAATACCATTGAAATAGAGAAAGAAACTCGTTCGGCAGCTTTGGAAAGCCATACACTTCACTGAAATATAGTACTATACTCTGTAACACAGTTGAGAGACAATGTTCCCAAGCTGCCTCAGTTCATAACAGTGTGTAGGAAGTTGTTTGATAAAGTGGAAAAAGCTTATACTTGGACCAGAAGGCAGAATATAGGAAACTACATGAAAACATGGATAATTCAGAGAAAATGACTGTAAACAGATGAGAACTTGTTTAGAACAGCTCAAAGAGATTCTCCAGTCAGTTCTTAGCCTAGTAAAGGTAGCTAAGATCCGCGAAATCCTTAATTCGAGTTAAGATGACATAAAACACTGTATGAATCCTATATTCTTTACTTAAAGGAGACTAGAGTGGTAAATGTGTGTTATACAAGGCAGAATACCATTGAAATAGAGAAAGAAACACGTTCGCCAGCTTTAGAAAGCCTTATACTTCACTGAAATGTAGTACTGCACTCTATAATACAGTTAATGTTCCCGAGCTACCTCAGTTCATAACAGTGTGTAGGAAGTTGCTTGATAACGTGAGCAAAGCTTATACTTGGACCAGAAGGCAGAATATAGGAAACTACATGAAAACATGGATAATTCAGAGAAAATGACTGTAAACAGATGAGAACTTGTTTAGAACCGCTCAAAGAGATTCTCCAAGTCAGTTATTAGTGTAGAAAAGGTAGCTAAGATCCGGGAAATCCTTAATTCAAGTTAAGATGACATGAAACACTGTATGAATCCTATATTCTTTACTTAAAGGAGACTAGAGTGGTAAATGTGTGTTATACAAGGCAGAATACCATTGAAATAGAGAAAGAAACACGTTCGGCAGCTTAGGAAAGCCTTACACTTCACTGAAATGTAGTACTACACTCTATAACACACTTGAGAGACAATGTTCCCGAGATGCCTCAGTTCATAACAGTGTGTAGGAAGTTGTTTGATAACCTGGGCAAAGCTTATACTTGGTCCAGAAGGCAGAATATAGGAAACTACATGAAAACATGGATAATTCAGAGAAAATGACTGTAAACAGATAACTTGTTTAGAACAGCTGAAAGAGATTCTCCAAATCATTTCTTAGTGTAGAAAAGGTAGCTAACATCCGGGAAATCCTTAATTCAAGTCAAGATGACTTGAAACACTCTATGAATCCTATATTCTTTACTTAAAGGAGACTAGAGTGGTAAATGTGTGTTATACAAGGCAGAATACCATTGAAATAGAGAAAGAAACACTTTCGGCAGCTTTGGAAAGCCATACACTTCACTGAAATGTAGTACTACACTCTGTAACACAGTTGAGAGACAATGTTCCCAAGCTGCCTCAGTTCATAACAGTGTGTAGGAAGTTGTTTGATAAAGTGGGCAAAGCTTATACTAGGACCAGAAGGCAGAATATAGGAAACTACATGAAAACATGGATAATTCAGAGAAAATGACTGTAAACAGATGAGAACTTGTTTAGAACCGCTCAAAGAGATTCTCCAAGTCAGTTATTAGTGTAGAAAAGGTAGCTAAGATCCGGGAAATCCTTAATTCGAGTTAAGATGACATGAAACACTGTATGAATCCGATATTCTTTACTTAAAGGAGACTAGAGTGGTAAATGTGTGTTATACAAGGCAGAATACCATTGAAATAGAGAAAGAAACACGTTCGGCAGCTTTGGAAAGCCTTATACTTCACTGAAATGTAGTACTACACTCTATAACACAGTTGAGAGACAATGTTCCCGAGATGCCTCAGTTCATAACAGTGTGTAGGAAGTTGTTTGATAACCTGGGCAAAGCTTATACTTGGTCCAGAAGGCAGAATATAGGAAACTACATGAAAACATGGATAATTCAGAGAAAATGACTGTAAACAGATGAGAACTTGTTTAGAACAGCTCAAAGAGATTCTCCAGTCAGTTCTTATTGTAGTAAATGTAGATTAAATCCGGGAAATCCTTAATTCGAGTTAAGATCACATGAAACACTGTATGAATCCTATATTCTTTACTTAAAGGAGACTAGAGTGCTAAATGTGTGTTATACAAGGTAGAATACCATTGAAATAGAGAATTAAATACGTTTGGCAGCTTTGGAAAGCCTTACACTTCACTGAAATGTAGTACTACACTCTATAACACAGTTGAGAGACAATGTTCCCGAGCTGCCTAAGTTCATAACAGTGTGTAGGAAGTTGTTTGATAAAGTGGGCAAAGCTTATACTTGGTCCAGAAGGCAGAATATAGGAAACTACATGAAAACATGGATAATTCAGAGAAAATGACTGTAAACAGATGAGAACTTGTTTAGAACAGCTCAAAGAGATTCTCCAGTCAGTTCTTAGTGTAGTAAAGGTAGCTAAGATCCGGGAAATCCTTAATTCGAGTTAGGATCACATGAAACACTGTATGAATCCTATATTCTTTACTTAAAGGAGACTAGAGTGGTAAATGTGTGTTATCCAAGGCAGAATACCATTGAAATAGAGAAAGAAACACTTTCGGCAGCTTTGGAAAGCCTTACACTTCACTAAAATATAGTACAACACTCTGTAACACACTTGATTGACAATGTTCCCGAGCTGCCTCAGTTCATAACAGTGTGTAGGAAGTTGTTTGATAAAGTGGAAAAAGCTTTACTTGGAACAGAAGGCAGAATATAGGAAACTACATGAAAACATGGATAATTCAGAGAAAATGACTGTAAACAGATGAGAACTTGTTTAGAACAGCTCAAAGAGATTCTCCAGTCAGTTCTTATTGTAGTAAATGTAGCTAAGATACGGGAAATCCTTATTTCGAGTTAAGATGACATGAAACACTGTATGAATCCTATATTCTTTACTTAAAGGAGACTAGAGTGGTAAATGTGTGTTATACAAGGCAGAATACCATTGAAATAGAGAAAGAAACACGTTCGGCAGCTTTGGAAAGCCTTATACTTCACTGAAATGTAGTACTACACTCTATAACACAGTTGAGAGACAATGTTCCCGAGATGCCTCAGTTCATAACAGTGTGTAGGAAGTTGTTTGATAACCTGGGCAAAGCTTATACTTGGTCCAGAAGGCAGAATATAGGAAACTACATGAAAACATGGATAATTCAGAGAAAATGACTGTAAACAGATGAGAACTTGTTTAGAACAGCTCAAAGAGATTCTCCAGTCAGTTCTTATTGTAGTAAATGTAGCTAAGATCCGGGAAATCCTTAATTCGAGTTAAGATCACATGAAACACTGTATGAATCCTATATTCTTTACTTAAAGGAGACTAGAGTGCTAAATGTGTGTTATACAAGGTAGAATACCATTGAAATAGAGAATTAAACACGTTTGGCAGCTTTGGAAAGCATTACACTTCACTGAAATGTAGTACTACACTCTATAACACAGTTGACAGACAATGTTCCCGAGCTGCCTCAGTTCATAACAGTGCGTAGGAAGTTGTTTGATAAAGTGGGCAAAGCTTATACTTGGACCAGAAGGCAGAATATAGGAAACTACATGAAAACATGGATAATTCAGAGAAAATGACTGGAAACAGATGAGAACTTGTTTAGAAATGCTGAAAGAGATTCTCCAAATCAGTTCTTAGTGTAGAAAAGGTAGCTAAGATCCGGGAAATCCTTAATTTCAGTTAAGATGACTTGAAACACTGTAGGAATCCTATATTCTTTACTTCAAGGACACTTGAGTGGTAAATGTGTGTTTTACAAGGCAGAATACCATTGAAATAGAGAAAGAAACACGTTTGGCAGCTTTGGAAAGCCTTACACTTCACTGAAATGTAGTACTACACTCTATAACACAGTTGAGAGACAATGTTCCCGAGCTGCCTCAGTTCATAACAGTGTGTAGGAAGTTGTTTGATAAAGTGGGCAAAGCTTATACTTGGTCCAGAAGGCAGAATATAGGAAACTACATGAAAACATGGATAATTCAGACAAAATGACTGGAAACAGATGAGAACTTGTTTAGAACAGCTCAAAGAGATTCTCCAGTCAGTTCTTAGTGTAGTAAAGGTAGCTAAGATCCGGGAAATCCTTAATTCGAGTTAGGATCACATGAAACACTGTATGAATCCTATATTCTTTACTTAAAGGAGACTAGAGTGGTAAATGTGTGTTATCCAAGGCAGAATACCATTGAAATAGAGAAAGAAACACTTTCGGCAGCTTTGGAAAGCCTTACACTTCACTAAAATATAGTACAACACTCTGTAACACACTTGATTGACAATGTTCCCGAGCTGCCTCAGTTCATAACAGTGTGTAGGAAGTTGTTTGATAAAGTGGGCAAAGCTTATACTTGGTCCAGAAGGCAGAATATAGGAAACTACATGAAAACATGGATAATTCAGACAAAATGACTGGAAACAGATGAGAACTTGTTTAGAACAGCTCAAAGAGATTCTCCAGTCAGTTCTTAGTGTAGTAAAGGTAGCTAAGATCCGGGAAATCCTTAATTCGAGTTAGGATCACATGAAACACTGTATGAATCCTATATTCTTTACTTAAAGGAGACTAGAGTGGTAAATGTGTGTTATACAAGGCAGAATACCATTGAAATAGAGAAAGAAACACGTTCGGCAGCTTAGGAAAGCCTTACACTTCACTGAAATGTAGTACTACACTCTATAACACAGTTGAGAGACAATGTTCCCGAGATGCCTCAGTTCATAACAGTGTGTAGGAAGTTGTTTGATAACCTGGGCAAAGCTTATACTTGGTCCAGAAGGCAGAATATAGGAAACTACATGAAAACATGGATAATTCAGAGAAAATGACTGTAAACAGATAACTTGTTTAGAACAGCTGAAAGAGATTCTCCAAATCATTTCTTAGTGTAGAAAAGGTAGCTAACATCCGGGAAATCCTTAATTCAAGTTAAGATGACTTGAAACACTCTATGAATCCTATATTCTTTACTTAAAGTAGACTAGAGTGGTAAATGTGTGTTATACAAGGCAGAATACCATTGAAATAGAGAAAGAAACACTTTCGGCAGCTTTGGAAAGCCATACACGTCACTAAAATGTAGTACTACACTCTGTAACACAGTTGAGAGACAATGTTCCCAAGCTCCCTCAGTTCATAACAGTGTGTAGGAAGTTGTTTGATAAAGTGGGCAAAGCTTATACTAGGACCAGAAGGCAGAATATAGGAAACTACATGAAAACATGGATAATTCAGAGAAAATGACTGTAAACAGATGAGAACTTGTTTAGAACCGCTCAAAGAGATTCTCCAAGTCAGTTATTAGTGTAGAAAAGGTAGCTAAGACCCGGGAAATCCTTAATTCGAGTTAAGATGACATGAAACACTGTATGAATCCTATATTCTTTACTTAAAGGAGACTAGAGTGGTAAATGTGTGTTATACAAGGCAGAATACCATTGAAATAGAGAAAGAAACACGTTCGGCAGCTTTGGAAAGCCTTATACTTCACTGAAATGTAGTACTACACTCTATAACACAGTTGAGAGACAATGTTCCCGAGATGCCTCAGTTCATAACAGTGTGTAGGAAGTTGTTTGATAACCTGGGCAAAGCTTATACTTGGTCCAGAAGGCAGAATATAGGAAACTACATGAAAACATGGATAATTCAGAGAAAATGACTGTAAACAGATGAGAACTTGTTTAGAACAGCTCAAAGAGATTCTCCAGTCAGTTCTTATTGTAGTAAATGTAGCTAAGATCCGGGAAATCCTTAATTCGAGTTAAGATCACATGAAACACTGTATGAATCCTATATTCTTTACTTAAAGGAGACTAGAGTGCTAAATGTGTGTTATACAAGGTAGAATACCATTGAAATAGAGAATTAAACACGTTTGGCAGCTTTGGAAAGCCTTACACTTCACTGAAATGTAGTACTACACTCTATAACACAGTTGAGAGACAATGTTCCCGAGCTGCCTAAGTTCATAACAGTGTGTAGGAAGTTGTTTGATAAAGTGGGCAAAGCTTATACTTGGTCCAGAAGGCAGAATATAGGAAACTACATGAAAACATGGATAATTCAGAGAAAATGACTGTAAACAGATGAGAACTTGTTTAGAACAGCTCAAAGAGATTCTCCAGTCAGTTCTTAGTGTAGTAAAGGTAGCTAAGATCCGGGAAATCCTTAATTCGAGTTAGGATCACATGAAACACTGTATGAATCCTATATTCTTTACTTAAAGGAGACTAGAGTGGTAAATGTGTGTTATCCAAGGCAGAATACCATTGAAATAGAGAAACACTTTCGGCAGCTTTGGAAAGCCTTACACTTCACTAAAATATAGTACAACACTCTGTAACACACTTGATTGAAAATGTTCCCGAGCTGCCTCAGTTCATAAAAGTGTGTAGGAAGTTGTTTGATAAAGTGGGCAAAGCTTATACTTGGTCCAGAAGGCAGAATATAGGAAACTACATGAAAACATGGATAATTCAGAGAAAATGACTGTAAACAGATAACTTGTTTAGAACAGCTGAAAGAGATTCTCCAAATCATTTCTTAGTGTAGAAAAGGTAGCTAACATCCGGGAAATCCTTAATTCAAGTTAAGATGACTTGAAACACTCTATGAATCCTATATTCTTTACTTAAAGGAGACTAGAGTGGTAAATGTGTGTTATACAAGGCAGAATACCATTGAAATAGAGAAAGAAACACGTTCGGCAGCTTAGGAAAGCCTTACACTTCACTGAAATGTAGTACTACACTCTATAACACAGTTGAGAGACAATGTTCCCGAGATGCCTCAGTTCATAACAGTGTGTAGGAAGTTGTTTGATAACCTGGGCAAAGCTTATACTTGGTCCAGAAGGCAGAATATAGGAAACTACATGAAAACATGGATAATTCAGAGAAAATGACTGTAAACAGATAACTTGTTTAGAACAGCTGAAAGAGATTCTCCAAATCATTTCTTAGTGTAGAAAAGGTAGCTAACATCCGGGAAATCCTTAATTCAAGTTAAGATGACTTGAAACACTCTATGAATCCTATATTCTTTACTTAAAGGAGACTAGAGTGGTAAATGTGTGTTATACAAGGCAGAATACCATTGAAATAGAGAAAGAAACACTTTCGGCAGCTTTGGAAAGCCATACACGTCACTGAAATGTAGTACTACACTCTGTAACACAGTTGAGAGACAATGTTCCCAAGCTCCCTCAGTTCATAACAGTGTGTAGGAAGTTGTTTGATAAAGTGGGCAAAGCTTATACTAGGACCAGAAGGCAGAATATAGGAAACTACATGAAAACATGGATAATTCAGAGAAAATGACTGTAAACAGATGAGAACTTGTTTAGAACCGCTCAAAGAGATTCTCCAAGTCAGTTATTAGTGTAGAAAAGGTAGCTAAGATCCGGGAAATCCTTAATTCGAGTTAAGATGACATGAAACACTGTATGAATCCTATATTCTTTACTTAAAGGAGACTAGAGTGGTAAATGTGTGTTATACAAGGCAGAATACCATTGAAATAGAGAAAGAAACACGTTCGGCAGCTTTGGAAAGCCTTATACTTCACTGAAATGTAGTACTACACTCTATAACACAGTTGAGAGACAATGTTCCCGAGATGCCTCAGTTCATAACAGTGTGTAGGAAGTTGTTTGATAACCTGGGCAAAGCTTATACTTGGTCCAGAAGGCAGAATATAGGAAACTACATGAAAACATGGATAATTCAGAGAAAATGATTGTAAACAGATGAGAACTTGTTTAGAACAGCTCAAAGAGATTCTCCAGTCAGTTCTTATTGTAGTAAATGTAGCTAAGATCCGGGAAATCCTTAATTCGAGTTAAGATCACATGAAACACTGTATGAATCCTATATTCTTTACTTAAAGGAGACTAGAGTGCTAAATGTGTGTTATACAAGGTAGAATACCATTGAAATAGAGAATTAAACACGTTTGGCAGCTTTGGAAAGCCTTACACTTCACTGAAATGTAGTACTACACTCTATAACACAGTTGAGAGACAATGTTCCCGAGCTGCCTAAGTTCATAACAGTGTGTAGGAAGTTGTTTGATAAAGTGGGCAAAGCTTATACTTGGTCCAGAAGGCAGAATATAGGAAACTACATGAAAACATGGATAATTCAGAGAAAATGACTGTAAACAGATGAGAACTTGTTTAGAACAGCTCAAAGAGATTCTCCAGTCAGTTCTTAGTGTAGTAAAGGTAGCTAAGATCCGGGAAATCCTTAATTCGAGTTAGGATCACATGAAACACTGTATGAATCCTATATTCTTTACTTAAAGGAGACTAGAGTGGTAAATGTGTGTTATCCAAGGCAGAATACCATTGAAATAGAGAAACACTTTCGGCAGCTTTGGAAAGCCTTACACTTCACTAAAATATAGTACAACACTCTGTAACACACTTGATTGAAAATGTTCCCGAGCTGCCTCAGTTCATAAAAGTGTGTAGGAAGTTGTTTGATAAAGTGGGCAAAGCTTATACTTGGTCCAGAAGGCAGAATATAGGAAACTACATGAAAACATGGATAATTCAGAGAAAATGACTGTAAACAAATAACTTGTTTAGAACAGCTGAAAGAGATTCTCCAAATCATTTCTTAGTGTAGAAAAGGTAGCTAACATCCGGGAAATCCTTAATTCAAGTTAAGATGACTTGAAACACTCTATGAATCCTATATTCTTTACTTAAAGGAGACTAGAGTGGTAAATGTGTGTTATACAAGGCAGAATACCATTGAAATAGAGAAAGAAACACGTTCGGCAGCTTAGGAAAGCCTTACACTTCACTGAAATGTAGTACTACACTCTATAACACAGTTGAGAGACAATGTTCCCGAGATGCCTCAGTTCATAACAGTGTGTAGGAAGTTGTTTGATAACCTGGGCAAAGCTTATACTTGGTCCAGAAGGCAGAATATAGGAAACTACATGAAAACATGGATAATTCAGAGAAAATGACTGTAAACAGATAACTTGTTTAGAACAGCTGAAAGAGATTCTCCAAATCATTTCTTAGTGTAGAAAAGGTAGCTAACATCCGGGAAATCCTTAATTCAAGTTAAGATGACTTGAAACACTCTATGAATCCTATATTCTTTACTTAAAGGAGACTAGAGTGGTAAATGTGTGTTATACAAGGCAGAATACCATTGAAATAGAGAAAGAAACACTTTCGGCAGCTTTGGAAAGCCATACACGTCACTGAAATGTAGTACTACACTCTGTAACACAGTTGAGAGACAATGTTCCCAAGCTCCCTCAGTTCATAACAGTGTGTAGGAAGTTGTTTGATAAAGTGGGCAAAGCTTATACTAGGACCAGAAGGCAGAATATAGGAAACTACATGAAAACATGGATAATTCAGAGAAAATGACTGTAAACAGATGAGAACTTGTTTAGAACCGCTCAAAGAGATTCTCCAAGTCAGTTATTAGTGTAGAAAAGGTAGCTAAGATCCGGGAAATCCTTAATTCGAGTTAAGATGACATGAAACACTGTATGAATCCTATATTCTTTACTTAAAGGAGACTAGAGTGGTAAATGTGTGTTATACAAGGCAGAATACCATTGAAATAGAGAAAGAAACACGTTCGGCAGCTTTGGAAAGCCTTATACTTCACTGAAATGTAGTACTACACTCTATAACACAGTTGAGAGACAATGTTCCCGAGATGCCTCAGTTCATAACAGTGTGTAGGAAGTTGTTTGATAACCTGGGCAAAGCTTATACTTGGTCCAGAAGGCAGAATATAGGAAACTACATGAAAACATGGATAATTCAGAGAAAATGACTGTAAACAGATGAGAACTTGTTTAGAACAGCTCAAAGAGATTCTCCAGTCAGTTCTTATTGTAGTAAATGTAGCTAAGATCCGGGAAATCCTTAATTCGAGTTAAGATCACATGAAACACTGTATGAATCCTATATTCTTTACTTAAAGGAGACTAGAGTGCTAAATGTGTGTTATACAAGGTAGAATACCATTGAAATAGAGAATTAAACACGTTTGGCAGCTTTGGAAAGCCTTACACTTCACTGAAATGTAGTACTACACTCTATAACACAGTTGAGAGACAATGTTCCCGAGCTGCCTAAGTTCATAACAGTGTGTAGGAAGTTGTTTGATAAAGTGGGCAAAGCTTATACTTGGTCCAGAAGGCAGAATATAGGAAACTACATGAAAACATGGATAATTCAGAGAAAATGACTGTAAACAGATGAGAACTTGTTTAGAACAGCTCAAAGAGATTCTCCAGTCAGTTCTTAGTGTAGTAAAGGTAGCTAAGATCCGGGAAATCCTTAATTCGAGTTAGGATCACATGAAACACTGTATGAATCCTATATTCTTTACTTAAAGGAGACTAGAGTGGTAAATGTGTGTTATCCAAGGCAGAATACCATTGAAATAGAGAAACACTTTCGGCAGCTTTGGAAAGCCTTACACTTCACTAAAATATAGTACAACACTCTGTAACACACTTGATTGAAAATGTTCCCGAGCTGCCTCAGTTCATAACAGTGTGTAGGAAGTTGTTTGATAAAGTGGGCAAAGCTTATACTTGGTCCAGAAGGCAGAATATAGGAAACTACATGAAAACATGGATAATTCAGAGAAAATGACTGTAAACAGATAACTTGTTTAGAACAGCTGAAAGAGATTCTCCAAATCATTTCTTAGTGTAGAAAAGGTAGCTAAGATCCGGGAAATCCTTAATTCAAGTTAAGATGACTTGAAACACTCTATGAATCCTATATTCTTTACTTAAAGGAGACTAGAGTGGTAAATGTGTGTTATACCAGGCAGAATACCATTGAAATAGAGAAAGAAACACTTTCGGCAGCTTTGGAAAGCCATACACTTCACTGAAATGTAGTACTACACTCTGTAACACAGTTGAGAGACAATGTTCCCAAGCTGCCTCAGTTCATAACAGTGTGTAGGAAGTTGTTTGATAAAGTGGAAAAAGCTTATACTTGGAACAGAAGGCAGAATATAGGAAACTACATGAAAACATGGATAATTCAGAGAAAATGACTGTAAACAGATGAGAACTTGTTTAGAACAGCTCAAAGAGATTCTCCAGTCAGTTCTTATTGTAGTAAATGTAGCTAAGATACGGGAAATCCTTAATTCGAGTTAAGATCACATGAAACACTGTATGAATCCTATATTCTTTACTTAAAGGAGACTAGAGTGCTAAATGTGTGTTATACAAGGTAGAATACCATTGAAATAGAGAATTAAACACGTTTGGCAGCTTTGGAAAGCCTTACACTTCACTGAAATGTAGTACTACACTCTGTAACACAGTTGAGAGACAATGTTCCCTAGCTGCCTAAGTTCATAACAGTGTGTAGGAAGTTGTTTGATAAAGTGGGCAAAGCTTATACTTGGACCAGAAGGCAGAATATAGGAAACTACATGAAAACATGGATAAATCAGAGAAAATGACAGGAAACAGATGAGAACTTGTTTAGAACAGCTCAAAGAGATTCTCCATTCAGTTCTTATTGTAGTAAATGTAGCTAAGATCCGGGAAATCCTTATTTTGAGTTAAGATGACATGAAACACTGTATGAATCTCATATTCTTTACTTAAAGGAGACTAGA
The DNA here is from genome assembly GCF_964339955.1 of Pipistrellus hanaki. Taxonomy (NCBI): domain Eukaryota; kingdom Metazoa; phylum Chordata; class Mammalia; order Chiroptera; family Vespertilionidae; genus Pipistrellus; species Pipistrellus hanaki. Next base: position 2,345,768 of record NC_140511.1, read on the forward strand.
GTGCTAAATGTGTGTTATACAAGGTAGAATACCATTGAAATAGAGAATTTAACACGTTTGGCAGCTTTGGAAAGCCTTACACTTCACTGAAATGTAGTACTACACTCTATAACACAGTTGAGAGACAATGTTCCCGAGCTGCCTAAGTTCATAACAGTGTGTAGGAAGTTGTTTGATAAAGTGGGCAAAGCTTATACTTGGTCCAGAAGGCAGAATATAGGAAACTACATGAAAACATGGATAATTCAGAGAAAATGACTGGAAACAGATGAGAACTTGTTTAGAACAGCTCAAAGAGATTCTCCAGTCAGTTCTTAGTGTAGTAAAGGTAGCTAAGATCCGGGAAATCCTTAATTCGAGTTAGGATCACATGAAACACTGTATGAATCCTATATTCTTTACTTAAAGGAGACTAGAGTGGTAAATGTGTGTTATACAAGGCAGAATACCATTGAAATAGAGAAAGAAACACTTTCGGAAGCTTTGGAAAGCCTTACACTTCACTAAAATATAGTACAACACTCTGTAACACACTTGAGAGACAATGTTCCCGAGCTGCCTCAGTTCATAACAGTGTGTAGGAAGTTGTTTGATAAAGTGGGCAAAGCTTATACTTGGTCCAGAAGGCAGAATATAGGAAACTACATGAAAACATGGATAATTCAGAGAAAATGACTGTAAACAGATGAGAACTTGTTTAGAACAGCTCAAAGAGATTCTCCAGTCAGTTCTTAGTGTAGTAAAGGTAGCTAAGATCCGGGAAATCCTTAATTCGAGTTAGGATCACATGAAACACTGTATGAATCCTATATTCTTTACTTAAAGGAGACTAGAGTGGTAAATGTGTGTTATCCAAGGCAGAATACCATTGAAATAGAGAAAGAAACACTTTCGGCAGCTTTGGAAAGCCTTACACTTCACTAAAATATAGTACAACACTCTGTAACACACTTGATTGACAATGTTCCCGAGCTGCCTCAGTTCATAACAGTGTGTAGGAAGTTGTTTGATAAAGTGGGCAAAGCTTATACTTGGTCCAGAAGGCACAATATAGGAAACTACATGAAAACATGGATAATTCAGAGAAAATGACTGTAAACAGATAACTTGTTTAGAACAGCTGAAAGAGATTCTCCAAATCATTTCTTAGTGTAGAAAAGGTAGCTAAGATCCGGGAAATCCTTAATTCAAGTTAAGATGACTTGAAACACTCTATGAATCCTATATTCTTTACTTAAAGGAGACTAGAGTGGTAAATGTGTGTTATACAAGGCAGAATACCATTGAAATAGAGAAAGAAACACTTTCGGCAGCTTTGGAAAGCCATACAGTTCACTGAAATGTAGTACTACACTCTGTAACACAGTTGAGAGACAATGTTCCCAAGCTGCCTCAGTTCATAACAGTGTGTAGGAAGTTGTTTGATAAAGTGGAAAAAGCTTATACTTGGAACAGAAGGCAGAATATAGGAAACTACATGAAAACATGGATAATTCAGAGAAAATGACTGTAAACAGATGAGAACTTGTTTAGAACAGCTCAAAGAGATTCTCCATTCAGTTCTTATTGTAGTAAATGTAGCTAAGATCCGGGAAATCCTTATTTTGAGTTAAGATGACATGAAACACTGTATGAATCTTATATTCTTTACTTAAAGGAGACTAGAGTGCTAAATGTGTGTTATACAAGGTAGAATACCATTGAAATAGAGAATTTAACACGTTTGGCAGCTTTGGAAAGCCTTACACTTCACTGAAATGTAGTACTACACTCTATAACACAGTTGAGAGACAATATTCCCGAGCTGCCTCAGTTCATAACAGTGTGTAAGAAGTTGTTTGATAAAGTGGGCAAAGCTTATACTTGGTCCAGAAGGCAGAATATAGGAAACTACATGAAAACATGGATAATTCAGAGAAAATGACTGGAAACAGATGAGAACTTGTTTAGAACAGCTCAAAGAGATTCTCCAGTCAGTTCTTAGTGTAGTAAAGGTAGCTAAGATCCGGGAAATCCTTAATTCGAGTTAGGATCACATGAAACACTGTATGAAACCTATATTCTTTACTTAAAGGAGACTAGAGTGGTAAATGTGTGTTATACAAGGCAGAATACCATTGAAATAGAGAAAGAAACACTTTCGGAAGCTTTGGAAAGCCTTACACTTCACTAAAATATAGTACAACACTCTGTAACACACTTGAGAGACAATGTTCCCGAGCTGCCTCAGTTCATAACATTGTGTAGGAAATTGTTTGATAAAGTGGGCAAAGCTTATACTTGGACCAGAAGGCAGAATATAGGAAACTACATGAAAACATGGATAATTCAGAGAAAACGACTGTAAACAGATGAGAACTTCTTTAGAACAGCTCAAAGAGATTCTCCAGTCAGTTCTTAGCGTAGTAAAGGTAGCTAAGATCCGGGAAATCCTTAATTCGAGTTAAGATGACATGAAACACTGTATGAATCCTATATTCTTTACTTGAAGGAGACTAGAGTGGTAAATGTGTGTTATACAAGGCAGAATACCACTGAAATAGAGAAAGAAACACGTTCGGCAGCTTTGGAAAGCCTTACACTTCACTGAAATGTAGTACTACACTCTATAACACAGTTGAGAGACAATATTCCCGAGCTGCCTCAGTTCATAACAGTGTGTAAGAAGTTGTTTGATAAAGTGGGCAAAGCTTATACTTGGTCCAGAAGGCAGAATATAGGAAACTACATGAAAACATGGATAATTCAGAGAAAATGACTGGAAACAGATGAGAACTTGTTTAGAACAGCTCAAAGAGATTCTCCAGTCAGTTCTTAGTGTAGTAAAGGTAGCTAAGATCCGGGAAATCCTTAATTCGAGTTAGGATCACATGAAACACTGTATGAAACCTATATTCTTTACTTAAAGGAGACTAGAGTGGTAAATGTGTGTTATACAAGGCAGAATACCATTGAAATAGAGAAAGAAACACTTTCGGAAGCTTTGGAAAGCCTTACACTTCACTAAAATATAGTACAACACTCTGTAACACACTTGAGAGACAATGTTCCCGAGCTGCCTCAGTTCATAACAGTGTGTAGGAAATTGTTTGATAAAGTGGGCAAAGCTTATACTTGGACCAGAAGGCAGAATATAGGAAACTACATGAAAACATGGATAATTCAGAGAAAACGACTGTAAACAGATGAGAACTTCTTTAGAACAGCTCAAAGAGATTCTCCAGTCAGTTCTTAGCGTAGTAAAGGTAGCTAAGATCCGGGAAATCCTTAATTCGAGTTAAGATCACATGAAACACTGTATGAATCCTATATTCTTTACTTGAAGGAGACTAGAGTGGTAAATGTGTGTTATACAAGGCAGAATACCACTGAAATAGAGAAAGAAACACGTTCGGCAGCTTTGGAAAGCCTTACACTTCACTGAAATGTAATACTACACTCTATAACACAGTTGAGAGACAATGTTCCCGAGCTGCCTCAGTTCATAACAGTGTGTAGGAAGTTGTTTGATAAAGTGGGCAAAGCTTATACTTGGACCAGAAGGCAGAATATAGGAAACTACATGAAAACATGGATAATTCAGAGAAAATGACTGTAAACAGATGAGAACTTGTTTAGAACAGCTCAAAGAGATTCTCCAGTCAGTTCTTAGCGTAGTAAAGGTAGCTAAGATCCGGGAAATCCTTAATTCGAGTTAAGATCACATGAAACACTGTATGAATCCTATATTCTTTACTTGAAGGAGACTAGAGTGGTAAATGTGTGTTATACAAGGCAGAATACCACTGAAATAGAGAAAGAAACACGTTCGGCAACTTTGGAAAGCCTTACACTTCACTGAAATGTAATACTACACTCTATAACACAGTTGAGAGACAATGTTCCCGAGCTGCCTCAGTTCATAACAGTGTGTAGGAAGTTGTTTGATAAAGTGGGCAAAGCTTATACTTGGACCAGAAGGCAGAATATAGGAAACTACATGAAAACATGGATAATTCAGAGAAAATGACTGTAAACAGATGAGAACTTGTTTAGAACAGCTCAAAGAGATTCTCCAATCAGTTCTTAGTGTAGTAAAGGTACCTAAGATCCAGGAAATCCTTAATTCGAGTTAAGATGACATGAAACACTGTATGAATCCTATATTCTTTACTTAAAGGAGAATAGAGTGGTAAATGTGTGTTATACAAGGCAGAATGCCATTGAAATAGAGAAAGAAACACATTCGACATCTTTGGAAAGCATTACACTTCACTGAAATGTAGTACTACACTATATAACACAGTTGAGAGACAATGTTCCCGAGCTGCCTCACTTCATAACAGTGTGTAGGAAGTTGTTTGATAAAGTGGGCAAAGCTTATACTTGGACCAGAAGGCAGAATATAGGAAACTACATGAAAACATGGATAATTCAGAGAAAATGACTGTAAACAGATGAGAACTTGTTTAGAACAGCTCAAAGAGATTCTCCAAGTCAGTTCTTAGTGTAGAAAAGGTAGCTGAGATCCGGGAAATCCTTAATTCAAGTTAAGATCACATGAAACACTGTATGAATCCTATATTCTTTACTTAAAGGAGACTGGAGTGGTAAATGTGTGTTATACAAGGCAGAATACCACTGAAATAGAGAAAGAAACACGTTCGGCAGCTTTGGAAAGCCTTACACTTCACTGAAATGTAATACTACACTCTTTAACACAGTTGAGGGACAATGTTCCCGAGCAGCCTCAATTCATAACAGTGTGTAGGAAGTTGTTTGATAAAGTGGGCAAAGCTTATACTTGGACCAGAAGGCAGAATATAGGAAACTACATGAAAACATGGATAATTCAGAGAAAATGACTGTAAACAGATGAGAACTTGTTTAGAACAGCTCAAAGAGATTCTCTAATCAGTTCTTAGTGTAGTAAAGGTAGCTAAGATCCGGGAAATCCTTAATTCGAGTTAAGATGACATGAAACACTGTATGAATCCTATATTCTTTACTTAAGGGAGAATAGAGTGGTAAATGTGTGTTATACAGGGCAGAATGCCATTGAAATAGAGAAAGAAACACATTCGACATATTTGGAAAGCATTACACTTCACTGAAATGTAGTACTACACTCTATAACACAGTTGAGAGACAATGTTACCGAGCTGCCTCACTTCATAACAGTGTGTAGGAAGTTGTTTGATAAAGTGGGCAAAGCTTATACTTGGACCAGAAGGCAGAATTTAGGAAACTACATGAAAACATGGATAATTCAGAGAAAATGACTGTAAACAGATGAGAACTTGTTTAGAACAGCTCAAAGAGATTCTCCATTCAGTTCTTAGTAAATGTAGCTAAGATCCGGGAAATCCTTAATTCGAGTTAAGATCACATGAAACACTGTATGAATCCTATATTCCTTACTTAAAGGAGACTAGAGTGGTAAATGTGTGTTATACAAGGCAGAATACCATTGAAATAGAGAAAGAAACACGTTCGGCAGCTTTGGAAAGCCTTACACTTCACTGAAATGTAGTACTACACACTATAACACAGTTGAGAGACAATGTTCCCGAGCTGCCTCAGTTCATAACAGTGTGTAGGAAGTTGTTTGATAAAGTGGGCAAAGCTTATACTAGGACCAGAAGGCAGAATATAGGAAACTACATGAAAACATGGATAATTCAGAGAAAATGACAGGAAACAGATGAGAACTTGTTTAGAACACTGAAAGAGATTCTCCAAATCAGTTCTTAGTGTAGAAAAGGTAGCTAAGATCCGGGAAATCCTTAATTCAAGTTAAGATGACTTGAAACACTCGATGAATCCTATATTCTTTACTTAAAGGAGACTAGAGTCGTAAATGTGTGTTATACAAGGCAGAATACCATTGAAATAGAGAAAGAAACACTTTCGGCAGCTTTGGAAAGCCTTACACTTCACTGAAATGTAGTACTACACTCTATAACACAGTTGAGAGACAATGTTTCCGAGCTGCCTCACTTCATAACAGTGTGTAGGAAGTTGTTTGATAAAGTGGGCAAAGCTTATACTTGGACCAGAAGGCAGAATATAGGAAACTACATGAAAACATGGATAATTCAGAGAAAATGACTGGAAACAGATGAGAGATTGTTTAGAACAGCTGAAAGAGATTCTCCAAATCAGTTCTTAGTGTAGAAAAGGTAGCTAAGATCCGGGAAATCCTTAATTCGAGTTAAGATGACATAAAACACTGTATGAATCCTATATTCTTTACTTAAAGGAGACTAGAGTGGTAAATGTGTGTTATACAAGGCAGAATACCATCGAAATAGAGAAAGAAACATGTTCGGCAGCTTTGGAAAGCCTTACACTTCACTGAAATGTAATACTAAACTCTATAACACAGTTGAGAGACAATGTTCCTGAGCTGCCTCAGTTCATAACAGTGTGTAGGAAGTTGTTTGATAAATTGGGCAAAGCTTAAACTTGGACCAGAAGGCAGAATATAGGAAACTACATGAAAACATGGATAATTCAGAGAAAATGACTGTAAACATATGAGAACTTGTTTAGAACAGCTCAAAGAGATTCTCCGGTCAGTTCTCAGCATAGTAAAGGTAGCTAAGATCCGGGAAATCCTTAATTCGAGTTAAGATGACATAAAACACTGTATGAATCCTATATTCTTTACTTAAAGGAGACTAGAGTGCTAAATGTGTGTTATACAAGGCAGAATACCATCGAAATAGAGAAAGAAACTTGTTCGGCAGCTTTGGAAAGCCTTACACTTCACTGAAATGTAATACTAAACTCTATAACACAGTTGAGAGACAATGTTCCTGAGCTGCCTCAGTTCATAACAGTGTGTAGGAAGTTGTTTGATAAAGTGGGCAAAGCTTATACTTGGACCAGAAGGCAGAATATAGGAAACTACATGAAAACATGGATAATTCAGAGAAAATGACTGTAAACAGATGAGAACTTGTTTAGAACAGCTCAAAGAGATTCTCCAGTCAGTTCTTAGCGTAGTAAAGGTAGCTAAGATCCGGGAAATCCTTAATTCGAGTTAAGATCACATGAAACACTGTATGAATCCTATATTCTTTACTTGAAGGAGACTAGAGTGGTAAATGTGTGTTATACAAGGCAGAATACCATTGAAATAGAGAAAGAAACACGTTGGGCAGCTTTTGGAAAGCCTTACACTTCACTGAAATGTAATACTACACTCTATAACACAGTTGAGAGACAATGTTCCCGAGCTGCCTCAGTTCATAACAGTGTGTAGGAAGTTGTTTGATAAAATGGGCAAAGCTTATACTTGGACCAGAAGGCAGAATATAGGAAACTACATGAAAACATGGATAATTCAGAGAAAATGACTGTAAACAGATGAGAACTTGTTTAGAACAGCTCAAAGAGATTCTCCAATCAGTTCTTAGTGTAGTAAAGGTAGCTAAGATCCGGGAAATCCTTAATTCGAGTTAAGATGACATGAAACACTGTATGAATCCTATATTCTTTACTGAAAGGAGAATAGAGTGGTAAATGTGTGTTATGCAAGGCAGAATGCCATTGAAATAGAGAAAGAAACACATTTGGCATCTTTGGAAAACCTTACACTTCACTGAAATGTAGTACTACACTCTATAACACAGTTGAGAGACAATGTTCCCGAGCTACCTCAGTTCATAACAGTGTGTAGGAAGTTGTTTGATAACGTGGGCAAAGCTTATACTTGGACCAGAAGGCAGAATATAGGAAACTACATGAAAACATGGATAATTCAGAGAAAATGACTGGAAACAGATGAGAACTTGTTTAGAACAGCTGAAAGAGATACTCCAAATCAGTTCTTAGTGTAGAAAAGGTAGCTAAGATCCGGGAAATCCTTAATTCAAGTTAAGATGACTTGAAACACTCTATGAATCCTATATTCTTTACTTAAAGGAGACTAGAGTGGTAAATGTGTGTTATACAAGGCAGAATACCATTGAAATAGAGAAAGAAACACGTTCGGCAGCTATGGAAAGCCTTACACTTCACTGAAATGTAGTACTACACTCTATAACACAGTTGAGAGACAATGTTCCCGAGCTGCCTCAGTTCATAACAGTGTGTATGAAGTTGTTTGATAACGTGGGCAAAGCTTATACTTGGACCAGAAGGCAGAATATAGGAAACTACATGAAAACATGGATAATTCAGAGAAAATGACTGGAAACAGATGAGAACTTGTTTAGAACAGCTGAAAGAGATTCTCCAAATCAGTTCTTAGTGTAGAAAAGGTAGCTAAGATCCGGGAAATCCTTAATTCAAGTTAAGATGACTTGAAACACTCTATGAATCCTATATTCTTTACTTAAAGGAGACTAGAGTGCTAAATGTGTGTTATACAAGGCAGAATACCATCGAAATAGAGAAAGAAACATGTTCAGCAGCTTTGGAAAGCCTTACACTTCACTGAAATGTAATACTACACTCTATAACACAGTTGAGAGACAATGTTCCCGAGCTGCCTCACTTCATAACAGTGTGTAGGAAGTTGTTTGATAAAGTGGGCAAAGCTTATACTTGGACCAGAAGGCAGAATATAGGAAACTACATGAAAACATGGATAATTCAGAGAAAATGACTGGAAACAGATGAGAACTTGTTTAGAACAGCTCAAAGAGATTCTCCAAGTCAGTTCTTAGTGTAGAAAAGGTAGCTGAGATCCGGGAAATCCTTAATTCAAGTTAAGATCACATGAAACACTGTATGAATCCTATATTCTTTACTTAAAGGAGACTGGAGTGGTAAATGTGTGTTATACAAGGCAGAATACCACTGAAATAGAGAAAGAAACACGTCCGGCAGCTTTGGAAAGCCTTACACTTCACTGAAATGTAATACTACACTCTATAACACAGTTGAGAGACAATGTTCCCGAGCTGCCTCAATTCATAACAGTGTGTAGGAAGTTGTTTGATAAAGTGGGCAAAGCTTATACTTGGACCAGAAGGCAGAATATAGGAAACTACATGAAAACATGGATAATTCAGAGAAAATGACTGTAAACAGATGAGAACTTGTTTAGAACAGCTCAAAGAGATTCTCCAATCAGTTCTTAGTGTAGAAAAGGTAGCTGAGATCCAGGAAATGCTTAATTCAAGTTAAGATCACATGAAACACTGTATGAATCCTATATTCTTTACTTAAAGGAGACTGGAGTGGTAAATGTGTGTTATACAAGGCAGAATACCACTGAAATAGAGAAAGAAACACGTTCGTCAGCTTTGGAAAGCCTTACACTTCACTGAAATGTAGTACTACACTTTATAACACAGTTGAGAGACAATGTTCCCGAGCTGCCTCAGTTCATAACGGTGTGTAGGAAGTTGTTTGATAAAGTGGGCAAAGCTTATACTTGGACCAGAAGGCAGAATATAGGAAACTACATGAAAACATGGATAATTCAGAGAAAATGACTGGAAACAGATGAGAACTTGTTTAGAACAGCTCAAAGAGATTCTCCATTCAGTTCTTATTATAGTAAATTTAGCTAAGATCCGGGAAATCCTTAATTCGAGTTAAGATCACATGAAACACCGTATGAATCCTATATTCTTTACTTGAAGGAGACTAGAGTGGTAAATGTGTGTTATACAAAGCAGAATACCACTGAAATAGAGAAAGAAACACGTTCGTCAGCTTAGGAAAGCCTTACACTTCACTGAAATGTAATACTACACTCTATAACACAGTTGAGAGACAATGTTCCCGAGCTGCCTCAGTTCATAACAGTGTGTAGGAAGTTGTTTGATAAAGTGGGAAAAGCTTATACTTGGACCAGAAGGCAGAATATAGGAAACTACATGAAAACATGGATAATTCAGAGAAAATGACTGTAAACAGATGAGAACTTGTTTAGAACAGCTCAAAGAGATTCTCCAGTCAGTTCTTAGCGTAGTAAAGGTAGCTAAGATCCGGGAAATCCTTAATTCGAGTTAAGATCACATGAAACACTGTATGAATCCTATATTCTTTACTTGAAGGAGACTAGAGTGGTAAATGTGTGTTATACAAGGCAGAATACCACTGAAATAGAGAAAGAAACACGTTCGGCAGCTTTGGAAAGCCTTACACTTCACTGAAATGTAATACTACACTCTATAACACAGTTGAGAGACAATGTTCCCGAGCTGCCTCAGTTCATAACAGTGTGTAGTAAGTTGTTTGATAAAGTGGGCAAAGCTTATACTTGGACCAGAAGGCAGAATATAGGAAACTACATGAAAACATGGATAATTCAGAGAAAATGACTGTAAACAGATGAGAACTTGTTTAGAACAGCTCAAAGAGATTCTCCAATCAGTTCTTAGTGTAGTAAAGGTAGCTAAGATCCAGGAAATCCTTAATTCGAGTTAAGATGACATGAAACACTGTATGAATCCTATATTCTTTACTTAAAGGAGAATAGAGTGGTAAATGTGTGTTATACAAGGCAGAATGCCATTGAAATAGAGAAAGAAACACATTCGACATCTTTGGAAAGCATTACACTTCACTGAAATGTAGTACTACACTCGAGAGACAATGTTCCCGAGCTGCCTCACTTCATAACAGTGTGTAGGAAGTTGTTTGATAAAGTGGGCAAAGCTTATACTTGGACCAGAAGGCTGAATATAGGAAACTACATGAAAACATGGATAATTCAGAGAAAATGACTGTAAACAGATGAGAACTTGTTTAGAACAGCTCAAAGAGATTCTCCAGTCAGTTCTTAGCGTAGTAAAGGTAGCTAAGATCCGGGAAATCCTTAATTCGAGTTAAGATCACATGAAACACTGTATGAATCCTATATTCTTTACTTGAAGGAGACTAGAGTGGTAAATGTGTGTTATACAAGGCAGGATACCACTGAAATAGAGAAAGAAACACGTTCGGCAGCTTTGGAAAGCCTTACACTTCACTGAAATGTAATACTACACTCTATAACACAGTTGAGAGACAATGTTCCCTAGCTGCCTCAGTTCATAACAGTGTGTAGGAAGTTGTTTGATAAAGTGGGCAAAGCTTATACTTGGACCAGAAGGCAGAATATAGGAAACTACATGAAAACATGGATAATTCAGAGAAAATGACTGTAAACTGATGAGAACTTGTTTAGAACAGCTCAAAGAGATTCTCCAAGTCAGTTCTTAGTGTAGAAAAGGTAGCTGAGATCCGGGAAATCCTTAATTCAAGTTAAGATCACATGAAACACTGTATGAATCCTATATTCTTTACTTGAAGGAGACTAGAGTGGTAAATGTGTGTTATACAAGGCAGAATACCACTGAAATAGAGAAAGAAACACGTTCGGCAGCTTTGGAAAGCCTTACACTTCACTGAAATGTAATACTACACTTTATAACACAGTTGAGAGACAATGTTCCCGAGCTGCCTCAGTTCATAACGGTGTGTAGGAAGTTGTTTGATAAAGTGGGCAAAGCTTATACTTGGACCAGAAGGCAGAATATAGGAAACTACATGAAAACATGGATAATTCAGAGAAAATGACTGGAAACAGATGAGAACTTGTTTAGAACAGCTCAAAGAGATTCTCCATTCAGTTCTTATTATAGTAAATTTAGCTAAGATCCGGGAAATCCTTAATTCGAGTTAAGATCACATGAAACACCGTATGAATCCTATATTCTTTACTTGAAGGAGACTAGAGTGGTAAATGTGTGTTATACAAAGCAGAATACCACTGAAATAGAGAAAGAAACACGTTCGTCAGCTTAGGAAAGCCTTACACTTCACTGAAATGTAATACTACACTCTATAACACAGTTGAGAGACAATGTTCCCGAGCTGCCTCAGTTCATAACAGTGTGTAGGAAGTTGTTTGATAAAGTGGGAAAAGCTTATACTTGGACCAGAAGGCAGAATATAGGAAACTACATGAAAACATGGATAATTCAGAGAAAATGACTGTAAACAGATGAGAACTTGTTTAGAACAGCTCAAAGAGATTCTCCAGTCAGTTCTTAGCGTAGTAAAGGTAGCTAAGATCCGGGAAATCCTTAATTCGAGTTAAGATCACATGAAACACTGTATGAATCCTATATTCTTTACTTGAAGGAGACTAGAGTGGTAAATGTGTGTTATACAAGGCAGAATACCACTGAAATAGAGAAAGAAACACGTTCGGCAGCTTTGGAAAGCCTTACACTTCACTGAAATGTAATACTACACTCTATAACACAGTTGAGAGACAATGTTCCCGAGCTGCCTCAGTTCATAACAGTGTGTAGTAAGTTGTTTGATAAAGTGGGCAAAGCTTATACTTGGACCAGAAGGCAGAATATAGGAAACTACATGAAAACATGGATAATTCAGAGAAAATGACTGTAAACAGATGAGAACTTGTTTAGAACAGCTCAAAGAGATTCTCCAATCAGTTCTTAGTGTAGTAAAGGTAGCTAAGATCCAGGAAATCCTTAATTCGAGTTAAGATGACATGAAACACTGTATGAATCCTATATTCTTTACTTAAAGGAGAATAGAGTGGTAAATGTGTGTTATACAAGGCAGAATGCCATTGAAATAGAGAAAGAAACACATTCGACATCTTTGGAAAGCATTACACTTCACTGAAATGTAGTACTACACTCGAGAGACAATGTTCCCGAGCTGCCTCACTTCATAACAGTGTGTAGGAAGTTGTTTGATAAAGTGGGCAAAGCTTATACTTGGACCAGAAGGCTGAATATAGGAAACTACATGAAAACATGGATAATTCAGAGAAAATGACTGTAAACAGATGAGAACTTGTTTAGAACAGCTCAAAGAGATTCTCCAGTCAGTTCTTAGCGTAGTAAAGGTAGCTAAGATCCGGGAAATCCTTAATTCGAGTTAAGATCACATGAAACACTGTATGAATCCTATATTCTTTACTTGAAGGAGACTAGAGTGGTAAATGTGTGTTATACAAGGCAGGATACCACTGAAATAGAGAAAGAAACACGTTCGGCAGCTTTGGAAAGCCTTACACTTCACTGAAATGTAATACTACACTCTATAACACAGTTGAGAGACAATGTTCCCTAGCTGCCTCAGTTCATAACAGTGTGTAGGAAGTTGTTTGATAAAGTGGGCAAAGCTTATACTTGGACCAGAAGGCAGAATATAGGAAACTACATGAAAACATGGATAATTCAGAGAAAATGACTGTAAACTGATGAGAACTTGTTTAGAACAGCTCAAAGAGATTCTCCAAGTCAGTTCTTAGTGTAGAAAAGGTAGCTGAGATCCGGGAAATCCTTAATTCAAGTTAAGATCACATGAAACACTGTATGAATCCTATATTCTTTACTTAAAGGAGACTGGAGTGGTAAATGTGTGTTATACAAGGCAGAATACCACTGAAATAGAGAAAGAAACACGTTCGGCAGCTTTGGAAAGCCTTACACTTCACTGAAATGTAATACTACACTCTATAACACAGTTGAGAGACAATGTTCCCGAGCTGCCTCAATTCATAACAGTGTGCAGGAAGTTGTTTGATAAAGTGGGCAAAGCTTATACTTGGACCAGAAGGCAGAATATAGGAAACTACATGAAAACATGGATAATTCAGAGAAAATGACTGTAAACAGATGAGAACTTGTTTAGAACAGCTCAAAGAGATTCTCCAATCAGTTCTTAGTGTAATAAAGGTAGCTAAGATCCGGAAAATCCTTAATTCGAGTTAAGATGACATGAAACACTGTATGAATCCTATATTCTTTACTTAAAGGAGAATAGAGTGGTAAATGTGTGTTATACAAGGCAGAATGCCATTGAAATAGAGAAAGAAACACATTCGACATCTTTGGAAAGCATTACACTTCACTGAAATGTAGTACTACACTCGAGAGACAATGTTCCCGAGCTGCCTCACTTCATAACAGTGTGTAGGAAGTTGTTTGATAAAGTGGGCAAAGCTTATACTTGGACCAGAAGGCTGAATATAGGAAACTACATGAAAACATGGATAATTCAGAGAAAATGACTGTAAACAGATGAGAACTTGTTTAGAACAGCTCAAAGAGATTCTCCAGTCAGTTCTTAGCGTAGTAAAGGTAGCTAAGATCCGGGAAATCCTTAATTCGAGTTAAGATCACATGAAACACTGTATGAATCCTATATTCTTTACTTGAAGGAGACTAGAGTGGTAAATGTGTGTTATACAAGGCAGGATACCACTGAAATAGAGAAAGAAACACGTTCGGCAGCTTTGGAAAGCCTTACACTTCACTGAAATGTAATACTACACTCTATAACACAGTTGAGAGACAATGTTCCCTAGCTGCCTCAGTTCATAACAGTGTGTAGGAAGTTGTTTGATAAAGTGGGCAAAGCTTATACTTGGACCAGAAGGCAGAATATAGGAAACTACATGAAAACATGGATAATTCAGAGAAAATGACTGTAAACTGATGAGAACTTGTTTAGAACAGCTCAAAGAGATTCTCCAAGTCAGTTCTTAGTGTAGAAAAGGTAGCTGAGATCCGGGAAATCCTTAATTCAAGTTAAGATCACATGAAACACTGTATGAATCCTATATTCTTTACTTAAAGGAGACTGGAGTGGTAAATGTGTGTTATACAAGGCAGAATACCACTGAAATAGAGAAAGAAACACGTTCGGCAGCTTTGGAAAGCCTTACACTTCACTGAAATGTAATACTACACTCTATAACACAGTTGAGAGACAATGTTCCCGAGCTGCCTCAATTCATAACAGTGTGCAGGAAGTTGTTTGATAAAGTGGGCAAAGCTTATACTTGGACCAGAAGGCAGAATATAGGAAACTACATGAAAACATGGATAATTCAGAGAAAATGACTGTAAACAGATGAGAACTTGTTTAGAACAGCTCAAAGAGATTCTCCAATCAGTTCTTAGTGTAATAAAGGTAGCTAAGATCCGGAAAATCCTTAATTCGAGTTAAGATGACATGAAACACTGTATGAATCCTATATTCTTTACTTAAAGGAGAATAGAGTGGTAAATGTGTGTTATACAAGGCAGAATGCCATTGAAATAGAGAAAGAAACACATTCGACATCTTTGGAAAGCATTACACTTCACTGAAATGTAGTACTACACTCGAGAGACAATGTTCCCGAGCTGCCTCACTTCATAACAGTGTGTAGGAAGTTGTTTGATAAAGTGGGCAAAGCTTATACTTGGACCAGAAGGCTGAATATAGGAAACTACATGAAAACATGGATAATTCAGAGAAAATGACTGTAAACAGATGAGAACTTGTTTAGAACAGCTCAAAGAGATTCTCCAGTCAGTTCTTAGCGTAGTAAAGGTAGCTAAGATCCGGGAAATCCTTAATTCGAGTTAAGATCACATGAAACACTGTATGAATCCTATATTCTTTACTTGAAGGAGACTAGAGTGGTAAATGTGTGTTATACAAGGCAGGATACCACTGAAATAGAGAAAGAAACACGTTCGGCAGCTTTGGAAAGCCTTACACTTCACTGAAATGTAATACTACACTCTATAACACAGTTGAGAGACAATGTTCCCTAGCTGCCTCAGTTCATAACAGTGTGTAGGAAGTTGTTTGATAAAGTGGGCAAAGCTTATACTTGGACCAGAAGGCAGAATATAGGAAACTACATGAAAACATGGATAATTCAGAGAAAATGACTGTAAACTGATGAGAACTTGTTTAGAACAGCTCAAAGAGATTCTCCAAGTCAGTTCTTAGTGTAGAAAAGGTAGCTGAGATCCGGGAAATCCTTAATTCAAGTTAAGATCACATGAAACACTGTATGAATCCTATATTCTTTACTTAAAGGAGACTGGAGTGGTAAATGTGTGTTATACAAGGCAGAATACCACTGAAATAGAGAAAGAAACACGTTCGGCAGCTTTGGAAAGCCTTACACTTCACTGAAATGTAATACTACACTCTATAACACAGTTGAGAGACAATGTTCCCGAGCTGCCTCAATTCATAACAGTG
This sequence comes from Pipistrellus hanaki, assembly GCF_964339955.1. Taxonomy (NCBI): domain Eukaryota; kingdom Metazoa; phylum Chordata; class Mammalia; order Chiroptera; family Vespertilionidae; genus Pipistrellus; species Pipistrellus hanaki. The sequence continues at coordinate 2,361,728 of NC_140511.1, forward strand.
TGCAGGAAGTTGTTTGATAAAGTGGGCAAAGCTTATACTTGGACCAGAAGGCAGAATATAGGAAACTACATGAAAACATGGATAATTCAGAGAAAATGACTGTAAACAGATGAGAACTTGTTTAGAACAGCTCAAAGAGATTCTCCAATCAGTTCTTAGTGTAATAAAGGTAGCTAAGATCCGGAAAATCCTTAATTCGAGTTAAGATGACATGAAACACTGTATGAATCCTATATTCTTTACTTAAAGGAGAATAGAGTGGTAAATGTGTGTTATACAAGGCAGAATGCCATTGAAATAGAGAAAGAAACACATTCGACATCTTTGGAAAGCATTACACTTCACTGAAATGTAGTACTACACTCGAGAGACAATGTTCCCGAGCTGCCTCACTTCATAACAGTGTGTAGGAAGTTGTTTGATAAAGTGGGCAAAGCTTATACTTGGACCAGAAGGCTGAATATAGGAAACTACATGAAAACATGGATAATTCAGAGAAAATGACTGTAAACAGATGAGAACTTGTTTAGAACAGCTCAAAGAGATTCTCCAGTCAGTTCTTAGCGTAGTAAAGGTAGCTAAGATCCGGGAAATCCTTAATTCGAGTTAAGATCACATGAAACACTGTATGAATCCTATATTCTTTACTTGAAGGAGACTAGAGTGGTAAATGTGTGTTATACAAGGCAGGATACCACTGAAATAGAGAAAGAAACACGTTCGGCAGCTTTGGAAAGCCTTACACTTCACTGAAATGTAATACTACACTCTATAACACAGTTGAGAGACAATGTTCCCTAGCTGCCTCAGTTCATAACAGTGTGTAGGAAGTTGTTTGATAAAGTGGGCAAAGCTTATACTTGGACCAGAAGGCAGAATATAGGAAACTACATGAAAACATGGATAATTCAGAGAAAATGACTGTAAACTGATGAGAACTTGTTTAGAACAGCTCAAAGAGATTCTCCAAGTCAGTTCTTAGTGTAGAAAAGGTAGCTGAGATCCGGGAAATCCTTAATTCAAGTTAAGATCACATGAAACACTGTATGAATCCTATATTCTTTACTTAAAGGAGACTGGAGTGGTAAATGTGTGTTATACAAGGCAGAATACCACTGAAATAGAGAAAGAAACACGTTCGGCAGCTTTGGAAAGCCTTACACTTCACTGAAATGTAATACTACACTCTATAACACAGTTGAGAGACAATGTTCCCGAGCTGCCTCAATTCATAACAGTGTGCAGGAAGTTGTTTGATAAAGTGGGCAAAGCTTATACTTGGACCAGAAGGCAGAATATAGGAAACTACATGAAAACATGGATAATTCAGAGAAAATGACTGTAAACAGATGAGAACTTGTTTAGAACAGCTCAAAGAGATTCTCCAATCAGTTCTTAGTGTAATAAAGGTAGCTAAGATCCGGAAAATCCTTAATTCGAGTTAAGATGACATGAAACACTGTATGAATCCTATATTCTTTACTTAAGGGAGAATAGAGTGGTAAATGTGTGTTATACAGGGCAGAATGCCATTGAAATAGAGAAAGAAACACATTCGACATATTTGGAAAGCATTACACTTCACTGAAATGTAGTTCTACACTCTATAACACAGTTGAGAGACAATGTTCCCGAGCTGCCTCAGTTCATAACAGTGTGTAGGAAGTTGTTTGATAAAGTGGGCAAAGCTTATACTTGGACCAGAAGGCAGAATATAGGAAACTACATGAAAACATGGATAATTCAGAGAAAATGACTGTAAACAGATGAGAACTTGTTTAGAACAGCTCAAAGAGATTCTCCATTCAGTTCTTATTGTAGTAAATGTAGCTAAGATCCGGGAAATCCTTAATTCGAGTTAAGATCACATGAAACACTGTATGAATCCTATATTCTTTACTTAAAGGAGACTAGAGTGCTAAATGTGTGTTATACAAGGTAGAATACCATTGAAATAGAGAATTAAACACGATTGGCAGCTTTGGAAAGCCTTACACTTCACTGAAATGTAGTACTACACTCTATAACACAGTTGAGAGACAATGTTCCCGAGCTGCCTCAGTTCATAACAGTGTGTAGGAAGTTGTTTGATAAAGTGGGCAAAGATTATACTTGGACCAGAAGGCAGAATATAGGAAACTAAGTGAAAACATGGATAATTCAGAGAAAATGACTGTAAAAAGATGAGAACTTGTTTAGAACAGCTCAAAGAGATTCTCCAAGTCAGTTCTTAGCGTAGTAAAGGTAGCTAAGATCCGGGAAATCATTAATTCGAGTTAAGATCACATGAAACACTGTATGAATCCTATATTCCTTACTTAAAGGAGACTAGAGTGGTAAATGCGTGTTATACAAGGCAGAATACCATTGAAATAGAGAAAGAAACACGTTCGGCAGCTTTGGAAAGACTTACACTTCACTGAAATGTAGTACTACACACTATAACACAGTTGAGAGACAATGTTCCCGAGCTGCCTCAGTTCATAACAGTGTGTAGGAAGTTGTTTGATAAAGTGGGCAAAGCTTATACTAGGACCAGAAGGCAGAATATAGGAAACTACATGAAAACATGGATAATTCAGAGAAAATGACTGGAAACAGATGAGAGATTGTTTAGAACAGCTGAAAGAGATTCTCCAAATCAGTTCTTAGTGTAGAAAAGGTAGCTAAGATCCGGGAAATCCTTAATTCAAGTTAAGATGACTTGAAACACTGTATGAATCCTATATTCTTTACTAAAAGGAGACTGGAGTGGTAAATGTGTGTTTTACAAGGCAGAATACCATTGAAATAGAGAAAGAAACTCGTTCGGCAGCTTTGGAAAGCCTTACACTTCACTGAAATATAGTACTACACTCTGTAACACAGTTGAGAGACAATGTTCCCGAGCTGCCTCAGTTCATAACAGTGTGTAGGAAGTTGTTTGATAAAGTGGGCAAAGCTTATACTTGGACCAGAAGGCAGAATATAGGAAACTACATGAAAACATGGATAATTCAGAGAAAATGACTGTAAACATATGAGAACTTGTTTAGAACAGCTCTAAGAGATTCTCCGGTGAGTTCTCAGCATAGTAAAGGTAGCTAAGATCCGGGAAATCCTTAATTCGAGTTAAGATGACATAAAACACTGTATGAATCCTATATTCTTTACTTAAAGGAGACTAGAGTGCTAAATGTGTGTTATACAAGGCAGAATACCATCGAAATAGAGAAAGAAACATGTTTGGCAGCTTTGGAAACCCTTACACTTCACTGAAATGTAATACTACACTCTATAACACAGTTGAGAGACAATGTTCCTGAGCTGCCTCAGTTCATAACAGTGTGTAGGAAGTTGTTTGATAAAGTGGGCAAAGCTTATACTTGGACCAGAAGGCAGAATATAGGAAACTACATGAAAACATGGATAATTCAGAGAAAATGACTGTAAACAGATGAGAACTTGTTTAGAACAGCTCAAAGAGATTCTCCAGTCAGTTCTTAGCGTAGTAAAGGTAGCTAAGATCCGGGAAATCCTTAATTCGAGTTAAGATCACATGAAACACTGTATGAATCCTATATTCTTTACTTGAAGGAGACTAGAGTGGTAAATGTGTGTTATACAAGGCAGAATACCACTGAAATAGAGAAAGAAACATGTTCGGCAGCTTTGGAAAGCCTTACACTTCACTGAAATGTAATACTACACTCTATAACACAGTTGAGAGACAATGTTCCCGAGCTGCCTCAGTTCATAACAGTGTGTAGGAAGTTGTTTGATAAAGTGGGCAAAGCTTATACTTGGACCAGAAGGCAGAATATAGGAAACTACATGAAAACATGGATAACTCAGAGAAAATGACTGTAAACAGATGAGAACTTGTTTAGAACAGCTCAAAGAGATTCTCCAATCAGTTCTTAGTGTAGTAAAGGTAGCTAAGATCCAGGAAATCCTTAATTCGAGTTAAGATGACATGAAACACTGTATGAATCCTATATTCTTTACTTAAAGGAGAATAGAGTGGTAAATGTGTGTTATACAAGGCAGAATGCCATTGAAATAGAGAAAGAAACACATTCGACATCTTTGGAAAGCATTACACTTCACTGAAATGTAGTACTACACTCTATAACACAGTTGAGAGACAATGTTCCCGAGCTGCCTCAGTTCATAACAGTGTGTAGGAAGTTGTTTGATAAAGTGGGCAAAGCTTATACTTGGACCAGAAGGCAGAATATAGGAAACTACATGAAAACATGGATAATTCAGAGAAAATGACTGGAAACAGATGAGAGATTGTTTAGAACAGCTGAAAGAGATTCTCCAAATCAGTTCTTAGTGTAGAAAAGGTAGCTAAGATCCGGGAAATCCTTAATTCAAGTTAAGATGACTTGAAACACTGTATGAATCCTATATTCTTTACTAAAAAAAGACTGGAGTGGTAAATGTGTGTTTTACAAGGTAGAATACCATTGAAATAGAGAAAGAAACTCGTTCGGCAGCTTTGGAAAGCCTTACACTTCACTGAAATATAGTACTACACTCTGTAACACAGTTGAGAGACAATGTTCCCGAGCTGCCTCAGTTCATAACAGTGTGTAGGAAGTTGTTTGATAAAGTAGGCAAAGCTTATACTTGGACCAGAAGGCAGAATATAGGAAACTACATGAAAACATGGATAATTCAGAGAAAATGACTGTAAACATATGAGAACTAGTTTAGAACAGCTCTAAGAGATTCTCCGGTCAGTTCTCAGCATAGTAAAGGTAGCTAAGATCCGGGAAATCCTTAATTCGAGTTAAGATGACATAAAACACTGTATGAATCCTATATTCTTTACTTAAAGGAGACTAGAGTGCTAAATGTGTGTTATACAAGGCAGAATACCATCGAAATAGAGAAAGAAACATGTTCGGCAGCTTTGGAAAGCCTTACACTTCACTGAAATGTAATACTACACTCTATAACACAGTTGAGAGACAATGTTCCTGAGCTGCCTCAGTTCATAACAGTGTGTAGGAAGTTGTTTGATAAAGTGGGCAAAGCTTATACTTGGACCAGAAGGCAGAATATAGGAAACTACATGAAAACATGGATAATTCAGAGAAAATGACTGTAAACAGATGAGAACTTGTTTAGAACAGCTCAAAGAGATTCTCCAGTCAGTTCTTAGCGTAGTAAAGGTAGCTAAGATCCGGGAAATCCTTAATTCGAGTTAAGATCACATGAAACACTGTATGAATCCTATATTCTTTACTTGAAGGAGACTAGAGTGGTAAATGTGTGTTATACAAGGCAGAATACCACTGAAATAGAGAAGGAAACACGTTCGGCAGCTTTGGAAAGCCTTACACTTCACTGAAATGTAATACTACACTCTATAACACAGTTGAGAGACAATGTTCCCGAGCTGCCTCAGTTCATAACAGTGTGTAGGAAGTTGTTTGATAAAGTGGGCAAAGCTTATACTTGGACCAGAAGGCAGAATATAGGAAACTACATGAAAACATGGATAATTCAGAGAAAATGACTGTAAACAGATGGGAACTTGTTTAGAACAGCTCAAAGAGATTCTCCAATCAGTTCTTAGTGTAGTAAAGGTAGCTAAGATCCAGGAAATCCTTAATTCGAGTTAAGATGACATGAAACACGGTATAAATCCTATATTCTTTACTTAAGGGAGAATAGAGTGGTAAATGTGTGTTATACAGGGCAGAATGCCATTGAAATAGAGAAAGAAACGCATTCGACATATTTGGAAAGCATTACACTTCACTGAAATGTAGTACTACACTCTATAACACAGTTGAGAGACAATGTTCCCGAGCTGCCTCAGTTCATAACAGTGTGTAGGAAGTTGTTTGATAAAGTGGGCAAAGCTTATACTTGGACCAGAAGGCAGAATATAGGAAACTACATGAAAACATGCATAATTCAGAGAAAATGACTGTAAACAGATGAGAACTTGTTTAGAACAGCTCAAAGAGATTCTCCATTCAGTTCTTATTGTAGTAAATGTAGCTAAGATGTGGGAAATCCTTAATTCAAGTTAAGATCACATGAAACACTGTATGAATCCTATATTCTTTACTTAAAGGAGACTGGAGTGGTAAATGTGTGTTATACAAGGCAGAATACCACTGAAATAGAGAAAGAAACACGTTCAGCAGCTTTGGAAAGCCTTACACTTCACTGAAATGTAATACTACACTCTATAACACAGTTGAGAGACAATGTTCCCGAGCTGCCTCACTTCATAACAGTGTGTAGGAAGTTGTTTGATAAAGTGGGCAAAGCTTATACTTGGACCAGAAGGCAGAATATAGGAAACTACATGAAAACATGGATAATTCAGAGAAAATGACTGGAAACAGATGAGAGATTGTTTAGAACAGCTGAAAGAGATTCTCCAAATCAGTTCTTAGTGTAGAAAATGTAGCTAAGATCCGGGAAATCCTTAATTCGAGTTAAGATGACATAAAACACTGTATGAATCCTATATTCTTTACTTAAAGGAGACTAGAGTGGTAAATGTGTGTTATACAAGGCAGAATACCATCGAAATAGGGAAAGAAACATGTTCGGCAGCTTTGGAAAGCCTTACACTTCACTGAAATGTAATACTACACTCTATAACACAGTTGAGAGACAATGTTCCTGAGCTGCCTCAGTTCATAACAGTGTGTAGGAAGTTGTTTGATAAAGTGGGCAAAGCTTATACTTGGACCAGAAGGCAGAATATAGGAAACTACATGAAAACATGGATAATTCAGAGAAAATGACTGTAAACAGATGAGAACTTGTTTAGAAAAGCTCAAAGAGATTCTCCAGTTAGTTCTTAGCGTAGTAAAGGTAGCTAAGATTCGGGAAATCCTTAATTCGTGTTAAGATCACATGAAACACTGTATGAATCCTATATTCTTTACTTGAAGGAGACTAGAGTGGTAAATGTGTGTTATACAAGGCAGAATACCATTGAAATAGAGAAAGAAACACGTTCGGCAGCTTTGGAAAGCCTTACACTTCACTGAAATGTAGTACTACACTCTATAACACAGTTGAGAGACAAGGTTCCCGAGCTGCCTCAGTTCATAACGGTGTGTAGGAAGTTGTTTGATAAAGTGGGCAAAGCTTATACTTGGACCAGAAGGCAGAATATAGGAAACTACATGAAAACATGGATAATTCAGAGAAAATGACTGTAAACAGATGAGAACTTGTTTAGAACAGCTCAAAGAGATTCTCCATTCAGTTCTTATTGTAGTAAAGGTAGCTAAGATCCGGGAAATCATTAATTCGAGTTAAGATCACATGAAACACTGTATGAATCCTATATTCCTTACTTAAAGGAGACTAGAGTGGTAAATTTGTGTTATACAAGGCAGAATACCATTGAAATAGAGAAAGAAACACGTTCGGCAGCTTTGGAAAGCCTTACACTTCACTGAAATGTAGTACTACACACTATAACACAGTTGAGAGACAATGTTCCCGAGCTGCCTCAGTTCATAACAGTGTGTAGGAAGTTGTTTGATAAAGTGGGCAAAGCTTATACTAGGACCAGAAGGCAGAATATAGGAAACTACATGAAAACATGGATAATTCAGAGAAAATGACAGGAAACAGATGAGAACTTGTTTAGAACACTGAAAGAGATTCTCCAAATCAGTTCTTAGTGTAGAAAAGGTAGCTAAGATCCGGGAAATCCTTAATTCAAGTTAAGATGACTTGAAACACTCTATGAATCCTATATTCTTTACTTAAAGGAGACTAGAGTCGTAAATGTGTGTTATACAAGGCAGAATACCATTGAAATAGAGAAAGAAACACGTTCAGCAGCTTTGGAAAGCCTTACACTTCACTGAAATGTAGTACTACACTCTATAACACAGTTGAGAGACAATGTTCCCGAGCTGCCTCAGTTCATAACAGTGTGTAGGAAGTTGTTTGATAAAGTGGGCAAAGCTTATACTTGGACCAGAAGGCAGAATATAGGAAACTACATGAAAACATGGATAATTCAGAGAAAATGACTGGAAACAGATGAGAGATTGTTTAGAACAGCTGAAAGAGATTCTCCAAATCAGTTCTTAGTGTAGAAAATGTAGCTAAGATCCGGGAAATCCTTAATTCGAGTTAAGATGACATAAAACACTGTATGAATCCTATATTCTTTACTTAAAGGAGACTAGAGTGGTAAATGTGTGTTATACAAGGCAGAATACCATCGAAAAAGAGAAAGAAACATGTTCGGCAGCTTTGGAAAGCCTTATACTTCACTGAAATGTAATACTACACTCTATAACACAGTTGAGAGACAATGTTCCTGAGCTGCCTCAGTTCATAACAGTGTGTAGGAAGTTGTTTGATAAAGTGGGCAAAGCTTATTCTTGGACCAGAAGGCAGAATATAGGAAACTACATGAAAACATGGATAATTCAGAGAAAATGACTGTAAACAGATGAGAACTTGTTTAGAACAGCTCAAAGAGATTCTCCAGTCAGTTCTTAGGTACCTAAGGCAGAATACCAGCTCAAAGAGATTCTCCAGTCAGTTCTTAGGTAGCTAAGGCAGAATACCATTGAAATAGAGAAAGAAACACGTTCGGCAGCTTTGGAAAGCCTTACACTTCACTGAAATGTAGTACTACACTCTATAACACAGTTGAGAGACAAGGTTCCCGAGCTGCCTCAGTTCATAACAGTGTGTAGGAAGTTGTTTGATAAAGTGGGCAAAGCTTATACTAGGACCAGAAGGCAGAATATAGGAAACTACATGAAAACATGGATAATTCAGAAAAAATGACTGTAAACAGATGAGAACTTGTTCAGAACAGCTCAAAGAGATTCTCCAATCAGTTCTTAGTGTAGAAAAGGTAGCTAAGATCCGGGAAATCCTTAATTCAAGTTAAGATGACTTGAAACACTGTATGAATCCTATATTCTTTACTTAAAGGAGACTAGAGTGGTAAATGTGTGTTATACAAGGCAGAATACCATCGAAAAAGAGAAAGAAACATGTTCGGCAGCTTTGGAAAGCCTTATACTTCACTGAAATGTAATACTACACTCTATAACACAGTTGAGAGACAATGTTCCTGAGCTGCCTCAGTTCATAACAGTGTGTAGGAAGTTGTTTGATAAAGTGGGCAAAGCTTATTCTTGGACCAGAAGGCAGAATATAGGAAACTACATGAAAACATGGATAATTCAGAGAAAATGACTGTAAACAGATGAGAACTTGTTTAGAAAAGCTCAAAGAGATTCTCCAGTTAGTTCTTAGCGTAGTAAAGGTAGCTAAGATTCGGGAAATCCTTAATTCGAGTTAAGATCACATGAAACACTGTATGAATCCTATATTCTTTACTTGAAGGAGACTAGAGTGGTAAATGTGTGTTATACAAGGCAGAATACCATTGAAATAGAGAAAGAAACACGTTCGGCAGCTTGGAAAGCCTTACACTTCACTGAAATGTAGTACTACACTCTATAACACAGTTGAGAGACAAGGTTCCCGAGCTGCCTCAGTTCATAACGGTGTGTAGGAAGTTGTTTGATAAAGTGGGCAAAGCTTATACTTGGACCAGAAGGCAGAATATAGGAAACTACATGAAAACATGCATAATTCAGAGAAAATAACTGTAAACAGATGAGAACTTGTTTAGAACAGCTCAAAGAGATTCTCCATTCAGTTCTTATTGTAGTAAATGTAGCTAAGATCCGGGAAATCTTAATTCGAGTTAAGATCACATGAAACACTGTATGAATCCTATATTCTTTACTTAAAGGAGACTAGAGTGCTAAATGTGTGTTATACAAGGTAGAATACCATTGAAATAGAGAATTAAACACGTTTGGCAGCTTTGGAAAGCCTTACACTTCACTGAAATGTAGTACTACACTCTATAACACAGTTGAGAGACAATGTTCCCGAGCTGCCTCAGTTCATAACAGTGTGTAGGAAGTTGTTTAATAAAGTGGGCAAAGCTTATACTTGGACCAGAAAGCAGAATATAGGAAACTAAATGAAAACATGGATAATTCAGAGAAAATGACTGTAAACAGATGAGAACTTGTTTAGAACAGCTCAAAGAGATTCTCCAAGTCAGTTCTTAGCGTAGTAAAGGTAGCTAAGATCCGGGAAATCATTAATTCGAGTTAAGATCACATGAAACACTGTATGAATCCTATATTCCTTACTTAAAGGAGACTAGAGTGGTAAATGTGTGTTATACAAGGCAGAATACCATTGAAATAGAGAAAGAAACACGTTCGGCAGCTTTGGAAAGCCTTACACTTCACTGAAATGTAGTACTACACACTATAACACAGTTGAGAGACAATGTTCCCGAGCTGCCTCAGTTCATAACAGTGTGTAGGAAGTTGTTTGATAAAGTGGGCAAAGCTTATACTAGGACCAGAAGGCAGAATATAGGAAACTACATGAAAACATGGATAATTCAGAGAAAATGACAGGAAACAGATGAGAACTTGTTTAGAACACTGAAAGAGATTCTCCAAATCAGTTCTTAGTGTAGAAAAGGTAGCTAAGATCCGGGAAATCCTTAATTCAAGTTAAGATGACTTGAAACACTCTATGAATCCTATATTCTTTACTTAAAGGAGACTAGAGTCGTAAATGTGTGTTATACAAGGCAGAATACCATTGAAATAGAGAAAGAAACACGTTCAGCAGCTTTGGAAAGCCTTACACTTCACTGAAATGTAGTACTACACTCTATAACACAGTTGAGAGACAATGTTCCCGAGCTGCCTCAGTTCATAACAGTGTGTAGGAAGTTGTTTGATAAAGTGGGCAAAGCTTATACTTGGACCAGAAGGCAGAATATAGGAAACTACATGAAAACATGGATAATTCAGAGAAAATGACTGGAAACAGATGAGAGATTGTTTAGAACAGCTGAAAGAGATTCTCCAAATCAGTTCTTAGTGTAGAAAATGTAGCTAAGATCCGGGAAATCCTTAATTCAAGTTAAGATGACTTGAAACACTCTATGAATCCTATATTCTTTACTTAAAGGAGACTAGAGTCGTAAATGTGTGTTATACAAGGCAGAATACCATTGAAATAGAGAAAGAAACACGTTCAGCAGCTTTGGAAAGCCTTACACTTCACTGAAATGTAGTACTACACTCTATAACACAGTTGAGAGACAATGTTCCCGAGCTGCCTCAGTTCATAACAGTGTGTAGGAAGTTGTTTGATAAAGTGGGCAAAGCTTATACTTGGACCAGAAGGCAGAATATAGGAAACTAAATGAAAACATGGATAATTCAGAGAAAATGACTGTAAACAGATGAGAACTTGTTTAGAACAGCTCAAAGAGATTCTCCAAGTCAGTTCTTAGCGTAGTAAAGGTAGCTAAGATCCGGGAAATCATTAATTCGAGTTAAGATCACATGAAACACTGTATGAATCCTATATTCCTTACTTAAAGGAGACTAGAGTGGTAAATGTGTGTTATACAAGGCAGAATACCATTGAAATAGAGAAAGAAACACGTTCGGCAGCTTTGGAAAGCCTTACACTTCACTGAAATGTAGTACTACACACTATAACACAGTTGAGAGACAATGTTCCCGAGCTGCCTCAGTTCATAACAGTGTGTAGGAAGTTGTTTGATAAAGTGGGCAAAGCTTATACTAGGACCAGAAGGCAGAATATAGGAAACTACATGAAAACATGGATAATTCAGAGAAAATGACAGGAAACAGATGAGAACTTGTTTAGAACACTGAAAGAGATTCTCCAAATCAGTTCTTAGTGTAGAAAAGGTAGCTAAGATCCGGGAAATCCTTAATTCAAGTTAAGATGACTTGAAACACTCTATGAATCCTATATTCTTTACTTAAAGGAGACTAGAGTCGTAAATGTGTGTTATACAAGGCAGAATACCATTGAAATAGAGAAAGAAACACGTTCAGCAGCTTTGGAAAGCCTTACACTTCACTGAAATGTAGTACTACACTCTATAACACAGTTGAGAGACAATGTTCCCGAGCTGCCTCAGTTCATAACAGTGTGTAGGAAGTTGTTTGATAAAGTGGGCAAAGCTTATACTTGGACCAGAAGGCAGAATATAGGAAACTACATGAAAACATGGATAATTCAGAGAAAATGACTGGAAACAGATGAGAGATTGTTTAGAACAGCTGAAAGAGATTCTCCAAATCAGTTCTCAGTGTAGAAAATGTAGCTAAGATCCGGGAAATCCTTAATTCGAGTTAAGATGACATAAAACACTGTATGAATCCTATATTCTTTACTTAAAGGAGACTAGAGTGGTAAATGTGTGTTATACAAGGCAGAATACCATCGAAATAGAGAAAGAAACATGTTCCGCAGCTTTGGAAAGCCTTACACTTCACTGAAATGTAATACTACACTCTATAACACAGTTGAGAGACAATGTTCCTGAGCTGCCTCAGTTCATAACAGTGTGTAGGAAGTTGTTTGATAAAGTGGGCAAAGCTTATACTTGGACCAGAAGGCAGAATATAGGAAACTACATGAAAACATGGATAATTCAGAGAAAATGAGTGTAAACAGATGAGAACTTGTTTAGAAAAGCTCAAAGAGATTCTCCAGTTAGTTCTTAGCGTAGTAAAGGTAGCTAAGATTCGGGAAATCCTTAATTCGAGTTAAGATCACATGAAACACTGTATGAATCCTATATTCTTTACTTGAAGGAGACTAGAGTGGTAAATGTGTGTTATACCAGGCAGAATACCATTGAAATAGAGAAAGAAACACGTTCGGCAGCTTTGGAAAGCCTTACACTTCACTGAAAAGTAGTACTACACTCTATAACACAGTTGAGACACAAGGTTCCCGAGCTGCCTCAGTTCATAACGGTGTGTAGGAAGTTGTTTGATAAAGTGGGCAAAGCTTATACTTGGACCAGAAGGCAGAATATAGGAAACTACATGAAAACATGGATAATTCAGAGAAAATGACTATAACCAGATGAGAACTTGTTTAGAACAGCTCAAAGAGATTCTCCAAGTCAGTTCTTAGCGTAGTAAAGGTAGCTAAGATCCGGGAAATCATTAATTCGAGTTAAGATCACATGAAACACTGTATGAATCCTATATTCCTTACTTAAAGGAGACTAGAGTGGTAAATGGGTGTTATACAAGGCAGAATACCATCGAAATAGAGAAAGAAACATGTTCGGCAGCTTTGGAAAGCCTTACACTTCACTGAAATATAGTACTACACTCTGTAACACAGTTGAGAGACAATGTTCCCGAGCTGACTCAGTTCATAACAGTGTGTAGGAAGTTGTTTGATAAAGTGGGCAAAGCTTATACTTGGACCAGAAGGCAGAATATAGGAAACTACATGAAAACATGGATAATTCAGAGAAAATGACTGTAAACAGATGAGAACTTGTTTAGAACAGCTCAAAGAGATTCTCCAGTCAGTTCTTAGCGTAGTAAAGGTAGCTAAGATCCGGGAAATCCTTAATTCGAGTTAAGATCACATGAAACACTGTATGAATCCTATATTCTTTACTTGAAGGAGACTAGAGTGGTAAATGTGTGTTATACAAGGCAGAATACCACTGAAATAGAGAAAGAAACACGTTCGGCAGCTTTGGAAAGCCTTACACTTCACTGAAATGTAATACTACACTCTATAACACAGTTGAGAGACAATGTTCCCGAGCTGCCTCAGTTCATAACAGTGTGTAGGAAGTTGTTTGATAAAGTGGGCAAAGCTTATACTTGGACCAGAAGGCAGAATATAGGAAACTACATGAAAACATGGATAATTCAGAGAAAATGACTGTAAACAGATGAGAACTTGTTTAGAACAGCTCAAAGAGATTCTCCAGTCAGTTCTTAGGTACCTAAGGCAGAATACCAGCTCAAAGAGATTCTCCAGTCAGTTCTTAGGTAGCTAAGGCAGAATACCATTGAAATAGAGAAAGAAACACGTTCGGCAGCTTTGGAAAGCCTTACACTTCACTGAAATGTAGTACTACACTCTATAACACAGTTGAGAGACAAGGTTCCCGAGCTGCCTCAGTTCATAACAGTGTGTAGGAAGTTGTTTGATAAAGTGGGCAAAGCTTATACTAGGACCAGAAGGCAGAATATAGGAAACTACATGAAAACATGGATAATTCAGAGAAAATGACTGTAAACAGATGAGAACTTGTTCAGAACAGCTCAAAGAGATTCTCCAATCAGTTCTTAGTGTAGAAAAGGTAGCTAAGATCCGGGAAATCCTTAATTCAAGTTAAGATGACTTGAAACACTGTATGAATCCTATATTCTTTACTTAAAGGAGACTGGAGTGGTAAATGTGTGTTTTACAAGGCAGAATACCATTGAAATAGAGAAAGAAACATGTTCGGCAGCTTTGGAAAGCCTTACACTTCACTGAAATATAGTACTACACTCTGTAACACAGTAGAGAGACAATGTTCCCGAGCTGCCTCAGTTCATAACAGTGTGTAGGAAGTTGTTTGATAAAGTGGGCAAAGCTTATACTTGGACCAGAAGGCAGAATATAGGAAACTACATGAAAACATGGATAATTCAGAGAAAATGACTGGAAACAGATGAGAACTTGTTTAGAACAGCTCAAAGAGATTCTCCAGTCAGTTCTTAGCGTAGTAAAAGTAGCTAAGATCCGGGAAATCATTAATTCTAGTTAAGATGACATGAAACACTCTATGAATCCTATATTCTTTACTTAAAGGAGACTAGAGTGGTAAATGTGTGTTATACAAGGCAGAATACCGTTGAAATAGAGAAAGAAACACGTTAGGCAGCTTTGGAAAGCCTTACACTTCACTGAAACGTAGTACTACACTCTATAACACAGTTGAGAGACAATGTTCCCGAGTTGCCTCAGTTCATAACAGTGTGTAGGAAGTTGTTTGATAAAGTGGGCAAAGCTTATACTTGGACCAGAAGGCAGAATATAGGAAACTACATGAAAACATGGATAATTCAGAGAAAATGACTATAAACAGATGAGAACTTGTTTAGAACAGCTCAAAGAGATTCTCCAAGTCAGTTCTTAGCGTAGTAAAGGTAGCTAAGATCCGGGAAATCCTTAATTCGAGTTAAGATCACATGAAACACTGTATGAATCCTATATTCTTTACTTGAAGGAGACTAGAGTGGTAAATGTGTGTTATACAAGGCAGAATACCACTGAAATAGAGAAAGAAACACGTTCGGCAGCTTTGGAAAGCCTTACACTTCACTGAAATGTAATACTACACTCTATAACACAGTTGAGAGACAATGTTCCCGAGCTGCCTCAGTTCATAACAGTGTGTAGGAAGTTGTTTGATAAAGTGGGCAAAGCTTATACTTGGACCAGAAGGCAGAATATAGGAAACTACATGAAAACATGGATAATTCAGAGAAAATGACTTTAAACACATGAGAACTTGTTTAGAACAGCTCAAAGAGATTCTCCAATCAGTTCTTAGTGTAGTAAAGGTAGCTAAGATCCAGGAAATCCTTAATTCGAGTTAAGATGACATGAAACACTGTATGAATCCTATATTCTTTACTTAAAGGAGAATAGAGTGGTAAATGTGTGTTATACAAGGCAGAATGCCATTGAAATAGAGAAAGAAAGACATTCGACATCTTTGGAAAGCATTACACTTCACTGAAATGTAGTACTACACTCTATAACACAGTTGAGAGACAATGTTCCCGAGCTGCCTCACTTCATAACAGTGTGTAGGAAGTTGTTTGATAAAGTGGGCAAAGCTTATACTTGGACCAGAAGTCTGAATATAGGAAACTACATGAAAACATGGATAATTCAGAGAAAATGACTGTAAACAGATGAGAACTTGTTTAGAACAGCTCAAAGAGATTCTCCAAGTCAGTTCTTAGTGTAGAAAAGGTAGCTGAGATCCGGGAAATCCTTAATTCAAGTTAAGATCACATGAAACACTGTATGAATCCTATATTCTTTACTTAAAGGAGACTGGAGTGGTAAATGTGTGTTATACAAGGCAGAATACCACTGAAATATAGAAAGAAACACGTTCGGCAGCTTTGGAAAGCCTTACACTTCACTGAAATGTAATACTACACTCTATAACACAGTTGAGAGACAATGTTCCCGAGCTGCCTCAATTCATAACAGTGTGTAGGAAGTTGTTTGATAAAGTGGGCAAAGCTTATACTTGGACCAGAAGGCAGAATATAGGAAACTACATGAAAACATGGATAATTCAGAGAAAATGACTGTAAAAAGATGAGAACTTGTTTAGAACAGCTCAAAGAGATTCTCCAATCAGTTCTTAGTGTAGTAAAGGTAGCTAAGATCTGGGAAATCCTTAATTCGAGTTAAGATCACATGAAACACTGTATGAATCCTATATTCTTTACTTAAGGGAGAATAGAGTGGTAAATGTGTGTTATACAAGGCAGAATGCCATTGAAATAGAGAAAGAAACGCATTCGACATATTTGGAAAGCATTACACTTCACTAAAATGTAGTACTACACTCTATAACACAGTTGAGAGACAAGGTTCCCGAGCTGCCTCAGTTCATAACAGTGTGTAGCAAGTTGTTTGATAAAGTGGGCAAAGCTTATACTTGGACCAGAAGGCAGAATATAGGAAACTACATGAAAACATGGATAATTCAGAGAAAATGACTGTAAACAGATGAGAACTTGTTTAGAAAAGCTCAAAGAGATTCTCCAGTTAGTTCTTAGCGTAGTAAAGGTAGCTAAGATTCGGGAAATCCTTAATTCGAGTTAAGATCACATGAAACACTGTATGAATCCTATATTCTTTACTTGAAGGAGACTAGAGTGGTAAATGTGTGTTATACAAGGCAGAATACCATTGAAATAGAGAAAGAAACACGTTCGGCAGGTTTGGAAAGCCTTTCACTTCACTGAAATGTAGTACTACACTCTATAACACAGTTGAGAGACAAGGTTCCCGAGCTGCCTCAGTTCATAACGGTGTGTAGGAAGTTGTTTGATAAAGTGGGCAAAGCTTATACTTGGACCAGAAGGCAGAATATAGGAAACTACATGAAAACATGCATAATTCAGAGAAAATGACTGTAAACAGATGAGAACTTGTTTAGAACAGCTCAAAGAGATTTTCCATTCAGTTCTTATTGTAGTAAATGTAGCTAAGATCCGGGAAATCTTAATTCGAGTTAAGATCACATGAAACACTGTATGAATCCTATATTCTTTACTTAAAGGAGACTAGAGTGCTAAATGTGTGTTATACAAGGTAGAATACCATTGAAATAGAGAATTAAACACGTTTGGCAGCTTTGGAAAGCCTTACACTTCACTGAAATGTAGTACTACACTCTATAACACAGTTGAGAGAAAATGTTCCCGAGCTGCCTCAGTTCATAACAGTGTGTAGGAAGTTGTTTGATAAAGTGGGCAAAGCTTATACTTGGACCAGAAGGCAGAATATAGGAAACTAAATGAAAACATGGATAATTCAGAGAAAATGACTGTAAACAGATGAGAACTTATTTAGAACAGCTCAAAGAGATTCTCCAAGTCAGTTCTTAGCGTAGTAAAGGTAGCTAAGATCCGGGAAATCATTAATTCGAGTTAAGATCACATGAAACACTGTATGAATCCTATATTCCTTACTTAAAGGAGACTAGAGTGGTAAATATGTGTTATACAAGGCAGAATACCATTGAAATAGAGAAAGAAACACGTTCGGCAGCTTTGGAAAGCCTTACACTTCACTGAAATGTAGTACTACACACTATAACACAGTTGAGAGACAATGTTCCCGAGCTGCCTCAGTTCATAACAGTGTGTAGGAAGTTGTTTGATAAAGTGGGCAAAGCTTATACTAGGACCAGAAGGCAGAATATAGGAAACTACATGAAAACATGGATAATTCAGAGAAAATGACAGGAAACAGATGAGAACTTGTTTAGAACACTGAAAGAGATCCTCCAAATCAGTTCTTAGGGTACAAAAGGTAGCTAAGATCCGGGAAATCCTTAATTCAAGTTAAGATGACTTGAAACACTCTATGAATCCTATATTCTTTACTTAAAGGAGACTAGAGTCGTAAATGTGTGTTATACAAGGCAGAATACCATTGAAATAGAGAAAGAAACACGTTCAGCAGCTTTGGAAAGCCTTACACTTCACTGAAATATAGTACTACACTCTATAACACAGTTGAGAGACAATGTTCCCGAGCTGACTCAGTTCATAACAGTGTGTAGGAAGTTGTTTGATAAAGTGGGCAAAGCTTATACTTGGACCAGAAGGCAGAATATAGGAAACTAAATGAAAACATGGATAATTCAGAGAAAATGACTGTAAACAGATGAGAACTTGTTTAGAAAAGCTCAAAGAGATTCTCCAGTTAGTTCTTCGCGTAGTAAAGGTAGCTAAGATTCGGGAAATCCTTAATTCGAGTTAAGATCACATGAAACACTGTATGAATCCTATATTCTTTACTTGAAGGAGACTAGAGTGGTAAATGTGTGTTATACAAGGCAGAATACCACTGAAATAGAGAAAGAAACACGTTCGGCAGCTTTGGAAAGCCTTACACTTCACTGAAATGTAATACTACACTCTATAACACAGTTGAGAGACAATGTTCCCGAGCTGCCTCAGTTCATAACAGTGTGTAGGAAGTTGTTTGATAAAGTGGGCAAAGCTTATACTTGGACCAGAAGGCAGAATATAGGAAACTACATGAAAACATGGATAATTCAGAGAAAATGACTGTAAACAGATGAGAACTTGTTTAGAACAGCTCAAAAAGATTCTCCAGTCAGTTCTTAGGTACCTAAGGCAGAATACCAGCTCAAAGAGATTCTCCAGTCAGTTCTTAGGTAGCTAAGGCAGAATACCATTGAAATAGAGAAAGAAACACGTTCGGCAGCTTTGGAAAGCCTTACACTTCACTGAAATGTAGTACTACACACTATAACACAGTTGAGAGACAATGTTCCCGAGCTGCCTCAGTTCATAACAGTGTGTAGGAAGTTGTTTGATAAAGTGGGCAAAGCTTATACTAGGACCAGAAGGCAGAATATAGGAAACTATATGAAAACATGGATAATTCAGAGAAAATGACAGGAAACAGATGAGAACTTGTTTAGAACACTGAAAGAGATTCTCCAAATCAGTTCTTAGTGTAGAAAAGGTAGCTAAGATCCGGGAAATCCTTAATTCAAGTTAAGATGACTTGAAACACTCTATGAATCCTATATTCTTAAAGGAGACTAGAGTCGTAAATGTGTGTTATACAAGGCAGAATACCATTGAAATAGAGAAAGAAACACGTTCAGCAGCTTTGGAAAGCCTTACACTTCACTGAAATGTAGTACTACACTCTATAACACAGTTGAGAGACAATGTTCCCGAGCTGACTCAGTTCATAACAGTGTGTAGGAAGTTGTTTGATAAAGTGGGCAAAGCTTATACTTGGACCAGAAGGCAGAATATAGGAAACTACATGAAAACATGGATAATTCAGAGAAAATGACTGTAAACAGATGAGAACTTGTTTAGAACAGCTCAAAGAGATTCTCCAAGTCAGTTCTTAGCGTAGGAAAGGTAGCTAAGATTCGGGAAATCCTTAATTCGAGTTAAGATCACATGAAACACTGTATGAATCCTATATTCTTTACTTGAAGGAGACTAGAGTGGTAAATGTGTGTTATACAAGGCAGAATACCACTGAAATAGAGAAAGAAACACTTTCGGCAGCTTTGGAAAGCCTTACACTTCACTGAAATGTAATACTACACTCTATAACACAGTTGAGAGACAATGTTCCCGAGCTGCCTCAGTTCATAACAGTGTGTAGGAAGTTGTTTGATAAAGTGGGCAAAGCTTATACTTGGACCAGAAGGCAGAATATAGGAAACTACATGAAAACATGGATAATTCAGAGAAAATGACTGTAAACAGATGAGAACTTGTTTAGAACAGCTCAAAGAGATTCTCCAGTCAGTTCTTAGGTACCTAAGGCAGAATACCAGCTCAAAGAGATTCTCCAGTCAGTTCTTAGGTAGCTAAGGCAGAATACCATTGAAATAGAGAAAGAAACACGTTCGGCAGCTTTGGAAAGCCTTACACTTCACTGAAATGTAGTACTACACTCTATAACACAGTTGAGAGACAAGGTTCCCGAGCTGCCTCAGTTCATAACAGTGTGTAGGAAGTTGTTTGATAAAGTGGGCAAAGCTTATACTAGGACCAGAAGGCAGAATATAGGAAACTACATGAAAACATGGATAATTCAGAGAAAATGACTGTAAACAGATGAGAACTTGTTCAGAACAGCTCAAAGAGATTCTCCAATCAGTTCTTAGTGTAGAAAAGGTAGCTAAGATCCGGGAAATCCTTAATTCAAGTTAAGATGACTTGAAACACTGTATGAATCCTATATTCTTTACTTAAAGGAGACTGGAGTGGTAAATGTGTGTTTTACAAGGCAGAATACCATTGAAATAGAGAAAGAAACACGTTCAGCAGCTTTGGAAAGCCTTACACTTCACTGAAATATAGTACTACACTCTGTAACACAGTAGAGAGACAATGTTCCCGAGCTGCCTCAGTTCATAACAGTGTGAAGGAAGTTGTTTGATAAAGTGGGCAAAGCTTATACTTGGACCAGAAGGCAGAATATAGGAAACTACATGAAAACATGGATAATTCAGTGAAAATGACTGGAAACAGATGAGAACTTGTTTAGAACAGCTCAAAGAGATTCTCCAGTCAGTTCTTAGCGTAGTAAAAGTAGCTAAGATCCGGGAAATCATTAATTCTAGTTAAGATGACATGAAACACTCTATGAATCCTATATTCTTTACTTAAAGGAGACTAGAGTGGTAAATGTGTGTTATACAAGGCAGAATACCGTTGAAATAGAGAAAGAAACACGTTAGGCAGCTTTGGAAAGCCTTACACTTCACTGAAACGTAGTACTACACTCTATAACACAGTTGAGAGACAATGTTCCCGAGTTGCCTCAGTTCATAACAGTGTGTAGGAAGTTGTTTGATAAAGTGGGCAAAGCTTATACTTGGACCAGAAGGCAGAATATAGGAAACTACATGAAAACATGGATAATTCAGAGAAAATGACTATAAACAGATGAGAACTTGTTTAGAACAGCTCAAAGAGATTCTCCAAGTCAGTTCTTAGCGTAGTAAAGGTAGCTAAGATCCGGGAAATCATTAATTCGAGTTAAGATCACATGAAACACTGTATGAATCCTATATTCCTTACTTAAAGCAGACTAGAGTGGTAAATGGGTGTTATACAAGACAGAATACCATTGAAATAGAGAAAGAAACACTTTCGGCAGCTTTGGAAAGCCTTACACTTCACTGAAATATAGTACTACACTCTGTAACACAGTTGAGAGACAATGTTCCCGAGCTGACTCAGTTCATAACAGTGTGTAGGAAGTTGTTTGATAAAGTGGGCAAAGCTTATACTTGGACCAGAAGGCAGAATATAGGAAACTACATGAAAACATGGATAATTCAGAGGAAATGACTGTAAACAGATGAGAACTTGTTTAGAACAGCTCAAAGAGATTCTCCAGTCAGTTCTTAGCGTAGTAAAGGTAGCTAAGATCCGGGAAATCCTTAATTCGAGTTAAGATCACATGAAACACTGTATGAATCCTATATTCTTTACTTGAAGGAGACTAGAGTGGTAAATGTGTGTTATACAAGGCAGAATACCACTGAAATAGAGAAAGAAACACGTTCGGCAGCTTTGGAAAGCCTTACACTTCACTGAAATGTAATACTACACTCTATAACACAGTTGAGAGACAATGTTCCCGAGCTGCCTCAGTTCATAACAGTGTGTAGGAAGTTGTTTGATAAAGTGGGCAAAGCTTATACTTGGACCAGAAGGCAGAATATAGGAAACTACATGAAAACATGGATAATTCAGAGAAAATGACTTTAAACACATGAGAACTTGTTTAGAACAGCTCAAAGAGATTCTCCAATCAGTTCTTAGTGTAGTAAAGGTAGCTAAGATCCAGGAAATCCTTAATTCGAGTTAAGATGACATGAAACACTGTATGAATCCTATATTCTTTACTTAAAGGAGAATAGAGTGGTAAATGTGTGTTATACAAGGCAGAATGCCATTGAAATAGAGAAAGAAAGACATTCGACATCTTTGGAAAGCATTACACTTCACTGAAATGTAGTACTACACTCTATAACACAGTTGAGAGACAATGTTCCCGAGCTGCCTCACTTCATAACAGTGTGTAGGAAGTTGTTTGATAAAGTGGGCAAAGCTTATACTTGGACCAGAAGGCTGAATATAGGAAACTACATGAAAACATGGATAATTCAGAGAAAATGACTGTAAACAGATGAGAACTTGTTTAGAACAGCTCAAAGAGATTCTCCAAGTCAGTTCTTAGTGTAGAAAAGGTAGCTGAGATCCGGGAAATCCTTAATTCAAGTTAAGATCACATGAAACACTGTATGAATCCTATATTCTTTACTTAAAGGAGACTGGAGTGGTAAATGTGTGTTATACAAGGCAGAATACCACTGAAATAGAGAAAGAAACACGTTCGGCAGCTTTGGAAAGCCTTACACTTCACTGAAATGTAATACTACACTCTATAACACAGTTGAGAGACAATGTTCCCGAGCTGCCTCAATTCATAACAGTGTGTAGGAAGTTGTTTGATAAAGTGGGCAAAGCTTATACTTGGACCAGAAGGCAGAATATAGGAAACTACATGAAAACATGGATAATTCAGAGAAAATGACTGTAAAAAGATGAGAACTTGTTTAGAACAGCTCAAAGAGATTCTCCAATCAGTTCTTAGTGTAGTAAAGGTAGCTAAGATCCGGGAAATCCTTAATTCGAGTTAAGATGACATGAAACACTGTATGAATCCTATATTCTTTACTTAAGGGAGAATAGAGTGGTAAATGTGTGTTATACAAGGCAGAATGCCATTGAAATAGAGAAAGAAACGCATTCGACATATTTGGAAAGCATTACACTTCACTAAAATGTAGTACTACACTCTATAACACAGTTGAGAGACAAGGTTCCCGAGCTGCCTCAGTTCATAACAGTGTGTAGCAAGTTGTTTGATAAAGTGGGCAAAGCTTATACTTGGACCAGAAGGTAGAATATAGGAAACTACATGAAAACATGGATAATTCAGAGAAAATGACTGTAAACAGATGAGAACTAGTTTAGAACAGCTCAAAGAGATTCTCCAAGTCAGTTCTTAGCGTAGTAAAGGTAGCTAAGATCCGGGAAATCATTAATTCGAGTTAAGATCACATGAAACACTGTATGAATCCTATATTCCTTACTTAAAGGAGACTAGAGTGGTAAATGGGTGTTATACAAGGCAGAATACCATCGAAATAGAGAAAGAAACATGTTCGGCAGCTTTGGAAAGCCTTACACTTCACTGAAATATAGTACTACACTCTGTAACACAGTTGAGAGACAATGTTCCCGAGCTGACTCAGTTCATAACAGTGTGTAGGAAGTTGTTTGATAAAGTGGGCAAAGCTTATACTTGGACCAGAAGGCAGAATATAGGAAACTACATGAAAACATGGATAATTCAGAGAAAATGACTGTAAACAGATGAGAACTTGTTTAGAACAGCTCAAAGAGATTCTCCAGTCAGTTCTTAGCGTAGTAAAGGTAGCTAAGATCCGGGATATCCTTAATTCGAGTTAAGATCACATGAAACACTGTATGAATCCTATATTCTTTACTTGAAGGAGACTAGAGTGGTAAATGGGTGTTATACAAGGCAGAATACCACTGAAATAGAGAAAGAAACACTTTCGGCAGCTTTGGAAAGCCTTACACTTCACTGAAATGTAATACTACACTCTATAACACAGTTGAGAGACAATGTTCCCGAGCTGCCTCAGTTCATAACAGTGTGTAGGAAGTTGTTTGATAAAGTGGGCAAAGCTTATACTTGGACCAGAAGGCAGAATATAGGAAACTACATGAAAACATGGATAATTCAGAGAAAATGACTGTAAACAGATGAGAACTTGTTTAGAACAGCTCAAAGAGATTCTCCAGTCAGTTCTTAGGTACCTAAGGCAGAATACCAGCTCAAAGAGATTCTCCAGTCAGTTCTTAGGTAGCTAAGGCAGAATACCATTGAAATAGAGAAAGAAACACGTTCGGCAGCTTTGGAAAGCCTTACACTTCACTGAAATGTAGTACTACACTCTATAACACAGTTGAGAGACAAGGTTCCCGAGCTGCCTCAGTTCATAACAGTGTGTAGGAAGTTGTTTGATAAAGTGGGCAAAGCTTATACTAGGACCAGAAGGCAGAATATAGGAAACTACATGAAAACATGGATAATTCAGAGAAAATGACTGTAAACAGATGAGAACTTGTTCAGAACAGCTCAAAGAGATTCTCCAATCAGTTCTTAGTGTAGAAAAGGTAGCTAAGATCCGGGAAATCCTTAATTCAAGTTAAGATGACTTGAAACACTGTATGAATCCTATATTCTTTACTTAAAGGAGACTAGAGTGGTAAATGTGTGTTATACAAGGCAGAATACCGTTGAAATAGAGAAAGAAACACGTTAGGCAGCTTTGGAAAGCCTTACACTTCACTGAAACGTAGTACTACACTCTATAACACAGTTGAGAGACAATGTTCCCGAGTTGCCTCAGTTCATAACAGTGTGTAGGAAGTTGTTTGATAAAGTGGGCAAAGCTTATACTTGGACCAGAAGGCAGAATATAGGAAACTACATGAAAACATGGATAATTCAGAGAAAATGACTATAAACAGATGAGAACTTGTTTAGAACAGCTCAAAGAGATTCTGCAAGTCAGTTCTTAGCGTAGTAAAGGTAGCTAAGATCCGGGAAATCATTAATTCGAGTTAAGATCACATGAAACACTGTATGAATCCTATATTCCTTACTTAAAGGAGACTAGAGTGGTAAATGGGTGTTATACAAGACAGAATACCATTGAAATAGAGAAAGAAACACTTTCGGCAGCTTTGGAAAGCCTTACACTTCACTGAAATATAGTACTACACTCTGTAACACAGTTGAGAGACAATGTTCCCGAGCTGACTCAGTTCATAACAGTGTGTAGGAAGTTGTTTGATAAAGTGGGCAAAGCTTATACTTGGACCAGAAGGCAGAATATAGGAAACTACATGAAAACATGGATAATTCAGAGGAAATGACTGTAAACAGATGAGAACTTGTTTAGAACAGCTCAAAGAGATTCTCCAGTCAGTTCTTAGCGTAGTAAAGGTAGCTAAGATCCGGGAAATCCTTAATTCGAGTTAAGATCACATGAAACACTGTATGAATCCTATATTCTTTACTTGAAGGAGACTAGAGTGGTAAATGTGTGTTATACAAGGCAGAATACCACTGAAATAGAGAAAGAAACACGTTCGGCAGCTTTGGAAAGCCTTACACTTCACTGAAATGTAATACTACACTCTATAACACAGTGGAGAGACAATGTTCCCGAGCTGCCTCAGTTCATAACAGTGTGTAGGAAGTTGTTTGATAAAGTGGGCAAAGCTTATACTTGGACCAGAAGGCAGAATATAGGAAACTACATGAAAACATGGATAATTCAGAGAAAATGACTTTAAACACATGAGAACTTGTTTAGAACAGCTCAAAGAGATTCTCCAATCAGTTCTTAGTGTAGTAAAGGTAGCTAAGATCCAGGAAATCCTTAATTCGAGTTAAGATGACATGAAACACTGTATGAATCCTATATTCTTTACTTAAAGGAGAATAGAGTGGTAAATGTGTGTTATACAAGGCAGAATGCCATTGAAATAGAGAAAGAAAGACATTCGACATCTTTGGAAAGCATTACACTTCACTGAAATGTAGTACTACACTCTATAACACAGTTGAGAGACAATGTTCCCGAGCTGCCTCACTACATAACAGTGTGTAGGAAGTTGTTTGATAAAGTGGGCAAAGCTTATACTTGGACCAGAAGGCTGAATATAGGAAACTACATGAAAACATGGATAATTCAGAGAAAATGACTGTAAACAGATGAGAACTTGTTTAGAACAGCTCAAAGAGATTCTCCAAGTCAGTTCTTAGTGTAGAAAAGGTAGCTGAGATCCGGGAAATCCTTAATTCAAGTTAAGATCACATGAAACACTGTATGAATCCTATATTCTTTACTTAAAGGAGACTGGAGTGGTAAATGTGTGTTATACAAGGCAGAATACCACTGAAATAGAGAAAGAAACACGTTCGGCAGCTTTGGAAAGCCTTACACTTCACTGAAATGTAATACTACACTCTATAACACAGTTGAGAGACAATGTTCCCGAGCTGCCTCAATTCATAACAGTGTGTAGGAAGTTGTTTGATAAAGTGGGCAAAGCTTATACTTGGACCAGAAGGCAGAATATAGGAAACTACATGAAAACATGGATAATTCAGAGAAAATGACTGTAAAAAGATGAGAACTTGTTTAGAACAGCTCAAAGAGATTCTCCAATCAGTTCTTAGTGTAGTAAAGGTAGCTAAGATCCGGGAAATCCTTAATTCGAGTTAAGATGACATGAAACACTGTATGAATCCTATATTCTTTACTTAAGGGAGAATAGAGTGGTAAATGTGTGTTATACAAGGCAGAATGCCATTGAAATAGAGAAAGAAACGCATTCGACATATTTGGAAAGCATTACACTTCACTAAAATGTAGTACTAC
The DNA here is from genome assembly GCF_964339955.1 of Pipistrellus hanaki. NCBI lineage: Eukaryota > Metazoa > Chordata > Mammalia > Chiroptera > Vespertilionidae > Pipistrellus > Pipistrellus hanaki. Next base: position 2,388,462 of record NC_140511.1, read on the forward strand.
ACTCTATAACACAGTTGAGAGACAAGGTTCCCGAGCTGCCTCAGTTCATAACAGTGTGTAGCAAGTTGTTTGATAAAGTGGGCAAAGCTTATATTGGACCAGAAGGTAGAATATAGGAAACTACATGAAAACATGGATAATTCAGAGAAAATGACTGTAAACAGATGAGAACTTGTTTAGAACAGCTCAAAGAGATTCTCCAGTCAGTTCTTAGCGTAGTAAAGGTAGCTAAGATCCGGGATATCCTTAATTCGAGTTAAGATCACATGAAACACTGTATGAATCCTATATTCTTTACTTGAAGGAGACTAGAGTGGTAAATGGGTGTTATACAAGGCAGAATACCACTGAAATAGAGAACGAAACACTTTCGGCAGCTTTGGAAAGCCTTACACTTCACTGAAATGTAATACTACACTCTATAACACAGTTGAGAGACAATGTTCCCGAGCTGCCTCAGTTCATAACAGTGTGTAGGAAGTTGTTTGATAAAGTGGGCAAAGCTTATACTTGGACCAGAAGGCAGAATATAGGAAACTACATGAAAACATGGATAATTCAGAGAAAATGACTGTAAACAGATGAGAACTTGTTTAGAACAGCTCAAAGAGATTCTCCAGTCAGTTCTTAGGTACCTAAGGCAGAATACCAGCTCAAAGAGATTCTCCAGTCAGTTCTTAGGTAGCTAAGGCAGAATACCATTGAAATAGAGAAAGAAACACGTTCGGCAGCTTTGGAAAGCCTTACACTTCACTGAAATGTAGTACTACACTCTATAACACAGTTGAGAGACAAGGTTCCCGAGCTGCCTCAGTTCATAACAGTGTGTAGGAAGTTGTTTGATAAAGTGGGCAAAGCTTATACTAGGACCAGAAGGCAGAATATAGGAAACTACATGAAAACATGGATAATTCAGAGAAAATGACTGTAAACAGATGAGAACTTGTTCAGAACAGCTCAAAGAGATTCTCCAATCAGTTCTTAGTGTAGAAAAGGTAGCTAAGATCCGGGAAATCCTTAATTCAAGTTAAGATGACTTGAAACACTGTATGAATCCTATATTCTTTACTTAAAGGAGACTAGAGTGGTAAATGTGTGTTATACAAGGCAGAATACCGTTGAAATAGAGAAAGAAACACGTTAGGCAGCTTTGGAAAGCCTTACACTTCACTGAAACGTAGTACTACACTCTATAACACAGTTGAGAGACAATGTTCCCGAGTTGCCTCAGTTCATAACAGTGTGTAGGAAGTTGTTTGATAAAGTGGGCAAAGCTTATACTTGGACCAGAAGGCAGAATATAGGAAACTACATGAAAACATGGATAATTCAGAGAAAATGACTATAAACAGATGAGAACTTGTTTAGAACAGCTCAAAGAGATTCTGCAAGTCAGTTCTTAGCGTAGTAAAGGTAGCTAAGATCCGGGAAATCATTAATTCGAGTTAAGATCACATGAAACACTGTATGAATCCTATATTCCTTACTTAAAGGAGACTAGAGTGGTAAATGGGTGTTATACAAGACAGAATACCATTGAAATAGAGAAAGAAACACTTTCGGCAGCTTTGGAAAGCCTTACACTTCACTGAAATATAGTACTACACTCTGTAACACAGTTGAGAGACAATGTTCCCGAGCTGACTCAGTTCATAACAGTGTGTAGGAAGTTGTTTGATAAAGTGGGCAAAGCTTATACTTGGACCAGAAGGCAGAATATAGGAAACTACATGAAAACATGGATAATTCAGAGGAAATGACTGTAAACAGATGAGAACTTGTTTAGAACAGCTCAAAGAGATTCTCCAGTCAGTTCTTAGCGTAGTAAAGGTAGCTAAGATCCGGGAAATCCTTAATTCGAGTTAAGATCACATGAAACACTGTATGAATCCTATATTCTTTACTTGAAGGAGACTAGAGTGGTAAATGTGTGTTATACAAGGCAGAATACCACTGAAATAGAGAAAGAAACACGTTCGGCAGCTTTGGAAAGCCTTACACTTCACTGAAATGTAATACTACACTCTATAACACAGTGGAGAGACAATGTTCCCGAGCTGCCTCAGTTCATAACAGTGTGTAGGAAGTTGTTTGATAAAGTGGGCAAAGCTTATACTTGGACCAGAAGGCAGAATATAGGAAACTACATGAAAACATGGATAATTCAGAGAAAATGACTTTAAACACATGAGAACTTGTTTAGAACAGCTCAAAGAGATTCTCCAATCAGTTCTTAGTGTAGTAAAGGTAGCTAAGATCCAGGAAATCCTTAATTCGAGTTAAGATGACATGAAACACTGTATGAATCCTATATTCTTTACTTAAAGGAGAATAGAGTGGTAAATGTGTGTTATACAAGGCAGAATGCCATTGAAATAGAGAAAGAAAGACATTCGACATCTTTGGAAAGCATTACACTTCACTGAAATGTAGTACTACACTCTATAACACAGTTGAGAGACAATGTTCCCGAGCTGCCTCACTACATAACAGTGTGTAGGAAGTTGTTTGATAAAGTGGGCAAAGCTTATACTTGGACCAGAAGGCTGAATATAGGAAACTACATGAAAACATGGATAATTCAGAGAAAATGACTGTAAACAGATGAGAACTTGTTTAGAACAGCTCAAAGAGATTCTCCAAGTCAGTTCTTAGTGTAGAAAAGGTAGCTGAGATCCGGGAAATCCTTAATTCAAGTTAAGATCACATGAAACACTGTATGAATCCTATATTCTTTACTTAAAGGAGACTGGAGTGGTAAATGTGTGTTATACAAGGCAGAATACCACTGAAATAGAGAAAGAAACACGTTCGGCAGCTTTGGAAAGCCTTACACTTCACTGAAATGTAATACTACACTCTATAACACAGTTGAGAGACAATGTTCCCGAGCTGCCTCAATTCATAACAGTGTGTAGGAAGTTGTTTGATAAAGTGGGCAAAGCTTATACTTGGACCAGAAGGCAGAATATAGGAAACTACATGAAAACATGGATAATTCAGAGAAAATGACTGTAAAAAGATGAGAACTTGTTTAGAACAGCTCAAAGAGATTCTCCAATCAGTTCTTAGTGTAGTAAAGGTAGCTAAGATCCGGGAAATCCTTAATTCGAGTTAAGATGACATGAAACACTGTATGAATCCTATATTCTTTACTTAAGGGAGAATAGAGTGGTAAATGTGTGTTATACAAGGCAGAATGCCATTGAAATAGAGAAAGAAACGCATTCGACATATTTGGAAAGCATTACACTTCACTAAAATGTAGTACTACACTCTATAACACAGTTGAGAGACAAGGTTCCCGAGCTGCCTCAGTTCATAACAGTGTGTAGCAAGTTGTTTGATAAAGTGGGCAAAGCTTATATTGGACCAGAAGGTAGAATATAGGAAACTACATGAAAACATGGATAATTCAGAGAAAATGACTGTAAACAGATGAGAACTAGTTTAGAACAGCTCAAAGAGATTCTCCAAGTCAGTTCTTAGCGTAGTAAAGGTAGCTAAGATCCGGGAAATCATTAATTCGAGTTAAGATCACATGAAACACTGTATGAATCCTATATTCCTTACTTAAAGGAGACTAGAGTGGTAAATGGGTGTTATACAAGGCAGAATACCATCGAAATAGAGAAAGAAACATGTTCGGCAGCTTTGGAAAGCCTTACACTTCACTGAAATATAGTACTACACTCTGTAACACAGTTGAGAGACAATGTTCCCGAGCTGACTCAGTTCATAACAGTGTGTAGGAAGTTGTTTGATAAAGTGGGCAAAGCTTATACTTGGACCAGAAGGCAGAATATAGGAAACTACATGAAAACATGGATAATTCAGAGAAAATGACTGTAAACAGATGAGAACTTGTTTAGAACAGCTCAAAGAGATTCTCCAGTCAGTTCTTAGCGTAGTAAAGGTAGCTAAGATCCGGGAAATCCTTAATTCGAGTTAAGATCACATGAAACACTGTATGAATCCTATATTCTTTACTTGAAGGAGACTAGAGTGGTAAATGGGTGTTATACAAGGCAGAATACCACTGAAATAGAGAAAGAAACACTTTCGGCAGCTTTGGAAAGCCTTACACTTCACTGAAATGTAATACTACACTCTATAACACAGTTGAGAGACAATGTTCCCGAGCTGCCTCAGTTCATAACAGTGTGTAGGAAGTTGTTTGATAAAGTGGGCAAAGCTTATACTTGGACCAGAAGGCAGAATATAGGAAACTACATGAAAACATGGATAATTCAGAGAAAATGACTGTAAACAGATGAGAACTTGTTTGGAACAGCTCAAAGAGATTCTCCAGTCAGTTCTTAGGTACCTAAGGCAGAATACCAGCTCAAAGAGATTCTCCAGTCAGTTCTTAGGTAGCTAAGGCAGAATACCATTGAAATAGAGAAAGAAACACGTTCGGCAGCTTTGGAAAGCCTTACACTTCACTGAAATGTAGTACTACACTCTATAACACAGTTGAGAGACAAGGTTCCCGAGCTGCCTCAGTTCATAACAGTGTGTAGGAAGTTGTTTGATAAAGTGGGCAAAGCTTATACTAGGACCAGAAGGCAGAATATAGGAAACTACATGAAAACATGGATAATTCAGAGAAAATGACTGTAAACAGATGAGAACTTGTTCAGAACAGCTCAAAGAGATTCTCCAATCAGTTCTTAGTGTAGAAAAGGTAGCTAAGATCCGGGAAATCCTTAATTCAAGTTAAGATGACTTGAAACACTGTATGAATCCTATATTCTTTACTTAAAGGAGACTGGAGTGGTAAATGTGTGTTTTACAAGGCAGAATACCATTGAAATAGAGAAAGAAACACGTTCAGCAGCTTTGGAAAGCCTTACACTTCACTGAAATATAGTACTACACTCTGTAACACAGTAGAGAGACAATGTTCCCGAGCTGCCTCAGTTCATAACAGTGTGTAGGAAGTTGTTTGATAAAGTGGGCAAAGCTTATACTTGGACCAGAAGGCAGAATATAGGAAACTACATGAAAACATGGATAATTCAGTGAAAATGACTGGAAACAGATGAGAACTTGTTTAGAACAGCTCAAAGAGATTCTCCAGTCAGTTCTTAGCGTAGTAAAAGTAGCTAAGATCCGGGAAATCATTAATTCTAGTTAAGATGACATGAAACACTCTATGAATCCTATATTCTTTACTTAAAGGAGACTAGAGTGGTAAATGTGTGTTATACAAGGCAGAATACCATTGAAATAGAGAAAGAAACACGTTAGGCAGCTTTGGAAAGCCTTACACTTCACTGAAACGTAGTACTACACTCTATAACACAGTTGAGAGACAATGTTCCCGAGTTGCCTCAGTTCATAACAGTGTGTAGGAAGTTGTTTGATAAAGTGGGCAAAGCTTATACTTGGACCAGAAGGCAGAATATAGGAAACTACATGAAAACATGGATAATTCAGAGAAAATGACTATAAACAGATGAGAACTTGTTTAGAACAGCTCAAAGAGATTCTCCAAGTCAGTTCTTAGCGTAGTAAAGGTAGCTAAGATCCGGGAAATCATTAATTCGAGTTAAGATCACATGAAACACTGTATGAATCCTATATTCCTTACTTAAAGGAGACTAGAGTGGTAAATGGGTGTTATACAAGACAGAATACCATTGAAATAGAGAAAGAAACACTTTCGGCAGCTTTGGAAAGCCTTACACTTCACTGAAATATAGTACTACACTCTGTAACACAGTTGAGAGACAATGTTCCCGAGCTGACTCAGTTCATAACAGTGTGTAGGAAGTTGTTTGATAAAGTGGGCAAAGCTTATACTTGGACCAGAAGGCAGAATATAGGAAACTACATGAAAACATGGATAATTCAGAGAAAATGACTGTAAACAGATGAGAACTTGTTTAGAACAGCTCAAAGAGATTCTCCAAGTCAGTTCTTAGTGTAGAAAAGGTAGCTGAGATCCGGGAAATCCTTAATTCAAGTTAAGATCACATGAAACACTGTATGAATCCTATATTCTTTACTTAAAGGAGACTGGAGTGGTAAATGTGTGTTATACAAGGCAGAATACCACTGAAATAGAGAAAGAAACACGTTCGGCAGCTTTGGAAAGCCTTACACTTCACTGAAATGTAATACTACACTCTATAACACAGTTGAGAGACAATGTTCCCGAGCTGCCTCAATTCATAACAGTGTGTAGGAAGTTGTTTGATAAAGTGGGCAAAGCTTATACTTGGACCAGAAGGCAGAATATAGGAAACTACATGAAAACATGGATAATTCAGAGAAAATGACTGTAAAAAGATGAGAACTTGTTTAGAACAGCTCAAAGAGATTCTCCAATCAGTTCTTAGTGTAGTAAAGGTAGCTAAGATCCGGGAAATCCTTAATTCGAGTTAAGATGACATGAAACACTGTATGAATCCTATATTCTTTACTTAAGGGAGAATAGAGTGGTAAATGTGTGTTATACAAGGCAGAATGCCATTGAAATAGAGAAAGAAACGCATTCGACATATTTGGAAAGCATTACACTTCACTAAAATGTAGTACTACACTCTATAACACAGTTGAGAGACAAGGTTCCCGAGCTGCCTCAGTTCATAACAGTGTGTAGCAAGTTGTTTGATAAAGTGGGCAAAGCTTATACTTGGACCAGAAGGTAGAATATAGGAAACTACATGAAAACATGGATAATTCAGAGAAAATGACTGTAAACAGATGAGAACTAGTTTAGAACAGCTCAAAGAGATTCTCCAAGTCAGTTCTTAGCGTAGTAAAGGTAGCTAAGATCCGGGAAATCATTAATTCGAGTTAAGATCACATGAAACACTGTATGAATCCTATATTCCTTACTTAAAGGAGACTAGAGTGGTAAATGGGTGTTATACAAGGCAGAATACCATCGAAATAGAGAAAGAAACATGTTCGGCAGCTTTGGAAAGCCTTACACTTCACTGAAATATAGTACTACACTCTGTAACACAGTTGAGAGACAATGTTCCCGAGCTGACTCAGTTCATAACAGTGTGTAGGAAGTTGTTTGATAAAGTGGGCAAAGCTTATACTTGGACCAGAAGGCAGAATATAGGAAACTACATGAAAACATGGATAATTCAGAGAAAATGACTATAAACAGATGAGAACTTGTTTAGAACAGCTCAAAGAGATTCTCCAAGTCAGTTCTTAGCGTAGTAAAGGTAGCTAAGATCCGGGAAATCATTAATTCGAGTTAAGATCACATGAAACACTGTATGAATCCTATATTCCTTACTTAAAGGAGACTAGAGTGGTAAATGGGTGTTATACAAGACAGAATACCATTGAAATAGAGAAAGAAACACTTTCGGCAGCTTTGGAAAGCCTTACACTTCACTGAAATATAGTACTACACTCTGTAACACAGTTGAGAGACAATGTTCCCGAGCTGACTCAGTTCATAACAGTGTGTAGGAAGTTGTTTGATAAAGTGGGCAAAGCTTATACTTGGACCAGAAGGCAGAATATAGGAAACTACATGAAAACATGGATAATTCAGAGGAAATGACTGTAAACAGATGAGAACTTGTTTAGAACAGCTCAAAGAGATTCTCCAGTCAGTTCTTAGCGTAGTAAAGGTAGCTAAGATCCGGGAAATCCTTAATTCGAGTTAAGATCACATGAAACACTGTATGAATCCTATATTCTTTACTTGAAGGAGACTAGAGTGGTAAATGTGTGTTATACAAGGCAGAATACCACTGAAATAGAGAAAGAAACACGTTCGGCAGCTTTGGAAAGCCTTACACTTCACTGAAATGTAATACTACACTCTATAACACAGTTGAGAGACAATGTTCCCGAGCTGCCTCAGTTCATAACAGTGTGTAGGAAGTTGTTTGATAAAGTGGGCAAAGCTTATACTTGGACCAGAAGGCAGAATATAGGAAACTACATGAAAACATGGATAATTCAGAGAAAATGACTTTAAACACATGAGAACTTGTTTAGAACAGCTCAAAGAGATTCTCCAATCAGTTCTTAGTGTAGTAAAGGTAGCTAAGATCCAGGAAATCCTTAATTCGAGTTAAGATGACATGAAACACTGTATGAATCCTATATTCTTTACTTAAAGGAGAATAGAGTGGTAAATGTGTGTTATACAAGGCAGAATGCCATTGAAATAGAGAAAGAAAGACATTCGACATCTTTGGAAAGCATTACACTTCACTGAAATGTAGTACTACACTCTATAACACAGTTGAGAGACAATGTTCCCGAGCTGCCTCACTTCATAACAGTGTGTAGGAAGTTGTTTGATAAAGTGGGCAAAGCTTATACTTGGACCAGAAGGCTGAATATAGGAAACTACATGAAAACATGGATAATTCAGAGAAAATGACTGTAAACAGATGAGAACTTGTTTAGAACAGCTCAAAGAGATTCTCCAAGTCAGTTCTTAGTGTAGAAAAGGTAGCTGAGATCCGGGAAATCCTTAATTCAAGTTAAGATCACATGAAACACTGTATGAATCCTATATTCTTTACTTAAAGGAGACTGGAGTGGTAAATGTGTGTTATACAAGGCAGAATACCACTGAAATAGAGAAAGAAACACGTTCGGCAGCTTTGGAAAGCCTTACACTTCACTGAAATGTAATACTACACTCTATAACACAGTTGAGAGACAATGTTCCCGAGCTGCCTCAATTCATAACAGTGTGTAGGAAGTTGTTTGATAAAGTGGGCAAAGCTTATACTTGGACCAGAAGGCAGAATATAGGAAACTACATGAAAACATGGATAATTCAGAGAAAATGACTGTAAAAAGATGAGAACTTGTTTAGAACAGCTCAAAGAGATTCTCCAATCAGTTCTTAGTGTAGTAAAGGTAGCTAAGATCCGGGAAATCCTTAATTCGAGTTAAGATGACATGAAACACTGTATGAATCCTATATTCTTTACTTAAGGGAGAATAGAGTGGTAAATGTGTGTTATACAAGGCAGAATGCCATTGAAATAGAGAAAGAAACGCATTCGACATATTTGGAAAGCATTACACTTCACTAAAATGTAGTAATACACTCTATAACACAGTTGAGAGACAAGGTTCCCGAGCTGCCTCAGTTCATAACAGTGTGTAGCAAGTTGTTTGATAAAGTGGGCAAAGCTTATACTTGGACCAGAAGGTAGAATATAGGAAACTACATGAAAACATGGATAATTCAGAGAAAATGACTGTAAACAGATGAGAACTAGTTTAGAACAGCTCAAAGAGATTCTCCAAGTCAGTTCTTAGCGTAGTAAAGGTAGCTAAGATCCGGGAAATCATTAATTCGAGTTAAGATCACATGAAACACTGTATGAATCCTATATTCCTTACTTAAAGGAGACTAGAGTGGTAAATGGGTGTTATACAAGGCAGAATACCATCGAAATAGAGAAAGAAACATGTTCGGCAGCTTTGGAAAGCCTTACACTTCACTGAAATATAGTACTACACTCTGTAACACAGTTGAGAGACAATGTTCCCGAGCTGACTCAGTTCATAACAGTGTGTAGGAAGTTGTTTGATAAAGTGGGCAAAGCTTATACTTGGACCAGAAGGCAGAATATAGGAAACTACATGAAAACATGGATAATTCAGAGAAAATGACTGTAAACAGATGAGAACTTGTTTAGAACAGCTCAAAGAGATTCTCCAGTCAGTTCTTAGCGTAGTAAAGGTAGCTAAGATCCGGGAAATCCTTAATTCGAGTTAAGATCACATGAAACACTGTATGAATCCTATATTCTTTACTTGAAGGAGACTAGAGTGGTAAATGGGTGTTATACAAGGCAGAATACCACTGAAATAGAGAAAGAAACACTTTCGGCAGCTTTGGAAAGCCTTACACTTCACTGAAATGTAATACTACACTCTATAACACAGTTGAGAGACAATGTTCCCGAGCTGCCTCAGTTCATAACAGTGTGTAGGAAGTTGTTTGATAAAGTGGGCAAAGCTTATACTTGGACCAGAAGGCAGAATATAGGAAACTACATGAAAACATGGATAATTCAGAGAAAATGACTGTAAACAGATGAGAACTTGTTTAGAACAGCTCAAAGAGATTCTCCAGTCAGTTCTTAGGTACCTAAGGCAGAATACCAGCTCAAAGAGATTCTCCAGTCAGTTCTTAGGTAGCTAAGGCAGAATACCATTGAAATAGAGAAAGAAACACGTTCGGCAGCTTTGGAAAGCCTTACACTTCACTGAAATGTAGTACTACACTCTATAACACAGTTGAGAGACAAGGTTCCCGAGCTGCCTCAGTTCATAACAGTGTGTAGGAAGTTGTTTGATAAAGTGGGCAAAGCTTATACTAGGACCAGAAGGCAGAATATAGGAAACTACATGAAAACATGGATAATTCAGAGAAAATGACTGTAAACAGATGAGAACTTGTTCAGAACAGCTCAAAGAGATTCTCCAATCAGTTCTTAGTGTAGAAAAGGTAGCTAAGATCCGGGAAATCCTTAATTCAAGTTAAGATGACTTGAAACACTGTATGAATCCTATATTCTTTACTTAAAGGAGACTGGAGTGGTAAATGTGTGTTTTACAAGGCAGAATACCATTGAAATAGAGAAAGAAACACGTTCGGCAGCTTTGGAAAGCCTTACACTTCACTGAAATATAGTACTACACTCTGTAACACAGTAGAGAGACAATGTTCCCGAGCTGCCTCAGTTCATAACAGTGTGTAGGAAGTTGTTTGATAAAGTGGGCAAAGCTTATACTTGGACCAGAAGGCAGAATATAGGAAACTACATGAAAACATGGATAATTCAGTGAAAATGACTGGAAACAGATGAGAACTTGTTTAGAACAGCTCAAAGAGATTCTCCAGTCAGTTCTTAGCGTAGTAAAAGTAGCTAAGATCCGGGAAATCATTAATTCTAGTTAAGATGACATGAAACACTCTATGAATCCTATATTCTTTACTTAAAGGAGACTAGAGTGGTAAATGTGTGTTATACAAGGCAGAATACCGTTGAAATAGAGAAAGAAACACGTTAGGCAGCTTTGGAAAGCCTTACACTTCACTGAAACGTAGTACTACACTCTATAACACAGTTGAGAGACAATGTTCCCGAGTTGCCTCAGTTCATAACAGTGTGTAGGAAGTTGTTTGATAAAGTGGGCAAAGCTTATACTTGGACCAGAAGGCAGAATATAGGAAACTACATGAAAACATGGATAATTCAGAGAAAATGACTATAAACAGATGAGAACTTGTTTAGAACAGCTCAAAGAGATTCTCCAAGTCAGTTCTTAGCGTAGTAAAGGTAGCTAAGATCCGGGAAATCATTAATTCGAGTTAAGATCACATGAAACACTGTATGAATCCTATATTCCTTACTTAAAGGAGACTAGAGTGGTAAATGGGTGTTATACAAGGCAGAATACCATTGAAATAGAGAAAGAAACACTTTCGGCAGCTTTGGAAAGCCTTACACTTCACTGAAATATAGTACTACACTCTGTAACACAGTTGAGAGACAATGTTCCCGAGCTGACTCAGTTCATAACAGTGTGTAGGAAGTTGTTTGATAAAGTGGGCAAAGCTTATACTTGGACCAGAAGGCAGAATATAGGAAACTACATGAAAACATGGATAATTCAGAGGAAATGACTGTAAACAGATGAGAACTTGTTTAGAACAGCTCAAAGAGATTCTCCAGTCAGTTCTTAGCGTAGTAAAGGTAGCTAAGATCCGGGAAATCCTTAATTCGAGTTAAGATCACATGAAACACTGTATGAATCCTATATTCTTTACTTGAAGGAGACTAGAGTGGTAAATGTGTGTTATACAAGGCAGAATACCACTGAAATAGAGAAAGAAACACGTTCGGCAGCTTTGGAAAGCCTTACACTTCACTGAAATGTAATACTACACTCTATAACACAGTTGAGAGACAATGTTCCCGAGCTGCCTCAGTTCATAACAGTGTGTAGGAAGTTGTTTGATAAAGTGGGCAAAGCTTATACTTGGACCAGAAGGCAGAATATAGGAAACTACATGAAAACATGGATAATTCAGAGAAAATGACTTTAAACACATGAGAACTTGTTTAGAACAGCTCAAAGAGATTCTCCAATCAGTTCTTAGTGTAGTAAAGGTAGCTAAGATCCAGGAAATCCTTAATTCGAGTTAAGATGACATGAAACACTGTATGAATCCTATATTCTTTACTTAAAGGAGAATAGAGTGGTAAATGTGTGTTATACAAGGCAGAATGCCATTGAAATAGAGAAAGAAAGACATTCGACATCTTTGGAAAGCATTACACTTCACTGAAATGTAGTACTACACTCTATAACACAGTTGAGAGACAATGTTCCCGAGCTGCCTCACTTCATAACAGTGTGTAGGAAGTTGTTTGATAAAGTGGGCAAAGCTTATACTTGGAGCAGAAGGCTGAATATAGGAAACTACATGAAAACATGGATAATTCAGAGAAAATGACTGTAAACAGATGAGAACTTGTTTAGAACAGCTCAAAGAGATTCTCCAAGTCAGTTCTTAGTGTAGAAAAGGTAGCTAAGATCCGGGAAATCCTTAATTCGAGTTAAGATGACATGAAACACTGTATGAATCCTATATTCTTTACTTAAGGGAGAATAGAGTGGTAAATGTGTGTTATACAAGGCAGAATGCCATTGAAATAGAGAAAGAAACGCATTCGACATATTTGGAAAGCATTACACTTCACTAAAATGTAGTACTACACTCTATAACACAGTTGAGAGACAAGGTTCCCGAGCTGCCTCAGTTCATAACAGTGTGTAGCAAGTTGTTTGATAAAGTGGGCAAAGCTTATACTTGGACCAGAAGGCAGAATATAGGAAACTACATGAAAACATGGATAATTCAGAGAAAATGACTGTAAACAGATGAGAACTAGTTTAGAACAGCTCAAAGAGATTCTCCAAGTCAGTTCTTAGCGTAGTAAAGGTAGCTAAGATCCGGGAAATCATTAATTCGAGTTAAGATCACATGAAACACTGTATGAATCCTATATTCCTTACTTAAAGGAGACTAGAGTGGTAAATGGGTGTTATACAAGGCAGAATACCATCGAAATAGAGAAAGAAACATGTTCGGCAGCTTTGGAAAGCCTTACACTTCACTGAAATATAGTACTACACTCTGTAACACAGTTGAGAGACAATGTTCCCGAGCTGACTCAGTTCATAACAGTGTGTAGGAAGTTGTTTGATAAAGTGGGCAAAGCTTATACTTGGACCAGAAGGCAGAATATAGGAAACTACATGAAAACATGGATAATTCAGAGAAAATGACTGTAAACAGATGAGAACTTGTTTAGAACAGCTCAAAGAGATTCTCCAGTCAGTTCTTAGCGTAGTAAAGGTAGCTAAGATCCGGGAAATCCTTAATTCGAGTTAAGATCACATGAAACACTGTATGAATCCTATATTCTTTACTTGAAGGAGACTAGAGTGGTAAATGTGTGTTATACAAGGCAGAATACCACTGAAATAGAGAAAGAAACACTTTCGGCAGCTTTGGAAAGCCTTACACTTCACTGAAATGTAATACTACACTCTATAACACAGTTGAGAGACAATGTTCCCGAGCTGCCTCAGTTCATAACAGTGTGTAGGAAGTTGTTTGATAAAGTGGGCAAAGCTTATACTTGGACCAGAAGGCAGAATATAGGAAACTACATGAAAACATGGATAATTCAGAGAAAATGACTGTAAACAGATGAGAACTTGTTCAGAACAGCTCAAAGAGATTCTCCAATCAGTTCTTAGTGTAGAAATGGTAGCTAAGATCCGGGAAATCCTTAATTCAAGTTAAGATGACTTGAAACACTGTATGAATCCTATATTCTTTACTTAAAGGAGACTGGAGTGGTAAATGTGTGTTTTACAAGGCAGAATACCATTGAAATAGAGAAAGAAACACGTTCGGCAGCTTTGGAAAGCCTTACACTTCACTGAAATATAGTACTACACTCTGTAACACAGTAGAGAGACAATGTTCCCGAGCTGCCTCAGTTCATAACAGTGTGTAGGAAGTTGTTTGATAAAGTGGGCAAAGCTTATACTTGGACCAGAAGGCAGAATATAGGAAACTACATGAAAACATGGATAATTCAGTGAAAATGACTGGAAACAGATGAGAACTTGTTTAGAACAGCTCAAAGAGATTCTCCAGTCAGTTCTTAGCGTAGTAAAAGTAGCTAAGATCCGGGAAATCATTAATTCTAGTTAAGATGACATGAAACACTCTATGAATCCTATATTCTTTACTTAAAGGAGACTAGAGTGGTAAATGTGTGTTATACAAGGCAGAATACCGTTGAAATAGAGAAAGAAACACGTTAGGCAGCTTTGGAAAGCCTTACACTTCACTGAAACGTAGTACTACACTCTATAACACAGTTGAGAGACAATGTTCCCGAGTTGCCTCAGTTCATAACAGTGTGTAGGAAGTTGTTTGATAAAGTGGGCAAAGCTTATACTTGGACCAGAAGGCAGAATATAGGAAACTACATGAAAACATGGATAATTCAGAGAAAATGACTATAAACAGATGAGAACTTGTTTAGAACAGCTCAAAGAGATTCTCCAAGTCAGTTCTTAGCGTAGTAAAGGTAGCTAAGATCCGGGAAATCATTAATTCGAGTTAAGATCACATGAAACACTGTATGAATCCTATATTCCTTACTTAAAGGAGACTAGAGTGGTAAATGGGTGTTATACAAGACAGAATACCATTGAAATAGAGAAAGAAACACTTTCGGCAGCTTTGGAAAGCCTTACACTTCACTGAAATATAGTACTACACTCTGTAACACAGTTGAGAGACAATGTTCCCGAGCTGACTCAGTTCATAACAGTGTGTAGGAAGTTGTTTGATAAAGTGGGCAAAGCTTATACTTGGACCAGAAGGCAGAATATAGGAAACTACATGAAAACATGGATAATTCAGAGGAAATGACTGTAAACAGATGAGAACTTGTTTAGAACAGCTCAAAGAGATTCTCCAGTCAGTTCTTAGCGTAGTAAAGGTAGCTAAGATCCGGGAAATCCTTAATTCGAGTTAAGATCACATGAAACACTGTATGAATCCTATATTCTTTACTTGAAGGAGACTAGAGTGGTAAATGTGTGTTATACAAGGCAGAATACCACTGAAATAGAGAAAGAAACACGTTCGGCAGCTTTGGAAAGCCTTACACTTCACTGAAATGTAATACTACACTCTATAACACAGTTGAGAGACAATGTTCCCGAGCTGCCTCAGTTCATAACAGTGTGTAGGAAGTTGTTTGATAAAGTGGGCAAAGCTTATACTTGGACCAGAAGGCAGAATATAGGAAACTACATGAAAACATGGATAATTCAGAGAAAATGACTTTAAACCCATGAGAACTTGTTTAGAACAGCTCAAAGAGATTCTCCAATCAGTTCTTAGTGTAGTAAAGGTAGCTAAGATCCAGGAAATCCTTAATTCGAGTTAAGATGACATGAAACACTGTATGAATCCTATATTCTTTACTTAAAGGAGAATAGAGTGGTAAATGTGTGTTATGCAAGGCAGAATGCCATTGAAATAGAGAAAGAAAGACATTCGACATCTTTGGAAAGCATTACACTTCACTGAAATGTAGTACTACACTCTATAACACAGTTGAGAGACAATGTTCCCGAGCTGCCTCACTTCATAACAGTGTGTAGGAAGTTGTTTGATAAAGTGGGCAAAGCTTATACTTGGACCAGAAGGCTGAATATAGGAAACTACATGAAAACATGGATAATTCAGAGAAAATGACTGTAAACAGATGAGAACTTGTTTAGAACAGCTCAAAGAGATTCTCCAAGTCAGTTCTTAGTGTAGAAAAGGTAGCTGAGATCCGGGAAATCCTTAATTCAAGTTAAGATCACATGAAACACTGTATGAATCCTATATTCTTTACTTAAAGGAGACTGGAGTGGTAAATGTGTGTTATACAAGGCAGAATACCACTGAAATAGAGAAAGAAACACGTTCGGCAGCTTTGGAAAGCCTTACACTTCACTGAAATGTAATATTACACTCTATAACACAGTTGAGAGACAATGTTCCCGAGCTGCCTCAATTCATAACAGTGTGTAGGAAGTTGTTTGATAAAGTGGGCAAAGCTTATACTTGGACCAGAAGGCAGAATATAGGAAACTACATGAAAACATGGATAATTCAGAGAAAATGACTGTAAAAAGATGAGAACTTGTTTAGAACAGCTCAAAGAGATTCTCCAATCAGTTCTTAGTGTAGTAAAGGTAGCTAAGATCCGGGAAATCCTTAATTCGAGATAAGATGACATGAAACACTGTATGAATCCTATATTCTTTACTTAAGGGAGAATAGAGTGGTAAATGTGTGTTATACAAGGCAGAATGCCATTGAAATAGAGAAAGAAACGCATTCGACATATTTGGAAAGCATTACACTTCACTAAAATGTAGTACTACACTCTATAACACAGTTGAGAGACAAGGTTCCCGAGCTGCCTCAGTTCATAACAGTGTGTAGCAAGTTGTTTGATAAAGTGGGCAAAGCTTATACTTGGACCAGAAGGTAGAATATAGGAAACTACATGAAAACATGGATAATTCAGAGAAAATGACTGTAAACAGATGAGAACTAGTTTAGAACAGCTCAAAGAGATTCTCCAAGTCAGTTCTTAGCGTAGTAAAGGTAGCTAAGATCCGGGAAATCATTAATTCGAGTTAAGATCACATGAAACACTGTATGAATCCTATATTCCTTACTTAAAGGAGACTAGAGTGGTAAATGGGTGTTATACAAGGCAGAATACCATCGAAATAGAGAAAGAAACATGTTCGGCAGCTTTGGAAAGCCTTACACTTCACTGAAATATAGTACTACACTCTGTAACACAGTTGAGAGACAATGTTCCCGAGCTGACTCAGTTCATAACAGTGTGTAGGAAGTTGTTTGATAAAGTGGGCAAAGCTTATACTTGGACCAGAAGGCAGAATATAGGAAACTACATGAAAACATGGATAATTCAGAGAAAATGACTGTAAACAGATGAGAACTTGTTTAGAACAGCTCAAAGAGATTCTCCAGTCAGTTCTTAGCGTAGTAAAGGTAGCTAAGATCCGGGAAATCCTTAATTCGAGTTAAGATCACATGAAACACTGTATGAATCCTATATTCTTTACTTGAAGGAGACTAGAGTGGTAAATGGGTGTTATACAAGGCAGAATACCACTGAAATAGAGAAAGAAACACTTTCGGCAGCTTTGGAAAGCCTTACACTTCACTGAAATGTAATACTACACTCTATAACACAGTTGAGAGACAATGTTCCCGAGCTGCCTCAGTTCATAACAGTGTGTAGGAAGTTGTTTGATAAAGTGGGCAAAGCTTATACTTGGACCAGAAGGCAGAATATAGGAAACTACATGAAAACATGGATAATTCAGAGAAAATGACTGTAAACAAATGAGAACTTGTTTAGAACAGCTCAAAGAGATTCTCCAGTCAGTTCTTAGGTACCTAAGGCAGAATACCAGCTCAAAGAGATTCTCCAGTCAGTTCTTAGGTAGCTAAGGCAGAATACCATTGAAATAGAGAAAGAAACACGTTCGGCAGCTTTGGAAAGCCTTACACTTCACTGAAATGTAGTACTACACTCTATAACACAGTTGAGAGACAAGGTTCCCGAGCTGCCTCAGTTCATAACAGTGTGTAGGAAGTTGTTTGATAAAGTGGGCAAAGCTTATACTAGGACCAGAAGGCAGAATATAGGAAACTACATGAAAACATGGATAATTCAGAGAAAATGACTGTAAACAGATGAGAACTTGTTCAGAACAGCTCAAAGAGATTCTCCAATCAGTTCTTAGTGTAGAAAAGGTAGCTAAGATCCGGGAAATCCTTAATTCAAGTTAAGATGACTTGAAACACTGTATGAATCCTATATTCTTTACTTAAAGGAGACTGGAGTGGTAAATGTGTGTTTTACAAGGCAGAATACCATTGAAATAGAGAAAGAAACACGTTCGGCAGCTTTGGAAAGCCTTACACTTCACTGAAATATAGTACTACACTCTGTAACACAGTAGAGAGACAATGTTCCCGAGCTGCCTCAGTTCATAACAGTGTGTAGGAAGTTGTTTGATAAAGTGGGCAAAGCTTATACTTGGACCAGAAGGCAGAATATAGGAAACTACATGAAAACATGGATAATTCAGTGAAAATGACTGGAAACAGATGAGAACTTGTTTAGAACAGCTCAAAGAGATTCTCCAGTCAGTTCTTAGCGTAGTAAAAGTAGCTAAGATCCGGGAAATCATTAATTCTAGTTAAGATGACATGAAACACTCTATGAATCCTATATTCTTTACTTAAAGGAGACTAGAGTGGTAAATGTGTGTTATACAAGGCAGAATACCGTTGAAATAGAGAAAGAAACACGTTAGGCAGCTTTGGAAAGCCTTACACTTCACTGAAACGTAGTACTACACTCTATAACACAGTTGAGAGACAATGTTCCCGAGTTGCCTCAGTTCATAACAGTGTGTAGGAAGTTGTTTGATAAAGTGGGCAAAGCTTATACTTGGACCAGAAGGCAGAATATAGGAAACTACATGAAAACATGGATAATTCAGAGAAAATGACTATAAACAGATGAGAACTTGTTTAGAACAGCTCAAAGAGATTCTCCAAGTCAGTTCTTAGCGTAGTAAAGGTAGCTAAGATCCGGGAAATCATTAATTCGAGTTAAGATCACATGAAACACTGTATGAATCCTATATTCCTTACTTAAAGGAGACTAGAGTGGTAAATGGGTGTTATACAAGGCAGAATACCATTGAAATAGAGAAAGAAACACTTTCGGCAGCTTTGGAAAGCCTTACACTTCACTGAAATATAGTACTACACTCTGTAACACAGTTGAGAGACAATGTTCCCGAGCTGACTCAGTTCATAACAGTGTGTAGGAAGTTGTTTGATAAAGTGGGCAAAGCTTATACTTGGACCAGAAGGCAGAATATAGGAAACTACATGAAAACATGGATAATTCAGAGGAAATGACTGTAAACAGATGAGAACTTGTTTAGAACAGCTCAAAGAGATTCTCCAGTCAGTTCTTAGCGTAGTAAAGGTAGCTAAGATCCGGGAAATCCTTAATTCGAGTTAAGATCACATGAAACACTGTATGAATCCTATATTCTTTACTTGAAGGAGACTAGAGTGGTAAATGTGTGTTATACAAGGCAGAATACCACTGAAATAGAGAAAGAAACACGTTCGGCAGCTTTGGAAAGCCTTACACTTCACTGAAATGTAATACTACACTCTATAACACAGTTGAGAGACAATGTTCCCGAGCTGCCTCAGTTCATAACAGTGTGTAGGAAGTTGTTTGATAAAGTGGGCAAAGCTTATACTTGGACCAGAAGGCAGAATATAGGAAACTACATGAAAACATGGATAATTCAGAGAAAATGACTTTAAACACATGAGAACTTATTTAGAACAGCTCAAAGAGATTCTCCAATCAGTTCTTAGTGTAGTAAAGGTAGCTAAGATCCAGGAAATCCTTAATTCGAGTTAAGATGACATGAAACACTGTATGAATCCTATATTCTTTACTTAAAGGAGAATAGAGTGGTAAATGTGTGTTATACAAGGCAGAATGCCATTGAAATAGAGAAAGAAAGACATTCGACATCTTTGGAAAGCATTACACTTCACTGAAATGTAGTACTACACTCTATAACACAGTTGAGAGACAATGTTCCCGAGCTGCCTCACTTCATAACAGTGTGTAGGAAGTTGTTTGATAAAGTGGGCAAAGCTTATACTTGGACCAGAAGGCTGAATATAGGAAACTACATGAAAACATGGATAATTCAGAGAAAATGACTGTAAACAGATGAGAACTTGTTTAGAACAGCTCAAAGAGATTCTCCAAGTCAGTTCTTAGTGTAGAAAAGGTAGCTAAGATCCGGGAAATCCTTAATTCGAGTTAAGATGACATGAAACACTGTATGAATCCTATATTCTTTACTTAAGGGAGAATAGAGTGGTAAATGTGTGTTATACAAGGCAGAATGCCATTGAAATAGAGAAAGAAACGCATTCGACATATTTGGAAAGCATTACACTTCACTAAAATGTAGTACTACACTCTATAACACAGTTGAGAGACAAGGTTCCCGAGCTGCCTCAGTTCATAACAGTGTGTAGCAAGTTGTTTGATAAAGTGGGCAAAGCTTATACTTGGACCAGAAGGCAGAATATAGGAAACTACATGAAAACATGGATAATTCAGAGAAAATGACTGTAAACAGATGAGAACTAGTTTAGAACAGCTCAAAGAGATTCTCCAAGTCAGTTCTTAGCGTAGTAAAGGTAGCTAAGATCCGGGAAATCATTAATTCGAGTTAAGATCACATGAAACACTGTATGAATCCTATATTCCTTACTTAAAGGAGACTAGAGTGGTAAATGGGTGTTATACAAGGCAGAATACCATCGAAATAGAGAAAGAAACATGTTCGGCAGCTTTGGAAAGCCTTACACTTCACTGAAATATAGTACTACACTCTGTAACACAGTTGAGAGACAATGTTCCCGAGCTGACTCAGTTCATAACAGTGTGTAGGAAGTTGTTTGATAAAGTGGGCAAAGCTTATACTTGGACCAGAAGGCAGAATATAGGAAACTACATGAAAACATGGATTATTCAGAGAAAATGACTGTAAACAGATGAGAACTTGTTTAGAACAGCTCAAAGAGATTCTCCAGTCAGTTCTTAGCGTAGTAAAGGTAGCTAAGATCCGGGAAATCCTTAATTCGAGTTAAGATCACATGAAACACTGTATGAATCCTATATTCTTTACTTGAAGGAGACTAGAGTGGTAAATGTGTGTTATACAAGGCAGAATACCACTGAAATAGAGAAAGAAACACGTTCGGCAGCTTTGGAAAGCCTTACACTTCACTGAAATGTAATACTACACTCTATAACACAGTTGAGAGACAATGTTCCCGAGCTGCCTCAGTTCATAACAGTGTGTAGGAAGTTGTTTGATAAAGTGGGCAAAGCTTATACTTGGACCAGAAGGCAGAATATAGGAAACTACATGAAAACATGGATAATTCAGAGAAAATGACTTTAAACACATGAGAACTTGTTTAGAACAGCTCAAAGAGATTCTCCAATCAGTTCTTAGTGTAGTAAAGGTAGCTAAGATCCAGGAAATCCTTAATTCGAGTTAAGATGACATGAAACACTGTATGAATCCTATATTCTTTACTTAAAGGAGAATAGAGTGGTAAATGTGTGTTATACAAGGCAGAATGCCATTGAAATAGAGAAAGAAAGACATTCGACATCTTTGGAAAGCATTACACTTCACTGAAATGTAGTACTACACTCTATAACACAGTTGAGAGACAATGTTCCCGAGCTGCCTCACTTCATAACAGTGTGTAGGAAGTTGTTTGATAAAGTGGGCAAAGCTTATACTTGGACCAGAAGGCTGAATATAGGAAACTACATGAAAACATGGATAATTCAGAGAAAATGACTGTAAACAGATGAGAACTTGTTTAGAACAGCTCAAAGAGATTCTCCAAGTCAGTTCTTAGTGTAGAAAAGGTAGCTGAGATCCGGGAAATCCTTAATTCAAGTTAAGATCACATGAAACACTGTATGAATCCTATATTCTTTACTTAAAGGAGACTGGAGTGGTAAATGTGTGTTATACAAGGCAGAATACCACTGAAATAGAGAAAGAAACACGTTCGGCAGCTTTGGAAAGCCTTACACTTCACTGAAATGTAATACTACACTCTATAACACAGTTGAGAGACAATGTTCCCGAGCTGCCTCAATTCATAACAGTGTGTAGGAAGTTGTTTGATAAAGTGGGCAAAGCTTATACTTGGACCAGAAGGCAGAATATAGGAAACTACATGAAAACATGGATAATTCAGAGAAAATGACTGTAAAAAGATGAGAACTTGTTTAGAACAGCTCAAAGAGATTCTCCAATCAGTTCTTAGTGTAGTAAAGGTAGCTAAGATCCGGGAAATCATTAATTCGAGTTAAGATGACATGAAACACTGTATGAATCCTATATTCCTTACTTAAAGGAGACTAGAGTGGTAAATATGTGTTATACAAAGCAGAATACCATTGAAATAGAGAAAGAAACACGTTCGGCAGCTTTGGAAAGCCTTACACTTCACTGAAATGTAGTACTACACACTATAACACAGTTGAGAGACAATGTTCCCGAGCTGCCTCAGTTCATAACAGTGTGTAGGAAGTTGTTTGATAAAGTGGGCAAAGCTTATACTAGGACCAGAAGGCAGAATATAGGAAACTACATGAAAACATGGATAATTCAGAGAAAATGACAGGAAACAGATGAGAACTTGTTTAGAACACTGAAAGAGATTCTCCAAATCAGTTCTTAGTGTACAAAAGGTAGCTAAGATCCGGGAAATCCTTAATTCAAGTTAAGATGACTTGAAACACTCTATGAATCCTATATTCTTTACTTAAAGGAGACTAGAGTCGTAAATGTGTGTTATACAAGGCAGAATACCATTGAAATAGAGAAAGAAACACGTTCAGCAGCTTTGGAAAGCCTTACACTTCACTGAAATGTAGTACTACACTCTATAACACAGTTGAGAGACAATGTTCCCGAGCTGCCTCAGTTCATAACAGTGTGTAGGAAGTTGTTTGATAAAGTGGGCAAAGCTAATACTTGGACCAGAAGGCAGAATATAGAAAACTACATGAAAACATGGATAATTCAGAGAAAATGACTGGAAACAGATGAGAGATTGTTTAGAACAGCTGAAAGAGATTCTCCAAATCAGTTCTTAGTGTAGAAAATGTAGCTAAGATCCGGGAAATCCTTAATTCGAGTTAAGATGACATAAAACACTGTATGAATCCTATATTCTTTACTTAAAGGAGACTAGAGTGGTAAATGTGTGTTATACAAGGCAGAATACCATCGAAATAGAGAAAGAAACACGTTCGGCAGCTTTGGAAAGCCTTACACTTCACTGAAATGTAATACTACACTCTATAACACAGTTGAGAGACAATGTTCCTGAGCTGCCTCAGTTCATAACAGTGTGTAGGAAGTTGTTTGATAAAGTGGGCAAAGCTTATACTTGGACCAGAAGGCAGAATATAGGAAACTACATGAAAACAAGGATAATTCAGAGAAAATGACTGTAAACAGATGAGAACTTGTTTAGAACAGCTCAAAGAGATTCTCCAGTCAGTTCTTAGGTACCTAAGGCAGAATACCAGCTCAAAGAGATTCTCCAGTCAGTTCTTATGTAGCTAAGGCAGAATACCATTGAAATAGAGAAAGAAACACGTTCGGCAGCTTTGGAAAGCCTTGCACTTCACTGAAATGTAGTACTACACTCTATAACACAGTTGAGAGACAAGGTTCCCGAGCTGCCTCAGTTCATAACAGTGTGTAGGAAGTTGTTTGATAAAGTGGGCAAAGCTTATTCTAGGACCAGAAGGCAGAATATAGGAAACTACATGAAAACATGGATAATTCAGAGAAAATGACTGGAAACAGATGAGAACTTGTTTAGAACAGCTCAAAGAGATTCTCCAGTCAGTTCTTAGCGTAGTAAAAGTAGCTAAGATCCGGGAAATCATTAATTCTAGTTAAGATGACATGAAACACTCTATGAATCCTATATTCTTTACTTAAAGGAGACTAGAGTGGTAAATGGGTGTTATACAAGGCAGAATACCATTGAAATAGAGAAAGAAACACTTTCGGCAGCTTTGGAAAGCCTTACACTTCACTGAAATATAGTACTACACTCTGTAACACAGTTGAGAGACAATGTTCCCGAGCTGACTCAGTTCATAACAGTGTGTAGGAAGTTGTTTAATAAAGTGGGCAAAGCTTATACTTGGACCAGAAGGCAGAATATAGGAAACTACATGAAAACATGGATAATTCAGAGAAAATGACTGTAAACAGATGAGAACTTGTTTAGAACAGCTCAAAGAGATTCTCCATTCAGTTCTTATTGTAGTACATGTAGCTAAGATCCGGGAAATCCTTAATTCGAGTTAAGATGACATGAAACACTCTATGAATCCTATATTCTTTACTTAAAGGAGACTAGAGTGGTAAATGTGTGTTATACGAGGCAGAATACCGTTGAAATAGAGAAAGAAACACGTTAGGCAGCTTTGGAAAGCCTTACACTTCACTGAAACGTAGTACTACACTCTATAACACAGTTGAGAGACAATGTTCCCGAGCTGCCTCAGTTCAAAACAGTGTGTAGGAAGTTGTTTGATAAAGTGGGCAAAGCTTATACTTGGACCAGAAGGCAGAATATAGGAAACTACATGAAAACATGGATAATTCAGAGAAAAAGACTATAAACAGATGAGAACTTGTTTAGAACAGCTCAAAGAGATTCTCCATTCAGTTCTTATTGTAGTAAATGTAGCTAAGATCCGGGAAATCCTTAATTCGAGTTAAGATCACATGAAAAACTGTATGAATCCTATATTCTTTACTTAAAGGAGACTAGAGTGCTAAATCTGTGTTATACAAGGTAGAATACCATTGAAATAGAGAATTAAACAAGTTTGGCAGCTTTGGAAAGCCTTACACTTCACTGAAATGTAGTACTACACTCTATAACACAGTTGAGAGACAATGTTCCCGAGCTGCCTCAGTTCATAACAGTGTGTAGGAAGTTGTTTGATAAAGTGGGCAAAGCTTATACTTGGACCAGAAGGCAGAATATAGGAAACTACATGAAAACATGGATAATTCAGAGAAAATGACTGGAAACAGATGAGAACTTGTTTAGAACAGCTCAAAGAGATTCTCCAGTCAGTTCTTAGCGTAGTAAAAGTAGCTAAGATCCGGGAAATCATTAATTCTAGTTAAGATGACATGAAACACTCTATGAATCCTATATTCTTTACTTAAAGGAGACTAGAGTGGTAAATGTGTGTTATACAAGGCAGAATACCGTTGAAATAGAGAAAGAAACACGTTAGGCAGCTTTGGAAAGCCTTACACTTCACTGAAATGTAGTACTACACTCTATAACACAGTTGAGAGACAATGTTCCCGAGCTGCCTCAGTTCAAAACAGTGTGTAGGAAGTTGTTTGATAAAGTGGGCAAAGCTTATACTTGGACCAGAAGGCAGAATATAGGAAACTACATGAAAACATGGATAATTCAGAGAAAATGACTATAAACAGATGAGAACTTGTTTAGAACAGCTCAAAGAGATTCTCCATTCAGTTCTTATTGTAGTAAATGTAGATAAGATCCGGGAAATCCTTAATTCGAGTTAAGATCACCTGAAACACTGTATGAATCCTATATTCTTTACTTAAAGGAGACTAGAGTGCTAAATCTGTGTTATACAAGGTAGAATACCATTGAAATAGAGAATTAAACACGTTTGGCAGCTTTGGAAAGCCTTACACTTCACTGAAATGTAGTACTACACTCTATAACACAGTTGAGAGACAATGTTCCCGAGTTGCCTCAGTTCATAACAGTGTGTAGGAAGTTGTTTGATAAAGTGGGCAAAGCTTATACTTGGACCAGAAGGCAGAATATAGGAAACTACATGAAAACAT
This sequence comes from Pipistrellus hanaki, assembly GCF_964339955.1. Lineage (NCBI taxonomy): Eukaryota > Metazoa > Chordata > Mammalia > Chiroptera > Vespertilionidae > Pipistrellus > Pipistrellus hanaki. Next base: position 2,414,154 of record NC_140511.1, read on the forward strand.
GGATAATTCAGAGAAAATGACTGGAAACAGATGAGAACTTGTTTAGAACAGCTCAAAGAGATTCTCCAAGTCAGTTCTTAGCGTAGTAAAGGTAGCTAAGATCCGGGAAATCATTTATTCGAGTTAAGATCACATGAAACACTGTATGAATCCTATATTCCTTACTTAAAGGAGACTAGAGTGGTAAATGGGTGTTATACAAGGCAGAATACCATTGAAATAGAGAAAGAAACACGTTCGGCAGCTTTGGAAAGCCTTACACTTCACTGAAATGTAGTACTACACTCTATAACACAGTTGAGAGACAATGTTCCCGAGCTGCCTCAGTTCATAACAGTGTGTAGGAAGTTGTTTGATAAAGTGGGCAAAGCTTATACTAGGACCAGAAGGCAGAATATAGGAAACTACATGAAAACATGGATAATTCAGAGAAAATGACTGTAAACAGATGAGAACATGTTCAGAACACCTGAAAGAGGTTCTCCAGTCAGTTCTTAGTGTAGAAAAGGTAGCTAAGATCCGGGAAATCCTTAATTCAAGTTAAGATGACTTGAAACACTGTATGAATCCTATATTCTTTACTTAAAGGAGACTGGAGTGGTAAATGTGTGTTTTACAAGGCAGAATACCATTGAAATAGAGAAAGAAACACATTCGGCAGCTTTGGAAAGCCTTACACTTCACTGAAATATAGTACTACACTCTGTAACACAGTAGAGAGACAATGTTCCCGAGCTGCCTCAGTTCATAACAGTGTGTAGGAAGTTGTTTGATAAAGTGGGCAAAGCTTATACTTGGACCAGAAGGCAGAATATAGGAAACTACATGAAAACATGATTAATTCAGAGAAAATGACTGTAAACAGATGAGAACTTGTTTAGAACCGCTCAAAGAGATTCTCCAAGTCAGTTCTTAGCGTAGTAAAGGTAGCTAAGATCCGGGAAATCATTAATTCGAGTTAAGATCACATGAAACACTGTATGAATCCTATATTCCTTACTTAAAGGAGACTAGAGTGGTAAATGGGTGTTATACAAGGCAGAATACCATTGAAATAGAGAAAGAAACACGTTCGGCAGCTTTGGAAAGCCTTACACTTCACTGAAATGTAGTACTACACTCTATAACACAGTTGAGAGACAATGTTCCCGAGCTGCCTCAGTTCATAACAGTGTGTAGGAAGTTGTTTGATAAAGTGGGCAAAGCTTATACTTGGACCAGAAGGCAGAAAATCACTTTGCACTCCTGGGGCACCTTCACCGGGCCCCAGGGCCTTCCCCACTGGACCACCTCCAGCTTTTGACACCGGCCCCAACCCACTCTTCCCTTGACCGCTTCCCGCAGGTCCGCTAAGGGGCCGGCCAAGCCGCCGGGCCCCCTCTTTAGGTCCCTGCCGCCGGCAGACCCGCCTGCTGGTCACCTGTGTCCCTGCCCGGGACCATCTCTCCTGCTTACCTCACCACTTCAGGCTGTTCACCTGGCCCCGCCCCCTTGATCCAGTGACCGCCTCCAGCTGCTCACCTGGCCCCGCCCCCGCCTTGACTTGACCTGGCTCAGCTGTGGGCCTGGGCCTGCATCCTGGTTCCGGAAACCACGCACCCGGTCCATTCGACCAATGAGCGAGCAGCACCAGCCAGCCTGCCCTGCTCCCAAACACAGAGGAATAGCCCCACCACTGGGATGTAAAGGCACATAGCCCTCTGCTCACAGGGTGCCTCCCAGGTCCCCAAGCGTGGGCAGACCAGCCAGCCATCCCTTCAGGACACCCAGGGTCCTCCATGAGCCTCGGGGCCGGCCCTCTAACCCCCCCGCCCCGGCCCACATCGCTCCCACCAAAGGGCAGCTCAGAGGAGAGTGTCCTGGGACGCCCAGAGCCCTGCCTATGGGCTTTGACAACCGGGAGAGAGCTGTGTCAAGTCTGAGAAATTATCACTTTCCACTCTGGGGGCACCTCTCTGGCCCCTCCGGAGGTTCTGACTGGTCTGGTGGCCCGGCCCCGGGGGCCTGCTTTCCGGCCCATTCGCCTGGAACTCCCTGCCCTGAGGACAAGGGTCCCTCTTGCTGGCATCCATTCTGAAGCTCAGGCAGGTGAGGCTTTTGTGGGCACTTGAGACCCTCGTCCAGGTTTCACAGGGCCCCAGGGCCTTAGCCACTGGTGAGGGTTAGGTTGAGGGATAGGCTTAGTTTTAGGGTTAGGGTGAGCCTTTGACAACGCGGAGAGAGCTGTGTCAAGTCCGAGAAAATCACTTTGCGCTCCTGGGGCACCTTCACCGGGCCCCAGGGCCTTCCCCGCTGGACCACCTCCAGCTTTTGACACCGGCCCAAACCCACTCTTCCCTTGACCGCTTCCCGCAGGTCAGCTAAGGGGCCGGCCAAGCCGCCGGGCCCCCTCTTTAGGTCCCTGCCGCCTGCAGACCCGCCTGCTGGTCACCCGTGTCCCTGCCCGCGACCCTCTCTCCTGCTTACCTCACCACTTCAGGCTGTTCACCTGGCCCCGCCCCCTTGATCCCGTGACCGCCTCCAGCTGCTCACCTGGCCCCGCCCCCGCCTTGACTTGACCTGGCTCAGCTGTGGGCCTGGGCCCGCCTCCTGGTTCCGGAAACCACGCCCCTGGTCCATTCGACCAATGATCGAGCAGCACCAGCCAGTCTGCCCTGCTCCCAAACACAGAGGAATAGCCCCCACCACTGGGATGTAAAGGCACATAGCCCTCTGCTCACAGGGTGCCTCCCAGGTCCCCAAGCGTGGGCAGACCAGCCAGCCCTCCCTTCAGGACACCCAGGGTCCTCCATGAGCCTCGGGGCCGGCCCTCCTCCCTCACACCCTTCCACCCCCGGTCCCCATGGCTCACACCAAAGGGCAGCTCACAGCAGAGTGTCCTGGGACACCCACAGCCCTGCCTATGGGCTTTGACAACCGGGAGAGAGCTGTGTCAAGTCCGAGAAATTATCACTTTCCACTCTGGGGGCACCTCCCCGACCCCTCCGGATGTTCTGACTGGTCTGGTGGCCTGGCCGCGGGGGCCTGCTTTCCGCCCGATTCGCCTGGAACGCCCTGCCCTGAGGACAAGGGTCCCTCTTGCTGGCATCCAGTCTGAAGCTCAGGCAGGTGACGCTTTTGTGGGCACTTGAGACCCTCGTCCAGGTTTCACAGGGCCCCAGGGCCTTAGCCACTGGTGAGGGTTAGGTTGAGGGATAGGCTTAGTTTTAGGGTTAGCGTGAGCCTTTGACAACGGGGAGAGAGCTGTGTCAAGTCCGAGAAAATCACTTTGCGCTCCTGGGGCACCTTCACCAGGCCCCAGGGCCTTCCCCACTGGACCACCTCCAGCTTTTGACACCGGCCCCAACACACTCTTCCCTTGACCGCTTCCCGCAGGTCAGCTAAGGGGCCGGCCAAGCCGCCGGGCCCCCTCTTTAGGTCCCTGCTGCTGGCAGACCCGCCTGCTGGTCACCCTTGTCCCTGCCTGCGACCCTCTCTCCTGCTTTCCTCACCACTTCAGGCTGTTCACCTGGCCCCGCCCCCGTGTTCCCGTGACCGCCTCCAGCTGCTCACCTGGCCCCGCCCCCTCCTTGACTTAACCTGGCTCAGCTGTGGGCCTGGGCCCGCCTCCTGGTTCCGGAAACCACGCCCCTGGTCCATTCGACCAATGAGCGAGCAGCACCAGCCAGCCTGCCCTGCTCCCAAACACAGAGGAATAGCCCCACCACTGGGATGTAAAGGCACATAGCCCGCTGCTCACAGGGTGCCTCCCAGGTCCCCAAGCGTGGGCAGACCAGCCAGCCATCCCTTCAGGACACCCAGGGGCCTCCATGAGCCTCGGGGCCGGCCCTCTAACCCCCCCGCCCCGGCCCCCATCGCTCCCACCAAAGGGCAGCTCAGAGCAGACTGTCCTGGGACACCCAGAGCCCTGCCTATGGGCTTTGACAACCGGGAGAGAGCTGTGTCAAGTCCGAGAAATTATCACTTTCCACTCTGGGGGCACCTCCCCGGCCCCTCCGGAGGTTCTGACTGGTCTGGTGGCCCGGCCCCGGGGGCCTGCTTTTCGCCCCATTCGCCTGGAACGCCCTGCCCTGAGGACAAGGGTCCCTCTTGCTGGCATCCAGTCTGAAGCTCAGGCAGGTGAGGCTTTTGTGGGCACTTGAGACCCTCGTCCAGGTTTCACAGGGCCCCAGGGCCTTAGCCACTGGTGAGGGTTTGGTTGAGGGATAGGCTTAGTTTTAGGGTTAGGGTTAGCCTTTGACAACGGGGAGAGAGCTGTGTCAAGTCCGAGAAAATCACTTTGTGCTCCTGGGGCACCTTCACCGGGCCCCAGGGCCTTCCCCACTGGACCACCTCCAGCTTTTGACACCGGCCCCAACCCACTCTTCCCTTGACCGCTTCCCGCAGGTCAGCTAAGGGGCCGGCCAAGCCGCCGGGCCCCCTCTTTAGGCCCCTGCCGCCGGCAGACCCGCCTGCTGGTCACCCGAGTCCCTGCCAGAGACCCTCTCTCCTGCTTACGTCACCACTTCAGGCTGTTCACCTGGCCCCGCCCCCTTGATCCCGTGACCGCCTCCAGCTGCTCACCTGGCCCCGCCCCCGCCTTGACTTGACCTGGCTCAGCTGTGGGCCTGGGCCCGCATCCTGGTTCCGGAAACCACGCCCCTGGTCCATTCGACCAATGAGGGAGCAGCACCAGCCAGCCTGCCCTGCTCCCAAACACAGAGGAATAGCCCCACCACTGGGATGTAAAGGCACATAGCCCTCTGCTCACAGGGTGCCTCCCAGGTCCCCAAGCGTGGGCAGACCAGCCAGCCATCCCTTCAGGACACCCAGGGTCCTCCATGAGCCTCGGGGCCGGCCCTCTAACCCCCCCGCCCCGGACCACATCGCTCCCACCAAAGGGCAGCTCAGAGGAGAGTGTCCTGGGACGCCCAGAGCCCTGCCTATGGGCTTTGAAAACCGGGAGAGAGCTGTGCCAAGTCCGAGAAATCATCACTTTCCACTCCCCGGCACCTCCGGAGGTTCTGAATGGTCTGGTGGCCCGGCCCCGGGGGCCTGCTTTCTGCCCCATTCGCCTGGAACGCCCTGCCCTGAGGACAAGGGTCCCTCTTGCTGGCATCCAGTCTGAAGCTCAGGCAGGTGAGGCTTTTGTGGGCACTTGAGACCCTCGTCCAGGTTTCACAGGGCCCCAGGGCCTTAGCCACTGGTGAGGGTTAGGTTGAGGGATAGGCTTAGTTTTAGGGTTACGGTTAGCCTTTGACAACGGGGAGAGAGCTGTGTCAAGTCCGAGAAATTATCACTTTCCACTCTTGGGGCACCTCCCCGGCCCCTCCGGAGGTTCTGACTGGTCTGGTGGAATGGCCCCGGGGGCCTGCTTTCTTCCCCATTCGCCTGGAACGCCCTGCCCTGAGGACAAGGGTCCCTCTTGCTGGAATCCAGTCTGAAGCTCAGGCAGGTGAGGCTTTTGTGGGCACTTGAGACCCTCGTCCAGGTTTCACAGGGCCCCAGGGCCTTAGCCACTGGTGAGGGTTAGGTTGAGGGATAGGCTTAGTTTTAGGGTTAGGGTTAGCCTTTGACAACGGGGAGAGAGCTGTATCAAGTCCGAGAAAATCACTTGGCGCTCCTGGGGCACCTTCACCGGGCCCCAGGGCCTTCCCCACTGGACCACCTCCAGCTTTTACACCGGCCCCAACCCTCTCTTCCCTTGACCGCTTCCCGCAGGTCAGCTAAGGGGCCGGCCAAGCCGCCGGGCCCCCTCTTGAGGTCCCTGCCGCCAGCAGACCCGCCTGCTGGTCACCCGTGTCCCTGCCCGCGACCCTCTCTCCTGCTTACCTCACCACTTCAGGCTGTTCACCTGGCCCCGCCCCCTTGATCCAGTGACCGCCTCCAGCTGCTCACCTGGCCCCGCCCCCGCCTTGACTTGACCTGGCTCAGCTGTGGGCCTGGGCCCGCCTCCTGGTTCTGGAAACCACGCCCCTGGTCCATTCGACCAATGAGCGAGCAGCACCAGCCTGTCTGCCCTGCTCCCAAACACAGAGGAATAGCCCCCACCACTGGGAGGTAAAGGCACATAGCCCTCTGCTCACAGGGTGCCTCCCAGGCCCCAAGCGTGGGCAGACCAGCCAGCCCTCCCTTCAGGACACCCAGGGGCCTCCATGAGCCTCGGGGCCGGCCCTCTAACCCCCCCGCCCCGGCCCCCATCGCTCCCACCAAAGGGCAGCTCACAGCAGATTGTCCTGGGACGCCCAGAGCCCTGCCTATGGGCTTTGAAAACCGGGAGAGAGCTGTGTCAAGTCCGAGAAATCATAACTTTCCACTCTAGGGGCACCTCCCCGGCACCTCCGGAGGTTCTGAGTGGTCTGGTGGCCCGGCTCCGGGGGCCTGCTTTCTGCCCCATTCGCCTGGAACGCCCTGCCCTGAGGACAAGGGTCCCTCTTGCTGGCATCCAGTCTGAAGCTCAGGCAGGTGAGGCTTTTGTGGGCACTTGAGACCCTCGTCCAGGTTTCACAGGGCCCCAGGGCCTTAGCCACTGGTGAGGGTTAGGTTGAGGGATAGGCTTAGTTTTAGGGTTAGGGTTAGCCTTTGACAACGGGGAGAGAGCTGTGTCAAGTCCGAGAAAATCACTTTGCGCTCCTGGGGCACCTTCACCGGGCCCCAGGGCCTTCCCCACTGGACCTCCTCCAGCTTTTGACACCAGCCCCAACCCACTCTTCCCTTGACCGCTTCCCGCAGGTCAGCTAAGGGGCAGGCCAAGCCGCCGGGCCCCCTCTTTAGGTCCCTGCCGCCGGCAGACCCGCCTGCTGCTCACCCGTGTCCCTGCCGGCGACCCTCCCTTCTGCTTACCTAAACACTTCAGGCTGTTCACCTGGCCCTGCCCCCTTGATCCCGTGACCGCCTCCAGCTGCTCACCTGGCCCCGCCCCCGCCTTGACTTGACCTGGCTCAGCTGTGGGCCTGGGCCCGCCTCCTGGTTCCGGAAACCACGCCCCTGGTACATTCGACCAATAAGCGAGCAGCACCAGCCAGTCTGCCCTGCTCCCAAACACAAAGGAATAGCCCCCACCACTGGGAGGTAAAGGCACATAGCCCTCTGCTCACAGGGTGCCCCCCAGGTCCCCAAGCGTGGGCAGACCAGCCAGCCCTCCCTTCAGGACACCCAGGGGCCTCCATGAGCCTCGGGGCCGGCCCTCTAACCCCCCTGCCCTGGCCCCCATCGCTCCCACCAAAGGGCAGCTCAGAGCAGAGTGTCCCGGGACGCCCAGAGCCCTGCCTATGGGCTTTGAAAACCGGGAGAGAGCTGTGCCAAGTCCGAGAAATCATCACTTTCCACTCTAGGGGCACCTCCCCGGCACCTGCGGAGGTTCTGAGTGGTCTGGTGGCCCGGTCCCGGGGGCCTGCTTTCTGCCCCATTCGCCTGGAACGCCCTGCCCTGAGGACAAGGGTCCCTCTTGCTGGCATCCAGTCTGAAGCTCAGGCAGGTGAGGCTTTTGTGGGCACTTGAGACAATCGTCCAGGTTTCACAGGGCCCCAGGGCCTTAGCCACTGGTGAGGGTTAGGTTGAGGGATAGGCTTAGTTTTAGGGTTAGGGTTAGCCTTTGACAACGGGGAGAGAGCTGTATCAAGTCCGAGAAAATCACTTGGCGCTCCTGGGGCACCTTCACCGGGCCCCAGGGCCTTCCCCACTGGACCACCTCCAGCTTTTACACCGGCCCCAACCCTCTCTTCCCTTGACCGCTTCCCGCAGGTCAGCTAAGGGGCCGGCCAAGCCGCCGGGCCCCCTCTTGAGGTCCCTGCCGCCAGCAGACCCGCCTGCTGGTCACCCGTGTCCCTGCCCGCGACCCTCTCTCCTGCTTACCTCACCACTTCTGGCTGTTCACCTGGCCCCGCCCCCTTGATCCAGTGACCGCCTCCAGCTGCTCACCTGGCCCCGCCCCCGCCTTGACTTGACCTGGCTCAGCTGTGGGCCTGGGCCCGCCTCCTGGTTCTGGAAACCACGCCCCTGGTCCATTCGACCAATGAGCGAGCAGCACCAGCCTGTCTGCCCTGCTCCCAAACACAGAGGAATAGCCCCCACCACTGGGAGGTAAAGGCACATAGCCCTCTGCTCACAGGGTGCCTCCCAGGCCCCAAGCGTGGGCAGACCAGCCAGCCCTCCCTTCAGGACACCCAGGGGCCTCCATGAGCCTCGGGGCCGGCCCTCTAACCCCCCTGCCCCGGCCCCCATCGCTCCCACCAAAGGGCAGCTCACAGCAGATTGTCCTGGGACGCCCAGAGCCCTGCCTATGGGCTTTGAAAACCGGGAGAGAGCTGTGTCAAGTCCGAGAAATCATCACTTTCCACTCTAGGGGCACCTCCCCGGCACCTCCGGAGGTTCTGAGTGGTCTGGTGGCCCGGCTCCGGGGGCCTGCTTTCTGCCCCATTCGCCTGGAACGCCCTGCCCTGAGGACAAGGGTCCCTCTTGCTGGCATCCAGTCTGAAGCTCAGGCAGGTGAGGCTTTTGTGGGCACTTGAGACCCTCGTCCAGGTTTCACAGGGCCCCAGGGCCTTAGCCACTGGTGAGGGTTAGGTTGAGGGATAGGCTTAGTTTTAGGGTTAGGGTTAGCCTTTGACAACGGGGAGAGAGCTGTGTCAAGTCCGAGAAAATCACTTTGCGCTCCTGGGGCACCTTCACCGGGCCCCAGGGCCTTCCCCACTGGACCTCCTCCAGCTTTTGACACCAGCCCCAACCCACTCTTCCCTTGACCGCTTCCCGCAGGTCAGCTAAGGGGCAGGCCAAGCCGCCGGGCCCCCTCTTTAGGTCCCTGCCGCCGGCAGACCCGCCTGCTGCTCACCCGTGTCCCTGCCGGCGACCCTCCCTTCTGCTTACCTAAACACTTCAGGCTGTTCACCTGGCCCTGCCCCCTTGATCCCGTGACCGCCTCCAGCTGCTCACCTGGCCCCGCCCCCGCCTTGACTTGACCTGGCTCAGCTGTGGGCCTGGGCCCGCCTCCTGGTTCCGGAAACCACGCCCCTGGTCCATTCGACCAATAAGCGAGCAGCACCAGCCAGTCTGCCCTGCTCCCAAACACAAAGGAATAGCCCCCACCACTGGGAGGTAAAGGCACATAGCCCTCTGCTCACAGGGTGCCTCCCAGGTCCCCAAGCGTGGGCAGACCAGCCAGCCCTCCCTTCAGGACACCCAGGGGCCTCCATGAGCCTCGGGGCCGGCCCTCTAACCCCCCTGCCCCGGCCCCCATCGCTCCCACCAAAGGGCAGCTCAGAGCAGAGTGTCCCGGGACGCCCAGAGCCCTGCCTATGGGCATTGAAAACCGGGAGAGAGCTGTGCCAAGTCCGAGAAATCATCACTTTCCACTCTAGGGGCACCTCCCCGGCACCTGCGGAGGTTCTGAGTGGTCTGGTGGCCCGGCCCCGGGGGCCTGCTTTCTGCCCCATTCGCCTGGAACGCCCTGCCCTGAGGACAAGGGTCCCTCTTGCTGGCATCCAGTCTGAAGCTCAGGCAGGTGAGGCTTTTGTGGGCACTTGAGACCCTCGTCCAGGTTTCACAGGGCCCCAGGGCCTTAGCCACTGGTGAGGGTTAGGTTGAGGGATAGGCTTAGTTTTAGGGTTAGGGTTAGCCTTTGACAACGGGGAGAGAGCTGTGTCAAGTCCGAGAAAATCACTTTGCGCTCCTGGGGCACCTTCACCGGGCCCCAGGGCCTTCCCCACTGTACCACCTCCAGCTTTTGACACCGGCCCCAACCCACTCTTCCCTTGACCGCTTCCCGCAGGTCAGCTAAGGGGCCGTCCAAGCCGCGGGGCCCCCTCTTTAGGTACATGCTGCCAGCAGAACCGCCTGCTGGACACCCGTGTCCCTGCCCGCGACCCTCTCTCCTGCTTACCTCACCACTTCAGGCTGTTCACCTGGCCCCGGCCCAGTGATCCCGTGACCGCCTCCAGCTGCTCACCTGGCCCCGCCCCCGCCTTGACTTGACCTGGCTCAGCTGTGGGCCTGGGCCCGCCTCCTGGTTCCGGAAACCACGCCCCTGGTCCATTCGACCAATGAGCGAGCAGCACCAGCCAGTCTGCCCTGCTCCCAAACACAGAGGAATAGCCCCCACCACTGGGATGTAAAGGCACATAGCCCTCTGCTCACAGGGTGCCTCCCAGGTCCCCAAGCGTGGGCAGACCAGCCAGCCCTCCCTTCAGGACACCCAGGGTCCTCCATGAGCCTCGGGGCCGGCCCTCTAACCCCCCCGCCCCGGCCCACATCGCTCCCACCAAAGGGCAGCTCAGAGCCGAGTGTCCTGGGACGCCCAGAGCCCTGCCTATGGGCTTTGACAACCGGGAGAGAGCTGTGTCAAGTCCGAGAAATTATCACTTTCCACTCTGGGGGCACCTCCCCGGCCCCTCCGGAGGTTCTGACTGGTCTGGTGGAATGGCCCCGGGGGCCTGCTTTCTTCCCCATTCGCCTGGAACGCCCTGCCCTGAGGACAAGGGTCCCTCTTGCTGGAATCCAGTCTGAAGCTCAGGCAGGTGAGGCTTTTGTGGGCACTTGAGACCCTCGTCCAGGTTTCACAGGGCCCCAGGGCCTTAGCCACTGGTGAGGGTTAGGTTGAGGGATAGGCTTAGTTTTAGGGTTAGGGTTAGCCTTTGACAACGGGGAGAGAGCTGTATCAAGTCCGAGAAAATCACTTGGCGCTCCTGGGGCACCTTCACCGGGCCCCAGGGCCTTCCCCACTGGACCACCTCCAGCTTTTAACACCGGCCCCAACCCTCTCTTCCCTTGACCGCTTCCCGCAGGTCAGCTAAGGGGCCGGCCAAGCCGCCGGGCCCCCTCTTGAGGTCCCTGCCGCCAGCAGACCCGCCTGCTGGTCACCCGTGTCCCTGCCCGCGACCCTCTCTCCTGCTTACCTCACCACTTCAGGCTGTTCACCTGGCCCCGCACCCTTGATCCAGTGACCGCCTCCAGCTGCTCACCTGGCCCTGCCCCCGCCTTGACTTGACCTGGCTCAGCTGTGGGCCTGGGCCCGCCTCCTGGTTCCGGAAACCACGCCCCTGGTCCATTCGACCAATGAGCGAGCAGCACCAGCCAGTCTGCCCTGCTCCCAAACACAGAGGAATAGCCCCCACCACTGGGAGGTAAAGGCACATAGCCCTCTGCTCACAGGGTGCCTCCCAGGCCCCAAGCGTGGGCAGACCAGCCAGCCCTCCCTTCAGGACACCCAGGGGCCTCCATGAGCCTCGGGGCCGGCCCTCTAACCCCCCCGCCCCGGCCCCCATCGCTCCCACCAAAGGGCAGCTCACAGCAGATTGTCCTGGGACGCCCAGAGCCCTGCCTATGGGCTTTGAAAACCGGGAGAGAGCTGTGTCAAGTCCGAGAAATCATCACTTTCCACTCTAGGGGCACCTCCCCGGCACCTCCGGAGGTTCTGAGTGGTCTGGTGGCCCGGCCCCGGGGGCCTGCTTTCTGCCCCATTCGCCTGGAACGCCCTGCCCTGAGGACAAGGGTCCCTCTTGCTGGCATCCAGTCTGAAGCTCAGGCAGGTGAGGCTTTTGTGGGCACTTGAGACCCTCGTCCAGGTTTCACAGGGCCCCAGGGCCTTAGCCACTGGTGAGGGTTAGGTTGAGGGATAGGCTTAGTTTTAGGGTTAGGGTTAGCCTTTGACAATGGGGAGAGAGCTGTGTCAAGTCCGAGAAAATCACTTTGCGCTCCTGGGGCACCTTCACCGGGCCCCAGGGCCTTCCCCACTGGACCTCCTCCAGCTTTTGACACCAGCCCCAACCCACTCTTCCCTTGACCGCTTCCCGCAGGTCAGCTAAGGGGCAGGCCAAGCCGCCGGGCCCCCTCTTTAGGTCACTGCCGCCGGCAGACCCGCCTGCTGGTCACCTGTGTCCCTGCCCGCGACCCTCTCTCCTGCTTACCTCACCACTTCAGGCTGTTCACCTGGCCCCGCCCGCTTGATCCAGTGACCACCTCCAGCTGCTCACCTGGCCCGGCCCCCGCCTTGACTTGACCTGGCTCAGCTGTGGGCCTGGGCCCGCCTCCTGGTTCCGGAAACCACGCCCCTGGTCCATTCGACCAATGAGCGAGCAGCACCAGCTAGTCTGCCCTGCTCCCAAACACAGAGGAATAGCCCCCACCACTGGGATGTAAAGGCACATAGCCCTCTGCTCACAGGGTGCCTCCCAGGTCCCCAAGCGTGGGCAGACCAGCCAGCCCTCACTTCAGGACACCCAGGGTCCTCCATGAGCCTCGGGGCCGGCCCTCTAACCCCCCCGCTCCGGCCCACATCGCTCCCACCAAAGGGCAGCTCAGAGCAGAGTGTCCTGGGACGCCCAGAGCCCTGCCTATGGGCTTTGACAACCGGGAGAGAGCTGTGTCAAGTCCGAGAAATTATCACTTTCCACTCTGGCGGCACCTCCCCGGCCCCTCCGGAGGTTCTGACTGGTCTGGTGGAACAGCCCCGGGGGCCTGCTTTCTACCCCATTCGCCTGGAACGCCCTGCCCTGAGGACAAGGGTCCCTCTTGCTGGAATCCAGTCTGAAGCTCAGGCAGGTGAGGCTTTTGTGGGCACTTGAGACCCTCGTCCAGGTTTCACAGGGCCCCAGGGCCTTAGCCACTGGTGAGGGTTAGGTTGAGGGATAGGCTTAGTTTTAGGGTTAGGGTTAGCCTTTGACAACGGGGAGAGAGCTGTATCAAGTCCGAGAAAATCACTTGGCGCTCCTGGGGCACCTTCACCGGGCCCCAGGGCCTTCCCCACTGGACCACCTCCAGCTTTTGACACCGGCCCCAACCCACTCTTCCCTTGACCGCTTCCCGCAGGTCAGCTAAGGGGCCGGCCAAGCCGCCGGGCCCCCTCTTGAGGTCCCTGCCGCCAGCAGACCCGCCTGCTGGTCACCCGTGTCCCTGCCCGCGACCCTCTCTCCTACTTACCTCACCACTTCAGGCTGTTCACCTGGCCCCGCCCCCTTGATCCAGTGACCGACTCCAGCTGCTCACCTGGCCCCGCCCCCGCCTTGACTTGACCTGGCTCAGCTGTGGGCCTGGGCCCGCCTCCTGGTTCCGGAAACCACGCCCCTGGTCCATTCGACCAATGAGCGAGCAGCACCAGCCAGTCTGCCCTGCTCCCAAACACAGAGGAATAGCCCCCACCACTGGAATGTAAAGGCACATAGCCCTCTGCTCACAGGGTGCCTCCCAGGTCCCCAAGCGTGGGCAGACCAGCCAGCCCTCCCTTCAGGACACCCAGGGGCCTCCAGGAGCCTCGGGGCCGGCCCTCTAACCCCCCCGCCCCCGCCCCCATCGCCCCCAACAAAGGGCAGCTCAGAGCAGAGTGTCCTGGGACGCCCAGAGCCCTGCCTATGGGCTTTGACAACCGGGAGAGAGCTGTGTCAAGTCCGAGAAATCATCACTTTCCACTCTGGGGGCACCTCCCCGGCCCCTCCGGAGGTTCTGACTGGTCTGCTGGCCAGGCCCCGGGGGCCTGCTTTCCGCCCCATTCGCCTGGAACGCCCTGCCCTGAGGACAAGGGTTCCTCTTGCTGGCATCCAGTTTGAAGCTCAGGCAGGTGAGGCTTTTGTGGGCACTTGAGACCCTCGTCCAGGTTTCACAGGGCCCCAGGGCCTTAGCCACTGGTGAGGGTTAGGTTTAGGGATAGGCTTAGTTTTAGGGTTAGGGTTAGCCTTTGACAACGGGGAGAGAGCTGTATCAAGTCCGAGAAAATCACTTGGCGCTCCTGGGGCACCTTCACCGGGCCCCAGGGCCTTCCCCACTGGACCACCTCCAGCTTTTGACACCGGCCCCAACCCACTCTTCCCTTGACCGCTTCCCGCAGGTCAGCTAAGGGGCCGGCCAAGCCGCCGGGCCCCCTCTTTAGGTCCCTGCCGCCGGCAGACCCGCCTGCTGGTCACCTGTGTCCCTGCCCGCGACCCTCTCTCCTGCTTACCTCACCACTTCAGGCTGTTCACCTGGCCCCGCCCCCTTGATCCAGTGACCGCCTCCAGCTGCTCACCTGGCCCCGCCCCCGCCTTGACTTGACCTGGCTCAGCTGTGGGCCTGGGCCCGCCTCCTGGTTCCGGAAACCACGCCCCTGGTCCATTCGACCAATGAGCGAGCAGCACCAGCCAGTCTGCCCTGCTCCCAAACACAGAGGAATAGCCCCCACCACTGGGATGTAAAGGCACATAGCCCTCTGCTCACAGGGTGCCTCCCAGGTCCCCAAGCGTGGGCAGACCAGCCAGCCCTCCCTTCAGGACACCCAGGGGCCTCCAGGAGCCTCGGGGCCGGCCCTCTAACCCCCCCGCCCCCGCCCCCATCGCCCCCAACAAAGGGCAGCTCAGAGCAGAGTGTCCTGGGACGCCCAGAGCCCTGCCTATGGGCTTTGACAACCGGGAGAGAGCTGTGTCAAGTCCGAGAAATCATCACTTTCCACTCTGGGGGCACCTCCCCGGCCCCTCCGGAGGTTCTGACTGGTCTGCTGGCCAGGCCCCGGGGGCCTGCTTTTCGCCCCATTCGCCTGGAACGCCCTGCCCTGAGGACAAGGGTTCCTCTTGCTGGCATCCAGTTTGAAGCTCAGGCAGGTGAGGCTTTTGTGGGCACTTGAGACCCTCGTCCAGGTTTCACAGGGCCCCAGGGCCTTAGCCACTGGTGAGGGTTAGGTTTAGGGATAGGCTTAGTTTCAGGGTTAGGGTTAGCCTTTGACAACGGGGAGAGAGCTGTATCAAGTCCGAGAAAATCACTTGGCGCTCCTGGGGCACCTTCACCGGGCCCCAGGGCCTTCCCCACTGGACCACCTCCAGCTTTTGACACCGGCCCCAACCCACTCTTCCCTTGACCGCTTCCCGCAGGTCAGCTAAGGGGCCGGCCAAGCCGCCGGGCCCCCTCTTTAGGTCCCTGCCGCCGGCAGACCCGCCTGCTGGTCACCCGTGTCCCTGCCCGCGACCCTCTCTCCTGCTTACCTCACCACTTCAGGCTGTTCACCTGGCCCCGCCCCCTTGATCCAGTGACCGCCTCCAGCTGCTCACCTGGCCCCGCCCCCGCCTTGACTTGACCTGGCTCAGCTGTGGGCCTGGGCCCGCCTCCTGGTTCCAGAAACCACGCCCCTGGTCCATTCGACCAATGAGCGAGCAGCACCAGCCAGTCTGCCCTGCTCCCAAACACAGAGGAATAGCCCCCACCACTGGGATGTAAAGGCACATAGCCCTCTGCTCACAGGGTGCCTCCCAGGTCCCCAAGCGTGGGCAGACCAGCCAGCCCTCCCTTCAGGACACCCAGGGTCCTCCATGAGCCTCGGGGCCGACCCTCTAACCCCCCCGCCCCGGCCCACATCGCTCCCACCAAAGGGCAGCTCAGAGCCGAGTGTCCTGGGACGCCCAGAGCCCTGCCTATGGGCTTTGACAACCGGGAGAAAGCTGTGTCAAGTCCGAGAAATTATCACTTTCCACTCTGGAGGCACCTCCCCGGCCCCTCCGGAGGTTTTGACTGGTCTGGTAGAACAGCCCCGGGGGCCAGCTTTCCGCACCATTCGCCTGGAACGCCTTGCCCTGAGGACAAGTGTCCCTCTTGCTGGCATCCAGTCTGAAGCTCAGGCAGGTGAGGCTTTTGTGGGCACTTGAGACCCTCGTCCAGATTTCACAGGGCCCCAAGGCCTTAGCCACTGGTGAGGGTTAGGTTGAGGGATCGGCTTAGTTTTAGGGTTACGGTGAGCCTTTGACAACCGGGAGAGAGCTGTGTCAAGTCCGAGAAAATCACTTTGCGCTCCTGGGGCACCTTCACCGGGCCCCAGGGCCTTCCACACTGGACCACCTCCAGCTTTTGACACCGGCCCCAACCCACTCTTCCCTTGACCGCTTCCCGCAGGTCAGCTAAGGGGCCAGCCAAGGCGCCGGGCCCCCTCTTTAGGTCCCTGCCGCCGGCACACCCGCCTGCTGGTCACCCGTGTCCCTGCCCGCGACCCTCTCTCCTGCTTACCTCACCACTTCAGGCTGTTCACCTGGCCCCGCCCCCGTGATCCAGTGACCGCCTCCAGCTGCTCACCTGGCCCCGCCCCCGCCTTGACTTTAAATGGCTCAGCTGTGGGCCTGGGCCCGCCTCCTGGTTCCGGAAACCACGCCCCTGGTCCATTCGACCAATGAGCGAGCAGCACCAGCCAGTTGGCCCTGCTCCCAAACACAAAGGAATAGCCCCCACCACTGGGATGTAAAGGCACATAGCCCTCTGCTCACAGGGTGCCTCCCAGGTCCCCAAGCGTGTGCAGACCATCCAGCCCTCCCTTCAGGACACCCAGGGGCCTCCATGAGCCTCGGGGCCGGCCCTCTAACCCCCCCGCCCCGGCCCCCATCGCTCCCACTAAAGGGCAGCTCAGAGCAGAGTGTCCTGGGACGCCCAGAGCCCTGCCTATGGGCTTTGACAACCGGGAGAGAGCTGTGTCAAGTCCGAGAAATCATCACTTTCCACTCTGGGGGCACCTCCCCGGCCCCTCCGGAGGTTCTGACTGGTCTGCTGGCCAGGCCCCGGGGGCCTGCTTTTCGCCCCATTCGCCTGGAACGCCCTGCCCTGAGGACAAGGGTTCCTCTTGCTGGCATCCAGTTTGAAGCTCAGGCAGGTGAGGCTTTTGTGGGCACTTGAGACCCTCGTCCAGGTTTCACAGGGCCCCAGGGCCTTAGCCACTGGTGAGGGTTAGGTTTAGGGATAGGCTTAGTTTCAGGGTTAGGGTTAGCCTTTGACAACGGGGAGAGAGCTGTATCAAGTCCGAGAAAATCACTTGGCGCTCCTGGGGCACCTTCACCGGGCCCCAGGGCCTTCCCCACTGGACCACCTCCAGCTTTTGACACCGGCCCCAACCCACTCTTCCCTTGACCGCTTCCCGCAGGTCAGCTAAGGGGCCGGCCAAGCCGCCGGGCCCCCTCTTTAGGTCCCTGCCGCCGGCAGACCCGCCTGCTGGTCACCCGTGTCCCTGCCCGCGACCCTCTCTCCTGCTTACCTCACCACTTCAGGCTGTTCACCTGGCCCCGCCCCCTTGATCCAGTGACCGCCTCCAGCTGCTCACCTGGCCCCGCCCCCGCCTTGACTTGACCTGGCTCAGCTGTGGGCCTGGGCCCGCCTCCTGGTTCCGGAAACCACGCCCCTGGTCCATTCGACCAATGAGCGAGCAGCACCAGCCAGTCTGCCCTGCTCCCAAACACAGAGGAATAGCCCCCACCACTGGGATGTAAAGGCACATAGCCCTCTGCTCACAGGGTGCCTCCCAGGTCCCCAAGCGTGGGCAGACCAGCCAGCCCTCCCTTCAGGACACCCAGGGTCCTCCATGAGCCTCGGGGCCGACCCTCTAACCCCCCCGCCCCGGCCCACATCGCTCCCACCAAAGGGCAGCTCAGAGCCGAGTGTCCTGGGACGCCCAGAGCCCTGCCTATGGGCTTTGACAACCGGGAGAAAGCTGTGTCAAGTCCGAGAAATTATCACTTTCCACTCTGGAGGCACCTCCCCGGCCCCTCCGGAGGTTTTGACTGGTCTGGTAGAACAGCCCCGGGGGCCAGCTTTCCGCACCATTCGCCTGGAACGCCTTGCCCTGAGGACAAGTGTCCCTCTTGCTGGCATCCAGTCTGAAGCTCAGGCAGGTGAGGCTTTTGTGGGCACTTGAGACCCTCGTCCAGATTTCACAGGGCCCCAAGGCCTTAGCCACTGGTGAGGGTTAGGTTGAGGGATCGGCTTAGTTTTAGGGTTACGGTGAGCCTTTGACAACCGGGAGAGAGCTGTGTCAAGTCCGAGAAAATCACTTTGCGCTCCTGGGGCACCTTCACCGGGCCCCAGGGCCTTCCACACTGGACCACCTCCAGCTTTTGACACCGGCCCCAACCCACTCTTCCCTTGACCGCTTCCCGCAGGTCAGCTAAGGGGCCAGCCAAGGCGCCGGGCCCCCTCTTTAGGTCCCTGCCGCCGGCACACCCGCCTGCTGGTCACCCGTGTCCCTGCCCGCGACCCTCTCTCCTGCTTACCTCACCACTTCAGGCTGTTCACCTGGCCCCGCCCCCGTGATCCAGTGACCGCCTCCAGCTGCTCACCTGGCCCCGCCCCCGCCTTGACTTTAAATGGCTCAGCTGTGGGCCTGGGCCCGCCTCCTGGTTCCGGAAACCACGCCCCTGGTCCATTCGACCAATGAGCGAGCAGCACCAGCCAGTTGGCCCTGCTCCCAAACACAAAGGAATAGCCCCCACCACTGGGATGTAAAGGCACATAGCCCTCTGCTCACAGGGTGCCTCCCAGGTCCCCAAGCGTGTGCAGACCATCCAGCCCTCCCTTCAGGACACCCAGGGGCCTCCATGAGCCTCGGGGCCGGCCCTCTAACCCCCCCGCCCCGGCCCCCATCGCTCCCACTAAAGGGCAGCTCAGAGCAGAGTGTCCTGGGACGCCCAGAGCCCTGCCTATGGGCTTTGACAACCGGGAGAGAGCTGTGTCAAATCCGAGAAATTATCACTTTCCACTCTGGGGGCACCTCCCCGGCCCTCCGGAGGTTCTGACTGGTCTGGTGGCCCGGCCCCGGGGGCCGGCTTTCCGCCCCATTCGCCTGGAACGCCCTGCCCTGAGGACAAGGGTCCCTCTTGCTGGCATCCAGTCTGAAGCTCAGGCAGGTGAGGCTTTTGTGGGCACTTGAGACCCTCGTCCAGGTTTCACAGGGCCCCAAGGCCTTAGCCACTGGTGAGGGTTAGGTTGAGGGATAGGCTTAGTTTTAGGGTTAGGGTTAGCCTTTGACAACGGGGAGAGAGCGGTGTCAAGTCCGAGAAAATCATTTTGCGCTCCTGGGGCACCTTCACCGGGCCCCAGGGCCTTCCCCACTGGACCACCTCCTGCTTTTGACACCGGCCCCAACCCACTCTTCCCTTGACCCCTTCCCGCAGGTCAGCTAAGGGGCCGGCCAAGCCGCCGGACCCCCTCTTTAGGTCCCTGCCGCCGGCAGACCCGCCTGCTGGTCACCCGTGTCCCTGCCCGCGACCCTCTCTCCTGCTTACCTCACCACTTCAGGCTGTTCACCTGGCCCCGCCCCCCTGATCCAGTGACCGCCTCCAGCTGCTCACCTGGCCCCGCCCCGGCCTTGACTTGACCTGGCTCATATGTGGGCCTGGGCCCGCCTCCTGGTTCCGGAAACCACGCCCCTGGTCCATTCGACCAATAAGCGATTAGCACCAGCCAGCCTGCCCTGCTCCCAAACACAGAGGAATAGCCCCACCACTGGGATGTAAAGGCACATAGCCCTCTGCTCACAGGGTGCCTCCCAGGTCCCCAAGCGTGGGCAGACCAGCCAGCCCTCCCTTCAGGACACCCAGGGGCCTCCAAGAGCCTCGGGGCCGGCCCTCTAACCCCCCCGGCCCGGCCCCCATCGCTCCCACCAAAGGGCAGCTCAGAGCAGAGTGTCCTGGGATGCCCAGAGCCCTGCCTATGGGCTTTGACAACTGGGAGAGAGCTGTGTCAAGTCCGAGAAATCATCACTTTCCACTCTGGGGGCACCTCCCCTGCCCCTCCGGAGGTTCTGACTGGTCTGGTGGCCCGGCCCCGGGGGCCTGCTTTCCGCCCCATTCGCCTGGAACGCCCTGCCCTGAGGACAAGGGTCCCTCTTGCTGGCATCCAGTTTGAAGCTCAGGCAGGTGAGGCTTTTGTGGGCACTTGAGACCCTCGTCCAGGTTTCACAGGGCCCCAGGGCCTTAGCCACTGGTGAGGGTTAGGTTGAGGGATAGGCTTAGTTTTAGGGTTAGGGTTAGCCTTTGACAACGGGGAGAGAGCTGTATCAAGTCCGAGAAAATCACTTGGCGCTCCTGGGGCACCTTCACCGGGCCCCAGGGCCTTCCCCACTGGACCACCTCCAGCTTTTGACACCGGCCCCAACCCACTCTTCCCTTGACCGCTTCCCGCAGGTCAGCTAAGGGGCCGGCCAAGCCGCCGGGCCCCCTCTTTAGGTCCCTGCCGCCGGCAGACCCGCCTGCTGGTCACCTGTGTCCCTGCCCGCGACCCTCTCTCCTGCTTACCTCACCACTTCAGGCTGTTCACCTGGCCCCGCCCCCTTGATCCAGTGACCGCCTCCAGCTGCTCACCTGGCCCCGCCCCCGCCTTGACTTGACCTGGCTCAGCTGTGGGCCTGGGCCCGCCTCCTGGTTCCGGAAACCACGCCCCTGGTCCATTCGACCAATGAGCGAGCAGCACCAGCCAGTCTGCCCTGCTCCCAAACACAGAGGAATAGCCCTCACCACTGGGATGTAAAGGAACATAGCCCTCTGCTCACAGGGTGCCTCCCAGGTCCCCAAGCGTGGGCAGACCAGCCAGCCCTCCCTTCAGGACACCCAGGGTCCTCCATGAGCCTCGGGGCCGGCCCTCTAACCCCCCCGCCCCGGCCCACATCGCTCCCACCAAAGGGCAGCTCAGAGCCGAGTGTCCTGGGACGCCCAGAGCCCTGCCTATGGGCTTTGACAACCGGGAGAGAGCTGTGTCAAGTCCGAGAAATTATCACTTTCCACTCTGGCGGCACCTCCCCGGCCCCTCCGGAGGTTCTGACTGGTCTGGTGGAACAGCCCCGGGGGCCTGCTTTCTGCCCCATTCGCCTGGAACGCCCTGCCCTGAGGACAAGGGTTCCTCTTGCTGGCATCCAGTTTGAAGCTCAGGCAGGTGAGGCTTTTGTGGGCACTTGAGACCCTCGTCCAGGTTTCACAGGGCCCCAGGGCCTTAGCCACTGGTGAGGGTTAGGTTGAGGGATAGGCTTAGTTTTAGGGTTAGGGTTAGCCTTTGACAACGGGGAGAGAGCTGTGTCAAGTCCGAGAAAATCACTTTGTGCTCCTGGGGCACCTGCACCGGGCCACAGGGCCTTCCCCACTGGACCACCTCCAGCTTTTGACACCGGCCCCAACCCACTCTTCCCTTGACCGCTTCCCGCAGGTCAGCTAAGGGGCCGGCCAAGCCGCCGGGCCCCCTCTTTAGGTCCCTGCCGCCGGCAGACCCGCCTGCTGGTCACCCGTGTCCCTGCCCGCGACCCTCTTTCCTGCTTACCTCACCACTTCAGGCTGTTCACCTGGCCCCGCCCCCGTGATCCCGTGACCGCCTCCAGCTGCTCACCTGGCCCCGCCCCCGCCTTGACTTTAAATGGCTCAGCTGTGGGCCTGGGCCCGCCTCCTGGTTCCGGAAACCACGCCCCTGGTCCATTCGACCAATGAGCGAGCAGCACCAGCCAGTCTGCCCTGCTCCCAAACACAGAGGAATAGCCCCCAGCACTGGGATGTAAAGGCACATAGCCCTCTGCTCACAGGGTGCCTCCCAGGTCCTCAAGCGTGGGCAGACCAGCCAGCCCTCCCTTCAGGACACCCAGGGGCCTCCAGGAGCCTCGGGGCCGGCCCTCTAACCCCCCCGCCCCGGCCCCCATCGCCCCCAACAAAGGGCAGCTCAGAGCAGAGTGTCCTGGGACGCCCAGAGCCCTGCCTATGGGCTTTGACAACCGGGAGAGAGCTGTGTCACGTCCGAGAAATCATCACTTTCCACTCTGGGGGCACCTCCCCGGCCCCTCCGGAGGTTCTGACTGGTCTGGTGGCCCGGCCCCGGGGGCCTGCTTTCCGCCCCATTCGCCTGGAACGCCCTGCCCTGAGGACAAGGGTTCCTCTTGCTGGCATCCAGTTTGAAGCTCAGGCAGGTGAGGCTTTTGTGGGCACTTGAGACCCTCGTCCAGGTTTCACAGGGCCCCAGGGCCTTAGCCACTGGTGAGGGTTAGGTTGAGGGATAGGCTTAGTTTTAGGGTTAGGGTTAGCCTTTGACAACGGGGAGAGAGCTGTATCAAGTCCGAGAAAATCACTTTGCGCTCCTGGGGCACCTTCACCGGGCCCCAGGGCCTTCCCCACTGGACCACCTCCAGCTTTTGACACCGGCCACAACCCACTCTTCCCTTGACCGCTTCCCGCAGGTCAGCTAAGGGGCCGGCCAAGCCGCTGGGCCCCCTCTTTAGGTCACTGCCGCCGGCAGACCCGCCTGCTGGTCACCTGTGTCCCTGCCCGCGACCCTCTCTCCTGCTTACCTCACCACTTCAGGCTGTTCACCTGGCCCCGCCCGCTTGATCCAGTGACCACCTCCAGCTGCTCACCTGGCCCCGCCCCCGCCTTGACTTGACCTGGCTCAGCTGTGGGCCTGGGCCCGCCTCCTGGTTCCGGAAACCACGCCCCTGGTCCATTCGACCAATGAGCGAG
Source organism: Pipistrellus hanaki (assembly GCF_964339955.1). Taxonomy (NCBI): domain Eukaryota; kingdom Metazoa; phylum Chordata; class Mammalia; order Chiroptera; family Vespertilionidae; genus Pipistrellus; species Pipistrellus hanaki. Next base: position 2,436,320 of record NC_140511.1, read on the forward strand.
CAGCACCAGCTAGTCTGCCCTGCTCCCAAACACAGAGGAATAGCCCCCACCACTGGGATGTAAAGGCACATAGCCCTCTGCTCACAGGGTGCCTCCCAGGTCCCCAAGCGTGGGCAGACCAGCCAGCCCTCACTTCAGGACACCCAGGGTCCTCCATGAGCCTCGGGGCCGGCCCTCTAACCCCCCCGCTCCGGCCCACATCGCTCCCACCAAAGGGCAGCTCAGAGCAGAGTGTCCTGGGACGCCCAGAGCCCTGCCTATGGGCTTTGACAACCGGGAGAGAGCTGTGTCAAGTCCGAGAAATTATCACTTTCCACTCTGGCGGCACCTCCCCGGCCCCTCCGGAGGTTCTGACTGGTCTGGTGGAACCGCCCCGGGGGCCTGCTTTCTACCCCATTCGCCTGGAACGCCCTGCCCTGAGGACAAGGGTCCCTCTTGCTGGAATCCAGTCTGAAGCTCAGGCAGGTGAGGCTTTTGTGGGCACTTGAGACCCTCGTCCAGGTTTCACAGGGCCCCAGGGCCTTAGCCACTGGTGAGGGTTAGGTTGAGGGATAGGCTTAGTTTTAGGGTTAGGGTTAGCCTTTGACAACGGGGAGAGAGCTGTATCAAGTCCGAGAAAATCACTTGGCGCTCCTGGGGCACCTTCACCGGGCCCCAGGGCCTTCCCCACTGGACCACCTCCAGCTTTTGACACCGGCCCCAACCCACTCTTCCCTTGACCGCTTCCCGCAGGTCAGCTAAGGGGCCGGCCAAGCCGCCGGGCCCCCTCTTGAGGTCCCTGCCGCCAGCAGACCCGCCTGCTGGTCACCCGTGTCCCTGCCCGCGACCCTCTCTCCTACTTACCTCACCACTTCAGGCTGTTCACCTGGCCCCGCCCCCTTGATCCAGTGACCGACTCCAGCTGCTCACCTGGCCCCGCCCCCGCCTTGACTTGACCTGGCTCAGCTGTGGGCCTGGGCCCGCCTCCTGGTTCCGGAAACCACGCCCCTGGTCCATTCGACCAATGAGCGAGCAGCACCAGCCAGTCTGCCCTGCTCCCAAACACAGAGGAATAGCCCCCACCACTGGGATGTAAAGGCACATAGCCCTCTGCTCACAGGGTGCCTCCCAGGTCCCCAAGCGTGGGCAGACCAGCCAGCCCTCCCTTCAGGACACCCAGGGGCCTCCAGGAGCCTCGGGGCCGGCCCTCTAACCCCCCCGCCCCCGCCCCCATCGCCCCCAACAAAGGGCAGCTCAGAGCAGAGTGTCCTGGGACGCCCAGAGCCCTGCCTATGGGCTTTGACAACCGGGAGAGAGCTGTGTCAAGTCCGAGAAATCATCACTTTCCACTCTGGGGGCACCTCCCCGGCCCCTCCGGAGGTTCTGACTGGTCTGCTGGCCAGGCCCCGGGGGCCTGCTTTTCGCCCCATTCGCCTGGAACGCCCTGCCCTGAGGACAAGGGTTCCTCTTGCTGGCATCCAGTTTGAAGCTCAGGCAGGTGAGGCTTTTGTGGGCACTTGAGACCCTCGTCCAGGTTTCACAGGGCCCCAGGGCCTTAGCCACTGGTGAGGGTTAGGTTTAGGGATAGGCTTAGTTTCAGGGTTAGGGTTAGCCTTTGACAACGGGGAGAGAGCTGTATCAAGTCCGAGAAAATCACTTGGCGCTCCTGGGGCACCTTCACCGGGCCCCAGGGCCTTCCCCACTGGACCACCTCCAGCTTTTGACACCGGCCCCAACCCACTCTTCCCTTGACCGCTTCCCGCAGGTCAGCTAAGGGGCCGGCCAAGCCGCCGGGCCCCCTCTTTAGGTCCCTGCCGCCGGCAGACCCGCCTGCTGGTCACCTGTGTCCCTGCCCGCGACCCTCTCTCCTGCTTACCTCACCACTTCAGGCTGTTCACCTGGCCCCGCCCCCTTGATCCAGTGACCGCCTCCAGCTGCTCACCTGGCCCCGCCCCCGCCTTGACTTGACCTGGCTCAGCTGTGGGCCTGGGCCCGCCTCCTGGTTCCGGAAACCACGCCCCTGGTCCATTCGACCAATGAGCGAGCAGCACCAGCCAGTCTGCCCTGCTCCCAAACACAGAGGAATAGCCCCCACCACTGGGATGTAAAGGCACATAGCCCTCTGCTCACAGGGTGCCTCCCAGGTCCCCAAGCGTGGGCAGACCAGCCAGCCCTCCCTTCAGGACACCCAGGGGCCTCCAGGAGCCTCGGGGCCGGCCCTCTAACCCCCCCGCCCCGGCCCCCATCGCCCCCAACAAAGGGCAGCTCAGAGCAGAGTGTCCTGGGACGCCCAGAGCCCTGCCTATGGGCTTTGACAACCGGGAGAGAGCTGTGTCAAGTCCGAGAAATCATCACTTTCCACTCTGGGGGCAACTCCCCGGCCCCTCCGGAGGTTCTGACTGGTCTGGTGGCCCGGCCCCGGGGGCCTGCTTTCCGCCCCATTCGCCTGGAACGCCCTGCCCTGAGGACAAGGGTTCCTCTTGCTGGCATCCAGTTTGAAGCTCAGGCAGGTGAGGCTTTTGTGGGCACTTGAGACCCTCGTCCAGGTTTCACAGGGCCCCAGGGCCTTAGCCACTGGTGAGGGTTAGGTTGAGGGATAGGCTTAGTTTTAGGGTTAGGGTTAGCCTTTGACAACGGGGAGAGAGCTGTATCAAGTCCGAGAAAATCACTTGGCGCTCCTGGGGCACCTTCACCGGGCCCCAGGGCCTTCCCCACTGGACCACCTCCAGCTTTTGACACCGGCCCCAACCCACTCTTCCCTTGACCGCTTCCCGCAGGTCAGCTAAGGGGCCGGCCAAGCCGCCGGGCCCCCTCTTTAGGTCCCTGCCGCCGGCAGACCCGCCTGCTGGTCACCTGTGTCCCTGCCCGCGACCCTCTCTCCTGCTTACCTCACCACTTCAGGCTGTTCACCTGGCCCCGCCCCCTTGATCCAGTAACCGCCTCCAGCTGCTCACCTGGCCCCGCCCCCGCCTTGACTTGACCTGGCTCAGCTGTGGGCCTGGGCCCGCCTCCTGGTTCCGGAAACCACGCCCCTGGTCCATTCGACCAATGAGCGAGCAGCACCAGCCAGTCTGCCCTGCTCCCAAACACAGAGGAATAGCCCCCACCACTGGGATGTAAAGGCACATAGCCCTCTGCTCACAGGGTGCCTCCCAGGTCCCCAAGCGTGGGCAGACCAGCCAGCCCTCCCTTCAGGACACCCAGGGGCCTCCAGGAGCCTCGGGGCCGGCCCTCTAACCCCCCCGCCCCGGCCCCCATCGCCCCCAACAAAGGGCAGCTCAGAGCAGAGTGTCCTGGGACGCCCAGAGCCCTGCCTATGGGCTTTGACAACCGGGAGAGAGCTGTGTCAAGTCCGAGAAATCATCACTTTCCACTCTGGGGGCACCTCCCCGGCCCCTCCGGAGGTTCTGACTGGTCTGCTGGCCAGGCCCCGGGGGCCTGCTTTCCGCCCCATTCGCCTGGAACGCCCTGCCCTGAGGACAAGGGTTCCTCTTGCTGGCATCCAGTTTGAAGCTCAGGCAGGTGAGGCTTTTGTGGGCACTTGAGACCCTCGTCCAGGTTTCACAGGGCCCCAGGGCCTTAGCCACTGGTGAGGGTTAGGTTTAGGGATAGGCTTAGTTTTAGGGTTAGGGTTAGCCTTTGACAACGGGGAGAGAGCTGTATCAAGTCCGAGAAAATCACTTGGCGCTCCTGGGGCACCTTCACCGGGCCCCAGGGCCTTCCCCACTGGACCACCTCCAGCTTTTGACACCGGCCCCAACCCACTCTTCCCTTGACCGCTTCCCGCAGGTCAGCTAAGGGGCCGGCCAAGCCGCCGGGCCCCCTCTTTAGGTCCCTGCCGCCGGCAGACCCGCCTGCTGGTCACCTGTGTCCCTGCCCGCGACCCTCTCTCCTGCTTACCTCACCACTTCAGGCTGTTCACCTGGCCCCGCCCCCTTGATCCAGTGACGGCCTCCAGCTGCTCACCTGGCCCCGCCCCCGCCTTGACTTGACCTGGCTCAGCTGTGGGCCTGGGCCCGCCTCCTGGTTCCGGAAACCACGCCCCTGGTCCATTCGACCAATGAGCGAGCAGCACCAGCCAGTCTGCCCTGCTCCCAAACACAGAGGAATAGCCCCCACCACTGGGATGTAAAGGCACATAGCCCTCTGCTCACAGGGTGCCTCCCAGGTCCCCAAGCGTGGGCAGACCAGCCAGCCCTCCCTTCAGGACACCCAGGGGCCTCCAGGAGCCTCGGGGCCGGCCCTCTAACCCCCCCGCCCCCGCCCCCATCGCCCCCAACAAAGGGCAGCTCAGAGCAGAGTGTCCTGGGACGCCCAGAGCCCTGCCTATGGGCTTTGACAACCGGGAGAGAGCTGTGTCAAGTCCGAGAAATCATCACTTTCCACTCTGGGGGCACCTCCCCGGCCCCTCCGGAGGTTCTGACTGGTCTGCTGGCCAGGCCCCGGGGGCCTGCTTTTCGCCCCATTCGCCTGGAACGCCCTGCCCTGAGGACAAGGGTTCCTCTTGCTGGCATCCAGTTTGAAGCTCAGGCAGGTGAGGCTTTTGTGGGCACTTGAGACCCTCGTCCAGGTTTCACAGGGCCCCAGGGCCTTAGCCACTGGTGAGGGTTAGGTTTAGGGATAGGCTTAGTTTCAGGGTTAGGGTTAGCCTTTGACAACGGGGAGAGAGCTGTATCAAGTCCGAGAAAATCACTTGGCGCTCCTGGGGCACCTTCACCGGGCCCCAGGGCCTTCCCCACTGGACCACCTCCAGCTTTTGACACCGGCCCCAACCCACTCTTCCCTTGACCGCTTCCCGCAGGTCAGCTAAGGGGCCGGCCAAGCCGCCGGGCCCCCTCTTTAGGTCCCTGCCGCCGGCAGACCCGCCTGCTGGTCACCTGTGTCCCTGCCCGCGACCCTCTCTCCTGCTTACCTCACCACTTCAGGCTGTTCACCTGGCCCCGCCCCCTTGATCCAGTGACCGCCTCCAGCTGCTCACCTGGCCCCGCCCCCGCCTTGACTTGACCTGGCTCAGCTGTGGGCCTGGGCCCGCCTCCTGGTTCCGGAAACCACGCCCCTGGTCCATTCGACCAATGAGCGAGCAGCACCAGCCAGTCTGCCCTGCTCCCAAACACAGAGGAATAGCCCCCACCACTGGGATGTAAAGGCACATAGCCCTCTGCTCACAGGGTGCCTCCCAGGTCCCCAAGCGTGGGCAGACCAGCCAGCCCTCCCTTCAGGACACCCAGGGGCCTCCAGGAGCCTCGGGGCCGGCCCTCTAACCCCCCCGCCCCGGCCCCCATCGCCCCCAACAAAGGGCAGCTCAGAGCAGAGTGTCCTGGGACGCCCAGAGCCCTGCCTATGGGCTTTGACAACCGGGAGAGAGCTGTGTCAAGTCCGAGAAATCATCACTTTCCACTCTGGGGGCAACTCCCCGGCCCCTCCGGAGGTTCTGACTGGTCTGGTGGCCCGGCCCCGGGGGCCTGCTTTCCGCCCCATTCGCCTGGAACGCCCTGCCCTGAGGACAAGGGTTCCTCTTGCTGGCATCCAGTTTGAAGCTCAGGCAGGTGAGGCTTTTGTGGGCACTTGAGACCCTCGTCCAGGTTTCACAGGGCCCCAGGGCCTTAGCCACTGGTGAGGGTTAGGTTGAGGGATAGGCTTAGTTTTAGGGTTAGGGTTAGCCTTTGACAACGGGGAGAGAGCTGTATCAAGTCCGAGAAAATCACTTGGCGCTCCTGGGGCACCTTCACCGGGCCCCAGGGCCTTCCCCACTGGACCACCTCCAGCTTTTGACACCGGCCCCAACCCACTCTTCCCTTGACCGCTTCCCGCAGGTCAGCTAAGGGGCCGGCCAAGCCGCCGGGCCCCCTCTTTAGGTCCCTGCCGCCGGCAGACCCGCCTGCTGGTCACCTGTGTCCCTGCCCGCGACCCTCTCTCCTGCTTACCTCACCACTTCAGGCTGTTCACCTGGCCCCGCCCCCTTGATCCAGTAACCGCCTCCAGCTGCTCACCTGGCCCCGCCCCCGCCTTGACTTGACCTGGCTCAGCTGTGGGCCTGGGCCCGCCTCCTGGTTCCGGAAACCACGCCCCTGGTCCATTCGACCAATGAGCGAGCAGCACCAGCCAGTCTGCCCTGCTCCCAAACACAGAGGAATAGCCCCCAGCACTGGGATGTAAAGGCACATAGCCCTCTGCTCACAGGGTGCCTCCCAGGTCCCCAAGCGTGGGCAGACCAGCCAGCCCTCCCTTCAGGACACCCAGGGGCCTCCAGGAGCCTCGGGGCCGGCCCTCTAACCCCCCCGCCCCGGCCCCCATCGCCCCCAACAAAGGGCAGCTCAGAGCAGAGTGTCCTGGGACGCCCAGAGCCCTGCCTATGGGCTTTTACAACCGGGAGAGAGCTGTGTCAAGTCCGAGAAATTATCACTTTCCACTCTGGGGGCACCTCCCCGGCCCTCCGGAGGTTCTGACTGGTTTGGTGGCCCGGCCCCGGGGGCCGGCTTTCTGCCCCATTCGCCTGGAACGCCCTGCCCTGAGGACAAGGGTCCCTCTGGCTGGAATCCAGTCTGAAGCTCAGGCAGGTGAGGCTTTTGTGGGCACTTGAGACCCTCGTCCAGGTTTCACAGGGCCCCAGGGCCTTAGCCACTGGTGAGGGTTAGGTTGAGGGATAGGCTTAGTTTTAGGGTTAGGGTTAGCCTTTGACAACGGGGAGAGAGCTGTATCAAGTCCGAGAAAATCACTTGGCGCTCCTGGGGCACCTTCACCGGGCCCCAGGGCCTTCCCCACTGGACCACCTCCAGCTTTTGACACCGGCCCCAACCCACTCTTCCCTTGACCGCTTCCCGCAGGTCAGCTAAGGGGCCGGCCAAGCCGCCGGGCCCCCTCTTTAGGTCCCTGCCGCCGGCAGACCCGCCTGCTGGTCACCTGTGTCCCTGCCCGCGACCCTCTCTCCTGCTTACCTCACCACTTCAGGCTGTTCACCTGGCCCCGCCCCCTTGATCCAGTGACCGCCTCCAGCTGCTCACCTGGCCCCGCCCCCGCCTTGACTTGACCTGGCTCAGCTGTGGGCCTGGGCCCGCCTCCTGGTTCCGGAAACCACGCCCCTGGTCCATTCGACCAATGAGCGAGCAGCACCAGCCAGTCTGCCCTGCTCCCAAACACAGAGGAATAGCCCCCACCACTGGGATGTAAAGGCACATAGCCCTCTGCTCACAGGGTGCCTCCCAGGTCCCCAAGCGTGGGCAGACCAGCCAGCCCTCCCTTCAGGACACCCAGGGGCCTCCAGGAGCCTCGGGGCCGGCCCTCTAACCCCCCCGCCCCGGCCCCCATCGCCCCCAACAAAGGGCAGCTCAGAGCAGAGTGTCCTGGGACGCCCAGAGCCCTGCCTATGGGCTTTGACAACCGGGAGAGAGCTGTGTCAAGTCCGAGAAATCATCACTTTCCACTCTGGGGGCAACTCCCCGGCCCCTCCGGAGGTTCTGACTGGTCTGGTGGCCCGGCCCCGGGGGCCTGCTTTCCGCCCCATTCGCCTGGAACGCCCTGCCCTGAGGACAAGGGTTCCTCTTGCTGGCATCCAGTTTGAAGCTCAGGCAGGTGAGGCTTTTGTGGGCACTTGAGACCCTCGTCCAGGTTTCACAGGGCCCCAGGGCCTTAGCCACTGGTGAGGGTTAGGTTGAGGGATAGGCTTAGTTTTAGGGTTAGGGTTAGCCTTTGACAACGGGGAGAGAGCTGTATCAAGTCCGAGAAAATCACTTGGCGCTCCTGGGGCACCTTCACCGGGCCCCAGGGCCTTCCCCACTGGACCACCTCCAGCTTTTGACACCGGCCCCAACCCACTCTTCCCTTGACCGCTTCCCGCAGGTCAGCTAAGGGGCCGGCCAAGCCGCCGGGCCCCCTCTTTAGGTCCCTGCCGCCGGCAGACCCGCCTGCTGGTCACCTGTGTCCCTGCCCGCGACCCTCTCTCCTGCTTACCTCACCACTTCAGGCTGTTCACCTGGCCCCGCCCCCTTGATCCAGTAACCGCCTCCAGCTGCTCACCTGGCCCCGCCCCCGCCTTGACTTGACCTGGCTCAGCTGTGGGCCTGGGCCCGCCTCCTGGTTCCGGAAACCACGCCCCTGGTCCATTCGACCAATGAGCGAGCAGCACCAGCCAGTCTGCCCTGCTCCCAAACACAGAGGAATAGCCCCCAGCACTGGGATGTAAAGGCACATAGCCCTCTGCTCACAGGGTGCCTCCCAGGTCCCCAAGCGTGGGCAGACCAGCCAGCCCTCCCTTCAGGACACCCAGGGGCCTCCAGGAGCCTCGGGGCCGGCCCTCTAACCCCCCCGCCCCGGCCCCCATCGCCCCCAACAAAGGGCAGCTCAGAGCAGAGTGTCCTGGGACGCCCAGAGCCCTGCCTATGGGCTTTTACAACCGGGAGAGAGCTGTGTCAAGTCCGAGAAATTATCACTTTCCACTCTGGGGGCACCTCCCCGGCCCTCCGGAGGTTCTGACTGGTTTGGTGGCCCGGCCCCGGGGGCCGGCTTTCTGCCCCATTCGCCTGGAACGCCCTGCCCTGAGGACAAGGGTCCCTCTGGCTGGAATCCAGTCTGAAGCTCAGGCAGGTGAGGCTTTTGTGGGCACTTGAGACCCTCGTCCAGGTTTCACAGGGCCCCAGGGCCTTAGCCACTGGTGAGGGTTAGGTTGAGGGATAGGCTTAGTTTTAGGGTTAGGGTTAGCCTTTGACAACGGGGAGAGAGCTGTATCAAGTCCGAGAAAATCACTTGGCGCTCCTGGGGCACCTTCACCGGGCCCCAGGGCCTTCCCCACTGGACCACCTCCAGCTTTTGACACCGGCCCCAACCCACTCTTCCCTTGACCGCTTCCCGCAGGTCAGCTAAGGGGCCGGCCAAGCCGCCGGGCCCCCTCTTGAGGTCCCTGCCGCCAGCAGACCCGCCTGCTGGTCACCCGTGTCCCTGCCCGCGACCCTCTCTCCTACTTACCTCACCACTTCAGGCTGTTCACCTGGCCCCGCCCCCTTGATCCAGTGACCGACTCCAGCTGCTCACCTGGCCCCGCCCCCGCCTTGACTTGACCTGGCTCAGCTGTGGGCCTGGGCCCGCCTCCTGGTTCCGGAAACCACGCCCCTGGTCCATTCGACCAATGAGCGAGCAGCACCAGCCAGTCTGCCCTGCTCCCAAACACAGAGGAATAGCCCCCACCACTGGGATGTAAAGGCACATAGCCCTCTGCTCACAGGGTGCCTCCCAGGTCCCCAAGCGTGGGCAGACCAGCCAGCCCTCCCTTCAGGACACCCAGGGGCCTCCAGGAGCCTCGGGGCCGGCCCTCTAACCCCCCCGCCCCCGCCCCCATCGCCCCCAACAAAGGGCAGCTCAGAGCAGAGTGTCCTGGGACGCCCAGAGCCCTGCCTATGGGCTTTGACAACCGGGAGAGAGCTGTGTCAAGTCCGAGAAATCATCACTTTCCACTCTGGGGGCACCTCCCCGGCCCCTCCGGAGGTTCTGACTGGTCTGCTGGCCAGGCCCCGGGGGCCTGCTTTCCGCCCCATTCGCCTGGAACGCCCTGCCCTGAGGACAAGGGTTCCTCTTGCTGGCATCCAGTTTGAAGCTCAGGCAGGTGAGGCTTTTGTGGGCACTTGAGACCCTCGTCCAGGTTTCACAGGGCCCCAGGGCCTTAGCCACTGGTGAGGGTTAGGTTTAGGGATAGGCTTAGTTTTAGGGTTAGGGTTAGCCTTTGACAACGGGGAGAGAGCTGTATCAAGTCCGAGAAAATCACTTGGCGCTCCTGGGGCACCTTCACCGGGCCCCAGGGCCTTCCCCACTGGACCACCTCCAGCTTTTGACACCGGCCCCAACCCACTCTTCCCTTGACCGCTTCCCGCAGGTCAGCTAAGGGGCCGGCCAAGCCGCCGGGCCCCCTCTTTAGGTCCCTGCCGCCGGCAGACCCGCCTGCTGGTCACCTGTGTCCCTGCCCGCGACCCTCTCTCCTGCTTACCTCACCACTTCAGGCTGTTCACCTGGCCCCGCCCCCTTGATCCAGTGACCGCCTCCAGCTGCTCACCTGGCCCCGCCCCCGCCTTGACTTGACCTGGCTCAGCTGTGGGCCTGGGCCCGCCTCCTGGTTCCGGAAACCACGCCCCTGGTCCATTCGACCAATGAGCGAGCAGCACCAGCCAGTCTGCCCTGCTCCCAAACACAGAGGAATAGCCCCCACCACTGGGATGTAAAGGCACATAGCCCTCTGCTCACAGGGTGCCTCCCAGGTCCCCAAGCGTGGGCAGACCAGCCAGCCCTCCCTTCAGGACACCCAGGGGCCTCCAGGAGCCTCGGGGCCGGCCCTCTAACCCCCCCGCCCCCGCCCCCATCGCCCCCAACAAAGGGCAGCTCAGAGCAGAGTGTCCTGGGACGCCCAGAGCCCTGCCTATGGGCTTTGACAACCGGGAGAGAGCTGTGTCAAGTCCGAGAAATCATCACTTTCCACTCTGGGGGCACCTCCCCGGCCCCTCCGGAGGTTCTGACTGGTCTGCTGGCCAGGCCCCGGGGGCCTGCTTTTCGCCCCATTCGCCTGGAACGCCCTGCCCTGAGGACAAGGGTTCCTCTTGCTGGCATCCAGCTTGAAGCTCAGGCAGGTGAGGCTTTTGTGGGCACTTGAGACCCTCGTCCAGGTTTCACAGGGCCCCAGGGCCTTAGCCACTGGTGAGGGTTAGGTTTAGGGATAGGCTTAGTTTCAGGGTTAGGGTTAGCCTTTGACAACGGGGAGAGAGCTGTATCAAGTCCGAGAAAATCACTTGGCGCTCCTGGGGCACCTTCACCGGGCCCCAGGGCCTTCCCCACTGGACCACCTCCAGCTTTTGACACCGGCCCCAACCCACTCTTCCCTTGACCGCTTCCCGCAGGTCAGCTAAGGGGCCGGCCAAGCCGCCGGGCCCCCTCTTTAGGTCCCTGCCGCCGGCAGACCCGCCTGCTGGTCACCTGTGTCCCTGCCCGCGACCCTCTCTCCTGCTTACCTCACCACTTCAGGCTGTTCACCTGGCCCCGCCCCCTTGATCCAGTGACCGCCTCCAGCTGCTCACCTGGCCCCGCCCCCGCCTTGACTTGACCTGGCTCAGCTGTGGGCCTGGGCCCGCCTCCTGGTTCCGGAAACCACGCCCCTGGTCCATTCGACCAATGAGCGAGCAGCACCAGCCAGTCTGCCCTGCTCCGAAACACAGAGGAATAGCCCCCACCACTGGGATGTAAAGGCACATAGCCCTCTGCTCACAGGGTGCCTCCCAGGTCCCCAAGCGTGGGCAGACCAGCCAGCCCTCCCTTCAGGACACCCAGGGGCCTCCAGGAGCCTCGGGGCCGGCCCTCTAACCCCCCCGCCCCGGCCCCCATCGCCCCCAACAAAGGGCAGCTCAGAGCAGAGTGTCCTGGGACGCCCAGAGCCCTGCCTATGGGCTTTGACAACCGGGAGAGAGCTGTGTCAAGTCCGAGAAATCATCACTTTCCACTCTGGGGGCAACTCCCCGGCCCCTCCGGAGGTTCTGACTGGTCTGGTGGCCCGGCCCCGGGGGCCTGCTTTCCGCCCCATTCGCCTGGAACGCCCTGCCCTGAGGACAAGGGTTCCTCTTGCTGGCATCCAGTTTGAAGCTCAGGCAGGTGAGGCTTTTGTGGGCACTTGAGACCCTCGTCCAGGTTTCACAGGGCCCCAGGGCCTTAGCCACTGGTGAGGGTTAGGTTGAGGGATAGGCTTAGTTTTAGGGTTAGGGTTAGCCTTTGACAACGGGGAGAGAGCTGTATCAAGTCCGAGAAAATCACTTGGCGCTCCTGGGGCACCTTCACCGGGCCCCAGGGCCTTCCCCACTGGACCACCTCCAGCTTTTGACACCGGCCCCAACCCACTCTTCCCTTGACCGCTTCCCGCAGGTCAGCTAAGGGGCCGGCCAAGCCGCCGGGCCCCCTCTTTAGGTCCCTGCCGCCGGCAGACCCGCCTGCTGGTCACCTGTGTCCCTGCCCGCGACCCTCTCTCCTGCTTACCTCACCACTTCAGGCTGTTCACCTGGCCCCGCCCCCTTGATCCAGTAACCGCCTCCAGCTGCTCACCTGGCCCCGCCCCCACCTTGACTTGACCTGGCTCAGCTGTGGGCCTGGGCCCGCCTCCTGGTTCCGGAAACCACGCCCCTGGTCCATTCGACCAATGAGCGAGCAGCACCAGCCAGTCTGCCCTGCTCCCAAACACAGAGGAATAGCCCCCAGCACTGGGATGTAAAGGCACATAGCCCTCTGCTCACAGGGTGCCTCCCAGGTCCCCAAGCGTGGGCAGACCAGCCAGCCCTCCCTTCAGGACACCCAGGGGCCTCCAGGAGCCTCGGGGCCGGCCCTCTAACCCCCCCGCCCCGGCCCCCATCGCCCCCAACAAAGGGCAGCTCAGAGCAGAGTGTCCTGGGACGCCCAGAGCCCTGCCTATGGGCTTTTACAACCGGGAGAGAGCTGTGTCAAGTCCGAGAAATTATCACTTTCCACTCTGGGGGCACCTCCCCGGCCCTCCGGAGGTTCTGACTGGTCTGGTGGCCCGGCCCCGGGGGCCGGCTTTCTGCCCCATTCGCCTGGAACGCCCTGCCCTGAGGACAAGGGTCCCTCTGGCTGGAATCCAGTCTGAAGCTCAGGCAGGTGAGGCTTTTGTGGGCACTTGAGACCCTCGTCCAGGTTTCACAGAGCCCCAGGGCCTTAGCCACTGGTGAGGGTTAGGTTGAGGGATAGTTTTAGTTTTAGGGTTAGGGTTAGCCTTTGAAAACGGGGTGAGAGCTGTGTCAAGTCCGAGAAAATCATTTTGCGCTCCTGGGGCACCTTCACCGGGCCCCAGGGCCTTCCCCACTGGACCACCTCCAGCTTTTGACACCGGCCCCAACCCACTCTTCCCTTGACCGCTTCCCGCAGGTCAGCTAAGGGGCCGGCCAAGCCGCTGGCCCCCTCTTTAGGTCCCTGCCGCCGGCAGACCCGCCTGCTGGTCACCCGTGTCCCTGCCCGCGACCCTCTCTCCTGCTTACCTCACCACTTCAGGCTGTTCAACTGGCCCCGCCCCCTTGATCCCGTGACCGCCTCCAGCTGCTCACCTGGCCCCGCCCCCGCCTTGACTTTACAGGCTCAGCTGTGGGCCTGGGCCCGCCTCCTGGTTCCGGAAACCACGCCCCTGGTCCATTCGACCAATGAGCGAGCAGCACCAGCCAGTCTGCCCTGCTCCCAAACACAGAGGAATAGCCCCCACCACTGGGATGTAAAGACACATAGCCCTCTGCTCACAGGGTGCCTCCCAGGTCCCCAAGCGTGCGCAGACCAGCCAGCCCTCCCTTCAGGACACCCAGGGGCCTCCATGAGCCTCGTGGACGGCCCTCTAACCCCCCCGCCCCGGCCCCCATCGCTCCCACCAAAGGGCAGCTCAGAGCAGAGTGTCCTGGGACGCCCAGAGCCCTGCCTATGGGCTTTGACAACCGGGAGAGAGCTGTGTCAAGTCCGAGAAATTATCACTTTCCACTCTGGGGGCACCTCCCCGGCCCCTCCGGAGGTTCTGACTGGTCTGGTGGCCCGGCCCCGTGGTCCTGCTTTCCGCCCCATTCCCCTGGAACGCCCTGCCCTGAGGACAAGGGTCCCTCTTGCTGGCATCCAGTCTGAAGCTCAGGCAGGTGAGGCTTTTGTGGGTACTTGAGACCCTCGTCCAGGTTTCACAGTGCCCCAGGGCCTTAGCCACTGGTGAGGGTTAGGTTGAGTGATAGGATTAGTTTGAGGGTTAGGTTTAGCCTTTGACAACGGGGAGAGAGCTGTGTCAAGTCCGAGGAAATCACTTTGCGCTCCTGGAGCACCTTCACCGGGCCCCAGGGCCTTCACCACTGGACCACCTCCAGCTTTTGACACCGGCCCCAACCCACTCTTCCCTTGACCGCTTCCCACAGGTCAGCTAAGTGGCCGGCCAAGCCGCCGGGCCCCCTCTTTAGGTCCCTGCCGCTGGCAGACCCGCCTGCTGGTCACCCGTGTCCCTGCCCGCGACCCTCTCTCCTGCTTACCTCACCACTTCAGGCTGTTCACCTGGCCCCGCCCCCGTGATCCCGTGATGGCCACCAGCTGCTCACCTGGCCCCGCCCCCGCCTTGACTTGACCTGGCTCAGCTGTGGGCCTGGGCCCTCCTCCTGGTTCCAGAAACCACGCCCCTGGTCCATTCGACCAATAAGCGATCAGCACCAGCCAGCCTGCCCTGCTCCCAAACACAGAGGAATAGCCCCACCACTGGGATGTAAAGGCACATAGCCCTCTGCTCACAGGGTGCCTCCCAGGTCCCCAAGCGTGGGCAGACCAGCCAGCCATCCCTTCAGGACACCCAGGGGCCTCCATGAGCCTCGGGGCCGGCCCTCTAAACCCCCCGCCCCGGCCCCCATCGCTCCCCCCAAAGGGCAGCTCAGAGCAGAGTGTCCTGGGACGCCCAGAGCCCTGCCTATGGGCTTTGACAACCGGGAGAGAGCTGTGTCAAGTCCGAGAAATTATCACTTTCCACTCTGTGGGCACCTCCCCGGCCCCTCCGGAGGTTCTGACTGGTCTGGTGGCCCGGCCCCGGGGGCCTGCTTTCCGCCCCATTCGCCTGGAACGCCCTGCCCTGAGGACAAGGGTCCCTCTTGCTGGCATCCAGTCTGAATCTCAGGCAGGTGAGGCTTTTGTGGGCACTTGAGACCCTCGTCCAGGTTTCACAGGGCCCCAGGGCCTGAGCCACTGGTGAGGGTTAGGTTGAGGTATAGGCTTAGTTTTAGGTTTAGGGTGAGCCTTTGACAACGGGGAGAGAGCTGCGTCAAGTCCGAGAAAATCACTTTGCGCTCCTGGGGCACCTTCACCGGACCCCAGGGCCTTCCCCACTGGACCTCCTCCAGCTTTTGACACCGGCCCCAACCCACTCTTCCCTTGACCGCTTCCCGCAGGTCAGCTAAGGGGCCGCCCAAGCCGCCGGGCCCCCTCTTTAGGTCCCTGCCGCCGGCAGACCCGCCTGCTCGTCACCCATGTCCCTGCCCGCGACCCTCTCTCCTGCTTACCTAACCACTTCAGGCTGTTCACCTGGCCCCGCCCCCTTGATCCAGTGACCGCCTCCAGCTGCTCACCTGGCCCCGCCCCCGCCTTGACTTGACCTGGCTCAGCTGTGGGCCTGGGCCCTCCTCCTGGTTCTGGAAACCACGCCCCTGGTCCATTGGACCAATGAGCGAGCAGCACCAGCCAGTCTGACCTGCTCCCAAACACAGAGGAATAGCCCCCACCACTGGGATGTAAAGGCACATCTCCCTCTGCTCACAGGGAGCCTCCCAGGTCCCCAAGCGTGGGGAGACCAGCCAGCCCTCCCTTCAGGACACCCAGGGTCCTCCATGAGCCTCGGGGCCGGCCCTCTAACCCCCCCGCCCCGGCCCACATCGCTCCCACCAAAGGGCAGCTCAGAGCCGAGTGTCCTGGGACGCCCAGAGCCCTGCCTATGGGCTTTGACAACCGGGAGAGAGCTGTGTCAAGTCCGAGAAATTATCACTTTCCACTCTGGGGGCACCTCCCCGGCCCCTCCGGAGGTTATGACTGGTCTGGTGGAACGGCCCCGGGGGCCTGCTTTCCGCCCCATTCGCCTGGAACGCCCTGCCCTGAGGACAACGGTCCCTCTTGCTGGCATCCAGTCTGAAGCTCAGGCAGGTGAGGCTTTTGTGGGCACTTGAGACCCTCGTCCAGGTTTCACAGGGCCCCAGGGCCTGAGCCACTGGTGAGGGTTAGGTTGAGGTATAGGCTTAGTTTTAGGTTTAGGGTGAGCCTTTGACAACGGGGAGAGAGCTGTGTCAAGTCCGAGAAAATCACTTTGCGCTCCTGGGGCACCTTCACCAGGCCCCAGGGCCTTCCCCACTGGACCTCCTCCAGCTTTTGACACCGGCCCCAACCCACTCTTCCCTTGACCGCTTCCCGCAGGTCAGCTAAGGGGCCGGCCAAGCCGCCGGGCCCCCTCTTTAGGTCCCTGCCGCCGGCAGACCCGCCTGCTGGTCACCCGTGTCCCTGCCCGCGACCCTCTCTCCTGCTTACCTAACCACTTCAGGCTGTTCACCTGGCCCCGCCCCCTTGATCCAGTGACCGCCTCCAGCTGCTCACCTGGCCACGCCCCCGCCTTGACTTGACCTGGCTCAGCTGTGGGCCTGGGCCCGCCTCCTGGTTCCAGAAACCACGACCCTGGTCCATTCGACCAATGAGCGAGCAGCACCAGCCAGTCTGCCCTGCTCCCAAACACAGAGGAATAGCCCCCACCACTGACTGGGATGTAAAGGCACATAGCCCTCTGCTCACAGGGTGCCTCCCAGGTCCCCAAGCGTGGGCAGACCAGCCAGCCCTCCCTTCAGGACACCCAGGGTCCTCCAGGAGCCTCGGGGCCGGCCCTTTAACCCCCCCGCCCCGGCCCCCATCGCTCCCACCAAAGGGCAGCTCAGAGCAGAGTGTCCTGGGACGCCCAGAGCCCTGCCTATGGGCTTTGACAACTGGGAGAGAGCTGTGTCAAGTCCGAGAAATCATCACTTTCCACTCTGGGGGCACCTCCCCGACCCCTCCGGAGGTTCTGACTGGTCTGGTGGCCCGGCCCCGGGGGCCTGCTTTCCGCCCCATTCGCCTGGAACACCCTGCCCTGAGGACAAGGGTCCCTCTTGCTGGCATCCAGTCTGAAGCTCAGGCAGGTGAGGCTTTTGTGGGCACTTGAGACCCTCGTCCAGATTTCACAGGGCCCCAAGGCCTTAGCCACTGGTGAGGGTTAGGTTGAGGGATAGGCTTAGTTTTAGGGTAAGGGATAGCCTTTGACAACGGGGAGAGAGCTGTGTCAAGTCCGAGAAAATCACTTTGCGCTCCTGGGGCACCTTCACCGGGCCCCAGGGCCTTCCCCACTGGACCACCTCCAGCTTTTGACACCGGCCCCAACCCACTCTTCCCTTGACCGCTTCCCATGAGTCAGCTAAGCGCCCGGCCAAGCCGCCGGGCCCCCTCTTTAGGTCCCTGCGGCTGGCAGACCCGCCTGCCGGTCACCCGTGTCCCTGCCCGCGACCCTCTCTCCTGCTTACCTCACCACTTCAGGCTGTTCACCTGGCCCCGCCCCCTCCTTGACTTGACCAGGCTCAGCTGTGGGCCTGGGCCCGCCTCCTGGTTCCGGAAACCACGCCCCTGGTCCATTCGACCAATGAGCAAGCAGCACCAGCCAGTCTGCCCTGCTCCCAAACACAGAGGAATAGCCCCCACCACTGGGATGTAAAGGCACATAGCCCTCTGCTCACAGGGTGCCTCCCAGGTCCCCAAGCGTGGGCAGACCAGCCAGCCCTCCCTTCAGGAAACACACGAGCCTCCATGAGCCTCGGGGCCGACCCTCTATCCACCCCCCCCACCCCGGCCCCCATCGCTCCCACCAAAGGGCAGCTCACAGCAGAGTGTCCTGGGAATCCCACAGGCCTGCCTATGGGCTTTGACAACCGGGAGAGAGCTCTGTCAAATCCGAGAAAAATCACTTTCCACTCTGGGGGCACCTCCCCGGCCCCTCGGGATGTTCTTACTGGTCTGGTGCCCGGTCCCCGGGGGCCTGCTTTCTGCCCCATTCGCCTGGAACGCCCTGCCCTGAGGACAAGGGTCCCTCTTGCTGGCATCCAGTCTGAAGCTCAGGCAGGTGAGGCTTTTGTGGGCACTTGAGACCCTCTTCCAGGTTTCACAGGGCCCCAGGGCGGTAGCCACTGGTGAGGGTTAGGTTAAGGGATAGGCTTAGTTTTAGGGTTAGGGTTAGCCTTTGACAATGGTGAGAGAGCTGTGTCAGGTCCAAGAAAATCACTTTCCACTATGGGGGCACCTTCTCCTGTAAAATATGGTTGAAAGATAATATTCCCTACTTTCTTAGGTTGATTACATTGTTTAGGAAGTTGTTTGTACATGTGGGCAATGCTTATGCTTGGACAAGAAGGCCTAATATAGGAATGTAGAAGAAATCATGAATAATTCATTGTAATAATCGTAAATAAATGAGAACTCTCATAGAATATGTAGAAAACACTATTCCTAGGAAGTTGTTAATGCAGAAAGTTATCTAAGATCCAGGAAATTTTTAATTACTGTAAAGAGCACATTGAACAGTGTATGAAACCTCTATTATTTACTTACAGTAGTCTAGAGCTGTAAATGTGTATCATACAAGGCTTGAAAGAGGGAAATATGCACAATTAATCAGTTATGGAAAACCTTAGACCTCATAGCAATGTAGCATTGAACTCTAAACCATAGTTGAGGGAAAATGTTTCCTAGATTCTCAGGTTCATTACAGTATTTATGAAGTATTTTGTTCTTGTGGGCAATGTTTTTACTTGGACAAGAAGGCCTTATACAGGAAACTTCAAGAAAACATGAATAATTCAGAAGTAATAACAGCAAATAGATGAGAACTCTAATAGAACATGTAGAAGACACTTCTCCAAGTCAGTTGTTAGTATAGAAAAAGTATCGAAGATCCGGGAAATCTTTAATTAGAGTTAAGAGCACATTAAACAGTGTATGAAACCTCTTTTATTTACTTAAAGGAGCCTAGAACTATAAATGTGTGTCATACAAGGAATAATATCCTTGAAATAGAGAAATAAGCACATTTAAGCAGCTTTGGAAAGTCTTAGACTTCACTGCAATGTAGCTTTAAACCCTATAACATAGTTGAGATACAATGTTCCCGACATTCTCAGGTTCATAACAGTTTGTCGGAAGTTGTTTGTACCTGTGGGCAATGGTTATACTTGGACAACAATGCCTCATATAGGAAACTACAGGAAAACATGAGTCATTCATAAAAATAACATTAAGTAGATGAGAACATGCATAGAACATGTAGAACACACTTTTCCAAGTCAGTTGTTAGTGTAGAAAACGTATCTAAGATACAGGAAATCCTTAGAGTTTAGAGCACATGAAACCATGTATGAAACCTCCATTATCTACTATAAAAGCCTATAACTGTTATGTGTTTCATACAAGGCAGAATATCCTTGAATTGGAGAAATAAGCACATTTTAGTAGCTTTGGAAAGCCTTACACTTCACTGAAATGTAGCATTAAACTTTAAAACATAATTGAGAGACAATGTTCCCAAGCTTCTCATGTCATTAACAGTGTGTAAAACGTTGTTTGTATATGTGGGCAATGTTTATACTTTGACGAGAAGGCCTAATATGGGAAACTACCTGAAAACATGAGTAATTCAGAGAAAATAAAAGTAAATAGATGAAAACTGGTATAGAACAGGTGAAACTGATTCCCCAATTCAGTTGTTAGTGTAGAAAAGGTATCTAAGATCTTGGGAATCCTTAGAATAAATAGCACATTTACCATTGTATGAAACGTCTATTATTTACTTAATGGACCCAAGAACTTTAAATGTGTGTCATAGAAGACTTGATAGAGAGAAATACGCACAGTTAAGCAGCTTTGGAAAGGCTTAGACTTCACTGCAATGTAACAATAAACTGTAGAACATGGTTGAGAGACAATGTTCCCTAGATTCTCAGGTTGATTATAGTGTTTAGGTAGTTGTTTGTACATGTGTGCAATGCTTATACTTGGATAAGCAGGCATAATATAGAAAACTACAAGAAAACATGAATAATTCAGAAGAAATAATAGTAAATAGATGAGAACTCTCATGGAACATGTAGAAAACACTAATCCATGTAAGTTGTTAGTGCAGAAAGTTATCTAAGATCCAGGAAATTTTTAATTACAATAAAGAGCACATTAAACAGTGTATGAAACCTCTATTATTTACTTACAGTAGCCTACAACTGTAAATATGTGTTATACAAGGCTTAAAAGAGAGAAATTTGCACAATTAAGCAGCTTTGGAAAGCCTTTGACTTAACTGCAGTGTTGCATTAAACCCTATAACTTAGTGGAGAGACAATGTTCTCAAACTTCTCAGGTTCATAACAGTGTGTGGGAAGTTGTTTGTACATGTGAGCAATGCTTATACATTGACAAGAAAGCCCAATATAGAAAACTCAAGAAAACATGAGTAATTCAGAGATAATAACAGTAAATAGATGAGAACTCCCATAGTACATGTAGAACACACTTCTCCAAGTAAGTTGTTAGCGTAGAAAGGTATCTAAGATCCAGGAAATTTTTAATTACAGTAAAGAGCACATTAAACAGTGTATGAAACCTCTATTATTTACTTAAAAAAGCCTAAACTGTAAATGTGTGTCATATAAGGCTTGAAAGAGAGAAATATGCACAATTAAGCAGCTTTAGAAAGCCTTAGACTTCACAGCAAGATAGCCTTAAACTCTAAACCATAGTTGCAAGAAAAATGTTCCCGAGCTTCTCAGGTTCATTACAGTGTGTAAGAAGTTGTTTGTTCACGTGTGCAATGCTTATACTTGGAAAAGAAGGCCTAATATAGGAAACTACAGAAAACATGAGTAATTTATGGAAAATAACAGTAAATAGATGAGAACTCCCATAGAACAGGTAAAACACATTCTGCTAGTCAGTCGTTAGTGTAGAAAAGGTACCTAAGATCCAGAACTCCTTAATTAGAGTAAATATCACATTTAAGATTGTATGAAACCTCTATTATTTACTGAAAGGAGCCTAGAACTTTACATGTGTGTCATACAAGGCTTGAAAGAGGGAAATATGCACAAGTAAGCAGCTTTGGGAAGCCTTAGACTTCACAGCAATGTAGCATTAAACTCTAAACCGTAGTTGAGAGAAAATGTTCCCTAGCTTCTCAGGTTCATTACAGTGTGTAGGAAGTTGTTTGTATATGTGAGCAATGCTTATACTTGGACAAGAAGGCCTAATATAGGAAACTACAAGAAAACATGAATACTTCAGAGAAAATAACAACATATAGATGAAAAATTGCATAAAAAATGTGGAAGACACTTCTCCAAGTCAGTTGTTAGTATAGAAAAAGTATCGAAGATCCAGAAAATCCTTAGAGTTAAGAGAAGATTAAACAGTGTATGAAGCCTCTATTATTTACTTAAAGGAGCCTAGAACTGTAAATGTGTGTCATACAAGACTTGAGAGAAATAAGCACAATTAAGCTGCTGGAGAAAGCCTTAGACTTCACTGCAATGTAGCATTAAACTCTGAAACATAGTTGAGAGACAATGTTCCCGAGCTTCTCAGCTTCATAACAGTGTGTAGTAAGTTGATTGTACATGTGAGCAATGTTTATGATTGGACAAGAACGTCTAATATAGGAAACTACAAGAAAACATGAGTAATTCAGAAGTAATAACAGTAAATAGATGAGAACTCTCATAGAACATGTAGAAAACAGGTCTCCAGGTAAGTTGTTAGTGTAGAAAGTTATCTAAGATCCAGGAAATCATTAATTAGAGATTAGAGCACATTAAACGGTGAATGAAACGTCTATTATTTACTTAAAGGTGCCTAGAACTGTAATTATGTGTCATACAAGGCAGAATATCTTTGAAATAGAGAAATAAGCACATCTAAGCAGCTTTGGAAAGCCTTAGATTTCACTGCAATGTAGCATTAAACTCTAAAACATTTAAGCAGTTGTGGAAACCATTAGACTTCACTGCAATGTATCATTAAACTCTATAACATATTGAGAGACAATGTTCTGGCGTTTCTCAGGTTATTAACAGTGTGTACAAAGTTGTGTGTATATGTGGGCAAAGCTTATCTTTGGAAAGAAGGCCTAATATATAAAACTAAAAGAAAACATGAGTAATTCAGAGAAAATAACAGTAAATAGATGAAAATGGTATAGAACAAGTGAAACAGATTCTCCTACTCAGTTGTTAGTGTAGAAAAGGTATCTAAGATCCAGGAAAAATAACAGTAAATACATGAGAACTCCCATAGAATGTATAGAAAACGCTACTTCAAGTAAGTTGTTAGTGTAGAAAGGTATCTAAGATCCAGGAAATCCTTAATTAGAGTAAAGAGCACATGAAACATCTATTATTTACTTAAAGGAGCCTAGAACTGTAAATGTGTGTCATACAAGGCAGAATATCCTTTAAATGCAGAAATAAGCACATTTAAGCAGCTTTGGAAAGCCTTAGAGTTCACTGCAATGTAGCCTTAAACCCTTTAACAATGCTTATAAGGCAAGAATGCTGAATATACGAAACTACAAGAAAACCTGAGTAATTCAGAACAAATAACAATAAATAAATGAGAACTCTAATAGAACATGTTGAAAACATTTCTTCAAGTAAGTTGTTAGTGTAGAAAGTTATATAAGATACAGGAAATCCTAAATTAGAGTTAAGAGAACTGTAAATGTGTGTCATAGAAGCTTGAAAGAAAGACGTAAGCACATTTAAGCAGTGTGTAGGAAGTTGTTTGTACCTGTGGGCAATGCTTATACTTGGACTAGAAGGCCTACTGTAGTAAACTACAAGAAAACTTGAGTAATTCAGAGAAAATAACAGTAAAAGGATTAGAACTCGAATAGAAGAGGTAGAACACTCTTCTCCACGTTAGTTGTTATTGTAGAAATGTATTGAAGATCCAGGAAATTCTTAATTAGAGTTAAGAGCACATGAATCAGTGTATGAAACCTCTATTATTTACTTAAAGGGGCCTAGAACTTTAAATGTGTGACATACAGGGATTGAAAGAGAGAAATAAACACAACTAAGCAGCTTTGGAAAGCCTTAGACTTCACTACAATGTAGCATTAAACTCTAAAACATGGTTGAGAGACAATGTTCCCGAGTTCTCAGCTTCATAACATTGTGTAGGAAATTGTTTGTACATATGGGCAATGCTTATAATTGGACAAGAAATCCTAATATAGGAAACTACAAGAAAACATGAGTAATTCAGAAAAAATAACAGAAAATAGATGAGAACTCTCATAGTACATGTAGAAAACACTTCTCCAAGTAAGTTGTTAGTGTAGAAAAGGAACCTGTTTAACCTGTTCTAAACGAGTTCTCATCTATTTACTGTTATTTTCGCTGAATTACTCATGTTTTCATGTAGTTGCCTATATTAGGCCTTCTTGTTTAAGTATAAGCATTGCCTACTTAAACAAACACACTGTTATGAACCTAAGAGCAGGGTAACATTGTCTCTCAACTACGTTATAGAGTTTAAAGCTAAATTGTAGTGAAGTCTAAGGCTTTTCAAAGCTGCTGAATTGTGCTTATTTCACTCTTTCAAGACTTGTATGAGGTTTCATTTTGAGTTTAATGTGCTCTTAAGTTTAATTAAGGATTTTCTGGATCTTAGATACCTTCTCTACACTAACAACTGACTTAGAGAAATCTGTTTCACCTGTTCTATGCTAATTCTCATCTGTTTGCTGTTATTTTCCCGGAATTAGTGATGTTATAGAGTTTAATAGTACATTATAGTGAAGGGTAAGGCTTTCCAAAGCTGCTTAATTATGCTTATTTATCTTGTTTGAGACACATTTAAAGTTCTAAGCACCTTTAAGTAAATAATGTAGGGTTCATACACTGTTAGATGTGATCGTAACTCTAATTAAGGATTTTCTGGATCTTAGATACCTTTTCAACTTTATCAACTGACTTGGAGAATCTGTTTCACCAGTTCGATACAAGTTATCATCTATTTAATGTAGTTTTCTCTGTATTACTGATGTTTTCTTGTAGTTCCCAATATTAGGCCTCTTTTTCAAGGAATAAGCATTGGGATATGGACAAACAACTTTCTACACAAGGTTATGAACCTGAGAAGCTCTGGAACATTGTCTCTCAACTATATTATAGAGTTAAATGCTACATTATCATGAAGCAGGAGTCTTTCCAAAGTTGCTTAAATTGTTTGTCTATTTCAAGGATATTTTTCCTTGTATGACACCCATTTACCATTCTAGGCTCCTGTAAGTAAATAATTCATACACTGTTTCATGTGATCTTAAATCTAATTAAGGATTTCCTGGATCGTAGATACATTTTATAAACTAACAACAGACTTGGAGAAATGTTTTCTAGATGTCCTATGGGAGTTCTCATCTATTTACTGTTATTTTCCCTGAATTACTGATGTTTTCTTGTAGTTTCAAATATTAGGCCTTCTTGTCCAAGTATAAGCATTTCCCACATGGACAAACAACTTCCTGCACACTGTTATGAACCCGAGAAGCTCGAGAACATTGTCTCTCAACTGTGTTTTAGAGTTTAATGCTACAATGCAGTAAAGTCTAAGGATTTGCAAAGCTGCTTAATTGTTTTATATATTAGGACTTCTTATCCAATTATAAGCATTGCCCACAAGGACAAACAACTTGCTACACACTGTTATGAAGCTGGGAAGCTAGGGTTAAAGTTAGGGCTAGGGTTAGGGTTAGGGCTAGTGTTAGGGTTAGGGTTAGGGTTAGTGATAGGGTTAGGGCTACGGTTATGGTTAGGGTGAGGGAGTATTGTCTTTCAACTCTGTTATAGAGTTTAATGCTACATTTCAGTGAAGTGTAAGGGTTTCCAAAGCTACTTAAATATGTTTATTTCTCTATTTCAAGGATTTATGTCTTTTATGACATACATTTATAGTTATGTGCTCCTTTAAGTACATAATATAGGTTTTAATGATCTCTTTAGTATAAATAAGGTTTTCCTGGATCTTAGATACCTTTTCTACACTAACAACTGACTTGTAGAAGTGTTTTCTACATGTTCTATGCGAGTTCTCATTTATTTACTGTTATTTTCTCTGAATTCCTGTTTTCTTGTAGTTTCCAATATTAGGCTTTCTTGATCAAGTATAAGCATTGGGAACATGGACAAACAACTACTTAAATACTGTTTTGAACCTGAGAAGCTCTGGAACATTGTCTCTCAACTATGTTATAGAGTTTAATGCTACATTACAGTAAAGTCAAAAGCTTTCCAAAGCTGCTTAAATATGCTTATTTCTCTATTTCAAGGATATTCTGTCTTGCATGACACACATTTACAGTGCTAGGCTACTTTAAGTAAATAATAGAGGTTTCATACACTGTTTTATGTGCTCTTAACTCTAATTAAGTGTTTCCTGGATGTTAGATACCTTTCTACAAAAACAACTTACTTGGAGAAGTGTTTCCTACATATTACATGCGAGTTCTCACACTGTTAACAACCTGAGAAACTCAGGAACATTGATTCTCAACTATATTATAGAGTTGAATACTACATTGCTGTGAAGCCTAAGACTTTCCAAAGATGCTGAAATGTGCGTATTTCTCTATATCAAGGATATTTTGCCTTTCATGTCACACATTTACAGTTCTAGGCTCCTTTAAGTAAATAATAGAGGGTTCCTACACGGTTTAATGAGCTCTTTACTGTAATTAAGGATTTCCTGGATCTTAGATTCCTTTTATACACAAACAACAGACTTGGAGAAGTGTTTTCTACATGTTCTATGCCAGTATTCATCTATTTACTGTTATTTTCCCTGAATTACTGATATTTTCTTATAGTTTCCAATATTAGGACTTCTTGTCAAAGTATAAGCATTGGAGATATGGACAAACAACTTCCTACACACGGTTATGAATCTGACAAGCTCTGGAACATTGCCCCTCAACTATGTTATAGAGTTCAATGCTACATTGTAGTGAAGTCTAAGGCTTTCTCCAGTTGCTTAATTGTGCTTATTTCTCTCTTTCAAGCCTTGTGTGACACATATTTAAAGATCTGGGCTCCTTTAAGTAAATAATATGGGATTCATACACTGTTTAATGTGCTCTTAACTCTAATTAAGGAATTCCTGGATATTAGATACCTTTTCTATACTAACAACTGACTTGGAGAATCTGTTTCACCTGTTCTAAACGAGTTCTCATCTATTTACTGTCATTTTCTCTGAATTATTCATGTTTTCATGTAGTTTCCTATATTAGGCCTTCTTGTCCAAGTATAAGCATTGCCCACATGTACAAACAACTTCCTGCACACTGTTATGAACCAGAGAAGCTTGGAAACATTGTCTCTCAACTATGTTTTAGAGTTTAATGCTACAATGCAGTAAAGTCTAAGGATTTCCAAAGCTGCTTAATTGTGCTTATTTCTCTCTTTCAAGCCTTGTGTGACACACATTTAAAGTTCTAGGCTACCTTAAGAAAATAATAGAGGTTTCATACACTGTTTAATGTGCTGCTCCATTTAATTAAAGATTGCCTGGGTCTTAGATCGCTTTCTCTACTAATAACTGACTTGTAGAAATCTGTTTCAGCTGTTTTATGTGAGGTCTCATCTATTTACTGTTGATTTCTCTGTATTACTCATTTTTTCTTGTAGTTTCATATATTAGGCCTTCTTATCCAAATATAAGCATTGCGCACAAGGACAAACAACTTGCTACACACTGTTATGAAGCTGGGAAGCTAGGGTTATGGTTAGGGCTAGGGTTAGGGTTAGGGCTAGGGTTAGGATTAGGGTTAGGTTTAGGGTTAGAACTAGGGTTACGGTTAGGGCTAGGGTTAGGGTTAGGGTTAGGGTTAGGGTTAGGATTAGGGTTAGGGTTAGGGCTAGGGTTATGGTTAGGGTGAGGGAATATTGTCTTTCAACTCTGTTATAGAATTTATTGCTACATTTCAGTTAAGTGTAAGGGTTTCCAAAGCTACTTAAATATGTTTATTTCTCTATTTCAAGGATTTCTGTCTTGTATGACATACCTTTATAATTATGTGGGTTTTTTTGGTTTATTGGTTTCATACACTGTTTAATGATCTCTTTAGTGTAATTAAGGTTTTCCTGGATCTTAGATACCTTTTCTACCCTAACAACTGACTTGGAGAATTGTTTTCTACATGTTCTATGCGAGTTCTCATCTATTTACTGTTATTTTCTCTGAATTACTGTTTTCTTCTAGTTTCCAATATTATGCCTTCTTGTCCAAGTATATGCATTGGGAACATGGACAAACAAATACCTAAACACTGTGTTGAACCTGAGAAGCTCTGGAACATTGTCTCTCAACTATGTTTTAGAGTTTATTGCGACATTACAGTGAAGTCAAAGGCTTTCCAAAGCTGCTTAAATGTGCTTATTTCTCTATTTAAAGGATATTCTGTCTTGCATGGCACACATTTACAGTTCCACGGTACTTTAATTAAATAAAAAGTCTGCATACACTGTTTCATGTGCTCTTAACTCTAATTAAGGATTTCCTGGATGTTAAATACCTTTCTACACAAACAACTTACTTGGAGAAGTGTTTCCTACATATTACACGCGAGTTCTCACGCTGTTAACAACCTGAGAAGCTCAGGAACATTGTATCTCACCTATATTATAGAGTTTAATACTACATATCAGTGATGTGTAAGGCTTTCCAAAGATGCTGAAATGTGCTTATTTATCTATTTCAAGGATATTTGCTTTGTATGACACACATTTACACTTCTAGGCTCGATTAACAAATAATAGAGATTTCATACACTGTTTAATGAGCTCTTTACTGTAATAAGGATTTCATGGATCTTCGATTCCTTTTATACACAAACAACAGACTTGGAGAAGTGTTTTCTACATGTAATATGTGAGTTCTCATCTATTTAATGTTATTTTCCCTGAATTAATGATATTTTCTTGTAGTTTCCAACATTAGGCCTTGTTGTCAAAGTATAAGCATTGGGGATATGGACAAACAACTTTCTACACATGGTTATGAACCTGAGATGCTCTGGAACATTGTCTCTCAACTATGTTATAGAGTTCAATGCTACATTGCAGTGAAGTGTAAGGCTTTCTCCAGCTGCTTAATTGTGCTTATTTCTCTCTTTCAAGCCTTGTGTGACACACATTTAAACTTCTAGGTTCCTGTAGAATCCAAGATGGCTGCTCAGGTAGACACCTAGCCGCATCCTCACCCAACAATTTCAATAAAATACAACTAAAATATAAAATGGACATTACCCAGAACTATAGGAAAGTCGATTGACTGGAAATTCTACAGCGAGAAGTAAGGAGAAAACCAGAAGGAAGTGCAGAGGAGTTGTAAAAGCCTAAGGTACGGAGACATGCCGCGCTTGCAGAGAGGATGGAGCCAGAGAGGATGGAGCTAGAGAGGAGGGAGGCTGAGTGCCTGGCTGGCATTCCCTTGCAGGAAGGAGATAAAAGCTCCAACTGTGCTGGTCCCCAGTTCCGATTGCTCTGAACCCCAGTTCTAGGCCAGATCCCGGGGACCCAGGCTCATCCATAGGAAGCTGGGCTGCGAGGCGGATCCTTGGGGGAACGGCAAAAGGAGGTCCCGGTGGCTTGCACATTGTGCACAGAGAAGGGATGGTTGGCTGTGCCGTGGGATTGCCCTGGCAGAAAGGAGACTGGGGCTCCAGACTGCTCTGAATGCCACCTCCAGCTCCACTTCCAACTGAACTGAACCCCAATACCGGGCTCATTTGGCGAAAGCCTAGACTGATTGGTAGCAGGCGAAAATCAAGGGCACCTTTCTCTCAGAGGCACTTGCAGCGTGGACTGAAGGACTCTGAGACCCAGGAGCCACGGGGCTGACGGAAGCCAAGGCTGTAGGCTCCACCCTGAAATGCCATCCCATCTGTAGCTGGGAAATGCGACAACAAAATAGATTACAAATGAAAGAAATGGAGGACAAAAAACGACTGGACATAGAGTTCAAATCTACGCTTATAAAGTTTTTCAAGAATTTCCTAGAAAAGATTGATAAGACCTATGAGGATATGAAAAGAGATCAACTACAATTAATAAGGAATCAATAAGAAATGATAAGGGATCAAAAAGAAATGATAAGGGATCAACAAGAAATAAAGAATACATTGTCTGAAATAAAAAAATATTATAGAGAGTCCTAAAAACAGAATGGAAGATCAAAAGAATCAAGTCAAAGATTTGGAACGTAAAGAGCCAGAAGACACTCCTCCACAGAACCTAGAAGGCAAGAGAATCCAGAAAATTGAACATAATGTAAGAAACCTCTGGGCAACTTCAAGCGAACCAACATCAGAATTATGGGGGTCCCGGAAGATGAGAGAGAGCAAGATATCGAAAACATTCTGAAAGAAATAGTGACAGAAAACTTCCCCCATCTGGTGAAAGAATTAGACTTACAAGTCCAGGAAGCACACAGAACTACAAACAAAAGGAATCCAAAGAGGACCAAACCAAGACAAATCATAATTAAAATTCCAAGAGCCAAAGGCAAAGAGAGAATATTAAAAGCAGCAAGAGCAAAGAAGGTAGTTACCTATAAAGGAGCACCTATACGATTGTCAGCTGATTTCTCAACTCTTTACTGTAATAAGGATTTCCTGGATCTTAGATTCTTTTTATACACAAACAACAGACTTGGAGAAGTGTTTTCTACATGTTCTATGCGAGTACTCATCTATTTAATGTTATTTTCCCTGAATTACTGATATTTTCTTGTAGTTCCCAATATTAGGCCTTGTTGTCAAAGTATAAGCATTGGGGATATGGAAAAACAACTTCCTACACACGGTTATGAACCTGAGAAGTTCTGGAACATTGTCTCTCAACTATGTTATAGTGTTCAATGCTACAATGCAGTGAACTGTAAGGCTTTTTCCAGCTGCTCAATGAAGGATTTCCTGGATCGTAGATACCTTTTATAAACTAACAACAGTGTTGCAGAAGTGTTTTATACATGTTCTATGTGAGTTCACATCTATTTTCTGTTATTTTCCCAGAATTACTGATGTTTTCTTGTAGTTTCTAACATTAGTCCTTCTTGTCCAGGTATAAGCATTGGGAACATGGACAAACAGCTACCTAAACACTGTTATGAACCTGAAAAGCTCAAGAACATTGTCTCTCAACTATCAATATGTTATAGAGTTTAATTATACATTTCAGTAAAGTGTAAGGCTTTCCGTAGCTACTTAATTGGCTTATTTCTCTATTTCAAGCTTTGTGTGACATACATTTAAAGTTCTAGGCTCCTTTAAGTAAGAAATAAAGGATTCATACACTGTTTAATGAGCTCTCAACTCGAATTAAGGAATTCCAGGATGTGAGATACCTTTTCTACATTAACAACTGTCTTGGAGAATCTGTTTCACCTGTTCTAATTGAGTTCTCATGTATTTACTGATATTTTCTCTGAATTATTCATGTTTTCAAGTAGTTTCCTATATTAGGCCAACTTGTTGAAGTATAAGCATAGCCCACATATACAAACAACTTCATACACACTGTTATAAACAGGAAAACCTTGAGAACATTGTCCCTCAACTATGTTATAGAGTGTAATGCTACATTACAGTGATCTGTAAGGATTTCCAAAGCTGCTCAATTCGCTTATTTCTCTATTTCAAGATTGTATGACACACATTTACCATTCTAGGCTCCTTTAAGTAAACAGTATATGTTTCATACACTGTTCAATGTGATATTGACTCAAATTAAGCATTTCCTGGATCATAGATACCTTTTATAGACTAACAACAGATTTGGAGAAGTGTTTTATACATGTTCTAAGCGAGTTCTCATCTACTTACTGATATTTTCCAAGAATTACTGATGTTTTGATGTAGTTTCTAACATTAGTCCTTCTTGTCCAGGTATAAGCATTGGGAACATGGACAAACAACTACCTAAACACTGTTATGAACCTGAAAAGCTCGAGAACATTGTCTCTCAACTATGTTATAGAGTTTAATGATACATTTCAGTGAAGCGTAACGCTTTCCAAAGCGACTTAATTTGCTTATTTCTCTCTTGCAAGCTTTGTGTGACATACATTTAAAGTTCTAGGCTCCTTTAAGTAAGAAATAAAGGAATCATACACTGTTTAATGAACTCTCAACTCGAATTAAGGAATTCCTGGATGTTAGATAACTTTTCTACACTAATAACTGTCTTGGAGAATCTGTTTCACCTGTTCTAAATGAGTTCTCATGTATTTACTGACATTTTCTTTGAATTATTCATGTTTTCAAGTAGTTTCCTATATTTGGCATACTTGTCCAAGTATAAGCATAGCCCACATATACAAACAACTTCCTACACACTGTTATGAACAGAAGAAGCTAGGGAACATTGTCTATCAACTATGTTATAGATTGTAATGCTACATTACAGTGATCTGTAAGGCTTTCCAAAGCTGCTCAATTTGCTTATTTCTCTCTTTCAAGCCTTGTGTGACACACATGTAAAGTTCTAGGTTATTTTAAGTAAACAAAAATGGTTTCATACACTGATTAATGTGCTCTTAACTCTAATTAAGCATTTCCTGGGTCTTAGATAACTTTTCTACACTAAAATCTGACTTGGTAAATCTGTTTCAGCTGTTCTAAACGAGTTCTCATGTATTTACTGACATTTTCTCTGAATTATTCATGTTTTCTTGTAGTTTCCTATAGTAGGCCTTCTTGTCCAAGTAAAAGTATAGCCCACATATACAAACAACTTTCTACACACTGTTATGAACAGAAGAAGCTCGGGAACATTGTCTCTCAACTTTGTTATAGAGTGTAAATCCTACATTGCAGTGAAGTGTAAGGCTTTCCAAAGCTGCTTAATGTTTTTCTTTCTCTATTTCAATGGCATTCTGCCTTGTATGACACACATTTATCGTTCTAGGCTCCTTTAAGTGAACAATATAGGTTTCATACACGGTTTCATGTGATCTTGACTCTAATTAAGCATTTCCTGGATCATAGATACCTTTTATAGACTAACAAAAGACTTGGAGAAGTGTTTTATACATGTTCTATGCGAGTTCTCATCTATTTACTGGTATTTTCCCAGAATTACTGATGTTTTCTTGTAGTTTCTAATATTAGTCCAGGTATAAGCATTGGGAACATGGACAACTACCTAAACACCGTTATGAACATTACAAGCTCGAGAACATTGTATCTCAACTATGTTATAGAGTTTAATGATACATAAGTGAAGCGTAAGGCTTTCCAAAGCGACTTAATTTTCTTATTTCTCTCTTGCAAGCTTTGTGTGACATACATTTAAAGTTCTAGGCTCCTTTAAGTAAGAAATAAAGGATTCATACACTGTTTAATGAACTCTCAACTCGAATTAAGGAATTCCTGGATGTTAGATAACTTTTCTACACTAATAACTGTCTTGGAGAATCTGTTTCACCTGTTCTAAATGAGTTCTCATGTATTTACTGACATTTTCTTTGAATTATTCATGTTTTCAAGTAGTTTCCTATATTTGGCATACTTGTCCAAGTATAAGCATAGCCCACATATACAAACAACTTCCTACACACTGTTATGAACAGAAGAAGCTAGGGAACATTGTCTATCAACTATGTTATAGATTGTAATGCTACATTACAGTGATCTGTAAGGCTTTCCAAAGCTGCTCAATTTGCTTATTTCTCTCTTTCAAGCCTTGTGTGACACACATGTAAAGTTCTAGGTTATTTTAAGTAAACAAAAGTGTTTCATAAACTGATTAATGTGCTCTTAACTCTAATTAAGCATTTCCTGGGTCTTAGATAACTTTTCTACACTAAAATCTGACTTGGTAAATTTTTTTCAGCTGTTCTAAATGAGTTCTCATGTATTTACTGACATTTTCTCTGAATTATTCATGTTTTCTTGTAGTTTCCTATAGTAGGCCTTCTTGTCCAAGTAAAAGTATAGCCCACATATACAAACAACTTCCTACACACTGTTATGAACAGAACAAGCTCGGGAACATTGTCTCTCAACTACGTTATAGAGTGTAATCCTACATTGCAGTGATGTATAAGGCTTTCCAAAGCTGCTTAATGTGTTTCTTTCTCTATTTCAATGGCACTCTACCTTGTATGACACACATTTATTGTTCTAGGCTCCTTTAAATAAACAATATAGGTGTCTTACAATGTTTCATGTGATCTCGACTCTAATTAATCATTTCCTAGATGATAGATACCTTTTATAAATGAACAACAGAATTGGAGAAGTGTTTTATACATGTTGAATGCGAGTTCACACTGTTATGAACCTGTAAACCTCGGGAACATTGTCTCTAAACTATGTTATAGAGTGTAATACTACATTAAGTGTAAGGCTTCACAAGCTGCATAATGTGTTTATTTCTCTATTTCAATGGAATTCTGCCTGTATGACAACATTTACCTTTCTAGGCTCCTTTAAGTAAACAACATAGGATTCATACAGTGTTTCATGTGCTCTCAACTCTAATTAAGAATTTCTTGGATCTTTTTACACTAAGAACTGACTTGGAGAATCTGTTTCAGCTGCTCTAAACGAGTTCTCATCTATTTACTGTCATTTATTCTGAATTATTCATGTTTTCATATAGTTTCAAATATTATGCCTTATTTTCTAAGTATAAGCTTTACCCACATATACAAACAACTTCCTACACACTGTTATGAACAGAAGAAGCTCGGGAACATTGTCTCTCAACTATGTGATAGAGTGTAATACTATTGTTCATTGCAGTGAAGTGTAAGGCTTCACAAGCAGCATAATGTCTTTTTTTCTCTCTTTCAATGGAATTCCGCTTGTATGACAACATTTACCATTCCAGGCTCCTTTAAGTAAACAATATAGGATTCATACACTGTTGGATATGATCTGAACTCTAATTTAGAATTTCCTGGATCTTAGATACCTTTCTACACTAAGAACTGACTTGGAGAATCTGTTTCAGCTCTTCTGAAAGAGTTCTCATCAATTTATTGATATTTTCTATGAATTATTCATGTTTTCATGTAATTTCCTATATTAGGCCTTCTTGTCCAATATAAGCTTTGCCCACATATACAAACAACTTCCTACACACTGTTATGAACAGAAAAGGCTCAGGAACATTGTCTTTCAACTATGGTATAGAGTGTAATGCTAAATTACAGTGAACTGTAAGGCTTTCCAAAGCTGCTTAATTTGATTATTTCTGTCTTTCAAGCTTTGTGTGACATACATTTAACGTTCTATGCTCCAATAAGTTAAATATATAGGATTCATAAATTGTTTCATGTGCTCTAAACTTGAATTAAGGAATTCCTTGATGTTAGATCCCTTTTCTACACTAAGAACTGATTGGAAAATCTGTTTCACCTGTTCTAAACTAGTTCTCATCTATATACTGTCATTTACTCAAATTATTCATGTTTTCATTTTGTTTCCTTTTTTAGGCCTTCTTGTCTACGCATAAGCTTTGCCCCCATATGCAAACAATGTCCTACATACTGTTATGAACAGTAGAAGGTCGGGAACATTGTCTCTCAACTATGTTAGAGTGTAATACTACATTGCAGTGAAGTGTAAGGCTTTCCAAAGCTGCCAAACGTGTTTCTTTCTCTATTTCAATGGTATTCTGCCTGTATGACACACTTTTACCTTTCTAGGCTCATTTAAGTAAACAATGTAGGATTCATACAGTGTTTCATGTGATCTGAACTCTAATTAAGGATTTCCTGGATCCTAGATAACTTTTATAAACTAACAACAGACTTAGAGAAGTGTTTTATACATGTTCTATGCGGGTTCTCATCTATTTACTGTTATTTTCCCAAAATTACTGATGTTTTCTCATAGTTTCTAACATTAGGCCTTCTGGTCCAGGTATAAGCATTGGTAACATGGACAAACAACTACCTAAACACTGTTATGAACCTGAAGACCTCGGGAACATTGTTTCTCAATTATGTTATAGAGTGTAATACTACATTGAAGTGAAGTGTAACGCTTCACAAGCTGCATAATGTGTTTATTTCTCTATTTCAATGGAATTCTGCCTATATGACAACATTTACAATTCCATGCTCCTTTAAGTAAACAATATAGGATTCATCCACTGTTTGATGTGATCTGAACTCTAATTTAGAATTTCCTGGATCTTAGATACCTTTCTACACTAAGAACTGACTTGGAGAATCTGTTTCAGGTCTTCTGAAAGAGTTCTCATCTATTTACTGACATTTTATCTGAATTATTCATGCTTTCATGTAGTTTCCTATATTAGGCCTTCTTGTCCAATATTAGCTTTACCGACATACAAACAAAGTCCTACACACTGTTATGAACAGCAAAAGCTCAGGAATATTGTCTCTCAACTATGTTAAAGAGTGTAATACTAGGTTGCAGTGAATTGTAAGGCTTTCCAAAGCGGCTTAATGTGTTTATTTATCTATTTAAATGGTATTCTCCCTTGTATGACACACATTTACCATTTTAAGCTACTTTAAGTAAACAATATAGGATTTATACACTGTTTCATGTGATCTGAACTCTAATTAAGGATTTCCTGGATCGTAGATACCTTTGATAAACTAACAACAGACTTGGAGAATTGTTTTATACATGTTCTATTCGGGTTCTCATCTATTTACTGTTATTTTCCCAGAATTACTGATGTTTTCTCATAGTTTCTAACATTAGGCCTTCTGGTCCAGGTATAAGCATTGGGAACATGGACAAACAACAACGTAAACTTTGTTATGAACCTGAAAACCTCGGGAACATTGTCTCTCAACTATGTTATAGAGTGTAATGGTACATTACAGTGAACTGTAAGGGTTTCCAAAGCTTCTAAATTTGCTTATTTCTCTCTTTAAAGCTTTGTGTGACATGCATTTAAAGTTCTAGGCTCCAATAAGTAAAAAATGTAGGATTCATACACTGTTTCATGTGATCTGAACTTTAATTAAGGATTTCCTGGATCTTAGATACCTTTCTACACTAAGAACTGACTTGGAGAATCTCTTTGAGCTGTTCTAAATGAGTTCTCATCTATTTTCTGACATTTTCTCTGAACTATTCATGTTTTCATGTAGTTTCCTATATTATGCCTTCTTGTCCACGTATAAGCTTTGCCCACATAAACAAACAACATCTTACACACTGTTATGAACAGAAGAAGCTCGGGAACATTGTCTCTCAACTATGTTAGAGAGTGTAATACAATATTTCAGTGAAGTGTAAGGCTTTCCAAAGCTGCTTAATGTGTTTATTTCTCTATTTCAATGGTATTCTGCCTGGTATGACACACTTTTATCTTTCTAGGCTCATTTAAGTAAACAATATAGGATTCGTACACTGTTTCATGTGATCTGAAATCTAATTAAGGATTTCCTGGATCTTAGATATCTATTCTACACTAAGAACTAACCTGGAGAATCGGTTTGAGCTGTTCTAAATGAATTCTCATCTATTTTCTGACATTTTCTCTGAACTATTCATGTTTTCATGTAGTTTCCTATTTCATGCCTTCTTGTCCATGTATAAGCTTTACCCACATATACAAAGAACTTACTACACACTGTTATGAACAGAAGAAGTTAGGGAATGTTGTCTCTCAACTGTGTTATAGAGTGCAATACTACATTGAAGTGACGTGTGAGGCTTTCCAAAGCTGCCTAACGTGTTTCTTTCTCTATTACAATGGTATTCTGCCTTGTATGACAAATTTACAATTCCAGGCTCCTTTAAATAAACAATATAGGATTTACATACTGTTTCTTGTGATCTGAACACTAATTAAGGATTTCCTGGATCATAGATAGTTTTATACACTAATATCAGACTTGGAGAAGTGTTTTATACATGTTCTATGCGAGTTCTCATCTATTTACCTTTATTTTCTCAGAATTACTGATTTTTTCTCATAGTTACTAACAATAGGCCTTCTGATCCAGGTATAAGCATTGGGAACATTGACAAACAACTTCCTAAACACTGTTTTGAACCTGAAAACCTCGGGAACATTGTCTCTCAACCATGTTATAGAGTGTAATACTACATTGCAGTCAAGTGTAAGGCTTTCCAAAGCTGCCTAACATATTTCTTTCTCTATTTCAATGGTATTCTGCCTGGTATGACTCAAATTTATCATTGAAGGCTCCTTTAAGTAAACAATATAGGTTTCATACATTGTATCATGTGATCTGAACTTGAATTAAGAATTTCCTGGATCATAAAACTTTTATAAACTAACAACAGACTTGGAGAAGTGTTTTATACATGTTCTATGCGAGTTCTCATCTATTTACTGTTATTTTCTCAGAATTACTGATGTTTTATCATAGTTTCTAACATTAGGCCCTCAGTTCCAGGTATAGGCATTGGGAACATGGACAAACAACTTCATAAACACGGTTATGAACCTGAAAACCTCGGGAACATTGTCTCTCAACTATATTATAGAGGGTAGTACTACATTGCAGTGAAGTGTAAGGCTTTTCAAAGCTGCCGAACGTGTTCCTTTCTCTATTTCAATGGTATTCTGCCTTGTATGACACACATTTACCACTCCGGGATCCTTTAAGTAAACAATATAGGATTTGTACACTGTTTCATGTAATCTGAACTCTAATTAAGGATTTCTTGGATCGCAGATACCTTTTTTTCAACTAACAACAGACTTGGAGAAGTGTTTTATACATGTTCTATGCGAGTTCTCATCTATTTACTGTTATATTCCCAGAATTACTGATGTTTTCTCATAGTTTCTAACAGTAGGCCTTCTGGTCCAGGTATAAGCATTGGGAACATAGACAAACAACTACCTAAACATAGTTATGAACCTGAAAACCTTGGGAACATTTTCTCTCAATTATGTTATAGAGTGTAAAGCTACATTAAGTGAACTTTAGGGCTTTCCAAAGCTGCTTAATTTGCTTATTTCTCTCTTTCAAGCTTTGTGTGACATACATGTAAAGTTCTAGGCTCCAATAAGTAAAAAATATAGGATTCATATAATGATTCATGTTCTCTAAACTCTAATTATGGATTTCTTGAATCTTAGATACCTTTCTACACTAAGAACTGACTTGGATAATCTGTTTCGGCTTTTCTAAATGAGTTCTCATCTATTTACTGACATTTTCTATGAATTATTCATTTTTTCTTGTAGTTTCCTATATTATGCCTACTTGTTCATGTATAAGCTTTGCCACATATACAAACAACTTCCTACACACTGTTATGAACAAAAGCAGCTCGGGAACATTGTCTCTCAACTATGTTGTAGAGTGTAATACTACATTGCAGTGAAGTGTAAGGGTTTCCAAAGATACCTATCGTGTTTCTTTCTCTATTTCATTGGTATTCTGCCTTGTATGACACACATTTACCCTTCCAGGCTCCTTTCAGTAAACAATATGGGATTTATACACTGTTTCATGTGATCTGAACTGTAATTAAGTATTTCCGGGATCGTAGATACCTTTCATAAACTAACAACAGACTTGGAGAAGTGTTTTATCCAT
Organism: Pipistrellus hanaki; assembly: GCF_964339955.1. Taxonomy (NCBI): domain Eukaryota; kingdom Metazoa; phylum Chordata; class Mammalia; order Chiroptera; family Vespertilionidae; genus Pipistrellus; species Pipistrellus hanaki. Next base: position 2,474,441 of record NC_140511.1, read on the forward strand.
GTTCTATGCGAGTTCTCATTTATTTACCGTTATTTTCCCAGAATTACTGATGTTTTCTCATAGTTTCTAACATTAGGCCTTCTGGGCAAGGTATAAGCATTGGTAACATGGACAAACAGCTACCTAAACACTGTTATGAACCTGAAAACCTCGGGAACATTGTCTCTCAACTATGTTACAGAGTGTAATACTACATTGCAGTGAAGTGTAAGGCTTTCCAAAGCTGCCTAAGGTGTTTCTTTCTCTATTTCAATGGTATTCTGCCTTGTATGACACACATTTACCATTTCAGGCTAATTTAAGTAAACAATACAGGATTTATATACTGTTTCATGTGATCTGAACTCTAATTAAGGATTTCCTGGATCCTAGATACCTTTTTGAAACTAACAACAGACTTGGAGAAGTGTTTTATACATGTTCTCTGCGAGTTCTCATCTATTTACTGTTATTTTCCCAGAATTATTGATGTTTTCGCATAGTATCTAACATTAGGCCTTCTTGTCCAGGTATAAGCATTGGGAAGAAGGACAAACAACTACCTAAACATTGTTATGAACCTGAAAACCTCGGGAACATTGTCTCTCAACTATGTTATAGAGTGTAATACTACATTGCAGTGAAGTGTAGGCTTTCCAAAGCTGCCTAACTTGTTTCTTTCTCTATTTCTATGGTATTCTGCCTTGTAGGACACACATTTACCATTCCAATTTCCTTTAAGTAAACAATATAGGACTTATACATTGTTTCATGTGATCTTAACTCGAACTAAGGATTTCCCGGATCTTAGCTACCTTTTCTACACTAAGAACTGACTTGGAGAATCTCTTTCTGCTGTTCTAAATGAGTTCTCATCAGTTTGCAGTCATTTTCTCTGAATATTTCATGTTTTCATGTAGTTTCCTATATTCTGCCTTCTTGTCCAAGTATAAGCTATGCCTACATGAAAAAACAACTTCCTCCACACTGTTATGAACAGAAGCAGCTCGGGAACAGTGTCTCTCAACTATGTTATAGAGTGTAGTACTACATTGCAGTGAAGTGTAAGGCTTTCCAATGCTGCCGAACGTGTTCCTTTCTCTATTTCAATGGTATTCTGCCTTGTATAACACATATTTACCATTCCAGGCTCCTTTAAGTAAACAATATATGATTTGTAAACTGTTTCATGTGATCGGAACTCTAATTAAGAATTTCTTGGAACATAGATACCTTTTTTTAAACTAACAGACTTGGAGAAGTGTTTTATACATGTTCTATGCGAGTTCTCATCTATTTACTGTTATTTTCCCAGAATTACTGATGTTTTCTCATAGGTTCTAACATTAGGCCTTCTGGTCCAGGTACAAGCATAGGGAACATGGACAAACAATTACTTAAACATAGTTATAAACCTGAAAATCTCGGGAACATTTTCTCTCCATTATGTTATAGAGTGTAATGCTACATTAAGTGAACTTTAGGGCTTTCCAACGCTGCTTAATTTGCTTATTTCTCTCTTTCAAGCTTTGTGTGACATACATGTAAAGTTCTAGGCTCCAATAAGTAAAAAATATAGGATTCATATAATGTTTCATGTTCTCTAAACTCTAATTATGGATTTCTTGGAGCTTAGATACCTTTCTACAGTACGAACTGACTTGGAGAATCTCCTTCAGCTGTTCGAAACGAGTTCTCATATGTTTAAAGTCATTTTCCTGAATTATTCATGTTTCCATGTAGTTTCCTATATTCTGCCTTCTTGTCCAAGTATAAGCTTTGCCCACATGTACAAAGAACTTCCTCCAAGCTGTTATGAACAGAAGCAGCTCAGGAACATTGTCTCTGAACTAGGGTGTAGTACTACATTGCCATGAAGTGTAAGGCTTTCCAAAGCTGCCGAACGTGTTTCTTTCTCTATTTCAATGTTATTCTGCCTTCTATGACACACATTTACCACTCTAGGCAACTTCAAGTAAACAATATAGGATTCATACAGTATCTCATGTGATCTGAACTCGAACTAAGGGTTTCCCGGATCTTAGCTACCTTTTCTACACTAAGAACTGACTTGGAGAATCTCTTTCAGCTCTTTTAAACAAGTTCTCATCTGTTTCCAATCATTTTCTCTGAATTATTCACATTTCCATGTAGTTTCCTATATTCTGCCTTCTTGTCCAAGTATAAGCTTTGCCCACATGTACAAACAACTTCCTACACACTGTTATGAACAGAAGCAGCTTGGGAACATTGTCACTCAACTATGTTATAGAGTGTTGTACTACATTACATTGAAGTGAAAGGCTTTCCAAAGCTGCCGAACGTGTTTCTTTCTCTATTTCAATGGAATTCTGCCTTGTATGACACACATTTACCACTCTAAGCTCCTTTAAGTTAACAATATAGGATTCATACAGTGTTTCATGTGATCTGAACTAGAACTGAGGATTTCCCGGATCTTAGCTACCTTTTCTACACTAAGAACTGACTTGGCAAATCTCTTTCAGCTCTTTTAAACGAGGTCTCATCTGTTTCCAGTCATTTTCTCTGAATTATTCATGTTTTCATATAGTTTCCTACAGCTAAGATCCGGGAAATCCTTAATTCTAGTTAAGATCACATGAAACACTGTATGAATCCTATATTCTTCACTTAAATGAGACTAGAGTGGTAAATGTGTGTCATACAAGGCATTATACCATTGAAATAGAGAAAGAAACACGTTCGGCGGCATTGGAAAACCTTACACTTCACTGAAATGTAGTACTACACTCTATAACACAGTTGAGAGACAATGTTCCTGAGCTGCCTCAGTTCATAACAGTGTGTAGGAAGTTGTTTGATAAAGTGGGCAAAGCTTATCCTTGGACCAGAAGGCAGAATATAGGAAACTACATGAAAACATGAATAATTCAGAAAAAATGACTGTAAAGAGATGAGAACTTGTTTAGATCAGCTGAAAGAGATTCTCCAAGTCAGTTCTTAGTGTAGAAAAGGTGGTTAAGATCCGGGAAATCCTTAATTCGACTTAAGATCACATGAAACAGTGTATGAATCCTATATTTTTTACTTAAAAGAGACTAGAGTGGTAAATGTGTGTTATACAAGGCAGAATACCATTGAAATAAAGAAAGAATCATGATCGGCATCTTTGGAAAGCCTTACACTTCACTGAAATGTAGTACTACACTCTAAAGCACAGTTGAGGGACAATGTTCCCGAGCTGCCTCAGTTCATAACAGTGTGTAGGAAGTTGTTTGATAAAGTGGGCAAAGCTTATACTTGGACCAGAAGGCAGAATATAGGAAACTACATGAAAACATGGATAATTCAGAGAAAATGAATGTAAACAGATGAGAACTTGTTTAGAACAGCTCAAAGAGATTCTCCAAGTCAGTTCTTAGTGTAGAAAAGGTAGCTAAGATCCGGGTAATCTTTAATTCGAGTTAAGATCACATGAAACACTGTATGAATCCTATATTCTTTACTTAAAGGAGACTAGAGTGGTAAATATGTGTTATACAAGGCAGAATACCATTGAAATAGAGAAAGAAACACGTTCGGCAGCTTTGGAAAGCCTTCCACTTCACTGAAATGTAGTACTACACTCTATAACACAGTTGAGAGACAATGTTCCCGAGCTGCCTCAGTTCCTAACAGTGTGTAGGAAGTTGTTTGATAGAGTCGGCAAAGCTTAAACTTGGACAAGAAGGCAGAATATAGGAAACTACATGAAAACATGGATAATTCAGAGAAAATGACTGTAAAGAGATGAGAACTTGTTTAGAACAGCTGAAAGAGATTCTCCAAGTCAGTTCTTAGTGTAGAAAAGGTAGCTAAGAAGCGGGAAATCCTTAATTCAAGTTAAGATGACATGAAACACTGTATAAATCCTATATTCTTTACTTAAAGGAGACTAGAGTGGTAAATGTGGGCTATACAAGGCAGAATACCATTGAAATAGAGAAAGAAATACGATCGGCAGCTTTGGAAAGCCTTACAATTCACTGAAATGTAGTACCACACTCTATAACACAGTTGAGAGACAATGTTCCCTAGCTCCCTCAGTTCATAACAGTGTGTAGGAAGTTGTTTGATAAAGTGGGCAAAACTTATACTTGGGCCAGAAGGCAGAATATAGGAAACTAGGAAAGCCTTACACTTCACTGAAATGTAGTACTACACTCTATAACCCATTTTAAAGACAATGTTCCTGAGCTGCCTCAGTTCATAACAGTGTGTAGGAAGTTGTTTGATAAAGCGGGCAAAGCTTATACATTTACCATAAGGCAGAATATAGGAAACTACATGAAAACATGGATAATTCAGAGAAAATGACTGTAAACAGATGAGAACTTGTTTGAACAGCTCAAAGATATTCTCCAAGTCAGTTCTTAGTGTAGAAAAGGTAGCTAAGATCCGGTAAATCCTTAATTCTAGTTCAGATCATATGAAACACTCTATGAATCCCATATTCTTTACTTAAAGGAGACTAGAGTGGTAAATGTGTGTTATACAAGGCAGAATACCATTGAAATAGAGAAAGAATCACGTTCGGCAGCTTTGGAAAGCCTTACACTTCACTGAAATGTAGTACTACACTCTATAACACTGTTGAGAGACAATGTTCCCGAGCTGCCTCAGTTCATAGCAGTGTGTAGGAAGTTGTTTGATAAAATGGACAAAGCTTATACTTGGACCAGAAGGCAGAATATAGGAAACTACATGAAAACATGGATAATTCAGTGAAAATGACTGTAAACAGATGAGAACTTGTTTAGAACAGCTCAAAGAGATTCTCAAAGTCAGAACTTAGTGTAGAAAAGGTAGCTAAGATCCGGTAAATCCTTAATTTGAGTTAAGATCAAATGAAACACGGTATGAATCCTATATTCTTTACTTAAAGGAGACTAGAGTGGTAAATGTGTGTTATACAAGGCAGAATTCCATTGAAATAGAGAAAGAATCACGTTCGGCAGCTTTGGAAATCCTTTCACTTCACTGAAATGTATTACTACACTCTAAAGCACAGTTGAGAGACAATGTTCCCGAGCTGCCTAAGTTCATAACAGTGTGTATGTAGGAAGTTGTTGGATAAAGTGGGCAAATCTTATACTTGGACCAGAAGGCAGAATATAGGAAACTACATGAAAACATGGATAATTCAGAGAAAATGACTGTAAACAGATGAGAACTTGTTTAGAACAGCTCAAAGAGATTCTCCAAGTCAGTTCTTAGTGTAGAAAAGGTAGCTAAGATCCGGTAAATCCTTAATTCGAGTTAAGATCACATGAAACACTGTATGAATGCTATATTCTTTACTTAAAGGAGACTAGAGTGGTAAATGTGTGTTATACAAGGCAGAATACCATTGAAATAGAGAAAGAAACACGTTCGGCAGCTTTGGAAAGCCTTACACTTCACTGAAATGTAGTACTACACTAAATAACACAGTTGAAAGACAATGTTCCCGAGCTGCCACAGTTCATAGCAGTGTGTAGGAAGTTGTTTGATAAAGTGGGCAAAGCTTATAGTTGGACCAGAAGGCAGAATATAGGAAACTACATGAAAACCTGAATAATTCAGTGAAAATGACGGTAAACAGATGAGAACTTTTATAGAACAGCTGAAAGAGATTCTCCAAGTCAGTTCTTAGTGTAGAAAAGGTAGCTAAGACCCGGGAAATCCTTAATTCAAGTAAGATGACATGTAACACTGTATGAATCCTATATTCTTTACCTTAAGAAGACTAGAGTGGTAAATCTGTGTTATAAAGGCAGAATGCCATTGAAATACAGAAAGAAACACGTTCGGCAGCTTTGGAAAGCCTTACACTTCACTGAAATGTAGTACTACACTCTATAACACAGTTGAGAGACAATGGTCTCAAGCTGCCTCAGTTCATAACATTGTGTAGGAAGTTGTTTGATAAAGTGGGCAAAGCTTATACTTGGACCAGAAGGCAGAATATAGGAAACTACATGAAAACATGAATAATTCAGTGAAAATAACTGTAAACAGATGAGAACTTGTTTAGAACAGCTGAAAGAGATTCTCCAAGTCAGTGCTTAGTGTAGAAAAGGTAGCTAAATCCGGAAAATCCTTAATTCCAGTTAAGATCACATGAAACACTGTATGAATCCTATATTCTTTACTTCAAGGAGACTAGAGTGGTAAATGTGTGTTATACAAGGCAGAATACCATTGAAATAGAGAAAGAAACACGTTTGGCAGCTTTGGAAAGCCTTACACTTCACTGAAATGTAGTACTACACTCTATAACACAGTTAAGAGACAATGTTCCCTGGCTCCCTCAGTTCATAACAGTGTGTAGGAAGTTGTTTGATAAAGTGGGCAAAGCTTATACTTGGACCAGAAGGCAGAATATAGGAAACTACATGAAAACATGAATAATTAAGTGAAAATGACTGTAAACAGATGAGAACTTGTTTAGAACAGCTGAAAGAGATCCTCCAAGTCAGTTCTTAGTGTAGAAAAGGTAGCTAAATAAAGAAAATCCTTAATTCCAGTTAAGATCACATGAAACACTGTGTGAATCCTATATTCTTTACTTAAAGGAGACTAGAGTGGTAAATGTGTGTTATATAAGGCAGAATACCATTGAAATGGAGAAAGAAACACGTTCGGCAGCTTTGGAAAGTCTTACACTTCACTGAAATGTAGTACCACACTCTATAACACAGTTGAGAGACAATGTTCCCTAGCTCCCTCAGTTCATAACAGTGTGTAGGAAGTTGTTTGATAAAGTGGGCAAAACTTATACTTGGGCGAGAAGGCAGAATATAGGAAACTAGGAAAGCCTTACACTTCACTGAAATGTAGTACTACACTCTTTAACCCATTTTAGAGACAATGTTCCCGAGCTGCCTCAGTTCATAACAGTGTGTAGGAAGTTGTTTGATAAAGTGGGCAAAGCTTATACTTGGGCCAGAAGGCAGAATATAGGAAACTACATGAAAACATGAATAATTCAGTGAAAATGACTGTAAACAGATGAGAACTTCTTTAGAACAGGGGAAAGAGAATCTCCAAGTCAGTTCTTAGTTTAGAAAAGGTAGCTAAGATAAGGGAAATCCTTAATTCCAGTTAAGATCACATGAAACACTCTATGAATCCTATATTCTTTACTTAAAGGAGTCTAGAGTGGTAAATGTGTGTTATACAAGGCAGAATACCATTGAAATAGATAAAGAAACACGTTCGGCAGCTTTGGAAAGCCTTACACTTCACTGAAATGTAGTACCACACTCTATAACGCAGTTGAGAGACAATGTTCCCTAGCTCCCTCAGTTCATAACAGTGTGTAGGAAGTTGTTTGATAAAGTGGGCAAAGCTTATACTTGGGCCAGAAGGCAGAATATAGGAAACTACATGAAAACATGAATAATTCAGTGAAAATGACTGTAAACAGATGAGAACTTGTTTAGAAAAGCTGAAAGAGAATCTCCAAGTCAGTTCTTAGTGTAGAAAAGGTAGCTAAGATAAGGGAAACCCTTAATTCCAGTTAAGATCACATGAAACACTGTGTGAATCCTATATTCTTTACTTAAAGGAGACTAGAGTGGTAAATGTGTGTTATACAAGGCAGAATACCATTGAAATAGAGAAAGAAACACGTTCGGCAGCTTTGGAAAGCCTTACACTTCACTGAAATGTAGTACTACACTCTATAACACAGTTGAGAGACAATGGTCTCAAGCTGCCTCAGTTCATAACATTGTGTAGGAAGTTGTTTGATAAAGTGGGCAAAGCTTATACTTGGACCAGAAGGCAGAATATAGGAAACTACATGAAAACATGAATAATTCAGTGAAAATAACTGTAAACAGATGAGAACTTGTTTAGAACAGCTGAAAGAGATTCTCCAAGTCAGTTCTTAGTGTAGAAAAGGTAGCTAAATCCGGAAAATCCTTAATTCCAGTTAAGATCACATGAAACACTGTATGAATCCTATATTCTTTACTTAAAGGAGACTAGAGTGGTAAATGTGTGTTATACAAGGCAGAATACCATTGAAATAGAGAAAGAAACACGTTTGGCAGCTTTGGAAAGCCTTACACTTCACTGAAATGTAGTACTACACTCTATAACACAGTTAAGAGACAATGTTCCCTAGCTCCCTCAGTTCATAACAGTGTGTAGGAAGTTGTTTTATAAAGTGGGCAAAGCTTATACTTGGACCAGAAGGCAGAATATAGGAAACTACATGAAAACATGAATAATTCAGTGAAAATGACTGTAAACAGATGAGAACTTGTTTAGAACAGCTGAAAGAGATCCTCCAAGTCAGTTCTTAGTGTAGAAAAGGTATCTAAGATCCGGGAAATCCTTAATTCCAGTTAAGATTACAGGAAACACTGTATGAATCTTTATTCTTTATTTAAAGGAGACTAGAGTGGTAAATGTGTGTTATACAAGGCAGAATACCATTGAAATAGAGAAAGAAACACGTTTGGCAGCTTTGGAAAGCCTTACACTTCACTGAAATGTAGTACTACACTCTATAACATAGTTGAGAGACAATGTTCCCTAGCTCCCTCAGTTCAAAACCGTGTGTAGGAAGTTGTTTGATAAAGTGGGAAAAGCTTATACTTGGAACAGAAGGCAGAATATAGGAAACTACATGAAAACATGAATAATTCAGTGAAAATGACTGTAAACAGATGGGAACTTGTTTTAGAACAGCTGAAAGAGATCCTCCAAGTCAGTTCTTAGTGTAGAAAAGGTAGCTAAATCCGGAAAATCCTTAATTCTAGTTAAGATCACAGGAAACACTGTATAAATCCTATATTCTTTACTTAAAGGAGACTAGAGTGGTAAATGTGGGCTATACAAGGCAGAATACCATTGAAATAGAGAAAGAAATACGATCGGCAGCTTTGGAAAGCCTTACAATTCAGTGAAATGTAGTACTACACTCTATAACACAGTTGAGAGACAATGTTCCCTAGCTCCCTCAGTTCATAACAGTGTGTAGGAAGTTGTTTGATAAAGTGAGAAAAACTTATACTTGGGCCAGAAGGCAGAATATAGGAAACTAGGAAAGCCTTACACTTCACTGAAATGTAGTACTACACTCTATAACCCATTTTAGAGACAATGTTCCCGAGCTGCCTCAGTTCATAACAGTGTGTAGGAAGTTGTTTTATAAAGTGGGCAAAGCTTATACTTGGGCCAGAAGGCAGAATATAGGAAACTACATGAAAACATGAATAATTCAGTGAAAATGACTGTAAACAGATGAGAACTTCTTTAGAACAGCGGAAAGAGAATCTCAAAGTCAGTTCTTAGTTTAGAAAAGGTAGCTAAGATAAGGGAAATCCTTAATTCCAGTTAAGATCACATGAAACACTGTATGAATCCTATATTCTTTACTTAAAGGAGTCTAGAGTGGTAAATGTGTGTTATACAAGGCAGAATACCATTGAAATAGAGAAAGAAACACGTTCGGCAGCTTTGGAAAGCCTTACACTTCACTGAAATGTAGTACTACACTCTATAACGCAGTTGAGAGACAATATTCCCGAGCTGCCTCAGTTCATAACAGTGTGTTGGAAGTTGTTTGATAAAGTTGGCAAAGCTTATACTTGGACCAGAAGGCAGAATATAGGAAACTACATGAAAAGATGATTAATTCAGTGAAAATGACTGTAAACAGATGAGAACTTGTTCAGAACAGCTGAAAGAGAATCTCCAAGTCAGTTCTTAGTGTAGACAAGGTAGCTAAGATAAGGGAAACCCTTAATTCCAGTTAAGATCACATGAAACACTGTGTGAATCCTATATTCTTTACGTAAAGGAGACTAGAGTGGTAAATGTGTGTTATACAAGGCAGAATACCATTGAAATAGAGAAAGAAACACGTTCGGCAGCTTTGGAAAGCCTTACACTTCACTGAAATGTAGTACTACACTCTATAACACAGTTGAGAGACAATGGTCTCAAGCTGCCTCAGTTCATAACATTGTGTAGGAAGTTGTTTGATAAAGTGGGCAAAGCTTATACTTGGGCCAGAAGGCAGAATATAGGAAACTACATGAAAACATGAATAATTCAGTGAAAATAACTGTAAACAGATGAGAACTTGTTTAGAACAGCTGAAAGAGATTCTCCAAGTCAGTTCTTAGTGTAGAAAAGGTAGCTAAATCCGGAAAATCCTTAATTCCAGTTAAGATCACATGAAACACTGTATGAATCCTATATTCTTTACTTAAAGGAGACTAGAGTGGTAAATGTGTGTTATACAAGGCAGAATACCATTGAAATGGAGAAAGAAACACGTTCAGCAGCTTTGGAAAGCCTTACACTTCACTGAAATGTAGTACCACACTCTATAACGCAGTTGAGAGACAATGTTCCCTAGCTCCCTCAGTTCATAACAGTGTGTAGGAAGTTGTTTGATAAAGTGGGCAAAGCTTATACTTGGGCCAGAAGGCCGAATATAGGAAACTACATGAAAACATGAATAATTCAGTGAAAATGACTATAAACTGATGAGAACTTGTTTAGAACAGCTGAAAGAGAATCTCCAAGTCAGTTCTTAGTGTAGAAAAGGTAGCTAAGATAAGGGAAACCCTTAATTCCAGTTAAGATCACATGAAACACTGTGTGAATCCTATATTCTTTACGTAAAGGAGACTAGAGTGGTAAATGTGTGTTATATAAGGCAGAATACCATTGAAATGGAGAAAGAAACACGTTCGGCAGCTTTGGAAAGCCTTACATTTCACTGAAATGTAGTACTACACTCTATAACACAGTTAAGAGACAATGTTCCCTAGCTCCCTCAGTTCATAACAGTGTGTAGGAAGTTGTTTGATAAAGTGGGGAAAGCTTTACTTGGGCCAGAAGGCAGAATATAGGAAACTACATGAAAACATGAATAATTCAGTGAAAATAACTGTAAACAGATGAGAACTTGTTTAGAACAGCTGAAAGAGAATATCCAAGTCAGTTCTTAGTGTAGAAAAGGTAGCTAAATCCGGAAAATCCTTAATTCCAGTTAAGATCACATGAAACACTGTATGAATCCTATATTCTTTACTTAAAGGAGACTAGAGTGGTAAATGTGTGTTATACAAGGCAGAATACCATTGAAATAGAGAAAGAAACACGTTTGGCAGCTTTGGAAAGCCTTACACTTCACTGAAATGTAGTACTACACTCTATAACACAGTTAAGAGACAATGTTCCCTAGCTCCCTCAGTTCATAACAGTGTGTAGGAAGTTGTTTTATAAAGTGGGCAAAGCTTATACTTGGACCAGAAGGCAGAATATAGGAAACTACATGAAAACATGAATAATTCAGTGAAAATGACTGTAAACAGATGAGAACTTGTTTAGAACAGCTGAAAGAGATCCTCCAAGTCAGTTCTTAGTGTAGAAAAGGTATCTAAGATCCGGGAAATCCTTAATTCCAGTTAAGATTACAGGAAACACTGTATGAATCTTTATTCTTTATTTAAAGGAGACTAGAGTGGTAAATGTGTGTTATACAAGGCAGAATACCATTGAAATAGAGAAAGAAACACGTTTGGCAGCTTTGGAAAGCCTTACACTTCACTGAAATGTAGTACTACACTCTATAACATAGTTGAGAGACAATGTTCCCTAGCTCCCTCAGTTCAAAACCGTGTGTAGGAAGTTGTTTGATAAAGTGGGAAAAGCTTATACTTGGAACAGAAGGCAGAATATAGGAAACTACATGAAAACATGAATAATTCAGTGAAAATGACTGTAAACAGATGGGAACTTGTTTTAGAACAGCTGAAAGAGATCCTCCAAGTCAGTTCTTAGTGTAGAAAAGGTAGCTAAATCCGGAAAATCCTTAATTCTAGTTAAGATCACAGGAAACACTGTATAAATCCTATATTCTTTACTTAAAGGAGACTAGAGTGGTAAATGTGGGCTATACAAGGCAGAATACCATTGAAATAGAGAAAGAAATACGATCGGCAGCTTTGGAAAGCCTTACAATTCAGTGAAATGTAGTACTACACTCTATAACACAGTTGAGAGACAATGTTCCCTAGCTCCCTCAGTTCATAACAGTGTGTAGGAAGTTGTTTGATAAAGTGAGAAAAACTTATACTTGGGCCAGAAGGCAGAATATAGGAAACTAGGAAAGCCTTACACTTCACTGAAATGTAGTACTACACTCTATAACCCATTTTAGAGACAATGTTCCCGAGCTGCCTCAGTTCATAACAGTGTGTAGGAAGTTGTTTTATAAAGTGGGCAAAGCTTATACTTGGGCCAGAAGGCAGAATATAGGAAACTACATGAAAACATGAATAATTCAGTGAAAATGACTGTAAACAGATGAGAACTTCTTTAGAACAGCGGAAAGAGAATCTCAAAGTCAGTTCTTAGTTTAGAAAAGGTAGCTAAGATAAGGGAAATCCTTAATTCCAGTTAAGATCACATGAAACACTGTATGAATCCTATATTCTTTACTTAAAGGAGTCTAGAGTGGTAAATGTGTGTTATACAAGGCAGAATACCATTGAAATAGAGAAAGAAACACGTTCGGCAGCTTTGGAAAGCCTTACACTTCACTGAAATGTAGTACTACACTCTATAACGCAGTTGAGAGACAATATTCCCGAGCTGCCTCAGTTCATAACAGTGTGTTGGAAGTTGTTTGATAAAGTTGGCAAAGCTTATACTTGGACCAGAAGGCAGAATATAGGAAACTACATGAAAAGATGATTAATTCAGTGAAAATGACTGTAAACAGATGAGAACTTGTTCAGAACAGCTGAAAGAGAATCTCCAAGTCAGTTCTTAGTGTAGACAAGGTAGCTAAGATAAGGGAAACCCTTAATTCCAGTTAAGATCACATGAAACACTGTGTGAATCCTATATTCTTTACGTAAAGGAGACTAGAGTGGTAAATGTGTGTTATACAAGGCAGAATACCATTGAAATAGAGAAAGAAACACGTTCGGCAGCTTTGGAAAGCCTTACACTTCACTGAAATGTAGTACTACACTCTATAACACAGTTGAGAGACAATGGTCTCAAGCTGCCTCAGTTCATAACATTGTGTAGGAAGTTGTTTGATAAAGTGGGCAAAGCTTATACTTGGGCCAGAAGGCAGAATATAGGAAACTACATGAAAACATGAATAATTCAGTGAAAATAACTGTAAACAGATGAGAACTTGTTTAGAACAGCTGAAAGAGATTCTCCAAGTCAGTTCTTAGTGTAGAAAAGGTAGCTAAATCCGGAAAATCCTTAATTCCAGTTAAGATCACATGAAACACTGTATGAATCCTATATTCTTTACTTAAAGGAGACTAGAGTGGTAAATGTGTGTTATACAAGGCAGAATACCATTGAAATGGAGAAAGAAACACGTTCAGCAGCTTTGGAAAGCCTTACACTTCACTGAAATGTAGTACCACACTCTATAACGCAGTTGAGAGACAATGTTCCCTAGCTCCCTCAGTTCATAACAGTGTGTAGGAAGTTGTTTGATAAAGTGGGCAAAGCTTATACTTGGGCCAGAAGGCCGAATATAGGAAACTACATGAAAACATGAATAATTCAGTGAAAATGACTATAAACTGATGAGAACTTGTTTAGAACAGCTGAAAGAGAATCTCCAAGTCAGTTCTTAGTGTAGAAAAGGTAGCTAAGATAAGGGAAACCCTTAATTCCAGTTAAGATCACATGAAACACTGTGTGAATCCTATATTCTTTACGTAAAGGAGACTAGAGTGGTAAATGTGTGTTATATAAGGCAGAATACCATTGAAATGGAGAAAGAAACACGTTCGGCAGCTTTGGAAAGCCTTACATTTCACTGAAATGTAGTACTACACTCTATAACACAGTTAAGAGACAATGTTCCCTAGCTCCCTCAGTTCATAACAGTGTGTAGGAAGTTGTTTGATAAAGTGGGGAAAGCTTTACTTGGGCCAGAAGGCAGAATATAGGAAACTACATGAAAACATGAATAATTCAGTGAAAATAACTGTAAACAGATGAGAACTTGTTTAGAACAGCTGAAAGAGAATATCCAAGTCAGTTCTTAGTGTAGAAAAGGTAGCTAAATCCGGAAAATCCTTAATTCCAGTTAAGATCACATGAAACGCTGTATGAATCCTATATTCTTTCCTTAAAAAAGACTAGAGTGGTAAATGTGTGTTATACAAGGCAGAATACCATTGAAATAGAGAAAGAAACACGTTTGGCAGCTTTGGAAAGCCTTACACTTCACTGAAATGTAGTACTACACTCTATAACACAGTTGAAAAATAATGTTCCCTAGCTCCCTCAGTTCATAACAGTGTGTAGGAAGTTGTTTGATAAAGTGGGCAAAGCTTATACTACCGCTAGAAGGCAGAATATAGGAAACTAGGAAAGCCTTACACTTCACTGAAATGTAGTACTACACTCTATAACACATTTTAGAGACAATGTTCCCGAGCTGCCTCAGTTCATAACAGTGTGTAGAAAGTTGTTTGATAAAGTGGGCAAAGCTTATACTTGGGCCAGAAGGCAGAATATAGGAAACTACATGAAAACATGAATAATTCAGTGAAAATGACTGTAAACAGATGAGAACTTCTTTAGAACAGCTGAAAGAGAATCTCCAAGTCAGTTCTTAGTGTAGAAAAGGTAGCTAATATAAGGGAAATCCTTAATTCCAGTTAAGATCACATGAAACACTGTGTGAATCCTATATTCTTTACTTAAAGGAGACTCGAGTGGTAAATGTGTGTTATACAAGGCAGAATACCATTGAAATAGAGAAAGAAACACGTTTGGCAGCTTTGGAAAGCCTTACACTTCACTGAAATGTAGTACTACACTCTATAACAAAGTTGAGAGACAATGTTCAATAGCTGCCTCAGTACTTAACAGTGTGTAGGAAGTTGTTTGATAAAGTGGGCAAAGCTTATACTACCGCTAGAAGGCAGAATATAGGAAACTAGGAAAGCCTTACACTTCACTGAAATGTAGTACTACACTCTATAACACATTTTAGAGACAATGTTCCCGAGCTGCCTCAGTTCATAACAGTGTGTAGAAAGTTGTTTGATAAAGTGGGCAAAGCTTATACTTGGGCCAGAAGGCAGAATATAGGAAACTACATGAAAACATGAATAATTCAGTGAAAATGACTGTAAACAGATGAGAACTTCTTTAGAACAGCTGAAAGAGAATCTCCAAGTCAGTTCTTAGTGTAGAAAAGGTAGCTAATATAAGGGAAATCCTTAATTCCAGTTAAGATCACATGAAACACTGTGTGAATCCTATATTCTTTACTTAAAGGAGACTCGAGTGGTAAATGTGTGTTATACAAGGCAGAATACCATTGAAATAGAGAAAGAAACACGTTTGGCAGCTTTGGAAAGCCTTACACTTCACTGAAATGTAGTACTACACTCTATAACAAAGTTGAGAGACAATGTTCAATAGCTGCCTCAGTACTTAACAGTGTGTAGGAAGTTGTTTGATAAAGTGGGCAAAGCTTATACTACCGCTAGAAGGCAGAATATAGGAAACTAGGAAAGCCTTACACTTCACTGAAATGTAGTACTACACTCTATAACACATTTTAGAGACAATGTTCCCGAGCTGCCTCAGTTCATAACAGTGTGTAGAAAGTTGTTTGATAAAGTGGGCAAAGCTTATACTTGGGCCAGAAGGCAGAATATAGGAAACTACATGAAAACATGAATAATTCAGTGAAAATGACTGTAAA
Source organism: Pipistrellus hanaki (assembly GCF_964339955.1). Lineage (NCBI taxonomy): Eukaryota > Metazoa > Chordata > Mammalia > Chiroptera > Vespertilionidae > Pipistrellus > Pipistrellus hanaki. The sequence goes on from NC_140511.1 coordinate 2,490,159, forward strand.
CAGATGAGAACTTCTTTAGAACAGCTGAAAGAGAATCTCCAAGTCAGTTCTTAGTGTAGAAAAGGTAGCTAATATAAGGGAAATCCTTAATTCCAGTTAAGATCACATGAAACACTGTGTGAATCCTATATTCTTTACTTAAAGGAGACTCGAGTGGTAAATGTGTGTTATACAAGGCAGAATACCATTGAAATAGAGAAAGAAACACGTTTGGCAGCTTTGGAAAGCCTTACACTTCACTGAAATGTAGTACTACACTCTATAACAAAGTTGAGAGACAATGTTCAATAGCTGCCTCAGTACTTAACAGTGTGTAGGAAGTTGTTTGATAAAGTGGGCAAAGCTTATACTTGGACCGGAAGGCAGAATATAGGAAACTACATGAAATCATGAATAATTCAGTGAAAATGACTGTAAAAAGATGAGAACTTCTTTTAGAACAGCTGAATGAGATCCTCCAAGTCAGTTCTTAGTGTAGAAAAGGTAGCCAAATCCGGAAAATCCTTAATTCCAGTTAAGATCACATGAAACGCTGTATGAATCCTATATTCCTTACTTAAAGGAGACTCGAGTGGTAAATGTGTGTTATACAAGGCAGAATACCATTGAAATAGAGAAAGAAACACGTTCGGCAGCTTTGCAAAGCCTTACACTTCACTGAAATGTAGTACTACACTCTATAACACAGTTGAGAGACAATGTTCAATAGCTGCCTCATTACTTAACAGTGTGTAGGAAGTTGTTTGATAAAGTGGGCAAAGCTTATACTAGGGCCAGAAGGCAGAATATAGGAAACTAGGAAAGCCTTACACTTCACTGACATGTAGTACTACACTCTATAACACAGTTGAGAGACAATGTTCCCGAGCTGCCTCAGTTCATAACAGTGTGTAGGAAGTTGTTTGATAAAGTGGGCAAAGCTTATACTTGGGCCAGAAGGCAGAATATAGGAAACTACATGAAAACATGAATAATTCAGTGAAAATGACTGTAAACAGATGACAACTTGTTTAGAACTGCTGAAAGAGATTCTCCACGTCAGTTCTTAGTGTAGAAAAGGTAGCTAAGATAAGGGAAATTCTTAATTCCAGTTAAGATCACATGAAACACTGTGTGAATCCTATGTTCTTTACTTAAAGAGACTAGAGTGGTAAATGTGTGTTATACAAGGCAGAATACTATTGAAATAGAGAAAGAAACACGTTTGGCAGCTTTGGAAGGCCTTACACTTCACTGAAATGTAGTACTACACTCTATAACGCAGTTAAGAGACAATGTTCCCTAGCTCCCTCAGTTCATAACAGTGTGTAGGAAGTTGTTTGATAAAGTGGGGAAAGCTTATACTTGGACCAGAAGGCAGAATATAGGAAACTACATGAAAACATGATTAATTCAGTGAAAATGACTGTAAACAGTTGAGAACTTGTTTAGAACAGCTGAAAGAGATTCTCCAAGTCAGTTCTTACTGTAGAAAAGGTAGCTAAGATTCGGGAAATCCTTAATTCGAGTTAAGATTACATGAAACACTGTATGAATCCTATATTCTTTACTTAAAGGAAACTAGAGTGGTAAATGTGTGTTATACAAGGCAGAATACCATTGAAATAGAGAAAAAAACACATTCGGCAGCTTTGGAAAGCCTTACACTTCACTGATATGTAGTAATACACTCTATCACACAGTTGAGAGACAATGTTCCCTAGCTCCCTCAGTTCATAACAGTGTGTAGGAAGTTGTCTGATAAAGTGGGCAAAGCTTATACTTGGGCCAGAAGGCCGAATATAGGAAACTACATGAAAACATGAATAATTCAGTGAAAATGACTGTAAACAGATGAGAACTTGTTTAGAACAGCTGAAAGAGAATCTCCAAGTCAGTTCTTAGTGTAGAAAAGGTAGCTAAGATAAGGAAAATCCTTAATTCCAGTGAAGATCACATGAAACACTGTATGAATCCTATATTCCTTACTTAAAGGAGACTCGAGTGGTAAATGTGTGTTATACAAGGCAGAATACCATTGAAATAGAGAAAGAAACACGTTCGGCAGCTTTGGAAAGCCTTACACTTCACTGAAATGTAGTACTACACTCTATAACACAGTTAAGAGACAATGTTCCCGAGCTGCCTCAGTTCATAACAGTGTGTAGGAAGTTGTTTGATAAAGTGGGCAAAGCTTATACTTGGGCCAGAAGGCAGAATATAGGAAACTACATGAAAACATGAATAATTCAGTGAAAATGACTGTAAACAGATGAGAACTTGTTTTAGAACAGCTGAAAGAGATCCTCCAAGTCAGTTCTTAGTGTAGAAAAGGTAGCTAAATCCTGAAAATCCTTAATTCCAGTTAAGATCACATGAAACACTGTATGAATCCTATATTCTTTACTTAAAGGAGACTCGAGTGGTAAATGTGTGTTATACAAGGCAGAATACCATTGAAATAGAGAAAGAAACACGTTTGGCAGCTTTGGAAAGCCTTACACTTCACTGAAATGTAGTACTACACTCTATAACAAAGTTGAGAGACAATGTTCAATAGCTGCCTCAGTACTTAACAGTGTGTAGGAAGTTGTTTGATAAAGTGGGCAAAGCTTATACTTGGACCGGAAGGCAGAATATAGGAAACTACATGAAATCATGAATAATTCAGTGAAAATGACTGTAAAAAGATGAGAACTTCTTTTAGAACAGCTGAATGAGATCCTCCAAGTCAGTTCTTAGTGTAGAAAAGGTAGCCAAATCCGGAAAATCCTTAATTCCAGTTAAGATCACATGAAACGCTGTATGAATCCTATATTCCTTACTTAAAGGAGACTCGAGTGGTAAATGTGTGTTATACAAGGCAGAATACCATTGAAATAGAGAAAGAAACACGTTCGGCAGCTTTGCAAAGCCTTACACTTCACTGAAATGTAGTACTACACTCTATAACACAGTTGAGAGACAATGTTCAATAGCTGCCTCATTACTTAACAGTGTGTAGGAAGTTGTTTGATAAAGTGAGAAAAACTTATACTTGGGCCAGAAGGCAGAATATAGGAAACTAGGAAAGCCTTACACTTCACTGAAATGTAGTACTACACTCTATAACCCATTTTAGAGACAATGTTCCCGAGCTGCCTCAGTTCATAACAGTGTGTAGGAAGTTGTTTTATAAAGTGGGCAAAGCTTATACTTGGGCCAGAAGGCAGAATATAGGAAACTACATGAAAACATGAATAATTCAGTGAAAATGACTGTAAACAGATGAGAACTTCTTTAGAACAGCGGAAAGAGAATCTCAAAGTCAGTTCTTAGTTTAGAAAAGGTAGCTAAGATAAGGGAAATCCTTAATTCCAGTTAAGATCACATGAAACACTGTATGAATCCTATATTCTTTACTTAAAGGAGTCTAGAGTGGTAAATGTGTGTTATACAAGGCAGAATACCATTGAAATAGAGAAAGAAACACGTTCGGCAGCTTTGGAAAGCCTTACACTTCACTGAAATGTAGTACTACACTCTATAACGCAGTTGAGAGACAATATTCCCGAGCTGCCTCAGTTCATAACAGTGTGTTGGAAGTTGTTTGATAAAGTTGGCAAAGCTTATACTTGGACCAGAAGGCAGAATATAGGAAACTACATGAAAAGATGATTAATTCAGTGAAAATGACTGTAAACAGATGAGAACTTGTTCAGAACAGCTGAAAGAGAATCTCCAAGTCAGTTCTTAGTGTAGACAAGGTAGCTAAGATAAGGGAAACCCTTAATTCCAGTTAAGATCACATGAAACACTGTGTGAATCCTATATTCTTTACGTAAAGGAGACTAGAGTGGTAAATGTGTGTTATACAAGGCAGAATACCATTGAAATAGAGAAAGAAACACGTTCGGCAGCTTTGGAAAGCCTTACACTTCACTGAAATGTAGTACTACACTCTATAACACAGTTGAGAGACAATGGTCTCAAGCTGCCTCAGTTCATAACATTGTGTAGGAAGTTGTTTGATAAAGTGGGCAAAGCTTATACTTGGGCCAGAAGGCAGAATATAGGAAACTACATGAAAACATGAATAATTCAGTGAAAATAACTGTAAACAGATGAGAACTTGTTTAGAACAGCTGAAAGAGATTCTCCAAGTCAGTTCTTAGTGTAGAAAAGGTAGCTAAATCCGGAAAATCCTTAATTCCAGTTAAGATCACATGAAACACTGTATGAATCCTATATTCTTTACTTAAAGGAGACTAGAGTGGTAAATGTGTGTTATACAAGGCAGAATACCATTGAAATGGAGAAAGAAACACGTTCAGCAGCTTTGGAAAGCCTTACACTTCACTGAAATGTAGTACCACACTCTATAACGCAGTTGAGAGACAATGTTCCCTAGCTCCCTCAGTTCATAACAGTGTGTAGGAAGTTGTTTGATAAAGTGGGCAAAGCTTATACTTGGGCCAGAAGGCCGAATATAGGAAACTACATGAAAACATGAATAATTCAGTGAAAATGACTATAAACTGATGAGAACTTGTTTAGAACAGCTGAAAGAGAATCTCCAAGTCAGTTCTTAGTGTAGAAAAGGTAGCTAAGATAAGGGAAACCCTTAATTCCAGTTAAGATCACATGAAACACTGTGTGAATCCTATATTCTTTACGTAAAGGAGACTAGAGTGGTAAATGTGTGTTATATAAGGCAGAATACCATTGAAATGGAGAAAGAAACACGTTCGGCAGCTTTGGAAAGCCTTACATTTCACTGAAATGTAGTACTACACTCTATAACACAGTTAAGAGACAATGTTCCCTAGCTCCCTCAGTTCATAACAGTGTGTAGGAAGTTGTTTGATAAAGTGGGGAAAGCTTTACTTGGGCCAGAAGGCAGAATATAGGAAACTACATGAAAACATGAATAATTCAGTGAAAATAACTGTAAACAGATGAGAACTTGTTTAGAACAGCTGAAAGAGAATATCCAAGTCAGTTCTTAGTGTAGAAAAGGTAGCTAAATCCGGAAAATCCTTAATTCCAGTTAAGATCACATGAAACACTGTATGAATCCTATATTCTTTACTTAAAGGAGACTAGAGTGGTAAATGTGTGTTATACAAGGCAGAATACCATTGAAATAGAGAAAGAAACACGTTTGGCAGCTTTGGAAAGCCTTACACTTCACTGAAATGTAGTACTACACTCTATAACACAGTTAAGAGACAATGTTCCCTAGCTCCCTCAGTTCATAACAGTGTGTAGGAAGTTGTTTTATAAAGTGGGCAAAGCTTATACTTGGACCAGAAGGCAGAATATAGGAAACTACATGAAAACATGAATAATTCAGTGAAAATGACTGTAAACAGATGAGAACTTGTTTAGAACAGCTGAAAGAGATCCTCCAAGTCAGTTCTTAGTGTAGAAAAGGTATCTAAGATCCGGGAAATCCTTAATTCCAGTTAAGATTACAGGAAACACTGTATGAATCTTTATTCTTTATTTAAAGGAGACTAGAGTGGTAAATGTGTGTTATACAAGGCAGAATACCATTGAAATAGAGAAAGAAACACGTTTGGCAGCTTTGGAAAGCCTTACACTTCACTGAAATGTAGTACTACACTCTATAACATAGTTGAGAGACAATGTTCCCTAGCTCCCTCAGTTCAAAACCGTGTGTAGGAAGTTGTTTGATAAAGTGGGAAAAGCTTATACTTGGAACAGAAGGCAGAATATAGGAAACTACATGAAAACATGAATAATTCAGTGAAAATGACTGTAAACAGATGGGAACTTGTTTTAGAACAGCTGAAAGAGATCCTCCAAGTCAGTTCTTAGTGTAGAAAAGGTAGCTAAATCCGGAAAATCCTTAATTCTAGTTAAGATCACAGGAAACACTGTATAAATCCTATATTCTTTACTTAAAGGAGACTAGAGTGGTAAATGTGGGCTATACAAGGCAGAATACCATTGAAATAGAGAAAGAAATACGATCGGCAGCTTTGGAAAGCCTTACAATTCAGTGAAATGTAGTACTACACTCTATAACACAGTTGAGAGACAATGTTCCCTAGCTCCCTCAGTTCATAACAGTGTGTAGGAAGTTGTTTGATAAAGTGAGAAAAACTTATACTTGGGCCAGAAGGCAGAATATAGGAAACTAGGAAAGCCTTACACTTCACTGAAATGTAGTACTACACTCTATAACCCATTTTAGAGACAATGTTCCCGAGCTGCCTCAGTTCATAACAGTGTGTAGGAAGTTGTTTTATAAAGTGGGCAAAGCTTATACTTGGGCCAGAAGGCAGAATATAGGAAACTACATGAAAACATGAATAATTCAGTGAAAATGACTGTAAACAGATGAGAACTTCTTTAGAACAGCGGAAAGAGAATCTCAAAGTCAGTTCTTAGTTTAGAAAAGGTAGCTAAGATAAGGGAAATCCTTAATTCCAGTTAAGATCACATGAAACACTGTATGAATCCTATATTCTTTACTTAAAGGAGTCTAGAGTGGTAAATGTGTGTTATACAAGGCAGAATACCATTGAAATAGAGAAAGAAACACGTTCGGCAGCTTTGGAAAGCCTTACACTTCACTGAAATGTAGTACTACACTCTATAACGCAGTTGAGAGACAATATTCCCGAGCTGCCTCAGTTCATAACAGTGTGTTGGAAGTTGTTTGATAAAGTTGGCAAAGCTTATACTTGGACCAGAAGGCAGAATATAGGAAACTACATGAAAAGATGATTAATTCAGTGAAAATGACTGTAAACAGATGAGAACTTGTTCAGAACAGCTGAAAGAGAATCTCCAAGTCAGTTCTTAGTGTAGACAAGGTAGCTAAGATAAGGGAAACCCTTAATTCCAGTTAAGATCACATGAAACACTGTGTGAATCCTATATTCTTTACGTAAAGGAGACTAGAGTGGTAAATGTGTGTTATACAAGGCAGAATACCATTGAAATAGAGAAAGAAACACGTTCGGCAGCTTTGGAAAGCCTTACACTTCACTGAAATGTAGTACTACACTCTATAACACAGTTGAGAGACAATGGTCTCAAGCTGCCTCAGTTCATAACATTGTGTAGGAAGTTGTTTGATAAAGTGGGCAAAGCTTATACTTGGGCCAGAAGGCAGAATATAGGAAACTACATGAAAACATGAATAATTCAGTGAAAATAACTGTAAACAGATGAGAACTTGTTTAGAACAGCTGAAAGAGATTCTCCAAGTCAGTTCTTAGTGTAGAAAAGGTAGCTAAATCCGGAAAATCCTTAATTCCAGTTAAGATCACATGAAACACTGTATGAATCCTATATTCTTTACTTAAAGGAGACTAGAGTGGTAAATGTGTGTTATACAAGGCAGAATACCATTGAAATGGAGAAAGAAACACGTTCAGCAGCTTTGGAAAGCCTTACACTTCACTGAAATGTAGTACCACACTCTATAACGCAGTTGAGAGACAATGTTCCCTAGCTCCCTCAGTTCATAACAGTGTGTAGGAAGTTGTTTGATAAAGTGGGCAAAGCTTATACTTGGGCCAGAAGGCCGAATATAGGAAACTACATGAAAACATGAATAATTCAGTGAAAATGACTATAAACTGATGAGAACTTGTTTAGAACAGCTGAAAGAGAATCTCCAAGTCAGTTCTTAGTGTAGAAAAGGTAGCTAAGATAAGGGAAACCCTTAATTCCAGTTAAGATCACATGAAACACTGTGTGAATCCTATATTCTTTACGTAAAGGAGACTAGAGTGGTAAATGTGTGTTATATAAGGCAGAATACCATTGAAATGGAGAAAGAAACACGTTCGGCAGCTTTGGAAAGCCTTACATTTCACTGAAATGTAGTACTACACTCTATAACACAGTTAAGAGACAATGTTCCCTAGCTCCCTCAGTTCATAACAGTGTGTAGGAAGTTGTTTGATAAAGTGGGGAAAGCTTTACTTGGGCCAGAAGGCAGAATATAGGAAACTACATGAAAACATGAATAATTCAGTGAAAATAACTGTAAACAGATGAGAACTTGTTTAGAACAGCTGAAAGAGAATATCCAAGTCAGTTCTTAGTGTAGAAAAGGTAGCTAAATCCGGAAAATCCTTAATTCCAGTTAAGATCACATGAAACGCTGTATGAATCCTATATTCTTTCCTTAAAAAAGACTAGAGTGGTAAATGTGTGTTATACAAGGCAGAATACCATTGAAATAGAGAAAGAAACACGTTTGGCAGCTTTGGAAAGCCTTACACTTCACTGAAATGTAGTACTACACTCTATAACACAGTTGAAAAATAATGTTCCCTAGCTCCCTCAGTTCATAACAGTGTGTAGGAAGTTGTTTGATAAAGTGGGCAAAGCTTATACTACCGCTAGAAGGCAGAATATAGGAAACTAGGAAAGCCTTACACTTCACTGAAATGTAGTACTACACTCTATAACACATTTTAGAGACAATGTTCCCGAGCTGCCTCAGTTCATAACAGTGTGTAGAAAGTTGTTTGATAAAGTGGGCAAAGCTTATACTTGGGCCAGAAGGCAGAATATAGGAAACTACATGAAAACATGAATAATTCAGTGAAAATGACTGTAAACAGATGAGAACTTCTTTAGAACAGCTGAAAGAGAATCTCCAAGTCAGTTCTTAGTGTAGAAAAGGTAGCTAATATAAGGGAAATCCTTAATTCCAGTTAAGATCACATGAAACACTGTGTGAATCCTATATTCTTTACTTAAAGGAGACTCGAGTGGTAAATGTGTGTTATACAAGGCAGAATACCATTGAAATAGAGAAAGAAACACGTTTGGCAGCTTTGGAAAGCCTTACACTTCACTGAAATGTAGTACTACACTCTATAACAAAGTTGAGAGACAATGTTCAATAGCTGCCTCAGTACTTAACAGTGTGTAGGAAGTTGTTTGATAAAGTGGGCAAAGCTTATACTACCGCTAGAAGGCAGAATATAGGAAACTAGGAAAGCCTTACACTTCACTGAAATGTAGTACTACACTCTATAACACATTTTAGAGACAATGTTCCCGAGCTGCCTCAGTTCATAACAGTGTGTAGAAAGTTGTTTGATAAAGTGGGCAAAGCTTATACTTGGGCCAGAAGGCAGAATATAGGAAACTACATGAAAACATGAATAATTCAGTGAAAATGACTGTAAACAGATGAGAACTTCTTTAGAACAGCTGAAAGAGAATCTCCAAGTCAGTTCTTAGTGTAGAAAAGGTAGCTAATATAAGGGAAATCCTTAATTCCAGTTAAGATCACATGAAACACTGTGTGAATCCTATATTCTTTACTTAAAGGAGACTCGAGTGGTAAATGTGTGTTATACAAGGCAGAATACCATTGAAATAGAGAAAGAAACACGTTTGGCAGCTTTGGAAAGCCTTACACTTCACTGAAATGTAGTACTACACTCTATAACAAAGTTGAGAGACAATGTTCAATAGCTGCCTCAGTACTTAACAGTGTGTAGGAAGTTGTTTGATAAAGTGGGCAAAGCTTATACTACCGCTAGAAGGCAGAATATAGGAAACTAGGAAAGCCTTACACTTCACTGAAATTTAGTACTACACTCTATAACACATTTTAGAGACAATGTTCCCGAGCTGCCTCAGTTCATAACAGTGTGTAGAAAGTTGTTTGATAAAGTGGGCAAAGCTTATACTTGGGCCAGAAGGCAGAATATAGGAAACTACATGAAAACATGAATAATTCAGTGAAAATGACTGTAAACAGATGAGAACTTCTTTAGAACAGCTGAAAGAGAATCTCCAAGTCAGTTCATAGTGTAGAAAAGGTAGCTAATATAAGGGAAATCCTTAATTCCAGTTAAGATCACATGAAACACTGTGTGAATCCTATATTCTTTACTTAAAGGAGACTCGAGTGGTAAATGTGTGTTATACAAGGCAGAATACCATTGAAATAGAGAAAGAAACACGTTTGGCAGCTTTGGAAAGCCTTACACTTCACTGAAATGTAGTACTACACTCTATAACACAGTTGAAAAATAATGTTCCCTAGCTCCCTCAGTTCATAACAGTGTGTAGGAAGTTGTTTGATAAAGTGGGCAAAGCTTATACTACCGCTAGAAGGCAGAATATAGGAAACTAGGAAAGCCTTACACTTCACTGAAATGTAGTACTACACTCTATAACACATTTTAGAGACAATGTTCCCGAGCTGCCTCAGTTCATAACAGTGTGTAGAAAGTTGTTTGATAAAGTGGGCAAAGCTTATACTTGGGCCAGAAGGCAGAATATAGGAAACTACATGAAAACATGAATAATTCAGTGAAAATGACTGTAAACAGATGAGAACTTCTTTAGAACAGCTGAAAGAGAATCTCCAAGTCAGTTCTTAGTGTAGAAAAGGTAGCTAATATAAGGGAAATCCTTAATTCCAGTTAAGATCACATGAAACACTGTGTGAATCCTATATTCTTTACTTAAAGGAGACTCGAGTGGTAAATGTGTGTTATACAAGGCAGAATACCATTGAAATAGAGAAAGAAACACGTTTGGCAGCTTTGGAAAGCCTTACACTTCACTGAAATGTAGTACTACACTCTATAACAAAGTTGAGAGACAATGTTCAATAGCTGCCTCAGTACTTAACAGTGTGTAGGAAGTTGTTTGATAAAGTGGGCAAAGCTTATACTACCGCTAGAAGGCAGAATATAGGAAACTAGGAAAGCCTTACACTTCACTGAAATGTAGTACTACACTCTATAACACATTTTAGAGACAATGTTCCCGAGCTGCCTCAGTTCATAACAGTGTGTAGAAAGTTGTTTGATAAAGTGGGCAAAGCTTATACTTGGGCCAGAAGGCAGAATATAGGAAACTACATGAAAACATGAATAATTCAGTGAAAATGACTGTAAACAGATGAGAACTTCTTTAGAACAGCTGAAAGAGAATCTCCAAGTCAGTTCTTAGTGTAGAAAAGGTAGCTAATATAAGGGAAATCCTTAATTCCAGTTAAGATCACATGAAACACTGTGTGAATCCTATATTCTTTACTTAAAGGAGACTCGAGTGGTAAATGTGTGTTATACAAGGCAGAATACCATTGAAATAGAGAAAGAAACACGTTTGGCAGCTTTGGAAAGCCTTACACTTCACTGAAATGTAGTACTACACTCTATAACACAGTTGAAAAATAATGTTCCCTAGCTCCCTCAGTTCATAACAGTGTGTAGGAAGTTGTTTGATAAAGTGGGCAAAGCTTATACTACCGCTAGAAGGCAGAATATAGGAAACTAGGAAAGCCTTACACTTCACTGAAATGTAGTACTACACTCTATAACACATTTTAGAGACAATGTTCCCGAGCTGCCTCAGTTCATAACAGTGTGTAGAAAGTTGTTTGATAAAGTGGGCAAAGCTTATACTTGGGCCAGAAGGCAGAATATAGGAAACTACATGAAAACATGAATAATTCAGTGAAAATGACTGTAAACAGATGAGAACTTCTTTAGAACAGCTGAAAGAGAATCTCCAAGTCAGTTCTTAGTGTAGAAAAGGTAGCTAATATAAGGGAAATCCTTAATTCCAGTTAAGATCACATGAAACACTGTGTGAATCCTATATTCTTTACTTAAAGGAGACTCGAGTGGTAAATGTGTGTTATACAAGGCAGAATACCATTGAAATAGAGAAAGAAACACGTTTGGCAGCTTTGGAAAGCCTTACACTTCACTGAAATGTAGTACTACACTCTATAACAAAGTTGAGAGACAATGTTCAATAGCTGCCTCAGTACTTAACAGTGTGTAGGAAGTTGTTTGATAAAGTGGGCAAAGCTTATACTACCGCTAGAAGGCAGAATATAGGAAACTAGGAAAGCCTTACACTTCACTGAAATGTAGTACTACACTCTATAACACATTTTAGAGACAATGTTCCCGAGCTGCCTCAGTTCATAACAGTGTGTAGAAAGTTGTTTGATAAAGTGGGCAAAGCTTATACTTGGGCCAGAAGGCAGAATATAGGAAACTACATGAAAACATGAATAATTCAGTGAAAATGACTGTAAACAGATGAGAACTTCTTTAGAACAGCTGAAAGAGAATCTCCAAGTCAGTTCTTAGTGTAGAAAAGGTAGCTAATATAAGGGAAATCCTTAATTCCAGTTAAGATCACATGAAACACTGTGTGAATCCTATATTCTTTACTTAAAGGAGACTCGAGTGGTAAATGTGTGTTATACAAGGCAGAATACCATTGAAATAGAGAAAGAAACACGTTTGGCAGCTTTGGAAAGCCTTACACTTCACTGAAATGTAGTACTACACTCTATAACAAAGTTGAGAGACAATGTTCAATAGCTGCCTCAGTACTTAACAGTGTGTAGGAAGTTGTTTGATAAAGTGGGCAAAGCTTATACTACCGCTAGAAGGCAGAATATAGGAAACTAGGAAAGCCTTACACTTCACTGAAATGTAGTACTACACTCTATAACACATTTTAGAGACAATGTTCCCGAGCTGCCTCAGTTCATAACAGTGTGTAGAAAGTTGTTTGATAAAGTGGGCAAAGCTTATACTTGGGCCAGAAGGCAGAATATAGGAAACTACATGAAAACATGAATAATTCAGTGAAAATGACTGTAAACAGATGAGAACTTCTTTAGAACAGCTGAAAGAGAATCTCCAAGTCAGTTCTTAGTGTAGAAAAGGTAGCTAATATAAGGGAAATCCTTAATTCCAGTTAAGATCACATGAAACACTGTGTGAATCCTATATTCTTTACTTAAAGGAGACTCGAGTGGTAAATGTGTGTTATACAAGGCAGAATACCATTGAAATAGAGAAAGAAACACGTTTGGCAGCTTTGGAAAGCCTTACACTTCACTGAAATGTAGTACTACACTCTATAACAAAGTTGAGAGACAATGTTCAATAGCTGCCTCAGTACTTAACAGTGTGTAGGAAGTTGTTTGATAAAGTGGGCAAAGCTTATACTTGGACCGGAAGGCAGAATATAGGAAACTACATGAAATCATGAATAATTCAGTGAAAATGACTGTAAAAAGATGAGAACTTCTTTTAGAACAGCTGAATGAGATCCTCCAAGTCAGTTCTTAGTGTAGAAAAGGTAGCCAAATCCGGAAAATCCTTAATTCCAGTTAAGATCACATGAAACGCTGTATGAATCCTATATTCCTTACTTAAAGGAGACTCGAGTGGTAAATGTGTGTTATACAAGGCAGAATACCATTGAAATAGAGAAAGAAACACGTTCGGCAGCTTTGCAAAGCCTTACACTTCACTGAAATGTAGTACTACACTCTATAACACAGTTGAGAGACAATGTTCAATAGCTGCCTCATTACTTAACAGTGTGTAGGAAGTTGTTTGATAAAGTGGGCAAAGCTTATACTAGGGCCAGAAGGCAGAATATAGGAAACTAGGAAAGCCTTACACTTCACTGACATGTAGTACTACACTCTATAACACAGTTGAGAGACAATGTTCCCGAGCTGCCTCAGTTCATAACAGTGTGTAGGAAGTTGTTTGATAAAGTGGGCAAAGCTTATACTTGGGCCAGAAGGCAGAATATAGGAAACTACATGAAAACATGAATAATTCAGTGAAAATGACTGTAAACAGATGACAACTTGTTTAGAACTGCTGAAAGAGATTCTCCACGTCAGTTCTTAGTGTAGAAAAGGTAGCTAAGATAAGGGAAATTCTTAATTCCAGTTAAGATCACATGAAACACTGTGTGAATCCTATGTTCTTTACTTAAAGAGACTAGAGTGGTAAATGTGTGTTATACAAGGCAGAATACTATTGAAATAGAGAAAGAAACACGTTTGGCAGCTTTGGAAGGCCTTACACTTCACTGAAATGTAGTACTACACTCTATAACGCAGTTAAGAGACAATGTTCCCTAGCTCCCTCAGTTCATAACAGTGTGTAGGAAGTTGTTTGATAAAGTGGGGAAAGCTTATACTTGGACCAGAAGGCAGAATATAGGAAACTACATGAAAACATGATTAATTCAGTGAAAATGACTGTAAACAGTTGAGAACTTGTTTAGAACAGCTGAAAGAGATTCTCCAAGTCAGTTCTTACTGTAGAAAAGGTAGCTAAGATTCGGGAAATCCTTAATTCGAGTTAAGATTACATGAAACACTGTATGAATCCTATATTCTTTACTTAAAGGAAACTAGAGTGGTAAATGTGTGTTATACAAGGCAGAATACCATTGAAATAGAGAAAAAAACACATTCGGCAGCTTTGGAAAGCCTTACACTTCACTGATATGTAGTAATACACTCTATCACACAGTTGAGAGACAATGTTCCCTAGCTCCCTCAGTTCATAACAGTGTGTAGGAAGTTGTCTGATAAAGTGGGCAAAGCTTATACTTGGGCCAGAAGGCAGAATATAGGAAACTACATGAAAACATGAATAATTCAGTGAAAATGACTGTAAACAGATGAGAACTTGTTTTAGAACAGCTGAAAGAGATCCTCCAAGTCAGTTCTTAGTGTAGAAAAGGTAGCTAAATCCTGAAAATCCTTAATTCCAGTTAAGATCACATGAAACACTGTATGAATCCTATATTCTTTACTTAAAGGAGACTCGAGTGGTAAATGTGTGTTATACAAGGCAGAATACCATTGAAATAGAGAAAGAAACACGTTTGGCAGCTTTGGAAAGCCTTACACTTCACTGAAATGTAGTACTACACTCTATAACAAAGTTGAGAGACAATGTTCAATAGCTGCCTCAGTACTTAACAGTGTGTAGGAAGTTGTTTGATAAAGTGGGCAAAGCTTATACTTGGACCGGAAGGCAGAATATAGGAAACTACATGAAATCATGAATAATTCAGTGAAAATGACTGTAAAAAGATGAGAACTTCTTTTAGAACAGCTGAATGAGATCCTCCAAGTCAGTTCTTAGTGTAGAAAAGGTAGCCAAATCCGGAAAATCCTTAATTCCAGTTAAGATCACATGAAACGCTGTATGAATCCTATATTCCTTACTTAAAGGAGACTCGAGTGGTAAATGTGTGTTATACAAGGCAGAATACCATTGAAATAGAGAAAGAAACACGTTCGGCAGCTTTGCAAAGCCTTACACTTCACTGAAATGTAGTACTACACTCTATAACACAGTTGAGAGACAATGTTCAATAGCTGCCTCATTACTTAACAGTGTGTAGGAAGTTGTTTGATAAAGTGAGAAAAACTTATACTTGGGCCAGAAGGCAGAATATAGGAAACTAGGAAAGCCTTACACTTCACTGAAATGTAGTACTACACTCTATAACCCATTTTAGAGACAATGTTCCCGAGCTGCCTCAGTTCATAACAGTGTGTAGGAAGTTGTTTTATAAAGTGGGCAAAGCTTATACTTGGGCCAGAAGGCAGAATATAGGAAACTACATGAAAACATGAATAATTCAGTGAAAATGACTGTAAACAGATGAGAACTTCTTTAGAACAGCGGAAAGAGAATCTCAAAGTCAGTTCTTAGTTTAGAAAAGGTAGCTAAGATAAGGGAAATCCTTAATTCCAGTTAAGATCACATGAAACACTGTATGAATCCTATATTCTTTACTTAAAGGAGTCTAGAGTGGTAAATGTGTGTTATACAAGGCAGAATACCATTGAAATAGAGAAAGAAACACGTTCGGCAGCTTTGGAAAGCCTTACACTTCACTGAAATGTAGTACTACACTCTATAACGCAGTTGAGAGACAATATTCCCGAGCTGCCTCAGTTCATAACAGTGTGTTGGAAGTTGTTTGATAAAGTTGGCAAAGCTTATACTTGGACCAGAAGGCAGAATATAGGAAACTACATGAAAAGATGATTAATTCAGTGAAAATGACTGTAAACAGATGAGAACTTGTTCAGAACAGCTGAAAGAGAATCTCCAAGTCAGTTCTTAGTGTAGACAAGGTAGCTAAGATAAGGGAAACCCTTAATTCCAGTTAAGATCACATGAAACACTGTGTGAATCCTATATTCTTTACGTAAAGGAGACTAGAGTGGTAAATGTGTGTTATACAAGGCAGAATACCATTGAAATAGAGAAAGAAACACGTTCGGCAGCTTTGGAAAGCCTTACACTTCACTGAAATGTAGTACTACACTCTATAACACAGTTGAGAGACAATGGTCTCAAGCTGCCTCAGTTCATAACATTGTGTAGGAAGTTGTTTGATAAAGTGGGCAAAGCTTATACTTGGGCCAGAAGGCAGAATATAGGAAACTACATGAAAACATGAATAATTCAGTGAAAATAACTGTAAACAGATGAGAACTTGTTTAGAACAGCTGAAAGAGATTCTCCAAGTCAGTTCTTAGTGTAGAAAAGGTAGCTAAATCCGGAAAATCCTTAATTCCAGTTAAGATCACATGAAACACTGTATGAATCCTATATTCTTTACTTAAAGGAGACTAGAGTGGTAAATGTGTGTTATACAAGGCAGAATACCATTGAAATGGAGAAAGAAACACGTTCAGCAGCTTTGGAAAGCCTTACACTTCACTGAAATGTAGTACCACACTCTATAACGCAGTTGAGAGACAATGTTCCCTAGCTCCCTCAGTTCATAACAGTGTGTAGGAAGTTGTTTGATAAAGTGGGCAAAGCTTATACTTGGGCCAGAAGGCCGAATATAGGAAACTACATGAAAACATGAATAATTCAGTGAAAATGACTATAAACTGATGAGAACTTGTTTAGAACAGCTGAAAGAGAATCTCCAAGTCAGTTCTTAGTGTAGAAAAGGTAGCTAAGATAAGGGAAACCCTTAATTCCAGTTAAGATCACATGAAACACTGTGTGAATCCTATATTCTTTACGTAAAGGAGACTAGAGTGGTAAATGTGTGTTATATAAGGCAGAATACCATTGAAATGGAGAAAGAAACACGTTCGGCAGCTTTGGAAAGCCTTACATTTCACTGAAATGTAGTACTACACTCTATAACACAGTTAAGAGACAATGTTCCCTAGCTCCCTCAGTTCATAACAGTGTGTAGGAAGTTGTTTGATAAAGTGGGGAAAGCTTTACTTGGGCCAGAAGGCAGAATATAGGAAACTACATGAAAACATGAATAATTCAGTGAAAATAACTGTAAACAGATGAGAACTTGTTTAGAACAGCTGAAAGAGAATATCCAAGTCAGTTCTTAGTGTAGAAAAGGTAGCTAAATCCGGAAAATCCTTAATTCCAGTTAAGATCACATGAAACGCTGTATGAATCCTATATTCTTTCCTTAAAAAAGACTAGAGTGGTAAATGTGTGTTATACAAGGCAGAATACCATTGAAATAGAGAAAGAAACACGTTTGGCAGCTTTGGAAAGCCTTACACTTCACTGAAATGTAGTACTACACTCTATAACACAGTTGAAAAATAATGTTCCCTAGCTCCCTCAGTTCATAACAGTGTGTAGGAAGTTGTTTGATAAAGTGGGCAAAGCTTATACTACCGCTAGAAGGCAGAATATAGGAAACTAGGAAAGCCTTACACTTCACTGAAATGTAGTACTACACTCTATAACACATTTTAGAGACAATGTTCCCGAGCTGCCTCAGTTCATAACAGTGTGTAGAAAGTTGTTTGATAAAGTGGGCAAAGCTTATACTTGGGCCAGAAGGCAGAATATAGGAAACTACATGAAAACATGAATAATTCAGTGAAAATGACTGTAAACAGATGAGAACTTCTTTAGAACAGCTGAAAGAGAATCTCCAAGTCAGTTCTTAGTGTAGAAAAGGTAGCTAATATAAGGGAAATCCTTAATTCCAGTTAAGATCACATGAAACACTGTGTGAATCCTATATTCTTTACTTAAAGGAGACTCGAGTGGTAAATGTGTGTTATACAAGGCAGAATACCATTGAAATAGAGAAAGAAACACGTTTGGCAGCTTTGGAAAGCCTTACACTTCACTGAAATGTAGTACTACACTCTATAACAAAGTTGAGAGACAATGTTCAATAGCTGCCTCAGTACTTAACAGTGTGTAGGAAGTTGTTTGATAAAGTGGGCAAAGCTTATACTTGGACCGGAAGGCAGAATATAGGAAACTACATGAAATCATGAATAATTCAGTGAAAATGACTGTAAAAAGATGAGAACTTCTTTTAGAACAGCTGAATGAGATCCTCCAAGTCAGTTCTTAGTGTAGAAAAGGTAGCCAAATCCGGAAAATCCTTAATTCCAGTTAAGATCACATGAAACGCTGTATGAATCCTATATTCCTTACTTAAAGGAGACTCGAGTGGTAAATGTGTGTTATACAAGGCAGAATACCATTGAAATAGAGAAAGAAACACGTTCGGCAGCTTTGCAAAGCCTTACACTTCACTGAAATGTAGTACTACACTCTATAACACAGTTGAGAGACAATGTTCAATAGCTGCCTCATTACTTAACAGTGTGTAGGAAGTTGTTTGATAAAGTGGGCAAAGCTTATACTAGGGCCAGAAGGCAGAATATAGGAAACTAGGAAAGCCTTACACTTCACTGACATGTAGTACTACACTCTATAACACAGTTGAGAGACAATGTTCCCGAGCTGCCTCAGTTCATAACAGTGTGTAGGAAGTTGTTTGATAAAGTGGGCAAAGCTTATACTTGGGCCAGAAGGCAGAATATAGGAAACTACATGAAAACATGAATAATTCAGTGAAAATGACTGTAAACAGATGACAACTTGTTTAGAACTGCTGAAAGAGATTCTCCACGTCAGTTCTTAGTGTAGAAAAGGTAGCTAAGATAAGGGAAATTCTTAATTCCAGTTAAGATCACATGAAACACTGTGTGAATCCTATGTTCTTTACTTAAAGAGACTAGAGTGGTAAATGTGTGTTATACAAGGCAGAATACTATTGAAATAGAGAAAGAAACACGTTTGGCAGCTTTGGAAGGCCTTACACTTCACTGAAATGTAGTACTACACTCTATAACGCAGTTAAGAGACAATGTTCCCTAGCTCCCTCAGTTCATAACAGTGTGTAGGAAGTTGTTTGATAAAGTGGGGAAAGCTTATACTTGGACCAGAAGGCAGAATATAGGAAACTACATGAAAACATGATTAATTCAGTGAAAATGACTGTAAACAGTTGAGAACTTGTTTAGAACAGCTGAAAGAGATTCTCCAAGTCAGTTCTTACTGTAGAAAAGGTAGCTAAGATTCGGGAAATCCTTAATTCGAGTTAAGATTACATGAAACACTGTATGAATCCTATATTCTTTACTTAAAGGAAACTAGAGTGGTAAATGTGTGTTATACAAGGCAGAATACCATTGAAATAGAGAAAAAAACACATTCGGCAGCTTTGGAAAGCCTTACACTTCACTGATATGTAGTAATACACTCTATCACACAGTTGAGAGACAATGTTCCCTAGCTCCCTCAGTTCATAACAGTGTGTAGGAAGTTGTCTGATAAAGTGGGCAAAGCTTATACTTGGGCCAGAAGGCCGAATATAGGAAACTACATGAAAACATGAATAATTCAGTGAAAATGACTGTAAACAGATGAGAACTTGTTTAGAACAGCTGAAAGAGAATCTCCAAGTCAGTTCTTAGTGTAGAAAAGGTAGCTAAGATAAGGAAAATCCTTAATTCCAGTGAAGATCACATGAAACACTGTATGAATCCTATATTCCTTACTTAAAGGAGACTCGAGTGGTAAATGTGTGTTATACAAGGCAGAATACCATTGAAATAGAGAAAGAAACACGTTCGGCAGCTTTGGAAAGCCTTACACTTCACTGAAATGTAGTACTACACTCTATAACACAGTTAAGAGACAATGTTCCCGAGCTGCCTCAGTTCATAACAGTGTGTAGGAAGTTGTTTGATAAAGTGGGCAAAGCTTATACTTGGGCCAGAAGGCAGAATATAGGAAACTACATGAAAACATGAATAATTCAGTGAAAATGACTGTAAACAGATGAGAACTTGTTTTAGAACAGCTGAAAGAGATCCTCCAAGTCAGTTCTTAGTGTAGAAAAGGTAGCTAAATCCTGAAAATCCTTAATTCCAGTTAAGATCACATGAAACACTGTATGAATCCTATATTCTTTACTTAAAGGAGACTCGAGTGGTAAATGTGTGTTATACAAGGCAGAATACCATTGAAATAGAGAAAGAAACACGTTTGGCAGCTTTGGAAAGCCTTACACTTCACTGAAATGTAGTACTACACTCTATAACAAAGTTGAGAGACAATGTTCAATAGCTGCCTCAGTACTTAACAGTGTGTAGGAAGTTGTTTGATAAAGTGGGCAAAGCTTATACTTGGACCGGAAGGCAGAATATAGGAAACTACATGAAATCATGAATAATTCAGTGAAAATGACTGTAAAAAGATGAGAACTTCTTTTAGAACAGCTGAATGAGATCCTCCAAGTCAGTTCTTAGTGTAGAAAAGGTAGCCAAATCCGGAAAATCCTTAATTCCAGTTAAGATCACATGAAACGCTGTATGAATCCTATATTCCTTACTTAAAGGAGACTCGAGTGGTAAATGTGTGTTATACAAGGCAGAATACCATTGAAATAGAGAAAGAAACACGTTCGGCAGCTTTGCAAAGCCTTACACTTCACTGAAATGTAGTACTACACTCTATAACACAGTTGAGAGACAATGTTCAATAGCTGCCTCATTACTTAACAGTGTGTAGGAAGTTGTTTGATAAAGTGGGCAAAGCTTATACTAGGGCCAGAAGGCAGAATATAGGAAACTAGGAAAGCCTTACACTTCACTGACATGTAGTACTACACTCTATAACACAGTTGAGAGACAATGTTCCCGAGCTGCCTCAGTTCATAACAGTGTGTAGGAAGTTGTTTGATAAAGTGGGCAAAGCTTATACTTGGGCCAGAAGGCAGAATATAGGAAACTACATGAAAACATGAATAATTCAGTGAAAATGACTGTAAACAGATGACAACTTGTTTAGAACTGCTGAAAGAGATTCTCCACGTCAGTTCTTATTGTAGAAAAGGTAGCTAAGATAAGGGAAATTCTTAATTCCAGTTAAGATCACATGAAACACTGTGTGAATCCTATGTTCTTTACTTAAAGGAGACTAGAGTGGTAAATGTGTGTTATACAAGGCAGAATACTATTGAAATAGAGAAAGAAACACGTTTGGCAGCTTTGGAAGGCCTTACACTTCACTGAAATGTAGTACTACACTCTATAACACAGTTAAGAGACAATGTTCCCTAGCTCCCTCAGTTCATAACAGTGTGTAGGAAGTTGTTTGATAAAGTGGGGAAAGCTTATACTTGGACCAGAAGGCAGAATATAGGAAACTACATGAAAACATGATTAATTCAGTGAAAATGACTGTAAACAGTTGAGAACTTGTTTAGAACAGCTGAAAGAGATTCTCCAAGTCAGTTCTTAGTGTAGAAAAGGTAGCTAAGATTCGGGAAATCCTTAATTCGAGTTAAGATTACATGAAACACTGTATGAATCCTATATTCTTTACTTAAAGGAAACTAGAGTGGTAAATGTGTGTTATACAAGGCAGAATACCATTGAAATAGAGAAAAAAACACATTCGGCAGCTTTGGAAAGCCTTACACTTCACTGATATGTAGTAATACACTCTATCACACAGTTGAGAGACAATGTTCCCTAGCTCCCTCAGTTCATAACAGTGTGTAGGAAGTTGTCTGATAAAGTGGGCAAAGCTTATACTTGGGCCAGAAGGCCGAATATAGGAAACTACATGAAAACATGAATAATTCAGTGAAAATGACTGTAAACACATGAGAACTTGTTTAGAACAGCTGAAAGAGAATCTCCAAGTCAGTTCTTAGTGTAGAAAAGGTAGCTAAGATAAGGAAAATCCTTAATTCCAGTGAAGATCACATGAAACACTGTATGAATCCTATATTCCTTACTTAAAGGAGACTCGAGTGGTAAATGTGTGTTATACAAGGCAGAATACCATTGAAATAGAGAAAGAAACACGTTCGGCAGCTTTGGAAAGCCTTATACTTCACTGAAATGTAGTACTACACTCTATAACACAGTTAAGAGACAATGTTCCCGAGCTGCCTCAGTTCATAACAGTGTGTAGGAAGTTGTTTGATAAAGTGGGCAAAGCTTATACTTGGGCCAGAAGGCAGAATATAGGAAACTACATGAAAACATGAATAATTCAGTGAAAATGACTGTAAACAGATGAGAACTTGTTTTAGAACAGCTGAAAGAGATCCTCCAAGTCAGTTCTTAGTGTAGAAAAGGTAGCTAAATCCGGAAAATCCTTAATTCCAGTTAAGATCACATGAAACACTGTATGAATCCTATATTCTTAACTTAAAGGAGACTACAGTGGTAAATGTGTGTTATACAAGGCAGAATACCGTTAAAATAGAGAAAGAAACACGTTCGGCAGCTTTGGAAAGCCTTACACTTCACAGAAATGTAGTACTACACTCTATAACAAAGTTGAGAGAAAATGTTCAATAGCTGCCTCATTACTTAACAGTGTGTAGGAAGTTGTTTGATAAAGTGGGCAAAGCTTATACTAGGGCCAGAAGGCAGAATATAGGAAACTAGGAAAGCCTTACACTTCACTGAAATGTAGTACTACACTCTATAACACATTTTAGAGACAATGTTCCCGAGCTGCCTCAGTTCATAACAGCGTGTAGGAAGTTGTTTGATAAAGTGGGCAAAGCTTATACTTGGGCCAGAAGGCAGAATATAGGAAACTACATGAAAACATGAATAATTCAGTGAAAATGACTGTAAACAGATGAGAACTTCTTTAGAACAGCTGAAAGAGAATCTCCAAGTCAGTTCTTAGTGTAGAAAGGGTAGCTAAGATCCGGGAAATCCTTAATTCCAGTAAAGATCACATGAAACACTGTATGAATCCTATATTCTTTACTTAAAGGAGACTAGAGTGGTAAATGTGTGTTATACAAGGCAGAATACTATTGAAATAGAGAAAGAAACACGTTTGGCAGCTTTGGAAGGCCTTACACTTCACTGAAATGTAGTACTACACTCTATAACACAGTTAAGAGACAATGTTCCCTAGCTCCCTCAGTTCATAACAGTGTGTAGGAAGTTGTTTGATAAAGTGGGGAAAGCTTATACTTGGACCAGAAGGCAGAATATAGGAAACTACATGAAAACATGAATAATTCAGTGAAAAAGACTGTAAACAGATGAGAACTTGTTTAGAACAGCTGAAAGAGAATCTCCAAGTCAGTTCTTAGTGTAGAAAAGGTAGCTAAATCCGGAAAATCCGTAATTCCAGTTAAGATCACATGAAACACGGTATGAATCCTATATTCTTTACTTAAAGGAGACTACAGTGGTAAATGTGTGTTATACAAGGCAGAATACCATTAAAATGGAGAAAGAAACACGTTCGGCAGCTTTGCAAAGCCTTACACTTCACTGAAATGTAGTACTACACTCTATAACAAAGTTGAGAGACAATGTTCAATAGCTGCCTCATTACTTAACAGTGTGTAGGAAGTTGTTTGATAAAGTGGGCAAAGCTTATACTAGGGCCAGAAGGCAGAATATAGGAAACTAGGAAAGCCTTACACTTCACTGACATGTAGTACTACACTCTATAACACAGTTGAGAGACAATGTTCCCGAGCTGCCTCAGTTCATAACAGTGTGTAGGAAGTTGTTTGATAAAGTGGGCAAAGCTTATACTTGGGCCAGAAGGCAGAATATAGGAAACTACATGAAAACATGAATAATTCAGTGAAAATGACTGTAAACAGATGAGAACTTGTTTAGAACAGCTGAAAGAGATTCTCCAAGTCAGTTCTTAGTGTAGAAAAGGTAGCTAAGATTCGGGAAATCCTTAATTCGAGTTAAGATTACATGAAACACTGTATGAATCCTATATTCTTTACTTAAAGGAAACTAGAGTGGTAAATGTGTGTTATACAAGGCAGAATACCATTGAAATAGAGAAAAAAACACATTCGGCAGCTTTGGAAAGCCTTACACTTCACTGACATGTAGTACTACACTCTATCACACAGTTGAGAGACAATGTTCCCTAGCTCCCTCAGTTCATAACAGTGTGTAGGAAGTTGTCTGATAAAGTGGGCAAAGCTTATACTTGGGCCAGAATGCCGAATATAGGAAACTACATGAAAACATGAATAATTCAGTGAAAATGACTGTAAACAGATGAGAACTTGTTTAGAACAGCTGAAAGAGAATCTGCAAGTCAGTTCTTAGTGTAGAAAAGGTAGCTAAGATAAGGAAAATCCTTAATTCCAGTTAAGATCACATGAAACACTGTATGAATCCTATATTCCTTACTTAAAGGAGACTCGAGTGGTAAATGTGTGTTATACAAGGCAGAATACCATTGAAATAGAGAAAGAAACACGTTCGGCAGCTTTGGAAAGCCTTACACTTCACTGAAATGTAGTACTACACTCTATAACACAGTTGAGAGACAATGTTCAATAGCTGCCTCAGTACTTAACAGTGTATAGGAAGTTGTTTGATAAAGTGGGCAAAGCTTATACTTGGACCAGAAGGCAGAATATAGGAAACTACATGAAAACATGATTAATTCAGTGAAAATGACTGTAAACAGATGTGAACTTGTTTAGAACAGCTGAAAGAGATTCTCCAAGTCAGTTCTTAGTGTAGAAATGGTAGCTAAGATTCGGGAAATCCTTAATTCGAGTTAAGATTACATGAAACACTGTATGAATCCTATATTCTTTACTTAAAGGAAACTATAGTGGTAAATGTGTGTTATACAAGGCAGAATACCATTGAAATAGAGAAAAAAACACATTCGGCAGCTTTGGAAAGCCTTACACTTCACTGACATGTAGTACTACACTCTATAACACAGTTGAGAGACAATGTTCCCGAGCTGCCTCAGTTCATAATAGTGTGTAGGAAGTTGTTTGATAAAGTGGGCAAAGCTTATACTTGGGCCAGAAGGCCGAATATAGGAAACTACATGAAAACATGAATAATTCAGTGAAAATGACTGTAAACAGATGAGAACTTGTTTTAGAACAGCTGAAAGAGATCCTCCAAGTCAGTTCTTAGTGTAGAAAAGGTAGCTAAATCCGGAAAATCCTTAATTCCAGTTAAGATCACATGAAACACTGTATGAATCCTATATTCTTTACTTAAAGGAGACTACAGTGGTAAATGTGTGTTATACAAGGCAGAATACCATTAAAATAGAGAAAGAAACACGTTCGGCAGCTTTGGAAAGCCTTACACTTCACAGAAATGTAGTACTACACTCTATAACAAAGTTGAGAGAAAATGTTCAATAGCTGCCTCATTACTTAACAGTGTGTAGGAAGTTGTTTGATAAAGTGGGCAAAGCTTATACTAGGGCCAGAAGGCAGAATATAGGAAACTAGGAAAGCCTTACACTTCACTGAAATGTAGTACTACACTCTATAACACATTTTAGAGACAATGTTCCCGAGCTGCCTCAGTTCATAACAGCGTGTAGGAAGTTGTTTGATAAAGTGGGCAAAGCTTATACTTGGGCCAGAAGGCAGAATATAGGAAACTACATGAAAACATGAATAATTCAGTGAAAATGACTGTAAACAGATGAGAACTTCTTTAGAACAGCTGAAAGAGAATCTCCAAGTCAGTTCTTAGTGTAGAAAGGGTAGCTAAGATCCGGGAAATCCTTAATTCCAGTAAAGATCACATGAAACACTGTATGAATCCTATATTCTTTACTTAAAGGAGACTAGAGTGGTAAATGTGTGTTATACAAGGCAGAATACTATTGAAATAGAGAAAGAAACACGTTTGGCAGCTTTGGAAGGCCTTACACTTCACTGAAATGTAGTACTACACTCTATAACACAGTTAAGAGACAATGTTCCCTAGCTCCCTCAGTTCATAACAGTGTGTAGGAAGTTGTTTGATAAAGTGGGGAAAGCTTATACTTGGACCAGAAGGCAGAATATAGGAAACTACATGAAAACATGAATAATTCAGTGAAAATGACTGTAAACAGATGAGAACTTGTTTAGAACAGCTGAAAGAGAATCTCCAAGTCAGTTCTTAGTGTAGAAAAGGTAGCTAAATCCGGAAAATCCGTAATTCCAGTTAAGATCACATGAAACACGGTATGAATCCTATATTCTTTACTTAAAGGAGACTACAGTGGTAAATGTGTGTTATACAAGGCAGAATACCATTAAAATGGAGAAAGAAACACGTTCGGCAGCTTTGCAAAGCCTTACACTTCACTGAAATGTAGTACTACACTCTATAACAAAGTTGAGAGACAATGTTCAATAGCTGCCTCATTACTTAACAGTGTGTAGGAAGTTGTTTGATAAAGTGGGCAAAGCTTATACTAGGGCCAGAAGGCAGAATATAGGAAACTAGGAAAGCCTTACACTTCACTGACATGTAGTACTACACTCTATAACACAGTTGAGAGACAATGTTCCCGAGCTGCCTCAGTTCATAACAGTGTGTAGGAAGTTGTTTGATAAAGTGGGCAAAGCTTATACTTGGGCCAGAAGGCAGAATATAGGAAACTACATGAAAACATGAATAATTCAGTGAAAATGACTGTAAACAGATGAGAACTTGTTTAGAACAGCTGAAAGAGATTCTCCAAGTCACTTCTTAGTGTAGAAAAGGTAGCTAAGATTCGGGAAATCCTTAATTCGAGTTAAGATTACATGAAACACTGTATGAATCCTATATTCTTTACTTAAAGGAAACTAGAGTGGTAAATGTGTGTTATACAAGGCAGAATACCATTGAAATAGAGAAAAAAACACATTCGGCAGCTTTGGAAAGCCTTACACTTCACTGACATGTAGTACTACACTCTATAACACAGTTGAGAGACAATGTTCCCGAGCTGCCTCAGTTCATAATAGTGTGTAGGAAGTTGTTTGATAAAGTGGGCAAAGCTTATACTTGGGCCAGAAGGCCGAATATAGGAAACTACATGAAAACATGAATAATTCAGTGAAAATGACTGTAAACAGATGAGACCTTGTTTAGAACAGCTGAAAGAGAATCTCCAAGTCAGTTCTTAGTGTAGAAAAGGTAGCTAAGATAAGGAAAATCCTTAATTCCAGTTAAGATCACATGAAACACTGTATGAATCCTATATTCCTTACTTAAAGGAGACTCGAGTGGTAAATGTGTGTTATACAAGGCAGAATACCATTGAAATAGAGAAAGAAACACGTTCGGCAGCTTTGGAAAGCCTTACACTTCACTGAAATGTAGTACTACACTCTATAACACAGTTGAGAGACAATGTTCCCGAGCTGCCTCAGTTCATAACAGTGTGTAGGAAGTTGTTTGATAAAGTGGGCAAAGCTTATACTTGGGCCAGAAGGCAGAATATAGGAAACTACATGAAAACATGAACAATTCAGTGAAAATGACTGTAAACAGATGAGAACTTGTTTTAGAACAGCTGAAAGAGATCCTCCAAGTCAGTTCTTAGTGTAGAAAAGGTAGCTAAATCCGGAAAATCCTTAATTCCAGTGAAGATCACATGAAACACTGTATGAATCCTATATTCTTTACTTAAAGGAGACTACAGTGGTAAATGTGTGTTATACAAGGCAGAATACCATTAAAATAGAGAAAGAAACACATTCGGCAGCTTTGCAAAGCCTTACACTTCACTGAAATGTAGTACTACACTCTATAACACAGTTGAGAGACAATGTTCAATAGCTGCCTCAGTAGTTAACAGTGTGTAGGAAGTTGTTTGATAAAGTGGGCAAAGCTTATACTTGGACCAGAAGGCAGAATATAGGAAACTACATGAAAACATGAATAATTCAGTGAAAATGACTGTAAACAGATGAGAACTTGTTTAGAACAGCTGAAAGAGAATCTCCAAGTCAGTTCTTAGTGTAGAAAATGTAGCTAAGATAATGGAAATCCTTAATTCCAGTTAAGATCACATGAAACACTTTATGAATCCTATATTCTTTACTTAAAGGAGACTAGAGTGGTAAATGTGTGTTATACAAGGCAGAATACCATTGAAATAGAGAAAGAAACACGTTCGGCAGCTTTGGAAAGCCTTACACTTCACTGAAATGTAGTACTACACTCTATAACAAAGTTGAGAGACAATGTTCAATAGCTGCCTCATTACTTAACAGTGTGTAGGAAGTTGTTTGATAAAGTGGGGAAAGCTTATACTAGGGCCAGAAGGCAGAATATAGGAAACTAGGAAAGCCTTACACTTCACTGAAATGTAGTACTACACTCTATAACACATTTTAGAGACAATGTTCCCGAGCTGCCTCAGTTCATAACAGTGTGTAGGAAGTTGTTTGATAAAGTGGGCAAAGCTTATACTTGGGCCAGAAGGCCGAATATAGGAAACTACATGAAAACATGAATAATTCAGTGAAAATGACTGTAAACAGATGAGAACTTCTTTAGAACAGCTGAAAGAGAATCTCCAATTCAGTTCTTAATGTAGAAAAGGTAGCTAATATAAGGGAAATCCTTAATTCCATTTAAGATCACATGAAACACTGTATGAATCCTATATTCTTTACTTAAATGAGACTAGAGTGGTAAATGTGTGTTATACAAGGCAGAATACCATTGAAATAGAGAAAGAAACACGGTTGGCAGCTTTGAAAAGCCTTACACTTCACTGAAATGTAGTACTACACTCTATAACACAGTTGAGAGACAATGTTCCCTAGCTCCCTCAGTTCATAACAGTGTGTAGGAAGTTGTTTGATAAAGTTGGTAAAGCTTATACTTGGACCAGAAGGCAGAATATAGGAAACTACATGAAAACATGATTAATTCAGTGAAAATGACTGTAAACAGATGAGAACTTGTTTAGAACAGCTGAAAGAGATTCTCCAAGTCAGTTCTTAGTGTAGAAAAGGTAGCTAAGATTCGGGAAATCCTTAATTCGAGTTAAGATTACATGAAACACTGTATGAATCCTATATTCTTTACTTAAAGGAAACTAGAGTGGTAAATGTGTGTTATACAAGGCAGAATACCATTGAAATAGAGAAAAAAACACATTCGGCAGCTTTGGAAAGCCTTACACTTCACTGACATGTAGTACTACACTCTATCACACAGTTGAGAGACAATGTTCCCTAGCTCCCTCAGTTCATAACAGTGTGTAGGAAGTTGTCTGATAAAGTGGGCAAAGCTTATACTTGGGCCAGAAGGCCGAATATAGGAAACTACATGAAAACATGAATAATTCAGTGAAAATGACTGTAAACAGATGAGAACTTGTTTAGAACAGCTGAAAGAGAATCTCCAAGTCAGTTCTTAGTGTAGAAAAGGTAGCTAAGATAAGGAAAATCCTTAATTCCAGTTAAGATCACATGAAACACTGTATGAATCCTATATTCCTTACTTAAAGGAGACTCGAGTGGTAAATGTGTGTTATACAAGGCAGAATACCATTGAAATAGAGAAAGAAACACGTTCGGCAGCTTTGGAAAGCCTTACACTTCACTGAAATGTAGTACTACACTCTATAACACAGTTGAGAGACAATGTTCCCGAGCTGCCTCAGTTCATAACAGTGTGTAGGAAGTTGTTTGATAAAGTGGGCAAAGCTTATACTTGGGCCAGAAGGCAGAATATAGGAAACTACATGAAAACATGAACAATTCAGTGAAAATGACTGTAAACAGATGAGAACTTGTTTTAGAACAGCTGAAAGAGATCCTCCAAGTCAGTTCTTAGTGTAGAAAAGGTAGCTAAATCCGGAAAATCCTTAATTCCAGTTAAGATCACATGAAACACTGTATGAATCCTATATTCTTTACTTAAAGGAGACTACAGTGGTAAATGTGTGTTATACAAGGCAGAATACCATTAAAATAGAGAAAGAAACACGTTCGGCAGCTTTGCAAAGCCTTACACTTCACTGAAATGTAGTACTACACTCTATAACACAGTTGAGAGACAATGTTCAATAGCTGCCTCAGTACTTAACAGTGTGTAGGAAGTTGTTTGATAAAGTGGGCAAAGCTTATACTTGGACCAGAAGGCAGAATATAGGAAACTACATGAAAACATGAATAATTCAGTGAAAATGACTGTAAACAGATGAGAACTTCTTTAGAACAGCTGAAAGAGAATCTCCAAGTCAGTTCTTAGTGTAGAAAAGGTAGCTAATATAAGGTAAATCCTTAATTCCATTTAAGATCACATGAAACACTGTATGAATCCTATATTCTTTACTTAAATGAGACTAGAGTGGTAAATGTGTGTTATACAAGGCAGAATACCATTGAAATAGAGAAAGAAACACGGTTGGCAGCTTTGAAAAGCCTTACACTTCACTGAAATGTAGTACTACACTCTATAACACAGTTGAGAGACAATGTTCCCTAGCTCCCTCAGTTCATAACAGTGTGTAGGAAGTTGTTTGATAAAGTTGGTAAAGCTTATACTTGGACCAGAAGGCAGAATATAGGAAACTACATGAAAACATGATTAATTCAGTGAAAATGACTGTAAACAGATGAGAACTTGTTTAGAACAGCTGAAAGAGATTCTCCAAGTCAGTTCTTAGTGTAGAAAAGGTAGCTAAGATTCGGGAAATCCTTAATTCGAGTTAAGATTACATGAAACACTGTATGAATCCTATATTCTTTACTTAAAGGAAACTAGAGTGGTAAATGTGTGTTATACAAGGCAGAATACCATTGAAATAGAGAAAAAAACACATTCGGCAGCTTTGGAAAGCCTTACACTTCACTGACATGTAGTACTACACTCTATCACACAGTTGAGAGACAATGTTCCCTAGCTCCCTCAGTTCATAACAGTGTGTAGGAAGTTGTCTGATAAAGTGGGCAAAGCTTATACTTGGGCCAGAAGGCCGAATATAGGAAACTACATGAAAACATGAATAATTCAGTGAAAATGACTGTAAACAGATGAGAACTTGTTTAGAACAGCTGAAAGAGAATCTCCAAGTCAGTTCTTAGTGTAGAAAAGGTAGCTAAGATAAGGAAAATCCTTAATTCCAGTTAAGATCACATGAAACACTGTATGAATCCTATATTCCTTACTTAAAGGAGACTCGAGTGGTAAATGTGTGTTATACAAGGCAGAATACCATTGAAATAGAGAAAGAAACACGTTCGGCAGCTTTGGAAAGCCTTACACTTCACTGAAATGTAGTACTACACTCTATAACACAGTTGAGAGACAATGTTCCCGAGCTGCCTCAGTTCATAACAGTGTGTAGGAAGTTGTTTGATAAAGTGGGCAAAGCTTATACTTGGGCCAGAAGGCCGAATATAGGAAACTACATGAAAACATGAACAATTCAGTGAAAATGACTGTAAACAGATGAGAACTTGTTTTAGAACAGCTGAAAGAGATCCTCCAAGTCAGTTCTTAGTGTAGAAAAGGTAGCTAAATCCGGAAAATCCTTAATTCCAGTTAAGATCACATGAAACACTGTATGAATCCTATATTCTTTACTTAAAGGAGACTACAGTGGTAAATGTGTGTTATACAAGGCAGAATACCATTAAAATAGAGAAAGAAACACGTTCGGCAGCTTTGCAAAGCCTTACACTTCACTGAAATGTAGTACTACACTCTATAACACAGTTGAGAGACAATGTTCAATAGCTGCCTCAGTACTTAACAGTGTGTAGGAAGTTGTTTGATAAAGTGGGCAAAGCTTATACTTGGACCAGAAGGCAGAATATAGGAAACTACATGAAAACATGAATAATTCAGTGAAAATGACTGTAAACAGATGAGAACTTCTTTAGAACAGCTGAAAGAGAATCTCCAAGTCAGTTCTTAGTGTAGAAAAGGTAGCTAATATAAGGGAAATCCTTAATTCCATTTAAGATCACATGAAACACTGTATGAATCCTATATTGTTTACTTAAATGAGACTAGAGTGGTAAATGTGTGTTATACAAGGCAGAATACCATTGAAATAGAGAAAGAAACACGGTTGGCAGCTTTGAAAAGCCTTACACTTCACTGAAATGTAGTACTACACTCTATAACACAGTTGAGAGACAATGTTCCCTAGCTCCCTCAGTTCATAACAGTGTGTAGGAAGTTGTTTGATAAAGTTGGTAAAGCTTATACTTGGACCAGAAGGCAGAATATAGGAAACTACATGAAAACATGATTAATTCAGTGAAAATGACTGTAAACAGATGAGAACTTGTTTAGAACAGCTGAAAGAGATTCTCCAAGTCAGTTCTTAGTGTAGAAAAGGTAGCTAAGATTCGGGAAATCCTTAATTCGAGTTAAGATTACATGAAACACTGTATGAATCCTATATTCTTTACTTAAAGGAAACTAGAGTGGTAAATGTGTGTTATACAAGGCAGAATACCATTGAAATAGAGAAAAAAACACATTCGGCAGCTTTGCAAAGCCTTACACTTCACTGAAATGTAGTACTACACTCTATAACGCATTTTAGAGACAATGTTCCCGAGCTGCCTCAGTTCATAACAGTGTGTAGGAAGTTGTTTGATAAAGTGGGCAAAGCTTATACTTGGGCCAGAAGGCCGAATATAGGAAACTACATGAAAACATGAATAATTCAGTGAAAATGACTGTAAACAGATGAGAACTTCTTTAGAACAGCTGAAAGAGAATCTCCAAGTCAGTTCTTAGTGTAGAAAAGGTAGCTAATATAAGGGAAATCCTTAATTCCATTTAAGATCACATGAAACACTGTATGATTCCTATATTCTTTACTTAAATGAGACTAGAGTGGTAAATGTGTGTTATACAAGGCAGAATACCATTGAAATAGAGAAAGAAACACGGTTGGCAGCTTTGAAAAGCCTTACACTTCACTGAAATGTAGTACTACACTCTATAACACAGTTGAGAGACAATGTTCCCTAGCTCCCTCAGTTCATAACAGTGTGTAGGAAGTTGTTTGATAAAGTTGGTAAAGCTTATACTTGGACCAGAAGGCAGAATATAGGAAACTACATGAAAACATGATTAATTCAGTGAAAATGACTGTAAACAGATGAGAACTTGTTTAGAACAGCTGAAAGAGATTCTCCAAGTCAGTTCTTAGTGTAGAAAAGGTAGCTAAGATTCGGGAAATCCTTAATTCGAGTTAAGATTACATGAAACACTGTATGAATCCTATATTCTTTACTTAAAGGAAACTAGAGTGGTAAATGTGTGTTATACAAGGCAGAATACCATTGAAATAGAGAAAAAAACACATTCGGCAGCTTTGGAAAGCCTTACACTTCACTGACATGTAGTACTACACTCTATCACACAGTTGAGAGACAATGTTCCCTAGCTCCCTCAGTTCATAACAGTGTGTAGGAAGTTGTCTGATAAAGTGGGCAAAGCTTATACTTGGGCCAGAAGGCCGAATATAGGAAACTACATGAAAACATGAATAATTCAGTGAAAATGACTGTAAACAGATGAGAACTTGTTTAGAACAGCTGAAAGAGAATCTCCAAGTCAGTTCTTAGTGTAGAAAAGGTAGCTAAGATAAGGAAAATCCTTAATTCCAGTTAAGATCACATGAAACACTGTATGAATCCTATATTCCTTACTTAAAGGAGACTCGAGTGGTAAATGTGTGTTATACAAGGCAGAATACCATTGAAATAGAGAAAGAAACACGTTCGGCAGCTTTGGAAAGCCTTACACTTCACTGAAATGTAGTACTACACTCTATAACACAGTTGAGAGACAATGTTCCCGAGCTGCCTCAGTTCATAACAGTGTGTAGGAAGTTGTTTGATAAAGTGGGCAAAGCTTATACTTGGGCCAGAAGGCAGAATATAGGAAACTACATGAAAACATGAACAATTCAGTGAAAATGACGGTAAACAGATGAGAACTTGTTTTAGAACAGCTGAAAGAGATCCTCCAAGTCAGTTCTTAGTGTAGAAAAGGTAGCTAAATCCGGAAAATCCTTAATTCCAGTTAAGATCACATGAAACACTGTATGAATCCTATATTCTTTACTTAAAGGAGACTACAGTGGTAAATGTGTGTTATACAAGGCAGAATACCATTAAAATAGAGAAAGAAACACGTTCGGCAGCTTTGCAAAGCCTTACACTTCACTGAAATGTAGTACTACACTCTATAACACAGTTGAGAGACAATGTTCAATAGCTGCCTCAGTACTTAACAGTGTGTAGGAAGTTGTTTGATAAAGTGGGCAAAGCTTATACTTGGACCAGAAGGCAGAATATAGGAAACTACATGAAAACATGAATAATTCAGTGAAAATGACTGTAAACAGATGAGAACTTGTTTAGAACAGCTGAAAGAGAATCTCCAAGTCAGTTCTTAGTGTAGAAAAGGTAGCTAAGATAATGGAAATCCTTAATTCCAGTTAAGATCACATGAAACACTTTATGAATCCTATATTCTTTACTTAAAGGACACTAGAGTGGTAAATGTGTGTTATACAAGGCAGAATACCATTGAAATAGAGAATGAAACACGTTCGGCAGCTTTGGAAAGCCTTACACTTCACTGAAATGTAGTACTACACTCTATAACAAAGTTGAGAGACAATGTTCAATAGCTGCCTCATTACTTAACAGTGTGTAGGAAGTTGTTTGATAAAGTGGGGAAAGCTTATACTAGGGCCAGAAGGCAGAATATAGGAAACTAGGAAAGCCTTACACTTCACTGAAATGTAGTACTACACTCTATAACACATTTTAGAGACAATGTTCCCGAGCTGCCTCAGTTCATAACAGTGTGTAGGAAGTTGTTTGATAAAGTGGGCAAAGCTTATCCTTGGGCCAGAAGGCCGAATATAGGAAACTACATGAAAACATGAATAATTCAGTGAAAATGACTGTAAACAGATGAGAACTTCTTTAGAACAGCTGAAAGAGAATCTCCAAGTCAGTTCTTAGTGTAGAAAAGGTAGCTAATATAAGGGAAATCCTTAATTCCATTTAAGATCACATGAAACACTGTATGAATCCTATATTCTTTACTTAAAGGAGACTAGAGTGGTAAATGTGTGTTATACAAGGCAGAATACCATTGAAATAGAGAAAGAAACACGGTTGGCAGCTTTGAAAAGCCTTACACTTCACTGAAATGTAGTACTACACTCTATAACACAGTTGAGAGCCAATGTTCCCTAGCTCCCTCAGTTCATAACAGTGTGTAGGAAGTTGTTTGATAAAGTTGGTAAAGCTTATACTTGGACCAGAAGGCAGAATATAGGAAACTACATGAAAACATGATTAATTCAGTGAAAATGACTGTAAACAGATGAGAACTTGTTTAGAACAGCTGAAAGAGATTCTCCAAGTCAGTTCTTAGTGTAGAAAAGGTAGCTAAGATTCGGGAAATCCTTAATTCGAGTTAAGATTACATGAAACACTGTATGAATCCTATATTCTTTACTTAAAGGAAACTAGAGTGGTAAATGTGTGTTATACAAGGCAGAATACCATTGAAATAGAGAAAAAAACACATTCGGCAGCTTTGGAAAGCCTTACACTTCACTGACATGTAGTACTACACTCTATCACACAGTTGAGAGACAATGTTCCCTAGCTCCCTCAGTTCATAACAGTGTGTAGGAAGTTGTCTGATAAAGTGGGCAAAGCTTATACTTGGGCCAGAAGGCCGAATATAGGAAACTACATGAAAACATGAATAATTCAGTGAAAATGACTGTAAACAGATGAGAACTTGTTTAGAACAGCTGAAAGAGAATCTCCAAGTCAGTTCTTAGTGTAGAAAAGGTAGCTAAGATAAGGAAAATCCTTAATTCCAGTTAAGATCACATGAAACACTGTATGAATCCTATATTCCTTACTTAAAGGAGACTCGAGTGGTAAATGTGTGTTATACAAGGCAGAATACCATTGAAATAGAGAAAGAAACACGTTCGGCAGCTTTGGAAAGCCTTACACTTCACTGAAATGTAGTACTACACTCTATAACACAGTTGAGAGACAATGTTCCCGAGCTGCCTCAGTTCATAACAGTGTGTAGGAAGTTGTTTGATAAAGTGGGCAAAGCTTATACTTGGGCCAGAAGGCAGAATATAGGAAACTACATGAAAACATGAACAATTCAGTGAAAATGACGGTAAACAGATGAGAACTTGTTTTAGAACAGCTGAAAGAGATCCTCCAAGTCAGTTCTTAGTGTAGAAAAGGTAGCTAAATCCGGAAAATCCTTAATTCCAGTTAAGATCACATGAAACACTGTATGAATCCTATATTCTTTACTTAAAGGAGACTACAGTGGTAAATGTGTGTTATACAAGGCAGAATACCATTAAAATAGAGAAAGAAACACGTTCGGCAGCTTTGCAAAGCCTTACACTTCACTGAAATGTAGTACTACACTCTATAACACAGTTGAGAGACAATGTTCAATAGCTGCCTCAGTACTTAACAGTGTGTAGGAAGTTGTTTGATAAAGTGGGCAAAGCTTATACTTGGACCAGAAGGCAGAATATAGGAAACTACATGAAAACATGAATAATTCAGTGAAAATGACTGTAAACAGATGAGAACTTGTTTAGAACAGCTGAAAGAGAATCTCCAAGTCAGTTCTTAGTGTAGAAAAGGTAGCTAAGATAATGGAAATCCTTAATTCCAGTTAAGATCACATGAAACACTTTATGAATCCTATATTCTTTACTTAAAGGACACTAGAGTGGTAAATGTGTGTTATACAAGGCAGAATACCATTGAAATAGAGAATGAAACACGTTCGGCAGCTTTGGAAAGCCTTACACTTCACTGAAATGTAGTACTACACTCTATAACAAAGTTGAGAGACAATGTTCAATAGCTGCCTCATTACTTAACAGTGTGTAGGAAGTTGTTTGATAAAGTGGGGAAAGCTTATACTAGGGCCAGAAGGCAGAATATAGGAAACTAGGAAAGCCTTACACTTCACTGAAATGTAGTACTACACTCTATAACACATTTTAGAGACAATGTTCCCGAGCTGCCTCAGTTCATAACAGTGTGTAGGAAGTTGTTTGATAAAGTGGGCAAAGCTTATCCTTGGGCCAGAAGGCCGAATATAGGAAACTACATGAAAACATGAATAATTCAGTGAAAATGACTGTAAACAGATGAGAACTTCTTTAGAACAGCTGAAAGAGAATCTCCAAGTCAGTTCTTAGTGTAGAAAAGGTAGCTAATATAAGGGAAATCCTTAATTCCATTTAAGATCACATGAAACACTGTATGAATCCTATATTCTTTACTTAAAGGAGACTAGAGTGGTAAATGTGTGTTATACAAGGCAGAATACCATTGAAATAGAGAAAGAAACACGGTTGGCAGCTTTGAAAAGCCTTACACTTCACTGAAATGTAGTACTACACTCTATAACACAGTTGAGAGCCAATGTTCCCTAGCTCCCTCAGTTCATAACAGTGTGTAGGAAGTTGTTTGATAAAGTTGGTAAAGCTTATACTTGGACCAGAAGGCAGAATATAGGAAACTACATGAAAACATGATTAATTCAGTGAAAATGACTGTAAACAGATGAGAACTTGTTTAGAACAGCTGAAAGAGATTCTCCAAGTCAGTTCTTAGTGTAGAAAACGTAGCTAAGATTCGGGAAATCCTTAATTCGAGTTAAGATTACATGAAACACTGTATGAATCCTATATTCTTTACTTAAAGGAAACTAGAGTGGTAAATGTGTGTTATACAAGGCACAATACCATTGAAATAGAGAAAAAAACACATTCGGCAGCTTTGGAAAGCCTTACACTTCACTGACATGTAGTACTACACTCTATCACACAGTTGAGAGACAATGTTCCCTAGCTCCCTCAGTTCATAACAGTGTGTAGGAAGTTGTCTGATAAAGTGGGCAAAGCTTATACTTGGGCCAGAAGGCCGAATATAGGAAACTACATGAAAACATGAATAATTCAGTGAAAATGACTGTAAACAGATGAGAACTTGTTTAGAACAGCTGAAAGAGAATCTCCAAGTCAGTTCTTAGTGTAGAAAAGGTAGCTAAGATAAGGAAAATCCTTAATTCCAGTTAAGATCACATGAAACACTGTATGAATCCTATATTCCTTACTTAAAGGAGACTCGAGTGGTAAATGTGTGTTATACAAGGCAGAATACCATTGAAATAGAGAAAGAAACACGTTCGGCAGCTTTGGAAAGCCTTACACTTCACTGAAATGTAGTACTACACTCTATAACACAGTTGAGAGACAATGTTCCCGAGCTGCCTCAGTTCATAACAGTGTGTAGGAAGTTGTTTGATAAAGTGGGCAAAGCTTATACTTGGGCCAGAAGGCAGAATATAGGAAACTACATGAAAACATGAACAATTCAGTGAAAATGACTGTAAACAGATGAGAACTTGTTTTAGAACAGCTGAAAGAGATCCTCCAAGTCAGTTCTTAGTGTAGAAAAGGTAGCTAAATCCGGAAAATCCTTAATTCCAGTTAAGATCACATGAAACACTGTATGAATCCTATATTCTTTACTTAAAGGAGACTACAGTGGTAAATGTGTGTTATACAAGGCAGAATACCATTAAAATAGAGAAAGAAACACGTTCGGCAGCTTTGCAAAGCCTTACACTTCACTGAAATGTAGTACTACACTCTATAACACAGTTGAGAGACAATGTTCAATAGCTGCCTCAGTACTTAACAGTGTGTAGGAAGTTGTTTGATAAAGTGGGCAAAGCTTATACTTGGACCAGAAGGCAGAATATAGGAAACTACATGAAAACATGAATAATTCAGTGAAAATGACTGTAAACAGATGAGAACTTGTTTAGAACAGCTGAAAGAGAATCTCCAAGTCAGTTCTTAGTGTAGAAAATGTAGCTAAGATAATGGAAATCCTTAATTCCAGTTAAGATCACATGAAACACTTTATGAATCCTATATTCTTTACTTAAAGGAGACTAGAGTGGTAAATGTGTGTTATACAAGGCAGAATACCATTGAAATAGAGAAAGAAACACGTTCGGCAGCTTTGGAAAGCCTTACACTTCACTGAAATGTAGTACTACACTCTATAACAAAGTTGAGAGACAATGTTCAATAGCTGCCTCATTACTTAACAGTGTGTAGGAAGTTGTTTGATAAAGTGGGGAAAGCTTATACTAGGGCCAGAAGGCAGAATATAGGAAACTAGGAAAGCCTTACACTTCACTGAAATGTAGTAGTACACTCTATAACACATTTTAGAGACAATGTTCCCGAGCTGCCTCAGTTCATAACAGTGTGTAGGAAGTTGTTTGATAAAGTGGGCAAAGCTTATACTTGGGCCAGAAGGCCAAATATAGGAAACTACATGAAAACATGAATAATTCAGTGAAAATGACTGTAAACAGATGAGAACTTCTTTAGAACAGCTGAAAGAGAATCTCCAAGTCAGTTCTTAGTGTAGAAAAGGTAGCTAATATAAGGGAAATCCTTAATTCCATTTAAGATCACATGAAACACTGTATGAATCCTATATTCTTTACTTAAAGGAGACTAGAGTGGTAAATGTGTGTTATACAAGGCAGAATACCATTGAAATAGAGAAAGAAACACGTTTGGCAGCTTTGAAATGCCTTACACTTCACTGAAATGTAGTACTACACTCTATAACACAGTTGAGAGACAATGTTCCCTAGCTCCCTCAGTTCATAACAGTGTGTAGGAAGTTGTTTGATAAAGTTGGTAAAGCTTATACTTGGACCAGAAGGCAGAATATAGGAAACTACATGAAAACATGATTAATTCAGTGAAAATGACTGTAAACAGATGAGAACTTGTTTAGAACAGCTGAAAGAGATTCTCCAAGTCAGTTCTTAGTGTAGAAAAGGTAGCTAAGATTCGGGAAATCCTTAATTCGAGTTAAGATTACATGAAACACTGTATGAATCCTATATTCTTTACTTAAAGGAAACTAGAGTGGTAAATGTGTGTTATACAAGGCAGAATACCATTGAAATAGAGAAAAAAACACATTCGGCAGCTTTGGAAAGCCTTACACTTCACTGACATGTAGTACTACACTCTATCACACAGTTGAGAGACAATGTTCCCTTGCTCCCTCAGTTCATAACAGTGTGTAGGAAGTTGTCTGATAAAGTGGGCAAAGCTTATACTTGGGCCAGAAGGCCGAATATAGGAAACTACATGAAAACATGAATAATTCAGTGAAAATGACTGTAAACAGATGAGAACTTGTTTAGAACAGCTGAAAGAGATCCTCCAAGTCAGTTCTTAGTGTAGAAAAGGTAGCTAAGATAAGGAAAAT
This sequence comes from Pipistrellus hanaki, assembly GCF_964339955.1. Lineage (NCBI taxonomy): Eukaryota > Metazoa > Chordata > Mammalia > Chiroptera > Vespertilionidae > Pipistrellus > Pipistrellus hanaki. Next base: position 2,530,410 of record NC_140511.1, read on the forward strand.
CCTTAATTCCAGTTAAGATCACATGAAACACTGTATGAATCCTATATTCCCTACTTAAAGGAGACTCGAGTGGTAAATGTGTGTTATACAAGGCAGAATACCATTGAAATAGAGAAAGAAACACGTTCGGCAGCTTTGGAAAGCCTTACACTTCACTGAAATGTAGTACTACACTCTATAACACAGTTGAGAGACAATGTTCCCGAGCTGCCTCAGTTCATAACAGTGTGTAGGAAGTTGTTTGATAAAGTGGGCAAAGCTTATACTTGGGCCAGAAGGCAGAATATAGGAAACTACATGAAAACATGAACAATTCAGTGAAAATGACTGTAAACAGATGAGAACTTGTTTTAGAACAGCTGAAAGAGATCCTCCAAGTCAGTTCTTAGTGTAGAAAAGGTAGCTAAATCCGGAAAATCCTTAATTCCAGTTAAGATCACATGAAACACTGTATGAATCCTATATTCTTTACTTAAAGGAGACTACAGTGGTAAATGTGTGTTATACAAGGCAGAATACCATTAAAATAGAGAAAGAAACACGTTCGGCAGCTTTGCAAAGCCTTACACTTCACTGAAATGTAGTACTACACTCTATAACACAGTTGAGAGACAATGTTCAATAGCTGCCTCAGTACTTAACAGTGTGTAGGAAGTTGTTTGATAAAGTGGGCAAAGCTTATACTTGGACCAGAAGGCAGAATATAGGAAATTACATGAAAACATGAATAATTCAGTGAAAATGACTGTAAACAGATGAGAACTTGTTTAGAACAGCTGAAAGAGAATCTCCAAGTCAGTTCTTAGTGTAGAAAATGTAGCTAAGATAATGGAAATCCTTAATTCCAGTTAAGATCACATGAAACACTTTATGAATCCTATATTCTGTACTTAAAGGAGACTAGAGTGGTAAATGTGTGTTATACAAGGCAGAATACCATTGAAATAGAGAAAGAAACACGTTCGGCAGCTTTGGAAAGCCTTACACTTCACTGAAATGTAGTACTACACTCTATAACAAAGTTGAGAGACAATGTTCAATAGCTGCCTCATTACTTAACAGTGTGTAGGAAGTTGTTTGATAAAGTGGGGAAAGCTTATACTAGGGCCAGAAGGCAGAATATAGGAAACTAGGAAAGCCTTACACGTCACTGAAATGTAGTACTACACTCTATAACACATTTTAGAGACAATGTTCCCGAGCTGCCTCAGTTCATAACAGTGTGTAGGAAGTTGTTTGATAAAGTGGGCAAAGCTTATACTTGGGCCAGAAGGCCGAATATAGGAAACTACATGAAAACATGAATAATTCAGTGAAAATGACTGTAAACAGATGAGAACTTCTTTAGAACAGCTGAAAGAGAATCTCCAAGTCAGTTCTTAGTGTAGAAAAGGTAGCTAATATAAGGGAAATCCTTAATTCCATTTAAGATCACATGAAACACTGTATGAATCCTATATTCTTTACTTAAAGGAGACTAGAGTGGTAAATGTGTGTTATACAAGGCAGAATACCATTGAAATAGAGAAAGAAACACGTTTGGCAGCTTTGAAAAGCCTTACACTTCACTGAAATGTAGTACTACACTCTATAACACAGTTGAGAGACAATGTTCCCTAGCTCCCTCAGTTCATAACAGTGTGTAGGAAGTTGTTTGATAAAGTTGGCAAAGCTTATACTTGGACCAGAAGGCAGAATATAGGAAACTACATGAAAACATGATTAATTCAGTGAAAATGACTTTAAACAGATGAGAACTTGTTTAGAACAGCTGAAAGAGATTCTCCAAGTCAGTTCTTAGTGTAGAAAAGGTAGCTAAGATTCGGGAAATCCTTAATTCGAGTTAAGATTACATGAAACACTGTATGAATCCTATATTCTTTACTTAAAGGAAACTAGAGTGGTAAATGTGTGTTATACAAGGCAGAATACCATTGAAATAGAGAAAAAAACACATTCGGCAGCTTTGGAAAGCCTTACACTTCACTGACATGTAGTACTACACTCTATCACACAGTTGAGAGACAATGTTCCCTAGCTCCCTCAGTTCATAACAGTGTGTAGGAAGTTGTCTGATAAAGTGGGCAAAGCTTATACTTGGGCCAGAAGGCCGAATATAGGAAACTACATGAAAACATGAATAATTCAGTGAAAATGACTGTAAACAGATGAGAACTTGTTTAGAACAGCTGAAAGAGAATCTCCAAGTCAGTTCTTAGTGTAGAAAAGGTAGCTAAGATAAGGAAAATCCTTAATTCCAGTTAAGATCACATGAAACACTGTATGAATCCTATATTCCTTACTTAAAGGAGACTCGAGTGGTAAATGTGTGTTATACAAGGCAGAATACCATTGAAATAGAGAAAGAAACACGTTCGGCAGCTTTGGAAAGCCTTACACTTCACTGAAATGTAGTACTACACTCTATAACACAGTTGAGAGACAATGTTCCCGAGTGGCCTCAGTTCATAACAGTGTGTAGGAAGTTGTTTGATAAAGTGGGCAAAGCTTATACATGGGCCAGAAGGCAGAATATAGGAAACTACATGAAAACATGAATAATTCAGTGAAAATGACTGTAAACAGATGAGAACTTGTTTTAGAACAGCTGAAAGAGATCCTCCAAGTCAGTTCTTAGTGTAGAAAAGGTAGCTAAATCCGGAAAATCCTTAATTCCAGTTAAGATCACATGAAACACTGTATGAATCCTATATTCTTTACTTAAAGGAGACTAGAGTGGTAAATGTGTGTTATACAAGGCAGAATACCATTGAAATAGAGAAAGAAACACGTTTGGCAGCTTTGAAAAGCCTTACACTTCACTGAAATGTAGTACTACACTCTATAACACAGTTGAGAGACAATGTTCCCTAGCTCCCTCAGTTCATAACAGTGTGTAGGAAGTTGTTTGATAAAGTTGGCAAAGCTTATACTTGGACCAGAAGGCAGAATGTAGGAAACTACATGAAAACATGATTAATTCAGTTAAAATGACTTTAAACAGATGAGAACTTGTTTAGAACAGCTGAAAGAGATTCTCCAAGTCAGTTCTTAGTGTAGAAAAGGTAGCTAAGATTCGGGAAATCTTTAATTCGAGTTAAGATTACATGAAACACTGTATGAATCCTATATTCTTTACTTAAAGGAAACTAGAGTGGTAAATGTGTGTTATACAAGGCAGAATACCATTGAAATAGAGAAAAAAACACATTCGGCAGCTTTGGAAAGCCTTACACTTCACTGACATGTAGTACTACACTCTATCACACAGTTGAGAGACAATGTTCCCTAGCTCCCTCAGTTCATAACAGTGTGTAGGAAGTTGTCTGATAAAGTGGGCAAAGCTTATACTTGGGCCAGAAGGCCGAATATAGGAAACTACATGAAAACATGAATAATTCAGTGAAAATGACTGTAAACAGATGAGAACTTGTTTAGAACAGCTGAAAGAGAATCTCCAAGTCAGTTCTTAGTGTAGAAAAGGTAGCTAAGATAAGGAAAATCCTTAATTCCAGTTAAGATCACATGAAACAATGTATGAATCCCATATTCTTTACTTAAAGGAGACTCGAGTGGTAAATGTGTGTTATACAAGGCAGAATACCATTGAAATAGAGAAAGAAACACGTTCGGCAGCTTTGGAAAGCTTTAAACTTCACTGAAATGTAGTACTACACTCTATAACACAGTTGAGAGACAATGTTCCCGAGCTGCCTCAGTTCATAACAGTGTGTAGGAAGTTGTTTGATAAAGTGGGCAAAGCTTATACTTGGGCCAGAAGGCAGAATATAGGAAACTACATGAAAACATGAACAATTCAGTGAAAATGACTGTAAACAGATGAGAACTTGTTTTAGAACAGCTGAAAGAGATCCTCCAAGTCAGTTCTTAGTGTAGAAAAGGTAGCTAAATCCGGAAAATCCTTAATTCCAGTTAAGATCACATGAAACACTGTATGAATCCTATATTCTTTACTTAAAGGAGACTACAGTGGTAAATGTGTGTTATACAAGGCAGAATACCATTAAAATAGAGAAAGAAACACGTTCGGCAGCTTTGCAAAGCCTTACACTTCACTGAAATGTAGTACTACACTCTATAACACAGTTGAGAGACAATGTTCAATAGCTGCCTCAGTACTTAACAGTGTGTAGGAAGTTGTTTGATAAAGTGGGCAAAGCTTATACTTGGACCAGAAGGCAGAATATAGGAAACTACATGAAAACATGAATAATTCAGTGAAAATGACTGTAAACAGATGAGAACTTGTTTAGAACAGCTGAAAGAGAATCTCCAAGTCAGTTCTTAGTGTAGAAAATGTAGCTAAGATAATGGAAATCCTTAATTCCAGTTAAGATCACATGAAACACTTTATGAATCCTATATTCTTTACTTAAAGGAGACTAGAGTGGTAAATGTGTGTTATACAAGGCAGAGTACCATTGAAATAGAGAAAGAAACACGTTCGGCAGCTTTGGAAAGCCTTACACTTCACTGAAATGTAGTACTACACTCTATAACAAAGTTGAGAGACAATGTTCAATAGCTGCCTCATTACTTAACAGTGTGTAGGAAGTTGTTTGATAAAGTGGGCAAAGCTTATACTAGGGCCAGAAGGCAGAATATAGGAAACTAGGAAAGCCTTACACTTCACTGAAATGTAGTACTACACTCTATAACACATTTTAGAGACAATGTTCCCGAGCTGCCTCAGTTCATAACAGTGTGTAGGAAGTTGTTTGATAAAGTGGGCAAAGCTTATACTTGGGCCAGAAGGCAGAATATAGGAAACTACATGAAAACATGAATAATTCAGTGAAAATGACTGTAAACAGATGAGAACTTTTTTAGAACAGCTGAAAGAGAATCTCCAAGTCAGTTCTTAGTGTAGAAAGGGTAGCTAAGATCCAGGAAATCCTTAATTCCAGTAAAGATCACATGAAACACTGTATGAATCCTATATTCTTTACTTAAAGGAGACTAGAGTGGTAAATGTGTGTTATACAAGGCAGAATACCATTGAAATAGAGAAAGAAACACGTTCGGCAGCTTTGGAAAGCCTTACACTTCACTGAAATGTAGTACTACACTCTATAACACAGTTGAGAGACAATGTTCAATAGCTGCCTCAGTACTTAACAGTGTATAGGAAGTTGTTTGATAAAGTGGGCAAAGCTTATACTTGGGCCAGAAGGCCGAATATAGGAAACTATATGAAAACATGAATAATTCAGTGAAAATGACTGTAAACAGATGAGAACTTGTTTTAGAACAGCTGAAAGAGATCCTCCAAGTCAGTTCTTAGTGTAGAAAAGGTAGCTAAATCCGGAAAATCCTTAATTCCAGTTAAGATCACATGAAACACTGTATGAATCGTATATTCTTTACTTAAAGGAGACTACAGTGGTAAATGTGTGTTATACAAGGCAGAATACCATTAAAATAGAGAAAGAAACACGTTCGGCAGCTTTGCAAAGCCTTACACTTCACTGAAATGTAGTACTACACTCTATAACACAGTTGAGAGACAATGTTCAATAGCTGCCTCAGTACTTAACAGTGTGTAGGAAGTTGTTTGATAAAGTGGGCAAAGCTTATACTTGGACCAGAAGGCAGAATATAGGAAACTACATGAAAACATGAATAATTCAGTGAAAATGACTGTAAACAGATGAGAACTTGTTTAGAACAGCTGAAAGAGAATCTCCAAGTCAGTTCTTAGTGTAGAAAATGTAGCTAAGATAATGGAAATCCTTAATTCCAGTTAAGATCACATGAAACACTTTATGAATCCTATATTCTTTACTTAAAGGAGACTAGAGTGGTAAATGTGTGTTATACAAGGCAGAATACCATTGAAATAGAGAAAGAAACACGTTCGGCAGCTTTGGAAAGCCTTACACTTCACTGAAATGTAGTACTACACTCTATAACAAAGTTGAGAGACAATGTTCAATAGCTGCCTCATTACTTAACAGTGTGTAGGAAGTTGTTTGATAAAGTGGGCAAAGCTTATACTAGGGCCAGAAGGCAGAATATAGGAAACTAGGAAAGCCTTACACTTCACTGAAATGTAGTACTACACTCTATAACACAGTTGAGAGACAATGTTCCCGAGCTGCCTCAGTTCATAACAGTGTGTAGGAAGTTGTTTGATAAAGTGGGCAAAGCTTATACTTGGGCCAGAAGGCAGAATATAGGAAACTACATGAAAACATGAATAATTCAGTGAAAATGACTGTAAACAGATGAGAACTTCTTTAGAACAGCTGAAAGAGAATCTCCAAGTCAGTTCTTAGTGTAGAAAAGGTAGCTAATATAAGGGAAATCCTTAATTCCATTTAAGATCACATGAAACACTGTATGAATCCTATATTCTTTACTTAAAGGAGACTAGAGTGGTAAATGTGTGTTATACAAGGCAGAATACCATTGAAATAGAGAAAGAAACACGGTTGGCAGCTTTGAAAAGCCTTACACTTCACTGAAATGTAGTACTACACTCTATAACACAGTTGAGAGACAATGTTCCCTAGCTCCCTCAGTTCATAACAGTGTGTAGGAAGTTGTTTGATAAAGTTGCTAAAGCTTATACTTGGACCAGAAGGCAGAATATAGGAAACTACATGAAAACATGATTAATTCAGTGAAAATGACTGTAAACAGATGAGAACTTGTTTAGAACAGCTGAAAGAGATTCTCCAAGTCAGTTCTTAGTGTAGAAAAGGTAGCTAAGATTCGGGAAATCCTTAATTCGAGTTAAGATTACATGAAACACTGTATGAATCCTATATTCTTTACTTAAAGGAAACTAGAGTGGTAAATGTGTGTTATACAAGGCAGAATACCATTGAAATAGAGAAAAAAACACATTCGGCAGCTTTGGAAAGCCTTACACTTCACTGACATGTAGTACTACACTCTATCACACAGTTGAGAGACAATGTTCCCTAGCTCCCTCAGTTCATAACAGTGTGTAGGAAGTTGTCTGATAAAGTGGGCAAAGCTTATACTTGGGCCAGAAGGCCGAATATAGGAAACTACATGAAAACATGAATAATTCAGTGAAAATGACTGTAAACAGATGAGAACTTGTTTAGAACAGCTGAAAGAGAATCTCCAAGTCAGTTCTTAGTATAGAAAAGGTACCTAAGATAAGGAAAATCCTTAATTCCAGTTAAGATCACATGAAACACTGTATGAATCCTATATTCCTTACTTAAAGGAGACTCGAGTGGTAAATGTGTGTTATACAAGGCAGAATACCATTGAAATAGAGAAAGAAACACGTTCGGCAGCTTTGGAAAGCCTTACACTTCACTGAAATGTAGTACTACACTCTATAACACAGTTGAGAGACAATGTTCCCGAGCTGCCTCAGTTCATAACAGTGTGTAGGAAGTTGTTTGATAAAGTGGGCAAAGCTTATACTTGGGCCAGAAGGCAGAATATAGGAAACTACATGAAAACATGAACAATTCAGTGAAAATGACTGTAAACAGATGAGAACTTGTTTTAGAACAGCTGAAAGAGATCCTCCAAGTCAGTTCTTAGTGTAGAAAAGGTAGCTAAATCCGGAAAATCCTTAATTCCAGTTAAGATCACATGAAACACTGTATGAATCCTATATTCTTTACTTAAAGGAGACTACAGTGGTAAATGTGTGTTATACAAGGCAGAATACCATTAAAATAGAGAAAGAAACACGTTCGGCAGCTTTGCAAAGCCTTACACTTCACTGAAATGTAGTACTACACTCTATAACACAGTTGAGAGACAATGTTCAATAGCTGCCTCAGTACTTAACAGTGTGTAGGAAGTTGTTTGATAAAGTGGGCAAAGCTTATACTTGGACCAGAAGGCAGAATATAGGAAACTACATGAAAACATGAATAATTCAGTGAAAATGACTGTAAACAGATGAGAACTTGTTTAGAACAGCTGAAAGAGAATCTCCAAGTCAGTTCTTAGTGTAGAAAATGTAGCTAAGATAATGGAAATCCTTAATTCCAGTTAAGATCACATGAAACACTTTATGAATCCTATATTCTGTACTTAAAGGAGACTAGAGTGGTAAATGTGTGTTATACAAGGCAGAATACCATTGAAATAGAGAAAGAAACACGTTCGGCAGCTTTGGAAAGCCTTACACTTCACTGAAATGTAGTACTACACTCTATAACAAAGTTGAGAGACAATGTTCAATAGCTGCCTCATTACTTAACAGTGTGTAGGAAGTTGTTTGATAAAGTGGGGAAAGCTTATACTAGGGCCAGAAGGCAGAATATAGGAAACTAGGAAAGCCTTACACTTCACTGAAATGTAGTACTACACTCTATAACACATTTTAGAGACAATGTTCCCGAGCTGCCTCAGTTCATAACAGTGTGTAGGAAGTTGTTTGATAAAGTGGGCAAAGCTTATACTTGGGCCAGAAGGCCGAATATAGGAAACTACATGAAAACATGAATAATTCAGTGAAAATGACTGTAAACAGATGAGAACTTCTTTAGAACAGCTGAAAGAGAATCTCCAAGTCAGTTCTTAGTGTAGAAAAGGTAGCTAATATAAGGGAAATCCTTAATTCCATTTAAGATCACATGAAACACTGTATGAATCCTATATTCTTTACTTAAAGGAGACTAGAGTGGTAAATGTGTGTTATACAAGGCAGAATACCATTGAAATAGAGAAAGAAACACGTTTGGCAGCTTTGAAAAGCCTTACACTTCACTGAAATGTAGTACTACACTCTATAACACAGTTGAGAGACAATGTTCCCGAGCTGCCTCAGTTCATAACAGTGTGTAGGAAGTTGTTTGATAAAGTGGGCAAAGCTTATACTTGGGCCAGAAGGCAGAATATAGGAAACTACATGAAAACATGAATAATTCAGTGAAAATGACTGTAAACAGATGAGAACTTGTTTTAGAACAGCTGAAAGAGATCCTCCAAGTCAGTTCTTAGTGTAGAAAAGGTAGCTAAATCCGGAAAATCCTTAATACCAGTTAAGATCACATGAAACACTGTATGAATCCTATATTCTTTACTTAAAGGAGACTACAGTGGTAAATGTGTGTTATACAAGGAAGAATACCATTAAAATAGAGAAAGAAACACCTTCGGCAGCTTTGCAAAGCCTTACACTTCACTGAAATGTAGTACTACACTCTATAACACAGTTGACAGACAATGTTCAATAGCTGCCTCATTACTTAACAGTGTGTAGGAAGTTGTTTGATAAAGTGGGGAAAGCTTATACTAGGGCCAGAAGGCAGAATATAGGAAACTAGGAAAGCCTTACACTTCACTGACATGTAGTACTACACTCTATAACACATTTTAGAGACAATGTTCCCGAGCTGCCTCAGTTCATAACAGTGTGTAGGAAGTTGTTTGATAAAGTGGGCAAAGCTTATACTTGGGCCAGAAGGCCGAATATAGGAAACTACATGAAAACATGAATAATTCAGTGAAAATGACTGTAAACAGATGAGAACTTCTTTAGAACAGCTGAAAGAGAATCTCCAAGTCAGTTCTTAGTGTAGAAAAGGTAGCTAATATAAGGGAAATCCTTAATTCCATTTAAGATCACATGAAACACTGTATGAATCCTATATTCTTTACTTAAAGGAGACTAGAGTGGTAAATGTGTGTTATACAAGGCAGAATACCATTGAAATAGAGAAAGAAACACGTTTGGCAGCTTTGAAAAGCCTTACACTTCACTGAAATGTAGTACTACACTCTATAACACAGTTGAGAGACAATGTTCCCTAGCTCCCTCAGTTCATAACAGTGTGTAGGAAGTTGTTTGATAAAGTTGGCAAAGCTTATACTTGGACCAGAAGGCAGAATATAGGAAACTACATGAAAACATGATTAATTCAGTGAAAATGACTTTAAACAGATGAGAACTTGTTTAGAACAGCTGAAAGAGATTCTCCAAGTCAGTTCTTAGTGTAGAAAAGGTAGCTAAGATTCGGGAAATCCTTAATTCGAGTTAAGATTACATGAAACACTGTATGAATCCTATATTCTTTACTTAAAGGAAACTAGAGTGGTAAATGTGTGTTATACAAGGCAGAATACCATTGAAATAGAGAAAAAAACACATTCGGCAGCTTTGGAAAGCCTTACACTTCACTGACATGTAGTACTACACTCTATCACACAGTTGAGAGACAATGTTCTCTAGCTCCCTCAGTTCATAACAGTGTGTAGGAAGTTGTCTGATAAAGTGGGCAAAGCTTATACTTGGGCCAGAAGGCCGAATATAGGAAACTACATGAAAACATGAATAATTCAGTGAAAATGACTGTAAACAGATGAGAACTTGTTTAGAACAGCTGAAAGAGAATCTCCAAGTCAGTTCTTAGTGTAGAAAAGGTAGCTAAGATAAGGAAAATCCTTAATTCCAGTTAAGATCACATGAAACACTGTATGAATCCTATATTCCTTACTTAAAGGAGACTCGAGTGGTAAATGTGTGTTATACAAGGCAGAATACCATTGAAATAGAGAAAGAAACACGTTCGGCAGCTTTGGAAAGCCTTACACTTCACTGAAATGTAGTACTACACTCTATAACACAGTTGAGAGACAATGTTCCCGAGTGGCCTCAGTTCATAACAGTGTGTAGGAAGTTGTTTGATAAAGTGGGCAAAGCTTATACATGGGCCAGAAGGCAGAATATAGGAAACTACATGAAAACATGAATAATTCAGTGAAAATGACTGTAAACAGATGAGAACTTGTTTTAGAACAGCTGAAAGAGATCCTCCAAGTCAGTTCTTAGTGTAGAAAAGGTAGCTAAATCCGGAAAATCCTTAATTCCAGTTAAGATCACATGAAACACTGTATGAATCCTATATTCTTTACTTAAAGGAGACTACAGTGGTAAATGTGTGTTATACAAGGCCGAATACCATTGAAATAGAGAAAGAAACACGTTTGGCAGCTTTGGAAAGCCTTAAACTTCACTGAAATGTAGTACTACACTCTATAACACAGTTGAGAGACAATGTTCCCGAGCTGCCTCAGTTCATAACAGTGTGTAGGAAGTTGTTTGATAAAGTGGGCAAAGCTTATACTTGGGCCAGAAGGCAGAATATAGGAAATTACATGAAAACATGAATAATTCAGTGAAAATGACTGTAAACAGATGAGAACTTGTTTTAGAACAGCTGAAAGAGATCCTCCAAGTCAGTTCTTAGTGTAGAAAAGGTAGCTAAATCCGGAAAATCCTTAATTCCAGTTAAGATCACATGAAACACTGTATGAATCCTATATTCTTTACTTAAAGGAGACTACAGTGGTAAATGTGTGTTATACAAGGAAGAATACCATTAAAATAGAGAAAGAAACACCTTCGGCAGCTTTGCAAAGCCTTACACTTCACTGAAATGTAGTACTACACTCTATAACACAGTTGAGAGACAATGTTCAATAGCTGCCTCAGTACTTAACAGTGTGTAGGAAGTTGTTTGATAAAGTGGGCAAAGCTTATACTAGGGCCAGAAGGCAGAATATAGGAAACTAGGAAAGCCTTACACTTCACTGAAATGTAGTACTACACTCTATAACACATTTTAGAGACAATGTTCCCGAGCTGCCTCAGTTCATAACAGTGTGTAGGAAGTTGTTTGATAAAGTGGGCAAAGCTTATACTTGGGCCAGAAGGCCGAATATAGGAAACTACATGAAAACATGAATAATTCAGTGAAAATGACTGTAAACAGATGAGAACTTCTTTAGAACAGCTGAAAGAGAATCTCCAAGTCAGTTCTCAGTGTAGAAAAGGTAGCTAATATAAGGGAAATCCTTAATTCCATTTAAGATCACATGAAACACTGTATGAATCCTATATTCTTTACTTAAAGGAGACTAGAGTGGTAAATGTGTGTTATACAAGGCAGAATACCATTGAAATAGAGAAAGAAACACGTTTGGCAGCTTTGAAAAGCCTTACACTTCACGGAAATGTAGTACTACACTTTATAACACAGTTGAGAGACAATGTTCCCTAGCTCCCTCAGTTCATAACAGTGTGTAGGAAGTTGTTTGATAAAGTTGGCAAAGCTTATACTTGGACCAGAAGGCAGAATGTAGGAAACTACATGAAAACATGATTAATTCAGTGAAAATGACTTTAAACAGATGAGAACTTGTTTAGAACAGCTGAAAGAGATTCTCCAAGTCAGTTCTTAGTGTAGAAAAGGTAGCTAAGATTCGGGAAATCCTTAATTCGAGTTAAGATTACATGAAACACTGTATGAATCCTATATTCTTTACTTAAAGGAAACTAGAGTGGTAAATGTGTGTTATACAAGGCAGAATACCATTGAAATAGAGAAAAAAACACATTCGGCAGCTTTGGAAAGCCTTACACTTCACTGACATGTAGTACTACACTCTATCACACAGTTGAGAGACAATGTTCCCTAGCTCCCTCAGTTCATAACAGTGTGTAGGAAGTTGTTTGATAAAGTGGGCAAAGCTTATACTTGGGCCAGAAGGCCGAATATAGGAAACTACATGAAAACATGAATAATTCAGTGAAAATGACTGTAAACAGATGAGAACTTGTTTAGAACAGCTGAAAGAGAATCTCCAAGTCAGTTCTTAGTGTAGAAAAGGTAGCTAAGATAAGGAAAATCCTTAATTCCAGTTAAGATCACATGAAACACTGTATGAATCCTATATTCCTTACTTAAAGGAGACTCGAGTGGTAAATGTGTGTTATACAAGGCAGAATACCATTGAAATAGAGAAAGAAACACGTTCGGCAGCTTTGGAAAGCCTTAAACTTCACTGAAATGTAGTACTACACTCTATAACACAGTTGAGAGACAATGTTCCCGAGCTGCCTCAGTTCATAACAGTGTGTAGGAAGTTGTTTGATAAAGTGGGCAAAGCTTATACTTGGGCCAGAAGGCAGAATATAGGAAACTACATGAAAACATGAATAATTCAGTGAAAATGACTGTAAACAGATGAGAACTTGTTTTAGAACAGCTGAAAGAGATCCTCCAAGTCAGTTCTTAGTGTAGAAAAGGTAGCTAAATCCGGAAAATCCTTAATTCCAGTTAAGATCACATGAAACACTGTATGAATCCTATATTCTTTACTTAAAGGATACTACAGTGGTAAATGTGTGTTATACAAGGAAGAATACCATTAAAATAGAGAAAGAAACACCTTCGGCAGCTTTGCAAAGCCTTACACTTCACTGAAATGTAGTACTACACTCTATAACACAGTTGAGAGACAATGTTCAATAGCTGCCTCATTACTTAACAGTGTGTAGGAAGTTGTTTGATAAAGTGGGGAAAGCTTATACTAGGGCCAGAAGGCAGAATATAGGAAACTAGGAAAGCCTTACACTTCACTGACATGTAGTACTACACTCTATAACACATTTTAGAGACAATGTTCCCGAGCTGCCTCAGTTCATAACAGTGTGTAGGAAGTTGTTTGATAAAGTGGGCAAAGCTTATACTTGGGCCAGAAGGCCGAATATAGGAAACTACATGAAAACATGAATAATTCAGTGAAAATGACTGTAAACAGATGAGAACTTCTTTAGAACAGCTGAAAGAGAATCTCCAAGTCAGTTCTTAGTGTAGAAAAGGTAGCTAATATAAGGGAAATCCTTAATTCCATTTAAGATCACATGAAACACTGTATGAATCATATATTCTTTACTTAAAGGAGACTAGAGTGGTAAATGTGTGTTATACAAGGCAGAATACCATTGAAATAGAGAAAGAAACACGTTTGGCAGCTTTGAAAAGCCTTACACTTCACTGAAATGTAGTACTACACTCTATAACACAGTTGAGAGACAATGTTCCCTAGCTCCCTCAGTTCATAACAGTGTGTAGGAAGTTGTTTGATAAAGTGGGCAAAGCTTATACTTGGGCCAGAAGGCCGAATATAGGAAACTACATGAAAACATGAATAATTCAGTGAAAATGACTGTAAACAGATGAGAACTTGTTTAGAACAGCTGAAAGAGAATCTCCAAGTCAGTTCTTAGTGTAGAAAAGGTAGCTAAGATAAGGAAAATCCTTAATTCCAGTTAAGATCACATGAAACACTGTATGAATCCTATATTCCTTACTTAAAGGAGACTCGAGTGGTAAATGTGTGTTATACAAGGCAGAATACCATTGAAATAGAGAAAGAAACACGTTCGGCAGCTTTGGAAAGCCTTAAACTTCACTGAAATGTAGTACTACACTCTATAACACAGTTGAGAGACAATGTTCCCGAGCTGCCTCAGTTCATAACAGTGTGTAGGAAGTTGTTTGATAAAGTGGGCAAAGCTTATACTTGGGCCAGAAGGCAGAATATAGGAAACTACATGAAAACATGAATAATTCAGTGAAAATGACTGTAAACAGATGAGAACTTGTTTTAGAACAGCTGAAAGAGATCCTCCAAGTCAGTTCTTAGTGTAGAAAAGGTAGCTAAATCCGGAAAATCCTTAATTCCAGTTAAGATCACATGAAACACTGTATGAATCCTATATTCTTTACTTAAAGGATACTACAGTGGTAAATGTGTGTTATACAAGGAAGAATACCATTAAAATAGAGAAAGAAACACCTTCGGCAGCTTTGCAAAGCCTTACACTTCACTGAAATGTAGTACTACACTCTATAACACAGTTGAGAGACAATGTTCAATAGCTGCCTCATTACTTAACAGTGTGTAGGAAGTTGTTTGATAAAGTGGGGAAAGCTTATACTAGGGCCAGAAGGCAGAATATAGGAAACTAGGAAAGCCTTACACTTCACTGACATGTAGTACTACACTCTATAACACATTTTAGAGACAATGTTCCCGAGCTGCCTCAGTTCATAACAGTGTGTAGGAAGTTGTTTGATAAAGTGGGCAAAGCTTATACTTGGGCCAGAAGGCCGAATATAGGAAACTACATGAAAACATGAATAATTCAGTGAAAATGACTGTAAACAGATGAGAACTTCTTTAGAACAGCTGAAAGAGAATCTCCAAGTCAGTTCTTAGTGTAGAAAAGGTAGCTAATATAAGGGAAATCCTTAATTCCATTTAAGATCACATGAAACACTGTATGAATCATATATTCTTTACTTAAAGGAGACTAGAGTGGTAAATGTGTGTTATACAAGGCAGAATACCATTGAAATAGAGAAAGAAACACGTTTGGCAGCTTTGAAAAGCCTTACACTTCACTGAAATGTAGTACTACACTCTATAACACAGTTGAGAGACAATGTTCCCTAGCTCCCTCAGTTCATAACAGTGTGTAGGAAGTTGTTTGATAAAGTTGGCAAAGCTTATACTTGGACCAGAAGGCAGAATATAGGAAACTACATGGAAACATGATTAATTCAGTGAAAATGACTTTAAACAGATGAGAACTTGTTTAGAACAGCTGAAAGAGATTCTCCAAGTCAGTTCTTAGTGTAGAAAAGGTAGCTAAGATTCGGGAAATCCTTAATTCGAGTTAAGATTACATGAAACACTGTATGAATCCTATATTCTTTACTTAAAGGAAACTAGAGTGGTAAATGTGTGTTATACAAGGCAGAATACCATTGAAATAGAGAAAAAAACACATTCGGCAGCTTTGGAAAGCCTTACACTTCACTGACATGTAGTACTACACTCTATCACACAGTTGAGAGACAATGTTCCCTAGCTCCCTCAGTTCATAACAGTGTGTAGGAAGTTGTCTGATAAAGTGGGCAAAGCTTATACTTGGGCCAGAAGGCCGAATATAGGAAACTACATGAAAACATGAATAATTCAGTGAAAATGACTGTAAACAGATGAGAACTTGTTTAGAACAGCTGAAAGAGAATCTCCAAGTCAGTTCTTAGTGTAGAAAAGGTAGCTAAGATAAGGAAAATCCTTAATTCCAGTTAAGATCACATGAAACACTGTATGAATCCTATATTCCTTACTTAAAGGAGACTCGAGTGGTAAATGTGTGTTATACAAGGCAGAATACCATTGAAATAGAGAAAGAAACACGTTCGGCAGCTTTGGAAAGCCTTACACTTCACTGAAATGTAGTACTACACTCTATAACACAGTTGAGAGACAATGTTCCCGAGTGGCCTCAGTTCATAACAGTGTGTAGGAAGTTGTTTGATAAAGTGGGCAAAGCTTATACATGGGCCAGAAGGCAGAATATAGGAAACTACATGAAAACATGAATAATTCAGTGAAAATGACTGTAAACAGATGAGAACTTGTTTTAGAACAGCTGAAAGAGATCCTCCAAGTCAGTTCTTAGTGTAGAAAAGGTAGCTAAATCCGGAAAATCCTTAATTCCAGTTAAGATCACATGAAACACTGTATGAATCCTATATTCTTTACTTAAAGGAGACTACAGTGGTAAATGTGTGTTATACAAGGCCGAATACCATTGAAATAGAGAAAGAAACACGTTTGGCAGCTTTGGAAAGCCTTAAACTTCACTGAAATGTAGTACTACACTCTATAACACAGTTGAGAGACAATGTTCCCGAGCTGCCTCAGTTCATAACAGTGTGTAGGAAGTTGTTTGATAAAGTGGGCAAAGCTTATACTTGGGCCAGAAGGCAGAATATAGGAAACTACATGAAAACATGAATAATTCAGTGAAAATGACTGTAAACAGATGAGAACTTGTTTTAGAACAGCTGAAAGAGATCCTCCAAGTCAGTTCTTAGTGTAGAAAAGGTAGCTAAATCCGGAAAATCCTTAATTCCAGTTAAGATCACATGAAACACTGTATGAATCCTATATTCTTTACTTAAAGGAGACTACAGTGGTAAATGTGTGTTATACAAGGAAGAATACCATTAAAATAGAGAAAGAAACACCTTCGGAAGCTTTGCAAAGCCTTACACTTCACTGAAATGTAGTACTACACTCTATAACACAGTTGAGAGACAATGTTCAATAGCTGCCTCAGTACTTAACAGTGTGTAGGAAGTTGTTTGATAAAGTGGGCAAAGCTTATACTAGGGCCAGAAGGCAGAATATAGGAAACTAGGAAAGCCTTACACTTCACTGAAATGTAGTACTACACTCTATAACACATTTTAGAGACAATGTTCCCGAGCTGCCTCAGTTCATAACAGTGTGTAGGAAGTTGTTTGATAAAGTGGGCAAAGCTTATACTTGGGCCAGAAGGCCGAATATAGGAAACTACATGAAAACATGAATAATTCAGTGAAAATGACTGTAAACAGATGAGAACTTCTTTAGAACAGCTGAAAGAGAATCTCCAAGTCAGTTCTTAGTGTAGAAAAGGTAGCTAATATAAGGGAAATCCTTAATTCCATTTAAGATCACATGAAACACTGTATGAATCCTATATTCTTTACTTAAAGGAGACTAGAGTGGTAAATGTGTGTTATACAAGGCAGAATACCATTGAAATAGAGAAAGAAACACGTTTGGCAGCTTTGAAAAGCCTTACACTTCACTGAAATGTAGTACTACACTCTATAACACAGTTGAGAGACAATGTTCCCTAGCTCCCTCAGTTCATAACAGTGTGTAGGAAGTTGTTTGATAAAGTTGGCAAAGCTTATACTTGGACCAGAAGGCAGAATGTAGGAAACTACATGAAAACATGATTAATTCAGTGAAAATGACTTTAAACAGATGAGAACTTGTTTAGAACAGCTGAAAGAGAATCTCCAAGTCAGTTCTTAGTGTAGAAAAGGTAGCTAAGATAAGGAAAATCCTTAATTCCAGTTAAGATCACATGAAACACTGTATGAATCCTATATTCCTTACTTAAAGGAGACTCGAGTGGTAAATGTGCGTTATACAAGGCAGAATACCATTGAAATAGAGAAAGAAACACGTTCGGCAGCTTTGGAAAGCCTTACACTTCACTGAAATGTAGTACTACACTCTATAACACAGTTGAGAGACAATGTTCCCGAGCTGCCTCAGTTCATAACAGTGTGTAGGAAGTTGTTTGATAAAGTGGGCAAAGCTTATACTTGGGCCAGAAGGCAGAATATAGGAAACTACATGAAAACGTGAATAATTCAGTGAAAATGACTGTAAACAGATGAGAACTTGTTTTAGAACAGCTGAAAGAGATCCTCCAAGTCAGTTCTTAGTGTAGAAAAGGTAGCTAAATCCGGAAAATCCTTAATTCCAGTTAAGATCACATGAAACACTGTATGAATCCTATATTCTTTACTTAAAGGAGACTACAGTGGTAAATGTGTGTTATACAAGGCAGAATACCATTGAAATAGAGAAAGAAACACGTTTGGCAGCTTTGGAAAGCCTTAAACTTCACTGAAATGTAGTACTACACTCTATAACACAGTTGAGAGACAATGTTCCCGAGCTGCCTCAGTTCATAACAGTGTGTAGGAAGTTGTTTGATAAAGTGGGCAAAGCTTATACTTGGGCCAGAAGGCAGAATATAGGAAACTACATGAAAACATGAATAATTCAGTGAAAATGACTGTAAACAGATGAGAACTTGTTTTAGAACAGCTGAAAGAGATCCTCCAAGTCAGTTCTTAGTGTAGAAAAGGTAGCTAAATCCGGAAAATCCTTAATTCCAGTTAAGATCACATGAAACACTGTATGAATCCTATATTCTTTACTTAAAGGAGACTACAGTGGTAAATGTGTGTTATACAAGGAAGAATACCATTAAAATAGAGAAAGAAACACCTTCGGCAGCTTTGCAAAGCCTTACACTTCACTGAAATGTAGTACTACACTCTATAACACAGTTGAGAGACAATGTTCAATAGCTGCCTCAGTACTTAACAGTGTGTAGGAAGTTGTTTGATAAAGTGGGCAAAGCTTATACTTGGACCAGAAGGCAGAATATAGGAAACTACATGAAAACATGAATAATTCAGTGAAAATGACTGTAAACAGATGAGAACTTCTTTAGAACAGCTGAAAGAGAATCTCCAAGTCAGTTCTTAGTGTAGAAAAGGTAGCTAATATAAGGGAAATCCTTAATTCCATTTAAGATCACATGAAACACTGTATGAATCCTATATTCTTTACTTAAAGGAAACTAGAGTGGTAAATGTGTGTTATACAAGGCAGAATACCATTGAAATAGAGAAAGAAACACGTTTGGCAGCTTTGAAAAGCCTTACACTTCACTGAAATGTAGTACTACACTCTATAACACAGTTGAGAGACAATGTTCCCTAGCTCCCTCAGTTCATAACAGTGTGTAGGAAGTTGTTTGATAAAGTTGGCAAAGCTTATACTTGGACCAGAAGGCAGAATATAGGAAACTACATGAAAACATGATTAATTCAGTGAAAATGACTGTAAACAGATGAGAACTTGTTTAGAACAGCTGAAAGAGATTCTCCAAGTCAGTTCTTAGTGTAGAAAAGGTAGCTAAGATTCGGGAAATCCTTAATTCGAGTTAAGATTACATGAAACACTGTATGAATCCTATATTCTTTACTTAAAGGAAACTAGAGTGGTAAATGTGTGTTATACAAGGCAGAATACCATTGAAATAGAGAAAAAAACACATTCGGCAGCTTTGGAAAGCCTTACACTTCACTGACATGTAGTACTACACTCTATCACACAGTTGAGAGACAATGTTCCCTAGATCCCTCAGTTCATAACAGTGTGTAGGAAGTTGTCTGATAAAGTGGGCAAAGCTTATACTTGGGCCAGAAGGCCGAATATAGGAAACTACATGAAAACATGAATAATTCAGTGAAAATGACTGTAAACAGATGAGAACTTGTTTAGAACAGCTGAAAGAGAATCTCCAAGTCAGTTCTTAGTTTAGAAAAGATAGCTAAGATAAGGAAAATCCTTAATTCCAGTTAAGATCACATGAAACACTGTATGAATCCTATATTCCTTACTTAAAGGAGACTCGAGTGGTAAATGTGTGTTATACAAGGCAGAATACCATTGAAATAGAGAAAGAAACACGTTTGGCAGCTTTGGAAAGCCTTACACTTCACTGAAATGTAGTACTACACTCTATAACACAGTTGAGAGACAATGTTCAATAGCTGCCTCAGTACTTAACAGTGTATAGGAAGTTGTTTGATAAAGTGGGCAAAGCTTATACTTGGACCAGAAGGCAGAATATAGGAAACTACATGAAAACATGATTAATTCAGTGAAAATGACTGTAAACAGATGTGAACTTGTTTAGAACAGCTGAAAGAGATTCTCCAAGTCAGTTCTTAGTGTAGAAAAGGTAGCTAAGATTCGGGAAATCCTTAATTCGAGTTAAGATTACATGAAACACTGTATGAATCCTATATTCTTTACTTAAAGGAAACTAGAGTGGTAAATGTGTGTTATACAAGGCAGAATACCATTGAAATAGAGAAAAAAACACATTCGGCAGCTTTGGAAAGCCTTACACTTCACTGACATGTAGTACTACACTCTATCACACAGTTGAGAGACAATGTTCCCTAGCTCCCTCAGTTCATAACAGTGTGTAGGAAGTTGTCTGATAAAGTGGGCAAAGCTTATACTTGGGCCAGAAGGCCGAATATAGGAAACTACATGAAAACATGAATAATTCAGTGAAAATGACTGTAAACAGATGAGAACTTGTTTAGAACAGCTGAAAGAGAATCTCCAAGTCAGTTCTTAATGTAGAAAAGGTAGCTAAGATAAGGAAAATCCTTAATTCCAGTTAAGATCACATGAAACACTGTATGAATCCTATATTCCTTACTTAAAGGAGACTCGAGTGGTAAATGTGTGTTATACAAGGCAGAATACCATTGAAATAGAGAAAGAAACACGTTCGGCAGCTTTGGAAAGCCTTACACTTCACTGAAATGTAGTACTACACTCTATAACACAGTTGAGAGACAATGTTCAATAGCTACCTCAGTACTTAACAGTGTATAGGAAGTTGTTTGATAAAGTGGGCAAAGCTTATACTTGGACCAGAAGGCAGAATATGGGAAACTACATGAAAACATGATTAATTCAGTGAAAATGACTGTAAACAGATGTGAACTTGTTTAGAACAGCTGAAAGAGATTCTCCAAGTCAGTTCTTAGTGTAGAAAAGGTAGCTAAGATTCGGGAAATCCTTAATTCGAGTTAAGATTACATGAAACACTGTATGAATCCTATATTCTTTACTTAAAGGAAACTATAGTGGTAAATGTGTGTTATACAAGGCAGAATACCATTGAAATAGAGAAAAAAACACATTCGGCAGCTTTGGAAAGCCTTACACTTCACTGACATGTAGTACTACACTCTATAACACAGTTGAGAGACAATGTTCCCGAGCTGCCTCAGTTCATAACAGTGTGTAGGAAGGTGTTTGATAAAGTAGGCAAAGCTTATACTTGGGCCAGAGGGCAGAATATAGTAAACTACATGAAAACATGAATAATTCAGTGAAAATGACTGTAAACAGATGAGAACTTGTTTAGAAAAGCTGAAAGAGAATCTCCAAGTCAGTTCTTAGTGTAGAAAAGGTAGCTAAGATAAGGAAAATCCTTAATTCCAGTTAAGATCACATGAAACACTGTATGAATCCTATATTCTTTACTTAAAGGAGACTCGAGTGGTAAATGTGTGTTATACAAGGCAGAATACCATTGAAATAGAGAAAGAAACACGTTCGGCAGCTTTGGAAAGCCTTAAACTTCACTGAAATGTAGTACTACACTCTATAACACAGTTGAGAGACAATGTTCCCGAGCTGCCTCAGTTCATAACAGTGTGTAGGAAGTTGTTTGATAAAGTGGGCAAAGCTTATACTTGGGCCAGAAGGCAGAATATAGGAAACTACATGAAAACATGAACAATTCAGTGAAAATGACTGTAAACAGATGAGAACTTGTTTTAGAACAGCAGAAAGAGATCCTCCAAGTCAGTTCTTAGTGTAGAAAAGGTAGCTAAATCCGGAAAATCCTTAATTCCAGTTAAGATCACATGAAACACTGTATGAATCCTATATTCTTTACTTAAAGGAGACTACAGTGGTAAATGTGTGTTATACAAGGCAGAATACCATTAAAATAGAGAAAGAAACACGTTCGGCAGCTTTGCAAAGCCTTACACTTCACTGAAATGTAGTACTACACTCTATAACACAGTTGAGAGACAATGTTCAATAGCTGCCTCAGTACTTAACAGTGTGTAGGAAGTTGTTTGATAAAGTGGGCAAAGCTTATACTTGGACCAGAAGGCAGAATATAGGAAACTACATGAAAACATGAATAATTCAGTGAAAATGACTGTAAACAGATGAGAACTTGTTTAGAACAGCTGAAAGAGAATCTCCAAGTCAGTTCTTAGTGTAGAAAATGTAGCTAAGATAATGGAAATCCATAATTCCAGTTAAGATCACATGAAACACTTTATGAATCCTATATTCTTTACTTAAAGGAGACTAGAGTGGTAAATGTGTGTTATACAAGGCAGAATACCATTGAAATAGAGAAAGAAACACGTTCGGCAGCTTTGGAAAGCCTTACACTTCACTGAAATGTAGTACTACACTCTATAACAAAGTTGAGAGACAATGTTCAATAGCTGCCTCATTACTTAACAGTGTGTAGGAAGTTGTTTGATAAAGTGGGAAAAGCTTATACTAGGGCCAGAAGGCAGAATATAGGAAACTAGGAAAGCCTTACACTTCACTGAAATGTAGTACTACACTCTATAACACATTTTAGAGACAATGTTCCCGAGCTGCCTCAGTTCATAACAGTGTGTAGGAAGTTGTTTGATAAAGTGGGCAAAGCTTATACTTGGGCCAGAAGGCCGAATATAGGAAACTACATGAAAACATGAATAATTCAGTGAAAATGACTGTAAACAGATGAGAACTTCTTTAGAACAGCTGAAAGAGAATCTCCAAGTCAGTTCTTAGTGTAGAAAAGGTAGCTAATATAAGGGAAATCCTTAATTCCATTTAAGATCACATGAAACACTGTATGAATCCTATATTCTTTACTTAAAGGAGAATAGAGTGGTAAATGTGTGTTATACAAGGCAGAATACCATTGAAATAGAGAAAGAAACACGTTTGGCAGCTTTGGAAAGCCTTAAACTTCACTGAAATGTAGTACTACACTCTATAACACAGTTGAGAGACAATGTTCCCGAGCTGCCTCAGTTCATAACAGTGTGTAGGAAGTTGTTTGATAAAGTGGGCAAAGCTTATACTTGGGCCAGAAGGCAGAATATAGGAAACTACATGAAAACATGAACAATTCAGTGAAAATGACTGTAAACAGATGAGAACTTGTTTTAGAACAGCAGAAAGAGATCCTCCAAGTCAGTTCTTAGTGTAGAAAAGGTAGCTAAATCCGGAAAATCCTTAATTCCAGTTAAGATCACATGAAACACTGTATGAATCCTATATTCTTTACTTAAAGGAGACTACAGTGGTAAATGTGTGTTATACAAGGCAGAATACCATTAAAATAGAGAAAGAAACACGTTCGGCAGCTTTGCAAAGCCTTACACTTCACTGAAATGTAGTACTACACTCTATAACACAGTTGAGAGACAATGTTCAATAGCTGCCTCAGTACTTAACAGTGTGTAGGAAGTTGTTTGATAAAGTGGGCAAAGCTTATACTTGGACCAGAAGGCAGAATATAGGAAACTACATGAAAACATGAATAATTCAGTGAAAATGACTGTAAACAGATGAGAACTTGTTTAGAACAGCTGAAAGAGAATCTCCAAGTCAGTTCTTAGTGTAGAAAATGTAGCTAAGATAATGGAAATCCATAATTCCAGTTAAGATCACATGAAACACTTTATGAATCCTATATTCTTTACTTAAAGGAGACTAGAGTGGTAAATGTGTGTTATACAAGGCAGAATACCATTGAAATAGAGAAAGAAACACGTTCGGCAGCTTTGGAAAGCCTTACACTTCACTGAAATGTAGTACTACACTCTATAACAAAGTTGAGAGACAATGTTCAATAGCTGCCTCATTACTTAACAGTGTGTAGGAAGTTGTTTGATAAAGTGGGAAAAGCTTATACTAGGGCCAGAAGGCAGAATATAGGAAACTAGGAAAGCCTTACACTTCACTGAAATGTAGTACTACACTCTATAACACATTTTAGAGACAATGTTCCCGAGCTGCCTCAGTTCATAACAGTGTGTAGGAAGTTGTTTGATAAAGTGGGCAAAGCTTATACTTGGGCCAGAAGGCCGAATATAGGAAACTACATGAAAACATGAATAATTCAGTGAAAATGACTGTAAACAGATGAGAACTTCTTTAGAACAGCTGAAAGAGAATCTCCAAGTCAGTTCTTAGTGTAGAAAAGGTAGCTAATATAAGGGAAATCCTTAATTCCATTTAAGATCACATGAAACACTGTATGAATCCTATATTCTTTACTTAAAGGAGAATAGAGTGGTAAATGTGTGTTATACAAGGCAGAATACCATTGAAATAGAGAAAGAAACACGTTTGGCAGCTTTGAAAAGCCTTACACTTCACTGAAAACTAGTACTACACTCTATAACACAGTTGAGAGACAATGTTCCCTAGCTCCCTCAGTTCATAACAGTGTGTAGGAAGTTGTTTGATAAAGTTGGCAAAGCTTATACTTGGACCAGAAGGCAGAATATAGGAAACTACATGAAAACATGATTAATTCAGTGAAAATGACTGTAAACAGATGAGAACTTGTTTAGAACAGCTGAAAGAGATTCTCCAAGTCAGTTCTTAGTGTAGAAAAGGTAGCTAAGATTCGGGAAATCCTTAATTCGAGTTAAGATTACATGAAACACTGTATGAATCCTATATTCTTTACTTAAAGGAAACTAGAGTGGTAAATGTGTGTTATACAAGGCAGAATACCATTGAAATAGAGAAAAAAACACATTCGGCAGCTTTGGAAAGCCTTACACTTCACTGACATGTAGTACTACACTCTATAACACAGTTGAGAGACAATGTTCCCGAGCTGCCTCAGTTCATAACAGTGTGTAGGAAGTTGTTTGATAAAGTGGGCAAAGCTTATACTTGGGCCAGAAGGCCGAATATAGGAAACTACATGAAAACATGAATAATTCAGTGAAAATGACTGTAAACAGATGAGAACTTGTTTAGAACAGCTGAAAGAGAATCTCCAAGTCAGTTCTTAGTGTAGAAAAGGTAGCTAAGATAAGGAAAATCCTTAATTCCAGTTAAGATCACATGAAACACGGTATGAATCCTATACTCTTTACTTAAAGGAGACTCGAGTGGTAAATGTGTGTTATACAAGGCAGAATACCATTGAAATAGAGAAAGAAACACGTTCGGCAGCTTTGGAAAGCCTTAAACTTCACTGAAATGTAGTACTACACTCTATAACACATTTGAGAGACAATGTTCCCGAGCTGCCTCAGTTCATAACAGTGTGTAGGAAGTTGTTTGATAAAGTGGGCAAAGCTTATACTTGGGCCAGAAGGCAGAATATAGGAAACTACATGAAAACATGAACAATTCAGTGAAAATGACTGTAAACAGATGAGAACTTGTTTTAGAACAGCTGAAAGAGATCCTCCAAGTCAGTTCTTAGTGTAGAAAAGGTAGCTAAATCCGGAAAATCCTTAATTCCAGTTAAGATCACATGAAACAATGTATGAATCCTATATTCTTTACTTAAAGAAGACTACAGTGGTAAATGTGTGTTATACAAGGCAGAATACCATTAAAATAGAGAAAGAAACACGTTCGGCAGCTTTGCAAAGCCTTACACTTCACTGAAATGTAGTACTACACTCTATAACACAGTTGAGAGACAATGTTCAATAGCTGCCTCAGTACTTAACAGTGTGTAGGAAGTTGTTTGATAAAGTGGGCAAAGCTTATACTTGGACCAGAAGGAAGAATATAGGAAACTACATGAAAACATGAATAATTCAGTGAAAATGACTGTAAACAGATGAGAACTTGTTTAGAACAGCTGAAAGAGAATCTCCAAGTCAGTTCTTAGTGTAGAAAATGTAGCTAAGATAATGGAAATCCTTAATTCCAGTTAAGATCACATGAAACACTTTATGAATCCTATATTCTTTACTTAAAGGAGACTAGAGTGGTGAATGTGTGTTATACAAGGCAGAATACCATTGAAATAGAGAAAGAAACACGTTCGGCAGCTTTGGAAAGCCTTACACTTCACTGAAATGTAGTACTACACTCTATAACAAAGTTGAGAGACAATGTTCAATAGCTGCCTCATTACTTAACAGTGTGTAGGAAGTTGTTTGATAAAGTGGGCAAAGCTTATACTAGGGCCAGAAGGCAGAATATAGGAAACTAGGAAAGCCTTACACTTCACTGAAATGTAGTACTACACTCTATATCACATTTTAGAGACAATGTTCCTGAGATGCCTCAGTTCATAACAGTGTGTAGGAAGTTGTTTGATAAAGTGGGCAAAGCTTATACTTGGGCCAGAAGGCAGAATATAGGAAACTACATGAAAACATGAATAATTCAGTGAAAATGACTGTAAACAGATGAGAACTTCTTTAGAACAGCTGAAAGAGAATCTCCAAGTCAGTTCTTAGTGTAGAAAGGGTAGCTAAGATCCGGGAAATCCTTAATTCCAGTAAAGATCACATGAAACACTGTATGAATCCTATATTCTTTACTTAAAGGAGACTAGAGTGGTAAATGTGTGTTATACAAGGCAGAATACCATTGAAATAGAGAAAGAAACAGGTTTGGCAGCTTTGAAAAGCCTTACACTTCACTGAAATGTAGTACTACACTCTATAACACAGTTGAGAGACAATGTTCCCTAGCTCCCTCAGTTCATAACAGTGTGTAGGAAGTTGTTTGATAAAGTTGGCAAAGCTTATACTTGGACCAGAAGGCAGAATATAGGAAACTACATGAAAACATGATTAATTCAGTGAAAATGACTGTAAACAGATGAGAACTTGTTTAGAACAGCTGAAAGAGATTCTCCAAGTCAGTTCTTAGTGTAGAAAAGGTAGCTAAGATTCGGGAAATCCTTAATTCGAGTTAAGATTACATGAAACACTGTATGAATCCTATATTCTTTACTTAAAGGAAACTAGAGTGGTAAATGTGTGTTATACAAGGCAGAATACCATTGAAATAGAGAAAAAAACACATTCGGCAGCTTTGGAAAGCCTTACACTTCACTGACATGTAGTACTACACTCTATCACACAGTTGAGAGACAATGTTCCCTAGCTCCCTCAGTTCATAACAGTGTGTAGGAAGTTGTCTGATAAAGTGGGCAAAGCTTATACTTGGGCCAGAAGGCCGAATATCGGAAACTACATGAAAACATGAATAATTCAGTGAAAATGACTGTAAACCGATGAGAACTTGTTTAGAACAGCTGAAAGAGAATCTCCAAGTCAGTTCTTAGTGTAGAAAAGGTAGCTAAGATAAGGAAAATCCTTAATTCCAGTTAAGATCACATGAAACACTGTATGAATCCTATATTCCTTACTTAAAGGAGACTCGAGTGGTAAATGTGTGTTATACAAGGCAGAATACCATTGAAATAGAGAAAGAAACACGTTCGGCAGCTTTGGAAAGCCTTACACTTCACTGAAATGTAGTACTACACTCTATAACACAGTTGAGAGACAATGTTCCCGAGCTGCCTCAGTTCATAACAGTGTGTAGGAAGTTGTTTGATAAAGTGGGCAAAGCTTATACTTGGGCCAGAAGGCAGAATATAGGAAACTACATGAAAACATGAATAATTCAGTGAAAATGACTGTAAACAGATGAGAACTTGTTTTAGAACAGCTGAAAGAGATCCTCCAAGTCAGTTCTTAGTGTAGAAAAGGTAGCTAAATCCGGAAAATCCTTAATTCCAGTTAAGATCACATGAAACACTGTATGAATCCTATATTCTTTACTTAAAGGAGACTACAGTGGTAAATGTGTGTTATACAAGGCAGAATACCATTGAAATAGAGAAAGAAACACGTTCGGCAGCTTTGCAAAGCCTTACACTTCACTGA
Source organism: Pipistrellus hanaki (assembly GCF_964339955.1). Taxonomy (NCBI): domain Eukaryota; kingdom Metazoa; phylum Chordata; class Mammalia; order Chiroptera; family Vespertilionidae; genus Pipistrellus; species Pipistrellus hanaki. Next base: position 2,558,393 of record NC_140511.1, read on the forward strand.
AATGTAGTACTACACTCTATAACAAAGTTGAGAGACAATGTTCAATAGCTGCCTCATTACTTAACAGTGTGTAGGAAGTTGTTTGATAAAGTGGGCAAAGCTTATACTAGGGCCACAGGGCAGAATATAGGAAACTAGGAAAGCCTTACACTTCACTGAAATGTAGTACTACAATATAAAACATATTTTAGAGACAATGTTCCCGAGCTGCCTCAGTTCATAACAGTGTTTAGGAAGTTGTGTGATAAAGTGGGCGAAGCTTATACTTGGGCCAGAAGGCAGAATATAGGAAACTACATGAAAACATGAATAATTCAGTGAAAATGACTGTAAACAGATGAGAACTTCTTTAGAACAGCTGAAAGAGAATCTCCAAGTCAGTTCTTAGTGTAGAAAGGGTAGCTAAGATCCGGGAAATCCTTAATTCCAGTAAAGATCACATGAAACACTGTATGAATCCTATATACTTTACTTAAAGGAGACTAGAGTGGTAAATGTGTGTTATACAAGGCAGAATACTATTGAAATAGAGAAAGAAACACGTTTGGCAGCTTTGGAAGGCCTTACACTTCACTGAAATGTAGTACTACACTCTATAACACAGTTAAGAGACAATGTTCCCTAGCTCCCTCAGTTCATAACAGTGTGTAGGAAGTTGTTTGATAAAGTGGGGAAAGCTTATACTTGGACCAGAAGGCAGAATATAGGAAACTACATGAAAACATGAATAATTCAGTGAAAATGACTGTAAACAGATGAGAACTTGTTTAGAACAGCTGAAAGAGAATCTCCAAGTCAGTTCTTAGTGTAGAAAAGGTAGCTAAATCCGGAAAATCCGTAATTCCATTTAAGATCACATGAAACACTGTATGAATCCTATATTCTTTACTTAAAGGAGACTAGAGTGGTAAATGTGTGTTATATAAGGCAGAATACCATTCAAATGGAGAAAGAAACACGTTCGGCAGCTTTGGAAAGCCTTACACTTCACTGAAATGTAGTACCACACTCTATAACACAGTTGAGAGACAATGTTCCCTACCTCCCTGAGTTCATAACAGTGTGTAGGAAGTTGTTTGATAAAGTGGGCAAAGCTTATACTTGGGCCAGAAGGCAGAATATAGGAAACTACATGACAACATGAATAATTCAGTGAAAATGACTGTAAACAGATGAGAACTTGTTTAGAACAGCTGAAAGAGAATCTCCAAGTCAGTTCTTAGTGTAGAAAGGGTAGCTAAGATCCGGGAAATCCTTAATTCCAGTAAAGATCACATGAAACACTGTATGAATCCTATATTCTTTACTTAAAGGAGACTAGAGTGGTAAATGTGTGTTATACAAGGCAGAATACTATTGAAATAGAGAAAGAAACACGTTTGGCAGCTTTGGAAGGCCTTACACTTCACTGAAATGTAGTACTACACTCTATAACACAGTTAAGAGACAATGTTCCCTAGCTCCCTCAGTTCATAACAGTGTGTAGGAAGTTGTTTGATAAAGTGGGGAAAGCTTATACTTGGACCAGAAGGCAGAATATAGGAAACTACATGAAAACATGAATAATTCAGTGAAAATGACTGTAAACAGATGAGAACTTGTTTAGAACAGCTGAAAGAGAATCTCCAAGTCAGTTCTTAGTGTAGAAAAGGTAGCTAAATCCGGAAAATCCGTAATTCCATTTAAGATCACATGAAACACTGTATGAATCCTATATTCTTTACTTAAAGGAGACTAGAGTGGTAAATGTGTGTTATATAAGGCAGAATACCATTCAAATGGAGAAAGAAACACGTTCGGCAGCTTTGGAAAGCCTTACACTTCACTGAAATGTAGTACCACACTCTATAACACAGTTGAGAGACAATGTTCCCTACCTCCCTGAGTTCATAACAGTGTGTAGGAAGTTGTTTGATAAAGTGGGCAAAGCTTATACTTGGGCCAGAAGGCAGAATATAGGAAACTACATGACAACATGAATAATTCAGTGAAAATGACTGTAAACAGATGAGAACTTGTTTAGAACAGCTGAAAGAGAATCTCCAAGTCAGTTCTTAGTGTAGAAAAGGTAGCTAAGATAAGGGAAACCCTTAATTCCAGTTAAGATCACATGAAACACTGTGTGCATCCTATATTCTTTACGTAAAGGAGACTAGAGTGGTAAATGTGTGTTATACAAGGCAGAATACCATTGAAATAGAGAAAGAAACACGTTCGGCAGCTTTGGAAAGCCTTACACTTCACTGACATGTAGTACTACACTCTATCACACAGTTGAGAGACAATGTTCCCTAGCTCCCTCAGTTCATAACAGTGTGTAGGAAGTTGTCTGATAAAGTGGGCAAAGCTTATACTTGGGCCAGAAGGCCGAATATCGGAAACTACATGAAAACATGAATAATTCAGTGAAAATGACTGTAAACCGATGAGAACTTGTTTAGAACAGCTGAAAGAGAATCTCCAAGTCAGTTCTTAGTGTAGAAAAGGTAGCTAAGATAAGGAAAATCCTTAATTCCAGTTAAGATCACATGAAACACTGTATGAATCCTATATTCCTTACTTAAAGGAGACTCGAGTGGTAAATGTGTGTTATACAAGGCAGAATACCATTGAAATAGAGAAAGAAACACGTTCGGCAGCTTTGGAAAGCCTTACACTTCACTGAAATGTAGTACTACACTCTATAACACAGTTGAGAGACAATGTTCCCGAGCTGCCTCAGTTCATAACAGTGTGTAGGAAGTTGTTTGATAAAGTGGGCAAAGCTTATACTTGGGCCAGAAGGCAGAATATAGGAAACTACATGAAAACATGAATAATTCAGTGAAAATGACTGTAAACAGATGAGAACTTGTTTTAGAACAGCTGAAAGAGATCCTCCAAGTCAGTTCTTAGTGTAGAAAAGGTAGCTAAATCCGGAAAATCCTTAATTCCAGTTAAGATCACATGAAACACTGTATGAATCCTATATTCTTTACTTAAAGGAGACTACAGTGGTAAATGTGTGTTATACAAGGCAGAATACCATTGAAATAGAGAAAGAAACACGTTCGGCAGCTTTGCAAAGCCTTACACTTCACTGAAATGTAGTACTACACTCTATAACAAAGTTGAGAGACAATGTTCAATAGCTGCCTCATTACTTAACAGTGTGTAGGAAGTTGTTTGATAAAGTGGGCAAAGCTTATACTAGGGCCACAGGGCAGAATATAGGAAACTAGGAAAGCCTTACACTTCACTGAAATGTAGTACTACAATATAAAACATATTTTAGAGACAATGTTCCCGAGCTGCCTCAGTTCATAACAGTGTTTAGGAAGTTGTGTGATAAAGTGGGCAAAGCTTATACTTGGGCCAGAAGGCAGAATATAGGAAACTACATGAAAACATGAATAATTCAGTGAAAATGACTGTAAACAGATGAGAACTTCTTTAGAACAGCTGAAAGAGAATCTCCAAGTCAGTTCTTAGTGTAGAAAGGGTAGCTAAGATCCGGGAAATCCTTAATTCCAGTAAAGATCACATGAAACACTGTATGAATCCTATATACTTTACTTAAAGGAGACTAGAGTGGTAAATGTGTGTTATACAAGGCAGAATACTATTGAAATAGAGAAAGAAACACGTTTGGCAGCTTTGGAAGGCCTTACACTTCACTGAAATGTAGTACTACACTCTATAACACAGTTAAGAGACAATGTTCCCTAGCTCCCTCAGTTCATAACAGTGTGTAGGAAGTTGTTTGATAAAGTGGGGAAAGCTTATACTTGGACCAGAAGGCAGAATATAGGAAACTACATGAAAACATGAATAATTCAGTGAAAATGACTGTAAACAGATGAGAACTTGTTTAGAACAGCTGAAAGAGAATCTCCAAGTCAGTTCTTAGTGTAGAAAAGGTAGCTAAATCCGGAAAATCCATAATTCCATTTAAGATCACATGAAACACTGTATGAATCCTATATTCTTTACTTAAAGGAGACTAGAGTGGTAAATGTGTGTTATATAAGGCAGAATACCATTCAAATGGAGAAAGAAACACGTTCGGCAGCTTTGGAAAGCCTTACACTTCACTGAAATGTAGTACCACACTCTATAACACAGTTGAGAGACAATGTTCCCTACCTCCCTGAGTTCATAACAGTGTGTAGGAAGTTGTTTGATAAAGTGGGCAAAGCTTATACTTGGGCCAGAAGGCAGAATATAGGAAACTACATGACAACATGAATAATTCAGTGAAAATGACTGTAAACAGATGAGAACTTGTTTAGAACAGCTGAAAGAGAATCTCCAAGTCAGTTCTTAGTGTAGAAAGGGTAGCTAAGATCCGGGAAATCCTTAATTCCAGTAAAGATCACATGAAACACTGTATGAATCCTATATTCTTTACTTAAAGGAGACTAGAGTGGTAAATGTGTGTTATACAAGGCAGAATACTATTGAAATAGAGAAAGAAACACGTTTGGCAGCTTTGGAAGGCCTTACACTTCACTGAAATGTAGTACTACACTCTATAACACAGTTAAGAGACAATGTTCCCTAGCTCCCTCAGTTCATAACAGTGTGTAGGAAGTTGTTTGATAAAGTGGGGAAAGCTTATACTTGGACCAGAAGGCAGAATATAGGAAACTACATGAAAACATGAATAATTCAGTGAAAATGACTGTAAACAGATGAGAACTTGTTTAGAACAGCTGAAAGAGAATCTCCAAGTCAGTTCTTAGTGTAGAAAAGGTAGCTAAATCCGGAAAATCCGTAATTCCATTTAAGATCACATGAAACACTGTATGAATCCTATATTCTTTACTTAAAGGAGACTAGAGTGGTAAATGTGTGTTATATAAGGCAGAATACCATTCAAATGGAGAAAGAAACACGTTCGGCAGCTTTGGAAAGCCTTACACTTCACTGAAATGTAGTACCACACTCTATAACACAGTTGAGAGACAATGTTCCCTACCTCCCTGAGTTCATAACAGTGTGTAGGAAGTTGTTTGATAAAGTGGGCAAAGCTTATACTTGGGCCAGAAGGCAGAATATAGGAAACTACATGACAACATGAATAATTCAGTGAAAATGACTGTAAACAGATGAGAACTTGTTTAGAACAGCTGAAAGAGAATCTCCAAGTCAGTTCTTAGTGTAGAAAAGGTAGCTAAGATAAGGGAAACCCTTAATTCCAGTTAAGATCACATGAAACACTGTGTGCATCCTATATTCTTTACGTAAAGGAGACTAGAGTGGTAAATGTGTGTTATACAAGGCAGAATACCATTGAAATAGAGAAAGAAACACGTTCTGCAGCTTTGGAAAGCCTTACACTTCACTGAAATGTAGTACTACACTCTATAACACAGTTGAGAGACAATGTTCAATAGCTGCCTCAGTACTTAACAGTGTATAGGAAGTTGTTTGATAAAGTGGGCAAAGCTTATACTTGGGCCAGAAGGCCGAATATAGGAAACTACATGAAAACATGAATAATTCAGTGAAAATGACTGTAAACAGATGAGAACTTGTTTAGAACAGCTGAAAGAGAATCTCCAATTCAGTTCTTAGTGTAGAAAAGGTAGCTAAGATAAGGAAAATCCTTAATTCCAGTTAAGATCACATGAAACACTGTATGAATCCTATATTCTTTACTTAAAGGAGACTCGAGTGGTAAATGTGTGTTATACAAGGCAGAATACCATTGAAATAGAGAAAGAAACACGTTCGGCAGCTTTGGAAAGCCTTAAACTTCACTGAAATGTAGTACTACACTCTATAACACAGTTGAGAGACAATGTTCCCGAGCTGCCTCAGTTCATAACAGTGTGTAGGAAGTTGTTTGATAAAGTGGGCAAAGCTTATACTTGGGCCAGAAGGCAGAATATAGGAAACTACATGAAAACATGAACAATTCAGTGAAAATGACTGTAAATAGATGAGAACTTGTTTTAGAACAGCTGAAAGACATCCTCCAAGTCAGTTCTTAGTGTAGAAAAGGTAGCTAAATCCGGAAAATCCTTAATTCCAGTTAAGATCACATGAAACACTGTATGAATCCTATATTCTTTACTTAAAGGAGACTCGAGTGGTAAATGTGTGTTATACAAGGCAGAATACCATTGAAATAGAGAAAGAAACACGTTCGGCCGCTTTGGAAAGCCTTACACTTCACTGAAATGTAGTACTACACTCTATAACAAAGTTGAGAGACAATGTTCAATAGCTGCCTCATTACTTAACAGTGTGTAGGAAGTTGTTTGATAAAGTGGGCAAAGCTTATACTAGGGCCAGAAGGCAGAATATAGGAAACTAGGAAAGCCTTACACTTCATTGAAATGTAGTACTACACTCTATAACACATTTTAGAGACAATGTTCCCGAGCTGCCTCAGTTCATAACAGTGTGTAGGAAGTTGTTTGATAAAGTGGGCAAAGCTTATACTTGGGCCAGAAGGCAGAATATAGGAAACTACATAAAAACATGAATAATTCAGTGAAAATGACTGTAAACAGATGAGAACTTCTTTAGAAAAGCTGAAAGAGAATCTCCAAGTCAGTTCTTAGTGTAGAAAGGGTAGGTAAGATCCGGGAAATCCTTAATTCCAGTAAAGATCACATGAAACACTGTATGAATCCTATATTCTTTACTTAAAGGAGACTAGAGTGGTAAATGTGTGTTATACAAGGCAGAATACTATTGAAATAGAGAAAGAAACACGTTTGGCAGCTTTGGAATGCCTTACACTTCACTGAAATGTAGTACTACACTCTATAACACAGTTGAGAGACAATGTTCAATAGCTGCCTCAGTACTTAACAGTGTGTAGGAAGTTGTTTGATAAAGTGGGCAAAGCTTATACTTGGACCAGAAGGCAGAATATAGGAAACTACATGAAAACATGAATAATTCAGTGAAAATGACTGTAAACAGATGAGAACTTGTTTATAACAGCTGAAAGAGAATCTCCAAGTCAGTTCTTATTGTAGAAAATGTAGCTAAGATAATGGAAATCCTTAATTCCAGTTAAGATCAAATGAAAAACTTTATGAATCCTATATTCTTTACTTAAAGGAGACTAGAGTGGTAAATGTGTGTTATACAAGGCAGAATACCATTGAAATAGAGAAAGAAACACGTTCGGCAGCTTTGGAAAGCCTTACACTTCACTGAAATGTAGTACTACACTCTATAACAAAGTTGAGAGACAATGTTCAATAGCTGCCTCATTACTTAACAGTGTGTAGGAACTTGTTTGATAAAGTGGGCAAAGCTTATACTAGGGCCAGAAGGCAGAATATAGGAAACTAGGAAAGCCTTACACTTCACTGAAATGTAGTACTACACTCTATAACACATTTTAGAGACAATGTTCCCGAGCTGCCTCATTTCACAACAGTGTGTAGGAAGTTGTTTGATAAAGTGGGCAAAGCTTATACTTGGGCCAGAAGGCAGAATATAGGAAACTACATGAAAACATGATTAATTCAGTGAAAATGACTGTAAACAGATGAGAACTTGTTTAGAACAGCTGAAAGAGAATCTCCAAGTCAGTTCTTAGTGTAGAAAAGGTAGGTAAGATAAGGGAAATCCTTAATTCCAGTTAAGATCACATGAAACACTGTATGAATCCTATATTCTTTACTTAAAGGAGACTCGAGTGGTAAATGTGTGTTATACAAGGCAGAATACCATTGAAATAGAGAAAGAAACACATTCGGCAGCTTTGGAAAGCCTTACACTTCACTGACATGTAATACTACACTCTATCACACAGTTGAGAGACAATGTTCCCTAGCTCCCTCAGTTCATAACAGTGTGGAGGAAGTTGTCTGATAAAGTGGGCAAAGCTTATACTTGGGCCAGAAGGCCGAATATAGGAAACTATATGAAAACATGAATAATTCAGTGAAAATGACTGTAAACAGATGAGAACTTGTTTAGAACAGCTGAAAGAGAATCTCCAATTCAGTTCTTAGTGTAGAAAAGGTAGCTAAGATAAGGAAAATCCTTAATTCCAGTTAAGATCACATGAAACACTGTATGAATCCTATATTCTTTACTTAAAGGAGACTCGAGTGGTAAATGTGTGTTATACAAGGCAGAATACCACTGAAATAGAGAAAGAAACACGTTCGGCAGCTTTGGAAAGCCTTACACTTCACTGAAATGTAGTACTACACTCTATAACACAGTTGAGAGACAATGTTCAATAGCTGCCTCAGTACTTAACAGTGTGTAGGAAGTTGTTTGATAAAGTGGGCAAAGCTTATACTTGGACCAGAAGGCAGAATATAGGAAACTACATGAAAACATGAATAATTCAGTGAAAATGACTGTAAACAGATGAGAACTTGTTTAGAACAGCTGAAAGAGAATCTCCAAGTCAGTTCTTAGTGTAGAAAATGTAGCTAAGATAATGGAAATCCTTAATTCCAGTTAAGATCACATGAAACACTTTATGAATCCTATATTCTTTACTTAAAGGAGACTAGAGTGGTAAATGTGTGTTATACAAGGCAGAATACCATTGAAATAGAGAAAGAAACACGTTCGGCAGCTTTGGAAAGCCTTACACTTCACTGAAATGTAGTACTACACTCTATAACAAAGTTGAGAGACAATGTTCAATAGCTGCCTCATTACTTAACAGTGTGTAGGAAGTTGTTTGATAAAGTGGGCAAAGCTTATACTAGGGCCAGAAGGCAGAATATAGGAAACTAGGAAAGCCTTACACTTCATTGAAATGTAGTACTACACTCTATAACACATTTTAGAGACAATGTTCCCGAGCTGCCTCAGTTCATAACAGTGTGTAGGAAGTTGTTTGATAAAGTGGGCAAAGCTTATACTTGGGCCAGAAGGCAGAATATAGGAAACTACATGAAAACATGAATAATTCAGTGAAAATGACTGTAAACAGATGAGAACTTCTTTAGAACAGCTGAAAGAGAATCTCCAAGTCAGTTCTTAGTGTAGAAAGGGTAGCTAAGATCCGGGAAATCCTTAATTCCAGTAAAGATCACATGAAACACTGTATGAATCCTATATTCTTTACTTAAAGGAGACTAGAGTGGTAAATGTGTGTTATACAAGGCAGAATACTATTGAAATAGAGAAAGAAACACGTTTGGCAGCTTTGGAATGCCTTACACTTCACTGAAATGTAGTACTACACCCTATAACACAGTTGAGAGACAATGTTCAATAGCTGCCTCAGTACTTAACAGTGTGTAGGAAGTTGTTTGATAAAGTGGGCAAAGCTTATACTTGGACCAGAAGGCAGAATATAGGAAACTACAGGAAAACATGAATAATTCAGTGAAAATGACTGTAAACAGATGAGAACTTGTTTAGAACAGCTGAAAGAGAATCTCCAAGTCAGTTCTTATTGTAGAAAATGTAGCTAAGATAATGGAAATCCTTAATTCCAGTTAAGATCAAATGAAAAACTTTATGAATCCTATATTCTTTACTTAAAGGAGACTAGAGTGGTAAATGTGTGTTATACAAGGCAGAATACCATTGAAATAGAGAAAGAAACACGTTCGGCAGCTTTGGAAAGCCTTACACTTCACTGAAATGTAGTACTACACTCTATAACAAAGTTGAGAGACAATGTTCAATAGCTGCCTCATTACTTAACAGTGTGTAGGAACTTGTTTGATAAAGTGGGCAAAGCTTATACTAGGGCCAGAAGGCAGAATATAGGAAACTAGGAAAGCCTTACACTTCACTGAAATGTAGTACTACACTCTATAACACATTTTAGAGACAATGTTCCCGAGCTGCCTCATTTCACAACAGTGTGTAGGAAGTTGTTTGATAAAGTGGGCAAAGCTTATACTTGGGCCAGAAGGCAGAATATAGGAAACTACATGAAAACATGATTAATTCAGTGAAAATGACTGTAAACAGATGAGAACTTGTTTAGAACAGCTGAAAGAGAATCTCCAAGTCAGTTCTTAGTGTAGAAAAGGTAGGTAAGATAAGGGAAATCCTTAATTCCAGTTAAGATCACATGAAACACTGTATGAATCCTATATTCTTTACTTAAAGGAGACTCGAGTGGTAAATGTGTGTTATACAAGGCAGAATACCATTGAAATAGAGAAAGAAACACATTCGGCAGCTTTGGAAAGCCTTACACTTCACTGACATGTAATACTACACTCTATCACACAGTTGAGAGACAATGTTCCCTAGGTCCCTCAGTTCATAACAGTGTGGAGGAAGTTGTCTGATAAAGTGGGCAAAGCTTATACTTGGGCCAGAAGGCCGAATATAGGAAACTATATGAAAACATGAATAATTCAGTGAAAATGACTGTAAACAGATGAGAACTTGTTTAGAACAGCTGAAAGAGAATCTCCAATTCAGTTCTTAGTGTAGAAAAGGTAGCTAAGATAAGGAAAATCCTTAATTCCAGTTAAGATCACATGAAACACTGTATGAATCCTATATTCTTTACTTAAAGGAGACTCGAGTGGTAAATGTGTGTTATACAAGGCAGAATACCACTGAAATAGAGAAAGAAACACGTTCGGCAGCTTTGGAAAGCCTTACACTTCACTGAAATGTAGTACTACACTCTATAACACAGTTGAGAGACAATGTTCAATAGCTGCCTCAGTACTTAACAGTGTGTAGGAAGTTGTTTGATAAAGTGGGCAAAGCTTATACTTGGACCAGAAGGCAGAATATAGGAAACTACATGAAAACATGAATAATTCAGTGAAAATGACTGTAAACAGATGAGAACTTGTTTAGAACAGCTGAAAGAGAATCTCCAAGTCAGTTCTTAGTGTAGAAAATGTAGCTAAGATAATGGAAATCCTTAATTCCAGTTAAGATCACATGAAACACTTTATGAATCCTATATTCTTTACTTAAAGGAGACTAGAGTGGTAAATGTGTGTTATACAAGGCAGAATACCATTGAAATAGAGAAAGAAACACGTTCGGCAGCTTTGGAAAGCCTTACACTTCACTGAAATGTAGTACTACACTCTATAACAAAGTTGAGAGACAATGTTCAATAGCTGCCTCATTACTTAACAGTGTGTAGGAAGTTGTTTGATAAAGTGGGCAAAGCTTATACTAGGGCCAGAAGGCAGAATATAGGAAACTAGGAAAGCCTTACACTTCATTGAAATGTAGTACTACACTCTATAACACATTTTAGAGACAATGTTCCCGAGCTGCCTCAGTTCATAACAGTGTGTAGGAAGTTGTTTGATAAAGTGGGCAAAGCTTATACTTGGGCCAGAAGGCAGAATATAGGAAACTACATGAAAACATGAATAATTCAGTGAAAATGACTGTAAACAGATGAGAACTTCTTTAGAACAGCTGAAAGAGAATCTCCAAGTCAGTTCTTAGTGTAGAAAGGGTAGCTAAGATCCGGGAAATCCTTAATTCCAGTAAAGATCACATGAAACACTGTATGAATCCTATATTCTTTACTTAAAGGAGACTAGAGTGGTAAATGTGTGTTATACAAGGCAGAATACTATTGAAATAGAGAAAGAAACACGTTTGGCAGCTTTGGAATGCCTTACACTTCACTGAAATGTAGTACTACACCCTATAACACAGTTGAGAGACAATGTTCAATAGCTGCCTCAGTACTTAACAGTGTGTAGGAAGTTGTTTGATAAAGTGGGCAAAGCTTATACTTGGACCAGAAGGCAGAATATAGGAAACTACAGGAAAACATGAATAATTCAGTGAAAATGACTGTAAACAGATGAGAACTTGTTTAGAACAGCTGAAAGAGAATCTCCAAGTCAGTTCTTATTGTAGAAAATGTAGCTAAGATAATGGAAATCCTTAATTCCAGTTAAGATCAAATGAAAAACTTTATGAATCCTATATTCTTTACTTAAAGGAGACTAGAGTGGTAAATGTGTGTTATACAAGGCAGAATACCATTGAAATAGAGAAAGAAACACGTTCGGCAGCTTTGGAAAGCCTTACACTTCACTGAAATGTAGTACTACACTCTATAACAAAGTTGAGAGACAATGTTCAATAGCTGCCTCATTACTTAACAGTGTGTAGGAAGTTGTTTGATAAAGTGGGCAAAGCTTATACTAGGGCCAGAAGGCAGAATATAGGAAACTAGGAAAGCCTTACACTTCACTGAAATGTAGTACTACACTCTATAACACATTTTAGAGACAATGTTCCCGAGCTGCCTCATTTCACAACAGTGTGTAGGAAGTTGTTTGATAAAGTGGGCAAAGCTTATACTTGGGCCAGAAGGCAGAATATAGGAAACTACATGAAAACATGAATAATTCAGTGAAAATGACTGTAAACAGATGAGAACTTCTTTAGAACAGCTGAAAGAGAATCTCCAAGTCAGTTCTTAGTGTAGAAAGGGTAGCTAAGATCCGGGAAATCCTTAATTCCAGTAAAGATCACATGAAACACTGTATGAATCCTATATTCTTTACGTAAAGGAGACTAGAGTAGTAAATGTGTGTTATACAAGGCAGAATACCATTGAAATAGAGAAAGAAACACGTTCGGCAGCTTTGGAAAGCCTTACACTTCACTGAAATGTAGTACTACACTCTATAACACAGTTGAGAGACAATGTTCCCAAGCTGCCTCAGTTCATAACAAGGTGTTGGAAGTTGTTTGATAAAGTTGGCAAAGCTTATACTTGGACCAGAATGCAGAATATAGGAAACTACATGAAAACATGATTAATTCAGTGAAAATGACTGTAAACAGATGAGAACATGTTTAGAACAGCTGAAAGAGATTCTCCAGGTCAGTTCTTAGTGTAGAAAAGGTAGCTAAGATCCGGGAAATACTTAATTTGAGTTAAGATTACATGAAACACTGTGTGAATCCTATATTCTTTACTTAAAGGCGACTAGAGTGGTAAATGTGTGTTATACAAGGCAGAATACCATTGAAATAGAGAAAAAAACACATTCGGCAGCTTTGGAAAGCCTTACACTTCACTGACATGTAGTACTACACTCTATCACACAGTTGAGAGACAATGTTCCCTAGCTCCCTCAGTTCATAACAGTGTGGAGGAAGTTGTCTGATAAAGTGGGCAAAGCTTATACTTGGGCCAGAAGGCCGAATATAGGAAACTACATGAAAACATGAATAATTCAGTGAAAATGACTGTAAACAGATGAGAACTTGTTTAGAACAGCTGAAAGAGAATCTCCAAGTCAGTTCTTAGTGTAGAAAAGGTAGCTAAGATAAGGAAAATCCTTAATTCCAGTTAAGATCACATGAAACACTGTATGAATCCTATATTCTTTACTTAAAGGAGACTCGAGTGGTAAATGTGTGTTATACAAGGCAGAATACCACTGAAATAGAGAAAGAAACACGTTCGGCAGCTTTGGAAAGCCTTACACTTCACTGAAATGTAGTACTACACTCTATAACACAGTAGAGAGACAATGTTCCCGAGCTGCCTCAGTTCATAACAGTGTGTAGGAAGTTGTTTGATAAAGTGGGCAAAGCTTATACTTGAAGCAGAAGGCAGAATATAGGAAACTACATGAAAACATGAATAATTCAGTGAAAATGACTGTAAACAGATGAGAACTTGTTTTAGAACAGCTGAAAGAGATCCTCCAAGTCAGTTCTTAGTGTAGAAAAGGTAGCTAAATCCGGAAAATCCTTAATTCCAGTTAAGATCACATGAAACACTGTATGAATCCCATATTCTTTACTTAAAGGAGACTACAGTGGTAAATGTGTGTTATACAAGGCAGAATACCATTAAAATAGAGAAAGAAACACGTTCGGCAGCTTTGGAAAGCCTTACACTTCACAGAAATGTAGTACTACACTCTATAACACAGTTGAGAGACAATGTTCAATAGCTGCCTCATTACTTAACAGTGTGTAGGAAGTTGTTTGATAAAGTGGGCAAAGCTTATACTAGGGCCAGAAGGCAGAATATAGGAAAATAGGAAAGCCTTACACTTCACTGAAATGTAGTACTACACTCTATAAGATTTTAGAGACAATGTTCCCGAGCTGCCTCAGTTCATAACAGTGTGTAGGAAGTTGTTTGATAAAGTGGGCAAAGCTTATACTTGGGCCAGAAGGCAGAATATAGGAAACTACATGAAAACATGAATAATTCAGTGAAAATGACTGTAAACAGATGAGAACTTCTTTAGAACAGCTGAAAGAGAATCTCCAAGTCAGTTCTTAGTGTAGAAAGGGTAGCTAAGATCCGGGAAATCCTTAATTCCAGTAAAGATCACATGAAACACTGTATGAATCCTATATTCTTTACTTAAAGGAGACTAGAGTGGTAAATGTGTGTTATACAAGGCAGACTACTATTGAAATAGAGAAAGAAACAGGTTTGGCAGCTTTGGAATGCCTTACACTTCACTGAAATGTAGTACTACACTCTATAACACAGTTGAGAGACAATGTTCAATAGCTGCCTCAGTACTTAACAGTGTGTAGGAAGTTGTTTGATAAAGTGGGCAAAGCTTATACTTGGACCAGAAGGCAGAATATAGGAAACTACATGAAAACATGAATAATTCAGTGAAAATGACTGTAAACAGATGAGAACTTGTTTAGAACAGCTGAAAGAGAATTTCCAAGTCAGTTCTTAGTGTAGAAAATGTAGCTAAGATAATGGAAATCCTTAATTCCAGTTAAGATCACATGAAACACTTTATGAATCCTATATTCTTTACTTAAAGGAGACTAGAGTGGTAAATGTGTGTTATACAAGGCAGAATACCATTGAAATAGAGAAAGAAACACGTTCGGCAGCTTTGGAAAGCCTTACACTTCACTGAAATGTAGTACTACACTCTATAACAAAGTTGAGAGACAATGTTCAATAGCTGCCTCATTACTTAACAGTGTGTAGGAAGTTGTTTGATAAAGTGGGCAAAGCTTATACTAGGGCCAGAAGGCAGAATATAGGAAACTAGGAAAGCCTTACACTTCACTGAAATGTAGTACTACACTCTATAACACATTTTAGAGACAATGTTCCCGAGCTGCCTCAGTTCATAACAGTGTGTAGGAAGTTGTTTGATAAAGTGGGCAAAGCTTATACTTGGGCCAGAAGGCAGAATATAGGAAACTACATGAAAACATGAATAATTCAGTGAAAATGACTGTAAACAGATGAGAACTTTTTTAGAACAGCTGAAAGAGAATCTCCAAGTCAGTTCTTAGTGTAGAAAGGGTAGCTAAGATCCGGGAAATCCTTAATTCCAGTAAAGATCACATGAAACACTGTATGAATCCTATATTCTTTACTTAAAGGAGACTAGAGTGGTAAATGTGTGTTATACAAGGCAGAATACCATTGAAATAGAGAAAGAAACACGTTCGGCAGCTTTGGAAAGCCTTACACTTCACTGAAATGTAGTACTACACTCTATAACACAGTTGAGAGACAATGTTCAATAGCTGCCTCAGTACTTAACAGTGTATAGGAAGTTGTTTGATAAAGTGGGCAAAGCTTATACTTGGACCAGAAGGCAGAATATAGGAAACTACATGAAAACATGATTAATTCAGTGAAAATGACTGTAAACAGATGAGAACTTGTTTAGAACAGCTGAAAGAGAATCTCCAAGTCAGTTCTTAGTGTAGAAAAGGTAGGTAAGATAAGGGAAATCCTTAATTCCAGTTAAGATCACATGAAACACTGTATGAATCCTATATTCTTTACTTAAAGGAGACTCGAGTGGTAAATGTGTGTTATACAAGGCAGAATACCATTGAAATAGAGAAAGAAACACGTTCGGCAGCTTTGGAAAGCCTTAAACTTCACTGAAATGTAGTACTACACTCTATAACACAGTTGAGAGACAATGTTCCCGAGCTGCCTCAGTTCATAACAGTGTGTAGGAAGTTGTTTGATAAAGTGGGCAAAGCTTATACTTGGGCCAGAAGGCAGAATATAGGAAACTACATGAAAACATGAATAATTCAGTGAAAATGACTGTAAACAGATGAGAACTTCTTTAGAACAGCTGAAAGAGAATCTCCAAGTCAGTTCTTAGTGTAGAAAGGGTAGCTAAGATCCGGGAAATCCTTAATTCCAGTAAAGATCACATGAAACACTGTATGAATCCTATATTCTTTACTTAAAGGAGACTAGAGTGGTAAATGTGTGTTATACAAGGCAGACTACTATTGAAATAGAGAAAGAAACAGGTTTGGCAGCTTTGGAATGCCTTACACTTCATTGAAATGTAGTACTACACTCTATAACACAGTTGAGAGACAATGTTCAATAGCTGCCTCAGTACTTAACAGTGTGTAGGAAGTTGTTTGATAAAGTGGGCAAAGCTTATACTTGGACCAGAAGGCAGAATATAGGAAACTACATGAAAACATGAATAATTCAGTGAAAATGACTGTAAACAGATGAGAACTTGTTTAGAACAGCTGAAAGAGAATTTCCAAGTCAGTTCTTAGTGTAGAAAATGTAGCTAAGATAATGGAAATCCTTAATTCCAGTTAAGATCACATGAAACACTTTATGAATCCTATATTCTTTACTTAAAGGAGACTAGAGTGGTAAATGTGTGTTATACAAGGCAGAATACCATTGAAATAGAGAAAGAAACACGTTCGGCAGCTTTGGAAAGCCTTACACTTCACTGAAATGTAGTACTACACTCTATAACAAAGTTGAGAGACAATGTTCAATAGCTGCCTCATTACTTAACAGTGTGTAGGAAGTTGTTTGATAAAGTGGGCAAAGCTTATACTAGGGCCAGAAGGCAGAATATAGGAAACTAGGAAAGCCTTACACTTCACTGAAATGTAGTACTACACTCTATAACACATTTTAGAGACAATGTTCCCGAGCTGCCTCAGTTCATAACAGTGTGTAGGAAGTTGTTTGATAAAGTGGGCAAAGCTTATACTTGGGCCAGAAGGCAGAATATAGGAAACTACATGAAAACATGAATAATTCAGTGAAAATGACTGTAAACAGATGAGAACTTTTTTAGAACAGCTGAAAGAGAATCTCCAAGTCAGTTCTTAGTGTAGAAAGGGTAGCTAAGATCCGGGAAATCCTTAATTCCAGTAAAGATCACATGAAACACTGTATGAATCCTATATTCTTTACTTAAAGGAGACTAGAGTGGTAAATGTGTGTTATACAAGGCAGAATACCATTGAAATAGAGAAAGAAACACGTTCGGCAGCTTTGGAAAGCCTTACACTTCACTGAAATGTAGTACTACACTCTATAACACAGTTGAGAGACAATGTTCAATAGCTGCCTCAGTACTTAACAGTGTATAGGAAGTTGTTTGATAAAGTGGGCAAAGCTTATACTTGGACCAGAAGGCAGAATATAGGAAACTACATGAAAACATGATTAATTCAGTGAAAATGACTGTAAACAGATGAGAACTTGTTTAGAACAGCTGAAAGAGAATCTCCAAGTCAGTTCTTAGTGTAGAAAAGGTAGGTAAGATAAGGGAAATCCTTAATTCCAGTTAAGATCACATGAAACACTGTATGAATCCTATATTCTTTACTTAAAGGAGACTCGAGTGGTAAATGTGTGTTATACAAGGCAGAATACCACTGAAATAGAGAAAGAAACACGTTCGGCAGCTTTGGAAAGCCTTACACTTCACTGAAATGTAGTACTACACTCTATAACACAGTTGAGAGACAATGTTCAATAGCTGCCTCAGTACTTAACAGTGTGTAGGAAGTTGTTTGATAAAGTGGGCAAAGCTTATACTTGGACCAGAAGGCAGAATATAGGAAACTACATGAAAACATGAATAATTCAGTGAAAATGACTGTAAACAGATGAGAACTTGTTTAGAACAGCTGAAAGAGAATCTCCAAGTCAGTTCTTAGTGTAGAAAATGTAGCTAAGATAATGGAAATCCTTAATTCCAGTTAAGATCACATGAAACTCTTTATGAATCCTATATTCTTTACTTAAAGGAGACTAGAGTGGTAAATGTGTGTTATACAAGGCAGAATACCATTGAAATAGAGAAAGAAACACGTTCGGCAGCTTTGGAAAGCCTTACACTTCACTGAAATGTAGTACTACACTCTATAACAAAGTTGAGAGACAATGTTCAATAGCTGCCTCATTACTTAACAGTGTGTAGGAAGTTGTTTGATAAAGTGGGCAAAGCTTATACTAGGGCCAGAAGGCAGAATATAGGAAACTAGGAAAGCCTTACACTTCACTGAAATGTAGTACTACACTCTATAACACAGTTGAGAGACAATGTTCAATAGCTGCCTCAGTACTTAACAGTGTATAGGAAGTTGTTTGATAAAGTGGGCAAAGCTTATACTTGGACCAGAAGGCAGAATATAGGAAACTACATGAAAACATGATTAATTCAGTGAAAATGACTGTAAACAGATGAGAACTTGTTTAGAACAGCTGAAAGAGAATCTCCAAGTCAGTTCTTAGTGTAGAAAAGGTAGGTAAGATAAGGGAAATCCTTAATTCCAGTTAAGATCACATGAAACACTGTATGAATCCTATATTCTTTACTTAAAGGAGACTCGAGTGGTAAATGTGTGTTATACAAGGCAGAATACCATTGAAATAGAGAAAGAAACACATTCGGCAGCTTTGGAAAGCCTTACACTTCACTGACATGTAATACTACACTCTATCACACAGTTGAGAGACAATGTTCCCTAGCTCCCTCAGTTCATAACAGTGTGTAGGAAGTTGTTTGATAAAGTGGGCAAAGCTTATACTTGGGCCAGAAGGCAGAATATAGGAAACTACATGAAAACATGAACAATTCAGTGAAAATGACTGTAAACAGATGAGAACTTGTTTTAGAACAGCTGAAAGAGATCCTCCAAGTCAGTTCTTAGTGTAGAAAAGGTAGCTAAATCCGGAAAATCCTTAATTCCAGTTAAGATCACATGAAACACTGTATGAATCCTATATTCTTTACTTAAAGGAGACTACAGTGGTAAATGTGTGTTATACAAGGCAGAATACCATTAAAATAGAGAAAGAAACACGTTCGGCAGCTTTGCAAAGCCTTACACTTCACTGAAATGTAGTACTACACTCTATAACACAGTTGAGAGACAATGTTCAATAGCTGCCTCAGTACTTAACAGTGTGTAGGAAGTTGTTTGATAAAGTGGGCAAAGCTTATACTTGGACCAGAAGGCAGAATATAGGAAACTACATGAAAACATGAATAATTCAGTGAAAATGACTGTAAACAGATGAGAACTTGTTTAGAACAGCTGAAAGAGAATCTCCAAGTCAGTTCTTAGTGTAGAAAATGTAGCTAAGATAATGGAAATCCTTAATTCCAGTTAAGATCACATGAAACACTTTATGAATCCTATATTCTTTACTTAAAGGAGACTAGAGTGGTAAATGTGTGTTATACAAGGCAGAGTACCATTGAAATAGAGAAAGAAACACGTTCGGCAGCTTTGGAAAGCCTTACACTTCACTGAAATGTAGTACTACACTCTATAACAAAGTTGAGAGACAATGTTCAATAGCTGCCTCATTACTTAACAGTGTGTAGGAAGTTGTTTGATAAAGTGGGCAAAGCTTATACTAGGGCCAGAAGGCAGAATATAGGAAACTAGGAAAGCCTTACACTTCACTGAAATGTAGTACTACACTCTATAACACATTTTAGAGACAATGTTCCCGAGCTGCCTCAGTTCATAACAGTGTGTAGGAAGTTGTTTGATAAAGTGGGCAAAGCTTATACTTGGGCCAGAAGGCAGAATATAGGAAACTACATGAAAACATGAATAATTCAGTGAAAATGACTGTAAACAGATGAGAACTTCTTTAGAACAGCTGAAAGAGAATCTCCAAGTCAGTTCTTAGTGTAGAAAGGGTAGCTAAGATCCGGGAAATCCTTAATTCCAGTAAAGATCACATGAAACACTGTATGAATCCTATATTCTTTACTTAAAGGAGACTAGAGTGGTAAATGTGTGTTATACAAGGCAGACTACTATTGAAATAGAGAAAGAAACAGGTTTGGCAGCTTTGGAATGCCTTACACTTCACTGAAATGTAGTACTACACTCTATAACACAGTTGAGAGACAATGTTCAATAGCTGCCTCAGTACTTAACAGTGTGTAGGAAGTTGTTTGATAAAGTGGGCAAAGCTTATACTTGGACCAGAAGGCAGAATATAGGAAACTACATGAAAACATGAATAATTCAGTGAAAATGACTGTAAACAGATGAGAACTTGTTTAGAACAGCTGAAAGAGAATCTCCAAGTCAGTTCTTAGTGTAGAAAATGTAGCTAAGATAATGGAAATCATTAATTCCAGTTAAGATCACATGAAACACTTTATGAATCCTATATTCTTTACTTAAAGGAGACTAGAGTGGTAAATGTGTGTTATACAAGGCAGAATACCATTGAAATAGAGAAAGAAACACGTTCGGCAGCTTTGGAAAGCCTTACACTTCACTGAAATGTAGTACTACACTCTATAACAAAGTTGAGAGACAATGTTCAATAGCTGCCTCATTACTTAACAGTGTGTAGGAAGTTGTTTGATAAAGTGGGCAAAGCTTATACTAGGGCCAGAAGGCAGAATATAGGAAACTAGGAAAGCCTTACACTTCACTGAAATGTAGTACTACACTCTATAACACATTTTAGAGACAATGTTCCCGAGCTGCCTCAGTTCATAACAGTGTGTAGGAAGTTGTTTGATAAAGTGGGCAAAGCTTATACTTGGGCCAGAAGGCAGAATATAGGAAACTACATGAAAACATGAATAATTCAGTGAAAATGACTGTAAACAGATGAGAACTTTTTTAGAACAGCTGAAAGAGAATCTCCAAGTCAGTTCTTAGTGTAGAAAGGGTAGCTAAGATCCGGGAAATCCTTAATTCCAGTAAAGATCACATGAAACACTGTATGAATCCTATATTCTTTACTTAAAGGAGACTAGAGTGGTAAATGTGTGTTATACAAGGCAGAATACCATTGAAATAGAGAAAGAAACACGTTCGGCAGCTTTGGAAAGCCTTACACTTCACTGAAATGTAGTACTACACTCTATAACACAGTTGAGAGACAATGTTCAATAGCTGCCTCAGTACTTAACAGTGTATAGGAAGTTGTTTGATAAAGTGGGCAAAGCTTATACTTGGACCAGAAGGCAGAATATAGGAAACTACATGAAAACATGATTAATTCAGTGAAAATGACTGTAAACAGATGAGAACTTGTTTAGAACAGCTGAAAGAGAATCTCCAAGTCAGTTCTTAGTGTAGAAAAGGTAGGTAAGATAAGGGAAATCCTTAATTCCAGTTAAGATCACATGAAACACTGTATGAATCCTATATTCTTTACTTAAAGGAGACTCGAGTGGTAAATGTGTGTTATACAAGGCAGAATACCATTGAAATAGAGAAAGAAACACATTCGGCAGCTTTGGAAAGCCTTACACTTCACTGACATGTAATACTACACTCTATCACACAGTTGAGAGACAATGTTCCCTAGCTCCCTCAGTTCATAACAGTGTGGAGGAAGTTGTCTGATAAAGTGGGCAAAGCTTATACTTGGGCCAGAAGGCCGAATATAGGAAACTATATGAAAACATGAATAATTCAGTGAAAATGACTGTAAACAGATGAGAACTTGTTTAGAACAGCTGAAAGAGAATCTCCAATTCAGTTCTTAGTGTAGAAAAGGTAGCTAAGATAAGGAAAATCCTTAATTCCAGTTAAGATCACATGAAACACTGTATGAATCCTATATTCTTTACTTAAAGGAGACTCGAGTGGTAAATGTGTGTTATACAAGGCAGAATACCACTGAAATAGAGAAAGAAACACGTTCGGCAGCTTTGGAAAGCCTTACACTTCACTGAAATGTAGTACTACACTCTATAACACAGTTGAGAGACAATGTTCAATAGCTGCCTCAGTACTTAACAGTGTGTAGGAAGTTGTTTGATAAAGTGGGCAAAGCTTATACTTGGACCAGAAGGCAGAATATAGGAAACTACATGAAAACATGAATAATTCAGTGAAAATGACTGTAAACAGATGAGAACTTGTTTAGAACAGCTGAAAGAGAATCTCCAAGTCAGTTCTTAGTGTAGAAAATGTAGCTAAGATAATGGAAATCCTTAATTCCAGTTAAGATCACATGAAACACTTTATGAATCCTATATTCTTTACTTAAAGGAGACTAGAGTGGTAAATGTGTGTTATACAAGGCAGAATACCATTGAAATAGAGAAAGAAACACGTTCGGCAGCTTTGGAAAGCCTTACACTTCACTGAAATGTAGTACTACACTCTATAACAAAGTTGAGAGACAATGTTCAATAGCTGCCTCATTACTTAACAGTGTGTAGGAAGTTGTTTGATAAAGTGGGCAAAGCTTATACTAGGGCCAGAAGGCAGAATATAGGAAACTAGGAAAGCCTTACACTTCACTGAAATGTAGTACTACACTCTATAACACAGTTGAGAGACAATGTTCAATAGCTGCCTCAGTACTTAACAGTGTATAGGAAGTTGTTTGATAAAGTGGGCAAAGCTTATACTTGGAACAGAAGGCAGAATATAGGAAACTACATGAAAACATGATTAATTCAGTGAAAATGACTGTAAACAGATGAGAACTTGTTTAGAACAGCTGAAAGAGAATCTCCAAGTCAGTTCTTAGTGTAGAAAAGGTAGGTAAGATAAGGGAAATCCTTAATTCCAGTTAAGATCACATGAAACACTGTATGAATCCTATATTCTTTACTTAAAGGAGACTCGAGTGGTAAATGTGTGTTATACAAGGCAGAATACCATTGAAATAGAGAAAGAAACACATTCGGCAGCTTTGGAAAGCCTTACACTTCACTGACATGTAATACTACACTCTATCACACAGTTGAGAGACAATGTTCCCTAGCTCCCTCAGTTCATAACAGTGTGGAGGAAGTTGTCTGATAAAGTGGGCAAAGCTTATACTTGGGCCAGAAGGCCGAATATAGGAAACTATATGAAAACATGAATAATTCAGTGAAAATGACTGTAAACAGATGAGAACTTGTTTAGAACAGCTGAAAGAGAATCTCCAATTCAGTTCTTAGTGTAGAAAAGGTAGCTAAGATAAGGAAAATCCTTAATTCCAGTTAAGATCACATGAAACACTGTATGAATCCTATATTCTTTACTTAAAGGAGACTCGAGTGGTAAATGTGTGTTATACAAGGCAGAATACCACTGAAATAGAGAAAGAAACACGTTCGGCAGCTTTGGAAAGCCTTACACTTCACTGAAATGTAGTACTACACTCTATAACACAGTAGAGAGACAATGTTCCCGAGCTGCCTCAGTTCATAACAGTGTGTAGGAAGTTGTTTGATAAAGTGGGCAAAGCTTATACTTGAAGCAGAAGGCAGAATATAGGAAACTACATGAAAACATGAATAATTCAGTGAAAATGACTGTAAACAGATGAGAACTTGTTTTAGAACAGCTGAAAGAGATCCTCCAAGTCAGTTCTTAGTGTAGAAAAGGTAGCTAAATCCGGAAAATCCTTAATTCCAGTTAAGATCACATGAAACACTGTATGAATCGTATATTCTTTACTTAAAGGAGACTACAGTGGTAAATGTGTGTTATACAAGGCAGAATACCATTAAAATAGAGAAAGAAACACGTTCGGCAGCTTTGCAAAGCCTTACACTTCACTGAAATGTAGTACTACACTCTATAACACAGTTGAGAGACAATGTTCAATAGCTGCCTCAGTACTTAACAGTGTGTAGGAAGTTGTTTGATAAAGTGGGCAAAGCTTATACTTGGACCAGAAGGCAGAATATAGGAAACTACATGAAAACATGAATAATTCAGTGAAAATGACTGTAAAGAGATGAGAACTTGTTTAGAACAGCTGAAAGAGAATCTCCAAGTCAGTTCTTAGTGTAGAAAATGTAGCTAAGATAATGGAAATCCTTAATTCCAGTTAAGATCACATGAAACACTTTATGAATCCTATATTCTTTACTTAAAGGAGACTAGAGTGGTAAATGTGTGTTATACAAGGCAGAATACCATTGAAATAGAGAAAGAAACACGTTCGGCAGCTTTGGAAAGCCTTACACTTCACTGAAATGTAGTACTACACTCTATAACAAAGTTGAGAGACAATGTTCAATAGCTGCCTCATTACTTAACAGTGTGTAGGAAGTTGTTTGATAAAGTGGGCAAAGCTTATACTAGGGCCAGAAGGCAGAATATAGGAAACTAGGAAAGCCTTACACTTCACTGAAATGTAGTACTACACTCTATAACACATTTTAGAGACAATGTTCCCGAGCTGCCTCAGTTCATAACAGTGTGTAGGAAGTTGTTTGATAAAGTGGGGAAAGCTTATACTTGGACCAGAAGGCAGAATATAGGAAACTACATGAAAACATGAATAATTCAGTGAAAATGACTGTAAACAGATGAGAACTTGTTTAGAACAGCTGAAAGAGAATCTCCAAGTCAGTTCTTAGTGTAGAAAAGGTAGCTAAGATAAGGGAAACCCTTAATTCCAGTTAAGATCACATGAAACACTGTGTGCATCCTATATTCTTTACGTAAAGGAGACTAGAGTGGTAAATGTGTGTTATACAAGGCAGAATACCATTGAAATAGAGAAAGAAACACGTTCGGCAGCTTTGGAAAGCCTTACACTTCACTGAAATGTAGTACTACACTCTATAACACAGTTGAGAGACAATGTTCCCAAGCTGCCTCAGTTCATAACAAGGTGTTGGAAGTTGTTTGATAAAGTTGGCAAAGCTTATACTTGGACCAGAATGCAGAATATAGGAAACTACATGAAAACATGATTAATTCAGTGAAAATGACTGTAAACAGATGAGAACATGTTTAGAACAGTTGAAAGAGATTCTCCAGGTCAGTTCTTAGTGTAGAAAAGGTAGCTAAGATCCGGGAAATACTTAATTCGAGTTAAGATTACATGAAACACTGTGTGAATCCTATATTCTTTACTTAAAGGCGACTAGAGTGGTAAATGTGTGTTATACAAGGCAGTATACCATTAAAATAGAGAAAGAAACACGTTCGGCAGCTTTGGAAAGCCTTACACTTCACTGAAATGTAGTACTACACTCTATAACACAGTTGAGAGACAATGTTCAATAGCTGCCTCAGTACTTAACAGTGTATAGGAAGTTGTTTGATAAAGTGGGCAAAGCTTATACTTGGACCAGATGGCAGAATATAGGAAACTACATGAAAACATGATTAATTCAGTGAAAATGACTGTAAACAGATGAGAACTTGTTTAGAACAGCTGAAAGAGAATCTCCAAGTCAGTTCTTAGTGTAGAAAAGGTAGGTAAGATAAGGGAAATCCTTAATTCCAGTTAAGATCACATGAAACACTGTATGAATCCTATATTCTTTACTTAAAGGAGACTCGAGTGGTAAATGTGTGTTATACAAGGCAGAATACCATTGAAATAGAGAAAGAAACACATTCGGCAGCTTTGGAAAGCCTTACACTTCACTCACATGTAATACTACACTCTATCACACAGTTGAGAGACAATGTTACCTAGCTCCCTCAGTTCATAACAGTGTGGAGGAAGTTGTCTGATAAAGTGGGCAAAGCTTATACTTGGGCCAGAAGGCCGAATATAGGAAACTACATGAAAACATGAATAATTCAGTGAAAATGACTGTAAACAGATGAGAACTTGTTTAGAACAGCTGAAAGAGAATCTCCAAGTCAGTTCTTAGTGTAGAAAAGGAGGCTAAGATAAGGAAAATCCTTAATTCCAGTTAAGATCACATGAAACACTGTATGAATCCTATATTCTTTACTTAAAGGAGACTCGAGTGGTAAATGTGTGTTATACAAGGCAGAATACCACTGAAATAGAGAAAGAAACACGTTCGGCAGCTTTGGAAAGCCTTACACTTCACTGAAATGTAGTACTACACTCTATAACACAGTAGAGAGACAATGTTCCCGAGCTGCCTCAGTTCATAACAGTGTGTAGGAAGTTGTTTGATAAAGTGGGCAAAGCTTATACTTGAAGCAGAAGGCAGAATATAGGAAACTACATGAAAACATGAATAATTCAGTGAAAATGACTGTAAACAGATGAGAACTTGTTTTAGAACAGCTGAAAGAGATCCTCCAAGTCAGTTCTTAGTGTAGAAAAGGTAGCTAAATCCGGAAAATCCTTAATTCCAGTTAAGATCACATGAAACACTGTATGAATCGTATATTCTTTACTTAAAGGAGACTACAGTGGTAAATGTGTGTTATACAAGGCAGAATACCATTAAAATAGAGAAAGAAACACGTTCGGCAGCTTTGCAAAGCCTTACACTTCACTGAAATGTAGTACTACACTCTATAACACAGTTGAGAGACAATGTTCAATAGCTGCCTCAGTACTTAACAGTGTGTAGGAAGTTGTTTGATAAAGTGGGCAAAGCTTATACTTGGACCAGATGGCAGAATATAGGAAACTACATGAAAACATGATTAATTCAGTGAAAATGACTGTAAACAGATGAGAACTTGTTTAGAACAGCTGAAAGAGAATCTCCAAGTCAGTTCTTAGGGTAGAAAAGGTAGGTAAGATAAGGGAAATCCTTAATTCCAGTTAAGATCACATGAAACACTGTATGAATCCTATATTCTTTACTTAAAGGAGACTCGAGTGGTAAATGTGTGTTATACAAGGCAGAATACCATTGAAATAGAGAAAGAAACACATTCGGCAGCTTTGGAAAGCCTTACACTTCACTCACATGTAATACTACACTCTATCACACAGTTGAGAGACAATGTTACCTAGCTCCCTCAGTTCATAACAGTGTGGAGGAAGTTGTCTGATAAAGTGGGCAAAGCTTATACTTGGGCCAGAAGGCCGAATATAGGAAACTACATGAAAACATGAATAATTCAGTGAAAATGACTGTAAACAGATGAGAACTTGTTTAGAACAGCTGAAAGAGAATCTCCAAGTCAGTTCTTAGTGTAGAAAAGGAGGCTAAGATAAGGAAAATCCTTAATTCCAGTTAAGATCACATGAAACACTGTATGAATCCTATATTCTTTACTTAAAGGAGACTCGAGTGGTAAATGTGTGTTATACAAGGCAGAATACCACTGAAATAGAGAAAGAAACACGTTCGGCAGCTTTGGAAAGCCTTACACTTCACTGAAATGTAGTACTACACTCTATAACACAGTAGAGAGACAATGTTCCCGAGCTGCCTCAGTTCATAACAGTGTGTAGGAAGTTGTTTGATAAAGTGGGCAAAGCTTATACTTGAAGCAGAAGGCAGAATATAGGAAACTACATGAAAACATGAATAATTCAGTGAAAATGACTGTAAACAGATGAGAACTTGTTTTAGAACAGCTGAAAGAGATCCTCCAAGTCAGTTCTTAGTGTAGAAAAGGTAGCTAAATCCGGAAAATCCTTAATTCCAGTTAAGATCACATGAAACACTGTATGAATCGTATATTCTTTACTTAAAGGAGACTACAGTGGTAAATGTGTGTTATACAAGGCAGAATACCATTAAAATAGAGAAAGAAACACGTTCGGCAGCTTTGCAAAGCCTTACACTTCACTGAAATGTAGTACTACACTCTATAACACAGTTGAGAGACAATGTTCAATAGCTGCCTCAGTACTTAACAGTGTGTAGGAAGTTGTTTGATAAAGTGGGCAAAGCTTATACTTGGACCAGAAGGCAGAATATAGGAAACTACATGAAAACATGAATAATTCAGTGAAAATGACTGTAAACAGATGAGAACTTGTTTAGAACAGCTGAAAGAGAATCTCCAAGTCAGTTCTTAGTGTAGAAAATGTAGCTAAGATAATGGAAATCCTTAATTCCAGTTAAGATCACATGAAACACTTTATGAATCCTATATTCTTTACTTAAAGGAGACTAGAGTGGTAAATGTGTGTTATACAAGGCAGAATACCATTGAAATAGAGAAAGAAACACGTTCGGCAGCTTTGGAAAGCCTTACACTTCACTGAAATGTAGTACTACACTCTATAACAAAGTTGAGAGACAATGTTCAATAGCTGCCTCATTACTTAACAGTGTGTAGGAAGTTGTTTGATAAAGTGGGCAAAGCTTATACTAGGGCCAGAAGGCAGAATATAGGAAACTAGGAAAGCCTTACACTTCACTCAAATGTAGTACTACACTCTATAACACATTTTAGAGACAATGTTCCCGAGCTGCCTCAGTTCATAACAGTGTGTAGGAAGTTGTTTGATAAAGTGGGGAAAGCTTATACTTGGACCAGAAGGCAGAATATAGGAAACTACATGAAAACATGAATAATTCAGTGAAAATGACTGTAAACAGATGAGAACTTGTTTAGAACAGCTGAAAGAGAATCTCCAAGTCAGTTCTTAGTGTAGAAAAGGTAGCTAAGATAAGGGAAACCCTTAATTCCAGTTAAGATCACATGAAACACTGTGTGCATCCTATATTCTTTACGTAAAGGAGACTAGAGTGGTAAATGTGTGTTATACAAGGCAGAATACCATTGAAATAGAGAAAGAAACACGTTCGGCAGCTTTGGAAAGCCTTACACTTCACTGAAATGTAGTACTACACTCTATAACACAGTTGAGAGACAATGTTCCCAAGCTGCCTCAGTTCATAACAAGGTGTTGGAAGTTGTTTGATAAAGTTGGCAAAGCTTATACTTGGACCAGAATGCAGAATATAGGAAACTACATGAAAACATGATTAATTCAGTGAAAATGACTGTAAACAGATGAGAACATGTTTAGAACAGTTGAAAGAGATTCTCCAGGTCAGTTCTTAGTGTAGAAAAGGTAGCTAAGATCCGGGAAATACTTAATTCGAGTTAAGATTACATGAAACACTGTGTGAATCCTATATTCTTTACTTAAAGGCGACTAGAGTGGTAAATGTGTGTTATACAAGGCAGTATACCATTAAAATAGAGAAAGAAACACGTTCGGCAGCTTTGGAAAGCCTTACACTTCACTGAAATGTAGTACTACACTCTATAACACAGTTGAGAGACAATGTTCAATAGCTGCCTCAGTACTTAACAGTGTATAGGAAGTTGTTTGATAAAGTGGGCAAAGCTTATACTTGGACCAGATGGCAGAATATAGGAAACTACATGAAAACATGATTAATTCAGTGAAAATGACTGTAAACAGATGAGAACTTGTTTAGAACAGCTGAAAGAGAATCTCCAAGTCAGTTCTTAGTGTAGAAAAGGTAGGTAAGATAAGGGAAATCCTTAATTCCAGTTAAGATCACATGAAACACTGTATGAATCCTATATTCTTTACTTAAAGGAGACTCGAGTGGTAAATGTGTGTTATACAAGGCAGAATACCATTGAAATAGAGAAAGAAACACATTCGGCAGCTTTGGAAAGCCTTACACTTCACTCACATGTAATACTACACTCTATCACACAGTTGAGAGACAATGTTACCTAGCTCCCTCAGTTCATAACAGTGTGGAGGAAGTTGTCTGATAAAGTGGGCAAAGCTTATACTTGGGCCAGAAGGCCGAATATAGGAAACTACATGAAAACATGAATAATTCAGTGAAAATGACTGTAAACAGATGAGAACTTGTTTAGAACAGCTGAAAGAGAATCTCCAAGTCAGTTCTTAGTGTAGAAAAGGAGGCTAAGATAAGGAAAATCCTTAATTCCAGTTAAGATCACATGAAACACTGTATGAATCCTATATTCTTTACTTAAAGGAGACTCGAGTGGTAAATGTGTGTTATACAAGGCAGAATACCACTGAAATAGAGAAAGAAACACGTTCGGCAGCTTTGGAAAGCCTTACACTTCACTGAAATGTAGTACTACACTCTATAACACAGTAGAGAGACAATGTTCCCGAGCTGCCTCAGTTCATAACAGTGTGTAGGAAGTTGTTTGATAAAGTGGGCAAAGCTTATACTTGAAGCAGAAGGCAGAATATAGGAAACTACATGAAAACATGAATAATTCAGTGAAAATGACTGTAAACAGATGAGAACTTGTTTTAGAACAGCTGAAAGAGATCCTCCAAGTCAGTTCTTAGTGTAGAAAAGGTAGCTAAATCCGGAAAATCCTTAATTCCAGTTAAGATCACATGAAACACTGTATGAATCGTATATTCTTTACTTAAAGGAGACTACAGTGGTAAATGTGTGTTATACAAGGCAGAATACCATTAAAATAGAGAAAGAAACACGTTCGGCAGCTTTGCAAAGCCTTACACTTCACTGAAATGTAGTACTACACTCTATAACACAGTTGAGAGACAATGTTCAATAGCTGCCTCAGTACTTAACAGTGTGTAGGAAGTTGTTTGATAAAGTGGGCAAAGCTTATACTTGGACCAGATGGCAGAATATAGGAAACTACATGAAAACATGATTAATTCAGTGAAAATGACTGTAAACAGATGAGAACTTGTTTAGAACAGCTGAAAGAGAATCTCCAAGTCAGTTCTTAGTGTAGAAAAGGTAGGTAAGATAAGGGAAATCCTTAATTCCAGTTAAGATCACATGAAACACTGTATGAATCCTATATTCTTTACTTAAAGGAGACTCGAGTGGTAAATGTGTGTTATACAAGGCAGAATACCATTGAAATAGAGAAAGAAACACATTCGGCAGCTTTGGAAAGCCTTACACTTCACTCACATGTAATACTACACTCTATCACACAGTTGAGAGACAATGTTACCTAGCTCCCTCAGTTCATAACAGTGTGGAGGAAGTTGTCTGATAAAGTGGGCAAAGCTTATACTTGGGCCAGAAGGCCGAATATAGGAAACTACATGAAAACATGAATAATTCAGTGAAAATGACTGTAAACAGATGAGAACTTGTTTAGAACAGCTGAAAGAGAATCTCCAAGTCAGTTCTTAGTGTAGAAAAGGAGGCTAAGATAAGGAAAATCCTTAATTCCAGTTAAGATCACATGAAACACTGTATGAATCCTATATTCTTTACTTAAAGGAGACTCGAGTGGTAAATGTGTGTTATACAAGGCAGAATACCACTGAAATAGAGAAAGAAACACGTTCGGCAGCTTTGGAAAGCCTTACACTTCACTGAAATGTAGTACTACACTCTATAACACAGTAGAGAGACAATGTTCCCGAGCTGCCTCAGTTCATAACAGTGTGTAGGAAGTTGTTTGATAAAGTGGGCAAAGCTTATACTTGAAGCAGAAGGCAGAATATAGGAAACTACATGAAAACATGAATAATTCAGTGAAAATGACTGTAAACAGATGAGAACTTGTTTTAGAACAGCTGAAAGAGATCCTCCAAGTCAGTTCTTAGTGTAGAAAAGGTAGCTAAATCCGGAAAATCCTTAATTCCAGTTAAGATCACATGAAACACTGTATGAATCGTATATTCTTTACTTAAAGGAGACTACAGTGGTAAATGTGTGTTATACAAGGCAGAATACCATTAAAATAGAGAAAGAAACACGTTCGGCAGCTTTGCAAAGCCTTACACTTCACTGAAATGTAGTACTACACTCTATAACACAGTTGAGAGACAATGTTCAATAGCTGCCTCAGTACTTAACAGTGTGTAGGAAGTTGTTTGATAAAGTGGGCAAAGCTTATACTTGGACCAGAAGGCAGAATATAGGAAACTACATGAAAACATGAATAATTCAGTGAAAATGACTGTAAACAGATGAGAACTTGTTTAGAACAGCTGAAAGAGAATCTCCAAGTCAGTTCTTAGTGTAGAAAATGTAGCTAAGATAATGGAAATCCTTAATTCCAGTTAAGATCACATGAAACACTTTATGAATCCTATATTCTTTACTTAAAGGAGACTAGAGTGGTAAATGTGTGTTATACAAGGCAGAATACCATTGAAATAGAGAAAGAAACACGTTCGGCAGCTTTGGAAAGCCTTACACTTCACTGAAATGTAGTACTACACTCTATAACAAAGTTGAGAGACAATGTTCAATAGCTGCCTCATTACTTAACAGTGTGTAGGAAGTTGTTTGATAAAGTGGGCAAAGCTTATACTAGGGCCAGAAGGCAGAATATAGGAAACTAGGAAAGCCTTACACTTCACTCAAATGTAGTACTACACTCTATAACACATTTTAGAGACAATGTTCCCGAGCTGCCTCAGTTCATAACAGTGTGTAGGAAGTTGTTTGATAAAGTGGGGAAAGCTTATACTTGGACCAGAAGGCAGAATATAGGAAACTACATGAAAACATGAATAATTCAGTGAAAATGACTGTAAACAGATGAGAACTTGTTTAGAACAGCTGAAAGAGAATCTCCAAGTCAGTTCTTAGTGTAGAAAAGGTAGCTAAGATAAGGGAAACCCTTAATTTCAGTTAAGATCACATGAAACACTGTGTGCATCCTATATTCTTTACGTAAAGGAGACTAGAGTGGTAAATGTGTGTTATACAAGGCAGAATACCATTGAAATAGAGAAAGAAACACGTTCGGCAGCTTTGGAAAGCCTTACACTTCACTGAAATGTAGTAGTACACTCTATAACACAGTTGAGAGACAATGTTCCCAAGCTGCCTCAGTTCATAACAAGGTGTTGGAAGTTGTTTGATAAAGTTGGCAAAGCTTATACTTGGACCAGAATGCAGAATATAGGAAACTACATGAAAACATGATTAATTCAGTGAAAATGACTGTAAACAGATGAGAACATGTTTAGAACAGTTGAAAGAGATTCTCCAGGTCAGTTCTTAGTGTAGAAAAGGTAGCTAAGATCCGGGAAATACTTAATTCGAGTTAAGATTACATGAAACACTGTGTGAATCCTATATTCTTTACTTAAAGGCGACTAGAGTGGTAAATGTGTGTTATACAAGGCAGTATACCATTAAAATAGAGAAAGAAACACGTTCGGCAGCTTTGGAAAGCCTTACACTTCACTGAAATGTAGTACTACACTCTATAACACAGTTGAGAGACAATGTTCAATAGCTGCCTCAGTACTTAACAGTGTATAGGAAGTTGTTTGATAAAGTGGGCAAAGCTTATACTTGGACCAGATGGCAGAATATAGGAAACTACATGAAAACATGATTAATTCAGTGAAAATGACTGTAAACAGATGAGAACTTGTTTAGAACAGCTGAAAGAGAATCTCCAAGTCAGTTCTTAGTGTAGAAAAGGTAGGTAAGATAAGGGAAATCCTTAATTCCAGTTAAGATCACATGAAACACTATGAATCCTATATTCTTTACTTAAAGGAGACTCGAGTGGTAAATGTGTGTTATACAAGGCAGAATACCATTGAAATAGAGAAAGAAACACATTCGGCAGCTTTGGAAAGCCTTACACTTCACTCACATGTAATACTACACTCTATCACACAGTTGAGAGACAATGTTACCTAGCTCCCTCAGTTCATAACAGTGTGGAGGAAGTTGTCTGATAAAGTGGGCAAAGCTTATACTTGGGCCAGAAGGCCGAATATAGGAAACTACATGAAAACATGAATAATTCAGTGAAAATGACTGTAAACAGATGAGAACTTGTTTAGAACAGCTGAAAGAGAATCTCCAAGTCAGTTCTTAGTGTAGAAAAGGAGGCTAAGATAAGGAAAATCCTTAATTCCAGTTAAGATCACATGAAACACTGTATGAATCCTATATTCTTTACTTAAAGGAGACTCGAGTGGTAAATGTGTGTTATACAAGGCAGAATACCACTGAAATAGAGAAAGAAACACGTTCGGCAGCTTTGGAAAGCCTTACACTTCACTGAAATGTAGTACTACACTCTATAACACAGTAGAGAGACAATGTTCCCGAGCTGCCTCAGTTCATAACAGTGTGTAGGAAGTTGTTTGATAAAGTGGGCAAAGCTTATACTTGGGCCAGAAGGCAGAATATAGGAAACTACATGAAAACATGAATAATTCAGTGAAAATGACTGTAAACAGATGAGAACTTCTTTAGAACAGCTGAAAGAGAATCTCCAAGTCAGTTCTTAGTGTAGAAAGGGTAGCTAAGATCCGGGAAATCCTTAATTCCAGTAAAGATCACATGAAACACTGTATGAATCCTATATTCTTTACTTAAAGGAGACTAGAGTGGTAAATGTGTGTTATACAAGGCAGAATACTATTGAAATAGAGAAAGAAACACGTTTGGCAGCTTTGGAATGCCTTACACTTCACTGAAATGTAGTACTACACTCTATAACAAAGTTGAGAGACAATGTTCAATAGCTGCCTCATTACTTAACAGTGTGTAGGAAGTTGTTTGATAAAGTGGGCAAAGCTTATACTAGGGCCAGAAGGCAGAATATAGGAAACTAGGAAAGCCTTACACTTCACTGAAATGTAGTACTACACTCTATAACACAGTTATGAGACAATGTTCCCTAGCTCCCTCAGTTCATAACAGTGTGTAGGAAGTTGTTTGATAAAGTGGGGAAAGCTTATACTTGGACCAAAAGGCAGAATGTAGGAAACTACATGAAAACATGAATAATTCAGTGAAAATGACTGTAAACAGATGAGAACTTGTTTAGAACAGCTGAAAGAGAATCTCCAAGTCAGTTCTTAGTGTAGAAAAGGTAGCTAAGATAAGGGAAACCCTTAATTCCAGTTAAGATCACATGAAACACTGTGTGCATCCTATATTCTTTACGTAAAGGAGACTAGAGTGGTAAATGTGTGTTATACAAGGCAGAATACCATTGAAATAGAGAAAGAAACACGTTCGGCAGCTTTGGAAAGCCTTACACTTCACTGAAATGTAGTACTACACTCTATAACACAGTTGAGAGACAATGTTCAATAGCTGCCTCAGTACTTAACAGTGTATAGGAAGTTGTTTGATAAAGTGGGCAAAGCTTATACTTGGACCAGAAGGCAGAATATAGGAAACTACATGAAAACATGATTAATTCAGTGAAAATGACTGTAAACAGATGAGAACTTCTTTAGAACAGCTGAAAGAGAATCTCCAAGTCAGTTCTTAGTGTAGAAAGGGTAGCTAAGATCCGGGAAATCCTTAATTCCAGTAAAGATCAAATGAAACACTGTATGAATCCTATATTCTTTACTTAAAGGAGACTAGAGTGGTAAATGTGTGTTATACAAAGCAGAATACTATTGAAATAGAGAAAGAAACACGTTTGGCAGCTTTGGAATGCCTTACACTTCACTGAAATGTAGTACTACACTCTATAACATAGTTATGAGACAATGTTCCCTAGCTCCCTCAGTTCATAACAGTGTGTAGGAAGTTGTTTGATAAAGTGGGGAAAG
The DNA here is from genome assembly GCF_964339955.1 of Pipistrellus hanaki. Classification (NCBI taxonomy): domain Eukaryota; kingdom Metazoa; phylum Chordata; class Mammalia; order Chiroptera; family Vespertilionidae; genus Pipistrellus; species Pipistrellus hanaki. The sequence goes on from NC_140511.1 coordinate 2,593,692, forward strand.
CTTATACTTGGACCATAAGGCAGAATATAGGAAACTACATGAAAACATGAATAATTCAGTGAAAATGACTGTAAATAGATGAGAACTTGTTTAGAACAGCTGAAAGAGAATCTCCAAGTCAGTTCTTAGTGTAGAAAAGGTAGCTAAGATAAGGGAAACCCTTAATTCCAGTTAAGATCACATGAAACACTGTGTGCATCCTATATTCTTTACGTAAAGGAGACTAGAGTGGTAAATGTGTGTTATACAAGGCAGAATACCATTGAAATAGAGAAAGAAACACGTTCGGCAGCTTTGGAAAGCCTTACACTTCACTGAAATGTAGTACTACACTCTATAACACAGTTGAGAGACAATGTTCAATAGCTGCCTCAGTACTTAACAGTGTATAGGAAGTTGTTTGATAAAGTGGGCAAAGCTTATACTTGGACCAGAAGGCAGAATATAGGAAACTACATGAAAACATGATTAATTCAGTGAAAATGACTGTAAACAGATGAGAACTTGTTTAGAACAGCTGAAAGAGAATCTCCAAGTCAGTTCTTAGTGTAGAAAAGGTAGGTAAGATAAGGGAAATCCTTAATTTCAGTTAAGATCACATGAAACACTGTATGAATCCTATATTCTTTACTTAAAGGAGACTCGAGTGGTAAATGTGTGTTATACAAGGCAGAATACCATTAAAATAGAGAAAGAAACACGTTCGGCAGCTTTGCAAAGCCTTACACTTCACTGAAATGTAGTACTACACTCTATAACACAGTTGAGAGACAATGTTCAATAGCTTCCTCAGTACTTAACAGTGTGTAGGAAGTTGTTTGATAAAGTGGGCAAATCTTATACTTGGACCAGAAGGCAGAATATAGGAAACTACATGAAAACATGAATAATTCAGTGAAAATGACTGTAAACAGATGAGAACTTGTTTAGAACAGCTGAAAGAGAATCTCCAAGTCAGTTCTTAGTGTAGAAAATGTAGCTAAGATAATGGAAATCCTTAATTCCAGTTAAGATCACATGAAACACTTAATGAATCCTATATTCTTTAGTTAAAGGAGACTAGAGTGGTAAATGTGTGTTATACAAGGCAGAATACCATTGAAATAGAGAAAGAAACACGTTCGGCAGCTTTGGAAAGCCTTACACTTCACTGAAATGTAGTACTACACTCTATAACACAGTTGAGAGACAATGTTCCCAAGCTGCCTCAGTTCATAACAAGGTGTTGGAAGTTGTTTGATAAAGTTGGCAAAGCTTATACTTGGACCAGAATGCAGAATATAGGAAACTACATGAAAACATGATTAATTCAGTGAAAATGACTGTAAACAGATGAGAACATGTTTAGAACAGCTGAAATAGATTCTCCAGGTCAGTTCTTAGTGTAGAAAAGGTAGCTAAGATCCGGGAAATACTTAATTCGAGTTAAGATTACATGAAACACTGTGTGAATCCTATATTCTTTACTTAAAGGCGACTAGAGTGGTAAATGTGTGTTATACAAGGCAGAATACTATTGAAATAGAGAAAGAAACACGTTTGGCAGCTTTGGAATGCCTTACACTTCACTGAAATGTAGTACTACACTCTATAACACAGTTATGAGACAATGTTCCCTAGCTCCCTCAGTTCATAACAGTGTGTAGGAAGTTGTTTGATAAAGTGGTGAAAGCTTATACTTGGACCAGAAGGCAGAATATAGGAAACTACATGAAAACATGAATAATTCAGTGAAAATGACTGTAAACAGATGAGAACTTGTTTAGAACAGCTGAAAGAGAATCTCCAAGTCAGTTCTTAGTGTAGAAAAGGTAGCTAAGATAAGGGAAACCCTTAATTCCAGTTAAGATCACATGAAACACTGTGTGCATCCTATATTCTTTACGTAAAGGAGACTAGAGTGGTAAATGTGTGTTATACAAGGCAGAATACCATTGAAATAGAGAAAGAAACACGTTCGGCAGCTTTGGAAAGCCTTACACTTCACTGAAATGTAGTACTACACTCTATAACACAGTTGAGAGACAATGTTCCCAAGCTGCCTCAGTTCATAACAAGGTGTTGGAAATTGTTTGATAAAGTTGGCAAAGCTTATACTTGGACCAGAATGCAGAATATAGGAAACTACATGAAAACATGATTAATTCAGTGAAAATGACTGTAAACAGATGAGAACATGTTTAGAACAGCTGAAAGAGATTCTCCAGGTCAGTTCTTAGTGTAGAAAAGGTAGCTAAGATCCGGGAAATACTTAATTCGAGTTAAGATTACATGAAACACTGTGTGAATCCTATATTCTTTACTTAAAGGCGACTAGAGTGGTAAATGTGTGTTATACAAGGCAGTATACCATTAAAATAGAGAAAGAAACACGTTCGGCAGCTTTGGAAAGCCTTACACTTCACTGAAATGTAGTACTACACTCTATAACACAGTTGAGAGACAATGTTCAATAGCTGCCTCAGTACTTAACAGTGTATAGGAAGTTGTTTGATAAAGTGGGCAAAGCTTATACTTGGACCAGAAGGCAGAATATAGGAAACTACATGAAAACATGATTAATTCAGTGAAAATGAATGTAAACAGATGAGAACTTGTTTAGAACAGCTGAAAGAGAATCTCCAAGTCAGTTCTTAGTGTAGAAAAGGTAGGTAAGATAAGGGAAATCCTTAATTCCAGTTAAGATCACATGAAACACTGTATGAATCCTATATTCTTTACTTAAAGGAGACTCGAGTGGTAAATGTGTGTTATACAAGGCAGAATACCATTGAAATAGAGAAAGAAACACATTCGGCAGCTTTGGAAAGCCTTACACTTCACTGACATGTAATACTACACTCTATCACACAGTTGAGAGACAATGTTACCTAGCTCCCTCAGTTCATAACAGTGTGGAGGAAGTTGTCTGATAAAGTGGGCAAAGCTTATACTTGGGCCAGAAGGCCGAATATAGGAAACTACATGAAAACATGAATAATTCAGTGAAAATGACTGTGAACAGATGAGAACTTGTTTAGAACAGCTGAAAGAGAATCTCCAAGTCAGTTCTTAGTGTAGAAAAGGTAGCTAAGATAAGGAAAATCCTTAATTCCAGTTAAGATCAAATGAAAAACTTTATGAATCCTATATTCTTTACTTAAAGGAGACTAGAGTGGTAAATGTGTGTTATACAAGGCAGAATACCATTGAAATAGAGAAAGAAACACATTCGGCAGCTTTGGAAAGCCTTACACTTCACTGAAATGTAGTACTACACTCTATAACACAGTAGAGAGACAATGTTCCCGAGCTGCCTCAGTTCATAACATTGTGTAGGAAGTTGTTTGATAAAGTGGGCAAAGCTTATACTTGAAGCAGAAGGCAGAATATAGGAAACTACATGAAAACATGAATAATTCAGTGAAAATGACTGTAAACAGATGAGAACTTGTTTTAGAACAGCTGAAAGAGATCCTCCAAGTCAGTTCTTAGTGTAGAAAAGGTAGCTAAATCCGGAAAATCCTTAATTCCAGTTAAGATCACATGAAACACTGTATGAATCCTATATTCTTTACTTAAAGGAGACTAGAGTGGTAAATGTGTGTTATACAAGGCAGAATACTATTGAAATAGAGAAAGAAACACGTTTGGCAGCTTTGGAATGCCTTACACTTCACTGAAATGTAGTACTACACTCTATAACACAGTTATGAGACAATGTTCCCTAGCTCCCTCAGTTCATAACAGTGTGTAGGAAGTTGTTTGATAAAGTGGGGAAAGCTTATACTTGGACCAGAAGGCAGAATATAGGAAACTACATGAAAACATGAATAATTCAGTGAAAATGACTTTAAACAGATGAGAACTTGTTTAGAACAGCTGAAAGAGAATCTCCAAGTCAGTTCTTAGTGTAGAAAAGGTAGCTAAGATAAGGGAAACCCTTAATTCCAGTTAAGATCACATGAAACACTGTGTGCATCCTATATTCTTTACGTAAAGGAGACTAGAGTGGTAAATGTGTGTTATACAAGGCAGAATACCATTGAAATAGAGAAAGAAACACGTTCGGCAGCTTTGGAAAGCCTTACACTTCACTGAAATGTAGTACTACACTCTATAACACAGTTGAGAGACAATGTTCCCAAGCTGCCTCAGTTCATAACAAGGTGTTGGAAATTGTTTGATAAAGTTGGCAAAGCTTATACTTGGACCAGAATGCAGAATATAGGAAACTACATGAAAACATGATTAATTCAGTGAAAATGACTGTAAACAGATGAGAACATGTTTAGAACAGCTGAAAGAGATTCTCCAGGTCAGTTCTTAGTGTAGAAAAGGTAGCTAAGATCCGGGAAATACTTAATTCGAGTTAAGATTACATGAAACACTGTGTGAATCCTATATTCTTTACTTAAAGGCGACTAGAGTGGTAAATGTGTGTTATACAAGGCAGTATACCATTAAAATAGAGAAAGAAACACGTTCGGCAGCTTTGCAAAGCCTTACACTTCACTGAAATGTAGTACTACACTCTATAACACAGTTGAGAGACAATGTTCAATAGCTGCCTCAGTACTTAACAGTGTGTAGGAAGTTGTTTGATAAAGTGGGCAAAGCTTATACTTGGACCAGAAGGCAGAATATAGGAAACTACATGAAAACTTGATTAATTCAGTGAAAATGACTGTAAACAGATGAGAACTTGTTTAGAACAGCTGAAAGAGAATCTCCAAGTCAGTTCTTAGTGTAGAAAAGGTAGGTAAGATAAGGGAAATCCTTAATTCCAGTTAAGATCACATGAAACACTGTATGAATCCTATATTCTTTACTTAAAGGAGACTCGAGTGGTAAATGTGTGTTATACAAGGCAGAATACCATTGAAATAGAGAAAGAAACACATTCGGCAGCTTTGGAAAGCCTTACACTTCACTGACATGTAATACTACACTCTATCACACAGTTGAGAGACAATGTTCCCTAGCTCCCTCAGTTCATAACAGTGTGGAGGAAGTTGTCTGATAAAGTGGGCAAAGCTTATACTTGGGCCAGAAGGCCGAATATAGGAAACTATATGAAAACATGAATAATTCAGTGAAAATGACTGTAAACAGATGAGAACTTGTTTAGAACAGCTGAAAGAGAATCTCCAAGTCAGTTCTTAGTGTAGAAAAGGTAGCTAAGATAAGGAAAATCCTTAATTCCAGTTAAGATCACATGAAACACTGTATGAATCCTATATTCTTTACTTAAAGGAGACTCGAGTGGTAAATGTGTGTTATACAAGGCAGAATACCACTGAAATAGAGAAAGAAACACGTTCGGCAGCTTTGGAAAGCCTTACACTTCACTGAAATGTAGTACTACACTCTATAACACAGTAGAGAGACAATGTTCCCGAGCTGCCTCAGTTCATAACAGTGTGTAGGAAGTTGTTTGATAAAGTGGGCAAAGCTTATACTTGAAGCAGAAGGCAGAATATAGGAAACTACATGAAAACATGAATAATTCAGTGAAAATGACTGTAAACAGATGAGAACTTGTTTTAGAACAGCTGAAAGAGATCCTCCAAGTCAGTTCTTAGTGTAGAAAAGGTAGCTAAATCCGGAAAATCCTTAATTCCAGTTAAGATCACATGAAACACTGTATGAATCGTATATTCTTTACTTAAAGGAGACTACAGTGGTAAATGTGTGTTATACAAGGCAGAATACCATTAAAATAGAGAAAGAAACACGTTCGGCAGCTTTGCAAAGCCTTACACTTCACTGAAATGTAGTACTACACTCTATAACACAGTTGAGAGACAATGTTCAATAGCTGCCTCAGTACTTAACAGTGTGTAGGAAGTTGTTTGATAAAGTGGGCAAAGCTTATACTTGGACCAGAAGGCAGAATATAGGAAACTACATGAAAACATGAATAATTCAGTGAAAATGACTGTAAACAGATGAGAACTTGTTTAGAACAGCTGAAAGAGAATCTCCAAGTCAGTTCTTAGTGTAGAAAATGTAGCTAAGATAATGGAAATCCTTAATTCCAGTTAAGATCACATGAAACACTTTATGAATCCTATATTCTTTACTTAAAGGAGACTAGAGTGGTAAATGTGTGTTATACAAGGCAGAATACCATTGAAATAGAGAAAGAAACACGTTCGGCAGCTTTGGAAAGCCTTACACTTCACTGAAATGTAGTACTACACTCTATAACAAAGTTGAGCGACAATGTTCAATAGCTGCCTCATTACTTAACAGTGTGTAGGAAGTTGTTTGATAAAGTGGGCAAAGCTTATACTAGGGCCAGAAGGCAGAATATAGGAAACTAGGAAAGCCTTACACTTCACTGAAATGTAGTACTACACTCTATAACACATTTTAGAGACAATGTTCCCGAGCTGCCTCAGTTCATAACAGTGTGTAGGAAGTTGTTTGATAAAGTGGGCAAAGCTTATACTTGGGCCAGAAGGCAGAATATAGGAAACTACATGAAAACATGAATAATTCAGTGAAAATGACTGTAAACAGATGAGAACTTCTTTAGAACAGCTGAAAGAGAATCTCCAAGTCAGTTCTTAGTGTAGAAAGGGTAGCTAAGATCCGGGAAATCCTTAATTCCAGTAAAGATCACATGAAACACTGTATGAATCCTATATTCTTTACTTAAAGGAGACTAGAGTGGTAAATGTGTGTTATACAAGGCAGAATACTATTGAAATAGAGAAAGAAACACGTTTGGCAGCTTTGGAATGCCTTACACTTCACTGAAATGTAGTACTACACTCTATAACACAGTTATGAGACAATGTTCCCTAGCTCCCTCAGTTCATAACAGTGTGTAGGAAGTTGTTTGATAAAGTGGGGAAAGCTTATACTTGGACCAGAAGGCAGAATATAGGAAACTACATGAAAACATGAATAATTCAGTGAAAATGACTGTAAACAGATGAGAACTTGTTTAGAACAGCTGAAAGAGAATCTCCAAGTCATTTCTTAGTGTAGAAAAGGTAGCTAAGATAAGGGAAACCCTTAATTCCAGTTAAGATCACATGAAACACTGTGTGCATCCTATATTCTTTACGTAAAGGAGACTAGAGTGGTAAATGTGTGTTATACAAGGCAGAATACCATTGAAATAGAGAAAGAAACACGTTCGGCAGCTTTGGAAAGCCTTACACTTCACTGAAATGTAGTACTACACTCTATAACACAGTTGAGAGACAATGTTCCCAAGCTGCCTCAGTTCATAACAAGGTGTTGGAAATTGTTTGATAAAGTTGGCAAAGCTTATACTTGGACCAGAATGCAGAATATAGGAAACTACATGAAAACATGATTGATTCAGTGAAAATGACTGTAAACAGATGAGAACATGTTTAGAACAGCTGAAAGAGATTCTCCAGGTCAGTTCTTAGTGTAGAAAAGGTAGCTAAGATCCGGGAAATACTTAATTCGAGTTAAGATTACATGAAACACTGTGTGAATCCTATATTCTTTACTTAAAGGCGACTAGAGTGGTAAATGTGTGTTATACAAGGCAGTATACCATTAAAATAGAGAAAGAAACACGTTCGGCAGCTTTGGAAAGCCTTACACTTCACTGAAATGTAGTACTACACTCTATAACACAGTTGAGAGACAATGTTCAATAGCTGCCTCAGTACTTAACAGTGTATAGGAAGTTGTTTGATAAAGTGGGCAAAGCTTATACTTGGACCAGAAGGCAGAATATAGGAAACTACATGAAAACATGATTAATTCAGTGAAAATGACTGTAAACAGATGAGAACTTGTTTAGAACAGCTGAAAGAGAATCTCCAAGTCAGTTCTTAGTGTAGAAAAGGTAGGTAAGATAAGGGAAATCCTTAATTCCAGTTAAGATCACATGAAACACTGTATGAATCCTATATTCTTTACTTAAAGGAGACTCGAGTGGTAAATGTGTGTTATACAAGGCAGAATACCATTGAAATAGAGAAAGAAACACATTCGGCAGCTTTGGAAAGCCTTACACTTCACTGACATGTAATACTACACTCTATCACACAGTTGAGAGACAATGTTACCTAGCTCCCTCAGTTCATAACAGTGTGGAGGAAGTTGTCTGATAAAGTGGGCAAAGCTTATACTTGGGCCAGAAGGCCGAATATAGGAAACTACATGAAAACATGAATAATTCAGTGAAAATGACTGTAAACAGATGAGAACTTGTTTTAGAACAGCTGAAAGAGATCCTCCAAGTCAGTTCTTAGTGTAGAAAAGGTAGCTAAATCCGGAAAATCCTTAATTCCAGTTAAGATCACATGAAACACTGTATGAATCCTATATTCTTTACTTAAAGGAGACTACAGTGGTAAATGTGTGTTATACAAGGCAGAATACCATTAAAATAGAGAAAGAAACACGTTCGGCAGCTTTGCAAAGCCTTACACTTCACTGAAATGTAGTACTACACTCTATAACACAGTTGAGAGACAATGTTCAATAGCTGCCTCAGTACTTAACAGTGTGTAGGAAGTTGTTTGATAAAGTGCGCAAAGCTTATACTTGGACCAGAAGGCAGAATATAGGAAACTACATGAAAATATGAATAATTCAGTGAAAATGACTGTAAACAGATGAGAACTTGTTTAGAACAGCTGAAAGAGAATCTCCAAGTCAGTTCTTAGTGTAGAAAATGTAGCTAAGATAATGGCAATCCTTAATTCCAGTTAAGATCACATGAAACACTTTATGAATCCTATATTCTTTACTTAAAGGAGACTAGAGTGGTAAATGTGTGTTAAACAAGGCAGAATACCATTGAAATAGAGAAAGAAACACGTTCGGCAGCTTTGGAAAGCCTTACACTTCACTGAAATGTAGTACTACACTCTATAACAAAGTTGCGAGACAATGTTCAATAGCTGCCTCATTACTTAACAGTGTGTAGGAAGTTGTTTGATAAAGTGGGCAAAGCTTATACTAGGGCCAGAAGGCAGAATATAGGAAACTAGGAAAGCCTTACACTTCACTGAAATGTAGTACTACACTCTATAACACATTTTAGAGACAATGTTCCCGAGCTGCCTCAGTTCATAACAGTGTGTAGGAAGTTGTTTGATAAAGTGGGCAAAGCTTATACTTGGGCCAGAAGGCAGAATATAGGAAACTACATGAAAACATGAATAATTCAGTGAAAATGACTGTAAACAGATGAGAACTTCTTTAGAACAGCTGAAAGAGAATCTCCAAGTCAGTTCTTAGTGTAGAAAGGGTAGCTAAGATCCGGGAAATCCTTAATTCCAGTAAAGATCACATGAAACACTGTATGAATCCTATATTCTTTACTTAAAGGAGACTAGAGTGGTAAATGTGTGTTATACAAGGCAGAATACTATTGAAATAGAGAAAGAAACACGTTTGGCAGCTTTGGAATGCCTTACACTTCACTGAAATGTAGTACTACACTCTATAACAAAGTTGAGAGACAATGTTCAATAGCTGCCTCATTACTTAACAGTGTGTAGGAAGTTGTTTGATAAAGTGGGCAAAGCTTATACTAGGGCCAGAAGGCAGAATATAGGAAACTAGGAAAGCCTTACACTTCACTGAAATGTAGTACTACACTCTATAACACAGTTATGAGACAATGTTCCCTAGCTCCCTCAGTTCATAACAGTGTGTAGGAAGTTGTTTGATAAAGTGGGGAAAGCTTATACTTGGACCAAAAGGCAGAATGTAGGAAACTACATGAAAACATGAATAATTCAGTGAAAATGACTGTAAACAGATGAGAACTTGTTTAGAACAGCTGAAAGAGAATCTCCAAGTCAGTTCTTAGTGTAGAAAAGGTAGCTAAGATAAGGGAAACCCTTAATTCCAGTTAAGATCACATGAAACACTGTGTGCATCCTATATTCTTTACGTAAAGGAGACTAGAGTGGTAAATGTGTGTTATACAAGGCAGAATACCATTGAAATAGAGAAAGAAACACGTTCGGCAGCTTTGGAAAGCCTTACACTTCACTGAAATGTAGTACTACACTCTATAACACAGTTGAGAGACAATGTTCCCAAGCTGCCTCAGTTCATAACAAGGTGTTGGAAGTTGTTTGATAAAGTTGGCAAAGCTTATACTTGGACCAGAATGCAGAATATAGGAAACTACATGAAAACATGATTAATTCAGTGAAAATGACTGTAAACAGATGAGAACATGTTTAGAACAGCTGAAATAGATTCTCCAGGTCAGTTCTTAGTGTAGAAAAGGTAGCTAAGATCCGGGAAATACTTAATTCGAGTTAAGATTACATGAAACACTGTGTGAATCCTATATTCTTTACTTAAAGGCGACTAGAGTGGTAAATGTGTGTTATACAAGGCAGAATACTATTGAAATAGAGAAAGAAACACGTTTGGCAACTTTGGAATGCCTTACACTTCACTGAAATGTAGTACTACACTCTATAACACAGTTATGAGACAATGTTCCCTAGCTCCCTCAGTTCATAACAGTGTGTAGGAAGTTGTTTGATAAAGTGGTGAAAGCTTATACTTGGACCAGAAGGCAGAATATAGGAAACTACATGAAAACATGAATAATTCAGTGAAAATGACTGTAAACAGATGAGAACTTGTTTAGAACAGCTGAAAGAGAATCTCCAAGTCAGTTCTTAGTGTAGAAAAGGTAGCTAAGATAAGGGAAACCCTTAATTCCAGTTAAGATCACATGAAACACTGTGTGCATCCTATATTCTTTACGTAAAGGAGACTAGAGTGGTAAATGTGTGTTATACAAGGCAGAATACCATTGAAATAGAGAAAGAAACACGTTCGGCAGCTTTGGAAAGCCTTACACTTCACTGAAATGTAGTACTACACTTTATAACACAGTTGAGAGACAATGTTCAATAGCTGCCTCAGTACTTAACAGTGTATAGGAAGTTGTTTGATAAAGTGGGCAAAGCTTATACTTGGACCAGAAGGCAGAATATAGGAAACTACATGAAAACATGATTAATTCAGTGAAAATGACTGTAAACAGATGAGAACTTGTTTAGAACAGCTGAAAGAGAATCTCCAAGTCAGTTCTTAGTGTAGAAAAGGTAGGTAAGATAAGGGAAATCCTTAATTCCAGTTAAGATCACATGAAACACTGTATGAATCCTATATTCTTTACTTAAAGGAGACTCGAGTGGTAAATGTGTGTTATACAAGGCAGAATACCATTAAAATAGAGAAAGAAACACGTTCGGCAGCTTTGCAAAGCCTTACACTTCACTGAAATGTAGTACTACACTCTATAACACAGTTGAGAGACAATGTTCAATAGCTTCCTCAGTACTTAACAGTGTGTAGGAAGTTGTTTGATAAAGTGGGCAAATCTTATACTTGGACCAGAAGGCAGAATATAGGAAACTACATGAAAACATGAATAATTCAGTGAAAATGACTGTAAACAGATGAGAACTTGTTTAGAACAGCTGAAAGAGAATCTCCAAGTCAGTTCTTAGTGTAGAAAATGTAGCTAAGATAATGGAAATCCTTAATTCCAGTTAAGATCACATGAAACACTTAATGAATCCTATATTCTTTACTTAAAGGAGACTAGAGTGGTAAATGTGTGTTATACAAGGCAGAATACCATTGAAATAGAGAAAGAAACACGTTCGGCAGCTTTGGAAAGCCTTACACTTCACTGAAATGTAGTACTACACTCTATAACAAAGTTGAGAGACAATGTTCAATAGCTGCCTCATTACTTAACAGTGTGTAGGAAGTTGTTTGATAAAGTGGGCTAAGCTTATACTAGGGCCAGAAGGCAGAATATAGGAAACTAGGAAAGCCTTACACTTCACTGAAATGTAGTACTACACTCTATAACACATTTTAGAGACAATGTTCCCGAGCTACCTCAGTTCATAACAGTGTGTAGGAAGTTGTTTGATAAAGTGGGCAAAGCTTATACTTGGGCCAGAAGGCAGAATATAGGAAACTACATGAAAACATGAATAATTCAGTGAAAATGACTGTAAACAGATGAGAACTTCTTTAGAACAGCTGAAAGAGAATCTCCAAGTCAGTTCTTAGTGTAGAAAGGGTAGCTAAGATCCGGGAAATCCTTAATTCCAGTAAAGATCAAATGAAACACTGTATGAATCCTATATTCTTTACTTAAAGGAGACTAGAGTGGTAAATGTGTGTTATACAAAGCAGAATACTATTGAAATAGAGAAAGAAACACGTTTGGCAGCTTTGGAATGCCTTACACTTCACTGAAATGTAGTACTACACTCTATAACATAGTTATGAGACAATGTTCCCTAGCTCCCTCAGTTCATAACAGTGTGTAGGAAGTTGTTTGATAAAGTGGGGAAAGCTTATACTTGGACCATAAGGCAGAATATAGGAAACTACATGAAAACATGAATAATTCAGTGAAAATGACTGTAAATAGATGAGAACTTGTTTAGAACAGCTGAAAGAGAATCTCCAAGTCAGTTCTTAGTGTAGAAAAGGTAGCTAAGATAAGGGAAACCCTTAATTCCAGTTAAGATCACATGAAACACTGTGTGCATCCTATATTCTTTACGTAAAGGAGACTAGAGTGGTAAATGTGTGTTATACAAGGCAGAATACCATTGAAATAGAGAAAGAAACACGTTCGGCAGCTTTGGAAAGCCTTACACTTCACTGAAATGTAGTACTACACTCTATAACACAGTTGAGAGACAATGTTCCCAAGCTGCCTCAGTTCATAACAAGGTGTTGGAAGTTGTTTGATAAAGTTGGCAAAGCTTATACTTGGACCAGAATGCAGAATATAGGAAACTACATGAAAACATGATTAATTCAGTGAAAATGACTGTAAACAGATGAGAACATGTTTAGAACAGCTGAAATAGATTCTCCAGGTCAGTTCTTAGTGTAGAAAAGGTAGCTAAGATCCGGGAAATACTTAATTCGAGTTAAGATTACATGAAACACTGTGTGAATCCTATATTCTTTACTTAAAGGCGACTAGAGTGGTAAATGTGTGTTATACAAGGCAGAATACTATTGAAATAGAGAAAGAAACACGTTTGGCAGCTTTGGAATGCCTTACACTTCACTGAAATGTAGTACTACACTCTATAACATAGTTATGAGACAATGTTCCCTAGCTCCCTCAGTTCATAACAGTGTGTAGGAAGTTGTTTGATAAAGTGGGGAAAGCTTATACTTGGACCATAAGGCAGAATATAGGAAACTACATGAAAACATGAATAATTCAGTGAAAATGACTGTAAATAGATGAGAACTTGTTTAGAACAGCTGAAAGAGAATCTCCAAGTCAGTTCTTAGTGTAGAAAAGGTAGCTAAGATAAGGGAAACCCTTAATTCCAGTTAAGATCACATGAAACACTGTGTGCATCCTATATTCTTTACGTAAAGGAGACTAGAGTGGTAAATGTGTGTTATACAAGGCAGAATACCATTGAAATAGAGAAAGAAACACGTTCGGCAGCTTTGGAAAGCCTTACACTTCACTGAAATGTAGTACTACACTCTATAACACAGTTGAGAGACAATGTTCAATAGCTGCCTCAGTACTTAACAGTGTATAGGAAGTTGTTTGATAAAGTGGGCAAAGCTTATACTTGGACCAGAAGGCAGAATATAGGAAACTACATGAAAACATGATTAATTCAGTGAAAATGACTGTAAACAGATGAGAACTTGTTTAGAACAGCTGAAAGAGAATCTCCAAGTCAGTTCTTAGTGTAGAAAAGGTAGGTAAGATAAGGGAAATCCTTAATTTCAGTTAAGATCACATGAAACACTGTATGAATCCTATATTCTTTACTTAAAGGAGACTCGAGTGGTAAATGTGTGTTATACAAGGCAGAATACCATTAAAATAGAGAAAGAAACACGTTCGGCAGCTTTGCAAAGCCTTACACTTCACTGAAATGTAGTACTACACTCTATAACACAGTTGAGAGACAATGTTCAATAGCTTCCTCAGTACTTAACAGTGTGTAGGAAGTTGTTTGATAAAGTGGGCAAATCTTATACTTGGACCAGAAGGCAGAATATAGGAAACTACATGAAAACATGAATAATTCAGTGAAAATGACTGTAAACAGATGAGAACTTGTTTAGAACAGCTGAAAGAGAATCTCCAAGTCAGTTCTTAGTGTAGAAAATGTAGCTAAGATAATGGAAATCCTTAATTCCAGTTAAGATCACATGAAACACTTAATGAATCCTATATTCTTTACTTAAAGGAGACTAGAGTGGTAAATGTGTGTTATACAAGGCAGAATACCATTGAAATAGAGAAAGAAACACGTTCGGCAGCTTTGGAAAGCCTTACACTTCACTGAAATGTAGTACTACACTCTATAACAAAGTTGAGAGACAATGTTCAATAGCTGCCTCATTACTTAACAGTGTGTAGGAAGTTGTTTGATAAAGTGGGCTAAGCTTATACTAGGGCCAGAAGGCAGAATATAGGAAACTAGGAAAGCCTTACACTTCACTGAAATGTAGTACTACACTCTATAACACATTTTAGAGACAATGTTCCCGAGCTACCTCAGTTCATAACAGTGTGTAGGAAGTTGTTTGATAAAGTGGGCAAAGCTTATACTTGGGCCAGAAGGCAGAATATAGGAAACTACATGAAAACATGAATAATTCAGTGAAAATGACTGTAAACAGATGAGAACTTCTTTAGAACAGCTGAAAGAGAATCTCCAAGTCAGTTCTTAGTGTAGAAAGGGTAGCTAAGATCCGGGAAATCCTTAATTCCAGTAAAGATCAAATGAAACACTGTATGAATCCTATATTCTTTACTTAAAGGAGACTAGAGTGGTAAATGTGTGTTATACAAAGCAGAATACTATTGAAATAGAGAAAGAAACACGTTTGGCAGCTTTGGAATGCCTTACACTTCACTGAAATGTAGTACTACACTCTATAACATAGTTATGAGACAATGTTCCCTAGCTCCCTCAGTTCATAACAGTGTGTAGGAAGTTGTTTGATAAAGTGGGGAAAGCTTATACTTGGACCATAAGGCAGAATATAGGAAACTACATGAAAACATGAATAATTCAGTGAAAATGACTGTAAATAGATGAGAACTTGTTTAGAACAGCTGAAAGAGAATCTCCAAGTCAGTTCTTAGTGTAGAAAAGGTAGCTAAGATAAGGGAAACCCTTAATTCCAGTTAAGATCACATGAAACACTGTGTGCATCCTATATTCTTTACGTAAAGGAGACTAGAGTGGTAAATGTGTGTTATACAAGGCAGAATACCATTGAAATAGAGAAAGAAACACGTTCGGCAGCTTTGGAAAGCCTTACACTTCACTGAAATGTAGTACTACACTCTATAACACAGTTGAGAGACAATGTTCCCAAGCTGCCTCAGTTCATAACAAGGTGTTGGAAGTTGTTTGATAAAGTTGGCAAAGCTTATACTTGGACCAGAATGCAGAATATAGGAAACTACATGAAAACATGATTAATTCAGTGAAAATGACTGTAAACAGATGAGAACATGTTTAGAACAGCTGAAATAGATTCTCCAGGTCAGTTCTTAGTGTAGAAAAGGTAGCTAAGATCCGGGAAATACTTAATTCGAGTTAAGATTACATGAAACACTGTGTGAATCCTATATTCTTTACTTAAAGGCGACTAGAGTGGTAAATGTGTGTTATACAAGGCAGAATACTATTGAAATAGAGAAAGAAACACGTTTGGCAGCTTTGGAATGCCTTACACTTCACTGAAATGTAGTACTACACTCTATAACATAGTTATGAGACAATGTTCCCTAGCTCCCTCAGTTCATAACAGTGTGTAGGAAGTTGTTTGATAAAGTGGGGAAAGCTTATACTTGGACCATAAGGCAGAATATAGGAAACTACATGAAAACATGAATAATTCAGTGAAAATGACTGTAAATAGATGAGAACTTGTTTAGAACAGCTGAAAGAGAATCTCCAAGTCAGTTCTTAGTGTAGAAAAGGTAGCTAAGATAAGGGAAACCCTTAATTCCAGTTAAGATCACATGAAACACTGTGTGCATCCTATATTCTTTACGTAAAGGAGACTAGAGTGGTAAATGTGTGTTATACAAGGCAGAATACCATTGAAATAGAGAAAGAAACACGTTCGGCAGCTTTGGAAAGCCTTACACTTCACTGAAATGTAGTACTACACTCTATAACACAGTTGAGAGACAATGTTCAATAGCTGCCTCAGTACTTAACAGTGTATAGGAAGTTGTTTGATAAAGTGGGCAAAGCTTATACTTGGACCAGAAGGCAGAATATAGGAAACTACATGAAAACATGATTAATTCAGTGAAAATGACTGTAAACAGATGAGAACTTGTTTAGAACAGCTGAAAGAGAATCTCCAAGTCAGTTCTTAGTGTAGAAAAGGTAGGTAAGATAAGGGAAATCCTTAATTTCAGTTAAGATCACATGAAACACTGTATGAATCCTATATTCTTTACTTAAAGGAGACTCGAGTGGTAAATGTGTGTTATACAAGGCAGAATACCATTAAAATAGAGAAAGAAACACGTTCGGCAGCTTTGCAAAGCCTTACACTTCACTGAAATGTAGTACTACACTCTATAACACAGTTGAGAGACAATGTTCAATAGCTTCCTCAGTACTTAACAGTGTGTAGGAAGTTGTTTGATAAAGTGGGCAAATCTTATACTTGGACCAGAAGGCAGAATATAGGAAACTACATGAAAACATGAATAATTCAGTGAAAATGACTGTAAACAGATGAGAACTTGTTTAGAACAGCTGAAAGAGAATCTCCAAGTCAGTTCTTAGTGTAGAAAAGGTAGGTAAGATAAGGGAAATCCTTAATTCCAGTTAAGATCACATGAAACACTGTATGAATCCTATATTCTTTACTTAAAGGAGACTCGAGTGGTAAATGTGTGTTATACAAGGCAGAATACCATTAAAATAGAGAAAGAAACACGTTCGGCAGCTTTGCAAAGCCTTACACTTCACTGAAATGTAGTACTACACTCTATAACAAAGTTGAGAGACAATGTTCAATAGCTGCCTCATTACTTAACAGTGTGTAGGAAGTTGTTTGAAAAAGTGGGCAAAGCTTATACTAGGGCCAGAAGGCAGAATATAGGAAACTAGGAAAGCCTTACACTTCACTGAAATGTAGTACTACACTCTATAACACATTTTAGAGACAATGTTCCCGAGCTGCCTCAGTTCATAACAGTGTGTAGGAAGTTTTTTGATAAAGTGGGCAAAGCTTATACTTGGGCCAGAAGGCAGAATATAGGAAACTACATGAAAACATGAATAATTCAGTGAAAATGACTGTAAAGAGATGAGAACTTCTTTAGAACAGCTGAAAGAGAATCTCCAAGCCAGTTCTTAGTGTAGAAAGGGTAGCTAAGATCCAGGAAATCCTTAATTCCAGTAAAGATCACATGAAACACTGTATGAATCCTATATTCTTTACTTAAAGGAGACTAGAGTGGTAAATGTGTGTTATACAAGGCAGAATACTATTGAAATAGAGAAAGAAACACGTTTGGCAGCTTTGGAATGCCTTACACTTCACTGAAATGTAGTACTACACTCTATAACACAGTTATGAGACAATGTTCCCTAGCTCCCTCAGTTCATAACAGTGTGTAGGAAGTTGTTTGATAAAGTGGGGAAAGCTTATACTTGGACCAGAAGGCAGAATATAGGAAACTACATGAAAACATGAATAATTCAGTGAAAATGACTGTAAACAGATGAGAACTTGTTTAGAACAGCTGAAAGAGAATCTCCAAGTCAGTTCTTAGTGTAGAAAAGGTAGCTAAGATAAGGGAAACCCTTAATTCCAGTTAAGATCACATGAAACACTGTGTGCATCCTATATTCTTTACGTAAAGGAGACTAGAGTGGTAAATGTGTGTTGTACAACGCAGAATACCATTGAAATAGAGAAAGAAACACGTTCGGCAGCTTTGGAAAGCCTTACACTTCACTGAAATGTAGTACTACACTCTATAACACAGTAGAGAGACAATGTTCCCGAGCTGCCTCAGTTCATAACAGTGTGTAGGAAGTTGTTTGATAAAGTGGGCAAAGCTTATACTTGAAGCAGAAGGCAGAATATAGGAAACTACATGAAAACATGAATAATTCAGTGAAAATGACTGTAAACAGATGAGAACTTGTTTTAGAACAGCTGAAAGAGATCCTCCAAGTCAGTTCTTAGTGTAGAAAAGGTAGCTAAATCCGGAAAATCCTTAATTCCAGTTAAGATCACATGAAACACTGTATGAATCCTATATTCTTTACTTAAAGGAGACTACAGTGGTAAATGTGTGTTATACAAGGCAGAATACCATTAAAATAGAGAAAGAAACACGTTCGGCAGCTTTGCAAAGCCTTACACTTCACTGAAATGTAGTACTACACTCTATAACACAGTTGAGAGACAATGTTCAATAGCTGCCTCAGTACTTAACAGTGTGTAGGAAGTTGTTTGATAAAGTGTGCAAAGCTTATACTTGGACCAGAAGGCAGAATATAGGAAACTACATGAAAACATGAATAATTCAGTGAAAATGACTGTAAACAGATGAGAACTTGTTTAGAACAGCTGAAAGAGAATCTCCAAGTCAGTTCTTAGTGTAGAAAAGGTAGCTAAGATAAGGAAAATCCTTAATTCCAGTTAAGATCACATGAAACACGGTATGAATCCTATATTCTTTACTTAAAGGAGACTCGAGTGGTAAATGTGTGTTATACAAGGCAGAATACCATTGAAATAGAGAAAGAAACACGTTCGGCAGCTTTGGAAAGCCTTAAACTTCACTGAAATGTAGTACTACACTCTATAACACAGTTGAGAGACAATGTTCCCGAGCTGCCTCAGTTCATAACAGTGTGTAGGAAGTTGTTTGATAAAGTGGGCAAAGCTTATACTTGGGCCAGAAGGCAGAATATAGGAAACTACATGAAAACATGAATAATTCAGTGAAAATGACTGTAAACAGATGAGAACTTGTTTAGAACAGCTGAAAGAGAATCTCCAAGTCAGTTCTTAGTGTAGAAAATGTAGCTAAGATAATGGAAATCCTTAATTCCAGTTAAGATCACATGAAACACTTTATGAATCCTATATTCTTTACTTAAAGGAGACTAGAGTGGTAAATGTGTGTTATACAAGGCAGAATACCATTGAAATAGAGAAAGAAACACGTTCGGCAGCTTTGGAAAGCCTTACACTTCACTGAAATGTAGTACTACACTCTATAACAAAGTTGAGAGACAATGTTCAATAGCTGCCTCATTACTTAACAGTGTGTAGGAAGTTGTTTGATAAAGTGGGCAAAGCTTATACTAGGGCCAGAAGGCAGAATATAGGAAACTAGGAAAGCCTTACACTTCACTGAAATGTAGTACTACACTCTATAACACATTTTAGAGACAATGTTTCCGAGCTGCCTCAGTTCATAACAATGTGTAGGAAGTTGTTTGATAAAATGGGCAAAGCTTATACTTGGGCCAGAAGGCAGAATATAGGAAACTACATGAAAACATGAATAATTCAGTGAAAATGACTGTAAACAGATGAGAACTTCTTTAGAACAGCTGAAAGAGAATCTCCCAGTCAGTTCTTAGTGTAGAAAGGGTAGCTAAGATCCGGGAAATGCTTAATTCCACTAAAGATCACATGAAACACTGTATGAATCCTATATTCTTTACTTAAAGGAGACTAGAGTGGTAAATGTGTGTTATACAAGGCAGAATACTATTGAAATAGAGAAAGAAACACGTTTGGCAGCTTTGGAATGCCTTACACTTCACTGAAATGTAGTACTACACTCTATAACACAGTTATGAGACAATGTTCCCTAGCTCCCTCAGTTCATAACAGTGTGTAGGAAGTTGTTTGATAAAGTGGGGAAAGCTTATACTTGGACCAGAAGGCAGAATATAGGAAACTACATGAAAACATGAATAATTCAGTGAAAATGACTGTAAACAGATGAGAACATGTTTAGAACAGCTGAAAGAGATTCTCCAGGTCAGTTCTTAGTGTAGAAAAGGTAGCTAAGATCCGGGAAATACTTAATTCGAGTTAAGATTACATGAAACACTGTGTGAATCCTATATTCTTTACTTAAAGGCGACTAGAGTGGTAAATGTGTGTTATACAAGGCAGAATACCATTAAAATAGAGAAAGAAACACGTTCGGCAGCTTTGCAAAGCCTTACACTTCACTGAAATGTAGTACTACACTCTATAACACAGTTGAGAGACAATGTTCAATAGCTGCCTCAGTACGTAACAGTGTGTAGGAAGTTGTTTGATAAAGTGGGCAAAGCTTATACTAGGACCAGAAGGCAGAATATAGGAAACTACATGAAAACATGAATAATTCAGTGAAAATGACTGTAAACAGATGAGAACTTGTTTAGAACAGCTGAAAGAGAATTTCCAAGTCAGTTCTTAGTGTAGAAAATGTAGCTAAGATAATGGAAATCCTTAATTCCAGTTAAGATCACATGAAACACTTTATGAATCCTATATTATTTACTTAAAGGAGACTAGAATGGTAAATGTGTGTTATACAAGGCAGAATACCATTGAAATAGAGAAAGAAACACGTTCGGCAGCTTTGGAAAGCCTTACACTTCACTGAAATGTAGTACTGCACTCTATAACAAAGTTCAGAGACAATGTTCAATAGCTGCCTCATTACTTAACAGTGTGTAGGAAGTTGTTTGAAAAAGTGGGCAAAGCTTATACTAGGGCCAGAAGGCAGAATATAGGAAACTAGGAAAGCCTTACACTTCACTGAAATGTAGTACTACACTCTATAACACATTTTAGAGACAATGTTCCCGAGCTGCCTCAGTTCATAACAGTGTGTAGGAAGTTGTTTGATAAAGTGGGCAAAGCTTATACTTGTGCCAGAAGGCAGAATATAGGAAACTACATGAAAACATGAATAATTCAGTGAAAATGACTGTAAACAGATGAGAACTTCTTTAGAACAGCTGAAAGAGAATCTCCAAGTCAGTTCTTAGTGTAGAAAGGGTAGCTAAGATCCGGGAAATCCTTAATTCCAGTAAAGATCACATGAAACACTGTATGAATCCTATATTCTTTACTTAAAGGAGACTAGAGTGGTAAATGTGTGTTATACAAGGCAGAATACTATTGAAATAGAGAAAGAAACACGTTTGGCAGCTTTGGAATGCCTTACACTTCACTGAAATGTAGTACTACACTCTATAACACAGTTATGAGACAATGTTCCCTAGCTCCCTCAGTTCATAACAGTGTGTAGGAAGTTGTTTGATAAAGTGGGGAAAGCTTATACTTGGACCAGAAGGCAGAATATAGGAAACTACATGAAAACATGAATAATTCAGTGAAAATGACTGTAAACAGATGAGAACTTGTTTAGAACAGCTGAAAGAGAATCTCCAAGTCAGTTCTTAGTGTAGAAAAGGGAGCTAAGATAAGGGAAACCCTTAATTCCAGTTAAGATCACATGAAACACTGTGTGCATCCTATATTCTTTACGTAAAGGAGACTAGAGTGGTAAATGTGTGTTATACAACGCAGAATACCATTGAAATAGAGAAAGAAACACGTTCGGCAGCTTTGGAAAGCCTTACACTTCACTGAAATGTAGTACTACACTCTATAACACAGTAGAGAGACAATGTTCCCGAGCTGTCTCAGTTCATAACAGTGTGTAGGAAGTTGTTTGATAAAGTGGGCAAAGCTTATACTTGGGCCAGAAGGCAGAATATAGGAAACTACATGAAAACATGAATAATTCAGTGAAAATGACTGTAAACAGATGAGAACTTGTTTAGAACAGCTGAAAGAGAATCTCCAAGTCAGTTCTTAGTGTAGAAAATGTAGCTAAGATAATGGAAATCCTTAATTCCAGTTAAGATCACATGAAACACTTTATGAATCCTATATTCTTTACTTAAAGGAGTCTAGAGTGGTAAATGTGTGTTATACAAGGCAGAATACCATTGAAATAGAGAAAGAAACACGTTCGGCAGCTTTGGAAAGCCTTACACTTCACTGAAATGTAGTACTACACTCTATAACAAAGTTGAGAGACAATGTTCAATAGCTGCCTCATTACTTAACAGTGTGTAGGAAGTTGTTTGATAAAGTGGGCAAAGCTTATACTAGGGCCAGAAGGCAGAATATAGGAAACTAGGAAAGCCTTACACTTCACTGAAATGTAGTACTACACTCTATAACACATTTTAGAGACAATGTTCCCGAGCTGCCTCAGTTCATAACAATGTGTAGGAAGTTGTTTGATAAAATGGGCAAAGCTTATACTTGGGCCAGAAGGCAGAATATAGGAAACTACATGAAAACATGAATAATTCAGTGAAAATGACTGTAAACAGATGAGAACTTCTTTAGAACAGCTGAAAGAGAATCTCCAAGTCAGTTCTTAGTGTAGAAAGGGTAGCTAAGATCCGGGAAATCCTTAATTCCAGTAAAGATCACATGAAACACTGTATGAATCCTATATTCTTTACTTAAAGGAGACTAGAGTGGTAAATGTGTGTTATACAAGGCAGAATACTATTGAAATAGAGAAAGAAACACGTTTGGCAGCTTTGGAATGCCTTACACTTCACTGAAATGTAGTACTACACTCTATAACACAGTTATGAGACAATGTTCCCTAGCTCCCTCAGTTCATAACAGTGTGTAGGAAGTTGTTTGATAAAGTGGGGAAAGCTTATACTTGGACCAGAAGGCAGAATATAGGAAACTACATGAAAACATGAATAATTCAGTGAAAATGACTGTAAACAGATGAGAACATGTTTAGAACAGCTGAAAGAGATTCTCCAGGTCAGTTCTTAGTGTAGAAAAGGTAGCTAATATCCGGGAAATACTTAATTCGAGTTAAGATTACATGAAACACTGTGTGAATCCTATATTCTTTACTTAAAGGCGACTAGAGTGGTAAATGTGTGTTATACAAGGCAGAATACCATTAAAATAGAGAAAGAAACACGTTCGGCAGCTTTGCAAAGCCTTACACTTCACTGAAATGTAGTACTACACTCTATAACACAGTTGAGAGACAATGTTCAATAGCTGCCTCAGTATTTAACAGTGTGTAGGAAGTTGTTTGATAAAGTGGGCAAAGCTTATACTTGGACCAGAAGGCAGAATATAGGAAACTACATGAAAACATGAATAATTCAGTGAAAATGACTGTAAACAGATGAGAACTTGTTTAGAACAGCTGAAAGAGAATCTCCAAGTCAGTTCTTAGTGTAGAAAATGTAGCTAAGATAATGGAAATCCTTAATTCCAGTTAAGATCACATGAAACACTTTATGAATCCTATATTCTTTACTTAAAGGAGACTAGAATGGTAAATGTGTGTTATACAAGGCAGAATACCATTGAAATAGAGAAAGAAACACGTTCGGCAGCTTTGGAAAGCCTTACACTTCACTGAAATGTAGTACTACACTCTATAACAAAGTTGAGAGACAATGTTCAATAGCTGCCTCATTACTTAACAGTGTGTAGGAAGTTGTTTGAAAAAGTGGGCAAAGCTTATACTAGGGCCAGAAGGCAGATTATAGGAAACTAGGAAAGTCTTACACTTCACTGAAATGTAGTACTACACTCTATAACACATTTTAGAGACAATGTTCCCGAGCTGCCTCAGTTCATAACAGTGTGTAGGAAGTTGTTTGATAAAGTGGGCAAAGCTTATACTTGGGCCAGAAGGCAGAATATAGGAAACTACATGAAAACATGAATAATTCAGTGAAAATGACTGTAAACAGATGAGAACTTGTTTTAGAACAGCTGAAAGAGATCCTCCAAGTCAGTTCTTAGTGTAGAAAAGGTAGCTAAATCCGGAAAATCCTTAATTCCAGTTAAGATCACATGAAACACTGTATGAATCCTATATTATTTACTTAAAGGAGACTACAGTGGTAAATGTGTGTTATACAAGGCAGAATACCATTAAAATAGAGAAAGAAACACGTTCGGCAGCTTTGCAAAGCCTTACACTTCACTGAAATGTAGTACTACACTCTATAACACAGTTGAGAGACAATGTTCAATAGCTGCCTCAGTACTTAACAGTGTGTAGGAAGTTGTTTGATAAAGTGGGCAAAGCTTATACTTGGACCAGAAGGCAGAATATAGGAAACTACATGAAAACATGAATAATTCAGTGAAAATGACTGTAAACAGATGAGAACTTGTTTAGAACAGCTGAGAGAGAATCTCCAAGTCAGTTCTTAGTGTAGAAAAGGTAGCTAAGATAAGGAAAATCCTTAATTCCAGTTAAGATCACATGAAACACGGTATGAATCCTATATTCTTTACTTAAAGGAGACTCGAGTGGTAAATGTGTGTTATACAAGGCAGAATACCATTGAAATAGAGAAAGAAACATGTTCGGCAGCTTTGGAAAGCCTTACACTTCACTGAAATGTAATACTACACTCTATAACACAGTTGAGAGACAATGTTCCTGAGCTGCCTCAGTTCATAACAGTGTGTAGGAAGTTGTTTGATAAAGTGGGCAAAGCTTATACTTGGACCAGAAGGCAGAATATAGGAAACTACATGAAAACATGGATAATTCAGAGAAAATGACTGTAAACAGATGAGAACTTGTTTAAAACAGCTCAAAGAGATTCTCCAGTCAGTTCTTAGCGTAGTAAAGGTAGCTAAGATCCGGGAAATCCTTAATTCGAGTTAAGATCACATGAAACACTGTATGAATCCTATATTCTTTACTTGAAGGAGACTAGAGTGGTAAATGTGTGTTATACAAGGCAGAATACCACTGAAATAGAGAAAGAAACACGTTCGGCAGCTTAGGAAAGCCTTACACTTCACTGAAATGTAATACTACACTCTAAAACACAGTTGAGAGACATTGTTCCCGAGCTGCCTCAGTTCATAACAGTGTGTAGGAAGTTGTTTCATAAAGTGGGCAAAGCTTATACTTGGACCAGAAAGCAGAATATAGGAAACTACATGAAAACAAGGATAATTCAGAGAAAATGACTGTAAACAGATGAGAACTTGTTTAGAACAGCTCAAAGAGATTCTCCAGTCAGTTCTTAGGTACCTAAGGCAGAATACCAGCTCAAAGAGATTCTCCAGTCAGTTCTTAGGTAGCTAAGGCAGAATACCATTGAAATAGAGAAAGAAACACGTTCGGCAGCTTTGGAAAGCCTTACACTTCACTGAAATGTAGTACTACACTCTATAACACAGTTGAGAGTCAAGGTTCCCGAGCTGCCTCAGTTCATAACAGTGTGTAGGAAGTTGTTTGATAAAGTGGGCAAAGCTTATACTAGGACCAGAAGGCAGAATATAGGAAACTACATGAAAACATGGATAATTCAGAGAAAATGACTGTAAACAGATGAGAACTTGTTCAGAACAGCTGAAAGAGGTTCTCCAATCAGTTCTTAGTGTAGAAAAGGTAGCTAAGATCCGGGAAATCCTTAATTCAAGTTAAGATGACTTGAAACACAGTATGAATCCTATATTCTTTACTTAAAGGAGACTGGAGTGGTAAATGTGTGTTTTACAAGGCAGAATACCATTGAAATAGAGAAAGAAACACGTTCGGCAGCTTTGGAAAGCCTTACACTTCACTGAAATATAGTACTACACTCTGTAACACAGTAGAGAGACAATGTTCCCGAGCTACCTCAGTTCATAACAGTGTGTAGGAAGTTGTTTGATAAAGTGGGCAAAGCTTATACTTGGACCAGAAGGCAGAATATAGGAAACTACATGAAAACATGGATAATTCAGAGAAAATGACTGGAAACAGATGAGAACTTGTTTAGAACAGCTCAAAGAGATTCTCCAGTCAGTTCTTAGCGTAGTAAAAGTAGCTAAGATCCGGGAAATCATTAATTCTAGTTAAGATGACATGAAACACTCTATGAATCCTATATACTTTACTTAAAGGAGACTAGAGTGGTAAATGTGTGTTATACAAGGCAGAATACCGTTGAAATAGAGAAAGAAACACGTTAGGCAGCTTTGGAAAGCCTTACACTTCACTGAAACGTAGTACTACACTCTATAACACAGTTGAGAGACAATGTTCCCGAGTTGCCTCAGTTCATAACAGTGTGTAGGAAGTTGTTTGATAAAGTGGGCAAAGCTTATACTTGGACCAGAAGGCAGAATATAGGAAACTACATGAAAACATGGATAATTCAGAGAAAATGACTATAAACAGATGAGAACTTGTTTAGAACAGCTCAAAGAGATTCTCCAAGTCAGTTCTTAGCGTAGTAAAGGTAGCTAAGATCCGGGAAATCATTAATTCGAGTTAAGATCACATGAAACACTGTATGAATCCTATATTCCTTACTTAAAGGAGACTAGAGTGGTAAATGGGTGTTATACAAGGCAGAATACCATCGAAATAGAGAAAGAAACATGTTCGGCAGCTTTGGAAAGCCTTACACTTCACTGAAATATAGTACTACACTCTGTAACACAGTTGAGAGACAATGTTCCCGAGCTGACTCAGTTCATAACAGTGTGTAGGAAGTTGTTTGATAAAGTGGGCAAAGCTTATACTTGGACCAGAAGGCAGAATATAGGAAACTACATGAAAACATGGATAATTCAGAGAAAATGACTGTAAACAGATGAGAACTTGTTTAGAACAGCTCAAAGAGATTCTCCAGTCAGTTCTTAGCGTAGTAAAGGTAGCTAAGATCCGGGAAATCCTTAATTCGAGTTAAGATCACATGAAACACTGTATGAATCCTATATTCTTTACTTGAAGGAGACTAGAGTGGTAAATGTGTGTTATACAAGGCAGAATACCACTGAAATAGAGAAAGAAACACGTTCGGCAGCTTTGGAAAGCCTTACACTTCACTGAAATGTAATACTACACTCTATAACACAGTTGAGAGACAATGTTCCCGAGCTGCCTCAGTTCATAACAGTGTGTAGGAAGTTGTTTGATAAAGTGGGCAAAGCTTATACTTGGACCAGAAGGCAGAATATAGGAAACTACATGAAAACATGGATAATTCAGAGAAAATGACTGTAAACAGATGAGAACTTGTTTAAAACAGCTCAAAGAGATTCTCCAGTCAGTTCTTAGCGTAGTAAAGGTAGCTAAGATCCGGGAAATCCTTAATTCGAGTTAAGATCACATGAAACACTGTATGAATCCTATATTCTTTACTTGAAGGAGACTAGAGTGGTAAATGTGTGTTATACAAGGCAGAATACCACTGAAATAGAGAAAGAAACACGTTCGGCAGCTTAGGAAAGCCTTACACTTCACTGAAATGTAATACTACACTCTATAACACAGTTGAGAGACAATGTTCCCGAGCTGCCTCAGTTCATAACAGTGTGTAGGAAGTTGTTTCATAAAGTGGGCAAAGCTTATACTTGGACCAGAAGGCAGAATATAGGAAACTACATGAAAACAAGGATAATTCAGAGAAAATGACTGTAAACAGATGAGAACTTGTTTAGAACAGCTCAAAGAGATTCTCCAGTCAGTTCTTAGGTACCTAAGGCAGAATACCAGCTCAAAGAGATTCTCCAGTCAGTTCTTAGGTAGCTAAGGCAGAATACCATTGAAATAGAGAAAGAAACACGTTCGGCAGCTTTGGAAAGCCTTACACTTCACTGAAATGTAGTACTACACTCTATAACACAGTTGAGAGACAAGGTTCCCGAGCTGCCTCAGTTCATAACAGTGTGTAGGAAGTTGTTTGATAAAGTGGGCAAAGCTTATACTAGGACCAGAAGGCAGAATATAGGAAACTACATGAAAACATGGATAATTCAGAGAAAATGACTGTAAACAGATGAGAACTTGTTCAGAACAGCTGAAAGAGGTTCTCCAATCAGTTCTTAGTGTAGAAAAGGTAGCTAAGATCCGGGAAATCCTTAATTCAAGTTAAGATGACTTGAAACACAGTATGAATCCTATATTCTTTACTTAAAGGAGACTGGAGTGGTAAATGTGTGTTTTACAAGGCAGAATACCATTGAAATAGAGAAAGAAACACGTTCGGCAGCTTTGGAAAGCCTTACACTTCACTGAAATATAGTACTACACTCTGTAACACAGTAGAGAGACAATGTTCCCGAGCTACCTCAGTTCATAACAGTGTGTAGGAAGTTGTTTGATAAAGTGGGCAAAGCTTATACTTGGACCAGAAGGCAGAATATAGGAAACTACATGAAAACATGGATAATTCAGAGAAAATGACTGGAAACAGATGAGAACTTGTTTAGAACAGCTCAAAGAGATTCTCCAGTCAGTTCTTAGCGTAGTAAAAGTAGCTAAGATCCGGGAAATCATTAATTCTAGTTAAGATGACATGAAACACTCTATGAATCCTATATTCTTTACTTAAAGGAGACTAGAGTGGTAAATGTGTGTTATACAAGGCAGAATACCGTTGAAATAGAGAAAGAAACAAGTTAGGCAGCTTTGGAAAGCCTTACACTTCACTGAAACGTAGTACTACACTCTATAACACAGTTGAGAGACAATGTTCCCGAGTTGCCTCAGTTCATAACAGTGTGTAGGAAGTTGTTTGATAAAGTGGGCAAAGCTTATACTTGGACCAGAAGGCAGAATATAGGAAACTACATGAAAACATGGATAATTCAGAGAAAATGACTGTAAACAGATGAGAACTTGTTTAGAACAGCTCAAAGAGATTCTCCAGTCAGTTCTTAGCGTAGTAAAGGTAGCTAAGATCCGGGAAATCCTTAATTCGAGTTAAGATCACATGAAACACTGTATGAATCCTATATTCTTTACTTGAAGGAGACTAGAGTGGTAAATGTGTGTTATACAAGGCAGAATACCACTGAAATAGAGAAAGAAACACGTTCGGCAGCTTTGGAAAGCCTTACACTTCACTGAAATGTAATACTACACTCTATAACACAGTTGAGAGACAATGTTCCCGAGCTGCCTCAGTTCATAACAGTGTGTAGGAAGTTGTTTGATAAAGTGGGCAAAGCTTATACTTGGACCAGAAGGCAGAATATAGGAAACTACATGAAAACATGGATAATTCAGAGAAAATGACTGTAAACAGATGAGAACTTGTTTAAAACAGCTCAAAGAGATTCTCCAGTCAGTTCTTAGCGTAGTAAAGGTAGCTAAGATCCGGGAAATCCTTAATTCGAGTTAAGATCACATGAAACACTGTATGAATCCTATATTCTTTACTTGAAGGAGACTAGAGTGGTAAAT
Source organism: Pipistrellus hanaki (assembly GCF_964339955.1). Taxonomy (NCBI): domain Eukaryota; kingdom Metazoa; phylum Chordata; class Mammalia; order Chiroptera; family Vespertilionidae; genus Pipistrellus; species Pipistrellus hanaki. Next base: position 2,622,970 of record NC_140511.1, read on the forward strand.
GTGTGTTATACAAGGCAGAATACCACTGAAATAGAGAAAGAAACACGTTCGGCAGCTTAGGAAAGCCTTACACTTCACTGAAATGTAATACTACACTCTATAACACAGTTGAGAGACAATGTTCCCGAGCTGCCTCAGTTCATAACAGTGTGTAGGAAGTTGTTTCATAAAGTGGGCAAAGCTTATACTTGGACCAGAAGGCAGAATATAGGAAACTACATGAAAACAAGGATAATTCAGAGAAAATGACTGTAAACAGATGAGAACTTGTTTAGAACAGCTCAAAGAGATTCTCCAGTCAGTTCTTAGGTACCTAAGGCAGAATACCAGCTCAAAGAGATTCTCCAGTCAGTTCTTAGGTAGCTACGGCAGAATACCATTGAAATAGAGAAAGAAACACGTTCGGCAGCTTTGGAAAGCCTTAAACTTCACTGAAATGTAGTACTACACTCTATAACACAGTTGAGAGACAAGGTTCCCGAGCTGCCTCAGTTCATAACAGTGTGTAGGAAGTTGTTTGATAAAGTGGGCAAAGCTTATACTAGGACCAGAAGGCAGAATATAGGAAACTACATGAAAACATGGATAATTCAGAGAAAATGACTGTAAACAGATGAGAACTTGTTCAGAACAGCTGAAAGAGGTTCTCCAATCAGTTCTTAGTGTAGAAAAGGTAGCTAAGATCCGGGAAATCCTTAATTCAAGTTAAGATGACTTGAAACACAGTATGAATCCTATATTCTTTACTTAAAGGAGACTGGAGTGGTAAATGTGTGTTTTACAAGGCAGAATACCATTGAAATAGAGAAAGAAACACGTTCGGCAGCTTTGGAAAGCCTTACACTTCACTGAAATATAGTACTACACTCTGTAACACAGTAGAGAGACAATGTTCCCGAGCTACCTCAGTTCATAACAGTGTGTAGGAAGTTGTTTGATAAAGTGGGCAAAGCTTATACTTGGACCAGAAGGCAGAATATAGGAAACTACATGAAAACATGGATAATTCAGAGAAAATGACTGGAAACAGATGAGAACTTGTTTAGAACAGCTCAAAGAGATTCTCCAGTCAGTTCTTAGCGTAGTAAAAGTAGCTAAGATCCGGGAAATCATTAATTCTAGTTAAGATGACATGAAACACTCTATGAATCCTATATTCTTTACTTAAAGGAGACTAGAGTGCTAAATGTGTGTTATACAAGGCAGAATACCGTTGAAATAGAGAAAGAAACACGTTAGGCAGCTTTGGAAAGCCTTACACTTCACTGAAACGTAGTACTACACTCTATAACACAGTTGAGAGACAATGTTCCCGAGTTGCCTCAGTTCATAACAGTGTGTAGGAAGTTGTTTGATAAAGTGGGCAAAGCTTATACTTGGACCAGAAGGCAGAATATAGGAAACTACATGAAAACATGGATAATTCAGAGAAAATGACTATAAACAGATGAGAACTTGTTTAGAACAGCTCAAAGAGATTCTCCAAGTCAGTTCTTAGCGTAGTAAAGGTAGCTAAGATCCGGGAAATCATTAATTCGAGTTAAGATCACATGAAACACTGTATGAATCCTATATTCCTTACTTAAAGGAGACTAGAGTGGTAAATGGGTGTTATACAAGGCAGAATACCATCGAAATAGAGAAAGAAACATGTTCGGCAGCTTTGGAAAGCCTTACACTTCACTGAAATATAGTACTACACTCTGTAACACAGTTGAGAGACAATGTTCCCGAGCTGACTCAGTTCATAACAGAGTGTAGGAAGTTGTTTGATAAAGTGGGCAAAGCTTATACTTGGACCAGAAGGCAGAATATAGGAAACTACATGAAAACATGGATAATTCAGAGAAAATGACTGTAAACAGATGAGAACTTGTTTAGAACAGCTCAAAGAGATTCTCCAGTCAGTTCTTAGCGTAGTAAAGGTAGCTAAGATCCGGGAAATCCTTAATTCGTGTTAAGATCACATGAAACACTGTATGAATCCTATATTCTTTACTTGAAGGAGACTAGAGTGGTAAATGTGTGTTATACAAGGCAGAATACCACTGAAATAGAGAAAGAAACACGTTCGGCAGCTTTGGAAAGCCTTACACTTCACTGAAATGTAATACTACACTCTATAACACAGTTGAGAGACAATGTTCCCGAGCTGCCTCAGTTCATAACAGTGTGTAGGAAGTTGTTTGATAAAGTGGGCAAAGCTTATACTTGGACCAGAAGGCAGAATATAGGAAACTACATGAAAACATGGATAATTCAGAGAAAATGACTGTAAACAGATGAGAACTTGTTCAGAACAGCTCAAAGAGATTCTCCAATCAGTTCTTAGTGTAGAAAAGGTAGCTAAGATCCAGGAAATCCTTAATTCAAGTTAAGATGACTTGAAACACTGTATGAATCCTATATTCTTTACTTAAAGGAGACTGGAGTGGTAAATGTGTGTTTTACAAGGCAGAATACCATTGAAATAGAGAAAGAAACACGTTCGGCAGCTTTGGAAAGCCTTACACTTCACTGAAATATAGTACTACACTCTGTAACACAGTAGAGAGACAATGTTCCCGAGCTGCCTCAGTTCATAACAGTGTGTAGGAAGTTGTTTGATAAAGTGGGCAAAGCTTATACTTGGACCAGAAGGCAGAATATAGGAAACTACATGAAAACATGGATAATTCAGAGAAAATGACTGGAAACAGATGAGAACTTGTTTAGAACAGCTCAAAGACATTCTCCAGTCAGTTCTTAGCGTAGTAAAAGTAGCTAAGATCCGGGAAATCATTAATTCTAGTTAAGATGACATGAAACACTCTATGAATCCTATATTCCTTACTTAAAGGAGACTAGAGTGGTAAATGTGTGTTATACAAGCCAGAATACCGTTGAAATAGAGAAAGAAACACGTTAGGCAGCTTTGGAAAGCCTTACACTTCACTGAAACGTAGTACTACACTCTATAACACAGTTGAGAGACAATGTTCCCGAGCTGCCTCAGTTCATAACAGTGTGTAGGAAGTTGTTTGATAAAGTGGGCAAAGCTTATACTTGGACCAGAAGGCAGAATATAGGAAACTACATGAAAACATGGATAATTCAGAGAAAATGACTGTAAACAGATGAGAACTTGTTTAAAACAGCTCAAAGAGATTCTCCAGTCAGTTCTTAGCGTAGTAAAGGTAGCTAAGATCCGGGAAATCCTTAATTCGAGTTAAGATCACATGAAACACTGTATGAATCCTATATTCTTTACTTGAAGGAGACTAGAGTGGTAAATGTGTGTTATACAAGGCAGAATACCACTGAAATAGAGAAAGAAACACGTTCGGCAGCTTAGGAAAGCCTTACACTTCACTGAAATGTAATACTACACTCTATAACACAGTTGAGAGACAATGTTCCCGAGCTGCCTCAGTTCATAACAGTGTGTAGGAAGTTGTTTCATAAAGTGGGCAAAGCTTATACTTGGACCAGAAGGCAGAATATAGGAAACTACATGAAAACAAGGATAATTCAGAGAAAATGACTGTAAACAGATGAGAACTTGTTTAGAACAGCTCAAAGAGATTCTCCAGTCAGTTCTTAGGTACCTAAGGCAGAATACCAGCTCAAAGAGATTCTCCAGTCAGTTCTTAGGTAGCTAAGGCAGAATACCATTGAAATAGAGAAAGAAACACGTTCGGCAGCTTTGGAAAGCCTTACACTTCACTGAAATGTAGTACTACACTCTATAACACAGTTGAGAGACAAGGTTCCCGAGCTGCCTCAGTTCATAACAGTGTGTAGGAAGTTGTTTGATAAAGTGGGCAAAGCTTATACTAGGACCAGAAGGCAGAATATAGGAAACTACATGAAAACATGGATAATTCAGAGAAAATGACTGTAAACAGATGAGAACTTGTTCAGAACAGCTGAAAGAGGTTCTCCAATCAGTTCTTAGTGTAGAAAAGGTAGCTAAGATCCGGGAAATCCTTAATTCAAGTTAAGATGACTTGAAACACAGTATGAATCCTATATTCTTTACTTAAAGGAGACTGGAGTGGTAAATGTGTGTTTTACAAGGCAGAATACCATTGAAATAGAGAAAGAAACACGTTCGGCAGCTTTGGAAAGCCTTACACTTCACTGAAATATAGTACTACACTCTGTAACACAGTAGAGAGACAATGTTCCCGAGCTACCTCAGTTCATAACAGTGTGTAGGAAGTTGTTTGATAAAGTGGGCAAAGCTTATACTTGGACCAGAAGGCAGAATATAGGAAACTACATGAAAACATGGATAATTCAGAGAAAATGACTGGAAACAGATGAGAACTTGTTTAGAACAGCTCAAAGAGATTCTCCAGTCAGTTCTTAGCGTAGTAAAAGTAGCTAAGATCCGGGAAATCATTAATTCTAGTTAAGATGACATGAAACACTCTATGAATCCTATATTCTTTACTTAAAGGAGACTAGAGTGCTAAATGTGTGTTATACAAGGCAGAATACCGTTGAAATAGAGAAAGAAACACGTTAGGCAGCTTTGGAAAGCCTTACACTTCACTGAAACGTAGTACTACACTCTATAACACAGTTGAGAGACAATGTTCCCGAGTTGCCTCAGTTCATAACAGTGTGTAGGAAGTTGTTTGATAAAGTGGGCAAAGCTTATACTTGGACCAGAAGGCAGAATATAGGAAACTACATGAAAACATGGATAATTCAGAGAAAATGACTATAAACAGATGAGAACTTGTTTAGAACAGCTCAAAGAGATTCTCCAAGTCAGTTCTTAGCGTAGTAAAGGTAGCTAAGATCCGGGAAATCATTAATTCGAGTTAAGATCACATGAAACACTGTATGAATCCTATATTCCTTACTTAAAGGAGACTAGAGTGGTAAATGGGTGTTATACAAGGCAGAATACCATCGAAATAGAGAAAGAAACATGTTCGGCAGCTTTGGAAAGCCTTACACTTCACTGAAATATAGTACTACACTCTGTAACACAGTTGAGAGACAATGTTCCCGAGCTGACTCAGTTCATAACAGAGTGTAGGAAGTTGTTTGATAAAGTGGGCAAAGCTTATACTTGGACCAGAAGGCAGAATATAGGAAACTACATGAAAACATGGATAATTCAGAGAAAATGACTGTAAACAGATGAGAACTTGTTTAGAACAGCTCAAAGAGATTCTCCAGTCAGTTCTTAGCGTAGTAAAGGTAGCTAAGATCCGGGAAATCCTTAATTCGAGTTAAGATCACATGAAACACTGTATGAATCCTATATTCTTTACTTGAAGGAGACTAGAGTGGTAAATGTGTGTTATACAAGGCAGAATACCACTGAAATAGAGAAAGAAACACGTTCGGCAGCTTTGGAAAGCCTTACACTTCACTGAAATGTAATACTACACTCTATAACACAGTTGAGAGACAATGTTCCCGAGCTGCCTCAGTTCATAACAGTGTGTAGGAAGTTGTTTGATAAAGTGGGCAAAGCTTATACTTGGACCAGAAGGCAGAATATAGGAAACTACATGAAAACATGGATAATTCAGAGAAAATGACTGTAAACAGATGAGAACTTGTTCAGAACAGCTCAAAGAGATTCTCCAATCAGTTCTTAGTGTAGAAAAGGTAGCTAAGATCCAGGAAATCCTTAATTCAAGTTAAGATGACTTGAAACACTGTATGAATCCTATATTCTTTACTTAAAGGAGACTGGAGTGGTAAATGTGTGTTTTACAAGGCAGAATACCATTGAAATAAAGAAAGAAACAAGTTCAGCAGCTTTGGAAAGCCTTACACTTCACTGAAATGTAGTACTACACTCTATAACACAGTTGAGAGACAATGTTCCCGAGCTGCCTCAGTTCATAACAGTGTGTAGGAAGTTGTTTGATAAAGTGGGCAAAGCTAATACTTGGACCAGAAGGCAGAATATAGGAAACTACATGAAAACATGGATAATTCAGAGAAAATGACTGGAAACAGATGAGAGATTGTTTAGAACAGCTGAAAGAGATTCTCCAAATCAGTTCTTAGCGTAGTAAAGGTAGCTAAGATCCGGGAAATCCTTAATTCGAGTTAAGATCACATGAAACACTGTATGAATCCTATATTCTTTACTTGAAGGAGACTAGAGTGGTAAATGTGTGTTATACAAGGCAGAATACCACTGAAATAGAGAAAGAAACACGTTCGGCAGCTTTGGAAAGCCTTACACTTCACTGAAATGTAATACTACACTCTATAACACAGTTGAGAGACAATGTTCCCGAGCTGCCTCAGTTCATAACAGTGTGCAGGAAGTTGTTTGATAAAGTGGGCAAAGCTTATACTTGGACCAGAAGGCAGAATATAGGAAACTACATGAAAACATGGATAATTCAGAGAAAATGACTTTAAACAGATGAGAACTTGTTTAGAACAGCTCAAAGAGATTCTCCAATCAGTTCTTAGTGTAGTAAAGGTAGCTAAGATCCAGGAAATCCTTAATTCGAGTTAAGATGACATGAAACACTGTATGAATCCTATATTCTTTACTTAAAGGAGAATAGAGTGGTAAATGTGTGTTATACAAGGCAGAATACCATTGAAATAGAGAAAGAAAGACATTCGACATCTTTGGAAAGCATTACACTTCACTGAAATGTAGTACTACACTCTATAACACAGTTGAGAGACAATGTTCCCGAGCTGCCTCACTTCATAACAGTGTGTAGGAAGTTGTTTGATAAAGTGGGCAAAGCTTATACTTGGACCAGAAGGCTGAATATAGGAAACTACATGAAAACATGGATAATTCAGAGAAAATGACTGTAAACAGATGAGAACTTGTTTAGAACAGCTCAAAGAGATTCTCCAAGTCAGTTCTTAGTGTAGAAAAGGTAGCTGAGATCCGGGAAATCCTTAATTCAAGTTAAGATCACATGAAACACTGTATGAAACCTATATTCTTTACTTAAAGGAGACTGGAGTGGTAAATGTGTGTTATACAAGGCAGAATACCACTGAAATAGAGAAAGAAACACGTTCGGCAGCTTTGGAAAGCCTTACACTTCACTGAAATGTAATACTACACTCTATAACACAGTTGAGAGACAATGTTCCCGAGCTGCCTCAATTCATAACAGTGTGTAGGAAGTTGTTTGATAAAGTGGGCAAAGCTTTTACTTGGACCAGAAGGCAGAATATAGGAAACTACATGAAAACATGGATAATTCAGAGAAAATGACTGTAAAAAGATGAGAACTTGTTTAGAACAGCTCAAAGAGATTCTCCAATCAGTTCTTAGTGTAGAAAAGGTAGCTAAGATCCGGGAAATCCTTAATTCGAGTTAAGATGACATGAAACACTGTATGAATCCTATATTCTTTACTTAAGGGAGAATAGAGTGGTAAATGTGTGTTATACAGGGCAGAATGCCATTGAAATAGAGAAAGAAACGCATTCGACATATTTGGAAAGCATTACACTTCACTGAAATGTAGTACTACACTCTATAACACAGTTGAGAGACAATGTTCCCGAGCTGCCTCACTTCGTAACAGTGTGTAGGAAGTTGTTTGATAAAGTGGGCAAAGCTTATACTTGGACCAGAAGGCTGAATATAGGAAACTACATGAAAACATGGATAATTCAGAGAAAATGACTGTAAACAGATGAGAACTTGTTTAGAACAGCTCAAAGAGATTCTCCAAGTCAGTTCTTAGTGTAGAAAAGGTAGCTGAGATCCGGGAAATCCTTAATTCAAGTTAAGATCACATGAAACACTGTATGAATCCTATATTCTTTACTTAAAGGAGACTGGAGTGGTAAATGTGTGTTATACAAGGCAGAATACCACTGAAATAGAGAAAGAAACACGTTCGGCAGCTTTGGAAAGCCTTACACTTCACTGAAATGTAATACTACACTCTATAACACAGTTGAGAGACAATGTTCCCGAGCTGCCTCAATTCATAACAGTGTGTAGGAAGTTGTTTGATAAAGTGGGCAAAGCTTTTACTTGGACCAGAAGGCAGAATATAGGAAACTACATGAAAACATGGATAATTCAGAGAAAATGACTGTAAAAAGATGAGAACTTGTTTAGAACAGCTCAAAGAGATTCTCCAATCAGTTCTTAGTGTAGTAAAGGTAGCTAAGATCCGGGAAATCCTTAATTCGAGTTAAGATGACATGAAACACTGTATGAATCCTATATTCTTTACTTAAGGGAGAATAGAGTGGTAAATGTGTGTTATACAGGGCAGAATGCCATTGAAATAGAGAAAGAAACGCATTCGACATATTTGGAAAGCATTACACTTCACTAAAATGTAGTACTACACTCTATAACACAGTTGAGAGACAATGTTCCCGAGCTGCCTCAGTTCATAACAGTGTGTAGGAAGTTGTTTGATAAAGTGGGCAAAGCTTATACTTGGACCAGAAGGCAGAATATAGGAAACTACATGAAAACTTGGATAATTCAGAGAAAATGACTGGAAACAGATGAGAGATTGTTTAGAACAGCTGAAAGAGATTCTCCAAATCAGTTCTTAGTGTAGAAAATGTAGCTAAGATCCGGGAAAACCTTAATTCGAGTTAAGATGACATAAAACACTGTATGAATCCTATATTCTTTACTTAAAGGAGACTAGAGTGGTAAATGTGTGTTATACAAGGCAGAATACCATCGAAATAGAGAAAGAAACATGTTCGGCAGCTTTGGAAAGCATTACACTTCACTGAAATGTAGTACTACACTCTATAACACAGTTGAGAGACAATGTTCCCGAGCTGCCTCAGTTCATAACAGTGTGTAGGAAGTTGTTTGATAAAGTGGGCAAAGCTTATACTTGGACCAGAAGGCAGAATATAGGGAACTACATGAAAACATGGATAATTCAGAGAAAATGACTGTAAACAGATGAGAACTTGTTTAGAAAAGCTCAAAGAGATTCTCCAGTTAGTTCTTAGCGTAGTAAAGGTAGCTAAGATTCGGGAAATCCTTAATTCGAGTTAAGATCACATGAAACACTGTATGAATCCTATATTCTTTACTTGAAGGAGACTAGAGTGGTAAATGTGTGTTATACAAGGCAGAATACCATTGAAATAGAGAAAGAAACACGTTCGGCAGGTTTGGAAAGCCTTTCACTTCACTGAAATGTAGTACTAAACTCTATAACACAGTTGAGAGACAAGGTTCCCGAGCTGCCTCAGTTCATAACGGTGTGTAGGAAGTTGTTTGATAAAGTGGGCAAAGCTTATACTTGGACCAGAAGGCAGAATATAGGAAACTACATGAAAACATGAATAATTCAGTGAAAATGACTGTAAACAGATGAGAACTTGTTTAGAACAGCTGAAAGAGAATCTCCAAGTCAGTTCTTAGTGTAGAAAATGTAGCTAAGATAATGGAAATCCTTAATTCCAGTTAAGATCACATGAAACACTTTATGAATCCTATATTCTTTACTTAAAGGAGACTAGAATGGTAAATGTGTGTTATACAAGGCAGAATACCATTGAAATAGAGAAAGAAACACGTTCGGCAGCTTTGGAAAGCCTTACACTTCACTGAAATGTAGTACTACACTCTATAACAAAGTTGAGAGACAATGTTCAATAGCTGCCTCATTACTTAACAGTGTGTAGGAAGTTGTTTGAAAAAGTGGGCAAAGCTTATACTAGGGCCAGAAGGCAGATTATAGGAAACTAGGAAAGTCTTACACTTCACTGAAATGTAGTACTACACTCTATAACACATTTTAGAGACAATGTTCCCGAGCTGCCTCAGTTCATAACAGTGTGTAGGAAGTTGTTTGATAAAGTGGGCAAAGCTTATACTTGGGCCAGAAGGCAGAATATAGGAAACTACATGAAAACATGAATAATTCAGTGAAAATGACTGTAAACAGATGAGAACTTGTTTTAGAACAGCTGAAAGAGATCCTCCAAGTCAGTTCTTAGTGTAGAAAAGGTAGCTAAATCCGGAAAATCCTTAATTCCAGTTAAGATCACATGAAACACTGTATGAATCCTATATTCTTTACTTAAAGGAGACTACAGTGGTAAATGTGTGTTATACAAGGCAGAATACCATTAAAATAGAGAAAGAAACACGTTCGGCAGCTTTGCAAAGCCTTACACTTCACTGAAATGTAGTACTACACTCTATAACACAGTTGAGAGACAATGTTCAATAGCTGCCTCAGTACTTAACAGTGTGTAGGAAGTTGTTTGATAAAGTGGGCAAAGCTTATACTTGGACCAGAAGGCAGAATATAGGAAACTACATGAAAACATGAATAATTCAGTGAAAATGACTGTAAACAGATGAGAACTTGTTTAGAACAGCTGAGAGAGAATCTCCAAGTCAGTTCTTAGTGTAGAAAAGGTAGCTAAGATAAGGAAAATCCTTAATTCCAGTTAAGATCACATGAAACACGGTATGAATCCTATATTCTTTACTTAAAGGAGACTCGAGTGGTAAATGTGTGTTATACAAGGCAGAATACCATTGAAATAGAGAAAGAAACATGTTCGGCAGCTTTGGAAAGCCTTACACTTCACTGAAATGTAATACTACACTCTATAACACAGTTGAGAGACAATGTTCCTGAGCTGCCTCAGTTCATAACAGTGTGTAGGAAGTTGTTTGATAAAGTGGGCAAAGCTTATACTTGGACCAGAAGGCAGAATATAGGAAACTACATGAAAACATGGATAATTCAGAGAAAATGACTGTAAACAGATGAGAACTTGTTTAAAACAGCTCAAAGAGATTCTCCAGTCAGTTCTTAGCGTAGTAAAGGTAGCTAAGATCCGGGAAATCCTTAATTCGAGTTAAGATCACATGAAACACTGTATGAATCCTATATTCTTTACTTGAAGGAGACTAGAGTGGTAAATGTGTGTTATACAAGGCAGAATACCACTGAAATAGAGAAAGAAACACGTTCGGCAGCTTAGGAAAGCCTTACACTTCACTGAAATGTAATACTACACTCTAAAACACAGTTGAGAGACATTGTTCCCGAGCTGCCTCAGTTCATAACAGTGTGTAGGAAGTTGTTTCATAAAGTGGGCAAAGCTTATACTTGGACCAGAAAGCAGAATATAGGAAACTACATGAAAACAAGGATAATTCAGAGAAAATGACTGTAAACAGATGAGAACTTGTTTAGAACAGCTCAAAGAGATTCTCCAGTCAGTTCTTAGGTACCTAAGGCAGAATACCAGCTCAAAGAGATTCTCCAGTCAGTTCTTAGGTAGCTAAGGCAGAATACCATTGAAATAGAGAAAGAAACACGTTCGGCAGCTTTGGAAAGCCTTACACTTCACTGAAATGTAGTACTACACTCTATAACACAGTTGAGAGTCAAGGTTCCCGAGCTGCCTCAGTTCATAACAGTGTGTAGGAAGTTGTTTGATAAAGTGGGCAAAGCTTATACTAGGACCAGAAGGCAGAATATAGGAAACTACATGAAAACATGGATAATTCAGAGAAAATGACTGTAAACAGATGAGAACTTGTTCAGAACAGCTGAAAGAGGTTCTCCAATCAGTTCTTAGTGTAGAAAAGGTAGCTAAGATCCGGGAAATCCTTAATTCAAGTTAAGATGACTTGAAACACAGTATGAATCCTATATTCTTTACTTAAAGGAGACTGGAGTGGTAAATGTGTGTTTTACAAGGCAGAATACCATTGAAATAGAGAAAGAAACACGTTCGGCAGCTTTGGAAAGCCTTACACTTCACTGAAATATAGTACTACACTCTGTAACACAGTAGAGAGACAATGTTCCCGAGCTACCTCAGTTCATAACAGTGTGTAGGAAGTTGTTTGATAAAGTGGGCAAAGCTTATACTTGGACCAGAAGGCAGAATATAGGAAACTACATGAAAACATGGATAATTCAGAGAAAATGACTGGAAACAGATGAGAACTTGTTTAGAACAGCTCAAAGAGATTCTCCAGTCAGTTCTTAGCGTAGTAAAAGTAGCTAAGATCCGGGAAATCATTAATTCTAGTTAAGATGACATGAAACACTCTATGAATCCTATATACTTTACTTAAAGGAGACTAGAGTGGTAAATGTGTGTTATACAAGGCAGAATACCGTTGAAATAGAGAAAGAAACACGTTAGGCAGCTTTGGAAAGCCTTACACTTCACTGAAACGTAGTACTACACTCTATAACACAGTTGAGAGACAATGTTCCCGAGTTGCCTCAGTTCATAACAGTGTGTAGGAAGTTGTTTGATAAAGTGGGCAAAGCTTATACTTGGACCAGAAGGCAGAATATAGGAAACTACATGAAAACATGGATAATTCAGAGAAAATGACTATAAACAGATGAGAACTTGTTTAGAACAGCTCAAAGAGATTCTCCAAGTCAGTTCTTAGCGTAGTAAAGGTAGCTAAGATCCGGGAAATCATTAATTCGAGTTAAGATCACATGAAACACTGTATGAATCCTATATTCCTTACTTAAAGGAGACTAGAGTGGTAAATGGGTGTTATACAAGGCAGAATACCATCGAAATAGAGAAAGAAACATGTTCGGCAGCTTTGGAAAGCCTTACACTTCACTGAAATATAGTACTACACTCTGTAACACAGTTGAGAGACAATGTTCCCGAGCTGACTCAGTTCATAACAGTGTGTAGGAAGTTGTTTGATAAAGTGGGCAAAGCTTATACTTGGATCAGAAGGCAGAATATAGGAAACTACATGAAAACATGGATAATTCAGAGAAAATGACTGTAAACAGATGAGAACTTGTTTAGAACAGCTCAAAGAGATTCTCCAGTCAGTTCTTAGCGTAGTAAAGGTAGCTAAGATCCGGGAAATCCTTAATTCGAGTTAAGATCACATGAAACACTGTATGAATCCTATATTCTTTACTTGAAGGAGACTAGAGTGGTAAATGTGTGTTATACAAGGCAGAATACCACTGAAATAGAGAAAGAAACACGTTCGGCAGCTTTGGAAAGCCTTACACTTCACTGAAATGTAATACTACACTCTATAACACAGTTGAGAGACAATGTTCCCGAGCTGCCTCAGTTCATAACAGTGTGTAGGAAGTTGTTTGATAAAGTGGGCAAAGCTTATACTTGGACCAGAAGGCAGAATATAGGAAACTACATGAAAACATGGATAATTCAGAGAAAATGACTGTAAACAGATGAGAACTTGTTTAAAACAGCTCAAAGAGATTCTCCAGTCAGTTCTTAGCGTAGTAAAGGTAGCTAAGATCCGGGAAATCATTAATTCTAGTTAAGATGACATGAAACACTCTATGAATCCTATATTCTTTACTTAAAGGAGACTAGAGTGCTAAATGTGTGTTATACAAGGCAGAATACCGTTGAAATAGAGAAAGAAACACGTTAGGCAGCTTTGGAAAGCCTTACACTTCACTGAAACGTAGTACTACACTCTATAACACAGTTGAGAGACAATGTTCCCGAGTTGCCTCAGTTCATAACAGTGTGTAGGAAGTTGTTTGATAAAGTGGGCAAAGCTTATACTTGGACCAGAAGGCAGAATATAGGAAACTACATGAAAACATGGATAATTCAGAGAAAATGACTATAAACAGATGAGAACTTGTTTAGAACAGCTCAAAGAGATTCTCCAAGTCAGTTCTTAGCGTAGTAAAGGTAGCTAAGATCCGGGAAATCATTAATTCGAGTTAAGATCACATGAAACACTGTATGAATCCTATATTCCTTACTTAAAGGAGACTAGAGTGGTAAATGGGTGTTATACAAGGCAGAATACCATCGAAATAGAGAAAGAAACATGTTCGGCAGCTTTGGAAAGCCTTACACTTCACTGAAATATAGTACTACACTCTGTAACACAGTTGAGAGACAATGTTCCCGAGCTGACTCAGTTCATAACAGAGTGTAGGAAGTTGTTTGATAAAGTGGGCAAAGCTTATACTTGGACCAGAAGGCAGAATATAGGAAACTACATGAAAACATGGATAATTCAGAGAAAATGACTGTAAACAGATGAGAACTTGTTTAGAACAGCTCAAAGAGATTCTCCAGTCAGTTCTTAGCGTAGTAAAGGTAGCTAAGATCCGGGAAATCCTTAATTCGAGTTAAGATCACATGAAACACTGTATGAATCCTATATTCTTTACTTGAAGGAGACTAGAGTGGTAAATGTGTGTTATACAAGGCAGAATACCACTGAAATAGAGAAAGAAACACGTTCGGCAGCTTTGGAAAGCCTTACACTTCACTGAAATGTAATACTACACTCTATAACACAGTTGAGAGACAATGTTCCCGAGCTGCCTCAGTTCATAACAGTGTGCAGGAAGTTGTTTGATAAAGTGGGCAAAGCTTATACTTGGACCAGAAGGCAGAATATAGGAAACTACATGAAAACATGGATAATTCAGAGAAAATGACTTTAAACAGATGAGAACTTGTTTAGAACAGCTCAAAGAGATTCTCCAATCAGTTCTTAGTGTAGTAAAGGTAGCTAAGATCCAGGAAATCCTTAATTCGAGTTAAGATGACATGAAACACTGTATGAATCCTATATTCTTTACTTAAAGGAGAATAGAGTGGTAAATGTGTGTTATACAAGGCAGAATACCATTGAAATAGAGAAAGAAAGACATTCGACATCTTTGGAAAGCATTACACTTCACTGAAATGTAGTACTACACTCTATAACACAGTTGAGAGACAATGTTCCCGAGCTGCCTCACTTCATAACAGTGTGTAGGAAGTTGTTTGATAAAGTGGGCAAAGCTTATACTTGGACCAGAAGGCTGAATATAGGAAACTACATGAAAACATGGATAATTCAGAGAAAATGACTGTAAACAGATGAGAACTTGTTTAGAACAGCTCAAAGAGATTCTCCAAGTCAGTTCTTAGTGTAGAAAAGGTAGCTGAGATCCGGGAAATCCTTAATTCAAGTTAAGATCACATGAAACACTGTATGAATCCTATATTCTTTACTTAAAGGAGACTGGAGTGGTAAATGTGTGTTATACAAGGCAGAATACCACTGAAATAGAGAAAGAAACACGTTCGGCAGCTTTGGAAAGCCTTACACTTCACTGAAATGTAATACTACACTCTATAACACAGTTGAGAGACAATGTTCCCGAGCTGCCTCAATTCATAACAGTGTGTAGGAAGTTGTTTGATAAAGTGGGCAAAGCTTTTACTTGGACCAGAAGGCAGAATATAGGAAACTACATGAAAACATGGATAATTCAGAGAAAATGACTGTAAAAAGATGAGAACTTGTTTAGAACAGCTCAAAGAGATTCTCCAATCAGTTCTTAGTGTAGAAAAGGTAGCTAAGATCCGGGAAATCCTTAATTCGAGTTAAGATGACATGAAACACTGTATGAATCCTATATTCTTTACTTAAGGGAGAATAGAGTGGTAAATGTGTGTTATACAGGGCAGAATGCCATTGAAATAGAGAAAGAAACGCATTCGACATATTTGGAAAGCATTACACTTCACTGAAATGTAGTACTACACTCTATAACACAGTTGAGAGACAATGTTCCCGAGCTGCCTCACTTCGTAACAGTGTGTAGGAAGTTGTTTGATAAAGTGGGCAAAGCTTATACTTGGACCAGAAGGCTGAATATAGGAAACTACATGAAAACATGGATAATTCAGAGAAAATGACTGTAAACAGATGAGAACTTGTTTAGAACAGCTCAAAGAGATTCTCCAAGTCAGTTCTTAGTGTAGAAAAGGTAGCTGAGATCCGGGAAATCCTTAATTCAAGTTAAGATCACATGAAACACTGTATGAATCCTATATTCTTTACTTAAAGGAGACTGGAGTGGTAAATGTGTGTTATACAAGGCAGAATACCACTGAAATAGAGAAAGAAACACGTTCGGCAGCTTTGGAAAGCCTTACACTTCACTGAAATGTAATACTACACTCTATAACACAGTTGAGAGACAATGTTCCCGAGCTGCCTCAATTCATAACAGTGTGTAGGAAGTTGTTTGATAAAGTGGGCAAAGCTTTTACTTGGACCAGAAGGCAGAATATAGGAAACTACATGAAAACATGGATAATTCAGAGAAAATGACTGTAAAAAGATGAGAACTTGTTTAGAACAGCTCAAAGAGATTCTCCAATCAGTTCTTAGTGTAGTAAAGGTAGCTAAGATCCGGGAAATCCTTAATTCGAGTTAAGATGACATGAAACACTGTATGAATCCTATATTCTTTACTTAAGGGAGAATAGAGTGGTAAATGTGTGTTATACAGGGCAGAATGCCATTGAAATAGAGAAAGAAACGCATTCGACATATTTGGAAAGCATTACACTTCACTAAAATGTAGTACTACACTCTATAACACAGTTGAGAGACAATGTTCCCGAGCTGCCTCAGTTCATAACAGTGTGTAGGAAGTTGTTTGATAAAGTGGGCAAAGCTTATACTTGGACCAGAAGGCAGAATATAGGAAACTACATGAAAACTTGGATAATTCAGAGAAAATGACTGGAAACAGATGAGAGATTGTTTAGAACAGCTGAAAGAGATTCTCCAAATCAGTTCTTAGTGTAGAAAATGTAGCTAAGATCCGGGAAAACCTTAATTCGAGTTAAGATGACATAAAACACTGTATGAATCCTATATTCTTTACTTAAAGGAGACTAGAGTGGTAAATGTGTGTTATACAAGGCAGAATACCATCGAAATAGAGAAAGAAACATGTTCGGCAGCTTTGGAAAGCATTACACTTCACTGAAATGTAGTACTACACTCTATAACACAGTTGAGAGACAATGTTCCCGAGCTGCCTCAGTTCATAACAGTGTGTAGGAAGTTGTTTGATAAAGTGGGCAAAGCTTATACTTGGACCAGAAGGCAGAATATAGGGAACTACATGAAAACATGGATAATTCAGAGAAAATGACTGTAAACAGATGAGAACTTGTTTAGAAAAGCTCAAAGAGATTCTCCAGTTAGTTCTTAGCGTAGTAAAGGTAGCTAAGATTCGGGAAATCCTTAATTCGAGTTAAGATCACATGAAACACTGTATGAATCCTATATTCTTTACTTGAAGGAGACTAGAGTGGTAAATGTGTGTTATACAAGGCAGAATACCATTGAAATAGAGAAAGAAACACGTTCGGCAGGTTTGGAAAGCCTTTCACTTCACTGAAATGTAGTACTACACTCTATAACACAGTTGAGAGACAAGGTTCCCGAGCTGCCTCAGTTCATAACGGTGTGTAGGAAGTTGTTTGATAAAGTGGGCAAAGCTTATACTTGGACCAGAAGGCAGAATATAGGAAACTACATGAAAACATGAATAATTCAGTGAAAATGACTGTAAACAGATGAGAACTTGTTTAGAACAGCTGAAAGAGAATCTCCAAGTCAGTTCTTAGTGTAGAAAATGTAGCTAAGATAATGGAAATCCTTAATTCCAGTTAAGATCACATGAAACACTTTATGAATCCTATATTCTTTACTTAAAGGAGACTAGAATGGTAAATGTGTGTTATACAAGGCAGAATACCATTGAAATAGAGAAAGAAACACGTTCGGCAGCTTTGGAAAGCCTTACACTTCACTGAAATGTAGTACTACACTCTATAACAAAGTTGAGAGACAATGTTCAATAGCTGCCTCATTACTTAACAGTGTGTAGGAAGTTGTTTGAAAAAGTGGGCAAAGCTTATACTAGGGCCAGAAGGCAGATTATAGGAAACTAGAAAAGTCTTACACTTCACTGAAATGTAGTACTACACTCTATAACACATTTTAGAGACAATGTTCCCGAGCTGCCTCAGTTCATAACAGTGTGTAGGAAGTTGTTTGATAAAGTGGGCAAAGCTTATACTTGGGCCAGAAGGCAGAATATAGGAAACTACATGAAAACATGAATAATTCAGTGAAAATGACTGTAAACAGATGAGAACTTGTTTTAGAACAGCTGAAAGAGATCCTCCAAGTCAGTTCTTAGTGTAGAAAAGGTAGCTAAATCCGGAAAATCCTTAATTCCAGTTAAGATCACATGAAACACTGTATGAATCCTATATTCTTTACTTAAAGGAGACTACAGTGGTAAATGTGTGTTATACAAGGCAGAATACCATTAAAATAGAGAAAGAAACACGTTCGGCAGCTTTGCAAAGCCTTACACTTCACTGAAATGTAGTACTACACTCTATAACACAGTTGAGAGACAATGTTCAATAGCTGCCTCAGTACTTAACAGTGTGTAGGAAGTTGTTTGATAAAGTGGGCAAAGCTTATACTTGGACCAGAAGGCAGAATATAGGAAACTACATGAAAACATGAATAATTCAGTGAAAATGACTGTAAACAGATGAGAACTTGTTTAGAACAGCTGAGAGAGAATCTCCAAGTCAGTTCTTAGTGTAGAAAAGGTAGCTAAGATAAGGAAAATCCTTAATTCCAGTTAAGATCACATGAAACACGGTATGAATCCTATATTCTTTACTTAAAGGAGACTCGAGTGGTAAATGTGTGTTATACAAGGCAGAATACCATTGAAATAGAGAAAGAAACATGTTCGGCAGCTTTGGAAAGCCTTACACTTCACTGAAATGTAATACTACACTCTATAACACAGTTGAGAGACAATGTTCCTGAGCTGCCTCAGTTCATAACAGTGTGTAGGAAGTTGTTTGATAAAGTGGGCAAAGCTTATACTTGGACCAGAAGGCAGAATATAGGAAACTACATGAAAACATGGATAATTCAGAGAAAATGACTGTAAACAGATGAGAACTTGTTTAAAACAGCTCAAAGAGATTCTCCAGTCAGTTCTTAGCGTAGTAAAGGTAGCTAAGATCCGGGAAATCCTTAATTCGAGTTAAGATCACATGAAACACTGTATGAATCCTATATTCTTTACTTGAAGGAGACTAGAGTGGTAAATGTGTGTTATACAAGGCAGAATACCACTGAAATAGAGAAAGAAACACGTTCGGCAGCTTAGGAAAGCCTTACACTTCACTGAAATGTAATACTACACTCTAAAACACAGTTGAGAGACATTGTTCCCGAGCTGCCTCAGTTCATAACAGTGTGTAGGAAGTTGTTTCATAAAGTGGGCAAAGCTTATACTTGGACCAGAAAGCAGAATATAGGAAACTACATGAAAACAAGGATAATTCAGAGAAAATGACTGTAAACAGATGAGAACTTGTTTAGAACAGCTCAAAGAGATTCTCCAGTCAGTTCTTAGGTACCTAAGGCAGAATACCAGCTCAAAGAGATTCTCCAGTCAGTTCTTAGGTAGCTAAGGCAGAATACCATTGAAATAGAGAAAGAAACACGTTCGGCAGCTTTGGAAAGCCTTACACTTCACTGAAATGTAGTACTACACTCTATAACACAGTTGAGAGTCAAGGTTCCCGAGCTGCCTCAGTTCATAACAGTGTGTAGGAAGTTGTTTGATAAAGTGGGCAAAGCTTATACTAGGACCAGAAGGCAGAATATAGGAAACTACATGAAAACATGGATAATTCAGAGAAAATGACTGTAAACAGATGAGAACTTGTTCAGAACAGCTGAAAGAGGTTCTCCAATCAGTTCTTAGTGTAGAAAAGGTAGCTAAGATCCGGGAAATCCTTAATTCAAGTTAAGATGACTTGAAACACAGTATGAATCCTATATTCTTTACTTAAAGGAGACTGGAGTGGTAAATGTGTGTTTTACAAGGCAGAATACCATTGAAATAGAGAAAGAAACACGTTCGGCAGCTTTGGAAAGCCTTACACTTCACTGAAATATAGTACTACACTCTGTAACACAGTAGAGAGACAATGTTCCCGAGCTACCTCAGTTCATAACAGTGTGTAGGAAGTTGTTTGATAAAGTGGGCAAAGCTTATACTTGGACCAGAAGGCAGAATATAGGAAACTACATGAAAACATGGATAATTCAGAGAAAATGACTGGAAACAGATGAGAACTTGTTTAGAACAGCTCAAAGAGATTCTCCAGTCAGTTCTTAGCGTAGTAAAAGTAGCTAAGATCCGGGAAATCATTAATTCTAGTTAAGATGACATGAAACACTCTATGAATCCTATATACTTTACTTAAAGGAGACTAGAGTGGTAAATGTGTGTTATACAAGGCAGAATACCGTTGAAATAGAGAAAGAAACACGTTAGGCAGCTTTGGAAAGCCTTACACTTCACTGAAACGTAGTACTACACTCTATAACACAGTTGAGAGACAATGTTCCCGAGTTGCCTCAGTTCATAACAGTGTGTAGGAAGTTGTTTGATAAAGTGGGCAAAGCTTATACTTGGACCAGAAGGCAGAATATAGGAAACTACATGAAAACATGGATAATTCAGAGAAAATGACTATAAACAGATGAGAACTTGTTTAGAACAGCTCAAAGAGATTCTCCAAGTCAGTTCTTAGCGTAGTAAAGGTAGCTAAGATCCGGGAAATCATTAATTCGAGTTAAGATCACATGAAACACTGTATGAATCCTATATTCCTTACTTAAAGGAGACTAGAGTGGTAAATGGGTGTTATACAAGGCAGAATACCATCGAAATAGAGAAAGAAACATGTTCGGCAGCTTTGGAAAGCCTTACACTTCACTGAAATATAGTACTACACTCTGTAACACAGTTGAGAGACAATGTTCCCGAGCTGACTCAGTTCATAACAGTGTGTAGGAAGTTGTTTGATAAAGTGGGCAAAGCTTATACTTGGACCAGAAGGCAGAATATAGGAAACTACATGAAAACATGGATAATTCAGAGAAAATGACTGTAAACAGATGAGAACTTGTTTAGAACAGCTCAAAGAGATTCTCCAGTCAGTTCTTAGCGTAGTAAAGGTAGCTAAGATCCGGGAAATCCTTAATTCGAGTTAAGATCACATGAAACACTGTATGAATCCTATATTCTTTACTTGAAGGAGACTAGAGTGGTAAATGTGTGTTATACAAGGCAGAATACCACTGAAATAGAGAAAGAAACACGTTCGGCAGCTTTGGAAAGCCTTACACTTCACTGAAATGTAATACTACACTCTATAACACAGTTGAGAGACAATGTTCCCGAGCTGCCTCAGTTCATAACAGTGTGTAGGAAGTTGTTTGATAAAGTGGGCAAAGCTTATACTTGGACCAGAAGGCAGAATATAGGAAACTACATGAAAACATGGATAATTCAGAGAAAATGACTGTAAACAGATGAGAACTTGTTTAAAACAGCTCAAAGAGATTCTCCAGTCAGTTCTTAGCGTAGTAAAGGTAGCTAAGATCCGGGAAATCCTTAATTCGAGTTAAGATCACATGAAACACTGTATGAATCCTATATTCTTTACTTGAAGGAGACTAGAGTGGTAAATGTGTGTTATACAAGGCAGAATACCACTGAAATAGAGAAAGAAACACGTTCGGCAGCTTAGGAAAGCCTTACACTTCACTGAAATGTAATACTACACTCTATAACACAGTTGAGAGACAATGTTCCCGAGCTGCCTCAGTTCATAACAGTGTGTAGGAAGTTGTTTCATAAAGTGGGCAAAGCTTATACTTGGACCAGAAGGCAGAATATAGGAAACTACATGAAAACAAGGATAATTCAGAGAAAATGACTGTAAACAGATGAGAACTTGTTTAGAACAGCTCAAAGAGATTCTCCAGTCAGTTCTTAGGTACCTAAGGCAGAATACCAGCTCAAAGAGATTCTCCAGTCAGTTCTTAGGTAGCTAAGGCAGAATACCATTGAAATAGAGAAAGAAACACGTTCGGCAGCTTTGGAAAGCCTTACACTTCACTGAAATGTAGTACTACACTCTATAACACAGTTGAGAGACAAGGTTCCCGAGCTGCCTCAGTTCATAACAGTGTGTAGGAAGTTGTTTGATAAAGTGGGCAAAGCTTATACTAGGACCAGAAGGCAGAATATAGGAAACTACATGAAAACATGGATAATTCAGAGAAAATGACTGTAAACAGATGAGAACTTGTTCAGAACAGCTGAAAGAGGTTCTCCAATCAGTTCTTAGTGTAGAAAAGGTAGCTAAGATCCGGGAAATCCTTAATTCAAGTTAAGATGACTTGAAACACAGTATGAATCCTATATTCTTTACTTAAAGGAGACTGGAGTGGTAAATGTGTGTTTTACAAGGCAGAATACCATTGAAATAGAGAAAGAAACACGTTCGGCAGCTTTGGAAAGCCTTACACTTCACTGAAATATAGTACTACACTCTGTAACACAGTAGAGAGACAATGTTCCCGAGCTACCTCAGTTCATAACAGTGTGTAGGAAGTTGTTTGATAAAGTGGGCAAAGCTTATACTTGGACCAGAAGGCAGAATATAGGAAACTACATGAAAACATGGATAATTCAGAGAAAATGACTGGAAACAGATGAGAACTTGTTTAGAACAGCTCAAAGAGATTCTCCAGTCAGTTCTTAGCGTAGTAAAAGTAGCTAAGATCCGGGAAATCATTAATTCTAGTTAAGATGACATGAAACACTCTATGAATCCTATATTCTTTACTTAAAGGAGACTAGAGTGGTAAATGTGTGTTATACAAGGCAGAATACCGTTGAAATAGAGAAAGAAACAAGTTAGGCAGCTTTGGAAAGCCTTACACTTCACTGAAACGTAGTACTACACTCTATAACACAGTTGAGAGACAATGTTCCCGAGTTGCCTCAGTTCATAACAGTGTGTAGGAAGTTGTTTGATAAAGTGGGCAAAGCTTATACTTGGACCAGAAGGCAGAATATAGGAAACTACATGAAAACATGGATAATTCAGAGAAAATGACTGTAAACAGATGAGAACTTGTTTAGAACAGCTCAAAGAGATTCTCCAGTCAGTTCTTAGCGTAGTAAAGGTAGCTAAGATCCGGGAAATCCTTAATTCGAGTTAAGATCACATGAAACACTGTATGAATCCTATATTCTTTACTTGAAGGAGACTAGAGTGGTAAATGTGTGTTATACAAGGCAGAATACCACTGAAATAGAGAAAGAAACACGTTCGGCAGCTTTGGAAAGCCTTACACTTCACTGAAATGTAATACTACACTCTATAACACAGTTGAGAGACAATGTTCCCGAGCTGCCTCAGTTCATAACAGTGTGTAGGAAGTTGTTTGATAAAGTGGGCAAAGCTTATACTTGGACCAGAAGGCAGAATATAGGAAACTACATGAAAACATGGATAATTCAGAGAAAATGACTGTAAACAGATGAGAACTTGTTTAAAACAGCTCAAAGAGATTCTCCAGTCAGTTCTTAGCGTAGTAAAGGTAGCTAAGATCCGGGAAATCCTTAATTCGAGTTAAGATCACATGAAACACTGTATGAATCCTATATTCTTTACTTGAAGGAGACTAGAGTGGTAAATGTGTGTTATACAAGGCAGAATACCACTGAAATAGAGAAAGAAACACGTTCGGCAGCTTAGGAAAGCCTTACACTTCACTGAAATGTAATACTACACTCTATAACACAGTTGAGAGACAATGTTCCCGAGCTGCCTCAGTTCATAACAGTGTGTAGGAAGTTGTTTCATAAAGTGGGCAAAGCTTATACTTGGACCAGAAGGCAGAATATAGGAAACTACATGAAAACAAGGATAATTCAGAGAAAATGACTGTAAACAGATGAGAACTTGTTTAGAACAGCTCAAAGAGATTCTCCAGTCAGTTCTTAGGTACCTAAGGCAGAATACCAGCTCAAAGAGATTCTCCAGTCAGTTCTTAGGTAGCTACGGCAGAATACCATTGAAATAGAGAAAGAAACACGTTCGGCAGCTTTGGAAAGCCTTACACTTCACTGAAATGTAGTACTACACTCTATAACACAGTTGAGAGACAAGGTTCCCGAGCTGCCTCAGTTCATAACAGTGTGTAGGAAGTTGTTTGATAAAGTGGGCAAAGCTTATACTAGGACCAGAAGGCAGAATATAGGAAACTACATGAAAACATGGATAATTCAGAGAAAATGACTGTAAACAGATGAGAACTTGTTCAGAACAGCTGAAAGAGGTTCTCCAATCAGTTCTTAGTGTAGAAAAGGTAGCTAAGATCCGGGAAATCCTTAATTCAAGTTAAGATGACTTGAAACACAGTATGAATCCTATATTCTTTACTTAAAGGAGACTGGAGTGGTAAATGTGTGTTTTACAAGGCAGAATACCATTGAAATAGAGAAAGAAACACGTTCGGCAGCTTTGGAAAGCCTTACACTTCACTGAAATATAGTACTACACTCTGTAACACAGTAGAGAGACAATGTTCCCGAGCTACCTCAGTTCATAACAGTGTGTAGGAAGTTGTTTGATAAAGTGGGCAAAGCTTATACTTGGACCAGAAGGCAGAATATAGGAAACTACATGAAAACATGGATAATTCAGAGAAAATGACTGGAAACAGATGAGAACTTGTTTAGAACAGCTCAAAGAGATTCTCCAGTCAGTTCTTAGCGTAGTAAAAGTAGCTAAGATCCGGGAAATCATTAATTCTAGTTAAGATGACATGAAACACTCTATGAATCCTATATTCTTTACTTAAAGGAGACTAGAGTGCTAAATGTGTGTTATACAAGGCAGAATACCGTTGAAATAGAGAAAGAAACACGTTAGGCAGCTTTGGAAAGCCTTACACTTCACTGAAACGTAGTACTACACTCTATAACACAGTTGAGAGACAATGTTCCCGAGTTGCCTCAGTTCATAACAGTGTGTAGGAAGTTGTTTGATAAAGTGGGCAAAGCTTATACTTGGACCAGAAGGCAGAATATAGGAAACTACATGAAAACATGGATAATTCAGAGAAAATGACTATAAACAGATGAGAACTTGTTTAGAACAGCTCAAAGAGATTCTCCAAGTCAGTTCTTAGCGTAGTAAAGGTAGCTAAGATCCGGGAAATCATTAATTCGAGTTAAGATCACATGAAACACTGTATGAATCCTATATTCCTTACTTAAAGGAGACTAGAGTGGTAAATGGGTGTTATACAAGGCAGAATACCATCGAAATAGAGAAAGAAACATGTTCGGCAGCTTTGGAAAGCCTTACACTTCACTGAAATATAGTACTACACTCTGTAACACAGTTGAGAGACAATGTTCCCGAGCTGACTCAGTTCATAACAGAGTGTAGGAAGTTGTTTGATAAAGTGGGCAAAGCTTATACTTGGACCAGAAGGCAGAATATAGGAAACTACATGAAAACATGGATAATTCAGAGAAAATGACTGTAAACAGATGAGAACTTGTTTAGAACAGCTCAAAGAGATTCTCCAGTCAGTTCTTAGCGTAGTAAAGGTAGCTAAGATCCGGGAAATCCTTAATTCGTGTTAAGATCACATGAAACACTGTATGAATCCTATATTCTTTACTTGAAGGAGACTAGAGTGGTAAATGTGTGTTATACAAGGCAGAATACCACTGAAATAGAGAAAGAAACACGTTCGGCAGCTTTGGAAAGCCTTACACTTCACTGAAATGTAATACTACACTCTATAACACAGTTGAGAGACAATGTTCCCGAGCTGCCTCAGTTCATAACAGTGTGTAGGAAGTTGTTTGATAAAGTGGGCAAAGCTTATACTTGGACCAGAAGGCAGAATATAGGAAACTACATGAAAACATGGATAATTCAGAGAAAATGACTGTAAACAGATGAGAACTTGTTCAGAACAGCTCAAAGAGATTCTCCAATCAGTTCTTAGTGTAGAAAAGGTAGCTAAGATCCAGGAAATCCTTAATTCAAGTTAAGATGACTTGAAACACTGTATGAATCCTATATTCTTTACTTAAAGGAGACTGGAGTGGTAAATGTGTGTTTTACAAGGCAGAATACCATTGAAATAGAGAAAGAAACACGTTCGGCAGCTTTGGAAAGCCTTACACTTCACTGAAATATAGTACTACACTCTGTAACACAGTAGAGAGACAATGTTCCCGAGCTGCCTCAGTTCATAACAGTGTGTAGGAAGTTGTTTGATAAAGTGGGCAAAGCTTATACTTGGACCAGAAGGCAGAATATAGGAAACTACATGAAAACATGGATAATTCAGAGAAAATGACTGGAAACAGATGAGAACTTGTTTAGAACAGCTCAAAGACATTCTCCAGTCAGTTCTTAGCGTAGTAAAGGTAGCTAAGATCCGGGAAATCCTTAATTCGAGTTAAGATCACATGAAACACTGTATGAATCCTATATTCTTTACTTGAAGGAGACTAGAGTGGTAAATGTGTGTTATACAAGGCAGAATACCACTGAAATAGAGAAAGAAACACGTTCGGCAGCTTAGGAAAGCCTTACACTTCACTGAAATGTAATACTACACTCTATAACACAGTTGAGAGACAATGTTCCCGAGCTGCCTCAGTTCATAACAGTGTGTAGGAAGTTGTTTCATAAAGTGGGCAAAGCTTATACTTGGACCAGAAGGCAGAATATAGGAAACTACATGAAAACAAGGATAATTCAGAGAAAATGACTGTAAACAGATGAGAACTTGTTTAGAACAGCTCAAAGAGATTCTCCAGTCAGTTCTTAGGTACCTAAGGCAGAATACCAGCTCAAAGAGATTCTCCAGTCAGTTCTTAGGTAGCTAAGGCAGAATACCATTGAAATAGAGAAAGAAACACGTTCGGCAGCTTTGGAAAGCCTTACACTTCACTGAAATGTAGTACTACACTCTATAACACAGTTGAGAGACAAGGTTCCCGAGCTGCCTCAGTTCATAACAGTGTGTAGGAAGTTGTTTGATAAAGTGGGCAAAGCTTATACTAGGACCAGAAGGCAGAATATAGGAAACTACATGAAAACATGGATAATTCAGAGAAAATGACTGTAAACAGATGAGAACTTGTTCAGAACAGCTGAAAGAGGTTCTCCAATCAGTTCTTAGTGTAGAAAAGGTAGCTAAGATCCGGGAAATCCTTAATTCAAGTTAAGATGACTTGAAACACAGTATGAATCCTATATTCTTTACTTAAAGGAGACTGGAGTGGTAAATGTGTGTTTTACAAGGCAGAATACCATTGAAATAGAGAAAGAAACACGTTCGGCAGCTTTGGAAAGCCTTACACTTCACTGAAATATAGTACTACACTCTGTAACACAGTAGAGAGACAATGTTCCCGAGCTACCTCAGTTCATAACAGTGTGTAGGAAGTTGTTTGATAAAGTGGGCAAAGCTTATACTTGGACCAGAAGGCAGAATATAGGAAACTACATGAAAACATGGATAATTCAGAGAAAATGACTGGAAACAGATGAGAACTTGTTTAGAACAGCTCAAAGAGATTCTCCAGTCAGTTCTTAGCGTAGTAAAAGTAGCTAAGATCCGGGAAATCATTAATTCTAGTTAAGATGACATGAAACACTCTATGAATCCTATATTCTTTACTTAAAGGAGACTAGAGTGCTAAATGTGTGTTATACAAGGCAGAATACCGTTGAAATAGAGAAAGAAACACGTTAGGCAGCTTTGGAAAGCCTTACACTTCACTGAAACGTAGTACTACACTCTATAACACAGTTGAGAGACAATGTTCCCGAGTTGCCTCAGTTCATAACAGTGTGTAGGAAGTTGTTTGATAAAGTGGGCAAAGCTTATACTTGGACCAGAAGGCAGAATATAGGAAACTACATGAAAACATGGATAATTCAGAGAAAATGACTATAAACAGATGAGAACTTGTTTAGAACAGCTCAAAGAGATTCTCCAAGTCAGTTCTTAGCGTAGTAAAGGTAGCTAAGATCCGGGAAATCATTAATTCGAGTTAAGATCACATGAAACACTGTATGAATCCTATATTCCTTACTTAAAGGAGACTAGAGTGGTAAATGGGTGTTATACAAGGCAGAATACCATCGAAATAGAGAAAGAAACATGTTCGGCAGCTTTGGAAAGCCTTACACTTCACTGAAATATAGTACTACACTCTGTAACACAGTTGAGAGACAATGTTCCCGAGCTGACTCAGTTCATAACAGAGTGTAGGAAGTTGTTTGATAAAGTGGGCAAAGCTTATACTTGGACCAGAAGGCAGAATATAGGAAACTACATGAAAACATGGATAATTCAGAGAAAATGACTGTAAACAGATGAGAACTTGTTTAGAACAGCTCAAAGAGATTCTCCAGTCAGTTCTTAGCGTAGTAAAGGTAGCTAAGATCCGGGAAATCCTTAATTCGAGTTAAGATCACATGAAACACTGTATGAATCCTATATTCTTTACTTGAAGGAGACTAGAGTGGTAAATGTGTGTTATACAAGGCAGAATACCACTGAAATAGAGAAAGAAACACGTTCGGCAGCTTTGGAAAGCCTTACACTTCACTGAAATGTAATACTACACTCTATAACACAGTTGAGAGACAATGTTCCCGAGCTGCCTCAGTTCATAACAGTGTGTAGGAAGTTGTTTGATAAAGTGGGCAAAGCTTATACTTGGACCAGAAGGCAGAATATAGGAAACTACATGAAAACATGGATAATTCAGAGAAAATGACTGTAAACAGATGAGAACTTGTTCAGAACAGCTCAAAGAGATTCTCCAATCAGTTCTTAGTGTAGAAAAGGTAGCTAAGATCCAGGAAATCCTTAATTCAAGTTAAGATGACTTGAAACACTGTATGAATCCTATATTCTTTACTTAAAGGAGACTGGAGTGGTAAATGTGTGTTTTACAAGGCAGAATACCATTGAAATAAAGAAAGAAACAAGTTCAGCAGCTTTGGAAAGCCTTACACTTCACTGAAATGTAGTACTACACTCTATAACACAGTTGAGAGACAATGTTCCCGAGCTGCCTCAGTTCATAACAGTGTGTAGGAAGTTGTTTGATAAAGTGGGCAAAGCTAATACTTGGACCAGAAGGCAGAATATAGGAAACTACATGAAAACATGGATAATTCAGAGAAAATGACTGGAAACAGATGAGAGATTGTTTAGAACAGCTGAAAGAGATTCTCCAAATCAGTTCTTAGCGTAGTAAAGGTAGCTAAGATCCGGGAAATCCTTAATTCGAGTTAAGATCACATGAAACACTGTATGAATCCTATATTCTTTACTTGAAGGAGACTAGAGTG
This sequence comes from Pipistrellus hanaki, assembly GCF_964339955.1. NCBI lineage: Eukaryota > Metazoa > Chordata > Mammalia > Chiroptera > Vespertilionidae > Pipistrellus > Pipistrellus hanaki. The sequence continues at coordinate 2,652,052 of NC_140511.1, forward strand.
GTAAATGTGTGTTATACAAGGCAGAATACCACTGAAATAGAGAAAGAAACACGTTCGGCAGCTTTGGAAAGCCTTACACTTCACTGAAATGTAATACTACACTCTATAACACAGTTGAGAGACAATGTTCCCGAGCTGCCTCAGTTCATAACAGTGTGCAGGAAGTTGTTTGATAAAGTGGGCAAAGCTTATACTTGGACCAGAAGGCAGAATATAGGAAACTACATGAAAACATGGATAATTCAGAGAAAATGACTTTAAACAGATGAGAACTTGTTTAGAACAGCTCAAAGAGATTCTCCAATCAGTTCTTAGTGTAGTAAAGGTAGCTAAGATCCAGGAAATCCTTAATTCGAGTTAAGATGACATGAAACACTGTATGAATCCTATATTCTTTACTTAAAGGAGAATAGAGTGGTAAATGTGTGTTATACAAGGCAGAATACCATTGAAATAGAGAAAGAAAGACATTCGACATCTTTGGAAAGCATTACACTTCACTGAAATGTAGTACTACACTCTATAACACAGTTGAGAGACAATGTTCCCGAGCTGCCTCACTTCATAACAGTGTGTAGGAAGTTGTTTGATAAAGTGGGCAAAGCTTATACTTGGACCAGAAGGCTGAATATAGGAAACTACATGAAAACATGGATAATTCAGAGAAAATGACTGTAAACAGATGAGAACTTGTTTAGAACAGCTCAAAGAGATTCTCCAAGTCAGTTCTTAGTGTAGAAAAGGTAGCTGAGATCCGGGAAATCCTTAATTCAAGTTAAGATCACATGAAACACTGTATGAATCCTATATTCTTTACTTAAAGGAGACTGGAGTGGTAAATGTGTGTTATACAAGGCAGAATACCACTGAAATAGAGAAAGAAACACGTTCGGCAGCTTTGGAAAGCCTTACACTTCACTGAAATGTAATACTACACTCTATAACACAGTTGAGAGACAATGTTCCCGAGCTGCCTCAATTCATAACAGTGTGTAGGAAGTTGTTTGATAAAGTGGGCAAAGCTTTTACTTGGACCAGAAGGCAGAATATAGGAAACTACATGAAAACATGGATAATTCAGAGAAAATGACTGTAAAAAGATGAGAACTTGTTTAGAACAGCTCAAAGAGATTCTCCAATCAGTTCTTAGTGTAGAAAAGGTAGCTAAGATCCGGGAAATCCTTAATTCGAGTTAAGATGACATGAAACACTGTATGAATCCTATATTCTTTACTTAAGGGAGAATAGAGTGGTAAATGTGTGTTATACAGGGCAGAATGCCATTGAAATAGAGAAAGAAACGCATTCGACATATTTGGAAAGCATTACACTTCACTGAAATGTAGTACTACACTCTATAACACAGTTGAGAGACAATGTTCCCGAGCTGCCTCACTTCGTAACAGTGTGTAGGAAGTTGTTTGATAAAGTGGGCAAAGCTTATACTTGGACCAGAAGGCTGAATATAGGAAACTACATGAAAACATGGATAATTCAGAGAAAATGACTGTAAACAGATGAGAACTTGTTTAGAACAGCTCAAAGAGATTCTCCAAGTCAGTTCTTAGTGTAGAAAAGGTAGCTGAGATCCGGGAAATCCTTAATTCAAGTTAAGATCACATGAAACACTGTATGAATCCTATATTCTTTACTTAAAGGAGACTGGAGTGGTAAATGTGTGTTATACAAGGCAGAATACCACTGAAATAGAGAAAGAAACACGTTCGGCAGCTTTGGAAAGCCTTACACTTCACTGAAATGTAATACTACACTCTATAACACAGTTGAGAGACAATGTTCCCGAGCTGCCTCAATTCATAACAGTGTGTAGGAAGTTGTTTGATAAAGTGGGCAAAGCTTTTACTTGGACCAGAAGGCAGAATATAGGAAACTACATGAAAACATGGATAATTCAGAGAAAATGACTGTAAAAAGATGAGAACTTGTTTAGAACAGCTCAAAGAGATTCTCCAATCAGTTCTTAGTGTAGTAAAGGTAGCTAAGATCCGGGAAATCCTTAATTCGAGTTAAGATGACATGAAACACTGTATGAATCCTATATTCTTTACTTAAGGGAGAATAGAGTGGTAAATGTGTGTTATACAGGGCAGAATGCCATTGAAATAGAGAAAGAAACGCATTCGACATATTTGGAAAGCATTACACTTCACTAAAATGTAGTACTACACTCTATAACACAGTTGAGAGACAATGTTCCCGAGCTGCCTCAGTTCATAACAGTGTGTAGGAAGTTGTTTGATAAAGTGGGCAAAGCTTATACTTGGACCAGAAGGCAGAATATAGGAAACTACATGAAAACTTGGATAATTCAGAGAAAATGACTGGAAACAGATGAGAGATTGTTTAGAACAGCTGAAAGAGATTCTCCAAATCAGTTCTTAGTGTAGAAAATGTAGCTAAGATCCGGGAAAACCTTAATTCGAGTTAAGATGACATAAAACACTGTATGAATCCTATATTCTTTACTTAAAGGAGACTAGAGTGGTAAATGTGTGTTATACAAGGCAGAATACCATCGAAATAGAGAAAGAAACATGTTCGGCAGCTTTGGAAAGCATTACACTTCACTGAAATGTAGTACTACACTCTATAACACAGTTGAGAGACAATGTTCCCGAGCTGCCTCAGTTCATAACAGTGTGTAGGAAGTTGTTTGATAAAGTGGGCAAAGCTTATACTTGGACCAGAAGGCAGAATATAGGGAACTACATGAAAACATGGATAATTCAGAGAAAATGACTGTAAACAGATGAGAACTTGTTTAGAAAAGCTCAAAGAGATTCTCCAGTTAGTTCTTAGCGTAGTAAAGGTAGCTAAGATTCGGGAAATCCTTAATTCGAGTTAAGATCACATGAAACACTGTATGAATCCTATATTCTTTACTTGAAGGAGACTAGAGTGGTAAATGTGTGTTATACAAGGCAGAATACCATTGAAATAGAGAAAGAAACACGTTCGGCAGGTTTGGAAAGCCTTTCACTTCACTGAAATGTAGTACTACACTCTATAACACAGTTGAGAGACAAGGTTCCCGAGCTGCCTCAGTTCATAACGGTGTGTAGGAAGTTGTTTGATAAAGTGGGCAAAGCTTATACTTGGACCAAAAGACAGAAAATAGGAAACTACATGAAAACATGCATAATTCAGAGAAAATGACTGTAAACAGATGAGAACTTGTTTAGAACAGCTCAAAGAGATTCTCCAAGTCAGTTCTTAGCGTAGTAAAGGTAGCTAAGATCCGGGAAATCATTAATTCGAGTTAAGATCACATGAAACACTGTATGAATCCTATATTCCTTACTTAAAGGAGACTAGAGTGGTAAATATGTGTTATACAAGGCAGAATACCATTGAAATAAAGAAAGAAACAAGTTCAGCAGCTTTGGAAAGCCTTACACTTCACTGAAATGTAATACTACACTCTATAACACAGTTGAGAGACAATGTTCCCGAGCTGCCTCAATTCATAACAGTGTGTAGGAAGTTGTTTGATAAAGTGGGCAAAGCTTTTACTTGGACCAGAAGGCAGAATATAGGAAACTACATGAAAACATGGATAATTCAGAGAAAATGACAGGAAACAGATGAGAACTTGTTTAGAACACTGAAAGAGATTCTCCAAATCAGTTCTTAGTGTACAAAAGGTAGCTAAGATCCGGGAAATCCTTAATTCAAGTTAAGATGACTTGAAACACTCTATGAATCCTATATTCTTTACTTAAAGGAGACTAGAGTCGTAAATGTGTGTTATACAAGGCAGAATACCATTGAAATAAAGAAAGAAACAAGTTCAGCAGCTTTGGAAAGCCTTACACTTCACTGAAATGTAGTACTACACTCTATAACACAGTTGAGAGACAATGTTCCCGAGCTGCCTCAGTTCATAACAGTGTGTAGGAAGTTGTTTGATAAAGTGGGCAAAGCTAATACTTGGACCAGAAGGCAGAATATAGGAAACTACATGAAAACATGGATAATTCAGAGAAAATGACTGGAAACAGATGAGAGATTGTTTAGAACAGCTGAAAGAGATTCTCCAAATCAGTTCTTAGCGTAGTAAAGGTAGCTAAGATCCGGGAAATCCTTAATTCGAGTTAAGATCACATGAAACACTGTATGAATCCTATATTCTTTACTTAAAGGAGACTAGAGTGGTAAATGTGTGTTATACAAGGCAGAATACCACTGAAATAGAGAAAGAAACACGTTCGGCAGCTTTGGAAAGCCTTACACTTCACTGAAATGTAATACTACACTCTATAACACAGTTGAGAGACAATGTTCCCGAGCTGCCTCAGTTCATAACAGTGTGCAGGAAGTTGTTTGATAAAGTGGGCAAAGCTTATACTTGGACCAGAAGGCAGAATATAGGAAACTACATGAAAACATGGATAATTCAGAGAAAATGACTTTAAACAGATGAGAACTTGTTTAGAACAGCTCAAAGAGATTCTCCAATCAGTTCTTAGTGTAGTAAAGGTAGCTAAGATCCAGGAAATCCTTAATTCGAGTTAAGATGACATGAAACACTGTATGAATCCTATATTCTTTACTTAAAGGAGAATAGAGTGGTAAATGTGTGTTATACAAGGCAGAATACCATTGAAATAGAGAAAGAAAGACATTCGACATCTTTGGAAAGCATTACACTTCACTGAAATGTAGTACTACACTCTATAACACAGTTGAGAGACAATGTTCCCGAGCTGCCTCACTTCATAACAGTGTGTAGGAAGTTGTTTGATAAAGTGGGCAAAGCTTATACTTGGACCAGAAGGCTGAATATAGGAAACTACATGAAAACATGGATAATTCAGAGAAAATGACTGTAAACAGATGAGAACTTGTTTAGAACAGCTCAAAGAGATTCTCCAAGTCAGTTCTTAGTGTAGAAAAGGTAGCTGAGATCCGGGAAATCCTTAATTCAAGTTAAGATCACATGAAACACTGTATGAATCCTATATTCTTTACTTAAAGGAGACTGGAGTGGTAAATGTGTGTTATACAAGGCAGAATACCACTGAAATAGAGAAAGAAACACGTTCGGCAGCTTTGGAAAGCCTTACACTTCACTGAAATGTAATACTACACTCTATAACACAGTTGAGAGACAATGTTCCCGAGCTGCCTCAATTCATAACAGTGTGTAGGAAGTTGTTTGATAAAGTGGGCAAAGCTTTTACTTGGACCAGAAGGCAGAATATAGGAAACTACATGAAAACATGGATAATTCAGAGAAAATGACTGTAAAAAGATGAGAACTTGTTTAGAACAGCTCAAAGAGATTCTCCAATCAGTTCTTAGTGTAGAAAAGGTAGCTAAGATCCGGGAAATCCTTAATTCGAGTTAAGATGACATGAAACACTGTATGAATCCTATATTCTTTACTTAAGGGAGAATAGAGTGGTAAATGTGTGTTATACAGGGCAGAATGCCATTGAAATAGAGAAAGAAACGCATTCGACATATTTGGAAAGCATTACACTTCACTGAAATGTAGTACTACACTCTATAACACAGTTGAGAGACAATGTTCCCGAGCTGCCTCACTTCGTAACAGTGTGTAGGAAGTTGTTTGATAAAGTGGGCAAAGCTTATACTTGGACCAGAAGGCTGAATATAGGAAACTACATGAAAACATGGATAATTCAGAGAAAATGACTGTAAACAGATGAGAACTTGTTTAGAACAGCTCAAAGAGATTCTCCAAGTCAGTTCTTAGTGTAGAAAAGGTAGCTGAGATCCGGGAAATCCTTAATTCAAGTTAAGATCACATGAAACACTGTATGAATCCTATATTCTTTACTTAAAGGAGACTGGAGTGGTAAATGTGTGTTATACAAGGCAGAATACCACTGAAATAGAGAAAGAAACACGTTCGGCAGCTTTGGAAAGCCTTACACTTCACTGAAATGTAATACTACACTCTATAACACAGTTGAGAGACAATGTTCCCGAGCTGCCTCAATTCATAACAGTGTGTAGGAAGTTGTTTGATAAAGTGGGCAAAGCTTTTACTTGGACCAGAAGGCAGAATATAGGAAACTACATGAAAACATGGATAATTCAGAGAAAATGACTGTAAAAAGATGAGAACTTGTTTAGAACAGCTCAAAGAGATTCTCCAATCAGTTCTTAGTGTAGTAAAGGTAGCTAAGATCCGGGAAATCCTTAATTCGAGTTAAGATGACATGAAACACTGTATGAATCCTATATTCTTTACTTAAGGGAGAATAGAGTGGTAAATGTGTGTTATACAGGGCAGAATGCCATTGAAATAGAGAAAGAAACGCATTCGACATATTTGGAAAGCATTACACTTCACTAAAATGTAGTACTACACTCTATAACACAGTTGAGAGACAATGTTCCCGAGCTGCCTCAGTTCATAACAGTGTGTAGGAAGTTGTTTGATAAAGTGGGCAAAGCTTATACTTGGACCAGAAGGCAGAATATAGGAAACTACATGAAAACTTGGATAATTCAGAGAAAATGACTGGAAACAGATGAGAGATTGTTTAGAACAGCTGAAAGAGATTCTCCAAATCAGTTCTTAGTGTAGAAAATGTAGCTAAGATCCGGGAAAACCTTAATTCGAGTTAAGATGACATAAAACACTGTATGAATCCTATATTCTTTACTTAAAGGAGACTAGAGTGGTAAATGTGTGTTATACAAGGCAGAATACCATCGAAATAGAGAAAGAAACATGTTCGGCAGCTTTGGAAAGCATTACACTTCACTGAAATGTAGTACTACACTCTATAACACAGTTGAGAGACAATGTTCCCGAGCTGCCTCAGTTCATAACAGTGTGTAGGAAGTTGTTTGATAAAGTGGGCAAAGCTTATACTTGGACCAGAAGGCAGAATATAGGGAACTACATGAAAACATGGATAATTCAGAGAAAATGACTGTAAACAGATGAGAACTTGTTTAGAAAAGCTCAAAGAGATTCTCCAGTTAGTTCTTAGCGTAGTAAAGGTAGCTAAGATTCGGGAAATCCTTAATTCGAGTTAAGATCACATGAAACACTGTATGAATCCTATATTCTTTACTTGAAGGAGACTAGAGTGGTAAATGTGTGTTATACAAGGCAGAATACCATTGAAATAGAGAAAGAAACACGTTCGGCAGGTTTGGAAAGCCTTTCACTTCACTGAAATGTAGTACTACACTCTATAACACAGTTGAGAGACAAGGTTCCCGAGCTGCCTCAGTTCATAACGGTGTGTAGGAAGTTGTTTGATAAAGTGGGCAAAGCTTATACTTGGACCAAAAGACAGAAAATAGGAAACTACATGAAAACATGCATAATTCAGAGAAAATGACTGTAAACAGATGAGAACTTGTTTAGAACAGCTCAAAGAGATTCTCCAAGTCAGTTCTTAGCGTAGTAAAGGTAGCTAAGATCCGGGAAATCATTAATTCGAGTTAAGATCACATGAAACACTGTATGAATCCTATATTCCTTACTTAAAGGAGACTAGAGTGGTAAATATGTGTTATACAAGGCAGAATACCATTGAAATAGAGAAAGAAACACGTTCGGCAGCTTTGGAAAGCCTTACACTTCACTGAAATGTAGTACTACACACTATAACACAGTTGAGAGACAATGTTCCCGAGCTGCCTCAGTTCATAACAGTGTGTAGGAAGTTGTTTGATAAAGTGGGCAAAGCTTATACTTGGACCAGAAGGCAGAATATAGGAAACTACATGAAAACATGGATAATTCAGAGAAAATGACAGGAAACAGATGAGAACTTGTTTAGAACACTGAAAGAGATTCTCCAAATCAGTTCTTAGTGTACAAAAGGTAGCTAAGATCCGGGAAATCCTTAATTCAAGTTAAGATGACTTGAAACACTCTATGAATCCTATATTCTTTACTTAAAGGAGACTAGAGTCGTAAATGTGTGTTATACAAGGCAGAATACCATTGAAATAAAGAAAGAAACAAGTTCAGCAGCTTTGGAAAGCCTTACACTTCACTGAAATCTAGTACTACACTCTATAACACAGTTGAGAGACAATGTTCCCGAGCTGCCTCAGTTCATAACAGTGTGTAGGAAGTTGTTTGATAAAGTGGGCAAAGCTAATACTTGGACCAGAAGGCAGAATATAGGAAACTACATGAAAACATGGATAATTCAGAGAAAATGACTGGAAACAAATGAGAGATTGTTTAGAACAGCTGAAAGAGATTCTCCAAATCAGTTCTTAGCGTAGTAAAGGTAGCTAAGATCCGGGAAATCCTTAATTCGAGTTAAGATCACATGAAACACTGTATGAATCCTATATTCTTTACTTGAAGGAGACTAGAGTGGTAAATGTGTGTTATACAAGGCAGAATACCACTGAAATAGAGAAAGAAACACGTTCGGCAGCTTTGGAAAGCCTTACACTTCACTGAAATGTAATACTACACTCTATAACACAGTTGAGAGACAATGTTCCCGAGCTGCCTCAGTTCATAACAGTGTGCAGGAAGTTGTTTGATAAAGTGGGCAAAGCTTATACTTGGACCAGAAGGCAGAATATAGGAAACTACATGAAAACATGGATAATTCAGAGAAAATGACTTTAAACAGATGAGAACTTGTTTAGAACAGCTCAAAGAGATTCTCCAATCAGTTCTTAGTGTAGTAAAGGTAGCTAAGATCCAGGAAATCCTTAATTCGAGTTAAGATGACATGAAACACTGTATGAATCCTATATTCTTTACTTAAAGGAGAATAGAGTGGTAAATGTGTGTTATACAAGGCAGAATACCATTGAAATAGAGAAAGAAAGACATTCGACATCTTTGGAAAGCATTACACTTCACTGAAATGTAGTACTACACTCTATAACACAGTTGAGAGACAATGTTCCCGAGCTGCCTCACTTCATAACAGTGTGTAGGAAGTTGTTTGATAAAGTGGGCAAAGCTTATACTTGGACCAGAAGGCTGAATATAGGAAACTACATGAAAACATGGATAATTCAGAGAAAATGACTGTAAACAGATGAGAACTTGTTTAGAACAGCTCAAAGAGATTCTCCAAGTCAGTTCTTAGTGTAGAAAAGGTAGCTGAGATCCGGGAAATCCTTAATTCAAGTTAAGATCACATGAAACACTGTATGAATCCTATATTCTTTACTTAAAGGAGACTGGAGTGGTAAATGTGTGTTATACAAGGCAGAATACCACTGAAATAGAGAAAGAAACACGTTCGGCAGCTTTGGAAAGCCTTACACTTCACTGAAATGTAATACTACACTCTATAACACAGTTGAGAGACAATGTTCCCGAGCTGCCTCAATTCATAACAGTGTGTAGGAAGTTGTTTGATAAAGTGGGCAAAGCTTTTACTTGGACCAGAAGGCAGAATATAGGAAACTACATGAAAACATGGATAATTCAGAGAAAATGACTGTAAAAAGATGAGAACTTGTTTAGAACAGCTCAAAGAGATTCTCCAATCAGTTCTTAGTGTAGAAAAGGTAGCTAAGATCCGGGAAATCCTTAATTCGAGTTAAGATGACATGAAACACTGTATGAATCCTATATTCTTTACTTAAGGGAGAATAGAGTGGTAAATGTGTGTTATACAGGGCAGAATGCCATTGAAATAGAGAAAGAAACGCATTCGACATATTTGGAAAGCATTACACTTCACTAAAATATAGTACTACACTCTATAACACAGTTGAGAGACAATGTTCCCGAGCTGCCTCAGTTCATAACAGTGTGTAGGAAGTTGTTTGATAAAGTGGGCAAAGCTTATACTTGGACCAGAAGGCAGAATATAGGAAACTACATGAAAACTTGTATAATTCAGAGAAAATGACTGGAAACAGATGAGAGATTGTTTAGAACAGCTGAAAGAGATTCTCCAAATCAGTTCTTAGTGTAGAAAATGTAGCTAAGATCCGGGAAATCCTTAATTCGAGTTAAGATGACATAAAACACTGTATGAATCCTATATTCTTTACTTAAAGGAGACTAGAGTGGTAAATGTGTGTTATACAAGGCAGAATACCATCGAAATAGAGAAAGAAACATGTTCGGCAGCTTTGGAAAGCATTACACTTCACTGAAATGTAGTACTACACTCTATAACACAGTTGAGAGACAATGTTCCCGAGCTGCCTCAGTTCATAACAGTGTGTAGGAAGTTGTTTGATAAAGTGGGCAAAGCTTATACTTGGACCAGAAGGCAGAATATAGGAAACTACATGAAAACATGGATAATTCAGAGAAAATGACAGGAAACAGATGAGAACTTGTTTAGAACACTGAAAGAGATTCTCCAAATCAGTTCTTAGTGTAGAAAAGGTAGCTAAGATCCGGGAAATCCTTAATTCAAGTTAAGATGACTTGAAACACTCTATGAATCCTATATTCTTTACTTAAAGGAGACTAGAGTCGTAAATGTGTGTTATACAAGGCAGAATACCATTGAAATAGAGAAAGAAACACGTTCAGCAGCTTTGGAAAGCCTTACACTTCACTGAAATGTAGTACTACACTCTATAACACAGTTGAGAGACAATGTTCCCGAGCTGCCTCAGTTCATAACAGTGTGTAGGAAGTTGTTTGATAAAGTGGGCAAAGCTTATACTTGGACCAGAAAACAGAATATAGGAAACTACATGAAAACATGGATAATTCAGAGAAAATGACTGGAAACAGATGAGAGATTGTTTAGAACAGCTGAAAGAGATTCTCCAAATCAGTTCTTAGTGTAGAAAAGGTAGCTAAGATCCGGGAAATCCTTAATTCGAGTTAAGATGACATAAAACACTGTATGAATCCTATATTCTTTACTTAAAGGTGACTAGAGTGGTAAATGTGTGTTATACAAGGCAGAATACCATCGAAATAGAGAAAGAAACATGTTCGGCAGCTTTGGAAAGCCTTACACTTCACTGAAATGTAATACTACACTCTATAACACAGTTGAGAGACAATGTTCCTGAGCTGCCTCAGTTCTTAACAGTGTGTAGGAAGTTGTTTGATAAAGTGGGCAAAGCTTATACTTAGACCAGAAGGCAGAATATAGGAAACTACATGAAAACATGGATAATTCAGAGAAAATTACTGTAAACAGATGAGAACTTGTTTAGAACAGCTCAAAGAGATTCTCCAGTCAGTTCTTAGTGTAGTAAAGGTAGCTAAGATCCGGGAAATCCTTAATTCGAGTTAAGATCACATGAAACACTGTATGAATCCTATATTCTTTACTTAAAGGAGACTAGAGTGGTAAATGTGTGTTATACAAGGCAGAATACCATCGAAATAGAGAAAGAAACATGTTCGGCAGCTTTGGAAAGCCTTACACTTCACTGAAATTTAATACTACACTCTATAACACAGTTGAGAGACAATGTTCCTGAGCTGCCTCAGTTCATAACAGTGTGTAGGAAGTTGTTTGATAAAGTGGGCAAAGCTTTTACTTGGACCAGAAGGCAGAATATAGGAAACTACATGAAAACAAGGATAATTCAGAGAAAATGACTGTAAACAGATGAGAACTTGTTTAGAACAGCTCAAAGAGATTCTCCAGTCAGTTCTTAGGTACCTAAGGCAGAATACCAGCTCAAAGAGATTCTCCAGTCAGTTCTTATGTAGCTAAGGCAGAATACCATTGAAATAGAGAAAGAAACACGTTCGGCAGCTTTGGAAAGCCTTACACTTCACTGAAATGTAATACTACACTCTATAACACAGTTGAGAGACAATGTTCCTGAGCTGCCTCAGTTCATAACAGTGTGTAGGAAGTTGTTTGATAAAGTGGGCAAAGCTTATACTTGGACCAGAAGGCAGAATATAGGAAACTACATGAAAACATGGATAATTCAGAGAAAATGACTGTAAACAGATGAGAACTTGCTTAGAAAAGCTCAAAGAGATTCTCCAGTTAGTTCTTAGCGTAGTAAAGGTAGCTAAGATTCGGGAAATCCTTAATTCGAGTTAAGATCACATGAAACACTGTATGAATCCTATATTCTTTACTTGAAGGAGACTAGAGTGGTAAATGTGTGTTATACAAGGCAGAATACCATTGAAATAGAGAAAGAAACACGTTCGGCAGCTTTGGAAAGCCTTACACTTCACTGAAATGTAGTACTACACTCTATAACACAGTTGAGAGACAATGTTCCTGAGCTGCCTCAGTTCATAACGGTGTGTATGAAGTTGTTTGATAAAGTGGGCAAAGCTTATACTTGGACCAGAAGGCAGAATATAGGAAACTACATGAAAACATGCATAATTCAGAGAAAATGACTGTAAACAGATGAGAACTTGTTTAGAACAGCTCAAAGAGATTCTCCATTCAGTTCTTATTGTAGTAAATGTAGCTAAGATCCGGGAAATCTTAATTCGAGTTAAGATCACATGAAACACTGTATGAATCCTATATTCTTTACTTAAAGGAGACTAGAGTGCTAAATGTGTGTTATACAAGGTAGAATACCATTGAAATAGAGAATTAAACACGTTTGGCAGCTTTGGAAAGCCTTACACTTCACTGAAATGTAGTACTACACTCTATAACACAGTTGAGAGACAATGTTCCCGAGCTGCCTCAGTTCATAACAGTGTGTAGGAAGTTGTTTGATAAAGTGGGCAAAGCTTATACTTGGACCAGAAAACAGAATATAGGAAACTACATGAAAACATGGATAATTCAGAGAAAATGACTGGAAACAGATGAGAGATTGTTTAGAACAGCTGAAAGAGATTCTCCAAATCAGTTCTTAGTGTAGAAAAGGTAGCTAAGATCCGGGAAATCCTTAATTCGAGTTAAGATGACATAAAACACTGTATGAATCCTATATTCTTTACTTAAAGGTGACTAGAGTGGTAAATGTGTGTTATACAAGGCAGAATACCATCGAAATAGAGAAAGAAACATGTTCGGCAGCTTTGGAAAGCCTTACACTTCACTGAAATGTAATACTACACTCTATAACACAGTTGAGAGACAATGTTCCTGAGCTGCCTCAGTTCATAACAGTGTGTAGGAAGTTGTTTGATAAAGTGGGCAAAGCTTATACTTAGACCAGAAGGCAGAATATAGGAAACTACATGAAAACATGGATAATTCAGAGAAAATTACTGTAAACAGATGAGAACTTGTTTAGAACAGCTCAAAGAGATTCTCCAGTCAGTTCTTAGTGTAGTAAAGGTAGCTAAGATCCGGGAAATCCTTAATTCGAGTTAAGATCACATGAAACACTGTATGAATCCTATATTCTTTACTTAAAGGAGACTAGAGTGGTAAATGTGTGTTATACAAGGCAGAATACCATCGAAATAGAGAAAGAAACATGTTCGGCAGCTTTGGAAAGCCTTACACTTCACTGAAATGTAGTACTACACACTATAACACAGTTGAGAGACAATGTTCCCGAGCTGCCTCAGTTCATAACAGTGTGTAGGAAGTTGTTTGATAAAGTGGGCAAAGCTTATACTAGGACCAGAAGGCAGAATATAGGAAACTACATGAAAACATGGATAATTCAGAGAAAATGACAGGAAACAGATGAGAACTTGTTTAGAACACTGAAAGAGATTCTCCAAATCAGTTCTTAGTGTACAAAAGGTAGCTAAGATCCGGGAAATCCTTAATTCAAGTTAAGATGACTTGAAACACTCTATGAATCCTATATTCTTTACTTAAAGGAGACTAGAGTCGTAAATGTGTGTTATACAAGGCAGAATACCATTGAAATAGAGAAAGAAACAAGTTCAGCAGCTTTGGAAAGCCTTACACTTCACTGAAATGTAGTACTACACTCTATAACACAGTTGAGAGACAATGTTCCCGAGCTGCCTCAGTTCATAACAGTGTGTAGGAAGTTGTTTGATAAAGTGGGCAAAGCTTATACTTGGACCAGAAGGCAGAATATAGGAAACTACATGAAAACATGGATAATTCAGAGAAAATGACTTTAAACAGATGAGAACTTGTTTAGAACAGCTCAAAGAGATTCTCCAATCAGTTCTTAGTGTAGTAAAGGTAGCTAAGATCCAGGAAATCCTTAATTCGAGTTAAGATGACATGAAACACTGTATGAATCCTATATTCTTTACTTAAAGGAGAATAGAGTGGTAAATGTGTGTTATACAAGGCAGAATACCATTGAAATAGAGAAAGAAAGACATTCGACATCTTTGGAAAGCATTACACTTCACTGAAATGTAGTACTACACTCTATAACACAGTTGAGAGACAATGTTCCCGAGCTGCCTCACTTCATAACAGTGTGTAGGAAGTTGTTTGATAAAGTGGGCAAAGCTTATACTTGGACCAGAAGGCTGAATATAGGAAACTACATGAAAACATGGATAATTCAGGGAAAATGACTGTAAACAGATGAGAACTTGTTTAGAACAGCTCAAAGAGATTCTCCAAGTCAGTTCTTAGTGTAGAAAAGGTAGCTGAGATCCGGGAAATCCTTAATTCAAGTTAAGATCACATGAAACACTGTATGAATCCTATATTCTTTACTTAAAGGAGACTGGAGTGGTAAATGTGTGTTATACAAGGCAGAATACCACTGAAATTGAGAAAGAAACACGTTCGGCAGCTTTGGAAAGCCTTACACTTCACTGAAATGTAATACTACACCCTATAACACAGTTGAGAGACAATGTTCCCGAGCTGCCTCAATTCATAACAGTGTGTAGGAAGTTGTTTGATAAAGTGGGCAAAGCTTTTACTTGGACCAGAAGGCAGAATATAGGAAACTACATGAAAACATGGATAATTCAGAGAAAATGACTGTAAAAAGATGAGAACTTGTTTAGAACAGCTCAAAGAGATTCTCCAATCAGTTCTTAGTGTAGTAAAGGTAGCTAAGATCGGGGAAATCCTTAATTCGAGTTAAGATGACATGAAACACTGTATGAATCCTATATTCTTTACTTAAGGGAGAATAGAGTGGTAAATGTGTGTTATACAGGGCAGAATGCCATTGAAATAGAGAAAGAAACGCATTCGACATATTTGGAAAGCATTACACTTCACTAAAATGTAGTACTACACTCTATAACACAGTTGAGAGACAATGTTCCCGAGCTGCCTCAGTTCATAACAGTGTGTAGGAAGTTGTTTGATAAAGTGGGCAAAGCTTATACTAGGACCAGAAGGCAGAATATAGGAAACTACATGAAAACATGGATAATTCAGAGAAAATGACAGGAAACAGATGAGAACTTGTTTAGAACACTGAAAGAGATTCTCCAAATCAGTTCTTAGTGTACAAAAGGTAGCTAAGATCCGGGAAATCCTTAATTCAAGTTAAGATGACTTGAAACACTCTATGAATCCTATATTCTTTACTTAAAGGAGACTAGAGTCGTAAATGTGTGTTATACAAGGCAGAATACCATTGAAATAGAGAAAGAAACAAGTTCAGCAGCTTTGGAAAGCCTTACACTTCACTGAAATGTAGTACTACACTCTATAACACAGTTGAGAGACAATGTTCCCGAGCTGCCTCAGTTCATAACAGTGTGTAGGAAGTTGTTTGATAAAGTGGGCAAAGCTTATACTTGGACCAGAAGGCAGAATATAGGAAACTACATGAAAACATGGATAATTCAGAGAAAATGACTTTAAACAGATGAGAACTTGTTTAGAACAGCTCAAAGAGATTCTCCAATCAGTTCTTAGTGTAGTAAAGGTAGCTAAGATCCAGGAAATCCTTAATTCGAGTTAAGATGACATGAAACACTGTATGAATCCTATATTCTTTACTTAAAGGAGAATAGAGTGGTAAATGTGTGTTATACAAGGCAGAATACCATTGAAATAGAGAAAGAAAGACATTCGACATCTTTGGAAAGCATTACACTTCACTGAAATGTAGTACTACACTCTATAACACAGTTGAGAGACAATGTTCCCGAGCTGCCTCACTTCATAACAGTGTGTAGGAAGTTGTTTGATAAAGTGGGCAAAGCTTATACTTGGACCAGAAGGCTGAATATAGGAAACTACATGAAAACATGGATAATTCAGGGAAAATGACTGTAAACAGATGAGAACTTGTTTAGAACAGCTCAAAGAGATTCTCCAAGTCAGTTCTTAGTGTAGAAAAGGTAGCTGAGATCCGGGAAATCCTTAATTCAAGTTAAGATCACATGAAACACTGTATGAATCCTATATTCTTTACTTAAAGGAGACTGGAGTGGTAAATGTGTGTTATACAAGGCAGAATACCACTGAAATTGAGAAAGAAACACGTTCGGCAGCTTTGGAAAGCCTTACACTTCACTGAAATGTAATACTACACCCTATAACACAGTTGAGAGACAATGTTCCCGAGCTGCCTCAATTCATAACAGTGTGTAGGAAGTTGTTTGATAAAGTGGGCAAAGCTTTTACTTGGACCAGAAGGCAGAATATAGGAAACTACATGAAAACATGGATAATTCAGAGAAAATGACTGTAAAAAGATGAGAACTTGTTTAGAACAGCTCAAAGAGATTCTCCAATCAGTTCTTAGTGTAGTAAAGGTAGCTAAGATCGGGGAAATCCTTAATTCGAGTTAAGATGACATGAAACACTGTATGAATCCTATATTCTTTACTTAAGGGAGAATAGAGTGGTAAATGTGTGTTATACAGGGCAGAATGCCATTGAAATAGAGAAAGAAACGCATTCGACATATTTGGAAAGCATTACACTTCACTAAAATGTAGTACTACACTCTATAACACAGTTGAGAGACAATGTTCCCGAGCTGCCTCAGTTCATAACAGTGTGTAGGAAGTTGTTTGATAAAGTGGGCAAAGCTTATACTTGGACCAGAAGGCAGAATATAGGAAACTACATGAAAACTTGGATAATTCAGAGAAAATGACTGGAAACAGATGAGAGATTGTTTAGAACAGCTGAAAGAGATTCTCCAAATCAGTTCTTAGTGTAGAAAATGTAGCTAAGATCCGGGAAATCCTTAATTCGAGTTAAGATGACATAAAACACTGTATGAATCCTATATTCTTTACTTAAAGGAGACTAGAGTGGTAAATGTGTGTTATACAAGGGAGAATACCATCGAAATAGAGAAAGAAACATGTTCGGCAGCTTTGGAAAGCATTACACTTCACTGAAATGTAGTACTACACTCTATAACACAGTTGAGAGACAATGTTCCCGAGCTGCCTCAGTTCATAACAGTGTGTAGGAAGTTGTTTGATAAAGTGGGCAAAGCTTATACTTGGACCAGAAGGCAGAATATAGGAAACTACATGAAAACATGGATAATTCAGAGAAAATGACTGTAAACAGATGAGAACTTGTTTAGAACAGCTCAAAGAGATTCTCCATTCAGTTCTTATTGTAGTAAATGTAGCTAAGATCCGGGAAATCTTAATTCGAGTTAAGATCACATGAAACACTGTATGAATCCTATATTCTTTACTTAAAGGAGACTAGAGTGCTAAATGTGTGTTATACAAGGTAGAATACCATTGAAATAGAGAATTAAACACGTTTGGCAGCTTTGGAAAGCCTTACACTTCACTGAAATGTAGTACTACACTCTATAACACAGTTGAGAGAAAATGTTCCCGAGCTGCCTCAGTTCATAACAGTGTGTAGGAAGTTGTTTGATAAAGTGGGCAAAGCTTATACTTGGACCAGAAGGCAGAATATAGGAAACTAAATGAAAACATGGATAATTCAGAGAAAATGACTGTAAACAGATGAGAACTTGTTTAGAACAGCTCAAAGAGATTCTCCAAGTCAGTTCTTAGCGTAGTAAAGGTAGCTAAGATCCGGGAAATCATTAATTCGAGTTAAGATCACATGAAACACTGTATGAATCCTATATTCCTTACTTAAAGGAGACTAGAGTGGTAAATATGTGTTATACAAGGCAGAATACCATTGAAATAGAGAAAGAAACACGTTCGGCAGCTTTGGAAAGCCTTACACTTCACTGAAATGTAGTACTACACACTATAACACAGTTGAGAGACAATGTTCCCGAGCTGCCTCAGTTCATAACAGTGTGTAGGAAGTTGTTTGATAAAGTGGGCAAAGCTTATACTTGGACCAGAAGGCAGAATATAGGAAACTACATGAAAACATGGATAATTCAGAGAAAATGACAGGAAACAGATGAGAACTTGTTTAGAACACTGAAAGAGATTCTCCAAATCAGTTCTTAGTGTACAAAAGGTAGCTAAGATCCGGGAAATCCTTAATTCAAGTTAAGATGACTTGAAACACTCTATGAATCCTATATTCTTTACTTAAAGGAGACTAGAGTCGTAAATGTGTGTTATACAAGGCAGAATACCATTGAAATAAAGAAAGAAACAAGTTCAGCAGCTTTGGAAAGCCTTACACTTCACTGAAATGTAGTACTACACTCTATAACACAGTTGAGAGACAATGTTCCCGAGCTGCCTCAGTTCATAACAGTGTGTAGGAAGTTGTTTGATAAAGTGGGCAAAGCTAATACTTGGACCAGAAGGCAGAATATAGGAAACTACATGAAAACATGGATAATTCAGAGAAAATGACTGGAAACAGATGAGAGATTGTTTAGAACAGCTGAAAGAGATTCTCCAAATCAGTTCTTAGCGTAGTAAAGGTAGCTAAGATCCGGGAAATCCTTAATTCGAGTTAAGATCACATGAAACACTGTATGAATCCTATATTCTTTACTTGAAGGAGACTAGAGTGGTAAATGTGTGTTATACAAGGCAGAATACCACTGAAATAGAGAAAGAAACACGTTCGGCAGCTTTGGAAAGCCTTACACTTCACTGAAATGTAATACTACACTCTATAACACAGTTGAGAGACAATGTTCCCGAGCTGCCTCAGTTCATAACAGTGTGCAGGAAGTTGTTTGATAAAGTGGGCAAAGCTTATACTTGGACCAGAAGGCAGAATATAGGAAACTACATGAAAACATGGATAATTCAGAGAAAATGACTTTAAACAGATGAGAACTTGTTTAGAACAGCTCAAAGAGATTCTCCAATCAGTTCTTAGTGTAGTAAAGGTAGCTAAGATCCAGGAAATCCTTAATTCGAGTTAAGATGACATGAAACACTGTATGAATCCTATATTCTTTACTTAAAGGAGAATAGAGTGGTAAATGTGTGTTATACAAGGCAGAATACCATTGAAATAGAGAATGAAAGACATTCGACATCTTTGGAAAGCATTACACTTCACTGAAATGTAGTACTACACTCTATAACACAGTTGAGAGACAATGTTCCCGAGCTGCCTCACTTCATAACAGTGTGTAGGAAGTTGTTTGATAAAGTGGGCAAAGCTTATACTTGGACCAGAAGGCTGAATATAGGAAACTACATGAAAACATGGATAATTCAGAGAAAATGACTGTAAACAGATGAGAACTTGTTTAGAACAGCTCAAAGAGATTCTCCAAGTCAGTTCTTAGTGTAGAAAAGGTAGCTGAGATCCGGGAAATCCTTAATTCAAGTTAAGATCACATGAAACACTGTATGAATCCTATATTCTTTACTTAAAGGAGACTGGAGTGGTAAATGTGTGTTATACAAGGCAGAATACCACTGAAATAGAGAAAGAAACACGTTCGCCAGCTTTGGAAAGCCTTACACTTCACTGAAATGTAATACTACACTCTATAACACAGTTGAGAGACAATGTTCCCGAGCTGCCTCAATTCATAACAGTGTGTAGGAAGTTGTTTGATAAAGTGGGCAAAGCTTTTACTTGGACCAGAAGGCAGAATATAGGAAACTACATGAAAACATGGATAATTCAGAGAAAATGACTGTAAAAAGATGAGAACTTGTTTAGAACAGCTCAAAGAGATTCTCCAATCAGTTCTTAGTGTAGAAAAGGTAGCTAAGATCCGGGAAATCCTTAATTCGAGTTAAGATGACATGAAACACTGTATGAATCCTATATTCTTTACTTAAGGGAGAATAGAGTGGTAAATGTGTGTTATACAGGGCAGAATGCCATTGAAATAGAGAAAGAAACGCATTCGACATATTTGGAAAGCATTACACTTCACTAAAATATAGTACTACACTCTATAACACAGTTGAGAGACAATGTTCCCGAGCTGCCTCAGTTCATAACAGTGTGTAGGAAGTTGTTTGATAAAGTGGGCAAAGCTTATACTTGGACCAGAAGGCAGAATATAGGAAACTACATGAAAACTTGTATAATTCAGAGAAAATGACTGGAAACAGATGAGAGATTGTTTAGAACAGCTGAAAGAGATTCTCCAAATCAGTTCTTAGTGTAGAAAATGTAGCTAAGATCCGGGAAATCCTTAATTCGAGTTAAGATGACATAAAACACTGTATGAATCCTATATTCTTTACTTAAAGGAGACTAGAGTGGTAAATGTGTGTTATACAAGGCAGAATACCATCGAAATAGAGAAAGAAACATGTTCGGCAGCTTTGGAAAGCATTACACTTCACTGAAATGTAGTACTACACTCTATAACACAGTTGAGAGACAATGTTCCCGAGCTGCCTCAGTTCATAACAGTGTGTAGGAAGTTGTTTGATAAAGTGGGCAAAGCTTATACTTGGACCAGAAGGCAGAATATAGGAAACTACATGAAAACATGGATAATTCAGAGAAAATGACAGGAAACAGATGAGAACTTGTTTAGAACACTGAAAGAGATTCTCCAAATCAGTTCTTAGTGTAGAAAAGGTAGCTAAGATCCGGGAAATCCTTAATTCAAGTTAAGATGACTTGAAACACTCTATGAATCCTATATTCTTTACTTAAAGGAGACTAGAGTCGTAAATGTGTGTTATACAAGGCAGAATACCATTGAAATAGAGAAAGAAACACGTTCAGCAGCTTTGGAAAGCCTTACACTTCACTGAAATGTAGTACTACACTCTATAACACAGTTGAGAGACAATGTTCCCGAGCTGCCTCAGTTCATAACAGTGTGTAGGAAGTTGTTTGATAAAGTGGGCAAAGCTTATACTTGGACCAGAAAACAGAATATAGGAAACTACATGAAAACATGGATAATTCAGAGAAAATGACTGGAAACAGATGAGAGATTGTTTAGAACAGCTGAAAGAGATTCTCCAAATCAGTTCTTAGTGTAGAAAAGGTAGCTAAGATCCGGGAAATCCTTAATTCGAGTTAAGATGACATAAAACACTGTATGAATCCTATATTCTTTACTTAAAGGTGACTAGAGTGGTAAATGTGTGTTATACAAGGCAGAATACCATCGAAATAGAGAAAGAAACATGTTCGGCAGCTTTGGAAAGCCTTACACTTCACTGAAATGTAATACTACACTCTATAACACAGTTGAGAGACAATGTTCCTGAGCTGCCTCAGTTCTTAACAGTGTGTAGGAAGTTGTTTGATAAAGTGGGCAAAGCTTATACTTAGACCAGAAGGCAGAATATAGGAAACTACATGAAAACATGGATAATTCAGAGAAAATTACTGTAAACAGATGAGAACTTGTTTAGAACAGCTCAAAGAGATTCTCCAGTCAGTTCTTAGTGTAGTAAAGGTAGCTAAGATCCGGGAAATCCTTAATTCGAGTTAAGATCACATGAAACACTGTATGAATCCTATATTCTTTACTTAAAGGAGACTAGAGTGGTAAATGTGTGTTATACAAGGCAGAATACCATCGAAATAGAGAAAGAAACATGTTCGGCAGCTTTGGAAAGCCTTACACTTCACTGAAATTTAATACTACACTCTATAACACAGTTGAGAGACAATGTTCCTGAGCTGCCTCAGTTCATAACAGTGTGTAGGAAGTTGTTTGATAAAGTGGGCAAAGCTTTTACTTGGACCAGAAGGCAGAATATAGGAAACTACATGAAAACAAGGATAATTCAGAGAAAATGACTGTAAACAGATGAGAACTTGTTTAGAACAGCTCAAAGAGATTCTCCAGTCAGTTCTTAGGTACCTAAGGCAGAATACCAGCTCAAAGAGATTCTCCAGTCAGTTCTTATGTAGCTAAGGCAGAATACCATTGAAATAGAGAAAGAAACACGTTCGGCAGCTTTGGAAAGCCTTACACTTCACTGAAATGTAGTACTACACTCTATAACACAGTTGAGAGACAAGGTTCCCGAGCTGCCTCAGTTCATAACAGTGTGTAGGAAGTTGTTTGATAAAGTGGGCAAAGCTTATACATGGACCAGAAGGCAGAATATAGGAAACTACATGAAAACATGGATAATTCAGAGAAAATGACTGGAAACAGATGAGAGATTGTTTAGAACAGCTGAAAGAGATTCTCCAAATCAGTTCTTAGTGTAGAAAACGTAGCTAAGATCCGGGAAATCCTTAATTCGAGTTAAGATCACATTAAAAACTGTATGAATCCTATATTCCTTACTTAAAGGAGACTAGAGTGGTAAATATGTGTTATACAAGGCAGAATACCATTGAAATAGAGAAAGAAACACGTTCGGCAGCTTTGGAAAGCCTTACACTTCACTGAAATGTAGTACTACACACTATAACACAGTTGAGAGACAATGTTCCCGAGCTGCCTCAGTTCATAACAGTGTGTAGGAAGTTGTTTGATAAAGTGGGCAAAGCTTATACTAGGACCAGAAGGCAGAATATAGGAAACTACATGAAAACATGGATAATTCAGAGAAAATGACAGGAAACAGATGAGAACTTGTTTAGAACACTGAAAGAGATTCTCCAAATCAGTTCTTAGTGTACAAAAGGTAGCTAAGATCCGGGAAATCCTTAATTCAAGTTAAGATGACTTGAAACACTCTATGAATCCTATATTCTTTACTTAAAGGAGACTAGAGTCGTAAATGTGTGTTATACAAGGCAGAATACCATTGAAATAGAGAAAGAAACAAGTTCAGCAGCTTTGGAAAGCCTTACACTTCACTGAAATGTAGTACTACACTCTATAACACAGTTGAGAGACAATGTTCCCGAGCTGCCTCAGTTCATAACAGTGTGTAGGAAGTTGTTTGATAAAGTGGGCAAAGCTTATACTTGGACCAGAAGGCAGAATATAGGAAACTACATGAAAACATGGATAATTCAGAGAAAATGACTTTAAACAGATGAGAACTTGTTTAGAACAGCTCAAAGAGATTCTCCAATCAGTTCTTAGTGTAGTAAAGGTAGCTAAGATCCAGGAAATCCTTAATTCGAGTTAAGATGACATGAAACACTGTATGAATCCTATATTCTTTACTTAAAGGAGAATAGAGTGGTAAATGTGTGTTATACAAGGCAGAATACCATTGAAATAGAGAAAGAAAGACATTCGACATCTTTGGAAAGCATTACACTTCACTGAAATGTAGTACTACACTCTATAACACAGTTGAGAGACAATGTTCCCGAGCTGCCTCACTTCATAACAGTGTGTAGGAAGTTGTTTGATAAAGTGGGCAAAGCTTATACTTGGACCAGAAGGCTGAATATAGGAAACTACATGAAAACATGGATAATTCAGGGAAAATGACTGTAAACAGATGAGAACTTGTTTAGAACAGCTCAAAGAGATTCTCCAAGTCAGTTCTTAGTGTAGAAAAGGTAGCTGAGATCCGGGAAATCCTTAATTCAAGTTAAGATCACATGAAACACTGTATGAATCCTATATTCTTTACTTAAAGGAGACTGGAGTGGTAAATGTGTGTTATACAAGGCAGAATACCACTGAAATTGAGAAAGAAACACGTTCGGCAGCTTTGGAAAGCCTTACACTTCACTGAAATGTAATACTACACCCTATAACACAGTTGAGAGACAATGTTCCCGAGCTGCCTCAATTCATAACAGTGTGTAGGAAGTTGTTTGATAAAGTGGGCAAAGCTTTTACTTGGACCAGAAGGCAGAATATAGGAAACTACATGAAAACATGGATAATTCAGAGAAAATGACTGTAAAAAGATGAGAACTTGTTTAGAACAGCTCAAAGAGATTCTCCAATCAGTTCTTAGTGTAGTAAAGGTAGCTAAGATCGGGGAAATCCTTAATTCGAGTTAAGATGACATGAAACACTGTATGAATCCTATATTCTTTACTTAAGGGAGAATAGAGTGGTAAATGTGTGTTATACAGGGCAGAATGCCATTGAAATAGAGAAAGAAACGCATTCGACATATTTGGAAAGCATTACACTTCACTAAAATGTAGTACTACACTCTATAACACAGTTGAGAGACAATGTTCCCGAGCTGCCTCAGTTCATAACAGTGTGTAGGAAGTTGTTTGATAAAGTGGGCAAAGCTTATACTTGGACCAGAAGGCAGAATATAGGAAACTACATGAAAACTTGGATAATTCAGAGAAAATGACTGGAAACAGATGAGAGATTGTTTAGAACAGCTGAAAGAGATTCTCCAAATCAGTTCTTAGTGTAGAAAATGTAGCTAAGATCCGGGAAATCCTTAATTCGAGTTAAGATGACATAAAACACTGTATGAATCCTATATTCTTTACTTAAAGGAGACTAGAGTGGTAAATGTGTGTTATACAAGGGAGAATACCATCGAAATAGAGAAAGAAACATGTTCGGCAGCTTTGGAAAGCATTACACTTCACTGAAATGTAGTACTACACTCTATAACACAGTTGAGAGACAATGTTCCCGAGCTGCCTCAGTTCATAACAGTGTGTAGGAAGTTGTTTGATAAAGTGGGCAAAGCTTATACTTGGACCAGAAGGCAGAATATAGGAAACTACATGAAAACATGGATAATTCAGAGAAAATGACTGTAAACAGATGAGAACTTGTTTAGAACAGCTCAAAGAGATTCTCCATTCAGTTCTTATTGTAGTAAATGTAGCTAAGATCCGGGAAATCTTAATTCGAGTTAAGATCACATGAAACACTGTATGAATCCTATATTCTTTACTTAAAGGAGACTAGAGTGCTAAATGTGTGTTATACAAGGTAGAATACCATTGAAATAGAGAATTAAACACGTTTGGCAGCTTTGGAAAGCCTTACACTTCACTGAAATGTAGTACTACACTCTATAACACAGTTGAGAGAAAATGTTCCCGAGCTGCCTCAGTTCATAACAGTGTGTAGGAAGTTGTTTGATAAAGTGGGCAAAGCTTATACTTGGACCAGAAGGCAGAATATAGGAAACTAAATGAAAACATGGATAATTCAGAGAAAATGACTGTAAACAGATGAGAACTTGTTTAGAACAGCTCAAAGAGATTCTCCAAGTCAGTTCTTAGCGTAGTAAAGGTAGCTAAGATCCGGGAAATCATTAATTCGAGTTAAGATCACATGAAACACTGTATGAATCCTATATTCCTTACTTAAAGGAGACTAGAGTGGTAAATATGTGTTATACAAGGCAGAATACCATTGAAATAGAGAAAGAAACACGTTCGGCAGCTTTGGAAAGCCTTACACTTCACTGAAATGTAGTACTACACACTATAACACAGTTGAGAGACAATGTTCCCGAGCTGCCTCAGTTCATAACAGTGTGTAGGAAGTTGTTTGATAAAGTGGGCAAAGCTTATACTAGGACCAGAAGGCAGAATATAGGAAACTACATGAAAACATGGATAATTCAGAGAAAATGACAGGAAACAGATGAGAACTTGTTTAGAACACTGAAAGAGATTCTCCAAATCAGTTCTTAGTGTACAAAAGGTAGCTAAGATCCGGGAAATCCTTAATTCAAGTTAAGATGACTTGAAACACTCTATGAATCCTATATTCTTTACTTAAAGGAGACTAGAGTCGTAAATGTGTGTTATACAAGGCAGAATACCATTGAAATAGAGAAAGAAACAAGTTCAGCAGCTTTGGAAAGCCTTACACTTCACTGAAATGTAGTACTACACTCTATAACACAGTTGAGAGACAATGTTCCCGAGCTGCCTCAGTTCATAACAGTGTGTAGGAAGTTGTTTGATAAAGTGGGCAAAGCTAATACTTGGACCAGAAGGCAGAATATAGGAAACTACATGAAAACATGGATAATTCAGAGAAAATGACTGGAAACAGATGAGAGATTGTTTAGAACAGCTGAAAGAGATTCTCCAAATCAGTTCTTAGCGTAGTAAAGGTAGCTAAGATCCGGGAAATCCTTAATTCGAGTTAAGATCACATGAAACACTGTATGAATCCTATATTCTTTACTTGAAGGAGACTAGAGTGGTAAATGTGTGTTATACAAGGCAGAATACCACTGAAATAGAGAAAGAAACACGTTCGGCAGCTTTGGAAAGCCTTACACTTCACTGAAATGTAATACTACACTCTATAACACAGTTGAGAGACAATGTTCCCGAGCTGCCTCAGTTCATAACAGTGTGTAGGAAGTTGTTTGATAAAGTGGGCAAAGCTTATACTTGGACCAGAAGGCAGAATATAGGAAACTACATGAAAACATGGATAATTCAGAGAAAATGACTTTAAACAGATGAGAACTTGTTTAGAACAGCTCAAAGAGATTCTCCAATCAGTTCTTAGTGTAGTAAAGGTAGCTAAGATCCAGGAAATCCTTAATTCGAGTTAAGATGACATGAAACACTGTATGAATCCTATATTCTTTACTTAAAGGAGAATAGAGTGGTAAATGTGTGTTATACAAGGCAGAATACCATTGAAATAGAGAAAGAAAGACATTCGACATCTTTGGAAAGCATTACACTTCACTGAAATGTAGTACTACACTCTATAACACAGTTGAGAGACAATGTTCCCGAGCTGCCTCACTTCATAACAGTGTGTAGGAAGTTGTTTGATAAAGTGGGCAAAGCTTATACTTGGACCAGAAGGCTGAATATAGGAAACTACATGAAAACATGGATAATTCAGAGAAAATGACTGTAAACAGATGAGAACTTGTTTAGAACAGCTCAAAGAGATTCTCCAAGTCAGTTCTTAGTGTAGAAAAGGTAGCTGAGATCCGGGAAATCCTTAATTCAAGTTAAGATCACATGAAACACTGTATGAATCCTATATTCTTTACTTAAAGGAGACTGGAGTGGTAAATGTGTGTTATACAAGGCAGAATACCACTGAAATAGAGAAAGAAACACGTTCGGCAGCTTTGGAAAGCCTTACACTTCACTGAAATGTAATACTACACTCTATAACACAGTTGAGAGACAATGTTCCCGAGCTGCCTCAATTCATAACAGTGTGTAGGAAGTTGTTTGATAAAGTGGGCAAAGCTTTTACTTGGACCAGAAGGCAGAATATAGGAAACTACATGAAAACATGGATAATTCAGAGAAAATGACTGTAAAAAGATGAGAACTTGTTTAGAACAGCTCAAAGAGATTCTCCAATCAGTTCTTAGTGTAGTAAAGGTAGCTAAGATCGGGGAAATCCTTAATTCGAGTTAAGATGACATGAAACACTGTATGAATCCTATATTCTTTACTTAAGGGAGAATAGAGTGGTAAATGTGTGTTATACAGGGCAGAATGCCATTGAAATAGAGAAAGAAACGCATTCGACATATTTGGAAAGCATTACACTTCACTAAAATGTAGTACTACACTCTATAACACAGTTGAGAGACAATGTTCCCGAGCTGCCTCAGTTCATAACAGTGTGTAGGAAGTTGTTTGATAAAGTGGGCAAAGCTTATACTTGGACCAGAAGGCAGAATATAGGAAACTACATGAAAACTTGGATAATTCAGAGAAAATGACTGGAAACAGATGAGAGATTGTTTAGAACAGCTGAAAGAGATTCTCCAAATCAGTTCTTAGTGTAGAAAATGTAGCTAAGATCCGGGAAATCCTTAATTCGAGTTAAGATGACATAAAACACTGTATGAATCCTATATTCTTTACTTAAAGGAGACTAGAGTGGTAAATGTGTGTTATACAAGGCAGAATACCATCGAAATAGAGAAAGAAACATGTTCGGCAGCTTTGGAAAGCATTACACTTCACTGAAATGTAGTACTACACTCTATAACACAGTTGAGAGACAATGTTCCCGAGCTGCCTCAGTTCATAACAGTGTGTAGGAAGTTGTTTGATAAAGTGGGCAAAGCTTATACTTGGACCAGAAGGCAGAATATAGGAAACTACATGAAAACATGGATAATTCAGAGAAAATGACTGTAAACAGATGAGAACTTGTTTAGAACAGCTCAAAGAGATTCTCCATTCAGTTCTTATTGTAGTAAATGTAGCTAAGATCCGGGAAATCTTAATTCGAGTTAAGATCACATGAAACACTGTATGAATCCTATATTCTTTACTTAAAGGAGACTAGAGTGCTAAATGTGTGTTATACAAGGTAGAATACCATTGAAATAGAGAATTAAACACGTTTGGCAGCTTTGGAAAGCCTTACACTTCACTGAAATGTAGTACTACACTCTATAACACAGTTGAGAGAAAATGTTCCCGAGCTGCCTCAGTTCATAACAGTGTGTAGGAAGTTGTTTGATAAAGTGGGCAAAGCTTATACTTGGACCAGAAGGCAGAATATAGGAAACTAAATGAAAACATGGATAATTCAGAGAAAATGACTGTAAACAGATGAGAACTTGTTTAGAACAGCTCAAAGAGATTCTCCAAGTCAGTTCTTAGCGTAGTAAAGGTAGCTAAGATCCGGGAAATCATTAATTCGAGTTAAGATCACATGAAACACTGTATGAATCCTATATTCCTTACTTAAAGGAGACTAGAGTGGTAAATATGTGTTATACAAGGCAGAATACCATTGAAATAGAGAAAGAAACACGTTCGGCAGCTTTGGAAAGCCTTAAACTTCACTGAAATGTAGTACTACACACTATAACACAGTTGAGAGACAATGTTCCCGAGCTGCCTCAGTTCATAACAGTGTGTAGGAAGTTGTTTGATAAAGTGGGCAAAGCTTATACTAGGACCAGAAGGCAGAATATAGGAAACTACATGAAAACATGGATAATTCAGAGAAAATGACAGGAAACAGATGAGAACTTGTTTAGAACACTGAAAGAGATTCTCCAAATCAGTTCTTAGTGTACAAAAGGTAGCTAAGATCCGGGAAATCCTTAATTCAAGTTAAGATGACTTGAAACACTCTATGAATCCTATATTCTTTACTTAAAGGAGACTAGAGTCGTAAATGTGTGTTATACAAGGCAGAATACCATTGAAATAGAGAAAGAAACAAGTTCAGCAGCTTTGGAAAGCCTTACACTTCACTGAAATGTAGTACTACACTCTATAACACAGTTGAGAGACAATGTTCCCGAGCTGCCTCAGTTCATAACAGTGTGTAGGAAGTTGTTTGATAAAGTGGGCAAAGCTAATACTTGGACCAGAAGGCAGAATATAGGAAACTACATGAAAACATGGATAATTCAGAGAAAATGACTGGAAACAGATGAGAGATTGTTTAGAACAGCTGAAAGAGATTCTCCAAATCAGTTCTTAGCGTAGTAAAGGTAGCTAAGATCCGGGAAATCCTTAATTCGAGTTAAGATCACATGAAACACTGTATGAATCCTATATTCTTTACTTGAAGGAGACTAGAGTGGTAAATGTGTGTTATACAAGGCAGAATACCACTGAAATAGAGAAAGAAACACGTTCGGCAGCTTTGGAAAGCCTTACACTTCACTGAAATGTAATACTACACTCTATAACACAGTTGAGAGACAATGTTCCCGAGCTGCCTCAGTTCATAACAGTGTGTAGGAAGTTGTTTGATAAAGTGGGCAAAGCTTATACTTGGACCAGAAGGCAGAATATAGGAAACTACATGAAAACATGGATAATTCAGAGAAAATGACTTTAAACAGATGAGAACTTGTTTAGAACAGCTCAAAGAGATTCTCCAATCAGTTCTTACTGTAGTAAAGGTAGCTAAGATCCAGGAAATCCTTAATTCGAGTTAAGATGACATGAAACACTGTATGAATCCTATATTCTTTACTTAAAGGAGAATAGAGTGGTAAATGTGTGTTATACAAGGCAGAATACCATTGAAATAGAGAAAGAAAGACATTCGACATCTTTGGAAAGCATTACACTTCACTGAAATGTAGTACTACACTCTATAACACAGTTGAGAGACAATGTTCCCGAGCTGCCTCACTTCATAACAGTGTGTAGGAAGTTGTTTGATAAAGTGGGCAAAGCTTATACTTGGACCAGAAGGCTGAATATAGGAAACTACATGAAAACATGGATAATTCAGAGAAAATGACTGTAAACAGATGAGAACTTGTTTAGAACAGCTCAAAGAGATTCTCCAAGTCAGTTCTTAGTGTAGAAAAGGTAGCTGAGATCCGGGAAATCCTTAATTCAAGTTAAGATCACATGAAACACTGTATGAATCCTATATTCTTTACTTAAAGGAGACTGGAGTGGTAAATGTGTGTTATACAAGGCAGAATACCACTGAAATAGAGAAAGAAACACGTTCGGCAGCTTTGGAAAGCCTTACACTTCACTGAAATGTAATACTACACTCTATAACACAGTTGAGAGACAATGTTCCCGAGCTGCCTCAATTCATAACAGTGTGTAGGAAGTTGTTTGATAAAGTGGGCAAAGCTTTTACTTGGACCAGAAGGCAGAATATAGGAAACTACATGAAAACATGGATAATTCAGAGAAAATGACTGTAAAAAGATGAGAACTTGTTTAGAACAGCTCAAAGAGATTCTCCAATCAGTTCTTAGTGTAGTAAAGGTAGCTAAGATCGGGGAAATCCTTAATTCGAGTTAAGATGACATGAAACACTGTATGAATCCTATATTCTTTACTTAAGGGAGAATAGAGTGGTAAATGTGTGTTATACAGGGCAGAATGCCATTGAAATAGAGAAAGAAACGCATTCGACATATTTGGAAAGCATTACACTTCACTAAAATGTAGTACTACACTCTATAACACAGTTGAGAGACAATGTTCCCGAGCTGCCTCAGTTCATAACAGTGTGTAGGAAGTTGTTTGATAAAGTGGGCAAAGCTTATACTTGGACCAGAAGGCAGAATATAGGAAACTACATGAAAACTTGGATAATTCAGAGAAAATGACTGGAAACAGATGAGAGATTGTTTAGAACAGCTGAAAGAGATTCTCCAAATCAGTTCTTAGTGTAGAAAATGTAGCTAAGATCCGGGAAATCCTTAATTCGAGTTAAGATGACATAAAACACTGTATGAATCCTATATTCTTTACTTAAAGGAGACTAGAGTGGTAAATGTGTGTTATACAAGGCAGAATACCATCGAAATAGAGAAAGAAACATGTTCGGCAGCTTTGGAAAGCATTACACTTCACTGAAATGTAGTACTACACTCTATAACACAGTTGAGAGACAATGTTCCCGAGCTGCCTCAGTTCATAACAGTGTGTAGGAAGTTGTTTGATAAAGTGGGCAAAGCTTATACTTGGACCAGAAGGCAGAATATAGGAAACTACATGAAAACATGGATAATTCAGAGAAAATGACTGTAAACAGATGAGAACTTGTTTAGAACAGCTCAAAGAGATTCTCCATTCAGTTCTTATTGTAGTAAATGTAGCTAAGATCCGGGAAATCTTAATTCGAGTTAAGATCACATGAAACACTGTATGAATCCTATATTCTTTACTTAAAGGAGACTAGAGTGCTAAATGTGTGTTATACAAGGTAGAATACCATTGAAATAGAGAATTAAACACGTTTGGCAGCTTTGGAAAGCCTTACACTTCACTGAAATGTAGTACTACACTCTATAACACAGTTGAGAGAAAATGTTCCCGAGCTGCCTCAGTTCATAACAGTGTGTAGGAAGTTGTTTGATAAAGTGGGCAAAGCTTATACTTGGACCAGAAGGCAGAATATAGGAAACTAAATGAAAACATGGATAATTCAGAGAAAATGACTGTAAACAGATGAGAACTTGTTTAGAACAGCTCAAAGAGATTCTCCAAGTCAGTTCTTAGCGTAGTAAAGGTAGCTAAGATCCGGGAAATCATTAATTCGAGTTAAGATCACATGAAACACTGTATGAATCCTATATTCCTTACTTAAAGGAGACTAGAGTGGTAAATATGTGTTATACAAGGCAGAATACCATTGAAATAGAGAAAGAAACACGTTCGGCAGCTTTGGAAAGCCTTACACTTCACTGAAATGTAGTACTACACACTATAACACAGTTGAGAGACAATGTTCCCGAGCTGCCTCAGTTCATAACAGTGTGTAGGAAGTTGTTTGATAAAGTGGGCAAAGCTTATACTAGGACCAGAAGGCAGAATATAGGAAACTACATGAAAACATGGATAATTCAGAGAAAATGACAGGAAACAGATGAGAACTTGTTTAGAACACTGAAAGAGATTCTCCAAATCAGTTCTTAGTGTACAAAAGGTAGCTAAGATCCGGGAAATCCTTAATTCAAGTTAAGATGACTTGAAACACTCTATGAATCCTATATTCTTTACTTAAAGGAGACTAGAGTCGTAAATGTGTGTTATACAAGGCAGAATACCATTGAAATAGAGAAAGAAACAAGTTCAGCAGCTTTGGAAAGCCTTACACTTCACTGAAATGTAATACTACAATCTATAACACAGTTGAGAGACAATGTTCCTGAGGTGCCTCAGTTCATAACAGTGTGTAGGAAGTTGTTTGATAAAGTGGGCAAAGCTTATACTTGGACCAGAAGGCAGAATATAGGAAACTACATGAAAACATGGATAATTCAGAGAAAATGACTGTAAACAGATGAGAACTTGTTTAGAAAAGCTCAAAGAGATTCTCCAGTTAGTTCTTAGCGTAGTAAAGGTAGCTAAGATTCGGGAAATCCTTAATTCGAGTTAAGATCACATGAAACACTGTATGAATCCTATATTCTTTACTTGAAGGAGACTAGAGTGGTAAATGTGTGTTATACAAGGCAGAATACCATTGAAATAGAGAAAGAAACACGTTCGGCAGCTTTGGAAAGCCTTACACTTCACTGAAATGTAGTACTGCACTCTATAACACAGTTGAGAGACAAGGTTCCCGAGCTGCCTCAGTTCATAACGGTGTGTAGGAAGTTGTTTGATAAAGTGGGCAAAGCTTATACTTGGACCAGAAGGCAGAATATAGGAAACTACATGAAAACATGCATAATTCAGAGAAAATGACTGAAAACAGATGAGAACTTGTTTAGAACAGCTCAAAGAGATTCTCCATTCAGTTCTTATTGTAGTAAATGTAGCTAAGATCCGGGAAATCTTAATTCGAGTTAAGATCACATGAAACACTGTATGAATCCTATATTCTTTACTTAAAGGAGACTAGAGTGCTAAATGTGTGTTATACAAGGTAGAATACCATTGAAATAGAGAATTAAACACGTTTGGCAGCTTTGGAAAGCCTTACACTTCACTGAAATGTAGTACTACACTCTATAACACAGTTGAGAGACAATGTTCCCGAGCTGCCTCAGTTCATAACAGTGTGTAGGAAGTTGTTTGATAAAGTGGGCAAAGCTTATACTTGGACCAGAAGGCAGAATATAGGAAACTAAATGAAAACATGGATAATTCAGAGAAAATGACTGTAAACAGATGAGAACTTGTTTAGAACAGCTCAAAGAGATTCTCCAAGTCAGTTCTTAGCATAGTAAAGGTAGCTAAGATCCGGGAAATCATTAATTCGAGTTAAGATCACATGAAACACTGTATGAATCCTATATTCCTTACTTAAAGGAGACTAGAGTGGTAAATGTGTGTTAT
The DNA here is from genome assembly GCF_964339955.1 of Pipistrellus hanaki. NCBI lineage: Eukaryota > Metazoa > Chordata > Mammalia > Chiroptera > Vespertilionidae > Pipistrellus > Pipistrellus hanaki. Next base: position 2,685,747 of record NC_140511.1, read on the forward strand.
ACAAGGCAGAATACCATTGAAATAGAGAAAGAAACACGTTCGGCAGCTTTGGAAAGCATTACACTTCACTGAAATGTAGTACTACACACCATAACACAGTTGAGAGACAATGTTCCCGAGCTGCCTCAGTTCATAACAGTGTGTAGGAAGTTGTTTGATAAAGTGGGCAAAGCTTATACTAGGACCATAAGGCAGAATATAGGAAACTACATGAAAACATGGATAATTCAGAGAAAATGACTGGAAACAGATGAGAGATTGTTTAGAACAGCTCAAAGAGATTCTCCAGTCAGTTCTTAGTGTAGTAAAGGTAGCTAAGATCCGGGAAATCCTTAATTCGAGATAAGATCACATGAAACACTGTATGAATCCTATATTCTTTACTTAAAGGAGACTAGAGTGGTAAATGTGTGTTATACAAGGCAGAATACCATCGAAATAGAGAAAGAAACATGTTCGGCAGCTTTGGAAAGCCTTACACTTCACTGAAATTTAATACTACACTCTATAACACAGTTGAGAGACAATGTTCCTGAGCTGCCTCAGTTCATAACAGTGTGTAGGAAGTTGTTTGATAAAGTGGGCAAAGCTTTTACTTGGAACAGAAGGCAGAATATAGGAAACTACATGAAAACATGGATAATTCAGAGAAAATGACTGTAAACAGATGAGAACTTGTTTAAAACAGCTCAAAGAGATTCGCCAGTCAGTTCTTAGCGTAGTAAAGGTAGCTAAGATCCGGGAAATCCTTAATTCGAGTTAAGATCACATGAAACACTGTATGAATCCTATATTCTTTACTTGAAGGAGACTAGAGTGGTAAATGTGTGTTATACAAGGCAGAATACCACTGAAATAGAGAAAGAAACACGTTCGTCAGCTTAGGAAAGCCTTACACTTCACTGAAATTTAATACTACACTCTATAACACAGTTGAGAGACAATGTTCCCGAGCTGCCTCAGTTCATAACAGTGTGTAGGAAGTTGTTTCATAAAGTGGGCAAAGCTTATACTTGGACCAGAAGGCAGAATATAGGAAACTACATGAAAACAAGGATAATTCAGAGAAAATGACTGTAAACAGATGAGAACTTGTTTAGAACAGCTCAAAGAGATTCTCCAGTCAGTTCTTAGGTACCTAAGGCAGAATACCAGCTCAAAGAGATTCTCCAGTCAGTTCTTATGTAGCTAAGGCAGAATACCATTGAAATAGAGAAAGAAACACGTTCGGCAGCTTTGGAAAGCCTTACACTTCACTGAAATGTAGTACTACACTCTATAACACAGTTGAGAGACAAGGTTCCCGAGCTGCCTCAGTTCATAACAGTGTGTAGGAAGTTGTTTGATAAAGTGGGCAAAGCTTATACATGGACCAGAAGGCAGAATATAGGAAACTACATGAAAACATGGATAATTCAGAGAAAATGACTGGAAACAGATGAGAGATTGTTTAGAACAGCTGAAAGAGATTCTCCAAATCAGTTCTTAGTGTAGAAAAGGTAGCTAAGATCCGGGAAATCCTTAATTCGAGTTAAGATGACATAAAACACTGTATGAATCCTATATTCTTTACTTAAAGGTGACTAGAGTGGTAAATGTGTGTTATACAAGGCAGAATACCATCGAAATAGAGAAAGAAACATGTTCGGCAGCTTTGGAAAGCCTTACACTTCACTGAAATGTAATACTACACTCTATAACACAGTTGAGAGACAATGTTCCTGAGCTGCCTCAGTTCATAACAGTGTGTAGGAAGTTGTTTGATAAAGTGGGCAAAGCTTATACTTGGACCAGAAGGCAGAATATAGGAAAATACATGAAAACATGGATAATTCAGAGAAAATTACTGTAAACAGATGAGAACTTGTTTAGAACAGCTCAAAGAGATTCTCCACTCAGTTCTTAGTGTAGTAAAGGTAGCTAAGATCCGGGAAATCCTTAATTCGAGTTAAGATCACATGAAACACTGTATGAATCCTATATTCTTTACTTAAAGGAGACTAGAGTGGTAAATGTGTGTTATACAAGGCAGAATACCATCGAAATAGAGAAAGAAACATGTTCGGCAGCTTTGGAAAGCCTTACACTTCACTGAAATTTAATACTACACTCTATAACACAGTTGAGAGACAATGTTCCTGAGCTGCCTCAGTTCATAACAGTGTGTAGGAAGTTGTTTGATAAAGTGGGCAAAGCTTATACTAGGGCCAGAAGGCAGAATATAGGAAACTACATGAAAACATGGATAATTCAGAGAAAATGACTGTAAACAGATGAGAACTTGTTTAAAACAGCTCAAAGAGATTCTCCAGTCAGTTCTTAGCGTAGTAAAGGTAGCTAAGATCCGGGAAATCCTTAATTCGAGTTCAGATCACATGAAACACTGTATGAATCCTATATTCTTTACTTGAAGGAGACTAGAGTGGTAAATGTGTGTTATACAAGGCAGAATACCACTGAAATAGAGAAAGAAACACGTTCGTCAGCTTAGGAAAGCCTTACACTTCACTGAAATTTAATACTACACTCTATAACACAGTTGAGAGACAATGTTCCCGAGCTGCCTCAGTTCATAACAGTGTGTAGGAAGTTGTTTCATAAAGTGGGCAAAGCTTATACTTGGACCAGAAGGCAGAATATAGGAAACTACATGAAAACAAGGATAATTCAGAGAAAATGACTGTAAACAGATGAGAACTTGTTTAGAACAGCTCAAAGAGATTCTCCAGTCAGTTCTTAGGTACCTAAGGCAGAATACCAGCTCAAAGAGATTCTCCAGTCAGTTCTTATGTAGCTAAGGCAGAATACCATTGAAATAGAGAAAGAAACACGTTCGGCAGCTTTGGAAAGCCTTGAACTTCACTGAAATGTAGTACTACACTCTATAACACAGTTGAGAGACAAGGTTCCCGAGCTGCCTCAGTTCATAACAGTGTGTAGGAAGTTGTTTGATAAAGTGGGCAAAGCTTATACTAGGACCAGAAGGCAGAATATAGGAAACTACATGAAAACATGGATAATTCAGAGAAAATGACTGTAAACAGATGAGAACTTGTTCAGAACAGCTGAAAGAGGTTCTCCAGTCAGTTCTTAGTGTAGAAAAGGTAGCTAAGATCCGGGAAATCCTTAATTCAAGTTAAGATGACTTGAAACACTGTATGAATCCTATATTCTTTACTTAAAGGAGACTGGAGTGGTAAATGTGTGTTTTACAATGCAGAATACCATTGAAATAGAGAAAGAAACACGTTCGGCAGCTTTGGAAAGCCTTACACTTCACTGAAATATAGTACTACACTCTGTAACACAGTAGAGAGACAATGTTCCCGAGCTGCCTCAGTTCATAACAGTGTGTAGGAAGTTGTTTGATAAAGTGGGCAAAGCTTATACTTGGACCAGAAGGCAGAATATAGGAAACTACATGAAAACATGGATAATTCAGAGAAAATGACTGGAAACAGATGAGAACTTGTTTAGAACAGCTCAAAGAGATTCTCCAGTCAGTTCTTAGCGTAGTAAAAGTAGCTAAGATCCGGGAAATCATTAATTCTAGTTAAGATGACATGAAACACTCTATGAATCCTATATTCTTTACTTAAAGGAGACTAGAGTGGTAAATGTGTGTTATACAAGGCAGAATACCGGTAAAATAGAGAAAGAAACACGTTAGGCAGCTTTGGAAAGCCTTACACTTCACTGAAATGTAGTACTACACTCTATAACACAGTTGAGAGACAATGTTCCCGAGTTGCCTCAGTTCATAACACTGTGTAGGAAGTTGTTTGATAAAGTGGGCAAAGCTTATACTTGGACCAGAAGGCAGAATATAGGAAACTACATGAAAACATGGATAATTCAGAGAAAATGACTATAAACAGATGAGAACTTGTTTAGAACAGCTCAAAGAGATTCTCCAAGTCAGTTCTTAGCGTAGTAAAGGTAGCTAAGATCCGGGAAATCATTAATTCGAGTTAAGATCACATGAAACACTGTATGAATCCTATATTCCTTACTTAAAGGAGACTAGAGTGGTAAATGGGTGTTATACAAGGCAGAATACCATTGAAATAGAGAAAGAAACACTTTCGGCAGCTTTGGAAAGCCTTACACTTCACTGAAATATAGTACTACACTCTGTAACACAGTTGAGAGACAATGTTCCCGAGCTGACTCAGTTCATAACAGTGTGTAGGAAGTTGTTTGATAAAGTGGGCAAAGCTTATACTTGGACCAGAAGGCAGAATATAGGAAACTACATGAAAACATGGATAATTCAGAGAAAATGACTGTAAACAGATGAGAACTTGTTTAGAACAGCTCAAAGAGATTCTCCATTCAGTTCTTATTGTAGTACATGTAGCTAAGATCCGGGAAATCCTTAATTCGAGTTAAGATGACATGAAACACTCTATGAATCCTATATTCTTTACTTAAAGGAGACTAGAGTGGTAAATGTGTGTTATACAAGGCAGAATACCGTTGAAATAGAGAAAGAAACACGTTAGGCAGCTTTGGAAAGCCTTACACTTCACTGAAACGTAGTACTACACTCTATAACACAGTTGAGAGACAATGTTCCCGAGCTGCCTCAGTTCAAAACAGTGTGTAGGAAGTTGTTTGATAAAGTGGGCAAAGCTTATACTTGGACCAGAAGGCAGAATATAGGAAACTACATGAAAACATGGATAATTCAGAGAAAAAGACTATAAACAGATGAGAACTTGTTTAGAACAGCTCAAAGAGATTCTCCATTCAGTTCTTATTGTAGTAAATGTAGCTAAGATCCGGGAAATCCTTAATTCGAGTTAAGATCACATGAAACACTGTATGAATCCTATATTCTTTACTTAAAGGAGACTAGAGTGCTAAATCTGTGTTATACAAGGTAGAATACCATTGAAATAGAGAATTAAACAAGTTTGGCAGCTTTGGAAAGCCTTACACTTCACTGAAATGTAGTACTACACTCTATAACACAGTTGAGAGACAATGTTCCCGAGCTGCCTCAGTTCATAACAGTGTGTAGGAAGTTGTTTGATAAAGTGGGCAAAGCTTATACTTGGACCAGAAGGCAGAATATAGGAAACTACATGAAAACATGGATAATTCAGAGAAAATGACTGGAAACAGATGAGAACTTGTTTAGAACAGCTCAAAGAGATCCTCCAAGTCAGTTCTTAGCGAAGTAAAGGTAGCTAAGATCCGGGAAATCCTTAATTCAAGTTAAGATGACTTGAAACACTGTATGAATCCTATATTCTTTACTTAAAGGAGACTGGAGTGGTAAATGTGTGTTTTACAAGGCAGAATACCATTGAAATAGAGAAAGAAACACGTTCGGCAGCTTTGGAAAGCCTTACACTTCACTGAAATATAGTACTACACTATGTAACACAGTAGAGAGACAATGTTCCCGAGCTGCCTCAGTTCATAACAGTGTGTAGGAAGTTGTTTGATAAAGTGGGCAAAGCTTATACTTGGACCAGAAGGCAGAATATAGGAAACTACATGAAAACATGATTAATTCAGAGAAAATGACTGTAAACAGATGAGAACTTGTTTAGAACCGCTCAAAGAGATTCTCTAAGTCAGTTCTTAGCGTAGTAAAGGTAGCTAAGATCCGGGAAATCATTAATTCGAGTTAAGATCACATGAAACACTGTATGAATCCTATATTCCTTACTTAAAGGAGACTAGAGTGGTAAATGGGTGTTATACAAGGCAGAATACCATTGAAATAGAGAAAGAAACACGTTCGGCAGCTTTGGAAAGCCTTACACTTCACTGAAATGTAGTACTACACTCTATAACACAGTTGAGAGACAATGTTCCCGAGCTGCCTCAGTTCATAACCGTGTGTAGGAAGTTGTTTGATAAAGTGGGCAAAGCTTATACTTGGACCAGAAGGCAGAAAATCACTTTGCACTCCTGGGGCACCTTCACCGGGCCCCAGGGCCTTCCCCACTGGACCACCTCCAGCTTTTGACACCGGCCCCAACCCACTCTTCCCTTGACCGCTTCCCGCAGGTCAGCTAAGGGGCCGGCCAAGCCGCCGGGCCCCCTCTTTAGGCCCCTGCCGCCGGCAGACCCGCCTGCTGGTCACCCGTGTCCCTGCCAGAGACCCTCTCTCCTGCTTACCTCACCACTTCAGGCTGTTCACCTAGCCCCGCCCCCTTGATCCCGTGACCGCCTCCAGCTGCTCACCTGGCCCCGCCCCCGCCTTGACTTGACCTGGCTCAGCTGTGGGCCTGGGCCCGCATCCTGGTTCCGGAAACCACGCCCCTGGTCCATTCGACCAATGAGCGAGCAGCACCAGCCAGCCTGCCCTGCTCCCAAACACAGAGGAATAGCCCCACCGCTGGGATGTAAAGGCACATAGCCCTCTGCTCCCAGGGTGCCTCCCAGGTCCCCAAGCGTGGGCAGACCAGCCAGCCATCCCTTCAGGACACCCAGGAGCCTCCATGAGCCTCGGGGCCGGCCCTCTAACCCCCCTGCCCCGGCCCCCATCGCTCCCACCAATGGGCAGCTCAGAGCAGAGTGTCCCGGGACGCCCAGAGCCCTGCCTATGGGCTTTGAAAACCGGGAGAGAGCTGTGCCAAGTCCGAGAAATTATCACTTTCCACTCTGGGGGCACCTCCCCGGCCCCTCCAGAGGTTCTGACTGGTCTGGTGGAACGGCCCCGGGGGCCTGCTTTCTGCCCCATTCGCCTGGTTCGCCCTGCCCTGAGGACAAGGGTCCCTCTTGCTGGAATCCAGTCTGAAGCTCAGGCAGGTGAGGCTTTTGTGGGCACTTGAGACCCTCGTCCAGGTTTCACAGGGCCCCAGGGCCTTAGCCACTGGTGAGGGTTAGGTTGAGGGATAGGCTTAGTTTTAGGGTTAGGGTTAGCCTTTGACAACGGGGAGAGAGCTGTATCAAGTCCGAGAAAATCACTTGGCGCTCCTGGGGCACCTTCACCGGGCCCCAGGGCCTTCCCCACTGGACCACCTCCAGCTTTTGACACCGGCCCCAACCCTCTCTTCCCTTGACCGCTTCCCGCAGGTCAGCTAAGGGGCCGGCCAAGCCGCCGGGCCCCCTCTTGAGGTCCCTGCCGCCAGCAGACCCGCCTGCTGGTCACCCGTGTCCCTGCCCGCGACCCTCTCTCCTGCTTACCTCACCACTTCAGGCTGTTCACCTGGCCCCGCCCCCTTGATCCAGTGACCGCCTCCAGCTGCTCACCTGGCCCCGCCCCCGCCTTGACTTGACCTGGCTCAGCTGTGGGCCTGGGCCCGCCTCCTGGTTCCGGAAACCACGCCCCTGGTCCATTCGACCAATGAGCGAGCAGCACCAGCCAGTCTGCCCTGCTCCCAAACACAGAGGAATAGCCCCCACCACTGGGATGTAAAGGCACATATCCCTCTGCTCACAGGGTGCCTCCCAGGTCCCCAAGCGTGGGCAGACCAGCCAGCCCTCCCTTCAGGACACCCAGGGTCCTCCATGAGCCTCGGGGCCGGCCCTCTAACCCCCCCGCCCCGGCCCACATCTCTCCCACCAAAGGGCAGCTCAGAGCCGAGTGTCCTGGGACGCCCAGAGCCCTGCCTATGGGCTTTGACAACCGGGAGAGAGCTGTGTCAAGTCCGAGAAATTATCACTTTCCACTCTGGGGGCACCTCCTCGGCCCCTCCGGAGGATCTGACTGGTCTGGTGGAACGGCCCCGGGGGCCTGCTTTCCGCCCCATTCGCCTGGAACGCCCTGCCCTGAGGACAAGGGTCCCTCTTGCTGGCATCCAGTCTGAAGCTCAGGCAGGTGAGGCTTTTGTGGGCACTTGAGACCCTCGTCCAGGTTTCACAGGGCCCCAGGGCCTTAGCCACTGGTGAGGGTTAGGTTGAGGGATAGGCTTAGTTTTAGGGTTAGGGTTAGCCTTTGACAACGGGGAGAGAGCTGTGTCAAGTCCGAGAAAATCACTTTGCGCTCCTGGGGCACCTTCACCGGGCCCCAGGGCCTTCCCCACTGGACCTCCTCCAGCTTTTGACACCAGCCCCAACCCACTCTTCCCTTGACCGCTTCCCGCAGGTCAGCTAAGGGGCAGGCCAAGCCGCCGGGCCCCCTCTTTAGGTCCCTGCCGCCGGCAGACCCGCCTGCTGCTCACCCGTGTCCCTGCCCGCGACCCTCCCTTCTGCTTACCTAAACACTTCAGGCTGTTCACCTGGCCCTGCCCCCTTGATCCCGTGACCGCCTCCAGCTGCTCACCTGGCCCCGCCCCCGCCTTGACTTGACCTGGCTCAGCTGTGGGCCTGGGCCCGCCTCCTGGTTCCGGAAACCACGCCCCTGGTCCATTAGACGAATGAGCGAGCAGCACCAGCCAGTCTGCCCTGCTCCCAAACACAAAGGAATAGCCCCCACCACTGGGAGGTAAAGGCACATAGCCCTCTGCTCACAGGGTGCCCCCCAGGTCCCCAAGCGTGGGCAGACCAGCCAGCCCTCCCTTCAGGACACCCAGGGGCCTCCATGAGCCTCGGGGCCGGCCCTCTAACCCAACTGCCCCGGCCCCCATCGCTCCCACCAAAGGGCAGCTCAGAGCAGAGTGTCCCGGGACGCCCAGAGCCCTGCCTATGGGCTTTGAAAACCGGGAGAGAGCTGTGCCAAGTCCGAGAAATCATCACTTTCCACTCTAGGGGCACCTCCCCGGCACCTCCGGAGGTTCTGAGTGGTCTGGTGGCCCGGCCCCGGGGGCCTGCTTTCTGCCCCATTCGCCTGGAACGCCCTGCCCTGAGGACAAGGGTCCCTCTTGCTGGCATCCAGTCTGAAGCTCAGGCAGGTGAGGCTTTTGTGGGCACTTGAGACCCTCGTCCAGGTTTCACAGGGCCCCAGGGCCTTAGCCACTGGTGAGGGTTAGGTTGAGGGATAGGCTTAGTTTTAGGGTTACGGTTAGCCTTTGACAACGGGAAGAGAGCTGTGTCAAGTCCGAGAAAATCACTTTGCGCTCCTGGGGCACCTTCACCGGGCCCCAGGGCCTTCCCCACTGTACCACCTCCAGCTTTTGACACCGGCCCCAACCCACTCTTCCCTTGACCGCTTCCCGCAGGTCAGCTAAGGGGTTGTCCAAGCCGCGGGGCCCCCTCTTTAGGTACATGCTGCCGGCAGACCCGCCTGCTGGACACCTGTGTCCCTGCCCGCGACCCTCTCTCCTGCTTACCTCACCACTTCAGGCTGTTCACCTGGCCCCACCCCCGTGATCCCGTGACCGCCTCCAGCTGCTCACCTGGCCCCGCCCCCGCCTTGACTTGACCTGGCTCAGCTGTGGGCCTGGGCCCGCCTCCTGGTTCTGGAAACCACGCCCCTGGTCCATTCGACCAATGAGCGAGCAGCACCAGCCTGTCTGCCCTGCTCCCAAACACAGAGGAATAGCCCCCACCACTGGGAGGTAAAGGCACATAGCCCTCTGCTCACAGGGTGCCTCCCAGGCCCCAAGCGTGGGCAGACCAGCCAGCCCTCCCTTCAGGACACCCAGGGGCCTCCATGAGCCTCGGGGCCGGCCCTCTAACCCCCCCGCCCCGGCCCCCATCGCTCCCACCAAAGGGCAGCTCACAGCAGATTGTCCTGGGACGCCCAGAGCCCTGCCTATGGGCTTTGAAAACCGGGAGAGAGCTGTGTCAAGTCCGAGAAATCATCACTTTCCACTCTAGGGGCACCTCCCCAGCACCTCCGGAGGTTCTGAGTGGTCTGGTGGCCCGGCCCCGGGGGCCTGCTTTCTGCCCCATTCGCCTGGAACGCCCTGCCCTGAGGACAAGGGTCCCTCTTGCTGGCATCCAGTCTGAAGCTCAGGCAGGTGAGGCTTTTGTGGGCACTTGAGACCCTCGTCCAGGTTTCACAGGGCCCCAGGGCCTTAGCCACTGGTGAGGGTTAGGTTGAGGGATAGGCTTAGTTTTAGGGTTAGGGTTAGCCTTTGACAACGGGGAGAGAGCTGTGTCAAGTCCGAGAAAATCACTCTGCGCTCCTGGGGCACCTTCACCGGGCCCTAGGGCCTTCCCCACTGGACCTCCTCCAGCTTTTGACACTGGCCCCAACCCACTCTTCCCTTGACCGCTTCCCGCAGGTCAGCTAAGGGGCCGGCCAAGCCGCCGGGCCCCCTCTTTAGGTCCCTGCCGCCGGCAGACCCGCCTGCTGGTCACCCGTGTCCCTGCCCGAGACCCTCTCTCCTGCTTACCTCACCACTTCAGGCTGTTCACCTGGCCCCGCCCCCTTGATCCCGTGACAGCCTCCAGCTGCTCACCTGGCCCCGCCCCCGCCTTGACTTGACCTGGCTCAGCTGTGGGCCTGGGCCCGCCTCCTGGTTCTGGAAACCACGCCCCTGGTCCATTCGACCAATGAGCGAGCAGCACCAGCCTGTCTGCCCTGCTCCCAAACACAGAGGAATAGCCCCCACCACTGGGAGGTAAAGGCACATAGCCCTCTGCTCACAGGGTGCCTCCCAGGCCCCAAGCGTGGGCAGACCAGCCAGCCCTCCCTTCAGGACACCCAGGGGCCTCCATGAGCCTCGGGGCCGGCCCTCTAACCCCCCCGCCCCGGCCCCCATCGCTCCCACCAAAGGGCAGCTCACAGCAGATTGTCCTGGGACACCCAGAGCCCTGCCTATGGGCTTTGAAAACCGGGAGAGAGCTGTGTCAAGTCCGAGAAATCATCACTTTCCACTCTAGGGGCACCTCCCCGGCACCTCCGGAGGTTCTGAGTGGTCTGGTGGCCCGGCCCCGGGGGCCTGCTTTCTGCCCCATTCGCCTGGAACGCCCTGCCCTGAGGACAAGGGTCCCTCTTGCTGGCATCCAGTCTGAAGCTCAGGCAGGTGAGGCTTTTGTGGGCACTTGAGACCCTCGTCCAGGTTTCACAGGGCCCCAGGGCCTTAGCCACTGGTGAGGGTTAGGTTGAGGGATAGGCTTAGTTTTAGGGTTAGGGTTAGCCTTTGACAACGGGGAGAGAGCTGTGTCAAGTCCGAGAAAATCACTTTGCGCTCCTGGGGCACCTTCACCGGGCCCCAGGGCCTTCCCCACTGGACCTCCTCCAGCTTTTGACACCAGCCCCAACCCACTCTTCCCTTGACCGCTTCCCGCAGGTCAGCTAAGGGGCAGGCCAAGCCGCCGGGCCCCCTCTTGAGGTCCCTGCCGCCAGCAGACCCGCCTGCTGCTCACCCGTGTCCCTGCCCGCGACCCTCCCTTCTGCTTACCTAAACACTTCAGGCTGTTCACCTGGCCCTGCCCCCTTGATCCCGTGACCGCCTCCAGCTGCTCACCTGGCCCCGCCCCCGCCTTGACTTGACCTGGCTCAGCTGTGGGCCTGGGCCCGCCTCCTGGTTCCGGAAACCACGCCCCTGGTCCATTCGACCAATAAGCGAGCAGCACCAGCCAGTCTGCCCTGCTCCCAAACACAAAGGAATAGCCCCCACCACTGGGAGGTAAAGGCACATAGCCCTCTGCTCACAGGGTGCCCCCCAGGTCCCCAAGCGTGGGCAGACCAGCCAGCCCTCCCTTCAGGACACCCAGGGGCCTCCATGAGCCTCGGGGCCGGCCCTCTAACCCCCCTGCCCCGGCCCCCATCGCTCCCACCAAAGGGCAGCTCAGAGCAGAGTGTCCCGGGACGCCCAGAGCCCTGCCTATGGGATTTGAAAACCGGGAGAGAGCTGTGCCAAGTCCGAGAAATCATCACTTTCCACTCTAGGGGCACCTCCCCGGCACCTCCGGAGGTTCTGAGTGGTCTGGTGGCCCGGCCCCGGGGGCCTGCTTTCTGCCCCATTCGCCTGGAACGCCCTGCCCTGAGGACAAGGGTCCCTCTTGCTGGCATCCAGTCTGAAGCTCAGGCAGGTGAGGCTTTTGTGGGCACTTGAGACCCTCGTCCAGGTTTCACAGGGCCCCAGGGCCTTAGCCACTGGTGAGGGTTAGGTTGAGGGATAGGCTTAGTTTTAGGGTTAGGGTTAGCCTTTGACAACGGGGAGAGAGCTGTGTCAAGTCCGAGAAAATCACTTTGCGCTCCTGGGGCACCTTCACCGGGCCCCAGGGCCTTCCCCACTGTACCACCTCCAGCTTTTGACACCGGCCCCAACCCACTCTTCCCTTGACCGCTTCCCGCAGGTCAGCTAAGGGGTTGTCCAAGCCGCGGGGCCCCCTCTTTAGGTACATGCTGCCGGCAGACCCGCCTGCTGGACACCTGTGTCCCTGCCCGCGACCCTCTCTCCTGCTTACCTCACCACTTCAGGCTGTTCACCTGGCCCCACCCCCGTGATCCCGTGACCGCCTCCAGCTGCTCACCTGGCCCCGCCCCCGCCTTGACTTGACCAGGCTCAGCTGTGGGCCTGGGCCGGCCTCCTGGTTCCGGAAACCACGCCCCTGGTCCATTCGACCAATGAGCGAGCAGCACCAGCCAGTCTGCCCTGCTCCCAAACACAGAGGAATAGCCCCCACCACTGGGATGTAAAGGCACATAGCCCTCTGCTCACAGGGTGCCTCCCAGGTCCCCAAGCATGGGCAGACCAGCCAGCCCTCCCTTCAGGACACCCAGGGTCCTCCATGAGCCTCGGGGCCGGCCCTCTAACCCCCCCGCCCCGGGCCACATCGCTCCCACCAAAGGGCAGCTCAGAGCCGAGTGTCCTGGGACGCCCAGAGCCCTGCCTATGGGCTTTGACAACCGGGAGAGAGCTGTGTCAAGTCCGAGAAATTATCACTTTCCACTCTGGGGGCACCTCCCCGGCCCCTCCGGAGGTTCTGACTGGTCTGGTGGAACGGCCCCGGGGGCCTGCTTTCTGCCCCATTCGCCTGGAACGCCCTGCCCTGAGGACAAGGGTCCCTCTTGCTGGAATCCAGTCTGAAGCTCAGGCAGGTGAGGCTTTTGTGGGCACTTGAGACCCTCGTCCAGGTTTCACAGGGCCCCAGGGCCTTAGCCACTGGTGAGGGTTAGGTTGAGGGATAGGCTTAGTTTTAGGGTTAGGGTTGGCCTTTGACAACGGGGAGAGAGCTGTATCAAGTCCGAGAAAATCACTTGGCGCTCCTGGGGCACCTTCACCGGGCCCTAGGGCCTTCCCCACTGGACCTCCTCCAGCTTTTGACACCGGCCCCAACCCTCTCTTCCCTTGACCGCTTCCCGCAGGTCAGCTAAGGGGCCGGCCAAGCCGCCGGGCCCCCTCTTGAGGTCCCTGCCGCCAGCAGACCCGCCTGCTGGTCACCCGTGTCCCTGCCCGCGACCCTCTCTCCTGCTTACCTCACCACTTCAGGCTGTTCACCTGGCCCCGCCCCCTTGATCCAGTGACCGCCTCCAGCTGCTCACCTGGCCCCGCCCCCGCCTTGACTTGACCTGGCTCAGCTGTGGGCCTGGGCCCGCCTCCTGGTTCCGGAAACCACGCCCCTGGTCCATTCGACCAATGAGCGAGCAGCACCAGCCAGTCTGCCCTGCTCCCAAACACAGAGGAATAGCCCCCACCACTGGGATGTAAAGGCACATATCCCTCTGCTCACAGGGTGCTTCCCAGGTCCCCAAGCGTGGGCAGACCAGCCAGCCCTCCCTTCAGGACACCCAGGGTCCTCCATGAGCCTCGGGGCCGGCCCTCTAACCCCCCCGCCCCGGCCCACATCGCTCCCAACAAAGGGCAGCTCAGAGCCGAGTGTCCTGGGAAGCCCAGAGCCCTGCCTATGGGCTTTGACAACCGGGAGAGAGCTGTGTCAAGTCCGAGAAATTATCACTTTCCACTCTGGGGGCACCTCCTCGGCCCCTCCGGAGGTTCTGACTGGTCTGGTGGAACGGCCCCGGGGGCCTGCTTTCCGCCCCATTCGCCTGGAACGCCCTGCCCTGAGGACAAGGGTCCCTCTTGCTGGCATCCAGTCTGAAGCTCAGGCAGGTGAGGCTTTTGTGGGCACTTGAGACCCTCGTCCAGGTTTCACAGGGCCCCAGGGCCTTAGCCACTGGTGAGGGTTAGGTTGAGGGATAGGCTTAGTTTTAGGGTTATGGTTAGCCTTTGACAACGGGGAGAGAGCTGTGTCAAGTCCGAGAAAATCACTTTGCGCTCCTGGGGCACCTTCACCGGGCCCCAGGGCCTTCCCCACTGGACCTCCTCCAGCTTTTGACACCAGCCCCAACCCACTCTTCCCTTGACCGCTTCCCGCAGGTCAGCTAAGGGGCAGGCCAAGCCGCCGGGCCCCCTCTTTAGGTCCCTGCCGCCGGCAGACCCGCCTGCTGCTCACCCGTGTCCCTGCCCGCGACCCTCCCTTCTGCTTACCTAAACACTTCAGGCTGTTCACCTGGCCCTGCCCCCTTGATCCCGTGACCGCCTCCAGCTGCTCACCTGGCCCCGCCCCCGCCTTGACTTGACCTGGCTCAGCTGTGGGCCTGGGCCCGCCTCCTGGTTCCGGAAACCACGCCCCTGGTCCATTCGACGAATAAGCGAGCAGCACCAGCCAGTCTGCCCTGCTCCCAAACACAAAGGAATAGCCCCCACCACTGGGAGGTAAAGGCACATAGCCCTCTGCTCACAGGGTGCCCCCCAGGTCCCCAAGCGTGGGCAGACCAGCCAGCCCTCCCTACAGGACACCCAGGGGCCTCCATGAGCCTCGGGGCCGGCCCTCTAACCCCCCTGCCCCGGCCCCCATCGCTCCCACCAAAGGGCAGCTCAGAGCAGAGTGTCCTGGGACGCCCAGAGCCCTGCCTATGGGCTTTGAAAACCGGGAGAGAGCTGTGCCAAGTCCGAGAAATCATCACTTTCCACTCTAGGGGCACCTCCCCGGCACCTCCGGAAGTTCTGAGTGGTCTGGTGGCCCGGCCCCGGGGGCCTGCTTTCTGCCCCATTCGCCTGGAACGCCCTGCCCTGAGGACAAGGGTCCCTCTTGCTGGCATCCAGTCTGAAGCTCAGGCAGGTGAGGCTTTTGTGGGCACTTGAGACCCTCGTCCAGGTTTCACAGGGCCCCAGGGCCTTAGCCACTGGTGAGGGTTAGGTTGAGGGATAGGCTTAGTTTTAGGGTTACGGTTAGCCTTTGACAACGGGAAGAGAGCTGTGTCAAGTCCGAGAAAATCACTTTGCGCTCCTGGGGCACCTTCACCGGGCCCCAGGGCCTTCCCCACTGTACCACCTCCAGCTTTTGACACCGGCCCCAACCCACTCTTCCCTTGACCGCTTCCCGCAGGTCAGCTAAGGGGTTGTCCAAGCCGCGGGGCCCCCTCTTTAGGTACATGCTGCCGGCAGACCCGCCTGCTGGACACCTGTGTCCCTGCCCGCGACCCTCTCTCCTGCTTACCTCACCACTTCAGGCTGTTCACCTGGCCCCACCCCCGTGATCCCGTGACCGCCTCCAGCTGCTCACCTGGCCCCACCCCCGCCTTGACTTGACCAGGCTCAGCTGTGGGCCTGGGCCCGCCTCCTGGTTCCGGAAACCACGCCCCTGGTCCATTCGACCAATGAGCGAGCAGCACCAGCCAGTCTGCCCTGCTCCCAAACACAGAGGAATAGCCCCCACCACTGGGATGTAAAGGCACATAGCCCTCTGCTCACAGGGTGCCTCCCAGGTCCCCAAGCATGGGCAGACCAGCCAGCCCTCCCTTCAGGACACCCAGGGTCCTCCATGAGCCTCGGGGCCGGCCCTCTAACCCCCCCGCCCCGGGCCACATCGCTCCCACCAAAGGGCAGCTCAGAGCCGAGTGTCCTGGGACGCCCAGAGCCCTGCCTATGGGCTTTGACAACCGGGAGAGAGCTGTGTCAAGTCCGAGAAATTATCACTTTCCACTCTGGGGGCACCTCCCCGGCCCCTCCGGAGGTTCTGACTGGTCTGGTGGAACGGCCCCGGGGGCCTGCTTTCTGCCCCATTCGCCTGGAACGCCCTGCCCTGAGGACAAGGGTCCCTCTTGCTGGAATCCAGTCTGAAGCTCAGGCAGGTGAGGCTTTTGTGGGCACTTGAGACCCTCGTCCAGGTTTCACAGGGCCCCAGGGCCTTAGCCACTGGTGAGGGTTAGGTTGAGGGATAGGCTTAGTTTTAGGGTTAGGGTTAGCCTTTAACAACGGGAGAGAGCTGTATCAAGTCCGAGAAAATCACTTGGCGCTCCTGGGGCACCTTCACCGGGCCCCAGGGCCTTCCCCACTGGACCACCTCCAGCTTTTGACACCGGCCCCAACCCACTCTTCCCTTGACCACTTCCCGCAGGTCAGCTAAGGGGCCGGCCAAGCCGCCGGGCCCCCTCTTTAGGTCCCTGCCGCTGGCAGACCCGCCTGCTGGTCACCCGTGTCCCTGCCCGCGACCCTCTCTCCTGCTTACCTCACCACTTCAGGCTGTTCACCTGGCCCCGCCCCCTTGATCCCGTGACCGCCTCCAGCTGCTCACCTGGCCCCGCCCCCGCCTTGACTTGACCTGGCTCAGCTGTGGGCCTGGGCCCGCCTCCTGGTTCCGGAAACCACGCCCCTGGTCCATTCGACCAATGAGCGAGCAGCACCAGCCATTCTGCCCTGCTCCCAAACACAGAGGAATAGCCCCCACAACTGGGATGTAAAGGCACATATCCCTCTGCTCACAGGGTGCCTCCCAGGTCCCAAGCGTGGGCAGACCAGCCAGCCCTCCCTTCATGACACCCAGGGTCCTCCATGAGCCTCGGGGCCGGCCCTCTAACCCCCCCGCCCTGGCCCACATCGCTCCCACCAAAGGGCAGCTCAGAGCCGAGTGTCCTGGGACGCCCAGAGCCCTGCCTATGGGCTTTGACAACCGGGAGAGAGCTGTGTCAAGTCCGAGAAATTATCACTTTCCACTCTGGGGGCACCTCCTCGGCCCCTCCGGAGGTTCTGACTGGTCTGGTGGAACGGCCCCGGAGGCCTGCTTTCCGCCCCATTCGCCTGGAACGCCCTGCCCTGAGGACAAGGGTCCCTCTTGCTGGCATCCAGTCTGAACCTCAGGCAGGTGAGGCTTTTGTGGGCACTTGAGACCCTCGTCCAGGTTTCACAGGGCCCCAGGGCCTTAGCCACTGGTGAGGGTTAGGTTGAGGGATAGGCTTAGTTTTAGGGTTAGGGTGAGCCTTTGACAACGCGGAGAGAGCTGTGTCAAGTCCGAGAAAATCACTTTGCGCTCCTGGGGCACCTTCACCGGTCCCCAGGGCCTTCCCCACTGGACCACCTCCAGCTTTTGACACCGGCCCCAACCCACTCTTCCCTTGACCGCTTCCCGCAGGTCAGCTAAGGGGCCGGCCAAGCCGCCGGGCCCCCTCTTTAGGTCCCTGCCGCCGGCAGACCCGCCTGCTGGTCACCCGTGTCCCTGCCCGCGACCCTCTCTCCTGCTTACGTCACCACTTCAGGCTGTTCACCTGGCCCCGACCCCTTGATCCCGTGACCGCCTCCAGCTGCTCACCTGGCCCCGCCCCCGCCTTGACTTGACCTGGCTCAGCTGTGGGCCTGGGCCCGCCTCCTGGTTCCGGAAACCACGCCCCTGGTCCATTCGACGAATAAGCGAGCAGCACCAGCCAGTCTGCCCTGCTCCCAAACACAAAGGAATAGCCCCCACCACTGGGAGGTAAAGGCACATAGCCCTCTGCTCACAGGGTGCCCCCCAGGTCCCCAAGCGTGGGCAGACCAGCCAGCCCTCCCTACAGGACACCCAGGGGCCTCCATGAGCCTCGGGGCCGGCCCTCTAACCCCCCTGCCCCGGCCCCCATCGCTCCCACCAAAGGGCAGCTCAGAGCAGAGTGTCCTGGGACGCCCAGAGCCCTGCCTATGGGCTTTGAAAACCGGGAGAGAGCTGTGCCAAGTCCGAGAAATCATCACTTTCCACTCTAGGGGCACCTCCCCGGCACCTCCGGAAGTTCTGAGTGGTCTGGTGGCCCGGCCCCGGGGGCCTGCTTTCTGCCCCATTCGCCTGGAACGCCCTGCCCTGAGGACAAGGGTCCCTCTTGCTGGCATCCAGTCTGAAGCTCAGGCAGGTGAGGCTTTTGTGGGCACTTGAGACCCTCGTCCAGGTTTCACAGGGCCCCAGGGCCTTAGCCACTGGTGAGGGTTAGGTTGAGGGATAGGCTTAGTTTTAGGGTTACGGTTAGCCTTTGACAACGGGAAGAGAGCTGTGTCAAGTCCGAGAAAATCACTTTGCGCTCCTGGGGCACCTTCACCGGGCCCCAGGGCCTTCCCCACTGTACCACCTCCAGCTTTTGACACCGGCCCCAACCCACTCTTCCCTTGACCGCTTCCCGCAGGTCAGCTAAGGGGTTGTCCAAGCCGCGGGGCCCCCTCTTTAGGTACATGCTGCCGGCAGACCCGCCTGCTGGACACCTGTGTCCCTGCCCGCGACCCTCTCTCCTGCTTACCTCACCACTTCAGGCTGTTCACCTGGCCCCACCCCCGTGATCCCGTGACCGCCTCCAGCTGCTCACCTGGCCCCACCCCCGCCTTGACTTGACCAGGCTCAGCTGTGGGCCTGGGCCCGCCTCCTGGTTCCGGAAACCACGCCCCTGGTCCATTCGACCAATGAGCGAGCAGCACCAGCCAGTCTGCCCTGCTCCCAAACACAGAGGAATAGCCCCCACCACTGGGATGTAAAGGCACATAGCCCTCTGCTCACAGGGTGCCTCCCAGGTCCCCAAGCATGGGCAGACCAGCCAGCCCTCCCTTCAGGACACCCAGGGTCCTCCATGAGCCTCGGGGCCGGCCCTCTAACCCCCCCGCCCCGGGCCACATCGCTCCCACCAAAGGGCAGCTCAGAGCCGAGTGTCCTGGGACGCCCAGAGCCCTGCCTATGGGCTTTGACAACCGGGAGAGAGCTGTGTCAAGTCCGAGAAATTATCACTTTCCACTCTGGGGGCACCTCCCCGGCCCCTCCGGAGGTTCTGACTGGTCTGGTGGAACGGCCCCGGGGGCCTGCTTTCTGCCCCATTCGCCTGGAACGCCCTGCCCTGAGGACAAGGGTCCCTCTTGCTGGAATCCAGTCTGAAGCTCAGGCAGGTGAGGCTTTTGTGGGCACTTGAGACCCTCGTCCAGGTTTCACAGGGCCCCAGGGCCTTAGCCACTGGTGAGGGTTAGGTTGAGGGATAGGCTTAGTTTTAGGGTTAGGGTTAGCCTTTAACAACGGGAGAGAGCTGTATCAAGTCCGAGAAAATCACTTGGCGCTCCTGGGGCACCTTCACCGGGCCCCAGGGCCTTCCCCACTGGACCACCTCCAGCTTTTGACACCGGCCCCAACCCACTCTTCCCTTGACCACTTCCCGCAGGTCAGCTAAGGGGCCGGCCAAGCCGCCGGGCCCCCTCTTTAGGTCCCTGCCGCTGGCAGACCCGCCTGCTGGTCACCCGTGTCCCTGCCCGCGACCCTCTCTCCTGCTTACCTCACCACTTCAGGCTGTTCACCTGGCCCCGCCCCCTTGATCCCGTGACCGCCTCCAGCTGCTCACCTGGCCCCGCCCCCGCCTTGACTTGACCTGGCTCAGCTGTGGGCCTGGGCCCGCCTCCTGGTTCCGGAAACCACGCCCCTGGTCCATTCGACCAATGAGCGAGCAGCACCAGCCATTCTGCCCTGCTCCCAAACACAGAGGAATAGCCCCCACAACTGGGATGTAAAGGCACATATCCCTCTGCTCACAGGGTGCCTCCCAGGTCCCAAGCGTGGGCAGACCAGCCAGCCCTCCCTTCATGACACCCAGGGTCCTCCATGAGCCTCGGGGCCGGCCCTCTAACCCCCCCGCCCTGGCCCACATCGCTCCCACCAAAGGGCAGCTCAGAGCCGAGTGTCCTGGGACGCCCAGAGCCCTGCCTATGGGCTTTGACAACCGGGAGAGAGCTGTGTCAAGTCCGAGAAATTATCACTTTCCACTCTGGGGGCACCTCCTCGGCCCCTCCGGAGGTTCTGACTGGTCTGGTGGAACGGCCCCGGAGGCCTGCTTTCCGCCCCATTCGCCTGGAACGCCCTGCCCTGAGGACAAGGGTCCCTCTTGCTGGCATCCAGTCTGAACCTCAGGCAGGTGAGGCTTTTGTGGGCACTTGAGACCCTCGTCCAGGTTTCACAGGGCCCCAGGGCCTTAGCCACTGGTGAGGGTTAGGTTGAGGGATAGGCTTAGTTTTAGGGTTAGGGTGAGCCTTTGACAACGCGGAGAGAGCTGTGTCAAGTCCGAGAAAATCACTTTGCGCTCCTGGGGCACCTTCACCGGTCCCCAGGGCCTTCCCCACTGGACCACCTCCAGCTTTTGACACCGGCCCCAACCCACTCTTCCCTTGACCGCTTCCCGCAGGTCAGCTAAGGGGCCGGCCAAGCCGCCGGGCCCCCTCTTTAGGTCCCTGCCGCCGGCAGACCCGCCTGCTGGTCACCCGTGTCCCTGCCCGCGACCCTCTCTCCTGCTTACGTCACCACTTCAGGCTGTTCACCTGGCCCCGACCCCTTGATCCCGTGACCGCCTCCAGCTGCTCACCTGGCCCCGCCCCCGCCTTGACTTGACCTGGCTCAGCTGTGGGCCTGGGCCCGCCTCCTGGTTCCGGAAACCACGCCCCTGGTCCATTTGACCAATGATCGAGCAGCACCAGCCAGTCTGCCCTGCTCCCAAACACAGAGGAATAGCCCCCACCACTGGGATGTAAAGGCACATAGCCCTCTGCTCACAGGGTGCCTCCCAGGTCCCCAAGCGTGGGCAGACCAGCCAGCCCTCCCTTCAGGACACCCAGGGTCCTCCATGAGCCTCGGGGCCGGCCCTCCTCCCTCACACCCTTCCACCCCCGGTCCCCATCGCTCACACCAAAGGGCAGCTCACAGCAGAGTGTCCTGGGACACCCACAGACCTGCCTATGGGCTTTGACAACCGGGAGAGAGCTGTGTCAAGTCCGAGAAATTATCACTTTCCACTCTGGGGGCACCTCCCCGACCCCTCCGGAGGTTCTGACTGGTCTGGTGGCCCGGCCCCGGGGGCCTGCTTTCCGCCCCATTCGCCTGGAACGCCCTGCCCTGAGGACAAGGGTCCCTCTTGCTGGCATCCAGTCTGAAGCTCAGGCAGGTGAGGCTTTTGTGGGCACTTGAGACCCTCGTCCAGGTTTCACAGGGCCCCAGGGCCTTAGCCACTGGTGAGGGTTAGGTTGAGGGATAGGCTTAGTTTTAGGTTGAGGGTGAGCCTTTGACAACGGGGAGAGAGCTGTATCAAGTCCGAGAAAATCACTTGGCGCTCCTGGGGCACCTTCACCGGGCCCCAGGGCCTTCCCCACTGGACCACCTCCAGCTTTTGACACCGGCCCCAACCCACTCTTCCCTTGACCGCTTCCCGCAGGTCAGCTAAGGGGCCGGCCAAGCCGCCGGGCCCCCTCTTTAGGTCCCTGCCGCTGGCAGACCCGCCTACTGGTCACCTGTGTCCCTGCCCGCGACCCTCTCTCCTGCTTACCTCACCACTTCAGGCTGTTCAACTGGCCCCGCCCCCTTGATCCAGTGACCGCCTCCAGCTGCTCACCTGGCCCCGCCCCCGCCTTGACTTGACCTCGCTCAGCTGCGGGCCTGGGCCCGCCTCCTGGTTCCGGAAACCACGCCCCTGGTCCATTCGACCAATGAGCGAGCAGCACCAGCCAGTCTGCCCTGCTCCCAAACACAGAGGAATAGCCCCCACCACTGGGATGTAAAGGCACATAGCCCTCTGCTCACAGGGTGCCTCCCAGGTCCCCAAGCGTGGGCAGACCAGCCAGCCCTCCCTTCAGGACACCCAGGGTCCTCCATGAGCCTCGGGGCCGGCCCTCTAACCCCCCCGCCCCGGCCCACATCGCTCCCACCAAAGGGCAGCTCAGAGCCGAGTGTCCTGGGACGCCCAGAGCCCTGCCTATGGGCTTTGACAACCGGGAGAGAGCTGTGTCAAGTCCGAGAAATTATCACTTTCCACTCTGGCGGCACCTCCCCGGCCCCTCCGGAGGTTCTGACTGGTCTGGTGGAACAGCCCCGGGGGCCTGCTTTCTGCCCCATTCGCCTGGAACGCCCTGCCCTGAGGACAAGGGTCCCTCTTGCTGGAATCCAGTCTGAAGCTCAGGCAGGTGAGGCTTTTGTGGGCACTTGAGACCCTCGTCCAGGTTTCACAGGGCCCCAGGGCCTTAGCCACTGGTGAGGGTTAGGTTGAGGGATAGGCTTAGTTTTAGGGTTAGGGTTAGCCTTTGACAACGAGAAGAGAGCTGTATCAAGTCCGAGAAAATCACTTTGCGCTCCTGGGGCACCTTCACCGGGCCCCAGGGCCTTCCCCACTGGACCACCTCCAGCTTTTGACACCGGCCCCAACCCACTCTTCCCTTGACCGCTTCCCGCAGGTCAGCTAAGGGGCCGTCCAAGCCGCCGGGCCCCCTCTTTAGGTACATGCTGCCGGCAGACCCGCCTGCTGGTCACCCGTGTCCCTGCCCGCGACCCTCTCTCCTGCTTACCTCACCACTTCAGGCTGTTCACCTGGCCCCGCCCCCGTGATCCCGTGACCGCCTCCAGCTGCTCACCTGGCCCCGCCCCCGCCTTGACTTGACCTGGCTCAGCTGTGGGCCTGGGCCCGCCTCCTGGTTCCGGAAACCACGCCCCTGGTCCATTAGACCAATGAGCGAGCAGCACCAGCCAGTCTGCCCTGCTTCCAAACACAGAGGAATAGCCCCCACCACTGGGATGTAAAGGCACATAGCCCTCTGCTCACAGGGTGCCTCCCAGGTCCCCAAGCGTGGGCAGACCAGCCAGCCCTCCCTTCAGGACATCCAGGGGCCTCCAGGAGCCTCGGGGCCGGCCCTCTAACCCCCCCGCCCCGGCCCCCATCGCCCCCAACAAAGGGCAGCTCAGAGCAGAGTGTCCTGGGACGCCCAGAGCCCTGCCTATAGGCTTTGACAACCGGGAGAGAGCTGTGTCAAGTCCGAGAAATCATCACTTTCCACTCTGGGGGCACCTCCCCGGCCCCTCCGGAGGTTCTGACTGGTCTGGTGGCCCGGCCCCGGGGGCCTGCTTTCCGCCCCATTCGCCTGGAACGCCCTGCCCTGAGGACAAGGGTTCCTCTTGCTGGCATCCAGTGTGAAGCTCAGGCAGGTGAGGCTTTTGTGGGCACTTGAGACCCTCGTCCAGGTTTCACAGGGCCCCAGGTCCTTAGCCACTGGTGAGGGTTAGGTTGAGAGATAGGCTTAGTTTTAGGGTTAGGGTTAGCCTTTGACAACGGGGAGAGAGCTGTATCAAGTCCGAGAAAATCACTTGGCGCTCCTGGGGCACCTTCACCGGGCCCCAGGGCCTTCCCCACTGGACCACCTCCAGCTTTTGACACCGGCCCCAACCCACTCTTCCCTTGACCGCTTCCCGCAGGTCAGCTAAGGGGCCGGCCAAGCCGCCGGGCCCCCTCTTTAGGTCCCTGCCGCTGGCAGACCCGCCTACTGGTCACCTGTGTCCCTGCCCGCGACCCTCTCTCCTGCTTACCTCACCACTTCAGGCTGTTCAACTGGCCCCGCCCCCTTGATCCAGTGACCGCCTCCAGCTGCTCACCTGGCCCCGCCCCCGCCTTGACTTGACCTCGCTCAGCTGTGGGCCTGGACCCGCCTCCTGGTTCCGGAAACCACGCCCCTGGTCCATTCGACCAATGAGCGAGCAGCACCAGCCAGTCTGCCCTGCTCCCAAACACAGAGGAATAGCCCCCACCACTGGGATGTAAAGGCACATAGCCCTCTGCTCACAGGGTGCCTTCCAGGTCCCCAAGCGTGGGCAGACCAGCCAGCCCTCCCTTCAGGACACCCAGGGTCCTCCATGAGCCTCGGGGCCGGCCCTCTAACCCCCCCGCCCCGGCCCACATCGCTCCCACCAAAGGGCAGCTCAGAGCCGAGTGTCCTGGGACGCCCAGAGCCCTGCCTATGGGCTTTGACAACCGGGAGAGAGCTGTGTCAAGTCCGAGAAATTATCACTTTCCACTCTGGCGGCACCTCCCCGGCCCCTCCGGAGGTTCTGACTGGTCTGGTGGAACAGCCCCGGGGGCCTGCTTTCTGCCCCATTCGCCTGGAACGCCCTGCCCTGAGGACAAGGGTCCCTCTTGCTGGAATCCAGTCTGAAGCTCAGGCAGGTGAGGCTTTTGTGGGCACTTGAGACCCTCGTCCAGGTTTCACAGGGCCCCAGGGCCTTAGCCACTGGTGAGGGTTAGGTTGAGGGATAGGCTTAGTTTTAGGGTTAGGGTTAGCTTTTGACAACGGGAAGAGAGCTGTATCAAGTCCGAGAAAATCACTTTGCGCTCCTGGGGCACCTTCACCGGGCCCCAGGGCCTTCCCCACTGGACCACCTCCAGCTTTTGACACCGGCCCCAACCCACTCTTCCCTTGACCGCTTCCCGCAGGTCAGCTAAGGGGCCGTCCAAGCCGCCGGGCCCCCTCTTTAGGTACATGCTGCCGGCAGACCCGCCTGCTGGTCACCCGTGTCCCTGCCCGCGACCCTCTCTCCTCCTTACCTCACCACTTCAGGCTGTTCACCTGGCCCCGCCCCCGTGTTCCCGTGACCGCCTCCAGCTGCTCACCTGGCCCCGCCCCCGCCTTGACTTGACCTGGCTCAGCTGTGGGCCTGGGCCCGCCTCCTGGTTCCGGAAACCACGCCCCTGGTCCATTCGACCAATGAGCGAGCAGCACCAGCCAGTCTGCCCTGCTTCCAAACACAGAGGAATAGCCCCCACCACTGGGATGTAAAGGCACATAGCCCTCTGCTCACAGGGTGCCTCCCAGGTCCCCAAGCGTGGGCAGACCAGCCAGCCCTCCCTTCAGGACACCCAGGGGCCTCCAGGAGCCTCGGGGCAGGCCCTTTAACCCCCCCGCCCCGGCCCCCATCGCCCCCAACAAAGGGCAGCTCAGAGCAGAGTGTCCTGGGACGCCCAGAGCCCTGCCTATAGGCTTTGACAACCGGGAGAGAGCTGTGTCAAGTCCGAGAAATCATCACTTTCCACTCTGGGGGCACCTCCCCGGCCCCTCCGGAGGTTCTGACTGGTCTGGTGGCCCGGCCCCGGGGGCCTGCTTTCCGCCCCATTCGCCTGGAACGCCCTGCCCTGAGGACAAGGGTTCCTCTTGCTGGCATCCAGTGTGAAGCTCAGGCAGGTGAGGCTTTTGTGGGCACTTGAGACCCTCGTCCAGGTTTCACAGGGCCCCAGGGCCTTAGCCACTGGTGAGGGTTAGGTTGAGGGATAGGCTTAGTTTTAGGGTTAGGGTTAGCCTTTGACAACGGGGAGAGAGCTGTATCAAGTCCGAGAAAATCACTTTGCGCTCCTGGGGCACCTTCACCGGTCCCCAGGGCCTTCCCCACTGGACCACCTCCAGCTTTTGACACCGGCCCCAACCCACTCTTCCCTTGACCGCTTCCCGCAGGTCAGCTAAGGGGCCGGCCAAGCCGCCGGGCCCCCTCTTTAGGTCCCTGCCGCCGGCAGACCCGCCTGCTGGTCACCCGTGTCCCTGCCCGCGACCCTCTCTCCTGCTTACGTCACCACTTCAGGCTGTTCACCTGGCCCCGACCCCTTGATCCCGTGACCGCCTCCAGCTGCTCACCTGGCCCCGCCCCCGCCTTGACTTGACCTGGCTCAGCTGTGGGCCTGGGCCCGCCTCCTGGTTCCGGAAACCACGCCCCTGGTCCATTTGACCAATGATCGAGCAGCACCAGCCAGTCTGCCCTGCTCCCAAACACAGAGGAATAGCCCCCACCACTGGGATGTAAAGGCACATAGCCCTCTGCTCACAGGGTGCCTCCCAGGTCCCCAAGCGTGGGCAGACCAGCCAGCCCTCCCTTCAGGACACCCAGGGTCCTCCATGAGCCTCGGGGCCGGCCCTCCTCCCTCACACCCTTCCACCCCCGGTCCCCATCGCTCACACCAAAGGGCAGCTCACAGCAGAGTGTCCTGGGACACCCACAGACCTGCCTATGGGCTTTGACAACCGGGAGAGAGCTGTGTCAAGTCCGAGAAATTATCACTTTCCACTCTGGGGGCACCTCCCCGACCCCTCCGGAGGTTCTGACTGGTCTGGTGGCCCGGCCCCGGGGGCCTGCTTTCCGCCCCATTCGCCTGGAACGCCCTGCCCTGAGGACAAGGGTCCCTCTTGCTGGCATCCAGTCTGAAGCTCAGGCAGGTGAGGCTTTTGTGGGCACTTGAGACCCTCGTCCAGGTTTCACAGGGCCCCAGGGCCTTAGCCACTGGTGAGGGTTAGGTTGAGGGATAGGCTTAGTTTTAGGTTGAGGGTGAGCCTTTGACAACGGGGAGAGAGCTGTATCAAGTCCGAGAAAATCACTTGGCGCTCCTGGGGCACCTTCACCGGGCCCCAGGGCCTTCCCCACTGGACCACCTCCAGCTTTTGACACCGGCCCCAACCCACTCTTCCCTTGACCGCTTCCCGCAGGTCAGCTAAGGGGCCGGCCAAGCCGCCGGGCCCCCTCTTTAGGTCCCTGCCGCTGGCAGACCCGCCTACTGGTCACCTGTGTCCCTGCCCGCGACCCTCTCTCCTGCTTACCTCACCACTTCAGGCTGTTCAACTGGCCCCGCCCCCTTGATCCAGTGACCGCCTCCAGCTGCTCACCTGGCCCCGCCCCCGCCTTGACTTGACCTCGCTCAGCTGCGGGCCTGGGCCCGCCTCCTGGTTCCGGAAACCACGCCCCTGGTCCATTCGACCAATGAGCGAGCAGCACCAGCCAGTCTGCCCTGCTCCCAAACACAGAGGAATAGCCCCCACCACTGGGATGTAAAGGCACATAGCCCTCTGCTCACAGGGTGCCTCCCAGGTCCCCAAGCGTGGGCAGACCAGCCAGCCCTCCCTTCAGGACACCCAGGGTCCTCCATGAGCCTCGGGGCCGGCCCTCTAACCCCCCCGCCCCGGCCCACATCGCTCCCACCAAAGGGCAGCTCAGAGCCGAGTGTCCTGGGACGCCCAGAGCCCTGCCTATGGGCTTTGACAACCGGGAGAGAGCTGTGTCAAGTCCGAGAAATTATCACTTTCCACTCTGGCGGCACCTCCCCGGCCCCTCCGGAGGTTCTGACTGGTCTGGTGGAACAGCCCCGGGGGCCTGCTTTCTGCCCCATTCGCCTGGAACGCCCTGCCCTGAGGACAAGGGTCCCTCTTGCTGGAATCCAGTCTGAAGCTCAGGCAGGTGAGGCTTTTGTGGGCACTTGAGACCCTCGTCCAGGTTTCACAGGGCCCCAGGGCCTTAGCCACTGGTGAGGGTTAGGTTGAGGGATAGGCTTAGTTTTAGGGTTAGGGTTAGCCTTTGACAACGAGAAGAGAGCTGTATCAAGTCCGAGAAAATCACTTTGCGCTCCTGGGGCACCTTCACCGGGCCCCAGGGCCTTCCCCACTGGACCACCTCCAGCTTTTGACACCGGCCCCAACCCACTCTTCCCTTGACCGCTTCCCGCAGGTCAGCTAAGGGGCCGTCCAAGCCGCCGGGCCCCCTCTTTAGGTACATGCTGCCGGCAGACCCGCCTGCTGGTCACCCGTGTCCCTGCCCGCGACCCTCTCTCCTGCTTACCTCACCACTTCAGGCTGTTCACCTGGCCCCGCCCCCGTGATCCCGTGACCGCCTCCAGCTGCTCACCTGGCCCCGCCCCCGCCTTGACTTGACCTGGCTCAGCTGTGGGCCTGGGCCCGCCTCCTGGTTCCGGAAACCACGCCCCTGGTCCATTAGACCAATGAGCGAGCAGCACCAGCCAGTCTGCCCTGCTTCCAAACACAGAGGAATAGCCCCCACCACTGGGATGTAAAGGCACATAGCCCTCTGCTCACAGGGTGCCTCCCAGGTCCCCAAGCGTGGGCAGACCAGCCAGCCCTCCCTTCAGGACATCCAGGGGCCTCCAGGAGCCTCGGGGCCGGCCCTCTAACCCCCCCGCCCCGGCCCCCATCGCCCCCAACAAAGGGCAGCTCAGAGCAGAGTGTCCTGGGACGCCCAGAGCCCTGCCTATAGGCTTTGACAACCGGGAGAGAGCTGTGTCAAGTCCGAGAAATCATCACTTTCCACTCTGGGGGCACCTCCCCGGCCCCTCCGGAGGTTCTGACTGGTCTGGTGGCCCGGCCCCGGGGGCCTGCTTTCCGCCCCATTCGCCTGGAACGCCCTGCCCTGAGGACAAGGGTTCCTCTTGCTGGCATCCAGTGTGAAGCTCAGGCAGGTGAGGCTTTTGTGGGCACTTGAGACCCTCGTCCAGGTTTCACAGGGCCCCAGGTCCTTAGCCACTGGTGAGGGTTAGGTTGAGAGATAGGCTTAGTTTTAGGGTTAGGGTTAGCCTTTGACAACGGGGAGAGAGCTGTATCAAGTCCGAGAAAATCACTTGGCGCTCCTGGGGCACCTTCACC
This sequence comes from Pipistrellus hanaki, assembly GCF_964339955.1. Taxonomy (NCBI): domain Eukaryota; kingdom Metazoa; phylum Chordata; class Mammalia; order Chiroptera; family Vespertilionidae; genus Pipistrellus; species Pipistrellus hanaki. Next base: position 2,713,964 of record NC_140511.1, read on the forward strand.
GGGCCCCAGGGCCTTCCCCACTGGACCACCTCCAGCTTTTGACACCGGCCCCAACCCACTCTTCCCTTGACCGCTTCCCGCAGGTCAGCTAAGGGGCCGGCCAAGCCGCCGGGCCCCCTCTTTAGGTCCCTGCCGCTGGCAGACCCGCCTACTGGTCACCTGTGTCCCTGCCCGCGACCCTCTCTCCTGCTTACCTCACCACTTCAGGCTGTTCAACTGGCCCCGCCCCCTTGATCCAGTGACCGCCTCCAGCTGCTCACCTGGCCCCGCCCCCGCCTTGACTTGACCTCGCTCAGCTGTGGGCCTGGACCCGCCTCCTGGTTCCGGAAACCACGCCCCTGGTCCATTCGACCAATGAGCGAGCAGCACCAGCCAGTCTGCCCTGCTCCCAAACACAGAGGAATAGCCCCCACCACTGGGATGTAAAGGCACATAGCCCTCTGCTCACAGGGTGCCTTCCAGGTCCCCAAGCGTGGGCAGACCAGCCAGCCCTCCCTTCAGGACACCCAGGGTCCTCCATGAGCCTCGGGGCCGGCCCTCTAACCCCCCCGCCCCGGCCCACATCGCTCCCACCAAAGGGCAGCTCAGAGCCGAGTGTCCTGGGACGCCCAGAGCCCTGCCTATGGGCTTTGACAACCGGGAGAGAGCTGTGTCAAGTCCGAGAAATTATCACTTTCCACTCTGGCGGCACCTCCCCGGCCCCTCCGGAGGTTCTGACTGGTCTGGTGGAACAGCCCCGGGGGCCTGCTTTCTGCCCCATTCGCCTGGAACGCCCTGCCCTGAGGACAAGGGTCCCTCTTGCTGGAATCCAGTCTGAAGCTCAGGCAGGTGAGGCTTTTGTGGGCACTTGAGACCCTCGTCCAGGTTTCACAGGGCCCCAGGGCCTTAGCCACTGGTGAGGGTTAGGTTGAGGGATAGGCTTAGTTTTAGGGTTAGGGTTAGCTTTTGACAACGGGAAGAGAGCTGTATCAAGTCCGAGAAAATCACTTTGCGCTCCTGGGGCACCTTCACCGGGCCCCAGGGCCTTCCCCACTGGACCACCTCCAGCTTTTGACACCGGCCCCAACCCACTCTTCCCTTGACCGCTTCCCGCAGGTCAGCTAAGGGGCCGTCCAAGCCGCCGGGCCCCCTCTTTAGGTACATGCTGCCGGCAGACCCGCCTGCTGGTCACCCGTGTCCCTGCCCGCGACCCTCTCTCCTGCTTACCTCACCACTTCAGGCTGTTCACCTGGCCCCGCCCCCGTGTTCCCGTGACCGCCTCCAGCTGCTCACCTGGCCCCGCCCCCGCCTTGACTTGACCTGGCTCAGCTGTGGGCCTGGGCCCGCCTCCTGGTTCCGGAAACCACGCCCCTGGTCCATTCGACCAATGAGCGAGCAGCACCAGCCAGTCTGCCCTGCTTCCAAACACAGAGGAATAGCCCCCACCACTGGGATGTAAAGGCACATAGCCCTCTGCTCACAGGGTGCCTCCCAGGTCCCCAAGCGTGGGCAGACCAGCCAGCCCTCCCTTCAGGACACCCAGGGGCCTCCAGGAGCCTCGGGGCAGGCCCTTTAACCCCCCCGCCCCGGCCCCCATCGCCCCCAACAAAGGGCAGCTCAGAGCAGAGTGTCCTGGGACGCCCAGAGCCCTGCCTATAGGCTTTGACAACCGGGAGAGAGCTGTGTCAAGTCCGAGAAATCATCACTTTCCACTCTGGGGGCACCTCCCCGGCCCCTCCGGAGGTTCTGACTGGTCTGGTGGCCCGGCCCCGGGGGCCTGCTTTCCGCCCCATTCGCCTGGAACGCCCTGCCCTGAGGACAAGGGTTCCTCTTGCTGGCATCCACTGTGAAGCTCAGGCAGGTGAGGCTTTTGTGGGCACTTGAGACCCTCGTCCAGGTTTCACAGGGCCCCAGGGCCTTAGCCACTGGTGAGGGTTAGGTTGAGGGATAGGCTTAGTTTTAGGGTTAGGGTTAGCCTTTGACAACGGGGAGAGAGCTGTATCAAGTCCGAGAAAATCACTTGGCGCTCCTGGGGCACCTTCACCGGGCCCCAGGGCCTTCCCCACTGGACCACCTCCAGCTTTTGACACCGGCCCCAACCCACTCTTCCCTTGACCGCTTCCCGCAGGTCAGCTAAGGGGCCGGCCAAGCCGCCGGGCCCCCTCTTTAGGTCCCTGCCGCTGGCAGACCCGCCTACTGGTCACCTGTGTCCCTGCCCGCGACCCTCTCTCCTGCTTACCTCACCACTTCAGGCTGTTCAACTGGCCCCGCCCCCTTGATCCAGTGACCGCCTCCAGCTGCTCACCTGGCCCCACCCCGCCTTGACTTGACCTCGCTCAGCTGTGGGCCTGGGCCCGCCTCCTGGTTCCGGAAACCACGCCCCTGGTCCATTCGACCAATGAGCGAGCAGCACCAGCCAGTCTGCCCTGCTCCCAAACACAGAGGAATAGCCCCCACCACTGGGATGTAAAGGCACATAGCCCTCTGCTCACAGGGTGCCTCCCAGGTCCCCAAGCGTGAGCAGACCAGCCAGCCCTCCCTTCAGGACACCCAGGGGCCTCCATGAGCCTCGGGGTCGGCCCTCTAACCCCCCGGCCCCGGCCCCCATCGCTCCCACCAAAGGGCAGCTCAGAGCAGAGTGTCCTGGGACGCCCAGAGCCCTGCCTATGGGCTTTGACAACCGGGAGAGAGCTGTGTCAAGTCCGAGAAATTATCATTTTCCACTCTGGGGGCACCTCCCCGGCCCCTCCGGAGGTTCTGACTGGTCTGGTGGCCCGGCCCCGGGGGCCTGCTTTCCGCCCCATTCCTCTGGAACGCCCTGCCCTGAGGACAAGGGTCCCTCTTGCTGGCATCCAGTCTGAAGCTCAGGCAGGTGAGGCTTTTGTGGGTACTTGAGACCCTCGTCCAGGTTTCACAGGGCCCCAGGGCCTTAGCCACTGGTGAGGGTTAGGTTGAGTGATAGGATTAGTTTTAGGGTTAGGTTTAGCCTTTGACAACGGGGAGAGAGCTGTGTCAAGTCCGAGGAAATCACTTTGCGCTCCTGGAGCACCTTCACCGGGCCCCAGGGCCTTCACCACTGGACCACCTCCAGCTTTTGACACCGGCCCCAACCCACTCTTCCCTTGACCGCTTCCCACAGGTCAGCTAAGTGGCCGGCCAAGCCGCCGGGCCCCCTCTTTAGGTCCCTGCCGCTGGCAGACCCGCCTGCTGGTCACCCGTGTCCCTGCCCGCGACCCTCTCTCCTGCTTACCTCACCACTTCAGGCTGTTCACCTGGCCCCGCGCCCGTGATCCCGAGACCGCCTCCAGCTGCTCACCTGGCCCCGCCCCCTCCTTGACTTGACCTGGCTCAGCTGTGGGCCTGGGCCCGCCTCCTGGTTCCAGAAACCACGCCCCTGGTCCATTCGACCAATAAGCGATCAGCACCAGCCAGCCTGCCATGCTCCCAAACACAGAGGAATAGCCCCACCACTGGGATGTAAAGGCACATAGCCCTCTGCTCACAGGGTGCCTCCCAGGTCCCCAAGCGTGGGCAGACCAGCCAGCCATCCCTTCAGGACACCCAGGGGCCTCCATGAGCCTCGGGGCCGGCCCTCTAACCCCCCCGCCCCGGCCCCCATCGCTCCCACCAAAGGGCAGCTCAGAGCAGAGTGTCCTGGGACGCCCAGAGCCCTGCCTATGGGCTTTGAAAACCGGGAGAGAGCTGTGTCAAGTCCGAGAAATTATCACTTTCCACTCTGGGGGCACCTCCCCGGCCCCTCCGGAGGTTCTGACTGGTCTGGTGGAACGGCCCCGGGGGCCTGCTTTCTGCCCCCTTCGAATGGAACGCCCAGCCCTGAGGACAAGGGTCCCTCTTGCTGGCATCCAGTCTGAAGCTCAGGCAGGTGAGGCTTTTGTGGGCACTTGAGACCCTCGTCCAGGTTTCACAGGGCCCCAGGGCCTTAGCCACTGGTGAGGGTTAGGTTGAGGGATAGGCTTAGTTTTAGGGTTAGGGTGAGCCTTTGACAACGGGGAGAGAGCTGTGTCAAGTCCGAGAAAATCACTTTGCGCTCCTGGGGCACCTTCACCGGGCCCCAGGGCCTTCCCCACTGGACCACCTCCAGCTTTTGACACCGGCCCCAACCCACTCTTCCCTTGACCGCTTCCCGCAGGTCAGCTAAGGGGCCGGCCAAGCCGCCGGGCCCCCTCTTTAGGTCCCTGCCGCCGGCAGACCCTTCTGCTGGTCACCCGTGTCCCTGCCCGCGACCCTCTCTCCTGCTTACCTCACCACTTCAGGCTGTTCAAGTGGCCCCGACCCCGTGATCCCGTGACCGCCTCCAGCTGCTCACCTGGCCCCGCCCCCTCCTTGACTTAACCTGGCTCAGCTGTGGGCCTGGGCCCGCCTCCTGGTTCCGGAAACCACGCCCCTGGTCCATTCGACCAATAAGCGATCAGCACCAGCCAGCCTGCCCTGCTCCCAAACACAGAGGAATAGCCCCACCACTGGGATGTAAAGGCACATAGCCCTCTGCTCACAGGGTGTCGCCCAGGTCCCCAAGCGTGGGCAGACCAGCCAGCCCTCCCTTCAGGACACCCAGGGGCCTCCAAGAGCCTCGGGGCCGGCCCTCTAACCCCCCCGGCCCGGCCCCCATCGCTCCCACCAAAGGGCAGCTCAGAGCAGAGTGTCCTGGGACGCCCAGAGCCCTGCCTATGGGCTTTGACAACCGGGAGAGAGCTGTGTCAAGTCCGAGAAATTATCACTTTCCACTCTGGGGGCACCTCCCCGGCCCCTCCGGAGGTTCTGACTGGTCTAGTGGCCCGGCCGCAGGGGCCTGCTTTCCGCCCCATTCGCCTGGAACACCCTGCCCTGAGGACAAGGGTCCCTCTTGCTGGAATCCAGTCTGAAGCTCAGGCAGGTGAGGCTTTTGTGGGCACTTGAGACAATCGTCCAGGTTTCACAGGGCCCCAGGGCCTTAGCCACTGGTGAGGGTTAGGTTGAGGGTTAGGCTTAGTTTTAGGGTAAGGGATAGCCTTTGACAACGGGGAGAGAGCTGTGTCAAGTCCGAGAAAATCACTTTGCGCTCCTGGGGCACCTTCACCGGGCCCCAGGGCCTTCCCCACTGGACCACCTCCAGCTTTTGACACCGGCACCAACCCACTCTTCCCTTGACCGCTTCCCGCAGGTCAGCTAAGGGGCCGGCCAAGCCGCCGGGCCCCCTCTTTAGGTCCCTGCCGCTGGCAGACCCGCCTGCTGGTCACCCGTGTCCCTGCCCGCGACCCTCTCTCCTCCTTACCTCACCACTTCAGGCTGTTCACCTGGCCCCGCCCCCGTGATCCCGAGACCGCCTCCAGCTGCTCACCTGGCCCCGCCCCCTCCTTGACTTGACCTGGCTCAGCTGTGGGCCTGGGCCCGCCTCCTGGTTCCAGAAACCACGCCCCTGGTCCATTCGACCAATAAGCGATCAGCACCAGCCAGCCTGCCATGCTCCCAAACACAGAGGAATAGCCCCACCACTGGGATGTAAAGGCACATAGCCCTCTGCTCACAGGGTGCCTCCCAGGTCCCCAAGCGTGGGCAGACCAGCCAGCCATCCCTTCAGGACACCCAGGGGCCTCCATGAGCCTCGGGGCCGGCCCTCTAACCCCCCGCCCCGGCCCCCATCGCTCCCACCAAAGGGCAGCTCAGAGCAGAGTGTCCTGGGACGCCCAGAGCCCTGCCTATGGGCTTTGAAAACCGGGAGAGAGCTGTGTCAAGTCCGAGAAATTATCACTTTCCACTCTGGGGGCACCTCCCCGGCCCCTCCGGAGGTTCTGACTGGTCTGGTGGAACGGCCCCGGGGGCCTGCTTTCTGCCCCCTTCGAATGGAACGCCCAGCCCTGAGGACAAGGGTCCCTCTTGCTGGCATCCAGTCTGAAGCTCAGGCAGGTGAGGCTTTTGTGGGCACTTGAGACCCTCATCCAGGTTTCACAGGGCCCCAGGGCCTTAGCCACTGGTGAGGGTTAGGTTGAGGGATAGGCTTAGTTTTAGGGTAAGGGATAGCCTTTGACAACGGGGAGAGAGCTGTGTCAAGTCCGAGAAAATCACTTTGCGCTCCTGGGGCACCTTCACCGGGCCCCAGGGCCTTCCCCACTGGACCACCTCCAGCTTTTGACACCGGCACCAACCCACTCTTCCCTTGACCGCTTCCCGCAGGTCAGCTAAGGGGCCGGACAAGCCGCCGGGCCCCCTCTTGAGGTCCCTGCCGCTGGCAGACCCGCCTGCTGGTCACCCGTGTCCCTGCCCGAGACCCTCTCTCCTGCTTACCTCACCACTTCAGGCTGTTCACCTGGCCCCGCCCCCTTGATCCCGTGACCGCCTCCAGCTGCTCACCTGGCCCCGCCCCCGCCTTGACTTGACCAGGCTCAGCTGTGGGCCTGGGCCCGCCTCCTGGTTCCGGAAACCACGCCCCTGGTCCATTCGACCAATGAGCGAGCAGCACCAGCCAGTCTGCCCTGCTCCCAAACACAGAGGAATAGCCCCGACCACTGGGATGTAAAGGCACATAGCCCTCTGCTCACAGGGTGCCTCCCAGGTCCCCAAGCTTGGGCAGACCAGCCAGCCCTCCCTTCAGGACACCCAGGGGCCTCCATGAGCCTCGGGGTCGGCCCTCTAACCCCCCGGCCCCGGCCCCCATCGCTCCCACCAAAGGGCAGCTCAGAGCAGAGTGTCCTGGGACGCCCAGAGCCCTGCCTATGGGCTTTGACAACCGGGAGAGAGCTGTGTCAAGTCCGAGAAATTATCATTTTCCACTCTGGGGGCACCTCCCCGGCCCCTCCGGAGGTTCTGACTGGTCTGGTGGCCCGGCCCCGGGGGCCTGCTTTCCGCCCCATTCCTCTGGAACGCCCTGCCCTGAGGACAAGGGTCCCTCTTGCTGGCATCCAGTCTGAAGCTCAGGCAGGTGAGGCTTTTGTGGGTACTTGAAACCCTCGTCCAGGTTTCACAGGGCCCCAGGGCCTTAGCCACTGGTGAGGGTTAGGTTGAGTGATAGGATTAGTTTTAGGGTTAGGTTTAGCCTTTGACAACGGGGAGAGAGCTGTGTCAAGTCCGAGGAAATCACTTTGCGCTCCTGGAGCACCTTCACCGGGCCCCAGGGCCTTCACCACTGGACCACCTCCAGCTTTTGACACCGGCCCCAACCCACTCTTCCCTTGACCGCTTCCCACAGGTCAGCTAAGTGGCCGGCCAAGCCGCCGGGCCCCCTCTTTAGGTCCCTGCCGCTGGCAGACCCGCCTGCTGGTCACCCGTGTCCCTGCCCGCGACCCTCTCTCCTGCTTACCTCACCACTTCAGGCTGTTCACCTGGCCCCGCCCCCGTGATCCCGTGACCGCCTCCAGCTGCTCACCTGGCCCCGCCCCCTCCTTGACTTGACCTGGCTCAGCTGTGGGCCTGGGCCCGCCTCCTGGTTCCAGAAACCACGCCCCTGGTCCATTCGACCAATAAGCGATCAGCACCAGCCAGCCTGCCATGCTCCCAAACACAGAGGAATAGCCCCACCACTGGGATGTAAAGGCACATAGCCCTCTGCTCACAGGGTGCCTCCCAGGTCCCCAAGCGTGGGCAGACCAGCCAGCCATCCCTTCAGGACACCCAGGGGCCTCCATGAGCCTCGGGGCCGGCCCTCTAACCCCCCCGCCCCGGCCCCCATCGCTCCCACCAAAGGGCAGCTCAGAGCAGAGTGTCCTGGGACGCCCAGAGCCCTGCCTATGGGCTTTGAAAACCGGGAGAGAGCTGTGTCAAGTCCGAGAAATTATCACTTTCCACTCTGGGGGCACCTCCCCGGCCCCTCCGGAGGTTCTGACTGGTCTGGTGGAACGGCCCCGGGGGCCTGCTTTCTGCCCCCTTCGAATGGAACGCCCATTCCTGAGGACAAGGGTCCCTCTTGCTGGCATCCAGTCTGAAGCTCAGGCAGGTGAGGCTTTTGTGGGCACTTGAGACCCTCGTCTAGGTTTCACAGGGCCCCAGGGCCTTAGCCACTGGTGAGGGTTAGGTTGAGGGATAGGCTTAGTTTTATTGTTACGGTGAGCCTTTGACAACGGGGAGAGAGCTGTGTCAAGTCCGAGAAAATCACTTTGCGCTCCTGGGGCACCTTCACCGGGCCCCAGGGCCTTCCCCACTGGACCACCTCCAGCTTTTGACACCGGCCCCAACCCACTCTTCCCTTGACCGCTTCCCGCAGGTCAGCTAAGGGGCCGGCCAAGCCGCCGGGCCCCCTCTTTAGGTCCCTGCCGCCGGCAGACCCTTCTGCTGGTCACCCGTGTCCCTGCCCGCGACCCTCTCTCCTGCTTACCTCACCACTTCAGGCTGTTCACCTGGCCCCGACCCCGTGATCCCGTGACCGCCTCCAGCTGCTCACCTGGCCCCGCCCCCTCCTTGACTTAACCTGGCTCAGCTGTGGGCCTGGGCCCGCCTCCTGGTTCCGGAAACCACGCCCCTGGTCCATTCGACCAATAAGCGATCAGCACCAGCCAGCCTGCCCTGCTCCCAAACACAGAGGAATAGCCCCACCACTGGGATGTAAAGGCACATAGCCCTCTGCTCACAGGGTGTCGCCCAGGTCCCCAAGCGTGGGCAGACCAGCCAGCCCTCCCTTCAGGACACCCAGGGGCCTCCAAGAGCCTCGGGGCCGGCCCTCTAACCCCCCCGGCCCGGCCCCCATCGCTCCCACCAAAGGGCAGCTCAGAGCAGAGTGTCCTGGGACGCCCAGAGCCCTGCCTATGGGCTTTGACAACCGGGAGAGAGCTGTGTCAAGTCCGAGAAATTATCACTTTCCACTCTGGGGGCACCTCCCCGGCCCCTCCGGAGGTTCTGACTGGTCTAGTGGCCCGGCCGCGGGGGCCTGCTTTCCGCCCCATTCGCCTGGAACGCCCTGCCCTGAGGACAAGGGTCCCTCTTGCTGGAATCCAGTCTGAAGCTCAGGCAGGTGAGGCTTTTGTGGGCACTTGAGACAATCGTCCAGGTTTCACAGGGCCCCAGGGCCTTAGCCACTGGTGAGGGTTAGGTTGAGGGATAGGCTTAGTTTTAGGGTAAGGGATAGCCTTTGACAACGGGGAGAGAGCTGTGTCAAGTCCGAGAAAATCACTTTGCGCTCCTGGGGCACCTTCACCGGGCCCCAGGGCCTTCCCCACTGGACCACCTCCAGCTTTTGACACCGGCCCCAACCCACTCTTCCCTTGACCGCTTCCCGCAGGTCAGCTAAGGGGCCGGCCAAGCCGCCGGGCCCCCTCTTTAGGTCCCTGCCGCCGGCAGACCCTTCTGCTGGTCACCCGTGTCCCTGCCCGCGACCCTCTCTCCTGCTTACCTCACCACTTCAGGCTGTTCACCTGGCCCCGACCCCGTGATCCCGTGACCGCCTCCAGCTGCTCACCTGGCCCCGCCCCCTCCTTGACTTAACCTGGCTCAGCTGTGGGCCTGGGCCCGCCTCCTGGTTCCGGAAACCACGCCCCTGGTCCATTCGACCAATAAGCGATCAGCACCAGCCAGCCTGCCCTGCTCCCAAACACAGAGGAATAGCCCCACCACTGGGATGTAAAGGCACATAGCCCTCTGCTCACAGGGTGTCGCCCAGGTCCCCAAGCGTGGGCAGACCAGCCAGCCCTCCCTTCAGGACACCCAGGGGCCTCCAAGAGCCTCGGGGCCGGCCCTCTAACCCCCCCGGCCCGGCCCCCATCGCTCCCACCAAAGGGCAGCTCAGAGCAGAGTGTCCTGGGACGCCCAGAGCCCTGCCTATGGGCTTTGACAACCGGGAGAGAGCTGTGTCAAGTCCGAGAAATTATCACTTTCCACTCTGGGGGCACCTCCCCGGCCCCTCCGGAGGTTCTGACTGGTCTAGTGGCCCGGCCGCGGGGGCCTGCTTTCCGCCCCATTCGCCTGGAACGCCCTGCCCTGAGGACAAGGGTCCCTCTTGCTGGAATCCAGTCTGAAGCTCAGGCAGGTGAGGCTTTTGTGGGCACTTGAGACAATCGTCCAGGTTTCACAGGGCCCCAGGGCCTTAGCCACTGGTGAGGGTTAGGTTGAGGGATAGGCTTAGTTTTAGGGTAAGGGATAGCCTTTGACAACGGGGAGAGAGCTGTGTCAAGTCCGAGAAAATCACTTTGCGCTCCTGGGGCACCTTCACCGGGCCCCAGGGCCTTCCCCACTGGACCACCTCCAGCTTTTGACACCGGCACCAACCCACTCTTCCCTTGACCGCTTCCCGCAGGTCAGCTAAGGGGCCGGCCAAGCCGCCGGGCCCCCTCTTGAGGTCCCTGCCGCCGGCAGACCCGCCTGCTGGTCACCCGTGTCCCTGCCCGAGACCCTCTCTCCTGCTTACCTCACCACTTCAGGCTGTTCACCTGGCCCCGCCCCCTTGATCCCGTGACCGCCTCCAGCTGCTCACCTGGCCCCGCCCCCGCCTTGACTTGACCAGGCTCAGCTGTGGGCCTGGGCCCGCCTCCTGGTTCCGGAAACCACGCCCCTGGTCCATTCGACCAATGAGCGAGCAGCACCAGCCAGTCTGCCCTGCTCCCAAACACAGAGGAATAGCCCCCACCACTGGGATGTAAAGGCACATAGCCCTCTGCTCACAGGGTGCCTCCCAGGTCCCCAAGCTTGGGCAGACCAGCCAGCCCTCCCTTCAGGACACCCAGGGGCCTCCATGAGCCTCGGGGTCGGCCCTCTAACCCCCCGGCCCCGGCCCCCATCGCTCCCACCAAAGGGCAGCTCAGAGCAGAGTGTCCTGGGACGCCCAGAGCCCTGCCTATGGGCTTTGACAACAGGGAGAGAGCTGTGTCAAGTCCGAGAAATTATCATTTTCCACTCTGGGGGCACCTCCCCGGCCCCTCCGGAGGTTCTGACTGGTCTGGTGGCCCGGCCCCGGGGGCCTGCTTTCCGCCCCATTCCTCTGGAACGCCCTGCCCTGAGGACAAGGGTCCCTCTTGCTGGCATCCAGTCTGAAGCTCAGGCAGGTGAGGCTTTTGTGGGTACTTGAGACCCTCGTCCAGGTTTCACAGGGCCCCAGGGCCTTAGCCACTGGTGAGGGTTAGGTTGAGTGATAGGATTAGTTTTAGGGTTAGGTTTAGCCTTTGACAACGGGGAGAGAGCTGTGTCAAGTCCGAGGAAATCACTTTGCGCTCCTGGAGCACCTTCACCGGGCCCCAGGGCCTTCACCACTGGACCACCTCCAGCTTTTGACACCGGCCCCAACCCACTCTTCCCTTGACCGCTTCCCACAGGTCAGCTAAGTGGCCGGCCAAGCCGCCGGGCCCCCTCTTTAGGTCCCTGCCGCTGGCAGACCCGCCTGCTGGTCACCCGTGTCCCTGCCCGCGACCCTCTCTCCTGCTTACCTCACCACTTCAGGCTGTTCACCTGGCCCCGCCCCCGTGATCCCGAGACCGCCTCCAGCTGCTCACCTGGCCCCGCCCCCTCCTTGACTTGACCTGGCTCAGCTGTGGGCCTGGGCCCGCCTCCTGGTTCCAGAAACCACGCCCCTGGTCCATTCGACCAATAAGCGATCAGCACCAGCCAGCCTGCCATGCTCCCAAACACAGAGGAATAGCCCCACCACTGGGATGTAAAGGCACATAGCCCTCTGCTCACAGGGTGCCTCCCAGGTCCCCAAGCGTGGGCAGACCAGCCAGCCATCCCTTCAGGACACCCAGGGGCCTCCATGAGCCTCGGGGCCGGCCCTCTAACCCCCCCGCCCCGGCCCCCATCGCTCCCACCAAAGGGCAGCTCAGAGCAGAGTGTCCTGGGACGCCCAGAGCCCTGCCTATGGGCTTTGAAAACCGGGAGAGAGCTGTGTCAAGTCCGAGAAATTATCACTTTCCACTCTGGGGGCACCTCCCCGGCCCCTCCGGAGGTTCTGACTGGTCTGGTGGAACGGCCCCGGGGGCCTGCTTTCTGCCCCCTTCGAATGGAACGCCCAGCCCTGAGGACAAGGGTCCCTCTTGCTGGCATCCAGTCTGAAGCTCAGGCAGGTGAGGCTTTTGTGGGCACTTGAGACCCTCATCCAGGTTTCACAGGGCCCCAGGGCCTTAGCCACTGGTGAGGGTTAGGTTGAGGGATAGGCTTAGTTTTAGGGTTACGGTGAGCCTTTGACAACGGGGAGAGAGCTGTGTCAAGTCCGAGAAAATCACTTTGCGCTCCTGGGGCACCTTCACCGGGCCCCAGGGCCTTCCCCACTGGACCACCTCCAGCTTTTGACACCGGCCCCAACCCACTCTTCCCTTGACCGCTTCCCGCAGGTCAGCTAAGGGGCCGGCCAAGCCGCCGGGCCCCCTCTTTAGGTCCCTGCCGCCGGCAGACCCTTCTGCTGGTCACCCGTGTCCCTGCCCGCGACCCTCTCTCCTGCTTACCTCACCACTTCAGGCTGTTCACCTGGCCCCGACCCTGTGATCCCGTGACCGCCTCCAGCTGCTCACCTGGCCCCGCCCCCTCCTTGACTTAACCTGGCTCAGCTGTGGGCCTGGGCCCGCCTCCTGGTTCCGGAAACCACGCCCCTGGTCCATTCGACCAATAAGCGATCAGCACCAGCCAGCCTGCCCTGCTCCCAAACACAGAGGAATAGCCCCACCACTGGGATGTAAAGCACATAGCCCTCTGCTCACAGGGTGTCGCCCAGGTCCCCAAGCGTGGGCAGACCAGCCAGCCCTCCCTTCAGGACACCCAGGGGCCTCCAAGAGCCTCGGGGCCGGCCCTCTAACCCCCCCGGCCCGGCCCCCATCGCTCCCACCAAAGGGCAGCTCAGAGCAGAGTGTCCTGGGACGCCCAGAGCCCTGCCTATGGGCTTTGACAACCGGGAGAGAGCTGGGTCAAGTCCGAGAAATTATCACTTTCCACTCTGGGGGCACCTCCCCGGCCCCTCCGGAGGTTCTGACTGGTCTAGTGGCCCGGCTGCGGGGGCCTGCTTTCCGCCCCATTCGCCTGGAACGCCCTGCCCTGAGGACAAGGGTCCCTCTTGCTGGAATCCAGTCTGAAGCTCAGGCAGGTGAGGCTTTTGTGGGCACTTGAGACAATCGTCCAGGTTTCACAGGGCCCCAGGGCCTTAGCCACTGGTGAGGGTTAGGTTGAGGGATAGGCTTAGTTTTAGGGTAAGGGATAGCCTTTGACAACGGGGAGAGAGCTGTGTCAAGTCCGAGAAAATCACTTTGCGCTCCTGGGGCACCTTCACCGGGCCCCAGGGCCTTCCCCACTGGACCACCTCCAGCTTTTGACACCGGCACCAACCCACTCTTCCCTTGACCGCTTCCCGCAGGTCAGCTAAGGGGCCGGCCAAGCCGCGGGGCCCCCTCTTGAGTTCCCTGCCGCCGGCAGACCCGCCTGCTGGTCACCCGTGTCCCTGCCCGAGACCCTCTCTCCTGCTTACCTCACCACTTCAGGCTGTTCACCTGGCCCCGCCCCCTTGATCCCGTGACCGCCTCCAGCTGCTCACCTGGCCCCGCCCCCGCCTTGACTTGACCAGGCTCAGCTGTGGGCCTGGGCCCGCCTCCTGGTTCCGGAAACCACGCCCCTGGTCCATTCGACCAATGAGCGAGCAGCACCAGCCAGTCTGCCCTGCTCCCAAACACAGAGGAATAGCCCCGACCACTGGGATGTAAAGGCACATAGCCCTCTGCTCACAGGGTGCCTCCCAGGTCCCCAAGCTTGGGCAGACCAGCCAGCCCTCCCCTCAGGACACCCAGGGGCCTCCATGAGCCTCGGGGTCGGCCCTCTAACCCCCCGGCCCCGGCCCCCATCGCTCCCACCAAAGGGCAGCTCAGAGCAGAGTGTCCTGGGACGCCCAGAGCCCTGCCTATGGGCTTTGACAACCGGGAGAGAGCTGTGTCAAGTCCGAGAAATTATCATTTTCCACTCTGGGGGCACCTCCCCGGCCCCTCCGGAGGTTCTGACTGGTCTGGTGGCCCGGCCCCGGGGGCCTGCTTTCCGCCCCATTCCTCTGGAACGCCCTGCCCTGAGGACAAGGGTCCCTCTTGCTGGCATCCAGTCTGAAGCTCAGGCAGGTGAGGCTTTTGTGGGTACTTGAGACCCTCGTCCAGGTTTCACAGGGCCCCAGGGCCTTAGCCACTGGTGAGGGTTAGGTTGAGTGATAGGATTAGTTTTAGGGTTAGGTTTAGCCTTTGACAACGGGGAGAGAGCTGTGTCAAGTCCGAGGAAATCACTTTGCGCTCCTGGAGCACCTTCACCGGGCCCCAGGGCCTTCACCACTGGACCACCTCCAGCTTTTGACACCGGCCCCAACCCACTCTTCCCTTGACCGCTTCCCACAGGTCAGCTAAGTGGCCGGCCAAGCCGCCGGGCCCCCTCTTTAGGTCCCTGCCGCTGGCAGACCCGCCTGCTGGTCACCCGTGTCCCTGCCCGCGACCCTCTCTCCTGCTTACCTCACCACTTCAGGCTGTTCACCTGGCCCCGCCCCCGTGATCCCGAGACCGCCTCCAGCTGCTCACCTGGCCCCGCCCCCTCCTTGACTTGACCTGGCTCAGCTGTGGGCCTGGGCCCGCCTCCTGGTTCCAGAAACCACGCCCCTGGTCCATTCGACCAATAAGCGATCAGCACCAGCCAGCCTGCCATGCTCCCAAACACAGAGGAATAGCCCCACCACTGGGATGTAAAGGCACATAGCCCTCTGCTCACAGGGTGCCTCCCAGGTCCCCAAGCGTGGGCAGACCAGCCAGCCATCCCTTCAGGACACCCAGGGGCCTCCATGAGCCTCGGGGCCGGCCCTCTAACCCCCCCGCCCCGGCCCCCATCGCTCCCACCAAAGGGCAGCTCAGAGCAGAGTGTCCTGGGACGCCCAGAGCCCTGCCTATGGGCTTTGAAAACCGGGAGAGAGCTGTGTCAAGTCCGAGAAATTATCACTTTCCACTCTGGGGGCACCTCCCCGGCCCCTCCGGAGGTTCTGACTGGTCTGGTGGAACGGCCCCGGGGGCCTGCTTTCTGCCCCCTTCGAATGGAACGCCCAGCCCTGAGGACAAGGGTCCCTCTTGCTGGCATCCAGTCTGAAGCTCAGGCAGGTGAGGCTTTTGTGGGCACTTGAGACCCTCGTCTAGGTTTCACAGGGCCCCAGGGCCTTAGCCACTGGTGAGGGTTAGGTTGAGGGATAGGCTTAGTTTTAGGGTTACGGTGAGCCTTTGACAACGGGGAGAGAGCTGTGTCAAGTCCGAGAAAATCACTTTGCGCTCCTGGGGCACCTTCACCGGGCCCCAGGGCCTTCCCCACTGGACCACCTCCAGCTTTTGACACCGGCCCCAACCCACTCTTCCCTTGACCGCTTCCCGCAGGTCAGCTAAGGGGCCGGCCAAGCCGCCGGGCCCCCTCTTTAGGTCCCTGCCGCCGGCAGACCCTTCTGCTGGTCACCCGTGTCCCTGCCCGCGACCCTCTCTCCTGCTTACCTCACCACTTCAGGCTGTTCACCTGGCCCCGACCCCGTGATCCCGTGACCGCCTCCAGCTGCTCACCTGGCCCCGCCCCCTCCTTGACTTAACCTGGCTGAGCTGTGGGCCTGGGCCCGCCTCCTGGTTCCGGAAACCACGCCCCTGGTCCATTCGACCAATAAGCGATCAGCACCAGCCAGCCTGCCCTGCTCCCAAACACAGAGGAATAGCCCCACCACTGGGATGTAAAGGCACATAGCCCTCTGCTCACAGGGTGTCGCCCAGGTCCCCAAGCGTGGGCAGACCAGCCAGCCCTCCCTTCAGGACACCCAGGGGCCTCCAAGAGCCTCGGGGCCGGCCCTCTAACCCCCCCGGCCCGGCCCCCATCGCTCCCACCAAAGGGCAGCTCAGAGCAGAGTGTCCTGGGACGCCCAGAGCCCTGCCTATGGGCTTTGACAACCGGGAGAGAGCTGTGTCAAGTCCGAGAAATTATCACTTTCCACTCTGGGGGCACCTCCCCGGCCCCTCCGGAGGTTCTGACTGGTCTAGTGGCCCGGCCGCGGGGGCCTGCTTTCCGCCCCATTCGCCTGGAACGCCCTGCCCTGAGGACAAGGGTCCCTCTTGCTGGAATCCAGTCTGAAGCTCAGGCAGGTGAGGCTTTTGTGGGCACTTGAGACAATCGTCCAGGTTTCACAGGGCCCCAGGGCCTTAGCCACTGGTGAGGGTTAGGTTGAGGGATAGGCTTAGTTTTAGGGTAAGGGATAGCCTTTGACAACGGGGAGAGAGCTGTGTCAAGTCCGAGAAAATCACTTTGCGCTCCTGGGGCACCTTCACCGGGCCCCAGGGCCTTCCCCACTGGACCACCTCCAGCTTTTGACACGGGCACCAACCCACTCTTCCCTTGACCGCTTCCCGCAGGTCAGCTAAGGGGCCGGCCAAGCCGCCGGGCCCCCTCTTGAGGTCCCTGCCGCCGGCAGACCCGCCTGCTGGTCACCCGTGTCCCTGCCCGAGACCCTCTCTCCTGCTTACCTCACCACTTCAGGCTGTTCACCTGGCCCCGCCCCCTTGATCCCGTGACCGCCTCCAGCTGCTCACCTGGCCCCGCCCCCGCCTTGACTTGACCAGGCTCAGCTGTGGGCCTGGACCCGCCTCCTGGTTCCGGAAACCACGCCCCTGGTCCATTCGACCAATGAGCGAGCAGCACCAGCCAGTCTGCCCTGCTCCCAAACACAGAGGAATAGCCCCCACCACTGGGATGTAAAGGCACATAGCCCTCTGCTCACATGGTGCCTCCCAGGTCCCCAAGCTTGGGCAGACCAGCCAGCCCTCCCTTCAGGACACCCAGGGGCCTCCATGAGCCTCGGGGTCGGCCCTCTAACCCCCCGGCCCCGGCCCCCATCGCTCCCACCAAAGGGCAGCTCAGAGCAGAGTGTCCTGGGACGCCCAGAGCCCTGCCTATGGGCTTTGACAACCGGGAGAGAGCTGTGTCAAGTCCGAGAAATTATCATTTTCCACTCTGGGGGCACCTCCCCGGCCCCTCCGGAGGTTCTGACTGGTCTGGTGGCCCGGCCCCGGGGGCCTGCTTTCCGCCCCATTCCTCTGGAACGCCCTGCCCTGAGGACAAGGGTCCCTCTTGCTGGCATCCAGTCTGAAGCTCAGGCAGGTGAGGCTTTTGTGGGTACTTGAGACCCTCGTCCAGGTTTCACAGGGCCCCAGGGCCTTAGCCACTGGTGAGGGTTAGGTTGAGTGATAGGATTAGTTTTAGGGTTAGGTTTAGCCTTTGACAACGGGGAGAGAGCTGTGTCAAGTCCGAGGAAATCACTTTGCGCTCCTGGAGCACCTTCACCGGGCCCCAGGGCCTTCACCACTGGACCACCTCCAGCTTTTGACACCGGCCCCAACCCACTCTTCCCTTGACCGCTTCCCACAGGTCAGCTAAGTGGCCGGCCAAGCCGCCGGGCCCCCTCTTTAGGTCCCTGCCGCTGGCAGACCCGCCTGCTGGTCACCCGTGTCCCTGCCCGCGACCCTCTCTCCTGCTTACCTCACCACTTCAGGCTGTTCACCTGGCCCCGCCCCCGTGATCCCGAGACCGCCTCCAGCTGCTCACCTGGCCCCGCCCCCTCCTTGACTTGACCTGGCTCAGCTGTGGGCCTGGGCCCGCCTCCTGGTTCCAGAAACCACGCCCCTGGTCCATTCGACCAATAAGCGATCAGCACCAGCCAGCCTGCCATGCTCCCAAACACAGAGGAATAGCCCCACCACTGGGATGTAAAGGCACATAGCCCTCTGCTCACAGGGTGCCTCCCAGGTCCCCAAGCGTGGGCAGACCAGCCAGCCATCCCTTCAGGACACCCAGGGGCCTCCATGAGCCTCGGGGCCGGCCCTCTAACCCCCCCGCCCCGGCCCCCATCGCTCCCACCAAAGGGCAGCTCAGAGCAGAGTGTCCTGGGACGCCCAGAGCCCTGCCTATGGGCTTTGAAAACCGGGAGAGAGCTGTGTCAAGTCCGAGAAATTATCACTTTCCACTCTGGGGGCACCTCCCCGGCCCCTCCGGAGGTTCTGACTGGTCTGGTGGAACGGCCCCGGGGGCCTGCTTTCTGCCCCCTTCGAATGGAACGCCCATTCCTGAGGACAAGGGTCCCTCTTGCTGGCATCCAGTCTGAAGCTCAGGCAGGTGAGGCTTTTGTGGGCACTTGAGACCCTCGTCTAGGTTTCACAGGGCCCCAGGGCCTTAGCCACTGGTGAGGGTTAGGTTGAGGGATAGGCTTAGTTTTATTGTTACGGTGAGCCTTTGACAACGGGGAGAGAGCTGTGTCAAGTCCGAGAAAATCACTTTGCGCTCCTGGGGCACCTTCACCGGGCCCCAGGGCCTTCCCCACTGGACCACCTCCAGCTTTTGACACCGGCCCCAACCCACTCTTCCCTTGACCGCTTCCCGCAGGTCAGCTAAGGGGCCGGCCAAGCCGCCGGGCCCCCTCTTTAGGTCCCTGCCGCCGGCAGACCCTTCTGCTGGTCACCCGTGTCCCTGCCCGCGACCCTCTCTCCTGCTTACCTCACCACTTCAGGCTGTTCACCTGGCCCCGACCCCGTGATCCCGTGACCGCCTCCAGCTGCTCACCTGGCCCCGCCCCCTCCTTGACTTAACCTGGCTGAGCTGTGGGCCTGGGCCCGCCTCCTGGTTCCGGAAACCACGCCCCTGGTCCATTCGACCAATAAGCGATCAGCACCAGCCAGCCTGCCCTGCTCCCAAACACAGAGGAATAGCCCCACCACTGGGATGTAAAGGCACATAGCCCTCTGCTCACAGGGTGTCGCCCAGGTCCCCAAGCGTGGGCAGACCAGCCAGCCCTCCCTTCAGGACACCCAGGGGCCTCCAAGAGCCTCGGGGCCGGCCCTCTAACCCCCCCGGCCCGGCCCCCATCGCTCCCACCAAAGGGCAGCTCAGAGCAGAGTGTCCTGGGACGCCCAGAGCCCTGCCTATGGGCTTTGACAACCGGGAGAGAGCTGTGTCAAGTCCGAGAAATTATCACTTTCCACTCTGGGGGCACCTCCCCGGCCCCTCCGGAGGTTCTGACTGGTCTGGTGGCCCGGCACCGGGGGCCTGCTTTCCGCCCCATTCGCCTGGAACGCCCTGCCCTGAGGACAAGGGTCCCTCTTGCTGGAATCCAGTCTGAAGCTCAGGCAGGTGAGGCTTTTGTGGGCACTTGAGACAATCGTCCAGGTTTCACAGGGCCCCAGGGCCTTAGCCACTGGTGAGGGTTAGGTTGAGGGATAGGCTTAGTTTTAGGGTAAGGGATAGCCTTTGACAACGGGGAGAGAGCTGTGTCAAGTCCGAGAAAATCACTTTGCGCTCCTGGGGCACCTTCACCGGGCCCCAGGGCCTTCCCCACTGGACCACCTCCAGCTTTTGACACGGGCACCAACCCACTCTTCCCTTGACCGCTTCCCGCAGGTCAGCTAAGGGGCCGGCCAAGCCGCCGGGCCCCCTCTTGAGGTCCCTGCCGCCGGCAGACCCGCCTGCTGGTCACCCGTGTCCCTGCCCGAGACCCTCTCTCCTGCTTACCTCACCACTTCAGGCTGTTCACCTGGCCCCGCCCCCTTGATCCCGTGACCGCCTCCAGCTGCTCACCTGGCCCCGCCCCCGCCTTGACTTGACCAGGCTCAGCTGTGGGCCTGGGCCCGCCTCCTGGTTCCGGAAACCACGCCCCTGGTCCATTCGACCAATGAGCGAGCAGCACCAGCCAGTCTGCCCTGCTCCCAAACACAGAGGAATAGCCCCCACCACTGGGATGTAAAGGCACATAGCCCTCTGCTCACAGGGTGCCTCCCAGGTCCCCAAGCTTGGGCAGACCAGCCAGCCCTCCCTTCAGGACACCCAGGGGCCTCCATGAGCCTCGGGGTCGGCCCTCTAACCCCCCGGCCCCGGCCCCCATCGCTCCCACCAAAGGGCAGCTCAGAGCAGTGTGTCCTGGGACGCCCAGAGCCCTGCCTATGGGCTTTGACAACCGGGAGAGAGCTGTGTCAAGTCCGAGAAATTATCATTTTCCACTCTGGGGGCACCTCCCCGGCCCCTCCGGAGGTTCTGACTGGTCTGGTGGAACGGCCCCGGGGGCCTGCTTTCTGCCCCCTTCGAATGGAACGCCCAGCCCTGAGGACAAGGGTCCCTCTTGCTGGCATCCAGTCTGAAGCTCAGGCAGGTGAGGCTTTTGTGGGCACTTGAGACCCTCGTCCAGGTTTCACAGGGCCCCAGGGCCTTAGCCACTGGTGAGGGTTAGGTTGAGGGATAGGCTTAGTTTTAGGGTAAGGGATAGCCTTTGACAACGGGGAGAGAGCTGTGTCAAGTCCGAGAAAATCACTTTGCGCTCCTGGGGCACCTTCACCGGGCCCCAGGGCCTTCCCCACTGGACCACCTCCAGCTTTTGACACCGGCCCCAACCCACTCTTTCCTTGACCGCTTCCCGCAGGTCAGCTAAGGGGCCGGCCAAGCCGCCGGGCCCCCTCTTGAGGTCCCTGCCGCCGGCAGACCCGCCTGCTGGTCACCCGTGTCCCTGCCCGAGACCCTCTCTCCTGCTTACCTCACCACTTCAGGCTGTTCACCTGGCCCCGCCCCCTTGATCCCGTGACCGCCTCCAGCTGCTCACCTGGCCCCGCCCCCGCCTTGACTTGACCAGGCTCAGCTGTGGGCCTGGGCCCGCCTCCTGGTTCCGGAAACCACGCCCCTGGTCCATTCGACCAATGAGCGAGCAGCACCAGCCAGTCTGCCCTGCTCCCAAACACAGAGGAATAGCCCCGACCACTGGGATGTAAAGGCACATAGCCCTCTGCTCACAGGGTGCCTCCCAGGTCCCCAAGCTTGGGCAGACCAGCCAGCCCTCCCTTCAGGACACCCAGGGGCCTCCATGAGCCTCGGGGTCGGCCCTCTAACCCCCCGGCCCCGGCCCACATCGCTCCCACCAAAGGGCAGCTCAGAGCAGAGTGTCCTGGGACGCCCAGAGCCCTGCCTATGGGCTTTGACAACCGGGAGAGAGCTGTGTCAAGTCCGAGAAATTATCATTTTCCACTCTGGGGGCACCTCCCCGGCCCCTCCGGAGGTTCTGACTGGTCTGGTGGCCCGGCACCGGGGGCCTGCTTTCCGCCCCATTCCTCTGGAACGCCCTGCCCTGAGGACAAGGGTCCCTCTTGCTGGCATCCAGTCTGAAGCTCAGGCAGGTGAGGCTTTTGTGGGTACTTGAGACCCTCGTCCAGGTTTCACAGGGCCCCAGGTCCTTAGCCACTGGTGAGGGTTAGGTTGAGTGATAGGATTAGTTTTAGGGTTAGGTTTAGCCTTTGACAACGGGGAGAGAGCTGTGTCAAGTCCGAGGAAATCACTTTGCGCTCCTGGAGCACCTTCACCGGGCCCCAGGGCCTTCACCACTGGACCACCTCCAGCTTTTGACACCGGCCCCAACCCACTCTTCCCTTGACCGCTTCCCACAGGTCAGCTAAGTGGCCGGCCAAGCCGCCGGGCCCCCTCTTTAGGTCCCTGCCGCTGGCAGACCCGCCTGCTGGTCACCCGTGTCCCTGCCCGCGACCCTCTCTCCTGCTTACCTCACCACTTCAGGCTGTTCACCTGGACCCGCCACCGTGATCCCGTGACCGCCTCCAGCTGCTCACCTGGCCCCGTCCCCTCCTTGACTTGACCTGGCTCAGCTGTGGGCCTGGGCCCGCCTCCTGGTTCCAGAAACCACGCCCCTGGTCCATTCGACCAATAAGCGATCAGCACCAGCCAGCCTGCCATGCTCCCAAACACAGAGGAATAGCCCCACCACTGGGATGTAAAGGCACATAGCCCTCTGCTCACAGGGTGCCTCCCAGGTCCCCAAGCGTGGGCAGACCAGCCAGCCATCCCTTCAGGACACCCAGGGGCCTCCATGAGCCTCGGGGCCGGCCCTCTAACCCCCCCGCCCCGGCCCCCATCGCTCCCACCAAAGGGCAGCTCAGAGCAGAGTGTCCTGGGACGCCCAGAGCCCTGCCTATGGGCTTTGAAAACCGGGAGAGAGCTGTGTCAAGTCCGAGAAATTATCACTTTCCACTCTGGGGGCACCTCCCCGGCCCCTCCGGAGGTTCTGACTGGTCTGGTGGAACGGCCCCGGGGGCCTGCTTTCTGCCCCCTTCGAATGGAACGCCCAGCCCTGAGGACAAGGGTCCCTCTTGCTGGCATCCAGTCTGAAGCTCAGGCAGGTGAGGCTTTTGTGGGCACTTGAGACCCTCGTCCAGGTTTCACAGGGCCCCAGGGCCTTAGCCACTGGTGAGGGTTAGGTTGAGGGATAGGCTTAGTTTTAGGGTTACGGTGAGCCTTTGACAACGGGGAGAGAGCTGTGTCAAGTCCGAGAAAATCACTTTGCGCTCCTGGGGCACCTTCACCGGGCCCCAGGGCCTTCCCCACTGGACCACCTCCAGCTTTTGACACCGGCCCCAACCCACTCTTCCCTTGACCGCTTCCTGCAGGTCAGCTAAGGGGCCGGCCAAGCCGCCGGGCCCCCTCTTTAGGTCCCTGCCGCCGGCAGACCCTTCTGCTGGTCACCAGTGTCCCTGCCCGCGACCCTCTCTCCTGCTTACCTCACCACTTCAGGCTGTTCACCTGGCCCCGACCCCGTGATCCCGTGACCGCCTCCAGCTGCTCACCTGGCCCCGCCCCCTCCTTGACTTAACCTGGCTCAGCTGTGTGCCTGGGCCCGCCTCCTGGTTCCGGAAACCACGCCCCTGGTCCATTCGACCAATAAGCGATCAGCACCAGCCAGCCTGCCCTGCTCCCAAACACAGAGGAATAGCCCCACCACTGGGATGTAAAGGCACATAGCCCTCTGCTCACAGGGTGTCGCCCAGGTCCCCAAGCGTGGGCAGACCAGCCAGCCCTCCCTTCAGGACACCCAGGGGCCTCCAAGAGCCTCGGGGCCGGCCCTCTAACCCCCCCGGCCCGGCCCCCATCGCTCCCACCAAAGGGCAGCTCAGAGCAGAGTGTCCTGGGACGCCCAGAGCCCTGCCTATGGGCTTTGACAACCGGGAGAGAGCTGTGTCAAGTCCGAGAAATTATCACTTTCCACTCTGGGGGCACCTCCCCGGCCCCTCCGGAGGTTCTGACTGGTCTAGTGGCCCGGCCGCGGGGGCCTGCTTTCCGCCCCATTCGCCTGGAACGCCCTGCCCTGAGGACAAGGGTCCCTCTTGCTGGAATCCAGTCTGAAGCTCAGGCAGGTGAGGCTTTTGTGGGCACTTGAGACAATCGTCCAGGTTTCACAGGGCCCCAGGGCCTTAGCCACTGGTGAGGGTTAGGTTGAGGGATAGGCTTAGTTTTAGGGTTAGGTTTAGCCTTTGACAACGGGGAGAGAGCTGTGTCAAGTCCGAGGAAATCACTTTGCGCTCCTGGAGCACCTTCACCGGGCCCCAGGGCCTTCCCCACTGGACCACCTCCAGCTTTTGACACCGGCCCCAACCCACTCTTCCCTTGACCGCTTCCCGCAGGTCAGCTAAGTGGCCGGCCAAGCCGCCGGGCCCCCTCTTTAGGTCCCTGCCGCTGGCAGACCCGCCTGCTGGTCACCCGTGTCCCTGCCCGCGACCCTCTCTCCTGCTTACCTCACCACTTCAGGCTGTTCACCTGGCCCCGCCCCCGTGATCCCGTGACCACCTCCAGCTGCTCACCTGGCCCCGCCCCCTCCTTGACTTGACCTGGCTCAGCTGTGGGCCTGGGCCCGCCTCCTGGTTCCGGAAACCACGCCCCTGGTCCATTCGACCAATGAGCGAGCAGCACCAGCCAGTCTGCCCTGCTCCCAAACACAGAGGAATAGCCCCCACCACTGGGATGTAAAGGCACATAGCCCTCTGCTCACAGGTTGCCTCCCAGGTCCCAAAGCGTGGGCAGACCAGCCAGCCATCCCTTCAGGACACCCAGGGTCCTCCATGAGCCTCGGGGCCGGCCCTCTAACCCCCCCGCCCCGGCCCACATCGCTCCCACCAAAGGGCAGCTGAGAGGAGAGTGTCCTGGGACGCCCAGAGCCCTGCCTATGGGCTTTGACAACCGGGAGAGAGCTGTGTCAAGTCCGAGAAATTATCACTTTCCACTCTGGGGGCACCTCCCCGGCCCCTCCGGAGGTTCCGACTGGTCTGGTGGAACGGCCCCGGGGGCCTGCTTTCCGCCCCATTCGCCTGGAACGCCCTGCCCTGAGGACAAGGGTCCCTCTTGCTGGCATCCAGTCTGAAGCTCAGGCAGGTGAGGCTTTTGTGGGCACTTGAGACCCTCGTCCAGGTTTCACAGGGCCCCAAGGCCTTAGCAACTGGTGAGGGTTAGGTTTAGGGATAGGCTTAGTTTTAGGGTTAGGGTTAGCCTTTGACAACGGGGAGAGAGCGGTGTCAAGTCCGAGAAAATCATTTTGCGCTCCTGGGGCTCCTTCACCGGGCCCCAGGGCCTTCCCCACTGGACCACCTCCAGCTTTTGATACCGGCCCCAACCCACTCTTCCCTTGACCGCTTCCCGCAGGTCAGCTAAGGGGCCGGCCAAGCCGCCGGGCCCCCTCTTTAGGTCCCTGCCGCCGGCAGACCCGCCTGCTGGTCACTCATGTCCCTGCCCGCGACCCTCTCTCCTGCTTACCTCACCACTTCAGGCTGTTCACCTGGCCCCGCCTCCCTGATCCCGTTACTGCCTCCAGCTGCTCACCTGGCCCTGCCACCGCCTTGACTTTAAATGGCTCAGCTGTGGGCCTAAGCCCGCCTCCTGGTTCCGGAAACCACGCCCCTGGTCCATTCGACCAATGAGCGAGCAGCACCAGCCAGTCTGCCCTGCTCCCAAACACAGAGGAATAGCCCGCACCACTGACTGGGATGTAAAGGCACATAGCCCTCTGCTCACAGGGTGCCTGCCAGGTCCCCAAGCGTGGGCAGACCAGCCAGCCCTCCCTTCAGGACACCCAGGGTCCTCCAGGAGCCTCGGGGCCGGCCCTCTAACCCCCCCGTCCCGGCCCCCATCGCTCCCACGAAAGGGCAGCTCAGAGCAGAGTGTCCTGGGACGCCCAGAGCCCTGCCTATGGGCTTTGACAACTGGGAGAGAGCTGTGTCAAGTCCGAGAAATCATCACTTTCCACTCTGGGGGCACCTCCCCGACCCCTCCGGAGGTTCTGACTGGTCTGGTGGCCCAGCCCCGGGGGCCTGCTTTCCGCCCCATTGGCCTGGAACACCCTGCCCTGAGGACAAGGGTCCCTCTTGCTGGCATCCAGTCTGAAGCTCAGGCAGGTGAGGCTTTTGTGGGCACTTGAGACCCTCGTCCAGGTTTCACAGGGCCCCAGGGCCTTAGCCACTGGTGAGGGTTAGGTTGAGGGATAGGCTTAGTTTTAGGGTTACGGTGAGCCTTTGACAACGGGGAGAGAGCTGTGTCAAGTCCGAGAAAATCACTTTGCGCTCCTGGGGCACCTTCACCGGGCCCCAGGGCCTTCCCCACTGGACCACCTCCAGCTTTTGACACCGGCCCCAACCCACTCTTCCCTTGACCGCTTCCCGCAGGTCAGCTAAGGGGCCGGCCAAGCCGCCGGGCCCCCTCTTTAGGGCCCTGCCGCCGGCAGACCCGCCTGCTGGTCACCCGTGTCCCTGCCCGAGACCCTCTCTCCTGCTTACCTCACCTCTTCAGGCTGTTCACCTGGCCCCGCCCCCTTGATCCCGTGACCGCCTCCAGCTGCTCACCTGGCCCCGCCCCCGCCTTGACTTGACCTGGCTCAGCTGTGGGCCTGGGCCCGCCTCCTGGTTCCGGAAACCACGCCCCTGGTCCATTCGACCAATGAGCGAGCAGCTCCAGCCAGTCTGCCCTGCTCCCAAACACAGAGGAATAGCCCCCACCACTGGGATGTAAAGGCACATAGCCCTCTGCTCACAGGGTGCCTCCCAGGTCCCCAAGCGTGGGCAGACCAGCCAGCCATCCCTTCAGGACACCCAGGGTCCTCCATGAGCCTCGGGGCCGGCCCTCTAACCCCCCCGCCCCGGCCCCCATCGCTCCCACCAAAGGGCAGCTGAGAGGAGAGTGTCCTGGGACGCCCAGAGCCCTGCCTATGGGCTTTGACAACCGGGAGAGAGCTGTGTCAAGTCCCAGAAATTATCACTTTCCACTCTGGGGGCACCTGCCCGGCCCCTCCGGAGGTTCTGACTGGTCTGGTGGCCCGGCCCCGGGGGCCTGCTTTCCGCCCCATTCGCCTGGAACGCCCTGCCCTGAGGACAAGGGTCCCTCTTGCTGGCATCCAGTCTGAAGCTCAGGCAGGTGAGGCTTTTGTGGGCACTTGAGACCCTCGTCCAGGTTTCACAGGGCCCCAGGGCCTTAGCCACTGGTTAGGGTTAGGTTGAGGAATAGGCTTAGTTTTAGGGTTAGGGTTAGCCTTTGACAACGGGGAGAGAGCTGTGTCAAGTCCGAGAAAATCACTTTGCGCTCCTGGGGCACCTTCACCGGGCCCCAGGGCCTTCACCACTGGACCACCTCCAGCTTTTGACACCGGCCCCAACCCACTCTTCCCTTGACCGCTTCCCGCAGGTCAGCTAAGGGGCCGGCCAAGCCGCCGGGCCCCCGCTTTAGGTCCCTGCCGCCGGCAGACCCGCCTGCTGGTCACCCGTGTCCCTGCCCGCGACCCTCTCTCCTGCTTACCTCACCACTTCAGGCTGTTCACCTGGCCCCGCCCCCGTGATCCCGTGACCGCCTCCAGCTGCTCACCTGGCCCCGCCCCCTCCTTGACTTGACCTGGCTCAGCTGTGGGCCTGGGCCCGCCTCCTGGTTCCGGAAACCACGCCCCTGGTCCATTCGACCAATGAGCGAGCAGCACCAGCCAGTCTGACCTGCTCCCAAACACAGAGGAATAGCCCCCACCACTGGGATGTAAAGGCACATATCCCTCTGCTCACAGGGTGCCTCCCAGGTCCCCAAGCGTGGGCAGACCAGCCAGCCCTCCCTTCAGGACACCCAGGGGCCTCCAAGAGCCTCGGGGCCGGCCCTCTAACCCCCCCGGCCCGGCCCCCATCGCTCCCACCAAAGGGCAGCTCAGAGCAGAGTGTCCTGGGACGCCCAGAGCCCTGCCTATGGGCTTTGACAACCGGGAGAGAGCTGTGTCAAGTCCGAGAAATTATCACTTTCCACTCTGGGGGCACCTCCCCGGCCCCTCCGGAGGTTCTGACTGGTCTAGTGGCCCGGCCGCGGGGGCCTGCTTTCCGCCCCATTCGCCTGGAACGCCCTGCCCTGAGGACAAGGGTCCCTCTTGCTGGAATCCAGTCTGAAGCTCAGGGAGGTGAGGCTTTTGTGGGCACTTGAGACAATCGTCCAGGTTTCACAGGTCCCCAGGGCCTTAGCCACTGGTGAGGGTTAGGTTGAGGGATAGGCTTAGTTTTAGGGTAAGGGATAGCCTTTGACAACCGGGAGAGAGCTGTGTCAAGTCCGAGGAAATCACTTTGCGCTCCTGGAGCACCTTCACCGGGCCCCAGGGCCTTCACCACTGGACCACCTCCAGCTTTTGACACCGGCCCCAACCCACTCTTCCCTTGACCGCTTCCCGCAGGTCAGCTAAGTGGCCGGCCAAGCCGCCGGGCCCCCTCTTTAGGTCCCTGCCGCTGGCAGACCCGCCTGCTGGTCACCCGTGTCCCTGCCCGCGACCCTCTCTCCTGCTTACCTCACCACTTCAGGCTGTTCACCTGGCCCCGCCCCCGTGATCCCGTGACCGCCTCCAGCTGCTCACCTGGCCCCGCCCTCTCCTTGACTTGACCTGGCTCAGCTGTGGGCCTGGGCCCGCCTCCTGGTTCCAGAAACCACGCCCCTGGTCCATTCGACCAATAAGCGATCAGCACCAGCCAGACTGCCCTGCTCCCAAACAGAGAGGAATAGCCCCACCACTGGGATGTAAAGGCACATAGCCCTCTGCTCACAGGGTGCCTCCCAGGTCCCCAAGCGTGGGCAGACCAGCCAGCCATCCCTTCAGGACACCCAGGGGCCTCCATGAGCCTCGGGGCCGGCCCTCTAACCCCCCCGCCCCGACCCCCATCGCTCCCACCAAAGGGCAGTTCAGAGCAGAGTGTCCTGGGACGCCCAGAGCCCTGCCTATGGGCTTTGAAAACCGGGAGAGAGCTGTGTCAAGTCCGAGAAATTATCACTTTCCACTCTGGGGGCACCTCCCCGGCCCCTCCGGAGGTTCTGACTGGTCTGGTGGAACGGCCCCGGGGGCCTGCTTTCTGCCCCCTTCGAATGGAACGCCCAGCCCTGAGGACAAGGGTCCCTCTTGCTGGCATCCAGTCTGAAGCTCAGGCAGGTGAGGCTTTTGTGGGCACTTGAGACCCTCGTCCAGGTTTCACAGGGCCCCAGGGCCTTAGCCACTGGTGAGGGTTAGGTTGAGGGATAGGCTTAGTTTTAGGGTTACGGTGAGCCTTTGACAACGGGGAGAGAGCTGTGTCAAGTCCGAGAAAATCACTTTGCGCTCCTGGGGCACCTTCACCGGGCCCCAGGGCCTTCCCCACTGGACCACCTCCAGCTTTTGACACCGGCCCCAACCCACTCTTCCCTTGACCGCTTCCCGCATGTCAGCTAAGGGGCCGGCCAAGCCGCCGGGCCCCCTCTTTAGGTCCCTGCCGCCAGCAGACCCGCCTGCTGGTCACCCGTGTCCCTGCCCGAGACCCTCTCTCCTGCTTACCTCACCACTTCAGGCTGTTCACCTGGCCCCGCCCCCTTGATCCCGTGACCGCCTCCAGCTGCTCACCTGGCCCCGCCCCCGCCTTGACTTGACCTGGCTCAGCTGTGGGCCTGGGCCCGCCTCCTGGTTCCGGAAACCACGCCCCTGGTCCATTCGACCAATGAGCAAGCAGCACCAGCCAGTCTGCCGTGCTCCCAAACACAGAGGAATAGCCCCCACCACTGGGATGTAAAGGCACATAGCCCTCTGCTCACAGGTTGCCTCCCAGGTCCCAAAGCGTGGGCAGACCAGCCAGCCATCCCTTCAGGACACCCAGGGTCCTCCATGAGCCTCGGGGCCGGCCCTCTAACCCCCCCGCCCCGGCCCACATCGCTCCCACCAAAGGGCAGCTGAGAGGAGAGTGTCCTGGGACGCCCAGAGCCCTGCCTATGGGCTTTGACAACCGGGAGAGAGCTGTGTCAAGTCCGAGAAATTATCACTTTCCACTCTGGGGGCACCTCCCCGGCCCCTCCGGAGGTTCCGACTGGTCTGGTGGAACGGCCCCGGGGGCCTGCTTTCCGCCCCATTCGCCTGGAACGCCCTGCCCTGAGGACAAGGGTCCCTCTTGCTGGCATCCAGTCTGAAGCTCAGGCAGGTGAGGCTTTTGTGGGCACTTGAGACCCTCGTCCAGGTTTCACAGGGCCCCAAGGCCTTAGCAACTGGTGAGGGTTAGGTTTAGGGATAGGCTTAGTTTTAGGGTTAGGGTTAGCCTTTGACAACGGGGAGAGAGCGGTGTCAAGTCCGAGAAAATCATTTTGCGCTCCTGGGGCTCCTTCACCGGGCACCAGGGCCTTCCCCACTGGACCACCTCCAGCTTTTGATACCGGCCCCAACCCACTCTTCCCTTGACCGCTTCCCGCAGGTCAGCTAAGGGGCCGGCCAAGGCGCCGGGCCCCCTCTTTAGGTCCCTGCCGCCGGCAGACCCGCCTGCTGGTCACTCATGTCCCTGCCCGCGACCCTCTCTCCTGCTTACCTCACCACTTCAGGCTGTTCACCTGGCCCCGCCTCCCTGATCCCGTTACTGCCTCCAGCTGCTCACCTGGCCCTGCCACCGCCTTGACTTTAAATGGCTCAGCTGTGGGCCTGGGCCCGCCTCCTGGTTCCGGAAACCACGCCCCTGGTCCATTCGACCAATGAGCGAGCAGCACCAGCCAGTCTGCCCTGCTCCCAAACACAGAGGAATAGCCCCCACCACTGGGATGTAAAGGCACATAGCCCTCTGCTCACAGGGTGCCTCCCAGGTCCCCAAGCGTGGGCAGACCAGCCAGCCATCCCTTCAGGACACCCAGGGTCCTCCATGAGCCTCGGGGCCGGCCCTCTAACCCCCCCGCCCCGGCCCCCATCGCTCCCACCAAAGGGCAGCTGAGAGGAGAGTGTCCTGGGACGCCCAGAGCCCTGCCTATGGGCTTTGACAACCGGGAGAGAGCTGTGTCAAGTCCCAGAAATTATCACTTTCCACTCTGGGGGCACCTGCCCGGCCCCTCCGGAGGTTCTGACTGGTCTGGTGGCCCGGCCCCGGGGGCCTGCTTTCCGCCCCATTCGCCTGGAACGCCCTGCCCTGAGGACAAGGGTCCCTCTTGCTGGCATCCAGTCTGAAGCTCAGGCAGGTGAGGCTTTTGTGGGCACTTGAGACCCTCGTCCAGGTTTCACAGGGCCCCAGGGCCTTAGCCACTGGTTAGGGTTAGGTTGAGGAATAGGCTTAGTTTTAGGGTTAGGGTTAGCCTTTGACAACGGGGAGAGAGCTGTGTCAAGTCCGAGAAAATCACTTTGCGCTCCTGGGGCACCTTCACCGGGCCCCAGGGCCTTCACCACTGGACCACCTCCAGCTTTTGACACCGGCCCCAACCCACTCTTCCCTTGACCGCTTCCCGCAGGTCAGCTAAGGGGCCGGCCAAGCCGCCGGGCCCCCGCTTTAGGTCCCTGCCGCCGGCAGACCCGCCTGCTGGTCACCCGTGTCCCTGCCCGCGACCCTCTCTCCTGCTTACCTCACCACTTCAGGCTGTTCACCTGGCCCCGCCCCCGTGATCCCGTGACCGCCTCCAGCTGCTCACCTGGCCCCGCCCCCTCCTTGACTTGACCTGGCTCAGCTGTGGGCCTGGGCCCGCCTCCTGGTTCCAAAAACCACGCCCCTGGTCCATTCGACCAATAAGCGATCAGCACCAGCCAGCCTGCCCTGCTCCCAAACACAGAGGAATAGCCCCACCACTGGGATGTAAAGGCACATAGCCCTCTGCTCACAGGGTGCCTCCCAGGTCCCCAAGCGTGGGCAGACCAGCCAGCCATCCCTTCAGGACACCCAGGGGCCTCCATGAGCCTCGGGGCCGGCCCTCTAACCCCCCCGCCCCGGCCCCCATCGCTCCCACCAAAGGGCAGCTCAGAGCAGAGTGTCCTGGGACGCCCAGAGCCCTGCCTATGGGCTTTGAAAACCGGGAGAGAGCTGTGTCAAGTCCGAGAAATTATCACTTTCCACTCTGGGGGCACCTCCCCGGCCCCTCCGGAGGTTCTGACTGGTCTGGTGGAACGGCCCCGGGGGCCTGCTTTCTGCCCCCTTCGAATGGAACGCCCAGCCCTGAGGACAAGGGTCCCTCTTGCTGGCATCCAGTCTGAAGCTCAGGCAGGTGAGGCTTTTGTGGGCACTTGAGACCCTCGTCCAGGTTTCACAGGGCCCCAGGGCCTTAGCCACTGGTGAGGGTTAGGTTGAGTGATAGGATTAGTTTTAGGGTTAGGTTTAGCCTTTGACAACGGGGAGAGAGCTGTGTCAAGTCCGAGGAAATCACTTTGCGCTCCTGGAGCACCTTCACCGGGCCCCAGGGCCTTCACCACTGGACCACCTCCAGCTTTTGACACCGGCCCCAACCCACTCTTCCCTTGACCGCTTCCCACAGGTCAGCTAAGTGGCCGGCCAAGCCGCCGGGCCCCCTCTTTAGGTCCCTGCAGCTGGCAGACCCGCCTGCTGGTCACCCGTGTCCCTGCCCGCGACCCTCTCTCCTGCTTACCTCACCACTTCAGGCTGTTCACCTGGCCCCGCCCCCGTGATCCCGTGACCGCCTCCAGCTGCTCACCTGGCCCCGCCCCCTCCTTGACTTGACCTGGCTCAGCTGTGGGCCTGGGCCCGCCTCCTGGTTCCAGAAACCACGCCCCTGGTCCATTCGACCAATAAGCGATCAGCACCAGCCAGCCTGCCCTGCTCCCAAAAACAGAGGAATAGCCCGCACCACTGACTGGGATGTAAAGGCACATAGCCCTCTGCTCACAGGGTGCCTCCCAGGTCCCCAAGCGTGGGCAGACCAGCCAGCCCTCCCTTCAGGACACCCAGGGTCCTCCAGGAGCCTCGGGGCCGGCCCTCTAACCCCCCCGTCCCGGCCCCCATCGCTCCCACCAAAGGGCAGCTCAGAGCAGAGTGTCCTGGGACGCCCAGAGCCCTGCCTATGGGCTTTGACAACTGGGAGAGAGCTGTGTCAAGTCCGAGAAATCATCACTTTCCACTCTGGGGGCACCTCCCCGACCCCTCCGGAGGTTCTGACTGGTCTGGTGGCCCAGCCCCGGGGGCCTGCTTTCCGCCCCATTGGCCTGGAACACCCTGCCCTGAGGACAAGGGTCCCTCTTGCTGGCATCCAGTCTGAAGCTCAGGCAGGTGAGGCTTTTGTGGGCACTTGAGACCCTCGTCCAGGTTTCACAGGGCCCCAGGGCCTTAGCCACTGGTGAGGGTTAGGTTGAGGGATAGGCTTAGTTTTAGGGTTACGGTGAGCCTTTGACAACGGGGAGAGAGCTGTGTCAAGTCCGAGAAAATCACTTTGCGCTCCTGGGGCACCTTCACCGGGCCCCAGGGCCTTCCCCACTGGACCACCTCCAGCTTTTGACACCGGCCCCAACCCACTCTTCCCTTGACCGCTTCCCGCAGGTCAGCTAAGGGGCCGGCCAAGCCGCCGGGCCCCCTCTTTAGGTCCCTGCCGCCGGCAGACCCGCCTGCTGGTCACCCGTGTCCCTGCCCGCGACCCTCTCTCCTGCTTACCTCACCACTTCAGGCTGTTCACCTGGCCCCGCCCCCTTGATCCCGTGACCGCCTCCAGCTGCTGACCTGGCCCCGCCCCCGCCTTGACTTGACCTGGCTCAGCTGTGGGCCTGGGCCCGCCTCCTGGTTCCGGAAACCACGCCCCTGGTCCATTCGACCAATGAGCGAGCAGCACCAGCCAGTCTGCCCTGCTCCCAAACACAGAGGAATAGCCCCCACCACTGGGATGTAAAGGCACATAGCCCTCTGCTCACAGGGTGCCTCCCAGGGCCCCAAGCGTGGGCAGACCAGCCAGCCATCCCTTCAGGACACCCAGGGTCCTCCATGAGCCTCGGGGCCGGCCCTCTAACCCCCCCGCCGCGGCCCCCATCGCTCCCACCAAAGGGCAGCTGAGAGGAGAGTGTCCTGGGACGCCCAGAGCCCTGCCTATGGGCTTTGACAACCGGGAGAGAGCTGTGTCAAGTCCCAGAAATTATCACTTTCCACTCTGGGGGCACCTGCCCGGCCCCTCCGGAGGTTCTGACTGGTCTGGTGGCCCGGCCCCGGGGGCCTGCTTTCCGCCCCATTCGCCTGGAACGCCCTGCCCTGAGGACAAGGGTCCCTCTTGCTGGCATCCAGTCTGAAGCTCAGGCAGGTGAGGCTTTTGTGGGCACTTGAGACCCTCGTCCAGGTTTCACAGGGCCCCAGGGCCTTAGCCACTGGTTAGGGTTAGGTTGAGGAATAGGCTTAGTTTTAGGGTTAGGGTTAGCCTTTGACAACGGGGAGAGAGCTGTGTCAAGTCCGAGAAAATCACTTTGCGCTCCTGGGGCACCTTCACCGGGCCCCAGGGCCTTCACCACTGGACCACCTCCAGCTTTTGACACCGGCCCCAACCCACTCTTCCCTTGACCGCTTCCCG
Source organism: Pipistrellus hanaki (assembly GCF_964339955.1). Taxonomy (NCBI): domain Eukaryota; kingdom Metazoa; phylum Chordata; class Mammalia; order Chiroptera; family Vespertilionidae; genus Pipistrellus; species Pipistrellus hanaki. The sequence continues at coordinate 2,747,429 of NC_140511.1, forward strand.
CAGGTCAGCTAAGGGGCCGGCCAAGCCGCCGGGCCCCCGCTTTAGGTCCCTGCCGCCGGCAGACCCGCCTGCTGGTCACCCGTGCCCTGCCCGCGACCCTCTCTCCTGCTTACCTCACCACTTCAGGCTGTTCACCTGGCCCCGCCCCCTTGATCCAGTGACTGCCTCCAGCTGCTCACCTGGCCCCGCCCCCGCCTTGACTTCACCTGGCTCAGCTGTGGGCCTGGGCCCGCCTCCTGGTTCCGGAAACCACGCCCCTGGTCCATTCGACCAATGAGCGAGCAGCACCAGCCAGTCTGACCTGCTCCCAAACACAGAGGAATAGCCCCCACCACTGGGATGTAAAGGCACATATCCCTCTGCTCACAGGGTGCCTCCCAGGTCCCCAAGCGTGGGCAGACCAGCCAGCCCTCCCTTCAGGACACCCAGGGGCCTCCAAGAGCCTCGGGGCCGGCCCTCTAACCCCCCCGGCCCGGCCCCCATGGCTCCCACCAAAGGGCAGCTCAGAGCAGAGTGTCCTGGGACGCCCAGAGCCCTGCCTATGGGCTTTGACAACCGGGAGAGAGCTGTGTCAAGTCCGAGAAATTATCACTTTCCACTCTGGGGGCACCTCCCCGGCCCCTCCGGAGGTTCTGACTGGTCTAGTGGCCCGGCCGCGGGGGCCTGCTTTCCGCCCCATTCGCCTGGAACGCCCTGCCCTGAGGACAAGGGTCCCTCTTGCTGGAATCCAGTCTGAAGCTCAGGGAGGTGAGGCTTTTGTGGGCACTTGAGACAATCGTCCAGGTTTCACAGGTCCCCAGGGCCTTAGCCACTGGTGAGGGTTAGGTTGAGGGATAGGCTTAGTTTTAGGGTAAGGGATAGCCTTTGACAACCGGGAGAGAGCTGTGTCAAGTCCGAGAAAATCACTTTGCGCTCCTAGGGCACCTTCACCGGGCCCCAGGGCCTTCCCCACTGGACCACCTCCAGCTTTTGACACCGGCCCCAACCCACTCTTCCCTTGACCGCTTCCCGCAGGTCAGCTAAAGGGCCGGCCAAGCCGCCGGGCCCCCTCTTTAGGTCCCTGCCGCCGGCAGACCCGCCTGCTGGTCACCCGTGTCCCTGCCGGAGACCCTCTCTCCTGCTTACCTCACCACTTCAGGCTGTTCACCTGGCCCCGCCCCCTTGATCCCGTGACCGCCTCCAGCTGCTCACCTGGCCCCGCCCCCGCCTTGACTTGACCAGGCTCAGCTGTGGGCCTGGGCCCGCCTCCTGGTTCCGGAAACCACGCCCCTGGTCCATTCGACCAATGAGCGAGCAGCACCAGCCAGTCTGCCCTGCTCCCAAACACAGAGGAATAGCCCCCACCACTGGGATGTAAAGGCACATAGCCCTCTGCTCACAGGGTGCCTCCCAGGTCCCCAAGCTTGGGCAGACCAGCCAGCCCTCCCTTCAGGACACCCAGGGGCCTCCATGAGCCTCGGGGTCGGCCCTCTAACCCCCCGGCCCCGGCCCCCATCGCTCCCACCAAAGGGCAGCTCAGAGCAGAGTGTCCTGGGATGCCCAGAGCCCTGCCTATGGGCTTTGACAACCGGGAGAGAGCTGTGTCAAGTCCGAGAAATTATCATTTTCCACTCTGGGGGCACCTCCCCGGCCCCTCCGGAGGTTCTGACTGGTCTGGTGGCCCGGCCCCGGGGGCCTGCTTTCCGCCCCATTCCCCTGGAACGCCCTGCCCTGAGGACAAGGGTCCCTCTTGCTCGCATCCAGTCTGAAGCTCAGGCAGGTGAGGCTCTTGTGGGTACTTGAGACCCTCGTCCAGGTTTCACAGGGCCCCAGGGCCTTAGCCACTGGTGAGGGTTAGGTTGAGTGATAGGATTAGTTTTAGGGTTAGGTTTAGCCTTTGACAACGGGGAGAGAGCTGTGTCAAGTCCGAGGAAATCACTTTGCGCTCCTGGAGCACCTTCACCGGGCCCCAGGGCCTTCACCACTGGACCACCTCCAGCTTTTGACACCGGCCCCAACCCACTCTTCCCTTGACCGCTTCCCGCAGGTCAGCTAAGTGGCCGGCCAAGCCGCCGGGCCCCCTCTTTAGGTCCCTGCCGCTGGCAGACCCGCCTGCTGGTCACCCGTGTCCCTGCCCGCGACCCTCTCTCCTGCTTACCTCACCACTTCAGGCTGTTCACCTGGCCCCGCCCCCGTGATCCCGTGACCGCCTCCAGCTGCTCACCTGGCCCCGCCCCCTCCTTGACTTGACCTGGCTCAGCTGTGGGCCTGGGCCCGCCTCCTGGTTCCAGAAACCACGCCCCTGGTCCATTCGACCAATAAGCGATCAGCACCAGCCAGCCTGCCCTGCTCCCAAACACAGAGGAATAGCCCCACCACTGGGATGTAAAGGCACATAGCCCTCTGCTCACAGGGTGCCTCCCAGGTCCCCAAGCGTGGGCAGACCAGCCAGCCATCCCTTCAGGACACCCAGGGGCCTCCATGAGCCTCGGGGCCGGCCCTCTAACCCCCCCGCCCCGGCCCCCATCGCTCCCACCAAAGGGCAGCTCAGAGCAGAGTGTCCTGGGACGCCCAGAGCCCTGCCTATGGGCTTTGAAAACCGGGAGAGAGCTGTGTCAAGTCCGAGAAATTATCACTTTCCACTCTGGGGGCACCTCCCCGGCCCCTCCGGAGGTTCTGACTGGTCTGGTGGAACGGCCCCGGGGGCCTGCTTTCTGCCCCCTTCGAATGGAACGCCCAGCCCTGAGGACAAGGGTCCCTCTTGCTGGCATCCAGTCTGAAGCTCAGGCAGGTGAGGCTTTTGTGGGCACTTGAGACCCTCGTCCAGGTTTCACAGGTCCCCAGGGCCTTAGCCACTGGTGAGGGTTAGGTTGAGGGATAGGCTTAGTTTTAGGGTTACGGTGAGCCTTTGACAACGGGGAGAGAGCTGTGTCAAGTCCGAGAAAATCACTTTGCGCTCCTGGGGCACCTTCACCGGGCCCCAGGGCCTTCCCCACTGGACCACCTCCAGCTTTTGACACCGGCCCCAACCCACTCTTCCCTTGACCGCTTCCCGCAGGTCAGCTAAGGGGCCGGCCAAGCCGCCGGGCCCCCTCTTTAGGTCCCTGCCGCCGGCAGACCCGCCTGCTGGTCACCCGTGTCCCTGCCCGCGACCCTCTCTCCTGCTTACCTCACCACTTCAGGCTGTTCACCTGGCCCCGCCCCCTTGATCCCGTGACCGCCTCCAGCTGCTCACCTGGCCCCGCCCCCGCCTTGACTTGACCTGGCTCAGCTGTGGGCCTGGGCCCGCCTCCTGGTTCCGGAAACCACGCCCCTGGTCCATTCGACCAATGAGCGAGCAGCACCAGCCAGTCTGCCCTGCTCCCAAACACAGAGGAATAGCCCCCACCACTGGGATGTAAAGGCACATAGCCCTCTGCTCACAGGTTGCCTCCCAGGTCCCCAAGCGTGGGCAGACCAGCCAGCCCTCCCTTCAGGACACCCAGGGTCCTCCAGGAGCCTCGGGGCCGGCCCTCTAACCCCCCCGCCCCGGCCCCCATCGCTCCCACCAAAGGGCAGCTCAGAGCAGAGTGTCCTGGGACGCCCAGAGCCCTGCCTATGGGCTTTGACATCTGGGAGAGAGCTGTGTCAAGTCCGAGAAATCATCACTTTCCACTCTGGGGGCACCTCCCCGGCCCCTCCGGAGGATCTGACTGGTCTGGTGGCCCGGCCCCGGGGGCCTGCTTTCCGCCCCATTCGCCTGGAACACCCTGCCCTGAGGACAAGGGTCCCTCTTGCTGGCATCCAGTATGAAGCTCAGGCAGGTGAGGCTTTTGTGGGCACTTGAGACCCTCGTCCAGGTTTCACAGGGCCCCAAGGCCTTAGCCACTGGTGAGGGTTAGGTTTAGGGATAGGCTTAGTTTTAGGGTTAGGGTTAGCCTTTGACAACGGGGAGAGAGCGGTGTCAAGTCCGAGAAAATCATTTTGCGCTCCTGGGGCACCTTCACCGGGCCCCAGGGCCTTCCCCACTGGACCACCTCCAGCTTTTGATACCGGCCCCAACCCACTCTTCCCTTGACCGCTTCCCGCAGGTCAGCTAAGGGGCCGGCCAAGCCGCCGGGCCCCCTCTTTAGGTCCCTGCCGCCGGCAGACCCGCCTGCTGGTCACTCATGTCCCTGCCCGCGACCCTCTCTCCTGCTTACCTCACCACTTCAGGCTGTTCACCTGGCCCCGCCCCCATGATCCCGTGACCGCCTCCAGCTGCTCACCTGGCCCCGCCCCCTCCTTGACTTGACCTGGCTCAGCTGTGGGCCTGGGGCCCCTCCTGGTTCCGGCAACCACGCCCCTGGTCCATTCGACCAATGAGCGAGCAGCACCAGCCAGCCTGCCCTGCTCCCAAACACAGAGGAATAGCCCCACCACTGGAATGTAAAGGCACATAGCCCTCTGCTCACAGGGTGCCTCCCAGGTCCCCAAGCGTGGGCAGACCAGCCAGCCCTCACTTCAGGACACCCAGGGTCCTCCATGAGCCTCGGGGCCGGTCCTCTAACCTCCCCGCCCCGGCCCACATCGCTCCCACCAAAGGGCAGCTCAGAGCCGAGTGTCCTGGGACGCCCAGAGCCCTGCCTATGGGCTTTGACAACCGGGAGAGAGCTGTGTCAAGTCCAAGAAATTATCACTTTCCACTCTGGGGGCACCTCCCCGGCCCCTCCGGAGGTTCTGACTGGTCTGGTGGAACGGCCCCGGGGGCCTGCTTTCCGCCCCATTCGCCTGGAACGCCCTGCCCTGAGGACAAGGGTCCCTCTTGCTGGAATCCAGTCTGAAGCTCACGCAGGTGAGGCTTTTGTGGGCCCTTGAGACCCTCGTCCAGGTTTCACAGGGCCCCAGGGCCTTAGCCACTGGCGAGGGTTAGGTTGAGGGATAGGCTTAGTTTTAGGGTTAGGGTTAGCCTTTGACAACGGGGAGAGAGCTGTGTCAAGTCCGAGGAAATCACTTTGCGCTCCTGGAGCACCTTCACCGGGCCCCAGGGCCTTCCCCACTGGACCACCTCCAGCTTTTGACACCGGCCCCAACCCACTCTTCCCTTGACCGCTTCCCGCAGGTCAGCTAAGGGGCCGGCCAAGCCGCCGGGCCCCCTCTTTAGGTCCCTGCCGCCGGCAGACCCGCCTGCTGGTCACCCGTGTCCCTGCCCGCGACCCTCTCTCCTGCTTACCTCACCACTTCAGGCTGTTCACCTGGCCCCGCCCCCTTGATCCCGTGACCGCCTCCAGCTACTCACCTGGCCCCGCCCCCGCCTTGACTTGACCTGGCTCAGCTGTGGGCCTGGGCCCGCCTCCTGGTTCCGGAAACCACGCCCCTGGTCCATTCGACCAATGAGCGAGCAGCACCAGCCAGTCTGCCCTGCTCCCAAACACAGAGGAATAGCCCCCACCACTGGGATGTAAAGGCACATAGCCCTCTGCTCACAGGGTGCCTCCCAGGTCCCCAAGCTTGGGCAGACCAGCCAGCCCTCCCTTCAGGACACCCAGGGGCCTCCATGAGCCTCGGGGTCGGCCCTCTAACCCCCCGGCCCCGGCCCCCATCGCTCCCACCAAAGGGCAGCTCAGAGCAGAGTGTCCTGGGACGCCCAGAGCCCTGCCTATGGGCTTTGACAACCGGGAGAGAGCTGTGTCAAGTCCGAGAAATTATCATTTTCCACTCTGGGGGCACCTCCCCGGCCCCTCCGGAGGTTCTGACTGGTCTGGTGGCCCGGCCCCGGGGGCCTGCTTTCCGCCCCATTCCTCTGGAACGCCCTGCCATGAGGACAAGGGTCCCTCTTGCTGGCATCCAGTCTGAAGCTCAGGCAGGTGAGGCTTTTGTGGGTACTTGAGACCCTCGTCCAGGTTTCACAGGGCCCCAGGGCCTTAGCCACTGGTGAGGGTTAGGTTGAGTGATAGGATTAGTTTTAGGGTTAGGTTTAGCCTTTGACAACGGGGAGAGAGCTGTGTCAAGTCCGAGGAAATCACTTTGCGCTCCTGGAGCACCTTCACCGGGCCCCAGGGCCTTCACCACTGGACCACCTCCAGCTTTTGACACCGGCCCCAACCCACTCTTCCCTTGACCGCTTCCCACAGGTCAGCTAAGTGGCCGGCCAAGCCGCCGGGCCCCCTCTTTAGGTCCCTGCCGCTGGCAGACCCGCCTGCTGGTCACCCGTGTCCCTGCCCGCGACCCTCTCTCCTGCTTACCTCACCACTTCAGGCTGTTCACCTGGCCCCGCCCCCGTGATCCCGTGACCGCCTCCAGCTGCTCACCTGGCCCCGCCCCCTCCTTGACTTGACCTGGCTCAGCTGTGGGCCTGGGCCCGCCTCCTGGTTCCAGAAACCACGCCCCTGGTCCATTCGACCAATAAGCGATCAGCACCAGCCAGCCTGCCCTGCTCCCAAAAACAGAGGAATAGCCCCACCACTGGGATGTAAAGGCAAATAGCCCTCTGCTCACAGGGTGCCTCCCAGGTCCCCAAGCGTGGGCAGACCAGCCAGCCATCCCTTCAGGACACCCAGGGGCCTCCATGAGCCTCGGGGCCGGCCCTCTAACCCCCCCGCCCCGGCCCCCATCGCTCCCACCAAAGGGCAGCTCAGAGCAGAGTGTCCTGGGACGCCCAGAGCCCTGCCTATGGGCTTTGAAAACCGGGAGAGAGCTGTGTCAAGTCCGAGAAATTATCACTTTCCACTCTGGGGGCACCTCCCCGGCCCCTCCGGAGGTTCTGACTGGTCTGGTGGATCGGCCCCGGGGGCCTGCTTTCTGCCCCCTTCGAATGGAACGCCCAGCCCTGAGGACAAGGGTCCCTCTTGCTGGCATCCAGTCTGAAGCTCAGGCAGGTGAGGCTTTTGTGGGTACTTGAGACCCTCGTCCAGGTTTCACAGGGCCCCAGGGCCTTAGCCACTGGTGAGGGTTAGGTTGAGTGATAGGATTAGTTTTAGGGTTAGGTTTAGCCTTTGACAACGGGGAGAGAGCTGTGTCAAGTCCGAGGAAATCACTTTGCGCTCCTGGAGCACCTTCACCGGGCCCCAGGGCCTTCACCACTGGACCACCTCCAGCTTTTGACACCGGCCCCAACCCACTCTTCCCTTGACCGCTTCCCACAGGTCAGCTAAGTGGCCGGCCAAGCCGCCGGGCCCCCTCTTAGGTCCCTGCCGCTGGCAGACCCGCCTGCTGGTCACCCGTGTCCCTGCCCGCGACCCTCTCTCCTGCTTACCTCACTACTTCAGGCTGTTCACCTGGCCCCGCCCCCGTGATCCCGTGACCGCCTCCAGCTGCTCACCTGGCCCCGCCCCCGCCTTGACTTGACCTGGCTCAGCTGTGGGCCTGGGCCCGCCTCCTGGTTCCGGAAACCACGCCCCTGGTCCATTCGACCAATGAGCGAGCAGCACCAGCCAGTCTGCCCTGCTCCCAAACACAGAGGAATAGCCCCCACCACTGGGATGTAAAGGCACATAGCCCTCTGCTCACAGGTTGCCTCCCAGGTCCCCAAGCGTGGGCAGACCAGCCAGCCATCCCTTCAGGACACCCAGGGTCCTCCATGAGCCTCGGGGCCGGCCCTCTAACCCCCCCGCCCCGGCCCCCATCGCTCCCACCAAAGGGCAGCTGAGAGGAGAGTGTCCTGGGACGCCCAGAGCCCTGCCTATGGGCTTTGACAACCGGGAGAGAGCTGTGTCAAGTCCGAGAAATTATCACTTTCCACTCTGGGGGCTCCTCCCCGGCCCCTCCGGAGGTTCTGACTGGTCTGGTGGCCCGGCCCCGGGGGCCTGCTTTCCGCCCCATTCGCCTCGAACGCCCTGCCCTGAGGACAAGGGTCCCTCTTGCTTGCATCCAGTCTGAAGCTCAGGCAGGTGAGGCTTTTGTGGGTACTTGAGACCCTCGTCCAGGTTTCACAGGGCCCCAGGGCCTTAGCCACTGGTGAGGGTTAGGTTGAGTGATAGGATTAGTTTTAGGGTTAGGTTTAGCCTTTGACAACGGGGAGAGAGCTGTGTCAAGTCCGAGGAAATCACTTTGCGCTCCTGGAGCACCTTCACCGGGCCCCAGGGCCTTCACCACTGGACCACCTCCAGCTTTTGACACCGGCCCCAACCCACTCTTCCCTTGACCGCTTCCCACAGGTCAGCTAAGTGGCCGGCCAAGCCGCCGGGCCCCCTCTTTAGGTCCCTGCCGCTGGCAGACCCGCCTGGTGGTCACCCGTGTCCCTGCCCGCGACCCTCTCTCCTGCTTACCTCACCACTTCAGGCTGTTCACCTGGCCCCGCCCCCGTGATCCCGTGACCGCCTCCAGCTGCTCACCTGGCCCCGCCCCCTCCTTGACTTGACCTGGCTCAGCTGTGGGCCTGGGCCCGCCTCCTGGTTCCAGAAACCACGCCCCTGGTCCATTCGACCAATAAGCGATCAGCACCAGCCAGCCTGCCCTGCTCCCAAAAACAGAGGAATAGCCCCACCACTGGGATGTAAAGGCAAATAGCCCTCTGCTCACAGGGTGCCTCCCAGGTCCCCAAGCGTGGGCAGACCAGCCAGCCATCCCTTCAGGACACCCAGGGGCCTCCATGAGCCTCGGGGCCGGCCCTCTAACCCCCCCGCCCCGGCCCCCATCGCTCCCACCAAAGGGCAGCTCAGAGCAGAGTGTCCTGGGACGCCCAGAGCCCTGCCTATGGGCTTTGAAAACCGGGAGAGAGCTGTGTCAAGTCCGAGAAATTATCACTTTCCACTCTGGGGGCACCTCCCCGGCCCCTCCGGAGGTTCTGACTGGTCTGGTGGAACGGCCCCGGGGGCCTGCTTTCTGCCCCCTTCGAATGGAACGCCCAGCCCTGAGGACAAGGGTCCCTCTTGCTGGCATCCAGTCTGAAGCTCAGGCAGGTGAGGCTTTTGTGGGCACTTGAGACCCTCGTCCAGGTTTCACAGGGCCCCAGGGCCTTAGCCACTGGTGAGGGTTAGGTTGAGGGATAGGCTTAGTTTTAGGGTTACGGTGAGCCTTTGACAACGGGGAGAGAGCTGTGTCAAGTCCGAGAAAATCACTTTGCGCTCCTGGGGCACCTTCACCGGGCCCCAGGGCCTTCCCCACTGGACCACCTCCAGCTTTTGACACCGGCCCCAACCCACTCTTCCCTTGACCGCTTCCCGCAGGTCAGCTAAGGGGCCGGCCAAGCCGCCGGGCCCCCTCTTTAGGTCCCTGCCGCCGGCAGACCCGCCTGCTGGTCACCCGTGTCCCTGCCCGCGACCCTCTCTCCTGCTTACCTCACCACTTCAGGCTGTTCACCTGGCCCCGCCCCCTTGATCCCGTGACCGCCTCCAGCTGCTCACCTGGCCCCGCCCCCGCCTTGACTTGACCTGGCTCAGCTGTGGGCCTGGGCCCGCCTCCTGGTTCCGGAAACCACGCCCCTGGTCCATTCGACCAATGAGCGAGCAGCACCAGCCAGTCTGCCCTGCTCCCAAACACAGAGGAATAGCCCCCACCACTGGGATGTAAAGGCACATAGCCCTCTGCTCACAGGTTGCCTCCCAGGTCCCCAAGCGTGGGCAGACCAGCCAGCCATCCCTTCAGGACACCCAGGGTCCTCCATGAGCCTCGGGGCCGGCCCTCTAACCCCCCCGCCCCGGCCCCCATCGCTCCCACCAAAGGGCAGCTGAGAGGAGAGTGTCCTGGGACGCCCAGAGCCCTGCCTATGGGCTTTGACAACCGGGAGAGAGCTGTGTCAAGTCCGAGAAATTATCACTTTCCACTCTGGGGGCTCCTCCCCGGCCCCTCCGGAGGTTCTGACTGGTCTGGTGGCCCGGCCCCGGGGGCCTGCTTTCCGCCCCATTCGCCTCGAACGCCCTGCCCTGAGGACAAGGGTCCCTCTTGCTTGCATCCAGTCTGAAGCTCAGGCAGGTGAGGCTTTTGTGGGTACTTGAGACCCTCGTCCAGGTTTCACAGGGCCCCAGGGCCTTAGCCACTGGTGAGGGTTAGGTTGAGTGATAGGATTAGTTTTAGGGTTAGGTTTAGCCTTTGACAACGGGGAGAGAGCTGTGTCAAGTCCGAGGAAATCACTTTGCGCTCCTGGAGCACCTTCACCGGGCCCCAGGGCCTTCACCACTGGACCACCTCCAGCTTTTGACACCGGCCCCAACCCACTCTTCCCTTGACCGCTTCCCACAGGTCAGCTAAGTGGCCGGCCAAGCCGCCGGGCCCCCTCTTTAGGTCCCTGCCGCTGGCAGACCCGCCTGCTGGTCACCCGTGTCCCTGCCCGCGACCCTCTCTCCTGCTTACCTCACCACTTCAGGCTGTTCACCTGGCCCCGCCCCCGTGATCCCGTGACCGCCTCCAGCTGCTCACCTGGCCCCGCCCCCTCCTTGACTTGACCTGGCTCAGCTGTGGGCCTGGGCCCGCCTCCTGGTTCCAGAAACCACGCCCCTGGTCCATTCGACCAATAAGCGATCAGCACCAGCCAGCCTGCCCTGCTCCCAAAAACAGAGGAATAGCCCCACCACTGGGATGTAAAGGCAAATAGCCCTCTGCTCACAGGGTGCCTCCCAGGTCCCCAAGCGTGGGCAGACCAGCCAGCCATCCCTTCAGGACACCCAGGGGCCTCCATGAGCCTCGGGGCCGGCCCTCTAACCCCCCCGCCCCGGCCCCCATCGCTCCCACCAAAGGGCAGCTCAGAGCAGAGTGTCCTGGGACGCCCAGAGCCCTGCCTATGGGCTTTGAAAACCGGGAGAGAGCTGTGTCAAGTCCGAGAAATTATCACTTTCCACTCTGGGGGCACCTCCCCGGCCCCTCCGGAGGTTCTGACTGGTCTGGTGGAACGGCCCCGGGGGCCTGCTTTCTGCCCCCTTCGAATGGAACGCCCAGCCCTGAGGACAAGGGTCCCTCTTGCTGGCATCCAGTCTGAAGCTCAGGCAGGTGAGGCTTTTGTGGGTACTTGAGACCCTCGTCCAGGTTTCACAGGGCCCCAGGGCCTTAGCCACTGGTGAGGGTTAGGTTGAGTGATAGGATTAGTTTTAGGGTTAGGTTTAGCCTTTGACAACGGGGAGAGAGCTGTGTCAAGTCCGAGGAAATCACTTTGCGCTCCTGGAGCACCTTCACCGGGCCCCAGGGCCTTCACCACTGGACCACCTCCAGCTTTTGACACCGGCCCCAACCCACTCTTCCCTTGACCGCTTCCCACAGGTCAGCTAAGTGGCCGGCCAAGCCGCCGGGCCCCCTCTTAGGTCCCTGCCGCTGGCAGACCCGCCTGCTGGTCACCCGTGTCCCTGCCCGCGACCCTCTCTCCTGCTTACCTCACCACTTCAGGCTGTTCACCTGGCCCCGCCCCCGTGATCCCGTGACCGCCTCCAGCTGCTCACCTGGCCCCGCCCCCGCCTTGACTTGACCTGGCTCAGCTGTGGGCCTGGGCCCGCCTCCTGGTTCCGGAAACCACGCCCCTGGTCCATTCGACCAATGAGCGAGCAGCACCAGCCAGTCTGCCCTGCTCCCAAACACAGAGGAATAGCCCCCACCACTGGGATGTAAAGGCACATAGCCCTCTGCTCACAGGTTGCCTCCCAGGTCCCCAAGCGTGGGCAGACCAGCCAGCCATCCCTTCAGGACACCCAGGGTCCTCCATGAGCCTCGGGGCCGGCCCTCTAACCCCCCCGCCCCGGCCCCCATCGCTCCCACCAAAGGGCAGCTGAGAGGAGAGTGTCCTGGGACGCCCAGAGCCCTGCCTATGGGCTTTGACAACCGGGAGAGAGCTGTGTCAAGTCCGAGAAATTATCACTTTCCACTCTGGGGGCTCCTCCCCGGCCCCTCCGGAGGTTCTGACTGGTCTGGTGGCCCGGCCCCGGGGGCCTGCTTTCCGCCCCATTCGCCTCGAACGCCCTGCCCTGAGGACAAGGGTCCCTCTTGCTTGCATCCAGTCTGAAGCTCAGGCAGGTGAGGCTTTTGTGGGTACTTGAGACCCTCGTCCAGGTTTCACAGGGCCCCAGGGCCTTAGCCACTGGTGAGGGTTAGGTTGAGTGATAGGATTAGTTTTAGGGTTAGGTTTAGCCTTTGACAACGGGGAGAGAGCTGTGTCAAGTCCGAGGAAATCACTTTGCGCTCCTGGAGCACCTTCACCGGGCCCCAGGGCCTTCACCACTGGACCACCTCCAGCTTTTGACACCGGCCCCAACCCACTCTTCCCTTGACCGCTTCCCACAGGTCAGCTAAGTGGCCGGCCAAGCCGCCGGGCCCCCTCTTTAGGTCCCTGCCGCTGGCAGACCCGCCTGCTGGTCACCCGTGTCCCTGCCCGCGACCCTCTCTCCTGCTTACCTCACCACTTCAGGCTGTTCACCTGGCCCCGCCCCCGTGATCCCGTGACCGCCTCCAGCTGCTCACCTGGCCCCGCCCCCTCCTTGACTTGACCTGGCTCAGCTGTGGGCCTGGGCCCGCCTCCTGGTTCCAGAAACCACGCCCCTGGTCCATTCGACCAATAAGCGATCAGCACCAGCCAGCCTGCCCTGCTCCCAAAAACAGAGGAATAGCCCCACCACTGGGATGTAAAGGCAAATAGCCCTCTGCTCACAGGGTGCCTCCCAGGTCCCCAAGCGTGGGCAGACCAGCCAGCCATCCCTTCAGGACACCCAGGGGCCTCCATGAGCCTCGGGGCCGGCCCTCTAACCCCCCCGCCCCGGCCCCCATCGCTCCCACCAAAGGGCAGCTCAGAGCAGAGTGTCCTGGGACGCCCAGAGCCCTGCCTATGGGCTTTGAAAACCGGGAGAGAGCTGTGTCAAGTCCGAGAAATTATCACTTTCCACTCTGGGGGCACCTCCCCGGCCCCTCCGGAGGTTCTGACTGGTCTGGTGGAACGGCCCCGGGGGCCTGCTTTCTGCCCCCTTCGAATGGAACGCCCAGCCCTGAGGACAAGGGTCCCTCTTGCTGGCATCCAGTCTGAAGCTCAGGCAGGTGAGGCTTTTGTGGGCACTTGAGACCCTCGTCCAGGTTTCACAGGGCCCCAGGGCCTTAGCCACTGGTGAGGGTTAGGTTGAGGGATAGGCTTAGTTTTAGGGTTACGGTGAGCCTTTGACAACGGGGAGAGAGCTGTGTCAAGTCCGAGAAAATCACTTTGCGCTCCTGGGGCACCTTCACCGGGCCCCAGGGCCTTCCCCACTGGACCACCTCCAGCTTTTGACACCGGCCCCAACCCACTCTTCCCTTGACCGCTTCCCGCAGGTCAGCTAAGGGGCCGGCCAAGCCGCCGGGCCCCCTCTTTAGGTCCCTGCCGCCGGCAGACCCGCCTGCTGGTCACCCGTGTCCCTGCCCGCGACCCTCTCTCCTGCTTACCTCACCACTTCAGGCTGTTCACCTGGCCCCGCCCCCTTGATCCCGTGACCGCCTCCAGCTGCTCACCTGGCCCCGCCCCCGCCTTGACTTGACCTGGCTCAGCTGTGGGCCTGGGCCCGCCTCCTGGTTCCGGAAACCACGCCCCTGGTCCATTCGACCAATGAGCGAGCAGCACCAGCCAGTCTGCCCTGCTCCCAAACACAGAGGAATAGCCCCCACCACTGGGATGTAAAGGCACATAGCCCTCTGCTCACAGGTTGCCTCCCAGGTCCCCAAGCGTGGGCAGACCAGCCAGCCATCCCTTCAGGACACCCAGGGTCCTCCATGAGCCTCGGGGCCGGCCCTCTAACCCCCCCGCCCCGGCCCCCATCGCTCCCACCAAAGGGCAGCTGAGAGGAGAGTGTCCTGGGACGCCCAGAGCCCTGCCTATGGGCTTTGACAACCGGGAGAGAGCTGTGTCAAGTCCGAGAAATTATCACTTTCCACTCTGGGGGCTCCTCCCCGGCCCCTCCGGAGGTTCTGACTGGTCTGGTGGCCCGGCCCCGGGGGCCTGCTTTCCGCCCCATTCGCCTCGAACGCCCTGCCCTGAGGACAAGGGTCCCTCTTGCTTGCATCCAGTCTGAAGCTCAGGCAGGTGAGGCTTTTGTGGGTACTTGAGACCCTCGTCCAGGTTTCACAGGGCCCCAGGGCCTTAGCCACTGGTGAGGGTTAGGTTGAGTGATAGGATTAGTTTTAGGGTTAGGTTTAGCCTTTGACAACGGGGAGAGAGCTGTGTCAAGTCCGAGGAAATCACTTTGCGCTCCTGGAGCACCTTCACCGGGCCCCAGGGCCTTCACCACTGGACCACCTCCAGCTTTTGACACCGGCCCCAACCCACTCTTCCCTTGACCGCTTCCCACAGGTCAGCTAAGTGGCCGGCCAAGCCGCCGGGCCCCCTCTTTAGGTCCCTGCCGCTGGCAGACCCGCCTGCTGGTCACCCGTGTCCCTGCCCGCGACCCTCTCTCCTGCTTACCTCACCACTTCAGGCTGTTCACCTGGCCCCGCCCCCGTGATCCCGTGACCGCCTCCAGCTGCTCACCTGGCCCCGCCCCCTCCTTGACTTGACCTGGCTCAGCTGTGGGCCTGGGCCCGCCTCCTGGTTCCAGAAACCACGCCCCTGGTCCATTCGACCAATAAGCGATCAGCACCAGCCAGCCTGCCCTGCTCCCAAAAACAGAGGAATAGCCCCACCACTGGGATGTAAAGGCAAATAGCCCTCTGCTCACAGGGTGCCTCCCAGGTCCCCAAGCGTGGGCAGACCAGCCAGCCATCCCTTCAGGACACCCAGGGGCCTCCATGAGCCTCGGGGCCGGCCCTCTAACCCCCCCGCCCCGGCCCCCATCGCTCCCACCAAAGGGCAGCTCAGAGCAGAGTGTCCTGGGACGCCCAGAGCCCTGCCTATGGGCTTTGAAAACCGGGAGAGAGCTGTGTCAAGTCCGAGAAATTATCACTTTCCACTCTGGGGGCACCTCCCCGGCCCCTCCGGAGGTTCTGACTGGTCTGGTGGAACGGCCCCGGGGGCCTGCTTTCTGCCCCCTTCGAATGGAACGCCCAGCCCTGAGGACAAGGGTCCCTCTTGCTGGCATCCAGTCTGAAGCTCAGGCAGGTGAGGCTTTTGTGGGTACTTGAGACCCTCGTCCAGGTTTCACAGGGCCCCAGGGCCTTAGCCACTGGTGAGGGTTAGGTTGAGTGATAGGATTAGTTTTAGGGTTAGGTTTAGCCTTTGACAACGGGGAGAGAGCTGTGTCAAGTCCGAGGAAATCACTTTGCGCTCCTGGAGCACCTTCACCGGGCCCCAGGGCCTTCACCACTGGACCACCTCCAGCTTTTGACACCGGCCCCAACCCACTCTTCCCTTGACCGCTTCCCACAGGTCAGCTAAGTGGCCGGCCAAGCCGCCGGGCCCCCTCTTAGGTCCCTGCCGCTGGCAGACCCGCCTGCTGGTCACCCGTGTCCCTGCCCGCGACCCTCTCTCCTGCTTACCTCACCACTTCAGGCTGTTCACCTGGCCCCGCCCCCGTGATCCCGTGACCGCCTCCAGCTGCTCACCTGGCCCCGCCCCCTCCTTGACTTGACCTGGCTCAGCTGTGGGCCTGGGCCCGCCTCCTGGTTCCAGAAACCACGCCCCTGGTCCATTCGACCAATAAGCGATCAGCACCAGCCAGCCTGCCCTGCTCCCAAAAACAGAGGAATAGCCCCACCACTGGGATGTAAAGGCAAATAGCCCTCTGCTCACAGGGTGCCTCCCAGGTCCCCAAGCGTGGGCAGACCAGCCAGCCATCCCTTCAGGACACCCAGGGGCCTCCATGAGCCTCGGGGCCGGCCCTCTAACCCCCCCGCCCCGGCCCCCATCGCTCCCACCAAAGGGCAGCTCAGAGCAGAGTGTCCTGGGACGCCCAGAGCCCTGCCTATGGGCTTTGAAAACCGGGAGAGAGCTGTGTCAAGTCCGAGAAATTATCACTTTCCACTCTGGGGGCACCTCCCCGGCCCCTCCGGAGGTTCTGACTGGTCTGGTGGAACGGCCCCGGGGGCCTGCTTTCTGCCCCCTTCGAATGGAACGCCCAGCCCTGAGGACAAGGGTCCCTCTTGCTGGCATCCAGTCTGAAGCTCAGGCAGGTGAGGCTTTTGTGGGCACTTGAGACCCTCGTCCAGGTTTCACAGGGCCCCAGGGCCTTAGCCACTGGTGAGGGTTAGGTTGAGGGATAGGCTTAGTTTTAGGGTTACGGTGAGCCTTTGACAACGGGGAGAGAGCTGTGTCAAGTCCGAGAAAATCACTTTGCGCTCCTGGGGCACCTTCACCGGGCCCCAGGGCCTTCCCCACTGGACCACCTCCAGCTTTTGACACCGGCCCCAACCCACTCTTCCCTTGACCGCTTCCCGCAGGTCAGCTAAGGGGCCGGCCAAGCCGCCGGGCCCCCTCTTTAGGTCCCTGCCGCCGGCAGACCCGCCTGCTGGTCACCCGTGTCCCTGCCCGCGACCCTCTCTCCTGCTTACCTCACCACTTCAGGCTGTTCACCTGGCCCCGCCCCCTTGATCCCGTGACCGCCTCCAGCTGCTCACCTGGCCCCGCCCCCGCCTTGACTTGACCTGGCTCAGCTGTGGGCCTGGGCCCGCCTCCTGGTTCCGGAAACCACGCCCCTGGTCCATTCGACCAATGAGCGAGCAGCACCAGCCAGTCTGCCCTGCTCCCAAACACAGAGGAATAGCCCCCACCACTGGGATGTAAAGGCACATAGCCCTCTGCTCACAGGTTGCCTCCCAGGTCCCCAAGCGTGGGCAGACCAGCCAGCCATCCCTTCAGGACACCCAGGGTCCTCCATGAGCCTCGGGGCCGGCCCTCTAACCCCCCCGCCCCGGCCCCCATCGCTCCCACCAAAGGGCAGCTGAGAGGAGAGTGTCCTGGGACGCCCAGAGCCCTGCCTATGGGCTTTGACAACCGGGAGAGAGCTGTGTCAAGTCCGAGAAATTATCACTTTCCACTCTGGGGGCTCCTCCCCGGCCCCTCCGGAGGTTCTGACTGGTCTGGTGGCCCGGCCCCGGGGGCCTGCTTTCTGCCCCATTCGCCTCGAACGCCCTGCCCTGAGGACAAGGGTCCCTCTTGCTTGCATCCAGTCTGAAGCTCAGGCAGGTGAGGCTTTTGTGGGTACTTGAGACCCTCGTCCAGGTTTCACAGGGCCCCAGGGCCTTAGCCACTGGTGAGGGTTAGGTTGAGTGATAGGATTAGTTTTAGGGTTAGGTTTAGCCTTTGACAACGGGGAGAGAGCTGTGTCAAGTCCGAGGAAATCACTTTGCGCTCCTGGAGCACCTTCACCGGGCCCCAGGGCCTTCACCACTGGACCACCTCCAGCTTTTGACACCGGCCCCAACCCACTCTTCCCTTGACCGCTTCCCACAGGTCAGCTAAGTGGCCGGCCAAGCCGCCGGGCCCCCTCTTTAGGTCCCTGCCGCTGGCAGACCCGCCTGCTGGTCACCCGTGTCCCTGCCCGCGACCCTCTCTCCTGCTTACCTCACCACTTCAGGCTGTTCACCTGGCCCCGCCCCCGTGATCCCGTGACCGCCTCCAGCTGCTCACCTGGCCCCGCCCCCTCCTTGACTTGACCTGGCTCAGCTGTGGGCCTGGGCCCGCCTCCTGGTTCCAGAAACCACGCCCCTGGTCCATTCGACCAATAAGCGATCAGCACCAGCCAGCCTGCCCTGCTCCCAAAAACAGAGGAATAGCCCCACCACTGGGATGTAAAGGCAAATAGCCCTCTGCTCACAGGGTGCCTCCCAGGTCCCCAAGCGTGGGCAGACCAGCCAGCCATCCCTTCAGGACACCCAGGGGCCTCCATGAGCCTCGGGGCCGGCCCTCTAACCCCCCCGCCCCGGCCCCCATCGCTCCCACCAAAGGGCAGCTCAGAGCAGAGTGTCCTGGGACGCCCAGAGCCCTGCCTATGGGCTTTGAAAACCGGGAGAGAGCTGTGTCAAGTCCGAGAAATTATCACTTTCCACTCTGGGGGCACCTCCCCGGCCCCTCCGGAGGTTCTGACTGGTCTGGTGGAACGGCCCCGGGGGCCTGCTTTCTGCCCCCTTCGAATGGAACGCCCAGCCCTGAGGACAAGGGTCCCTCTTGCTGGCATCCAGTCTGAAGCTCAGGCAGGTGAGGCTTTTGTGGGTACTTGAGACCCTCGTCCAGGTTTCACAGGGCCCCAGGGCCTTAGCCACTGGTGAGGGTTAGGTTGAGTGATAGGATTAGTTTTAGGGTTAGGTTTAGCCTTTGACAACGGGGAGAGAGCTGTGTCAAGTCCGAGGAAATCACTTTGCGCTCCTGGAGCACCTTCACCGGGCCCCAGGGCCTTCACCACTGGACCACCTCCAGCTTTTGACACCGGCCCCAACCCACTCTTCCCTTGACCGCTTCCCACAGGTCAGCTAAGTGGCCGGCCAAGCCGCCGGGCCCCCTCTTAGGTCCCTGCCGCTGGCAGACCCGCCTGCTGGTCACCCGTGTCCCTGCCCGCGACCCTCTCTCCTGCTTACCTCACCACTTCAGGCTGTTCACCTGGCCCCGCCCCCGTGATCCCGTGACCGCCTCCAGCTGCTCACCTGGCCCCGCCCCCTCCTTGACTTGACCTGGCTCAGCTGTGGGCCTGGGCCCGCCTCCTGGTTCCAGAAACCACGCCCCTGGTCCATTCGACCAATAAGCGATCAGCACCAGCCAGCCTGCCCTGCTCCCAAAAACAGAGGAATAGCCCCACCACTGGGATGTAAAGGCAAATAGCCCTCTGCTCACAGGGTGCCTCCCAGGTCCCCAAGCGTGGGCAGACCAGCCAGCCATCCCTTCAGGACACCCAGGGGCCTCCATGAGCCTCGGGGCCGGCCCTCTAACCCCCCCGCCCCGGCCCCCATCGCTCCCACCAAAGGGCAGCTCAGAGCAGAGTGTCCTGGGACGCCCAGAGCCCTGCCTATGGGCTTTGAAAACCGGGAGAGAGCTGTGTCAAGTCCGAGAAATTATCACTTTCCACTCTGGGGGCACCTCCCCGGCCCCTCCGGAGGTTCTGACTGGTCTGGTGGAACGGCCCCGGGGGCCTGCTTTCTGCCCCCTTCGAATGGAACGCCCAGCCCTGAGGACAAGGGTCCCTCTTGCTGGCATCCAGTCTGAAGCTCAGGCAGGTGAGGCTTTTGTGGGCACTTGAGACCCTCGTCCAGGTTTCACAGGGCCCCAGGGCCTTAGCCACTGGTGAGGGTTAGGTTGAGGGATAGGCTTAGTTTTAGGGTTACGGTGAGCCTTTGACAACGGGGAGAGAGCTGTGTCAAGTCCGAGAAAATCACTTTGCGCTCCTGGGGCACCTTCACCGGGCCCCAGGGCCTTCCCCACTGGACCACCTCCAGCTTTTGACACCGGCCCCAACCCACTCTTCCCTTGACCGCTTCCCGCAGGTCAGCTAAGGGGCCGGCCAAGCCGCCGGGCCCCCTCTTTAGGTCCCTGCCGCCGGCAGACCCGCCTGCTGGTCACCCGTGTCCCTGCCCGCGACCCTCTCTCCTGCTTACCTCACCACTTCAGGCTGTTCACCTGGCCCCGCCCCCTTGATCCCGTGACCGCCTCCAGCTGCTCACCTGGCCCCGCCCCCGCCTTGACTTGACCTGGCTCAGCTGTGGGCCTGGGCCCGCCTCCTGGTTCCGGAAACCACGCCCCTGGTCCATTCGACCAATGAGCGAGCAGCACCAGCCAGTCTGCCCTGCTCCCAAACACAGAGGAATAGCCCCCACCACTGGGATGTAAAGGCACATAGCCCTCTGCTCACAGGTTGCCTCCCAGGTCCCCAAGCGTGGGCAGACCAGCCAGCCATCCCTTCAGGACACCCAGGGTCCTCCATGAGCCTCGGGGCCGGCCCTCTAACCCCCCCGCCCCGGCCCCCATCGCTCCCACCAAAGGGCAGCTGAGAGGAGAGTGTCCTGGGACGCCCAGAGCCCTGCCTATGGGCTTTGACAACCGGGAGAGAGCTGTGTCAAGTCCGAGAAATTATCACTTTCCACTCTGGGGGCTCCTCCCCGGCCCCTCCGGAGGTTCTGACTGGTCTGGTGGCCCGGCCCCGGGGGCCTGCTTTCCGCCCCATTCGCCTCGAACGCCCTGCCCTGAGGACAAGGGTCCCTCTTGCTTGCATCCAGTCTGAAGCTCAGGCAGGTGAGGCTTTTGTGGGTACTTGAGACCCTCGTCCAGGTTTCACAGGGCCCCAGGGCCTTAGCCACTGGTGAGGGTTAGGTTGAGTGATAGGATTAGTTTTAGGGTTAGGTTTAGCCTTTGACAACGGGGAGAGAGCTGTGTCAAGTCCGAGGAAATCACTTTGCGCTCCTGGAGCACCTTCACCGGGCCCCAGGGCCTTCACCACTGGACCACCTCCAGCTTTTGACACCGGCCCCAACCCACTCTTCCCTTGACCGCTTCCCACAGGTCAGCTAAGTGGCCGGCCAAGCCGCCGGGCCCCCTCTTTAGGTCCCTGCCGCTGGCAGACCCGCCTGCTGGTCACCCGTGTCCCTGCCCGCGACCCTCTCTCCTGCTTACCTCACCACTTCAGGCTGTTCACCTGGCCCCGCCCCCGTGATCCCGTGACCGCCTCCAGCTGCTCACCTGGCCCCGCCCCCTCCTTGACTTGACCTGGCTCAGCTGTGGGCCTGGGCCCGCCTCCTGGTTCCAGAAACCACGCCCCTGGTCCATTCGACCAATAAGCGATCAGCACCAGCCAGCCTGCCCTGCTCCCAAAAACAGAGGAATAGCCCCACCACTGGGATGTAAAGGCAAATAGCCCTCTGCTCACAGGGTGCCTCCCAGGTCCCCAAGCGTGGGCAGACCAGCCAGCCATCCCTTCAGGACACCCAGGGGCCTCCATGAGCCTCGGGGCCGGCCCTCTAACCCCCCCGCCCCGGCCCCCATCGCTCCCACCAAAGGGCAGCTCAGAGCAGAGTGTCCTGGGACGCCCAGAGCCCTGCCTATGGGCTTTGAAAACCGGGAGAGAGCTGTGTCAAGTCCGAGAAATTATCACTTTCCACTCTGGGGGCACCTCCCCGGCCCCTCCGGAGGTTCTGACTGGTCTGGTGGAACGGCCCCGGGGGCCTGCTTTCTGCCCCCTTCGAATGGAACGCCCAGCCCTGAGGACAAGGGTCCCTCTTGCTGGCATCCAGTCTGAAGCTCAGGCAGGTGAGGCTTTTGTGGGTACTTGAGACCCTCGTCCAGGTTTCACAGGGCCCCAGGGCCTTAGCCACTGGTGAGGGTTAGGTTGAGTGATAGGATTAGTTTTAGGGTTAGGTTTAGCCTTTGACAACGGGGAGAGAGCTGTGTCAAGTCCGAGGAAATCACTTTGCGCTCCTGGAGCACCTTCACCGGGCCCCAGGGCCTTCACCACTGGACCACCTCCAGCTTTTGACACCGGCCCCAACCCACTCTTCCCTTGACCGCTTCCCACAGGTCAGCTAAGTGGCCGGCCAAGCCGCCGGGCCCCCTCTTAGGTCCCTGCCGCTGGCAGACCCGCCTGCTGGTCACCCGTGTCCCTGCCCGCGACCCTCTCTCCTGCTTACCTCACCACTTCAGGCTGTTCACCTGGCCCCGCCCCCGTGATCCCGTGACCGCCTCCAGCTGCTCACCTGGCCCCGCCCCCTCCTTGACTTGACCTGGCTCAGCTGTGGGCCTGGGCCCGCCTCCTGGTTCCAGAAACCACGCCCCTGGTCCATTCGACCAATAAGCGATCAGCACCAGCCAGCCTGCCCTGCTCCCAAAAACAGAGGAATAGCCCCACCACTGGGATGTAAAGGCAAATAGCCCTCTGCTCACAGGGTGCCTCCCAGGTCCCCAAGCGTGGGCAGACCAGCCAGCCATCCCTTCAGGACACCCAGGGGCCTCCATGAGCCTCGGGGCCGGCCCTCTAACCCCCCCGCCCCGGCCCCCATCGCTCCCACCAAAGGGCAGCTCAGAGCAGAGTGTCCTGGGACGCCCAGAGCCCTGCCTATGGGCTTTGAAAACCGGGAGAGAGCTGTGTCAAGTCCGAGAAATTATCACTTTCCACTCTGGGGGCACCTCCCCGGCCCCTCCGGAGGTTCTGACTGGTCTGGTGGAACGGCCCCGGGGGCCTGCTTTCTGCCCCCTTCGAATGGAACGCCCAGCCCTGAGGACAAGGGTCCCTCTTGCTGGCATCCAGTCTGAAGCTCAGGCAGGTGAGGCTTTTGTGGGCACTTGAGACCCTCGTCCAGGTTTCACAGGGCCCCAGGGCCTTAGCCACTGGTGAGGGTTAGGTTGAGGGATAGGCTTAGTTTTAGGGTTACGGTGAGCCTTTGACAACGGGGAGAGAGCTGTGTCAAGTCCGAGAAAATCACTTTGCGCTCCTGGGGCACCTTCACCGGGCCCCAGGGCCTTCCCCACTGGACCACCTCCAGCTTTTGACACCGGCCCCAACCCACTCTTCCCTTGACCGCTTCCCGCAGGTCAGCTAAGGGGCCGGCCAAGCCGCCGGGCCCCCTCTTTAGGTCCCTGCCGCCGGCAGACCCGCCTGCTGGTCACCTGTGTCCCTGCCCGCGACCCTCTCTCCTGCTTACCTCACCACTTCAGGCTGTTCACCTGGCCCCGCCCCCTTGATCCCGTGACCGCCTCCAGCTGCTCACCTGGCCCCGCCCCCGCCTTGACTTGACCTGGCTCAGCTGTGGGCCTGGGCCCGCCTCCTGGTTCCGGAAACCACGCCCCTGGTCCATTCGACCAATGAGCGAGCAGCACCAGCCAGTCTGCCCTGCTCCCAAACACAGAGGAATAGCCCCCACCACTGGGATGTAAAGGCACATAGCCCTCTGCTCACAGGTTGCCTCCCAGGTCCCCAAGCGTGGGCAGACCAGCCAGCCATCCCTTCAGGACACCCAGGGTCCTCCATGAGCCTCGGGGCCGGCCCTCTAACCCCCCCGCCCCGGCCCCCATCGCTCCCACCAAAGGGCAGCTGAGAGGAGAGTGTCCTGGGACGCCCAGAGCCCTGCCTATGGGCTTTGACAACCGGGAGAGAGCTGTGTCAAGTCCGAGAAATTATCACTTTCCACTCTGGGGGCTCCTCCCCGGCCCCTCCGGAGGTTCTGACTGGTCTGGTGGCCCGGCCCCGGGGGCCTGCTTTCCGCCCCATTCGCCTCGAACGCCCTGCCCTGAGGACAAGGGTCCCTCTTGCTTGCATCCAGTCTGAAGCTCAGGCAGGTGAGGCTTTTGTGGGTACTTGAGACCCTCGTCCAGGTTTCACAGGGCCCCAGGGCCTTAGCCACTGGTGAGGGTTAGGTTGAGTGATAGGATTAGTTTTAGGGTTAGGTTTAGCCTTTGACAACGGGGAGAGAGCTGTGTCAAGTCCGAGGAAATCACTTTGCGCTCCTGGAGCACCTTCACCGGGCCCCAGGGCCTTCACCACTGGACCACCTCCAGCTTTTGACACCGGCCCCAACCCACTCTTCCCTTGACCGCTTCCCACAGGTCAGCTAAGTGGCCGGCCAAGCCGCCGGGCCCCCTCTTTAGGTCCCTGCCGCTGGCAGACCCGCCTGCTGGTCACCCGTGTCCCTGCCCGCGACCCTCTCTCCTGCTTACCTCACCACTTCAGGCTGTTCACCTGGCCCCGCCCCCGTGATCCCGTGACCGCCTCCAGCTGCTCACCTGGCCCCGCCCCCTCCTTGACTTGACCTGGCTCAGCTGTGGGCCTGGGCCCGCCTCCTGGTTCCAGAAACCACGCCCCTGGTCCATTCGACCAATAAGCGATCAGCACCAGCCAGCCTGCCCTGCTCCCAAAAACAGAGGAATAGCCCCACCACTGGGATGTAAAGGCAAATAGCCCTCTGCTCACAGGGTGCCTCCCAGGTCCCCAAGCGTGGGCAGACCAGCCAGCCATCCCTTCAGGACACCCAGGGGCCTCCATGAGCCTCGGGGCCGGCCCTCTAACCCCCCCGCCCCGGCCCCCATCGCTCCCACCAAAGGGCAGCTCAGAGCAGAGTGTCCTGGGACGCCCAGAGCCCTGCCTATGGGCTTTGAAAACCGGGAGAGAGCTGTGTCAAGTCCGAGAAATTATCACTTTCCACTCTGGGGGCACCTCCCCGGCCCCTCCGGAGGTTCTGACTGGTCTGGTGGAACGGCCCCGGGGGCCTGCTTTCTGCCCCCTTCGAATGGAACGCCCAGCCCTGAGGACAAGGGTCCCTCTTGCTGGCATCCAGTCTGAAGCTCAGGCAGGTGAGGCTTTTGTGGGCACTTGAGACCCTCGTCCAGGTTTCACAGGGCCCCAGGGCCTTAGCCACTGGTGAGGGTTAGGTTGAGGGATAGGCTTAGTTTTAGGGTTACGGTGAGCCTTTGACAACGGGGAGAGAGCTGTGTCAAGTCCGAGAAAATCACTTTGCGCTCCTGGGGCACCTTCACCGGGCCCCAGGGCCTTCCCCACTGGACCACCTCCAGCTTTTGACACCGGCCCCAACCCACTCTTCCCTTGACCGCTTCCCGCAGGTCAGCTAAGGGGCCGGCCAAGCCGCCGGGCCCCCTCTTTAGGTCCCTGCCGCCGGCAGACCCGCCTGCTGGTCACCCGTGTCCCTGCCCGTGACCCTCTCTCCTGCTTACCTCACCACTTCAGGCTGTTCACCTGGCCCCGCCCCCTTGATCCCGTGACCGCCTCCAGCTGCTCACCTGGCCCCGCCCCCGCCTTGACTTGACCTGGCTCAGCTGTGGGCCTGGGCCCGCCTCCTGGTTCCGGAAACCACGCCCCTGG
This sequence comes from Pipistrellus hanaki, assembly GCF_964339955.1. Taxonomy (NCBI): domain Eukaryota; kingdom Metazoa; phylum Chordata; class Mammalia; order Chiroptera; family Vespertilionidae; genus Pipistrellus; species Pipistrellus hanaki. The sequence continues at coordinate 2,771,959 of NC_140511.1, forward strand.
TCCATTCGACCAATGAGCGAGCAGCACCAGCCAGTCTGCCCTGCTCCCAAACACAGAGGAATAGCCCCCACCACTGGGATGTAAAGGCACATAGCCCTCTGCTCACAGGTTGCCTCCCAGGTCCCCAAGCGTGGGCAGACCAGCCAGCCATCCCTTCAGGACACCCAGGGTCCTCCATGAGCCTCGGGGCCGGCCCTCTAACCCCCCCGCCCCGGCCCCCATCGCTCCCACCAAAGGGCAGCTGAGAGGAGAGTGTCCTGGGACGCCCAGAGCCCTGCCTATGGGCTTTGACAACCGGGAGAGAGCTGTGTCAAGTCCGAGAAATTATCACTTTCCACTCTGGGGGCTCCTCCCCGGCCCCTCCGGAGGTTCTGACTGGTCTGGTGGCCCGGCCCCGGGGGCCTGCTTTCCGCCCCATTCGCCTCGAACGCCCTGCCCTGAGGACAAGGGTCCCTCTTGCTTGCATCCAGTCTGAAGCTCAGGCAGGTGAGGCTTTTGTGGGTACTTGAGACCCTCGTCCAGGTTTCACAGGGCCCCAGGGCCTTAGCCACTGGTGAGGGTTAGGTTGAGTGATAGGATTAGTTTTAGGGTTAGGTTTAGCCTTTGACAACGGGGAGAGAGCTGTGTCAAGTCCGAGGAAATCACTTTGCGCTCCTGGAGCACCTTCACCGGGCCCCAGGGCCTTCACCACTGGACCACCTCCAGCTTTTGACACCGGCCCCAACCCACTCTTCCCTTGACCGCTTCCCACAGGTCAGCTAAGTGGCCGGCCAAGCCGCCGGGCCCCCTCTTTAGGTCCCTGCCGCTGGCAGACCCGCCTGCTGGTCACCCGTGTCCCTGCCCGCGACCCTCTCTCCTGCTTACCTCACCACTTCAGGCTGTTCACCTGGCCCCGCCCCCGTGATCCCGTGACCGCCTCCAGCTGCTCACCTGGCCCCGCCCCCTCCTTGACTTGACCTGGCTCAGCTGTGGGCCTGGGCCCGCCTCCTGGTTCCAGAAACCACGCCCCTGGTCCATTCGACCAATAAGCGATCAGCACCAGCCAGCCTGCCCTGCTCCCAAAAACAGAGGAATAGCCCCACCACTGGGATGTAAAGGCAAATAGCCCTCTGCTCACAGGGTGCCTCCCAGGTCCCCAAGCGTGGGCAGACCAGCCAGCCATCCCTTCAGGACACCCAGGGGCCTCCATGAGCCTCGGGGCCGGCCCTCTAACCCCCCCGCCCCGGCCCCCATCGCTCCCACCAAAGGGCAGCTCAGAGCAGAGTGTCCTGGGACGCCCAGAGCCCTGCCTATGGGCTTTGAAAACCGGGAGAGAGCTGTGTCAAGTCCGAGAAATTATCACTTTCCACTCTGGGGGCACCTCCCCGGCCCCTCCGGAGGTTCTGACTGGTCTGGTGGAACGGCCCCGGGGGCCTGCTTTCTGCCCCCTTCGAATGGAACGCCCAGCCCTGAGGACAAGGGTCCCTCTTGCTGGCATCCAGTCTGAAGCTCAGGCAGGTGAGGCTTTTGTGGGCACTTGAGACCCTCGTCCAGGTTTCACAGGGCCCCAGGGCCTTAGCCACTGGTGAGGGTTAGGTTGAGGGATAGGCTTAGTTTTAGGGTTACGGTGAGCCTTTGACAACGGGGAGAGAGCTGTGTCAAGTCCGAGAAAATCACTTTGCGCTCCTGGGGCACCTTCACCGGGCCCCAGGGCCTTCCCCACTGGACCACCTCCAGCTTTTGACACCGGCCCCAACCCACTCTTCCCTTGACCGCTTCCCGCAGGTCAGCTAAGGGGCCGGCCAAGCCGCCGGGCCCCCTCTTTAGGTCCCTGCCGCCGGCAGACCCGCCTGCTGGTCACCTGTGTCCCTGCCCGCGACCCTCTCTCCTGCTTACCTCACCACTTCAGGCTGTTCACCTGGCCCCGCCCCCTTGATCCCGTGACCACCTCCAGCTGCTCACCTGGCCCCGCCCCCGCCTTGACTTGACCTGGCTCAGCTGTGGGCCTGGGCCCGCCTCCTGGTTCCGGAAACCACGCCCCTGGTCCATTCGACCAATGAGCGAGCAGCACCAGCCAGTCTGCCCTGCTCCCAAACACAGAGGAATAGCCCCCACCACTGGGATGTAAAGGCACATAGCCCTCTGCTCACAGGTTGCCTCCCAGGTCCCCAAGCGTGGGCAGACCAGCCAGCCATCCCTTCAGGACACCCAGGGTCCTCCATGAGCCTCGGGGCCGGCCCTCTAACCCCCCCGCCCCGGCCCCCATCGCTCCCACCAAAGGGCAGCTGAGAGGAGAGTGTCCTGGGACGCCCAGAGCCCTGCCTATGGGCTTTGACAACCGGGAGAGAGCTGTGTCAAGTCCGAGAAATTATCACTTTCCACTCTGGGGGCTCCTCCCCGGCCCCTCCGGAGGTTCTGACTGGTCTGGTGGCCCGGCCCCGGGGGCCTGCTTTCCGCCCCATTCGCCTCGAACGCCCTGCCCTGAGGACAAGGGTCCCTCTTGCTTGCATCCAGTCTGAAGCTCAGGCAGGTGAGGCTTTTGTGGGTACTTGAGACCCTCGTCCAGGTTTCACAGGGCCCCAGGGCCTTAGCCACTGGTGAGGGTTAGGTTGAGTGATAGGATTAGTTTTAGGGTTAGGTTTAGCCTTTGACAACGGGGAGAGAGCTGTGTCAAGTCCGAGGAAATCACTTTGCGCTCCTGGAGCACCTTCACCGGGCCCCAGGGCCTTCACCACTGGACCACCTCCAGCTTTTGACACCGGCCCCAACCCACTCTTCCCTTGACCGCTTCCCACAGGTCAGCTAAGTGGCCGGCCAAGCCGCCGGGCCCCCTCTTTAGGTCCCTGCCGCTGGCAGACCCGCCTGCTGGTCACCCGTGTCCCTGCCCGCGACCCTCTCTCCTGCTTACCTCACCACTTCAGGCTGTTCACCTGGCCCCGCCCCCGTGATCCCGTGACCGCCTCCAGCTGCTCACCTGGCCCCGCCCCCTCCTTGACTTGACCTGGCTCAGCTGTGGGCCTGGGCCCGCCTCCTGGTTCCAGAAACCACGCCCCTGGTCCATTCGACCAATAAGCGATCAGCACCAGCCAGCCTGCCCTGCTCCCAAAAACAGAGGAATAGCCCCACCACTGGGATGTAAAGGCAAATAGCCCTCTGCTCACAGGGTGCCTCCCAGGTCCCCAAGCGTGGGCAGACCAGCCAGCCATCCCTTCAGGACACCCAGGGGCCTCCATGAGCCTCGGGGCCGGCCCTCTAACCCCCCCGCCCCGGCCCCCATCGCTCCCACCAAAGGGCAGCTCAGAGCAGAGTGTCCTGGGACGCCCAGAGCCCTGCCTATGGGCTTTGAAAACCGGGAGAGAGCTGTGTCAAGTCCGAGAAATTATCACTTTCCACTCTGGGGGCACCTCCCCGGCCCCTCCGGAGGTTCTGACTGGTCTGGTGGAACGGCCCCGGGGGCCTGCTTTCTGCCCCCTTCGAATGGAACGCCCAGCCCTGAGGACAAGGGTCCCTCTTGCTGGCATCCAGTCTGAAGCTCAGGCAGGTGAGGCTTTTGTGGGCACTTGAGACCCTCGTCCAGGTTTCACAGGGCCCCAGGGCCTTAGCCACTGGTGAGGGTTAGGTTGAGGGATAGGCTTAGTTTTAGGGTTACGGTGAGCCTTTGACAACGGGGAGAGAGCTGTGTCAAGTCCGAGAAAATCACTTTGCGCTCCTGGGGCACCTTCACCGGGCCCCAGGGCCTTCCCCACTGGACCACCTCCAGCTTTTGACACCGGCCCCAACCCACTCTTCCCTTGACCGCTTCCCGCAGGTCAGCTAAGGGGCCGGCCAAGCCGCCGGGCCCCCTCTTTAGGTCCCTGCCGCCGGCAGACCCGCCTGCTGGTCACCCGTGTCCCTGCCCGCGACCCTCTCTCCTGCTTACCTCACCACTTCAGGCTGTTCACCTGGCCCCGCCCCCTTGATCCCGTGACCGCCTCCAGCTGCTCACCTGGCCCCGCCCCCGCCTTGACTTGACCTGGCTCAGCTGTGGGCCTGGGCCCGCCTCCTGGTTCCGGAAACCACGCCCCTGGTCCATTCGACCAATGAGCGAGCAGCACCAGCCAGTCTGCCCTGCTCCCAAACACAGAGGAATAGCCCCCACCACTGGGATGTAAAGGCACATAGCCCTCTGCTCACAGGTTGCCTCCCAGGTCCCCAAGCGTGGGCAGACCAGCCAGCCATCCCTTCAGGACACCCAGGGTCCTCCATGAGCCTCGGGGCCGGCCCTCTAACCCCCCCGCCCCGGCCCCCATCGCTCCCACCAAAGGGCAGCTGAGAGGAGAGTGTCCTGGGACGCCCAGAGCCCTGCCTATGGGCTTTGACAACCGGGAGAGAGCTGTGTCAAGTCCGAGAAATTATCACTTTCCACTCTGGGGGCTCCTCCCCGGCCCCTCCGGAGGTTCTGACTGGTCTGGTGGCCCGGCCCCGGGGGCCTGCTTTCCCCCCCATTCGCCTCGAACGCCCTGCCCTGAGGACAAGGGTCCCTCTTGCTTGCATCCAGTCTGAAGCTCAGGCAGGTGAGGCTTTTGTGGGCACTTTAGACCCTCGTCCAGGTTTCACAGGGCCCCAGGGCCTGAGCCACTGGTGAGGGTTAGGTTGAGGTATAGGCTTAGTTTTAGGTTTAGGGTGAGCCTTTGACAACGGGGAGAGAGCTGTGTCAAGTCCGAGAAAATCACTTTGCGCTCCTGGGGCACCTTCACCGGGCCCCAGGGCCTTCCCCACTGGACCTCCTCCAGCTTTTGACACCGGCCCCAACCCACTCTTCCCTTGACCGCTTCCCGCAGGTCAGATAAGGGGCCGGCCAAGCCGCTGGGCCCCCTCTTTAGGTCCCTGCCGCCGGCAGACCCGCCTGCTGGTCACCCGTGTCCCTGCCCGCGACCCTCTCTCCTGCTTACCTAACCACTTCAGGCTGTTCACCTGGCCCCGCCCCCTTGAACCAGTGACCGCCTCCAGCTGCTCACCTGGCCCCGCCCCCGCCTTGACTTGACCTGGCTCAGCTGTGGGCCTGGGCCCGCCTCCTGGTTCCGGAAACCACGCCCCTGGTCCATTCGACCAATGAGCGAGCAGCACCAGCCAGTCTGACCTGCTCCCAAACACAGAGGAATAGCCCCCACCACTGGGATGTAAAGGCACATATCCCTCTGCTCACAGGGTGCCTCCCAGGTCCCCAAGCGTGGGCAGACCAGCCAGCCCTCCCTTCAGGACACCCAGGGTCCTCCAGGAGCCTCGGGGCCGGCCCTCTAACCCCCCCGCCCCGGCCCCCATCGCTCCCACCAAAGGGCAGCTCAGAGCAGAGTGTCCTGGGACGCCCAGAGCCCTGCCTATGGGCTTTGACAACTGGGAGAGAGCTGTGTCAAGTCCGAGAAATCATCACTTTCCACTCTGGGGGCACCTCCCCGGCCCCTCCGGAGGTTCTGACTGGTCTGGTGGCCCGGCCCCGGGGGCCTGCTTTCCGCCCCATTCGCCTGGAACACCCTGCCCTGAGGACAAGGGTCCCTCTTGCTGGCATCCAGTCTGAAGCTCAGGCAGGTGAGGCTTTTGTGGGCACTTGAGACCCTCGTCCAGGTTTCACAGGGCCCCAAGGCCTTAGCCACTGGTGAGGGTTAGGTTTAGGGATAGGCTTAGTTTTAGGGTTAGGGTTAGCCTTTGACAACGGGGAGAGAGCGGTGTCAAGTCCGAGAAAATCATTTTGCGCTCCTGGGGCACCTTCACCGGGCCCCAGGGCCTTCCCCACTGGACCACCTCCAGCTTTTGATACCGGCCCCAACCCACTCTTCCCTTGACCGCTTCCCCCAGGTCAGCTAAGGGGCCGGCCAAGCCGCCGGGCCCCCTCTTTAGGTCCCTGCCGCCGGCAGACCCGCCTGCTGGTCACTCATGTCCCTGCCCGCGACCCTCTCTCCTGCTTACCTCACCACTTCAGGCTGTTCACCTGGCCCCGCCTCCGTGATCCCGTTACCGCCTCCAGCTGCTCACCTGGCCCCGCCACCGCCTTGACTTTAAATGGCTCAGCTGTGGGCCTAAGCCCGCCTCCTGGTTCCGGAAACCACGCCCCTGGTCCATTCGACCAATGAGCGAGCAGCACCAGCCAGTCTGCCCTGCTCCCAAACACAGAGGAATAGACCCCACCACTGGGATGTAAAGGCACATAGCCCTCTGCTCACAGGGTGCCTCCCAGGTCCCCAAGCTTGGGCAGACCAGCCAGCCCTCCCTTCAGGACACCCAGGGGCCTCCATGAGCCTCGGGGTCGGCCCTCTAACCCCCCAGCCCCGGCCCCCATCGCTCCCACCAAAGGGCAGCTCAGAGCAGAGTGTCCTGGGACGCCCAGAGCCCTGCCTATGGGCTTTGACAACTGGGAGAGAGCTGTGTCAAGTCCGAGAAATTATCATTTTCCACTCTGGGGGCACCTCCCCGGCCCCTCCAGAGGTTCTGACTGGTCTGGTGGCCCGGCCCCGGGGGCCTGCTTTCGGCCCCATTCCCCTGGAACGCCCTGCCCTGAGGACAAGGGTCCCTCTTGCTGGCATCCAGTCTGAAGCTCAGGCAGGTGAGGCTTTTGTGGGTACTTGAGACCCTCGTCCAGGTTTCACAGGGCCCCAGGGCCTTAGCCACTGGTGAGGGTTAGGTTGAGTGATAGGATTAGTTTTAGGGTTAGGTTTAGCCTTTGACAACGGGGAGAGAGCTGTGTCAAGTCCGAGAAAATCACTTTGCGCTCCTGGGGCACCTTCACCGGGCCCCAGGGCCTTCACCACTAGACCACCTCCAGCTTTTGACACCGGCCCCAACCCACTCTCCCTTGACCGCTTCCCGCAGGTCAGCTAAGGGGCCGGCCAAGCCGCCGGGCCCCCTCTTTAGGTCCCTGCCGCCGGCAGACCCGCCTGCTTGTCACCAGTGTCCCTGCCCCCGACCCTCTCTCCTGCTTACCTCACCACTTCAGGCTGTTCACCTGGCCCCGCCCCCATGATCCCGTGACCGCCTCCAGCTGCTCACCTGGCCCCGCCCCCTCCTTGACTTGACCTGGCTCAGCTGTGGGCCTGGGGCCCCTCCTGGTTCCGGCAACCACGCCCCTGGTCCATTCGACCAATGAGCGAGCAGCACCAGCCAGCCTGCCCTGCTCCCAAACACAGAGGAATAGCCCCACCACTGGAATGTAAAGGCACATAGCCCTCTGCTCACAGGGTGCCTCCCAGGTCCCCAAGCGTGGGCAGACCAGCCAGCCCTCCCTTCAGGACACCCAGGGGCCTCCATGAGCCTCGGGGCCGGCCGTCTAACCCCACGGCCCCGGCCCCCATCGCTCCCACCAAAGGGCAGCTCAGAGCAGAGTGTCCTGGGACGCCCAGAGCCCTGCCTATGGGCTTTGACAACCGGGAGAAAGCTGTGTCAAGTCCGAGAAATTATCACTTTCCACTCTGGGGGCACCTCCCCGGCCCCTCCGGAGGTTCTCACTGGTCTGGTGGCCCGGCCCCGGGAGCCTGCTTTCCGCCCCATTCCCCTGGAACGCCCTGCCCTGAGGACAAGGGTCCCTCTTGCTGGCATCCAGTCTGAAGCTCAGGCATGTGAGGCTTTTGTGGGCACTTGAGACCCTCCTTCCAGGTTTCACAGGGCCCCAGGGCCTTAGCCACTGGTGAGGGTTAGGTTGAGGGATAGGCTTAGTTTTAGGGTTAGGGTTAGCCTTTGACAACGGGGAGAGAGCTGTATCAAGTCCGAGAAAATCACTTTGCGCTCCGGGGGCACCTTCACCGGGCCCCAGGGCCTTCCCCACTGGACCACTTCCAGCTTTTGACACCGGCCCCAACCCACTCTTCCCTTGACCACTTCCCGCAGGTCAGCTAAGGGGCCGGCCAAGCTGCCGGGCCCCCTCTTTAGGTCCCTGCCGCCAGCAGACCCGCCTGCTGGTCACCCGTGTCCCTGCCCGAGACCCTCTCTCCTGCTTACCTCACCACTTCAGGCTGTTCACCTGGCCCCGCCCCCTTGATCCCGTGACCGCCTCCAGCTGCTCACCTGGCCCCGCCCCCGCCTTGACTTGACCTGGCTCAGCTGTGGGCCTGGGCCCGCCTCCTGGTTCCGGAAACCACGCCCCTGGTCCATTCGACCAATGAGCGAGCAGCACCAGCCAGTCTGCCCTGCTCCCAAACACAGAGGAATAGCCCCCACCACTGGGATGTAAAGGCACATAGCCCTCTGCTCACAGGGTGCCTCCCAGGTCCCCAAGCGTGGGCAGACCAGCCAGCCCTCACTTCAGGACACCCAGGGTCCTCCATGAGCCTCGGGGCCGGCCCTCTAACCTCCCCGCCCCGGCCCACATCGCTCCCACCAAAGGGCAGCTCAGAGCCGAGTGTCCTGGGACGCCCAGAGCCCTGCCTATGGGCTTTGACAACCGGGAGAGAGCTGTGTCAAGTCCAAGAAATTATCACTTTCCACTCTGGGGGCACCTCCCCGGCCCCTCCGGAGGTTCTGACTGGTCTGGTGGAACGGCCCCGGGGGCCTGCTTTCCGCCCCATTCGCCTGGAACGCCCTGCCCTGAGGACAAGGGTCCCTCTTGCTGGAATCCAGTCTGAAGCTCACGCAGGTGAGGCTTTTGTGGGCCCTTGAGACCCTCGTCCAGGTTTCACAGGGCCCCAGGGCCTTAGCCACTGGTGAGGGTTAGGTTGAGGGATAGGCTTAGTTTTAGGGTTAGGGTTAGCCTTTGACAACGGGGAGAGAGCTGTGTCAAGTCCGAGAAAATCACTTTGCGCTCCTCGGGCACCTTCACCGGGCCACAGGGCCTTCCCCACTAGACCACCTCCAGCTTTTGACACCGCCCCCAACCCACTCTTCCCTTGACCGCTTCCCGTGAGTCAGCTAAGCGCCCGGCCAAGCCGCCGGGCCCCCTCTTTAGGTCCCTGTGGCTGGCAGACCCGCCTGCCGGTCACCCGTGTCCCTGCCCGCGACCCTCTCTCCTGCTTACCTCACCACTTCAGGCTGTTCACCTGGCCCCGCCCCCTTGATCCTGTGACCACCTCCAGCTGCTCACCTGGCCCCGCCCCCTCCTTGACTTGACCAGGCTCAGCTGTGGGCCTGGGCCCGCCTCCTGGTTCTGGAAACCACGCCCCTGGTCCATTCGACCAATGAGCAAGCAGCACCAGCCAGTCTGCCCTGCTCCCAAACACAGAGGAATAGCCCCCACCACTGGGATGTAAAGGCACATAGCCCTCTGCTCACAGGGTGCCTCCCAGGTCCCCAAGCGTGGGCAGACCAGCCAGCCCTCCCTTCAGGACACACAGGAGCCTCCATGAGCCTCGGGGCCGACCCTCTATCCACCCCCCCCACCCCGGCCCCCATCGCTCCCACCAAAGGGCAGCTCACAGCAGAGTGTCCTGGGAATCCCACAGGCCTGCCTATGGGCTTTGACAACCGGGAGAGAGCTCTGTCAAATCCGAGAAAAATCACTTTCCACTCTGGGGGCACCTCCCCGGCCCCTCGGGATGTTCTTACTGGTCTGGTGCCCGGTCCCCGGGGGCCTGCTTTCTGCCCCATTCGCCTGGAACGCCCTGCCCTGAGGACAAGGGTCCCTCTTGCTGGCATCCAGTCTGAAGCTCAGGCAGGTGAGGCTTTTGTGGGCACTTGAGACCCTCTTCCAGGTTTCACAGGGCCCCAGGGCGGTAGCCACTGGTGAGGGTTAGGTTGAGGGATAGGCTTAGTTTTAGGGTTAGGGTTAGCCTTTGACAATGGTGAGAGAGCTGTGTCAGGTCCAAGAAAATCACTTTCCACTATGGGGGCACCTTCTCCTGTAAAATATGGTTGAAAGATAATATTCCCTACTTTCTTAGGTTGATTACATTGTTTAGGAAGTTGTTTGTACATGTGGGCAATGCTTATGCTTGGACAAGAAGGCCTAATATAGGAATGTAGAAGAAATCATGAATAATTCATTGTAATAATCGTAAATAAATGAGAACTCTCATAGAATATGTAGAAAACACTATTCCTAGGAAGTTGTTAATGCAGAAAGTTATCTAAGATCCAGGAAATTTTTAATTACTGTAAAGAGCACATTGAACAGTGTATGAAACCTCTATTATTTACTTACAGTAGTCTAGAGCTGTAAATGTGTATCATACAAGGCTTGAAAGAGGGAAATATGCACAATTAATCAGTTATGGAAAGCCTTAGACCTCATAGCAATGTAGCATTGAACTCTAAACCGTAGTTGAGGGAAAATGTTTCCTAGATTCTCAGGTTCATTACAGTATTTATGAAGTATTTTGTTCTTGTGGGCAATGTTTTTACTTGGACAAGAAGGCCTTATACAGGAAACTTCAAGAAAACATGAATAATTCAGAAGTAATAACAGTAAATAGATGAGAACTCTAATAGAACATGTAGAAGACACTTCTCCAAGTCAGTTGTTAGTATAGAAAAAGTATCGAAGATCCGGGAAATCTTTAATTAGAGTTAAGAGCACATTAAACAGTGTATGAAACCTTTTTTATTTACTTAAAGGAGCCTAGAACTATAAATGTGTGTCATACAAGGAATAATATCCTTGAAATAGAGAAATAAGCACATTTAAGCAGCTTTGGAAAGCCTTAGACTTCACTGCAATGTAGCTTTAAACCCTATAACATAGTTGAGATACAATGTTCCCGACATTCTCAGGTTCATAACAGTTTGTCGGAAGTTGTTTGTACCTGTGGGCAATGGTTATACTTGGACAACAATGCCTCATATAGGAAACTACAGGAAAACATGAGTCATTCATAAAAATAACATTAAGTAGATGAGAACATGCATAGAACATGTAGAACACACTTTTCCAAGTCAGTTGTTAGTGTAGAAAACGTATCTAAGATACAGGAAATCCTTAGAGTTTAGAGCACATGAAACCATGTATGAAACCTCCATTATCTACTATAAAAGCCTAGAACTGTTATGTGTTTCATACAAGGCAGAATATCCTTGAATTGGAGAAATAAGCACATTTTAGTAGCTTTGGAAAGCCTTACACTTCACTGAAATGTAGCATTAAACTTTAAAACATAATTGAGAGACAATGTTCCCAAGCTTCTCATGTCATTAACAGTGTGTAAAACGTTGTTTGTATATGTGGGCAATGTTTATACTTTGACGAGAAGGCCTAATATGGGAAACTACCTGAAAACATGAGTAATTCAGAGAAAATAAAAGTAAATAGATGAAAACTGGTATAGAACAGGTGAAACTGATTCCCCAATTCAGTTGTTAGTGTAGAAAAGGTATCTAAGATCTTGGGAATCCTTAGAATAAATAGCACATTTACCATTGTATGAAACGTCTATTATTTACTTAATGGACCCAAGAACTTTAAATGTGTGTCATAGAAGACTTGATAGAGAGAAATACGCACAGTTAAGCAGCTTTGGAAAGGCTTAGACTTCACTGCAATGTAACAATAAACTGTAGAACATGGTTGAGAGACAATGTTCCCTAGATTCTCAGGTTGATTATAGTGTTTAGGTAGTTGTTTGTACATGTGTGCAATGCTTATACTTGGATAAGCAGGCATAATATAGAAAACTACAAGAAAACATGAATAATTCAGAAGAAATAATAGTAAATAGATGAGAACTCTCATAGAACATGTAGAAAACACTAATCCATGTAAGTTGTTAGTGCAGAAAGTTATCTAAGATCCAGGAAATTTTTAATTACAATAAAGAGCACATTAAACAGTGTATGAAACCTCTATTATTTACTTACAGTAGCCTACAACTGTAAATATGTGTTATACAAGGCTTAAAAGAGAGAAATTTGCACAATTAAGCAGCTTTGGAAAGCCTTTGACTTAACTGCAGTGTTGCATTAAACCCTATAACTTAGTGGAGAGACAATGTTCTCAAACTTCTCAGGTCCATAACAGTGTGTGGGAAGTTGTTTGTACATGTGAGCAATGCTTATACATTGACAAGAAAGCCCAATATAGAAAACTCAAGAAAACATGAGTAATTCAGAGATAATAACAGTAAATAGATGAGAACTCCCATAGTACATGTAGAACACACTTCTCCAAGTAAGTTGTTAGCGTAGAAAGGTATCTAAGATCCAGGAAATTTTTAATTACAGTAAAGAGCACATTAAACAGTGTATGAAACCTCTATTATTTACTTAAAAAAGCCTAAACTGTAAATGTGTGTCATATAAGGCTTGAAAGAGAGAAATATGCACAATTAAGCAGCTTTAGAAAGCCTTAGACTTCACAGCAAGATAGCCTTAAACTCTAAACCATAGTTGCAAGAAAAATGTTCCCGAGCTTCTCAGGTTCATTACAGTGTGTAAGAAGTTGTTTGTTCACGTGTGCAATGCTTATACTTGGAAAAGAAGGCCTAATATAGGAAACTACAGAAAACCTGAGTAATTTATGGAAAATAACAGTAAATAGATGAGAACTCCCATAGAACAGGTAAAACACATTCTGCTAGTCAGTCGTTAGTGTAGAAAAGGTACCTAAGATCCAGAACTCCTTAATTAGAGTAAATATCACATTTAAGATTGTATGAAACCTCTATTATTTACTGAAAGGAGCCTAGAACTTTACATGTGTGTCATACAAGGCTTGAAAGAGGGAAATATGCACAAGTAAGCAGCTTTGGGAAGCCTTAGACTTCACAGCAATGTAGCATTAAACTCTAAACCGTAGTTGAGAGAAAATGTTCCCTAGCTTCTCAGGTTCATTACAGTGTGTAGGAAGTTGTTTGTATATGTGAGCAATGCTTATACTTGGACAAGAAGGCCTAATATAGGAAACTACAAGAAAACATGAATACTTCAGAGAAAATAACAACATATAGATGAAAAATTGCATAAAAAATGTGGAAGACACTTCTCCAAGTCAGTTGTTAGTATAGAAAAAGTATCGAAGATCCAGAAAATCCTTAGAGTTAAGAGAAGATTAAACAGTGTATGAAGCCTCTATTATTTACTTAAAGGAGCCTAGAACTGTAAATGTGTGTCATACAAGACTTGAGAGAAATAAGCACAATTAAGCTGCTGGAGAAAGCCTTAGACTTCACTGCAATGTAGCATTAAACTCTGAAACATAGTTGAGAGACAATGTTCCCGAGCTTCTCAGCTTCATAACAGTGTGTAGTAAGTTGATTGTACATGTGAGCAATGTTTATGATTGGACAAGAACGTCTAATATAGGAAACTACAAGAAAACATGAGTAATTCAGAAGTAATAACAGTAAATAGATGAGAACTCTCATAGAACATGTAGAAAACAGGTCTCCAGGTAAGTTGTTAGTGTAGAAAGTTATCTAAGATCCAGGAAATCATTAATTAGAGATTAGAGCACATTAAACGGTGAATGAAACGTCTATTATTTACTTAAAGGTGCCTAGAACTGTAATTATGTGTCATACAAGGCAGAATATCTTTGAAATAGAGAAATAAGCACATCTAAGCAGCTTTGGAAAGCCTTAGATTTCACTGCAATGTAGCATTAAACTCTAAAACATTTAAGCAGTTGTGGAAACCATTAGACTTCACTGCAATGTATCATTAAACTCTATAACATATTGAGAGACAATGTTCTGGCGTTTCTCAGGTTATTAACAGTGTGTACAAAGTTGTGTGTATATGTGGGCAAAGCTTATCTTTGGAAAGAAGGCCTAATATATAAAACTAAAAGAAAACATGAGTAATTCAGAGAAAATAACAGTAAATAGATGAAAATGGTATAGAACAAGTGAAACAGATTCTCCTACTCAGTTGTTAGTGTAGAAAAGGTATCTAAGATCCAGGAAAAATAACAGTAAATACATGAGAACTCCCATAGAATGTATAGAAAACGCTACTTCAAGTAAGTTGTTAGTGTAGAAAGGTATCTAAGATCCAGGAAATCCTTAATTAGAGTAAAGAGCACATGAAACATCTATTATTTACTTAAAGGAGCCTAGAACTGTAAATGTGTGTCATACAAGGCAGAATATCCTTTAAATGCAGAAATAAGCACATTTAAGCAGCTTTGGAAAGCCTTAGGGTTCACTGCAATGTAGCCTTAAACCCTTTCACAATACTTATAATAAGGCAAGAATGCTGAATATACGAAACTACAAGAAAACCTGAGTAATTCAGAACAAATAACAATAAATAAATGAGAACTCTAATAGAACATGTTGAAAACATTTCTTCAAGTAAGTTGTTAGTGTAGAAAGTTATATAAGATACAGGAAATCCTAAATTAAAGTTAAGAGAACTGTAAATGTGTGTCATAGAAGCTTGAAAGAAAGACGTAAGCACATTTAAGCAGTGTGTAGGAAGTTGTTTGTACCTGTGGGCAATGCTTATACTTGGACTAGAAGGCCTACTGTAGTAAACTACAAGAAAACTTGAAAAATTACATTTTATACACTAATTCAGAGAAAATAACAGTAAAAGGATTAGAACTTGAATAGAAGAGGTAGAACACTCTTCTCCACGTTAGTTGTTATTGTAGAAATGTATTGAAGATCCAGGAAATTCTTAATTAGAGTTAAGAGCACATGAATCAGTGTATGAAACCTCTATTATTTACTTAAAGGGGCCAAGAACTTTAAATGTGTGACATACAAGGATTGAAAGAGAGAAATAAACACAATTAAGCAGCTTTGGAAAGCCTTAGACTTCACTGCAATATAGCATTAAACTCTAAAACATGGTTGAGAGACAATGTTCCCGAGTTCTCAGCTTCATAACATTGTGTAGGAAATTGTTTGTACATATGGGCAATGCTTGTAATTGGACAAGAAATCCTAATATAGGAAACTACAAGAAAACATGAGTAATTCAGAAAAAATAACAGAAAATAGATGAGAACTCTCATAGTACATGTAGAAAACACTTCTCCAAGTAAGTTGTTAGTGTAGAAAAGAACCTGTTTAACCTGTTCTAAACGAGTTCTCATCTATTTACTGTTATTTTCGCTGAATTACTCATGTTTTCATGTAGTTGCCTATATTAGGCCTTCTTGTTTAAGTATAAGCATTGCCTACTTAAACAAACACACTTTTATGAACCTAAGAGCAGGGTAACATTGTCTCTCAACTACGTTATAGAGTTTAAAGCTAAGTTGTAGTGAAGTCTAAGGCTTTTCAAAGCTGCTGAATTGTGCTTATTTCACTCTTTCAAGACTTGTATGAGGTTTCATATTGAGTTTAATGTGCTCTTAAGTTTAATTAAGGATTTTCTGGATCTTAGATACCTTCTCTACACTAACAACTGACTTAGAGAAATCTGTTTCACTTGTTCTATGCTAATTCTCATCTGTTTACTGTTATTTTCCCGGAATTAGTGATGTTATAGAGTTTAATAGTACATTATAGTGAAGGGTAAGGCTTTCCAAAGCTGCTTAATTATGCTTATTTCTCTCATTCAAGCCTTGTTTGAGACACATTTAAAGTTCTAAGCACCTTTAAGTAAATAATGTAGGGTTCATACACTGTTTAATGTGATCATAACTCTAATTAAGGATTTCCTGGATCTTAGATACCTTTTCAAAATTATCAACTGACTTGGAGAATCTGTTTCACCAGTTCGATACAAGTTATCATCTATTTAATGTAGTTTTCTCTGTATTACTGATGTTTTCTTGTAGTTCCCAATATTAGGCCTCTTTGTCAAAGAATAAGCATTGGGATATGGACAAACAACTTTCTACACAAGGTTATGAACCTGAGAAGCTCTGGAACATTGTGTCTCAACTATATTATAGAGTTAAATGCTACATTATCATGAAGCAGGAGTCTTTCCAAAGTTGCTTAAATTGTTTGTCTGTTTCAAGGATATTTTTCCTTGTATGACACCCATTTACCATTCTAGGCTCCTGTACGTAAATAATTCATACACTGTTTAATGTGATCTTCACTCTAATTAAGGATTTCCTGGATCGTAGATACATTTTATACACTAACAACAGACTTGGAGAAATGTTTTCTAATAGATGTTTTATGGGAGTTCTCATCTATTTACTGTTATTTTCCCTGAATTACTGATGTTTTCTTCTAGTTTCCAATATTAGGCCTTCTTGTCCAAGTATAAGCATTGCCCACATGTACAAACAACTTCCTGCACACTGTTATGAACCCGAGAAGAACAAGAACATTGTCTCTCAACTATGTTTTAGAGTTTAATGCTACAATGCAGTGAAGTCTAAGGATTTCCAAAGCTGCTTAATTGTTTTATATATTAGGACTTCTTATCTAATTATAATCATTGCCCACAAGGACAAACAACTTGCTACACACTGTTATGAAGCTGGGAAGCTAGGGTTAAAGTTAGGGTTAGGGTTAGGGTTAGGGCTAGTGTTAGGGTTAGGGTTAGTGATAGGGTTAGGGCTACGGTTATGGTTATGGTTAGGGTGAGGGAGTATTGTCTTTCAACTCTGTTATAGAGTGTAGTACTACATTGCAGTGAAGTGTAAGGCTTTTCAAAGCTGCTTAAATATGCTTATTTCTCTATTTCAAGGATATTCTGTCTTGCATGACACACATTTACAGTGCTAGGCTACTTTAAGTAAATAATAGAGGTTTCATACACTGTTTTATGTGCTCTTAACTCTAATTAAGTATTTCCTGGATGTTAGATTCCTTTCTACAAAAACAACTTACTTGGAGAAGTGTTTCCTACATATTACATGCGAGTTCTCACACTGTTAACAACCTGAGAAACTCAGGAACATTGATTCTCACCTATATTATAGAGTTGAATACTACATTGCTGTGAAGTCTAAGACTTTCCAAAGATGCTGAAATGTGCGTATTTCTCTATATCAAGGATATTTTGCCTTGCATGTCACACATTTACAGTTCTAGGCTCCTTTAAGTAATTAATAGAGGGTTCCTACACGGTTTAATGAGCTCTTTACTGTAATTAAGGATTTCCTGGATCTTAGATTCCTTTTATACACAAACAACAGACTTGGAGAAGTGTTTTCTACATGTTCTATGCCAGTATTCATCTATTTACTATTATTTTCCCTGAATTACTGATATTTTCTTATAGTTTCCAATATTAGGACTTCTTGTCAAAGTATAAGCATTGGAGATATGGACAAACAACTTCCTACACACGGTTATGAACCTGACAAGCTCTGGAACATTGTTCCTCAACTATGTTATAGAGTTCAATGCTACATGGCAGTGAAGTCTAAGGCTTTCTCCAGTTGCTTAATTGTGCTTATTTCTCTCTTTCAAGCCTTGTGTGACACACATTTAAAGATCTGGGCTCCTTTACGTAAATAATATGGGATTCATACACTGTTTAATGTGCTCTTAACTCTAATTAAGGAATTCCTGGATATTAGATACCTTTTCTATACTAACAACTGACTTGGAGAATCTGTTTCACCTGTTCTAAACGAGTTCTCATCTATGTACTGTCATTTTCTCTGAATTATTCATGTTTTCATGTACTTTCCTATATTAGGCCTTCTTGTCCAAGTATAAGCATTGCCCACTTTATCAAACAACTTCCTGCACACTGTTATGAACCCGAGAAGCTCGGAAACATCGTCTCTCAACTATGTTTTAGAGTTTAATGCTACAATGCAGTAAAGTCTAAGGATTTCCAAAGCTGCTTAATTGTGCTTATTTCTCTCTTTCAAGCCTTGTGTGACACACATTTAAAGTTCTAGGCTACCTTAAGAAAATAATAGAGGTACCATACACTGTTTAATGTGCTGTTCCATTTAATTAAAGATTGTCTGGGTCTTAGATTCATTTTCTCCACTAATAACTGACTTGTAGAAATCTGTTTCAGCTGTTTTATGTGAGGTCTCATCTATTTACTGTTGATTTCTCTGTATTACTCATTTTTTTCTTGTAGTTTCATATATTAGGCCTTCTTATCCAAATATAAGCATTGCCCACAAGGACAAACAACTTGCTACACACTGTTATGAAGCTGGGAAGATAGGGTTAGGGTTAGGGCTAGGTTTAGGGTTAGGGCTAGGGTTAGGATTAGGGTTAGGTTTAGGGTTAGAACTAGGGTTAGGGTTAGGGCTAGGGTTAGGGTTAGTGTTAGGGTTAGGGTTAGGACTAGGGTTAGGGTTAGGGCTAGGGATATGGTTAGCGTGAGGGAATATTGTCTTTCAATTCTGTTATAGAATTTAATGCCACATTTCAGTGAAGTGTAAGAGTTTCCAAAGCTACTTAAATATATTTATTTCTCTATTTCAAGGATTTCTGTCTTGTATGACATACCTTTATAATTATGTGGGTTTTTCGGTTTATTGGTTTCATACACTGTTTAATGATCTCTTTAGTGTAATTAAGGTTTTCCTGGATCTTAGATACCTTTTCTACCCTAACAACTGACTTGGAGAATTGTTTTCTACATGTGCTATGCGAGTTCTCATCTATTTACTGTTATTTTCTCTGAATTACTGTTTTCTTCTAGTTTCCAATATTACGCCTTCTTGTCCAAGTATAAGCATTGGGAACATGGACAAACAAATACCTAAACACTGTTTTGAACCTGAGAAGCTCTGGAACATTGTCTCTCAACTATGTTTTAGAGTTTAATGCTACATTACAGTGAAGTCAAAGGCTTTCCAAAGCTGCTTAAATGTGCTTATTTCTCTATTTAAAGGATATTCTGTCTTGCATGGCACACATTTACAGTTCCACGCTACTTTAATTAAATAAAAAGTCTGCATACACTGTTTCATGTGCTCTTAACTCTAATTAAGGATTTCCTGGATGTTAAATACCTTTCTACACAAACAACTTACTTGGAGAAGTGTTTCCTACATATTACACGCGAGTTCTCACGCTGTTAACAACCTGAGAAACTCAGGAACATTGTATCTCACCTATATTATAGAGTTTAATACTACATTGCAGTGATGTGTAAGGCTTTCCAAAGATGCTGAAATGTGCTTATTTGTCTATTTCAAGGATATTTTGCTTTGTATGACACACATTTACACTTCTAGGCTCCATTAAGAAATAATAGAGATTTCATACACTGTTTAATGAGCTCTTTACTGTAATAAGGATTTCCTGGATCTTTGATTCCTTTTATACACAAACAACAGACTTGGAGAAGTGTTTTCTACATGTTCTATGTGAGTTCTCATCTATTTAATGTTATTTTCCCTGAATTAATGATATTTTCTTGTAGTTTCCAACATTAGGCCTTGTTGTCAAAGTACAAGCATTGGTAATATGGACAAACAACTTCCTACACACGGTTATGAACCTGAGAAGCTCTGGAATATAGTCTCTCAACTATGTTATAGAGTTCAATGCTACATTGCAGTGAAGTGTAAGGCTTTCTCCAGCTGCTTAATTGTGCTTATTTCTCTCTTTCAAGCCTTGTGTGACACACATTTAAACTTCTAGGTTCCTGTAGAATCCAAGATGGCTGCTCAGGTAGACACCTAGCCGCATCCTCACCCAACAATTTCAATAAAATACAACTAAAATATAAAATGGACATTACCCAGAACTACAGGAAAGTCGACTGACTGGAAATTCTACAGCAAGAATTAAGCAGAAAACCAGAAGGAAGTGCAGAGGATTTGTAAAAGCCTAAGATACGGAGACATGCCGCGCTTGCAGAGAGGATGGAGCCGGAGAGGATGGAGCTAGAGAGGAGGGAGGCTGAGTGCCTGGCTGGCATTCCCTTGCAGGAAGGAGATAAAAGCTCCAACTGTCCTGGGCCCCAGTTCCGACTGCTCTGAACCCCAGTTCTAGGCCAGACCCCGGGGACCCAGGCTCATCCATAGGAAGCTGGGCTGCGAGGCGGATCCTTGGGGGAACGGCAAAAGGAGGTCCCGGTGGCTTGCACATTGTGCACAGAGAAGGGATGGTTGGCTGTGCCGCGGGATTGCCCTGGCGGAAAGGAGACTGGGGCTCCAGACTGCTTTGAATGCCACCTCCAGCTCCACTTCCAACTGAACTGAACCCCAATACTGGGCTCATTTGGCGAAATCCTAGACTGTTTGGTAGCAGGCGAAAATCAAGGGCACCTTTCTCTCAGAGGCACTTGCAGCGTGGACTGAAGGACCCTGAGACCCAGGAGCCACGGGGCTGACGGAAGCCAAGGCTGTATGCTCCACCCTGAAATGCCATCCCATCTGTAGCTGGGAAATGCGACAACGAAATAGATCACAAATGAAAGAAATGGAGGACAAAAAGCGACTGGACATAGAGTTCAAATCTACGCTTATAAAGTTTTTCAAGAATTTCGTAGAAAAGATCGATAAGACCTATGAGGATATGAAAAGAGATCAACTAGAATTAATAAGGAATCAACAAGAAATGATAAGGGATCAACAAGAAATAAAGAATACATTGTCTGAAATAAAAAAAAATATTATACAGAGTCCTAAAAACAGAATGGAAGATCGCAAGAAACAAGTCAAAGATTTGGAACATAAAGAGCCAGAAGACACTCCTCCACAGAACCTAGAAGGCAAGAGAATCCAGAAAATTGAACATAATGTAAGAAACCTCTGGGCAACTTCAAGCGAACCAACATCAGAATTATGGGGGTCCCGGAAGATGAGAGAGAGCAAGATATCGAAAACATTCTGAAAGAAATAGTGACAGAAAACTTCCCCCATCTGGTGAAAGAATTAGACTTATAAGTCCAGGAAGCGCACAGAACTACAAACAAAAGGAATCCAAAGAGGACCACACCAAGACAAATCATAATTAAAATTCCAAGAGCCAAAGGCAAAGACAGAATATTAAAAGCAGCAAGAGCAAAGAAGGTAGTTACCTATAAAGGAGCACCTATACGATTGTCAGCTGATTTCTCAACAGAAACCATGCAGGCCAGACAGGAATGGCAAGAAATATTCAAGGTGATGAATAGTAAGAACCTACAGCCAAAGATAATCTATCCAGCAAAGCTATTACTCAGAATCGAAGGTCAGATAAAGAGCTTCACTAATAAACAAAAAAAGCTAAAGGAGTTCATCAAAAAACAAACCAGAATTATATGAATTGCTGAAGGGGGTTCTTTCAGAAGAGAAAGTAAATAAAGATAAAAATTATGAACAACAAATACGTAACTATCAACAAGTGAATCTAAAAACCAAGGAAATTAAAAAAAAATCTGATGAACAATATTAACTGTTGAATGTAATAGAATCAGAGGTATGGAAGGGGAGTGAACTGATGATTCTTGGGGAAAAGGGCACAGGGGGATGTGGGAAGAGACTGAACATTAACTGTGCACCTATGGACGAGGACAATGGGGAGAGGGGAAAGGGCAGAGGGTGGGGTTGGAACCTGTTGGAGGAGAGCAATGGTGGTGGTGGGGAAAGGAACATTTGTAATAATATGAACAATAAAAATTTATTTAAAAAAATAAAGATATTGGATGCAAAAAAAATAAACTTCTAGGTTCCTTTAAGTAAATAATATAAGATTCACACACTGCTTATTGTGATTGTAACTCTAATTAAGGATTTCCTGGCTCATAAATATCTTTTATACACTAAGAACAGACTTGGAGAAGTGTTTTCTACATATTACATGCGAGTTCTCACACTGTTATCAACCAGAGAAGCTCAGGAACATTGTATCTCACCTATATTATAGAGTTTAATACTACATTGCGGTGAAGTGTAAGGCTTTCCAAAGATGCTGAAATGTGCTTATTTGTCTATTTTAAGACTATTTTGCCTTGTATGACAGATATTTACACTTCTAGGATCCATTAAGAAATAATAGAGGTTTCATACACTGTTTAATGAGCTCTTTACTGTAATAAGGATTTCCTGGATCTTAGATTCTTTTTATACACAAACAACAGACTTGGAGAAGTGTTTTCTACATGTTCTATGCGAGTACTCATCTATTCAATGTTATTTTCCCTGAATTACTGATATTTTCTTGTAGTTCCCAATATTAGGCCTTGTTGTCAAAGTATAAGCATTGGGGATATGGAAAAACAACTTCCTACACACGGTTATGATCCTGAGAAGTTCTGGAACATTGTCTCTCAACTATGTTATAGCGTTCAATGCTACAATGCAGTGAACTGTAAGGCTTTTTCCAGCTGCTCAATGAAGGATTTCCTGGATCGTAAATACCTTTTATAAACTAACAACAGAGTTGCAGAAGTGTTTTATACATGTTCTATGTGAGTTCACATCTATTTACTGTTATTTTCCCAGAATTACTGATGTTTTCTTGTAGTTTCTAACATTAGTCCTTCTTGTCCAGTTATAAGCATTGGGAACATGAAGAAACAGCTACCTAAACACTGTTATGAACCTGAAAAGTTCAAGAACATTGTCTCTCAACTATGATATAGAGTTTAATGATACATTTCAGTAAAGTGTAAGGCATTTCGAAGCTACTTAATTTGCTTATTTCTCTCTTTCAAGCTTTGTGTGACATACATTTAAAGTTCTAGGCTCCTTTAAGTAA
The DNA here is from genome assembly GCF_964339955.1 of Pipistrellus hanaki. Classification (NCBI taxonomy): domain Eukaryota; kingdom Metazoa; phylum Chordata; class Mammalia; order Chiroptera; family Vespertilionidae; genus Pipistrellus; species Pipistrellus hanaki. The sequence goes on from NC_140511.1 coordinate 2,794,353, forward strand.
GAAATAAAGGATTCATACACTGTTTAATGAGCTCTCAACTCGAATTAAGGAATTCCAGGATGTTAGATACCTTTTCTACATTAACAACTGTCTTGGAGAATCTGTTTCACCTGTTCTAATTGAGTTCTCATGTATTTACTGATATTTTCTCTGAATTATTCATGTTTTCAAGTAGTTTCCTATATTAGGCCTACTTGTTGAAGTATAAGCATAGCCCACATATACAAACAACTTCCTACACACTGTTATAAACAGGAAAACCTTGAGAACATTGTCCCTCAACTATGTTATAGAGTGTAATGCTACATTACAGTGATCTGTAAGGATTTCCAAAGCTGCTCAATTTGCTTATTTCTCTATTTCAAGCCTTGTATGACACACATTTACCGTTCTAGGCTCCTTTAAGTAAACAATATATGTTTCATACACTGTTTCATGTGATGTTGACTCTAATTAAGCATTTCCTGGATCATAGATACCTTTTATAGACTAACAACAGACTTGGAGAAGTGTTTTATACATGTTCAATGCTAGTTCTCATCTACTTACTGATATTTTCCAAGAATTACTGCTGTTTTGATGTAGTTTCTAACATTAGTCCTTCTTGTCCAGGTATAAGCATTGGGAACATGGACAAACAACTACCTAAACACTGTTATGAACCTGAAAAGCTCGAGAACATTGTCTCTCAACTATGTTATAGAGTTCAATGATAAATTTCAGTGAAGCTTAAGGCTTTCCGAAGCGACTTAATTTGCTTATTTCTCTCTTGCAAGCTTTGTGTGACATACATTTAAAGTTCTAGGCTCCTTTAAGTAAGAAATAAAGAAATCATACACTGTTTAATGAACTCTCAACTCGAATTAAGGAATTCCTGGATGTTAGATAACTTTTCTACACTAACAACTGTCTTGGAGAATCTGTTTCACCTGTTCTAAACGAGTTCTCATGTATTTACTGACATTTTCTTTGAATTATTCATGTTTTAAGGTAGTTTCCTGTATTTGTCATACTTGTCCAAGTATAAGCATAGCCCACATATACAAACAACTTCCTACACACTGTTATGAACAGAAGAAGCTTGGGAACATTGTCTCTCAACTATGTTATAGAGTGTAATCCTATATTGCAGTGAAGTATAAGACTTTCCAAAGCTGCTTAATGTGTTTCGTTCTCTATTTCAATGGCACTCTCCCTTGTATGACACACATTTATTGTTCTAGGCTCCTTTAAATAAACAATATAGGTTTCTTACAATGTTTCATGTGATCTTGACTCTAATTAATCATTTCCTAGATGGTAGATACCTTTTATAAATTAACAACAGAATTGGAGAAGTGTTTTATACATGTTGAATGCGAGTTCACACTGTTATGAACCTGTAAACCTCAGGAACATTGTCTCTCAATGTTATAGAGTGTAATACTACATTGCAGTGAAGTGTAAGGCTTCACAAGCTGCATAATGTGTTTATTTCTCTATTTCAATGGAATTCTGCCTGTATGACAACATTTACCATTCCAGGCTCCTTTAAGTAAACAATATAGGATTCATACACTGTTTGATGTGATCTGAACTCTAATTTTGAATTTCCTGGATCTTAGATACCTTTCTACACTAAGAACTGACTTGGAGAATCTGTTTCAGCTCCTCTGAAAGAATTCTCATCAATTTATTGACATTTTCTCTGAATTATTCATGTTTTCATGTAGTTTCCTATAGTAGGCCTTGTTGTCCAAGTAAAAGTATAGCCCACATATACAAACAACTTCCTACAAACTGTTATGAACAGAAGAAGCTAGGGAACATTGTCTATCAACTATGTTATAGAGTGTAATCCTACACTGCAGTGAAGTATAAGGCTTTCCAAAGCTGCTTAATGTGTTTCTTTCTCTATTTCAATGGCACTCTACGTTGTATGACACACATTTATTGTTCTAGGCTCCTTTAAATAAACAATATAAGTTTCTTACAATGTTTCATGTGATCTTGACTCTAATTAATCATTTCCTAGATGGTAGATACCTTTTATAAATTAACAACAGAATTGGAGAAGTGTTTTATACATGTTGAATGCGAGTTCACACTGTTATGAACCTGTAAACCTCGGGAACATTGTCTCTCAACTATGTGATAGAGTGTAATACTACATTGCAGTGAAGTGTAAGGCTTCACAAGCTGCATAATGTGTTTATTTCTCTATTTCAATGGAATTCTGCCTGTATGACAACATTTACCTTTTTAGGCTCCTTTAAATAAACAATATAGGATTCATACACTGTTTCATGTGCTCTAAACTCTAATTAAGAATTTCTTGGATCTTTGATACCTTTTTACACTAAGAACTGACTTGGAGAATCTGTTTCAGCTGTTCTAAACGAGTTCTCATCTATTTACTGTCATTTATTCTGAATTATTCATGTTTTCATATAGTTTCCTATATTATGCCTTCTTTTCTAAGTATAAGCTTTACACACATATACAAACAACGTCTTACACACTGTTATGAACAGAAGAAGCTCGGGAACATTGTCTCTCAACTATGTGATAGAGTGTAATACTACATTGCAGTGAAGTGTAAGGCTTCACAAGCTGCATAAAGTGTTTATTTCTCTATTTCAATGGAATTCTGCCTGTATGACAACATTTACCATTCCAGGCTCCTTTAAGTAAACAATATAGGATTCATACACTGTTTGATGTGATCTGAACTCTAATTTTGAATTTCCTGGATCTTAGATAACTTTCTACACTAAGAACTAACTTGGGGAATCTGTTTCAGCTCCTCTGAAAGAATTCTCATCAATTTATTGACATTTTCTCTGAATTATTCATGTTTTCATGTAGTTTCCTATAGTAGGCCTTCTTGTCCAAGTAAAAGTATAGCCCATGTATACAAACAACTTCCTACACACTGTTCTGAACAGAAGAAGCTAGGGAACATTGTCTATCAACTATGTTATAGAGTGTAATCCTACATTGCAGTGAAGTATAAGGCTTTCCAAAGCTGCCTAATGTGTTTATTTCTCTATTTCAATGGAATTCTGCCTGTATGACAACATTTACCATTCCAGGCTCCTTTAAGTAAACAATATAGGATTCATACACTTTTTGATGTGATCTGAGCTCTAATTTAGAATTTCCTGGATCTTAGATACCTTTCTACACTAAGAACTGACTTGGAGAATCTGTTTCAGCTCTTCTGAAAGAGTTCTCATCAATTTATTGACATTTTCTATGAATTATTCAGGTTTTCATGTAATTTCCTATATTAGGCCTTCTTGTCCAATATAAGATTTGCCCACATATACAAAAAACTTTCCACACACTGTTATGAACAGAAAAGGCTCGAGAACATTGTCTTTCAACTATGTTATAGAGTGTAATGCTAAATTACAGTGAACTGTAAGGCTTTCCAAAGCTGCTTAATTTGAGTATTTCTGTCTTTCAAGCTTTGTGTGACTTACATTTAAAGTTCTAGGCTCCAATAAGTTAAAAATATAGGATTCATACACTGTTTCATGTGCTCTAAACTTGAATTAAGGAATCCTTGATGTTAGATCCCTTTTCTACACTAAGAAATGATTGGAAAATCTGTTTCACCTGTTCTAAACTACTTCTCATCTATTTACTGTCATTTACTCAAATTATTCATGTTTTCATTTTGTTTCCTTTATTAGGCCTTCTTGTCTATGTATAAGCTTTGCCCCCATATGCAAACAATGTCCTACACACTGTTGTGAACAGAAGAAGGTCGGGAACATTGTCTCTCAACTATGTGATAGAGTGTAATACTACATTGCAATGAAGTGAAAGGATTTCCAAAACTGCTTAATGTGTTTATTTCTCTATTACAATGGTATTCTGCCTTGTATGACACACAGGTACCATTCTAGGCTCCTATAAGTAAAGAATATAGGATTCAAATACTGTTTCATGTGATCTGAACTATAATTAAGGATTTCCTGGATCGTAGATACCTTTTATAGACTAACTACAGAGTTGGGGAAATGTTTTATACAGGTTCTATGGGATTTCTCATCTATTTACTGTTAATTTCCCAGAATTACTGATGTTTTCTCATAGTTTCTAACATTAGGCCTTCTAGTCCAGGTATAAGCATTGGGAACGTGGACAAACAAATACCTAAACATTGTTATGAACTTGAAAACCTCGGGAACATTGTCTATCAACTATGTTATAGAGTTTAATGCTATATTACAGTGAAGTGTAAGGCTTTCCAAAGCTGCTTAATTTGCCTATTTCTCTCTTTCAAGCTTTGTGTGACATTCATTTAAAGTTCTAGTCTCCTTTAAGAAAAAAATATAGGATTCATACACTGTATAATGTGCTCTCAACTTGAATTAAAGAATTCCTGGATGCTAGATACCTTTTCAATGCTAAGAACTGTCTTGAAGAAGCTGTTTCAGCTGTTTTAAACCAGTTCCCATCTACTTACTGTCATTTTATCTGAATTATTCATGTTTTCATGTAGTTTCTTATATTAGGCCTTCTTGTCCAAGTATAAGCATTGCCCACATTTAGAAATAACTTCCTATACACTGTTATGAACAGAGGTAGCTCGAGAACATTGTCCCTCAACTATGTTATAGGCAGGGGTCTTCAAACTATGGCCCGCGGGCCACATGTGGCCCGCAGAGGATTCTGATCCGGCTCGCCAGGTTTTTGGGGGAGTGAACGCATCCGAGGTGTTATAGTAGGAATTAGTAGTTCATATAGTCCGGCCAACCAGCTCTCTGAGGGACCATGATCTGGCCCCCACTTTAAAAAGTTTGAGGACCCCTGTTATAGAGTGTAGTGCTACATTACAGTGAACTGTAAGGCTTTCCAAAGCTGTTCAATTTGCTTATATCTAACTTTCAAGCCTTGTTTGACACACATGTAGAGTTCTAGGCTACTTTAAGTAAATCAAAGAGGTTTCAAATACTGTTTAATGTGCTCGTAACACTAATTAAAGATTTCTTGGACCTTAGAAACCTTTTCTACACTAAAAACTGACTTGGAGAATCTGTTTCACCTCTTCTAAATGAGTTCTCATCTACTTACTGTGATTTTCTCTGAATTATTCATTTTTTCATGTAGTTTCCTAAATTAGGCCTTCTTGTCCAAGTATAAGCATAGCCCACATATAAAAACAACTTCCTACACACTGTTATGACCAGAAGAAGCTTGGGAACATTGTCTCTCAAATTTGTTATAGAGTGTAATACTACATTGCAGTGATGTGTAAGGATTTCCAAAGCTGCTTAATGTGTTTATTTCTCTATTTCAATGGTATTCTTCCTTATATGACACACTTTCCTGTTCTAGGCTCCTTTAAGTAAACATTATAGGATTCATACTATGTTTCATGTGATCCTTACTCTAATTTAGGAATTCCTGTATCTTAGATACTTTTATAAACTAACAACAGACTTGGAGAAGTGTTTTATACATGTTCTATGCGAGTTCTAATCTATTTACTGTTATTTTCCCAGAATTACTGATGTTTTCTCATAGTTTCTAACATTAGGCCTTCTTGTCCAGGTATAAGCATTGGGAACATGGACAAACAACTACTTAAACAGTGTTATGAACCTGAAGAGCTCGGGAACATTGTCTCTAAACTATGTTATACAGTTTAATGATACATTTCACTGAAGTGCAAGGTTTTCCAAAGCTACTTAATTTTCTTATTTCTCTCTTTCTTGCTTTGTGTGACATACATTTAAAGTTCTAGGCTCCTTTAAGTAAAAAATATAGGATTCATACAATGTTTAATGTGCTCTCAACTTGAATTAAGGAATTCCTGGATGTTAGATATCTTTTTAACACTAAGACCTGACTTGGAGAAGATGTTTCACCGGTTCGAAATGAATTCTCATCTACTTACTGTCATTTTCACTGAATTATTCATTTTTTATGTAGTTTCCTATATTAGGCCTTCTTGTCCAAGTATAAGCATTCCCACATATACAAACAACTTCCTATACACTGTTATGAACTGAAGAATCTCAAGAACAGTTTCCCTCAAGTATGTTATAGAGTGTAATGCTACATTGCAGTGAAGTTTAAGGCTTTCTAAAGCTGCCTAATGTGTTTCTTTCTATATTTAAATGGTATTCTGCCTTGTATGACACACATTTACCATTCCAGGCTCCTTTAAGTAAACAATATAGGATTTATACACTGTTTCATGTGATCTGAACTCTAATTAAGGATTTCCTGAATCGTAGATACCTTTTATAAACTAACAGACTTGGAGAAGTGTTTTATACATGCTCTGTGAGAGTTGTCATCTATTTACTGTTATTTCCCCAGAATTACTGATGTTTTCTCATAGTTTCTAATATTAGGCCTTAAGGTCCAGATATAAGCATTGGCAACTTGGACAGGAAACTACCTAAACATTGTTATGAACCTGAAAACCTCGGGAATATTGTCACTCAACTATGTTATACAGTGTAATGCTACATTACAGTGAAATGTAAGGCTTTCCAAAGCTGCTTAATTTGGTTATATCTCTCTTTCAAGCTTTGTGTGACATACTTTTAAAGTTCTAGGCTCCAATAAGTAAAAAATAAAGGTTTCATACACTGTTTCCTGTGCTCTAAACTCTAATTAAGGATTTCCTGGATCTTAGATCACTTTTCTACACTAAGAACTGACCTGGAGAATCTGTTTCAGCTGTTCTAAACGAGTTCTTATCTATTTACTGACATTCTCTCTGAATTATTCATGTTTTCATGTAGTTTCCTATATTATGCCTTCTTGTCACATATAAGCTAGACCCACATATACAAACAACGTCTTACACACTGTTATGAACAGAAAAAGTTAGGGAACATTGTCTCCCAACTATGTTATAGAGTGGAATACTACATTGCTCTGAGGTGTAAGGCTTTCCAAAGCTGCGGAACGTGTCCCTTTCTCTATTTCAATGGTATCCTGCCTTGTATGACACACATTTACCATTCCAGGCTCCTTTAAGTAAACAATATGGGATTTATACACAGTTTCATATGATCTGAACTCTAATTAAAGATTTCCTGGATCGTAGATACCTTTTTTTAAACTAACAACAGACTTGTAGAAGTGTTTTATACATGTTCTATGCGAGTTCTCATCTATTTACTGTTATTTTCCCAGAATTACTGATGTTTTCTCATAGTTTCTAACATTAGGCCTTCTGGTCCAGGAATAAGCACTGGGAACATGGACAAACAACTACCTAAACACTGTTATGAACCAGAAAACCTCGGGAACATTGTCTCTCAACTACGTTATACAGTGTAATACTACATTGCAGTGAAGTGTAAGGCTTTCCAAAGCTGCCTAACGTGTTTCTTTCTCTATTTCAATGTTATTCTGCCTTGTATGACACACATTTACCTTTCTAGGCTTCTTTAAGTAAACAATATAGGATTCATACACTGTTTCATGTGATCTGAAAACTAATTAAGGATTTCCTGGATCTTAGATACTTTTCTACACTAAGAACTAACCTGTAGAATCTGTTCCAGCTGTTCTAAATGAGTTCTCATCTATTTTCTGACATTTTCTCTGAACTATTCATATTTTCATGTAGTTTCCCATATCATGCCTTATTGTCCATGTATAAGCTTTGCCCACATATAGAAATAACTTACTACACACTGTTATGAACAGAAGAAGCTCGGGAACATTGTCTCTCAATTATGTTATAGAGTGTAATACTACATTGCAGTGAAGTGTAAGGCTTTCCAAAGCTGCCTAACGTGTTTCTCTATTTCAATGGTATTCTGCCTGGTATGACACACATTTACCATTCCAGGCTTCTTTAAGTAAACAATATAGGATTTATACACTGTTTCATGTGATTTGAACTGTAATTAAGGATTACCTGGATTGTAGATACCTTTTTTAAACTAACAACAGACTTGGAGATGTGTTTTATACATGTCCTGTGCGAGTTCTCATCTATTAACTGGTATTTTCCCAGAATGACTGATGTTTTCTCATAGTTTCTAACATTAGGACTTCTGTACCAGGTATAAGCATTGGGAACATGGACAAACAACTACATAAACATTGTTATGAACCTGAAAACCTCGGGAACATTGTCTCTCAACTATGTTATAGAGTGTAATGCTACATTACAGTAAACTTTAAGGCTTTCAAAAGCTGCTAAATTTGCTTATTTCTCTCTTTCAATCTTTGTGTGACATACATTTAAAGTTCTAGGCTCCAATAAGTAAAAAATATAGGCTTCATACACTGTTTCATGTGATCTTGACTCTAATTAAGGATTTCCTGCTCCTTAGAAACCTTTCTACACTAAGAACTGACTTGGAGAATCTGTTCCAGCTGTTCTAAATGAGTTCTCATCTATTTACTGAAATTTTCTCTGAATTATTCAAGTTTTCATGTAGTTTCCTATGTTATGCTTCCTTGTCCAAGTATAAGCTTTGCCCACATGTACAAACAACGACTTACACACTGATATGAACAGAAGAAGCTCGGCAACATTGTCTCTCAACTATGTTATAGAGTATAATGCTACAATGCTTTGAAGTGTCAGGCTTTCCAAACCTGCTTAATGTATTTATTTCTCTATTTCAATGGTATTCTGCCCTGTATGACAAACATTTACCTTTCTATGCTCCTTTAAGTAAACAATATAGGATTCATACACTCTTTCATGTGATCTGAACACTAATTAAGGATTTCCTGGATCTTAGGTACCTTCTCTACACTAAGAACTGACTTGGAAAATCTTTTTCATCTGCTCTAAACGAGTTCTCATATGTTTACTGACATTTTCTCTGAATTATTCATGTTTTCCTATAGTTTCCTATATTATGCCTTCTTGTCCATGTATAAGCTTTGCCCACTTATACAAACAACTTCCTCCACACTGGTATGAACAGAAGCAGCTGGGGATCATTGTCTCTCAACTATGTTATAGAGTGTAGTACTACATTGCAGTGAAGTGTAAGGCTTTCCAAAGCTGCTATCCTATTTCTTTCTCTATTTCAATGCTATTGTGCCTTGTATGACACACATTTACCATTCCGGCCTCCTTTAAGAAAACAATATTGGATTTATACACTGTTTCATGTGATCTGAACACTAATTAAGGATTTCCTGGACCGTAGATACCTTATATGAATTAACAACAGACTTGGAGAAGTGTTTCATACATGTCTTGTGCGAGTTCTCATCTATTTATTGTTATTTGCCCAGAATTAATGATGTTTTCTAATAGTTTCTAAAATTAGGCCTTCTGGTCCTGGTATAAGCATTGGGAATATGGACAAACAACTACCTAAACACTGTTATGAACCTGAAAACCTCGGGAACATTGTCTCTCGACTATGTTATAGAGTGTAATACTACATTGCAGTGAAGTGTAAGGCTTTCCAAAGCTGCCTAACATGTTTCTTTCTCTATTTCAATGGTATTCTGCCTTGTATGAAACACATTTACCATTCCAGGCTCCTTTAAGTAAACAATATAGGATTTATACACTGTTTCATGTGATCTGAACTCTAATTAAGGATTTCCTGGATCCTAGATACCTTTCTACACTAAGAACTGACTTGGAGAATCTGTTTCAGCTGTTCTAAACGAGATCTCATCTATTTACTGACATTTTTTCTGAATTATTCATTTTTTTATGTAGTTTCCTATATTATGCCTTCTTGTCCATGTTTAAGCTTTGCTCACATATACAAACAACTTCCTATACACTGTTATGAACAGAAGAAGCTCAGGAATGTTGTCTCTCAACTATGTTATAGATTGTAATACTACATTGAAGTGAAGTTTAAGGCTTTCCAAAGCTGCCTAATGTGTTTCTTTCTATATTTAAATGGTATTCTGCCTTGTATGACACACATTTAACATTCAAGGCTCCTTTAAGTAAACAATATAGAATTTATACACTGTTTCATGTGATCTGAACTCTAATTAAGGATTTCCTGGATCGTAGATATCTTTTATAAACTAACAACAGACTTTGAGAAGTGTTTTATACATGCTCTATGAGAGTTGTCATCTATTTACTGTTATTTCCCCAGAATTACTGATGTTTTTCATAGTTTCTAATATTAGGCCTTCAGGGCCAGATATAAGCATTGGCAACTTGGACAGTAAACTACCTAAACATTGTTATGAAACTGAAAACCTCGGGAACATTGTCACTCAACTATGTTATGCAGTTTAATGCTACATTGCAGTGAAGTGTAAGGCTTTCCAAAGCTGCCGAACGTGTTCCTTTCTCTATGTCAATGGTATTTTGCCTGGTAAGACACACATTTACCATTCCAGGCTCCTTTAAGTAAACAATATAGGATTTATACACTCTTTCATGTGATCTGAACTCTAATTAATGATTTTCTGGATTCTAGATAACTTTTTAAACTAACAACATTTTTGGAGAAGTGTTTTATACATGTTCTATGCGAGTTCTCATCTATTTACTGTTATTTTACCAGAATTACTGAGTTTTCCCAAAGTTTCTAACATTAGGCCTTCTGTCCAGGTATAAGCGTTGGGAACGTGGCAAACAACTACCTAAACACTGTTATGAACCTGAAAACTTCGGGTACAATGTCTCTCAACTATGTTATAGAGTGTAATAGTTCATTGCAGTGAAGTGTAAGGCTTTCCAAAGCTGCTTAATGTGTTTATTTCTCTATTTCAAAGGTATTCTGCCTTGTATGACACACATTTACCTTTCTAGGTTCCTTTAAGTAAACAATATAGGATTCATACACTGTTTCATGTGATCTGAAAACTAATTAAGGATTTCCTGGATCTTAGATACTTTTCTACACTAAGAACTAACCTGTAGAATCTGTTTCAGCTGTTCTAAATTAGTTCTCATCTATTTTCTGACATTTTCTCTGAACTATTCATGTTTTTATGTAGTTTCCTATATTATGCCTTCTTGTCCATGTATAAGCTTTGCCCACATATACAAGTAACTTACTACACACTGTTATGAACAGAAGAAGCTCGGGAACATTGTCTCTCAACTATGTTACAGAGTGTAATACTACATTGCACTGAAGTGTAAGGCTTTCCAAAGCTGCCTAACATGTTTCTCTATTTCCATGGTATTCTGCCTGGTATGACACACATTTACCATTCCAGGCTCCTTTAAGTAAACAATATAGTTTTTATACACTGTTTCATGTGATCTGAACTGTAATTAAGGATTTCCTGGACTGTAGATACCTTTTTTAAACTAACAATAGACTTGCAGAAGTATTTTATACATGTCCTGTGCGATTTCTCATCTATTTACTGGTATTTTCCCAGAATGACTGATGTTTTCTCATAGTTTCTAACATTAGGCCTTCTGGTCCAGGTATAAGCATTGGGAACGTGGACAAACAACTACCTAAACATTGTTATGAACCTGAAAATCTCGGGATCATTGTCTCTCAACTATGTTATAGAGTGTAATGCTACATTACAGTAAACTTTAAGGCTTTCAAAACCTGCTAAATTTGCTTATTTCTCTCTTTCAAGCTTTGTGTGACATACATTTAAAGTTCTAGGCTCCAATAAGTAAAAAATATAGGCTTTATACACTGTTTCATGTGATCTTGACTCTAATTAAGGATTTCCTGCTCCTTAGAAACCTTTCTACAGTAAGAACTGACTGGAGAATCTGTTTCAGCTGTTCTAAATGAGTTCTCATCTATTTATTGACATTTTCTCTGAATTATTCAAGTTTTCATGTAGTTTCCTTTATTATGCCTCCTTGTCCAAGTATAAGCTTTGCCCAAATACACAAACAACGTCTTACACACTGTTATGAACAGAAGTATCTCGGGAACATTGTCCCTCAACTATGTTATAGAGTGTAATACTACATTGCAGTGAATTTTAAGGCATTCCAAAGCTGCGTAACGTGTTTCTTTCTCTATTACAATGGTATTCTGCATGGTATGACACACATTTACCATTCCAGGCTCCTTTAAGTAAACAATATAGGATTTATACACTGTTTCATGTGATCTGAACTCTAATTAAGATTTCCTGGATCGTAGATACCTTTTCTACATTAAGAACTGACTTGGAGAATCTGTTTAAGCTGTTCTAAAGGAGTTCTCATCTATTCACTGACATTTTCTCTGAATTATTCATGCTTTCATGTACTTTCCTATATTATGCCTTCTTTTTCATGTATTAATATAAGCTTTGCCCACATATACAAACAACTTCCTACACACTGTTATGAACAGAAGAAGCTCCAGAACATTGTCTCTCAACTATGTTAATGAGTGTAATACTACATTGCAGTGAAGTTTAAGGCTTTCCAAAGCTACCTAACTTGTTTCTTTCTCTATTTCAATGGTATTCTGCCTTGTATTACACACATTTACCATTCCAGGTTCCTTTAAGTAAACAATGTAGGATTTATACACTGTTTCATGTGATCTGAACTCTAATTAAGATTTCCTGGATCGTAGATACCTTTTCTACACTAAGAACTGACTTGGAGAATCTGTTTAAGCTGTTCTAATCGAGTTCTCATCTACTTACTGACATTTTCTCTGAATTATTCATTTTTTCTTGTAGTTTCCTATATTATGACTTCTTGTCCATGTATAAGCTTTGGGCACATACACTAACAACTTGTTACACACTGTTATGAACAGAAGAAGGTCGGGAAAATTGTCTCTCAACTATGTTATAGAGTGTATGTTATAGAGTGTACATTGCAGTGAAGGGTAAGGCTTTCCAGAGCTCCCTAACTTGTTTCTTTCTCTATTTCAATGGTTTTCTGCCTTGTATGTGACACATTTACCATTCCAGGCTCCTTTAAGAAAACAATATAAGACTTATATACTGTTTCTTGTGATCTGAACTGTAATTAGGGATTTTCTGGATCGTAGATACCTTTTTTAATTAACAACAGACTTGGAGAAGTGTTTTATACATGTTCTATGCAAGTTCTCATCTATTTACTGTTATTTTCTCAGAATTACTCATGTTTTCTCATAGTTCCTAACAATGGGTCTTCTGGTCCAGGTGTAAGCATTGGGAACATGGACAAACATCTACCTAAGCACTGTTATGAACCTGAAAACCTTGGGAACATTGTCTCTCAACTATGTTATAGAGGGTAATACTACATTGCAGTCAAGTTTAAGGCTTTCCAAAGTTGCCTAACGTGTTTCTTTCCCTATTTCAATGATATTCTGACTGGTATGACTCACATTTATCATTCCAGGCTCATCATGTTGTCATGTACTTTCCTATATTCTGCCTTCTGGACCAAGTATAATCTTTGCCCACTTTATCAAACAACTTCCTACACACTGTTATGAACAGAAGCAGCTCGGGAACATTGTCTCTCAACTATGTTATAGAGTGTAGTACTACATTACAGTGAAGTGTAAGGCTTTCGAAAGCTGCCAAACGTGTTTCTTTCTCTATTTCAATGGGATTCTGCCTTGTATGACTCACATTTACCACTCTAGTCTCCTTTACGTAAACAATATAGGATTCATACAGTGTTTTATATGATCTTAACTCAAGTAAAGGATTTCCCAGATCTTAGCTACCTTTTCTACACTAAGAACTGACTTGGAGAATCTCTTTCAGCTGTTTTAAACGAGTTCTCATCTCTTTACAGTCATTTTCTCAGAATTATTCATCTTTTCATGTAGTTTCCTATATTCTGCCTTCTGGTCCAAGTATAAGCTTTGCCCACTTTATCAAACAACTTCCTACACACTGTTATGAACAGAAGCAGCTCGGGAACATTGTTTCTCAACTATGTTATAGAGTGTAGTACTACATTGCAGTGAATTGTAAGGCTTTCCAAAGCTACCGAACGTGTTTCTTTCTCTATTTTAATGGTATTCTGCAGTGTATGACAAACATTTACCACTCTAGGCTCCTTTAAGTAAACAATATAGGATTCATACAGTGCTTCATGTGATCTTAACTTGAATTAAGGATTTCCCGGATCTTAGCTACTTTTTCTACACTAAGAACTGACTTGGAGAATCTCTTTCAGCTGTTCTAAACAAGTTCTCATCTGTTTACAGTCATTTTCTCTGAATTATTCATGTTTTCATGTAGTTTCCTATATTCTGCCTTCAGGTACAAGTATAATCTTTGCCCACTTTATCAACTTCCTACACACTGTTATGAACAGAAGCAGCTCGGGAACATTGTCTCTCAACTATGTTATAGAGTGTAGTACTACATTGCAGTGAAGTGTAAGGCTTTCCAAAGCTGCCGAACGTGTTTCCTTCTCTATTTCAATGGGATTCTGCCCTGTATGACTCACATTTACCACTCTAGTCTCCTTTACGTAAACAATATAGGATTCATACAGTGTTTCATGTGATCTTAACTCTAATAAAGGATTTCCCAGATCTTATCTACCTTTTCTTTTCTTTTAATATATATTTTATTGATTTTTTACAGAGAGGAAGTGAGAGAGATAGAGATCTAGAAACATCGATGAGAGAGAAACATGGACCAGCTGCCTCTTGCACACCCCCTACCGGGGATGTGCCCGCAACCAATGTACATGCCCCTGTACATAACCCGGGACCACCCAGTCCAGAGACCGATGCTCTACCACTGAGGTTTCATGTGATATTAACTCTAATAAAGGATTTCCCAGGTCTTAGCTACCTTTTCTACAGTAAGAACTGACTTGGAGAATCTCTTTCAGCTGTTCTAAACGAGTTCTCATCTGTTTAGTCATTTTCTCTGAATTATTCATGTTTTCATGTAGTTTACTATATTCTGCCTTCTTTTCCAAGTATAAGCTTTCCCCACATCATCAAACAACTTCCTACACACTGTTATGAACAGAAGCAGCTCGGGAACATTGTCTCTCAACTATGTCTCTTAACATATGTCTCTCAACCCCTGAGGACAAGGGAACCTCTTTCTGGCTTGCAGCCTGGAGCTCAGGCATGTGGGGCTTTTGTGGCCACTGGCGACCCTCGTCCACATTCACCGGGCCCCAGGGCCTTCCCCACTGTACCACCTCCAGCTTTTGACACCGGCCCCAACCCACTCTTCCCTTGACCACTTCCCGCCGGTCAGCTAAGCGCCAGCCAAGCCACCGGGCCCCCTCTTTAGGTCCCTGCCTCCAGCAGACCCGCCTGCCGGTCACCCGTGTCCCTGCCCGCGACCCTCTCTCCTGCTTACCTCACCACTTCAGGCTGTTCACCTGGCACCGCCCCCTTGATCCAGTGACCGCCTCCAGCTGCTCACCTGGCCCCGCCCCGTCCTTGACTTGACCAGGCTCAGCTGTGGGCCTGGGCCCGCCTCCTTGTTCCGGAAACCCAGCCCCTGGTCCATTCGACCAATGAGTGAGCAGCACCAGCCAGTCTGCCCTGCTCCCAAACATAGAGGAATAGGCCCCACCACTGGGAAGTAAAGGCACATTGCCCTCTGCTCACAGGGTGCCTCCCAGGTCCCCAAGCGTGGGCAGATCAGCCAGCCCTCCCTTCAGGACACCCACGGGCCTCTGTGAGCCTCGAGGCCGGCCCTTTCCCCCCCGCCCCTCCCATCCCCATCGCTCACACCTAGGGCAGCTCACAGCAGAGTGTCCTGGGACGCCCACAGCCAAACCTATGGGCTTTGACAGCCGAGAGACAGCTGTGTCAAGTCCGAGAAAAATCACTTTCCACTCTAGGGGCACCTCCCCGGCCCCTCCGTAGGTTCTTACTGGTCCGCTGGCCAGGCCCCGGTGGCCAGCTTTCTGCCCCATTTCCCAGGAACGCCCTGCCCTGAGGACAAGGGAACCTCTTGCTGGCTTCCAGCCTGGAGCTTAGGCATGTGGGGCTTTTGTGGCCACTGGCAACCCTCCTCTACATTCACTGGGCCCCAGGGCCTTCACCACTGGACCACCTCCAGCTTTTGACACAGGCCCCAACCAACTCTTCCCTTGATCGCTTCCGGCCAGTAAGCTAAGCGCCCGCCGGGCCCCCTCTTCAGTTCCCTGCAGCCAGCAGACTGTCCTCCTGGTCTCCCGTGTCCCTGCCTGCCACCCTTTCTCCTGCTTACCTCACCACTTCAGGCTGTTCACCTGGCCCCGCCCCCTTGATCCCGTGACTGCCTCCAGGTGTTCACCTGGCCCCGCCCCCTCCTTGACTTGACAGGGCTCAGGTGTTGGCCTCGGCCCGCCTCCTTTTTCCTGAAGCCCCGCCCCTGGTCCATTTGACGAATGAGCGAGCAGCACCGGCCAGTGTGCCCTGCCCCCAAACACAGAGGAATAGCCCCCAGCTCTGGGATGTAAAGGCACATGGCCCTCTGCTCACAGGGTGCCTCCCAGGTCCATGAGCCTGAACAGACCAGCCAGCCCTCCCTTCAGGACACCCAGGGGCCTCCATGAGCCTCGCTGCCAGTCCCCTCCCCCACCCCGCCCCCATCCCTCCTACCAAGGAGCAGCTCACAGCAGAGTGTCCTGGCATGCCCACAACCCTGCCTATGGGCTGCTTTGACAACAGGGAGAGAGATGTCTCAAGTCCGAGAAAAATCAGTTTCCACTCTGGGGGCACCTCCCCGGCCCCTCCGGAGGTTCTTACTGGTCTGGTGGCCGGGTCCCGGGGGCCTGCTTTCTGCCCCATTCGCCGGGAACGCCCTGCCCTGAGGACAAGGGTCCCTCTTGCTTTCATCCAGTCTGAAGCTCAGGCAGGTGAGGCTTTTGTGGCCACTTGAGACCCTTCTCCACATTTTACAGGGCCCCAGGGCGTTAGCCACTGGTGAGGGTTAGGTTGAGGGATAGGCTTAGTTTTAGGGTTAGGGTTAGCCTTTGACAATGGGGAGAGAGCTGTGTCAAGTCCCAGAAAATCACTTTCCACTATGGGGGCACCTCCTCCTGTAAAATACGGTTGAAAGATAATATTCCCTACTTTCTCAGGTTGATTACAGTGTTTAGGAAGTTGTTTGTACATGTGGGCAATGCTTATGCTTGGATAAGAAGGCCTAATATAGGAATGTAGAAGAAATCATGAATAATTCATTGTAATAATCGTAAATAAATGAGAACTCTCATAGAATATGTAGAAAACACTATTCCTAGGAAGTTGTTAATGCAGAAAGTTATCTATGATCCAGGAAATTTTTAATTACAGTAAAGATCACATTCAACAGTGTATGAAACCTCTATTATTTACTTACAGTAGTCTAGAGCTGTAAATGTGTGTCATACAAGGCTTGAAAGAGGGAAATATGCACAATTAATCAGTTATGGAAAGCCTTAGACCTCATAGCAATGTAGCATTGAACTCTAAACCATAGTTGAGGGAAAATGTTTCCTAGATTCTTAGGTGCATTACAGTATTTATGAAGTATTTTGTTCTTGTGGGCAATGTTTTTACTTGGACAAGAAGGCCTTATACAGGAAACTACAAGAAAACATGAATAATTTCAGAAGTAATAACAGTAAATAGATGAGAACTCTAATAGAACATGTAGAAGACACTTCTCCACATCAGTTGTTAGTATAGAAAAAGTATCGAAGATCCAGGAAATCTTTAATTAGAGTTAAGAGCACATTAAACAGTGTATGAAACCTCTTTTATTACTTAAAGGAGCCTAGAACTATAAATGTGTGTCATACAAGGAATAATATCCTTGAAATAGAGAAATAAGCACATTTAAGCAGCTTTGGAAAGCCTTAGACTTCACTGCAATGTAGCTTTAAACCCTATAAGATAGTTGAGATACAATGTTCCCGACATTCTCAGGTTCATAACAGTTTGTAGGAAGTTGTTTGTACATGTAGGCAATGGTTATACTTGGACAACAATGCCTCATATACGAAACTACAGGAAAACATGAGTCATTCATAAAAATAACATTAAGTAGATGAGAACATGCGTAGAACATGTAGAACACACTTTTCCAAGTCAGTTGTTAGTATAGCAAACGTATCTAAGATACAGGAAATCCTTAGAGATTAGAGCACATGAAACCATGTATGAAACCTCTATTATTTACTATAAAAGCCTAGAACTGTTATGTGTTTCATACAAGGCAGAATATCCTTAAATTGGAGAAATAAGCACATTTTAGTAGCTTTGGAAAGCCTTACACTTCACTGAAATGTAGCATTAAACTCTAAAACATAGTTGAGAGACAATGTTCCCAAGCTTCTCATGTCATTAACAGTGTGTAAAAAGTTGTTTGTATATGTGGGCAATGTTTATACTTTGACAAGAAGGCCTAATATGGGAAACTACCTGAAAACATGAGTAATTCAGAGAAAATAAAAGTAAATAGATGAAAACTGGTATAGAACAGGTGAAACTGATTCCCCAATTCAGTTGTTAGTGTAGAAAAGGTATCTAAGATCTTGGGAATCCTTAGAATAAATAGCACATTTAACATTGTATGAAACGTCTATTATTTACTTAACAGATCCAAGAACTTTAAATGTGTCTCATAGAAGACTTGAAAGAGAGAAATAAGCACAGTTAAGAAGCTTTGGAAAGGCTTAGACTTCACTGCAATGTAGCAATATACTGTAAAACATGGTAGAGACAATGTTCCCTAGTTTCTCAGGTTGATTATAGTGTTTAGGTAGTTGTTTGTACATGTGTGCAATGCTTATACTTGGATAAGCAGGCATAATATAGAAAACTACAAAAAAGCATGAATAATTCAGAAGAAATAATAGTAAATAGATGAGAACTCTCATAGAACATGTAGAAAACACTAATCCATGTAAGTTGTTAGTGCAGAAAGTTATCTAAGATCCAGGAATTTTTTAATTACAATAAAGAGCACATTAAACAGTGTATGAAACCTCTATTATTTACTTACAGTAGCCTAGAACTGTAAATATGTGTCATACAAGGCTTAAAAGAGAGAAATATGCACAATTAAGCAGCTTTGGAAAGCCTTTGACTTAACTGCAGTGTAGCATTAAACCCTATAACTTAGTGGAGAGACAATGTTCTCAAACTTCTCAGGTTCATAACAGTGTGTGGGAAGTTGTTTGTACATGTGAGCAATGCTTATACTTGGACAAGAAAGCCAAATATAGAAAACTCAAGAAAACATGAGTAATTCAGAGATAATAACAGTAAATAAATGAGAACTCTCATAGTACATGTAGAACACACTTCTCCAAGTAAGTTGTTAGCGTAGAAAGGTATCTATGATCCAGGAAATTTTTAATTACAGTAAAGAGCACATTAAACAGTGTATGAAACCTCTATTATTTACTTTAAAAAGCCCAAACTGTAAATGTGTGTCATACAAGGTTTGAGAGAGAGAAATATGCACAATTAAGCAGCTTTAGAAAGCCTTAGACTTCACTGCAAGATAGCATTAAACTCTAATCCATAGTTGCAAGAAAAATGTTCCCGAGCTTCTCAGGTTCATTACAGTGTGTAAGAAGTTGTTTGTTCACGTGTGCAATGCTTATACTTGGAAAAGAAGGCCTAATATAGGAAACTACAGAAAACCTGAGTAATTTATGGAAAATAACAGTAAATAGATGAGAACTCCCATAGAACAGGTAAAACACATTCTGCTAGTCAGTCGTTAGTGTAGAAAAGGTACCTAAGATCCAGAACTCCTTAATTAGAGTAAATATCACATTTAAGATTGTATGAAACCTCTATTATTTACTGAAAGGAGCCTAGAACTTTACATGTGTGTCATACAAGGCTTGAAAGAGGGAAATATGCACAAGTAAGCAGCTTTGGGAAGCCTTAGACTTCACAGCAATGTAGCATTAAACTCTAAACCGTAGTTGAGAGAAAATGTTCCCTAGCTTCTCAGGTTCATTACAGTGTGTAGGAAGTTGTTTGTATATGTGAGCAATGCTTATACTTGGACAAGAAGGCCTAATATAGGAAACTACAAGAAAACATGAATAATTCAGAGAAAATAACAACATATAGATGAAAAATTGCATAAAAAATGTGGAAGACACTTCTCCAAGTCAGTTGTTAGTATAGAAAAAGTATCAAAGATCCAGAAAATCCTTAGAGTTAAGGGCAGATTAAACAGTGTATGAGGCCTCTATTATTTACTTAAAGGAGCCTAGAACTGTAAATGTGTGTCATACAAGACTTGAGAGAAATAAGCACAATTAAACAGCTGGAGAAAGCCTTAGACTTCACTGCAATGTAGCATTAAACTCTGAAACATAGTTGAGAGACAATGTTCCCGAGCTTCTCAGCTTTATAACAGTGTGTAGTAAGTTGATTGTACATGTGAGCAATGTTTATGATTGGACAAGAAGGTCTAATATAGGAAACTACAAGAAAACATGAGTAATTCAGAAGTAATAACAGTAAATAGATGAGAACTCTCATAGAACATGTAGAAAACAGGTCTCCAGGTAAGTTATTAGTGTAGAAAGTTATCTAAGATCCAGGAAATTATTAATTAGAGATTAGAGCACATTAAACGGTGAATGAAACGTCTATTATTTACTTAAAGGTGCCCAGAACAGTAATTATGTTTCATACAAGGCAGAATATCTTTGAAATAGAGAAATAAGCACATCTAAGCAGCTTTGGAAAGCCTTAGATTTCACTGCAATGTAGCATTAAACTCTAAAATATTTAAGCAGTTGTGGAAACCATTAGACTTCACTGCAATGTATCATTAAACTCTATAACATAGTTGAGAGACAATGTTCTGGCGTTTCTCAGGTTCTTAACAGTGTGTACAAAGTTGTGTGTATATGTGGGCAAAGCTTATCCTTGGAAAGAAGGCCTAATATATAAAACTAAAAGAAAACATGAGTAATTCAGAGAAAATAACAGTAAATATATGTAAACTGGTATAGAACAAGTGAAACAGATTCTCCTACTCAGTTGTTAGTGTAGAAAAGTTATCTAAGATCCAGGAAAAATAACAGTAAATACATGAGAACTCCCATAGAATGTATAGAAAACACTACTTCAAGTAAGTTGTTAGTGTAGAAAGGTATCTAAGATCCAGGAAATCCTTAATTAGAGTAAAGAGCACATGAAACAATGCATGAAACATCTATTATTTACTTAAAGGAGCCTAGAACTGTAAATGTGTGTCATACAAGGCAGAATATCCTTTAAATGCAGAAATAAGCACATTTAAGCAGCTTTGGAAAGCCTTAGAGTTCACTGCAATGTAGCCTTAAACCCTTTAACAATGCTTATAAGGCAAGAATGCTGAATATACGAAACTACAAGAAAACCTGAGTAATTCAGAACAAATAACAATAAATAAATGAGAACTCTAATAGAACATGTTGAAAACATTTCTTCAAGTAAGTTGTTAGTGTAGAAAGTTATATAAGATACAGGAAATCCTAAATTAGAGTTAAGAGAACTGTAAATGTGTGTCATAGAAGCTTGAAAGAAAGACGTAAGCACATTTAAGCAGTGTGTAGGAAGTTGTTTGTACCTGTGGGCAATGCTTATACTTGGACTAGAAGGCCTACTGTAGTAAACTACAAGAAAACTTGAGTAATTCAGAGAAAATAACAGTAAAAGGATTAGAACTCGAATAGAAGAGGTAGAACACTCTTCTCCACGTTAGTTGTTATTGTAGAAATGTATTGAAGATCCAGGAAATTCTTAATTAGAGTTAAGAGCACATGAATCAGTGTATGAAACCTCTATTATTTACTTAAAGGGGCCTAGAACTTTAAATGTGTGACATACAGGGATTGAAAGAGAGAAATAAACACAACTAAGCAGCTTTGGAAAGCCTTAGACTTCACTACAATGTAGCATTAAACTCTAAAACATGGTTGAGAGACAATGTTCCCGAGTTCTCAGCTTCATAACATTGTGTAGGAAATTGTTTGTACATATGGGCAATGCTTATAATTGGACAAGAAATCCTAATATAGGAAACTACAAGAAAACATGAGTAATTCAGAAAAAATAACAGAAAATAGACGAGAACTCTCATAGTACATGTAGAAAACACTTCTCCAAGTAAGTTGTTAGTGTAGAAAAGGAACCTGTTTAACCTGTTCTAAACGAGTTCTCATCTATTTACTGTTATTTTCGCTGAATTACTCATGTTTTCATGTAGTTGCCTATATTAGGCCTTCTTGTTTAAGTATAAGCATTGCCTACTTAAACAAACACACTGTTATGAACCTAAGAGCAGGGTAACATTGTCTCTCAACTACGTTATAGAGTTTAAAGCTAAATTGTAGTGAAGTCTAAGGCTTTTCAAAGCTGCTGAATTGTGCTTATTTCACTCTTTCAAGACTTGTATGAGGTTTCATTTTGAGTTTAATGTGCTCTTAAGTTTAATTAAGGATTTTCTGGATCTTAGATACCTTCTCTACACTAACAACTGACTTAGAGAAATCTGTTTCACCTGTTCTATGCTAATTCTCATCTGTTTGCTGTTATTTTCCCGGAATTAGTGATGTTATAGAGTTTAATAGTACATTATAGTGAAGGGTAAGGCTTTCCAAAGCTGCTTAATTATGCTTATTTATCTTGTTTGAGACACATTTAAAGTTCTAAGCACCTTTAAGTAAATAATGTAGGGTTCATACACTGTTAGATGTGATCGTAACTCTAATTAAGGATTTTCTGGATCTTAGATACCTTTTCAACTTTATCAACTGACTTGGAGAATCTGTTTCACCAGTTCGATACAAGTTATCATCTATTTAATGTAGTTTTCTCTGTATTACTGATGTTTTCTTGTAGTTCCCAATATTAGGCCTCTTTTTCAAGGAATAAGCATTGGGATATGGACAAACAACTTTCTACACAAGGTTATGAACCTGAGAAGCTCTGGAACATTGTCTCTCAACTATATTATAGAGTTAAATGCTACATTATCATGAAGCAGGAGTCTTTCCAAAGTTGCTTAAATTGTTTGTCTATTTCAAGGATATTTTTCCTTGTATGACACCCATTTACCATTCTAGGCTCCTGTAAGTAAATAATTCATACACTGTTTCATGTGATCTTAAATCTAATTAAGGATTTCCTGGATCGTAGATACATTTTATAAACTAACAACAGACTTGGAGAAATGTTTTCTAGATGTCCTATGGGAGTTCTCATCTATTTACTGTTATTTTCCCTGAATTACTGATGTTTTCTTGTAGTTTCAAATATTAGGCCTTCTTGTCCAAGTATAAGCATTTCCCACATGGACAAACAACTTCCTGCACACTGTTATGAACCCGAGAAGCTCGAGAACATTGTCTCTCAACTGTGTTTTAGAGTTTAATGCTACAATGCAGTAAAGTCTAAGGATTTGCAAAGCTGCTTAATTGTTTTATATATTAGGACTTCTTATCCAATTATAAGCATTGCCCACAAGGACAAACAACTTGCTACACACTGTTATGAAGCTGGGAAGCTAGGGTTAAAGTTAGGGCTAGGGTTAGGGTTAGGGCTAGTGTTAGGGTTAGGGTTAGGGTTAGTGATAGGGTTAGGGCTACGGTTATGGTTAGGGTGAGGGAGTATTGTCTTTCAACTCTGTTATAGAGTTTAATGCTACATTTCAGTGAAGTGTAAGGGTTTCCAAAGCTACTTAAATATGTTTATTTCTCTATTTCAAGGATTTATGTCTTTTATGACATACATTTATAGTTATGTGCTCCTTTAAGTACATAATATAGGTTTTAATGATCTCTTTAGTATAAATAAGGTTTTCCTGGATCTTAGATACCTTTTCTACACTAACAACTGACTTGTAGAAGTGTTTTCTACATGTTCTATGCGAGTTCTCATTTATTTACTGTTATTTTCTCTGAATTCCTGTTTTCTTCTAGTTTCCAATATTAGGCTTTCTTGATCAAGTATAAGCATTGGGAACATGGACAAACAACTACTTAAACACTGTTTTGAACCTGAGAAGCTCTGGAACATTGTCTCTCAACTATGTTATAGAGTTTAATGCTACATTACAGTAAAGTCAAAAGCTTTCCAAAGCTGCTTAAATATGCTTATTTCTCTATTTCAAGGATATTCTGTCTTGCATGACACACATTTACAGTGCTAGGCTACTTTAAGTAAATAATAGAGGTTTCATACACTGTTTTATGTGCTCTTAACTCTAATTAAGTGTTTCCTGGATGTTAGATACCTTTCTACAAAAACAACTTACTTGGAGAAGTGTTTCCTACATATTACATGCGAGTTCTCACACTGTTAACAACCTGAGAAACTCAGGAACATTGATTCTCAACTATATTATAGAGTTGAATACTACATTGCTGTGAAGCCTAAGACTTTCCAAAGATGCTGAAATGTGCGTATTTCTCTATATCAAGGATATTTTGCCTTTCATGTCACACATTTACAGTTCTAGGCTCCTTTAAGTAAATAATAGAGGGTTCCTACACGGTTTAATGAGCTCTTTACTGTAATTAAGGATTTCCTGGATCTTAGATTCCTTTTATACACAAACAACAGACTTGGAGAAGTGTTTTCTACATGTTCTATGCCAGTATTCATCTATTTACTGTTATTTTCCCTGAATTACTGATATTTTCTTATAGTTTCCAATATTAGGACTTCTTGTCAAAGTATAAGCATTGGAGATATGGACAAACAACTTCCTACACACGGTTATGAATCTGACAAGCTCTGGAACATTGCCCCTCAACTATGTTATAGAGTTCAATGCTACATTGTAGTGAAGTCT
The DNA here is from genome assembly GCF_964339955.1 of Pipistrellus hanaki. NCBI lineage: Eukaryota > Metazoa > Chordata > Mammalia > Chiroptera > Vespertilionidae > Pipistrellus > Pipistrellus hanaki. The sequence continues at coordinate 2,818,965 of NC_140511.1, forward strand.
AAGGCTTTCTCCAGTTGCTTAATTGTGCTTATTTCTCTCTTTCAAGCCTTGTGTGACACATATTTAAAGATCTGGGCTCCTTTAAGTAAATAATATGGGATTCATACACTGTTTAATGTGCTCTTAACTCTAATTAAGGAATTCCTGGATATTAGATACCTTTTCTATACTAACAACTGACTTGGAGAATCTGTTTCACCTGTTCTAAACGAGTTCTCATCTATTTACTGTCATTTTCTCTGAATTATTCATGTTTTCATGTAGTTTCCTATATTAGGCCTTCTTGTCCAAGTATAAGCATTGCCCACATGTACAAACAACTTCCTGCACACTGTTATGAACCAGAGAAGCTTGGAAACATTGTCTCTCAACTATGTTTTAGAGTTTAATGCTACAATGCAGTAAAGTCTAAGGATTTCCAAAGCTGCTTAATTGTGCTTATTTCTCTCTTTCAAGCCTTGTGTGACACACATTTAAAGTTCTAGGCTACCTTAAGAAAATAATAGAGGTTTCATACACTGTTTAATGTGCTGCTCCATTTAATTAAAGATTGCCTGGGTCTTAGATCGCTTTCTCTACTAATAACTGACTTGTAGAAATCTGTTTCAGCTGTTTTATGTGAGGTCTCATCTATTTACTGTTGATTTCTCTGTATTACTCATTTTTTCTTGTAGTTTCATATATTAGGCCTTCTTATCCAAATATAAGCATTGCGCACAAGGACAAACAACTTGCTACACACTGTTATGAAGCTGGGAAGCTAGGGTTATGGTTAGGGCTAGGGTTAGGGTTAGGGCTAGGGTTAGGATTAGGGTTAGGTTTAGGGTTAGAACTAGGGTTACGGTTAGGGCTAGGGTTAGGGTTAGGGTTAGGGTTAGGATTAGGGTTAGGGTTAGGGCTAGGGTTATGGTTAGGGTGAGGGAATATTGTCTTTCAACTCTGTTATAGAATTTATTGCTACATTTCAGTTAAGTGTAAGGGTTTCCAAAGCTACTTAAATATGTTTATTTCTCTATTTCAAGGATTTCTGTCTTGTATGACATACCTTTATAATTATGTGGGTTTTTTTGGTTTATTGGTTTCATACACTGTTTAATGATCTCTTTAGTGTAATTAAGGTTTTCCTGGATCTTAGATACCTTTTCTACCCTAACAACTGACTTGGAGAATTGTTTTCTACATGTTCTATGCGAGTTCTCATCTATTTACTGTTATTTTCTCTGAATTACTGTTTTCTTCTAGTTTCCAATATTATGCCTTCTTGTCCAAGTATATGCATTGGGAACATGGACAAACAAATACCTAAACACTGTGTTGAACCTGAGAAGCTCTGGAACATTGTCTCTCAACTATGTTTTAGAGTTTATTGCGACATTACAGTGAAGTCAAAGGCTTTCCAAAGCTGCTTAAATGTGCTTATTTCTCTATTTAAAGGATATTCTGTCTTGCATGGCACACATTTACAGTTCCACGGTACTTTAATTAAATAAAAAGTCTGCATACACTGTTTCATGTGCTCTTAACTCTAATTAAGGATTTCCTGGATGTTAAATACCTTTCTACACAAACAACTTACTTGGAGAAGTGTTTCCTACATATTACACGCGAGTTCTCACGCTGTTAACAACCTGAGAAGCTCAGGAACATTGTATCTCACCTATATTATAGAGTTTAATACTACATATCAGTGATGTGTAAGGCTTTCCAAAGATGCTGAAATGTGCTTATTTATCTATTTCAAGGATATTTGCTTTGTATGACACACATTTACACTTCTAGGCTCGATTAACAAATAATAGAGATTTCATACACTGTTTAATGAGCTCTTTACTGTAATAAGGATTTCATGGATCTTCGATTCCTTTTATACACAAACAACAGACTTGGAGAAGTGTTTTCTACATGTAATATGTGAGTTCTCATCTATTTAATGTTATTTTCCCTGAATTAATGATATTTTCTTGTAGTTTCCAACATTAGGCCTTGTTGTCAAAGTATAAGCATTGGGGATATGGACAAACAACTTTCTACACATGGTTATGAACCTGAGATGCTCTGGAACATTGTCTCTCAACTATGTTATAGAGTTCAATGCTACATTGCAGTGAAGTGTAAGGCTTTCTCCAGCTGCTTAATTGTGCTTATTTCTCTCTTTCAAGCCTTGTGTGACACACATTTAAACTTCTAGGTTCCTGTAGAATCCAAGATGGCTGCTCAGGTAGACACCTAGCCGCATCCTCACCCAACAATTTCAATAAAATACAACTAAAATATAAAATGGACATTACCCAGAACTACAGGAAAGTCGACTGACTGGAAATTCTACAGCAAGAATTAAGCAGAAAACCAGAAGGAAGTGCAGAGGATTTGTAAAAGCCTAAGATACGGAGACATGCCGCGCTTGCAGAGAGGATGGAGCCGGAGAGGATGGAGCTAGAGAGGAGGGAGGCTGAGTGCCTGGCTGGCATTCCCTTGCAGGAAGGAGATAAAAGCTCCAACTGTGCTGGTCCCCAGTTCCGATTGCTCTGAACCCCAGTTCTAGGCCAGATCCCGGGGACCCAGGCTCATCCATAGGAAGCTGGGCTGCGAGGCGGATCCTTGGGGGAACGGCAAAAGGAGGTCCCGGTGGCTTGCACATTGTGCACAGAGAAGGGATGGTTGGCTGTGCCGTGGGATTGCCCTGGCAGAAAGGAGACTGGGGCTCCAGACTGCTCTGAATGCCACCTCCAGCTCCACTTCCAACTGAACTGAACCCCAATACCGGGCTCATTTGGCGAAAGCCTAGACTGATTGGTAGCAGGCGAAAATCAAGGGCACCTTTCTCTCAGAGGCACTTGCAGCGTGGACTGAAGGACTCTGAGACCCAGGAGCCACGGGGCTGACGGAAGCCAAGGCTGTAGGCTCCACCCTGAAATGCCATCCCATCTGTAGCTGGGAAATGCGACAACAAAATAGATTACAAATGAAAGAAATGGAGGACAAAAAGTGACTGGACATAGAGTTCAAATCTACGCTTATAAAGTTTTTCAAGAATTTCCTAGAAAAGATTGATAAGACCTATGAGGATATGAAAAGAGATCAACTCCAATTAATAAGGAATCAATAAGAAATGATAAGGGATCAAAAAGAAATGATAAGGGATCAACAAGAAATAAAGAATACATTGTCTGAAATAAAAAAAATATTATAGAGAGTCCTAAAAACAGAATGGAAGATCAAAAGAATCAAGTCAAAGATTTGGAACGTAAAGAGCCAGAAGACACTCCTCCACAGAACCTAGAAGGCAAGAGAATCCAGAAAATTGAACATAATGTAAGAAACCTCTGGGCAACTTCAAGCGAACCAACATCAGAATTATGGGGGTCCCGGAAGATGAGAGAGAGCAAGATATCGAAAACATTCTGAAAGAAATAGTGACAGAAAACTTCCCCCATCTGGTGAAAGAATTAGACTTACAAGTCCAGGAAGCACACAGAACTACAAACAAAAGGAATCCAAAGAGGACCAAACCAAGACAAATCATAATTAAAATTCCAAGAGCCAAAGGCAAAGAGAGAATATTAAAAGCAGCAAGAGCAAAGAAGGTAGTTACCTATAAAGGAGCACCTATACGATTGTCAGCTGATTTCTCAACTCTTTATTGTAATAAGGATTTCCTGGATCTTAGATTCTTTTTATACACAAACAACAGACTTGGAGAAGTGTTTTCTACATGTTCTATGCGAGTACTCATCTATTTAATGTTATTTTCCCTGAATTACTGATATTTTCTTGTAGTTCCCAATATTAGGCCTTGTTGTCAAAGTATAAGCATTGGGGATATGGAAAAACAACTTCCTACACACGGTTATGAACCTGAGAAGTTCTGGAACATTGTCTCTCAACTATGTTATAGTGTTCAATGCTACAATGCAGTGAACTGTAAGGCTTTTTCCAGCTGCTCAATGAAGGATTTCCTGGATCGTAGATACCTTTTATAAACTAACAACAGAGTTGCAGAAGTGTTTTATACATGTTCTATGTGAGTTCACATCTATTTTCTGTTATTTTCCCAGAATTACTGATGTTTTCTTGTAGTTTCTAACATTAGTCCTTCTTGTCCAGGTATAAGCATTGGGAACATGGACAAACAGCTACCTAAACACTGTTATGAACCTGAAAAGCTCAAGAACATTGTCTCTCAACTATCAATATGTTATAGAGTTTAATTATACATTTCAGTAAAGTGTAAGGCTTTCCGTAGCTACTTAATTGGCTTATTTCTCTATTTCAAGCTTTGTGTGACATACATTTAAAGTTCTAGGCTCCTTTAAGTAAGAAATAAAGGATTCATACACTGTTTAATGAGCTCTCAACTCGAATTAAGGAATTCCAGGATGTGAGATACCTTTTCTACATTAACAACTGTCTTGGAGAATCTGTTTCACCTGTTCTAATTGAGTTCTCATGTATTTACTGATATGTTCTCTGAATTATTCATGTTTTCAAGTAGTTTCCTATATTAGGCCAACTTGTTGAAGTATAAGCATAGCCCACATATACAAACAACTTCATACACACTGTTATAAACAGGAAAACCTTGAGAACATTGTCCCTCAACTATGTTATAGAGTGTAATGCTACATTACAGTGATCTGTAAGGATTTCCAAAGCTGCTCAATTCGCTTATTTCTCTATTTCAAGGTTGTATGACACACATTTACCATTCTAGGCTCCTTTAAGTAAACAGTATATGTTTCATACACTGTTCAATGTGATATTGACTCAAATTAAGCATTTCCTGGATCATAGATACCTTTTATAGACTAACAACAGATTTGGAGAAGTGTTTTATACATGTTCTAAGCGAGTTCTCATCTACTTACTGATATTTTCCAAGAATTACTGATGTTTTGATGTAGTTTCTAACATTAGTCCTTCTTGTCCAGGTATAAGCATTGGGAACATGGACAAACAACTACCTAAACACTGTTATGAACCTGAAAAGCTCGAGAACATTGTCTCTCAACTATGTTATAGAGTTTAATGATACATTTCAGTGAAGCGTAACGCTTTCCAAAGCGACTTAATTTGCTTATTTCTCTCTTGCAAGCTTTGTGTGACATACATTTAAAGTTCTAGGCTCCTTTAAGTAAGAAATAAAGGAATCATACACTGTTTAATGAACTCTCAACTCGAATTAAGGAATTCCTGGATGTTAGATAACTTTTCTACACTAATAACTGTCTTGGAGAATCTGTTTCACCTGTTCTAAATGAGTTCTCATGTATTTACTGACATTTTCTTTGAATTATTCATGTTTTCAAGTAGTTTCCTATATTTGGCATACTTGTCCAAGTATAAGCATAGCCCACATATACAAACAACTTCCTACACACTGTTATGAACAGAAGAAGCTAGGGAACATTGTCTATCAACTATGTTATAGATTGTAATGCTACATTACAGTGATCTGTAAGGCTTTCCAAAGCTGCTCAATTTGCTTATTTCTCTCTTTCAAGCCTTGTGTGACACACATGTAAAGTTCTAGGTTATTTTAAGTAAACAAAAATGGTTTCATACACTGATTAATGTGCTCTTAACTCTAATTAAGCATTTCCTGGGTCTTAGATAACTTTTCTACACTAAAATCTGACTTGGTAAATCTGTTTCAGCTGTTCTAAACGAGTTCTCATGTATTTACTGACATTTTCTCTGAATTATTCATGTTTTCTTGTAGTTTCCTATAGTAGGCCTTCTTGTCCAAGTAAAAGTATAGCCCACATATACAAACAACTTTCTACACACTGTTATGAACAGAAGAAGCTCGGGAACATTGTCTCTCAACTTTGTTATAGAGTGTAAATCCTACATTGCAGTGAAGTGTAAGGCTTTCCAAAGCTGCTTAATGTTTTTCTTTCTCTATTTCAATGGCATTCTGCCTTGTATGACACACATTTATCGTTCTAGGCTCCTTTAAGTGAACAATATAGGTTTCATACACGGTTTCATGTGATCTTGACTCTAATTAAGCATTTCCTGGATCATAGATACCTTTTATAGACTAACAAAAGACTTGGAGAAGTGTTTTATACATGTTCTATGCGAGTTCTCATCTATTTACTGGTATTTTCCCAGAATTACTGATGTTTTCTTGTAGTTTCTAATATTAGTCCAGGTATAAGCATTGGGAACATGGACAACTACCTAAACACCGTCATGAACATTACAAGCTCGAGAACATTGTATCTCAACTATGTTATAGAGTTTAATGATACATAAGTGAAGCGTAAGGCTTTCCAAAGCGACTTAATTTTCTTATTTCTCTCTTGCAAGCTTTGTGTGACATACATTTAAAGTTCTAGGCTCCTTTAAGTAAGAAATAAAGGATTCATACACTGTTTAATGAACTCTCAACTCGAATTAAGGAATTCCTGGATGTTAGATAACTTTTCTACACTAATAACTGTCTTGGAGAATCTGTTTCACCTGTTCTAAATGAGTTCTCATGTATTTACTGACATTTTCTTTGAATTATTCATGTTTTCAAGTAGTTTCCTATATTTGGCATACTTGTCCAAGTATAAGCATAGCCCACATATACAAACAACTTCCTACACACTGTTATGAACAGAAGAAGCTAGGGAACATTGTCTATCAACTATGTTATAGATTGTAATGCTACATTACAGTGATCTGTAAGGCTTTCCAAAGCTGCTCAATTTGCTTATTTCTCTCTTTCAAGCCTTGTGTGACACACATGTAAAGTTCTAGGTTATTTTAAGTAAACAAAAGTGTTTCATAAACTGATTAATGTGCTCTTAACTCTAATTAAGCATTTCCTGGGTCTTAGATAACTTTTCTACACTAAAATCTGACTTGGTAAATTTTTTTCAGCTGTTCTAAATGAGTTCTCATGTATTTACTGACATTTTCTCTGAATTATTCATGTTTTCTTGTAGTTTCCTATAGTAGGCCTTCTTGTCCAAGTAAAAGTATAGCCCACATATACAAACAACTTCCTACACACTGTTATGAACAGAACAAGCTCGGGAACATTGTCTCTCAACTACGTTATAGAGTGTAATCCTACATTGCAGTGATGTATAAGGCTTTCCAAAGCTGCTTAATGTGTTTCTTTCTCTATTTCAATGGCACTCTACCTTGTATGACACACATTTATTGTTCTAGGCTCCTTTAAATAAACAATATAGGTGTCTTACAATGTTTCATGTGATCTCGACTCTAATTAATCATTTCCTAGATGATAGATACCTTTTATAAATGAACAACAGAATTGGAGAAGTGTTTTATACATGTTGAATGCGAGTTCACACTGTTATGAACCTGTAAACCTCGGGAACATTGTCTCTAAACTATGTTATAGAGTGTAATACTACATTAAGTGTAAGGCTTCACAAGCTGCATAATGTGTTTATTTCTCTATTTCAATGGAATTCTGCCTGTATGACAACATTTACCTTTCTAGGCTCCTTTAAGTAAACAACATAGGATTCATACAGTGTTTCATGTGCTCTCAACTCTAATTAAGAATTTCTTGGATCTTTTTACACTAAGAACTGACTTGGAGAATCTGTTTCAGCTGCTCTAAACGAGTTCTCATCTATTTACTGTCATTTATTCTGAATTATTCATGTTTTCATATAGTTTCAAATATTATGCCTTATTTTCTAAGTATAAGCTTTACCCACATATACAAACAACTTCCTACACACTGTTATGAACAGAAGAAGCTCGGGAACATTGTCTCTCAACTATGTGATAGAGTGTAATACTATTGTTCATTGCAGTGAAGTGTAAGGCTTCACAAGCAGCATAATGTCTTTTTTTCTCTCTTTCAATGGAATTCCGCTTGTATGACAACATTTACCATTCCAGGCTCCTTTAAGTAAACAATATAGGATTCATACACTGTTGGATATGATCTGAACTCTAATTTAGAATTTCCTGGATCTTAGATACCTTTCTACACTAAGAACTGACTTGGAGAATCTGTTTCAGCTCTTCTGAAAGAGTTCTCATCAATTTATTGATATTTTCTATGAATTATTCATGTTTTCATGTAATTTCCTATATTAGGCCTTCTTGTCCAATATAAGCTTTGCCCACATATACAAACAACTTCCTACACACTGTTATGAACAGAAAAGGCTCAGGAACATTGTCTTTCAACTATGGTATAGAGTGTAATGCTAAATTACAGTGAACTGTAAGGCTTTCCAAAGCTGCTTAATTTGATTATTTCTGTCTTTCAAGCTTTGTGTGACATACATTTAACGTTCTATGCTCCAATAAGTTAAATATATAGGATTCATACACTGTTTCATGTGCTCTAAACTTGAATTAAGGAATTCCTTGATGTTAGATCCCTTTTCTACACTAAGAACTGATTGGAAAATCTGTTTCACCTGTTCTAAACTAGTTCTCATCTATATACTGTCATTTACTCAAATTATTCATGTTTTCATTTTGTTTCCTTTTTTAGGCCTTCTTGTCTACGCATAAGCTTTGCCCCCATATGCAAACAATGTCCTACATACTGTTATGAACAGTAGAAGGTCGGGAACATTGTCTCTCAACTATGTTAGAGTGTAATACTACATTGCAGTGAAGTGTAAGGCTTTCCAAAGCTGCCAAACGTGTTTCTTTCTCTATTTCAATGGTATTCTGCCTGTATGACACACTTTTACCTTTCTAGGCTCATTTAAGTAAACAATGTAGGATTCATACAGTGTTTCATGTGATCTGAACTCTAATTAAGGATTTCCTGGATCCTAGATAACTTTTATAAACTAACAACAGACTTAGAGAAGTGTTTTATACATGTTCTATGCGGGTTCTCATCTATTTACTGTTATTTTCCCAAAATTACTGATGTTTTCTCATAGTTTCTAACATTAGGCCTTCTGGTCCAGGTATAAGCATTGGTAACATGGACAAACAACTACCTAAACACTGTTATGAACCTGAAGACCTCGGGAACATTGTTTCTCAATTATGTTATAGAGTGTAATACTACATTGAAGTGAAGTGTAACGCTTCACAAGCTGCATAATGTGTTTATTTCTCTATTTCAATGGAATTCTGCCTATATGACAACATTTACAATTCCATGCTCCTTTAAGTAAACAATATAGGATTCATCCACTGTTTGATGTGATCTGAACTCTAATTTAGAATTTCCTGGATCTTAGATACCTTTCTACACTAAGAACTGACTTGGAGAATCTGTTTCAGGTCTTCTGAAAGAGTTCTCATCTATTTACTGACATTTTATCTGAATTATTCATGCTTTCATGTAGTTTCCTATATTAGGCCTTCTTGTCCAATATTAGCTTTACCGACATACAAACAAAGTCCTACACACTGTTATGAACAGCAAAAGCTCAGGAATATTGTCTCTCAACTATGTTAAAGAGTGTAATACTAGGTTGCAGTGAATTGTAAGGCTTTCCAAAGCGGCTTAATGTGTTTATTTATCTATTTAAATGGTATTCTCCCTTGTATGACACACATTTACCATTTTAAGCTACTTTAAGTAAACAATATAGGATTTATACACTGTTTCATGTGATCTGAACTCTAATTAAGGATTTCCTGGATCGTAGATACCTTTGATAAACTAACAACAGACTTGGAGAATTGTTTTATACATGTTCTATTCGGGTTCTCATCTATTTACTGTTATTTTCCCAGAATTACTGATGTTTTCTCATAGTTTCTAACATTAGGCCTTCTGGTCCAGGTATAAGCATTGGGAACATGGACAAACAACAACGTAAACTTTGTTATGAACCTGAAAACCTCGGGAACATTGTCTCTCAACTATGTTATAGAGTGTAATGGTACATTACAGTGAACTGTAAGGGTTTCCAAAGCTTCTAAATTTGCTTATTTCTCTCTTTAAAGCTTTGTGTGACATGCATTTAAAGTTCTAGGCTCCAATAAGTAAAAAATGTAGGATTCATACACTGTTTCATGTGATCTGAACTTTAATTAAGGATTTCCTGGATCTTAGATACCTTTCTACACTAAGAACTGACTTGGAGAATCTCTTTGAGCTGTTCTAAATGAGTTCTCATCTATTTTCTGACATTTTCTCTGAACTATTCATGTTTTCATGTAGTTTCCTATATTATGCCTCCTTGTCCACGTATAAGCTTTGCCCACATAAACAAACAACATCTTACACACTGTTATGAACAGAAGAAGCTCGGGAACATTGTCTCTCAACTATGTTAGAGAGTGTAATACAATATTTCAGTGAAGTGTAAGGCTTTCCAAAGCTGCTTAATGTGTTTATTTCTCTATTTCAATGGTATTCTGCCTGGTATGACACACTTTTATCTTTCTAGGCTCATTTAAGTAAACAATATAGGATTCGTACACTGTTTCATGTGATCTGAAATCTAATTAAGGATTTCCTGGATCTTAGATATCTATTCTACACTAAGAACTAACCTGGAGAATCGGTTTGAGCTGTTCTAAATGAATTCTCATCTATTTTCTGACATTTTCTCTGAACTATTCATGTTTTCATGTAGTTTCCTATTTCATGCCTTCTTGTCCATGTATAAGCTTTACCCACATATACAAAGAACTTACTACACACTGTTATGAACAGAAGAAGTTAGGGAATGTTGTCTCTCAACTGTGTTATAGAGTGCAATACTACATTGAAGTGACGTGTGAGGCTTTCCAAAGCTGCCTAACGTGTTTCTTTCTCTATTACAATGGTATTCTGCCTTGTATGACAAATTTACAATTCCAGGCTCCTTTAAATAAACAATATAGGATTTACATACTGTTTCTTGTGATCTGAACACTAATTAAGGATTTCCTGGATCATAGATAGTTTTATACACTAATATCAGACTTGGAGAAGTGTTTTATACATGTTCTATGCGAGTTCTCATCTATTTACCTTTATTTTCTCAGAATTACTGATTTTTTCTCATAGTTACTAACAATAGGCCTTCTGATCCAGGTATAAGCATTGGGAACATTGACAAACAACTTCCTAAACACTGTTTTGAACCTGAAAACCTCGGGAACATTGTCTCTCAACCATGTTATAGAGTGTAATACTACATTGCAGTCAAGTGTAAGGCTTTCCAAAGCTGCCTAACATATTTCTTTCTCTATTTCAATGGTATTCTGCCTGGTATGACTCAAATTTATCATTGAAGGCTCCTTTAAGTAAACAATATAGGTTTCATACATTGTATCATGTGATCTGAACTTGAATTAAGAATTTCCTGGATCATAAAACTTTTATAAACTAACAACAGACTTGGAGAAGTGTTTTATACATGTTCTATGCGAGTTCTCATCTATTTACTGTTATTTTCTCAGAATTACTGATGTTTTATCATAGTTTCTAACATTAGGCCCTCAGTTCCAGGTATAGGCATTGGGAACATGGACAAACAACTTCATAAACACGGTTATGAACCTGAAAACCTCGGGAACATTGTCTCTCAACTATATTATAGAGGGTAGTACTACATTGCAGTGAAGTGTAAGGCTTTTCAAAGCTGCCGAACGTGTTCCTTTCTCTATTTCAATGGTATTCTGCCTTGTATGACACACATTTACCACTCCGGGATCCTTTAAGTAAACAATATAGGATTTGTACACTGTTTCATGTAATCTGAACTCTAATTAAGGATTTCTTGGATCGCAGATACCTTTTTTTCAACTAACAACAGACTTGGAGAAGTGTTTTATACATGTTCTATGCGAGTTCTCATCTATTTACTGTTATATTCCCAGAATTACTGATGTTTTCTCATAGTTTCTAACAGTAGGCCTTCTGGTCCAGGTATAAGCATTGGGAACATAGACAAACAACTACCTAAACATAGTTATGAACCTGAAAACCTTGGGAACATTTTCTCTCAATTATGTTATAGAGTGTAAAGCTACATTAAGTGAACTTTAGGGCTTTCCAAAGCTGCTTAATTTGCTTATTTCTCTCTTTCAAGCTTTGTGTGACATACATGTAAAGTTCTAGGCTCCAATAAGTAAAAAATATAGGATTCATATAATGATTCATGTTCTCTAAACTCTAATTATGGATTTCTTGAATCTTAGATACCTTTCTACACTAAGAACTGACTTGGATAATCTGTTTCGGCTTTTCTAAATGAGTTCTCATCTATTTACTGACATTTTCTATGAATTATTCATTTTTTCTTGTAGTTTCCTATATTATGCCTACTTGTTCATGTATAAGCTTTGCCACATATACAAACAACTTCCTACACACTGTTATGAACAAAAGCAGCTCGGGAACATTGTCTCTCAACTATGTTGTAGAGTGTAATACTACATTGCAGTGAAGTGTAAGGGTTTCCAAAGATACCTATCGTGTTTCTTTCTCTATTTCATTGGTATTCTGCCTTGTATGACACACATTTACCCTTCCAGGCTCCTTTCAGTAAACAATATGGGATTTATACACTGTTTCATGTGATCTGAACTGTAATTAAGTATTTCCGGGATCGTAGATACCTTTCATAAACTAACAACAGACTTGGAGAAGTGTTTTATCCATGTTCTATGCGAGTTCTCATTTATTTACCGTTATTTTCCCAGAATTACTGATGTTTTCTCATAGTTTCTAACATTAGGCCTTCTGGGCAAGGTATAAGCATTGGTAACATGGACAAACAGCTACCTAAACACTGTTATGAACCTGAAAACCTCGGGAACATTGTCTCTCAACTATGTTACAGAGTGTAATACTACATTGCAGTGAAGTGTAAGGCTTTCCAAAGCTGCCTAAGGTGTTTCTTTCTCTATTTCAATGGTATTCTGCCTTGTATGACACACATTTACCATTTCAGGCTAATTTAAGTAAACAATACAGGATTTATATACTGTTTCATGTGATCTGAACTCTAATTAAGGATTTCCTGGATCCTAGATACCTTTTTGAAACTAACAACAGACTTGGAGAAGTGTTTTATACATGTTCTCTGCGAGTTCTCATCTATTTACTGTTATTTTCCCAGAATTATTGATGTTTTCGCATAGTATCTAACATTAGGCCTTCTTGTCCAGGTATAAGCATTGGGAAGAAGGACAAACAACTACCTAAACATTGTTATGAACCTGAAAACCTCGGGAACATTGTCTCTCAACTATGTTATAGAGTGTAATACTACATTGCAGTGAAGTGTAGGCTTTCCAAAGCTGCCTAACTTGTTTCTTTCTCTATTTCTATGGTATTCTGCCTTGTAGGACACACATTTACCATTCCAATTTCCTTTAAGTAAACAATATAGGACTTATACATTGTTTCATGTGATCTTAACTTGAACTAAGGATTTCCCGGATCTTAGCTACCTTTTCTACACTAAGAACTGACTTGGAGAATCTCTTTCTGCTGTTCTAAATGAGTTCTCATCAGTTTGCAGTCATTTTCTCTGAATATTTCATGTTTTCATGTAGTTTCCTATATTCTGCCTTCTTGTCCAAGTATAAGCTATGCCTACATGAAAAAACAACTTCCTCCACACTGTTATGAACAGAAGCAGCTCGGGAACAGTGTCTCTCAACTATGTTATAGAGTGTAGTACTACATTGCAGTGAAGTGTAAGGCTTTCCAATGCTGCCGAACGTGTTCCTTTCTCTATTTCAATGGTATTCTGCCTTGTATAACACATATTTACCATTCCAGGCTCCTTTAAGTAAACAATATATGATTTGTAAACTGTTTCATGTGATCGGAACTCTAATTAAGAATTTCTTGGAACATAGATACCTTTTTTTAAACTAACAGACTTGGAGAAGTGTTTTATACATGTTCTATGCGAGTTCTCATCTATTTACTGTTATTTTCCCAGAATTACTGATGTTTTCTCATAGGTTCTAACATTAGGCCTTCTGGTCCAGGTACAAGCATAGGGAACATGGACAAACAATTACTTAAACATAGTTATAAACCTGAAAATCTCGGGAACATTTTCTCTCCATTATGTTATAGAGTGTAATGCTACATTAAGTGAACTTTAGGGCTTTCCAACGCTGCTTAATTTGCTTATTTCTCTCTTTGAAGCTTTGTGTGACATACATGTAAAGTTCTAGGCTCCAATAAGTAAAAAATATAGGATTCATATAATGTTTCATGTTCTCTAAACTCTAATTATGGATTTCTTGGAGCTTAGATACCTTTCTACAGTACGAACTGACTTGGAGAATCTCCTTCAGCTGTTCGAAACGAGTTCTCATATGTTTAAAGTCATTTTCCTGAATTATTCATGTTTCCATGTAGTTTCCTATATTCTGCCTTCTTGTCCAAGTATAAGCTTTGCCCACATGTACAAAGAACTTCCTCCAAGCTGTTATGAACAGAAGCAGCTCAGGAACATTGTCTCTGAACTAGGGTGTAGTACTACATTGCCATGAAGTGTAAGGCTTTCCAAAGCTGCCGAACGTGTTTCTTTCTCTATTTCAATGTTATTCTGCCTTCTATGACACACAATTACCACTCTAGGCAACTTCAAGTAAACAATATAGGATTCATACAGTATCTCATGTGATCTGAACTCGAACTAAGGGTTTCCCGGATCTTAGCTACCTTTTCTACACTAAGAACTTACTTGGAGAATCTCTTTCAGCTCTTTTAAACAAGTTCTCATCTGTTTCCAATCCTTTTCTCTGAATTATTCACATTTCCATGTAGTTTCCTATATTCTGCCTTCTTGTCCAAGTATAAGCTTTGCCCACATGTACAAACAACTTCCTACACACTGTTATGAACAGAAGCAGCTTGGGAACATTGTCACTCAACTATGTTATAGAGTGTTGTACTACATTACATTGAAGTGAAAGGCTTTCCAAAGCTGCCGAACGTGTTTCTTTCTCTATTTCAATGGAATTCTGCCTTGTATGACACACATTTACCACTCTAAGCTCCTTTAAGTTAACAATATAGGATTCATACAGTGTTTCATGTGATCTGAACTAGAACTGAGGATTTCCCGGATCTTAGCTACCTTTTCTACACTAAGAACTGACTTGGCAAATCTCTTTCAGCTCTTTTAAACGAGGTCTCATCTGTTTCCAGTCATTTTCTCTGAATTATTCATGTTTTCATATAGTTTCCTACAGCTAAGATCCGGGAAATCCTTAATTCTAGTTAAGATCACATGAAACACTGTATGAATCCTATATTCTTCACTTAAATGAGACTAGAGTGGTAAATGTGTGTCATACAAGGCATTATACCATTGAAATAGAGAAAGAAACACGTTCGGCGGCATTGGAAAACCTTACACTTCACTGAAATGTAGTACTACACTCTATAACACAGTTGAGAGACAATGTTCCTGAGCTGCCTCAGTTCATAACAGTGTGTAGGAAGTTGTTTGATAAAGTGGGCAAAGCTTATCCTTGGACCAGAAGGCAGAATATAGGAAACTACATGAAAACATGAATAATTCAGAAAAAATGACTGTAAAGAGATGAGAACTTGTTTAGATCAGCTGAAAGAGATTCTCCAAGTCAGTTCTTAGTGTAGAAAAGGTGGTTAAGATCCGGGAAATCCTTAATTCGACTTAAGATCACATGAAACAGTGTATGAATCCTATATTTTTTACTTAAAAGAGACTAGAGTGGTAAATGTGTGTTATACAAGGCAGAATACCATTGAAATAAAGAAAGAATCATGATCGGCATCTTTGGAAAGCCTTACACTTCACTGAAATGTAGTACTACACTCTAAAGCACAGTTGAGGGACAATGTTCCCGAGCTGCCTCAGTTCATAACAGTGTGTAGGAAGTTGTTTGATAAAGTGGGCAAAGCTTATACTTGGACCAGAAGGCAGAATATAGGAAACTACATGAAAACATGGATAATTCAGAGAAAATGAATGTAAACAGATGAGAACTTGTTTAGAACAGCTCAAAGAGATTCTCCAAGTCAGTTCTTAGTGTAGAAAAGGTAGCTAAGATCCGGGTAATCTTTAATTCGAGTTAAGATCACATGAAACACTGTATGAATCCTATATTCTTTACTTAAAGGAGACTAGAGTGGTAAATATGTGTTATACAAGGCAGAATACCATTGAAATAGAGAAAGAAACACGTTCGGCAGCTTTGGAAAGCCTTCCACTTCACTGAAATGTAGTACTACCCTCTATAACACAGTTGAGAGACAATGTTCCCGAGCTGCCTCAGTTCCTAACAGTGTGTAGGAAGTTGTTTGATAGAGTCGGCAAAGCTTAAACTTGGACAAGAAGGCAGAATATAGGAAACTACATGAAAACATGGATAATTCAGAGAAAATGACTGTAAACAGATGAGAACTTGTTTAGAACAGCTGAAAGAGATTCTCCAAGTCAGTTCTTAGTGTAGAAAAGGTAGCTAAGAAGCGGGAAATCCTTAATTCAAGTTAAGATGACATGAAACACTGTATAAATCCTATATTCTTTACTTGAAGGAGACTAGAGTGGTAAATGTGGGCTATACAAGGCAGAATACCATTGATATAGAGAAAGAAATACGATCGGCAGCTTTGGAAAGCCTTACAATTCACTGAAATGTAGTACCACACTCTATAACACAGTTGAGAGACAATATTCCCTAGCTCCCTCAGTTCATAACAGTGTGTAGGAAGTTGTTTGATAAAGTGGGCAAAACTTATACTTGGGCCAGAAGGCAGAATATAGGAAACTAGGAAAGCCTTACACTTCACTGAAATGTAGTACTACACTCTATAACCCATTTTAAAGACAATGTTCCCGAGCTGCCTCAGTTCATAACAGTGTGTAGGAAGTTGTTTGATAAAGCGGGCAAAGCTTATACATTTACCATAAGGCAGAATATAGGAAACTACATGAAAACATGGATAATTCAGAGAAAATGACTGTAAACAGATGAGAACTTGTTTGAACAGCTCAAAGATGTTCTCCAAGTCAGTTCTTAGTGTAGACAAGGTAGCTAAGATAAGGGAAACCCTTAATTCCAGTTAAGATCACATGAAACACTGTGTGAATCCTATATTCTTTACGTAAAGGAGACTAGAGTGGTAAATGTGTGTTATACAAGGCAGAATACCATTGAAATAGAGAAAGAAACACGTTCGGCAGCTTTGGAAAGCCTTACACTTCACTGACATGTAGTACTACACTCTATAACACAGTTGAGAGACAATGTTCTCAAGCTGCCTCAGTTCATAACATTGTGTAGGAAGTTGTTTGATAAAGTGGGCAAAGCTTATACTTGGACCAGAAGGCAGAATATAGGAAACTACATGAAAACATGAATAATTCAGTGAAAATAACTGTAAACAGATGAGAACTTGTTTAGAACAGCTGAAAGAGATTCTCCAAGTCAGTTCTTAGTGTAGAAAAGGTAGCTAAATCCGGAAAATCCTTAATTCCAGTTAAGATCACATGAAACACAGTATGAATCCTATATTCTTTACTTAAAGGAGACTAGAGTGGTAAATGTGTGTTATACAAGGCAGAATACCATTGAAATAGAGAAAGAAACACGTTTGGCAGCTTTGGAAAGTCTTACACTTCACTGAAATGTAGTACCACACTCTATAACACAGTTGAGAGACAATGTTCCCTAGCTCCCTCAGTTCATAACAGTGTGTAGGAAGTTGTTTGATAAAGTGGGCAAAACTTATACTTGGGCGAGAAGGCAGAATATAGGAAACTAGGAAAGCCTTACACTTCACTGAAATGTAGTACTACACTCTATAACCCATTTTAGAGACAATGTTCCCGAGCTGCCTCAGTTCATAACAGTGTGTAGGAAGTTGTTTGATAAAGTGGGCAAAGCTTATACTTGGGCCAGAAGGCAGAATATAGGAAACTACATGAAAACATGAATAATTCAGTGAAAATGACCGTAAACAGATGAGAACTTCTTTAGAACAGCGGAAAGAGAATCTCCAAGTCAGTTCTTAGTTTAGAAAAGGTAGCTAAGATACGGGAAATCCTTAATTCCAGTTAAGATCACATGAAACACTGTATGAATCCTATATTCTTTACTTAAAGGAGGCTAGAGTGGTAAATGTGTGTTATACAAGGCAGAATACCATTGAAATAGATAAAGAAACACGTTCGGCAGCTTTGGAAAGCCTTACACGTCACAGAAATGTAGTACTACACTCTATAACGCAGTTGAGAGACAATATTCCCGAGCTGCCTCAGTTCATAACAGTGTGTTGGAAGTTGTTTGATAACGTTAGCAAAGCTTATACTTGGACCAGAAGGCAGAATATAGGAAACTACATGAAAAGATGATTAATTCAGTGAAAATGACTGTAAACAGATGAGAACTTGTTCAGAACAGCTGAAAGAGAATCTCCAAGTCAGTTCTTAGTGTAGACAAGGTAGCTAAGATAAGGGAAACCCTTAATTCCAGTTAAGATCACATGAAACACTGTGTGAATCCTATATTCTTTACGTAAAGGAGACTAGAGTGGTAAATGTGTGTTATACAAGGCAGAATACCATTGAAATAGAGAAAGAAACACGTTCGGCAGCTTTGGAAAGCCTTACACTTCACTGACATGTAGTACTACACTCTATAACACAGTTGAGAGACAATGTTCTCAAGCTGCCTCAGTTCATAACATTGTGTAGGAAGTTGTTTGATAAAGTGGGCAAAGCTTATACTTGGACCAGAAGGCAGAATATAGGAAACTACATGAAAACATGAATAATTCAGTGAAAATAACTGTAAACAGATGAGAACTTGTTTAGAACAGCTGAAAGAGATTCTCCAAGTCAGTTCTTAGTGTAGAAAAGGTAGCTAAATCCGGAAAATCCTTAATTCCAGTTAAGATCACATGAAACACAGTATGAATCCTATATTCTTTACTTAAAGGAGACTAGAGTGGTAAATGTGTGTTATATAAGGCAGAATACCATTGAAATAGAGAAAGAAACACGTTCGGCAGTTTTGGAAAGCCTTACACTTCACTGAAATGTAGTACTACACTCTATAACACAGTTGAGAGACAATGGTCTCAAGCTGCCTCAGTTCATAACATTGTGTAGGAAGTTGTTTGATAAAGTGGGCAAAGCTTATACTTGGACCAGAAGGCAGAATATAGGAAACTACATGAAAACATGAATAATTCAGTGAAAATACTGTAAACATATGAGAACTTGTTTAGAACAGCTGAAACAGATTCTCGAAGTCAGTTCTTAGTGTAGAAAAGGTAGCTAAATCCGGAAAATCCTTAATTCCAGTTAAGATCACATGAAACACTGTATGAATCCTATATTCTTTACTTTAAGGAGACTAGAGTGGTAAATGTGTGTTATATAAGGCAGAATACCATTGAAATGGAGAAAGAAACACGTTCGGCAGCTTTGGAAAGCCTTACACTTCACTGAAATGTAGTACCACACTCTATAACGCAGTTGAGAGACAATGTTCCCTAGCTCCCTCAGTTCATAACAGTGTGTAGGAAGTTGTTTGATAAAGTGGGCAAAGCTTATACTTGGGCCAGAAGGCAGAATATAGGAAACTACATGAAAACATGAATAATTCAGTGAAAATGACTGTAAACAGATGAGAACTTGTTTAGAAAAGCTGAAAGAGAATCTCCAAGTCAGTTCTTAGTGTAGAAAAGGTAGCTAAGATAAGGGAAACCCTTAATTCCAGTTAAGATCACATGAAACACTGTGTGAATCCTATATTCTTTACTTAAAGGAGACTAGAGTGGTAAATGTGTGTTATACAAGGCAGAATACCATTGAAATAGAGAAAGAAACACGTTCGGCAGCTTTGGAAAGCCTTACACTTCACTGAAATGTAGTACTACACTCTATAACACAGTTGAGAGACAATGGTCTCAAGCTGCCTCAGTTCATAACATTGTGTAGGAAGTTGTTTGATAAAGTGGGCAAAGCTTATACTTGGACCAGAAGGCAGAATATAGGAAACTACATGAAAACATGAATAATTCAGTGAAAATAACTGTAAACATATGAGAACTTGTTTAGAACAGCTGAAACAGATTCTCCAAGTCAGTTCTTAGTGTAGAAAAGGTAGCTAAATCCGGAAAATCCTTAATTCCAGTTAAGATCACATGAAACACAGTATGAATCCTATATTCTTTACTTAAAGGAGACTAGAGTGGTAAATGTGTGTTATATAAGGCAGAATACCATTGAAATAGAGAAAGAAACACGTTCGGCAGCTTTGGAAAGCCTTACACTTCACTGAAATGTAGTACTACACTCTATAACACAGTTGAGAGACAATGGTCTCAAGCTGCCTCAGTTCATAACATTGTGTAGGAAGTTGTTTGATAAAGTGGGCAAAGCTTATACTTGGACCAGAAGGCAGAATATAGGAAACTACATGAAAACATGAATAATTCAGTGAAAATACTGTAAACATATGAGAACTTGTTTAGAACAGCTGAAACAGATTCTCCAAGTCAGTTCTTAGTGTAGAAAAGGTAGCTAAATCCGGAAAATCCTTAATTCCAGTTAAGATCACATGAAACACTGTATGAATCCTATATTCTTTACTTTAAGGAGACTAGAGTGGTAAATGTGTGTTATATAAGGCAGAATACCATTGAAATGGAGAAAGAAACACGTTCGGCAGCTTTGGAAAGCCTTACACTTCACTGAAATGTAGTACCACACTCTATAACGCAGTTGAGAGACAATGTTCCCTAGCTCCCTCAGTTCATAACAGTGTGTAGGAAGTTGTTTGATAAAGTGGGCAAAGCTTATACTTGGGCCAGAAGGCAGAATATAGGAAACTACATGAAAACATGAATAATTCAGTGAAAATGACTGTAAACAGATGAGAACTTCTTTAGAACAGCTGAAAGAGAATCTCCAAGTCAGTTCTTAGTGTAGAAAGGGTAGCTAAGATCCGGGAAATCCTTAATTCCAGTAAAGATCACATGAAACACTGTATGAATCCTATATTCTTTACTGAAAGGAGACTAGAGTGGTAAATGTGTGTTATACAAGGCAGAATACTATTGAAATAGAGAAAAAAACACGTTTGGCAGCTTTGGAAGGCCTTACACTTCACTGAAATGTAGTACTACACTCTATAACACAGTTAAGAGACAATGTTCCCTAGCTCCCTCAGTTCATAACAGTGTGTAGGAAGTTGTTTGATAAAGTGGGGAAAGCTTATACTTGGACCAGAAGGCAGAATATAGGAAACTACATGAAAACATGAATAATTCAGTGAAAATGACTGTAAACAGATGAGAACTTGTTTAGAACAGCTGAAAGAGAATCTCCAAGTCAGTTCTTAGTGTAGAAAAGGTAGCTAAATCCGGAAAATCCGTAATTCCAGTTAAGATCACATGAAACACTGTATGAATCCTATATTCTTTACTTAAAGGAGACTACAGTGGTAAATGTGTGTTATACAAGGCAGAATACCATTAAAATGGAGAAAGAAACACGTTCGGCAGCTTTGCAAAGCCTTACACTTCACTGAAATGTAGTACTACACTCTATAACAAAGTTGAGAGACAATGTTCAATAGCTGCCTCATTACTTAACAGTGTGTAGGAAGTTGTTTGATAAAGTGGGCAAAGCTTATACTAGGGCCAGAAGGCAGAATATAGGAAACTAGGAAAGCCTTACACTTCACTGACATGTAGTACTACACTCTATAACACAGTTGAGAGACAATGTTCCCGAGCTTCCTCAGTTCATAACAGTGTGTAGGAAGTTGTTTGATAAAGTTGGCAAAGCTTATACTTGGGCCAGAAGGCAGAATATAGGAAACTACATGAAAACATGAATAATTCAGTGAAAATGACTGTAAACAGATGAGAACTTGTTTAGAACAGCTGAAAGAGATTCTCCAAGTCAGTTCTTAGTGTAGAAAAGGTAGCTAAGATTCGGGAAATCCTTAATTCGAGTTAAGATTACATGAAACACTGTATGAATCCTATATTCTTTACTTAAAGGAAACTAGAGTGGTAAATGTGTGTTATACAAGGCAGAATACCATTGAAATAGAGAAAAAAACACATTCGGCAGCTTTGGAAAGCCTTACACTTCACTGACATGTAGTACTACACTCTATCACACAGTTGAGAGACAATGTTCCCTAGCTCCCTCAGTTCATAACAGTGTGTAGGAAGTTGTCTGATAAAGTGGGCAAAGCTTATACTTGGGCCAGAATGCCGAATATAGGAAACTACATGAAAACATGAATAATTCAGTGAAAATGACTGTAAACAGATGAGAACTTGTTTAGAACAGCTGAAAGAGAATCTCCAAGTCAGTTCTTAGTGTAGAAAAGGTAGCTAAGATAAGGAAAATCCTTAATTCCAGTTAAGATCACATGAAACACTGTATGAATCCTATATTCCTTACTTAAAGGAGACTCGAGTGGTAAATGTGTGTTATACAAGGCAGAATACCATTGAAATAGAGAAAGAAACACGTTCGGCAGCTTTGGAAAGCCTTACACTTCACTGAAATGTAGTACTACACTCTATAACACAGTTAAGAGACAATGTTCCCGAGCTGCCTCAGTTCATAACAGTGTGTAGGAAGTTGTTTGATAAAGTGGGCAAAGCTTATACTTGGGCCAGAAGGCAGAATATAGGAAACTACATGAAAACATGAATAATTCAGTGAAAATGACTGTAAACAGATGAGAACTTGTTTTAGAACAGCTGAAAGAGATCCTCCAAGTCAGTTCTTAGTGTAGAAAAGGTAGCTAAATCCGGAAAATCCTTAATTCCAGTTAAGATCACATGAAACACTGTATGAATCCTATATTCTTTACTTAAAGGAGACTACAGTGGTAAATGTGTGTTATACAAGGCAGAATACCATTAAAATAGAGAAAGAAACACGTTCGGCAGCTTTGGAAAGCCTTACACTTCACAGAAATGTAGTACTACACTCTATAACAAAGTTGAGAGAAAATGTTCAATAGCTGCCTCATTACTTAACAGTGTGTAGGAAGTTGTTTGATAAAGTGGGCACAGCTTATACTAGGGCCAGAAGGCAGAATATAGGAAACTAGGAAAGCCTTACACTTCACTGAAATGTAGTACTACACTCTATAACACATTTTAGAGACAATGTTCCCGAGCTGCCTCAGTTCATAACAGTGTGTAGGAAGTAGTTTGATAAAGTGGGCAAAGCTTATACTTGGGCCAGAAGGCAGAATATAGGAAACTACATGAAAACATGAATAATTCAGTGAAAATGACTGTAAACAGATGAGAACTTCTTTAGAACAGCTGAAAGAGAATCTCCAAGTCAGTTCTTAGTGTAGAAAGGGTAGCTAAGATCCGGGAAATCCTTAATTCCAGTAAAGATCACATGAAACACTGTATGAATCCTATATTCTTTACTTAAAGGAGACTAGAGTGGTAAATGTGTGTTATACAAGGCAGAATACTATTGAAATAGAGAAAAAAACACGTTTGGCAGCTTTGGAAGGCCTTACACTTCACTGAAATGTAGTACTACACTCTATAACACAGTTAAGAGACAATGTTCCCTAGCTCCCTCAGTTCATAACAGTGTGTAGGAAGTTGTTTGATAAAGTGGGGAAAGCTTATACTTGGACCAGAAGGCAGAATATAGGAAACTACATGAAAACATGAATAATTCAGTGAAAATGACTGTAAACAGATGAGAACTTGTTTAGAACAGCTGAAAGAGAATCTCCAAGTCAGTTCTTAGTGTAGAAAAGGTAGCTAAATCCGGAAAATCCGTAATTCCAGTTAAGATCACATGAAACACTGTATGAATCCTATATTCTTTACTTAAAGGAGACTACAGTGGTAAATTTGTGTTATACAAGGCAGAATACCATTAAAATGGAGAAAGAAACACGTTCGGCAGCTTTGCAAAGCCTTACACTTCACTGAAATGTAGTACTACACTCTATAACAAAGTTGAGAGACAATGTTCAATAGCTGCCTCATTACTTAACAGTGTGTAGGAAGTTGTTTGATAAAGTGGGCAAAGCTTATACTAGGGCCAGGAGGCAGAATATAGGAAACTAGGAAAGCCTTACACTTCACTGAAATGTAGTACTACACTCTATAACACATTTTAGAGACAATGTTCCCGAGCTGCCTCAGTTCATAACAGTGTGTAGGAAGTTGTTTGATAATGTGGGCAAAGCTTATACTTGGGCCAGAAGGCAGAATATAGGAAACTACATGAAAACATGAATAATTCAGTGAAAATGACTGTAAACAGATGAGAACTTCTTTAGAACAGCTGAAAGAGAATCTCCAAGTCAGTTCTTAGTGTAGAAAGGGTAGCTAAGATCTGGGAAATCCTTAATTCCAGTAAAGATCACATGAAACACTGTTTGAATCCTATATTCTTTACTTAAAGGAGACTAGAGTGGTAAATGTGTGTTATACAAGGCAGAATACTATTGAAATAGAGAAAGAAACACGTTTGGCAGCTTTGGAATGCCTTACACTTCACTGAAATGTAGTACTACACTCTATAACACAGTTGAGAGACAATGTTCTCAAGCTGCCTCAGTTCATAACATTGTGTAGGAAGTTGTTTGATAAAGTGGGCAAATCTTATACTTGGACCAGAAGGCAGAATATAGGAAACTACATGAAAACATGAATAATTCAGTGAAAATAACTGTAAACAGATGAGAACTTGTTTAGAACAGCTGAAAGAGATTCTCCAAGTCAGTTCTTAGTGTAGAAAAGGTAGCTAAATCCGGAAAATCCTTAATTCCAGTTAAGATCACATGAAACACTGTATGAATCCTATATTCTTTACTTAAAGGAGACTAGAGTGGTAAATGTGTGTTATATAAGGCAGAATACCATTGAAATGGAGAAAGAAACACGTTCGGCAGCTTTGGAAAGCCTTACACTTCACTGAAATGTAGTACCACACTCTATAACGCAGTTGAGAGACAATGTTCCCTAGCTCCCTCAGTTCATAACAGTGTGTAGGAAGTTGTTTGATAAAGTGGGCAAAGCTTATACTTGGGCCAGAAGGCAGAATATAGGAAACTACATGAAAACATGAATAATTCAGTGAAAATGACTATAAACTGATGAGAACTTGTTTAGAACAGCTGAAAGAGAATCTCCAAGTCAGTTCTTAGTGTAGAAAAGGTAGCTAAGATAAGGGAAATCCTTAATTCCAGTTAAGATCACATGAAACACTGTATGAATCCTATATTCTTTACTTAAAGGAGACTCGAGTGGTAAATGTGTGTTATACAAGGCAGAATACCATTGAAATAGAGAAAGAAACACGTTGAGCAGCTTTGGAAAGCCTTACACTTCACTGAAATGTAGTACTACACTCTATAACAAAGTTGAGAGACAATGTTCAATAGCTGCCTCAGTACTTAACAGTGTGTAGGAAGTTGTTTGATAAAGTGGGCAAAGCTTATACTTGGACCGGAAGGCAGAATATAGGAAACTACATGAAATCATGTATAATTCAGTGAAAATGACTGTAAACAGATGAGAACTTCTTTTAGAACAGCTGAAAGAGATCCTCCAAGTCAGTTCTTAGTGTAGAAAAGGTAGCTAAATCCGGAAAATCCTTAATTCCAGTTAAGATCACATGAAACGCTGTATGAATCCTATATTCTTTCCTTAAAAAAGACTAGAGTGGTAAATGTGTGTTATACAAGGCAGAATACCATTGAAATAGAGAAAGAAACACGTTCGGCAGCTTTGGAAAGCCTTACACTTCACTGAAATGTAGTACTACACTCTATAACACAGTTGAAAAATAATGTTCCCTAGCTCCCTCAGTTCATAACAGTGTGTAGGAAGTTGTTTGATAAAGTGGGCAAAGCTTATACTAGGGCCAGAAGGCAGAATATAGGAAACTAGGAAAGCCTTACACTTCACTGAAATGTAGTACTACACTCTATAACACATTTTAGAGACAATGTTCCCGAGCTGCCTCAGTTCATAACAGTGTGTAGAAAGTTGTTTGATAAAGTGGGCAAAGCTTATACTTGGGCCAGAAGGCAGAATATAGGAAACTACATGAAAACATGAATAATTCAGTGAAAATGACTGTAAACAGATGAGAACTTCTTTAGAACAGCTGAAAGAGATTCTCCAAGTCAGTTCTTAGTGTAGAAAAGGTAGCTAATATAAGGGAAATCCTTAATTCCAGTTATGATCACATGAAACACTGTATGAATCCTATATTCTTTACTTAAAGGAGACTCGAGTGGTAAATGTGTGTTATACAAGCAGAATACCATTGAAATAGAGAAAGAAACACGTTTGGTAGCTTTGGAAAGCCTTACACTTCACTGAAATGTAGTACTACACTCTATAACAAAGTTGAGAGACAATGTTCAATAGCTGCCTCAGTACTTAACAGTGTGTAGGAAGTTGTTTGATAAAGTGGGCAAAGCTTATACTTGGACCGGAAGGCAGAATATAGGAAACTACATGAAATAATGAATAATTCAGTGAAAATGACTGTAAAAAGATGAGAACTTCTATTAGAACAGCTGAATGAGAACCTCCAAGTCATCTCTTAGTGTAGAAAATGTAGCCAAATCCGGAAAATCCTTAATTCCAGTTAAGATCACATGAAACGCTGTATGAATCCTATATTCCTTACTTAAAGGAGACTCGAGTGGTAAATGTGTGTTATACAAGGCAGAATACCATTGAAATAGAGAAAGAAACACGTTCGGCAGCTTTGCAAAGCCATACACTTCACTGAAATGTAGTACTACACTCTATAACACAGTTGAGAGACAATGTTCAATAGCTGCCTCATTACTTAACAGTGTGTAGGAAGTTGTTTGATAAAGTGGGCAAAGCTTATACTAGGGCCAGAAGGCAGAATATAGGAAACTAGGAAAGCCTTACACTTCACTGACATGTAGTACTACACTCTATAACACAGTTGAGAGACAATGTTCCCGAGCTGCCTCAGTTCATAACAGTGTGTAGGAAGTTGTTTGATAAAGTGGGCAAAGCTTATACTTGGGCCAGAAGGCAGAATATAGGAAACTACATGAAAACATGAATAATTCAGTGAAAATGACTGTAAACAGATGACAACTTGTTTAGAACTGCTGAAAGAGATTCTCCAAGTCAGTTCTTAGTGTAGAAAAGGTAGCTAAGATAAGGGAAATCCTTAATTCCAGTTAAGATCACATGAAACACTGTGTGAATCCTATATTCTTTACTTAAAGGAGACTAGAGTGGTAAATGTGTGTTATACAAGGCAGAATACTATTGAAATAGAGAAAGAAACACGTTTGGCAGCTTTGGAAGGCCTTACACTTCACTGAAATGTAGTACTACACTCTATAACACAGTTAAGAGACAATGTTCCCTAGCTCCCTCAGTTCATAACAGTGTGTAGGAAGTTGTTTGATAAAGTGGGGAAAGCTTATACTTGGACCAGAAGGCAGAATATAGGAAACTACATGAAAACATGATTAATTCAGTGAAAATGACTGTAAACAGTTGAGAACTTGTTTAGAACAGCTGAAAGAGATTCTCCAAGTCAGTTCTTAGTGTAGAAAAGGTAGCTAAGATTCGGGAAATCCTTAATTCGAGTTAAGATTACATGAAACACTGTATGAATCCTATATTCTTTACTTAAAGGAAACTAGAGTGGTAAATGTGTGTTATACAAGGCAGAATACCATTGAAATAGAGAAAAAAACACATTCGGCAGCTTTGGAAAGCCTTACACTTCACTGACATGTAGTAATACACTCTATCACACAGTTGAGAGACAATGTTCCCTAGCTCCCTCAGTTCATAACAGTGTGTAGGAAGTTGTCTGATAAAGTGGGCAAAGCTTATACTTGGGCCAGAAGGCCGAATATAGGAAACTACATGAAAACATGAATAATTCAGTGAAAATGACTGTAAACAGATGAGAACTTGTTTAGAACAGCTGAAAGAGAATCTCCAAGTCAGTTCTTAGTGTAGAAAAGGTAGCTAAGATAAGGAAAATCCTTAATTACAGTGAAGATCACATGAAACACTGTGTGAATCCTATATTCCTTACTTAAAGGAGACTCGAGTGGTAAATGTGTGTTATACAAGGCAGAATACCATTGAAATAGAGAAAGAAACACGTTCGGCAGCTTTGGAAAGCCTTACACTTCACTGAAATGTAGTACTACACTCTATAACACAGTTAAGAGACAATGTTCCCGAGCTGCCTCAGTTCATAACAGTGTGTAGGAAGTTGTTTGATAAAGTGGGCAAAGCTTATACTTGGGCCAGAAGGCAGAATATAGGAAACTACATGAAAACATGAATAATTCAGTGAAAATGACTGTAAACAGATGAGAACTTGTTTTAGAACAGCTGAAAGAGATCCTCCAAGTCAGTTCTTAGTGTAGAAAAGGTAGCTAAATCCGGAAAATCCTTAATTCCAGTTAAGATCACATGAAACACTGTATGAATCCTATATTCTTTACTTAAAGGAGACTACAGTGGTAAATGTGTGTTATACAAGGCAGAATACCATTAAAATAGAGAAAGAAACACGTTTGGCAGCTTTGGAAAGCCTTACACTTCACAGAAATGTAGTACTACACTCTATAACAAAGTTGAGAGAAAATGTTCAATAGCTGCCTCATTACTTAACAGTGTGTAGGAAGTTGTTTGATAAAGTGGGCAAAGCTTATACTAGGGCCAGAAGGCAGAATATAGGAAACTAGGAAAGCCTTACACTTCACTGAAATGTAGTACTACACTCTATAACACATTTTAGAGACAATGTTCCCGAGCTGCCTCAGTTCATAACAGTGTGTAGGAAGTTGTTTGATAAAGTGGGCAAAGCTTATACTTGGGCCAGAAGGCAGAATATAGGAAACTACATGAAAACATGAATAATTCAGTGAAAATGACTGTAAACAGATGAGAACTTCTTTAGAACAGCTGAAAGAGAATCTCCAAGTCAGTTCTTAGTGTAGAAAGGGTAGCTAAGATCCGGGAAATCCTTAATTCCAGTAAAGATCACATGAAACACTGTATGAATCCTATATTCTTTACTTAAAGGAGACTAGAGTGGTAAATGTGTGTTATACAAGGCAGAATACTATTGAAATAGAGAAAAAAACACGTTTGGCAGCTTTGGAAGGCCTTACACTTCACTGAAATGTAGTACTACACTCTATAACACAGTTAAGAGACAATGTTCCCTAGCTCCCTCAGTTCATAACAGTGTGTAGGAAGTTGTTTGATAAAGTGGGGAAAGCTTATACTTGGACCAGAAGGCAGAATATAGGAAACTACATGAAAACATGAATAATTCAGTGAAAATGACTGTAAACAGATGAGAACTTGTTTAGAACAGCTGAAAGAGAATCTCCAAGTCAGTTCTTAGTGTAGAAAAGGTAGCTAAATCCGGAAAATCCGTAATTCCAGTTAAGATCACATGAAACACTGTATGAATCCTATATTCTTTACTTAAAGGAGACTACAGTGGTAAATGTGTGTTATACAAGGCAGAATACCATTAAAATGGAGAAAGAAACACGTTCGGCAGCTTTGCAAAGCCTTACACTTCACTGAAATGTAGTACTACACTCTATAACAAAGTTGAGAGACAATGTTCAATAGCTGCCTCATTACTTAACAGTGTGTAGGAAGTTGTTTGATAAAGTGGGCAAAGCTTATACTAGGGCCAGAAGGCAGAATATAGGAAACTAGGAAAGCCTTACACTTCACTGACATGTAGTACTACACTCTATAACACAGTTGAGAGACAATGTTCCCGAGCTGCCTCAGTTCATAACAGTGTGTAGGAAGTTGTTTGATAAAGTTGGCAAAGCTTATACTTGGGCCAGAAGGCAGAATATAGGAAACTACATGAAAACATGAATAATTCAGTGAAAATGACTGTAAACAGATGAGAACTTGTTTAGAACAGCTGAAAGAGATTCTCCAAGTCAGTTCTTAGTGTAGAAAAGGTAGCTAAGATTCGGGAAATCCTTAATTCGAGTTAAGATTACATGAAACACTGTATGAATCCTATATTCTTTACTTAAAGGAAACTAGAGTGGTAAATGTGTGTTATACAAGGCAGAATACCATTGAAATAGAGAAAAAAACACATTCGGCAGCTTTGGAAAGCCTTACACTTCACTGACATGTAGTACTACACTCTATCACACAGTTGAGAGACAATGTTCCCTAGCTCCCTCAGTTCATAACAGTGTGTAGGAAGTTGTCTGATAAAGTGGGCAAAGCTTATACTTGGGCCAGAATGCCGAATATAGGAAACTACATGAAAACATGAATAATTCAGTGAAAATGACTGTAAACAGATGAGAACTTGTTTAGAACAGCTGAAAGAGAATCTCCAAGTCAGTTCTTAGTGTAGAAAAGGTAGCTAAGATAAGGAAAATCCTTAATTCCAGTTAAGATCACATGAAACACTGTATGAATCCTATATTCCTTACTTAAAGGAGACTCGAGTGGTAAATGTGTGTTATACAAGGCAGAATACCATTGAAATAGAGAAAGAAACATGTTCGGCAGCTTTGGAAAGCCTTACACTTCACTGAAATGTAGTACTACACTCTATAACACAGTTAAGAGACAATGTTCCCGAGCTGCCTCAGTTAATAACAGTGTGTAGGAAGTTGTTTGATAAAGTGGGCAAAGCTTATACTTGGGCCAGAAGGCAGAATATAGGAAACTACATGAAAACATGAATAATTCAGTGAAAATGACTGTAAACAGATGAGAACTTGTTTTAGAACAGCTGAAAGAGATCCTCCAAGTCAGTTCTTAGTGTAGAAAAGGTAGCTAAATCCGGAAAATCCTTAATTCCAGTTAAGATCACATGAAACACTGTATGAATCCTATATTCTTTACTTAAAGGAGACTACAGTGGTAAATGTGTGTTATACAAGGCAGAATACCATTAAAATAGAGAAAGAAACACGTTCGGCAGCTTTGGAAAGCCTTACACTTCACTGAAATGTAGTACTACACTCTATAACAAAGTTGAGAGAAAATGTTCAATAGCTGCCTCATTACTTAACAGTGTGTAGGAAGTTGTTTGATAAAGTGGGCAAAGCTTATACTAGGGCCAGAAGGCAGAATATAGGAAACTAGGAAAGCCTTACACTTCACTGAAATGTAGTACTACACTCTATAACACATTTTAGAGACAATGTTCCCGAGCTGCCTCAGTTCATAACAGTGTGTAGGAAGTTGTTTGATAAAGTGGGCAAAGCTTATACTTGGGCCAGAAGGCAGAATATAGGAAACTACATGAAAACATGAATAATTCAGTGAAAATGACTGTAAACAGATGAGAACTTCTTTAGAACAGCTGAAAGAGAATCTCCAAGTCAGTTCTTAGTGTAGAAAGGGTAGCTAAGATCCGGGAAATCCTTAATTCCAGTAAAGATCACATGAAACACTGTATGAATCCTATATTCTTTACTTAAAGGAGACTAGAGTGGTAAATGTGTGTTATACAAGGCAGAATACTATTGAAATAGAGAAAAAAACACGTTTGGCAGCTTTGGAAGGCCTTACACTTCACTGAAATGTAGTACTACACTCTATAACACAGTTAAGAGACAATGTTCCCTAGCTCCCTCAGTTCATAACAGTGTGTAGGAAGTTGTTTGATAAAGTGGGGAAAGCTTATACTTGGACCAGAAGGCAGAATATAGGAAACTACATGAAAACATGAATAATTCAGTGAAAATGACTGTAAACAGATGAGAACTTGTTTAGAACAGCTGAAAGAGAATCTCCAAGTCAGTTCTTAGTGTAGAAAAGGTAGCTAAATCCGGAAAATCCGTAATTCCAGTTAAGATCACATGAAACACTGTATGAATCCTATATTCTTTACTTAAAGGAGACTACAGTGGTAAATGTGTGTTATACAAGGCAGAATACCATTAAAATGGAGAAAGAAACACGTTCGGCAGCTTTGCAAAGCCTTACACTTCACTGAAATGTAGTACTACACTCTATAACAAAGTTGAGAGACAATGTTCAATAGCTGCCTCATTACTTAACAGTGTGTAGGAAGTTGTTTGATAAAGTGGGCAAAGCTTATACTAGGGCCAGAAGGCAGAATATAGGAAACTAGGAAAGCCTTACACTTCACTGACATGTAGTACTACACTCTATAACACAGTTGAGAGACAATGTTCCCGAGCTGCCTCAGTTCATAACAGTGTGTAGGAAGTTGTTTGATAAAGTTGGCAAAGCTTATACTTGGGCCAGAAGGCAGAATATAGGAAACTACATGAAAACATGAATAATTCAGTGAAAATGACTGTAAACAGATGAGAACTTGTTTAGAACAGCTGAAAGAGATTCTCCAAGTCAGTTCTTAGTGTAGAAAAGGTAGCTAAGATTCGGGAAATCCTTAATTCGAGTTAAGATTACATGAAACACTGTATGAATCCTATATTCTTTACTTAAAGGAAACTAGAGTGGTAAATGTGTGTTATACAAGGCAGAATACCATTGAAATAGAGAAAAAAACACATTCGGCAGCTTTGGAAAGCCTTACACTTCACTGACATGTAGTACTACACTCTATCACACAGTTGAGAGACAATGTTCCCTAGCTCCCTCAGTTCATAACAGTGTGTAGGAAGTTGTCTGATAAAGTGGGCAAAGCTTATACTTGGGCCAGAATGCCGAATATAGGAAACTACATGAAAACATGAATAATTCAGTGAAAATGACTGTAAACAGATGAGAACTTGTTTAGAACAGCTGAAAGAGAATCTCCAAGTCAGTTCTTAGTGTAGAAAAGGTAGCTAAGATAAGGAAAATCCTTAATTCCAGTTAAGATCACATGAAACACTGTATGAATCCTATATTCCTTACTTAAAGGAGACTCGAGTGGTAAATGTGTGTTATACAAGGCAGAATACCATTGAAATAGAGAAAGAAACATGTTCGGCAGCTTTGGAAAGCCTTACACTTCACTGAAATGTAGTACTACACTCTATAACACAGTTAAGAGACAATGTTCCCGAGCTGCCTCAGTTAATAACAGTGTGTAGGAAGTTGTTTGATAAAGTGGGCAAAGCTTATACTTGGGCCAGAAGGCAGAATATAGGAAACTACATGAAAACATGAATAATTCAGTGAAAATGACTGTAAACAGATGAGAACTTGTTTTAGAACAGCTGAAAGAGATCCTCCAAGTCAGTTCTTAGTGTAGAAAAGGTAGCTAAATCCGGAAAATCCTTAATTCCAGTTAAGATCACATGAAACACTGTATGAATCCTATATTCTTTACTTAAAGGAGACTACAGTGGTAAATGTGTGTTATACAAGGCAGAATACCATTAAAATAGAGAAAGAAACACGTTCGGCAGCTTTGGAAAGCCTTACACTTCACTGAAATGTAGTACTACACTCTATAACAAAGTTGAGAGAAAATGTTCAATAGCTGCCTCATTACTTAACAGTGTGTAGGAAGTTGTTTGATAAAGTGGGCAAAGCTTATACTAGGGCCAGAAGGCAGAATATAGGAAACTAGGAAAGCCTTACACTTCACTGAAATGTAGTACTACACTCTATAACACATTTTAGAGACAATGTTCCCGAGCTGCCTCAGTTCATAACAGTGTGTAGGAAGTTGTTTGATAAAGTGGGCAAAGCTTATACTTGGGCCAGAAGGCAGAATATAGGAAACTACATGAAAACATGAATAATTCAGTGAAAATGACTGTAAACAGATGAGAACTTCTTTAGAACAGCTGAAAGAGAATCTCCAAGTCAGTTCTTAGTGTAGAAAGGGTAGCTAAGATCCGGGAAATCCTTAATTCCAGTAAAGATCACATGAAACACTGTATGAATCCTATATTCTTTACTTAAAGGAGACTAGAGTGGTAAATGTGTGTTATACAAGGCAGAATACTATTGAAATAGAGAAAAAAACACGTTTGGCAGCTTTGGAAGGCCTTACACTTCACTGAAATGTAGTACTACACTCTATAACACAGTTAAGAGACAATGTTCCCTAGCTCCCTCAGTTCATAACAGTGTGTAGGAAGTTGTTTGATAAAGTGGGGAAAGCTTATACTTGGACCAGAAGGCAGAATATAGGAAACTACATGAAAACATGAATAATTCAGTGAAAATGACTGTAAACAGATGAGAACTTGTTTAGAACAGCTGAAAGAGAATCTCCAAGTCAGTTCTTAGTGTAGAAAAGGTAGCTAAATCCGGAAAATCCGTAATTCCAGTTAAGATCACATGAAACACTGTATGAATCCTATATTCTTTACTTAAAGGAGACTACAGTGGTAAATGTGTGTTATACAAGGCAGAATACCATTAAAATGGAGAAAGAAACACGTTCGGCAGCTTTGCAAAGCCTTACACTTCACTGAAATGTAGTACTACACTCTATAACAAAGTTGAGAGACAATGTTCAATAGCTGCCTCATTACTTAACAGTGTGTAGGAAGTTGTTTGATAAAGTGGGCAAAGCTTATACTAGGGCCAGAAGGCAGAATATAGGAAACTAGGAAAGCCTTACACTTCACTGACATGTAGTACTACACTCTATAACACAGTTGAGAGACAATGTTCCCGAGCTGCCTCAGTTCATAACAGTGTGTAGGAAGTTGTTTGATAAAGTTGGCAAAGCTTATACTTGGGCCAGAAGGCAGAATATAGGAAACTACATGAAAACATGAATAATTCAGTGAAAATGACTGTAAACAGATGAGAACTTGTTTTAGAACAGCTGAAAGAGATCCTCCAAGTCAGTTCTTAGTGTAGAAAAGGTAGCTAAATCCGGAAAATCCTTAATTCCAGTTAAGATCACATGAAACACTGTATGAATCCTATATTCTTTACTTAAAGGAGACTACAGTGGTAAATGTGTGTTATACAAGGCAGAATACCATTAAAATAGAGAAAGAAACACGTTCGGCAGCTTTGGAAAGCCTTACACTTCACAGAAATGTAGTACTACACTATATAACAAAGTTGAGAGAAAATGTTCAATAGCTGCCTCATTACTTAACAGTGTGTAGGAAGTTGTTTGATAAAGTGGGCAAAGCTTATACTAGGGCCAGAAGGCAGAATATAGGAAACTAGGAAAGCCTTACACTTCACTGACATGTAGTACTACACTCTATCACACAGTTGAGAGACAATGTTCCCTAGCTCCCTCAGTTCATAACAGTGTGTAGGAAGTTGTCTGATAAAGTGGGCAAAGCTTATACTTGGGCCAGAATGCCGAATATAGGAAACTACATGAAAACATGAATAATTCAGTGAAAATGACTGTAAACAGATGAGAACTTGTTTAGAACAGCTGAAAGAGAATCTCCAAGTCAGTTCTTAGTGTAGAAAAGGTAGCTAAGATAAGGAAAATCCTTAATTCCAGTTAAGATCACATGAAACACTGTATGAATCCTATATTCCTTACTTAAAGGAGACTCGAGTGGTAAATGTGTGTTATACAAGGCAGAATACCATTGAAATAGAGAAAGAAACACGTTCGGCAGCTTTGGAAAGCCTTACACTTCACTGAAATGTAGTACTACACTCTATAACACAGTTGAGAGACAATGTTCAATAGCTGCCTCAGTACTTAACAGTGTATAGGAAGTTGTTTGATAAAGTGGGCAAAGCTTATACTTGGACCAGAAGGCAGAATATAGGAAACTACATGAAAACATGATTAATTCAGTGAAAATGACTGTAAACAGATGTGAACTTGTTTAGAACAGCTGAAAGAGATTCTCCAAGTCAGTTCTTAGTGTAGAAAAGGTAGCTAAGATTCGGGAAATCCTTAATTCGAGTTAAGATTACATGAAACACTGTATGAATCCTATATTCTTTACTTAAAGGAAACTATAGTGGTAAATGTGTGTTATACAAGGCAGAATACCATTGAAATAGAGAAAAAAACACATTCGGCAGCTTTGGAAAGCCTTACACTTCACTGACATGTAGTACTACACTCTATAACACAGTTGAGAGACAATGTTCCCGAGCTGCCTCAGTTCATAATAGTGTGTAGGAAGTTGTTTGATAAAGTGGGCAAAGCTTATACTTGGGCCAGAAGGCCGAATATAGGAAACTACATGAAAACATGAATAATTCAGTGAAAATGACTGTAAACAGATGAGAACTTGTTTAGAACAGCTGAAAGAGAATCTCCAAGTCAGTTCTTAGTGTAGAAAAGGTAGCTAAATCCGGAAAATCCTTAATTCCAGTTAAGATCACATGAAACACTGTATGAATCCTATATTCTTTACTTAAAGGAGACTCGAGTGGTAAATGTGTGTTATACAAGGCAGAATACCATTGAAATAGAGAAAGAAACACGTTCGGCAGCTTTGGAAAGCCTTAAACTTCACTGAAATGTAGTACTACACTCTATAACACAGTTGAGAGACAATGTTCCCGAGCTGCCTCAGTTCATAACAGTGTGTAGGAAGTTGTTTGATAAAGTGGGCAAAGCTTATACTTGGGCCAGAAGGCAGAATATAGAAAACTACATGAAAACATGAACAATTCAGTGAAAATGACTGTAAACAGATGAGAACTTGTTTTAGAACAGCTGAAAGAGATCCTCCAAGTCAGTTCTTAGTGTAGAAAAGGTAGCTAAATCCGGAAAATCCTTAATTCCAGTTAAGATCACATGAAACACTGTATGAATCCTATATTCTTTACTTAAAGGAGACTACAGTGGTAAATGTGTGTTATACAAGGCAGAATACCATTAAAATAGAGAAAGAAACACATTCAGCAGCTTTGCAAAGCCTTACACTTCACTGAAATGTAGTACTACACTCTATAACACAGTTGAGAGACAATGTTCAATAGCTGCCTCAGTACTTAACAGTGTGTAGGAAGTTGTTTGATAAAGTGGGCAAAGCTTATACTTGGACCAGAAGGCAGAATATAGGAAACTACATGAAAACATGAATAATTCAGTGAAAATGACTGTAAACAGATGAGAACTTGTTTAGAACAGCTGAAAGAGAATCTCCAAGTCAGTTCTTAGTGTAGAAAATGTAGCTAAGATAATGGAAATCCTTAATTCCAGTTAAGATCACATGAAACACTTTATGAATCCTATATTCTTTACTTAAAGGAGACTAGAGTGGTAAATGTGTGTTATACAAGGCAGAATACCATTGAAATAGAGAAAGAAACACGTTCGGCAGCTTTGGAAAGCATTACACTTCACTGAAATGTAGTACTACACTCTATAACAAAGTTGAGAGACAATGTTCAATAGCTGCCTCATTACTTAACAGTGTGTAGGAAGTTGTTTGATAAAGTGGGGAAAGCTTATACTAGGGCCAGAAGGCAGAATATAGGAAACTAGGAAAGCCTTACACTTCACTGAAATGTAGTACTACACTCTATAACACATTTTAGAGACAATGTTCCCGAGCTGCCTCAGTTCATAACAGTGTGTAGGAAGTTGTTTGATAAAGTGGGCAAAGCTTATACTTGGGCCAGAAGGCCGAATATAGGAAACTACATAAAAACATGAATAATTCAGTGAAAATGACTGTAAACAGATGAGAACTTCTTTAGAACAGCTGAAAGAGAATCTCCAAGTCAGTTCTTAGTGTAGAAAAGGTAGCTAATATAAGGGAAATCCTTAATTCCATTTAAGATCACATGAAACACTGTATGAATCCTATATTCTTTACTTAAAGGAGACTAGAGTGGTAAATGTGTGTTATACAAGGCAGAATACCATTGAAATAGAGAAAGAAACACGGTTGGCAGCTTTGAAAAGCCTTACACTTCACTGAAATGTAGTACTACACTCTATAACACAGTTGAGAGACAATGTTCCCTAGCTCCCTCAGTTCATAACAGTGTGTAGGAAGTTGTTTGATAAAGTTGGTAAAGCTTATACTTGGACCAGAAGGCAGAATATAGGAAACTACATGAAAACATGATTAATTCAGTGAAAATGACTGTAAACAGATGAGAACTTGTTTAGAACAGCTGAAAGAGATTCTCCAAGTCAGTTCTTAGTGTAGAAAAGGTAGCTAAATCCGGAAAATCCTTAATTCCAGTTAAGATCACATGAAACACTGTATGAATCCTATATTCTTTACTTAAAGGAGACTACAGTGGTAAATGTGTGTTATACAAGGCAGAATACCATTAAAATAGAGAAAGAAACACGTTCGGCAGCTTTGGAAAGCCTTACACTTCACAGAAATGTAGTACTACACTATATAACAAAGTTGAGAGAAAATGTTCAATAGCTGCCTCATTATTTAACAGTGTGTAGGAAGTTGTTTGATAAAGTGGGCAAAGCTTATACTAGGGCCAGAAGGCAGAATATAGGAAACTAGGAAAGCCTTACACTTCACTGACATGTAGTACTACACTCTATCACACAGTTGAGAGACAATGTTCCCTAGCTCCCTCAGTTCATAACAGTGTGTAGGAAGTTGTCTGATAAAGTGGGCAAAGCTTATACTTGGGCCAGAATGCCGAATATAGGAAACTACATGAAAACATGAATAATTCAGTGAAAATGACTGTAAACAGATGAGAACTTGTTTAGAACAGCTGAAAGAGAATCTCCAAGTCAGTTCTTAGTGTAGAAAAGGTAGCTAAGATAAGGAAAATCCTTAATTCCAGTTAAGATCACATGAAACACTGTATGAATCCTATATTCCTTACTTAAAGGAGACTCGAGTGGTAAATGTGTGTTATACAAGGCAGAATACCATTGAAATAGAGAAAGAAACACGTTCGGCAGCTTTGGAAAGCCTTACACTTCACTGAAATGTAGTACTACACTCTATAACACAGTTGAGAGACAATGTTCAATAGCTGCCTCAGTACTTAACAGTGTGTAGGAAGTTGTTTGATAAAGAGGGCAAAGCTTATACTTGGACCAGAAGGCAGAATATAGGAAACTACATGAAAACATGATTAATTCAGTGAAAATGACTGTAAACAGATGTGAACTTGTTTAGAACAGCTGAAAGAGATTCTCCAAGTCAGTTCTTAGTGTAGAAAAGGTAGCTAAGATTCGGGAAATCCTTAATTCGAGTTAAGATTACATGAAACACTGTATGAATCCTATATTCTTTACTTAAAGGAAACTATAGTGGTAAATGTGTGTTATACAAGGCAGAATACCATTGAAATAGAGAAAAAAACACATTCGGCAGCTTTGGAAAGCCTTACACTTCACTGACATGTAGTACTACACTCTATAACACAGTTGAGAGACAATGTTCCCGAGCTGCCTCAGTTCATAATAGTGTGTAGGAAGTTGTTTGATAAAGTGGGCAAAGCTTATACTTGGGCCAGAAGGCCGAATATAGGAAACTACATGAAAACATGAATAATTCAGTGAAAATGACTGTAAACAGATGAGAACTTGTTTAGAACAGCTGAAAGAGAATCTCCAAGTCAGTTCTTAGTGTAGAAAAGGTAGCTAAATCCGGAAAATCCTTAATTCCAGTTAAGATCACATGAAACACTGTATGAATCCTATATTCTTTACTTAAAGGAGACTCGAGTGGTAAATGTGTGTTATACAAGGCAGAATACCATTGAAATAGAGAAAGAAACACATTCGGCAGCTTTGGAAAGCCTTAAACTTCACTGAAATGTAGTACTACACTCTATAACACAGTTGAGAGACAATGTTCCCGAGCTGCCTCAGTTCATAACAGTGTGTAGGAAGTTGTTTGATAAAGTGGGCAAAGCTTATACTTGGGCCAGAAGGCAGAATATAGAAAACTACATGAAAACATGAACAATTCAGTGAAAATGACTGTAAACAGATGAGAACTTGTTTTAGAACAGCTGAAAGAGATCCTCCAAGTCAGTTCTTAGTGTAGAAAAGGTAGCTAAATCCGGAAAATCCTTAATTCCAGTTAAGATCACATGAAACACTGTATGAATCCTATATTCTTTACTTAAAGGAGACTACAGTGGTAAATGTGTGTTATACAAGGCAGAATACCATTAAAATAGAGAAAGAAACACATTCAGCAGCTTTGCAAAGCCTTACACTTCACTGAAATGTAGTACTACACTCTATAACACAGTTGAGAGACAATGTTCAATAGCTGCCTCAGTACTTAACAGTGTGTAGGAAGTTGTTTGATAAAGTGGGCAAAGCTTATACTTGGACCAGAAGGCAGAATATAGGAAACTACATGAAAACATGAATAATTCAGTGAAAATGACTGTAAACAGATGAGAACTTGTTTAGAACAGCTGAAAGAGAATCTCCAAGTCAGTTCTTAGTGTAGAAAATGTAGCTAAGATAATGGAAATCCTTAATTCCAGTTAAGATCACATGAAACACTTTATGAATCCTATATTCTTTACTTAAAGGAGACTAGAGTGGTAAATGTGTGTTATACAAGGCAGAATACCATTGAAATAGAGAAAGAAACACGTTCGGCAGCTTTGGAAAGCCTTACACTTCACTGAAATGTAGTACTACACTCTATAACAAAGTTGAGAGACAATGTTCAATAGCTGCCTCATTACTTAACAGTGTGTAGGAAGTTGTTTGATAAAGTGGGGAAAGCTTATACTAGGGCCAGAAGGCAGAATATAGGAAACTAGGAAAGCCTTACACTTCACTGAAATGTAGTACTACACTCTATAACACATTTTAGAGACAATGTTCCCGAGCTGCCTCAGTTCATAACAGTGTGTAGGAAGTTGTTTGATAAAGTGGGCAAAGCTTATACTTGGGCCAGAAGGCCGAATATAGGAAACTACATAAAAACATGAATAATTCAGTGAAAATGACTGTAAACAGATGAGAACTTCTTTAGAACAGCTGAAAGAGAATCTCCAAGTCAGTTCTTAGTGTAGAAAAGGTAGCTAATATAAGGGAAATCCTTAATTCCATTTAAGATCACATGAAACACTGTATGAATCCTATATTCTTTACTTAAAGGAGACTAGAGTGGTAAATGTGTGTTATACAAGGCAGAATACCATTGAAATAGAGAAAGAAACACGGTTGGCAGCTTTGAAAAGCCTTACACTTCACTGAAATGTAGTACTACACTCTATAACACAGTTGAGAGACAATGTTCCCTAGCTCCCTCAGTTCATAACAGTGTGTAGGAAGTTGTTTGATAAAGTTGGTAAAGCTTATACTTGGACCAGAAGGCAGAATATAGGAAACTACATGAAAACATGATTAATTCAGTGAAAATGACTGTAAACAGATGAGAACTTGTTTAGAACAGCTGAAAGAGATTCTCCAAGTCAGTTCTTAGTGTAGAAAAGGTAGCTAAATCCGGAAAATCCTTAATTCCAGTTAAGATCACATGAAACACTGTATGAATCCTATATTCTTTACTTAAAGGAGACTACAGTGGTAAATGTGTGTTATACAAGGCAGAATACCATTAAAATAGAGAAAGAAACACGTTCGGCAGCTTTGCAAAGCCTTACACTTCACTGAAATGTAGTACTACACTCTATAACACAGTTGAGAGACAATGTTCAATAGCTGCCTCAGTACTTAACAGTGTGTAGGAAGTTGTTTGATAAAGTGGGCAAAGCTTATACTTGGACCAGAAGGCAGAATATAGGAAACTACATGAAAACATGAATAATTCAGTGAAAATGACTGTAAACAGATGAGAACTTGTTTAGAACAGCTGAAAGAGAATCTCCAAGTCAGTTCTTAGTGTAGAAAATGTAGCTAAGATAATGGAAATCCTTAATTCCAGTTAAGATCACATGAAACACTTTATGAATCCTATATTCTTTACTTAAAGGAGACTAGAGTGGTAAATGTGTGTTATACAAGGCAGAATACCATTGAAATAGAGAATGAAACACGTTCGGCAGCTTTGGAAAGCCTTACACTTCACTGAAATGTAGTACTACACTCTATAACAAAGTTGAGAGACAATGTTCAATAGCTGCCTCATTACTTAACAGTGTGTAGGAAGTTGTTTGATAAAGTGGGGAAAGCTTATACTAGGGCCAGAAGGCAGAATATAGGAAACTAGGAAAGCCTTACACTTCACTGAAATGTAGTACTACACTCTATAACACATTTTAGAGACAATGTTCCCGAGCTGCCTCAGTTCATAACAGTGTGTAGGAAGTTGTTTGATAAAGTGGGCAAAGCTTATACTTGGGTCAGAAGGCCGAATATAGGAAACTACATGAAAACATGAATAATTCAGTGAAAATGACTGTAAACAGATGAGAACTTCTTTAGAACAGCTGAAAGAGAATCTCCAAGTCAGTTCTTAGTGTAGAAAAGGTAGCTAATATAAGGGAAATCCTTAATTCCATTTAAGATCACATGAAACACTGTATGAATCCTATATTCTTTACTTAAAGGAGACTAGAGTGGTAAATGTGTGTTATACAAGGCAGAATACCATTGAAATAGAGAAAGAAACACGGTTGGCAGCTTTGAAAAGCCTTACACTTCACTGAAATGTAGTACTACACTCTATAACACAGTTGAGAGACAATGTTCCCTAGCTCCCTCAGTTCATAACAGTGTGTAGGAAGTTGTTTGATAAAGTTGGTAAAGCTTATACTTGGACCGGAAGGCAGAATATAGGAAACTACATGAAAACATGATTAATTCAGTGAAAATGACTGTAAACAGATGAGAACTTGTTTAGAACAGCTGAAAGAGATTCTCCAAGTCAGTTCTTAGTGTAGAAAAGGTAGCTAAGATTCGGGAAATCCTTAATTCGAGTTAAGATTACATGAAACACTGTATGAATCCTATATTCTTTACTTAAAGGAAACTAGAGTGGTAAATGTGTGTTATACAAGGCAGAATACCATTGAAATAGAGAAAAAAACACATTCGGCAGCTTTGGAAAGCCTTACACTTCACTGACATGTAGTACTACACTCTATAACACAGTTGAGAGACAATGTTCCCGAGCTGCCTCAGTTCATAACAGTGTGTAGGAAGTTGTTTGATAAAGTGGGCAAAGCTTATACTTGGGCCAGAAGGCAGAATATAGGAAACTACATGAAAACATGAATAATTCAGTGAAAATGACTGTAAACAGATGAGAACTTCTTTAGAACAGCTGAAAGAGAATCTCCAAGTCAGTTCTTAGTGTAGAAAAGGTAGCTAATATAAGGGAAATCCTTAATTCCATTTAAGATCACATGAAACACTGTATGAATCCTATATTCTTTACTTAAAGGAGACTAGAGTGGTAAATGTGTGTTATACAAGGCAGAATACCATTGAAATAGAGAAAGAAACACGGTTGGCAGCTTTGAAAAGCCTTACACTTCACTGATATGTAGTACTACACTCTATAACACAGTTGAGAGACAATGTTCCCTAGCTCCCTCAGTTCATAACAGTGTGTAGGAAGTTGTTTGATAAAGTTGGTAAAGCTTATACTTGGACCAGAAGGCAGAATATAGGAAACTACATGAAAACATGATTAATTCAGTGAAAATGACTGTAAACAGATGAGAACTTGTTTAGAACAGCTGAAAGAGATTCTCCAAGTCAGTTCTTAGTGTAGAAAAGGTAGCAAAGATTCGGGAAATCCTTAATTCGAGTTAAGATTACATGAAACACTGTATGAATCCTATATTCTTTACTTAAAGGAAACTAGAGTGGTAAATGTGTGTTATACAAGGCAGAATACCATTGAAATAGAGAAAAAAACACATTCGGCAGCTTTGGAAAGCCTTACACTTCACTGACATGTAGTACTACACTCTATCACACAGTTGAGAGACAATGTTCCCTAGCTCCCTCAGTTCATAACAGTGTGTAGGAAGTTGTCTGATAAAGTGGGCAAAGCTTATACTTGGGCCAGAAGGCCGAATATAGGAAACTACATGAAAACATGAATAATTCAGTGAAAATGACTGTAAACAGATGAGAACTTGTTTAGAACAGCTGAAAGAGAATCTCCAAGTCAGTTCTTAGTGTAGAAAAGGTAGCTAAGATAAGGAAAATCCTTAATTCCAGTTAAGATCACATGAAACACTGTATGAATCCTATATTCCTTACTTAAAGGAGACTCGAGTGGTAAATGTGTGTTATACAAGGCAGAATACCATTGAAATAGAGAAAGAAACACGTTCGGCAGCTTTGGAAAGCCTTACACTTCACTGAAATGTAGTACTACACTCTATAACACAGTTGAGAGACAATGTTCCCGAGCTGCCTCAGTTCATAACAGTGTGTAGGAAGTTGTTTGATAAAGTGGGCAAAGCTTATACTTGGGCCAGAAGGCAGAATATAGGAAACTACATGAAAACATGAACAATTCAGTGAAAATGACTGTAAACAGATGAGAACTTGTTTTAGAACAGCTGAAAGAGATCCTCCAAGTCAGTTCTTAGTGTAGAAAAGGCAGCTAAATCCGGAAAATCCTTAATTCCAGTTAAGATCACATGAAACACTGTATGAATCCTATATTCTTTACTTAAAGGAGACTACAGTGGTAAATGTGTGTTATACAAGGCAGAATACCATTAAAATAGAGAAAGAAACACGTTCGGCAGC
The DNA here is from genome assembly GCF_964339955.1 of Pipistrellus hanaki. Classification (NCBI taxonomy): domain Eukaryota; kingdom Metazoa; phylum Chordata; class Mammalia; order Chiroptera; family Vespertilionidae; genus Pipistrellus; species Pipistrellus hanaki. The sequence continues at coordinate 2,863,412 of NC_140511.1, forward strand.
TTTACAAAGCCTTACACTTCACTGAAATGTAGTACTACACTCTATAACACAGTTGAGAGACAATGTTCAATAGCTGCCTCAGTACTTAACAGTGTGTAGGAAGTTGTTTGATAAAGTGGGCAAAGCTTATACTTGGACCAGAAGGCAGAATATAGGAAACTACATGAAAACATGAATAATTCAGTGAAAATGACTGTAAACAGATGAGAACTTGTTTAGAACAGCTGAAAGAGAATCTCCAAGTCAGTTCTTAGTGTAGAAAATGTAGCTAAGATAATGGAAATCCTTAATTCCAGTTAAGATCACATGAAACACTTTATGAATCCTATATTCTTTACTTAAAGGAGACTAGAGTGGTAAATGTGTGTTATACAAGGCAGAATACCATGAAATAGATAAAGAAACACGTTCGGCAGCTTTGGAAAGCCTTACACTTCACTGAAATGTAGTACTACACTCTATAACAAAGTTGAGAGACAATGTTCAATAGCTGCCTCATTACTTAACAGTGTGTAGGAAGTTGTTTGATAAAGTGGGGAAAGCTTATACTAGGGCCAGAAGGCAGAATATAGGAAACTAGGAAAGCCTTACACTTCACTGAAATGTAGTACTACACTCTATAACACATTTTAGAGACAATGTTCCCGAGCTGCCTCAGTTCATAACAGTGTGTAGGAAGTTGTTTGATAAAGTGGGCAAAGCTTATACTTGGGCCAGAAGGCCAAATATAGGAAACTACATGAAAACATGAATAATTCAGTGAAAATGACTGTAAACAGATGAGAACTTCTTTAGAACAGCTGAAAGAGAATCTCCAAGTCAGTTCTTAGTGTAGAAAAGGTAGCTAATATAAGGGAAATCCTTAATTCCATTTAAGATCACATGAAACACTGTATGAATCCTATATTCTTTACTTAAAGGAGACTAGAGTGGTAAATGTGTGTTATACAAGGCAGAATACCATTGAAATAGAGAAAGAAACACGTTTGGCAGCTTTGAAAAGCCTTACACTTCACTGAAATGTAGTACTACACTCTATAACACAGTTGAGAGACAATGTTCCCTAGCTCCCTCAGTTCATAACAGTGTGTAGGAAGTTGTTTGATAAAGTTGGTAAAGCTTATACTTGGACCAGAAGGCAGAATATAGGAAACTACATGAAAACATGATTAATTCAGTGAAAATGACTGTAAACAGATGAGAACTTGTTTAGAACAGCTGAAAGAGATTCTCCAAGTCAGTTCTTAGTGTAGAAAAGGTAGCTAAGATTCGGGAAATCCTTAATTCGAGTTAAGATTACATGAAACACTGTATGAATCCTATATTCTTTACTTAAAGGAAACTAGAGTGGTAAATGTGTGTTATACAAGGCAGAATACCATTGAAATAGAGAAAAAAACACATTCGGCAGCTTTGGAAAGCCTTACACTTCACTGACATGTAGTACTACACTCTATCACACAGTTGAGAGACAATGTTCCCTAGCTCCCTCAGTTCATAACAGTGTGTAGGAAGTTGTCTGATAAAGTGGGCAAAGCTTATACTTGGGCCAGAAGGCCGAATATAGGAAACTACATGAAAACATGAATAATTCAGTGAAAATGACTGTAAACAGATGAGAACTTGTTTAGAACAGCTGAAAGAGAATCTCCAAGTCAGTTCTTAGTGTAGAAAAGGTAGCTAAGATAAGGAAAATCCTTAATTCCAGTTAAGATCACATGAAACACTGTATGAATCCTATATTCTTTACTTAAAGGAGACTCGAGTGGTAAATGTGTGTTATACAAGGCAGAATACCATTGAAATAGAGAAAGAAACACGTTCGGGAGCTTTGGAAAGCCTTACACTTCACTGAAATGTAGTACTACACTCTATAACACAGTTGAGAGACAATGTTCCCGAGCTGCCTCAGTTCATAACAGTGTGTAGGAAGTTGTTTGATAAAGTGGGCAAAGCTTATACTTGGGCCAGAAGGCAGAATATAGGAAACTACATGAAAACATGAACAATTCAGTGAAAATGACTGTAAACAGATGAGAACTTGTTTTAGAACAGCTGAAAGAGATCCTCCAAGTCAGTTCTTAGTGTAGAAAAGGTAGCTAAATCCGGAAAATCCTTAATTCCAGTTAAGATCACATGAAACACTGTATGAATCCTATATTCTTTACTTAAAGGAGACTACAGTGGTAAATGTGTGTTATACAAGGCAGAATACCATTAAAATAGAGAAAGAAACACCTTCGGCAGCTTTGCAAAGCCTTACACTTCACTGAAATGTAGTACTACACTCTATAACACAGTTGAGAGACAATGTTCCCGAGCTGCCTCAGTTCATAACAGTGTGTAGGAAGTTGTTTGATAAAGTGGGCAAAGCTTATACTTGGGCCAGAAGGCAGAATATAGGAAACTACATGAAAACATGAATAATTCAGTGAAAATGACTGTAAACAGATGAGAACTTGTTTTAGAACAGCTGAAAGAGATCCTCCAAGTCAGTTCTTAGTGTAGAAAAGGTAGCTAAATCCGGAAAATCCTTAATTCCAGTTAAGATCACATGAAACACTGTATGAATCCTATATTCTTTACTTAAAGGAGACTACAGTGGTAAATGTGTGTTATACAAGGCAGAATACCATTGAAATAGAGAAAGAAACACGTTTGGCAGCTTTGGAAAGCCTTAAACTTCACTGAAATGTAGTACTACACTCTATAACACAGTTGAGAGACAATGTTCCCGAGCTGCCTCAGTTCATAACAGTGTGTAGGAAGTTGTTTGATAAAGTGGGCAAAGCTTATACTTGGGCCAGAAGGCAGAATATAGGAAACTAGGAAAGCCTTACACTTCACTGAAATGTAGTACTACACTCTATAACACATTTTAGAGACAATGTTCCCGAGCTGCCTCAGTTCATAACAGTGTGTAGGAAGTTGTTTGATAAAGTGGGCAAAGCTTATACTTGGGCCAGAAGGCCGAATATAGGAAACTACATAAAAACATTAATAATTCAGTGAAAATGACTGTAAACAGATGAGAACTTCTTTAGAACAGCTGAAAGAGAATCTCCAAGTCAGTTCTTAGTGTAGAAAAGGTAGCTAATATAAGGGAAATCCTTAATTCCATTTAAGATCACATGAAACACTGTATGAATCCTATATTCTTTACTTAAAGGAGACTAGAGTGGTAAATGTGTGTTATACAAGGCAGAATACCATTGAAATAGAGAAAGAAACACGGTTGGCAGCTTTGAAAAGCCTTACACTTCACTGAAATGTAGTACTACACTCTATAACACAGTTGAGAGACAATGTTCCCTAGCTCCCTCAGTTCATAACAGTGTGTAGGAAGTTGTTTGATAAAGTTGGTAAAGCTTATACTTGGACCAGAAGGCAGAATATAGGAAACTACATGAAAACATGATTAATTCAGTGAAAATGACTGTAAACAGATGAGAACTTGTTTAGAACAGCTGAAAGAGATTCTCCAAGTCAGTTCTTAGTGTAGAAAAGGTAGCTAAATCCGGAAAATCCTTAATTCCAGTTAAGATCACATGAAACACTGTATGAATCCTATATTCTTTACTTAAAGGAGACTACAGTGGTAAATGTGTGTTATACAAGGCAGAATACCATTAAAATAGAGAAAGAAACACGTTCGGCAGCTTTGCAAAGCCTTACACTTCACTGAAATGTAGTACTACACTCTATAACACAGTTGAGAGACAATGTTCAATAGCTGCCTCAGTACTTAACAGTGTGTAGGAAGTTGTTTGATAAAGTGGGCAAAGCTTATACTTGGACCAGAAGGCAGAATATAGGAAACTACATGAAAACATGAATAATTCAGTGAAAATGACTGTAAACAGATGAGAACTTGTTTAGAACAGCTGAAAGAGAATCTCCAAGTCAGTTCTTAGTGTAGAAAATGTAGCTAAGATAATGGAAATCCTTAATTCCAGTTAAGATCACATGAAACACTTTATGAATCCTATATTCTTTACTTAAAGGAGACTAGAGTGGTAAATGTGTGTTATACAAGGCAGAATACCATTGAAATAGAGAATGAAACACGTTCGGCAGCTTTGGAAAGCCTTACACTTCACTGAAATGTAGTACTACACTCTATAACAAAGTTGAGAGACAATGTTCAATAGCTGCCTCATTACTTAACAGTGTGTAGGAAGTTGTTTGATAAAGTTGGGAAAGCTTATACTAGGGTCAGAAGGCAGAATATAGGAAACTAGGAAAGCCTTACACTTCACTGAAATGTAGTACTACACTCTATAACACATTTTAGAGACAATGTTCCCGAGCTGCCTCAGTTCATAACAGTGTGTAGGAAGTTGTTTGATAAAGTGGGCAAAGCTTATACTTGGGCCAGAAGGCCGAATATAGGAAACTACATGAAAACATGAATAATTCAGTGAAAATGACTGTAAACAGATGAGAACTTCTTTAGAACAGCTGAAAGAGAATCTCCAAGTCAGTTCTTAGTGTAGAAAAGGTAGCTAATATAAGGGAAATCCTTAATTCCATTTAAGATCACATGAAACACTGTATGAATCCTATATTCTTTACTTAAAGGAGACTAGAGTGGTAAATGTGTGTTATACAAGGCAGAATACCATTGAAATAGAGAAAGAAACACGGTTGGCAGCTTTGAAAAGCCTTACACTTCACTGAAATGTAGTACTACACTCTATAACACAGTTGAGAGACAATGTTCCCTAGCTCCCTCAGTTCATAACAGTGTGTAGGAAGTTGTTTGATAAAGTTGGTAAAGCTTATACTTGGACCAGAAGGCAGAATATAGGAAACTACATGAAAACATGATTAATTCAGTGAAAATGACTGTAAACAGATGAGAACTTGTTTAGAACAGCTGAAAGAGATTCTCCAAGTCAGTTCTTAGTGTAGAAAAGGTAGCTAAGATTCGGGAAATCCTTAATTCGAGTTAAGATTACATGAAACACTGTATGAATCCTATATTCTTTACTTAAAGGAAACTAGAGTGGTAAATGTGTGTTATACAAGGCAGAATACCATTGAAATAGAGAAAAAAACACATTCGGCAGCTTTGGAAAGCCTTACACTTCACTGACATGTAGTACTACACTCTATCACACAGTTGAGAGACAATGTTCCCTAGCTCCCTCAGTTCATAACAGTGTGTAGGAAGTTGTCTGATAAAGTGGGCAAAGCTTATACTTGGGCCAGAAGGCCGAATATAGGAAACTACATGAAAACATGAATAATTCAGTGAAAATGACTGTAAACAGATGAGAACTTGTTTAGAACAGCTGAAAGAGAATCTCCAAGTCAGTTCTTAGTGTAGAAAAGGTAGCTAAGATAAGGAAAATCCTTAATTCCAGTTAAGATCACATGAAACACTGTATGAATCCTATATTCTTTACTTAAAGGAGACTAGAGTGGTAAATGTGTGTTATACAAGGCAGAATACCATTGAAATAGAGAAAGAAACACGGTTGGCAGCTTTGAAAAGCCTTACACTTCACTGAAATGTAGTACTACACTCTATAACACAGTTTAGAGACAATGTTCCCTAGCTCCCTCAGTTCATAACAGTGTGTAGGAAGTTGTTTGATAAAGTTGGTAAAGCTTATACTTGGGCCAGAAGGCAGAATATAGGAAACTACATGAAAACATGATTAATTCAGTGAAAATGACTGTAAACAGATGAGAACTTGTTTAGAACAGCTGAAAGAGATTCTCCAAGTCAGTTCTTAGTGTAGAAAAGGTAGCTAAATCCGGAAAATCCTTAATTCCAGTTAAGATCACATGAAACACTGTATGAATCCTATATTCTTTACTTAAAGGAGACTACAGTGGTAAATGTGTGTTATACAAGGCAGAATACCATTAAAATAGAGAAAGAAACACGTTCGGCAGCTTTGCAAAGCCTTACACTTCACTGAAATGTAGTACTACACTCTATAACACAGTTGAGAGACAATGTTCAATAGCTGCCTCAGTACTTAACAGTGTGTAGGAAGTTGTTTGATAAAGTGGGCAAAGCTTATACTTGGACCAGAAGGCAGAATATAGGAAACTACATGAAAACATGAATAATTCAGTGAAAATGACTGTAAACAGATGAGAACTTGTTTAGAACAGCTGAAAGAGAATCTCCAAGTCAGTTCTTAGTGTAGAAAATGTAGCTAAGATAATGGAAATCCTTAATTCCAGTTAAGATCACATGAAACACTTTATGAATCCTATATTCTTTACTTAAAGGAGACTAGAGTGGTAAATGTGTGTTATACAAGGCAGAATACCATTGAAATAGAGAATGAAACACGTTCGGCAGCTTTGGAAAGCCTTACACTTCACTGAAATGTAGTACTACACTCTATAACAAAGTTGAGAGACAATGTTCAATAGCTGCCTCATTACTTAACAGTGTGTAGGAAGTTGTTTGATAAAGTGGGGAAAGCTTATACTAGGGCCAGAAGGCAGAATATAGGAAACTAGGAAAGCCTTACACTTCACTGAAATGTAGTACTACACTCTATAACACATTTTAGAGACAATGTTCCCGAGCTGCCTCAGTTCATAACAGTGTGTAGGAAGTTGTTTGATAAAGTGGGCAAAGCTTATACTTGGGCCAGAAGGCCGAATATAGGAAACTACATGAAAACATGAATAATTCAGTGAAAATGACTGTAAACAGATGAGAACTTCTTTAGAACAGCTGAAAGAGAATCTCCAAGTCAGTTCTTAGTGTAGAAAAGGTAGCTAATATAAGGGAAATCCTTAATTCCATTTAAGATCACATGAAACACTGTATGAATCCTATATTCTTTACTTAAAGGAGACTAGAGTGGTAAATGTGTGTTATACAAGGCAGAATACCATTGAAATAGAGAAAGAAACACGGTTGGCAGCTTTGAAAAGCCTTACACTTCACTGAAATGTAGTACTACACTCTATAACACAGTTGAGAGACAATGTTCCCTAGCTCCCTCAGTTCATAACAGTGTGTAGGAAGTTGTTTGATAAAGTTGGTAAAGCTTATACTTGGACCAGAAGGCAGAATATAGGAAACTACATGAAAACATGATTAATTCAGTGAAAATGACTGTAAACAGATGAGAACTTGTTTAGAACAGCTGAAAGAGATTCTCCAAGTCAGTTCTTAGTGTAGAAAAGGTAGCTAAGATTCGGGAAATCCTTAATTCGAGTTAAGATTACATGAAACACTGTATGAATCCTATATTCTTTACTTAAAGGAAACTAGAGTGGTAAATGTGTGTTATACAAGGCAGAATACCATTGAAATAGAGAAAAAAACACATTCGGCAGCTTTGGAAAGCCTTACACTTCACTGACATGTAGTACTACACTCTATCACACAGTTGAGAGACAATGTTCCCTAGCTCCCTCAGTTCATAACAGTGTGTAGGAAGTTGTCTGATAAAGTGGGCAAAGCTTATACTTGGGCCAGAAGGCCGAATATAGGAAACTACATGAAAACATGAATAATTCAGTGAAAATGACTGTAAACAGATGAGAACTTGTTTAGAACAGCTGAAAGAGAATCTCCAAGTCAGTTCTTAGTGTAGAAAAGGTAGCTAAGAGAAGGAAAATCCTTAATTCCAGTTAAGATCACATGAAACACTGTATGAATCCTATATTCCTTACTTAAAGGAGACTCGAGTGGTAAATGTGTGTTATACAAGGCAGAATACCATTGAAATAGAGAAAGAAACACGTTCGGCAGCTTTGGAAAGCCTTACACTTCACTGAAATGTAGTACTACACTCTATAACACAGTTGAGAGACAATGTTCCCGAGCTGCCTCAGTTCATAACAGTGTGTAGGAAGTTGTTTGATAAAGTGGGCAAAGCTTATACTTGGGCCAGAAGGCAGAATATAGGAAACTACATGAAAACATGAACAATTCAGTGAAAATGACTGTAAACAGATGAGAACTTGTTTTAGAACAGCTGAAAGAGATCCTCCAAGTCAGTTCTTAGTGTAGAAAAGGTAGCTAAATCCGGAAAATCCTTAATTCCAGTTAAGATCACATGAAACACTGTATGAATCCTATATTCTTTACTTAAAGGAGACTACAGTGGTAAATGTGTGTTATACAAGGCAGAATACCATTAAAATAGAGAAAGAAACACGTTCGGCAGCTTTACAAAGCCTTACACTTCACTGAAATGTAGTACTACACTCTATAACACAGTTGAGAGACAATGTTCAATAGCTGCCTCAGTACTTAACAGTGTGTAGGAAGTTGTTTGATAAAGTGGGCAAAGCTTATACTTGGACCAGAAGGCAGAATATAGGAAACTACATGAAAACATGAATAATTCAGTGAAAATGACTGTAAACAGATGAGAACTTGTTTAGAACAGCTGAAAGAGAATCTCCAAGTCAGTTCTTAGTGTAGAAAATGTAGCTAAGATAATGGAAATCCTTAATTCCAGTTAAGATCACATGAAACACTTTATGAATCCTATATTCTTTACTTAAAGGAGACTAGAGTGGTAAATGTGTGTTATACAAGGCAGAATACCATTGAAATAGAGAAAGAAACACGTTCGGCAGCTTTGGAAAGCCTTACACTTCACTGAAATGTAGTACTACACTCTATAACAAAGTTGAGAGACAATGTTCAATAGCTGCCTCATTACTTAACAGTGTGTAGGAAGTTGTTTGATAAAGTGGGGAAAGCTTATACTAGGGCCAGAAGGCAGAATATAGGAAACTAGGAAAGCCTTACACTTCACTGAAATGTAGTACTACACTCTATAACACATTTTAGAGACAATGTTCCCGAGCTGCCTCAGTTCATAACAGTGTGTAGGAAGTTGTTTGATAAAGTGGGCAAAGCTTATACTTGGGCCAGAAGGCCAAATATAGGAAACTACATGAAAACATGAATAATTCAGTGAAAATGACTGTAAACAGATGAGAACTTCTTTAGAACAGCTGAAAGAGAATCTCCAAGTCAGTTCTTAGTGTAGAAAAGGTAGCTAATATAAGGGAAATCCTTAATTCCATTTAAGATCACATGAAACACTGTATGAATCCTATATTCTTTACTTAAAGGAGACTAGAGTGGTAAATGTGTGTTATACAAGGCAGAATACCATTGAAATAGAGAAAGAAACACGTTTGGCAGCTTTGAAAAGCCTTACACTTCACTGAAATGTAGTACTACACTCTATAACACAGTTGAGAGACAATGTTCCCTAGCTCCCTCAGTTCATAACAGTGTGTAGGAAGTTGTTTGATAAAGTTGGTAAAGCTTATACTTGGACCAGAAGGCAGAATATAGGAAACTACATGAAAACATGATTAATTCAGTGAAAATGACTGTAAACAGATGAGAACTTGTTTAGAACAGCTGAAAGAGATTCTCCAAGTCAGTTCTTAGTGTAGAAAAGGTAGCTAAGATTCGGGAAATCCTTAATTCGAGTTAAGATTACATGAAACACTGTATGAATCCTATATTCTTTACTTAAAGGAAACTAGAGTGGTAAATGTGTGTTATACAAGGCAGAATACCATTGAAATAGAGAAAAAAACACATTCGGCAGCTTTGGAAAGCCTTACACTTCACTGACATGTAGTACTACACTCTATCACACAGTTGAGAGACAATGTTCCCTAGCTCCCTCAGTTCATAACAGTGTGTAGGAAGTTGTCTGATAAAGTGGGCAAAGCTTATACTTGGGCCAGAAGGCCGAATATAGGAAACTACATGAAAACATGAATAATTCAGTGAAAATGACTGTAAACAGATGAGAACTTGTTTAGAACAGCTGAAAGAGAATCTCCAAGTCAGTTCTTAGTGTAGAAAAGGTAGCTAAGATAAGGAAAATCCTTAATTCCAGTTAAGATCACATGAAACACTGTATGAATCCTATATTCTTTACTTAAAGGAGACTCGAGTGGTAAATGTGTGTTATACAAGGCAGAATACCATTGAAATAGAGAAAGAAACACGTTCGGGAGCTTTGGAAAGCCTTACACTTCACTGAAATGTAGTACTACACTCTATAACACAGTTGAGAGACAATGTTCCCGAGCTGCCTCAGTTCATAACAGTGTGTAGGAAGTTGTTTGATAAAGTGGGCAAAGCTTATACTTGGGCCAGAAGGCAGAATATAGGAAACTACATGAAAACATGAACAATTCAGTGAAAATGACTGTAAACAGATGAGAACTTGTTTTAGAACAGCTGAAAGAGATCCTCCGAGTCAGTTCTTAGTGTAGAAAAGGTAGCTAAATCCGGAAAATCCTTAATTCCAGTTAAGATCACATGAAACACTGTATGAATCCTATATTCTTTACTTAAAGGAGACTACAGTGGTAAATGTGTGTTATACAAGGCAGAATACCATTAAAATAGAGAAAGAAACACCTTCGGCAGCTTTGCAAAGCCTTACACTTCACTGAAATGTAGTACTACACTCTATAACACAGTTGAGAGACAATGTTCCCGAGCTGCCTCAGTTCATAACAGTGTGTAGGAAGTTGTTTGATAAAGTGGGCAAAGCTTATACTTGGGCCAGAAGGCAGAATATAGGAAACTACATGAAAACATGAATAATTCAGTGAAAATGACTGTAAACAGATGAGAACTTGTTTTAGAACAGCTGAAAGAGATCCTCCAAGTCAGTTCTTAGTGTAGAAAAGGTAGCTAAATCCGGAAAATCCTTAATTCCAGTTAAGATCACATGAAACACTGTATGAATCCTATATTCTTTACTTAAAGGAGACTACAGTGGTAAATGTGTGTTATACAAGGCAGAATACCATTGAAATAGAGAAAGAAACACGTTTGGCAGCTTTGGAAAGCCTTAAACTTCACTGAAATGTAGTACTACACTCTATAACACAGTTGAGAGACAATGTTCCCGAGCTGCCTCAGTTCATAACAGTGTGTAGGAAGTTGTTTGATAAAGTGGGCAAAGCTTATACTTGGGCCAGAAGGCAGAATATAGGAAACTACATGAAAACATGAACAATTCAGTGAAAATGACTGTAAACAGATGAGAACTTGTTTTAGAACAGCTGAAAGAGATCCTCCAAGTCAGTTCTTAGTGTAGAAAAGGTAGCTAAATCCGGAAAATCCTTAATTCCAGTTAAGATCACATGAAACACTGTATGAATCCTATATTCTTTACTTAAAGGAGACTACAGTGGTAAATGTGTGTTATACAAGGCAGAATACCATTAAAATAGAGAAAGAAACACGTTCGGCAGCTTTACAAAGCCTTACACTTCACTGAAATGTAGTACTACACTCTATAACACAGTTGAGAGACAATGTTCAATAGCTGCCTCAGTACTTAACAGTGTGTAGGAAGTTGTTTGATAAAGTGGGCAAAGCTTATACTTGGACCAGAAGGCAGAATATAGGAAACTACATGAAAACATGAATAATTCAGTGAAAATGACTGTAAACAGATGAGAACTTGTTTAGAACAGCTGAAAGAGAATCTCCAAGTCAGTTCTTAGTGTAGAAAATGTAGCTAAGATAATGGAAATCCTTAATTCCAGTTAAGATCACATGAAACACTTTATGAATCCTATATTCTTTACTTAAAGGAGACTAGAGTGGTAAATGTGTGTTATACAAGGCAGAATACCATTGAAATAGAGAAAGAAACACGTTCGGCAGCTTTGGAAAGCCTTACACTTCACTGAAATGTAGTACTACACTCTATAACAAAGTTGAGAGACAATGTTCAATAGCTGCCTCATTACTTAACAGTGTGTAGGAAGTTGTTTGATAAAGTGGGGAAAGCTTATACTAGGGCCAGAAGGCAGAATATAGGAAACTAGGAAAGCCTTACACTTCACTGAAATGTAGTACTACACTCTATAACACATTTTAGAGACAATGTTCCCGAGCTGCCTCAGTTCATAACAGTGTGTAGGAAGTTGTTTGATAAAGTGGGCAAAGCTTATACTTGGGCCAGAAGGCCAAATATAGGAAACTACATGAAAACATGAATAATTCAGTGAAAATGACTGTAAACAGATGAGAACTTCTTTAGAACAGCTGAAAGAGAATCTCCAAGTCAGTTCTTAGTGTAGAAAAGGTAGCTAATATAAGGGAAATCCTTAATTCCATTTAAGATCACATGAAACACTGTATGAATCCTATATTCTTTACTTAAAGGAGACTAGAGTGGTAAATGTGTGTTATACAAGGCAGAATACCATTGAAATAGAGAAAGAAACACGTTTGGCAGCTTTGAAAAGCCTTACACTTCACTGAAATGTAGTACTACACTCTATAACACAGTTGAGAGACAATGTTCCCTAGCTCCCTCAGTTCATAACAGTGTGTAGGAAGTTGTTTGATAAAGTTGGTAAAGCTTATACTTGGACCAGAAGGCAGAATATAGGAAACTACATGAAAACATGATTAATTCAGTGAAAATGACTGTAAACAGATGAGAACTTGTTTAGAACAGCTGAAAGAGATTCTCCAAGTCAGTTCTTAGTGTAGAAAAGGTAGCTAAGATTCGGGAAATCCTTAATTCGAGTTAAGATTACATGAAACACTGTATGAATCCTATATTCTTTACTTAAAGGAAACTAGAGTGGTAAATGTGTGTTATACAAGGCAGAATACCATTGAAATAGAGAAAAAAACACATTCGGCAGCTTTGGAAAGCCTTACACTTCACTGACATGTAGTACTACACTCTATCACACAGTTGAGAGACAATGTTCCCTAGCTCCCTCAGTTCATAACAGTGTGTAGGAAGTTGTCTGATAAAGTGGGCAAAGCTTATACTTGGGCCAGAAGGCCGAATATAGGAAACTACATGAAAACATGAATAATTCAGTGAAAATGACTGTAAACAGATGAGAACTTGTTTAGAACAGCTGAAAGAGAATCTCCAAGTCAGTTCTTAGTGTAGAAAAGGTAGCTAAGATAAGGAAAATCCTTAATTCCAGTTAAGATCACATGAAACACTGTATGAATCCTATATTCTTTACTTAAAGGAGACTCGAGTGGTAAATGTGTGTTATACAAGGCAGAATACCATTGAAATAGAGAAAGAAACACGTTCGGGAGCTTTGGAAAGCCTTACACTTCACTGAAATGTAGTACTACACTCTATAACACAGTTGAGAGACAATGTTCCCGAGCTGCCTCAGTTCATAACAGTGTGTAGGAAGTTGTTTGATAAAGTGGGCAAAGCTTATACTTGGGCCAGAAGGCAGAATATAGGAAACTACATGAAAACATGAACAATTCAGTGAAAATGACTGTAAACAGATGAGAACTTGTTTTAGAACAGCTGAAAGAGATCCTCCGAGTCAGTTCTTAGTGTAGAAAAGGTAGCTAAATCCGGAAAATCCTTAATTCCAGTTAAGATCACATGAAACACTGTATGAATCCTATATTCTTTACTTAAAGGAGACTACAGTGGTAAATGTGTGTTATACAAGGCAGAATACCATTAAAATAGAGAAAGAAACACCTTCGGCAGCTTTGCAAAGCCTTACACTTCACTGAAATGTAGTACTACACTCTATAACACAGTTGAGAGACAATGTTCCCGAGCTGCCTCAGTTCATAACAGTGTGTAGGAAGTTGTTTGATAAAGTGGGCAAAGCTTATACTTGGGCCAGAAGGCAGAATATAGGAAACTACATGAAAACATGAATAATTCAGTGAAAATGACTGTAAACAGATGAGAACTTGTTTTAGAACAGCTGAAAGAGATCCTCCAAGTCAGTTCTTAGTGTAGAAAAGGTAGCTAAATCCGGAAAATCCTTAATTCCAGTTAAGATCACATGAAACACTGTATGAATCCTATATTCTTTACTTAAAGGAGACTACAGTGGTAAATGTGTGTTATACAAGGCAGAATACCATTGAAATAGAGAAAGAAACACGTTTGGCAGCTTTGGAAAGCCTTAAACTTCACTGAAATGTAGTACTACACTCTATAACACAGTTGAGAGACAATGTTCCCGAGCTGCCTCAGTTCATAACAGTGTGTAGGAAGTTGTTTGATAAAGTGGGCAAAGCTTATACTTGGGCCAGAAGGCAGAATATAGGAAACTACATGAAAACATGAATAATTCAGTGAAAATGACTGTAAACAGATGAGAACTTGTTTTAGAACAGCTGAAAGAGATCCTCCAAGTCAGTTCTTAGTGTAGAAAAGGTAGCTAAATCCGGAAAATCCTTAATTCCAGTTAAGATCACATGAAACACTGTATGAATCCTATATTCTTTACTTAAAGGAGACTACAGTGGTAAATGTGTGTTATACAAGGCAGAATACCATTAAAATAGAGAAAGAAACACCTTCGGCAGCTTTGCAAAGCCTTACACTTCACTGAAATGTAGTACTACACTCTATAACACAGTTGAGAGACAATGTTTAATAGCTGCCTCAGTATTTAACAGTGTGTAGGAAGTTGTTTGATAAAGTGGGCAAAGCTTATACTTGGACCAGAAGGCAGAATATAGGAAACTACATGAAAACATGAATAATTCAGTGAAAATGACTGTAAACAGATGAGAACTTCTTTAGAACAGCTGAAAGAGAATCTCCAAGTCAGTTCTTAGTGTAGAAAAGGTAGCTAATATAAGGGAAATCCTTAATTCCATTTAAGATCACATGAAACACTGTATGAATCCTATATTCTTTACTTAAAGGAGACTAGAGTGGTAAATGTGTGTTATACAAGGCAGAATACCATTGAAATAGAGAAAGAAACACGTTTGGCAGCTTTGAAAAGCCTTACACTTCACTGAAATGTAGTACTACACTCTATAACACAGTTGAGAGACAATGTTCCCTAGCTCCCTCAGTTCATAACAGTGTGTAGGAAGTTGTTTGATAAAGTTGGCAAAGCTTATACTTGGACCAGAAGGCAGAATATAGGAAACTACATGAAAACATGATTAATTCAGTGAAAATGACTGTAAACAGATGAGAACTTGTTTAGAACAGCTGAAAGAGATTCTCCAAGTCAGTTCTTAGTGTAGAAAAGGTAGCTAAGATTCGGGAAATCCTTAATTTGAGTTAAGATTACATGAAACACTGTATGAATCCTATATTCTTTACTTAAAGGAAACTAGAGTGGTAAATGTGTGTTATACAAGGCAGAATACCATTGAAATAGAGAAAAAAACACATTCGGAAGCTTTGGAAAGCCTTACACTTCACTGACATGTAGTACTACACTCTATCACACAGTTGAGAGACAATGTTCCCTAGCTCCCTCAGTTCATAACAGTGTGTAGGAAGTTGTCTGATAAAGTGGGCAAAGCTTATACTTGGGCCAGAAGGCCGAATATAGGAAACTACATGAAAACATGAATAATTCAGTGAAAATGACTGTAAACAGATGAGAACTTGTTTAGAACAGCTGAAAGAGAATCTCCAAGTCAGTTCTTAGTGTAGAAAAGGTAGCTAAGATAAGGAAAATCCTTAATTCCAGTTAAGATCACATGAAACACTGTATGAATCCTATATTCCTTACTTAAAGGAGACTCGAGTGGTAAATGTGTGTTATACAAGGCAGAATACCATTGAAATAGAGAAAGAAACACGTTCGGCAGCTTTGGAAAGCCTTACACTTCACTGAAATGTAGTACTACACTCTATAACACAGTTGAGAGACAATGTTCAATAGCTGCCTCAGTACTTAACAGTGTATAGGAAGTTGTTTGATAAAGTGGGCAAAGCTTATACTTGGACCAGAAGGCAGAATATAGGAAACTACATGAAAACATGATTAATTCAGTGAAAATGACTGTAAACAGATGTGAACTTGTTTAGAACAGCTGAAAGAGATTCTCCAAGTCAGTTCTTTGTGTAGAAAAGGTAGCTAAGATTCGGGAAATCCTTAATTCGAGTTAAGATTACATGAAACACTGTATGAATCCTATATTCTTTACTTAAAGGAGACTACAGTGGTAAATGTGTGTTATACAAGGCAGAATACCATTAAAATAGAGAAAGAAACACGTTCGGCAGCTTTGCAAAGCCTTACACTTCACTGAAATGTAGTACTACACTCTATAACACAGTTGAGAGACAATGTTCAATAGCTGCCTCAGTACTTAGCAGTGTGTAGGAAGTTGTTTGATAAAGTGGGCAAAGCTTATACTTGGACCAGAAGGCAGAATATAGGAAACTACATGAAAACATGAATAATTCAGTGAAAATGACTGTAAACAGATGAGAACTTGTTTAGAACAGCTGAAAGAGAATCTCCAAGTCAGTTCTTAGTGTAGAAAATGTAGCTAAGATAATGGAAATCCTTAATTCCAGTTAAGATCACATGAAACACTTTATGAATCCTATATTCTTTACTTAAAGGAGACTAGAGTGGTAAATGTGTGTTATACAAGGCAGAATACCATTGAAATAGAGAAAGAAACACGTTCGGCAGCTTTGGAAAGCCTTACACTTCACTGAAATGTAGTACTACACTCTATAACAAAGTTGAGAGACAATGTTCAATAGCTGCCTCATTACTTAACAGTGTGTAGGAAGTTGTTTGATAAAGTGGGCAAAGCTTATACTAGGGCCAGAAGGCAGAATATAGGAAACTAGGAAAGCCTTACACTTCACTGAAATGTAGTACTACACTCTATAACACATTTTAGAGACAATGTTCCCGAGCTGCCTCAGTTCATAACAGTGTGTAGGAAGTTGTTTGATAAAGTGGGCAAAGCTTATACTTGGGCCAGAAGGCAGAATATAGGAAACTACATGAAAACATGAATAATTCAGTGAAAATGACTGTAAACAGATGAGAACTTCTTTAGAACAGCTGAAAGAGAATCTCCAAGTCAGTTCTTAGTGTAGAAAGGGTAGCTAAGATCCGGGAAATCCTTAATTCCAGTAAAGATCACATGAAACACTGTATGAATCATATATTCTTTACTTAAAGGAGACTAGAGTGGTAAATGTGTGT
Organism: Pipistrellus hanaki; assembly: GCF_964339955.1. Lineage (NCBI taxonomy): Eukaryota > Metazoa > Chordata > Mammalia > Chiroptera > Vespertilionidae > Pipistrellus > Pipistrellus hanaki. The sequence continues at coordinate 2,880,356 of NC_140511.1, forward strand.
TATACAAGGCAGACTACTATTGAAATAGAGAAAGAAACACGTTTGGCAGCTTTGGAATGCCTTACACTTCACTGAAATATAGTACTACACTCTATAACACAGTTGAGAGACAATGTTCAATAGCTGCCTCAGTACTTAACAGTGTGTAGGAAGTTGTTTGATAAAGTGGGCAAAGCTTATACTTGGACCAGAAGGCAGAATATAGGAAACTACATGAAAACATGAATAATTCAGTGAAAATGACTGTAAACAGATGAGAACATGTTTAGAACAGCTGAAAGAGAATCTCCAAGTCAGTTCTTAGTGTAGAAAATGTAGCTAAGATAATGGAAATCCTTAATTCCAGTTAAGATCACATGAAACACTTTATGAATCCTATATTCTTTACTTAAAGGAGACTAGAGTGGTAAATGTGTGTTATACAAGGCAGAATACCATTGAAATAGAGAAAGAAACACGTTCGGCAGCTTTGGAAAGCCTTACACTTCACTGAAATGTAGTACTACACTCTATAACAAAGTTGAGAGACAATGTTCAATAGCTGCCTCATTACTTAACAGTGTGTAGGAAGTTGTTTGATAAAGTGGGCAAAGCTTATACTAGGGCCAGAAGGCAGAATATAGGAGACTAGGAAAGCCTTACACTTCACTGAAATGTAGTACTACACTCTATAACACATTTTAGAGACAATGTTCCCGAGCTGCCTCAGTTCATAACAGTGTGTAGGAAGTTGTTTGATAAAGTGGGCAAAGCTTATACTTGGGCCAGAAGGCCGAATATAGGAAACTACATGAAAACATGAATAATTCAGTGAAAATGACTGTAAACAGATGAGAACTTCTTTAGAACAGCTGAAAGAGAATCTCCAAGTCAGTTCTTAGTGTAGAAAGGGTAGCTAAGATCCGGGAAATCCTTAATTCCAGTAAAGATCACATGAAACACTGTATGAATCCTATATTCTTTACTTAAAGGAGACTAGAGTGGTAAATGTGTGTTATACAAGGCAGACTACTATTGAAATAGAGAAAGAAACACGTTCGGCAGCTTTGGAATGCCTTACACTTCACTGAAATATAGTACTACACTCTATAACACAGTTGAGAGACAATGTTCAATAGCTGCCTCAGTACTTAACAGTGTGTAGGAAGTTGTTTGATAAAGTGGGCAAAGCTTATACTTGGACCAGAAGGCAGAATATAGGAAACTACATGAAAACATGAATAATTCAGTGAAAATGACTGTAAACAGATGAGAACATGTTTAGAACAGCTGAAAGAGAATCTCCAAGTCAGTTCTTAGTGTAGAAAATGTAGCTAAGATAATGGAAATCCTTAATTCCAGTTAAGATCACATGAAACACTTTATGAATCCTATATTCTTTACTTAAAGGAGACTAGAGTGGTAAATGTGTGTTATACAAGGCAGAATACCATTGAAATAGAGAAAGAAACACGTTCGGCAGCTTTGGAAAGCCTTACACTTCACTGAAATGTAGTACTACACTCTATAACAAAGTTGAGAGACAATGTTCAATAGCTGCCTCATTACTTAACAGTGTGTAGGAAGTTGTTTGATAAAGTGGGCAAAGCTTATACTAGGGCCAGAAGGCAGAATATAGGAAACTAGGAAAGCCTTACACTTCACTGAAATGTAGTACTACACTCTATAACACATTTTAGAGACAATGTTCCCGAGCTGCCTCAGTTCATAACAGTGTGTAGGAAGTTGTTTGATAAAGTGGGCAAAGCTTATACTTGGGCCAGAAGGCAGAATATAGGAAACTACATGAAAACATGAATAATTCAGTGAAAATGACTGTAAACAGATGAGAACTTCTTTAGAACAGCTGAAAGAGAATCTCCAAGTCAGTTCTTAGTGTAGAAAGGGTAGCTAAGATCCGGGAAATCCTTAATTCCAGTAAAGATCACATGAAACACTGTATGAATCCTATATTCTTTAAGTAAAGGAGACTAGAGTGGTAAATGTGTGTTATACAAGGCAGAATACCATTGAAATAGAGAAGAAACACGTTCGGCAGCTTTGGAAAGCCTTACACTTCACTGAAATGTAGTACTACACTCTATAACACAGTTGAGAGATAATGTTCCCAAGCTGCCTCAGTTCATAACAAGGTGTTGGAAGTTGTTTGATAAAGTTGGCAAAGCTTATACTTGGACCAGAATGCAGAATATAGGAAACTACATGAAAACATGATTAATTCAGTGAAAATGACTGTAAACAGATGAGAACATGTTTAGAACAGCTGAAAGAGATTCTCCAGGTCAGTTCTTAGTGTAGAAAAGGTAGCTAAGATCCGGGAAATACTTAATTCGAGTTAAGATTACATGAAACACTGTGTGAATCCTATATTCTTTACTTAAAGGCGACTAGAGTGGTAAATGTGTGTTATACAAGGCAGTATACCATTAAAATAGAGAAAGAAACACGTTCGGCAGCTTTGGAAAGCCTTACACTTCACTGAAATGTAGTACTACACTCTATAACACAGTTGAGAGACAATGTTCAATAGCTGCCTCAGTACTTAACAGTGTATAGGAAGTTGTTTGATAAAGTGGGCAAAGCTTATACTTGGACCAGAAGGCAGAATATAGGAAACTACATGACAACATGATTAATTCAGTGAAAATGACTGTAAACAGATGAGAACTTGTTTAGAACAGCTGAAAGAGAATCTCCAAGTCAGTTCTTAGTGTAGAAAAGGTAGCTAAGATAAGGAAAATCCTTAATTCCAGTTAAGATCACATGAAACACTGTATGAATCCTATATTCTTTACTTAAAGGAGACTCGAGTGGTAAATGTGTGTTATACAAGGCAGAATACCACTGAAATAGAGAAAGAAACACGTTCGGCAGCTTTGGAAAGCCTTACACTTCACTGAAATGTAGTACTACACTCTATAACACAGTAGAGAGACAATGTTCCCGAGCTGCCTCAGTTCATAACAGTGTGTAGGAAGTTGTTTGATAAAGTGGGCAAAGCTTATACTTGAAGCAGAAGGCAGAATATAGGAAACTACATGAAAACATGAATAATTCAGTGAAAATGACTGTAAACAGATGAGAACTTGTTTTAGAACAGCTGAAAGAGATCCTCCAAGTCAGTTCTTAGTGTAGAAAAGGTAGCTAAATCCGGAAAATCCTTAATTCCAGTTAAGATCACATGAAACACTGTATGAATCGTATATTCTTTACTTAAAGGAGACTACAGTGGTAAATGTGTGTTATACAAGGCAGAATACCATTAAAATAGAGAAAGAAACACGTTCGGCAGCTTTGCAAAGCCTTACACTTCACTGAAATGTAGTACTACACTCTATAACACAGTTGAGAGACAATGTTCAATAGCTGCCTCAGTACTTAACAGTGTGTAGGAAGTTGTTTGATAAAGTGGGCAAAGCTTATACTTGGACCAGAAGGCAGAATATAGGAAACTACATGAAAACATGAATAATTCAGTGAAAATGACTGTAAACAGATGAGAACTTCTTTAGAACAGCTGAAAGAGAATCTCCAAGTCAGTTCTTAGTGTAGAAAATGTAGCTAAGATAATGGAAATCCTTAATTCCAGTTAAGATCACATGAAACACTTTATGAATCCTATATTCTTTACTTAAAGGAGACTAGAGTGGTAAATGTGTGTTATACAAGGCAGAATACCATTGAAATAGAGAAAGAAACACGTTCGGCAGCTTTGGAAAGCCTTACACTTCACTGAAATGTAGTACTACACTCTATAACAAAGTTGAGAGACAATGTTCAATAGCTGCCTCATTACTTAACAGTGTGTAGGAAGTTGTTTGATAAAGTGGGCAAAGCTTATACTAGGGCCAGAAGGCAGAATATAGGAAACTAGGAAAGCCTTACACTTCACTGAAATGTAGTACTACACTCTATAACACATTTTAGAGACAATGTTCCCGAGCTGCCTCAGTTCATAACAGTGTGTAGGAAGTTGTTTGATAAAGTGGGGAAAGCTTATACTTGGACCAGAAGGCAGAATATAGGAAACTACATGAAAACATGAATAATTCAGTGAAAATGACTGTAAACAGATGAGAACTTGTTTAGAACAGCTGAAAGAGAATCTCCAAGTCAGTTCTTAGTGTAGAAAAGGTAGCTAAGATAAGGGAAACCCTTAATTCCAGTTAAGATCACATGAAACACTGTGTGCATCCTATATTCTTTACGTAAAGGAGACTAGAGTGGTAAATGTGTGTTATACAAGGCAGAATACCATTGAAATAGAGAAAGAAACACGTTCGGCAGCTTTGGAAAGCCTTACACTTCACTGAAATGTAGTACTACACTCTATAACACAGTTGAGAGACAATGTTCCCAAGCTGCCTCAGTTCATAACAAGGTGTTGGAAGTTGTTTGATAAAGTTGGCAAAGCTTATACTTGGACCAGAATGCAGAATATAGGAAACTACATGAAAACATGATTAATTCAGTGAAAATGACTGTAAACAGATGAGAACATGTTTAGAACAGTTGAAAGAGATTCTCCAGGTCAGTTCTTAGTGTAGAAAAGGTAGCTAAGATCCGGGAAATACTTAATTCGAGTTAAGATTACATGAAACACTGTGTGAATCCTATATTCTTTACTTAAAGGCGACTAGAGTGGTAAATGTGCGTTATACAAGGCAGTATACCATTAAAATAGAGAAAGAAACACGTTCGGCAGCTTTGGAAAGCCTTACACTTCACTGAAATGTAGTACTACACTCTATAACACAGTTGAGAGACAATGTTCAATAGCTGCCTCAGTACTTAACAGTGTATAGGAAGTTGTTTGATAAAGTGGGCAAAGCTTATACTTGGACCAGATGGCAGAATATAGGAAACTACATGAAAACATGATTAATTCAGTGAAAATGACTGTAAACAGATGAGAACTTGTTTAGAACAGCTGAAAGAGAATCTCCAAGTCAGTTCTTAGTGTAGAAAAGGTAGCTAAGATAAGGAAAATCCTTAATTCCAGTTAAGATCACATGAAACACTGTATGAATCCTATATTCTTTACTTAAAGGAGACTCGAGTGGTAAATGTATGTTATACAAGGCAGAATACCACTGAAATAGAGAAAGAAACACGTTCGGCAGCTTTGGAAAGCCTTACACTTCACTGAAATGTAGTACTACACTCTATAACACAGTAGAGAGACAATGTTCCCGAGCTGCCTCAGTTCATAACAGTGTGTAGGAAGTTGTTTGATAAAGTGGGCAAAGCTTATACTTGAAGCAGAAGGCAGAATATAGGAAACTACATGAAAACATGAATAATTCAGTGAAAATGACTGTAAACAGATGAGAACTTGTTTTAGAACAGCTGAAAGAGATCCTCCAAGTCAGTTCTTAGTGTAGAAAAGGTAGCTAAATCCGGAAAATCCTTAATTCCAGTTAAGATCACATGAAACACTGTATGAATCCTATATTCTTTACTTAAAGGAGACTACAGTGGTAAATGTGTGTTATACAAGGCAGAATACCATTAAAATAGAGAAAGAAACACGTTCGGCAGCTTTGCAAAGCCTTACACTTCACTGAAATGTAGTACTACACTCTATAACACAGTTGAGAGACAATGTTCAATAGCTGCCTCAGTACTTAACAGTGTGTAGGAAGTTGTTTGATAAAATGGGCAAAGCTTATACTTGGACCAGAAGGCAGAATATAGGAAACTACATGAAAACATGAATAATTCAGTGAAAATGACTGTAAACAGATGAGAACTTGTTTAGAACAGCTGAAAGAGAATCTCCAAGTCAGTTCTTAGTGTAGAAAATGTAGCTAAGATAATGGAAATCCTTAATTCCAGTTAAGATCACATGAAACACTTTATGAATCCTATATTCTTTACTTAAAGGAGACTAGAGTGGTAAATGTGTGTTATACAAGGCAGAATACCATTGAAATAGCGAAAGAAACACGTTCGGCAGCTTTGGAAAGCCTTACACTTCACTGAAATGTAGTACTACACTCTATAACAAAGTTGAGAGACAATGTTCAATAGCTGCCTCATTACTTAACAGTGTGTAGGAAGTTGTTTGATAAAGTGGGCAAAGCTTATACTAGGGCCAGAAGGCAGAATATAGGAAACTAGGAAAGCCTTACACTTCACTGAAATGTAGTACTACACTCTATAACACATTTTAGAGACAATGTTCCCGAGCTGCCTCAGTTCATAACAGTGTGTAGGAAGTTGTTTGATAAAGTGGGCAAAGCTTATACTTGGGCCAGAAGGCAGAATATAGGAAACTACATGAAAACATGAATAATTCAGTGAAAATGACTGTAAACAGATGAGAACTTCTTTAGAACAGCTGAAAGAGAATCTCCAAGTCAGTTCTTAGTGTAGAAAGGGTAGCTAAGATCCGGGAAATCCTTAATTCCAGTAAAGATCACATGAAACACTGTATGAATCCTATATTCTTTACTTAAAGGAGACTAGAGTGGTAAATGTGTGTTATACAAGGCAGAATACTATTGAAATAGAGAAAGAAACACGTTTGGCAGCTTTGGAATGCCTTACACTTCACTGAAATGTAGTACTACACTCTATAACACAGTTATGAGACAATGTTCCCTAGCTCCCTCAGTTCATAACAGTGTGTAGGAAGTTGTTTGATAAAGTGGGGAAAGCTTATACTTGGACCGGAAGGCAGAATATAGGAAACTACATGAAAACATGAATAATTCAGTGAAAATGACTGTAAACAGATGAGAACTTGTTTAGAACAGCTGAAAGAGATTCTCCAGGTCAGTTCTTAGTGTAGAAAAGGTAGCTAAGATCCGGGAAATACTTAATTCGAGTTAAGATTACATGAAACACAGTGTGAATCCTATATTCTTTACTTAAAGGCGACTAGAGTGGTAAATGTGTGTTATACAAGGCAGTATACCATTAAAATAGAGAAAGAAACACGTTCGGCAGCTTTGGAAAGCCTTACACTTCACTGAAATGTAGTACTACACTCTATAACACAGTTGAGAGACAATGTTCAATAGCTGCCTCAGTACTTAACAGTGTATAGGAAGTTGTTTGATAAAGTGGGCAAAGCTTATACTTGGACCAGAAGGCAGAATATAGGAAACTACATGAAAACATGATTAATTCAGTGAAAATGACTGTAAACAGATGAGAACTTGTTTAGAACAGCTGAAAGAGAATCTCCAAGTCAGTTCTTAGTGTAGAAAAGGTAGGTAAGATAAGGGAAATCCTTAATTCCAGTTAAGATCACATGAAACACTGTATGAATCCTATATTCTTTACTTAAAGGAGACTCGAGTGGTAAATGTGTGTTATACAAGGCAGAATACCATTGAAATAGAGAAAGAAACACATTCGGCAGCTTTGGAAAGCCTTACACTTCACTGACATGTAATACTACACTCTATCACACAGTTGAGAGACAATGTTACCTAGCTCCCTCAGTTCATAACAGTGTGGAGGAAGTTGTCTGATAAAGTGGGCAAAGCTTATACTTGGGCCAGAAGGCCGAATATAGGAAACTACATGAAAACATGAATAATTCAGTGAAAATGACTGTAAACAGATGAGAACTTGTTTAGAACAGCTGAAAGAGAATCTCCAAGTCAGTTCTTAGTGTAGAAAAGGTAGCTAAGATAAGGAAAATCCTTAATTCCAGTTAAGATCACATGAAACACTGTATGAATCCTATATTCTTTACTTAAAGGAGACTCGAGTGGTAAATGTGTGTTATACAAGGCAGAATACCACTGAAATAGAGAAAGAAACACGTTCGGCAGCTTTGGAAAGCCTTACACTTCACTGAAATGTAGTACTACACTCTATAACACAGTAGAGAGACAATGTTCCCGAGCTGCCTCAGTTCATAACAGTGTGTAGGAAGTTGTTTGATAAAGTGGGCAAAGCTTATACTTGAAGCAGAAGGCGGAATATAGGAAACTACATGAAAACATGAATAATTCAGTGAAAATGACTGTAAACAGATGAGAACTTGTTTTAGAAAAGCTGAAAGAGATCCTCCAAGTCAGTTCTTAGTGTAGAAAAGGTAGCTAAATCCGGAAAATCCTTAATTCCAGTTAAGATCACATGAAACACTGTATGAATCCTATATTCTTTACTTAAAGGAGACTACAGTGGTAAATGTGTGTTATACAAGGCAGAATACCATTAAAATAGAGAAAGAAACACGTTCGGCAGCTTTGCAAAGCCTTACACTTCACTGAAATGTAGTACTACACTCTATAACACAGTTGAGAGACAATGTTCAATAGCTGCCTCAGTACTTAACAGTGTGTAGGAAGTTGTTTGATAAAGTGGGCAAAGCTTATACTTGGACCAGAAGGCAGAATATAGGAAACTACATGAAAACATGAATAATTCAGTGAAAATGACTGTAAACAGATGAGAACTTGTTTAGAACAGCTGAAAGAGAATCTCCAAGTCAGTTCTTAGTGTAGAAAATGTAGCTAAGATAATGGAAATCCTTAATTCCAGTTAAGATCACATGAAACACTTTATGAATCCTATATTCTTTACTTAAAGGAGACTAGAGTGGTAAATGTGTGTTATACAAGGCAGAATACCATTGAAATAGCGAAAGAAACACGTTCGGCAGCTTTGGAAAGCCTTACACTTCACTGAAATGTAGTACTACACTCTATAACAAAGTTGAGAGACAATGTTCAATAGCTGCCTCATTACTTAACAGTGTGTAGGAAGTTGTTTGATAAAGTGGGCAAAGCTTATACTAGGGCCAGAAGGCAGAATATAGGAAACTAGGAAAGCCTTACACTTCACTGAAATGTAGTACTACACTCTATAACACATTTTAGAGACAATGTTCCCGAGCTGCCTCAGTTCATAACAGTGTGTAGGAAGTTGTTTGATAAAGTGGGCAAAGCTTATACTTGGGCCAGAAGGCAGAATATAGGAAACTACATGAAAACATGAATAATTCAGTGAAAATGACTGTAAACAGATGAGAACTTCTTTAGAACAGCTGAAAGAGAATCTCCAAGTCAGTTCTTAGTGTAGAAAGGGTAGCTAAGATCCGGGAAATCCTTAATTCCAGTAAAGATCACATGAAACACTGTATGAATCCTATATTCTTTACTTAAAGGAGACTAGAGTGGTAAATGTGTGTTATACAAGGCAGAATACTATTGAAATAGAGAAAGAAACACGTTTGGCAGCTTTGGAATGCCTTACACTTCACTGAAATGTAGTACTACACTCTATAACACAGTTATGAGACAATGTTCCCTAGCTCCCGCAGTTCATAACAGTGTGTAGGAAGTTGTTTGATAAAGTGGGGAAAGCTTATACTTGGACCAGAAGGCAGAATATAGGAAACTACATGAAAACATGAATAATTCAGTGAAAATGACTGTAAACAGATGAGAACTTGTTTAGAACAGCTGAAAGAGAATGTCCAAGTCAGTTCTTAGTGTAGAAAAGGTAGCTAAGATAAGGGAAACCCTTAATTCCAGTTAAGATCACATGAAACACTGTGTGCATCCTATATTCTTTACGTAAAGGAGACTAGAGTGGTAAATGTGTGTTATACAACGCAGAATACCATTGAAATAGAGAAAGAAACACGTTCGGCAGCTTTGGAAAGCCTTACACTTCACTGAAATGTAGTACTACACTCTATAACACAGTAGAGAGACAATGTTCCCGAGCTGCCTCAGTTCATAACAGTGTGTAGGAAGTTGTTTGATAAAGTGGGCAAAGCTTATACTTGAAGCAGAAGGCAGAATATAGGAAACTACATGAAAACATGAATAATTCAGTGAAAATGACTGTAAACAGATGAGAACTTGTTTTAGAACAGCTGAAAGAGATCCTCCAAGTCAGTTCTTAGTGTAGAAAAGGTAGCTAAATCCGGAAAATCCTTAATTCCAGTTAAGATCACGTGAAACACTGTATGAATCCTATATTCTTTACTTAAAGGAGACTACAGTGGTAAATGTGTGTTATACAAGGCAGAATACCATTAAAATAGAGAAAGAAACACGTTCGGCAGCTTTGCAAAGCCTTACACTTCACTGAAATGTAGTACTACACTCTATAACACAGTTGAGAGACAATGTTCAATAGCTGCCTCAGTACTTAACAGTGTGTAGGAAGTTGTTTGATAAAGTGGGCAAAGCTTATACTTGGACCAGAAGGCAGAATATAGGAAACTACATGAAAACATGAATAATTCAGTGAAAATGACTGTAAACAGATGAGAACTTGTTTAGAACAGCTGAAAGAGAATCTCCAAGTCAGTTCTTAGTGTAGAAAAGGTAGCTAAGATAAGGAAAATCCTTAATTCCAGTTAAGATCACATGAAACACGGTATGAATCCTATATTCTTTACTTAAAGGAGACTCGAGTGGTAAATGTGTGTTATACAAGGCAGAATACCATTGAAATAGAGAAAGAAACACGTTCGGCAGCTTTGGAAAGCCTTAAACTTCACTGAAATGTAGTACTACACTCTATAACACAGTTGAGAGACAATGTTCCCGAGCTGCCTCAGTTCATAACAGTGTGTAGGAAGTTGTTTGATAAAGTGGGCAAAGCTTATACTTGGGCCAGAAGGCAGAATATAGGAAACTACATGAAAACATGAATAATTCAGTGAAAATGACTGTAAACAGATGAGAACTTGTTTAGAACAGCTGAAAGAGAATCTCCAAGTCAGTTCTTAGTGTAGAAAATGTAGCTAAGATAATGGAAATCCTTAATTCCAGTTAAGATCACATGAAACACTTTATGAATCCTATATTCTTTACTTAAAGGAGACTAGAGTGGTAAATGTGTGTTATACAAGGCAGAATACCATTGAAATAGAGAAAGAAACACGTTCGGCAGCTTTGGAAAGCCTTACACTTCACTGAAATGTAGTACTACACTCTATAACAAAGTTGAGAGACAATGTTCAATAGCTGCCTCATTACTTAACAGTGTGTAGGAAGTTGTTTGATAAAGTGGGCAAAGCTTATACTAGGGCCAGAAGGCAGAATATAGGAAACTAGGAAAGCCTTACACTTCACTGAAATGTAGTACTACACTCTATAACACATTTTAGAGACAATGTTCCCGAGCTGCCTCAGTTCATAACAATGTGTAGGAAGTTGTTTGATAAAATGGGCAAAGCTTATACTTGGGCCAGAAGGCAGAATATAGGAAACTACATGAAAACATGAATAATTCAGTGAAAATGACTGCAAACAGATGAGAACTTCTTTAGAACAGCTGAAAGAGAATCTCCAAGTCAGTTCTTAGTGTAGAAAGGGTAGCTAAGATGCGGGAAATCCTTAATTCCAGTAAAGATCACATGAAACACTGTATGAATCCTATATTCTTTACTTAAAGGAGACTAGAGTGGTAAATGTGTGTTATACAAGGCAGAATACTATTGAAATAGAGAAAGAAACACGTTTGGCAGCTTTGGAATGCCTTACACTTCACTGAAATGTAGTACTACACTCTATAACACAGTTATGAGACAATGTTCCCTAGCTCCCTCAGTTCATAACAGTGTGTAGGAAGTTGTTTGATAAAGTGGGGAAAGCTTATACTTGGACCAGAAGGCAGAATATAGGAAACTACATGAAAACATGAATAATTCAGTGAAAATGACTGTAAACAGATGAGAACATGTTTAGAACAGCTGAAAGAGATTCTCCAGGTCAGTTCTTAGTGTAGAAAAGGTAGCTAAGATCCGGGAAATACTTAATTCGAGTTAAGATTACATGAAACACTGTGTGAATCCTATATTCTTTACTTAAAGGCGACTAGAGTGGTAAATGTGTGTTATACAAGGCAGAATACCATTAAAATAGAGAAAGAAACACGTTCGGCAGCTTTGCAAAGCCTTACACTTCACTGAAATGTAGTACTACACTCTATAACACAGTTGAGAGACAATGTTCAATAGCTGCCTCAGTACTTAACAGTGTGTAGGAAGTTGTTTGATAAAGTGGGCAAAGCTTATACTTGGACCAGAAGGCAGAATATAGGAAACTACATGAAAACATGAATAATTCAGTGAAAATGACTGTAAACAGATGAGAACTTGTTTAGAACAGCTGAAAGAGAATCTCCAAGTCAGTTCTTAGTGTAGAAAATGTAGCTAAGATAATGGAAATCCTTAATTCCAGTTAAGATCACATGAAACACTTTATGAATCCTATATTCTTTACTTAAAGGAGACTAGAATGGTAAATGTGTGTTATACAAGGCAGAATACCATTGAAATAGAGAAAGAAACACGTTCGGCAGCTTTGGAAAGCCTTACACTTCACTGAAATGTAGTACTACACTCTATAACAAAGTTGAGAGACAATGTTCAATAGCTGCCTCATTACTTAACAGTGTGTAGGAAGTTGTTTGAAAAAGTGGGCAAAGCTTATACTAGGGCCAGAAGGCAGAATATAGGAAACTAGGAAAGCCTTACACTTCACTGAAATGTAGTACTACACTCTATAACACATTTTAGAGACAATGTTCCCGAGCTGCCTCAGTTCATAACAGTGTGTAGGAAGTTGTTTGATAAAGTGGGCAAAGCTTATACTTGGGCCAGAAGGCAGAATATAGGAAACTACATGAAAACATGAATAATTCAGTGAAAATGACTGTAAACAGATGAGAACTTCTTTAGAACAGCTGAAAGAGAATCTCCAAGTCAGTTCTTAGTGTAGAAAGGGTAGCTAAGATCCGGGAAATCCTTAATTCCAGTAAAGATCACATGAAACACTGTATGAATCCTATATTCTTTACTTAAAGGAGACTAGAGTGGTAAATGTGTGTTATACAAGGCAGAATACTATTGAAATAGAGAAAGAAACACGTTTGGCAGCTTTGGAATGCCTTACACTTCACTGAAATGTAGTACTACACTCTATAACACAGTTATGAGACAATGTTCCCTAGCTCCCTCAGTTCATAACAGTGTGTAGGAAGTTGCTTGATAAAGTGGGGAAAGCTTATACTTGGACCAGAAGGCAGAATATAGGAAACTACATGAAAACATGAATAATTCAGTGAAAATGACTGTAAACAGATGAGAACTTGTTTAGAACAGCTGAAAGAGAATCTCCAAGTCAGTTCTTAGTGTAGAAAAGGTAGCTAAGATAAGGGAAACCCTTAATTCCAGTTAAGATCACATGAAACACTGTGTGCATCCTATATTCTTTACGTAAAGGAGACTAGAGTGGTAAATGTGTGTTATACAACGCAGAATACCATTGAAATAGAGAAAGAAACACGTTCGGCAGCTTTGGAAAGCCTTACACTTCACTGAAATGTAGTACTACACTCTATAACACAGTAGAGAGACAATGTTCCCGAGCTGCCTCAGTTCATAACAGTGTGTAGGAAGTTGTTTGATAAAGTGGGCAAAGCTTATACTTGAAGCAGAAGGCAGAATATAGGAAACTACATGAAAACATGAATAATTCAGTGAAAATGACTGTAAACAGATGAGAACTTGTTTAGAACAGCTGAAAGAGAATCTCCAAGTCAGTTCTTAGTGTAGAAAAGGTAGCTAAGATAAGGAAAATCCTTAATTCCAGTTAAGATCACATGAAACACGGTATGAATCCTATATTCTTTACTTAAAGGAGACTCGAGTGGTAAATGTGTGTTATACAAGTCAGAATACCATTGAAATAGAGAAAGAAACACGTTCGGCAGCTTTGGAAAGCCTTAAACTTCACTGAAATGTAGTACTACACTCTATAACACAATTGAGAGACAATGTTCCCGAGCTGCCTCAGTTCATAACAGTGTGTAGGAAGTTGTTTGATAAAGTGGGCAAAGCTTATACTTGGGCCAGAAGGCAGAATATAGGAAACTACATGAAAACATGAATAATTCAGTGAAAATGACTGTAAACAGATGAGAACTTGTTTAGAACAGCTGAAAGAGAATCTCCAAGTCAGTTCTTAGTGTAGAAAATGTAGCTAAGATAATGGAAATCCTTAATTCCAGTTAAGATCACATGAAACACTTTATGAATCCTATATTCTTTACTTAACGGAGACTAGAGTGGTAAATGTGTGTTATACAAGGCAGAATACCATTGAAATAGAGAAAGAAACACGTTCGGCAGCTTTAGAAAGCCTTACACTTCACTGAAATGTAGTACTACACTCTATAACAAAGTTGAGAGACAATGTTCAATAGCTGCCTCATTACTTAACAGTGTGTATGAAGTTGTTTGATAAAGTGGGCAAAGCTTATACTAGGGCCAGAAGGCAGAATATAGGAAACTAGGAAAGCCTTACACTTCACTGAAATGTAGTACTACACTCTATAACACATTTTAGAGACAATGTTCCCGAGCTGCCTCAGTTCATAACAATGTGTAGGAAGTTGTTTGATAAAATGGGCAAAGCTTATACTTGGGCCAGAAGGCAGAATATAGGAAACTACATGAAAACATGAATAATTCAGTGAAAATGACTGTAAACAGATGAGAACTTCTTTAGAACAGCTGAAAGAGAATCTCCAAGTCAGTTCTTAGTGTAGAAAGGGTAGCTAAGATCCGGGAAATCCTTAATTCCAGTAAAGATCACATGAAACACTGTATGAATCCTATATTCTTTACTTAAAGGAGACTAGAGTGGTAAATGTGTGTTATACAAGGCAGAATACTATTGAAATAGAGAAAGAAACACGTTTGGCAGCTTTGGAATGCCTTACACTTCACTGAAATGTAGTACTACACTCTATAACACAGTTATGAGACAATGTTCCCTAGCTCCCTCAGTTCATAACAGTGTGTAGGAAGTTGTTTGATAAAGTGGGGAAAGCTTATACTTGGACCAGAAGGCAGAATATAGGAAACTACATGAAAACATGAATAATTCAGTGAAAATGACTGTAAACAGATGAGAACTTGTTTAGAACAGCTGAAAGAGAATCTCCAAGTCAGTTCTTAGTGTAGAAAAGGTAGCTAAGATAAGGGAAACCCTTAATTCCAGTTAAGATCACATGAAACACTGTGTGCATCCTATATTCTTTACGTAAAGGAGACTAGAGTGGTAAATGTGTGTTATACAAGGCAGAATACCATTGAAATAGAGAAAGAAACACGTTCGGCAGCTTTGGAAAGCCTTACACTTCACTGAAATGTAGTACTACACTCTATAACACAGTTGAGAGACAATGTTCCCAAGCTGCCTCAGTTCATAACAAGGTGTTGGAAGTTGTTTGATAAAGTTGGCAAAGCTTATACTTGGACCAGAATGCAGAATATAGGAAACTACATGAAAACATGATTAATTCAGTGAAAATGACTGTAAACAGATGAGCACATGTTTAGAACAGCTGAAAGAGATTCTCCAGGTCAGTTCTTAGTGTAGAAAAGGTAGCTAAGATCCGGGAAATACTTAATTCGAGTTAAGATTACATGAAACACTGTGTGAATCCTATATTCTTTACTTAAAGGAGACTCGAGTGGTAAATGTGTGTTATACAAGGCAGAATACCATTGAAATAGAGAAAGAAACACATTCGGCAGCTTTGGAAAGCCTTACACTTCACTGACATGTAATACTACACTCTATCACACAGATGAGAGACAATGTTACCTAGCTCCCTCAGTTCATAACAGTGTGGAGGAAGTTGTCTGATAAAGTGGGCAAAGCTTATACTTGGGCCAGAAGGCCGAATATAGGAAACTACATGAAAACATGAATAATTCAGTGAAAATGACTGTAAACAGATGAGAACTTGTTTAGAACAGCTGAAAGAGAATCTCCAAGTCAGTTCTTAGTGTAGAAAAGGTAGCTAAGATAAGGAAAATCCTTAATTCCAGTTAAGATCACATGAAACACTGTATGAATCCTATATTCTTTACTTAAAGGAGACTTGAGTGGTAAATGTGTGTTATACAAGGCAGAATACCACTGAAATAGAGAAAGAAACACGTTCGGCAGCTTTGGAAAGCCTTACACTTCACTGAAATGTAGTACTACACTCTATAACACAGTAGAGAGACAATGTTCCCGAGCTGCCTCAGTTCATAACAGTGTGTAGGAAGTTGTTTGATAAAGTGGGCAAAGCTTATACTTGAAGCAGAAGGCAGAATATAGGAAACTACATGAAAACATGAATAATTCAGTGAAAATGACTGTAAACAGATGAGACCTTGTTTTAGAACAGCTAAAAGAGATCCTCCAAGTCAGTTCTTAGTGTAGAAAAGGTAGCTAAATCCGGAAAATCCTTAATTCGAGTTAAGATTACATGAAACACTGTGTGAATCCTATATTCTTTACTTAAAGGCGACTAGAGTGGTAAATGTGTGTTATACAAGGCAGTATACCATTAAAATAGAGAAAGAAACACGTTCGGCAGCTTTGCAAAGCCTTACACTTCACTGAAATGTAGTACTACACTCTATAACACAGTTGAGAGACAGTGTTCAATAGCTGCCTCAGTACTTAACAGTGTATAGGAAGTTGTTTGATAAAGTGGGCAAAGCTTATACTTGGACCAGAAGGCAGAATATAGGAAACTACATGAAAACATGATTAATTCAGTGAAAATGACTGTAAACAGATGAGAACTTGTTTAGAACAGCTGAAAGAGAATCTCCAAGTCAGTTCTTAGTGTAGAAAAGGTAGGTAAGATAAGGGAAATCCTTAATTCCAGTTAAGATCACATGAAACACTGTATGAATCCTATATTCTTTACTTAAAGGAGACTCGAGTGGTAAATGTGTGTTATACAAGGCAGAATACCATTGAAATAGAGAAAGAAACACATTCGGCAGCTTTGGAAAGCCTTACACTTCACTGACATGTAATACTACACTCTATCACACAGTTGAGAGACAATGTTACCTAGCTCCCTCAGTTCATAACAGTGTGGAGGAAGTTGTTTGATAAAGTGGGCAAAGCTTATACTTGGGCCAGAAGGCCGAATATAGGAAACTACATGAAAACATGAATAATTCAGTGAAAATGACTGTAAACAGATGAGAACTTGTTTAGAACAGCTGAAAGAGAATCTCCAAGTCAGTTCTTAGTGTAGAAAAGGTAGCTAAGATAAGGAAAATCCTTAATTCCAGTTAAGATCACATGAAACACTGTATGAATCCTATATTCTTTACTTAAAGGAGACTCGAGTGGTAAATGTGTGTTATACAAGGCAGAATACCATTAAAATAGAGAAAGAAACACGTTCGGCAGCTTTGCAAAGCCTTACACTTCACTGAAATGTAGTACTACACTCTATAACACAGTTGAGAGACAATGTTCAATAGCTGCCTCAGTACTTAACAGTGTATAGGAAGTTGTTTGATAAAGTGGGAAAGCTTATACTTGGGCCAGATGGCAGAATATAGGAAACTACATGAAAACATGAATAATTCAGTGAAAATGACTGTAAACAGATGAGAACTTGTTTAGAACAGCTGAAAGAGAATCTCCAAGTCAGTTCTTAGTGTAGAAAATGTAGCTAAGATAATGGAAATCCTTAATTCCAGTTAAGATCACATGAAACACTTTATGAATCCTATATTCTTTACTTAAAGGAGACTAGAGTGGTAAATGTGTGTTATACAAGGCAGAATACCATTGAAATAGAGAAAGAAACACTTTCGGCAGCTTTGGAAAGCCTTACACTTCACTGAAATGTAGTACTACACTCTATAACAAAGTTGAGAGACAATGTTCAATAGCTGCCTCATTACTTAACAGTGTGTAGGAAGTTGTTTGATAAAGTGGGCAAAGCTTATACTAGGGCCAGGAGGCAGAATATAGGAAACTAGGAAAGCCTTACACTTCACTGAAATGTAGTACTACACTCTATAACACATTTTAGAGACAATGTTCCCGAGCTGCCTCAGTTCATAACAATGTGTAGGAAGTTGTTTGATAAAATGGGCAAAGCTTATACTTGGGCCAGAAGGCAGAATATAGGAAACTACATGAAAACATGAATAATTCAGTGAAAATGACTGTAAACAGATGAGAACTTCTTTAGAACAGCTGAAAGAGAATCTCCAAGTAAGTTCTTAGTGTAGAAAGGGTAGCTAAGATCCGGGAAATCCTTAATTCCAGTAAAGATCACATGAAACACTGTATGAATCCTATATTCTTTACTTAAAGGAGACTAGAGTGGTAAATGTGTGTTATACAAGGCAGAATACTATTGAAATAGAGAAAGAAACACGTTTGGCAGCTTTGGAATGCCTTACACTTCACTGAAATGTAGTACTACACTCTATAACACAGTTATGAGACAATGTTCCCTAGCTCCCTCAGTTCATAACAGTGTGTAGGAAGTTGTTTGATAAAGTGGGGAAAGCTTATACTTGGACCAGAAGGCAGAATATAGGAAACTACATGAAAACATGAATAATTCAGTGAAAATGACTGTAAACAGATGAGAACTTGTTTAGAACAGCTGAAAGAGAATCTCCAAGTCAGTTCTTAGTGTAGAAAAGGTAGCTAAGATAAGGGAAACCCTTAATTCCAGTTAAGATCACATGAAACACTGTGTGCATCCTATATTCTTTACGTAAAGGAGACTAGAGTGGTAAATGTGTGTTATACAAGGCAGAATACCATTGAAATAGAGAAAGAAACACGTTTGGCAGCTTTGAAAAGCCTTACACTTCACTGAAATGTAGTACTACACTCTATAACACAGTTGAGAGACAATGTTCCCTAGCTCCCTCAGTTCATAACAGTGTGTAGGAAGTTGTTTGATAAAGTTGGTAAAGCTTATACTTGGACCAGAAGGCAGAATATAGGAAACTACATGAAAACATGATTAATTCAGTGAAAATGACTGTAAACAGATGAGAACTTGTTTAGAACAGCTGAAAGAGATTCTCCAAGTCAGTTCTTAGTGTAGAAAAGGTAGCTAAGATTCGGGAAATCCTTAATTCGAGTTAAGATTACATGAAACACTGTATGAATCCTATATTCTTTACTTAAAGGAAACTAGAGTGGTAAATGTGTGTTATACAAGGCAGAATACCATTGAAATAGAGAAAAAAACACATTCGGCAGCTTTGGAAAGCCTTACACTTCACTGACATGTAGTACTACACTCTATCACACAGTTGAGAGACAATGTTCCCTAGCTCCCTCAGTTCATAACAGTGTGTAGGAAGTTGTCTGATAAAGTGGGCAAAGCTTATACTTGGGCCAGAAGGCCGAATATAGGAAACTACATGAAAACATGAATAATTCAGTGAAAATGACTGTAAACAGATGAGAACTTGTTTAGAACAGCTGAAAGAGAATCTCCAAGTCAGTTCTTAGTGTAGAAAAGGTAGCTAAGATAAGGAAAATCCTTAATTCCAGTTAAGATCACATGAAACACTGTATGAATCCTATATTCTTTACTTAAAGGAGACTCGAGTGGTAAATGTGTGTTATACAAGGCAGAATACCATTGAAATAGAGAAAGAAACACGTTCGGGAGCTTTGGAAAGCCTTACACTTCACTGAAATGTAGTACTACACTCTATAACACAGTTGAGAGACAATGTTCCCGAGCTGCCTCAGTTCATAACAGTGTGTAGGAAGTTGTTTGATAAAGTGGGCAAAGCTTATACTTGGGCCAGAAGGCAGAATATAGGAAACTACATGAAAACATGAACAATTCAGTGAAAATGACTGTAAACAGATGAGAACTTGTTTTAGAACAGCTGAAAGAGATCCTCCGAGTCAGTTCTTAGTGTAGAAAAGGTAGCTAAATCCGGAAAATCCTTAATTCCAGTTAAGATCACATGAAACACTGTATGAATCCTATATTCTTTACTTAAAGGAGACTACAGTGGTAAATGTGTGTTATACAAGGCAGAATACCATTAAAATAGAGAAAGAAACACCTTCGGCAGCTTTGCAAAGCCTTACACTTCACTGAAATGTAGTACTACACTCTATAACACAGTTGAGAGACAATGTTCCCGAGCTGCCTCAGTTCATAACAGTGTGTAGGAAGTTGTTTGATAAAGTGGGCAAAGCTTATACTTGGGCCAGAAGGCAGAATATAGGAAACTACATGAAAACATGAATAATTCAGTGAAAATGACTGTAAACAGATGAGAACTTGTTTTAGAACAGCTGAAAGAGATCCTCCAAGTCAGTTCTTAGTGTAGAAAAGGTAGCTAAATCCGGAAAATCCTTAATTCCAGTTAAGATCACATGAAACACTGTATGAATCCTATATTCTTTACTTAAAGGAGACTACAGTGGTAAATGTGTGTTATACAAGGCAGAATACCATTGAAATAGAGAAAGAAACACGTTTGGCAGCTTTGGAAAGCCTTAAACTTCACTGAAATGTAGTACTACACTCTATAACACAGTTGAGAGACAATGTTCCCGAGCTGCCTCAGTTCATAACAGTGTGTAGGAAGTTGTTTGATAAAGTGGGCAAAGCTTATACTTGGGCCAGAAGGCAGAATATAGGAAACTACATGAAAACATGAACAATTCAGTGAAAATGACTGTAAACAGATGAGAACTTGTTTTAGAACAGCTGAAAGAGATCCTCCAAGTCAGTTCTTAGTGTAGAAAAGGTAGCTAAATCCGGAAAATCCTTAATTCCAGTTAAGATCACATGAAACACTGTATGAATCCTATATCCTTTACTTAAAGGAGACTACAGTGGTAAATGTGTGTTATACAAGGCAGAATACCATTAAAATAGAGAAAGAAACACGTTCGGCAGCTTTACAAAGCCTTACACTTCACTGAAATGTAGTACTACACTCTATAACACAGTTGAGAGACAATGTTCAATAGCTGCCTCAGTACTTAACAGTGTGTAGGAAGTTGTTTGATAAAGTGGGCAAAGCTTATACTTGGACCAGAAGGCAGAATATAGGAAACTACATGAAAACATGAATAATTCAGTGAAAATGACTGTAAACAGATGAGAACTTGTTTAGAACAGCTGAAAGAGAATCTCCAAGTCAGTTCTTAGTGTAGAAAATGTAGCTAAGATAATGGAAATCCTTAATTCCAGTTAAGATCACATGAAACACTTTATGAATCCTATATTCTTTACTTAAAGGAGACTAGAGTGGTAAATGTGTGTTATACAAGGCAGAATACCATTGAAATAGAGAAAGAAACACGTTCGGCAGCTTTGGAAAGCCTTACACTTCACTGAAATGTAGTACTACACTCTATAACAAAGTTGAGAGACAATGTTCAATAGCTGCCTCATTACTTAACAGTGTGTAGGAAGTTGTTTGATAAAGTGGGGAAAGCTTATACTAGGGCCAGAAGGCAGAATATAGGAAACTAGGAAAGCCTTACACTTCACTGAAATGTAGTACTACACTCTATAACACATTTTAGAGACAATGTTCCCGAGCTGCCTCAGTTCATAACAGTGTGTAGGAAGTTGTTTGATAAAGTGGGCAAAGCTTATACTTGGGCCAGAAGGCCAAATATAGGAAACTACATGAAAACATGAATAATTCAGTGAAAATGACTGTAAACAGATGAGAACTTCTTTAGAACAGCTGAAAGAGAATCTCCAAGTCAGTTCTTAGTGTAGAAAAGGTAGCTAATATAAGGGAAATCCTTAATTCCATTTAAGATCACATGAAACACTGTATGAATCCTATATTCTTTACTTAAAGGAGACTAGAGTGGTAAATGTGTGTTATACAAGGCAGAATACCATTGAAATAGAGAAAGAAACACGTTTGGCAGCTTTGAAAAGCCTTACACTTCACTGAAATGTAGTACTACACTCTATAACACAGTTGAGAGACAATGTTCCCTAGCTCCCTCAGTTCATAACAGTGTGTAGGAAGTTGTTTGATAAAGTTGGTAAAGCTTATACTTGGACCAGAAGGCAGAATATAGGAAACTACATGAAAACATGATTAATTCAGTGAAAATGACTGTAAACAGATGAGAACTTGTTTAGAACAGCTGAAAGAGATTCTCCAAGTCAGTTCTTAGTGTAGAAAAGGTAGCTAAGATTCGGGAAATCCTTAATTCGAGTTAAGATTACATGAAACACTGTATGAATCCTATATTCTTTACTTAAAGGAAACTAGAGTGGTAAATGTGTGTTATACAAGGCAGAATACCATTGAAATAGAGAAAAAAACACATTCGGCAGCTTTGGAAAGCCTTACACTTCACTGACATGTAGTACTACACTCTATCACACAGTTGAGAGACAATGTTCCCTAGCTCCCTCAGTTCATAACAGTGTGTAGGAAGTTGTCTGATAAAGTGGGCAAAGCTTATACTTGGGCCAGAAGGCCGAATATAGGAAACTACATGAAAACATGAATAATTCAGTGAAAATGACTGTAAACAGATGAGAACTTGTTTAGAACAGCTGAAAGAGAATCTCCAAGTCAGTTCTTAGTGTAGAAAAGGTAGCTAAGATAAGGAAAATCCTTAATTCCAGTTAAGATCACATGAAACACTGTATGAATCCTATATTCTTTACTTAAAGGAGACTCGAGTGGTAAATGTGTGTTATACAAGGCAGAATACCATTGAAATAGAGAAAGAAACACGTTCGGGAGCTTTGGAAAGCCTTACACTTCACTGAAATGTAGTACTACACTCTATAACACAGTTGAGAGACAATGTTCCCGAGCTGCCTCAGTTCATAACAGTGTGTAGGAAGTTGTTTGATAAAGTGGGCAAAGCTTATACTTGGGCCAGAAGGCAGAATATAGGAAACTACATGAAAACATGAACAATTCAGTGAAAATGACTGTAAACAGATGAGAACTTGTTTTAGAACAGCTGAAAGAGATCCTCCGAGTCAGTTCTTAGTGTAGAAAAGGTAGCTAAATCCGGAAAATCCTTAATTCCAGTTAAGATCACATGAAACACTGTATGAATCCTATATTCTTTACTTAAAGGAGACTACAGTGGTAAATGTGTGTTATACAAGGCAGAATACCATTAAAATAGAGAAAGAAACACCTTCGGCAGCTTTGCAAAGCCTTACACTTCACTGAAATGTAGTACTACACTCTATAACACAGTTGAGAGACAATGTTCCCGAGCTGCCTCAGTTCATAACAGTGTGTAGGAAGTTGTTTGATAAAGTGGGCAAAGCTTATACTTGGGCCAGAAGGCAGAATATAGGAAACTACATGAAAACATGAATAATTCAGTGAAAATGACTGTAAACAGATGAGAACTTGTTTTAGAACAGCTGAAAGAGATCCTCCAAGTCAGTTCTTAGTGTAGAAAAGGTAGCTAAATCCGGAAAATCCTTAATTCCAGTTAAGATCACATGAAACACTGTATGAATCCTATATTCTTTACTTAAAGGAGACTACAGTGGTAAATGTGTGTTATACAAGGCAGAATACCATTGAAATAGAGAAAGAAACACGTTTGGCAGCTTTGGAAAGCCTTAAACTTCACTGAAATGTAGTACTACACTCTATAACACAGTTGAGAGACAATGTTCCCGAGCTGCCTCAGTTCATAACAGTGTGTAGGAAGTTGTTTGATAAAGTGGGCAAAGCTTATACTTGGGCCAGAAGGCAGAATATAGGAAACTACATGAAAACATGAATAATTCAGTGAAAATGACTGTAAACAGATGAGAACTTGTTTTAGAACAGCTGAAAGAGATCCTCCAAGTCAGTTCTTAGTGTAGAAAAGGTAGCTAAATCCGGAAAATCCTTAATTCCAGTTAAGATCACATGAAACACTGTATGAATCCTATATTCTTTACTTAAAGGAGACTACAGTGGTAAATGTGTGTTATACAAGGCAGAATACCATTAAAATAGAGAAAGAAACACCTTCGGCAGCTTTGCAAAGCCTTACACTTCACTGAAATGTAGTACTACACTCTATAACACAGTTGAGAGACAATGTTTAATAGCTGCCTCAGTATTTAACAGTGTGTAGGAAGTTGTTTGATAAAGTGGGCAAAGCTTATACTTGGACCAGAAGGCAGAATATAGGAAACTACATGAAAACATGAATAATTCAGTGAAAATGACTGTAAACAGATGAGAACTTCTTTAGAACAGCTGAAAGAGAATCTCCAAGTCAGTTCTTAGTGTAGAAAAGGTAGCTAATATAAGGGAAATCCTTAATTCCATTTAAGATCACATGAAACACTGTATGAATCCTATATTCTTTACTTAAAGGAGACTAGAGTGGTAAATGTGTGTTATACAAGGCAGAATACCATTGAAATAGAGAAAGAAACACGTTTGGCAGCTTTGAAAAGCCTTACACTTCACTGAAATGTAGTACTACACTCTATAACACAGTTGAGAGACAATGTTCCCTAGCTCCCTCAGTTCATAACAGTGTGTAGGAAGTTGTTTGATAAAGTTGGCAAAGCTTATACTTGGACCAGAAGGCAGAATATAGGAAACTACATGAAAACATGATTAATTCAGTGAAAATGACTGTAAACAGATGAGAACTTGTTTAGAACAGCTGAAAGAGATTCTCCAAGTCAGTTCTTAGTGTAGAAAAGGTAGCTAAGATTCGGGAAATCCTTAATTTGAGTTAAGATTACATGAAACACTGTATGAATCCTATATTCTTTACTTAAAGGAAACTAGAGTGGTAAATGTGTGTTATACAAGGCAGAATACCATTGAAATAGAGAAAAAAACACATTCGGAAGCTTTGGAAAGCCTTACACTTCACTGACATGTAGTACTACACTCTATCACACAGTTGAGAGACAATGTTCCCTAGCTCCCTCAGTTCATAACAGTGTGTAGGAAGTTGTCTGATAAAGTGGGCAAAGCTTATACTTGGGCCAGAAGGCCGAATATAGGAAACTACATGAAAACATGAATAATTCAGTGAAAATGACTGTAAACAGATGAGAACTTGTTTAGAACAGCTGAAAGAGAATCTCCAAGTCAGTTCTTAGTGTAGAAAAGGTAGCTAAGATAAGGAAAATCCTTAATTCCAGTTAAGATCACATGAAACACTGTATGAATCCTATATTCCTTACTTAAAGGAGACTCGAGTGGTAAATGTGTGTTATACAAGGCAGAATACCATTGAAATAGAGAAAGAAACACGTTCGGCAGCTTTGGAAAGCCTTACACTTCACTGAAATGTAGTACTACACTCTATAACACAGTTGAGAGACAATGTTCAATAGCTGCCTCAGTACTTAACAGTGTATAGGAAGTTGTTTGATAAAGTGGGCAAAGCTTATACTTGGACCAGAAGGCAGAATATAGGAAACTACATGAAAACATGATTAATTCAGTGAAAATGACTGTAAACAGATGTGAACTTGTTTAGAACAGCTGAAAGAGATTCTCCAAGTCAGTTCTTTGTGTAGAAAAGGTAGCTAAGATTCGGGAAATCCTTAATTCGAGTTAAGATTACATGAAACACTGTATGAATCCTATATTCTTTACTTAAAGGAGACTACAGTGGTAAATGTGTGTTATACAAGGCAGAATACCATTAAAATAGAGAAAGAAACACGTTCGGCAGCTTTGCAAAGCCTTACACTTCACTGAAATGTAGTACTACACTCTATAACACAGTTGAGAGACAATGTTCAATAGCTGCCTCAGTACTTAGCAGTGTGTAGGAAGTTGTTTGATAAAGTGGGCAAAGCTTATACTTGGACCAGAAGGCAGAATATAGGAAACTACATGAAAACATGAATAATTCAGTGAAAATGACTGTAAACAGATGAGAACTTGTTTAGAACAGCTGAAAGAGAATCTCCAAGTCAGTTCTTAGTGTAGAAAATGTAGCTAAGATAATGGAAATCCTTAATTCCAGTTAAGATCACATGAAACACTTTATGAATCCTATATTCTTTACTTAAAGGAGACTAGAGTGGTAAATGTGTGTTATACAAGGCAGAATACCATTGAAATAGAGAAAGAAACACGTTCGGCAACTTTGGAAAGCCTTACACTTCACTGAAATGTAGTACTACACTCTATAACAAAGTTGAGAGACAATGTTCAATAGCTGCCTCATTACTTAACAGTGTGTAGGAAGTTGTTTGATAAAGTGGGCAAAGCTTATACTAGGGCCAGAAGGCAGAATATAGGAAACTAGGAAAGCCTTACACTTCACTGAAATGTAGTACTACACTCTATAACACATTTTAGAGACAATGTTCCCGAGCTGCCTCAGTTCATAACAGTGTGTAGGAAGTTGTTTGATAAAGTGGGCAAAGCTTATACTTGGGCCAGAAGGCAGAATATAGGAAACTACATGAAAACATGAATAATTCAGTGAAAATGACTGTAAACAGATGAGAACTTCTTTAGAACAGCTGAAAGAGAATCTCCAAGTCAGTTCTTAGTGTAGAAAGGGTAGCTAAGATCCGGGAAATCCTTAATTCCAGTAAAGATCACATGAAACACTGTATGAATCATATATTCTTTACTTAAAGGAGACTAGAGTGGTAAATGTGTGTTATACAAGGCAGACTACTATTGAAATAGAGAAAGAAACACGTTTGGCAGCTTTGGAATGCCTTACACTTCACTGAAATATAGTACTACACTCTATAACACAGTTGAGAGACAATGTTCAATAGCTGCCTCAGTACTTAACAGTGTGTAGGAAGTTGTTTGATAAAGTGGGCAAAGCTTATACTTGGACCAGAAGGCAGAATATAGGAAACTACATGAAAACATGAATAATTCAGTGAAAATGACTGTAAACAGATGAGAACATGTTTAGAACAGCTGAAAGAGAATCTCCAAGTCAGTTCTTAGTGTAGAAAATGTAGCTAAGATAATGGAAATCCTTAATTCCAGTTAAGATCACATGAAACACTTTATGAATCCTATATTCTTTACTTAAAGGAGACTAGAGTGGTAAATGTGTGTTATACAAGGCAGAATACCATTGAAATAGAGAAAGAAACACGTTCGGCAGCTTTGGAAAGCCTTACACTTCACTGAAATGTAGTACTACACTCTATAACAAAGTTGAGAGACAATGTTCAATAGCTGCCTCATTACTTAACAGTGTGTAGGAAGTTGTTTGATAAAGTGGGCAAAGCTTATACTAGGGCCAGAAGGCAGAATATAGGAAACTAGGAAAGCCTTACACTTCACTGAAATGTAGTACTACACTCTATAACACATTTTAGAGACAATGTTCCCGAGCTGCCTCAGTTCATAACAGTGTGTAGGAAGTTGTTTGATAAAGTGGGCAAAGCTTATACTTGGGCCAGAAGGCCGAATATAGGAAACTACATGAAAACATGAATAATTCAGTGAAAATGACTGTAAACAGATGAGAACTTCTTTAGAACAGCTGAAAGAGAATCTCCAAGTCAGTTCTTAGTGTAGAAAGGGTAGCTAAGATCCGGGAAATCCTTAATTCCAGTAAAGATCACATGAAACACTGTATGAATCCTATATTCTTTACTTAAAGGAGACTAGAGTGGTAAATGTGTGTTATACAAGGCAGACTACTATTGAAATAGAGAAAGAAACACGTTCGGCAGCTTTGGAATGCCTTACACTTCACTGAAATATAGTACTACACTCTATAACACAGTTGAGAGACAATGTTCAATAGCTGCCTCAGTACTTAACAGTGTGTAGGAAGTTGTTTGATAAAGTGGGCAAAGCTTATACTTGGACCAGAAGGCAGAATATAGGAAACTACATGAAAACATGAATAATTCAGTGAAAATGACTGTAAACAGATGAGAACATGTTTAGAACAGCTGAAAGAGAATCTCCAAGTCAGTTCTTAGTGTAGAAAATGTAGCTAAGATAATGGAAATCCTTAATTCCAGTTAAGATCACATGAAACACTTTATGAATCCTATATTCTTTACTTAAAGGAGACTAGAGTGGTAAATGTGTGTTATACAAGGCAGAATACCATTGAAATAGAGAAAGAAACACGTTCGGCAGCTTTGGAAAGCCTTACACTTCACTGAAATGTAGTACTACACTCTATAACAAAGTTGAGAGACAATGTTCAATAGCTGCCTCATTACTTAACAGTGTGTAGGAAGTTGTTTGATAAAGTGGGCAAAGCTTATACTAGGGCCAGAAGGCAGAATATAGGAAACTAGGAAAGCCTTACACTTCACTGAAATGTAGTACTACACTCTATAACACATTTTAGAGACAATGTTCCCGAGCTGCCTCAGTTCATAACAGTGTGTAGGAAGTTGTTTGATAAAGTGGGCAAAGCTTATACTTGGGCCAGAAGGCAGAATATAGGAAACTACATGAAAACATGAATAATTCAGTGAAAATGACTGTAAACAGATGAGAACTTCTTTAGAACAGCTGAAAGAGAATCTCCAAGTCAGTTCTTAGTGTAGAAAGGGTAGCTAAGATCCGGGAAATCCTTAATTCCAGTAAAGATCACATGAAACACTGTATGAATCCTATATTCTTTAAGTAAAGGAGACTAGAGTGGTAAATGTGTGTTATACAAGGCAGAATACCATTGAAATAGAGAAGAAACACGTTCGGCAGCTTTGGAAAGCCTTACACTTCACTGAAATGTAGTACTACACTCTATAACACAGTTGAGAGATAATGTTCCCAAGCTGCCTCAGTTCATAACAAGGTGTTGGAAGTTGTTTGATAAAGTTGGCAAAGCTTATACTTGGACCAGAATGCAGAATATAGGAAACTACATGAAAACATGATTAATTCAGTGAAAATGACTGTAAACAGATGAGAACATGTTTAGAACAGCTGAAAGAGATTCTCCAGGTCAGTTCTTAGTGTAGAAAAGGTAGCTAAGATCCGGGAAATACTTAATTCGAGTTAAGATTACATGAAACACTGTGTGAATCCTATATTCTTTACTTAAAGGCGACTAGAGTGGTAAATGTGTGTTATACAAGGCAGTATACCATTAAAATAGAGAAAGAAACACGTTCGGCAGCTTTGGAAAGCCTTACACTTCACTGAAATGTAGTACTACACTCTATAACACAGTTGAGAGACAATGTTCAATAGCTGCCTCAGTACTTAACAGTGTATAGGAAGTTGTTTGATAAAGTGGGCAAAGCTTATACTTGGACCAGAAGGCAGAATATAGGAAACTACATGACAACATGATTAATTCAGTGAAAATGACTGTAAACAGATGAGAACTTGTTTAGAACAGCTGAAAGAGAATCTCCAAGTCAGTTCTTAGTGTAGAAAAGGTAGCTAAGATAAGGAAAATCCTTAATTCCAGTTAAGATCACATGAAACACTGTATGAATCCTATATTCTTTACTTAAAGGAGACTCGAGTGGTAAATGTGTGTTATACAAGGCAGAATACCACTGAAATAGAGAAAGAAACACGTTCGGCAGCTTTGGAAAGCCTTACACTTCACTGAAATGTAGTACTACACTCTATAACACAGTAGAGAGACAATGTTCCCGAGCTGCCTCAGTTCATAACAGTGTGTAGGAAGTTGTTTGATAAAGTGGGCAAAGCTTATACTTGAAGCAGAAGGCAGAATATAGGAAACTACATGAAAACATGAATAATTCAGTGAAAATGACTGTAAACAGATGAGAACTTGTTTTAGAACAGCTGAAAGAGATCCTCCAAGTCAGTTCTTAGTGTAGAAAAGGTAGCTAAATCCGGAAAATCCTTAATTCCAGTTAAGATCACATGAAACACTGTATGAATCGTATATTCTTTACTTAAAGGAGACTACAGTGGTAAATGTGTGTTATACAAGGCAGAATACCATTAAAATAGAGAAAGAAACACGTTCGGCAGCTTTGCAAAGCCTTACACTTCACTGAAATGTAGTACTACACTCTATAACACAGTTGAGAGACAATGTTCAATAGCTGCCTCAGTACTTAACAGTGTGTAGGAAGTTGTTTGATAAAGTGGGCAAAGCTTATACTTGGACCAGAAGGCAGAATATAGGAAACTACATGAAAACATGAATAATTCAGTGAAAATGACTGTAAACAGATGAGAACTTCTTTAGAACAGCTGAAAGAGAATCTCCAAGTCAGTTCTTAGTGTAGAAAATGTAGCTAAGATAATGGAAATCCTTAATTCCAGTTAAGATCACATGAAACACTTTATGAATCCTATATTCTTTACTTAAAGGAGACTAGAGTGGTAAATGTGTGTTATACAAGGCAGAATACCATTGAAATAGAGAAAGAAACACGTTCGGCAGCTTTGGAAAGCCTTACACTTCACTGAAATGTAGTACTACACTCTATAACAAAGTTGAGAGACAATGTTCAATAGCTGCCTCATTACTTAACAGTGTGTAGGAAGTTGTTTGATAAAGTGGGCAAAGCTTATACTAGGGCCAGAAGGCAGAATATAGGAAACTAGGAAAGCCTTACACTTCACTGAAATGTAGTACTACACTCTATAACACATTTTAGAGACAATGTTCCCGAGCTGCCTCAGTTCATAACAGTGTGTAGGAAGTTGTTTGATAAAGTGGGGAAAGCTTATACTTGGACCAGAAGGCAGAATATAGGAAACTACATGAAAACATGAATAATTCAGTGAAAATGACTGTAAACAGATGAGAACTTGTTTAGAACAGCTGAAAGAGAATCTCCAAGTCAGTTCTTAGTGTAGAAAAGGTAGCTAAGATAAGGGAAACCCTTAATTCCAGTTAAGATCACATGAAACACTGTGTGCATCCTATATTCTTTACGTAAAGGAGACTAGAGTGGTAAATGTGTGTTATACAAGGCAGAATACCATTGAAATAGAGAAAGAAACACGTTCGGCAGCTTTGGAAAGCCTTACACTTCACTGAAATGTAGTACTACACTCTATAACACAGTTGAGAGACAATGTTCCCAAGCTGCCTCAGTTCATAACAAGGTGTTGGAAGTTGTTTGATAAAGTTGGCAAAGCTTATACTTGGACCAGAATGCAGAATATAGGAAACTACATGAAAACATGATTAATTCAGTGAAAATGACTGTAAACAGATGAGAACATGTTTAGAACAGTTGAAAGAGATTCTCCAGGTCAGTTCTTAGTGTAGAAAAGGTAGCTAAGATCCGGGAAATACTTAATTCGAGTTAAGATTACATGAAACACTGTGTGAATCCTATATTCTTTACTTAAAGGCGACTAGAGTGGTAAATGTGCGTTATACAAGGCAGAATAGCATTGAAATAGAGAAAGAAACACGTTCGGCAGCTTTGGAAAGCCTTACACTTCACTGAAATGTAGTACTACACTCTATAACACAGTTGAGAGACAATGTTCAATAGCTGCCTCAGTACTTAACAGTGTATAGGAAGTTGTTTGATAAAGTGGGCAAAGCTTATACTTGGACCAGATGGCAGAATATAGGAAACTACATGAAAACATGATTAATTCAGTGAAAATGACTGTAAACAGATGAGAACTTGTTTAGAACAGCTGAAAGAGAATCTCCAAGTCAGTTCTTAGTGTAGAAAAGGTAGCTAAGATAAGGAAAATCCTTAATTCCAGTTAAGATCACATGAAACACTGTATGAATCCTATATTCTTTACTTAAAGGAGACTCGAGTGGTAAATGTATGTTATACAAGGCAGAATACCACTGAAATAGAGAAAGAAACACGTTCGGCAGCTTTGGAAAGCCTTACACTTCACTGAAATGTAGTACTACACTCTATAACACAGTAGAGAGACAATGTTCCCGAGCTGCCTCAGTTCATAACAGTGTGTAGGAAGTTGTTTGATAAAGTGGGCAAAGCTTATACTTGAAGCAGAAGGCAGAATATAGGAAACTACATGAAAACATGAATAATTCAGTGAAAATGACTGTAAACAGATGAGAACTTGTTTTAGAACAGCTGAAAGAGATCCTCCAAGTCAGTTCTTAGTGTAGAAAAGGTAGCTAAATCCGGAAAATCCTTAATTCCAGTTAAGATCACATGAAACACTGTATGAATCCTATATTCTTTACTTAAAGGAGACTACAGTGGTAAATGTGTGTTATACAAGGCAGAATACCATTAAAATAGAGAAAGAAACACGTTCGGCAGCTTTGCAAAGCCTTACACTTCACTGAAATGTAGTACTACACTCTATAACACAGTTGAGAGACAATGTTCAATAGCTGCCTCAGTACTTAACAGTGTGTAGGAAGTTGTTTGATAAAATGGGCAAAGCTTATACTTGGACCAGAAGGCAGAATATAGGAAACTACATGAAAACATGAATAATTCAGTGAAAATGACTGTAAACAGATGAGAACTTGTTTAGAACAGCTGAAAGAGAATCTCCAAGTCAGTTCTTAGTGTAGAAAATGTAGCTAAGATAATGGAAATCCTTAATTCCAGTTAAGATCACATGAAACACTTTATGAATCCTATATTCTTTACTTAAAGGAGACTAGAGTGGTAAATGTGTGTTATACAAGGCAGAATACCATTGAAATAGCGAAAGAAACACGTTCGGCAGCTTTGGAAAGCCTTACACTTCACTGAAATGTAGTACTACACTCTATAACAAAGTTGAGAGACAATGTTCAATAGCTGCCTCATTACTTAACAGTGTGTAGGAAGTTGTTTGATAAAGTGGGCAAAGCTTATACTAGGGCCAGAAGGCAGAATATAGGAAACTAGGAAAGCCTTACACTTCACTGAAATGTAGTACTACACTCTATAACACATTTTAGAGACAATGTTCCCGAGCTGCCTCAGTTCATAACAGTGTGTAGGAAGTTGTTTGATAAAGTGGGCAAAGCTTATACTTGGGCCAGAAGGCAGAATATAGGAAACTACATGAAAACATGAATAATTCAGTGAAAATGACTGTAAACAGATGAGAACTTCTTTAGAACAGCTGAAAGAGAATCTCCAAGTCAGTTCTTAGTGTAGAAAGGGTAGCTAAGATCCGGGAAATCCTTAATTCCAGTAAAGATCACATGAAACACTGTATGAATCCTATATTCTTTACTTAAAGGAGACTAGAGTGGTAAATGTGTGTTATACAAGGCAGAATACTATTGAAATAGAGAAAGAAACACGTTTGGCAGCTTTGGAATGCCTTACACTTCACTGAAATGTAGTACTACACTCTATAACACAGTTATGAGACAATGTTCCCTAGCTCCCTCAGTTCATAACAGTGTGTAGGAAGTTGTTTGATAAAGTGGGGAAAGCTTATACTTGGACCGGAAGGCAGAATATAGGAAACTACATGAAAACATGAATAATTCAGTGAAAATGACTGTAAACAGATGAGAACTTGTTTAGAACAGCTGAAAGAGATTCTCCAGGTCAGTTCTTAGTGTAGAAAAGGTAGCTAAGATCCGGGAAATACTTAATTCGAGTTAAGATTACATGAAACACAGTGTGAATCCTATATTCTTTACTTAAAGGCGACTAGAGTGGTAAATGTGTGTTATACAAGGCAGTATACCATTAAAATAGAGAAAGAAACACGTTCGGCAGCTTTGGAAAGCCTTACACTTCACTGAAATGTAGTACTACACTCTATAACACAGTTGAGAGACAATGTTCAATAGCTGCCTCAGTACTTAACAGTGTATAGGAAGTTGTTTGATAAAGTGGGCAAAGCTTATACTTGGACCAGAAGGCAGAATATAGGAAACTACATGAAAACATGATTAATTCAGTGAAAATGACTGTAAACAGATGAGAACTTGTTTAGAACAGCTGAAAGAGAATCTCCAAGTCAGTTCTTAGTGTAGAAAAGGTAGGTAAGATAAGGGAAATCCTTAATTCCAGTTAAGATCACATGAAACACTGTATGAATCCTATATTCTTTACTTAAAGGAGACTCGAGTGGTAAATGTGTGTTATACAAGGCAGAATACCATTGAAATAGAGAAAGAAACACATTCGGCAGCTTTGGAAAGCCTTACACTTCACTGACATGTAATACTACACTCTATCACACAGTTGAGAGACAATGTTACCTAGCTCCCTCAGTTCATAACAGTGTGGAGGAAGTTGTCTGATAAAGTGGGCAAAGCTTATACTTGGGCCAGAAGGCCGAATATAGGAAACTACATGAAAACATGAATAATTCAGTGAAAATGACTGTAAACAGATGAGAACTTGTTTAGAACAGCTGAAAGAGAATCTCCAAGTCAGTTCTTAGTGTAGAAAAGGTAGCTAAGATAAGGAAAATCCTTAATTCCAGTTAAGATCACATGAAACACTGTATGAATCCTATATTCTTTACTTAAAGGAGACTCGAGTGGTAAATGTGTGTTATACAAGGCAGAATACCACTGAAATAGAGAAAGAAACACGTTCGGCAGCTTTGGAAAGCCTTACACTTCACTGAAATGTAGTACTACACTCTATAACACAGTAGAGAGACAATGTTCCCGAGCTGCCTCAGTTCATAACAGTGTGTAGGAAGTTGTTTGATAAAGTGGGCAAAGCTTATACTTGAAGCAGAAGGCGGAATATAGGAAACTACATGAAAACATGAATAATTCAGTGAAAATGACTGTAAACAGATGAGAACTTGTTTTAGAAAAGCTGAAAGAGATCCTCCAAGTCAGTTCTTAGTGTAGAAAAGGTAGCTAAATCCGGAAAATCCTTAATTCCAGTTAAGATCACATGAAACACTGTATGAATCCTATATTCTTTACTTAAAGGAGACTACAGTGGTAAATGTGTGTTATACAAGGCAGAATACCATTAAAATAGAGAAAGAAACACGTTCGGCAGCTTTGCAAAGCCTTACACTTCACTGAAATGTAGTACTACACTCTATAACACAGTTGAGAGACAATGTTCAATAGCTGCCTCAGTACTTAACAGTGTGTAGGAAGTTGTTTGATAAAGTGGGCAAAGCTTATACTTGGACCAGAAGGCAGAATATAGGAAACTACATGAAAACATGAATAATTCAGTGAAAATGACTGTAAACAGATGAGAACTTGTTTAGAACAGCTGAAAGAGAATCTCCAAGTCAGTTCTTAGTGTAGAAAATGTAGCTAAGATAATGGAAATCCTTAATTCCAGTTAAGATCACATGAAACACTTTATGAATCCTATATTCTTTACTTAAAGGAGACTAGAGTGGTAAATGTGTGTTATACAAGGCAGAATACCATTGAAATAGCGAAAGAAACACGTTCGGCAGCTTTGGAAAGCCTTACACTTCACTGAAATGTAGTACTACACTCTATAACAAAGTTGAGAGACAATGTTCAATAGCTGCCTCATTACTTAACAGTGTGTAGGAAGTTGTTTGATAAAGTGGGCAAAGCTTATACTAGGGCCAGAAGGCAGAATATAGGAAACTAGGAAAGCCTTACACTTCACTGAAATGTAGTACTACACTCTATAACACATTTTAGAGACAATGTTCCCGAGCTGCCTCAGTTCATAACAGTGTGTAGGAAGTTGTTTGATAAAGTGGGCAAAGCTTATACTTGGGCCAGAAGGCAGAATATAGGAAACTACATGAAAACATGAATAATTCAGTGAAAATGACTGTAAACAGATGAGAACTTCTTTAGAACAGCTGAAAGAGAATCTCCAAGTCAGTTCTTAGTGTAGAAAGGGTAGCTAAGATCCGGGAAATCCTTAATTCCAGTAAAGATCACATGAAACACTGTATGAATCCTATATTCTTTACTTAAAGGAGACTAGAGTGGTAAATGTGTGTTATACAAGGCAGAATACTATTGAAATAGAGAAAGAAACACGTTTGGCAGCTTTGGAATGCCTTACACTTCACTGAAATGTAGTACTACACTCTATAACACAGTTATGAGACAATGTTCCCTAGCTCCCGCAGTTCATAACAGTGTGTAGGAAGTTGTTTGATAAAGTGGGGAAAGCTTATACTTGGACCAGAAGGCAGAATATAGGAAACTACATGAAAACATGAATAATTCAGTGAAAATGACTGTAAACAGATGAGAACTTGTTTAGAACAGCTGAAAGAGAATGTCCAAGTCAGTTCTTAGTGTAGAAAAGGTAGCTAAGATAAGGGAAACCCTTAATTCCAGTTAAGATCACATGAAACACTGTGTGCATCCTATATTCTTTACGTAAAGGAGACTAGAGTGGTAAATGTGTGTTATACAACGCAGAATACCATTGAAATAGAGAAAGAAACACGTTCGGCAGCTTTGGAAAGCCTTACACTTCACTGAAATGTAGTACTACACTCTATAACACAGTAGAGAGACAATGTTCCCGAGCTGCCTCAGTTCATAACAGTGTGTAGGAAGTTGTTTGATAAAGTGGGCAAAGCTTATACTTGAAGCAGAAGGCAGAATATAGGAAACTACATGAAAACATGAATAATTCAGTGAAAATGACTGTAAACAGATGAGAACTTGTTTTAGAACAGCTGAAAGAGATCCTCCAAGTCAGTTCTTAGTGTAGAAAAGGTAGCTAAATCCGGAAAATCCTTAATTCCAGTTAAGATCACGTGAAACACTGTATGAATCCTATATTCTTTACTTAAAGGAGACTACAGTGGTAAATGTGTGTTATACAAGGCAGAATACCATTAAAATAGAGAAAGAAACACGTTCGGCAGCTTTGCAAAGCCTTACACTTCACTGAAATGTAGTACTACACTCTATAACACAGTTGAGAGACAATGTTCAATAGCTGCCTCAGTACTTAACAGTGTGTAGGAAGTTGTTTGATAAAGTGGGCAAAGCTTATACTTGGACCAGAAGGCAGAATATAGGAAACTACATGAAAACATGAATAATTCAGTGAAAATGACTGTAAACAGATGAGAACTTGTTTAGAACAGCTGAAAGAGAATCTCCAAGTCAGTTCTTAGTGTAGAAAAGGTAGCTAAGATAAGGAAAATCCTTAATTCCAGTTAAGATCACATGAAACACGGTATGAATCCTATATTCTTTACTTAAAGGAGACTCGAGTGGTAAATGTGTGTTATACAAGGCAGAATACCATTGAAATAGAGAAAGAAACACGTTCGGCAGCTTTGGAAAGCCTTAAACTTCACTGAAATGTAGTACTACACTCTATAACACAGTTGAGAGACAATGTTCCCGAGCTGCCTCAGTTCATAACAGTGTGTAGGAAGTTGTTTGATAAAGTGGGCAAAGCTTATACTTGGGCCAGAAGGCAGAATATAGGAAACTACATGAAAACATGAATAATTCAGTGAAAATGACTGTAAACAGATGAGAACTTGTTTAGAACAGCTGAAAGAGAATCTCCAAGTCAGTTCTTAGTGTAGAAAATGTAGCTAAGATAATGGAAATCCTTAATTCCAGTTAAGATCACATGAAACACTTTATGAATCCTATATTCTTTACTTAAAGGAGACTAGAGTGGTAAATGTGTGTTATACAAGGCAGAATACCATTGAAATAGAGAAAGAAACACGTTCGGCAGCTTTGGAAAGCCTTACACTTCACTGAAATGTAGTACTACACTCTATAACAAAGTTGAGAGACAATGTTCAATAGCTGCCTCATTACTTAACAGTGTGTAGGAAGTTGTTTGATAAAGTGGGCAAAGCTTATACTAGGGCCAGAAGGCAGAATATAGGAAACTAGGAAAGCCTTACACTTCACTGAAATGTAGTACTACACTCTATAACACATTTTAGAGACAATGTTCCCGAGCTGCCTCAGTTCATAACAATGTGTAGGAAGTTGTTTGATAAAATGGGCAAAGCTTATACTTGGGCCAGAAGGCAGAATATAGGAAACTACATGAAAACATGAATAATTCAGTGAAAATGACTGTAAACAGATGAGAACTTCTTTAGAACAGCTGAAAGAGAATCTCCAAGTCAGTTCTTAGTGTAGAAAGGGTAGCTAAGATGCGGGAAATCCTTAATTCCAGTAAAGATCACATGAAACACTGTATGAATCCTATATTCTTTACTTAAAGGAGACTAGAGTGGTAAATGTGTGTTATACAAGGCAGAATACTATTGAAATAGAGAAAGAAACACGTTTGGCAGCTTTGGAATGCCTTACACTTCACTGAAATGTAGTACTACACTCTATAACACAGTTATGAGACAATGTTCCCTAGCTCCCTCAGTTCATAACAGTGTGTAGGAAGTTGTTTGATAAAGTGGGGAAAGCTTATACTTGGACCAGAAGGCAGAATATAGGAAACTACATGAAAACATGAATAATTCAGTGAAAATGACTGTAAACAGATGAGAACATGTTTAGAACAGCTGAAAGAGATTCTCCAGGTCAGTTCTTAGTGTAGAAAAGGTAGCTAAGATCCGGGAAATACTTAATTCGAGTTAAGATTACATGAAACACTGTGTGAATCCTATATTCTTTACTTAAAGGCGACTAGAGTGGTAAATGTGTGTTATACAAGGCAGAATACCATTAAAATAGAGAAAGAAACACGTTCGGCAGCTTTGCAAAGCCTTACACTTCACTGAAATGTAGTACTACACTCTATAACACAGTTGAGAGACAATGTTCAATAGCTGCCTCAGTACTTAACAGTGTGTAGGAAGTTGTTTGATAAAGTGGGCAAAGCTTATACTTGGACCAGAAGGCAGAATATAGGAAACTACATGAAAACATGAATAATTCAGTGAAAATGACTGTAAACAGATGAGAACTTGTTTAGAACAGCTGAAAGAGAATCTCCAAGTCAGTTCTTAGTGTAGAAAATGTAGCTAAGATAATGGAAATCCTTAATTCCAGTTAAGATCACATGAAACACTTTATGAATCCTATATTCTTTACTTAAAGGAGACTAGAATGGTAAATGTGTGTTATACAAGGCAGAATACCATTGAAATAGAGAAAGAAACACGTTCGGCAGCTTTGGAAAGCCTTACACTTCACTGAAATGTAGTACTACACTCTATAACAAAGTTGAGAGACAATGTTCAATAGCTGCCTCATTACTTAACAGTGTGTAGGAAGTTGTTTGAAAAAGTGGGCAAAGCTTATACTAGGGCCAGAAGGCAGAATATAGGAAACTAGGAAAGCCTTACACTTCACTGAAATGTAGTACTACACTCTATAACACATTTTAGAGACAATGTTCCCGAGCTGCCTCAGTTCATAACAGTGTGTAGGAAGTTGTTTGATAAAGTGGGCAAAGCTTATACTTGGGCCAGAAGGCAGAATATAGGAAACTACATGAAAACATGAATAATTCAGTGAAAATGACTGTAAACAGATGAGAACTTCTTTAGAACAGCTGAAAGAGAATCTCCAAGTCAGTTCTTAGTGTAGAAAGGGTAGCTAAGATCCGGGAAATCCTTAATTCCAGTAAAGATCACATGAAACACTGTATGAATCCTATATTCTTTACTTAAAGGAGACTAGAGTGGTAAATGTGTGTTATACAAGGCAGAATACTATTGAAATAGAGAAAGAAACACGTTTGGCAGCTTTGGAATGCCTTACACTTCACTGAAATGTAGTACTACACTCTATAACACAGTTATGAGACAATGTTCCCTAGCTCCCTCAGTTCATAACAGTGTGTAGGAAGTTGCTTGATAAAGTGGGGAAAGCTTATACTTGGACCAGAAGGCAGAATATAGGAAACTACATGAAAACATGAATAATTCAGTGAAAATGACTGTAAACAGATGAGAACTTGTTTAGAACAGCTGAAAGAGAATCTCCAAGTCAGTTCTTAGTGTAGAAAAGGTAGCTAAGATAAGGGAAACCCTTAATTCCAGTTAAGATCACATGAAACACTGTGTGCATCCTATATTCTTTACGTAAAGGAGACTAGAGTGGTAAATGTGTGTTATACAACGCAGAATACCATTGAAATAGAGAAAGAAACACGTTCGGCAGCTTTGGAAAGCCTTACACTTCACTGAAATGTAGTACTACACTCTATAACACAGTAGAGAGACAATGTTCCCGAGCTGCCTCAGTTCATAACAGTGTGTAGGAAGTTGTTTGATGAAGTGGGCAAAGCTTATACTTGAAGCAGAAGGCAGAATATAGGAAACTACATGAAAACATGAATAATTCAGTGAAAATGACTGTAAACAGATGAGAACTTGTTTAGAACAGCTGAAAGAGAATCTCCAAGTCAGTTCTTAGTGTAGAAAAGGTAGCTAAGATAAGGAAAATCCTTAATTCCAGTTAAGATCACATGAAACACGGTATGAATCCTATATTCTTTACTTAAAGGAGACTCGAGTGGTAAATGTGTGTTATACAAGTCAGAATACCATTGAAATAGAGAAAGAAACACGTTCGGCAGCTTTGGAAAGCCTTAAACTTCACTGAAATGTAGTACTACACTCTATAACACAGTTGAGAGACAATGTTCCCGAGCTGCCTCAGTTCATAACAGTGTGTAGGAAGTTGTTTGATAAAGTGGGCAAAGCTTATACTTGGGCCAGAAGGCAGAATATAGGAAACTACATGAAAACATGAATAATTCAGTGAAAATGACTGTAAACAGATGAGAACTTGTTTAGAACAGCTGAAAGAGAATCTCCAAGTCAGTTCTTAGTGTAGAAAATGTAGCTAAGATAATGGAAATCCTTAATTCCAGTTAAGATCACATGAAACACTTTATGAATCCTATATTCTTTACTTAACGGAGACTAGAGTGGTAAATGTGTGTTATACAAGGCAGAATACCATTGAAATAGAGAAAGAAACACGTTCGGCAGCTTTAGAAAGCCTTACACTTCACTGAAATGTAGTACTACACTCTATAACAAAGTTGAGAGACAATGTTCAATAGCTGCCTCATTACTTAACAGTGTGTATGAAGTTGTTTGATAAAGTGGGCAAAGCTTATACTAGGGCCAGAAGGCAGAATATAGGAAACTAGGAAAGCCTTACACTTCACTGAAATGTAGTACTACACTCTATAACACATTTTAGAGACAATGTTCCCGAGCTGCCTCAGTTCATAACAATGTGTAGGAAGTTGTTTGATAAAATGGGCAAAGCTTATACTTGGGCCAGAAGGCAGAATATAGGAAACTACATGAAAACATGAATAATTCAGTGAAAATGACTGTAAACAGATGAGAACTTCTTTAGAACAGCTGAAAGAGAATCTCCAAGTCAGTTCTTAGTGTAGAAAGGGTAGCTAAGATCCGGGAAATCCTTAATTCCAGTAAAGATCACATGAAACACTGTATGAATCCTATATTCTTTACTTAAAGGAGACTAGAGTGGTAAATGTGTGTTATACAAGGCAGAATACTATTGAAATAGAGAAAGAAACACGTTTGGCAGCTTTGGAATGCCTTACACTTCACTGAAATGTAGTACTACACTCTATAACACAGTTATGAGACAATGTTCCCTAGCTCCCTCAGTTCATAACAGTGTGTAGGAAGTTGTTTGATAAAGTGGGGAAAGCTTATACTTGGACCAGAAGGCAGAATATAGGAAACTACATGAAAACATGAATAATTCAGTGAAAATGACTGTAAACAGATGAGAACTTGTTTAGAACAGCTGAAAGAGAATCTCCAAGTCAGTTCTTAGTGTAGAAAAGGTAGCTAAGATAAGGGAAACCCTTAATTCCAGTTAAGATCACATGAAACACTGTGTGCATCCTATATTCTTTACGTAAAGGAGACTAGAGTGGTAAATGTGTGTTATACAAGGCAGAATACCATTGAAATAGAGAAAGAAACACGTTCGGCAGCTTTGGAAAGCCTTACACTTCACTGAAATGTAGTACTACACTCTATAACACAGTTGAGAGACAATGTTCCCAAGCTGCCTCAGTTCATAACAAGGTGTTGGAAGTTGTTTGATAAAGTTGGCAAAGCTTATACTTGGACCAGAATGCAGAATATAGGAAACTACATGAAAACATGATTAATTCAGTGAAAATGACTGTAAACAGATGAGCACATGTTTAGAACAGCTGAAAGAGATTCTCCAGGTCAGTTCTTAGTGTAGAAAAGGTAGCTAAGATCCGGGAAATACTTTATTCGAGTTAAGATTACATGAAACACTGTGTGAATCCTATATTCTTTACTTAAAGGAGACTCGAGTGGTAAATGTGTGTTATACAAGGCAGAATACCATTGAAATAGAGAAAGAAACACATTCAGCAGCTTTGGAAAGCCTTACACTTCACTGACATGTAATACTACACTCTATCACACAGATGAGAGACAATGTTACCTAGCTCCCTCAGTTCATAACAGTGTGGAGGAAGTTGTCTGATAAAGT
Source organism: Pipistrellus hanaki (assembly GCF_964339955.1). Classification (NCBI taxonomy): domain Eukaryota; kingdom Metazoa; phylum Chordata; class Mammalia; order Chiroptera; family Vespertilionidae; genus Pipistrellus; species Pipistrellus hanaki. The sequence continues at coordinate 2,922,415 of NC_140511.1, forward strand.
GGGCAAAGCTTATACTTGGGCCAGAAGGCCGAATATAGGAAACTACATGAAAACATGAATAATTCAGTGAAAATGACTGTAAACAGATGAGAACTTGTTTAGAACAGCTGAAAGAGAATCTCCAAGTCAGTTCTTAGTGTAGAAAAGGTAGCTAAGATAAGGAAAATCCTTAATTCCAGTTAAGATCACATGAAACACTGTATGAATCCTATATTCTTTACTTAAAGGAGACTTGAGTGGTAAATGTGTGTTATACAAGGCAGAATACCACTGAAATAGAGAAAGAAACACGTTCGGCAGCTTTGGAAAGCCTTACACTTCACTGAAATGTAGTACTACACTCTATAACACAGTAGAGAGACAATGTTCCCGAGCTGCCTCAGTTCATAACAGTGTGTAGGAAGTTGTTTGATAAAGTGGGCAAAGCTTATACTTGAAGCAGAAGGCAGAATATAGGAAACTACATGAAAACATGAATAATTCAGTGAAAATGACTGTAAACAGATGAGACCTTGTTTTAGAACAGCTGAAAGAGATCCTCCAAGTCAGTTCTTAGTGTAGAAAAGGTAGCTAAATCCGGAAAATCCTTAATTCGAGTTAAGATTACATGAAACACTGTGTGAATCCTATATTCTTTACTTAAAGGCGACTAGAGTGGTAAATGTGTGTTATACAAGGCAGTATACCATTAAAATAGAGAAAGAAACACGTTCGGCAGCTTTGCAAAGCCTTACACTTCACTGAAATGTAGTACTACACTCTATAACACAGTTGAGAGACAGTGTTCAATAGCTGCCTCAGTACTTAACAGTGTATAGGAAGTTGTTTGATAAAGTGGGCAAAGCTTATACTTGGACCAGAAGGCAGAATATAGGAAACTACATGAAAACATGATTAATTCAGTGAAAATGACTGTAAACAGATGAGAACTTGTTTAGAACAGCTGAAAGAGAATCTCCAAGTCAGTTCTTAGTGTAGAAAAGGTAGGTAAGATAAGGGAAATCCTTAATTCCAGTTAAGATCACATGAAACACTGTATGAATCCTATATTCTTTACTTAAAGGAGACTCGAGTGGTAAATGTGTGTTATACAAGGCAGAATACCATTGAAATAGAGAAAGAAACACATTCGGCAGCTTTGGAAAGCCTTACACTTCACTGACATGTAATACTACACTCTATCACACAGTTGAGAGACAATGTTACCTAGCTCCCTCAGTTCATAACAGTGTGGAGGAAGTTGTTTGATAAAGTGGGCAAAGCTTATACTTGGGCCAGAAGGCCGAATATAGGAAACTACATGAAAACATGAATAATTCAGTGAAAATGACTGTAAACAGATGAGAACTTGTTTAGAACAGCTGAAAGAGAATCTCCAAGTCAGTTCTTAGTGTAGAAAAGGTAGCTAAGATAAGGAAAATCCTTAATTCCAGTTAAGATCACATGAAACACTGTATGAATCCTATATTCTTTACTTAAAGGAGACTCGAGTGGTAAATGTGTGTTATACAAGGCAGAATACCATTAAAATAGAGAAAGAAACACGTTCGGCAGCTTTGCAAAGCCTTACACTTCACTGAAATGTAGTACTACACTCTATAACACAGTTGAGAGACAATGTTCAATAGCTGCCTCAGTACTTAACAGTGTATAGGAAGTTGTTTGATAAAGTGGGAAAGCTTATACTTGGGCCAGATGGCAGAATATAGGAAACTACATGAAAACATGAATAATTCAGTGAAAATGACTGTAAACAGATGAGAACTTGTTTAGAACAGCTGAAAGAGAATCTCCAAGTCAGTTCTTAGTGTAGAAAATGTAGCTAAGATAATGGAAATCCTTAATTCCAGTTAAGATCACATGAAACACTTTATGAATCCTATATTCTTTACTTAAAGGAGACTAGAGTGGTAAATGTGTGTTATACAAGGCAGAATACCATTGAAATAGAGAAAGAAACACTTTCGGCAGCTTTGGAAAGCCTTACACTTCACTGAAATGTAGTACTACACTCTATAACAAAGTTGAGAGACAATGTTCAATAGCTGCCTCATTACTTAACAGTGTGTAGGAAGTTGTTTGATAAAGTGGGCAAAGCTTATACTAGGGCCAGGAGGCAGAATATAGGAAACTAGGAAAGCCTTACACTTCACTGAAATGTAGTACTACACTCTATAACACATTTTAGAGACAATGTTCCCGAGCTGCCTCAGTTCATAACAATGTGTAGGAAGTTGTTTGATAAAATGGGCAAAGCTTATACTTGGGCCAGAAGGCAGAATATAGGAAACTACATGAAAACATGAATAATTCAGTGAAAATGACTGTAAACAGATGAGAACTTCTTTAGAACAGCTGAAAGAGAATCTCCAAGTAAGTTCTTAGTGTAGAAAGGGTAGCTAAGATCCGGGAAATCCTTAATTCCAGTAAAGATCACATGAAACACTGTATGAATCCTATATTCTTTACTTAAAGGAGACTAGAGTGGTAAATGTGTGTTATACAAGGCAGAATACTATTGAAATAGAGAAAGAAACACGTTTGGCAGCTTTGGAATGCCTTACACTTCACTGAAATGTAGTACTACACTCTATAACACAGTTATGAGACAATGTTCCCTAGCTCCCTCAGTTCATAACAGTGTGTAGGAAGTTGTTTGATAAAGTGGGGAAAGCTTATACTTGGACCAGAAGGCAGAATATAGGAAACTACATGAAAACATGAATAATTCAGTGAAAATGACTGTAAACAGATGAGAACTTGTTTAGAACAGCTGAAAGAGAATCTCCAAGTCAGTTCTTAGTGTAGAAAAGGTAGCTAAGATAAGGGAAACCCTTAATTCCAGTTAAGATCACATGAAACACTGTGTGCATCCTATATTCTTTACGTAAAGGAGACTAGAGTGGTAAATGTGTGTTATACAAGGCAGAATACCATTGAAATAGAGAAAGAAACACGTTCGGCAGCTTTGGAAAGCCTTACACTTCACTGAAATGTAGTACTACACTCTATAACACAGTTGAGAGACAATGTTCCCAAGCTGCCTCAGTTCATAACAAGGTGTTGGAAGTTGTTTGATAAAGTTGGCAAAGCTTATACTTCACCAGAATGCAGAATATAGGAAACTACATGAAAACATGATTAATTCAGTGAAAATGACTGTAAACAGATGAGAACATGTTTAGAACAGCTGAAAGAGATTCTCCAGGTCAGTTCTTAGTGTAGAAAAGGTAGCTAAGATCCGGAAAATCCTTAATTCCAGTTAAGATCACATGAAACACTGTATGAATCCTATATTCTTTACTTAAAGGATACTACAGTGGTAAATGTGTGTTATACAAGGCAGAATACCATTAAAATAGAGAAAGAAACACGTTCGGCAGCTTTACAAAGCCTTACACTTCACTGAAATGTAGTACTACACTCTATAACACAGTTGAGAGACAATGTTCAATAGCTGCCTCAGTACTTAACAGTGTGTAGGAAGTTGTTTGATAAAGTGGGCAAAGCTTATACTTGGACCAGAAGGCAGAATATAGGAAACCCCCTGAAAACATGAATAATTCAGTGAAAATGACTGTAAACAGATGAGAACTTGTTTAGAACAGCTGAAAGAGAATCTCCAAGTCAGTTCTTAGTGTAGAAAAGGTAGCTAAATCCGGAAAATCCGTAATTCCAGTTAAGATCACATGAAACACTGTATGAATCCTATATTCTTTACTTAAAGGAGACTAGAGTGTTAAATGTGTGTTATATAAGGCAGAATACCATTCAAATGGAGAAAGAAACACGTTCGGCAGCTTTCGAAAGCCTTACACTTTACTGAAATGTAGTACCACACTCTATAACACAGTTGAGAGACAATGTTCCCTAGCTCCCTCAGTTCATAACAGTGTGTAGGAAGTTGTTTGATAAAGTGGGCAAAGCTTATACTTGGGCCAGAAGGCAGAATATAGGAAACTACATGAAAACATGAATAATTCAGTGAAAATGACTGTAAACAGATGACAACTTGTTTAGAACAGCTGAAAGAGAATCTCCAAGTCAGTTCTTAGTGTAGAAAAGGTAGCTAAGATAAGGGAAACCCTTACTTCCAGTTAAGATCACATGAAACACTGTGTGCATCCTATATTCTTTACGTAAAGGAGACTAGAGTGGTAAATGTGTGTTATACAAGGCAGAATACCATTGAAATAGAGAAAGAAACACGTTCGGCAGCTTTGGAAAGCCTTACACTTCACTGAAATGTAGTACTACACTCTATAACACAGTTGAGAGACAATGTTCCCAAGCTGCCTCAGTTCATAACAGGGTGTTGGAAGTTGTTTGATAAAGTTGGCAAAGCTTAAGATTACATGAAACACTGTGTGAATCCTATATTCTTTACTTAAAGGCGACTAGAGTGGTAAATGTGTGTTATACAAGGCAGTATACCATTAAAATAGAGAAAGGAACACGTTCGGCAGCTTTGGAAAGCCTTACACTTCACTGAAATGTAGTACTACACTCTATAACACAGTTGAGAGACAATGTTCAATAGCTGCCTCAGTACTTAACAGTGTATAGGAAGTTGTTTGATAAAGTGGGAAAGCTTATACTTGGACCAGAAGGCAGAATATAGGAAACTACATGAAAAGATGATTAATTCAGTGAAAATGACTGTAAACAGATGAGAACTTCTTTAGAACAGCTGAAAGAGAATCTCCAAGTCAGTTCTTAGTGTAGAAAAGGTAGGTAAGATAAGGGAAATCCTTAATTCCAGTTAAGATCACATGAAACACTGTATGAATCCTATATTCTTTACTTAAAGGAGACTCGAGTGGTAAATGTGTGTTATACAAGGCAGAATACCATTGAAATAGAGAAAGAAACACGTTCGGCAGCTTTGGAAAGCCTTACACTTCACTAAAATGTAGTACTACACTCTATAACACAGTTGAGAGACAATGTTCCCGAGCTGCCTCAGTTCATAACAGTGTGTAGGAAGTTGTTTGATAAAGTGGGCAAAGCTTATACTTGGGCCAGAAAGCAGAATATAGGAAACTACATGAAAACATGAATAATTCAGTGCAAATGACTGTAAACAGATGAGAACTTGTGTTAGAACAGCTGAAAGAGATCCTCCATGTCAGTTCTTAGTGTAGAAAAGGTAGCTAAATCCGGAAACTCCTTAATTCCAGTTAAGATCACATGAAACACTTTATGAATCCTATATTCTTTACTTAAAGGAGACTAGAGTGGTAAATGTGTGTTATACAAGGCAGAATACCATTGAAATAGAGAAAGAAACACGTTCAGCAGCTTTGGAAAGCCTTACACTTCACTGAAATGTAGTACTACACTCTATAACAAAGTTGTGAGACAATGTTCAATAGCTGCCTCATTACTTAACAGTGTGTAGGAAGTTGTTTGATAAAGTGGGCAAAGCTTATACTAGGTCCAGAAGGCAGAATATAGGAAACTAGGAAAGCCTTACACTTCACTGAAATGTAGTACTACACTCTATAACACATTTTAGAGACAATGTTCCCTAGCTGCCTCAGTTCATAACAGTGTGTAGGAAGTTGTTTGATAAAGTGGGCAAAGCTTATACTTGGGCCAGAAGGCAGAATATAGGAAACTACATGAAAACATAAATAATTCAGTGAAAATGACTATAAACCGATGAGAACTTCTTTAGAACAGCTGAAAGAGAATCTCCAAGTCAGTTCTTAGTGTAGAAAGGGTAGCTAAGATCCGGGAAATCCTTAATTCCAGTAAAGATCACATGAAACACAGTATGAATCCTATATTCTTTACTTAAAAAAGACTAGAGTGGTAAATGTGTGTTATACAAGGCAGAATACTATTGAAATAGAGAAAGAAACACGTTTGGCAGCTTTGGAAGGCCTTACACTTCACTGAAATGTAGTACTACACTCTATAACACAGTTAAGAGACAATGTTCCCGAGCTGCCTCAGTTCATAACAGTGTGTAGGAAGTTGTTTGATAAAGTGGGCAAAGCTTATACTTGGGCCAGAAGGCAGAATATAGGAAACTACATGAAAACATGAACAATTCAGTGAAAATGACTGTAAACAGATGAGAACTTGTTTTAGAACAGCTGAAAGAGATCCTCCAAGTCAGTTCTTAGTGTAGAAAAGGTAGCTAAATCCGGAAAATCCTTAATTCCAGTTAAGATCACATGAAACACTGTATGAATCCTATATTCTTTACTTAAAGGAGACTACAGTGGTAAATGTGTGTTATACAAGGCAGAACACCATTAAAATAGAGAAAGAAACACGTTCGGCAGCTTTGCAAAGCCTTACACTTCACTGAAATGTAGTACTACACTCTATAACACAGTTGAGAGACAATGTTCAATAGCTGCCTCAGTACTTAACAGTGTGTAGGAAGTTGTTTGATAAAGTGGGCAAAGCTTATACTTGGACCAGAAGGCAGAATATAGGAAACTACATGAAAACATGAATAATTCAGTGAAAATGACTGTAAACAGATGAGAACTTGTTTAGAACAGCTGAAAGAGAATCTCCAAGTCAGTTCTTAGTGTAGAAAATGTAGCTAAGATAATGGAAATCCTTAATTCCAATTAAGATCACATGAAACACTTTATGAATCCTATATTCTTTACTTAAAGGAGACTACAGTGGTAAATGTGTGTTATACAAGGCAGAATACCATTGAAATAGAGAAAGAAACACGTTCGGCAGCTTTGGAAAGCCTTACACTTCACTGAAATGTAGTACTACACTCTATAACAAAGTTGAGAGACAATGTTCAATAGCTGCCTCATTACTTAACAGTGTGTAGGAAGTTGTTTGATAAAGTGGGCAAAGCTTATACTAGGTCCAGAAGGCAGAATATAGGAAACTAGGAAAGCCTTACACTTCACTGAAATGTAGTACTACACTCTATAACACATTTTAGAGACAATGTTCCCGAGCTGCCTCAGTTCATAACAGTGTGTAGGAAGTTGTTTGATAAAGTGGGCAAAGCTTATACTTGGGCCAGAAGGCAGAATATAGGAAACTACATGAAAACATGAATAATTCAGTGAAAATGACTGTAAACAGATGAGAACTTGTTTAGAACAGCTGAAAGAGAATCTCCAAGAAAGTTCTTAGTGTAGAAAAGGTAGCTAAGATAAGGGAAACCCTTACTTCCAGTTAAGATCACATGAAACACTGTGTGCATCCTATATTCTTTACGTAAAGGAGACTAGAGTGGTAAATGTGTGTTATACAAGGCAGAATACCATTGAAATAGAGAAAGAAACACGTTCGGCAGCTTTGGAAAGCCTTACACTTCACTGAAATGTAGTACTACACTCTATAACACAGTTGAGAGACAATGTTCCCAAGCTGCCTCAGTTCATAACAGGGTGTTGGAAGTTGTTTGATAAAGTTGGCAAAGCTTAAGATTACATGAAACACTGTGTCAATCCTATATTCTTTACTTAAAGGCGACTAGAGTGGTAAATGTGTGTTATACAAGGCAGTATACCATTAAAATAGAGAAAGGAACACGTTCGGCAGCTTTGGAAAGCCTTACACTTCACTGAAATGTAGTACTACACTCTATAACACAGTTGAGAGACAATGTTCAATAGCTGCCTCAGTACTTAACAGTGTATAGGAAGTTGTTTGATAAAGTGGGAAAGCTTATACTTGGACCAGAAGGCAGAATATAGGAAACTACATGAAAAGATGATTAATTCAGTGCAAATGACTGTAAACAGATGAGAACTTCTTTAGAACAGCTGAAACAGAATCTCCAAGTCAGTTCTTAGTGTAGAAAAGGTAGGTAAGATAAGGGAAATCCTTAATTCCAGTTAAGATCACATGAAACACTGTATGAATCCTATATTCTTTACTTAAAGGAGACTCGAGTGGTAAATGTGTGTTATACAAGGCAGAATACCATTGAAATAGAGAAAGAAACACGTTCGGCAGCTTTGGAAAGCCTTACACTTCACTAAAATGTAGTACTACACTCTATAACACAGTTGAGAGACAATGTTCCCGAGCTGCCTCAGTTCATAACAGTGTGTAGGAAGTTGTTTGATAAAGTGGGCAAAGCTTATACGTGGGCCAGAAAGCAGAATATAGGAAACTACATGAAAACATGAATAATTCAGTGAAAATGACTGTAAACAGATGAGAACTTGTGTTAGAACAGCTGAAAGAGATCCTCCAAGTCAGTTCTTAGTGTAGAAAAGGTAGCTAAATCCGGAAACTCCTTAATTCCAGTTAAGATCACATGAAACACTGTATGAATCCTATATTCTTTACTTAAAGGAGACTACAGTGGTAAATGTGTGTTATACAAGGCAGAATACCATTGAAATAGAGAAAGAAACACGTTCGGCAGCTTTGGAAAGCCTTACACTTCACTGAAATGTAGTACTACACTCTATAACAAAGTTGAGAGACAATGTTCAATAGCTGCCTCATTACTTAACAGTGTGTAGGAAGTTGTTTGATAAAGTGGGCAAAGCTTATACTAGGGCCAGAAGGCAGAATATAGGAAACTAGGAAAGCCTTACACTTCACTGAAATGTAGTACTACACTCTATAACACATTTTAGAGACAATGTTCCCGAGCTGCCTCAGTTCATAACAGTGTGTAGGAAGTTGTTTGATAAAGTGGGCAAAGCTTATACTTGGCCCAGAAAGCAGAATATAGGAAACTACATGAAAACATGAATAATTCAGTGAAAATGACTGTAAACAGATGAGAACTTCTTTAGAACAGCTGAAAGAGAATCTCCAAGTCAGTTCTTAGTGAAGAAAGGGTAGCTAAGATCCGGGAAATCCTTAATTCCAGTAAAGATCACATGAAACACTGTATGAATCCTATATTCTTTACTTAAAGGAGACTAGAGTGGTAAATGTGTGTTATACAAGGCAGAATACTATTGAAATAGAGAAAGAAACACGTTTGGCAGCTTTGCAATGCCTTACACTTCACTGAAATGTAGTACTACACTCTATAACACAGTTATGAGACAATGTTCCCTAGCTCCCTCAGTTCATAACAGTGTGTAGGAAGTTGTTTGATAAAGTGGGGAAAGCTTATACTTGGACCAGAAGGCAGAATATAGGAAACTACATGAAAACATGAATAATTCAGTGAAAATGACTGTAAACAGATGAGAACTTGTTTAGAACAGCTGAAAGAGAATCTCCAAGTCAGTTCTTAGTGTAGAAAATGTAGCTAAGATAATGGAAATCCTTAATTCCAATTAAGATCACATGAAACACTTTATGAATCCTATATTCTTTACTTAAAGGAGACTACAGTGGTAAATGTGTGTTATACAAGGCAGAATACCATTGAAATAGAGAAAGAAACACGTTCGGCAGCTTTGGAAAGCCTTACACTTCACTGAAATGTAGTACTACACTCTATAACAAAGTTGAGAGACAATGTTCAATAGCTGCCTCATTACTTAACAGTGTGTAGGAAGTTGTTTGATAAAGTGGGCAAAGCTTATACTAGGGCCAGAAGGCAGAATATAGGAAACTATGAAAGCCTTACACTTCACTGAAATGTAGTACTACACTCTATAACACATTTTAGAGACAATGTTCCCGAGCTGCCTCAGTTCATAACAGTTTGTAGGAAGTTGTTTGATAAAGTGGGCAAAGCTTATACTTGGGCCAGAAGGCAGAATATAGGAAACTACATGAAAACATGAATAATTCAATGAAAATGACTGTAAACAGATGAGAACTTGTCTAGAACAGCTGAAAGAGAATCTCCAAGTCAGTTCTTATTGTAGAAAAGGTAGCTAAGATAAGGGAAATCCTTAATTCCAGTTAAGATCACATGAAACCTGTATGAATCCTATATTCTTTACTTAAAGGAGACTAGAGTGGTAAATGTGTGTTATACAAGGCAGAATACCATTGAAATAGAGAAAGAAATACGTTCGGTAGCTTTGGAAAGCCTTACACTTCACTGAAATGTAGTACTACACTTTATATAACACAGTTGAGAGACAATGTTCCCTAGCTCGCTCAGTTCATAACAGTGTGTAGGAAGTTGTTTGATAAAGTGGGCAAAGCTTATACTTGGGCCAGAAGGCAGAATATAGGAAACTACATGAAAACATGAATAATTCAGTGAAAATGACTGTAAACAGATGAGTACTTGTTTAGAACAGCTGAAAGAGAATCTCCAAGTCAGTTCTTACTGTAGAAAAGGTAGCTAAGAGAAGGAAAATAATTAATTCCAGTTAAGATCACATGAAACACTGTATGAATCCTATATTGTTTACTTAAAGGAGACTAGAGTGGTAAATGTGTGTTATACAAGGCAGAATACCATTGAAATAGAGAAAGAAACACGTTCGGCAGCTTTGGAAAGCCTTACACTTCACTGAAATGTAGTACTACACTCTATAACACAGTTGAGAGACAATGTTCCCGAGCTGCCTCAGTTCATAACAGTGTGTAGGAAGTTGTTTGATAAAGTGGGCAAACTTATACTTGGGCCAGAAGGCAGAATATAGGAAACTACATGAAAACATGAATAATTCAGTGAAAATGACTGTAAACAGATGTGAACTTGTTTAGAACAGCTGAAAGAGATTCTCCAAGTCAGTTCTTAGTGTAGAAAAGGTAGCTAAGATCTGGGAAATCCTTAATTCGAGTTAAGATTACATGAAACACTGTATGAATCCTATATTCTTTACTTAAAGGAAACTAGAGTGGTAAATGTGTGTTATACAAGGCAGAATACCATTGAAATAGAGAAAAAAACACATTCGGAAGCTTTGGAAAGCCTTACACTTCAGTGACAAGTAGTACTACACTCTATCACACAGTTGAGAGACAATGTTCCCTAGCTCCCTCAATTCATAACAGTGTGTAGGAAGTTGTTTGATAAAGTGGGCAAAGCTTATACTTGGGCCAGAAGGCCGAATATAGGAAACTACATGAAAACATGAATAATTCAGTGAAAAAGACTGTAAACAGATGAGAACTTGTTTAGAACAGCTGAAAGAGAATCTCCAAGTCAGTTCTTAGTGTAGAAAAGGTAGCTAAGATAAGGAAAATCCTTAATTCCAGTTAAGATCACATGAAACACTGTATGAATCCTATATTCTTTACTTAAAGGAGACTAGAGTGGTAAATGTGTGTTATACAAGGCAGAATACCATTGAAATAGAGAAAGAAACACGTTCGGCAGCTTTGGAAAGCCTTACACTTCACTGAAATGTAGTACTACACTCTATAACACAGTTGAGAGACAATGTTCCCGAGCTGCCTCAGTTCATAACAGTGTGTAGGAAGTTGTTTGATAAAGTGGGCAAAGCTTATACTTGGGCCAGAAGGGAGAATATAGGAAACTACATGAAAACATGAATAATTCAGTGAAAATGACTGTAAACAGATGAGAACTTGTTTAGAACAGCTGAAAGAGAATCTCCAAGTCAGTTCTTAGTGTAGAAAAGGTAGGTAAGATAAGGGAAATACTTAATTCTAGTTAAGATCATATGAAACACTGTATGAATCCTATATTCTTTACTTAAAGGAGACTAGAGTGGTAAATGTGTGTTATACAAGGCAGAATACCATTGAAATAGAGAAAGAAACACGTTCGGCAGCTTTGGAAAGCCTTACACTTCACTGAAATGTAGTACTACACTCTATCACACAGTTGAGAGACAATGTTCCCTAGCTCCCTCAGTTCATAACAGTGTGTAGGAAGTTGTTTGATAAAGTGGGCAAAGCTTATACTTGGGCCAGAAGGCCGAATATAGGAAACTACATGAGAACATGAATAATTCAGTGAAAATGACTGTAAACAGATGAGAACTTGTTTAGAACAGCTGAAAGAGAACCTCCAAGTCAGTTCTTAGTGTAGAAAAGGTAGGTAAGATAAGGGAAATACTTAATTCCAGTTAAGATCACATGAAACACTGTATGAATCCTATATTCTTTACTTAAAGGAGACTAGAGTGGTAAATGTGTGTTATACAAGGCAGAATACCATTGAAATAGAGAAAGAAACACGTTCGGCAGCTTTGGAAAGCCTTACACTTCACTGAAATGTAGTACTACACTCTATAACACAGTTGAGAGACAATGTTACCGAGCTGCCTCAGTTCATAACAGTGTGTAGGAAGTTGTTTGATAAAGTGGGCAAAGCTTATAGTTGGGCCATAAGGCAGAATATAGGAAACTACATGAAAACATGAATAATTCAGTGAAAATGACTGTAAACAGATGAGAACTTGTTTAGAACAGCTGAAAGAGAATCTCCAAGTCAGTTCTTAGTGTAGAAAAGGAAGGTAAGATAAGGTAAATACTTAATTCCAGTTAAGATCACATGAAACACTGTATGAATCCTATATTCTTTACTTAAAGGAGACTACAGTGGTAAATGTGTGTTATACAAGGCAGAATACCATTAAAATAGAGAAAGAAACATGTTCTGCAGCTTTGGAAAGCCTTACACTTCACTGAAATGTAGTACTACACTCTATAACACAGTTGAGAGGCAATGTTCAATAGCTGCCTCAGTATTTAACAGTGTGTAGGAAGTTGTTTGATAAAGTGGGCAAAGCTGATACTTGCACCAGAAGGCAGAATATAGGAAACTACATGAAAACATGAATAATTCAGTGAAAATGACTGTAAACAGATGAGAACTTGTCTAGAACAGCTGAAAGAGAATCTCCAAGTCAGTTCTTATTGTAGAAAAGGTAGCTAAGATAAGGGAAATCCTTAATTCCAGTTAAGATCACATGAAACCTGTATGAATCCTATATTCTTTACTTAAAGGAGACTAGAGTGGTAAATCTGTGTTATACAAGGCAGAATACCATTGAAATAGAGAAAGAAATACGTTCGGTAGCTTTGGAAAGCCTTACACTTCACTGAAATGTAGTACTACACTTTATATAACACAGTTGAGAGACAATGTTCCCTAGCTCGCTCAGTTCATAACAGTGTGTAGGAAGTTGTTTGATAAAGTGGGCAAAGCTTATACTTGGGCCAGAAGGCAGAATATAGGAAACTACATGAAAACATGAATAATTCAGTGAAAATGACTGTAAACAGATGAGTACTTGTTTAGAACAGCTGAAAGAGAATCTCCAAGTCAGTTCTTACTGTAGAAAAGGTAGCTAAGAGAAGGAAAATCCTTAATTCCAGTTAAGATCACATGAAACACTGTATGAATCCTATATTGTTTACTTAAAGGAGACTAGAGTGGTAAATGTGTGTTATACAAGGCAGAATAACATTGAAATAGAGAAAGAAACACGTTCGGCAGCTTTGGAAAGCCTTACACTTCACTGAAATGTAGTACTACACTCTATAACACAGTTGAGAGACAATGTTCCCGAGCTGCCTCAGTTCATAACAGTGTGTAGGAAGTTGTTTGATAAAGTGGGCAAAGCTTATACTTGGGCCAGAAGGCAGAATATTGGAAACTACATGAAAACATGAATAATTCAGTGAAAATGACTGTAAACAGATGTGAACTTGTTTAGAACAGCTGAAAGAGATTCTCCAAGTCAGTTCTTAGTGTAGAAAAGGTAGCTAAGATCTGGGAAATCCTTAATTCGAGTTAAGATTACATGAAACACTGTATGAATCCTATATTCTTTACTTAAAGGAAACTAGAGTGGTAAATGTGTGTTATACAAGGCAGAATACCATTGAAATAGAGAAAAAAACACATTCGGAAGCTTTGGAAAGCCTTACACTTCAGTGACATGTAGTACTACACTCTATCACACAGTTGAGAGACAATGTTCCCTAGCTCCCTCAGTTCATAACAGTGTGTAGGAAGTTGTTTGATAAAGTGGGCAAAGCTTATACTTGGGCCAGAAGGCCGAATATAGGAAACTACATGAGAACATGAATAATTCAGTGAAAATGACTGTAAACAGATGAGAACTTGTTTAGAACAGCTGAAAGAGAACCTCCAAGTCAGTTCTTAGTGTAGAAAAGGTAGGTAAGATAAGGGAAATACTTAATTCCAGTTAAGATCACATGAAACACTGTATGAATCCTATATTCTTTACTTAAAGGAGACTAGAGTGGTAAATGTGTGTTATACAAGGCAGAATACCATTGAAATAGAGAAAGAAACACGTTCGGCAGCTTTGGAAAGCCTTACACTTCACTGAAATGTAGTACTACACTCTATAACACAGTTGAGAGACAATGTTACCGAGCTGCCTCAGTTCATAACAGTGTGTAGGAAGTTGTTTGATAAAGTGGGCAAAGCTTATACTTGGGCCAGAAGGCAGAATATAGGAAACTACATGAAAACATGAATAATTCAGTGAAAATGACTGTAAACAGATGAGAACTTGTTTAGAACAGCTGAAAGAGAATCTCCAAGTCAGTTCTTAGTGTAGAAAAGGTAGCTAAGATAAGGGAAATCCTTAATTCCAGTTAAGATCACATGAAACCTGTATGAATCCTATATTCTTTACTTAAAGGAGACTAGAGTGGTAAATCTGTGTTATACAAGGCAGAATACCATTGAAATAGAGAAAGAAATACGTTCGGTAGCTTTGGAAAGCCTTACACTTCACTGAAATGTAGTACTACACTTTATATAACACAGTTGAGAGACAATGTTCCCTAGCTCGCTCAGTTCATAACAGTGTGTAGGAAGTTGTTTGATAAAGTGGGCAAAGCTTATACTTGGGCCAGAAGGCAGAATATAGGAAACTACATGAAAACATGAATAATTCAGTGAAAATGACTGTAAACAGATGAGTACTTGTTTAGAACAGCTGAAAGAGAATCTCCAAGTCAGTTCTTACTGTAGAAAAGGTAGCTAAGAGAAGGAAAATCCTTAATTCCAGTTAAGATCACATGAAACACTGTATGAATCCTATATTGTTTACTTAAAGGAGACTAGAGTGGTAAATGTGTGTTATACAAGGCAGAATAACATTGAAATAGAGAAAGAAACACGTTCGGCAGCTTTGGAAAGCCTTACACTTCACTGAAATGTAGTACTACACTCTATAACACAGTTGAGAGACAATGTTCCCGAGCTGCCTCAGTTCATAACAGTGTGTAGGAAGTTGTTTGATAAAGTGGGCAAAGCTTATACTTGGGCCAGAAGGCAGAATATTGGAAACTACATGAAAACATGAATAATTCAGTGAAAATGACTGTAAACAGATGTGAACTTGTTTAGAACAGCTGAAAGAGATTCTCCAAGTCAGTTCTTAGTGTAGAAAAGGTAGCTAAGATCTGGGAAATCCTTAATTCGAGTTAAGATTACATGAAACACTGTATGAATCCTATATTCTTTACTTAAAGGAAACTAGAGTGGTAAATGTGTGTTATACAAGGCAGAATACCATTGAAATAGAGAAAAAAACACATTCGGAAGCTTTGGAAAGCCTTACACTTCAGTGACATGTAGTACTACACTCTATCACACAGTTGAGAGACAATGTTCCCTAGCTCCCTCAATTCATAACAGTGTGTAGGAAGTTGTTTGATAAAGTGGGCAAAGCTTATACTTGGGCCAGAAGGCCGAATATAGGAAACTACATGAAAACATGAATAATTCAGTGAAAAAGACTGTAAACAGATGAGAACTTGTTTAGAACAGCTGAAAGAGAATCTCCAAGTCAGTTCTTAGTGTAGAAAAGGTAGCTAAGATAAGGAAAATCCTTAATTACAGTTAAGATCACATGAAACACTGTATGAATCCTATATTCTTTACTTAAAGGAGACTAGAGTGGTAAATGTGTGTTATACAAGGCAGAATACCATTGAAATAGAGAAAGGAACACGTTCGGCAGCTTTGAAAAGCCTTACACTTCACTGAAATGTAGTACTACACTCTATAATACAGTTGAGAGACAATGTTCCCGAGCTGCCTCAGTTCATAACAGTGTGTAGGAAGTTGTTTGATAAAGTGGGCAAAGCTTATACTTGGGCCAGAAGGCAGAATATAGGAAACTACATGAAAACATGAATAATTCAGTGAAAATGACTGTAGACAGATGAGAACTTGTTTAGAACAGCTGAAAGAGAATCTCCAAGTCAGTTCTTAGTGTAGAAAAGGTAGGTAAGATAAGGGAAATACTTAATTCCAGTTAAGATCACATGAAACACTGTATGAATCCTATATTCTTTACTTAAAGGAGACTACAGTGGTAAATGTGTGTTATACAAGGCAGAATACCATTAAAATAGAGAAAGAAACATGTTCGGCAGCTTTGGAAAGCCTTACACTTCACTGAAATGTAGTACTACACTCTATAACACAGTTGAGAGACAATGTTCAATAGCTGCCTCAGTATTTAACAGTGTGTAGGAAGTTGTTTGATAAAGTGGGCAAAGCTGATACTTGCACCAGAAGGCAGAATATAGGAAACTACATGAAAACATGAATAATTCAGTGAAAATGACTGTAAATAGATGAGAACTTGTCTAGAACAGCTGAAAGAGAATCTCCAAGTCAGTTCTTATTGTAGAAAAGGTAGCTAAGATAAGGGAAATCCTTAATTCCAGTTAAGATCACAGGAAACACTGTATGAATCCTATATTCTTTACTTAAAGGAGACTAGAGTGGTAAATGTGTGTTATACAAGGCAGAATACCATTGAAATAGAGAAAGAAACACGTTCGGTAGCTTTGGAAAGCCTTACACTTCACTGAAATGTAGTACTACACTTTATATAACACAGTTGAGAGACAATGTTCCCTAGCTCGCTCAGTTCATAACAGTGTGTAGGAAGTTGTTTGATAAAGTGGGCAAAGCTTATACTTGGGCCAGAAGGCAGAATATAGGAAACTACATGAAAACATGAATAATTCAGTGAAAATGACTGTAAACAGATGAGTACTTGTTTAGAACAGCTGAAAGAGAATCTCCAAGTCAGTTCTTACTGTAGAAAAGGTACCTAAGAGAAGGAAAATCCTTAATTCCAGTTAAGATCACATGAAACACTGTATGAATCCTATATTGTTTACTTAAAGGAGACTAGAGTGGTAAATGTGTGTTATACAAGGCAGAATACCATTGAAATAGAGAAAGAAACACGTTCGGCAGCTTTGGAAAGCCTTACACTTCACTGAAATGTAGTACTACACTCTATAACACAGTTGACAGACAATGTTCCCGAGCTGCCTCAGTTCATAACAGTGTGTAGGAAGTTGTTTGATAAAGTGGGCAAAGCTTATACTTGGGCCAGAAGGCAGAATATAGGAAACTACATGAAAACATGAATAATTCAGTGAAAATGACTGTAAACAGATGTGAACTTGTTTAGAACAGCTGAAAGAGATTCTCCAAGTCAGTTCTTAGTGTAGAAAAGGTAGCTAAGATCTGGGAAATCCTTAATTTGAGTTAAGATTACATGAAACACTGTATGAATCCTATATTCTTTACTTAAAGGAGACTAGAGTGGTAAATGTGTGTTATACAAGGCAGAATACCATTGAAATAGAGAAAGAAACAAGTTCGGCAGCTTTGGAAAGCCTCACACTTCACTGAAATGTAGTACTACACTCTATAACACAGTTGAGAGACCATGTTCAATAGCTGCCTCAGTACTTAACAGTGTGTAGGAAGTTGTTTGATAAAGTGGGCAAAGCTTATACTTGGACCAGAAGGCAGAATATAGGAAACTACATGAAAACATGATTAATTCAGTGAAAATGACTATAAACAGATGTGAACTTGTTTAGAACAGCTGAAAGAGATTTTCCAAGTCAGTTCTTAGTGTAGAAAAAGTAGCTAAGTTCCGGGAAATCCTTAATTCGAGTTAAGATTACGTGAAACACTGTATGAATCCTATATTCTTTACTTAAAGGAGACTAGAGTGGTAAATGTGTGTTATACAAGGCAGAATACCATTGAAATAGAGAAAGAAACACGTTCGGCAGCTTTGAAAAGCCTTACACTTCACTGAAATGTAGTACTACACTCTATAACACAGTTGAGAGACAATGTTCCCGAGCTGCCTCAGTTCATAACAGTGTGTAGGAAGGTGTTTGATAAAGAGGGCAAAGCTTATACTTGGGCCAGAAGGCAGAATATAGGAAACTACATGAAAACATGAATAATTCAGTGAAAATGACTGTAAACAGATGAGAACTGGTTTAGAACAGCTGAAAGAGAATCTCCAAGTCAGTTCTTAGTGTAGAAAAGGTAGGTAAGATAAGGGAAATACTTAATTCCAGTTAAGATCACATGAAACACTGTATGAATCCTATATTCTTTACTTAAAGGAGACTAGAGTGGTAAATGTGTGTTATACAAGGCAGAATACCATTGAAATAGAGAAAGAAACACGTTCAGCAGCTTTGGAAAGCCTTACACTTCACTGAAATGTAGTACTACACTCTATAACACAGTTGAGAGACAATGTTCCTGAGCTGCCTCAGTTCATAACAGTGTGTAGGAAGTTGTTTGATAAAGTGGGCAAAACTTATACTTGGGCCAGAAGGCAGAATATAGGAAACTACATGAAAACATGAATAATTCAGTGAAAATGACTGAAAACAGATGAGAACTTGTTTTAGAACAGCTGAAAGAGATCCTCCAAGTCAGTTCTTAGTGTAGAAAAGGTAGCTAAATCCGGAAAATCCTTAATTCCAGTTAAGATCACATGAAACACTGTATGAATCCTATATTCTTTACTTAAAGGAGACTACAGTGGTAAATGTGTGTTATACGAGGCAGAATACCATTAAAATAGAGAAAGAAACACGTTCGGCAGCTTTGGAAAGCCTTACACTTCACTGAAATGTAGTACTACACTCTATAACACAGTTGAGAGACAATGTTCAATAGCTGCCTCAGTACTTAACAGTGTGTAGGAAGTTGTTTGATAAAGTTGGCAAAGCTTATACTTGGACCAGAAGGCAGAATATAGGAAACTACATGAAAACATGATTAATTCAGTGAAAATGACTGTAAACAGATTAGAACTTGTTTAGAACAGCTGAAAGAGATTCTCCAAGTCAGTTCTTAATGTAGAAAAGGTAGCTAAGATTCGGGAAATCCTTAATTCGAGTTAAGATTACATGAAACACTGTATGAATCCTATATTCTTTACTTAAAGGAAACTAGAGTGGTAAATGTGTGTTATACAAGGCAGAATACCATTGAAATAGAGAAAAAAACACATTCGGCAGCTTTGGAAAGCCTAACACTTCACTGACATGTAGTACTACACTCTATCACACAGTTGAGAGACAATGTTCCCTAGCTCCCTCAATTCATAACAGTGTGTAGGAAGTTGTTTGATAAAGTGGGCAAAGCTTATACTTGGGCCAGAAGGCCGAATATAGGAAACTACATGAAAACATGAATAATTCAGTGAAAATGACTGTAAACAGATGAGAACTTGTTTAGAACAGCTGAAAGAGAATCTCCAAGTCAGTTCTTAGTTTAGAAAAGTTAGCTAAGAAAAGGAAAATCCTTAATTCCAGTTAAGATCACATGAAACACTGTATGAATCCTATATTCTTTACTTAAAGGAGACTAGAGTGGTAAATGTGTGTTATACAAGGCAGAATACCATTGAAATAGAGAAAGAAACAAGTTCGGCAGCTTTGGAAAGCCTTACACTTCACTGAAATGTAGTACTACACTCTATAACACAGTTGAGAGACCATGTTCAATAGCTGCCTCAGTACTTAACAGTGTGTAGGAAGTTGTTTGATAAAGTGGGCAAAGCTTATACTTGGACCAGAAGGCAGAATATAGGAAACTACATGAAAACATGATTAATTCAGTGAAAATGACTGTAAACAGATTAGAACTTGTTTAGAACAGCTGAAAGAGATTCTCCAAGTCAGTTCTTAATGTAGAAAAGGTAGCTAAGATTCGGGAAATCCTTAATTCGAGTTAAGATTACATGAAACACTGTATGAATCCTATATTCTTTACTTAAAGGAAACTAGAGTGGTAAATGTGTGTTATACAAGGCAGAATACCATTGAAATAGAGAAAAAAACACATTCGGCAGCTTTGGAAAGCCTTACACTTCACTGAAATGTAGTACTACACTCTATAACACAGTTGAGAGACAATGGTCTCAAGCTGCCTCAGTTCATAACATTGTGTAGGAAGTTGTTTGATAAAGTGGGCAAAGCTTATACTTGGACCAGAAGGCAGAATATAGGAAACTACATGAAAACATGAATAATTCAGTGAAAATAACTGTAAACAGATGAGAACTTGTTTAGAACAGCTGAAAGAGATTCTCCAAGTCAGTGCTTAGTGTAGAAAAGGTAGCTAAATCCGGAAAATCCTTAATTCCAGTTAAGATCACATGAAACACTGTATGAATCCTATATTCTTTACTTAAAGGAGACTAGAGTGGTAAATGTGTGTTATACAAGGCAGAATACCATTGAAATAGAGAAAGAAACACGTTCGGTAGCTTTGGAAAGCCTTACACTTCACTGAAATGTAGTACTACACTTTATATAACACAGTTGAGAGACAATGTTCCCTAGCTCGCTCAGTTCATAACAGTGTGTAGGAAGTTGTTTGATAAAGTGGGCAAAGCTTATACTTGGGCCAGAAGGCAGAATATAGGAAACTACATGAAAACATGAATAATTCAGTGAAAATGACTGTAAACAGATGAGTACTTGTTTAGAACAGCTGAAAGATAATCTCCAAGTCAGTTCTTACTGTAGAAAAGGTAGCTAAGAGAAAGAAAATCCTTAATTCCAGTTAAGATCACATGAAACACTGTATGAATCCTATATTCTTTACTTAAAGGAGACTAGAGTGGTAAATGTGTGTTATACAAGGCAGAATACCATTGAAATAGAGAAAGAAACACGTTCGGCAGCTTTGGAAAGCCTTACACTTCACTGAAATGTAGTACTACACTCTATAACACAGTTGAGAGACAATGTTCAATAGCTGCCTCAGTTCATAACAGTGTGTAGGAAGGTGTTTGATAAAGAGGGCAAAGCTTATACTTGGGCCAGAAGGCAGAATATAGGAAACTACATGAAAACATGAATAATTCAGTGAAAATGACTGTAAACAGATGAGAACTGGTTTAGAACAGCTGAAAGAGAATCTCCAAGTCAGTTCTTAGTGTAGAAAAGGTAGGTAAGATAAGGGAAATAATTCCAGTTAAGATCACATGAAACACTGTATGAATCCTATATTCTTTACTTAAAGGAGACTAGAGTGGTAAATGTGTGTTATACAAGGCAGAATACCATTGAAATAGAGAAAGAAACACGTTCGGCAGCTTTGGAAAGCCTTACACTTCACTGAAATGTAGTACTACACTCTATAACACAGTTGAGAGACAATGTTCCTGAGCTGCCTCAGTTCATAACAGTGTGTAGGAAGTTGTTTGATAAAGTGGGCAAAGCTTATACTTGGGCCAGAAGGCAGAATATAGGAAACTACATGAAAACATGAATAATTCAGTGAAAATGACTGTAAACAGATGAGAACTTGTTTTAGAACAGCTGAAAGAGATCCTCCAAGTCAGTTCTTAGTGTAGAAAAGGTAGCTAAATCCGGAAAATCCTTAATTCCAGTTAAGATCACATGAAACACGGTATGAATCCTATATTCTTTACTTAAAGGAGACTACAGTGGTAAATGTGTGTTATACAAGGCAGAATACCATTAAAATAGAGAAAGAAACACGTTCGGCAGCTTTGGAAAGCCTTACACTTCACTGAAATGTAGTACTACACTCTATAACACAGTTGAGAGACAATGTTCAATAGCTGCCTTAGTACTTAACAGTGTGTAGGAAGTTGTTTGATAAAGTGGGCAAAGCTGATACTTGGACGGGAAGGCAGAATATAGGAAACTACATGAAAACATGATTAATTCAGTGAAAATGACTGTAAACAGATGGGAACTTGTTTAGAACAGCTGAAAGAGAATCTCCAAGTCAGTTCTTAGTGTAGAAAAGGTAGCTAAGATCTGGGAAATTCTTAATTCGAGTTAAGATTACATGAAACACTGTATGAATCCTATATTCTTTACTTAAAGGAGACTAGAGTGGTAAATGTGTGTTATACAAGGCAGAATACCATTGAAATAGAGAAAGAAACACGTTTGGCAGCTTTGGAAAGCCTTACACTGCACTGAAATGTAGTACTACACTCTATAACACAGTTGAGAGACAATGTTCAATAGCTGCCTCAGTACTTAACAGTGTGTAGGAAGTTGTTTGATAAAGTGGGCAAAGCTTATACTTGGACCGGAAGGCAGAATATAGGAATCTACATGAAAACATGATTAATTCAGTGAAAATGACTGTAAACAGATGTGAACTTGTTTAGAACACCTGAAAGAGATTCTCCAAGTCAGTTCTTAGTGTAGAAAAGGTAGCTAAGATCTGGGAAATCCTTAATTCGAGTTAAGATTACATGAAACACTGTATGAATCCTATATTCTTTACTTAAAGGAGACTAGAGTGGTAAATGTGTGTTATACAAGGCAGAATAGCATTGAAATAGAGAAAGAAACACGTTCGGCAGCTTTGGAAAGCCTTACACTTCACTGAAATGTAGTACTACACTCTATAACACAGTTGAGAGAAAATGTTCAATAGCTGCCTCAGTACTTAACAGTGTGTAGGAAGTTGTTTGATAAAGTGGGCAAAGCTTATACTTGGGCCAGAAGGCAGAATATAGGAAACTACATGAAAACATGAATAATTCAGTGAAAATGACTGTAAACAGATGAGAACTTGTTTAGAACAGCTGAAAGAGAATCTCCAAGTCAGTTCTTAGTGTAGAAAAGGTAGGTAAGATAAGGGAAATACTTAATTCCAGTTAAGATCACATGAAACACTGTATGAATCCTATATTCTTTACTTAAAGGAGACTAGAGTGGTAAATGTGTGTTATACAAGGCAGAATTCCATTGAAATAGAGAAAGAAACACGTTCGGTAGCTTTGGAAAGCCTTACACTTCACTGAAATGTAGTACTACACTTTATATAACACAGTTGAGAGACAATGTTCCCTAGCTCGCTCAGTTCATAACAGTGTGTAGGAAGTTGTTTGATAAAGTGGGCAAAGCTTATACTTGGGCCAGAAGGCAGAATATAGGAAACTACATGAAAACATGAATAATTCAGTGAAAATGACTGTAAACAGATGAGTACTTGTTTAGAACAGCTGAAAGAGAATCTCCAAGTCAGTTCTTACTGTAGAAAAGGTAGCTAAGAGAAGGAAAATCCTTAATTCCAGTTAAGATCACATGAAACACTGTATGAATCCTATATTGTTTACTTAAAGGAGACTAGAGTGGTAAATGTGTGTTATACAAGGCAGAATACCATTGAAATAGAGAAAGAAACACGTTCGGCAGCTTTGGAAAGCCTTACACTTCACTGAAATGTAGTACTACACTCTATAACACAGTTGAGAGACAATGTTCCCGAGCTGCCTCAGTTCATAACAGTGTGTAGGAAGTTGTTTGATAAAGTGGGCAAAGCTTATACTTGGGCCAGAAGGCAGAATATAGGAAACTACATGAAAACATGAATAATTCAGTGAAAATGACTGTAAACAGATGTGAACTTGTTTAGAACAGCTGAAAGAGATTCTCCAAGTCAGTTCTTAGTGTAGAAAAGGTAGCTAAGATCTGGGAAATCCTTAATTCGAGTTAAGATTACATGAAACACTGTATGAATCCTATATTCTTTACTTAAAGGAGACTAGAGTGGTAAATGTGTGTTATACAAGGCAGAATACCATTGAAATAGAGAAAGAAACAAGTTCGGCAGCTTTGGAAAGCCTTACACTTCACTGAAATGTAGTACTACACTCTATAACACAGTTGAGAGACCATGTTCAATAGCTGCCTCAGTACTTAACAGTGTGTAGGAAGTTGTTTGATAAAGTGGGCAAAGCTTATACTTGGACCAGAAGGCAGAATATAGGAAACTACATGAAAACATGATTAATTCAGTGAAAATGACTGTAAACAGATGTGAACTTGTTTAGAACAGCTGAAAGAGATTTTCCAAGTCAGTTCTTAGTGTAGAAAAAGTAGCTAAGTTCCGGGAAATCCTTAATTCGAGTTAAGATTACATGAAACACTGTATGAATCCTATATTCTTTACTTAAAGGAAACTAGAGTGGTAAATGTGTGTTATACAAGGCAGAATACCATTGAAATAGAGAAAAAAACACATTCGGCAGCTTTGGAAAGCCTTACACTTCACTGACATGTAGTACTACACTCTATCACACAGTTGAGAGACAATGTTCCCTAGCTCCCTCAATTCATAACAGTGTGTAGGAAGTTGTTTGATAAAGTGGGCAAAGCTTATACTTGGGCCAGAAGGCCGAATATAGGAAACTACATGAAAACATGAATAATTCAGTGAAAATGACTGTAAACAGATGAGAACTTGTTTAGAACAGCTGAAAGAGAATCTCCAAGTCAGTTCTTAGTGTAGAAAAGGTAGCTAAGATAAGGAAAATTCTTAATTCCAGTTAAGATCACATGAAACACTGTATGAATCCTATATTCTTTACTTAAAGGAGACTAGAGTGGTAAATGTGTGTTATACAAGGCAGAATACCATTGAAATAGAGAAAGAAACACGTTCGGCAGCTTTGGAAAGCCTTACACTTCACTGAAATGTAGTACTACACTCTATAACACAGTTGAGAGACAATGTTCAATAGCTGCCTCAGTACTTAACAGTGTGTAGGAAGTTGTTTGATAAAGAGGGCAAAGCTTATACTTGGACCAGAAGGCAGAATATAGGAAACTACATGAAAACATGATTAATTCAGTGAAAATGACTGTAAACAGATGTGAACTTGTTTAGAACAGCTGAAAGAGATTCTCCAAGTCAGTTCTTAGTGTAGAAAAGGTAGCTAAGATCCGGGAAAATCTTAATTCGAGTTAAGATTACATGAAACACTGTATGAATCCTATATTCTTTACTTAAAGGAGACTAGAGTGGTAAATGTGTGTTATACAAGGCAGAATACCATTGAAATAGAGAAAGAAACACGTTCGGCAGCTTTGAAAAGCCTTACACTTCACTGAAATGTAGTACTACACTCTATAACACAGTTGAGAGACAATGTTCCCGAGCTGCCTCAGTTCATAACAGTGTGTAGGAAGTTGTTTGATAAAGTGGGCAAAGCTTATACTTGGGCCAGAAGGCAGAATATAGGAAACTACATGAAAACATGAATAATTCAGTGAAAATGACTGTAAACAGATGAGAACTTGTTTAGAACAGCTGAAAGAGAATCTCCAAGTCAGTTCTTAGTGTAGAAAAGGTAGGTAAGATAAGGGAAATACTTAATTCCAGTTAAGATCACATGAAACACTGTATGAATCCTATATTCTTTACTTAAAGGAGACTACAGTGGTAAATGTGTGTTATACAAGGCAGAATACCATTAAAATAGAGAAAGAAACATGTTCGGCAGCTTTGGAAAGCCTTACACTTCACTGAAATGTAGTACTACACTCTATAACACAGTTGAGAGACAATGTTCAATAGCTGCCTCAGTATTTAACAGTGTGTAGGAAGTTGTTTGATAAAGTGGGCAAAGCTGATACTTGCACCAGAAGGCAGAATATAGAAAACTACATGAAAACATGAATAATTCAGTGAAAATGACTGTAAACAGATGAGAACTTGTTTAGAACAGCTGAAAGAGAATCTCCAAGTCAGTTCTTAGTGTAGAAAAGGTAGCTAAGATAAGGAAAATCCTTAATTCCAGTTAAGATCACATGAAACACTGTATGAATCCTATATTCTTTACTTAAAGGAGACTAGAGTGGTAAATGTGTGTTATACAAGGCAGAATACCATTGAAATAGAGAAAGAAACACGTTCGGCAGCTTTGGAAAGCCTTACACTTCACTGAAATGTAGTACTACACTCTATAACACAGTTGAGAGACAATGTTCCCGAGCTGCCTCAGTTCATAACAGTGTGTAGGAAGTTGTTTGATAAAGTGGGCAAAGCTTATACTTGGGCCAGAAGGGAGAATATAGGAAACTACATGAAAACATGAATAATTCAGTGAAAATGACTGTAAACAGATGAGAACTTGTTTAGAACAGCTGAAAGAGAATCTCCAAGTCAGTTCTTAGTGTAGAAAAGGTAGGTAAGATAAGGGAAATACTTAATTCTAGTTAAGATCATATGAAACACTGTATGAATCCTATATTCTTTACTTAAAGGAGACTAGAGTGGTAAATGTGTGTTATACAAGGCAGAATACCATTGAAATAGAGAAAGAAACACGTTCGGCAGCTTTGGAAAGCCTTACACTTCACTGAAATGTAGTACTACACTCTATCACACAGTTGAGAGACAATGTTCCCTAGCTCCCTCAGTTCATAACAGTGTGTAGGAAGTTGTTTGATAAAGTGGGCAAAGCTTATACTTGGGCCAGAAGGCCGAATATAGGAAACTACATGAGAACATGAATAATTCAGTGAAAATGACTGTAAACAGATGAGAACTTGTTTAGAACAGCTGAAAGAGAACCTCCAAGTCAGTTCTTAGTGTAGAAAAGGTAGGTAAGATAAGGGAAATACTTAATTCCAGTTAAGATCACATGAAACACTGTATGAATCCTATATTCTTTACTTAAAGGAGACTAGAGTGGTAAATGTGTGTTATACAAGGCAGAATACCATTGAAATAGAGAAAGAAACACGTTCGGCAGCTTTGGAAAGCCTTACACTTCACTGAAATGTAGTACTACACTCTATAACACAGTTGAGAGACAATGTTCCCGAGCTGCCTCAGTTCATAACAGTGTGTAGGAAGTTGTTTGATAAAGTGGGCAAAGCTTATACTTGGGCCAGAAGGCAGAATATAGGAAACTACATGAAAACATGAATAATTCAGTGAAAATGACTGTAAACAGATGAGAACTTGTTTAGAACAGCTGAAAGAGAATCTCCAAGTCAGTTCTTAGTGTAGAAAAGGAAGGTAAGATAAGGTAAATACTTAATTCCAGTTAAGATCACATGAAACACTGTATGAATCCTATATTCTTTACTTAAAGGAGACTACAGTGGTAAATGTGTGTTATACAAGGCAGAATACCATTAAAATAGAGAAAGAAACATGTTCGGCAGCTTTGGAAAGCCTTACACTTCACTGAAATGTAGTACTACACTCTATAACACAGTTGAGAGGCAATGTTCAATAGCTGCCTCAGTATTTAACAGTGTGTAGGAAGTTGTTTGATAAAGTGGGCAAAGCTGATACTTGCACCAGAAGGCAGAATATAGGAAACTACATGAAAACATGAATAATTCAGTGAAAATGACTGTAAACAGATGAGAACTTGTCTAGAACAGCTGAAAGAGAATCTCCAAGTCAGTTCTTATTGTAGAAAAGGTAGCTAAGATAAGGGAAATCCTTAATTCCAGTTAAGATCACATGAAACCTGTATGAATCCTATATTCTTTACTTAAAGGAGACTAGAGTGGTAAATCTGTGTTATACAAGGCAGAATACCATTGAAATAGAGAAAGAAATACGTTCGGTAGCTTTGGAAAGCCTTACACTTCACTGAAATGTAGTACTACACTTTATATAACACAGTTGAGAGACAATGTTCCCTAGCTCGCTCAGTTCATAACAGTGTGTAGGAAGTTGTTTGATAAAGTGGGCAAAGCTTATACTTGGGCCAGAAGGCAGAATATAGGAAACTACATGAAAACAGGAATAATTCAGTGAAAATGACTGTAAACAGATGAGTACTTGTTTAGAACAGCTGAAAGAGAATCTCCAAGTCAGTTCTTACTGTAGAAAAGGTAGCTAAGAGAAGGAAAATCCTTAATTCCAGTTAAGATCACATGAAACACTGTATGAATCCTATATTGTTTACTTAAAGGAGACTAGAGTGGTAAATGTGTGTTATACAAGGCAGAATACCATTGAAATAGAGAAAGAAACACGTTCGGCAGCTTTGGAAAGCCTTACACTTCACTGAAATGTAGTACTACACTCTATAACACAGTTGAGAGACAATGTTCCCGAGCTGCCTCAGTTCATAACAGTGTGTAGGAAGTTGTTTGATAAAGTGGGCAAAGCTTATACTTGGGCCAGAAGGCAGAATATAGGAAACTACATGAAAACATGAATAATTCAGTGAAAATGACTGTAAACAGATGTGAACTTGTTTAGAACAGCTGAAAGAGATTCTCCAAGTCAGTTCTTAGTGTAGAAAAGGTAGCTAAGATCTGGGAAATCCTTAATTCGAGTTAAGATTACATGAAACACTGTATGAATCCTATATTCTTTACTTAAAGGAAACTAGAGTGGTAAATGTGTGTTATACAAGGCAGAATACCATTGAAATAGAGAAAAAAACCCATTCGGAAGCTTTGGAAAGCCTTACACTTCAGTGACATGTAGTACTACACTCTATCACACAGTTGAGAGACAATGTTCCCTAGCTCCCTCAATTCATAACAGTGTGTAGGAAGTTGTTTGATAAAGTGGGCAAAGCTTATACTTGGGCCAGAAGGCCGAATATAGGAAACTACATGAAAACATGAATAATTCAGTGAAAAAGACTGTAAACAGATGAGAACTTGTTTAGAACAGCTGAAAGAGAATCTCCAAGTCAGTTCTTAGTGTAGAAAAGGTAGCTAAGATAAGGAAAATCCTTAATTCCAGTTAAGATCACATGAAACACTGTATGAATCCTATATTCTTTACTTAAAGGAGACTAGAGTGGTAAATGTGTGTTATACAAGGCAGAATACCATTGAAATAGAGAAAGGAACACGTTCGGCAGCTTTGAAAAGCCTTACACTTCACTGAAATGTAGTACTACACTCTATAAGACAGTTGAGAGACAATGTTCCCGAGCTGCCTCAGTTCATAACAGTGTGTAGGAAGTTGTTTGATAAAGTGGGCAAAGCTTATACTTGGGCCAGAAGGCAGAATATAGGAAACTACATGAAAACATGAATAATTCAGTGAAAATGACTGTAGACAGATGAGAACTTGTTTAAAACAGCTGAAAGAGAATCTCCAAGTCAGTTCTTAGTGTAGAAAAGGTAGGTAAGATAAGGGAAATACTTAATTCCAGTTAAGATCACATGAAACACTGTATGAATCCTATATTCTTTACTTAAAGGAGACTACAGTGGTAAATGTGTGTTATACAAGGCAGAATACCATTAAAATAGAGAAAGAAACATGTTCGGCAGCTTTGGAAAGCCTTACACTTCACTGAAATGTAGTACTACACTCTATAACACAGTTGAGAGACAATGTTCAATAGCTGCCTCAGTATTTAACAGTGTGTAGGAAGTTGTTTGATAAAGTGGGCAAAGCTGATACTTGCACCAGAAGGCAGAATATAGGAAACTACATGAAAACATGAATAATTCAGTGAAAATGACTGTAAACAGATGAGAACTTGTCTAGAACAGCTGAAAGAGAATCTCCAAGTCAGTTCTTATTGTAGAAAAGGTAGCTAAGATAAGGGAAATCCTTAATTCCAGTTAAGATCACAGGAAACACTGTATGAATCCTATATTCTTTACTTAAAGGAGACTAGAGTGGTAAATGTGTGTTATACAAGGCAGAATACCATTGAAATAGAGAAAGAAACACGTTCGGTAGCTTTGGAAAGCCTTACACTTCACTGAAATGTAGTACTACACTTTATATAACACAGTTGAGAGACAATGTTCCCTAGCTCGCTCAGTTCATAACAGTGTGTAGGAAGTTGTTTGATAAAGTGGGCAAAGCTTATACTTGGGCCAGAAGGCAGAATATAGGAAACTACATGAAAACATGAATAATTCAGTGAAAATGACTGTAAACAGATGAGTACTTGTTTAGAACAGCTGAAAGAGAATCTCCAAGTCAGTTCTTACTGTAGAAAAGGTACCTAAGAGAAGGAAAATCCTTAATTCCAGTTAAGATCACATGAAACACTGTATGAATCCTATATTGTTTACTTAAAGGAGACTAGAGTGGTAAATGTGTGTTATACAAGGCAGAATACCATTGAAATAGAGAAAGAAACACGTTCGGCAGCTTTGGAAAGCCTTACACTTCACTGAAATGTAGTACTACACTCTATAACACAGTTGACAGACAATGTTCCCGAGCTGCCTCAGTTCATAACAGTGTGTAGGAAGTTGTTTGATAAAGTGGGCAAAGCTTATACTTGGGCCAGAAGGCAGAATATAGGAAACTACATGAAAACATGAATAATTCAGTGAAAATGACTGTAAACAGATGTGAACTTGTTTAGAACAGCTGAAAGAGATTCTCCAAGTCAGTTCTTAGTGTAGAAAAGGTAGCTAAGATCTGGGAAATCCTTAATTTGAGTTAAGATTACATGAAACACTGTATGAATCCTATATTCTTTACTTAAAGGAGACTAGAGTGGTAAATGTGTGTTATACAAGGCAGAATACCATTGAAATAGAGAAAGAAACAAGTTCGGCAGCTTTGGAAAGCCTCACACTTCACTGAAATGTAGTACTACACTCTATAACACAGTTGAGAGACCATGTTCAATAGCTGCCTCAGTACTTAACAGTGTGTAGGAAGTTGTTTGATAAAGTGGGCAAAGCTTATACTTGGACCAGAAGGCAGAATATAGGAAACTACATGAAAACATGATTAATTCAGTGAAAATGACTATAAACAGATGTGAACTTGTTTAGAACAGCTGAAAGAGATTTTCCAAGTCAGTTCTTAGTGTAGAAAAAGTAGCTAAGTTCCGGGAAATCCTTAATTCGAGTTAAGATTACGTGAAACACTGTATGAATCCTATATTCTTTACTTAAAGGAGACTAGAGTGGTAAATGTGTGTTATACAAGGCAGAATACCATTGAAATAGAGAAAGAAACACGTTCGGCAGCTTTGAAAAGCCTTACACTTCACTGAAATGTAGTACTACACTCTATAACACAGTTGAGAGACAATGTTCCCGAGCTGCCTCAGTTCATAACAGTGTGTAGGAAGGTGTTTGATAAAGAGGGCAAAGCTTATACTTGGGCCAGAAGGCAGAATATAGGAAACTACATGAAAACATGAATAATTCAGTGAAAATGACTGTAAACAGATGAGAACTGGTTTAGAACAGCTGAAAGAGAATCTCCAAGTCAGTTCTTAGTGTAGAAAAGGTAGGTAAGATAAGGGAAATACTTAATTCCAGTTAAGATCACATGAAACACTGTATGAATCCTATATTCTTTACTTAAAGGAGACTAGAGTGGTAAATGTGTGTTATACAAGGCAGAATACCATTGAAATAGAGAAAGAAACACGTTCGGCAGCTTTGGAAAGCCTTACACTTCACTGAAATGTAGTACTACACTCTATAACACAGTTGAGAGACAATGTTCCTGAGCTGCCTCAGTTCATAACAGTGTGTAGGAAGTTGTTTGATAAAGTGGGCAAAACTTATACTTGGGCCAGAAGGCAGAATATAGGAAACTACATGAAAACATGAATAATTCAGTGAAAATGACTGAAAACAGATGAGAACTTGTTTTAGAACAGCTGAAAGAGATCCTCCAAGTCAGTTCTTAGTGTAGAAAAGGTAGCTAAATCCGGAAAATCCTTAATTCCAGTTAAGATCACATGAAACACTGTATGAATCCTATATTCTTTACTTAAAGGAGACTACAGTGGTAAATGTGTGTTATACGAGGCAGAATACCATTAAAATAGAGAAAGAAACACGTTCGGCAGCTTTGGAAAGCCTTACACTTCACTGAAATGTAGTACTACACTCTATAACACAGTTGAGAGACAATGTTCAATAGCTGCCTCAGTACTTAACAGTGTGTAGGAAGTTGTTTGATAAAGTTGGCAAAGCTTATACTTGGACCAGAAGGCAGAATATAGGAAACTACATGAAAACATGATTAATTCAGTGAAAATGACTGTAAACAGATTAGAACTTATTTAGAACAGCTGAAAGAGATTCTCCAAGTCAGTTCTTAATGTAGAAAAGGTAGCTAAGATTCGGGAAATCCTTAATTCGAGTTAAGATTACATGAAACACTGTATGAATCCTATATTCTTTACTTAAAGGAAACTAGAGTGGTAAATGTGTGTTATACAAGGCAGAATACCATTGAAATAGAGAAAAAAACACATTCGGCAGCTTTGGAAAGCCTTACACTTCACTGACATGTAGTACTACACTCTATCACACAGTTGAGAGACAATGTTCCCTAGCTCCCTCAATTCATAACAGTGTGTAGGAAGTTGTTTGATAAAGTGGGCAAAGCTTATACTTGGGCCAGAAGGCCGAATATAGGAAACTACATGAAAACATGAATAATTCAGTGAAAATGACTGTAAACAGATGAGAACTTGTTTAGAACAGCTGAAAGAGAATCTCCAAGTCAGTTCTTAGTTTAGAAAAGTTAGCTAAGAAAAGGAAAATCCTTAATTCCAGTTAAGATCACATGAAACACTGTATGAATCCTATATTCTTTACTTAAAGGAGACTAGAGTGGTAAATGTGTGTTATACAAGGCAGAATACCATTGAAATAGAGAAAGAAACAAGTTCGGCAGCTTTGGAAAGCCTTACACTTCACTGAAATGTAGTACTACACTCTATAACACAGTTGAGAGACCATGTTCAATAGCTGCCTCAGTACTTAACAGTGTGTAGGAAGTTGTTTGATAAAGTGGGCAAAGCTTATACTTGGGCCAGAAGGCAGAATATAGGAAACTACATGAAAACATGAATAATTCAGTGAAAATGACTGTAAACAGATGTGAACTTGTTTAGAACAGCTGAAAGAGATTCTCCAAGTCAGTTCTTAGTGTAGAAAAGGTAGCTAAGATCTGGGAAATCCTTAATTTGAGTTAAGATTACATGAAACACTGTATGAATCCTATATTCTTTACTTAAAGGAGACTAGAGTGGTAAATGTGTGTTATACAAGGCAGAATACCATTGAAATAGAGAAAGAAACAAGTTCGGCAGCTTTGGAAAGCCTCACACTTCACTGAAATGTAGTACTACACTCTATAACACAGTTGAGAGACCATGTTCAATAGCTGCCTCAGTACTTAACAGTGTGTAGGAAGTTGTTTGATAAAGTGGGCAAAGCTTATACTTGGACCAGAAGGCAGAATATAGGAAACTACATGAAAACATGATTAATTCAGTGAAAATGACTATAAACAGATGTGAACTTGTTTAGAACAGCTGAAAGAGATTTTCCAAGTCAGTTCTTAGTGTAGAAAAAGTAGCTAAGTTCCGGGAAATCCTTAATTCGAGTTAAGATTACGTGAAACACTGTATGAATCCTATATTCTTTACTTAAAGGAGACTAGAGTGGTAAATGTGTGTTATACAAGGCAGAATACCATTGAAATAGAGAAAGAAACACGTTCGGCAGCTTTGAAAAGCCTTACACTTCACTGAAATGTAGTACTACACTCTATAACACAGTTGAGAGACAATGTTCCCGAGCTGCCTCAGTTCATAACAGTGTGTAGGAAGGTGTTTGATAAAGAGGGCAAAGCTTATACTTGGGCCAGAAGGCAGAATATAGGAAACTACATGAAAACATGAATAATTCAGTGAAAATGACTGTAAACAGATGAGAACTGGTTTAGAACAGCTGAAAGAGAATCTCCAAGTCAGTTCTTAGTGTAGAAAAGGTAGGTAAGATAAGGGAAATACTTAATTCCAGTTAAGATCACATGAAACACTGTATGAATCCTATATTCTTTACTTAAAGGAGACTAGAGTGGTAAATGTGTGTTATACAAGGCAGAATACCATTGAAATAGAGAAAGAAACACGTTCGGCAGCTTTGGAAAGCCTTACACTTCACTGAAATGTAGTACTACACTCTATAACACAGTTGAGAGACAATGTTCCTGAGCTGCCTCAGTTCATAACAGTGTGTAGGAAGTTGTTTGATAAAGTGGGCAAAACTTATACTTGGGCCAGAAGGCAGAATATAGGAAACTACATGAAAACATGAATAATTCAGTGAAAATGACTGAAAACAGATGAGAACTTGTTTTAGAACAGCTGAAAGAGATCC
Organism: Pipistrellus hanaki; assembly: GCF_964339955.1. NCBI lineage: Eukaryota > Metazoa > Chordata > Mammalia > Chiroptera > Vespertilionidae > Pipistrellus > Pipistrellus hanaki. The sequence goes on from NC_140511.1 coordinate 2,956,432, forward strand.
TCCAAGTCAGTTCTTAGTGTAGAAAAGGTAGCTAAATCCGGAAAATCCTTAATTCCAGTTAAGATCACATGAAACACTGTATGAATCCTATATTCTTTACTTAAAGGAGACTACAGTGGTAAATGTGTGTTATACGAGGCAGAATACCATTAAAATAGAGAAAGAAACACGTTCGGCAGCTTTGGAAAGCCTTACACTTCACTGAAATGTAGTACTACACTCTATAACACAGTTGAGAGACAATGTTCAATAGCTGCCTCAGTACTTAACAGTGTGTAGGAAGTTGTTTGATAAAGTTGGCAAAGCTTATACTTGGACCAGAGGGCAGAATATAGGAAACTACATGAAAACATGATTAATTCAGTGAAAATGACTGTAAACAGATTAGAACTTGTTTAGAACAGCTGAAAGAGATTCTCCAAGTCAGTTCTTAATGTAGAAAAGGTAGCTAAGATTCGGGAAATCCTTAATTCGAGTTAAGATTACATGAAACACTGTATGAATCCTATATTCTTTACTTAAAGGAAACTAGAGTGGTAAATGTGTGTTATACAAGGCAGAATACCATTGAAATAGAGAAAAAAACACATTCGGCAGCTTTGGAAAGCCTTACACTTCACTGACATGTAGTACTACACTCTATCACACAGTTGAGAGACAATGTTCCCTAGCTCCCTCAATTCATAACAGTGTGTAGGAAGTTGTTTGATAAAGTGGGCAAAGCTTATACTTGGGCCAGAAGGCCGAATATAGGAAACTACATGAAAACATGAATAATTCAGTGAAAATGACTGTAAACAGATGAGAACTTGTTTAGAACAGCTGAAAGAGAATCTCCAAGTCAGTTCTTAGTTTAGAAAAGTTAGCTAAGAAAAGGAAAATCCTTAATTCCAGTTAAGATCACATGAAACACTGTATGAATCCTATATTCTTTACTTAAAGGAGACTAGAGTGGTAAATGTGTGTTATACAAGGCAGAATACCATTGAAATAGAGAAAGAAACAAGTTCGGCAGCTTTGGAAAGCCTTACACTTCACTGAAATGTAGTACTACACTCTATAACACAGTTGAGAGACCATGTTCAATAGCTGCCTCAGTACTTAACAGTGTGTAGGAAGTTGTTTGATAAAGTGGGCAAAGCTTATACTTGGACCAGAAGGCAGAATATAGGAAACTACATGAAAACATGATTAATTCAGTGAAAATGACTGTAAACAGATTAGAACTTGTTTAGAACAGCTGAAAGAGATTCTCCAAGTCAGTTCTTAATGTAGAAAAGGTAGCTAAGATTCGGGAAATCCTTAATTCGAGTTAAGATTACATGAAACACTGTATGAATCCTATATTCTTTACTTAAAGGAAACTAGAGTGGTAAATGTGTGTTATACAAGGCAGAATACCATTGAAATAGAGAAAAAAACACATTCGGCAGCTTTGGAAAGCCTTACACTTCACTGAAATGTAGTACTACACTCTATAACACAGTTGAGAGACAATGGTCTCAAGCTGCCTCAGTTCATAACATTGTGTAGGAAGTTGTTTGATAAAGTGGGCAAAGCTTATACTTGGACCAGAAGGCAGAATATAGGAAACTACATGAAAACATGAATAATTCAGTGAAAATAACTGTAAACAGATGAGAACTTGTTTAGAACAGCTGAAAGAGATTCTCCAAGTCAGTGCTTAGTGTAGAAAAGGTAGCTAAATCCGGAAAATCCTTAATTCCAGTTAAGATCACATGAAACACTGTATGAATCCTATATTCTTTACTTAAAGGAGACTAGAGTGGTAAATGTGTGTTATACAAGGCAGAATACCATTGAAATAGAGAAAGAAACACGTTCGGTAGCTTTGGAAAGCCTTACACTTCACTGAAATGTAGTACTACACTTTATATAACACAGTTGAGAGACAATGTTCCCTAGCTCGCTCAGTTCATAACAGTGTGTAGGAAGTTGTTTGATAAAGTGGGCAAAGCTTATACTTGGGCCAGAAGGCAGAATATAGGAAACTACATGAAAACATGAATAATTCAGTGAAAATGACTGTAAACAGATGAGTACTTGTTTAGAACAGCTGAAAGATAATCTCCAAGTCAGTTCTTACTGTAGAAAAGGTAGCTAAGAGAAGGAAAATCCTTAATTCCAGTTAAGATCACATGAAACACTGTATGAATCCTATATTCTTTACTTAAAGGAGACTAGAGTGGTAAATGTGTGTTATACAAGGCAGAATACCATTGAAATAGAGAAAGAAACACGTTCGGCAGCTTTGGAAAGCCTTACACTTCACTGAAATGTAGTACTACACTCTATAACACAGTTGAGAGACAATGTTCAATAGCTGCCTCAGTTCATAACAGTGTGTAGGAAGGTGTTTGATAAAGAGGGCAAAGCTTATACTTGGGCCAGAAGGCAGAATATAGGAAACTACATGAAAACATGAATAATTCAGTGAAAATGACTGTAAACAGATGAGAACTGGTTTAGAACAGCTGAAAGAGAATCTCCAAGTCAGTTCTTAGTGTAGAAAAGGTAGGTAAGATAAGGGAAATAATTCCAGTTAAGATCACATGAAACACTGTATGAATCCTATATTCTTTACTTAAAGGAGACTAGAGTGGTAAATGTGTGTTATACAAGGCAGAATACCATTGAAATAGAGAAAGAAACACGTTCGGTAGCTTTGGAAAGCCTTACACTTCACTGAAATGTAGTACTACACTCTATAACACAGTTGAGAGACAATGTTCCTGAGCTGCCTCAGTTCATAACAGTGTGTAGGAAGTTGTTTGATAAAGTGGGCAAAGCTTATACTTGGGCCAGAAGGCAGAATATAGGAAACTACATGAAAACATGAATAATTCAGTGAAAATGACTGTAAACAGATGAGAACTTGTTTTAGAACAGCTGAAAGAGATCCTCCAAGTCAGTTCTTAGTGTAGAAAAGGTAGCTAAATCCGGAAAATCCTTAATTCCAGTTAAGATCACATGAAACACGGTATGAATCCTATATTCTTTACTTAAAGGAGACTACAGTGGTAAATGTGTGTTATACAAGGCAGAATACCATTAAAATAGAGAAAGAAACACGTTCGGCAGCTTTGGAAAGCCTTACACTTCACTGAAATGTAGTACTACACTCTATAACACAGTTGAGAGACAATGTTCAATAGCTGCCTTAGTACTTAACAGTGTGTAGGAAGTTGTTTGATAAAGTGGGCAAAGCTGATACTTGGACGAGAAGGCAGAATATAGGAAACTACATGAAAACATGATTAATTCAGTGAAAATGACTGTAAACAGATGGGAACTTGTTTAGAACAGCTGAAAGAGAATCTCCAAGTCAGTTCTTAGTGTAGAAAAGGTAGCTAAGATCTGGGAAATTCTTAATTCGAGTTAAGATTACATGAAACACTGTATGAATCCTATATTCTTACTTAAAGGAGACTAGAGTGGTAAATGTGTGTTATACAAGGCAGAATACCATTGAAATAGAGAAAGAAACACGTTCGGCAGCTTTGGAAAGCCTTACACTTCACTGAAATGTAGTAGTACACTCTATAACACAGTTGAGAGACAATGTTCAATAGCTGCCTCAGTACTTAACAGTGTGTAGGAAGTTGTTTGATAAAGTGGGCAAAGCTTATACTTGGACCGGAAGGCAGAATATAGGAAACTACATGAAAACATGATTAATTCAGTGAAAATGACTGTAAACAGATGTGAACTTGTTTAGAACACCTGAAAGAGATTCTCCAAGTCAGTTCTTAGTGTAGAAAAGGTAGCTAAGATCTGGGAAATCCTTAATTCGAGTTAAGATTACATGAAACACTGTATGAATCCTATATTCTTTACTTAAAGGAGACTAGAGTGGTAAATGTGTGTTATACAAGGCAGAATAGCATTGAAATAGAGAAAGAAACACGTTCGGCAGCTTTGGAAAGCCTTACACTTCACTGAAATGTAGTACTACACTCTATAACACAGTTGAGAGACAATGTTCAATAGCTGCCTCAGTACTTAACAGTGTGTAGGAAGTTGTTTGATAAAGTGGGCAAAGCTTATACTTGGGCCAGAAGGCAGAATATAGGAAACTACATGAAAACATGAATAATTCAGTGAAAATGACTGTAAACAGATGAGAACTTGTTTAGAACAGCTGAAAGAGAATCTCCAAGTCAGTTCTTAGTGTAGAAAAGGTAGGTAAGATAAGGGAAATACTTAATTCCAGTTAAGATCACATGAAACACTGTATGAATCCTATATTCTTTACTTAAAGGAGACTAGAGTGGTAAATGTGTGTTATACAAGGCAGAATTCCATTGAAATAGAGAAAGAAACACGTTCGGTAGCTTTGGAAAGCCTTACACTTCACTGAAATGTAGTACTACACTTTATATAACACAGTTGAGAGACAATGTTCCCTAGCTCGCTCAGTTCATAACAGTGTGTAGGAAGTTGTTTGATAAAGTGGGCAAAGCTTATACTTGGGCCAGAAGGCAGAATATAGGAAACTACATGAAAACATGAATAATTCAGTGAAAATGACTGTAAACAGATGAGTACTTGTTTAGAACAGCTGAAAGAGAATCTCCAAGTCAGTTCTTACTGTAGAAAAGGTAGCTAAGAGAAGGAAAATCCTTAATTCCAGTTAAGATCACATGAAACACTGTATGAATCCTATATTGTTTACTTAAAGGAGACTAGAGTGGTAAATGTGTGTTATACAAGGCAGAATACCATTGAAATAGAGAAAGAAACACGTTCGGCAGCTTTGGAAAGCCTTACACTTCACTGAAATGTAGTACTACACTCTATAACACAGTTGAGAGACAATGTTCCCGAGCTGCCTCAGTTCATATCAGTGTGTAGGAAGTTGTTTGATAAAGTGGGCAAAGCTTATACTTGGGCCAGAAGGCAGAATATAGGAAACTACATGAAAACATGAATAATTCAGTGAAAATGACTGTAAACAGATGTGAACTTGTTTAGAACAGCTGAAAGAGATTCTCCAAGTCAGTTCTTAGTGTAGAAAAGGTAGCTAAGATCTGGGAAATCCTTAATTCGAGTTAAGATTACATGAAACACTGTATGAATCCTATATTCTTTACTTAAAGGAGACTAGAGTGGTAAATGTGTGTTATACAAGGCAGAATACCATTGAAATAGAGAAAGAAACAAGTTCGGCAGCTTTGGAAAGCCTTACACTTCACTGAAATGTAGTACTACACTCTATAACACAGTTGAGAGACCATGTTCAATAGCTGCCTCAGTACTTAACAGTGTGTAGGAAGTTGTTTGATAAAGTGGGCAAAGCTTATACTTGGACCAGAAGGCAGAATATAGGAAACTACATGAAAACATGATTAATTCAGTGAAAATGACTGTAAACAGATGTGAACTTGTTTAGAACAGCTGAAAGAGATTTTCCAAGTCAGTTCTTAGTGTAGAAAAAGTAGCTAAGTTCCGGGAAATCCTTAATTCGAGTTAAGATTACATGAAACACTGTATGAATCCTACATTCTTTACTTAAAGGAGACTAGAGTGGTAAATGTGTGTTATACAAGGCAGAATACCATTGAAATAGAGAAAGAAACACGTTCGGCAGCTTTGAAAAGCCTTACACTTCACTGAAATGTAGTACTACACTCTATAACACAGTTGAGAGACAATGTTCCCGAGCTGCCTCAGTTCATAACAGTGTGTAGGAAGGTGTTTGATAAAGAGGGCAAAGCTTATACTTGGGCCAGAAGGCAGAATATAGGAAACTACATGAAAACATGAATAATTCAGTGAAAATGACTGTAAACAGATGAGAACTGGTTTAGAACAGCTGAAAGAGAATCTCCAAGTCAGTTCTTAGTGTAGGAAAGGTAGGTAAGATAAGGGAAATACTTAATTCCAGTTAAGATCACATGAAACACTGTATGAATCCTATATTCTTTACTTAAAGGAGACTAGAGTGGTAAATGTGTGTTATACAAGGCAGAATACCATTGAAATAGAGAAAGAAACATGTTCGGCAGCTTTGGAAAGCCTTACACTTCACTGAAATGTAGTACTACACTCTATAACACAGTTGAGAGACAATGTTCCTGAGCTGCCTCAGTTCATAACAGTGTGTAGGAAGTTGTTTGATAAAGTGGGCAAAACTTATACTTGGGCCAGAAGGCAGAATATAGGAAACTACATGAAAACATGAATAATTCAGTGAAAATGACTGTAAACAGATGAGAACTTGTTTTAGAACAGCTGAAAGAGATCCTCCAAGTCAGTTCTTAGTGTAGAAAAGGTAGCTAAATCCGGAAAATCCTTAATTCCAGTTAAGATCACATGAAACACTGTATGAATCCTATATTCTTTACTTAAAGGAGACTACAGTGGTAAATGTGTGTTATACAAGGCAGAATACCATTAAAATAGAGAAAGAAACACGTTCGGCAGCTTTGGAAAGCCTTACACTTCACTGAAATGTAGTACTACACTCTATAACACAGTTGAGAGACAATGTTCAATAGCTGCCTCAGTACTTAACAGTGTGTAGGAAGTTGTTTGATAAAGTTGGCAAAGCTTATACTTGGACCAGAAGGCAGAATATAGGAAACTACATGAAAACATGATTAATTCAGTGAAAATGACTGTAAACAGATTAGAACTTGTTTAGAACAGCTGAAAGAGATTCTCCAAGTCAGTTCTTAATGTAGAAAAGGTAGCTAAGATTCGGGAAATCCTTAATTCGAGTTAAGATTACATGAAACACTGTATGAATCCTATATTCTTTACTTAAAGGAAACTAGAGTGGTAAATGTGTGTTATACAAGGCAGAATACCATTGAAATAGAGAAAAAAACACATTCGGCAGCTTTGGAAAGCCTTACACTTCACTGACATGTAGTACTACACTCTATCACACAGTTGAGAGACAATGTTCCCTAGCTCCCTCAATTCATAACAGTGTGTAGGAAGTTGTTTGATAAAGTGGGCAAAGCTTATACTTGGGCCAGAAGGCCGAATATAGGAAACTACATGAAAACATGAATAATTCAGTGAAAATGACTGTAAACAGATGAGAACTTGTCTAGAACAGCTGAAAGAGAATCTCCAAGTCAGTTCTTATTGTAGAAAAGGTAGCTAAGATAAGGGAAATCCTTAATTCCAGTTAAGATCACATGAAACACTGTATGAATCCTATATTCTTTACTTAAAGGAGACTAGAGTGGTAAATGTGTGTTATACAAGGCAGAATACCATTGAAATAGAGAAAGATACACGTTCGGTAGCTTTGGAAAGCCTTACACTTCACTGAAATGTAGTACTACACTTTATATAACACAGTTGAGAGACAATGTTCCCTAGCTCGCTCAGTTCATAACAGTGTGTAGGAAGTTGTTTGATAAAGTGGGCAAAGCTTATACTTGGGCCAGAAGGCAGAATATAGGAAACTACATGAAAACATGAATAATTCAGTGAAAATGACTGTAAACAGATCAGTACTTGTTTAGAACAGCTGAAAGAGAATCTCCAAGTCAGTTCTTACTGTAGAAAAGGTAGCTAAGAGAAGGAAAATCCTTAATTCCAGTTAAGATCACATGAAACACTGTATGAATCCTATATTGTTTACTTAAAGGAAACTAGAGTGGTAAATGTGTGTTATACAAGGCAGAATACCATTGAAATAGAGAAAGAAACACGTTCGGCAGCTTTGGAAAGCCTTACACTTCACTGAAATGTAGTACTACACTCTATAACACAGTTGAGAGACAATGTTCCCGAGCTGCCTCAGTTCATAACAGTGTGTAGGAAGTTGTTTGATAAAGTGGGCAAAGCTTATACTTGGGCCAGAAGGCAGAATATAGGAAACTACATGAAAACATGAATAATTCAGTGAAAATGACTGTAAACAGATGTGAACTTGTTTAGAACAGCTGAAAGAGATTCTCCAAGTCAGTTCTTAGTGGAGAAAAGGTAGCTAAGATCTGGGAAATCCTTAATTCTAGTTAAGATTACATGAAACACTGTATGAATCCTATATTCTTTACTTAAAGGAAACTAGAATGGTAAATGTGTGTTATACAAGGCAGAATACCATTGAAATAGAGAAAAACACACATTCGGCAGCTTTGGAAAGCCTTACACTTCAGTGACATGTAGTACTACACTCTATCACACAGTTGAGAGACAATGTTCCCTAGCTCCCTCAATTCATAACAGTGTGTAGGAAGTTGTTTGATAAAGTGGGCAAAGCTTATACTTGGGCCAGAAGGCCGAATATAGGAAACTACATGAAAACATGAATAATTCAGTGAAAATGACTGTAAACAGATGAGAACTTGTTTAGAACAGCTGAAAGAGAATCTCCAAGTCAGTTCTTAGTTTAGAAAAGTTAGCTAAGAAAAGGAAAATCCTTAATTCCAGTTAAGATCACATGAAACACTGTATGAATCCTATATTCTTTACTTAAAGGAGACTAGAGTGGTAAATGTGTGTTATACAAGGCAGAATACCATTGAAATAGAGAAAGAAACAAGTTCGGCAGCTTTGGAAAGCCTTACACTTCACTGAAATGTAGTACTACACTCTATAACACAGTTGAGAGACCATGTTCAATAGCTGCCTCAGTACTTAACAGTGTGTAGGAAGTTGTTTGATAAAGTGGGCAAAGCTTATACTTGGACCAGAAGGCAGAATATAGGAAACTACATGAAAACATGAATAATTCAGTGAAAATGACTGTAAACAGATGAGAACTTGTTTTAGAACAGCTGAAAGAGATCCTCCAAGTCAGTTCTTAGTGTAGAAAAGGTAGCTAAATCCGGAAAATCCTTAATTCCAGTTAAGATCACATGAAACACGGTATGAATCCTATATTCTTTACTTAAAGGAGACTACAGTGGTAAATGTGTGTTATACAAGGCAGAATACCATTAAAATAGAGAAAGAAACACGTTCGGCAGCTTTGGAAAGCCTTACACTTCACTGAAATGTAGTACTACACTCTATAACACAGTTGAGAGACAATGTTCAATAGCTGCCTTAGTACTTAACAGTGTGTAGGAAGTTGTTTGATAAAGTGGGCAAAGCTGATACTTGGACGAGAAGGCAGAATATAGGAAACTACATGAAAACATGATTAATTCAGTGAAAATGACTGTAAACAGATGGGAACTTGTTTAGAACAGCTGAAAGAGAATCTCCAAGTCAGTTCTTAGTGTAGAAAAGGTAGCTAAGATCTGGGAAATTCTTAATTCGAGTTAAGATTACATGAAACACTGTATGAATCCTATATTCTTTACTTAAAGGAGACTAGAGTGGTAAATGTGTGTTATACAAGGCAGAATACCATTGAAATAGAGAAAGAAACACGTTCGGCAGCTTTGGAAAGCCTTACACTTCACTGAAATGTAGTACTACACTCTATAACACAGTTGAGAGACAATGTTCAATAGCTGCCTCAGTACTTAACAGTGTGTAGGAAGTTGTTTGATAAAGTGGGCAAAGCTTATACTTGGACCGGAAGGCAGAATATAGGAAACTACATGAAAACATGATTAATTCAGTGAAAATGACTGTAAACAGATGTGAACTTGTTTAGAACACCTGAAAGAGATTCTCCAAGTCAGTTCTTAGTGTAGAAAAGGTAGCTAAGATCTGGGAAATCCTTAATTCGAGTTAAGATTACATGAAACACTGTATGAATCCTATATTCTTTACTTAAAGGAGACTAGAGTGGTAAATGGGTGTTATACAAGGCAGAATAGCATTGAAATAGAGAAAGAAACACGTTCGGCAGCTTTGGAAAGCCTTACACTTCACTGAAATGTAGTACTACACTCTATAACACAGTTGAGAGACAATGTTCAATAGCTGCCTCAGTACTTAACAGTGTGTAGGAAGTTGTTTGATAAAGTGGGCAAAGCTTATACTTGGGCCAGAAGGCAGAATATAGGAAACTACATAAAAACATGAATAATTCAGTGAAAATGACTGTAAACAGATGAGAACTTGTTTAGAACAGCTGAAAGAGAATCTCCAAGTCAGTTCTTAGTGTAGAAAAGGTAGGTAAGATAAGGGAAATACTTAATTCCAGTTAAGATCACATGAAACACTGTATGAATCCTATATTCTTTACTTAAAGGAGACTAGAGTGGTAAATGTGTGTTATACAAGGCAGAATTCCATTGAAATAGAGAAAGAAACACGTTCGGTAGCTTTGGAAAGCCTTACACTTCACTGAAATGTAGTACTACACTTTATATAACACAGTTGAGAGACAATGTTCCCTAGCTCGCTCAGTTCATAACAGTGTGTAGGAAGTTGTTTGATAAAGTGGGCAAAGCTTATACTTGGGCCAGAAGGCAGAATATAGGAAACTACATGAAAACATGAATAATTCAGTGAAAATGACTGTAAACAGATGAGTACTTGTTTAGAACAGCTGAAAGACAATCTCCAAGTCAGTTCTTACTGTAGAAAAGGTAGCTAAGAGAAGGAAAATCCTTAATTCCAGTTAAGATCACATGAAACACTGTATGAATCCTATATTGTTTACTTAAAGGAGACTAGAGTGGTAAATGTGTGTTATACAAGGCAGAATACCATTGAAATAGAGAAAGAAACACGTTCGGCAGCTTTGGAAAGCCTTACACTTCACTGAAATGTAGTACTACACTCTATAACACAGTTGAGAGACAATGTTCCCGAGCTGCCTCAGTTCATAACAGTGTGTAGGAAGTTGTTTGATAAAGTGGGCAAAGCTTATACTTGGGCCAGAAGGCAGAATATAGGAAACTACATGAAAACATGAATAATTCAGTGAAAATGACTGTAAACAGATGTGAACTTGTTTAGAACAGCTGAAAGAGATTCTCCAAGTCAGTTCTTAGTGTAGAAAAGGTAGCTAAGATCTGGGAAATCCTTAATTCGAGTTAAGATTACATGAAACACTGTATGAATCCTATATTCTTTACTTAAAGGAGACTAGAGTGGTAAATGTGTGTTATACAAGGCAGAATACCATTGAAATAGAGAAAGAAACAAGTTCGGCAGCTTTGGAAAGCCTTACACTTCACTGAAATGTAGTACTACACTCTATAACACAGTTGAGAGACCATGTTCAATAGCTGCCTCAGTACTTAACAGTGTGTAGGAAGTTGTTTGATAAAGTGGGCAAAGCTTATACTTGGACCAGAAGGCAGAATATAGGAAACTACATGAAAACATGATTAATTCAGTGAAAATGACTGTAAACAGATGTGAACTTGTTTAGAACAGCTGAAAGAGATTTTCCAAGTCAGTTCTTAGTGTAGAAAAAGTAGCTAAGTTCCGGGAAATCCTTAATTCGAGTTAAGATTACATGAAACACTGTATGAATCCTACATTCTTTACTTAAAGGAGACTAGAGTGGTAAATGTGTGTTATACAAGGCAGAATACCATTGAAATAGAGAAAGAAACACGTTCGGCAGCTTTGAAAAGCCTTACACTTCACTGAAATGTAGTACTACACTCTATAACACAGTTGAGAGACAATGTTCCCGAGCTGCCTCAGTTCATAACAGTGTGTAGGAAGGTGTTTGATAAAGAGGGCAAAGCTTATACTTGGGCCAGAAGGCAGAATATAGGAAACTACATGAAAACATGAATAATTCAGTGAAAATGACTGTAAACAGATGAGAACTGGTTTAGAACAGCTGAAAGAGAATCTCCAAGTCAGTTCTTAGTGTAGGAAAGGTAGGTAAGATAAGGGAAATACTTAATTCCAGTTAAGATCACATGAAACACTGTATGAATCCTATATTCTTTACTTAAAGGAGACTAGAGTGGTAAATGTGTGTTATACAAGGCAGAATACCATTGAAATAGAGAAAGAAACACGTTCGGCAGCTTTGGAAAGCCTTACACTTCACTGAAATGTAGTACTACACTCTATAACACAGTTGAGAGACAATGTTCCTGAGCTGCCTCAGTTCATAACAGTGTGTAGGAAGTTGTTTGATAAAGTGGGCAAAACTTATACTTGGGCCAGAAGGCAGAATATAGGAAACTACATGAAAACATGAATAATTCAGTGAAAATGACTGTAAACAGATGAGAACTTGTTTTAGAACAGCTGAAAGAGATCCTCCAAGTCAGTTCTTAGTGTAGAAAAGGTAGCTAAATCCGGAAAATCCTTAATTCCAGTTAAGATCACATGAAACACTGTATGAATCCTATATTCTTTACTTAAAGGAGACTACAGTGGTAAATGTGTGTTATACAAGGCAGAATACCATTAAAATAGAGAAAGAAACACGTTCGGCAGCTTTGGAAAGCCTTACACTTCACTGAAATGTAGTACTACACTCTATAACACAGTTGAGAGACAATGTTCAATAGCTGCCTCAGTACTTAACAGTGTGTAGGAAGTTGTTTGATAAAGTTGGCAAAGCTTATACTTGGACCAGAAGGCAGAATATAGGAAACTACATGAAAACATGATTAATTCAGTGAAAATGACTGTAAACAGATTAGAACTTGTTTAGAACAGCTGAAAGAGATTCTCCAAGTCAGTTCTTAATGTAGAAAAGGTAGCTAAGATTCGGGAAATCCTTAATTCGAGTTAAGATTACATGAAACACTGTATGAATCCTATATTCTTTACTTAAAGGAAACTAGAGTGGTAAATGTGTGTTATACAAGGCAGAATACCATTGAAATAGAGAAAAAAACACATTCGGCAGCTTTGGAAAGCCTTACACTTCACTGACATGTAGTACTACACTCTATCACACAGTTGAGAGACAATGTTCCCTAGCTCCCTCAATTCATAACAGTGTGTAGGAAGTTGTTTGATAAAGTGGGCAAAGCTTATACTTGGGCCAGAAGGCCGAATATAGGAAACTACATGAAAACATGAATAATTCAGTGAAAATGACTGTAAACAGATGAGAACTTGTCTAGAACAGCTGAAAGAGAATCTCCAAGTCAGTTCTTATTGTAGAAAAGGTAGCTAAGATAAGGGAAATCCTTAATTCCAGTTAAGATCACATGAAACACTGTATGAATCCTATATTCTTTACTTAAAGGAGACTAGAGTGGTAAATGTGTGTTATACAAGGCAGAATACCATTGAAATAGAGAAAGATACACGTTCGGTAGCTTTGGAAAGCCTTACACTTCACTGAAATGTAGTACTACACTTTATATAACACAGTTGAGAGACAATGTTCCCTAGCTCGCTCAGTTCATAACAGTGTGTAGGAAGTTGTTTGATAAAGTGGGCAAAGCTTATACTTGGGCCAGAAGGCAGAATATAGGAAACTACATGAAAACATGAATAATTCAGTGAAAATGACTGTAAACAGATCAGTACTTGTTTAGAACAGCTGAAAGAGAATCTCCAAGTCAGTTCTTACTGTAGAAAAGGTAGCTAAGAGAAGGAAAATCCTTAATTCCAGTTAAGATCACATGAAACACTGTATGAATCCTATATTGTTTACTTAAAGGAAACTAGAGTGGTAAATGTGTGTTATACAAGGCAGAATACCATTGAAATAGAGAAAGAAACACGTTCGGCAGCTTTGGAAAGCCTTACACTTCACTGAAATGTAGTACTACACTCTATAACACAGTTGAGAGACAATGTTCCCGAGCTGCCTCAGTTCATAACAGTGTGTAGGAAGTTGTTTGATAAAGTGGGCAAAGCTTATACTTGGGCCAGAAGGCAGAATATAGGAAACTACATGAAAACATGAACAATTCAGTGAAAATGACTGTAAACAGATGTGAACTTGTTTAGAACAGCTGAAAGAGATTCTCCAAGTCAGTTCTTAGTGGAGAAAAGGTAGCTAAGATCTGGGAAATCCTTAATTCGAGTTAAGATTACATGAAACACTGTATGAATCCTATATTCTTTACTTAAAGGAAACTAGAATGGTAAATGTGTGTTATACAAGGCAGAATACCATTGAAATAGAGAAAAACACACATTCGGCAGCTTTGGAAAGCCTTACACTTCAGTGACATGTAGTACTACACTCTATCACACAGTTGAGAGACAATGTTCCCTAGCTCCCTCAATTCATAACAGTGTGTAGGAAGTTGTTTGATAAAGTGGGCAAAGCTTATACTTGGGCCAGAAGGCCGAATATAGGAAACTACATGAAAACATGAATAATTCAGTGAAAATGACTGTAAACAGATGAGAACTTGTTTAGAACAGCTGAAAGAGAATCTCCAAGTCAGTTCTTAGTTTAGAAAAGTTAGCTAAGAAAAGGAAAATCCTTAATTCCAGTTAAGATCACATGAAACACTGTATGAATCCTATATTCTTTACTTAAAGGAGACTAGAGTGGTAAATGTGTGTTATACAAGGCAGAATACCATTGAAATAGAGAAAGAAACAAGTTCGGCAGCTTTGGAAAGCCTTACACTTCACTGAAATGTAGTACTACACTCTATAACACTTGAGAGACCATGTTCAATAGCTGCCTCAGTACTTAACAGTGTGTAGGAAGTTGTTTGATAAAGTGGGCAAAGCTTATACTTGGACCAGAAGGCAGAATATAGGAAACTACATGAAAACATGACTAATTCAGTGAAAATGACTGTAAACAGATTAGAACTTGTTTAGAACAGCTGAAAGAGATTCTCCAAGTCAGTTCTTAATGTAGAAAAGGTAGCTAAGATTCGGGAAATCCTTAATTCGAGTTAAGATTACATGAAACACTGTATGAATCCTATATTCTTTACTTAAAGGAAACTAGAGTGGTAAATGTGTGTTATACAAGGCAGAATACCATTGAAATAGAGAAAAAAACACATTCGGCAGCTTTGGAAAGCCTTACACTTCACTGAAATGTAGTACTACACTCTATAACACAGTTGAGAGACAATGGTCTCAAGCTGCCTCAGTTCATAACATTGTGTAGGAAGTTGTTTGATAAAGTGGGCAAAGCTTATACTTGGACCAGAAGGCAGAATATAGGAAACTACATGAAAACATGAATAATTCAGTGAAAATAACTGTAAACAGATGAGAACTTGTTTCGAACAGCTGAAAGAGATTCTCCAAGTCAGTGCTTAGTGTAGAAAAGGTAGCTAAATCCGGAAAATCCTTAATTCCAGTTAAGATCACATGAAACACTGTATGAATCCTATATTCTTTACTTAAAGGAGACTAGAGTGGTAAATGTGTGTTATACAAGGCAGAATACCATTGAAATAGAGAAAGAAACACGTTCGGTAGCTTTGGAAAGCCTTACACTTCACTGAAATGTAGTACTACACTTTATATAACACAGTTGAGAGACAATGTTCCCTAGCTCGCTCAGTTCATAACAGTGTGTAGGAAGTTGTTTGATAAAGTGGGCAAAGCTTATACTTGGGCCAGAAGGCAGAATATAGGAAACTACATGAAAACATGAATAATTCAGTGAAAATGACTGTAAACAGATGAGTACTTGTTTAGAACAGCTGAAAGATAATCTCCAAGTCAGTTCTTACTGTAGAAAAGGTAGCTAAGAGAAGGAAAATCCTTAATTCCAGTTAAGATCACATGAAACACTGTATGAATCCTATATTCTTTACTTAAAGGAGACTAGAGTGGTAAATGTGTGTTATACAAGGCAGAATACCATTGAAATAGAGAAAGAAACACGTTCGGCAGCTTTGGAAAGCCTTACACTTCACTGAAATGTAGTACTACACTCTATAACACAGTTGAGAGACCATGTTCAATAGCTGCCTCAGTACTTAACAGTGTGTAGGAAGTTGTTTGATAAAGTGGGCAAAGCTTATACTTGGACCAGAAGGCAGAATATAGGAAACTACATGAAAACATGAATAATTCAGTGAAAATGACTGTAAACAGATGAGAACTGGTTTAGAACAGCTGAAAGAGAATCTCCAAGTCAGTTCTTAGTGTAGAAAAGGTAGGTAAGATAAGGGAAATAATTCCAGTTAAGATCACATGAAACACTGTATGAATCCTATATTCTTTACTTAAAGGAGACTAGAGTGGTAAATGTGTGTTATACAAGGCAGAAAACCATTGAAATAGAGAAAGAAACACGTTCGGCAGCTTTGGAAAGCCTTACACTTCACTGAAATGTAGTACTACACTCTATAACACAGTTGAGAGACAATGTTCCTGAGCTGCCTCAGTTCATAACAGTGTGTAGGAAGTTGTTTGATAAAGTGGGCAAAGCTTATACTTGGGCCAGAAGGCAGAATATAGGAAACTACATGAAAACATGAATAATTCAGTGAAAATGACTGTAAACAGATGAGAACTTGTTTTAGAACAGCTGAAAGAGATCCTCCAAGTCAGTTCTTAGTGTAGAAAAGGTAGCTAAATCCGGAAAATCCTTAATTCCAGTTAAGATCACATGAAACACTGTATGAATCCTATATTCTTTACTTAAAGGAGACTACAGTGGTAAATGTGTGTTATACAAGGCAGAATACCATTAAAATAGAGAAAGAAACACGTTCGGCAGCTTTGGAAAGCCTTACACTTCACTGAAATGTAGTACTACACTCTATAACACAGTTGAGAGACAATGTTCAATAGCTGCCTTAGTACTTAACAGTGTGTAGGAAGTTGTTTGATAAAGTGGGCAAAGCTGATACTTGGACGAGAAGGCAGAATATAGGAAACTACATGAAAACATGATTAATTCAGTGAAAATGACTGTAAACAGATGGGAACTTGTTTAGAACAGCTGAAAGAGTATCTCCAAGTCAGTTCTTAGTGTAGAAAAGGTAGCTAAGATCTGGGAAATTCTTAATTCGAGTTAAGATTACATGAAACACTGTATGAATCCTATATTCTTTACTTAAAGGAGACTAGAGTGGTAAATGTGTGTTATACAAGGCAGAATACCATTGAAATAGAGAAAGAAACACGTTCGGCAGCTTTGGAAAGCCTTACACTTCACTGAAATGTAGTACTACACTCTATAACACAGTTGAGAGACAATGTTCAATAGCTGCCTCAGTACTTAACAGTGTGTAGGAAGTTGTTTGATAAAGTGGGCAAAGCTTATACTTGGACCAGAAGGCAGAATATAGGAAACTACATGAAAACATGATTAATTCAGTGAAAATGACTGTAAACAGATGTGAACTTGTTTAGAACACCTGAAAGAGATTCTCCTAGTCAGTTCTTAGTGTAGAAAAGTTAGCTAAGATTGGGAAATCCTTAATTCGAGTTAAGATTACATGAAACACTGTATGAATCCTATATTCTTTACTTAAAGGAGACTAGAGTGGTAAATGTGTGTTATACAAGGCAGAATAGCATTGAAATAGAGAAAGAAACACGTTCGGCAGCTTTGGAAAGCCTTACACTTCACTGAAATGTAGTACTACACTCTATAACACAGTTGAGAGACAATGTTCAATAGCTGCCTCAGTACTTAACAGTGTGTAGGAAGTTGTTTGATAAAGTGGGCAAAGCTTATACTTGGGCCAGAAGGCAGAATATAGGAAACTATATGAAAACATGAATAATTCAGTGAAAATGACTGTAAACGGATGAGAACTTGTTTAGAACAGCTGAAAGAGAATCTCCAAGTCAGTTCTTAGTGTAGAAAAGGTAGGTAAGAGAAGGAAAATCCTTAATTCCAGTTAAGATCACATGAAACACTGTATGAATCCTATATTCTTTACTTAAAGGAGACTAGAGTGGTAAATGTGTGTTATACAAGGCAGAATACCATTGAAATAGAGAAAGAAACACGTTCGGTAGCTTTGGAAAGCCTTACACTTCACTGAAATGTAGTACTACACTTTATATAACACAGTTGAGAGACAATGTTCCCTAGCTCGCTCAGTTCATAACAGTGTGTAGGAAGTTGTTTGATAAAGTGGGCAAAGCTTATACTTGGGCCAGAAGGCAGAATATAGGAAACTACATGAAAACATGAATAATTCAGTGAAAATGACTGTAAACAGATGAGTACTTGTTTAGAACAGCTGAAAGAGAATCTCCAAGTCAGTTCTTACTGTAGAAAAGGTAGCTAAGAGAAGGAAAATCCTTAATTCCAGTTAAGATCACATGAAACACTGTATGAATCCTATATTGTTTACTTAAAGGAGACTAGAGTGGTAAATGTGTGTTATACAAGGCAGAATACCATTGAAATAGAGAAAGAAACACGTTCGGCAGCTTTGGAAAGCCTTACACTTCACTGAAATGTAGTACTACACTCTATAACACAGTTGAGAGACAATGTTCCCGAGCTGCCTCAGTTCATAACAGTGTGTAGGAAGTTGTTTGATAAAGTGGGCAAAGCTTATACTTGGGCCAGAAGGCAGAATATAGGAAACTACATGAAAACATGAATAATTCAGTGAAAATGACTGTAAACAGATGTGAACTTGTTTAGAACAGCTGAAAGAGATTCTCCAAGTCAGTTCTTAGTGTAGAAAAGGTAGCTAAGATCTGGGAAATCCTTAATTCGAGTTAAGATTACATGAAACACTGTATGAATCCTATATTCTTTACTTAAAGGAGACTAGAGTGGTAAATGTGTGTTATACAAGGCAGAATACCATTGAAATAGAGAAAGAAACAAGTTCGGCAGCTTTGGAAAGCCTTACACTTCACTGAAATGTAGTACTACACTCTATAACACAGTTGAGAGACCATGTTCAATAGCTGCCTCAGTACTTAACAGTGTGTAGGAAGTTGTTTGATAAAGTGGGCAAAGCTTATACTTGGACCAGAAGGCAGAATATAGGAAACTACATGAAAACATGATTAATTCAGTGAAAATGACTGTAAACAGATGTGAACTTGTTTAGAACAGCTGAAAGAGATTTTCCAAGTCAGTTCTTAGTGTAGAAAAAGTAGCTAAGTTCCGGGAAATCCTTAATTCGAGTTAAGATTACATGAAACACTGTATGAATCCTACATTCTTTACTTAAAGGAGACTAGAGTGGTAAATGTGTGTTATACAAGGCAGAATACCATTGAAATAGAGAAAGAAACACGTTCGGCAGCTTTGAAAAGCCTTACACTTCACTGAAATGTAGTACTACACTCTATAACACAGTTGAGAGACAATGTTCCCGAGCTGCCTCAGTTCATAACAGTGTGTAGGAAGGTGTTTGATAAAGAGGGCAAAGCTTATACTTGGGCCAGAAGGCAGAATATAGGAAACTACATGAAAACATGAATAATTCAGTGAAAATGACTGTAAACAGATGAGAACTGGTTTAGAACAGCTGAAAGAGAATCTCCAAGTCAGTTCTTAGTGTAGGAAAGGTAGGTAAGATAAGGGAAATACTTAATTCCAGTTAAGATCACATGAAACACTGTATGAATCCTATATTCTTTACTTAAAGGAGACTAGAGTGGTAAATGTGTGTTATACAAGGCAGAATACCATTGAAATAGAGAAAGAAACACGTTCGGCAGCTTTGGAAAGCCTTACACTTCACTGAAATGTAGTACTACACTCTATAACACAGTTGAGAGACAATGTTCCTGAGCTGCCTCAGTTCATAACAGTGTGTAGGAAGTTGTTTGATAAAGTGGGCAAAACTTATACTTGGGCCAGAAGGAAGAATATAGGAAACTACATGAAAACATGAATAATTCAGTGAAAATGACTGTAAACAGATGAGAACTTGTTTTAGAACAGCTGAAAGAGATCCTCCAAGTCAGTTCTTAGTGTAGAAAAGGTAGCTAAATCCGGAAAATCCTTAATTCCAGTTAAGATCACATGAAACACTGTATGAATCCTATATTCTTTACTTAAAGGAGACTACAGTGGTAAATGTGTGTTATACAAGGCAGAATACCATTAAAATAGAGAAAGAAACACGTTCGGCAGCTTTGGAAAGCCTTACACTTCACTGAAATGTAGTACTACACTCTATAACACATATGAGAGACAATGTTCAATAGCTGCCTCAGTACTTAACAGTGTGTAGGAAGTTGTTTGATAAAGTTGGCAAAGCTTATACTTGGACCAGAAGGCAGAATATAGGAAACTACATGAAAACATGATTAATTCAGTGAAAATGACTGTAAACAGATTAGAACTTGTTTAGAACAGCTGAAAGAGATTCTCCAAGTCAGTTCTTAATGTAGAAAAGGTAGCTAAGATTCGGGAAATCCTTAATTCGAGTTAAGATTACATGAAACACTGTATGAATCCTATATTCTTTACTTAAAGGAAACTAGAGTGGTAAATGTGTGTTATACAAGGCAGAATACCATTGAAATAGAGAAAAAAACACATTCGGCAGCTTTGGAAAGCCTTACACTTCACTGACATGTAGTACTACACTCTATCACACAGTTGAGAGACAATGTTCCCTAGCTCCCTCAATTCATAACAGTGTGTAGGAAGTTGTTTGATAAAGTGGGCAAAGCTTATACTTGGGCCAGAAGGCCGAATATAGGAAACTACATGAAAACATGAATAATTCAGTGAAAATGACTGTAAACAGATGAGAACTTGTTTAGAACAGCTGAAAGAGAATCTCCAAGTCAGTTCTTAGTGTAGAAAAGGTAGCTAAGATAAGGAAAATTCTTAATTCCAGTTAAGATCACATGAAACACTGTATGAATCCTATATTCTTTACTTAAAGGAGACTAGAGTGGTAAATGTGTGTTATACAAGGCAGAATACCATTGAAATAGAGAAAGAAACACGTTCGGCAGCTTTGGAAAGCCTTACACTTCACTGAAATGTAGTACTACACTCTATAACACAGTTGAGAGACAATGTTCAATAGCTGCCTCAGTACTTAACAGTGTGTAGGAAGTTGTTTGATAAAGAGGGCAAAGCTTATACTTGGACCAGAAGGCAGAATATAGGAAACTACATGAAAACATGATTAATTCAGTGAAAATGACTGTAAACAGATGTGAACTTGTTTAGAACAGCTGAAAGAGATTCTCCAAGTCAGTTCTTAGTGTAGAAAAGGTAGCTAAGATCCGGGAAAATCTTAATTCGAGTTAAGATTACATGAAACACTGTATGAATCCTATATTCTTTACTTAAAGGAGACTAGAGTGGTAAATGTGTGTTATACAAGGCAGAATACCATTGAAATAGAGAAATAAACACGTTCGGCAGCTTTGAAAAGCCTTACACTTCACTGAAATGTAGTACTACACTCTATAACACAGTTGAGAGACAATGTTCCCGAGCTGCCTCAGTTCATAACAGTGTGTAGGAAGTTGTTTGATAAAGTGGGCAAAGCTTATACTTGGGCCAGAAGGCAGAATATAGGAAACTACATGAAAACATGAATAATTCATTGAAAATGACTGTAAACAGATGAGAACTTGTTTAGAACAGCTGAAAGAGAATCTCCAAGTCAGTTCTTAGTGTAGAAAAGGTAGGTAAGATAAGGGAAATACTTAATTCCAGTTAAGATCACATAAAACACTGTATGAATCCTATATTCTTTACTTAAAGGAGACTACAGTGGTAAATGTGTGTTATACAAGGCAGAATACCATTAAAATAGAGAAAGAAACATGTTCGGCAGCTTTGGAAAGCCTTACACTTCACTGAAATGTAGTACTACACTCTATAACACAGTTGAGAGACAATGTTCAATAGCTGCCTCAGTATTTAACAGTGTGTAGGAAGTTGTTTGATAAAGTGGGCAAAGCTGATACTTGCACCAGAAGGCAGAATATAGAAAACTACATGAAAACATGAATAATTCAGTGAAAATGACTGTAAACAGATGAGAACTTGTCTAGAACAGCTGAAAGAGAATCTCCAAGTCAGTTCTTATTGTAGAAAAGGTAGCTAAGATAAGGGAAATCCTTAATTCCAGTTAAGATCACATGAAACACTGTATGAATCCTATATTCTTTACTTAAAGGAGACTAGAGTGGTAAATGTGTGTTATACAAGGCAGAATACCATTGAAATAGAGAAAGATACACGTTCGGTAGCTTTGGAAAGCCTTACACTTCACTGAAATGTAGTACTACACTTTATATAACACAGTTGAGAGACAATGTTCCCTAGCTCGCTCAGTTCATAACAGTGTGTAGGAAGTTGTTTGATAAAGTGGGCAAAGCTTATACTTGGGCCAGAAGGCAGAATATAGGAAACTACATGAAAACATGAATAATTCAGTGAAAATGACTGTAAACAGATCAGTACTTGTTTAGAACAGCTGAAAGAGAATCTCCAAGTCAGTTCTTACTGTAGAAAAGGTAGCTAAGAGAAGGAAAATCCTTAATTCCAGTTAAGATCACATGAAACACTGTATGAATCCTATATTGTTTACTTAAAGGAAACTAGAGTGGTAAATGTGTGTTATACAAGGCAGAATACCATTGAAATAGAGAAAGAAACACGTTCGGCAGCTTTGGAAAGCCTTACACTTCACTGAAATGTAGTACTACACTCTATAACACAGTTGAGAGACAATGTTCCCGACCTGCCTCAGTTCATAACAGTGTGTAGGAAGTTGTTTGATAAAGTGGGCAAAGCTTATACTTGGGCCAGAAGGCAGAATATAGGAAACTACATGAAAACATGAATAATTCAGTGAAAATGACTGTAAACAGATGTGAACTTGTTTAGAACAGCTGAAAGAGATTCTCCAAGTCAGTTCTTAGTGTAGAAAAGGTAGCTAAGATCTGGGAAATCCTTAATTCGAGTTAAGATTACATGAAACACTGTATGAATCCTATATTCTTTACTTAAAGGAAACTAGAATGGTAAATGTGTGTTATACAAGGCAGAATACCATTGAAATAGAGAAAAACACACATTCGGCAGCTTTGGAAAGCCTTACACTTCAGTGACATGTAGTACTACACTCTATCACACAGTTGAGAGACAATGTTCCCTAGCTCCCTCAATTCATAACAGTGTGTAGGAAGTTGTTTGATAAAGTGGGCAAAGCTTATACTTGGGCCAGAAGGCCGAATATAGGAAACTACATGAAAACATGAATAATTCAGTGAAAATGACTGTAAACAGATGAGAACTTCTTTAGAACAGCTGAAAGAGAATCTCCAAGTCAGTTCTTAGTGTAGAAAAGGTAGCTAAGATAAGGAAAATCCTTAATTCCAGTTAAGATCACATGAAACACTGTATGAATCCTATATTTTTTACTTAAAGGAGACTAGAGTGGTAAATGTGTGTTATACAAGGCAGAATACCATTGAAATAGAGAAAGAAACACGTTCGGCAGCTTTGGAAAGCCTTACACTTCACTGAAATGTAGTACTACACTCTATAACACAGTTGAGAGACAATGTTCCCGAGCTGCCTCAGTTCATGACACTGTGTAGGAAGTTGTTTGATAAAGTGGGCAAAGCTTATACTTGGGCCAGTAGGCAGAATATAGGAAACTACATGAAAACATGAATAATTCAGTGAAAATGACTGTAAACCGATCAGAACTTGTTTTAGAACAGCTGAAAGAGATCCTCCAACTCAGTTCTTAGTGTAGAAAAGGTAGCTAAATCCGGAAAATCCTTAATTCCAGTTAAGATCACATGAAACACTGTATGAATCCTATATTCTTTACTTAAAGGAGACTACAGTGGTAAATGTGTGTTATACAAGGCAGAATACCATTAAAATAGAGAAAGAAACACGTTCGGCAGCTTTGGAAAGCCTTACACTTCACTGAAATGTAGTACTACACTCTATAACACAGTTGAGAGACAATGTTCAATAGCTGCCTCAGTACTTAACAGTGTGTAGGAAGTTGTTTGATAAAGTGGGCAAAGCTTATACTTGGACCAGAAGGCAGAATATAGGAAACTACATGAAAACATGATTAATTCAGTGAAAATGACTGTAAACAGATGTGAACTTGTTTAGAACAGCTGAAAGAGATTCTCCAAGTCAGTTCTTAGTGTAGAAAAGGTAGCTAAGATCCGGGAAATCCTTAATTCGAGTTAAGATTACATGAAAGGAAAGGCGGCGCCACCCTACCAGGAAGGGAGCAGCTTCTATGAGGCCTGGAAAACCCACAGCCGAGGAGTCCATCGAGCACCTGTGGCGCCCCGATCGGAGCAAGCGGGTGGATTCAAGGAAGCTCTTCAACCACCCACAGAAAGGTCAGAGTTTGCGTGGCTAGGCTGAGAGTTCAGGCTGCGATAGCGCCATTGCTCCAGCGAGGCCCCGCCCCCAGAGCGGCCCTGAGTGCGCCACCAGGAGCGCGGCGAGGCCCCGGCCCCAGTGCGGCCCAGAGCACCCGCCCCCAGAGCGGCCCTGAGCGCGCCGCCAGAGGCGCCGCGAGGCCCCGCCCCCAGTGCGGCCCTGAGCGCTGCGCCCTGGAGCGCCGCGAGGCCCCGCCCCCAGTGCGGCCGCGGCCCCGCCTATATTGTAGCCCAGGAGAGCTGCGAGGGCCCGCCCCCAGAGAGAAAGAAGGCCAGAGCAACCAAAGTCTGGGAGGTCAAACCGGTAACACTGACACCTAAGGGCTGAACTACAAACTGCCTTTTTTTTTTTTTTTTTTTTTCTTTTTTCTTTTTCTTTTTCTTTTAATTAATCAAAAATAAATGGTCACAAATAACTAAGATATAGCCTACCTAAAATTAAGGACTACCTTACAAAACTGAGGTGCAGTGGAAAGCTGGGAACTGCAAGACTCTCTGATCCAAGAACCAGGCATACCAAATACAATAACAGAGGAAGTGATTGAACTCTACTGGACAATTTTATGCTAATTATACTATTCTTTATTTTATTTTCATTTTTTACATTTTTTATTTAATTTTCATTTTTTACATCTTTTACTTCAGAAACGATTTTTTTTCTTTTTTCCTTACTTGATTTTATCTTTTCAATTATTACATTTTTCAATTTCTATCTTCACTATTACTACTGCTATTTTGCAATTTTTTTTTTCTTTTTCTTTTCCTCCCCAGTACCATTTTACTTCGTCTTTATTTTACATTGGGAGTAACCTTCATTCTATTTTAATCTCTACTATAGCATCATTCAACCCTATCTCAATTCGACCTTTACCCCATCACTCTCTTACTAAACTTCAACCTTTTAGTCTCCAGTTTATCCTATCCCTTTCCGGCTTTAGTTTTTCCTCTATTCTTTCTGTATACCCCCTGCTAAAGCTCTCACTATACTCATAGACCTAAGTTCCAACCCCTGATACAAGTGTATAAATATCACTCTCTGCACTATATTAACTAGTTAAAAAAAAAAAAAAAACGGTTCCACTTTCTATCCTTTTCTCATTGTTTGAGTGAAGGTTGATTATTGTGAATATTGGTGCTTTTCAGTGAAATTGTTATGCTTATTCCAGTGTTGTTATTGTTGCTTTGTATTTTTTTTTAAATCCTCTGTTTTTGTTTGTTTCTTTGACTTCTGTATATCATAACCTTACTTAATAATAGTGGATATTGTATTGTAGTTTGTATTAATCTCCAAGTATTGTTACCGGCATTGGCTGGGCTCAGTGGTTGATCTATGGCAATTTTCTCCACATATATATAGTTTGTTTCCCATTTTTTTAGTTTGCTTCTTCTCTCTCTCTCTCTCTCTCTCTCTCTCTCTCTCTCTCTCCCTCTCTCTCTCTCTCTCTTTCTCTCTCTCTCTTCTTTTTCTCCCTGTTTTCTAACTTCATTTTGTCATTACTTTATTTCTTCTTTGACTTTTTTTTTTTAATTTTTCTTTATTTTTACCTTCCTTCCTTCCTTCTCTCCTATACCCTAATTTGCCTATCGCTAGGGGTTACCTTTATTAGAGGTTATTAATATTGTAAATACATTCCTGTTAAGTGCCTCTCGTGTTGTACATGGTAGTGTTGTATTTTGCACCTATAAACTAACGCAAGAGAAAGAACACCACATAACCAGACATCCTGAAAAGAGATACCATGGGAAGACAAAGAAACACCCCACAAATGAAAGAAAAGCAGGCATCACCAGAAAAGGAAGTAAACGAGCCAGAGGCAAGCAGCCTACCAGAGCAAGAGTTCAGAATAATGATTATTGGTTGGCTAAAAAGAATGGAAGAGAAATTTGACAATAACCAAGAAGAAATGAGGAAGAACCATCAGGAATTGAGGAAGAACCAAGAAGAAATGAAAAATGACATCGCTACCATGAAGAACTCAATAGAAAGCATCAAGAGTAGACTAGATGAAGCGGAAGACCGCATCAGTGAGCTAGAAGACAAGATGGAAAAAAATACCCAATTAGAGCAGCTTCTAGAAAAAAAGATTAAAAAGCAGGAGGAGAGCCTACGGGAGCTTTGGGACATTACAAAACAAAATAATATTCGAATAATAGGGGTTCCAGAAGGAAAGGAAACTGAGGTAGACGTGGAAAAAGTATTTCAAGAAATAATGACAGAAAACTTTCCTGAGATAGAGAAGAAAAAACCCACACAAATCCAAGATGCTCGCAGAGTCCCAAGCAAAATGAATCCCAGAAGACAGACGCCAAGGCACATTATAATTAAAGTGGCAAACAACAACGACAAAGTAAGAATCTTAAAAGCAGCCAGAGAGAGACAGAAAGTTACTTACAAAGGAACCCCCATCAGACTAGCAACTGATTTCTCAACAGAAACATATCAGGCTAGAAGGGAATGGGATGAAATATACAAAGTCATGCAAAGGAAGGGTTTGAATCCAAGAATACTGTACCCAGCAAGACTATCAATCAAAATTGAAGGGGAAATCAGGAGCTTCACAGACAAAAAAAGACTGAAGGAATTTATCTCCACCAAACCAGCAATGCAAGAAATGCTAAAGGGTCTACTGTAAAAATTAAGAAATAGGAATTGAAGAAGGAACATGGGTATAGAATAAAAATGCCATCAAATGAGTACCTATCAATAATAACCTTAAATGTAAATGGATTAAATGCTCCAATCAAAAGAC
Organism: Pipistrellus hanaki; assembly: GCF_964339955.1. Lineage (NCBI taxonomy): Eukaryota > Metazoa > Chordata > Mammalia > Chiroptera > Vespertilionidae > Pipistrellus > Pipistrellus hanaki. Next base: position 2,983,272 of record NC_140511.1, read on the forward strand.
ATAGGGTGTCAGATTGGATAAGAAAACAAGACCCTTACATCTGTTGCCTACAAGAAACTCACCTCAGAAAAAAAGATGCACACAGACTGAGGGTGAAGGGATGGAAAAAAGTTTTCCAGGCAAATGGAAAGGAAAGAAAAGCTGGGGTAGCAATACTTATATCTGACAAATTAGATCTCAGAGTGAAGGACATAACAAGAGATAATGAAGGTCACTTCATAATACTAAAGGGTACAATCCAACAAGAAGAAATAACCCTGGTAAATATATATGCACCCAATACAGGAGCACCCAAATACATAAAAAAACTGCTGGAGGACATTAAGGGAGAGATTAATAGCAATACAATCATAGTAGGAGATTTTAATACCCCACTGTCACCCTTCGACAAATCATCTAAACAAAAAATCAGCAAAGAAATATCAATCCTAAACGACTCACTAGACCAGATGGAATTAATTGACATCTTTAGAACATTCCACCCCAAAGCCACAGAATATACATTCTTCTCAAGTGCACATGGGACATTCTCAAAGATAGACCACATTTTGGGACATAGGCAAAGTCTCTTCAAATTCAAGAAGATAGAAATCATATCAAGCATCTTCTCAGACCATAGTGGCATAAAACTGGAAATTAATTACAATAAAAATAATCCAAAGAAATCAAATACATGGAGACTAAACAACATGCTATTAAACAAGGACTGGGTTACCAGAGAAATCAAGGAAGAAATTAAAAACATCCTGGCAACAAATGACAATGAAGACACAACAATCCAAAATCTATGGGACACAGCAAAAGCAGTTTTGAGAGGGAAGTTCATATCCTTACAAGCCTATTGCAAAAAACTAGAAAAAATGGTAACAGATGAACTAACTCTACAACTCAAAGAGTTAGAAAAAGAGCAACAAGAAAAGCCCAGTGTAAGCAGAAGGAAGGAAATAACAAAAATCAGAGCACAGATAAATGACATAGAGACCAAAGAAACAATACATAAGATCAACAAAACCAAGAGCTGGTTCTTCGAAAGGATAAACAAGATTGATGGACCTCTAGCCAGGCTAACCAAGAAACAAAGAGAGAGGACCCAAATAAACAAAATCAGAAATGAAAGAGGTGAAATAACAACAGACCCCACCGAAATACAACAGATTGTTACAAAATACTACGAACAACTCTATTCCAACAAACTAAACAACCTGGAGGAAATGGACATATTCCTAGAAAAATACAAACTGCCAAAACTCAATCAGGAAGAATCTAAAAATCTCAATAGACCAGTGACGTGGGAAGAAATTGAAACCGTCATCAAAAAGCTTCCAGCAAACAAAAGCCCAGGGCCAGATGGCTTCACAGGAGAGTTTTACCAAACATTCAAGGAAGAACTAAAACCTATCCTCCTCAGACTATTCCAAAAAATCCAAGAGGAAGGAACACTTCCGAACTCCTTCTATGAAGCCAACATCACCCTAATACCAAAACCAGATAAAGACAACTCAATGAAAGAGAATTACAGGCCAATATCCCTCATGAACATAGATGCCAAAATCCTCAACAAAATTCTAGCAAATCGACTCCAAAAGAACATCACAAAGATCATACACCATGACCAAGTAGGATTTATTCCAGGAATGCAAGGATGGTACAATATCCGCAAATCAATAAACGTGATACATCACATAAACAAATTGAAAGATAAAAATCATATAGTCATATCAATTGACGCAGAAAAAGCATTTGACAAAATCCAACACCCTTTCCTGTTAAAAACTCTTAAAAAGGTGGGAGTACAAGGATCATACCTCAACATAATAAAAGCTATATATGATAAACCCACAGCCAACATTATACTCAATGGGCAAAAACTAAAACCATTCCCTCTAAAAACAGGAACAAGACAGGGATGCCCACTCTCGCCACTCCTGTTTGACATAGTTCTGGAAGTACTAGCCATTGCAATTAGACAAGAGGAGGAAATAAAAGGCATCCAAATTGGAAAAGAAGAAGTAAAGTTATCCTTATTTGCAGATGACATGATATTGTACATAAAAAACCCAAAAGACTCCATTAAAAAACTAATTGACTTAATAAATGAATTTGGCAACGTAGCAGGATATAAAATTAATGCCAAGAAATCCATGGCATTTCTATACACCAACAGTGAAACTACAGAAACAGAGGCTAAAAAAGCAATTCCATTCACCATCGCACCAAAAAAATTAAGATACCTAGGAATAAATTTAACTAAAGAAATAAAGGACCTATTTGCGGAAAACTACACGACACTGAAAAAAGAGATAGAGGAAGATGTAAGGAGATGGAAGAACATACCATGTTCATGGATTGGTAGAATCAACATCATCAAAATGTCCATACTTCCTAAAGCAATCTATAGGTTCAATGCACTCCCCATTAAAATACCAACGACATATTTCACTGACCTAGAAAGAACTCTCCAAAAGTTCATTTGGAACAATAAAAGACCCCGAATAGCCACAGCGATTCTGAGAAAGAAGAGTAAAGTAGGAGGGATCTCAATACCAGACTTCAAACTATACTACAAAGCCACTGTTCTCAAAACAGCCTGGTACTGGCACAAGAGCAGACAAATAGATCAATGGAATAGAATTGAGAACCCAGATAACAACCCAAATCACTATGCTCAATTAATATTTGACAAAGGAGGCACGAATATACAATGGAGTCAAGACAGTCTCTTCAATAAATGGTGTTGGGAAAATTGGACAGACACATGCAAAAGAATGAAACTAGATCACCAACTTACACCATTCACAAGGATAAACTCAAAATGGATACAGGACTTAAACATCAGACGGGAAACCATAAAAATACTAGAAGCATCCACAGGTAGCAAAATCTCAGACGTATGCCAAAATAACTTCTTCACTGATATTGCCCCTAGGGCAATGGAAGCTAAAGAGAAAATAAACAAATGGGACTACTTCGAAATAAAAAGCTTTTTTACAGCAAAAGAAACCATCAATAAAACAACAAGAAAGCCCACGGTGTGGGAGATCATATTTGCAAATATTACCACTGATAAAGGTTTAATCTCCAACATTTACAGACAGCTTATACAACTAAATAAAAGGAAGATGAATGATCCAATTAAAAAATGGGCAATGGACCTAAACAGAATATTTTCAAAAGAAGACAGAAGGAAGGCCAAAAGGCACATGAAAACATGCTCAAAGTCACTAATTATCCGAGAGGTGCAAATCAAAACAACAATGCGGTACCATCTCACACCTGTCAGAATGGCCAACATCAACAAATCAACAAACGACAAGTGTTGGCGAGGTTGCGGAGAAAAAGGAACCCTCGTGCACTGCTGGTGGGAATGCAGACTGGTGCAACCACTGTGGAGAACAGTGTGGAGTTTCCTCAAAAAACTGAAAATGGAACTCCCATTTGACCCAGTAATCCCACTTCTAGGAATATATCCCAAGAAACTAGAAACACCAATCAGAAAGGATATATGCACCCCTATGTTCATAGCAGCACAATCTACAATAGCCAGAATTTGGAAACAGCCTAGGTGCCCGTCAGCAGATGATTGGATCCAAAAACTATGGTACATCTACACAATGGAATACTATGCTGCCATAAAGAAGAAGGAATTCTCATCATTTGCAGCAACCTGGATGGAATTGGAGAGCATCATGCTGAGTGAAATAAGCCAATCAACGAAAGAGAAACACCACATGACCTCACACATCGGTGGATGATAAAGATCTTTATAAACTGATGAACCAAGAGACAGATATAGAGAAGGTAAAGCAACAGGCAGACTGTCGGATTACAGTGGGGAGGGTAGGGATATCAGGGGGAGATAATAGATCAACCGAAGGACTTGTATAGATGCATATAGGTACAATCAATGGACATAAAACTATGGGGAGGGAGGGGATGTATGGGAGGGAGGCAGGGGGGCAATAAAAAAAAAATCAAGAAAATATGTAAAAAATAAATAAATAAATAAATAAATAAATAAATAAATAAATAAAATAAAAAATAAAAAGTCAAATCATCTGTGAACTATTAAAAAAAAAAAAGATTACATGAAACACTGTATGAATCCTATATTCTTTACTTAAAGGAGACTAGAGTGGTAAATGTGTGTTATACAAGGCAGAATACCATTGAAATAGAGAAAGAAACACGTTCGGCAGCTTTGGAAAGCCTTACACTTCACTGAAATGTAGTACTACACTTTATATAACACAGTTGAGAGACAATGTTCCCTAGCTCCCTCAGTTCATAACAGTGTGTAGGAAGTTGTTTGATAAAGTGGGCAAAGCTTATACTTGGGCCAGAAGGCAGAATATAGGAAACTACATGAAAACATGAATAATTCAGTGAAAATGACTGTAAACAGATGAGAACTTGTTTAGAACAGCTGAAAGAGAATCTCCAAGTCAGTTCTTAGTGTAGAAAAGTTAGCTAAGATAAGGAAAATCCTTAATTCCAGTTAAGATCACATGAAACACTGTATGAATCCTATATTCTTTACTTAAAGGAGACTACAGTGGTAAATGTGTGTTATACAAGGCAGAATACCATTGAAATAGAGAAAGAAACACGTTCGGCAGCTTTGGAAAGCCTTACACTTCACTGAAATGTAGTACTACACTCTATAACACAGTTGAGAGACAATGTTCCCGAGCTGCCTCAGTTCATAACACTGTGTAGGAAGTTGTTTGATAAAGTGGGAAAAGCTTATACTTGGGCCAGAAGGCAGAATATAGGAAACTACATGAAAACATGAATAATTCAGTGAAAATGACTGTAAACAGATGAGAACTTGTTTAGAACAGCTGAAAGAGAATCTCCAAGTCAGTTCTTAGTGTAGAAAAGGTAGGTAAGATAGGGGAAATACTTAATTCCAGTTAAGATCACATGAAACACTGTATGAATCCTATATTCTTTACTAAAAGGAGACTAGAGTGGTAAATGTGTGTTATACAAGGCAGAATACCATTGAAATAGAGAAAGAAACACGTTCGGCAGCTTTGGAAAGCCTTACACTTCACTGAAATGTAGTACTACACTCTATAACACAGTTGAGAGACAATGTTCCCGAGCTCCCTCAGTAATTAACAGTGTGTAGGAGGTTATTTGATAAAGTTGGCAAAGCTTATACTTGGACCAGAAGGCAGAATATAGGAAACTACATGAAAACATGAATAATTCAGTGAAAATGACTGTAAACAGATGAGAACTTGTTTAGAACAGCTGAAAGAGAATCTCCAAGTCAGTTCTTAGTGTAGAAAAGGTAGCTAAGATAAGGAAAATCCTTAATTCGAGTTAAGATTACATGAAACACTGTATGAATCCTATATTCTTTACTTAAAGGAGACTACAGTGGTAAATGTGTGTTATACAAGGCAGAATACCATTAAAATAGAGAAAGAAACATGTTCGGCAGCTTTGGAAAGCCTTACACTTCACTGAAATGTAGTACTACACTCTATAACACAGTTGAGAGACAATGTTCAATAGCTGCCTCAGTATTTAACAGTGTGTAGGAAGTTGTTTGATAAAGTGGGCAAAGCTGATACTTGCACCAGAAGGCAGAATATAGGAAACTAAATGAAAACATGAATAATTCAGTGAAAATGACTGTAAACAGATGAGAACTTGTCTAGAACAGCTGAAAGAGAATCTCCAAGTCAGTTCTTATTGTAGAAAAGGTAGCTAAGATAAGGGAAATCCTTAATTCCAGTTAAGATCACATGAAACCTGTATGAATCCTATATTCTTTATTTAAAGGAGACTAGAGTGGTAAATGTGTGTTATACAAGGCAGAATACCATTGAAATAGAGAAAGAAACACGTTCGGTAGCTTTGGAAAGCCTTACACTTCACTGAAATGTAGTACTACACTTTATATAACACAGTTGAGAGACAATGTTCCCTAGCTCGCTCAGTTCATAACAGTGTGTAGGAAGTTGTTTGATAAAGTGGGCAAAGCTTATACTTGGGCCAGAAGGCAGAATATAGGAAACTACATGAAAACATGAATAATTCAGTGAAAATGACTGTAAACAGATGAGTACTTGTTTAGAACAGCTGAAAGAGAATCTCCAAGTCAGTTCTTACTGTAGAAAAGGTAGCTAAGAGAAGGAAAATCCTTAATTCCAATTAAGATCACATGAAACACTGTATGAATCCTATATTGTTTAATTAAAGGAGACTAGAGTGGTAAATGTGTGTTATACAAGGCAGAATACCATTGAAATAGAGAAAGAAACACGTTCGGCAGCTTTGGAAAGCCTTACACTTCACTGAAATGTAGTACTACACTCTATAACACAGTTGAGAGACAATGTTCCCGAGCTGCCTCAGTTCATAACAGTGTGTAGGAAGTTGTTTGATAAAGTGGGCAAAGCTTATACTTGGGCCAGAAGGCAGAATATAGGAAACTACATGAAAACATGATTAATTCAGTGAAAATGACTGTAAACAGATTAGAACTTGTTTAGAACAGCTGAAAGAGATTCTCCAAGTCAGTTCTTAATGTAGAAAAGGTAGCTAAGATTCAGGAAATCCTTAATTCGAGTTAAGATTACATGAAACACTGTATGAATCCTATATTCTTTACTTAAAGGAAACTAGAGTGGTAAATGTGTGTTATACAAGGCAGAATACCATTGAAATAGAGAAAAAAACACATTCGGCAGCTTTGGAAAGCCTTACACTTCACTGACATGTAGTACTACACTCTATCACACAGTTGAGAGACAATGTTCCCTAGCTCCCTCAATTCATAACAGTGTGTAGGAAGTTGTTTGATAAAGTGGGCAAAGCTTATACTTGGGCCAGAAGGCAGAATATAGGAAACTACATGAAAACATGAATAATTCAGTGAAAATGACTGTAAACAGATGAGAACTTGTTTAGAACAGCTGAAAGAGAATCTCCAAGTCAGTTCTTAGTGTAGAAAAGTTAGCTAAGATAAGGAAAATCCTTAATTCCAGTTAAGATCACATGAAACACTGTATGAATCCTATATTCTTTACTTAAAGGAGACTAGAGTGGTAAATGTGTGTTATACAAGGCAGAATACCATTGAAATAGAGAAAGAAACACGTTCGGCAGCTTTGGAAAGCCTTACACTTCACTGAAATGTAGTACTACACTCTATAACACAGTTGAGAGACAATGTTCCCGAGCTCCCTCAGTAATTAACAGTGTGTAGGAGGTTGTTTGATAAAGTTGGCAAAGCTTATACTTGGACCAGAAGGCAGAATATAGGAAACTACATGAAAACATGAATAATTCAGTGAAAATGACTGTAAACAGATGAGAACTTGTTTAGAACAGCTGAAAGAGAATCTCCAAGTCAGTTCTTAGTGTAGAAAAGGTAGCTAAGATAAGGAAAATCCTTAATTCCAGTTAAGATCACATGAAACACTGTATGAATCCTATATTCTTTACTTAAAGGAGACTACAGTGGTAAATGTGTGTTATACAAGGCAGAATACCATTAAAATAGAGAAAGAAACATGTTCGGCAGCTTTGGAAAGCCTTACACTTCACTGAAATGTAGTACTACACTCTATAACACAGTTGAGAGACAATGTTCAATAGCTGCCTCAGTATTTAACAGTGTGTAGGAAGTTGTTCGATAAAGTGGGCAAAGCTGATACTTGCACCAGAAGGCAGAATATAGGAAACTACATGAAAACATGAATAATTCAGTGAAAATGACTGTAAACAGATGAGAACTTGTCTAGAACAGCTAAAAGAGAATCTCCAAGTCAGTTCTTATTGTAGAAAAGGTAGCTAAGATAAGGGAAATCCTTAATTCCAGTTAAGATCACATGAAACCTGTATGAATCCTATATTCTTTACTTAAAGGAGACTAGAGTGGTAAATGTGTGTTATACAAGGCAGAATACCATTGAAATAGAGAAAGAAACACGTTCGGTAGCTTTGGAAAGCCTTACACTTCACTGAAATGTAGTACTACACTTTATATAACACAGTTGAGAGACAATGTTCCCTAGCTCGCTCAGTTCATAACAGTGTGTAGGAAGTTGTTTGATAAAGTGGGCAAAGCTTATACTTGGGCCAGAAGGCAGAATATAGGAAACTACATGAAAACATGAATAATTCAGTGAAAATGACTGTAAACAGATGAGTACTTGTTTAGAACAGCTGAAAAAGAATCTCCAAGTCAGTTCTTACTGTAGAAAAGGTAGCTAAGAGAAGGAAAATCCTTAATTCCAGTTAAGATCACATGAAACACTGTATGAATCCTATATTGTTTACTTAAAGGAGACTAGAGTGGTAAATGTGTGTTATACAAGGCAGAATACCATTGAAATAGAGAAAGAAACACGTTCGGCAGCTTTGGAAAGCCTTACACTTCACTGAAATGTAGTACTACACTCTATAACACAGTTGAGAGACAATGTTCCCGAGCTGCCTCAGTTCATAACAGTGTGTAGGAAGTTGTTTGATAAAGTGGGCAAAGCTTATACTTGGGCCAGAAGGCAGAATATAGGAAACTACATGAAAACATGATTAATTCAGTGAAAATGACTGTAAACAGATTAGAACTTGTTTAGAACAGCTGAAAGAGATTCTCCAAGTCAGTTCTTAATGTAGAAAAGGTAGCTAAGATTCGGGAAATCCTTAATTCGAGTTAAGATTACATGAAACACTGTATGAATCCTATATTCTTTACTTAAAGGAAACTAGAGTGGTAAATGTGTGTTATACAAGGCAGAATACCATTGAAATAGAGAAAAAAACACATTCGGCAGCTTTGGAAAGCCTTACACTTCACTGACATGTATTACTACACTCTATCACACAGTTGAGAGACAATGTTCCCTAGCTCCCTCAATTCATAACAGTGTGTAGGAAGTTGTTTGATAAAGTGGGCAAAGCTTATACTTGGGCCAGAAGGCCGAATATAGGAAACTACATGAAAACATGAATAATTCAGTGAAAATGACTGTAAACAGATGAGAACTTGTTTAGAACAGCTGAAAGAGAATCTCCAAGTCAGTTCTTAGTGTAGAAAAGGTAGCTAAGATAAGGAAAATCCTTAATTCCAGTTAAGATCACATGAAACACTGTATGAATCCTATATTCTTTACTTAAAGGAGACTAGAGTGGTAAATGTGTGTTATACAAGGCAGAATACCATTGAAATAGAGAAAGAAACACGTTCGGCAGCTTTGAAAAGCCTTACACTTCACTGAAATGTAGTACTACACTCTATAACACAGTTGAGAGACAATGTTCCCGAGCTGCCTCAGTTCATAACAGTGTGTAGGAAGTTGTTTGATAAAGTGGGCAAAGCTTATACTTGGGCCAGAAGGCAGAATATAGGAAACTACATGAAAACATGAATAATTCAGTGAAAATGACTGTAAACAGATGAGTACTTGTTTAGAACAGCTGAAAGAGAATGTCCAAGTCAGTTCTTACTGTAGAAAAGGTAGCTAAGAGAAGGAAAATCCTTAATTCCAGTTAAGATCACATGAAACACTGTATGAATCCTATATTGTTTACTTAAAGGAGACTAGAGTGGTAAATGTGTGTTATACAAGGCAGAATACCATTGAAATAGAGAAAGAAACACGTTCGGCAGCTTTGGAAAGCCTTACACTTCACTGAAATGTAGTACTACACTCTATAACACAGTTGAGAGACAATGTTCCCGAGCTGCCTCAGTTCATAACAGTGTGTAGGAAGTTGTTTGATAAAGTGGGCAAAGCTTATACTTGGGCCAGAAGGCAGAATATAGGAAACTACATGAAAACATGATTAATTCAGTGAAAATGACTGTAAACAGATTAGAACTTGTTTAGAACAGCTGAAAGAGATTCTCCAAGTCAGTTCTTAATGTAGAAAAGGTAGCTAAGATTCAGGAAATCCTTAATTCGAGTTAAGATTACATGAAACACTGTATGAATCCTATATTCTTTACTTAAAGGAAACTAGAGTGGTAAATGTGTGTTATACAAGGCAGAATACCATTGAAATAGAGAAAAAAACACATTCGGCAGCTTTGGAAAGCCTTACACTTCACTGACATGTAGTACTACACTCTATCACACAGTTGAGAGACAATGTTCCCTAGCTCCCTCAATTCATAACAGTGTGTAGGAAGTTGTTTGATAAAGTGGGCAAAGCTTATACTTGGGCCAGAAGGCAGAATATAGGAAACTACATGAAAACATGAATAATTCAGTGAAAATGACTGTAAACAGATGAGAACTTGTTTAGAACAGCTGAAAGAGAATCTCCAAGTCAGTTCTTAGTGTAGAAAAGTTAGCTAAGATAAGGAAAATCCTTAATTCCAGTTAAGATCACATGAAACACTGTATGAATCCTATATTCTTTACTTAAAGGAGACTAGAGTGGTAAATGTGTGTTATACAAGGCAGAATACCATTGAAATAGAGAAAGAAACACGTTCGGCAGCTTTGGAAAGCCTTACACTTCACTGAAATGTAGTACTACACTCTATAACACAGTTGAGAGACAATGTTCCCGAGCTCCCTCAGTAATTAACAGTGTGTAGGAGGTTGTTTGATAAAGTTGGCAAAGCTTATACTTGGACCAGAAGGCAGAATATAGGAAACTACATGAAAACATGAATAATTCAGTGAAAATGACTGTAAACAGATGAGAACTTGTTTAGAACAGCTGAAAGAGAATCTCCAAGTCAGTTCTTAGTGTAGAAAAGGTAGCTAAGATAAGGAAAATCCTTAATTCCAGTTAAGATCACATGAAACACTGTATGAATCCTATATTCTTTACTTAAAGGAGACTACAGTGGTAAATGTGTGTTATACAAGGCAGAATACCATTAAAATAGAGAAAGAAACATGTTCGGCAGCTTTGGAAAGCCTTACACTTCACTGAAATGTAGTACTACACTCTATAACACAGTTGAGAGACAATGTTCAATAGCTGCCTCAGTATTTAACAGTGTGTAGGAAGTTGTTCGATAAAGTGGGCAAAGCTGATACTTGCACCAGAAGGCAGAATATAGGAAACTACATGAAAACATGAATAATTCAGTGAAAATGACTGTAAACAGATGAGAACTTGTCTAGAACAGCTAAAAGAGAATCTCCAAGTCAGTTCTTATTGTAGAAAAGGTAGCTAAGATAAGGGAAATCCTTAATTCCAGTTAAGATCACATGAAACCTGTATGAATCCTATATTCTTTACTTAAAGGAGACTAGAGTGGTAAATGTGTGTTATACAAGGCAGAATACCATTGAAATAGAGAAAGAAACACGTTCGGTAGCTTTGGAAAGCCTTACACTTCACTGAAATGTAGTACTACACTTTATATAACACAGTTGAGAGACAATGTTCCCTAGCTCGCTCAGTTCATAACAGTGTGTAGGAAGTTGTTTGATAAAGTGGGCAAAGCTTATACTTGGGCCAGAAGGCAGAATATAGGAAACTACATGAAAACATGAATAATTCAGTGAAAATGACTGTAAACAGATGAGTACTTGTTTAGAACAGCTGAAAAAGAATCTCCAAGTCAGTTCTTACTGTAGAAAAGGTAGCTAAGAGAAGGAAAATCCTTAATTCCAGTTAAGATCACATGAAACACTGTATGAATCCTATATTGTTTACTTAAAGGAGACTAGAGTGGTAAATGTGTGTTATACAAGGCAGAATACCATTGAAATAGAGAAAGAAACACGTTCGGCAGCTTTGGAAAGCCTTACACTTCACTGAAATGTAGTACTACACTCTATAACACAGTTGAGAGACAATGTTCCCGAGCTGCCTCAGTTCATAACAGTGTGTAGGAAGTTGTTTGATAAAGTGGGCAAAGCTTATACTTGGGCCAGAAGGCAGAATATAGGAAACTACATGAAAACATGATTAATTCAGTGAAAATGACTGTAAACAGATTAGAACTTGTTTAGAACAGCTGAAAGAGATTCTCCAAGTCAGTTCTTAATGTAGAAAAGGTAGCTAAGATTCGGGAAATCCTTAATTCGAGTTAAGATTACATGAAACACTGTATGAATCCTATATTCTTTACTTAAAGGAAACTAGAGTGGTAAATGTGTGTTATACAAGGCAGAATACCATTGAAATAGAGAAAAAAACACATTCGGCAGCTTTGGAAAGCCTTACACTTCACTGACATGTATTACTACACTCTATCACACAGTTGAGAGACAATGTTCCCTAGCTCCCTCAATTCATAACAGTGTGTAGGAAGTTGTTTGATAAAGTGGGCAAAGCTTATACTTGGGCCAGAAGGCCGAATATAGGAAACTACATGAAAACATGAATAATTCAGTGAAAATGACTGTAAACAGATGAGAACTTGTTTAGAACAGCTGAAAGAGAATCTCCAAGTCAGTTCTTAGTGTAGAAAAGGTAGCTAAGATAAGGAAAATCCTTAATTCCAGTTAAGATCACATGAAACACTGTATGAATCCTATATTCTTTACTTAAAGGAGACTAGAGTGGTAAATGTGTGTTATACAAGGCAGAATACCATTGAAATAGAGAAAGAAACACGTTCGGCAGCTTTGAAAAGCCTTACACTTCACTGAAATGTAGTACTACACTCTATAACACAGTTGAGAGACAATGTTCCCGAGCTGCCTCAGTTCATAACAGTGTGTAGGAAGTTGTTTGATAAAGTGGGCAAAGCTTATACTTGGGCCAGAAGGCAGAATATAGGAAACTACATGAAAACATGAATAATTCAGTGAAAATGACTGTAAACAGATGAGTACTTGTTTAGAACAGCTGAAAGAGAATGTCCAAGTCAGTTCTTACTGTAGAAAAGGTAGCTAAGAGAAGGAAAATCCTTAATTCCAGTTAAGATCACATGAAACACTGTATGAATCCTATATTGTTTACTTAAAGGAGACTAGAGTGGTAAATGTGTGTTATACAAGGCAGAATACCATTGAAATAGAGAAAGAAACACGTTCGGCAGCTTTGGAAAGCCTTACACTTCACTGAAATGTAGTACTACACTCTATAACACAGTTGAGAGACAATGTTCCCGAGCTGCCTCAGTTCATAACAGTGTGTAGGAAGTTGTTTGATAAAGTGGGCAAAGCTTATACTTGGGCCAGAAGGCAGAATATAGGAAACTACATGAAAACATGAATAATTCAGTGAAAATGACTGTAAACAGATGTGAACTTGTTTAGAACAGCTGAAAGAGATTCTCCAAGTCAGTTCTTAGTGTAGAAAAGGTAGCTAAGATCTGGGAAATCCTTAATTCGAGTTAAGATTACATGAAACACTGTATGAATCCTATATTCTTTACTTAAAGGAGACTAGAGTGGTAAATGTGTGTTATACAAGGCAGAATACCATTGAAATAGAGAAAGAAACAAGTTCGGCAGCTTTGGAAAGCCTTACACTTCACTGAAATGTAGTACTACACTCTATAACACAGTTGAGAGACCATGTTCAATAGCTGCCTCAGTACTTAACAGTGTGTAGGAAGTTGTTTGATAAAGTGGGCAAAGCTTATACTTGGACCAGAAGGCAGAATATAGGAAACTACATGAAAACATGATTAATTCAGTGAAAATGACTGTAAACAGATGTGAACTTGTTTAGAACAGCTGAAAGAGATTTTCCAAGTCAGTTCTTAGTGTAGAAAAAGTAGCTAAGTTCCGGGAAATCCTTAATTCGAGTTAAGATTACATGAAACACTGTATGAATCCTACATTCTTTACTTAAAGGAGACTAGAGTGGTAAATGTGTGTTATACAAGGCAGAATACCATTGAAATAGAGAAAGAAACACGTTCGGCAGCTTTGAAAAGCCTTACACTTCACTGAAATGTAGTACTACACTCTATAACACAGTTGAGAGACAATGTTCCCGAGCTGCCTCAGTTCATAACAGTGTGTAGGAAGGTGTTTGATAAAGAGGGCAAAGCTTATACTTGGGCCAGAAGGCAGAATATAGGAAACTACATGAAAACATGAATAATTCAGTGAAAATGACTGTAAACAGATGAGAACTGGTTTAGAACAGCTGAAAGAGAATCTCCAAGTCAGTTCTTAGTGTAGGAAAGGTAGGTAAGATAAGGGAAATACTTAATTCCAGTTAAGATCACATGAAACACTGTATGAATCCTATATTCTTTACTTAAAGGAGACTAGAGTGGTAAATGTGTGTTATACAAGGCAGAATACCATTGAAATAGAGAAAGAAACACGTTCGGCAGCTTTGGAAAGCCTTACACTTCACTGAAATGTAGTACTACACTCTATAACACAGTTGAGAGACAATGTTCCTGAGCTGCCTCAGTTCATAACAGTGTGTAGGAAGTTGTTTGATAAAGTGGGCAAAACTTATACTTGGGCCAGAAGGCAGAATATAGGAAACTACATGAAAACATGAATAATTCAGTGAAAATGACTGTAAACAGATGAGAACTTGTTTTAGAACAGCTGAAAGAGATCCTCCAAGTCAGTTCTTAGTGTAGAAAAGGTAGCTAAATCCGGAAAATCCTTAATTCCAGTTAAGATCACATGAAACACTGTATGAATCCTATATTCTTTACTTAAAGGAGACTACAGTGGTAAATGTGTGTTATACAAGGCAGAATACCATTAAAATAGAGAAAGAAACACGTTCGGCAGCTTTGGAAAGCCTTACACTTCACTGAAATGTAGTACTACACTCTATAACACAGTTGAGAGACAATGTTCAATAGCTGCCTCAGTACTTAACAGTGTGTAGGAAGTTGTTTGATAAAGTTGGCAAAGCTTATACTTGGACCAGAAGGCAGAATATAGGAAACTACATGAAAACATGATTAATTCAGTGAAAATGACTGTAAACAGATTAGAACTTGTTTAGAACAGCTGAAAGAGATTCTCCAAGTCAGTTCTTAATGTAGAAAAGGTAGCTAAGATTCGGGAAATCCTTAATTCGAGTTAAGATTACATGAAACACTGTATGAATCCTATATTCTTTACTTAAAGGAAACTAGAGTGGTAAATGTGTGTTATACAAGGCAGAATACCATTGAAATAGAGAAAAAAACACATTCGGCAGCTTTGGAAAGCCTTACACTTCACTGACATGTAGTACTACACTCTATCACACAGTTGAGAGACAATGTTCCCTAGCTCCCTCAATTCATAACAGTGTGTAGGAAGTTGTTTGATAAAGTGGGCAAAGCTTATACTTGGGCCAGAAGGCCGAATATAGGAAACTACATGAAAACATGAATAATTCAGTGAAAATGACTGTAAACAGATGAGAACTTGTCTAGAACAGCTGAAAGAGAATCTCCAAGTCAGTTCTTATTGTAGAAAAGGTAGCTAAGATAAGGGAAATCCTTAATTCCAGTTAAGATCACATGAAACACTGTATGAATCCTATATTCTTTACTTAAAGGAGACTAGAGTGGTAAATGTGTGTTATACAAGGCAGAATACCATTGAAATAGAGAAAGAAACACGTTCGGCAGCTTTGAAAAGCCTTACACTTCACTGAAATGTAGTACTACACTCTATAACACAGTTGAGAGACAATGTTCCCGAGCTGCCTCAGTTCATAACAGTGTGTAGGAAGTTGTTTGATAAAGTGGGCAAAGCTTATACTTGGGCCAGAAGGCAGAATATAGGAAACTACATGAAAACATGAATAATTCAGTGAAAATGACTGTAAACAGATGAGTACTTGTTTAGAACAGCTGAAAGAGAATGTCCAAGTCAGTTCTTACTGTAGAAAAGGTAGCTAAGAGAAGGAAAATCCTTAATTCCAGTTAAGATCACATGAAACACTGTATGAATCCTATATTGTTTACTTAAAGGAGACTAGAGTGGTAAATGTGTGTTATACAAGGCAGAATACCATTGAAATAGAGAAAGAAACACGTTCGGCAGCTTTGGAAAGCCTTACACTTCACTGAAATGTAGTACTACACTCTATAACACAGTTGAGAGACAATGTTCCCGAGCTGCCTCAGTTCATAACAGTGTGTAGGAAGTTGTTTGATAAAGTGGGCAAAGCTTATACTTGGGCCAGAAGGCAGAATATAGGAAACTACATGAAAACATGATTAATTCAGTGAAAATGACTGTAAACAGATTAGAACTTGTTTAGAACAGCTGAAAGAGATTCTCCAAGTCAGTTCTTAATGTAGAAAAGGTAGCTAAGATTCAGGAAATCCTTAATTCGAGTTAAGATTACATGAAACACTGTATGAATCCTATATTCTTTACTTAAAGGAAACTAGAGTGGTAAATGTGTGTTATACAAGGCAGAATACCATTGAAATAGAGAAAAAAACACATTCGGCAGCTTTGGAAAGCCTTACACTTCACTGACATGTAGTACTACACTCTATCACACAGTTGAGAGACAATGTTCCCTAGCTCCCTCAATTCATAACAGTGTGTAGGAAGTTGTTTGATAAAGTGGGCAAAGCTTATACTTGGGCCAGAAGGCAGAATATAGGAAACTACATGAAAACATGAATAATTCAGTGAAAATGACTGTAAACAGATGAGAACTTGTTTAGAACAGCTGAAAGAGAATCTCCAAGTCAGTTCTTAGTGTAGAAAAGTTAGCTAAGATAAGGAAAATCCTTAATTCCAGTTAAGATCACATGAAACACTGTATGAATCCTATATTCTTTACTTAAAGGAGACTAGAGTGGTAAATGTGTGTTATACAAGGCAGAATACCATTGAAATAGAGAAAGAAACACGTTCGGCAGCTTTGGAAAGCCTTACACTTCACTGAAATGTAGTACTACACTCTATAACACAGTTGAGAGACAATGTTCCCGAGCTCCCTCAGTAATTAACAGTGTGTAGGAGGTTGTTTGATAAAGTTGGCAAAGCTTATACTTGGACCAGAAGGCAGAATATAGGAAACTACATGAAAACATGAATAATTCAGTGAAAATGACTGTAAACAGATGAGAACTTGTTTAGAACAGCTGAAAGAGAATCTCCAAGTCAGTTCTTAGTGTAGAAAAGGTAGCTAAGATAAGGAAAATCCTTAATTCCAGTTAAGATCACATGAAACACTGTATGAATCCTATATTCTTTACTTAAAGGAGACTACAGTGGTAAATGTGTGTTATACAAGGCAGAATACCATTAAAATAGAGAAAGAAACATGTTCGGCAGCTTTGGAAAGCCTTACACTTCACTGAAATGTAGTACTACACTCTATAACACAGTTGAGAGACAATGTTCAATAGCTGCCTCAGTATTTAACAGTGTGTAGGAAGTTGTTCGATAAAGTGGGCAAAGCTGATACTTGCACCAGAAGGCAGAATATAGGAAACTACATGAAAACATGAATAATTCAGTGAAAATGACTGTAAACAGATGAGAACTTGTCTAGAACAGCTAAAAGAGAATCTCCAAGTCAGTTCTTATTGTAGAAAAGGTAGCTAAGATAAGGGAAATCCTTAATTCCAGTTAAGATCACATGAAACCTGTATGAATCCTATATTCTTTACTTAAAGGAGACTAGAGTGGTAAATGTGTGTTATACAAGGCAGAATACCATTGAAATAGAGAAAGAAACACGTTCGGTAGCTTTGGAAAGCCTTACACTTCACTGAAATGTAGTACTACACTTTATATAACACAGTTGAGAGACAATGTTCCCTAGCTCGCTCAGTTCATAACAGTGTGTAGGAAGTTGTTTGATAAAGTGGGCAAAGCTTATACTTGGGCCAGAAGGCAGAATATAGGAAACTACATGAAAACATGAATAATTCAGTGAAAATGACTGTAAACAGATGAGTACTTGTTTAGAACAGCTGAAAAAGAATCTCCAAGTCAGTTCTTACTGTAGAAAAGGTAGCTAAGAGAAGGAAAATCCTTAATTCCAGTTAAGATCACATGAAACACTGTATGAATCCTATATTGTTTACTTAAAGGAGACTAGAGTGGTAAATGTGTGTTATACAAGGCAGAATACCATTGAAATAGAGAAAGAAACACGTTCGGCAGCTTTGGAAAGCCTTACACTTCACTGAAATGTAGTACTACACTCTATAACACAGTTGAGAGACAATGTTCCCGAGCTGCCTCAGTTCATAACAGTGTGTAGGAAGTTGTTTGATAAAGTGGGCAAAGCTTATACTTGGGCCAGAAGGCAGAATATAGGAAACTACATGAAAACATGATTAATTCAGTGAAAATGACTGTAAACAGATTAGAACTTGTTTAGAACAGCTGAAAGAGATTCTCCAAGTCAGTTCTTAATGTAGAAAAGGTAGCTAAGATTCGGGAAATCCTTAATTCGAGTTAAGATTACATGAAACACTGTATGAATCCTATATTCTTTACTTAAAGGAAACTAGAGTGGTAAATGTGTGTTATACAAGGCAGAATACCATTGAAATAGAGAAAAAAACACATTCGGCAGCTTTGGAAAGCCTTACACTTCACTGACATGTATTACTACACTCTATCACACAGTTGAGAGACAATGTTCCCTAGCTCCCTCAATTCATAACAGTGTGTAGGAAGTTGTTTGATAAAGTGGGCAAAGCTTATACTTGGGCCAGAAGGCCGAATATAGGAAACTACATGAAAACATGAATAATTCAGTGAAAATGACTGTAAACAGATGAGAACTTGTTTAGAACAGCTGAAAGAGAATCTCCAAGTCAGTTCTTAGTGTAGAAAAGGTAGCTAAGATAAGGAAAATCCTTAATTCCAGTTAAGATCACATGAAACACTGTATGAATCCTATATTCTTTACTTAAAGGAGACTAGAGTGGAAAATGTGTGTTATACAAGGCAGAATACCATTGAAATAGAGAAAGAAACACGTTCGGCAGCTTTGAAAAGCCTTACACTTCACTGAAATGTAGTACTACACTCTATAACACAGTTGAGAGACAATGTTCCCGAGCTGCCTCAGTTCATAACAGTGTGTAGGAAGTTGTTTGATAAAGTGGGCAAAGCTTATACTTGGGCCAGAAGGCAGAATATAGGAAACTACATGAAAACATGAATAATTCAGTGAAAATGACTGTAAACAGATGAGTACTTGTTTAGAACAGCTGAAAGAGAATGTCCAAGTCAGTTCTTACTGTAGAAAAGGTAGCTAAGAGAAGGAAAATCCTTAATTCCAGTTAAGATCACATGAAACACTGTATGAATCCTATATTGTTTACTTAAAGGAGACTAGAGTGGTAAATGTGTGTTATACAAGGCAGAATACCATTGAAATAGAGAAAGAAACACGTTCGGCAGCTTTGGAAAGCCTTACACTTCACTGAAATGTAGTACTACACTCTATAACACAGTTGAGAGACAATGTTCCCGAGCTGCCTCAGTTCATAACAGTGTGTAGGAAGTTGTTTGATAAAGTGGGCAAAGCTTATACTTGGGCCAGAAGGCAGAATATAGGAAACTACATGAAAACATGAATAATTCAGTGAAAATGACTGTAAACAGATGTGAACTTGTTTAGAACAGCTGAAAGAGATTCTCCAAGTCAGTTCTTAGTGTAGAAAAGGTAGCTAAGATCTGGGAAATCCTTAATTCGAGTTAAGATTACATGAAACACTGTATGAATCCTATATTCTTTACTTAAAGGAGACTAGAGTGGTAAATGTGTGTTATACAAGGCAGAATACCATTGAAATAGAGAAAGAAACAAGTTCGGCAGCTTTGGAAAGCCTTACACTTCACTGAAATGTAGTACTACACTCTATAACACAGTTGAGAGACCATGTTCAATAGCTGCCTCAGTACTTAACAGTGTGTAGGAAGTTGTTTGATAAAGTGGGCAAAGCTTATACTTGGACCAGAAGGCAGAATATAGGAAACTACATGAAAACATGATTAATTCAGTGAAAATGACTGTAAACAGATGTGAACTTGTTTAGAACAGCTGAAAGAGATTTTCCAAGTCAGTTCTTAGTGTAGAAAAAGTAGCTAAGTTCCGGGAAATCCTTAATTCGAGTTAAGATTACATGAAACACTGTATGAATCCTACATTCTTTACTTAAAGGAGACTAGAGTGGTAAATGTGTGTTATACAAGGCAGAATACCATTGAAATAGAGAAAGAAACACGTTCGGCAGCTTTGAAAAGCCTTACACTTCACTGAAATGTAGTACTACACTCTATAACACAGTTGAGAGACAATGTTCCCGAGCTGCCTCAGTTCATAACAGTGTGTAGGAAGGTGTTTGATAAAGAGGGCAAAGCTTATACTTGGGCCAGAAGGCAGAATATAGGAAACTACATGAAAACATGAATAATTCAGTGAAAATGACTGTAAACAGATGAGAACTGGTTTAGAACAGCTGAAAGAGAATCTCCAAGTCAGTTCTTAGTGTAGGAAAGGTAGGTAAGATAAGGGAAATACTTAATTCCAGTTAAGATCACATGAAACACTGTATGAATCCTATATTCTTTACTTAAAGGAGACTAGAGTGGTAAATGTGTGTTATACAAGGCAGAATACCATTGAAATAGAGAAAGAAACACGTTCGGCAGCTTTGGAAAGCCTTACACTTCACTGAAATGTAGTACTACACTCTATAACACAGTTGAGAGACAATGTTCCTGAGCTGCCTCAGTTCATAACAGTGTGTAGGAAGTTGTTTGATAAAGTGGGCAAAACTTATACTTGGGCCAGAAGGCAGAATATAGGAAACTACATGAAAACATGAATAATTCAGTGAAAATGACTGTAAACAGATGAGAACTTGTTTTAGAACAGCTGAAAGAGATCCTCCAAGTCAGTTCTTAGTGTAGAAAAGGTAGCTAAATCCGGAAAATCCTTAATTCCAGTTAAGATCACATGAAACACTGTATGAATCCTATATTCTTTACTTAAAGGAGACTACAGTGGTAAATGTGTGTTATACAAGGCAGAATACCATTAAAATAGAGAAAGAAACACGTTCGGCAGCTTTGGAAAGCCTTACACTTCACTGAAATGTAGTACTACACTCTATAACACAGTTGAGAGACAATGTTCAATAGCTGCCTCAGTACTTAACAGTGTGTAGGAAGTTGTTTGATAAAGTTGGCAAAGCTTATACTTGGACCAGAAGGCAGAATATAGGAAACTACATGAAAACATGATTAATTCAGTGAAAATGACTGTAAACAGATTAGAACTTGTTTAGAACAGCTGAAAGAGATTCTCCAAGTCAGTTCTTAATGTAGAAAAGGTAGCTAAGATTCGGGAAATCCTTAATTCGAGTTAAGATTACATGAAACACTGTATGAATCCTATATTCTTTACTTAAAGGAAACTAGAGTGGTAAATGTGTGTTATACAAGGCAGAATACCATTGAAATAGAGAAAAAAACACATTCGGCAGCTTTGGAAAGCCTTACACTTCACTGACATGTAGTACTACACTCTATCACACAGTTGAGAGACAATGTTCCCTAGCTCCCTCAATTCATAACAGTGTGTAGGAAGTTGTTTGATAAAGTGGGCAAAGCTTATACTTGGGCCAGAAGGCCGAATATAGGAAACTACATGAAAACATGAATAATTCAGTGAAAATGACTGTAAACAGATGAGAACTTGTCTAGAACAGCTGAAAGAGAATCTCCAAGTCAGTTCTTATTGTAGAAAAGGTAGCTAAGATAAGGGAAATCCTTAATTCCAGTTAAGATCACATGAAACACTGTATGAATCCTATATTCTTTACTTAAAGGAGACTAGAGTGGTAAATGTGTGTTATACAAGGCAGAATACCATTGAAATAGAGAAAGATACACGTTCGGTAGCTTTGGAAAGCCTTACACTTCACTGAAATGTAGTACTACACTTTATATAACACAGTTGAGAGACAATGTTCCCTAGCTCGCTCAGTTCATAACAGTGTGTAGGAAGTTGTTTGATAAAGTGGGCAAAGCTTATACTTGGGCCAGAAGGCAGAATATAGGAAACTACATGAAAACATGAATAATTCAGTGAAAATGACTGTAAACAGATCAGTACTTGTTTAGAACAGCTGAAAGAGAATCTCCAAGTCAGTTCTTACTGTAGAAAAGGTAGCTAAGAGAAGGAAAATCCTTAATTCCAGTTAAGATCACATGAAACACTGTATGAATCCTATATTGTTTACTTAAAGGAAACTAGAGTGGTAAATGTGTGTTATACAAGGCAGAATACCATTGAAATAGAGAAAGAAACACGTTCGGCAGCTTTGGAAAGCCTTACACTTCACTGAAATGTAGTACTACACTCTATAACACAGTTGAGAGACAATGTTCCCGAGCTGCCTCAGTTCATAACAGTGTGTAGGAAGTTGTTTGATAAAGTGGGCAAAGCTTATACTTGGGCCAGAAGGCAGAATATAGGAAACTACATGAAAACATGAATAATTCAGTGAAAATGACTGTAAACAGATGTGAACTTGTTTAGAACAGCTGAAAGAGATTCTCCAAGTCAGTTCTTAGTGGAGAAAAGGTAGCTAAGATCTGGGAAATCCTTAATTCGAGTTAAGATTACATGAAACACTGTATGAATCCTATATTCTTTACTTAAAGGAAACTAGAATGGTAAATGTGTGTTATACAAGGCAGAATACCATTGAAATAGAGAAAAACACACATTCGGCAGCTTTGGAAAGCCTTACACTTCAGTGACATGTAGTACTACACTCTATCACACAGTTGAGAGACAATGTTCCCTAGCTCCCTCAATTCATAACAGTGTGTAGGAAGTTGTTTGATAAAGTGGGCAAAGCTTATACTTGGGCCAGAAGGCCGAATATAGGAAACTACATGAAAACATGAATAATTCAGTGAAAATGACTGTAAACAGATGAGAACTTGTTTAGAACAGCTGAAAGAGAATCTCCAAGTCAGTTCTTAGTTTAGAAAAGTTAGCTAAGAAAAGGAAAATCCTTAATTCCAGTTAAGATCACATGAAACACTGTATGAATCCTATATTCTTTACTTAAAGGAGACTAGAGTGGTAAATGTGTGTTATACAAGGCAGAATACCATTGAAATAGAGAAAGAAACAAGTTCGGCAGCTTTGGAAAGCCTTACACTTCACTGAAATGTAGTACTACACTCTATAACACTTGAGAGACCATGTTCAATAGCTGCCTCAGTACTTAACAGTGTGTAGGAAGTTGTTTGATAAAGTGGGCAAAGCTTATACTTGGACCAGAAGGCAGAATATAGGAAACTACATGAAAACATGACTAATTCAGTGAAAATGACTGTAAACAGATTAGAACTTGTTTAGAACAGCTGAAAGAGATTCTCCAAGTCAGTTCTTAATGTAGAAAAGGTAGCTAAGATTCGGGAAATCCTTAATTCGAGTTAAGATTACATGAAACACTGTATGAATCCTATATTCTTTACTTAAAGGAAACTAGAGTGGTAAATGTGTGTTATACAAGGCAGAATACCATTGAAATAGAGAAAAAAACACATTCGGCAGCTTTGGAAAGCCTTACACTTCACTGAAATGTAGTACTACACTCTATAACACAGTTGAGAGACAATGGTCTCAAGCTGCCTCAGTTCATAACATTGTGTAGGAAGTTGTTTGATAAAGTGGGCAAAGCTTATACTTGGACCAGAAGGCAGAATATAGGAAACTACATGAAAACATGAATAATTCAGTGAAAATAACTGTAAACAGATGAGAACTTGTTTCGAACAGCTGAAAGAGATTCTCCAAGTCAGTGCTTAGTGTAGAAAAGGTAGCTAAATCCGGAAAATCCTTAATTCCAGTTAAGATCACATGAAACACTGTATGAATCCTATATTCTTTACTTAAAGGAGACTAGAGTGGTAAATGTGTGTTATACAAGGCAGAATACCATTGAAATAGAGAAAGAAACACGTTCGGTAGCTTTGGAAAGCCTTACACTTCACTGAAATGTAGTACTACACTTTATATAACACAGTTGAGAGACAATGTTCCCTAGCTCGCTCAGTTCATAACAGTGTGTAGGAAGTTGTTTGATAAAGTGGGCAAAGCTTATACTTGGGCCAGAAGGCAGAATATAGGAAACTACATGAAAACATGAATAATTCAGTGAAAATGACTGTAAACAGATGAGTACTTGTTTAGAACAGCTGAAAGATAATCTCCAAGTCAGTTCTTACTGTAGAAAAGGTAGCTAAGAGAAGGAAAATCCTTAATTCCAGTTAAGATCACATGAAACACTGTATGAATCCTATATTCTTTACTTAAAGGAGACTAGAGTGGTAAATGTGTGTTATACAAGGCAGAATACCATTGAAATAGAGAAAGAAACACGTTCGGCAGCTTTGGAAAGCCTTACACTTCACTGAAATGTAGTACTACACTCTATAACACAGTTGAGAGACAATGTTCAATAGCTGCCTCAGTTCATAACAGTGTGTAGGAAGGTGTTTGATAAAGAGGGCAAAGCTTATACTTGGGCCAGAAGGCAGAATATAGGAAACTACATGAAAACATGAATAATTCAGTGAAAATGACTGTAAACAGATGAGAACTGGTTTAGAACAGCTGAAAGAGAATCTCCAAGTCAGTTCTTAGTGTAGAAAAGGTAGGTAAGATAAGGGAAATAATTCCAGTTAAGATCACATGAAACACTGTATGAATCCTATATTCTTTACTTAAAGGAGACTAGAGTGGTAAATGTGTGTTATACAAGGCAGAAAACCATTGAAATAGAGAAAGAAACACGTTCGGCAGCTTTGGAAAGCCTTACACTTCACTGAAATGTAGTACTACACTCTATAACACAGTTGAGAGACAATGTTCCTGAGCTGCCTCAGTTCATAACAGTGTGTAGGAAGTTGTTTGATAAAGTGGGCAAAGCTTATACTTGGGCCAGAAGGCAGAATATAGGAAACTACATGAAAACATGAATAATTCAGTGAAAATGACTGTAAACAGATGAGAACTTGTTTTAGAACAGCTGAAAGAGATCCTCCAAGTCAGTTCTTAGTGTAGAAAAGGTAGCTAAATCCGGAAAATCCTTAATTCCAGTTAAGATCACATGAAACACTGTATGAATCCTATATTCTTTACTTAAAGGAGACTACAGTGGTAAATGTGTGTTATACAAGGCAGAATACCATTAAAATAGAGAAAGAAACACGTTCGGCAGCTTTGGAAAGCCTTACACTTCACTGAAATGTAGTACTACACTCTATAACACAGTTGAGAGACAATGTTCAATAGCTGCCTTAGTACTTAACAGTGTGTAGGAAGTTGTTTGATAAAGTGGGCAAAGCTGATACTTGGACGAGAAGGCAGAATATAGGAAACTACATGAAAACATGATTAATTCAGTGAAAATGACTGTAAACAGATGGGAACTTGTTTAGAACAGCTGAAAGAGAATCTCCAAGTCAGTTCTTAGTGTAGAAAAGGTAGCTAAGATCTGGGAAATTCTTAATTCGAGTTAAGATTACATGAAACACTGTATGAATCCTATATTCTTTACTTAAAGGAGACTAGAGTGGTAAATGTGTGTTATACAAGGCAGAATACCATTGAAATAGAGAAAGAAACACGTTCGGCAGCTTTGGAAAGCCTTACACTTCACTGAAATGTAGTACTACACTCTATAACACAGTTGAGAGACAATGTTCAATAGCTGCCTCAGTACTTAACAGTGTGTAGGAAGTTGTTTGATAAAGTGGGCAAAGCTTATACTTGGACCAGAAGGCAGAATATAGGAAACTACATGAAAACATGATTAATTCAGTGAAAATGACTGTAAACAGATGTGAACTTGTTTAGAACACCTGAAAGAGATTCTCCTAGTCAGTTCTTAGTGTAGAAAAGTTAGCTAAGATTGGGAAATCCTTAATTCGAGTTAAGATTACATGAAACACTGTATGAATCCTATATTCTTTACTTAAAGGAGACTAGAGTGGTAAATGTGTGTTATACAAGGCAGAATAGCATTGAAATAGAGAAAGAAACACGTTCGGCAGCTTTGGAAAGCCTTACACTTCACTGAAATGTAGTACTACACTCTATAACACAGTTGAGAGACAATGTTCAATAGCTGCCTCAGTACTTAACAGTGTGTAGGAAGTTGTTTGATAAAGTGGGCAAAGCTTATACTTGGGCCAGAAGGCAGAATATAGGAAACTATATGAAAACATGAATAATTCAGTGAAAATGACTGTAAACGGATGAGAACTTGTTTAGAACAGCTGAAAGAGAATCTCCAAGTCAGTTCTTAGTGTAGAAAAGGTAGGTAAGATAAGGGAAATACTTAATTCCAGTTAAGATCACATGAAACACTGTATGAATCCTATATTCTTTACTTAAAGGAGACTAGAGTGGTAAATGTGTGTTATACAAGGCAGAATACCATTGAAATAGAGAAAGAAACACGTTCGGTAGCTTTGGAAAGCCTTACACTTCACTGAAATGTAGTACTACACTTTATATAACACAGTTGAGAGACAATGTTCCCTAGCTCGCTCAGTTCATAACAGTGTGTAGGAAGTTGTTTGATAAAGTGGGCAAAGCTTATACTTGGGCCAGAAGGCAGAATATAGGAAACTACATGAAAACATGAATAATTCAGTGAAAATGACTGTAAACAGATGAGTACTTGTTTAGAACAGCTGAAAGAGAATCTCCAAGTCAGTTCTTACTGTAGAAAAGGTAGCTAAGAGAAGGAAAATCCTTAATTCCAGTTAAGATCACATGAAACACTGTATGAATCCTATATTGTTTACTTAAAGGAGACTAGAGTGGTAAATGTGTGTTATACAAGGCAGAATACCATTGAAATAGAGAAAGAAACACGTTCGGCAGCTTTGGAAAGCCTTACACTTCACTGAAATGTAGTACTACACTCTATAACACAGTTGAGAGACAATGTTCCCGAGCTGCCTCAGTTCATAACAGTGTGTAGGAAGTTGTTTGATAAAGTGGGCAAAGCTTATACTTGGGCCAGAAGGCAGAATATAGGAAACTACATGAAAACATGAATAATTCAGTGAAAATGACTGTAAACAGATGTGAACTTGTTTAGAACAGCTGAAAGAGATTCTCCAAGTCAGTTCTTAGTGTAGAAAAGGTAGCTAAGATCTGGGAAATCCTTAATTCGAGTTAAGATTACATGAAACACTGTATGAATCCTATATTCTTTACTTAAAGGAGACTAGAGTGGTAAATGTGTGTTATACAAGGCAGAATACCATTGAAATAGAGAAAGAAACAAGTTCGGCAGCTTTGGAAAGCCTTACACTTCACTGAAATGTAGTACTACACTCTATAACACAGTTGAGAGACCATGTTCAATAGCTGCCTCAGTACTTAACAGTGTGTAGGAAGTTGTTTGATAAAGTGGGCAAAGCTTATACTTGGACCAGAAGGCAGAATATAGGAAACTACATGAAAACATGATTAATTCAGTGAAAATGACTGTAAACAGATGTGAACTTGTTTAGAACAGCTGAAAGAGATTTTCCAAGTCAGTTCTTAGTGTAGAAAAAGTAGCTAAGTTCCGGGAAATCCTTAATTCGAGTTAAGATTACATGAAACACTGTATGAATCCTACATTCTTTACTTAAAGGAGACTAGAGTGGTAAATGTGTGTTATACAAGGCAGAATACCATTGAAATAGAGAAAGAAACACGTTCGGCAGCTTTGAAAAGCCTTACACTTCACTGAAATGTAGTACTACACTCTATAACACAGTTGAGAGACAATGTTCCCGAGCTGCCTCAGTTCATAACAGTGTGTAGGAAGGTGTTTGATAAAGAGGGCAAAGCTTATACTTGGGCCAGAAGGCAGAATATAGGAAACTACATGAAAACATGAATAATTCAGTGAAAATGACTGTAAACAGATGAGAACTGGTTTAGAACAGCTGAAAGAGAATCTCCAAGTCAGTTCTTAGTGTAGGAAAGGTAGGTAAGATAAGGGAAATACTTAATTCCAGTTAAGATCACATGAAACACTGTATGAATCCTATATTCTTTACTTAAAGGAGACTAGAGTGGTAAATGTGTGTTATACAAGGCAGAATACCATTGAAATAGAGAAAGAAACACGTTCGGCAGCTTTGGAAAGCCTTACACTTCACTGAAATGTAGTACTACACTCTATAACACAGTTGAGAGACAATGTTCCTGAGCTGCCTCAGTTCATAACAGTGTGTAGGAAGTTGTTTGATAAAGTGGGCAAAACTTATACTTGGGCCAGAAGGAAGAATATAGGAAACTACATGAAAACATGAATAATTCAGTGAAAATGACTGTAAACAGATGAGAACTTGTTTTAGAACAGCTGAAAGAGATCCTCCAAGTCAGTTCTTAGTGTAGAAAAGGTAGCTAAATCCGGAAAATCCTTAATTCCAGTTAAGATCACATGAAACACTGTATGAATCCTATATTCTTTACTTAAAGGAGACTACAGTGGTAAATGTGTGTTATACAAGGCAGAATACCATTAAAATAGAGAAAGAAACACGTTCGGCAGCTTTGGAAAGCCTTACACTTCACTGAAATGTAGTACTACACTCTATAACACAGTTGAGAGACAATGTTCAATAGCTGCCTCAGTACTTAACAGTGTGTAGGAAGTTGTTTGATAAAGTTGGCAAAGCTTATACTTGGACCAGAAGGCAGAATATAGGAAACTACATGAAAACATGATTAATTCAGTGAAAATGACTGTAAACAGATTAGAACTTGTTTAGAACAGCTGAAAGAGATTCTCCAAGTCAGTTCTTAATGTAGAAAAGGTAGCTAAGATTCGGGAAATCCTTAATTCGAGTTAAGATTACATGAAACACTGTATGAATCCTATATTCTTTACTTAAAGGAAACTAGAGTGGTAAATGTGTGTTATACAAGGCAGAATACCATTGAAATAGAGAAAAAAACACATTCGGCAGCTTTGGAAAGCCTTACACTTCACTGACATGTAGTACTACACTCTATCACACAGTTGAGAGACAATGTTCCCTAGCTCCCTCAATTCATAACAGTGTGTAGGAAGTTGTTTGATAAAGTGGGCAAAGCTTATACTTGGGCCAGAAGGCCGAATATAGGAAACTACATGAAAACATGAATAATTCAGTGAAAATGACTGTAAACAGATGAGAACTTGTTTAGAACAGCTGAAAGAGAATCTCCAAGTCAGTTCTTAGTGTAGAAAAGGTAGCTAAGATAAGGAAAATTCTTAATTCCAGTTAAGATCACATGAAACACTGTATGAATCCTATATTCTTTACTTAAAGGAGACTAGAGTGGTAAATGTGTGTTATACAAGGCAGAATACCATTGAAATAGAGAAAGAAACACGTTCGGCAGCTTTGGAAAGCCTTACACTTCACTGAAATGTAGTACTACACTCTATAACACAGTTGAGAGACAATGTTCAATAGCTGCCTCAGTACTTAACAGTGTGTAGGAAGTTGTTTGATAAAGAGGGCAAAGCTTATACTTGGACCAGAAGGCAGAATATAGGAAACTACATGAAAACATGATTAATTCAGTGAAAATGACTGTAAACAGATGTGAACTTGTTTAGAACAGCTGAAAGAGATTCTCCAAGTCAGTTCTTAGTGTAGAAAAGGTAGCTAAGATCCGGGAAAATCTTAATTCGAGTTAAGATTACATGAAACACTGTATGAATCCTATATTCTTTACTTAAAGGAGACTAGAGTGGTAAATGTGTGTTATACAAGGCAGAATACCATTGAAATAGAGAAATAAACACGTTCGGCAGCTTTGAAAAGCCTTACACTTCACTGAAATGTAGTACTACACTCTATAACACAGTTGAGAGACAATGTTCCCGAGCTGCCTCAGTTCATAACAGTGTGTAGGAAGTTGTTTGATAAAGTGGGCAAAGCTTATACTTGGGCCAGAAGGCAGAATATAGGAAACTACATGAAAACATGAATAATTCATTGAAAATGACTGTAAACAGATGAGAACTTGTTTAGAACAGCTGAAAGAGAATCTCCAAGTCAGTTCTTAGTGTAGAAAAGGTAGGTAAGATAAGGGAAATACTTAATTCCAGTTAAGATCACATAAAACACTGTATGAATCCTATATTCTTTACTTAAAGGAGACTACAGTGGTAAATGTGTGTTATACAAGGCAGAATACCATTAAAATAGAGAAAGAAACATGTTCGGCAGCTTTGGAAAGCCTTACACTTCACTGAAATGTAGTACTACACTCTATAACACAGTTGAGAGACAATGTTCAATAGCTGCCTCAGTATTTAACAGTGTGTAGGAAGTTGTTTGATAAAGTGGGCAAAGCTGATACTTGCACCAGAAGGCAGAATATAGAAAACTACATGAAAACATGAATAATTCAGTGAAAATGACTGTAAACAGATGAGAACTTGTCTAGAACAGCTGAAAGAGAATCTCCAAGTCAGTTCTTATTGTAGAAAAGGTAGCTAAGATAAGGGAAATCCTTAATTCCAGTTAAGATCACATGAAACACTGTATGAATCCTATATTCTTTACTTAAAGGAGACTAGAGTGGTAAATGTGTGTTATACAAGGCAGAATACCATTGAAATAGAGAAAGATACACGTTCGGTAGCTTTGGAAAGCCTTACACTTCACTGAAATGTAGTACTACACTTTATATAACACAGTTGAGAGACAATGTTCCCTAGCTCGCTCAGTTCATAACAGTGTGTAGGAAGTTGTTTGATAAAGTGGGCAAAGCTTATACTTGGGCCAGAAGGCAGAATATAGGAAACTACATGAAAACATGAATAATTCAGTGAAAATGACTGTAAACAGATCAGTACTTGTTTAGAACAGCTGAAAGAGAATCTCCAAGTCAGTTCTTACTGTAGAAAAGGTAGCTAAGAGAAGGAAAATCCTTAATTCCAGTTAAGATCACATGAA
This sequence comes from Pipistrellus hanaki, assembly GCF_964339955.1. Classification (NCBI taxonomy): domain Eukaryota; kingdom Metazoa; phylum Chordata; class Mammalia; order Chiroptera; family Vespertilionidae; genus Pipistrellus; species Pipistrellus hanaki. The sequence continues at coordinate 3,014,120 of NC_140511.1, forward strand.
ACACTGTATGAATCCTATATTGTTTACTTAAAGGAAACTAGAGTGGTAAATGTGTGTTATACAAGGCAGAATACCATTGAAATAGAGAAAGAAACACGTTCGGCAGCTTTGGAAAGCCTTACACTTCACTGAAATGTAGTACTACACTCTATAACACAGTTGAGAGACAATGTTCCCGACCTGCCTCAGTTCATAACAGTGTGTAGGAAGTTGTTTGATAAAGTGGGCAAAGCTTATACTTGGGCCAGAAGGCAGAATATAGGAAACTACATGAAAACATGAATAATTCAGTGAAAATGACTGTAAACAGATGTGAACTTGTTTAGAACAGCTGAAAGAGATTCTCCAAGTCAGTTCTTAGTGTAGAAAAGGTAGCTAAGATCTGGGAAATCCTTAATTCGAGTTAAGATTACATGAAACACTGTATGAATCCTATATTCTTTACTTAAAGGAAACTAGAATGGTAAATGTGTGTTATACAAGGCAGAATACCATTGAAATAGAGAAAAACACACATTCGGCAGCTTTGGAAAGCCTTACACTTCAGTGACATGTAGTACTACACTCTATCACACAGTTGAGAGACAATGTTCCCTAGCTCCCTCAATTCATAACAGTGTGTAGGAAGTTGTTTGATAAAGTGGGCAAAGCTTATACTTGGGCCAGAAGGCCGAATATAGGAAACTACATGAAAACATGAATAATTCAGTGAAAATGACTGTAAACAGATGAGAACTTCTTTAGAACAGCTGAAAGAGAATCTCCAAGTCAGTTCTTAGTGTAGAAAAGGTAGCTAAGATAAGGAAAATCCTTAATTCCAGTTAAGATCACATGAAACACTGTATGAATCCTATATTTTTTACTTAAAGGAGACTAGAGTGGTAAATGTGTGTTATACAAGGCAGAATACCATTGAAATAGAGAAAGAAACACGTTCGGCAGCTTTGGAAAGCCTTACACTTCACTGAAATGTAGTACTACACTCTATAACACAGTTGAGAGACAATGTTCCCGAGCTGCCTCAGTTCATGACACTGTGTAGGAAGTTGTTTGATAAAGTGGGCAAAGCTTATACTTGGGCCAGTAGGCAGAATATAGGAAACTACATGAAAACATGAATAATTCAGTGAAAATGACTGTAAACCGATCAGAACTTGTTTTAGAACAGCTGAAAGAGATCCTCCAACTCAGTTCTTAGTGTAGAAAAGGTAGCTAAATCCGGAAAATCCTTAATTCCAGTTAAGATCACATGAAACACTGTATGAATCCTATATTCTTTACTTAAAGGAGACTACAGTGGTAAATGTGTGTTATACAAGGCAGAATACCATTAAAATAGAGAAAGAAACACGTTCGGCAGCTTTGGAAAGCCTTACACTTCACTGAAATGTAGTACTACACTCTATAACACAGTTGAGAGACAATGTTCAATAGCTGCCTCAGTACTTAACAGTGTGTAGGAAGTTGTTTGATAAAGTGGGCAAAGCTTATACTTGGACCAGAAGGCAGAATATAGGAAACTACATGAAAACATGATTAATTCAGTGAAAATGACTGTAAACAGATGTGAACTTGTTTAGAACAGCTGAAAGAGATTCTCCAAGTCAGTTCTTAGTGTAGAAAAGGTAGCTAAGATCCGGGAAATCCTTAATTCGAGTTAAGATTACATGAAAGGAAAGGCGGCGCCACCCTACCAGGAAGGGAGCAGCTTCTATGAGGCCTGGAAAACCCACAGCCGAGGAGTCCATCGAGCACCTGTGGCGCCCCGATCGGAGCAAGCGGGTGGATTCAAGGAAGCTCTTCAACCACCCACAGAAAGGTCAGAGTTTGCGTGGCTAGGCTGAGAGTTCAGGCTGCGATAGCGCCATTGCTCCAGCGAGGCCCCGCCCCCAGAGCGGCCCTGAGTGCGCCACCAGGAGCGCGGCGAGGCCCCGGCCCCAGTGCGGCCCAGAGCACCCGCCCCCAGAGCGGCCCTGAGCGCGCCGCCAGAGGCGCCGCGAGGCCCCGCCCCCAGTGCGGCCCTGAGCGCTGCGCCCTGGAGCGCCGCGAGGCCCCGCCCCCAGTGCGGCCGCGGCCCCGCCTATATTGTAGCCCAGGAGAGCTGCGAGGGCCCGCCCCCAGAGAGAAAGAAGGCCAGAGCAACCAAAGTCTGGGAGGTCAAACCGGTAACACTGACACCTAAGGGCTGAACTACAAACTGCCTTTTTTTTTTTTTTTTTTTTTTCTTTTTTCTTTTTCTTTTTCTTTTAATTAATCAAAAATAAATGGTCACAAATAACTAAGATATAGCCTACCTAAAATTAAGGACTACCTTACAAAACTGAGGTGCAGTGGAAAGCTGGGAACTGCAAGACTCTCTGATCCAAGAACCAGGCATACCAAATACAATAACAGAGGAAGTGATTGAACTCTACTGGACAATTTTATGCTAATTATACTATTCTTTATTTTATTTTCATTTTTTACATTTTTTATTTAATTTTCATTTTTTACATCTTTTACTTCAGAAACGATTTTTTTTCTTTTTTCCTTACTTGATTTTATCTTTTCAATTATTACATTTTTCAATTTCTATCTTCACTATTACTACTGCTATTTTGCAATTTTTTTTTTCTTTTTCTTTTCCTCCCCAGTACCATTTTACTTCGTCTTTATTTTACATTGGGAGTAACCTTCATTCTATTTTAATCTCTACTATAGCATCATTCAACCCTATCTCAATTCGACCTTTACCCCATCACTCTCTTACTAAACTTCAACCTTTTAGTCTCCAGTTTATCCTATCCCTTTCCGGCTTTAGTTTTTCCTCTATTCTTTCTGTATACCCCCTGCTAAAGCTCTCACTATACTCATAGACCTAAGTTCCAACCCCTGATACAAGTGTATAAATATCACTCTCTGCACTATATTAACTAGTTAAAAAAAAAAAAAAAACGGTTCCACTTTCTATCCTTTTCTCATTGTTTGAGTGAAGGTTGATTATTGTGAATATTGGTGCTTTTCAGTGAAATTGTTATGCTTATTCCAGTGTTGTTATTGTTGCTTTGTATTTTTTTTTAAATCCTCTGTTTTTGTTTGTTTCTTTGACTTCTGTATATCATAACCTTACTTAATAATAGTGGATATTGTATTGTAGTTTGTATTAATCTCCAAGTATTGTTACCGGCATTGGCTGGGCTCAGTGGTTGATCTATGGCAATTTTCTCCACATATATATAGTTTGTTTCCCATTTTTTTAGTTTGCTTCTTCTCTCTCTCTCTCTCTCTCTCTCTCTCTCTCTCTCTCTCCCTCTCTCTCTCTCTCTCTTTCTCTCTCTCTCTTCTTTTTCTCCCTGTTTTCTAACTTCATTTTGTCATTACTTTATTTCTTCTTTGACTTTTTTTTTTTAATTTTTCTTTATTTTTACCTTCCTTCCTTCCTTCTCTCCTATACCCTAATTTGCCTATCGCTAGGGGTTACCTTTATTAGAGGTTATTAATATTGTAAATACATTCCTGTTAAGTGCCTCTCGTGTTGTACATGGTAGTGTTGTATTTTGCACCTATAAACTAACGCAAGAGAAAGAACACCACATAACCAGACATCCTGAAAAGAGATACCATGGGAAGACAAAGAAACACCCCACAAATGAAAGAAAAGCAGGCATCACCAGAAAAGGAAGTAAACGAGCCAGAGGCAAGCAGCCTACCAGAGCAAGAGTTCAGAATAATGATTATTGGTTGGCTAAAAAGAATGGAAGAGAAATTTGACAATAACCAAGAAGAAATGAGGAAGAACCATCAGGAATTGAGGAAGAACCAAGAAGAAATGAAAAATGACATCGCTACCATGAAGAACTCAATAGAAAGCATCAAGAGTAGACTAGATGAAGCGGAAGACCGCATCAGTGAGCTAGAAGACAAGATGGAAAAAAATACCCAATTAGAGCAGCTTCTAGAAAAAAAGATTAAAAAGCAGGAGGAGAGCCTACGGGAGCTTTGGGACATTACAAAACAAAATAATATTCGAATAATAGGGGTTCCAGAAGGAAAGGAAACTGAGGTAGACGTGGAAAAAGTATTTCAAGAAATAATGACAGAAAACTTTCCTGAGATAGAGAAGAAAAAACCCACACAAATCCAAGATGCTCGCAGAGTCCCAAGCAAAATGAATCCCAGAAGACAGACGCCAAGGCACATTATAATTAAAGTGGCAAACAACAACGACAAAGTAAGAATCTTAAAAGCAGCCAGAGAGAGACAGAAAGTTACTTACAAAGGAACCCCCATCAGACTAGCAACTGATTTCTCAACAGAAACATATCAGGCTAGAAGGGAATGGGATGAAATATACAAAGTCATGCAAAGGAAGGGTTTGAATCCAAGAATACTGTACCCAGCAAGACTATCAATCAAAATTGAAGGGGAAATCAGGAGCTTCACAGACAAAAAAAGACTGAAGGAATTTATCTCCACCAAACCAGCAATGCAAGAAATGCTAAAGGGTCTACTGTAAAAATTAAGAAATAGGAATTGAAGAAGGAACATGGGTATAGAATAAAAATGCCATCAAATGAGTACCTATCAATAATAACCTTAAATGTAAATGGATTAAATGCTCCAATCAAAAGACATAGGGTGTCAGATTGGATAAGAAAACAAGACCCTTACATCTGTTGCCTACAAGAAACTCACCTCAGAAAAAAAGATGCACACAGACTGAGGGTGAAGGGATGGAAAAAAGTTTTCCAGGCAAATGGAAAGGAAAGAAAAGCTGGGGTAGCAATACTTATATCTGACAAATTAGATCTCAGAGTGAAGGACATAACAAGAGATAATGAAGGTCACTTCATAATACTAAAGGGTACAATCCAACAAGAAGAAATAACCCTGGTAAATATATATGCACCCAATACAGGAGCACCCAAATACATAAAAAAACTGCTGGAGGACATTAAGGGAGAGATTAATAGCAATACAATCATAGTAGGAGATTTTAATACCCCACTGTCACCCTTCGACAAATCATCTAAACAAAAAATCAGCAAAGAAATATCAATCCTAAACGACTCACTAGACCAGATGGAATTAATTGACATCTTTAGAACATTCCACCCCAAAGCCACAGAATATACATTCTTCTCAAGTGCACATGGGACATTCTCAAAGATAGACCACATTTTGGGACATAGGCAAAGTCTCTTCAAATTCAAGAAGATAGAAATCATATCAAGCATCTTCTCAGACCATAGTGGCATAAAACTGGAAATTAATTACAATAAAAATAATCCAAAGAAATCAAATACATGGAGACTAAACAACATGCTATTAAACAAGGACTGGGTTACCAGAGAAATCAAGGAAGAAATTAAAAACATCCTGGCAACAAATGACAATGAAGACACAACAATCCAAAATCTATGGGACACAGCAAAAGCAGTTTTGAGAGGGAAGTTCATATCCTTACAAGCCTATTGCAAAAAACTAGAAAAAATGGTAACAGATGAACTAACTCTACAACTCAAAGAGTTAGAAAAAGAGCAACAAGAAAAGCCCAGTGTAAGCAGAAGGAAGGAAATAACAAAAATCAGAGCACAGATAAATGACATAGAGACCAAAGAAACAATACATAAGATCAACAAAACCAAGAGCTGGTTCTTCGAAAGGATAAACAAGATTGATGGACCTCTAGCCAGGCTAACCAAGAAACAAAGAGAGAGGACCCAAATAAACAAAATCAGAAATGAAAGAGGTGAAATAACAACAGACCCCACCGAAATACAACAGATTGTTACAAAATACTACGAACAACTCTATTCCAACAAACTAAACAACCTGGAGGAAATGGACATATTCCTAGAAAAATACAAACTGCCAAAACTCAATCAGGAAGAATCTAAAAATCTCAATAGACCAGTGACGTGGGAAGAAATTGAAACCGTCATCAAAAAGCTTCCAGCAAACAAAAGCCCAGGGCCAGATGGCTTCACAGGAGAGTTTTACCAAACATTCAAGGAAGAACTAAAACCTATCCTCCTCAGACTATTCCAAAAAATCCAAGAGGAAGGAACACTTCCGAACTCCTTCTATGAAGCCAACATCACCCTAATACCAAAACCAGATAAAGACAACTCAATGAAAGAGAATTACAGGCCAATATCCCTCATGAACATAGATGCCAAAATCCTCAACAAAATTCTAGCAAATCGACTCCAAAAGAACATCACAAAGATCATACACCATGACCAAGTAGGATTTATTCCAGGAATGCAAGGATGGTACAATATCCGCAAATCAATAAACGTGATACATCACATAAACAAATTGAAAGATAAAAATCATATAGTCATATCAATTGACGCAGAAAAAGCATTTGACAAAATCCAACACCCTTTCCTGTTAAAAACTCTTAAAAAGGTGGGAGTACAAGGATCATACCTCAACATAATAAAAGCTATATATGATAAACCCACAGCCAACATTATACTCAATGGGCAAAAACTAAAACCATTCCCTCTAAAAACAGGAACAAGACAGGGATGCCCACTCTCGCCACTCCTGTTTGACATAGTTCTGGAAGTACTAGCCATTGCAATTAGACAAGAGGAGGAAATAAAAGGCATCCAAATTGGAAAAGAAGAAGTAAAGTTATCCTTATTTGCAGATGACATGATATTGTACATAAAAAACCCAAAAGACTCCATTAAAAAACTAATTGACTTAATAAATGAATTTGGCAACGTAGCAGGATATAAAATTAATGCCAAGAAATCCATGGCATTTCTATACACCAACAGTGAAACTACAGAAACAGAGGCTAAAAAAGCAATTCCATTCACCATCGCACCAAAAAAATTAAGATACCTAGGAATAAATTTAACTAAAGAAATAAAGGACCTATTTGCGGAAAACTACACGACACTGAAAAAAGAGATAGAGGAAGATGTAAGGAGATGGAAGAACATACCATGTTCATGGATTGGTAGAATCAACATCATCAAAATGTCCATACTTCCTAAAGCAATCTATAGGTTCAATGCACTCCCCATTAAAATACCAACGACATATTTCACTGACCTAGAAAGAACTCTCCAAAAGTTCATTTGGAACAATAAAAGACCCCGAATAGCCACAGCGATTCTGAGAAAGAAGAGTAAAGTAGGAGGGATCTCAATACCAGACTTCAAACTATACTACAAAGCCACTGTTCTCAAAACAGCCTGATACTGGCACAAGAGCAGACAAATAGATCAATGGAATAGAATTGAGAACCCAGATAACAACCCAAATCACTATGCTCAATTAATATTTGACAAAGGAGGCACGAATATACAATGGAGTCAAGACAGTCTCTTCAATAAATGGTGTTGGGAAAATTGGACAGACACATGCAAAAGAATGAAACTAGATCACCAACTTACACCATTCACAAGGATAAACTCAAAATGGATACAGGACTTAAACATCAGACGGGAAACCATAAAAATACTAGAAGCATCCACAGGTAGCAAAATCTCAGACGTATGCCAAAATAACTTCTTCACTGATATTGCCCCTAGGGCAATGGAAGCTAAAGAGAAAATAAACAAATGGGACTACTTCGAAATAAAAAGCTTTTTTACAGCAAAAGAAACCATCAATAAAACAACAAGAAAGCCCACGGTGTGGGAGATCATATTTGCAAATATTACCACTGATAAAGGTTTAATCTCCAACATTTACAGACAGCTTATACAACTAAATAAAAGGAAGATGAATGATCCAATTAAAAAATGGGCAATGGACCTAAACAGAATATTTTCAAAAGAAGACAGAAGGAAGGCCAAAAGGCACATGAAAACATGCTCAAAGTCACTAATTATCCGAGAGGTGCAAATCAAAACAACAATGCGGTACCATCTCACACCTGTCAGAATGGCCAACATCAACAAATCAACAAACGACAAGTGTTGGCGAGGTTGCGGAGAAAAAGGAACCCTCGTGCACTGCTGGTGGGAATGCAGACTGGTGCAACCACTGTGGAGAACAGTGTGGAGTTTCCTCAAAAAACTGAAAATGGAACTCCCATTTGACCCAGTAATCCCACTTCTAGGAATATATCCCAAGAAACTAGAAACACCAATCAGAAAGGATATATGCACCCCTATGTTCATAGCAGCACAATCTACAATAGCCAGAATTTGGAAACAGCCTAGGTGCCCGTCAGCAGATGATTGGATCCAAAAACTATGGTACATCTACACAATGGAATACTATGCTGCCATAAAGAAGAAGGAATTCTCATCATTTGCAGCAACCTGGATGGAATTGGAGAGCATCATGCTGAGTGAAATAAGCCAATCAACGAAAGAGAAACACCACATGACCTCACACATCGGTGGATGATAAAGATCTTTATAAACTGATGAACCAAGAGACAGATATAGAGAAGGTAAAGCAACAGGCAGACTGTCGGATTACAGTGGGGAGGGTAGGGATATCAGGGGGAGATAATAGATCAACCGAAGGACTTGTATAGATGCATATAGGTACAATCAATGGACATAAAACTATGGGGAGGGAGGGGATGTATGGGAGGGAGGCAGGGGGGCAATAAAAAAAAAATCAAGAAAATATGTAAAAAATAAATAAATAAATAAATAAATAAATAAATAAATAAAATAAAAAATAAAAAGTCAAATCATCTGTGAACTATTAAAAAAAAAAAAGATTACATGAAACACTGTATGAATCCTATATTCTTTACTTAAAGGAGACTAGAGTGGTAAATGTGTGTTATACAAGGCAGAATACCATTGAAATAGAGAAAGAAACACGTTCGGCAGCTTTGGAAAGCCTTACACTTCACTGAAATGTAGTACTACACTTTATATAACACAGTTGAGAGACAATGTTCCCTAGCTCCCTCAGTTCATAACAGTGTGTAGGAAGTTGTTTGATAAAGTGGGCAAAGCTTATACTTGGGCCAGAAGGCAGAATATAGGAAACTACATGAAAACATGAATAATTCAGTGAAAATGACTGTAAACAGATGAGAACTTGTTTAGAACAGCTGAAAGAGAATCTCCAAGTCAGTTCTTAGTGTAGAAAAGTTAGCTAAGATAAGGAAAATCCTTAATTCCAGTTAAGATCACATGAAACACTGTATGAATCCTATATTCTTTACTTAAAGGAGACTACAGTGGTAAATGTGTGTTATACAAGGCAGAATACCATTGAAATAGAGAAAGAAACACGTTCGGCAGCTTTGGAAAGCCTTACACTTCACTGAAATGTAGTACTACACTCTATAACACAGTTGAGAGACAATGTTCCCGAGCTGCCTCAGTTCATAACACTGTGTAGGAAGTTGTTTGATAAAGTGGGAAAAGCTTATACTTGGGCCAGAAGGCAGAATATAGGAAACTACATGAAAACATGAATAATTCAGTGAAAATGACTGTAAACAGATGAGAACTTGTTTAGAACAGCTGAAAGAGAATCTCCAAGTCAGTTCTTAGTGTAGAAAAGGTAGGTAAGATAGGGGAAATACTTAATTCCAGTTAAGATCACATGAAACACTGTATGAATCCTATATTCTTTACTAAAAGGAGACTAGAGTGGTAAATGTGTGTTATACAAGGCAGAATACCATTGAAATAGAGAAAGAAACACGTTCGGCAGCTTTGGAAAGCCTTACACTTCACTGAAATGTAGTACTACACTCTATAACACAGTTGAGAGACAATGTTCCCGAGCTCCCTCAGTAATTAACAGTGTGTAGGAGGTTATTTGATAAAGTTGGCAAAGCTTATACTTGGACCAGAAGGCAGAATATAGGAAACTACATGAAAACATGAATAATTCAGTGAAAATGACTGTAAACAGATGAGAACTTGTTTAGAACAGCTGAAAGAGAATCTCCAAGTCAGTTCTTAGTGTAGAAAAGGTAGCTAAGATAAGGAAAATCCTTAATTCGAGTTAAGATTACATGAAACACTGTATGAATCCTATATTCTTTACTTAAAGGAGACTACAGTGGTAAATGTGTGTTATACAAGGCAGAATACCATTAAAATAGAGAAAGAAACATGTTCGGCAGCTTTGGAAAGCCTTACACTTCACTGAAATGTAGTACTACACTCTATAACACAGTTGAGAGACAATGTTCAATAGCTGCCTCAGTATTTAACAGTGTGTAGGAAGTTGTTTGATAAAGTGGGCAAAGCTGATACTTGCACCAGAAGGCAGAATATAGGAAACTAAATGAAAACATGAATAATTCAGTGAAAATGACTGTAAACAGATGAGAACTTGTCTAGAACAGCTGAAAGAGAATCTCCAAGTCAGTTCTTATTGTAGAAAAGGTAGCTAAGATAAGGGAAATCCTTAATTCCAGTTAAGATCACATGAAACCTGTATGAATCCTATATTCTTTATTTAAAGGAGACTAGAGTGGTAAATGTGTGTTATACAAGGCAGAATACCATTGAAATAGAGAAAGAAACACGTTCGGTAGCTTTGGAAAGCCTTACACTTCACTGAAATGTAGTACTACACTTTATATAACACAGTTGAGAGACAATGTTCCCTAGCTCGCTCAGTTCATAACAGTGTGTAGGAAGTTGTTTGATAAAGTGGGCAAAGCTTATACTTGGGCCAGAAGGCAGAATATAGGAAACTACATGAAAACATGAATAATTCAGTGAAAATGACTGTAAACAGATGAGTACTTGTTTAGAACAGCTGAAAGAGAATCTCCAAGTCAGTTCTTACTGTAGAAAAGGTAGCTAAGAGAAGGAAAATCCTTAATTCCAATTAAGATCACATGAAACACTGTATGAATCCTATATTGTTTAATTAAAGGAGACTAGAGTGGTAAATGTGTGTTATACAAGGCAGAATACCATTGAAATAGAGAAAGAAACACGTTCGGCAGCTTTGGAAAGCCTTACACTTCACTGAAATGTAGTACTACACTCTATAACACAGTTGAGAGACAATGTTCCCGAGCTGCCTCAGTTCATAACAGTGTGTAGGAAGTTGTTTGATAAAGTGGGCAAAGCTTATACTTGGGCCAGAAGGCAGAATATAGGAAACTACATGAAAACATGATTAATTCAGTGAAAATGACTGTAAACAGATTAGAACTTGTTTAGAACAGCTGAAAGAGATTCTCCAAGTCAGTTCTTAATGTAGAAAAGGTAGCTAAGATTCAGGAAATCCTTAATTCGAGTTAAGATTACATGAAACACTGTATGAATCCTATATTCTTTACTTAAAGGAAACTAGAGTGGTAAATGTGTGTTATACAAGGCAGAATACCATTGAAATAGAGAAAAAAACACATTCGGCAGCTTTGGAAAGCCTTACACTTCACTGACATGTAGTACTACACTCTATCACACAGTTGAGAGACAATGTTCCCTAGCTCCCTCAATTCATAACAGTGTGTAGGAAGTTGTTTGATAAAGTGGGCAAAGCTTATACTTGGGCCAGAAGGCAGAATATAGGAAACTACATGAAAACATGAATAATTCAGTGAAAATGACTGTAAACAGATGAGAACTTGTTTAGAACAGCTGAAAGAGAATCTCCAAGTCAGTTCTTAGTGTAGAAAAGTTAGCTAAGATAAGGAAAATCCTTAATTCCAGTTAAGATCACATGAAACACTGTATGAATCCTATATTCTTTACTTAAAGGAGACTAGAGTGGTAAATGTGTGTTATACAAGGCAGAATACCATTGAAATAGAGAAAGAAACACGTTCGGCAGCTTTGGAAAGCCTTACACTTCACTGAAATGTAGTACTACACTCTATAACACAGTTGAGAGACAATGTTCCCGAGCTCCCTCAGTAATTAACAGTGTGTAGGAGGTTGTTTGATAAAGTTGGCAAAGCTTATACTTGGACCAGAAGGCAGAATATAGGAAACTACATGAAAACATGAATAATTCAGTGAAAATGACTGTAAACAGATGAGAACTTGTTTAGAACAGCTGAAAGAGAATCTCCAAGTCAGTTCTTAGTGTAGAAAAGGTAGCTAAGATAAGGAAAATCCTTAATTCCAGTTAAGATCACATGAAACACTGTATGAATCCTATATTCTTTACTTAAAGGAGACTACAGTGGTAAATGTGTGTTATACAAGGCAGAATACCATTAAAATAGAGAAAGAAACATGTTCGGCAGCTTTGGAAAGCCTTACACTTCACTGAAATGTAGTACTACACTCTATAACACAGTTGAGAGACAATGTTCAATAGCTGCCTCAGTATTTAACAGTGTGTAGGAAGTTGTTCGATAAAGTGGGCAAAGCTGATACTTGCACCAGAAGGCAGAATATAGGAAACTACATGAAAACATGAATAATTCAGTGAAAATGACTGTAAACAGATGAGAACTTGTCTAGAACAGCTAAAAGAGAATCTCCAAGTCAGTTCTTATTGTAGAAAAGGTAGCTAAGATAAGGGAAATCCTTAATTCCAGTTAAGATCACATGAAACCTGTATGAATCCTATATTCTTTACTTAAAGGAGACTAGAGTGGTAAATGTGTGTTATACAAGGCAGAATACCATTGAAATAGAGAAAGAAACACGTTCGGTAGCTTTGGAAAGCCTTACACTTCACTGAAATGTAGTACTACACTTTATATAACACAGTTGAGAGACAATGTTCCCTAGCTCGCTCAGTTCATAACAGTGTGTAGGAAGTTGTTTGATAAAGTGGGCAAAGCTTATACTTGGGCCAGAAGGCAGAATATAGGAAACTACATGAAAACATGAATAATTCAGTGAAAATGACTGTAAACAGATGAGTACTTGTTTAGAACAGCTGAAAAAGAATCTCCAAGTCAGTTCTTACTGTAGAAAAGGTAGCTAAGAGAAGGAAAATCCTTAATTCCAGTTAAGATCACATGAAACACTGTATGAATCCTATATTGTTTACTTAAAGGAGACTAGAGTGGTAAATGTGTGTTATACAAGGCAGAATACCATTGAAATAGAGAAAGAAACACGTTCGGCAGCTTTGGAAAGCCTTACACTTCACTGAAATGTAGTACTACACTCTATAACACAGTTGAGAGACAATGTTCCCGAGCTGCCTCAGTTCATAACAGTGTGTAGGAAGTTGTTTGATAAAGTGGGCAAAGCTTATACTTGGGCCAGAAGGCAGAATATAGGAAACTACATGAAAACATGATTAATTCAGTGAAAATGACTGTAAACAGATTAGAACTTGTTTAGAACAGCTGAAAGAGATTCTCCAAGTCAGTTCTTAATGTAGAAAAGGTAGCTAAGATTCGGGAAATCCTTAATTCGAGTTAAGATTACATGAAACACTGTATGAATCCTATATTCTTTACTTAAAGGAAACTAGAGTGGTAAATGTGTGTTATACAAGGCAGAATACCATTGAAATAGAGAAAAAAACACATTCGGCAGCTTTGGAAAGCCTTACACTTCACTGACATGTATTACTACACTCTATCACACAGTTGAGAGACAATGTTCCCTAGCTCCCTCAATTCATAACAGTGTGTAGGAAGTTGTTTGATAAAGTGGGCAAAGCTTATACTTGGGCCAGAAGGCCGAATATAGGAAACTACATGAAAACATGAATAATTCAGTGAAAATGACTGTAAACAGATGAGAACTTGTTTAGAACAGCTGAAAGAGAATCTCCAAGTCAGTTCTTAGTGTAGAAAAGGTAGCTAAGATAAGGAAAATCCTTAATTCCAGTTAAGATCACATGAAACACTGTATGAATCCTATATTCTTTACTTAAAGGAGACTAGAGTGGTAAATGTGTGTTATACAAGGCAGAATACCATTGAAATAGAGAAAGAAACACGTTCGGCAGCTTTGAAAAGCCTTACACTTCACTGAAATGTAGTACTACACTCTATAACACAGTTGAGAGACAATGTTCCCGAGCTGCCTCAGTTCATAACAGTGTGTAGGAAGTTGTTTGATAAAGTGGGCAAAGCTTATACTTGGGCCAGAAGGCAGAATATAGGAAACTACATGAAAACATGAATAATTCAGTGAAAATGACTGTAAACAGATGAGTACTTGTTTAGAACAGCTGAAAGAGAATGTCCAAGTCAGTTCTTACTGTAGAAAAGATAGCTAAGAGAAGGAAAATCCTTAATTCCAGTTAAGATCACATGAAACACTGTATGAATCCTATATTGTTTACTTAAAGGAGACTAGAGTGGTAAATGTGTGTTATACAAGGCAGAATACCATTGAAATAGAGAAAGAAACACGTTCGGCAGCTTTGGAAAGCCTTACACTTCACTGAAATGTAGTACTACACTCTATAACACAGTTGAGAGACAATGTTCCCGAGCTGCCTCAGTTCATAACAGTGTGTAGGAAGTTGTTTGATAAAGTGGGCAAAGCTTATACTTGGGCCAGAAGGCAGAATATAGGAAACTACATGAAAACATGAATAATTCAGTGAAAATGACTGTAAACAGATGTGAACTTGTTTAGAACAGCTGAAAGAGATTCTCCAAGTCAGTTCTTAGTGTAGAAAAGGTAGCTCAGATCTGGGAAATCCTTAATTCGAGTTAAGATTACATGAAACACTGTATGAATCCTATATTCTTTACTTAAAGGAAACTAGAGTGGTAAATGTGTGTTATACAAGGCGGAATACCATTGAAAGAGAGAAAAAAACACATTCGGAAGCTTTGGAAAGCCTTACACTTCAGTGACATGTAGTACTACACTCTATCACACAGTTGAGAGACAATGTTCCCTAGCTCCCTCAATTCATAACAGTGTGTAGGAAGTTGTTTGATAAAGTGGGCAAAGCTTATACTTGGACCAGAAGGCAGAATATAGGAAACTACATGAAAACATGATTAATTCAGTGAAAATGACTGTAAACAGATGTGAACTTGTTTAGAACAGCTGAAAGAGATTTTCCAAGTCAGTTCTTAGTGTAGAAAAAGTAGCTAAGTTCCAGGAAATCCTTAATTCGAGTTAAGATTACATGAAACACTGTATGAATCCTATATTCTTTACTTAAAGGAGACTAGAGTGGTAAATGTGTGTTATACAAGGCAGAATACCATTGAAATAGAGAAAGAAACACGTTCGGCAGCTTTGAAAAGCCTTACACTTCACTGAAATGTAGTACTACACTCTATAACACAGTTGAGAGACAATGTTCCCTAGCTCGCTCAGTTCATAACAGTGTGTAGGAAGTTGTTTGATAAAGTGGGCAAAGCTTATACTTGGGCCAGAAGGCAGAATATAGGAAACTACATGAAAACATGAATAATTCAGTGAAAATGACTGTAAACAGATGAGTACTTGTTTAGAACAGCTGAAAGAGAATCTCCAAGTCAGTTCTTACTGTAGAAAAGGTAGCTAAGAGAAGGAAAATCCTTAATTCCAGTTAAGATCACATGAAACACTGTATGAATCCTATATTGTTTAATTAAAGGAGACTAGAGTGGTAAATGTGTGTTATACAAGGCAGAATACCATTGAAATAGAGAAAGAAACACGTTCGGCAGCTTTGGAAAGCCTTACACTTCACTGAAATGTAGTACTACACTCTATAACACAGTTGAGAGACAATGTTCCCGAGCTGCCTCAGTTCATAACAGTGTGTAGGAAGTTGTTTGATAAAGTGGGCAAAGCTTATACTTGGGCCAGAAGGCAGAATATAGGAAACTACATGAAAACATGATTAATTCAGTGAAAATGACTGTAAACAGATTAGAACTTGTTTAGAACAGCTGAAAGAGATTCTCCAAGTCAGTTCTTAATGTAGAAAAGGTAGCTAAGATTCGGGAAATCCTTAATTCGAGTTAAGATTACATGAAACACTGTATGAATCCTATATTCTTTACTTAAAGGAAACTAGAGTGGTAAATGTGTGTTATACAAGGCAGAATACCATTGAAATAGAGAAAAAAACACATTCGGCAGCTTTGGAAAGCCTTACACTTCACTGACATGTAGTACTACACTCTATCACACAGTTGAGAGACAATGTTCCCTAGCTCCCTCAATTCATAACAGTGTGTAGGAAGTTGTTTGATAAAGTGGGCAAAGCTTATACTTGGGCCAGAAGGCAGAATATAGGAAACTACATGAAAACATGAATAATTCAGTGAAAATGACTGTAAACAGATGAGAACTTGTTTAGAACAGCTGAAAGAGAATCTCCAAGTCAGTTCTTAGTGTAGAAAAGTTAGCTAAGATAAGGAAAATCCTTAATTCCAGTTAAGATCACATGAAACACTGTATGAATCCTATATTCTTTACTTAAAGGAGACTAGAGTGGTAAATGTGTGTTATACAAGGCAGAATACCATTGAAATAGAGAAAGAAACACGTTGAGCAGCTTTGGAAAGCCTTACACTTCACTGAAATGTAGTACTACACTTTATATATCACAGTTGAGAGACAATGTTCCCTAGCTCGCTCAGTTCATAACAGTGTGTAGGAAGTTGTTTCATAAAGTGGGCAAAGCTTATACTTGGGCCAGAAGGCAGAATATAGGAAACTACATGAAAACATGAATTATTCAGTGAAAATGACTGTAAACAGATGAGAACTTGTTTAGAACAGCTGAAAGAGAATCTCCAAGTCAGTTCTTAGTGTAGAAAACGTAGCTAAGAGAAGGAAAATCCTTAATTCCAGTTAAGATCACAAGAAACACTGTATGAATCCTATATTCTTTACTTAAAGGAGACTAGAGTGGTAAATGTGTGTTATACAAGGCAGAATACCATTGAAATAGAGAAAGAAAAAGGTTCGGCAGCTTTGGAAAGCCTTACACTTCACTGAAATGTAGTACTACACTCTATAACACAGTTGAGAGACAATGTTCCCGAGCTGCCTCAGTTCATAACAGTGTGTAGGAAGGTGTTTGATAAAGAGGGCAAAGCTTATACTTGGGCCAGAAGGCAGAATATAGGAAACTACATGAAAACATGAATAATTCAGTGAAAATGACTGTAAACAGGTGAGAACTGGTTTAGAACAGCTGAAAGAGAATCTCCAAGTCAGTTCTTAGTGTAGAAAAGGTAGGTAAGATAAGGGAAATACTTAATTCCAGTGAAGATCACATGAAACACTGTATGAATCCTATATTGTTTACTTAAAGGAGACTAGAGTGGTAAATGTGTGTTATACAAGGCAGAATACCATTGAAATAGAGAAAGAAACACGTTCGGCAGCTTTGGAAAGCCTTACACTTCACTGAAATGTAGTGCTACACTCTATAACACAGTTGAGAGACAATGTTCAATACCTGCCTCAGTACTTAACAGTGTGTAGGAAGTTGTTTGATAAAGTGGGCAAAGCTGATATTTGGACCAGAAGGCAGAATATAGGAAACTACATGAAAACATGATTAATTCAGTGAAAATGACTGTAAACAGATGTGAACTTGTTTAGAACAGCTGAAAGAGATTCTCCAAGTCAGTTCTTAGTGTAGAAAAGGTAGCTAAGATCTGGGAAATCCTTAATTCGAGTTAAGATTACATGAAACACTGTATGAATCCTATATTCTTTACTTAAAGGAGACTAGAGTGGTAAATGTGTGTTATACAAGGCAGAATACCATTGAAATAGAGAAAGAAACACGTTCGGCAGCTTTGGAAAGCCTTACACTTCACTGAAATGTAGTACTACACTCTATAACAGAGTTGAGAGTCAATGTTCAATAGCTGCCTCAGTACTTAACAGTGTGTAGGAAGTTGTTTGATAAAGTGGGCAAAGCTTATACTTGGACCAGAAGGCAGAATATAGGAAACTACATGAAAACATGATTAATTCAGTGAAAATGACTGTAAACAGATGAGAACTTGTCTAGAACAGCTGAAAGAGAATCTCCAAGTCAGTTCTTATTGTAGAAAAGGTGCTAAGATAAGGGAAATCCTTAATTCCAGTTAAGATCACATGAAACACTGTATGAATCCTATATTCTTTACTTAAAGGAGACTAGAGTGGTAAATGTGTGTTATACAAGGCAGAATACCATTGAAATAGAGAAAGAAACACGTTCAGCAGCTTTGGAAAGCCTTACACTTCACTGAAATGTAGTACTACACTTTATATATCACAGTTGAGAGACAATGTTCCCTAGCTCGCTCAGTTCATAACAGTGTAGGAAGTTGTTTGATAAAGTGGGAAAAGCTTATACTTGGGCCAGAAGGCAGAATATAGGAAACTACATGAAAACATGAATAATTCAGTGAAAATGACTGTAAACAGATGAGAACTTGTTTAGAACAGCTGAAAGAGAATCTCCAAGTCAGTTCTTAGTGTAGAAGAGGTAGCTAAGAGAAGGAAAATCCTTAATTCCAGTTAAGATCACATGAAACACTGTATGAATCCTATATTGTTTACTTAAAGGAGACTAGAGTGGTAAATGTGTGTTATACAAGGCAGAATACCATTGAAATAGAGAAAGAAACACGTTCGGCAGCTTTGGAAAGCCTTAAACTTCACTGAAATGTAGTACTACACTCTATAACACAGTTGAGAGACAATGTTCAATACCTGCCTCAGTACTTAACAGTGTGTAGGAAGTTGTTCGATAAAGTGGGCAAAGCTGATATTTGGACCAGAAGGCAGAATATAGGAAACTACATGAAAACATGATTAATTCAGTGAAAATGACTGTAAACAGATGTGAACTTGTTTAGAACAGCTGAAAGAGATTCTCCAAGTCAGTTCTTAGTGTAGAAAAGGTAGCTAAGATCTGGGAAATCCTTAATTCGAGTTAAGATCACATGAAACACTGTATGAATCCTATATTCTTTACTTAAAGGAGACTAGAGTGGTAAATGTGTGTTATACAAGGCAGAATACCATTGAAATAGAGAAAGAAACACGTTCGGCAGCTTTGGAAAGCCTTACACTTTACTGAAATGTAGTACTACACTCTATAACAGATTTGAGAGACAATGTTCAATAGCTGCCTCAGTACTTAACAGTGTGTAGGAAGTTGTTTGATAAAGTGGGCAAAGCTTATACTTGGACCAGAAGGCAGAATATAGGAAACTACATGAAAACATGATTAATTCAGTGAAAATGACTGTAAACAGATGAGAACTTGTCTAGAACAGCTGAAAGAGAATCTCCAAGTCAGTTCTTATTGTAGAAAAGGTAGCTAAGATAAGGGAAATCCTTAATTCCAGTTAAAATCACATGAAACACTGTATGAATCCTATATTCTTTACTTAAAGGAGACTAGAGTGGTAAATGTGTGTTATACAAGGCAGAATACCATTGAAATAGAGAAAGAAAAAGGTTCGGCAGCTTTGGAAAGCCTTACACTTCACTGAAATGTAGTACTACACTCTATAACACAGTTGAGAGACAATGTTCCCAAGCTGCCTCAGTTCATAACAGTGTGTAGGAAGGTGTTTGATAAAGAGGGCAAAGCTTATACTTGGGCCAGAAGGCAGAATATAGGAAACTACATGAAAACATGAATAATTCAGTGAAAATGACTGTAAACAGGTGAGAACTGGTTTAGAACAGCTGAAAGAGAATCTCCAAGTCAGTTCTTAGTGTAGAAAAGGTAGGTAAGATAAGGGAAATACTTAATTCCAGTTAAGATCACATGAAACACTGTATGAATCCTACATTCTTTACTTAAAGGAGACTATAGTGGTAAATGTCTGTTATACAAGGCAGAATACCATTGAAATAGAGAAAGAAACACGTTCGGCAGCTTTGGAAAGCCTTACACTTCACTGAAATGTAGTACTACACTCTATAACACAGTTGAGAGACAATGTTCAATAGCTGCCTCAGTACTTAACAGTGTGTAGGAAGTTGTTTGATAAAGAGGGCAAAGCTTATACTTGGACCAGAAGGCAGAATATAGGAAACTACATGAAAACATGATTAATTCAGTGAAAATGACTGTAAACAGATGTGAACTTGTTTAGAACAGCTGAAAGAGATTCTCCA
Organism: Pipistrellus hanaki; assembly: GCF_964339955.1. Classification (NCBI taxonomy): domain Eukaryota; kingdom Metazoa; phylum Chordata; class Mammalia; order Chiroptera; family Vespertilionidae; genus Pipistrellus; species Pipistrellus hanaki. The sequence goes on from NC_140511.1 coordinate 3,034,039, forward strand.
AGTCAGTTCTTAGTGTAGAAAAGGTAGCTAAGATCCGGGAAATCCTTAATTCGAGTTAAGATTACATGAAACACTGTATGAATCCTATATTCTTTACTTAAAGGAGACTAGAGTGGTAAATGTGTGTTATACAAGGCAGAATACCATTGAAATAGAGAAAGAAACACGTTGAGCAGCTTTGGAAAGCCTTACACTTCACTGAAATGTAGTACTACACTTTATATATCACAGTTGAGAGACAATGTTCCCTAGCTCGCTCAGTTCATAACAGTGTGTAGGAAGTTGTTTGATAAAGTGGGCAAAGTTTATACTTGGGCCAGAAGGCAGAATATAGGAAACTACATGAAAACATGAATTATTCAGTGAAAATGACTGTAAACAGATGAGAACTTGTTTAGAACAGCTGAAAGAGAATCTCCAAGTCAGTTCTTAGTGTAGAAAAGGTAGCTAAGAGAAGGAAAATCCTTAATTCCAGTTAAGATCCCAAGAAACACTGTATGAATCCTATATTGTTTACTTAAAGGAGACTAGAGTGGTAAATGTGTGTTATACAAGGCAGAATACCATTGAAATAGAGAAAGAAACACGTTCGGCAGCTTTGGAAAGCCTTACACTTCACTGAAATGTAGTACTACACTCTATAACACAGTTGAGAGACAATGTTCCCGAGCTGCCTCAGTTCATAACAGTGTGTAGGAAGTTGTTTGATAAAGTGGGCAAAGCTTATACTTGGGCCAGAAGGCAGAATATAGGAAACTACATGAAAACATGAATAATTCAGTGAAAATGACTGTAAACAGATGAGAACTTGTTTAGAACAGCTGAAAGAGAATCTCCAAGTCAGTTCTTAGTGTAGAAAAGGTAGCTAAGAGAAGGAAAATCCTTAATTCCAGTTAAGATCACAAGAAACACTGTATGAATCCTATATTCTTTACTTAAAGGAGACTAGAGTGGTAAATGTGTGTTATACAAGGCAGAATACCATTGAAATAGAGAAAGAAACACGTTCGGCAGCTTTGGAAAGCCTTACACTTCACTGAAATGTAGTACTACACTCTATAACTGAGTTGAGAGACAATGTTCAATAGCTGCCTCAGTACTTAACAGTGTGTAGGAAGTTGTTTGATAAAGTGGGCAAAGCTTATACTTGGACCAGAAGTCAGAATATAGGAAACTACATGAAAACATGATTAATTCAGTGAAAATGACTGTAAACAGATGAGAACTTGTCTAGAACAGCTGAAAGAGAATCTCCAAGTCAGTTCTTATTGTAGAAAAGGTAGCTAAGATAAGGGAAATCCTTAATTCCAGTTAAGATCACATGAAACACTGTATGAATCCTATATTCTTTACTTAAAGGAGACTAGAGTGGTAAATGTGTGTTATACAAGGCAGAATACCATTGAAATAGAGAAAGAAACACGTTCAGCAGCTTTGGAAAGCCTTACACTTCACTGAAATGTAGTACTACACTTTATATATCACAGTTGAGAGACAATGTTCCCTAGCTCGCTCAGTTCATAACAGTGTGTAGGAAGTTGTTTGATAAAGTGGGCAAAGCTTATACTTGGGCCAGAAGGCAGAATATAGGAAACTACATGAAAACATGAATATTTCAGTGAAAATGACTGTAAACAGATGAGAACTTGTTTAGAACAGCTGAAAGAGAATCTCCAAGTCAGTTCTTAGTGTAGAAAAGGTAGCTAAGAGAAGGAAAATCCTTAATTCCAGTTAAGATCACATGAAACACTGTATGAATCCTATATTGTTTACTTAAAGGAGACTAGAGTGGTAAATGTGTGTTATACAAGGCAGAATACCATTGAAATAGAGAAAGAAACACGTTCGGCAGCCTTGGAAAGCCTTACACTTCACTGAAATGTAGTACTACACTCTATAACACAGTTGAGAGACAATGTTCCCGAGCTGCCTCAGTTCATAACAGTGTGTAGGAAGTTGTTTGATAAAGTGGGCAAAGCTTATACTTGGGCCAGAAGGCAGAATATAGGAAACTACATGAAAACATGAATAATTCAGTGAAAATGACTGTAAACAGATGAGAACTTGTTTAGAACAGCTGAAAGAGAATCTCCAAGTCAGTTCTTAGTGTAGAAAAGGTAGGTAAGATAAGGGAAATACTTAATTCCAGTGAAGATCACATGAAACACTGTATGAATCCTATATTCTTTACTTAAAGGAGACTAGAGTGGTAAATGTGTGTTATAAAAGGCAGAATACCATTGAAATAGAGAAAGAAACACGTTCGGCAGCTTTGGAAAGCCTTACACTTTACTGAAATGTAGTACTACACTCTATAACAGATTTGAGAGACAATGTTCAATAGCTGCCTCAGTACTTAACAGTGTGTAGGAAGTTGTTTGATAAAGTGGGCAAAGCTTATACTTGGACCAGAAGGCAGAATATAGGAAACTACATGAAAACATGATTAATTCAGTGAAAATGACTGTAAACAGATGAGAACTTGTCTAGAACAGCTGAAAGAGAATCTCCAAGTCAGTTCTTATTGTAGAAAAGGTAGCTAAGATAAGGGAAATCCTTAATTCCAGTTAAAATCACATGAAACACTGTATGAATCCTATATTCTTTACTTAAAGGAGACTAGAGTGGTAAATGTGTGTTATACAAGGCAGAATACCATTGAAATAGAGAAAGAAAAAGGTTCGGCAGCTTTGGAAAGCCTTACACTTCACTGAAATGTAGTACTACACTCTATAACACAGTTGAGAGACAATGTTCCCAAGCTGCCTCAGTTCATAACAGTGTGTAGGAAGGTGTTTGATAAAGAGGGCAAAGCTTATACTTGGGCCAGAAGGCAGAATATAGGAAACTACATGAAAACATGAATAATTCAGTGAAAATGACTGTAAACAGGTGAGAACTGGTTTAGAACAGCTGAAAGAGAATCTCCAAGTCAGTTCTTAGTGTAGAAAAGGTAGGTAAGATAAGGGAAATACTTAATTCCAGTTAAGATCACATGAAACACTGTATGAATCCTACATTCTTTACTTAAAGGAGACTATAGTGGTAAATGTCTGTTATACAAGGCAGAATACCATTGAAATAGAGAAAGAAACACGTTCGGCAGCTTTGGAAAGCCTTACACTTCACTGAAATGTAGTACTACACTCTATAACACAGTTGAGAGACAATGTTCAATAGCTGCCTCAGTACTTAACAGTGTGTAGGAAGTTGTTTGATAAAGAGGGCAAAGCTTATACTTGGACCAGAAGGCAGAATATAGGAAACTACATGAAAACATGATTAATTCAGTGAAAATGACTGTAAACAGATGTGAACTTGTTTAGAACAGCTGAAAGAGATTCTCCAAGTCAGTTCTTAGTGTAGAAAAGGTAGCTAAGATCCGGGAAATCCTTAATTCGAGTTAAGATTACATGAAACACTGTATGAATCCTATATTCTTTACTTAAAGGAGACTAGAGTGGTAAATGTGTGTTATACAAGGCAGAATACCATTGAAATAGAGAAAGAAACACGTTGAGCAGCTTTGGAAAGCCTTACACTTCACTGAAATGTAGTACTACACTTTATATATCACAGTTGAGAGACAATGTTCCCTAGCTCGCTCAGTTCATAACAGTGTGTAGGAAGTTGTTTGATAAAGTGGGCAAAGTTTATACTTGGGCCAGAAGGCAGAATATAGGAAACTACATGAAAACATGAATTATTCAGTGAAAATGACTGTAAACAGATGAGAACTTGTTTAGAACAGCTGAAAGAGAATCTCCAAGTCAGTTCTTAGTGTAGAAAAGGTAGCTAAGAGAAGGAAAATCCTTAATTCCAGTTAAGATCCCAAGAAACACTGTATGAATCCTATATTGTTTACTTAAAGGAGACTAGAGTGGTAAATGTGTGTTATACAAGGCAGAATACCATTGAAATAGAGAAAGAAACACGTTCGGCAGCTTTGGAAAGCCTTACACTGCACTGAAATGTAGTACTACACTCTATAACACAGTTGAGAGACAATGTTCCCGAGCTGCCTCAGTTCATAACAGTGTGTAGGAAGTTGTTTGATAAAGTGGGCAAAGCTTATACTTGGGCCAGAAGGCAGAATATAGGAAACTACATGAAAACATGAATAATTCAGTGAAAATGACTGTAAACAGATGAGAACTTGTTTAGAACAGCTGAAAGAGAATCTCCAAGTCAGTTCTTAGTGTAGAAAAGGTAGCTAAGAGAAGGAAAATCCTTAATTCCAGTTAAGATCACAAGAAACACTGTATGAATCCTATATTCTTTACTTAAAGGAGACTAGAGTGGTAAATGTGTGTTATACAAGGCAGAATACCATTGAAATAGAGAAAGAAACACGTTCGGCAGCTTTGGAAAGCCTTACACTTCACTGAAATATAGTACTACACTCTATAACTGAGTTGAGAGACAATGTTCAATAGCTGCCTCAGTACTTAACAGTGTGTAGGAAGTTGTTTGATAAAGTGGGCAAAGCTTATACTTGGACCAGAAGTCAGAATATAGGAAACTACATGAAAACATGATTAATTCAGTGAAAATGACTGTAAACAGATGAGAACTTGTCTAGAACAGCTGAAAGAGAATCTCCAAGTCAGTTCTTATTGTAGAAAAGGTAGCTAAGATAAGGGAAATCCTTAATTCCAGTTAAGATCACATGAAACACTGTATGAATCCTATATTCTTTACTTAAAGGAGACTAGAGTGGTAAATGTGTGTTATACAAGGCAGAATACCATTGAAATAGAGAAAGAAACACGTTCAGCAGCTTTGGAAAGCCTTACACTTCACTGAAATGTAGTACTACACTTTATATATCACAGTTGAGAGACAATGTTCCCTAGCTCGCTCAGTTCATAACAGTGTGTAGGAAGTTGTTTGATAAAGTGGGCAAAGCTTATACTTGGGCCAGAAGGCAGAATATAGGAAACTACATGAAAACATGAATAATTCAGTGAAAATGACTGTAAACAGATGAGAACTTGTTTAGAACAGCTGAAAGAGAATCTCCAAGTCAGTTCTTAGTGTAGAAAAGGTAGCTAAGAGAAGGAAAATCCTTAATTCCAGTTAAGATCACATGAAACACTGTATGAATCCTATATTTTTTACTTAAAGGAGACTAGAGTGGTAAATGTGTGTTATACAAGGCAGAATACCATTGAAATAGAGAAAGAAACACGTTCGGCAGCTTTGGAAAGCCTTACACTTCACTGAAATGTAGTACTACACTCTATAACACAGTTGAGAGACAATGTTCCCGAGCTGCCTCAGTTCATAACAGTGTGTAGGAAGTTGTTTGATAAAGTGGGCAAAGCTTATACTTGGGCCAGAAGGCAGAATATAGGAAACTACATGAAAACATGAATAATTCAGTGAAAATGACTGTAAACAGATGAGAACTTGTTTAGAACAGCTGAAAGAGAATCTCCAAGTCAGTTCTTAGTGTAGAAAAGGTAGGTAAGATAAGGGAAATACTTAATTCCAGTGAAGATCACATGAAACACTGTATGAATCCTATATTCTTTACTTAAAGGAGACTAGAGTGGTAAATGTGTGTTATAAAAGGCAGAATACCATTGAAATAGAGAAAGAAACACGTTCGGCAGCTTTGGAAAGCCTTACACTTCACTGAAATGTAGTACTACACTCTATAACTGAGTTGAGAGACAATGTTCAATAGCTGCCTCAGTACTTAACAGTGTGTAGGAAGTTGTTTGATAAAGTGGGCAAAGCTTATACTTGGACCAGAAGTCAGAATATAGGAAACTACATGAAAACATGATTAATTCAGTGAAAATGACTGTAAACAGATGAGAACTTGTCTAGAACAGCTGAAAGAGAATCTCCAAGTCAGTTCTTATTGTAGAAAAGGTAGCTAAGATAAGGGAAATCCTTAATTCCAGTTAAGATCACATGAAACACTGTATGAATCCTATATTCTTTACTTAAAGGAGACTAGAGTGGTAAATGTGTGTTATACAAGGCAGAATACCATTGAAATAGAGAAAGAAACACGTTCAGCAGCTTTGGAAAGCCTTACACTTCACTGAAATGTAGTACTACACTTTATATATCACAGTTGAGAGACAATGTTCCCTAGCTCGCTCAGTTCATAACAGTGTGTAGGAAGTTGTTTGATAAAGTGGGCAAAGCTTATACTTGGGCCAGAAGGCAGAATATAGGAAACTACATGAAAACATGAATAATTCAGTGAAAATGACTGTAAACAGATGAGAACTTGTTTAGAACAGCTGAAAGAGAATCTCCAAGTCAGTTCTTAGTGTAGAAAAGGTAGCTAAGAGAAGGAAAATCCTTAATTCCAGTTAAGATCACATGAAACACTGTATGAATCCTATATTGTTTACTTAAAGGAGACTAGAGTGGTAAATGTGTGTTATACAAGGCAGAATACCATTGAAATAGAGAAAGAAACACGTTCGGCAGCTTTGGAAAGCCTTACACTTCACTGAAATGTAGTACTACACTCTATAACACAGTTGAGAGACAATGTTCCCGAGCTGCCTCAGTTCATAACAGTGTGTAGGAAGTTGTTTGATAAAGTGGGCAAAGCTTATACTTGGGCCAGAAGGCAGAATATAGGAAACTACATGAAAACATGAATAATTCAGTGAAAATGACTGTAAACAGATGAGAACTTGTTTAGAACAGCTGAAAGAGAATCTCCAAGTCAGTTCTTAGTGTAGAAAAGGTAGGTAAGATAAGGGAAATACTTAATTCCAGTGAAGATCACATGAAACACTGTATGAATCCTATATTCTTTACTTAAAGGAGACTAGAGTGGTAAATGTGTGTTATAAAAGGCAGAATACCATTGAAATAGAGAAAGAAACACGTTCGGCAGCTTTGGAAAGCCTTACACTTCACTGAAATGTAGTACTACACTCTATAACACAGTTGAGAGACAATGTTCAATACCTGCCTCAGTACTTAACAGTGTGTAGGAAGTTGTTTGATAAAGTGGGCAAAGCTGATATTTGGACCAGAAGGCAGAATATAGGAAACTACATGAAAACATGATTAATTCAGTGAAAATGACTGTAAACAGATGTGAACTTGTTTAGAACAGCTGAAAGAGATTCTCCAAGTCAGTTCTTAGTGTAGAAAAGGTAGCTAAGATCTGGGAAATCCTTAATTCGAGTTAAGATTACATGAAACACTGTATGAATCCTATATTCTTTACTTAAAGGAGACTAGAGTGGTAAATGTGTGTTATACAAGGCAGAATACCATTGAAATAGAGAAAGAAACACGTTCGGCATCTTTGGAAAGCCTTACACTTCACTGAAATGTAGTACTACACTCTATAACACAGTAGAGAGACAATGTTCCCGAGCTGCCTCAGTTCATAACAGTGTGTAGGAAGGTGTTTGATAAAGTGGGCAAAGCTTATACTTGGGCCAGAAGGCAGAATATAGGAAACTACATGAAAACATGAATAATTCAGTGAAAATGACTGTAAACAGATGAGAACTTGTTTAGAACAGCTGAAAGAGAATCTCCAAGTCAGTTCTTAGTGTAGAAAAGGTAGCTAAGAGAAGGAAAATCCTTAATTCCAGTTAAGATCACAAGAAACACTGTATGAATCCTATATTCTTTACTTAAAGGAGACTAGAGTGGTAAATGTGTGTTATACAAGGCAGAATACCATTGAAATAGAGAAAGAAACACGTTCGGCAGCTTTGGAAAGCCTTACACTTCACTGAAATGTAGTACTACACTCTATAACTGAGTTGAGAGACAATGTTCAATAGCTGCCTCAGTACTTAACAGTGTGTAGGAAGTTGTTTGATAAAGTGGGCAAAGCTTATACTTGGACCAGAAGTCAGAATATAGGAAACTACATGAAAACATGATTAATTCAGTGAAAATGACTGTAAACAGATGAGAACTTGTCTAGAACAGCTGAAAGAGAATCTCCAAGTCAGTTCTTATTGTAGAAAAGGTAGCTAAGATAAGGGAAATCCTTAATTCCAGTTAAGATCACATGAAACACTGTATGAATCCTATATTCTTTACTTAAAGGAGACTAGAGTGGTAAATGTGTGTTATACAAGGCAGAATACCATTGAAATAGAGAAAGAAACACGTTCAGCAGCTTTGGAAAGCCTTACACTTCACTGAAATGTAGTACTACACTTTATATATCACAGTTGAGAGACAATGTTCCCTAGCTCGCTCAGTTCATAACAGTGTGTAGGAAGTTGTTTGATAAAGTGGGCAAAGCTTATACTTGGGCCAGAAGGCAGAATATAGGAAACTACATGAAAACATGAATAATTCAGTGAAAATGACTGTAAACAGATGAGAACTTGTTTAGAACAGCTGAAAGAGAATCTCCAAGTCAGTTCTTAGTGTAGAAAAGGTAGCTAAGAGAAGGAAAATCCTTAATTCCAGTTAAGATCACATGAAACACTGTATGAATCCTATATTGTTTACTTAAAGGAGACTAGAGTGGTAAATGTGTGTTATACAAGGCAGAATACCATTGAAATAGAGAAAGAAACACGTTCGGCAGCTTTGGAAAGCCTTACACTTCACTGAAATGTAGTACTACACTCTATAACACAGTTGAGAGACAATGTTCCCGAGCTGCCTCAGTTCATAACAGTGTGTAGGAAGTTGTTTGATAAAGTGGGCAAAGCTTATACTTGGGCCAGAAGGCAGAATATAGGAAACTACATGAAAACATGAATAATTCAGTGAAAATGACTGTAAACAGATGAGAACTTGTTTAGAACAGCTGAAAGAGAATCTCCAAGTCAGTTCTTAGTGTAGAAAAGGTAGCTAAGATAAGGGAAATACTTAATTCCAGTGAAGATCACATGAAACACTGTATGAATCCTATATTCTTTACTTAAAGGAGACTAGAGTGGTAAATGTGTGTTATAAAAGGCAGAATACCATTGAAATAGAGAAAGAAACACTTTCGGCAGCTTTGGATAGCCTTACACTTCACTGAAATGTAGTGCTACACTCTATAACACAGTTGAGAGACAATGTTCCCAAGCTGCCTCAGTTCATAACAGTGTGTAGGAAGGTGTTTGATAAAGAGGGCAAAGCTTATACTTGGGCCAGAAGGCAGAATATAGGAAACTACATGAAAACATGAATAATTCAGTGAAAATGACTGTAAACAGATGAGAACTGGTTTAGAACAGCTGAAAGAGAATCTCCAAGTCAATTCTTAGTGTAGAAAAGGTAGGTAAGATAAGGGAAATACTTAATTCCAGTGAAGATCACATGAAACACTGTATGAATCCTATATTCTTTACTTAAAGGAGACTAGAGTGGTAAATGTGTGTTATAAAAGGCAGAATACCATTGAAATAGAGAAAGAAACACGTTCGGCAGCTTTGGAAAGCCTTACACTTTACTGAAATGTAGTACTACACTCTATAACAGATTTGAGAGACAATGTTCAATAGCTGCCTCAGTACTTAACAGTGTGTAGGAAGTTGTTTGATAAAGTGGGCAAAGCTTATACTTGGACCAGAAGGCAGAATATAGGAAACTACATGAAAACATGATTAATTCAGTGAAAATGACTGTAAACAGATGAGAACTTGTCTAGAACAGCTGAAAGAGAATCTCCAAGTCAGTTCTTATTGTAGAAAAGGTAGCTAAGATAAGGGAAATCCTTAATTCCAGTTAAAATCACATGAAACACTGTATGAATCCTATATTCTTTACTTAAAGGAGACTAGAGTGGTAAATGTGTGTTATACAAGGCAGAATACCATTGAAATAGAGAAAGAAAAAGGTTCGGCAGCTTTGGAAAGCCTTACACTTCACTGAAATGTAGTACTACACTCTATAACACAGTTGAGAGACAATGTTCCCAAGCTGCCTCAGTTCATAACAGTGTGTAGGAAGGTGTTTGATAAAGAGGGCAAAGCTTATACTTGGGCCAGAAGGCAGAATATAGGAAACTACATGAAAACATGAATAATTCAGTGAAAATGACTGTAAACAGGTGAGAACTGGTTTAGAACAGCTGAAAGAGAATCTCCAAGTCAGTTCTTAGTGTAGAAAAGGTAGGTAAGATAAGGGAAATACTTAATTCCAGTTAAGATCACATGAAACACTGTATGAATCCTACATTCTTTACTTAAAGGAGACTATAGTGGTAAATGTCTGTTATACAAGGCAGAATACCATTGAAATAGAGAAAGAAACACGTTCGGCAGCTTTGGAAAGCCTTACACTTCACTGAAATGTAGTACTACACTCTATAACACAGTTGAGAGACAATGTTCAATAGCTGCCTCAGTACTTAACAGTGTGTAGGAAGTTGTTTGATAAAGAGGGCAAAGCTTATACTTGGACCAGAAGGCAGAATATAGGAAACTACATGAAAACATGATTAATTCAGTGAAAATGACTGTAAACAGATGTGAACTTGTTTAGAACAGCTGAAAGAGATTCTCCAAGTCAGTTCTTAGTGTAGAAAAGGTAGCTAAGATCCGGGAAATCCTTAATTCGAGTTAAGATTACATGAAACACTGTATGAATCCTATATTCTTTACTTAAAGGAGACTAGAGTGGTAAATGTGTGTTATACAAGGCAGAATACCATTGAAATAGAGAAAGAAACACGTTGAGCAGCTTTGGAAAGCCTTACACTTCACTGAAATGTAGTACTACACTTTATATATCACAGTTGAGAGACAATGTTCCCTAGCTCGCTCAGTTCATAACAGTGTGTAGGAAGTTGTTTGATAAAGTGGGCAAAGTTTATACTTGGGCCAGAAGGCAGAATATAGGAAACTACATGAAAACATGAATTATTCAGTGAAAATGACTGTAAACAGATGAGAACTTGTTTAGAACAGCTGAAAGAGAATCTCCAAGTCAGTTCTTAGTGTAGAAAAGGTAGCTAAGAGAAGGAAAATCCTTAATTCCAGTTAAGATCCCAAGAAACACTGTATGAATCCTATATTGTTTACTTAAAGGAGACTAGAGTGGTAAATGTGTGTTATACAAGGCAGAATACCATTGAAATAGAGAAAGAAACACGTTCGGCAGCTTTGGAAAGCCTTACACTGCACTGAAATGTAGTACTACACTCTATAACACAGTTGAGAGACAATGTTCCCGAGCTGCCTCAGTTCATAACAGTGTGTAGGAAGTTGTTTGATAAAGTGGGCAAAGCTTATACTTGGGCCAGAAGGCAGAATATAGGAAACTACATGAAAACATGAATAATTCAGTGAAAATGACTGTAAACAGATGAGAACTTGTTTAGAACAGCTGAAAGAGAATCTCCAAGTCAGTTCTTAGTGTAGAAAAGGTAGCTAAGAGAAGGAAAATCCTTAATTCCAGTTAAGATCACAAGAAACACTGTATGAATCCTATATTCTTTACTTAAAGGAGACTAGAGTGGTAAATGTGTGTTATACAAGGCAGAATACCATTGAAATAGAGAAAGAAACACGTTCGGCAGCTTTGGAAAGCCTTACACTTCACTGAAATATAGTACTACACTCTATAACTGAGTTGAGAGACAATGTTCAATAGCTGCCTCAGTACTTAACAGTGTGTAGGAAGTTGTTTGATAAAGTGGGCAAAGCTTATACTTGGACCAGAAGTCAGAATATAGGAAACTACATGAAAACATGATTAATTCAGTGAAAATGACTGTAAACAGATGAGAACTTGTCTAGAACAGCTGAAAGAGAATCTCCAAGTCAGTTCTTATTGTAGAAAAGGTAGCTAAGATAAGGGAAATCCTTAATTCCAGTTAAGATCACATGAAACACTGTATGAATCCTATATTCTTTACTTAAAGGAGACTAGAGTGGTAAATGTGTGTTATACAAGGCAGAATACCATTGAAATAGAGAAAGAAACACGTTCAGCAGCTTTGGAAAGCCTTACACTTCACTGAAATGTAGTACTACACTTTATATATCACAGTTGAGAGACAATGTTCCCTAGCTCGCTCAGTTCATAACAGTGTGTAGGAAGTTGTTTGATAAAGTGGGCAAAGCTTATACTTGGGCCAGAAGGCAGAATATAGGAAACTACATGAAAACATGAATAATTCAGTGAAAATGACTGTAAACAGATGAGAACTTGTTTAGAACAGCTGAAAGAGAATCTCCAAGTCAGTTCTTAGTGTAGAAAAGGTAGCTAAGAGAAGGAAAATCCTTAATTCCAGTTAAGATCACATGAAACACTGTATGAATCCTATATTTTTTACTTAAAGGAGACTAGAGTGGTAAATGTGTGTTATACAAGGCAGAATACCATTGAAATAGAGAAAGAAACACGTTCAGCAGCTTTGGAAAGCCTTACACTTCACTGAAATGTAGTACTACACTTTATATATCACAGTTGAGAGACAATGTTCCCTAGCTCGCTCAGTTCATAACAGTGTGTAGGAAGTTGTTTGATAAAGTGGGCAAAGCTTATACTTGGGCCAGAAGGCAGAATATAGGAAACTACATGAAAACATGAATAATTCAGTGAAAATGACTGTAAACAGATGAGAACTTGTTTAGAACAGCTGAAAGAGAATCTCCAAGTCAGTTCTTAGTGTAGAAAAGGTAGCTAAGAGAAGGAAAATCCTTAATTCCAGTTAAGATCACATGAAACACTGTATGAATCCTATATTGTTTACTTAAAGGAGACTAGAGTGGTAAATGTGTGTTATACAAGGCAGAATACCATTGAAATAGAGAAAGAAACACGTTCGGCAGCTTTGGAAAGCCTTACACTTCACTGAAATGTAGTACTACACTCTATAACACAGTTGAGAGACAATGTTCCCGAGCTGCCTCAGTTCATAACAGTGTGTAGGAAGTTGTTTGATAAAGTGGGCAAAGCTTATACTTGGGCCAGAAGGCAGAATATAGGAAACTACATGAAAACATGAATAATTCAGTGAAAATGACTGTAAACAGATGAGAACTTGTTTAGAACAGCTGAAAGAGAATCTCCAAGTCAGTTCTTAGTGTAGAAAAGGTAGGTAAGATAAGGGAAATACTTAATTCCAGTGAAGATCACATGAAACACTGTATGAATCCTATATTCTTTACTTAAAGGAGACTAGAGTGGTAAATGTGTGTTATAAAAGGCAGAATACCATTGAAATAGAGAAAGAAACACGTTCGGCAGCTTTGGAAAGCCTTACACTTCACTGAAATGTAGTACTACACTCTATAACACAGTTGAGAGACAATGTTCAATACCTGCCTCAGTACTTAACAGTGTGTAGGAAGTTGTTTGATAAAGTGGGCAAAGCTGATATTTGGACCAGAAGGCAGAATATAGGAAACTACATGAAAACATGATTAATTCAGTGAAAATGACTGTAAACAGATGTGAACTTGTTTAGAACAGCTGAAAGAGATTCTCCAAGTCAGTTCTTAGTGTAGAAAAGGTAGCTAAGATCTGGGAAATCCTTAATTCGAGTTAAGATTACATGAAACACTGTATGAATCCTATATTCTTTACTTAAAGGAGACTAGAGTGGTAAATGTGTGTTATACAAGGCAGAATACCATTGAAATAGAGAAAGAAACACGTTCGGCATCTTTGGAAAGCCTTACACTTCACTGAAATGTAGTACTACACTCTATAACACAGTAGAGAGACAATGTTCCCGAGCTGCCTCAGTTCATAACAGTGTGTAGGAAGGTGTTTGATAAAGTGGGCAAAGCTTATACTTGGGCCAGAAGGCAGAATATAGGAAACTACATGAAAACATGAATAATTCAGTGAAAATGACTGTAAACAGATGAGAACTTGTTTAGAACAGCTGAAAGAGAATCTCCAAGTCAGTTCTTAGTGTAGAAAAGGTAGCTAAGAGAAGGAAAATCCTTAATTCCAGTTAAGATCACAAGAAACACTGTATGAATCCTATATTCTTTACTTAAAGGAGACTAGAGTGGTAAATGTGTGTTATACAAGGCAGAATACCATTGAAATAGAGAAAGAAACACGTTCGGCAGCTTTGGAAAGCCTTACACTTCACTGAAATGTAGTACTACACTCTATAACTGAGTTGAGAGACAATGTTCAATAGCTGCCTCAGTACTTAACAGTGTGTAGGAAGTTGTTTGATAAAGTGGGCAAAGCTTATACTTGGACCAGAAGTCAGAATATAGGAAACTACATGAAAACATGATTAATTCAGTGAAAATGACTGTAAACAGATGAGAACTTGTCTAGAACAGCTGAAAGAGAATCTCCAAGTCAGTTCTTATTGTAGAAAAGGTAGCTAAGATAAGGGAAATCCTTAATTCCAGTTAAGATCACATGAAACACTGTATGAATCCTATATTCTTTACTTAAAGGAGACTAGAGTGGTAAATGTGTGTTATACAAGGCAGAATACCATTGAAATAGAGAAAGAAACACGTTCAGCAGCTTTGGAAAGCCTTACACTTCACTGAAATGTAGTACTACACTTTATATATCACAGTTGAGAGACAATGTTCCCTAGCTCGCTCAGTTCATAACAGTGTGTAGGAAGTTGTTTGATAAAGTGGGCAAAGCTTATACTTGGGCCAGAAGGCAGAATATAGGAAACTACATGAAAACATGAATAATTCAGTGAAAATGACTGTAAACAGATGAGAACTTGTTTAGAACAGCTGAAAGAGAATCTCCAAGTCAGTTCTTAGTGTAGAAAAGGTAGCTAAGAGAAGGAAAATCCTTAATTCCAGTTAAGATCACATGAAACACTGTATGAATCCTATATTGTTTACTTAAAGGAGACTAGAGTGGTAAATGTGTGTTATACAAGGCAGAATACCATTGAAATAGAGAAAGAAACACGTTCGGCAGCTTTGGAAAGCCTTACACTTCACTGAAATGTAGTACTACACTCTATAACACAGTTGAGAGACAATGTTCCCGAGCTGCCTCAGTTCATAACAGTGTGTAGGAAGTTGTTTGATAAAGTGGGCAAAGCTTATACTTGGGCCAGAAGGCAGAATATAGGAAACTACATGAAAACATGAATAATTCAGTGAAAATGACTGTAAACAGATGAGAACTTGTTTAGAACAGCTGAAAGAGAATCTCCAAGTCAGTTCTTAGTGTAGAAAAGGTAGGTAAGATAAGGGAAATACTTAATTCCAGTTAAGATCACATGAAACACTGTATGAATCCTACATTCTTTACTTAAAGGAGACTAGAGTGGTAAATGTCTGTTATACAAGGCAGAATACCATTGAAATAGAGAAAGAAACACGTTCGGCAGCTTTGGAAAGCCTTACACTTCACTGAAATGTAGTACTACACTCTATAACACAGTTTAGAGACAATGTTCAATAGCTGCCTCAGTACTTAACAGTGTGTAGGAAGTTGTTTGATAAAGAGGGCAAAGCTTATACTTGGACCAGAAGGCAGAATATAGGAAATTACATGAAAACATGATTAATTCAGTGAAAATGACTGTAAACAGATGTGAACTTGTTTAGAACAGCTGAAAGAAATTCTCCAAGTCAGTTCTTAGTGTAGAAAAGGTAGCTAAGATCCGGGAAATCCTTAATTCGAGTTAAGATTACATGAAACACTGTATGAATCCTATATTCTTTACTTAAAGGAGACTAAAGTGGTAAATGTGTGTTATACAAGGCAGAATACCATTGAAATAGAGAAACACGTTGAGCAGCTTTGGAAAGCCTTACACTTCACTGAAATGTAGTACTACACTTTATATATCACAGTTGAGAGACAATGTTCCCTAGCTCGCTCAGTTCATAACAGTGTGTAGGAAGTTGTTTGATAAAGTGGGCAAAGCTTATACTTGGGCCAGAAGGCAGAATATAGGAAACTACATGAAAACATGAATTATTCAGTGAAAATGACTGTAAACAGATGAGAACTTGTTTAGAACAGCTGAAAGAGAATCTCCAAGTCAGTTCTTAGTGTAGAAAAGGTAGCTAAGAGAAGGAAAATCCTTAATTCTAGTTAAGATCACAAGAAACACTGTATGAATCCTATATTGTTTACTTAAAGGAGACTAGAGTGGTAAATGTGTGTTATACAAGGCAGAATACCATTGAAATAGAGAAAGAAACACGTTCGGCAGCTTTGGAAAGCCTTACACTTCACTGAAATGTAGTACTACACTCTATAACACAGTTGAGAGACAATGTTCCCGAGCTGCCTCAGTTCATAACAGTGTGTAGGAAGTTGTTTGATAAAGTGGGCAAAGCTTATACTTGGGCCAGAAGGCAGAATATAGGAAACTACATGAAAACATGAATAATTCAGTGAAAATGACTGTAAACAGATGAGAACTTGTTTAGAACAGCTGAAAGAGAATCTCCAAGTCAGTTCTTAGTGTAGAAAAGGTAGGTAAGATAAGGGAAATACTTAATTCCAGTTAAGATCACATGAAACACTGTATGAATCCTACATTCTTTACTTAAAGGAGACTAGAGTGGTAAATGTCTGTTATACAAGGCAGAATACCATTGAAATAGAGAAAGAAACACGTTCGGCAGCTTTGGAAAGCCTTACACTTCACTGAAATGTAGTACTACACTCTATAACACAGTTGAGAGACAATGTTCAATAGCTGCCTCAGTACTTAACAGTGTGTAGGAAGTTGTTTGATAAAGAGGGCAAAGCTTATACTTGGACCAGAAGGCAGAATATAGGAAACTACATGAAAACATGATTAATTCAGTGAAAATGACTGTAAACAGATGTGAACTTGTTTAGAACAGATGAAAGAAATTCTCCAAGTCAGTTCTTAGTGTAGAAAAGGTAGCTAAGATCCGGGAAATCCTTAATTCGAGTTAAGATTACATGAAACACTGTATGAATCCTATATTCTTTACTTAAAGGAGACTAGAGTGGTAAATGTGTGTTATACAAGGCAGAATACCATTGAAATAGAGAAAGAAACACGTTGAGCAGCTTTGGAAAGCCTTACACTTCACTGAAATGTAGTACTACACTTTATATATCACAGTTGAGAGACAATGTTCCCTAGCTCGCTCAGTTCATAACAGTGTGTAGGAAGTTGTTTGATAAAGTGGGCAAAGCTTATACTTGGGCCAGAAGGCAGAATATAGGAAACTACATGAAAACATGAATTATTCAGTGAAAATGACTGTAAACAGATGAGAACTTGTTTAGAACAGCTGAAAGAGAATCTCCAAGTCAGTTCTTAGTGTAGAAAAGGTAGCTAAGAGAAGGAAAATCCTTAATTCCAGTTAAGATCACAAGAAACACTGTATGAATCCTATATTGTTTACTTAAAGGAGACTAGAGTGGTAAATGTGTGTTATACAAGGCAGAATACCATTGAAATAGAGAAAGAAACACGTTCGGCAGCTTTGGAAAGCCTTACACTTCACTGAAATGTAGTACTACACTCTATAACACAGTTGAGAGACAATGTTCCCGAGCTGCCTCAGTTCATAACAGTGTGTAGGAAGTTGTTTGATAAAGTGGGCAAAGCTTATACTTGGGCCAGAAGGCAGAATATAGGAAACTACATGAAAACATGAATAATTCAGTGAAAATGACTGTAAACAGATGAGAACTTGTTTAGAACAGCTGAAAGAGAATCTCCAATTCAGTTCTTAGTGTAGAAAAGGTAGCTAAGAGAAGGAAAATCCTTAATTCCAGTTAAGATCACATGAAACACTGTATGAATCCTATATTGTTTACTTAAAGGAGACTAGAGTGGTAAATGTGTGTTATACAAGGCAGAATACCATTGAAATAGAGAAAGAAAAACGTTCGGCAGCTTTGGAAAGCCTTACACTTCACTGAAATGTAGTGCTACACTCTATAACACAGTTGAGAGACAATGTTCAATACCTGCCTCAGTACTTAACAGTGTGTAGGAAGTTGTTTGATAAAGTGGGCAAAGCTGATATTTGGACCAGAAGGCAGAATATAGGAAACTACATGAAAACATGATTAATTCAGTGAAAATGACTGTAAACAGATGTGAACTTGTTTAGAACAGCTGAAAGAGATTCTCCAAGTCAGTTCTTAGTGTAGAAAAGGTAGCTAAGATCTGGGAAATCCTTAATTCGAGTTAAGATTACATGAAACACTGTATGAATCCTATATTCTTTACTTAAAGGAGACTAGAGTGGTAAATGTGTGTTATACAAGGCAGAATACCATTGAAATAGAGAAAGAAACACGTTCGGCAGCTTTGGAAAGCCTTACACTTCACTGAAATGTAGTACTACACTCTATAACAGAGTTGAGAGTCAATGTTCAATAGCTGCCTCAGTACTTAACAGTGTGTAGGAAGTTGTTTGATAAAGTGGGCAAAGCTTATACTTGGACCAGAAGGCAGAATATAGGAAACTACATGAAAACATGATTAATTCAGTGAAAATGACTGTAAACAGATGAGAACTTGTCTAGAACAGCTGAAAGAGAATCTCCAAGTCAGTTCTTATTGTAGAAAAGGTGCTAAGATAAGGGAAATCCTTAATTCCAGTTAAGATCACATGAAACACTGTATGAATCCTATATTCTTTACTTAAAGGAGACTAGAGTGGTAAATGTGTGTTATACAAGGCAGAATACCATTGAAATAGAGAAAGAAACACGTTCAGCAGCTTTGGAAAGCCTTACACTTCACTGAAATGTAGTACTACACTTTATATATCACAGTTGAGAGACAATGTTCCCTAGCTCGCTCAGTTCATAACAGTGTAGGAAATTGTTTGATAAAGTGGGCAAAGCTTATACTTGGGCCAGAAGGCAGAATATAGGAAACTACATGAAAACATGAATAATTCAGTGAAAATGACTGTAAACAGATGAGAACTTGTTTAGAACAGCTGAAAGAGAATCTCCAAGTCAGTTCTTAGTGTAGAAAAGGTAGCTAAGAGAAGGAAAATCCTTAATTCCAGTTAAGATCACATGAAACACTGTATGAATCCTATATTGTTTACTTAAAGGAGACTAGAGTGGTAAATGTGTGTTATACAAGGCAGAATACCATTGAAATAGAGAAAGAAACACGTTCGGCAGCTTTGGAAAGCCTTACACTTCACTGAAATGTAGTACTACACTCTATCACACAGTTGAGAGACAATGTTCCCTAGCTCGCTCAGTTCATAACAGTGTGTAGGAAGTTGTTTGATAAAGTGGGCAAAGCTTATACTTGGGCCAGAAGGCAGAATATAGGAAACTACATGAAAACATGAATAATTCAGTGAAAATGACTGTAAACAGATGAGAACTTGTTTAGAACAGCTGAAAGAGAATCTCCAATTCAGTTCTTAGTGTAGAAAAGGTAGCTAAGAGAAGGAAAATCATTAATTCCAGTTAAGATCACATGAAACACTGTATGAATCCTATATTGTTTACTTAAAGGAGACTAGAGTGGTAAATGTGTGTTATACAAGGCAGAATACCATTGAAATAGAGAAAGAAAAACGTTCGGCAGCTTTGGAAAGCCTTACACTTCACTGAAATATAGTACTACACTCTATAACACAATTGAGAGACAATGTTCCCAAGCTGCCTCAGTTCATAACAGTGTGTAGGAAGGTGTTTGATAAGGAGGGCAAAGCTTATACTTGGGCCAGAAGGCAGAATATAGGAAAGTACATGAAAACATGAATAATTCAGTGAAAATGACTGTAAACAGATGAGAACTGGTTTAGAACAGCTGAAAGAGAATCTCCAAGTCAGTTCTTAGTGTAGAAAAGGTAGGTAAGATAAGGGAAATACTTAATTCCAGTTAAGATCACATGAAACACTGTATGAATCCTACATTCTTTACTTAAAGGAGACTAGAGTGGTAAATGTCTGTTATACAAGGCAGAATACCATTGAAATAGAGAAAGAAACACGTTCGGCAGCTTTGGAAAGCCTTACACTTCACTGAAATGTAGTACTACACTCTATAACACAGTTGAGAGACAATGTTCAATAGCTGCCTCAGTACTTAACAGTGTGTAGGAAGTTGTTTGATAAAGAGGGCAAAGCTTATACTTGGACCAGAAGGCAGAATATAGGAAACTACATGAAAACATGATTAATTCAGTGAAAATGACTGTAAACAGATGTGAACTTGTTTAGAACAGCTGAAAGAGATTCTCCAAGTCAGTTCTTAGTGTAGAAAAGGTAGCTAAGATCCGGGAAATCCTTAATTCGAGTTAAGATTACATGAAACACTGTATGAATCCTATATTCTTTACTTAAAGGAGACTAGAGTGGTAAATGTGTGTTATACAAGGCAGAATACCATTGAAATAGAGAAAGAAACACGTTGAGCAGCTTTGGAAAGCCTTACACTTCACTGAAATGTAGTACTACACTTTATATATCACAGTTGAGAGACAATGTTCCCTAGCTCGCTCAGTTCATAACAGTGTGTAGGAAGTTGTTTGATAAAGTGGGCATAGCTTATACTTGGGCCAGAAGGCAGAATATAGGAAACTACATGAAAACATGAATTATTCAGTGAAAATGACTGTAAACAGATGAGAACTTGTTTAGAACAGCTGAAAGAGAATCTCCAAGTCAGTTCTTAGTGTAGAAAAGGTAGCTAAGAGAAGGAAAATCCTTAATTCTAGTTAAGATCACAAGAAACACTGTATGAATCCTATATTGTTTACTTAAAGGAGACTAGAGTGGTAAATGTGTGTTATACAAGGCAGAATACCATTGAAATAGAGAAAGAAACACGTTCGGCAGCTTTGGAAAGCCTTACACTTCACTGAAATGTAGTACTACACTCTATAACACAGTTGAGAGACAATGTTCCCGAGCTGCCTCAGTTCATAACAGTGTGTAGGAAGTTGTTTGATAAAGTGGGCAAAGCTTATACTTGGGCCAGAAGGCAGAATATAGGAAACTACATGAAAACATGAATAATTCAGTGAAAATGACTGTAAACAGATGAGAACTTGTTTAGAACAGCTGAAAGAGAATCTCCAAGTCAGTTCTTAGTGTAGAAAAGGTAGGTAAGATAAGGGAAATACTTAATTCCAGTTAAGATCACATGAAACACTGTATGAATCCTACATTCTTTACTTAAAGGAGACTAGAGTGGTAAATGTCTGTTATACAAGGCAGAATACCATTGAAATAGAGAAAGAAACACGTTCGGCAGCTTTGGAAAGCCTTACACTTCACTGAAATGTAGTACTACACTCTATAACACAGTTGAGAGACAATGTTCAATAGCTGCCTCAGTACTTAACAGTGTGTAGGAAGTTGTTTGATAAAGAGGGCAAAGCTTATACTTGGACCAGAAGGCAGAATATAGGAAACTACATGAAAACATGATTAATTCAGTGAAAATGACTGTAAACAGATGTGAACTTGTTTAGAACAGCTGAAAGAAATTCTCCAAGTCAGTTCTTAGTGTAGAAAAGGTAGCTAAGATCCGGGAAATCCTTAATTCGAGTTAAGATTACATGAAACACTGTATGAATCCTATATTATTTACTTAAAGGAGACTAGAGTGGTAAATGTGTGTTATACAAGGCAGAATACCATTGAAATAGAGAAAGAAACACGTTGAGCAGCTTTGGAAAGCCTTACACTTCACTGAAATGTAGTACTACACTTTATATATCACAGTTGAGAGACAATGTTCCCTAGCTCGCTCAGTTCATAACAGTGTGTAGGAAGTTGTTTGATAAAGTGGGCAAAGCTTATACTTGGGCCAGAAGGCAGAATATAGGAAACTACATGAAAACATGAATTATTCAGTGAAAATGACTGTAAACAGATGAGAACTTGTTTAGAACAGCTGAAAGAGAATCTCCAAGTCAGTTCTTAGTGTAGAAAAGGTAGCTAAGAGAAGGAAAATCCTTAATTCCAGTTAAGATCACAAGAAACACTGTATGAATCCTATATTGTTTACTTAAAGGAGACTAGAGTGGTAAATGTGTGTTATACAAGGCAGAATACCATTGAAATAGAGAAAGAAACACGTTCGTCAGCTTTGGAAAGCCTTACACTTCACTGAAATGTAGTACTACACTCTATAACACAGTTGAGAGACAATGTTCCCGAGCTGCCTCAGTTCATAACAGTGTGTAGGAAGTTGTTTGATAAAGTGGGCAAAGCTTATACTTGGGCCAGAAGGCAGAATATAGGAAACTACATGAAAACATGAATAATTCAGTGAAAATGACTGTAAACAGATGAGAACTTGTTTAGAACAGCTGAAAGAGAATCTCCAATTCAGTTCTTAGTGTAGAAAAGGTAGCTAAGAGAAGGAAAATCCTTAATTCCAGTTAAGATCACATGAAACACTGTATGAATCCTATATTGTTTACTTAAAGGAGACTAGAGTGGTAAATGTGTGTTATACAAGGCAGAATACCATTGAAATAGAGAAAGAAAAACGTTCGGCAGCTTTGGAAAGCCTTACACTTCACTGAAATGTAGTGCTACACTCTATAACACAGTTGAGAGACAATGTTCAATACCTGCCTCAGTACTTAACAGTGTGTAGGAAGTTGTTTGATAAAGTGGGCAAAGCTGATATTTGGACCAGAAGGCAGAATATAGGAAACTACATGAAAACATGATTAATTCAGTGAAAATGACTGTAAACAGATGTGAACTTGTTTAGAACAGCTGAAAGAGATTCTCCAAGTCAGTTCTTAGTGTAGAAAAGGTAGCTAAGATCTGGGAAATCCTTAATTCGAGTTAAGATTACATGAAACACTGTATGAATCCTATATTCTTTACTTAAAGGAGACTAGAGTGGTAAATGTGTGTTATACAAGGCAGAATACCATTGAAATAGAGAAAGAAACACGTTCGGCAGCTTTGGAAAGCCTTACACTTCACTGAAATGTAGTACTACACTCTATAACAGAGTTGAGAGTCAATGTTCAATAGCTGCCTCAGTACTTAACAGTGTGTAGGAAGTTGTTTGATAAAGTGGGCAAAGCTTATACTTGGACCAGAAGGCAGAATATAGGAAACTACATGAAAACATGATTAATTCAGTGAAAATGACTGTAAACAGATGAGAACTTGTCTAGAACAGCTGAAAGAGAATCTCCAAGTCAGTTCTTATTGTAGAAAAGGTGCTAAGATAAGGGAAATCCTTAATTCCAGTTAAGATCACATGAAACACTGTATGAATCCTATATTCTTTACTTAAAGGAGACTAGAGTGGTAAATGTGTGTTATACAAGGCAGAATACCATTGAAATAGAGAAAGAAACACGTTCAGCAGCTTTGGAAAGCCTTACACTTCACTGAAATGTAGTACTACACTTTATATATCACAGTTGAGAGACAATGTTCCCTAGCTCGCTCAGTTCATAACAGTGTAGGAAATTGTTTGATAAAGTGGGCAAAGCTTATACTTGGGCCAGAAGGCAGAATATAGGAAACTACATGAAAACATGAATAATTCAGTGAAAATGACTGTAAACAGATGAGAACTTGTTTAGAACAGCTGAAAGAGAATCTCCAAGTCAGTTCTTAGTGTAGAAAAGGTAGCTAAGAGAAGGAAAATCCTTAATTCCAGTTAAGATTACATGAAACACTGTATGAATCCTATATTGTTTACTTAAAGGAGACTAGAGTGGTAAATGTGTGTTATACAAGGCAGAATACCATTGAAATAGAGAAAGAAACACGTTCGGCAGCTTTGGAAAGCCTTACACTTCACTGAAATGTAGTACTACACTCTATCACACAGTTGAGAGACAATGTTCCCTAGCTCGCTCAGTTCATAACAGTGTGTAGGAAGTTGTTTGATAAAGTGGACAAAGCTTATACTTGGGCCAGAAGGCAGAATATAGGAAACTACATGAAAACATGAATAATTCAGTGAAAATGACTGTAAACAGATGAGAACTTGTTTAGAACAGCTGAAAGAGAATCTCCAATTCAGTTCTTAGTGTAGAAAAGGTAGCTAAGAGAAGGAAAATCATTAATTCCAGTTAAGATCACATGAAACACTGTATGAATCCTATATTGTTTACTTAAAGGAGACTAGAGTGGTAAATGTGTGTTATACAAGGCAGAATACCATTGAAATAGAGAAAGAAAAACGTTCGGCAGCTTTGGAAAGCCTTACACTTCACTGAAATATAGTACTACACTCTATAACACAATTGAGAGACAATGTTCCCAAGCTGCCTCAGTTCATAACAGTGTGTAGGAAGGTGTTTGATAAGGAGGGCAAAGCTTATACTTGGGCCAGAAGGCAGAATATAGGAAAGTACATGAAAACATGAATAATTCAGTGAAAATGACTGTAAACAGATGAGAACTGGTTTAGAACAGCTGAAAGAGAATCTCCAAGTCAGTTCTTAGTGTAGAAAAGGTAGGTAAGATAAGGGAAATACTTAATTCCAGTTAAGATCACATGAAACACTGTATGAATCCTACATTCTTTACTTAAAGGAGACTAGAGTGGTAAATGTCTGTTATACAAGGCAGAATACCATTGAAATAGAGAAAGAAACACGTTCGGCAGCTTTGGAAAGCCTTACACTTCACTGAAATGTAGTACTACACTCTATAACACAGTTGAGAGACAATGTTCAATAGCTGCCTCAGTACTTAACAGTGTGTAGGAAGTTGTTTGATAAAGAGGGCAAAGCTTATACTTGGACCAGAAGGCAGAATATAGGAAACTACATGAAAACATGATTAATTCAGTGAAAATGACTGTAAACAGATGTGAACTTGTTTAGAACAGCTGAAAGAGATTCTCCAAGTCAGTTCTTAGTGTAGAAAAGGTAGCTAAGATCCGGGAAATCCTTAATTCGAGTTAAGATTACATGAAACACTGTATGAATCCTATATTCTTTACTTAAAGGAGACTAGAGTGGTAAATGTGTGTTATACAAGGCAGAATACCATTGAAATAGAGAAAGAAACACGTTGAGCAGCTTTGGAAAGCCTTACACTTCACTGAAATGTAGTACTACACTTTATATATCACAGTTGAGAGACAATGTTCCCTAGCTCGCTCAGTTCATAACAGTGTGTAGGAAGTTGTTTGATAAAGTGGGCATAGCTTATACTTGGGCCAGAAGGCAGAATATAGGAAACTACATGAAAACATGAATTATTCAGTGAAAATGACTGTAAACAGATGAGAACTTGTTTAGAACAGCTGAAAGAGAATCTCCAAGTCAGTTCTTAGTGTAGAAAAGGTAGCTAAGAGAAGGAAAATCCTTAATTCTAGTTAAGATCACAAGAAACACTGTATGAATCCTATATTGTTTACTTAAAGGAGACTAGAGTGGTAAATGTGTGTTATACAAGGCAGAATACCATTGAAATAGAGAAAGAAACACGTTCGGCAGCTTTGGAAAGCCTTACACTTCACTGAAATGTAGTACTACACTCTATAACACAGTTGAGAGACAATGTTCCCGAGCTGCCTCAGTTCATAACAGTGTGTAGGAAGTTGTTTGATAAAGTGGGCAAAGCTTATACTTGGGCCAGAAGGCAGAATATAGGAAACTACATGAAAACATGAATAATTCAGTGAAAATGACTGTAAACAGATGAGAACTTGTTTAGAACAGCTGAAAGAGAATCTCCAAGTCAGTTCTTAGTGTAGAAAAGGTAGGTAAGATAAGGGAAATACTTAATTCCAGTTAAGATCACATGAAACACTGTATGAATCCTACATTCTTTACTTAAAGGAGACTAGAGTGGTAAATGTCTGTTATACAAGGCAGAATACCATTGAAATAGAGAAAGAAACACGTTCGGCAGCTTTGGAAAGCCTTACACTTCACTGAAATGTAGTACTACACTCTATAACACAGTTGAGAGACAATGTTCAATAGCTGCCTCAGTACTTAACAGTGTGTAGGAAGTTGTTTGATAAAGAGGGCAAAGCTTATACTTGGACCAGAAGGCAGAATATAGGAAACTACATGAAAACATGATTAATTCAGTGAAAATGACTGTAAACAGATGTGAACTTGTTTAGAACAGCTGAAAGAAATTCTCCAAGTCAGTTCTTAGTGTAGAAAAGGTAGCTAAGATCCGGGAAATCCTTAATTCGAGTTAAGATTACATGAAACACTGTATGAATCCTATATTCTTTACTTAAAGGAGACTAGAGTGGTAAATGTGTGTTATACAAGGCAGAATACCATTGAAATAGAGAAAGAAACACGTTGAGCAGCTTTGGAAAGCCTTACACTTCACTGAAATGTAGTACTACACTTTATATATCACAGTTGAGAGACAATGTTCCCTAGCTCGCTCAGTTCATAACAGTGTGTAGGAAGTTGTTTGATAAAGTGGGCAAAGCTTATACTTGGGCCAGAAGGCAGAATATAGGAAACTACATGAAAACATGAATTATTCAGTGAAAATGACTGTAAACAGATGAGAACTTGTTTAGAACAGCTGAAAGAGAATCTCCAAGTCAGTTCTTAGTGTAGAAAAGGTAGCTAAGAGAAGGAAAATCCTTAATTCCAGTTAAGATCACAAGAAACACTGTATGAATCCTATATTGTTTACTTAAAGGAGACTAGAGTGGTAAATGTGTGTTATACAAGGCAGAATACCATTGAAATAGAGAAAGAAACACGTTCGGCAGCTTTGGAAAGCCTTACACTTCACTGAAATGTAGTACTACACTCTATAACACAGTTGAGAGACCATGTTCCCGAGCTGCCTCAGTTCATAACAGTGTGTAGGAAGTTGTTTGATAAAGTGGGCAAAGCTTATACTTGGGCCAGAAGGCAGAATATAGGAAACTACATGAAAACATGAATAATTCAGTGAAAATGACTGTAAACAGATGAGAACTTGTTTAGAACAGCTGAAAGAGAATCTCCAATTCAGTTCTTAGTGTAGAAAAGGTAGCTAAGAGAAGGAAAATCCTTAATTCCAGTTAAGATCACATGAAACACTGTATGAATCCTATATTGTTTACTTAAAGGAGACTAGAGTGGTAAATGTGTGTTATACAAGGCAGAATACCATTGAAATAGAGAAAGAAAAACGTTCGGCAGCTTTGGAAAGCCTTACACTTCACTGAAATATAGTACTACACTCTATAACACAGTTGAGAGACAATGTTCCCAAGCTGCCTCAGTTCATAACAGTGTGTAGGAAGGTGTTTGATAAAGAGGGCAAAGCTTATACTTGGGCCAGAAGGCAGAATATAGGAAAGTACATGAAAACATGAATAATTCAGTGAAAATGACTGTAAACAGATGAGAACTGGTTTAGAACAGCTGAAAGAGAATCTCCAAGTCAGTTCTTAGTGTAGAAAAGGTAGGTAAGATAAGGGAAATACTTAATTCCAGTTAAGATCACATGAAACACTGTATGAATCCTACATTCTTTACTTAAAGGAGACTAGAGTGGTAAATGTCTGTTATACAAGGCAGAATACCATTGAAATAGAGAAAGAAACACGTTCGGCAGCTTTGGAAAGCCTTACACTTCACTGAAATGTAGTACTACACTCTATAACACAGTTGAGAGACAATGTTCAATAGCTGCCTCAGTACTTAACAGTGTGTAGGAAGTTGTTTGATAAAGAGGGCAAAGCTTATACTTGGACCAGAAGGCAGAATATAGGAAACTACATGAAAACATGATTAATTCAGTGAAAATGACTGTAAACAGATGTGAACTTGTTTAGAACAGCTGAAAGAGATTCTCCAAGTCAGTTCTTAGTGTAGAAAAGGTAGCTAAGATCCGGGAAATCCTTAATTCGAGTTAAGATTACATGAAACACTGTATGAATCCTATATTCTTTACTTAAAGGAGACTAGAGTGGTAAATGTGTGTTATACAAGGCAGAATACCATTGAAATAGAGAAAGAAACACGTTCAGCAGCTTTGGAAAGCCTTACACTTCACTGAAATGTAGTACTACACTTTATATATCACAGTTGAGAGACAATGTTCCCTAGCTCGCTCAGTTCATAACAGTGTGTAGGAAGTTGTTTGATAAAGTGGGCAAAGCTTATACTTGGGCCAGAAGGCAGAATATAGGAAACTACATGAAAACATGAATTATTCAGTGAAAATGACTGTAAACAGATGAGAACTTGTTTAGAACAGCTGAAAGAGAATCTCCAAGTCAGTTCTTAGTGTAGAAAAGGTAGCTAAGAGAAGGAAAATCCTTAATTCCAGTTAAGATCACAAGAAACACTGTATGAATCCTATATTGTTTACTTAAAGGAGACTAGAGTGGTAAATGTGTGTTATACAAGGCAGAATACCATTGAAATAGAGAAAGAAACACGTTCGGCAGCTTTGGAAAGCCTTACACTTCACTGAAATGTAGTACTACACTCTATAACACAGTTGAGAGACCATGTTCCCGAGCTGCCTCAGTTCATAACAGTGTGTAGGAAGTTGTTTGATAAAGTGGGCAAAGCTTATACTTGGGCCAGAAGGCAGAATATAGGAAACTACATGAAAACATGAATAATTCAGTGAAAATGACTGTAAACAGATGAGAACTTGTTTAGAACAGCTGAAAGAGAATCTCCAATTCAGTTCTTAGTGTAGAAAAGGTAGCTAAGAGAAGGAAAATCCTTAATTCCAGTTAAGATCACATGAAACACTGTATGAATCCTATATTGTTTACTTAAAGGAGACTAGAGTGGTAAATGTGTGTTATACAAGGCAGAATACCATTGAAATAGAGAAAGAAAAACGTTCGGCAGCTTCGGAAAGCCTTACACTTCACTGAAATATAGTACTACACTCTATAACACAGTTGAGAGACAATGTTCCCAAGCTGCCTCAGTTCATAACAGTGTGTAGGAAGGTGTTTGATAAAGAGGGCAAAGCTTATACTTGGGCCAGAAGGCAGAATATAGGAAAGTACATGAAAACATGAATAATTCAGTGAAAATGACTGTAAACAGATGAGAACTGGTTTAGAACAGCTGAAAGAGAATCTCCAAGTCAGTTCTTAGTGTAGAAAAGGTAGGTAAGATAAGGGAAATACTTAATTCCAGTTAAGATCACATGAAACACTGTATGAATCCTACATTCTTTACTTAAAGGAGACTAGAGTGGTAAATGTCTGTTATACAAGGCAGAATACCATTGAAATAGAGAAAGAAACACGTTCGGCAGCTTTGGAAAGCCTTACACTTCACTGAAATGTAGTACTACACTCTATAACACAGTTGAGAGACAATGTTCAATAGCTGCCTCAGTACTTAACAGTGTGTAGGAAGTTGTTTGATAAAGAGGGCAAAGCTTATACTTGGACCAGAAGGCAGAATATAGGAAACTACATGAAAACATGATTAATTCAGTGAAAATGACTGTAAACAGATGTGAACTTGTTTAGAACAGCTGAAAGAGATTCTCCAAGTCAGTTCTTAGTGTAGAAAAGGTAGCTAAGATCCGGGAAATCCTTAATTCGAGTTAAGATTACATGAAACACTGTATGAATCCTATATTCTTTACTTAAAGGAGACTAGAGTGGTAAATGTGTGTTATACAAGGCAGAATACCATTGAAATAGAGAAAGAAACACGTTGAGCAGCTTTGGAAAGCCTTACACTTCACTGAAATGTAGTACTACACTTTATATATCACAGTTGAGAGACAATGTTCCCTAGCTCGCTCAGTTCATAACAGTGTGTAGGAAGTTGTTTGATAAAGTGGGCAAAGCTTATACTTGGGCCAGAAGGCAGAATATAGGAAACTACATGAAAACATGAATTATTCAGTGAAAATGACTGTAAACAGATGAGAACTTGTTTAGAACAGCTGAAAGAGAATCTCCAAGTCAGTTCTTAGTGTAGAAAAGGTAGCTAAGTGAAGGAAAATCCTTAATTCCAGTTAAGATCACAAGAAACACTGTATGAATCCTATATTGTTTACTTAAAGGAGACTAGAGTGGTAAATGTGTGTTATACAAGGCAGAATACCATTGAAATAGAGAAAGAAACACGTTCGGCAGCTTTGGAAAGCCTTACACTTCACTGAAATGTAGTACTACACTCTATAACACAGTTGAGAGACAATGTTCCCGAGCTGCCTCAGTTCATAACAGTGTGTAGGAAGTTGTTTGATAAAGTGGGCAAAGCTTATACTTGGGCCAGAAGGCAGAATATAGGAAACTACATGAAAACATGAATAATTCAGTGAAAATGACTGTAAACAGATGAGAACTTGTTTAGAACAGCTGAAAGAGAATCTCCAAGTCAGTTCTTAGTGTAGAAAAGGTAGCTAAGAGAAGGAAAATCCTTAATTCCAGTTAAGATCACAAGAAACACTGTATGAATCCTATATTGTTTACTTAAAGGAGACTAGAGTGGTAAATGTGTGTTATACAAGGCAGAATACCATTGAAATAGAGAAAGAAACACGTTCGGCAGCTTTGGAAAGCCTTACACTTCACTGAAATGTAGTACTACACTCTATAACACAGTTGAGAGACCATGTTCCCGAGCTGCCTCAGTTCATAACAGTGTGTAGGAAGTTGTTTGATAAAGTGGGCAAAGCTTATACTTGGGCCAGAAGGCAGAATATAGGAAACTACATGAAAACATGAATAATTCAGTGAAAATGACTGTAAACAGATGAGAACTTGTTTAGAACAGCTGAAAGAGAATCTCCAAGTCAGTTCTTAGTGTAGAAAAGGTAGCTAAGAGAAGGAAAATCCTTAATTCCAGTTAAGATCACATGAAACACTGTATGAATCCTATATTGTTTACTTAAAGGAGACTAGAGTGGTAAATGTGTGTTATACAAGGCAGAATACCATTGAAATAGAGAAAGAAAAACGTTCGGCAGCTTTGGAAAGCCTTACACTTCACTGAAATATAGTACTACACTCTATAACACAGTTGAGAGACAATGTTCCCAAGCTGCCTCAGTTCATAACAGTGTGTAGGAAGGTGTTTGATAAAGAGGGCAAAGCTTATACTTGGGCCAGAAGGCAGAATATAGGAAAGTACATGAAAACATGAATAATTCAGTGAAAATGACTGTAAACAGATGAGAACTGGTTTAGAACAGCTGAAAGAGAATCTCCAAGTCAGTTCTTAGTGTAGAAAAGGTAGGTAAGATAAGGGAAATACTTAATTCCAGTTAAGATCACATGAAACACTGTATGAATCCTACATTCTTTACTTAAAGGAGACTAGAGTGGTAAATGTCTGTTATACAAGGCAGAATACCATTGAAATAGAGAAAGAAACACGTTCGGCAGCTTTGGAAAGCCTTACACTTCACTGAAATGTAGTACTACACTCTATAACACAGTTGAGAGACAATGTTCAATAGCTGCCTCAGTACTTAACAGTGTGTAGGAAGTTGTTTGATAAAGAGGGCAAAGCTTATACTTGGACCAGAAGGCAGAATATAGGAAACTACATGAAAACATGATTAATTCAGTGAAAATGACTGTAAACAGATGTGAACTTGTTTAGAACAGCTGAAAGAGATTCTCCAAGTCAGTTCTTAGTGTAGAAAAGGTAGCTAAGATCCGGGAAATCCTTAATTCGAGTTAAGATTACATGAAACACTGTATGAATCCTATATTCTTTACTTAAAGGAGACTAGAGTGGTAAATGTGTGTTATACAAGGCAGAATACCATTGAAATAGAGAAAGAAACACGTTGAGCAGCTTTGGAAAGCCTTACACTTCACTGAAATGTAGTACTACACTTTATATATCACAGTTGAGAGACAATGTTCCCTAGCTCGCTCAGTTCATAACAGTGTGTAGGAAGTTGTTTGATAAAGTGGGCAAAGCTTATACTTGGGCCAGAAGGCAGAATATAGGAAACTACATGAAAACATGAATTATTCAGTGAAAATGACTGTAAACAGATGAGAACTTGTTTAGAACAGCTGAAAGAGAATCTCCAAGTCAGTTCTTAGTGTAGAAAAGGTAGCTAAGAGAAGGAAAATCCTTAATTCTAGTTAAGATCACAAGAAACACTGTATGAATCCTATATTGTTTACTTAAAGGAGACTAGAGTGGTAAATGTGTGTTATACAAGGCAGAATACCATTGAAATAGAGAAAGAAACACGTTCGGCAGCTTTGGAAAGCCTTACACTTCACTGAAATGTAGTACTACACTCTATAACACAGTTGAGAGACAATGTTCCCGAGCTGCCTCAGTTCATAACAGTGTGTAGGAAGTTGTTTGATAAAGTGGGCAAAGCTTATACTTGGACCAGAAGGCAGAATATAGGAAACTACATGAAAACATGATTAATTCAGTGAAAATGACTGTAAACAGATGTGAACTTGTTTAGAACAGCTGAAAGAGATTCTCCAAGTCAGTTCTTAGTGTAGAAAAGGTAGCTAAGATCCGGGAAATCCTTAATTCGAGTTAAGATTACATGAAACACTGTATGAATCCTATATTCTTTACTTAAAGGAGACTAGAGTGGTAAATGTGTGTTATACAAGGCAGAATACCATTGAAATAGAGAAAGAAACACGTTGAGCAGCTTTGGAAAGCCTTACACTTCACTGAAATGTAGTACTACACTTTATATATCACAGTTGAGAGACAATGTTCCCTAGCTCGCTCAGTTCATAACAGTGTGTAGGAAGTTGTTTGATAAAGTGGGCAAAGCTTATACTTGGGCCAGAAGGCAGAATATAGGAAACTACATGAAAACATGAATTATTCAGTGAAAATGACTGTAAACAGATGAGAACTTGTTTAGAACAGCTGAAAGAGAATCTCCAAGTCAGTTCTTAGTGTAGAAAAGGTAGCTAAGTGAAGGAAAATCCTTAATTCCAGTTAAGATCACAAGAAACACTGTATGAATCCTATATTGTTTACTTAAAGGAGACTAGAGTGGTAAATGTGTGTTATACAAGGCAGAATACCATTGAAATAGAGAAAGAAACACGTTCGGCAGCTTTGGAAAGCCTTACACTTCACTGAAATGTAGTACTACACTCTATAACACAGTTGTGAGACAATGTTCCCGAGCTGCCTCAGTTCATAACAGTGTGTAGGAAGTTGTTTGATAAAGTGGGCAAAGCTTATACTTGGGCCAGAAGGCAGAATATAGGAAACTACATGAAAACATGAATAATTCAGTGAAAATGACTGTAAACAGATGAGAACTTGTTTAGAACAGCTGAAAGAGAATCTCCAAGTCAGTTCTTAGTGTAGAAAAGGTAGCTAAGAGAAGGAAAATCCTTAATTCCAGTTAAGATCACAAGAAACACTGTATGAATCCTATATTCTTTACTTAAAGGAGACTAGAGTGGTAAATGTGTGTTATACAAGGCAGAATACCATTGAAATAGAGAAAGAAACACGTTCGGCAGCTTTGGAAAGCCTTACACTTCACTGAAATGTAGTACTACACTCTATAACTGAGTTGAGAGACAATGTTCAATAGCTGCCTCAGTACTTAACAGTGTGTAGGAAGTTGTTTGATAAAGTGGGCAAAGCTTATACTTGGACCAGAAGTCAGAATATAGGAAACTACATGAAAACATGATTAATTCAGTGAAAATGACTGTAAACAGATGAGAACTTGTCTAGAACAGCTGAAAGAGAATCTCCAAGTCAGTTCTTATTGTAGAAAAGGTAGCTAAGATAAGGGAAATCCTTAATTCCAGTTAAGATCACATGAAACACTGTATGAATCCTATATTCTTTACTTAAAGGAGACTAGAGTGGTAAATGTGTGTTATACAAGGCAGAATACCATTGAAATAGAGAAAGAAACACGTTCAGCAGCTTTGGAAAGCCTTACACTTCACTGAAATGTAGTACTACACTTTATATATCACAGTTGAGAGACAATGTTCCCTAGCTCGCTCAGTTCATAACAGTGTGTAGGAAGTTGTTTGATAAAGTGGGCAAAGCTTATACTTGGGCCAGAAGGCAGAATATAGGAAACTACATGAAAACATGAATAATTCAGTGAAAATGACTGTAAACAGATGAGAACTTGTTTAGAACAGCTGAAAGAGAATCTCCAAGTCAGTTCTTAGTGTAGAAAAGGTAGCTAAGAGAAGGAAAATCCTTAATTCCAGTTAAGATCACATGAAACACTGTATGAATCCTATATGGTTTACTTAAAGGAGACTAGAGTGGTAAATGTGTGTTATACAAGGCAGAATACCATTGAAATAGAGAAAGAAACACGTTCGGCAGCTTTGGAAAGCCTTACACTTCACTGAAATGTAGTACTACACTCTATAACACAGTTGAGAGACAATGTTCCCGAGCTGCCTCAGTTCATAACAGTGTGTAGGAAGTTGTTTGATAAAGTGGGCAAAGCTTATACTTGGGCCAGAAGGCAGAATATAGGAAACTACATGAAAACATGAATAATTCAGTGAAAATGACTGTAAACAGATGAGAACTTGTTTAGAACAGCTGAAAGAGAATCTCCAAGTCAGTTCTTAGTGTAGAAAAGGTAGCTAAGATAAAGGAAATACTTAATTCCAGTGAAGATCACATGAAACACTGTATGAATCCTATATTGTTTACTTAAAGGAGACTCGAGTGGTAAATGTGTGTTATACAAGGCAGAATACCATTGAAATAGAGAAAGAAACACGTTGAGCAGCTTTGGAAAGCCTTACACTTCACTGAAATGTAGTACTACACTTTATATATCACAGTTGAGAGACAATGTTCCCTAGCTCGCTCAGTTCATAACAGTGTGTAGGAAGTTGTTTGATAAAGTGGGCAAAGCTTATACTTGGGCCAGAAGGCAGAATATAGGAAACTACATGAAAACATGAATTATTCAGTGAAAATGACTGTAAACAGATGAGAACTTGTTTAGAACAGCTGAAAGAGAATCTCCAAGTCAGTTCTTAGTGTAGAAAAGGTAGCTAAGAGAAGGAAAATCCTTAATTCCAGTTAAGATCACAAGAAACACTGTATGAATCCTATATTGTTTACTTAAAGGAGACTAGAGTGGTAAATGTGTGTTATACAAGGCAGAATACCATTGAAATAGAGAAAGAAACACGTTCGGCAGCTTTGGAAAGCCTTACACTTCACTGAAATGTAGTACTACACTCTATAACACAGTTGAGAGACAATGTTCCCGAGCTGCCTCAGTTCATAACAGTGTGTAGGAAGTTGTTTGATAAAGTGGGCAAAGCTTATACTTGGGCCAGAAGGCAGAATATAGGAAACTACATGAAAACATGAATAATTCAGTGAAAATGACTGTAAACAGATGAGAACTTGTTTAGAACAGCTGAAAGAGAATCTCCAAGTCAGTTCTTAGTGTAGAAAAGGTAGCTAAGTGAAGGAAAATCCTTAATTCCAGTTAAGATCACAAGAAACACTGTATGAATCCTATATTGTTTACTTAAAGGAGACTAGAGTGGTAAATGTGTGTTATACAAGGCAGAATACCATTGAAATAGAGAAAGAAACACGTTCGGCAGCTTTGGAAAGCCTTACACTTCACTGAAATGTAGTACTACATTCTATAACACAGTTGAGAGACAATGTTCCCGAGCTGCCTCAGTTCATAACAGTGTGTAGGAAGTTGTTTGATAAAGTGGGCAAAGCTTATACTTGGGCCAGAAGGCAGAATATAGGAAACTACATGAAAACATGAATAATTCAGTGAAAATGACTGTAAACAGATGAGAACTTGTTTAGAACAGCTGAAAGAGAATCTCCAAGTCAGTTCTTAGTGTAGAAAAGGTAGCTAAGAGAAGGAAAATCCTTAATTCCAGTTAAGATCACAAGAAACACTGTATGAATCCTATATTGTTTACTTAAAGGAGACTAGAGTGGTAAATGTGTGTTATACAAGGCAGAATACCATTGAAATAGAGAAAGAAACACGTTCGGCAGCTTTGGAAAGCCTTACACTTCACTGAAATGTAGTACTACACTCTATAACACAGTTGAGAGACCATGTTCCCGAGCTGCCTCAGTTCATAACAGTGTGTAGGAAGTTGTTTGATAAAGTGGGCAAAGCTTATACTTGGGCCAGAAGGCAGAATATAGGAAACTACATGAAAACATGAATAATTCAGTGAAAATGACTGTAAACAGATGAGAACTTGTTTAGAACAGCTGAAAGAGAATCTCCAATTCAGTTCTTAGTGTAGAAAAGGTAGCTAAGAGAAGGAAAATCCTTAATTCCAGTTAAGATCACATGAAACACTGTATGAATCCTATATTGTTTACTTAAAGGAGACTAGAGTGGTAAATGTGTGTTATACAAGGCAGAATACCATTGAAATAGAGAAAGAAAAACGTTCGGCAGCTTTGGAAAGCCTTACACTTCACTGAAATATAGTACTACACTCTATAACACAGTTGAGAGACAATGTTCCCAAGCTGCCTCAGTTCATAACAGTGTGTAGGAAGGTGTTTGATAAAGAGGGCAAAGCTTATACTTGGGCCAGAAGGCAGAATATAGGAAAGTACATGAAAACATGAATAATTCAGTGAAAATGACTGTAAACAGATGAGAACTGGTTTAGAACAGCTGAAAGAGAATCTCCAAGTCAGTTCTTAGTGTAGAAAAGGTAGGTAAGATAAGGGAAATACTTAATTCCAGTTAAGATCACATGAAACACTGTATGAATCCTACATTCTTTACTTAAAGGAGACTAGAGTGGTAAATGTCTGTTATACAAGGCAGAATACCATTGAAATAGAGAAAGAAACACGTTCGGCAGCTTTGGAAAGCCTTACACTTCACTGAAATGTAGTACTACACTCTATAACACAGTTGAGAGACAATGTTCAATAGCTGCCTCAGTACTTAACAGTGTGTAGGAAGTTGTTTGATAAAGAGGGCAAAGCTTATACTTGGACCAGAAGGCAGAATATAGGAAACTACATGAAAACATGATTAATTCAGTGAAAATGACTGTAAACAGATGTGAACTTGTTTAGAACAGCTGAAAGAGATTCTCCAAGTCAGTTCTTAGTGTAGAAAAGGTAGCTAAGATCCGGGAAATCCTTAATTCGAGTTAAGATTACATGAAACACTGTATGAATCCTATATTCTTTACTTAAAGGAGACTAGAGTGGTAAATGTGTGTTATACAAGGCAGAATACCATTGAAATAGAGAAAGAAACACGTTGAGCAGCTTTGGAAAGCCTTACACTTCACTGAAATGTAGTACTACACTTTATATATCACAGTTGAGAGACAATGTTCCCTAGCTCGCTCAGTTCATAACAGTGTGTAGGAAGTTGTTTGATAAAGTGGGCAAAGCTTATACTTGGGCCAGAAGGCAGAATATAGGAAACTACATGAAAACATGAATTATTCAGTGAAAATGACTGTAAACAGATGAGAACTTGTTTAGAACAGCTGAAAGAGAATCTCCAAGTCAGTTCTTAGTGTAGAAAAGGTAGCTAAGAGAAGGAAAATCCTTAATTCTAGTTAAGATCACAAGAAACACTGTATGAATCCTATATTGTTTACTT
This sequence comes from Pipistrellus hanaki, assembly GCF_964339955.1. Classification (NCBI taxonomy): domain Eukaryota; kingdom Metazoa; phylum Chordata; class Mammalia; order Chiroptera; family Vespertilionidae; genus Pipistrellus; species Pipistrellus hanaki. The sequence continues at coordinate 3,071,380 of NC_140511.1, forward strand.
AAAGGAGACTAGAGTGGTAAATGTGTGTTATACAAGGCAGAATACCATTGAAATAGAGAAAGAAACACGTTCGGCAGCTTTGGAAAGCCTTACACTTCACTGAAATGTAGTACTACACTCTATAACACAGTTGAGAGACAATGTTCCCGAGCTGCCTCAGTTCATAACAGTGTGTAGGAAGTTGTTTGATAAAGTGGGCAAAGCTTATACTTGGACCAGAAGGCAGAATATAGGAAACTACATGAAAACATGATTAATTCAGTGAAAATGACTGTAAACAGATGTGAACTTGTTTAGAACAGCTGAAAGAGATTCTCCAAGTCAGTTCTTAGTGTAGAAAAGGTAGCTAAGATCCGGGAAATCCTTAATTCGAGTTAAGATTACATGAAACACTGTATGAATCCTATATTCTTTACTTAAAGGAGACTAGAGTGGTAAATGTGTGTTATACAAGGCAGAATACCATTGAAATAGAGAAAGAAACACGTTGAGCAGCTTTGGAAAGCCTTACACTTCACTGAAATGTAGTACTACACTTTATATATCACAGTTGAGAGACAATGTTCCCTAGCTCGCTCAGTTCATAACAGTGTGTAGGAAGTTGTTTGATAAAGTGGGCAAAGCTTATACTTGGGCCAGAAGGCAGAATATAGGAAACTACATGAAAACATGAATTATTCAGTGAAAATGACTGTAAACAGATGAGAACTTGTTTAGAACAGCTGAAAGAGAATCTCCAAGTCAGTTCTTAGTGTAGAAAAGGTAGCTAAGTGAAGGAAAATCCTTAATTCCAGTTAAGATCACAAGAAACACTGTATGAATCCTATATTGTTTACTTAAAGGAGACTAGAGTGGTAAATGTGTGTTATACAAGGCAGAATACCATTGAAATAGAGAAAGAAACACGTTCGGCAGCTTTGGAAAGCCTTACACTTCACTGAAATGTAGTACTACACTCTATAACACAGTTGAGAGACAATGTTCCCGAGCTGCCTCAGTTCATAACAGTGTGTAGGAAGTTGTTTGATAAAGTGGGCAAAGCTTATACTTGGGCCAGAAGGCAGAATATAGGAAACTACATGAAAACATGAATAATTCAGTGAAAATGACTGTAAACAGATGAGAACTTGTTTAGAACAGCTGAAAGAGAATCTCCAAGTCAGTTCTTAGTGTAGAAAAGGTAGCTAAGAGAAGGAAAATCCTTAATTCCAGTTAAGATCACAAGAAACACTGTATGAATCCTATATTCTTTACTTAAAGGAGACTAGAGTGGTAAATGTGTGTTATACAAGGCAGAATACCATTGAAATAGAGAAAGAAACACGTTCGGCAGCTTTGGAAAGCCTTACACTTCACTGAAATGTAGTACTACACTCTATAACTGAGTTGAGAGACAATGTTCAATAGCTGCCTCAGTACTTAACAGTGTGTAGGAAGTTGTTTGATAAAGTGGGCAAAGCTTATACTTGGACCAGAAGTCAGAATATAGGAAACTACATGAAAACATGATTAATTCAGTGAAAATGACTGTAAACAGATGAGAACTTGTCTAGAACAGCTGAAAGAGAATCTCCAAGTCAGTTCTTATTGTAGAAAAGGTAGCTAAGATAAGGGAAATCCTTAATTCCAGTTAAGATCACATGAAACACTGTATGAATCCTATATTCTTTACTTAAAGGAGACTAGAGTGGTAAATGTGTGTTATACAAGGCAGAATACCATTGAAATAGAGAAAGAAACACGTTCAGCAGCTTTGGAAAGCCTTACACTTCACTGAAATGTAGTACTACACTTTATATATCACAGTTGAGAGACAATGTTCCCTAGCTCGCTCAGTTCATAACAGTGTGTAGGAAGTTGTTTGATAAAGTGGGCAAAGCTTATACTTGGGCCAGAAGGCAGAATATAGGAAACTACATGAAAACATGAATAATTCAGTGAAAATGACTGTAAACAGATGAGAACTTGTTTAGAACAGCTGAAAGAGAATCTCCAAGTCAGTTCTTAGTGTAGAAAAGGTAGCTAAGAGAAGGAAAATCCTTAATTCCAGTTAAGATCACATGAAACACTGTATGAATCCTATATGGTTTACTTAAAGGAGACTAGAGTGGTAAATGTGTGTTATACAAGGCAGAATACCATTGAAATAGAGAAAGAAACACGTTCGGCAGCTTTGGAAAGCCTTACACTTCACTGAAATGTAGTACTACACTCTATAACACAGTTGAGAGACAATGTTCCCGAGCTGCCTCAGTTCATAACAGTGTGTAGGAAGTTGTTTGATAAAGTGGGCAAAGCTTATACTTGGGCCAGAAGGCAGAATATAGGAAACTACATGAAAACATGAATAATTCAGTGAAAATGACTGTAAACAGATGAGAACTTGTTTAGAACAGCTGAAAGAGAATCTCCAAGTCAGTTCTTAGTGTAGAAAAGGTAGCTAAGATAAAGGAAATACTTAATTCCAGTGAAGATCACATGAAACACTGTATGAATCCTATATTGTTTACTTAAAGGAGACTCGAGTGGTAAATGTGTGTTATACAAGGCAGAATACCATTGAAATAGAGAAAGAAACACGTTGAGCAGCTTTGGAAAGCCTTACACTTCACTGAAATGTAGTACTACACTTTATATATCACAGTTGAGAGACAATGTTCCCTAGCTCGCTCAGTTCATAACAGTGTGTAGGAAGTTGTTTGATAAAGTGGGCAAAGCTTATACTTGGGCCAGAAGGCAGAATATAGGAAACTACATGAAAACATGAATTATTCAGTGAAAATGACTGTAAACAGATGAGAACTTGTTTAGAACAGCTGAAAGAGAATCTCCAAGTCAGTTCTTAGTGTAGAAAAGGTAGCTAAGAGAAGGAAAATCCTTAATTCCAGTTAAGATCACAAGAAACACTGTATGAATCCTATATTGTTTACTTAAAGGAGACTAGAGTGGTAAATGTGTGTTATACAAGGCAGAATACCATTGAAATAGAGAAAGAAACACGTTCGGCAGCTTTGGAAAGCCTTACACTTCACTGAAATGTAGTACTACACTCTATAACACAGTTGAGAGACAATGTTCCCGAGCTGCCTCAGTTCATAACAGTGTGTAGGAAGTTGTTTGATAAAGTGGGCTAAGCTTATACTTGGGCCAGAAGGCAGAATATAGGAAACTACATGAAAACATGAATAATTCAGTGAAAATGACTGTAAACAGATGAGAACTTGTTTAGAACAGCTGAAAGAGAATCTCCAAGTCAGTTCTTAGTGTAGAAAAGGTAGCTAAGAGAAGGAAAATCCTTAATTCCAGTTAAGATCACAAGAAACACTGTATGAATCCTATATTGTTTACTTAAAGGAGACTAGAGTGGTAAATGTGTGTTATACAAGGCAGAATACCATTGAAATAGAGAAAGAAACACGTTCGGCAGCTTTGGAAAGCCTTACACTTCACTGAAATGTAGTACTACACTCTATAACACAGTTGAGAGACCATGTTCCCGAGCTGCCTCAGTTCATAACAGTGTGTAGGAAGTTGTTTGATAAAGTGGGCAAAGCTTATACTTGGGCCAGAAGGCAGAATATAGGAAACTACATGAAAACATGAATAATTCAGTGAAAATGACTGTAAACAGATGAGAACTTGTTTAGAACAGCTGAAAGAGAATCTCCAATTCAGTTCTTAGTGTAGAAAAGGTAGCTAAGAGAAGGAAAATCCTTAATTCCAGTTAAGATCACATGAAACACTGTATGAATCCTATATTGTTTACTTAAAGGAGACTAGAGTGGTAAATGTGTGTTATACAAGGCAGAATACCATTGAAATAGAGAAAGAAAAACGTTCGGCAGCTTTGGAAAGCCTTACACTTCACTGAAATATAGTACTACACTCTATAACACAGTTGAGAGACAATGTTCCCAAGCTGCCTCAGTTCATAACAGTGTGTAGGAAGGTGTTTGATAAAGAGGGCAAAGCTTATACTTGGGCCAGAAGGCAGAATATAGGAAAGTACATGAAAACATGAATAATTCAGTGAAAATGACTGTAAACAGATGAGAACTGGTTTAGAACAGCTGAAAGAGAATCTCCAAGTCAGTTCTTAGTGTAGAAAAGGTAGGTAAGATAAGGGAAATACTTAATTCCAGTTAAGATCACATGAAACACTGTATGAATCCTACATTCTTTACTTAAAGGAGACTAGAGTGGTAAATGTCTGTTATACAAGGCAGAATACCATTGAAATAGAGAAAGAAACACGTTCGGCAGCTTTGGAAAGCCTTACACTTCACTGAAATGTAGTACTACACTCTATAACACAGTTGAGAGACAATGTTCAATAGCTGCCTCAGTACTTAACAGTGTGTAGGAAGTTGTTTGATAAAGAGGGCAAAGCTTATACTTGGACCAGAAGGCAGAATATAGGAAACTACATGAAAACATGATTAATTCAGTGAAAATGACTGTAAACAGATGTGAACTTGTTTAGAACAGCTGAAAGAGATTCTCCAAGTCAGTTCTTAGTGTAGAAAAGGTAGCTAAGATCCGGGAAATCCTTAATTCGAGTTAAGATTACATGAAACACTGTATGAATCCTATATTCTTTACTTAAAGGAGACTAGAGTGGTAAATGTGTGTTATACAAGGCAGAATACCATTGAAATAGAGAAAGAAACACGTTGAGCAGCTTTGGAAAGCCTTACACTTCACTGAAATGTAGTACTACACTTTATATATCACAGTTGAGAGACAATGTTCCCTAGCTCGCTCAGTTCATAACAGTGTGTAGGAAGTTGTTTGATAAAGTGGGCAAAGCTTATACTTGGGCCAGAAGGCAGAATATAGGAAACTACATGAAAACATGAATTATTCAGTGAAAATGACTGTAAACAGATGAGAACTTGTTTAGAACAGCTGAAAGAGAATCTCCAAGTCAGTTCTTAGTGTAGAAAAGGTAGCTAAGAGAAGGAAAATCCTTAATTCTAGTTAAGATCACAAGAAACACTGTATGAATCCTATATTGTTTACTTAAAGGAGACTAGAGTGGTAAATGTGTGTTATACAAGGCAGAATACCATTGAAATAGAGAAAGAAACACGTTCGGCAGCTTTGGAAAGCCTTACACTTCACTGAAATGTAGTACTACACTCTATAACACAGTTGAGAGACAATGTTCCCGAGCTGCCTCAGTTCATAACAGTGTGTAGGAAGTTGTTTGATAAAGTGGGCAAAGCTTATACTTGGACCAGAAGGCAGAATATAGGAAACTACATGAAAACATGATTAATTCAGTGAAAATGACTGTAAACAGATGTGAACTTGTTTAGAACAGCTGAAAGAGATTCTCCAAGTCAGTTCTTAGTGTAGAAAAGGTAGCTAAGATCCGGGAAATCCTTAATTCGAGTTAAGATTACATGAAACACTGTATGAATCCTATATTCTTTACTTAAAGGAGACTAGAGTGGTAAATGTGTGTTATACAAGGCAGAATACCATTGAAATAGAGAAAGAAACACGTTGAGCAGCTTTGGAAAGCCTTACACTTCACTGAAATGTAGTACTACACTTTATATATCACAGTTGAGAGACAATGTTCCCTAGCTCGCTCAGTTCATAACAGTGTGTAGGAAGTTGTTTGATAAAGTGGGCAAAGCTTATACTTGGGCCAGAAGGCAGAATATAGGAAACTACATGAAAACATGAATTATTCAGTGAAAATGACTGTAAACAGATGAGAACTTGTTTAGAACAGCTGAAAGAGAATCTCCAAGTCAGTTCTTAGTGTAGAAAAGGTAGCTAAGTGAAGGAAAATCCTTAATTCCAGTTAAGATCACAAGAAACACCGTATGAATCCTATATTGTTTACTTAAAGGAGACTAGAGTGGTAAATGTGTGTTATACAAGGCAGAATACCATTGAAATAGAGAAAGAAACACGTTCGGCAGCTTTGGAAAGCCTTACACTTCACTGAAATGTAGTACTACACTCTATAACACAGTTGAGAGACAATGTTCCCGAGCTGCCTCAGTTCATAACAGTGTGTAGGAAGTTGTTTGATAAAGTGGGCAAAGCTTATACTTGGGCCAGAAGGCAGAATATAGGAAACTACATGAAAACATGAATAATTCAGTGAAAATGACTGTAAACAGATGAGAACTTGTTTAGAACAGCTGAAAGAGAATCTCCAAGTCAGTTCTTAGTGTAGAAAAGGTAGCTAAGAGAAGGAAAATCCTTAATTCCAGTTAAGATCACAAGAAACACTGTATGAATCCTATATTCTTTACTTAAAGGAGACTAGAGTGGTAAATGTGTGTTATACAAGGCAGAATACCATTGAAATAGAGAAAGAAACACGTTCGGCAGCTTTGGAAAGCCTTACACTTCACTGAAATGTAGTACTACAGTCTATAACTGAGTTGAGAGACAATGTTCAATAGCTGCCTCAGTACTTAACAGTGTGTAGGAAGTTGTTTGATAAAGTGGGCAAAGCTTATACTTGGACCAGAAGTCAGAATATAGGAAACTACATGAAAACATGATTAATTCAGTGAAAATGACTGTAAACAGATGAGAACTTGTCTAGAACAGCTGAAAGAGAATCTCCAAGTCAGTTCTTATTGTAGAAAAGGTAGCTAAGATAAGGGAAATCCTTAATTCCAGTTAAGATCACATGAAACACTGTATGAATCCTATATTCTTTACTTAAAGGAGACTAGAGTGGTAAATGTGTGTTATACAAGGCAGAATACCATTGAAATAGAGAAAGAAACACGTTCAGCAGCTTTGGAAAGCCTTACACTTCACTGAAATGTAGTACTACACTTTATATATCACAGTTGAGAGACAATGTTCCCTAGCTCGCTCAGTTCATAACAGTGTGTAGGAAGTTGTTTGATAAAGTGGGCAAAGCTTATACTTGGGCCAGAAGGCAGAATATAGGAAACTACATGAAAACATGAATAATTCAGTGAAAATGACTGTAAACAGATGAGAACTTGTTTAGAACAGCTGAAAGAGAATCTCCAAGTCAGTTCTTAGTGTAGAAAAGGTAGCTAAGAGAAGGAAAATCCTTAATTCCAGTTAAGATCACATGAAACACTGTATGAATCCTATATTGTTTACTTAAAGGAGACTAGAGTGGTAAATGTGTGTTATACAAGGCAGAATACCATTGAAATAGAGAAAGAAACACGTTCGGCAGCTTTGGAAAGCCTTACACTTCACTGAAATGTAGTACTACACTCTATAACACAGTTGAGAGACAATGTTCCCGAGCTGCCTCAGTTCATAACAGTGTGTAGGAAGTTGTTTGATAAAGTGGGCAAAGCTTATACTTGGGCCAGAAGGCAGAATATAGGAAACTACATGAAAACATGAATAATTCAGTGAAAATGACTGTAAACAGATGAGAACTTGTTTAGAACAGCTGAAAGAGAATCTCCAAGTCAGTTCTTAGTGTAGAAAAGGTAGCTAAGATAAAGGAAATACTTAATTCCAGTGAAGATCACATGAAACACTGTATGAATCCTATATTGTTTACTTAAAGGAGACTCGAGTGGTAAATGTGTGTTATACAAGGCAGAATACCATTGAAATAGAGAAAGAAACACGTTGAGCAGCTTTGGAAAGCCTTACACTTCACTGAAATGTAGTACTACACTTTATATATCACAGTTGAGAGACAATGTTCCCTAGCTCGCTCAGTTCATAACAGTGTGTAGGAAGTTGTTTGATAAAGTGGGCAAAGCTTATACTTGGGCCAGAAGGCAGAATATAGGAAACTACATGAAAACATGAATTATTCAGTGAAAATGACTGTAAACAGATGAGAACTTGTTTAGAACAGCTGAAAGAGAATCTCCAAGTCAGTTCTTAGTGTAGAAAAGGTAGCTAAGAGAAGGAAAATCCTTAATTCCAGTTAAGATCACAAGAAACACTGTATGAATCCTATATTGTTTACTTAAAGGAGACTAGAGTGGTAAATGTGTGTTATACAAGGCAGAATACCATTGAAATAGAGAAAGAAACACGTTCGGCAGCTTTGGAAAGCCTTACACTTCACTGAAATGTAGTACTACACTCTATAACACAGTTGAGAGACAATGTTCCCGAGCTGCCTCAGTTCATAACAGTGTGTAGGAAGTTGTTTGATAAAGTGGGCAAAGCTTATACTTGGGCCAGAAGGCAGAATATAGGAAACTACATGAAAACATGAATAATTCAGTGAAAATGACTGTAAACAGATGAGAACTTGTTTAGAACAGCTGAAAGAGAATCTCCAAGTCAGTTCTTAGTGTAGAAAAGGTAGGTAAGATAAGGGAAATACTTAATTCCAGTTAAGATCACATGAAACACTGTATGAATCCTACATTCTTTACTTAAAGGAGACTAGAGTGATAAATGTCTGTTATACAAGGCAGAATACCATTGAAATAGAGAAAGAAACACGTTCGGCAGCTTTGGAAAGCCTTACACTTCACTGAAATGTAGTACTACACTCTATAACACAGTTGAGAGACAATGTTCAATAGCTGCCTCAGTACTTAACAGTGTGTAGGAAGTTGTTTGATAAAGAGGGCAAAGCTTATACTTGGACCAGAAGGCAGAATATAGGAAACTACATGAAAACATGATTAATTCAGTGAAAATGACTGTAAACAGATGTGAACTTGTTTAGAACAGCTGAAAGAGATTCTCCAAGTCAGTTCTTAGTGTAGAAAAGGTAGCTAAGATCCGGGAAATCCTTAATTCGAGTTAAGATTACATGAAACACTGTACGAATCCTATATTCTTTACTTAAAGGAGACTAGAGTGGTAAATATGTGTTATACAAGGCAGAATACCATTGAAATAGAGAAAGAAACACGTTGAGCAGCTTTGGAAAGCCTTACACTTCACTGAAATGTAGTACTACACTTTATATATCACAGTTGAGAGACAATGTTCCCTAGCTCGCTCAGTTCATAACAGTGTGTAGGAAGTTGTTTGATAAAGTGGGCAAAGCTTATACTTGGGCCAGAAGGCAGAATATAGGAAACTACATGAAAACATGAATAATTCAGTGAAAATGACTGTAAACAGATGAGAACTTGTTTAGAACAGCTGAAAGAGAATCTCCAAGTCAGTTCTTAGTGTAGAAAAGGTAGCTAAGAGAAGGAAAATCCTTAATTCCAGTTAAGATCACATGAAACACTGTATGAATCCTATATGGTTTACTTAAAGGAGACTAGAGTGGTAAATGTGTGTTATACAAGGCAGAATACCATTGAAATAGAGAAAGAAACACGTTCGGCAGCTTTGGAAAGCCTTACACTTCACTGAAATGTAGTACTACACTCTATAACACAGTTGAGAGACAATGTTCCCGAGCTGCCTCAGTTCATAACAGTGTGTAGGAAGTTGTTTGATAAAGTGGGCAAAGCTTATACTTGGGCCAGAAGGCAGAATATAGGAAACTACATGAAAACATGAATAATTCAGTGAAAATGACTGTAAACAGATGAGAACTTGTTTAGAACAGCTGAAAGAGAATCTCCAAGTCAGTTCTTAGTGTAGAAAAGGTAGCTAAGAGAAGGAAAATCCTTAATTCCAGTTAAGATCACAAGAAACACTGTATGAATCCTATATTGTTTACTTAAAGGAGACTAGAGTGGTAAATGTGTGTTATACAAGGCAGAATACCATTGAAATAGAGAAAGAAACACGTTCGGCAGCTTTGGAAAGCCTTACACTTCACTGAAATGTAGTACTACACTCTATAACACAGTTGAGAGACCATGTTCCCGAGCTGCCTCAGTTCATAACAGTGTGTAGGAAGTTGTTTGATAAAGTGGGCAAAGCTTATACTTGGGCCAGAAGGCAGAATATAGGAAACTACATGAAAACATGAATAATTCAGTGAAAATGACTGTAAACAGATGAGAACTTGTTTAGAACAGCTGAAAGAGAATCTCCAATTCAGTTCTTAGTGTAGAAAAGGTAGCTAAGAGAAGGAAAATCCTTAATTCCAGTTAAGATCACATGAAACACTGTATGAATCCTATATTGTTTACTTAAAGGAGACTAGAGTGGTAAATGTGTGTTATACAAGGCAGAATACCATTGAAATAGAGAAAGAAAAACGTTCGGCAGCTTTGGAAAGCCTTACACTTCACTGAAATATAGTACTACACTCTATAACACAGTTGAGAGACAATGTTCCCAAGCTGCCTCAGTTCATAACAGTGTGTAGGAAGGTGTTTGATAAAGAGGGCAAAGCTTATACTTGGGCCAGAAGGCAGAATATAGGAAAGTACATGAAAACATGAATAATTCAGTGAAAATGACTGTAAACAGATGAGAACTGGTTTAGAACAGCTGAAAGAGAATCTCCAAGTCAGTTCTTAGTGTAGAAAAGGTAGGTAAGATAAGGGAAATACTTAATTCCAGTTAAGATCACATGAAACACTGTATGAATCCTACATTCTTTACTTAAAGGAGACTAGAGTGGTAAATGTCTGTTATACAAGGCAGAATACCATTGAAATAGAGAAAGAAACACGTTCGGCAGCTTTGGAAAGCCTTACACTTCACTGAAATGTAGTACTACACTCTATAACACAGTTGAGAGACAATGTTCAATAGCTGCCTCAGTACTTAACAGTGTGTAGGAAGTTGTTTGATAAAGAGGGCAAAGCTTATACTTGGACCAGAAGGCAGAATATAGGAAACTACATGAAAACATGATTAATTCAGTGAAAATGACTGTAAACAGATGTGAACTTGTTTAGAACAGCTGAAAGAGATTCTCCAAGTCAGTTCTTAGTGTAGAAAAGGTAGCTAAGATCCGGGAAATCCTTAATTCGAGTTAAGATTACATGAAACACTGTATGAATCCTATATTCTTTACTTAAAGGAGACTAGAGTGGTAAATGTGTGTTATACAAGGCAGAATACCATTGAAATAGAGAAAGAAACACGTTGAGCAGCTTTGGAAAGCCTTACACTTCACTGAAATGTAGTACTACACTTTATATATCACAGTTGAGAGACAATGTTCCCTAGCTCGCTCAGTTCATAACAGTGTGTAGGAAGTTGTTTGATAAAGTGGGCAAAGCTTATACTTGGGCCAGAAGGCAGAATATAGGAAACTACATGAAAACATGAATTATTCAGTGAAAATGACTGTAAACAGATGAGAACTTGTTTAGAACAGCTGAAAGAGAATCTCCAAGTCAGTTCTTAGTGTAGAAAAGGTAGCTAAGAGAAGGAAAATCCTTAATTCTAGTTAAGATCACAAGAAACACTGTATGAATCCTATATTGTTTACTTAAAGGAGACTAGAGTGGTAAATGTGTGTTATACAAGGCAGAATACCATTGAAATAGAGAAAGAAACACGTTCGGCAGCTTTGGAAAGCCTTACACTTCACTGAAATGTAGTACTACACTCTATAACACAGTTGAGAGACAATGTTCCCGAGCTGCCTCAGTTCATAACAGTGTGTAGGAAGTTGTTTGATAAAGTGGGCAAAGCTTATACTTGGACCAGAAGGCAGAATATAGGAAACTACATGAAAACATGATTAATTCAGTGAAAATGACTGTAAACAGATGTGAACTTGTTTAGAACAGCTGAAAGAGATTCTCCAAGTCAGTTCTTAGTGTAGAAAAGGTAGCTAAGATCCGGGAAATCCTTAATTCGAGTTAAGATTACATGAAACACTGTATGAATCCTATATTCTTTACTTAAAGGAGACTAGAGTGGTAAATGTGTGTTATACAAGGCAGAATACCATTGAAATAGAGAAAGAAACACGTTGAGCAGCTTTGGAAAGCCTTACACTTCACTGAAATGTAGTACTACACTTTATATATCACAGTTGAGAGACAATGTTCCCTAGCTCGCTCAGTTCATAACAGTGTGTAGGAAGTTGTTTGATAAAGTGGGCAAAGCTTATACTTGGGCCAGAAGGCAGAATATAGGAAACTACATGAAAACATGAATTATTCAGTGAAAATGACTGTAAACAGATGAGAACTTGTTTAGAACAGCTGAAAGAGAATCTCCAAGTCAGTTCTTAGTGTAGAAAAGGTAGCTAAGTGAAGGAAAATCCTTAATTCCAGTTAAGATCACAAGAAACACCGTATGAATCCTATATTGTTTACTTAAAGGAGACTAGAGTGGTAAATGTGTGTTATACAAGGCAGAATACCATTGAAATAGAGAAAGAAACACGTTCGGCAGCTTTGGAAAGCCTTACACTTCACTGAAATGTAGTACTACACTCTATAACACAGTTGAGAGACAATGTTCCCGAGCTGCCTCAGTTCATAACAGTGTGTAGGAAGTTGTTTGATAAAGTGGGCAAAGCTTATACTTGGGCCAGAAGGCAGAATATAGGAAACTACATGAAAACATGAATAATTCAGTGAAAATGACTGTAAACAGATGAGAACTTGTTTAGAACAGCTGAAAGAGAATCTCCAAGTCAGTTCTTAGTGTAGAAAAGGTAGCTAAGAGAAGGAAAATCCTTAATTCCAGTTAAGATCACAAGAAACACTGTATGAATCCTATATTCTTTACTTAAAGGAGACTAGAGTGGTAAATGTGTGTTATACAAGGCAGAATACCATTGAAATAGAGAAAGAAACACGTTCGGCAGCTTTGGAAAGCCTTACACTTCACTGAAATGTAGTACTACACTCTATAACTGAGTTGAGAGACAATGTTCAATAGCTGCCTCAGTACTTAACAGTGTGTAGGAAGTTGTTTGATAAAGTGGGCAAAGCTTATACTTGGACCAGAAGTCAGAATATAGGAAACTACATGAAAACATGATTAATTCAGTGAAAATGACTGTAAACAGATGAGAACTTGTCTAGAACAGCTGAAAGAGAATCTCCAAGTCAGTTCTTATTGTAGAAAAGGTAGCTAAGATAAGGGAAATCCTTAATTCCAGTTAAGATCACATGAAACACTGTATGAATCCTATATTCTTTACTTAAAGGAGACTAGAGTGGTAAATGTGTGTTATACAAGGCAGAATACCATTGAAATAGAGAAAGAAACACGTTCAGCAGCTTTGGAAAGCCTTACACTTCACTGAAATGTAGTACTACACTTTATATATCACAGTTGAGAGACAATGTTCCCTAGCTCGCTCAGTTCATAACAGTGTGTAGGAAGTTGTTTGATAAAGTGGGCAAAGCTTATACTTGGGCCAGAAGGCAGAATATAGGAAACTACATGAAAACATGAATAATTCAGTGAAAATGACTGTAAACAGATGAGAACTTGTTTAGAACAGCTGAAAGAGAATCTCCAAGTCAGTTCTTAGTGTAGAAAAGGTAGCTAAGAGAAGGAAAATCCTTAATTCCAGTTAAGATCACATGAAACACTGTATGAATCCTATATTGTTTACTTAAAGGAGACTAGAGTGGTAAATGTGTGTTATACAAGGCAGAATACCATTGAAATAGAGAAAGAAACACGTTCGGCAGCTTTGGAAAGCCTTACACTTCACTGAAATGTAGTACTACACTCTATAACACAGTTGAGAGACAATGTTCCCGAGCTGCCTCAGTTCATAACAGTGTGTAGGAAGTTGTTTGATAAAGTGGGCAAAGCTTATACTTGGGCCAGAAGGCAGAATATAGGAAACTACATGAAAACATGAATAATTCAGTGAAAATGACTGTAAACAGATGAGAACTTGTTTAGAACAGCTGAAAGAGAATCTCCAAGTCAGTTCTTAGTGTAGAAAAGGTAGCTAAGATAAAGGAAATACTTAATTCCAGTGAAGATCACATGAAACACTGTATGAATCCTATATTGTTTACTTAAAGGAGACTCGAGTGGTAAATGTGTGTTATACAAGGCAGAATACCATTGAAATAGAGAAAGAAACATGTTGAGCAGCTTTGGAAAGCCTTACACTTCACTGAAATGTAGTACTACACTTTATATATCACAGTTGAGAGACAATGTTCCCTAGCTCGCTCAGTTCATAACAGTGTGTAGGAAGTTGTTTGATAAAGTGGGCAAAGCTTATACTTGGGCCAGAAGGCAGAATATAGGAAACTACATGAAAACATGAATTATTCAGTGAAAATGACTGTAAACAGATGAGAACTTGTTTAGAACAGCTGAAAGAGAATCTCCAAGTCAGTTCTTAGTGTAGAAAAGGTAGCTAAGAGAAGGAAAATCCTTAATTCCAGTTAAGATCACAAGAAACACTGTATGAATCCTATATTGTTTACTTAAAGGAGACTAGAGTGGTAAATGTGTGTTATACAAGGCAGAATACCATTGAAATAGAGAAAGAAACACGTTCGGCAGCTTTGGAAAGCCTTACACTTCACTGAAATGTAGTACTACACTCTATAACACAGTTGAGAGACAATGTTCCCGAGCTGCCTCAGTTCATAACAGTGTGTAGGAAGTTGTTTGATAAAGTGGGCAAAGCTTATACTTGGGCCAGAAGGCAGAATATAGGAAACTACATGAAAACATGAATAATTCAGTGAAAATGACTGTAAACAGATGAGAACTTGTTTAGAACAGCTGAAAGAGAATCTCCAAGTCAGTTCTTAGTGTAGAAAAGGTAGGTAAGATAAGGGAAATACTTAATTCCAGTTAAGATCACATGAAACACTGTATGAATCCTACATTCTTTACTTAAAGGAGACTAGAGTGATAAATGTCTGTTATACAAGGCAGAATACCATTGAAATAGAGAAAGAAACACGTTCGGCAGCTTTGGAAAGCCTTACACTTCACTGAAATGTAGTACTACACTCTATAACACAGTTGAGAGACAATGTTCAATAGCTGCCTCAGTACTTAACAGTGTGTAGGAAGTTGTTTGATAAAGAGGGCAAAGCTTATACTTGGACCAGAAGGCAGAATATAGGAAACTACATGAAAACATGATTAATTCAGTGAAAATGACTGTAAACAGATGTGAACTTGTTTAGAACAGCTGAAAGAGATTCTCCAAGTCAGTTCTTAGTGTAGAAAAGGTAGCTAAGATCCGGGAAATCCTTAATTCGAGTTAAGATTACATGAAACACTGTACGAATCCTATATTCTTTACTTAAAGGAGACTAGAGTGGTAAATATGTGTTATACAAGGCAGAATACCATTGAAATAGAGAAAGAAACACGTTGAGCAGCTTTGGAAAGCCTTACACTTCACTGAAATGTAGTACTACACTTTATATATCACAGTTGAGAGACAATGTTCCCTAGCTCGCTCAGTTCATAACAGTGTGTAGGAAGTTGTTTGATAAAGTGGGCAAAGCTTATACTTGGGCCAGAAGGCAGAATATAGGAAACTACATGAAAACATGAATAATTCAGTGAAAATGACTGTAAACAGATGAGAACTTGTTTAGAACAGCTGAAAGAGAATCTCCAAGTCAGTTCTTAGTGTAGAAAAGGTAGCTAAGAGAAGGAAAATCCTTAATTCCAGTTAAGATCACATGAAACACTGTATGAATCCTATATGGTTTACTTAAAGGAGACTAGAGTGGTAAATGTGTGTTATACAAGGCAGAATACCATTGAAATAGAGAAAGAAACACGTTCGGCAGCTTTGGAAAGCCTTACACTTCACTGAAATGTAGTACTACACTCTATAACACAGTTGAGAGACAATGTTCCCGAGCTGCCTCAGTTCATAACAGTGTGTAGGAAGTTGTTTGATAAAGTGGGCAAAGCTTATACTTGGGCCAGAAGGCAGAATATAGGAAACTACATGAAAACATGAATAATTCAGTGAAAATGACTGTAAACAGATGAGAACTTGTTTAGAACAGCTGAAAGAGAATCTCCAAGTCAGTTCTTAGTGTAGAAAAGGTAGCTAAGATAAAGGAAATACTTAATTCCAGTGAAGATCACATGAAACACTGTATGAATCCTATATTGTTTACTTAAAGGAGACTCGAGTGGTAAATGTGTGTTATACAAGGCAGAATACCATTGAAATAGAGAAAGAAACACGTTGAGCAGCTTTGGAAAGCCTTACACTTCACTGAAATGTAGTACTACACTTTATATATCACAGTTGAGAGACAATGTTCCCTAGCTCGCTCAGTTCATAACAGTGTGTAGGAAGTTGTTTGATAAAGTGGGCAAAGCTTATACTTGGGCCAGAAGGCAGAATATAGGAAACTACATGAAAACATGAATTATTCAGTGAAAATGACTGTAAACAGATGAGAACTTGTTTAGAACAGCTGAAAGAGAATCTCCAAGTCAGTTCTTAGTGTAGAAAAGGTAGCTAAGAGAAGGAAAATCCTTAATTCCAGTTAAGATCACAAGAAACACTGTATGAATCCTATATTCTTTACTTAAAGGAGACTAGAGTGGTAAATGTGTGTTATACAAGGCAGAATACCATTGAAATAGAGAAAGAAACACGTTCGGCAGCTTTGGAAAGCCTTACACTTCACTGAAATGTAGTACTACACTCTATAACTGAGTTGAGAGACAATGTTCAATAGCTGCCTCAGTACTTAACAGTGTGTAGGAAGTTGTTTGATAAAGTGGGCAAAGCTTATACTTGGACCAGAAGTCAGAATATAGGAAACTACATGAAAACATGATTAATTCAGTGAAAATGACTGTAAACAGATGTGAACTTGTTTAGAACAGCTGAAAGAGATTCTCCAAGTCAGTTCTTAGTGTAGAAAAGGTAGCTAAGATCTGGGAAATCCTTAATTCGAGTTAAGATTACATGAAACACTGTATGAATCCTATATTCTTTACTTAAAGGAGACTAGAGTGGTAAACGTGTGTTATACAAGGCAGAATACCATTGAAATAGAGAAAGAAACACGTTCGGCAGCTTTGGAAAGCCTTACACTTCACTGAAATGTAGTACTACACTCTATAACACAGTTGAGAGTCAATGTTCCCAAGCTGCCTCAGTTCATAACAGTGTGTAGGAAGGTGTTTGATAAAGAGGGCAAAGCGTATACTTGGGCCAGAAGGCAGAATATAGGAAACTACATGAAAACATGAATAATTCAGTGAAAATGACTGTAAACAGATGAGAACTGGTTTAGAACAGCTGAAATAGAATCTCCAAGTCAGTTCTTAGTGTAGAAAAGGTAGGTAAGATAAGAGAAATACTTAATTCCAGTTAAGATCAGATGAAACACTGTATGAATCCTACATTCTTTACTTAAAGGAGACTAGAGTGGTAAATGTCTGTTATACAAGGCAGAATACCATTGAAATAGAGAAAGAAACACGTTGAGCAGCTTTGGAAAGCCTTACACTTCACTGAAATGTAGTACTACACTTTATATATCACAGTTGAGAGACAATGTTCCCTAGCTCGCTCAGTTCATAACAGTGTGTAGGAAGTTGTTTGATAAAGTGGGCAAAGCTTATACTTGGGCCAGAAGGCAGAATATAGGAAACTACATGAAAACATGAATTATTCAGTGAAAATGACTGTAAACA
Source organism: Pipistrellus hanaki (assembly GCF_964339955.1). Lineage (NCBI taxonomy): Eukaryota > Metazoa > Chordata > Mammalia > Chiroptera > Vespertilionidae > Pipistrellus > Pipistrellus hanaki. The sequence goes on from NC_140511.1 coordinate 3,088,828, forward strand.
GATGAGAACTTGTTTAGAACAGCTGAAAGAGAATCTCCAAGTCAGTTCTTAGTGTAGAAAAGGTAGCTAAGAGAAGGAAAATCCTTAATTCCAGTTAAGATCACAAGAAACACTGTATGAATCCTATATTGTTTACTTAAAGGAGACTAGAGTGGTAAATGTGTGTTATACAAGGCAGAATACCATTGAAATAGAGAAAGAAACACGTTCGGCAGCTTTGGAAAGCCTTACACTTCACTGAAATGTAGTACTACACTCTATAACACAGTTGAGAGACAATGTTCCCGAGCTGCCTCAGTTCATAACAGTGTGTAGGAAGTTGTTTGATAAAGTGGGCAAAGCTTATACTTGGGCCAGAAGGCAGAATATAGGAAACTACATGAAAACATGAATAATTCAGTGAAAATGACTGTAAACAGATGAGAACTTGTTTAGAACAGCTGAAAGAGAATCTCCAAGTCAGTTCTTAGTGTAGAAAAGGTAGGTAAGATAAGGGAAATACTTAATTCCAGTTAAGATCACATGAAACACTGTATGAATCCTACATTCTTTACTTAAAGGAGACTAGAGTGATAAATGTCTGTTATACAAGGCAGAATACCATTGAAATAGAGAAAGAAACACGTTCGGCAGCTTTGGAAAGCCTTACGCTTCACTGAAATGTAGTACTACACTCTATAACACAGTTGAGAGACAATGTTCAATAGCTGCCTCAGTACTTAACAGTGTGTAGGAAGTTGTTTGATAAAGAGGGCAAAGCTTATACTTGGACCAGAAGGCAGAATATAGGAAACTACATGAAAACATGATTAATTCAGTGAAAATGACTGTAAACAGATGAGAACTTGTCTAGAACAGCTGAAAGAGAATCTCCAAGTCAGTTCTTATTGTAGAAAAGGTAGCTAAGATAAGGGAAATCCTTAATTCCAGTTAAGATCACATGAAACACTGTATGAATCCTATATTCTTTACTTAAAGGAGACTAGAGTGGTAAATGTGTGTTATACAAGGCAGAATACCATTGCAATAGAGAAAGAAACACGTTCAGCAGCTTTGGAAAGCCTTACACTTCACTGAAATGTAGTACTACACTTTATATATCACAGTTGAGAGACAATGTTCCCTAGCTCGCTCAGTTCATAACAGTGTGTAGGAAGTTGTTTGATAAAGTGGGCAAAGCTTATACTTGGGCCAGAAGGCAGAATATAGGAAACTACATGAAAACATGAATAATTCAGTGAAAATGACTGTAAACAGATGAGAACTTGTTTAGAACAGCTGAAAGAGAATCTCCAAGTCAGTTCTTAGTGTAGAAAAGGTAGCTAAGAGAAGGAAAATCCTTAATTCCAGTTAAGATCACATGAAACACTGTATGAATCCTATATTGTTTACTTAAAGGAGACTAGAGTGGTAAATGTGTGTTATACAAGGCAGAATACCATTGAAATAGAGAAAGAAACACGTTCGGCAGCTTTGGAAAGCCTTACACTTCACTGAAATGTAGTACTACACTCTATAACACAGTTGAAAGACAATGTTCAATACCTGCCTCAGTACTTAACAGTGTGTAGGAAGTTGTTTGATAAAGTGGGCAAAGCTGATATTTGGACCAGAAGGCAGAATATAGGAAACTACATGAAAACATGATTAATTCAGTGAAAATGACTGTAAACAGATGTGAACTTGTTTAGAACAGCTGAAAGAGATTCTCCAAGTCAGTTCTTAGTGTAGAAAAGGTAGCTAAGATCTGGGAAATCCTTAATTCGAGTTAAGATTACATGAAACACTGTATGAATCCTATATTCTTTACTTAAAGGAGACTAGAGTGGTAAATGTGTGTTATACAAGGCAGAATACCATTGAAATAGAGAAAGAAACACGTTCGGCAGCTTTGGAAAGCCTTACACTTCACTGAAATGTAGTACTACACTCTATAACACAGTTGAGAGTCAATGTTCCCGAGCTGCCTCAGTTCATAACAGTGTGTAGGAAGGTGTTTGATAAAGAGGGCAAAGCGTATACTTGGGCCAGAAGGCAGAATATAGGAAACTACATGAAAACATGAATAATTCAGTGAAAATGACTGTAAACAGATGAGAACTGGTTTAGAACAGCTGAAAGAGAATCTCCAAGTCAGTTCTTAGTGTAGAAAAGGTAGGTAAGATAAGGGAAATCCTTAATTCCAGTTAAGATCACATGAAACACTGTATGAATCCTATATTCTTTACTTAAAGGAGACTAGAGTGGTAAATGTGTGTTATACAAGGCAGAATACCATTGAAATAGAGAAAGAAACACGTTCAGCAGCTTTGGAAAGCCTTACACTTCACTGAAATGTAGTACTACACTTTATATATCACAGTTGAGAGACAATGTTCCCTAGCTCGCTCAGTTCATAACAGTGTGTAGGAAGTTGTTTGATAAAGTGGGCAAAGCTTATACTTGGGCCAGAAGACAGAATATAGGAAACTACATGAAAACATGAATAATTCAGTGAAAATGACTGTAAACAGATGAGAACTTGTTTAGAACAGCTGAAAGAGAATCTCCAAGTCAGTTCTTAGTGTAGAAAAGGTAGCTAAGAGAAGGAAAATCCTTAATTCCAGTTAAGATCACATGAAACACTGTATGAATCCTATATTGTTTACTTAAAGGAGACTAGAGTGGTAAATGTGTGTTATACAAGGCAGAATACCATTGAAATAGAGAAAGAAACACGTTCGGCAGCTTTGGAAAGCCTTACACTTCACTGAAATGTAGTACTACACTCTATAACACAGTTGAGAGACAATGTTCCCAAGCTGCCTCAGTTCATAACAGTGTGTAGGAAGGTGTTTGATAAAGAGGGCAAAGCTTATACTTGGGCCAGAAGGCAGAATATAGGAAACTACATGAAAACATGAATAATTCAGTGAAAATGACTGTAAACAGATGAGAACTGGTTTAGAACAGCTGAAAGAGAATCTCCAAGTCAATTCTTAGTGTAGAAAAGGTAGGTAAGATAAGGGAAATACTTAATTCCAGTTAAGATCACATGAAACACTGTATGAATCCTACATTCTTTACTTAAAGGAGACTAGAGTGGTAAATGTGTGTTATACAAGGCAGAATACCATTGAAATAGAGAAAGAAACACGTTCGGCAGCTTTGGAAAGCCTTACACTTCACTGAAATGTAGTACTACACTCTATAACACAGTTGAGAGACAATGTTCAATAGCTGCCTCAGTACTTAACAGTGTGTAGGAAGTTGTTTGATAAAGAGGGCAAAGCTTATACTTGGACCAGAAGGCAGAATATAGGAAACTACATGAAAACATGATTAATTCAGTGAAAATGACTGTAAACAGATGTGAACTTGTTTAGAACAGCTGAAAGAGATTCTCCAAGTCAGTTCTTAGTGTAGAAAAGGTAGCTAAGATCCGGGAAATCCTTAATTCGAGTTAAGATTACATGAAACACTGTATGAATCCTATATTCTTTACTTAAAGGAGACTAGAGTGGTAAATGTGTGTTATACAAGGCAGAATACCATTGAAATAGAGAAAGAAACACGTTCGGCAGCTTTGGAAAGCCTTACACTTCACTGAAATGTAGTACTATACTCTATAACACAGTTGAGAGACAATGTACCCGAGCTGCCTCAGTTCATAACAGTGTGTAGGAAGTTGTTTGATAAAGTGGGCAAAGCTTATACTTGGGCCAGAAGGCCGAATATAGGAAACTACATGAGAACATGAATAATTCAGTGAAAATGACTGTAAACAGATGAGAACTTGTTTAGAACAGCTGAAAGAGAATCTCCAAGTCAGTTCTTAGTGTAGAAAAGGTAGCTAAGATAAGGAAAATCCTTAATTCCAGTTAAGATCACATGAAACACTGTATGAATCCTATATTGTTTACTTAAAGGAGACTAGAGTGGTAAATGTGTGTTATACAAGGCAGAATACCATTGAAATAGAGAAAGAAACACGTTCAGCAGCTTTGGAAAGCCTTACACTTCACTGAAATGTAGTACTACACTCTATAACACAGTTGAGAGACAATGTTCCCAAGCTGCCTCAGTTCATAACAGTGTGTAGGAAGGTGTTTGATAAAGAGGGCAAAGCTTATACTTGGGCCAGAAGGCAGAATATAGGAAACTACATGAAAACATGAATAATTCAGTGAAAATGACTGTAAACAGATGAGAACTGGTTTAGAACAGCTGAAAGAGAATCTCCAAGTCAGTGCTTAGTGTAGAAAAGGTAGGTAAGATAAGGGAAATCCTTAATTCGAGTTAAGATCACATGAAACACTGTATGAATCCTATATTCTTTACTTAAAGGAGACTAGAGTGGTAAATGTGTGTTATACAAGGCAGAATACAATTGAAATAGAGAAAGAAACACGTTCGGCAGCTTTGGAAAGCCTTACACTTCACTGAAATGTAGTACTACACTCTATAACACAGTTGAGAGACAATGTTCAATAGCTGCCTCAGTACTTAACAGTGTGTAGGAAGTTGTTTGATAAAGAGGGCAAAGCTTATACTTGGACCAGAAGGCAGAATATAGGAAACTACATGAAAACATGATTAATTCAGTGAAAATGACTGTAAACAGATGTGAACTAGTTTAGAACAGCTGAAAGAGATTCTCCAAGTCAGTTCTTAGTGTAGAAAAGGTAGCTAAGATCCGGGAAATCCTTAATTCGAGTTAAGATTACATGAAACACTGTATGAATCCTATATTCTTTACTTAAAGGAGACTAGAGTGGTAAATGTGTGTTATACAAGGCAGAATACCATTGAAATAGAGAAAGAAACACGTTGAGCAGCTTTGGAAAGCCTTACACTTCACTGAAATGTAGTACTACACTTTATATATCACAGTTGAGAGACAATGTTCCCTAGCTCGCTCAGTTCATAACAGTGTGTAGGAAGTTGTTTGATAAAGTGGGCAAAGCTTATACTTGGGCCAGAAGGCAGAATATAGGAAACTACATGAAAACATGAATAATTCAGTGAAAATGACTGTAAACAGATGAGAACTTGTTTAGAACAGCTGAAAGAGAATCTCCAATTCAGTTCTTAGTATAGAAAAGGTAGCTAAGAGAAGGAAAATCCTTAATTCCAGTTAAGATCACATGAAACACTGTATGAATCCTATATTGTTTACTTAAAGGAGACTAGAGTGGTAAATGTGTGTTATACAAGGCAGAATACCATTGAAATAGAGAAAGAAAAACGTTCGGCAGCTTTGGAAAGCCTTACACTTCACTGAAATGTAGTACTACACTCTATAACACAGTTGAGAGACAATGTTCCCAAGCTGCCTCAGTTCATAACAGTGTGTAGGAAGGTGTTTGATAAAGAGGGCAAAGCTTATACTTGGGCCAGAAGGCAGAATATAGGAAACTACATGAAAACATGAATAATTCAGTGAAAATGACTGTAAACAGATGAGAACTGGTTTAGAACAGCTGAAATAGAATCTCCAAGTCAGTTCTTAGTGTAGAAAAGGTAGGTAAGATAAGAGAAATACTTAATTCCAGTTAAGATCACATGAAACACTGTATGAATCCTACATTCTTTACTTAAAGGAGACTAGAGTGGTAAATGTCTGTTATACAAGGCAGAATACCATTGAAATAGAGAAAGAAACACGTTCGGCAGCTTTGGAAAGCCTTACACTTCACTGAAATGTAGTACTACACTCTATAACACAGTTGAGAGACAATGTTCAATAGCTGCCTCAGTACTTAACAGTGTGTAGGAAGTTGTTTGATAAAGAGGGCAAAGCTTATACTTGGACCAGAAGGCAGAATATAGGAAACTACATGAAAACATGATTAATTCAGTGAAAATGACTGTAAACAGATGTGAACTTGTCTAGAACAGCTGAAAGAGAATCTCCAAGTCAGTTCTTATTGTAGAAAAGGTAGCTAAGATAAGGGAAATCCTTAATTCCAGTTAAGATCACATGAAACACTGTATGAATCCTATATTCTTTACTTAAAGGAGACTAGAGTGGTAAATGTGTGTTATACAAGGCAGAATACCATTGAAATAGAGAAAGAAACACGTTCAGCAGCTTTGGAAAGCCTTACACTTCACTGAAATGTAGTACTACACTTTATATATCACAGTTGAGAGACAATGTTCCCTAGCTCGCTCAGTTCATAACAGTGTGTAGGAAGTTGTTTGATAAAGTGGGCAAAGCTTATACTTGGGCCAGAAGGCAGAATATAGGAAACTACATGAAAACATGAATAATTCAGTGAAAATGACTGTAAACAGATGAGAACTTGTTTAGAACAGCTGAAAGAGAATCTCCAAGTCAGTTCTTAGTGTAGAAAAGGTAGCTAAGAGAAGGAAAATCCTTAATTCCAGTTAAGATCACATGAAACACTGTATGAATCCTATATTGTTTACTTAAAGGAGACTAGAGTGGTAAATGTGTGTTATACAAGGCAGAATACCATTGAAATAGAGAAAGAAACACGTTCGGCAGCTTTGGAAAGCCTTACACTTCACTGAAATGTAGTACTACACTCTATAACACAGTTGAGAGACAATGTTCAATACCTGCCTCAGTACTTAACAGTGTGTAGGAAGTTGTTTGATAAAGTGGGCAAAGCTGATATTTGGACCAGAAGGCAGAATATAGGAAACTACATGAAATAATGATTAATTCAGTGAAAATGACTGTAAACAGATGTGAACTTGTTTAGAACAGCTGAAAGAGATTCTCCAAGTCAGTTCTTAGTGTAGAAAAGGTAGCTAAGATCTGGGAAATCCTTAATTCGAGTTAAGATTACATGAAACACTGTATGAATCCTATATTCTTTACTTAAAGGAGACTAGAGTGGTAAATGTGTGTTATACAAGGCAGAATACCATTGAAATAAGGAAAGAAACACGTTCGGCAGCTTTGGAAAGCCTTACACTTCACTGAAATGTAGTACTACACTCTATAACACAGTTGAGAGACAATGTTCCCGAGCTGCCTCAGTTCATAACAGTGTGTAGGAAGGTGTTTGATAAAGAGGGCAAAGCGTATACTTGGGCCAGAAGGCAGAATATAGGAAACTACATGAAAACATGAATAATTCAGTGAAAATGACTGTAAACAGATGAGAACTGGTTTAGAACAGCTGAAAGAGAATCTCCAAGTCAGTTCTTAGTGTAGAAAAGGTAGGTAAGATAAGGGAAATCCTTAATTCCAGTTAAGATCACATGAAACACTGTATGAATCCTATATTCTTTACTTAAAGGAGACTAGAGTGGTAAATGTGTGTTATACAAGGCAGAATACCATTGAAATAGAGAAAGAAACACGTTCAGCAGCTTTGGAAAGCCTTACACTGCACTGAAATGTAGTACTACACTTTATATATCACAGTTGAGAGACAATGTTCCCTAGCTCGCTCAGTTCATAACAGTGTGTAGGAAGTTGTTTGATAAAGTGGGCAAAGCTTATACTTGGGCCAGAAGACAGAATATAGGAAACTACATGAAAACATGAATAATTCAGTGAAAATGACTGTAAACAGATGAGAACTTGTTTAGAACAGCTGAAAGAGAATCTCCAAGTCAGTTCTTAGTGTAGAAAAGGTAGCTAAGAGAAGGAAAATCCTTAATTCCAGTTAAGATCACATGAAACACTGTATGAATCCTATATTGTTTACTTAAAGGAGACTAGAGTGGTAAATGTGTGTTATACAAGGCAGAATACCATTGAAATAGAGAAAGAAACACGTTCGGCAGCTTTGGAAAGCCTTACACTTCACTGAAATGTAGTACTACACTCTATAACACAGTTGAGAGACAATGTTCCCAAGCTGCCTCAGTTCATAACAGTGTGTAGGAAGGTGTTTGATAAAGAGGGCAAAGCTTATACTTGGGCCAGAAGGCAGAATATAGGAAACTACATGAAAACATGAATAATTCAGTGAAAATGACTGTAAACAGATGAGAACTGGTTTAGAACAGCTGAAAGAGAATCTCCAAGTCAATTCTTAGTGTAGAAAAGGTAGGTAAGATAAGGGAAATACTTAATTCCAGTTAAGATCACATGAAACACTGTATGAATCCTACATTCTTTACTTAAAGGAGACTAGAGTGGTAAATGTGTGTTATACAAGGCAGAATACCATTGAAATAGAGAAAGAAACACGTTCGGCAGCTTTGGAAAGCCTTACACTTCACTGAAATGTAGTACTACACTCTATAACACAGTTGAGAGACAATGTTCAATAGCTGCCTCAGTACTTAACAGTGTGTAGGAAGTTGTTTGATAAAGAGGGCAAAGCTTATACTTGGACCAGAAGGCAGAATATAGGAAACTACATGAAAACATGATTAATTCAGTGAAAATGACTGTAAACAGATGTGAACTTGTTTAGAACAGCTGAAAGAGATTCTCCAAGTCAGTTCTTAGTGTAGAAAAGGTAGCTAAGATTCGGGAAATCCTTAATTCGAGTTAAGATTACATGAAACACTGTATGAATCCTATATTCTTTACTTAAAGGAGACTAGAGTGGTAAATGTGTGTTATACAAGGCAGAATACCATTGAAATAGAGAAAGAAACACGTTGAGCAGCTTTGGAAAGCCTTACACTTCACTGAAATGTAGTACTACACTTTATATATCACAGTTGAGAGACAATGTTCCCTAGCTCGCTCAGTTCATAACAGTGTGTAGGAAGTTGTTTGATAAAGTGGGCAAAGCTTATACTTGGGCCAGAAGGCAGAATATAGGAAACTACATGAAAACATGAATAATTCAGTGAAAATGACTGTAAACAGATGAGAACTTGTTTAGAACAGCTGAAAGAGAATCTCCAATTCAGTTCTTAGTGTAGAAAAGGTAGCTAAGAGAAGGAAAATCCTTAATTCCAGTTAAGATCACATGAAACACTGTATGAATCCTATATTGTTTACTTAAAGGAGACTAGAGTGGTAAATGTGTGTTATACAAGGCAGAATACCATTGAAATAGAGAAAGAAAAACGTTCGGCAGCTTTGGAAAGCCTTACACTTCACTGAAATGTAGTACTACACTCTATAACACAGTTGAGAGACAATGTTCCCAAGCTGCCTCAGTTCATAACAGTGTGTAGGAAGGTGTTTGATAAAGAGGGCAAAGCTTATACTTGGGCCAGAAGGCAGAATATAGGAAACTACATGAAAACATGAATAATTCAGTGAAAATGACTGTAAACAGATGAGAACTGGTTTAGAACAGCTGAAATAGAATCTCCAAGTCAGTTCTTAGTGTAGAAAAGGTAGGTAAGATAAGAGAAATACTTAATTCCAGTTAAGATCACATGAAACACTGTATGAATCCTACATTCTTTACTTAAAGGAGACTAGAGTGGTAAATGTCTGTTATACAAGGCAGAATACCATTGAAATAGAGAAAGAAACACGTTCGGCAGCTTTGGAAAGCCTTACACTTCACTGAAATGTAGTACTACACTCTATAACACAGTTGAGAGACAATGTTCAATAGCTGCCTCAGTACTTAACAGTGTGTAGGAAGTTGTTTGATAAAGAGGGCAAAGCTTATACTTGGACCAGAAGGCAGAATATAGGAAACTACATGAAAACATGATTAATTCAGTGAAAATGACTGTAAACAGATGTGAACTTGTTTAGAACAGCTGAAAGAGATTCTCCAAGTCAGTTCTTAGTGTAGAAAAGGTAGCTAAGATCTGGGAAATCCTTAATTCGAGTTAAGATTACATGAAACACTGTATGAATCCTATATTCTTTACTTAAAGGAGACTAGAGTGGTAAATGTGTGTTATACAAGGCAGAATACCATTGAAATAGAGAAAGAAACACGTTCGGCAGCTTTGGAAAGCCTTACACTTCACTGAAATGTAGTACTACACTCTATAACACAGTTGAGAGACAATGTTCCCGAGCTGCCTCAGTTCATAACAGTGTGTAGGAAGGTGTTTGATAAAGAGGGCAAAGCGTATACTTGGGCCAGAAGGCAGAATATAGGAAACTACATGAAAACATGAATAATTCAGTGAAAATGACTGTAAACAGATGAGAACTGGTTTAGAACAGCTGAAAGAGAATCTCCAAGTCAGTTCTTAGTGTAGAAAAGGTAGGTAAGATAAGAGAAATACTTAATTCCAGTTAAGATCACATGAAACACTGTATGAATCCTACATTCTTTACTTAAAGGAGACTAGAGTGGTAAATGTCTGTTATACAAGGCAGAATACCATTGAAATAGAGAAAGAAACACGTTCGGCAGCTTTGGAAAGCCTTACACTTCACTGAAATGTAGTACTACACTCTATAACACAGTTGAGAGACAATGTTCAATAGCTGCCTCAGTACTTAACCATGTGTAGGAAGTTGTTTGATAAAGAGGGCAAAGCTTATACTTGGACCAGAAGGCAGAATATAGGAAACTACATGAAAACATGATTAATTCAGTGAAAATGACTGTAAACAGATGTGAACTTGTCTAGAACAGCTGAAAGAGAATCTCCAAGTCAGTTCTTATTGTAGAAAAGGTAGCTAAGATAAGGGAAATCCTTAATTCCAGTTAAGATCACATGAAACACTGTATGAATCCTATATTCTTTACTTAAAGGAGACTAGAGTGGTAAATGTGTGTTATACAAGGCAGAATACCATTGAAATAGAGAAAGAAACACGTTCAGCAGCTTTGGAAAGCCTTACACTTCACTGAAATGTAGTACTACACTTTATATATCACAGTTGAGAGACAATGTTCCCTAGCTCGCTCAGTTCATAACAGTGTGTAGGAAGTTGTTTGATAAAGTGGGCAAAGCTTATACTTGGGCCAGAAGGCAGAATATAGGAAACTACATGAAAACATGAATAATTCAGTGAAAATGACTGTAAACAGATGAGAACTTGTTTAGAACAGCTGAAAGAGAATCTCCAAGTCAGTTCTTAGTGTAGAAAAGGTAGCTAAGAGAAGGAAAATCCTTAATTCCAGTTAAGATCACATGAAACACTGTATGAATCCTATATTGTTTACTTAAAGGAGACTAGAGTGGTAAATGTGTGTTATACAAGGCAGAATACCATTGAAATAGAGAAAGAAACACGTTCGGCAGCTTTGGAAAGCCTTACACTTCACTGAAATGTAGTAGTACACTCTATAACACAGTTGAGAGACAATGTTCAATACCTGCCTCAGTACTTAACAGTGTGTAGGAAGTTGTTTGATAAAGTGGGCAAAGCTGATATTTGGACCAGAAGGCAGAATATAGGAAACTACATGAAAACATGATTAATTCAGTGAAAATGACTGTAAACAGATGTGAACTTGTTTAGAACAGCTGAAAGAGATTCTCCAAGTCAGTTCTTAGTGTAGAAAAGGTAGCTAAGATCTGGGAAATCCTTAATTCGAGTTAAGATTACCTGAAACACTGTATGAATCCTATATTCTTTACTTAAAGGAGACTAGAGTGGTAAATGTGTGTTATACAAGGCAGAATACCATTGAAATAGAGAAAGAAACACGTTCGGCAGCTTTGGAAAGCCTTACACTTCACTGAAATGTAGTACTACACTCTATAACACAGTTGAGAGACAATGTTCCCGAGCTGCCTCAGTTCATAACAGTGTGTAGGAAGGTGTTTGATAAAGAGGGCAAAGCGTATACTTGGGCCAGAAGGCAGAATATAGGAAACTACATGAAAACATGAATAATTCAGTGAAAATGACTGTAAACAGATGAGAACTGGTTTAGAACAGCTGAAAGAGAATCTCCAACTCAGTTCTTAGTGTAGAAAAGGTAGGTAAGATAAGGGAAATCCTTAATTCCAGTTAAGATCACATGAAACACTGTATGAATCCTATATTCTTTACTTAAAGGAGACTAGAGTGGTAAATGTGTGTTATACAAGGCAGAATACCATTGAAATAGAGAAAGAAACACGTTCAGCAGCTTTGGAAAGCCTTACACTTCACTGAAATGTAGTACTACACTTTATATATCACAGTTGAGAGACAATGTTCCCTAGCTCGCTCAGTTCATAACAGTGTGTAGGAAGTTGTTTGATAAAGTGGGCAAAGCTTATACTTGGGCCAGAAGGCCGAATATAGGAAACTACATGAGAACATGAATAATTCAGTGAAAATGAATGTAAACAGATGAGAACTTGTTTAGAACAGCTGAAAGAGAATCTCCAAGTCAGTTCTTAGTGTAGAAAAGGTAGCTAAGATAAGGAAAATCCTTAATTCCAGTTAAGATCACATGAAACACTGTATGAATCCTATATTGTTTACTTAAAGGAGACTAGAGTGGTAAATGTGTGTTATACAAGGCAGAATACCATTGAAATAGAGAAAGAAACACGTTCAGCAGCTTTGGAAAGCCTTACACTTCACTGAAATGTAGTACTACACTCTATAACACAGTTGAGAGACAATGTTCCCAAGCTGCCTCAGTTCATAACAGTGTGTAGGAAGGTGTTTGATAAAGAGGGCAAAGCTTATACTTGGGCCAGAAGGCAGAATATAGGAAACTACATGAAAACATGAATAATTCAGTGAAAATGACTGTAAACAGATGAGAACTGGTTTAGAACAGCTGAAAGAGAATCTCCAACTCAGTTCTTAGTGTAGAAAAGGTAGGTAAGATAAGGGAAATCCTTAATTCCAGTTAAGATCACATGAAACACTGTATGAATCCTATATTCTTTACTTAAAGGAGACTAGAGTGGTAAATGTGTGTTATACAAGGCAGAATACCATTGAAATAGAGAAAGAAACACGTTCAGCAGCTTTGGAAAGCCTTACACTTCACTGAAATGTAGTACTACACTTTATATATCACAGTTGAGAGACAATGTTCCCTAGCTCGCTCAGTTCATAACAGTGTGTAGGAAGTTGTTTGATAAAGTGGGCAAAGCTTATACTTGGGCCAGAAGGCCGAATATAGGAAACTACATGAGAACATTTTTAATTCAGTGAAAATGACTGTAAACAGATGAGAACTTGTTTAGAACAGCTGAAAGAGAATCTCCAAGTCAGTTCTTAGTGTAGAAAAGGTAGCTAAGATAAGGAAAATCCTTAATTCCAGTTAAGATCACATGAAACACTGTATGAATCCTATATTGTTTACTTAAAGGAGACTAGAGTGGTAAATGTGTGTTATACAAGGCAGAATACCATTGAAATAGAGAAAGAAACACGTTCAGCAGCTTTGGAAAGCCTTACACTTCACTGAAATGTAGTACTACACTCTATAACACAGTTGAGAGACAATGTTCCCAAGCTGCCTCAGTTCATAACAGTGTGTAGGAAGGTGTTTGATAAAGAGGGCAAAGCTTATACTTGGGCCAGAAGGCAGAATATAGGAAACTACATGAAAACATGAATAATTCAGTGAAAATGACTGTAAACAGATGAGAACTGGTTTAGAACAGCTGAAAGAGAATCTCCAAGTCAGTTCTTAGTGTAGAAAAGGTAGGTAAGATAAGGGAAATCCTTAATTCGAGTTAAGATCACATGAAACACTGTATGAATCCTATATTCTTTACTTAAAGGAGACTAGAGTGGTAAATGTGTGTTATACAAGGCAGAATACCATTGAAATAGAGAAAGAAACACGTTCGGCAGCTTTGGAAAGCCTTACACTTCACTGAAATGTAGTACTACACTCTATAACACAGTTGAGAGACAATGTTCCCAAGCTGCCTCAGTTCATAACAGTGTGTAGGAAGGTGTTTGATAAAGAGGGCAAAGCTTATACTTGGGCCAGAAGGCAGAATATAGGAAACTACATGAAAACATGAATAATTCAGTGAAAATGACTGTAAACAGATGAGAACTGGTTTAGAACAGCTGAAAGAGAATCTCCAACTCAGTTCTTAGTGTAGAAAAGGTAGGTAAGATAAGGGAAATCCTTAATTCCAGTTAAGATCACATGAAACACTGTATGAATCCTATATTCTTTACTTAAAGGAGACTAGAGTGGTAAATGTGTGTTATACAAGGCAGAATACCATTGAAATAGAGAAAGAAACACGTTCGGCAGCTTTGGAAAGCCTTACACTTCACTGAAATGTAGTACTACACTCTATAACACAGTTGAGAGACAATGTTCAATAGCTGCCTCAGTACTTAACAGTGTGTAGGAATTTGTTTGATAAAGAGGGCAAAGCTTATACTTGGACCAGAAGGCAGAATATAGGAAACTACATGAAAACATGATTAATTCAGTGAAAATGACTGTAAACAGATGTGAACTTGTTTAGAACAGCTGAAAGAGATTCTCCAAGTCAGTTCTTAGTGTAGAAAAGGTAGCTAAGATCTGGGAAATCCTTAATTCGAGTTAAGATTTCATGAAACACTGTATGAATCCTATATTCTTTACTTAAAGGAGACTAGAGTGGTAAATGTGTGTTATACAAGGCAGAATACCATTGAAATAGAGAAAGAAACACGTTCGGCAGCTTTGGAAAGCCTTACACTTCACTGAAATGTAGTACTACACTTTATATATCACAGTTGAGAGACAATGTTCCCTAGCTCCCTCAGTTCATAACAGTGTGTAGGAAGTTGTTTGATAAAGTGGGCAAAGCTTATACTTGGGCCAGAAGACAGAATATAGGAAACTACATGAAAACATGAATAATTCAGTGAAAATGACTGTAAACAGATGAGAACTTGTTTAGAACAGCTGAAAGAGAATCTCCAAGTCAGTTCTTAGTGTAGAAAAGGTAGCTAAGAGAAGGAAAATCCTTAATTCCAGTTAAGATCACATGAAACACTGTATGAATCCTATATTTTTTACTTAAAGGAGACTAGAGTGGTAAATGTGTGTTATACAAGGCAGAATACCATTGAAATAGAGAAAGAAACACGTTCGGCAGCTTTGGAAAGCCTTACACTTCACTGAAATGTAGTACTACACTCTATAACACAGTTGAGAGACAATGTTCAATAGCTGCCTCAGTACTTAACCATGTGTAGGAAGTTGTTTGATAAAGAGGGCAAAGCTTATACTTGGACCAGAAGGCAGAATATAGGAAACTACATGAAAACATGATTAATTCAGTGAAAATGACTGTAAACAGATGTGAACTTGTCTAGAACAGCTGAAAGAGAATCTCCAAGTCAGTTCTTATTGTAGAAAAGGTAGCTAAGATAAGGGAAATCCTTAATTCCAGTTAAGATCACATGAAACACTGTATGAATCCTATATTCTTTACTTAAAGGAGACTAGAGTGGTAAATGTGTGTTATACAAGGCAGAATACCATTGAAATAGAGAAAGAAACACGTTCGGCAGCTTTGGAAAGCCTTACACTTCACTGAAATGTAGTACTACACTTTATATATCACAGTTGAGAGACAATGTTCCCTAGCTCGCTCAGTTCATAACAGTGTGTAGGAAGTTGTTTGATAAAGTGGGCAAAGCTTATACTTGGGCCAGAAGGCAGAATATAGGAAACTACATGAAAACATGAATAATTCAGTGAAAATGACTGTAAACAGATGAGAACTTGTTTAGAACAGCTGAAAGAGAATCTCCAAGTCAGTTCTTAGTGTAGAAAAGGTAGCTAAGAGAAGGAAAATCCTTAATTCCAGTTAAGATCACATGAAACACTGTATGAATCCTATATTGTTTACTTAAAGGAGACTAGAGTGGTAAATGTGTGTTATACAAGGCAGAATACCATTGAAATAGAGAAAGAAACACGTTCGGCAGCTTTGGAAAGCCTTACACTTCACTGAAATGTAGTACTACACTCTATAACACAGTTGAGAGACAATGTTCAATACCTGCCTCAGTACTTAACAGTGTGTAGGAAGTTGTTTGATAAAGTGGGCAAAGCTGATATTTGGACCAGAAGGCAGAATATAGGAAACTACATGAAAACATGATTAATTCAGTGAAAATGACTGTAAACAGATGTGAACTTGTTTAGAACAGCTGAAAGAGATTCTCCAAGTCAGTTCTTAGTGTAGAAAAGGTAGCTAAGATCTGGGAAATCCTTAATTCGAGTTAAGATTACATGAAACACTGTATGAATCCTATATTCTTTACTTAAAGGAGACTAGAGTGGTAAATGTGTGTTATACAAGGCAGAATACCATTGAAATAGAGAAAGAAACACGTTCGGCAGCTTTGGAAAGCCTTACACTTCACTGAAATGTAGTACTACACTCTATAACACAGTTGAGAGACAATGTTCCCGAGCTGCCTCAGTTCATAACAGTGTGTAGGAAGGTGTTTGATAAAGAGGGCAAAGCGTATACTTGGGCCAGAAGGCAGAATATAGGAAACTACATGAAAACATGAATAATTCAGTGAAAATGACTGTAAACAGATGAGAACTGGTTTAGAACAGCTGAAAGAGAATCTCCAACTCAGTTCTTAGTGTAGAAAAGGTAGGTAAGATAAGGGAAATCCTTAATTCCAGTTAAGATCACATGAAACGCTGTATGAATCCTATATTCTTTACTTAAAGGAGACTAGAGTGGTAAATGTGTGTTATACAAGGCAGAATACCATTGAAATAGAGAAAGAAACACGTTCAGCAGCTTTGGAAAGCCTTACACTTCACTGAAATGTAGTACTACACTTTATATATCACAGTTGAGAGACAATGTTCCCTAGCTCGCTCAGTTCATAACAGTGTGTAGGAAGTTGTTTGATAAAGTGGGCAAAGCTTATACTTGGGCCAGAAGGCCGAATATAGGAAACTACATGAGAACATGAATAATTCAGTGAAAATGAATGTAAACAGATGAGAACTTGTTTAGAACAGCTGAAAGAGAATCTCCAAGTCAGTTCTTAGTGTAGAAAAGGTAGCTAAGATAAGGAAAATCCTTAATTCCAGTTAAGATCACATGAAACACTGTATGAATCCTATATTGTTTACTTAAAGGAGACTAGAGTGGTAAATGTGTGTTATACAAGGCAGAATACCATTGAAATAGAGAAAGAAACACGTTCAGCAGCTTTGGAAAGCCTTACACTTCACTGAAATGTAGTACTACACTCTATAACACAGTTGAGAGACAATGTTCCCAAGCTGCCTCAGTTCATAACAGTGTGTAGGAAGGTGTTTGATAAAGAGGGCAAAGCTTATACTTGGGCCAGAAGGCAGAATATAGGAAACTACATGAAAACATGAATAATTCAGTGAAAATGACTGTAAACAGATGAGAACTGGTTTAGAACAGCTGAAAGAGAATCTCCAACTCAGTTCTTAGTGTAGAAAAGGTAGGTAAGATAAGGGAAATCCTTAATTCCAGTTAAGATCACATGAAACACTGTATGAATCCTATATTCTTTACTTAAAGGAGACTAGAGTGGTAAATGTGTGTTATACAAGGCAGAATACCATTGAAATAGAGAAAGAAACACGTTCAGCAGCTTTGGAAAGCCTTACACTTCACTGAAATGTAGTACTACACTTTATATATCACAGTTGAGAGACAATGTTCCCTAGCTCGCTCAGTTCATAACAGTGTGTAGGAAGTTGTTTGATAAAGTGGGCAAAGCTTATACTTGGGCCAGAAGGCCGAATATAGGAAACTACATGAGAACATGAATAATTCAGTGAAAATTACTGTAAACAGATGAGAACTTGTTTAGAACAGCTGAAAGAGAATCTCCAAGTCAGTTCTTAGTGTAGAAAAGGTAGCTAAGATAAGGAAAATCCTTAATTCCAGTTAAGATCACATGAAACACTGTATGAATCCTATATTGTTTACTTAAAGGAGACTAGAGTGGTAAATGTGTGTTATACAAGGCAGAATACCATTGAAATAGAGAAAGAAACACGTTCAGCAGCTTTGGAAAGCCTTACACTTCACTGAAATGTAGTACTACACTCTATAACACAGTTGAGAGACAATGTTCCCAAGCTGCCTCAGTTCATAACAGTGTGTAGGAAGGTGTTTGATAAAGAGGGCAAAGCTTATACTTGGGCCAGAAGGCAGAATATAGGAAACTACATGAAAACATGAATAATTCAGTGAAAATGACTGTAAACAGATGAGAACTGGTTTAGAACAGCTGAAAGAGAATCTCCAAGTCAGTTCTTAGTGTAGAAAAGGTAGGTAAGATAAGGGAAATCCTTAATTCGAGTTAAGATCACATGAAACACTGTATGAATCCTATATTCTTTACTTAAAGGAGACTAGAGTGGTAAATGTGTGTTATACAAGGCAGAATACCATTGAAATAGAGAAAGAAACACGTTCGGCAGCTTTGGAAAGCCTTACACTTCACTGAAATGTAGTACTACACTCTATAACACAGTTGAGAGACAATGTTCAATAGCTGCCTCAGTACTTAACAGTGTGTAGGAATTTGTTTGATAAAGAGGGCAAAGCTTATACTTGGATCAGAAGGCAGAATATAGGAAACTACATGAAAACATGATTAATTCAGTGAAAATGACTGTAAACAGATGTGAACTTGTTTAGAACAGCTGAAAGAGATTCTCCAAGTCAGTTCTTAGTGTAGAAAAGGTAGCTAAGATCTGGGAAATCCTTAATTCGAGTTAAGATTACATGAAACACTGTATGAATCCTATATTCTTTACTTAAAGGAGACTAGAGTGGTAAATGTGTGTTATACAAGGCAGAATACCATTGAAATAGAGAAAGAAACACGTTCGGCAGCTTTGGAAAGCCTTACACTTCACTGAAATGTAGTACTACACTTTATATATCACAGTTGAGAGACAATGTTCCCTAGCTCCCTCAGTTCATAACAGTGTGTAGGAAGTTGTTTGATAAAGTGGGCAAAGCTTATACTTGGGCCAGAAGACAGAATATAGGAAACTACATGAAAACATGAATAATTCAGTGAAAATGACTGTAAACAGATGAGAACTTGTTTAGAACAGCTGAAAGAGAATCTCCAAGTCAGTTCTTAGTGTAGAAAAGGTAGCTAAGAGAAGGAAAATCCTTAATTCCAGTTAAGATCACATGAAACACTGTATGAATCCTATATTGTTTACTTAAAGGAGACTAGAGTGGTAAATGTGTGTTATACAAGGCAGAATACCATTGAAATAGAGAAAGAAACACGTTCGGCAGCTTTGGAAAGCCTTACACTTCACTGAAATGTAGTACTACACTCTATAACACAGTTGAGAGACAATGTTCCCAAGCTGCCTCAGTTCATAACAGTGTGTAGGAAGGTGTTTGATAAAGAGGGCAAAGCTTATACTTGGGCCAGAAGGCAGAATATAGGAAACTACATGAAAACATGAATAATTCAGTGAAAATGACTGTAAACAGATGAGAACTGGTTTAGAACAGCTGAAAGAGAATCTCCAAGTCAATTCTTAGTGTAGAAAAGGTAGGTAAGATAAGGGAAATACTTAATTCCAGTTAAGATCACATGAAACACTGTATGAATCCTACATTCTTTACTTAAAGGAGACTAGAGTGGTAAATGTGTGTTATACAAGGCAGAATACCATTGAAATAGAGAAAGAAACACGTTCGGCAGCTTTGGAAAGCCTTACACTTCACTGAAATGTAGTACTACACTCTATAACACAGTTGAGAGACAATGTTCAATAGCTGCCTCAGTACTTAACAGTGTGTAGGAAGTTGTTTGATAAAGAGGGCAAAGCTTATACTTGGACCAGAAGGCAGAATATAGGAAACTACATGAAAACATGATTAATTCAGTGAAAATGACTGTAAACAGATGTGAACTTGTTTAGAACAGCTGAAAGAGATTCTCCAAGTCAGTTCTTAGTGTAGAAAAGGTAGCTAAGATCCGGGAAATCCTTAATTCGAGTTAAGATTACATGAAACACTGTATGAATCCTATATTCTTTACTTAAAGGAGACTAGAGTGGTAAATGTGTGTTATACAAGGCAGAATACCATTGAAATAGAGAAAGAAACACGTTGAGCAGCTTTGGAAAGCCTTACACTTCACTGAAATGTAGTACTACACTTTATATATCACAGTTGAGAGACAATGTTCCCTAGCTCGCTCAGTTCATAACAGTGTGTAGGAAGTTGTTTGATAAAGTGGGCAAAGCTTATACTTGGGCCAGAAGGCAGAATATAGGAAACTACATGAAAACATGAATAATTCAGTGAAAATGACTGTAAACAGATGAGAACTTGTTTAGAACAGCTGAAAGAGAATCTCCAATTCAGTTCTTAGTGTAGAAAAGGTAGCTAAGAGAAGGAAAATCCTTAATTCCAGTTAAGATCACATGAAACACTGTATGAATCCTATATTGTTTACTTAAAGGAGACTAGAGTGGTAAATGTGTGTTATACAAGGCAGAATACCATTGAAATAGAGAAAGAAAAACGTTCGGCAGCTTTGGAAAGCCTTACACTTCACTGAAATGTAGTACTACACTCTATAACACAGTTGAGAGACAATGTTCCCAAGCTGCCTCAGTTCATAACAGTGTGTAGGAAGGTGTTTGATAAAGAGGGCAAAGCTTATACTTGGGCCAGAAGGCAGAATATAGGAAACTACATGAAAACATGAATAATTCAGTGAAAATGACTGTAAACAGATGAGAACTGGTTTAGAACAGCTGAAATAGAATCTCCAAGTCAGTTCTTAGTGTAGAAAAGGTAGGTAAGATAAGAGAAATACTTAATTCCAGTTAAGATCACATGAAACACTGTATGAATCCTACATTCTTTACTTAAAGGAGACTAGAGTGGTAAATGTGTGTTATACAAGGCAGAATACCATTGAAATAGAGAAAGAAACACGTTCGGCAGCTTTGGAAAGCCTTACACTTCACTGAAATGTAGTACTACACTCTATAACACAGTTGAGAGACAATGTTCAATAGCTGCCTCAGTACTTAACAGTGTGTAGGAAGTTGTTCGATAAAGAGGGCAAAGCTTATACTTGGACCAGAAGGCAGAATATAGGAAACTACATGAAAACATGATTAATTCAGTGAAAATGACTGTAAACAGATGTGAACTTGTCTAGAACAGCTGAAAGAGAATCTCCAAGTCAGTTCTTATTGTAGAAAAGGTAGCTAAGATAAGGGAAATCCTTAATTCCAGTTAAGATCACATGAAACACTGTATGAATCCTATATTCTTTACTTAAAGGAGACTAGAGTGGTAAATGTGTGTTATACAAGGCAGAATACCATTGAAATAGAGAAAGAAACACGTTCAGCAGCTTTGGAAAGCCTTACACTTCACTGAAATGTAGTACTACACTTTATATATCACAGTTGAGAGACAATGTTCCCTAGCTCGCTCAGTTCATAACAGTGTGTAGGAAGTTGTTTGATAAAGTGGGCAAAGCTTATACTTGGGCCAGAAGGCAGAATATAGGAAACTACATGAAAACATGAATAATTCAGTGAAAATGACTGTAAACAGATGAGAACTTGTTTAGAACAGCTGAAAGAGAATCTCCAAGTCAGTTCTTAGTGTAGAAAAGGTAGCTAAGAGAAGGAAAATCCTTAATTCCAGTTAAGATCACATGAAACACTGTATGAATCCTATATTGTTTACTTAAAGGAGACTAGAGTGGTAAATGTGTGTTATACAAGGCAGAATACCATTGAAATAGAGAAAGAAACACGTTCGGCAGCTTTGGAAAGCCTTACACTTCACTGAAATGTAGTACTACACTCTATAACACAGTTGAGAGACAATGTTCAATACCTGCCTCAGTACTTAACAGTGTGTAGGAAGTTGTTTGATAAAGTGGGCAAAGCTGATATTTGGACCAGAAGGCAGAATATAGGAAACTACATGAAAACATGAATAATTCAGTGAAAATGACTGTAAACAGATGAGAACTTGTTTAGAACAGCTGAAAGAGAATCTCCAAGTCAGTTCTTAGTGTAGAAAAGGTAGCTAAGAGAAGGAAAATCCTTAATTCCAGTTAAGATCACATGAAACACTGTATGAATCCTATATTGTTTACTTAAAGGAGACTAGAGTGGTAAATGTGTGTTATACAAGGCAGAATACCATTGAAATAGAGAAAGAAACACGTTCGGCAGCTTTGGAAAGCCTTACACTTCACTGAAATGTAGTACTACACTCTATAACACAGTTGAGAGACAATGTTCCCAAGCTGCCTCAGTTCATAACAGTGTGTAGGAAGGTGTTTGATAAAGAGGGCAAAGCTTATACTTGGGCCAGAAGGCAGAATATAGGAAACTACATGAAAACATGAATAATTCAGTGAAAATGACTGTAAACAGATGAGAACTGGTTTAGAACAGCTGAAAGAGAATCTCCAAGTCAATTCTTAGTGTAGAAAAGGTAGGTAAGATAAGGGAAATACTTAATTCCAGTTAAGATCACATGAAACACTGTATGAATCCTACATTCTTTACTTAAAGGAGACTAGAGTGGTAAATGTGTGTTATACAAGGCAGAATACCATTGAAATAGAGAAAGAAACACGTTCGGCAGCTTTGGAAAGCCTTACACTTCACTGAAATGTAGTACTACACTCTATAACACAGTTGATAGACAATGTTCAATAGCTGCCTCAGTACTTAACAGTGTGTAGGAAGTTGTTTGATAAAGAGGGCAAAGCTTATACTTGGACCAGAAGGCAGAATATAGGAAACTACATGAAAACATGATTAATTCAGTGAAAATGACTGTAAACAGATGTGAACTTGTTTAGAACAGCTGAAAGAGATTCTCCAAGTCAGTTCTTAGTGTAGAAAAGGTAGCTAAGATCCGGGAAATCCTTAATTCGAGTTAAGATTACATGAAACACTGTATGAATCCTATATTCTTTACTTAAAGGAGACTAGAGTGGTAAATGTGTGTTATACAAGGCAGAATACCATTGAAATAAAGAAAGAAACACGTTCCGCAGCTTTGGAAAGCCTTACACTTCACTGAAATGTAGTACTACACTTTATATATCAGAGTTGAGAGACAATGTTCCCTAGCTCGCTCAGTTCATAACAGTGTGTAGGAAGTTGTTTGATAAAGTGGGCAAAGCTTATACTTGGGCCAGAAGGCAGAATATAGGAAACTACATGAAAACATGAATAATTCAGTGAAAATGACTGTAAACAGATGAGAACTTGTTTAGAACAGCTGAAAGAGAATCTCCAAGTCAGTTCTTAGTGTAGAAAAGGTAGCTAAGAGAAGGAAAATCCTTAATTCCAGTTAAGATCACATGAAACACTGTATGAATCCTATATTGTTTACTTAAAGGAGACTAGAGTGGTAAATGTGTGTTATACAAGGCAGAATACCATTGAAATAGAGAAAGAAACACGTTCGGCAGCTTTGGAAAGCCTTACACTTCACTGAAATGTAGTACTACACTCTATAACACAGTTGAGAGACAATGTTCCCGAGCTGCCTCAGTTCATAACAGTGTGTAGGAAGGTGTTTGATAAAGAGGGCAAAGCGTATACTTGGGCCAGAAGGCAGAATATAGGAAACTACATGAAAACATGAATAATTCAGTGAAAATGACTGTAAACAGATGAGAACTGGTTTAGAACAGCTGAAAGAGAATCTCCAAGTCAGTTCTTAGTGTAGAAAAGGTAGGTAAGATAAGGGAAATCCTTAATTCCAGTTAAGATCACATGAAACACTGTATGAATCCTATATTCTTTACTTAAAGGAGACTAGAGTGGTAAATGTGTGTTATACAAGGCAGAATACCATTGAAATAGAGAAAGAAACACGTTCAGCAGCTTTGGAAAGCCTTACACTTCACTGAAATGTAGTACTACACTTTATATATCACAGTTGAGAGACAATGTTCCCTAGCTCGCTCAGTTCATAACAGTGTGTAGGAAGTTGTTTGATAAAGTGGGCAAAGCTTATACTTGGGCCAGAAGACAGAATATAGGAAACTACATGAAAACATGAATAATTCAGTGAAAATGACTGTAAACAGATGAGAACTTGTTTAGAACAGCTGAAAGAGAATCTCCAAGTCAGTTCTTAGTGTAGAAAAGGTAGCTAAGAGAAGGAAAATCCTTAATTCCAGTTAAGATCACATGAAACACTGTATGAATCCTATATTGTTTACTTAAAGGAGACTAGAGTGGTAAATGTGTGTTATACAAGGCAGAATACCATTGAAATAGAGAAAGAAACACGTTCGGCAGCTTTGGAAAGCCTTACACTTCACTGAAATGTAGTACTACACTCTATAACACAGTTGAGAGACAATGTTCCCAAGCTGCCTCAGTTCATAACAGTGTGTAGGAAGGTGTTTGATAAAGAGGGCAAAGCTTATACTTGGGCCAGAAGGCAGAATATAGGAAACTACATGAAAACATGAATAATTCAGTGAAAATGACTGTAAACAGATGAGAACTGGTTTAGAACAGCTGAAAGAGAATCTCCAAGTCAATTCTTAGTGTAGAAAAGGTAGGTAAGATAAGGGAAATACTTAATTCCAGTTAAGATCACATGAAACACTGTATGAATCCTACATTCTTTACTTAAAGGAGACTAGAGTGGTAAATGTGTGTTATACAAGGCAGAATACCATTGAAAAAAGAAAGAAACACGTTCGGCAGCTTTGGAAAGCCTTACACTTCACTGAAATGTAGTACTACACTCTATAACACAGTTGATAGACAATGTTCAATAGCTGCCTCAGTACTTAACAGTGTGTAGGAAGTTGTTTGATAAAGAGGGCAAAGCTTATACTTGGACCAGAAGGCAGAATATAGGAAACTACATGAAAACATGATTAATTCAGTGAAAATGACTGTAAACAGATGTGAACTTGTTTAGAACAGCTGAAAGAGATTCTCCAAGTCAGTTCTTAGTGTAGAAAAGGTAGCTAAGATCCGGGAAATCCTTAATTCGAGTTAAGATTACATGAAACACTGTATGAATCCTATATTCTTTACTTAAAGGAGACTAGAGTGGTAAATGTGTGTTATACAAGGCAGAATACCATTGAAATAGAGAAAGAAACACGTTCGGCAGCTTTGGAAAGCCTTACACTTCACTGAAATGTAGTACTATACTCTATAACACAGTTGAGAGACAATGTTCCCGAGCTGCCTCAGTTCATAACAGTGTGTAGGAAGTTGTTTGATAAAGTGGGCAAAGCTTATACTTGGGCCAGAAGGCCGAATATAGGAAACTACATGAGAACATGAATAATTCAGTGAAAATGACTGTAAACAGATGAGAACTTGTTTAGAACAGCTGAAAGAGAATCTCCAAATCAGTTCTTAGTGTAGAAAAGGTAGCTAAGATAAGGAAAATCCTTAATTCCAGTTAAGATCACATGAAACACTGTATGAATCCTATATTGTTTACTTAAAGGAGACTAGAGTGGTAAATGTGTGTTATACAAGGCAGAATACCATTGAAATAGAGAAAGAAACACGTTCAGCAGCTTTGGAAAGCCTTACACTTCACTGAAATGTAGTACTACACTCTATAACACAGTTGAGAGACAATGTTCCCAAGCTGCCTCAGTTCATAACAGTGTGTAGGAAGGTGTTTGATAAAGAGGGCAAAGCTTATACTTGGGCCAGAAGGCAGAATATAGGAAACTACATGAAAACATGAATAATTCAGTGAAAATGACTGTAAACAGATGAGAACTGGTTTAGAACAGCTGAAAGAGAATCTCCAAGTCAGTTCTTAGTGTAGAAAAGGTAGGTAAGATAAGGGAAATCCTTAATTCGAGTTAAGATCACATGAAACACTGTATGAATCCTATATTCTTTACTTAAAGGAGACTAGAGTGGTAAATGTGTGTTATACAAGGCAGAATACCATTGAAATAGAGAAAGAAACACGTTCGGCAGCTTTGGAAAGCCTTACACTTCACTGAAATGTAGTACTACACTCTATAACACAGTTGAGAGACAATGTTCAATAGCTGCCTCAGTACTTAAGAGTGTGTAGGAAGTTGTTTGATAAAGAGGGCAAAGCTTATACTTGGACCAGAAGGCAGAATATAGGAAACTACATGAAAACATGATTAATTCAGTGAAAATGACTGTAAACAGATGTGAACTTGTTTAGAACAGCTGAAAGAGATTCTCCAAGTCAGTTCTTAGTGTAGAAAAGGTAGCTAAGATCTGGGAAATCCTTAATTCGAGTTAAGATTACATGAAACACTGTATGAATCCTATATTCTTTACTTAAAGGAGACTAGAGTGGTAAATGTGTGTTATACAAGGCAGAATACCATTGAAATAGAGAAAGAAACACGTTCGGCAGCTTTGGAAAGCCTTACACTTCACTGAAATGTAGTACTACACTCTATAACACAGTTGAGAGACAATGTTCCCGAGCTGCCTCAGTTCATAACAGTGTGTAGGAAGGTGTTTGATAAAGAGGGCAAAGCGTATACTTGGGCCAGAAGGCAGAATATAGGAAACTACATGAAAACATGAATAATTCAGTGAAAATGACTGTAAACAGATGAGAACTGGTTTAGAACAGCTGAAAGAGAATCTCCAAGTCAGTTCTTAGTGTAGAAAAGGTAGGTAAGATAAGGGAAATCCTTAATTCCAGTTAAGATCACATGAAACACTGTATGAATCCTATATTCTTTACTTAAAGGAGACTAGAGTGGTAAATGTGTGTTATACAAGGCAGAATACCATTGAAATAGAGAAAGAAACACGTTCAGCAGCTTTGGAAAGCCTTACACTTCACTGAAATGTAGTACTACAGTTTATATATCACAGTTGAGAGACAATGTTCCCTAGCTCGCTCAGTTCATAACAGTGTGTAGGAAGTTGTTTGATAAAGTGGGCAAAGCTTATACTTGGGCCAGAAGACAGAATATAGGAAACTACATGAAAACATGAATAATTCAGTGAAAATGACTGTAAACAGATGAGAACTTGTTTAGAACAGCTGAAAGAGAATCTCCAAGTCAGTTCTTAGTGTAGAAAAGGTAGCTAAGAGAAGGAAAATCCTTAATTCCAGTTAAGATCACATGAAACACTGTATGAATCCTATATTGTTTACTTAAAGGAGACTAGAGTGGTAAATGTGTGTTATACAAGGCAGAATACCATTGAAATAGAGAAAGAAACACGTTCGGCAGCTTTGGAAAGCCTTACACTTCACTGAAATGTAGTACTACACTCTATAACACAGTTGAGAGACAATGTTCCCAAGCTGCCTCAGTTCATAACAGTGTGTAGGAAGGTGTTTGATAAAGAGGGCAAAGCTTATACTTGGGCCAGAAGGCAGAATATAGGAAACTACATGAAAACATGAATAATTCAGTGAAAATGACTGTAAACAGATGAGAACTGGTTTAGAACAGCTGAAAGAGAATCTCCAAGTCAATTCTTAGTGTAGAAAAGGTAGGTAAGATAAGGGAAATACTTAATTCCAGTTAAGATCACATGAAACACTGTATGAATCCTACATTCTTTACTTAAAGGAGACTAGAGTGGTAAATGTGTGTTATACAAGGCAGAATACCATTGAAATAGAGAAAGAAACACGTTCGGCAGCTTTGGAAAGCCTTACACTTCACTGAAATGTAGTACTACACTCTATAACACAGTTGAGAGACAATGTTCAATAGCTGCCTCAGTACTTAACAGTGTGTAGGAAGTTGTTTGATAAAGAGGGCAAAGCTTATACTTGGACCAGAAGGCAGAATATAGGAAACTACATGAAAACATGATTAATTCAGTGAAAATGACTGTAAACAGATGTGAACTTGTTTAGAACAGCTGAAAGAGATTCTCCAAGTCAGTTCTTAGTGTAGAAAAGGTAGCTAAGATCCGGGAAATCCTTAATTCGAGTTAAGATTACATGAAACACTGTATGAATCCTATATTCTTTACTTAAAGGAGACTAGAGTGGTAAATGTGTGTTATACAAGGCAGAATACCATTGAAATAGAGAAAGAAACACGTTGAGCAGCTTTGGAAAGCCTTACACTTCACTGAAATGTAGTACTACACTTTATATATCACAGTTGAGAGACAATGTTCCCTAGCTCGCTCAGTTCATAACAGTGTGTAGGAAGTTGTTTGATAAAGTGGGCAAAGCTTATACTTGGGCCAGAAGGCAGAATATAGGAAACTACATGAAAACATGAATAATTCAGTGAAAATGACTGTAAACAGATGAGAACTTGTTTAGAACAGCTGAAAGAGAGTCTCCAATTCAGTTCTTAGTGTAGAAAAGGTAGCTAAGAGAAGGAAAATCCTTAATTCCAGTTAAGATCACATGAAACACTGTATGAATCCTATATTGTTTACTTAAAGGAGACTAGAGTGGTAAATGTGTGTTATACAAGGCAGAATACCATTGAAATAGAGAAAGAAAAACGTTCGGCAGCTTTGGAAAGCCTTACACTTCACTGAAATGTAGTACTACACTCTATAACACAGTTGAGAGACAATGTTCCCAAGCTGCCTCAGTTCATAACAGTGTGTAGGAAGGTGTTTGATAAAGAGGGCAAAGCTTATACTTGGGCCAGAAGGCAGAATATAGGAAACTACATGAAAACATGAATAATTCAGTGAAAATGACTGTAAACAGATGAGAACTGGTTTAGAACAGCTGAAATAGAATCTCCAAGTCAGTTCTTAGTGTAGAAAAGGTAGGTAAGATAAGAGAAATACTTAATTCCAGTTAAGATCACATGAAACACTGTATGAATCCTACATTCTTTACTTAAAGGAGACTAGAGTGGTAAATGTCTGTTATACAAGGCAGAATACCATTGAAATAGAGAAAGAAACACGTTCGGCAGCTTTGGAAAGCCTTACACTTCACTGAAATGTAGTACTACACTCTATAACACAGTTGAGAGACAATGTTCAATAGCTGCCTCAGTACTTAACAGTGTGTAGGAAGTTGTTTGATAAAGAGGGCAAAGCTTATACTTGGACCAGAAGGCAGAATATAGGAAACTACATGAAAACATGATTAATTCAGTGAAAATGACTGTAAACAGATGTGAACTTGTCTAGAACAGCTGAAAGAGAATCTCCAAGTCAGTTCTTATTGTAGAAAAGGTAGCTAAGATAAGGGAAATCCTTAATTCCAGTTAAGATCACATGAAACACTGTATGAATCCTATATTCTTTACTTAAAGGAGACTAGAGTGGTAAATGTGTGTTATACAAGGCAGAATACCATTGAAATAGAGAAAGAAACACGTTCAGCAGCTTTGGAAAGCCTTACACTTCACTGAAATGTAGTACTACACTTTATATATCACAGTTGAGAGACAATGTTCCCTAGCTCGCTCAGTTCATAACAGTGTGTAGGAAGTTGTTTGATAAAGTGGGCAAAGCTTATACTTGGGCCAGAAGGCAGAATATAGGAAACTACATGAAAACATGAATAATTCAGTGAAAATGACTGTAAACAGATGAGAACTTGTTTAGAACAGCTGAAAGAGAATCTCCAAGTCAGTTCTTAGTGTAGAAAAGGTAGCTAAGAGAAGGAAAATCCTTAATTCCAGTTAAGATCACATGAAACACTGTATGAATCCTATATTGTTTACTTAAAGGAGACTAGAGTGGTAAATGTGTGTTATACAAGGCAGAATACCATTGAAATAGAGAAAGAAACACGTTCGGCAGCTTTGGAAAGCCTTACACTTCACTGAAATGTAGTACTACACTCTATAACACAGTTGAGAGACAATGTTCAATACCTGCCTCAGTACTTAACAGTGTGTAGGAAGTTGTTTGATAAAGTGGGCAAAGCTGATATTTGGACCAGAAGGCAGAATATAGGAAACTACATGAAAACATGATTAATTCAGTGAAAATGACTGTAAACAGATGTGAACTTGTTTAGAACAGCTGAAAGAGATTCTCCAAGTCAGTTCTTAGTGTAGAAAAGGTAGCTAAGATCTGGGAAATCCTTAATTCGAGTTAAGATTACATGAAACACTGTATGAATCCTATATTCTTTACTTAAAGGAGACTAGAGTGGTAAATGTGTGTTATACAAGGCAGAATACCATTGAAATAGAGAAAGAAACACGTTCGGCAGCTTTGGAAAGCCTTACACTTCACTGAAATGTAGTACTACACTCTATAACACAGTTGAGAGACAATGTTCCCGAGCTGCCTCAGTTCATAACAGTGTGTAGGAAGGTGTTTGATAAAGAGGGCAAAGCATATACTTGGGCCAGAAGGCAGAATATAGGAAACTACATGAAAACATGAATAATTCAGTGAAAATGACTGTAAACAGATGAGAACTGGTTTAGAACAGCTGAAAGAGAATCTCCAAGTCAGTTCTGAGTGTAGAAAAGGTAGGTAAGATAAGGGAAATACTTAATTCCAGTTAAGATCACATGAAACACTGTATGAATCCTACATTCTTTACTTAAAGGAGACTAGAGTGGTAAATGTGTGTTATACAAGGCAGAATACCATTGAAATAGAGAAAGAAACACGTTCGGCAGCTTTGGAAAGCCTTACACTTCATTGAAATGTAGTACTACACTCTATAACACAGTTGAGAGACAATGTTCAATAGCTGCCTCAGTACTTAACAGTGTGTAGGAAGTTGTTTGATAAAGAGGGCAAAGCTTATACTTGGACCAGAAGGCAGAATATAGGAAACTACATGAAAACATGATTAATTCAGTGAAAATGACTGTAAACAGATGTGAACTTGTTTAGAACAGCTGAAAGAGATTCTCCAAGTCAGTTCTTAGTGTAGAAAAGGTAGCTAAGATCCGGGAAATCCTTAATTCGAGTTAAGATTACATGAAACACTGTATGAATCCTATATTCTTTACTTAAAGGAGACTAGAGTGGTAAATGTGTGTTATACAAGGCAGAATACCATTGAAATAGAGAAAGAAACACGTTCGGCAGCTTTGGAAAGCCTTACACTTCACTGAAATGTAGTACTATACTCTATAACACAGTTGAGAGACAATGTTCCCGAGCTGCCTCAGTTCATAACAGTGTGTAGGAAGTTGTTTGATAAAGTGGGCAAAGCTTATACTTGGGCCAGAAGGCCGAATATAGGAAACTACATGAGAACATGAATAATTCAGTGAAAATGACTGTAAACAGATGAGAACTTGTTTAGAACAGCTGAAAGAGAATCTCCAAGTCAGTTCTTAGTGTAGAAAAGGTAGCTAAGATAAGGAAAATCCTTAATTCCAGTTAAGATCACATGAAACACTGTATGAATCCTATATTGTTTACTTAAAGGAGACTAGAGTGGTAAATGTGTGTTATACAAGGCAGAATACCATTGAAATAGAGAAAGAAACACGTTCAGCAGCTTTGGAAAGCCTTACACTTCACTGAAATGTAGTACTACACTCTATAACACAGTTGAGAGACAATGTTCCCAAGCTGCCTCAGTTCATAACAGTGTGTAGGAAGGTGTTTGATAAAGAGGGCAAAGCTTATACTTGGGCCAGAAGGCAGAATATAGGAAACTACATGAAAACATGAATAATTCTGTGAAAATGACTGTAAACAGATGAGAACTGGTTTAGAACAGCTGAAAGAGGATCTCCAAGTCAGTTCTTAGTGTAGAAAAGGTAGGTAAGATAAGGGAAATCCTTAATTCGAGTTAAGATCACATGAAACACTGTATGAATCCTATATTCTTTACTTAAAGGAGACTAGAGTGGTAAATGTGTGTTATACAAGGCAGAATACCATTGAAATAGAGAAAGAAACACGTTCGGCAGCTTTGGAAAGCCTTACACTTCACTGAAATGTAGTACTACACTCTATAACACAGTTGAGAGACAATGTTCCCGAGCTGCCTCAGTTCATAACAGTGTGTAGGAAGTTGTTTGATAAAGTGGGCAAAGCTTATACTTGGGCCAGAAGGCAGAATATAGGAAACTACATGAAAACATGAATAATTCAGTGAAAATGACTGTAAACAGATGAGAACTTGTTTAGAACAGCTGAAAGAGAATCTCCAAGTCAGTTCTTAGTGTAGAAAAGGTAGCTAAGAGAAGGAAAATCCTTAATTCCAGTTAAGATCACAAGAAACACTGTATGAATCCTATATTCTTTACTTAAAGGAGACTAGAGTGGTAAATGTGTGTTATACAAGGCAGAATACCATTGAAATAGAGAAAGAAACACGTTCGGCAGCTTTGGAAAGCCTTACACTTCACTGAAATGTAGTACTACACTCTATAACTGAGTTGAGAGACAATGTTCAATAGCTGCCTCAGTACTTAACAGTGTGTAGGAAGTTGTTTGATAAAGTGGGCAAAGCTTATACTTGGACCAGAAGTCAGAATATAGGAAACTACATGAAAACATGATTAATTCAGTGAAAATGACTGTAAACAGATGAGAACTTGTCTAGAACAGCTGAAAGAGAATCTCCAAGTCAGTTCTTATTGTAGAAAAGGTAGCTAAGATAAGGGAAATCCTTAATTCCAGTTAAGATCACATGAAACACTGTATGAATCCTATATTCTTTACTTAAAGGAGACTAGAGTGGTAAATGTGTGTTATACAAGGCAGAATACCATTGAAATAGAGAAAGAAACACGTTCAGCAGCTTTGGAAAGCCTTACACTTCACTGAAATGTAGTACTACACTTTATATATCACAGTTGAGAGACAATGTTCCCTAGCTCGCTCAGTTCATAACAGTGTGTAGGAAGTTGTTTGATAAAGTGGGCAAAGCTTATACTTGGGCCAGAAGGCAGAATATAGGAAACTACATGAAAACATGAATAATTCAGTGAAAATGACTGTAAACAGATGAGAACTTGTTTAGAACAGCTGAAAGAGAATCTCCAAGTCAGTTCTTAGTGTAGAAAAGGTAGCTAAGAGAAGGAAAATCCTTAATTCCAGTTAAGATCACATGAAACACTGTATGAATCCTATATGGTTTACTTAAAGGAGACTAGAGTGGTAAATGTGTGTTATACAAGGCAGAATACCATTGAAATAGAGAAAGAAACACGTTCGGCAGCTTTGGAAAGCCTTACACTTCACTGAAATGTAGTACTACACTCTATAACACAGTTGAGAGACAATGTTCCCGAGCTGCCTCAGTTCATAACAGTGTGTAGGAAGTTGTTTGATAAAGTGGGCAAAGCTTATACTTGGGCCAGAAGGCAGAATATAGGAAACTACATGAAAACATGAATAATTCAGTGAAAATGACTGTAAACAGATGAGAACTTGTTTAGAACAGCTGAAAGAGAATCTCCAAGTCAGTTCTTAGTGTAGAAAAGGTAGCTAAGATAAAGGAAATACTTAATTCCAGTGAAGATCACATGAAACACTGTATGAATCCTATATTGTTTACTTAAAGGAGACTCGAGTGGTAAATGTGTGTTATACAAGGCAGAATACCATTGAAATAGAGAAAGAAACACGTTGAGCAGCTTTGGAAAGCCTTACACTTCACTGAAATGTAGTACTACACTTTATATATCACAGTTGAGAGACAATGTTCCCTAGCTCGCTCAGTTCATAACAGTGTGTAGGAAGTTGTTTGATAAAGTGGGCAAAGCTTATACTTGGGCCAGAAGGCAGAATATAGGAAACTACATGAAAACATGAATTATTCAGTGAAAATGACTGTAAACAGATGAGAACTTGTTTAGAACAGC
This sequence comes from Pipistrellus hanaki, assembly GCF_964339955.1. Taxonomy (NCBI): domain Eukaryota; kingdom Metazoa; phylum Chordata; class Mammalia; order Chiroptera; family Vespertilionidae; genus Pipistrellus; species Pipistrellus hanaki. The sequence goes on from NC_140511.1 coordinate 3,122,336, forward strand.
TGAAAGAGAATCTCCAAGTCAGTTCTTAGTGTAGAAAAGGTAGCTAAGAGAAGGAAAATCCTTAATTCCAGTTAAGATCACAAGAAACACTGTATGAATCCTATATTGTTTACTTAAAGGAGACTAGAGTGGTAAATGTGTGTTATACAAGGCAGAATACCATTGAAATAGAGAAAGAAACACGTTCGGCAGCTTTGGAAAGCCTTACACTTCACTGAAATGTAGTACTACACTCTATAACACAGTTGAGAGACAATGTTCCCGAGCTGCCTCAGTTCATAACAGTGTGTAGGAAGTTGTTTGATAAAGTGGGCTAAGCTTATACTTGGGCCAGAAGGCAGAATATAGGAAACTACATGAAAACATGAATAATTCAGTGAAAATGACTGTAAACAGATGAGAACTTGTTTAGAACAGCTGAAAGAGAATCTCCAAGTCAGTTCTTAGTGTAGAAAAGGTAGCTAAGAGAAGGAAAATCCTTAATTCCAGTTAAGATCACAAGAAACACTGTATGAATCCTATATTGTTTACTTAAAGGAGACTAGAGTGGTAAATGTGTGTTATACAAGGCAGAATACCATTGAAATAGAGAAAGAAACACGTTCGGCAGCTTTGGAAAGCCTTACACTTCACTGAAATGTAGTACTACACTCTATAACACAGTTGAGAGACCATGTTCCCGAGCTGCCTCAGTTCATAACAGTGTGTAGGAAGTTGTTTGATAAAGTGGGCAAAGCTTATACTTGGGCCAGAAGGCAGAATATAGGAAACTACATGAAAACATGAATAATTCAGTGAAAATGACTGTAAACAGATGAGAACTTGTTTAGAACAGCTGAAAGAGAATCTCCAATTCAGTTCTTAGTGTAGAAAAGGTAGCTAAGAGAAGGAAAATCCTTAATTCCAGTTAAGATCACATGAAACACTGTATGAATCCTATATTGTTTACTTAAAGGAGACTAGAGTGGTAAATGTGTGTTATACAAGGCAGAATACCATTGAAATAGAGAAAGAAAAACGTTCGGCAGCTTTGGAAAGCCTTACACTTCACTGAAATATAGTACTACACTCTATAACACAGTTGAGAGACAATGTTCCCAAGCTGCCTCAGTTCATAACAGTGTGTAGGAAGGTGTTTGATAAAGAGGGCAAAGCTTATACTTGGGCCAGAAGGCAGAATATAGGAAAGTACATGAAAACATGAATAATTCAGTGAAAATGACTGTAAACAGATGAGAACTGGTTTAGAACAGCTGAAAGAGAATCTCCAAGTCAGTTCTTAGTGTAGAAAAGGTAGGTAAGATAAGGGAAATACTTAATTCCAGTTAAGATCACATGAAACACTGTATGAATCCTACATTCTTTACTTAAAGGAGACTAGAGTGGTAAATGTCTGTTATACAAGGCAGAATACCATTGAAATAGAGAAAGAAACACGTTCGGCAGCTTTGGAAAGCCTTACACTTCACTGAAATGTAGTACTACACTCTATAACACAGTTGAGAGACAATGTTCAATAGCTGCCTCAGTACTTAACAGTGTGTAGGAAGTTGTTTGATAAAGAGGGCAAAGCTTATACTTGGACCAGAAGGCAGAATATAGGAAACTACATGAAAACATGATTAATTCAGTGAAAATGACTGTAAACAGATGTGAACTTGTTTAGAACAGCTGAAAGAGATTCTCCAAGTCAGTTCTTAGTGTAGAAAAGGTAGCTAAGATCCGGGAAATCCTTAATTCGAGTTAAGATTACATGAAACACTGTATGAATCCTATATTCTTTACTTAAAGGAGACTAGAGTGGTAAATGTGTGTTATACAAGGCAGAATACCATTGAAATAGAGAAAGAAACACGTTGAGCAGCTTTGGAAAGCCTTACACTTCACTGAAATGTAGTACTACACTTTATATATCACAGTTGAGAGACAATGTTCCCTAGCTCGCTCAGTTCATAACAGTGTGTAGGAAGTTGTTTGATAAAGTGGGCAAAGCTTATACTTGGGCCAGAAGGCAGAATATAGGAAACTACATGAAAACATGAATTATTCAGTGAAAATGACTGTAAACAGATGAGAACTTGTTTAGAACAGCTGAAAGAGAATCTCCAAGTCAGTTCTTAGTGTAGAAAAGGTAGCTAAGAGAAGGAAAATCCTTAATTCTAGTTAAGATCACAAGAAACACTGTATGAATCCTATATTGTTTACTTAAAGGAGACTAGAGTGGTAAATGTGTGTTATACAAGGCAGAATACCATTGAAATAGAGAAAGAAACACGTTCGGCAGCTTTGGAAAGCCTTACACTTCACTGAAATGTAGTACTACACTCTATAACACAGTTGAGAGACAATGTTCCCGAGCTGCCTCAGTTCATAACAGTGTGTAGGAAGTTGTTTGATAAAGTGGGCAAAGCTTATACTTGGACCAGAAGGCAGAATATAGGAAACTACATGAAAACATGATTAATTCAGTGAAAATGACTGTAAACAGATGTGAACTTGTTTAGAACAGCTGAAAGAGATTCTCCAAGTCAGTTCTTAGTGTAGAAAAGGTAGCTAAGATCCGGGAAATCCTTAATTCGAGTTAAGATTACATGAAACACTGTATGAATCCTATATTCTTTACTTAAAGGAGACTAGAGTGGTAAATGTGTGTTATACAAGGCAGAATACCATTGAAATAGAGAAAGAAACACGTTGAGCAGCTTTGGAAAGCCTTACACTTCACTGAAATGTAGTACTACACTTTATATATCACAGTTGAGAGACAATGTTCCCTAGCTCGCTCAGTTCATAACAGTGTGTAGGAAGTTGTTTGATAAAGTGGGCAAAGCTTATACTTGGGCCAGAAGGCAGAATATAGGAAACTACATGAAAACATGAATTATTCAGTGAAAATGACTGTAAACAGATGAGAACTTGTTTAGAACAGCTGAAAGAGAATCTCCAAGTCAGTTCTTAGTGTAGAAAAGGTAGCTAAGTGAAGGAAAATCCTTAATTCCAGTTAAGATCACAAGAAACACCGTATGAATCCTATATTGTTTACTTAAAGGAGACTAGAGTGGTAAATGTGTGTTATACAAGGCAGAATACCATTGAAATAGAGAAAGAAACACGTTCGGCAGCTTTGGAAAGCCTTACACTTCACTGAAATGTAGTACTACACTCTATAACACAGTTGAGAGACAATGTTCCCGAGCTGCCTCAGTTCATAACAGTGTGTAGGAAGTTGTTTGATAAAGTGGGCAAAGCTTATACTTGGGCCAGAAGGCAGAATATAGGAAACTACATGAAAACATGAATAATTCAGTGAAAATGACTGTAAACAGATGAGAACTTGTTTAGAACAGCTGAAAGAGAATCTCCAAGTCAGTTCTTAGTGTAGAAAAGGTAGCTAAGAGAAGGAAAATCCTTAATTCCAGTTAAGATCACAAGAAACACTGTATGAATCCTATATTCTTTACTTAAAGGAGACTAGAGTGGTAAATGTGTGTTATACAAGGCAGAATACCATTGAAATAGAGAAAGAAACACGTTCGGCAGCTTTGGAAAGCCTTACACTTCACTGAAATGTAGTACTACACTCTATAACTGAGTTGAGAGACAATGTTCAATAGCTGCCTCAGTACTTAACAGTGTGTAGGAAGTTGTTTGATAAAGTGGGCAAAGCTTATACTTGGACCAGAAGTCAGAATATAGGAAACTACATGAAAACATGATTAATTCAGTGAAAATGACTGTAAACAGATGAGAACTTGTCTAGAACAGCTGAAAGAGAATCTCCAAGTCAGTTCTTATTGTAGAAAAGGTAGCTAAGATAAGGGAAATCCTTAATTCCAGTTAAGATCACATGAAACACTGTATGAATCCTATATTCTTTACTTAAAGGAGACTAGAGTGGTAAATGTGTGTTATACAAGGCAGAATACCATTGAAATAGAGAAAGAAACACGTTCAGCAGCTTTGGAAAGCCTTACACTTCACTGAAATGTAGTACTACACTTTATATATCACAGTTGAGAGACAATGTTCCCTAGCTCGCTCAGTTCATAACAGTGTGTAGGAAGTTGTTTGATAAAGTGGGCAAAGCTTATACTTGGGCCAGAAGGCAGAATATAGGAAACTACATGAAAACATGAATAATTCAGTGAAAATGACTGTAAACAGATGAGAACTTGTTTAGAACAGCTGAAAGAGAATCTCCAAGTCAGTTCTTAGTGTAGAAAAGGTAGCTAAGAGAAGGAAAATCCTTAATTCCAGTTAAGATCACATGAAACACTGTATGAATCCTATATTGTTTACTTAAAGGAGACTAGAGTGGTAAATGTGTGTTATACAAGGCAGAATACCATTGAAATAGAGAAAGAAACACGTTCGGCAGCTTTGGAAAGCCTTACACTTCACTGAAATGTAGTACTACACTCTATAACACAGTTGAGAGACAATGTTCCCGAGCTGCCTCAGTTCATAACAGTGTGTAGGAAGTTGTTTGATAAAGTGGGCAAAGCTTATACTTGGGCCAGAAGGCAGAATATAGGAAACTACATGAAAACATGAATAATTCAGTGAAAATGACTGTAAACAGATGAGAACTTGTTTAGAACAGCTGAAAGAGAATCTCCAAGTCAGTTCTTAGTGTAGAAAAGGTAGCTAAGATAAAGGAAATACTTAATTCCAGTGAAGATCACATGAAACACTGTATGAATCCTATATTGTTTACTTAAAGGAGACTCGAGTGGTAAATGTGTGTTATACAAGGCAGAATACCATTGAAATAGAGAAAGAAACACGTTGAGCAGCTTTGGAAAGCCTTACACTTCACTGAAATGTAGTACTACACTTTATATATCACAGTTGAGAGACAATGTTCCCTAGCTCGCTCAGTTCATAACAGTGTGTAGGAAGTTGTTTGATAAAGTGGGCAAAGCTTATACTTGGGCCAGAAGGCAGAATATAGGAAACTACATGAAAACATGAATTATTCAGTGAAAATGACTGTAAACAGATGAGAACTTGTTTAGAACAGCTGAAAGAGAATCTCCAAGTCAGTTCTTAGTGTAGAAAAGGTAGCTAAGAGAAGGAAAATCCTTAATTCCAGTTAAGATCACAAGAAACACTGTATGAATCCTATATTGTTTACTTAAAGGAGACTAGAGTGGTAAATGTGTGTTATACAAGGCAGAATACCATTGAAATAGAGAAAGAAACACGTTCGGCAGCTTTGGAAAGCCTTACACTTCACTGAAATGTAGTACTACACTCTATAACACAGTTGAGAGACAATGTTCCCGAGCTGCCTCAGTACTTAACAGTGTGTAGGAAGTTGTTTGATAAAGAGGGCAAAGCTTATACTTGGGCCAGAAGGCAGAATATAGGAAACTACATGAAAACATGAATAATTCAGTGAAAATGACTGTAAACAGATGAGAACTTGTTTAGAACAGCTGAAAGAGATTCTCCAAGTCAGTTCTTAGTGTAGAAAAGGTAGCTAAGATCCGGGAAATCCTTAATTCGAGTTAAGATTACATGAAACACTGTACGAATCCTATATTCTTTACTTAAAGGAGACTAGAGTGGTAAATATGTGTTATACAAGGCAGAATACCATTGAAATAGAGAAAGAAACACGTTGAGCAGCTTTGGAAAGCCTTACACTTCACTGAAATGTAGTACTACACTTTATATATCACAGTTGAGAGACAATGTTCCCTAGCTCGCTCAGTTCATAACAGTGTGTAGGAAGTTGTTTGATAAAGTGGGCAAAGCTTATACTTGGGCCAGAAGGCAGAATATAGGAAACTACATGAAAACATGAATAATTCAGTGAAAATGACTGTAAACAGATGAGAACTTGTTTAGAACAGCTGAAAGAGAATCTCCAAGTCAGTTCTTAGTGTAGAAAAGGTAGCTAAGAGAAGGAAAATCCTTAATTCCAGTTAAGATCACATGAAACACTGTATGAATCCTATATGGTTTACTTAAAGGAGACTAGAGTGGTAAATGTGTGTTATACAAGGCAGAATACCATTGAAATAGAGAAAGAAACACGTTCGGCAGCTTTGGAAAGCCTTACACTTCACTGAAATGTAGTACTACACTCTATAACACAGTTGAGAGACAATGTTCCCGAGCTGCCTCAGTTCATAACAGTGTGTAGGAAGTTGTTTGATAAAGTGGGCAAAGCTTATACTTGGGCCAGAAGGCAGAATATAGGAAACTACATGAAAACATGAATAATTCAGTGAAAATGACTGTAAACAGATGAGAACTTGTTTAGAACAGCTGAAAGAGAATCTCCAAGTCAGTTCTTAGTGTAGAAAAGGTAGCTAAGATAAAGGAAATACTTAATTCCAGTGAAGATCACATGAAACACTGTATGAATCCTATATTGTTTACTTAAAGGAGACTCGAGTGGTAAATGTGTGTTATACAAGGCAGAATACCATTGAAATAGAGAAAGAAACACGTTGAGCAGCTTTGGAAAGCCTTACACTTCACTGAAATGTAGTACTACACTTTATATATCACAGTTGAGAGACAATGTTCCCTAGCTCGCTCAGTTCATAACAGTGTGTAGGAAGTTGTTTGATAAAGTGGGCAAAGCTTATACTTGGGCCAGAAGGCAGAATATAGGAAACTACATGAAAACATGAATTATTCAGTGAAAATGACTGTAAACAGATGAGAACTTGTTTAGAACAGCTGAAAGAGAATCTCCAAGTCAGTTCTTAGTGTAGAAAAGGTAGCTAAGAGAAGGAAAATCCTTAATTCCAGTTAAGATCACAAGAAACACTGTATGAATCCGATATTGTTTACTTAAAGGAGACTAGAGTGGTAAATGTGTGTTATACAAGGCAGAATACCATTGAAATAGAGAAAGAAACACGTTCGGCAGCTTTGGAAAGCCTTACACTTCACTGAAATGTAGTACTACACTCTATAACACAGTTGAGAGACAATGTTCCCGAGCTGCCTCAGTTCATAACAGTGTGTAGGAAGTTGTTTGATAAAGTGGGCAAAGCTTATACTTGGGCCAGAAGGCAGAATATAGGAAACTACATGAAAACATGAATAATTCAGTGAAAATGACTGTAAACAGATGAGAACTTGTTTAGAACAGGTGAAAGAGAATCTCCAAGTCAGTTCTTAGTGTAGAAAAGGTAGCTAAGAGAAGGAAAATCCTTAATTCCAGTTAAGATCACAAGAAACACTGTATGAATCCTATATTCTTTACTTAAAGGAGACTAGAGTGGTAAATGTGTGTTATACAAGGCAGAATACCATTGAAATAGAGAAAGAAACACGTTCGGCAGCTTTGGAAAGCCTTACACTTCACTGAAATGTAGTACTACACTCTATAACTGAGTTGAGAGACAATGTTCAATAGCTGCCTCAGTACTTAACAGTGTGTAGGAAGTTGTTTGATAAAGTGGGCAAAGCTTATACTTGGACCAGAAGTCAGAATATAGGAAACTACATGAAAACATGATTAATTCAGTGAAAATGACTGTAAACAGATGTGAACTTGTTTAGAACAGCTGAAAGAGATTCTCCAAGTCAGTTCTTAGTGTAGAAAAGGTAGCTAAGATCTGGGAAATCCTTAATTCGAGTTAAGATTACATGAAACACTGTATGAATCCTATATTCTTTACTTAAAGGAGACTAGAGTGGTAAACGTGTGTTATACAAGGCAGAATACCATTGAAATAGAGAAAGAAACACGTTCGGCAGCTTTGGAAAGCCTTACACTTCACTGAAATGTAGTACTACACTCTATAACACAGTTGAGAGTCAATGTTCCCAAGCTGCCTCAGTTCATAACAGTGTGTAGGAAGGTGTTTGATAAAGAGGGCAAAGCGTATACTTGGGCCAGAAGGCAGAATATAGGAAACTACATGAAAACATGAATAATTCAGTGAAAATGACTGTAAACAGATGAGAACTGGTTTAGAACAGCTGAAATAGAATCTCCAAGTCAGTTCTTAGTGTAGAAAAGGTAGGTAAGATAAGAGAAATACTTAATTCCAGTTAAGATCAGATGAAACACTGTATGAATCCTACATTCTTTACTTAAAGGAGACTAGAGTGGTAAATGTCTGTTATACAAGGCAGAATACCATTGAAATAGAGAAAGAAACACGTTGAGCAGCTTTGGAAAGCCTTACACTTCACTGAAATGTAGTACTACACTTTATATATCACAGTTGAGAGACAATGTTCCCTAGCTCGCTCAGTTCATAACAGTGTGTAGGAAGTTGTTTGATAAAGTGGGCAAAGCTTATACTTGGGCCAGAAGGCAGAATATAGGAAACTACATGAAAACATGAATTATTCAGTGAAAATGACTGTAAACAGATGAGAACTTGTTTAGAACAGCTGAAAGAGAATCTCCAAGTCAGTTCTTAGTGTAGAAAAGGTAGCTAAGAGAAGGAAAATCCTTAATTCCAGTTAAGATCACAAGAAACACTGTATGAATCCTATATTGTTTACTTAAAGGAGACTAGAGTGGTAAATGTGTGTTATACAAGGCAGAATACCATTGAAATAGAGAAAGAAACACGTTCGGCAGCTTTGGAAAGCCTTACACTTCACTGAAATGTAGTACTACACTCTATAACACAGTTGAGAGACAATGTTCCCGAGCTGCCTCAGTTCATAACAGTGTGTAGGAAGTTGTTTGATAAAGTGGGCAAAGCTTATACTTGGGCCAGAAGGCAGAATATAGGAAACTACATGAAAACATGAATAATTCAGTGAAAATGACTGTAAACAGATGAGAACTTGTTTAGAACAGCTGAAAGAGAATCTCCAAGTCAGTTCTTAGTGTAGAAAAGGTAGGTAAGATAAGGGAAATACTTAATTCCAGTTAAGATCACATGAAACACTGTATGAATCCTACATTCTTTACTTAAAGGAGACTAGAGTGATAAATGTCTGTTATACAAGGCAGAATACCATTGAAATAGAGAAAGAAACACGTTCGGCAGCTTTGGAAAGCCTTACGCTTCACTGAAATGTAGTACTACACTCTATAACACAGTTGAGAGACAATGTTCAATAGCTGCCTCAGTACTTAACAGTGTGTAGGAAGTTGTTTGATAAAGAGGGCAAAGCTTATACTTGGACCAGAAGGCAGAATATAGGAAACTACATGAAAACATGATTAATTCAGTGAAAATGACTGTAAACAGATGAGAACTTGTCTAGAACAGCTGAAAGAGAATCTCCAAGTCAGTTCTTATTGTAGAAAAGGTAGCTAAGATAAGGGAAATCCTTAATTCCAGTTAAGATCACATGAAACACTGTATGAATCCTATATTCTTTACTTAAAGGAGACTAGAGTGGTAAATGTGTGTTATACAAGGCAGAATACCATTGCAATAGAGAAAGAAACACGTTCAGCAGCTTTGGAAAGCCTTACACTTCACTGAAATGTAGTACTACACTTTATATATCACAGTTGAGAGACAATGTTCCCTAGCTCGCTCAGTTCATAACAGTGTGTAGGAAGTTGTTTGATAAAGTGGGCAAAGCTTATACTTGGGCCAGAAGGCAGAATATAGGAAACTACATGAAAACATGAATAATTCAGTGAAAATGACTGTAAACAGATGAGAACTTGTTTAGAACAGCTGAAAGAGAATCTCCAAGTCAGTTCTTAGTGTAGAAAAGGTAGCTAAGAGAAGGAAAATCCTTAATTCCAGTTAAGATCACATGAAACACTGTATGAATCCTATATTGTTTACTTAAAGGAGACTAGAGTGGTAAATGTGTGTTATACAAGGCAGAATACCATTGAAATAGAGAAAGAAACACGTTCGGCAGCTTTGGAAAGCCTTACACTTCACTGAAATGTAGTACTACACTCTATAACACAGTTGAAAGACAATGTTCAATACCTGCCTCAGTACTTAACAGTGTGTAGGAAGTTGTTTGATAAAGTGGGCAAAGCTGATATTTGGACCAGAAGGCAGAATATAGGAAACTACATGAAAACATGATTAATTCAGTGAAAATGACTGTAAACAGATGTGAACTTGTTTAGAACAGCTGAAAGAGATTCTCCAAGTCAGTTCTTAGTGTAGAAAAGGTAGCTAAGATCTGGGAAATCCTTAATTCGAGTTAAGATTACATGAAACACTGTATGAATCCTATATTCTTTACTTAAAGGAGACTAGAGTGGTAAATGTGTGTTATACAAGGCAGAATACCATTGAAATAGAGAAAGAAACACGTTCGGCAGCTTTGGAAAGCCTTACACTTCACTGAAATGTAGTACTACACTCTATAACACAGTTGAGAGTCAATGTTCCCGAGCTGCCTCAGTTCATAACAGTGTGTAGGAAGGTGTTTGATAAAGAGGGCAAAGCGTATACTTGGGCCAGAAGGCAGAATATAGGAAACTACATGAAAACATGAATAATTCAGTGAAAATGACTGTAAACAGATGAGAACTGGTTTAGAACAGCTGAAAGAGAATCTCCAAGTCAGTTCTTAGTGTAGAAAAGGTAGGTAAGATAAGGGAAATCCTTAATTCCAGTTAAGATCACATGAAACACTGTATGAATCCTATATTCTTTACTTAAAGGAGACTAGAGTGGTAAATGTGTGTTATACAAGGCAGAATACCATTGAAATAGAGAAAGAAACACGTTCAGCAGCTTTGGAAAGCCTTACACTTCACTGAAATGTAGTACTACACTTTATATATCACAGTTGAGAGACAATGTTCCCTAGCTCGCTCAGTTCATAACAGTGTGTAGGAAGTTGTTTGATAAAGTGGGCAAAGCTTATACTTGGGCCAGAAGACAGAATATAGGAAACTACATGAAAACATGAATAATTCAGTGAAAATGACTGTAAACAGATGAGAACTTGTTTAGAACAGCTGAAAGAGAATCTCCAAGTCAGTTCTTAGTGTAGAAAAGGTAGCTAAGAGAAGGAAAATCCTTAATTCCAGTTAAGATCACATGAAACACTGTATGAATCCTATATTGTTTACTTAAAGGAGACTAGAGTGGTAAATGTGTGTTATACAAGGCAGAATACCATTGAAATAGAGAAAGAAACACGTTCGGCAGCTTTGGAAAGCCTTACACTTCACTGAAATGTAGTACTACACTCTATAACACAGTTGAGAGACAATGTTCCCAAGCTGCCTCAGTTCATAACAGTGTGTAGGAAGGTGTTTGATAAAGAGGGCAAAGCTTATACTTGGGCCAGAAGGCAGAATATAGGAAACTACATGAAAACATGAATAATTCAGTGAAAATGACTGTAAACAGATGAGAACTGGTTTAGAACAGCTGAAAGAGAATCTCCAAGTCAATTCTTAGTGTAGAAAAGGTAGGTAAGATAAGGGAAATACTTAATTCCAGTTAAGATCACATGAAACACTGTATGAATCCTACATTCTTTACTTAAAGGAGACTAGAGTGGTAAATGTGTGTTATACAAGGCAGAATACCATTGAAATAGAGAAAGAAACACGTTCGGCAGCTTTGGAAAGCCTTACACTTCACTGAAATGTAGTACTACACTCTATAACACAGTTGAGAGACAATGTTCAATAGCTGCCTCAGTACTTAACAGTGTGTAGGAAGTTGTTTGATAAAGAGGGCAAAGCTTATACTTGGACCAGAAGGCAGAATATAGGAAACTACATGAAAACATGATTAATTCAGTGAAAATGACTGTAAACAGATGTGAACTTGTTTAGAACAGCTGAAAGAGATTCTCCAAGTCAGTTCTTAGTGTAGAAAAGGTAGCTAAGATCCGGGAAATCCTTAATTCGAGTTAAGATTACATGAAACACTGTATGAATCCTATATTCTTTACTTAAAGGAGACTAGAGTGGTAAATGTGTGTTATACAAGGCAGAATACCATTGAAATAGAGAAAGAAACACGTTCGGCAGCTTTGGAAAGCCTTACACTTCACTGAAATGTAGTACTATACTCTATAACACAGTTGAGAGACAATGTACCCGAGCTGCCTCAGTTCATAACAGTGTGTAGGAAGTTGTTTGATAAAGTGGGCAAAGCTTATACTTGGGCCAGAAGGCCGAATATAGGAAACTACATGAGAACATGAATAATTCAGTGAAAATGACTGTAAACAGATGAGAACTTGTTTAGAACAGCTGAAAGAGAATCTCCAAGTCAGTTCTTAGTGTAGAAAAGGTAGCTAAGATGAGGAAAATCCTTAATTCCAGTTAAGATCACATGAAACACTGTATGAATCCTATATTGTTTACTTAAAGGAGACTAGAGTGGTAAATGTGTGTTATACAAGGCAGAATACCATTGAAATAGAGAAAGAAACACGTTCAGCAGCTTTGGAAAGCCTTACACTTCACTGAAATGTAGTACTACACTCTATAACACAGTTGAGAGACAATGTTCCCAAGCTGCCTCAGTTCATAACAGTGTGTAGGAAGGTGTTTGATAAAGAGGGCAAAGCTTATACTTGGGCCAGAAGGCAGAATATAGGAAACTACATGAAAACATGAATAATTCAGTGAAAATGACTGTAAACAGATGAGAACTGGTTTAGAACAGCTGAAAGAGAATCTCCAAGTCAGTGCTTAGTGTAGAAAAGGTAGGTAAGATAAGGGAAATCCTTAATTCGAGTTAAGATCACATGAAACACTGTATGAATCCTATATTCTTTACTTAAAGGAGACTAGAGTGGTAAATGTGTGTTATACAAGGCAGAATACAATTGAAATAGAGAAAGAAACACGTTCGGCAGCTTTGGAAAGCCTTACACTTCACTGAAATGTAGTACTACACTCTATAACACAGTTGAGAGACAATGTTCAATAGCTGCCTCAGTACTTAACAGTGTGTAGGAAGTTGTTTGATAAAGAGGGCAAAGCTTATACTTGGACCAGAAGGCAGAATATAGGAAACTACATGAAAACATGATTAATTCAGTGAAAATGACTGTAAACAGATGTGAACTAGTTTAGAACAGCTGAAAGAGATTCTCCAAGTCAGTTCTTAGTGTAGAAAAGGTAGCTAAGATCCGGGAAATCCTTAATTCGAGTTAAGATTACATGAAACACTGTATGAATCCTATATTCTTTACTTAAAGGAGACTAGAGTGGTAAATGTGTGTTATACAAGGCAGAATACCATTGAAATAGAGAAAGAAACACGTTGAGCAGCTTTGGAAAGCCTTACACTTCACTGAAATGTAGTACTACACTTTATATATCACAGTTGAGAGACAATGTTCCCTAGCTCGCTCAGTTCATAACAGTGTGTAGGAAGTTGTTTGATAAAGTGGGCAAAGCTTATACTTGGGCCAGAAGGCAGAATATAGGAAACTACATGAAAACATGAATAATTCAGTGAAAATGACTGTAAACAGATGAGAACTTGTTTAGAACAGCTGAAAGAGAATCTCCAATTCAGTTCTTAGTATAGAAAAGGTAGCTAAGAGAAGGAAAATCCTTAATTCCAGTTAAGATCACATGAAACACTGTATGAATCCTATATTGTTTACTTAAAGGAGACTAGAGTGGTAAATGTGTGTTATACAAGGCAGAATACCATTGAAATAGAGAAAGAAAAACGTTCGGCAGCTTTGGAAAGCCTTACACTTCACTGAAATGTAGTACTACACTCTATAACACAGTTGAGAGACAATGTTCCCAAGCTGCCTCAGTTCATAACAGTGTGTAGGAAGGTGTTTGATAAAGAGGGCAAAGCTTATACTTGGGCCAGAAGGCAGAATATAGGAAACTACATGAAAACATGAATAATTCAGTGAAAATGACTGTAAACAGATGAGAACTGGTTTAGAACAGCTGAAATAGAATCTCCAAGTCAGTTCTTAGTGTAGAAAAGGTAGGTAAGATAAGAGAAATACTTAATTCCAGTTAAGATCACATGAAACACTGTATGAATCCTACATTCTTTACTTAAAGGAGACTAGAGTGGTAAATGTCTGTTATACAAGGCAGAATACCATTGAAATAGAGAAAGAAACACGTTCGGCAGCTTTGGAAAGCCTTACACTTCACTGAAATGTAGTACTACACTCTATAACACAGTTGAGAGACAATGTTCAATAGCTGCCTCAGTACTTAACAGTGTGTAGGAAGTTGTTTGATAAAGAGGGCAAAGCTTATACTTGGACCAGAAGGCAGAATATAGGAAACTACATGAAAACATGATTAATTCAGTGAAAATGACTGTAAACAGATGTGAACTTGTCTAGAACAGCTGAAAGAGAATCTCCAAGTCAGTTCTTATTGTAGAAAAGGTAGCTAAGATAAGGGAAATCCTTAATTCCAGTTAAGATCACATGAAACACTGTATGAATCCTATATTCTTTACTTAAAGGAGACTAGAGTGGTAAATGTGTGTTATACAAGGCAGAATACCATTGAAATAGAGAAAGAAACACGTTCAGCAGCTTTGGAAAGCCTTACACTTCACTGAAATGTAGTACTACACTTTATATATCACAGTTGAGAGACAATGTTCCCTAGCTCGCTCAGTTCATAACAGTGTGTAGGAAGTTGTTTGATAAAGTGGGCAAAGCTTATACTTGGGCCAGAAGGCAGAATATAGGAAACTACATGAAAACATGAATAATTCAGTGAAAATGACTGTAAACAGATGAGAACTTGTTTAGAACAGCTGAAAGAGAATCTCCAAGTCAGTTCTTAGTGTAGAAAAGGTAGCTAAGAGAAGGAAAATCCTTAATTCCAGTTAAGATCACATGAAACACTGTATGAATCCTATATTGTTTACTTAAAGGAGACTAGAGTGGTAAATGTGTGTTATACAAGGCAGAATACCATTGAAATAGAGAAAGAAACACGTTCGGCAGCTTTGGAAAGCCTTACACTTCACTGAAATGTAGTACTACACTCTATAACACAGTTGAGAGACAATGTTCAATACCTGCCTCAGTACTTAACAGTGTGTAGGAAGTTGTTTGATAAAGTGGGCAAAGCTGATATTTGGACCAGAAGGCAGAATATAGGAAACTACATGAAATAATGATTAATTCAGTGAAAATGACTGTAAACAGATGTGAACTTGTTTAGAACAGCTGAAAGAGATTCTCCAAGTCAGTTCTTAGTGTAGAAAAGGTAGCTAAGATCTGGGAAATCCTTAATTCGAGTTAAGATTACATGAAACACTGTATGAATCCTATATTCTTTACTTAAAGGAGACTAGAGTGGTAAATGTGTGTTATACAAGGCAGAATACCATTGAAATAAGGAAAGAAACACGTTCGGCAGCTTTGGAAAGCCTTACACTTCACTGAAATGTAGTACTACACTCTATAACACAGTTGAGAGACAATGTTCCCGAGCTGCCTCAGTTCATAACAGTGTGTAGGAAGGTGTTTGATAAAGAGGGCAAAGCGTATACTTGGGCCAGAAGGCAGAATATAGGAAACTACATGAAAACATGAATAATTCAGTGAAAATGACTGTAAACAGATGAGAACTGGTTTAGAACAGCTGAAAGAGAATCTCCAAGTCAGTTCTTAGTGTAGAAAAGGTAGGTAAGATAAGGGAAATCCTTAATTCCAGTTAAGATCACATGAAACACTGTATGAATCCTATATTCTTTACTTAAAGGAGACTAGAGTGGTAAATGTGTGTTATACAAGGCAGAATACCATTGAAATAGAGAAAGAAACACGTTCAGCAGCTTTGGAAAGCCTTACACTGCACTGAAATGTAGTACTACACTTTATATATCACAGTTGAGAGACAATGTTCCCTAGCTCGCTCAGTTCATAACAGTGTGTAGGAAGTTGTTTGATAAAGTGGGCAAAGCTTATACTTGGGCCAGAAGACAGAATATAGGAAACTACATGAAAACATGAATAATTCAGTGAAAATGACTGTAAACAGATGAGAACTTGTTTAGAACAGCTGAAAGAGAATCTCCAAGTCAGTTCTTAGTGTAGAAAAGGTAGCTAAGAGAAGGAAAATCCTTAATTCCAGTTAAGATCACATGAAACACTGTATGAATCCTATATTGTTTACTTAAAGGAGACTAGAGTGGTAAATGTGTGTTATACAAGGCAGAATACCATTGAAATAGAGAAAGAAACACGTTCGGCAGCTTTGGAAAGCCTTACACTTCACTGAAATGTAGTACTACACTCTATAACACAGTTGAGAGACAATGTTCCCAAGCTGCCTCAGTTCATAACAGTGTGTAGGAAGGTGTTTGATAAAGAGGGCAAAGCTTATACTTGGGCCAGAAGGCAGAATATAGGAAACTACATGAAAACATGAATAATTCAGTGAAAATGACTGTAAACAGATGAGAACTGGTTTAGAACAGCTGAAATAGAATCTCCAAGTCAGTTCTTAGTGTAGAAAAGGTAGGTAAGATAAGAGAAATACTTAATTCCAGTTAAGATCACATGAAACACTGTATGAATCCTACATTCTTTACTTAAAGGAGACTAGAGTGGTAAATGTCTGTTATACAAGGCAGAATACCATTGAAATAGAGAAAGAAACACGTTCGGCAGCTTTGGAAAGCCTTACACTTCACTGAAATGTAGTACTACACTCTATAACACAGTTGAGAGACAATGTTCAATAGCTGCCTCAGTACTTAACAGTGTGTAGGAAGTTGTTTGATAAAGAGGGCAAAGCTTATACTTGGACCAGAAGGCAGAATATAGGAAACTACATGA
Source organism: Pipistrellus hanaki (assembly GCF_964339955.1). NCBI lineage: Eukaryota > Metazoa > Chordata > Mammalia > Chiroptera > Vespertilionidae > Pipistrellus > Pipistrellus hanaki. The sequence goes on from NC_140511.1 coordinate 3,139,022, forward strand.
AAACATGATTAATTCAGTGAAAATGACTGTAAACAGATGTGAACTTGTTTAGAACAGCTGAAAGAGATTCTCCAAGTCAGTTCTTAGTGTAGAAAAGGTAGCTAAGATTCGGGAAATCCTTAATTCGAGTTAAGATTACATGAAACACTGTATGAATCCTATATTCTTTACTTAAAGGAGACTAGAGTGGTAAATGTGTGTTATACAAGGCAGAATACCATTGAAATAGAGAAAGAAACACGTTGAGCAGCTTTGGAAAGCCTTACACTTCACTGAAATGTAGTACTACACTTTATATATCACAGTTGAGAGACAATGTTCCCTAGCTCGCTCAGTTCATAACAGTGTGTAGGAAGTTGTTTGATAAAGTGGGCAAAGCTTATACTTGGGCCAGAAGGCAGAATATAGGAAACTACATGAAAACATGAATAATTCAGTGAAAATGACTGTAAACAGATGAGAACTTGTTTAGAACAGCTGAAAGAGAATCTCCAATTCAGTTCTTAGTGTAGAAAAGGTAGCTAAGAGAAGGAAAATCCTTAATTCCAGTTAAGATCACATGAAACACTGTATGAATCCTATATTGTTTACTTAAAGGAGACTAGAGTGGTAAATGTGTGTTATACAAGGCAGAATACCATTGAAATAGAGAAAGAAAAACGTTCGGCAGCTTTGGAAAGCCTTACACTTCACTGAAATGTAGTACTACACTCTATAACACAGTTGAGAGACAATGTTCCCAAGCTGCCTCAGTTCATAACAGTGTGTAGGAAGGTGTTTGATAAAGAGGGCAAAGCTTATACTTGGGCCAGAAGGCAGAATATAGGAAACTACATGAAAACATGAATAATTCAGTGAAAATGACTGTAAACAGATGAGAACTGGTTTAGAACAGCTGAAATAGAATCTCCAAGTCAGTTCTTAGTGTAGAAAAGGTAGGTAAGATAAGAGAAATACTTAATTCCAGTTAAGATCACATGAAACACTGTATGAATCCTACATTCTTTACTTAAAGGAGACTAGAGTGGTAAATGTCTGTTATACAAGGCAGAATACCATTGAAATAGAGAAAGAAACACGTTCGGCAGCTTTGGAAAGCCTTACACTTCACTGAAATGTAGTACTACACTCTATAACACAGTTGAGAGACAATGTTCAATAGCTGCCTCAGTACTTAACAGTGTGTAGGAAGTTGTTTGATAAAGAGGGCAAAGCTTATACTTGGACCAGAAGGCAGAATATAGGAAACTACATGAAAACATGATTAATTCAGTGAAAATGACTGTAAACAGATGTGAACTTGTCTAGAACAGCTGAAAGAGAATCTCCAAGTCAGTTCTTATTGTAGAAAAGGTAGCTAAGATAAGGGAAATCCTTAATTCCAGTTAAGATCACATGAAACACTGTATGAATCCTATATTCTTTACTTAAAGGAGACTAGAGTGGTAAATGTGTGTTATACAAGGCAGAATACCATTGAAATAGAGAAAGAAACACGTTCAGCAGCTTTGGAAAGCCTTACACTTCACTGAAATGTAGTACTACACTTTATATATCACAGTTGAGAGACAATGTTCCCTAGCTCGCTCAGTTCATAACAGTGTGTAGGAAGTTGTTTGATAAAGTGGGCAAAGCTTATACTTGGGCCAGAAGGCAGAATATAGGAAACTACATGAAAACATGAATAATTCAGTGAAAATGACTGTAAACAGATGAGAACTTGTTTAGAACAGCTGAAAGAGAATCTCCAAGTCAGTTCTTAGTGTAGAAAAGGTAGCTAAGAGAAGGAAAATCCTTAATTCCAGTTAAGATCACATGAAACACTGTATGAATCCTATATTGTTTACTTAAAGGAGACTAGAGTGGTAAATGTGTGTTATACAAGGCAGAATACCATTGAAATAGAGAAAGAAACACGTTCGGCAGCTTTGGAAAGCCTTACACTTCACTGAAATGTAGTACTACACTCTATAACACAGTTGAGAGACAATGTTCAATACCTGCCTCAGTACTTAACAGTGTGTAGGAAGTTGTTTGATAAAGTGGGCAAAGCTGATATTTGGACCAGAAGGCAGAATATAGGAAACTACATGAAAACATGATTAATTCAGTGAAAATGACTGTAAACAGATGTGAACTTGTTTAGAACAGCTGAAAGAGATTCTCCAAGTCAGTTCTTAGTGTAGAAAAGGTAGCTAAGATCTGGGAAATCCTTAATTCGAGTTAAGATTACATGAAACACTGTATGAATCCTATATTCTTTACTTAAAGGAGACTAGAGTGGTAAATGTGTGTTATACAAGGCAGAATACCATTGAAATAGAGAAAGAAACACGTTCGGCAGCTTTGGAAAGCCTTACACTTCACTGAAATGTAGTACTACACTCTATAACACAGTTGAGAGACAATGTTCCCGAGCTGCCTCAGTTCATAACAGTGCGTAGGAAGGTGTTTGATAAAGAGGGCAAAGCGTATACTTGGGCCAGAAGGCAGAATATAGGAAACTACATGAAAACATGAATAATTCAGTGAAAATGACTGTAAACAGATGAGAACTGGTTTAGAACAGCTGAAAGAGAATCTCCAAGTCAGTTCTTAGTGTAGAAAAGGTAGGTAAGATAAGGGAAATCCTTAATTCCAGTTAAGATCACATGAAACACTGTATGAATCCTATATTCTTTACTTAAAGGAGACTAGAGTGGTAAATGTGTGTTATACAAGGCAGAATACCATTGAAATAGAGAAAGAAACACGTTCAGCAGCTTTGGAAAGCCTTACACTGCACTGAAATGTAGTACTACACTTTATATATCACAGTTGAGAGACAATGTTCCCTAGCTCGCTCAGTTCATAACAGTGTGTAGGAAGTTGTTTGATAAAGTGGGCAAAGCTTATACTTGGGCCAGAAGACAGAATATAGGAAACTACATGAAAACATGAATAATTCAGTGAAAATGACTGTAAACAGATGAGAACTTGTTTAGAACAGCTGAAAGAGAATCTCCAAGTCAGTTCTTAGTGTAGAAAAGGTAGCTAAGAGAAGGAAAATCCTTAATTCCAGTTAAGATCACATGAAACAGTGTATGAATCCTATATTGTTTACTTAAAGGAGACTAGAGTGGTAAATGTGTGTTATACAAGGCAGAATACCATTGAAATAGAGAAAGAAACACGTTCGGCAGCTTTGGAAAGCCTTACACTTCACTGAAATGTAGTACTACACTCTATAACACAGTTGAGAGACAATGTTCCCAAGCTGCCTCAGTTCATAACAGTGTGTAGGAAGGTGTTTGATAAAGAGGGCAAAGCTTATACTTGGGCCAGAAGGCAGAATATAGGAAACTACATGAAAACATGAATAATTCAGTGAAAATGACTGTAAACAGATGAGAACTGGTTTAGAACAGCTGAAAGAGAATCTCCAAGTCAATTCTTAGTGTAGAAAAGGTAGGTAAGATAAGGGAAATACTTAATTCCAGTTAAGATCACATGAAACACTGTATGAATCCTACATTCTTTACTTAAAGGAGACTAGAGTGGTAAATGTGTGTTATACAAGGCAGAATACCATTGAAATAGAGAAAGAAACACGTTCGGCAGCTTTGGAAAGCCTTACACTTCACTGAAATGTAGTACTACACTCTATAACACAGTTGAGAGACAATGTTCAATAGCTGCCTCAGTACTTAACAGTGTGTAGGAAGTTGTTTGATAAAGAGGGCAAAGCTTATACTTGGACCAGAAGGCAGAATATAGGAAACTACATGAAAACATGATTAATTCAGTGAAAATGACTGTAAACAGATGTGAACTTGTTTAGAACAGCTGAAAGAGATTCTCCAAGTCAGTTCTTAGTGTAGAAAAGGTAGCTAAGATTCGGGAAATCCTTAATTCGAGTTAAGATTACATGAAACACTGTATGAATCCTATATTCTTTACTTAAAGGAGACTAGAGTGGTAAATGTGTGTTATACAAGGCAGAATACCATTGAAATAGAGAAAGAAACACGTTGAGCAGCTTTGGAAAGCCTTACACTTCACTGAAATGTAGTACTACACTTTATATATCACAGTTGAGAGACAATGTTCCCTAGCTCGCTCAGTTCATAACAGTGTGTAGGAAGTTGTTTGATAAAGTGGGCAAAGCTTATACTTGGGCCAGAAGGCAGAATATAGGAAACTACATGAAAACATGAATAATTCAGTGAAAATGACTGTAAACAGATGAGAACTTGTTTAGAACAGCTGAAAGAGAATCTCCAATTCAGTTCTTAGTGTAGAAAAGGTAGCTAAGAGAAGGAAAATCCTTAATTCCAGTTAAGATCACATGAAACACTGTATGAATCCTATATTGTTTACTTAAAGGAGACTAGAGTGGTAAATGTGTGTTATACAAGGCAGAATACCATTGAAATAGAGAAAGAAAAACGTTCGGCAGCTTTGGAAAGCCTTACACTTCACTGAAATGTAGTACTACACTCTATAACACAGTTGAGAGACAATGTTCCCAAGCTGCCTCAGTTCATAACAGTGTGTAGGAAGGTGTTTGATAAAGAGGGCAAAGCTTATACTTGGGCCAGAAGGCAGAATATAGGAAACTACATGAAAACATGAATAATTCAGTGAAAATGACTGTAAACAGATGAGAACTGGTTTAGAACAGCTGAAATAGAATCTCCAAGTCAGTTCTTAGTGTAGAAAAGGTAGGTAAGATAAGAGAAATACTTAATTCCAGTTAAGATCACATGAAACACTGTATGAATCCTACATTCTTTACTTAAAGGAGACTAGAGTGGTAAATGTCTGTTATACAAGGCAGAATACCATTGAAATAGAGAAAGAAACACGTTCGGCAGCTTTGGAAAGCCTTACACTTCACTGAAATGTAGTACTACACTCTATAACACAGTTGAGAGACAATGTTCAATAGCTGCCTCAGTACTTAACCATGTGTAGGAAGTTGTTTGATAAAGAGGGCAAAGCTTATACTTGGACCAGAAGGCAGAATATAGGAAACTACATGAAAACATGATTAATTCAGTGAAAATGACTGTAAACAGATGTGAACTTGTCTAGAACAGCTGAAAGAGAATCTCCAAGTCAGTTCTTATTGTAGAAAAGGTAGCTAAGATAAGGGAAATCCTTAATTCCAGTTAAGATCACATGAAACACTGTATGAATCCTATATTCTTTACTTAAAGGAGACTAGAGTGGTAAATGTGTGTTATACAAGGCAGAATACCATTGAAATAGAGAAAGAAACACGTTCAGCAGCTTTGGAAAGCCTTACACTTCACTGAAATGTAGTACTACACTTTATATATCACAGTTGAGAGACAATGTTCCCTAGCTCGCTCAGTTCATAACAGTGTGTAGGAAGTTGTTTGATAAAGTGGGCAAAGCTTATACTTGGGCCAGAAGGCAGAATATAGGAAACTACATGAAAACATGAATAATTCAGTGAAAATGACTGTAAACAGATGAGAACTTGTTTAGAACAGCTGAAAGAGAATCTCCAAGTCAGTTCTTAGTGTAGAAAAGGTAGCTAAGAGAAGGAAAATCCTTAATTCCAGTTAAGATCACATGAAACACTGTATGAATCCTATATTGTTTACTTAAAGGAGACTAGAGTGGTAAATGTGTGTTATACAAGGCAGAATACCATTGAAATAGAGAAAGAAACACGTTCGGCAGCTTTGGAAAGCCTTACACTTCACTGAAATGTAGTACTACACTCTATAACACAGTTGAGAGACAATGTTCAATACCTGCCTCAGTACTTAACAGTGTGTAGGAAGTTGTTTGATAAAGTGGGCAAAGCTGATATTTGGACCAGAAGGCAGAATATAGGAAACTACATGAAAACATGATTAATTCAGTGAAAATGACTGTAAACAGATGTGAACTTGTTTAGAACAGCTGAAAGAGATTCTCCAAGTCAGTTCTTAGTGTAGAAAAGGTAGCTAAGATCTGGGAAATCCTTAATTCGAGTTAAGATTACATGAAACACTGTATGAATCCTATATTCTTTACTTAAAGGAGACTAGAGTGGTAAATGTGTGTTATACAAGGCAGAATACCATTGAAATAGAGAAAGAAACACGTTCGGCAGCTTTGGAAAGCCTTACACTTCACTGAAATGTAGTACTACACTCTATAACACAGTTGAGAGACAATGTTCCCGAGCTGCCTCAGTTCATAACAGTGTGTAGGAAGGTGTTTGATAAAGAGGGCAAAGCGTATACTTGGGCCAGAAGGCAGAATATAGGAAACTACATGAAAACATGAATAATTCAGTGAAAATGACTGTAAACAGATGAGAACTGGTTTAGAACAGCTGAAAGAGAATCTCCAAGTCAGTTCTTAGTGTAGAAAAGGTAGGTAAGATAAGAGAAATACTTAATTCCAGTTAAGATCACATGAAACACTGTATGAATCCTACATTCTTTACTTAAAGGAGACTAGAGTGGTAAATGTCTGTTATACAAGGCAGAATACCATTGAAATAGAGAAAGAAACACGTTCGGCAGCTTTGGAAAGCCTTACACTTCACTGAAATGTAGTACTACACTCTATAACACAGTTGAGAGACAATGTTCAATAGCTGCCTCAGTACTTAACCATGTGTAGGAAGTTGTTTGATAAAGAGGGCAAAGCTTATACTTGGACCAGAAGGCAGAATATAGGAAACTACATGAAAACATGATTAATTCAGTGAAAATGACTGTAAACAGATGTGAACTTGTCTAGAACAGCTGAAAGAGAATCTCCAAGTCAGTTCTTATTGTAGAAAAGGTAGCTAAGATAAGGGAAATCCTTAATTCCAGTTAAGATCACATGAAACACTGTATGAATCCTATATTCTTTACTTAAAGGAGACTAGAGTGGTAAATGTGTGTTATACAAGGCAGAATACCATTGAAATAGAGAAAGAAACACGTTCAGCAGCTTTGGAAAGCCTTACACTTCACTGAAATGTAGTACTACACTTTATATATCACAGTTGAGAGACAATGTTCCCTAGCTCGCTCAGTTCATAACAGTGTGTAGGAAGTTGTTTGATAAAGTGGGCAAAGCTTATACTTGGGCCAGAAGGCAGAATATAGGAAACTACATGAAAACATGAATAATTCAGTGAAAATGACTGTAAACAGATGAGAACTTGTTTAGAACAGCTGAAAGAGAATCTCCAAGTCAGTTCTTAGTGTAGAAAAGGTAGCTAAGAGAAGGAAAATCCTTAATTCCAGTTAAGATCACATGAAACACTGTATGAATCCTATATTGTTTACTTAAAGGAGACTAGAGTGGTAAATGTGTGTTATACAAGGCAGAATACCATTGAAATAGAGAAAGAAACACGTTCGGCAGCTTTGGAAAGCCTTACACTTCACTGAAATGTAGTACTACACTCTATAACACAGTTGAGAGACAATGTTCAATACCTGCCTCAGTACTTAACAGTGTGTAGGAAGTTGTTTGATAAAGTGGGCAAAGCTGATATTTGGACCAGAAGGCAGAATATAGGAAACTACATGAAAACATGATTAATTCAGTGAAAATGACTGTAAACAGATGTGAACTTGTTTAGAACAGCTGAAAGAGATTCTCCAAGTCAGTTCTTAGTGTAGAAAAGGTAGCTAAGATCTGGGAAATCCTTAATTCGAGTTAAGATTACATGAAACACTGTATGAATCCTATATTCTTTACTTAAAGGAGACTAGAGTGGTAAATGTGTGTTATACAAGGCAGAATACCATTGAAATAGAGAAAGAAACACGTTCGGCAGCTTTGGAAAGCCTTACACTTCACTGAAATGTAGTACTACACTCTATAACACAGTTGAGAGACAATGTTCCCGAGCTGCCTCAGTTCATAACAGTGTGTAGGAAGGTGTTTGATAAAGAGGGCAAAGCGTATACTTGGGCCAGAAGGCAGAATATAGGAAACTACATGAAAACATGAATAATTCAGTGAAAATGACTGTAAACAGATGAGAACTGGTTTAGAACAGCTGAAAGAGAATCTCCAACTCAGTTCTTAGTGTAGAAAAGGTAGGTAAGATAAGGGAAATCCTTAATTCCAGTTAAGATCACATGAAACACTGTATGAATCCTATATTCTTTACTTAAAGGAGACTAGAGTGGTAAATGTGTGTTATACAAGGCAGAATACCATTGAAATAGAGAAAGAAACACGTTCAGCAGCTTTGGAAAGCCTTACACTTCACTGAAATGTAGTACTACACTTTATATATCACAGTTGAGAGACAATGTTCCCTAGCTCGCTCAGTTCATAACAGTGTGTAGGAAGTTGTTTGATAAAGTGGGCAAAGCTTATACTTGGGCCAGAAGGCCGAATATAGGAAACTACATGAGAACATGAATAATTCAGTGAAAATGAATGTAAACAGATGAGAACTTGTTTAGAACAGCTGAAAGAGAATCTCCAAGTCAGTTCTTAGTGTAGAAAAGGTAGCTAAGATAAGGAAAATCCTTAATTCCAGTTAAGATCACATGAAACACTGTATGAATCCTATATTGTTTACTTAAAGGAGACTAGAGTGGTAAATGTGTGTTATACAAGGCAGAATACCATTGAAATAGAGAAAGAAACACGTTCAGCAGCTTTGGAAAGCCTTACACTTCACTGAAATGTAGTACTACACTCTATAACACAGTTGAGAGACAATGTTCCCAAGCTGCCTCAGTTCATAACAGTGTGTAGGAAGGTGTTTGATAAAGAGGGCAAAGCTTATACTTGGGCCAGAAGGCAGAATATAGGAAACTACATGAAAACATGAATAATTCAGTGAAAATGACTGTAAACAGATGAGAACTGGTTTAGAACAGCTGAAAGAGAATCTCCAACTCAGTTCTTAGTGTAGAAAAGGTAGGTAAGATAAGGGAAATCCTTAATTCCAGTTAAGATCACATGAAACACTGTATGAATCCTATATTCTTTACTTAAAGGAGACTAGAGTGGTAAATGTGTGTTATACAAGGCAGAATACCATTGAAATAGAGAAAGAAACACGTTCAGCAGCTTTGGAAAGCCTTACACTTCACTGAAATGTAGTACTACACTTTATATATCACAGTTGAGAGACAATGTTCCCTAGCTCGCTCAGTTCATAACAGTGTGTAGGAAGTTGTTTGATAAAGTGGGCAAAGCTTATACTTGGGCCAGAAGGCCGAATATAGGAAACTACATGAGAACATTTTTAATTCAGTGAAAATGACTGTAAACAGATGAGAACTTGTTTAGAACAGCTGAAAGAGAATCTCCAAGTCAGTTCTTAGTGTAGAAAAGGTAGCTAAGATAAGGAAAATCCTTAATTCCAGTTAAGATCACATGAAACACTGTATGAATCCTATATTGTTTACTTAAAGGAGACTAGAGTGGTAAATGTGTGTTATACAAGGCAGAATACCATTGAAATAGAGAAAGAAACACGTTCAGCAGCTTTGGAAAGCCTTACACTTCACTGAAATGTAGTACTACACTCTATAACACAGTTGAGAGACAATGTTCCCAAGCTGCCTCAGTTCATAACAGTGTGTAGGAAGGTGTTTGATAAAGAGGGCAAAGCTTATACTTGGGCCAGAAGGCAGAATATAGGAAACTACATGAAAACATGAATAATTCAGTGAAAATGACTGTAAACAGATGAGAACTGGTTTAGAACAGCTGAAAGAGAATCTCCAAGTCAGTTCTTAGTGTAGAAAAGGTAGGTAAGATAAGGGAAATCCTTAATTCGAGTTAAGATCACATGAAACACTGTATGAATCCTATATTCTTTACTTAAAGGAGACTAGAGTGGTAAATGTGTGTTATACAAGGCAGAATACCATTGAAATAGAGAAAGAAACACGTTCGGCAGCTTTGGAAAGCCTTACACTTCACTGAAATGTAGTACTACACTCTATAACACAGTTGAGAGACAATGTTCCCAAGCTGCCTCAGTTCATAACAGTGTGTAGGAAGGTGTTTGATAAAGAGGGCAAAGCTTATACTTGGGCCAGAAGGCAGAATATAGGAAACTACATGAAAACATGAATAATTCAGTGAAAATGACTGTAAACAGATGAGAACTGGTTTAGAACAGCTGAAAGAGAATCTCCAACTCAGTTCTTAGTGTAGAAAAGGTAGGTAAGATAAGGGAAATCCTTAATTCCAGTTAAGATCACATGAAACACTGTATGAATCCTATATTCTTTACTTAAAGGAGACTAGAGTGGTAAATGTGTGTTATACAAGGCAGAATACCATTGAAATAGAGAAAGAAACACGTTCGGCAGCTTTGGAAAGCCTTACACTTCACTGAAATGTAGTACTACACTCTATAACACAGTTGAGAGACAATGTTCAATAGCTGCCTCAGTACTTAACAGGGTGTAGGAATTTGTTTGATAAAGAGGGCAAAGCTTATACTTGGACCAGAAGGCAGAATATAGGAAACTACATGAAAACATGATTAATTCAGTGAAAATGACTGTAAACAGATGTGAACTTGTTTAGAACAGCTGAAAGAGATTCTCCAAGTCAGTTCTTAGTGTAGAAAAGGTAGCTAAGATCTGGGAAATCCTTAATTCGAGTTAAGATTTCATGAAACACTGTATGAATCCTATATTCTTTACTTAAAGGAGACTAGAGTGGTAAATGTGTGTTATACAAGGCAGAATACCATTGAAATAGAGAAAGAAACACGTTCGGCAGCTTTGGAAAGCCTTACACTTCACTGAAATGTAGTACTACACTTTATATATCACAGTTGAGAGACAATGTTCCCTAGCTCCCTCAGTTCATAACAGTGTGTAGGAAGTTGTTTGATAAAGTGGGCAAAGCTTATACTTGGGCCAGAAGACAGAATATAGGAAACTACATGAAAACATGAATAATTCAGTGAAAATGACTGTAAACAGATGAGAACTTGTTTAGAACAGCTGAAAGAGAATCTCCAAGTCAGTTCTTAGTGTAGAAAAGGTAGCTAAGAGAAGGAAAATCCTTAATTCCAGTTAAGATCACATGAAACACTGTATGAATCCTATATTTTTTACTTAAAGGAGACTAGAGTGGTAAATGTGTGTTATACAAGGCAGAATACCATTGAAATAGAGAAAGAAACACGTTCGGCAGCTTTGGAAAGCCTTACACTTCACTGAAATGTAGTACTACACTCTATAACACAGTTGAGAGACAATGTTCAATAGCTGCCTCAGTACTTAACCATGTGTAGGAAGTTGTTTGATAAAGAGGGCAAAGCTTATACTTGGACCAGAAGGCAGAATATAGGAAACTACATGAAAACATGATTAATTCAGTGAAAATGACTGTAAACAGATGTGAACTTGTCTAGAACAGCTGAAAGAGAATCTCCAAGTCAGTTCTTATTGTAGAAAAGGTAGCTAAGATAAGGGAAATCCTTAATTCCAGTTAAGATCACATGAAACACTGTATGAATCCTATATTCTTTACTTAAAGGAGACTAGAGTGGTAAATGTGTGTTATACAAGGCAGAATACCATTGAAATAGAGAAAGAAACACGTTCGGCAGCTTTGGAAAGCCTTACACTTCACTGAAATGTAGTACTACACTTTATATATCACAGTTGAGAGACAATGTTCCCTAGCTCGCTCAGTTCATAACAGTGTGTAGGAAGTTGTTTGATAAAGTGGGCAAAGCTTATACTTGGGCCAGAAGGCAGAATATAGGAAACTACATGAAAACATGAATAATTCAGTGAAAATGACTGTAAACAGATGAGAACTTGTTTAGAACAGCTGAAAGAGAATCTCCAAGTCAGTTCTTAGTGTAGAAAAGGTAGCTAAGAGAAGGAAAATCCTTAATTCCAGTTAAGATCACATGAAACACTGTATGAATCCTATATTGTTTACTTAAAGGAGACTAGAGTGGTAAATGTGTGTTATACAAGGCAGAATACCATTGAAATAGAGAAAGAAACACGTTCGGCAGCTTTGGAAAGCCTTACACTTCACTGAAATGTAGTACTACACTCTATAACACAGTTGAGAGACAATGTTCAATACCTGCCTCAGTACTTAACAGTGTGTAGGAAGTTGTTTGATAAAGTGGGCAAAGCTGATATTTGGACCAGAAGGCAGAATATAGGAAACTACATGAAAACATGATTAATTCAGTGAAAATGACTGTAAACAGATGTGAACTTGTTTAGAACAGCTGAAAGAGATTCTCCAAGTCAGTTCTTAGTGTAGAAAAGGTAGCTAAGATCTGGGAAATCCTTAATTCGAGTTAAGATTACATGAAACACTGTATGAATCCTATATTCTTTACTTAAAGGAGACTAGAGTGGTAAATGTGTGTTATACAAGGCAGAATACCATTGAAATAGAGAAAGAAACACGTTCGGCAGCTTTGGAAAGCCTTACACTTCACTGAAATGTAGTACTACACTCTATAACACAGTTGAGAGACAATGTTCCCGAGCTGCCTCAGTTCATAACAGTGTGTAGGAAGGTGTTTGATAAAGAGGGCAAAGCGTATACTTGGGCCAGAAGGCAGAATATAGGAAACTACATGAAAACATGAATAATTCAGTGAAAATGACTGTAAACAGATGAGAACTGGTTTAGAACAGCTGAAAGAGAATCTCCAACTCAGTTCTTAGTGTAGAAAAGGTAGGTAAGATAAGGGAAATCCTTAATTCCAGTTAAGATCACATGAAACGCTGTATGAATCCTATATTCTTTACTTAAAGGAGACTAGAGTGGTAAATGTGTGTTATACAAGGCAGAATACCATTGAAATAGAGAAAGAAACACGTTCAGCAGCTTTGGAAAGCCTTACACTTCACTGAAATGTAGTACTACACTTTATATATCACAGTTGAGAGACAATGTTCCCTAGCTCGCTCAGTTCATAACAGTGTGTAGGAAGTTGTTTGATAAAGTGGGCAAAGCTTATACTTGGGCCAGAAGGCCGAATATAGGAAACTACATGAGAACATGAATAATTCAGTGAAAATGAATGTAAACAGATGAGAACTTGTTTAGAACAGCTGAAAGAGAATCTCCAAGTCAGTTCTTAGTGTAGAAAAGGTAGCTAAGATAAGGAAAATCCTTAATTCCAGTTAAGATCACATGAAACACTGTATGAATCCTATATTGTTTACTTAAAGGAGACTAGAGTGGTAAATGTGTGTTATACAAGGCAGAATACCATTGAAATAGAGAAAGAAACACGTTCAGCAGCTTTGGAAAGCCTTACACTTCACTGAAATGTAGTACTACACTCTATAACACAGTTGAGAGACAATGTTCCCAAGCTGCCTCAGTTCATAACAGTGTGTAGGAAGGTGTTTGATAAAGAGGGCAAAGCTTATACTTGGGCCAGAAGGCAGAATATAGGAAACTACATGAAAACATGAATAATTCAGTGAAAATGACTGTAAACAGATGAGAACTGGTTTAGAACAGCTGAAAGAGAATCTCCAACTCAGTTCTTAGTGTAGAAAAGGTAGGTAAGATAAGGGAAATCCTTAATTCCAGTTAAGATCACATGAAACACTGTATGAATCCTATATTCTTTACTTAAAGGAGACTAGAGTGGTAAATGTGTGTTATACAAGGCAGAATACCATTGAAATAGAGAAAGAAACACGTTCAGCAGCTTTGGAAAGCCTTACACTTCACTGAAATGTAGTACTACACTTTATATATCACAGTTGAGAGACAATGTTCCCTAGCTCGCTCAGTTCATAACAGTGTGTAGGAAGTTGTTTGATAAAGTGGGCAAAGCTTATACTTGGGCCAGAAGGCCGAATATAGGAAACTACATGAGAACATGAATAATTCAGTGAAAATTACTGTAAACAGATGAGAACTTGTTTAGAACAGCTGAAAGAGAATCTCCAAGTCAGTTCTTAGTGTAGAAAAGGTAGCTAAGATAAGGAAAATCCTTAATTCCAGTTAAGATCACATGAAACACTGTATGAATCCTATATTGTTTACTTAAAGGAGACTAGAGTGGTAAATGTGTGTTATACAAGGCAGAATACCATTGAAATAGAGAAAGAAACACGTTCAGCAGCTTTGGAAAGCCTTACACTTCACTGAAATGTAGTACTACACTCTATAACACAGTTGAGAGACAATGTTCCCAAGCTGCCTCAGTTCATAACAGTGTGTAGGAAGGTGTTTGATAAAGAGGGCAAAGCTTATACTTGGGCCAGAAGGCAGAATATAGGAAACTACATGAAAACATGAATAATTCAGTGAAAATGACTGTAAACAGATGAGAACTGGTTTAGAACAGCTGAAAGAGAATCTCCAAGTCAGTTCTTAGTGTAGAAAAGGTAGGTAAGATAAGGGAAATCCTTAATTCGAGTTAAGATCACATGAAACACTGTATGAATCCTATATTCTTTACTTAAAGGAGACTAGAGTGGTAAATGTGTGTTATACAAGGCAGAATACCATTGAAATAGAGAAAGAAACACGTTCGGCAGCTTTGGAAAGCCTTACACTTCACTGAAATGTAGTACTACACTCTATAACACAGTTGAGAGACAATGTTCAATAGCTGCCTCAGTACTTAACAGTGTGTAGGAATTTGTTTGATAAAGAGGGCAAAGCTTATACTTGGATCAGAAGGCAGAATATAGGAAACTACATGAAAACATGATTAATTCAGTGAAAATGACTGTAAACAGATGTGAACTTGTTTAGAACAGCTGAAAGAGATTCTCCAAGTCAGTTCTTAGTGTAGAAAAGGTAGCTAAGATCTGGGAAATCCTTAATTCGAGTTAAGATTACATGAAACACTGTATGAATCCTATATTCTTTACTTAAAGGAGACTAGAGTGGTAAATGTGTGTTATACAAGGCAGAATACCATTGAAATAGAGAAAGAAACACGTTCGGCAGCTTTGGAAAGCCTTACACTTCACTGAAATGTAGTACTACACTTTATATATCACAGTTGAGAGACAATGTTCCCTAGCTCCCTCAGTTCATAACAGTGTGTAGGAAGTTGTTTGATAAAGTGGGCAAAGCTTATACTTGGGCCAGAAGACAGAATATAGGAAACTACATGAAAACATGAATAATTCAGTGAAAATGACTGTAAACAGATGAGAACTTGTTTAGAACAGCTGAAAGAGAATCTCCAAGTCAGTTCTTAGTGTAGAAAAGGTAGCTAAGAGAAGGAAAATCCTTAATTCCAGTTAAGATCACATGAAACACTGTATGAATCCTATATTGTTTACTTAAAGGAGACTAGAGTGGTAAATGTGTGTTATACAAGGCAGAATACCATTGAAATAGAGAAAGAAACACGTTCGGCAGCTTTGGAAAGCCTTACACTTCACTGAAATGTAGTACTACACTCTATAACACAGTTGAGAGACAATGTTCCCAAGCTGCCTCAGTTCATAACAGTGTGTAGGAAGGTGTTTGATAAAGAGGGCAAAGCTTATACTTGGGCCAGAAGGCAGAATATAGGAAACTACATGAAAACATGAATAATTCAGTGAAAATGACTGTAAACAGATGAGAACTGGTTTAGAACAGCTGAAAGAGAATCTCCAAGTCAATTCTTAGTGTAGAAAAGGTAGGTAAGATAAGGGAAATACTTAATTCCAGTTAAGATCACATGAAACACTGTATGAATCCTACATTCTTTACTTAAAGGAGACTAGAGTGGTAAATGTGTGTTATACAAGGCAGAATACCATTGAAATAGAGAAAGAAACACGTTCGGCAGCTTTGGAAAGCCTTACACTTCACTGAAATGTAGTACTACACTCTATAACACAGTTGAGAGACAATGTTCAATAGCTGCCTCAGTACTTAACAGTGTGTAGGAAGTTGTTTGATAAAGAGGGCAAAGCTTATACTTGGACCAGAAGGCAGAATATAGGAAACTACATGAAAACATGATTAATTCAGTGAAAATGACTGTAAACAGATGTGAACTTGTTTAGAACAGCTGAAAGAGATTCTCCAAGTCAGTTCTTAGTGTAGAAAAGGTAGCTAAGATCCGGGAAATCCTTAATTCGAGTTAAGATTACATGAAACACTGTATGAATCCTATATTCTTTACTTAAAGGAGACTAGAGTGGTAAATGTGTGTTATACAAGGCAGAATACCATTGAAATAGAGAAAGAAACACGTTGAGCAGCTTTGGAAAGCCTTACACTTCACTGAAATGTAGTACTACACTTTATATATCACAGTTGAGAGACAATGTTCCCTAGCTCGCTCAGTTCATAACAGTGTGTAGGAAGTTGTTTGATAAAGTGGGCAAAGCTTATACTTGGGCCAGAAGGCAGAATATAGGAAACTACATGAAAACATGAATAATTCAGTGAAAATGACTGTAAACAGATGAGAACTTGTTTAGAACAGCTGAAAGAGAATCTCCAATTCAGTTCTTAGTGTAGAAAAGGTAGCTAAGAGAAGGAAAATCCTTAATTCCAGTTAAGATCACATGAAACACTGTATGAATCCTATATTGTTTACTTAAAGGAGACTAGAGTGGTAAATGTGTGTTATACAAGGCAGAATACCATTGAAATAGAGAAAGAAAAACGTTCGGCAGCTTTGGAAAGCCTTACACTTCACTGAAATGTAGTACTACACTCTATAACACAGTTGAGAGACAATGTTCCCAAGCTGCCTCAGTTCATAACAGTGTGTAGGAAGGTGTTTGATAAAGAGGGCAAAGCTTATACTTGGGCCAGAAGGCAGAATATAGGAAACTACATGAAAACATGAATAATTCAGTGAAAATGACTGTAAACAGATGAGAACTGGTTTAGAACAGCTGAAATAGAATCTCCAAGTCAGTTCTTAGTGTAGAAAAGGTAGGTAAGATAAGAGAAATACTTAATTCCAGTTAAGATCACATGAAACACTGTATGAATCCTACATTCTTTACTTAAAGGAGACTAGAGTGGTAAATGTGTGTTATACAAGGCAGAATACCATTGAAATAGAGAAAGAAACACGTTCGGCAGCTTTGGAAAGCCTTACACTTCACTGAAATGTAGTACTACACTCTATAACACAGTTGAGAGACAATGTTCAATAGCTGCCTCAGTACTTAACAGTGTGTAGGAAGTTGTTCGATAAAGAGGGCAAAGCTTATACTTGGACCAGAAGGCAGAATATAGGAAACTACATGAAAACATGATTAATTCAGTGAAAATGACTGTAAACAGATGTGAACTTGTCTAGAACAGCTGAAAGAGAATCTCCAAGTCAGTTCTTATTGTAGAAAAGGTAGCTAAGATAAGGGAAATCCTTAATTCCAGTTAAGATCACATGAAACACTGTATGAATCCTATATTCTTTACTTAAAGGAGACTAGAGTGGTAAATGTGTGTTATACAAGGCAGAATACCATTGAAATAGAGAAAGAAACACGTTCAGCAGCTTTGGAAAGCCTTACACTTCACTGAAATGTAGTACTACACTTTATATATCACAGTTGAGAGACAATGTTCCCTAGCTCGCTCAGTTCATAACAGTGTGTAGGAAGTTGTTTGATAAAGTGGGCAAAGCTTATACTTGGGCCAGAAGGCAGAATATAGGAAACTACATGAAAACATGAATAATTCAGTGAAAATGACTGTAAACAGATGAGAACTTGTTTAGAACAGCTGAAAGAGAATCTCCAAGTCAGTTCTTAGTGTAGAAAAGGTAGCTAAGAGAAGGAAAATCCTTAATTCCAGTTAAGATCACATGAAACACTGTATGAATCCTATATTGTTTACTTAAAGGAGACTAGAGTGGTAAATGTGTGTTATACAAGGCAGAATACCATTGAAATAGAGAAAGAAACACGTTCGGCAGCTTTGGAAAGCCTTACACTTCACTGAAATGTAGTACTACACTCTATAACACAGTTGAGAGACAATGTTCAATACCTGCCTCAGTACTTAACAGTGTGTAGGAAGTTGTTTGATAAAGTGGGCAAAGCTGATATTTGGACCAGAAGGCAGAATATAGGAAACTACATGAAAACATGATTAATTCAGTGAAAATGACTGTAAACAGATGTGAACTTGTTTAGAACAGCTGAAAGAGATTCTCCAAGTCAGTTCTTAGTGTAGAAAAGGTAGCTAAGATCTGGGAAATCCTTAATTCGAGTTAAGATTACATGAAACACTGTATGAATCCTATATTCTTTACTTAAAGGAGACTAGAGTGGTAAATGTGTGTTATACAAGGCAGAATACCATTGAAATAGAGAAAGAAACACGTTCGGCAGCTTTGGAAAGCCTTACACTTCACTGAAATGTAGTACTACACTCTATAACACAGTTGAGAGACAATGTTCCCGAGCTGCCTCAGTTCATAACAGTGTGTAGGAAGGTGTTTGATAAAGAGGGCAAAGCGTATACTTGGGCCAGAAGGCAGAATATAGGAAACTACATGAAAACATGAATAATTCAGTGAAAATGACTGTAAACAGATGAGAACTGGTTTAGAACAGCTGAAAGAGAATCTCCAAGTCAGTTCTTAGTGTAGAAAAGGTAGGTAAGATAAGGGAAATCCTTAATTCCAGTTAAGATCACATGAAACACTGTATGAATCCTATATTCTTTACTTAAAGGAGACTAGAGTGGTAAATGTGTGTTATACAAGGCAGAATACCATTGAAATAGAGAAAGAAACACGTTCAGCAGCTTTGGAAAGCCTTACACTTCACTGAAATGTAGTACTACACTTTATATATCACAGTTGAGAGACAATGTTCCCTAGCTCGCTCAGTTCATAACAGTGTGTAGGAAGTTGTTTGATAAAGTGGGCAAAGCTTATACTTGGGCCAGAAGACAGAATATAGGAAACTACATGAAAACATGAATAATTCAGTGAAAATGACTGTAAACAGATGAGAACTTGTTTAGAACAGCTGAAAGAGAATCTCCAAGTCAGTTCTTAGTGTAGAAAAGGTAGCTAAGAGAAGGAAAATCCTTAATTCCAGTTAAGATCACATGAAACACTGTATGAATCCTATATTGTTTACTTAAAGGAGACTAGAGTGGTAAATGTGTGTTATACAAGGCAGAATACCATTGAAATAGAGAAAGAAACACGTTCGGCAGCTTTGGAAAGCCTTACACTTCACTGAAATGTAGTACTACACTCTATAACACAGTTGAGAGACAATGTTCCCAAGCTGCCTCAGTTCATAACAGTGTGTAGGAAGGTGTTTGATAAAGAGGGCAAAGCTTATACTTGGGCCAGAAGGCAGAATATAGGAAACTACATGAAAACATGAATAATTCAGTGAAAATGACTGTAAACAGATGAGAACTGGTTTAGAACAGCTGAAAGAGAATCTCCAAGTCAATTCTTAGTGTAGAAAAGGTAGGTAAGATAAGGGAAATACTTAATTCCAGTTAAGATCACATGAAACACTGTATGAATCCTACATTCTTTACTTAAAGGAGACTAGAGTGGTAAATGTGTGTTATACAAGGCAGAATACCATTGAAATAGAGAAAGAAACACGTTCGGCAGCTTTGGAAAGCCTTACACTTCACTGAAATGTAGTACTACACTCTATAACACAGTTGATAGACAATGTTCAATAGCTGCCTCAGTACTTAACAGTGTGTAGGAAGTTGTTTGATAAAGAGGGCAAAGCTTATACTTGGACCAGAAGGCAGAATATAGGAAACTACATGAAAACATGATTAATTCAGTGAAAATGACTGTAAACAGATGTGAACTTGTTTAGAACAGCTGAAAGAGATTCTCCAAGTCAGTTCTTAGTGTAGAAAAGGTAGCTAAGATCCGGGAAATCCTTAATTCGAGTTAAGATTACATGAAACACTGTATGAATCCTATATTCTTTACTTAAAGGAGACTAGAGTGGTAAATGTGTGTTATACAAGGCAGAATACCATTGAAATAAAGAAAGAAACACGTTCCGCAGCTTTGGAAAGCCTTACACTTCACTGAAATGTAGTACTACACTTTATATATCAGAGTTGAGAGACAATGTTCCCTAGCTCGCTCAGTTCATAACAGTGTGTAGGAAGTTGTTTGATAAAGTGGGCAAAGCTTATACTTGGGCCAGAAGGCAGAATATAGGAAACTACATGAAAACATGAATAATTCAGTGAAAATGACTGTAAACAGATGAGAACTTGTTTAGAACAGCTGAAAGAGAATCTCCAAGTCAGTTCTTAGTGTAGAAAAGGTAGCTAAGAGAAGGAAAATCCTTAATTCCAGTTAAGATCACATGAAACACTGTATGAATCCTATATTGTTTACTTAAAGGAGACTAGAGTGGTAAATGTGTGTTATACAAGGCAGAATACCATTGAAATAGAGAAAGAAACACGTTCGGCAGCTTTGGAAAGCCTTACACTTCACTGAAATGTAGTACTACACTCTATAACACAGTTGAGAGACAATGTTCCCGAGCTGCCTCAGTTCATAACAGTGTGTAGGAAGGTGTTTGATAAAGAGGGCAAAGCGTATACTTGGGCCAGAAGGCAGAATATAGGAAACTACATGAAAACATGAATAATTCAGTGAAAATGACTGTAAACAGATGAGAACTGGTTTAGAACAGCTGAAAGAGAATCTCCAAGTCAGTTCTTAGTGTAGAAAAGGTAGGTAAGATAAGGGAAATCCTTAATTCCAGTTAAGATCACATGAAACACTGTATGAATCCTATATTCTTTACTTAAAGGAGACTAGAGTGGTAAATGTGTGTTATACAAGGCAGAATACCATTGAAATAGAGAAAGAAACACGTTCAGCAGCTTTGGAAAGCCTTACACTTCACTGAAATGTAGTACTACACTTTATATATCACAGTTGAGAGACAATGTTCCCTAGCTCGCTCAGTTCATAACAGTGTGTAGGAAGTTGTTTGATAAAGTGGGCAAAGCTTATACTTGGGCCAGAAGACAGAATATAGGAAACTACATGAAAACATGAATAATTCAGTGAAAATGACTGTAAACAGATGAGAACTTGTTTAGAACAGCTGAAAGAGAATCTCCAAGTCAGTTCTTAGTGTAGAAAAGGTAGCTAAGAGAAGGAAAATCCTTAATTCCAGTTAAGATCACATGAAACACTGTATGAATCCTATATTGTTTACTTAAAGGAGACTAGAGTGGTAAATGTGTGTTATACAAGGCAGAATACCATTGAAATAGAGAAAGAAACACGTTCGGCAGCTTTGGAAAGCCTTACACTTCACTGAAATGTAGTACTACACTCTATAACACAGTTGAGAGACAATGTTCCCAAGCTGCCTCAGTTCATAACAGTGTGTAGGAAGGTGTTTGATAAAGAGGGCAAAGCTTATACTTGGGCCAGAAGGCAGAATATAGGAAACTACATGAAAACATGAATAATTCAGTGAAAATGACTGTAAACAGATGAGAACTGGTTTAGAACAGCTGAAAGAGAATCTCCAAGTCAATTCTTAGTGTAGAAAAGGTAGGTAAGATAAGGGAAATACTTAATTCCAGTTAAGATCACATGAAACACTGTATGAATCCTACATTCTTTACTTAAAGGAGACTAGAGTGGTAAATGTGTGTTATACAAGGCAGAATACCATTGAAAAAAGAAAGAAACACGTTCGGCAGCTTTGGAAAGCCTTACACTTCACTGAAATGTAGTACTACACTCTATAACACAGTTGATAGACAATGTTCAATAGCTGCCTCAGTACTTAACAGTGTGTAGGAAGTTGTTTGATAAAGAGGGCAAAGCTTATACTTGGACCAGAAGGCAGAATATAGGAAACTACATGAAAACATGATTAATTCAGTGAAAATGACTGTAAACAGATGTGAACTTGTTTAGAACAGCTGAAAGAGATTCTCCAAGTCAGTTCTTAGTGTAGAAAAGGTAGCTAAGATCCGGGAAATCCTTAATTCGAGTTAAGATTACATGAAACACTGTATGAATCCTATATTCTTTACTTAAAGGAGACTAGAGTGGTAAATGTGTGTTATACAAGGCAGAATACCATTGAAATAGAGAAAGAAACACGTTCGGCAGCTTTGGAAAGCCTTACACTTCACTGAAATGTAGTACTATACTCTATAACACAGTTGAGAGACAATGTTCCCGAGCTGCCTCAGTTCATAACAGTGTGTAGGAAGTTGTTTGATAAAGTGGGCAAAGCTTATACTTGGGCCAGAAGGCCGAATATAGGAAACTACATGAGAACATGAATAATTCAGTGAAAATGACTGTAAACAGATGAGAACTTGTTTAGAACAGCTGAAAGAGAATCTCCAAATCAGTTCTTAGTGTAGAAAAGGTAGCTAAGATAAGGAAAATCCTTAATTCCAGTTAAGATCACATGAAACACTGTATGAATCCTATATTGTTTACTTAAAGGAGACTAGAGTGGTAAATGTGTGTTATACAAGGCAGAATACCATTGAAATAGAGAAAGAAACACGTTCAGCAGCTTTGGAAAGCCTTACACTTCACTGAAATGTAGTACTACACTCTATAACACAGTTGAGAGACAATGTTCCCAAGCTGCCTCAGTTCATAACAGTGTGTAGGAAGGTGTTTGATAAAGAGGGCAAAGCTTATACTTGGGCCAGAAGGCAGAATATAGGAAACTACATGAAAACATGAATAATTCAGTGAAAATGACTGTAAACAGATGAGAACTGGTTTAGAACAGCTGAAAGAGAATCTCCAAGTCAGTTCTTAGTGTAGAAAAGGTAGGTAAGATAAGGGAAATCCTTAATTCGAGTTAAGATCACATGAAACACTGTATGAATCCTATATTCTTTACTTAAAGGAGACTAGAGTGGTAAATGTGTGTTATACAAGGCAGAATACCATTGAAATAGAGAAAGAAACACGTTCGGCAGCTTTGGAAAGCCTTACACTTCACTGAAATGTAGTACTACACTCTATAACACAGTTGAGAGACAATGTTCAATAGCTGCCTCAGTACTTAAGAGTGTGTAGGAAGTTGTTTGATAAAGAGGGCAAAGCTTATACTTGGACCAGAAGGCAGAATATAGGAAACTACATGAAAACATGATTAATTCAGTGAAAATGACTGTAAACAGATGTGAACTTGTTTAGAACAGCTGAAAGAGATTCTCCAAGTCAGTTCTTAGTGTAGAAAAGGTAGCTAAGATCTGGGAAATCCTTAATTCGAGTTAAGATTACATGAAACACTGTATGAATCCTATATTCTTTACTTAAAGGAGACTAGAGTGGTAAATGTGTGTTATACAAGGCAGAATACCATTGAAATAGAGAAAGAAACACGTTCGGCAGCTTTGGAAAGCCTTACACTTCACTGAAATGTAGTACTACACTCTATAACACAGTTGAGAGACAATGTTCCCGAGCTGCCTCAGTTCATAACAGTGTGTAGGAAGGTGTTTGATAAAGAGGGCAAAGCGTATACTTGGGCCAGAAGGCAGAATATAGGAAACTACATGAAAACATGAATAATTCAGTGAAAATGACTGTAAACAGATGAGAACTGGTTTAGAACAGCTGAAAGAGAATCTCCAAGTCAGTTCTTAGTGTAGAAAAGGTAGGTAAGATAAGGGAAATCCTTAATTCCAGTTAAGATCACATGAAACACTGTATGAATCCTATATTCTTTACTTAAAGGAGACTAGAGTGGTAAATGTGTGTTATACAAGGCAGAATACCATTGAAATAGAGAAAGAAACACGTTCAGCAGCTTTGGAAAGCCTTACACTTCACTGAAATGTAGTACTACAGTTTATATATCACAGTTGAGAGACAATGTTCCCTAGCTCGCTCAGTTCATAACAGTGTGTAGGAAGTTGTTTGATAAAGTGGGCAAAGCTTATACTTGGGCCAGAAGACAGAATATAGGAAACTACATGAAAACATGAATAATTCAGTGAAAATGACTGTAAACAGATGAGAACTTGTTTAGAACAGCTGAAAGAGAATCTCCAAGTCAGTTCTTAGTGTAGAAAAGGTAGCTAAGAGAAGGAAAATCCTTAATTCCAGTTAAGATCACATGAAACACTGTATGAATCCTATATTGTTTACTTAAAGGAGACTAGAGTGGTAAATGTGTGTTATACAAGGCAGAATACCATTGAAATAGAGAAAGAAACACGTTCGGCAGCTTTGGAAAGCCTTACACTTCACTGAAATGTAGTACTACACTCTATAACACAGTTGAGAGACAATGTTCCCAAGCTGCCTCAGTTCATAACAGTGTGTAGGAAGGTGTTTGATAAAGAGGGCAAAGCTTATACTTGGGCCAGAAGGCAGAATATAGGAAACTACATGAAAACATGAATAATTCAGTGAAAATGACTGTAAACAGATGAGAACTGGTTTAGAACAGCTGAAAGAGAATCTCCAAGTCAATTCTTAGTGTAGAAAAGGTAGGTAAGATAAGGGAAATACTTAATTCCAGTTAAGATCACATGAAACACTGTATGAATCCTACATTCTTTACTTAAAGGAGACTAGAGTGGTAAATGTGTGTTATACAAGGCAGAATACCATTGAAATAGAGAAAGAAACACGTTCGGCAGCTTTGGAAAGCCTTACACTTCACTGAAATGTAGTACTACACTCTATAACACAGTTGAGAGACAATGTTCAATAGCTGCCTCAGTACTTAACAGTGTGTAGGAAGTTGTTTGATAAAGAGGGCAAAGCTTATACTTGGACCAGAAGGCAGAATATAGGAAACTACATGAAAACATGATTAATTCAGTGAAAATGACTGTAAACAGATGTGAACTTGTTTAGAACAGCTGAAAGAGATTCTCCAAGTCAGTTCTTAGTGTAGAAAAGGTAGCTAAGATCCGGGAAATCCTTAATTCGAGTTAAGATTACATGAAACACTGTATGAATCCTATATTCTTTACTTAAAGGAGACTAGAGTGGTAAATGTGTGTTATACAAGGCAGAATACCATTGAAATAGAGAAAGAAACACGTTGAGCAGCTTTGGAAAGCCTTACACTTCACTGAAATGTAGTACTACACTTTATATATCACAGTTGAGAGACAATGTTCCCTAGCTCGCTCAGTTCATAACAGTGTGTAGGAAGTTGTTTGATAAAGTGGGCAAAGCTTATACTTGGGCCAGAAGGCAGAATATAGGAAACTACATGAAAACATGAATAATTCAGTGAAAATGACTGTAAACAGATGAGAACTTGTTTAGAACAGCTGAAAGAGAGTCTCCAATTCAGTTCTTAGTGTAGAAAAGGTAGCTAAGAGAAGGAAAATCCTTAATTCCAGTTAAGATCACATGAAACACTGTATGAATCCTATATTGTTTACTTAAAGGAGACTAGAGTGGTAAATGTGTGTTATACAAGGCAGAATACCATTGAAATAGAGAAAGAAAAACGTTCGGCAGCTTTGGAAAGCCTTACACTTCACTGAAATGTAGTACTACACTCTATAACACAGTTGAGAGACAATGTTCCCAAGCTGCCTCAGTTCATAACAGTGTGTAGGAAGGTGTTTGATAAAGAGGGCAAAGCTTATACTTGGGCCAGAAGGCAGAATATAGGAAACTACATGAAAACATGAATAATTCAGTGAAAATGACTGTAAACAGATGAGAACTGGTTTAGAACAGCTGAAATAGAATCTCCAAGTCAGTTCTTAGTGTAGAAAAGGTAGGTAAGATAAGAGAAATACTTAATTCCAGTTAAGATCACATGAAACACTGTATGAATCCTACATTCTTTACTTAAAGGAGACTAGAGTGGTAAATGTCTGTTATACAAGGCAGAATACCATTGAAATAGAGAAAGAAACACGTTCGGCAGCTTTGGAAAGCCTTACACTTCACTGAAATGTAGTACTACACTCTATAACACAGTTGAGAGACAATGTTCAATAGCTGCCTCAGTACTTAACAGTGTGTAGGAAGTTGTTTGATAAAGAGGGCAAAGCTTATACTTGGACCAGAAGGCAGAATATAGGAAACTACATGAAAACATGATTAATTCAGTGAAAATGACTGTAAACAGATGTGAACTTGTCTAGAACAGCTGAAAGAGAATCTCCAAGTCAGTTCTTATTGTAGAAAAGGTAGCTAAGATAAGGGAAATCCTTAATTCCAGTTAAGATCACATGAAACACTGTATGAATCCTATATTCTTTACTTAAAGGAGACTAGAGTGGTAAATGTGTGTTATACAAGGCAGAATACCATTGAAATAGAGAAAGAAACACGTTCAGCAGCTTTGGAAAGCCTTACACTTCACTGAAATGTAGTACTACACTTTATATATCACAGTTGAGAGACAATGTTCCCTAGCTCGCTCAGTTCATAACAGTGTGTAGGAAGTTGTTTGATAAAGTGGGCAAAGCTTATACTTGGGCCAGAAGGCAGAATATAGGAAACTACATGAAAACATGAATAATTCAGTGAAAATGACTGTAAACAGATGAGAACTTGTTTAGAACAGCTGAAAGAGAATCTCCAAGTCAGTTCTTAGTGTAGAAAAGGTAGCTAAGAGAAGGAAAATCCTTAATTCCAGTTAAGATCACATGAAACACTGTATGAATCCTATATTGTTTACTTAAAGGAGACTAGAGTGGTAAATGTGTGTTATACAAGGCAGAATACCATTGAAATAGAGAAAGAAACACGTTCGGCAGCTTTGGAAAGCCTTACACTTCACTGAAATGTAGTACTACACTCTATAACACAGTTGAGAGACAATGTTCAATACCTGCCTCAGTACTTAACAGTGTGTAGGAAGTTGTTTGATAAAGTGGGCAAAGCTGATATTTGGACCAGAAGGCAGAATATAGGAAACTACATGAAAACATGATTAATTCAGTGAAAATGACTGTAAACAGATGTGAACTTGTTTAGAACAGCTGAAAGAGATTCTCCAAGTCAGTTCTTAGTGTAGAAAAGGTAGCTAAGATCTGGGAAATCCTTAATTCGAGTTAAGATTACATGAAACACTGTATGAATCCTATATTCTTTACTTAAAGGAGACTAGAGTGGTAAATGTGTGTTATACAAGGCAGAATACCATTGAAATAGAGAAAGAAACACGTTCGGCAGCTTTGGAAAGCCTTACACTTCACTGAAATGTAGTACTACACTCTATAACACAGTTGAGAGACAATGTTCCCGAGCTGCCTCAGTTCATAACAGTGTGTAGGAAGGTGTTTGATAAAGAGGGCAAAGCATATACTTGGGCCAGAAGGCAGAATATAGGAAACTACATGAAAACATGAATAATTCAGTGAAAATGACTGTAAACAGATGAGAACTGGTTTAGAACAGCTGAAATAGAATCTCCAAGTCAGTTCTTAGTGTAGAAAAGGTAGGTAAGATAAGAGAAATCCTTAATTCCAGTTAAGATCACATGAAACACTGTATGAATCCTATATTGTTTACTTAAAGGAGACTAGAGTGGTAAATGTGTGTTATACAAGGCAGAATACCATTGAAATAGAGAAAGAAACACGTTCGGCAGCTTTGGAAAGCCTTACACTTCACTGAAATGTAGTACTATACTCTATAACACAGTTGAGAGACAATGTTCCCGAGCTGCCTCAGTTCATAACAGTGTGTAGGAAGTTGTTTGATAAAGTGGGCAAAGCTTATACTTGGGCCAGAAGGCCGAATATAGGAAACTACATGAGAACATGAATAATTCAGTGAAAATGACTGTAAACAGATGAGAACTTGTTTAGAACAGCTGAAAGAGAATCTCCAAGTCAGTTCTTAGTGTAGAAAAGGTAGCTAAGATAAGGAAAATCCTTAATTCCAGTTAAGATCACATGAAACACTGTATGAATCCTATATTGTTTACTTAAAGGAGACTAGAGTGGTAAATGTGTGTTATACAAGGCAGAATACCATTGAAATAGAGAAAGAAACACGTTCAGCAGCTTTGGAAAGCCTTACACTTCACTGAAATGTAGTACTACACTCTATAACACAGTTGAGAGACAATGTTCCCAAGCTGCCTCAGTTCATAACAGTGTGTAGGAAGGTGTTTGATAAAGAGGGCAAAGCTTATACTTGGGCCAGAAGGCAGAATATAGGAAACTACATGAAAACATGAATAATTCTGTGAAAATGACTGTAAACAGATGAGAACTGGTTTAGAACAGCTGAAAGAGGATCTCCAAGTCAGTTCTTAGTGTAGAAAAGGTAGGTAAGATAAGGGAAATCCTTAATTCGAGTTAAGATCACATGAAACACTGTATGAATCCTATATTCTTTACTTAAAGGAGACTAGAGTGGTAAATGTGTGTTATACAAGGCAGAATACCATTGAAATAGAGAAAGAAACACGTTCGGCAGCTTTGGAAAGCCTTACACTTCACTGAAATGTAGTACTACACTCTATAACACAGTTGAGAGACAATGTTCAATAGCTGCCTCAGTACTTAACAGTGTGTAGGAAGTTGTTTGATAAAGAGGGCAAAGCTTATACTTGGACCAGAAGGCAGAATATAGGAAACTACATGAAAACATGATTAATTCAGTGAAAATGACTGTAAACAGATGTGAACTTGTTTAGAACAGCTGAAAGAGATTCTCCAAGTCAGTTCTTAGTGTAGAAAAGGTAGCTAAGATCCGGGAAATCCTTAATTCGAGTTAAGATTACATGAAACACTGTATGAATCCTATAT
Source organism: Pipistrellus hanaki (assembly GCF_964339955.1). Taxonomy (NCBI): domain Eukaryota; kingdom Metazoa; phylum Chordata; class Mammalia; order Chiroptera; family Vespertilionidae; genus Pipistrellus; species Pipistrellus hanaki. Next base: position 3,167,651 of record NC_140511.1, read on the forward strand.
TCTTTACTTAAAGGAGACTAGAGTGGTAAATGTGTGTTATACAAGGCAGAATACCATTGAAATAGAGAAAGAAACACGTTGAGCAGCTTTGGAAAGCCTTACACTTCACTGAAATGTAGTACTACACTTTATATATCACAGTTGAGAGACAATGTTCCCTAGCTCGCTCAGTTCATAACAGTGTGTAGGAAGTTGTTTGATAAAGTGGGCAAAGCTTATACTTGGGCCAGAAGGCAGAATATAGGAAACTACATGAAAACATGAATAATTCAGTGAAATGACTGTAAACAGATGAGAACTTGTTTAGAACAGCTGAAAGAGAATCTCCAATTCAGTTCTTAGTGTAGAAAAGGTAGCTAAGAGAAGGAAAATCCTTAATTCCAGTTAAGATCACATGAAACACTGTATGAATCCTATATTGTTTACTTAAAGGAGACTAGAGTGGTAAATGTGTGTTATACAAGGCAGAATACCATTGAAATAGAGAAAGAAAAACGTTCGGCAGCTTTGGAAAGCCTTACACTTCACTGAAATGTAGTACTACACTCTATAACACAGTTGAGAGACAATGTTCCCAAGCTGCCTCAGTTCATAACAGTGTGTAGGAAGGTGTTTGATAAAGAGGGCAAAGCTTATACTTGGGCCAGAAGGCAGAATATAGGAAACTACATGAAAACATGAATAATTCAGTGAAAATGACTGTAAACAGATGAGAACTGGTTTAGAACAGCTGAAATAGAATCTCCAAGTCAGTTCTTAGTGTAGAAAAGGTAGGTAAGATAAGAGAAATACTTAATTCCAGTTAAGATCACATGAAACACTGTATGAATCCTACATTCTTTACTTAAAGGAGACTAGAGTGGTAAATGTGTGTTATACAAGGCAGAATACCATTGAAATAGAGAAAGAAACACGTTCGGCAGCTTTGGAAAGCCTTACACTTCACTGAAATGTAGTACTACACTCTATAACACAGTTGAGAGACAATGTTCCCAAGCTGCCTCAGTTCATAACAGTGTGTAGGAAGGTGTTTGATAAAGAGGGCAAAGCTTATACTTGGGCCAGAAGGCAGAATATAGGAAACTACATGAAAACATGAATAATTCAGTGAAAATGACTGTAAACAGATGAGAACTGGTTTAGAACAGCTGAAATAGAATCTCCAAGTCAGTTCTTAGTGTAGAAAAGGTAGGTAAGATAAGAGAAATACTTAATTCCAGTTAAGATCACATGAAACACTGTATGAATCCTACATTCTTTACTTAAAGGAGACTAGAGTGGTAAATGTGTGTTATACAAGGCAGAATACCATTGAAATAGAGAAAGAAACACGTTCGGCAGCTTTGGAAAGCCTTACACTTCACTGAAATGTAGTACTACACTCTATAACACAGTTGAGAGACAATGTTCAATAGCTGCCTCAGTACTTAACAGTGTGTAGGAAGTTGTTTGATAAAGAGGGCAAAGCTTATACTTGGACCAGAAGGCAGAATATAGGAAACTACATGAAAACATGATTAATTCAGTGAAAATGACTGTAAACAGATGTGAACTTGTTTAGAACAGCTGAAAGAGATTCTCCAAGTCAGTTCTTAGTGTAGAAAAGGTAGCTAAGATCCGGGAAATCCTTAATTCGAGTTAAGATTACATGAAACACTGTATGAATCCTATATTCTTTACTTAAAGGAGACTAGAGTGGTAAATGTGTGTTATACAAGGCAGAATACCATTGAAATAGAGAAAGAAACACGTTGAGCAGCTTTGGAAAGCCTTACACTTCACTGAAATGTAGTACTACACGTTATATATCACAGTTGAGAGACAATGTTCCCTAGCTCGCTCAGTTCATAACAGTGTGTAGGAAGTTGTTTGATAAAGTGGGCAAAGCTTATACTTGGGCCAGAAGGCAGAATATAGGAAACTACATGAAAACATGAATTATTCAGTGAAAATGACTGTAAACAGATGAGAACTTGTTTAGAACAGCTGAAAGAGAATCTCCAAGTCAGTTCTTAGTGTAGAAAAGGTAGCTAAGAGAAGGAAAATCCTTAATTCCAGTTAAGATCACAAGAAACACTGTATGAATCCTATATTGTTTACTTAAAGGAGACTAGAGTGGTAAATGTGTGTTATACAAGGCAGAATACCATTGAAATAGAGAAAGAAACACGTTCAGCAGCTTTGGAAAGCCTTACACTTCACTGAAATGTAGTACTACAGTTTATATATCACAGTTGAGAGACAATGTTCCCTAGCTCGCTCAGTTCATAACAGTGTGTAGGAAGTTGTTTGATAAAGTGGGCAAAGCTTATACTTGGGCCAGAAGACAGAATATAGGAAACTACATGAAAACATGAATAATTCAGTGAAAATGACTGTAAACAGATGAGAACTTGTTTAGAACAGCTGAAAGAGAATCTCCAAGTCAGTTCTTAGTGTAGAAAAGGTAGCTAAGAGAAGGAAAATCCTTAATTCCAGTTAAGATCACATGAAACACTGTATGAATCCTATATTGTTTACTTAAAGGAGACTAGAGTGGTAAATGTGTGTTATACAAGGCAGAATACCATTGAAATAGAGAAAGAAACACGTTCGGCAGCTTTGGAAAGCCTTACACTTCACTGAAATGTAGTACTACACTCTATAACACAGTTGAGAGACAATGTTCCCAAGCTGCCTCAGTTCATAACAGTGTGTAGGAAGGTGTTTGATAAAGAGGGCAAAGCTTATACTTGGGCCAGAAGGCAGAATATAGGAAACTACATGAAAACATGAATAATTCAGTGAAAATGACTGTAAACAGATGGGAACTGGTTTAGAACAGCTGAAAGAGAATCTCCAAGTCAATTCTTAGTGTAGAAAAGGTAGGTAAGATAAGGGAAATACTTAATTCCAGTTAAGATCACATGAAACACTGTATGAATCCTACATTCTTTACTTAAAGGAGACTAGAGTGGTAAATGTGTGTTATACAAGGCAGAATACCATTGAAATAGAGAAAGAAACACGTTCGGCAGCTTTGGAAAGCCTTACACTTCACTGAAATGTAGTACTACACTCTATAACACAGTTGAGAGACAATGTTCAATAGCTGCCTCAGTACTTAACAGTGTGTAGGAAGTTGTTTGATAAAGAGGGCAAAGCTTATACTTGGACCAGAAGGCAGAATATAGGAAACTACATGAAAACATGATTAATTCAGTGAAAATGACTGTAAACAGATGTGAACTTGTTTAGAACAGCTGAAAGAGATTCTCCAAGTCAGTTCTTAGTGTAGAAAAGGTAGCTAAGATCCGGGAAATCCTTAATTCGAGTTAAGATTACATGAAACACTGTATGAATCCTATATTCTTTACTTAAAGGAGACTAGAGTGGTAAATGTGTGTTATACAAGGCAGAATACCATTGAAATAGAGAAAGAAACACGTTGAGCAGCTTTGGAAAGCCTTACACTTCACTGAAATGTAGTACTACACTTTATATATCACAGTTGAGAGACAATGTTCCCTAGCTCGCTCAGTTCATAACAGTGTGTAGGAAGTTGTTTGATAAAGTGGGCAAAGCTTATACTTGGGCCAGAAGGCAGAATATAGGAAACTACATGAAAACATGAATAATTCAGTGAAAATGACTGTAAACAGATGAGAACTTGTTTAGAACAGCTGAAAGAGAGTCTCCAATTCAGTTCTTAGTGTAGAAAAGGTAGCTAAGAGAAGGAAAATCCTTAATTCCAGTTAAGATCACATGAAACACTGTATGAATCCTATATTGTTTACTTAAAGGAGACTAGAGTGGTAAATGTGTGTTATACAAGGCAGAATACCATTGAAATAGAGAAAGAAAAACGTTCGGCAGCTTTGGAAAGCCTTACACTTCACTGAAATGTAGTACTACACTCTATAACACAGTTGAGAGACAATGTTCCCAAGCTGCCTCAGTTCATAACAGTGTGTAGGAAGGTGTTTGATAAAGAGGGCAAAGCTTATACTTGGGCCAGAAGGCAGAATATAGGAAACTACATGAAAACATGAATAATTCAGTGAAAATGACTGTAAACAGATGAGAACTGGTTTAGAACAGCTGAAATAGAATCTCCAAGTCAGTTCTTAGTGTAGAAAAGGTAGGTAAGATAAGAGAAATACTTAATTCCAGTTAAGATCACATGAAACACTGTATGAATCCTACATTCTTTACTTAAAGGAGACTAGAGTGGTAAATGTCTGTTATACAAGGCAGAATACCATTGAAATAGAGAAAGAAACAAGTTCGGCAGCTTTGGAAAGCCTTACACTTCACTGAAATGTAGTACTACACTCTATAACACAGTTGAGAGACAATGTTCAATAGCTGCCTCAGTACTTAACAGTGTGTAGGAAGTTGTTTGATAAAGAGGGCAAAGCTTATACTTGGACCAGAAGGCAGAATATAGGAAACTACATGAAAACATGATTAATTCAGTGAAAATGACTGTAAACAGATGTGAACTTGTCTAGAACAGCTGAAAGAGAATCTCCAAGTCAGTTCTTATTGTAGAAAAGGTAGCTAAGATAAGGGAAATCCTTAATTCCAGTTAAGATCACATGAAACACTGTATGAATCCTATATTCTTTACTTAAAGGAGACTAGAGTGGTAAATGTGTGTTATACAAGGCAGAATACCATTGAAATAGAGAAAGAAACACGTTCAGCAGCTTTGGAAAGCCTTACACTTCACTGAAATGTAGTACTACACTTTATATATCACAGTTGAGAGACAATGTTCCCTAGCTCGCTCAGTTCATAACAGTGTGTAGGAAGTTGTTTGATAAAGTGGGCAAAGCTTATACTTGGGCCAGAAGGCCGAATATAGGAAACTACATGAGAACATGAATAATTCAGTGAAAATGACTGTAAACAGATGAGAACTTGTTTAGAACAGCTGAAAGAGAATCTCCAAGTCAGTTCTTAGTGTAGAAAAGGTAGCTAAGATAAGGAAAATCCTTAATTCCAGTTAAGATCACATGAAACACTGTATGAATCCTATATTGTTTACTTAAAGGAGACTAGAGTGGTAAATGTGTGTTATACAAGGCAGAATACCATTGAAATAGAGAAAGAAACACGTTCAGCAGCTTTGGAAAGCCTTACACTTCACTGAAATGTAGTACTACACTCTATAACACAGTTGAGAGACAATGTTCCCAAGCTGCCTCAGTTCATAACAGTGTGTAGGAAGGTGTTTGATAAAGAGGGCAAAGCTTATACTTGGGCCAGAAGGCAGAATATAGGAAACTACATGAAAACATGAATAATTCTGTGAAAATGACTGTAAACAGATGAGAACTGGTTTAGAACAGCTGAAAGAGGATCTCCAAGTCAGTTCTTAGTGTAGAAAAGGTAGGTAAGATAAGGGAAATCCTTAATTCGAGTTAAGATCACATGAAACACTGTATGAATCCTATATTCTTTACTTAAAGGAGACTAGAGTGGTAAATGTGTGTTATACAAGGCAGAATACCATTGAAATAGAGAAAGAAACACGTTCGGCAGCTTTGGAAAGCCTTACACTTCACTGAAATGTAGTACTACACTCTATAACACAGTTGAGAGACAATGTTCAATAGCTGCCTCAGTACTTAACAGTGTGTAGGAAGTTGTTTGATAAAGAGGGCAAAGCTTATACTTGGACCAGAAGGCAGAATATAGGAAACTACATGAAAACATGATTAATTCAGTGAAAATGACTGTAAACAGATGTGAACTTGTTTAGAACAGCTGAAAGAGATTCTCCAAGTCAGTTCTTAGTGTAGAAAAGGTAGCTAAGATCCGGGAAATCCTTAATTCGAGTTAAGATTACATGAAACACTGTATGAATCCTATATTCTTTACTTAAAGGAGACTAGAGTGGTAAATGTGTGTTATACAAGGCAGAATACCATTGAAATAGAGAAAGAAACACGTTGAGCAGCTTTGGAATGCCTTACACTTCACTGAAATGTAGTACTACACTTTATATATCACAGTTGAGAGACAATGTTCCCTAGCTCGCTCAGTTCATAACAGTGTGTAGGAAGTTGTTTGATAAAGTGGGCAAAGCTTATACTTGGGCCAGAAGGCAGAATATAGGAAACTACATGAAAACATGAATAATTCAGTGAAAATGACTGTAAACAGATGAGAACTTGTTTAGAACAGCTGAAAGAGAATCTCCAATTCAGTTCTTAGTGTAGAAAAGGTAGCTAAGAGAAGGAAAATCCTTAATTCCAGTTAAGATCACATGAAACACTGTATGAATCCTATATTGTTTACTTAAAGGAGACTAGAGTGGTAAATGTGTGTTATACAAGGCAGAATACCATTGAAATAGAGAAAGAAAAACGTTCGGCAGCTTTGGAAAGCCTTACACTTCACTGAAATGTAGTACTACACTCTATAACACAGTTGAGAGACAATGTTCCCAAGCTTCCTCAGTTCATAACAGTGTGTAGGAAGGTGTTTGATAAAGAGGGCAAAGCTTATACTTGGGCCAGAAGGCAGAATATAGGAAACTACATGAAAACATGAATAATTCAGTGAAAATGACTGTAAACAGATGAGAACTGGTTTAGAACAGCTGAAATAGAATCTCCAAGTCAGTTCTTAGTGTAGAAAAGGTAGGTAAGATAAGAGAAATACTTAATTCCAGTTAAGATCACATGAAACACTGTATGAATCCTACATTCTTTACTTAAAGGAGACTAGAGTGGTAAATGTGTGTTATACAAGGCAGAATACCATTGAAATAGAGAAAGAAACACGTTCGGCAGCTTTGGAAAGCCTTACACTTCACTGAAATGTAGTACTACACTCTATAACACAGTTGAGAGACAATGTTCAATAGCTGCCTCAGTACTTAACAGTGTGTAGGAAGTTGTTTGATAAAGAGGGCAAAGCTTATACTTGGACCAGAAGGCAGAATATAGGAAACTACATGAAAACATGATTAATTCAGTGAAAATGACTGTAAACAGATGTGAACTTGTCTAGAACAGCTGAAAGAGAATCTCCAAGTCAGTTCTTATTGTAGAAAAGGTAGCTAAGATAAGGGAAATCCTTAATTCCAGTTAAGATCACATGAAACACTGTATGAATCCTATATTCTTTACTTAAAGGAGACTAGAGTGGTAAATGTGTGTTATACAAGGCAGAATACCATTGAAATAGAGAAAGAAACACGTTCAGCAGCTTTGGAAAGCCTTACACTTCACTGAAATGTAGTACTACACTTTATATATCACAGTTGAGAGACAATGTTCCCTAGCTCGCTCAGTTCATAACAGTGTGTAGGAAGTTGTTTGATAAAGTGGGCAAAGCTTATACTTGGGCCAGAAGGCCGAATATAGGAAACTACATGAGAACATGAATAATTCAGTGAAAATGACTGTAAACAGATGAGAACTTGTTTAGAACAGCTGAAAGAGAATCTCCAAGTCAGTTCTTAGTGTAGAAAAGGTAGCTAAGATAAGGAAAATCCTTAATTCCAGTTAAGATCACATGAAACACTGTATGAATCCTATATTGTTTACTTAAAGGAGACTAGAGTGGTAAATGTGTGTTATACAAGGCAGAATACCATTGAAATAGAGAAAGAAACACGTTCAGCAGCTTTGGAAAGCCTTACACTTCACTGAAATGTAGTACTACACTCTATAACACAGTTGAGAGACAATGTTCCCAAGCTGCCTCAGTTCATAACAGTGTGTAGGAAGGTGTTTGATAAAGAGGGCAAAGCTTATACTTGGGCCAGAAGGCAGAATATAGGAAACTACATGAAAACATGAATAATTCTGTGAAAATGACTGTAAACAGATGAGAACTGGTTTAGAACAGCTGAAAGAGGATCTCCAAGTCAGTTCTTAGTGTAGAAAAGGTAGGTAAGATAAGGGAAATCCTTAATTCGAGTTAAGATCACATGAAACACTGTATGAATCCTATATTCTTTACTTAAAGGAGACTAGAGTGGTAAATGTGTGTTATACAAGGCAGAATACCATTGAAATAGAGAAAGAAACACGTTCGGCAGCTTTGGAAAGCCTTACACTTCACTGAAATGTAGTACTACACTCTATAACACAGTTGAGAGACAATGTTCAATAGCTGCCTCAGTACTTAACAGTGTGTAGGAAGTTGTTTGATAAAGAGGGCAAAGCTTATACTTGGACCAGAAGGCAGAATATAGGAAACTACATGAAAACATGATTAATTCAGTGAAAATGACTGTAAACAGATGTGAACTTGTTTAGAACAGCTGAAAGAGATTCTCCAAGTCAGTTCTTAGTGTAGAAAAGGTAGCTAAGATCCGGGAAATCCTTAATTCGAGTTAAGATTACATGAAACACTGTATGAATCCTATATTCTTTACTTAAAGGAGACTAGAGTGGTAAATGTGTGTTATACAAGGCAGAATACCATTGAAATAGAGAAAGAAACACGTTGAGCAGCTTTGGAATGCCTTACACTTCACTGAAATGTAGTACTACACTTTATATATCACAGTTGAGAGACAATGTTCCCTAGCTCGCTCAGTTCATAACAGTGTGTAGGAAGTTGTTTGATAAAGTGGGCAAAGCTTATACTTGGGCCAGAAGGCAGAATATAGGAAACTACATGAAAACATGAATAATTCAGTGAAAATGACTGTAAACAGATGAGAACTTGTTTAGAACAGCTGAAAGAGAATCTCCAATTCAGTTCTTAGTGTAGAAAAGGTAGCTAAGAGAAGGAAAATCCTTAATTCCAGTTAAGATCACATGAAACACTGTATGAATCCTATATTGTTTACTTAAAGGAGACTAGAGTGGTAAATGTGTGTTATACAAGGCAGAATACCATTGAAATAGAGAAAGAAAAACGTTCGGCAGCTTTGGAAAGCCTTACACTTCACTGAAATGTAGTACTACACTCTATAACACAGTTGAGAGACAATGTTCCCAAGCTTCCTCAGTTCATAACAGTGTGTAGGAAGGTGTTTGATAAAGAGGGCAAAGCTTATACTTGGGCCAGAAGGCAGAATATAGGAAACTACATGAAAACATGAATAATTCAGTGAAAATGACTGTAAACAGATGAGAACTGGTTTAGAACAGCTGAAATAGAATCTCCAAGTCAGTTCTTAGTGTAGAAAAGGTAGGTAAGATAAGAGAAATACTTAATTCCAGTTAAGATCACATGAAACACTGTATGAATCCTACATTCTTTACTTAAAGGAGACTAGAGTGGTAAATGTGTGTTATACAAGGCAGAATACCATTGAAATAGAGAAAGAAACACGTTCGGCAGCTTTGGAAAGCCTTACACTTCACTGAAATGTAGTACTACACTCTATAACACAGTTGAGAGACAATGTTCCCAAGCTGCCTCAGTTCATAACAGTGTGTAGGAAGGTGTTTGATAAAGAGGGCAAAGCTTATACTTGGGCCAGAAGGCAGAATATAGGAAACTACATGAAAACATGAATAATTCAGTGAAAATGACTGTAAACAGATGAGAACTGGTTTAGAACAGCTGAAATAGAATCTCCAAGTCAGTTCTTAGTGTAGAAAAGGTAGGTAAGATAAGAGAAATACTTAATTCCAGTTAAGATCACATGAAACACTGTATGAATCCTACATTCTTTACTTAAAGGAGACTAGAGTGGTAAATGTGTGTTATACAAGGCAGAATACCATTGAAATAGAGAAAGAAACACGTTCGGCAGCTTTGGAAAGCCTTACACTTCACTGAAATGTAGTACTACACTCTATAACACAGTTGAGAGACAATGTTCAATAGCTGCCTCAGTACTTAACAGTGTGTAGGAAGTTGTTTGATAAAGAGGGCAAAGCTTATACTTGGACCAGAAGGCAGAATATAGGAAACTACATGAAAACATGATTAATTCAGTGAAAATGACTGTAAACAGATGTGAACTTGTTTAGAACAGCTGAAAGAGATTCTCCAAGTCAGTTCTTAGTGTAGAAAAGGTAGCTAAGATCCGGGAAATCCTTAATTCGAGTTAAGATTACATGAAACACTGTATGAATCCTATATTCTTTACTTAAAGGAGACTAGAGTGGTAAATGTGTGTTATACAAGGCAGAATACCATTGAAATAGAGAAAGAAACACGTTGAGCAGCTTTGGAAAGCCTTACACTTCACTGAAATGTAGTACTACACGTTATATATCACAGTTGAGAGACAATGTTCCCTAGCTCGCTCAGTTCATAACAGTGTGTAGGAAGTTGTTTGATAAAGTGGGCAAAGCTTATACTTGGGCCAGAAGGCAGAATATAGGAAACTACATGAAAACATGAATTATTCAGTGAAAATGACTGTAAACAGATGAGAACTTGTTTAGAACAGCTGAAAGAGAATTTCCAAGTCAGTTCTTAGTGTAGAAAAGGTAGCTAAGAGAAGGAAAATCCTTAATTCCAGTTAAGATCACAAGAAACACTGTATGAATCCTATATTGTTTACTTAAAGGAGACTAGAGTGGTAAATGTGTGTTATACAAGGCAGAATACCATTGAAATAGAGAAAGAAACACGTTCGGCAGCTTTGGAAAGCCTTACACTTCACTGAAATGTAGTACTACACTCTATAACACAGTTGAGAGACAATGTTCCCGAGCTGCCTCAGTTCATAACAGTGTGTAGGAAGTTGTTTGATAAAGTGGGCTAAGCTTATACTTGGGCCAGAAGGCAGAATATAGGAAACTACATGAAAACATGAATAATTCAGTGAAAATGACTGTAAACAGATGAGAACTTGTTTAGAACAGCTGAAAGAGAATCTCCAAGTCATTTCTTAGTGTAGAAAAGGTAGCTAAGAGAAGGAAAATCCTTAATTCCAGTTAAGATCACAAGAAACACTGTATGAATCCTATATTCTTTACTTAAAGGAGACTAGAGTGGTAAATGTGTGTTATACAAGGCAGAATACCATTGAAATAGAGAAAGAAACACGTTCGGCAGCTTTGGAAAGCCTTACACTTCACTGAAATGTAGTACTACACTCTATAACTGAGTTGAGAGACAATGTTCAATAGCTGCCTCAGTACTTAACAGTGTGTAGGAAGTTGTTTGATAAAGTGGGCAAAGCTTATACTTGGACCAGAAGTCAGAATATAGGAAACTACATGAAAACATGATTAATTCAGTGAAAATGACTGTAAACAGATGAGAACTTGTCTAGAACAGCTGAAAGAGAATCTCCAAGTCAGTTCTTATTGTAGAAAAGGTAGCTAAGATAAGGGAAATCCTTAATTCCAGTTAAGATCACATGAAACACTGTATGAATCCTATATTCTTTACTTAAAGGAGACTAGAGTGGTAAATGTGTGTTATACAAGGCAGAATACCATTGAAATAGAGAAAGAAACACGTTCAGCAGCTTTGGAAAGCCTTACACTTCACTGAAATGTAGTACTACACTTTATATATCACAGTTGAGAGACAATGTTCCCTAGCTCGCTCAGTTCATAACAGTGTGTAGGAAGTTGTTTGATAAAGTGGGCAAAGCTTATACTTGGGCCAGAGGCAGAATATAGGAAACTACATGAAAACATGAATAATTCAGTGAAAATGACTGTAAACAGATGAGAACTTGTTTAGAACAGCTGAAAGAGAATCTCCAAGTCAGTTCTTAGTGTAGAAAAGGTAGCTAAGAGAAGGAAAATCCTTAATTCCAGTTAAGATCACATGAAACACTGTATGAATCCTATATTGTTTACTTAAAGGAGACTAGAGTGGTAAATGTGTGTTATACAAGGCAGAATACCATTGAAATAGAGAAAGAAACACGTTCGGCAGCTTTGGAAAGCCTTACACTTCACTGAAATGTAGTACTACACTCTATAACACAGTTGAGAGACAATGTTCCCGAGCTGCCTCAGTTCATAACAGTGTGTAGGAAGTTGTTTGATAAAGTGGGCAAAGCTTATACTTGGGCCAGAAGGCAGAATATAGGAAACTACATGAAAACATGATTAATTCAGTGAAAATGACTGTAAACAGATGAGAACTTGTCTAGAACAGCTGAAAGAGAATCTCCAAGTCAGTTCTTATTGTAGAAAAGGTAGCTAAGATAAGGGAAATCCTTAATTCCAGTTAAGATCACATGAAACACTATGAATCCTATATTCTTTACTTAAAGGAGACTAGAGTGGTAAATGTGTGTTATACAAGGCAGAATACCATTGAAATAGAGAAAGAAACACGTTCAGCAGCTTTGGAAAGCCTTACACTTCACTGAAATGTAGTACTACACTTTATATATCACAGTTGAGAGACAATGTTCCCTAGCTCGCTCAGTTCATAACAGTGTGTAGGAAGTTGTTTGATAAAGTGGGCAAAGCTTATACTTGGGCCAGAAGGCAGAATATAGGAAACTACATGAAAACATGAATAATTCAGTGAAAATGACTGTAAACAGATGAGAACTTGTTTAGAACAGCTGAAAGAGAATCTCCAAGTCAGTTCTTAGTGTAGAAAAGGTAGCTAAGAGAAGGAAAATCCTTAATTCCAGTTAAGATCACATGAAACACTGTATGAATCCTATATTGTTTACTTAAAGGAGACTAGAGTGGTAAATGTGTGTTATACAAGGGAGAATACCATTGAAATAGAGAAAGAAACACGTTCGGCAGCTTTGGAAAGCCTTACACTTCACTGAAATGTAGTACTACACTCTATAACACAGTTGAGAGACAATGTTCCCGAGCTGCCTCAGTTCATAACAGTGTGTAGGAAGTTGTTTGATAAAGTGGGCAAAGCTTATACTTGGGCCAGAAGGCAGAATATAGGAAACTACATGAAAACATGAATAATTCAGTGAAAATGACTGGAAACAGATGAGAACTTGTTTAGAACAGCTGAAAGAGAATCTCCAAGTCAGTTCTTAGTGTAGAAAAGGTAGGTAAGATAAGGGAAATACTTAATTCCAGTGAAGATCACATGAAACACTGTATGAATCCTATATTCTTTACTTAAAGGAGACTAGAGTGGTAAATGTGTGTTATACAAGGCAGAATACCATTGAAATAGAGAAAGAAACACGTTCGGCAGCTTTGGAAAGCCTTACACTTCACTGAAATGTAGTACTACACTCTATAACACAGTTGAGAGACAATGTTCCCGAGCTGCCTCAGTTCATAACAGTGTGTAGGAAGTTGTTTGATAAAGTGGGCAAAGCTTATACTTGGGCCAGAAGGCAGAATATAGGAAACTACATGAAAACATGAATAATTCAGTGAAAATGACTGTAAACAGATGAGAACTTGTTTAGAACAGCTGAAAGAGAATCTCCAAGTCAGTTCTTAGTGTGGAAAAGGTAGCTAAGAGAAGGAAAATCCTTAATTCCAGTTAAGATCACAAGAAACACTGTATGAATCCTATATTCTTTACTTAAAGGAGACTAGAGTGGTAAATGTGTGTTATACAAGGCAGAATACCATTGAAATAGAGAAAGAAACACGTTCGGCAGCTTTGGAAAGCCTTACACTTCACTGAAATGTAGTACTACACTCTATAACTGAGTTGAGAGACAATGTTCAATAGCTGCCTCAGTACTTAACAGTGTGTAGGAAGTTGTTTGATAAAGTGGGCAAAGCTTATACTTGGACCAGAAGTCAGAATATAGGAAACTACATGAAAACATGATTAATTCAGTGAAAATGACTGTAAACAGATGAGAACTTGTCTAGAACAGCTGAAAGAGAATCTCCAAGTCAGTTCTTATTGTAGAAAAGGTGGCTAAGATAAGGGAAATCCTTAATTCCAGTTAAGATCACATGAAACACTGTATGAATCCTATATTCTTTACTTAAAGGAGACTAGAGTGGTAAATGTGTGTTATACAAGGCAAAATACCATTGAAATAGAGAAAGAAACACGTTCAGCAGCTTTGGAAAGCCTTACACTTCACTGAAATGTAGTACTACACTTTATATATCACAGTTGAGAGACAATGTTCCCTAGCTCGCTCAGTTCATAACAGTGTGTAGGAAGTTGTTTGATAAAGTGGGCAAAGCTTATACTTGGGCCAGAAGGCAGAATATAGGAAACTACATGAAAACATGAATAATTCAGTGAAAATGACTGTAAACAGATGAGAACTTGTTTAGAACAGCTGAAAGAGAATCTCCAAGTCAGTTCTTAGTGTAGAAAAGGTAGCTAAGAGAAGGAAAATCCTTAATTCCAGTTAAGATCACATGAAACACTGTATGAATCCTATATTGTTTACTTAAAGGAGACTAGAGTGGTAAATGTGTGTTATACAAGGCAGAATACCATTGAAATAGAGAAAGAAACACGTTCGGCAGCTTTGGAAAGCCTTACACTTCACTGAAATGTAGTACTACACTCTATAACTGAGTTGAGAGACAATGTTCAATAGCTGCCTCAGTACTTAACAGTGTGTAGGAAGTTGTTTGATAAAGTGGGCAAAGCTTATACTTGGGCCAGAAGGCAGAATATAGGAAACTACATGAAAACATGATTAATTCAGTGAAAATGACTGTAAACAGATGAGAACTTGTCTAGAACAGCTGAAAGAGAATCTCCAAGTCAGTTCTTATTGTAGAAAAGGTAGCTAAGATAAGGGAAATCCTTAATTCCAGTTAAGATCACATGAAACACTATGAATCCTATATTCTTTACTTAAAGGAGACTAGAGTGGTAAATGTGTGTTATACAAGGCAGAATACCATTGAAATAGAGAAAGAAACACGTTCAGCAGCTTTGGAAAGCCTTACACTTCACTGAAATGTAGTACTACACTTTATATATCACAGTTGAGAGACAATGTTCCCTAGCTCGCTCAGTTCATAACAGTGTGTAGGAAGTTGTTTGATAAAGTGGGCAAAGCTTATACTTGGGTCAGAAGGCAGAATATAGGAAACTACATGAAAACATGAATAATTCAGTGAAAATGACTGTAAACAGATGAGAACTTGTTTAGAACAGCTGAAAGAGAATCTCCAAGTCAGTTCTTAGTGTAGAAAAGGTAGCTAAGAGAAGGAAAATCCTTAATTCCAGTTAAGATCACATGAAACACTGTATGAATCCTATATTGTTTACTTAAAGGAGACTAGAGTGGTAAATGTGTGTTATACAAGGCAGAATACCATTGAAATAGAGAAAGAAACACGTTCGGCAGCTTTGGAAAGCCTTACACTTCACTGAAATGTAGTACTACACTCTATAACACAGTTGAGAGACAATGTTCCCGAGCTGCCTCAGTTCATAAGAGTGTGTAGGAAGTTGTTTGATAAAGTGGGCAAAGCTTATACTTGGGCCAGAAGGCAGAATATAGGAAACTACATGAAAACATGAATAATTCAGTGAAAATGACTGTAAACAGATGAGAACTGGTTTAGAACAGCTGAAAGAGAATCTCCAAGTCAGTTCTTAGTGTAGAAAAGGTAGGTAAGATAAGGGAAATACTTAATTCCAGTGAAGATCACATGAAACACTGTATGAATCCTATATTCTTTACTTAAAGGAGACTAGAGTGGTAAATGTGTGTTATACAAGGCAGAATACCATTGAAATAGAGAAAGAAACACGTTCGGCAGCTTTGGAAAGCCTTACACTTCACTGAAATGTAGTACTACACTCTATAACACAGTTGAGAGACAATGTTCAATAGCTGCCTCAGTACTTAACAGTGTGTAGGAAGTTGTTTGATAAAGTGGGCAAAGCTTATACTTGGACCAGAAGTCAGAATATAGGAAACTACATGAAAACATGATTAATTCAGTGAAAATGACTGTAAACAGATGAGAACTTGTCTAGAACAGCTGAAAGAGAATCTCCAAGTCAGTTCTTATTGTAGAAAAGGTAGCTAAGATAAGGGAAATCCTTAATTCCAGTTAAGATCACATGAAACACTGTATGAATCCTATATTCTTTACTTAAAGGAGACTAGAGTGGTAAATGTGTGTTATACAAGGAAGAATACCATTGAAATAGAGAAAGAAACACGTTCAGCAGCTTTGGAAAGCCTTACACTTCACTGAAATGTAGTACTACACTTTATATATCACAGTTGAGAGACAATGTTCCCTAGCTCGCTCAGTTCATAACAGTGTGTAGGAAGTTGTTTGATAAAGTGGGCAAAGCTTATACTTGGTCCAGAAGGCAGAATATAGGAAACTACATGAAAACATGAATAATTCAGTGAAAATGACTGTAAACAGATGAGAACTTGTTTAGAACAGCTGAAAGAGAATCTCCAAGTCAGTTCTTAGTGTAGAAAAGGTAGCTAAGAGAAGGAAAATCCTTAATTCCAGTTAAGATCACATGAAACACTGTATGAATCCTATATTGTTTACTTAAAGGAGACTAGAGTGGTAAATGTGTGTTATACAAGGCAGAATACCATTGAAATAGAGAAAGAAACACGTTCGGCAGCTTTGGAAAGCCTTACACTTCACTGAAATGTAGTACTACACTCTATAACACAGTTGAGAGACAATGTTCCCGAGCTGCCTCAGTTCATAACAGTGTGTAGGAAGTTGTTTGATAAAGTGGGCAAAGCTTATACTTGGGCCAGAAGGCAGAATATAGGAAACTACATGAAAACATGAATAATTCAGTGAAAATGACTGTAAACAGATGAGAACTTGTTTAGAACAGCTGAAAGAGAATCTCCAAGTCAGTTCTTAGTGTAGAAAAGGTAGGTAAGATAAGGGAAATACTTAATTCCAGTTAAGATCACATGAAACACTGTATGAATCCTACATTCTTTACTTAAAGGAGACTAGAGTGGTAAATGTCTGTTATACAAGGCAGAATGCCATTGAAATAGAGAAAGAAACACGTTCGGCAGCTTTGGAAAGCCTTACACTTCACTGAAATGTAGTACTACACTCTATAACACAGTTGAGAGACAATGTTCAATAGCTGCCTCAGTACTTAACAGTGTGTAGGAAGTTGTTTGATAAAGAGGGCAAAGCTTATACTTGGACCAGAAGGCAGAATATAGGAAACTACATGAAAACATGATTAATTCAGTGAAAATGACTGTAAACAGATGTGAACTTGTTTAGAACAGCTGAAAGAGATTCTCCAAGTCAGTTCTTAGTGTAGAAAAGGTAGCTAAGATCCGGGAAATCCTTAATTCAAGTTAAGATTACATGAAACACTGTATGAATCCTATATTCTTTACTTAAAGGAGACTAGAGTGGTAAATGTGTGTTATACAAGGCAGAATACCATTGAAATAGAGAAAGAAACACGTTGAGCAGCTTTGGAAAGCCTTACACTTCACTGAAATGTAGTACTACACTTTATATATCACAGTTGAGAGACAATGTTCCCTAGCTCGCTCAGTTCATAACAGTGTGTAGGAAGTTGTTTGATAAAGTGGGCAAAGCTTATACTTGGGCCAGAAGGCAGAATATAGGAAACTACATGAAACCATGAATTATTCAGTGAAAATGACTGTAAACAGATGAGAACTTGTTTAGAACAGCTGAAAGAGAATCTCCAAGTCAGTTCTTAGTGTAGAAAAGGTAGCTAAGAGAAGGAAAATCCTTAATTCCAGTTAAGATCACAAGAAACACTGTATGAATCCTATATTGTTTACTTAAAGGAGACTAGAGTGGTAAATGTGTGTTATACAAGGCAGAATACCATTGAAATAGAGAAAGAAACACGTTCGGCAGCTTTGGAAAGCCTTACACTTCACTGAAATGTAGTACTACACTCTATAACACAGTTGAGAGACAATGTTCCCGAGCTGCCTCAGTTCATAACAGTGTGTAGGAAGTTGTTTGATAAAGTGGGCAAAGCTTATACTTGGGCCAGAAGGCAGAATATAGGAAACTACATGAAAACATGAATAATTCAGTGAAAATGACTGTAAACAGATGAGAACTTGTTTAGAACAGCTGAAAGAGAATCTCCAAGTCAGTTCTTAGTGTAGAAAAGGTAGCTAAGAGAAGGAAAATCCTTAATTCCAGTTAAGATCACAAGAAACACTGTATGAATCCTATATTCTTTACTTAAAGGAGACTAGAGTGGTAAATGTGTGTTATACAAGGCAGAATACCATTGAAATAGAGAAAGAAACACGTTCGGCAGCTTTGGAAAGCCTTACACTTCACTGAAATGTAGTACTACACTCTATAACTGAGTTGAGAGACAATGTTCAATAGCTGCCTCAGTACTTAACAGTGTGTAGGAAGTTGTTTGATAAAGTGGGCAAAGCTTATACTTGGACCAGAAGTCAGAATATAGGAAACTACATGAAAACATGATTAATTCAGTGAAAATGACTGTAAACAGATGAGAACTTGTTTAGAACAGCTGAAAGAGAATCTCCAAGTCAGTTCTTATTGTAAAAAGGTAGCTAAGATAAGGGAAATCCTTAATTCCAGTTAAGATCACATGAAACACTGTATGAATCCTATATTCTTTACTTAAAGGAGACTAGAGTGGTAAATGTGTGTTATACAAGGCAGAATACCATTGAAATAGAGAAAGAAACACGTTCAGCAGCTTTGGAAAGCCTTACACTTCACTGAAATGTAGTACTACACTTTATATATCACAGTTGAGAGACAATGTTCCCTAGCTCGCTCAGTTCATAACAGTGTGTAGGAAGCTGTTTGATAAAGTGGGCAAAGCTTATACTTGGGCCAGAAGGCAGAATATAGGAAACTACATGAAAACATGAATAATTCAGTGAAAATGACTGTAAACAGATGAGAACTTGTTTAGAACAGCTGAAAGAGAATCTCCAAGTCAGTTCTTAGTGTAGAAAAGGTAGCTAAGAGAAGGAAAATCCTTAATTCCAGTTAAGATCACATGAAACACTGTATGAATCCTATATTGTTTACTTAAAGGAGACTAGAGTGGTAAATGTGTGTTATACAAGGCAGAATACCATTGAAATAAAGAAACACGTTCGGCAGCTTTGGAAAGCCTTACACTTCACTGAAATGTAGTACTACACTCTATAACACAGTTGAGAGACAATGTTCCCGAGCTGCCTCAGTTCATAACAGTGTGTAGGAAGTTGTTTGATAAAGTGGGCAAAGCTTATACTTGGGCCAGAAGGCAGAATATAGGAAACTACATGAAAACATGAATAATTCAGTGAAAATGACTGTAAACAGATGAGAACTTGTTTAGAACAGCTGAAAGAGAATCTCCAAGTCAGTTCTTAGTGTAGAAAAGGTAGGTAAGATAAGGGAAATACTTAATTCCAGTGAAGATCACATGAAACACTGTATGAATCCTATATTCTTTACTTAAAGGAGACTAGAGTGGTAAATGTGTGTTATACAAGGCAGAATACCATTGAAATAGAGAAAGAAACACGTTCGGCAGCTTTGGAAAGCCTTACACTTCACTGAAATGTAGTACTACACTCTATAACACAGTTGAGAGACAATGTTCCCGAGCTGCCTCAGTTCATAACAGTGTGTAGGAAGGTGTTTGATAAAGAGGGCAAAGCGTATACTTGGGCCAGAAGGCAGAATATAGGAAACTACATGAAAACATGAATAATTCAGTGAAAATGACTGTAAACAGATGAGAACTGGTTTAGAACAGCTGAAAGAGAATCTCCAAGTCAGTTCTTAGTGTAGAAAAGGTAGGTAAGATAAGGGAAATCCTTAATTCCAGTTAAGATCACATGAAACACTGTATGAATCCTATATTCTTTACTTAAAGGAGACTAGAGTGGTAAATGTGTGTTATACAAGGCAGAATACCATTGAAATAGAGAAAGAAACACGTTCAGCAGCTTTGGAAAGCCTTACACTTCACTGAAATGTAGTACTACACTTTATATATCACAGTTGAGAGACAATGTTCCCTAGCTCGCTCAGTTCATAACAGTGTGTAGGAAGTTGTTTGATAAAGTGGGCAAAGCTTATACTTGGGCCAGAAGACAGAATATAGGAAACTACATGAAAACATGAATAATTCAGTGAAAATGACTGTAAACAGATGAGAACTGGTTTAGAAAAGCTGAAAGAGAATCTCCAAGTCAGTTCTTAGTGTAGAAAAGGTAGGTAAGAGAAGGAAAATCCTTAATTCCAGTTAAGATCACATGAAACACTGTATGAATCCTATATTGTTTACTTAAAGGAGACTAGAGTGGTAAATGTGTGTTATACAAGGCAGAATACCATTGAAATAGAGAAAGAAACACGTTCAGCAGCTTTGGAAAGCCTTACACTTCACTGAAATGTAGTACTACACTTTATATATCACAGTTGAGAGACAATGTTCCCTAGCTCGCTCAGTTCATAACAGTGTGTAGGAAGTTGTTTGATAAAGTGGGCAAAGCTTATACTTGGGCCAGAAGGCAAAATATAGGAAACTACATGAAAACATTAATAATTCAGTGAAAATGACTGTAAACAGATGAGAACTTGTTTAGAACAGCTGAAAGAAAATCTCCAAGTCAGTTCTTAGTGTAGAAAAGGTAGCTAAGAGAAGGAAAATCCTTAATTCCAGTTAAGATCACATGAAACACTGTATGAATCCTATATTGTTTACTTAAAGGAGACTAGAGTGGTAAATGTATGTTATACAAGGCAGAATACCATTGAAATAGAGAAAGAAACACGTTCGGCAGCTTTGGAAAGCCTTACACTTCACTGAAATGTAGTACTACACTCTATAAGACAGTTGAGAGACAATGTTCCCGAGCTGCCTCAGTTCATAACAGTGTGTAGGAAGTTGTTTGATAAAGTGGGCAAAGCTTATACTTGGGCCAGAAGGCAGAATATAGGAAACTACATGAAAACATGAATAATTCAGTGAAAATGACTGTAAACAGATGAGAACTTGTTTAGAACAGCTGAAAGAGAATCTCCAAGTCAGTTCTTAGTGTAGAAAAAGTAGGTAAGATAAGGGAAATACTTAATTCCAGTGAAGATCACATGAAACACTGTATGAATCCTATATTCTTTACTTAAAGGAGACTAGAGTGGTAAATGTGTGTTATACAAGGCAGAATACCATTGAAATAGAGAAAGAAACACGTTCGGCAGCTTTGGAAAGCCTTACACTTCACTGAAATGTAGTACTACACTCTATAACACAGTTGAGAGACAATGTTCAATACCTGCCTCAGTACTTAACATTGTGTAGGAAGTTGTTTGATAAAGTGGGCAAAGCTGATATTTGGACCAGAAGGCAGAATATAGGAAACTACATGAAAACATGATTAATTCAGTGAAAATGACTGTAAACAGATGTGAACTTGTTTAGAACAGCTGAAAGAGATTCTCCAAGTCAGTTCTTAGTGTAGAAAAGGTAGCTAAGATCTGGGAAATCCTTAATTTGAGTTAAGATTACATGAAACACTGTATGAATCCTATATTCTTTACTTAAAGGAGACTAGAGTGGTAAATGTGTGTTATACAAGGCAGAATACCATTGAAATAGAGAGAGAAACACGTTCGGCAGCTTTGGAAAGCCTTACACTTCACTGAAATGTAGTACTACACTCTATAACACAGTTGAGAGACAATGTTCCCGAGCTGCCTCAGTTCATAACAGTGTGTAGGAAGGTGTTTGATAAAGAGGGCAAAGCGTATACTTGGGCCAGAAGGCAGAATATAGGAAACTACATGAAAACATGAATAATTCAGTGAAAATGACTGTAAACAGATGAGAACTGGTTTAGAACAGCTGAAAGAGAATCTCCAAGTCAGTTCTTAGTGTAGAAAAGGTAGGTAAGATAAGGGAAATCCTTAATTCCAGTTAAGATCACATGAAACACTGTATGAATCCTATATTCTTTACTTAAAGGAGACTAGAGTGGTAAATGTGTGTTATACAAGGCAGAATACCATTGAAATAGAGAAAGAAACACGTTCAGCAGCTTTGGAAAGCCTTACACTTCACTGAAATGTAGTACTACACTTTATATATCACAGTTGAGAGACAATGTTCCCTAGCTCGCTCAGTTCATAACAGTGTGTAGGAAGTTGTTTGATAAAGTGGGCAAAGCTTATACTTGGGCCAGAAGACAGAATATAGGAAACTACATGAAAACATGAATAATTCAGTGAAAATGACTGTAAACAGATGAGAACTGGTTTAGAAAAGCTGAAAGAGAATCTCCAAGTCAGTTCTTAGTGTAGAAAAGGTAGCTAAGAGAAGGAAAATCCTTAATTCCAGTTAAGATCACATGAAACACTGTATGAATCCTATATTGTTTACTTAAAGGAGACTAGAGTGGTAAATGTGTGTTATACAAGGCAGAATACCATTGAAATAGAGAAAGAAACACGTTCGGCAGCTTTGGAAAGCCTTACACTTCACTGAAATGTAGTACTACACTCTATAACACAGTTGAGAGACAATGTTCCCAAGCTGCCTCAGTTCATAACAGTGTGTAGGAAGGTGTTTGATAAAGAGGGCAAAGCTTATACTTGGGCCAGAAGGCAGAATATAGGAAACTACATGAAAACATGAATAATTCAGTGAAAATGACTGTAAACAGATGAGAACTGGTTTAGAACAGCTGAAAGAGAATCTCCAAGTCAGTTCTTAGTGTAGAAAAGGTAGGTAAGATAAGGGAAATACTTAATTCCAGTTAAGATCACATGAAACACTGTATGAATCCTACATTCTTTACTTAAAGGAGACTAGAGTGGTAAATGTGTGTTATACAAGGCAGAATACCATTGAAATAGAGAAAGAAACACGTTCGGCAGCTTTGGAAAGCCTTACACTTCACTGAAATGTAGTACTACACTCTATAACACAGTTGAGAGACAATGTTCAATAGCTGCCTCAGTACTTAACAGTGTGTAGGAAGTTGTTTGATAAAGTGGGCAAAGCTGATATTTGGACCAGAAGGCAGAATATAGGAAACTACATGAAAACATGATTAATTCAGTGAAAATGACTGTAAACAGATGTGAACTTGTTTAGAACAGCTGAAAGAGATTCTCCAAGTCAGTTCTTAGTGTAGAAAAGGTAGCTAAGATCTGGGAAATCCTTAATTCGAGTTAAGATTACATGAAACACTGTATGAATCCTATATTCTTTACTTAAAGGAGACTAGAGTGGTAAATGTGTGTTATACAAGGCAGAATACCATTGAAATAGAGAAAGAAACACGTTCGGCAGCTTTGGAAAGCCTTACACTTCACTGAAATGTAGTACTACACTCTATAACACAGTTGAGAGACAATGTTCTCGAGCTGCCTCAGTTCATAACAGTGTGTAGGAAGGTGTTTGATAAAGAGGGCAAAGCGTATACTTGGGCCAGAAGGCAGAATATAGGAAACTACATGAAAACATGAATAATTCAGTGAAAATGAATGTAAACAGATGAGAACTTGTTTAGAACAGCTGAAAGAGAATCTCCAAGTCAGTTCTTAGTGTAGAAAAGGTAGCTAAGAGAAGGAAAATCCTTAATTCCAGTTAAGATCACAAGAAACACTGTATGAATCCTATATTCTTTACTTAAAGGAGACTAGAGTGGTAAATGTGTGTTATACAAGGCAGAATACCATTGAAATAGAGAAAGAAACACGTTCGGCAGCTTTGGAAAGCCTTACACTTCACTGAAATGTAGTACTACACTCTATAACTGAGTTGAGAGACAATGTTCAATAGCTGCCTCAGTACTTAACAGTGTGTAGGAAGTTGTTTGATAAAGTGGGCAAAGCTTATACTTGGACCAGAAGTCAGAATATAGGAAACTACATGAAAACATGATTAATTCAGTGAAAATGACTGTAAACAGATGAGAACTTGTTTAGAACAGCTGAAAGAGAATCTCTAAGTCAGTTCTTATTGTAAAAAGGTAGCTAAGATAAGGGAAATCCTTAATTCCAGTTAAGATCACATGAAACATTGTATGAATCCTATATTCTTTACTTAAAGGAGACTAGAGTGGTAAATGTGTGTTATACAAGGCAGAATACCATTGAAATAGAGAAAGAAACACGTTCAGCAGCTTTGGAAAGCCTTACACTTCACTGAAATGTAGTACTACACTTTATATATCACAGTTGAGAGACAATGTTCCCTAGCTCGCTCAGTTCATAACAGTGTGTAGGAAGTTGTTTGATAAAGTGGGCAAAGCTTATACTTGGGCCAGAAGGCAGAATATACGAAACTACATGAAAACATGAATAATTCAGTGAAAATGACTGTAAACAGATGAGAACTTGTTTAGAACAGCTGAAAGAGAATCTCCAAGTCAGTTCTTAGTGTAGAAAAGGTAGCTAAGAGAAGGAAAATCCTTAATTCCAGTTCAGATCACATGAAACACTGTATGAATCCTATATTGTTTACTTAAAGGAGACTAGAGTGGTAAATGTGTGTTATACAAGGCAGAATACCATTGAAATAAAGAAACACGTTCGGCAGCTTTGGAAAGCCTTACACTTCACTGAAATGTAGTACTACACTCTATAACACAGTTGAGAGACAATGTTCCTGAGCTGCCTCAGTTCATAACAGTGTGTAGGAAGTTGTTTGATAAAGTGGGCAAAGCTTATACTTGGGCCAGAAGGCAGAATATAGGAAACTACATGAAAACATGAATAATTCAGTGAAAATGACTGTAAACAGATGAGAACTTGTTTAGAACAGCTGAAAGAGAATCTCCAAGTCAGTTCTTAGTGTAGAAAAGGTAGGTAAGATAAGGGAAATACTTAATTCCAGTGAAGATCACATGAAACACTGTATGAATCCTATATTCTTTACTTAAAGGAGACTAGAGTGGTAAATGTGTGTTATACAAGGCAGAATACCATTGAAATAGAGAAAGAAACACGTTCGGCAGCTTTGGAAAGCCTTACACTTCACTGAAATGTAGTACTACACTCTATAACACAGTTGAGAGACAATGTTCAATAGCTGCCTCAGTACTTAACAGTGTGTAGGAAGTTGTTTGATAAAGTGGGCAAAGCTTATACTTGGACCAGAAGTCAGAATATAGGAAACTACATGAAAACATGATTAATTCACTGAAAATGACTGTAAACAGATGAGAACTTGTCTAGAACAGCTGAAAGAGAATCTCCAAGTCAGTTCTTATTGTAGAAAAGGTAGCTAAGATAAGGGAAATCCTTAATTCCAGTTAAGAACACATGAAACACTGTATGAATCCTATATTCTTTACTTAAAGGAGACTAGAGTGGTAAATGTGTGTTATACAAGGCAGAATACCATTGAAATAGAGAAAGAAACACGTTCAGCAGCTTTGGAAAGCCTTACACTTCACTGAAATGTAGTACTACACTTTATATATCACAGTTGAGAGACAATGTTCCCTAGCTCGCTCAGTTCATAACAGTGTGTAGGAAGTTGTTTGATAAAGTGGGCAAAGCTTATACTTGGGCCAGAAGGCAGAATATAGGAAACTACATGAAAACATGAATAATTCAGTGAAAATGACTGTAAACAGATGAGAACTTGTTTAGAACAGCTGAAAGAGAATCTCCAAGTCAGTTCTTAGTGTAGAAAAGGTAGCTAAGAGAAGGAAAATCCTTAATTCCAGTTAAGATCACATGAAACACTGTATGAATCCTATATTGTTTACTTAAAGGAGACTAGAGTGGTAAATGTGTGTTATACAAGGCAGAATACCATTGAAATAGAGAAAGAAACACGTTCGGCAGCTTTGGAAAGCCTTACACTTCACTGAAATGTAGTACTACACTCTATAAGACAGTTGAGAGACAATGTTCCCGAGCTGCCTCAGTTCATAACAGTGTGTAGGAAGTTGTTTGATAAAGTGGGCAAAGCTTATACTTGGGCCAGAAGGCAGAATATAGGAAACTACATGAAAACATGAATAATTCAGTGAAAATGACTGGAAACAGATGAGAACTTGTTTAGAACAGCTGAAAGAGAATCTCCAAGTCAGTTCTTAGTGTAGAAAAAGTAGGTAAGATAAGGGAAATACTTAATTCCAGTGAAGATCACATGAAACACTGTATGAATCCTATATTCTTTACTTAAAGGAGACTAGAGTGGTAAATGTGTGTTATACAAGGCAGAATACCATTGAAATAGAGAAAGAAACACGTTCGGCAGCTTTGGAAAGCCTTACACTTCACTGAAATGTAGTACTACACTCTATAACACAGTTGAGAGACAATGTTCAATACCTGCCTCAGTACTTAACATTGTGTAGGAAGTTGTTTGATAAAGTGGGCAAAGCTGATATTTGAACCAGAAGGCAGAATATAGGAAACTACATGAAAACATGATTAATTCAGTGAAAATGACTGTAAACAGATGTGAACTTGTTTAGAACAGCTGAAAGAGATTCTCCAAGTCAGTTCTTAGTGTAGAAAAGGTAGCTAAGATCTGGGAAATCCTTAATTCGAGTTAAGATTACATGAAACACTGTATGAATCCTATATTCTTTCCTTAAAGGAGACTAGAGTGGTAAATGTGTGTTATACAAGGCAGAATACCATTGAAATAGAGAAAGAAACACGTTCGGCAGCTTTGGAAAGCCTTACACTTCACTGAAATGTAGTACTACACTCTATAACACAGTTGAGAGACAATGTTCCCGAGCTGCCTCAGTTCATAACAGTGTGTAGGAAGGTGTTTGATAAAGAGGGCAAAGCGTATACTTGGGCCAGAAGGCAGAATATAGGAAACTACATGAAAACATGAATAATTCAGTGAAAATGACTGTAAACAGATGAGAACTGGTTTAGAACAGCTGAAAGAGAATCTCCAAGTCAGTTCTTAGTGTAGAAAAGGTAGGTAAGATAAGGGAAATCCTTAATTCCAGTTAAGATCACATGAAACACTGTATGAATCCTATATTCTTTACTTAAAGGAGACTAGAGTGGTAAATGTGTGTTATACAAGGCAGAATACCATTGAAATAGAGAAAGAAACACGTTCAGCAGCTTTGGAAAGCCTTACACTTCACTGAAATGTAGTACTACACTTTATATATCACAGTTGAGAGACAATGTTCCCTAGCTCGCTCAGTTCATAACAGTGTGTAGGAAGTTGTTTGATAAAGTGGGCAAAGCTTATACTTGGGCCAGAAGACAGAATATAGGAAACTACATGAAAACATGAATAATTCAGTGAAAATGACTGTAAACAGATGAGAACTGGTTTAGAAAAGCTGAAAGAGAATCTCCAAGTCAGTTCTTAGTGTAGAAAAGGTAGCTAAGAGAAGGAAAATCCTTAATTCCAGTTAAGATCACATGAAACACTGTATGAATCCTATATTGTTTACTTAAAGGAGACTAGAGTGGTAAATGTGTGTTATACAAGGCAGAATACCATTGAAATAGAGAAAGAAACACGTTCGGCAGCTTTGGAAAGCCTTACACTTCACTGAAATGTAGTACTACACTCTATAACACAGTTGAGAGACAATGTTCCCAAGCTGCCTCAGTTCATAACAGTGTGTAGGAAGGTGTTTGATAAAGAGGGCAAAGCTTATACTTGGGCCAGAAGGCAGAATATAGGAAACTACATGAAAACATGAATAATTCAGTGAAAATGACTGTAAACAGATGAGAACTGGTTTAGAACAGCTGAAAGAGAATCTCCAAGTCAGTTCTTAGTGTAGAAAAGGTAGGTAAGATAAGGGAAATACTTAATTCCAGTTAAGATCACATGAAACACTGTATGAATCCTACATTCTTTACTTAAAGGAGACTAGAGTGGTAAATGTGTGTTATACAAGGCAGAATACCATTGAAATAGAGAAAGAAACACGTTCAGCAGCTTTGGAAAGCCTTACACTTCACTGAAATGTAGTACTACACTTTATATATCACAGTTGAGAGACAATGTTCCCTAGCTCGCTCAGTTCATAACAGTGTGTAGGAAGTTGTTTGATAAAGTGGGCAAAGCTTATACTTGGGCCAGAAGGCAGAATATAGGAAACTACATGAAAACATGAATAATTCAGTGAAAATGACTGTAAACATATGAGAACTTGTTTAGAACAGCTGAAAGAGAATCTCCAAGTCAGTTCTTAGTGTAGAAAAGGTAGCTAAGAGAAGGAAAATCCTTAATTCCAGTTAAGATCACATGAAACACTGTATGAATCCTATATTGTTTACTTAAAGGAGACTAGAGTGGTAAATGTGTGTTATACAAGGCAGAATACCATTGAAATAGAGAAAGAAACACGTTCGGCAGCTTTGGAAAGCCTTACACTTCACTGAAATGTAGTACTACACTCTATAAGACAGTTGAGAGACAATGTTCCCGAGCTGCCTCAGTTCATAACAGTGTGTAGGAAGTTGTTTGATAAAGTGGGCAAAGCTTATACTTGGGCCAGAAGGCAGAATATAGGAAACTACATGAAAACATGAATAATTCAGTGAAAATGACTGGAAACAGATGAGAACTTGTTTAGAACAGCTGAAAGAGAATCTCCAAGTCAGTTCTTAGTGTAGAAAAAGTAGGTAAGATAAGGGAAATACTTAATTCCAGTGAAGATCACATGAAACACTGTATGAATCCTATATTCTTTACTTAAAGGAGACTAGAGTGGTAAATGTGTGTTATACAAGGCAGAATACCATTGAAATAGAGAAAGAAACACGTTCGGCAGCTTTGGAAAGCCTTACACTTCACTGAAATGTAGTACTACACTCTATAACACAGTTGAGAGACAATGTTCAATACCTGCCTCAGTACTTAACATTGTGTAGGAAGTTGTTTGATAAAGTGGGCAAAGCTGATATTTGAACCAGAAGGCAGAATATAGGAAACTACATGAAAACATGATTAATTCAGTGAAAATGACTGTAAACAGATGTGAACTTGTTTAGAACAGCTGAAAGAGATTCTCCAAGTCAGTTCTTAGTGTAGAAAAGGTAGCTAAGATCTGGGAAATCCTTAATTCGAGTTAAGATTACATGAAACACTGTATGAATCCTATATTCTTTCCTTAAAGGAGACTAGAGTGGTAAATGTGTGTTATACAAGGCAGAATACCATTGAAATAGAGAAAGAAACACGTTCGGCAGCTTTGGAAAGCCTTACACTTCACTGAAATGTAGTACTACACTCTATAACACAGTTGAGTGACAATGTTCCCGAGCTGCCTCAGTTCATAACAGTGTGTAGGAAGGTGTTTGATAAAGAGGGCAAAGCGTATACTTGGGCCAGAAGGCAGAATATAGGAAACTACATGAAAACATGAATAATTCAGTGAAAATGACTGTAAACAGATGAGAACTGGTTTAGAACAGCTGAAAGAGAATCTCCAAGTCAGTTCTTAGTGTAGAAAAGGTAGGTAAGATAAGGGAAATCCTTAATTCCAGTTAAGATCACATGAAACACTGTATGAATCCTATATTCTTTACTTAAAGGAGACTAGAGTGGTAAATGTGTGTTATACAAGGCAGAATACCATTGAAATAGAGAAAGAAACACGTTCAGCAGCTTTGGAAAGCCTTACACTTCACTGAAATGTAGTACTACACTTTATATATCACAGTTGAGAGACAATGTTCCCTAGCTCGCTCAGTTCATAACAGTGTGTAGGAAGTTGTTTGATAAAGTGGGCAAAGCTTATACTTGGGCCAGAAGACAGAATATAGGAAACTACATGAAAACATGAATAATTCAGTGAAAATGACTGTAAACAGATGAGAACTGGTTTAGAAAAGCTGAAAGAGAATCTCCAAGTCAGTTCTTAGTGTAGAAAAGGTAGCTAAGAGAAGGAAAATCCTTAATTCCAGTTAAGATCACATGAAACACTGTATGAATCCTATATTGTTTACTTAAAGGAGACTAGAGTGGTAAATGTGTGTTATACAAGGCAGAATACCATTGAAATAGAGAAAGAAACACGTTCGGCAGCTTTGGAAAGCCTTACACTTCACTGAAATGTAGTACTACACTCTATAACACAGTTGAGAGACAATGTTCCCAAGCTGCCTCAGTTCATAACAGTGTGTAGGAAGGTGTTTGATAAAGAGGGCAAAGCTTATACTTGGGCCAGAAGGCAGAATATAGGAAACTACATGAAAACATGAATAATTCAGTGAAAATGACTGTAAACAGATGAGAACTGGTTTAGAACAGCTGAAAGAGAATCTCCAAGTCAGTTCTTAGTGTAGAAAAGGTAGGTAAGATAAGGGAAATACTTAATTCCAGTTAAGATCACATGAAACACTGTATGAATCCTACATTCTTTACTTAAAGGAGACTAGAGTGGTAAATGTGTGTTATACAAGGCAGAATACCATTGAAATAGAGAAAGAAACACGTTCGGCAGCTTTGGAAAGCCTTACACTTCACTGAAATGTAGTACTACACTCTATAACACAGTTGAGAGACAATGTTCAATACCTGCCTCAGTACTTAACATTGTGTAGGAAGTTGTTTGATAAAGTGGGCAAAGCTGATATTTGGACCAGAAGGTAGAATATAGGAAACTACATGAAAACATGATTAATTCAGTGAAAATGACTGTAAACAGATGTGAACTTGTTTAGAACAGCTGAAAGAGACTCTCCAAGTCAGTTCTTAGTGTAGAAAAGGTAGCTAAGATCTGGGAAATCCTTAATTCGAGTTAAGATTACATGAAACACTGTATGAATCCTATATTCTTTACTTAAAGGAGACTAGAGTGGTAAATGTGTGTTATACAAGGCAGAATACCATTGAAATAGAGAAAGAAACACGTTCGGCAGCTTTGGAAAGCCTTACACTTCACTGAAATGTAGTACTACACTCTATAACACAGTTGAGAGACAATGTTCCCGAGCTGCCTCAGTTCATAACAGTGTGTAGGAAGGTGTTTGATAAAGAGGGCAAAGCGTATACTTGGGCCAGAAGGCAGAATATAGGAAACTACATGAAAACATGAATAATTCAGTGAAAATGACTGTAAACAGATGAGAACTGGTTTAGAACAGCTGAAAGAGAATCTCCAAGTCAGTTCTTAGTGTAGAAAAGGTAGGTAAGATAAGGGAAATCCTTAATTCCAGTTAAGATCACATGAAACACTGTATGAATCCTATATTCTTTACTTAAAGGAGACTAGAGTGGTAAATGTGTGTTATACAAGGCAGAATACCATTGAAATAGAGAAAGAAACACGTTCAGCAGCTTTGGAAAGCCTTACACTTCACTGAAATGTAGTACTACACTTTATATATCACAGTTGAGAGACAATGTTCCCTAGCTCGCTCAGTTCATAACAGTGTGTAGGAAGTTGTTTGATAAAGTGGGCAAAGCTTATACTTGGGCCAGAAGACAGAATATAGGAAACTACATGAAAACATGAATAATTCAGTGAAAATGACTGTAAACAGAAGAGAACTGGTTTAGAAAAGCTGAAAGAGAATCTCCAAGTCAGTTCTTAGTGTAGAAAAGGTAGCTAAGAGAAGGAAAATCCTTAATTCCAGTTAAGATCACATGAAACACTGTATGAATCCTATATTGTTTACTTAAAGGAGACTAGAGTGGTAAATGTGTGTTATACAAGGCAGAATACCATTGAAATAGAGAAAGAAACACGTTCGGCAGCTTTGGAAAGCCTTACACTTCACTGAAATGTAGTACTACACTCTATAACACAGTTGAGAGACAATGTTCCCAAGCTGCCTCAGTTCATAACAGTGTGTAGGAAGGTGTTTGATAAAGAGGGCAAAGCTTATACTTGGGCCAGAAGGCAGAATATAGGAAAGTACATGAAAACATGAATAATTCAGTGAAAATGACTGTAAACAGATGAGAACTGGTTTAGAACAGCTGAAAGAGAATCTCCAAGTCAGTTCTTAGTGTAGAAAAGGTAGGTAAGATAAGGGAAATACTTAATTCCAGTTAAGATCACATGAAACACTGTATGAATCCTACATTCTTTACTTAAAGGAGACTAGAGTGGTAAATGTGTGTTATACAAGGCAGAATACCATTGAAATAGAGAAAGAAACACGTTCGGCAGCTTTGGAAAGCCTTACACTTCACTGAAATGTAGTACTACACTCTATAACACAGTTGAGAGACAATGTTCAATAGCTGCCTCAGTACTTAACAGTGTGTAGGAAGTTGTTTGATAAAGAGGGCAAAGCTTATACTTGGTCCAGAAGGCAGAATATAGGAAACTACATGAAAACATGATTAATTCAGTGAAAATGACTGTAAACAGATGAGAACTTGTCTAGAACAGCTGAAAGAGAATCTCCAAGTCAGTTCTTATTGTAGAAAAGGTAGCTAAGATAAGGGAAATCCTTAATTCCAGTTAAGATCACATGAAACACTGTATGAATCCTATATTCTTTACTTAAAGGAGACTAGAGTGGTAAATGTGTGTTATACAAGGCAGAATACCATTGAAATAGAGAAAGAAACACGTTCAGCAGCTTTGGAAAGCCTTACACTTCACTGAAATGTAGTACTACACTTTATATATCACAGTTGAGAGACAATGTTCCCTAGCTCGCTCAGTTCATAACAGTGTGTAGGAAGTTGTTTGATAAAGTGGGCAAAGCTTATACTTGGGCCAGAAGGCAGAATATAGGAAACTACATGAAAACATGAATAATTCAGTGAAAATGACTGGAAACAGATGAGAACTTGTTTAGAACAGCTGAAAGAGAATCTCCAAGTCAGTTCTTAGTGTAGAAAAAGTAGGTAAGATAAGGGAAATACTTAATTCCAGTGAAGATCACATGAAACACTGTATGAATCCTATATTCTTTACTTAAAGGAGACTAGAGTGGTAAATGTGTGTTATACAAGGCAGAATACCATTGAAATAGAGAAAGAAACACGTTCGGCAGCTTTGGAAAGCCTTACACTTCACTGAAATGTAGTACTACACTCTATAACACAGTTGAGAGACAATGTTCAATACCTGCCTCAGTACTTAACATTGTGTAGGAAGTTGTTTGATAAAGTGGGCAAAGCTGATATTTGGACCAGAAGGCAGAATATAGGAAACTACATGAAAACATGATTAATTCAGTGAAAATGACTGTAAACAGATGTGAACTTGTTTAGAACAGCTGAAAGAGATTCTCCAAGTCAGTTCTTAGTGTAGAAAAGGTAGCTAAGATCTGGGAAATCCTTAATTCGAGTTAAGATTACATGAAACACTGTATGAATCCTATATTCTTTCCTTAAAGGAGACTAGAGTGGTAAATGTGTGTTATACAAGGCAGAATACCATTGAAATAGAGAAAGAAACACGTTCGGCAGCTTTGGAAAGCCTTACACTTCACTGAAATGTAGTACTACACTCTATAACACAGTTGAGAGACAATGTTCCCGAGCTGCCTCAGTTCATAACAGTGTGTAGGAAGGTGTTTGATAAAGAGGGCAAAGCGTATACTTGGGCCAGAAGGCAGAATATAGGAAACTACATGAAAACATGAATAATTCAGTGAAAATGACTGTAAACAGATGAGAACTGGTTTAGAACAGCTGAAAGAGAATCTCCAAGTCAGTTCTTAGTGTAGAAAAGGTAGCTAAGAGAAGGAAAATCCTTAATTCCAGTTAAGATCACATGAAACACTGTATGAATCCTATATTGTTTACTTAAAGGAGACTAGAGTGGTAAATGTGTGTTATACAAGGCAGAATACCATTGAAATAGAGAAAGAAACACGTTCGGCAGCTTTGGAAAGCCTTACACTTCACTGAAATGTAGTACTACACTCTATAACACAGTTGAGAGACAATGTTCCCAAGCTGCCTCAGTTCATAACAGTGTTTAGGAAGGTGTTTGATAAAGAGGGCAAAGCTTATACTTGGGCCAGAAGGCAGAATATAGGAAAGTACATGAAAACATGAATAATTCAGTGAAAATGACTGTAAACAGATGAGAACTGGTTTAGAACAGCTGAAAGAGAATCTCCAAGTCAGTTCTTAGTGTAGAAAAGGTAGGTAAGATAAGGGAAATACTTAATTCCAGTTAAGATCACATGAAACACTGTATGAATCCTACATTCTTTACTTAAAGGAGACTAGAGTGGTAAATGTGTGTTATACAAGGCAGAATACCATTGAAATAGAGAAAGAAACACGTTCGGCAGCTTTGGAAAGCCTTACACTTCACTGAAATGTAGTACTACACTCTATAACACAGTTGAGAGACAATGTTCAATAGCTGCCTCAGTACTTAACAGTGTGTAGGAAGTTGTTTGATAAAGAGGGCAAAGCTTATACTTGGGCCAGAAGGCAGAATATAGGAAACTACATGAAAACATGAATAATTCAGTGAAAATGACTGGAAACAGATGAGAACTTGTTTAGAACAGCTGAAAGAGAATCTCCAAGTCAGTTCTTAGTGTAGAAAAAGTAGGTAAGATAAGGGAAATACTTAATTCCAGTGAAGATCACATGAAACACTGTATGAATCCTATATTCTTTACTTAAAGGAGACTAGAGTGGTAAATGTGTGTTATACAAGGCAGAATACCATTGAAATAGAGAAAGAAACACGTTCGGCAGCTTTGGAAAGCCTTACACTTCACTGAAATGTAGTACTACACTCTATAACACAGTTGAGAGACAATGTTCAATACCTGCCTCAGTACTTAACATTGTGTAGGAAGTTGTTTGATAAAGTGGGCAAAGCTGATATTTGGACCAGAAGGCAGAATATAGGAAACTACATGAAAACATGATTAATTCAGTGAAAATGACTGTAAACAGATGTGAACTTGTTTAGAACAGCTGAAAGAGATTCTCCAAGTCAGTTCTTAGTGTAGAAAAGGTAGCTAAGATCTGGGAAATCCTTAATTCGAGTTAAGATTACATGAAACACTGTATGAATCCTATATTCTTTCCTTAAAGGAGACTAGAGTGGTAAATGTGTGTTATACAAGGCAGAATACCATTGAAATAGAGAAAGAAACACGTTCGGCAGCTTTGGAAAGCCTTACACTTCACTGAAATGTAGTACTACACTCTATAACACAGTTGAGAGACAATGTTCCCGAGCTGCCTCAGTTCATAACAGTGTGTAGGAAGGTGTTTGATAAAGAGGGCAAAGCGTATACTTGGGCCAGAAGGCAGAATATAGGAAACTACATGAAAACATGAATAATTCAGTGAAAATGACTGTAAACAGATGAGAACTGGTTTAGAACAGCTGAAAGAGAATCTCCAAGTCAGTTCTTAGTGTAGAAAAGGTAGGTAAGATAAGGGAAATCCTTAATTCCAGTTAAGATCACATGAAACACTGTATGAATCCTATATTCTTTACTTAAAGGAGACTAGAGTGGTAAATGTGTGTTATACAAGGCAGAATACCATTGAAATAGAGAAAGAAACACGTTCAGCAGCTTTGGAAAGCCTTACACTTCACTGAAATGTAGTACTACACTTTATATATCACAGTTGAGAGACAATGTTCCCTAGCTCGCTCAGTTCATAACAGTGTGTAGGAAGTTGTTTGATAAAGTGGGCAAAGCTTATACTTGGGCCAGAAGACAGAATATAGGAAACTACATGAAAACATGAATAATTCAGTGAAAATGACTGTAAACAGATGAGAACTGGTTTAGAAAAGCTGAAAGAGAATCTCCAAGTCAGTTCTTAGTGTAGAAAAGGTAGCTAAGAGAAGGAAAATCCTTAATTCCAGTTAAGATCACATGAAACACTGTATGAATCCTATATTGTTTACTTAAAGGAGACTAGAGTGGTAAATGTGTGTTATACAAGGCAGAATACCATTGAAATAGAGAAAGAAACACGTTCGGCAGCTTTGGAAAGCCTTACACTTCACTGAAATGTAGTACTACACTCTATAACACAGTTGAGAGACAATGTTCCCAAGCTGCCTCAGTTCATAACAGTGTGTAGGAAGGTGTTTGATAAAGAGGGCAAAGCTTATACTTGGGCCAGAAGGCAGAATATAGGAAACTACATGAAAACATGAATAATTCAGTGAAAATGACTGTAAACAGATGAGAACTGGTTTAGAACAGCTGAAAGAGAATCTCCAAGTCAGTTCTTAGTGTAGAAAAGGTAGGTAAGATAAGGGAAATACTTAATTCCAGTTAAGATCACATGAAACACTGTATGAATCCTACATTCTTTACTTAAAGGAGACTAGAGTGGTAAATGTGTGTTATACAAGGCAGAATACCATTGAAATAGAGAAAGAAACACGTTCAGCAGCTTTGGAAAGCCTTACACTTCACTGAAATGTAGTACTACACTTTATATATCTCAGTTGAGAGACAATGTTCCCTAGCTCGCTCAGTTCATAACAGTGTGTAGGAAGTTGTTTGATAAAGTGGGCAAAGCTTATACTTGGGCCAGAAGGCAGAATATAGGAAACTACATGAAAACATGAATAATTCAGTGAAAATGACTGTAAACAGATGAGAACTTGTTTAGAACAGCTGAAAGAGAATCTCCAAGTCAGTTCTTTGTGTAGAAAAGGTAGCTAAGAGAAGGAAAATCCTTAATTCCAGTTAAGATCACATGAAACACTGTATGAATCCTATATTGTTTACTTAAAGGAGACTAGAGTGGTAAATGTGTGTTATACAAGGCAGAATACCATTGAAATAGAGAAAGAAACACGTTCGGCAGCTTTGGAAAGCCTTACACTTCACTGAAATGTAGTACTACACTCTATAAGACAGTTGAGAGACAATGTTCCCGAGCTGCCTCAGTTCATAACAGTGTGTAGGAAGTTGTTTGATAAAGTGGGCAAAGCTTATACTTGGGCCAGAAGGCAGAATATAGGAAACTACATGAAAACATGAATAATTCAGTGAAAATGACTGTAAACAGATGAGAACTTGTTTAGAACAGCTGAAAGAGAATCTCCAAGTCAGTTCTTAGTGTAGAAAAAGTAGGTAAGATAAGGGAAATACTTAATTCCAGTGAAGATCACATGAAACACTGTATGAATCCTATATTCTTTACTTAAAGGAGACTAGAGTGGTAAATGTGTGTTATACAAGGCAGAATACCATTGAAATAGAGAAAGAAACACGTTCGGCAGCTTTGGAAAGCCTTACACTTCACTGAAATGTAGTACTACACTCTATAACACAGTTGAGAGACAATGTTCAATACCTGCCTCAGTACTTAACATTGTGTAGGAAGTTGTTTGATAAAGTGGGCAAAGCTGATATTTGGACCAGAAGGTAGAATATAGGAAACTACATGAAAACATGATTAATTCAGTGAAAATGACTGTAAACAGATGTGAACTTGTTTAGAACAGCTGAAAGAGACTCTCCAAGTCAGTTCTTAGTGTAGAAAAGGTAGCTAAGATCTGGGAAATCCTTAATTCGAGTTAAGATTACATGAAACACTGTATGAATCCTATATTCTTTACTTAAAGGAGACTAGAGTGGTAAATGTGTGTTATACAAGGCAGAATACCATTGAAATAGAGAAAGAAACACGTTCGGCAGCTTTGGAAAGCCTTACACTTCACTGAAATGTAGTACTACACTCTATAACACAGTTGAGAGACAATGTTCCCGAGCTGCCTCAGTTCATAACAGTGTGTAGGAAGGTGTTTGATAAAGAGGGCAAAGCGTATACTTGGGCCAGAAGGCAGAATATAGGAAACTACATGAAAACATGAATAATTCAGTGAAAATGACTGTAAACAGATGAGAACTGGTTTAGAACAGCTGAAAGAGAATCTCCAAGTCAGTTCTTAGTGTAGAAAAGGTAGGTAAGATAAGGGAAATCCTTAATTCCAGTTAAGATCACATGAAACACTGTATGAATCCTATATTGTTTACTTAAAGGAGACTAGAGTGGTAAATGTGTGTTATACAAGGCAGAATACCATTGAAATAGAGAAAGAAACACGTTCGGCAGCTTTGGAAAGCCTTACACTTCACTGAAATGTAGTACTACACTCTATAACACAGTTGAGAGACAATGTTCCCAAGCTGCCTCAGTTCATAACAGTGTGTAGGAAGGTGTTTGATAAAGAGGGCAAAGCTTATACTTGGGCCAGAAGGCAGAATATAGGAAAGTACATGAAAACATGAATAATTCAGTGAAAATGACTGTAAACAGATGAGAACTGGTTTAGAACAGCTGAAAGAGAATCTCCAAGTCAGTTCTTAGTGTAGAAAAGGTAGGTAAGATAAGGGAAATACTTAATTCCAGTTAAGATCACATGAAACACTGTATGAATCCTACATTCTTTACTTAAAGGAGACTAGAGTGGTAAATGTGTGTTATACAAGGCAGAATACCATTGAAATAGAGAAAGAAACACGTTCGGCAGCTTTGGAAAGCCTTACACTTCACTGAAATGTAGTACTACACTCTATAACACAGTTGAGAGACAATGTTCAATAGCTGCCTCAGTACTTAACAGTGTGTAGGAAGTTGTTTGATAAAGAGGGCAAAGCTTATACTTGGACCAGAAGGCAGAATATAGGAAACTACATGAAAACATGAATAATTCAGTGAAAATGACTGTAAACAGATGAGAACTGGTTTAGAACAGCTGAAAGAGAATCTCCAAGTCAGTTCTTAGTGTAGAAAAGGTAGGTAAGATAAGGGAAATCCTTAATTCCAGTTAAGATCACATGAAACACTGTATGAATCCTATATTCTTTACTTAAAGGAGACTAGAGTGGTAAATGTGTGTTATACAAGGCAGAATACCATTGAAATAGAGAAAGAAACACGTTCAGCAGCTTTGGAAAGCCTTACACTTCACTGAAATGTAGTACTACACTTTATATATCACAGTTGAGAGACAATGTTCCCTAGCTCGCTCAGTTCATAACAGTGTGTAGGAAGTTGTTTGATAAAGTGGGCAAAGCTTATACTTGGGCCAGAAGACAGAATATAGGAAACTACATGAAAACATGAATAATTCAGTGAAAATGACTGTAAACAGATGAGAACTGGTTTAGAAAAGCTGAAAGAGAATCTCCAAGTCAGTTCTTAGTGTAGAAAAGGTAGTTAAGAGAAGGAAAATCCTTAATTCCAGTTAAGATCACATGAAACACTGTATGAATCCTATATTGTTTACTTAAAGGAGACTAGAGTGGTAAATGTGTGTTATACAAGGCAGAATACCATTGAAATAGAGAAAGAAACACGTTCGGCAGCTTTGGAAAGCCTTACACTTCACTGAAATGTAGTACTACACTCTATAACACAGTTGAGAGACAATGTTCCCAAGCTGCCTCAGTTCATAACAGTGTGTAGGAAGGTGTTTGATAAAGAGGGCAAAGCTTATACTTGGGCCAGAAGGCAGAATATAGGAAAGTACATGAAAACATGAATAATTCAGTGAAAATGACTGTAAACAGATGAGAACTGGTTTAGAACAGCTGAAAGAGAATCTCCAAGTCAGTTCTTAGTGTAGAAAAGGTAGGTAAGATAAGGGAAATACTTAATTCCAGTTAAGATCACATGAAACACTGTATGAATCCTACATTCTTTACTTAAAGGAGACTAGAGTGGTAAATGTGTGTTATACAAGGCAGAATACCATTGAAATAGAGAAAGAAACACGTTCGGCAGCTTTGGAAAGCCTTACACTTCACTGAAATGTAGTACTACACTCTATAACACAGTTGAGAGACAATGTTCAATAGCTGCCTCAGTACTTAACAGTGTGTAGGAAGTTGTTTGATAAAGAGGGCAAAGCTTATACTTGGACCAGAAGGCAGAATATAGGAAACTACATGAAAACATGATTAATTCAGTGAAAATGACTGTAAACAGATGAGAACTTGTCTAGAACAGCTGAAAGAGAATCTCCAAGTCAGTTCTTATTGTAGAAAAGGTAGCTAAGATAAGGGAAATCCTTAATTCCAGTTAAGATCACATGAAACACTGTATGAATCCTATATTCTTTACTTAAAGGAGACTAGAGTGGTAAATGTGTGTTATACAAGGCAGAATACCATTGAAATAGAGAAAGAAACACGTTCAGCAGCTTTGGAAAGCCTTACACTTCACTGAAATGTAGTACTACACTTTATATATCACAGTTGAGAGACAATGTTCCCTAGCTCGCTCAGTTCATAACAGTGTGTAGGAAGTTGTTTGATAAAGTGGGCAAAGCTTATACTTGGGCCAGAAGGCAGAATATAGGAAACTACATGAAAACATGAATAATTCAGTGAAAATGACTGTAAACAGATGAGAACTTGTTTAGAACAGCTGAAAGAGAATCTCCAAGTCAGTTCTTAGTGTAGAAAGGTAGCTAAGAGAAGGAAAATCCTTAATTCCAGTTAAGATCACATGAAACACTGTATGAATCCTATATTCTTTACTTAAAGGAGACTAGAGTGGTAAATGTGTGTTATACAAGGCAGAATACCATTGAAATAGAGAAAGAAACACGTTCGGCAGCTTTGGAAAGCCTTACACTTCACTGAAATGTAGTACTACACTCTATAAGACAGTTGAGAGACAATGTTCCCGAGCTGCCTCAGTTCATAACAGTGTGTAGGAAGTTGTTTGATAAAGTGGGCAAAGCTTATACTTGGGCCAGAAGGCAGAATATAGGAAACTACATGAAAACATGAATAATTCAGTGAAAATGACTGTAAACAGATGAGAACTTGTTTAGAACAGCTGAAAGAGAATCTCCAAGTCAGTTCTTAGTGTAGAAAAAGTAGGTAAGATAAGGGAAATACTTAATTCCAGTGAAGATCACATGAAACACTGTATGAATCCTATATTCTTTACTTAAAGGAGACTAGAGTGGTAAATGTGTGTTATACAAGGCAGAATACCATTGAAATAGAGAAAGAAACACGTTCGGCAGCTTTGGAAAGCCTTACACTTCACTGAAATGTAGTACTACACTCTATAACACAGTTGAGAGACAATGTTCAATACCTGCCTCAGTACTTAACATTGTGTAGGAAGTTGTTTGATAAAGTGGGCAAAGCTGATATTTGGACCAGAAGGTAGAATATAGGAAACTACATGAAAACATGATTAATTCAGTGAAAATGACTGTAAACAGATGTGAACTTGTTTAGAACAGCTGAAAGAGACTCTCCAAGTCAGTTCTTAGTGTAGAAAAGGTAGCTAAGATCTGGGAAATCCTTAATTCGAGTTAAGATTACATGAAACACTGTATGAATCCTATATTCTTTACTTAAAGGAGACTAGAGTGGTAAATGTGTGTTATACAAGGCAGAATACCATTGAAATAGAGAAAGAAACACGTTCGGCAGCTTTGGAAAGCCTTACACTTCACTGAAATGTAGTACTACACTCTATAACACAGTTGAGAGACAATGTTCCCGAGCTGCCTCAGTTCATAACAGTGTGTAGGAAGGTGTTTGATAAAGAGGGCAAAGCGTATACTTGGGCCAGAAGGCAGAATATAGGAAACTACATGAAAACATGAATAATTCAGTGAAAATGACTGTAAACAGATGAGAACTGGTTTAGAACAGCTGAAAGAGAATCTCCAAGTCAGTTCTTAGTGTAGAAAAGGTAGGTAAGATAAGGGAAATCCTTAATTCCAGTTAAGATCACATGAAACACTGTATGAATCCTATATTCTTTACTTAAAGGAGACTAGAGTGGTAAATGTGTGTTATACAAGGCAGAATACCATTGAAATAGAGAAAGAAACACGTTCAGCAGCTTTGGAAAGCCTTACACTTCACTGAAATGTAGTACTACACTTTATATATCACAGTTGAGAGACAATGTTCCCTAGCTCGCTCAGTTCATAACAGTGTGTAGGAAGTTGTTTGATAAAGTGGGCAAAGCTTATACTTGGGCCAGAAGACAGAATATAGGAAACTACATGAAAACATGAATAATTCAGTGAAAATGACTGTAAACAGATGAGAACTGGTTTAGAAAAGCTGAAAGAGAATCTCCAAGTCAGTTCTTAGTGTAGAAAAGGTAGCTAAGAGAAGGAAAATCCTTAATTCCAGTTAAGATCACATGAAACACTGTATGAATCCTATATTGTTTACTTAAAGGAGACTAGAGTGGTAAATGTGTGTTATACAAGGCAGAATACCATTGAAATAGAGAAAGAAACACGTTCGGCAGCTTTGGAAAGCCTTACACTTCACTGAAATGTAGTACTACACTCTATAACACAGTTGAGAGACAATGTTCCCAAGCTGCCTCAGTTCATAACAGTGTGTAGGAAGGTGTTTGATAAAGAGGGCAAAGCTTATACTTGGGCCAGAAGGCAGAATATAGGAAAGTACATGAAAACATGAATAATTCAGTGAAAATGACTGTAAACAGATGAGAACTGGTTTAGAACAGCTGAAAGAGAATCTCCAAGTCAGTTCTTAGTGTAGAAAAGGTAGGTAAGATAAGGGAAATACTTAATTCCAGTTAAGATCACATGAAACACTGTATGAATCCTACATTCTTTACTTAAAGGAGACTAGAGTGGTAAATGTGTGTTATACAAGGCAGAATACCATTGAAATAGAGAAAGAAACACGTTCGGCAGCTTTGGAAAGCCTTACACTTCACTGAAATGTAGTACTACACTCTATAACACAGTTGAGAGACAATGTTCAATAGCTGCCTCAGTACTTAACAGTGTGTAGGAAGTTGTTTGATAAAGAGGGCAAAGCTTATACTTGGACCAGAAGGCAGAATATAGGAAACTACATGAAAACATGATTAATTCAGTGAAAATGACTGTAAACAGATGAGAACTTGTCTAGAACAGCTGAAAGAGAATCTCCAAGTCAGTTCTTATTGTAGAAAAGGTAGCTAAGATAAGGGAAATCCTTAATTCCAGTTAAGATCACATGAAACACTGTATGAATCCTATATTCTTTACTTAAAGGAGACTAGAGTGGTAAATGTGTGTTATACAAGGCAGAATACCATTGAAATAGAGAAAGAAACACGTTCAGCAGCTTTGGAAAGCCTTACACTTCACTGAAATGTAGTACTACACTTTATATATCACAGTTGAGAGACAATGTTCCCTAGCTCGCTCAGTTCATAACAGTGTGTAGGAAGTTGTTTGATAAAGTGGGCAAAGCTTATACTTGGGCCAGAAGGCAGAATATAGGAAACTACATGAAAACATGAATAATTCAGTGAAAATGACTGTAAACAGAAGAGAACTTGTTTAGAACAGCTGAAAGAGAATCTCCAAGTCAGTTCTTAGTGTAGAAAGGTAGCTAAGAGAAGGAAAATCCTTAATTCCAGTTAAGATCACATGAAACACTGTATGAATCCTATATTCTTTACTTAAAGGAGACTAGAGTGGTAAATGTGTGTTATACAAGGCAGAATACCATTGAAATAGAGAAAGAAACACGTTCGGCAGCTTTGGAAAGCCTTACACTTCACTGAAATGTAGTACTACACTCTATAACACAGTTGAGAGACAATGTTCAATACCTGCCTCAGTACTTAACAGTGTGTAGGAAGTTGTTTGATAAAGTGGGCAAAGCTGATATTTGGACCAGAAGGCAGAATATAGGAAACTACATGAAAACATGATTAATTCAGTGAAAATGACTGTAAACAGATGTGAACTTGTTTAGAACAGCTGAAA
Source organism: Pipistrellus hanaki (assembly GCF_964339955.1). Classification (NCBI taxonomy): domain Eukaryota; kingdom Metazoa; phylum Chordata; class Mammalia; order Chiroptera; family Vespertilionidae; genus Pipistrellus; species Pipistrellus hanaki. The sequence continues at coordinate 3,211,068 of NC_140511.1, forward strand.
GAGATTCTCCAAGTCAGTTCTTAGTGTAGAAAAGGTAGCTAAGATCTGGGAAATCCTTAATTCGAGTTAAGATTACATGAAACACTGTATGAATCCTATATTCTTTACTTAAAGGAGACTAGAGTGGTAAATGTGTGTTATACAAGGCAGAATACCATTGAAATAGAGAAAGAAACACGTTCGGCAGCTTTGGAAAGCCTTACACTTCACTGAAATGTAGTACTACACTCTATAACACAGTTGAGAGACAATGTTCCCGAGCTGCCTCAGTTCATAACAGTGTGTAGGAAGGTGTTTGATAAAGAGGGCAAAGCTTATACTTGGGCCAGAAGGCAGAATATAGGAAACTACATGAAAACATGAATAATTCAGTGAAAATGACTGTAAACAGATGAGAACTGGTTTAGAACAGCTGAAAGAGAATCTCCAAGTCAGTTCTTAGTGTAGAAAAGGTAGGTAAGATAAGGGAAATCCTTAATTCCAGTTAAGATCACATGAAACACTGTATGAATCCTATATTCTTTACTTAAAGGAGACTAGAGTGGTAAATGTGTGTTATACAAGGCAGAATACCATTGAAATAGAGAAAGAAACACGTTCAGCAGCTTTGGAAAGCCTTACACTTCACTGAAATGTAGTACTACACTTTATATATCACAGTTGAGAGACAATGTTCCCTAGCTCGCTCAGTTCATAACAGTGTGTAGGAAGTTGTTTGATAAAGTGGGCAAAGCTTATACTTGGGCCAGAAGACAGAATATAGGAAACTACATGAAAACATGAATAATTCAGTGAAAATGACTGTAAACAGATGAGAACTGGTTTAGAACAGCTGAAAGAGAATCTCCAAGTCAGTTCTTAGTGTAGAAAAGGTAGCTAAGAGAAGGAAAATCCTTAATTCCAGTTAAGATCACATGAAACACTGTATGAATCCTATATTGTTTACTTAAAGGAGACTATAGTGGTAAATGTGTGTTATACAAGGCAGAATACCATTGAAATAGAGAAAGAAACACGTTCGGCAGCTTTGGAAAGCCTTACACTTCACTGAAATGTAGTACTACACTCTATAACACAGTTGAGAGACAATGTTCCCAAGCTGCCTCAGTTCATAACAGTGTGTAGGAAGGTGTTTGATAAAGAGGGCAAAGCTTATACTTGGGCCAGAAGGCAGAATATAGGAAACTACATGAAAACATGAATAATTCAGTGAAAATGACTGTAAACAGATGAGAACTGGTTTAGAACAGCTGAAAGAGAATCTCCAAGTCAGTTCTTAGTGTAGAAAAGGTAGGTAAGATAAGGGAAATCCTTAATTCCAGTTAAGATCACATGAAACACTGTATGAATCCTACATTCTTTACTTAAAGGAGACTAGAGTGGTAAATGTGTGTTATACAAGGCAGAATACCATTGAAATAGAGAAAGAAACACGTTCGGCAGCTTTGGAAAGCCTTACACTTCACTGAAATGTAGTACTACACTCTATAACACAGTTGAGAGACAATGTTCAATAGCTGCCTCAGTACTTAACAGTGTGTAGGAAGTTGTTTGATAAAGAGGGCAAAGCTTATACTTGGACCTGAAGGCAGAATATAGGAAACTACATGAAAACATGATTAATTCAGTGAAAATGACTGTAAACAGATGTGAACTTGTTTAGAACAGCTGAAAGAGAATCTCCAAGTCAGTTCTTAGTGTAGAAAAGGTAGCTAAGAGAAGGAAAATCCTTAATTCCAGTTAAGATCACATGAAACACTGTATGAATCCTATATTGTTTACTTAAAGGAGACTAGAGTGGTAAATGTGTGTTATACAAGGCAGAATACCATTGAAATAGAGAAAGAAACACGTTCGGCAGCTTTGGAAAGCCTTACACTTCACTGAAATGTAGTACTACACTTTATATATCACAGTTGAGAGACAATGTTCCCTAGCTCGCTCAGTTCATAACAGTGTGTAGGAAGTTGTTTGATAAAGTGGGCAAAGCTTATACTTGGGCCAGAAGACAGAATATAGGAAACTACATGAAAACATGAATAATTCAGTGAAAATGACTGTAAACAGATGAGAACTGGTTTAGAACAGCTGAAAGAGAATCTCCAAGTCAGTTCTTAGTGTAGAAAAGGTAGCTAAGAGAAGGAAAATCCTTAATTCCAGTTAAGATCACATGAAACACTGTATGAATCCTATATTGTTTACTTAAAGGAGACTATAGTGGTAAATGTGTGTTATACAAGGCAGAATACCATTGAAATAGAGAAAGAAACACGTTCGGCAGCTTTGGAAAGCCTTACACTTCACTGAAATGTAGTACTACACTCTATAACACAGTTGAGAGACAATGTTCCCAAGCTGCCTCAGTTCATAACAGTGTGTAGGAAGGTGTTTGATAAAGAGGGCAAAGCTTATACTTGGGCCAGAAGGCAGAATATAGGAAACTACATGAAAACATGAATAATTCAGTGAAAATGACTGTAAACAGATGAGAACTGGTTTAGAACAGCTGAAAGAGAATCTCCAAGTCAGTTCTTAGTGTAGAAAAGGTAGGTAAGATAAGGGAAATCCTTAATTCCAGTTAAGATCACATGAAACACTGTATGAATCCTACATTCTTTACTTAAAGGAGACTAGAGTGGTAAATGTGTGTTATACAAGGCAGAATACCATTGAAATAGAGAAAGAAACACGTTCGGCAGCTTTGGAAAGCCTTACACTTCACTGAAATGTAGTACTACACTCTATAACACAGTTGAGAGACAATGTTCAATAGCTGCCTCAGTACTTAACAGTGTGTAGGAAGTTGTTTGATAAAGAGGGCAAAGCTTATACTTGGACCTGAAGGCAGAATATAGGAAACTACATGAAAACATGATTAATTCAGTGAAAATGACTGTAAACAGATGTGAACTTGTTTAGAACAGCTGAAAGAGAATCTCCAAGTCAGTTCTTAGTGTAGAAAAGGTAGCTAAGAGAAGGAAAATCCTTAATTCCAGTTAAGATCACATGAAACACTGTATGAATCCTATATTGTTTACTTAAAGGAGACTAGAGTGGTAAATGTGTGTTATACAAGGCAGAATACCATTGAAATAGAGAAAGAAACACGTTCGGCAGCTTTGGAAAGCCTTACACTTCACTGAAATGTAGTACTACACTTTATATATCACAGTTGAGAGACAATGTTCCCTAGCTCGCTCAGTTCATAACAGTGTGTAGGAAGTTGTTTGATAAAGTGGGCAAAGCTTATACTTGGGCCAGAAGACAGAATATAGGAAACTACATGAAAACATGAATAATTCAGTGAAAATGACTGTAAACAGATGAGAACTGGTTTAGAACAGCTGAAAGAGAATCTCCAAGTCAGTTCTTAGTGTAGAAAAGGTAGCTAAGAGAAGGAAAATCCTTAATTCCAGTTAAGATCACATGAAACACTGTATGAATCCTATATTGTTTACTTAAAGGAGACTATAGTGGTAAATGTGTGTTATACAAGGCAGAATACCATTGAAATAGAGAAAGAAACACGTTCGGCAGCTTTGGAAAGCCTTACACTTCACTGAAATGTAGTACTACACTCTATAACACAGTTGAGAGACAATGTTCAATAGCTGCCTCAGTACTTAACAGTGTGTAGGAAGTTGTTTGATAAAGAGGGCAAAGCTTATACTTGGACCTGAAGGCAGAATATAGGAAACTACATGAAAACATGATTAATTCAGTGAAAATGACTGTAAACAGATGTGAACTTGTTTAGAACAGCTGAAAGAGAATCTCCAAGTCAGTTCTTAGTGTAGAAAAGGTAGCTAAGAGAAGGAAAATCCTTAACTCCAGTTAAGATCACATGAAACACTGTATGAATCCTATATTGTTTACTTAAAGGAGACTAGAGTGGTAAATGTGTGTTATACAAGGCAGAATACCATTGAAATAGAGAAAGAAACACGTTCGGCAGCTTTGGAAAGCCTTACACTTGACTGAAATGTAGTACTACACTCTATAAGACAGTTGAGAGACAATGTTCCCGAGCTGCCTCAGTTCATAACAGTGTATAGGAAGTTGTTTGATAAAGTGGGCAAAGCTTATACTTGGGCCAGAAGGCAGAATATAGGAAACTACATGAAAACATGAATAATTCAGTGAAAATGACTGGAAACAGATGAGAACTTGTTTAGAACAGCTGAAAGAGAATCTCCAAGTCAGTTCTTAGTGTAGAAAAAGTAGGTAAGATAAGGGAAATACTTAATTCCAGTGAAGATCACATGAAACACTGTATGAATCCTATATTCTTTACTTAAAGGAGACTAGAGTGGTAAATGTGTGTTATACAAGGCAGAATACCATTGAAATAGAGAAAGAAACACGTTCGGCAGCTTTGGAAAGCCTTACACTTCACTGAAATGTAGTACTACACTCTATAACACAGTTGAGAGACAATGTTCAATACCTGCCTCAGTACTTAACATTGTGTAGGAAGTTGTTTGATAAAGTGGGCAAAGCTGATATTTGGACCAGAAGGCAGAATATAGGAAACTACATGAAAACATGATTAATTCAGTGAAAATGACTGTAAACAGATGTGAACTTGTTTAGAACAGCTGAAAGAGATTCTCCAAGTCAGTTCTTAGTGTAGAAAAGGTAGCTAAGATCTGGGAAATCCTTAATTCGAGTTAAGATTACATGAAACACTGTATGAATCCTATATTCTTTACTTAAAGGAGACTAGAGTGGTAAATGTGTGTTATACAAGGCAGAATACCATTGAAATAGAGAAAGAAACACGTTCGGCAGCTTTGGAAAGCCTTACACTTCACTGAAATGTAGTACTACACTCTATAACACAGTTGAGAGACAATGTTCCCGAGCTGCCTCAGTTCATAACAGTGTGTAGGAAGGTGTTTGATAAAGAGGGCAAAGCCTATACTTGGGCCAGAAGGCAGAATATAGGAAACTACATGAAAACATGAATAATTCAGTGAAAATGACTGTAAACAGATGAGAACTGGTTTAGAACAGCTGAAAGAGAATCTCCAAGTCAGTTCTTAGTGTAGAAAAGGTAGGTAAGATAAGGGAAATACTTAATTCCAGTTAAGATCACATGAAACACTGTATGAATCCTACATTCTTTACTTAAAGGAGACTAGAGTGGTAAATGTGTGTTATACAAGGCAGAATACCATTGAAATAGAGAAAGAAACACGTTCAGCAGCTTTGGAAAGCCTTACACTTCACTGAAATGTAGTACTACACTTTATATATCACAGTTGAGAGACAATGTTCCCTAGCTCGCTCAGTTCATAACAGTGTGTAGGAAGTTGTTTGATAAAGTGGGCAAAGCTTATACTTGGGCCAGAAGGCAGAATATAGGAAACTACATGAAAACATGAATAATTCAGTGAAAATGACTGTAAACAGATGAGAACTTGTTTAGAACAGCTGAAAGAGAATCTCCAAGTCAGTTCTTAGTGTAGAAAAGGTAGCTAAGAGAAGGAAAATCCTTAATTCCAGTTAAGATCACATGAAACACTGTATGAATCCTATATTGTTTACTTAAAGGAGACTAGAGTGGTAAATGTGTGTTATACAAGGCAGAATACCATTGAAATAGAGAAAGAAACACGTTCAGCAGCTTTGGAAAGCCTTACACTTCACTGAAATGTAGTACTACACTTTATATATCACAGTTGAGAGACAATGTTCCCTAGCTCGCTCAGTTCATAACAGTGTGTAGGAAGTTGTTTGATAAAGTGGGCAAAGCTTATACTTGGGCCAGAAGACAGAATATAGGAAACTACATGAAAACATGAATAATTCAGTGAAAATGACTGTAAACAGATGAGAACTGGTTTAGAAAAGCTGAAAGAGAATCTCCAAGTCAGTTCTTAGTGTAGAAAAGGTAGCTAAGAGAAGGAAAATCCTTAATTCCAGTTAAGATCACATGAAACACTGTATGAATCCTATATTGTTTACTTAAAGGAGACTAGAGTGGTAAATGTGTGTTATACAAGGCAGAATACCATTGAAATAGAGAAAGAAACACGTTCGGCAGCTTTGGAAAGCCTTACACTTCACTGAAATGTAGTACTACACTCTATAACACAGTTGAGAGACAATGTTCCCAAGCTGCCTCAGTTCATAACAGTGTGTAGGAAGGTGTTTGATAAAGAGGGCAAAGCTTATACTTGGGCCAGAAGGCAGAATATAGGAAACTACATGAAAACATGAATAATTCAGTGAAAATGACTGTAAACAGATGAGAACTGGTTTAGAACAGCTGAAAGAGAATCTCCAAGTCAGTTCTTAGTGTAGAAAAGGTAGGTAAGATAAGGGAAATACTTAATTCCAGTTAAGATCACATGAAACACTGTATGAATCCTACATTCTTTACTTAAAGGAGACTAGAGTGGTAAATGTGTGTTATACAAGGCAGAATACCATTGAAATAGAGAAAGAAACACGTTCAGCAGCTTTGGAAAGCCTTACACTTCACTGAAATGTAGTACTACACTTTATATATCACAGTTGAGAGACAATGTTCCCTAGCTCGCTCAGTTCATAACAGTGTGTAGGAAGTTGTTTGATAAAGTGGGCAAAGCTTATACTTGGGCCAGAAGGCAGAATATAGGAAACTACATGAAAACATGAATAATTCAGTGAAAATGACTGTAAACAGATGAGAACTTGTTTAGAACAGCTGAAAGAGAATCTCCAAGTCAGTTCTTAGTGTAGAAAAGGTAGCTAAGAGAAGGAAAATCCTTAATTCCAGTTAAGATCACATGAAACACTGTATGAATCCTATATTGTTTACTTAAAGGAGACTAGAGTGGTAAATGTGTGTTATACAAGGCAGAATACCATTGAAATAGAGAAAGAAACACGTTCGGCAGCTTTGGAAAGCCTTACACTTCACTGAAATGTAGTACTACACTCTATAAGACAGTTGAGAGACAATGTTCCCGAGCTGCCTCAGTTCATAACAGTGTGTAGGAAGTTGTTTGATAAAGTGGGCAAAGCTTATACTTGGGCCAGAAGGCAGAATATAGGAAACTACATGAAAACATGAATAATTCAGTGAAAATGACTGTAAACAGATGAGAACTTGTTTAGAACAGCTGAAAGAGAATCTCCAAGTCAGTTCTTAGTGTAGAAAAAGTAGGTAAGATAAGGGAAATACTTAATTCCAGTGAAGATCACATGAAACACTGTATGAATCCTATATTCTTTACTTAAAGGAGACTAGAGTGGTAAATGTGTGTTATACAAGGCAGAATACCATTGAAATAGAGAAAGAAACACGTTCGGCAGCTTTGGAAAGCCTTACACTTCACTGAAATGTAGTACTACACTCTATAACACAGTTGAGAGACAATGTTCAATACCTGCCTCAGTACTTAACATTGTGTAGGAAGTTGTTTGATAAAGTGGGCAAAGCTGATATTTGGACCAGAAGGCAGAATATAGGAAACTACATGAAAACATGATTAATTCAGTGAAAATGACTGTAAACAGATGTGAACTTGTTTAGAACAGCTGAAAGAGATTCTCCAAGTCAGTTCTTAGTGTAGAAAAGGTAGCTAAGATCTGGGAAATCCTTAATTCGAGTTAAGATTACATGAAACACTGTATGAATCCTATATTCTTTACTTAAAGGAGACTAGAGTGGTAAATGTGTGTTATACAAGGCAGAATACCATTGAAATAGAGAAAGAAACACGTTCCGCAGCTTTGGAAAGCCTTACACTTCACTGAAATGTAGTACTACACTCTATAACACAGTTGAGAGACAATGTTCCCGAGCTGCCTCAGTTCATAACAGTGTGTAGGAAGGTGTTTGATAAAGAGGGCAAAGCGTATACTTGGGCCAGAAGGCAGAATATAGGAAACTACATGAAAACATGAATAATTCAGTGAAAATGACTGTAAACAGATGAGAACTGGTTTAGAACAGCTGAAAGAGAATCTCCAAGTCAGTTCTTAGTGTAGAAAAGGTAGGTAAGATAAGGGAAATCCTTAATTCCAGTTAAGATCACATGAAACACTGTATGAATCCTATATTCTTTACTTAAAGGAGACTAGAGTGGTAAATGTGTGTTATACAAGGCAGAATACCATTGAAATAGAGAAAGAAACACGTTCAGCAGCTTTGGAAAGCCTTACACTTCACTGAAATGTAGTACTACACTTTATATATCACAGTTGAGAGACAATGTTCCCTAGATCGCTCAGTTCATAACAGTGTGTAGGAAGTTGTTTGATAAAGTGGGCAAAGCTTATACTTGGGCCAGAAGACAGAATATAGAAAACTACATGAAAACATGAATAATTCAGTGAAAATGACAGTAAACAGATGAGAACTGGTTTAGAACAGCTGAAAGAGAATCTCCAAGTCAGTTCTTAGTGTAGAAAAGGTAGCTAAGAGAAGGAAAATCCTTAATTCCAGTTAAGATCACATGAAACACTGTATGAATCCTATATTGTTTACTTAAAGGAGACTATAGTGGTAAATGTGTGTTATACAAGGCAGAATACCATTGAAATAGAGAAAGAAACACGTTCGGCAGCTTTGGAAAGCCTTACACTTCACTGAAATGTAGTACTACACTCTATAACACAGTTGAGAGACAATGTTCCCAAGCTGCCTCAGTTCATAACAGTGTGTAGGAAGGTGTTTGATAAAGAGGGCAAAGCTTATACTTGGGCCAGAAGGCAGAATATAGGAAACTACATGAAAACATGAATAATTCAGTGAAAATGACTGTAAACAGATGAGAACTGGTTTAGAACAGCTGAAAGAGAATCTCCAAGTCAGTTCTTAGTGTAGAAAAGGTAGGTAAGATAAGGGAAATACTTAATTCCAGTTAAGATCACATGAAACACTGTATGAATCCTACATTCTTTACTTAAAGGAGACTAGAGTGGTAAATGTGTGTTATACAAGGCAGAATACCATTGAAATAGAGAAAGAAACACGTTCGGCAGCTTTGGAAAGCCTTACACTTCACTGAAATGTAGTACTACACTCTATAACACAGTTGAGAGACAATGTTCAATAGCTGCCTCAGTACTTAACACTGTGTAGGAAGTTGTTTGATAAAGAGGGCAAAGCTTATACTTGGACCAGAAGGCAGAATATAGGAAACTACATGAAAACATGATTAATTCAGTGAAAATGACTGTAAACAGATGTGAACTTGTTTAGAACAGCTGAAAGAGATTCTCCAAGTCAGTTCTTAGTGTAGAAAAGGTAGCTAAGATCCGGGAAATCCTTAATTCGAGTTAAGATTACATGAAACACTGTATGAATCCTATATTCTTTACTTAAAGGAGACTAGAGTGGTAAATGTGTGTTATACAAGGCAGAATACCATTGAAATAGAGAAAGAAACACGTTCAGTAGCTTTGGAAAGCCTTACACTTCACTGAAATGTAGTACTACACTTTATATATCACAGTTGAGAGACAATGTTCCCTAGCTCGCTCAGTTCATAACAGTGTGTAGGAAGTTGTTTGATAAAGTGGGCAAAGCTTATACTTGGGCCAGAAGGCAGAATATAGGAAACTACATGAAAACATGAATTATTCAGTGAAAATGACTGTAAACAGATGAGAACTTGTTTAGAACAGCTGAAAGAGAATCTCCAAGTCAGTTCTTAGTGTAGAAAAGGTAGCTAAGAGAAGGAAAATCCTTAATTCCAGTTAAGATCACAAGAAACACTGTATGAATCCTATATTGTTTACTTAAAGGAGACTAGAGTGGTAAATGTGTGTTATACAAGGCAGAATACCATTGAAATAGAGAAAGAAACACGTTCGGCAGCTTTGGAAAGCCTTACACTTCACTGAAATGTAGTACTACACTCTATAACACAGTTGAGAGACAATGTTCAATACCTGCCTCAGTACTTAACAGTGTGTAGGAAGTTGTTTGATAAAGTGGGCAAAGCTGATATTTGGACCAGAAGGCAGAATATAGGAAACTACATGAAAACATGATTAATTCAGTGAAAATGACTGTAAACAGATGTGAACTTGTTTAGAACAGCTGAAAGAGATTCTCCAAGTCAGTTCTTAGTGTAGAAAAGGTAGCTAAGATCTGGGAAATCCTTAATTCGAGTTAAGATTACATGAAACACTGTATGAATCCTATATTCTTTACTTAAAGGAGACTAGAGTGGTAAATGTGTGTTATACAAGGCAGAATACCATTGAAATAGAGAAAGAAACACGTTCGGCAGCTTTGGAAAGCCTTACACTTCACTGAAATGTAGTACTACACTCTATAACACAGTTGAGAGACAATGTTCCCGAGCTGCCTCAGTTCATAACAGTGTGTAGGAAGGTGTTTGATAAAGAGGGCAAAGCGTATACTTGGGCCAGAAGGCAGAATATAGGAAACTACATGAAAACATGAATAATTCAGTGAAAATGACTGTAAACAGATGAGAACTGGTTTAGAACAGCTGAAAGAGAATCTCCAAGTCAGTTCTTAGTGTAGAAAAGGTAGGTAAGATAAGGGAAATCCTTAATTCCAGTTAAGATCACATGAAACACTGTATGAATCCTATATTCTTTACTTAAAGGAGACTAGAGTGGTAAATGTGTGTTATACAAGGCAGAATACCATTGAAATAGAGAAAGAAACACGTTCAGCAGCTTTGGAAAGCCTTACACTTCACTGAAATGTAGTACTACACTTTATATATCACAGTTGAGAGACAATGTTCCCTAGCTCGCTCAGTTCATAACAGTGTGTAGGAAGTTGTTTGATAAAGTGGGCAAAGCTTATACTTGGGCCAGAAGACAGAATATAGGAAACTACATGAAAACATGAATAATTCAGTGAAAATGACTGTAAACAGATGAGAACTGGTTTAGAACAGCTGAAAGAGAATCTCCAAGTCAGTTCTTAGTGTAGAAAAGGTAGCTAAGAGAAGGAAAATCCTTAATTCCAGTTAAGATCACATGAAACACTGTATGAATCCTATATTGTTTACTTAAAGGAGACTATAGTGGTAAATGTGTGTTATACAAGGCAGAATACCATTGAAATAGAGAAAGAAACACGTTCGGCAGCTTTGGAAAGCCTTACACTTCACTGAAATGTAGTACTACACTCTATAACACAGTTGAGAGACAATGTTCCCAAGCTGCCTCAGTTCATAACAGTGTGTAGGAAGGTGTTTGATAAAGAGGGCAAAGCTTATACTTGGGCCAGAAGGCAGAATATAGGAAACTACATGAAAACATGAATAATTCAGTGAAAATGACTGTAAACAGATGAGAACTGGTTTAGAACAGCTGAAAGAGAATCTCCAAGTCAGTTCTTAGTGTAGAAAAGGTAGGTAAGATAAGGGAAATCCTTAATTCCAGTTAAGATCACATGAAACACTGTATGAATCCTACATTCTTTACTTAAAGGAGACTAGAGTGGTAAATGTGTGTTATACAAGGCAGAATACCATTGAAATAGAGAAAGAAACACGTTCGGCAGCTTTGGAAAGCCTTACACTTCACTGAAATGTAGTACTACACTCTATAACACAGTTGAGAGACAATGTTCAATAGCTGCCTCAGTACTTAACAGTGTGTAGGAAGTTGTTTGATAAAGAGGGCAAAGCTTATACTTGGACCAGAAGGCAGAATATAGGAAACTACATGAAAACATGATTAATTCAGTGAAAATGACTGTAAACATATGTGAACTTGTTTAGAACAGCTGAAAGAGATTCTCCAAGTCAGTTCTTAGTGTAGAAAAGGTAGCTAAGATCTGGGAAATCCTTAATTCGAGTTAAGATTACATGAAACACTGTATGAATCCTATATTCTTTACTTAAAGGAGACTACAGTGGTAAATGTGTGTTATACAAGGCAGAATACCATTAAAATAGAGAAAGAAACATGTTCGGCAGCTTTGGAAAGCCTTACACTTCACTGAAATGTAGTACTACACTCTATAACACAGTTGAGAGACAATGTTCCCTAGCTCGCTCAGTTCATAACAGTGTGTAGGAAGTTGTTTGATAAAGTGGGCAAAGCTTATACTTGGGCCAGAAGGCAGAATATAGGAAACTACATGAAAACATGAATAATTCAGTGAAAATGACTGTAAACAGATGAGAAATTGTTTAGAACAGCTGAAAGAGAATCTCCAAGTCAGTTCTTAGTGTAGAAAAGGTAGCTAAGAGAAGGAAAATCCTTAATTCCAGTTAAGATCACATGAAACACTGTATGAATCCTATATTGTTTACTTAAAGGAGACTAGAGTGGTAAATGTGTGTTATACAAGGCAGAATACCATTGAAATAGAGAAAGGAACACGTTCGGCAGCTTTGGAAAGCCTTACACTTCACTGAAATGTAGTACTACACTCTATAACACAGTTGAGAGACAATGTTCCCAAGCTGCCTCAGTTCATAACAGTGTGTAGGAAGGTGTTTGATAAAGAGGGCAAAGCTTATACTTGGGCCAGAAGGCAGAATATAGGAAACTACATGAAAACATGAATAATTCAGTGAAAATTACTGTAAACAGATGAGAACTGGTTTAGAACAGCTGAAAGAGAATCTCCAAGTCAGTTCTTAGTGTAGAAAAGGTAGGTAAGATAAGGGAAATCCTTAATTCGAGTTAAGATCACATGAAACACTGTATGAATCCTATATTCTTTACTTAAAGGAGACTAGAGTGGTAAATGTGTGTTATACAAGGCAGAATACCATTGAAATAGAGAAAGAAACACGTTCGGCAGCTTTGGAAAGCCTTACACTTCACTGAAATGTAGTACTACACTCTATAACACAGTTGAGAGAAAATGTTCAATAGCTGCCTCAGTACTTAACAGTGTGTAGGAAGTTGTTTGATAAAGAGGGCAAAGCTTATACTTGGACCAGAAGGCAGAATATAGGAAACTACATGAAAACATGATTAATTCAGTGAAAATGACTGTAAACAGATGGGAACTTGTTTAGAACAGCTGAAAGAGATTCTCCAAGTCAGTTCTTAGTGTAGAAAAGGTAGCTAAGATCCGGGAAATCCTTAATTCGAGTTAAGATTACATGAAACACTGTATGAATCCTATATTCTTTACTTAAAGGAGACTAGAGTGGTAAATGTGTGTTATACAAGGCAGAATACCATTGAAATAGAGAAAGAAACACGTTCGGCAGCTTTGGAAAGCCTTACACTTCACTGAAATGTAGTACTATACTCTATAACACAGTTGAGAGACAATGTTCCCGAGCTGCCTCAGTTCATAACAGTGTGTAGGAAGTTGTTTGATAAAGTGGGCAAAGCTTATACTTGGGCCAGAAGGCCGAATATAGGAAACTACATGAGAACATGAATAATTCAGTGAAAATGACTGTAAACAGATGAGAACTTGTTTAGAACAGCTGAAAGAGAATCTCCAAGTCAATTCTTAGTGTAGAAAAGGTAGCTAAGATAAGGAAAATCCTTAATTCCAGTTAAGATCACATGAAACACTGTATGAATCCTATATTCTTTACTTAAAGGAGACTAGAGTGGTAAATGTGTGTTATACAAGGCAGAATACCATTGAAATAGAGAAAGAAACACGTTCGGCAGCTTTGAAAAGCCTTACACTTCACTGAAACGTAGTACTACACTCTATAACACAGTTGAGAGACAATGTTCAATACTTGCCTCAGTACTTTACAGTGTGTAGGAAGTTGTTTGATAAAGTGGGCAAAGCTGATATTTGGACCAGAAGGCAGAATATAGGAAACTACATGAAAACATGATTAATTCAGTGAAAATGACTGTAAACAGATGTGAACTTCTTTAGAACAGCTGAAAGAGATTCTCCAAGTCAGTTCTTAGTGTAGAAAAGGTAGCTAATATCTGGGAAATCCTTAATTCGAGTTAAGATTACATGAAACACTGTATGAATCCTATATTCTTTACTTAAAGGAGACTACAGTGGTAAATGTGTGTTATACAAGGCAGAATACCATTAAAATAGAGAAAGAAACATGTTCGGCAGCTTTGGAAAGCCTTACACTTCACTGAAATGTAGTACTACACTCTATAACACAGTTGAGAGACAATGTCCCCTAGCTCGCTCAGTTCATAACAGTGAGTAGGAAGTTGTTTGATAAAGTGGGCAAAGCTTATACTTGGGCCAGAAGGCAGAATATAGGAAACTACATGAAAACATGAATAATTCAGTGAAAATGACTGTAAACAGATGAGAACTTGTTTAGAATAGCTGAAAGAGGATCTCCAAGTCAGTTCTTAGTGTAGAAAAGGTAGCTAAGAGAAGGAAAATCCTTAATTCCAGTTAAGATCACATGAAACACTGTATGAATCCTATATTGTTTACTTAAAGGAGACTAGAGTGGTAAATGTGTGTTATACAAGGCAGAATACCATTGAAATAGAGAAAGAAACACGTTCGGCAGCTTTGGAAAGCCTTACACTTCACTGAAATGTAGTACTACACTCTATAACACAGTTGAGAGACAATGTTCCCAAGCTGCCTCAGTTCATAACAGTGTGTAGGAAGGTGTTTGATAAAGAGGGCAAAGCTTATACTTGGGCCAGAAGGCAGAATATAGGAAACTACATGAAAACATGAATAATTCAGTGAAAATGACTGTAAACAGATGAGAACTGGTTTAGAACAGCTGAAAGAGAATCTCCAAGTCAGTTCTTAGTGTAGAAAAGGTAGGTAAGATAAGGAAAATCCTTAATTCCAGTTAAGATCACATGAAACACTGTATGAATCCTATATTCTTTACTTAAAGGAGACTAGAGTGGTAAATGTGTGTTATACAAGGCAGAATACCATTGAAATAGAGAAAGAAACACGTTCGGCAGCTTTGGAAAGCCTTACACTTCACTGAAATGTAGTACTACACTCTATAACACAGTTGAGAGACAATGTTCAATACCTGCCTCAGTACTTAACAGTGTGTAGGAAGTTGTTTGATAAAGAGGGCAAAGCTTATACTTGGACCAGAAGGCAGAATATAGGAAACTACATGAAAACATGATTAATTCAGTGAAAATGACTGTAAACAGATGTGAACTTGTTTAGAACAGCTGAAAGAGATTCTCCAAGTCAGTTCTTAGTGTAGAAAAGGTAGCTAAGATCCGGGAAATCCTTAATTCGAGTTAAGATTTCATGAAACACTGTATGAATCCTATATTCTTTACTTAAAGGAGACTAGAGTGGTAAATGTGTGTTATACAAGGCAGAATACCATTGAAATAGAGAAAGAAACACGTTCAGCAGCTTTGGAAAGCCTTACACTTCACTGAAATGTAGTACTACACTTTATATATCACAGTTGAGAGACAATGTTCCCTAGCTCGCTCAGTTCATAACAGTGTGTAGGAAGTTGTTTGATAAAGTGGGCAAAGCTTATACTTGGGCCAGAAGGCAGAATATAGGAAACTACATGAAAACATGAATTATTCAGTGAAAATGACTGTAAACAGATGAGAACTTGTTTAGAACAGCTGAAAGAGAATCTCCAAGTCAGTTCTTAGTGTAGAAAAGGTAGCTAAGAGAAGGAAAATCCTTAATTCCAGTTAAGATCACAAGAAACACTGTATGAATCCTATATTGTTTACTTAAAGGAGACTAGAGTGGTAAATGTGTGTTATACAAGGCAGAATACCATTGAAATAGAGAAAGAAACACGTTCGGCAGCTTTGGAAAGCCTTACACTTCACTGAAATGTAGTGCTACACTCTATAACACAGTTGAGAGACAATGTTCAATACCTGCCTCAGTACTTAACAGTGTGTAGGAAGTTGTTTGATAAAGTGGGCAAAGCTGATATTTGGACCAGAAGGCAGAATATAGGAAACTACATGAAAACATGATTAATTCAGTGAAAATGACTGTAAACATATGTGAACTTGTTTAGAACAGCTGAAAGAGATTCTCCAAGTCAGTTCTTAGTGTAGAAAAGGTAGCTAAGATCTGGGAAATCCTTAATTCGAGTTAAGATTACATGAAACACTGTATGAATCCTATATTCTTTACTTAAAGGAGACTACAGTGGTAAATGTGTGTTATACAAGGCAGAATACCATTAAAATAGAGAAAGAAACATGTTCGGCAGCTTTGGAAAGCCTTACACTTCACTGAAATGTAGTACTACACTCTATAACACAGTTGAGAGACAATGTTCCCTAGCTCGCTCAGTTCATAACAGTGTGTAGGAAGTTGTTTGATAAAGTGGGCAAAGCTTATACTTGGGCCAGAAGGCAGAATATAGGAAACTACATGAAAACATGAATAATTCAGTGAAAATGACTGTAAACAGATGAGAAATTGTTTAGAACAGCTGAAAGAGAATCTCCAAGTCAGTTCTTAGTGTAGAAAAGGTAGCTAAGAGAAGGAAAATCCTTAATTCCAGTTAAGATCACATGAAACACTGTATGAATCCTATATTGTTTACTTAAAGGAGACTAGAGTGGTAAATGTGTGTTATACAAGGCAGAATACCATTGAAATAGAGAAAGGAACACGTTCGGCAGCTTTGGAAAGCCTTACACTTCACTGAAATGTAGTACTACACTCTATAACACAGTTGAGAGACAATGTTCCCAAGCTGCCTCAGTTCATAACAGTGTGTAGGAAGGTGTTTGATAAAGAGGGCAAAGCTTATACTTGGGCCAGAAGGCAGAATATAGGAAACTACATGAAAACATGAATAATTCAGTGAAAATGACTGTAAACAAATGAGAACTGGTTTAGAACAGCTGAAAGAGAATCTCCAAGTCAGTTCTTAGTGTAGAAAAGGTAGGTAAGATAAGGGAAATCCTTAATTCGAGTTAAGATCACATGAAACACTGTATGAATCCTATATTCTTTACTTAAAGGAGACTAGAGTGGTAAATGTGTGTTATACAAGGCAGAATACCATTGAAATAGAGAAAGAAACACGTTCGGCAGCTTTGGAAAGCCTTACACTTCACTGAAATGTAGTACTACACTCTATAACACAGTTGAGAGACAATGTTCAATAGCTGCCTCAGTACTTAACAGTGTGTAGGAAGTTGTTTGATAAAGAGGGCAAAGCTTATACTTGGACCAGAAGGCAGAATATAGGAAACTACATGAAAACATGATTAATTCAGTGAAAATGACTGTAAACAGATGGGAACTTGTTTAGAACAGCTGAAAGAGATTCTCCAAGTCAGTTCTTAGTGTAGAAAAGGTAGCTAAGATCCGGGAAATCCTTAATTCGAGTTAAGATTACATGAAACACTGTATGAATCCTATATTCTTTACTTAAAGGAGACTAGAGTGGTAAATGTGTGTTATACAAGGCAGAATACCATTGAAATAGAGAAAGAAACACGTTCGGCAGCTTTGGAAAGCCTTACACTTCACTGAAATGTAGTACTATACTCTATAACACAGTTGAGAGACAATGTTCCCGAGCTGCCTCAGTTCATAACAGTGTGTAGGAAGTTGTTTGATAAAGTGGGCAAAGCTTATACTTGGGCCAGAAGGCCGAATATAGGAAACTACATGAGAACATGAATAATTCAGTGAAAATGACTGTAAACAGATGAGAACTTGTTTAGAACAGCTGAAAGAGAATCTCCAAGTCAATTCTTAGTGTAGAAAAGGTAGCTAAGATAAGGAAAATCCTTAATTCCAGTTAAGATCACATGAAACACTGTATGAATCCTATATTCTTTACTTAAAGGAGACTAGAGTGGTAAATGTGTGTTATACAAGGCAGAATACCATTGAAATAGAGAAAGAAACACGTTCGGCAGCTTTGGAAAGCCTTACACTTAACTGAAATGTAGTACTACACTCTATAACACAGTTGAGAGACAATGTTCAATAGCTGCCTCAGTACTTAACAGTGTGTAGGAAGTTGTTTGATAAAGAGGGCAAAGCTTATACTTGGACCAGAAGGCAGAATATAGGAAACTACATGAAAACATGATTAATTCAGTGAAAATGACTGTAAACAGATGGGAACTTGTTTAGAACAGCTGAAAGAGATTCTCCAAGTCAGTTCTTAGTGTAGAAAAGGTAGCTAAGATCCGGGAAATCCTTAATTCGAGTTAAGATTACATGAAACACTGTATGAATCCTATATTCTTTACTTAAAGGAGACTAGAGTGGTAAATGTGTGTTATACAAGGCAGAATACCATTGAAATAGAGAAAGAAACACGTTCGGCAGCTTTGGAAAGCCTTACACTTCACTGAAATGTAGTACTATACTCTATAACACAGTTGAGAGACAATGTTCCCGAGCTGCCTCAGTTCATAACAGTGTGTAGGAAGGTGTTTGATAAAGAGGGCAAAGCTTATACTTGGGCCAGAAGGCAGAATATAGGAAACTACATGAAAACATGAATAATTCAGTGAAAATGACTGTAAACAGATGAGAACTGGTTTAGAACAGCTGAAAGAGAATCTCCAAGTCAGTTCTTAGTGTAGAAAAGGTAGGTAAGATAAGGAAAATCCTTAATTCCAGTTAAGATCACATGAAACACTGTATGAATCCTATATTCTTTACTTAAAGGAGACTAGAGTGGTAAATGTGTGTTATACAAGGCAGAATACCATTGAAATAGAGAAAGAAACACGTTCGGCAGCTTTGGAAAGCCTTACACTTCACTGAAATGTAGTACTACACTCTATAACACAGTTGAGAGACAATGTTCAATACCTGCCTCAGTACTTAACAGTGTGTAGGAAGTTGTTTGATAAAGAGGGCAAAGCTTATACTTGGACCAGAAGGCAGAATATAGGAAACTACATGAAAACATGATTAATTCAGTGAAAATGACTGTAAACAGATGTGAACTTGTTTAAAACAGCTGAAAGAGATTCTCCAAGTCAGTTCTTAGTGTAGAAAAGGTAGCTAAGATCCGGGAAATCCTTAATTCGAGTTAAGATTACATGAAACACTGTATGAATCCTATATTCTTTACTTAAAGGAGACTAGAGTGGTAAATGTGTGTTATACAAGGCAGAATACCATTGAAATAGAGAAAGAAACACGTTCAGCAGCTTTGGAAAGCCTTACACTTCACTGAAATGTAGTACTACACTTTATATATCACAGTTGAGAGACAATGTTCCCTAGCTCGCTCAGTTCATAACAGTGTGTAGGAAGTTGTTTGATAAAGTGGGCAAAGCTTATACTTGGGCCAGAAGGCAGAATATAGGAAACTACATGAAAACATGAATTATTCAGTGAAAATGACTGTAAACAGATGAGAACTTGTTTAGAACAGCTGAAAGAGAATCTCCAAGTCAGTTCTTAGTGTAGAAAAGGTAGCTAAGAGAAGGAAAATCCTTAATTCCAGTTAAGATCACAAGAAACACTGTATGAATCCTATATTGTTTACTTAAAGGAGACTAGAGTGGTAAATGTGTGTTATACAAGGCAGAATACCATTGAAATAGAGAAAGAAACACGTTCGGCAGCTTTGGAAAGCCTTACACTTCACTGAAATGTAGTACTACACTCTATAACACAGTTGAGAGACAATGTTCCCGAGCTGCCTCAGTTCATAACAGTGTGTAGGAAGTTGTTTGATAAAGTGGGCAAAGCTTATACTTGGGCCAGAAGGCAGAATATAGGAAACTACATGAAAACATGAATAATTCAGTGAAAATGACTGTAAACAGATGAGAACTTGTTTAGAACAGCTGAAAGAGAATCTCCAAGTCAGTTCTTAGTGTAGAAAAGGTAGGTAAGATAAGGGAAATACTTAATTCCAGTGAAGATCACATGAAACACTGTATGAATCCTATATTCTTTACTTAAAGGAGACTAGAGTGGTAAATGTGTGTTATACAAGGCAGAATACCATTGAAATAGAGAAAGAAACACGTTCGGCATCTTTGGAAAGCCTTACACTTCACTGAAATGTAGTGCTACACTCTATAACACAGTTGAGAGACAATGTTCAATACCTGCCTCAGTACTTAACAGTGTGTAGGAAGTTGTTTGATAAAGTGGGCAAAGCTGATATTTGGACCAGAAGGCAGAATATAGGAAACTACATGAAAACATGATTAATTCAGTGAAAATGACTGTAAACATATGTGAACTTGTTTAGAACAGCTGAAAGAGATTCTCCAAGTCAGTTCTTAGTGTAGAAAAGGTAGCTAAGATCTGGGAAATCCTTAATTCGAGTTAAGATTACATGAAACACTGTATGAATCCTATATTCTTTACTTAAAGGAGACTACAGTGGTAAATGTGTGTTATACAAGGCAGAATACCATTAAAATAGAGAAAGAAACATGTTCGGCAGCTTTGGAAAGCCTTACACTTCACTGAAATGTAGTACTACACTCTATAACACAGTTGAGAGACAATGTTCCCTAGCTCGCTCAGTTCATAACAGTGTGTAGGAAGTTGTTTGATAAAGTGGGCAAAGCTTATACTTGGGCCAGAAGGCAGAATATAGGTAACTACATGAAAACATGAATAATTCAGTGAAAATGACTGTAAACAGATGAGAAATTGTTTAGAACAGCTGAAAGAGAATCTCCAAGTCAGTTCTTAGTGTAGAAAAGGTAGCTAAGAGAAGGAAAATCCTTAATTCCAGTTAAGATCACATGAAACACTGTATGAATCCTATATTGTTTACTTAAAGGAGACTAGAGTGGTAAATGTGTGTTATACAAGGCAGAATACCATTGAAATAGAGAAAGGAACACGTTCGGCAGCTTTGGAAAGCCTTACACTTCACTGAAATGTAGTACTACACTCTATAACACAGTTGAGAGACAATGTTCCCAAGCTGCCTCAGTTCATAACAGTGTGTAGGAAGGTGTTTGATAAAGAGGGCAAAGCTTATACTTGGGCCAGAAGGCAGAATATAGGAAACTACATGAAAACATGAATAATTCAGTGAAAATGACTGTAAACAGATGAAAACTGGTTTAGAACAGCTGAAAGAGAATCTCCAAGTCAGTTCTTAGTGTAGAAAAGGTAGGTAAGATAAGGGAAATCCTTAATTCGAGTTAAGATCACATGAAACACTGTATGAATCCTATATTCTTTACTTAAAGGAGACTAGAGTGGTAAATGTGTGTTATACAAGGCAGAATACCATTGAAATAGAGAAAGAAACACGTTCGGCAGCTTTGGAAAGCCTTACACTTCACTGAAATGTAGTACTACACTCTATAACACAGTTGAGAGACAATGTTCAATAGCTGCCTCAGTACTTAACAGTGTGTAGGAAGTTGTTTGATAAAGAGGGCAAAGCTTATACTTGGACCAGAAGGCAGAATATAGGAAACTACATGAAAACATGATTAATTCAGTGAAAATGACTGTAAACAGATGGGAACTTGTTTAGAACAGCTGAAAGAGATTCTCCAAGTCAGTTCTTAGTGTAGAAAAGGTAGCTAAGATCCGGGAAATCCTTAATTCGAGTTAAGATTACATGAAACACTGTATGAATCCTATATTCTTTACTTAAAGGAGACTAGAGTGGTAAATGTGTGTTATACAAGGCAGAATACCATTGAAATAGAGAAAGAAACACGTTCGGCAGCTTTGGAAAGCCTTACACTTCACTGAAATGTAGTACTATACTCTATAACACAGTTGAGAGACAATGTTCCCGAGCTGCCTCAGTTCATAACAGTGTGTAGGAAGTTGTTTGATAAAGTGGGCAAAGCTTATACTTGGGCCAGAAGGCCGAATATAGGAAACTACATGAGAACATGAATAATTCAGTGAAAATGACTGTAAACAGATGAGAACTTGTTTAGAACAGCTGAAAGAGAATCTCCAAGTCAATTCTTAGTGTAGAAAAGGTAGCTAAGATAAGGAAAATCCTTAATTCCAGTTAAGATCACATGAAACACTGTATGAATCCTATATTCTTTACTTAAAGGAGACTAGAGTGGTAAATGTGTGTTATACAAGGCAGAATACCATTGAAATAGAGAAAGAAACACGTTCGGCAGCTTTGGAAAGCCTTACACTTCACTGAAATGTAGTACTACACTCTATAACACAGTTGAGAGACAATGTTCAATACCTGCCTCAGTACTTAACAGTGTGTAGGAAGTTGTTTGATAAAGAGGGCAAAGCTTATACTTGGACCAGAAGGCAGAATATAGGAAACTACATGAAAACATGATTAATTCAGTGAAAATGACTGTAAACAGATGGGAACTTGTTTAGAACAGCTGAAAGAGATTCTCCAAGTCAGTTCTTAGTGTAGAAAAGGTAGCTAAGATCCGGGAAATCCTTAATTCGAGTTAAGATTACATGAAACACTGTATGAATCCTATATTCTTTACTTAAAGGAGACTAGAGTGGTAAATGTGTGTTATACAAGGCAGAATACCATTGAAATAGAGAAAGAAACACGTTCGGCAGCTTTGGAAAGCCTTACACTTCACTGAAATGTAGTACTATACTCTATAACACAGTTGAGAGACAATGTTCCCGAGCTGCCTCAGTTCATAACAGTGTGTAGGAAGTTGTTTGATAAAGTGGGCAAAGCTTATACTTGGGCCAGAAGGCCGAATATAGGAAACTACATGAGAACATGAATAATTCAGTGAAAATGACTGTAAACAGATGAGAACTTGTTTAGAACAGCTGAAAGAGAATCTCCAAGTCAATTCTTAGTGTAGAAAAGGTAGCTAAGATAAGGAAAATCCTTAATTCCAGTTAAGATCACATGAAACACTGTATGAATCCTATATTCTTTACTTAAAGGAGACTAGAGTGGTAAATGTGTGTTATACAAGGCAGAATACCATTGAAATAGAGAAAGAAACACGTTCGGCAGCTTTGAAAAGCCTTACACTTCACTGAAACGTAGTACTACACTCTATAACACAGTTGAGAGACAATGTTCAATACTTGCCTCAGTACTTTACAGTGTGTAGGAAGTTGTTTGATAAAGTGGGCAAAGCTGATATTTGGACCAGAAGGCAGAATATAGGAAACTACATGAAAACATGATTAATTCAGTGAAAATGACTGTAAACAGATGTGAACTTCTTTAGAACAGCTGAAAGAGATTCTCCAAGTCAGTTCTTAGTGTTGAAAAGGTAGCTAATATCTGGGAAATCCTTAATTCGAGTTAAGATTACATGAAACACTGTATGAATCCTATATTCTTTACTTAAAGGAGACTACAGTGGTAAATGTGTGTTATACAAGGCAGAATACCATTAAAATAGAGAAAGAAACATGTTCGGCAGCTTTGGAAAGCCTTACACTTCACTGAAATGTAGTACTACACTCTATAACACAGTTGAGAGACAATGTCCCCTAGCTCGCTCAGTTCATAACAGTGAGTAGGAAGTTGTTTGATAAAGTGGGCAAAGCTTATACTTGGGCCAGAAGGCAGAATATAGGAAACTACATGAAAACATGAATAATTCAGTGAAAATGACTGTAAACAGATGAGAACTTGTTCAGAACAGCTGAAAGAGGATCTCCAAGTCAGTTCTTAGTGTAGAAAAGGTAGCTAAGAGAAGGAAAATCCTTAATTCCAGTTAAGATCACATGAAACACTGTATGAATCCTATATTGTTTACTTAAAGGAGACTAGAGTGGTAAATGTGTGTTATACAAGGCAGAATACCATTGAAATAGAGAAAGAAACACGTTCGGCAGCTTTGGAAAGCCTTACACTTCACTGAAATGTAGTACTACACTCTATAACACAGTTGAGAGACAATGTTCCCAAGCTGCCTCAGTTCATAACAGTGTGTAGGAAGGTGTTTGATAAAGAGGGCAAAGCTTATACTTGGGCCAGAAGGCAGAATATAGGAAACTACATGAAAACATGAATAATTCAGTGAAAATGACTGTAAACAGATGAGAACTGGTTTAGAACAGCTGAAAGAGAATCTCCAAGTCAGTTCTTAGTGTAGAAAAGGTAGGTAAGATAAGGAAAATCCTTAATTCCAGTTAAGATCACATGAAACACTGTATGAATCCTATATTCTTTACTTAAAGGAGACTAGAGTGGTAAATGTGTGTTATACAAGGCAGAATACCATTGAAATAGAGAAAGAAACACGTTCGGCAGCTTTGGAAAGCCTTACACTTCACTGAAATGTAGTACTACACTCTATAACACAGTTGAGAGACAATGTTCAATACCTGCCTCAGTACTTAACAGTGTGTAGGAAGTTGTTTGATAAAGAGGGCAAAGCTTATACTTGGACCAGAAGGCAGAATATAGGAAACTACATGAAAACATGATTAATTCAGTGAAAATGACTGTAAACAGATGTGAACTTGTTTAGAACAGCTGAAAGAGATTCTCCAAGTCAGTTCTTAGTGTAGAAAAGGTAGCTAAGATCCGGGAAATCCTTAATTCGAGTTAAGATTACATGAAACACTGTATGAATCCTATATTCTTTACTTAAAGGAGACTAGAGTGGTAAATGTGTGTCATACAAGGCAGAATACCATTGAAATAGAGAAAGAAACACGTTCAGCAGCTTTGGAAAGCCTTACACTTCACTGAAATGTAGTACTACACTTTATATATCACAGTTGAGAGACAATGTTCCCTAGCTCGCTCAGTTCATAACAGTGTGTAGGAAGTTGTTTGATAAAGTGGGCAAAGCTTATACTTGGGCCAGAAGGCAGAATATAGGAAACTACATGAAAACATGAATTATTCAGTGAAAATGACTGTAAACAGATGAGAACTTGTTTAGAACAGCTGAAAGAGAATCTCCAAGTCAGTTCTTAGTGTAGAAAAGGTAGCTAAGAGAAGGAAAATCCTTAATTCCAGTTAAGATCACAAGAAACACTGTATGAATCCTATATTGTTTACTTAAAGGAGACTAGAGTGGTAAATGTGTGTTATACAAGGCAGAATACCATTGAAATAGAGAAAGAAACACGTTCGGCAGCTTTGGAAAGCCTTACACTTCACTGAAATGTAGTACTACACTCTATAACACAGTTGAGAGACAATGTTCCCGAGCTGCCTCAGTTCATAACAGTGTGTAGGAAGTTGTTTGATAAAGTGGGCAAAGCTTATACTTGGGCCAGAAGGCAGAATATAGGAAACTACATGAAAACATGAATAATTCAGTGAAAATGACTGTAAACAGATGAGAACTTGTTTAGAACAGCTGAAAGAGAATCTCCAAGTCAGTTCTTAGTGTAGAAAAGGTAGGTAAGATAAGGGAAATACTTAATTCCAATGAAGATCACATGAAACACTGTATGAATCCTATATTCTTTACTTAAAGGAGACTAGAGTGGTAAATGTGTGTTATACAAGGCAGAATACCATTGAAATAGAGAAAGAAACACGTTCGGCATCTTTGGAAAGCCTTACACTTCACTGAAATGTAGTGCTACACTCTATAACACAGTTGAGAGACAATGTTCAATACCTGCCTCAGTACTTAACAGTGTGTAGGAAGTTGTTTGATAAAGTGCGCAAAGCTGATATTTGGACCAGAAGGCAGAATATAGGAAACTACATGAAAACATGATTAATTCAGTGAAAATGACTGTAAACATATGTGAACTTGTTTAGAACAGCTGAAAGAGATTCTCCAAGTCAGTTCTTAGTGTAGAAAAGGTAGCTAAGATCTGGGAAATCCTTAATTCGAGTTAAGATTACATGAAACACTGTATGAATCCTATATTCTTTACTTAAAGGAGACTACAGTGGTAAATGTGTGTTATACAAGGCAGAATACCATTAAAATAGAGAAAGAAACATGTTCGGCAGCTTTGGAAAGCCTTACACTTCACGGAAATGTAGTACTACACTCTATAACACAGTTGAGAGACAATGTTCCCTAGCTCGCTCAGTTCATAACAGTGTGTAGGAAGTTGTTTGATAAAGTGGGCAAAGCTTATACTTGGGCCAGAAGGCAGAATATAGGAAACTACATGAAAACATGAATAATTCAGTGAAAATGACTGTAAACAGATGAGAAATTGTTTAGAACAGCTGAAAGAGAATCTCCAAGTCAGTTCTTAGTGTAGAAAAGGTAGCTAAGAGAAGGAAAATCCTTAATTCCAGTTAAGATCACATGAAACACTGTATGAATCCTATATTGTTTACTTAAAGGAGACTAGAGTGGTAAATGTGTGTTATACAAGGCAGAATACCATTGAAATAGAGAAAGGAACACGTTCGGCAGCTTTGGAAAGCCTTACACTTCACTGAAATGTAGTACTACACTCTATAACACAGTTGAGAGACAATGTTCCCAAGCTGCCTCAGTTCATAACAGTGTGTAGGAAGGTGTTTGATAAAGAGGGCAAAGCTTATACTTGGGCCAGAAGGCAGAATATAGGAAACTACATGAAAACATGAATAATTCAGTGAAAATGACTGTAAACAGATGAGAACTGGTTTAGAACAGCTGAAAGAGAATCTCCAAGTCAGTTCTTAGTGTAGAAAAGGTAGGTAAGATAAGGGAAATCCTTAATTCGAGTTAAGATCACATGAAACACTGTATGAATCCTATATTCTTTACTTAAAGGAGACTAGAGTGGTAAATGTGTGTTATACAAGGCAGAATACCATTGAAATAGAGAAAGAAACACGTTCGGCAGCTTTGGAAAGCCTTACACTTCACTGAAATGTAGTGCTACACTCTATAACACAGTTGAGAGACAATGTTCAATACCTGCCTCAGTACTTAACAGTGTGTAGGAAGTTGTTTGATAAAGTGCGCAAAGCTGATATTTGGACCAGAAGGCAGAATATAGGAAACTACATGAAAACATGATTAATTCAGTGAAAATGACTGTAAACATATGTGAACTTGTTTAGAACAGCTGAAAGAGATTCTCCAAGTCAGTTCTTAGTGTAGAAAAGGTAGCTAAGATCTGGGAAATCCTTAATTCGAGTTAAGATTACATGAAACACTGTATGAATCCTATATTCTTTACTTAAAGGAGACTACAGTGGTAAATGTGTGTTATACAAGGCAGAATACCATTAAAATAGAGAAAGAAACATGTTCGGCAGCTTTGGAAAGCCTTACACTTCACGGAAATGTAGTACTACACTCTATAACACAGTTGAGAGACAATGTTCCCTAGCTCGCTCAGTTCATAACAGTGTGTAGGAAGTTGTTTGATAAAGTGGGCAAAGCTTATACTTGGGCCAGAAGGCAGAATATAGGAAACTACATGAAAACATGAATAATTCAGTGAAAATGACTGTAAACAGATGAGAAATTGTTTAGAACAGCTGAAAGAGAATCTCCAAGTCAGTTCTTAGTGTAGAAAAGGTAGCTAAGAGAAGGAAAATCCTTAATTCCAGTTAAGATCACATGAAACACTGTATGAATCCTATATTGTTTACTTAAAGGAGACTAGAGTGGTAAATGTGTGTTATACAAGGCAGAATACCATTGAAATAGAGAAAGGAACACGTTCGGCAGCTTTGGAAAGCCTTACACTTCACTGAAATGTAGTACTACACTCTATAACACAGTTGAGAGACAATGTTCCCAAGCTGCCTCAGTTCATAACAGTGTGTAGGAAGGTGTTTGATAAAGAGGGCAAAGCTTATACTTGGGCCAGAAGGCAGAATATAGGAAACTACATGAAAACATGAATAATTCAGTGAAAATGACTGTAAACAGATGAGAACTGGTTTAGAACAGCTGAAAGAGAATCTCCAAGTCAGTTCTTAGTGTAGAAAAGGTAGGTAAGATAAGGGAAATCCTTAATTCGAGTTAAGATCACATGAAACACTGTATGAATCCTATATTCTTTACTTAAAGGAGACTAGAGTGGTAAATGTGTGTTATACAAGGCAGAATACCATTGAAATAGAGAAAGAAACACGTTCGGCAGCTTTGGAAAGCCTTACACTTCACTGAAATGTAGTACTACACTCTATAACACAGTTGAGAGACAATGTTCAATAGCTGCCTCAGTACTTAACAGTGTGTAGGAAGTTGTTTGATAAAGAGGGCAAAGCTTATACTTGGACCAGAAGGCAGAATATAGGAAACTACATGAAAACATGATTAATTCAGTGAAAATGACTGTAAACAGATGGGAACTTGTTTAGAACAGCTGAAAGAGATTCTCCAAGTCAGTTCTTAGTGTAGAAAAGGTAGCTAAGATCCGGGAAATCCTTAATTCGAGTTAAGATTACATGAAACACTGTATGAATCCTATATTCTTTACTTAAAGGAGACTAGAGTGGTAAATGTGTGTTATACAAGGCAGAATACCATTGAAATAGAGAAAGAAACACGTTCGGCAGCTTTGGAAAGCCTTACACTTCACTGAAATGTAGTACTATACTCTATAACACAGTTGAGAGACAATGTTCCCGAGCTGCCTCAGTTCATAACAGTGTGTAGGAAGTTGTTTGATAAAGTGGGCAAAGCTTATACTTGGGCCAGAAGGCCGAATATAGGAAACTACATGAGAACATGAATAATTCAGTGAAAATGACTGTAAACAGATGAGAACTTGTTTAGAACAGCTGAAAGAGAATCTCCAAGTCAATTCTTAGTGTAGAAAAGGTAGCTAAGATAAGGAAAATCCTTAATTCCAGTTAAGATCACATGAAACACTGTATGAATCCTATATTCTTTACTTAAAGGAGACTAGAGTGGTAAATGTGTGTTATACAAGGCAGAATACCATTGAAATAGAGAAAGAAACACGTTCGGCAGCTTTGGAAAGCCTTACACTTCACTGAAATGTAGTACTACACTCTATAACACAGTTGAGAGACAATGTTCAATAGCTGCCTCAGTACTTAACAGTGTGTAGGAAGTTGTTTGATAAAGAGGGCAAAGCTTATACTTGGACCAGAAGGCAGAATATAGGAAACTACATGAAAACATGATTAATTCAGTGAAAATGACTGTAAACAGATGGGAACTTGTTTAGAACAGCTGAAAGAGATTCTCCAAGTCAGTTCTTAGTGTAGAAAAGGTAGCTAAGATCCGGGAAATCCTTAATTCGAGTTAAGATTACATGAAACACTGTATGAATCCTATATTCTTTACTTAAAGGAGACTAGAGTGGTAAATGTGTGTTATACAAGGCAGAATACCATTGAAATAGAGAAAGAAACACGTTCGGCAGCTTTGGAAATCCTTACACTTCACTGAAATGTAGTACTATACTCTATAACACAGTTGAGAGACAATGTTCCCGAGCTGCCTCAGTTCATAACAGTGTGTAGGAAGTTGTTTGATAAAGTGGGCAAAGCTTATACTTGGGCCAGAAGGCCGAATATAGGAAACTACATGAGAACATGAATAATTCAGTGAAAATGACTGTAAACAGATGAGAACTTGTTTAGAACAGCTGAAAGAGAATCTCCAAGTCAATTCTTAGTGTAGAAAAGGTAGCTAAGATAAGGAAAATCCTTAATTCCAGTTAAGATCACATGAAACACTGTATGAATCCTATATTCTTTACTTAAAGGAGACTAGAGTGGTAAATGTGTGTTATACAAGGCAGAATACCATTGAAATAGAGAAAGAAACACGTTCGGCAGCTTTGAAAAGCCTTACACTTCACTGAAACGTAGTACTACACTCTATAACACAGTTGAGAGACAATGTTCAATACTTGCCTCAGTACTTTACAGTGTGTAGGAAGTTGTTTGATAAAGTGGGCAAAGCTGATATTTGGACCAGAAGGCAGAATATAGGAAACTACATGAAAACATGATTAATTCAGTGAAAATGACTGTAAACAGATGTGAACTTCTTTAGAACAGCTGAAAGAGATTCTCCAAGTCAGTTCTTAGTGTAGAAAAGGTAGCTAATATCTGGGAAATCCTTAATTCGAGTTAAGATTACATGAAACACTGTATGAATCCTATATTCTTTACTTAAAGGAGACTACAGTGGTAAATGTGTGTTATACAAGGCAGAATACCATTAAAATAGAGAAAGAAACATGTTCGGCAGCTTTGGAAAGCCTTACACTTCACTGAAATGTAGTACTACACTCTATAACACAGTTGAGAGACAATGTCCCCTAGCTCGCTCAGTTCATAACAGTGAGTAGGAAGTTGTTTGATAAAGTGGGCAAAGCTTATACTTGGGCCAGAAGGCAGAATATAGGAAACTACATGAAAACATGAATAATTCAGTGAAAATGACTGTAAACAGATGAGAACTTGTTTAGAACAGCTGAAAGAGGATCTCCAAGTCAGTTCTTAGTGTAGAAAAGGTAGCTAAGAGAAGGAAAATCCTTAATTCCAGTTAAGATCACATGAAACACTGTATGAATCCTATATTGTTTACTTAAAGGAGACTAGAGTGGTAAATGTGTGTTATACAAGGCAGAATACCATTGAAATAGAGAAAGAAACACGTTCGGCAGCTTTGGAAAGCCTTACACTTCACTGAAATGTAGTACTACACTCTATAACACAGTTGAGAGACAATGTTCCCAAGCTGCCTCAGTTCATAACAGTGTGTAGGAAGGTGTTTGATAAAGAGGGCAAAGCTTATACTTGGGCCAGAAGGCAGAATATAGGAAACTACATGAAAACATGAATAATTCAGTGAAAATGACTGTAAACAGATGAGAACTGGTTTAGAACAGCTGAAAGAGAATCTCCAAGTCAGTTCTTAGTGTAGAAAAGGTAGGTAAGATAAGGAAAATCCTTAATTCCAGTTAAGATCACATGAAACACTGTATGAATCCTATATTCTTTACTTAAAGGAGACTAGAGTGGTAAATGTGTGTTATACAAGGCAGAATACCATTGAAATAGAGAAAGAAACACGTTCGGCAGCTTTGGAAAGCCTTACACTTCACTGAAATGTAGTACTACACTCTATAACACAGTTGAGAGACAATGTTCAATACCTGCCTCAGTACTTAACAGTGTGTAGGAAGTTGTTTGATAAAGAGGGCAAAGCTTATACTTGGACCAGAAGGCAGAATATAGGAAACTACATGAAAACATGATTAATTCAGTGAAAATGACTGTAAACAGATGTGAACTTGTTTAGAACAGCTGAAAGAGATTCTCCAAGTCAGTTCTTAGTGTAGAAAAGGTAGCTAAGATCCGGGAAATCCTTAATTCGAGTTAAGATTACATGAAACACTGTATGAATCCTATATTCTTTACTTAAAGGAGACTAGAGTGGTAAATGTGTGTTATACAAGGCAGAATACCATTGAAATAGAGAAAGAAACACGTTCAGCAGCTTTGGAAAGCCTTACACTTCACTGAAATGTAGTACTACACTCTATAACACAGTTGAGAGACAATGTTCCCGAGCTGCCTCAGTTCATAACAGTGTGTAGGAAGTTGTTTGATAAAGTGGGCAAAGCTTATACTTGGGCCAGAAGGCAGAATATAGGAAACTACATGAAAACATGAATAATTCAGTGAAAATGACTGTAAACAGATGAGAACTTGTTTAGAACAGCTGAAAGAGAATCTCCAAGTCAGTTCTTAGTGTAGAAAAGGTAGGTAAGATAAGGGAAATACTTAATTCCAGTGAAGATCACATGAAACACTGTATGAATCCTATATTCTTTACTTAAAGGAGACTAGAGTGGTAAATGTGTGTTATACAAGGCAGAATACCATTGAAATAGAGAAAGAAACACGTTCGGCATCTTTGGAAAGCCTTACACTTCACTGAAATGTAGTGCTACACTCTATAACACAGTTGAGAGACAATGTTCAATACCTGCCTCAGTACTTAACAGTGTGTAGGAAGTTGTT
Source organism: Pipistrellus hanaki (assembly GCF_964339955.1). Taxonomy (NCBI): domain Eukaryota; kingdom Metazoa; phylum Chordata; class Mammalia; order Chiroptera; family Vespertilionidae; genus Pipistrellus; species Pipistrellus hanaki. The sequence goes on from NC_140511.1 coordinate 3,242,738, forward strand.
TGATAAAGTGGGCAAAGCTGATATTTGGACCAGAAGGCAGAATATAGGAAACTACATGAAAACATGATTAATTCAGTGAAAATGACTGTAAACATATGTGAACTTGTTTAGAACAGCTGAAAGAGATTCTCCAAGTCAGTTCTTAGTGTAGAAAAGGTAGCTAAGATCTGGGAAATCCTTAATTCGAGTTAAGATTACATGAAACACTGTATGAATCCTATATTCTTTACTTAAAGGAGACTACAGTGGTAAATGTGTGTTATACAAGGCAGAATACCATTAAAATAGAGAAAGAAACATGTTCGGCAGCTTTGGAAAGCCTTACACTTCACTGAAATGTAGTACTACACTCTATAACACAGTTGAGAGACAATGTTCCCTAGCTCGCTCAGTTCATAACAGTGTGTAGGAAGTTGTTTGATAAAGTGGGCAAAGCTTATACTTGGGCCAGAAGGCAGAATATAGGTAACTACATGAAAACATGAATAATTCAGTGAAAATGACTGTAAACAGATGAGAAATTGTTTAGAACAGCTGAAAGAGAATCTCCAAGTCAGTTCTTAGTGTAGAAAAGGTAGCTAAGAGAAGGAAAATCCTTAATTCCAGTTAAGATCACATGAAACACTGTATGAATCCTATATTGTTTACTTAAAGGAGACTAGAGTGGTAAATGTGTGTTATACAAGGCAGAATACCATTGAAATAGAGAAAGGAACACGTTCGGCAGCTTTGGAAAGCCTTACACTTCACTGAAATGTAGTACTACACTCTATAACACAGTTGAGAGACAATGTTCCCAAGCTGCCTCAGTTCATAACAGTGTGTAGGAAGGTGTTTGATAAAGAGGCCAAGCTTATACTTGGGCCAGAAGGCAGAATATAGGAAACTACATGAAAACATGAATAATTCAGTGAAAATGACTGTAAACAGATGAGAACTGGTTTAGAACAGCTGAAAGAGAATCTCCAAGTCAGTTCTTAGTGTAGAAAAGGTAGGTAAGATAAGGGAAATCCTTAATTCGAGTTAAGATCACATGAAACACTGTATGAATCCTATATTATTTACTTAAAGGAGACTAGAGTGGTAAATGTGTGTTATACAAGGCAGAATACCATTGAAATAGAGAAAGAAACACGTTCGGCAGCTTTGGAAAGCCTTACACTTCACTGAAATGTAGTACTACACTCTATAACACAGTTGAGAGACAATGTTCAATAGCTGCCTCAGTACTTAACAGTGTGTAGGAAGTTGTTTGATAAAGAGGGCAAAGCTTATACATGGACCAGAAGGCAGAATATAGGAAACTACATGAAAACATGATTAATTCAGTGAAAATGACTGTAAACAGATGGGAACTTGTTTAGAACAGCTGAAAGAGATTCTCCAAGTCAGTTCTTAGTGTAGAAAAGGTAGCTAAGATCCGGGAAATCCTTAATTCGAGTTAAGATTACATGAAACACTGTATGAATCCTATATTCTTTACTTAAAGGAGACTAGAGTGGTAAATGTGTGTTATACAAGGCAGAATACCATTGAAATAGAGAAAGAAACACGTTCGGCAGCTTTGGAAAGCCTTACACTTCACTGAAATGTAGTACTATACTCTATAACACAGTTGAGAGACAATGTTCCCGAACTGCCTCAGTTCATAACAGTGTGTAGGAAGTTGTTTGATAAAGTGGGCAAAGCTTATACTTGGGCCAGAAGGCCGAATATAGGAAACTACATGAGAACATGAATAATTCAGTGAAAATGACTGTAAACAGATGAGAACTTGTTTAGAACAGCTGAAAGAGAATCTCCAAGTCAATTCTTAGTGTAGAAAAGGTAGCTAAGATAAGGAAAATCCTTAATTCCAGTTAAGATCACATGAAACACTGTATGAATCCTATATTCTTTACTTAAAGGAGACTAGAGTGGTAAATGTGTGTTATACAAGGCAGAATACCATTGAAATAGAGAAAGAAACACGTTCGGCAGCTTTGGAAAGCCTTACACTTCACTGAAATGTAGTACTACACTCTATAACACAGTTGAGAGACAATGTTCAATAGCTGCCTCAGTACTTAACAGTGTGTAGGAAGTTGTTTGATAAAGAGGGCAAAGCTTATACTTGGACCAGAAGGCAGAATATAGGAAACTACATGAAAACATGATTAATTCAGTGAAAATGACTGTAAACAGATGGGAACTTGTTTAGAACAGCTGAAAGAGATTCTCCAAGTCAGTTCTTAGTGTAGAAAAGGTAGCTAAGAACTGGGAAATCCTTAATTCGAGTTAAGATTACATGAAACACTGTATGAATCCTATATTCTTTACTTAAAGGAGACTAGAGTGGTAAATGTGTGTTATACAAGGCAGAATACCATTGAAATAGAGAAAGAAACACGTTCGGCAGCTTTGGAAAGCCTTACACTTCACTGAAATGTAGTACTATACTCTATAACACAGTTGAGAGACAATGTTCCCGAGCTGCCTCAGTTCATAACAGTGTGTAGGAAGTTGTTTGATAAAGTGGGCAAAGCTTATACTTGGGCCAGAAGGCCGAATATAGGAAACTACATGAGAACATGAATAATTCAGTGAAAATGACTGTAAACAGATGAGAACTTGTTTAGAACAGCTGAAAGAGAATCTCCAAGTCAATTCTTAGTGTAGAAAAGGTAGCTAAGATAAGGAAAATCCTTAATTCCAGTTAAGATCACATGAAACACTGTATGAATCCTATATTCTTTACTTAAAGGAGACTAGAGTGGTAAATGTGTGTTATACAAGGCAGAATACCATTGAAATAGAGAAAGAAACACGTTCGGCAGCTTTGAAAAGCCTTACACTTCACTGAAACGTAGTACTACACTCTATAACACAGTTGAGAGACAATGTTCAATACTTGCCTCAGTACTTTACAGTGTGTAGGAAGTTGTTTGATAAAGTGGGCAAAGCTGATATTTGGACCAGAAGGCAGAATATAGGAAACTACATGAAAACATGATTAATTCAGTGAAAATGACTGTAAACAGATGTGAACTTCTTTAGAACAGCTGAAAGAGATTCTCCAAGTCAGTTCTTAGTGTAGAAAAGGTAGCTAATATCTGGGAAATCCTTAATTCGAGTTAAGATTACATGAAACACTGTATGAATCCTATATTCTTTACTTAAAGGAGACTACAGTGGTAAATGTGTGTTATACAAGGCAGAATACCATTAAAATAGAGAAAGAAACATGTTCGGCAGCTTTGGAAAGCCTTACACTTCACTGAAATGTAGTACTACACTCTATAACACAGTTGAGAGACAATGTCCCCTAGCTCGCTCAGTTCATAACAGTGAGTAGGAAGTTGTTTGATAAAGTGGGCAAAGCTTATACTTGGGCCAGAAGGCAGAATATAGGAAACTACATGAAAACATGAATAATTCAGTGAAAATGACTGTAAACAGATGAGAACTTGTTTAGAACAGCTGAAAGAGGATCTCCAAGTCAGTTCTTAGTGTAGAAAAGGTAGCTAAGAGAAGGAAAATCCTTAATTCCAGTTAAGATCACATGAAACACTGTATGAATCCTATATTGTTTACTTAAAGGAGACTAGAGTGGTAAATGTGTGTTATACAAGGCAGAATACCATTGAAATAGAGAAAGAAACACGTTCGGCAGCTTTGGAAAGCCTTACACTTCACTGAAATGTAGTACTACACTCTATAACACAGTTGAGAGACAATGTTCCCAAGCTGCCTCAGTTCATAACAGTGTGTAGGAAGGTGTTTGATAAAGAGGGCAAAGCTTATACTTGGGCCAGAAGGCAGAATATAGGAAACTACATGAAAACATGAATAATTCAGTGAAAATGACTGTAAACAGATGAGAACTGGTTTAGAACAGCTGAAAGAGAATCTCCAAGTCAGTTCTTAGTGTAGAAAAGGTAGGTAAGATAAGGAAAATCCTTAATTCCAGTTAAGATCACATGAAACACTGTATGAATCCTATATTCTTTACTTAAAGGAGACTAGAGTGGTAAATGTGTGTTATACAAGGCAGAATACCATTGAAATAGAGAAAGAAACACGTTCGGCAGCTTTGGAAAGCCTTACACTTCACTGAAATGTAGTACTACACTCTATAACACAGTTGAGAGACAATGTTCATTACCTGCCTCAGTACTTAACAGTGTGTAGGAAGTTGTTTGATAAAGAGGGCAAAGCTTATACTTGGACCAGAAGGCAGAATATAGGAAACTACATGAAAACATGATTAATTCAGTGAAAATGACTGTAAACAGATGTGAACTTGTTTAGAACAGCTGAAAGAGATTCTCCAAGTCAGTTCTTAGTGTAGAAAAGGTAGCTAAGATCCGGGAAATCCTTAATTCGAGTTAAGATTACATGAAACACTGTATGAATCCTATATTCTTTACTTAAAGGAGACTAGAGTGGTAAATGTGTGTTATACAAGGCAGAATACCATTGAAATAGAGAAAGAAACACGTTCAGCAGCTTTGGAAAGCCTTACACTTCACTGAAATGTAGTACTACACTTTATATATCACAGTTGAGAGACAATGTTCCCTAGCTCGCTCAGTTCATAACAGTGTGTAGGAAGTTGTTTGATAAAGTGGGCAAAGCTTATACTTGGGCCAGAAGGCAGAATATAGGAAACTACATGAAAACATGAATTATTCAGTGAAAATGACTGTAAACAGATGAGAACTTGTTTAGAACAGCTGAAAGAGAATCTCCAAGTCAGTTCTTAGTGTAGAAAAGGTAGCTAAGAGAAGGAAAATCCTTAATTCCAGTTAAGATCACAAGAAACACTGTATGAATCCTATATTGTTTACTTAAAGGAGACTAGAGTGGTAAATGTGTGTTATACAAGGCAGAATACCATTGAAATAGAGAAAGAAACACGTTCGGCAGCTTTGGAAAGCCTTACACTTCACTGAAATGTAGTACTACACTCTATAACACAGTTGAGAGACAATGTTCCCGAGCTGCCTCAGTTCATAACAGTGTGTAGGAAGTTGTTTGATAAAGTGGGCAAAGCTTATACTTGGGCCAGAAGGCAGAATATAGGAAACTACATGAAAACATGAATAATTCAGTGAAAATGACTGTAAACAGATGAGAACTTGTTTAGAACAGCTGAAAGAGAATCTCCAAGTCAGTTCTTAGTGTAGAAAAGGTAGGTAAGATAAGGGAAATACTTAATTCCAGTGAAGATCACATGAAACACTGTATGAATCCTATATTATTTACTTAAAGGAGACTAGAGTGGTAAATGTGTGTTATACAAGGCAGAATACCATTGAAATAGAGAAAGAAACACTTTCGGCAGCTTTGGAAAGCCTTACACTTCACTGAAATGTAGTGCTACACTCTATAACACAGTTGAGAGACAATGTTCAATACCTGCCTCAGTACTTAACAGTGTGTAGGAAGTTGTTTGATAAAGTGGGCAAAGCTGATATTTGGACCAGAAGGCAGAATATAGGAAACTACATGAAAACATGATTAATTCAGTGAAAATGACTGTAAACATATGTGAACTTGTTTAGAACAGCTGAAAGAGATTCTCCAAGTCAGTTCTTAGTGTAGAAAAGGTAGCTAAGATCTGGGAAATCCTTAATTCGAGTTAAGATTACATGAAACACTGTATGAATCCTATATTCTTTACTTAAAGGAGACTACAGTGGTAAATGTGTGTTATACAAGGCAGAATACCATTAAAATAGAGAAAGAAACATGTTCGGCAGCTTTGGAAAGCCTTACACTTCACTGAAATGTAGTACTACACTCTATAACACAGTTGAGAGACAATGTTCCCTAGCTCGCTCAGTTCATAACAGTGTGTAGGAAGTTGTTTGATAAAGTGGGCAAAGCTTATACTTGGGCCAGAAGGCAGAATATAGGAAACTACATGAAAACATGAATAATTCAGTGAAAATGACTGTAAACAGATGAGAAATTGTTTAGAACAGCTGAAAGAGAATCTCCAAGTCAGTTCTTAGTGTAGAAAAGGTAGCTAAGAGAAGGAAAATCCTTAATTCCAGTTAAGATCACATGAAACACTGTATGAATCCTATATTGTTTACTTAAAGGAGACTAGAGTGGTAAATGTGTGTTATACAAGGCAGAATACCATTGAAATAGAGAAAGGAACACGTTCGGCAGCTTTGGAAAGCCTTACACTTCACTGAAATGTAGTACTACACTCTATAACACAGTTGAGAGACAATGTTCCCAAGCTGACTCAGTTCATAACAGTGTGTAGGAAGGTGTTTGATAAAGAGGGCAAAGCTTATACTTGGGCCAGAAGGCAGAATATAGGAAACTACATGAAAACATGAATAATTCAGTGAAAATGACTGTAAACAGATGAGAACTGGTTTAGAACAGCTGAAAGAGAATCTCCAAGTCAGTTCTTAGTGTAGAAAAGGTAGGTAAGATAAGGGAAATCCTTAATTCGAGTTAAGATCACATGAAACACTGTATGAATCCTATATTCTTTACTTAAAGGAGACTAGAGTGGTAAATGTGTGTTATACAAGGCAGAATACCATTGAAATAGAGAAAGAAACACGTTCGGCAGCTTTGGAAAGCCTTACACTTCACTGAAATGTAGTACTACACTCTATAACACAGTTGAGAGACAATGTTCAATAGCTGCCTCAGTACTTAACAGTGTGTAGGAAGTTGTTTGATAAAGAGGGCAAAGCTTATACTTGGACCAGAAGGCAGAATATAGGAAACTACATGAAAACATGATTAATTCAGTGAAAATGACTGTAAACAGATGGGAACTTGTTTAGAACAGCTGAAAGAGATTCTCCAAGTCAGTTCTTAGTGTAGAAAAGGTAGCTAAGATCCGGGAAATCCTTAATTCGAGTTAAGATTACATGAAACACTGTATGAATCCTATATTCTTTACTTAAAGGAGACTAGAGTGGTAAATGTGTGTTATACAAGGCAGAATACCATTGAAATAGAGAAAGAAACACGTTCGGCAGCTTTGGAAAGCCTTACACTTCACTGAAATGTAGTACTATACTCTATAACACAGTTGAGAGACAATGTTCCCGAGCTGCCTCAGTTCATAACAGTGTGTAGGAAGTTGTTTGATAAAGTGGGCAAAGCTTATACTTGGGCCAGAAGGCCGAATATAGGAAACTACATGAGAACATGAATAATTCAGTGAAAATGACTGTAAACAGATGAGAACTTGTTTAGAACAGCTGAAAGAGAATCTCCAAGTCAATTCTTAGTGTAGAAAAGGTAGCTAAGATAAGGAAAATCCTTAATTCCAGTTAAGATCACATGAAACACTGTATGAATCCTATATTCTTTACTTAAAGGAGACTAGAGTGGTAAATGTGTGTTATACAAGGCAGAATACCATTGAAATAGAGAAAGAAACACGTTCGGCAGCTTTGGAAAGCCTTACACTTCACTGAAATGTAGTACTACACTCTATAACACAGTTGAGAGACAATGTTCAATAGCTGCCTCAGTACTTAACAGTGTGTAGGAAGTTGTTTGATAAAGAGGGCAAAGCTTATACTTGGACCAGAAGGCAGAATATAGGAAACTACATGAAAACATGATTAATTCAGTGAAAATGACTGTAAACAGATGGGAACTTGTTTAGAACAGCTGAAAGAGATTCTCCAAGTCAGTTCTTAGTGTAGAAAAGGTAGCTAAGATCCGGGAAATCCTTAATTCGAGTTAAGATTACATGAAACACTGTATGAATCCTATATTCTTTACTTAAAGGAGACTAGAGTGGTAAATGTGTGTTATACAAGGCAGAATACCATTGAAATAGAGAAAGAAACACGTTCGGCAGCTTTGGAAAGCCTTACACTTCACTGAAATGTAGTACTATACTCTATAACACAGTTGAGAGACAATGTTCCCGAGCTGCCTCAGTTCATAACAGTGTGTAGGAAGTTGTTTGATAAAGTGGGCAAAGCTTATACTTGGGCCAGAAGGCCGAATATAGGAAACTACATGAGAACATGAATAATTCAGTGAAAATGACTGTAAACAGATGAGAACTTGTTTAGAACAGCTGAAAGAGAATCTCCAAGTCAATTCTTAGTGTAGAAAAGGTAGCTAAGATAAGGAAAATCCTTAATTCCAGTTAAGATCACATGAAACACTGTATGAATCCTATATTCTTTACTTAAAGGAGACTAGAGTGGTAAATGTGTGTTATACAAGGCAGAATACCATTGAAATAGAGAAAGAAACACGTTCGGCAGCTTTGAAAAGCCTTACACTTCACTGAAACGTAGTACTACACTCTATAACACAGTTGAGAGACAATGTTCAATACTTGCCTCAGTACTTTACAGTGTGTAGGAAGTTGTTTGATAAAGTGGGCAAAGCTGATATTTGGACCAGAAGGCAGAATATAGGAAACTACATGAAAACATGATTAATTCAGTGAAAATGACTGTAAACAGATGTGAACTTCTTTAGAACAGCTGAAAAAGATTCTCCAAGTCAGTTCTTAGTGTAGAAAAGGTAGCTAATATCTGGGAAATCCTTAATTCGAGTTAAGATTACATGAAACACTGTATGAATCCTATATTCTTTACTTAAAGGAGACTACAGTGGTAAATGTGTGTTATACAAGGCAGAATACCATTAAAATAGAGAAAGAAACATGTTCGGCAGCTTTGGAAAGCCTTACACTTCACTGAAATGTAGTACTACACTCTATAACACAGTTGAGAGACAATGTCCCCTAGCTCGCTCAGTTCATAACAGTGAGTAGGAAGTTGTTTGATAAAGTGGGCAAAGCTTATACTTGGGCCAGAAGGCAGAATATAGGAAACTACATGAAAACATGAATAATTCAGTGAAAATGACTGTAAACAGATGAGAACTTGTTTAGAACAGCTGAAAGAGGATCTCCAAGTCAGTTCTTAGTGTAGAAAAGGTAGCTAAGAGAAGGAAAATCCTTAATTCCAGTTAAGATCACATGAAACACTGTATGAATCCTATATTGTTTACTTAAAGGAGACTAGAGTGGTAAATGTGTGTTATACAAGGCAGAATACCATTGAAATAGAGAAAGAAACACGTTCGGCAGCTTTGGAAAGCCTTACACTTCACTGAAATGTAGTACTACACTCTATAACACAGTTGAGAGACAATGTTCCCAAGCTGCCTCAGTTCATAACAGTGTGTAGGAAGGTGTTTGATAAAGAGGGCAAAGCTTATACTTGGGCCAGAAGGCAGAATATAGGAAACTACATGAAAACATGAATAATTCAGTGAAAATGACTGTAAACAGATGAGAACTGGTTTAGAACAGCTGAAAGAGAATCTCCAAGTCAGTTCTTAGTGTAGAAAAGGTAGGTAAGATAAGGAAAATCCTTAATTCCAGTTAAGATCACATGAAACACTGTATGAATCCTATATTCTTTACTTAAAGGAGACTAGAGTGGTAAATGTGTGTTATACAAGGCAGAATACCATTGAAATAGAGAAAGAAACACGTTCGGCAGCTTTGGAAAGCCTTACACTTCACTGAAATGTAGTACTACACTCTATAACACAGTTGAGAGACAATGTTCAATACCTGCCTCAGTACTTAACAGTGTGTAGGAAGTTGTTTGATAAAGAGGGCAAAGCTTATACTTGGACCAGAAGGCAGAATATAGGAAACTACATGAAAACATGATTAATTCAGTGAAAATGACTGTAAACAGATGTGAACTTGTTTAGAACAGCTGAAAGAGATTCTCCAAGTCAGTTCTTAGTGTAGAAAAGGTAGCTAAGATCCGGGAAATCCTTAATTCGAGTTAAGATTACATGAAACACTGTATGAATCCTATATTCTTTACTTAAAGGAGACTAGAGTGGTAAATGTGTGTTATACAAGGCAGAATACCATTGAAATAGAGAAAGAAACACGTTCAGCAGCTTTGGAAAGCCTTACACTTCACTGAAATGTAGTACTACACTTTATATATCACAGTTGAGAGACAATGTTCCCTAGCTCGCTCAGTTCATAACAGTGTGTAGGAAGTTGTTTGATAAAGTGGGCAAAGCTTATACTTGGGCCAGAAGGCAGAATATAGGAAACTACATGAAAACATGAATTATTCAGTGAAAATGACTGTAAACAGATGAGAACTTGTTTAGAACAGCTGAAAGAGAATCTCCAAGTCAGTTCTTAGTGTAGAAAAGGTAGCTAAGAGAAGGAAAATCCTTAATTCCAGTTAAGATCACAAGAAACACTGTATGAATCCTATATTGTTTACTTAAAGGAGACTAGAGTGGTAAATGTGTGTTATACAAGGCAGAATACCATTGAAATAGAGAAAGAAACACGTTCGGCAGCTTTGGAAAGCCTTACACTTCACTGAAATGTAGTACTACACTCTATAACACAGTTGAGAGACAATGTTCCCGAGCTGCCTCAGTTCATAACAGTGTGTAGGAAGTTGTTTGATAAAGTGGGCAAAGCTTATACTTGGGCCAGAAGGCAGAATATAGGAAACTACATGAAAACATGAATAATTCAGTGAAAATGACTGTAAACAGATGAGAACTTGTTTAGAACAGCTGAAAGAGAATCTCCAAGTCAGTTCTTAGTGTAGAAAAGGTAGGTAAGATAAGGGAAATACTTAATTCCAGTGAAGATCACATGAAACACTGTATGAATCCTATATTCTTTACTTAAAGGAGTCTAGAGTGGTAAATGTGTGTTATACAAGGCAGAATACCATTGAAATAGAGAAAGAAACACGTTCGGCATCTTTGGAAAGCCTTACACTTCACTGAAATGTAGTGCTACACTCTATAACACAGTTGAGAGACAATGTTCAATACCTGCCTCAGTACTTAACAGTGTGTAGGAAGTTGTTTGATAAAGTGGGCAAAGCTGATATTTGGACCAGAAGGCAGAATATAGGAAACTACATGAAAACATGATTAATTCAGTGAAAATGACTGTAAACGTATGTGAACTTGTTTAGAACAGCTGAAAGAGATTCTCCAAGTCAGTTCTTAGTGTAGAAAAGGTAGCTAAGATCTGGGAAATCCTTAATTCGAGTTAAGATTACATGAAACACTGTATGAATCCTATATTCTTTACTTAAAGGAGACTACAGTGGTAAATGTGTGTTATACAAGGCAGAATACCATTAAAATAGAGAAAGAAACATGTTCGGCAGCTTTGGAAAGCCTTACACTTCACTGAAATGTAGTACTACACTCTATAACACAGTTGAGAGACAATGTTCCCTAGCTCGCTCAGTTCATAACAGTGTGTAGGAAGTTGTTTGATAAAGTGGGCAAAGCTTATACTTGGGCCAGAAGGCAGAATATAGGTAACTACATGAAAACATGAATAATTCAGTGAAAATGACTGTAAACAGATGAGAAATTGTTTAGAACAGCTGAAAGAGAATCTCCAAGTCAGTTCTTAGTGTAGAAAAGGTAGCTAAGAGAAGGAAAATCCTTAATTCCAGTTAAGATCACATGAAACACTGTATGAATCCTATATTGTTTACTTAAAGGAGACTAGAGTGGTAAATGTGTGTTATACAAGGCAGAATACCATTGAAATAGAGAAAGGAACACGTTCGGCAGCTTTGGAAAGCCTTACACTTCACTGAAATGTAGTACTACACTCTATAACACAGTTGAGAGACAATGTTCCCAAGCTGCCTCAGTTCATAACAGTGTGTAGGAAGGTGTTTGATAAAGAGGGCAAAGCTTATACTTGGGCCAGAAGGCAGAATATAGGAAACTACATGAAAACATGAATAATTCAGTGAAAATGACTGTAAACAGATGAGAACTGGTTTAGAACAGCTGAAAGAGAATCTCCAAGTCAGTTCTTAGTGTAGAAAAGGTAGGTAAGATAAGGGAAATCCTTAATTCGAGTTAAGATCACATGAAACACTGTATGAATCCTATATTATTTACTTAAAGGAGACTAGAGTGGTAAATGTGTGTTATACAAGGCAGAATACCATTGAAATAGAGAAAGAAACACGTTCGGCAGCTTTGGAAAGCCTTACACTTCACTGAAATGTAGTACTACACTCTATAACACAGTTGAGAGACAATGTTCAATAGCTGCCTCAGTACTTAACAGTGTGTAGGAAGTTGTTTGATAAAGAGGGCAAAGCTTATACTTGGACCAGAAGGCAGAATATAGGAAACTACATGAAAACATGATTAATTCAGTGAAAATGACTGTAAACGTATGTGAACTTGTTTAGAACAGCTGAAAGAGATTCTCCAAGTCAGTTCTTAGTGTAGAAAAGGTAGCTAAGATCTGGGAAATCCTTAATTCGAGTTAAGATTACATGAAACACTGTATGAATCCTATATTCTTTACTTAAAGGAGACTACAGTGGTAAATGTGTGTTATACAAGGCAGAATACCATTAAAATAGAGAAAGAAACATGTTCGGCAGCTTTGGAAAGCCTTACACTTCACTGAAATGTAGTACTACACTCTATAACACAGTTGAGAGACAATGTTCCCTAGCTCGCTCAGTTCATAACAGTGTGTAGGAAGTTGTTTGATAAAGTGGGCAAAGCTTATACTTGGGCCAGAAGGCAGAATATAGGTAACTACATGAAAACATGAATAATTCAGTGAAAATGACTGTAAACAGATGAGAAATTGTTTAGAACAGCTGAAAGAGAATCTCCAAGTCAGTTCTTAGTGTAGAAAAGGTAGCTAAGAGAAGGAAAATCCTTAATTCCAGTTAAGATCACATGAAACACTGTATGAATCCTATATTGTTTACTTAAAGGAGACTAGAGTGGTAAATGTGTGTTATACAAGGCAGAATACCATTGAAATAGAGAAAGGAACACGTTCGGCAGCTTTGGAAAGCCTTACACTTCACTGAAATGTAGTACTACACTCTATAACACAGTTGAGAGACAATGTTCCCAAGCTGCCTCAGTTCATAACAGTGTGTAGGAAGTTGTTTGATAAAGTGGGCAAAGCTTATACTTGGGCCAGAAGGCAGAATATAGGTAACTACATGAAAACATGAATAATTCAGTGAAAATGACTGTAAACAGATGAGAAATTGTTTAGAACAGCTGAAAGAGAATCTCCAAGTCAGTTCTTAGTGTAGAAAAGGTAGCTAAGAGAAGGAAAATCCTTAATTCCAGTTAAGATCACATGAAACACTGTATGAATCCTATATTGTTTACTTAAAGGAGACTAGAGTGGTAAATGTGTGTTATACAAGGCAGAATACCATTGAAATAGAGAAAGGAACACGTTCGGCAGCTTTGGAAAGCCTTACACTTCACTGAAATGTAGTACTACACTCTATAACACAGTTGAGAGACAATGTTCCCAAGCTGCCTCAGTTCATAACAGTGTGTAGGAAGGTGTTTGATAAAGAGGGCAAAGCTTATACTTGGGCCAGAAGGCAGAATATAGGAAACTACATGAAAACATGAATAATTCAGTGAAAATGACTGTAAACAGATGAGAACTGGTTTAGAACAGCTGAAAGAGAATCTCCAAGTCAGTTCTTAGTGTAGAAAAGGTAGGTAAGATAAGGGAAATCCTTAATTCGAGTTAAGATCACATGAAACACTGTATGAATCCTATATTATTTACTTAAAGGAGACTAGAGTGGTAAATGTGTGTTATACAAGGCAGAATACCATTGAAATAGAGAAAGAAACACGTTCGGCAGCTTTGGAAAGCCTTACACTTCACTGAAATGTAGTACTACACTCTATAACACAGTTGAGAGACAATGTTCAATAGCTGCCTCAGTACTTAACAGTGTGTAGGAAGTTGTTTGATAAAGAGGGCAAAGCTTATACTTGGACCAGAAGGCAGAATATAGGAAACTACATGAAAACATGATTAATTCAGTGAAAATGACTGTAAACAGATGGGAACTTGTTTAGAACAGCTGAAAGAGATTCTCCAAGTCAGTTCTTAGTGTAGAAAAGGTAGCTAAGATCCGGGAAATCCTTAATTCGAGTTAAGATTACATGAAACACTGTATGAATCCTATATTCTTTACTTAAAGGAGACTAGAGTGGTAAATGTGTGTTATACAAGGCAGAATACCATTGAAATAGAGAAAGAAACACGTTCGGCAGCTTTGGAAAGCCTTACACTTCACTGAAATGTAGTACTACACTCTATAACACAGTTGAGAGACAATGTTCCCGAGCTGCCTCAGTTCATAACAGTGTGTAGGAAGGTGTTTGATAAAGAGGGCAAAGCGTATACTTGGGCCAGAAGGCAGAATATAGGAAACTACATGAAAACATGAATAATTCAGTGAAAATGACTGTAAACAGATGAGAACTGGTTTAGAACAGCTGAAAGAGAATCTCCAAGTCAGTTCTTAGTGTAGAAAAGGTAGGTAAGATAAGGGAAATCCTTAATTCCAGTTAAGATCACATGAAACACTGTATGAATCCTATATTCTTTACTTAAAGGAGACTAGAGTGGTAAATGTGTGTTATACAAGGCAGAATACCATTGAAATAGAGAAAGAAACACGTTCAGCAGCTTTGGAAAGCCTTACACTTCACTGAAATGTAGTACTACACTTTATATATCACAGTTGAGAGACAATGTTCCCTAGCTCGCTCAGTTCATAACAGTGTGTAGGAAGTTGTTTGATAAAGTGGGCAAAGCTTATACTTGGGCCAGAAGACAGAATATAGGAAACTACATGAAAACATGAATAATTCAGTGAAAATGACTGTAAACAGATGAGAACTGGTTTAGAACAGCTGAAAGAGAATCTCCAAGTCAGTTCTTAGTGTAGAAAAGGTAGCTAAGAGAAGGAAAATCCTTAATTCCAGTTAAGATCACATGAAACACTGTATGAATCCTATATTGTTTACTTAAAGGAGACTATAGTGGTAAATGTGTGTTATACAAGGCAGAATACCATTGAAATAGAGAAAGAAACACGTTCGGCAGCTTTGGAAAGCCTTACACTTCACTGAAATGTAGTACTACACTCTATAACACAGTTGAGAGACAATGTTCAATAGCTGCCTCAGTACTTAACAGTGTGTAGGAAGTTGTTTGATAAAGAGGGCAAAGCTTATACTTGGACCAGAAGGCAGAATATAGGAAACTACATGAAAACATGATTAATTCAGTGAAAATGACTGTAAACAGATGTGAACTTGTTTAGAACAGCTGAAAGAGATTCTCCAAGTCAGTTCTTAGTGTAGAAAAGGTAGCTAAGATCCGGGAAATCCTTAATTCAAGTTAAGATTACATGAAACACTGTATGAATCCTATATTCTTTACTTAAAGGAGACTAGAGTGGTAAATGTGTGTTATACAAGGCAGAATACCATTGAAATAGAGAAAGAAACACGTTCAGCAGCTTTGGAAAGCCTTACACTTCACTGAAATGTAGTACTACACTTTATATATCACAGTTGAGAGACAATGTTCCCTAGCTCGCTCAGTTCATAACAGTGTGTAGGAAGTTGTTTGATAAAGTGGGCAAAGCTTATACTTGGGCCAGAAGGCAGAATATAGGAAACTACATGAAAACATGAATTATTCAGTGAAAATGACTGTAAACAGATGAGAACTTGTTTAGAACAGCTGAAAGAGAATCTCCAAGTCAGTTCTTAGTGTAGAAAAGGTAGCTAAGAGAAGGAAAATCCTTAATTCCAGTTAAGATCACAAGAAACACTGTATGAATCCTATATTGTTTACTTAAAGGAGACTAGAGTGGTAAATGTGTGTTATACAAGGCAGAATACCATTGAAATAGAGAAAGAAACACGTTCGGCAGCTTTGGAAAGCCTTACACTTCACTGAAATGTAGTACTACACTCTATAACACAGTTGAGAGACAATGTTCCCGAGCTGCCTCAGTTCATAACAGTGTGTAGGAAGTTGTTTGATAAAGTGGGCAAAGCTTATACTTGGGCCAGAAGGCAGGATATAGGAAACTACATGAAAACATGAATAATTCAGTGAAAATGACTGTAAACAGATGAGAACTTGTTTAGAACAGCTGAAAGAGAATCTCCAAGTCAGTTCTTAGTGTAGAAAAGGTAGGTAAGATAAGGGAAATACTTAATTCCAGTGAAGATCACATGAAACACTGTATGAATCCTATATTCTTTACTTAAAGGAGACTAGAGTGGTAAATGTGTGTTATACAAGGCAGAATACCATTGAAATAGAGAAAGAAACACGTTCGGCATCTTTGGAAAGGCTTACACTTCACTGAAATGTAGTGCTACACTCTATAACACAGTTGAGAGACAATGTTCAATACCTGCCTCAGTACTTAACAGTGTGTAGGAAGTTGTTTGATAAAGTGGGCAAAGCTGATATTTGGACCAGAAGGCAGAATATAGGAAACTACATGAAAACATGATTAATTCAGTGAAAATGACTGTAAACATATGTGAACTTGTTTAGAACAGCTGAAAGAGATTCTCCAAGTCAGTTCTTAGTGTAGAAAAGGTAGCTAAGATCTGGGAAATCCTTAATTCGAGTTAAGATTACATGAAACACTGTATGAATCCTATATTCTTTACTTAAAGGAGACTACAGTGGTAAATGTGTGTTATACAAGGCAGAATACCATTAAAATAGAGAAAGAAACATGTTTGGCAGCTTTGGAAAGCCTTACACTTCACTGAAATGTAGTACTACACTCTATAACACAGTTGAGAGACAATGTTCCCTAGCTCGCTCAGTTCATAACAGTGTGTAGGAAGTTGTTTGATAAAGTGGGCAAAGCTTATACTTGGGCCAGAAGGCAGAATATAGGAAACTACATGAAAACATGAATAATTCAGTGAAAATGACTGTAAACAGATGAGAAATTGTTTAGAACAGCTGAAAGAGAATCTCCAAGTCAGTTCTTAGTGTAGAAAAGGTAGCTAAGAGAAGGAAAATCCTTAATTCCAGTTAAGATCACATGAAACACTGTATGAATCCTATATTGTTTACTTAAAGGAGACTAGAGTGGTAAATGTGTGTTATACAAGGCAGAATACCATTGAAATAGAGAAAGGAACACGTTCGGCAGCTTTGGAAAGCCTTACACTTCACTGAAATGTAGTACTACACTCTATAACACAGTTGAGAGACAATGTTCCCAAGCTGCCTCAGTTCATAACAGTGTGTAGGAAGGTGTTTGATAAAGAGGGCAAAGCTTATACTTGGGCCAGAAGGCAGAATATAGGAAACTACATGAAAACATGAATAATTCAGTGAAAATGACTGTAAACAGATGAGAACTGGTTTAGAACAGCTGAAAGAGAATCTCCAAGTCAGTTCTTAGTGTAGAAAAGGTAGGTAAGATAAGGGAAATCCTTAATTCGAGTTACGATCACATGAAACACTGTATGAATCCTATATTCTTTACTTAAAGGAGACTAGAGTGGTAAATGTGTGTTATACAAGGCAGAATACCATTGAAATAGAGAAAGAAACACGTTCGGCAGCTTTGGAAAGCCTTACACTTCACTGAAATGTAGTACTACACTCTATAACACAGTTGAGAGACAATGTTCAATAGCTGCCTCAGTACTTAACAGTGTGTAGGAAGTTGTTTGATAAAGAGGGCAAAGCTTATACTTGGACCAGAAGGCAGAATATAGGAAACTACATGAAAACATGATTAATTCAGTGAAAATGACTGTAAACAGATGGGAACTTGTTTAGAACAGCTGAAAGAGATTCTCCAAGTCAGTTCTTAGTGTAGAAAAGGTAGCTAAGATCTGGGAAATCCTTAATTCGAGTTAAGATTACATGAAACACTGTATGAATCCTATATTCTTTACTTAAAGGAGACTAGAGTGGTAAATGTGTGTTATACAAGGCAGAATACCATTGAAATAGAGAAAGAAACACGTTCGGCAGCTTTGGAAAGCCTTACACTTCACTGAAATGTAGTACTACACTGTATAACACAGTTGAGAGACAATGTTCAATAGCTGCCTCAGTACTTAACAGTGTGTAGGAAGTTGTTTGATAAAGTGGGCAAAGCTTATACTTGGGCCAGAAGGCAGAATATAGGAAACTACATGAAAACATGAATAATTCAGTGAAAATGACTGTAAACAGATGAGAACTTGTTTAGAACAGCTGAAAGAGAATCTCCAAGTCAGTTCTTAGTGTAGAAAAGGTAGCTAAGAGACGGAAAATCCTTAATTCCAGGTAAGATCACATGAAACACTGTATGAATCCTATATTGTTTACTTAATGGAGACTAGAGTGGTAAATGTGTGTTATACAAGGCAGAATACCATTGAAATAGAGAAAGAAACACGTTCGGCAGCTTTGGAAAGCCTTACACTTCACTGAAATGTAGTACTACACTCTATAACACAGTTGAGAGACAATGTTCCCAAGCTGCCTCAGTTCATAACAGTGTGTAGGAAGGTGTTTGATAAAGAGGGCAAAGCTTATACTTGGGCCAGAAGGCAGAATATAGGAAACTACATGAAAACATGAATAATTCAGTGAAAATGACTGTAAACAGATGTGAACTTGTTTAGAACAGCTGAAAGAGATTCTCCAAGTCAGTTCTTAGTGTAGAAAAGGTAGCTAAGATCCGGGAAATCCTTAATTCGAGTTAAGATTACATGAAACACTGTATGAATCCTATATTCTTTACTTAAAGGAGACTAGAGTGGTAAATGTGTGTTATACAAGGCAGAATACCATTGAAATAGAGAAAGAAACACGTTCGGCAGCTTTGGAAAGCCTTACACTTCACTGAAATGTAGTACTATACTCTATAACACAGTTGAGAGACAATGTTCCCGAGCTGCCTCAGTTCATAACAGTGTGTAGGAAGTTGTTTGATAAAGTGGGCAAAGCTTATACTTGGGCCAGAAGGCCGAATATAGGAAACTACATGAGAACATGAATAATTCAGTGAAAATGACTGTAAACAGATGAGAACTTGTTTAGAACAGCTGAAAGAGAATCTCCAAGTCAGTTCTTAGTGTAGAAAAGGTAGCTAAGATAAGGAAAATCCTTAATTCCAGTTAAGATCACATGAAACACTGTATGAATCCTATATTCTTTACTTAAAGGAGACTAGAGTGGTAAATGTGTGTTATACAAGGCAGAATACCATTGAAATAAAGAAAGAAACACGTTCGGCAGCTTTGAAAAGCCTTACACTTCACTGAAATGTAGTACTACACTCTATAACACAGTTGAGAGACAATGTTCAATACTTGCCTCAGTACTTTACAGTGTGTAGGAAGTTGTTTGATAAAGTGGGCAAAGCTGATATTTGGACCAGAAGGCAGAATATAGGAAACTACATGAAAACATGATTAATTCAGTGAAAATGACTGTAAACAGATGTGAACTTATTTAGAAGAGCTGAAAGAGATTCTCCATGTCAGTTCTTAGTGTAGAAAAGGTAGCTAAGATCTGGGAAATCCTTAATTCGAGTTAAGATTACATGAAACACTGTATGAATCCTATATTCTTTACTTAAAGGAGACTACAGTGGTAAATGTGTGTTATACAAGGCAGAATACCATTAAAATAGAGAAAGAAACATGTTCGGCAGCTTTGGAAAGCCTTACACTTCACTGAAATGTAGTACTACACTCTATAACACAGTTGAGAGACAATGTTCCCTAGCTCGCTCAGTTCATAACAGTGTGTAGGAAGTTGTTTCATAAAGTGGGCAAAGCTTATACTTGGGCCAGAAGGCAGAATATAGGAAACTACATGAAAACATGAATAATTCAGTGAAAATGACTGTAAACAGATGAGAACTTGTTTAGAACCGCTGAAAGAGAATCTCCAAGTCAGTTCTTAGTGTAGAAAAGGTAGCTAAGAGAAGGAAAATCCTCAATTCCAGTTAAGATCACATGAAACACTGTATGAATCCTATATTGTTTACTTAAAGGAGACTAGAGTGGTAAATGTGTGTTATACAAGGCAGAATACCATTGAAATAGAGAAAGAAACACGTTCGGCAGCTTTGGAAAGCCTTACACTTCACTGAAATGTAGTACTACACTCTATAACACAGTTGAGAGACAATGTTCCCAAGCTGCCTCAGTTCATAACAGTGTGTAGGAAGGTGTTTGATAAAGAGGGCAAAGCTTATACTTGGGCCAGAAGGCAGAATATAGGAAACTACATGAAAACATGAATAATTCAGTGAAAATGACTGTAAACAGATGAGAACTGGTTTAGAACAGCTGAAAGAGAATCTCCAAGTCAGTTCTTAGTGTAGAAAAGGTAGGTAAGATAAGGGAAATCCTTAATTCGAGTTAAGATGACATGAAACACTGTATGAATCCTATATTCTTTACTTAAAGGAGACTAGAGTGGTAAATGTGTGTTATACAAGGCAGAATACCATTGAAATAGAGAAAGAAACACGTTCGGCAGCTTTGGAAAGCCTTACACTTCACTGAAATGTAGTACTACACTCTATAACACAGTTGAGAGACAATGTTCAATAGCTGCCTCAGTACTTAACAGTGTGTAGGAAGTTGTTTGATAAAGAGGGCAAAGCTTATACTTGGACCAGAAGGCAGAATATAGGAAACTACATGAAAACATGATTAATTCAGTGAAAATGACTGTAAACAGATGGGAACTTGTTTAGAACAGCTGAAAGAGATTCTCCAAGTCAGTTCTTAGTGTAGAAAAGGTAGCTAATATCTGGGAAATCCTTAATTCGAGTTAAGATTACATGAAACACTGTATGAATCCTATATTCTTTACTTAAAGGAGACTACAGTGGTAAATGTGTGTTATACAAGGCAGAATACCATTAAAATAGAGAAAGAAACATGTTCGGCAGCTTTGGAAAGCCTTACACTTCACTGAAATGTAGTACTACACTCTATAACACAGTTGAGAGACAATGTTCCCTAGCTCGCTCAGTTCATAACAGTGTGTAGGAAGTTGTTTGATAAAGTGGGCAAAGCTTATACTTGGGCCAGAAGGCAGAATATAGGAAACTACATGAAAACATGAATAATTCAGTGAAAATGACTGTAAACAGATGAGAACTTGTTTAGAACAGCTGAAAGAGGATCTCCAAGTCACTTCTTAGTGTAGAAAAGGTAGCTAAGAGAAGGAAAATCCTTAATTCCAGTTAAGATCACATGAAACACTGTATGAATCCTATATTGTTTACTTAAAGGAGACTAGAGTGGTAAATGTGTGTTATACAAGGCAGAATACCATTGAAATAGAGAAAGAAACACGTTCGGCAGCTTTGGAAAGCCTTACACTTCACTGAAATGTAGTACTACACTCTATAACACAGTTGAGAGACAATGTTCCCAAGCTGCCTCAGTTCATAACAGTGTGTAGGAAGGTGTTTGATAAAGAGGGCAAAGCTTATACTTGGGCCAGAAGGCAGAATATAGGAAACTACATGAAAACATGAATAATTCAGTGAAAATGACTGTAAACAGATGAGAACTGGTTTAGAACAGCTGAAAGAGAATCTCCAAGTCAGTTCTTAGTGTAGAAAAGGTAGGTAAGATAAGGGAAATCCTTAATTCGAGTTAAGATGACATGAAACACTGTATGAATCCTATATTCTTTACTTAAAGGAGACTAGAGTGGTAAATGTGTGTTATACAAGGCAGAATACCATTGAAATAGAGAAAGGAACACGTTCGGCAGCTTTGGAAAGCCTTACACTTCACTGAAATGTAGTACTACACTCTATAACACAGTTGAGAGACAATGTTCCCAAGCTGCCTCAGTTCATAACAGTGTGTAGGAAGGTGTTTGATAAAGAGGGCAAAGCTTATACTTGGGCCAGAAGGCAGAATATAGGAAACTACATGAAAACATGAATAATTCAGTGAAAATGACTGTAAACAGATGAGAACTGGTTTAGAACAGCTGAAAGAGAATCTCCAAGTCAGTTCTTAGTGTAGAAAAGGTAGGTAAGATAAGGGAAATCCTTAATTCGAGTTACGATCACATGAAACACTGTATGAATCCTATATTCTTTACTTAAAGGAGACTAGAGTGGTAAATGTGTGTTATACAAGGCAGAATACCATTGAAATAGAGAAAGAAACACGTTCGGCAGCTTTGGAAAGCCTTACACTTCACTGAAATGTAGTACTACACTCTATAACACAGTTGAGAGACAATGTTCAATAGCTGCCTCAGTACTTAACAGTGTGTAGGAAGTTGTTTGATAAAGAGGGCAAAGCTTATACTTGGACCAGAAGGCAGAATATAGGAAACTACATGAAAACATGATTAATTCAGTGAAAATGACTGTAAACAGATGGGAACTTGTTTAGAACAGCTGAAAGAGATTCTCCAAGTCAGTTCTTAGTGTAGAAAAGGTAGCTAAGATCTGGGAAATCCTTAATTCGAGTTAAGATTACATGAAACACTGTATGAATCCTATATTCTTTACTTAAAGGAGACTAGAGTGGTAAATGTGTGTTATACAAGGCAGAATACCATTGAAATAGAGAAAGAAACACGTTCGGCAGCTTTGGAAAGCCTTACACTTCACTGAAATGTAGTACTACACTGTATAACACAGTTGAGAGACAATGTTCAATAGCTGCCTCAGTACTTAACAGTGTGTAGGAAGTTGTTTGATAAAGTGGGCAAAGCTTATACTTGGGCCAGAAGGCAGAATATAGGAAACTACATGAAAACATGAATAATTCAGTGAAAATGACTGTAAACAGATGAGAACTTGTTTAGAACAGCTGAAAGAGAATCTCCAAGTCAGTTCTTAGTGTAGAAAAGGTAGCTAAGAGACGGAAAATCCTTAATTCCAGGTAAGATCACATGAAACACTGTATGAATCCTATATTGTTTACTTAATGGAGACTAGAGTGGTAAATGTGTGTTATACAAGGCAGAATACCATTGAAATAGAGAAAGAAACACGTTCGGCAGCTTTGGAAAGCCTTACACTTCACTGAAATGTAGTACTACACTCTATAACACAGTTGAGAGACAATGTTCCCAAGCTGCCTCAGTTCATAACAGTGTGTAGGAAGGTGTTTGATAAAGAGGGCAAAGCTTATACTTGGGCCAGAAGGCAGAATATAGGAAACTACATGAAAACATGAATAATTCAGTGAAAATGACTGTAAACAGATGTGAACTTGTTTAGAACAGCTGAAAGAGATTCTCCAAGTCAGTTCTTAGTGTAGAAAAGGTAGCTAAGATCCGGGAAATCCTTAATTCGAGTTAAGATTACATGAAACACTGTATGAATCCTATATTCTTTACTTAAAGGAGACTAGAGTGGTAAATGTGTGTTATACAAGGCAGAATACCATTGAAATAGAGAAAGAAACACGTTCGGCAGCTTTGGAAAGCCTTACACTTCACTGAAATGTAGTACTATACTCTATAACACAGTTGAGAGACAATGTTCCCGAGCTGCCTCAGTTCATAACAGTGTGTAGGAAGTTGTTTGATAAAGTGGGCAAAGCTTATACTTGGGCCAGAAGGCCGAATATAGGAAACTACATGAGAACATGAATAATTCAGTGAAAATGACTGTAAACAGATGAGAACTTGTTTAGAACAGCTGAAAGAGAATCTCCAAGTCAGTTCTTAGTGTAGAAAAGGTAGCTAAGATAAGGAAAATCCTTAATTCCAGTTAAGATCACATGAAACACTGTATGAATCCTATATTCTTTACTTAAAGGAGACTAGAGTGGTAAATGTGTGTTATACAAGGCAGAATACCATTGAAATAAAGAAAGAAACACGTTCGGCAGCTTTGAAAAGCCTTACACTTCACTGAAATGTAGTACTACACTCTATAACACAGTTGAGAGACAATGTTCAATACTTGCCTCAGTACTTTACAGTGTGTAGGAAGTTGTTTGATAAAGTGGGCAAAGCTGATATTTGGACCAGAAGGCAGAATATAGGAAACTACATGAAAACATGATTAATTCAGTGAAAATGACTGTAAACAGATGTGAACTTATTTAGAAGAGCTGAAAGAGATTCTCCATGTCAGTTCTTAGTGTAGAAAAGGTAGCTAAGATCTGGGAAATCCTTAATTCGAGTTAAGATTACATGAAACACTGTATGAATCCTATATTCTTTACTTAAAGGAGACTACAGTGGTAAATGTGTGTTATACAAGGCAGAATACCATTAAAATAGAGAAAGAAACATGTTCGGCAGCTTTGGAAAGCCTTACACTTCACTGAAATGTAGTACTACACTCTATAACACAGTTGAGAGACAATGTTCCCTAGCTCGCTCAGTTCATAACAGTGTGTAGGAAGTTGTTTCATAAAGTGGGCAAAGCTTATACTTGGGCCAGAAGGCAGAATATAGGAAACTACATGAAAACATGAATAATTCAGTGAAAATGACTGTAAACAGATGAGAACTGGTTTAGAACAGCTGAAAGAGAATCTCCAAGTCAGTTCTTAGTGTAGAAAAGGTAGGTAAGATAAGGGAAATCCTTAATTCGAGTTAAGATGACATGAAACACTGTATGAATCCTATATTCTTTACTTAAAGGAGACTAGAGTGGTAAATGTGTGTTATACAAGGCAGAATACCATTGAAATAGAGAAAGGAACACGTTCGGCAGCTTTGGAAAGCCTTACACTTCACTGAAATGTAGTACTACACTCTATAACACAGTTGAGAGACAATGTTCCCAAGCTGCCTCAGTTCATAACAGTGTGTAGGAAGGTGTTTGATAAAGAGGGCAAAGCTTATACTTGGGCCAGAAGGCAGAATATAGGAAACTACATGAAAACATGAATAATTCAGTGAAAATGACTGTAAACAGATGAGAACTGGTTTAGAACAGCTGAAAGAGAATCTCCAAGTCAGTTCTTAGTGTAGAAAAGGTAGGTAAGATAAGGGAAATCCTTAATTCGAGTTACGATCACATGAAACACTGTATGAATCCTATATTCTTTACTTAAAGGAGACTAGAGTGGTAAATGTGTGTTATACAAGGCAGAATACCATTGAAATAGAGAAAGAAACACGTTCGGCAGCTTTGGAAAGCCTTACACTTCACTGAAATGTAGTACTACACTCTATAACACAGTTGAGAGACAATGTTCAATAGCTGCCTCAGTACTTAACAGTGTGTAGGAAGTTGTTTGATAAAGAGGGCAAAGCTTATACTTGGACCAGAAGGCAGAATATAGGAAACTACATGAAAACATGATTAATTCAGTGAAAATGACTGTAAACAGATGGGAACTTGTTTAGAACAGCTGAAAGAGATTCTCCAAGTCAGTTCTTAGTGTAGAAAAGGTAGCTAAGATCTGGGAAATCCTTAATTCGAGTTAAGATTACATGAAACACTGTATGAATCCTATATTCTTTACTTAAAGGAGACTAGAGTGGTAAATGTGTGTTATACAAGGCAGAATACCATTGAAATAGAGAAAGAAACACGTTCGGCAGCTTTGGAAAGCCTTACACTTCACTGAAATGTAGTACTACACTGTATAACACAGTTGAGAGACAATGTTCAATAGCTGCCTCAGTACTTAACAGTGTGTAGGAAGTTGTTTGATAAAGTGGGCAAAGCTTATACTTGGGCCAGAAGGCAGAATATAGGAAACTACATGAAAACATGAATAATTCAGTGAAAATGACTGTAAACAGATGAGAACTTGTTTAGAACAGCTGAAAGAGAATCTCCAAGTCAGTTCTTAGTGTAGAAAAGGTAGCTAAGAGACGGAAAATCCTTAATTCCAGGTAAGATCACATGAAACACTGTATGAATCCTATATTGTTTACTTAATGGAGACTAGAGTGGTAAATGTGTGTTATACAAGGCAGAATACCATTGAAATAGAGAAAGAAACACGTTCGGCAGCTTTGGAAAGCCTTACACTTCACTGAAATGTAGTACTACACTCTATAACACAGTTGAGAGACAATGTTCCCAAGCTGCCTCAGTTCATAACAGTGTGTAGGAAGGTGTTTGATAAAGAGGGCAAAGCTTATACTTGGGCCAGAAGGCAGAATATAGGAAACTACATGAAAACATGAATAATTCAGTGAAAATGACTGTAAACAGATGTGAACTTGTTTAGAACAGCTGAAAGAGATTCTCCAAGTCAGTTCTTAGTGTAGAAAAGGTAGCTAAGATCCGGGAAATCCTTAATTCGAGTTAAGATTACATGAAACACTGTATGAATCCTATATTCTTTACTTAAAGGAGACTAGAGTGGTAAATGTGTGTTATACAAGGCAGAATACCATTGAAATAGAGAAAGAAACACGTTCGGCAGCTTTGGAAAGCCTTACACTTCACTGAAATGTAGTACTATACTCTATAACACAGTTGAGAGACAATGTTCCCGAGCTGCCTCAGTTCATAACAGTGTGTAGGAAGTTGTTTGATAAAGTGGGCAAAGCTTATACTTGGGCCAGAAGGCCGAATATAGGAAACTACATGAGAACATGAATAATTCAGTGAAAATGACTGTAAACAGATGAGAACTTGTTTAGAACAGCTGAAAGAGAATCTCCAAGTCAGTTCTTAGTGTAGAAAAGGTAGCTAAGATAAGGAAAATCCTTAATTCCAGTTAAGATCACATGAAACACTGTATGAATCCTATATTCTTTACTTAAAGGAGACTAGAGTGGTAAATGTGTGTTATACAAGGCAGAATACCATTGAAATAAAGAAAGAAACACGTTCGGCAGCTTTGAAAAGCCTTACACTTCACTGAAATGTAGTACTACACTCTATAACACAGTTGAGAGACAATGTTCAATACTTGCCTCAGTACTTTACAGTGTGTAGGAAGTTGTTTGATAAAGTGGGCAAAGCTGATATTTGGACCAGAAGGCAGAATATAGGAAACTACATGAAAACATGATTAATTCAGTGAAAATGACTGTAAACAGATGTGAACTTATTTAGAAGAGCTGAAAGAGATTCTCCATGTCAGTTCTTAGTGTAGAAAAGGTAGCTAAGATCTGGGAAATCCTTAATTCGAGTTAAGATTACATGAAACACTGTATGAATCCTATATTCTTTACTTAAAGGAGACTACAGTGGTAAATGTGTGTTATACAAGGCAGAATACCATTAAAATAGAGAAAGAAACATGTTCGGCAGCTTTGGAAAGCCTTACACTTCACTGAAATGTAGTACTACACTCTATAACACAGTTGAGAGACAATGTTCCCTAGCTCGCTCAGTTCATAACAGTGTGTAGGAAGTTGTTTCATAAAGTGGGCAAAGCTTATACTTGGGCCAGAAGGCAGAATATAGGAAACTACATGAAAACATGAATAATTCAGTGAAAATGACTGTAAACAGATGAGAACTTGTTTAGAACCGCTGAAAGAGAATCTCCAAGTCAGTTCTTAGTGTAGAAAAGGTAGCTAAGAGAAGGAAAATCCTCAATTCCAGTTAAGATCACATGAAACACTGTATGAATCCTATATTGTTTACTTAAAGGAGACTAGAGTGATAAATGTGTGTTATACAAGGCAGAATACCATTGAAATAGAGAAAGAAACACGTTCGGCAGCTTTGGAAAGCCTTACACTTCACTGAAATGTAGTACTACACTCTATAACACAGTTGAGAGACAATGTTCCCAAGCTGCCTCAGTTCATAACAGTGTGTAGGAAGGTGTTTGATAAAGAGGGCAAAGCTTATACTTGGGCCAGAAGGCAGAATATAGGAAACTACATGAAAACATGAATAATTCAGTGAAAATGACTGTAAACAGATGAGAACTGGTTTAGAACAGCTGAAAGAGAATCTCCAAGTCAGTTCTTAGTGTAGAAAAGGTAGGTAAGATAAGGGAAATCCTTAATTCGAGTTAAGATGACATGAAACACTGTATGAATCCTATATTCTTTACTTAAAGGAGACTAGAGTGGTAAATGTGTGTTATACAAGGCAGAATACCATTGAAATAGAGAAAGAAACACGTTCGGCAGCTTTGGAAAGCCTTACACTTCACTGAAATGTAGTACTACACTCTATAACACAGTTGAGAGACAATGTTCAATAGCTGCCTCAGTACTTAACAGTGTGTAGGAAGTTGTTTGATAAAGAGGGCAAAGCTTATACTTGGACCAGAAGGCAGAATATAGGAAACTACATGAAAACATGATTAATTCAGTGAAAATGACTGTAAACAGATGGGAACTTGTTTAGAACAGCTGAAAGAGATTCTCCAAGTCAGTTCTTAGTGTAGAAAAGGTAGCTAATATCTGGGAAATCCTTAATTCGAGTTAAGATTACATGAAACACTGTATGAATCCTATATTCTTTACTTAAAGGAGACTACAGTGGTAAATGTGTGTTATACAAGGCAGAATACCATTAAAATAGAGAAAGAAACATGTTCGGCAGCTTTGGAAAGCCTTACACTTCACTGAAATGTAGTACTACACTCTATAACACAGTTGAGAGACAATGTTCCCTAGCTCGCTCAGTTCATAACAGTGTGTAGGAAGTTGTTTGATAAAGTGGGCAAAGCTTATACTTGGGCCAGAAGGCAGAATATAGGAAACTACATGAAAACATGAATAATTCAGTGAAAATGACTGTAAACAGATGAGAACTTGTTTAGAACAGCTGAAAGAGGATCTCCAAGTCACTTCTTAGTGTAGAAAAGGTAGCTAAGAGAAGGAAAATCCTTAATTCCAGTTAAGATCACATGAAACACTGTATGAATCCTATATTGTTTACTTAAAGGAGACTAGAGTGGTAAATGTGTGTTATACAAGGCAGAATACCATTGAAATAGAGAAAGAAACACGTTCGGCAGCTTTGGAAAGCCTTACACTTCACTGAAATGTAGTACTACACTCTATAACACAGTTGAGAGACAATGTTCCCAAGCTGCCTCAGTTCATAACAGTGTGTAGGAAGGTGTTTGATAAAGAGGGCAAAGCTTATACTTGGGCCAGAAGGCAGAATATAGGAAACTACATGAAAACATGAATAATTCAGTGAAAATGACTGTAAACAGATGAGAACTGGTTTAGAACAGCTGAAAGAGAATCTCCAAGTCAGTTCTTAGTGTAGAAAAGGTAGGTAAGATAAGGGAAATCCTTAATTCGAGTTAAGATGACATGAAACACTGTATGAATCCTATATTCTTTACTTAAAGGAGACTAGAGTGGTAAATGTGTGTTATACAAGGCAGAATACCATTGAAATAGAGAAAGAAACACGTTCGGCAGCTTTGGAAAGCCTTACACTTCACTGAAATGTAGTACTACACTCTATAACACAGTTGAGAGACAATGTTCAATAGCTGCCTCAGTACTTAACAGTGTGTAGGAAGTTGTTTGATAAAGAGGGCAAAGCTTATACTTGGACCAGAAGGCAGAATATAGGAAACTACATGAAAACATGATTAATTCAGTGAAAATGACTGTAAACAGATGGGAACTTGTTTAGAACAGCTGAAAGAGATTCTCCAAGTCAGTTCTTAGTGTAGAAAAGGTAGCTAAGATCTGGGAAATCCATAATTCGAGTTAAGATTACATGAAACACTGTATGAATCCTATATTCTTTACTTAAAGGAGACTAGAGTGGTAAATGTGTGTTATACAAGGCAGAATACCATTGAAATAGAGAAAGAAACACGTTCAGCAGCTTTGGAAAGCCTTACACTTCACTGAAATGTAGTACTACACTTTATATATCACAGTTGAGAGACAATGTTCCCTAGCTCGCTCAGTTCATAACAGTGTGTAGGAAGTTGTTTGATAAAGTGGGCAAAGCTTATACTTGGGCCAGAAGACAGAATATAGGAAACTACATGAAAACATGAATAATTCAGTGAAAATGACTGTAAACAGATGAGAACTTTTTTAGAACAGCTGAAAGAGAATCTCCAAGTCAGTTCTTAGTGTAGAAAAGGTAGCTAAGAGAAGGAAAATCCTTAATTCCAGTTAAGATCACATGAAACACTGTATGAATCCTATATTGTTTACTTAAAGGAGACTAGAGTGGTAAATGTGTGTTATACAAGGCAGAATACCATTGAAATAGAGAAAGAAACACGTTCGGCAGCTTTGGAAAGCCTTACACTTCACTGAAATGTAGTGCTACACTCTATAACACAGTTGAGAGACAATGTTCAATAGCTGCCTCAGTACTTAACAGTGTGTAGGAAGTTGTTTGATAAAGAGGGCAAAGCTTATACTTGGACCAGAAGGCAGAATATAGGAAACTACATGAAAACATGATTAATTCAGTGAAAATGACTGTAAACAGATGTGAACTTGTTTAGAACAGCTGAAAGAGATTCTCCAAGTCAGTTCTTAGTGTAGAAAAGGTAGCTAAGATCTGGGAAATCCTTAATTCGAGTTAAGATTACATGAAACACTGTATGAATCCTATATTCTTTACTTAAAGGAGACTAGAGTGGTAAATGTGTGTTATACAAGGCAGAGTACCATTGAAATAGAGAAAGAAACACGTTCGGCAGCTTTGGAAAGCCTTACACTTCACTGAAATGTAGTACTACACTCTATAACACAGTTGAGAGACAATGTTCCCGAGCTGCCTCAGTTCATAACAGTGTGTAGGAAGGTGTTTGATAAAGAGGGCAAAGCGTATACTTGGGCCAGAAGGCAGAATATAGGAAACTACATGAAAACATGAATAATTCAGTGAAAATGACTGTAAACAGATGAGAACTGGTTTAGAACAGCTGAAAGAGAATCTCCAAGTCAGTTCTTAGTGTAGAAAAGGTAGGTAAGATAAGGGAAATCCTTAATTCCAGTTAAGATCACATGAAACACTGTATGAATCCTATATTCTTTACTTAAAGGAGACTAGAGTGGTAAATGTGTGTTATACAAGGCAGAATACCATTGAAATAGAGAAAGAAACACGTTCAGCAGCTTTGGAAAGCCTTACACTTCACTGAAATGTAGTACTACACTTTATATATCACAGTTGAGAGACAATGTTCCCTAGCTCGCTCAGTTTATAACATTGTGTAGGAAGTTGTTTGATAAAGTGGGCAAAGCTTATACTTGGGCCAGAAGACAGAATATAGGAAACTACATGAAAACATGAATAATTCAGTGAAAATGACTGTAAACAGATGAGAACTGGTTTAGAACAGCTGAAAGAGAATCTCCAAGTCAGTTCTTAGTGTAGAAAAGGTAGCTAAGAGAAGGAAAATCCTTAATTCCAGTTAAGATCACATGAAACACTGTATGAATCCTATATTGTTTACTTAAAGGAGACTATAGTGGTAAATGTGTGTTATACAAGGCAGAATACCATTGAAATAGAGAAAGAAACACGTTCGGCAGCTTTGGAAAGCCTTACACTTCACTGAAATGTAGTACTACACTCTATAACACAGTTGAGAGACAATGTTCCCAAGCTGCCTCAGTTCATAACAGTGTGTAGGAAGGTGTTTGATAAAGAGGGCAAAGCTTATACTTGGGCCAGAAGGCAGAATATAGGAAACTACATGAAAACATGAATAATTCAGTGAAAATGACTGTAAAGAGATGAGAACTGGTTTAGAACAGCTGAAAGAGAATCTCCAAGTCAGTTCTTAGTGTAGAAAAGGTAGGTAAGATAAGGGAAATCCTTAATTCCAGTTAAGATCACATGAAACACTGTATGAATCCTACATTCTTTACTTAAAGGAGACTAGAGTGGTAAATGTGTGTTATACAAGGCAGAATACCATTGAAATAGAGAAAGAAACACGTTCGGCAGCTTTGGAAAGCCTTACACTTCACTGAAATGTAGTACTACACTCTATAACACAGTTGAGAGACAATGTTCAATAGCTGCCTCAGTACTTAACAGTGTGTAGGAAGTTGTTTGATAAAGAGGGCAAAGCTTATACTTGGACCAGAAGGCAGAATATAGGAAACTACATGAAAACATGATTAATTCAGTGAAAATGACTGTAAACAGATGTGAACTTGTTTAGAACAGCTGAAAGAGATTCTCCAAGTCAGTTCTTAGTGTAGAAAAGGTAGCTAAGATCCGGGAAATCCTTAATTCGAGTTAAGATTACATGAAACACTGTATGAATCCTATATTGTTTACTTAAAGGAGACTAGAGTGGTAAATGTGTGTTATACAAGGCAGAATACCATTGAAATAGAGAAAGAAACACGTTCGGCAGCTTTGGAAAGCCTTACACTTCACTGAAATGTAGTACTACACTCTATAACACAGTTGAGAGACAATGTTCCCGAGCTGCCTCAGTTCATAACAGTGTGTAGGAAGTTGTTTGATAAAGTGGGCAAAGCTTATACTTGGGCCAGAAGGCAGAATATAGGAAACTACATGAAAACATGAATAATTCAGTGAAAATGACTGTAAACAGATGAGAACTTGTTTAGAACAGCTGAAAGAGAATCTCCAAGTCAGTTCTTAGTGTAGAAAAGGTAGGTAAGATAAGGGAAATACTTAATTCCAGTGAAGATCACATGAAACACTGTATGAATCCTATATTCTTTACTTAAAGGAGACTAGAGTGGTAAATGTGTGTTATACAAGGCAGAATACCATTGAAATAGAGAAAGAAACACGTTCGGCATCTTTGGAAAGCCTTACACTTCACTGAAATGTAGTGCTACACTCTATAACACAGTTGAGAGACAATGTTCAATACCTGCCTCAGTACTTAACAGTGTGTAGGAAGTTGTTTGATAAAGTGGGCAAAGCTGATATTTGGACCAGAAGGCAGAATATAGGAAACTACATGAAAACATGATTAATTCAGTGAAAATGACTGTAAACATATGTGAACTTGTTTAGAACAGCTGAAAGAGATTCTCCAAGTCAGTTCTTAGTGTAGAAAAGGTAGCTAAGATCTGGGAAATCCTTAATTCGAGTTAAGATTACATGAAACACTGTATGAATCCTATATTCTTTACTTAAAGGAGACTACAGTGGTAAATGTGTGTTATACAAGGCAGAATACCATTAAAATAGAGAAAGAAACATGTTCGGCAGCTTTGGAAAGCCTTACACTTCACTGAAATGTAGTACTACACTCTATAACACAGTTGAGAGACAATGTGCCCTAGCTCGCTCAGTTCATAACAGTGTGTAGGAAGTTGTTTGATAAAGTGGGCAAAGCTTATACTTGGGCCAGAAGGCAGAATATAGGAAACTACATGAAAACATGAATAATTCAGTGAAAATGACTGTAAACAGATGAGAAATTGTTTAGAACAGCTGAAAGAGAATCTCCAAGTCAGTTCTTAGTGTAGAAAAGGTAGCTAAGAGAAGGAAAATCCTTAATTCCAGTTAAGATCACATGAAACACTGTATGAATCCTATATTGTTTACTTAAAGGAGACTAGAGTGGTAAATGTGTGTTATACAAGGCAGAATACCATTGAAATAGAGAAAGGAACACGTTCGGCAGCTTTGGAAAGCCTTACACTTCACTGAAATGTAGTACTACACTCTATAACACAGTTGAGAGACAATGTTCCCAAGCTGCCACAGTTCATAACAGTGTGTAGGAAGGTGTTTGATAAAGAGGGCAAAGCTTATACTTGGACCAGAAGGCAGAATATAGGAAACTACATGAAAACATGAATAATTCAGTGAAAATGACTGTAAACAGATGAGAACTGGTTTAGAACAGCTGAAAGAGAATCTCCAAGTCAGTTCTTAGTGTAGAAAAGGTAGGTAAGATAAAGGAAATCCTTTATTCGAGTTAAGATCACATGAAACACTGTATGAATCCTATATTCTTTACTTAAAGGAGACTAGAGTGGTAAATGTGTGTTATACAAGGCAGAATACCATTGAAATAGAGAAAGAAACACGTTCGGCAGCTTTGGAAAGCCTTACACTTCACTGAAATGTAGTACTACACTCTATAACACAGTTGAGAGACAATGTTCAATAGCTGCCTCAGTACTTAACAGTGTGTAGGAAGTTGTTTGATAAAGAGGGCAAAGCTTATACTTGGACCAGAAGGCAGAATATAGGAAACTACATGAAAACATGATTAATTCAGTGAAAATGACTGTAAACAGATGGGAACTTGTTTAGAACAGCTGAAAGAGATTCTCCAAGTCAGTTCTTAGTGTAGAAAAGGTAGCTAAGATCTGGGAAATCCTTAATTCGAGTTAAGATTACATGAAACACTGTATGAATCCTATATTCTTTACTTAAAGGAGACTAGAGTGGTAAATGTGTGTTATACAAGGCAGAATACCATTGAAATAGAGAAAGAAACACGTTCGGCAGCTTTGGAAAGCCTTACACTTCACTGAAATGTAGTACTACACTGTATAACACAGTTGAGAGACAATGTTCAATAGCTGCCTCAGTACTTAACAGTGTGTAGGAAGTTGTTTGATAAAGTGGGCAAAGCTTATACTTGGGCCAGAAGGCAGAATATAGGAAACTACATGAAAACATGAATAATTCAGTGAAAATGACTGTAAACAGATGAGAACTTGTTTAGAACAGCTGAAAGAGAATCTCCAAGTCAGTTCTTAGTGTAGAAAAGGTAGCTAAGAGAAGGAAAATCCTTAATTCCAGGTAAGATCACATGAAACACTGTATGAATCCTATATTGTTTACTTAATGGAGACTAGAGTGGTAAATGTGTGTTATACAAGGCAGAATACCATTGAAATAGAGAAAGAAACACGTTCGGCAGCTTTGGAAAGCCTTACACTTCACTGAAATGTAGTACTACACTCTATAACACAGTTGAGAGACAATGTTCCCAAGCTGCCTCAGTTCATAACAGTGTGTAGGAAGGTGTTTGATAAAGAGGGCAAAGCTTATACTTGGGCCAGAAGGCAGAATATAGGAAACTACATGAAAACATGAATAATTCAGTGAAAATGACTGTAAACAGATGTGAACTTGTTTAGAACAGCTGAAAGAGATTCTCCAAGTCAGTTCTTAGTGTAGAAAAGGTAGCTAAGATCCGGGAAATCCTTAATTCGAGTTAAGATTACATGAAACACTGTATGAATCCTATATTCTTTACTTAAAGGAGACTAGAGTGGTAAATGTTTGTTATACAAGGCAGAATACCATTGAAATAGAGAAAGAAACACGTTCGGCAGCTTTGGAAAGCCTTACACTTCACTGAAATGTAGTACTATAGTCTATAACACAGTTGAGAGACAATGTTCCCGAGCTGCCTCAGTTCATAACAGTGTGTAGGAAGTTGTTTGATAAAGTGGGCAAAGCTTATACTTGGGCCAGAAGGCCGAATATAGGAAACTACATGAGAACATGAATAATTCAGTGAAAATGACTGTAAACAGATGAGAACTTGTTTAGAACAGCTGAAAGAGAATCTCCAAGTCAGTTCTTAGTGTAGAAAAGGTAGCTAAGATAAGGAAAATCCTTAATTCCAGTTAAGATCACATGAAACACTGTATGAATCCTATATTCTTTACTTAAAGGAGACTAGAGTGGTCAATGTGTGTTATACAAGGCAGAATACCATTGAAATAAAGAAAGAAACACGTTCGGCAGCTTTGAAAAGCCTTACACTTCACTGAAATGTAGTACTACACTCTATAACACAGTTGAGAGACAATGTTCAATACTTGCCTCAGTACTTTACAGTGTGTAGGAAGTTGTTTGATAAAGTGGGCAAAGCTGATATTTGGACCAGAAGGCAGAATATAGGAAACTACATGAAAACATGATTAATTCAGTGAAAATGACTGTAAACAGATGTGAACTTATTTAGAACAGCTGAAAGAGATTCTCCATGTCAGTTCTTAGTGTAGAAAAGGTAGCTAAGATCTGGGAAATCCTTAATTCGAGTTAAGATTACATGAAACACTGTATGAATCCTATATTCTTTACTTAAAGGAGACTACAGTGGTAAATGTGTGTTATACAAGGCAGAATACCATTAAAATAGAGAAAGAAACATGTTCGGCAGCTTTGGAAAGCCTTACACTTCACTGAAATGTAGTACTACACTCTATAACACAGTTGAGAGACAATGTTCCCTAGCTCGCTCAGTTCATAACAGTGTGTAGGAAGTTGTTTCATACAGTGGGCAAAGCTTATACTTGGGCCAGAAGGCAGAATATAGGAAACTACATGAAAACATGAATAATTCAGTGAAAATGACTGTAAACAGATGAGAACTTGTTTAGAACAGCTGAAAGAGAATCTCCAAGTCAGTTCTTAGTGTAGAAAAGGTAGCTAAGAGAAGGAAAATCCTCAATTCCAGTTAAGATCACATGAAACACTGTATGAATCCTATATTGTTTACTTAAAGGAGACTAGAGTGGTAAATGTGTGTTATACAAGGCAGAATACCATTGAAATAGAGAAAGAAACACGTTCGGCAGCTTTGGAAAGCCTTACACTTCACTGAAATGTAGTACTACACTCTATAACACAGTTGAGAGACAATGTTCCCAAGCTGCCTCAGTTCATAACAGTGTGTAGGAAGGTGTTTGATAAAGAGGGCAAAGCTTATACTTGGGCCAGAAGGCAGAATATAGGAAACTACATGAAAACATGATTAATTCAGTGAAAATGACTGTAAACAGATGAGAACTGGTTTAGAACAGCTGAAAGAGAATCTCCAAGTCAGTTCTTAGTGTAGAAAAGGTAGGTAAGATAAGGGAAATCCTTAATTCGAGTTAAGATCACATGAAACACTGTATGAATCCTATATTCTTTACTTAAAGGAGACTAGAGTGGTAAATGTGTGTTATACAAGGCAGAATACCATTGAAATAGAGAAAGAAACACGTTCGGCAGCTTTGGAAAGCCTTACACTTCACTGAAATGTAGTACTACACTCTATAACACAGTTGAGAGACAATGTTCAATAGCTGCCTCAGTACTTAACAGTGTGTAGGAAGTTGTTTGATAAAGAGGGCAAAGCTTATACTTGGACCAGAAGGCAGAATATAGGAAACTACATGAAAACATGATTAATTCAGTGAAAATGACTGTAAACAGATGGGAACTTGTTTAGAACAGCTGAAAGAGATTCTCCAAGTCAGTTCTTAGTGTAGAAAAGGTAGCTAATATCTGGGAAATCCTTAATTCGAGTTAAGATTACATGAAACACTGTATGAATCCTATATTCTTTACTTAAAGGAGACTACAGTGGTAAATGTGTGTTATACAAGGCAGAATACCATTAAAATAGAGAAAGAAACATGTTCGGCAGCTTTGGAAAGCCTTACACTTCACTGAAATGTAGTACTACACTCTATAACACAGTTGAGAGACAATGTTCCCTAGCTCGCTCAGTTCATAACAGTGTGTAGGAAGTTGTTTGATAAAGTGGGCAAAGCTTATACTTGGGCCAGAAGGCAGAATATAGGAAACTACATGAAAACATGAATAATTCAGTGAAAATGACTGTAAACAGATGAGAACTTGTTTAGAACAGCTGAAAGAGGATCTCCAAGTCACTTCTTAGTGTAGAAAAGGTAGCTAAGAGAAGGAAAATCCTTAATTCCAGTTAAGATCACATGAAACACTGTATGAATCCTATATTGTTTACTTAAAGGAGACTAGAGTGGTAAATGTGTGTTATACAAGGCAGAATACCATTGAAATAGAGAAAGAAACACGTTCGGCAGCTTTGGAAAGCCTTACACTTCACTGAAATGTAGTGCTACACTCTATAACACAGTTGAGAGACAATGTTCAATAGCTGCCTCAGTACTTAACAGTGTGTAGGAAGTTGTTTGATAAAGAGGGCAAAGCTTATACTTGGACCAGAAGGCAGAATATAGGAAACTACATGAAAACATGATTAATTCAGTGAAAATGACTGTAAACAGATGTGAACTTGTTTAGAACAGCTGAAAGAGATTCTCCAAGTCAGTTCTTAATGTAGAAAAGGTAGCTAAGATCCGGGAAATCCTTAATTCGAGTTAAGATTACATGAAACACTGTATGAATCCTATATTCTTTACTTAAAGGAGACTAGAGTGGTAAATGTGTGTTATACAAGGCAGAATACCATTGAAATAGAGAAAGAAACACGTTCGGCAGCTTTGGAAAGCCTTACACTTCACTGAAATGTAGTACTATACTCTATAACACAGTTGAGAGACAATGTTCCCGAGCTGCCTCAGTTCATAACAGTGTGTAGGAAGTTGTTTGATAAAGTGGGCAAAGCTTATACTTGGGCCAGAAGGCCGAATATAGGAAACTACATGAGAACATGAATAATTCAGTGAAAATGACTGTAAACAGATGAGAACTTGTTTAGAACAGCTGAAAGAGAATCTCCAAGTCAGTTCTTAGTGTAGAAAAGGTAGCTAAGATAAGGAAAATCCTTAATTCCAGTTAAGATCACATGAAACACTGTATGAATCCTATATTCTTTACTTAAAGGAGACTAGAGTGGTAAATGTGTGTTATACAAGGCAGAATACCATTGAAATAGAGAAAGAAACACGTTCGGCAGCTTTGAAAAGCCTTACACTTCACTGAAATGTAGTACTACACTCTATAACACAGTTGAGAGACAATGTTCAATACTTGCCTCAGTACTTTACAGTGTGTAGGAAGTTGTTTGATAAAGTGGGCAAAGCTGATATTTGGACCAGAAGGCAGAATATAGGAAACTACATGAAAACATGATTAATTCAGTGAAAATGACTGTAAACAGATGTGAACTTCTTTAGAACAGCTGAAAGAGATTCTCCAAGTCAGTTCTTAGTGTAGAAAAGGTAGCTAATATCTGGGAAATCCTTAATTCGAGTTAAGATTACATGAAACACTGTATGAATCCTATATTCTTTACTTAAAGGAGACTACAGTGGTAAATGTGTGTTATACAAGGCAGAATACCATTAAAATAGAGAAAGAAACATGTTCGGCAGCTTTGGAAAGCCTTACACTTCACTGAAATGTAGTACTACACTCTATAACACAGTTGAGAGACAATGTTCCCTAGCTCGCTCAGTTCATAACAGTGTGTAGGAAGTTGTTTGATAAAGTGGGCAAAGCTTATACTTGGGCCAGAAGGCAGAATATAGGAAACTACATGAAAACATGAATAATTCAGTGAAAATGACTGTAAACAGATGTGAACTTGTTTAGAACAGCTGAAAGAGATTCTCCAAGTCAGTTCTTAGTGTAGAAAAGGTAGCTAAGATCCGGGAAATCCTTAATTCGAGTTAAGATTACATGAAACACTGTATGAATCCTATATTCTTTACTTAAAGGAGACTAGAGTGGTAAATGTGTGTTATACAAGGCAGAATACCATTGAAATAGAGAAAGAAACACGTTCGGCAGCTTTGGAAAGCCTTACACTTCACTGAAATGTAGTACTATACTCTATAACACAGTTGAGAGACAATGTTCCCGAGCTGCCTCAGTTCATAACAGTGTGTAGGAAGTTGTTTGATAAAGTGGGCAAAGCTTATACTTGGGCCAGAAGGCCGAATATAGGAAACTACATGAAAACATGAATAATTCAGTGAAAATGACTGTAAACAGATGAGAACTGGTTTAGAACAGCTGAAAGAGAATCTCCAAGTCAGTTCTTAGTGTAGAAAAGGTAGGTAAGATAAGGGAAATCCTTAATTCGAGTTAAGATCACATGAAACACTGTATGAATCCTATATTCTTTACTTAAAGGAGACTAGAGTGGTAAATGTGTGTTATACAAGGCAGAATACCATTGAAATAGAGAAAGAAACACGTTCGGCAGCTTTGGAAAGCCTTACACTTCACTGAAATGTAGTACTACACTCTATAACACAGTTGAGAGACAATGTTCAATAGCTGCCTCAGTACTTAACAGTGTGTAGGAAGTTGTTTGATAAAGAGGGCAAAGCTTATACTTGGACCAGAAGGCAGAATATAGGAAACTACATGAAAACATGATTAATTCAGTGAAAATGACTGTAAACAGATGTGAACTTCTTTAGAACAGCTGAAAGAGATTCTCCAAGTCAGTTCTTAGTGTAGAAAAGGTAGCTAATATCTGGGAAATCCTTAATTCGAGTTAAGATTACATGAAACACTGTATGAATCCTATATTCTTTACTTAAAGGAGACTACAGTGGTAAATGTGTGTTATACAAGGCAGAATACCATTAAAATAGAGAAAGAAACATGTTCGGCAGCTTTGGAAAGCCTTACACTTCACTGAAATGTAGTACTACACTCTATAACACAGTTGAGAGACAATGTTCCCTAGCTCGCTCAGTTCATAACAGTGTGTAGGAAGTTGTTTGATAAAGTGGGCAAAGCTTATACTTGGGCCAGAAGGCAGAATATAGGAAACTACATGAAAACATGAATAATTCAGTGAAAATGACTGTAAACAGATGAGAACTTGTTTAGAACAGCTGAAAGAGAATCTCCAAGTCAGTTCTTAGTGTAGAAAAGGTAGCTAAGAGAAGGAAAATCCTTAATTCCAGTTAAGATCACATGAAACACTGTATGAATCCTATATTGTTTACTTAAAGGAGACTAGAGTGGTAAATGTGTGTTATACAAGGCAGAATACCATTGAAATAGAGAAAGAAACACGTTCGGCAGCTTTGGAAAGCCTTACACTTCACTGAAATGTAGTACTACACTCTATAACACAGTTGAGAGACAATGTTCCCAAGCTGCCTCAGTTCATAACAGTGTGTAGGAAGGTGTTTGATAAAGAGGGCAAAGCTTATACTT
The DNA here is from genome assembly GCF_964339955.1 of Pipistrellus hanaki. Lineage (NCBI taxonomy): Eukaryota > Metazoa > Chordata > Mammalia > Chiroptera > Vespertilionidae > Pipistrellus > Pipistrellus hanaki. Next base: position 3,283,321 of record NC_140511.1, read on the forward strand.
GGGCCAGAAGGCAGAATATAGGAAACTACATGAAAACATGAATAATTCAGTGAAAATGACTGTAAACAGATGAGAACTGGTTTAGAACAGCTGAAAGAGAATCTCCAAGTCAGTTCTTAGTGTAGAAAAGGTAGGTAAGATAAGGGAAATCCTTAATTCGAGTTAAGATCACATGAAACACTGTATGAATCCTATATTCTTTACTTAAAGGAGACTAGAGTGGTAAATGTGTGTTATACAAGGCAGAATACCATTGAAATAGAGAAAGAAACACGTTCGGCAGCTTTGGAAAGCCTTACACTTCACTGAAATGTAGTACTACACTCTATAACACAGTTGAGAGACAATGTTCAATAGCTGCCTCAGTACTTAACAGTGTGTAGGAAGTTGTTTGATAAAGAGGGCAAAGCTTATACTTGGACCAGAAGGCAGAATATAGGAAACTACATGAAAACATGATTAATTCAGTGAAAATGACTGTAAACAGATGGGAACTTGTTTAGAACAGCTGAAAGAGATTCTCCAAGTCAGTTCTTAGTGTAGAAAAGGTAGCTAAGATCTGGGAAATCCTTAATTCGAGTTAAGATTACATGAAACACTGTATGAATCCTATATTCTTTACTTAAAGGAGACTAGAGTGGTAAATGTGTGTTATACAAGGCAGAATACCATTGAAATAGAGAAAGAAACACGTTCGGCAGCTTTGGAAAGCCTTACACTTCACTGAAATGTAGTACTACACTGTATAACACAGTTGAGAGACAATGTTCAATAGCTGCCTCAGTACTTAACAGTGTGTAGGAAGTTGTTTGATAAAGTGGGCAAAGCTTATACTTGGGCCAGAAGGCAGAATATAGGAAACTACATGAAAACATGAATAATTCAGTGAAAATGACTGTAAACAGATGAGAACTTGTTTAGAACAGCTGAAAGAGAATCTCCAAGTCATTTCTTAGTGTAGAAAAGGTAGCTAAGAGAAGGAAAATCCTTAATTCCAGTGAAGATCACATGAAACACTGTATGAATCCTATATTGTTTACTTAAAGGAGACTAGAGTGGTAAATGTGTGTTATACAAGGCAGAATACCATTGAAATAGAGAAAGAAACACGTTCGGCAGCTTTGGAAAGCCTTACACTTCACTGAAATGTAGTACTACACTCTATAACACAGTTGAGAGACAATGTTCCCAAGCTGCCTCAGTTCATAACAGTGTGTAGGAAGGTGTTTGATAAAGACGGCAAAGCTTATACTTGGGCCAGAAGGCAGAATATAGGAAACTACATGAAAACATGAATAATTCAGTGAAAATGACTGTAAACAGATGTGAACTTCTTTAGAACAGCTGAAAGAGATTCTCCAAGTCAGTTCTTAGTGTAGAAAAGGTAGCTAAGATCCGGGAAATCCTTAATTCGAGTTAAGATTACATGAAACACTGTATGAATCCTATATTCTTTACTTAAAGGAGACTAGAGTGGTAAATGTGTGTTATACAAGGCAGAATACCATTGAAATAGAGAAAGAAACACGTTCGGCAGCTTTGGAAAGCCTTACACTTCACTGAAATGTAGTACTATACTCTATAACACAGTTGAGAGACAATGTTCCCGAGCTGCCTCAGTTCATAACAGTGTGTAGGAAGTTGTTTGATAAAGTGGGCAAAGCTTATACTTGGGCCAGAAGGCCGAATATAGGAAACTACATGAGAACATGAATAATTCAGTGAAAATGACTGTAAACAGATGAGAACTTGTTTAGAACAGCTGAAAGAGAATCTCCAAGTCAGTTCTTAGTGTAGAAAAGGTAGCTAAGATAAGGAAAATCCTTAATTCCAGTTAAGATCACATGAAACACTGTATGAATCCTATATTCTTTACTTAAAGGAGACTAGAGTGGTAAATGTGTGTTATACAAGGCAGAATACCATTGAAATAAAGAAAGAAACACGTTCGGCAGCTTTGAAAAGCCTTACACTTCACTGAAATGTAGTACTACACTCTATAACACAGTTGAGAGACAATGTTCCCTAGCTCGCTCAGTTCATAACAGTGTGTAGGAAGTTGTTTAATAAAGTGGGCAAAGCTTATACTTGGGCCAGAAGGCAGAATATAGGAAACTACATGAAAACATGAATAATTCAGTGAAAATGACTGTAAACAGATGAGAACTTGTTTAGAACAGCTGAAAGAGAATCTCCAAGTCAGTTCTTAGTGTAGAAAAGGTAGCTAAGAGAAGGAAAATCCTCAATTCCAGTTAAGATCACATGAAACACTGTATGAATCCTATATTGTTTACTTAAAGGAGACTAGAGTGGTAAATGTGTGTTATACAAGGCAGAATACCATTGAAATAGAGAAAGAAACACGTTCGGCAGCTTTGGAAAGCCTTACACTTCACTGAAATGTAGTACTACACTCTATAACACAGTTGAGAGACAATGTTCCCAAGCTGCCTCAGTTCATAACAGTGTGTAGGAAGGTGTTTGATAAAGAGGGCAAAGCTTATACTTGGGCCAGAAGGCAGAATATAGGAAACTACATGAAAACATGAATAATTCAGTGAAAATGACTGTAAACAGATGAGAACTGGTTTAGAACAGCTGAAAGAGAATCTCCAAGTCAGTTCTTAGTGTAGAAAAGGTAGCTAAGATCTGGGAAATCCTTAATTCGAGTTAAGATCACATGAAACACTGTATGAATCCTATATTCTTTACTTAAAGGAGACTAGAGTGGTAAATGTGTGTTATACAAGGCAGAATACCATTGAAATAGAGAAAGAAACACGTTCGGCAGCTTTGGAAAGCCTTACACTTCACTGAAATGTAGTACTACACTGTATAACACAGTTGAGAGACAATGTTCAATAGCTGCCTCAGTACTTAACAGTGTGTAGGAAGTTGTTTGATAAAGTGGGCAAAGCTTATACTTGGGCCAGAAGGCAGAATATAGGAAACTACATGAAAACATGAATAATTCAGTGAAAATGACTGTAAACAGATGAGAACTTGTTTAGAACAGCTGAAAGAGAATCTCCAAGTCATTTCTTAGTGTAGAAAAGGTAGCTAAGAGAAGGAAAATCCTTAATTCCAGTGAAGATCACATGAAACACTGTATGAATCCTATATTGTTTACTTAAAGGAGACTAGAGTGGTAAATGTGTGTTATACAAGGCAGAATACCATTGAAATAGAGAAAGAAACACGTTCGGCAGCTTTGGAAAGCCTTACACTTCACTGAAATGTAGTACTACACTCTATAACACAGTTGAGAGACAATGTTCCCAAGCTGCCTCAGTTCATAACAGTGTGTAGGAAGGTGTTTGATAAAGAGGGCAAAGCTTATACTTGGGCCAGAAGGCAGAATATAGGAAACTACATGAAAACATGAATAATTCAGTGAAAATGACTGTAAACAGATGTGAACTTCTTTAGAACAGCTGAAAGAGATTCTCCAAGTCAGTTCTTAGTGTAGAAAAGGTAGCTAAGATCCGGGAAATCCTTAATTCGAGTTAAGATTACATGAAACACTGTATGAATCCTATATTCTTTACTTAAAGGAGACTAGAGTGGTAAATGTGTGTTATACAAGGCAGAATACCATTGAAATAAAGAAAGAAACACGTTCGGCAGCTTTGAAAAGCCTTACACTTCACTGAAATGTAGTACTACACTCTATAACACAGTTGAGAGACAATGTTCCCTAGCTCGCTCAGTTCATAACAGTGTGTAGGAAGTTGTTTAATAAAGTGGGCAAAGCTTATACTTGGGCCAGAAGGCAGAATATAGGAAACTACATGAAAACATGAATAATTCAGTGAAAATGACTGTAAACAGATGAGAACTTGTTTAGAACAGCTGAAAGAGAATCTCCAAGTCAGTTCTTAGTGTAGAAAAGGTAGCTAAGAGAAGGAAAATCCTCAATTCCAGTTAAGATCACATGAAACACTGTATGAATCCTATATTGTTTACTTAAAGGAGACTAGAGTGGTAAATGTGTGTTATACAAGGCAGAATACCATTGAAATAGAGAAAGAAACACGTTCGGCAGCTTTGGAAAGCCTTACACTTCACTGAAATGTAGTACTACACTCTATAACACAGTTGAGAGACAATGTTCCCAAGCTGCCTCAGTTCATAACAGTGTGTAGGAAGGTGTTTGATAAAGAGGGCAAAGCTTATACTTGGGCCAGAAGGCAGAATATAGGAAACTACATGAAAACATGAATAATTCAGTGAAAATGACTGTAAACAGATGAGAACTGGTTTAGAACAGCTGAAAGAGAATCTCCAAGTCAGTTCTTAGTGTAGAAAAGGTAGGTAAGATAAGGGAAATCCTTAATTCGAGTTAAGATCACATGAAACACTGTATGAATCCTATATTCTTTACTTAAAGGAGACTAGAGTGGTAAATGTGTGTTATACAAGGCAGAATACCATTGAAATAGAGAAAGAAACACGTTCGGCAGCTTTGGAAAGCCTTACACTTCACTGAAATGTAGTACTACACTCTATAACACAGTTGAGAGACAATGTTCAATAGCTGCCTCAGTACTTAACAGTGTGTAGGAAGTTGTTTGATAAAGAGGGCAAAGCTTATACTTGGACCAGAAGGCAGAATATAGGAAACTACATGAAAACATGATTAATTCAGTGAAAATGACTGTAAACAGATGGGAACTTGTTTAGAACAGCTGAAAGAGATTCTCCAAGTCAGTTCTTAGTGTAGAAAAGGTAGCTAAGATCTGGGAAATCCTTAATTCGAGTTAAGATTACATGAAACACTGTATGAATCCTATATTCTTTACTTAAAGGAGACTAGAGTGGTAAATGTGTGTTATACAAGGCAGAATACCATTAAAATAGAGAAAGAAACATGTTCGGCAGCTTTGGAAAGCCTTACACTTCACTGAAATGTAGTACTACACTCTATAACACAGTTGAGAGACAATGTTCCCTAGCTCGCTCAGTTCATAACAGTGTGTAGGAAGTTGTTTAATAAAGTGGGCAAAGCTTATACTTGGGCCAGAAGGCAGAATATAGGAAACTACATGAAAACATGAATAATTCAGTGAAAATGACTGTAAACAGATGAGAACTTGTTTAGAACAGCTGAAAGAGAATCTCCAAGTCAGTTCTTAGTGTAGAAAAGGTAGCTAAGAGAAGGAAAATCCTCAATTCCAGTTAAGATCACATGAAACACTGTATGAATCCTATATTGTTTACTTAAAGGAGACTAGAGTGGTAAATGTGTGTTATACAAGGCAGAATACCATTGAAATAGAGAAAGAAACACGTTCGGCAGCTTTGGAAAGCCTTACACTTCACTGAAATGTAGTACTACACTCTATAACACAGTTGAGAGACAATGTTCCCAAGCTGCCTCAGTTCATAACAGTGTGTAGGAAGGTGTTTGATAAAGAGGGCAAAGCTTATACTTGGGCCAGAAGGCAGAATATAGGAAACTACATGAAAACATGAATAATTCAGTGAAAATGACTGTAAACAGATGAGAACTGGTTTAGAACAGCTGAAAGAGAATCTCCAAGTCAGTTCTTAGTGTAGAAAAGGTAGGTAAGATAAGGGAAATCCTTAATTCGAGTTAAGATCACATGAAACACTGTATGAATCCTATATTCTTTACTTAAAGGAGACTAGAGTGGTAAATGTGTGTTATACAAGGCAGAATACCATTGAAATAGAGAAAGAAACACGTTCGGCAGCTTTGGAAAGCCTTACACTTCACTGAAATGTAGTACTACACTCTATAACACAGTTGAGAGACAATGTTCAATAGCTGCCTCAGTACTTAACAGTGTGTAGGAAGTTGTTTGATAAAGAGGGCAAAGCTTATACTTGGACCAGAAGGCAGAATATAGGAAACTACATGAAAACATGATTAATTCAGTGAAAATGACTGTAAACAGATGTGAACTTGTTTAGAACAGCTGAAAGAGATTCTCCAAGTCAGTTCTTAGTGTAGAAAAGGTAGCTAAGATCTGGGAAATCCTTAATTCGAGTTAAGATTACATGAAACACTGTATGAATCCTATATTCTTTACTTAAAGGAGACTAGAGTGGTAAATGTGTGTTATACAAGGCAGAATACCATTGAAATAGAGAAAGAAACACGTTCTGCAGCTTTGGAAAGCCTTACACTTCACTGAAATGTAGTACTACACTGTATAACACAGTTGAGAGACAATGTTCAATAGCTGCCTCAGTACTTAACAGTGTGTAGGAAGTTGTTTGATAAAGTGGGCAAAGCTTATACTTGGGCCAGAAGGCAGAATATAGGAAACTACATGAAAACATGAATAATTCAGTGAAAATGACTGTAAACAGATGAGAACTTGTTTAGAACAGCTGAAAGAGAATCTCCAAGTCATTTCTTAGTGTAGAAAAGGTAGCTAAGAGAAGGAAAATCCTTAATTCCAGTGAAGATCACATGAAACACTGTATGAATCCTATATTGTTTACTTAAAGGAGACTAGAGTGGTAAATGTGTGTTATACAAGGCAGAATACCATTGAAATAAAGAAAGAAACACGTTCGGCAGCTTTGAAAAGCCTTACACTTCACTGAAATGTAGTACTACACTCTATAACACAGTTGAGAGACAATGTTCAATACTTGCCTCAGTACTTTACAGTGTGTAGGAAGTTGTTTGATAAAGTGGGCAAAGCTTATACTTGGGCCAGAAGGCAGAATATAGGAAACTACATGAAAACATGAATAATTCAGTGAAAATGACTGTAAACAGATGAGAACTTGTTTAGAACAGCTGAAAGAGAATCTCCAAGTCATTTCTTAGTGTAGAAAAGGTAGCTAAGAGAAGGAAAATCCTTAATTCCAGTGAAGATCACATGAAACACTGTATGAATCCTATATTGTTTACTTAAAGGAGACTAGAGTGGTAAATGTGTGTTATACAAGGCAGAATGCCATTGAAATAGAGAAAGAAACACGTTCGGCAGCTTTGGAAAGCCTTACACTTCACTGAAATGTAGTACTACACTCTATAACACAGTTGAGAGACAATGTTCCCAAGCTGCCTCAGTTCATAACAGTGTGTAGGAAGTTGTTTGATAAAGTGGGCAAAGCTTATACTTGGGCCAGAAGGCAGAATATAGGAAACTACATGAAAACATGAATAATTCAGTGAAAATGACTGTAAACAGATGTGAACTTCTTTAGAACAGCTGAAAGAGATTCTCCAAGTCAGTTCTTAGTGTAGAAAAGGTAGCTAAGATCCGGGAAATCCTTAATTCGAGTTAAGATTACATGAAACACTGTATGAATCCTATATTCTTTACTTAAAGGAGACTAGAGTGGTAAATGTGTGTTATACAAGGCAGAATACCATTGAAATAGAGAAAGAAACACGTTCGGCAGCTTTGGAAAGCCTTACACTTCACTGAAATGTAGTACTATACTCTATAACACAGTTGAGAGACAATGTTCCCGAGCTGCCTCAGTTCATAACAGTGTGTAGGAAGTTGTTTGATAAAGTGGGCAAAGCTTATACTTGGGCCAGAAGGCCGAATATAGGAAACTACATGAGAACATGAATAATTCAGTGAAAATGACTGTAAACAGATGAGAACTTGTTTAGAACAGCTGAAAGAGAATCTCCAAGTCAGTTCTTAGTGTAGAAAAGGTAGCTAAGATAAGGAAAATCCTTAATTCCAGTTAAGATCACATGAAACACTGTATGAATCCTATATTCTTTACTTAAAGGAGACTAGAGTGGTAAATGTGTGTTATACAAGGCAGAATACCATTGAAATAAAGAAAGAAACACGTTCGGCAGCTTTGAAAAGCCTTACACTTCACTGAAATGTAGTACTACACTCTATAACACAGTTGAGAGACAATGTTCCCTAGCTCGCTCAGTTCATAACAGTGTGTAGGAAGTTGTTTTATAAAGTGGGCAAAGCTTATACTTGGGCCAGAAGGCAGAATATAGGAAACTACATGAAAACATGAATAATTCAGTGAAAATGACTGTAAACAGATGAGAACTTGTTTAGAACAGCTGAAAGAGAATCTCCAAGTCAGTTCTTAGTGTAGAAAAGGTAGCTAAGAGAAGGAAAATCCTCAATTCCAGTTAAGATCACATGAAACACTGTATGAATCCTATATTGTTTACTTAAAGGAGACTAGAGTGGTAAATGTGTGTTATACAGGGCAGAATACCATTGAAATAGAGAAAGAAACACGTTCGGCAGCTTTGGAAAGCCTTACACTTCACTGAAATGTAGTACTACACTCTATAACACAGTTGAGAGACAATGTTCCCAAGCTGCCTCAGTTCATAACAGTGTGTAGGAAGGTGTTTGATAAAGAGGGCAAAGCTTATACTTGGGCCAGAAGGCAGAATATAGGAAACTACATGAAAACATGAATAATTCAGTGAAAATGACTGTAAACAGATGAGAACTGGTTTAGAACAGCTGAAAGAGAATCTCCAAGTCAGTTCTTAGTGTAGAAAAGGTAGCTAAGAGAAGGAAAATCCTCAATTCCAGTTAAGATCACATGAAACACTGTATGAATCCTATATTCTTTACTTAAAGGAGACTAGAGTGGTAAATGTGTGTTATACAAGGCAGAATACCATTGAAATAGAGAAAGAAACACGTTCGGCAGCTTTGGAAAGCCTTACACTTCACTGAAATGTAGTACTACACTCTATAACACAGTTGAGAGACAATGTTCAATAGCTGCCTCAGTACTTAACAGTGTGTAGGAAGTTGTTTGATAAAGAGGGCAAAGCTTATACTTGGACCAGAAGGCAGAATATAGGAAACTACATGAAAACATGATTAATTCAGTGAAAATGATTGTAAACAGATGGGAACTTGTTTAGAACAGCTGAAAGAGATTCTCCAAGTCAGTTCTTAGTGTAGAAAAGGTAGCTAAGATCTGGGAAATCCTTAATTCGAGTTAAGATTACATGAAACACTGTATGAATCCTATATTCTTTACTTAAAGGAGACTAGAGTGGTAAATGTGTGTTATACAAGGCAGAATACCATTAAAATAGAGAAAGAAACATGTTCGGCAGCTTTGGAAAGCCTTACACTTCACTGAAATGTAGTACTACACTCTATAACACAGTTGAGAGACAATGTTCCCTAGCTCGCTCAGTTCATAACAGTGTGTAGGAAGTTGTTTAATAAAGTGGGCAAAGCTAATACTTGGGCCAGAAGGCAGAATATAGGAAACTACATGAAAACATGAATAATTCAGTGAAAATGACTGTAAACAGATGAGAACTTGTTTAGAACAGCTGAAAGAGAATCTCCAAGTCAGTTCTTAGTGTAGAAAAGGTAGCTAAGAGAAGGAAAATCCTCAATTCCAGTTAAGATCACATGAAACACTGTATGAATCCTATATTGTTTACTTAAAGGAGACTAGAGTGGTAAATGTGTGTTATACAAGGCAGAATACCATTGAAATAGAGAAAGAAACACGTTCGGCAGCTTTGGAAAGCCTTACACTTCACTGAAATGTAGTACTACACTCTATAACACAGTTGAGAGACAATGTTCCCAAGCTGCCTCAGTTCATAACAGTGTGTAGGAAGGTGTTTGATAAAGAGGGCAAAGCTTATACTTGGGCCAGAAGGCAGAATATAGGAAACTACATGAAAACATGAATAATTCAGTGAAAATGACTGTAAACAGATGAGAACTGGTTTAGAACAGCTGAAAGAGAATCTCCAAGTCAGTTCTTAGTGTAGAAAAGGTAGGTAAGATAAGGGAAATCCTTAATTCGAGTTAAGATCACATGAAACACTGTATGAATCCTATATTCTTTACTTAAAGGAGACTAGAGTGGTAAATGTGTGTTATACAAGGCAGAATACCATTGAAATAGAGAAAGAAACACGTTCGGCAGCTTTGGAAAGCCTTACACTTCACTGAAATGTAGTACTACACTCTATAACACAGTTGAGAGACAATGTTCAATAGCTGCCTCAGTACTTAACAGTGTGTAGGAAGTTGTTTGATAAAGAGGGCAAAGCTTATACTTGGACCAGAAGGCAGAATATAGGAAACTACATGAAAACATGATTAATTCAGTGAAAATGACTGTAAACAGATGTGAACTTCTTTAGAACAGCTGAAAGAGATTCTCCAAGTCAGTTCTTAGTGTAGAAAAGGTAGCTAATATCTGGGAAATCCTTAATTCGAGTTAAGATTACATGAAACACTGTATGAATCCTATATTCTTTACTTAAAGGAGACTACAGTGGTAAATGTGTGTTATACAAGGCAGAATACCATTAAAATAGAGAAAGAAACATGTTCGGCAGCTTTGGAAAGCCTTACACTTCACTGAAATGTAGTACTACACTCTATAACACAGTTGAGAGACAATGTTCCCTAGCTCGCTCAGTTCATAACAGTGTGTAGGAAGTTGTTTGATAAAGTGGGCAAAGCTTATACTTGGGCCAGAAGGCAGAATATAGGAAACTACATGAAAACATGAATAATTCAGTGAAAATGACTGTAAACAGATGAGAACTTGTTTAGAACAGCTGAAAGAGAATCTCCAAGTCAGTTCTTAGTGTAGAAAAGGTAGCTAAGAGAAAGAAAATCCTTAATTCCAGTTAAGATCACATGAAACACTGTATGAATCCTATATTGTTTACTTAAAGGAGACTAGAGTGGTAAATGTGTGTTATACAAGGCAGAATACCATTGAAATAGAGAAAGAAACACGTTCGGCAGCTTTGGAAAGCCTTACACTTCACTGAAATGTAGTACTACACTCTATAACACAGTTGAGAGACAATGTTCCCAAGCTGCCTCAGTTCATAACAGTGTGTAGGAAGGTGTTTGATAAAGAGGGCAAAGCTTATACTTGGGCCAGAAGGCAGAATATAGGAAACTACATGAAAACATGAATAATTCAGTGAAAATGACTGTAAACAGATGAGAACTGGTTTAGAACAGCTGAAAGAGAATCTCCAAGTCAGTTCTTAGTGTAGAAAAGGTAGGTAAGATAAGGGAAATCCTTAATTCGAGTTAAGATCACATGAAACACTGTATGAATCCTATATTCTTTACTTAAAGGAGACTAGAGTGGTAAATGTGTGTTATACAAGGCAGAATACCATTGAAATAGAGAAAGAAACACGTTCGGCAGCTTTGGAAAGCCTTACACTTCACTGAAATGTAGTACTACACTCTATAACACAGTTGAGAGACAATGTTCAATAGCTGCCTCAGTACTTAACAGTGTGTAGGAAGTTGTTTGATAAAGAGGGCAAAGCTTATACTTGGACCAGAAGGCAGAATATAGGAAACTACATGAAAACATGATTAATTCAGTGAAAATGACTGTAAACAGATGGGAACTTGTTTAGAACAGCTGAAAGAGATTCTCCAAGTCAGTTCTTAGTGTAGAAAAGGTAGCTAAGATCTGGGAAATCCTTAATTCGAGTTAAGATTACATGAAACACTGTATGAATCCTATATTCTTTACTTAAAGGAGACTAGAGTGGTAAATGTGTGTTATACAAGGCAGAATACCATTGAAATAGAGAAAGAAACACGTTCGGCAGCTTTGGAAAGCCTTACACTTCACTGAAATGTAGTACTACACTGTATAACACAGTTGAGAGACAATGTTCAATAGCTGCCTCAGTACTTAACAGTGTGTAGGAAGTTGTTTGATAAAGTGGGCAAAGCTTATACTTGGGCCAGAAGGCAGAATATAGGAAACTACATGAAAACATGAATAATTCAGTGAAAATGACTGTAAACAGATGAGAACTTGTTTAGAACAGCTGAAAGAGAATCTCCAAGTCATTTCTTAGTGTAGAAAAGGTAGCTAAGAGAAGGAAAATCCTTAATTCCAGTGAAGATCACATGAAACACTGTATGAATCCTATATTGTTTACTTAAAGGAGACTAGAGTGGTAAATGTGTGTTATACAAGGCAGAATACCATTGAAATAAAGAAAGAAACACGTTCGGCAGCTTTGAAAAGCCTTACACTTCACTGAAATGTAGTACTACACTCTATAACACAGTTGAGAGACAATGTTCAATACTTGCCTCAGTACTTTACAGTGTGTAGGAAGTTGTTTGATAAAGTGGGCAAAGCTGATATTTGGACCAGAAGGCAGAATATAGGAAACTACATGAAAACATGATTAATTCAGTGAAAATGACTGTAAACAGATGTGAACTTATTTAGAACAGCTGAAAGAGATTCTCCATGTCAGTTCTTAGTGTAGAAAAGGTAGCTAAGATCTGGGAAATCCTTAATTCGAGTTAAGATTACATGAAACACTGTATGAATCCTATATTCTTTACTTAAAGGAGACTACAGTGGTAAATGTGTGTTATACAAGGCAGAATACCATTAAAATAGAGAAAGAAACATGTTCGGCAGCTTTGGAAAGCCTTACACTTCACTGAAATGTAGTACTACACTCTATAACACAGTTGAGAGACAATGTTCCCTAGCTCGCTCAGTTCATAACAGTGTGTAGGAAGTTGTTTAATAAAGTGGGCAAAGCTTATACTTGGGCCAGAAGGCAGAATATAGGAAACTACATGAAAACATGAATAATTCAGTGAAAATGACTGTAAACAGATGAGAACTTGTTTAGAACAGCTGAAAGAGAATCTCCAAGTCAGTTCTTAGTGTAGAAAAGGTAGCTAAGAGAAGGAAAATCCTCAATTCCAGTTAAGATCACATGAAACACTGTATGAATCCTATATTGTTTACTTAAAGGAGACTAGAGTGGTAAATGTGTGTTATACAAGGCAGAATACCATTGAAATAGAGAAAGAAACACGTTCGGCAGCTTTGGAAAGCCTTACACTTCACTGAAATGTAGTACTACACTCTATAACACAGTTGAGAGACAATGTTCCCAAGCTGCCTCAGTTCATAACAGTGTGTAGGAAGGTGTTTGATAAAGAGGGCAAAGCTTATACTTGGGCCAGAAGGCAGAATATAGGAAACTACATGAAAACATGAATAATTCAGTGAAAATGACTGTAAACAGATGAGAACTGGTTTAGAACAGCTGAAAGAGAATCTCCAAGTCAGTTCTTAGTGTAGAAAAGGTAGGTAAGATAAGGGAAATCCTTAATTCGAGTTAAGATCACATGAAACACTGTATGAATCCTATATTCTTTACTTAAAGGAGACTAGAGTGGTAAATGTGTGTTATACAAGGCAGAATACCATTGAAATAGAGAAAGAAACACGTTCGGCAGCTTTGGAAAGCCTTACACTTCACTGAAATGTAGTACTACACTCTATAACACAGTTGAGAGACAATGTTCAATAGCTGCCTCAGTACTTAACAGTGTGTAGGAAGTTGTTTGATAAAGAGGGCAAAGCTTATACTTGGACCAGAAGGCAGAATATAGGAAACTACATGAAAACATGATTAATTCAGTGAAAATGACTGTAAACAGATGTGAACTTCTTTAGAACAGCTGAAAGAGATTCTCCAAGTCAGTTCTTAGTGTAGAAAAGGTAGCTAATATCTGGGAAATCCTTAATTCGAGTTAAGATTACATGAAACACTGTATGAATCCTATATTCTTTACTTAAAGGAGACTACAGTGGTAAATGTGTGTTATACAAGGCAGAATACCATTAAAATAGAGAAAGAAACATGTTCGGCAGCTTTGGAAAGCCTTACACTTCACTGAAATGTAGTACTACACTCTATAACACAGTTGAGAGACAATGTTCCCTAGCTCGCTCAGTTCATAACAGTGTGTAGGAAGTTGTTTGATAAAGTGGGCAAAGCTTATACTTGGGCCAGAAGGCAGAATATAGGAAACTACATGAAAACATGAATAATTCAGTGAAAATGACTGTAAACAGATGAGAACTTGTTTAGAACAGCTGAAAGAGAATCTCCAAGTCAGTTCTTAGTGTAGAAAAGGTAGCTAAGAGAAGGAAAATCCTTAATTCCAGTTAAGATCACATGAAACACTGTATGAATCCTATATTGTTTACTTAAAGGAGACTAGAGTGGTAAATGTGTGTTATACAAGGCAGAATCCCATTGAAATAGAGAAAGAAACACGTTCGGCAGCTTTGGAAAGCCTTACACTTCACTGAAATGTAGTACTACACTCTATAACACAGTTGAGAGACAATGTTCCCAAGCTGCCTCAGTTCATAACAGTGTGTAGGAAGGTGTTTGATAAAGAGGGCAAAGCTTATACTTGGGCCAGAAGGCAGAATATAGGAAACTACATGAAAACATGAATAATTCAGTGAAAATGACTGTAAACAGATGAGAACTGGTTTAGAACAGCTGAAAGAGAATCTCCAAGTCAGTTCTTAGTGTAGAAAAGGTAGGTAAGATAAAGGAAATCCTTAATTCGAGTTAAGATCACATGAAACACTGTATGAATCCTATATTGTTTACTTAAAGGAGACTAGAGTGGTAAATGTGTGTTATACAAGGCAGAATACCATTGAAATAGAGAAAGAAACACGTTCGGCAGCTTTGGAAAGCCTTACACTTCACTGAAATGTAGTACTACACTCTATAACACAGTTGAGAGACAATGTTCAATAGCTGCCTCAGTACTTAACAGTGTGTAGGAAGTTGTTTGATAAAGAGGGCAAAGCTTATACTTGGACCAGAAGGCAGAATATAGGAAACTACATGAAAACATGATTAATTCAGTGAAAATGACTGTAAACAGATGGGAACATGTTTAGAACAGCTGAAAGAGATTCTCCAAGTCAGTTCTTAGTGTAGAAAAGGTAGCTAAGATCTGGGAAATCCTTAATTCGAGTTAAGATTACATGAAACACTGTATGAATCCTATATTCTTTACTTAAAGGAGACTAGAGTGGTAAATGTGTGTTATACAAGGCAGAATACCATTGAAATAGAGAAAGAAACACGTTCGGCAGCTTTGGAAAGCCTTACACTTCACTGAAATGTAGTACTATACTCTATAACACAGTTGAGAGACAATGTTCCCGAGCTGCCTCAGTTCATAACAGTGTGTAGGAAGTTGTTTGATAAAGTGGGCAAAGCTTATACTTGGGCCAGAAGGCCGAATATAGGAAACTACATGAAAACATGAATAATTCAGTGAAAATGACTGTAAACAGATGAGAACTTGTTTAGAACAGCTGAAAGAGAATCTCCAAGTCAGTTCTTAGTGTAGAAAAGGTAGCTAAGATAAAGAAAATCCTTAATTCCAGTTAAGATCACATGAAACACTGTATGAATCCTATATTCTTTACTTAAAGGAGACTAGAGTGGTAAATGTGTGTTATACAAGGCAGAATACCATTGAAATAAAGAAAGAAACACGTTCGGCAGCTTTGAAAAGCCTTACACTTCACTGAAATGTAGTACTACACTCTATAACACAGTTGAGAGACAATGTTCAATACTTGCCTCAGTACTTTACAGTGTGTAGGAAGTTGTTTGATAAAGTGGGCAAAGCTGATATTTGGACCAGAAGGCAGAATATAGGAAACTACATGAAAACATGATTAATTCAGTGAAAATGACTGTAAACAGATGTGAACTTATTTAGAACAGCTGAAAGAGATTCTCCATGTCAGTTCTTAGTGTAGAAAAGGTAGCTAAGATCTGGGAAATCCTTAATTCGAGTTAAGATTACATGAAACACTGTATGAATCCTATATTCTTTACTTAAAGGAGACTACAGTGGTAAATGTGTGTTATACAAGGCAGAATACCATTAAAATAGAGAAAGAAACATGTTCGGCAGCTTTGGAAAGCCTTACACTTCACTGAAATGTAGTACTACACTCTATAACACAGTTGAGAGACAATGTTCCCTAGCTCGCTCAGTTCATAACAGTGTGTAGGAAGTTGTTTAATAAAGTGGGCAAAGCTTATACTTGGGCCAGAAGGCAGAATATAGGAAACTACATGAAAACATGAATAATTCAGTGAAAATGACTGTAAACAGATGAGAACTTGTTTAGAACAGCTGAAAGAGAATCTCCAAGTCAGTTCTTAGTGTAGAAAAGGTAGCTAAGAGAAGGAAAATCCTCAATTCCAGTTAAGATCACATGAAACACTGTATGAATCCTATATTGTTTACTTAAAGGAGACTAGAGTGGTAAATGTGTGTTATACAAGGCAGAATACCATTGAAATAGAGAAAGAAACACGTTCGGCAGCTTTGGAAAGCCTTACACTTCACTGAAATGTAGTACTACACTCTATAACACAGTTGAGAGACAATGTTCCCAAGCTGCCTCAGTTCATAACAGTGTGTAGGAAGGTGTTTGATAAAGAGGGCAAAGCTTATACTTGGGCCAGAAGGCAGAATATAGGAAACTTCATGAAAACATGAATAATTCAGTGAAAATGACTGTAAACAGATGAGAACTGGTTTAGAACAGCTGAAAGAGAATCTCCAAGTCAGTTCTTAGTGTAGAAAAGGTAGGTAAGATAAGGGAAATCCTTAATTCGAGTTAAGATCACATGAAACACTGTATGAATCCTATATTCTTTACTTAAAGGAGACTAGAGTGGTAAATGTGTGTTATACAAGGCAGAATACCATTGAAATAGAGAAAGAAACACGTTCGGCAGCTTTGGAAAGCCTTACACTTCACTGAAATGTAGTACTACACTCTATAACACAGTTGAGAGACAATGTTCAATAGCTGCCTCAGTACTTAACAGTGTGTAGGAAGTTGTTTGATAAAGAGGGCAAAGCTTATACTTGGACCAGAAGGCAGAATATAGGAAACTACATGAAAACATGATTAATTCAGTGAAAATGACTGTAAACAGATGTGAACTTCTTTAGAACAGCTGAAAGAGATTCTCCAAGTCAGTTCTTAGTGTAGAAAAGGTAGCTAATATCTGGGAAATCCTTAATTCGAGTTAAGATTACATGAAACACTGTATGAATCCTATATTCTTTACTTAAAGGAGACTACAGTGGTAAATGTGTGTTATACAAGGCAGAATACCATTAAAATAGAGAAAGAAACATGTTCGGCAGCTTTGGAAAGCCTTACACTTCACTGAAATGTAGTACTACACTCTATAACACAGTTGAGAGACAATGTTCCCTAGCTCGCTCAGTTCATAACAGTGTGTAGGAAGTTGTTTGATAAAGTGGGCAAAGCTTATACTTGGGCCAGAAGGCAGAATATAGGAAACTACATGAAAACATGAATAATTCAGTGAAAATGACTGTAAACAGATGAGAACTTGTTTAGAACAGCTGAAAGAGAATCTCCAAGTCAGTTCTTAGTGTAGAAAAGGTAGCTAAGAGAAGGAAAATCCTTAATTCCAGTTAAGATCACATGAAACACTGTATGAATCCTATATTGTTTACTTAAAGGAGACTAGAGTGGTAAATGTGTGTTATACAAGGCAGAATCCCATTGAAATAGAGAAAGAAACACGTTGGGCAGCTTTGGAAAGCCTTACACTTCACTGAAATGTAGTACTACACTCTATAACACAGTTGAGAGACAATGTTCCCAAGCTGCCTCAGTTCATAACAGTGTGTAGGAAGGTGTTTGATAAAGAGGGCAAAGCTTATACTTGGGCCAGAAGGCAGAATATAGGAAACTACATGAAAACATGAATAATTCAGTGAAAATGACTGTAAACAGATGAGAACTGGTTTAGAACAGCTGAAAGAGAATCTCCAAGTCAGTTCTTAGTGTAGAAAAGGTAGGTAAGATAAAGGAAATCCTTAATTCGAGTTAAGATCACATGAAACACTGTATGAATCCTATATTCTTTACTTAAAGGAGACTAGAGTGGTAAATGTGTGTTATACAAGGCAGAATACCATTGAAATAGAGAAAGAAACACGTTCGGCAGCTTTGGAAAGCCTTACACTTCACTGAAATGTAGTACTACACTCTATAACACAGTTGAGAGACAATGTTCAATAGCTGCCTCAGTACTTAACAGTGTGTAGGAAGTTGTTTGATAAAGAGGGCAAAGCTTATACTTGGACCAGAAGGCAGAATATAGGAAACTACATGAAAACATGATTAATTCAGTGAAAATGACTGTAAACAGATGGGAACATGTTTAGAACAGCTGAAAGAGATTCTCCAAGTCAGTTCTTAGTGTAGAAAAGGTAGCTAAGATCTGGGAAATCCTTAATTCGAGTTAAGATTACATGAAACACTGTATGAATCCTATATTCTTTACTTAAAGGAGACTAGAGTGGTAAATGTGTGTTATACAAGGCAGAATACCATTGAAATAGAGAAAGAAACACGTTCGGCAGCTTTGGAAAGCCTTACACTTCACTGAAATGTAGTACTATACTCTATAACACAGTTGAGAGACAATGTTCCCGAGCTGCCTCAGTTCATAACAGTGTGTAGGAAGTTGTTTGATAAAGTGGGCAAAGCTTATACTTGGGCCAGAAGGCCGAATATAGGAAACTACATGAGAACATGAATAATTCAGTGAAAATGACTGTAAACAGATGAGAACTTGTTTAGAACAGCTGAAAGAGAATCTCCAAGTCAGTTCTTAGTGTAGAAAAGGTAGCTAAGATAAAGAAAATCCTTAATTCCAGTTAAGATCACATGAAACACTGTATGAATCCTATATTCTTTACTTAAAGGAGACTAGAGTGGTAAATGTGTGTTATACAAGGCAGAATACCATTGAAATAAAGAAAGAAACACGTTCGGCAGCTTTGAAAAGCCTTACACTTCACTGAAATGTAGTACTACACTCTATAACACAGTTGAGAGACAATGTTCAATACTTGCCTCAGTACTTTACAGTGTGTAGGAAGTTGTTTGATAAAGTGGGCAAAGCTGATATTTGGACCAGAAGGCAGAATATAGGAAACTACATGAAAACATGATTAATTCAGTGAAAATGACTGTAAACAGATGTGAACTTATTTAGAACAGCTGAAAGAGATTCTCCATGTCAGTTCTTAGTATAGAAAAGGTAGCTAAGATCTGGGAAATCCTTAATTCGAGTTAAGATTACATGAAACACTGTATGAATCCTATATTCTTTACTTAAAGGAGACTACAGTGGTAAATGTGTGTTATACAAGGCAGAATACCATTAAAATAGAGAAAGAAACATGTTCGGCAGCTTTGGAAAGCCTTACACTTCACTGAAATGTAGTACTACACTCTATAACACAGTTGAGAGACAATGTTCCCTAGCTCGCTCAGTTCATAACAGTGTGTAGGAAGTTGTTTAATAAAGTGGGCAAAGCTTATACTTGGGCCAGAAGGCAGAATATAGGAAACTACATGAAAACATGAATAATTCAGTGAAAATGACTGTAAACAGATGAGAACTTGTTTAGAACAGCTGAAAGAGAATCTCCAAGTCAGTTCTTAGTGTAGAAAAGGTAGCTAAGAGAAGGAAAATCCTCAATTCCAGTTAAGATCACATGAAACACTGTATGAATCCTATATTGTTTACTTAAAGGAGACTAGAGTGGTAAATGTGTGTTATACAAGGCAGAATACCATTGAAATAGAGAAAGAAACACGTTCGGCAGCTTTGGAAAGCCTTACACTTCACTGAAATGTAGTACTACACTCTATAACACAGTTGAGAGACAATGTTCCCAAGCTGCCTCAGTTCATAACAGTGTGTAGGAAGGTGTTTGATAAAGAGGGCAAAGCTTATACTTGGGCCAGAAGGCAGAATATAGGAAACTACATGAAAACATGAATAATTCAGTGAAAATGACTGTAAACAGATGAGAACTTGTCTAGAACAGCTGAAAGAGAATCTCCAAGTCAGTTCTTATTGTAGAAAAGGTAGCTAAGATAAGGGAAATCCTTAATTCCAGTTAAGATCACATGAAACACTGTATGAATCCTATATTCTTTACTTAAAGGAGACTAGAGTGGTAAATGTGTGTTATACAAGGCAGAATACCATTGAAATAGAGAAAGAAACACGTTCAGCAGCTTTGGAAAGCCTTACACTTCACTGAAATGTAGTACTACACTTTATATATCACAGTTGAGAGACAATGTTCCCTAGCTCGCTCAGTTCATAACAGTGTGTAGGAAGTTGTTTGATAAAGTGGGCAAAGCTTATACTTGGGCCAGAATACAGAATATAGGAAACTACATGAAAACATGAATAATTCAGTGAAAATGACTCTAAACAGATGAGAACTTGTTTAGAACAGCTGAAAGAGAATCTCCAAGTCAGTTCTTAGTGTAGAAAAGGTAGCTAAGAGAAGGAAAATCCTTAATTCCAGTTAAGATCACATGAAACACTGTATGAATCCTATATTGTTTACTTAAAGGAGACTAGAGTGGTAAATGTGTGTTATACAAGGCAGAATACCATTGAAATAGAGAAAGAAACACGTTCGGCAGCTTTGGAAAGCCTTACACTTCACTGAAATGTAGTACTACACTCTATAACACAGTTGAGAGACAATGTTCCCAAGCTGCCTCAGTTCATAACAGTGTGTAGGAAGGTGTTTGATAAAGAGGGCAAAGCTTATACTTGGGCCAGAAGGCAGAATATAGGAAACTACATGAAAACATGAATAATTCAGTGAAAATGACTGTAAACAGATGAGAACTGGTTTAGAACAGCTGAAAGAGAATCTCCAAGTCAGTTCTTAGTGTAGAAAAGGTAGGTAAGATAAGGGAAATCCTTAATTCGAGTTAAGATCACATGAAACACTGTATGAATCCTATATTCTTTACTTAAAGGAGACTAGAGTGGTAAATGTGTGTTATACAAGGCAGAATACCATTGAAATAGAGAAAGAAACACGTTCGGCAGCTTTGGAAAGCCTTACACTTCACTGAAATGTAGTACTACACTCTATAACACAGTTGAGAGACAATGTTCAATAGCTGCCTCAGTACTTAACAGTGTGTAGGAAGTTGTTTGATAAAGAGGGCAAAGCTTATACTTGGACCAGAAGGCAGAATATAGGAAACTACATGAAAACATGATTAATTCAGTGAAAATGACTGTAAACAGATGTGAACTTCTTTAGAACAGCTGAAAGAGATTCTCCAAGTCAGTTCTTAGTGTAGAAAAGGTAGCTAATATCTGGGAAATCCTTAATTCGAGTTAAGATTACATGAAACACTGTATGAATCCTATATTCTTTACTTAAAGGAGACTACAGTGGTAAATGTGTGTTATACAAGGCAGAATACCATTAAAATAGAGAAAGAAACATGTTCGGCAGCTTTGGAAAGCCTTACACTTCACTGAAATGTAGTACTACACTCTATAACACAGTTGAGAGACAATGTTCCCTAGCTCGCTCAGTTCATAACAGTGTGTAGGAAGTTGTTTGATAAAGTGGGCAAAGCTTATACTTGGGCCAGAAGGCAGAATATAGGAAACTACATGAAAACATGAATAATTCAGTGAAAATGACTGTAAACAGATGAGAACTTGTTTAGAACAGCTGAAAGAGAATCTCCAAGTCAGTTCTTAGTGTAGAAAAGGTAGCTAAGAGAAGGAAAATCCTTAATTCCAGTTAAGATCACATGAAACACTGTATGAATCCTATATTGTTTACTTAAAGGAGACTAGAGTGGTAAATGTGTGTTATACAAGGCAGAATCCCATTGAAATAGAGAAAGAAACACGTTCGGCAGCTTTGGAAAGCCTTACACTTCACTGAAATGTAGTACTACACTCTATATCACAGTTGAGAGACAATGTTCCCAAGCTGCCTCAGTTCATAACAGTGTGTAGGAAGGTGTTTGATAAAGAGGGCAAAGCTTATACTTGGGCCAGAAGGCAGAATATAGGAAACTACATGAAAACATGAATAATTCAGTGAAAATGACTGTAAACAGATGAGAACTGGTTTAGAACAGCTGAAAGAGAATCTCCAAGTCAGTTCTTAGTGTAGAAAAGGTAGGTAAGATAAAGGAAATCCTTAATTCGAGTTAAGATCACATGAAACACTGTATGAATCCTATATTCTTTACTTAAAGGAGACTAGAGTGGTAAATGTGTGTTATACAAGGCAGAATACCATTGAAATAGAGAAAGAAACACGTTCGGCAGCTTTGGAAAGCCTTACACTTCACTGAAATGTAGTACTACACTCTATAACACAGTTGAGAGACAATGTTCAATAGCTGCCTCAGTACTTAACAGTGTGTAGGAAGTTGTTTGATAAAGAGGGCAAAGCTTATACTTGGACCAGAAGGCAGAATATAGGAAACTACATGAAAACATGATTAATTCAGTGAAAATGACTGTAAACAGATGGGAACATGTTTAGAACAGCTGAAAGAGATTCTCCAAGTCAGTTCTTAGTGTAGAAAAGGTAGCTAAGATCTGGGAAATCCTTAATTCGAGTTAAGATTACATGAAACACTGTATGAATCCTATATTCTTTACTTAAAGGAGACTAGAGTGGTAAATGTGTGTTATACAAGGCAGAATACCATTGAAATAGAGAAAGAAACACGTTCGGCAGCTTTGGAAAGCCTTACACTTCACTGAAATGTAGTACTATACTCTATAACACAGTTGAGAGACAATGTTC
Organism: Pipistrellus hanaki; assembly: GCF_964339955.1. Taxonomy (NCBI): domain Eukaryota; kingdom Metazoa; phylum Chordata; class Mammalia; order Chiroptera; family Vespertilionidae; genus Pipistrellus; species Pipistrellus hanaki. Next base: position 3,305,829 of record NC_140511.1, read on the forward strand.
CCGAGCTGCCTCAGTTCATAACAGTGTGTAGGAAGTTGTTTGATAAAGTGGGCAAAGCTTATACTTGGGCCAGAATGCCGAATATAGGAAACTACATGAAAACATGAATAATTCAGTGAAAATGACTGTAAACAGATGAGAACTTGTTTAGAACAGCTGAAAGAGAATCTCCAAGTCAGTTCTTAGTGTAGAAAAGGTAGCTAAGATAAAGAAAATCCTTAATTCCAGTTAAGATCACATGAAACACTGTATGAATCCTATATTCTTTACTTAAAGGAGACTAGAGTGGTAAATGTGTGTTATACAAGGCAGAATACCATTGAAATAAAGAAAGAAACACGTTCGGCAGCTTTGAAAAGCCTTACACTTCACTGAAATGTAGTACTACACTCTATAACACAGTTGAGAGACAATGTTCAATACTTGCCTCAGTACTTTACAGTGTGTAGGAAGTTGTTTGATAAAGTGGGCAAAGCTGATATTTGGACCAGAAGGCAGAATATAGGAAACTACATGAAAACATGATTAATTCAGTGAAAATGACTGTAAACAGATGTGAACTTATTTAGAACAGCTGAAAGAGATTCTCCATGTCAGTTCTTAGTGTAGAAAAGGTAGCTAAGATCTGGGAAATCCTTAATTCGAGTTAAGATTACATGAAACACTGTATGAATCCTATATTCTTTACTTAAAGGAGACTACAGTGGTAAATGTGTGTTATACAAGGCAGAATACCATTAAAATAGAGAAAGAAACATGTTCGGCAGCTTTGGAAAGCCTTACACTTCACTGAAATGTAGTACTACACTCTATAACACAGTTGAGAGACAATGTTCCCTAGCTCGCTCAGTTCATAACAGTGTGTAGGAAGTTGTTTAATAAAGTGGGCAAAGCTTATACTTGGGCCAGAAGGCAGAATATAGGAAACTACATGAAAACATGAATAATTCAGTGAAAATGACTGTAAACAGATGAGAACTTGTTTAGAACAGCTGAAAGAGAATCTCCAAGTCAGTTCTTAGTGTAGAAAAGGTAGCTAAGAGAAGGAAAATCCTCAATTCCAGTTAAGATCACATGAAACACTGTATGAATCCTATATTGTTTACTTAAAGGAGACTAGAGTGGTAAATGTGTGTTATACAAGGCAGAATACCATTGAAATAGAGAAAGAAACACGTTCGGCAGCTTTGGAAAGCCTTACACTTCACTGAAATGTAGTACTACACTCTATAACACAGTTGAGAGACAATGTTCCCAAGCTGCCTCAGTTCATAACAGTGTGTAGGAAGGTGTTTGATAAAGAGGGCAAAGCTTATACTTGGGCCAGAAGGCAGAATATAGGAAACTTCATGAAAACATGAATAATTCAGTGAAAATGACTGTAAACAGATGAGAACTGGTTTAGAACAGCTGAAAGAGAATCTCCAAGTCAGTTCTTAGTGTAGAAAAGGTAGGTAAGATAAGGGAAATCCTTAATTCGAGTTAAGATCACATGAAACACTGTATGAATCCTATATTCTTTACTTAAAGGAGACTAGAGTGGTAAATGTGTGTTATACAAGGCAGAATACCATTGAAATAGAGAAAGAAACACGTTCGGCAGCTTTGGAAAGCCTTACACTTCACTGAAATGTAGTACTACACTCTATAACACAGTTGAGAGACAATGTTCAATAGCTGCCTCAGTACTTAACAGTGTGTAGGAAGTTGTTTGATAAAGAGGGCAAAGCTTATACTTGGACCAGAAGGCAGAATATAGGAAACTACATGAAAACATGATTAATTCAGTGAAAATGACTGTAAACAGATGTGAACTTCTTTAGAACAGCTGAAAGAGATTCTCCAAGTCAGTTCTTAGTGTAGAAAAGGTAGCTAATATCTGGGAAATCCTTAATTCGAGTTAAGATTACATGAAACACTGTATGAATCCTATATTCTTTACTTAAAGGAGACTACAGTGGTAAATGTGTGTTATACAAGGCAGAATACCATTAAAATAGAGAAAGAAACATGTTCGGCAGCTTTGGAAAGCCTTACACTTCACTGAAATGTAGTACTACACTCTATAACACAGTTGAGAGACAATGTTCCCTAGCTCGCTCAGTTCATAACAGTGTGTAGGAAGTTGTTTGATAAAGTGGGCAAAGCTTATACTTGGGCCAGAAGGCAGAATATAGGAAACTACATGAAAACATGAATAATTCAGTGAAAATGACTGTAAACAGATGAGAACTTGTTTAGAACAGCTGAAAGAGAATCTCCAAGTCAGTTCTTAGTGTAGAAAAGGTAGCTAAGAGAAGGAAAATCCTTAATTCCAGTTAAGATCACATGAAACACTGTATGAATCCTATATTGTTTACTTAAAGGAGACTAGAGTGGTAAATGTGTGTTATACAAGGCAGAATCCCATTGAAATAGAGAAAGAAACACGTTGGGCAGCTTTGGAAAGCCTTACACTTCACTGAAATGTAGTACTACACTCTATAACACAGTTGAGAGACAATGTTCCCAAGCTGCCTCAGTTCATAACAGTGTGTAGGAAGGTGTTTGATAAAGAGGGCAAAGCTTATACTTGGGCCAGAAGGCAGAATATAGGAAACTACATGAAAACATGAATAATTCAGTGAAAATGACTGTAAACAGATGAGAACTGGTTTAGAACAGCTGAAAGAGAATCTCCAAGTCAGTTCTTAGTGTAGAAAAGGTAGGTAAGATAAAGGAAATCCTTAATTCGAGTTAAGATCACATGAAACACTGTATGAATCCTATATTCTTTACTTAAAGGAGACTAGAGTGGTAAATGTGTGTTATACAAGGCAGAATACCATTGAAATAGAGAAAGAAACACGTTCGGCAGCTTTGGAAAGCCTTACACTTCACTGAAATGTAGTACTACACTCTATAACACAGTTGAGAGACAATGTTCAATAGCTGCCTCAGTACTTAACAGTGTGTAGGAAGTTGTTTGATAAAGAGGGCAAAGCTTATACTTGGACCAGAAGGCAGAATATAGGAAACTACATGAAAACATGATTAATTCAGTGAAAATGACTGTAAACAGATGGGAACATGTTTAGAACAGCTGAAAGAGATTCTCCAAGTCAGTTCTTAGTGTAGAAAAGGTAGCTAAGATCTGGGAAATCCTTAATTCGAGTTAAGATTACATGAAACACTGTATGAATCCTATATTCTTTACTTAAAGGAGACTAGAGTGGTAAATGTGTGTTATACAAGGCAGAATACCATTGAAATAGAGAAAGAAACACGTTCGGCAGCTTTGGAAAGCCTTACACTTCACTGAAATGTAGTACTATACTCTATAACACAGTTGAGAGACAATGTTCCCGAGCTGCCTCAGTTCATAACAGTGTGTAGGAAGTTGTTTGATAAAGTGGGCAAAGCTTATACTTGGGCCAGAAGGCCGAATATAGGAAACTACATGAGAACATGAATAATTCAGTGAAAATGACTGTAAACAGATGAGAACTTGTTTAGAACAGCTGAAAGAGAATCTCCAAGTCAGTTCTTAGTGTAGAAAAGGTAGCTAAGATAAAGAAAATCCTTAATTCCAGTTAAGATCACATGAAACACTGTATGAATCCTATATTCTTTACTTAAAGGAGACTAGAGTGGTAAATGTGTGTTATACAAGGCAGAATACCATTGAAATAAAGAAAGAAACACGTTCGGCAGCTTTGAAAAGCCTTACACTTCACTGAAATGTAGTACTACACTCTATAACACAGTTGAGAGACAATGTTCAATACTTGCCTCAGTACTTTACAGTGTGTAGGAAGTTGTTTGATAAAGTGGGCAAAGCTGATATTTGGACCAGAAGGCAGAATATAGGAAACTACATGAAAACATGATTAATTCAGTGAAAATGACTGTAAACAGATGTGAACTTATTTAGAACAGCTGAAAGAGATTCTCCATGTCAGTTCTTAGTGTAGAAAAGGTAGCTAAGATCTGGGAAATCCTTAATTCGAGTTAAGATTACATGAAACACTGTATGAATCCTATATTCTTTACTTAAAGGAGACTACAGTGGTAAATGTGTGTTATACAAGGCAGAATACCATTAAAATAGAGAAAGAAACATGTTCGGCAGCTTTGGAAAGCCTTACACTTCACTGAAATGTAGTACTACACTCTATAACACAGTTGAGAGACAATGTTCCCTAGCTCGCTCAGTTCATAACAGTGTGTAGGAAGTTGTTTAATAAAGTGGGCAAAGCTTATACTTGGGCCAGAAGGCAGAATATAGGAAACTACATGAAAACATGAATAATTCAGTGAAAATGACTGTAAACAGATGAGAACTTGTTTAGAACAGCTGAAAGAATCTCCAAGTCAGTTCTTAGTGTAGAAAAGGTAGCTAAGAGAAGGAAAATCCTCAATTCCAGTTAAGATCACATGAAACACTGTATGAATCCTATATTGTTTACTTAAAGGAGACTAGAGTGGTAAATGTGTGTTATACAAGGCAGAATACCATTGAAATAGAGAAAGAAACACGTTCGGCAGCTTTGGAAAGCCTTACACTTCACTGAAATGTAGTACTACACTCTATAACACAGTTGAGAGACAATGTTCCCAAGCTGCCTCAGTTCATAACAGTGTGTAGGAAGGTGTTTGATAAAGAGGGCAAAGCTTATACTTGGGCCAGAAGGCAGAATATAGGAAACTACATGAAAACATGAATAATTCAGTGAAAATGACTGTAAACAGATGAGAACTTGTCTAGAACAGCTGAAAGAGAATCTCCAAGTCAGTTCTTATTGTAGAAAAGGTAGCTAAGATAAGGGAAATCCTTAATTCCAGTTAAGATCACATGAAACACTGTATGAATCCTATATTCTTTACTTAAAGGAGACTAGAGTGGTAAATGTGTGTTATACAAGGCAGAATACCATTGAAATAGAGAAAGAAACACGTTCAGCAGCTTTGGAAAGCCTTACACTTCACTGAAATGTAGTACTACACTTTATATATCACAGTTGAGAGACAATGTTCCCTAGCTCGCTCAGTTCATAACAGTGTGTAGGAAGTTGTTTGATAAAGTGGGCAAAGCTTATACTTGGGCCAGAATACAGAATATAGGAAACTACATGAAAACATGAATAATTCAGTGAAAATGACTCTAAACAGATGAGAACTTGTTTAGAACAGCTGAAAGAGAATCTCCAAGTCAGTTCTTAGTGTAGAAAAGGTAGCTAAGAGAAGGAAAATCCTTAATTCCAGTTAAGATCACATGAAACACTGTATGAATCCTATATTGTTTACTTAAAGGAGACTAGAGTGGTAAATGTGTGTTATACAAGGCAGAATACCATTGAAATAGAGAAAGAAACACGTTCGGCAGCTTTGGAAAGCCTTACACTTCACTGAAATGTAGTACTACACTCTATAACACAGTTGAGAGACAATGTTCCCAAGCTGCCTCAGTTCATAACAGTGTGTAGGAAGGTGTTTGATAAAGAGGGCAAAGCTTATACTTGGGCCAGAAGGCAGAATATAGGAAACTACATGAAAACATGAATAATTCAGTGAAAATGACTGTAAACAGATGAGAACTGGTTTAGAACAGCTGAAAGAGAATCTCCAAGTCAGTTCTTAGTGTAGAAAAGGTAGGTAAGATAAGGGAAATACTTAATTCCAGTTAAGATCACATGAAACACTGTATGAATCTTACATTCTTTACTTAAAGGAGACTAGAGTGGTAAATGTGTGTTATACAAGGCAGAATACCATTGAAATAGAGAAAGAAACACGTTCGGCAGCTTTGGAAAGCCTTACACTTCACTGAAATGTAGTACTACACTCTATAACACAGTTGAGAGACAATGTTCAATAGCTGCCTCAGTACTTAACAGTGTGTAGGAAGTTGTTTGATAAAGAGGGCAAAGCTTATACTTGGGCCAGAAGACAGAATATAGGAAACTACATGAAAACATGAATAATTCAGTGAAAATGACTGTAAACAGATGAGAACTTGTTTAGAACAGCTGAAAGAGAATCTCCAAGTCAGTTCTTAGTGTAGAAAAGGTAGCTAAGAGAAGGAAAATCCTTAATTCCAGTTAAGATCACATGAAACACTGTATGAATCCTATATTGTTTACTTAAAGGAGACTAGAGTGGTAAATGTGTGTTATACAAGGCAGAATACCATTGAAATAGAGAAAGAAACACGTTCGGCAGCTTTGGAAAGCCTTACACTTCACTGAAATGTAGTACTACACTCTATAACACAGTTGAGAGACAATGTTCCCAAGCTTCCTCAGTTCATAACAGTGTGTAGGAAGGTGTTTGATAAAGAGGGCAAAGCTTATACTTGGGCCAGAAGGCAGAATATAGGAAACTACATGAAAACATGAATAATTCAGCGAAAATGACTGTAAACAGATGAGAACTGGTTTATAACAGCTGAAAGAGAATCTCCAAGTCAGTTCTTAGTGTAGAAAAGGTAGGTAAGATAAGGGAAATACTTAATTCCAGTTAAGATCACATGAAACACTGTATGAATCCTACATTCTTTACTTAAAGGAGACTAGAGTGGTAAATGTGTGTTATACAAGGCAGAATACCATTGAAATAGAGAAAGAAACACGTTCGGCAGCTTTGGAAAGCCTTACACTTCACTGAAATGTAGTACTACACTTTATATATCACAGTTGAGAGACAATGTTCCCTAGCTCGCTCAGTTCATAACAGTGTGTAGGAAGTTGTTTGATAAAGTGGGCAAAGCTTATACTTGGGCCAGAATACAGAATATAGGAAACTACATGAAAACATGAATAATTCAGTGAAAATGACTCTAAACAGATGAGAACTTGTTTAGAACAGCTGAAAGAGAATCTCCAAGTCAGTTCTTAGTGTAGAAAAGGTAGCTAAGAGAAGGAAAATCCTTAATTCCAGTTAAGATCACATGAAACACTGTATGAATCCTATATTGTTTACTTAAAGGAGACTAGAGTGGTAAATGTGTGTTATACAAGGCAGAATACCATTGAAATAGAGAAAGAAACACGTTCGGCAGCTTTGGAAAGCCTTACACTTCACTGAAATGTAGTACTACACTCTATAACACAGTTGAGAGACAATGTTCCCAAGCTGCCTCAGTTCATAACAGTGTGTAGGAAGGTGTTTGATAAAGAGGGCAAAGCTTATACTTGGGCCAGAAGGCAGAATATAGGAAACTACATGAAAACATGAATAATTCAGTGAAAATGACTGTAAACAGATGAGAACTGGTTTAGAACAGCTGAAAGAGAATCTCCAAGTCAGTTCTTAGTGTAGAAAAGGTAGGTAAGATAAGGGAAATACTTAATTCCAGTTAAGATCACATGAAACACTGTATGAATCTTACATTCTTTACTTAAAGGAGACTAGAGTGGTAAATGTGTGTTATACAAGGCAGAATACCATTGAAATAGAGAAAGAAACACGTTCGGCAGCTTTGGAAAGCCTTACACTTCACTGAAATGTAGTACTACACTCTATAACACAGTTGAGAGACAATGTTCAATAGCTGCCTCAGTACTTAACAGTGTGTAGGAAGTTGTTTGATAAAGAGGGCAAAGCTTATACTTGGGCCAGAAGACAGAATATAGGAAACTACATGAAAACATGAATAATTCAGTGAAAATGACTGTAAACAGATGAGAACTTGTTTAGAACAGCTGAAAGAGAATCTCCAAGTCAGTTCTTAGTGTAGAAAAGGTAGCTAAGAGAAGGAAAATCCTTAATTCCAGTTAAGATCACATGAAACACTGTATGAATCCTATATTGTTTACTTAAAGGAGACTAGAGTGGTAAATGTGTGTTATACAAGGCAGAATACCATTGAAATAGAGAAAGAAACACGTTCGGCAGCTTTGGAAAGCCTTACACTTCACTGAAATGTAGTACTACACTCTATAACACAGTTGAGAGACAATGTTCCCAAGCTGCCTCAGTTCATAACAGTGTGTAGGAAGGTGTTTGATAAAGAGGGCAAAGCTTATACTTGGGCCAGAAGGCAGAATATAGGAAACTACATGAAAACATGAATAATTCAGCGAAAATGACTGTAAACAGATGAGAACTGGTTTAGAACAGCTGAAAGAGAATCTCCAAGTCAGTTCTTAGTGTAGAAAAGGTAGGTAAGATAAGGGAAATACTTAATTCCAGTTAAGATCACATGAAACACTGTATGAATCCTACATTCTTTACTTAAAGGAGACTAGAGTGGTAAATGTGTGTTATACAAGGCAGAATACCATTGAAATAGAGAAAGAAACACGTTCGGCAGCTTTGCAAAGCCTTACACTTCACTGAAATGTAGTACTACACTCTATAACACAGTTGAGAGACAATGTTCAATAGCTGCCTCAGTACTTAACAGTGTGTAGGAAGTTGTTTGATAAAGAGGGCAAAGCTTATACTTGGACCAGAAGGCAGAATGTAGGAAACTACATGAAAACATGATTAATTCAGTGAAAATGACTGTAAACAGATGTGAACTTGTTTAGAACAGCTGAAAGAGATTCTCCAAGTCAGTTCTTAGTGTAGAAAAGGTAGCTAAGATCCGGGAAATCCTTAATTCGAGTTAAGATTACATGAAACACTGTATGAATCCTATATTCTTTACTTAAAGGAGACTAGAGTGGTAAATGTGTGTTATACAAGGCAGAATACCATTGAAATAGAGAAAGAAACACGTTAAGCAGCTTTGGAAAGCCTTACACTTCACTGAAATGTAGTACTACACTTTATATATCACAGTTGAGAGACAATGTTCCCTAGCTCGCTCAGTTCATAACAGTGTGTAGGAAGTTGTTTGATAAAGTGGGCAAAGCTTATACTTGGGCCAGAAGGCAGAATATAGGAAACTACATGAAAACATGAATTATTCAGTGAAAATGACTGTAAACAGATGAGAACTTGTTTAGAACAGCTGAAAGAGAATCTCCAAGTCAGTTCTTAGTGTAGAAAAGGTAGCTAAGAGAAGGAAAATCCTTAATTCCAGTTAAGATCACAAGAAACACTGTATGAATCCTATATTGTTTACTTAACGGAGACTAGAGTGGTAAATGTGTGTTATACAAGGCAGAATACCATTGAAATAGAGAAAGAAACACGTTCGGCAGCTTTGGAAAGCCTTACACTTCACTGAAATGTAGTACTACACTCTATAACACAGTTGAGAGACAATGTTCCCGAGCTGCCTCAGTTCATAACAGTGTGTAGGAAGTTGTTTGATAAAGTGGGCAAAGCTTATACTTGGGCAAGAAGGCAGAATATAGGAAACTACATGAAAACATGAATAATTCAGTGAAAATGACTGTAAACAGATGAGAACTTGTTTAGAACAGCTGAAAGAGAATCTCCAAGTCAGTTCTTAGTGTAGAAAAGGTAGGTAAGATAAGGGAAATACTTAATTCCAGTGAAGATCACATGAAACACTGTATGAATCCTATATTCTTTACTTAAAGGAGACTAGAGTGGTAAATGTGTGTTATACAAGGCAGAATACCATTGAAATAGAGAAAGAAACACGTTCGGCAGCTTTGGAAAGCCTTACACTTCACTGAAATGTAGTGCTACACTCTATAACACAGTTGAGAGACAATGTTCAATACCTGCCTCAGTACTTAACAGTGTGTAGGAAATTGTTTGATAAAGTGGGCAAAGCTGATATTTGGACCAGAAGGCAGAATATAGGAAACTACATGAAAACATGATTAATTCAGTGAAAATGACTGTAAACAGATGTGAACTTGTTTAGAACAGCTGAAAGAGATTCTCCAAGTCAGTTCTTAGTGTAGAAAAGGTAGCTAAGATCTGGGAAATCCTTAATTCGAGTTAAGATTACATGAAACACTGTATGAATCCCATATTCTTTACTTAAAGGAGACTAGAGTGGTAAATGTGTGTTATACAAGGCAGAATACCATTGAAATAGAGAAAGAAACACGTTCGGCAGCTTTGGAAAGCCTTACACTTCACTGAAATGTAGTACTTCACTCTATAACAGAGTTGAGAGTCAATGTTCAATAGCTGCCTCAGTACTTAACAGTTTGTAGGAAGTTGTTTGATAAAGTGGGCAAAGCTTATACTTGGACCAGAAGGCAGAATATAGGAAACTACATGAAAACATGATTAATTCAGTGAAAATGACTGTAAACGGATGAGAACTTGTCTAGAACAGCTGAAAGAGAATCTCCAAGTCAGTTCTTATTGTAGAAAAGGTGCTAAGATAAGGGAAATCCTTAATTCCAGTTAAGATCACATGAAACACTGTATGAATCCTATATTCTTTACTTAAAGGAGACTAGAGTGGTAAATGTGTGTTATACAAGGCAGAATACCATTGAAATAGAGAAAGAAACACGTTCAGCAGCTTTGGAAAGCCTTACACTTCACTGAAATGTAGTACTACACTTTATATATCACAGTTGAGAGACAATGTTCCCTAGCTCGCTCAGTTCATAACAGTGTAGGAAGTTGTTTGATAAAGTGGGCAAAGCTTATACTTGGGCCAGATGGCAGAATATAGGAAACTACATGAAAACATGAATAATTCAGTGAAAATGACTGTAAACAGATGAGAACTTGTTTAGAACAGCTGAAAGAGAATCTCCAAGTCAGTTCTTAGTGTAGAAAAGGTAGCTAAGAGAAGGAAAATCCTTAATTCCAGTTAAGATCACATGAAACACTGTATGAATCCTATATTGTTTACTTAAAGTAGACTAGAGTGGTAAATGTGTGTTATACAAGGCAGAATACCATTGAAATAGAGAAAGAAACACGTTCGGCAGCTTTGGAAAGCCTTACACTTCACTGAAATGTAGTACTACACTCTATAACACAGTTGAGAGACAATGTTCAATACCTGCCTCAGTACTTAACAGTGTGTAGGAAGTTGTTTGATAAAGTGGGCAAAGCTGATATTTGGACCAGAAGGCAGAATATAGGAAACTACATTAAAACATGATTAATTCAGTGAAAATGACTGTAAACAGATGTGAACTTGTTTAGAACAGCTGAAAGAGATTCTCCAAGTCAGTTCTTAGTGTAGAAAAGGTAGCTAAGATCTGGGAAATCCTTAATTCGAGTTAAGATTACATGAAACACTGTATGAATCCTATATTCTTTACTTAAAGGAGACTAGAGTGGTAAATGTGTGTTATACAAGGCAGAATACCATTGAAATAGAGAAAGAAACACGTTCGGCAGCTTTGGAAAGCCTTACACTTCACTGAAATGTAGTACTACACTCTATAACAGATTTGAGAGACAATGTTCAATAGCTGCCTCAGTACTTAACAGTGTGTAGGAAGTTGTTTGATAAAGTGGGCAAAGCTTATACTTGGACAAGAAGGCAGAATATAGGAAACTACATGAAAACATGATTAATTCAGTGAAAATGACTGTAAACAGATGAGAACTTGTCTAGAACAGCTGAAAGAGAATCTCCAAGTCAGTTCTTATTGTAGAAAAGGTAGCTAAGATAAGGGAAATCCTTAATTCCAGTTAAAATCACATGAAACGCTGTATGAATCCTATATTCTTTACTTAAAGGAGACTAGAGTGGTAAATGTGTGTTATACAAGGCAGAATACCATTGAAATAGAGAAAGAAACACGTTGAGCAGCTTTGGAAAGCCTTACACTTCACTGAAATGTAGTACTACACTTTATATATCACAGTTGAGAGACAATGTTCCCTAGCTCGCTCAGTTCATAACAGTGTGTAGGAAGTTGTTTGATAAAGTGGGCAAAGCTTATACTTGGGCCAGAAGGCAGAATATAGGAAACTACATGAAAACATGAATAATTCAGTGAAAATGACTGTAAACAGATGAGAACTTGTTTAGAACAGCTGAAAGAGAATCTCCAATTCAGTTCTTAGTGTAGAAAAGGTAGCTAAGAGAAGGAAAATCCTTAATTCCAGTTAAGATCACATGAAACACTGTATGAATCCTATATTGTTTACTTAAAGGAGACTAGAGTGGTAAATGTGTGTTATACAAGGCAGAATACCATTGAAATAGAGAAAGAAAAACGTTCGGCAGCTTTGGAAAGCCTTACACTTCACTGAAATGTAGTACTACACTCTATAACACAGTTGAGAGACAATGTTCCCAAGCTGCCTCAGTTCATAACAGTGTGTAGGAAGGTGTTTGATAAAGAGGGCAAAGCTTATACTTGGGCCAGAAGGCAGAATATAGGAAACTACATGAAAACATGAATAATTCAGTGAAAATGACTGTAAACAGATGAGAACTGGTTTAGAACAGCTGAAAGAGAATCTCCAAGTCAGTTCTTAGTGTAGAAAAGGTAGGTAAGATAAGGGAAATACTTAATTCCAGTTAAGATCACATGAAACACTGTATGAATCCTACATTCTTTACTTAAAGGAGACTAGAGTGGTAAATGTCTGTTATACAAGGCAGAATACCATTGAAATAGAGAAAGAAACACGTTCGGCAGCTTTGGAAAGCCTTACACTTCACTGAAATGTAGTACTACACTCTATAACACAGTTGAGAGACAATGTTCAATAGCTGCCTCAGTACTTAACAGTGTGTAGGAAGTTGTTTGATAAAGAGGGCAAAGCTTATACTTGGACCAGAAGGCAGAATATAGGAAACTACATGAAAACATGATTAATTCAGTGAAAATGACTGTAAACAGATGTGAACTTGTTTAGAACAGCTGAAAGAGATTCTCCAAGTCAGTTCTTAGTGTAGAAAAGGTAGCTAAGATCCGGGAAATCCTTAATTCGAGTTAAGATTACATGAAACACTGTATGAATCCTATATTCTTTACTTAAAGGAGACTAGAGTGGTAAATGTGTGTTATACAAGGCAGAATACCATTGAAATAGAGAAAGAAACACGTTCAGCAGCTTTGGAAAGCCTTACACTTCACTGAAATGTAGTACTACACTTTATATATCACAGTTGAGAGACAATGTTCCCTAGCTCGCTCAGTTCATAACAGTGTGTAGGAAGTTGTTTGATAAAGTGGGCAAAGCTTATACTTGGGCCAGAAGGCAGAATATAGGAAACTACATGAAAACATGAATTATTCAGTGAAAATGACTGTAAACAGATGAGAACTTGTTTAGAACAGCTGAAAGAGAATCTCCAAGTCAGTTCTTAGTGTAGAAAAGGTAGCTAAGAGAAGGAAAATCCTTAATTCCAGTTAAGATCACAAGAAACACTGTATGAATCCTATATTGTTTACTTAAAGGAGACTAGAGTGGTAAATGTGTGTTATACAAGGCAGAATACCATTGAAATAGAGAAAGAAACACGTTCGGCAGCTTTGGAAAGCCTTACACTTCACTGAAATGTAGTACTACACTCTATAACACAGTTGAGAGACAATGTTCCCGAGCTGCCTCAGTTCATAACAGTGTGTAGGAAGTTGTTTGATAAAGTGGGCAAAGCTTATACTTGGACCAGAAGTCAGAATATAGGAAATTACATGAAAACATGATTAATTCAGTGAAAATGACTGTAAACAGATGAGAACTTGTCTAGAACAGCTGAAAGAGAATCTCCAAGTCAGTTCTTATTGTAGAAAAGGTAGCTAAGATAAGGGAAATCCTTAATTCCAGTTAAGATCACATGAAACACTGTATGAATCCTATATTCTTTACTTAAAGGAGACTAGAGTGGTAAATGTGTGTTATACAAGGCAGAATACCATTGAAATAGAGAAAGAAACACGTTCAGCAGCTTTGGAAAGCCTTACACTTCACTGAAATGTAGTACTACACTTTATATATCACAGTTGAGAGACAATGTTCCCTAGCTCGCTCAGTTCATAACAGTGTGTAGGAAGTTGTTTGATAAAGTGGGCAAAGCTTATACTTGGGCCAGAAGGCAGAATATAGGAAACTACATGAAAACATGAATAATTCAGTGAAAATGACTGTAAACAGATGAGAACTTGTTTAGAACAGCTGAAAGAGAATCTCCAAGTCAGTTCTTAGTGTAGAAAAGGTAGCTAAGAGAAGGAAAATCCTTAATTCCAGTTAAGATCACATGAAACACTGTATGAATCCTATATTGTTTACTTAAAGGAGACTAGAGTGGTAAATGTGTGTTATACAAGGCAGAATACCATTGAAATAGAGAAAGAAACACGTTCGGTAGCTTTGGAAAGCCTTACACTTCACTGAAATGTAGTACTACACTCTATAACACAGTTGAGAGACAATGTTCCCGAGCTGCCTCAGTTCATAACAGTGTGTAGGAAGTTGTTTGATAAAGTGGGCAAAGCTTATACTTGGGCCAGAAGGCAGAATATAGGAAACTACATGAAAACATGAATAATTCAGTGAAAATGACTGTAAAAAGATGAGAACTTGTTTAGAACAGCTGAAAGAGAATCTCCAAGTCAGTTCTTAGTGTAGAAAAGGTAGGTAAGATAAGGGAAATACTTAATTCCAGTGAAGATCACATGAAACACTGTATGAATCCTATATTCTTTACTTAAAGGAGACTAGAGTGGTAAATGTGTGTTATACAAGGCAGAATACCATTGAAATAGAGAAAGAAACACGTTCGGCAGCTTTGGAAAGCCTTACACTTCACTGAAATGTAGTACTACACTCTATAACACAGTTGAGAGACAATGTTCAATACCTGCCTCAGTACTTAACAGTGTGTAGGAAGTTGTTTGATAAAGTGGGCAAAGCTGATATTTGGACCAGAAGGCAGAATATAGGAAATTACATGAAAACATGATTAATTCAGTGAAAATGACTGTAAACAGATGTGAACTTGTTTAGAACAGCTGAAAGAGATTCTCCAAGTCAGTTCTTAGTGTAGAAAAGGTAGCTAAGATCTGGGAAATCCTTAATTCGAGTTAAGATTACATGAAACACTGTATGAATCCTATATTCTTTACTTAAAGGAGACTAGAGTGGTAAATGTGTGTTATACAAGGCAGAATACCATTGAAATAGAGAAAGAAACACGTTCGGCAGCTTTGGAAAGCCTTACACTTCACTGAAATGTAGTACTACACTCTATAACACAGTTGAGAGACAATGTTCCCGAGCTGCCTCAGTTCATAACAGTGTGTAGGAAGGTGTTTGATAAAGAGGGCAAAGCTTATACTTGGGCCAGAAGGCAGAATATAGGAAACTACATGAAAACATGAATAATTCAGTGAAAATGACTGTAAACAGATGAGAACTGGTTTAGAACAGCTGAAAGAGAATCTCCAAGTCAGTTCTTAGTGTAGAAAAGGTAGGTAAGATAAGGGAAATCCTTAATTCCAGTTAAGATCACATGAAACACTGTATGAATCCTATATTCTTTACTTAAAGGAGACTAGAGTGGTAAATGTGTGTTATACAAGGCAGAATACCATTGAAATAGAGAAAGAAACACGTTCAGCAGCTTTGGAAAGCCTTACACTTCACTGAAATGTAGTACTACACTTTATATATCACAGTTGAGAGACAATGTTCCCTAGCTCGCTCAGTTCATAACAGTGTGTAGGAAGTTGTTTGATAAAGTGGGCGAAGCTTATACTTGGGCCAGAAGACAGAATATAGGAAACTACATGAAAACATGAATAATTCAGTGAAAATGACTGTAAACAGATGAGAACTTGTTTAGAACAGCTGAAAGAGAATCTCCAAGTCAGTTCTTAGTGTAGAAAAGGTAGCTAAGAGAAGGAAAATCCTTAATTCCAGTTAAGATCACATGAAACACTGTATGAATCCTATATTGTTCACTTAAAGGAGACTAGAGTGGTAAATGTGTGTTATACAAGGCAGAATACCATTGAAATAGAGAAAGAAACACGTTCGGCAGCTTTGGAAAGCCTTACACTTCACTGAAATGTAGTACTACACTCTATAACACAGTTGAGAGACAATGTTCCCGAGCTGCCTCAGTGCATAACAGTGTGTAGGAAGTTGTTTGATAAAGTGGGCAAAGCTTATACTTGGGCCAGAAGGCCGAATATAGGAAACTACATGAGAACATGAATAATTCAGTGAAAATGACTGTAAACAGATGAGAACTTGTTTAGAACAGCTGAAAGAGAATCTCCAAGTCAGTTCTTAGTGTAGAAAAGGTAGCTAAGATAAGGAAAATCCTTAATTCGAGTTAAGATCACATGAAACACTGTATGAATCCTATATTCTTTACTTAAAGGAGACTAGAGTGGTAAATGTGTGTTATACAAGGCAGAATACCATTGAAATAGAGAAAGAAACACGTTCGGCAGCTTTGGAAAGCCTTACACTTCACTGAAATGTAGTACTACACTCTATAACACAGTTGAGAGACAATGTTCAATAGCTGCCTCAGTACTTAACAGTGTGTAGGAAGTTGTTTGATAAAGAGGGCAAAGCTTATACTTGGACCAGAAGGCAGAATATAGGAAACTACATGAAAACATGATTAATTCAGTGAAAATGACTGTAAACAGATGTGAACTTGTTTAGAACAGCTGAAAGAGATTCTCCAAGTCAGTTCTTAGTGTAGAAAAGGTAGCTAAGATCCGGGAAATCCTTAATTCGAGTTAAGATTACATGAAACACTGTATGAATCCTATATTCTTTACTTAAAGGAGACTAGAGTGGTAAATGTGTGTTATACAAGGCAGAATACCATTGAAATAGAGAAAGAAACACGTTCAGCAGCTTTGGAAAGCCTTACACTTCACTGAAATGTAGTACTACACTTTATATATCACAGTTGAGAGACAATGTTCCCTAGCTCGCTCAGTTCATAACAGTGTGTAGGAAGTTGTTTGATAAAGTGGGCAAAGCTTATACTTGGGCCAGAAGGCAGAATATAGGAAACTACATGAAAACATGAATTATTCAGTGAAAATGACTGTAAACAGATGAGAACTTGTTTAGAACACCTGAAAGAGAATCTCCAAGTCAGTTCTTAGTGTAGAAAAGGTAGCTAAGAGAAGGAAAATCCTTAATTCCAGTTAAGATCACAAGAAACACTGTATGAATCCTATATTGTTTACTTAAAGGAGACTAGAGTGGTAAATGTGTGTTATACAAGGCAGAATACCATTGAAATAGAGAAAGAAACACGTTCGGCAGCTTTGGAAAGCCTTACACTTCACTGAAATGTAGTACTACACTCTATAACACAGTTGAGAGACAATGTTCCCGAGCTGCCTCAGTTCATAACAGTGTGTAGGAAGTTGTTTGATAAAGTGGGCAAAGCTTATACTTGGGCCAGAAGGCAGAATATAGGAAACTACATGAAAACATGAATAATTCAGTGAAAATGACTGTAAACAGATGAGAACTTGTTTAGAACAGCTGAAAGAGAATCTCCAAGTCAGTTCTTAGTGTAGAAAAGGTAGCTAAGAGAAGGAAAATCCTTAATTCCAGTTAAGATCACAAGAAACACTGTATGAATCCTATATTCTTTACTTAAAGGAGACTAGAGTGGTAAATGTGTGTTATACAAGGCAGAATACCATTGAAATAGAGAAAGAAACACGTTCGGCAGCTTTGGAAAGCCTTACACTTCACTGAAATGTAGTACTACACTCTATAACTGAGTTGAGAGACAATGTTCAATAGCTGCCTCAGTACTTAACAGTGTGTAAGAAGTTGTTTGATAAAGTGGGCAAAGCTTATACTTGGACCAGAAGGCAGAATATAGGAAACTACATGAAAACATGATTAATTCAGTGAAAATGACTGTAAACAGATGAGAACTTGTATAGAACAGCTGAAAGAGAATCTCCAAGTCAGTTCTTATTGTAGAAAAGGTAGCTAAGATCAGGGAAATCCTTAATTCCAGTTAAGATCACATGAAACACTGTATGAATCCTATATTCTTTACTTAAAGGAGACTAGAGTGGTAAATGTGTGTTATACAAGGCAGAATACCATTGAAATAGAGAAAGAAACACGTTCAGCAGCTTTGGAAAGCCTTACACTTCACTGAAATGTAGTACTACACTTTATATATCACAGTTGAGAGACAATGTTCCCTAGCTCGCTCAGTTCATAACAGTGTGTAGGAAGTTGTTTGATAAAGTGGGCAAAGCTTATACTTGGGCCAGAAGGCAGAATATAGGAAACTACATGAAAACATGAATAATTCAGTGAAAATGACTGTAAACAGATGAGAACTTGTTTAGAACAGCTGAAAGAGAATCTCCAATTCAGTTCTTAGTGTAGAAAAGGTAGCTAAGAGAAGGAAAATCCTTAATTCCAGTTAAGATCACATGAAACACTGTATGAATCCTATATTGTTTACTTAAAGGAGACTAGAGTGGTAAATGTGTGTTATACAAGGCAGAATACCATTGAAATAGAGAAAGAAAAACGTTCGGCAGCTTTGGAAAGCCTTACACTTCACTGAAATGTAGTACTACACTCTATAACACAGTTGAGAGACAATGTTCCCAAGCTGCCTCAGTTCATAACAGTGTGTAGGAAGGTGTTTGATAAAGAGGGCAAAGCTTATACTTGGGCCAGAAGGCAGAATATAGGAAACTACATGAAAACATGAATAATTCAGTGAAAATGACTGTAAACAGATGAGAACTGGTTTAGAACAGCTGAAAGAGAATCTCCAAGTCAGTTCTTAGTGTAGAAAAGGTAGGTAAGATAAGGGAAATACTTAATTCCAGTTAAGATCACATGAAACACTGTATGAATCCTACATTCTTTACTTAAAGGAGACTAGAGTGGTAAATGTCTGTTATACAAGGCAGAATACCATTGAAATAGAGAAAGAAACACGTTCGGCAGCTTTGGAAAGCCTTACACTTCACTGAAATGTAGTACTACACTCTATAACACAGTTGAGAGACAATGTTCAATAGCTGCCTCAGTACTTAACAGTGTGTAGGAAGTTGTTTGATAAAGAGGGCAAAGCTTATACTTGGACCAGAAGGCAGAATATAGGAAACTACATGAAAACATGATTAATTCAGTGAAAATGACTGTAAACAGATGTGAACTTGTTTAGAACAGCTGAAAGAGATTCTCCAAGTCAGTTCTTAGTGTAGAAAAGGTAGCTAAGATCCGGGAAATCCTTAATTCGAGTTAAGATTACATGAAACACTGTATGAATCCTATATTCTTTACTTAAAGGAGACTAGAGTGGTAAATGTGTGTTATACAAGGCAGAATACCATTGAAATAGAGAAAGAAACACGTTCAGCAGCTTTGGAAAGCCTTACACTTCACTGAAATGTAGTACTACACTTTATATATCACAGTTGAGAGACAATGTTCCCTAGCTCGCTCAGTTCATAACAGTGTGTAGGAAGTTGTTTGATAAAGTGGGCAAAGCTTATACTTGGGCCAGAAGGCAGAATATAGGAAACTACATGAAAACATGAATTATTCAGTGAAAATGACTGTAAACAGATGAGAACTTGTTTAGAACAGCTGAAAGAGAATCTCCAAGTCAGTTCTTAGTGTAGAAAAGGTAGCTAAGAGAAGGAAAATCCTTAATTCCAGTTAAGATCACAAGAAACACTGTATGAATCCTATATTGTTTACTTAAAGGAGACTAGAGTGGTAAATGTGTGTTATACAAGGCAGAATACCATTGAAATAGAGAAAGAAACACGTTCGGCAGCTTTGGAAAGCCTTACACTTCACTGAAATGTAGTACTACACTCTATAACACAGTTGAGAGACAATGTTCCCGAGCTGCCTCAGTTCATAACAGTGTGTAGGAAGTTGTTTGATAAAGTGGGCAAAGCTTATACTTGGGCCAGAAGGCAGAATATAGGAAACTACATGAAAACATGATTAATTCAGTGAAAATGACTGTAAACAGATGTGAACTTGTTTAGAACAGCTGAAAGAGATTCTCCAAGTCAGTTCTTAGTGTAGAAAAGGTAGCTAAGATCCGGGAAATCCTTAATTCGAGTTAAGATTACATGAAACACTGTATGAATCCTATATTCTTTACTTAAAGGAGACTAGAGTGGTAAATGTGTGTTATACAAGGCAGAATACCATTGAAATAGAGAAAGAAACACGTTCAGCAGCTTTGGAAAGCCTTACACTTCACTGAAATGTAGTACTACACTTTATATATCACAGTTGAGAGACAATGTTCCCTAGCTCGCTCAGTTCATAACAGTGTGTAGGAAGTTGTTTGATAAAGTGGGCAAAGCTTATACTTGGGCCAGAAGGCAGAATATAGGAAACTACATGAAAACATGAATTATTCAGTGAAAATGACTGTAAACAGATGAGAACTTGTTTAGAACAGCTGAAAGAGAATCTCCAAGTCAGTTCTTAGTGTAGAAAAGGTAGCTAAGAGAAGGAAAATCCTTAATTCCAGTTAAGATCACAAGAAACACTGTATGAATCCTATATTGTTTACTTAAAGGAGACTAGAGTGGTAAATGTGTGTTATACAAGGCAGAATACCATTGAAATAGAGAAAGAAACACGTTCGGCAGCTTTGGAAAGCCTTACACTTCACTGAAATGTAGTACTACACTCTATAACACAGTTGAGAGACAATGTTCCCGAGCTGCCTCAGTTCATAACAGTGTGTAGGAAGTTGTTTGATAAAGTGGGCAAAGCTTATACTTGGGCCAGAAGGCAGAATATAGGAAACTACATGAAAACATGAATAATTCAGTGAAAATGACTGTAAACAGATGAGAACTTGTTTAGAACAGCTGAAAGAGAATCTCCAAGTCAGTTCTTAGTGTAGAAAAGGTAGCTAAGAGAAGGAAAATCCTTAATTCCAGTTAAGATCAAAAGAAACACTGTATGAATCCTATATTCTTTACTTAAAGGAGACTAGAGTGGTAAATGTGTGTTATACAAGGCAGAATACCATTGAAATAGAGAAAGAAACACGTTCGGCAGCTTTGGAAAGCCTTACACTTCACTGAAATGTAGTACTACACTCTATAACTGAGTTGAGAGACAATGTTCAATAGCTGCCTCAGTACTTAACAGTGTGTAGGAAGTTGTTTGATAAAGTGGGCAAAGCTTATACTTGGACCAGAAGTCAGAATATAGGAAACTACATGAAAACATGATTAATTCAGTGAAAATGACTGTAAACAGATGAGAACTTGTCTAGAACAGCTGAAAGAGAATCTCCAAGTCAGTTCTTATTGTAGAAAAGGTAGCTAAGATCAGGGAAATCCTTAATTCCAGTTAAGATCACATGAAACACTGTATGAATCCTATATTCTTTACTTAAAGGAGACTAGAGTGGTAAATGTGTGTTATACAAGGCAGAATACCATTGAAATAGAGAAAGAAACACGTTCAGCAGCTTTGGAAAGCCTTACACTTCACTGAAATGTAGTACTACACTTTATATATCACAGTTGAGAGACAATGTTCCCTAGCTCGCTCAGTTCATAACAGTGTAGGAAGTTGTTTGATAAAGTGGGCAAAGCTTATACTTGGGCCAGATGGCAGAATATAGGAAACTACATGAAAACATGAATAATTCAGTGAAAATGACTGTAAACAGATGAGAACTTGTTTAGAACAGCTGAAAGAGAATCTCCAAGTCAGTTCTTAGTGTAGAAAAGGTAGCTAAGAGAAGGAAAATCCTTAATTCCAGTTAAGATCACATGAAACACTGTATGAATCCTATATTGTTTACTTAAAGTAGACTAGAGTGGTAAATGTGTGTTATACAAGGCAGAATACCATTGAAATAGAGAAAGAAACACGTTCGGCAGCTTTGGAAAGCCTTACACTTCACTGAAATGTAGTACTACACTCTATAACACAGTTGAGAGACAATGTTCAATACCTGCCTCAGTACTTAACAGTGTGTAGGAAGTTGTTTGATAAAGTGGGCAAAGCTGATATTTGGACCAGAAGGCAGAATATAGGAAACTACATGGAAACATGATTAATTCAGTGAAAATGACTGTAAACAGATGTGAACTTGTTTAGAACAGCTGAAAGAGATTCTCCAAGTCAGTTCTTAGTGTAGAAAAGGTAGCTAAGATCTGGGAAATCCTTAATTCGAGTTAAGATTACATGAAACACTGTATGAATCCTATATTCTTTACTTAAAGGAGACTAGAGTGGTAAATGTGTGTTATACAAGGCAGAATACCATTGAAATAGAGAAAGAAACACGTTCGGCAGCTTTGGAAAGCCTTACACTTCACTGAAATGTAGTACTACACTCTATAACAGATTTGAGAGACAATGTTCAATAGCTGCCTCAGTACTTAACAGTGTGTAGGAAGTTGTTTGATAAAGTGGGCAAAGCTTATACTTGGACCAGAAGGCAGAATATAGGAAACTACATGAAAACATGATTAATTCAGTGAAAATGACTGTAAACAGATGAGAACTTGTCTAGAACAGCTGAAAGAGAATCTCCAAGTCAGTTCTTATTGTAGAAAAGGTAGCTAAGATAAGGGAAATCCTTAATTCCAGTTAAAATCACATGAAACACTGTATGAATCCTATATTCTTTACTTAAAGGAGACTAGAGTGGTAAATGTGTGTTATACAAGGCAGAATACCATTGAAATAGAGAAAGAAACACGTTGAGCAGCTTTGGAAAGCCTTACACTTCACTGAAATGTAGTACTACACTTTATATATCACAGTTGAGAGACAATGTTCCCTAGCTCGCTCAGTTCATAACAGTGTGTAGGAAGTTGTTTGATAAAGTGGGCAAAGCTTATACTTGGGCCAGAAGGCAGAATATAGGAAACTACATGAAAACATGAATAATTCAGTGAAAATGACTGTAAACAGATGAGAACTTGTTTAGAACAGCTGAAAGAGAATCTCCAATTCAGTTCTTAGTGTAGAAAAGGTAGCTAAGAGAAGGAAAATCCTTAATTCCAGTTAAGATCACATGAAACACTGTATGAATCCTATATTGTTTACTTAAAGGAGACTAGAGTGGTAAATGTGTGTTATACAAGGCAGAATACCATTGAAATAGAGAAAGAAAAACGTTCGGCAGCTTTGGAAAGCCTTACACTTCACTGAAATGTAGTACTACACTCTATAACACAGTTGAGAGACAATGTTCCCAAGCTGCCTCAGTTCATAACAGTGTGTAGGAAGGTGTTTGATAAAGAGGGCAAAGCTTATACTTGGGCCAGAAGGCAGAATATAGGAAACTACATGAAAACATGAATAATTCAGTGAAAATGACTGTAAACAGATGAGAACTGGTTTAGAACAGCTGAAAGAGAATCTCCAAGTCAGTTCTTAGTGTAGAAAAGGTAGGTAAGATAAGGGAAATACTTAATTCCAGTTAAGATCACATGAAACACTGTATGAATCCTACATTCTTTACTTAAAGGAGACTAGAGTGGTAAATGTCTGTTATACAAGGCAGAATACCATTGAAATAGAGAAAGAAACACGTTCGGCAGCTTTGGAAAGCCTTACACTTCACTGAAATGTAGTACTACACTCTATAACACAGTTGAGAGACAATGTTCAATAGCTGCCTCAGTACTTAACAGTGTGTAGGAAGTTGTTTGATAAAGAGGGCAAAGCTTATACTTGGACCAGAAGGCAGAATATAGGAAACTACATGAAAACATGATTAATTCAGTGAAAATGACTGTAAACAGATGTGAACTTGTTTAGAACAGCTGAAAGAGATTCTCCAAGTCAGTTCTTAGTGTAGAAAAGGTAGCTAAGATCCGGGAAATCCTTAATTCGAGTTAAGATTACATGAAACACTGTATGAATCCTATATTCTTTACTTAAAGGAGACTAGAGTGGTAAATGTGTGTTATACAAGGCAGAATACCATTGAAATAGAGAAAGAAACACGTTCAGCATCTTTGGAAAGCCTTACACTTCACTGAAATGTAGTACTACACTTTATATATCACAGTTGAGAGACAATGTTCCCTAGCTCGCTCAGTTCATAACAGTGTGTAGGAAGTTGTTTGATAAAGTGGGCAAAGCTTATACTTGGGCCAGAAGGCAGAATATAGGAAACTACATGAAAACATGAATTATTCAGTGAAAATGACTGTAAACAGATGAGAACTTGTTTAGAACAGCTGAAAGAGAATCTCCAAGTCAGTTCTTAGTGTAGAAAAGGTAGCTAAGAGAAGGAAAATCCTTAATTCCAGTTAAGATCACAAGAAACACTGTATGAATCCTATATTGTTTACTTAAAGGAGACTAGAGTGGTAAATGTGTGTTATACAAGGCAGAATACCATTGAAATAGAGAAAGAAACACGTTCGGCAGCTTTGGAAAGCCTTACACTTCACTGAAATGTAGTACTACACTCTATAACACAGTTGAGAGACAATGTTCCCGAGCTGCCTCAGTTCATAACAGTGTGTAGGAAGTTGTTTGATAAAGTGGGCAAAGCTTATACTTGGACCAGAAGTCAGAATATAGGAAACTACATGAAAACATGATTAATTCAGTGAAAATGACTGTAAACAGATGAGAACTTGTCTAGAACAGCTGAAAGAGAATCTCCAAGTCAGTTCTTATTGTAGAAAAGGTAGCTAAGATAAGGGAAATCCTTAATTCCAGTTAAGATCACATGAAACACTGTATGAATCCTATATTCTTTACTTAAAGGAGACTAGAGTGGTAAATGTGTGTTATACAAGGCAGAATACCATTGAAATAGAGAAAGAAACACGTTCAGCAGCTTTGGAAAGCCTTACACTTCACTGAAATGTAGTACTACACTTTATATATCACAGTTGAGAGACAATGTTCCCTAGCTCGCTCAGTTCATAACAGTGTGTAGGAAGTTGTTTGATAAAGTGGGCAAAGCTTATACTTGGGCCAGAAGGCAGAATATAGGAAACTACATGAAAACATGAATAATTCAGTGAAAATGACTGTAAACAGATGAGAACTTGTTTAGAACAGCTGAAAGAGAATCTCCAAGTCAGTTCTTAGTGTAGAAAAGGTAGCTAAGAGAAGGAAAATCCTTAATTCCAGTTAAGATCACATGAAACACTGTATGAATCCTATATTGTTTACTTAAAGGAGACTAGAGTGGTAAATGTGTGTTATACAAGGCAGAATACCATTGAAATAGAGAAAGAAACACGTTCGGTAGCTTTGGAAAGCCTTACACTTCACTGAAATGTAGTACTACACTCTATAACACAGTTGAGAGACAATGTTCCCGAGCTGCCTCAGTTCATAACAGCGTGTAGGAAGTTGTTTGATAAAGTGGGCAAAGCTTATACTTGGGCCAGAAGGCAGAATATAGGAAACTACATGAAAACATGAATAATTCAGTGAAAATGACTGTAAACAGATGAGAACTTGTTTAGAACAGCTGAAAGAGAATCTCCAAGTCAGTTCTTAGTGTAGAAAAGGTAGGTAAGATAAGGGAAATACTTAATTCCAGTGAAGATCACATGAAACACTGTATGAATCCTATATTCTTTACTTAAAGGAGACTAGAGTGGTAAATGTGTGTTATACAAGGCAGAATACCATTGAAATAGAGAAAGAAACACGTTCGGCAGCTTTGGAAAGCCTTACACTTCACTGAAATGTAGTACTACACTCTATAACACAGTTGAGAGACAATGTTCAATACCTGCCTCAGTACTTAACAGTGTGTAGGAAGTTGTTTGATAAAGTGGGCAAAGCTGATATTTGGACCAGAAGGCAGAATATAGGAAATTACATGAAAACATGATTAATTCAGTGAAAATGACTGTAAACAGATGTGAACTTGTTTAGAACAGCTGAAAGAGATTCTCCAAGTCAGTTCTTAGTGTAGAAAAGGTAGCTAAGATCTGGGAAATCCTTAATTCGAGTTAAGATTACATGAAACACTGTATGAATCCTATATTCTTTACTTAAAGGAGACTAGAGTGGTAAATGTGTGTTATACAAGGCAGAATACCATTGAAATAGAGAAAGAAACACGTTCGGCAGCTTTGGAAAGCCTTACACTTCACTGAAATGTAGTACTACACTCTATAACACAGTTGAGAGACAATGTTCCCGAGCTGCCTCAGTTCATAACAGTGTGTAGGAAGGTGTTTGATAAAGAGGGCAAAGCTTATACTTGGGCCAGAAGGCAGAATATAGGAAACTACATGAAAACATGAATAATTCAGTGAAAATGACTGTAAACAGATGAGAACTGGTTTAGAACAGCTGAAAGAGAATCTCCAAGTCAGTTCTTAGTGTAGAAAAGGTAGGTAAGATAAGGGAAATCCTTAATTCCAGTTAAGATCACATGAAACACTGTATGAATCCTATATTCTTTACTTAAAGGAGACTAGAGTGGTAAATGTGTGTTATACAAGGCAGAATACCATTGAAATAGAGAAAGAAACACGTTCAGCAGCTTTGGAAAGCCTTACACTTCACTGAAATGTAGTACTACACTTTATATATCACAGTTGAGAGACAATGTTCCCTAGCTCGCTCAGTTCATAACAGTGTGTAGGAAGTTGTTTGATAAAGTGGGCGAAGCTTATACTTGGGCCAGAAGACAGAATATAGGAAACTACATGAAAACATGAATAATTCAGTGAAAATGACTGTAAACAGATGAGAACTTGTTTAGAACAGCTGAAAGAGAATCTCCAAGTCAGTTCTTAGTGTAGAAAAGGTAGCTAAGAGAAGGAAAATCCTTAATTCCAGTTAAGATCACATGAAACACTGTATGAATCCTATATTGTTCACTTAAAGGAGACTAGAGTGGTAAATGTGTGTTATACAAGGCAGAATACCATTGAAATAGAGAAAGAAACATGTTCGGCAGCTTTGGAAAGCCTTACACTTCACTGAAATGTAGTACTACACTCTATAACACAGTTGAGAGACAATGTTCCCGAGCTGCCTCAGTGCATAACAGTGTGTAGGAAGTTGTTTGATAAAGTGGGCAAAGCTTATACTTGGGCCAGAAGGCCGAATATAGGAAACTACATGAGAACATGAATAATTCAGTGAAAATGACTGTAAACAGATGAAAACTTGTTTAGAACAGCTGAAAGAGAATCTCCAAGTCAGTTCTTAGTGTAGAAAAGGTAGCTAAGATAAGGAAAATCCTTAATTCCAGTTAAGATCACATGAAACACTGTATGAATCCTATATTTTTTACTTAAAGGAGACTAGAGTGGTAAATGTGTGTTATACAAGGCAGAATACCATTGAAATAGAGAAAGAAACACGTTCGGCAGCTTTGGAAAGCCTTACACTTCACTGAAATGTAGTACTACACTCTATAACACAGTTGAGAGACAATGTTCAATAGCTGCCTCAGTACTTAACAGTGTGTAGGAAGTTGTTTGATAAAGAGGGCAAAGCTTATACTTGGACCAGAAGGCAGAATATAGGAAACTACATGAAAACATGATTAATTCAGTGAAAATGACTGTAAACAGATGTGAACTTGTTTAGAACAGCTGAAAGAGATTCTCCAAGTCAATTCTTAGTGTAGAAAAGGTAGCTAAGATCCGGGAAATCCTTAATTCGAGTTAAGATTACATGAAACACTGTATGAATCCTATATTCTTTACTTAAAGGAGACTAGAGTGGTAAATGTGTGTTATACAAGGCAGAATACCATTGAAATAGAGAAAGAAACACGTTCGGCAGCTTTGGAAAGCCTTACACTTCACTGAAATGTAGTACTACACTCTATAACTGAGTTGAGAGACAATGTTCAATAGCTGCCTCAGTACTTAACAGTGTGTAGGAAGTTGTTTGATAAAGTGGGCAAAGCTTATACTTGGACCAGAAGGCAGAATATAGGAAACTACATGAAAACATGATTAATTCAGTGAAAATGACTGTAAACAGATGAGAACTTGTCTAGAACAGCTGAAAGAGAATCTCCAAGTCAGTTCTTATTGTAGAAAAGGTAGCTAAGATCAGGGAAATCCTTAATTCCAGTTAAGATCACATGAAACACTGTATGAATCCTATATTCTTTACTTAAAGGAGACTAGAGTGGTAAATGTGTGTTATACAAGGCAGAATACCATTGAAATAGAGAAAGAAACACGTTCAGCAGCTTTGGAAAGCCTTACACTTCACTGAAATGTAGTACTACACTTTATATATCACAGTTGAGAGACAATGTTCCCTAGCTCGCTCAGTTCATAACAGTGTGTAGGAAGTTGTTTGATAAAGTGGGCAAAGCTTATACTTGGGCCAGAAGGCAGAATATAGGAAACTACATGAAAACATGAATAATTCAGTGAAAATGACTGTAAACAGATGAGAACTTGTTTAGAACAGCTGAAAGAGAATCTCCAATTCAGTTCTTAGTGTAGAAAAGGTAGCTAAGAGAAGGAAAATCCTTAATTCCAGTTAAGATCACATGAAACACTGTATGAATCCTATATTGTTTACTTAAAGGAGACTAGAGTGGTAAATGTGTGTTATACAAGGCAGAATACCATTGAAATAGAGAAAGAAAAACGTTCGGCAGCTTTGGAAAGCCTTACACTTCACTGAAATGTAGTACTACACTCTATAACACAGTTGAGAGACAATGTTCCCAAGCTGCCTCAGTTCATAACAGTGTGTAGGAAGGTGTTTGATAAAGAGGGCAAAGCTTATACTTGGGCCAGAAGGCAGAATATAGGAAACTACATGAAAACATGAATAATTCAGTGAAAATGACTGTAAACAGATGAGAACTGGTTTAGAACAGCTGAAAGAGAATCTCCAAGTCAGTTCTTAGTGTAGAAAAGGTAGGTAAGATAAGGGAAATACTTAATTCCAGTTAAGATCACATGAAACACTGTATGAATCCTACATTCTTTACTTAAAGGAGACTAGAGTGGTAAATGTCTGTTATACAAGGCAGAATACCATTGAAATAGAGAAAGAAACACGTTCGGCAGCTTTGGAAAGCCTTACACTTCACTGAAATGTAGTACTACACTCTATAACACAGTTGAGAGACAATGTTCAATAGCTGCCTCAGTACTTAACAGTGTGTAGGAAGTTGTTTGATAAAGTGGGCAAAGCTGATATTTGGACCAGAAGGCAGAATATAGGAAATTACATGAAAACATGATTAATTCAGTGAAAATGACTGTAAACAGATGTGAACTTGTTTAGAACAGCTGAAAGAGATTCTCCAAGTCAGTTCTTAGTGTAGAAAAGGTAGCTAAGATCTGGGAAATCCTTAATTCGAGTTAAGATTACATGAAACACTGTATGAATCCTATATTCTTTACTTAAAGGAGACTAGAGTGGTAAATGTGTGTTATACAAGGCAGAATACCATTGAAATAGAGAAAGAAACACGTTCGGCAGCTTTGGAAAGCCTTACACTTCACTGAAATGTAGTACTACACTCTATAACACAGTTGAGAGACAATGTTCCCGAGCTGCCTCAGTTCATAACAGTGTGTAGGAAGGTGTTTGATAAAGAGGGCAAAGCTTATACTTGGGCCAGAAGGCAGAATATAGGAAACTACATGAAAACATGAATAATTCAGTGAAAATGACTGTAAACAGATGAGAACTGGTTTAGAACAGCTGAAAGAGAATCTCCAAGTCAGTTCTTAGTGTAGAAAAGGTAGGTAAGATAAGGGAAATCCTTAATTCCAGTTAAGATCACATGAAACACTGTATGAATCCTATATTCTTTACTTAAAGGAGACTAGAGTGGTAAATGTGTGTTATACAAGGCAGAATACCATTGAAATAGAGAAAGAAACACGTTCAGCAGCTTTGGAAAGCCTTACACTTCACTGAAATGTAGTACTACACTTTATATATCACAGTTGAGAGACAATGTTCCCTAGCTCGCTCAGTTCATAACAGTGTGTAGGAAGTTGTTTGATAAAGTGGGCGAAGCTTATACTTGGGCCAGAAGACAGAATATAGGAAACTACATGAAAACATGAATAATTCAGTGAAAATGACTATAAACAGATGAGAACTTGTTTAGAACAGCTGAAAGAGAATCTCCAAGTCAGTTCTTAGTGTAGAAAAGGTAGCTAAGAGAAGGAAAATCCTTAATTCCAGTTAAGATCACATGAAACACTGTATGAATCCTATATTGTTCACTTAAAGGAGACTAGAGTGGTAAATGTGTGTTATACAAGGCAGAATACCATTGAAATAGAGAAAGAAACATGTTCGGCAGCTTTGGAAAGCCTTACACTTCACTGAAATGTAGTACTACACTCTATAACACAGTTGAGAGACAATGTTCCCGAGATGCCTCAGTGCATAACAGTGTGTAGGAAGTTGTTTGATAAAGTGGGCAAAGCTTATACTTGGGCCAGAAGGCCGAATATAGGAAACTACATGAGAACATGAATAATTCAGTGAAAATGACTGTAAACAGATGAGAACTTGTTTAGAACAGCTGAAAGAGAATCTCCAAGTCAGTTCTTAGTGTAGAAAAGGTAGCTAAGATAAGGAAAATCCTTAATTCCAGTTAAGATCACATGAAACACTGTATGAATCCTATATTTTTTACTTAAAGGAGACTAGAGTGGTAAATGTGTGTTATACAAGGCAGAATACCATTGAAATAGAGAAAGAAACACGTTCGGCAGCTTTGGAAAGCCTTACACTTCACTGAAATGTGGTACTACACTCTATAACACAGTTGAGAGACAATGTTCAATAGCTGCCTCAGTACTTAACAGTGTGTAGGAAGTTGTTTGATAAAGAGGGCAAAGCTTATACTTGGACCAGAAGGCAGAATATAGGAAACTACATGAAAACATGATTAATTCAGTGAAAATGACTGTAAACAGATGTGAACTTGTTTAGAACAGCTGAAAGAGATTCTCCAAGTCAATTCTTAGTGTAGAAAAGGTAGCTAAGATCCGGGAAATCCTTAATTCGAGTTAAGATTACATGAAACACTGTATGAATCCTATATTCTTTACTTAAAGGAGACTAGAGTGGTAAATGTGTGTTATACAAGGCAGAATACCATTGAAATAGAGAAAGAAACACGTTCGGCAGCTTTGGAAAGCCTTACACTTCACTGAAATGTAGTACTACACTCTATAACTGAGTTGAGAGACAATGTTCAATAGCTGCCTCAGTACTTAACAGTGTGTAGGAAGTTGTTTGATAAAGTGGGCAAAGCTTATACTTGGACCAGAAGGCAGAATATAGGAAACTACATGAAAACATGATTAATTCAGTGAAAATGACTGTAAACAGATGAGAACTTGTCTAGAACAGCTGAAAGAGAATCTCCAAGTCAGTTCTTATTGTAGAAAAGGTAGCTAAGATCAGGGAAATCCTTAATTCCAGTTAAGATCACATGAAACACTGTATGAATCCTATATTCTTTACTTAAAGGAGACTAGAGTGGTAAATGTGTGTTATACAAGGCAGAATACCATTGAAATAGAGAAAGAAACACGTTCAGCAGCTTTGGAAAGCCTTACACTTCACTGAAATGTAGTACTACACTTTATATATCACAGTTGAGAGACAATGTTCCCTAGCTCGCTCAGTTCATAACAGTGTGTAGGAAGTTGTTTGATAAAGTGGGCAAAGCTTATACTTGGGCCAGAAGGCAGAATATAGGAAACTACATGAAAACATGAATAATTCAGTGAAAATGACTGTAAACAGATGAGAACTTGTTTAGAACAGCTGAAAGAGAATCTCCAATTCAGTTCTTAGTGTAGAAAAGGTAGCTAAGAGAAGGAAAATCCTTAATTCCAGTTAAGATCACATGAAACACTGTATGAATCCTATATTGTTTACTTAAAGGAGACTAGAGTGGTAAATGTGTGTTATACAAGGCAGAATACCATTGAAATAGAGAAAGAAAAACGTTCGGCAGCTTTGGAAAGCCTTACACTTCACTGAAATGTAGTACTACACTCTATAACACAGTTGAGAGACAATGTTCCCAAGCTGCCTCAGTTCATAACAGTGTGTAGGAAGGTGTTTGATAAAGAGGGCAAAGCTTATACTTGGGCCAGAAGGCAGAATATAGGAAACTACATGAAAACATGAATAATTCAGTGAAAATGACTGTAAACAGATGAGAACTGGTTTAGAACAGCTGAAAGAGAATCTCCAAGTCAGTTCTTAGTGTAGAAAAGGTAGGTAAGATAAGGGAAATACTTAATTCCAGTTAAGATCACATGAAACACTGTATGAATCCTACATTCTTTACTTAAAGGAGACTAGAGTGGTAAATGTCTGTTATACAAGGCAGAATACCATTGAAATAGAGAAAGAAACACGTTCGGCAGCTTTGGAAAGCCTTACACTTCACTGAAATGTAGTACTACACTCTATAACACAGTTGAGAGACAATGTTCAATAGCTGCCTCAGTACTTAACAGTGTGTAGGAAGTTGTTTGATAAAGAGGGCAAAGCTTATACTTGGACCAGAAGGCAGAATATAGGAAACTACATGAAAACATGATTAATTCAGTGAAAATGACTGTAAACAGATGTGAACTTGTTTAGAACAGCTGAAAGAGATTCTCCAAGTCAGTTCTTAGTGTAGAAAAGGTAGCTAAGATCCGGGAAATCCTTAATTCGAGTTAAGATTACATGAAACACTGTATGAATCCTATATTCTTTACTTAAAGGAGACTAGAGTGGTAAATGTGTGTTATACAAGGCAGAATACCATTGAAATAGAGAAAGAAACACGTTCAGCAGCTTTGGAAAGCCTTACACTTCACTGAAATGTAGTACTACACTTTATATATCACAGTTGAGAGACAATGTTCCCTAGCTCGCTCAGTTCATAACAGTGTGTAGGAAGTTGTTTGATAAAGTGGGCAAAGCTTATACTTGGGCCAGAAGGCAGAATATAGGAAACTACATGAAAACATGAATAATTCAGTGAAAATGACTGTAAACAGATGAGAACTTGTTTAGAACAGCTGAAAGAGAATCTCCAATTCAGTTCTTAGTGTAGAAAAGGTAGCTAAGAGAAGGAAAATCCTTAATTCCAGTTAAGATCACATGAAACACTGTATGAATCCTATATTGTTTACTTAAAGGAGACTAGAGTGGTAAATGTGTGTTATACAAGGCAGAATACCATTGAAATAGAGAAAGAAAAACGTTCGGCAGCTTTGGAAAGCCTTACACTTCACTGAAATGTAGTACTACACTCTATAACACAGTTGAGAGACAATGTTCCCAAGCTGCCTCAGTTCATAACAGTGTGTAGGAAGGTGTTTGATAAAGAGGGCAAAGCTTATACTTGGGCCAGAAGGCAGAATATAGGAAACTACATGAAAACATGAATAATTCAGTGAAAATGACTGTAAACAGATGAGAACTGGTTTAGAACAGCTGAAAGAGAATCTCCAAGTCAGTTCTTAGTGTAGAAAAGGTAGGTAAGATAAGGGAAATACTTTATTCCAGTTAAGATCACATGAAACACTGTATGAATCCTACATTCTTTACTTAAAGGAGACTAGAGTGGTAAATGTCTGTTATACAAGGCAGAATACCATTGAAATAGAGAAAGAAACACGTTCGGCAGCTTTGGAAAGCCTTACACTTCACTGAAATGTAGTACTACACTCTATAACACAGTTGAGAGACAATGTTCAATAGCTGCCTCAGTACTTAACAGTGTGTAGGAAGTTGTTTGATAAAGAGGGCAAAGCTTATACTTGGACCAGAAGGCAGAATATAGGAAACTACATGAAAACATGATTAATTCAGTGAAAATGACTGTAAACAGATGTGAACTTGTTTAGAACAGCT
This sequence comes from Pipistrellus hanaki, assembly GCF_964339955.1. Classification (NCBI taxonomy): domain Eukaryota; kingdom Metazoa; phylum Chordata; class Mammalia; order Chiroptera; family Vespertilionidae; genus Pipistrellus; species Pipistrellus hanaki. Next base: position 3,339,462 of record NC_140511.1, read on the forward strand.
GAAAGAGATTCTCCAAGTCAGTTCTTAGTGTAGAAAAGGTAGCTAAGATCCGGGAAATCCTTAATTCGAGTTAAGATTACATGAAACACTGTATGAATCCTATATTCTTTACTTAAAGGAGACTAGAGTGGTAAATGTGTGTTATACAAGGCAGAATACCATTGAAATAGAGAAAGAAACACGTTCAGCAGCTTTGGAAAGCCTTACACTTCACTGAAATGTAGTACTACACTTTATATATCACAGTTGAGAGACAATGTTCCCTAGCTCGCTCAGTTCATAACAGTGTGTAGGAAGTTGTTTGATAAAGTGGGCAAAGCTTATACTTGGGCCAGAAGGCAGAATATAGGAAACTACATGAAAACATGAATTATTCAGTGAAAATGACTGTAAACAGATGAGAACTTGTTTAGAACAGCTGAAAGAGAATCTCCAAGTCAGTTCTTAGTGTAGAAAAGGTAGCTAAGAGAAGGAAAATCCTTAATTCCAGTTAAGATCACAAGAAACACTGTATGAATCCTATATTGTTTACTTAAAGGAGACTAGAGTGGTAAATGTGTGTTATACAAGGCAGAATACCATTGAAATAGAGAAAGAAACACGTTCGGCAGCTTTGGAAAGCCTTACACTTCACTGAAATGTAGTACTACACTCTATAACACAGTTGAGAGACAATGTTCCCGAGCTGCCTCAGTTCATAACAGTGTGTAGGAAGTTGTTTGATAAAGTGGGCAAAGCTTATACTTGGACCAGAAGTCAGAATATAGGAAACTACATGAAAACATGATTAATTCAGTGAAAATGACTGTAAACAGATGAGAACTTGTCTAGAACAGCTGAAAGAGAATCTCCAAGTCAGTTCTTATTGTAGAAAAGGTAGCTAAGATAAGGGAAATCCTTAATTCCAGTTAAGATCACATGAAACACTGTATGAATCCTATATTCTTTACTTAAAGGAGACTAGAGTGGTAAATGTGTGTTATACAAGGCAGAATACCATTGAAATAGAGAAAGAAACACGTTCAGCAGCTTTGGAAAGCCTTACACTTCACTGAAATGTAGTACTACACTTTATATATCACAGTTGAGAGACAATGTTCCCTAGCTCGCTCAGTTCATAACAGTGTGTAGGAAGTTGTTTGATAAAGTGGGCAAAGCTTATACTTGGGCCAGAAGGCAGAATATAGGAAACTACATGAAAACATGAATAATTCAGTGAAAATGACTGTAAACAGATGAGAACTTGTTTAGAACAGCTGAAAGAGAATCTCCAAGTCAGTTCTTAGTGTAGAAAAGGTAGCTAAGAGAAGGAAAATCCTTAATTCCAGTTAAGATCACATGAAACACTGTATGAATCCTATATTGTTTACTTAAAGGAGACTAGAGTGGTAAATGTGTGTTATACAAGGCAGAATACCATTGAAATAGAGAAAGAAACACGTTCGGCAGCTTTGGAAAGCCTTACACTTCACTGAAATGTAGTACTACACTCTATAACACAGTTGAGAGACAATGTTCCCGAGCTGCCTCAGTTCATAACAGTGTGTAGGAAGTTGTTTGATAAAGTGGGCAAAGCTTATACTTGGGCCAGAAGGCAGAATATAGGAAACTACATGAAAACATGAATAATTCAGTGAAAATGACTGTAAACAGATGAGAACTTGTTTAGAACAGCTGAAAGAGAATCTCCAAGTCAGTTCTTAGTGTAGAAAAGGTAGCTAAGAGAAGGAAAATCCTTAATTCCAGTTAAGATCACAAGAAACACTGTATGAATCCTATATTCTTTACTTAAAGGAGACTAGAGTGGTAAATGTGTGTTATACAAGGCAGAATACCATTGAAATAGAGAAAGAAACACGTTCGGCAGCTTTGGAAAGCCTTACACTTCACTGAAATGTAGTACTACACTCTATAACTGAGTTGAGAGACAATGTTCAATAGCTGCCTCAGTACTTAACAGTGTGTAGGAAGTTGTTTGATAAAGTGGGCAAAGCTTATACTTGGACCAGAAGTCAGAATATAGGAAACTACATGAAAACATGATTAATTCAGTGAAAATGACTGTAAACAGATGAGAACTTGTCTAGAACAGCTGAAAGAGAATCTCCAAGTCAGTTCTTATTGTAGAAAAGGTAGCTAAGATCAGGGAAATCCTTAATTCCAGTTAAGATCACATGAAACACTGTATGAATCCTATATTCTTTACTTAAAGGAGACTAGAGTGGTAAATGTGTGTTATACAAGGCAGAATACCATTGAAATAGAGAAAGAAACACGTTCAGCAGCTTTGGAAAGCCTTACACTTCACTGAAATGTAGTACTACACTTTATATATCACAGTTGAGAGACAATGTTCCCTAGCTCGCTCAGTTCATAACAGTGTGTAGGAAGTTGTTTGATAAAGTGGGCAAAGCTTATACTTGGGCCAGAAGGCAGAATATAGGAAACTACATGAAAACATGAATAATTCAGTGAAAATGACTGTAAACAGATGAGAACTTGTTTAGAACAGCTGAAAGAGAATCTCCAATTCAGTTCTTAGTGTAGAAAAGGTAGCTAAGAGAAGGAAAATCCTTAATTCCAGTTAAGATCACATGAAACACTGTATGAATCCTATATTGTTTACTTAAAGGAGACTAGAGTGGTAAATGTGTGTTATACAAGGCAGAATACCATTGAAATAGAGAAAGAAAAACGTTCGGCAGCTTTGGAAAGCCTTACACTTCACTGAAATGTAGTACTACACTCTATAACACAGTTGAGAGACAATGTTCCCAAGCTGCCTCAGTTCATAACAGTGTGTAGGAAGGTGTTTGATAAAGAGGGCAAAGCTTATACTTGGGCCAGAAGGCAGAATATAGGAAACTACATGAAAACATGAATAATTCAGTGAAAATGACTGTAAACAGATGAGAACTGGTTTAGAACAGCTGAAAGAGAATCTCCAAGTCAGTTCTTAGTGTAGAAAAGGTAGGTAAGATAAGGGAAATACTTAATTCCAGTTAAGATCACATGAAACACTGTATGAATCCTACATTCTTTACTTAAAGGAGACTAGAGTGGTAAATGTCTGTTATACAAGGCAGAATACCATTGAAATAGAGAAAGAAACACGTTCGGCAGCTTTGGAAAGCCTTACACTTCACTGAAATGTAGTACTACACTCTATAACACAGTTGAGAGACAATGTTCAATAGCTGCCTCAGTACTTAACAGTGTGTAGGAAGTTGTTTGATAAAGTGGGCAAAGCTGATATTTGGACCAGAAGGCAGAATATAGGAAATTACATGAAAACATGATTAATTCAGTGAAAATGACTGTAAACAGATGTGAACTTGTTTAGAACAGCTGAAAGAGATTCTCCAAGTCAGTTCTTAGTGTAGAAAAGGTAGCTAAGATCTGGGAAATCCTTAATTCGAGTTAAGATTACATGAAACACTGTATGAATCCTATATTCTTTACTTAAAGGAGACTAGAGTGGTAAATGTGTGTTATACAAGGCAGAATACCATTGAAATAGAGAAAGAAACACGTTCGGCAGCTTTGGAAAGCCTTACACTTCACTGAAATGTAGTACTACACTCTATAACACAGTTGAGAGACAATGTTCCCGAGCTGCCTCAGTTCATAACAGTGTGTAGGAAGGTGTTTGATAAAGAGGGCAAAGCTTATACTTGGGCCAGAAGGCAGAATATAGGAAACTACATGAAAACATGAATAATTCAGTGAAAATGACTGTAAACAGATGAGAACTGGTTTAGAACAGCTGAAAGAGAATCTCCAAGTCAGTTCTTAGTGTAGAAAAGGTAGGTAAGATAAGGGAAATCCTTAATTCCAGTTAAGATCACATGAAACACTGTATGAATCCTATATTCTTTACTTAAAGGAGACTAGAGTGGTAAATGTGTGTTATACAAGGCAGAATACCATTGAAATAGAGAAAGAAACACGTTCAGCAGCTTTGGAAAGCCTTACACTTCACTGAAATGTAGTACTACACTTTATATATCACAGTTGAGAGACAATGTTCCCTAGCTCGCTCAGTTCATAACAGTGTGTAGGAAGTTGTTTGATAAAGTGGGCGAAGCTTATACTTGGGCCAGAAGACAGAATATAGGAAACTACATGAAAACATGAATAATTCAGTGAAAATGACTATAAACAGATGAGAACTTGTTTAGAACAGCTGAAAGAGAATCTCCAAGTCAGTTCTTAGTGTAGAAAAGGTAGCTAAGAGAAGGAAAATCCTTAATTCCAGTTAAGATCACATGAAACACTGTATGAATCCTATATTGTTCACTTAAAGGAGACTAGAGTGGTAAATGTGTGTTATACAAGGCAGAATACCATTGAAATAGAGAAAGAAACATGTTCGGCAGCTTTGGAAAGCCTTACACTTCACTGAAATGTAGTACTACACTCTATAACACAGTTGAGAGACAATGTTCCCGAGATGCCTCAGTGCATAACAGTGTGTAGGAAGTTGTTTGATAAAGTGGGCAAAGCTTATACTTGGGCCAGAAGGCCGAATATAGGAAACTACATGAGAACATGAATAATTCAGTGAAAATGACTGTAAACAGATGAGAACTTGTTTAGAACAGCTGAAAGAGAATCTCCAAGTCAGTTCTTAGTGTAGAAAAGGTAGCTAAGATAAGGAAAATCCTTAATTCCAGTTAAGATCACATGAAACACTGTATGAATCCTATATTTTTTACTTAAAGGAGACTAGAGTGGTAAATGTGTGTTATACAAGGCAGAATACCATTGAAATAGAGAAAGAAACACGTTCGGCAGCTTTGGAAAGCCTTACACTTCACTGAAATGTGGTACTACACTCTATAACACAGTTGAGAGACAATGTTCAATAGCTGCCTCAGTACTTAACAGTGTGTAGGAAGTTGTTTGATAAAGAGGGCAAAGCTTATACTTGGACCAGAAGGCAGAATATAGGAAACTACATGAAAACATGATTAATTCAGTGAAAATGACTGTAAACAGATGTGAACTTGTTTAGAACAGCTGAAAGAGATTCTCCAAGTCAATTCTTAGTGTAGAAAAGGTAGCTAAGATCCGGGAAATCCTTAATTCGAGTTAAGATTACATGAAACACTGTATGAATCCTATATTCTTTACTTAAAGGAGACTAGAGTGGTAAATGTGTGTTATACAAGGCAGAATACCATTGAAATAGAGAAAGAAACACGTTCGGCAGCTTTGGAAAGCCTTACACTTCACTGAAATGTAGTACTACACTCTATAACTGAGTTGAGAGACAATGTTCAATAGCTGCCTCAGTACTTAACAGTGTGTAGGAAGTTGTTTGATAAAGTGGGCAAAGCTTATACTTGGACCAGAAGGCAGAATATAGGAAACTACATGAAAACATGATTAATTCAGTGAAAATGACTGTAAACAGATGAGAACTTGTCTAGAACAGCTGAAAGAGAATCTCCAAGTCAGTTCTTATTGTAGAAAAGGTAGCTAAGATCAGGGAAATCCTTAATTCCAGTTAAGATCACATGAAACACTGTATGAATCCTATATTCTTTACTTAAAGGAGACTAGAGTGGTAAATGTGTGTTATACAAGGCAGAATACCATTGAAATAGAGAAAGAAACACGTTCAGCAGCTTTGGAAAGCCTTACACTTCACTGAAATGTAGTACTACACTTTATATATCACAGTTGAGAGACAATGTTCCCTAGCTCGCTCAGTTCATAACAGTGTGTAGGAAGTTGTTTGATAAAGTGGGCAAAGCTTATACTTGGGCCAGAAGGCAGAATATAGGAAACTACATGAAAACATGAATAATTCAGTGAAAATGACTGTAAACAGATGAGAACTTGTTTAGAACAGCTGAAAGAGAATCTCCAATTCAGTTCTTAGTGTAGAAAAGGTAGCTAAGAGAAGGAAAATCCTTAATTCCAGTTAAGATCACATGAAACACTGTATGAATCCTATATTGTTTACTTAAAGGAGACTAGAGTGGTAAATGTGTGTTATACAAGGCAGAATACCATTGAAATAGAGAAAGAAAAACGTTCGGCAGCTTTGGAAAGCCTTACACTTCACTGAAATGTAGTACTACACTCTATAACACAGTTGAGAGACAATGTTCCCAAGCTGCCTCAGTTCATAACAGTGTGTAGGAAGGTGTTTGATAAAGAGGGCAAAGCTTATACTTGGGCCAGAAGGCAGAATATAGGAAACTACATGAAAACATGAATAATTCAGTGAAAATGACTGTAAACAGATGAGAACTGGTTTAGAACAGCTGAAAGAGAATCTCCAAGTCAGTTCTTAGTGTAGAAAAGGTAGGTAAGATAAGGGAAATACTTAATTCCAGTTAAGATCACATGAAACACTGTATGAATCCTACATTCTTTACTTAAAGGAGACTAGAGTGGTAAATGTCTGTTATACAAGGCAGAATACCATTGAAATAGAGAAAGAAACACGTTCGGCAGCTTTGGAAAGCCTTACACTTCACTGAAATGTAGTACTACACTCTATAACACAGTTGAGAGACAATGTTCAATAGCTGCCTCAGTACTTAACAGTGTGTAGGAAGTTGTTTGATAAAGAGGGCAAAGCTTATACTTGGACCAGAAGGCAGAATATAGGAAACTACATGAAAACATGATTAATTCAGTGAAAATGACTGTAAACAGATGTGAACTTGTTTAGAACAGCTGAAAGAGATTCTCCAAGTCAGTTCTTAGTGTAGAAAAGGTAGCTAAGATCCGGGAAATCCTTAATTCGAGTTAAGATTACATGAAACACTGTATGAATCCTATATTCTTTACTTAAAGGAGACTAGAGTGGTAAATGTGTGTTATACAAGGCAGAATACCATTGAAATAGAGAAAGAAACACGTTCAGCAGCTTTGGAAAGCCTTACACTTCACTGAAATGTAGTACTACACTTTATATATCACAGTTGAGAGACAATGTTCCCTAGCTCGCTCAGTTCATAACAGTGTGTAGGAAGTTGTTTGATAAAGTGGGCAAAGCTTATACTTGGGCCAGAAGGCAGAATATAGGAAACTACATGAAAACATGAATAATTCAGTGAAAATGACTGTAAACAGATGAGAACTTGTTTAGAACAGCTGAAAGAGAATCTCCAATTCAGTTCTTAGTGTAGAAAAGGTAGCTAAGAGAAGGAAAATCCTTAATTCCAGTTAAGATCACATGAAACACTGTATGAATCCTATATTGTTTACTTAAAGGAGACTAGAGTGGTAAATGTGTGTTATACAAGGCAGAATACCATTGAAATAGAGAAAGAAAAACGTTCGGCAGCTTTGGAAAGCCTTACACTTCACTGAAATGTAGTACTACACTCTATAACACAGTTGAGAGACAATGTTCCCAAGCTGCCTCAGTTCATAACAGTGTGTAGGAAGGTGTTTGATAAAGAGGGCAAAGCTTATACTTGGGCCAGAAGGCAGAATATAGGAAACTACATGAAAACATGAATAATTCAGTGAAAATGACTGTAAACAGATGAGAACTGGTTTAGAACAGCTGAAAGAGAATCTCCAAGTCAGTTCTTAGTGTAGAAAAGGTAGGTAAGATAAGGGAAATACTTAATTCCAGTTAAGATCACATGAAACACTGTATGAATCCTACATTCTTTACTTAAAGGAGACTAGAGTGGTAAATGTCTGTTATACAAGGCAGAATACCATTGAAATAGAGAAAGAAACACGTTCGGCAGCTTTGGAAAGCCTTACACTTCACTGAAATGTAGTACTACACTCTATAACACAGTTGAGAGACAATGTTCAATAGCTGCCTCAGTACTTAACAGTGTGTAGGAAGTTGTTTGATAAAGAGGGCAAAGCTTATACTTGGACCAGAAGGCAGAATATAGGAAACTACATGAAAACATGATTAATTCAGTGAAAATGACTGTAAACAGATGTGAACTTGTTTAGAACAGCTGAAAGAGATTCTCCAAGTCAGTTCTTAGTGTAGAAAAGGTAGCTAAGATCCGGGAAATCCTTAATTCGAGTTAAGATTACATGAAACACTGTATGAATCCTATATTCTTTACTTAAAGGAGACTAGAGTGGTAAATGTGTGTTATACAAGGCAGAATACCATTGAAATAGAGAAAGAAACACGTTCAGCAGCTTTGGAAAGCCTTACACTTCACTGAAATGTAGTACTACACTTTATATATCACAGTTGAGAGACAATGTTCCCTAGCTCGCTCAGTTCATAACAGTGTGTAGGAAGTTGTTTGATAAAGTGGGCAAAGCTTATACTTGGGCCAGAAGGCAGAATATAGGAAACTACATGAAAACATGAATTATTCAGTGAAAATGACTGTAAACAGATGAGAACTTGTTTAGAACAGCTGAAAGAGAATCTCCAAGTCAGTTCTTAGTGTAGAAAAGGTAGCTAAGAGAAGGAAAATCCTTAATTCCAGTTAAGATCACAAGAAACACTGTATGAATCCTATATTGTTTACTTAAAGGAGACTAGAGTGGTAAATGTGTGTTATACAAGGCAGAATACCATTGAAATAGAGAAAGAAACACGTTCGGCAGCTTTGGAAAGCCTTACACTTCACTGAAATGTAGTACTACACTCTATAACACAGTTGAGAGACAATGTTCCCGAGCTGCCTCAGTTCATAACAGTGTGTAGGAAGTTGTTTGATAAAGTGGGCAAAGCTTATACTTGGACCAGAAGTCAGAATATAGGAAACTACATGAAAACATGATTAATTCAGTGAAAATGACTGTAAACAGATGAGAACTTGTCTAGAACAGCTGAAAGAGAATCTCCAAGTCAGTTCTTATTGTAGAAAAGGTAGCTAAGATAAGGGAAATCCTTAATTCCAGTTAAGATCACATGAAACACTGTATGAATCCTATATTCTTTACTTAAAGGAGACTAGAGTGGTAAATGTGTGTTATACAAGGCAGAATACCATTGAAATAGAGAAAGAAACACGTTCAGCAGCTTTGGAAAGCCTTACACTTCACTGAAATGTAGTACTACACTTTATATATCACAGTTGAGAGACAATGTTCCCTAGCTCGCTCAGTTCATAACAGTGTGTAGGAAGTTGTTTGATAAAGTGGGCAAAGCTTATACTTGGGCCAGAAGGCAGAATATAGGAAACTACATGAAAACATGAATAATTCAGTGAAAATGACTGTAAACAGATGAGAACTTGTTTAGAACAGCTGAAAGAGAATCTCCAAGTCAGTTCTTAGTGTAGAAAAGGTAGCTAAGAGAAGGAAAATCCTTAATTCCAGTTAAGATCACATGAAACACTGTATGAATCCTATATTGTTTACTTAAAGGAGACTAGAGTGGTAAATGTGTGTTATACAAGGCAGAATACCATTGAAATAGAGAAAGAAACACGTTCGGCAGCTTTGGAAAGCCTTACACTTCACTGAAATGTAGTACTACACTCTATAACACAGTTGAGAGACAATGTTCCCGAGCTGCCTCAGTTCATAACAGTGTGTAGGAAGTTGTTTGATAAAGTGGGCAAAGCTTATACTTGGGCCAGAAGGCAGAATATAGGAAACTACATGAAAACATGAATAATTCAGTGAAAATGACTGTAAACAGATGAGAACTTGTTTAGAACAGCTGAAAGAGAATCTCCAAGTCAGTTCTTAGTGTAGAAAAGGTAGCTAAGAGAAGGAAAATCCTTAATTCCAGTTAAGATCACAAGAAACACTGTATGAATCCTATATTCTTTACTTAAAGGAGACTAGAGTGGTAAATGTGTGTTATACAAGGCAGAATACCATTGAAATAGAGAAAGAAACACGTTCGGCAGCTTTGGAAAGCCTTACACTTCACTGAAATGTAGTACTACACTCTATAACTGAGTTGAGAGACAATGTTCAATAGCTGCCTCAGTACTTAACAGTGTGTAGGAAGTTGTTTGATAAAGTGGGCAAAGCTTATACTTGGACCAGAAGTCAGAATATAGGAAACTACATGAAAACATGATTAATTCAGTGAAAATGACTGTAAACAGATGAGAACTTGTCTAGAACAGCTGAAAGAGAATCTCCAAGTCAGTTCTTATTGTAGAAAAGGTAGCTAAGATCAGGGAAATCCTTAATTCCAGTTAAGATCACATGAAACACTGTATGAATCCTATATTCTTTACTTAAAGGAGACTAGAGTGGTAAATGTGTGTTATACAAGGCAGAATACCATTGAAATAGAGAAAGAAACACGTTCAGCAGCTTTGGAAAGCCTTACACTTCACTGAAATGTAGTACTACACTTTATATATCACAGTTGAGAGACAATGTTCCCTAGCTCGCTCAGTTCATAACAGTGTGTAGGAAGTTGTTTGATAAAGTGGGCAAAGCTTATACTTGGGCCAGAAGGCAGAATATAGGAAACTACATGAAAACATGAATAATTCAGTGAAAATGACTGTAAACAGATGAGAACTTGTTTAGAACAGCTGAAAGAGAATCTCCAAGTCAGTTCTTAGTGTAGAAAAGGTAGCTAAGAGAAGGAAAATCCTTAATTCCAGTTAAGATCACATGAAACACTGTATGAATCCTATATTGTTTACTTAAAGGAGACTAGAGTGGTAAATGTGTGTTATACAAGGCAGAATACCATTGAAATAGAGAAAGAAACACGTTCGGCAGCTTTGGAAAGCCTTACACTTCACTGAAATGTAGTACTACACTCTATAACACAGTTGAGAGACAATGTTCCCAAGCTGCCTCAGTTCATAACAGTGTGTAGGAAGGTGTTTGATAAAGAGGGCAAAGCTTATACTTGGGCCAGAAGGCAGAATATAGGAAACTACATGAAAACATGAATAATTCAGTGAAAATGACTGTAAACAGATGAGAACTGGTTTAGAACAGCTGAAAGAGAATCTCCAAGTCAGTTCTTAGTGTAGAAAAGGTAGGTAAGATAAGGGAAATACTTAATTCCAGTTAAGATCACATGAAACACTGTATGAATCCTACATTCTTTACTTAAAGGAGACTAGAGTGGTAAATGTCTGTTATACAAGGCAGAATACCATTGAAATAGAGAAAGAAACACGTTCGGCAGCTTTGGAAAGCCTTACACTTCACTGAAATGTAGTACTACACTCTATAACACAGTTGAGAGACAATGTTCAATAGCTGCCTCAGTACTTAACAGTGTGTAGGAAGTTGTTTGATAAAGAGGGCAAAGCTTATACTTGGACCAGAAGGCAGAATATAGGAAACTACATGAAAACATGATTAATTCAGTGAAAATGACTGTAAACAGATGTGAACTTGTTTAGAACAGCTGAAAGAGATTCTCCAAGTCAGTTCTTAGTGTAGAAAAGGTAGCTAAGATCCGGGAAATCCTTAATTCGAGTTAAGATTACATGAAACACTGTATGAATCCTATATTCTTTACTTAAAGGAGACTAGAGTGGTAAATGTGTGTTATACAAGGCAGAATACCATTGAAATAGAGAAAGAAACACGTTCAGCAGCTTTGGAAAGCCTTACACTTCACTGAAATGTAGTACTACACTTTATATATCACAGTTGAGAGACAATGTTCCCTAGCTCGCTCAGTTCATAACAGTGTGTAGGAAGTTGTTTGATAAAGTGGGCAAAGCTTATACTTGGGCCAGAAGGCAGAATATAGGAAACTACATGAAAACATGAATTATTCAGTGAAAATGACTGTAAACAGATGAGAACTTGTTTAGAACAGCTGAAAGAGAATCTCCAAGTCAGTTCTTAGTGTAGAAAAGGTAGCTAAGAGAAGGAAAATCCTTAATTCCAGTTAAGATCACAAGAAACACTGTATGAATCCTATATTGTTTACTTAAAGGAGACTAGAGTGGTAAATGTGTGTTATACAAGGCAGAATACCATTGAAATAGAGAAAGAAACACGTTCGGCAGCTTTGGAAAGCCTTACACTTCACTGAAATGTAGTACTACACTCTATAACACAGTTGAGAGACAATGTTCCCGAGCTGCCTCAGTTCATAACAGTGTGTAGGAAGTTGTTTGATAAAGTGGGCAAAGCTTATACTTGGGCCAGAAGGCAGAATATAGGAAACTACATGAAAACATGAATAATTCAGTGAAAATGACTGTAAACAGATGAGAACTTGTTTAGAACAGCTGAAAGAGAATCTCCAAGTCAGTTCTTAGTGTAGAAAAGGTAGCTAAGAGAAGGAAAATCCTTAATTCCAGTTAAGATCACAAGAAACACTGTATGAATCCTATATTCTTTACTTAAAGGAGACTAGAGTGGTAAATGTGTGTTATACAAGGCAGAATACCATTGAAATAGAGAAAGAAACACGTTCGGCAGCTTTGGAAAGCCTTACACTTCACTGAAATGTAGTACTACACTCTATAACTGAGTTGAGAGACAATGTTCAATAGCTGCCTCAGTACTTAACAGTGTGTAGGAAGTTGTTTGATAAAGTGGGCAAAGCTTATACTTGGACCAGAAGGCAGAATATAGGAAACTACATGAAAACATGATTAATTCAGTGAAAATGACTGTAAACAGATGAGAACTTGTCTAGAACAGCTGAAAGAGAATCTCCAAGTCAGTTCTTATTGTAGAAAAGGTAGCTAAGATCAGGGAAATCCTTAATTCCAGTTAAGATCACATGAAACACTGTATGAATCCTATATTCTTTACTTAAAGGAGACTAGAGTGGTAAATGTGTGTTATACAAGGCAGAATACCATTGAAATAGAGAAAGAAACACGTTCAGCAGCTTTGGAAAGCCTTACACTTCACTGAAATGTAGTACTACACTTTATATATCACAGTTGAGAGACAATGTTCCCTAGCTCGCTCAGTTCATAACAGTGTGTAGGAAGTTGTTTGATAAAGTGGGCAAAGCTTATACTTGGGCCAGAAGGCAGAATATAGGAAACTACATGAAAACATGAATAATTCAGTGAAAATGACTGTAAACAGATGAGAACTTGTTTAGAACAGCTGAAAGAGAATCTCCAATTCAGTTCTTAGTGTAGAAAAGGTAGCTAAGAGAAGGAAAATCCTTAATTCCAGTTAAGATCACATGAAACACTGTATGAATCCTATATTGTTTACTTAAAGGAGACTAGAGTGGTAAATGTGTGTTATACATGGCAGAATACCATTGAAATAGAGAAAGAAAAACGTTCGGCAGCTTTGGAAAGCCTTACACTTCACTGAAATGTAGTACTATACTCTATAACACAGTTGAGAGACAATGTTCCCAAGCTGCCTCAGTTCATAACGGTGTGTAGGAAGGTGTTTGATAAAGAGGGCAAAGCTTATACTTGGGCCAGAAGGCAGAATATAGGAAACTACATGAAAACATGAATAATTCAGTGAAAATGACTGTAAACAGATGAGAACTGGTTTAGAACAGCTGAAAGAGAATCTCCAAGTCAGTTCTTAGTGTAGAAAAGGTAGGTAAGATAAGGGAAATACTTAATTCCAGTTAAGATCACATGAAACACTGTATGAATCCTACATTCTTTACTTAAAGGAGACTAGAGTGGTAAATGTCTGTTATACAAGGCAGAATACCATTGAAATAGAGAAAGAAACACGTTCGGCAGCTTTGGAAAGCCTTACACTTCACTGAAATGTAGTACTACACTCTATAACACAGTTGAGAGACAATGTTCAATAGCTGCCTCAGTACTTAACAGTGTGTAGGAAGTTGTTTGATAAAGAGGGCAAAGCTTATACTTGGACCAGAAGGCAGAATATAGGAAACTACATGAAAACATGATTAATTCAGTGAAAATGACTGTAAACAGATGTGAACTTGTTTAGAACAGCTGAAAGAGATTCTCCAAGTCAGTTCTTAGTGTAGAAAAGGTAGCTAAGATCCGGGAAATCCTTAATTCGAGTTAAGATTACATGAAACACTGTATGAATCCTATATTCTTTACTTAAAGGAGACTAGAGTGGTAAATGTGTGTTATACAAGGCAGAATACCATTGAAATAGAGAAAGAAACACGTTCAGCAGCTTTGGAAAGCCTTACACTTCACTGAAATGTAGTACTACACTTTATATATCACAGTTGAGAGACAATGTTTCCTAGCTCGCTCAGTTCATAACAGTGTGTAGGAAGTTGTTTGATAAAGTGGGCAAAGCTTATACTTGGGCCAGAAGGCAGAATATAGGAAACTACATGAAAACATGAATTATTCAGTGAAAATGACTGTAAACAGATGAGAACTTGTTTAGAACAGCTGAAAGAGAATCTCCAAGTCAGTTCTTAGTGTAGAAAAGGTAGCTAAGAGAAGGAAAATCCTTAATTCCAGTTAAGATCACAAGAAACACTGTATGAATCCTATATTGTTTACTTAAAGGAGACTAGAGTGGTAAATGTGTGTTATACAAGGCAGAATACCATTGAAATAGAGAAAGAAACACGTTCGGCAGCTTTGGAAAGCCTTACACTTCACTGAAATGTAGTACTACACTTTATATATCACAGTTGAGAGACAATGTTCCCTAGCTCGCTCAGTTCAAAACAGTGTGTAGGAAGTTGTTTGATAAAGTGGGCAAAGCTTATACTTGGGCCAGAAGGCAGAATATAGGAAACTACATGAAAACATGAATAATTCAGTGAAAATGACTGTAAACAGATGAGAACTGGTTTAGAACAGCTGAAAGAGAATCTCCAAGTCAGTTCTTAGTGTAGAAAAGGTAGGTAAGATAAGGGAAATACTTAATTCCAGTTAAGATCACATGAAACACTGTATGAATCCTACATTCTTTACTTAAAGGAGACTAGAGTGGTAAATGTCTGTTATACAAGGCAGAATACCATTGAAATAGAGAAAGAAACACGTTCGGCAGCTTTGGAAAGCCTTACACTTCACTGAAATGTAGTACTACACTCTATAACACAGTTGAGAGACAATGTTCAATAGCTGCCTCAGTACTTAACAGTGTGTAGGAAGTTGTTTGATAAAGAGGGCAAAGCTTATACTTGGACCAGAAGGCAGAATATAGGAAACTACATGAAAACATGATTAATTCAGTGAAAATGACTGTAAACAGATGTGAACTTGTTTAGAACAGCTGAAAGAGATTCTCCAAGTCAGTTCTTAGTGTAGAAAAGGTAGCTAAGATCCGGGAAATCCTTAATTCGAGTTAAGATTACATGAAACACTGTATGAATCCTATATTCTTTACTTAAAGGAGACTAGAGTGGTAAATGTGTGTTATACAAGGCAGAATACCATTGAAATAGAGAAAGAAACACGTTCAGCAGCTTTGGAAAGCCTTACACTTCACTGAAATGTAGTACTACACTTTATATATCACAGTTGAGAGACAATGTTCCCTAGCTCGCTCAGTTCATAACAGTGTGTAGGAAGTTGTTTGATAAAGTGGGCAAAGCTTATACTTGGGCCAGAAGGCAGAATATAGGAAACTACATGAAAACATGAATTATTCAGTGAAAATGACTGTAAACAGATGAGAACTTGTTTAGAACAGCTGAAAGAGAATCTCCAAGTCAGTTCTTAGTGTAGAAAAGGTAGCTAAGAGAAGGAAAATCCTTAATTCCAGTTAAGATCACAAGAAACACTGTATGAATCCTATATTGTTTACTTAAAGGAGACTAGAGTGGTAAATGTGTGTTATACAAGGCAGAATACCATTGAAATAGAGAAAGAAACACGTTCGGCAGCTTTGGAAAGCCTTACACTTCACTGAAATGTAGTACTACACTTTATATATCACAGTTGAGAGACAATGTTCCCTAGCTCGCTCAGTTCAAAACAGTGTGTAGGAAGTTGTTTGATAAAGTGGGCAAAGCTTATACTTGGGCCAGAAGGCAGAATATAGGAAACTACATGAAAACATGAATTATTCAGTGAAAATGACTGTAAACAGATGAGAACTTGTTTAGAACAGCTGAAAGAGAATCTCCAAGTCAGTTCTTAGTGTAGAAAAGGTAGCTAAGAGAAGGAAAATCCTTAATTCCAGTTAAGATCACAAGAAACACTGTATGAATCCTATATTGTTTACTTAAAGGAGACTAGAGTGGTAAATGTGTGTTATACAAGGCAGAATACCATTGAAATAGAGAAAGAAACACGTTCGGCAGCTTTGGAAAGCCTTACACTTCACTGAAATGTAGTACTACACTCTATAACACAGTTGAGAGACAATGTTCCCGAGCTGCCTCAGTTCATAACAGTGTGTAGGAAGTTGTTTGATAAAGTGGGCAAAGCTTATACTTGGGCCAGAAGGCAGAATATAGGAAACTACATGAAAACATGAATAATTCAGTGAAAATGACTGTAAACAGATGAGAACTTGTTTAGAACAGCTGAAAGAGAATCTCCAAGTCAGTTCTTAGTGTAGAAAAGGTAGCTAAGAGAAGGAAAATCCTTAATTCCAGTTAAGATCACAAGAAACACTGTATGAATCCTATATTCTTTACTTAAAGGAGACTAGAGTGGTAAATGTGTGTTATACAAGGCAGAATACCATTGAAATAGAGAAAGAAACACGTTCGGCAGCTTTGGAAAGCCTTACACTTCACTGAAATGTAGTACTACACTCTATAACTGAGTTGAGAGACAATGTTCAATAGCTGCCTCAGTACTTAACAGTGTGTAGGAAGTTGTTTGATAAAGTGGGCAAAGCTTATACTTGGACCAGAAGTCAGAATATAGGAAACTACATGAAAACATGATTAATTCAGTGAAAATGACTGTAAACAGATGAGAACTTGTCTAGAACAGCTGAAAGAGAATCTCCAAGTCAGTTCTTATTGTAGAAAAGGTAGCTAAGATCAGGGAAATCCTTAATTCCAGTTAAGATCACATGAAACACTGTATGAATCCTATATTGTTTACTTAAAGGAGACTCGAGTGGTAAATGTGTGTTATACAAGGCAGAATACCATTGAAATAGAGAAAGAAACACGTTGAGCAGCTTTGGAAAGCCTTACACTTCACTGAAATGTAGTACTACACTTTATATATCACAGTTGAGAGACAATGTTCCCTAGCTCGCTCAGTTCATAACAGTGTGTAGGAAGTTGTTTGATAAAGTGGGCAAAGCTTATACTTGGGCCAGAAGGCAGAATATAGGAAACTACATGAAAACATGAATAATTCAGTGAAAATGACTGTAAACAGATGAGAACTTGTTTAGAACAGCTGAAAGAGATTCTCCAAGTCAGTTCTTAGTGTAGAAAAGGTAGCTAAGATCCGGGAAATCCTTAATTCGAGTTAAGATTACATGAAACACTGTATGAATCCTATATTGTTTACTTAAAGGAGACTAGAGTGGTAAATGTGTGTTATACAAGGCAGAATACCATTGAAATAGAGAAAGAAACACGTTCGGCAGCTTTGGAAAGCCTTACACTTCACTGAAATGTAGTACTACACTCCATAACACAGTTGAGAGACAATGTTCCCAAGCTGCCTCAGTTCATAACAGTGTGTAGGAAGGTGTTTGATAAAGAGGGCAAAGCTTATACTTGGGCCAGAAGGCAGAATATAGGAAACTACATGAAAACATGAATAATTCAGTGAAAATGACTGTAAACAGATGAGAACTGGTTTAGAACAGCTGAAAGAGAATCTCCAAGTCAGTTCTTAGTGTAGAAAAGGTAGGTAAGATAAGGGAAATACTTAATTCCAGTTAAGATCACATGAAACACTGTATGAATCCTACATTCTTTACTTAAAGGAGACTAGAGTGGTAAATGTCTGTTATACAAGGCAGAATACCATTGAAATAGAGAAAGAAACACGTTCGGCAGCTTTGGAAAGCCTTACACTTCACTGAAATGTAGTACTACACTCTATAACACAGTTGAGAGACAATGTTCAATAGCTGCCTCAGTACTTAACAGTGTGTAGGAAGTTGTTTGATAAAGAGGGCAAAGCTTATACTTGGACCAGAAGGCAGAATATAGGAAACTACATGAAAACATGATTAATTCAGTGAAAATGACTGTAAACAGATGTGAACTTGTTTAGAACAGCTGAAAGAGATTCTCCAAGTCAGTTCTTAGTGTAGAAAAGGTAGCTAAGATCCGGGAAATCCTTAATTCGAGTTAAGATTACATGAAACACTGTATGAATCCTATATTCTTTACTTAAAGGAGACTAGAGTGGTAAATGTGTGTTATACAAGGCAGAATACCATTGAAATAGAGAAAGAAACACGTTCAGCAGCTTTGGAAAGCCTTACACTTCACTGAAATGTAGTACTACACTTTATATATCACAGTTGAGAGACAATGTTCCCTAGCTCGCTCAGTTCATAACAGTGTGTAGGAAGTTGTTTGATAAAGTGGGCAAAGCTTATACTTGGGCCAGAAGGCAGAATATAGGAAACTACATGAAAACATGAATTATTCAGTGAAAATGACTGTAAACAGATGAGAACTTGTTTAGAACAGCTGAAAGAGAATCTCCAAGTCAGTTCTTAGTGTAGAAAAGGTAGCTAAGAGAAGGAAAATCCTTAATTCCAGTTAAGATCACATGAAACACTGTATGAATCCTATATTGTTCACTTAAAGGAGACTAGAGTGGTAAATGTGTGTTATACAAGGCAGAATACCATTGAAATAGAGAAAGAAACACGTTCGGCAGCTTTGGAAAGCCTTACACTTCACTGAAATGTAGTACTACACTCTATAACACAGTTGAGAGACAATGTTCCCGAGCTGCCTCAGTGCATAACAGTGTGTAGGAAGTTGTTTGATAAAGTGGGCAAAGCTTATACTTGGGCCAGAAGGCCGAATATAGGAAACTACATGAGAACATGAATAATTCAGTGAAAATAACTGTAAACAGATGAGAACTTGTTTAGAACAGCTGAAAGAGAATCTCCAAGTCAGTTCTTAGTGTAGAAAAGGTAGCTAAGATAAGGAAAATCCTTAATTCCAGTTAAGATCACATGAAACACTGTATGAATCCTATATTCTTTACTTAAAGGAGACTAGAGTGGTAAATGTGTGTTATACAAGGCAGAATACCATTGAAATAGAGAAAGAAACACGTTCGGCAGCTTTGGAAATCCTTACACTTCACTGAAATGTAGTACTACACTCTATAACACAGTTGAGAGACAATGTTCAATAGCTGCCTCAGTACTTAACAGTGTGTAGGAAGTTGTTTGATAAAGAGGGCAAAGCTTATACTTGGACCAGAAGGCAGAATATAGGAAACTACATGAAAACATGATTAATTCAGTGAAAATGACTGTAAACAGATGTGAACTTGTTTAGAACAGCTGAAAGAGATTCTCCAAGTCAGTTCTTAGTGTAGAAAAGGTAGCTAAGATCCGGGAAATCCTTAATTCGAGTTAAGATTACATGAAACACTGTATGAATCCTATATTCTTTACTTAAAGGAGACTAGAATGGTAAATGTGTGTTATACAAGGCAGAATACCATTGAAATAGAGAAAGAAACACGTTCAGCAGCTTTGGAAAGCCTTACACTTCACTGAAATGTAGTACTACACTTTATATATCACAGTTGAGAGACAATGTTCCCTAGCTCGCTCAGTTCATAACAGTGTGTAGGAAGTTGTTTGATAAAGTGGGCAAAGCTTATACTTGGGCCAGAAGGCAGAATATAGGAAACTACATGAAAACATGAATTATTCAGTGAAAATGACTGTAAACAGATGAGAACTTGTTTAGAACAGCTGAAAGAGAATCTCCAAGTCAGTTCTTAGTGTAGAAAAGGTAGCTAAGAGAAGGAAAATCCTTAATTCCAGTTAAGATCACAAGAAACACTGTATGAATCCTATATTGTTTACTTAAAGGAGACTAGAGTGGTAAATGTGTGTTATACAAGGCAGAATACCATTGAAATAGAGAAAGAAACACGTTCGGCAGCTTTGGAAAGCCTTACACTTCACTGAAATGTAGTACTACACTCTATAACACAGTTGAGAGACAATGTTCCCGAGCTGCCTCAGTTCATAACAGTGTGTAGGAAGTTGTTTGATAAAGTGGGCAAAGCTTATACTTGGGCCAGAAGGCAGAATATAGGAAACTACATGAAAACATGAATAATTCAGTGAAAATGACTGTAAACAGATGAGAACTTGTTTAGAACAGCTGAAAGAGAATCTCCAAGTCAGTTCTTATTGTAGAAAAGGTAGCTAAGATCAGGGAAATCCTTAATTCCAGTTAAGATCACATGAAACACTGTATGAATCCTATATTGTTTACTTAAAGGAGACTCGAGTGGTAAATGTGTGTTATACAAGGCAGAATACCATTGAAATAGAGAAAGAAACACGTTGAGCAGCTTTGGAAAGCCTTACACTTCACTGAAATGTAGTACTACACTTTATATATCACAGTTGAGAGACAATGTTCCCTAGCTCGCTCAGTTCATAACAGTGTGTAGGAAGTTGTTTGATAAAGTGGGCAAAGCTTATACTTGGGCCAGAAGGCAGAATATAGGAAACTACATGAAAACATGAATAATTCAGTGAAAATGACTGTAAACAGATGAGAACTTGTTTAGAACAGCTGAAAGAGATTCTCCAAGTCAGTTCTTAGTGTAGAAAAGGTAGCTAAGATCCGGGAAATCCTTAATTCGAGTTAAGATTACATGAAACACTGTATGAATCCTATATTGTTTACTTAAAGGAGACTAGAGTGGTAAATGTGTGTTATACAAGGCAGAATACCATTGAAATAGAGAAAGAAACACGTTCGGCAGCTTTGGAAAGCCTTACACTTCACTGAAATGTAGTACTACACTCCATAACACAGTTGAGAGACAATGTTCCCAAGCTGCCTCAGTTCATAACAGTGTGTAGGAAGGTGTTTGATAAAGAGGGCAAAGCTTATACTTGGGCCAGAAGGCAGAATATAGGAAACTACATGAAAACATGAATAATTCAGTGAAAATGACTGTAAACAGATGAGAACTGGTTTAGAACAGCTGAAAGAGAATCTCCAAGTCAGTTCTTAGTGTAGAAAAGGTAGGTAAGATAAGGGAAATACTTAATTCCAGTTAAGATCACATGAAACACTGTATGAATCCTACATTCTTTACTTAAAGGAGACTAGAGTGGTAAATGTCTGTTATACAAGGCAGAATACCATTGAAATAGAGAAAGAAACACGTTCGGCAGCTTTGGAAAGCCTTACACTTCACTGAAATGTAGTACTACACTCTATAACACAGTTGAGAGACAATGTTCAATAGCTGCCTCAGTACTTAACAGTGTGTAGGAAGTTGTTTGATAAAGAGGGCAAAGCTTATACTTGGACCAGAAGGCAGAATATAGGAAACTACATGAAAACATGATTAATTCAGTGAAAATGACTGTAAACAGATGTGAACTTGTTTAGAACAGCTGAAAGAGATTCTCCAAGTCAGTTCTTAGTGTAGAAAAGGTAGCTAAGATCCGGGAAATCCTTAATTCGAGTTAAGATTACATGAAACACTGTATGAATCCTATATTCTTTACTTAAAGGAGACTAGAGTGGTAAATGTGTGTTATACAAGGCAGAATACCATTGAAATAGAGAAAGAAACACGTTCAGCAGCTTTGGAAAGCCTTACACTTCACTGAAATGTAGTACTACACTTTATATATCACAGTTGAGAGACAATGTTCCCTAGCTCGCTCAGTTCATAACAGTGTGTAGGAAGTTGTTTGATAAAGTGGGCAAAGCTTATACTTGGGCCAGAAGGCAGAATATAGGAAACTACATGAAAACATGAATTATTCAGTGAAAATGACTGTAAACAGATGAGAACTTGTTTAGAACAGCTGAAAGAGAATCTCCAAGTCAGTTCTTAGTGTAGAAAAGGTAGCTAAGAGAAGGAAAATCCTTAATTCCAGTTAAGATCACATGAAACACTGTATGAATCCTATATTGTTCACTTAAAGGAGACTAGAGTGGTAAATGTGTGTTATACAAGGCAGAATACCATTGAAATAGAGAAAGAAACACGTTCGGCAGCTTTGGAAAGCCTTACACTTCACTGAAATGTAGTACTACACTCTATAACACAGTTGAGAGACAATGTTCCCGAGCTGCCTCAGTGCATAACAGTGTGTAGGAAGTTGTTTGATAAAGTGGGCAAAGCTTATACTTGGGCCAGAAGGCCGAATATAGGAAACTACATGAGAACATGAATAATTCAGTGAAAATGACTGTAAACAGATGAGAACTTGTTTAGAACAGCTGAAAGAGAATCTCCAAGTCAGTTCTTAGTGTAGAAAAGGTAGCTAAGATAAGGAAAATCCTTAATTCCAGTTAAGATCACATGAAACACTGTATGAATCCTATATTCTTTACTTAAAGGAGACTAGAGTGGTAAATGTGTGTTATACAAGGCAGAATACCATTGAAATAGAGAAAGAAACACGTTCGGCAGCTTTGGAAATCCTTACACTTCACTGAAATGTAGTACTACACTCTAT
The DNA here is from genome assembly GCF_964339955.1 of Pipistrellus hanaki. Lineage (NCBI taxonomy): Eukaryota > Metazoa > Chordata > Mammalia > Chiroptera > Vespertilionidae > Pipistrellus > Pipistrellus hanaki. Next base: position 3,361,893 of record NC_140511.1, read on the forward strand.
AACACAGTTGAGAGACAATGTTCAATAGCTGCCTCAGTACTTAACAGTGTGTAGGAAGTTGTTTGATAAAGAGGGCAAAGCTTATACTTGGACCAGAAGGCAGAATATAGGAAACTACATGAAAACATGATTAATTCAGTGAAAATGACTGTAAACAGATGTGAACTTGTTTAGAACAGCTGAAAGAGATTCTCCAAGTCAGTTCTTAGTGTAGAAAAGGTAGCTAAGATCCGGGAAATCCTTAATTCGAGTTAAGATTACATGAAACACTGTATGAATCCTATATTGTTTACTTAAAGGAGACTAGAGTGGTAAATGTGTGTTATACAAGGCAGAATACCATTGAAATAGAGAAAGAAACACGTTCGGCAGCTTTGGAAAGCCTTACACTTCACTGAAATGTAGTACTACACTCCATAACACAGTTGAGAGACAATGTTCCCAAGCTGCCTCAGTTCATAACAGTGTGTAGGAAGGTGTTTGATAAAGAGGGCAAAGCTTATACTTGGGCCAGAAGGCAGAATATAGGAAACTACATGAAAACATGAATAATTCAGTGAAAATGACTGTAAACAGATGAGAACTGGTTTAGAACAGCTGAAAGAGAATCTCCAAGTCAGTTCTTAGTGTAGAAAAGGTAGGTAAGATAAGGGAAATACTTAATTCCAGTTAAGATCACATGAAACACTGTATGAATCCTACATTCTTTACTTAAAGGAGACTAGAGTGGTAAATGTCTGTTATACAAGGCAGAATACCATTGAAATAGAGAAAGAAACACGTTCGGCAGCTTTGGAAAGCCTTACACTTCACTGAAATGTAGTACTACACTCTATAACACAGTTGAGAGACAATGTTCAATAGCTGCCTCAGTACTTAACAGTGTGTAGGAAGTTGTTTGATAAAGAGGGCAAAGCTTATACTTGGACCAGAAGGCAGAATATAGGAAACTACATGAAAACATGATTAATTCAGTGAAAATGACTGTAAACAGATGTGAACTTGTTTAGAACAGCTGAAAGAGATTCTCCAAGTCAGTTCTTAGTGTAGAAAAGGTAGCTAAGATCCGGGAAATCCTTAATTCGAGTTAAGATTACATGAAACACTGTATGAATCCTATATTCTTTACTTAAAGGAGACTAGAGTGGTAAATGTGTGTTATACAAGGCAGAATACCATTGAAATAGAGAAAGAAACACGTTCGGCAGCTTTGGAAAGCCTTACACTTCACTGAAATGTAGTACTACACTTTATATATCACAGTTGAGAGACAATGTTCCCTAGCTCGCTCAGTTCATAACAGTGTGTAGGAAGTTGTTTGATAAAGTGGGCAAAGCTTATACTTGGGCCAGAAGGCAGAATATAGGAAACTACATGAAAACATGAATTATTCAGTGAAAATGACTGTAAACAGATGAGAACTTGTTTAGAACAGCTGAAAGAGAATCTCCAAGTCAGTTCTTAGTGTAGAAAAGGTAGCTAAGAGAAGGAAAATCCTTAATTCCAGTTAAGATCACATGAAACACTGTATGAATCCTATATTGTTCACTTAAAGGAGACTAGAGTGGTAAATGTGTGTTATACAAGGCAGAATACCATTGAAATAGAGAAAGAAACACGTTCGGCAGCTTTGGAAAGCCTTACACTTCACTGAAATGTAGTACTACACTCTATAACACAGTTGAGAGACAATGTTCCCGAGCTGCCTCAGTGCATAACAGTGTGTAGGAAGTTGTTTGATAAAGTGGGCAAAGCTTATACTTGGGCCAGAAGGCCGAATATAGGAAACTACATGAGAACATGAATAATTCAGTGAAAATGACTGTAAACAGATGAGAACTTGTTTAGAACAGCTGAAAGAGAATCTCCAAGTCAGTTCTTAGTGTAGAAAAGGTAGCTAAGATAAGGAAAATCCTTAATTCCAGTTAAGATCACATGAAACACTGTATGAATCCTATATTCTTTACTTAAAGGAGACTAGAGTGGTAAATGTGTGTTATACAAGGCAGAATACCATTGAAATAGAGAAAGAAACACGTTCGGCAGCTTTGGAAATCCTTACACTTCACTGAAATGTAGTACTACACTCTATAACACAGTTGAGAGACAATGTTCAATAGCTGCCTCAGTACTTAACAGTGTGTAGGAAGTTGTTTGATAAAGAGGGCAAAGCTTATACTTGGACCAGAAGGCAGAATATAGGAAACTACATGAAAACATGATTAATTCAGTGAAAATGACTGTAAACAGATGTGAACTTGTTTAGAACAGCTGAAAGAGATTCTCCAAGTCAGTTCTTAGTGTAGAAAAGGTAGCTAAGATCCGGGAAATCCTTAATTCGAGTTAAGATTACATGAAACACTGTATGAATCCTATATTCTTTACTTAAAGGAGACTAGAATGGTAAATGTGTGTTATACAAGGCAGAATACCATTGAAATAGAGAAAGAAACACGTTCAGCAGCTTTGGAAAGCCTTACACTTCACTGAAATGTAGTACTACACTTTATATATCACAGTTGAGAGACAATGTTCCCTAGCTCGCTCAGTTCATAACAGTGTGTAGGAAGTTGTTTGATAAAGTGGGCAAAGCTTATACTTGGGCCAGAAGGCAGAATATAGGAAACTACATGAAAACATGAATTATTCAGTGAAAATGACTGTAAACAGATGAGAACTTGTTTAGAACAGCTGAAAGAGAATCTCCAAGTCAGTTCTTAGTGTAGAAAAGGTAGCTAAGAGAAGGAAAATCCTTAATTCCAGTTAAGATCACAAGAAACACTGTATGAATCCTATATTGTTTACTTAAAGGAGACTAGAGTGGTAAATGTGTGTTATACAAGGCAGAATACCATTGAAATAGAGAAAGAAACACGTTCGGCAGCTTTGGAAAGCCTTACACTTCACTGAAATGTAGTACTACACTCTATAACACAGTTGAGAGACAATGTTCCCGAGCTGCCTCAGTTCATAACAGTGTGTAGGAAGTTGTTTGATAAAGTGGGCAAAGCTTATACTTGGGCCAGAAGGCAGAATATAGGAAACTACATGAAAACATGAATAATTCAGTGAAAATGACTGTAAACAGATGAGAACTTGTTTAGAACAGCTGAAAGAGAATCTCCAAGTCAGTTCTTAGTGTAGAAAAGGTAGCTAAGAGAAGGAAAATCCTTAATTCCAGTTAAGATCACAAGAAACACTGTATGAATCCTATATTCTTTACTTAAAGGAGACTAGAGTGGTAAATGTGTGTTATACAAGGCAGAATACCATTGAAATAGAGAAAGAAACACGTTCGGCAGCTTTGGAAAGCCTTACACTTCACTGAAATGTAGTACTACACTCTATAACTGAGTTGAGAGACAATGTTCAATAGCTGCCTCAGTACTTAACAGTGTGTAGGAAGTTGTTTGATAAAGTGGGCAAAGCTTATACTTGGACCAGAAGTCAGAATATAGGAAACTACATGAAAACATGATTAATTCAGTGAAAATGACTGTAAACAGATGAGAACTTGTCTAGAACAGCTGAAAGAGAATCTCCAAGTCAGTTCTTATTGTAGAAAAGGTAGCTAAGATAAGGGAAATCCTTAATTCCAGTTAATATCACATGAAACACTGTATGAATCCTATATTCTTTACTTAAAGGAGACTAGAGTGGTAAATGTGTGTTATACAAGGCAGAATACCATTGAAATAGAGAAAGAAACACGTTCAGCAGCTTTGGAAAGCCTTACACTTCACTGAAATGTAGTACTACACTTTATATATCACAGTTGAGAGACAATGTTCCCTAGCTCGCTCAGTTCATAACAGTGTGTAGGAAGTTGTTTGATAAAGTGGGCAAAGCTTATACTTGGGCCAGAAGGCAGAATATAGGAAACTACATGAAAACATGAATAATTCAGTGAAAATGACTGTAAACAGATGAGAACTTGTTTAGAACAGCTGAAAGAGAATCTCCAAGTCAGTTCTTAGTGTAGAAAAGGTAGCTAAGAGAAGGAAAATCCTTAATTCCAGTTAAGATCACATGAAACACTGTATGAATCCTATATTGTTCACTTAAAGGAGACTAGAGTGGTAAATGTGTGTTATACAAGGCAGAATACCATTGAAATAGAGAAAGAAACACGTTCGGCAGCTTTGGAAAGCCTTACACTTCACTGAAATGTAGTACTACACTCTATAACACAGTTGAGAGACAATGTTCCCGAGCTGCCTCAGTGCATAACAGTGTGTAGGAAGTTGTTTGATAAAGTGGGCAAAGCTTATACTTGGGCCAGAAGGCCGAATATAGGAAACTACATGAGAACATGAATAATTCAGTGAAAATGACTGTAAACAGATGAGAACTTGTTTAGAACAGCTGAAAGAGAATCTCCAAGTCAGTTCTTAGTGTAGAAAAGGTAGCTAAGATAAGGAAAATCCTTAATTCCAGTTAAGATCACATGAAACACTGTATGAATCCTATATTCTTTACTTAAAGGAGACTAGAGTGGTAAATGTGTGTTATACAAGGCAGAATACCATTGAAATAGAGAAAGAAACACGTTCGGCAGCTTTGGAAAGCCTTACACTTCACTGAAATGTAGTACTACACTCTATAACACAGTTGAGAGACAATGTTCAATAGCTGCCTCAGTACTTAACAGTGTGTAGGAAGTTGTTTGATAAAGAGGGCAAAGCTTATACTTGGACCAGAAGGCAGAATATAGGAAACTACATGAAAACATGATTAATTCAGTGAAAATGACTGTAAACAGATGTGAACTTGTTTAGAACAGCTGAAAGAGATTCTCCAAGTCAGTTCTTAGTGTAGAAAAGGTAGCTAAGATCCGGGAAATCCTTAATTCGAGTTAAGATTACATGAAACACTGTATGAATCCTATATTCTTTACTTAAAGGAGACTAGAGTGGTAAATGTGTGTTATACAAGGCAGAATACCATTGAAATAGAGAAAGAAACACGTTCAGCAGCTTTGGAAAGCCTTACACTTCACTGAAATGTAGTACTACACTTTATATATCACAGTTGAGAGACAATGTTCCCTAGCTCGCTCAGTTCATAACAGTGTGTAGGAAGTTGTTTGATAAAGTGGGCAAAGCTTATACTTGGGCCAGAAGGCAGAATATAGGAAACTACATGAAAACATGAATTATTCAGTGAAAAGGACTGTAAACAGATGAGAACTTGTTTAGAACAGCTGAAAGAGAATCTCCAAGTCAGTTCTTAGTGTAGAAAAGGTAGCTAAGAGAAGGAAAATCCTTAATTCCAGTTAAGATCACAAGAAACACTGTATGAATCCTATATTGTTTACTTAAAGGAGACTAGAGTGGTAAATGTGTGTTATACAAGGCAGAATACCATTGAAATAGAGAAAGAAACACGTTCGGCAGCTTTGGAAAGCCTTACACTTCACTGAAATGTAGTACTACACTCTATAACACAGTTGAGAGACAATGTTCCCGAGCTGCCTCAGTTCATAACAGTGTGTAGGAAGTTGTTTGATAAAGTGGGCAAAGCTTATACTTGGGCCAGAAGGCAGAATATAGGAAACTACATGAAAACATGAATAATTCAGTGAAAATGACTGTAAACAGATGAGAACTTGTTTAGAACAGCTGAAAGAGAATCTCCAAGTCAGTTCTTAGTGTAGAAAAGGTAGCTAAGAGAAGGAAAATCCTTAATTCCAGTTAAGATCACAAGAAACACTGTATTAATCCTATATTCTTTACTTAAAGGAGACTAGAGTGGTAAATGTGTGTTATACAAGGCAGAATACCATTGAAATAGAGAAAGAAACACGTTCGGCAGCTTTGGAAAGCCTTACACTTCACTGAAATGTAGTACTACACTCTATAACTGAGTTGAGAGACAATGTTCAATAGCTGCCTCAGTACTTAACAGTGTGTAGGAAGTTGTTTGATAAAGTGGGCAAAGCTTATACTTGGACCAGAAGTCAGAATATAGGAAACTACATGAAAACATGATTAATTCAGTGAAAATGACTGTAAACAGATGAGAACTTGTCTAGAACAGCTGAAAGAGAATCTCCAAGTCAGTTCTTATTGTAGAAAAGGTAGCTAAGATCAGGGAAATCCTTAATTCCAGTTAAGATCACATGAAACACTGTATGAATCCTATATTCTTTACTTAAAGGAGACTAGAGTGGTAAATGTGTGTTATACAAGGCAGAATACCATTGAAATAGAGAAAGAAACAGGTTCAGCAGCTTTGGAAAGCCTTACACTTCACTGAAATGTAGTACTACACTTTATATATCACAGTTGAGAGACAATGTTCCCTAGCTCGCTCAGTTCATAACAGTGTGTAGGAAGTTGTTTGATAAAGTGGGCAAAGCTTATACTTGGGCCAGAAGGCAGAATATAGGAAACTACATGAAAACATGAATAATTCAGTGAAAATGACTGTAAACAGATGAGAACTTGTTTAGAACAGCTGAAAGAGAATCTCCAATTCAGTTCTTAGTGTAGAAAAGGTAGCTAAGAGAAGGAAAATCCTTAATTCCAGTTAAGATCACATGAAACACTGTATGAATCCTATATTGTTTACTTAAAGGAGACTAGAGTGGTAAATGTGTGTTATACAAGGCAGAATACCATTGAAATAGAGAAAGAAAAACGTTCGGCAGCTTTGGAAAGCCTTACACTTCACTGAAATGTAGTACTACACTCTATAACACAGTTGAGAGACAATGTTCCCAAGCTGCCTCAGTTCATAACAGTGTGTAGGAAGGTGTTTGATAAAGAGGGCAAAGCTTATACTTGGGCCAGAAGGCAGAATATAGGAAACTACATGAAAACATGAATAATTCAGTGAAAATGACTGTAAACAGATGAGAACTGGTTTAGAACAGCTGAAAGAGAATCTCCAAGTCAGTTCTTAGTGTAGAAAAGGTAGGTAAGATAAGGGAAATACTTAATTCCAGTAAAGATCACATGAAACACTGTATGAATCCTACATTCTTTACTTAAAGGAGACTAGAGTGGTAAATGTCTGTTATACAAGGCAGAATACCATTGAAATAGAGAAAGAAACACGTTCGGCAGCTTTGGAAAGCCTTACACTTCACTGAAATGTAGTACTACACTCTATAACACAGTTGAGAGACAATGTTCAATAGCTGCCTCAGTACTTAACAGTGTGTAGGAAGTTGTTTGATAAAGAGGGCAAAGCTTATACTTGGACCAGAAGGCAGAATATAGGAAACTACATGAAAACATGATTAATTCAGTGAAAATGACTGTAAACAGATGTGAACTTGTTTAGAACAGCTGAAAGAGATTCTCCAAGTCAGTTCTTAGTGTAGAAAAGGTAGCTAAGATCCGGGAAATCCTTAATTCGAGTTAAGATTACATGAAACACTGTATGAATCCTATATTCTTTACTTAAAGGAGACTAGAGTGGTAAATGTGTGTTATACAAGGCAGAATACCATTGAAATAGAGAAAGAAACACGTTCAGCAGCTTTGGAAAACCTTACACTTCACTGAAATGTAGTACTACACTTTATATATCACAGTTGAGAGACAATGTTCCCTAGCTCGCTCAGTTCATAACAGTGTGTAGGAAGTTGTTTGATAAAGTGGGCAAAGCTTATACTAGGGCCAGAAGGCAGAATATAGGAAACTACATGAAAACATGAATTATTCAGTGAAAATGACTGTAAACAGATGAGAACTTGTTTAGAACAGCTGAAAGAGAATCTCCAAGTCAGTTCTTAGTGTAGAAAAGGTAGCTAAGAGAAGGAAAATCCTTAATTCCAGTTAAGATCACAAGAAACACTGTATGAATCCTATATTGTTTACTTAAAGGAGACTAGAGTGGTAAATGTGTGTTATACAAGGCAGAATACCATTGAAATAGAGAAAGAAACACGTTCGGCAGCTTTAGAAAGCCTTACACTTCACTGAAATGTAGTACTACACTCTATAACACAGTTGAGAGACAATGTTCCCGAGCTGCCTCAGTTCATAACAGTGTGTAGGAAGTTGTTTGATAAAGTGGGCAAAGCTTATACTTGGGCCAGAAGGCAGAATATAGGAAACTACATGAAAACATGAATAATTCAGTGAAAATGACTGTAAACAGATGAGAACTTGTTTAGAACAGCTGAAAGAGAATCTCCAAGTCAGTTCTTAGTGTAGAAAAGGTAGCTAAGAGAAGGAAAATCCTTAATTCCAGTTAAGATCACAAGAAACACTGTATGAATCCTATATTCTTTACTTAAAGGAGACTAGAGTGGTAAATGTGTGTTATACAAGGCAGAATACCATTGAAATAGAGAAAGAAACACGTTCGGCAGCTTTGGAAAGCCTTACACTTCACTGAAATGTAGTACTAGACTCTATAACACAGTTGAGAGACAATGTTCAATAGCTGCCTCAGTACTTAACAGTGTGTAGGAAGTTGTTTGATAAAGTGGGCAAAGCTGATATTTGGACCAGAAGGCAGAATATAGGAAACTACATGAAAACATGATTAATTCAGTGAAAATGACTGTAAACAGATGTGAACTTGTTTAGAACAGCTGAAAGAGATTCTCCAAGTCAGTTCTTAGTGTAGAAAAGGTAGCTAAGATCTGGGAAATCCTTTTTCGAGTTAAGATTACATGAAACACTGTATGAATCCTATATTCTTTACTTAAAGGAGACTAGAGTGGTAAATGTGTGTTATACAAGGCAGAATACCATTGAAATAGAGAAAGAAACACGTTCGGCAGCTTTGGAAAGCCTTACACTTCACTGAAATGTAGTACTACACTCTATAACACAGTTGAGAGACAATGTTCCCGAGCTGCCTCAGTTCATAACAGTGTGTAGGAAGGTGTTTGATAAAGAGGGCAAAGCTTATACTTGGGCCAGAAGGCAGAATATAGGAAACTACATGAAAACATGAATAATTCAGTGAAAATGACTGTAAACAGATGAGAACTGGTTTAGAACAGCTGAAAGAGAATCTCCAAGTCAGTTCTTAGTGTAGAAAAGGTAGGTAAGATAAGGGAAATCCTTAATTCCAGTTAAGATCACATGAAACACTGTATGAATCCTATATTCTTTACTTAAAGGAGACTAGAGTGGTAAATGTGTGTTATACAAGGCAGAATACCATTGAAATAGAGAAAGAAACACGTTCAGCAGCTTTGGAAAGCCTTACACTTCACTGAAATGTAGTACTACACTTTATATATCACAGTTGAGAGACAATGTTCCCTAGCTCGCTCAGTTCATAACAGTGTGTAGGAAGTTGTTTGATAAAGTGGGCGAAGCTTATACTTGGGCCAGAAGACAGAATATAGGAAACTACATGAAAACATGAATAATTCAGTGAAAATGACTGTAAACAGATGAGAACTTGTTTAGAACAGCTGAAAGAGAATCTCCAAGTCAGTTCTTAGTGTAGAAAAGGTAGCTAAGAGAAGGAAAATCCTTAATTCCAGTTAAGATCACATGAAACACTGTATGAATCCTATATTGTTCACTTAAAGGAGACTAGAGTGGTAAATGTGTGTTATACAAGGCAGAATACCATTGAAATAGAGAAAGAAACACGTTCGGCAGCTTTCGAAAGCCTTACACTTCACTGAAATGTAGTACTACACTCTATAACACAGTTGAGAGACAATGTTCCCGAGCTGCCTCAGTGCATAACAGTGTGTAGGAAGTTGTTTGATAAAGTGGGCAAAGCTTATACTTGGGCCAGAAGGCCGAATATAGGAAACTACATGAGAACATGAATAATTCAGTGAAAATGACTGTAAACAGATGAGAACTTGTTTAGAACAGCTGAAAGAGAATCTCCAAGTCAGTTCTTAGTGTAGAAAAGGTAGCTAAGATAAGGAAAATCCTTAATTCCAGTTAAGATCACATGAAACACTGTATGAATCCTATATTCTTTACTTAAAGGAGACTAGAGTGGTAAATGTGTGTTATACAAGGCAGAATACCATTGAAATAGAGAAAGAAACACGTTCGGCAGCTTTGGAAAGCCTTACACTTCACTGAAATGTAGTACTACACTCTATAACACAGTTGAGAGACAATGTTCAATAGCTGCCTCAGTACTTAACAGTGTGTAGGAAGTTGTTTGATAAAGAGGGCAAAGCTTATACTTGGACCAGAAGGCAGAATATAGGAAACTACATGAAAACATGATTAATTCAGTGAAAATGACTGTAAACAGATGTGAACTTGTTTAGAACAGCTGAAAGAGATTCTCCAAGTCAGTTCTTAGTGTAGAAAAGGTAGCTAAGATCCGGGAAATCCTTAATTCGAGTTAAGATCACATGAAACACTGTATGAATCCTATATTCTTTACTTAAAGGAGACTAGAGTGGTAAATGTGTGTTATACAAGGCAGAATACCATTGAAATAGAGAAAGAAACACGTTCAGCAGCTTTGGAAAGCCTTACACTTCACTGAAATGTAGTACTACACTTTATATATCACAGTTGAGAGACAATGTTCCCTAGCTCGCTCAGTTCATAACAGTGTGTAGGAAGTTGTTTGATAAAGTGGGCAAAGCTTATACTTGGGCCAGAAGGCAGAATATAGGAAACTACATGAAAACATGAATAATTCAGTGAAAATGACTGTAAACAGATGAGAACTTGTTTAGAACAGCTGAAAGAGAATCTCCAATTCAGTTCTTAGTGTAGAAAAGGTAGCTAAGAGAAGGAAAATCCTTAATTCCAGTTAAGATCACATGAAACACTGTATGAATCCTATATTGTTTACTTAAAGGAGACTAGAGTGGTAAATGTGTGTTATACAAGGCAGAATACCATTGAAATAGAGAAAGAAAAACGTTCGGCAGCTTTGGAAAGCCTTACACTTCACTGAAATGTAGTACTACACTCTATAACACAGTTGAGAGACAATGTTCCCAAGCTGCCTCAGTTCATAACAGTGTGTAGGAAGGTGTTTGATAAAGAGGGCAAAGCTTATACTTGGGCCAGAAGGCAGAATATAGGAAACTACATGAAAACATGAATAATTCAGTGAAAATGACTGTAAACAGATGAGAACTGGTTTAGAACAGCTGAAAGAGAATCTCCAAGTCAGTTCTTAGTGTAGAAAAGGTAGGTAAGATAAGGGAAATACTTAATTCCAGTTAAGATCACATGAAACACTGTATGAATCCTACATTCTTTACTTAAAGGAGACTAGAGTGGTAAATGTGTGTTATACAAGGCAGAATACCATTGAAATAGAGAAAGAAACACGTTCGGCAGCTTTGGAAAGCCTTACACTTCACTGAAATGTAGTACTACACTCTATAACACAGTTGAGAGACAATGTTCAATAGCTGCCTCAGTACTTAACAGTGTGTAGGAAGTTGTTTGATAAAGAGGGCAAAGCTTATACTTGGACCAGAAGGCAGAATATAGGAAACTACATGAAAACATGATTAATTCAGTGAAAATGACTGTAAACAGATGTGAACTTGTTTAGAACAGCTGAAAGAGATTCTCCAAGTCAGTTCTTAGTGTAGAAAAGGTAGCTAAGATCCGGGAAATCCTTAATTCGAGTTAAGATTACATGAAACACTGTATGAATCCTATATTCTTTACTTAAAGGAGACTAGAGTGGTAAATGTGTGTTATACAAGGCAGAATACCATTGAAATAGAGAAAGAAACACGTTCAGCAGCTTTGGAAAGCCTTACACTTCACTGAAATGTAGTACTACACTTTATATATCACAGTTGAGAGACAATGTTCCCTAGCTCGCTCAGTTCATAACAGTGTGTAGGAAGTTGTTTGATAAAGTGGGCAAAGCTTATACTTGGGCCAGAAGGCAGAATATAGGAAACTACATGAAAACATGAATTATTCAGTGAAAATGACTGTAAACAGATGAGAACTTGTTTAGAACACCTGAAAGAGAATCTCCAAGTCAGTTCTTAGTGTAGAAAAGGTAGCTAAGAGAAGGAAAATCCTTAATTCCAGTTAAGATCACAAGAAACACTGTATGAATCCTATATTGTTTACTTAAAGGAGACTAGAGTGGTAAATGTGTGTTATACAAGGCAGAATACCATTGAAATAGAGAAAGAAACACGTTCGGCAGCTTTGGAAAGCCTTACACTTCACTGAAATGTAGTACTACACTCTATAACACAGTTGAGAGACAATGTTCCCGAGCTGCCTCAGTGCATAACAGTGTGTAGGAAGTTGTTTGATAAAGTGGGCAAAGCTTATACTTGGGCCAGAAGGCCGAATATAGGAAACTACATGAGAACATGAATTATTCAGTGAAAATGACTGTAAACAGATGAGAACTTGTTTAGAACAGCTGAAAGAGAATCTCCAAGTCAGTTCTTAGTGTAGAAAAGGTAGCTAAGATAAGGAAAATCCTTAATTCCAGTTAAGATCACATGAAACACTGTATGAATCCTATATTCTTTACTTAAAGGAGACTAGAGTGGTAAATGTGTGTTATACAAGGCAGAATACCATTGAAATAGAGAAAGAAACACGTTCAGCAGCTTTGGAAAGCCTTACACTTCACTGAAATGTAGTACTACACTTTATATATCACAGTTGAGAGACAATGTTCCCGAGCTGCCTCAGTTCATAACAGTGTGTAGGAAGGTGTTTGATAAAGAGGGCAAAGCTTATACTTGGGCCAGAAGGCAGAATATAGGAAACTACATGAAAACATGAATAATTCAGTGAAAATGACTGTAAACAGATGAGAACTGGTTTAGAACAGCTGAAAGAGAATCTCCAAGTCAGTTCTTAGTGTAGAAAAGGTAGGTAAGATAAGGGAAATCCTTAATTCCAGTTAAGATCACATGAAACACTGTATGAATCCTATATTCTTTACTTAAAGGAGACTAGAGTGGTAAATGTGTGTTATACAAGGCAGAATACCATTGAAATAGAGAAAGAAACACGTTCAGCAGCTTTGGAAAGCCTTACACTTCACTGAAATGTAGTACTACACTTTATATATCACAGTTGAGAGACAATGTTCCCTAGCTCGCTCAGTTCATAACAGTGTGTAGGAAGTTGTTTGATAAAGTGGGCGAAGCTTATACTTGGGCCAGAAGACAGAATATAGGAAACTACATGAAAACATGAATAATTCAGTGAAAATGACTGTAAACAGATGAGAACTTGTTTAGAACAGCTGAAAGAGAATCTCCAAGTCAGTTCTTAGTGTAGAAAAGGTAGCTAAGAGAAGGAAAATCCTTAATTCCAGTTAAGATCACATGAAACACTGTATGAATCCTATATTGTTCACTTAAAGGAGACTAGAGTGGTAAATGTGTGTTATACAAGGCAGAATACCATTGAAATAGAGAAAGAAACACGTTCGGCAGCTTTGGAAAGCCTTACACTTCACTGAAATGTAGTACTACACTCTATAACACAGTTGAGAGACAATGTTCCCGAGCTGCCTCAGTGCATAACAGTGTGTAGGAAGTTGTTTGATAAAGTGGGCAAAGCTTATACTTGGGCCAGAAGGCCGAATATAGGAAACTACATGAGAACATGAATAATTCAGTGAAAATGACTGTAAACAGATGAGAACTTGTTTAGAACAGCTGAAAGAGAATCTCCAAGTCAGTTCTTAGTGTAGAAAAGGTAGCTAAGATAAGGAAAATCCTTAATTCCAGTTAAGATCACATGAAACACTGTATGAATCCTATATTCTTTACTTAAAGGAGACTAGAGTGGTAAATGTGTGTTATACAAGGCAGAATACCATTGAAATAGAGAAAGAAACACGTTCGGCAGCTTTGGAAAGCCTTACACTTCACTGAAATGTAGTACTACACTCTATAACACAGTTGAGAGACAATGTTCAATAGCTGCCTCAGTACTTAACAGTGTGTAGGAAGTTGTTTGATAAAGAGGGCAAAGCTTATACTTGGACCAGAAGGCAGAATATAGGAAACTACATGAAAACATGATTAATTCAGTGAAAATGACTGTAAACAGATGTGAACTTGTTTAGAACAGCTGAAAGAGATTCTCCAAGTCAGTTCTTAGTGTAGAAAAGGTAGCTAAGATCCGGGAAATCCTTAATTCGAGTTAAGATCACATGAAACACTGTATGAATCCTATATTCTTTACTTAAAGGAGACTAGAGTGGTAAATGTGTGTTATACAAGGCAGAATACCATTGAAATAGAGAAAGAAACACGTTCAGCAGCTTTGGAAAGCCTTACACTTCACTGAAATGTAGTACTACACTTTATATATCACAGTTGAGAGACAATGTTCCCTAGCTCGCTCAGTTCATAACAGTGTGTAGGAAGTTGTTTGATAAAGTGGGCAAAGCTTATACTTGGGCCAGAAGGCAGAATATAGGAAACTACATGAAAACATGAATAATTCAATGAAAATGACTGTAAACAGATGAGAACTTGTTTAGAACAGCTGAAAGAGAATCTCCAATTCAGTTCTTAGTGTAGAAAAGGTAGCTAAGAGAAGGAAAATCCTTAATTCCAGTTAAGATCACATGAAACACTGTATGAATCCTATATTGTTTACTTAAAGGAGACTAGAGTGGTAAATGTGTGTTATACAAGGCAGAATACCATTGAAATAGAGAAAGAAAAACGTTCGGCAGCTTTGGAAAGCCTTACACTTCACTGAAATGTAGTACTACACTCTATAACACAGTTGAGAGACAATGTTCCCAAGCTGCCTCAGTTCATAACAGTGTGTAGGAAGGTGTTTGATAAAGAGGGCAAAGCTTATACTTGGGCCAGAAGGCAGAATATAGGAAACTACATGAAAACATGAATAATTCAGTGAAAATGACTGTAAACAGATGAGAACTGGTTTAGAACAGCTGAAAGAGAATCTCCAAGTCAGTTCTTAGTGTAGAAAAGGTAGGTAAGATAAGGGAAATACTTAATTCCAGTTAAGATCACATGAAACACTGTATGAATCCTACATTCTTTACTTAAAGGAGACTAGAGTGGTAAATGTGTGTTATACAAGGCAGAATACCATTGAAATAGAGAAAGAAACACGTTCGGCAGCTTTGGAAAGCCTTACACTTCACTGAAATGTAGTACTACACTCTATAACACAGTTGAGAGACAATGTTCAATAGCTGCCTCAGTACTTAACAGTGTGTAGGAAGTTGTTTGATAAAGAGGGCAAAGCTTATACTTGGACCAGAAGGCAGAATATAGGAAACTACATGAAAACATGATTAATTCAGTGAAAATGACTGTAAACAGATGTGAACTTGTTTAGAACAGCTGAAAGAGATTCTCCAAGTCAGTTCTTAGTGTAGAAAAGGTAGCTAAGATCCGGGAAATCCTTAATTCGAGTTAAGATTACATGAAACACTGTATGAATCCTATATTCTTTACTTAAAGGAGACTAGAGTGGTAAATGTGTGTTATACAAGGCAGAATACCATTGAAATAGAGAAAGAAACACGTTCAGCAGCTTTGGAAAGCCTTACACTTCACTGAAATGTAGTACTACACTTTATATATCACAGTTGAGAGACAATGTTCCCTAGCTCGCTCAGTTCATAACAGTGTGTAGGAAGTTGTTTGATAAAGTGGGCAAAGCTTATACTTGGGCCAGAAGGCAGAATATAGGAAACTACATGAAAACATGAATTATTCAGTGAAAATGACTGTAAACAGATGAGAACTTGTTTAGAACAGCTGAAAGAGAATCTCCAAGTCAGTTCTTAGTGTAGAAAAGGTAGCTAAGAGAAGGAAAATCCTTAATTCCAGTTAAGATCACAAGAAACACTGTATGAATCCTATATTGTTTACTTAAAGGAGACTAGAGTGGTAAATGTGTGTTATACAAGGCAGAATACCATTGAAATAGAGAAAGAAACACGTTCGGCAGCTTTGGAAAGCCTTACACTTCACTGAAATGTAGTACTACACTCTATAACACAGTTGAGAGACAATGTTCCCGAGCTGCCTCAGTGCATAACAGTGTGTAGGAAGTTGTTTGATAAAGTGGGCAAAGCTTATACTTGGGCCAGAAGGCCGAATATAGGAAACTACATGAGAACATGAATTATTCAGTGAAAATGACTGTAAACAGATGAGAACTTGTTTAGAACAGCTGAAAGAGAATCTCCAAGTCAGTTCTTAGTGTAGAAAAGGTAGCTAAGATAAGGAAAATCCTTAATTCCAGTTAAGATCACATGAAACACTGTATGAATCCTATATTCTTTACTTAAAGGAGACTAGAGTGGTAAATGTGTGTTATACAAGGCAGAATACCATTGAAATAGAGAAAGAAACACGTTCGGCAGCTTTGGAAAGCCTTACACTTCACTGAAATGTAGTACTACACTCTATAACACAGTTGAGAGACAATGTTCAATAGCTGCCTCAGTACTTAACAGTGTGTAGGAAGTTGTTTGATAAAGAGGGCAAAGCTTATACTTGGACCAGAAGGCAGAATATAGGAAACTACATGAAAACATGATTAATTCAGTGAAAATGACTGTAAACAGATGTGAACTTGTTTAGAACAGCTGAAAGAGATTCTCCAAGTCAGTTCTTAGTGTAGAAAAGGTAGCTAAGATCCGGGAAATCCTTAATTCGAGTTAAGATCACATGAAACACTGTATGAATCCTATATTCTTTACTTAAAGGAGACTAGAGTGGTAAATGTGTGTTATACAAGGCAGAATACCATTGAAATAGAGAAAGAAACACGTTCAGCAGCTTTGGAAAGCCTTACACTTCACTGAAATGTAGTACTACACTTTATATATCACAGTTGAGAGACAATGTTCCCTAGCTCGCTCAGTTCATAACAGTGTGTAGGAAGTTGTTTGATAAAGTGGGCAAAGCTTATACTTGGGCCAGAAGGCAGAATATAGGAAACTACATGAAAACATGAATAATTCAGTGAAAATGACTGTAAACAGATGAGAACTTGTTTAGAACAGCTGAAAGAGAATCTCCAATTCAGTTCTTAGTGTAGAAAAGGTAGCTAAGAGAAGGAAAATCCTTAATTCCAGTTAAGATCACATGAAACACTGTATGAATCCTATATTGTTTACTTAAAGGAGACTAGAGTGGTAAATGTGTGTTATACAAGGCAGAATACCATTGAAATAGAGAAAGAAAAACGTTCGGCAGCTTTGGAAAGCCTTACACTTCACTGAAATGTAGTACTACACTCTATAACACAGTTGAGAGACAATGTTCCCAAGCTGCCTCAGTTCATAACAGTGTGTAGGAAGGTGTTTGATAAAGAGGGCAAAGCTTATACTTGGGCCAGAAGGCAGAATATAGGAAACTACATGAAAACATGAATAATTCAGTGAAAATGACTGTAAACAGATGAGAACTGGTTTAGAACAGCTGAAAGAGAATCTCCAAGTCAGTTCTTAGTGTAGAAAAGGTAGGTAAGATAAGGGAAATACTTAATTCCAGTTAAGATCACATGAAACACTGTATGAATCCTACATTCTTTACTTAAAGGAGACTAGAGTGGTAAATGTGTGTTATACAAGGCAGAATACCATTGAAATAGAGAAAGAAACACGTTCGGCAGCTTTGGAAAGCCTTACACTTCACTGAAATGTAGTACTACACTCTATAACACAGTTGAGAGACAATGTTCAATAGCTGCCTCAGTACTTAACAGTGTGTAGGAAGTTGTTTGATAAAGAGGGCAAAGCTTATACTTGGACAAGAAGGCAGAATATAGGAAACTACATGAAAACATGATTAATTCAGTGAAAATGACTGTAAACAGATGTGAACTTGTTTAGAACAGCTGAAAGAGATTCTCCAAGTCAGTTCTTAGTGTAGAAAAGGTAGCTAAGATCCGGGAAATCCTTAATTCGAGTTAAGATTACATGAAACACTGTATGAATCCTATATTCTTTACTTAAAGGAGACTAGAGTGGTAAATGTGTGTTATACAAGGCAGAATACCATTGAAATAGAGAAAGAAACACGTTCAGCAGCTTTGGAAAGCCTTACACTTCACTGAAATGTAGTACTACACTTTATATATCACAGTTGAGAGACAATGTTCCCTAGCTCGCTCAGTTCATAACAGTGTGTAGGAAGTTGTTTGATAAAGTGGGCAAAGCTTATACTTGGGCCAGAAGGCAGAATATAGGAAACTACATGAAAACATGAATTATTCAGTGAAAATGACTGTAAACAGATGAGAACTTGTTTAGAACAGCTGAAAGAGAATCTCCAAGTCAGTTCTTAGTGTAGAAAAGGTAGCTAAGAGAAGGAAAATCCTTAATTCCAGTTAAGATCACAAGAAACACTGTATGAATCCTATATTGTTTACTTAAAGGAGACTAGAGTGGTAAATGTGTGTTATACAAGGCAGAATACCATTGAAATAGAGAAAGAAACACGTTCGGCAGCTTTGGAAAGCCTTACACTTCACTGAAATGTAGTACTACACTCTATAACACAGTTGAGAGACAATGTTCCCGAGCTGCCTCAGTTCATAACAGTGTGTAGGAAGTTGTTTGATAAAGTGGGCAAAGCTTATACTTGGGCCAGAAGGCAGAATATAGGAAACTACATGAAAACATGAATAATTCAGTGAAAATGACTGTAAACAGATGAGAACTTGTTTAGAACAGCTGAAAGAGAATCTCCAAGTCAGTTCTTAGTGTAGAAAAGGTAGCTAAGAGAAGGAAAATCCTTAATTCCAGTTAAGATCACAAGAAACACTGTATGAATCCTATATTCTTTACTTAAAGGAGACTAGAGTGGTAAATGTGTGTTATACAAGGCAGAATACCATTGAAATAGAGAAAGAAACACGTTCGGCAGCTTTGGAAAGCCTTACACTTCACTGAAATGTAGTACTAGACTCTATAACTGAGTTGAGAGACAATGTTCAATAGCTGCCTCAGTACTTAACAGCGTGTAGGAAGTTGTTTGATAAAGTGGGCAAAGCTTATACTTGGACCAGAAGTCAGAATATAGGAAACTACATGAAAACATGATTAATTCAGTGAAAATGACTGTAAACAGATGAGAACTTGTCTAGAACAGCTGAAAGAGAATCTCCAAGTCAGTTCTTATTGTAGAAAAGGTAGCTAAGATAAGGGAAATCCTTAATTCCAGTTAAGATCACATGAAACACTGTATGAATCCTATATTCTTTACTTAAAGGAGACTAGAGTGGTAAATGTGTGTTATACAAGGCAGAATACCATTGAAATAGAGAAAGAAACACGTTCAGCAGCTTTGGAAAGCCTTACACTTCACTGAAATGTAGTACTACACTTTATATATCACAGTTGAGAGACAATGTTCCCTAGCTCGCTCAGTTCATAACAGTGTGTAGGAAGTTGTTTGATAAAGTGGGCAAAGCTTATACTTGGGCCAGAAGGCAGAATATAGGAAACTACATGAAAACATGAATAATTCAGTGAAAATGACTGTAAACAGATGAGAACTTGTTTAGAACAGCTGAAAGAGAATCTCCAAGTCAGTTCTTAGTGTAGAAAAGGTAGCTAAGAGAAGGAAAAGCCTTAATTCCAGTTAAGATCACATGAAACACTGTATGAATCCTATATTGTTTACTTAAAGGAGACTAGAGTGGTAAATGTGTGTTATACAAGGCAGAATACCATTGAAATAGAGAAAGAAACACGTTCGGTAGCTTTGGAAAGCCTTACACTTCACTGAAATGTAGTACTACACTCTATAACACAGTTGAGAGACAATGTTCCGGAGCTGCCTCAGTTCATAACAGTGTGTAGGAAGTTGTTTGATAAAGTGGGCAAAGCTTATACTTGGGCCAGAAGGCAGAATATAGGAAACTACATGAAAACATGAATAATTCAGTGAAAATGACTGTAAACAGATGAGAACTTGTTTAGAACAGCTGAAAGAGAATCTCCAAGTCAGTTCTTAGTGTAGAAAAGGTAGGTAAGATAAGGGAAATACTTAATTCCAGTGAAGATCACATGAAACACTGTATGAATCCTATATTCTTTAATTAAAGGAGACTAGAGTGGTAAATGTGTGTTATACAAGGCAGAATACCATTGAAATAGAGAAAGAAACACGTTCGGCAGCTTTGGAAAGCCTTACACTTCACTGAAATGTAGTACTACACTCTATAACACAGTTGAGAGACAATGTTCAATACTTGCCTCAGTACTTAACAGTGTGTAGGAAGTTGTTTGATAAAGTGGGCAAAGCTGATATTTGGACCAGAAGGCAGAATATAGGAAACTACATGAAAACATGATTAATTCAGTGAAAATGACTGTAAACAGATGTGAACTTGTTTAGAACACCTGAAAGAGATTCTCCAAGTCAGTTCTTAGTGTAGAAAAGGTAGCTAAGATCTGGGAAATCCGTAATTCGAGTTAAGATTACATGAAACACTGTATGAATCCTATATTCTTTACTTAAAGGAGACTAGAGTGGTAAATGTGTGTTATACAAGGCAGAATACCATTGAAATAGAGAAAGAAACACGTTCAGCAGCTTTGGAAAGCCTTACACTTCACTGAAATGTAGTACTACACTTTATATATCACAGTTGAGAGACAATGTTCCCTAGCTCGCTCAGTTCATAACAGTGTGTAGGAAGTTGTTTGATAAAGTGGGCGAAGCTTATACTTGGGCCAGAAGACAGAATATAGGAAACTACATGAAAACATGAATAATTCAGTGAAAATGACTGTAAACAGATGAGAACTGGTTTAGAACAGCTGAAAGAGAATCTCCAAGTCAGTTCTTACTGTAGAAAAGGTAGCTAAGAGAAGGAAAATCCTTAATTCCAGTTAAGATCACATGAAACACTGTATGAATCCTATATTGTTCACTTAAAGGAGACTAGAGTGGTAAATGTGTGTTATACAAGGCAGAATACCATTGAAATAGAGAAAGAAACACGTTCGGCAGCTTTGGAAAGCCTTACACTTCACTGAAATGTAGTACTACACTTTATATATCACAGTTGAGAGACAATGTTCCCTAGCTCGCTCAGTTCATAACAGTGTGTAGGAAGTTGTTTGATAAAGTGGGCAAAGCTTATACTTGGGCCAGAAGGCAGAATATAGGAAACTACATGAAAACATGAATAATTCAGTGAAAATGACTGTAAACAGATGAGAACTTGTTTAGAACAGCTGAAAGAGAATCTCCAATTCAGTTCTTAGTGTAGAAAAGGTAGCTAAGAGAAGGAAAATCCTTAATTCCAGTTAAGATCACATGAAACACTGTATGAATCCTATATTGTTTACTTAAAGGAGACTAGAGTGGTAAATGTGTGTTATACAAGGCAGAATACCATTGAAATAGAGAAAGAAAAACGTTCGGCAGCTTTGGAAAGCCTTACACTTCACTGAAATGTAGTACTACACTTTATATATCACAGTTGAGAGACAATGTTCCCTAGCTCGCTCAGTTCATAACAGTGTGTAGGAAGTTGTTTGATAAAGTGGGCAAAGCTTATACTTGGGCCAGAAGGCAGAATATAGGAAACTACATGAAAACATGAATTATTCAGTGAAAATGACTGTAAACAGATGAGAACTGGTTTAGAACAGCTGAAAGAGAATCTCCAAGTCAGTTCTTAGTGTAGAAAAGGTAGCTAAGATCCGGGAAATCCTTAATTCGAGTTAAGATCACATGAAACACTGTATGAATCCTATATTCTTTACTTAAAGGAGACTAGAGTGGTAAATGTGTGTTATACAAGGCAGAATACCATTGAAATAGAGAAAGAAACACGTTCAGCAGCTTTGGAAAGCCTTACACTTCACTGAAATGTAGTACTACACTTTATATATCACAGTTGAGAGACAATGTTCCCTAGCTCGCTCAGTTCATAACAGTGTGTAGGAAGTTGTTTGATAAAGTGGGCAAAGCTTATACTTGGGCCAGAAGGCAGAATATAGGAAACTACATGAAAACATGAATAATTCAGTGAAAATGACTGTAAACAGATGAGAACTTGTTTAGAACAGCTGAAAGAGAATCTCCAATTCAGTTCTTAGTGTAGAAAAGGTAGCTAAGAGAAGGAAAATCCTTAATTCCAGTTAAGATCACATGAAACACTGTATGAATCCTATATTGTTTACTTAAAGGAGACTAGAGTGGTAAATGTGTGTTATACAAGGCAGAATACCATTGAAATAGAGAAAGAAAAACGTTCGGCAGCTTTGGAAAGCCTTACACTTCACTTAAATGTAGTACTACACTCTATAACACAGTTGAGAGACAATGTTCCCAAGCTGCCTCAGTTCATAACAGTGTGTAGGAAGGTGTTTGATAAAGAGGGCAAAGCTTATACTTGGGCCAGAAGGCAGAATATAGGAAACTACATGAAAACATGAATAATTCAGTGAAAATGACTGTAAACAGATGAGAACTGGTTTAGAACAGCTGAAAGAGAATCTCCAAGTCAGTTCTTAGTGTAGAAAAGGTAGGTAAGATAAGGGAAATACTTAATTCCAGTTAAGATCACATGAAACACTGTATGAATCCTACATTCTTTACTTAAAGGAGACTAGAGTGGTAAATGTCTGTTATACAAGGCAGAATACCATTGAAATAGAGAAAGAAACACGTTCGGCTGCTTTGGAAAGCCTTACACTTCACTGAAATGTAGTACTACACTCTATAACACAGTTGAGAGACAATGTTCAATAGCTGCCTCAGTACTTAACAGTGTGTAGGAAGTTGTTTGATAAAGAGGGCAAAGCTTATACTTGGACCAGAAGGCAGAATATAAGAAACTACATGAAAACATGATTAATTCAGTGAAAATGACTGTAAACAGATGTGAACTTGTTTAGAACAGCTGAAAGAGATTCTCCAAGTCAGTTCTTAGTGTAGAAAAGGTAGCTAAGATCCGGGAAATCCTTAATTCGAGTTAAGATTACATGAAACACTGTATGAATCCTATATTCTTTACTTAAAGGAGACTAGAGTGGTAAATGTGTGTTATACAAGGCAGAATACCATTGAAATAGAGAAAGAAACACGTTCAGCAGCTTTGGAAAGCCTTACACTTCACTGAAATGTAGTACTACACTTTATATATCACAGTTGAGAGACAATGTTCCCTAGCTCGCTCAGTTCATAACAGTGTGTAGGAAGTTGTTTGATAAAGTGGGCAAAGCTTATACTTGGGCCAGAAGGCAGAATATAGGAAACTACATGAAAACATGAATTATTCAGTGAAAATGACTGTAAACAGATGAGAACTTGTTTAGAACAGCTGAAAGAGAATCTCCAAGTCAGTTCTTAGTGTAGAAAAGGTAGCTAAGAGAAGGAAAATCCTTAATTCCAGTTAAGATCACAAGAAACACTGTATGAATCCTATATTGTTTACTTAAAGGAGACTAGAGTGGTAAATGTGTGTTATACAAGGCAGAATACCATTGAAATAGAGAAAGAAACACGTTCGGCAGCTTTGGAAAGCCTTACACTTCACTGAAATGTAGTACTACACTCTATAACACAGTTGAGAGACAATGTTCCCGAGCTGCCTCAGTTCATAACAGTGTGTAGGAAGTTGTTTGATAAAGTGGGCAAAGCTTATACTTGGGCCAGAAGGCAGAATATAGGAAACTACATGAAAACATGAATAATTCAGTGAAAATGACTGTAAACAGATGAGAACTTGTTTAGAACAGCTGAAAGAGAATCTCCAAGTCAGTTCTTAGTGTAGAAAAGGTAGCTAAGAGAAGGAAAATCCTTAATTCCAGTTAAGATCACAAGAAACACTGTATGAATCCTATATTCTTTACTTAAAGGAGACTAGAGTGGTAAATGTGTGTTATACAAGGCAGAATACCATTGAAATAGAGAAAGAAACACGTTCGGCAGCTTTGGAAAGCCTTACACTTCACTGAAATGTAGTACTAGACTCTATAACTGAGTTGAGAGACAATGTTCAATAGCTGCCTCAGTACTTAACAGTGTGTAGGAAGTTGTTTGATAAAGTGGGCAAAGCTTATACTTGGACCAGAAGTCAGAATATAGGAAACTACATGAAAACATGATTAATTCAGTGAAAATGACTGTAAACAGATGAGAACTTGTCTAGAACAGCTGAAAGAGAATCTCCAAGTCAGTTCTTATTGTAGAAAAGGTAGCTAAGATAAGAGAAATCCTTAATTCCAGTTAAGATCACATGAAACACTGTATGAATCCTATATTCTTTACTTAAAGGAGACTAGAGTGGTAAATGTGTGTTATACAAGGCAGAATACCATTGAAATAGAGAAAGAAACACGTTCAGCAGCTTTGGAAAGCCTTACACTTCACTGAAATGTAGTACTACACTTTATATATCACAGTTGAGAGACAATGTTCCCTAGCTCGCTCAGTTCATAACAGTGTGTAGGAAGTTGTTTGATAAAGTGGGCAAAGCTTATACTTGGGCCAGAAGGCAGAATATAGGAAACTACATGAAAACATGATTAATTCAGTGAAAATGACTGTAAACAGATATGAACTTGTTTAGAACAGCTGAAAGAGATTCTCCAAGTCAGTTCTTAGTGTAGAAAAGGTAGCTGAGATCCAGGAAATCCTTAATTCGAGTTAAGATTACATGAAACACTGTATGAATCCTATATTCTTTACTTAAAGGAGACTAGAGTGGTAAATGTGTGTTATACAAGGCAGAATACCATTGAAATAGAGAAAGAAACACGTTCGGCAGCTTTGGAAAGCCTTACACTTCACTGAAATGTAGTACTACACTCTATAACACAGTTGAGAGACAATGTTCAATAGCTGCCTCAGTACTTAACAGTGTGTAGGAAGTTGTTTGATAAAGAGGGCAAAGCTTATACTTGGACCAGAAGGCAGAATATAGGAAACTACATGAAAACATGATTAATTCAGTGAAAATGACTGTAAACAGATGTGAACTTGTTTAGAACAGCTGAAAGAGATTCTCCAAGTCAGTTCTTAGTGTAGAAAAGGTAGCTAAGATCCGGGAAATCCTTAATTCGAGTTAAGATTACATGAAACACTGTATGAATCCTATATTCTTTACTTAAAGGAGACTAGAGTGGTAAATGTGTGTTATACAAGGCAGAATACCATTGAAATAGAGAAAGAAACACGTTCGGCAGCTTTGGAAAGCCTTACACTTCACTGAAATGTAGTACTACACTCTATAACACAGTTGAGAGACAATGTTCCCGAGCTGCCTCAGTTCATAACAGTGTGTAGGAAGGTGTTTGATAAAGAGGGCAAAGCTTATACTTGGGCCAGAAGGCAGAATACAGGAAACTACATGAAAACATGAATAATTCAGTGAAAATGACTGTAAACAGATGAGAACTGGTTTAGAACAGCTGAAAGAGAATCTCCAAGTCAGTTCTTAGTGTAGAAAAGGTAGGTAAGATAAGGGAAATCCTTAATTCCAGTTAAGATCACATGAAACACTGTATGAATCCTATATTCTTTACTTAAAGGAGACTAGAGTGGTAAATGTGTGTTATACAAGGCAGAATACCATTGAAATAGAGAAAGAAACACGTTCAGCAGCTTTGGAAAGCCTTACACTTCACTGAAATGTAGTACTACACTTTATATATCACAGTTGAGAGACAATGTTCCCTAGCTCGCTCAGTTCATAACAGTGTGTAGGAAGTTGTTTGATAAAGTGGGCGAAGCTTATACTTGGGCCAGAAGACAGAATATAGGAAACTACATGAAAACATGAATAATTCAGTGAAAATGACTGTAAACAGATGAGAACTTGTTTAGAACAGCTGAAAGAGAATCTCCAAGTCAGTTCTTAGTGTAGAAAAGGTAGCTAAGAGAAGGAAAATCCTTAATTCCAGTTAAGATCACATGAAACACTGTATGAATCCTATATTGTTCACTTAAAGGTGACTAGAGTGGTAAATGTGTGTTATACAAGGCAGAATACCATTGAAATAGAGAAAGAAACACGTTCGGCAGCTTTGGAAAGCCTTACACTTCACTGAAATGTAGTACTACACTCTATAACACAGTTGAGAGACAATGTTCCCGAGCTGCCTCAGTGCATAACAGTGTGTAGGAAGTTGTTTGATAAAGTGGGCAAAGCTTATACTTGGGCCAGAAGGCCGAATATAGGAAACTACATGAGAACATGAATAATTCAGTGAAAATGACTGTAAACAGATGAGAACTTGTTTAGAACAGCTGAAAGAGAATCTCCAAGTCAGTTCTTAGTGTAGAAAAGGTAGCTAAGATAAGGAAAATCCTTAATTCCAGTTAAGATCACATGAAACACTGTATGAATCCTATATTCTTTACTTAAAGGAGACTAGAGTGGTAAATGTGTGTTATACAAGGCAGAATACCATTGAAATAGAGAAAGAAACACGTTCGACAGCTTTGGAAAGCCTTACACTTCACTGAAATGTAGTACTACACTCTATAACACAGTTGAGAGACAATGTTCAATAGCTGCCTCAGTACTTAACAGTGTGTAGGAAGTTGTTTGATAAAGAGGGCAAAGCTTATACTTGGACCAGAAGGCAGAATATAGGAAACTACATGAAAACATGATTAATTCAGTGAAAATGACTGTAAACAGATATGAACTTGTTTAGAACAGCTGAAAGAGATTCTCCAAGTCAGTTCTTAGTGTAGAAAAGGTAGCTGAGATCCAGGAAATCCTTAATTCGAGTTAAGATTACATGAAACACTGTATGAATCCTATATTCTTTACTTAAAGGAGACTAGAGTGGTAAATGTGTGTTATACAAGGCAGAATACCATTGAAATAGAGAAAGAAACACGTTCAGCAGCTTTGGAAAGCCTTACACTTCACTGAAATGTAGTACTACACTTTATATATCACAGTTGAGAGACAATGTTCCCTAGCTCGCTCAGTTCATAACAGTGTGTAGGAAGTTGTTTGATAAAGTGGGCAAAGCTTATACTTGGGCCAGAAGGCAGAATATAAAAAACTACATGAAAACATGAATTATTCAGTGAAAATGACTGTAAACAGATGAGAACTTGTTTAGAACAGCTGAAAGAGAATCTCCAAGTCAGTTCTTAGTGTAGAAAAGGTAGCTAAGAGAAGGAAAATCCTTAATTCCAGTTAAGATCACAAGAAACACTGTATGAATCCTATATTGTTTACTTAAAGGAGACTAGAGTGGTAAATGTGTGTTATACAAGGCAGAATACCATTGAAATAGAGAAAGAAACACGTTCGGCAGCTTTGGAAAGCCTTACACTTCACTGAAATGTAGTACTACACTCTATAACACAGTTGAGAGACAATGTTCCCGAGCTGCCTCAGTTCATAACAGTGTGTAGGAAGTTGTTTGATAAAGTGGGCAAAGCTTATACTTGGGCCAGAAGGCAGAATATAGGAAACTACATGAAAACATGAATAATTCAGTGAAAATGACTGTAAACATATGAGAACTTGTTTAGAACAGCTGAAAGAGAATCTCCAAGTCAGTTCTTAGTGTAGAAAAGGTAGCTAAGAGAAGGAAAATCCTTAATTCCAGTTAAGATCACAAGAAACACTGTATGAATCCTATATTCTTTACTTAAAGGAGACTAGAGTGGTAAATGTGTGTTATACAAGGCAGAATACCATTGAAATAGAGAAAGAAACACGTTCGGCAGCTTTGGAAAGCCTTACACTTCACTGAAATGTAGTACTACACTCTATAACTGAGTTGAGAGACAATGTTCAATAGCTGCCTCAGTACTTAACAGTGTGTAGGAAGTTGTTTGATAAAGTGGGCAAAGCTTATACTTGGACCAGAAGTCAGAATATAGGAAACTACATGAAAACATGATTAATTCAGTGAAAATGACTGTAAACAGATGAGAACTTGTCTAGAACAGCTGAAAGAGAATCTCCAAGTCAGTTCTTATTGTAGAAAAGGTAGCTAAGATCAGGGAAATCCTTAATTCCAGTTAAGATCACATGAAACACTGTATGAATCCTATATTCTTTACTTAAAGGAGACTAGAGTGGTAAATGTGTGTTATACAAGGCAGAATACCATTGAAATAGAGAAAGAAACACGTTCAGCAGCTTTGGAAAGCCTTACACTTCACTGAAATGTAGTACTACACTTTATATATCACAGTTGAGAGACAATGTTCCCTAGCTCGCTCAGTTCATAACAGTGTGTAGGAAGTTGTTTGATAAAGAGGGCAAAGCTTATACTTGGGCCAGAAGGCAGAATATAGGAAACTACATGAAAACATGAATAATTCAGTGAAAATGACTGTAAACAGATGAGAACTTGTTTAGAACAGCTGAAAGAGAATCTCCAAGTCAGTTCTTAGTGTAGAAAAGGTAGCTAAGAGAAGGAAAATCCTTAATTCCAGTTAAGATCACATGAAACACTGTATGAATCCTATATTGTTTACTTAAAGGAGACTAGAGTGGTAAATGTGTGTTATACAAGGCAGAATACCATTGAAATAGAGAAAGAAACACGTTCGGCAGCTTTGGAAAGCCTTACACTTCACTGAAATGTAGTACTACACTCTATAACACAGTTGAGAGACAATGTTCCCGAGCTGCCTCAGTTCATAACAGTGTGTAGGAAGTTGTTTGATAAAGTGGGCAAAGCTTATACTTGGGCCAGAAGGCAGAATATAGGAAACTACATGAAAACATGAATAATTCAGTGAAAATGACTGTAAACAGATGAGAACTTGTTTAGAACAGCTGAAAGAGAATCTCTAAGTCAGTTCTTAGTGTAGAAAAGGTAGGTAAGATAAGGGAAATACTTAATTCCAGTGAAGATCACATGAAACACTGTATGAATCCTATATTCTTTACTTAAAGGAGACTAGAGTGGTAAATGTGTGTTATACAAGGCAGAATACCATTGAAATAGAGAAAGTAACACGTTCGGCAGCTTTGGAAAGCCTTACAATTCACTGAAATGTAGTACTACACTCTATAACACAGTTGAGAGACAATGTTCAATACCTGCCTCAGTACTTAACAGTGTGTAGGAAGTTGTTTGATAAAGTGGGCAAAGCTGATATTTGGACCAGAAGGCAGAATATAGGAAACTACATGAAAACATGATTAATTCAGTGAAAATGACTGTAAACAGATGTGAACTTGTTTAGAACAGCTGAAAGAGATTCTCCAAGTCAGTTCTTAGTGTAGAAAAGGTAGCTAAGATCTGGGAAATCCTTAATTCGAGTTAAGATTACATGAAACACTGTATGAATCCTATATTCTTTACTTAAAGGAGACTAGAGTGGTAAATGTGTGTTATACAAGGCAGAATACCATTGAAATAGAGAAAGAAACACGTTCGGCAGCTTTGGAAAGCCTTACACTTCACTGAAATGTAGTACTACACTCTATAACACAGTTGAGAGACAATGTTCCCGAGCTGCCTCAGTGCATAACAGTGTGTAGGAAGTTGTTTGATAAAGTGGGCAAAGCTTATACTTGGGCCAGAAGGCCGAATATAGGAAACTACATGAGAACATGAATAATTCAGTGAAAATGACTGTAAACAGATGAGAACTTGTTTAGAACAGCTGAAAGAGAATCTCCAAGTCAGTTCTTAGTGTAGAAAAGGTAGCTAAGATAAGGAAAATCCTTAATTCCAGTTAAGATCACATGAAACACTGTATGAATCCTATATTCTTTACTTAAAGGAGACTAGAGTGGTAAATGTGTGTTATACAAGGCAGAATACCATTGAAATAGAGAAAGAAACACGTTCGGCAGCTTTGGAAAGCCTTACACTTCACTGAAATGTAGTACTACACTCTATAACACAGTTGAGAGACAATGTTCAATAGCTGCCTCAGTACTTAACAGTGTGTAGGAAGTTGTTTGATAAAGAGGGCAAGGCTTATACTTGGACCAGAAGGCAGAATATAGGAAACTACATGAAAACATGATTAATTCAGTGAAAATGACTGTAAACAGATGTGAACTTGTTTAGAACAGCTGAAAGAGATTCTCCAAGTCAGTTCTTAGTGTAGAAAAGGTAGCTAAGATCCGGGAAATCCTTAATTCGAGTTAAGATTACATGAAACACTGTATGAATCCTATATTCTTTACTTAAAGGAGACTAGAGTGGTAAATGTGTGTTATACAAGGCAGAATACCATTGAAATAGAGAAAGAAACACGTTCAGCAGCTTTGGAAAGCCTTACACTTCACTGAAATGTAGTACTACACTTTATATATCACAGTTGAGAGACAATGTTCCCTAGCTCGCTCAGTTCATAACAGTGTGTAGGAAGTTGTTTGATAAAGTGGGCAAAGCTTATACTTGTACCAGAAGGCAGAATATAGGAAACTACAGGAAAACATGGATAATTCAGAGAAAATGACTGTAAACAGATGAGAAGTTGTTTACAACAGCTGAAAGAGATTCTCCAAGTCAGTTCTTAGTGTAGAAAAGTTAGCTAAGATCCGGGAAATCCTTAATTCGAGTTAAGATGAGAAAAAACACTGTATGAATCCTATATTCTTTACTTAAAAAAGACTAGAGTGGTAAATGTGTGTTATACAAGGCAGAATACCATTGAAATAGAGAAAGAAACACGTTCGGCAGCTTTGGAAAGCCTTACACTTCACTGAAATGTAGTACTACACTCTATAACACAGTTGAGAGACAATGTTCCTGAGCTGCCTCAGTTCATAACAGTGTGTAGGAAGTTGTTTGATAAAGTGGGCAAAGCTTATACTTGGACCAGAAGGCAGAATATAGGAAACTACATGAAAACATGGATAATTCAGAGAAAATGACTGTAAACAGATGAGAACTTGTTTAGAACAGCTCAAAGAGATTCTCCAAGTCAGTTCTTAGTGTAGAAAAGGTAGCTAAGATCCGGGAAATCCTTAATTGGAGTTAAGATCATATGAAACACTTTATGAATCCTATATTCTTTACTTAAAGGAGACTAGAGTGGAAAATGTGTGTTATTCAAGGCAGAATACCATTGAAATAGAGAAAGAAACACGTTCGGCGGCTTTGGAAAGCCTTAAACTTCACTGAAATGTAGTACTACACTCTAAAACACAGTTGAGAGACAATGTTCCCGAGCTCCCTCTGTTCATAACAGTGTGTAGGAAGTTGTTTGATAAAGTGGGCAAAGATTATACTTGGACCAGAAGGCAGAATATAGGAAACTACCTGAAAACATGGATAATTCAGAGAAAATGACTGTAAACACATGAGAACTTGTTTAGAACAGCTCAAAGAGATTCTCCAGTAAGTTCTTAGTGTAGAAAAGGTAGCTAAGATCCAGGAAATCCTTATTTCGAGTTAAGATAACATGAAACACTGTATGAATCCTATATTCTTTACTTAAAGGAGACTAGAGTGGTAAATGTGTGTTATACAAGGCAGAATACCATTGGAATAGAGAAAGAAACACGTTCGGCAGCTTTGGAAAGCCTTACACTTCACTGAAATGTAGTACTACACTCTATAACACAGTTGAGAGACAATGTTCCTGAGCTGCCTCAGTTCATAACAGTGTGTAGGAAGTTGTTTGATAAAGTGGGCAAAGCTTATACTTGGACCAGAAGGCAGAATATAGGAAACTACATGAAAACATGGATAATTCAGCGAAAATGACTGTAAACAGATAACTTGTTTAAAACAGCTCAAAGAGCTTCTCCAAGTCAGTTCTTAGTGTAGAAAAGGTAGCTAAGATCCGGGAAATCCTTAATTCGAGTTAAGATCACATGAAACACTGTATGAATCCTATATTCTTTACTTAAAGGAAACTAGAGTGGTAAATGTGTGTTACACAAGGCAGAATACCATTGAAATAGAGAAATAAACACGTTCGGCAGCTTTGGAAAGCCTTACACTTCACTGAAATGCAGTACTACACTCTATAACACAGTTGAGGGACAATGATCCCGAGCTGCCTCAGTTCATAACAGTGTGTAGGAAGTTGTTTGATAAAGTGGGCAAAGCTTATACTTGGACCAGAAGGCAGAATATAGGAAACTACATGAAAACATGTATAATTCAGAGAAAATGACTGTAAACATATGAGAACTTGTTTGGAACAGCTCAAAAAGATTCTCCAAGTCAGTTCTTAGTGTAGTAAAGGTAGCTACGATCCGGAAAATCCTTAATTCGAGTTAAGATCACATGAAACACTGTATGAATCCTATATTCTTTACTTAAAGGAGACTAGAGTGGTAAATGTGTGTTATACAAGGCAGAATACCATTGAAATAGAGAAAGAAACACGTTCGGCAGCTTTGCAAAGCCTTACACTTCACTGAAATGTAGTACTACACTCTATAACACAGTTGAGAAACAATGTTCCTGAGCTGCCTCAGTTCATAACAGTGTGTAGGAAGTTGTTTGATAAAGTGGGCAAAGCTTACACTTGGACCAGAAGGCAGAATATAGGAAACTACAAGAAAACATGGATAATTCAGAGAAAATGACTGTAAACAGATAACTTGTTTAGAACAGCTCAAAGAGCTTCTCCAAGTCAGTTCTTAGTGTAGAAAAGGTAGCTAAGATCCGGGAAATCCTTAATTCGAGTTAAGATGACATGTAACACTGTATGAATCCTATATTCTTTACTTAAAGGAGACTAGAGTGGTAAATGTGTGTTATACAAGGCAGAATACCATTGAAATAGAGAAAGAAACACGTTCGGCAGCTTTGGAAAGCCTTACACTTCACTGAAATGTAACACTAAACTCTGTAACACAGTTGAGAGATAATGTTCCCGAGCTGCCTCAGTTCATAACAGTGTGTAGGAAGTTGTTCGTATATGAGGGCAAATCTTTTACTTGGCCTAGAAGGCAGAATACAGGAAACTACATGAAAACATGAATAATTCAGAGAAAATGACTGTAAATAGATGAAAACTCGCTTAGAACACCTGGAAGAGATTCTCCAAGTCAGTTCTTAGTGTAGAAAAGGTAGTTAGCATCCGGGAAATCTTAACTTCGAGGTAAGATCACATGAAACACTGTATGAATCCTATATTGTCTACTTAAAGAGCCTAAAGTGGTAAATGAGTGTCATGAAAGGCAGAATATCATTGAAATAGAGAAAGAGACAGATACCGCAGCTTTGGAAAGCCTTACACTTCACTCCAATGTAGTACTACACTCTATAACATAGTTGAGAGACAATGTTCCTGACCTGCTTTTGTTCATAACAATGTGTAGGATGTTGTTTGATAATGTGGGCAAAGCTTAAACTTGGACAAGAAGGCAGAATATAGGAAACTACATGAAAACATGAATAACTCAAAAAAAATGACTGTAAACAGAGGAGAACTCGCTTACAACAGCTCAAATAGATTCTCGAAGTCAGTTCTTATTGTAGAAAAGGTAACTAAGATCTGGAAAATCCTTAGTTCGAGTTGAGATCACATGAAACACTGTATGAATCTTATTGCTTACTTAAAGTAGCCTAGAGTGGTAAATGAGTGTCATAAAAGGCAGAACAGCATTGAAATTGAGAAAGAAACACATTCGGCAGCGTTGGAAAGCCTTACACTACAATGCAATGTAGTACTACACTCTATAACATAGTTGAGAGACATTGTTCCCGAGCTGCTTCTGTTCATTACAGTGTGTAAGAAGTTGTTTGTATATGTGGGCAAAGCTTATACTTCGACAAGAAGGCAGAATATAGGAAACTACATGAAAACATGAATAAATTCCAAAAATGACTGTAAATAGATGAGAATTCATTTAGAACTGCTGAAAGAGATTCTCCATGTCAGTTCTTAGTGTAAAAAGGGTAGCTAAGATCCGGGAAATCCTTAATTCGAGTTAAGATCACATGAAACACTGTATGAATCCTATATTGTTTACTTAAAGAAGCCTAAAGTGGTAAATGAGTGTCATAAAAGGCAGAATATTATTGAAAAAGAGAAATTAACACATACCGCAGCCATGGAAACCCTTACAATTCACTGCAATGTAGTACTACTCTCTATAACATATTTGAGAGACAATGTTCACGAGCTGTTTCTGTTCATAACAGTGTGTGGGAAGTTGTTTGTATTTGTGGGCAAAGCTTATACCTCGACAAGAAGGCAGAATATAGGAAACTACATGAAAACATGAATAATTCAGAGAAAATGAATGTAAACACATCAGAACTGGCTGAGAACAGCTGAAAGAGATTTTCCATGTCACTTCTTAGTGTAGAAAGGGTAGCTAATATCCAGGAAATCCTTAATTCGAGTTAAGATCACATGAAACACTGTATGAATTCTATATTGTTTACTTAAAGAAGCCTAAAGTGGTAAATGAGTGTCATACAAGGCAGAGTATCACTGAAGTAGAGAAAGAAACACATTCCGCAGCTTTGAAAATCCTTACATGTCACTGCAATGTAGTACTACACTCTATAATAGGGGTGTCGAACTCAATCAGAGAAGGGTCCAAAATCTAAAATCCAGCCTACATCGCGGACCGAATGGTTTACTGAACAGTCATAAACTGACAATGTCATAATCTGACAGCAGAGTGCAGTGAAGAAAGCGCGGTGCGGGCCACATTGCAAGGCCAGTAGGGCTGGATTTGGCCCGGGGGCCTTGTGTTTGATACAAGTGCTCTATAATATAGTTGAGAGACAATGTTCCCGAGCTGCTTCTGTTTATAACAGTGTGTAGGAAGTTCTTTGTATATGTAGGCAAAGCTTAAACTTAGACAAGAAGGGAGAATATATGAAACTACATGAAAACAAGAATAATTCAGAGAAAATGACTGAAAACAGATGAGAACTGGCTTAGAACAGCTGAAAGAGATTCTCCAAGTCAGTTCTTAGTGTAGAAAATTTAGCTAGGATCTGGAAATACTTAATTCGAGTTAAGATCACATGAAAAACTGTATGAATCCTATATTGTTTATTTAAAAGAGCCGAGAGTGGTAAATGTATGTCATACAAGGCATAATACCATTGAAATAGAGAAAGAAACACGTTCGGCAGCTTTGCAAAGCCTTACACTTCACTGCAATGTAGTACTACACTCTATAAAAAAGTTGAGAGACAATGTTCCCTAGCAGCTTCTGTTCATAACAGTGTGTAGAAAGTGGTTTGATAAAGAGGGCAAA
Source organism: Pipistrellus hanaki (assembly GCF_964339955.1). NCBI lineage: Eukaryota > Metazoa > Chordata > Mammalia > Chiroptera > Vespertilionidae > Pipistrellus > Pipistrellus hanaki. The sequence goes on from NC_140511.1 coordinate 3,396,914, forward strand.
GCTTATACTTGGACCAGAAGGCAACCGGAAGAGAGCTGTGTCAAGTGTGAGAAAAATCACTTTCCACTCTGGGGGCACCTCGCCGGCCCCTCCGGAGGTTCTCACTGGTCTGGTGTCCGGGCCCCGGGGGCCTGCTTTCTGCCCCATTCCCCGGGAACGCCCTGCCCCGAGGACAAGGGTCCCTCTTGCTGGCAACCAGTCTGAAGCTCACGCAGGAGAGGCTTTTGTGGCCACTTGAGACCCTCGTCCAGTTTTCACAGGGCCCCAGGGCGTTAGCCACTGGTGAGGGTTTGGTTGAGGGATAGGCTTAGTTTTAGGGTTAGGGTTAGCCTTTGACAACGGGGAGAGAGCTGTGTCAAGTTCGAGAAAATCACTTTGATCTTCGGGGGCACCGCCCCGGCCCCTCCGGAGGGTCTAACTGGCCCACTGGCCGGGCCCCCGCGGCCAGCTTTCTGCCCCATTCGCCGGGAACGCCCTACCCTGAGGACAAGGGAACCTCTTGCTGGCGTCCAGCCTGGAGCTCAGGCATTCGGGCCTTTGTGGCCACTGGCGACCCTGGTCCACATTCACCGGGCCCCAGGGCCTTCCCCACTGGACCACATCCAGCTTTTGACACCAGCCCCAACCCACTCTTCCCTTGACCGCTTCCCGCCGGTCAGCTAAGCGCCCGGCCGAGCCGCCGGGCCCCCTCTTTAGGTCCCTGCCGCCGGCAGACCGGCCTGCCGGTCACCCGTGTCCCTGCCCGTGACCCTCTCTTAAGCTTACCTCACCACTTCAGGCTGTTCACCTGGGCCCGCCCCCTCCTTGACTTGACCTGGCTCAGCTGTGGGCCTGGGTCCGCCTCCTTTTTCTGGAAACCCCGCCTCTGGTCCATTCGACCAATGAGCGAGCAGCACCAGCCAGTCTGCCCTGCTCCCAAACACAAAGGAAAAGCCCCACCACTGGGATGTAAAGGCACATAGACCTCTGCTCACAGGGTGCCTCCCAGGTTCCCAAGCGTGGGAAGACCAGCCAGCCCTCCCTTCAGGACACCCACGGGCCTCCGTGAGCCTCGGGGCCGGCCCTCCTCCCCCAAACCCCCCCCCCACCCCGGTTTCCCATCGCTCACACCAAAGGGCAGCTCACAGCAGAGTGTCCTGGGACGCCCACAGCCCTGCCTATGGGCTTTGACAACCGGGAGAGAGCTGTGCCAAGTCCGACAAAAATCACTTTCCACTCTGGGGGCACCTCCCCCGCCCCTCCGGAGGTTCTTACTGGTCTGGTGTCCGGGCCCCGGGGGCCTGCTTTCTGCCCCATTCCCCGGGAACGCCCTGCCCTGAGGACAAGGGTCCCTCTTGCTGGCAAACAGTCTGAAGCTCAGACAGGAGAGGCTTTTGTGGCCACTTGAGACCCTCGTCCAGTTTTCACAGGGCCCCAGGGCGTTAGCCACTGGTGAGGGTTTGGTTGAGGGATAGGCTTAGTTTTAGGGTTAGGGTTAGCCTTTGACAACGGGGAGAGAGCTGTGTCAAGTTCGAGAAAATCACTTTCGCTTCGGGGGCACCGCCCCGGCCCCTCCGGAGGGTCTAACTGGCCTGCTGGCCGGGCCCCTGCGGCCAGCTTTTTGCCCCATTCGCTGGGAACGCCCTACCCTGAGGACAAGGGAACCTCTTGCTGGCGTCCAGCCTGGAGCTCAGGCATTCGGGGCTTTGTGGCCACTGGCGACCCTGGTCCACATTCACCGGGCCCCAGGGCCTTCCACACTGGACCACCTCCAGCTTTTGACACAGGCCCCAACCCACTCTTCCCTTGACCGCTTCCCGCCGGTCAGCTAAGCGCCCGGCCGAGCCGCCGGGCCCCCTCTTTAGGTCCCTGCCGCCGGCAGACCGGCCTGCAGGTCACCGGTGTCCCTGCCCGTGACCCTCTCTCCTGCTTACCTCACCACTTCAGGCTGTTCACCTGGCCCTGCCCCGTGATCCCGTGACCGCCTCCAGCTGCTCACCTGGCCCCGCCCCCTCCTTGACTTGACCAGGCTCAGCTGTGGGCCTGGGTCCGCCTCCTTGTTCCGGAAACCCCGCCCCTGGTCCATTCGACCAATGAGCGAGCAGCACCAGCCAGTCTGCCCTGCTCCAGAACACAGAGGAATAGCCCCACCACTGGGATGTAAAGGCACATAGACCTCTGCTCACAGGGTGCCTCCCAGGTTCCCAAGCGTGGGAAGACCAGCCAGCCCTCCCTTCAGGATACCCAGGGGCCTCCGTGAGCCTCGGGGCCGGCCCTCCTCTCCCCCTCCCCCGTCCCCAAAGCTCACACCAAAGGGCAGCTCACAGCAGAGTGTCCTGGGACGCCCACAGCCCTGCTTATGGGCTTTGACAACGGGGAGAGAGCTGTGCCAAGTCCGAGAAAAATCACTTTCTACTCTGGGGGCACCTCCAGGGCCCCTCCGGAGGTTCTTACTGGTCTGGTGGCCGGGCCCAGGGGGCCTTCTTTCTGCCCCATTCCCCGGGATCCCCCTGCCCTGAGGACAAGGGTCCCTCTTGCTGGCATCCAGTCTGAAGCTCAGGCAGGTGAGGCTTTTGTGGCCAATTGAGACCCTCGTCCAGGTTTCACAGGGCCCCAGTGCATTAGCCACTGGTGAGGGTTAGGTTGAGGGATAGGCTTAGTTTTACGGTTAGGGTTAGCCTTTGACAACGGGCAGAGAGCTGTGTCAAGTTCCAGAAAATCACTTTCCACTATGGGGGCACCTCCTCCTGTAAAATACGGTTGAAAGATAATATTCCCTACTTTCTCAGGTTGATTACAGTGTTTAGGAAGTTGTTTGTACATGTTGGCAATGATTATGCTTGGACAAGAAGGCCTAATATAGGAATGTAGAAGAAATCATGAATAATTCATTGTAATAATTGTAAATAAATGAGAACTCTCATAGAATATGTAGAAAACACTATTCCTAATAAGTTGTTAATGCAGAAAGTTATCTATGATCCAGGAAATTTTTAATTACAGTAAAGATCACATTGAACAGTGTATGAAACCTCTATTATTTACTTACAGTAGTCTAGAGGTGTAAATGTGTGTCATACAAGGCTTGAGAGAGGGAAATATGCACAATTAATCTGTTATGGAATGCCTTAGACTTCATAGCAATGTAGCATTGAACTCTAAACCATAGTTGAGGAAAAATGTTTCCTAGATTCTCAAGTTCATTACAGTATTTATGAAGTATTTTGTTCTTGTGGGCAATGTTTTTACTTGGACAAGAAGGCCTTATACAGGAAACTACAAGAAAACATGAATAATTCAGAAGTAATAACAATAAATAGATGAGAACTCTAATAGAACATGTAGAAGACACTTCTCCAAGTCAGTTGTTAGTATAGAAAAAGTATCGAAGATCCAGGAAATCTTTAATTAGAGTTAAGAGCACATTAAACAGTGTATGAAACCTCTTTTATTTACTTAAAGGAGCCTAGAACTATAAAAGTGTGTCATACAAGGAATAATATCCTTGAAATAGAGAAATAAGCACATTTAAGCAGCTTTGGAAAGCCTTAGACTTCACTGCAATGTAGCTTTAAACCCTATAACATAGTTGAGATACAATGTTCCCGACATTCTCAGGTTCATAACAGTTTGTAGGAAGTTGTTTGTACATGTAGGCAATGGTTATACTTAGACAACAATGCCTCATATAGGAAACTACAGGAAAACATGAGTCATTCATAAAAATAACATTAAGTAGATGAGAACATGCGTAAAACATGTAGAACACACTTTTCCAAGTCAGTTGTTAGTGTAGAAAACGTATCTAAGATACAGGAAATTCTTAGAGATTAGAGCACATGAAACCATGTATGAAACCTCTATTATTTACTATAAAAGCCTAGAATTGTTATGTGTTTCATACAAGGCAGAATATCCTTGAATTGGAGAAATAAGCACATTTTAGTAGCTTTGGAAAGCCTTACACTTCACTGAAATGTAGCATTAAACTCTAAAACATAATTGAGAGACAATGTTCCCACGCTTCTCATGTCATTAACACTGTGTAAAAAGTTGTTTGTATATGTGGGCAATGTTTATACTTGGACAAGAAGGCCTAATATGGGAAACTACCTGAAAACATGAGTAATTCAGAGAAAATAAAAGTAAATAGATGAAAACTGGTATAGAACAGGTGAAACTGATTCCCCAATTCAGTTGTTAGTGTAGAAAAGGTATCGAAGATCTTGGGAATCCTTGGGAATAAATAGCACATTTACCATTGTATGAAACGTCTATTATTTACTTAACGGATCCAAGAACTTTAAATGTGTGTCATAGAAGACTTGAAAGAGAGAAATAAGCACAGTTAAGCAGCTTTGGAAAGGCTTAGACTTCACTGCAATGTAGCAATAAACTGTAAAACATGGTTGAGAGACAATGTTCCCTAGTTTCTCAGGTTGATTATAGTGTTTAGGTAGTTGTTTGTACATGTGTGCAATGCTTATACTTGGATAAGCAGGCCTAATATAGAAAACTACAAGAAAGCATAAATAATTCAGAAGAAATAATAGTAAATAGATGAGAACTCTCATAGAACATGTAGAAAACACTAATCCATGTAAGTTGTTAGTGCAGAAAGTTATCTAAGATCCAGGAAATTTTTAATTACAATAAAGAGCACATTAAACAGTGTATGAAACCTCTATTATTTACTTACAGTAGCCTAGAACTGTAAATATGTGTCATACAAGGCTTAAAAGAGAGAAATATGCACAATTAAGCAGCTTTGGAAAGCCTTTGACTTAACTGCAGTGTAGCATTAAACCGTATAACTTAGTGGAGTGACAATGTTCTCAAACTTCTCAGGTTCATAACAGTGTGTGGGAAGTTGTTTGTACATGTGAGCAATGCTTATACTTGGACAAGAAAGCCAAATATAGAAAACTCAAGAAAACATGAGTAATTCAGAGATAATAACAGTAAATAGATGAGAATTCCCATAGTACATGTAGAACACACTTCTCCAAGTAAGTTGTTAGCGTAGAAAGGTATCTATGATCCAGGAAATTTTTAATTACAGTAAAGAGCACATTAAACAGTGTATGAAACCTCTATTATTTACTTTAAAAAGCCTAAACTGTAAATGTGTGTCATACAAAGCTTGAAAGAGAGAAATATGCACAATTAAGCAGCTTTAGAAAGCCTTAGACTTCACTGCAAGATAGCATTAAACTCTAAATCATAGTTGCAAGAAAGATGTTCCCGAGCTTCTCAGGTTCATGACAGTGTGTAAGAAGTTGTTTGTTCATGTGTGCAATGCTTATACTTGGAAAAGAAGGCCTAATATAGGAAACTACAGAAAACATGAGTAATTTATGGAAAATAACAGTAAATAGATGAGAACTCCCATAGAACAGGTAAAACACATTCTGCTAGTCAGTCGTTAGTGTAGAAAAGGTACCTAAGATCCAGAAATCCTTAATTAGAGTAAATATCACATTTAAGATTGTATGAAACCTCTATTATTTACTCAAAGGAGCCTAGAAATTTACATGTGTGTCATACAAGGCTTGAAAGAGGGAAATATGCACAAGTAAGCAGCTTTGGAAAGCCTTAGACTTCACAGCAATGTAGCATTAAACTCTAAACCGTAGTTGAGAGAAAATGTTCCCTAGCTTCTCAGGTTCATTACAGTGTGTAGGAAGTTGTTTGTATATGTGAGCAATGCTTATACTTGGACAAGAAGGCCTAATATAGGAAACTACAAGAAAACATGAATAATTCAGAGAAAATAACAATATATAGATGAAAAATTGCATAAAAAATGTGGAAGACACTTCTCCAAGTCAGTTGTTAGTATAGAAAAAGTATCGAAGATCCAGAAAATCCTTAGAGTTAAGAGCAGATTAAACAATGTATGAAACCTCTATTATTTACTTAAAGGAGCCTAGAACTGTAAATGTGTGTCATACAAGACTTGAGAGAAATAAGCACAATTAAGCAGCTGGAGAAAGCCTTAGACTTCACTGCAATGTAGCATTAAACTCTGAAACATAGTTGAGAGACAATGTTCCCGAGCTTCTCAGCTTCATAACAGTGTGTAGTAAGTTGATTGTACATGTGAGCAATGTTTATGATTGGACAAGAACATCTAATATAGGAAACTACAAGAAAACATGAGTAATTCAGAAGTAATAACAGTAAAAAGATGAGAATTCTCATAGAACATGTAGAAAACAGGTCTCCAAGTAAGTTGTTAGTGTAGAAAGTTATCTAAGATCCAGGAAATCATTAATTAGAGATTAGAGCACATTAAACGGTGAATGAAACCTCTATTATTTACTTAAAGGTGCCTAGAACTGTAATTGTGTGTCATACAAGGCAGAATATCTTTGAAATAGAGAAATAAGCACATCTAAGCAGCTTTGGAAAGCCTTAGATTTCACTGCAATGTAGCATTAAACTCTAAAACATTTAAGCAGTTGTGGAAACCATTAGACTTCACTGCAATGTATCATTAAACTCTATAACATAGTTGAGAGACAATGTTCTGGCGTTTCTCAGGTTCTTAACAGTGTGTACAAAGTTGTGTGTATAGGTGGGCAAAGCTTATCCTTGGAAAGAAGGCCTAATATATAAAACTAAAAGAAAACATGAGTAATTCAGAGAAAATAACAGTAAATAGATGAAAACTGGTATAGAACAAGTGAAACAGATTCTCCTACTCAGTTGTTAGTGTAGAAAAGTTATCTAAGATCCAGGAAAAATAACAGTAAATACATGAGAACTCCCATAGAATGTATAGAAAACACTACTTCAAGTAAGTTGTTAGTGTAGAAAGGTATCTAAGATCCAGGAAATCCTTAATTAGAGTAAAGAGCACATGAAACAATGCATGAAACATCTATTATTTACTTAAAGGAGCCTAGAACTGTAAATGTGTGTCATACAAGGCAGAATATCCTTTAAATGCAGAAATAAGCACATTTAAGCAGCTTTGGAAAGCCTTAGGGTTCACTGCAATGTAGCCTTAAACCCTTTCACAATACTTATAATAAGGCAAGAATGCTGAATATACGAAACTACAAGAAAACATGAGTAATTCAGAACAAATAACAATAAATAAATGAGAACTCTAATAGAACATGTTGAAAACACTTCTTCAAGTAAGTTGTTAGTGTAGAAAGTTATATAAGATACAGGAAATCCTAAATTAGAGTTAAGAGAACTGTAAATGTGTGTCATAGAAGCTTGAAAGAAAGACGTAAGCACATTTAAGCAGTGTGTAGGAAGTTGTTTGTACCTGTGGGCAATGCTTATACTTGGACTAGAAGGCCTACTGTAGTAAACTACAAGAAAACTTGAGTAATTCAGAGAAAATAACAGTAAAAGGATTAGAACTCGAATAGAAGAGGTAGAACACTCTTCTCCACGATAGTTGTTATTGTAGAAATGTATTGAAGATCCAGGAAATTCTTAATTAGAGTTAAGAGCACATGAATCAGTGTATGAAACCTCTATTATTTACTTAAAGGGGCCTAGAACTTTAAATGTGTGACATACAGGGATTGAAAGAGAGAAATAAACACAATTAAGCAGCTTTGGAAAGCCTTAGACTTCACTGCAATGTAGCATTAAACTCTAAAACATGGTTGAGAGACAATGTTCCCGAGTTCTCAGCTTCATAACATTGTGTAGGAAATTGTTTGTACATATGGGCAATGCTTATAATTGGACAAGAAATCCTAATATAGGAAACTACAAGAAAACCTGAGTAATTCAGAAAAAATAACAGAAAATAGACGAGAACTCTCATAGTACATGTAGAAAACACTTCTCCAAGTAAGTTGTTAGTGTAGAAAAGGAACCTGTTTAACCTGTTCTAAACGAGTTCTCATCTATTTACTGTTATTTTCGCTGAATTACTCATGTTTTCATGTAGTTGCCTATATTAGGCCTTCTTGTTTAAGTATAAGCATTGCCTACTTAAACAAACACACTGTTATGAACCTAAGAGCAGGGTAACATTGTCTCTCAACTACGTTATAGAGTTTAAAGCTAAATTGTAGTGAAGTCTAAGGCTTTTCAAAGCTGCTGAATTGTGCTTATTTCACTCTTTCAAGACTTGTATGAGGTTTCATATTGAGTTTAATGTGCTCTTCAGTTTAATTAAGGATTTTCTGGATCTTAGATACCTTCTCTACACTAACAACTGACTTAGAGAAATCTGTTTCACCTGTTCTATGCTAATTCTCATCTGTTTACTGTTATTTTCCCGGAATTAGTGATGTTATAGAGTTTAATAGTACATTATAGCGAAGGGTAAGGCTTTCCAAAGCTGCTTAATTATGCTTATTTCTCTCATTCAAGCCTTGTTTGAGACTTATTTAAAGTTCTAAGCACCTTTAAGTAAATAATGTAGGGTTCATACACTGTTTAATGTGATCATAACTCTAATTAAGGATTTCCTGGATCTTAGATACCTTTTCAACTTTATCAACTGACTTGGAGAATCTGTTTCACCAGTTCGATACAAGTTATCATCTATTTAATGTAGTTTTCTCTGTATTACTGATGTTTTCTTGTAGTTCCCAATATTAGGCCTCTTTTTCAAAGAATAAGCATTGGAATATGGACAAACAACTTTCTACACAAGGTTATGAACCTGAGAAGCTCTGGAACATTGTCTCTCAACTATATTATAGAGTTAAATACTACATTATCATGAAGCAGGAGTCTTTCCAAAGTTGCTTAAATTGTTTATTTGTCTATTTCAAGGATATTTTTCCTTGTATGACACCCATTTACCATTCTCGGCTCCTGTAAGTAAATAATTCATACACTGTTTAATGTGATCTTAACTCTAATTAAGGATTTCCTGGATCATAGATACATTTTATAAACTAACAACAGACTTGGAGAAATGTTTTCTAGATGTCCTATGGGAGTTCTCATCTATTTACTGTTATTTTCCCTGAATTACTGATGTTTTCTTGTAGTTTCCAATATTAGGCCTTCTTGTCCAAGTATAAGCATTGCCCACATGTACAAACAACTTCCTGCACACTGTTATGAACCCGAGAAGCTCGTGAACATTGTCTCTCAACTATGTTTTAGAGTTTAATGCTACAATGCAGTGAAGTGTAAGGGTTTCCAAAGCTACTTAAATATGTTTATTTCTCTATTTCAAGGATTTCTGTCTTTTATGACATACATTTATAGTTATGTGCTCCTTTAAGTACATAATATAGGTTTTAATGATCTCTTTAGTATAAATAAGGTTTTCCTGGATCTTACATACCTTTTCTACACTAACAACTGACTTGTAGAAGTGTTTTCTACATGTTCTATGCGAGTTCTCATTTATTTACTGTTATTTTCTCTGAATTACTGTTTTCTTCTAGTTTCCAATATTAGGCTTTCTTGTCCAAGTATAAGCATTGGGAACGTGGACAAACAACTACCTAAACACTGTTTTGAACCTGAGAAGCTCTGGAACATTGTCTCTCAACTATGTTATAGAGTTTAATGCTACATTACAGTGAAGTCAAAAGCTTTCCAAAGCTGCTTAAATATGCTTATTTCTCTATTTCAAGGATATTCTGTCTTGCATGACACACATTTACAGTGCTAGGCTACTTTAAGTAAATAATAGAGGTTTCATACACTGTTTTATGTGCTCTTAACTCTAATTAAGTATTTCCTGGATGTTAGATACCTTTCTACAAAAACAACTTACTTGGAGAAGTGTTTCCTACATATTACATGCGAGTTCTCACACTGTTAACAACCTGAGAAACTCAGGAACATTGATTCTCACCTATATTATAGAGTTGAATACTACATTGCTGTGAAGTCTAAGACTTTCCAAAGATGCTGAAATGTGCGTATTTCTCTATATCAAGGATATTTTGCCTTGCATGTCACACATTTACACTTCTAGGCTCCTTTAAGTAAATAATAGAGGGTTCCTACACGGTTTAATGAGCTCTTTACTGTAATTAAGGATTTCCTGGATCTTAGATTCCTTTTATACACAAACAACAGACTTGGAGAAGTGTTTTCTACATGTTCTATGCCAGTATTCATCTATTTACTGTTATTTTCCCTGAATTACTGATATTTTCTTATAGTTTCCAATATTAGGACTTCTTGTCAAAGTATAAGCATTGGAGATATGGACAAACAACTTCCTACACACGGTTATGAACCTGACAAGCTCTGGAACATTGTCCCTCAACTATGTTATAGAGTTCAATGCTACATTGCAGTGAAGTCTAAGGCTTTCTCCAGTTGCTTAATTGTGCTTATTTCTCTCTTTCAAGCCTTGTGTGACACGTATTAAAAGATCTGGGCTCCTTTACGTAAATAATATGGGATTCATACACTGTTTAATGTGCTCTTAACTCTAATTAAGGAATTCCTGGATATTAGATACCTTTTCTATACTAACAACTGACTTGGAGAATCTGTTTCACCTGTTCTAAACGAGTTCTCATCTATTTACTGTCATTTTCTCTGAATTATTCATGTTTTCATGTAGTTTCCTATATTAGGCCTTCTTGTCCAAGTATAAGCATTGCCCACATGTACAAACAACTTCCTGAACACTGTTATGAACCCGAGAAGCTTGGAAACATTGTCTCTCAACTATGTTTTAGAGTTTAATGCTACAATGCAGTAAAGTCTAAGGATTTCCAAAGCTGCTTAATAGTGCTTATTTCTCTCTTTCAAGCCTTGTGTGACACACATTTAAAGTTCTAGGCTACCTTAAGAAAATAATAGAGGTTTCATACACTGTTTAATGTGCTGTTCCATTTAATTAAAGATTGCCTGGGTCTTAGATTCCTTTTCTCCACTAATAACTGACTTGTAGAAATCTGTTTCAGCTGTTTTATATGAGGTCTCATCTATTTACTGTTGATTTCTCTGTATTACTCATTTTTTTCTCGTGGTTTCATATATTAGGCCTTCTTATCCAAATATAAGCATTGCCCACAAGGACAAACAACTTGCTACACACTGTTATGAAGCTGGGAAGCTAGGGTTAGGGTTAGGGCTAGGGTTAGGGTTAGGGTTAGGTTTAGGGTTAGAACTAGGGTTAGGGTTAGGGCTAGGGTTAGGGTTAGGGTTAGGGTTAGGGTTAGGACTAGGGTTAGGGTTAGGGATAGGGTTATGGTTAGGGTGAGGGAATATTGTCTTTCAACTCTGTTATAGAATTTAATGCTACATTTCAGTGAAGTGTAAGGGTTTCCAAAGTTACTAAAATATGTTTATTTCTCTATTTCAAGGATTTCTGTCTTGTATGACATACCTTTATAATTATGTGGTTTTTTTGGTTTATTGGTTTCATACACTATTTAATGATCTCTTTAGTGTAATTAAGGTTTTCCTGGATCTTAGAAACCTTTTCTACCCTAACAACTGACTTGGAGAATTGTTTTCTACATGTTCTATGTGAGTTCTCATCTATATACTGTTATTTTCTCTGAATTACTGTTTTCTTCTAGTTTCCAATATTATGCCTTCTTGTTCAAGTATAAGCATTGGGAACATGGACAAACAAATACCTAAACACTGTTTTGAACCTGAGAAGCTCTGGAACATTGTCTCTCAACTATGTTTTAGAGTTTAATGCTACATTACAGTGAAGTCAAAAGCTTTCCAAAGCTGCTTAAATATGCTTATTTCTCTATTTAAAGGATATTCTGTCTTGCATGGCACACATTTACAGTTCCATGCTACTTTAATTAAATAAAAAGTCTTCATACACTGTTTCATGTGCTCTTAACTCTAATTAAGGATTTCCTGGATGTTAAATACCTTACTACACAAACAACTTACTTGGAGAAGTGTTTCCTACATATTACACGCAAGTTCTCACGCTGTTAACAACCTGAGAAGCTCAGGAACATTGTATCTCACCTATATTATAGAGTTTAATACTACATTGCAGTGATGTGTAAGGCTTTCCAAAGATGCTGAAATGTGCTTATTTGTCTATTTCAAGGATATTTTGCTTTGTATGACACACATTTACACTTCTAGGCTCCATTAAGAAATAATAGAGATTTCATACACGGTTTAATGAGCTCTTTACTGTAATAAGGATTTCCTGGATCTTAGATTCCTTTTATACACAAACAACAGACTTGGAGAAGTGTTTTCTACATGTTCTATGTGAGTTCTCATCTATTTAATGTTATTTTCCCTGAATTAATGATATTTTCTTGTAGTTTCCAACATTAGGCCTTGTTGTCAAAGTATAAGCATTGGGGATATGGACAAACAACTTCCTACACACGGTTATGAACCTGAGAAGCTCTGGAATATTGTCTCTCAACTATGTTATAGAATTCAATGCTATATTGCAGTGAAGTGTAAGGCTTTCTCCAGCTGCTTAATTGTGCTTATTTCTCTCTTTCAAGCCTTGTGTGACACACATTTAAACTTCTAGGTTCCTGTAGAATCCAAGATGGCTGCTCAGGTAGACACCTAGCCGCAGCCGTACCCAACAATTTCAATAAAATACAACTAAAATATAAAATGGACATTACCCAGAACTACAGGAAAGTCGACTGACTGGAAATTCTACAGCGAGAAGTAAGCAGAAAACCAGCAGGAAGCGCAGAGGAGTTGTAAAAGCCTAAGGTACGGAGACATGCCACGCTTGCAGAGAGGACGGAGCCGGAGAGGATGGAGCTAGAGAGGAGGGAGGCTGAGTGCCTGGCTGGCATTCCCTTGCAGGAAGGAGATAAAAGCTCCAACTGTGCTGGGCCCCAGTTCCGACTGCTCTGAACCCCAGTTCTAGGCCAGACCCCGGGGACCCAGGCTCATCCATAGGAAGCTGGGCTGCGAGGCGGATCCTTGGGGGAACGGCGAAAGGAGGTCCTGGTGGCTTGCACATTGTGCACAGAGAAGGGACGGTTGGCTGTGCCACGGGATTGCCCTGGCGGAAAGGAGACTGGGGCTCCAGACTGCTCTGAACGCCACCTCCAGCTCCACTTCCAACTGAACTGAACCCCAATACCGGGCTCATTTGGCGAAAGCCTAGACTCTTTGGTAGCAGGCGAAAATCAAGGGCACCTTTCTCTCAGAGGCACTTGCAGCATGGACTGAAGGACCCTGAGACCCAGGAGCCACGGGGCTGACGGAAGTCAAGGCTGTAGGCTCCACCCTGAAATGCCATCCCATCTGTAGCTGGGAAATGTGACAATGAAATAGATCACAAATGAAAGAAATGGAGGACAAAAAGCGACTGGACATAGAGTTCAAATCTACGCTTATAAAGTTTTTCAAGAATTTCGTAGAAAAGATCGATAAGACCTATGAGGATATGAAAATAGATCAACTAGAATTAATAAGGAATCAACAAGAAATGATAAGGGATCAATAAGAAATGATAAGGGATCAACAAGAAATAAAGAATACATTGTCTGAAATAAAAAAAATATTATAGAGAGTCCTAAAAACAGAATGGAAGATCGCAAGAAACAAGTCAAAGATTTGGAACATAAAGAGCCAGAAGACACTCCTCCACAGAACCTAGAAGGCAAGAGAATCCAGAAAATTGAACATAATGTAAGAAACCTCTGGGACAACTTCAAGCGAACCAACATCAGAATTATGGGGGTCCCGGAAGAGGAGAGAGAGCAAGATATCGAAAACATACTGAAAGAAATAGTGACAGAAAACTTCCCCCACCTGGTGAAAGAATTACACTTACAAGTCCAGGAAGTGCACAGAACTTCAAACAAAAGGAATCCAAAGAGGACCAAACCAAGACAAATCATAATTAAAATTCCAAGAGCAAAAGGCAAAGATAGAATATTAAAAGCAGCAAGAGCAAAGAAGGTAGTTACCTATAAAGGAGCACCTATACGATTGTCAGCTGATTTCTCAAGAGAAACCATGCAGGCCAGACAGGAATGGCAAGAAATATTCAAGGTGATGAATAGTAAGAACCTACAGCCAAAGATAATCTATCCAGCAAAGCTATTACTCAGAATCGAAGGTCAGATAAAGAGCTTCACTAATAAAAAACAAAAAAAAGCTAAAGGAGTTCATCAAAAAACAAACCAGAATTATATGAATTGCTGAAGGGGGTTCTTTCAGAAGAGAAAGTAAATAAAGATAAAAATTATGAACAACAAATACGTAACTATCAACAAGTGAATCTAAAAACCAAGGAAATTTAAAAAAAAATCTGATGAACAATATTAACTGTTGAATGTAATAGAATCAGAGGTATGGAAGGGGAGTGAACTGATGATTCTTGGGGAAAAGGGCACAGGGGGATGTGGGAAGAGACTGAACATTAACTGTGCACCTATGGACGAGGACAATGGGGAGAGGGGAAAGGGCAGAGGGTGGGGTGGGAACCTGGTGGAGGAGAGCAATGGTGGTGGTGGGGAAAGGAACATTTGTAATAATATGAACAACAAAAATTTATTTTAAAAAATAAAGATATTGGATGCAAAAAAATAAACTTCTAGGTTCCTTTAAGTAAATAATATAAGATTCACACACTGCTTATTGTGATTGTAACTCTAATTAAGGATTTCCTGGCTCATAAATATCTTTTATACACTAAGAACAGACTTGGAGAAGTGTTTTCTACATATTACATGCGAGTTCTCACACTGTTATCAACCTGAGAAGCTCAGGAACATTGTATCTCACCTATATTATAGAGTTGAATACTACATTGCGGTGAAGTGTAAGGCTTTCCAAAGATGCTGAAATGTGCTTATTTGTCTATTTTAAGACTATTTTGCCTTGTATGACAGATATTTACACTTCTAGGCTCCATTAAGAAATAATAGAGGTTTCATACACTGTTTAATGAGCTCTTTACTGTAATAAGGATTTCCTGGATCTTAGATTCTTTTTATACACAAACAACAGACTTGGAGAAGTGTTTTCTACATGTTCTATGCGAGTACTCATCTATTTAATGTTATTTTCCCTGAATTACTGATATTTTCTTGTAGTTCCCAATATTAGGCCTTGTTGTCAAAGTATAAGCATTGGGGATAAGGACAAACAACTTCCTACACACGGTTATGAACCTGAGAAGTTCTGGAACATTGTCTCTCAACTATGTTATAGCGTTCAATGCTACAATGCAGTGAACTGTAAGGATTTTTCCAGCTGCTCAATGAAGGATTTCTTGGATCGTAGATACCTTTTATAAACTAACAGCAGAGTTGCAGAAGTGTTTTATACATGTTCTATGTGAGTTCACATCTATTTTCTGTTATTTTCCCAGAATTACTGATGTTTTCTTGTAGTTTCTAACATTAGTCCTTCTTGTCTAGGTATAAGCATTGGAAACATGGACAAACAGCTACCTAAACACTGTTATGAACCTGAAAAGCTCGAGAACATTGTCTCTCAGCTATCAATATGTTATAGAGTTTAATGATACATTTCAGTAAAGTGTAAGGCTTTTCGTAGCTACTTTATTTGCTTATTTCTCTATTTCAAGCTTTGTGTGACATACATTTAAAGTTCTAGGCTCCTTTAAGTAAGAAATAAAGGACTCATACACTGTTTAATGAACTCTCAACTCGAATTAAGGAATTCCTGGATGTTAGATAACTTTTCTACACTAACAACTGTCTTGGAGAATCTCTTTCACCTGTTCTAAACGAGTTCTCATGTATTTACTGACATTTTCTTTGAATTATTCATGTTTTCAAGTAGTTTCCTATATTTGGCATACCTGTCCAAGTATAAGCATAGCCCACATATACAAACAACTTCCTACACACTGTTATGAACAGAAGAAGCTAGGGAACATTGTCTATCAACTATGTTATAGATTGTAATGCTACATTACAGTGATCTGTAAGGCTTTCCAAAGCTGCTCAATTTGCTTATTTCTCTCTTTCAAGCATTGTATGACACACATGTAAAGTTCTAGGTTATTTTAAGTAAACAAAAGAGGTTTCATACACTGCTTAATGTGCTCTTAACTCTAATTAAGCATTTCCTGGGTCTTAGATAACTTTTCTACACTAAAATCTGACTTGGAGAATCTGTTTTAGCTATTCTAAATGAGTTCTCATCTATTTACTGACATTTTATCTGAATTATTCATGTTTTCATGTAGTTTCCTATAGTAGGCCTTCTTTTCCAAGTAAAAGTAGAGCCCACATAAACAAACAACTTCCTACACACTGTTATGAACAGAAGAAGCTAGGGAACATTGTCTATCAACTATGTTATAGAGTGTAATCCTACATTGCAGTGAAGTATAAGGCTTTCCAAAGCTGCTTAATGTGTTTCTTTCTCTATTTCAATGGCACTCTACCTTGTATGACACACATTTATTGTTCTAGGCTCCTTTAAATAAACAATATTGGTTTCTTACAATGTTTCATGTGATCTTGACTCTAATTAATCATTTCCTAGATGGTAGATACCTTTTATAAATGAACAACAGAATTGGAGAAGTGTTTTATACACGTTGAATACGAGTTCACACTGTTATGAACCTGTAAACCTCGGGAACATTGTCTCTCAACTATGTTGTAGAGTGTAATACTACATTGCAGGGAAGTGTAAGGCTTCACAAGCTGCATAATGTGTTTATTTCTCCATTTCAATGGAATTCTGCCTGTATGACAACATTTACCTTTCTAGGCTCCTTTAAGTAAACAATATAGGATTCATACACTGTTTCATTGCTTTAAACTTTAATTAAGAATTTCTTGGATCTTTGATACCTTTTTACACTAAGAACTGACTTGGAGAATCTGATTCGGCTGTTCTAAATGAGTTCTCATCTATTTACTGTCATTTATTCTGAATTATTCATGTTTTCATATAGTTTCCTATATTATGCCTTCTTTTCTAAGTATAAGCTTTACCAACATATACAAACAACTTCCTACACATTGTTATGAACAGAAGAAGCTCGGGAACATTGTCTCTCAACTATGTGATAGAGTGTAATAATATTGTACATTGCAGTGAAGTGTAATGCTTCACAAGCAGCATAATGTGTTTATTTCTCTATTTCAATGGAATTCTGCCTGTATGACAACATTTACCATTCCAGGCTCCTTTAAGTACACAATATAGGATTCATACACTGTTTGATATGATCTGAACTCTAATTTAGAATTTCCTGGATCTTAGATAACTTTCTACACTAAGAACTGACTTGGAGAATCTGTTTCAGCTCTTCTGAAAGAGTTCTCATCATTTATTGACATTTTCTATGAATTATTCATGTTTTCATGTAATTTCCTATATTAGGCCTTCTTGTCCAATATAAGCTTTGCCCACATATACAAACAACTTCCCACACACTGTTATGAACAGAAAAGGCTCGGGAACATTGTCTTTCAACTATGTTATAGAGTGTAATGCTAAATTACAGTGAACTGTAAGGCTTTCTAAAGCTGCTCAATTTGATTATTTCTGTCTTTCAAGCTTTGTCTGACATACATTTAACGTTCTAGGCTCCAATAAGTTAAAAATATAGGATTCACACACTGTTTCATGTGCTCTAAACTTGAATTAAGGAATTCCTTGATGTTAGATCCCTTTTCTACACTAAGAACTGATTGGAAAATCTGTTTCACCTGTTCTAAACTAGTTCTCATCTATTTACTGTCATTTACTCAAATTATTCATGTTTTCATTTTGTTTCCTTTATTAGGCCTTCTTGTCTACGTATAAGCTTTGCCCCCATATGCAAACAATGTCCTACACACTGTTATGAACAGAAGAAGGTCGGGAACATTGTCTCTCAACTATGTTATAGAGTGTAATACTACATTGCAGTGAAGTGTAAGGCTTTCCAAAGCTGCCTAACGTGTTTCTTTCTCTATTTCAATGGTATTCTGCCTGTATGACACACATTTACCGTTCTAGGCTCCTTTAAGTAAACAATATAGGATTCATTCACTGTTTCATGTGATCTGAACTCTAATTAAGGATTTCCTGGATCCTAGATAACTTTTCTAAACTAACAACAGACTTAGAGAAGCGTTTCATACATGTTCTATGCGGGTTCTCATCTATTTACAGTTATTTTCCCAGAATTACTGATGTTTTCTCATAGTTTCTAATATTAGGCCTTCTGGTACAGGTATAAGCATTGGTAACATGGACAAACAACTACCTAAACACTGTTATGAACCTGAAAACCTCGGGAACATTGTTTCTCAACTATGTTATAGAGTGTAATACTACATTGCAGTGAAGTGTAAGGCTTTCCAAAGCTGCCTAACATGTTCCTTTCTCTATTTCAATGGTATTCTGCCTTGTATGTCACACATTTACAATTCTAGGCTCCTTTAAATAAACAATATAGGATTTATACAGTGTTTCATGCGATCTGAACTCTAATTAAGGATTTCCTGGATCCTAGATAACTTTTATAAACTAACAACAGACTTAGAGAAGTATTTTATACATGTTCTATTCCAGTTCTCATCTATTTACTGTTATATTCCCAGAATTTCAGATGTTTTCTCATAGTTTCTAACATTAGGCCTTCTGGACCAGGTATAAGCATTGGGAACATGGACAAACCACTACCTGAACATTGTTATGAACCTGAAAAGCTCGGGAACATTGTCTCTCAACTTTGTTATAGAGTTTAATGATACATTTCAGTGAAGTGTAAGGCTTTCCAAAGCTGCTTAATTTGCTTATTTCTCTCTTTCAAGCTTTGAGTGACATACATTTAAGGTTCTGGGCTTCAGTTAGTAAAAATATAGGATTCATACACTGTTTCATGTGCTCTCAACTCGAATTAAGGAATTCCTGGATGTTAGATCCCTTTACTACACTATGAACTGACTTGGATAATCTGTTTCACCTGTTCTAAACGAGTTCTCATCTATTTACTCTCATTTACTCTGAATTATTCATGTTTTCATGTAGTTTCCTATATTAGGCCTTCTTGTCTAAGTATAAGCATAGCCCACACATACAAACAACTTCCTACACACAGTTACAAACAGAAGAAGCTCAGGAACATGGTCTGTCAACTATGTTATAGAGCGTAATACTACATTGCAGTGAAATTTAAGGATTTCAAAGATGCTAAATGTGTTTAGTTCTCTATTTCAATGACATTCTGCCTGTATGACACACATTTACCTTTCTAGGCTCCTTTAAGTTAACAATATAGGATTCATACAAAGTTTCATGTGATCTTAACTCTAATTAAGAATTTCCTGGATCTGAGATACATTTTTACACTAAGAACTGACTTGCAGAATCTGTTTCAGCTGTTCTAAATGAGTTCTCATCTATTTACTGACATTTTCTCTGAATTATTCATGTTTTCATGTAGGTTCATATATTATGCTTTCTTGTCCAAGTATAAGCTTTGCCCACATAAAGAAACAATGTCCTACACACTGTTATGAATAGAAGAAGCTCGGGAACATTGTATCAACTATGTTATAGAGTATAATACTATATTGAAGTGAAGTGTAAGGCTTCCATAAACTGCTTAATATGTTTATTTCTCTATTTCAATAGTATTCTACCTGTAGGACAACATTTATCTTTCTAGGTTCCTTTAAGTAAACAATATAGGATTCGTACACTGTTTGATGTGATCTTAACTCTATTTTAGAATATCCTGGATCTTATATACCTTTGTACACTAAGAACTAACTTGGAGAATCTGTTTCAGCTGTTCTAAATGAGTTCTCATCTATTTACTGACATTTTCTCTGAATTATTCAGGTTTTCATGTAGTTTCCTAAATTATGCCTTCTTGTCCATGTATAAGCTTTGCCCACATATAAAAAGAACTTCCAACATACTGTTATGAACAGAAGAAGCTGGTAACATTGTCTCTCAACTATGTTATAGAGTGTAATACTACATTGCAACGAAGTGTAAGGATTTCCAAAACTGCTTAATGTGTTTAATTCTCTATTACAATGGTATTCTGCCTTTTATGACACACAGGTACCATTCTAGGCTCCTTTAAGTAAACAATATAGGATTCAAACACTGTTTCATGTGATCTGAACTCTAATTAAGGATTTCCTGGATCGTAGATACCTTTTATAGACTAACTACAGACTTGGGGAAATGTTTTATACATGTTCTATGGGAGTTCTCATCTATTTACTGTTAATTTCCCAGAATTACTGATGTTTTCTCATAGTTTCTAACATTAGGCCTTCTCGTCCAGGTATAAGCATTGGGAACGTGGACAAACAAATACCTAAACATTGTTATGAACTTGAAAACCTCGGGAACATTGTCTCTCAACTATGTTATAGAGTTTAATGCTATATTACAGTGAAGTGTAAGGCTTTCCAAAGCTGCTTAATTTGCTTATTTCTCTCTTTCGAGCTTTGTGTGACATTCATTTAAAGTTCTAGGCTCCAATAAGTAAAAAATATAGGATTCATGCACTGTTTCATGTGCTCTAAACTCTAATTAAGAATTTCTTGGATCTTTGATATGTTTTACACTAAGAACTGACTTGGAGAATATGTATCAGCTGTTCTAACTGAGTTCTCATCTATTTAGTGTCATTTATTCTGAATTATTCATGTTTTCATATAGTTTCCTATATTATGCCTTCGTTTCTAAGTATAAGCTTTACCCACATATACAAACAACGTCCTACACACTGTTATGAACAGAAGAAGCTCGGGAATATTGTCTCTCAACTATGCCATAGAGTGTAATACTACATTGCAGTGAAGTGTAAGGCTTCACAAGCTGCATAATGTGTTTATTTCTCTATTTCAATGGAATTCTGCCTATATGACAACATTTACCATTCCAGGCTCCTTTAGGTAAACAATATAGGATTCATACACTGTTTGATGTGATCTGAACTCTAATTTAGAATTTCCTGGATCTTAGATACCTTTCTACACTAAGAACTGACTTGGAGAATCTGTTTCAGCTCTTCTGAAAGAGTTCTGATCTATTTACTGACATTTTCTCTGAATTATTCATGTTTTCATGTACTTTCCTATATTAGGCCTTCTTGTCCAATATAAGCTTTACCGACATATACAAACAAAGTCCTACACACTGTTATGAACATCAGAAGCTCAGGAATATTGTCTCTCAACTCGTTAAAGAGTGTAATACTAGGTTGCAGTGAATTGTAAGGCTTTCCAAAGTGGCTTAATGTGTTTATTTATCCATTTCAATGGTATTCTTCCTTGTATGACACACATTTACCATTTTAGGCTACTTTAAGTAAACAATATAGGATTTATACACTGTTTCATGTGATCTGAACTCTAATTAAGGATTTCCTGGATCGTAGATACCTTTGATAAACTAACAACAGACTTGGGGAATTGTTTTATACATGTTCTATTCGGGTTCTCATCTATTTACTGTTATTTTCCCAGAATTACTGATGTTTTCTCATAGTTTCTAACATTAGGCCTTCTGGTCCAGGTATAAGCATTGGGAACATGGACAAACAACAACATAAACATTGTTATGAACCTGAAAACCTCGGGAACATTGTCTCTCAACTATGTTATAGAGTGTAATGCTACATTACAGTGAACTGTAAAGCTTTCCAAAGCTGCTAAATTTCCTTATTTCTCTCTTTCAAGCTTTGTGTGACATGCATTTAAAGTTCTAGGCTCCAATAAGTAAAAAATGTAGGATTCATACACTGTTTCATGTGATCTGAACTCTAATTAAGGATTTCCTGGATCTTAGATACCTTTCTACACTAAGAACTGACCTGGAGAATTTGTTTGAGCTGTTCTAAATGAGTTCTCATCTATTTTCTGACATTTGATCTGAATTTTTCATGTTTTCATGTAGTTTCCTATATTATGCCTTCTTGTCCACATATAAGCTTTGCCCACATAAACAAACAATGTCTTACACACTGTTATGAACAGAAGAAGCTAGGGAACATTGTCTCTCAACTATGTTAGAGAGTGTAATACTATATTTCAGTGAAGTGTAAGCTTTCCAAAGCTGCTTAATGTGTTTATTTCTCTATTTCAATGGTAATCTGCCTTGTATGACACACTTTTACCTTTCTAGGCTCATTTAAGTAAACAATATAGGATTCATACACTGTTTCTTGCGATCTGAAATCTAATTAAGGATTTTCTGGATCTTAGATATCTATTCTACACTAAGAACTAACCTGGAGAATCTGTTTGAGCTGTCTAAATGAGTTCTCATCTATTTTCTGACATTTTCTCTGAACTATTCATGTTTTCATGTAGTTTCCTATTTTATGCCTTCTTGTCCATGTATAAGCTTTGCCCACATATACAAAGAACTTACTACACACTGTTATGAACACAAGAAGCTCAGGAACATTGTCTCTCAACTGCGTTATAGAGTGCAATACTACATTGAAGTGACGTGAAAGGCTTTCCAAAGCTGCCTAACGTGTTTCTTTCTCTATTACAATGGTATTCTGCCTTGTATGACAAATTTACAATTCCAGGCTCCTTTAAGTAAACAATATAGGATTTATATACTGTTTCTTGTGATCTGAACACTAATTAAGTATTTCCTGGATCATAGATACTTTTATACACTAACATCAGACTTGGAGAAGTGTTTTACACATGTTCTATGCGAGTTCCCATCTATTTACGTTTATTTTCTCAGAATTACTGATTTTTTGTCATAGTTACTAAAAATAGGCCTTCTGATTCAGGTATAAGCATTGGGAACATGGACAAACAACTACCTAAACACTGTTTTGAACCTGAAAACCTCGGGAACATTGTCTCTCAACCATGTAATAGAGTGTAATACTACATTGCAGTCAAGTGTAAGGCTTTCCAAAACTGCCTAACATATTTCTTTCTCTATTTCAGTGGTATTCTGCCTGGTATGACTCAAATTTATCATTGAAGGCTCCTTTCAGTAAACAATATAGGATTTATACATTGTATCATGTGATCTGAACTTGAATTAAGAATTTCCTGGATCATAAAACTTTTATAAACTAACAACAGACTTGGAGAAGTGTTTTATACATGTTCTAAGCGAGTTCTCATCTATTTACTGTTATTTTCTTAGAATTACTGATGTTTTCTCATAGTTTCTAACATTAGGCCTTCAGGTCCAGGTATAAGCATTGGGAACATGGACAAACAACTTCATAAACACTGTTATGAACCTGAAAACCTCAGGAACATTGTCTCTCAACTATGTTATAGAGTGTAGTACTACATTGCAGTGAAGTGTAAGGCTTTCCAAAGCTGCAGAACATGTTCCTTTCTCTATTTCAATGGTATTCTGCCTTGTATGACACACATTTACCATTCCAGGCTCCTTTAAGTAAACCATATAGGATTTGTACACTGTTTCATGTAATCTGACCTCTAATTAAGGATTTCTTGGATCGTAGATACCTTTTTTTAAACTAACAACAGACTTGGAGATGTGTTTTATACATGTTCTATGCGAGTTCTCATCTATTTTCTGTTATATTCCCAGAATTACTGATGTTTTCTCATAGTTTCTAACATTAGGCCTTCTGGTCCAGGTATAAGCATTGGGAACATGGACAAAAAACTACCTAAACATAGTTATGAACCTGAAAACCTCGGGAACATTGTCTCTCAATTATGTTATAGAGTGTAATGCTACATTAAGTGAACTTTAGGGCTTTCCAAAGCTGCTTAATTTGCTTATTTCTCTCTTTCAAGTTTTGTGTGACATATCTGTAAAGCTCTAGGCTCCAATAAGAAAAAAATATAGGATTCATATAATGATTCATGTTCTCTAAACTCTAATTATGGATTTCTTGGATCTTAGATACCTTTCTACACAAAGATCTGACTTGGATAATCTGTTTCAGCTGTTCCAAATGAGTTCTCATCTATTTACTGACATTTTCTATGAATTATTCATTTTTTCTTGTAGTTTCCTATATTATGCCTACTTGTTCATGTATAAGCTTTGCCCACATATACAAACAACTTCCTACACACTGTTATGAACACAAGAAGCTCGGAAACATTGTCTCTCAACTATGTTCTGGAGTGTAATACTACATTGCAGTGAAGTGTAAAGCTTTCCAAAGCTACCTAACGTGTTATTTTCTCTATTTCATTGCTATTCTACCTTGTATGACACACATTTACCCTTCCAGGCTCCTTTAAGTAAACAATATGGGATTTATACACTGTTTCATGTGATCTGAACTCAAATTAAGGATTTCCTGGATCCTATATACCTTTCGGAAACTAACAACAGACTTGGAGAAGTGTTTTATACATATTCTATGCGAGTTCTCATCTATTTACTTTTATTTTCCCAGAATTACTGATGTTTTCTCATAGTATCTAACATTAGGCCTTCTTGTCCAGCTATAAGCATTGGGAACAAGGACAGACAACTACCTAAACATTGCTATGAACCTAAAAACCTCGGGAACATTGTCTCTCAACTATGTTATAGAGTGTAATACTACATTGCAGTGAAGTATAAGGCTTTCCAAAGCTGCCTAACTTGTTTTTTTCTCTATATCTATGGAATTTTGAATTGTAGGACAAAAATTTACCATTACAATTTCCTTTAAGTAAACAATATAGGATTTATACAGTGTTTCATGTGACCTTAACTCGAACTAAGAATTTCCCGGATCTTAGCTACGTTTTATACACTAAGTACTGACTTGGAGAATCTCTTTTAGCTATTCTAAATGATTTCTCATCTGTTTATAGTCACTTTCTCTGAATTATACATGTTTTCATGTAGTTTCCTATATTCCTTAATTCGAGATAAGATCACATGAAACACTGTATGAATCCTATATTCTTTACTTAAAGGAGACTAGAGTGGTAAATGTGTGTCATACAAGACAGTATACCATTGAAATAGAGAAAGAAACACGTTCGGCAGCTTTGGAAAGCCTTACACTTCACTGAAATATAGTACTACACTCTATAACACAGTTGAGAGACAATGTTCCCGTGATGCCTCTGTTCATAACAGTGTGTAGGAAGTTGTTTGATAAAGTCGGCAAAGATTATACTTGTACCAGAAGTCAGAATAAAGGAAACTACATGAAAACATGAATAATTCAGAGAAAATGACTGTAAACAGATGAGAACTGCCTTAAAACTGCTGATAGAGATTCTCCAAGTCAGTTCTTTTTGTAGAAAAGGTAGTTAAGATCCGGGAAATCCTTCATTCGAGTTAAGATCACATGAAACACTGTATGAATCCTATATTCTTTACTTAAAGGAGACTAGAGTGGTAAATGTGTGTTATACAAGGCAGAATACCATGGAAATAGAGAAAGAAACACGTTCAGCAGCTTTGGAAAGCCTTACACTTCACTGAAATGTAGTACTGCACTCTATAACATAGTTGAGAGACAATGTTCCCGAGCTGCCTCTGTTCATAACAGTGTGTAGGAAGTTTTTTGTATATATGGGAAAAGCTTATACATGGACTAGAAGGCAGGATATAGGAAACTACATGAAAACATGAATAATACAGAGAAAATGACTGTAAAGAGATGAAAACTCGTTATGAACAGCTGAAAGAGATTCTCCAAGTCAGTTCTTAGTATAGAAAAGGTAGCTAAGATCGGGGAAATCCTTAATTCGAGTTAAGATCCCATGAAACACAGTATGAATCCGATATTGTTTAATTAAAGTAGACTACAGTGGTAAATGTGTGTCATACAAGACAGAATACCATTGAAATAGAGAAAGCAACACTTTCGGCAGCTTTGGAAAGCCTTACACTTCACTGAAAAGTAGTACTACACTCTATAACATAGTTGAGAGAATATGTTCCCGACCTGCCTCTGTTTATAACAGTGTGTAGGAAGTTCTTTCTATATGTGGGCAAAGCTTATACATGGACAAGAGGGCAGAATATAGGAAACTACATGAAAACAGGAATAATTCTGAGAAAATGAGTGTAAACAGATGAGAACTTGTTCAAAACAGCTGAAAGAGATTCTCCAAGTCAGTTCTTAGTGTAGAAAAAGTAGCTAAGATCCTGGAAATCCTTAATTCAAGTTAAGATCACATGAAACACTCTATGAATCCTATATTCTTTACTTAAAGGAGACTAGAGTGGTAAATGTGTGTTATACAAGGCAGAATACCATTGAAATAGAGAAACAAACAGGTTTGGCAGCTTTGGAAAGCCTTACACTTCACTGAAATGTAGTACTACACTCTATAACACAGTTGAGAGACGAAGTTCCCGAGCGGCCACTGTTCATAACAGTGTGTAGGAAGTTGTTTGATAAAGTGGGCAAAGCTTATACTTGGACCAGAAGGCAGAGTATAGGAAATTACATGAAAACATGAATAATTTAGAGAAAATGACTGTAAACAGATGAGAACTCGTTTAGAACAGTTGAAAGAGATTCTCCAAGTCAATTTTTAGTGTTGAAAAGGTACCTAAGAACTGGGAAATCCTTAATTTGAGTTAAGATCACATGAAACACTGTATGAATCCTATATTCCTTACGTAAAGGAGACTAGAGTGCTAAATGTGTGTTTTACAAGGCAGAATACCATTGAAATAGTGAAAGAAACTCGTTCCGCACCTTTGGAAAGCCTTAAATTTCACTGAAATATAGTACTACACTGTATTACACAGTTGAGAGACAATGTTCCCGACCTGCCTCTGTTCGTAACAGTGTGTAGGAAGTTGTTTGTATATGTGGGCAAAGCTTAAAAATGGACAAAAAGGCAGAATATAGGAAACTACATGAAAACATGAATAATTCAGAGAAAATCACTGTAAACAGATGAGAACTCGTTTAGAACAGCTGAAAGAGATTCTCCAAGTCAGTTCTTAGTGTAGAAAAGGTATCTAAGTTCCGCGAAATCCATAATTCGAGTTAAGATCACATGAAACACTGTATGAATCCTATATTCTTTACTTAAAGGAGACTAGAGTGGTAAATGTGTGTTATACAAGGCAGAATACCATGGAAATAGAGAAAGAAACACGTTCTGCAGCTTTGGAAAGCCTTACACATCACTGAAATGTACTACTACACTCTATAACACAGTTGAGAGACAATGTTCCCGAGCTGCCTCAGTTCATAACAGTGTGTAGGAAGTTGTTTGATAAAGTGGGCAAAGCTTATACTTGGACCAGAAGGCAGAATATAGGAAACTACATGAAAATATGGATAATTCAGAGAAAATGACTGTAAACAGATGAGAATTTGTTTAGAACAGCTCAAAGAGATTCTCCAGTCAGTTCTTAGTGTAGTAAACGTAGCTAAGATCCGGGAAATCCTTAATTCGAGTTAAGATCACATGAAACACTGTATGAATCCTATATTCATTACTTAATGGAGACTAGAGTGGTAAATGTGTGTTATACAATGCAGAATACCATTGAAATAGAGAAAGAAACAGGTTCGGCAGCTTTGGAAAGCCTTACACTTCACTGAAATGTAGTACTACACTCTATAACACAGTTGAGAGACAATGTTCCCGAGCTGCCTCAGTTCATAACAGTGTGTAGGAAATTGTTTGATAAAGTGGGCAAAGCTTATACTTGGACCAGAATGCAGAATATAGGAAACTACATGAAAACATGGATAATTCAGAGAAAATGACTGTAAACTGATGAGAACTTGTTTAGAACAGCTAAAAGAGATATTCCAGTCACTTCTTAGTGTAGTAAACGTAGCTAAGATCCGGGAAATCCTTAATTCGAGTTAAGATGACATGAAACACTGTATGAATCCTATATTCTTTACTTAAAGGAGACTAGAGTGGTAAATGTGTGTTATACAAGGCAGAATACCATTGAAATAGAGAAAGAAACACGTTCGGCAGCTTTGGAAAGCCTTACACTTCACTGAAATGTAGTACTACACTCTATAACACAGTTGAGAGACAATGTTCCCGAGCTGCCTCAGTTCATAACAGTGTGTAGGAAGTTGTTTGATAAAGTGGGCAAAGCTTATACTTGGACCAGAAGGCAGAATATAGGAAACTACATGAAAACATGGATAATTCAGAGAAAATGACTGTAAACTGATGAGAACTTGTTAAGAACAGCTCAAGGAGATTCTCCAGTCAGTTCTTAGTATAGAAAATGTAGCTAAGATCCGGGAAATCCTTAATTCGAGTTAAGATCACATGAAACACTGTATGAATCCTATATTCTTTACTTAAAGGAGACTAGAGTGGTAAATGTGTATAATACAAGGCAGAATACCATTGAAATAGAGAAAGAAACACGTTCGGAAGCTTTGGAAAGCCGTACACGTCAGTGAAATGTAGTACTACACTCTATAACACAGTTGAGAGACAATGTTCCCGAGCTGCCTCAGTTCATAACAGTGTGTAGGAAGTTGTTTGATAAAGTGGGCAAAGCTTATGCTTGGACCAGAAGGCAGAATATAGGAAACTACATGAAAACATGGATAATTCAGAGAAAATGACTGTAAACTGATGAGAACTTGTTTAGAACAGCTCAAAGAGATTCTCCAGTCAGTTCTTAGTGTAGTAAAGGTAGCTAAGATCCGGGAAATCCTTAATTCGAGTTAAGATCACATGAAACACTGTATGAATCCTATATTCTTTACTTAAAGGAAACTAGAGTGGTAAATGTGTGTTATACAAGGCAGAATACCATTGAAATAGAGAAAGAAACACGTTCGGCAGCTTTGGAAAGCCTTACACTTCACTGAAATATAGTACTACACTCTATAACACAGTTGAGAGACAATGTTCCCGAGCTGCCTCAGTTCATAACAGTGTGTAGGAAGTTGTTTGATAAAGTGGGCAAAGCTTATACTTGGACCAGAAGGCAGGATATAGGAAACTACATGAAAACATGGATAATTCAGAGAAAATGACTGTAAACTGATGAGAACTTGTTTAGAACAGCTCAAAGAGATTCTCCAGTCAGTTCTTAGTGTAGTAAACGTAGCTAAGATCCGGGAAATCCTTAATTCGAGTTAAGATCACATGAAACACTGTATGAATCCTATATTGTTTACTTAAAGGAGACTAGACTGGTAAATCTGTGTTATACAAGGCAGAATACCATTGAAATAGAGAAAGAAACACATTCGGCAGCTTAGAAAGGCTTACACTTCACTGAAATGTAGTACTACACTCTATAACACAGTTGAGAGACAATGTTCTCGAGCTGCCTCAGTTCATAACAGTGTGTAGGAAGTTGTTTGATAAAGTGGGCAAAGCTTATACTTGGACCAGAAGGCAGGATATAGGAAACTACATGAAAACATGGATAATTCAGAGAAAATGACTGTAAACTGATGAGAACTTGTTTACAACAGCTGAAAGAGATTCTCCAGTAAGTTGTTAGTGTAGAAAAGGTAGCTAAGATCCGGGAACTCCTTAATTCGAGTTAAGATCACATGAAAAACTGTATGAATCCCATATTCTTTACTTAAAGGAGACTAGAGTGGTAAATGTGTGTTATACAAGGCAGAATACCATTGAAATAGAGAAAGAAACACGTTCGGCAGCTTTGGAAAGCCTTACACTTCACTGAAATGTAGCACTACACTCTATAACACAGTTGAGAGACAATGTTCCCGAGCTGCCTCAGTTCATAACAGTGTGTAGGAAGTTGTTTGATAAAGTGGGCAAAGCTTATACTTGGTCCAGAAGGCAGAATATAGGAAACTCCATGAAAACATGGATAATTCAGAGAAAATGACAGTAAACAGATGATAAGTTGTTTACAACTGCTGAAAGAGATTCTCCAAGTCAGTTCTTAGTGTAGAAACGGTAGCTAAGATCCGGGAAATCCTTAATTCAAGTTAAGATGACAAGAAACACTGTATGAATCCTATATTCTTTACTAAAGGAGCCTAGAGTGGTAAATGTGTGTCATACAAGGCACAATACCATAGAAATAGAGAAAGAAACATCTTCGGCAGCTTTAAAGCCTTACACTTCACTGCAATGTAACACTACACTCTATAACATATTTGAGAGACAATGTTCACAAGCTGCTTCTGTTCATAACAGTGTGTAGGAAGTTGTTTGTATATGTGGGCAAAGCTTATACTTGGACAAGAAGGCAGAATATAAGAAACTACATGAAATCCTGAATCATACAGAGAAAATGACTGTAAACAGATGAGAAGTCCTTTAGAACTGCTGAAAGAGATTCTCCAAGTCAGTTCTTAGTGTAGAAAAGGTAGCTAGGATCTGGGAAATCCTGAATTCGAGTTAAGATCACCTGAAACACGGTATGAATCCTATATTGTTTACTGAAAGAAGCCTAGAGTGGTAAATGATTGTCATAAAAGGCAGAATATCATTGAAATAGAGAAAGAAACACATTCGGCAGCGTTGGAAAGCGTTACACTACAATGCAATGTAGTACTACACTCTATAACATAGTTGAGAGACAATGTTCCCGAGCTGCTTCTGTTCATTACAGTGTGTAAGAAGTTGTTTGTATATGTGGGCAAAGCTTATACTTGGACAAGAAGGCAGAATATAGGAAACTACATGAAAACATGAATAAATCCCAAAAATGACTGTAAATAGATGAAAACTCATTTAAAACTGCTGAAAGAGATTCTCCATGTCAGTTCTTATTGCAGAAAGGGTAGCTAAGATCCGGGAAATCCTTAATTCGAGTTAAGATCACATGAAACACTGTATGAATCCTATATTCTTTACTTAAAGAAGCCTAAAGTGGTAAATGAGTGTCATAAAAGGCAGAATATTATTGAAAAAGAGAAAGAAACACATTCCCCAGCCATGGAAAGCCTTACAATTCACTGTAATGTAGTACTACACTCTATATCATAGTTGAGAGACAATGTTCCCGAGCTGCTTCTGTTCATAACAGTGTGTAGGAAGTTGTTTGTATATGTGGGCAAAGCTTAAACTTGGGTAAGAATATAGGAAACTGCATGAAAACATGAATAATTCTGAGAAAATGACTGTAAACAGATGAGTACTGGCTTAGAACAGCTGAAAGAGATTCTCAAAGTCAGTTCTTAGTGTGAAAAAGGTAGCTACAATAGTATACGGGAAATCCTTACTTCGAGGTAAGATCACATGAAACACTGTATGAATCCTATATTGTTTACTTAAAGGAGCCTAGAGTGGAAAATGTGGGTCATACAAGGCAGAATACCATTGAAATTGTGAAAGAAATACGTTCGGCAGCTTTGGAAATCATCACACTTCACTGCAATGTAGTACTACAAGCTATAACATAGTTGAGAGACAAAGTTCCTGAGCTGCTTCTGTTCATAACAGTGTGTAGGAAGTTTTTTGTATATGTGGGCAACGCTTATACTTGGACAAGAAGGCAGAATATAGGAATCTACATGAAAATATGAATAATTCAGAGAAAATGAATGTAAACAGATCAGAACTGGCTGAGAACAGGTGAAAGAGATTCACCATGTCACTTGTTAGTGTAGAAAGGGTAGCTAAGATCCAGGAATTCCTTAATTCGATTTAAGATCACATAAAACACTGTGTGAATCCTATATTGTTTACTTAAAGGAGCCTAGAGCTGTAAATGTGTGTCATACAAGGCAGAATATCATGGAAAAAGAGAAAGAAACAGGTTAGGCAGCTTTCGAAAGCCTTACACTTCACGGCAATGTAGTACTACAGTCTATAACATAGTTGGGAGACAATGTTCCTGAGCTGCTTCTGTTCATAACAGTGTGTAGGAAGTTGTTTGTATATGTGGGCAAAGCTTAAACTTTGACAACAAGGCAGAATATAGGAAACTACATGAAAACATGAATAATTCAGAGAAAATGACTGTAAACAGATAAGAACTCATTTAGAATAGCTGAAAGAGATTTTCCAAGTCAGTTCTTAGTGTAGAAAAGGTAGCTAAGATCCAGGAATTCCTTAATTAGAGTTAAGATCACATGAAACAGCCGGCACCGGTTTGGCTCAATGGTAGAGCGTCGGTCTGGGGACTGAAAGGTCCAGGGTTCGATTTCGGTCATGGGCATGTACCTTGGCTACGGGCACATCCCCAGTAGGTGCTGTGCAAGAGGCAGCTGGTCGATGATTCTCTCTCATGGACAAGCTGAGAGAGAGTTTCTAACTCTCTATCCCTCTCTTCCTCTATGTGAAAAATCAATAAAAATATATTTTAAAAAAAATTAAAAAACATCACATGAAACAGTGTATGAATCCTATAATTTTTGCTTAAAGGAGCCTAGAGTGGTAAATGAGTGTCATAAAAGGCAGAACACCATTGAAATAGAGAAAAAAACACATTCCCCAGCTTTGGAAAGCCTTATACTTCACTCCAATGTAGTACTACACTCTATAACACAGTTGAGAGACAATGTTCCCGAGCTGCCTCAGTTCATAACAGTGTGTAGGAAGTTGTTTGATAAAGTGGGCAAAGCTTATACTTGAACCAGAAGGCAGAATATAGGAAACTACCTGAAAACATTGATAATTCAGGGAAAATGAGTGTAAACAGATGAGAACTTGTTTAGAACAGCTCAAAGAGATTCTCCAGTAAGTTCTTAGTGTAGAAAAGGTAGCTAAGATCAGGGAAATCCTTAATTCGAGTTAAGATCACATGAAACACTGTATGAATCCTATATTCTTTACTTAAAGGAGACTAGAGTGGTAAATGTGTGTTATACAAGGCAGAATACCATTGAAATAGAGAAAGAAACACGTTCCGCAGCTTTAGAAAGCCTTACACTTCACTGAACTGTAGTACTACACTCTAAAACACAGTTGAGAGACAATGTTCTCTCCCTACCTCAGTTCATAACAGTGTGTAGGAAGTTGTTTGATAAAGTGGGGAAAGCTTATACTTGGAGCAGAAGGCAGAATATAGGAAACGACATGAAAACATGGATAATTCAGAGAAAATGGCTGTAAACAGAAAACTTGTTTAGAACAGCTCAAAGAGCTTCTCCAAGTCAGTTCTTAGTGTAGAAAAGGTAGCTAAGATCCGGGAAATCCTTAATTCGAGTTAAGATGACATGAAACACTGTATGAATCCTATATTCTTTACTTAAAGGAGACTAGAGTGCTAAATGTGTGTTATACAAGGCAGAATACCATTGAAATAGAGAAAGAAACACGTTCGGCAGCTTTGGAAAGCCTTACACTTCACTGAAATGTAGTACTACACTCTATAACACAGTTGAGAGACAATGTTCCCGAGCTGCCTCAGTTCATAACAGTGTGTAGGAAGTTGTTTGATAAAGTGTGCAAAGATTATACTTGGACCAGAAGGCAGAATATAGGAAACTACCTGAAAACATGGATAATTCAGAGAAAATGACTGTAAACAGATGAGAACTTGTTTAGAACAGCTCAAAGACATTCTCCAGTAAGTTGTTAGTGTAGAAAATGTAGCTAAGATCCGGGAACTCCTTAATTCGAGTTAAGATCACATGAAACACTGTATGAATCCTATATTCTTTACTTAAAGGAGACTAGAGTGGTAAATGTGTGTTATACAAGGCAGAATACCATTGAAATAGAGAAAGAAACACGTTCCGCAGCTTTGGAAAGCCTTACACTTCACTGAAATGTAGTACTACACTCTATAACACAGTTGAGAGACAATGATCCTGAGCTGTCTCAGTTCATAACAGTGTGTAGGAAGTTGTTTGATAAAGAGGGCAAAGCTTATACTTGGACCAGCGGCAGAATATAGGAAACTACATGAAAACATGGATAATTCAGAGAAAATGACTGTAAACAGATGATAAGTTGTTTACAACTGCTGAAAGAGATTCTCCAAGTCAGTTCTTAGTGTAGAAACGGTAGCTAAGATCCGGGAAATCCTTAATTCAAGGTAAGATGACAAGAAACACTGTATGAATCCTATATTCTTTACTAAAAGGAGCCTAGAGTGGTAAATGTGTGTTATATAAGGCAGAATACCATCGAAATAGAGAAAGAAACATGTTCGGCAGCTTCGGAAAGCCTTACACTTCACTGCAATGTAACACTACACTCTATAACATATTTGAGAGACAATGTTCACAAGCTGCTTCTGTTCATAACAGTGTGTAGGAAGTTGTTTGTATATGTGGGCAAAGCTTATACTTGGACAAGAAGGCAGAATATAAGAAACTACATGAAATCCTGAATCATACAGAGAAAATGACTGTAAACAGATGAGAAGTCCTTTAGAACTGCTGAAAGAGATTCTCCAAGTCAGTTCTTAGTGTAGAAAAGGTAGCTAGGATCTGGGAAATCCTGAATTCGAGTTAAGATCACCTGAAACACGGTATGAATCCTATATTGTTTACTGAAAGAAGCCTAGAGTGGTAAATGATTGTCATAAAAGGCAGAATATCATTGAAATAGAGAAAGAAACACATTCGGCAGCGTTGGAAAGCCTTACACTACAATGCAATGTAGTACTACACTCTATAACATAGTTGAGAGACAATGTTCCCGAGCTGCTTCTGTTCATTACAGTGTGTAAGAAGTTGTTTGTATATGTGGGCAAAGCTTATACTTGGACAAGAAGGCAGAATATAGGAAACTACATGAAAACATGAATAAATCCCAAAAATGACTGTAAATAGATGAAAACTCATTTACAACTGCTGAAAGAGATTCTCCATGTCAGTTCTTATTGCAGAAAGGGTAGCTAAGATCCGGGAAATCCTTAATTCGAGTTAAGATCACATGAAACACTGTATCAATCCTATATTCTTTACTTAAAGAAGCCTAAAGTGGTAAATGAGTGTCATAAAAGGCAGAATATTATTGAAAAAGAGAAAGAAACACATTCCCCAGCCATGGAAAGCCTTACAATTCACTGTAATGTAGTACTACACTCTATATCATAGTTGAGAGACAATGTTCCCGAGCTGCTTCTGTTCATAACAATGTGTAGGAAGTTGTTTGTATATGTGGGCAAAGCTTAAACTTGGGTAAGAATATAGGAAACTGCATGAAAACATGAATAATTCTGAGAAAATGACTGTAAACAGATGAGTACTGGCTTAGAACAGCTGAAAGAGATTCTCAAAGTCAGTTCTTAGTGTGAAAAAGGTAGCTACAATAGTATACGGGAAATCCTTACTTCGAGGTAAGATCACATGAAACACTGTATGAATCCTATATTGTTTACTTAAAGGAGCCTAGAGTGGAAAATGTGGGTCATACAAGGCAGAATACCATTGAAATTGTGAAAGAAATACGTTCGGCAGCTTTGGAAATCATCACAATTCACTGCAATGTAGTACTACAAGCTATAACATAGTTGAGAGACAAAGTTCCTGAGCTGCTTCTGTTCATAACAGTGTGTAGGAAGTTTTTTGTATATGTGGGCAACGCTTATACTTGGACAAGAAGGCAGAATATAGGAATCTACATGAAAATATGAATAATTCAGAGAAAATGAATGTAAACAGATCAGAACTGGCTGAGAATAGCTGAAAGAGATTCACCATGTCACTTGTTAGTGTAGAAAGGGTAGCTAAGATCCAGGAATTCCTTAATTCGATTTAAGATCACATAAAACACTGTGTGAATCCTATATTGTTTACTTAAAGGAGCCTAGAGCTGTAAATGTGTGTCATACAAGGCAGAATATCATGGAAAAAGAGAAAGAAACAGTTTAGGCAGCTTTCGAAAGCCTTACACTTCACAGCAATGTAGTACTACACTCTATAACATAGTTGGGAGACAATGTTCCTGAGCTGCTTCTGTTCATAACAGTGTGTAGGAAGTTGTTTGTATATGTGGGCAAAGCTTAAACTTTGACAACAAGGCAGAATATAGGAAACTACATGAAAACATGAATAATTCAGAGAAAATGACTGTAAACAGATAAGAACTCATTTAGAATAGCTGAAAGATATTTTCCAAGTCAGTTCTTAGTGTAGAAAAGGTAGCTAAGATCCAGGAATTCCTTAATTAGAGTTAAGATCACATGAAACAGCCGGCACCGGTTTGGCTCAATGGTAGAGCGTCGGTCTGGGGACTGAAAGGTCCAGGGTTCGATTTCGGTCATGGGCATGTACCTTGGCTACGGGCACATCCCCAGTAGGTGCTGTGCAAGAGGCAGCTGGTCGATGATTCTCTCTCATGGACAAGCTGAGAGAGAGTTTCTAACTCTCTATCCCTCTCTTCCTCTATGTGAAAAATCAATAAAAATATATTTTAAAAAAAATTAAAAAACATCACATGAAACAGTGTATGAATCCTATAATTTTTGCTTAAAGGAGCCTAGAGTGGTAAATGAGTGTCATAAAAGGCAGAACACCATTGAAATAGAGAAAGAAACACATTCCCCAGCTTTGGAAAGCCTTATACTTCACTCCAATGTAGTACTACACTCTATAACACAGTTGAGAGACAATGTTCCCGAGCTGCCTCAGTTCATAACAGTGTGTAGGAAGTTGTTTGATAAAGTGGGCAAAGCTTATACTTGGACCAGAAGGCAGAATATAGGAAACTACCTGAAAACATTGATAATTCAGGGAAAATGAGTGTAAACAGATGAGAACTTGTTTAGAACAGCTCAAAGAGATTCTCCAGTAAGTTCTTAGTGTAGAAAAGGTAGCTAAGATCAGGGAAATCCTTAATTCGAGTTAAGATCACATGAAACACTGTATGAATCCTATATTCTTTACTTAAAGGAGACTAGAGTGGTAAATGTGTGTTATACAAGGCAGAATACCATTGAAATAGAGAAAGAAACACGTTCCGCAGCTTTGGAAAGCCTTACACTTCACTGAACTGTAGTACTACACTCTAAAACACAGTTGAGAGACAATGTTCTCTACCTACCTCAGTTCATAACAGTGTGTAGGAAGTTGTTTGATAAAGTGGGCAAAGCTTATACTTGGACCAGAAGGCAGAATATAGGAAACTACTTGAAAACATGGATAATTCAGAGAAAATGACTGTAAACAGATGAGAACTTGTTTAGAACAGCTCAAAGAGATTCTCCAAGTCAGTTCTTAGTGTAGAAAAGGTAGCTAAGATCGGGGAAATCCTTAATTCGAGTTAAGATGACATGAAACACTGTATGAATCCTATATTCTTTACTTAAAGGAGACTAGAGTGGTAAATGTGTGTTATACAAGGCAGAATACCATTGAAATAGAGAAAGAAACACGTTCCGCAGCTTTGGAAAGCCTTACACTTCACTGAAATGTAGTACTACACTCTATAACACAGTTGAGAGACAATGATCCTGAGCTGTCTCAGTTCATAACAGTGTGTAGGAAGTTGTTTGATAAAGAGGGCAAAGCTTATACTTGGACCAGCGGCAGAATATAGGAAACTACATGAAAACATGGATAATTCAGAGAAAATGGCTGTAAACAGATGATAAGTTGTTTACAACTGCTGAAAGAGATTCTCCAAGTCAGTTCTTAGTGTAGAAACGGTAGCTAAGATCCGGGAAATCCTTAATTCAAGGTAAGATGACAAGAAACACTGTATGAATCCTATATTCTTTACTAAAAGGAGCCTAGAGTGGTAAATGTGTGTTATACAAGGCAGAATACCATCGAAATAGAGAAAGAAACATGTTCGGCAGCTTCGGAAAGCCTTACACTTCACTGCAATGTAACACTACACTCTATAACATATTTGAGAGACAATGTTCACAAGCTGCTTCTGTTCATAACAGTGTGTAGGAAGTTGTTTGTATATGTGGGCAAAGCTTATACTTGGACAAGAAGGCAGAATATAAGAAACTACATGAAATCCTGAATCATACAGAGAAAATGACTGTAAACAGATGAGAAGTCCTTTAGAACTGCTGAAAGAGATTCTCCAAGTCAGTTCTTAGTGTAGAAAAGGTAGCTAAGATCGGGGAAATCCTTAATTCGAGTTAAGATGACATGAAACACTGTATGAATCCTATATTCTTTACTTAAAGGAGACTAGAGTGGTAAATGTGTGTTATACAAGGCAGAATACCATTGAAATAGAGAAAGAAACACGTTCCGCAGCTTTGGAAAGCCTTACACTTCACTGAAATGTAGTACTACACTCTATAACACAGTTGAGAGACAAGGTTCTCTACCTACCTCAGTTCATAACAGTGTGTAGGAAGTTGTTTGATAAAGTGGGCAAAGCTTATACTTGGACCAGAAGGCAGAATATAGGAAACTACTTGAAAACATGGATAATTCAGAGAAAATGACTGTAAACAGATGAGAACTTGTTTAGAACAGCTCAAAGAGATTCTCCAAGTCAGTTCTTAGTGTAGAAAAGGTAGCTAAGATCGGGAAAATCCTTAATTCGAGTTAAGATCACATGAAACACTGTATGAATCCTATATTCTTTACTTAAAGGAGACTAGAGTGGTAAATGTGTGTTATACAAGGCAGAATACCATTGAAATAGAGAAAGAAACACGTTCGGCAGCTTTGGAAACCCTTACACTTCACTGAAATGTAGTACTACACTCTATAACACAGTTGAGAGACAATGTTCCTGAGCTGCCTCAGTTCATAACAGTGTGTAGGAAGTTGTTTGTATATGTGGGCAAAGCTTAAACTTTGACAACAAGGCAGAATATAGGAAACTACATGAAAACATGAATAATTCAGAGAAAATGACTGTAAACAGATAAGAACTCATTTAGAATAGCTGAAAGAGATTTTCCAAGTCAGTTCTTAGTGTAGAAAAGGTAGCTAAGATCCAGGAATTCCTTAATTAGAGTTAAGATCACATGAAACAGCCGGCACCGGTTTGGCTCAATGGTAGAGCGTCGGTCTGGGGACTGAAAGGTCCAGGGTTCGATTTCGGTCATGGGCATGTACCTTGGCTACGGGCACATCCCCAGTAGGTGCTGTGCAAGAGGCAGCTGGTCGATGATTCTCTCTCATGGACAAGCTGAGAGAGAGTTTCTAACTCTCTATCCCTCTCTTCCTCTATGTGAAAAATCAATAAAAATATATTTTAAAAAAAATTAAAAAACATCACATGAAACAGTGTATGAATCCTATATTTTTTGCTTAAAGGAGCCTAGAGTGGTAAATGAGTGTCATAAAAGGCAGAACACCATTGAAATAGAGAAAGAAACACATTCCCCAGCTTTGGAAAGCCTTATACTTCACTCCAATGTAGTACTACACTCTATAACACAGTTGAGAGACAATGTTCCCGAGCTGCCTCAGTTCATAACAGTGTGTAGGAAGTTGTTTGATAAAGTGGGCAAAGCTTATACTTGGACCAGAAGGCAGAATATAGGAAACTACCTGAAAACATTGATAATTCAGGGAAAATGAGTGTAAACAGATGAGAACTTGTTTAGAACAGCTCAAAGAGATTCTCCAGTAAGTTCTTAGTGTAGAAAAGGTAGCTAAGATCAGGGAAATCCTTAATTGGAGTTAAGATCACATGAAACACTGTATGAATCCTATATTCTTTACTTAAAGGAGACTAGAGTGGTAAATGTGTGTTATACAAGGCAGAATACCATTGAAATAGAGAAAGAAACACGTTCCGCAGCTTTGGAAAGCCTTACACTTCACTGAACTGTAGTACTACACTCTAAAACACAGTTGAGAGACAATGTTCTCTACCTACCTCAGTTCATAACAGTGTGTAGGAAGTTGTTTGATAAAGTGGGCAAAGCTTATACTTGGACCAGAAGGCAGAATATAGGAAACTACTTGAAAACATGGATAATTCAGAGAAAATGACTGTAAACAGATGAGAACTTGTTTAGAACAGCTCAAAGAGATTCTCCAAGTCAGTTCTTAGTGTAGAAAAGGTAGCTAAGATCGGGGAAATCCTTAATTCGAGTTAAGATGACATGAAACACTGTATGAATCCTATATTCTTTACTTAAAGGAGACTAGAGTGGTAAATGTGTGTTATACAAGGCAGAATACCATTGAAATAGAGAAAGAAACACGTTCCGCAGCTTTGGAAAGCCTTACACTTCACTGAAATGTAGTACTACACTCTATAACACAGTTGAGAGACAATGATCCTGAGCTGTCTCAGTTCATAACAGTGTGTAGGAAGTTGTTTGATAAAGAGGGCAAAGCTTATACTTGGACCAGCGGCAGAATATAGGAAACTACATGAAAACATGGATAATTCAGAGAAAATGACTGTAAACAGATGATAAGTTGTTTACAACTGCTGAAAGAGATTCTCCAAGTCAGTTCTTAGTGTAGAAACGGTAGCTAAGATCCGGGAAATCCTTAATTCAAGGTAAGATGACAAGAAACACTGTATGAATCCTATATTCTTTACTAAAAGGAGCCTAGAGTGGTAAATGTGTGTTATACAAGGCAGAATACCATCGAAATAGAGAAAGAAACATGTTCGGCAGCTTCGGAAAGCCTTACACTTCACTGCAATGTAACACTACACTCTATAACATATTTGAGAGACAATGTTCACAAGCTGCTTCTGTTCATAACAGTGTGTAGGAAGTTGTTTGTATATGTGGGCAAAGCTTATACTTGGACAAGAAGGCAGAATATAAGAAACTACATGAAATCCTGAATCATACAGAGAAAATGACTGTAAACAGATGAGAAGTCCTTTAGAACTGCTGAAAGAGATTCTCCAAGTCAGTTCTTAGTGTAGAAAAGGTAGCTAAGATCGGGGAAATCCTTAATTCGAGTTAAGATGACATGAAACACTGTATGAATCCTATATTCTTTACTTAAAGGAGACTAGAGTGGTAAATGTGTGTTATACAAGGCAGAATACCATTGAAATAGAGAAAGAAACACGTTCCGCATCTTTGGAAAGCCTTACACTTCACTGAAATGTAGTACTACACTCTATAACACAGTTGAGAGACAATGTTCTCTACCTACCTCAGTTCATAACAGTGTGTAGGAAGTTGTTTGATAAAGTGGGCAAAGCTTATACTTAGACCAGAAGGCAGAATATAGGAAACTACTTGAAAACATGGATAATTCAGAGAAAATGACTGTAAACAGATGAGAACTTGTTTAGAACAGCTCAAAGAGATTCTCCAAGTCAGTTCTTAGTGTAGAAAAGGTAGCTAAGATCGGGAAAATCCTTAATTCGAGTTAAGATCACATGAAACACTGTATGAATCCTATATTGTTTACTTAAAGGAGACTAGAGTGGTAAATGTGTGTTATACAAGGCAGAATACCATTGAAATAGAGAAAGAAACACGTTCGGCAGCTTTGGAAACCCTTACACTTCACTGAAATGTAGTACTACACTCTATAACACAGTTGAGACACAATGTTCCTGAGCTGCCTCAGTTCATAACAGTGTGTAGGAAGTTGTTTGATAAAGTGGGGAAAGCTTATACTTGGAGCAGAAGGCAGAATATAGGAAACGACATGAAAACATGGTTAATTCAGAGAAAATGGCTGTAAACACATAACTTGTTTAGAACAGCTCA
The DNA here is from genome assembly GCF_964339955.1 of Pipistrellus hanaki. Taxonomy (NCBI): domain Eukaryota; kingdom Metazoa; phylum Chordata; class Mammalia; order Chiroptera; family Vespertilionidae; genus Pipistrellus; species Pipistrellus hanaki. Next base: position 3,438,158 of record NC_140511.1, read on the forward strand.
AAGAGCTTCTCCAAGTCAGTTCTTAGTGTAGAAAAGGTAGCTAAGATCCGGGAAATCCTTAATTCGAGTTAAGATGACATGAAACACTGTATGAATCCTATATTCTTTACTTAAAGGAGACTAGAGTGCTAAATGTGTGTTATACAAGGCAGAATACCATTGAAATAGAGAAAGAAACACGTTCGGCAGCTTTGGAAAGCCTTACACTTCACTGAAATGTAGTACTACACTCTATAACACAGTTGAGAGACAATGTTCCCGAGCTGCCTCAGTTCATAACAGTGTGTAGGAAGTTGTTTGATAAAGTGTGCAAAGATTATACTTGGACCAGAAGGCAGAATATAGGAAACTACCTGAAAACATGGATAATTCAGAGAAAATGACTGTAAACAGATGAGAACTTGTTTAGAACAGCTCAAAGACATTCTCCAGTAAGTTGTTAGTGTAGAAAAGGTAGCTAAGATCCGGGAACTCCTTAATTCGAGTTAAGATCACATGAAACACTGTATGAATCCTATATTCTTTACTTAAAGGAGACTAGAGTGGTAAATGTGTGTTATACAAGGCAGAATACCATTGAAATAGAGAAAGAAACACGTTCCGCAGCTTTGGAAAGCCTTACACTTCACTGAAATGTAGTACTACACTCTATAACACAGTTGAGAGACAATGATCCTGAGCTGTCTCAGTTCATAACAGTGTGTAGGAAGTTGTTTGATAAAGAGGGCAAAGCTTATACTTGGACCAGCGGCAGAATATAGGAAACTACATGAAAACATGGATAATTCAGAGAAAATGACTGTAAACAGATGATAAGTTGTTTACAACTGCTGAAAGAGATTCTCCAAGTCAGTTCTTAGTGTAGAAATGGTAGCTAAGATCCGGGAAATCCTTAATTCAAGGTAAGATGACAAGAAACACTGTATGAATCCTATATTCTTTACTAAAAGGAGCCTAGAGTGGTAAATGTGTGTTATACAAGGCAGAATACCATCGAAATAGAGAAAGAAACATGTTCGGCAGCTTCGGAAAGCCTTACACTTCACTGCAATGTAACACTACACTCTATAACATATTTGAGAGACAATGTTCACAAGCTGCTTCTGTTCATAACAGTGTGTAGGAAGTTGTTTGTATATGTGGGCAAAGCTTATACTTGGACAAGAAGGCAGAATATAAGAAACTACATGAAATCCTGAATCATACAGAGAAAATGACTGTAAACAGATGAGAAGTCCTCTAGAACTGCTGAAAGAGATTCTCCAAGTCAGTTCTTAGTGTAGAAAAGGTAGCTAGGATCTGGGAAATCCTGAATTCGAGTTAAGATCACCTGAAACACGGTATGAATCCTATATTGTTTACTGAAAGAAGCCTAGAGTGGTAAATGATTGTCATAAAAGGCAGAATATCATTGAAATAGAGAAAGAAACACATTCGGCAGCGTTGGAAAGCCTTACACTACAATGCAATGTAGTACTACACTCTATAACATAGTTGAGAGACAATGTTCCCGAGCTGCTTCTGTTCATTACAGTGTGTAAGAAGTTGTTTGTATATGTGGGCAAAGCTTATACTTGGACAAGAAGGCAGAATATAGGAAACTACATGAAAACATGAATAAATCCCAAAAATGACTGTAAATAGATGAAAACTCATTTACAACTGCTGAAAGAGATTCTCCATGTCAGTTCTTATTGCAGAAAGGGTAGCTAAGATCCGGGAAATCCTTAATTCGAGTTAAGATCACATGAAACACTGTATCAATCCTATATTCTTTACTTAAAGAAGCCTAAAGTGGTAAATGAGTGTCATAAAAGGCAGAATATTATTGAAAAAGAGAAAGAAACACATTCCCCAGCCATGGAAAGCCTTACAATTCACTGTAATGTAGTACTACACTCTATATCATAGTTGAGAGACAATGTTCCCGAGCTGCTTCTGTTCATAACAGTGTGTAGGAAGTTGTTTGTATATGTAGGCAAAGCTTAAACTTGGGTAAGAATATAGGAAACTGCATGAAAACATGAATAATTCTGAGAAAATGACTGTAAACAGATGAGTACTGGCTTAGAACAGCTGAAAGAGATTCTCAAAGTCAGTTCTTAGTGTGAAAAAGGTAGCTACAATAGTATACGGGAAATCCTTACTTCGAGGTAAGATCACATGAAACACTGTATGAATCCTATATTGTTTACTTAAAGGAGCCTAGAGTGGAAAATGTGGGTCATACAAGGCAGAATACCATTGAAATTGTGAAAGAAATACGTTCGGCAGCTTTGGAAATCATCACACTTCACTGCAATGTAGTACTACAAGCTATAACATAGTTGAGAGACAAAGTTCCTGAGCTGCTTCTGTTCATAACAGTGTGTAGGAAGTTTTTTGTATATGTGGGCAACGCTTATACTTGGACAAGAAGGCAGAATATAGGAATCTACATGAAAATATGAATAATTCAGAGAAAATGAATGTAAACAGATCAGAACTGGCTGAGAACAGCTGAAAGAGATTCACCATGTCACTTGTTAGTGTAGAAAGGGTAGCTAAGATCCAGGAATTCCTTAATTCGATTTAAGATCACATAAAACACTGTGTGAATCCTATATTGTTTACTTAAAGGAGCCTAGAGCTGTAAATGTGTGTCATACAAGGCAGAATATCATGGAAAAAGAGAAAGAAACAGGTTAGGCAGCTTTCGAAAGCCTTACACTTCACGGCAATGTAGTACTACACTCTATAACATAGTTGGGAGACAATGTTCCTGAGCTGCTTCTGTTCATAACAGTGTGTAGGAAGTTGTTTGTATATGTGGGCAAAGCTTAAACTTTGACAACAAGGCAGAATATAGGAAACTACATGAAAACATGAATAATTCAGAGAAAATGACTGTAAACAGATAAGAACTCATTTAGAATAGCTGAAAGAGATTTTCCAAGTCAGTTCTTAGTGTAGAAAAGGTAGCTAAGATCCAGGAATTCCTTAATTAGAGTTAAGATCACATGAAACAGCCGGCACCGGTTTGGCTCAATGGTAGAGCGTCGGTCTGGGGACTGAAAGGTCCAGGGTTCGATTTCGGTCATGGGCATGTACCTTGGCTACGGGCACATCCCCAGTAGGTGCTGTGCAAGAGGCAGCTGGTCGATGATTCTCTCTCATGGACAAGCTGAGAGAGAGTTTCTAACTCTCTATCCCTCTCTTCCTCTATGTGAAAAATCAATAAAAATATATTTTAAAAAAAATTAAAAAACATCACATGAAACAGTGTATGAATCCTATAATTTTTGCTTAAAGGAGCCTAGAGTGGTAAATGAGTGTCATAAAAGGCAGAACACCATTGAAATAGAGAAAGAAACACATTCCCCAGCTTTGGAAAGCCTTATACTTCACTCCAATGTAGTACTACACTCTATAACACAGTTGAGAGACAATGTTCCCGAGCTGCCTCAGTTCATAACAGTGTGTAGGAAGTTGTTTGATAAAGTGGGCAAAGCTTATACTTGGACCAGAAGGCAGAATATAGGAAACTACCTGAAAACATTGATAATTCAGGGAAAATGAGTGTAAACAGATGAGAACTTGTTTAGAACAGCTCAAAGAGATTCTCCAGTAAGTTCTTAGTGTAGAAAAGGTAGCTAAGATCAGGGAAATCCTTAATTCGAGTTAAGATCACATGAAACACTGTATGAATCCTATATTCTTTACTTAAAGGAGACTAGAGTGGTAAATGTGTGTTATACAAGGCAGAATACCATTGAAATAGAGAAAGAAACACGTTCCGCAGCTTTGGAAAGCCTTACACTTCACTGAACTGTAGTACTACACTCTAAAACACAGTTGAGAGACAATGTTCTCTACCTACCTCAGTTCATAACAGTGTGTAGGAAGTTGTTTGATAAAGTGGGCAAAGCTTATACTTGGACCAGAAGGCAGAACATAGGAAACTACTTGAAAACATGGATAATTCAGAGAAAATGACTGTAAACAGATGAGAACTTGTTTAGAACAGCTCAAAGAGATTCTCCAAGTCAGTTCTTAGTGTAGAAAAGGTAGCTAAGATCGGGGAAATCCTTAATTCGAGTTAAGATGACATGAAACACTGTATGAATCCTATATTCTTTACTTAAAGGAGACTAGAGTGGTAAATGTGTGTTATACAAGGCAGAATACCATTGAAATAGAGAAAGAAACACGTTCCGCAGCTTTGGAAAGCCTTACACTTCACTGAAATGTAGTACTACACTCTATAACACAGTTGAGAGACAATGATCCTGAGCTGTCTCAGTTCATAACAGTGTGTAGGAAGTTGTTTGATAAAGAGGGCAAAGCTTATACTTGGACCAGCGGCAGAATATAGGAAACTACATGAAAACATGGATAATTCAGAGAAAATGGCTGTAAACAGATGATAAGTTGTTTACAACTGCTGAAAGAGATTCTCCAAGTCAGTTCTTAGTGTAGAAACGGTAGCTAAGATCCGGGAAATCCTTAATTCAAGGTAAGATGACAAGAAACACTGTATGAATCCTATATTCTTTACTAAAAGCAGCCTAGAGTGGTAAATGTGTGTTATACAAGGCAGAATACCATCGAAATAGAGAAAGAAACATGTTCGGCAGCTTCGGAAAGCCTTACACTTCACTGCAATGTAACACTACACTCTATAACATATTTGAGAGACAATGTTCACAAGCTGCTTCTGTTCATAACAGTGTGTAGGAAGTTGTTTGTATATGTGGGCAAAGCTTATACTTGGACAAGAAGGCAGAATATAAGAAACTACATGAAATCCTGAATCATACAGAGAAAATGACTGTAAACAGATGAGAAGTCCTTTAGAACTGCTGAAAGAGATTCTCCAAGTCAGTTCTTAGTGTAGAAAAGGTAGCTAAGATCGGAGAAATCCTTAATTCGAGTTAAGATGACATGAAACACTGTATGAATCCTATATTCTTTACTTAAAGGAGACTAGAGTGGTAAATGTGTGTTATACAAGGCAGAATACCATTGAAATAGAGAAAGAAACACGTTCCGCAGCTTTGGAAAGCCTTACACTTCACTGAAATGTAGTACTACACTCTATAACACAGTTGAGAGACAATGTTCTCTACCTACCTCAGTTCATAACAGTGTGTAGGAAGTTGTTTGATAAAGTGGGCAAAGCTTATACTTGGACCAGAAGGCAGAATATAGGAAACTACTTGAAAACATGGATAATTCAGAGAAAATGACTGTAAACAGATGAGAACTTGTTTAGAACAGCTCAAAGAGATTCTCCAAGTCAGTTCTTAGTGTAGAAAAGGTAGCTAAGATCGGGAAAATCCTTAATTGGAGTTAAGATCACATGAAACACTGTATGAATCCTATATTCTTTACTTAAAGGAGACTAGAGTGGTAAATGTGTGTTATACAAGGCAGAATACCATTGAAATAGAGAAAGAAACACGTTCGGCAGCTTTGGAAACCCTTACACTTCACTGAAATGTAGTACTACACTCTATAACACAGTTGAGAGACAATGTTCCTGAGCTGCCTCAGTTCATAACAGTGTGTAGGAAGTTGTTTGTATATGTGGGCAAAGCTTAAACTTTGACAACAAGGCAGAATATAGGAAACTACATGAAAACATGAATAATTCAGAGAAAATGACTGTAAACAGATAAGAACTCATTTAGAATAGCTGAAAGAGATTTTCCAAGTCAGTTCTTAGTGTAGAAAAGGTAGCTAAGATCCAGGAATTCCTTAATTAGAGTTAAGATCACATGAAACAGCCGGCACCGGTTTGGCTCAATGGTAGAGCGTCGGTCTGGGGACTGAAAGGTCCAGGGTTCGATTTCGGTCATGGGCATGTACCTTGGCTACGGGCACATCCCCAGTAGGTGCTGTGCAAGAGGCAGCTGGTCGATGATTCTCTCTCATGGACAAGCTGAGAGAGAGTTTCTAACTCTCTATCCCTCTCTTCCGCTATGTGAAAAATCAATAAAAATATACTTTAAAAAAAATTAAAAAACATCACATGAAACAGTGTATGAATCCTATAATTTTTGCTTAAAGGAGCCTAGAGTGGTAAATGAGTGTCATAAAAGGCAGAACACCATTGAAATAGAGAAAGAAACACATTCCCCAGCTTTGGAAAGCCTTATACTTCACTCCAATGTAGTACTACACTCTATAACACAGTTGAGAGACAATGTACCCGAGCTGCCTCAGTTCATAACAGTGTGTAGGAAGTTGTTTGATAAAGTGGGCAAAGCTTATACTTGGACCAGAAGGCAGAATATAGGAAACTATCTGAAAACATTGATAATTCAGGGAAAATGAGTGTAAACAGATGAGAACTTGTTTAGAACAGCTCAAAGAGATTCTCCAGTAAGTTCTTAGTGTAGAAAAGGTAGCTAAGATCAGGGAAATCCTTAATTGGAGTTAAGATCACATGAAACACTGTATGAATCCTATATTCTTTACTTAAAGGAGACTAGAGTGGTAAATGTGTGTTATACAAGGCAGAATACCATTGAAATAGAGAAAGAAACACGTTCCGCAGCTTTGGAAAGCCTTACACTTCACTGAACTGTAGTACTACACTCTAAAACACAGTTGAGAGACAATGTTCTCTACCTACCTCAGTTCATAACAGTGTGTAGGAAGTTGTTTGATAAAGTGGGCAAAGCTTATACTTGGACCAGAAGGCAGAATATAGGAAACTACTTGAAAACATGGATAATTCAGAGAAAATAACTGTAAACAGATGAGAACTTGTTTAGAACAGCTCAAAGAGATTCTCCAAGTCAGTTCTTAGTGTAGAAAAGGTAGCTAAGATCGGGGAAATCCTTAATTCGAGTTAAGATGACATGAAACACTGTATGAATCCTATATTCTTTACTTAAAGGAGACTAGAGTGGTAAATGTGTGTTATACAAGGCAGAATACCATTGAAATAGAGAAAGAAACACGTTCCGCAGCTTTGGAAAGCCTTACACTTCACTGAAATGTAGTACTACACTCTATAACACAGTTGAGAGACAATGATCCTGAGCTGTCTCAGTTCATAACAGTGTGTAGGAAGTTGTTTGATAAAGAGGGCAAAGCTTATACTTGGACCAGCGGCAGAATATAGGAAACTACATGAAAACATGGATAATTCAGAGAAAATGACTGTAAACAGATGATAAGTTGTTTACAACTGCTGAAAGAGATTCTCCAAGTCAGTTCTTAGTGAAGAAACGGTAGCTAAGATCCGGGAAATCCTTAATTCAAGGTAAGATGACAAGAAACACTGTATGAATCCTATATTCTTTACTAAAAGGAGCCTAGAGTGGTAAATGTGTGTTATACAAGGCAGAATACCATCGAAATAGAGAAAGAAACATGTTCGGCAGCTTCGGAAAGCCTTACACTTCACTGCAATGTAACACTACACTCTATAACATATTTGAGAGACAATGTTCACAAGCTGCTTCTGTTCATAACAGTGTGTAGGAAGTTGTTTGTATATGTGGGCAAAGCTTATACTTGGACAAGAAGGCAGAATATAAGAAACTACATGAAATCCTGAATCATACAGAGAAAATGACTGTAAACAGATGAGAAGTCCTTTAGAACTGCTGAAAGAGATTCTCCAAGTCAGTTCTTAGTGTAGAAAAGGTAGCTAAGATCGGAGAAATCCTTAATTCGAGTTAAGATGACATGAAACACTGTATGAATCCTATATTCTTTACTTAAAGGAGACTAGAGTGGTAAATGTGTGTTATACAAGGCAGAATACCATTGAAATAGAGAAAGAAACACGTTCCGCAGCTTTGGAAAGCCTTACACTTCACTGAAATGTAGTACTACACTCTATAACACAGTTGAGAGACAATGTTCTCTACCTACCTCAGTTCATAACAGTGTGTAGGAAGTTGTTTGATAAAGTGGGCAAAGCTTATACTTGGACCAGAAGGCAGAATATAGGAAACTACTTGAAAACATGGATAATTCAGAGAAAATGACTGTAAACAGATGAGAACTTGTTTAGAACAGCTCAAAGAGATTCTCCAAGTCAGTTCTTAGTGTAGAAAAGGTAGCTAAGATCGGGAAAATCCTTAATTGGAGTTAAGATCACATGAAACACTGTATGAATCCTATATTCTTTACTTAAAGGAGACTAGAGTGGTAAATGTGTGTTATACAAGGCAGAATACCATTGAAATAGAGAAAGAAACACGTTCGGCAGCTTTGGAAACCCTTACACTTCACTGAAATGTAGTACTACACTCTATAACACAGTTGAGAGACAATGTTCCTGAGCTGCCTCAGTTCATAACAGTGTGTAGGAAGTTGTTTGTATATGTGGGCAAAGCTTAAACTTTGACAACAAGGCAGAATATAGGAAACTACATGAAAACATGAATAATTCAGAGAAAATGACTGTAAACAGATAAGAACTCATTTAGAATAGCTGAAAGAGATTTTCCAAGTCAGTTCTTAGTGTAGAAAAGGTAGCTAAGATCCAGGAATTCCTTAATTAGAGTTAAGATCACATGAAACAGCCGGCACCGGTTTGGCTCAATGGTAGAGCGTCGGTCTGGGGACTGAAAGGTCCAGGGTTCGATTTCGGTCATGGGCATGTACCTTGGCTACGGGCACATCCCCAGTAGGTGCTGTGCAAGAGGCAGCTGGTCGATGATTCTCTCTCATGGACAAGCTGAGAGAGAGTTTCTAACTCTCTATCCCTCTCTTCCGCTATGTGAAAAATCAATAAAAATATACTTTAAAAAAAATTAAAAAACATCACATGAAACAGTGTATGAATCCTATAATTTTTGCTTAAAGGAGCCTAGAGTGGTAAATGAGTGTCATAAAAGGCAGAACACCATTGAAATAGAGAAAGAAACACATTCCCCAGCTTTGGAAAGCCTTATACTTCACTCCAATGTAGTACTACACTCTATAACACAGTTGAGAGACAATGTACCCGAGCTGCCTCAGTTCATAACAGTGTGTAGGAAGTTGTTTGATAAAGTGGGCAAAGCTTATACTTGGACCAGAAGGCAGAATATAGGAAACTATCTGAAAACATTGATAATTCAGGGAAAATGAGTGTAAACAGATGAGAACTTGTTTAGAACAGCTCAAAGAGATTCTCCAGTAAGTTCTTAGTGTAGAAAAGGTAGCTAAGATCAGGGAAATCCTTAATTGGAGTTAAGATCACATGAAACACTGTATGAATCCTATATTCTTTACTTAAAGGAGACTAGAGTGGTAAATGTGTGTTATACAAGGCAGAATACCATTGAAATAGAGAAAGAAACACGTTCCGCAGCTTTGGAAAGCCTTACACTTCACTGAACTGTAGTACTACACTCTAAAACACAGTTGAGAGACAATGTTCTCTACCTACCTCAGTTCATAACAGTGTGTAGGAAGTTGTTTGATAAAGTGGGCAAAGCTTATACTTGGACCAGAAGGCAGAATATAGGAAACTACTTGAAAACATGGATAATTCAGAGAAAATAACTGTAAACAGATGAGAACTTGTTTAGAACAGCTCAAAGAGATTCTCCAAGTCAGTTCTTAGTGTAGAAAAGGTAGCTAAGATCGGGGAAATCCTTAATTCGAGTTAAGATGACATGAAACACTGTATGAATCCTATATTCTTTACTTAAAGGAGACTAGAGTGGTAAATGTGTGTTATACAAGGCAGAATACCATTGAAATAGAGAAAGAAACACGTTCCGCAGCTTTGGAAAGCCTTACACTTCACTGAAATGTAGTACTACACTCTATAACACAGTTGAGAGACAATGATCCTGAGCTGTCTCAGTTCATAACAGTGTGTAGGAAGTTGTTTGATAAAGAGGGCAAAGCTTATACTTGGACCAGCGGCAGAATATAGGAAACTACATGAAAACATGGATAATTCAGAGAAAATGACTGTAAACAGATGATAAGTTGTTTACAACTGCTGAAAGAGATTCTCCAAGTCAGTTCTTAGTGAAGAAACGGTAGCTAAGATCCGGGAAATCCTTAATTCAAGGTAAGATGACAAGAAACACTGTATGAATCCTATATTCTTTACTAAAAGGAGCCTAGAGTGGTAAATGTGTGTTATACAAGGCAGAATACCATCGAAATAGAGAAAGAAACATGTTCGGCAGCTTCGGAAAGCCTTACACTTCACTGCAATGTAACACTACACTCTATAACATATTTGAGAGACAATGTTCACAAGCTGCTTCTGTTCATAACAGTGTGTAGGAAGTTGTTTGTATATGTGGGCAAAGCTTATACTTGGACAAGAAGGCAGAATATAAGAAACTACATGAAATCCTGAATCATACAGAGAAAATGACTGTAAACAGATGAGAAGTCCTTTAGAACTGCTGAAAGAGATTCTCCAAGTCAGTTCTTAGTGTAGAAAAGGTAGCTAAGATCGGGGAAATCCTTAATTCGAGTTAAGATGACATGAAACACTGTATGAATCCTATATTCTTTACTTAAAGGAGACTAGAGTGGTAAATGTGTGTTATACAAGGCAGAATACCATTGAAATAGAGAAAGAAACACGTTCCGCATCTTTGGAAAGCCTTACACTTCACTGAAATGTAGTACTACACTCTATAACACAGTTGAGAGACAATGTTCTCTACCTACCTCAGTTCATAACAGTGTGTAGGAAGTTGTTTGATAAAGTGGGCAAAGCTTATACTTGGACCAGAAGGCAGAATATAGGAAACTACTTGAAAACATGGATAATTCAGAGAAAATGACTGTAAACAGATGAGAACTTGTTTAGAACAGCTCAAAGAGATTCTCCAAGTCAGTTCTTAGTGTAGAAAAGGTAGCTAAGATCGGGAAAATCCTTAATTCGAGTTAAGATCACATGAAACACTGTATGAATCCTATATTGTTTACTTAAAGGAGACTAGAGTGGTAAATGTGTGTTATACAAGGCAGAATACCATTGAAATAGAGAAAGAAACACGTTCGGCAGCTTTGGAAACCCTTACACTTCACTGAAATGTAGTACTACACTCTATAACACAGTTGAGACACAATGTTCCTGAGCTGCCTCAGTTCATAACAGTGTGTAGGAAGTTGTTTGATAAAGTGGGGAAAGCTTATACTTGGAGCAGAAGGCAGAATATAGGAAACGACATGAAAACATGGATAATTCAGAGAAAATGGCTGTAAACACATAACTTGTTTAGAACAGCTCAAAGAGCTTCTCCAAGTCAGTTCTTAGTGTAGAAAATGTAGCTAAGATCCGGGAAATCCTTAATTCGAGTTAAGATGACATGAAACACTGTATGAATCCTATATTCTTTACTTAAAGGAGACTAGAGTGCTAAATGTGTGTTATACAAGGCAGAATACCATTGAAATAGAGAAAGAAACACGTTCGGCAGCTTTGGAAAGCCTTACACTTCACTGAAATGTAGTACTACACTCTATAACACAGTTGAGAGACAATGTTCCCGAGCTGCCTCAGTTCATAACAGTGTGTAGGAAGTTGTTTGATAAAGTGTGCAAAGATTATACTTGGACCAGAAGGCAGAATATAGGAAACTACCTGAAAACATGGATAATTCAGAGAAAATGACTGTAAACAGATGAGAACTTGTTTAGAACAGCTCAAAGACATTCTCCAGTAAGTTGTTAGTGTAGAAAAGGTAGCTAAGATCCGGGAACTCCTTAATTCGAGTTAAGATCACATGAAACACTGTATGAATCCTATATTCTTTACTTAAAGGAGACTAGAGTGTAAATGTGTGTTATACAAGGCAGAATACCATTGAAATAGAGAAAGAAACACGTTCCGCAGCTTTGGAAAGCCTTACACTTCACTGAAATGTAGTACTACACTCTATAACACAGTTGAGAGACAATGATCCTGAGCTGTCTCAGTTCATAACAGTGTGTAGGAAGTTGTTTGATAAAGAGGGCAAAGCTTATACTTGGACCAGCGGCAGAATATAGGAAACTACATGAAAACATGGATAATTCAGAGAAAATGACTGTAAACAGATGATAAGTTGTTTACAACTGCTGAAAGAGATTCTCCAAGTCAGTTCTTAGTGTAGAAACGGTAGCTAAGATCCAGGAAATCCTTAATTAAAGGTAAGATGACAAGAAACACTGTATGAATCCTATATTCTTTACTAAAAGGAGCCTAGAGTGGTAAATGTGTGTTATACAAGGCAGAATACCATCGAAATAGAGAAAGAAACATGTTCGGCAGCTTCGGAAAGCCTTACACTTCACTGCAATGTAACACTACACTCTATAACATATTTGAGAGACAATGTTCACAAGCTGCTTCTGTTCATAACAGTGTGTAGGAAGTTGTTTGTATATGTGGGCAAAGCTTATACTTGGACAAGAAGGCAGAATATAAGAAACTACATGAAATCCTGAATCATACAGAGAAAATGACTGTAAACAGATGAGAAGTCCTCTAGAACTGCTGAAAGAGATTCTCCAAGTCAGTTCTTAGTGTAGAAAAGGTAGCTAGGATCTGGGAAATCCTGAATTCGAGTTAAGATCACCTGAAACACGGTATGAATCCTATATTGTTTACTGAAAGAAGCCTAGAGTGGTAAATGATTGTCATAAAAGGCAGAATATCATTGAAATAGAGAAAGAAACACATTCGGCAGCGTTGGAAAGCCTTACACTACAATGCAATGTAGTACTACACTCTATAACATAGTTGAGAGACAATGTTCCCGAGCTGCTTCTGTTCATTACAGTGTGTAAGAAGTTGTTTGTATATGTGGGCAAAGCTTATACTTGGACAAGAAGGCAGAATATAGGAAACTACATGAAAACATGAATAAATCCCAAAAATGACTGTAAATAGATGAAAACTCATTTACAACTGCTGAAAGAGATTCTCCATGTCAGTTCTTATTGCAGAAAGGGTAGCTAAGATCCGGGAAATCCTTAATTCGAGTTAAGATCACATGAAACACTGTATCAATCCTATATTCTTTACTTAAAGAAGCCTAAAGTGGTAAATGAGTGTCATAAAAGGCAGAATATTATTGAAAAAGAGAAAGAAACACATTCCCCAGCCATGGAAAGCCTTACAATTCACTGTAATGTAGTACTACACTCTATATCATAGTTGAGAGACAATGTTCCCGAGCTGCTTCTGTTCATAACAGTGTGTAGGAAGTTGTTTGTATATGTAGGCAAAGCTTAAACTTGGGTAAGAATATAGGAAACTGCATGAAAACATGAATAATTCTGAGAAAATGACTGTAAACAGATGAGTACTGGCTTAGAACAGCTGAAAGAGATTCTCAAAGTCAGTTCTTAGTGTGAAAAAGGTAGCTACAATAGTATACGGGAAATCCTTACTTCGAGGTAAGATCACATGAAACACTGTATGAATCCTATATTGTTTACTTAAAGGAGCCTAGAGTGGAAAATGTGGGTCATACAAGGCAGAATACCATTGAAATTGTGAAAGAAATACGTTCGGCAGCTTTGGAAATCATCACACTTCACTGCAATGTAGTACTACAAGCTATAACATAGTTGAGAGACAAAGTTCCTGAGCTGCTTCTGTTCATAACAGTGTGTAGGAAGTTTTTTGTATATGTGGGCAACGCTTATACTTGGACAAGAAGGCAGAATATAGGAATCTACATGAAAATATGAATAATTCAGAGAAAATGAATGTAAACAGATCAGAACTGGCTGAGAACAGCTGAAAGAGATTCACCATGTCACTTGTTAGTGTAGAAAGGGTAGCTAAGATCCAGGAATTCCTTAATTCGATTTAAGATCACATAAAACACTGTGTGAATCCTATATTGTTTACTTAAAGGAGCCTAGAGCTGTAAATGTGTGTCATACAAGGCAGAATATCATGGAAAAAGAGAAAGAAACAGGTTAGGCAGCTTTCGAAAGCCTTACACTTCACGGCAATGTAGTACTACACTCTATAACATAGTTGGGAGACAATGTTCCTGAGCTGCTTCTGTTCATAACAGTGTGTAGGAAGTTGTTTGTATATGTGGGCAAAGCTTAAACTATGACAACAAGGCAGAATATAGGAAACTACATGAAAACATGAATAATTCAGAGAAAATGACTGTAAACAGATAAGAACTCATTTAGAATAGCTGAAAGAGATTTTCCAAGTCAGTTCTTAGTGTAGAAAAGGTAGCTAAGATCCAGGAATTCCTTAATTAGAGTTAAGATCACATGAAACAGCCGGCACCGGTTTGGCTCAATGGTAGAGCGTCGGTCTGGGGACTGAAAGGTCCAGGGTTCGATTTCGGTCATGGGCATGTACCTTGGCTACGGGCACATCCCCAGTAGGTGCTGTGCAAGAGGCAGCTGGTCGATGATTCTCTCTCATGGACAAGCTGAGAGAGAGTTTCTAACTCTCTATCCCTCTCTTCCTCTATGTGAAAAATCAATAAAAATATATTTTAAAAAAAATTAAAAAACATCACATGAAACAGTGTATGAATCCTATATTTTTTGCTTAAAGGAGCCTAGAGTGGTAAATGAGTGTCATAAAAGGCAGAACACCATTGAAATAGAGAAAGAAACACATTCCCCAGCTTTGGAAAGCCTTATACTTCACTCCAATGTAGTACTACACTCTATAACACAGTTGAGAGACATTGTTCCCTAGCTGCCTCAGTTCATAACAGTGTGTAGGAAGTTGTTTGATAAAGTGGGCAAAGCTTATACTTGGACCAGAAGGCAGAATATAGGAAACTACCTGAAAACATTGATAATTCAGAGAAAATGAGTGTAAACAGATGAGAACTTGTTTAGAACAGCTCAAAGAGATTCTCCAGTAAGTTCTTAGTGTAGAAAAGGTAGCTAAGATCAGGGAAATCCTTAATTCGAGTTAAGATCACATGAAACACTGTATGAATCCTATATTCTTTACTTAAAGGAGACTAGAGTGGTAAATGTGTGTTATACAAGGCAGAATACCATTGAAATAGAGAAAGAAACACGTTCGGCAGCTTTGGAAAGCCTTACACTTCACTGAACTGTAGTACTACACTCTAAAACACAGTTGAGAGACAATGTTCTCTACCTACCTCAGTTCATAACAGTGTGTAGGAAGTTGTTTGATAAAGTGGGCAAAGCTTATACTTGGACCAGAAGGCAGAATATAGGAAACTACTTGAAAACATGGATAATTCAGAGAAAATGACTGTAAACAGATGAGAACTTGTTTAGAACAGCTCAAAGAGATTCTCCAAGTCAGTTCTTAGTGTAGAAAAGGTAGCTAAGATCGGGGAAATCCTTAATTCGAGTTAAGATCACATGAAACACTGTATGAATCCTATATTCTTTACTTAAAGGAGACTAGAGTGGTAAATGTGTGTTATACAAGGCAGAATACCATTGAAATAGAGAAAGAAACACGTTCCGCAGCTTTGGAAAGCCTTACACTTCACTGAAATGTAGTACTACACTCTATAACACAGTTGAGAGACAATGTTCCTGAGCTGTCTCAGTTCATAACAGTGTGTAGGAAGTTGTTTGATAAAGAGGGCAAAGCTTATACTTGGACCAGCGGCAGAATATAGGAAACTACATGAAAACATGGATAATTCAGAGAAAATGGCTGTAAACAGATAACTTGTTTAGAACAGCTCAAAGAGCTTCTCCAAGTCAGTTCTTAGTGTAGAAAAGGTAGCTAAGATCCGGGAAATCCTTAATTCGAGTTAAGATGACATGAAACACTGTATGAATCCTATATTCTTTACTTAAAGGAGACTAGAGTGGTAAATGTGTGTTATACAAGGCAGAATACCATTGAAATAGAGAAAGAAACACGTTCGGCAGCTTTGGAAACCCTTACACTTCACTGAAATGTAGTACTACACTCTATAACACAGTTGAGAGACAATGTTCCTGAGCTGCCTCAGTTCATAACAGTGTGTAGGAAGTTGTTTGATAAAGTGGGGAAAGCTTATACTTGGAGCAGAAGGCAGAATATAGGAAACGACATGAAAACATGGATAATTCAGAGAAAATGACTGTAAACAGATGAGAACTTGTTTAGAACAGCTCAAAGAGATTCTCCAAGTCAGTTCTTAGTGTAGAAAAGGTAGCTAAGATCGGGGAAATCCTTAATTCGAGTTAAGATGACATGAAACACTGTATGAATCCTATATTCTTTACTTAAAGGAGACTAGAGTGGTAAATGTGTGTTATACAAGGCAGAATACCATTGAAATAGAGAAAGAAACACGTTCCGCAGCTTTGGAAAGCCTTACACTTCACTGAAATGTAGTACTACACTCTATAACACAGTTGAGAGACAATGATCCTGAGCTGTCTCAGTTCATAACAGTGTGTAGGAAGTTGTTTGATAAAGAGGGCAAAGCTTATACTTGGACCAGCGGCAGAATATAGGAAACTACATGAAAACATGGATAATTCAGAGAAAATGGCTGTAAACAGATGATAAGTTGTTTACAACTGCTGAAAGAGATTCTCCAAGTCAGTTCTTAGTGTAGAAACGGTAGCTAAGATCCGGGAAATCCTTAATTCAAGGTAAGATGACAAGAAACACTGTATGAATCCTATATTCTTTACTAAAAGCAGCCTAGAGTGGTAAATGTGTGTTATACAAGGCAGAATACCATCGAAATAGAGAAAGAAACATGTTCGGCAGCTTCGGAAAGCCTTACACTTCACTGCAATGTAACACTACACTCTATAACATATTTGAGAGACAATGTTCACAAGCTGCTTCTGTTCATAACAGTGTGTAGGAAGTTGTTTGTATATGTGGGCAAAGCTTATACTTGGACAAGAAGGCAGAATATAAGAAACTACATGAAATCCTGAATCATACAGAGAAAATGACTGTAAACAGATGAGAAGTCCTTTAGAACTGCTGAAAGAGATTCTCCAAGTCAGTTCTTAGTGTAGAAAAGGTAGCTAAGATCGGAGAAATCCTTAATTCGAGTTAAGATGACATGAAACACTGTATGAATCCTATATTCTTTACTTAAAGGAGACTAGAGTGGTAAATGTGTGTTATACAAGGCAGAATACCATTGAAATAGAGAAAGAAACACGTTCCGCAGCTTTGGAAAGCCTTACACTTCACTGAAATGTAGTACTACACTCTATAACACAGTTGAGAGACAATGTTCTCTACCTACCTCAGTTCATAACAGTGTGTAGGAAGTTGTTTGATAAAGTGGGCAAAGCTTATACTTGGACCAGAAGGCAGAATATAGGAAACTACTTGAAAACATGGATAATTCAGAGAAAATGACTGTAAACAGATGAGAACTTGTTTAGAACAGCTCAAAGAGATTCTCCAAGTCAGTTCTTAGTGTAGAAAAGGTAGCTAAGATCGGGAAAATCCTTAATTGGAGTTAAGATCACATGAAACACTGTATGAATCCTATATTCTTTACTTAAAGGAGACTAGAGTGGTAAATGTGTGTTATACAAGGCAGAATACCATTGAAATAGAGAAAGAAACACGTTCGGCAGCTTTGGAAACCCTTACACTTCACTGAAATGTAGTACTACACTCTATAACACAGTTGAGAGACAATGTTCCTGAGCTGCCTCAGTTCATAACAGTGTGTAGGAAGTTGTTTGTATATGTGGGCAAAGCTTAAACTTTGACAACAAGGCAGAATATAGGAAACTACATGAAAACATGAATAATTCAGAGAAAATGACTGTAAACAGATAAGAACTCATTTAGAATAGCTGAAAGAGATTTTCCAAGTCAGTTCTTAGTGTAGAAAAGGTAGCTAAGATCCAGGAATTCCTTAATTAGAGTTAAGATCACATGAAACAGCCGGCACCGGTTTGGCTCAATGGTAGAGCGTCGGTCTGGGGACTGAAAGGTCCAGGGTTCGATTTCGGTCATGGGCATGTACCTTGGCTACGGGCACATCCCCAGTAGGTGCTGTGCAAGAGGCAGCTGGTCGATGATTCTCTCTCATGGACAAGCTGAGAGAGAGTTTCTAACTCTCTATCCCTCTCTTCCTCTATGTGAAAAATCAATAAAAATATACTTTAAAAAAAATTAAAAAACATCACATGAAACAGTGTATGAATCCTATAATTTTTGCTTAAAGGAGCCTAGAGTGGTAAATGAGTGTCATAAAAGGCAGAACACCATTGAAATAGAGAAAGAAACACATTCCCCAGCTTTGGAAAGCCTTATACTTCACTCCAATGTAGTACTACACTCTATAACACAGTTGAGAGACAATGTACCCGAGCTGCCTCAGTTCATAACAGTGTGTAGGAAGTTGTTTGATAAAGTGGGCAAAGCTTATACTTGGACCAGAAGGCAGAATATAGGAAACTATCTGAAAACATTGATAATTCAGGGAAAATGAGTGTAAACAGATGAGAACTTGTTTAGAACAGCTCAAAGAGATTCTCCAGTAAGTTCTTAGTGTAGAAAAGGTAGCTAAGATCAGGGAAATCCTTAATTGGAGTTAAGATCACATGAAACACTGTATGAATCCTATATTCTTTACTTAAAGGAGACTAGAGTGGTAAATGTGTGTTATACAAGGCAGAATACCATTGAAATAGAGAAAGAAACACGTTCCGCAGCTTTGGAAAGCCTTACACTTCACTGAACTGTAGTACTACACTCTAAAACACAGTTGAGAGACAATGTTCTCTACCTACCTCAGTTCATAACAGTGTGTAGGAAGTTGTTTGATAAAGTGGGCAAAGCTTATACTTGGACCAGAAGGCAGAATATAGGAAACTACTTGAAAACATGGATAATTCAGAGAAAATAACTGTAAACAGATGAGAACTTGTTTAGAACAGCTCAAAGAGATTCTCCAAGTCAGTTCTTAGTGTAGAAAAGGTAGCTAAGATCGGGGAAATCCTTAATTCGAGTTAAGATGACATGAAACACTGTATGAATCCTATATTCTTTACTTAAAGGAGACTAGAGTGGTAAATGTGTGTTATACAAGGCAGAATACCATTGAAATAGAGAAAGAAACACGTTCCGCAGCTTTGGAAAGCCTTACACTTCACTGAAATGTAGTACTACACTCTATAACACAGTTGAGAGACAATGATCCTGAGCTGTCTCAGTTCATAACAGTGTGTAGGAAGTTGTTTGATAAAGAGGGCAAAGCTTATACTTGGACCAGCGGCAGAATATAGGAAACTACATGAAAACATGGATAATTCAGAGAAAATGACTGTAAACAGATGATAAGTTGTTTACAACTGCTGAAAGAGATTCTCCAAGTCAGTTCTTAGTGTAGAAACGGTAGCTAAGATCCGGGAAATCCTTAATTCAAGGTAAGATGACAAGAAACACTGTATGAATCCTATATTCTTTACTAAAAGGAGCCTAGAGTGGTAAATGTGTGTTATACAAGGCAGAATACCATCGAAATAGAGAAAGAAACATGTTCGGCAGCTTCGGAAAGCCTTACACTTCACTGCAATGTAACACTACACTCTATAACATATTTGAGAGACAATGTTCACAAGCTGCTTCTGTTCATAACAGTGTGTAGGAAGTTGTTTGTATATGTGGGCAAAGCTTATACTTGGACAAGAAGGCAGAATATAAGAAACTACATGAAATCCTGAATCATACAGAGAAAATGACTGTAAACAGATGAGAAGTCCTTTAGAACTGCTGAAAGAGATTCTCCAAGTCAGTTCTTAGTGTAGAAAAGGTAGCTAAGATCGGGGAAATCCTTAATTCGAGTTAAGATGACATGAAACACTGTATGAATCCTATATTCTTTACTTAAAGGAGACTAGAGTGGTAAATGTGTGTTATACAAGGCAGAATACCATTGAAATAGAGAAAGAAACACGTTCCGCATCTTTGGAAAGCCTTACACTTCACTGAAATGTAGTACTACACTCTATAACACAGTTGAGAGACAATGTTCTCTACCTACCTCAGTTCATAACAGTGTGTAGGAAGTTGTTTGATAAAGTGGGCAAAGCTTATACTTGGACCAGAAGGCAGAATATAGGAAACTACTTGAAAACATGGATAATTCAGAGAAAATGACTGTAAACAGATGAGAACTTGTTTAGAACAGCTCAAAGAGATTCTCCAAGTCAGTTCTTAGTGTAGAAAAGGTAGCTAAGATCGGGAAAATCCTTAATTCGAGTTAAGATCACATGAAACACTGTATGAATCCTATATTGTTTACTTAAAGGAGACTAGAGTGGTAAATGTGTGTTATACAAGGCAGAATACCATTGAAATAGAGAAAGAAACACGTTCGGCAGCTTTGGAAACCCTTACACTTCACTGAAATGTAGTACTACACTCTATAACACAGTTGAGACACAATGTTCCTGAGCTGCCTCAGTTCATAACAGTGTGTAGGAAGTTGTTTGATAAAGTGGGGAAAGCTTATACTTGGAGCAGAAGGCAGAATATAGGAAACGACATGAAAACATGGATAATTCAGAGAAAATGGCTGTAAACACATAACTTGTTTAGAACAGCTCAAAGAGCTTCTCCAAGTCAGTTCTTAGTGTAGAAAATGTAGCTAAGATCCGGGAAATCCTTAATTCGAGTTAAGATGACATGAAACACTGTATGAATCCTATATTCTTTACTTAAAGGAGACTAGAGTGCTAAATGTGTGTTATACAAGGCAGAATACCATTGAAATAGAGAAAGAAACACGTTCGGCAGCTTTGGAAAGCCTTACACTTCACTGAAATGTAGTACTACACTCTATAACACAGTTGAGAGACAATGTTCCCGAGCTGCCTCAGTTCATAACAGTGTGTAGGAAGTTGTTTGATAAAGTGTGCAAAGATTATACTTGGACCAGAAGGCAGAATATAGGAAACTACCTGAAAACATGGATAATTCAGAGAAAATGACTGTAAACAGATGAGAACTTGTTTAGAACAGCTCAAAGACATTCTCCAGTAAGTTGTTAGTGTAGAAAAGGTAGCTAAGATCCGGGAACTCCTTAATTCGAGTTAAGATCACATGAAACACTGTATGAATCCTATATTCTTTACTTAAAGGAGACTAGAGTGTAAATGTGTGTTATACAAGGCAGAATACCATTGAAATAGAGAAAGAAACACGTTCCGCAGCTTTGGAAAGCCTTACACTTCACTGAAATGTAGTACTACACTCTATAACACAGTTGAGAGACAATGATCCTGAGCTGTCTCAGTTCATAACAGTGTGTAGGAAGTTGTTTGATAAAGAGGGCAAAGCTTATACTTGGACCAGCGGCAGAATATAGGAAACTACATGAAAACATGGATAATTCAGAGAAAATGACTGTAAACAGATGATAAGTTGTTTACAACTGCTGAAAGAGATTCTCCAAGTCAGTTCTTAGTGTAGAAACGGTAGCTAAGATCCAGGAAATCCTTAATTAAAGGTAAGATGACAAGAAACACTGTATGAATCCTATATTCTTTACTAAAAGGAGCCTAGAGTGGTAAATGTGTGTTATACAAGGCAGAATACCATCGAAATAGAGAAAGAAACATGTTCGGCAGCTTCGGAAAGCCTTACACTTCACTGCAATGTAACACTACACTCTATAACATATTTGAGAGACAATGTTCACAAGCTGCTTCTGTTCATAACAGTGTGTAGGAAGTTGTTTGTATATGTGGGCAAAGCTTATACTTGGACAAGAAGGCAGAATATAAGAAACTACATGAAATCCTGAATCATACAGAGAAAATGACTGTAAACAGATGAGAAGTCCTCTAGAACTGCTGAAAGAGATTCTCCAAGTCAGTTCTTAGTGTAGAAAAGGTAGCTAGGATCTGGGAAATCCTGAATTCGAGTTAAGATCACCTGAAACACGGTATGAATCCTATATTGTTTACTGAAAGAAGCCTAGAGTGGTAAATGATTGTCATAAAAGGCAGAATATCATTGAAATAGAGAAAGAAACACATTCGGCAGCGTTGGAAAGCCTTACACTACAATGCAATGTAGTACTACACTCTATAACATAGTTGAGAGACAATGTTCCCGAGCTGCTTCTGTTCATTACAGTGTGTAAGAAGTTGTTTGTATATGTGGGCAAAGCTTATACTTGGACAAGAAGGCAGAATATAGGAAACTACATGAAAACATGAATAAATCCCAAAAATGACTGTAAATAGATGAAAACTCATTTACAACTGCTGAAAGAGATTCTCCATGTCAGTTCTTATTGCAGAAAGGGTAGCTAAGATCCGGGAAATCCTTAATTCGAGTTAAGATCACATGAAACACTGTATGAATCCTATATTCTTTACTTAAAGAAGCCTAAAGTGGTAAATGAGTGTCATAAAAGGCAGAATATTATTGAAAAAGAGAAAGAAACACATTCCCCAGCCATGGAAAGCCTTACAATTCACTGTAATGTAGTACTACACTCTATATCATAGTTGAGAGACAATGTTCCCGAGCTGCTTCTGTTCATAACAGTGTGTAGGAAGTTGTTTGTATATGTAGGCAAAGCTTAAACTTGGGTAAGAATATAGGAAACTGCATGAAAACATGAATAATTCTGAGAAAATGACTGTAAACAGATGAGTACTGGCTTAGAACAGCTGAAAGAGATTCTCAAAGTCAGTTCTTAGTGTGAAAAAGGTAGCTACAATAGTATACGGGAAATCCTTACTTCGAGGTAAGATCACATGAAACACTGTATGAATCCTATATTGTTTACTTAAAGGAGCCTAGAGTGGAAAATGTGGGTCATACAAGGCAGAATACCATTGAAATTGTGAAAGAAATACGTTCGGCAGCTTTGGAAATCATCACACTTCACTGCAATGTAGTACTACAAGCTATAACATAGTTGAGAGACAAAGTTCCTGAGCTGCTTCTGTTCATAACAGTGTGTAGGAAGTTTTTTGTATATGTGGGCAACGCTTATACTTGGACAAGAAGGCAGAATATAGGAATCTACATGAAAATATGAATAATTCAGAGAAAATGAATGTAAACAGATCAGAACTGGCTGAGAACAGCTGAAAGAGATTCACCATGTCACTTGTTAGTGTAGAAAGGGTAGCTAAGATCCAGGAATTCCTTAATTCGATTTAAGATCACATAAAACACTGTGTGAATCCTATATTGTTTACTTAAAGGAGCCTAGAGCTGTAAATGTGTGTCATACAAGGCAGAATATCATGGAAAAAGAGAAAGAAACAGGTTAGGCAGCTTTCGAAAGCCTTACACTTCACGGCAATGTAGTACTACACTCTATAACATAGTTGGGAGACAATGTTCCTGAGCTGCTTCTGTTCATAACAGTGTGTAGGAAGTTGTTTGTATATGTGGGCAAAGCTTAAACTATGACAACAAGGCAGAATATAGGAAACTACATGAAAACATGAATAATTCAGAGAAAATGACTGTAAACAGATAAGAACTCATTTAGAATAGCTGAAAGAGATTTTCCAAGTCAGTTCTTAGTGTAGAAAAGGTAGCTAAGATCCAGGAATTCCTTAATTAGAGTTAAGATCACATGAAACAGCCGGCACCGGTTTGGCTCAATGGTAGAGCGTCGGTCTGGGGACTGAAAGGTCCAGGGTTCGATTTCGGTCATGGGCATGTACCTTGGCTACGGGCACATCCCCAGTAGGTGCTGTGCAAGAGGCAGCTGGTCGATGATTCTCTCTCATGGACAAGCTGAGAGAGAGTTTCTAACTCTCTATCCCTCTCTTCCTCTATGTGAAAAATCAATAAAAATATATTTTAAAAAAAATTAAAAAACATCACATGAAACAGTGTATGAATCCTATATTTTTTGCTTAAAGGAGCCTAGAGTGGTAAATGAGTGTCATAAAAGGCAGAACACCATTGAAATAGAGAAAGAAACACATTCCCCAGCTTTGGAAAGCCTTATACTTCACTCCAATGTAGTACTACACTCTATAACACAGTTGAGAGACATTGTTCCCTAGCTGCCTCAGTTCATAACAGTGTGTAGGAAGTTGTTTGATAAAGTGGGCAAAGCTTATACTTGGACCAGAAGGCAGAATATAGGAAACTACCTGAAAACATTGATAATTCAGAGAAAATGAGTGTA
Source organism: Pipistrellus hanaki (assembly GCF_964339955.1). Classification (NCBI taxonomy): domain Eukaryota; kingdom Metazoa; phylum Chordata; class Mammalia; order Chiroptera; family Vespertilionidae; genus Pipistrellus; species Pipistrellus hanaki. Next base: position 3,462,187 of record NC_140511.1, read on the forward strand.
AACAGATGAGAACTTGTTTAGAACAGCTCAAAGAGATTCTCCAGTAAGTTCTTAGTGTAGAAAAGGTAGCTAAGATCAGGGAAATCCTTAATTCGAGTTAAGATCACATGAAACACTGTATGAATCCTATATTCTTTACTTAAAGGAGACTAGAGTGGTAAATGTGTGTTATACAAGGCAGAATACCATTGAAATAGAGAAAGAAACACGTTCGGCAGCTTTGGAAAGCCTTACACTTCACTGAACTGTAGTACTACACTCTAAAACACAGTTGAGAGACAATGTTCTCTACCTACCTCAGTTCATAACAGTGTGTAGGAAGTTGTTTGATAAAGTGGGCAAAGCTTATACTTGGACCAGAAGGCAGAATATAGGAAACTACTTGAAAACATGGATAATTCAGAGAAAATGACTGTAAACAGATGAGAACTTGTTTAGAACAGCTCAAAGAGATTCTCCAAGTCAGTTCTTAGTGTAGAAAAGGTAGCTAAGATCGGGGAAATCCTTAATTCGAGTTAAGATCACATGAAACACTGTATGAATCCTATATTCTTTACTTAAAGGAGACTAGAGTGGTAAATGTGTGTTATACAAGGCAGAATACCATTGAAATAGAGAAAGAAACACGTTCCGCAGCTTTGGAAAGCCTTACACTTCACTGAAATGTAGTACTACACTCTATAACACAGTTGAGAGACAATGTTCCTGAGCTGTCTCAGTTCATAACAGTGTGTAGGAAGTTGTTTGATAAAGAGGGCAAAGCTTATACTTGGACCAGCGGCAGAATATAGGAAACTACATGAAAACATGGATAATTCAGAGAAAATGGCTGTAAACAGATAACTTGTTTAGAACAGCTCAAAGAGCTTCTCCAAGTCAGTTCTTAGTGTAGAAAAGGTAGCTAAGATCCGGGAAATCCTTAATTCGAGTTAAGATGACATGAAACACTGTATGAATCCTATATTCTTTACTTAAAGGAGACTAGAGTGGTAAATGTGTGTTATACAAGGCAGAATACCATTGAAATAGAGAAAGAAACACGTTCGGCAGCTTTGGAAACCCTTACACTTCACTGAAATGTAGTACTACACTCTATAACACAGTTGAGAGACAATGTTCCTGAGCTGCCTCAGTTCATAACAGTGTGTAGGAAGTTGTTTGATAAAGTGGGGAAAGCTTATACTTGGAGCAGAAGGCAGAATATAGGAAACGACATGAAAACATGGATAATTCAGAGAAAATGACTGTAAACAGATGAGAACTTGTTTAGAACAGCTCAAAGACATTCTCCAAGTCAGTTCTTAGTGTAGAAAAGGTAGCTAAGATCCGGGAAATCCTTAATTCGAGTTAAGATGACATGAAACACTGTATGAATCCTATATTCTTTACTTAAAGGAGACTAGAGTGCTAAATGTGTGTTATACAAGGCAGAATACCATTGAAATAGAGAAAGAAACACGTTCGGCAGCTTTGGAAAGCCTTACACTTCACTGAACTGTAGTACTACACTCTAAAACACAGTTGAGAGACAATGTTCTCTACCTACCTCAGTTCATAACAGTGTGTAGGAAGTTGTTTGATAAAGTGGGCAAAGCTTATACTTGGACCAGAAGGCAGAATATAGGAAACTACTTGAAAACATGGATAATTCAGAGAAAATGACTGTAAACAGATGAGAACTTGTTTAGAACAGCTCAAAGAGATTCTCCAAGTCAGTTCTTAGTGTAGAAAAGGTAGCTAAGATCGGGGAAATCCTTAATTCCAGTTAAGATCACATGAAACACTGTATGAATCCTATATTGTTTACTTAAAGGAGACTAGAGTGGTAAATGTGTGTTATACAAGGCAGAATACCATTGAAATAGAGAAAGAAACACGTTCGGCAGCTTTGGAAAGCCTTACACTTCACTGAAATGTAGTACTACACTCTATAACACAGTTGAGAGACAATGTTCCTGAGCTGCCTCAGTTCATAACAGTGTGTAGGAAGTTGTTTGATAAAGTGGGGAAAGCTTATACTTGGAGCAGAAGGCAGAATATAGGAAATGACATGAAAACATGGATAATTCAGAGAAAATGGCTGTAAACAGATAACTTGTTTAGAACAGCTCAAAGAGATTCTCCAAGTCAGTTCTTAGTGTAGAAAAGGTAGCTAAGATCCGGGAAATCCTTAATTCGAGTTAAGATGACATGAAACACTGTATGAATCCTATATTCTTTACTTAAAGGAGACTAGAGTGCTAAATGTGTGTTATACAAGGCAGAATACCATTGAAATAGAGAAAGAAACATGTTCGGCAGCTTTGGAAAGCCTTACACTTCACTGAAATGTAGTACTACACTCTATAACACAGTTGAGAGACAATGTTCCCGAGCTGCCTCAGTTCATAACAGTGTGTAGGAAGTTGTTTGATAAAGTGTGCAAAGATTATACTTGGACCAGAAGGCAGAATATAGGAAACTACCTGAAAACATGGATAATTCAGAGAAAATGACTGTAAACAGATGAGAACTTGTTTAGAACAGCTCAAAGACATTCTCCAGTAAGTTGTTAGTGTAGAAAATGTAGCTAAGATCCGGGAACTCCTTAATTCGAGTTAAGATCACATGAAACACTGTATGAATCCTATATTCTTTACTTAAAGGAGACTAGAGTGGTAAATGTGTGTTATACAAGGCAGAATACCATTGAAATAGAGAAAGAAACACGTTCCGCAGCTTTGGAAAGCCTTACACTTCACTGAAATGTAGTACTACACTCTATAACACAGTTGAGAGACAATGATCCTGAGCTGTCTCAGTTCATAACAGTGTGTAGGAAGTTGTTTGATAAAGAGGGCAAAGCTTATACTTGGACCAGCGGCAGAATATAGGAAACTACATGAAAACATGGATAATTCAGAGAAAATGACTGTAAACAGATGATAAGTTGTTTACAACTGCTGAAAGAGATTCTCCAAGTCAGTTCTTAGTGTAGAAACGGTAGCTAAGATCCGGGAAATCCTTAATTCAAGGTAAGATGACAAGAAACACTGTATGAATCCTATATTCTTTACTAAAAGGAGCCTAGAGTGGTAAATGTGTGTTATACAAGGCAGAATACCATCGAAATAGAGAAAGAAACATGTTCGGCAGCTTCGGAAAGCCTTACACTTCACTGCAATGTAACACTACACTCTATAACATATTTGAGAGACAATGTTCACAAGCTGCTTCTGTTCATAACAGTGTGTAGGAAGTTGTTTGTATATGTGGGCAAAGCTTATACTTGGACAAGAAGGCAGAATATAAGAAACTACATGAAATCCTGAATCATACAGAGAAAATGACTATAAACAGATGAGAAGTCCTTTAGAACTGCTGAAAGAGATTCTCCAAGTCAGTTCTTAGTGTAGAAAAGGTAGCTAGGATCTGGGAAATCCTGAATTCGAGTTAAGATCACCTGAAACACGGTATGAATCCTATATTGTTTACTGAAAGAAGCCTAGAGTGGTAAATGATTGTCATAAAAGGCAGAATATCATTGAAATAGAGAAAGAAACACATTCGGCAGCGTTGGAAAGCCTTACACTACAATGCAATGTAGTACTACACTCTATAACATAGTTGAGAGACAATGTTCCCGAGCTGCTTCTGTTCATTACAGTGTGTAAGAAGTTGTTTGTATATGTGGGCAAAGCTTATACTTGGACAAGAAGGCAGAATATAGGAAACTACATGAAAACATGAATAAATCCCAAAAATGACTGTAAATAGATGAAAACTCATTTACAACTGCTGAAAGAGATTCTCCATGTCAGTTCTTATTGCAGAAAGGGTAGCTAAGATCCGGGAAATCCTTAATTCGAGTTAAGATCACATGAAACACTGTATGAATCCTATATTCTTTACTTAAAGAAGCCTAAAGTGGTAAATGAGTGTCATAAAAGGCAGAATATTATTGAAAAAGAGAAAGAAACACATTCCCCAGCCATGGAAAGCCTTACAATTCACTGTAATGTAGTACTACACTCTATATCATAGTTGAGAGACAATGTTCCCGAGCTGCTTCTGTTCATAACAGTGTGTAGGAAGTTGTTTGTATATGTAGGCAAAGCTTAAACTTGGGTAAGAATATAGGAAACTGCATGAAAACATGAATAATTCTGAGAAAATGACTGTAAACAGATGAGTACTGGCTTAGAACAGCTGAAAGAGATTCTCAAAGTCAGTTCTTAGTGTGAAAAAGGTAGCTACAATAGTATACGGGAAATCCTTACTTCGAGGTAAGATCACATGAAACACTGTATGAATCCTATATTGTTTACTTAAAGGAGCCTAGAGTGGAAAATGTGGGTCATACAAGGCAGAATACCATTGAAATTGTGAAAGAAATACGTTCGGCAGCTTTGGAAATCATCACACTTCACTGCAATGTAGTACTACAAGCTATAACATAGTTGAGAGACAAAGTTCCTGAGCTGCTTCTGTTCATAACAGTGTGTAGGAAGTTTTTTGTATATGTGGGCAACGCTTATACTTGGACAAGAAGGCAGAATATAGGAATCTACATGAAAATATGAATAATTCAGAGAAAATGAATGTAAACAGATCAGAACTGGCTGAGAACAGCTGAAAGAGATTCACCATGTCACTTGTTAGTGTAGAAAGGGTAGCTAAGATCCAGGAATTCCTTAATTCGATTTAAGATCACATAAAACACTGTGTGAATCCTATATTGTTTACTTAAAGGAGCCTAGAGCTGTAAATGTGTGTCATACAAGGCAGAATATCATGGAAAAAGAGAAAGAAACAGGTTAGGCAGCTTTCGAAAGCCTTACACTTCACGGCAATGTAGTACTACACTCTATAACATAGTTGGGAGACAATGTTCCTGAGCTGCTTCTGTTCATAACAGTGTGTAGGAAGTTGTTTGTATATGTGGGCAAAGCTTAAACTATGACAACAAGGCAGAATATAGGAAACTACATGAAAACATGAATAATTCAGAGAAAATGACTGTAAACAGATAAGAACTCATTTAGAATAGCTGAAAGAGATTTTCCAAGTCAGTTCTTAGTGTAGAAAAGGTAGCTAAGATCCAGGAATTCCTTAATTAGAGTTAAGATCACATGAAACAGCCGGCACCGGTTTGGCTCAATGGTAGAGCGTCGGTCTGGGGACTGAAAGGTCCAGGGTTCGATTTCGGTCATGGGCATGTACCTTGGCTACGGGCACATCCCCAGTAGGTGCTGTGCAAGAGGCAGCTGGTCGATGATTCTCTCTCATGGACAAGCTGAGAGAGAGTTTCTAACTCTCTATCCCTCTCTTCCTCTATGTGAAAAATCAATAAAAATATATTTTAAAAAAAATTAAAAAACATCACATGAAACAGTGTATGAATCCTATATTTTTTGCTTAAAGGAGCCTAGAGTGGTAAATGAGTGTCATAAAAGGCAGAACACCATTGAAATAGAGAAAGAAACACATTCCCCAGCTTTGGAAAGCCTTATACTTCACTCCAATGTAGTACTACACTCTATAACACAGTTGAGAGACATTGTTCCCTAGCTGCCTCAGTTCATAACAGTGTGTAGGAAGTTGTTTGATAAAGTGGGCAAAGCTTATACTTGGACCAGAAGGCAGAATATAGGAAACTACCTGAAAACATTGATAATTCAGAGAAAATGAGTGTAAACAGATGAGAACTTGTTTAGAACAGCTCAAAGAGATTCTCCAGTAAGTTCTTAGTGTAGAAAAGGTAGCTAAGATCAGGGAAATCCTTAATTCGAGTTAAGATCACATGAAACACTGTATGAATCCTATATTCTTTACTTAAAGGAGACTAGAGTGGTAAATGTGTGTTATACAAGGCAGAATACCATTGAAATAGAGAAAGAAACACGTTCGGCAGCTTTGGAAAGCCTTACACTTCACTGAACTGTAGTACTACACTCTAAAACACAGTTGAGAGACAATGTTCTCTACCTACCTCAGTTCATAACAGTGTGTAGGAAGTTGTTTGATAAAGTGGGCAAAGCTTATACTTGGACCAGAAGGCAGAATATAGGAAACTACTTGAAAACATGGATAATTCAGAGAAAATGACTGTAAACAGATGAGAACTTGTTTAGAACAGCTCAAAGAGATTCTCCAAGTCAGTTCTTAGTGTAGAAAAGGTAGCTAAGATCGGGGAAATCCTTAATTCGAGTTAAGATCACATGAAACACTGTATGAATCCTATATTCTTTACTTAAAGGAGACTAGAGTGGTAAATGTGTGTTATACAAGGCAGAATACCATTGAAATAGAGAAAGAAACACGTTCCGCAGCTTTGGAAAGCCTTACACTTCACTGAAATGTAGTACTACACTCTATAACACAGTTGAGAGACAATGTTCCTGAGCTGTCTCAGTTCATAACAGTGTGTAGGAAGTTGTTTGATAAAGAGGGCAAAGCTTATACTTGGACCAGCGGCAGAATATAGGAAACTACATGAAAACATGGATAATTCAGAGAAAATGGCTGTAAACAGATAACTTGTTTAGAACAGCTCAAAGAGCTTCTCCAAGTCAGTTCTTAGTGTAGAAAAGGTAGCTAAGATCCGGGAAATCCTTAATTCGAGTTAAGATGACATGAAACACTGTATGAATCCTATATTCTTTACTTAAAGGAGACTAGAGTGGTAAATGTGTGTTATACAAGGCAGAATACCATTGAAATAGAGAAAGAAACACGTTCGGCAGCTTTGGAAACCCTTACACTTCACTGAAATGTAGTACTACACTCTATAACACAGTTGAGAGACAATGTTCCTGAGCTGCCTCAGTTCATAACAGTGTGTAGGAAGTTGTTTGATAAAGTGGGGAAAGCTTATACTTGGAGCAGAAGGCAGAATATAGGAAACGACATGAAAACATGGATAATTCAGAGAAAATGACTGTAAACAGATGAGAACTTGTTTAGAACAGCTCAAAGACATTCTCCAAGTCAGTTCTTAGTGTAGAAAAGGTAGCTAAGATCCGGGAAATCCTTAATTCGAGTTAAGATGACATGAAACACTGTATGAATCCTATATTCTTTACTTAAAGGAGACTAGAGTGCTAAATGTGTGTTATACAAGGCAGAATACCATTGAAATAGAGAAAGAAACACGTTCGGCAGCTTTGGAAAGCCTTACACTTCACTGAACTGTAGTACTACACTCTAAAACACAGTTGAGAGACAATGTTCTCTACCTACCTCAGTTCATAACAGTGTGTAGGAAGTTGTTTGATAAAGTGGGCAAAGCTTATACTTGGACCAGAAGGCAGAATATAGGAAACTACTTGAAAACATGGATAATTCAGAGAAAATGACTGTAAACAGATGAGAACTTGTTTAGAACAGCTCAAAGAGATTCTCCAAGTCAGTTCTTAGTGTAGAAAAGGTAGCTAAGATCGGGGAAATCCTTAATTCCAGTTAAGATCACATGAAACACTGTATGAATCCTATATTGTTTACTTAAAGGAGACTAGAGTGGTAAATGTGTGTTATACAAGGCAGAATACCATTGAAATAGAGAAAGAAACACGTTCGGCAGCTTTGGAAAGCCTTACACTTCACTGAAATGTAGTACTACACTCTATAACACAGTTGAGAGACAATGTTCCTGAGCTGCCTCAGTTCATAACAGTGTGTAGGAAGTTGTTTGATAAAGTGGGGAAAGCTTATACTTGGAGCAGAAGGCAGAATATAGGAAATGACATGAAAACATGGATAATTCAGAGAAAATGGCTGTAAACAGATAACTTGTTTAGAACAGCTCAAAGAGATTCTCCAAGTCAGTTCTTAGTGTAGAAAAGGTAGCTAAGATCCGGGAAATCCTTAATTCGAGTTAAGATGACATGAAACACTGTATGAATCCTATATTCTTTACTTAAAGGAGACTAGAGTGCTAAATGTGTGTTATACAAGGCAGAATACCATTGAAATAGAGAAAGAAACATGTTCGGCAGCTTTGGAAAGCCTTACACTTCACTGAAATGTAGTACTACACTCTATAACACAGTTGAGAGACAATGTTCCCGAGCTGCCTCAGTTCATAACAGTGTGTAGGAAGTTGTTTGATAAAGTGTGCAAAGATTATACTTGGACCAGAAGGCAGAATATAGGAAACTACCTGAAAACATGGATAATTCAGAGAAAATGACTGTAAACAGATGAGAACTTGTTTAGAACAGCTCAAAGACATTCTCCAGTAAGTTGTTAGTGTAGAAAATGTAGCTAAGATCCGGGAACTCCTTAATTCGAGTTAAGATCACATGAAACACTGTATGAATCCTATATTCTTTACTTAAAGGAGACTAGAGTGGTAAATGTGTGTTATACAAGGCAGAATACCATTGAAATAGAGAAAGAAACACGTTCCGCAGCTTTGGAAAGCCTTACACTTCACTGAAATGTAGTACTACACTCTATAACACAGTTGAGAGACAATGATCCTGAGCTGTCTCAGTTCATAACAGTGTGTAGGAAGTTGTTTGATAAAGAGGGCAAAGCTTATACTTGGACCAGCGGCAGAATATAGGAAACTACATGAAAACATGGATAATTCAGAGAAAATGACTGTAAACAGATGATAAGTTGTTTACAACTGCTGAAAGAGATTCTCCAAGTCAGTTCTTAGTGTAGAAACGGTAGCTAAGATCCGGGAAATCCTTAATTCAAGGTAAGATGACAAGAAACACTGTATGAATCCTATATTCTTTACTAAAAGGAGCCTAGAGTGGTAAATGTGTGTTATACAAGGCAGAATACCATCGAAATAGAGAAAGAAACATGTTCGGCAGCTTCGGAAAGCCTTACACTTCACTGCAATGTAACACTACACTCTATAACATATTTGAGAGACAATGTTCACAAGCTGCTTCTGTTCATAACAGTGTGTAGGAAGTTGTTTGTATATGTGGGCAAAGCTTATACTTGGACAAGAAGGCAGAATATAAGAAACTACATGAAATCCTGAATCATACAGAGAAAATGACTATAAACAGATGAGAAGTCCTTTAGAACTGCTGAAAGAGATTCTCCAAGTCAGTTCTTAGTGTAGAAAAGGTAGCTAGGATCTGGGAAATCCTGAATTCGAGTTAAGATCACCTGAAACACGGTATGAATCCTATATTGTTTACTGAAAGAAGCCTAGAGTGGTAAATGATTGTCATAAAAGGCAGAATATCATTGAAATAGAGAAAGAAACACATTCGGCAGCGTTGGAAAGCCTTACACTACAATGCAATGTAGTACTACACTCTATAACATAGTTGAGAGACAATGTTCCCGAGCTGCTTCTGTTCATTACAGTGTGTAAGAAGTTGTTTGTATATGTGGGCAAAGCTTATACTTGGACAAGAAGGCAGAATATAGGAAACTACATGAAAACATGAATAAATCCCAAAAATGACTGTAAATAGATGAAAACTCATTTACAACTGCTGAAAGAGATTCTCCATGTCAGTTCTTATTGCAGAAAGGGTAGCTAAGATCCGGGAAATCCTTAATTCGAGTTAAGATCACATGAAACACTGTATGAATCCTATATTCTTTACTTAAAGAAGCCTAAAGTGGTAAATGAGTGTCATAAAAGGCAGAATATTATTGAAAAAGAGAAAGAAACACATTCCCCAGCCATGGAAAGCCTTACAATTCACTGTAAAGTAGTACTACACTCTATATCATAGTTGAGAGACAATGTTCCCGAGCTGCTTCTGTTCATAACAGTGTGTAGGAAGTTGTTTGTATATGTAGGCAAAGCTTAAACTTGGGTAAGAATATAGGAAACTGCATGAAAACATGAATAATTCTGAGAAAATGACTGTAAACAGATGAGTACTGGCTTAGAACAGCTGAAAGAGATTCTCAAAGTCAGTTCTTAGTGTGAAAAAGGTAGCTACAATAGTATACGGGAAATCCTTACTTCGAGGTAAGATCACATGAAACACTGTATGAATCCTATATTGTTTACTTAAAGGAGCCTAGAGTGGAAAATGTGGGTCATACAAGGCAGAATACCATTGAAATTGTGAAAGAAATACGTTCGGCAGCTTTGGAAATCATCACACTTCACTGCAATGTAGTACTACAAGCTATAACATAGTTGAGAGACAAAGTTCCTGAGCTGCTTCTGTTCATAACAGTGTGTAGGAAGTTTTTTGTATATGTGGGCAACGCTTATACTTGGACAAGAAGGCAGAATATAGGAATCTACATGAAAATATGAATAATTCAGAGAAAATGAATGTAAACAGATCAGAACTGGCTGAGAACAGCTGAAAGAGATTCACCATGTCACTTGTTAGTGTAGAAAGGGTAGCTAAGATCCAGGAATTCCTTAATTCGATTTAAGATCACATAAAACACTGTGTGAATCCTATATTGTTTACTTAAAGGAGCCTAGAGCTGTAAATGTGTGTCATACAAGGCAGAATATCATGGAAAAAGAGAAAGAAACAGGTTAGGCAGCTTTCGAAAGCCTTACACTTCACGGCAATGTAGTACTACACTCTATAACATAGTTGGGAGACAATGTTCCTGAGCTGCTTCTGTTCATAACAGTGTGTAGGAAGTTGTTTGTATATGTGGGCAAAGCTTAAACTATGACAACAAGGCAGAATATAGGAAACTACATGAAAACATGAATAATTCAGAGAAAATGACTGTAAACAGATAAGAACTCATTTAGAATAGCTGAAAGAGATTTTCCAAGTCAGTTCTTAGTGTAGAAAAGGTAGCTAAGATCCAGGAATTCCTTAATTAGAGTTAAGATCACATGAAACAGCCGGCACCGGTTTGGCTCAATGGTAGAGCGTCGGTCTGGGGACTGAAAGGTCCAGGGTTCGATTTCGGTCATGGGCATGTACCTTGGCTACGGGCACATCCCCAGTAGGTGCTGTGCAAGAGGCAGCTGGTCGATGATTCTCTCTCATGGACAAGCTGAGAGAGAGTTTCTAACTCTCTATCCCTCTCTTCCTCTATGTGAAAAATCAATAAAAATATATTTTAAAAAAAATTAAAAAACATCACATGAAACAGTGTATGAATCCTATATTTTTTGCTTAAAGGAGCCTAGAGTGGTAAATGAGTGTCATAAAAGGCAGAACACCATTGAAATAGAGAAAGAAACACATTCCCCAGCTTTGGAAAGCCTTATACTTCACTCCAATGTAGTACTACACTCTATAACACAGTTGAGAGACATTGTTCCCTAGCTGCCTCAGTTCATAACAGTGTGTAGGAAGTTGTTTGATAAAGTGGGCAAAGCTTATACTTGGACCAGAAGGCAGAATATAGGAAACTACCTGAAAACATTGATAATTCAGAGAAAATGAGTGTAAACAGATGAGAACTTGTTTAGAACAGCTCAAAGAGATTCTCCAGTAAGTTCTTAGTGTAGAAAAGGTAGCTAAGATCAGGGAAATCCTTAATTCGAGTTAAGATCACATGAAACACTGTATGAATCCTATATTCTTTACTTAAAGGAGACTAGAGTGGTAAATGTGTGTTATACAAGGCAGAATACCATTGAAATAGAGAAAGAAACACGTTCGGCAGCTTTGGAAAGCCTTACACTTCACTGAACTGTAGTACTACACTCTAAAACACAGTTGAGAGACAATGTTCTCTACCTACCTCAGTTCATAACAGTGTGTAGGAAGTTGTTTGATAAAGTGGGCAAAGCTTATACTTGGACCAGAAGGCAGAATATAGGAAACTACTTGAAAACATGGATAATTCAGAGAAAATGACTGTAAACAGATGAGAACTTGTTTAGAACAGCTCAAAGAGATTCTCCAAGTCAGTTCTTAGTGTAGAAAAGGTAGCTAAGATCGGGGAAATCCTTAATTCGAGTTAAGATCACATGAAACACTGTATGAATCCTATATTCTTTACTTAAAGGAGACTAGAGTGGTAAATGTGTGTTATACAAGGCAGAATACCATTGAAATAGAGAAAGAAACACGTTCGGCAGCTTTGGAAAGCCTTACACTTCACTGAAATGTAGTACTACACTCTATAACACAGTTGAGAGACAATGTTCCCGAGCTGCCTCAGTTCATAACAGTGTGTAGGAAGTTGTTTGATAAAGTGTGCAAAGATTATACTTGGACCAGAAGGCAGAATATAGGAAACTACCTGAAAACATGGATAATTCAGAGAAAATGACTGTAAACAGATGAGAACTTGTTTAGAACAGCTCAAAGACATTCTCCAGTAAGTTGTTAGTGTAGAAAATGTAGCTAAGATCCGGGAACTCCTTAATTCGAGTTAAGATCACATGAAACACTGTATGAATCCTATATTCTTTACTTAAAGGAGACTAGAGTGGTAAATGTGTGTTATACAAGGCAGAATACCATTGAAATAGAGAAAGAAACACGTTCCGCAGCTTTGGAAAGCCTTACACTTCACTGAAATGTAGTACTACACTCTATAACACAGTTGAGAGACAATGATCCTGAGCTGTCTCAGTTCATAACAGTGTGTAGGAAGTTGTTTGATAAAGAGGGCAAAGCTTATACTTGGACCAGCGGCAGAATATAGGAAACTACATGAAAACATGGATAATTCAGAGAAAATGACTGTAAACAGATGATAAGTTGTTTACAACTGCTGAAAGAGATTCTCCAAGTCAGTTCTTAGTGTAGAAACGGTAGCTAAGATCCGGGAAATCCTTAATTCAAGGTAAGATGACAAGAAACACTGTATGAATCCTATATTCTTTACTAAAAGGAGCCTAGAGTGGTAAATGTGTGTTATACAAGGCAGAATACCATCGAAATAGAGAAAGAAACATGTTCGGCAGCTTTGGAAAGCCTTACACTTCACTGCAATGTAACACTACACTCTATAACATATTTGAGAGACAATGTTCACAAGCTGCTTCTGTTCATAACAGTGTGTAGGAAGTTGTTTGTATATGTGGGCAAAGCTTATACTTGGACAAGAAGGCAGAATATAAGAAACTACATGAAATCCTGAATCATACAGAGAAAATGACTATAAACAGATGAGAAGTCCTTTAGAACTGCTGAAAGAGATTCTCCAAGTCAGTTCTTAGTGTAGAAAAGGTAGCTAGGATCTGGGAAATCCTGAATTCGAGTTAAGATCACCTGAAACACGGTATGAATCCTATATTGTTTACTGAAAGAAGCCTAGAGTGGTAAATGATTGTCATAAAAGGCAGAATATCATTGAAATAGAGAAAGAAACACATTCGGCAGCGTTGGAAAGCCTTACACTACAATGCAATGTAGTACTACACTCTATAACATAGTTGAGAGACAATGTTCCCGAGCTGCTTCTGTTCATTACAGTGTGTAAGAAGTTGTTTGTATATGTGGGCAAAGCTTATACTTGGACAAGAAGGCAGAATATAGGAAACTACATGAAAACATGAATAAATCCCAAAAATGACTGTAAATAGATGAAAACTCATTTACAACTGCTGAAAGAGATTCTCCATGTCAGTTCTTATTGCAGAAAGGGTAGCTAAGATCCGGGAAATCCTTAATTCGAGTTAAGATCACATGAAACACTGTATGAATCCTATATTCTTTACTTAAAGAAGCCTAAAGTGGTAAATGAGTGTCATAAAAGGCAGAATATTATTGAAAAAGAGAAAGAAACACATTCCCCAGCCATGGAAAGCCTTACAATTCACTGTAATGTAGTACTACACTCTATATCATAGTTGAGAGACAATGTTCCCGAGCTGCTTCTGTTCATAACAGTGTGTAGGAAGTTGTTTGTATATGTAGGCAAAGCTTAAACTTGGGTAAGAATATAGGAAACTGCATGAAAACATGAATAATTCTGAGAAAATGACTGTAAACAGATGAGTACTGGCTTAGAACAGCTGAAAGAGATTCTCAAAGTCAGTTCTTAGTGTGAAAAAGGTAGCTACAATAGTATACGGGAAATCCTTACTTCGAGGTAAGATCACATGAAACACTGTATGAATCCTATATTGTTTACTTAAAGGAGCCTAGAGTGGAAAATGTGGGTCATACAAGGCAGAATACCATTGAAATTGTGAAAGAAATACGTTCGGCAGCTTTGGAAATCATCACACTTCACTGCAATGTAGTACTACAAGCTATAACATAGTTGAGAGACAAAGTTCCTGAGCTGCTTCTGTTCATAACAGTGTGTAGGAAGTTTTTTGTATATGTGGGCAACGCTTATACTTGGACAAGAAGGCAGAATATAGGAATCTACATGAAAATATGAATAATTCAGAGAAAATGAATGTAAACAGATCAGAACTGGCTGAGAACAGCTGAAAGAGATTCACCATGTCACTTGTTAGTGTAGAAAGGGTAGCTAAGATCCAGGAATTCCTTAATTCGATTTAAGATCACATAAAACACTGTGTGAATCCTATATTGTTTACTTAAAGGAGCCTAGAGCTGTAAATGTGTGTCATACAAGGCAGAATATCATGGAAAAAGAGAAAGAAACAGGTTAGGCAGCTTTCGAAAGCCTTACACTTCACGGCAATGTAGTACTACACTCTATAACATAGTTGGGAGACAATGTTCCTGAGCTGCTTCTGTTCATAACAGTGTGTAGGAAGTTGTTTGTATATGTGGGCAAAGCTTAAACTATGACAACAAGGCAGAATATAGGAAACTACATGAAAACATGAATAATTCAGAGAAAATGACTGTAAACAGATAAGAACTCATTTAGAATAGCTGAAAGAGATTTTCCAAGTCAGTTCTTAGTGTAGAAAAGGTAGCTAAGATCCAGGAATTCCTTAATTAGAGTTAAGATCACATGAAACAGCCGGCACCGGTTTGGCTCAATGGTAGAGCGTCGGTCTGGGGACTGAAAGGTCCAGGGTTCGATTTCGGTCATGGGCATGTACCTTGGCTACGGGCACATCCCCAGTAGGTGCTGTGCAAGAGGCAGCTGGTCGATGATTCTCTCTCATGGACAAGCTGAGAGAGAGTTTCTAACTCTCTATCCCTCTCTTCCTCTATGTGAAAAATCAATAAAAATATATTTAAAAAAAAATTAAAAAACATCACATGAAACAGTGTATGAATCCTATATTTTTTGCTTAAAGGAGCCTAGAGTGGTAAATGAGTGTCATAAAAGGCAGAACACCATTGAAATAGAGAAAGAAACACATTCCCCAGCTTTGGAAAGCCTTATACTTCACTCCAATGTAGTACTACACTCTATAACACAGTTGAGAGACATTGTTCCCTAGCTGCCTCAGTTCATAACAGTGTGTAGGAAGTTGTTTGATAAAGTGGGCAAAGCTTATACTTGGACCAGAAGGCAGAATATAGGAAACTACCTGAAAACATTGATAATTCAGAGAAAATGAGTGTAAACAGATGAGAACTTGTTTAGAACAGCTCAAAGAGATTCTCCAGTAAGTTCTTAGTGTAGAAAAGGTAGCTAAGATCAGGGAAATCCTTAATTCGAGTTAAGATCACATGAAACACTGTATGAATCCTATATTCTTTACTTAAAGGAGACTAGAGTGGTAAATGTGTGTTATACAAGGCAGAATACCATTGAAATAGAGAAAGAAACACGTTCGGCAGCTTTGGAAAGCCTTACACTTCACTGAACTGTAGTACTACACTCTAAAACACAGTTGAGAGACAATGTTCTCTACCTACCTCAGTTCATAACAGTGTGTAGGAAGTTGTTTGATAAAGTGGGCAAAGCTTATACTTGGACCAGAAGGCAGAATATAGGAAACTACTTGAAAACATGGATAATTCAGAGAAAATGACTGTAAACAGATGAGAACTTGTTTAGAACAGCTCAAAGAGATTCTCCAAGTCAGTTCTTAGTGTAGAAAAGGTAGCTAAGATCGGGGAAATCCTTAATTCGAGTTAAGATCACATGAAACACTGTATGAATCCTATATTCTTTACTTAAAGGAGACTAGAGTGGTAAATGTGTGTTATACAAGGCAGAATACCATTGAAATAGAGAAAGAAACACGTTCAGCAGCTTTGGAAAGCCTTACACTTCACTGAAATGTAGTACTACACTCTATAACACAGTTGAGAGACAATGATCCTGAGCTGTCTCAGTTCATAACAGTGTGTAGGAAGTTGTTTGATAAAGAGGGCAAAGCTTATACTTGGACCAGCGGCAGAATATAGGAAACTACATGAAAACATGGATAATTCAGAGAAAATGACTGTAAACAGATGAGACCTTGTTTAGAACAGCTGAAAGAGATTCTCCAGTCAGTTCTTAGTGTAGTAAAGGTAGCTAAGTTCCGGGAATCCTTAATTCGAGTTGAGATCACATGAAACACTGTCTGAATCCTATATTCTTTACTTAAAGGAGACTAGAGTGGTAAATGTGTGTTATACAAGGCAGAATACCATTGAAATAGAGAAAGAAACACGTTCGGCAGCTTTGGAAAGCCTTACACTTCACTGAAATGTAGCACTACACTCTATAACACAGTTGAGAGACAATGTTCCCGAGCTGCCTCAGTTCATAACAGTGTGTAGGAAGTTGTTTGATAAAGTGGGCAAAGCTTATACTTGGTCCAGAAGGCAGAATATAGGAAACTCCATGAAAACATGGATAATTCAGAGAAAATGACTGTAAACAGATGATAAGTTGTTTACAACTGCTGAAAGAGATTCTCCAAGTCAGTTCTTAGTGTAGAAACGGTAGCTAAGATCCGGGAAATCCTTAATTCAAGGTAAGATGACAAGAAACACTGTATGAATCCTATATTCTTTACTAAAAGGAGCCTAGAGTGGTAAATGTGTGTTATACAAGGCAGAATACCATCGAAATAGAGAAAGAAACATGTTCGGCAGCTTCGGAAAGCCTTACACTTCACTGCAATGTAACACTACACTCTATAACATATTTGAGAGACAATGTTCACAAGCTGCTTCTGTTCATAACAGTGTGTAGGAAGTTGTTTGTATATGTGGGCAAAGCTTATACTTGGACAAGAAGGCAGAATATAAGAAACTACATGAAATCCTGAATCATACAGAGAAAATGACTGTAAACAGATGAGAAGTCCTTTAGAACTGCTGAAAGAGATTCTCCAAGTCAGTTCTTAGTGTAGAAAAGGTAGCTAGGATCTGGGAAATCCTGAATTCGAGTTAAGATCACCTGAAACACGGTATGAATCCTATATTGTTTACTGAAAGAAGCCTAGAGTGGTAAATGATTGTCATAAAAGGCAGAATATCATTGAAATAGAGAAAGAAACACATTCGGCAGCGTTGGAAAGCCTTACACTACAATGCAATGTAGTACTACACTCTATAACATAGTTGAGAGACAATGTTCCCGAGCTGCTTCTGTTCATTACAGTGTGTAAGAAGTTGTTTGTATATGTGGGCAAAGCTTATACTTGGACAAGAAGGCAGAATATAGGAAACTACATGAAAACATGAATAAATCCCAAAAATGACTGTAAATAGATGAAAACTCATTTACAACTGCTGAAAGAGATTCTCCATGTCAGTTCTTATTGCAGAAAGGGTAGCTAAGGTCCGGGAAATCCTTAATTCGAGTTAATATCACATGAAACACTGTATGAATCCTATATTCTTTACTTAAAGAAGCCTAAAGTGGTAAATGAGTGTCATAAAAGGCAGAATATTATTGAAAAAGAGAAAGAAACACATTCCCCAGCCATGGAAAGCCTTACAATTCACTGTAATGTAGTACTACACTCTATATCATAGTTGAGAGACAATGTTCCCGAGCTGCTTCTGTTCATAACAGTGTGTAGGAAGTTGTTTGTATATGTAGGCAAAGCTTAAACTTGGGTAAGAATATAGGAAACTGCATGAAAACATGAATAATTCTGAGAAAATGACTGTAAACAGATGAGTACTGGCTTAGAACAGCTGAAAGAGATTCTCAAAGTCAGTTCTTAGTGTGAAAAAGGTAGCTACAATAGTATACGGGAAATCCTTACTTCGAGGTAAGATCACATGAAACACTGTATGAATCCTATATTGTTTACTTAAAGGAGCCTAGAGTGGAAAATGTGGGTCATACAAGGCAGAATACCATTGAAATTGTGAAAGAAATACGTTCGGCAGCTTTGGAAATCATCACACTTCACTGCAATGTAGTACTACAAGCTATAACATAGTTGAGAGACAAAGTTCCTGAGCTGCTTCTGTTCATAACAGTGTGTAGGAAGTTTTTTGTATATGTGGGCAACGCTTATACTTGGACAAGAAGGCAGAATATAGGAATCTACATGAAAATATGAATAATTCAGAGAAAATGAATGTAAACAGATCAGAACTGGCTGAGAACAGCTGAAAGAGATTCACCATGTCACTTGTTAGTGTAGAAAGGGTAGCTAAGATCCAGGAATTCCTTAATTCGATTTAAGATCACATAAAACACTGTGTGAATCCTATATTGTTTACTTAAAGGAGCCTAGAGCTGTAAATGTGTGTCATACAAGGCAGAATATCATGGAAAAAGAGAAAGAAACAGGTTAGGCAGCTTTCGAAAGCCTTACACTTCACGGCAATGTAGTACTACACTCTATAACATAGTTGGGAGACAATGTTCCTGAGCTGCTTCTGTTCATAACAGTGTGTAGGAAGTTGTTTGTATATGTGGGCAAAGCTTAAACTATGACAACAAGGCAGAATATAGGAAACTACATGAAAACATGAATAATTCAGAGAAAATGACTGTAAACAGATAAGAACTCATTTAGAATAGCTGAAAGAGATTTTCCAAGTCAGTTCTTAGTGTAGAAAAGGTAGCTAAGATCCAGGAATTCCTTAATTAGAGTTAAGATCACATGAAACAGCCGGCACCGGTTTGGCTCAATGGTAGAGCGTCGGTCTGGGGACTGAAAGGTCCAGGGTTCGATTTCGGTCATGGGCATGTACCTTGGCTACGGGCACATCCCCAGTAGGTGCTGTGCAAGAGGCAGCTGGTCGATGATTCTCTCTCATGGACAAGCTGAGAGAGAGTTTCTAACTCTCTATCCCTCTCTTCCTCTATGTGAAAAATCAATAAAAATATATTTTAAAAAAAATTAAAAAACATCACATGAAACAGTGTATGAATCCTATATTTTTTGCTTAAAGGAGCCTAGAGTGGTAAATGAGTGTCATAAAAGGCAGAACACCATTGAAATAGAGAAAGAAACACATTCCCCAGCTTTGGAAAGCCTTATACTTCACTCCAATGTAGTACTACACTCTATAACACAGTTGAGAGACATTGTTCCCTAGCTGCCTCAGTTCATAACAGTGTGTAGGAAGTTGTTTGATAAAGTGGGCAAAGCTTATACTTGGACCAGAAGGCAGAATATAGGAAACTACCTGAAAACATTGATAATTCAGAGAAAATGAGTGTAAACAGATGAGAACTTGTTTAGAACAGCTCAAAGAGATTCTCCAGTAAGTTCTTAGTGTAGAAAAGGTAGCTAAGATCAGGGAAATCCTTAATTCGAGTTAAGATCACATGAAACACTGTATGAATCCTATATTCTTTACTTAAAGGAGACTAGAGTGGTAAATGTGTGTTATACAAGGCAGAATACCATTGAAATAGAGAAAGAAACACGTTCGGCAGCTTTGGAAAGCCTTACACTTCACTGAACTGTAGTACTACACTCTAAAACACAGTTGAGAGACAATGTTCTCTACCTACCTCAGTTCATAACAGTGTGAAGGAAGTTGTTTGATAAAGTGGGCAAAGCTTATACTTGGACCAGAAGGCAGAATATAGGAAACTACTTGAAAACATGGATAATTCAGAGAAAATGACTGTAAACAGATGAGAACTTGTTTAGAACAGCTCAAAGAGATTCTCCAAGTCAGTTCTTAGTGTAGAAAAGGTAGCTAAGATCGGGGAAATCCTTAATTCGAGTTAAGATCACATGAAACACTGTATGAATCCTATATTCTTTACTTAAAGGAGACTAGAGTGGTAAATGTGTGTTATACAAGGCAGAATACCATTGAAATAGAGAAAGAAACACGTTCCGCAGCTTTGGAAAGCCTTACACTTCACTGAAATGTAGTACTACACTCTATAACACAGTTGAGAGACAATGTTCCTGAGCTGTCTCAGTTCATAACAGTGTGTAGGAAGTTGTTTGATAAAGAGGGCAAAGCTTATACTTGGACCAGCGGCAGAATATAGGAAACTACATGAAAACATGGATAATTCAGAGAAAATGGCTGTAAACAGATAACTTGTTTAGAACAGCTCAAAGAGCTTCTCCAAGTCAGTTCTTAGTGTAGAAAAGGTAGCTAAGATCCGGGAAATCCTTAATTCGAGTTAAGATGACATGAAACACTGTATGAATCCTATATTCTTTACTTAAAGGAGACTAGAGTGCTAAATGTGTGTTATACAAGGCAGAATACCATTGAAATAGAGAAAGAAACACGTTCGGCAGCTTTGGAAAGCCTTACACTTCACTGAAATGTAGTACTACACTCTATAACACAGTTGAGAGACAATGTTCCCGAGCTGCCTCAGTTCATAACAGTGTGTAGGAAGTTGTTTGATAAAGTGTGCAAAGATTATACTTGGACCAGAAGGCAGAATATAGGAAACTACCTGAAAACATGGATAATTCAGCGAAAATGACTGTAAACAGATGAGAACTTGTTTAGAACAGCTCAAAGACATTCTCCAGTAAGTTGTTAGTGTAGAAAAGGTAGCTAAGATCCGGGAACTCCTTAATTCGAGTTAAGATTACATGAAACACTGTATGAATCCTATATTCTTTACTTAAAGGAGACTAGAGTGGTAAATGTGTGTTATACAAGGCAGAATACCATTGAAATAAAGAAAGAAACACGTTCCGCAGCTTTGGAAAGCCTTACACTTCACTGAAATGTAGTACTACACTCTATAACACAGTTGAGAGACAATGATCCTGAGCTGTCTCAGTTCATAACAGTGTGTAGGAAGTTGTTTGATAAAGAGGGCAAAGCTTATACTTGGACCAGCGGCAGAATATAGGAAACTACATGAAAACATGGATAATTCAGAGAAAATGACTGTAAACAGATGATAAGTTGTTTACAACTGCTGAAAGAGATTCTCCAAGTCAGTTCTTAGTGTAGAAACGGTAGCTAAGATCCGGGAAATCCTTAATTCAAGGTAAGATGACAAGAAACACTGTATGAATCCTATATTCTTTACTAAAAGGAGCCTAGAGTGGTAAATGTGTGTTATACAAGGCAGAATACCATCGAAATAGAGAAAGAAACATGTTCGGCAGCTTCGGAAAGCCTTACACTTCACTGCAATGTAACACTACACTCTATAACATATTTGAGAGACAATGTTCACAAGCTGCTTCTGTTCATAACAGTGTGTAGGAAGTTGTTTGTATATGTGGGCAAAGCTTATACTTGGACAAGAAGGCAGAATATAAGAAACTACATGAAATCCTGAATCATACAGAGAAAATGACTATAAACAGATGAGAAGTCCTTTAGAACTGCTGAAAGAGATTCTCCAAGTCAGTTCTTAGTGTAGAAAAGGTAGCTAGGATCTGGGAAATCCTGAATTCGAGTTAAGATCACCTGAAACACGGTATGAATCCTATATTGTTTACTGAAAGAAGCCTAGAGTGGTAAATGATTGTCATAAAAGGCAGAATATCATTGAAATAGAGAAAGAAACACATTCGGCAGCGTTGGAAAGCCTTACACTACAATGCAATGTAGTACTACACTCTATAACATAGTTGAGAGACAATGTTCCCGAGCTGCTTCTGTTCATTACAGTGTGTAAGAAGTTGTTTGTATATGTGGGCAAAGCTTATACTTGGACAAGAAGGCAGAATATAGGAAACTACATGAAAACATGAATAAATCCCAAAAATGACTGTAAATAGATGAAAACTCATTTACAACTGCTGAAAGAGATTCTCCATGTCAGTTCTTATTGCAGAAAGGGTAGCTAAGATCCGGGAAATCCTTAATTCGAGTTAAGATCACATGAAACACTGTATGAATCCTATATTCTTTACTTAAAGAAGCCTAAAGTGGTAAATGAGTGTCATAAAAGGCAGAATATTATTGAAAAAGAGAAAGAAACACATTCCCCAGCCATGGAAAGCCTTACAATTCACTGTAATGTAGTACTACACTCTATATCATAGTTGAGAGACAATGTTCCCGAGCTGCTTCTGTTCATAACAGTGTGTAGGAAGTTGTTTGTATATGTAGGCAAAGCTTAAACTTGGGTAAGAATATAGGAAACTGCATGAAAACATGAATAATTCTGAGAAAATGACTGTAAACAGATGAGTACTGGCTTAGAACAGCTGAAAGAGATTCTCAAAGTCAGTTCTTAGTGTGAAAAAGGTAGCTACAATAGTATACGGGAAATCCTTACTTCGAGGTAAGATCACATGAAACACTGTATGAATCCTATATTGTTTACTTAAAGGAGCCTAGAGTGGAAAATGTGGGTCATACAAGGCAGAATACAATTGAAATTGTGAAAGAAATACGTTCGGCAGCTTTGGAAATCATCACACTTCACTGCAATGTAGTACTACAAGCTATAACATAGTTGAGAGACAAAGTTCCTGAGCTGCTTCTGTTCATAACAGTGTGTAGGAAGTTTTTTGTATATGTGGGCAACGCTTATACTTGGACAAGAAGGCAGAATATAGGAATCTACATGAAAATATGAATAATTCAGAGAAAATGAATGTAAACAGATCAGAACTGGCTGAGAACAGCTGAAAGAGATTCACCATGTCACTTGTTAGTGTAGAAAGGGTAGCTAAGATCCAGGAATTCCTTAATTCGATTTAAGATCACATAAAACACTGTGTGAATCCTATATTGTTTACTTAAAGGAGCCTAGAGCTGTAAATGTGTGTCATACAAGGCAGAATATCATGGAAAAAGAGAAAGAAACAGGTTAGGCAGCTTTCGAAAGCCTTACACTTCACGGCAATGTAGTACTACACTCTATAACATAGTTGGGAGACAATGTTCCTGAGCTGCTTCTGTTCATAACAGTGTGTAGGAAGTTGTTTGTATATGTGGGCAAAGCTTAAACTATGACAACAAGGCAGAATATAGGAAACTACATGAAAACATGAATAATTCAGAGAAAATGACTGTAAACAGATAAGAACTCATTTAGAATAGCTGAAAGAGATTTTCCAAGTCAGTTCTTAGTGTAGAAAAGGTAGCTAAGATCCAGGAATTCCTTAATTAGAGTTAAGATCACATGAAACAGCCGGCACCGGTTTGGCTCAATGGTAGAGCGTCGGTCTGGGGACTGAAAGGTCCAGGGTTCGATTTCGGTCATGGGCATGTACCTTGGCTACGGGCACATCCCCAGTAGGTGCTGTGCAAGAGGCAGCTGGTCGATGATTCTCTCTCATGGACAAGCTGAGAGAGAGTTTCTAACTCTCTATCCCTCTCTTCCTCTATGTGAAAAATCAATAAAAATATATTTTAAAAAAAATTAAAAAACATCACATGAAACAGTGTATGAATCCTATATTTTTTGCTTAAAGGAGCCTAGAGTGGTAAATGAGTGTCATAAAAGGCAGAACACCATTGAAATAGAGAAAGAAACACATTCCCCAGCTTTGGAAAGCCTTATACTTCACTCCAATGTAGTACTACACTCTATAACACAGTTGAGAGACATTGTTCCGTAGCTGCCGCAGTTCATAACAGTGTGTAGGAAGTTGTTTGATAAAGTGGGCAAAGCTTATACTTGGACCAGAAGGCAGAATATAGGAAACTACCTGAAAACATTGATAATTCAGAGAAAATGAGTGTAAACAGATGAGAACTTGTTTAGAACAGCTCAAAGAGATTCTCCAGTAAGTTCTTAGTGTAGAAAAGGTAGCTAAGATCAGGGAAATCCTTAATTCGAGTTAAGATCACATGAAACACTGTATGAATCCTATATTCTTTACTTAAAGGAGACTAGAGTGGTAAATGTGTGTTATACAAGGCAGAATACCATTGAAATAGAGAAAGAAACACGTTCGGCAGCTTTGGAAAGCCTTACACTTCACTGAACTGTAGTACTACACTCTAAAACACAGTTGAGAGACAATGTTCTCTACCTACCTCAGTTCATAACAGTGTGTAGGAAGTTGTTTGATAAAGTGGGCAAAGCTTATACTTGGACCAGAAGGCAGAATATAGGAAACTACTTGAAAACATGGATAATTCAGAGAAAATGACTGTAAACAGATGAGAACTTGTTTAGAACAGCTCAAAGAGATTCTCCAAGTCAGTTCTTAGTGTAGAAAAGGTAGCTAAGATCGGGGAAATCCTTAATTCGAGTTAAGATCACATGAAACACTGTATGAATCCTATATTCTTTACTTAAAGGAGACTAGAGTGGTAAATGTGTGTTATACAAGGCAGAATACCATTGAAATAGAGAAAGAAACACGTTCCGCAGCTTTGGAAAGCCTTACACTTCACTGAAATGTAGTACTACACTCTATAACACAGTTGAGAGACAATGTTCCTGAGCTGTCTCAGTTCATAACAGTGTGTAGGAAGTTGTTTGATAAAGAGGGCAAAGCTTATACTTGGACCAGCGGCAGAATATAGGAAACTACATGAAAACATGGATAATTCAGAGAAAATGGCTGTAAACAGATAACTTGTTTAGAACAGCTCAAAGAGCTTCTCCAAGTCAGTTCTTAGTGTAGAAAAGGTAGCTAAGATCCGGGAAATCCTTAATTCGAGTTAAGATGACATGAAACACTGTATGAATCCTATATTCTTTACTTAAAGGAGACTAGAGTGCTAAATGTGTGTTATACAAGGCAGAATACCATTGAAATAGAGAAAGAAACACGTTCGGCAGCTTTGGAAAGCCTTACACTTCACTGAAATGTAGTACTACACTCTATAACACAGTTGAGAGACAATGATCCTGAGCTGTCTCAGTTCATAACAGTGTGTAGGAAGTTGTTTGATAAAGAGGGCAAAGCTTATACTTGGACCAGCGGCAGAATATAGGAAACTACATGAAAACATGGATAATTCAGAGAAAATGACTGTAAACAGATGAGACCTTGTTTAGAACAGCTGAAAGAGATTCTCCAGTCAGTTCTTAGTGTAGTAAAGGTAGCTAAGTTCCGGGAATCCTTAATTCGAGTTGAGATCACATGAAACACTGTCTGAATCCTATATTCTTTACTTAAAGGAGACTAGAGTGGTAAATGTGTGTTATACAAGGCAGAATACCATTGAAATAGAGAAAGAAACACGTTCGGCAGCTTTGGAAAGCCTTACACTTCACTGAAATGTAGTACTACACTCTATAACACAGTTGAGAGTCAATGTTCCCAAGCTGCCTCAGTTCATAACAGTGTGTAGGAAGGTGTTTGATAAAGTGGGCAAAGCTTATACTTGGTCCAGAAGGCAGAATATAGGAAACTCCATGAAAACATGGATAATTCAGAGAAAATGACTGTAAACACATGATAAGTTGTTTACAACTGCTGAAAGAGATTCTCCAAGTCAGTTCTTAGTGTAGAAACGGTAGCTAAGATCCGGGAAATCCTTAATTCAAGGTAAGATGACAAGAAACACTGTATGAATCCTATATTCTTTACTAAAAGGAGCCTAGAGTGGTAAATGTGTGTTATACAAGGCAGAATACCATCGAAATAGAGAAAGAAACATGTTCGGCAGCTTCGGAAAGCCTTACACTTCACTGCAATGTAACACTACACTCTATAACATATTTGAGAGACAATGTTCACAAGCTGCTTCTGTTCATAACAGTGTGTAGGAAGTTGTTTGTATATGTGGGCAAAGCTTATACTTGGACAAGAAGGCAGAATATAAGAAACTACATGAAATCCTGAATCATACAGAGAAAATGACTGTAAACAGATGAGAAGTCCTTTAGAACTGCTGAAAGAGATTCTCCAAGTCAGTTCTTAGTGTAGAAAAGGTAGCTAGGATCTGGGAAATCCTGAATTCGAGTTAAGATCACCTGAAACACGGTATGAATCCTATATTGTTTACTGAAAGAAGCCTAGAGTGGTAAATGATTGTCATAAAAGGCAGAATATCATTGAAATAGAGAAAGAAACACATTCGGCAGCGTTGGAAAGCCTTACACTACAATGCAATGTAGTACTACACTCTATAACATAGTTGAGAGACAATGTTCCCGAGCTGCTTCTGTTCATTACAGTGTGTAAGAAGTTGTTTGTATATGTGGGCAAAGCTTATACTTGGACAAGAAGGCAGAATATAGGAAACTACATGAAAACATGAATAAATCCCAAAAATGACTGTAAATAGATGAAAACTCATTTACAACTGCTGAAAGAGATTCTCCATGTCAGTTCTTATTGCAGAAAGGGTAGCTAAGGTCCGGGAAATCCTTAATTCGAGTTAATATCACATGAAACACTGTATGAATCCTATATTCTTTACTTAAAGAAGCCTAAAGTGGTAAATGAGTGTCATAAAAGGCAGAATATTATTGAAAAAGAGAAAGAAACACATTCCCCAGCCATGGAAAGCCTTACAATTCACTGTAATGTAGTACTACACTCTATATCATAGTTGAGAGACAATGTTCCCGAGCTGCTTCTGTTCATAACAGTGTGTAGGAAGTTGTTTGTATATGTAGGCAAAGCTTAAACTTGGGTAAGAATATAGGAAACTGCATGAAAACATGAATAATTCTGAGAAAATGACTGTAAACAGATGAGTACTGGCTTAGAACAGCTGAAAGAGATTCTCAAAGTCAGTTCTTAGTGTGAAAAAGGTAGCTACAATAGTATACGGGAAATCCTTACTTCGAGGTAAGATCACATGAAACACTGTATGAATCCTATATTGTTTACTTAAAGGAGCCTAGAGTGGAAAATGTGGGTCATACAAGGCAGAATACCATTGAAATTGTGAAAGAAATACGTTCGGCAGCTTTGGAAATCATCACACTTCACTGCAATGTAGTACTACAAGCTATAACATAGTTGAGAGACAAAGTTCCTGAGCTGCTTCTGTTCATAACAGTGTGTAGGAAGTTTTTTGTATATGTGGGCAACGCTTATACTTGGACAAGAAGGCAGAATATAGGAATCTACATGAAAATATGAATAATTCAGAGAAAATGAATGTAAACAGATCAGAACTGGCTGAGAACAGCTGAAAGAGATTCACCATGTCACTTGTTAGTGTAGAAAGGGTAGCTAAGATCCAGGAATTCCTTAATTCGATTTAAGATCACATAAAACACTGTGTGAATCCTATATTGTTTACTTAAAGGAGCCTAGAGCTGTAAATGTGTGTCATACAAGGCAGAATATCATGGAAAAAGAGAAAGAAACAGGTTAGGCAGCTTTCGAAAGCCTTACACTTCACGGCAATGTAGTACTACACTCTATAACATAGTTGGGAGACAATGTTCCTGAGCTGCTTCTGTTCATAACAGTGTGTAGGAAGTTGTTTGTATATGTGGGCAAAGCTTAAACTATGACAACAAGGCAGAATATAGGAAACTACATGAAAACATGAATAATTCAGAGAAAATGACTGTAAACAGATAAGAACTCATTTAGAATAGCTGAAAGAGATTTTCCAAGTCAGTTCTTAGTGTAGAAAAGGTAGCTAAGATCCAGGAATTCCTTAATTAGAGTTAAGATCACATGAAACAGCCGGCACCGGTTTGGCTCAATGGTAGAGCGTCGGTCTGGGGACTGAAAGGTCCAGGGTTCGATTTCGGTCATGGGCATGTACCTTGGCTACGGGCACATCCCCAGTAGGTGCTGTGCAAGAGGCAGCTGGTCGATGATTCTCTCTCATGGACAAGCTGAGAGAGAGTTTCTAACTCTCTATCCCTCTCTTCCTCTATGTGAAAAATCAATAAAAATATATTTTAAAAAAAATTAAAAAACATCACATAAAACAGTGTATGAATCCTATATTTTTTGCTTAAAGGAGCCTAGAGTGGTAAATGAGTGTCATAAAAGGCAGAACACCATTGAAATAGAGAAAGAAACACATTCCCCAGCTTTGGAAAGCCTTATACTTCACTCCAATGTAGTACTACACTCTATAACACAGTTGAGAGACATTGTTCCCTAGCTGCCTCAGTTCATAACAGTGTGTAGGAAGTTGTTTGATAAAGTGGGCAAAGCTTATACTTGGACCAGAAGGCAGAATATAGGAAACTACCTGAAAACATTGATAATTCAGAGAAAATGAGTGTAAACAGATGAGAACTTGTTTAGAACAGCTCAAAGAGATTCTCCAGTAAGTTCTTAGTGTAGAAAAGGTAGCTAAGATCAGGGAAATCCTTAATTCGAGTTAAGATCACATGAAACACTGTATGAATCCTATATTCTTTACTTAAAGGAGACTAGAGTGGTAAATGTGTGTTATACAAGGCAGAATACCATTGAAATAGAGAAAGAAACACGTTCGGCAGCTTTGGAAAGCCTTACACTTCACTGAACTGTAGTACTACACTCTAAAACACAGTTGAGAGACAATGTTCTCTACCTACCTCAGTTCATAACAGTGTGTAGGAAGTTGTTTGATAAAGTGGGCAAAGCTTATACTTGGACCAGAAGGCAGAATATAGGAAACTACTTGAAAACATGGATAATTCAGAGAAAATGACTGTAAACAGATGAGAACTTGTTTAGAACAGCTCAAAGAGATTCTCCAAGTCAGTTCTTAGTGTAGAAAAGGTAGCTAAGATCGGGGAAATCCTTAATTCGAGTTAAGATCACATGAAACACTGTATGAATCCTATATTCTTTACTTAAAGGAGACTAGAGTGGTAAATGTGTGTTATACAAGGCAGAATACCATTGAAATAGAGAAAGAAACACGTTCCGCAGCTTTGGAAAGCCTTACACTTCACTGAAATGTAGTACTACACTCTATAACACAGTTGAGAGACAATGTTCCTGAGCTGTCTCAGTTCATAACAGTGTGTAGGAAGTTGTTTGATAAAGAGGGCAAAGCTTATACTTGGACCAGCGGCAGAATATAGGAAACTACATGAAAACATGGATAATTCAGAGAAAATGGCTGTAAACAGATAACTTGTTTAGAACAGCTCAAAGAGCTTCTCCAAGTCAGTTCTTAGTGTAGAAAAGGTAGCTAAGATCCGGGAAATCCTTAATTCGAGTTAAGATGACATGAAACACTGTATGAATCCTATATTCTTTACTTAAAGGAGACTAGAGTGCTAAATGTGTGTTATACAAGGCAGAATACCATTGAAATAGAGAAAGAAACACGTTCGGCAGCTTTGGAAAGCCTTACACTTCACTGAAATGTAGTACTACACTCTATAACACAGTTGAGAGACAATGATCCTGAGCTGTCTCAGTTCATAACAGTGTGTAGGAAGTTGTTTGATAAAGAGGGCAAAGCTTATACTTGGACCAGCGGCAGAATATAGGAAACTACATGAAAACATGGATAATTCAGAGAAAATGACTGTAAACAGATGAGACCTTGTTTAGAACAGCTGAAAGAGATTCTCCAGTCAGTTCTTAGTGTAGTAAAGGTAGCTAAGTTCCGGGAATCCTTAATTCGAGTTGAGATCACATGAAACACTGTCTGAATCCTATATTCTTTACTTAAAGGAGACTAGAGTGGTAAATGTGTGTTATACAAGGCAGAATACCATTGAAATAGAGAAAGAAACACGTTCGGCAGCTTTGGAAAGCCTTACACTTCACTGAAATGTAGCACTACACTCTATAACACAGTTGAGAGACAATGTTCCCGAGCTGCCTCAGTTCATAACAGTGTGTAGGAAGTTGTTTGATAAAGTGGGCAAAGCTTATACTTGGTCCAGAAGGCAGAATATAGGAAACTCCATGAAAACATGGATAATTCAGAGAAAATGACTGTAAACAGATGATAAGTTGTTTACAACTGCTGAAAGAGATTCTCCAAGTCAGTTCTTAGTGTAGAAACGGTAGCTAAGATCCGGGAAATCCTTAATTCAAGGTAAGATGACAAGAAACACTGTATGAATCCTATATTCTTTACTAAAAGGAGCCTAGAGTGGTAAATGTGTGTTATACAAGGCAGAATACCATCGAAATAGAGAAAGAAACATGTTCGGCAGCTTCGGAAAGCCTTACACTTCACTGCAATGTAACACTACACTCTATAACATATTTGAGAGACAATGTTCACAAGCTGCTTCTGTTCATAACAGTGTGTAGGAAGTTGTTTGTATATGTGGGCAAAGCTTATACTTGGACAAGAAGGCAGAATATAAGAAACTACATGAAATCCTGAATCATACAGAGAAAATGACTGTAAACAGATGAGAAGTCCTTTAGAACTGCTGAAAGAGATTCTCCAAGTCAGTTCTTAGTGTAGAAAAGGTAGCTAGGATCTGGGAAATCCTGAATTCGAGTTAAGATCACCTGAAACACGGTATGAATCCTATATTGTTTACTGAAAGAAGCCTAGAGTGGTAAATGATTGTCATAAAAGGCAGAATATCATTGAAATAGAGAAAGAAACACATTCGGCAGCGTTGGAAAGCCTTACACTACAATGCAATGTAGTACTACACTCTATAACATAGTTGAGAGACAATGTTCCCGAGCTGCTTCTGTTCATTACAGTGTGTAAGAAGTTGTTTGTATATGTGGGCAAAGCTTATACTTGGACAAGAAGGCAGAATATAGGAAACTACATGAAAACATGAATAAATCCCAAAAATGACTGTAAATAGATGAAAACTCATTTACAACTGCTGAAAGAGATTCTCCATGTCAGTTCTTATTGCAGAAAGGGTAGCTAAGGTCCGGGAAATCCTTAATTCGAGTTAATATCACATGAAACACTGTATGAATCCTATATTCTTTACTTAAAGAAGCCTAAAGTGGTAAATGAGTGTCATAAAAGGCAGAATATTATTGAAAAAGAGAAAGAAACACATTCCCCAGCCATGGAAAGCCTTACAATTCACTGTAATGTAGTACTACACTCTATATCATAGTTGAGAGACAATGTTCCCGAGCTGCTTCTGTTCATAACAGTGTGTAGGAAGTTGTTTGTATATGTAGGCAAAGCTTAAACCTGGGTAAGAATATAGGAAACTGCATGAAAACATGAATAATTCTGAGAAAATGACTGTAAACAGATGAGTACTGGCTTAGAACAGCTGAAAGAGATTCTCAAAGTCAGTTCTTAGTGTGAAAAAGGTAGCTACAATAGTATACGGGAAATCCTTACTTCGAGGTAAGATCACATGAAACACTGTATGAATCCTATATTGTTTACTTAAAGGAGCCTAGAGTGGAAAATGTGGGTCATACAAGGCAGAATACCATTGAAATTGTGAAAGAAATACGTTCGGCAGCTTTGGAAATCATCACACTTCACTGCAATGTAGTACTACAAGCTATAACATAGTTGAGAGACAAAGTTCCTGAGCTGCTTCTGTTCATAACAGTGTGTAGGAAGTTTTTTGTATATGTGGGCAACGCTTATACTTGGACAAGAAGGCAGAATATAGGAATCTACATGAAAATATGAATAATTCAGAGAAAATGAATGTAAACAGATCAGAACTGGCTGAGAACAGCTGAAAGAGATTCACCATGTCACTTGTTAGTGTAGAAAGGGTAGCTAAGATCCAGGAATTCCTTAATTCGATTTAAGATCACATAAAACACTGTGTGAATCCTATATTGTTTACTTAAAGGAGCCTAGAGCTGTAAATGTGTGTCATACAAGGCAGAATATCATGGAAAAAGAGAAAGAAACAGGTTAGGCAGCTTTCGAAAGCCTTACACTTCACGGCAATGTAGTACTACACTCTATAACATAGTTGGGAGACAATGTTCCTGAGCTGCTTCTGTTCATAACAGTGTGTAGGAAGTTGTTTGTATATGTGGGCAAAGCTTAAACTATGACAACAAGGCAGAATATAGGAAACTACATGAAAACATGAATAATTCAGAGAAAATGACTGTAAACAGATAAGAACTCATTTAGAATAGCTGAAAGAGATTTTCCAAGTCAGTTCTTAGTGTAGAAAAGGTAGCTAAGATCCAGGAATTCCTTAATTAGAGTTAAGATCACATGAAACAGCCGGCACCGGTTTGGCTCAATGGTAGAGCGTCGGTCTGGGGACTGAAAGGTCCAGGGTTCGATTTCGGTCATGGGCATGTACCTTGGCTACGGGCACATCCCCAGTAGGTGCTGTGCAAGAGGCAGCTGGTCGATGATTCTCTCTCATGGACAAGCTGAGAGAGAGTTTCTAACTCTCTATCCCTCTCTTCCTCTATGTGAAAAATCAATAAAAATATATTTTAAAAAAAATTAAAAAACATCACATGAAACAGTGTATGAATCCTATATTTTTTGCTTAAAGGAGCCTAGAGTGGTAAATGAGTGTCATAAAAGGCAGAACACCATTGAAATAGAGAAAGAAACACATTCCCCAGCTTTGGAAAGCCTTATACTTCACTCCAATGTAGTACTACACTCTATAACACAGTTGAGAGACATTGTTCCCTAGCTGCCTCAGTTCATAACAGTGTGTAGGAAGTTGTTTGATAAAGTGGGCAAAGCTTATACTTGGACCAGAAGGCAGAATATAGGAAACTACCTGAAAACATTGATAATTCAGAGAAAATGAGTGTAAACAGATGAGAACTTGTTTAGAACAGCTCAAAGAGATTCTCCAGTAAGTTCTTAGTGTAGAAAAGGTAGCTAAGATCAGGGAAATCCTTAATTCGAGTTAAGATCACATGAAACACTGTATGAATCCTATATTCTTTACTTAAAGGAGACTAGAGTGGTAAATGTGTGTTATACAAGGCAGAATACCATTGAAATAGAGAAAGAAACACGTTCGGCAGCTTTGGAAAGCCTTACACTTCACTGAACTGTAGTACTACACTCTAAAACACAGTTGAGAGACAATGTTCTCTACCTACCTCAGTTCATAACAGTGTGTAGGAAGTTGTTTGATAAAGTGGGCAAAGCTTATACTTGGACCAGAAGGCAGAATATAGGAAACTACTTGAAAACATGGATAATTCAGAGAAAATGACTGTAAACAGATGAGAACTTGTTTAGAACAGCTCAAAGAGATTCTCCAAGTCAGTTCTTAGTGTAGAAAAGGTAGCTAAGATCGGGGAAATCCTTAATTCGAGTTAAGATCACATGAAACACTGTATGAATCCTATATTCTTTACTTAAAGGAGACTAGAGTGGTAAATGTGTGTTATACAAGGCAGAATACCATTGAAATAGAGAAAGAAACACGTTCCGCAGCTTTGGAAAGCCTTACACTTCACTGAAATGTAGTACTACACTCTATAACACAGTTGAGAGACAATGTTCCTGAGCTGTCTCAGTTCATAACAGTGTGTAGGAAGTTGTTTGATAAAGAGGGCAAAGCTTATACTTGGACCAGCGGCAGAATATAGGAAACTACATGAAAACATGGATAATTCAGAGAAAATGGCTGTAAACAGATAACTTGTTTAGAACAGCTCAAAGAGCTTCTCCAAGTCAGTTCTTAGTGTAGAAAAGGTAGCTAAGATCCGGGAAATCCTTAATTCGAGTTAAGATGACATGAAACACTGTATGAATCCTATATTCTTTACTTAAAGGAGACTAGAGTGCTAAATGTGTGTTATACAAGGCAGAATACCATTGAAATAGAGAAAGAAACACGTTCGGCAGCTTTGGAAAGCCTTACACTTCACTGAAATGTAGTACTACACTCTATAACACAGTTGAGAGACAATGTTCCCGAGCTGCCTCAGTTCATAACAGTGTGTAGGAAGTTGTTTGATAAAGTGTGCAAAGATTATACTTGGACCAGAAGGCAGAATATAGGAAACTACCTGAAAACATGGATAATTCAGCGAAAATGACTGTAAACAGATGAGAACTTGTTTAGAACAGCTCAAAGACATTCTCCAGTAAGTTGTTAGTGTAGAAAAGGTAGCTAAGATCCGGGAACTCCTTAATTCGAGTTAAGATTACATGAAACACTGTATGAATCCTATATTCTTTACTTAAAGGAGACTAGAGTGGTAAATGTGTGTTATACAAGGCAGAATACCATTGAAATAAAGAAAGAAACACGTTCCGCAGCTTTGGAAAGCCTTACACTTCACTGAAATGTAGTACTACACTCTATAACACAGTTGAGAGACAATGATCCTGAGCTGTCTCAGTTCATAACAGTGTGTAGGAAGTTGTTTGATAAAGAGGGCAAAGCTTATACTTGGACCAGCGGCAGAATATAGGAAACTACATGAAAACATGGATAATTCAGAGAAAATGACTGTAAACAGATGATAAGTTGTTTACAACTGCTGAAAGAGATTCTCCAAGTCAGTTCTTAGTGTAGAAACGGTAGCTAAGATCCGGGAAATCCTTAATTCAAGGTAAGATGACAAGAAACACTGTATGAATCCTATATTCTTTACTAAAAGGAGCCTAGAGTGGTAAATGTGTGTTATACAAGGCAGAATACCATCGAAATAGAGAAAGAAACATGTTCGGCAGCTTCGGAAAGCCTTACACTTCACTGCAATGTAACACTACACTCTATAACATATTTGAGAGACAATGTTCACAAGCTGCTTCTGTTCATAACAGTGTGTAGGAAGTTGTTTGTATATGTGGGCAAAGCTTATACTTGGACAAGAAGGCAGAATATAAGAAACTACATGAAATCCTGAATCATACAGAGAAAATGACTATAAACAGATGAGAAGTCCTTTAGAACTGCTGAAAGAGATTCTCCAAGTCAGTTCTTAGTGTAGAAAAGGTAGCTAGGATCTGGGAAATCCTGAATTCGAGTTAAGATCACCTGAAACACGGTATGAATCCTATATTGTTTACTGAAAGAAGCCTAGAGTGGTAAATGATTGTCATAAAAGGCAGAATATCATTGAAATAGAGAAAGAAACACATTCGGCAGCGTTGGAAAGCCTTACACTACAATGCAATGTAGTACTACACTCTATAACATAGTTGAGAGACAATGTTCCCGAGCTGCTTCTGTTCATTACAGTGTGTAAGAAGTTGTTTGTATATGTGGGCAAAGCTTATACTTGGACAAGAAGGCAGAATATAGGAAACTACATGAAAACATGAATAAATCCCAAAAATGACTGTAAATAGATGAA
This sequence comes from Pipistrellus hanaki, assembly GCF_964339955.1. Classification (NCBI taxonomy): domain Eukaryota; kingdom Metazoa; phylum Chordata; class Mammalia; order Chiroptera; family Vespertilionidae; genus Pipistrellus; species Pipistrellus hanaki. The sequence goes on from NC_140511.1 coordinate 3,497,336, forward strand.
AACTCATTTACAACTGCTGAAAGAGATTCTCCATGTCAGTTCTTATTGCAGAAAGGGTAGCTAAGATCCGGGAAATCCTTAATTCGAGTTAAGATCACATGAAACACTGTATGAATCCTATATTCTTTACTTAAAGAAGCCTAAAGTGGTAAATGAGTGTCATAAAAGGCAGAATATTATTGAAAAAGAGAAAGAAACACATTCCCCAGCCATGGAAAGCCTTACAATTCACTGTAATGTAGTACTACACTCTATATCATAGTTGAGAGACAATGTTCCCGAGCTGCTTCTGTTCATAACAGTGTGTAGGAAGTTGTTTGTATATGTAGGCAAAGCTTAAACTTGGGTAAGAATATAGGAAACTGCATGAAAACATGAATAATTCTGAGAAAATGACTGTAAACAGATGAGTACTGGCTTAGAACAGCTGAAAGAGATTCTCAAAGTCAGTTCTTAGTGTGAAAAAGGTAGCTACAATAGTATACGGGAAATCCTTACTTCGAGGTAAGATCACATGAAACACTGTATGAATCCTATATTGTTTACTTAAAGGAGCCTAGAGTGGAAAATGTGGGTCATACAAGGCAGAATACCATTGAAATTGTGAAAGAAATACGTTCGGCAGCTTTGGAAATCATCACACTTCACTGCAATGTAGTACTACAAGCTATAACATAGTTGAGAGACAAAGTTCCTGAGCTGCTTCTGTTCATAACAGTGTGTAGGAAGTTTTTTGTATATGTGGGCAACGCTTATACTTGGACAAGAAGGCAGAATATAGGAATCTACATGAAAATATGAATAATTCAGAGAAAATGAATGTAAACAGATCAGAACTGGCTGAGAACAGCTGAAAGAGATTCACCATGTCACTTGTTAGTGTAGAAAGGGTAGCTAAGATCCAGGAATTCCTTAATTCGATTTAAGATCACATAAAACACTGTGTGAATCCTATATTGTTTACTTAAAGGAGCCTAGAGCTGTAAATGTGTGTCATACAAGGCAGAATATCATGGAAAAAGAGAAAGAAACAGGTTAGGCAGCTTTCGAAAGCCTTACACTTCACGGCAATGTAGTACTACACTCTATAACATAGTTGGGAGACAATGTTCCTGAGCTGCTTCTGTTCATAACAGTGTGTAGGAAGTTGTTTGTATATGTGGGCAAAGCTTAAACTATGACAACAAGGCAGAATATAGGAAACTACATGAAAACATGAATAATTCAGAGAAAATGACTGTAAACAGATAAGAACTCATTTAGAATAGCTGAAAGAGATTTTCCAAGTCAGTTCTTAGTGTAGAAAAGGTAGCTAAGATCCAGGAATTCCTTAATTAGAGTTAAGATCACATGAAACAGCCGGCACCGGTTTGGCTCAATGGTAGAGCGTCGGTCTGGGGACTGAAAGGTCCAGGGTTCGATTTCGGTCATGGGCATGTACCTTGGCTACGGGCACATCCCCAGTAGGTGCTGTGCAAGAGGCAGCTGGTCGATGATTCTCTCTCATGGACAAGCTGAGAGAGAGTTTCTAACTCTCTATCCCTCTCTTCCTCTATGTGAAAAATCAATAAAAATATATTTTAAAAAAAATTAAAAAACATCACATGAAACAGTGTATGAATCCTATATTTTTTGCTTAAAGGAGCCTAGAGTGGTAAATGAGTGTCATAAAAGGCAGAACACCATTGAAATAGAGAAAGAAACACATTCCCCAGCTTTGGAAAGCCTTATACTTCACTCCAATGTAGTACTACACTCTATAACACAGTTGAGAGACATTGTTCCCTAGCTGCCTCAGTTCATAACAGTGTGTAGGAAGTTGTTTGATAAAGTGGGCAAAGCTTATACTTGGACCAGAAGGCAGAATATAGGAAACTACCTGAAAACATTGATAATTCAGAGAAAATGAGTGTAAACAGATGAGAACTTGTTTAGAACAGCTCAAAGAGATTCTCCAGTAAGTTCTTAGTGTAGAAAAGGTAGCTAAGATCAGGGAAATCCTTAATTCAAGTTAAGATCACATGAAACACTGTATGAATCCTATATTCTTTACTTAAAGGAGACTAGAGTGGTAAATGTGTGTTATACAAGGCAGAATACCATTGAAATAGAGAAAGAAACACGTTCGGCAGCTTTGGAAAGCCTTACACTTCACTGAACTGTAGTACTACACTCTAAAACACAGTTGAGAGACAATGTTCTCTACCTACCTCAGTTCATAACAGTGTGTAGGAAGTTGTTTGATAAAGTGGGCAAAGCTTATACTTGGACCAGAAGGCAGAATATAGGAAACTACTTGAAAACATGGATAATTCAGAGAAAATGACTGTAAACAGATGAGAACTTGTTTAGAACAGCTCAAAGAGATTCTCCAAGTCAGTTCTTAGTGTAGAAAAGGTAGCTAAGATCGGGGAAATCCTTAATTCGAGTTAAGATCACATGAAACACTGTATGAATCCTATATTCTTTACTTAAAGGAGACTAGAGTGGTAAATGTGTGTTATACAAGGCAGAATACCATTGAAATAGAGAAAGAAACACGTTCCGCAGCTTTGGAAAGCCTTACACTTCACTGAAATGTAGTACTACACTCTATAACACAGTTGAGAGACAATGTTCCTGAGCTGTCTCAGTTCATAACAGTGTGTAGGAAGTTGTTTGATAAAGAGGGCAAAGCTTATACTTGGACCAGCGGCAGAATATAGGAAACTACATGAAAACATGGATAATTCAGAGAAAATGGCTGTAAACAGATAACTTGTTTAGAACAGCTCAAAGAGCTTCTCCAAGTCAGTTCTTAGTGTAGAAAAGGTAGCTAAGATCCGGGAAATCCTTAATTCGAGTTAAGATGACATGAAACACTGTATGAATCCTATATTCTTTACTTAAAGGAGACTAGAGTGCTAAATGTGTGTTATACAAGGCAGAATACCATTGAAATAGAGAAAGAAACACGTTCGGCAGCTTTGGAAAGCCTTACACTTCACTGAAATGTAGTACTACACTCTATAACACAGTTGAGAGACAATGTTCCTGAGCTGCCTCAGTTCATAACAGTGTGTAGGAAGTTGTTTGATAAAGTGTGCAAAGATTATACTTGGACCAGAAGGCAGAATATAGGAAACTACCTGAAAACATGGATAATTCAGCGAAAATGACTGTAAACAGATGAGAACTTGTTTAGAACAGCTCAAAGACATTCTCCAGTAAGTTGTTAGTGTAGAAAAGGTAGCTAAGATCCGGGAACTCCTTAATTCGAGTTAAGATTACATGAAACACTGTATGAATCCTATATTCTTTACTTAAAGGAGACTAGAGTGGTAAATGTGTGTTATACAAGGCAGAATACCATTGAAATAAAGAAAGAAACACGTTCCGCAGCTTTGGAAAGCCTTACACTTCACTGAAATGTAGTACTACACTCTATAACACAGTTGAGAGACAATGATCCTGAGCTGTCTCAGTTCATAACAGTGTGTAGGAAGTTGTTTGATAAAGAGGGCAAAGCTTATACTTGGACCAGCGGCAGAATATAGGAAACTACATGAAAACATGGATAATTCAGAGAAAATGACTGTAAACAGATGATAAGTTGTTTACAACTGCTGAAAGAGATTCTCCAAGTCAGTTCTTAGTGTAGAAACGGTAGCTAAGATCCGGGAAATCCTTAATTCAAGGTAAGATGACAAGAAACACTGTATGAATCCTATATTCTTTACTAAAAGGAGCCTAGAGTGGTAAATGTGTGTTATACAAGGCAGAATACCATCGAAATAGAGAAAGAAACATGTTCGGCAGCTTCGGAAAGCCTTACACTTCACTGCAATGTAACACTACACTCTATAACATATTTGAGAGACAATGTTCACAAGCTGCTTCTGTTCATAACAGTGTGTAGGAAGTTGTTTGTATATGTGGGCAAAGCTTATACTTGGACAAGAAGGCAGAATATAAGAAACTACATGAAATCCTGAATCATACAGAGAAAATGACTATAAACAGATGAGAAGTCCTTTAGAACTGCTGAAAGAGATTCTCCAAGTCAGTTCTTAGTGTAGAAAAGGTAGCTAGGATCTGGGAAATCCTGAATTCGAGTTAAGATCACCTGAAACACGGTATGAATCCTATATTGTTTACTGAAAGAAGCCTAGAGTGGTAAATGATTGTCATAAAAGGCAGAATATCATTGAAATAGAGAAAGAAACACATTCGGCAGCGTTGGAAAGCCTTACACTACAATGCAATGTAGTACTACACTCTATAACATAGTTGAGAGACAATGTTCCCGAGCTGCTTCTGTTCATTACAGTGTGTAAGAAGTTGTTTGTATATGTGGGCAAAGCTTATACTTGGACAAGAAGGCAGAATATAGGAAACTACATGAAAACATGAATAAATCCCAAAAATGACTGTAAATAGATGAAAACTCATTTACAACTGCTGAAAGAGATTCTCCATGTCAGTTCTTATTGCAGAAAGGGTAGCTAAGATCCGGGAAATCCTTAATTCGAGTTAAGATCACATGAAACACTGTATGAATCCTATATTCTTTACTTAAAGAAGCCTAAAGTGGTAAATGAGTGTCATAAAAGGCAGAATATTATTGAAAAAGAGAAAGAAACACATTCCCCAGCCATGGAAAGCCTTACAATTCACTGTAATGTAGTACTACACTCTATATCATAGTTGAGAGACAATGTTCCCGAGCTGCTTCTGTTCATAACAGTGTGTAGGAAGTTGTTTGTATATGTAGGCAAAGCTTAAACTTGGGTAAGAATATAGGAAACTGCATGAAAACATGAATAATTCTGAGAAAATGACTGTAAACAGATGAGTACTGGCTTAGAACAGCTGAAAGAGATTCTCAAAGTCAGTTCTTAGTGTGAAAAAGGTAGCTACAATAGTATACGGGAAATCCTTACTTCGAGGTAAGATCACATGAAACACTGTATGAATCCTATATTGTTTACTTAAAGGAGCCTAGAGTGGAAAATGTGGGTCATACAAGGCAGAATACCATTGAAATTGTGAAAGAAATACGTTCGGCAGCTTTGGAAATCATCACACTTCACTGCAATGTAGTACTACAAGCTATAACATAGTTGAGAGACAAAGTTCCTGAGCTGCTTCTGTTCATAACAGTGTGTAGGAAGTTTTTTGTATATGTGGGCAACGCTTATACTTGGACAAGAAGGCAGAATATAGGAATCTACATGAAAATATGAATAATTCAGAGAAAATGAATGTAAACAGATCAGAACTGGCTGAGAACAGCTGAAAGAGATTCACCATGTCACTTGTTAGTGTAGAAAGGGTAGCTAAGATCCAGGAATTCCTTAATTCGATTTAAGATCACATAAAACACTGTGTGAATCCTATATTGTTTACTTAAAGGAGCCTAGAGCTGTAAATGTGTGTCATACAAGGCAGAATATCATGGAAAAAGAGAAAGAAACAGGTTAGGCAGCTTTCGAAAGCCTTACACTTCACGGCAATGTAGTACTACACTCTATAACATAGTTGGGAGACAATGTTCCTGAGCTGCTTCTGTTCATAACAGTGTGTAGGAAGTTGTTTGTATATGTGGGCAAAGCTTAAACTATGACAACAAGGCAGAATATAGGAAACTACATGAAAACATGAATAATTCAGAGAAAATGACTGTAAACAGATAAGAACTCATTTAGAATAGCTGAAAGAGATTTTCCAAGTCAGTTCTTAGTGTAGAAAAGGTAGCTAAGATCCAGGAATTCCTTAATTAGAGTTAAGATCACATGAAACAGCCGGCACCGGTTTGGCTCAATGGTAGAGCGTCGGTCTGGGGACTGAAAGGTCCAGGGTTCGATTTCGGTCATGGGCATGTACCTTGGCTACGGGCACATCCCCAGTAGGTGCTGTGCAAGAGGCAGCTGGTCGATGATTCTCTCTCATGGACAAGCTGAGAGAGAGTTTCTAACTCTCTATCCCTCTCTTCCTCTATGTGAAAAATCAATAAAAATATATTTTAAAAAAAATTAAAAAACATCACATGAAACAGTGTATGAATCCTATATTTTTTGCTTAAAGGAGCCTAGAGTGGTAAATGAGTGTCATAAAAGGCAGAACACCATTGAAATAGAGAAAGAAACACATTCCCCAGCTTTGGAAAGCCTTATACTTCACTCCAATGTAGTACTACACTCTATAACACAGTTGAGAGACATTGTTCCCTAGCTGCCGCAGTTCATAACAGTGTGTAGGAAGTTGTTTGATAAAGTGGGCAAAGCTTATACTTGGACCAGAAGGCAGAATATAGGAAACTACTTGAAAACATGGATAATTCAGAGAAAATGACTGTAAACAGATGAGAACTTGTTTAGAACAGCTCAAAGAGATTCTCCAAGTCAGTTCTTAGTGTAGAAAAGGTAGCTAAGATCGGGGAAATCCTTAATTCGAGTTAAGATCACATGAAACACTGTATGAATCCTATATTCTTTACTTAAAGGAGACTAGAGTGCTAAATGTGTGTTATACAAGGCAGAATACCATTGAAATAGAGAAAGAAACACGTTCCGCAGCTTTGGAAAGCCTTACACTTCACTGAAATGTAGTACTACACTCTATAACACAGTTGAGAGACAATGTTCCTGAGCTGTCTCAGTTCATAACAGTGTGTAGGAAGTTGTTTGATAAAGAGGGCAAAGCTTATACTTGGACCAGCGGCAGAATATAGGAAACTACATGAAAACATGGATAATTCAGAGAAAATGGCTGTAAACAGATAACTTGTTTAGAACAGCTCAAAGAGCTTCTCCAAGTCAGTTCTTAGTGTAGAAAAGGTAGCTAAGATCCGGGAAATCCTTAATTCGAGTTAAGATGACATGAAACACTGTATGAATCCTATATTCTTTACTTAAAGGAGACTAGAGTGCTAAATGTGTGTTATACAAGGCAGAATACCATTGAAATAGAGAAAGAAACACGTTCGGCAGCTTTGGAAAGCCTTACACTTCACTGAAATGTAGTACTACACTCTATAACACAGTTGAGAGACAATGATCCTGAGCTGTCTCAGTTCATAACAGTGTGTAGGAAGTTGTTTGATAAAGAGGGCAAAGCTTATACTTGGACCAGCGGCAGAATATAGGAAACTACATGAAAACATGGATAATTCAGAGAAAATGACTGTAAACAGATGAGACCTTGTTTAGAACAGCTGAAAGAGATTCTCCAGTCAGTTCTTAGTGTAGTAAAGGTAGCTAAGTTCCGGGAATCCTTAATTCGAGTTGAGATCACATGAAACACTGTCTGAATCCTATATTCTTTACTTAAAGGAGACTAGAGTGGTAAATGTGTGTTATACAAGGCAGAATACCATTGAAATAGAGAAAGAAACACGTTCGGCAGCTTTGGAAAGCCTTACACTTCACTGAAATGTAGCACTACACTCTATAACACAGTTGAGAGACAATGTTCCCGAGCTGCCTCAGTTCATAACAGTGTGTAGGAAGTTGTTTGATAAAGTGGGCAAAGCTTATACTTGGTCCAGAAGGCAGAATATAGGAAACTCCATGAAAACATGGATAATTCAGAGAAAATGACTGTAAACAGATGATAAGTTGTTTACAACTGCTGAAAGAGATTCTCCAAGTCAGTTCTTAGTGTAGAAACGGTAGCTAAGATCCGGGAAATCCTTAATTCAAGGTAAGATGACAAGAAACACTGTATGAATCCTATATTCTTTACTAAAAGGAGCCTAGAGTGGTAAATGTGTGTTATACAAGGCAGAATACCATCGAAATAGAGAAAGAAACATGTTCGGCAGCTTCGGAAAGCCTTACACTTCACTGCAATGTAACACTACACTCTATAACATATTTGAGAGACAATGTTCACAAGCTGCTTCTGTTCATAACAGTGTGTAGGAAGTTGTTTGTATATGTGGGCAAAGCTTATACTTGGACAAGAAGGCAGAATATAAGAAACTACATGAAATCCTGAATCATACAGAGAAAATGACTGTAAACAGATGAGAAGTCCTTTAGAACTGCTGAAAGAGATTCTCCAAGTCAGTTCTTAGTGTAGAAAAGGTAGCTAGGATCTGGGAAATCCTGAATTCGAGTTAAGATCACCTGAAACACGGTATGAATCCTATATTGTTTACTGAAAGAAGCCTAGAGTGGTAAATGATTGTCATAAAAGGCAGAATATCATTGAAATAGAGAAAGAAACACATTCGGCAGCGTTGGAAAGCCTTACACTACAATGCAATGTAGTACTACACTCTATAACATAGTTGAGAGACAATGTTCCCGAGCTGCTTCTGTTCATTACAGTGTGTAAGAAGTTGTTTGTATATGTGGGCAAAGCTTATACTTGGACAAGAAGGCAGAATATAGGAAACTACATGAAAACATGAATAAATCCCAAAAATGACTGTAAATAGATGAAAACTCATTTACAACTGCTGAAAGAGATTCTCCATGTCAGTTCTTATTGCAGAAAGGGTAGCTAAGATCCGGGAAATCCTTAATTCGAGTTAAGATCACATGAAACACTGTATGAATCCTATATTCTTTACTTAAAGAAGCCTAAAGTGGTAAATGAGTGTCATAAAAGGCAGAATATTATTGAAAAAGAGAAAGAAACACATTCCCCAGCCATGGAAAGCCTTACAATTCACTGTAATGTAGTACTACACTCTATATCATAGTTGAGAGACAATGTTCCCGAGCTGCTTCTGTTCATAACAGTGTGTAGGAAGTTGTTTGTATATGTAGGCAAAGCTTAAACTTGGGTAAGAATATAGGAAACTGCATGAAAACATGAATAATTCTGAGAAAATGACTGTAAACAGATGAGTACTGGCTTAGAACAGCTGAAAGAGATTCTCAAAGTCAGTTCTTAGTGTGAAAAAGGTAGCTACAATAGTATACGGGAAATCCTTACTTCGAGGTAAGATCACATGAAACACTGTATGAATCCTATATTGTTTACTTAAAGGAGCCTAGAGTGGAAAATGTGGGTCATACAAGGCAGAATACCATTGAAATTGTGAAAGAAATACGTTCGGCAGCTTTGGAAATCATCACACTTCACTGCAATGTAGTACTACAAGCTATAACATAGTTGAGAGACAAAGTTCCTGAGCTGCTTCTGTTCATAACAGTGTGTAGGAAGTTTTTTGTATATGTGGGCAACGCTTATACTTGGACAAGAAGGCAGAATATAGGAATCTACATGAAAATATGAATAATTCAGAGAAAATGAATGTAAACAGATCAGAACTGGCTGAGAACAGCTGAAAGAGATTCACCATGTCACTTGTTAGTGTAGAAAGGGTAGCTAAGATCCAGGAATTCCTTAATTCGATTTAAGATCACATAAAACACTGTGTGAATCCTATATTGTTTACTTAAAGGAGCCTAGAGCTGTAAATGTGTGTCATACAAGGCAGAATATCATGGAAAAAGAGAAAGAAACAGGTTAGGCAGCTTTCGAAAGCCTTACACTTCACGGCAATGTAGTACTACACTCTATAACATAGTTGGGAGACAATGTTCCTGAGCTGCTTCTGTTCATAACAGTGTGTAGGAAGTTGTTTGTATATGTGGGCAAAGCTTAAACTATGACAACAAGGCAGAATATAGGAAACTACATGAAAACATGAATAATTCAGAGAAAATGACTGTAAACAGATAAGAACTCATTTAGAATAGCTGAAAGAGATTTTCCAAGTCAGTTCTTAGTGTAGAAAAGGTAGCTAAGATCCAGGAATTCCTTAATTAGAGTTAAGATCACATGAAACAGCCGGCACCGGTTTGGCTCAATGGTAGAGCGTCGGTCTGGGGACTGAAAGGTCCAGGGTTCGATTTCGGTCATGGGCATGTACCTTGGCTACGGGCACATCCCCAGTAGGTGCTGTGCAAGAGGCAGCTGGTCGATGATTCTCTCTCATGGACAAGCTGAGAGAGAGTTTCTAACTCTCTATCCCTCTCTTCCTCTATGTGAAAAATCAATAAAAATATATTTTAAAAAAAATTAAAAAACATCACATGAAACAGTGTATGAATCCTATATTTTTTGCTTAAAGGAGCCTAGAGTGGTAAATGAGTGTCATAAAAGGCAGAACACCATTGAAATAGAGAAAGAAACACATTCCCCAGCTTTGGAAAGCCTTATACTTCACTCCAATGTAGTACTACACTCTATAACACAGTTGAGAGACATTGTTCCCTAGCTGCCGCAGTTCATAACAGTGTGTAGGAAGTTGTTTGATAAAGTGGGCAAAGCTTATACTTGGACCAGAAGGCAGAATATAGGAAACTACTTGAAAACATGGATAATTCAGAGAAAATGACTGTAAACAGATGAGAACTTGTTTAGAACAGCTCAAAGAGATTCTCCAAGTCAGTTCTTAGTGTAGAAAAGGTAGCTAAGATCGGGGAAATCCTTAATTCGAGTTAAGATCACATGAAACACTGTATGAATCCTATATTCTTTACTTAAAGGAGACTAGAGTGCTAAATGTGTGTTATACAAGGCAGAATACCATTGAAATAGAGAAAGAAACACGTTCCGCAGCTTTGGAAAGCCTTACACTTCACTGAAATGTAGTACTACACTCTATAACACAGTTGAGAGACAATGTTCCTGAGCTGTCTCAGTTCATAACAGTGTGTAGGAAGTTGTTTGATAAAGAGGGCAAAGCTTATACTTGGACCAGCGGCAGAATATAGGAAACTACATGAAAACATGGATAATTCAGAGAAAATGGCTGTAAACAGATAACTTGTTTAGAACAGCTCAAAGAGCTTCTCCAAGTCAGTTCTTAGTGTAGAAAAGGTAGCTAAGATCCGGGAAATCCTTAATTCGAGTTAAGATGACATGAAACACTGTATGAATCCTATATTCTTTACTTAAAGGAGACTAGAGTGCTAAATGTGTGTTATACAAGGCAGAATACCATTGAAATAGAGAAAGAAACACGTTCGGCAGCTTTGGAAAGCCTTACACTTCACTGAAATGTAGTACTACACTCTATAACACAGTTGAGAGACAATGATCCTGAGCTGTCTCAGTTCATAACAGTGTGTAGGAAGTTGTTTGATAAAGAGGGCAAAGCTTATACTTGGACCAGCGGCAGAATATAGGAAACTACATGAAAACATGGATAATTCAGAGAAAATGACTGTAAACAGATGAGACCTTGTTTAGAACAGCTGAAAGAGATTCTCCAGTCAGTTCTTAGTGTAGTAAAGGTAGCTAAGTTCCGGGAATCCTTAATTCGAGTTGAGATCACATGAAACACTGTCTGAATCCTATATTCTTTACTTAAAGGAGACTAGAGTGGTAAATGTGTGTTATACAAGGCAGAATACCATTGAAATAGAGAAAGAAACACGTTCGGCAGCTTTGGAAAGCCTTACACTTCACTGAAATGTAGCACTACACTCTATAACACAGTTGAGAGACAATGTTCCCGAGCTGCCTCAGTTCATAACAGTGTGTAGGAAGTTGTTTGATAAAGTGGGCAAAGCTTATACTTGGTCCAGAAGGCAGAATATAGGAAACTCCATGAAAACATGGATAATTCAGAGAAAATGACTGTAAACAGATGATAAGTTGTTTACAACTGCTGAAAGAGATTCTCCAAGTCAGTTCTTAGTGTAGAAACGGTAGCTAAGATCCGGGAAATCCTTAATTCAAGGTAAGATGACAAGAAACACTGTATGAATCCTATATTCTTTACTAAAAGGAGCCTAGAGTGGTAAATGTGTGTTATACAAGGCAGAATACCATCGAAATAGAGAAAGAAACATGTTCGGCAGCTTCGGAAAGCCTTACACTTCACTGCAATGTAACACTACACTCTATAACATATTTGAGAGACAATGTTCACAAGCTGCTTCTGTTCATAACAGTGTGTAGGAAGTTGTTTGTATATGTGGGCAAAGCTTATACTTGGACAAGAAGGCAGAATATAAGAAACTACATGAAATCCTGAATCATACAGAGAAAATGACTGTAAACAGATGAGAAGTCCTTTAGAACTGCTGAAAGAGATTCTCCAAGTCAGTTCTTAGTGTAGAAAAGGTAGCTAGGATCTGGGAAATCCTGAATTCGAGTTAAGATCACCTGAAACACGGTATGAATCCTATATTGTTTACTGAAAGAAGCCTAGAGTGGTAAATGATTGTCATAAAAGGCAGAATATCATTGAAATAGAGAAAGAAACACATTCGGCAGCGTTGGAAAGCCTTACACTACAATGCAATGTAGTACTACACTCTATAACATAGTTGAGAGACAATGTTCCCGAGCTGCTTCTGTTCATTACAGTGTGTAAGAAGTTGTTTGTATATGTGGGCAAAGCTTATACTTGGACAAGAAGGCAGAATATAGGAAACTACATGAAAACATGAATAAATCCCAAAAATGACTGTAAATAGATGAAAACTCATTTACAACTGCTGAAAGAGATTCTCCATGTCAGTTCTTATTGCAGAAAGGGTAGCTAAGGTCCGGGAAATCCTTAATTCGAGTTAATATCACATGAAACACTGTATGAATCCTATATTCTTTACTTAAAGAAGCCTAAAGTGGTAAATGAGTGTCATAAAAGGCAGAATATTATTGAAAAAGAGAAAGAAACACATTCCCCAGCCATGGAAAGCCTTACAATTCACTGTAATGTAGTACTACACTCTATATCATAGTTGAGAGACAATGTTCCCGAGCTGCTTCTGTTCATAACAGTGTGTAGGAAGTTGTTTGTATATGTAGGCAAAGCTTAAACCTGGGTAAGAATATAGGAAACTGCATGAAAACATGAATAATTCTGAGAAAATGACTGTAAACAGATGAGTACTGGCTTAGAACAGCTGAAAGAGATTCTCAAAGTCAGTTCTTAGTGTGAAAAAGGTAGCTACAATAGTATACGGGAAATCCTTACTTCGAGGTAAGATCACATGAAACACTGTATGAATCCTATATTGTTTACTTAAAGGAGCCTAGAGTGGAAAATGTGGGTCATACAAGGCAGAATACCATTGAAATTGTGAAAGAAATACGTTCGGCAGCTTTGGAAATCATCACACTTCACTGCAATGTAGTACTACAAGCTATAACATAGTTGAGAGACAAAGTTCCTGAGCTGCTTCTGTTCATAACAGTGTGTAGGAAGTTTTTTGTATATGTGGGCAACGCTTATATTTGGACAAGAAGGCAGAATATAGGAATCTACATGAAAATATGAATAATTCAGAGAAAATGAATGTAAACAGATCAGAACTGGCTGAGAACAGCTGAAAGAGATTCACCATGTCACTTGTTAGTGTAGAAAGGGTAGCTAAGATCCAGGAATTCCTTAATTCGATTTAAGATCACATAAAACACTGGGTGAATCCTATATTGTTTACTTAAAGGAGCCTAGAGCTGTAAATGTGTGTCATACAAGGCAGAATATCATGGAAAAAGAGAAAGAAACAGGTTAGGCAGCTTTCGAAAGCCTTACACTTCACGGCAATGTAGTACTACACTCTATAACATAGTTGGGAGACAATGTTCCTGAGCTGCTTCTGTTCATAACAGTGTGTAGGAAGTTGTTTGTATATGTGGGCAAAGCTTAAACTATGACAACAAGGCAGAATATAGGAAACTACATGAAAACATGAATAATTCAGAGAAAATGACTGTAAACAGATAAGAACTCATTTAGAATAGCTGAAAGAGATTTTCCAAGTCAGTTCTTAGTGTAGAAAAGGTAGCTAAGATCCAGGAATTCCTTAATTAGAGTTAAGATCACATGAAACAGCCGGCACCGGTTTGGCTCAATGGTAGAGCGTCGGTCTGGGGACTGAAAGGTCCAGGGTTCGATTTCGGTCATGGGCATGTACCTTGGCTACGGGCACATCCCCAGTAGGTGCTGTGCAAGAGGCAGCTGGTCGATGATTCTCTCTCATGGACAAGCTGAGAGAGAGTTTCTAACTCTCTATCCCTCTCTTCCTCTATGTGAAAAATCAATAAAAATATATTTTAAAAAAAATTAAAAAACATCACATGAAACAGTGTATGAATCCTATATTTTTTGCTTAAAGGAGCCTAGAGTGGTAAATGAGTGTCATAAAAGGCAGAACACCATTGAAATAGAGAAAGAAACACATTCCCCAGCTTTGGAAAGCCTTATACTTCACTCCAATGTAGTACTACACTCTATAACACAGTTGAGAGACATTGTTCCCTAGCTGCCTCAGTTCATAACAGTGTGTAGGAAGTTGTTTGATAAAGTGGGCAAAGCTTATACTTGGACCAGAAGGCAGAATATAGGAAACTACCTGAAAACATTGATAATTCAGAGAAAATGAGTGTAAACAGATGAGAACTTGTTTAGAACAGCTCAAAGAGATTCTCCAGTAAGTTCTTAGTGTAGAAAAGGTAGCTAAGATCAGGGAAATCCTTAATTCGAGTTAAGATCACATGAAACACTGTATGAATCCTATATTCTTTACTTAAAGGAGACTAGAGTGGTAAATGTGTGTTATACAAGGCAGAATACCATTGAAATAGAGAAAGAAACACGTTCGGCAGCTTTGGAAAGCCTTACACTTCACTGAACTGTAGTACTACACTCTAAAACACAGTTGAGAGACAATGTTCTCTACCTACCTCAGTTCATAACAGTGTGTAGGAAGTTGTTTGATAAAGTGGGCAAAGCTTATACTTGGACCAGAAGGCAGAATATAGGAAACTACTTGAAAACATGGATAATTCAGAGAAAATGACTGTAAACAGATGAGAACTTGTTTAGAACAGCTCAAAGAGATTCTCCAAGTCAGTTCTTAGTGTAGAAAAGGTAGCTAAGATCGGGGAAATCCTTAATTCGAGTTAAGATCACATGAAACACTGTATGAATCCTATATTCTTTACTTAAAGGAGACTAGAGTGGTAAATGTGTGTTATACAAGGCAGAATACCATTGAAATAGAGAAAGAAACACGTTCCGCAGCTTTGGAAAGCCTTACACTTCACTGAAATGTAGTACTACACTCTATAACACAGTTGAGAGACAATGTTCCTGAGCTGTCTCAGTTCATAACAGTGTGTAGGAAGTTGTTTGATAAAGAGGGCAAAGCTTATACTTGGACCAGCGGCAGAATATAGGAAACTACATGAAAACATGGATAATTCAGAGAAAATGGCTGTAAACAGATAACTTGTTTAGAACAGCTCAAAGAGCTTCTCCAAGTCAGTTCTTAGTGTAGAAAAGGTAGCTAAGATCCGGGAAATCCTTAATTCGAGTTAAGATGACATGAAACACTGTATGAATCCTATATTCTTTACTTAAAGGAGACTAGAGTGCTAAATGTGTGTTATACAAGGCAGAATACCATTGAAATAGAGAAAGAAACACGTTCGGCAGCTTTGGAAAGCCTTACACTTCACTGAAATGTAGTACTACACTCTATAACACAGTTGAGAGACAATGTTCCCGAGCTGCCTCAGTTCATAACAGTGTGTAGGAAGTTGTTTGATAAAGTGTGCAAAGATTATACTTGGACCAGAAGGCAGAATATAGGAAACTACCTGAAAACATGGATAATTCAGCGAAAATGACTGTAAACAGATGAGAACTTGTTTAGAACAGCTCAAAGACATTCTCCAGTAAGTTGTTAGTGTAGAAAAGGTAGCTAAGATCCGGGAACTCCTTAATTCGAGTTAAGATTACATGAAACACTGTATGAATCCTATATTCTTTACTTAAAGGAGACTAGAGTGGTAAATGTGTGTTATACAAGGCAGAATACCATTGAAATAAAGAAAGAAACACGTTCCGCAGCTTTGGAAAGCCTTACACTTCACTGAAATGTAGTACTACACTCTATAACACAGTTGAGAGACAATGATCCTGAGCTGTCTCAGTTCATAACAGTGTGTAGGAAGTTGTTTGATAAAGAGGGCAAAGCTTATACTTGGACCAGCGGCAGAATATAGGAAACTACATGAAAACATGGATAATTCAGAGAAAATGACTGTAAACAGATGAGACCTTGTTTAGAACAGCTGAAAGAGATTCTCCAGTCAGTTCTTAGTGTAGTAAAGGTAGCTAAGTTCCGGGAATCCTTAATTCGAGTTGAGATCACATGAAACACTGTCTGAATCCTATATTCTTTACTTAAAGGAGACTAGAGTGGTAAATGTGTGTTATACAAGGCAGAATACCATTGAAATAGAGAAAGAAACACGTTCGGCAGCTTTGGAAAGCCTTACACTTCACTGAAATGTAGCACTACACTCTATAACACAGTTGAGAGACAATGTTCCCGAGCTGCCTCAGTTCATAACAGTGTGTAGGAAGTTGTTTGATAAAGTGGGCAAAGCTTATACTTGGTCCAGAAGGCAGAATATAGGAAACTCCATGAAAACATGGATAATTCAGAGAAAATGACTGTAAACAGATGATAAGTTGTTTACAACTGCTGAAAGAGATTCTCCAAGTCAGTTCTTAGTGTAGAAACGGTAGCTAAGATCCGGGAAATCCTTAATTCAAGGTAAGATGACAAGAAACACTGTATGAATCCTATATTCTTTACTAAAAGGAGCCTAGAGTGGTAAATGTGTGTTATACAAGGCAGAATACCATCGAAATAGAGAAAGAAACATGTTCGGCAGCTTCGGAAAGCCTTACACTTCACTGCAATGTAACACTACACTCTATAACATATTTGAGAGACAATGTTCACAAGCTGCTTCTGTTCATAACAGTGTGTAGGAAGTTGTTTGTATATGTGGGCAAAGCTTATACTTGGACAAGAAGGCAGAATATAAGAAACTACATGAAATCCTGAATCATACAGAGAAAATGACTGTAAACAGATGAGAAGTCCTTTAGAACTGCTGAAAGAGATTCTCCAAGTCAGTTCTTAGTGTAGAAAAGGTAGCTAGGATCTGGGAAATCCTGAATTCGAGTTAAGATCACCTGAAACACGGTATGAATCCTATATTGTTTACTGAAAGAAGCCTAGAGTGGTAAATGATTGTCATAAAAGGCAGAATATCATTGAAATAGAGAAAGAAACACATTCGGCAGCGTTGGAAAGCCTTACACTACAATGCAATGTAGTACTACACTCTATAACATAGTTGAGAGACAATGTTCCCGAGCTGCTTCTGTTCATTACAGTGTGTAAGAAGTTGTTTGTATATGTGGGCAAAGCTTATACTTGAACAAGAAGGCAGAATATAGGAAACTACATGAAAACATGAATAAATCCCAAAAATGACTGTAAATAGAAGAAAACTCATTTACAACTGCTGAAAGAGATTCTCCATGTCAGTTCTTATTGCAGAAAGGGTAGCTAAGATCCGGGAAATCCTTAATTCGAGTTAAGATCACATGAAACACTGTATCAATCCTATATTCTTTACTTAAAGAAGCCTAAAGTGGTAAATGAGTGTCATAAAAGGCAGAATATTATTGAAAAAGAGAAAGAAACACATTCCCCAGCCATGGAAAGCCTTACAATTCACTGTAATGTAGTACTACACTCTATATCATAGTTGAGAGACAATGTTCCCGAGCTGCTTCTGTTCATAACAGTGTGTAGGAAGTTGTTTGTATATGTAGGCAAAGCTTAAACTTGGGTAAGAATATAGGAAACTGCATGAAAACATGAATAATTCTGAGAAAATGACTGTAAACAGATGAGTACTGGCTTAGAACAGCTGAAAGAGATTCTCAAAGTCAGTTCTTAGTGTGAAAAAGGTAGCTACAATAGTATACGGGAAATCCTTACTTCGAGGTAAGATCACATGAAACACTGTATGAATCCTATATTGTTTACTTAAAGGAGCCTAGAGTGGAAAATGTGGGTCATACAAGGCAGAATACCATTGAAATTGTGAAAGAAATACGTTCGGCAGCTTTGGAAATCATCACACTTCACTGCAATGTAGTACTACAAGCTATAACATAGTTGAGAGACAAAGTTCCTGAGCTGCTTCTGTTCATAACAGTGTGTAGGAAGTTTTTTGTATATGTGGGCAACGCTTATACTTGGACAAGAAGGCAGAATATAGGAATCTACATGAAAATATGAATAATTCAGAGAAAATGAATGTAAACAGATCAGAACTGGCTGAGAACAGCTGAAAGAGATTCACCATGTCACTTGTTAGTGTAGAAAGGGTAGCTAAGATCCAGGAATTCCTTAATTCGATTTAAGATCACATAAAACACTGTGTGAATCCTATATTGTTTACTTAAAGGAGCCTAGAGCTGTAAATGTGTGTCATACAAGGCAGAATATCATGGAAAAAGAGAAAGAAACAGGTTAGGCAGCTTTCGAAAGCCTTACACTTCACGGCAATGTAGTACTACACTCTATAACATAGTTGGGAGACAATGTTCCTGAGCTGCTTCTGTTCATAACAGTGTGTAGGAAGTTGTTTGTATATGTGGGCAAAGCTTAAACTATGACAACAAGGCAGAATATAGGAAACTACATGAAAACATGAATAATTCAGAGAAAATGACTGTAAACAGATAAGAACTCATTTAGAATAGCTGAAAGAGATTTTCCAAGTCAGTTCTTAGTGTAGAAAAGGTAGCTAAGATCCAGGAATTCCTTAATTAGAGTTAAGATCACATGAAACAGCCGGCACCGGTTTGGCTCAATGGTAGAGCGTCGGTCTGGGGACTGAAAGGTCCAGGGTTCGATTTCGGTCATGGGCATGTACCTTGGCTACGGGCACATCCCCAGTAGGTGCTGTGCAAGAGGCAGCTGGTCGATGATTCTCTCTCATGGACAAGCTGAGAGAGAGTTTCTAACTCTCTATCCCTCTCTTCCTCTATGTGAAAAATCAATAAAAATATATTTTAAAAAAAATTAAAAAACATCACATGAAACAGTGTATGAATCCTATATTTTTTGCTTAAAGGAGCCTAGAGTGGTAAATGAGTGTCATAAAAGGCAGAACACCATTGAAATAGAGAAAGAAACACATTCCCCAGCTTTGGAAAGCCTTATACTTCACTCCAATGTAGTACTACACTCTATAACACAGTTGAGAGACATTGTTCCCTAGCTGCCTCAGTTCATAACAGTGTGTAGGAAGTTGTTTGATAAAGTGGGCAAAGCTTATACTTGGACCAGAAGGCAGAATATAGGAAACTACCTGAAAACATTGATAATTCAGAGAAAATGAGTGTAAACAGATGAGAACTTGTTTAGAACAGCTCAAAGAGATTCTCCAGTAAGTTCTTAGTGTAGAAAAGGTAGCTAAGATCAGGGAAATCCTTAATTCGAGTTAAGATCACATGAAACACTGTATGAATCCTATATTCTTTACTTAAAGGAGACTAGAGTGGTAAATGTGTGTTATACAAGGCAGAATACCATTGAAATAGAGAAAGAAACACGTTCGGCAGCTTTGGAAAGCCTTACACTTCACTGAACTGTAGTACTACACTCTAAAACACAGTTGAGAGACAATGTTCTCTACCTACCTCAGTTCATAACAGTGTGTAGGAAGTTGTTTGATAAAGTGGGCAAAGCTTATACTTGGACCAGAAGGCAGAATATAGGAAACTACTTGAAAACATGGATAATTCAGAGAAAATGACTGTAAACAGATGAGAACTTGTTTAGAACAGCTCAAAGAGATTCTCCAAGTCAGTTCTTAGTGTAGAAAAGGTAGCTAAGATCGGGGAAATCCTTAATTCGAGTTAAGATCACATGAAACACTGTATGAATCCTATATTCTTTACTTAAAGGAGACTAGAGTGGTAAATGTGTGTTATACAAGGCAGAATACCATTGAAATAGAGAAAGAAACACGTTCCGCAGCTTTGGAAAGCCTTACACTTCACTGAAATGTAGTACTACACTCTATAACACAGTTGAGAGACAATGTTCCTGAGCTGTCTCAGTTCATAACAGTGTGTAGGAAGTTGTTTGATAAAGAGGGCAAAGCTTATACTTGGACCAGCGGCAGAATATAGGAAACTACATGAAAACATGGATAATTCAGAGAAAATGGCTGTAAACAGATAACTTGTTTAGAACAGCTCAAAGAGCTTCTCCAAGTCAGTTCTTAGTGTAGAAAAGGTAGCTAAGATCCGGGAAATCCTTAATTCGAGTTAAGATGACATGAAACACTGTATGAATCCTATATTCTTTACTTAAAGGAGACTAGAGTGCTAAATGTGTGTTATACAAGGCAGAATACCATTGAAATAGAGAAAGAAACACGTTCGGCAGCTTTGGAAAGCCTTACACTTCACTGAAATGTAGTACTACACTCTATAACACAGTTGAGAGACAATGTTCCCGAGCTGCCTCAGTTCATAACAGTGTGTAGGAAGTTGTTTGATAAAGTGTGCAAAGATTATACTTGGACCAGAAGGCAGAATATAGGAAACTACCTGAAAACATGGATAATTCAGCGAAAATGACTGTAAACAGATGAGAACTTGTTTAGAACAGCTCAAAGACATTCTCCAGTAAGTTGTTAGTGTAGAAAAGGTAGCTAAGATCCGGGAACTCCTTAATTCGAGTTAAGATTACATGAAACACTGTATGAATCCTATATTCTTTACTTAAAGGAGACTAGAGTGGTAAATGTGTGTTATACAAGGCAGAATACCATTGAAATAAAGAAAGAAACACGTTCCGCAGCTTTGGAAAGCCTTACACTTCACTGAAATGTAGTACTACACTCTATAACACAGTTGAGAGACAATGATCCTGAGCTGTCTCAGTTCATAACAGTGTGTAGGAAGTTGTTTGATAAAGAGGGCAAAGCTTATACTTGGACCAGCGGCAGAATATAGGAAACTACATGAAAACATGGATAATTCAGAGAAAATGACTGTAAACAGATGAGACCTTGTTTAGAACAGCTGAAAGAGATTCTCCCGTCAGTTCTTAGTGTAGTAAAGGTAGCTAAGTTCCGGGAATCCTTAATTCGAGTTGAGATCACATGAAACACTGTCTGAATCCTATATTCTTTACTTAAAGGAGACTAGAGTGGTAAATGTGTGTTATACAAGGCAGAATACCATTGAAATAGAGAAAGAAACACGTTCGGCAGCTTTGGAAAGCCTTACACTTCACTGAAATGTAGCACTACACTCTATAACACAGTTGAGAGACAATTTTCCCGAGCTGCCTCAGTTCATAACAGTGTGTAGGAAGTTGTTTGATAAAGTGGGCAAAGCTTATACTTGGTCCAGAAGGCAGAATATAGGAAACTCCATGAAAACATGGATAATTCAGAGAAAATGACTGTAAACAGATGATAAGTTGTTTACAACTGCTGAAAGAGATTCTCCAAGTCAGTTCTTAGTGTAGAAACGGTAGCTAAGATCCGGGAAATCCTTAATTCAAGGTAAGATGACAAGAAACACTGTATGAATCCTATATTCTTTACTAAAAGGAGCCTAGAGTGGTAAATGTGTGTTATACAAGGCAGAATACCATCGAAATAGAGAAAGAAACATGTTCGGCAGCTTCGGAAAGCCTTACACTTCACTGCAATGTAACACTACACTCTATAACATATTTGAGAGACAATGTTCACAAGCTGCTTCTGTTCATAACAGTGTGTAGGAAGTTGTTTGTATATGTGGGCAAAGCTTATACTTGGACAAGAAGGCAGAATATAAGAAACTACATGAAATCCTGAATCATACAGAGAAAATGACTGTAAACAGATGAGAAGTCCTTTAGAACTGCTGAAAGAGATTCTCCAAGTCAGTTCTTAGTGTAGAAAAGGTAGCTAGGATCTGGGAAATCCTGAATTCGAGTTAAGATCACCTGAAACACGGTATGAATCCTATATTGTTTACTGAAAGAAGCCTAGAGTGGTAAATGATTGTCATAAAAGGCAGAATATCATTGAAATAGAGAAAGAAACACATTCGGCAGCGTTGGAAAGCCTTACACTACAATGCAATGTAGTACTACACTCTATAACATAGTTGAGAGACAATGTTCCCGAGCTGCTTCTGTTCATTACAGTGTGTAAGAAGTTGTTTGTATATGTGGGCAAAGCTTATACTTGAACAAGAAGGCAGAATATAGGAAACTACATGAAAACATGAATAAATCCCAAAAATGACTGTAAATAGAAGAAAACTCATTTACAACTGCTGAAAGAGATTCTCCATGTCAGTTCTTATTGCAGAAAGGGTAGCTAAGATCCGGGAAATCCTTAATTCGAGTTAAGATCACATGAAACACTGTATCAATCCTATATTCTTTACTTAAAGAAGCCTAAAGTGGTAAATGAGTGTCATAAAAGGCAGAATATTATTGAAAAAGAGAAAGAAACACATTCCCCAGCCATGGAAAGCCTTACAATTCACTGTAATGTAGTACTACACTCTATATCATAGTTGAGAGACAATGTTCCCGAGCTGCTTCTGTTCATAACAGTGTGTAGGAAGTTGTTTGTATATGTAGGCAAAGCTTAAACTTGGGTAAGAATATAGGAAACTGCATGAAAACATGAATAATTCTGAGAAAATGACTGTAAACAGATGAGTACTGGCTTAGAACAGCTGAAAGAGATTCTCAAAGTCAGTTCTTAGTGTGAAAAAGGTAGCTACAATAGTATACGGGAAATCCTTACTTCGAGGTAAGATCACATGAAACACTGTATGAATCCTATATTGTTTACTTAAAGGAGCCTAGAGTGGAAAATGTGGGTCATACAAGGCAGAATACCATTGAAATTGTGAAAGAAATACGTTCGGCAGCTTTGGAAATCATCACACTTCACTGCAATGTAGTACTACAAGCTATAACATAGTTGAGAGACAAAGTTCCTGAGCTGCTTCTGTTCATAACAGTGTGTAGGAAGTTTTTTGTATATGTGGGCAACGCTTATACTTGGACAAGAAGGCAGAATATAGGAATCTACATGAAAATATGAATAATTCAGAGAAAATGAATGTAAACAGATCAGAACTGGCTGAGAACAGCTGAAAGAGATTCACCATGTCACTTGTTAGTGTAGAAAGGGTAGCTAAGATCCAGGAATTCCTTAATTCGATTTAAGATCACATAAAACACTGTGTGAATCCTATATTGTTTACTTAAAGGAGCCTAGAGCTGTAAA
Organism: Pipistrellus hanaki; assembly: GCF_964339955.1. Classification (NCBI taxonomy): domain Eukaryota; kingdom Metazoa; phylum Chordata; class Mammalia; order Chiroptera; family Vespertilionidae; genus Pipistrellus; species Pipistrellus hanaki. The sequence continues at coordinate 3,520,439 of NC_140511.1, forward strand.
TGTGTGTCATACAAGGCAGAATATCATGGAAAAAGAGAAAGAAACAGGTTAGGCAGCTTTCGAAAGCCTTACACTTCACGGCAATGTAGTACTACACTCTATAACATAGTTGGGAGACAATGTTCCTGAGCTGCTTCTGTTCATAACAGTGTGTAGGAAGTTGTTTGTATATGTGGGCAAAGCTTAAACTATGACAACAAGGCAGAATATAGGAAACTACATGAAAACATGAATAATTCAGAGAAAATGACTGTAAACAGATAAGAACTCATTTAGAATAGCTGAAAGAGATTTTCCAAGTCAGTTCTTAGTGTAGAAAAGGTAGCTAAGATCCAGGAATTCCTTAATTAGAGTTAAGATCACATGAAACAGCCGGCACCGGTTTGGCTCAATGGTAGAGCGTCGGTCTGGGGACTGAAAGGTCCAGGGTTCGATTTCGGTCATGGGCATGTACCTTGGCTACGGGCACATCCCCAGTAGGTGCTGTGCAAGAGGCAGCTGGTCGATGATTCTCTCTCATGGACAAGCTGAGAGAGAGTTTCTAACTCTCTATCCCTCTCTTCCTCTATGTGAAAAATCAATAAAAATATATTTTAAAAAAAATTAAAAAACATCACATGAAACAGTGTATGAATCCTATATTTTTTGCTTAAAGGAGCCTAGAGTGGTAAATGAGTGTCATAAAAGGCAGAACACCATTGAAATAGAGAAAGAAACACATTCCCCAGCTTTGGAAAGCCTTATACTTCACTCCAATGTAGTACTACACTCTATAACACAGTTGAGAGACATTGTTCCCTAGCTGCCTCAGTTCATAACAGTGTGTAGGAAGTTGTTTGATAAAGTGGGCAAAGCTTATACTTGGACCAGAAGGCAGAATATAGGAAACTACCTGAAAACATTGATAATTCAGAGAAAATGAGTGTAAACAGATGAGAACTTGTTTAGAACAGCTCAAAGAGATTCTCCAGTAAGTTCTTAGTGTAGAAAAGGTAGCTAAGATCAGGGAAATCCTTAATTCGAGTTAAGATCACATGAAACACTGTATGAATCCTATATTCTTTACTTAAAGGAGACTAGAGTGGTAAATGTGTGTTATACAAGGCAGAATACCATTGAAATAGAGAAAGAAACACGTTCGGCAGCTTTGGAAAGCCTTACACTTCACTGAACTGTAGTACTACACTCTAAAACACAGTTGAGAGACAATGTTCTCTACCTACCTCAGTTCATAACAGTGTGTAGGAAGTTGTTTGATAAAGTGGGCAAAGCTTATACTTGGACCAGAAGGCAGAATATAGGAAACTACTTGAAAACATGGATAATTCAGAGAAAATGACTGTAAACAGATGAGAACTTGTTTAGAACAGCTCAAAGAGATTCTCCAAGTCAGTTCTTAGTGTAGAAAAGGTAGCTAAGATCGGGGAAATCCTTAATTCGAGTTAAGATCACATGAAACACTGTATGAATCCTATATTCTTTACTTAAAGGAGACTAGAGTGGTAAATGTGTGTTATACAAGGCAGAATACCATTGAAATAGAGAAAGAAACACGTTCCGCAGCTTTGGAAAGCCTTACACTTCACTGAAATGTAGTACTACACTCTATAACACAGTTGAGAGACAATGTTCCTGAGCTGTCTCAGTTCATAACAGTGTGTAGGAAGTTGTTTGATAAAGAGGGCAAAGCTTATACTTGGACCAGCGGCAGAATATAGGAAACTACATGAAAACATGGATAATTCAGAGAAAAAGGCTGTAAACAGATAACTTGTTTAGAACAGCTCAAAGAGCTTCTCCAAGTCAGTTCTTAGTGTAGAAAAGGTAGCTAAGATCCGGGAAATCCTTAATTCGAGTTAAGATGACATGAAACACTGTATGAATCCTATATTCTTTACTTAAAGGAGACTAGAGTGCTAAATGTGTGTTATACAAGGCAGAATACCATTGAAATAGAGAAAGAAACACGTTTGGCAGCTTTGGAAAGCCTTACACTTCACTGAAATGTAGCACTACACTCTATAACACAGTTGAGAGACAATGTTCCCGAGCTGCCTCAGTTCATAACAGTGTGTAGGAAGTTGTTTGATAAAGTGTGCAAAGATTATACTTGGAACAGAAGGCAGAATATAGGAAACTACCTGAAAACATGGATAATTCAGCGAAAATGACTGTAAACAGATGAGAACTTGTTTAGAACAGCTCAAAGACATTCTCCAGTAAGTTGTTAGTGTAGAAAAGGTAGCTAAGATCCGGGAACTCCTTAATTCGAGTTAAGATTACATGAAACACTGTATGAATCCTATATTCTTTACTTAAAGGAGACTAGAGTGGTAAATGTGTGTTATACAAGGCAGAATACCATTGAAATAAAGAAAGAAACACGTTCCGCAGCTTTGGAAAGCCTTACACTTCACTGAAATGTAGTACTACACTCTATAACACAGTTGAGAGACAATGATCCTGAGCTGTCTCAGTTCATAACAGTGTGTAGGAAGTTGTTTGATAAAGAGGGCAAAGCTTATACTTGGACCAGCGGCAGAATATAGGAAACTACATGAAAACATGGATAATTCAGAGAAAATGACTGTAAACAGATGAGACCTTGTTTAGAACAGCTGAAAGAGATTCTCCCGTCAGTTCTTAGTGTAGTAAAGGTAGCTAAGTTCCGGGAATCCTTAATTCGAGTTGAGATCACATGAAACACTGTCTGAATCCTATATTCTTTACTTAAAGGAGACTAGAGTGGTAAATGTGTGTTATACAAGGCAGAATACCATTGAAATAGAGAAAGAAACACGTTTGGCAGCTTTGGAAAGCCTTACACTTCACTGAAATGTAGCACTACACTCTATAACACAGTTGAGAGACAATGTTCCCGAGCTGCCTCAGTTCATAACAGTGTGTAGGAAGTTGTTTGATAAAGTGGGCAAAGCTTATACTTGGTCCAGAAGGCAGAATATAGGAAACTCCATGAAAACATGGATAATTCAGAGAAAATGACTGTAAACAGATGATAAGTTGTTTACAACTGCTGAAAGAGATTCTCCAAGTCAGTTCTTAGTGTAGAAACGGTAGCTAAGATCCGGGAAATCCTTAATTCAAGGTAAGATGACAAGAAACACTGTATGAATCCTATATTCTTTACTAAAAGGAGCCTAGAGTGGTAAATGTGTGTTATACAAGGCAGAATACCATCGAAATAGAGAAAGAAACATGTTCGGCAGCTTCGGAAAGCCTTACACTTCACTGCAATGTAACACTACACTCTATAACATATTTGAGAGACAATGTTCACAAGCTGCTTCTGTTCATAACAGTGTGTAGGAAGTTGTTTGTATATGTGGGCAAAGCTTATACTTGGACAAGAAGGCAGAATATAAGAAACTACATGAAATCCTGAATCATACAGAGAAAATGACTGTAAACAGATGAGAAGTCCTTTAGAACTGCTGAAAGAGATTCTCCAAGTCAGTTCTTAGTGTAGAAAAGGTAGCTAGGATCTGGGAAATCCTGAATTCGAGTTAAGATCACCTGAAACACGGTATGAATCCTATATTGTTTACTGAAAGAAGCCTAGAGTGGTAAATGATTGTCATAAAAGGCAGAATATCATTGAAATAGAGAAAGAAACACATTCGGCAGCGTTGGAAAGCCTTACACTACAATGCAATGTAGTACTACACTCTATAACATAGTTGAGAGACAATGTTCCCGAGCTGCTTCTGTTCATTACAGTGTGTAAGAAGTTGTTTGTATATGTGGGCAAAGCTTATACTTGAACAAGAAGGCAGAATATAGGAAACTACATGAAAACATGAATAAATCCCAAAAATGACTGTAAATAGAAGAAAACTCATTTACAACTGCTGAAAGAGATTCTCCATGTCAGTTCTTATTGCAGAAAGGGTAGCTAAGATCCGGGAAATCCTTAATTCGAGTTAAGATCACATGAAACACTGTATCAATCCTATATTCTTTACTTAAAGAAGCCTAAAGTGGTAAATGAGTGTCATAAAAGGCAGAATATTATTGAAAAAGAGAAAGAAACACATTCCCCAGCCATGGAAAGCCTTACAATTCACTGTAATGTAGTACTACACTCTATATCATAGTTGAGAGACAATGTTCCCGAGCTGCTTCTGTTCATAACAGTGTGTAGGAAGTTGTTTGTATATGTAGGCAAAGCTTAAACTTGGGTAAGAATATAGGAAACTGCATGAAAACATGAATAATTCTGAGAAAATGACTGTAAACAGATGAGTACTGGCTTAGAACAGCTGAAAGAGATTCTCAAAGTCAGTTCTTAGTGTGAAAAAGGTAGCTACAATAGTATACGGGAAATCCTTACTTCGAGGTAAGATCACATGAAACACTGTATGAATCCTATATTGTTTACTTAAAGGAGCCTAGAGTGGAAAATGTGGGTCATACAAGGCAGAATACCATTGAAATTGTGAAAGAAATACGTTCGGCAGCTTTGGAAATCATCACACTTCACTGCAATGTAGTACTACAAGCTATAACATAGTTGAGAGACAAAGTTCCTGAGCTGCTTCTGTTCATAACAGTGTGTAGGAAGTTTTTTGTATATGTGGGCAACGCTTATACTTGGACAAGAAGGCAGAATATAGGAATCTACATGAAAATATGAATAATTCAGAGAAAATGAATGTAAACAGATCAGAACTGGCTGAGAACAGCTGAAAGAGATTCACCATGTCACTTGTTAGTGTAGAAAGGGTAGCTAAGATCCAGGAATTCCTTAATTCGATTTAAGATCACATAAAACACTGTGTGAATCCTATATTGTTTACTTAAAGGAGCCTAGAGCTGTAAATGTGTGTCATACAAGGCAGAATATCATGGAAAAAGAGAAAGAAACAGGTTAGGCAGCTTTCGAAAGCCTTACACTTCACGGCAATGTAGTACTACACTCTATAACATAGTTGGGAGACAATGTTCCTGAGCTGCTTCTGTTCATAACAGTGTGTAGGAAGTTGTTTGTATATGTGGGCAAAGCTTAAACTATGACAACAAGGCAGAATATAGGAAACTACATGAAAACATGAATAATTCAGAGAAAATGACTGTAAACAGATAAGAACTCATTTAGAATAGCTGAAAGAGATTTTCCAAGTCAGTTCTTAGTGTAGAAAAGGTAGCTAAGATCCAGGAATTCCTTAATTAGAGTTAAGATCACATGAAACAGCCGGCACCGGTTTGGCTCAATGGTAGAGCGTCGGTCTGGGGACTGAAAGGTCCAGGGTTCGATTTCGGTCATGGGCATGTACCTTGGCTACGGGCACATCCCCAGTAGGTGCTGTGCAAGAGGCAGCTGGTCGATGATTCTCTCTCATGGACAAGCTGAGAGAGAGTTTCTAACTCTCTATCCCTCTCTTCCTCTATGTGAAAAATCAATAAAAATATATTTTAAAAAAAATTAAAAAACATCACATGAAACAGTGTATGAATCCTATATTTTTTGCTTAAAGGAGCCTAGAGTGGTAAATGAGTGTCATAAAAGGCAGAACACCATTGAAATAGAGAAAGAAACACATTCCCCAGCTTTGGAAAGCCTTATACTTCACTCCAATGTAGTACTACACTCTATAACACAGTTGAGAGACATTGTTCCCTAGCTGCCTCAGTTCATAACAGTGTGTAGGAAGTTGTTTGATAAAGTGGGCAAAGCTTATACTTGGACCAGAAGGCAGAATATAGGAAACTACCTGAAAACATTGATAATTCAGAGAAAATGAGTGTAAACAGATGAGAACTTGTTTAGAACAGCTCAAAGAGATTCTCCAGTAAGTTCTTAGTGTAGAAAAGGTAGCTAAGATCAGGGAAATCCTTAATTCGAGTTAAGATCACATGAAACACTGTATGAATCCTATATTCTTTACTTAAAGGAGACTAGAGTGGTAAATGTGTGTTATACAAGGCAGAATACCATTGAAATAGAGAAAGAAACACGTTCGGCAGCTTTGGAAAGCCTTACACTTCACTGAACTGTAGTACTACACTCTAAAACACAGTTGAGAGACAATGTTCTCTACCTACCTCAGTTCATAACAGTGTGTAGGAAGTTGTTTGATAAAGTGGGCAAAGCTTATACTTGGACCAGAAGGCAGAATATAGGAAACTACTTGAAAACATGGATAATTCAGAGAAAATGACTGTAAACAGATGAGAACTTGTTTAGAACAGCTCAAAGAGATTCTCCAAGTCAGTTCTTAGTGTAGAAAAGGTAGCTAAGATCGGGGAAATCCTTAATTCGAGTTAAGATCACATGAAACACTGTATGAATCCTATATTCTTTACTTAAAGGAGACTAGAGTGGTAAATGTGTGTTATACAAGGCAGAATACCATTGAAATAGAGAAAGAAACACGTTCCGCAGCTTTGGAAAGCCTTACACTTCACTGAAATGTAGTACTACACTCTATAACACAGTTGAGAGACAATGTTCCTGAGCTGTCTCAGTTCATAACAGTGTGTAGGAAGTTGTTTGATAAAGAGGGCAAAGCTTATACTTGGACCAGCGGCAGAATATAGGAAACTACATGAAAACATGGATAATTCAGAGAAAATGGCTGTAAACAGATAACTTGTTTAGAACAGCTCAAAGAGCTTCTCCAAGTCAGTTCTTAGTGTAGAAAAGGTAGCTAAGATCCGGGAAATCCTTAATTCGAGTTAAGATGACATGAAACACTGTATGAATCCTATATTCTTTACTTAAAGGAGACTAGAGTGCTAAATGTGTGTTATACAAGGCAGAATACCATTGAAATAGAGAAAGAAACACGTTTGGCAGCTTTGGAAAGCCTTACACTTCACTGAAATGTAGCACTACACTCTATAACACAGTTGAGAGACAATGTTCCCGAGCTGCCTCAGTTCATAACAGTGTGTAGGAAGTTGTTTGATAAAGTGTGCAAAGATTATACTTGGACCAGAAGGCAGAATATAGGAAACTACCTGAAAACATGGATAATTCAGCGAAAATGACTGTAAACAGATGAGAACTTGTTTAGAACAGCTCAAAGACATTCTCCAGTAAGTTGTTAGTGTAGAAAAGGTAGCTAAGATCCGGGAACTCCTTAATTCGAGTTAAGATTACATGAAACACTGTATGAATCCTATATTCTTTACTTAAAGGAGACTAGAGTGGTAAATGTGTGTTATACAAGGCAGAATACCATTGAAATAAAGAAAGAAACACGTTCCGCAGCTTTGGAAAGCCTTACACTTCACTGAAATGTAGTACTACACTCTATAACACAGTTGAGAGACAATGATCCTGAGCTGTCTCAGTTCATAACAGTGTGTAGGAAGTTGTTTGATAAAGAGGGCAAAGCTTATACTTGGACCAGCGGCAGAATATAGGAAACTACATGAAAACATGGATAATTCAGAGAAAATGACTGTAAACAGATGAGACCTTGTTTAGAACAGCTGAAAGAGATTCTCCCGTCAGTTCTTAGTGTAGTAAAGGTAGCTAAGTTCCGGGAATCCTTAATTCGAGTTGAGATCACATGAAACACTGTCTGAATCCTATATTCTTTACTTAAAGGAGACTAGAGTGGTAAATGTGTGTTATACAAGGCAGAATACCATTGAAATAGAGAAAGAAACACGTTTGGCAGCTTTGGAAAGCCTTACACTTCACTGAAATGTAGCACTACACTCTATAACACAGTTGAGAGACAATGTTCCCGAGCTGCCTCAGTTCATAACAGTGTGTAGGAAGTTGTTTGATAAAGTGGGCAAAGCTTATACTTGGTCCAGAAGGCAGAATATAGGAAACTCCATGAAAACATGGATAATTCAGAGAAAATGACTGTAAACAGATGATAAGTTGTTTACAACTGCTGAAAGAGATTCTCCAAGTCAGTTCTTAGTGTAGAAACGGTAGCTAAGATCCGGGAAATCCTTAATTCAAGGTAAGATGACAAGAAACACTGTATGAATCCTATATTCTTTACTAAAAGGAGCCTAGAGTGGTAAATGTGTGTTATACAAGGCAGAATACCATCGAAATAGAGAAAGAAACATGTTCGGCAGCTTCGGAAAGCCTTACACTTCACTGCAATGTAACACTACACTCTATAACATATTTGAGAGACAATGTTCACAAGCTGCTTCTGTTCATAACAGTGTGTAGGAAGTTGTTTGTATATGTGGGCAAAGCTTATACTTGGACAAGAAGGCAGAATATAAGAAACTACATGAAATCCTGAATCATACAGAGAAAATGACTGTAAACAGATGAGAAGTCCTTTAGAACTGCTGAAAGAGATTCTCCAAGTCAGTTCTTAGTGTAGAAAAGGTAGCTAGGATCTGGGAAATCCTGAATTCGAGTTAAGATCACCTGAAACACGGTATGAATCCTATATTGTTTACTGAAAGAAGCCTAGAGTGGTAAATGATTGTCATAAAAGGCAGAATATCATTGAAATAGAGAAAGAAACACATTCGGCAGCGTTGGAAAGCCTTACACTACAATGCAATGTAGTACTACACTCTATAACATAGTTGAGAGACAATGTTCCCGAGCTGCTTCTGTTCATTACAGTGTGTAAGAAGTTGTTTGTATATGTGGGCAAAGCTTATACTTGAACAAGAAGGCAGAATATAGGAAACTACATGAAAACATGAATAAATCCCAAAAATGACTGTAAATAGAAGAAAACTCATTTACAACTGCTGAAAGAGATTCTCCATGTCAGTTCTTATTGCAGAAAGGGTAGCTAAGATCCGGGAAATCCTTAATTCGAGTTAAGATCACATGAAACACTGTATCAATCCTATATTCTTTACTTAAAGAAGCCTAAAGTGGTAAATGAGTGTCATAAAAGGCAGAATATTATTGAAAAAGAGAAAGAAACACATTCCCCAGCCATGGAAAGCCTTACAATTCACTGTAATGTAGTACTACACTCTATATCATAGTTGAGAGACAATGTTCCCGAGCTGCTTCTGTTCATAACAGTGTGTAGGAAGTTGTTTGTATATGTAGGCAAAGCTTAAACTTGGGTAAGAATATAGGAAACTGCATGAAAACATGAATAATTCTGAGAAAATGACTGTAAACAGATGAGTACTGGCTTAGAACAGCTGAAAGAGATTCTCAAAGTCAGTTCTTAGTGTGAAAAAGGTAGCTACAATAGTATACGGGAAATCCTTACTTCGAGGTAAGATCACATGAAACACTGTATGAATCCTATATTGTTTACTTAAAGGAGCCTAGAGTGGAAAATGTGGGTCATACAAGGCAGAATACCATTGAAATTGTGAAAGAAATACGTTCGGCAGCTTTGGAAATCATCACACTTCACTGCAATGTAGTACTACAAGCTATAACATAGTTGAGAGACAAAGTTCCTGAGCTGCTTCTGTTCATAACAGTGTGTAGGAAGTTTTTTGTATATGTGGGCAACGCTTATACTTGGACAAGAAGGCAGAATATAGGAATCTACATGAAAATATGAATAATTCAGAGAAAATGAATGTAAACAGATCAGAACTGGCTGAGAACAGCTGAAAGAGATTCACCATGTCACTTGTTAGTGTAGAAAGGGTAGCTAAGATCCAGGAATTCCTTAATTCGATTTAAGATCACATAAAACACTGTGTGAATCCTATATTGTTTACTTAAAGGAGCCTAGAGCTGTAAATGTGTGTCATACAAGGCAGAATATCATGGAAAAAGAGAAAGAAACAGGTTAGGCAGCTTTCGAAAGCCTTACACTTCACGGCAATGTAGTACTACACTCTATAACATAGTTGGGAGACAATGTTCCTGAGCTGCTTCTGTTCATAACAGTGTGTAGGAAGTTGTTTGTATATGTGGGCAAAGCTTAAACTATGACAACAAGGCAGAATATAGGAAACTACATGAAAACATGAATAATTCAGAGAAAATGACTGTAAACAGATAAGAACTCATTTAGAATAGCTGAAAGAGATTTTCCAAGTCAGTTCTTAGTGTAGAAAAGGTAGCTAAGATCCAGGAATTCCTTAATTAGAGTTAAGATCACATGAAACAGCCGGCACCGGTTTGGCTCAATGGTAGAGCGTCGGTCTGGGGACTGAAAGGTCCAGGGTTCGATTTCGGTCATGGGCATGTACCTTGGCTACGGGCACATCCCCAGTAGGTGCTGTGCAAGAGGCAGCTGGTCGATGATTCTCTCTCATGGACAAGCTGAGAGAGAGTTTCTAACTCTCTATCCCTCTCTTCCTCTATGTGAAAAATCAATAAAAATATATTTTAAAAAAAATTAAAAAACATCACATGAAACAGTGTATGAATCCTATATTTTTTGCTTAAAGGAGCCTAGAGTGGTAAATGAGTGTCATAAAAGGCAGAACACCATTGAAATAGAGAAAGAAACACATTCCCCAGCTTTGGAAAGCCTTATACTTCACTCCAATGTAGTACTACACTCTATAACACAGTTGAGAGACATTGTTCCCTAGCTGCCTCAGTTCATAACAGTGTAGGAAGTTGTTTGATAAAGTGGGCAAAGCTTATACTTGGACCAGAAGGCAGAATATAGGAAACTACCTGAAAACATTGATAATTCAGAGAAAATGAGTGTAAACAGATGAGAACTTGTTTAGAACAGCTCAAAGAGATTCTCCAGTAAGTTCTTAGTGTAGAAAAGGTAGCTAAGATCAGGGAAATCCTTAATTCGAGTTAAGATCACATGAAACACTGTATGAATCCTATATTCTTTACTTAAAGGAGACTAGAGTGGTAAATGTGTGTTATACAAGGCAGAATACCATTGAAATAGAGAAAGAAACACGTTCGGCAGCTTTGGAAAGCCTTACACTTCACTGAACTGTAGTACTACACTCTAAAACACAGTTGAGAGACAATGTTCTCTACCTACCTCAGTTCATAACAGTGTGTAGGAAGTTGTTTGATAAAGTGGGCAAAGCTTATACTTGGACCAGAAGGCAGAATATAGGAAACTACTTGAAAACATGGATAATTCAGAGAAAATGACTGTAAACAGATGAGAACTTGTTTAGAACAGCTCAAAGAGATTCTCCAAGTCAGTTCTTAGTGTAGAAAAGGTAGCTAAGATCGGGGAAATCCTTAATTCGAGTTAAGATCACATGAAACACTGTATGAATCCTATATTCTTTACTTAAAGGAGACTAGAGTGGTAAATGTGTGTTATACAAGGCAGAATACCATTGAAATAGAGAAAGAAACACGTTCCGCAGCTTTGGAAAGCCTTACACTTCACTGAAATGTAGTACTACACTCTATAACACAGTTGAGAGACAATGTTCCTGAGCTGTCTCAGTTCATAACAGTGTGTAGGATGTTGTTTGATAAAGAGGGCAAAGCTTATACTTGGACCAGCGGCAGAATATAGGAAACTACATGAAAACATGGATAATTCAGAGAAAATGGCTGTAAACAGATAACTTGTTTAGAACAGCTCAAAGAGCTTCTCCAAGTCAGTTCTTAGTGTAGAAAAGGTAGCTAAGATCCGGGAAATCCTTAATTCGAGTTAAGATGACATGAAACACTGTATGAATCCTATATTCTTTACTTAAAGGAGACTAGAGTGCTAAATGTGTGTTATACAAGGCAGAATACCATTGAAATAGAGAAAGAAACACGTTCGGCAGCTTTGGAAAGCCTTACACTTCACTGAAATGTAGTACTACACTCTATAACACAGTTGAGAGACAATGTTCCCGAGCTGCCTCAGTTCATAACAGTGTGTAGGAAGTTGTTTGATAAAGTGTGCAAAGATTATACTTGGACCAGAAGGCAGAATATAGGAAACTACCTGAAAACATGGATAATTCAGCGAAAATGACTGTAAACAGATGAGAACTTGTTTAGAACAGCTCAAAGACATTCTCCAGTAAGTTGTTAGTGTAGAAAAGGTAGCTAAGATCCGGGAACTCCTTAATTCGAGTTAAGATTACATGAAACACTGTATGAATCCTATATTCTTTACTTAAAGGAGACTAGAGTGGTAAATGTGTGTTATACAAGGCAGAATACCATTGAAATAAAGAAAGAAACACGTTCCGCAGCTTTGGAAAGCCTTACACTTCACTGAAATGTAGTACTACACTCTATAACACAGTTGAGAGACAATGATCCTGAGCTGTCTCAGTTCATAACAGTGTGTAGGAAGTTGTTTGATAAAGAGGGCAAAGCTTATACTTGGACCAGCGGCAGAATATAGGAAACTACATGAAAACATGGATAATTCAGAGAAAATGACTGTAAACAGATGAGACCTTGTTTAGAACAGCTGAAAGAGATTCTCCAGTCAGTTCTTAGTGTAGTAAAGGTAGCTAAGTTCCGGGAATCCTTAATTCGAGTTGAGATCACATGAAACACTGTCTGAATCCTATATTCTTTACTTAAAGGAGACTAGAGTGGTAAATGTGTGTTATACAAGGCAGAATACCATTGAAATAGAGAAAGAAACACGTTCGGCAGCTTTGGAAAGCCTTACACTTCACTGAAATGTAGCACTACACTCTATAACACAGTTGAGAGACAATGTTCCCGAGCTGCCTCAGTTCATAACAGTGTGTAGGAAGTTGTTTGATAAAGTGGGCAAAGCTTATACTTGGTCCAGAAGGCAGAATATAGGAAACTCCATGAAAACATGGATAATTCAGAGAAAATGACTGTAAACAGATGATAAGTTGTTTACAACTGCTGAAAGAGATTCTCCAAGTCAGTTCTTAGTGTAGAAACGGTAGCTAAGATCCGGGAAATCCTTAATTCAAGGTAAGATGACAAGAAACACTGTATGAATCCTATATTCTTTACTAAAAGGAGCCTAGAGTGGTAAATGTGTGTTATACAAGGCAGAATACCATCGAAATAGAGAAAGAAACATGTTCGGCAGCTTCGGAAAGCCTTACACTTCACTGCAATGTAACACTACACTCTATAACATATTTGAGAGACAATGTTCACAAGCTGCTTCTGTTCATAACAGTGTGTAGGAAGTTGTTTGTATATGTGGGCAAAGCTTATACTTGGACAAGAAGGCAGAATATAAGAAACTACATGAAATCCTGAATCATACAGAGAAAATGACTGTAAACAGATGAGAAGTCCTTTAGAACTGCTGAAAGAGATTCTCCAAGTCAGTTCTTAGTGTAGAAAAGGTAGCTAGGATCTGGGAAATCCTGAATTCGAGTTAAGATCACCTGAAACACGGTATGAATCCTATATTGTTTACTGAAAGAAGCCTAGAGTGGTAAATGATTGTCATAAAAGGCAGAATATCATTGAAATAGAGAAAGAAACACATTCGGCAGCGTTGGAAAGCCTTACACTACAATGCAATGTAGTACTACACTCTATAACATAGTTGAGAGACAATGTTCCCGAGCTGCTTCTGTTCATTACAGTGTGTAAGAAGTTGTTTGTATATGTGGGCAAAGCTTATACTTGAACAAGAAGGCAGAATATAGGAAACTACATGAAAACATGAATAAATCCCAAAAATGACTGTAAATAGAAGAAAACTCATTTACAACTGCTGAAAGAGATTCTGCATGTCAGTTCTTATTGCAGAAAGGGTAGCTAAGATCCGGGAAATCCTTAATTCGAGTTAAGATCACATGAAACACTGTATCAATCCTATATTCTTTACTTAAAGAAGCCTAAAGTGGTAAATGAGTGTCATAAAAGGCAGAATATTATTGAAAAAGAGAAAGAAACACATTCCCCAGCCATGGAAAGCCTTACAATTCACTGTAATGTAGTACTACACTCTATATCATAGTTGAGAGACAATGTTCCCGAGCTGCTTCTGTTCATAACAGTGTGTAGGAAGTTGTTTGTATATGTAGGCAAAGCTTAAACTTGGGTAAGAATATAGGAAACTGCATGAAAACATGAATAATTCTGAGAAAATGACTGTAAACAGATGAGTACTGGCTTAGAACAGCTGAAAGAGATTCTCAAAGTCAGTTCTTAGTGTGAAAAAGGTAGCTACAATAGTATACGGGAAATCCTTACTTCGAGGTAAGATCACATGAAACACTGTATGAATCCTATATTGTTTACTTAAAGGAGCCTAGAGTGGAAAATGTGGGTCATACAAGGCAGAATACCATTGAAATTGTGAAAGAAATACGTTCGGCAGCTTTGGAAATCATCACACTTCACTGCAATGTAGTACTACAAGCTATAACATAGTTGAGAGACAAAGTTCCTGAGCTGCTTCTGTTCATAACAGTGTGTAGGAAGTTTTTTGTATATGTGGGCAACGCTTATACTTGGACAAGAAGGCAGAATATAGGAATCTACATGAAAATATGAATAATTCAGAGAAAATGAATGTAAACAGATCAGAACTGGCTGAGAACAGCTGAAAGAGATTCACCATGTCACTTGTTAGTGTAGAAAGGGTAGCTAAGATCCAGGAATTCCTTAATTCGATTTAAGATCACATAAAACACTGTGTGAATCCTATATTGTTTACTTAAAGGAGCCTAGAGCTGTAAATGTGTGTCATACAAGGCAGAATATCATGGAAAAAGAGAAAGAAACAGGTTAGGCAGCTTTCGAAAGCCTTACACTTCACGGCAATGTAGTACTACACTCTATAACATAGTTGGGAGACAATGTTCCTGAGCTGCTTCTGTTCATAACAGTGTGTAGGAAGTTGTTTGTATATGTGGGCAAAGCTTAAACTATGACAACAAGGCAGAATATAGGAAACTACATGAAAACATGAATAATTCAGAGAAAATGACTGTAAACAGATAAGAACTCATTTAGAATAGCTGAAAGAGATTTTCCAAGTCAGTTCTTAGTGTAGAAAAGGTAGCTAAGATCCAGGAATTCCTTAATTAGAGTTAAGATCACATGAAACAGCCGGCACCGGTTTGGCTCAATGGTAGAGCGTCGGTCTGGGGACTGAAAGGTCCAGGGTTCGATTTCGGTCATGGGCATGTACCTTGGCTACGGGCACATCCCCAGTAGGTGCTGTGCAAGAGGCAGCTGGTCGATGATTCTCTCTCATGGACAAGCTGAGAGAGAGTTTCTAACTCTCTATCCCTCTCTTCCTCTATGTGAAAAATCAATAAAAATATATTTTAAAAAAAATTAAAAAACATCACATGAAACAGTGTATGAATCCTATATTTTTTGCTTAAAGGAGCCTAGAGTGGTAAATGAGTGTCATAAAAGGCAGAACACCATTGAAATAGAGAAAGAAACACATTCCCCAGCTTTGGAAAGCCTTATACTTCACTCCAATGTAGTACTACACTCTATAACACAGTTGAGAGACATTGTTCCCTAGCTGCCTCAGTTCATAACAGTGTGTAGGAAGTTGTTTGATAAAGTGGGCAAAGCTTATACTTGGACCAGAAGGCAGAATATAGGAAACTACCTGAAAACATTGATAATTCAGAGAAAATGAGTGTAAACAGATGAGAACTTGTTTAGAACAGCTCAAAGAGATTCTCCAGTAAGTTCTTAGTGTAGAAAAGGTAGCTAAGATCAGGGAAATCCTTAATTCGAGTTAAGATCACATGAAACACTGTATGAATCCTATATTCTTTACTTAAAGGAGACTAGAGTGGTAAATGTGTGTTATACAAGGCAGAATACCATTGAAATAGAGAAAGAAACACGTTCGGCAGCTTTGGAAAGCCTTACACTTCACTGAACTGTAGTACTACACTCTAAAACACAGTTGAGAGACAATGTTCTCTACCTACCTCAGTTCATAACAGTGTGTAGGAAGTTGTTTGATAAAGTGGGCAAAGCTTATACTTGGACCAGAAGGCAGAATATAGGAAACTACTTGAAAACATGGATAATTCAGAGAAAATGACTGTAAACAGATGAGAACTTGTTTAGAACAGCTCAAAGAGATTCTCCAAGTCAGTTCTTAGTGTAGAAAAGGTAGCTAAGATCGGGGAAATCCTTAATTCGAGTTAAGATCACATGAAACACTGTATGAATCCTATATTCTTTACTTAAAGGAGACTAGAGTGGTAAATGTGTGTTATACAAGGCAGAATACCATTGAAATAGAGAAAGAAACACGTTCCGCAGCTTTGGAAAGCCTTACACTTCACTGAAATGTAGTACTACACTCTATAACACAGTTGAGAGACAATGTTCCTGAGCTGTCTCAGTTCATAACAGTGTGTAGGAAGTTGTTTGATAAAGAGGGCAAAGCTTATACTTGGACCAGCGGCAGAATATAGGAAACTACATGAAAACATGGATAATTCAGAGAAAAAGGCTGTAAACAGATAACTTGTTTAGAACAGCTCAAAGAGCTTCTCCAAGTCAGTTCTTAGTGTACAAAAGGTAGCTAAGATCCGGGAAATCCTTAATTCGAGTTAAGATGACATGAAACACTGTATGAATCCTATATTCTTTACTTAAAGGAGACTAGAGTGCTAAATGTGTGTTATACAAGGCAGAATACCATTGAAATAGAGAAAGAAACACGTTCGGCAGCTTTGGAAAGCCTTACACTTCACTGAAATGTAGTACTACACTCGATAACACAGTTGAGAGACAATGTTCCCGAGCTGCCTCAGTTCATAACAGTGTGTAGGAAGTTGTTTGATAAAGTGTGCAAAGATTATACTTGGACCAGAAGGCAGAATATAGGAAACTACCTGAAAACATGGATAATTCAGCGAAAATGACTGTAAACAGATGAGAACTTGTTTAGAACAGCTCAAAGACATTCTCCAGTAAGTTGTTAGTGTAGAAAAGGTAGCTAAGATCCGGGAACTCCTTAATTCGAGTTAAGATTACATGAAACACTGTATGAATCCTATATTCTTTACTTAAAGGAGACTAGAGTGGTAAATGTGTGTTATACAAGGCAGAATACCATTGAAATAAAGAAAGAAACACGTTCCGCAGCTTTGGAAAGCCTTACACTTCACTGAAATGTAGTACTACACTCTATAACACAGTTGAGAGACAATGATCCTGAGCTGTCTCAGTTCATAACAGTGTGTAGGAAGTTGTTTGATAAAGAGGGCAAAGCTTATACTTGGACCAGCGGCAGAATATAGGAAACTACATGAAAACATGGATAATTCAGAGAAAATGACTGTAAACAGATGAGACCTTGTTTAGAACAGCTGAAAGAGATTCTCCAGTCAGTTCTTAGTGTAGTAAAGGTAGCTAAGTTCCGGGAATCCTTAATTCGAGTTGAGATCACATGAAACACTGTCTGAATCCTATATTCTTTACTTAAAGGAGACTAGAGTGGTAAATGTGTGTTATACAAGGCAGAATACCATTGAAATAGAGAAAGAAACACGTTCGGCAGCTTTGGAAAGCCTTACACTTCACTGAAATGTAGCACTACACTCTATAACACAGTTGAGAGACAATGTTCCCGAGCTGCCTCAGTTCATAACAGTGTGTAGGAAGTTGTTTGATAAAGTGGGCAAAGCTTATACTTGGTCCAGAAGGCAGAATATAGGAAACTCCATGAAAACATGGATAATTCAGAGAAAATGACTGTAAACAGATGATAAGTTGTTTACAACTGCTGAAAGAGATTCTCCAAGTCAGTTCTTAGTGTAGAAACGGTAGCTAAGATCCGGGAAATCCTTAATTCAAGGTAAGATGACAAGAAACACTGTATGAATCCTATATTCTTTACTAAAAGGAGCCTAGAGTGGTAAATGTGTGTTATACAAGGCAGAATACCATCGAAATAGAGAAAGAAACATGTTCGGCAGCTTCGGAAAGCCTTACACTTCACTGCAATGTAACACTACACTCTATAACATATTTGAGAGACAATGTTCACAAGCTGCTTCTGTTCATAACAGTGTGTAGGAAGTTGTTTGTATATGTGGGCAAAGCTTATACTTGGACAAGAAGGCAGAATATAAGAAACTACATGAAATCCTGAATCATACAGAGAAAATGACTGTAAACAGATGAGAAGTCCTTTAGAACTGCTGAAAGAGATTCTCCAAGTCAGTTCTTAGTGTAGAAAAGGTAGCTAGGATCTGGGAAATCCTGAATTCGAGTTAAGATCACCTGAAACACGGTATGAATCCTATATTGTTTACTGAAAGAAGCCTAGAGTGGTAAATGATTGTCATAAAAGGCAGAATATCATTGAAATAGAGAAAGAAACACATTCGGCAGCGTTGGAAAGCCTTACACTACAATGCAATGTAGTACTACACTCTATAACATAGTTGAGAGACAATGTTCCCGAGCTGCTTCTGTTCATTACAGTGTGTAAGAAGTTGTTTGTATATGTGGGCAAAGCTTATACTTGAACAAGAAGGCAGAATATAGGAAACTACATGAAAACATGAATAAATCCCAAAAATGACTGTAAATAGAAGAAAACTCATTTACAACTGCTGAAAGAGATTCTCCATGTCAGTTCTTATTGCAGAAAGGGTAGCTAAGATCCGGGAAATCCTTAATTCGAGTTAAGATCACATGAAACACTGTATCAATCCTATATTCTTTACTTAAAGAAGCCTAAAGTGGTAAATGAGTGTCATAAAAGGCAGAATATTATTGAAAAAGAGAAAGAAACACATTCCCCAGCCATGGAAAGCCTTACAATTCACTGTAATGTAGTACTACACTCTATATCATAGTTGAGAGACAATGTTCCCGAGCTGCTTCTGTTCATAACAGTGTGTAGGAAGTTGTTTGTATATGTAGGCAAAGCTTAAACTTGGGTAAGAATATAGGAAACTGCATGAAAACATGAATAATTCTGAGAAAATGACTGTAAACAGATGAGTACTGGCTTAGAACAGCTGAAAGAGATTCTCAAAGTCAGTTCTTAGTGTGAAAAAGGTAGCTACAATAGTATACGGGAAATCCTTACTTCGAGGTAAGATCACATGAAACACTGTATGAATCCTATATTGTTTACTTAAAGGAGCCTAGAGTGGAAAATGTGGGTCATACAAGGCAGAATACCATTGAAATTGTGAAAGAAATACGTTCGGCAGCTTTGGAAATCATCACACTTCACTGCAATGTAGTACTACAAGCTATAACATAGTTGAGAGACAAAGTTCCTGAGCTGCTTCTGTTCATAACAGTGTGTAGGAAGTTTTTTGTATATGTGGGCAACGCTTATACTTGGACAAGAAGGCAGAATATAGGAATCTACATGAAAATATGAATAATTCAGAGAAAATGAATGTAAACAGATCAGAACTGGCTGAGAACAGCTGAAAGAGATTCACCATGTCACTTGTTAGTGTAGAAAGGGTAGCTAAGATCCAGGAATTCCTTAATTCGATTTAAGATCACATAAAACACTGTGTGAATCCTATATTGTTTACTTAAAGGAGCCTAGAGCTGTAAATGTGTGTCATACAAGGCAGAATATCATGGAAAAAGAGAAAGAAACAGGTTAGGCAGCTTTCGAAAGCCTTACACTTCACGGCAATGTAGTACTACACTCTATAACATAGTTGGGAGACAATGTTCCTGAGCTGCTTCTGTTCATAACAGTGTGTAGGAAGTTGTTTGTATATGTGGGCAAAGCTTAAACTATGACAACAAGGCAGAATATAGGAAACTACATGAAAACATGAATAATTCAGAGAAAATGACTGTAAACAGATAAGAACTCATTTAGAATAGCTGAAAGAGATTTTCCAAGTCAGTTCTTAGTGTAG
Organism: Pipistrellus hanaki; assembly: GCF_964339955.1. Lineage (NCBI taxonomy): Eukaryota > Metazoa > Chordata > Mammalia > Chiroptera > Vespertilionidae > Pipistrellus > Pipistrellus hanaki. The sequence continues at coordinate 3,540,113 of NC_140511.1, forward strand.
AAAAGGTAGCTAAGATCCAGGAATTCCTTAATTAGAGTTAAGATCACATGAAACAGCCGGCACCGGTTTGGCTCAATGGTAGAGCGTCGGTCTGGGGACTGAAAGGTCCAGGGTTCGATTTCGGTCATGGGCATGTACCTTGGCTACGGGCACATCCCCAGTAGGTGCTGTGCAAGAGGCAGCTGGTCGATGATTCTCTCTCATGGACAAGCTGAGAGAGAGTTTCTAACTCTCTATCCCTCTCTTCCTCTATGTGAAAAATCAATAAAAATATATTTTAAAAAAAATTAAAAAACATCACATGAAACAGTGTATGAATCCTATATTTTTTGCTTAAAGGAGCCTAGAGTGGTAAATGAGTGTCATAAAAGGCAGAACACCATTGAAATAGAGAAAGAAACACATTCCCCAGCTTTGGAAAGCCTTATACTTCACTCCAATGTAGTACTACACTCTATAACACAGTTGAGAGACATTGTTCCCTAGCTGCCTCAGTTCATAACAGTGTGTAGGAAGTTGTTTGATAAAGTGGGCAAAGCTTATACTTGGACCAGAAGGCAGAATATAGGAAACTACCTGAAAACATTGATAATTCAGAGAAAATGAGTGTAAACAGATGAGAACTTGTTTAGAACAGCTCAAAGAGATTCTCCAGTAAGTTCTTAGTGTAGAAAAGGTAGCTAAGATCAGGGAAATCCTTAATTCGAGTTAAGATCACATGAAACACTGTATGAATCCTATATTCTTTACTTAAAGGAGACTAGAGTGGTAAATGTGTGTTATACAAGGCAGAATACCATTGAAATAGAGAAAGAAACACGTTCGGCAGCTTTGGAAAGCCTTACACTTCACTGAACTGTAGTACTACACTCTAAAACACAGTTGAGAGACAATGTTCTCTACCTACCTCAGTTCATAACAGTGTGTAGGAAGTTGTTTGATAAAGTGGGCAAAGCTTATACTTGGACCAGAAGGCAGAATATAGGAAACTACTTGAACACATGGATAATTCAGAGAAAATGACTGTAAACAGATGAGAACTTGTTTAGAACAGCTCAAAGAGATTCTCCAAGTCAGTTCTTAGTGTAGAAAAGGTAGCTAAGATCGGGGAAATCCTTAATTCGAGTTAAGATCACATGAAACACTGTATGAATCCTATATTCTTTACTTAAAGGAGACTAGAGTGGTAAATGTGTGTTATACAAGGCAGAATACCATTGAAATAGAGAAAGAAACACGTTCCGCAGCTTTGGAAAGCCTTACACTTCACTGAAATGTAGTACTACACTCTATAACACAGTTGAGAGACAATGTTCCTGAGCTGTCTCAGTTCATAACAGTGTGTAGGAAGTTGTTTGATAAAGAGGGCAAAGCTTATACTTGGACCAGCGGCAGAATATAGGAAACTACATGAAAACATGGATAATTCAGAGAAAATGGCTGTAAACAGATAACTTGTTTAGAACAGCTCAAAGAGCTTCTCCAAGTCAGTTCTTAGTGTAGAAAAGGTAGCTAAGATCCGGGAAATCCTTAATTCGAGTTAAGATGACATGAAACACTGTATGAATCCTATATTCTTTACTTAAAGGAGACTAGAGTGCTAAATGTGTGTTATACAAGGCAGAATACCATTGAAATAGAGAAAGAAACACGTTCGGCAGCTTTGGAAAGCCTTACACTTCACTGAAATGTAGTACTACACTCTATAACACAGTTGAGAGACAATGTTCCCGAGCTGCCTCAGTTCATAACAGTGTGTAGGAAGTTGTTTGATAAAGTGTGCAAAGATTATACTTGGACCAGAAGGCAGAATATAGGAAACTACCTGAAAACATGGATAATTCAGCGAAAATGACTGTAAACAGATGAGAACTTGTTTAGAACAGCTCAAAGACATTCTCCAGTAAGTTGTTAGTGTAGAAAAGGTAGCTAAGATCCGGGAACTCCTTAATTCGAGTTAAGATTACATGAAACACTGTATGAATCCTATATTCTTTACTTAAAGGAGACTAGAGTGGTAAATGTGTGTTATACAAGGCAGAATACCATTGAAATAAAGAAAGAAACACGTTCCGCAGCTTTGGAAAGCCTTACACTTCACTGAAATGTAGTACTACACTCTATAACACAGTTGAGAGACAATGATCCTGAGCTGTCTCAGTTCATAACAGTGTGTAGGAAGTTGTTTGATAAAGAGGGCAAAGCTTATACTTGGACCAGCGGCAGAATATAGGAAACTACATGAAAACATGGATAATTCAGAGAAAATGACTGTAAACAGATGAGACCTTGTTTAGAACAGCTGAAAGAGATTCTCCAGTCAGTTCTTAGTGTAGTAAAGGTAGCTAAGTTCCGGGAATCCTTAATTCGAGTTGAGATCACATGAAACACTGTCTGAATCCTATATTCTTTACTTAAAGGAGACTAGAGTGGTAAATGTGTGTTATACAAGGCAGAATACCATTGAAATAGAGAAAGAAACACGTTCGGCAGCTTTGGAAAGCCTTACACTTCACTGAAATGTAGCACTACACTCTATAACACAGTTGAGAGACAATGTTCCCGAGCTGCCTCAGTTCATAACAGTGTGTAGGAAGTTGTTTGATAAAGTGGGCAAAGCTTATACTTGGTCCAGAAGGCAGAATATAGGAAACTCCATGAAAACATGGATAATTCAGAGAAAATGACTGTAAACAGATGATAAGTTGTTTACAACTGCTGAAAGAGATTCTCCAAGTCAGTTCTTAGTGTAGAAACGGTAGCTAAGATCCGGGAAATCCTTAATTCAAGGTAAGATGACAAGAAACACTGTATGAATCCTATATTCTTTACTAAAAGGAGCCTAGAGTGGTAAATGTGTGTTATACAAGGCAGAATACCATCGAAATAGAGAAAGAAACATGTTCGGCAGCTTCGGAAAGCCTTACACTTCACTGCAATGTAACACTACACTCTATAACATATTTGAGAGACAATGTTCACAAGCTGCTTCTGTTCATAACAGTGTGTAGGAAGTTGTTTGTATATGTGGGCAAAGCTTATACTTGGACAAGAAGGCAGAATATAAGAAACTACATGAAATCCTGAATCATACAGAGAAAATGACTGTAAACAGATGAGAAGTCCTTTAGAACTGCTGAAAGAGATTCTCCAAGTCAGTTCTTAGTGTAGAAAAGGTAGCTAGGATCTGGGAAATCCTGAATTCGAGTTAAGATCACCTGAAACACGGTATGAATCCTATATTGTTTACTGAAAGAAGCCTAGAGTGGTAAATGATTGTCATAAAAGGCAGAATATCATTGAAATAGAGAAAGAAACACATTCGGCAGCGTTGGAAAGCCTTACACTACAATGCAATGTAGTACTACACTCTATAACATAGTTGAGAGACAATGTTCCCGAGCTGCTTCTGTTCATTACAGTGTGTAAGAAGTTGTTTGTATATGTGGGCAAAGCTTATACTTGAACAAGAAGGCAGAATATAGGAAACTACATGAAAACATGAATAAATCCCAAAAATGACTGTAAATAGAAGAAAACTCATTTACAACTGCTGAAAGAGATTCTCCATGTCAGTTCTTATTGCAGAAAGGGTAGCTAAGATCCGGGAAATCCTTAATTCGAGTTAAGATCACATGAAACACTGTATCAATCCTATATTCTTTACTTAAAGAAGCCTAAAGTGGTAAATGAGTGTCATAAAAGGCAGAATATTATTGAAAAAGAGAAAGAAACACATTCCCCAGCCATGGAAAGCCTTACAATTCACTGTAATGTAGTACTACACTCTATATCATAGTTGAGAGACAATGTTCCCGAGCTGCTTCTGTTCATAACAGTGTGTAGGAAGTTGTTTGTATATGTAGGCAAAGCTTAAACTTGGGTAAGAATATAGGAAACTGCATGAAAACATGAATAATTCTGAGAAAATGACTGTAAACAGATGAGTACTGGCTTAGAACAGCTGAAAGAGATTCTCAAAGTCAGTTCTTAGTGTGAAAAAGGTAGCTACAATAGTATACGGGAAATCCTTACTTCGAGGTAAGATCACATGAAACACTGTATGAATCCTATATTGTTTACTTAAAGGAGCCTAGAGTGGAAAATGTGGGTCATACAAGGCAGAATACCATTGAAATTGTGAAAGAAATACGTTCGGCAGCTTTGGAAATCATCACACTTCACTGCAATGTAGTACTACAAGCTATAACATAGTTGAGAGACAAAGTTCCTGAGCTGCTTCTGTTCATAACAGTGTGTAGGAAGTTTTTTGTATATGTGGGCAACGCTTATACTTGGACAAGAAGGCAGAATATAGGAATCTACATGAAAATATGAATAATTCAGAGAAAATGAATGTAAACAGATCAGAACTGGCTGAGAACAGCTGAAAGAGATTCACCATGTCACTTGTTAGTGTAGAAAGGGTAGCTAAGATCCAGGAATTCCTTAATTCGATTTAAGATCACATAAAACACTGTGTGAATCCTATATTGTTTACTTAAAGGAGCCTAGAGCTGTAAATGTGTGTCATACAAGGCAGAATATCATGGAAAAAGAGAAAGAAACAGGTTAGGCAGCTTTCGAAAGCCTTACACTTCACGGCAATGTAGTACTACACTCTATAACATAGTTGGGAGACAATGTTCCTGAGCTGCTTCTGTTCATAACAGTGTGTAGGAAGTTGTTTGTATATGTGGGCAAAGCTTAAACTATGACAACAAGGCAGAATATAGGAAACTACATGAAAACATGAATAATTCAGAGAAAATGACTGTAAACAGATAAGAACTCATTTAGAATAGCTGAAAGAGATTTTCCAAGTCAGTTCTTAGTGTAGAAAAGGTAGCTAAGATCCAGGAATTCCTTAATTAGAGTTAAGATCACATGAAACAGCCGGCACCGGTTTGGCTCAATGGTAGAGCGTCGGTCTGGGGACTGAAAGGTCCAGGGTTCGATTTCGGTCATGGGCATGTACCTTGGCTACGGGCACATCCCCAGTAGGTGCTGTGCAAGAGGCAGCTGGTCGATGATTCTCTCTCATGGACAAGCTGAGAGAGAGTTTCTAACTCTCTATCCCTCTCTTCCTCTATGTGAAAAATCAATAAAAATATATTTTAAAAAAAATTAAAAAACATCACATGAAACAGTGTATGAATCCTATATTTTTTGCTTAAAGGAGCCTAGAGTGGTAAATGAGTGTCATAAAAGGCAGAACACCATTGAAATAGAGAAAGAAACACATTCCCCAGCTTTGGAAAGCCTTATACTTCACTCCAATGTAGTACTACACTCTATAACACAGTTGAGAGACATTGTTCCCTAGCTGCCTCAGTTCATAACAGTGTGTAGGAAGTTGTTTGATAAAGTGGGCAAAGCTTATACTTGGACCAGAAGGCAGAATATAGGAAACTACCTGAAAACATTGATAATTCAGAGAAAATGAGTGTAAACAGATGAGAACTTGTTTAGAACAGCTCAAAGAGATTCTCCAGTAAGTTCTTAGTGTAGAAAAGGTAGCTAAGATCAGGGAAATCCTTAATTCGAGTTAAGATCACATGAAACACTGTATGAATCCTATATTCTTTACTTAAAGGAGACTAGAGTGGTAAATGTGTGTTATACAAGGCAGAATACCATTGAAATAGAGAAAGAAACACGTTCGGCAGCTTTGGAAAGCCTTACACTTCACTGAACTGTAGTACTACACTCTAAAACACAGTTGAGAGACAATGTTCTCTACCTACCTCAGTTCATAACAGTGTGTAGGAAGTTGTTTGATAAAGTGGGCAAAGCTTATACTTGGACCAGAAGGCAGAATATAGGAAACTACTTGAAAACATGGATAATTCAGAGAAAATGACTGTAAACAGATGAGAACTTGTTTAGAACAGCTCAAAGAGATTCTCCAAGTCAGTTCTTAGTGTAGAAAAGGTAGCTAAGATCCGGGAAATCCTTAATTCGAGTTAAGATGACATGAAACACTGTATGAATCCTATATTCTTTACTTAAAGGAGACTAGAGTGCTAAATGTGTGTTATACAAGGCAGAATACCATTGAAATAGAGAAAGAAACACGTTCGGCAGCTTTGGAAAGCCTTACACTTCACTGAAATGTAGTACTACACTCTATAACACAGTTGAGAGACAATGTTCCCGAGCTGCCTCAGTTCATAACAGTGTGTAGGAAGTTGTTTGATAAAGTGTGCAAAGATTATACTTGGACCAGAAGGCAGAATATAGGAAACTACCTGAAAACATGGATAATTCAGCGAAAATGACTGTAAACAGATGAGAACTTGTTTAGAACAGCTCAAAGACATTCTCCAGTAAGTTGTTAGTGTAGAAAAGGTAGCTAAGATCCGGGAACTCCTTAATTCGAGTTAAGATTACATGAAACACTGTATGAATCCTATATTCTTTACTTAAAGGAGACTAGAGTGGTAAATGTGTGTTATACAAGGCAGAATACCATTGAAATAAAGAAAGAAACACGTTCCGCAGCTTTGGAAAGCCTTACACTTCACTGAAATGTAGTACTACACTCTATAACACAGTTGAGAGACAATGATCCTGAGCTGTCTCAGTTCATAACAGTGTGTAGGAAGTTGTTTGATAAAGAGGGCAAAGCTTATACTTGGACCAGCGGCAGAATATAGGAAACTACATGAAAACATGGATAATTCAGAGAAAATGACTGTAAACAGATGAGACCTTGTTTAGAACAGCTGAAAGAGATTCTCCAGTCAGTTCTTAGTGTAGTAAAGGTAGCTAAGTTCCGGGAATCCTTAATTCGAGTTGAGATCACATGAAACACTGTCTGAATCCTATATTCTTTACTTAAAGGAGACTAGAGTGGTAAATGTGTGTTATACAAGGCAGAATACCATTGAAATAGAGAAAGAAACACGTTCGGCAGCTTTGGAAAGCCTTACACTTCACTGAAATGTAGCACTACACTCTATAACACAGTTGAGAGACAATGTTCCCGAGCTGCCTCAGTTCATAACAGTGTGTAGGAAGTTGTTTGATAAAGTGGGCAAAGCTTATACTTGGTCCAGAAGGCAGAATATAGGAAACTCCATGAAAACATGGATAATTCAGAGAAAATGACTGTAAACAGATGATAAGTTGTTTACAACTGCTGAAAGAGATTCTCCAAGTCAGTTCTTAGTGTAGAAACGGTAGCTAAGATCCGGGAAATCCTTAATTCAAGGTAAGATGACAAGAAACACTGTATGAATCCTATATTCTTTACTAAAAGGAGCCTAGAGTGGTAAATGTGTGTTATACAAGGCAGAATACCATCGAAATAGAGAAAGAAACATGTTCGGCAGCTTCGGAAAGCCTTACACTTCACTGCAATGTAACACTACACTCTATAACATATTTGAGAGACAATGTTCACAAGCTGCTTCTGTTCATAACAGTGTGTAGGAAGTTGTTTGTATATGTGGGCAAAGCTTATACTTGGACAAGAAGGCAGAATATAAGAAACTACATGAAATCCTGAATCATACAGAGAAAATGACTGTAAACAGATGAGAAGTCCTTTAGAACTGCTGAAAGAGATTCTCCAAGTCAGTTCTTAGTGTAGAAAAGGTAGCTAGGATCTGGGAAATCCTGAATTCGAGTTAAGATCACCTGAAACACGGTATGAATCCTATATTGTTTACTGAAAGAAGCCTAGAGTGGTAAATGATTGTCATAAAAGGCAGAATATCATTGAAATAGAGAAAGAAACACATTCGGCAGCGTTGGAAAGCCTTACACTACAATGCAATGTAGTACTACACTCTATAACATAGTTGAGAGACAATGTTCCCGAGCTGCTTCTGTTCATTACAGTGTGTAAGAAGTTGTTTGTATATGTGGGCAAAGCTTATACTTGAACAAGAAGGCAGAATATAGGAAACTACATGAAAACATGAATAAATCCCAAAAATGACTGTAAATAGAAGAAAACTCATTTACAACTGCTGAAAGAGATTCTCCATGTCAGTTCTTATTGCAGAAAGGGTAGCTAAGATCCGGGAAATCCTTAATTCGAGTTAAGATCACATGAAACACTGTATCAATCCTATATTCTTTACTTAAAGAAGCCTAAAGTGGTAAATGAGTGTCATAAAAGGCAGAATATTATTGAAAAAGAGAAAGAAACACATTCCCCAGCCATGGAAAGCCTTACAATTCACTGTAATGTAGTACTACACTCTATATCATAGTTGAGAGACAATGTTCCCGAGCTGCTTCTGTTCATAACAGTGTGTAGGAAGTTGTTTGTATATGTAGGCAAAGCTTAAACTTGGGTAAGAATATAGGAAACTGCATGAAAACATGAATAATTCTGAGAAAATGACTGTAAACAGATGAGTACTGGCTTAGAACAGCTGAAAGAGATTCTCAAAGTCAGTTCTTAGTGTGAAAAAGGTAGCTACAATAGTATACGGGAAATCCTTACTTCGAGGTAAGATCACATGAAACACTGTATGAATCCTATATTGTTTACTTAAAGGAGCCTAGAGTGGAAAATGTGGGTCATACAAGGCAGAATACCATTGAAATTGTGAAAGAAATACGTTCGGCAGCTTTGGAAATCATCACACTTCACTGCAATGTAGTACTACAAGCTATAACATAGTTGAGAGACAAAGTTCCTGAGCTGCTTCTGTTCATAACAGTGTGTAGGAAGTTTTTTGTATATGTGGGCAACGCTTATACTTGGACAAGAAGGCAGAATATAGGAATCTACATGAAAATATGAATAATTCAGAGAAAATGAATGTAAACAGATCAGAACTGGCTGAGAACAGCTGAAAGAGATTCACCATGTCACTTGTTAGTGTAGAAAGGGTAGCTAAGATCCAGGAATTCCTTAATTCGATTTAAGATCACATAAAACACTGTGTGAATCCTATATTGTTTACTTAAAGGAGCCTAGAGCTGTAAATGTGTGTCATACAAGGCAGAATATCATGGAAAAAGAGAAAGAAACAGGTTAGGCAGCTTTCGAAAGCCTTACACTTCACGGCAATGTAGTACTACACTCTATAACATAGTTGGGAGACAATGTTCCTGAGCTGCTTCTGTTCATAACAGTGTGTAGGAAGTTGTTTGTATATGTGGGCAAAGCTTAAACTATGACAACAAGGCAGAATATAGGAAACTACATGAAAACATGAATAATTCAGAGAAAATGACTGTAAACAGATAAGAACTCATTTAGAATAGCTGAAAGATATTTTCCAAGTCAGTTCTTAGTGTAGAAAAGGTAGCTAAGATCCAGGAATTCCTTAATTAGAGTTAAGATCACATGAAACAGCCGGCACCGGTTTGGCTCAATGGTAGAGCGTCGGTCTGGGGACTGAAAGGTCCAGGGTTCGATTTCGGTCATGGGCATGTACCTTGGCTACGGGCACATCCCCAGTAGGTGCTGTGCAAGAGGCAGCTGGTCGATGATTCTCTCTCATGGACAAGCTGAGAGAGAGTTTCTAACTCTCTATCCCTCTCTTCCTCTATGTGAAAAATCAATAAAAATATATTTTAAAAAAAATTAAAAAACATCACATGAAACAGTGTATGAATCCTATATTTTTTGCTTAAAGGAGCCTAGAGTGGTAAATGAGTGTCATAAAAGGCAGAACACCATTGAAATAGAGAAAGAAACACATTCCCCAGCTTTGGAAAGCCTTATACTTCACTCCAATGTAGTACTACACTCTATAACACAGTTGAGAGACATTGTTCCCTAGCTGCCTCAGTTCATAACAGTGTGTAGGAAGTTGTTTGATAAAGTGGGCAAAGCTTATACTTGGACCAGAAGGCAGAATATAGGAAACTACCTGAAAACATTGATAATTCAGAGAAAATGAGTGTAAACAGATGAGAACTTGTTTAGAACAGCTCAAAGAGATTCTCCAGTAAGTTCTTAGTGTAGAAAAGGTAGCTAAGATCAGGGAAATCCTTAATTCGAGTTAAGATCACATGAAACACTGTATGAATCCTATATTCTTTACTTAAAGGAGACTAGAGTGGTAAATGTGTGTTATACAAGGCAGAATACCATTGAAATAGAGAAAGAAACACGTTCGGCAGCTTTGGAAAGCCTTACACTTCACTGAACTGTAGTACTACACTCTAAAACACAGTTGAGAGACAATGTTCTCTACCTACCTCAGTTCATAACAGTGTGTAGGAAGTTGTTTGATAAAGTGGGCAAAGCTTATACTTGGACCAGAAGGCAGAATATAGGAAACTACTTGAAAACATGGATAATTCAGAGAAAATGACTGTAAACAGATGAGAACTTGTTTAGAACAGCTCAAAGAGATTCTCCAAGTCAGTTCTTAGTGTAGAAAAGGTAGCTAAGATCGGGGAAATCCTTAATTCGAGTTAAGATCACATGAAACACTGTATGAATCCTATATTCTTTACTTAAAGGAGACTAGAGTGGTAAATGTGTGTTATACAAGGCAGAATACCATTGAAATAGAGAAAGAAACACGTTCCGCAGCTTTGGAAAGCCTTACACTTCACTGAAATGTAGTACTACACTCTATAACACAGTTGAGAGACAATGTTCCTGAGCTGTCTCAGTTCATAACAGTGTGTAGGAAGTTGTTTGATAAAGAGGGCAAAGCTTATACTTGGACCAGCGGCAGAATATAGGAAACTACATGAAAACATGGATAATTCAGAGAAAATGGCTGTAAACAGATAACTTGTTTAGAACAGCTCAAAGAGCTTCTCCAAGTCAGTTCTTAGTGTAGAAAAGGTAGCTAAGATCCGGGAAATCCTTAATTCGAGTTAAGATGACATGAAACACTGTATGAATCCTATATTCTTTACTTAAAGGAGACTAGAGTGCTAAATGTGTGTTATACAAGGCAGAATACCATTGAAATAGAGAAAGAAACACGTTCGGCAGCTTTGGAAAGCCTTACACTTCACTGAAATGTAGTACTACACTCTATAACACAGTTGAGAGACAATGTTCCCGAGCTGCCTCAGTTCATAACAGTGTGTAGGAAGTTGTTTGATAAAGTGTGCAAAGATTATACTTGGACCAGAAGGCAGAATATAGGAAACTACCTGAAAACATGGATAATTCAGCGAAAATGACTGTAAACAGATGAGAACTTGTTTAGAACAGCTCAAAGACATTCTCCAGTAAGTTGTTAGTGTAGAAAAGGTAGCTAAGATCCGGGAACTCCTTAATTCGAGTTAAGATTACATGAAACACTGTATGAATCCTATATTCTTTACTTAAAGGAGACTAGAGTGGTAAATGTGTGTTATACAAGGCAGAATACCATTGAAATAAAGAAAGAAACACGTTCCGCAGCTTTGGAAAGCCTTACACTTCACTGAAATGTAGTACTACACTCTATAACACAGTTGAGAGACAATGATCCTGAGCTGTCTCAGTTCATAACAGTGTGTAGGAAGTTGTTTGATAAAGAGGGCAAAGCTTATACTTGGACCAGCGGCAGAATATAGGAAACTACATGAAAACATGGATAATTCAGAGAAAATGACTGTAAACAGATGAGACCTTGTTTAGAACAGCTGAAAGAGATTCTCCAGTCAGTTCTTAGTGTAGTAAAGGTAGCTAAGTTCCGGGAATCCTTAATTCGAGTTGAGATCACATGAAACACTGTCTGAATCCTATATTCTTTACTTAAAGGAGACTAGAGTGGTAAATGTGTGTTATACAAGGCAGAATACCATTGAAATAGAGAAAGAAACACGTTCGGCAGCTTTGGAAAGCCTTACACTTCACTGAAATGTAGCACTACACTCTATAACACAGTTGAGAGACAATGTTCCCGAGCTGCCTCAGTTCATAACAGTGTGTAGGAAGTTGTTTGATAAAGTGGGCAAAGCTTATACTTGGTCCAGAAGGCAGAATATAGGAAACTCCATGAAAACATGGATAATTCAGAGAAAATGACTGTAAACAGATGATAAGTTGTTTACAACTGCTGAAAGAGATTCTCCAAGTCAGTTCTTAGTGTAGAAACGGTAGCTAAGATCCGGGAAATCCTTAATTCAAGGTAAGATGACAAGAAACACTGTATGAATCCTATATTCTTTACTAAAAGGAGCCTAGAGTGGTAAATGTGTGTTATACAAGGCAGAATACCATCGAAATAGAGAAAGAAACATGTTCGGCAGCTTCGGAAAGCCTTACACTTCACTGCAATGTAACACTACACTCTATAACATATTTGAGAGACAATGTTCACAAGCTGCTTCTGTTCATAACAGTGTGTAGGAAGTTGTTTGTATATGTGGGCAAAGCTTATACTTGGACAAGAAGGCAGAATATAAGAAACTACATGAAATCCTGAATCATACAGAGAAAATGACTGTAAACAGATGAGAAGTCCTTTAGAACTGCTGAAAGAGATTCTCCAAGTCAGTTCTTAGTGTAGAAAAGGTAGCTAGGATCTGGGAAATCCTGAATTCGAGTTAAGATCACCTGAAACACGGTATGAATCCTATATTGTTTACTGAAAGAAGCCTAGAGTGGTAAATGATTGTCATAAAAGGCAGAATATCATTGAAATAGAGAAAGAAACACATTCGGCAGCGTTGGAAAGCCTTACACTACAATGCAATGTAGTACTACACTCTATAACATAGTTGAGAGACAATGTTCCCGAGCTGCTTCTGTTCATTACAGTGTGTAAGAAGTTGTTTGTATATGTGGGCAAAGCTTATACTTGGACAAGAAGGCAGAATATAGGAAACTACATGAAAACATGAATAAATCCCAAAAATGACTGTAAATAGATGAAAACTCATTTACAACTGCTGAAAGAGATTCTCCATGTCAGTTCTTATTGCAGAAAGGGTAGCTAAGGTCCGGGAAATCCTTAATTCGAGTTAATATCACATGAAACACTGTATGAATCCTATATTCTTTACTTAAAGGAGACTAGAGTGGTAAATGTGTGTTATACAAGGCAGAATACCATTGAAATAGAGAAAGAAACACGTTCCGCAGCTTTGGAAAGCCTTACACTTCACTGAAATGTAGTACTACACTCTATAACACAGTTGAGAGACAATGATCCTGAGCTGTCTCAGTTCATAACAGTGTGTAGGAAGTTGTTTGATAAAGAGGGCAAAGCTTATACTTGGACCAGCGGCAGAATATAGGAAACTACATGAAAACATGGATAATTCAGAGAAAATGGCTGTAAACAGATAACTTGTTTAGAACAGCTCAAAGAGCTTCTCCAAGTCAGTTCTTAGTGTAGAAAAGGTAGCTAAGATCCGGGAAATCCTTAATTCGAGTTAAGATGACATGAAACACTGTATGAATCCTATATTCTTTACTTAAAGGAGACTAGAGTGCTAAATGTGTGTTATACAAGGCAGAATACCATTGAAATAGAGAAAGAAACACGTTCGGCAGCTTTGGAAAGCCTTACACTTCACTGAAATGTAGTACTACACTCTATAACACAGTTGAGAGACAATGTTCCCGAGCTGCCTCAGTTCATAACAGTGTGTAGGAAGTTGTTTGATAAAGTGGGCAAAGCTTATACTTGGTCCAGAAGGCAGAATATAGGAAACTCCATGAAAACATGGATAATTCAGAGAAAATGACTGTAAACAGATGATAAGTTGTTTACAACTGCTGAAAGAGATTCTCCAAGTCAGTTCTTAGTGTAGAAACGGTAGCTAAGATCCGGGAAATCCTTAATTCAAGGTAAGATGACAAGAAACACTGTATGAATCCTATATTCTTTACTAAAAGGAGCCTAGAGTGGTAAATGTGTGTTATACAAGGCAGAATACCATCGAAATAGAGAAAGAAACATGTTCGGCAGCTTCGGAAAGCCTTACACTTCACTGCAATGTAACACTACACTCTATAACATATTTGAGAGACAATGTTCACAAGCTGCTTCTGTTCATAACAGTGTGTAGGAAGTTGTTTGTATATGTGGGCAAAGCTTATACTTGGACAAGAAGGCAGAATATAAGAAACTACATGAAATCCTGAATCATACAGAGAAAATGACTGTAAACAGATGAGAAGTCCTTTAGAACTGCTGAAAGAGATTCTCCAAGTCAGTTCTTAGTGTAGAAAAGGTAGCTAAGATCGGGGAAATCCTTAATTCGAGTTAAGATGACATGAAACACTGTATGAATCCTATATTGTTTACTTAAAGGAGCCTAGAGTGGAAAATGTGGGTCATACAAGGCAGAATACCATTGAAATTGTGAAAGAAATACGTTCGGCAGCTTTGGAAATCATCACACTTCACTGCAATGTAGTACTACAAGCTATAACATAGTTGAGAGACAAAGTTCCTGAGCTGCTTCTGTTCATAACAGTGTGTAGGAAGTTTTTTGTATATGTGGGCAACGCTTATACTTGGACAAGAAGGCAGAATATAGGAATCTACATGAAAATATGAATAATTCAGAGAAAATGAATGTAAACAGATCAGAACTGGCTGAGAACAGCTGAAAGAGATTCACCATGTCACTTGTTAGTGTAGAAAGGGTAGCTAAGATCCAGGAATTCCTTAATTCGATTTAAGATCACATAAAACACTGTGTGAATCCTATATTGTTTACTTAAAGGAGCCTAGAGCTGTAAATGTGTGTCATACAAGGCAGAATATCATGGAAAAAGAGAAAGAAACAGGTTAGGCAGCTTTCGAAAGCCTTACACTTCACGGCAATGTAGTACTACACTCTATAACATAGTTGGGAGACAATGTTCCTGAGCTGCTTCTGTTCATAACAGTGTGTAGGAAGTTGTTTGTATATGTGGGCAAAGCTTAAACTATGACAACAAGGCAGAATATAGGAAACTACATGAAAACATGAATAATTCAGAGAAAATGACTGTAAACAGATAAGAACTCATTTAGAATAGCTGAAAGATATTTTCCAAGTCAGTTCTTAGTGTAGAAAAGGTAGCTAAGATCCAGGAATTCCTTAATTAGAGTTAAGATCACATGAAACAGCCGGCACCGGTTTGGCTCAATGGTAGAGCGTCGGTCTGGGGACTGAAAGGTCCAGGGTTCGATTTCGGTCATGGGCATGTACCTTGGCTACGGGCACATCCCCAGTAGGTGCTGTGCAAGAGGCAGCTGGTCGATGATTCTCTCTCATGGACAAGCTGAGAGAGAGTTTCTAACTCTCTATCCCTCTCTTCCTCTATGTGAAAAATCAATAAAAATATATTTTAAAAAAAATTAAAAAACATCACATGAAACAGTGTATGAATCCTATATTTTTTGCTTAAAGGAGCCTAGAGTGGTAAATGAGTGTCATAAAAGGCAGAACACCATTGAAATAGAGAAAGAAACACATTCCCCAGCTTTGGAAAGCCTTATACTTCACTCCAATGTAGTACTACACTCTATAACACAGTTGAGAGACATTGTTCCCTAGCTGCCTCAGTTCATAACAGTGTGTAGGAAGTTGTTTGATAAAGTGGGCAAAGCTTATACTTGGACCAGAAGGCAGAATATAGGAAACTACCTGAAAACATTGATAATTCAGAGAAAATGAGTGTAAACAGATGAGAACTTGTTTAGAACAGCTCAAAGAGATTCTCCAGTAAGTTCTTAGTGTAGAAAAGGTAGCTAAGATCAGGGAAATCCTTAATTCGAGTTAAGATCACATGAAACACTGTATGAATCCTATATTCTTTACTTAAAGGAGACTAGAGTGGTAAATGTGTGTTATACAAGGCAGAATACCATTGAAATAGAGAAAGAAACACGTTCGGCAGCTTTGGAAAGCCTTACACTTCACTGAACTGTAGTACTACACTCTAAAACACAGTTGAGAGACAATGTTCTCTACCTACCTCAGTTCATAACAGTGTGTAGGAAGTTGTTTGATAAAGTGGGCAAAGCTTATACTTGGACCAGAAGGCAGAATATAGGAAACTACTTGAAAACATGGATAATTCAGAGAAAATGACTGTAAACAGATGAGAACTTGTTTAGAACAGCTCAAAGAGATTCTCCAAGTCAGTTCTTAGTGTAGAAAAGGTAGCTAAGATCGGGGAAATCCTTAATTCGAGTTAAGATCACATGAAACACTGTATGAATCCTATATTCTTTACTTAAAGGAGACTAGAGTGGTAAATGTGTGTTATACAAGGCAGAATACCATTGAAATAGAGAAAGAAACACGTTCCGCAGCTTTGGAAAGCCTTACACTTCACTGAAATGTAGTACTACACTCTATAACACAGTTGAGAGACAATGTTCCTGAGCTGTCTCAGTTCATAACAGTGTGTAGGAAGTTGTTTGATAAAGAGGGCAAAGCTTATACTTGGACCAGCGGCAGAATATAGGAAACTACATGAAAACATGGATAATTCAGAGAAAATGGCTGTAAACAGATAACTTGTTTAGAACAGCTCAAAGAGCTTCTCCAAGTCAGTTCTTAGTGTAGAAAAGGTAGCTAAGATCCGGGAAATCCTTAATTCGAGTTAAGATGACATGAAACACTGTATGAATCCTATATTCTTTACTTAAAGGAGACTAGAGTGCTAAATGTGTGTTATACAAGGCAGAATACCATTGAAATAGAGAAAGAAACACGTTCGGCAGCTTTGGAAAGCCTTACACTTCACTGAAATGTAGTACTACACTCTATAACACAGTTGAGAGACAATGTTCCCGAGCTGCCTCAGTTCATAACAGTGTGTAGGAAGTTGTTTGATAAAGTGTGCAAAGATTATACTTGGACCAGAAGGCAGAATATAGGAAACTACCTGAAAACATGGATAATTCAGCGAAAATGACTGTAAACAGATGAGAACTTGTTTAGAACAGCTCAAAGACATTCTCCAGTAAGTTGTTAGTGTAGAAAAGGTAGCTAAGATCCGGGAACTCCTTAATTCGAGTTAAGATTACATGAAACACTGTATGAATCCTATATTCTTTACTTAAAGGAGACTAGAGTGGTAAATGTGTGTTATACAAGGCAGAATACCATTGAAATAAAGAAAGAAACACGTTCCGCAGCTTTGGAAAGCCTTACACTTCACTGAAATGTAGTACTACACTCTATAACACAGTTGAGAGACAATGATCCTGAGCTGTCTCAGTTCATAACAGTGTGTAGGAAGTTGTTTGATAAAGAGGGCAAAGCTTATACTTGGACCAGCGGCAGAATATAGGAAACTACATGAAAACATGGATAATTCAGAGAAAATGACTGTAAACAGATGAGACCTTGTTTAGAACAGCTGAAAGAGATTCTCCAGTCAGTTCTTAGTGTAGTAAAGGTAGCTAAGTTCCGGGAATCCTTAATTCGAGTTGAGATCACATGAAACACTGTCTGAATCCTATATTCTTTACTTAAAGGAGACTAGAGTGGTAAATGTGTGTTATACAAGGCAGAATACCATTGAAATAGAGAAAGAAACACGTTCGGCAGCTTTGGAAAGCCTTACACTTCACTGAAATGTAGCACTACACTCTATAACACAGTTGAGAGACAATGTTCCCGAGCTGCCTCAGTTCATAACAGTGTGTAGGAAGTTGTTTGATAAAGTGGGCAAAGCTTATACTTGGTCCAGAAGGCAGAATATAGGAAACTCCATGAAAACATGGATAATTCAGAGAAAATGACTGTAAACAGATGATAAGTTGTTTACAACTGCTGAAAGAGATTCTCCAAGTCAGTTCTTAGTGTAGAAACGGTAGCTAAGATCCGGGAAATCCTTAATTCAAGGTAAGATGACAAGAAACACTGTATGAATCCTATATTCTTTACTAAAAGGAGCCTAGAGTGGTAAATGTGTGTTATACAAGGCAGAATACCATCGAAATAGAGAAAGAAACATGTTCGGCAGCTTCGGAAAGCCTTACACTTCACTGCAATGTAACACTACACTCTATAACATATTTGAGAGACAATGTTCACAAGCTGCTTCTGTTCATAACAGTGTGTAGGAAGTTGTTTGTATATGTGGGCAAAGCTTATACTTGGACAAGAAGGCAGAATATAAGAAACTACATGAAATCCTGAATCATACAGAGAAAATGACTGTAAACAGATGAGAAGTCCTTTAGAACTGCTGAAAGAGATTCTCCAAGTCAGTTCTTAGTGTAGAAAAGGTAGCTAGGATCTGGGAAATCCTGAATTCGAGTTAAGATCACCTGAAACACGGTATGAATCCTATATTGTTTACTGAAAGAAGCCTAGAGTGGTAAATGATTGTCATAAAAGGCAGAATATCATTGAAATAGAGAAAGAAACACATTCGGCAGCGTTGGAAAGCCTTACACTACAATGCAATGTAGTACTACACTCTATAACATAGTTGAGAGACAATGTTCCCGAGCTGCTTCTGTTCATTACAGTGTGTAAGAAGTTGTTTGTATATGTGGGCAAAGCTTATACTTGGACAAGAAGGCAGAATATAGGAAACTACATGAAAACATGAATAAATCCCAAAAATGACTGTAAATAGATGAAAACTCATTTACAACTGCTGAAAGAGATTCTCCATGTCAGTTCTTATTGCAGAAAGGGTAGCTAAGGTCCGGGAAATCCTTAATTCGAGTTAATATCACATGAAACACTGTATGAATCCTATATTCTTTACTTAAAGGAGACTAGAGTGGTAAATGTGTGTTATACAAGGCAGAATACCATTGAAATAGAGAAAGAAACACGTTCCGCAGCTTTGGAAAGCCTTACACTTCACTGAAATGTAGTACTACACTCTATAACACAGTTGAGAGACAATGATCCTGAGCTGTCTCAGTTCATAACAGTGTGTAGGAAGTTGTTTGATAAAGAGGGCAAAGCTTATACTTGGACCAGCGGCAGAATATAGGAAACTACATGAAAACATGGATAATTCAGAGAAAATGGCTGTAAACAGATAACTTGTTTAGAACAGCTCAAAGAGCTTCTCCAAGTCAGTTCTTAGTGTAGAAAAGGTAGCTAAGATCCGGGAAATCCTTAATTCGAGTTAAGATGACATGAAACACTGTATGAATCCTATATTCTTTACTTAAAGGAGACTAGAGTGCTAAATGTGTGTTATACAAGGCAGAATACCATTGAAATAGAGAAAGAAACACGTTCGGCAGCTTTGGAAAGCCTTACACTTCACTGAAATGTAGTACTACACTCTATAACACAGTTGAGAGACAATGTTCCCGAGCTGCCTCAGTTCATAACAGTGTGTAGGAAGTTGTTTGATAAAGTGGGCAAAGCTTATACTTGGTCCAGAAGGCAGAATATAGGAAACTCCATGAAAACATGGATAATTCAGAGAAAATGACTGTAAACAGATGATAAGTTGTTTACAACTGCTGAAAGAGATTCTCCAAGTCAGTTCTTAGTGTAGAAACGGTAGCTAAGATCCGGGAAATCCTTAATTCAAGGTAAGATGACAAGAAACACTGTATGAATCCTATATTCTTTACTAAAAGGAGCCTAGAGTGGTAAATGTGTGTTATACAAGGCAGAATACCATCGAAATAGAGAAAGAAACATGTTCGGCAGCTTCGGAAAGCCTTACACTTCACTGCAATGTAACACTACACTCTATAACATATTTGAGAGACAATGTTCACAAGCTGCTTCTGTTCATAACAGTGTGTACGAAGTTGTTTGTATATGTGGGCAAAGCTTATACTTGGACAAGAAGGCAGAATATAAGAAACTACATGAAATCCTGAATCATACAGAGAAAATGACTGTAAACAGATGAGAAGTCCTTTAGAACTGCTGAAAGAGATTCTCCAAGTCAGTTCTTAGTGTAGAAAAGGTAGCTAAGATCGGGGAAATCCTTAATTCGAGTTAAGATGACATGAAACACTGTATGAATCCTATATTCTTTACTTAAAGGAGACTAGAGTGGTAAATGTGTGTTATACAAGGCAGAATACCATTGAAATAGAGAAAGAAACACGTTCCGCATCTTTGGAAAGCCTTACACTTCACTGAAATGTAGTACTACACTCTATAACACAGTTGAGAGACAATGTTCTCTACCTACCTCAGTTCATAACAGTGTGTAGGAAGTTGTTTGATAAAGTGGGCAAAGCTTATACTTGGACCAGAAGGCAGAATATAGGAAACTACTTGAAAACATGGATAATTCAGAGAAAATGACTGTAAACAGATGAGAACTTGTTTAGAACAGCTCAAAGAGATTCTCCAAGTCAGTTCTTAGTGTAGAAAAGGTAGCTAAGATCGGGAAAATCCTTAATTCGAGTTAAGATCACATGAAACACTGTATGAATCCTATATTGTTTACTTAAAGGAGACTAGAGTGGTAAATGTGTGTTATACAAGGCAGAATACCATTGAAATAGAGAAAGAAACACGTTCGGCAGCTTTGGAAACCCTTACACTTCACTGAAATGTAGTACTACACTCTATAACACAGTTGAGACACAATGTTCCTGAGCTGCCTCAGTTCATAACAGTGTGTAGGAAGTTGTTTGATAAAGTGGGGAAAGCTTATACTTGGAGCAGAAGGCAGAATATAGGAAACGACATGAAAACATGGATAATTCAGAGAAAATGGCTGTAAACACATAACTTGTTTAGAACAGCTCAAAGAGCTTCTCCAAGTCAGTTCTTAGTGTAGAAAATGTAGCTAAGATCCGGGAAATCCTTAATTCGAGTTAAGATGACATGAAACACTGTATGAATCCTATATTCTTTACTTAAAGGAGACTAGAGTGCTAAATGTGTGTTATACAAGGCAGAATACCATTGAAATAGAGAAAGAAACACGTTCGGCAGCTTTGGAAAGCCTTACACTTCACTGAAATGTAGTACTACACTCTATAACACAGTTGAGAGACAATGTTCCCGAGCTGCCTCAGTTCATAACAGTGTGTAGGAAGTTGTTTGATAAAGTGTGCAAAGATTATACTTGGACCAGAAGGCAGAATATAGGAAACTACCTGAAAACATGGATAATTCAGAGAAAATGACTGTAAACAGATGAGAACTTGTTTAGAACAGCTCAAAGACATTCTCCAGTAAGTTGTTAGTGTAGAAAAGGTAGCTAAGATCCGGGAACTCCTTAATTCGAGTTAAGATCACATGAAACACTGTATGAATCCTATATTCTTTACTTAAAGGAGACTAGAGTGTAAATGTGTGTTATACAAGGCAGAATACCATTGAAATAGAGAAAGAAACACGTTCCGCAGCTTTGGAAAGCCTTACACTTCACTGAAATGTAGTACTACACTCTATAACACAGTTGAGAGACAATGATCCTGAGCTGTCTCAGTTCATAACAGTGTGTAGGAAGTTGTTTGATAAAGAGGGCAAAGCTTATACTTGGACCAGCGGCAGAATATAGGAAACTACATGAAAACATGGATAATTCAGAGAAAATGACTGTAAACAGATGATAAGTTGTTTACAACTGCTGAAAGAGATTCTCCAAGTCAGTTCTTAGTGTAGAAACGGTAGCTAAGATCCAGGAAATCCTTAATTCAAGGTAAGATGACAAGAAACACTGTATGAATCCTATATTCTTTACTAAAAGGAGCCTAGAGTGGTAAATGTGTGTTATACAAGGCAGAATACCATCGAAATAGAGAAAGAAACATGTTCGGCAGCTTCGGAAAGCCTTACACTTCACTGCAATGTAACACTACACTCTATAACATATTTGAGAGACAATGTTCACAAGCTGCTTCTGTTCATAACAGTGTGTAGGAAGTTGTTTGTATATGTGGGCAAAGCTTATACTTGGACAAGAAGGCAGAATATAAGAAACTACATGAAATCCTGAATCATACAGAGAAAATGACTGTAAACAGATGAGAAGTCCTCTAGAACTGCTGAAAGAGATTCTCCAAGTCAGTTCTTAGTGTAGAAAAGGTAGCTAGGATCTGGGAAATCCTGAATTCGAGTTAAGATCACCTGAAACACGGTATGAATCCTATATTGTTTACTGAAAGAAGCCTAGAGTGGTAAATGATTGTCATAAAAGGCAGAATATCATTGAAATAGAGAAAGAAACACATTCGGCAGCGTTGGAAAGCCTTACACTACAATGCAATGTAGTACTACACTCTATAACATAGTTGAGAGACAATGTTCCCGAGCTGCTTCTGTTCATTACAGTGTGTAAGAAGTTGTTTGTATATGTGGGCAAAGCTTATACTTGGACAAGAAGGCAGAATATAGGAAACTACATGAAAACATGAATAAATCCCAAAAATGACTGTAAATAGATGAAAACTCATTTACAACTGCTGAAAGAGATTCTCCATGTCAGTTCTTATTGCAGAAAGGGTAGCTAAGATCCGGGAAATCCTTAATTCGAGTTAAGATCACATGAAACACTGTATGAATCCTATATTCTTTACTTAAAGAAGCCTAAAGTGGTAAATGAGTGTCATAAAAGGCAGAATATTATTGAAAAAGAGAAAGAAACACATTCCCCAGCCATGGAAAGCCTTACAATTCACTGTAATGTAGTACTACACTCTATATCATAGTTGAGAGACAATGTTCCCGAGCTGCTTCTGTTCATAACAGTGTGTAGGAAGTTGTTTGTATATGTAGGCAAAGCTTAAACTTGGGTAAGAATATAGGAAACTGCATGAAAACATGAATAATTCTGAGAAAATGACTGTAAACAGATGAGTACTGGCTTAGAACAGCTGAAAGAGATTCTCAAAGTCAGTTCTTAGTGTGAAAAAGGTAGCTACAATAGTATACGGGAAATCCTTACTTCGAGGTAAGATCACATGAAACACTGTATGAATCCTATATTGTTTACTTAAAGGAGCCTAGAGTGGAAAATGTGGGTCATACAAGGCAGAATACCATTGAAATTGTGAAAGAAATACGTTCGGCAGCTTTGGAAATCATCACACTTCACTGCAATGTAGTACTACAAGCTATAACATAGTTGAGAGACAAAGTTCCTGAGCTGCTTCTGTTCATAACAGTGTGTAGGAAGTTTTTTGTATATGTGGGCATCGCTTATACTTGGACAAGAAGGCAGAATATAGGAATCTACATGAAAATATGAATAATTCAGAGAAAATGAATGTAAACAGATCAGAACTGGCTGAGAACAGCTGAAAGAGATTCACCATGTCACTTGTTAGTGTAGAAAGGGTAGCTAAGATCCAGGAATTCCTTAATTCGATTTAAGATCACATAAAACACTGTGTGAATCCTATATTGTTTACTTAAAGGAGCCTAGAGCTGTAAATGTGTGTCATACAAGGCAGAATATCATGGAAAAAGAGAAAGAAACAGGTTAGGCAGCTTTCGAAAGCCTTACACTTCACGGCAATGTAGTACTACACTCTATAACATAGTTGGGAGACAATGTTCCTGAGCTGCTTCTGTTCATAACAGTGTGTAGGAAGTTGTTTGTATATGTGGGCAAAGCTTAAACTTTGACAACAAGGCAGAATATAGGAAACTACATGAAAACATGAATAATTCAGAGAAAATGACTGTAAACAGATAAGAACTCATTTAGAATAGCTGAAAGAGATTTTCCAAGTCAGTTCTTAGTGTAGAAAAGGTAGCTAAGATCCAGGAATTCCTTAATTAGAGTTAAGATCACATGAAACAGCCGGCACCGGTTTGGCTCAATGGTAGAGCGTCGGTCTGGGGACTGAAAGGTCCAGGGTTCGATTTCGGTCATGGGCATGTACCTTGGCTACGGGCACATCCCCAGTAGGTGCTGTGCAAGAGGCAGCTGGTCGATGATTCTCTCTCATGGACAAGCTGAGAGAGAGTTTCTAACTCTCTATCCCTCTCTTCCTCTATGTGAAAAATCAATAAAAATATATTTTAAAAAAAATTAAAAAACATCACATGAAACAGTGTATGAATCCTATATTTTTTGCTTAAAGGAGCCTAGAGTGGTAAATGAGTGTCATAAAAGGCAGAACACCATTGAAATAGAGAAAGAAACACATTCCCCAGCTTTGGAAAGCCTTATACTTCACTCCAATGTAGTACTACACTCTATAACACAGTTGAGAGACAATGTTCCCGAGCTGCCTCAGTTCATAACAGTGTGTAGGAAGTTGTTTGATAAAGTGGGCAAAGCTTATACTTGGACCAGAAGGCAGAATATAGGAAACTACCTGAAAACATTGATAATTCAGAGAAAATGAGTGTAAACAGATGAGAACTTGTTTAGAACAGCTGAAAGAGATTCTCCAGTAAGTTCTTAGTGTAGAAAAGGTAGCTAAGATCAGGGAAATCCTTAATTGGAGTTAAGATCACATGAAACACTGTATGAATCCTATATTCTTTACGTAAAGGAGACTAGAGTGGTAAATGTGTGTTATACAAGGCAGAATACCATTGAAATAGACAAAGAAACACGTTCGGCAGCTTTGGAAAGCCTTACACTTCACTGAACTGTAGTACTACACTCTAAAACACAGTTGAGAGACAATGTTCTCTACCTACCTCAGTTCATAACAGTGTGTAGGAAGTTGTTTGATAAAGTGGGCAAAGCTTATACTTGGACCAGAAGGCAGAATATAGGAAACTACTTGAAAACATGGATAATTCAGAGAAAATGACTGTAAACAGATGAGAACTTGTTTAGAACAGCTCAAAGAGATTCTCCAAGTCAGTTCTTAGTGTAGAAAAGGTAGCTAAGATCGGGGAAATCCTTAATTCGAGTTAAGATCACATGAAACACTGTATGAATCCTATATTGTTTACTTAAAGGAGACTAGAGTGGTAAATGTGTGTTATACAAGGCAGAATACCATTGAAATAGAGAAAGAAACACGTTCGGCAGCTTTGGAAACCCTTACACTTCACTGAAATGTAGTACTACACTCTATAACACAGTTGAGAGACAATGTTCCTGAGCTGCCTCAGTTCATAACAGTGTGTAGGAAGTTGTTTGATAAAGTGGGGAAAGCTTATACTTGGAGCAGAAGGCAGAATATAGGAAATGACATGAAAACATGGATAATTCAGAGAAAATGGCTGTAAACAGATAACTTGTTTAGAACAGCTCAAAGAGATTCTCCAAGTCAGTTCTTAGTGTAGAAAAGGTAGCTAAGATCCGGGAAATCCTTAATTCAAGGTAAGATGACAAGAAACACTGTATGAATCCTATATTCTTTACTAAAAGGAGCCTAGAGTGGTAAATGTGTGTTATACAAGGCAGAATACCATCGAAATAGAGAAAGAAACATGTTCGGCAGCTTCGGAAAGCCTTACACTTCACTGCAATGTAACACTACACTCTATAACATATTTGAGAGACAATGTTCACAAGCTGCTTCTGTTCATAACAGTGTGTAGGAAGTTGTTTGTATATGTGGGCAAAGCTTATACTTGGACAAGAAGGCAGAATATAAGAAACTACATGAAATCCTGAATCATACAGAGAAAATGACTATAAACAGATGAGAAGTCCTTTAGAACTGCTGAAAGAGATTCTCCAAGTCAGTTCTTAGTGTAGAAAAGGTAGCTAGGATCTGGGAAATCCTGAATTCGAGTTAAGATCACCTGAAACACGGTATGAATCCTATATTGTTTACTGAAAGAAGCCTAGAGTGGTAAATGATTGTCATAAAAGGCAGAATATCATTGAAATAGAGAAAGAAACACATTCGGCAGCGTTGGAAAGCCTTACACTACAATGCAATGTAGTACTACACTCTATAACATAGTTGAGAGACAATGTTCCCGAGCTGCTTCTGTTCATTACAGTGTGTAAGAAGTTGTTTGTATATGTGGGCAAAGCTTATACTTGGACAAGAAGGCAGAATATAGGAAACTACATGAAAACATGAATAAATCCCAAAAATGACTGTAAATAGATGAAAACTCATTTACAACTGCTGAAAGAGATTCTCCATGTCAGTTCTTATTGCAGAAAGGGTAGCTAAGATCCGGGAAATCCTTAATTCGAGTTAAGATCACATGAAACACTGTATGAATCCTATATTCTTTACTTAAAGAAGCCTAAAGTGGTAAATGAGTGTCATAAAAGGCAGAATATTATTGAAAAAGAGAAAGAAACACATTCCCCAGCCATGGAAAGCCTTACAATTCACTGTAATGTAGTACTACACTCTATATCATAGTTGAGAGACAATGTTCCCGAGCTGCTTCTGTTCATAACAGTGTGTAGGAAGTTGTTTGTATATGTAGGCAAAGCTTAAACTTGGGTAAGAATATAGGAAACTGCATGAAAACATGAATAATTCTGAGAAAATGACTGTAAACAGATGAGTACTGGCTTAGAACAGCTGAAAGAGATTCTCAAAGTCAGTTCTTAGTGTGAAAAAGGTAGCTACAATAGTATACGGGAAATCCTTACTTCGAGGTAAGATCACATGAAACACTGTATGAATCCTATATTGTTTACTTAAAGGAGCCTAGAGTGGAAAATGTGGGTCATACAAGGCAGAATACCATTGAAATTGTGAAAGAAATACGTTCGGCAGCTTTGGAAATCATCACACTTCACTGCAATGTAGTACTACAAGCTATAACATAGTTGAGAGACAAAGTTCCTGAGCTGCTTCTGTTCATAACAGTGTGTAGGAAGTTTTTTGTATATGTGGGCAACGCTTATACTTGGACAAGAAGGCAGAATATAGGAATCTACATGAAAATATGAATAATTCAGAGAAAATGAATGTAAACAGATCAGAACTGGCTGAGAACAGCTGAAAGAGATTCACCATGTCACTTGTTAGTGTAGAAAGGGTAGCTAAGATCCAGGAATTCCTTAATTCGATTTAAGATCACATAAAACACTGTGTGAATCCTATATTGTTTACTTAAAGGAGCCTAGAGCTGTAAATGTGTGTCATACAAGGCAGAATATCATGGAAAAAGAGAAAGAAACAGGTTAGGCAGCTTTCGAAAGCCTTACACTTCACGGCAATGTAGTACTACACTCTATAACATAGTTGGGAGACAATGTTCCTGAGCTGCTTCTGTTCATAACAGTGTGTAGGAAGTTGTTTGTATATGTGGGCAAAGCTTAAACTATGACAACAAGGCAGAATATAGGAAACTACATGAAAACATGAATAATTCAGAGAAAATGACTGTAAACAGATAAGAACTCATTTAGAATAGCTGAAAGAGATTTTCCAAGTCAGTTCTTAGTGTAGAAAAGGTAGCTAAGATCCAGGAATTCCTTAATTAGAGTTAAGATCACATGAAACAGCCGGCACCGGTTTGGCTCAATGGTAGAGCGTCGGTCTGGGGACTGAAAGGTCCAGGGTTCGATTTCGGTCATGGGCATGTACCTTGGCTACGGGCACATCCCCAGTAGGTGCTGTGCAAGAGGCAGCTGGTCGATGATTCTCTCTCATGGACAAGCTGAGAGAGAGTTTCTAACTCTCTATCCCTCTCTTCCTCTATGTGAAAAATCAATAAAAATATATTTTAAAAAAAATTAAAAAACATCACATGAAACAGTGTATGAATCCTATATTTTTTGCTTAAAGGAGCCTAGAGTGGTAAATGAGTGTCATAAAAGGCAGAACACCATTGAAATAGAGAAAGAAACACATTCCCCAGCTTTGGAAAGCCTTATACTTCACTCCAATGTAGTACTACACTCTATAACACAGTTGAGAGACATTGTTCCCTAGCTGCCTCAGTTCATAACAGTGTGTAGGAAGTTGTTTGATAAAGTGGGCAAAGCTTATACTTGGACCAGAAGGCAGAATATAGGAAACTACCTGAAAACATTGATAATTCAGAGAAAATGAGTGTAAACAGATGAGAACTTGTTTAGAACAGCTCAAAGAGATTCTCCAGTAAGTTCTTAGTGTAGAAAAGGTAGCTAAGATCAGGGAAATCCTTAATTCGAGTTAAGATCACATGAAACACTGTATGAATCCTATATTCTTTACTTAAAGGAGACTAGAGTGGTAAATGTGTGTTATACAAGGCAGAATACCATTGAAATAGAGAAAGAAACACGTTCGGCAGCTTTGGAAAGCCTTACACTTCACTGAACTGTAGTACTACACTCTAAAACACAGTTGAGAGACAATGTTCTCTACCTACCTCAGTTCATAACAGTGTGTAGGAAGTTGTTTGATAAAGTGGGCAAAGCTTATACTTGGACCAGAAGGCAGAATATAGGAAACTACTTGAAAACATGGATAATTCAGAGAAAATGACTGTAAACAGATGAGAACTTGTTTAGAACAGCTCAAAGAGATTCTCCAAGTCAGTTCTTAGTGTAGAAAAGGTAGCTAAGATCGGGGAAATCCTTAATTCGAGTTAAGATCACATGAAACACTGTATGAATCCTATATTCTTTACTTAAAGGAGACTAGAGTGGTAAATGTGTGTTATACAAGGCAGAATACCATTGAAATAGAGAAAGAAACACGTTCCGCAGCTTTGGAAAGCCTTACACTTCACTGAAATGTAGTACTACACTCTATAACACAGTTGAGAGACAATGTTCCTGAGCTGTCTCAGTTCATAACAGTGTGTAGGAAGTTGTTTGATAAAGAGGGCAAAGCTTATACTTGGACCAGCGGCAGAATATAGGAAACTACATGAAAACATGGATAATTCAGAGAAAAAGGCTGTAAACAGATAACTTGTTTAGAACAGCTCAAAGAGCTTCTCCAAGTCAGTTCTTAGTGTAGAAAAGGTAGCTAAGATCCGGGAAATCCTTAATTCGAGTTAAGATGACATGAAACACTGTATGAATCCTATATTCTTTACTTAAAGGAGACTAGAGTGCTAAATGTGTGTTATACAAGGCAGAATACCATTGAAATAGAGAAAGAAACACGTTCGGCAGCTTTGGAAAGCCTTACACTTCACTGAAATGTAGTACTACACTCTATAACACAGTTGAGAGACAATGTTCCCGAGCTGCCTCAGTTCATAACAGTGTGTAGGAAGTTGTTTGATAAAGTGTGCAAAGATTATACTTGGACCAGAAGGCAGAATATAGGAAACTACCTGAAAACATGGATAATTCAGCGAAAATGACTGTAAACAGATGAGAACTTGTTTAGAACAGCTCAAAGACATTCTCCAGTAAGTTGTTAGTGTAGAAAAGGTAGCTAAGATCCGGGAACTCCTTAATTCGAGTTAAGATTACATGAAACACTGTATGAATCCTATATTCTTTACTTAAAGGAGACTAGAGTGGTAAATGTGTGTTATACAAGGCAGAATACCATTGAAATAAAGAAAGAAACACGTTCCGCAGCTTTGGAAAGCCTTACACTTCACTGAAATGTAGTACTACACTCTATAACACAGTTGAGAGACAATGATCCTGAGCTGTCTCAGTTCATAACAGTGTGTAGGAAGTTGTTTGATAAAGAGGGCAAAGCTTATACTTGGACCAGCGGCAGAATATAGGAAACTACATGAAAACATGGATAATTCAGAGAAAATGACTGTAAACAGATGAGACCTTGTTTAGAACAGCTGAAAGAGATTCTCCAGTCAGTTCTTAGTGTAGTAAAGGTAGCTAAGTTCCGGGAATCCTTAATTCGAGTTGAGATCACATGAAACACTGTCTGAATCCTATATTCTTTACTTAAAGGAGACTAGAGTGGTAAATGTGTGTTATACAAGGCAGAATACCATTGAAATAGAGAAAGAAACACGTTCGGCAGCTTTGGAAAGCCTTACACTTCACTGAAATGTAGCACTACACTCTATAACACAGTTGAGAGACAATGTTCCCGAGCTGCCTCAGTTCATAACAGTGTGTAGGAAGTTGTTTGATAAAGTGGGCAAAGCTTATACTTGGTCCAGAAGGCAGAATATAGGAAACTCCATGAAAACATGGATAATTCAGAGAAAATGACTGTAAACAGATGATAAGTTGTTTACAACTGCTGAAAGAGATTCTCCAAGTCAGTTCTTAGTGTAGAAACGGTAGCTAAGATCCGGGAAATCCTTAATTCAAGGTAAGATGACAAGAAACACTGTATGAATCCTATATTCTTTACTAAAAGGAGCCTAGAGTGGTAAATGTGTGTTATACAAGGCAGAATACCATCGAAATAGAGAAAGAAACATGTTCGGCAGCTTCGGAAAGCCTTACACTTCACTGCAATGTAACACTACACTCTATAACATATTTGAGAGACAATGTTCACAAGCTGCTTCTGTTCATAACAGTGTGTAGGAAGTTGTTTGTATATGTGGGCAAAGCTTATACTTGGACAAGAAGGCAGAATATAAGAAACTACATGAAATCCTGAATCATACAGAGAAAATGACTGTAAACAGATGAGAAGTCCTTTAGAACTGCTGAAAGAGATTCTCCAAGTCAGTTCTTAGTGTAGAAAAGGTAGCTAGGATCTGGGAAATCCTGAATTCGAGTTAAGATCACCTGAAACACGGTATGAATCCTATATTGTTTACTGAAAGAAGCCTAGAGTGGTAAATGATTGTCATAAAAGGCAGAATATCATTGAAATAGAGAAAGAAACACATTCGGCAGCGTTGGAAAGCCTTACACTACAATGCAATGTAGTACTACACTCTATAACATAGTTGAGAGACAATGTTCCCGAGCTGCTTCTGTTCATTACAGTGTGTAAGAAGTTGTTTGTATATGTGGGCAAAGCTTATACTTGGACAAGAAGGCAGAATATAG
The DNA here is from genome assembly GCF_964339955.1 of Pipistrellus hanaki. Lineage (NCBI taxonomy): Eukaryota > Metazoa > Chordata > Mammalia > Chiroptera > Vespertilionidae > Pipistrellus > Pipistrellus hanaki. Next base: position 3,570,720 of record NC_140511.1, read on the forward strand.
GAAACTACATGAAAACATGAATAAATCCCAAAAATGACTGTAAATAGATGAAAACTCATTTACAACTGCTGAAAGAGATTCTCCATGTCAGTTCTTATTGCAGAAAGGGTAGCTAAGGTCCGGGAAATCCTTAATTCGAGTTAATATCACATGAAACACTGTATGAATCCTATATTCTTTACTTAAAGGAGACTAGAGTGGTAAATGTGTGTTATACAAGGCAGAATACCATTGAAATAGAGAAAGAAACACGTTCCGCAGCTTTGGAAAGCCTTACACTTCACTGAAATGTAGTACTACACTCTATAACACAGTTGAGAGACAATGATCCTGAGCTGTCTCAGTTCATAACAGTGTGTAGGAAGTTGTTTGATAAAGAGGGCAAAGCTTATACTTGGACCAGCGGCAGAATATAGGAAACTACATGAAAACATGGATAATTCAGAGAAAATGGCTGTAAACAGATAACTTGTTTAGAACAGCTCAAAGAGCTTCTCCAAGTCAGTTCTTAGTGTAGAAAAGGTAGCTAAGATCCGGGAAATCCTTAATTCGAGTTAAGATGACATGAAACACTGTATGAATCCTATATTCTTTACTTAAAGGAGACTAGAGTGCTAAATGTGTGTTATACAAGGCAGAATACCATTGAAATAGAGAAAGAAACACGTTCGGCAGCTTTGGAAAGCCTTACACTTCACTGAAATGTAGTACTACACTCTATAACACAGTTGAGAGACAATGTTCCCGAGCTGCCTCAGTTCATAACAGTGTGTAGGAAGTTGTTTGATAAAGTGGGCAAAGCTTATACTTGGTCCAGAAGGCAGAATATAGGAAACTCCATGAAAACATGGATAATTCAGAGAAAATGACTGTAAACAGATGATAAGTTGTTTACAACTGCTGAAAGAGATTCTCCAAGTCAGTTCTTAGTGTAGAAACGGTAGCTAAGATCCGGGAAATCCTTAATTCAAGGTAAGATGACAAGAAACACTGTATGAATCCTATATTCTTTACTAAAAGGAGCCTAGAGTGGTAAATGTGTGTTATACAAGGCAGAATACCATCGAAATAGAGAAAGAAACATGTTCGGCAGCTTCGGAAAGCCTTACACTTCACTGCAATGTAACACTACACTCTATAACATATTTGAGAGACAATGTTCACAAGCTGCTTCTGTTCATAACAGTGTGTAGGAAGTTGTTTGTATATGTGGGCAAAGCTTATACTTGGACAAGAAGGCAGAATATAAGAAACTACATGAAATCCTGAATCATACAGAGAAAATGACTGTAAACAGATGAGAAGTCCTTTAGAACTGCTGAAAGAGATTCTCCAAGTCAGTTCTTAGTGTAGAAAAGGTAGCTAGGATCTGGGAAATCCTGAATTCGAGTTAAGATCACCTGAAACACGGTATGAATCCTATATTGTTTACTGAAAGAAGCCTAGAGTGGTAAATGATTGTCATAAAAGGCAGAATATCATTGAAATAGAGAAAGAAACACATTCGGCAGCGTTGGAAAGCCTTACACTACAATGCAATGTAGTACTACACTCTATAACATAGTTGAGAGACAATGTTCCCGAGCTGCTTCTGTTCATTACAGTGTGTAAGAAGTTGTTTGTATATGTGGGCAAAGCTTATACTTGAACAAGAAGGCAGAATATAGGAAACTACATGAAAACATGAATAAATCCCAAAAATGACTGTAAATAGAAGAAAACTCATTTACAACTGCTGAAAGAGATTCTCCATGTCAGTTCTTATTGCAGAAAGGGTAGCTAAGATCCGGGAAATCCTTAATTCGAGTTAAGATCACATGAAACACTGTATCAATCCTATATTCTTTACTTAAAGAAGCCTAAAGTGGTAAATGAGTGTCATAAAAGGCAGAATATTATTGAAAAAGAGAAAGAAACACATTCCCCAGCCATGGAAAGCCTTACAATTCACTGTAATGTAGTACTACACTCTATATCATAGTTGAGAGACAATGTTCCCGAGCTGCTTCTGTTCATAACAGTGTGTAGGAAGTTGTTTGTATATGTAGGCAAAGCTTAAACTTGGGTAAGAATATAGGAAACTGCATGAAAACATGAATAATTCTGAGAAAATGACTGTAAACAGATGAGTACTGGCTTAGAACAGCTGAAAGAGATTCTCAAAGTCAGTTCTTAGTGTGAAAAAGGTAGCTACAATAGTATACGGGAAATCCTTACTTCGAGGTAAGATCACATGAAACACTGTATGAATCCTATATTGTTTACTTAAAGGAGCCTAGAGTGGAAAATGTGGGTCATACAAGGCAGAATACCATTGAAATTGTGAAAGAAATACGTTCGGCAGCTTTGGAAATCATCACACTTCACTGCAATGTAGTACTACAAGCTATAACATAGTTGAGAGACAAAGTTCCTGAGCTGCTTCTGTTCATAACAGTGTGTAGGAAGTTTTTTGTATATGTGGGCAACGCTTATACTTGGACAAGAAGGCAGAATATAGGAATCTACATGAAAATATGAATAATTCAGAGAAAATGAATGTAAACAGATCAGAACTGGCTGAGAACAGCTGAAAGAGATTCACCATGTCACTTGTTAGTGTAGAAAGGGTAGCTAAGATCCAGGAATTCCTTAATTCGATTTAAGATCACATAAAACACTGTGTGAATCCTATATTGTTTACTTAAAGGAGCCTAGAGCTGTAAATGTGTGTCATACAAGGCAGAATATCATGGAAAAAGAGAAAGAAACAGGTTAGGCAGCTTTCGAAAGCCTTACACTTCACGGCAATGTAGTACTACACTCTATAACATAGTTGGGAGACAATGTTCCTGAGCTGCTTCTGTTCATAACAGTGTGTAGGAAGTTGTTTGTATATGTGGGCAAAGCTTAAACTATGACAACAAGGCAGAATATAGGAAACTACATGAAAACATGAATAATTCAGAGAAAATGACTGTAAACAGATAAGAACTCATTTAGAATAGCTGAAAGAGATTTTCCAAGTCAGTTCTTAGTGTAGAAAAGGTAGCTAAGATCCAGGAATTCCTTAATTAGAGTTAAGATCACATGAAACAGCCGGCACCGGTTTGGCTCAATGGTAGAGCGTCGGTCTGGGGACTGAAAGGTCCAGGGTTCGATTTCGGTCATGGGCATGTACCTTGGCTACGGGCACATCCCCAGTAGGTGCTGTGCAAGAGGCAGCTGGTCGATGATTCTCTCTCATGGACAAGCTGAGAGAGAGTTTCTAACTCTCTATCCCTCTCTTCCTCTATGTGAAAAATCAATAAAAATATATTTTAAAAAAAATTAAAAAACATCACATGAAACAGTGTATGAATCCTATATTTTTTGCTTAAAGGACCTAGAGTGGTAAATGAGTGTCATAAAAGGCAGAACACCATTGAAATAGAGAAAGAAACACATTCCCCAGCTTTGGAAAGCCTTATACTTCACTCCAATGTAGTACTACACTCTATAACACAGTTGAGAGACATTGTTCCCTAGCTGCCTCAGTTCATAACAGTGTGTAGGAAGTTGTTTGATAAAGTGGGCAAAGCTTATACTTGGACCAGAAGGCAGAATATAGGAAACTACCTGAAAACATTGATAATTCAGAGAAAATGAGTGTAAACAGATGAGAACTTGTTTAGAACAGCTCAAAGAGATTCTCCAGTAAGTTCTTAGTGTAGAAAAGGTAGCTAAGATCAGGGAAATCCTTAATTCGAGTTAAGATCACATGAAACACTGTATGAATCCTATATTCTTTACTTAAAGGAGACTAGAGTGGTAAATGTGTGTTATACAAGGCAGAATACCATTGAAATAGAGAAAGAAACACGTTCGGCAGCTTTGGAAAGCCTTACACTTCACTGAACTGTAGTACTACACTCTAAAACACAGTTGAGAGACAATGTTCTCTACCTACCTCAGTTCATAACAGTGTGTAGGAAGTTGTTTGATAAAGTGGGCAAAGCTTATACTTGGACCAGAAGGCAGAATATAGGAAACTACTTGAAAACATGGATAATTCAGAGAAAATGACTGTAAACAGATGAGAACTTGTTTAGAACAGCTCAAAGAGATTCTCCAAGTCAGTTCTTAGTGTAGAAAAGGTAGCTAAGATGGGGGAAATCCTTAATTCGAGTTAAGATCACATGAAACACTGTATGAATCCTATATTCTTTACTTAAAGGAGACTAGAGTGGTAAATGTGTGTTATACAAGGCAGAATACCATTGAAATAGAGAAAGAAACACGTTCCGCAGCTTTGGAAAGCCTTACACTTCACTGAAATGTAGTACTACACTCTATAACACAGTTGAGAGACAATGATCCTGAGCTGTCTCAGTTCATAACAGTGTGTAGGAAGTTGTTTGATAAAGAGGGCAAAGCTTATACTTGGACCAGCGGCAGAATATAGGAAACTACATGAAAACATGGATAATTCAGAGAAAATGGCTGTAAACAGATAACTTGTTTAGAACAGCTCAAAGAGCTTCTCCAAGTCAGTTCTTAGTGTAGAAAAGGTAGCTAAGATCGGGGAAATCCTTAATTCGAGTTAAGATCACATGAAACACTGTATGAATCCTATATTCTTTACTTAAAGGAGACTAGAGTGGTAAATGTGTGTTATACAAGGCAGAATACCATTGAAATAGAGAAAGAAACACGTTCCGCAGCTTTGGAAAGCCTTACACTTCACTGAAATGTAGTACTACACTCTATAACACAGTTGAGAGACAATGATCCTGAGCTGTCTCAGTTCATAACAGTGTGTAGGAAGTTGTTTGATAAAGAGGGCAAAGCTTATACTTGGACCAGCGGCAGAATATAGGAAACTACATGAAAACATGGATAATTCAGAGAAAATGGCTGTAAACAGATAACTTGTTTAGAACAGCTCAAAGAGCTTCTCCAAGTCAGTTCTTAGTGTAGAAAAGGTAGCTAAGATCCGGGAAATCCTTAATTCGAGTTAAGATGACATGAAACACTGTATGAATCCTATATTCTTTACTTAAAGGAGACTAGAGTGCTAAATGTGTGTTATACAAGGCAGAATACCATTGAAATAGAGAAAGAAACACGTTCGGCAGCTTTGGAAAGCCTTACACTTCACTGAAATGTAGTACTACACTCTATAACACAGTTGAGAGACAATGTTCCCGAGCTGCCTCAGTTCATAACAGTGTGTAGGAAGTTGTTTGATAAAGTGGGCAAAGCTTATACTTGGTCCAGAAGGCAGAATATAGGAAACTCCATGAAAACATGGATAATTCAGAGAAAATGACTGTAAACAGATGATAAGTTGTTTACAACTGCTGAAAGAGATTCTCCAAGTCAGTTCTTAGTGTAGAAACGGTAGCTAAGATCCGGAAAATCCTTAATTCAAGGTAAGATGACAAGAAACACTGTATGAATCCTATATTCTTTACTAAAAGGAGCCTAGAGTGGTAAATGTGTGTTATACAAGGCAGAATACCATCGAAATAGAGAAAGAAACATGTTCGGCAGCTTCGGAAAGCCTTACACTTCACTGCAATGTAACACTACACTCTATAACATATTTGAGAGACAATGTTCACAAGCTGCTTCTGTTCATAACAGTGTGTAGGAAGTTGTTTGTATATGTGGGCAAAGCTTATACTTGGACAAGAAGGCAGAATATAAGAAACTACATGAAATCCTGAATCATACAGAGAAAATGACTGTAAACAGATGAGAAGTCCTTTAGAACTGCTGAAAGAGATTCTCCAAGTCAGTTCTTAGTGTAGAAAAGGTAGCTAGGATCTGGGAAATCCTGAATTCGAGTTAAGATCACCTGAAACACGGTATGAATCCTATATTGTTTACTGAAAGAAGCCTAGAGTGGTAAATGATTGTCATAAAAGGCAGAATATCATTGAAATAGAGAAAGAAACACATTCGGCAGCGTTGGAAAGCCTTACACTACAATGCAATGTAGTACTACACTCTATAACATAGTTGAGAGACAATGTTCCCGAGCTGCTTCTGTTCATTACAGTGTGTAAGAAGTTGTTTGTATATGTGGGCAAAGCTTATACTTGAACAAGAAGGCAGAATATAGGAAACTACATGAAAACATGAATAAATCCCAAAAATGACTGTAAATAGAAGAAAACTCATTTACAACTGCTGAAAGAGATTCTCCATGTCAGTTCTTATTGCAGAAAGGGTAGCTAAGATCCGGGAAATCCTTAATTCGAGTTAAGATCACATGAAACACTGTATCAATCCTATATTCTTTACTTAAAGAAGCCTAAAGTGGTAAATGAGTGTCATAAAAGGCAGAATATTATTGAAAAAGAGAAAGAAACACATTCTCCAGCCATGGAAAGCCTTACAATTCACTGTAATGTAGTACTACACTCTATATCATAGTTGAGAGACAATGTTCCCGAGCTGCTTCTGTTCATAACAGTGTGTAGGAAGTTGTTTGTATATGTAGGCAAAGCTTAAACTTGGGTAAGAATATAGGAAACTGCATGAAAACATGAATAATTCTGAGAAAATGACTGTAAACAGATGAGTACTGGCTTAGAACAGCTGAAAGAGATTCTCAAAGTCAGTTCTTAGTGTGAAAAAGGTAGCTACAATAGTATACGGGAAATCCTTACTTCGAGGTAAGATCACATGAAACACTGTATGAATCCTATATTGTTTACTTAAAGGAGCCTAGAGTGGAAAATGTGGGTCATACAAGGCAGAATACCATTGAAATTGTGAAAGAAATACGTTCGGCAGCTTTGGAAATCATCACACTTCACTGCAATGTAGTACTACAAGCTATAACATAGTTGAGAGACAAAGTTCCTGAGCTGCTTCTGTTCATAACAGTGTGTAGGAAGTTTTTTGTATATGTGGGCAACGCTTATACTTGGACAAGAAGGCAGAATATAGGAATCTACATGAAAATATGAATAATTCAGAGAAAATGAATGTAAACAGATCAGAACTGGCTGAGAACAGCTGAAAGAGATTCACCATGTCACTTGTTAGTGTAGAAAGGGTAGCTAAGATCCAGGAATTCCTTAATTCGATTTAAGATCACATAAAACACTGTGTGAATCCTATATTGTTTACTTAAAGGAGCCTAGAGCTGTAAATGTGTGTCATACAAGGCAGAATATCATGGAAAAAGAGAAAGAAACAGGTTAGGCAGCTTTCGAAAGCCTTACACTTCACGGCAATGTAGTACTACACTCTATAACATAGTTGGGAGACAATGTTCCTGAGCTGCTTCTGTTCATAACAGTGTGTAGGAAGTTGTTTGTATATGTGGGCAAAGCTTAAACTATGACAACAAGGCAGAATATAGGAAACTACATGAAAACATGAATAATTCAGAGAAAATGACTGTAAACAGATAAGAACTCATTTAGAATAGCTGAAAGAGATTTTCCAAGTCAGTTCTTAGTGTAGAAAAGGTAGCTAAGATCCAGGAATTCCTTAATTAGAGTTAAGATCACATGAAACAGCCGGCACCGGTTTGGCTCAATGGTAGAGCGTCGGTCTGGGGACTGAAAGGTCCAGGGTTCGATTTCGGTCATGGGCATGTACCTTGGCTACGGGCACATCCCCAGTAGGTGCTGTGCAAGAGGCAGCTGGTCGATGATTCTCTCTCATGGACAAGCTGAGAGAGAGTTTCTAACTCTCTATCCCTCTCTTCCTCTATGTGAAAAATCAATAAAAATATATTTTAAAAAAAATTAAAAAACATCACATGAAACAGTGTATGAATCCTATATTTTTTGCTTAAAGGACCTAGAGTGGTAAATGAGTGTCATAAAAGGCAGAACACCATTGAAATAGAGAAAGAAACACATTCCCCAGCTTTGGAAAGCCTTATACTTCACTCCAATGTAGTACTACACTCTATAACACAGTTGAGAGACATTGTTCCCTAGCTGCCTCAGTTCATAACAGTGTGTAGGAAGTTGTTTGATAAAGTGGGCAAAGCTTATACTTGGACCAGAAGGCAGAATATAGGAAACTACCTGAAAACATTGATAATTCAGAGAAAATGAGTGTAAACAGATGAGAACTTGTTTAGAACAGCTCAAAGAGATTCTCCAGTAAGTTCTTAGTGTAGAAAAGGTAGCTAAGATCAGGGAAATCCTTAATTCGAGTTAAGATCACATGAAACACTGTATGAATCCTATATTCTTTACTTAAAGGAGACTAGAGTGGTAAATGTGTGTTATACAAGGCAGAATACCATTGAAATAGAGAAAGAAACACGTTCGGCAGCTTTGGAAAGCCTTACACTTCACTGAACTGTAGTACTACACTCTAAAACACAGTTGAGAGACAATGTTCTCTACCTACCTCAGTTCATAACAGTGTGTAGGAAGTTGTTTGATAAAGTGGGCAAAGCTTATACTTGGACCAGAAGGCAGAATATAGGAAACTACTTGAAAACATGGATAATTCAGAGAAAATGACTGTAAACAGATGAGAACTTGTTTAGAACAGCTCAAAGAGATTCTCCAAGTCAGTTCTTAGTGTAGAAAAGGTAGCTAAGATGGGGGAAATCCTTAATTCGAGTTAAGATCACATGAAACACTGTATGAATCCTATATTCTTTACTTAAAGGAGACTAGAGTGGTAAATGTGTGTTATACAAGGCAGAATACCATTGAAATAGAGAAAGAAACACGTTCCGCAGCTTTGGAAAGCCTTACACTTCACTGAAATGTAGTACTACACTCTATAACACAGTTGAGAGACAATGATCCTGAGCTGTCTCAGTTCATAACAGTGTGTAGGAAGTTGTTTGATAAAGAGGGCAAAGCTTATACTTGGACCAGCGGCAGAATATAGGAAACTACATGAAAACATGGATAATTCAGAGAAAATGGCTGTAAACAGATAACTTGTTTAAAACAGCTCAAAGAGCTTCTCCAAGTCAGTTCTTAGTGTAGAAAAGGTAGCTAAGATCCGGGAAATCCTTAATTCGAGTTAAGATGACATGAAACACTGTATGAATCCTATATTCTTTACTTAAAGGAGACTAGAGTGCTAAATGTGTGTTATACAAGGCAGAATACCATTGAAATAGAGAAAGAAACACGTTCGGCAGCTTTGGAAAGCCTTACACTTCACTGAAATGTAGTACTACACTCTATAACACAGTTGAGAGACAATGTTCCCGAGCTGCCTCAGTTCATAACAGTGTGTAGGAAGTTGTTTGATAAAGTGGGCAAAGCTTATACTTGGTCCAGAAGGCAGAATATAGGAAACTCCATGAAAACATGGATAATTCAGAGAAAATGACTGTAAACAGATGATAAGTTGTTTACAACTGCTGAAAGAGATTCTCCAAGTCAGTTCTTAATGTAGAAACGGTAGCTAAGATCCGGGAAATCCTTAATTCAAGGTAAGATGACAAGAAACACTGTATGAATCCTATATTCTTTACTAAAAGGAGCCTAGAGTGGTAAATGTGTGTTATACAAGGCAGAATACCATCGAAATAGAGAAAGAAACATGTTCGGCAGCTTCGGAAAGCCTTACACTTCACTGCAATGTAACACTACACTCTATAACATATTTGAGAGACAATGTTCACAAGCTGCTTCTGTTCATAACAGTGTGTAGGAAGTTGTTTGTATATGTGGGCAAAGCTTATACTTGGACAAGAAGGCAGAATATAAGAAACTACATGAAATCCTGAATCAAACAGAGAAAATGACTGTAAACAGATGAGAAGTCCTTTAGAACTGCTGAAAGAGATTCTCCAAGTCAGTTCTTAGTGTAGAAAAGGTAGCTAGGATCTGGGAAATCCTGAATTCGAGTTAAGATCACCTGAAACACGGTATGAATCCTATATTGTTTACTGAAAGAAGCCTAGAGTGGTAAATGATTGTCATAAAAGGCAGAATATCATTGAAATAGAGAAAGAAACACATTCGGCAGCGTTGGAAAGCCTTACACTACAATGCAATGTAGTACTACACTCTATAACATAGTTGAGAGACAATGTTCCCGAGCTGCTTCTGTTCATTACAGTGTGTAAGAAGTTGTTTGTATATGTGGGCAAAGCTTATACTTGAACAAGAAGGCAGAATATAGGAAACTACATGAAAACATGAATAAATCCCAAAAATGACTGTAAATAGAAGAAAACTCATTTACAACTGCTGAAAGAGATTCTCCATGTCAGTTCTTATTGCAGAAAGGGTAGCTAAGATCCGGGAAATCCTTAATTCGAGTTAAGATCACATGAAACACTGTATCAATCCTATATTCTTTACTTAAAGAAGCCTAAAGTGGTAAATGAGTGTCATAAAAGGCAGAATATTATTGAAAAAGAGAAAGAAACACATTCCCCAGCCATGGAAAGCCTTACAATTCACTGTAATGTAGTACTACACTCTATATCATAGTTGAGAGACAATGTTCCCGAGCTGCTTCTGTTCATAACAGTGTGTAGGAAGTTGTTTGTATATGTAGGCAAAGCTTAAACTTGGGTAAGAATATAGGAAACTGCATGAAAACATGAATAATTCTGAGAAAATGACTGTAAACAGATGAGTACTGGCTTAGAACAGCTGAAAGAGATTCTCAAAGTCAGTTCTTAGTGTGAAAAAGGTAGCTACAATAGTATACGGGAAATCCTTACTTCGAGGTAAGATCACATGAAACACTGTATGAATCCTATATTGTTTACTTAAAGGAGCCTAGAGTGGAAAATGTGGGTCATACAAGGCAGAATACCATTGAAATTGTGAAAGAAATACGTTCGGCAGCTTTGGAAATCATCACACTTCACTGCAATGTAGTACTACAAGCTATAACATAGTTGAGAGACAAAGTTCCTGAGCTGCTTCTGTTCATAACAGTGTGTAGGAAGTTTTTTGTATATGTGGGCAACGCTTATACTTGGACAAGAAGGCAGAATATAGGAATCTACATGAAAATATGAATAATTCAGAGAAAATGAATGTAAACAGATCAGAACTGGCTGAGAACAGCTGAAAGAGATTCACCATGTCACTTGTTAGTGTAGAAAGGGTAGCTAAGATCCAGGAATTCCTTAATTCGATTTAAGATCACATAAAACACTGTGTGAATCCTATATTGTTTACTTAAAGGAGCCTAGAGCTGTAAATGTGTGTCATACAAGGCAGAATATCATGGAAAAAGAGAAAGAAACAGGTTAGGCAGCTTTCGAAAGCCTTACACTTCACGGCAATGTAGTACTACACTCTATAACATAGTTGGGAGACAATGTTCCTGAGCTGCTTCTGTTCATAACAGTGTGTAGGAAGTTGTTTGTATATGTGGGCAAAGCTTAAACTATGACAACAAGGCAGAATATAGGAAACTACATGAAAACATGAATAATTCAGAGAAAATGACTGTAAACAGATAAGAACTCATTTAGAATAGCTGAAAGAGATTTTCCAAGTCAGTTCTTAGTGTAGAAAAGGTAGCTAAGATCCAGGAATTCCTTAATTAGAGTTAAGATCACATGAAACAGCCGGCACCGGTTTGGCTCAATGGTAGAGCGTCGGTCTGGGGACTGAAAGGTCCAGGGTTCGATTTCGGTCATGGGCATGTACCTTGGCTACGGGCACATCCCCAGTAGGTGCTGTGCAAGAGGCAGCTGGTCGATGATTCTCTCTCATGGACAAGCTGAGAGAGAGTTTCTAACTCTCTATCCCTCTCTTCCTCTATGTGAAAAATCAATAAAAATATATTTTAAAAAAAATTAAAAAACATCACATGAAACAGTGTATGAATCCTATATTTTTTGCTTAAAGGACCTAGAGTGGTAAATGAGTGTCATAAAAGGCAGAACACCATTGAAATAGAGAAAGAAACACATTCCCCAGCTTTGGAAAGCCTTATACTTCACTCCAATGTAGTACTACACTCTATAACACAGTTGAGAGACATTGTTCCCTAGCTGCCTCAGTTCATAACAGTGTGTAGGAAGTTGTTTGATAAAGTGGGCAAAGCTTATACTTGGACCAGAAGGCAGAATATAGGAAACTACCTGAAAACATTGATAATTCAGAGAAAATGAGTGTAAACAGATGAGAACTTGTTTAGAACAGCTCAAAGAGATTCTCCAGTAAGTTCTTAGTGTAGAAAAGGTAGCTAAGATCAGGGAAATCCTTAATTCGAGTTAAGATCACATGAAACACTGTATGAATCCTATATTCTTTACTTAAAGGAGACTAGAGTGGTAAATGTGTGTTATACAAGGCAGAATACCATTGAAATAGAGAAAGAAACACGTTCGGCAGCTTTGGAAAGCCTTACACTTCACTGAACTGTAGTACTACACTCTAAAACACAGTTGAGAGACAATGTTCTCTACCTACCTCAGTTCATAACAGTGTGTAGGAAGTTGTTTGATAAAGTGGGCAAAGCTTATACTTGGACCAGAAGGCAGAATATAGGAAACTACTTGAAAACATGGATAATTCAGAGAAAATGACTGTAAACAGATGAGAACTTGTTTAGAACAGCTCAAAGAGATTCTCCAAGTCAGTTCTTAGTGTAGAAAAGGTAGCTAAGATGGGGGAAATCCTTAATTCGAGTTAAGATCACATGAAACACTGTATGAATCCTATATTCTTTACTTAAAGGAGACTAGAGTGGTAAATGTGTGTTATACAAGGCAGAATACCATTGAAATAGAGAAAGAAACACGTTCCGCAGCTTTGGAAAGCCTTACACTTCACTGAAATGTAGTACTACACTCTATAACACAGTTGAGAGACAATGATCCTGAGCTGTCTCAGTTCATAACAGTGTGTAGGAAGTTGTTTGATAAAGAGGGCAAAGCTTATACTTGGACCAGCGGCAGAATATAGGAAACTACATGAAAACATGGATAATTCAGAGAAAATGGCTGTAAACAGATAACTTGTTTAGAACAGCTCAAAGAGCTTCTCCAAGTCAGTTCTTAGTGTAGAAAAGGTAGCTAAGATCCGGGAAATCCTTAATTCGAGTTAAGATGACATGAAACACTGTATGAATCCTATATTCTTTACTTAAAGGAGACTAGAGTGCTAAATGTGTGTTATACAAGGCAGAATACCATTGAAATAGAGAAAGAAACACGTTCCGCAGCTTTGGAAAGCCTTACACTTCACTGAAATGTAGTACTACACTCTATAACACAGTTGAGAGACAATGTTCCCGAGCTGCCTCAGTTCATAACAGTGTGTAGGAAGTTGTTTGATAAAGTGTGCAAAGATTATACTTGGACCAGAAGGCAGAATATAGGAAACTACCTGAAAACATGGATAATTCAGCGAAAATGACTGTAAACAGATGAGAACTTGTTTAGAACAGCTCAAAGACATTCTCCAGTAAGTTGTTAGTGTAGAAAAGGTAGCTAAGATCCGGGAACTCCTTAATTCGAGTTAAGATTACATGAAACACTGTATGAATCCTATATTCTTTACTTAAAGGAGACTAGAGTGGTAAATGTGTGTTATACAAGGCAGAATACCATTGTAATAAAGAAAGAAACACGTTCCGCAGCTTTGGAAAGCCTTACACTTCACTGAAATGTAGTACTACACTCTATAACACAGTTGAGAGACAATGATCCTGAGCTGTCTCAGTTCATAACAGTGTGTAGGAAGTTGTTTGATAAAGAGGGCAAAGCTTATACTTGGACCAGCGGCAGAATATAGGAAACTACATGAAAACATGGATAATTCAGAGAAAATGACTGTAAACAGATGAGACCTTGTTTAGAACAGCTGAAAGAGATTCTCCAGTCAGTTCTTAGTGTAGTAAAGGTAGCTAAGTTCCGGGAATCCTTAATTCGAGTTGAGATCACATGAAACACTGTCTGAATCCTATATTCTTTACTTAAAGGAGACTAGAGTGGTAAATGTGTGTTATACAAGGCAGAATACCATTGAAATAGAGAAAGAAACACGTTCGGCAGCTTTGGAAAGCCTTACACTTCACTGAAATGTAGCACTACACTCTATAACACAGTTGAGAGACAATGTTCCCGAGCTGCCTCAGTTCATAACAGTGTGTAGGAAGTTGTTTGATAAAGTGGGCAAAGCTTATACTTGGTCTAGAAGGCAGAATATAGGAAACTCCATGAAAACATGGATAATTCAGAGAAAATGACTGTAAACAGATGATAAGTTGTTTACAACTGCTGAAAGAGATTCTCCAAGTCAGTTCTTAGTGTAGAAACGGTAGCTAAGATCCGGGAAATCCTTAATTCAAGGTAAGATGACAAGAAACACTGTATGAATCCTATATTCTTTACTAAAAGGAGCCTAGAGTGGTAAATGTGTGTTATACAAGGCAGAATACCATCGAAATAGAGAAAGAAACATGTTCGGCAGCTTCGGAAAGCCTTACACTTCACTGCAATGTAACACTACACTCTATAACATATTTGAGAGACAATGTTCACAAGCTGCTTCTGTTCATAACAGTGTGTAGGAAGTTGTTTGTATATGTGGGCAAAGCTTATACTTGGACAAGAAGGCAGAATATAAGAAACTACATGAAATCCTGAATCATACAGAGAAAATGACTGTAAACAGATGAGAAGTCCTTTAGAACTGCTGAAAGAGATTCTCCAAGTCAGTTCTTAGTGTAGAAAAGGTAGCTAGGATCTGGGAAATCCTGAATTCGAGTTAAGATCACCTGAAACACGGTATGAATCCTATATTGTTTACTGAAAGAAGCCTAGAGTGGTAAATGATTGTCATAAAAGGCAGAATATCATTGAAATAGAGAAAGAAACACATTCGGCAGCGTTGGAAAGCCTTACACTACAATGCAATGTAGTACTACACTCTATAACATAGTTGAGAGACAATGTTCCCGAGCTGCTTCTGTTCATTACAGTGTGTAAGAAGTTGTTTGTATATGTGGGCAAAGCTTATACTTGGACAAGAAGGCAGAATATAGGAAACTACATGAAAACATGAATAAATCCCAAAAATGACTGTAAATAGATGAAAACTCATTTACAACTGCTGAAAGAGATTCTCCATGTCAGTTCTTATTGCAGAAAGGGTAGCTAAGATCCGGGAAATCCTTAATTCGAGTTAATATCACATGAAACACTGTATGAATCCTATATTCTTTACTTAAAGAAGCCTAAAGTGGTAAATGAGTGTCATAAAAGGCAGAATATTATTGAAAAAGAGAAAGAAACACATTCCCCAGCCATGGAAAGCCTTACAATTCACTGTAATGTAGTACTACACTCTATATCATAGTTGAGAGACAATGTTCCCGAGCTGCTTCTGTTCATAACAGTGTGTAGGAAGTTGTTTGTATATGTAGGCAAAGCTTAAACTTGGGTAAGAATATAGGAAACTGCATGAAAACATGAATAATTCTGAGAAAATGACTGTAAACAGATGAGTACTGGCTTAGAACAGCTGAAAGAGATTCTCAAAGTCAGTTCTTAGTGTGAAAAAGGTAGCTACAATAGTATACGGGAAATCCTTACTTCGAGGTAAGATCACATGAAACACTGTATGAATCCTATATTGTTTACTTAAAGGAGCCTAGAGTGGAAAATGTGGGTCATACAAGGCAGAATACCATTGAAATTGTGAAAGAAATACGTTCGGCAGCTTTGGAAATCATCACACTTCACTGCAATGTAGTACTACAAGCTATAACATAGTTGAGAGACAAAGTTCCTGAGCTGCTTCTGTTCATAACAGTGTGTAGGAATTTTTTTGTATATGTGGGCAACGCTTATACTTGGACAAGAAGGCAGAATATAGGAATCTACATGAAAATATGAATAATTCAGAGAAAATGAATGTAAACAGATCAGAACTGGCTGAGAACAGCTGAAAGAGATTCACCATGTCACTTGTTAGTGTAGAAAGGGTAGCTAAGATCCAGGAATTCCTTAATTCGATTTAAGATCACATAAAACACTGTGTGAATCCTATATTGTTTACTTAAAGGAGCCTAGAGCTGTAAATGTGTGTCATACAAGGCAGAATATCATGGAAAAAGAGAAAGAAACAGGTTAGGCAGCTTTCGAAAGCCTTACACTTCACGGCAATGTAGTACTACACTCTATAACATAGTTGGGAGACAATGTTCCTGAGCTGCTTCTGTTCATAACAGTGTGTAGGAAGTTGTTTGTATATGTGGGCAAAGCTTAAACTATGACAACAAGGCAGAATATAGGAAACTACATGAAAACATGAATAATTCAGAGAAAATGACTGTAAACAGATAAGAACTCATTTAGAATAGCTGAAAGAGATTTTCCAAGTCAGTTCTTAGTGTAGAAAAGGTAGCTAAGATCCAGGAATTCCTTAATTAGAGTTAAGATCACATGAAACAGCCGGCACCGGTTTGGCTCAATGGTAGAGCGTCGGTCTGGGGACTGAAAGGTCCAGGGTTCGATTTCGGTCATGGGCATGTACCTTGGCTACGGGCACATCCCCAGTAGGTGCTGTGCAAGAGGCAGCTGGTCGATGATTCTCTCTCATGGACAAGCTGAGAGAGAGTTTCTAACTCTCTATCCCTCTCTTCCTCTATGTGAAAAATCAATAAAAATATATTTTAAAAAAAATTAAAAAACATCACATGAAACAGTGTATGAATCCTATATTTTTTGCTTAAAGGAGCCTAGAGTGGTAAATGAGTGTCATAAAAGGCAGAACACCATTGAAATAGAGAAAGAAACACATTCCCCAGCTTTGGAAAGCCTTATACTTCACTCCAATGTAGTACTACACTCTATAACACAGTTGAGAGACATTGTTCCCTAGCTGCCTCAGTTCATAACAGTGTGTAGGAAGTTGTTTGATAAAGTGGGCAAAGCTTATACTTGGACCAGAAGGCAGAATATAGGAAACTACCTGAAAACATTGATAATTCAGAGAAAATGAGTGTAAACAGATGAGAACTTGTTTAGAACAGCTCAAAGAGATTCTCCAGTAAGTTCTTAGTGTAGAAAAGGTAGCTAAGATCAGGGAAATCCTTAATTCGAGTTAAGATGACATGAAACACTGTATGAATCCTATATTCTTTACTTAAAGGAGACTAGAGTGGTAAATGTGTGTTATACAAGGCAGAATACCATTGAAATAGAGAAAGAAACACGTTCGGCAGCTTTGGAAAGCCTTACACTTCACTGAACTGTAGTACTACACTCTAAAACACAGTTGAGAGACAATGTTCTCTACCTACCTCAGTTCATAACAGTGTGTAGGAAGTTGTTTGATAAAGTGGGCAAAGCTTATACTTGGACCAGAAGGCAGAATATAGGAAACTACTTGAAAACATGGATAATTCAGAGAAAATGACTGTAAACAGATGAGAACTTGTTTAGAACAGCTCAAAGAGATTCTCCAAGTCAGTTCTTAGTGTAGAAAAGGTAGCTAAGATCCGGGAAATCCTTAATTCGAGTTAAGATGACATGAAACACTGTATGAATCCTATATTCTTTACTTAAAGGAGACTAGAGTGGTAAATGTGTGTTATACAAGGCAGAATACCATTGAAATAAAGAAAGAAACACGTTCCGCAGCTTTGGAAAGCCTTACACTTCACTGAAATGTAGTACTACACTCTATAACACAGTTGAGAGACAATGTTCCCGAGCTGCCTCAGTTCATAACAGTGTGTAGGAAGTTGTTTGATAAAGTGGGCAAAGTTTATACTTGGACCAGAACGCAGAATACAGGAAACTACATGAAAACATGAATCATTCAGAGAAAATGACTGTAAACAGATGAGAGCTGGATTAGAACAGCTGAAAGAAATTTTCCATTCAGTTCTTAGTGTAGAAAAGGTAGCTAAGATCGGGGAAATCCTTAATTCGAGTTAAGATCACATGAAACACTGTATGAATCCTATATTCTTTACTTAAAGGAGACTAGAGTGGTAAATGTGTGTTATACAAGGCAGAATACCATTGAAATAGAGAAAGAAACACGTTCCGCAGCTTTGGAAAGCCTTACACTTCACTGAAATGTAGTACTACACTCTATAACACAGTTGAGAGACAATGATCCTGAGCTGTCTCAGTTCATAACAGTGTGTAGGAAGTTGTTTGATAAAGAGGGCAAAGCTTATACTTGGACCAGCGGCAGAATATAGGAAACTACATGAAAACATGGATAATTCAGAGAAAATGGCTGTAAACAGATAACTTGTTTAGAACAGCTCAAAGAGCTTCTCCAAGTCAGTTCTTAGTGTAGAAAAGGTAGCTAAGATCCGGGAAATCCTTAATTCGAGTTAAGATGACATGAAACACTGTATGAATCCTATATTCTTTACTTAAAGGAGACTAGAGTGCTAAATGTGTGTTATACAAGGCAGAATACCATTGAAATAGAGAAAGAAACACGTTCGGCAGCTTTGGAAATCCTTACACTTCACTGAAATGTAGTACTACACTCTATAACACAGTTGAGAGACAATGTTCCCGAGCTGCCTCAGTTCATAACAGTGTGTAGGAAGTTGTTTGATAAAGTGTGCAAAGATTATACTTGGACCAGAAGGCAGAATATAGGAAACTACCTGAAAACATGGATAATTCAGCGAAAATGACTGTAAACAGATGAGAACTTGTTTAGAACAGCTCAAAGACATTCTCCAGTAAGTTGTTAGTGTAGAAAAGGTAGCTAAGATCCGGGAACTCCTTAATTCGAGTTAAGATTACATGAAACACTGTATGAATCCTATATTCTTTACTTAAAGGAGACTAGAGTGGTAAATGTGTGTTATACAAGGCAGAATACCATTGAAATAAAGAAAGAAACACGTTCCGCAGCTTTGGAAAGCCTTACACTTCACTGAAATGTAGTACTACACTCTATAACACAGTTGAGAGACAATGTTCCCGAGCTGCCTCAGTTCATAACAGTGTGTAGGAAGTTGTTTGATAAAGTGGGCAAAGTTTATACTTGGACCAGAAGGCAGAATACAGGAAACTACATGAAAACATGAATCATTCAGAGAAAATGACTGTAAACAGATGAGAGCTGGATTAGAACAGCTGAAAGAAATTATCCATTCAGTTCTTAGTGTAAAAAAGGTAGCTCAGATCCGGGAAATCCTTACTTCCAGTTAAGATCACATGAAACACTGTATGAATCCTATATTGCTTACTTAAAGGAGCCTAGAGTGGTAAATGTGTGTCATACAAGGCACAATACCATCGAAATAGAGAAAGAAACATGTTCGGCAGCTTTGGAAAGCCTTACAATTCACTGCAATGTAGTACTACACTCTATAACATATTTGAGAAACAATGTTCACGAGCTGCTTCTGTTCACAACAGTGTGTAGGAAGTTGTTTGTATATGTGGGCAAAGCTTATACTTGGACAAGTAGGCAGAATATAAGAAACTACATGAAATCCTGAATCATTCAGAGAAAATGACTGTAAACAGATGAGAAGTCCTTTAGAACTGCTCAAAGAGATTCTCCAAGTCAGATCTTAGTTTATAAAAGGTAGCTAGGATCTGGGAAATCCTGAATTCGAGTTAAGATCACCTGAAACACAGTATGAATTTTATATTGTTTACTGAAAGAAGCCTAGAGTGGTAAATGATTGTCATAAAAGGCAGAATATCATTGAAATAGAGAAAGAAACACATTCGGCAGCGTTGGAAAGCCTTACACTACAATGCAATGTAGTACTACACTCTATAACACAGTTGAGAGACAATGTTCCCGAGCTGCTTTTGTTCATAACAATGTGTAGGAAGTTGTTTGATAATGTGGACAAAGCTTAAACTTGGACAAGAAGGCAGAATATAGGAAACGACATGAAAACATGAATAACTCAAAAAAATGACTGTAAACAGAGGAGAACTCGCTTAAAACAGCTCAAAGAGATTCTCCAAGTCAGTTCTTAGTGTAGAAAAGGTAACTAAGATCTGGAAAATCCTTACTTCGAGTTGAGATCACATGAAACACTGTATGAATCTTATTGCTTACTTAAAGTAGCCTAGAGTGGTAAATGAGTGTCATAAAAGGCAGAACAGCATTGAAATTGAGAAAGAAACACATTCTGCAGCTTTTGAAAGCCTTACACTTCACTCCAATAGTACTACACTCTATAACATAGTTGAGAGGCAATGTTCCTGAGCTGCTTATGTTCAGAACAGTGTGTAGGAAGTTGTTTGTATATGAGGGCAAAACTTATACTTGGCCAAGAAGGCAGAATACAGGAAACTACATGAAAACATGAATCATTCAGAGAAAATGACTGTAAACAGATGAGAGCTGGATTAGAACAGCTGAAAGAGATTTTCCAATCAGTTCTTAGTTTAAAAAAGGTAGCTCAGAACCGGGAAATCCTTTCTTCCAGTTAAGATCACATGAAACACTGTATGAATCCTATATTGTTTACTGAAAGAAGCCTAGAGTGGTAAATGATTGTCATAAAAGGCAGAATATCATTGAAATAGAGAAAGAAACACATTCGGAAGCTTTGGAAAGCCTTACACTACAATGCAATGTAGTACTACACTCTATAACATAGTTGAGAGACATTGTTCCTGAGCTGCTTCTGTTCATTACAGTGTGTAAGAAGTTGTTTGTATATGTGGGCAAAGCTTATACTTGGACAAGAAGGCAGAATATAGGAGACTACATGAAAACATGAATAAATTCCAAAAATGACTGTAAATAGATGAGAACTCATTTAGAACTGCTGAAAGAGATTCTCCATGTCAGTTCTTAGTGTAGAAAGGGTAGCTAAGATCCGGGAAATCCTTAATTCGGGTTAAGATCACATGAAACACTGTATGAATCCTATATTGTTTACTTAAAGAAGCCTAAAGTGGTAAATGAGTGTCATAACAGGCAGAATATTATTGAAAAAGAGAAAGAAACACATTCCGCAGCCATGGAAACCCTTACAATTCACTGCAATGTAGTACTACACTCTATAACATATTTGAGAGACAATGTTCACGAGCTGTTTCTGTTCATAACAGTGTGTGGGAAGTTGTTTGTATTTGTGGGCAAAGCTTATACCTCGAAAAGAAGGCAGAATATAGGAAACTACATGAAAACATGAATAATTCAGAGAAAATGAATGTAAACAGATCAGAACTGGCTGAGAACAGCTGAAAGAGATTTTCCATGTCACTTCTTAGTGTAGAAAGGGTAGCTAATATCCAGGAAATCCTTAATTCGAGTTAAGATCACATGAAACACTGTATGAATTCTATATTGTTTACCTAAAGAAGCCTAAAGTGGTAAATGAGTGTCATACAAGGCAGAGTATCACTGAAGTAGAGAAAGAAACACATTCCCCAGCTTTGGAAATCCTTACATGTCACTGCAATGTAGTACTACACTCTATAATAGGGGTGTCGAACTCAATCAGAGAAGGGGCCAAAATCTAAAATCCAGCCTACATCGCCGACCGAATGGTTTACTGAACAGTCATAAACTGACAATGTCATAATCTGACAGCAGAGTGCAGTGATGAAAGCGCTTTGCGGGCCACATTGCCAGGCCTGTAGGGCTGGATTTGGCCCGGGGGCCTTGTGTTTGATACAAGTGCTCTATAATATAGTTGAGAGACAATGTTCCCGAGCTGCTTCTGTTTATAACAGTGTGTAGGAAGTTCTTTGTATATGTTGGCAAAGCTTAAACTTAGACAAGAAGGGAGAATATATGAAACTACATGAAAACAAGAATAATTCAGAGAAAATGACTGAAAACAGATGAGAACTGGCTTAGAACAGCTGAAAGAGATTCTCCAGGTCCGTTCTTAGTGTAGAAAATGTAGCTAGGATCTGGAAATACTTAATTCGAGTTAAGATCACATGAAAAACTGTATGAATCGGATATTGTTTATTTAAAAGAGCCGAGAGTGGTAAATGTGTGTCATACAAGGCATAATACCATTGAAATAGAGAAAGAAACACGTTCGGCAGCTTTGGAAAGCCTTACACTTCACTGCAATGTAGTACTACACTCTATAAAAAAGTTGAGAGACAATGTTCCCTAGCTGCTTCTGTTCATAACAGTGTGTAGAAAGTGGTTTGATAAAGAGGGCAAAGCTTATACTTGGACCAGAAGGCAACCGGGAGAGAGCTGTGTCAAGTCTTAGAAAAATCACTTTCCACTCTGGGGGCACCTCCCCGGCCCCTCAGGAGGTTCTTACTGGTCTGGTGGCTGGGCCCTGGGTGCCTGCTTTCTGCTCCATTCGCCTGGAACGCCCTGCCCTGAGGACAAGGGTCCCTCTTGCTGGAATCCAGTCTGAACCTCAGGCAGGTGAGGCTTTTGTGGCCAATTGAGACCCTCGTCCAGGTTTCACAGGGCCCCAGGGCGGTAGCCACTGGTGAGGGTTTGGTTGAGGGATAGGCTTAGTTTTAGGATTAGGGTTAGCCTTTGACAACGGGGAGAGAGCTGTGTCAAGTTCGAGAAAATCACTTTGCGCTTCGGGGGCACCTCCCCGGCCTCTCCCGTGGTTCTTACTGGCCCGCTGACCAGCTTTCTGCCCCATTGGCCGGGAACGCCCTACCCTGAGGACAAGGGAACCTCTTGCTGGCGTCCAGCCTGGAGCTCAGGCATTCGGGGCTTTGTGGCCACTGGCGACCCTGGTCCACCTTCACCGGGCCCCAGGGCCTTCCCCACTGGACCACATCCAGCTTTTGACACCGGCCCCAACCCACTCTTCCCTTGACCGCTTCCCGCCGGTCAGCTAAGCGCCCGGCCGAGCCGCCGGGCCCCCTCTTTAGATCCCTGCCGCCGGCAGACCGGCCTGCCGGTCACCCGTGTCCATGCCCGCGACCCTCTCTCCTGCTTACCTCACCACTTCAGGCTGTTCAACTGGCCCCGCCACCGTGATCCCGTGACCGCCTCCAGCTGCTCACCTGGCCCCGCCCCCTCCTTGACTTGACCTGGCTCAGCTGTGGGCCTGGGTCCGCCTCCTTGTTCCGGAAACCCCGCCCCTGGTCCATTAGACCAATGAGCGAGCAGAACCAGCCAGTCTGCCCTGCTCCCAAACACAGAGGAATAGCCCCAAGACTGGGATGTAAAGGCACGTAGCCCTCTGCTCACAGGGTGCCTCCCAGGTCCCCAAGCGTGGGAAGACCAGCCAGCCCTCCCTTCAGGACACCCACGGGCCTCCCTGAGCCTCAGGGCCGGCCCTCCTCCCCCACCCCCCCCCACCCCCGGTCCCCATGGCTCACACCAAAGGCCAGCTCACAGCAGAGTGTCCTGGGACGTGCACAGCCCTGCCTATGGGCTTTGACAACCGGGAGAGAGCTGTACCAAGTCCGAACAAAATCACTTTCCACTCTGGGGGCACCTTCCCGGCCCCTCCGGAGGTTCTTACTGGTCTTGTGGCCGGGCCCCGGGGGCCTGCTTTCTGCCCCATTCCCCGGGAACGCCCTGCCCTTAGGACAAGGGTCCCTCTTGCTGGCATCCAGTCTGAAGCTCAGTCAGGAGAGGCTTTTGTGGCCACTTGAGACCCTCGTCCAGTTTTCACAGGGCCCCAGGGCGTTAGCCACTGGTGAAGGTTAGGTTGAGGGATAGGCTTAGTTTTAGGGTTAGGGTTAGCCTTTGACAACGGGGAGAGAGCTGTATCAAGTTCGAGAAAATCACTTTGCGCTTCGGGGGCACCGCCCCGGCCCCTCCGGAGGGTCTAACTGGCCCGGTGGCCAGCTTTCTGTCCCATTCGCCGGGAACGCCCTACCCTGAGGACAAGGGAACCTCTTGCTGGCGTCCAGCCTGGAGCTCAGGCATTTGGGGCTTTGTGGGCACTGGCGACCCTGGTCCACATTCACTGGGCCCCAGGGCCTTCCCCACTGGACCACCTCCAGCTTTTGACACCGGCCCCAACCCACTCTTCCCTTGACCGCTTCCCGCCGGTCAGCTAAGCGCCCGGCCGAGCCGCCGGGCCCCCTCTTTAGGTCCCTGCCGCCGGCAGACCGGCCTGCCGGTCACCCGTGTCCATGCCCGCGACCCTCTCTCCTGCTTACCTCACCACTTCAGGCTGTTCAACTGGCCCCGCCACCTTGATCCCGTGACCGCCTCCAGCTGCTCACCTGGCCCCGCCCCCTCCTTGAGTTGACATGACTCAGCTGTGGGCCTCGGTCCGCCTCCTTGTTCCGGAAACCCCGCCCCTGGTCCATTAGACCAATGAGCGAGCAGCACCAGCCAGTCTGCCCTGCTCCCAAACACAGAGGAATAGCCCCACCACTGGGATGTAAAGGCACATAGCCCTCTGCTCACAGGGTGCCTCCCAGGTCCCCAAGCGTGGGAAAACCAGCCAGCCCTCCCTTCAGGACACCCACGGGCCTCCGTGAGCCTCGGGGCCGGCCCTCCTCCCCCACCCCCCCCACTCCCGGTCCCCATCGCTCACACCAAAGGGCAGCTCACAGCAGAGTGTCCTGGGACGCCCACAGCCCTGCCTATGGGCTTTGACAACCGGGAGAGAGCTGTGCCAAGTCCGACAAAAATCACTTTCCACTCTGGGGGCACCTCCCCGGGCCCTCCGGAGGTTCTTACTGGTCTGGTGGCCGGGCCTAGGGGGCCTGCTTTCTGCCCCATTCGCCGGGATCCCCCTGCCCTGAGGACAAGGGTCCCTCTTGCTGGCATCCAGTCTGAAGCTCAGGCAGGACAGGCTTTTGTGGCCACTTGAGACCCTTGTCCTGTTCTCACAGGGCCCCAGGGCGTTAGCCACTGGTGAGGGTTTGGTTGAGGGATAGGCTTAGTTTTAGGGTTAGGGTTAGCCTTTGACAACGAGGAGAGAGCTGTGTCAAGTTCGAGAAAATCACTTTGCGCTTCGGGGGCACCGTCCCGGCCCCTCCGGAGGGTCTAACTGGCCCGCTGGCGGGGCCCCTGCGGCCAGCTTTCTGCCCCATTCGCCGGAACGCCCTACCCTGAGGAAAAGGGAACCTGTTGCTGGCGTCCAGTCTGGAGCTCAGGCATTCGGGGCTTTGTGGCCACTGGCGACCCTGGTCCACATTCACCGGGCCCCTGGGCCTTCCCCACTGGACCACCTCCAGCTTTTGACACCGGCCCCAAACCACTCTTCCCTTGACCGCTTCCCGCCGGTCAGCTAAGCGCCCGGCCAAGCCGCCGGACCCCATTTAGGTCCCTGCCGCCGGCAGACCGGCCTGCCGGTCACCCGTGTCCCTGCCCGCGACCCTCTCTCCTGCTTACCTCACCACTTCAGGCTGTTCACCTGGCCCCGCCCCCGTGATCCCGTGACCACATCCAGCTGCTCACCTGGCCCCGCCCCCTCCTTGACTTTACCGGGCTCAGCTGTGGGCCTGGGCCCGCCTCCTGGTTCCGGAAACCACGCCCCTGTTCCATTCAACCAATGAGCGAGCAGCACCAGCCAGTCTGCCCTGCTCCCAAACACAGAGGAATAGCCCCCACCACTGGGATGTAAAGGCGCATAGCCCTCTGCTCACAGGGTGCCTCCCAGGTCCCCAAGCGTGGGCAGACCAGCCAGCCCTCCCTTCAGGACACCCAGGGACCTCCATGAGCCTCTGGGCCGGACCTCTAACCCCACACCCCCCCCCCGGGCCGCCATCGCTCCCACCAAAGGTTAACTCAGAGCAGAGTGTCCTGGGATGCCCAGAGCCCTGCCTATGGGCTTTGACAACCGGGAGAGAGCTCTGTCAAGTCTGAGAAATTATCACTTTCCACCCAGGGGGCACGTCTCCGGCCCCTCCGGAGGTTCTGACTGGTCTGGGGGCCCGGGCCCGGGGGCCTGCTTTCCGCCCCATTCGCCTGGAACGCCCTGCCCTGAGGACAAGGGTCCCTCTTGCTGGCATCCAGTCTGAAGCTCAGGCAGCTGAGGCTTTTGTGGGCACTTGAGACCCTCGTCCAGGTTTCACAGGGCCCCAGGGCCTTAGCCACTGGTGAGGGTTACGTTGAGGGATAGGCTTAGTTTTAGGGTTAGGGTTAGTCTTTGACAACGGGGAGAGAACTGTGTCAAGTCTGAGAAAATCACTTTGCGCTCCTGGGGCACCTTCACCGGACCACAGGGCCTTCCCCACTGGACCACATCCAGCTTTTGCCACCGGCTCCAACCCACCCTTCCCTTGACCGCTTCCCGCTGGTCAGCTAAGCGCCCGGCCAAGCCGCCGGGCCCACTCTTTAGGTCCCTGCCACCAGCAGACCCGCCTGCTGTTCACCCGTGTCCCTGCCCGCGACCCTCTCTCCTGCTTACCTTACCACTTCAGGCTGTTCACCTGGCCCCGCCCCCGTGATCCTGTGACCGCCTCCAGCTGCTCACCTGGCCCCGCCCCCTCCTTGACTTGACCGGGCTCAGCTGTGGGCCTGGGTCCGCCTCCTTGTTCCGGAAACCCCGCCCCTGGTCCATTCGACCAATGAGCGAGCAGCACCAGCCAGTCTGCCCTGCTCCCAAACACAGAGGAATAGCCCCACCACTGGGATGTAAAGGCACATAGCCCTCTGCTCACAGGGTGCCTCCCAGGTCCCCAAGCGTGGGCAGACCAGCCAGCCCTCCCTTCAGGACACCCACGGGCCTCCGTGAGCCTCGGGGCCGGCCCTCCTCCCCCACCCCCCCCCCACCCCCGGTCCCCATCGCTCACACCAAAGGGCAGCTCACAGCCGAGTGTCCTGGGACGCCCACAGCCCTGCCTATGGGCTTTGACAACCGGGAGAGAGCTATGCCAAGTCCGACAAAAATCACTTTCCACTCTGGGGGCACCTCCCCGGGCCCTCCGGAGGTTCTTACTGGTCTGGTGGCCGGGCCTAGGGGGCCTGCTTTCTGCCCCATTCGCCGGGATCCCCCTGCCCTGAGGACAAGGGTCCCTCTTGCTGGCATCCAGTCTGAAGCTCAGGCAGGACAGGCTTTTGTGGCCACTTGAGACCCTCGTCCTGTTCTCACAGGGCCCCAGGGCGTTAGCCACTGGTGAGGGTTTGGTTGAGGGATAGGCTTAGTTTTAGGGTTAGGGTTAGCCTTTGACAACGAGGAGAGAGCTGTGTCAAGTTCGAGAAAATCACTTTGCGCTTCGGGGGCACCGCCCCGGCCCCTCCGGAGGGTCTAACTGGCCCGCTGGCCGGGCCCCTGCGGCCAGCTTTCTGCCCCATTCGCCGGAACGCCCTACCCTGAGGACAAGGGAACCTGTTGCTGGCGTCCAGTCTGCAGCTCAGGCATTCGGGGCTTTGTGGCCACTGGCGACCCTGGTCCACATTCACCGGGCCCCTGGGCCTTCCCCACTGGACCACCTCCAGCTTTTGACACCGGCCCCAAACCACTCTTCCCTTGACCGCTTCCCGCCGGTCAGCTAAGCGCCCGGCCAAGCCGCCGGACCCCATTTAGGTCCCTGCCGCCGGCAGACCGGCCTGCCGGTCACCCGTGTCCCTGCCCGCGACCCTCTCTCCTGCTTACCTCACCACTTCAGGCTGTTCACCTGGCCCCGGCCCCGTGATCCCGTGACCACATCCAGCTGCTCACCTGGCCCCGCCCCCTCCTTGACTTTACCGGGCTCAGCTGTGGGCCTGGGCCCGCCTCCTGGTTCCGGAAACCACGCCCCTGTTCCATTCAACCAATGAGCGAGCAGCACCAGCCAGTCTGCCTTGCTCCCAAACACAGAGGAATAGCCCCCACCACTGGGATGTAAAGGCGCATAGCCCTCTGCTCACAGGGTGCCTCCCAGGTCCCCAAGCGTGGGCAGACCAGCCAGCCCTCCCTTCAGGACACCCAGGGACCTCCATGAGCCTCTGGGCCGGACCTCTAACCCCACACCCCCCCCCCCCCGGGCGCCATCGCTCCCACCAAAGGTTAACTCAGAGCAGAGTGTCCTGGGATGCCCAGAGCCCTGCCTATGGGCTTTGACAACCGGGAGAGAGCTCTGTCAAGTCCGAGAAATTATCACTTTCCACCCAGGGGGCACGTCTCCGGCCCCTCCGGAGGTTCTGACTGGTCTGGGGGCCCGGGCCCGGGGGCCTGCTTTCCGCCCCATTCGCCTGGAACGCCCTGCCCTGAGGACAAGGGTCCCTCTTGCTGGCATCCAGTCTGAAGCTCAGGCAGCTGAGGCTTTTGTGGGCACTTGAGACCCTCGTCCAGGTTTCACAGGGCCCCAGGGCCTTAGCCACTGGTGAGGGTTACGTTGAGGGATAGGCTTAGTTTTAGGGTGAGGGTTATTCTTTGACAACGGGGAGAGAACTGTGTCAAGTCTGAGAAAATCACTTTGCGCTCCTGGGGCACCTTCACCGGACCACAGGGCCTTCCCCACTGGACCACATCCAGCTTTTGCCACCAGCTCCAACCCACCCTTCCCTTGACAGCTTCCCGCTGGTCAGCTAAGCGCCCGGCCAAGCCGCCGGGCCCACTCTTTAGGTCCCTGCCACCAGCAGACCCGCCTGCTGTTCACCCGTGTCCCTGCCCGCGACCCTCTCTCCTGCTTACCTTACCACTTCAGGCTGTTCACCTGGCCCCGCCCCCGTGATCCTGTGACCGCCTCCAGCTGCTCACCTGGCCCCGCCCCCTCCTTGACTTGACTGGGCTCAGCTGTGGGCCTGGGTCCGCCTCCTTGTTCCGGAAACCCCGCCCCTGGTCCATTCGACCAATGAGCGAGCAGCACCAGCCAGTCTGCCCTGCTCCCAAACACAGAGGAATAGCCCCACCACTGGGATATAAAGGCACATAGCCCTCTGCTCACAGGGTGCCTCCCAGGTCCCCAAGCGTGGGAAGACCAGCCAGCCCTCCCTTCAGGACACCCACGGGCCTCCGTGAGCCTCGGGGCCGGCCCTCCTCCCCCACCCCCCCCCCCACCCCCGGTCCCCATCGCTCACACCAAAGGGCAGCTCACAGCCGAGTGTCCTGGGACGCCCACAGCCCTGCCTATGGGCTTTGACAACCGGGAGAGAACTGTGCCAAGTCCGACAAAAATCACTTTCCACTCTGGGGGCACCTCCCCGGCCCCTCCGGAGGTTCTTACTGGTCTGGTGGCCGGGCCTAGGGGGCCTGCTTTCTGCCCCATTCGCCGGGATCCCCCTGCCCTGAGGACAAGGGTCCCTCTTGCTGGCATCCAGTCTGAAGCTCAGGCAGGACAGGCTTTTGTGGCCACTTGAGACCCTCGTCCTGTTCTCACAGGGCCCCAGGGCGTTAGCCACTGGTGAGGGTTTGGTTGAGGGATAGGCTTAGTTTTAGGGTTAGGGTTAGCCTTTGACAACGAGGAGAGAGCTGTGTCAAGTTCGAGAAAATCACTTTGCACTTCGGGGGCACCGCCCCGGCCCCTCCGGAGGGTCTAACTGGCCCGCTGGCCAGCTTTCTGCCCCATTCTCCGGGAACGCCATACCGTGAGGACAAGGGAAACTCTTGCTGGCGTCCAGCCTGGAGCTCAGGCATTCGGGGCTTTGTGGCCACTGGCGACCCTGGTCCACATTAACCGGGCCCCAGGGCCTTCCCCACTGGACCACCTCCAGCTTTTGACACCGGCTCCAACCCACTCTTCCCTTGACTACTTCCCGCCGGTCAGCTAAGCGCCCGGCCGAGCCTCCGGGCCCCCTCTTTAGGTCCCTGCCGCCAGCAGACCGGCCTGCCGGTCACCCGTGTCCCTGCCCGCGACCCTCTCTCCTGCTTACCTCACCACTTCAGGCTGTTCACCTGGCCCCGCCCCCGTGATCCTGTGACCGCCTCCAGCTGCTCACCTGGCCTCGCCCCCTCCTTGACTTGACCTGGCTCAGCTGTGGGCCTGGGCCCGCCTCCTTGTTCCCCAAACCCCGCCCCTGGTCCATTCGACCAATGAGCCAGCAGCACCAGCCAGTCTGCCCTGCTCCTGAACACAGAGGAATAGCCCCACCACTGGGATGTAAAGGCACATAGCCCTCTGCTCACAGGGTGCCTCCCAGGTCCCCAAGCATGGGAAGACCAGCCAGCCCTCCCTTCAGGACACCCACGGGCCTCCGTGAGCCTTGGGGCCGACCCTCCTCCCCCACCCCCACGCCCACCCCGGGTCCCCATCGCTCACACCAAAGGGCAGCTCAGAGCAGAGTGTCCTGGGACGCCCACAGCCCTGCCTATGGGCTTTGACAACCGGGAGAGAGCTGTGCCAAGTCTGACAAAAATCACTTTCCTGTCTGGGGGCACCTCCCCGGCCCCTCCGGAGGTTCTTACTGGTCTGGTGGCCGGGCCCTGGGGGCCTGCTTTCTGCCCCCTTCGCCGGGAACGCCCTGCCCTGAGGACAAGGGTCCCTCTTGCTGGCATCCAGTCTGAAGCTCAGGCAGGAGAGGCTTTTGTGGCCACTTGAGACCCTCGTCCAGTTTTCACAGGGCCCCAGGGCGTTAGCCACTGGTGAGGGTTTGGTTGAGGGATAGGCTTAGTTTTAGGGTTAGGGTTAGCCTTTCACAACGGGGAGAGAGCTGTGTCAAGTTCGAGAAAATCACTTTGCGCTTCGGGGACACCGCCCCGGCTCCTCCGGAGGGTCTAACTGGCCCGCTGGCCGGGCCCCTGCGGCCAGCTTTCTGCCCCGCGACCCTGGTCCACCTTCACCGGGCCCCAGGGCCTTCCCCACTGGACCACCTCCAGCTTTTGACACCGGCCCCAACCCACTCTTCCCTTGACCGCTTCCCGCCGGTCAGCTAAGCGCCCGGCCGAGCCGCCGGGCCCCCTCTTTAGGTCCCTGCCGCCGGCAGACCGGCCTGCCGGTCACCCGTGTCCCTGTCCGCGACCCTCTCTCCTGCTTACCTCACCACTTCAGGCTGTTCACCTGGCCCCGCCCCCGTGATCCCGTGACCGCCTCCAGCTGCTCACCTGGCCACGCCCCCTCCTTGACTTGACCCGGCTCAGCTGTGGGCCTGGGCCCGCCTCCTGGTTCCGGAAACCACGCCCCTGTTCCATTCGACCAATGAGCGAGCAGCACCAGCCAGTCTGCCCTGCTCCCAAACACAGAGGAATAGCCCCACCACTGGGATGTAAAGGCACATAGCCCTCTGCTCACAGGGTGCCTCCCAGGTCCCCAAGCGTGGGCAGACCAGCCAGCCCTCCCTTCAGGACACCCACGGGCCTCCGTGAGCCTCGGGGCCGGCCCTCCTCCCCCCCACCCCCACGGTCCCCATGGCTCACACCAAAGGGCAGCTCACGGCAGAGTGTCCTGGGACGCCCACAGCCCTGCCTATGGGCTTTGACAACCGGGAGAGAGCTGTGCCAAGTCCGACAAAAATCACTTTCCACTCTGGGGGCACAACCCCGGCCCCTCCAGAGGTTCTTACTGGTCTGGTGGCCGGGCCCCGGGGGCCTGCTTTCTGCCCCATTCGCCGGGAACGCCCTGCCCTGAGGACAAGGGTCCCTCTTGCTGGCATCCAGTCTGAAGCTCAGGCAGGAGAGGCTTTTGTGGCCACTTGAGACCCTCGTCCAGTTTTCACAGGGCCCCAGGGCGTTAGCCACTGGTGAGGGTTTGGTTGAGGGATAGGCTTAGTTTTAGGGTTAGGGTTAGCCTTTCACAACGGGGAGAGAGCTGTGTCAAGTTCGAGAAAATCACTTTGCGCTTCGGGGGCACCGCCCCGGCCCCTCCGGAGGGTCTAACTGGCCCGCTGGCCGGGCCCCTGCGGCCAGCTTTCTGCCCCATTCGCCGGAACGCCCTACCCTGAGGACAAGGGAACCTCTTGCTGGCGTCCAGTCTGGAGCTCAGGCATTCGGGGCTTTGTGGCCACTGGCGACCCTGGTCCACCTTCACCGGGCCCCTGGGCCCTCCCCACTGGACCACCTCCAGCTTTTGACACCGGCCCCAACCCACTCTTCCCTTGACCGCTTCCCGCCGGTCAGCTAAGCGCCCGCCCGAGCCGCCGGGCGCCCTCTTTAGGTCCCTGCCGCCGGCAGACCGGCCTGCCGGTCACCCGTGTCCCTGCCCGCGACGCTCTCTCCTGCTTACCTCACCACTTCAGGCTGTTCATCTGGCCCCGCCCCCGTGATCCCGTGACCGCCTCCAGCTGCTCACCTGGCCACGCCCCCTCCTTGACTTGACCCGGCTCAGCTGTGGGCCTGGGTCCGCCTCCTTGTTCCGGAAACCCCGCCCCTGGTCCATTCGACCAATGAGCGAGCAGCACCAGCCAGTCTGCCCTGCTCCCAAACACAGAGGAATAGCCCCACCACTGGGATGTAAAGGCACATAGCCCTCTGCTCACAGGGTGCCTCCCAGGTCCCCAAGCGTGGGCAGACCAGCCAGCCCTCCCTTCAGGACACCCACGGGCCTCCATGAGCCCCTGGGCCGGCCCTCTAACCCCCCCCCCCGCGGCCCCCATCGCTCCCACCAAAGGGCAGCTCAGAGCAGAGTGTCCTGGGACGCCCAGAGCCCTGCCTATGGGCTTTGACAACCGGGAGAGAGCTGTGCCAAGTCCGACAAAAATCACTTTCCACTCTGGGCGCACCTCCCCGGCCCCTCCAGAGGTTCTTACTGGTCTGGTGGCAGGGACCCGGGGCCTGCTTTCTGCCCCATTCGCCGGGAACGCCCTGCCCTGAGGACAATGGTCCCTCTTGCTGGCATCCAGTCTGAAGCTTAGGCAGGAGAGGCTTTTGTGGCCACTTGAGACCGTCGTCCAGTTTTCACAGGGCCCCAGGGCGTTAGCCACTGGTGAGGGTTTGGTTGAGGGATAGGCTTAGTTTTAGGGTTCGGGTTAGCCTTTGACAACGGGGAGGGAGCTGTGTCAAGTTCGGGAAAATCACTTTGCGCTTCGGGGGCACCGCCCCGGCCCCTCCGGAGGGTCTAACTGGCCCGCTGGCCGGGCCCCTGCGGCCAGCTTTCTGCCCCATTCGCCGGAACGCCCTACCCTGAGGACAAGGGAACCTCTTGCTGGCGTCCAGTCTGGAGCTCAGGCATTCGGGGCTTTGTGGCCACTGGCGACCCTGGTCCACATTCACCGGGCCCCTGGGCCCTCCCCACTGGACCACCTCCAGCTTTTGACACCGGCCCCAACCCACTCTTCCCTTGACCGTTTCCCACAAGTCAGCTAAGCGCCGGGCCGAGCCGCCGGGCGCCCTCTTTAGGTCCCTGCCGCCGGCAGACCAGCCTGCCGGTCACCCGTGTCCCTGCCCGCGACCCTCTCTCCTGCTTACCTCACCACTTCAGGCTGTTCATCTGGCCCCGCCCCCGTGATCCCGTGACCGCCTCCAGCTGCTCACCTGGCCACACCCCCTCCTTGACTTGACCCAGCTCAGCTGTGGGCCTGGGCCCGCCTCCTGGTTCCGGAAACCACGCCCCTGTTGCATTCGACCAATGAGCGAGCAGCACCAGCCAGTCTGCGCTGCTCCCAAACACAGAGGAATAGCCCCACCACTGGGATGTAAAGGCACATAGCCCTCTGCTCACAGGGTGCCTCCCAGGTCCCCAAGCGTGGGCAGACCAGCCAGCCCTCCCTTCAGAATACCCACGGGCCTCCGTGAGCCTCGGGGCCGGCCCTCCTCCCCCCCACCGCCCCGGTCCCCATGGCTCACACCAAAGGGCAGCTCACGGCAGAGTGTCCTGGGACGCCCACAGCCCTGTCTATGGGCTGTGACAACCGGGAGAGAGCTGTGCCAAGTCCGACAAAAATCACTTTCCACTCTGGGGGCACCTCCCCGGCCCCTCCAGAGGTTCTTACTGGTCTGGTGGCCGGGCCCCGGGGGCCTGCTTTCTGCCCCATTCGCCGGGAACGCCCTGCCCTGAGGACAAGGGTCCCTCTTGCTGGCATCCAGTCTGAAGCTCAGGCAGGAGAGGCTTTTGGGCCACTTGAGACCCTCGTCCAGTTTTCACAGGGCCCCAGGGCGTTAGCCACTGGTGAGGGTTTGGTTGAGGGATAGGCTTAGTTTTAGGGTTAGGGTTAGCCTTTCACAATGGGGAGAGAGCTGTGTCAAGTTCGAGAAAATCACTTTGCGCTTCGGGGGCACCGCCCCGGCCCCTCCGGAGGGTCTAACTGGCCCGCTGGCCGGGCCCCTGCGGCCAGCTTTCTGCCCCATTCGCCGGAACGCCCTACCCTGAGGACAAGGGAACCTCTTGCTGGCGTCCAGCCTGGAGCTCAGGCATTCGGGGCTTTGTGGCCTCTGGCGACCCTGGTCCACCTTCACGGGGCCCCACGGCCTTCCCCACTGGACCACCTCCAGCTTTTGACACCAGCCCCAACCCACTCTTCCCTTGACCGCTTCCCGCCGGTCAGCTAAGCGCCCGCCCGAGCCGCCGGGCCCCCTCTTTAGGTCCCTGCCGCCGGCAGACCGGCCTGCCGGTCACCCGTGTCCCTGCCTGTGACACTCTCTCCTGCTTACCTCACCACTTCCGGCTGTTCACCTGGAGCCGCCCCCGTGATCCCGTGACCGCCTCCAGCTGCTCACCTGGCCACGCCCGCTCCTTGACTTGACCCGGCTCAGCTGTGGGCCTGGGTCCGCCTCCTTGTTCCGGAAACCCCGCCCCTGGTCCATTCGACCAATGAGCGAGCAGCACCAGCCAGTCTGCCCTGCTCCCAAACAGAGGAATAGCCCCACCACTGGGATGTAAAGGCACATAGCCCTCTGCTCACAGGGTGCCTCCCAGGTCCCCAAGCGTGGGCAGACCAGCCAGCCCTCCCTTCAGGACACCCACGGGCCTCCGTGAGACTCGGGGCCGGCCCTCCTCCCCCCCACCCCCCCCCCCGGTCCCCATGGCTCACACCAAAGGGCAGCTCACAGCAGAGTGTCCTGGGACGCCCACAGCCCTGCCTATGGGCTTTGACAACCGGGAGAGAGCTGTGCCAAGTCCGACAAAAATCACTTTCCACTCTGGGGGCACCTCCCCGGCCCCTCCAGAGGTTCTTACTGGTCTGGTGGCCGGGACCCGGGGCCTGCTTTCTGCCCCATTCGCCGGGAACGCCCTGCCCTGAGGACAAGGGTCCCTCTTGCTGGCATCCAGTCTGAAGCTCAGGCAGGAGAGGCTTTTGTGGCCACTTGAGACCCTCGTCCAGTTTTCACAGGGCCCCAGGGCGTTAGCCACTGGTGAGGGTTTGGTTGAGGGATAGGCTTAGTTTTAGGGTTCGGGTTAGCCTTTGACAACGGGGAGGGAGCTGTGTCAAGTTCGGGAAAATCACTTTGCGCTTCGGGGGCACCGCCCCGGCCCCTCCGGAGGGTCTAACTGGCCCGCTGGCCGGGCCCCTGCGGCCAGCTTTCTGCCCCATTCGCCGGGAACGCCCTACCCTGAGGACAAGGGAACCTCTTGCTGGCGTCCAGTCTGGAGCTCAGGCATTCGGGGCTTTGTGGCCACTGGCGACCCTGGTCCACATTCACCGGGCCCCTGGGCCCTCCCCACTGGACCACCTCCAGCTTTTGACACCGGCCCCAACCCACTCTTCCCTTGACCGCTTCCCGCAGGTCAGCTAAGCGCCGGGCCGAGCCGCCGGGCCCCCTCTTTAGGTCCCTGCCGCCGACAGACAGGCCTGCCGGTCACCCGTGTCCCTGCCCGCGACGCTCTCTCCTGCTTACCTCACCACTTCAGGCTGTTCATCTGGCCCCGCCCCCGTGATCCCGTGACCGCCTCCAGCTGCTCACCTGGCCACGCCCCCTCCTTGACTTGACCTGGCTCAGCTGTGGGCCTGGGTCCGCCTCCTTGTTCCGGAAACCCCGCCCCTGGTCCATTCGACCAATGAGCGAGCAGCACCAGCCAGTCTGCCCTGCTCCCAAACACAGAGGAATAGCCCCACCACTGGGATGTAAAGGCACATAGCCCTCTGCTCACAGGGTGCCTCCCAGGTCCCCAAGCGTGGGCAGACCAGCCAGCCCTCCCTTCAGGACACCCACGGGCCTCCGTGAGCCTCGGGGCCGGCCCTCCTCCCCCCCACCCCCCCCGGTCCCCATGGCTCACACCAAAGGGCAGCTCACGGCAGAGTGTCCTGGGACGCCCACAGCCCTGCCTATGGGCTTTGACAACCGGGAGAGAGCTGTGCCAAGTCCGACAAAAATCACTTTCCACTCTGGGGGCACAACCCCGGCCCCTCCAGAGGTTCTTACTGGTCTGGTGGCCGGGCCCCGGGGGCCTGCTTTCTGCCCCATTCGCCGGGAACGCCCTGCCCTGAGGACAAGGGTCCCTCTTGCTGGCATCCAGTCTGAAGCTCAGGCAGGAGAGGCTTTTGTGGCCACTTGAGACCCTCGTCCAGTTTTCACAGGGCCCCAGGGCGTTAGCCACTGGTGAGGGTTTGGTTGAGGGATAGGCTTAGTTTTAGGGTTCGGGTTAGCCTTTGACAACGGGGAGGGAGCTGTGTCAAGTTCGGGAAAATCACTTTGCGCTTCGGGGGCACCGCCCCGGCCCCTCCGGAGGGTCTAACTGGCCCGCTGGCCGGGCCCCTGCGGCCAGCTTTCTGCCCCATTCGCCGGGAACGCCCTACCCTGAGGACAAGGGAACCTCTTGCTGGCGTCCAGTCTGGAGCTCAGGCATTCGGGGCTTTGTGGCCACTGGCGACCCTGGTCCACATTCACCGGGCCCCTGGGCCCTCCCCACTGGACCACCTCCAGCTTTTGACACCGGCCCCAACCCACTCTTCCCTTGACCGCTTCCCGCAGGTCAGCTAAGCGCCGGGCCGAGCCGCCGGGCCCCCTCTTTAGGTCCCTGCCGCCGACAGACAGGCCTGCCGGTCACCCGTGTCCCTGCCCGCGACCCTCTCTCCTGCTTACCTCACCACTTCAGGCTGTTCACCTGGCCCCGCCCCCGTGATCCCGTGACCGCCTCCAGCTGCTCACCTGGCCACACCCCCTCCTTGACTTGACCCAGCTCAGCTGTGGGCCTGGGCCCGCCTCCTGGTTCCGGAAACCACGCCCCTGTTCCATTCGACCAATGAGCGAGCAGCACCAGCCAGTCTGCCCTGCTCCCAAAAACAGAGGAATAGCCCCAACACTGGGATGTAAAGGCACATAGCCCTCTGCTCACAGGGTGCCTCCCAGGTCCCCAAGCGTGGGCAGACCAGCCAGCCCTCCCTTCAGGACACCCACGGGCCTCCGTGAGCCTCGGGGCCGGCCCTCCTCCCCCCACCCCCCCGGTCCCCATGGCTCACACCAAAGGGCAGCTCACGGCAGAGTGTCCTGGGACGCCCACAGCCCTGTCTATGGGCTTTGACAACGGGGAGAGAGCTGAGTCAAGTTCGAGAAAATCACTTTGCGCTTCGGGGGCACCGCCCCGGCCCCTCCGGAGGGTCTAACTGGCCCGCTGGCCGGGCCCCTGCGGCCAGCTTTCTGCCCCATTCGCCGGAACGCCCTACCCTGAGGACAAGGGAACCTCTTGCTGGCGTCCAGCCTGGAGCTCAGGCATTCGGGGCTTTGTGGCCACTGGCGACCCTGGTCCACCTTCACCGGGCCCCAGGGCCTTCCCCACTGGACCACCTCCAGCTTTTGACAGCGGCCCCAACCCACTCTTCCCTTGACCGCTTCCCGCCGGTCAGCTAAGCGCCCGGCCGAGCCGCCGGGCCCCCTCTTTAGGTCCCTGCCGCCGGCAGACCGGCCTGCCGGTCACCCGTGTCCCTGTCCGCGACCCACTCTCCTGCTTACCTCACCACTTCAGGCTGTTCACCTGGCCCCGCCCCCGTGATCCCGTGACCGCCTCCAGCTGCTCACCTGGCCACGCCCCCTCCTTGACTTGACCCGGCTCAGCTGTGGGCCTGGGCCCGCCTCCCGGTTCCGGAAACCACGCCCCTGTTCCATTCGACCAATGAGCGAGCAGCACCAGCCAGTCTGCCCTGCTCCCAAACACAGAGGAATAGCCCCACCACTGGGATGTAAAGGCACATAGCCCTCTGCTCACAGGGTGCCTCCCAGGTCCCCAAGCGTGGGCAGACCAGCCAGCCCTCCCTTCAGGACACCCACGGGCCTCCGTGAGCCTCGGGGCCGGCCCTCCTCCCCCCCACCCCCCCCCGGTCCCCATGGCTCACACCAAAGGGCAGCTCACGGCAGAGTGTCCTGGGACGCCCACAGCCCTGCCTATGGGCTTTGACAACCGGGAGAGAGCTGTGCCAAGTCCGACAAAAATCACTTTCCACTCTGGGGGCACAACCCCGGCCCCTCCAGAGGTTCTTACTGGTCTGGTGGCCGGGCCCCGGGGGCCTGCTTTCTGCCCCATTCGCCGGGAACGCCCTGCCCTGAGGACAAGGGTCCCTCTTGCTGGCATCCAGTCTGAAGCTCAGGCAGGAGAGGCTTTTGTGGCCACTTGAGACCCTCGTCCAGTTTTCACAGGGCCCCAGGGCGTTAGCCACTGGTGAGGGTTTGGTTGAGGGATAGGCTTAGTTTTAGGGTTAGGGTTAGCCTTTCACAACGGGGAGAGAGCTGTGTCAAGTTCGAGAAAATCACTTTGCGCTTCGGGGGCACCGCCCCGGCCCCTCCGGAGGGTCTAACTGGCCCGCTGGCCGGGCCCCTGCGGCCAGCTTTCTGCCCCATTCGCCGGAACGCCCTACCCTGAGGACAAGGGAACCTCTTGCTGGCGTCCAGTCTGGAGCTCAGGCATTCGGGGCTTTGTGGCCACTGGCGACCCTGGTCCACCTTCACCGGGCCCCTGGGCCCTCCCCACTGGACCACCTCCAGCTTTTGACAGCGGCCCCAACCCACTCTTCCCTTGACCGCTTCCCGCCGGTCAGCTAAGCGCCCGCCCGAGCCGCCGGGCGCCCTCTTTAGGTCCCTGCCGCTGGCAGACCGGCCTGCCGGTCACCCGTGTCCCTGCCCGCGACGCTCTCTCCTGCTTACCTCACCACTTCAGGCTGTTCATCTGGCCCCGCCCCCGTGATCCCGTGACCGCCTCCAGCTGCTCACCTGGCCACGCCCCCTCCTTGACTTGACCTGGCTCAGCTGTGGGCCTGGGTCCGCCTCCTTGTTCCGGAAACCCCGCCCCTGGTCCATTCGACCAATGAGCGAGCAGCACCAGCCAGTCTGCCCTGCTCCCAAACACAGAGGAATAGCCCCACCACTGGGATGTAAAGGCACATAGCCCTCTGCTCACAGGGTGCCTCCCAGGTCCCCAAGCGTGGGCAGACCAGCCAGCCCTCCCTTCAGGACACCCACGGGCCTCCGTGAGCCTCGGGGCCGGCCCTCCTCCCCCCCACCCCCCCC
The DNA here is from genome assembly GCF_964339955.1 of Pipistrellus hanaki. NCBI lineage: Eukaryota > Metazoa > Chordata > Mammalia > Chiroptera > Vespertilionidae > Pipistrellus > Pipistrellus hanaki. The sequence continues at coordinate 3,609,705 of NC_140511.1, forward strand.
GGTCCCCATGGCTCACACCAAAGGGCAGCTCACGGCAGAGTGTCCTGGGACGCCCACAGCCCTGCCTATGGGCTTTGACAACCGGGAGAGAGCTGTGCCAAGTCCGACAAAAATCACTTTCCACTCTGGGGGCACAACCCCGGCCCCTCCAGAGGTTCTTACTGGTCTGGTGGCCGGGCCCCGGGGGCCTGCTTTCTGCCCCATTCGCCGGGAACGCCCTGCCCTGAGGACAAGGGTCCCTCTTGCTGGCATCCAGTCTGAAGCTCAGGCAGGAGAGGCTTTTGTGGCCACTTGAGACCCTCGTCCAGTTTTCACAGGGCCCCAGGGCGTTAGCCACTGGTGAGGGTTTGGTTGAGGGATAGGCTTAGTTTTAGGGTTAGGGTTAGCCTTTCACAACGGGGAGAGAGCTGTGTCAAGTTCGAGAAAATCACTTTGCGCTTCGGGGGCACCGCCCCGGCCCCTCCGGAGGGTCTAACTGGCCCGCTGGCCGGGCCCCTGCGGCCAGCTTTCTGCCCCATTCGCCGGAACGCCCTACCCTGAGGACAAGGGAACCTCTTGCTGGCGTCCAGTCTGGAGCTCAGGCATTCGGGGCTTTGTGGCCACTGGCGACCCTGGTCCACCTTCACCGGGCCCCTGGGCCCTCCCCACTGGACCACCTCCAGCTTTTGACAGCGGCCCCAACCCACTCTTCCCTTGACCGCTTCCCGCCGGTCAGCTAAGCGCCCGCCCGAGCCGCCGGGCGCCCTCTTTAGGTCCCTGCCGCTGGCAGACCGGCCTGCCGGTCACCCGTGTCCCTGCCCGCGACGCTCTCTCCTGCTTACCTCACCACTTCAGGCTGTTCATCTGGCCCCGCCCCCGTGATCCCGTGACCGCCTCCAGCTGCTCACCTGGCCACGCCCCCTCCTTGACTTGACCTGGCTCAGCTGTGGGCCTGGGTCCGCCTCCTTGTTCCGGAAACCCCGCCCCTGGTCCATTCGACCAATGAGCGAGCAGCACCAGCCAGTCTGCCCTGCTCCCAAACACAGAGGAATAGCCCCACCACTGGGATGTAAAGGCACATAGCCCTCTGCTCACAGGGTGCCTCCCAGGTCCCCAAGCGTGGGCAGACCAGCCAGCCCTCCCTTCAGGACACCCACGGGCCTCCATGAGCCCCTGGGCCGGCCCTCTAACCCCCCCCCCCCGCGGCCCCCATCGCTCCCACCAAAGGGCAGCTCAGAGCAGAGTGTCCTGGGACGCCCAGAGCCCTGCCTATGGGCTTTGACAACCGGGAGAGAGCTGTGCCAAGTCCGACAAAAATCAGTTTCCACTCTGGGGGCACCTCCCCGGCCCCTCCAGAGGTTCTTACTGGTCTGGTGGCAGGGACCCGGGGCCTGCTTTCTGCCCCATTCGCCGGGAACGCCCTGCCCTGAGGACAAGGGTCCCTCTTGCTGGCATGCAGTCTGAAGCTCAGGCAGGAGAGGCTTTTGTGGCCACTTGAGACCCTCGTCCAGTTTTCACAGGGCCCCAGGGCGTTAGCCACTGGTGAGGGTTTGGTTGAGGGATAGGCTTAGTTTTAGGGTTCGGGTTAGCCTTTGACAACGGGGAGGGAGCTGTGTCAAGTTCGGGAAAATCACTTTGCGCTTCGGGGGCACCGCCCCGGCCCCTCCGGAGTGTCTAACTGGCCCGCTGGCCGGGCCCCTGCGGCCAGCTTTCTGCCCCATTCGCCGGGAACGCCCTACCCTGAGGACAAGGGAACCTCTTGCTGGCGTCCAGTCTGGAGCTCAGGCATTCGGGGCTTTGTGGCCACTGGCGACCCTGGTCCACATTCACCGGGCCCCTGGGCCCTCCCCACTGGACCACCTCCAGCTTTTGACACCGGCCCCAACCCACTCTTCCCTTGACCGCTTCCCGCCGGTCAGCTAAGCGCCCGCCCGAGCCGCCGGGCCCCCTCTTTAGGTCCCTGCCGCCGGCAGACCGGCCTGCCGGTCACCCGTGTCCCTGCCTGTGACCCTCTCTCCTGCTTACCTCACCACTTCAGGCTGTTCACCTGGCCCCGCCCCCGTGATCCCGTGACCGCCTCCAGCTGCTCACCTGGCCACGCCCCCTCCTTGACTTGACCCGGCTCAGCTGTGGGCCTGGGTCCGCCTCCTTGTTCGGGAAACCCCGCCCCTGGTCCATTCGACCAATGAGCGAGCAGCACCAGCCAGTCTGCCCTGCTCCCAAACACAGAGGAATAGCCCCACCACTGGGATGTAAAGGCACATAGCCCTCTGCTCACAGGGTGCCTCCCAGGTCCCCAAGCGTGGGCAGACCAGCCAGCCCTCCCTTCAGGACACCCACGGGCCTCCGTGAGACTCGGGGCTGGCCCTCCTCCCCCCCACACCCCCCCGCCCCGGTCCCCATGGCTCACACCAAAGGGCAGCTCACAGCAGAGTGTCCTGGGACGCCCACAGCCCTGCCTATGGGCTTTGACAACCGGGAGAGAGCTGTGCCAAGTCCGACAAAAATCACTTTCCACTCTGGGGGCACCTACCCGGCCCCTCCAGAGGTTCTTACTGGTCTGGTGGCCGGGACCCGGGGCCTGCTTTCTGCCCCATTCGCCGGGAACGCCCTGCCCTGAGGACAAGGGTCCCTCTTGCTGGCATCCAGTCTGAAGCTCAGGCAGGAGAGGCTTTTGTGGCCACTTGAGACCCTCGTCCAGTTTTCACAGGGCCCCAGGGCGTTAGCCACTGGTGAGGGTTTGGTTGAGGGATAGGCTTAGTTTTAGGGTTAGGGTTAGCCTTTGACAACAGGGAGAGAGCTGTGTCAAGTTCGAGAAAATCACTTTGCGCTTCGGGGGTACCGCCCCGGGCCCTCCGGAGGGTCTAACTGGCCCGCTGGCCGGGCCCCTGGGTCCAGCTTTCTGCCCCATTCGCCGGAACGCCCTACCCTGAGGACAAGGGAACCTCTTGCTGGCGTCCAGCCTGGAGATCAGGCATTCGGGGCTTTGTGGCCACTGGCGACCCTGGTCCACCTTCACCGGGCCCCAGGGCCTTCCCCACTGGACCACCTCCAGCTTTTGACACCGGCCCCAACCCACTCTTCCCTTGACCGCTTCCCGCCGGTCAGCTAAGCGCCCGGCCGAGCCGCCGGGCCCCCTCTTTAGGTCCCTGCCGCCGGCAGACCGGCCTGCCGGTCACCCGTGTCCCTGTCCGCGACCCTCTCTCCTGCTTACCTCACCACTTCAGGCTGTTCACCTGGCCCCGCCCCCGTGATCCCGTGACCGCCTCCAGCTGCTCACCTGGCCACGCCCCCTCCTTGACTTGACCCGGCTCAGCTGTGGGCCTGGGCCCGCCTCCCGGTTCCGGAAACCACGCCCCTGTTCCATTCGACCAATGAGCGAGCAGCACCAGCCAGTCTGCCCTGCTCCCAAACACAGAGGAATAGCCCCACCACTGGGATGTAAAGGCACATAGCCCTCTGCTCACAGGGTGCCTCCCAGGTCCCCAAGCGTGGGCAGACCAGCCAGCCCTCCCTTCAGGACACCCACGGGCCTCCGTGAGCCTCAGGGCCGGCCCTCCTCCCCCCCACCCTCCCGGTCCCCATGGCTCACACCAAAGGGCAGCTCACGGCAGAGTGTCCTGGGACGCCCACAGCCCTGCCTATGGGCTTTGACAACCGGGAGAGAGCTGTGCCAAGTCCGACAAAAATCACTTTCCACTCTGGGGGCACAACCCCGGCCCCTCCAGAGGTTCTTACTGGTCTGGTGGCCGGGCCCCGGGGGCCTGCTTTCTGCCCCATTCGCCGGGAACGCCCTGCCCTGAGGACAAGGGTCCCTCTTGCTGGCATCCAGTCTGAAGCTCAGGCAGGAGAGGCTTTTGTGGCCACTTGAGACCCTCGTCCAGTTCTCACAGGGCCCCAGGCGTTAGCCACTGGTGAGGGTTTGGTTGAGGGATAGGCTTAGTTTTAGGGTTAGGGTTAGCCTTTCACAATGGGGAGAGAGCTGTGTCAAGTTCGAGAAAATCACTTTGCGCTTCGGGGGCACCGCCCCGGCCCCTCCGGAGGGTCTAACTGGCCCGCTGGCCGGGCCCCTGCGGCCAGGTTTCTGCCCCATTCGCCGGAACGCCCTACCCTGAGGACAAGGGAACCTCTTGCTGGCGTCCAGTCTGGAGCTCAGGCATTCGGGGCTTTGTGGCCACTGGCGACCCTGGTCCACCTTCACCGGGCCCCTGGGCCCTCCCCACTGGACCACCTCCAGCTTTTGACACCGGCCCCAACCCACTCTTCCCTTGACCGCTTCCCGCCGGTCAGCTAAGCGCCCGCCCGAGCCGCCGGGCCCCCTCTTTAGGTCCCTGCCGCCGGCAGACCGGCCTGCCGGTCACCCGTGTCCCTGCCCGCGACGCTCTCTCCTGCTTACCTCACCACTTCAGGCTGTTCATCTGGCCCCGCCCCCGTGATCCCGTGACCGCCTCCAGCTGCTCACCTGGCCACGCCCCCTCCTTGACTTGACCTGGCTCAGCTGTGGGCCTGGGTCCGCCTCCTTGTTCCGGAAACCCCGCCCCTGGTCCATTCGACCAATGAGCGAGCAGCACCAGCCAGTCTGCCCTGCTCCCAAACACAGAGGAATAGCCCCACCACTGGGATGTAAAGGCACATAGCCCTCTGCTCACAGGGTGCCTCCCAGGTCCCCAAGCGTGGGCAGACCAGCCAGCCCTCCCTTCAGGACACCCACGGGCCTCCATGAGCCCCTGGGCCGGCCCTCTAACCGCCCCCCCCCGCGGTCCCCATCGCTCCCACCAAAGGGCAGCTCAGAGCAGAGTGTCCTGGGACGCCCAGAGCCCTGCCTATGGGCTTTGACAACCGGGAGAGAGCTGTGCCAAGTCCGACAAAAATCACTTTCCACTCTGGGGGCACCTCCCCGGCCCCTCCAGAGGTTCTTACTGGTCTGGTGGCAGGGACCCGGGGCCTGCTTTCTGCCCCATTCGCCGGGAACGCCCTGCCCTGAGGACAAGGGTCCCTCTTGCTGGCATCCAGTCTGAAGCTCAGGCAGGAGAGGCTTTTGTGGCCACTTGAGACCCTCGTCCAGTTTTCACAGGGCCCCAGGGCGTTAGCCACTGGTGAGGGTTTGGTTGAGGGATAGGCTTAGTTTTAGGGTTCGGGTTAGCCTTTGACAACGGGGAGGGAGCTGTGTCAAGTTCGGGAAAATCACTTTGCGCTTCGGGGGCACCGCCCCGGCCCCTCCGGAGGGTCTAACTGGCCCGCTGGCCGGGCCCCTGCGGCCAGCTTTCTGCCCCATTCGCCGGGAACGCCCTACCCTGAGGACAAGGGAACCTCTTGCTGGCTTCCAGTCTGGAGCTCAGGCATTCGGGGCTTTGTGGCCACTGGCGACCCTGGTCCACATTCACCGGGCCCCTGGGCCCTCCCCACTGGACCACCTCCAGCTTTTGACACCGGCCCCAACCCACTCTTCCCTTGACCGCTTCCCGCCAGTCAGCTAAGCGCCCGCCCGAGCCGCCGGGCCCCCTCTTTAGGTCCCTGCCGCCGGCAGACCGGCCTGCCGGTCACCCGTGTCCCTGCCTGTGACCCTCTCTCCTGCTTACCTCACCACTTCAGGCTGTTCACCTGGCCCCGCCCCCGTGATCCCGTGACCGCCTCCAGCTGCTCACCTGGCCACGCCCCCTCCTTGACTTGACCCGGCTCAGCTGTGGGCCTGGGTCCGCCTCCTTGTTCGGGAAACCCCGCCCCTGGTCCATTCGACCAATGAGCGAGCAGCACCAGCCAGTCTGCCCTGCTCCCAAACACAGAGGAATAGCCCCACCACTGGGATGTAAAGGCACATAGCCCTCTGCTCACAGGGTGCCTCCCAGGTCCCCAAGCGTGGGCAGACCAGCCAGCCCTCCCTTCAGGACACCCACGGGCCTCCATGAGACTCGGGGCTGGCCCTCCTCCCCCCCACACCCCCCCCCCCCCGGTCCCCATGGCTCACACCAAAGGGCAGCTCACAGCAGAGTGTCCTGGGACGCCCACAGCCCTGCCTATGGGCTTTGACAACCGGGAGAGAGCTGTGCCAAGTCCGACAAAAATCACTTTCCACTCTGGGGGCACCTCCCCGGCCCCTCCAGAGGTTCTTACTGGTCTGGTGGCCGGGACCCGGGGCCTGCTTTCTGCCCCATTCGCCGGGAACGCCCTGCCCTGAGGACAAGGGTCCCTCTTGCTGGCATCCAGTCTGAAGCTCAGGCAGGAGAGGCTTTTGTGGCCACTTGAGACCCTCGTCCAGTTTTCACAGGGCCCCAGGGCGTTAGCCACTGGTGAGGGTTTGGTTGAGGGATAGGCTTAGTTTTAGGGTTAGGGTTAGCCTTTGACAACAGGGAGAGAGCTGTGTCAAGTTCGAGAAAATCACTTTGCGCTTCGGGGGTACCGCCCCGGCCCCTCCGGAGGGTCTAACTGGCCCGCTGGCCGGGCCCCTGCGTCCAGCTTTCTGCCCCATTCGCCGGAACGCCCTACCCTGAGGACAAGGGAACCTCTTGCTGGCTTCCAGCCTGGAGATCAGGCATTCGGGGCTTTGTGGCCACTGGCGACCCTGGTCCACCTTCACCGGGCCCCAGGGCCTTCCCCACTGGACCACCTCCAGCTTTTGACACCGGCCCCAACCCACTCTTCCCTTGACCGCTTCCCGCCGGTCAGCTAAGCGCCCGGCCGAGCCGCCGGGCCCCCTCTTTAGGTCCCTGCCGCCGGCAGACCGGCCTGCCGGTCACCCGTGTCCCTGTCCGCGACCCTCTCTCCTGCTTACCTCACCACTTCAGGCTGTTCACCTGGCCCCGCCCCCGTGATCCCGTGACCGCCTCCAGCTGCTCACCTGGCCACGCCCCCTCCTTGACTTGACCCGGCTCAGCTGTGGGCCTGGGCCCGCCTCCCGGTTCCGGAAACCACGCCCCTGTTCCATTCGACCAATGAGCGAGCAGCACCAGCCAGTCTGCCCTGCTCCCAAACACAGAGGAATAGCCCCACCACTGGGATGTAAAGGCACATAGCCCTCTGCTCACAGGGTGCCTCCCAGGTCCCCAAGCGTGGGCAGACCAGCCAGCCCTCCCTTCAGGACACCCACGGGCCTCCGTGAGCCTCGGGGCCGGCCCTCCTCCCCCCCACCCTCCCGGTCCCCATGGCTCACACCAAAGGGCAGCTCACGGCAGAGTGTCCTGGGACGCCCACAGCCCTGCCTATGGGCTTTGACAACCGGGAGAGAGCTGTGCCAAGTCCGACAAAAATCACTTTCCACTCTGGGGGCACAACCCCGGCCCCTCCAGAGGTTCTTACTGGTCTGGTGGCCGGGCCCCGGGGGCCTGCTTTCTGCCCCATTCGCCGGGAACGCCCTGCCCTGAGGACAAGGGTCCCTCTTGCTGGCATCCAGTCTGAAGCTCAGGCAGGAGAGGCTTTTGTGGCCACTTGAGACCCTCGTCCAGTTTTCACAGGGCCCCAGGCGTTAGCCACTGGTGAGGGTTTGGTTGAGGGATAGGCTTAGTTTTAGGGTTAGGGTTAGCCTTTCACAATGGGGAGAGAGCTGTGTCAAGTTCGAGAAAATCACTTTGCGCTTCGGGGGCACCGCCCCGGCCCCTCCGGAGGGTCTAACTGGCCCGCTGGCCGGGCCCCTGCGGCCAGGTTTCTGCCCCATTCGCCGGAACGCCCTACCCTGAGGACAAGGGAACCTCTTGCTGGCGTCCAGTCTGGAGCTCAGGCATTCGGGGCTTTGTGGCCACTGGCGACCCTGGTCCACCTTCACCGGGCCCCTGGGCCCTCCCCACTGGACCACCTCCAGCTTTTGACAGCGGCCCCAACCCACTCTTCCCTTGACCGCTTCCCGCCGGTCAGCTAAGCGCCCGCCCGAGCCGCCGGGCGCCCTCTTTAGGTCCCTGCCGCCGGCAGACCGGCCTGCCGGTCACCCGTGTCCCTGCCCGCGACGCTCTCTCCTGCTTACCTCACCACTTCAGGCTGTTCATCTGGCCCCGCCCCCGTGATCCCGTGACCGCCTCCAGCTGCTCACCTGGCCACGCCCCCTCCTTGACTTGACCTGGCTCAGCTGTGGGCCTGGGTCCGCCTCCTTGTTCCGGAAACCCCGCCCCTGGTCCATTCGACCAATGAGCGAGCAGCACCAGCCAGTCTGCCCTGCTCCCAAACACAGAGGAATAGCCCCACCACTGGGATGTAAAGGCACATAGCCCTCTGCTCACAGGGTGCCTCCCAGGTCCCCAAGCGTGGGCAGACCAGCCAGCCCTCCCTTCAGGACACCCACGGGCCTCCATGAGCCCCTGGGCCGGCCCTCTAACCGCCCCCCCCGCGGCCCCCATCGCTCCCACCAAAGGGCAGCTCAGAGCAGAGTGTCCTGGGACGCCCAGAGCCCTGCCTATGGGCTTTGACAACCGGGAGAGAGCTGTGCCAAGTCCGACAAAAATCACTTTCCACTCTGGGGGCACCTCCCCGGCCCCTCCAGAGGTTCTTACTGGTCTGGTGGCAGGGACCCGGGGCCTGCTTTCTGCCCCATTCGCCGGGAACGCCCTGCCCTGAGGACAAGGGTCCCTCTTGCTGGCATCCAGTCTGAAGCTCAGGCAGGAGAGGCTTTTGTGGCCACTTGAGACCCTCGTCCAGTTTTCACAGGGCCCCAGGGCGTTAGCCACTGGTGAGGGTTTGGTTGAGGGATAGGCTTAGTTTTAGGGTTCGGGTTAGCCTTTGACAACGGGGAGGGAGCTGTGTCAAGTTCGGGAAAATCACTTTGCGCTTCGGGGGTACCGCCCCGGCCCCTCCGGAGGGTCTAACTGGCCCGCTGGCCGGGCCCCTGCGGCCAGCTTTCTGCCCCATTCGCCGGAACGCCCTACCCTGAGGACAAGCGAACCTCTTGCTGGCGTCCAGCCTGGAGCTCAGGCATTCGGGGCTTTGTGGCCACTGGCGACCCTGGTCCACCTTCACCGGGCCCCAGGGCCTTCCCCACTGGACCACCTCCAGCTTTTGACACCGGCCCCAACCCACTCTTCCCTTGACCGCTTCCCGCCGGTCAGCTAAGCGCCCGGCCGAGCCGCCGGGCCCCCTCTTTAGGTCCCTGCCGCCGGCAGACCGGCCTGCCGGTCACCCGTGTCCCTGTCCGCGACCCTCTCTCCTGCTTACCTCACCACTTCAGGCTGTTCACCTGGCCCCGCCCCCGTGATCCCGTGACCGCCTCCAGCTGCTCACCTGGCCACGCCCCCTCCTTGACTTGACCCGGCTCAGCTGTGGGCCTGGGCCCGCCTCCCGGTTCCGGAAACCACGCCCCTGGTCCATTCGACCAATGAGCGAGCAGCACCAGCCAGTCTGCCCTGCTCCCAAACACAGAGGAATAGCCCCACCACTGGGATGTAAAGGCACATAGCCCTCTGCTCACAGGGTGCCTCCCAGGTCCCCAAGCGTGGGCAGACCAGCCAGCCCTCCCTTCAGGACACCCACGGGCCTCCGTGAGCCTCGGGGCCGGCCCTCCTCCCCCCCACCCCCCCGGTCCCCATGGCTCACACCAAAGGGCAGCTCACGGCAGAGTGTCCTGGGACGCCCACAGCCCTGCCTATGGGCTTTGACAACCAGGAGAGAGCTGTGCCAAGTCCGACAAAAATCACTTTCCACTCTGGGGGCACCTCCCCGGCCCCTCCAGAGGTTCTTACTGGTCTGGTGGCCGGGCCCCGGGTGCCTGCTTTCTGCCCCATTCGCCGGGAACGCCCTGCCCTGAGGACAAGGGTCCCTCTTGCTGGCATCCAGTCTGAAGCTCAGGCAGGAGAGGCTTTTGTGGCCACTTGAGACCCTCGTCCAGTTTTCACAGGGCCCCAGGGCGTTAGCCACTGGTGAGGGTTTGGTTGAGGGATAGGCTTAGTTTTAGGGTTAGGGTTAGCCTTTGACAACGGGGAGAGAGCTGTGTCAAGTTCGAGAAAATCACTTTGCGCTTCGGGGGCACCGCCCCGGCCCCTCCGGAGGGTCTAACTGGCCCGCTGGCCGGGCCCCAGCGGCCAGCTTTCTGCCCCATTCGCCGGAACGCCCTACCCTGAGGACAAGGGAACCTCTTGCTGGCGTCCAGCCTGGAGCTCAGGCATTCGGGGCTTTGTGGCCACTGGCGACCCTGGTCCACCTTCACCGGGCCCCAGGGCCTTCCCCACTGGACCACCTCCAGCTTTTGACACCGGCCCCAACCCACTCTTCCCTTGACCGCTTCCCGCCGGTCAGCTAAGTGCCCGGCCGAGCCGCCGGGCCCTCTCTTTAGGTCCCTGCCGCCGGCAGACCGGCCTGCCGGTCACCCGTGTCCCTGTCCGCGACCCTCTCTCCTGCTTACCTCACCACTTCAGGCTGTTCACCTGGCCCCGCCCCCGTGATCCCGTGACCGCCTCCAGCTGCTCACCTGGCCACGCCCCCTCCTTGACTTGACCTGGCTCAGCTGTGGGCCTGGGCCCGCCTCCCGGTTCCGGAAACCACGCCCCTGTTCCATTCGACCAATGAGCGAGCAGCACCAGCCAGTCTGCCCTGCTCCCAAACACAGAGGAATAGCCCCACCACTGGGATGTAAAGGCACATAGCCCTCTGCTCACAGGGTGCCTCCCAGGTCCCCAAGCGTGGGCAGACCAGCCAGCCCTCCCTTCAGGACACCCACGGGCCTCCGTGAGCCTTGGGGCCGGCCCTCCTCCCCCCCACCCCCCCGGTCCCCATGGCTCACACCAAAGGGCAGCTCACGGCAGAGTGTCCTGGGACGCCCACAGCCCTGCCTATGGGCTTTGACAACCGGGAGAGAGCTGTGCCAAGTCCGACAAAAATCACTTTCCACTCTGGGGGCACAACCCCGGCCCCTCCAGAGGTTCTTACTGGTCTGGTGGCCGGGCCCCGGGGGCCTGCTTTCTGCCCCATTCGCCGGGAACGCCCTGCCCTGAGGACAAGGGTCCCTCTTGCTGGCATCCAGTCTGAAGCTCAGGCAGGAGAGGCTTTTGTGGCCACTTGAGACCCTCGTCCAGTTTTCACAGGGCCCCAGGGCGTTAGCCACTGGTGAGGGTTTGGTTGAGGGATAGGCTTAGTTTTAGGGTTAGGGTTAGCCTTTCACAACGGGGAGAGAGCTGTGTCAAGTTCGAGAAAATCACTTTGCGCTTCGGGGGCACCGCCCCGGCCCCTCCGGAGGGTCTAACTGGCCCGCTGGCCGGGCCCCTGCGGCCAGCTTTCTGCCCCATTCGCCGGAACGACCTACCCTGAGGACAAGGGAACCTCTTGCTGGCGTCCAGTCTGGAGCTCAGGCATTCGGGGCTTTGTGGCCACTGGCAACCCTGGTCCACCTTCACCGGGCCCCTGGGCCCTCCCCACTGGACCACCTCCAGCTTTTGACACCGGCCCCAACCCACTCTTCCCTTGACCGCTTCCCGCCGGTCAGCTAAGCGCCCGCCCGAGCCGCCGGGCCCCCTCTTTAGGTCAATGCCGCCGGCAGACCGGCCTGCCGGTCACCCGTGTCCCTGCCCGCGACGCTCTCTCCTGCTTACCTCACCACTTCAGGCTGTTCATCTGGCCCCGCCCCCGTGATCCCGTGACCGCCTCCAGCTGCTCACCTGGCCACGCCCCCTCCTTGACTTGACCTGGCTCAGCTGTGGGCCTGGGTCCGCCTCCTTGTTCCGGAAACCCCGCCCCTGGTCCATTCGACCAATGAGCGAGCAGCACCAGCCAGTCTGCCCTGCTCCCAAACACAGAGGAATAGCCCCACCACTGGGATGTAAAGGCACATAGCCCTCTGCTCACAGGGTGCCTCCCAGGTCCCCAAGCGTGGGCAGACCAGCCAGCCCTCCCTTCAGGACACCCACGGGCCTCCGTGAGACTCGGGGCCGGCTCTCCTCCCCCCCACCCCCCCCCCCCCGGTCCCCATGGCTCACACCAAAGGGCAGCTCACAGCAGAGTGTCCTGGGACGCCCACAGCCCTGCCTATGGGCTTTGACAACCGGGAGAGAGCTGTGCCAAGTCCGACAAAAATCACTTTCCACTCTGGGGGCACCTCCCCGGCCCCTCCAGAGGTTCCTACTGGTCTGGTGGCCGGGACCCGGGGCCTGCTTTCTGCCCCATTCACCGGGAACGCCCTGCCCTGAGGACAAGGGTCCCTCTTGCTGGCATCCAGTCTGAAGCTCAGGCAGGAGAGGCTTTTGTGGCCACTTGAGACCCTCGTCCAGTTTTCACAGGGCCCCAGGGCGTTAGCCACTGGTGAGGGTTTGGTTGAGGGATAGGCTTAGTTTTAGGGTTCGGGTTAGCCTTTGACAACGGGGAGGGAGCTGTGTCAAGTTCGGGAAAATCACTTTGCGCTTCGGGGGCACCGCCCCGGCCCCTCCGGAGGGTCTAACTGGCCCGCTGGCCGGGCCCCTGCAGCCAGCTTTCTGCCCCATTCGCCGGAACGCCCTACCCTGAGGACAAGGGAACCTCTTGCTGGCGTCCAGTCTGGAGCTCAGGCATTCGGGGCTTTGTGGCCACTGGCGACCCTGGTCCACCTTCACCAGGCCCCTGGGCCCTCCCCACTGGACCACCTCCAGCTTTTGACACCGGCCCCAACCCACTCTTCCCTTGACCGCTTCCCGCCGGTCAGCTAAGCGCCCGGCCGAGCCGCCTGGCCCCCTCTTTAGGTCCCTGCCGCCGGCAGACCGGCCTGCCGGTCACCCGTGTCCCTGTCCGCGAACCTCTCTCCTGCTTACCTCACCACTTCAGGCTGTTCACCTGGCCCCGCCCCCGTGATCCCGTGACCGCCTCCAGCTGCTCACCTGGCCACGCCCCCTCCTTGACTTGACCCGGCTCAGCTGTGGGCCTGGGCCCGCCTCCCGGTTCCGGAAACCACGCCCCTGTTCCATTCGACCAATGAGCGAGCAGCACCAGCCAGTCTGCCCTGCTCCCAAACACAGAGGAATAGCCCCACCACTGGGATGTAAAGGCACATAGCCCTCTGCTCACAGGGTGCGTCCCAGGTCCCCAAGCGTGGGCAGACCAGCCAGCCCTCCCTTCAGGACACCCACGGGCCTCCGTGAGCCTCGGGGCCGGCCCTCCTCCCCCCCACCCCCCCGGTCCCCATGGCTCACACCAAAGGGCAGCTCACGGCAGAGTGTCCTGGGACGCCCACAGCCCTGCCTATGGGCTTTGACAACCGGGAGAGAGCTGTGCCAAGTCCGACAAAAATCACTTTCCACTCTGGGGGCACCTCCCCGGCCCCTCCAGAGGTTCTTACTGGTCTGGTGGCCGGGCCCCGGGTGCCTGCTTTCTGCCCCATTCGCCGGGAACGCCCTGCCCTGAGCACAAGGGTCCCTCTTGCTGGCATCCAGTCTGAAGCTCAGGCAGGAGAGGCTTTTGTGGCCACTTGAGACCCTCGTCCAGTTTTCACAGGGCCCCAGGGCGTTAGCCACTGGTGAGGGTTTGGTTGAGGGATAGGCTTAGTTTTAGGGTTAGGGGTAGCCTTTGACAACGGGGAGAGAGCTGTGTCAAGTTCGAGAAAATCACTTTGCGCTTCGGGGGCACCGCCCCGGCCCCTCCGGAGGGTCTAACTGGCCCGCTGGCCGGGCCCCTGCGGCCAGCTTTCTGCCCCATTCGCCGGAACGCCCTACCCTGAGGACAAGGGAACCTCTTGCTGGCGTCCAGCCTGGAGCTCAGGCATTCGGGGCTTTGTGGCCACTGGCGACCCTGGTCCACCTTCACCGGGCCCCAGGGCCTTCCCCACTGGACCACCTCCAGCTTTTGACACCGGCCCCAACCCACTCTTCCCTTGACTGCTTCCCGCCGGTCAGCTAAGCGCCCGGCCGAGCCGCCGGGCCCCCTCTTTAGGTCCCTGCCGCCGGCAGACCGGCCTGCCGGTCACCCGTGTCCCTGTCCGCGACCCTCTCTCCTGCTTACCTCACCACTTCAGGCTGTTCACCTGGCCCCGCCCCCGTGATCCCGTGACCGCCTCCAGCTGCTCACCTGGCCACGCCCCCTCCTTGACTTGACCCGGCTCAGATGTGGGCCTGGGCCCGCCTCCAGGTTCCGGAAACCACGCCCCTGTTCCATTCGACCAATGAGCGAGCAGCACCAGCCAGTCTGCCCTGCTCCCAAACACAGAGGAATAGCCCCACCACTGGGATGTAAAGGCACATAGCCCTCTGCTCACAGGGTGCCTCCCAGGTCCCCAAGCGTGGGCAGACCAGCCAGCCCTCCCTTCAGGACACCCACGGGCCTCCATGAGCCCCTGGGCCGGCCCTCTAACCCCCCCCCCCGCGGCCCCCATCGCTCCCACCAAAGGGCAGCTCAGAGCAGAGTGTCCTGGGACGCCCAGAGCCCTGCCTATGGGCTTTGACAACCGGGAGAGAGCTGTGCCAAGTCCGACAAAAATCACTTTCCACTCTGGGGGCACCTCCCCGGCCCCTCCAGAGGTTCTTACTGGTCTGGTGGCAGGGACCCGGGGCCTGCTTTCTGCCCCATTCGCCGGGAACGCCCTGCCCTGAGGACAAGGGTCCCTCTTGCTGGCATCCAGTCTGAAGCTCAGGCAGGAGAGGCTTTTGTGGCCACTTGAGACCCTCGTCCAGTTTTCACAGGGCCCCAGGGCGTTAGCCACTGGTGAGGGTTTGGTTGAGGGATAGGCTTAGTTTTAGGGTTCGGGTTAGCCTTTGACAACGGGGAGGGAGCTGTGTCAAGTTCGGGAAAATCACTTTGCGCTTCGGGGGCACCGCCCCGGCCCCTCCGGAGGGTCTAACTGGCCCGCTGGCCGGGCCCCTGCGGCCAGCTTTCTGCCCCATTCGCCGGGAACGCCCTACCCTGAGGACAAGGGAACCTCTTGCTGGCGTCCAGTCTGGAGCTCAGGCATTCGGGGCTTTGTGGCCACTGGCGACCCTGGTCCACATTCACCGGGCCCCTGGGCCCTCCCCACTGGACCACCTCCAGCTTTTGACACCGGCCCCAACCCACTCTTCCCTTGACCGCTTCCCGCCGGTCAGCTAAGCGCCCGCCCGAGCCGCCGGGCCCCCTCTTTAGGTCCCTGCTGCCGGCAGACCGGCCTGCCGGTCACCCGTGTCCCTGCCTGTGACCCTCTCTCCTGCTTACCTCACCACTTCAGGCTGTTCACCTGGCCCCGCCCCCGTGATCCCGTGACCGCCTCCAGCTGCTCACCTGGCCACGCCCCCTCCTTGACTTGACCCGGCTCAGCTGTGGGCCTGGGTCCGCCTCCTTGTTCCGGAAACCCCGCCCCTGGTCCATTCGACCAATGAGCGAGCAGCACCAGCCAGTCTGCCCTGCTCCCAAACACAGAGGAATAGCCCCACCACTGGGATGTAAAGGCACATAGCCCTCTGCTCACAGGGTGCCTCCCAGGTCCCCAAGCGTGGGCAGACCAGCCAGCCCTCCCTTCAGGACACCCACGGGCCTCCGTGAGACTCGGGGCTGGCCCTCCTCCCCCCCATACCCCCCCCCCCCCCGGTCCCTATGGCTCACACCAAAGGGCAGCTCACAGCAGAGTGTCCTGGGACGCCCACAGCCCTGCCCATGGGCTTTGACAACCGGGAGAGAGCTGTGCCAAGTCCGACAAAAATCACTTTCCACTCTGGGGGCACCTCCCCGGCCCCTCCAGAGGTTCTTACTGGTCTGGTGGCCGGGACCCGGGGCCTGCTTTCTGCCCCATTCGCCGGGAACGCCCTGCCCTGAGGACAAGGGTCCCTCTTGCTGGCATCCAGTCTGAAGCTCAGGCAGGAGAGGCTTTTGTGGCCACTTGAGACCCTCGTCCAGTTTTCACAGGGCCCCAGGGCGTTAGCCACTGGTGAGGGTTTGGTTGAGGGATAGGCTTAGTTTTAGGGTTAGGGTTAGCCTTTGACAACGGGGAGAGAGCTGTGTCAAGTTCGAGAAAATCACTTTGCGCTTCGGGGGCACCGCCCCGGCCCCTCCGGAGGGTCTAACTGGCCCGCTGGCCGGGCCCCTGCGGCCAGCTTTCTGCCCCATTCGCCGGAACGCCCTACCCTGAGGACAAGGGAACCTCTTGCTGGCGTCCAGCCTGGAGCTCAGGCATTCGGGGCTTTGTGGCCACTGGCGACCCTGGTCCACCTTCACCGGGCCCCAGGGCCTTCCCCACTGGACCACCTCCAGCTTTTGACACCGGCCCCAACCCACTCTTCCCTTGACCGCTTCCCGCCGGTCAGCTAAGCGCCCGGCCGAGCCGCCGGGCCCCCTCTTTAGGTCCCTGCCGCCAGCAGACCGGCCTGCCGGTCACCCGTGTCCCTGTCCGCGACCCTCTCTCCTGCTTACCTCACCACTTCAGGCTGTTCACCTGGCCCCCCCCCCGTGATCCCGTGACCGCCTCCAGCTGCTCACCTGGCCACGCCCCCTCCTTGACTTGACCCGGCTCAGCTGTGGGCCTGGGCCCGCCTCCCGGTTCCGGAAACAACGCCCCTGTTCCATTCGACCAATGAGCGAGCAGCACCAGCCAGTCTGCCCTGCTCCCAAACACAGAGGAATAGCCCCACCACTGGGATGTAAAGGCACATAGCCCTCTGCTCACAGGGTGCCTCCCAGGTCGCCAAGCGTGGGCAGACCAGCCAGCCCTCCCTTCAGGACACCCACGGGCCTCCGTGAGCCTCGGGGCCGGCCCTCCTCCCCCCCACCCCCCCGGTCCCCATGGCTCACACCAAAGGGCAGCTCACGGCAGAGTGTCCTGGGACGCCCACAGCCCTGCCTATGGGCTTTGACAACCGGGAGAGAGCTGTGCAAAGTCCGACAAAAATCACTTTCCACTCTGGGGGCACAACCCCGGCCCCTCCAGAGGTTCTTACTGGTCTGGTGGCCGGGCCCCGGGGGCCTGCTTTCTGCCCCATTCGCCGGGAACGCCCTGCCCTGAGGACAACGGTCCCTCTTGCTGGCATCCAGTCTGAAGCTCAGGCAGGAGAGGCTTTTGTGGCCACTTGAGACCCTCGTCCAGTTTTCACAGGGCCCCAGGGCGTTAGCCACTGGTGAGGGTTTGGTTGAGGGATAGGCTTAGTTTTAGGGTTAGGGTTAGCCTTTGACAACGGGGAGAGAGCTGTGTCAAGTTCGAGAAAATCACTTTGCGCTTCGGGGGCACCGCCCCGGCCCCTCCGGAGGGTCTAACTGGCCCGCTGGCCGGGCCCCTGCGGCCAGCTTTCTGCCCCATTCGCCGGAACGCCCTACCCTGAGGACAAGGGAACCTCTTGCTGGCGTCCAGTCTGGAGCTCAGGCATTCGGGGCTTTGTGGCCACTGGCGACCCTGGTCCACCTTCACCGGGCCCCTGGGCCCTCCCCACTGGACCACCTCCAGCTTTTGACACCGGCCCCAACCCACTCTTCCCTTGACCGCTTCCCGCCGGTCAGCTAAGCGCCCGCCCGAGCCGCCGGGCCCCCTCTTTAGGTCCCTGCCGCCGGCAGACCGGCCTGCCGGTCACCCGTGTCCCTGCCCGCGACGCTCTCTCCTGCTTACCTCACCACTTCAGGCTGTTCATCTGGACCCGCCCCCGTGATCCCGTGACCGCCTCCAGCTGCTCACCTGGCCACGCCCCCTCCTTGACTTGACCTGGCTCAGCTGTGGGCCTGGGTCCGCCTCCTTGTTCCGGAAACCCCGCCCCTGGTCCATTCGACCAATGAGCGAGCAGCACCAGCCAGTCTGCCCTGCTCCCAAACACAGAGGAATAGCCCCACCACTGGGATGTAAAGGCACATAGCCCTCTGCTCACAGGGTGCCTCCCAGGTCCCCAAGCGTGGGCAGACCAGCCAGCCCTCCCTTCAGGACACCCACGGGCCTCCATGAGCCCCTGGGCCGGCCCTCTAACCCCCCCCCCCCCGCGGCCCCCATCGCTCCCACCAAAGGGCAGCTCAGAGCAGAGTGTCCTGGGACGCCCAGAGCCCTGCCTATGGGCTTTGACAACCGGGAGAGAGCTGTGCCAAGTCCGACAAAAATCACTTTCCACTCTGGGGGCACCTCCCCGGCCCCTCCAGAGGTTCTTACTGGTCTGGTGGCAGGGACCCGGGGCCTGCTTTCTGCCCCATTCGCCGGGAACGCCCTGCCCTGAGGACAAGGGTCCCTCTTGCTGGCATCCAGTCTGAAGCTCAGGCAGGAGAGGCTTTTGTGGCCACTTGAGACCCTCGTCCAGTTTTCACAGGGCCCCAGGGCGTTAGCCACTGGTGAGGGTTTGGTTGAGGGATAGGCTTAGTTTTAGGGTTCGGGTTAGCCTTTGACAACGGGGAGGGAGCTGTGTCAAGTTCGGGAAAATCACTTTGCGCTTCGGGGGCACCGCCCCGGCCCCTCCGGAGGGTCTAACTGGCCCGCTGGCCGGGCCCCTGCGGCCAGCTTTCTGCCCCATTCGCCGGGAACGCCCTACCCTGAGGACAAGGGAACCTCTTGTTGGCGTCCAGTCTGGAGCTCAGGCATTCGGGGCTTTGTGGCCACTGGCGACCCTGGTCCACCTTCACCGGGCCCCTGGGCCCTCCCCACTGGACCACCTCCAGCTTTTGACACCGGCCCCAACCCACTCTTCCCTTGACCGCTTCCCGCCGGTCAGCTAAGCGCCCGCCCGAGCCGCCGGGCCCCCTCTTTAGGTCCCTGCCGCCGGCAGACCGGCCTGCCGGTCACCCGTGTCCCTGCCTGTGACCCTCTCTCCTGCTTACCTCACCACTTCAGGCTGTTCACCTGGCCCCGCCCCCGTGATCCCGTGACCGCCTCCAGCTGCTCACCTGGCCACGCCCCCTCCTTGACTTGACCCGGCTCAGCTGTGGGCCTGGGCCCGCCTCCCGGTTCCGGAAACCACGCCCCTGTTCCATTCGACCAATGAGCGAGCAGCACCAGCCAGTCTGCCCTGCTCCCAAACACAGAGGAATAGCCCCACCACTGGGATGTAAAGGCACATAGCCCTCTGCTCACAGGGTGCCTCCCAGGTCCCCAAGCGTGGGCAGACCAGCCAGCCCTCCCTTCAGGACACCCACGGGCCTCCATGAGCCCCTGGGCCGGCCCTCTAACCCCCCCCCCGCGGCCCCCATCGCTCCCACCAAAGGGCAGCTCAGAGCAGAGTGTCCTGGGACGCCCAGAGCCCTGCCTATGGGCTTTGACAACCGGGAGAGAGCTGTGCCAAGTCCGACAAAAATCACTTTCCACTCTGGGGGCACCTCCCCGGCCCCTCCAGAGGTTCTTACTGGTCTGGTGGCAGGGACCCGGGGCCTGCTTTCTGCCCCATTCGCCGGGAACGCCCTGCCCTGAGGACAAGGGTCCCTCTTGCTGGCATCCAGTCTGAAGCTCAGGCAGGAGAGGCTTTTGTGGCCACTTGAGACCCTCGTCCAGTTTTCACAGGGCCCCAGGGCGTTAGGCACTGGTGAGGGTTTGGTTGAGGGATAGGCTTAGTTTTAGGGTTCGGGTTAGCCTTTGACAACGGGGAGGGAGCTGTGTCAAGTTCGGGAAAATCACTTTGCGCTTCGGGGGCACCGCCCCGGCCCCTCCGGAGGGTCTAACTGGCCCGCTGGCCGGGCCCCTGCGGCCAGCTTTCTGCCCCATTCGCCGGGAACGCCCTACCCTGAGGACAAGGGAACCTCTTGCTGGCGTCCAGTCTGGAGCTCAGGCATTCGGGGCTTTGTGGCCACTGGCGACCCTGGTCCACATTCACCGGGCCCCTGGGCCCTCCCCACTGGACCACCTCCAGCTTTTGACACCGGCCCCAACCCACTCTTCCCTTGACCGCTTCCCGCCGGTCAGCTAAGCGCCCGCCCGAGCTGCCGGGCCCCCTCTTTAGGTCCCTGCTGCCGGCAGACCAGCCTGCCGGTCACCCGTGTCCCTGCCTGTGACCCTCTCTCCTGCTTACCTCACCACTTCAGGCTGTTCACCTGGCCCCGCCCCCGTGATCCCGTGACCGCCTCCAGCTGCTCACCTGGCCACGCCCCCTCCTTGACTTGACCCGGCTCAGCTGTGGGCCTGGGTCCGCCTCCTTGTTCCGGAAACCCCGCCCCTGGTCCATTCGACCAATGAGCGAGCAGCACCAGCCAGTCTGCCCTGCTCCCAAACACAGAGGAATAGCCCCACCACTGGGATGTAAAGGCACATAGCCCTCTGCTCACAGGGTGCCTCCCAGGTCCCCAAGCGTGGGCAGACCAGCCAGCCCTCCCTTCAGGACACCCACGGGCCTCCATGAGACTCGGGGCTGGCCCTCCTCCCCCCCATACCCCCCCCCCCGGTCCCTATGGCTCACACCAAAGGGCAGCTCACAGCAGAGTGTCCTGGGACGCCCACAGCCCTGCCTATGGGCTTTGACAACCGGGAGAGAGCTGTGCCAAGTCCGACAAAAATCACTTTCCACTCTGGGGGCACCTCCCCGGCCCCTCCAGAGGTTCTTACTGGTCTGGTGGCCGGGACCCGGGGCCTGCTTTCTGCCCCATTCGCCGGGAACGCCCTGCCCTGAGGACAAGGGTCCCTCTTGCTGGCATCCAGTCTGAAGCTCAGGCAGGAGAGGCTTTTGTGGCCACTTGAGACCCTCGTCCAGTTTTCACAGGGCCCCAGGGCGTTAGCCACTGGTGAGGGTTTGGTTGAGGGATAGGCTTAGTTTTAGGGTTAGGGTTAGCCTTTGACAACGGGGAGAGAGCTGTGTCAAGTTCGAGAAAATCACTTTGCGCTTCGGGGGCACCGCCCCGGCCCCTCCAGAGGGTCTAACTGGCCCGCTGGCCGGGCCCCTGCGGCCAGCTTTCTGCCCCATTCGCCGGAACGCCCTACCCTGAGGACAAGGGAACCTCTTGCTGGCGTCCAGCCTGGAGCTCAGGCATTCGGGGCTTTGTGGCCACTGGCGACCCTGGTCCACCTTCACCGGGCCCCAGGGCCTTCCCCACTGGACCACCTCCAGCTTTTGACACCGGCCCCAACCCACTCTTCCCTTGACCGCTTCCCGCCGGTCAGCTAAGCGCCCGGCCGAGCCGCCGGGCCCCCTCTTTAGGTCCCTGCCGCCGGCAGACCGGCCTGCCGATCACCCGTGTCCCTGCCCGCGACGCTCTCTCCTGCTTACCTCACCACTTCAGGCTGTTCATCTGGACCCGCCCCCGTGATCCCGTGACCGCCTCCAGCTGCTCACCTGGCCACGCCCCCTCCTTGACTTGACCTGGCTCAGCTGTGGGCCTGCGTCCGCCTCCTTGTTCCGGAAACCCCGCCCCTGGTCCATTCGACCAATGAGCGAGCAGCACCAGCCAGTCTGCCCTGCTCCCAAACACAGAGGAATAGCCCCACCACTGGGATGTAAAGGCACATAGCCCTCTGCTCACAGGGTGCCTCCCAGGTCCCCAAGCGTGGGCAGACCAGCCAGCCCTCCCTTCAGGACACCCACGGGCCTCCATGAGCCCCTGGGCCGGCCCTCTAACCCCCCCCCCCCCGCGGCCCCCATCGCTCCCACCAAAGGGCAGCTCAGAGCAGAGTGTCCTGGGACGCCCAGAGCCCTGCCTATGGGCTTTGACAACCGGGAGAGAGCTGTGCCAAGTCCGACAAAAATCACTTTCCACTCTGGGGGCACCTCCCCGGCCCCTCCAGAGGTTCTTACTGGTCTGGTGGCAGGGACCCGGGGCCTGCTTTCTGCCCCATTCGCCGGGAACGCCCTGCCCTGAGGACAAGGGTCCCTCTTGCTGGCATCCAGTCTGAAGCTCAGGCAGGAGAGGCTTTTGTGGCCACTTGAGACCCTCGTCCAGTTTTCACAGGGCCCCAGGGCGTTAGCCACTGGTGAGGGTTTGGTTGAGGGATAGGCTTAGTTTTAGGGTTCGGGTTAGCCTTTGACAACGGGGAGGGAGCTGTGTCAAGTTCGGGAAAATCACTTTGCGCTTCGGGGGCACCGCCCCGGCCCCTCCGGAGGGTCTAACTGGCCCGCTGGCCGGGCCCCTGCGGCCAGCTTTCTGCCCCATTCGCCGGGAACGCCCTACCCTGAGGACAAGGGAACCTCTTGTTGGCGTCCAGTCTGGAGCTCAGGCATTCGGGGCTTTGTGGCCACTGGCGACCCTGGTCCACCTTCACCGGGCCCCTGGGCCCTCCCCACTGGACCACCTCCAGCTTTTGACACCGGCCCCAACCCACTCTTCCCTTGACCATTTCCCACAAGTCAGCTAAGCGCCGGGCCGAGCCGCCGGGCGCCCTCTTTAGGTCCCTGCCGCCGGCAGACCGGCCTGCCGGTCACCCGTGTCCCTGCCCGCGACCCTCTCTCCTGCTTACCTCACCACTTCAGGCTGTTCATCTGGCCCCGCCCCCGTGATCCCGTGACCGCCTCCAGCTGCTCACCTGGCCACACCCCCTCCTTGACTTGACCCAGCTCAGCTGTGGGCCTGGGCCCGTCTCCTGGTTCCGGAAACCACGCCCCTGTTGCATTCGACCAATGAGCGAGCAGCACCAGCCAGTCTGCCCTGCTCCCAAACACAGAGGAATAGCCCCACCACTGGGATGTAAAGGCACATAGCCCTCTGCTCACAGGGTGCCTCCCAGGTCCCCAAGCGTGGGCAGACCAGCCAGCCCTCCCTTCAGAATACCCACGGGCCTCCGTGAGCCTCGGGGCCGGCCCTCCTCCCCCCCACCGCCCCGGTCCCCATGGCTCACACCAAAGGGCAGCTCACGGCAGAGTGTCCTGGGACGCCCACAGCCCTGTCTATGGGCTGTGACAACCGGGAGAGAGCTGTGCCAAGTCCGACAAAAATCACTTTCCACTCTGG
This sequence comes from Pipistrellus hanaki, assembly GCF_964339955.1. Lineage (NCBI taxonomy): Eukaryota > Metazoa > Chordata > Mammalia > Chiroptera > Vespertilionidae > Pipistrellus > Pipistrellus hanaki. Next base: position 3,632,337 of record NC_140511.1, read on the forward strand.
GGGCACCTCCCCGGCCCCTCCAGAGGTTCTTACTGGTCTGGTGGCCGGGCCCCGGGGGCCTGCTTTCTGCCCCATTCGCCGGGAACGCCCTGCCCTGAGGACAAGGGTCCCTCTTGCTGGCATCCAGTCTGAAGCTCAGGCAGGAGAGGCTTTTGTGGCCACTTGAGACCCTCGTCCAGTTTTCACAGGGCCCCAGGGCGTTAGCCACTGGTGAGGGTTTGGTTGAGGGATAGGCTTAGTTTTAGGGTTCGGGTTAGCCTTTGACAACGGGGAGGGAGCTGTGTCAAGTTCGGGAAAATCACTTTGCGCTTCGGGGGCACCGCCCCGGCCCCTCCGGAGGGTCTAACTGGCCCGCTGGCCGGGCCCCTGCGGCCAGCTTTCTGCCCCATTCGCCGGAACGCCCTACCCTGAGGACAAGGGAACCTCTTGCTGGCGTCCAGCCTGGAGCTCAGGCATTCGGGGCTTTGTGGCCTCTGGCGACCCTGGTCCACCTTCACGGGGCCCCAGGGCCTTCCCCACTGGACCACCTCCAGCTTTTGACACCGGCCCCAACCCACTCTTCCCTTGACCGCTTCCCGCCGGTCAGCTAAGCGCCCGCCCGAGCCGCCGGGCCCCCTCTTTAGGTCCCTGCCGCCGGCAGACCGGCCTGCCGGTCACCCGTGTCCCTGCCTGTGACACTCTCTCCTGCTTACCTCACCACTTCAGGCTGTTCACCTGGCCCCGCCCCCGTGATCCCGTGACCGCCTCCAGCTGCTCACCTGGCCACGCCCCCTCCTTGACTTGACCCGGCTCAGCTGTGGGCCTGGGTCCGCCTCCTTGTTCCGGAAACCCCGCCCCTGATCCATTCGACCAATGAGCGAGCAGCACCAGCCATTCTGCCCTGCTCCCAAACACAGAGGAATAGCCCCACCACTGGGATGTAAAGGCACATAGCCCTCTGCTCACAGGGTGCCTCCCAGGTCCCCAAGCGTGGGCAGACCAGCCAGCCCTCCCTTCAGAATACCCACGGGCCTCCGTGAGACTCGGGGCCGGCCCTCCTCCCCCCCACCGCCCCGGTCCCCATGGCTCACACCAAAGGGCAGCTCACGGCAGAGTGTCCTGGGACGCCCACAGCCCTGTCTATGGGCTTTGACAACCGGGAGAGAGCTGTGCCAAGTCCGACAAAAATCACTTTCCACTCTGGGGGCACCTCCCCGGCCCCTCCAGAGGTTCTTACTGGTCTGGTGGCCGGGCCCCGGGGGCCTGCTTTCTGCCCCATTCGCCGGGAACGCCCTGCCCTGAGGACAAGGGTCCCTCTTGCTGGCATCCAGTCTGAAGCTCAGGCAGGAGAGGCTTTTGTGGCCACTTGAGACCCTCGTCCAGTTTTCACAGGGCCCCAGGGCGTTAGCCACTGGTGAGGGTTTGGTTGAGGGATAGGCTTAGTTTTAGGGTTAGGGTTAGCCTTTCACAATGGGGAGAGAGCTGTGTCAAGTTCGAGAAAATCACTTTGCGCTTCGGGGGCACCGCCCCGGCCCCTCCGGAGGGTCTAACTGGCCCGCTGGCCGGGCCCCTGCGGCCAGCTTTCTGCCCCATTCGCCGGAACGCCCTACCCTGAGGACAAGGGAACCTCTTGCTGGCGTCCAGCCTGGAGCTCAGGCATTCGGGGCTTTGTGGCCTCTGGCGACCCTGGTCCACCTTCACGGGGCCCCAGGGCCTTCCCCACTGGACCACCTCCAGCTTTTGACACCGGCCCCAACCCACTCTTCCCTTGACCGCTTCCCGCCGGTCAGCTAAGCGCCCGCCCGAGCCGCCGGGCCCCCTCTTTAGGTCCCTGCCGCCGGCAGACCGGCCGGCCGGTCACCCGTGTCCCTGCCCGTGACCCTCTCTCCTGCTTACCTCACCACTTCAGGCTGTTCACCTGGCCCCGCCCCCGTGATCCCGTGACCGCCTCCAGCTGCTCACCTGGCCACGCCCCCTCCTTGACTTGACCCGGCTCAGCTGTGGGCCTGGGTCCGCCTCCTTGTTCCGGAAACCCCGCCCCTGGTCCATTCGACCAATGAGCGAGCAGCACCAGCCAGTCTGCCCTGCTCCCAAACACAGAGGAATAGCCCCACCACTGGGATGTAAAGGCACATAGCCCTCTGCTCACAGGGTGCCTCCCAGGTCCCCAAGCGTGGGCAGACCAGCCAGCCCTCCCTTCAGGACACCCACGGGCCTCCGTGAGACTCGGGGCTGGCCCTCCTCCCCCCCACACCCCCCCCCCCGGTCCCCATGGCTCACACCAAAGGGCAGCTCACAGCAGAGTGTCCTGGGACGCCCACAGCCCTGCCTATGGGCTTTGACAACCGGGAGAGAGCTGTGCCAAGTCCGACAAAAATCACTTTCCACTCTGGGGGCACCTCCCCGGCCCCTCCAGAGGTTCTTACTGGTCTGGTGGCCGGGACCCGGGGCCTGCTTTCTGCCCCATTCGCCGGGAACGCCCTGCCCTGAGGACAAGGGTCCCTCTTGCTGGCATCCAGTCTGAAGCTCAGGCAGGAGAGGCTTTTGTGGCCACTTGAGACCCTCGTCCAGTTTTCACAGGGCCCCAGGGCGTTAGCCACTGGTGAGGGTTTGGTTGAGGGATAGGCTTAGTTTTAGGGTTAGGGTTAGCCTTTGACAACGGGGAGAGAGCTGTGTCAAGTTCGAGAAAATCACTTTGCGCTTCGGGGGCACCGCCCCGGCCCCTCCGGAGGGTCTAACTGGCCCGCTGGCCGGGCCCCTGCGGCCAGCTTTCTGCCCCATTCGCCGGAACGCCCTACCCTGAGGACAAGGGAACCTCTTGCTGGCGTCCAGCCTGGAGCTCAGGCATTCGGGGCTTTGTGGCCACTGGCGACCCTGGTACACCTTCACCGGGCCCCAGGGCCTTCCCCACTGGACCACCTCCAGCTTTTGACACCGGCCCCAACCCACTCTTCCCTTGACCGCTTCCCGCCGGTCAGCTAAGCGCCCGGCCGAGCCGCCGGGCCCCCTCTTTAGGTCCCTGCCGCCGGCAGACCGGCCTGCCCGTCACCCGTGTCCCTGTCCGCGACCCTCTCTCCTGCTTACCTCACCACTTCAGGCTGTTCACCTGGCCCCGCCCCCGTGATCCCGTGACCGCCTCCAGCTGCTCACCTGGCCACGCCCCCTCCTTGACTTGACCCGGCTCAGCTGTGGGCCTGGGCCCGCCTCCCGGTTCCGGAAACCACGCCCCTGTTCCATTCGACCAATGAGCGAGCAGCACCAGCCAGTCTGCCCTGCTCCCAAACACAGAGGAATAGCCCCACCACTGGGATGTAAAGGCACATAGCCCTCTGCTCACAGGGTGCCTCCCAGGTCCCCAAGCGTGGGCAGACCAGCCAGCCCTCCCTTCAGGACACCCACGGGCCTCCGTGAGCCTCGGGGCCGGCCCTCCTCCCCCCCACCCCCCCGGTCCCCATGGCTCACACCAAAGGGCAGCTCACGGCAGAGTGTCCTGGGACGCCCACAGCCCTGCCTATGGGCTTTGACAACCGGGAGAGAGCTGTGCCAAGTCCGACAAAAATCACTTTCCACTCTGGGGGCACAACCCCGGCCCCTCCAGAGGTTCTTACTGGTCTGGTGGCCGGGCCCCGGGGGCCTGCTTTCTGCCCCATTCGCCGGGAACGCCCTGCCCTGAGGACAAGGGTCCCACTTGCTGGCATCCAGTCTGAAGCTCAGGCAGGAGAGGCTTTTGTGGCCACTTGAGACCCTCGTCCAGTTTTCACAGGGCCCCAGGGCGTTAGCCACTGGTGAGGGTTTGGTTGAGGGATAGGCTTAGTTTTAGGGTTAGGGTTAGCCTTTCACAACGGGGAGAGAGCTGTGTCAAGTTCGAGAAAATCACTTTGCGCTTCGGGGGCACCGCCCCGGCCCCTCCGGAGGGTCTAACTGGCCCGCTGGCCGGGCCCCTGCGGCCAGCTTTCTGCCCCATTCGCCGGAACGCCCTACCCTGAGGACAAGGGAACCTCTTGCTGGTGTCCAGTCTGGAGCTCAGGCATTCGGGGCTTTGTGGCCACTGGCGACCCTGGTCCACCTTCACCGGGCCCCTGGGCCCTCCCCACTGGACCACCTCCAGCTTTTGACACCGGCCCCAACCCACTCTTCCCTTGACCGCTTCCCGCCGGTCAGCTAAGCGCCCGCCCGAGCCGCCGGGCCCCCTCTTTAGGTCCCTGCCGCCGGCAGACCGGCCTGCCGGTCACCCGTGTCCCTGCCCGCGACGCTCTCTCCTGCTTACCTCACCACTTCAGGCTGTTCATCTGGCCCCGCCCCCGTGATCCCGTGACCGCCTCCAGCTGCTCACCTGGCCACGCCCCCTCCTTGACTTGACCTGGCTCAGCTGTGGGCCTGGGTCCGCCTCCTTGTTCCGGAAACCCCGCCCCTGGTCCATTCGACCAATGAGCGAGCAGCACCAGCCAGTCTGCCCTGCTCCCAAACACAGAGGAATAGCCCCACCACTGGGATGTAAAGGCACATAGCCCTCTGCTCACAGGGTGCCTCCCAGGTCCCCAAGCGTGGGCAGACCAGCCAGCCCTCCCTTCAGGACACCCACGGGCCTCCATGAGCCCCTGGGCCGGCCCTCTAACCCCCCCCCGCGGCCCCCATCGCTCCCACCAAAGGGCAGCTCAGAGCAGAGTGTCCTGGGACGCCCAGAGCCCTGCCTATGGGCTTTGACAACCGGGAGAGAGCTGTGCCAAGTCCGACAAAAATCACTTTCCACTCTGGGGGCACCTCCCCGGCCCCTCCAGAGGTTCTTACTGGTCTGGTGGCCGGGCCCCGGGGGCCTGCTTTCTGCCCCATTCGCCGGGAACGCCCTGCCCTGAGGACAAGGGTCCCTCTTGCTGGCATCCAGTCTGAAGCTCAGGCAGGAGAGGCTTTTGTGGCCACTTGAGACCCTCGTCCAGTTTTCACAGGGCCCCAGGGCGTTAGCCACTGGTGAGGGTTTGGTTGAGGGATAGGCTTAGTTTTAGGGTTAGGGTTAGCCTTTCACAACGGGGAGAGAGCTGTGTCAAGTTCGAGAAAATCACTTTGCGCTTCGGGGGCACCGCCCCGGCCCCTCCGGAGGGTCTAACTGGCCCGCTGGCCGGGCCCCTGCGGCCAGCTTTCTGCCCCATTCGCCGGAACGCCCTACCCTGAGGACAAGGGAACCTCTTGCTGGCGTCCAGTCTGGAGCTCAGGCATTCGGGGCTTTGTGGCCACTGGCGACCCTGGTCCACCTTCACCGGGCCCCTGGGCCCTCCCCACTGGACCACCTCCAGCTTTTGACACCGGCCCCAACCCACTCTTCCCTTGACCGCTTCCCGCCGGTCAGCTAAGCGCCCGCCCGAGCCGCCGGGCCCCCTCTTTAGGTCCCTGCCGCCGGCAGACCGGCCTGCCGGTCACCCGTGTCCCTGCCCGCGACGCTCTCTCCTGCTTACCTCACCACTTCAGGCTGTTCATCTGGCCCCGCCCCCGTGATCCCGTGACCGCCTCCAGCTGCTCACCTGGCCACACCCCCTCCTTGACTTGACCCAGCTCAGCTGTGGGCCTGGGCCCGCCTCCTGGTTCCGGAAACCACGCCCCTGTTGCATTCGACCAATGAGCGAGCAGCACCAGCCAGTCTGCCCTGCTCCCAAACACAGAGGAATAGCCCCACCACTGGGATGTAAAGGCACATAGCCCTCTGCTCACAGGGTGCCTCCCAGGTCCCCAAGCGTGGGCAGACCAGCCAGCCCTCCCTTCAGAATACCCACGGGCCTCCGTGAGCCTCGGGGCCGGCCCTCCTCCCCCCCACCGCCCCGGTCCCCATGGCTCACACCAAAGGGCAGCTCACGGCAGAGTGTCCTGGGACGCCTACAGCCCTGTCTATGGGCTGTGACAACCGGGAGAGAGCTGTGCCAAGTCCGACAAAAATCACTTTCCACTCTGGGGGCACCTCCCCGGCCCCTCCAGAGGTTCTTACTGGTCTGGTGGCCGGGCCCCGGGGGCCTGCTTTCTGCCCCATTCGCCGGGAACGCCCTGCCCTGAGGACAAGGGTCCCTCTTGCTGGCATCCAGTCTGAAGCTCAGGCAGGAGAGGCTTTTGTGGCCACTTGAGACCCTCGTCCAGTTTTCACAGGGCCCCAGGGCGTTAGCCACTGGTGAGGGTTTGGTTGAGGGATAGGCTTAGTTTTAGGGTTAGGGTTAGCCTTTCACAATGGGGAGAGAGCTGTGTCAAGTTCGAGAAAATCACTTTGCGCTTCGGGGGCACCGTCCCGGCCCCTCCGGAGGGTCTAACTGGCCCGCTGGCCGGGCCCCTGAGGCCAGCTTTCTGCCCCATTCGCCGGAACGCCCTACCCTGAGGACAAGGGAACCTCTTGCTGGCGTCCAGCCTGGAGCTCAGGCATTCGGGGCTTTGTGGCCTCTGGCGACCCTGGTCCACCTTCACGGGGCCCCAGGGCCTTCCCCACTGGACCACCTCCAGCTTTTGACACCGGCCCCAACCCACTCTTCCCTTGACCGCTTCCCGCCGGTCAGCTAAGCGCCCGCCCGAGCCGCCGGGCCCCCTCTTTAGGTCCCTGCCGCCGGCAGACCGGCCTGCCGGTCACCCGTGTCCCTGCCTGTGACACTCTCTCCTGCTTACCTCACCACTTCAGGCTGTTCACCTGGCCCCGCCCCCGTGATCCCGTGACCGCCTCCAGCTGCTCACCTGGCCACGCCCCCTCCTTGACTTGACCCGGCTCAGCTGTGGGCCTGGGTCCGCCTCCTTGTTCCGGAAACCCCGCCCCTGGTCCATTCGACCAATGAGCGAGCAGCACCAGCCATTCTGCCCTGCTCCCAAACACAGAGGAATAGCCCCACCACTGGGATGTAAAGGCACATAGCCCTCTGCTTACAGGGTGCCTCCCAGGTCCCCAAGCGTGGGCAGACCAGCCAGCCCTCCCTTCAGAATACCCACGGGCCTCCGTGAGACTCGGGGCCGGCCCTCCTCCCCCCCACCGCCCCGGTCCCCATGGCTCACACCAAAGCGCAGCTCACGGCAGAGTGTCCTGGGACGCCCACAGCCCTGTCTATGGGCTTTGACAACCGGGAGAGAGCTGTGCCAAGTCCGACAAAAATCACTTTCCACTCTGGGGGCACCTCCCCGGCCCCTCCAGAGGTTCTTACTGGTCTGGTGGCCGGGCCCCGGGGGCCTGCTTTCTGCCCCATTCGCCGGGAACGCCCTGCCCTGAGGACAAGGGTCCCTCTTGCTGGCATCCAGTCTGAAGCTCAGGCAGGAGAGGCTTTTGTGGCCACTTGAGACCCTCGTCCAGTTTTCACAGGGCCCCAGGGCGTTAGCCACTGGTGAGGGTTTGGTTGAGGGATAGGCTTAGTTTTAGGGTTAGGGTTAGCCTTTCACAATGGGGAGAGAGCTGTGTCAAGTTCGGGAAAATCACTTTGCGCTTCGGGGGCACCGCCCCGGCCCCTCCGGAGGGTCTAACTGGCCCGCTGGCCGGGCCCCTGCGGCCAGCTTTCTGCCCCATTCGCCGGAACGCCCTACCCTGAGGACAAGGGAACCTCTTGCTGGCGTCCAGCCTGGAGCTCAGGCATTCGGGGCTTTGTGGCCTCTGGCGACCCTGGTCCACCTTCACGGGGCCCCAGGGCCTTCCCCACTGGACCACCTCCAGCTTTTGACACCGGCCCCAACCCACTCTTCCCTTGACCGCTTCCCGCCGGTCAGCTAAGCGCCCGCCCGAGCCGCCGGGCCCCCTCTTTAGGTCCCTGCCGCCGGCAGACCGGCCTGCCGGTCACCCGTGTCCCTGCCTGTGACACTCTCTCCTGCTTACCTCACCACTTCAGGCTGTTCACCTGGCCCCGCCCCCGTGATCCCGTGACCGCCTCCAGCTGCTCACCTGGCCACGCCCCCTCCTTGACTTGACCCGGCTCAGCTGTGGGCCTGGGTCCGCCTCCTTGTTCCGGAAACCCCGCCCCTGATCCATTCGACCAATGAGCGAGCAGCACCAGCCATTCTGCCCTGCTCCCAAACACAGAGGAATAGCCCCACCACTGGGATGTAAAGGCACATAGCCCTCTGCTCACAGGGTGCCTCCCAGGTCCCCAAGCGTGGGCAGACCAGCCAGCCCTCCCTTCAGAATACCCACGGGCCTCCGTGAGACTCGGGGCCGGCCCTCCTCCCCCCCACCGCCCCGGTCCCCATGGCTCACACCAAAGGGCAGCTCACGGCAGAGTGTCCTGGGACGCCCACAGCCCTGTCTATGGGCTTTGACAACCGGGAGAGAGCTGTGCCAAGTCCGACAAAAATCACTTTCCACTCTGGGGGCACCTCCCCGGCCCCTCCAGAGGTTCTTACTGGTCTGGTGGCCGGGCCCCGGGGGCCTGCTTTCTGCCCCATTCGCCGGGAACGCCCTGCCCTGAGGACAAGGGTCCCTCTTGCTGGCATCCAGTCTGAAGCTCAGGCAGGAGAGGCTTTTGTGGCCACTTGAGACCCTCGTCCAGTTTTCACAGGGCCCCAGGGCGTTAGCCACTGGTGAGGGTTTGGTTGAGGGATAGGCTTAGTTTTAGGGTTAGGGTTAGCCTTTCACAATGGGGAGAGAGCTGTGTCAAGTTCGAGAAAATCACTTTGCGCTTCGGGGGCACCGCCCCGGCCCCTCCGGAGGGTCTAACTGGCCCGCTGGCCGGGCCCCTGCGGCCAGCTTTCTGCCCCATTCGCCGGAACGCCCTACCCTGAGGACAAGGGAACCTCTTGCTGGCGTCCAGCCTGGAGCTCAGGCATTCGGGGCTTTGTGGCCTCTGGCGACCCTGGTCCACCTTCACGGGGCCCCAGGGCCTTCCCCACTGGACCACCTCCAGCTTTTGACACCGGCCCCAACCCACTCTTCCCTTGACCGCTTCCCGCCGGTCAGCTAAGCGCCCGCCCGAGCCGCCGGGCCCCCTCTTTAGGTCCCTGCCGCCGGCAGACCGGCCGGCCGGTCACCCGTGTCCCTGCCTGTGACCCTCTCTCCTGCTTACCTCACCACTTCAGGCTGTTCACCTGGCCCCGCCCCCGTGATCCCGTGACCGCCTCCAGCTGCTCACCTGGCCACGCCCCCTCCTTGACTTGACCCGGCTCAGCTGTGGGCCTGGGTCCGCCTCCTTGTTCCGGAAACCCCGCCCCTGGTCCATTCGACCAATGAGCGAGCAGCACCAGCCAGTCTGCCCTGCTCCCAAACACAGAGGAATAGCCCCACCACTGGGATGTAAAGGCACATAGCCCTCTGCTCACAGGGTGCCTCCCAGGTCCCCAAGCGTGGGCAGACCAGCCAGCCCTCCCTTCAGGACACCCACGGGCCTCCGTGAGACTCGGGGCTGGCCCTCCTCCCCCCCACACCCCCCCCCCCGGTCCCCATGGCTCACACCAAAGGGCAGCTCACAGCAGAGTGTCCTGGGACGCCCACAGCCCTGCCTATGGGCTTTGACAACCGGGAGAGAGCTGTGCCAAGTCCGACAAAAATCACTTTCCACTCTGGGGGCACCTCCCCGGCCCCTCCAGAGGTTCTTACTGGTCTGGTGGCCGGGACCCGGGGCCTGCTTTCTGCCCCATTCGCCGGGAACGCCCTGCCCTGAGGACAAGGGTCCCTCTTGCTGGCATCCAGTCTGAAGCTCAGGCAGGAGAGGCTTTTGTGGCCACTTGAGACCCTCGTCCAGTTTTCACAGGGCCCCAGGGCGTTAGCCACTGGTGAGGGTTTGGTTGAGGGATAGGCTTAGTTTTAGGGTTAGGGTTAGCCTTTGACAACGGGGAGAGAGCTGTGTCAAGTTCGAGAAAATCACTTTGCGCTTCGGGGGCACCGCCCCGGCCCCTCCGGAGGGTCTAACTGGCCCGCTGGCCGGGCCCCTGCGGCCAGCTTTCTGCCCCATTCGCCGGAACGCCCTACCCTGAGGACAAGGGAACCTCTTGCTGGCGTCCAGCCTGGAGCTCAGGCATTCGGGGCTTTGTGGCCACTGGCGACCCTGGTACACCTTCACCGGGCCCCAGGGCCTTCCCCACTGGACCACCTCCAGCTTTTGACACCGGCCCCAACCCACTCTTCCCTTGACCGCTTCCCGCCGGTCAGCTAAGCGCCCGGCCGAGCCGCCGGGCCCCCTCTTTAGGTCCCTGCCGCCGGCAGACCGGCCTGCCCGTCACCCGTGTCCCTGTCCGCGACCCTCTCTCCTGCTTACCTCACCACTTCAGGCTGTTCACCTGGCCCCGCCCCCGTGATCCCGTGACCGCCTCCAGCTGCTCACCTGGCCACGCCCCCTCCTTGACTTGACCCGGCTCAGCTGTGGGCCTGGGCCCGCCTCCCGGTTCCGGAAACCACGCCCCTGTTCCATTCGACCAATGAGCGAGCAGCACCAGCCAGTCTGCCCTGCTCCCAAACACAGAGGAATAGCCCCACCACTGGGATGTAAAGGCACATAGCCCTCTGCTCACAGGGTGCCTCCCAGGTCCCCAAGCGTGGGCAGACCAGCCAGCCCTCCCTTCAGGACACCCACGGGCCTCCGTGAGCCTCGGGGCCGGCCCTCCTCCCCCCCACCCCCCCGGTCCCCATGGCTCACACCAAAGGGCAGCTCACGGCAGAGTGTCCTGGGACGCCCACAGCCCTGCCTATGGGCTTTGACAACCGGGAGAGAGCTGTGCCAAGTCCGACAAAAATCACTTTCCACTCTGGGGGCACAACCCCGGCCCCTCCAGAGGTTCTTACTGGTCTGGTGGCCGGGCCCCGGGGGCCTGCTTTCTGCCCCATTCGCCGGGAACGCCCTGCCCTGAGGACAAGGGTCCCACTTGCTGGCATCCAGTCTGAAGCTCAGGCAGGAGAGGCTTTTGTGGCCACTTGAGACCCTCGTCCAGTTTTCACAGGGCCCCAGGGCGTTAGCCACTGGTGAGGGTTTGGTTGAGGGATAGGCTTAGTTTTAGGGTTAGGGTTAGCCTTTCACAACGGGGAGAGAGCTGTGTCAAGTTCGAGAAAATCACTTTGCGCTTCGGGGGCACCGCCCCGGCCCCTCCGGAGGGTCTAACTGGCCCGCTGGCCGGGCCCCTGCGGCCAGCTTTCTGCCCCATTCGCCGGAACGCCCTACCCTGAGGACAAGGGAACCTCTTGCTGGTGTCCAGTCTGGAGCTCAGGCATTCGGGGCTTTGTGGCCACTGGCGACCCTGGTCCACCTTCACCGGGCCCCTGGGCCCTCCCCACTGGACCACCTCCAGCTTTTGACACCGGCCCCAACCCACTCTTCCCTTGACCGCTTCCCGCCGGTCAGCTAAGCGCCCGCCCGAGCCGCCGGGCCCCCTCTTTAGGTCCCTGCCGCCGGCAGACCGGCCTGCCGGTCACCCGTGTCCCTGCCCGCGACGCTCTCTCCTGCTTACCTCACCACTTCAGGCTGTTCATCTGGCCCCGCCCCCGTGATCCCGTGACCGCCTCCAGCTGCTCACCTGGCCACGCCCCCTCCTTGACTTGACCTGGCTCAGCTGTGGGCCTGGGTCCGCCTCCTTGTTCCGGAAACCCCGCCCCTGGTCCATTCGACCAATGAGCGAGCAGCACCAGCCAGTCTGCCCTGCTCCCAAACACAGAGGAATAGCCCCACCACTGGGATGTAAAGGCACATAGCCCTCTGCTCACAGGGTGCCTCCCAGGTCCCCAAGCGTGGGCAGACCAGCCAGCCCTCCCTTCAGGACACCCACGGGCCTCCATGAGCCCCTGGGCCGGCCCTCTAACCCCCCCCCGCGGCCCCCATCGCTCCCACCAAAGGGCAGCTCAGAGCAGAGTGTCCTGGGACGCCCAGAGCCCTGCCTATGGGCTTTGACAACCGGGAGAGAGCTGTGCCAAGTCCGACAAAAATCACTTTCCACTCTGGGGGCACCTCCCCGGCCCCTCCAGAGGTTCTTACTGGTCTGGTGGCCGGGCCCCGGGGGCCTGCTTTCTGCCCCATTCGCCGGGAACGCCCTGCCCTGAGGACAAGGGTCCCTCTTGCTGGCATCCAGTCTGAAGCTCAGGCAGGAGAGGCTTTTGTGGCCACTTGAGACCCTCGTCCAGTTTTCACAGGGCCCCAGGGCGTTAGCCACTGGTGAGGGTTTGGTTGAGGGATAGGCTTAGTTTTAGGGTTAGGGTTAGCCTTTCACAACGGGGAGAGAGCTGTGTCAAGTTCGAGAAAATCACTTTGCGCTTCGGGGGCACCGCCCCGGCCCCTCCGGAGGGTCTAACTGGCCCGCTGGCCGGGCCCCTGCGGCCAGCTTTCTGCCCCATTCGCCGGAACGCCCTACCCTGAGGACAAGGGAACCTCTTGCTGGCGTCCAGTCTGGAGCTCAGGCATTCGGGGCTTTGTGGCCACTGGCGACCCTGGTCCACCTTCACCGGGCCCCTGGGCCCTCCCCACTGGACCACCTCCAGCTTTTGACACCGGCCCCAACCCACTCTTCCCTTGACCGCTTCCCGCCGGTCAGCTAAGCGCCCGCCCGAGCCGCCGGGCCCCCTCTTTAGGTCCCTGCCGCCGGCAGACCGGCCTGCCGGTCACCCGTGTCCCTGCCCGCGACGCTCTCTCCTGCTTACCTCACCACTTCAGGCTGTTCATCTGGCCCCGCCCCCGTGATCCCGTGACCGCCTCCAGCTGCTCACCTGGCCACGCCCCCTCCTTGACTTGACCTGGCTCAGCTGTGGGCCTGGGTCCGCCTCCTTGTTCCGGAAACCCCGCCCCTGGTCCATTCGACCAATGAGCGAGCAGCACCAGCCAGTCTGCCCTGCTCCCAAACACAGAGGAATAGCCCCACCACTGGGATGTAAAGGCACATAGCCCTCTGCTCACAGGGTGCCTCCCAGGTCCCCAAGCGTGGGCAGACCAGCCAGCCCTCCCTTCAGGACACCCACGGGCCTCCATGAGCCCCTGGGCCGGCCCTCTAACCCCCCCCCCCGCGGCCCCCATCGCTCCCACCAAAGGGCAGCTCAGAGCAGAGTGTCCTGGGACGCCCAGAGCCCTGCCTATGGGCTTTGACAACCGGGAGAGAGCTGTGCCAAGTCCGACAAAAATCACTTTCCACTCTGGGGGCACCTCCCCGGCCCCTCCAGAGGTTCTTACTGGTCTGGTGGCAGGGACCCGGGGCCTGCTTTCTGCCCCATTCGCCGGGAACGCCCTGCCCTGAGGACAAGGGTCCCTCTTGCTGGCATCCAGTCTGAAGCTCAGGCAGGAGAGGCTTTTGTGGCCACTTGAGACCCTCGTCCAGTTTTCACAGGGCCCCAGGGCGTTAGCCACTGGTGAGGGTTTGGTTGAGGGATAGGCTTAGTTTTAGGGTTCGGGTTAGCCTTTGACAACGGGGAGGGAGCTGTGTCAAGTTCGGGAAAATCACTTTGCGCTTCGGGGGCACCGCCCCGGCCCCTCCGGAGGGTCTAACTGGCCCGCTGGCCGGGCCCCTGCGGCCAGCTTTCTGCCCCATTCGCCGGGAACGCCCTACCCTGAGGACAAGGGAACCTCTTGCTGGCGTCCAGTCTGGAGCTCAGGCATTCGGGGCTTTGTGGCCACTGGCGACCCTGGTCCACATTCACCGGGCCCCTGGGCCCTCCCCACTGGACCACCTCCAGCTTTTGACACCGGCCCCAACCCACTCTTCCCTTGACCATTTCCCACAAGTCAGCTAAGCGCCGGGCCGAGCCGCCGGGCGCCCTCTTTAGGTCCCTGCCGCCGGCAGACCGGCCTGCCGGTCACCCGTGTCCCTGCCCGCGACCCTCTCTCCTGCTTACCTCACCACTTCAGGCTGTTCATCTGGCCCCGCCCCCGTGATCCCGTGACCGCCTCCAGCTGCTCACCTGGCCACACCCCCTCCTTGACTTGACCCAGCTCAGCTGTGGGCCTGGGCCCGCCTCCTGGTTCCGGAAACCACGCCCCTGTTGCATTCGACCAATGAGCGAGCAGCACCAGCCAGTCTGCCCTGCTCCCAAACACAGAGGAATAGCCCCACCACTGGGATGTAAAGGCACATAGCCCTCTGCTCACAGGGTGCCTCCCAGGTCCCCAAGCGTGGGCAGACCAGCCAGCCCTCCCTTCAGAATACCCACGGGCCTCCGTGAGCCTCGGGGCCGGCCCTCCTCCCCCCCACCGCCCCGGTCCCCATGGCTCACACCAAAGGGCAGCTCACGGCAGAGTGTCCTGGGACGCCTACAGCCCTGTCTATGGGCTGTGACAACCGGGAGAGAGCTGTGCCAAGTCCGACAAAAATCACTTTCCACTCTGGGGGCACCTCCCCGGCCCCTCCAGAGGTTCTTACTGGTCTGGTGGCCGGGCCCCGGGGGCCTGCTTTCTGCCCCATTCGCCGGGAACGCCCTGCCCTGAGGACAAGGGTCCCTCTTGCTGGCATCCAGTCTGAAGCTCAGGCAGGAGAGGCTTTTGTGGCCACTTGAGACCCTCGTCCAGTTTTCACAGGGCCCCAGGGCGTTAGCCACTGGTGAGGGTTTGGTTGAGGGATAGGCTTAGTTTTAGGGTTAGGGTTAGCCTTTCACAATGGGGAGAGAGCTGTGTCAAGTTCGAGAAAATCACTTTGCGCTTCGGGGGCACCGCCCCGGCCCCTCCGGAGGGTCTAACTGGCCCGCTGGCCGGGCCCCTGAGGCCAGCTTTCTGCCCCATTCGCCGGAACGCCCTACCCTGAGGACAAGGGAACCTCTTGCTGGCGTCCAGCCTGGAGCTCAGGCATTCGGGGCTTTGTGGCCTCTGGCGACCCTGGTCCACCTTCACGGGGCCCCAGGGCCTTCCCCACTGGACCACCTCCAGCTTTTGACACCGGCCCCAACCCACTCTTCCCTTGACCGCTTCCCGCCGGTCAGCTAAGCGCCCGCCCGAGCCGCCGGGCCCCCTCTTTAGGTCCCTGCCGCCGGCAGACCGGCCTGCCGGTCACCCGTGTCCCTGCCTGTGACACTCTCTCCTGCTTACCTCACCACTTCAGGCTGTTCACCTGGCCCCGCCCCCGTGATCCCGTGACCGCCTCCAGCTGCTCACCTGGCCACGCCCCCTCCTTGACTTGACCCGGCTCAGCTGTGGGCCTGGGTCCGCCTCCTTGTTCCGGAAACCCCGCCCCTGGTCCATTCGACCAATGAGCGAGCAGCACCAGCCATTCTGCCCTGCTCCCAAACACAGAGGAATAGCCCCACCACTGGGATGTAAAGGCACATAGCCCTCTGCTTACAGGGTGCCTCCCAGGTCCCCAAGCGTGGGCAGACCAGCCAGCCCTCCCTTCAGAATACCCACGGGCCTCCGTGAGACTCGGGGCCGGCCCTCCTCCCCCCCACCGCCCCGGTCCCCATGGCTCACACCAAAGCGCAGCTCACGGCAGAGTGTCCTGGGACGCCCACAGCCCTGTCTATGGGCTTTGACAACCGGGAGAGAGCTGTGCCAAGTCCGACAAAAATCACTTTCCACTCTGGGGGCACCTCCCCGGCCCCTCCAGAGGTTCTTACTGGTCTGGTGGCCGGGCCCCGGGGGCCTGCTTTCTGCCCCATTCGCCGGGAACGCCCTGCCCTGAGGACAAGGGTCCCTCTTGCTGGCATCCAGTCTGAAGCTCAGGCAGGAGAGGCTTTTGTGGCCACTTGAGACCCTCGTCCAGTTTTCACAGGGCCCCAGGGCGTTAGCCACTGGTGAGGGTTTGGTTGAGGGATAGGCTTAGTTTTAGGGTTAGGGTTAGCCTTTCACAATGGGGAGAGAGCTGTGTCAAGTTCGAGAAAATCACTTTGCGCTTCGGGGGCACCGCCCCGGCCCCTCCGGAGGGTCTAACTGGCCCGCTGGCCGGGCCCCTGCGGCCAGCTTTCTGCCCCATTCGCCGGAACGCCCTACCCTGAGGACAAGGGAACCTCTTGCTGGCGTCCAGCCTGGAGCTCAGGCATTCGGGGCTTTGTGGCCTCTGGCGACCCTGGTCCACCTTCACGGGGCCCCAGGGCCTTCCCCACTGGACCACCTCCAGCTTTTGACACCGGCCCCAACCCACTCTTCCCTTGACCGCTTCCCGCCGGTCAGCTAAGCGCCCGCCCGAGCCACCGGGCCCCCTCTTTAGGTCCCTGCCGCCGGCAGACCGGCCTGCCGGTCACCCGTGTCCATGCCCGCGACCCTCTCTCCTGCTTACCTCACCACTTCAGGCTGTTCACCTGGCCCCGCCCCCGTGATCCCGTGACCGCCTCCAGCTGCTCACCTGACCACGCCCCCTCCTTGACTTGACCCGGCTCAGCTGTGGGCCTGGGCCCGCCTTCTGGTTCCGGAAACCACGCCCCTGTTCCATTCGACCAATGAGCGAGCAGCACCAGCCAGTCTGCCCTGCTCCCAAACACAGAGGAATAGTCCCACCACTGGGATGTAAAGGCACATAGCCCTCTGCTCACAGGGTGCCTCCCAGGTCCCCAAGCCTGGGCAGACCAGCCAGCCCTCCCTTCAGGACACCCACGGGCCTCCGTGAGCCTCGGGGCCGGCCCTCCTCCCCCCCACCCCCCCGGTCCCCATGGCTCACACCAAAGGGCAGCTCACAGCAGAGTGTCCTGGGACGCCCACAGCCCTGCCTGTGGGCTTTGACAACCGGGAGAGAGCTGTGCCAAGTCCGACAAAAATCACTTTCCACTCTGGGGGCACCTCCCCGGTCCCTCCAGAGGTTCTTACTGGTCTGGTGGCCGGGCCCCGGGGGCCTGCTTTCTGCCCCATTCGCCGGGAACGCCCTGCCCTGAGCACAAGGGTCCCTCTTGCTGGCATCCAGTCTGAAGCTCAGGCAGGAGAGGCTTTTGTGGCCACTTGAGACCCTCGTCCAGTTTTCACAGGGCCCCAGGGCGTTAGCCACTGGTGAGGGTTTGGTTGAGGGATAGGCTTAGTTTTAGGGTTAGGGTTAGCCTTTCACAACGGGGAGAGAGCTGTGTCAAGTTCGAGAAAATCACTTTGCGCTTCGGGGGCACCGCCCCGGCCCCTCCGGAGGGTCTAACTGGCCCGCTGGCCGGGCCCCTGCGGCCAGCTTTCTGCCCCATTCGCCGGGAACGCCCTACCCTGAGGACAAGGGAACCTCTTGCTGGCGTCCAGTCTGGAGCTCAGGCATTCGGGGCTTTGTGGCCACTGGCGACCCTGGTCCACCTTCACCGGGCCCCTGGGCCCTCCCCACTGGACCACCTCCAGCTTTTGACACCGGCCCCAACCCACTCTTCCCTTGACCGCTTCCCGCCGGTCAGCTAAGCGCCCGCCCGAGCCGCCGGGCCCCCTCTTTAGGTCCCTGCCGCCGGCAGACCGGCCTGCCGCTCACCCGTGTCCCTGCCCGCGACGCTCTCTCCTGCTTACCTCACCACTTCAGGCTGTTCATCTGGCCCCGCCCCCGTGATCCCGTGACCGCCTCCAGCTGCTCACCTGGCCACGCCCCCTCCTTGACTTGACCTGGCTCAGCTGTGGGCCTGGGTCCGCCTCCTTGTTCCGGAAACCCCGCCCCTGGTCCATTCGACCAATGAGCGAGCAGCACCAGCCAGTCTGCCCTGCTCCCAAACACAGAGGAATAGCCCCACCACTGGGATGTAAAGTCACATAGCCCTCTGCTCACAGGGTGCCTCCCAGGTCCCCAAGCGTGGGCAGACCTCCCAGCCCTCCCTTCAGGACACCCACGGGCCTCCGTGAGCCTCGGGGCCGGCCCTCCTCCCCCCCACCCCCCCGGTCCCCATGGCTCACACCAAAGGGCAGCTCACGGCAGAGTGTCCTGGGACGCCCACAGCCCTGCCTATGGGCTTTGACAACCGGGAGAGAGCTGTGCCAAGTCCGACAAAAATCACTTTCCACTCTGGGGGCACAACCCCGGCCCCTCCAGAGGTTCTTACTGGTCTGGTGGCCGGGCCCCGGGGGCCTGCTTTCTGCCCCATTCGCCGGGAACGCCCTGCCCTGAGGACAAGGGTCCCTCTTGCTGGCATCCAGTCTGAAGCTCAGGCAGGAGAGGCTTTTGTGGCCACTTGAGACCCTCGTCCAGTTTTCACAGGGCCCCAGGGCGTTAGCCACTGGTGAGGGTTTGGTTGAGGGATAGGCTTAGTTTTAGGGTTCGGGTTAGCCTTTGACAACGGGGAGGGAGCTGTGTCAAGTTCGGGAAAATCACTTTGCGCTTCGGGGGCACCGCCCCGGCCCCTCCGGAGGGTCTAACTGGCCCGCTGGCCGGGCCCCTGCGGCCAGCTTTCTGCCCCATTCGCCGGGAACGCCCTACCCTGAGGACAAGGGAACCTCTTGCTGGCGTCCAGTCTGGAGCTCAGGCATTCGGGGCTTTGTGGCCACTGGCGACCCTGGTCCACATTCACCGGGCCCCTGGGCCCTCCCCACTGGACCACCTCCAGCTTTTGACACCGGCCCCAACCCACTCTTCCCTTGACCGCTTCACGCCGGTCAGCTAAGCGCCCGGCCGAGCCGCCGGGCCCCCTCTTTAGGTCCCTGCCGCCGGCAGACCGGCCTGCCGGTCACCCATGTCCATGCCCGCGACCCTCTCTCCTGCTTACCTCACCACTTCAGGCTGTTCACCTGGCCCCGCCCCCGTGATCCCGTGACCGCCTCCAGCTGCTCACCTGACCACGCCCCCTCCTTGACTTGACCCGGCTCAGCTGTGGGCCTGGGCCCGCCTTCTGGTTCCGGAAACCACGCCCCTGTTCCATTCGACCAATGAGCGAGCAGCACCAGCCAGTCTGCCCTGCTCCCAAACACAGAGGAATAGCCCCACCACTGGGATGTAAAGGCACATAGCCCTCTGCTCACAGGGTTCCTCCCAGGTCCCCAAGCCTGGGCAGACCAGCCAGCCCTCCCTTCAGGACACCCACGGGCCTCCGTGAGCCTCGGGGCCGGCCCTCCTCCCCCCCACCCCCCCGGTCCCCATGGCTCACACCAAAGGGCAGCTCACAGCAGAGTGTCCTGGGACGCCCACAGCCCTGCCTGTGGGCTTTGACAACCGGGAGAGAGCTGTGCCAAGTCCGACAAAAATCACTTTCCACTCTGGGGGCACCTCCCCGGTCCCTCCAGAGGTTCTTACTGGTCTGGTGGCCGGGCCCCGGGGGCCTGCTTTCTGCCCCATTCGCCGGGAACGCCCTGCCCTGAGCACAAGGGTCCCTCTTGCTGGCATCCAGTCTGAAGCTCAGGCAGGAGAGGCTTTTGTGGCCACTTGAGACCCTCGTCCAGTTTTCACAGGGCCCCAGGGCGTTAGCCACTGGTGAGGGTTTGGTTGAGGGATAGGCTTAGTTTTAGGGTTAGGGTTAGCCTTTGACAACGGGGAGAGGGCTGTGTCAAGTTCGAGAAAATCACTTTGCGCTTCGGGGGCACCGCCTCGGCCCCTCCGGAGGGTCTAACTGGCCCGCTGGCCGGGCCCCTGCGGCCAGTTTTCTGCCCAATTCGCCGGAACGCCCTACCCTGAGGACAAGGGAACCTCTTGCTGGCGTCCAGTCTGGAGCTCAGGCATTCGGGGCTTTGTGGCCACTGGCGACCCTGGTCCACATTCACCGGGCCCCTGGGCCCTCCCCACTGGACCACCTCCAGCTTTTGACACCGGCCCCAACCCACTCTTCCCTTGACCGCTTCCCGCAGGTCAGCTAAGCGCCCGGCCGAGCCGCCGGGCCCCCTCTTTAGGTCCCTGCCGCCGGCAGACCGGCCTGCCGGTCACCAGTGTCCCTGCCCGGTACCCTCTCTCCTGCTTACCTCACCACTTCAGGCTGTTCACCTGGCCCTGGCCCCGCCCCCGTGATCCCGTGACCACCTCCAGCTGCTCACCTGGCCCCGCCCCCTCCTTGACTTGACCGGGCTCAGCTGTGGGCCTGGGTCCGCCTCCTTGACCGGAAACCCCGCCCCTGGTCCATTCGACCAATGAGCGAGCAGCACCAACCAGTCTGCCCTGCTCCCAAACACAGAGGAATAGCCCCACCACTGGGATGTAAAGGCGCATAGCCCTCTGCTCACAGGGTGCCTCCCAGGTCCCCAAGCGTGGGCAGACCAGCCAGCCCTCCCTTCAGGACACCCACGGGCCTCCATGATCCCCTGGTCCGGCCCTCTAACCCCCCCCCCTCCGGCCCCCATCACTCCCACCAAAAGGCAGCTCAGAGCAGAGTGTCCTGGGATGCCCACAGCCCTGCCTGTGGGCTTTGACAACCGGGAGAGAGCTGTGCCAAGTCCGACAAAAATCACTTTCCACTCTGGGGGCACCTCCCCCGCCCCTCCAGAGGTTCTTGCTGGTCTGGTGGCCAGGACCCGGGGCCTGCTTTCTGCCCCATTCGCCGGGAACGCCCTGCCCTGAGGACAAGGGTCCCTCTTGCTGGCATCCAGTCTGAAGCTCAGGCAGGAGCAGCTTTTGTGGCCACTTGAAAACCTCGTCCAGTTTTCACAGGGCCCCAGGGCGTTAGCAGCTGGTGAGGGTTTGGTTGAGGGATAGGCTTAGTTTTAGGGTTAGGGTTAGCCTTTGACAACGGGGAGAGAGCTGTGTCAAGTTCGAGAAAATCACTTTGCGCTTCGGGGGCACCGCCCCAGCCCCTCCGGAGGGTCTAACTGGCCCGCTGGCCGGGCCCCTGAGGCCAGCTTTCTGCCCCATTCGCCGGAACGCCCTACCCTGAGGACAAGGGAACCTCTTGCTGGCGTCCAGCCTGGAGCTCAGGCATTCGGAGCTTTGTGGCCACTGGCGACCCTGGTCCACCTTCACCGGGCCCCAGGGCCTTCCCCACTGGACCACCTCCAGCTTTTGACACCGGCCCCAACCCACTCTTCCCTTGACCGCTTCACGCCGGTCAGCTAAGCGCCCGGCCGAGCCGCCGGGCCCCCTCTTTAGGTCCCTGCCGCCGGCAGACCGGCCTGCCGCTCACCCGTGTCCCTGCCCGCGACCCTCTCTCCTGCTTACCTCACCACTTCAGGCTGTTCACCTGGCCCCGCCCCCGTGATCCCGTGACCGCCTCCAGCTGCTCACCTGACCACGCCCCCACCTTGACTTGACCAGGCTCAGCTGTGGGCCTGGGCCCGCCTCCTGGGTCCGGAAACCACGCCCCTGTTCCATTCGACCAATGAGCGAGCAGCACCAGCCAGTCTGCCCTGCTCCCAAACACAGAGGAATAGCCCCACCACTGGGATGTAAAGGCACATAGCCCTCTGCTCACAGGGTGCCTCCCAGGTCCCCAAGCGTGGGCAGACCTGCCAGCCCTCCCTTCAGGACACCCACGGGCCTCCGTGAGCCTCGGGGCCGGCCCTCCTCCCCCCCACCCCCCCGGTCCCCATGGCTCACACCAAAGGGCAGCTCACAGCAGAGTGTCCTGGGACGCCCACAGCCCTGCCTGTGGGCTTTGACAACCGGGAGAGAGCTGTGCCAAGTCCGACAAAAATCACTTTCCACTCTGGGGGCACCTCCCCGGCCCCTCCAGAGGTTCTTACTGGTCTGGTGGCCGGGCCCCGGGTGCCTGCTTTCTGCCCCATTCGCCGGGAACGCCCTGCCCTGAGCACAAGGGTCCCTCTTGCTGGCATCCAGTCTGAAGCTCAGGCAGGAGAGGCTTTTGTGGCCACTTGAGACCCTCGTCCAGTTTTCACAGGGCCCCAGGGCGTTAGCCACTGGTGAGGGTTTGGTTGAGGGATAGGCTTAGTTTTAGGGTTAGGGTTAGCCTTTGACAACGGGGAGAGAGCTGTGTCAAGTTCGAGAAAATCACTTTGCTCTTCGGGGGCACCGCCCCGGCCCCTCCGGAGGGTCTAACTGGCCCGCTGGCCGGGCCCCTGCGGCCAGCTTTCTGCCCCATTCGCCGGAACGCCCTACCCTGAGGACAAGGGAACCTCTTGCTGGCGTCCAGTCTGGAGCTCAGGCATTCGGGGCTTTGTGGCCACTGGTGACCCTGGTCCACCTTCACCGGGCCCCTGGGCCCTCCCCACTGGACCACCTCCAGCTTTTGACACCGGCCCCAACCCACTCTTCCCTTGACCGCTTCCCGCTGGTCAGCTAAGCGCCCGCCCGAGCCGCCGGGCCCCCTCTTTAGGTCCCTGCCGCCGGCAGACCGGCCTGCCGGTCACCCGTGTCCCTGCCCGCGACGCTCTCTCCTGCTTACCTCACCACTTCAGGCTGTTCATCTGGCCCCGCCCCCGTGATCCCAAGACCGCCTCCAGCTGCTCACCTGGCCACGCCCCCTCCTTGACTTGACCCGGCTCAGCTGTGGGCCTGGGTCCGCCTCCTTGTTCCGGAAACCCCGCCCCTGGTCCATTCGACCAATGAGCGAGCAGCACCAGCCAGTCTGCCCTGCTCCCAAACACAGAGGAATAGCCCCACCACTGGGATGTAAAGGCACATAGCCCTCTGCTCACAGGGTGCCTCCCAGGTCCCCAAGCGTGGGCAGACCAGCCAGCCCTCCCTTCAGAATACCCACGGGCCTCCGTGAGCCTCGGGGCCGGCCCTCCTCCCCCCCACCGCCCCGGTCCCCATGGCTCACACCAAAGGGCAGCTCACGGCAGAGTGTCCTGGGACGCCCACAGCCCTGCCTATGGGCTTTGACAACCGGGAGAGAGCTGTGCCAAGTCCGACAAAAATCACTTTCCACTCTGGGGGCACCTCCCCGGCCCCTCCAGAGGTTCTTACTGGTCTGGTGGCCGGGCCCCGGGTGCCTGCTTTCTGCCCCATTCGCCGGGAACGCCCTGCCCTGAGCACAAGGGTCCCTCTTGCTGGCATCCAGTCTGAAGCTCAGGCAGGAGAGGCTTTTGTGGCCACTTGAGACCCTCGTCCAGTTTTCACAGGGCCCCAGGGCGTTAGCCACTGGTGAGGGTTTGGTTGAGGGATAGGCTTAGTTTTAGGGTTAGGGTTAGCCTTTCACAACGGGGAGAGAGCTGTGTCAAGTTCGAGAAAATCACTTTGCGCTTCGGGGGCACCGCCCCGGCCCCTCCGGAGGGTCTAACTGGCCCGCTGGCCGGGCCCCTGCGGCCAGCTTTCTGCCCCATTCGCCGGAACGCCCTACCCTGAGGACAAGGGAACCTCTTGCTGGCGTCCAGTCTGGAGCTCAGGCATTCGGGGCTTTGTGGCCACTGGCGACCCTGGTCCACATTCACCGGGCCCCTGGGCCCTCCCCACTGGACCACCTCCAGCTTTTGACACCGGCCCCAACCCACTCTTCCCTTGACCGCTTCCCGCAGGTCAGCTAAGCGCCCGGCCGAGCCGCCGGGCCCCCTCTTTAGGTCCCTGCCGCCGGCAGACCGGCCTGCCGGTCACCCGTGTCCCTGCCCGCTACCCTCTCTCCTGCTTACCTCACCACTTCAGGCTGTTCACCTGGCCCTGGCCCCGCCCCCGTGATCCCGTGACCACCTCCAGCTGCTCACCTGGCCCCGCCCCCTCCTTGACTTGACCGGGCTCAGTTGTGGGCCTGGGTCCGCCTCCTTGACCGGAAACCCCGCCCCTGGTCCATTCGACCAATGAGCGAGCAGCACCAACCAGTCTGCCCTGCTCCCAAACACAGAGGAATAGCCCCACCACTGGGATGTAAAGGCGCATAGCCCTCTGCTCAGAGGGTGCCTCCCAGGTCCCCAAGCGTGGGCAGACCAGCCAGCCCTCCCTTCAGGACACCCACGGGCCTCCATGAGCCCCTGGTCCGGCCCTCTAACCCCCCCCCCCCGGCCCCCATCGCTCCCACCAAAAGGCAGCTCAGAGCAGAGTGTCCTGGGATGCCCACAGCCCTGCCTGTGGGCTTTGACAACCGGGAGAGAGCTGTGCCAAGTCCGACAAAAATCACTTTCCACTCTGGGGGCACCTCCCCGGCCCCTCCAGAGGTTCTTGCTGGTCTGGTGGCCAGGACCCGGGGCCTGCTTTCTGCCCCATTCGCCGGGAACGCCCTGCCCTGAGGACAAGGGTCCCTCTTGCTGGCATCCAGTCTGAAGCTCAGGCAGGAGCGGCTTTTGTGGCCACTTGAAAACCTCGTCCAGTTTTCACAGGGCCCCAGGGCGTTAGCAGCTGGTGAGGGTTTGGTTGAGGGATAGGCTTAGTTTTAGGGTTAGGGTTAGCCTTTGACAACGGGGAGAGAGCTGTGTCAAGTTCGAGAAAATCACTTTGCGCTTCGGGGGCACCGCCCCAGCCCCTCCGGAGGGTCTAACTGGCCCGCTGGCCGGGCCCCTGAGGCCAGCTTTCTGCCCCATTCGCCGGAACGCCCTACCCTGAGGACAAGGGAACCTCTTGCTGGCGTCCAGCCGGGAGCTCAGGCATTCGGAGCTTTGTGGCCACTGGCGACCCTGGTCCACCTTCACCGGGCCCCAGGGCCTTCCCCACTGGACCACCTCCAGCTTTTGACACCGGCCCCAACCCACTCTTCCCTTGACCGCTTCACGCCGGTCAGCTAAGCGCCCGGCCGAGCCGCCGGGCCCCCTCTTTAGGTCCCTGCCGCCGGCAGACCGGCCTGCCGCTCACCCGTGTCCCTGCCCGCGACCCTCTCTCCTGCTTACCTCACCACTTCAGGCTGTTCACCTGGCCCCGCCCCCGTGATCCCGTGACCGCCTCCAGCTGCTCACCTGACCACGCCCCCACCTTGACTTGACCAGGCTCAGCTGTGGGCCTGGGCCCGCCTCCTGGGTCCGGAAACCACGCCCCTGTTCCATTCGACCAATGAGCGAGCAGCACCAGCCAGTCTGCCCTGCTCCCAAACACAGAGGAATAGCCCCACCACTGGGATGTAAAGGCACATAGCCCTCTGCTCACAGGGTGCCTCCCAGGTCCCCAAGCGTGGGCAGACCTGCCAGCCCTCCCTTCAGGACACCCACGGGCCTCCGTGAGCCTCGGGGCCGGCCCTCCTCCCCCCCACCCCCCCGGTCCCCATGGCTCACACCAAAGGGCAGCTCACAGCAGAGTGTCCTGGGACGCCCACAGCCCTGCCTGTGGGCTTTGACAACCGGGAGAGAGCTGTGCCAAGTCCGACAAAAATCACTTTCCACTCTGGGGGCACCTCCCCGGTCCCTCCAGAGGTTCTTACTGGTCTGGTGGCCGGGCCCCGGGGGCCTGCTTTCTGCCCCATTCGCCGGGAACGCCCTGCCCTGAGCACAAGGGTCCCTCTTGCTGGCATCCAGTCTGAAGCTCAGGCAGGAGAGGCTTTTGTGGCCACTTGAGACCCTCGTCCAGTTTTCACAGGGCCCCAGGGCGTTAGCCACTGGTGAGGGTTTGGTTGAGGGATAGGCTTAGTTTTAGGGTTAGGGTTAGCCTTTCACAACGGGGAGAGAGCTGTGTCAAGTTCGAGAAAATCACTTTGCGCTTCGGGGGCACCGCCCCGGCCCCTCCGGAGGGTCTAACTGGCCCGCTGGCCGGGCCCCTGCGGCCAGCTTTCTGCCCCATTCGCCGGGAACGCCCTACCCTGAGGACAAGGGAACCTCTTGCTGGCGTCCAGTCTGGAGCTCAGGCATTCGGGGCTTTGTGGCCACTGGCGACCCTGGTCCACCTTCACCGGGCCCCTGGGCCCTCCCCACTGGACCACCTCCAGCTTTTGACACCGGCCCCAACCCACTCTTCCCTTGACCGCTTCCCGCCGGTCAGCTAAGCGCCCGCCCGAGCCGCCGGGCCCCCTCTTTAGGTCCCTGCCGCCGGCAGACCGGCCTGCCGCTCACCCGTGTCCCTGCCCGCGACGCTCTCTCCTGCTTACCTCACCACTTCAGGCTGTTCATCTGGCCCCGCCCCCGTGATCCCGTGACCGCCTCCAGCTGCTCACCTGGCCACGCCCCCTCCTTGACTTGACCTGGCTCAGCTGTGGGCCTGGGTCCGCCTCCTTGTTCCGGAAACCCCGCCCCTGGTCCATTCGACCAATGAGCGAGCAGCACCAGCCAGTCTGCCCTGCTCCCAAACACAGAGGAATAGCCCCACCACTGGGATGTAAAGTCACATAGCCCTCTGCTCACAGGGTGCCTCCCAGGTCCCCAAGCGTGGGCAGACCTGCCAGCCCTCCCTTCAGGACACCCACGGGCCTCCGTGAGCCTCGGGGCCGGCCCTCCTCCCCCCCACCCCCCCGGTCCCCATGGCTCACACCAAAGGGCAGCTCACGGCAGAGTGTCCTGGGACGCCCACAGCCCTGCCTATGGGCTTTGACAACCGGGAGAGAGCTGTGCCAAGTCCGACAAAAATCACTTTCCACTCTGGGGGCACAACCCCGGCCCCTCCAGAGGTTCTTACTGGTCTGGTGGCCGGGCCCCGGGGGCCTGCTTTCTGCCCCATTCGCCGGGAACGCCCTGCCCTGAGGACAAGGGTCCCTCTTGCTGGCATCCAGTCTGAAGCTCAGGCAGGAGAGGCTTTTGTGGCCACTTGAGACCCTCGTCCAGTTTTCACAGGGCCCCAGGGCGTTAGCCACTGGTGAGGGTTTGGTTGAGGGATAGGCTTAGTTTTAGGGTTCGGGTTAGCCTTTGACAACGGGGAGGGAGCTGTGTCAAGTTCGGGAAAATCACTTTGCGCTTCGGGGGCACCGCCCCGGCCCCTCCGGAGGGTCTAACTGGCCCGCTGGCCGGGCCCCTGCGGCCAGCTTTCTGCCCCATTCGCCGGGAACGCCCTACCCTGAGGACAAGGGAACCTCTTGCTGGCGTCCAGTCTGGAGCTCAGGCATTCGGGGCTTTGTGGCCACTGGCGACCCTGGTCCACATTCACCGGGCCCCTGGGCCCTCCCCACTGGACCACCTCCAGCTTTTGACACCGGCCCCAACCCACTCTTCCCTTGACCGCTTCACGCCGGTCAGCTAAGCGCCCGGCCGAGCCGCCGGGCCCCCTCTTTAGGTCCCTGCCGCCGGCAGACCGGCCTGCCGGTCACCCATGTCCATGCCCGCGACCCTCTCTCCTGCTTACCTCACCACTTCAGGCTGTTCACCTGGCCCCGCCCCCGTGATCCCGTGACCGCCTCCAGCTGCTCACCTGACCACGCCCCCTCCTTGACTTGACCCGGCTCAGCTGTGGGCCTGGGCCCGCCTTCTGGTTCCGGAAACCACGCCCCTGTTCCATTCGACCAATGAGCGAGCAGCACCAGCCAGTCTGCCCTGCTCCCAAACACAGAGGAATAGCCCCACCACTGGGATGTAAAGGCACATAGCCCTCTGCTCACAGGGTTCCTCCCAGGTCCCCAAGCCTGGGCAGACCAGCCAGCCCTCCCTTCAGGACACCCACGGGCCTCCGTGAGCCTCGGGGCCGGCCCTCCTCCCCCCCACCCCCCCGGTCCCCATGGCTCACACCAAAGGGCAGCTCACAGCAGAGTGTCCTGGGACGCCCACAGCCCTGCCTGTGGGCTTTGACAACCGGGAGAGAGCTGTGCCAAGTCCGACAAAAATCACTTTCCACTCTGGGGGCACCTCCCCGGTCCCTCCAGAGGTTCTTACTGGTCTGGTGGCCGGGCCCCGGGGGCCTGCTTTCTGCCCCATTCGCCGGGAACGCCCTGCCCTGAGCACAAGGGTCCCTCTTGCTGGCATCCAGTCTGAAGCTCAGGCAGGAGAGGCTTTTGTGGCCACTTGAGACCCTCGTCCAGTTTTCACAGGGCCCCAGGGCGTTAGCCACTGGTGAGGGTTTGGTTGAGGGATAGGCTTAGTTTTAGGGTTAGGGTTAGCCTTTGACAACGGGGAGAGGGCTGTGTCAAGTTCGAGAAAATCACTTTGCGCTTCGGGGGCACCGCCTCGGCCCCTCCGGAGGGTCTAACTGGCCCGCTGGCCGGGCCCCTGCGGCCAGTTTTCTGCCCAATTCGCCGGAACGCCCTACCCTGAGGACAAGGGAACCTCTTGCTGGCGTCCAGTCTGGAGCTCAGGCATTCGGGGCTTTGTGGCCACTGGCGACCCTGGTCCACATTCACCGGGCCCCTGGGCCCTCCCCACTGGACCACCTCCAGCTTTTGACACCGGCCCCAACCCACTCTTCCCTTGACCGCTTCCCGCAGGTCAGCTAAGCGCCCGGCCGAGCCGCCGGGCCCCCTCTTTAGGTCCCTGCCGCCGGCAGACCGGCCTGCCGGTCACCAGTGTCCCTGCCCGCTACCCTCTCTCCTGCTTACCTCACCACTTCAGGCTGTTCACCTGGCCCTGGCCCCGCCCCCGTGATCCCGTGACCACCTCCAGCTGCTCACCTGGCCCCGCCCCCTCCTTGACTTGACCGGGCTCAGCTGTGGGCCTGGGTCCGCCTCCTTGACCGGAAACCCCGCCCCTGGTCCATTCGACCAATGAGCGAGCAGCACCAACCAGTCTGCCCTGCTCCCAAACACAGAGGAATAGCCCCACCACTGGGATGTAAAGGCGCATAGCCCTCTGCTCACAGGGTGCCTCCCAGGTCCCCAAGCGTGGGCAGACCAGCCAGCCCTCCCTTCAGGACACCCACGGGCCTCCATGAGCCCCTGGTCCGGCCCTCTAACCCCCCCCCCTCCGGCCCCCATCGCTCCCACCAAAAGGCAGCTCAGAGCAGAGTGTCCTGGGATGCCCACAGCCCTGCCTGTGGGCTTTGACAACCGGGAGAGAGCTGTGCCAAGTCCGACAAAAATCACTTTCCACTCTGGGGGCACCTCCCCCGCCCCTCCAGAGGTTCTTGCTGGTCTGGTGGCCAGGACCCGGGGCCTGCTTTCTGCCCCATTCGCCGGGAACGCCCTGCCCTGAGGACAAGGGTCCCTCTTGCTGGCATCCAGTCTGAAGCTCAGGCAGGAGCAGCTTTTGTGGCCACTTGAAAACCTCGTCCAGTTTTCACAGGGCCCCAGGGCGTTAGCAGCTGGTGAGGGTTTGGTTGAGGGATAGGCTTAGTTTTAGGGTTAGGGTTAGCCTTTGACAACGGGGAGAGAGCTGTGTCAAGTTCGAGAAAATCACTTTGCGCTTCGGGGGCACCGCCCCAGCCCCTCCGGAGGGTCTAACTGGCCCGCTGACCGGGCCCCTGAGGCCAGCTTTCTGCCCCATTCGCCGGAACGCCCTACCCTGAGGACAAGGGAACCTCTTGCTGGCGTCCAGCCTGGAGCTCAGGCATTCGGAGCTTTGTGGCCACTGGCGACCCTGGTCCACCTTCACCGGGCCCCAGGGCCTTCCCCACTGGACCACCTCCAGCTTTTGACACCGGCCCCAACCCACTCTTCCCTTGACCGCTTCACGCCGGTCAGCTAAGCGCCCGGCCGAGCCGCCGGGCCCCCTCTTTAGGTCCCTGCCGCCGGCAGACCGGCCTGCCGCTCACCCGTGTCCCTGCCCGCGACCCTCTCTCCTGCTTACCTCACCACTTCAGGCTGTTCACCTGGCCCCGCCCCCGTGATCCCGTGACCGCCTCCAGCTGCTCACCTGACCACGCCCCCACCTTGACTTGACCAGGCTCAGCTGTGGGCCTGGGCCCGCCTCCTGGGTCCGGAAACCACGCCCCTGTTCCATTCGACCAATGAGCGAGCAGCACCAGCCAGTCTGCCCTGCTCCCAAACACAGAGGAATAGCCCCACCACTGGGATGTAAAGGCACATAGCCCTCTGCTCACAGGGTGCCTCCCAGGTCCCCAAGCGTGGGCAGACCTGCCAGCCCTCCCTTCAGGACACCCACGGGCCTCCGTGAGCCTCGGGGCCGGCCCTCCTCCCCCCCACCCCCCCGGTCCCCATGGCTCACACCAAAGGGCAGCTCACAGCAGAGTGTCCTGGGACGCCCACAGCCCTGCCTGTGGGCTTTGACAACCGGGAGAGAGCTGTGCCAAGTCCGACAAAAATCACTTTCCACTCTGGGGGCACCTCCCCGGCCCCTCCAGAGGTTCTTACTGGTCTGGTGGCCGGGCCCCGGGTGCCTGCTTTCTGCCCCATTCGCCGGGAACGCCCTGCCCTGAGCACAAGGGTCCCTCTTGCTGGCATCCAGTCTGAAGCTCAGGCAGGAGAGGCTTTTGTGGCCACTTGAGACCCTCGTCCAGTTTTCACAGGGCCCCAGGGCGTTAGCCACTGGTGAGGGTTTGGTTGAGGGATAGGCTTAGTTTTAGGGTTAGGGTTAGCCTTTGACAACGGGGAGAGAGCTGTGTCAAGTTCGAGAAAATCACTTTGCTCTTCGGGGGCACCGCCCCGGCCCCTCCGGAGGGTCTAACTGGCCCGCTGGCCGGGCCCCTGCGGCCAGCTTTCTGCCCCATTCGCCGGAACGCCCTACCCTGAGGACAAGGGAACCTCTTGCTGGCGTCCAGTCTGGAGCTCAGGCATTCGGGGCTTTGTGGCCACTGGTGACCCTGGTCCACCTTCACCGGGCCCCTGGGCCCTCCCCACTGGACCACCTCCAGCTTTTGACACCGGCCCCAACCCACTCTTCCCTTGACCGCTTCCCGCTGGTCAGCTAAGCGCCCGCCCGAGCCGCCGGGCCCCCTCTTTAGGTCCCTGCCGCCGGCAGACCGGCCTGCCGGTCACCCGTGTCCCTGCCCGCGACGCTCTCTCCTGCTTACCTCACCACTTCAGGCTGTTCATCTGGCCCCGCCCCCGTGATCCCGTGACCGCCTCCAGCTGCTCACCTGGCCACGCCCCCTCCTTGACTTGACCCGGCTCAGCTGTGGGCCTGGGTCCGCCTCCTTGTTCCGGAAACCCCGCCCCTGGTCCATTCGACCAATGAGCGAGCAGCACCAGCCAGTCTGCCCTGCTCCCAAACACAGAGGAATAGCCCCACCACTGGGATGTAAAGGCACATAGCCCTCTGCTCACAGGGTGCCTCCCAGGTCCCCAAGCGTGGGCAGACCAGCCAGCCCTCCCTTCAGAATACCCACGGGCCTCCGTGAGCCTCGGGGCCGGCCCTCCTCCCCCCCACCGCCCCGGTCCCCATGGCTCACACCAAAGGGCAGCTCACGGCAGAGTGTCCTGGGACGCCCACAGCCCTGCCTATGGGCTTTGACAACCGGGAGAGAGCTGTGCCAAGTCCGACAAAAATCACTTTCCACTCTGGGGGCACCTCCCCGGCCCCTCCAGAGGTTCTTACTGGTCTGGTGGCCGGGCCCCGGGTGCCTGCTTTCTGCCCCATTCGCCGGGAACGCCCTGCCCTGAGCACAAGGGTCCCTCTTGCTGGCATCCAGTCTGAAGCTCAGGCAGGAGAGGCTTTTGTGGCCACTTGAGACCCTCGTCCAGTTTTCACAGGGCCCCAGGGCGTTAGCCACTGGTGAGGGTTTGGTTGAGGGATAGGCTTAGTTTTAGGGTTAGGGTTAGCCTTTCACAACGGGGAGAGAGCTGTGTCAAGTTCGAGAAAATCACTTTGCGCTTCGGGGGCACCGCCCCGGCCCCTCCGGAGGGTCTAACTGGCCCGCTGGCCGGGCCCCTGCGGCCAGCTTTCTGCCCCATTCGCCGGAACGCCCTACCCTGAGGACAAGGGAACCTCTTGCTGGCGTCCAGTCTGGAGCTCAGGCATTCGGGGCTTTGTGGCCACTGGCGACCCTGGTCCACATTCACCGGGCCCCTGGGCCCTCCCCACTGGACCACCTCCAGCTTTTGACACCGGCCCCAACCCACTCTTCCCTTGACCGCTTCCCGCAGGTCAGCTAAGCGCCCGGCCGAGCCGCCGGGCCCCCTCTTTAGGTCCCTGCCGCCGGCAGACCGGCCTGCCGGTCACCCGTGTCCCTGCCCGCTACCCTCTCTCCTGCTTACCTCACCACTTCAGGCTGTTCACCTGGCCCTGGCCCCGCCCCCG
This sequence comes from Pipistrellus hanaki, assembly GCF_964339955.1. Lineage (NCBI taxonomy): Eukaryota > Metazoa > Chordata > Mammalia > Chiroptera > Vespertilionidae > Pipistrellus > Pipistrellus hanaki. The sequence continues at coordinate 3,663,845 of NC_140511.1, forward strand.
TGATCCCGTGACCACCTCCAGCTGCTCACCTGGCCCCGCCCCCTCCTTGACTTGACCGGGCTCAGTTGTGGGCCTGGGTCCGCCTCCTTGACCGGAAACCCCGCCCCTGGTCCATTCGACCAATGAGCGAGCAGCACCAGCCAGTCTGCCCTGCTCCCAAACACAGAGGAATAGCCCCACCACTGGGATGTAAAGGCGCATAGCCCTCTGCTCACAGGGTGCCTCCCAGGTCCCCAAGCGTGGGCAGACCAGCCAGCCCTCCCTTCAGGACACCCACGGGCCTCCATGAGCCCCTGGTCCGGCCCTCTAACCCCCCCCCCCCGGCCCCCATCGCTCCCACCAAAAGGCAGCTCAGAGCAGAGTGTCCTGGGATGCCCACAGCCCTGCCTGTGGGCTTTGACAACCGGGAGAGAGCTGTGCCAAGTCCGACAAAAATCACTTTCCACTCTGGGGGCACCTCCCCGGCCCCTCCAGAGGTTCTTGCTGGTCTGGTGGCCAGGACCCGGGGCCTGCTTTCTGCCCCATTCGCCGGGAACGCCCTGCCCTGAGGACAAGGGTCCCTCTTGCTGGCATCCAGTCTGAAGCTCAGGCAGGAGCGGCTTTTGTGGCCACTTGAAAACCTCGTCCAGTTTTCACAGGGCCCCAGGGCGTTAGCAGCTGGTGAGGGTTTGGTTGAGGGATAGGCTTAGTTTTAGGGTTAGGGTTAGCCTTTGACAACGGGGAGAGAGCTGTGTCAAGTTCGAGAAAATCACTTTGCGCTTCGGGGGCACCGCCCCAGCCCCTCCGGAGGGTCTAACTGGCCCGCTGGCCGGGCCCCTGAGGCCAGCTTTCTGCCCCATTCGCCGGAACGCCCTACCCTGAGGACAAGGGAACCTCTTGCTGGCGTCCAGCCGGGAGCTCAGGCATTCGGAGCTTTGTGGCCACTGGCGACCCTGGTCCACCTTCACCGGGCACCAGGGCCTTCCCCACTGGACCACCTCCAGCTTTTGACACCGGCCCCAACCCACTCTTCCCTTGACCGCTTCACGCCGGTCAGCTAAGCGCCCGGCCGAGCCGCCGGGCCCCCTCTTTAGGTCCCTGCCGCCGGCAGACCGGCCTGCCGCTCACCCGTGTCCCTGCCCGCGACCCTCTCTCCTGCTTACCTCACCACTTCAGGCTGTTCACCTGGCCCCGCCCCCGTGATCCCGTGACCGCCTCCAGCTGCTCACCTGACCACGCCCCCACCTTGACTTGACCAGGCTCAGCTGTGGGCCTGGGCCCGCCTCCTGGGTCCGGAAACCACGCCCCTGTTCCATTCGACCAATGAGCGAGCAGCACCAGCCAGTCTGCCCTGCTCCCAAACACAGAGGAATAGCCCCACCACTGGGATGTAAAGGCACATAGCCCTCTGCTCACAGGGTGCCTCCCAGGTCCCCAAGCGTGGGCAGACCTGCCAGCCCTCCCTTCAGGACACCCACGGGCCTCCGTGAGCCTCGGGGCCGGCCCTCCTCCCCCCCACCCCCCCGGTCCCCATGGCTCACACCAAAGGGCAGCTCACAGCAGAGTGTCCTGGGACGCCCACAGCCCTGCCTGTGGGCTTTGACAACCGGGAGAGAGCTGTGCCAAGTCCGACAAAAATCACTTTCCACTCTGGGGGCACCTCCCCGGCCCCTCCAGAGGTTCTTACTGGTCTGGTGGCCGGGCCCCGGGTGCCTGCTTTCTGCCCCATTCGCCGGGAACGCCCTGCCCTGAGCACAAGGGTCCCTCTTGCTGGCATCCAGTCTGAAGCTCAGGCAGGAGAGGCTTTTGTGGCCACTTGAGACCCTCGTCCAGTTTTCACAGGGCCCCAGGGCGTTAGCCACTGGTGAGGGTTTGGTTGAGGGATAGGCTTAGTTTTAGGGTTAGGGTTAGCCTTTGACAACGGGGAGAGAGCTGTGTCAAGTTCGAGAAAATCACTTTGCGCTTCGGGGGCACCGCCCCGGCCCCTCCGGAGGGTCTAACTGGCCCGCTGGCCGGGCCCCTGCGGCCAGCTTTCTGCCCCATTCGCCGGAACGCCCTACCCTGAGGACAAGGGAACCTCTTGCTGGCGTCCAGTCTGGAGCTCAGGCATTCGGGGCTTTGTGGCCACTGGCGACCCTGGTCCACCTTCACCGGGCCGTGGGCCCTCCCCACTGGACCACCTTCAGCTTTTGACACCGGGCCCAACCCACTCTTCCCTTGACCGCTTCCCGCCGGTCAGCTAATCGCCCGCCCGAGCCGCCGGGCGCCCTCTTTAGGTCCCTGCCGCGGGCAGACCGGCCTGCCGGTCACCCGTGTCCCTGCCCGCGACGCTCTCTCCTGCTTACCTCACCACTTCAGGCTGTTCATCTGGCCCCGCCCCCGTGATCCCATGACCGCCTCCAGCTGCTCACCTGGCCACGCCCCCTCCTTGACTTGACCTGGCTCAGCTGTGGGCCTGGGTCCGCCTCCTTGTTCCGGAAACCCCGCCCCTGGTCCATTCGACCAATGAGCGAGCAGCACCAGCCAGTCTGCCCTGCTCCCAAACACAGAGGAATAGCCCCACCACTGGGATGTAAAGGCACATAGCCCTCTGCTCACAGGGTGCCTCCCAGGTCCCCAAGCGTGGGCAGACCAGCCAGCCCTCCCTTCAGGACACCCACGGGCCTCCATGAGCCCCTGGGCCGGCCCTCTAACCCCCCCCCGCGGCCCCCATCGCTCCCACCAAAGGGCAGCTCAGAGCAGAGTGTCCTGGGACGCCCAGAGCCCTGCCTATGGGCTTTGACAACCGGGAGAGAGCTGTGCCAAGTCCGACAAAAATCACTTTCCACTCTGGGGGCACCTCCCCGGCCCCTCCAGAGGTTCTTACTGGTCTGGTGGCAGGGACCCGGGGCCTGCTTTCTGCCCCATTCGCCGGGAACGCCCTGCCCTGAGGACAAGGGTCCCTCTTGCTGGCATCCAGTCTGAAGCTCAGGCAGGAGAGGCTTTTGTGGCCACTTGAGACCCTCGTCCAGTTTTCACAGGGCCCCAGGGCATTAGCCACTGGTGAGGGTTTGGTTGAGGGATAGGCTTAGTTTTAGGGTTCGGGTTAGCCTTTGACAACGGGGAGGGAGCTGTGTCAAGTTCGGGAAAATCACTTTGCGCTTCGGGGGCACCGCCCCGGCCCCTCCGGAGGGTCTAACTGGCCCGCTGGCCGGGCCCCTGCGGCCAGCTTTCTGCCCCATTCGCCGGGAACGCCCTACCCTGAGGACAAGGGAACCTCTTGCTGGCGTCCAGTCTGGAGCTCAGGCATTCGGGGCTTTGTGGCCACTGGCGACCCTGGTCCACATTCACCGGGCCCCTGGGCCCTCCCCACTGGACCACCTCCAGCTTTTGACACCGGCCCCAACCCACTCTTCCCTTGACTGTTTCCCACAAGTCAGCTAAGCGCCGGGCCGAGCCGCCGGGCGCCCTCTTTAGGTCCCTGCTGCCGGCAGACCGGCCTGCCGGTCACCCGTGTCCCTGCCCGCGACCCTCTCTCCTGCTTACCTCACCACTTCAGGCTGTTCATCTGGCCCCGCCCCCGTGATCCCGTGACCGCCTCCAGCTGCTCACCTGGCCACACCCCCTCCTTGACTTGACCCAGCTCAGCTGTGGGCCTGGGCCCGCCTCCTGGTTCCGGAAACCACGCCCCTGTTCCATTCGACCAATGAGCGAGCAGCACCAGCCAGTCTGCCCTGCTCCCAAACACAGAGGAATAGCCCCACCACTGGGATGTAAAGGCACATAGCCCTCTGCTCACAGGGTGCCTCCCAGGTCCCCAAGCGTGGGCAGACCAGCCAGCCCTCCCTTCAGAATACCCACGGGCCTCCGTGAGCCTAGGGGCCGGCCCTCCTCCCCCCCACCGCCCCGGTCCCCATGGCTCACACCAAAGGGCAGCTCACGGCAGAGTATCCTGGGACGCCCACAGCCCTGTCTATGGGCTTTGACAACCGGGAGAGAGCTGTGCCAAGTCCGACAAAAATCAATTTCCACTCTGGGGGCACTTCCCCGGCCCCTCCAGAGGTTCTTACTGGTCTGGTGGCCGGGCCCCGGGGGCCTGCTTTCAGCCCCATTCGCCGGGAACGCCCTGCCCTGAGGACAAGGGTCCCTCTTGCTGGCATCCAGTCTGAAGCTCAGGCAGGAGAGGCTTTTGTGGCCACTTGAGACCCTCGTCCAGTTTTCACAGGGCCCCAGGGCGTTAGCCACTGGTGAGGGTTTGGTTGAGGGATAGGCTTAGTTTTAGGGTTAGGGTTAGCCTTTCACAATGGGGAGAGAGCTGTGTCAAGTTCGAGAAAATCACTTTGCGCTTCGGGGGCACCGCCCCGGCCCCTCCGGAGGGTCTAACTGGCCCGCTGGCCGGGCCCCTGCGGCCAGCTTTCTGCCCCATTCGCCGGAACGCCCTACCCTGAGGACAAGGGAACCTCTTGCTGGCGTCCAGCCTGGAGCTCAGGCATTCGGGGCTTTGTGGCCTCTGGCGACCCTGGTCCACCTTCACGGGGCCCCAGGGCCTTCCCCACTGGACCACCTCCAGCTTTTGACACCGGCCCCAACCCACTCTTCCCTTGACCGCTTCCCGCCGGTCAGCTAAGCGCCCGCCCGAGCCGCCGGGCCCCCTCTTTAGGTCCCTGCCGCCGGCAGACCGGCCTGCTGGTCACCCGTGTCCCTGCCTGTGACCCTCTCTCCTGCTTACCTCACCACTTCAGGCTGTTCACCTGGCCCCGCCCCCGTGATCCCGTGACCGCCTCCAGCTGCTCACCTGGCCACGCCCCCTCCTTGACTTGACCCGGCTCAGCTGTGGGCCTGGGTCCGCCTCCTTGTTCCGGAAACCCCGCCCCTGGTCCATTCGACCAATGAGCGAGCAGCACCAGCCAGTCTGCCCTGCTCCCAAACACAGAGGAATAGCCCCACCACTGGGATGTAAAGGCACATAGCCCTCTGCTCACAGGGTGCCTCCCAGGTCCCCAAGCGTGGGCAGACCAGCCAGCCCTCCCTTCAGGACACCCACGGGCCTCCGTGAGCCTCGGGGCCGGCCCTCCTCCCCCCCACCCCCCCGGTCCCCATGGCTCACACCAAAGGGCAGCTCACAGCAGAGTGTCCTGGGACGCCCACAGCCCTGCCTGTGGGCTTTGACAACCGGGAGAGAGCTGTGCCAAGTCCGACAAAAATCACTTTCCACTGTGGGGGCACCTCCCCGGCCCCTCCAGAGGTTCTTACTGGTCTGGTGGCCGGGCCCCGGGGGCCTGCTTTCTGCCCCATTCGCCGGGAACGCCCTGCCCTGAGGACAAGGGTCCCTCTTGCTGGCATCCAGTCTGAAGCTCAGGCAGGAGAGTCTTTTGTGGCCACTTGAGACCCTCGTCCAGTTTTCACAGGGCCCCAGGGCATTAGCCACTGGTGAGGGTTTGGTTGAGGGATAGGCTTAGTTTTAGGGTTAGGGTTAGCCTTTGACAACGGGGAGAGAGCTGTGTCAAGTTCGAGAAAATCACTTTGCGCTTTGGGGGCACCGCCCCGGCCCCTCCGGAGGGTCTAACTGGCCCGCTGGCCGGGCCCCTGCGGCCAGCTTTCTGCCCCATTCGCCGGAACGCCCTACCCTGAGGACAAGGGAACCTCTTGCTGGCGTCCAGCCTGGAGCTCAGGCATTCGGGGCTTTGTGGCCACTGGCGACCCTGGTCCACCTTCACCGGGCCCCAGGGCCTTCCCCACTGGACCACCTCTAGCTTTTGACACCGGCCCCAACCCACTCTTCCCTTGACCGCTTCCCGCCGGTCAGCTAAGCGCCCGGCCGAGCCGCTGGGCCCCCTCTTTAGGTCCCTGCCCCCGGCAGACCGGCCTGCCGGTCACCCGTGTCCCTGCCCGCGACCCTCTCTCCTGTTTACCTCACCACTTCAGGCTGTTCACCTGGCCACGCCCCCGTGATCCCGTGACCGCCTCCAGCTGCTCACCTGGCCACACCCCCTCCTTGACTTGACCCAGCTCAGCTGTGGGCCTGGGCCCGCCTCCTGGTTCCGGAAACCACGCCCCTGTTCCATTCGACCAATGAGCGAGCAGCACCAGCCAGTCTGCCCTGCTCCCAAACACAGAGGAATAGCCCCACCACTGGGATGTAAAGGCACATAGCCCTCTGCTCACAGGGTGCCTCCCAGGTCTCCAAGCGTGGGCAGACCAGCCAGCCCTCCCTTCAGGACACCCACGGGCCTCCATGAGCCCCTGGTCCGGCCCTCTAACCCCCCCCCCCGGCCCCCATCGCTCCCACCAAAAGGCAGCTCACAGCAGAGTGTCCTGGGACGCCCAAAGCCCTGCCTGTGGGCTTTGACAACCGGGAGAGAGCTGTGCCAAGTCCGACAAAAATCACTTTCCACTCTGGGGGCACCTCCCCGGCCCCTCCAGAGGTTCTTGCTGGTCTGGTGGCCGGGACCCGGGGCCTGCTTTCTGCCCCATTTGCCGGGAACGCCCTGCCCTGAGGACAAGGGTCCCTCTTGCTGGCATCCAGTCTGAAGCTCAGGCAGGAGCGGCTTTTGTGGCCACTTGAGAACCTCGTCCAGTTTTCACAGGGCCCCAGGGCGTTAGCAGCTCGTGAGGGTTTGGTTGAGGGATAGGCTTAGTTTTAGGGTTAGGGTTCGCCTTTGACAACGGGGAGAGAGCTGTGTCAATTTCGAGAAAATCACTTTGCGCTTCGGGGGCACCGCCCCGGCCCCTCCGGAGGGTCTAACTGGCCCGCTGGCCGGGCCCCTGCGGCCAGCTTTCTGCCCCATTCGCCGGAAATGCCCTACCCTGAGGACAAGGGAACCTCTTGCTGGCGTCCAGTCTGGAGCTCAGGCATTCGGGGCTTTGTGGCCACTGGCGACCCTGGTCCACATTCACCGGGCCCCTGGGCCTTCCCCACTGGACCACCTCCAGCTTTTGACACCGGCCCCAACCCACTCTTCCCTTGACCGCTTCCCGCCGGTCAGCTAAGCGCCCGGCCGAGCCGCCGGGCCCCTCTTTAGGTCCCTGCCGCCGGCAGACCGGCCTGCCGGTCACCCGTGTCCCTGCCCGCGACCCTCTCTCCTGCTTACCTCACCACTTCAGGCTGTTCACCTGGCCCCGCCCCCGTGATCCCGTGACCGCCTCCAGCTGCTCACCTGGCCCCGCCCCCTCCTTGACATGACCAGGCACAGCTGTGGGCCTGGGTCCGCCTCCTTGTTCCGGAAACCCCGCCCCTGGTCCATTCGACCAATGAGCGAGCAGCACCAGCCAGTCTGCCCTGCTCCAGAACACAGAGGAATAGCCCCACGACTGGGATGTAAAGGTACATAGCCCTCTGCTCACAGGGTGCCTCCCAGGTCCCCAAGCGTGGGCAGACCAGCCAGCCCTCCCTTCAGGACACCCACGGACCTCCATGAGCCCCCGGGCCGGCCCTCTAACCCCGCCCCCCGGCCCCCATCGCTCCCACCAAAGGGCAGCTCAGAGCAGAGTGTCCTGGGACGCCCACAGCCCTGCCTATGGGCTTTGACAACCGGGAGAGAGCTGTGCCAAGTCCGACAAAAATCACTTTCCACTCTGGGGGCACCTCCCCGGCCCCTCCAGAGGTTCTTACTGGTCTGGTGGCCGGGACCCGGGGCCTGCTTTCTGCCACATTCGCCGGGAACGCCCTGCCCTGAGGACAAGGGTCCCTCTTGCTGGCATCCAGTCTGAAGCTCAGGCAGGTGAGGCTTTTGTGGCCAATTGAGACCCTCGTCCAGGTTTCACAGGGCCCCAGTGCATTAGCCACTGGTGAGGGTTAGGTTGAGGGATAGGCTTAGTTTTATGATTAGGGTTAGCCTTTGACAACGGGCAGAGAGCTGTGTCAAGTTCCAGAAAATCACTTTCCACTATGGGGGCACCTCCTCCTGTAAAATACGTTTGAAAGATAATATTCCCTACTTTGTCAGGTTGATTACAGTGTTTAGGAAGTTGTTTGTACATGTGGGCAATGATTATGCTTGGACAAGAAGGCCTAATATAGGAATGTTGAAGAAATCATGAATAATTCATTGTAATAATCGTAAAAAAAGGAGAACTCTCATAGAATATGTAGAAAACACTATTCCTAATAAGTTGTTGATGCAGAAAGTTATCTATGATCCAGGAAATTTTTAATTACAGTAAAGATCACATTGAACAGTGTATGAAACCTCTATTATTTACTTACAGTAGTCTAGAGCTGTAAATGTGTGTCATACAAGGCTTGAAAGAGGGAAATATGCACAATTAATCTGTTATGGAATGCCTTAGACTTCATAGCAATGTAGCATTGAACTCTAAACCATAGTTGAGGAAAAATGTTTTCTATATTCTCAGGTTCATTACAGTATTTATGAAGTATTTTGTTCTTGTGGGCAATGTTTTTACTTGGACAAGAAGGCCTTATACAGGAAACTACAAGAAAACATGAATAATTCAGAAGTAATAACAATAAATAGATGAGAACTCTAATAGAACATGTAGAAGACACTTCTCCAAGTCAGTTGTTAGTATAGAAAAAGTATCGAAGATCCAGGAAATCTTTAATTAGAGTTAAGAGCACATTAAACAGTGTATGAAACCTCTTTTATTTACTTAAAGGAGCCTAGAACTATAAAAGTGTGTCATACAAGGAATAATATCCTTGAAATAGAGAAATAAGCACATTTAAGCAGCTTTGGAAAGCCTTAGACTTCACTGCAATGTAGCTTTAAACCCTATAACATAGTTGAGATACAATGTTCCCGACATTCTCAGGTTCATAACAGTTTGTAGGAAGTTGTTTGTACATGTAGGCAATGGTTATACTTAGACAACAATGCCTCATATAGGAAACTACAGGAAAACATGAGTCATTCATAAAAATAACATTAAGTAGATGAGAACATGCGTAAAACATGTAGAACACACTTTTCCAAGTCAGTTGTTAGTGTAGAAAACGTATCTAAGATACAGGAAATTCTTAGAGATTAGAGCACATGAAACCATGTATGAAACCTCTATTATTTACTATAAAAGCCTAGAACTGTTATGTGTTTCATACAAGGCAGAATATCCTTGAATTGGAGAAATAAGCACATTTTAGTAGCTTTGGAAAGCCTTACACTTCACTGAAATGTAGCATTAAACTCTAAAACATAATTGAGAGACAATGTTCCCACGCTTCTCATGTCATTAACACTGTGTAAAAAGTTGTTTGTATATGTGGGCAATGTTTATACTTGGACAAGAAGGCCTAATATGGGAAACTACCTGAAAACATGAGTAATTCAGAGAAAATAAAAGTAAATAGATGAAAACTGGTATAGAACAGGTGAAACTGATTCCCCAATTCAGTTGTTAGTGTAGAAAAGGTATCGAAGATCTTGGGAATCCTTAGAATAAATAGCACATTTACCATTGTATGAAACGTCTATTATTTACTTAACGGATCCAAGAACTTTAAATGTGTGTCATAGAAGACTTGAAAGAGAGAAATAAGCACAGTTAAGCAGCTTTGGAAAGGCTTAGACTTCACTGCAATGTAGCAATAAACTGTAAAACATGGTTGAGAGACAATGTTCCCTAGTTTCTCAGGTTGATTATAGTGTTTAGGTAGTTGTTTGTACATGTGTGCAATGCTTATACTTGGATAAGCAGGCCTAATATAGAAAACTACAAGAAAGCATAAATAATTCAGAAGAAATAATAGTAAATAGATGAGAACTCTCATAGAACATGTAGAAAACACTAATCCATGTAAGTTGTTAGTGCAGAAAGTTATCTAAGATCCAGGAAATTTTTAATTACAATAAAGAGCACATTAAACAGTGTATGAAACCTCTATTATTTACTTACAGTAGCCTAGAACTGTAAATGTGTGTCATACAAGGCTTAAAAGAGAGAAATATGCACAATTAAGCAGCTTTGGAAAGCCTTTGACTTAACTGCAGTGTAGCATTAAACCCTATAACTTAGTGGAGAGACAATGTTCTCAAACTTCTCAGGTTCATAACAGTGTGTGGGAAGTTGTTTGTACATGTGAGCAATGTTTATACTTGGACAAGAAAGCCAAATATAGAAAACTCAAGAAAACATGAGTAATTCAGAGATAATAACAGTAAATAGATGAGAATTCCCATAGTACATGTAGAGCACACTTCTCCAAGTAAGTTGTTAGCGTAGAAAGGTATCTATGATCCAGGAAATTTTTAATTACAGTAAAGAGCACATTAAACAGTGTATGAAACCTCTATTATTTACTTAAAAAAGCCTAAACTGTAAATGTGTGTCATACAAGGCTTGAAAGAGTGAAATATGCACAATTAAGCAGCTTTAGAAAACCTTAGACTTCACTGCAAGATAGCATTAAACTCTAAATCATAGTTGCAAGAAAGATGTTCCCGAGCTTCTCAGGTTCATGACAGTGTGTAAGAAGTTGTTTGTTCATGTGTGCAATGCTTATACTTGGAAAAGAAGGCCTAATATAGGAAACTACAGAAAACATGAGTAATTTATGGAAAATAACAGTAAATAGATGAGAACTCCCATAGAACAGGTAAAACACATTCTGCTAGTCAGTCGTTAGTGTAGAAAAGGTACCTAAGATCCAGAAATCCTTAATTAGAGTAAATATCACATTTAAGATTGTATGAAACCTCTATTATTTACTGAAAGGAGCCTAGAACTTTACATGTGTGTCATACAAGGCTTGAAAGAGGGAAATATGCACAAGTAAGCAGCTTTGGAAAGCCTTAGACTTCACAGCAATGTAGCATTAAACTCTAAACCGTAGTTGAGAGAAAATGTTCCCTAGCTTCTCAGGTTCATTACAGTGTGTAGGAAGTTGTTTGTATATGTGAGCAATGCTTATACTTGGACAAGAAGGCCTAATATAGGAAACTACAAGAAAACATGAATAATTCAGAGAAAATAACAATATATAGATGAAAAATTGCATAAAAAATGTGGAAGACACTTCTCCAAGTCAGTTGTTAGTATAGAAAAAGTATCGAAGATCCAGAAAATCCTTAGAGTTAAGAGCAGATTAAACAATGTATGAAGCCTCTATTATTTACTTAAAGGAGCCTTGAACTGTAAATGTGTGTCATACAAGACTTGAGAGAAATAAGCACAATTAAGCAGCTGGAGAAAGCCTTAGACTTCACTGCAATGTAGCATTAAACTCTGAAACATAGTTGAGAGACAATGTTCCCGAGCTTCTCAGCTTCATAACAGTGTGTAGTAAGTTGATTGTACATGTGAGCAATGTTTATGATTGGACAAGAACATCTAATATAGGAAACTACAAGAAAACGTGAGTAATTCAGAAGTAATAACAGTAAAAAGATGAGAATTCTCATAGAACATGTAGAAAACAGGTCTCCAAGTAAGTTGTTAGTGTAGAAAGTTATCTAAGATCCAGGAAATCATTAATTAGAGATTAGAGCACATTAAACGGTGAATGAAACCTCTATTATTTACTTAAAGGTGCCTAGAACTGTAATTGTGTGTCATACAAGGCAGAATATCTTTGAAATAGAGAAATAAGCACATCTAAGCAGCTTTGGAAAGCCTTAGATTTCACTGCAATGTAGCATTAAACTCTAAAACATTTAAGCAGTTGTGGAAACCATTAGACTTCACTGCAATGTATCATTAAACTCTATAACATAGTTGAGAGACAATGTTCTGGCGTTTCTCAGGTTCTTAACAGTGTGTACAAAGTTGTGTGTATAGGTGGGCAAAGCTTATCCTTGGAAAGAAGGCCTAATATATAAAACTAAAAGAAAACATGAGTAATTCAGAGAAAATAACAGTAAATAGATGAAAACTGGTATAGAACAAGTGAAACAGATTCTCCTACTCAGTTGTTAGTGTAGAAAAGGTATCTAAGATCCAGGAAAAATAACAGTAAATACATGAGAACTCCCATAGAATGTATAGAAAACACTACTTCAAGTAAGTTGTTAGTGTAGAAAGGTATCTAAGATCCAGGAAATCCTCAATTAGAGTAAAGAGCACATGAAACAATGCATGAAACATCTATTATTTACTTAAAGGAGCCTAGAACTGTAAATGTGTGTCATACAAGGCAGAATATCCTTTAAATGCAGAAATAAGCACATTTAAGCAGCTTTGGAAAGCCTTAGGGTTCACTGCAATGTAGCCTTAAACCCTTTCACAATACTTATAATAAGGCAAGAATGCTGAATATACGAAACTACAAGAAAACATGAGTAATTCAGAACAAATAACAATAAATAAATGAGAACTCTAATAGAACATGTTGAAAACACTTCTTCAAGTAAGTTGTTAGTGTAGAAAGTTATATAAGATACAGGAAATCCTAAATTAGAGTTAAGAGAACTGTAAATGTGTGTCATAGAAGCTTGAAAGAAAGACGTAAGCACATTTAAGCAGTGTGTAGGAAGTTGTTTGTACCTGTGGGCAATGCTTATACTTGGACTAGAAGGCCTACTGTAGTAAACTACAAGAAAACTTGAGTAATTCAGAGAAAATAACAGTAAAAGGATTAGAACTCGAATAGAAGAGGTAGAACACTCTTCTCCACGTTAGTTGTTATTGTAGAAATGTATTGAAGATCCAGGAAATTCTTAATTAGAGTTAAGAGCACATGAATCAGTGTATGAAACCTCTATTATTTACTTAAAGGGGCCTAGAACTTTAAATGTGTGACATACAGGGATTGAAAGAGAGAAATAAACACAATTAAGCAGCTTTGGAAAGCCTTAGACTTCACTGCAATGTAGCATTAAACTCTAAAACATGGTTGAGAGACAATGTTCCCGAGTTCTCAGCTTCATAACATTGTGTAGGAAATTGTTTGTACATATGGGCAATGCTTATAATTGGACAAGAAATCCTAATATAGGAAACTACAAGAAAACCTGAGTAATTCAGAAAAAATAACAGAAAATAGACAAGAACTCTCATAGTACATGTAGAAAACACTTCTCCAAGTAAGTTGTTAGTGTAGAAAAGGAACCTGTTTAACCTGTTCTAAACGAGTTCTCATCTATTTACTGTTATTTTCGCTGAATTACTCATGTTTTCATGTAGTTGCCTATATTAGGCCTTCTTGTTTAAGTATAAGCATTGCCTACTTAAACAAACACACTGTTATGAACCTAAGAGCAGGGTAACATTGTCTCTCAACTACGTTATAGAGTTTAAAGCTAAATTGTAGTGAAGTCTAAGGCTTTTCAAAGCTGCTGAATTGTGCTTATTTCACTCTTTCAAGACTTGTATGAGGTTTCATATTGAGTTTAATGTGCTCTTCAGTTTAATTAAGGATTTTCTGGATCTTAGATACCTTCTCTACACTAACAACTGACTTAGAGAAATCTGTTTCACCTGTTCTATGCTAATTCTCATCTGTTTACTGTTATTTTCCCGGAATTAGTGATGTTATAGAGTTTAATAGTACATTATAGCGAAGGGTAAGGCTTTCCAAAGCTGCTTAATTATGCTTATTTCTCTCATTCAAGCCTTGTTTGAGACTTATTTAAAGTTCTAAGCACCTTTAAGTAAATAATGTAGGGTTCATACACTGTTTAATGTGATCATAACTCTAATTAAGGATTTCCTGGATCTTAGATACCTTTTCAACTTTATCAACTGACTTGGAGAATCTGTTTCACCAGTTCGATACAAGTTATCATCTATTTAATGTAGTTTTCTCTGTATTACTGATGTTTTCTTGTAGTTCCCAATATTAGGCCTCTTTTTCAAAGAATAAGCATTGGAATATGGACAAACAACTTTCTACACAAGGTTATGAACCTGAGAAGCTCTGGAACATTGTCTCTCAACTATATTATAGAGTTAAATACTACATTATCATGAAGCAGGAGTCTTTCCAAAGTTGCTTAAATTGTTTATTTGTCTATTTCAAGGATATTTTTCCTTGTATGACACCCATTTACCATTCTCGGCTCCTGTAAGTAAATAATTCATACACTGTTTAATGTGATCTTAACTCTAATTAAGGATTTCCTGGATCATAGATACATTTTATAAACTAACAACAGACTTGGAGAAATGTTTTCTAGATGTCCTATGGGAGTTCTCATCTATTTACTGTTATTTTCCCTGAATTACTGATGTTTTCTTGTAGTTTCCAATATTAGGCCTTCTTGTCCAAGTATAAGCATTGCCCACATGTACAAACAACTTCCTGCACACTGTTATGAACCCGAGAAGCTCGTGAACATTGTCTCTCAACTATGTTTTAGAGTTTAATGCTACAATGCAGTGAAGTGTAAGGGTTTCCAAAGCTACTTAAATATGTTTATTTCTCTATTTCAAGGATTTCTGTCTTTTATGACATACATTTATAGTTATGTGCTCCTTTAAGTACATAATATAGGTTTTAATGATCTCTTTAGTATAAATAAGGTTTTCCTGGATCTTACATACCTTTTCTACACTAACAACTGACTTGTAGAAGTGTTTTCTACATGTTCTATGCGAGTTCTCATTTATTTACTGTTATTTTCTCTGAATTACTGTTTTCTTCTAGTTTCCAATATTAGGCTTTCTTGTCCAAGTATAAGCATTGGGAACGTGGACAAACAACTACCTAAACACTGTTTTGAACCTGAGAAGCTCTGGAACATTGTCTCTCAACTATGTTATAGAGTTTAATGCTACATTACAGTGAAGTCAAAAGCTTTCCAAAGCTGCTTAAATATGCTTATTTCTCTATTTCAAGGATATTCTGTCTTGCATGACACACATTTACAGTGCTAGGCTACTTTAAGTAAATAATAGAGGTTTCATACACTGTTTTATGTGCTCTTAACTCTAATTAAGTATTTCCTGGATGTTAGATACCTTTCTACAAAAACAACTTACTTGGAGAAGTGTTTCCTACATATTACATGCGAGTTCTCACACTGTTAACAACCTGAGAAACTCAGGAACATTGATTCTCACCTATATTATAGAGTTGAATACTACATTGCTGTGAAGTCTAAGACTTTCCAAAGATGCTGAAATGTGCGTATTTCTCTATATCAAGGATATTTTGCCTTGCATGTCACACATTTACACTTCTAGGCTCCTTTAAGTAAATAATAGAGGGTTCCTACACGGTTTAATGAGCTCTTTACTGTAATTAAGGATTTCCTGGATCTTAGATTCCTTTTATACACAAACAACAGACTTGGAGAAGTGTTTTCTACATGTTCTATGCCAGTATTCATCTATTTACTGTTATTTTCCCTGAATTACTGATATTTTCTTATAGTTTCCAATATTAGGACTTCTTGTCAAAGTATAAGCATTGGAGATATGGACAAACAACTTCCTACACACGGTTATGAACCTGACAAGCTCTGGAACATTGTCCCTCAACTATGTTATAGAGTTCAATGCTACATTGCAGTGAAGTCTAAGGCTTTCTCCAGTTGCTTAATTGTGCTTATTTCTCTCTTTCAAGCCTTGTGTGACACGTATTAAAAGATCTGGGCTCCTTTACGTAAATAATATGGGATTCATACACTGTTTAATGTGCTCTTAACTCTAATTAAGGAATTCCTGGATATTAGATACCTTTTCTATACTAACAACTGACTTGGAGAATCTGTTTCACCTGTTCTAAACGAGTTCTCATCTATTTACTGTCATTTTCTCTGAATTATTCATGTTTTCATGTAGTTTCCTATATTAGGCCTTCTTGTCCAAGTATAAGCATTGCCCACATGTACAAACAACTTCCTGAACACTGTTATGAACCCGAGAAGCTTGGAAACATTGTCTCTCAACTATGTTTTAGAGTTTAATGCTACAATGCAGTAAAGTCTAAGGATTTCCAAAGCTGCTTAATAGTGCTTATTTCTCTCTTTCAAGCCTTGTGTGACACACATTTAAAGTTCTAGGCTACCTTAAGAAAATAATAGAGGTTTCATACACTGTTTAATGTGCTGTTCCATTTAATTAAAGATTGCCTGGGTCTTAGATTCCTTTTCTCCACTAATAACTGACTTGTAGAAATCTGTTTCAGCTGTTTTATATGAGGTCTCATCTATTTACTGTTGATTTCTCTGTATTACTCATTTTTTTCTCGTGGTTTCATATATTAGGCCTTCTTATCCAAATATAAGCATTGCCCACAAGGACAAACAACTTGCTACACACTGTTATGAAGCTGGGAAGCTAGGGTTAGGGTTAGGGCTAGGGTTAGGGCTAGGGTTAGGGTTAGGGTTAGGTTTAGGGTTAGAACTAGGGTTAGGGTTAGGGTTAGGGCTAGGGTTAGGGTTAGGGTTAGGACTAGGGTTAGGGTTAGGGATAGGGTTATGGTTAGGCTGAGGGAATATTGTCTTTCAACTCTGTTATAGAATTTAATGCTACATTTCAGTGAAGTGTAAGGGTTTCCAAAGTTACTAAAATATGTTTATTTCTCTATTTCAAGGATTTCTGTCTTGTATGACATACCTTTATAATTATGTGGTTTTTTTGGTTTATTGGTTTCATACACTATTTAATGATCTCTTTAGTGTAATTAAGGTTTTCCTGGATCTTAGAAACCTTTTCTACCCTAACAACTGACTTGGAGAATTGTTTTCTACATGTTCTATGCGAGTTCTCATCTACAATATATACTGTTATTTTCTCTGAATTACTGTTTTCTTCTAGTTTCCAATATTATGCCTTCTTGTTCAAGTATAAGCATTGGGAACATGGACAAACAAATACCTAAACACTGTTTTGAACCTGAGAAGCTCTGGAATATTGTCTCTCAACTATGTTTTAGAGTTTAATGCTACATTACAGTGAAGTCAAAAGCTTTCCAAAGCTGCTTAAATATGCTTATTTCTCTATTTAAAGGATATTCTGTCTTGCATGGCACACATTTACAGTTCCATGCTACTTTAATTAAATAAAAAGTCTTCATACACTGTTTCATGTGCTCTTAACTCTAATTAAGGATTTCCTGGATGTTAAATACCTTTCTACACAAACAACTTACTTGGAGAAGTGTATCCTACATATTACACGCGAGTTCTCACGCTGTTAACAACCTGAGAAGCTCAGGAACATTGTATCTCACCTATATTATAGAGTTTAATACTACATTGCAGTGATGTGTAAGGCTTTCCAAAGATGCTGAAATGTGCTTATTTGTCTATTTCAAGGATATTTTGCTTTGTATGACACACATTTACACTTCTAGGCTCCATTAAGAAATAATAGAGATTTCATACACGGTTTAATGAGCTCTTTACTGTAATAAGGATTTCCTGGATCTTAGATTCCTTTTATACACAAACAACAGACTTGGAGAAGTGTTTTCTACATGTTCTATGTGAGTTCTCATCTATTTAATGTTATTTTCCCTGAATTAATGATATTTTCTTGTAGTTTCCAACATTAGGCCTTGTTGTCAAAGTATAAGCATTGGGGATATGGACAAACAACTTCCTACACACGGTTATGAACCTGAGAAGCTCTGGAATATTGTCTCTCAACTATGTTATAGAATTCAATGCTATATTGCAGTGAAGTGTAAGGCTTTCTCCAGCTGCTTAATTGTGCTTATTTCTCTCTTTCAAGCCTTGTGTGACACACATTTAAACTTCTAGGTTCCTGTAGAATCCAAGATGGCTGCTCAGGTAGACACCTAGCCGCAGCCGCACCCAACAATTTCAATAAAATACAACTAAAATATAAAATGGACATTACCCAGAACTACAGGAAAGTCGACTGACTGGAAATTCTACAGCGAGAAGTAAGCAGAAAACCAGAAGGAAGCGCAGAGGAGTTGTAAAAGCCTAAGGTACGGAGACATGCCACGCTTGCAGAGAGGACGGAGCCGGAGAGGATGGAGCTAGAGAGGAGGGAGGCTGAGTGCCTGGCTGGCATTCCCTTGCAGGAAGGAGATAAAAGCTCCAACTGTGCTGGGCCCCAGTTCCGACTGCTCTGAACCCCAGTTCTAGGCCAGACCCCGGGGACCCAGGCTCATCCATAGGAAGCTGGGCTGCGAGGCGGATCCTTGGGGGAACGGCGAAAGGAGGTCCTGGTGGCTTGCACATTGTGCACAGAGAAGGGACGGTTGGCTGTGCCACGGGATTGCCCTGGCGGAAAGGAGACTGGGGCTCCAGACTGCTCTGAACGCCACCTCCAGCTCCACTTCCAACTGAACTGAACCCCAATACCGGGCTCATTTGGCGAAAGCCTAGACTCTTTGGTAGCAGGCGAAAATCAAGGGCACCTTTCTCTCAGAGGCACTTGCAGCATGGACTGAAGGACCCTGAGACCCAGGAGCCACGGGGCTGACGGAAGTCAAGGCTGTAGGCTCCACCCTGAAATGCCATCCCATCTGTAGCTGGGAAATGTGACAATGAAATAGATCACAAATGAAAGAAATGGAGGACAAAAAGCGACTGGACATAGAGTTCAAATCTACGCTTATAAAGTTTTTCAAGAATTTCGTAGAAAAGATCGATAAGACCTATGAGGATATGAAAATAGATCAACTAGAATTAATAAGGAATCAACAAGAAATGATAAGGGATCAATAAGAAATGATAAGGGATCAACAAGAAATAAAGAATACATTGTCTGAAATAAAAAAAATATTATAGAGAGTCCTAAAAACAGAATGGAAGATCGCAAGAAACAAGTCAAAGATTTGGAACATAAAGAGCCAGAAGACACTCCTCCACAGAACCTAGAAGGCAAGAGAATCCAGAAAATTGAACATAATGTAAGAAACCTCTGGGACAACTTCAAGCGAACCAACATCAGAATTATGGGGGTCCCGGAAGAGGAGAGAGAGCAAGATATCGAAAACATACTGAAAGAAATAGTGACAGAAAACTTCCCCCACCTGGTGAAAGAATTACACTTACAAGTCCAGGAAGTGCACAGAACTTCAAACAAAAGGAATCCAAAGAGGACCAAACCAAGACAAATCATAATTAAAATTCCAAGAGCAAAAGGCAAAGATAGAATATTAAAAGCAGCAAGAGCAAAGAAGGTAGTTACCTATAAAGGAGCACCTATACGATTGTCAGCTGATTTCTCAACAGAAACCATGCAGGCCAGACAGGAATGGCAAGAAATATTCGAGGTGATGAATAGTAAGAACCTACAGCCAAAGATAATCTATCCAGCAAAGCTATTACTCAGAATCGAAGGTCAGATAAAGAGCTTCACTAATAAAAAACAAAAAAAGCTAAAGGAGTTCATCAAAAAACAAACCAGAATTATATGAATTGCTGAAGGGGGTTCTTTCAGAAGAGAAAGTAAATAAAGATAAAAATTATGAACAACAAATACGTAACTATCAACAAGTGAATCTAAAAACCAAGGAAATTAAAAAAAAAATCTGATGAACAATATTAACTGTTGAATGTAATAGAATCAGAGGTATGGAAGGGGAGTGAACTGATGATTCTTGGGGAAAAGGGCACAGGGGGATGTGGGAAGAGACTGAACATTAACTGTGCACCTATGGACGAGGACAATGGGGAGAGGGGAAAGGGCAGAGGGTGGGGTGGGAACCTGGTGGAGGAGAGCAATGGTGGTGGTGGGGAAAGGAACATTTGTAATAATATGAACAACAAAAATTTATTTTAAAAAATAAAGATATTGGATGCAAAAAAATAAACTTCTAGGTTCCTTTAAGTAAATAATATAAGATTCACACACTGCTTATTGTGATTGTAACTCTAATTAAGGATTTCCTGGCTCATAAATATCTTTTATACACTAAGAACAGACTTGGAGAAGTGTTTTCTACATATTACATGCGAGTTCTCACACTGTTATCAACCTGAGAAGCTCAGGAACATTGTATCTCACCTATATTATAGAGTTGAATACTACATTGCGGTGAAGTGTAAGGCTTTCCAAAGATGCTGAAATGTGCTTATTTGTCTATTTTAAGACTATTTTGCCTTGTATGACAGATATTTACACTTCTAGGCTCCATTAAGAAATAATAGAGGTTTCATACACTGTTTAATGAGCTCTTTACTGTAATAAGGATTTCCTGGATCTTAGATTCTTTTTATACACAAACAACAGACTTGGAGAAGTGTTTTCTACATGTTCTATGCGAGTACTCATCTATTTAATGTTATTTTCCCTGAATTACTGATATTTTCTTGTAGTTCCCAATATTAGGCCTTGTTGTCAAAGTATAAGCATTGGGGATAAGGACAAACAACTTCCTACACACGGTTATGAACCTGAGAAGTTCTGGAACATTGTCTCTCAACTATGTTATAGCGTTCAATGCTACAATGCAGTGAACTGTAAGGATTTTTCCAGCTGCTCAATGAAGGATTTCTTGGATCGTAGATACCTTTTATAAACTAACAGCAGAGTTGCAGAAGTGTTTTATACATGTTCTATGTGAGTTCACATCTATTTTCTGTTATTTTCCCAGAATTACTGATGTTTTCTTGTAGTTTCTAACATTAGTCCTTCTTGTCTAGGTATAAGCATTGGAAACATGGACAAACAGCTACCTAAACACTGTTATGAACCTGAAAAGCTCGAGAACATTGTCTCTCAGCTATCAATATGTTATAGAGTTTAATGATACATTTCAGTAAAGTGTAAGGCTTTTCGTAGCTACTTTATTTGCTTATTTCTCTATTTCAAGCTTTGTGTGACATACATTTAAAGTTCTAGGCTCCTTTAAGTAAGAAATAAAGGACTCATACACTGTTTAATGAACTCTCAACTCGAATTAAGGAATTCCTGGATGTTAGATAACTTTTCTACACTAACAACTGTCTTGGAGAATCTCTTTCACCTGTTCTAAACGAGTTCTCATGTATTTACTGACATTTTCTTTGAATTATTCATGTTTTCAAGTAGTTTCCTATATTTGGCATACCTGTCCAAGTATAAGCATAGCCCACATATACAAACAACTTCCTACACACTGTTATGAACAGAAGAAGCTAGGGAACATTGTCTATCAACTATGTTATAGATTGTAATGCTACATTACAGTGATCTGTAAGGCTTTCCAAAGCTGCTCAATTTGCTTATTTCTCTCTTTCAAGCCTTGTATGACACACATGTAAAGTTCTAGGTTATTTTAAGTAAACAAAAGAGGTTTCATACACTGCTTAATGTGCTCTTAACTCTAATTAAGCATTTCCTGGGTCTTAGATAACTTTTCTACACTAAAATCTGACTTGGAGAATCTGTTTTAGCTATTCTAAATGAGTTCTCATCTATTTACTGACATTTTATCTGAATTATTCATGTTTTCATGTAGTTTCCTATAGTAGGCCTTCTTTTCCAAGTAAAAGTAGAGCCCACATAAACAAACAACTTCCTACACACTGTTATGAACAGAAGAAGCTAGGGAACATTGTCTATCAACTATGTTATAGAGTGTAATCCTACATTGCAGTGAAGTATAAGGCTTTCCAAAGCTGCTTAATGTGTTTCTTTCTCTATTTCAATGGCACTCTACCTTGTATGACACACATTTATTGTTCTAGGCTCCTTTAAATAAACAATATTGGTTTCTTACAATGTTTCATGTGATCTTGACTCTAATTAATCATTTCCTAGATGGTAGATACCTTTTATAAATGAACAACAGAATTGGAGAAGTGTTTTATACACGTTGAATACGAGTTCACACTGTTATGAACCTGTAAACCTCGGGAACATTGTCTCTCAACTATGTTGTAGAGTGTAATACTACATTGCAGGGAAGTGTAAGGCTTCACAAGCTGCATAATGTGTTTATTTCTCCATTTCAATGGAATTCTGCCTGTATGACAACATTTACCTTTCTAGGCTCCTTTAAGTAAACAATATAGGATTCATACACTGTTTCATTGCTTTAAACTTTAATTAAGAATTTCTTGGATCTTTGATACCTTTTTACACTAAGAACTGACTTGGAGAATCTGATTCGGCTGTTCTAAATGAGTTCTCATCTATTTACTGTCATTTATTCTGAATTATTCATGTTTTCATATAGTTTCCTATATTATGCCTTCTTTTCTAAGTATAAGCTTTACCAACATATACAAACAACTTCCTACACATTGTTATGAACAGAAGAAGCTCGGGAACATTGTCTCTCAACTATGTGATAGAGTGTAATAATATTGTACATTGCAGTGAAGTGTAATGCTTCACAAGCAGCATAATGTGTTTATTTCTCTATTTCAATGGAATTCTGCCTGTATGACAACATTTACCATTCCAGGCTCCTTTAAGTACACAATATAGGATTCATACACTGTTTGATATGATCTGAACTCTAATTTAGAATTTCCTGGATCTTAGATAACTTTCTACACTAAGAACTGACTTGGAGAATCTGTTTCAGCTCTTCTGAAAGAGTTCTCATCATTTATTGACATTTTCTATGAATTATTCATGTTTTCATGTAATTTCCTATATTAGGCCTTCTTGTCCAATATAAGCTTTGCCCACATATACAAACAACTTCCCACACACTGTTATGAACAGAAAAGGCTCGGGAACATTGTCTTTCAACTATGTTATAGAGTGTAATGCTAAATTACAGTGAACTGTAAGGCTTTCTAAAGCTGCTCAATTTGATTATTTCTGTCTTTCAAGCTTTGTCTGACATACATTTAACGTTCTAGGCTCCAATAAGTTAAAAATATAGGATTCACACACTGTTTCATGTGCTCTAAACTTGAATTAAGGAATTCCTTGATGTTAGATCCCTTTTCTACACTAAGAACTGATTGGAAAATCTGTTTCACCTGTTCTAAACTAGTTCTCATCTATTTACTGTCATTTACTCAAATTATTCATGTTTTCATTTTGTTTCCTTTATTAGGCCTTCTTGTCTACGTATAAGCTTTGCCCCCATATGCAAACAATGTCCTACACACTGTTATGAACAGAAGAAGGTCGGGAACATTGTCTCTCAACTATGTTATAGAGTGTAATACTACATTGCAGTGAAGTGTAAGGCTTTCCAAAGCTGCCTAACGTGTTTCTTTCTCTATTTCAATGGTATTCTGCCTGTATGACACACATTTACCGTTCTAGGCTCCTTTAAGTAAACAATATAGGATTCATTCACTGTTTCATGTGATCTGAACTCTAATTAAGGATTTCCTGGATCCTAGATAACTTTTCTAAACTAACAACAGACTTAGAGAAGCGTTTCATACATGTTCTATGCGGGTTCTCATCTATTTACAGTTATTTTCCCAGAATTACTGATGTTTTCTCATAGTTTCTAATATTAGGCCTTCTGGTACAGGTATAAGCATTGGTAACATGGACAAACAACTACCTAAACACTGTTATGAACCTGAAAACCTCGGGAACATTGTTTCTCAACTATGTTATAGAGTGTAATACTACATTGCAGTGAAGTGTAAGGCTTTCCAAAGCTGCCTAACATGTTCCTTTCTCTATTTCAATGGTATTCTGCCTTGTATGTCACACATTTACAATTCTAGGCTCCTTTAAATAAACAATATAGGATTTATACAGTGTTTCATGCGATCTGAACTCTAATTAAGGATTTCCTGGATCCTAGATAACTTTTATAAACTAACAACAGACTTAGAGAAGTGTTTTATACATGTTCTATTCCAGTTCTCATCTATTTACTGTTATATTCCCAGAATTTCAGATGTTTTCTCATAGTTTCTAACATTAGGCCTTCTGGACCAGGTATAAGCATTGGGAACATGGACAAACCACTACCTGAACATTGTTATGAACCTGAAAAGCTCGGGAACATTGTCTCTCAACTTTGTTATAGAGTTTAATGATACATTTCAGTGAAGTGTAAGGCTTTCCAAAGCTGCTTAATTTGCTTATTTCTCTCTTTCAAGCTTTGAGTGACATACATTTAAGGTTCTGGGCTTCAGTTAGTAAAAATATAGGATTCATACACTGTTTCATGTGCTCTCAACTCGAATTAAGGAATTCCTGGATGTTAGATCCCTTTACTACACTATGAACTGACTTGGATAATCTGTTTCACCTGTTCTAAACGAGTTCTCATCTATTTACTCTCATTTACTCTGAATTATTCATGTTTTCATGTAGTTTCCTATATTAGGCCTTCTTGTCTAAGTATAAGCATAGCCCACACATACAAACAACTTCCTACACACAGTTACAAACAGAAGAAGCTCAGGAACATGGTCTGTCAACTATGTTATAGAGCGTAATACTACATTGCAGTGAAATTTAAGGATTTCAAAGATGCTAAATGTGTTTAGTTCTCTATTTCAATGACATTCTGCCTGTATGACACACATTTACCTTTCTAGGCTCCTTTAAGTTAACAATATAGGATTCATACAAAGTTTCATGTGATCTTAACTCTAATTAAGAATTTCCTGGATCTGAGATACATTTTTACACTAAGAACTGACTTGCAGAATCTGTTTCAGCTGTTCTAAATGAGTTCTCATCTATTTACTGACATTTTCTCTGAATTATTCATGTTTTCATGTAGGTTCATATATTATGCTTTCTTGTCCAAGTATAAGCTTTGCCCACATAAAGAAACAATGTCCTACACACTGTTATGAATAGAAGAAGCTCGGGAACATTGTATCAACTATGTTATAGAGTATAATACTATATTGAAGTGAAGTGTAAGGCTTCCATAAACTGCTTAATATGTTTATTTCTCTATTTCAATAGTATTCTACCTGTAGGACAACATTTATCTTTCTAGGTTCCTTTAAGTAAACAATATAGGATTCGTACACTGTTTGATGTGATCTTAACTCTATTTTAGAATATCCTGGATCTTATATACCTTTGTACACTAAGAACTAACTTGGAGAATCTGTTTCAGCTGTTCTAAATGAGTTCTCATCTATTTACTGACATTTTCTCTGAATTATTCAGGTTTTCATGTAGTTTCCTAAATTATGCCTTCTTGTCCATGTATAAGCTTTGCCCACATATAAAAAGAACTTCCAACATACTGTTATGAACAGAAGAAGCTGGTAACATTGTCTCTCAACTATGTTATAGAGTGTAATACTACATTGCAACGAAGTGTAAGGATTTCCAAAACTGCTTAATGTGTTTAATTCTCTATTACAATGGTATTCTGCCTTTTATGACACACAGGTACCATTCTAGGCTCCTTTAAGTAAACAATATAGGATTCAAACACTGTTTCATGTGATCTGAACTCTAATTAAGGATTTCCTGGATCGTAGATACCTTTTATAGACTAACTACAGACTTGGGGAAATGTTTTATACATGTTCTATGGGAGTTCTCATCTATTTACTGTTAATTTCCCAGAATTACTGATGTTTTCTCATAGTTTCTAACATTAGGCCTTCTCGTCCAGGTATAAGCATTGGGAACGTGGACAAACAAATACCTAAACATTGTTATGAACTTGAAAACCTCGGGAACATTGTCTCTCAACTATGTTATAGAGTTTAATGCTATATTACAGTGAAGTGTAAGGCTTTCCAAAGCTGCTTAATTTGCTTATTTCTCTCTTTCGAGCTTTGTGTGACATTCATTTAAAGTTCTAGGCTCCAATAAGTAAAAAATATAGGATTCATGCACTGTTTCATGTGCTCTAAACTCTAATTAAGAATTTCTTGGATCTTTGATATGTTTTACACTAAGAACTGACTTGGAGAATATGTATCAGCTGTTCTAACTGAGTTCTCATCTATTTAGTGTCATTTATTCTGAATTATTCATGTTTTCATATAGTTTCCTATATTATGCCTTCGTTTCTAAGTATAAGCTTTACCCACATATACAAACAACGTCCTACACACTGTTATGAACAGAAGAAGCTCGGGAACATTGTCTCTCAACTATGCCATAGAGTGTAATACTACATTGCAGTGAAGTGTAAGGCTTCACAAGCTGCATAATGTGTTTATTTCTCTATTTCAATGGAATTCTGCCTATATGACAACATTTACCATTCCAGGCTCCTTTAGGTAAACAATATAGGATTCATACACTGTTTGATGTGATCTGAACTCTAATTTAGAATTTCCTGGATCTTAGATACCTTTCTACACTAAGAACTGACTTGGAGAATCTGTTTCAGCTCTTCTGAAAGAGTTCTGATCTATTTACTGACATTTTCTCTGAATTATTCATGTTTTCATGTACTTTCCTATATTAGGCCTTCTTGTCCAATATAAGCTTTACCGACATATACAAACAAAGTCCTACACACTGTTATGAACATCAGAAGCTCAGGAATATTGTCTCTCAACTCGTTAAAGAGTGTAATACTAGGTTGCAGTGAATTGTAAGGCTTTCCAAAGTGGCTTAATGTGTTTATTTATCCATTTCAATGGTATTCTTCCTTGTATGACACACATTTACCATTTTAGGCTACTTTAAGTAAACAATATAGGATTTATACACTGTTTCATGTGATCTGAACTCTAATTAAGGATTTCCTGGATCGTAGATACCTTTGATAAACTAACAACAGACTTGGGGAATTGTTTTATACATGTTCTATTCGGGTTCTCATCTATTTACTGTTATTTTCCCAGAATTACTGATGTTTTCTCATAGTTTCTAACATTAGGCCTTCTGGTCCAGGTATAAGCATTGGGAACATGGACAAACAACAACATAAACATTGTTATGAACCTGAAAACCTCGGGAACATTGTCTCTCAACTATGTTATAGAGTGTAATGCTACATTACAGTGAACTGTAAAGCTTTCCAAAGCTGCTAAATTTCCTTATTTCTCTCTTTCAAGCTTTGTGTGACATGCATTTAAAGTTCTAGGCTCCAATAAGTAAAAAATGTAGGATTCATACACTGTTTCATGTGATCTGAACTCTAATTAAGGATTTCCTGGATCTTAGATACCTTTCTACACTAAGAACTGACCTGGAGAATTTGTTTGAGCTGTTCTAAATGAGTTCTCATCTATTTTCTGACATTTGATCTGAATTTTTCATGTTTTCATGTAGTTTCCTATATTATGCCTTCTTGTCCACATATAAGCTTTGCCCACATAAACAAACAATGTCTTACACACTGTTATGAACAGAAGAAGCTAGGGAACATTGTCTCTCAACTATGTTAGAGAGTGTAATACTATATTTCAGTGAAGTGTAAGCTTTCCAAAGCTGCTTAATGTGTTTATTTCTCTATTTCAATGGTAATCTGCCTTGTATGACACACTTTTACCTTTCTAGGCTCATTTAAGTAAACAATATAGGATTCATACACTGTTTCTTGCGATCTGAAATCTAATTAAGGATTTTCTGGATCTTAGATATCTATTCTACACTAAGAACTAACCTGGAGAATCTGTTTGAGCTGTTCTAAATGAGTTCTCATCTATTTTCTGACATTTTCTCTGAACTATTCATGTTTTCATGTAGTTTCCTATTTTATGCCTTCTTGTCCATGTATAAGCTTTGCCCACATATACAAAGAACTTACTACACACTGTTATGAACACAAGAAGCTCAGGAACATTGTCTCTCAACTGCGTTATAGAGTGCAATACTACATTGAAGTGACGTGAAAGGCTTTCCAAAGCTGCCTAACGTGTTTCTTTCTCTATTACAATGGTATTCTGCCTTGTATGACAAATTTACAATTCCAGGCTCCTTTAAGTAAACAATATAGGATTTATATACTGTTTCTTGTGATCTGAACACTAATTAAGTATTTCCTGGATCATAGATACTTTTATACACTAACATCAGACTTGGAGAAGTGTTTTACACATGTTCTATGCGAGTTCCCATCTATTTACGTTTATTTTCTCAGAATTACTGATTTTTTGTCATAGTTACTAAAAATAGGCCTTCTGATTCAGGTATAAGCATTGGGAACATGGACAAACAACTACCTAAACACTGTTTTGAACCTGAAAACCTCGGGAACATTGTCTCTCAACCATGTAATAGAGTGTAATACTACATTGCAGTCAAGTGTAAGGCTTTCCAAAACTGCCTAACATATTTCTTTCTCTATTTCAGTGGTATTCTGCCTGGTATGACTCAAATTTATCATTGAAGGCTCCTTTCAGTAAACAATATAGGATTTATACATTGTATCATGTGATCTGAACTTGAATTAAGAATTTCCTGGATCATAAAACTTTTATAAACTAACAACAGACTTGGAGAAGTGTTTTATACATGTTCTAAGCGAGTTCTCATCTATTTACTGTTATTTTCTTAGAATTACTGATGTTTTCTCATAGTTTCTAACATTAGGCCTTCAGGTCCAGGTATAAGCATTGGGAACATGGACAAACAACTTCATAAACACTGTTATGAACCTGAAAACCTCAGGAACATTGTCTCTCAACTATGTTATAGAGTGTAGTACTACATTGCAGTGAAGTGTAAGGCTTTCCAAAGCTGCAGAACATGTTCCTTTCTCTATTTCAATGGTATTCTGCCTTGTATGACACACATTTACCATTCCAGGCTCCTTTAAGTAAACCATATAGGATTTGTACACTGTTTCATGTAATCTGACCTCTAATTAAGGATTTCTTGGATCGTAGATACCTTTTTTTAAACTAACAACAGACTTGGAGATGTGTTTTATACATGTTCTATGCGAGTTCTCATCTATTTTCTGTTATATTCCCAGAATTACTGATGTTTTCTCATAGTTTCTAACATTAGGCCTTCTGGTCCAGGTATAAGCATTGGGAACATGGACAAAAAACTACCTAAACATAGTTATGAACCTGAAAACCTCGGGAACATTGTCTCTCAATTATGTTATAGAGTGTAATGCTACATTAAGTGAACTTTAGGGCTTTCCAAAGCTGCTTAATTTGCTTATTTCTCTCTTTCAAGTTTTGTGTGACATATCTGTAAAGCTCTAGGCTCCAATAAGAAAAAAATATAGGATTCATATAATGATTCATGTTCTCTAAACTCTAATTATGGATTTCTTGGATCTTAGATACCTTTCTACACAAAGATCTGACTTGGATAATCTGTTTCAGCTGTTCCAAATGAGTTCTCATCTATTTACTGACATTTTCTATGAATTATTCATTTTTTCTTGTAGTTTCCTATATTATGCCTACTTGTTCATGTATAAGCTTTGCCCACATATACAAACAACTTCCTACACACTGTTATGAACACAAGAAGCTCGGAAACATTGTCTCTCAACTATGTTCTGGAGTGTAATACTACATTGCAGTGAAGTGTAAAGCTTTCCAAAGCTACCTAACGTGTTATTTTCTCTATTTCATTGCTATTCTACCTTGTATGACACACATTTACCCTTCCAGGCTCCTTTAAGTAAACAATATGGGATTTATACACTGTTTCATGTGATCTGAACTCAAATTAAGGATTTCCTGGATCCTATATACCTTTCGGAAACTAACAACAGACTTGGAGAAGTGTTTTATACATATTCTATGCGAGTTCTCATCTATTTACTTTTATTTTCCCAGAATTACTGATGTTTTCTCATAGTATCTAACATTAGGCCTTCTTGTCCAGCTATAAGCATTGGGAACAAGGACAGACAACTACCTAAACATTGCTATGAACCTAAAAACCTCGGGAACATTGTCTCTCAACTATGTTATAGAGTGTAATACTACATTGCAGTGAAGTATAAGGCTTTCCAAAGCTGCCTAACTTGTTTTTTTCTCTATATCTATGGAATTTTGAATTGTAGGACAAAAATTTACCATTACAATTTCCTTTAAGTAAACAATATAGGATTTATACAGTGTTTCATGTGACCTTAACTCGAACTAAGAATTTCCCGGATCTTAGCTACGTTTTATACACTAAGTACTGACTTGGAGAATCTCTTTTAGCTATTCTAAATGATTTCTCATCTGTTTATAGTCACTTTCTCTGAATTATACATGTTTTCATGTAGTTTCCTATATTCCTTAATTCGAGATAAGATCACATGAAACACTGTATGAATCCTATATTCTTTACTTAAAGGAGACTAGAGTGGTAAATGTGTGTCATACAAGACAGTATACCATTGAAATAGAGAAAGAAACACGTTCGGCAGCTTTGGAAAGCCTTACACTTCACTGAAATATAGTACTACACTCTATAACACAGTTGAGAGACAATGTTCCCGTGATGCCTCTGTTCATAACAGTGTGTAGGAAGTTGTTTGATAAAGTCGGCAAAGATTATACTTGTACCAGAAGTCAGAATAAAGGAAACTACATGAAAACATGAATAATTCAGAGAAAATGACTGTAAACAGATGAGAACTGCCTTAAAACTGCTGATAGAGATTCTCCAAGTCAGTTCTTTTTGTAGAAAAGGTAGTTAAGATCCGGGAAATCCTTCATTCGAGTTAAGATCACATGAAACACTGTATGAATCCTATATTCTTTACTTAAAGGAGACTAGAGTGGTAAATGTGTGTTATACAAGGCAGAATACCATGGAAATAGAGAAAGAAACACGTTCAGCAGCTTTGGAAAGCCTTACACTTCACTGAAATGTAGTACTGCACTCTATAACATAGTTGAGAGACAATGTTCCCGAGCTGCCTCTGTTCATAACAGTGTGTAGGAAGTTTTTTGTATATATGGGAAAAGCTTATACATGGACTAGAAGGCAGGATATAGGAAACTACATGAAAACATGAATAATACAGAGAAAATGACTGTAAAGAGATGAAAACTCGTTTAGAACAGCTGAAAGAGATTCTCCAAGTCAGTTCTTAGTATAGAAAAGGTAGCTAAGATCCGGGAAATCCTTAATTCGAGTTAAGATCCCATGAAACACAGTATGAATCCGATATTGTTTAATTAAAGTAGACTACAGTGGTAAATGTGTGTCATACAAGACAGAATACCATTGAAATAGAGAAAGCAACACTTTCGGCAGCTTTGGAAAGCCTTACACTTCACTGAAAAGTAGTACTACACTCTATAACATAGTTGAGAGAATATGTTCCCGACCTGCCTCTGTTTATAACAGTGTGTAGGAAGTTCTTTCTATATGTGGGCAAAGCTTATACATGGACAAGAGGGCAGAATATAGGAACCTACATGAAAACAGGAATAATTCTGAGAAAATGAGTGTAAACAGATGAGAACTTGTTCAAAACAGCTGAAAGAGATTCTCCAAGTCAGTTCTTAGTGTAGAAAAAGTAGCTAAGATCCGGGAAATCCTTAATTCAAGTTAAGATCACATGAAACACTCTATGAATCCTATATTCTTTACTTAAAGGAGACTAGAGTGGTAAATGTGTGTTATACAAGGCAGAATACCATTGAAATAGAGAAACAAACAGGTTTGGCAGCTTTGGAAAGCCTTACACTTCACTGAAATGTAGTACTACACTCTATAACACAGTTGAGAGACGAAGTTCCCGAGCGGCCACTGTTCATAACAGTGTGTAGGAAGTTGTTTGATAAAGTGGGCAAAGCTTATACTTGGACCAGAAGGCAGAGTATAGGAAATTACATGAAAACATGAATAATTTAGAGAAAATGACTGTAAACAGATGAGAACTCGTTTAGAACAGTTGAAAGAGATTCTCCAAGTCAATTTTTAGTGTTGAAAAGGTACCTAAGAACTGGGAAATCCTTAATTTGAGTTAAGATCACATGAAACACTGTATGAATCCTATATTCTTTACGTAAAGGAGACTAGAGTGCTAAATGTGTGTTTTACAAGGCAGAATACCATTGAAATAGTGAAAGAAACTCGTTCCGCACCTTTGGAAAGCCTTAAATTTCACTGAAATATAGTACTACACTGTATTACACAGTTGAGAGACAATGTTCCCGACCTGCCTCTGTTCGTAACAGTGTGTAGGAAGTTGTTTGTATATGTGGGCAAAGCTTAAAAATGGACAAGAAGGCAGAATATAGGAAACTACATGAAAACATGAATAATTCAGAGAAAATCACTGTAAACAGATGAGAACTCGTTTAAAACAGCTGAAAGAGATTCTCCAAGTCAGTTCTTAGTGTAGAAAAGGTATCTAAGTTCCGCGAAATCCATAATTCGAGTTAAGATCACATGAAACACTGTATGAATCCTATATTCTTTACTTAAAGGAGACTAGAGTGGTAAATGTGTGTTATACAAGGCAGAATACCATGGAAATAGAGAAAGAAACACGTTCTGCAGCTTTGGAAAGCCTTACACATCACTGAAATGTACTACTACACTCTATAACACAGTTGAGAGACAATGTTCCCGAGCTGCCTCAGTTCATAACAGTGTGTAGGAAGTTGTTTGATAAAGTGGGCAAAGCTTATACTTGGACCAGAAGGCAGAATATAGGAAACTACATGAAAATATGGATAATTCAGAGAAAATGACTGTAAACAGATGAGAACTTGTTTAGAACAGCTCAAAGAGATTCTCCAGTCAGTTCTTAGTGTATTAAATGTAGCTAAGATCCGGGAAATCCTTAATTCGAGTTAAGATCACATGAAACACTGTATGAATCCTATATTGTTTACTTAAAGGAGACTAGACTGGTAAATGTGTGTTATACAAGGCAGAATACCATTGAAATAGAGAAAGAAACACATTCGGCAGCTTGGAAAGCCTTACACTTCACTGAAATGTAGTACTACACTCTATAACACAGTTGAGAGACAATGTTCCCGAGCTTCCTCAGTTCATAACAGTGTGTAGGAAGTTGTTTGATAAAGTGGGCAAAGCTTATACTTGGACCAGAAGGCAGGATATAGGAAACTACATGAAAACATGGATAATTCAGAGAAAATGACTGTAAACTGATGAGAACTTGTTTACAACAGCTGAAAGAGATTCTCCAAGTCAGTTCTTAATGTAGAAAAGGTAGCTAAGATCCGGGAAATCCTTAATTCAAGTTAAGATGACATGAAACACTGTATGAATCCTATATTCATTACTTAATGGAGACTAGAGTGGTAAATGTGTGTTATACAATGCAGAATACCATTGAAATAGAGAAAGAAA
Source organism: Pipistrellus hanaki (assembly GCF_964339955.1). Taxonomy (NCBI): domain Eukaryota; kingdom Metazoa; phylum Chordata; class Mammalia; order Chiroptera; family Vespertilionidae; genus Pipistrellus; species Pipistrellus hanaki. The sequence goes on from NC_140511.1 coordinate 3,696,719, forward strand.
CAGGTTCGGCAGCTTTGGAAAGCCTTACACTTCACTGAAATGTAGTACTACACTCTATAACACAGTTGAGAGACAATGTTCCCGAGCTGCCTCAGTTCATAACAGTATGTAGGAAATTGTTTGATAAAGTGGGCAAAGCTTATACTTGGACCAGAAGGCAGAATATAGGAAACTACATGAAAACATGGATAATTCAGAGAAAATGACTGTAAACTGATGAGAACTTGTTTAGAACAGCTAAAAGAGATATTCCAGTCACTTCTTAGTGTAGTAAACATAGCTAAGATCCGGGAAATCCTTAATTCGAGTTAAGATGACATGAAACACTGTATGAATCCTATATTCTTTACTTAAAGGAGACTAGAGTGGTAAATGTGTGTTATACAAGGCAGAATACCATTGAAATAGAGAAAGAAACACGTTCGGCAGCTTTGGAAAGCCTTACACTTCACTGAAATGTAGTACTACACTCTATAACACAGTTGAGAGACAATGTTCCCGAGCTGCCTCAGTTCATAACAGTGTGTAGGAAGTTGTTTGATAAAGTGGGCAAAGCTTATACTTGGACCAGAAGGCAGAATATAGGAAACTACATGAAAACATGGATAATTCAGAGAAAATGACTGGAAACATATGATAACTTGTTTAGAACAGCTCAAAGAGATTCTCCAGTCAGTTCTTAGCATAGTAAATGTAGCTAAGATCCGGGAAATCATTAATTCGAGTTAAAATCACATGAAACACTGTATGAATCCTATATTCTTTACTTAAAGGAGACTGGAGCGGTAAATGTGTGTTTTACAGGGCAGAATACCATTGAAATAGAGAAAAAAACACTTTTGGCAGCTTTGGAAAGCCTTACACTTCACTGAAATATAGTACTACACTCTGTAACACAGTTGAGAGACAATGTTCCCGAGCTGCCTCAGTTCATAACAGTGTGTAGGAAGTTGTTTGATAAAGTGGGCAAAGCTTATACTTGGACCAGAAGGCAGAATATAGGAAACTACGTGAAAACATGGATAATTCAGAGAAAATGACTGGAAACAGATGAGAACTTGTTTAGAACAGCTGAAAGAGACTCTCCAAATCAGTTCTTAGTGTAGAAAAGGTAGCTAAGATCCGGGAAATCCTTAATTCAAGTTAAGATTACTTGAAACACTCTATGAATCCTATATTCTTTACTTAAAGGAGACTACAGTGGTAAATGTGTGTTATACAAGGCAGAATACCATTGAAATAGAGAAAGAAACACGTTCGGCAGCTTTGGAAAGCGTTACACTTCACTGAAATGTAGTACTACACTCTATAAGACAGTTGAGAGACAATGTTCCCGAGCTGCCTCAGTTCATAACAGTGTGTAGGAAGTTGTTTGATAAAGTGGGCAAAGCTTATACTAGGACCAGAAGGCAGAATATAGGAAACTACATGAAAACATGGATAATTCAGAGAAAATGACAGGAAACAGATGAGAACTTGTTTAGAACAGCTGAAAGAGATTCTCCAAATCAGTTCTTAGTGTAGAAAAGGTAGCTAAGATCCGGGAAATCCTTAATTCGAGTTAAGATGACTTGAAACACTGTAGGAATCCTATATTCTTTACTTAAAGGAGACTGGAGTGGTAAATGTGTGTTTTACAAGGCAGAATACCATTGAAATAGAGAAAGAAACACTTTCGGCAGCTTTGGAAAGCCTTACACTTCACTGAAATGTAGTACTACACTCTATAACACAGTTGATAGACAATGTTCCCGAGCTGCCTCAGTTCATAACAGTGTGTAGGAAGTTGTTTGATAAAGTGGGAAAAGCTTATACTTGGACCAGAAGGCAGAATATAGGAAACTACATGAAAACATGGATAATTCAGAGAAAATGACAGGAAACAGATTAGAACTTGTTTAGAACAGCTCAAAGAGATTCTCCAGTCAGTTCTTATTGTAGTAAATGTAGCTAAGATCCGGGAAATCCTTAATTCGAGTTAAGATCACATGAAACACTGTATGAATCCTATATTCTTTACTTAAAGGAGCCTAGAGTGGTAAATGTGTGTCATACAAGGCAGAATACCAAGGAAACAGAGAAAGAAACAGGTTCGGCAGCTTTGGAAAGCCTTACACTTCATGGCAATGTAGTACTATACTCCATAACATAGATGAGAGACAATGTTCCCGAGCTGCTTCTGTTCATAACAGTGTGTAGGAAGTTGTTTGTATACGTGGCAAAGCTTATTCTTGGACAAGAAGGCAGAATATAGGAAACTATATAAAAACATAAATAATTCAGAGAAAATGTTGGTAAATAGATGAGAACCCTTTGAACAGATGAAAGAGATTCTCCCAGACAGTTCTTACTGTAGAAAAGGTAGCTAAGATCCAGGAATTCCTTAATTAGAGTTAAGATCACATGAAACAGCCGGCACCGGTTTGACTCAGTGGTAGTGCGTCGGTCTGGGGACTGAAAGGTCCAGGGTTCGATTCCAGTCATGGGCATGTACCTTGGCTGCCGGCACATCCCCAGTAGGTGCTGTGCAAGAGGCAGCTGGTCGATGATTCTCTCTCATGGACAAGCTGAAGGAGAGTTTCTAACTCTCTATCCCTCTCTCTTCCTCTATGTGAAAAATCAATAAAAATATATTTTTAAAAAAATTAAAAAACATCACATGAAACAGTGTATGAATCCTATATTTTTTGCTTAAAGGAGCCTAGAGTGGTAAATGAGTGTGATAAAAGGCAGAACACCATTGAAATAGAGAAAGAAACACATTCCCCAGCTTTGGAAAGCCTTACACTTCACTCCAATGTAGTACTACACTCTATAACATAGTTGAGAGACAATGTTCCTGACCTGCTTTTGTTCATAACAATGTGTAGGAAGTTGTTTGATAATGTGGGCAAAGCTTAAACTTGGACAAGAAGGCAGAATATAGGAAACTACATGAAAACATGAATAACTCAAAAAATGACTGTAAACAGAGGAGAACTCGCTTACAACAGCTCAAAGAGATTCTGCAAGTCAGTTCTTAGTGTAGAAAAGGTAACTAAGATCTGGAAAATCCTTACTTCGAGTTGAGATCACATGAAACACTGTATGAATCCTATATTGCTTACTTAAAGTAGCCTAGAGTGGTAAATGAGTGTCATAAAAGGCAGAACAGCATTGAAATTGAGAAAGAAACACATTCCGCAGCTTTTGAAAGCCTTACACTTCACTCCAATGTAGTACTACACTCTAACATAGTTGAGAGACAATGTTCCCGAGCTGCTTTTGTTCCTAAATGTGTGTAGGAAGTTGTTTGTATATGTGGGCAAAGCCTTTACTTGGACAAGAAGGCAGAATATAGGAAACTATATGAAAACATGAAAAATTCAGAGAAAATATGTGTAAACAGATGGGAAATCGTTTAGAACAGCTGAAAGTGATTTTCCACGTCAGTTCTTAGTGTAGAAAAGGTAGCTAAAATCTAGGAAATTCTTAATTTGAGTTAAGATCACATGAAACACTGTATGAATCCTATATTCTTTACTAAAAGGAGCCTAGAGGGGTAAATGTGTGTCATACAAGGCAGAATACCATGGAAACAGAGAAAGAAACAGGTTTGGCAGCTTCGGAAAGCCTTACACTTCACTGCAATGTAATACCACACTCTATTACATAGTAAAGAGACAATGTTCCTGAGCTGCTTCTGTTCATAACAGTGTGTAGGAAGTTGTTTGTATATGTGGGCAAAGCTTATACTTGGATAAGAAGGCAGAATATAGGAAACTACATGAAAACATGGATCACTCAAAGAAAATGACTGTAAACAGAGGAGAACTCCCTTAAAACAGCTCAAAGAGATTCCCCAAGTCAGTTCCTAGTGTAGAAAAGATAACTAAGATCAAGAAAATCCTTAGTTCGATTTAAGATCACATGAAACACTGTATGAATCCTATATTGCTTACTTAAAGTAGCCTAGAGTGGTAAATGTGTGTCATACAAGGCAGAATACCATCAAAATAGAGCAAGAAACATGTTCCGCAGCTTTGGAAAGCCTTACACTTCACTGCAATGTAGAACTACACTCTATTACATAGTTGAGAGACCATGTTCCCGAGCTGCTTCTGTTCAGAACAGTGTGTAGGAAGTTGTTCGTATATGAGGGCAAATCTTTTACTTGGCCAAGAAGGCAGAATACAGGAAACTACATGAAAACATGAATAATTCAGAGAAAATGACTGTAAACAGATGAAAACTCACTTAGAACACCTGGAAGAGATTCTCCAAGTCAGTTCTTAGTGTAGAAAAGGTAGCTAGCATCCGGGAAATCTTTACTTCGAGGTAACATCACATGAAACACTGCATGAATCCTATATTGTCTACTTAAAGAGCCTAAAGTGGTAAATGAGTGTCATGAAAGGCAGAATATCGTTGAAATAGAGAAAGAGACACATACCGCAGCTTTGGAAAGCCTTACACTTCACTGCAATGTAGTACTACACTTGAGAGACAATGTTCCCGAGCTGCTTCTGTTCATAACAGTGTGTAGGAAGTTGTTTGTATATATCGGCAAAGGTTATACTTGGACAAGAAGGCAGAATATTGGAAACCAGATGAAAACATGAATTATTCAGAGGAAATGACTGTAAACTGATAAGAACTGATTTAGAATAGCTGAAAGAGATTTTCCAAGTCAGTTATTAGTGTAAAAAATGCAGCTAAGATCCGGGAAATCTTTAATCGAGTTAAGATCACATGAAACACTGTATGAATCCTATATTGTTTACTTAAAGTAGCATAGAGTGGTAAATGGGTCTCATACAAGGAAGAATACCATTGAAATAGAGAAAGAAACACGTTAGGCAGTTTTGGAAAGCCATACACTTCACTGCAATGTAGTACTACACGCTATAACATAGTTGAGAGACAATGTTCCCGAGCTGCTTCTGTTCAAACAGTGTGTTGGAAGTTGTTTGTATATGTGGGCAATGCTTATACCTCAACAAGAAGGCAGAATATAGGAAACTACATGAAAACATGAATAATTCAGAGAAAATGACTGTAAACAGATAAGAACTCATTTAGAATAGCTGAAAGAGATTTTCCAAGTCAATTCTTAGTGTAAAAAAGGTAGCTAGGATCAGGAAAATCCTTAATTCGAGTTAAGATCACAGGAAACACTGTATGAATCCTATATTCTTTACTTAAAGGAGCCTAGAGTGGTAAATGTGTGTCATACAAGGCAGAATACCAAGGAAACAGAGAAAGAAACAGGTTCGGCAGCTTTGGAAAGCCTTACACTTCACGGCAATGTAGTACTATACTCCATAACATAGATGAGAGACATTGTTCCTGAGCTGCTTCTGTTCATAACAGTGTGTAGGAAGTTGTTTGTATACGTGGCAAAGCTTATTCTTGGACAAGAAGGCAGAATATAGGAAACTATATAAAAACATAAATAATTCAGAGAAAATGTTGGTAAATAGATGAGAACCCTTTGAACAGATGAAAGAGATTCTCCCAGACAGTTCTTAGTGTAGAAAAGGTAGCTAAGATCCAGGAATTCCTTAATTAGAGTTAAGATCACATGAAACAGCCGGCACCGGTTTGACTCAGTGGTAGTGCGTCGGTCTGGGGACTGAAAGGTCCAGGGTTCGATTCCAGTCATGGGCATGTACCTTGGCTGCCGGCACATCCCCAGTAGGTGCTGTGCAAGAGGCAGCTGGTCGATGATTCTCTCTCATGGACAAGCTGAAGGAGAGTTTCTAACTCTCTATCCCTCTCTCTTCCTCTATGTGAAAAATCAATAAAAATATATTTTTAAAAAAATTAAAAAACATCACATGAAACAGTGTATGAATCCTATATTTTTTGCTTAAAGGAGCCTAGAGTGGTAAATGAGTGTGATAAAAGGCAGAACACCATTGAAATAGAGAAAGAAACACATTCCCCAGCTTTGGAAAGCCTTACACTTCACTCCAATGTAGTACTACACTCTATAACATAGTTGAGAGACAATGTTCCTGACCTGCTTTTGTTCATAACAATGTGTAGGAAGTTGTTTGATAATGTGGGCAAAGCTTAAACTTGGACAAGAAGGCAGAATATAGGAAACCACATGAAAACATGAATAACTCAAAAAAATGACTGTAAACAGAGGAGAACTTGCTTACAACAGCTCAAAGAGATTCTGCAAGTCAGTTCTTAGTGTAGAAAAGGTAACTAAGATCTGGAAAATCCTTACTTCGAGATGAGATCACATGAAACACTGTATGAATCCTATATTGCTTACTTAAAGTAGCCTAGAGTGGTAAATGAGTGTCATAAAAGGCAGAACAGCATTGAAATTGAGAAAGAAACACATTCCGCAGCTTTTGAAAGCCTTACACTTCACTCCAATATAGTACTACACTCTAACATAGTTGAGAGACAATGTTCCCGAGCTGCTTTTGTTCCTAACTGTGTGTAGGAAGTTGTTTGTATATGTGGGCAAAGCCTTTACTTGGACAAGAAGGCAGAATATAGGAAACTATATGAAAACATGAAAAATTCAGAGAAAATATGTGTAAACAGATGGGAAATCGTTTAGAACAGCTGAAAGTGATTTTCCACGTCAGTTCTTAGTGTAGAAAAGGTAGCTAAAATCTAGGAAATTCTTAATTTGAGTTAAGATCACATGAAACACTGTATGAATCCTATATTCTTTACTAAAAGGAGCCTAGAGTGGTAAATGTGTGTCATACAAGGCAGAATACCATGGAAACAGAGAAAGAAACAGGTTTGGCAGCTTCGGAAAGCCTTACACTTCACTGCAATGTAATACTACACTCTATTACATAGTAAAGAGACAATGTTCCTGAGCTGCTTCTGTTCATAACAGTGTGTAGGAAGTTGTTTGTATATGTGGGCAAAGCTTAAACTTTGACAACAAGGCAGAATATAGGAAACTACATGAAAACATGAATAATTCAGAGAAAATGACTGAAAACAGATGAGAACTGGCTTAGAACAGCTGAAAGAGATTCTCCAAGTCATTTCTTAGTGTAGAAAATGTAGCTAGGATCTGGAAATACTTAATTCGAGTTAAGATCACATGAAAAACTGTATGAATCCTATATTGTTTATTTAAAAGAGCCGAGAGTGGTAAATGTGTGTCATACAAGGCATAATACCACTGAAATAGAGAAAGAAACACGTTCGGCAGCTTTGGAAAGCCTTACACTTCACTGCAATGTAGTACTACACTCTATAAAAAAGTTGAGAGACAATGTTCCCTAGCTGCTTCTGTTCATAACAGTGTGTAGAAAGTGGTTTGATAAAGAGGGCAAAGCTTATACTTGGACCAGAAGGCAACCGGGAGAGAGCTGTGCCAAGTCCGACGAAAATCACTTTCCACTCTGGGGGCACCTCCCCGGCCCCTCCAGAGGTTCTTACTGGTCTGGTTGCCGGGCCCCGGGGGCCTGCTTTCTGCCCCATTCCCCGGGAACGCCCTGCCCTGAGGACAAGGGTCCCTCTTGCTGGCAACCAGTCTGAAGCTCAGGCAGGAGAGGCTTTTGTGGCCACTTGAGACCCTCGTCCAGTTTTCACAGGGCCCGAGGGCGTTAGCCACTGGTGAGGGTTTGGTTGAGGGATAGGCTTAGTTTTAGGGTTAGTGTTAGCCTTTGACAACGGGGAGAGAGCTGTGTCAAGTTCGAGAAAATCACTTTGCGCTTCGGGGGCACCGCCCCGGCCCCTCCGGAGGGTCTAACTGGCCCGCTGGCCAGGCCCCTTCGGCCAGCTTTCTGCCCCATTCGCCGGGAACGCCCTACCCTGAGGACAAGGGAACCTCTTGCTGGCTTCCAGCCTGGAGCTCAGGCATTCGGGGCTTTTGTGGCCACTGGCGACCCTGGTCCACATTCACCGGGCCCCAGGGCCTTCCCCACTGGACCACCTCCAGCTTTTGACACCGGCCCCAACCCACTCTTCCCTTGACCGCTTCCCGCCGGTCAGCTAAGCGCCCGGCCGAGCCGCCGGGCCCACTCTTTAGGTCCCTGCCGCCGGCAACGGGCCTGCCTGTCACCCGTGTGCCTGCCCACGACCCTCTCTGCTGCTTACCTCACCACTTCAGGCTGTTCACCTGGCCCCGCCCCCGTGATCCCGTGACCGACTCCAGCTGCTCACCTGGCCCCGCCCCCTCCTTGACTTGACCTGGCTCAGCTGTGGGCCTGGGTCCGCCTCCTTGTTCCGGAAACCCCGACCCTGGTCCATTCGACCAATGAGCGAGCAGCGCCAGCCAGTCTGCCCTGCTCCCGAAAGCAGAGGAATAGCCCCACCACTGGGATGTAAAGTCACATAGCCCTCTGCTCACAGGGTGCCTCCCAGGTCCCCAAGCGTGGGAAGACCAGCCAGCCCTCCCTTCAGGACACCCAGGGGCCTCCATGAGCCTCGGGGCCGGCCCTCTAACCCCCCCGCCCTCCGGCCCCCATGGCTCCCACCAAAGGTTAGCTCAGAGCAGAGTGTCCTGGGATGCCCAGAGCCCTGCCTATGGGCTTTGACAACCGGGAGAGAGCTCTGTCAAGTCCGAGAAATGATCACTTTCCACTCTGGGGGCACCTCCCGGCCCCTCCGGAGGTTCTGACTGGTCTGGTGGCCCGGGCCCGGGGGCCTGCTTTCCGCCCCATTCGCCTGGAACGCCCTGCCCTGAGGACAAGGGTCCCTCTTGCTGGCATCCAGTCTGAAGCTCAGGCAGCTGAGGCTTTTGTGGGCACTTGAGACCCTCGTCCAGGTTTCACAGGGCCCCAGGGCCTTAGCTACTGGTGACGGTTAGGTTGAGGGATAGGCTTAGTTTTAGGGTTAGGGTTAGTCTTTGACAACGGGGAGAGAACTGTGTCAAGTCTGAGAAAATCACTTTGCGCTCCTGGGGCACCTTCACCGGGCCACAGTGCCTTCCCCACTGGACCACATCCAGCTTTTGCCACCGGCCCCAACCCACCCTTCCCTTGACCGCTTCCCGCTGGTCAGCTAAGCGCCCGGCCAAGCCGCCGGGCCCACTCTTTAGGTCCCTGCTGCCAGCAGACCCGCCTGCTGTTCACCCGTGCCCGCGACTCTCTCTCCTGCTTACCTCACCACTTCAGGCTGTTCACCTGGCCCCGCCCCCGTGATCCCGTGACGGCCTCCAGCTGCTCACCTGGCCCTGCCCCCTCCTTGACTTGACCTGGCTCAGCTGTGGGCCTGGGTAGCCTCCTTGTTCCGGAAACCCCGCCCCTGGTCCATTCGACCAATGAGCGAGCAGCACCAGCCAGTCTGCCCTGCTCCCAAACACAGAGGAATAGCCCCACCACTAGGATGTAAAGGCACATAACCTTCTGCTCACAGGGTGCCTCCCAGGTCCCCAAGCGTGGGAAGACCAGCCAGCCCTCCCTTCAGGACACCCACGGGCCTCCGTGAGCCTCAGGGCCGGCCCTCCTCCCCCACCCCCGCCCCACCCCCGGTCCCCATCGCTCACACCAAAGGGCAGGTCACAGCAGAGTATCCTGGGACGCCCACAGCCCTGCCTATGGGCTTTGACAACCGGGAGAGAGCTGTGTCAAGTTCGAGAAAATCATTTTGCGCTTCGGGGGCACCGCCCCGGCCCCTCCGGAGGGTCTAACTGGCCCGCTGGCCGGGCCCCTGCGGCCAGCTTTCTGCCCCATTCGCCGGGAACGCCCTACCCTGAGGACAAGGGAACCTCTTGCTGGCGTCCAGCCTGGAGCTCAGGCATTCAGGGCTTTGTGGCCACTGGCGACCCTGGTCCACATTCACCGGGCCCCAGGGCCTTCCCCACTGGACCACCTCCAGCTTTTGACACCGGCCCCAACCCACTCTTCCCTTGACCGCTTCCCGCCGGTCAGCTAAGCGCCCGGCCGAGCCGCCGGGCCCCCTCTTTAGGTCCCTGACGCCCGCAGACGGGCCTGCCGGTCAGCCGTGTCCCTGCCCGCGACCCTCTCTCCTGCTTACCTCACCACTTCAGGCTGTTCACCTGGCCCCGCCACCGTGATCCCGTGACCGCCTCCAGCTGCTCACCTGGCCCCACCCCCTCCTTGACTTGACCTGGCTCAGCTGTGGGCCTGGGTCCGCCTCCTTGTTCCGGAAACCCCGAACCTGGTCCATTCGACCAATGAGCGAGCAGCACCAGCCAGTCTGCCCTGCTCCGGAACACAGAGGAATAGCCCCACCACTGGGATGTAAAGGCACATAGCCCTCTGCTCACAGGGTGCCTCCCAGGTCCCCAAGCGTGGGAAGACCAGCCAGCCCTCCCTTCAGGACACCCACGGGCCTCCGTGAGGCTCGGGGCCGGACCTCCTCCCCCACCCCCCCCACCCCCGGTCCCCATCGCTCCCACCAAAGGTTAGCTCAGAGCAGAGTGTCCTGGGATGCCCAGAGCCCTGCCTCTGGGCTTTGACAACTGGGAGAGAGCTCTGTCAAGTCCGAGAAATTATCACTTTCCATTCTGGGGGCACCTCCCAGCCCCTCCGGAGGTTCTGACTGGTCTGGTGGCCCGGGCCGGGGGCCTGCTTTCCGCCCCATTCGCCTGGATCGCCCTGCCCTGAGGACAAGGGTCCCTCTTGCTGGCATCCAGTCTGAAGCTCAGGCAGCTGAGGCTTTTGTGGGCACTTGAGACCCTCGTCCAGGTTTCACAGGGCCCCAGGGCCTTAGCTACTGGTGACGGTTAGGTTGAGGGATAGGCTTAGTTTTAGGGTTAGGGTTAGTCTTTGACAACGGGGAGAGAACTGTGTCAAGTCTGAGAAAATCACTTTGCGCTCCTGGGGCACCTTCACCGGGCCACAGTGCCTTCCACTGGACCACATCCAGCTTTTGCCACCGGCCCCAACCCACCCTTCCCTTGACCGCTTCCCGCTGGTCAGCTAAGCGCCCGGCCAAGCCGCCGGGCCCTCTCTTTAGGTCCCTGCTGCCAGCAGACCCGCCTACTGTTCATCCGTGCCCGCGACTCTCTCTCCTGCTTACCTCACCACTTCAGGCTGTTCACCTGGCCCCGCCCCCGTGATCCCGTGACCGCCTCCAGCTGCTCACCTGGCCCCGCCCCCTCCTTGACTTGACCTGGCTCAGCTGTGGGCCTGGGTCCGCCTCCTTGTTCCGGAAACCCCGCCCCTGCTCCATTCGACCAATGAGCGAGCAGCACCAGCCAGTCTGCCCTGCTCCCAAACACAGAGGAATAGCCCCACCACTAGGATGTAAAGGCACATAACCCTCTGCTCACAGGGTGACTCCCAGGTCCCCAAGCGTGGGAAGACCAGCCAGCCCTCCCTTCAGGACACCCACGGGCCTCCGTGAGCCTCGGGGCCGGCCCTCCTCCCCCACCCCCCCGCCCCACCCCCGGTCCCCATCGCTCACACCAAAGGGCAGGTCACAGCAGAGTGTCCTGGGATGCCCACAGCCCTGCCTATGGGCTTTGACAACCGGGAGAGAGCTGTGTCAAGTTCGAGAAAATCATTTTGCGCTTCGGGGGCACCGCCCCGGCCCCTCCGGAGGGTCTAACTGGCCCGCTGGCCGGGCCCCTGCGGCCAGCTTTCTGCCCCATTCGCCGGGAACGCCCTACCCTGAGGACAAGGGAACCTCTTGCTGGCGTCCAGCCTGGAGCTCAGGCATTCGGGGCTTTGTGGCCACTGGCGACCCTGGTCCACATTCACCGGGCCCCAGGGCCTTCCCCACTGGACCACCTCCAGCTTTTGACACCGGCCCCAACCCACCCTTCCCTTGACCGCTTCCCGCCGGTCAGCTAAGCGCCCGGCCGAGCCGCCGGGCCCCCTCTTTAGGTCCCTGACGCCCGCAGACCGGCCTGCCGGTCAGCCGTGTCCCTGCCCGCGACCCTTTCTCCTGCTTACCTCACCACTTCAGGCTGTTCACCTGGCCCCGCCCCCGTGATCCCGTGACCTACTCCAGCTGCTCACCTGGCCCCGGCCCCTCCTTGACTTGACCTGGCTCAGCTGTGGGCCTGGGTCCGCCTCCTTGTTCCGGAAACCCCGAACCTGGTCCATTCGACCAATGAGCGAGCAGCACCAGCCAGTCTGCCCTGCTCCGGAACACAGAGGAATAGCCCCACCACTGGGATGTAAAGGCACATAGCCCTCTGCTCACAGGGTGCCTCCCAGGTCCCCAAGCGTGGGAAGACCAGCCAGCCCTCCCTTCAGGACACCCACGGGCCTCCGTGAGGCTCGGGGCCGGCCCTCCTCCCCCACCCCCCCCCCACCCCCGGTCCCCATCGCTCACACCAAAGGGCAGCTCACACAGAGTGTCCTGGGACGCCCACAGCCCTGCCTATGGGCTTTGACAACCGGGAGAGAGCTGTGCCAAGTCCGACAAAAATCACTTTCCACTCTGGGGGCACCTCCCCGGCCCCTCCGGAGGTTCTTACTGGTCTGGTTGCCGGGCCCCGGGGGCTTGCTTTCTGCCCCATTCCCCGGGAACGCCCTGCCCTGAGGACAAGGGTCCCTCTTGCTGGCAACCAGTCTGAAGCTCAGGCAGGAGAGGCTTTTGTGGCCACTTGAGACCCTCTTCCAGTTTTCACAGTGCCCCAGGGCGGTAGCCACTGGTGAGGGTTTGGTTGAGGGATAGGCTTAGTTTTAGGGATAGGGTTAGCCTTTGACAACGGGGAGAGAGCTGTGTCAAGTTGGAGAAGATCACTTTGCGCTTCGGGGGCACCGCCCCGGCCCCTCCGGAGGGTCTAACTGGCCCGCTGGCCGGGCCCCTTCGGCCAGCTTTCTGCCCCATTCGCCGGGAACGCCCTGAGGAAAAGGGAACCTCTTGCTGGCGTCCAGCCTGGAGCTCAGGCATTCGGGGCTTTGTGTCCACTGGCGAACCTGGTCCACATTCACCGGGCCCCAGGGCCTTCCCCACTGGACCACCTCCAGCTTTTGACACCGGCCCCAACCCACTCTTCCCTTGACCGCTTCCCGCCGGTCAGCTAAGGGCCCGGCCGAGCCGCCGGGCCCCCTCTTTAGGTCCCTGACGCCCGCAGACCGGCCTGCCGGTCAGCCGTGTCCCTGCCCGCGACCCTCTCTGCTGCTTACCTCACCACTTCAGGCTGTTCACCTGGCCCCGCCCCCGTGATCCCGTGACCGCCTCCAGCTGCTCACCTGGCCCCGCCCCCTCCTTGACTTGACCTGGCTCAGCTGTGGGCCTGGGTCCGCCTCCTTGTTCCGGAAACCCCGCCCCTGGTCCATTCGACCAATGAGCGAGCAGCACCAGCCAGTCTGCCCTGCTCCTGAACGCAGAGGAATAGCCCCACCACTGGGATGTAAAGTCACATAGCCCTCTGCTCACAGGATGCCTCCCAGGTCCCCAAGCGTGGGAAGACCAGCCAGCCCTCCCTTCAGGACACCCACGGGCCTCCGTGAGCCTCTGGGCCGGCCCTCCTCTCCCCCCCCCCCCCCCCGTCCCCAAAGCTCACACCAAAGGGCAGCTCACAGCAGAGTGTCCTGGGACGCCCACAGCCCTGCCTATGGGCTTTGACAACGGGGAGAGAGCTGTGCCAAGTCCGACAAAAATCACTTTCCACTCTGGGGGCACCTCCCCGGCCCCTCCGGAGGTTCTTACTGGTCTGGTGGCCGGGCCCCGGGGGCCTGCTTTCTGCCCCATTCCCCGGGAACGCCCTGCCCTGAGGACAAGGGTCCCTCTTGCTGGCATCCAGTCTGAAGCTCAGGCAGGTGAGGCTTTTGTGGCCAATTGAGACCCTCGTCCAGGTTTCACAGGGCCCCAGTGCATTAGCCACTGGTGAGGGTTAGGTTGAGGGATAGGCTTAGTTTTATGATTAGGGTTAGCCTTTGACAACGGGCAGAGAGCTGTGTCAAGTTCCAGAAAATCACTTTCCACTATGGGGGCACCTCCTCCTGTAAAATACGGTTGAAAGATAATATTCCCTACTTTCTCAGGTTGATTACAGTGTTTAGGAAGTTGTTTGTACATGTGGGCAATGATTATGCTTGGACAAGAAGTCCTCATATAGGAATGTAGAAGAAATCATGAATAATTCATTGTAATAATCGCAAATAAATGAGAACTCTCATAGAATATGTAGAAAACACTATTCCTAATAAGTTGTTAATGCAGAAAGTTATCTATGATCCAGGAAATTTTTAATTACAGTAAAGATCACATTGAACAGTGTATGAAACCTCTATTATTTACTTACAGTAGTCTAGAGCTGTAAATGTGTGTCATACAAGGCTTGAGAGAGGGAAATATGCACAATTAATCTGTTATGGAATGCCTTAGACTTCATAGCAATGTAGCATTGAACTCTAAACCATAGTTGAGGAAAAATGTTTCCTAGATTCTCAAGTTCATTACAGTATTTATGAAGTATTTTGTTCTTGTGGGCAATGTTTTTACTTGGACAAGAAGGCCTTATACAGGAAACTACAAGAAAACATGAATAATTCAGAAGTAATAACAATAAATAGATGAGAACTCTAATAGAACATGTAGAAGACACTTCTCCAAGTCAGTTGTTAGTATAGAAAAAGTATCGAAGATCCAGGAAATCTTTAATTAGAGTTAAGAGCACATTAAACAGTGTATGAAACCTCTTTTATTTACTTAAAGGAGCCTAGAACTATAAAAGTGTGTCATACAAGGAATAATATCCTTGAAATAGAGAAATAAGCACATTTAAGCAGCTTTGGAAAGCCTTAGACTTCACTGCAATGTAGCTTTAAACCCTATAACATAGTTGAGATACAATGTTCCCGACATTCTCAGGTTCATAACAGTTTGTAGGAAGTTGTTTGTACATGTAGGCAATGGTTATACTTAGACAACAATGCCTCATATAGGAAACTACAGGAAAACATGAGTCATTCATAAAAATAACATTAAGTAGATGAGAACATGCGTAAAACATGTAGAACACACTTTTCCAAGTCAGTTGTTAGTGTAGAAAACGTATCTAAGATACAGGAAATCCTTAGAGATTAGAGCACATGAAACCATGTATGAAACCTCTATTATTTACTATAAAAGTCTAGAACTGTTATGTGTTTCATACAAGGCAGAATATCCTTGAATTGGAGAAATAAGCACATTTTAGTAGCTTTGGAAAGCCTTACACTTCACTGAAATGTAGCATTAAACTCTAAAACATAATTGAGAGACAATGTTCCCACGCTTCTCATGTCATTAACACTGTGTAAAAAGTTGTTTGTATATGTGGGCAATGTTTATACTTGGACAAGAAGGCCTAATATGGGAAACTACCTGAAAACATGAGTAATTCAGAGAAAATAAAAGTAAATAGATGAAAACTGGTATAGAACAGGTGAAACTGATTCCCCAATTCAGTTGTTAGTGTAGAAAAGGTATCGAAGATCTTGGGAATCCTTGGGAATAAATAGCACATTTACCATTGTATGAAACGTCTATTATTTACTTAACGGATCCAAGAACTTTAAATGTGTGTCATAGAAGACTTGAAAGAGAGAAATAAGCACAGTTAAGCAGCTTTGGAAAGGCTTAGACTTCACTGCAATGTAGCAATAAACTGTAAAACATGGTTGAGAGACAATGTTCCCTAGTTTCTCAGGTTGATTATAGTGTTTAGGTAGTTGTTTGTACATGTGTGCAATGCTTATACTTGGATAAGCAGGCCTAATATAGAAAACTACAAGAAAGCATAAATAATTCAGAAGAAATAATAGTAAATAGATGAGAACTCTCATAGAACATGTAGAAAACACTAATCCATGTAAGTTGTTAGTGCAGAAAGTTATCTAAGATCCAGGAAATTTTTAATTACAATAAAGAGCACATTAAACAGTGTATGAAACCTCTATTATTTACTTACAGTAGCCTAGAACTGTAAATGTGTGTCATACAAGGCTTAAAAGAGAGAAATATGCACAATTAAGCAGCTTTGGAAAGCCTTTGACTTAACTGCAGTGTAGCATTAAACCCTATAACTTAGTGGAGAGACAATGTTCTCAAACTTCTCAGGTTCATAACAGTGTGTGGGAAGTTGTTTGTACATGTGAGCAATGCTTATACTTGGACAAGAAAGCCAAATATAGAAAACTCAAGAAAACATGAGTAATTCAGAGATAATAACAGTAAATAGATGAGAATTCCCATAGTACATGTAGAGCACACTTCTCCAAGTAAGTTGTTAGCGTAGAAAGGTATCTATGATCCAGGAAATTTTTAATTACAGTAAAGAGCACATTAAACAGTGTATGAAACCTCTATTATTTACTTAAAAAAGCCTAAACTGTAAATGTGTGTCATACAAGGCTTGAAAGAGAGAAATATGCACAATTAAGCAGCTTTAGAAAACCTTAGACTTCACTGCAAGATAGCATTAAACTCTAAATCATAGTTGCAAGAAAGATGTTCCCGAGCTTCTCAGGTTCATGACAGTGTGTAAGAAGTTGTTTGTTCATGTGTGCAATGCTTATACTTGGAAAAGAAGGCCTAATATAGGAAACTACAGAAAACATGAGTAATTTATGGAAAATAACAGTAAATAGATGAGAACTCCCATAGAACAGGTAAAACACATTCTGCTAGTCAGTCGTTAGTGTAGAAAAGGTACCTAAGATCCAGAAATCCTTAATTAGAGTAAATATCACATTTAAGATTGTATGAAACCTCTATTATTTACTGAAAGGAGCCTAGAACTTTACATGTGTGTCATACAAGGCTTGAAAGAGGGAAATATGCACAAGTAAGCAGCTTTGGAAAGCCTTAGACTTCACAGCAATGTAGCATTAAACTCTAAACCGTAGTTGAGAGAAAATGTTCCCTAGCTTCTCAGGTTCATTACAGTGTGTAGGAAGTTGTTTGTATATGTGAGCAATGCTTATACTTGGACAAGAAGGCCTAATATAGGAAACTACAAGAAAACATGAATAATTCAGAGAAAATAACAATATATAGATGAAAAATTGCATAAAAAATGTGGAAGACACTTCTCCAAGTCAGTTGTTAGTATAGAAAAAGTATCGAAGATCCAGAAAATCCTTAGAGTTAAGAGCAGATTAAACAATGTATGAAGCCTCTATTATTTACTTAAAGGAGCCTTGAACTGTAAATGTGTGTCATACAAGACTTGAGAGAAATAAGCACAATTAAGCAGCTGGAGAAAGCCTTAGACTTCACTGCAATGTAGCATTAAACTCTGAAACATAGTTGAGAGACAATGTTCCCGAGCTTCTCAGCTTCATAACAGTGTGTAGTAAGTTGATTGTACATGTGAGCAATGTTTATGATTGGACAAGAACATCTAATATAGGAAACTACAAGAAAACGTGAGTAATTCAGAAGTAATAACAGTAAAAAGATGAGAATTCTCATAGAACATGTAGAAAACAGGTCTCCAAGTAAGTTGTTAGTGTAGAAAGTTATCTAAGATCCAGGAAATCATTAATTAGAGATTAGAGCACATTAAACGGTGAATGAAACCTCTATTATTTACTTAAAGGTGCCTAGAACTGTAATTGTGTGTCATACAAGGCAGAATATCTTTGAAATAGAGAAATAAGCACATCTAAGCAGCTTTGGAAAGCCTTAGATTTCACTGCAATGTAGCATTAAACTCTAAAACATTTAAGCAGTTGTGGAAACCATTAGACTTCACTGCAATGTATCATTAAACTCTATAACATAGTTGAGAGACAATGTTCTGGCGTTTCTCAGGTTCTTAACAGTGTGTACAAAGTTGTGTGTATAGGTGGGCAAAGCTTATCCTTGGAAAGAAGGCCTAATATATAAAACTAAAAGAAAACATGAGTAATTCAGAGAAAATAACAGTAAATAGATGAAAACTGGTATAGAACAAGTGAAACAGATTCTCCTACTCAGTTGTTAGTGTAGAAAAGGTATCTAAGATCCAGGAAAAATAACAGTAAATACATGAGAACTCCCATAGAATGTATAGAAAACACTACTTCAAGTAAGTTGTTAGTGTAGAAAGGTATCTAAGATCCAGGAAATCCTCAATTAGAGTAAAGAGCACATGAAACAATGCATGAAACATCTATTATTTACTTAAAGGAGCCTAGAACTGTAAATGTGTGTCATACAAGGCAGAATATCCTTTAAATGCAGAAATAAGCACATTTAAGCAGCTTTGGAAAGCCTTAGGGTTCACTGCAATGTAGCCTTAAACCCTTTCACAATACTTATAATAAGGCAAGAATGCTGAATATACGAAACTACAAGAAAACATGAGTAATTCAGAACAAATAACAATAAATAAATGAGAACTCTAATAGAACATGTTGAAAACACTTCTTCAAGTAAGTTGTTAGTGTAGAAAGTTATATAAGATACAGGAAATCCTAAATTAGAGTTAAGAGAACTGTAAATGTGTGTCATAGAAGCTTGAAAGAAAGACGTAAGCACATTTAAGCAGTGTGTAGGAAGTTGTTTGTACCTGTGGGCAATGCTTATACTTGGACTAGAAGGCCTACTGTAGTAAACTACAAGAAAACTTGAGTAATTCAGAGAAAATAACAGTAAAAGGATTAGAACTCGAATAGAAGAGGTAGAACACTCTTCTCCACGTTAGTTGTTATTGTAGAAATGTATTGAAGATCCAGGAAATTCTTAATTAGAGTTAAGAGCACATGAATCAGTGTATGAAACCTCTATTATTTACTTAAAGGGGCCTAGAACTTTAAATGTGTGACATACAGGGATTGAAAGAGAGAAATAAACACAATTAAGCAGCTTTGGAAAGCCTTAGACTTCACTGCAATGTAGCATTAAACTCTAAAACATGGTTGAGAGACAATGTTCCCGAGTTCTCAGCTTCATAACATTGTGTAGGAAATTGTTTGTACATATGGGCAATGCTTATAATTGGACAAGAAATCCTAATATAGGAAACTACAAGAAAACCTGAGTAATTCAGAAAAAATAACAGAAAATAGACAAGAACTCTCATAGTACATGTAGAAAACACTTCTCCAAGTAAGTTGTTAGTGTAGAAAAGGAACCTGTTTAACCTGTTCTAAACGAGTTCTCATCTATTTACTGTTATTTTCGCTGAATTACTCATGTTTTCATGTAGTTGCCTATATTAGGCCTTCTTGTTTAAGTATAAGCATTGCCTACTTAAACAAACACACTGTTATGAACCTAAGAGCAGGGTAACATTGTCTCTCAACTACGTTATAGAGTTTAAAGCTAAATTGTAGTGAAGTCTAAGGCTTTTCAAAGCTGCTGAATTGTGCTTATTTCACTCTTTCAAGACTTGTATGAGGTTTCATATTGAGTTTAATGTGCTCTTCAGTTTAATTAAGGATTTTCTGGATCTTAGATACCTTCTCTACACTAACAACTGACTTAGAGAAATCTGTTTCACCTGTTCTATGCTAATTCTCATCTGTTTACTGTTATTTTCCCGGAATTAGTGATGTTATAGAGTTTAATAGTACATTATAGCGAAGGGTAAGGCTTTCCAAAGCTGCTTAATTATGCTTATTTCTCTCATTCAAGCCTTGTTTGAGACTTATTTAAAGTTCTAAGCACCTTTAAGTAAATAATGTAGGGTTCATACACTGTTTAATGTGATCATAACTCTAATTAAGGATTTCCTGGATCTTAGATACCTTTTCAACTTTATCAACTGACTTGGAGAATCTGTTTCACCAGTTCGATACAAGTTATCATCTATTTAATGTAGTTTTCTCTGTATTACTGATGTTTTCTTGTAGTTCCCAATATTAGGCCTCTTTTTCAAAGAATAAGCATTGGAATATGGAC
The DNA here is from genome assembly GCF_964339955.1 of Pipistrellus hanaki. Lineage (NCBI taxonomy): Eukaryota > Metazoa > Chordata > Mammalia > Chiroptera > Vespertilionidae > Pipistrellus > Pipistrellus hanaki. The sequence continues at coordinate 3,716,432 of NC_140511.1, forward strand.
AAACAACTTTCTACACAAGGTTATGAACCTGAGAAGCTCTGGAACATTGTCTCTCAACTATATTATAGAGTTAAATACTACATTATCATGAAGCAGGAGTCTTTCCAAAGTTGCTTAAATTGTTTATTTGTCTATTTCAAGGATATTTTTCCTTGTATGACACCCATTTACCATTCTCGGCTCCTGTAAGTAAATAATTCATACACTGTTTAATGTGATCTTAACTCTAATTAAGGATTTCCTGGATCATAGATACATTTTATAAACTAACAACAGACTTGGAGAAATGTTTTCTAGATGTCCTATGGGAGTTCTCATCTATTTACTGTTATTTTCCCTGAATTACTGATGTTTTCTTGTAGTTTCCAATATTAGGCCTTCTTGTCCAAGTATAAGCATTGCCCACATGTACAAACAACTTCCTGCACACTGTTATGAACCCGAGAAGCTCGTGAACATTGTCTCTCAACTATGTTTTAGAGTTTAATGCTACAATGCAGTGAAGTGTAAGGGTTTCCAAAGCTACTTAAATATGTTTATTTCTCTATTTCAAGGATTTCTGTCTTTTATGACATACATTTATAGTTATGTGCTCCTTTAAGTACATAATATAGGTTTTAATGATCTCTTTAGTATAAATAAGGTTTTCCTGGATCTTACATACCTTTTCTACACTAACAACTGACTTGTAGAAGTGTTTTCTACATGTTCTATGCGAGTTCTCATTTATTTACTGTTATTTTCTCTGAATTACTGTTTTCTTCTAGTTTCCAATATTAGGCTTTCTTGTCCAAGTATAAGCATTGGGAACGTGGACAAACAACTACCTAAACACTGTTTTGAACCTGAGAAGCTCTGGAACATTGTCTCTCAACTATGTTATAGAGTTTAATGCTACATTACAGTGAAGTCAAAAGCTTTCCAAAGCTGCTTAAATATGCTTATTTCTCTATTTCAAGGATATTCTGTCTTGCATGACACACATTTACAGTGCTAGGCTACTTTAAGTAAATAATAGAGGTTTCATACACTGTTTTATGTGCTCTTAACTCTAATTAAGTATTTCCTGGATGTTAGATACCTTTCTACAAAAACAACTTACTTGGAGAAGTGTTTCCTACATATTACATGCGAGTTCTCACACTGTTAACAACCTGAGAAACTCAGGAACATTGATTCTCACCTATATTATAGAGTTGAATACTACATTGCTGTGAAGTCTAAGACTTTCCAAAGATGCTGAAATGTGCGTATTTCTCTATATCAAGGATATTTTGCCTTGCATGTCACACATTTACAGTTCTAGGCTCCTTTAAGTAAATAATAGAGGGTTCCTACACGGTTTAATGAGCTCTTTACTGTAATTAAGGATTTCCTGGATCTTAGATTCCTTTTATACACAAACAACAGACTTGGAGAAGTGTTTTCTACATGTTCTATGCCAGTATTCATCTATTTACTGTTATTTTCCCTGAATTACTGATATTTTCTTATAGTTTCCAATATTAGGACTTCTTGTCAAAGTATAAGCATTGGAGATATGGACAAACAACTTCCTACACACGGTTATGAACCTGACAAGCTCTGGAACATTGTCCCTCAACTATGTTATAGAGTTCAATGCTACATTGCAGTGAAGTCTAAGGCTTTCTCCAGTTGCTTAATTGTGCTTATTTCTCTCTTTCAAGCCTTGTGTGACACGTATTAAAAGATCTGGGCTCCTTTACGTAAATAATATGGGATTCATACACTGTTTAATGTGCTCTTAACTCTAATTAAGGAATTCCTGGATATTAGATACCTTTTCTATACTAACAACTGACTTGGAGAATCTGTTTCACCTGTTCTAAACGAGTTCTCATCTATTTACTGTCATTTTCTCTGAATTATTCATGTTTTCATGTAGTTTCCTATATTAGGCCTTCTTGTCCAAGTATAAGCATTGCCCACATGTACAAACAACTTCCTGAACACTGTTATGAACCCGAGAAGCTTGGAAACATTGTCTCTCAACTATGTTTTAGAGTTTAATGCTACAATGCAGTAAAGTCTAAGGATTTCCAAAGCTGCTTAATAGTGCTTATTTCTCTCTTTCAAGCCTTGTGTGACACACATTTAAAGTTCTAGGCTACCTTAAGAAAATAATAGAGGTTTCATACACTGTTTAATGTGCTGTTCCATTTAATTAAAGATTGCCTGGGTCTTAGATTCCTTTTCTCCACTAATAACTGACTTGTAGAAATCTGTTTCAGCTGTTTTATATGAGGTCTCATCTATTTACTGTTGATTTCTCTGTATTACTCATTTTTTTCTCGTGGTTTCATATATTAGGCCTTCTTATCCAAATATAAGCATTGCCCACAAGGACAAACAACTTGCTACACACTGTTATGAAGCTGGGAAGCTAGGGTTAGGGTTAGGGCTAGGGTTAGGGCTAGGGTTAGGGTTAGGGTTAGGTTTAGGGTTAGAACTAGGGTTAGGGTTAGGGTTAGGGCTAGGGTTAGGGTTAGGGTTAGGACTAGGGTTAGGGTTAGGGATAGGGTTATGGTTAGGCTGAGGGAATATTGTCTTTCAACTCTGTTATAGAATTTAATGCTACATTTCAGTGAAGTGTAAGGGTTTCCAAAGTTACTAAAATATGTTTATTTCTCTATTTCAAGGATTTCTGTCTTGTATGACATACCTTTATAATTATGTGGTTTTTTTGGTTTATTGGTTTCATACACTATTTAATGATCTCTTTAGTGTAATTAAGGTTTTCCTGGATCTTAGAAACCTTTTCTACCCTAACAACTGACTTGGAGAATTGTTTTCTACATGTTCTATGCGAGTTCTCATCTACAATATATACTGTTATTTTCTCTGAATTACTGTTTTCTTCTAGTTTCCAATATTATGCCTTCTTGTTCAAGTATAAGCATTGGGAACATGGACAAACAAATACCTAAACACTGTTTTGAACCTGAGAAGCTCTGGAATATTGTCTCTCAACTATGTTTTAGAGTTTAATGCTACATTACAGTGAAGTCAAAAGCTTTCCAAAGCTGCTTAAATATGCTTATTTCTCTATTTAAAGGATATTCTGTCTTGCATGGCACACATTTACAGTTCCATGCTACTTTAATTAAATAAAAAGTCTTCATACACTGTTTCATGTGCTCTTAACTCTAATTAAGGATTTCCTGGATGTTAAATACCTTTCTACACAAACAACTTACTTGGAGAAGTGTTTCCTACATATTACACGCGAGTTCTCACGCTGTTAACAACCTGAGAAGCTCAGGAACATTGTATCTCACCTATATTATAGAGTTTAATACTACATTGCAGTGATGTGTAAGGCTTTCCAAAGATGCTGAAATGTGCTTATTTGTCTATTTCAAGGATATTTTGCTTTGTATGACACACATTTACACTTCTAGGCTCCATTAAGAAATAATAGAGATTTCATACACGGTTTAATGAGCTCTTTACTGTAATAAGGATTTCCTGGATCTTAGATTCCTTTTATACACAAACAACAGACTTGGAGAAGTGTTTTCTACATGTTCTATGTGAGTTCTCATCTATTTAATGTTATTTTCCCTGAATTAATGATATTTTCTTGTAGTTTCCAACATTAGGCCTTGTTGTCAAAGTATAAGCATTGGGGATATGGACAAACAACTTCCTACACACGGTTATGAACCTGAGAAGCTCTGGAATATTGTCTCTCAACTATGTTATAGAATTCAATGCTATATTGCAGTGAAGTGTAAGGCTTTCTCCAGCTGCTTAATTGTGCTTATTTCTCTCTTTCAAGCCTTGTGTGACACACATTTAAACTTCTAGGTTCCTGTAGAATCCAAGATGGCTGCTCAGGTAGACACCTAGCCGCAGCCGCACCCAACAATTTCAATAAAATACAACTAAAATATAAAATGGACATTACCCAGAACTACAGGAAAGTCGACTGACTGGAAATTCTACAGCGAGAAGTAAGCAGAAAACCAGAAGGAAGCGCAGAGGAGTTGTAAAAGCCTAAGGTACGGAGACATGCCACGCTTGCAGAGAGGACGGAGCCGGAGAGGATGGAGCTAGAGAGGAGGGAGGCTGAGTGCCTGGCTGGCATTCCCTTGCAGGAAGGAGATAAAAGCTCCAACTGTGCTGGGCCCCAGTTCCGACTGCTCTGAACCCCAGTTCTAGGCCAGACCCCGGGGACCCAGGCTCATCCATAGGAAGCTGGGCTGCGAGGCGGATCCTTGGGGGAACGGCGAAAGGAGGTCCTGGTGGCTTGCACATTGTGCACAGAGAAGGGACGGTTGGCTGTGCCACGGGATTGCCCTGGCGGAAAGGAGACTGGGGCTCCAGACTGCTCTGAACGCCACCTCCAGCTCCACTTCCAACTGAACTGAACCCCAATACCGGGCTCATTTGGCGAAAGCCTAGACTCTTTGGTAGCAGGCGAAAATCAAGGGCACCTTTCTCTCAGAGGCACTTGCAGCATGGACTGAAGGACCCTGAGACCCAGGAGCCACGGGGCTGACGGAAGTCAAGGCTGTAGGCTCCACCCTGAAATGCCATCCCATCTGTAGCTGGGAAATGTGACAATGAAATAGATCACAAATGAAAGAAATGGAGGACAAAAAGCGACTGGACATAGAGTTCAAATCTACGCTTATAAAGTTTTTCAAGAATTTCGTAGAAAAGATCGATAAGACCTATGAGGATATGAAAATAGATCAACTAGAATTAATAAGGAATCAACAAGAAATGATAAGGGATCAATAAGAAATGATAAGGGATCAACAAGAAATAAAGAATACATTGTCTGAAATAAAAAAAATATTATAGAGAGTCCTAAAAACAGAATGGAAGATCGCAAGAAACAAGTCAAAGATTTGGAACATAAAGAGCCAGAAGACACTCCTCCACAGAACCTAGAAGGCAAGAGAATCCAGAAAATTGAACATAATGTAAGAAACCTCTGGGACAACTTCAAGCGAACCAACATCAGAATTATGGGGGTCCCGGAAGATGAGAGAGAGCAAGATATCGAAAACATACTGAAAGAAATAGTGACAGAAAACTTCCCCCACCTGGTGAAAGAATTACACTTACAAGTCCAGGAAGTGCACAGAACTTCAAACAAAAGGAATCCAAAGAGGACCAAACCAAGACAAATCATAATTAAAATTCCAAGAGCAAAAGGCAAAGATAGAATATTAAAAGCAGCAAGAGCAAAGAAGGTAGTTACCTATAAAGGAGCACCTATACGATTGTCAGCTGATTTCTCAACAGAAACCATGCAGGCCAGACAGGAATGGCAAGAAATATTCGAGGTGATGAATAGTAAGAACCTACAGCCAAAGATAATCTATCCAGCAAAGCTATTACTCAGAATCGAAGGTCAGATAAAGAGCTTCACTAATAAAAAACAAAAAAAGCTAAAGGAGTTCATCAAAAAACAAACCAGAATTATATGAATTGCTGAAGGGGGTTCTTTCAGAAGAGAAAGTAAATAAAGATAAAAATTATGAACAACAAATACGTAACTATCAACAAGTGAATCTAAAAACCAAGGAAATTAAAAAAAAAATCTGATGAACAATATTAACTGTTGAATGTAATAGAATCAGAGGTATGGAAGGGGAGTGAACTGATGATTCTTGGGGAAAAGGGCACAGGGGGATGTGGGAAGAGACTGAACATTAACTGTGCACCTATGGACGAGGACAATGGGGAGAGGGGAAAGGGCAGAGGGTGGGGTGGGAACCTGGTGGAGGAGAGCAATGGTGGTGGTGGGGAAAGGAACATTTGTAATAATATGAACAACAAAAATTTATTTTAAAAAATAAAGATATTGGATGCAAAAAAATAAACTTCTAGGTTCCTTTAAGTAAATAATATAAGATTCACACACTGCTTATTGTGATTGTAACTCTAATTAAGGATTTCCTGGCTCATAAATATCTTTTATACACTAAGAACAGACTTGGAGAAGTGTTTTCTACATATTACATGCGAGTTCTCACACTGTTATCAACCTGAGAAGCTCAGGAACATTGTATCTCACCTATATTATAGAGTTGAATACTACATTGCGGTGAAGTGTAAGGCTTTCCAAAGATGCTGAAATGTGCTTATTTGTCTATTTTAAGACTATTTTGCCTTGTATGACAGATATTTACACTTCTAGGCTCCATTAAGAAATAATAGAGGTTTCATACACTGTTTAATGAGCTCTTTACTGTAATAAGGATTTCCTGGATCTTAGATTCTTTTTATACACAAACAACAGACTTGGAGAAGTGTTTTCTACATGTTCTATGCGAGTACTCATCTATTTAATGTTATTTTCCCTGAATTACTGATATTTTCTTGTAGTTCCCAATATTAGGCCTTGTTGTCAAAGTATAAGCATTGGGGATAAGGACAAACAACTTCCTACACACGGTTATGAACCTGAGAAGTTCTGGAACATTGTCTCTCAACTATGTTATAGCGTTCAATGCTACAATGCAGTGAACTGTAAGGATTTTTCCAGCTGCTCAATGAAGGATTTCTTGGATCGTAGATACCTTTTATAAACTAACAGCAGAGTTGCAGAAGTGTTTTATACATGTTCTATGTGAGTTCACATCTATTTTCTGTTATTTTCCCAGAATTACTGATGTTTTCTTGTAGTTTCTAACATTAGTCCTTCTTGTCTAGGTATAAGCATTGGAAACATGGACAAACAGCTACCTAAACACTGTTATGAACCTGAAAAGCTCGAGAACATTGTCTCTCAGCTATCAATATGTTATAGAGTTTAATGATACATTTCAGTAAAGTGTAAGGCTTTCCGTAGCTACTTTATTTGCTTATTTCTCTATTTCAAGCTTTGTGTGACATACATTTAAAGTTCTAGGCTCCTTTAAGTAAGAAATAAAGGACTCATACACTGTTTAATGAACTCTCAACTCGAATTAAGGAATTCCTGGATGTTAGATAACTTTTCTACACTAACAACTGTCTTGGAGAATCTCTTTCACCTGTTCTAAACGAGTTCTCATGTATTTACTGACATTTTCTTTGAATTATTCATGTTTTCAAGTAGTTTCCTATATTTGGCATACCTGTCCAAGTATAAGCATAGCCCACATATACAAACAACTTCCTACACACTGTTATGAACAGAAGAAGCTAGGGAACATTGTCTATCAACTATGTTATAGATTGTAATGCTACATTACAGTGATCTGTAAGGCTTTCCAAAGCTGCTCAATTTGCTTATTTCTCTCTTTCAAGCCTTGTATGACACACATGTAAAGTTCTAGGTTATTTTAAGTAAACAAAAGAGGTTTCATACACTGCTTAATGTGCTCTTAACTCTAATTAAGCATTTCCTGGGTCTTAGATAACTTTTCTACACTAAAATCTGACTTGGAGAATCTGTTTTAGCTATTCTAAATGAGTTCTCATCTATTTACTGACATTTTATCTGAATTATTCATGTTTTCATGTAGTTTCCTATAGTAGGCCTTCTTTTCCAAGTAAAAGTAGAGCCCACATAAACAAACAACTTCCTACACACTGTTATGAACAGAAGAAGCTAGGGAACATTGTCTATCAACTATGTTATAGAGTGTAATCCTACATTGCAGTGAAGTATAAGGCTTTCCAAAGCTGCTTAATGTGTTTCTTTCTCTATTTCAATGGCACTCTACCTTGTATGACACACATTTATTGTTCTAGGCTCCTTTAAATAAACAATATTGGTTTCTTACAATGTTTCATGTGATCTTGACTCTAATTAATCATTTCCTAGATGGTAGATACCTTTTATAAATGAACAACAGAATTGGAGAAGTGTTTTATACACGTTGAATACGAGTTCACACTGTTATGAACCTGTAAACCTCGGGAACATTGTCTCTCAACTATGTTGTAGAGTGTAACACTACATTGCAGGGAAGTGTAAGGCTTCACAAGCTGCATAATGTGTTTATTTCTCCATTTCAATGGAATTCTGCCTGTATGACAACATTTACCTTTCTAGGCTCCTTTAAGTAAACAATATAGGATTCATACACTGTTTCATTGCTTTAAACTCTAATTAAGAATTTCTTGGATCTTTGATACCTTTTTACACTAAGAACTGACTTGGAGAATCTGATTCGGCTGTTCTAAATGAGTTCTCATCTATTTACTGTCATTTATTCTGAATTATTCATGTTTTCATATAGTTTCCTATATTATGCCTTCTTTTCTAAGTATAAGCTTTACCAACATATACAAACAACTTCCTACACACTGTTATGAACAGAAGAAGCTCGGGAACATTGTCTCTCAACTATGTGATAGAGTGTAATAATATTGTACATTGCAGTGAAGTGTAAGGCTTCACAAGCAGCATAATGTGTTTATTTCTCTATTTCAATGGAATTCTGCCTGTATGACAACATTTACCATTCCAGGCTCCTTTAAGTACACAATATAGGATTCATACACTGTTTGATATGATCTGAACTCTAATTTAGAATTTCCTGGATCTTAGATAACTTTCTACACTAAGAACTGACTTGGAGAATCTGTTTCAGCTCTTCTGAAAGAGTTCTCATCATTTATTGACATTTTCTATGAATTATTCATGTTTTCATGTAATTTCCTATATTAGGCCTTCTTGTCCAATATAAGCTTTGCCCACATATACAAACAACTTCCCACACACTGTTATGAACAGAAAAGGCTCGGAAACATTGTCTTTCAACTATGTTATAGAGTGTAATGCTAAATTACAGTGAACTGTAAGGCTTTCTAAAGCTGCTCAATTTGATTATTTCTGTCTTTCAAGCTTTGTCTGACATACATTTAACGTTCTAGGCTCCAATGAGTTAAAAATATAGGATTCACACACTGTTTTATGTGCTCTAAACTTGAATTAAGGAATTCCTTGATGTTAGATCCCTTTTCTACACTAAGAACTGATTGGAAAATCTGTTTCACCTGTTCTAAACTAGTTCTCATCTATTTACTGTCATTTACTCAAATTATTCATGTTTTCATTTTGTTTCCTTTATCAGGCCTTCTTGTCTACGTATAAGCTTTGCCCCCATATGCAAACAATGTCCTACACACTGTTATGAACAGAAGAAGGTCGGGAACATTGTCTCTCAACTATGTTATAGAGTGTAATACTACATTGCAGTGAAGTGTAAGGCTTTCCAAAGCTGCCTAACGTGTTTCTTTCTCTATTTCAATGGTATTCTGCCTGTATGACACACATTTACCGTTCTAGGCTCCTTTAAGTAAACAATGTAGGATTCATTCACTGTTTCATGTGATCTGAACTCTAATTAAGGATTTCCTGGATCCTAGATAACTTTTCTAAACTAACAACAGACTTAGAGAAGCGTTTTATACATGTTCTATGCGGGTTCTCATCTATTTACTGTTATTTTCCCAGAATTACTGATGTTTTCTCATAGTTTCTAACATTAGGCCTTCTGGTCCAGGTATAAGCATTGGTAACATGGACAAACAACTACCTAAACACTGTTATGAACCTGAAAACCTCGGGAACATTGTTTCTCAACTATGTTATAGAGTGTAATACTACATTGCAGTGAAGTGTAAGGCTTTCCAAAGCTGCCTAACATGTTCCTTTCTCTATTTCAATGGTATTCTGCCTTGTATGTCACACATTTACAATTCTAGGCTCCTTTAAGTAAACAATATAGGATTTATACAGTGTTTCATGCGATCTGAACTCTAATTAAGGATTTCCTGGATCCTAGATAACTTTTATAAACTAACAACAGACTTAGAGAAGTGTTTTATACATGTTCTATTCCAGTTCTCATCTATATACTTTTATTTTCCCAGAATTTCAGATGTTTTCTCATAGTTTCTAACATTAGGCCTTCAGGTCCAGGTATAAGCATTGGGAACATGGACAAACCACTACCTGAACATTGTTATGAACCTGAAAACCTCAGGAACATTGTCTCTCAACTTTGTTATAGAGTTTAATGATACATTTCAGTGAAGTGTAAGGCTTTCCAAAGCTGCTTAATTTGCTTATTTCTCTCTTTCAAGCTTTGAGTGACATACATTTAAGGTTCTGGGCTTCAGTTAGTAAAAATATAGGATTCATACACTGTTTCATGTGCTCTCAACTCGAATTAAGGAATTCCTGGATGTTAGATCCCTTTACTACACTATGAACTGACTTGGATAATCTGTTTCACCTGTTCTAAACGAGTTCTCATCTATTTACTCTCATTTACTCTGAATTATTCATGTTTTCATGTAGTTTCCTATATTAGGCCTTCTTGTCTAAGTATAAGCATAGCCCACACATACAAACAACTTCCTACACACAGTTACAAACAGAAGAAGCTCAGGAACATGGTCTGTCAACTATGTTATAGAGGGTAATACTACATTGCAGTGAAATTTAAGGATTTCCAAAGATGCTTAATGTGTTTCTTTCTCTATTTCAATGGCATTCTGCCTGTATGACACACATTTACCTTTCTAGGCTCCTTTAAGTTAACAATATAAGATTCATACACTGTTTCATGTGATCTTAACTCTAATTAAGAATTTCCTGGATCTTAGATACATTTTTACACTAAGAACTGACTTGCAGAATCTGTTTCAGCTGTTCTAAATGAGTTCTCATCTATTTACTGACATTTTCTCTGAATTATTCATGTTTTCATGTAGGTTCATATATTATGCTTTCTTGTCCAAGTATAAGCTTTGCCCACATAAAGAAACAATGTCCTACACACTGTTATGAATAGAAGAAGCTCGGGAACATTGTATCAACTATGTTATAGAGTATAATACCATATTGAAATGAAGTGTAAGGCTTCCATAAGCTGCTTAATATGTTTATTTCTCTATTTCAATAGTATTCTACCTGTAGGACAACATTTATCTTTCTAGGTTCCTTTAAGTAAACAATATAGGATTCGTACACTGTTTGATGTGATCTTAACTCTATTTTAGAATATCCTGGATCTTATATACCTTTGTACACTAAGAACTAACTTGGAGAATCTGTTTCAGCTGTTCTAAATGAGTTCTCATCTATTTACTGACATTTTCTCTGAATTATTCAGGTTTTCATGTAGTTTCCTAAATTATGCCTTCTTGTCCATGTATAAGCTTTGCCCACATATAAAAAGAACTTCCAACATACTTTTATGAACAGAAGAAGCTGGTAACATTGTCTCTCAACTATGTTATAGAGTGTAATACTACATTGCAACGAAGTGTAAGGATTTCCAAAACTGCTTAATGTGTTTAATTCTCTATTACAATGGTATTCTGCCTTGTATGACACACAGGTACCATTCTAGGCTCCTTTAAGTAAACAATATAGGATTCAAACACTGTTTCATGTGATCTGAACTCTAATTAAGGATTTCCTGGATCGTAGATACCTTTTATAGACTAACTACAGACTTGGGGAAATGTTTTATACATGTTCTATGGGAGTTCTCATCTATTTACTGTTAATTTCCCAGAATTACTGATGTTTTCTCATAGTTTCTAACATTAGGCCTTCTCGTCCAGGTATAAGCATTGGGAACGTGGACAAACAAATACCTAAACACTGTTATGAACTTGAAAACCTCGGGAACATTGTCTCTCAACTATGTTATAGAGTTTAATGCTATATTACAGTGAAGTGTAAGGCTTTCCAAAGCTGCTTAATTTGCTTATTTCTCTCTTTCGAGCTTTGTGTGACATTCATTTAAAGTTCTAGGCTCCAATAAGTAAAAAATATAGGATTCATGCACTGTTTCATGTGCTCTAAACTCTAATTAAGAATTTCTTGGATCTTTGATGCGTTTTACACTAAGAACTGACTTGGAGAATATGTATCAGCTGTTCTAACCGAGTTCTCATCTATTTACTGTCATTTATTCTGAATTATTCATGTTTTCATATAGTTTCCTATATTATGCCTTCGTTTCTAACTATAAGCTTTACCCACATATACAAACAACGTCCTACACACTGTTATGAACAGAAGAAGCTTGGGAACATTGTCTCTCAACTATGCCATAGAGTGTAATACTACATTGCAGTGAAGTGTAAGGCTTCACAAGCTGCATAATGTGTTTATTTCTCTATTTCAATGGAATTCTGCCTATATGACAACATTTACCATTCCAGGCTCCTTTAAGTAAACAATATAGGATTCGTACACTGTTTGATGTGATCTGAACTCTAATTTAGAATTTCCTGGATCTTAGATACCTTTCTACACGAAGAACTGACTTGGAGAATCTGTTTCAGCTCTTCTGAAAGAGTTCTGATCTATTTACTGACATTTTCTCTGAATTATTCATGTTTTCATGTACTTTCCTATATTAGGCCTTCTTGTCCAATATAAGCTTTACCGACATATACAAACAAAGTCCTACACACTGTTATGAATATCAGAAGCTCAGGAATATTGTCTCTCAACTATGTTAAAGAGTGTAATACTAGGTTGCAGTGAATTGTAAGGCTTTCCAAAGTGGCTTAATGTGTTTATTTATCCATTTCAATGGTATTCTTCCTTGTATGACACACATTTACCATTTTAGGCTACTTTAAGTAAACAATATAGGATTTATACACTGTTTCATGTGATCTGAACTCTAATTAAGGATTTCCTGGATCGTAGATACCTTTGATAAACTAACAACAGACTTGGGGCATTGTTTTATACATGTTCTATTCGGGTTCTCATCTATTTACTGTTATTTTCCCAGAATTACTGATGTTTTCTCATAGTTTCTAACATTAGGCCTTCTGGTCCAGGTATAAGCATTGGGAACATGGACAAACAACAACATAAACATTGTTATGAACCTGAAAACCTCGGGAACATTGTCTCTCAACTATGTTATAGAGTGTAATGCTACATTACAGTGAACTGTAAAGCTTTCCAAAGCTGCTAAATTTCCTTATTTCTCTCTTTCAAGCTTTGTGTGACATGCATTTAAAGTTCTAGGCTCCAATAAGTAAAAAATGTAGGATTCATACACTGTTTCATGTGATCTGAACTCTAATTAAGGATTTCCTGGATCTTAGATACCTTTCTACACTAAGAACTGACCTGGAGAATTTGTTTGAGCTGTTCTAAATGAGTTCTCATCTATTTTCTGACATTTGATCTGAATTTTTCATGTTTTCATGTAGTTTCCTATATTATGCCTTCTTGTCCACATATAAGCTTTGCCCACATAAACGAACAATGTCTTACACACTGTTATGAACAGAAGAAGCTAGGGAACATTGTCTCTCAACTATGTTAGAGAGTGTAATACTATATTTCAGTGAAGTGTAAGCTTTCCAAAGCTGCTTAATGTGTTTATTTCTCTATTTCAATGGTAATCTGCCTTGTATGACACACTTTTACCTTTCTAGGCTCATTTAAGTAAACAATATAGGATTCATACACTGTTTCATGCGATCTGAAATCTAATTGAGGATTTTCTGGATCTTAGATATCTATTCTACACTAAGAACTAACCTGGAGAATCTGTTTGAGCTGTTCCAAATGAGTTCTCATCTATTTTCTGACATTTTCTCTGAACTATTCATGTTTTCATGTAGTTTCCTATTTTACGCCTTCTTGTCCATGTATAAGCTTTGCCCACATATACAAAGAACTTACTACACACTGTTATGAACACAAGAAGCTCAGGAACATTGTCTCTCAACTGCGTTATAGAGTGCAATACTACATTGAAGTGACGTGAAAGGCTTTCCAAAGCTGCCTAACGTGTTTCTTTCTCTATTACAATGGTATTCTGCCTTGTATGACAAATTTACAATTCCAGGCTCCTTTAAGTAAACAATATAGGATTTATATACTGTTTCTTGTGATCTGAACACTAATTAAGGATTTCCTGGATCATAGATACTTTTATACACTAACATCAGACTTGGAGAAGTGTTTTATACATGTTCTATGCGAGTTCCCATCTATTTACGTTTATTTTCTCAGAATTACTGATTTTTTGTCATAGTTACTAACAATAGGCCTTCTGATTCAGGTATAAGCATTGGGAACATGGACAAACAACTACCTAAACACTGTTTTGAACCTGAAAACCTCGGGAACATTGTCTCTCAACCATGTAATAGAGTGTAATACTACATTGCAGTCAAGTGTAAGGCTTTCCAAAACTGCCTAACATATTTCTTTCTCTATTTCAATGGTATTCTGCCTGGTATGACTCAAATTTATCATTGAAGGCTCCTTTCAGTAAACAATATAGGATTTATACATTGTATCATGTGATCTGAACTTGAATTAAGAATTTCCTGGATCATAAAACTTTTATAAACTAACAACAGACTTAGAGAAGTGTTTTATACATGTTCTATGCGAGTTCCATCTATTTACTGTTATTTTCTTAGAATTACTGATGTTTTCTCATAGTTTCTAACATTAGGCCTTCAAGTCCAGGTATAAGCATTGGGAACATGGACAAACAACTTCATAAACACTGTTATGAACCTGAAAACCTCAGGAACATTGTCTCTCAACTATGTTATAGAATGTAGTACTACATTGCAGTGAACTGTAAGGATTTCCAAAGCTGCAGAACATGTTCCTTTCTCTATTTCAATGGTATTCTGCCTTGTATGACACACATTTACCATTCCAGGCTCCTTTAAGTAAATAATATAGGATTTGTACACTGTTTCATGTAATCTGAACTCTAATTAAGGATTTCCTGGATCGTAGATACCTTTTTTTAAACTAACAACAGACTTGGAGATGTGTTTTATACATGTTCTATGCGAGTTCTCATCTATTTACTGTTATATTCCCAGAATTACTGATGTTTTCTCATAGTTTCTAACATTAGGCCTTCTGGTCCAGGTATAAGCATTGGGAACATGGACAAAAAACTACCTAAACATAGTTATGAACCTGAAAACCTCGGGAACATTGTCTCTCAATTATGTTATAGAGTGTAATGCTACATTAAGTGAACTTTAGGGCTTTCCAAAGCTGCTTAATTTGCTTATTTCTCTCTTTCAAGTTTTGTGTGACATACGTGTAAAGTTCTAGGCTCCAATAAGAAAAAAATATAGGATTCATATAATGATTCATGTTCTCTAAACTCTAATTATGGATTTCTTGGATCTTAGATACCTTTCTACACTAAGATCTGACTTGGATAATCTGTTTCAGCTGTTCCAAATGAGTTCTCATCTATTTACTGACATTTTCTATGAATTATTCATTTTTTCTTGTAGTTTCCTATATTATGCCTACTTGTTCATGTATAAGCTTTGCCCACATATACAAACAACTTCCTACACACTGTTATGAACACAAGAATCTCGGAAACATTGTCTCTCAACTATGTTCTGGAGTGTAATACTACATTGCAGTGAAGTGTAAAGCTTTCCAAAGCTACCTAACGTGTTATTTTCTCTATTTCATTGCTATTCTACCTTGTATGACACACATTTACCCTTCCAGGCTCCTTTAAGTAAACAATACGGGATTTATACACTGTTTCATGTGATCTGAACTCAAATTAAGGATTTCCTGGATCCTATATACCTTTCTGAAACTAACAACAGACTTGGAGAAGTGTTTTATACATGTTCTATGCGAGTTCTCATCTATTTACTTTTATTTTCCCAGAATTACTGATGTTTTCTCATAGTATCTAACATTAGGCCTTCTTGTCTAGCTGTAAGCATTGGGAACAAGGACAAACAACTACCTAAACATTGTTATGAACCTAAAAACCTCGGGATCATTGTCTCTCAACTATGTTATAGAGTGTAATACTACATTGCAGTGAAGTGTAAGGATTTCCAAAGCTGCCTAACTTGTTTCTTTCTCTATATCTATGGTATTTTGCCTTGTAGGACACAAATTTACCATTACAATTTCCTTTAAGTAAACAATATATGATTTATACAGTGTTTCATGTGACCTTAACTCGAACTAAGAATTTCCCGGATCTTAGCTACGTTTTATACACTAAGAACTGACATGGAGAATCTCTTTTAGCTGTTCTAAATGATTTCTCATTTGTTTATAGTCATTTTCTCTGAATTATACATGTTTTCATGTAGTTTCCTATATTCCTTAATTCGAGATAAGATCACAGGAAACACTGTATGAATCCTATATTCTTTACTTAAAGGAGACTAGAGTGGTAAATGTGTGTCATACAAGACAGTATAGCATTGAAATAGAGAAAGAAACACGTTCGGCAGCTTTGGAAAGCCTTAAACTTCACTGAAATATAGTACTACACTCTATAACACAGTTGAAAGACAATGTTCCCGTGCTGCCTCTGTTCATAACAGTGTGTAGGAAGTTGTTTGATAAAGTGGGCAAAGATTATACTTGTACCAGAAGGCAGAATAAAGGAAACTACATGAAAACATGAATAATTCAGAGAAAATGACTGTAAACAGATGAGAACTGCTTTAAAACTGCTGATAGAGATTCTCCAAGTCAGTTCTTTTTGTAGAAAAGGTAGCTAAGATACGGGAAATCCTTAATTCTAGTTAAGATGACATGAAACACTGTATGAATCCTATATTCTTTACTTAAAGGAGACTGGAGTGGTAAATGTGTGTTTTACAAGGCAGAATACAATTGAAATAGAGAAAAAAACACGTTTGGCAGCTTTGGAAAGCCTTACACTTCACTGAAATGTAGTACTACACTTTATAACACAGTTGAGAGACAATGTTCCCGAGCTGCCTCAGTTCATAACAGTGTGTAAGAAGTTGATTGATAAAGTGGGCAAAGCTTATACTTGGACCAGAAGGCAGAATATAGGAAACTACATGAAAACATGGATAATTCAGAGAAAATGACTGTAAACAGATGAGAACTTATTTAGAACCGCTCAAAGAGATTCTCCAAGTCAGTTCTTAGTGTAGAAAAGGTAGCTAAGATCCGGGAAATCCTTAATTCGAGTTAAGATGACATGAAACACTGTATGAATTCTATATTCTTTACTTAAAGGAGACTAGAGTGGTAAATGTGTATTATACAAGGTAGAATACCATGGAAATAGAGAATTAAACACGTTTGGCAGCTTTGGAAAGCCTTACACTTCACTGAAATGTAGTACTACACTCTATAACACAGTTGAGAGACAATGTTCCCGAGCTGCCTCAGTTCATAACAGTGTGTAGGAAGTTGTCTGATAAAGTGGGCAAAGCTTATACTAGGACCAGAAGGCAGAATATAGGAAACTACATGAAAACATGGATAATTCAGAGAAAATGACAGGAAACAGATGAGAACTTGTTTAGAACAGCTGAAAGAGATTCTCCAAATCAGTTCTTAGTGTAGAAAAGGTAGCTAAGATTGGGGAAATCCTTAATTTCAGTTAAGATGACTTGAAACACTGTAGGAATCCTATATTCTTTACTTCAAGGAGACTGGAGTGGTAAATGTGTGTTTTACAAGGCAGAATACCATTGAAATAGAGAAAGAAACACGTTCGGCAGCTTTGGAAAGCCTTACACTTTACTGAAATATAGTACTACACTCTATAACACAGTTGAGAGACAATGTTCCCGAGCTGCCTCAGTTCATAACAGTGTGTAGGAAGTTGTTTGATAAAGTGGGCAAAGCTTATACTTGGACCAGAAGGCAGAATATAGGAAACTACATGAAAACATGGATAATTCAGAGAAAATTACTGTAAACAGATGAGAACTTGTTTAGAACAGCTCAAAGAGATTCTCCAGTCCGTTCTTAGCATAGTAAAGGTAGCTAATATCCGGGAAATCCTTAATTCGAGTTAAGATCACATGAAACACTGTATGAATCCTATATTTTTTACTTAAAGGATACTAGAGTGGTAAATGTGTGTTATACAAGGCAGAATACCATTGAAATAGAGAAAGAAACACGTTCAGCAGCTTTGGAAAGCCTTACACTTCACTGAAATGTAGTACTACACTCTATAACACAGTTGAGAGACAATGTTCCCGAGCTGCCTCAGTTCATAACAGTGTGTAGGAAGTTGTTTGATAAAGTGGGCAAAGCTTATACTTGGACCAGAAGGCAGAATATAGGAAACTACGTGAAAACATGGATAATTCAGAGAAAATGACTGGAAACAGATGAGAACTTGTTTAGAACAGCTGAAAGAGATTCTCCAAATCAGTTCTTAGTGTAGAAAAGGTAGCTAAGATCCGGGAAATCCTTAATTCAAGTTAAGATTACTTGAAACACTCTATGAATCCTATATTCTTTACTTAAAGGAGACTAGAGTGGTAAATGTGTGTTATACAAGGCAGAATACCATTGAAATAGAGAAAGAAACACGTTCGGCAGCTTTGGAAAGCCTTACACTTCACTGAAATGTAGTACTACACTCTATAAGACAGTTGAGAGACAATGTTCCCGAGCTGCCTCAGTTCATAACAGTGTGTAGGAAGTTGTTTGATAAAGTGGGCAAAGCTTATACTAGGACCAGAAGGCAGAATATAGGAAACTACATGAAAACATGGATAATTCAGAGAAAATGACAGGAAACAGATGAGAACTTGTTCAGAACAGCTGAAAGAGATTCTCCATTCAGTTATTATTGTAGTAAATATAGCTAAGATCCGGGAAATCCTTAATTCAAGTTAAGATCACATGAAACACTGTATGAATCCTATATTCTTTACTTAAAGGAGACTAGAGTGCTAAATGTGTGTTATACAAGGTAGAATACCATTGAAATAGAGAATTAAACACGTTTGGCAGCTTTGGAAAGCCTTACACTTCACTGAAATGTAGTACTACACTCTATAACACAGTTGAGAGACAATGTTCCCGAGCTGCCTCAGTTCATAACAGTGTGTAGGAAGTTGTTTGATAAAGTGGGCAAAGCTTATACTTGGTCCAGAAGGCAGAATATAGGAAACTACATGAAAACATGGATAATTCAGAGAAAATGACTGGAAACAGATGAGAACTTGTTTAGAACAGCTCAAAGAGATTCTCCAGTCAGTTCTTAGCGTAGTAAAGGTAGCTAAGATCCGGGAAATCCTTAAATCGAGTTAGGATCACATGAAACACTGTATGAATACTATATTCTTTACTTAAAGGAGACTAGAGTGGTAAATCTGTGTTATACAAGGCAGAATACCATTGAAATAGAGAAAGAAACACGTTCGGCAGCTTTGGAAAGCCTTAAACTTCACTGAAATGTAGTACTACACTCTATAAGACAGTTGAGAGACAATGTTCCCGAGCTGCCTCAGTTCATAACAGTATGTAGGAAGTTGTTTGATAAAGTGGGCAAAGCTTAAACTAGGACCAGAAGGCAGAATATAGGAAACTACATGAAAACATGGATAATTCAGAGAAAATGACAGGAAACAGATGAGAACTTGTTTAGAACAGCTGAAAGAGATTCTCCAAATCAGTTCTTAGTGTAGAAAAGGTAGCTAAGATCCGGGAAATCCTTAATTCGAGTTAAGATGACTTGAAACACTGTAGGAATCCTATATTCTTTACTTAAAGGAGACTGGAGTGGTAAATGTGTGTTTTACAAGGCAGAATACCATTGAAATAGAGAAAGAAACACTTTCGGCAGCTTTGGAAAGCCTTACACTTCACTGAAATGTATTACTACACTCTATAACACAGTTGATAGACAATGTTCCCGAGCTGCCTCAGTTCATAACGGTGTGTAGGAAGTTGTTTGATAAAGTGGGAAAAGCTTATACTTGGACCAGAAGGCAGAATATAGGAAACTACATGAAAACATGGATAATTCAGAGAAAATGACTGTAAACAGATGAGAACTTGTTTAGAACAGCTCAAAGAGATTCTCCAGTCAGTTCTTATTGTAGTAAATGTAGCTAAGATCCGGGAAATCCTTAATTCGAGTTAAGATCACATGAAACACTGTATGAATCCTATATTCTTTACATAAAGGAGACTAGAGTGCTAAATGTGTGTTATACAAGGTAGAATACCATTGAAATAGAGAATTAAACACGTTTGGCAGCTTTGGAAAGCCTTACACTTCACTGAAATGTAGTACTACACTCTATAACACAGTTGAGAGACAATGTTCCCGAGCTGCCTCAGTTCATAACAGTGTGTAGGAAGTTGTTTGATAAAGTGGGCAAAGCTTATACTTGGTCCAGAAGGCAGAATATAGGAAACTACATGAAAACATGGATAATTCAGAGAAAATGACTGGAAACCGATGAGAACTTGTTTAGAACAGCTCAAAGAGATTCTCCAGTCAGTTATTATTGTAGTAAATATAGCTAAGATCCGGGAAATCCTTAATTCAAGTTAAGATCACATGAAACACTGTATGAATCCTATATTCTTTACTTAAAGGAGACTAGAGTGCTAAATGTGTGTTATACAAGGTAGAATACCATTGAAATAGAGAATTAAACACGTTTGGCAGCTTTGGAAAGCCTTACACTTCACTGAAATGTAGTACTACACTCTATAACACAGTTGAGAGACAATGTTCCCGAGCTGCCTCAGTTCATAACAGTGTGTAGGAAGTTGTTTGATAAAGTGGGCAAAGCTTATACTTGGTCCAGAAGGCAGAATATAGGAAACTACATGAAAACATGGATAATTCAGAGAAAATGACTGGAAACAGATGAGAACTTGTTTAGAACAGCTCAAAGAGATTCTCCAGTCAGTTCTTAGCGTAGTAAAGGTAGCTAAGATCCGGGAAATCCTTAATTCGAGTTAGGATCACATGAAACACTGTATGAATACTATATTCTTTACTTAAAGGAGACTAGAGTGGTAAATGTGTGTTATACAAGGCAGAATACCATTGAAATAGAGAAAGAAACACGTTCGGCAGCTTTGGAAAGCCTTAAACTTCACTGAAATGTAGTACTACACTCTATAAGACAGTTGAGAGACAATGTTCCCGAGCTGCCTCAGTTCATAACAGTATGTACGAAGTTGTTTGATAAAGTGGGCAAAGCTTAAACTAGGACCAGAAGGCAGAATATAGGAAACTACATGAAAACATGGATAATTCAGAGAAAATGACAGGAAACAGATGAGAACTTGTTTAGAACAGCTGAAAGAGATTCTCCAAATCATTTCTTAGTGTAGAAAAGGTAGCTAAGATCCGGGAAATCCTTAATTCGAGTTAAGATGACTTGAAACACTGTAGGAATCCTATATTCTTTACTTAAAGGAGACTGGAGTGGTAAATGTGTGTTTTACAAGGCAGAATACCATTGAAATAGAGAAAGAAACACTTTCGGCAGCTTTGGAAAGCCTTACACTTCACTGAAATGTATTACTACACTCTATAACACAGTTGATAGACAATGTTCCCGAGCTGCCTCAGTTCATAACGGTGTGTAGGAAGTTGTTTGATAAAGTGGGAAAAGCTTATACTTGGACCAGAAGGCAGAATATAGGAAACTACATGAAAACATGGATAATTCAGAGAAAATGACTGTAAACAGATGAGAACTTGTTTAGAACAGCTCAAAGAGATTCTCCAGTCAGTTCTTATTGTAGTAAATGTAGCTAAGATCCGGGAAATCCTTAATTCGAGTTAAGATCACATGAAACACTGTATGAATCCTATATTCTTTACTTAAAGGAGACTAGAGTGCTAAATGTGTGTTATACAAGGTAGAATACCATTGAAATAGAGAATTAAACACTTTTGGCAGCTTTGGAAAGCCTTACACTTCACTGAAATGTAGTACTACACTCTATAACACAGTTGAGAGACAATGTTCCCGAGCTGCCTCAGTTCATAACAGTGTGTAGGAAGTTGTTTGATAAAGTGGGCAAAGCTTATACTTGGTCCAGAAGGCAGAATATAGGAAACTACATGAAAACATGGATAATTCAGAGAAAATGACTGGAAACAGATGAGAACTTGTTTAGAACAGCTCAAAGAGATTCTCCAGTCAGTTCTTAGCCTAGTAAAGGTAGCTAAGATCCGGGAAATCCTTAATTCGAGTTAAGATGACTTGAAACACTGTAGGAATCCTATATTCTTTACTTAAAGGAGACTGGAGTGGTAAATGTGTGTTTTACAAGGCAGAATACCATTGAAATAGATAAAGAAACACTTTCGGCAGCTTTGGAAAGCCTTACACTTCACTGAAATATAGTACTAAACTCTGTAACACAGTTGAGAGACAATGTTCCCGAGCTGCCTCAGTTCATAACAGTGTGTAGGACGTTGTTTGATAAAGTGGGCAAAGCTTATACTTGGACCAGAAGGCAGAATATAGGAAACTACATGAAAACAAGGATAATTCAGAGAAAATGACTGTAAACAGATGAGAACTGGTTTAGCACAGCTCAAAGAGATTCTCCAGTCAGTTCTTAGCGTAGTAAAGGTAGCTAAGATCCGGGAAATCCTTAATTCGAGTTAGGATCACATGAAACACTGTCTGAATCCTATATTCTTTACTTAAAGGAGACTAGAGTGGTAAATGTGTGTTATACAAGGCAGAATACCATTGAAATAGAGAAAGAAACACTTTCGGCAGCTTTGGAAAGCCTTACACTTCACTGAAATGTAGTACTACACTCTATAACAGAGTTGAGAGACAATGTTCCCGAGCTGCCTCAGTTCATAACAGTGTGTAGGAAGTTGTTTGATAAAGTGGGCAAAGCTTATACTTGGACCAGAAGGCAGAATAGAGGAAACTACATGAAAACATGTATAATTCAGGGAAAATGACTGTAAACAGATGAGAACTTGTTTAGCACAGCTCAAAGAGATTCTCCAGTCAGTTCTTAGCGTAGTAAAGGTAGCTAAGATCCGGGAAATCCTTAATTCGAGTTAGGATCACATGAAACACTGTAGGAATCCTATATTCTTTACTTAAAGGAGACTAGAGTGGTAAATGTGTGTCATACAAGGCAGAATACCATTGAAATAGAGAAAGAAACACGTTCGGCAGCTTTGGAAAGCCTTAAACTTCACTGAAATGTAGTACTACACTCTATAAGACAGTTGAGAGACAATGTTCCCGAGCTGCCTCAGTTCATAACAGTGTGTAGGAAGTTGTTTGATAAAGTGGGAAAAGCTTATACTTGGACCAGAAGGCAGAATATAGGAAACTACATGAAAACATGGATAATTCAGAGAAAATGACTGTAAACAGATGAGAACTTGTTTAGAACAGCTCAAAGAGATTCTCCAGTCAGTTCTTATTGTAGTAAATGTAGCTAAGATCCGGGAAATCCTTAATTCGAGTTAAGATCACATGAAACACTGTATGAATCCTATATTCTTTACTTAAAGGAGACTAGAGTGCTAAATGTGTGTTATACAAGGTAGAATACCATTGAAATAGAGAAAGAAACACGTTCGGCAGCTTTGGAAAGCCTTAAACTTCACTGAAATGTAGTACTACACTCTATAAGACAGTTGAGAGACAATGTTCCCGAGCTGCCTCAGTTCATAACAGTATGTAGGAAGTTGTTTGATAAAGTGGGCAAAGCTTATACTAGGACCAGAAGGCAGAATATAGGAAACTACATGAAAACATGGATAATTCAGGGAAAATGACTGTAAACAGATGAGAACTTGTTTAGAACAGCTCAAAGAGATTCTCCATTCAGTTCTTATTGTAGTAAATATAGCTAAGATCCGGGAAATCCTTAATTTGAGTTAAGATGACTTGAAACACTGTAGGAATCCTATATTCTTTACTTAAAGGAGACTGGAGTGGTAAATGTGTGTTATACAAGGTAGAATACCATTGAAATAGAGAATTAAACACGTTTGGCAGCTTTGGAAAGCCTTACACTTCACTGAAATGTAGTACTACACTCTATAAGACAGTTGAGAGACAATGTTCCCGAGCTGCCTCAGTTCATAACAGTATGTAGGAAGTTGTTTGATAAAGTGGGCAAAGCTTGTACTAGGACCAGAAGGCAGAATATAGGAAACTACATGAAAACATGGATAATTCAGAGAAAATGACAGGAAACAGATGAGAACTTGTTTAGAACAGCTGAAAGAGATTCTCCAAATCAGTTCTTAGTGTAGAAAAGGTAGCTAAGATCCGGGAAATCCTTAATTCGAGTTAAGATGACTTGAAACACTGTAGGAATCCTATATTCTTTACTTAAAGGAGACTGGAGTGGTAAATGTGTGTTTTACAAGGCAGAATACCATTGAAATAGAGAAAGAAACACTTTCGGCAGCTTTGGAAAGCCTTACACTTCACTGAAATGTAGTACTACACTCTATAAGACAGTTGAGAGACAATGTTCCCGAGCTGCCTCAGTTCATAACAGTGTGTAGGAAGTTGTTTGATAAAGTGGGAAAAGCTTATACTTGGACCAGAAGGCAGAATATAGGAAACTACATGAAAACATGGATAATTCAGAGAAAATGACTGTAAACAGATGAGAACTTGTTTAGAACAGCTCAAAGAGATTCTCCAGTCAGTTCTTATTGTAGTAAATGTAGCTAAGATCCGGGAAATCCTTAATTCGAGTTAAGATCACATGAAACACTGTATGAATCCTATATTCTTTACTTAAAGGAGACTAGAGTGCTAAATGTGTGTTATACAAGGTAGAATACCATTGAAATAGAGAAAGAAACACGTTCGGCAGCTTTGGAAAGCCTTAAACTTCACTGAAATGTAGTACTACACTCTATAAGACAGTTGAGAGACAATGTTCCCGAGCTGCCTCAGTTCATAACAGTATGTAGGAAGTTGTTTGATAAAGTGGGCAAAGCTTATACTAGGACCAGAAGGCAGAATATAGGAAACTACATGAAAACATGGATAATTCAGAGAAAATGACTGTAAACAGATGAGAACTTGTTTAGAACAGCTCAAAGAGATTCTCCATTCAGTTCTTATTGTAGTAAATATAGCTAAGATCCGGGAAATCCTTAATTTGAGATAAGATGACTTGAAACACTGTAGGAATCCTATATTCTTTACTTAAAGGAGACTGGAGTGGTAAATGTGTGTTATACAAGGTAGAATACCATTGAAATAGAGAATTAAACACGTTTGGCAGCTTTGGAAAGCCTTACACTTCACTGAAATGTAGTACTACACTCTATAAGACAGTTGAGAGACAATGTTCCCGAGCTGCCTCAGTTCATAACAGTATGTAGGAAGTTGTTTGATAAAGTGGGCAAAGCTTATACTAGGACCAGAAGGCAGAATATAGGAAACTACATGAAAACATGGATAATTCAGAGAAAATGACAGGAAACAGATGAGAACTTGTTTAGAACAGCTGAAAGAGATTCTCCAAATCAGTTCTTAGTGTAGAAAAGGTAGCTAAGATCCAGGAAATCCTTAATTCGAGTTAAGATGACTTGAAACACTGTAGGAATCCTATATTCTTTACTTAAAGGAGACTGGAGTGGTAAATGTGTGTTTTACAAGGCAGAATACCATTGAAATAGAGAAAGAAACACTTTCGGCAGCTTTGGAAAGCCTTACACTTCACTGAAATATAGTACTAAACTCTGTAACACAGTTGAGAGACAATGTTCCCGAGCTGCCTCAGTTCATAACAGTGTGTAGGAAGTTGTTTGATAAAGTGGGCAAAGCTTATACTTGGACCAGAAGGCAGAATATAGGAAACTACATGAAAACAAGGATAATTCAGAGAAAATGACTGTAAACAGATGAGAACTTGTTTAGAACAGCTCAAAGAGATTCTCCAGTCAGTTCTTAGCGTAGTAAAGGTAGCTAAGATCCGGGAAATCCTTAATTCGAGTTAAGATCACATGAAACACTGTATGAATCCTATATTCTTTACTTAAAGGAGACTAGAGTGCTAAATGTGTGTTATACAAGGCAGAATGCCATTGAAATAGAGAAAGAAACACTTTCGGCAGCTTTGGAAAGCCTTACACTTCACTGAAATGTAGTACTACACTCTATAACACAGTTTAGAGACAATGTTCCCGAGCTGCCTCAGTTCATAACAGTGTGTAGGAAGTTGTTTGATAAAGTGGGCAAAGCTTATACTTGGACCAGAAGGCAGAATATAGGAAACTACATGAAAACATGGATAATTCAGGGAAAATGACTGTAAACAGATGAGAACTTGTTTAGAACAGCTCAAAGAGATTCTACAGTCAGTTCTTATTGTAGTAAATGTAGCTAAGATCCGGGAAATCCTTAATTCGAGTTAAGATCACATGAAACACTGTATGAATCCTATATTCTTTACTTAAAGGGGACTAGAGTGCTAAATGTGTGTTATACAAGGCAGAATGCCATTGAAATAGAGAAAGAAACACGTTCGGCAGCTTAGGAAAGCCTTACACTTCACTGAAATGTAGTACTACACTCTATAACACAGTTGAGAGACAATGTTCCCGAGCTGCCTCACTTCATAACAGTGTGTAGGAAGTTGTTTGATAAAGTGGACAAAGCTTATACTTGGACCAGAAGGCAGAATATAGGAAACTACATGAAAACATGGATAATTCAGAGAAAATGACTGTAAACAGATGAGAACTTGTTTAGAACAGCTCAAAGAGATTCTCCATTCAGTTCTTATTGTAGTAAATATAGCTAAGATCCGGGAAATCCTTAATTCAAGTTAAGATCACATGAAACACTGTATGAATCCTATATTCTTTACTTAAAGGAGACTAGAGTGCTAAATTTGTGTTATACAAGGTAGAATACCATTGAAATAGAGAATTAAACACGTTTGGCAGCTTTGGAAAGCCTTACACTTCACTGAAATGTAGTACTACACTCTATAAGACAGTTGAGAGACAATGTTCCCGAGCTGCCTCAGTTCATAACAGTATGTAGGAAGTTGTTTGATAAAGTGGGCAAAGCTTATACTAGGACCAGAAGGCAGAATATAGGAAACTACATGAAAACATGGATAATTCAGAGAAAATGACAGGAAACAGATGAGAACTTGTTTAGAACAGCTGAAAGAGATTCTCCAAATCAGTTCTTAGTGTAGAAAAGGTAGCTAAGATCCGGGAAATCCTTAATTCGAGTTAAGATGACTTGAAACACTGTAGGAATCCTATATTCTTTACTTAAAGGAGACTGGAGTGGTAAATGTGTGTTTTACAAGGCAGAATACCATTGAAATAGAGAAAGAAACACTTTCGGCAGCTTTGGAAAGCCTTACACTTCACTGAAATATAGTACTAAACTCTGTAACACAGTTGAGAGACAATGTTCCCAAGCTGCCTCAGTTCATAACAGTGTGTAGGAAGTTGTTTGATAAAGTGGGCAAAGCTTATGCTTGGACCAGAAGGCAGAATATAGGAAACTACATGAAAACAAGGATAATTCAGAGAAAATGACTGTAAACAGATGAGAACTGGTTTAGAACAGCTCAAAGAGATTCTCCAGTCAGTTCTTAGCGTAGTAAAGGTAGCTAAGATCCCGGAAATCCTTAATTCGAGTTAAGATCACATGAAACACTGTATGAATCCTATATTCTTTACTTAAAGGAGACTAGAGTGGTAAATGTGTGTTATACAAGGCAGAATACCATTGAAATAGAGAAAGAAACACTTTCGGCAGCTTTGGAAAGCCTTACACTTCACTGAAATGTAGTACTACACTCTATAACACAGTTGAGAGACAATGTTCCCGAGCTGCCTCAGTTCATAACAGTGTGTAGGAAGTTGTTTGATAAAGTGGGCTAAGCTTATACTTGGACCAGAAGGCAGAATAGAGGAAACTACATGAAAACATGGATAATTCAGAGAAAATGACTGTAAACAGATGAGAACTTGTTTAGAACAGCTCAAAGAGATTCTCCAGTCAGTTCTTAGCGTAGTAAAGGTAGCTAACATCCAGGAAATCCTTAATTCGAGTTAAGATCACATGAAACACTGTATGAATCCTATATTCTTTACTTAAAGGTGACTAGAGTGGTAAATGTGTGTTATACAAGGCAGAATACCATTGAAATAGAGAAAGAAACACGTTCGGCAGCTTTGGAAAGCCTTACACTTCACTGAAATGTAGTACTACACTCTATAACACAGTTGAGAGACAATGTTCCCGAGCTGCCTCAGTTCATAACAGTGTGTAGGAAGTTGTTTGATAAAGTGGGCAAAGCTTATACTTGGACCAGAAGACAGAATATAGGAAACTACATGAAAACATGGATAATTCAGAGAAAATGACTGGAAACAGATGAGAACTTGTTTAGAACAGATCAAAGAGATTCTCCATTCAGTTCTTATTGTAGTAAATGTAGCTAAGATCCGGGAAATCCTTATTTCGAGTTAAAATGACATGAAACACTGTATGAATCCTATATTCTTTACTTAAAGGAGACTAGAGTGCTAAATGTGTGTTATACAAGGTAGAATACCATTGAAATAGAGAATTAAACACGTTTGGCAGCTTTGGAAAGCCTTACACTTCACTGAAATGTAGTACTACACTCTATAACACAGTTGAGAGACAATGTTCCCGAGCTGCCTAAGTTCATAACAGTGTGTAGGAAGTTGTTTGATAAAGTGGGCAAAGCTTATACTTGGTCCAGAAGGCAGAATATAGGAAACTACATGAAAACATGGATAATTCAGAGAAAATGACTGTAAACAGCTGAGAACTTGTTTAGAACAGCTCAAAGAGATTCTCCAGTCAGTTCTTAGTGTAGTAAAGGTAGCTAAGATCCGGGAAATCCTTAATTCGAGTTAGGATCACATGAAACACTGTATGAATCCTATATTCTTTACTTAAAGGAGACTAGAGTGGTAAATGTGTGTTATACAAGGCAGAATACCATTGAAATAGAGAAAGAAACACGTTCGGCAGCTTAGGAAAGCCTTATACTTCACTGAAATGTAGTACTACACTCTATAACACAGTTGAGAGACAATGTTCCCGAGATGCCTCAGTTCATAACAGTATGTAGGAAGTTGTTTGATAACCTGGGCAAAGCTTATACTTGGTCCAGAAGGCAGAATATAGGAAACTACATGAAAACATGGATAATTCAGAGAAAATGACTGTAAACAGATGAGAACTTGTTTAGAACAGCTCAAAGAGATTCTCCAGTCAGTTCTTATTGTAGTAAATGTAGCTAAGATCCGGGAAATCCTTAATTCGAGTTAAGATCACATGAAACACTGTATGAATCCTATATTCTTTACTTAAAGGAGACTAGAGTGGTAAATGTGTGTTATACAAGGCAGAATACCATTGAAATAGAGAAAGAAACACGTTCGGCAGCTTTGGAAAGCCTTACACTTCACTGAAATGTAGTACTACACTCTATAACACAGTTGAGAGACAATGTTCCCGAGCTGCCTCAGTTCATAACAGTGTGTAGGAAGTTGTTTGATAAAGTGGGCAAAGCTTATACTTGGACCAGAAGGCAGAATATAGGAAACTACATGAAAACATTGATAATTCAGGGAAAATGACTGTAAACAGATGAGAACTTGTTTAGAATCGCTCAAAGAGATTCTTCAAGTTAGTTCTTAGTGTAGAAAAGGTAGCTAAGATCCGGGAAATCCTTAATTCGAGTTAAGATGACATGAAACACTGTATGAATCCTATATTCTTTACTTAAAGGAGACTAGAGTGGTAAATGTGTGTTATATAAAGCAGAATACCATTGAAATAGAGAAAGAAACATGATCGGCAGCTTTGGAAAGCCTTACACTTCACTGAAATATAGTACTACACTCTATAACACAGTTGACAGACAATGTTCCCGAGCTGCCTCAGTTCATAACAGTGTGTAGGAAGTTGTTTGATAAAGTGGGCAAAGCTTATACTTGGACCAGAAGGCAGAATATAAGAAACTACATGAAAACATGGATAATTCAGAGAAAATGACTGGAAACAGATGAGAGATTGTTTAGAACAGCTGAAAGAGATTCTCCAAATCAGTTCTTAGTGTAGAAAAGGTAGCTAAGATCCGGGAAATCCTTAATTCAAGTTAAGATGACTTGAAACACTGTATGAATCCTATATTCTTTACTTAAAAGAGACTGGAGTGGTAAATGTGTGTTTTACAAGGCAGAATACCATTGAAATAGAGAAAGAAACTCGTTCGGCAGCTTTGGAAAGCCATACACTTCACTGAAATATAGTACTATACTCTGTAACACAGTTGAGAGACAATGTTCCCAAGCTGCCTCAGTTCATAACAGTGTGTAGGAAGTTGTTTGATAAAGTGGGCAAAGCTTATACTTGGTCCAGAAGGCAGAATATAGGAAACTACATGAAAACATGGATAATTCAGAGAAAATGACTGTAAACAGATGAGAACTTGTTTAGAACAGCTCAAAGAGATTCTCCAGTCAGTTCTTAGCCTAGTAAAGATAGCTAAGATCCGGGAAATCCTTAATTCGAGTTAAGATGACATAAAACACTGTATGAATCCTATATTCTTTACTTAAAGGAGACTAGAGTGGTAAATGTGTGTTATACAAGGCAGAATACCATTGAAATAGAGAAAGAAACACGTTCGGCAGCTTTAGAAAGCCTTATACTTCACTGAAATGTAGTACTGCACTCTATAACACAGTTAATGTTCCCGAGCTACCTCAGTTCATAACAGTGTGTAGGAAGTTGTTTGATAACGTGAGCAAAGCTTATACTTGGACCAGAAGGCAGAATATAGGAAACTACATGAAAACATGGATAATTCAGAGAAAATGACTGTAAACAGATGAGAACTTGTTTAGAACCGCTCAAAGAGATTCTCCAAGTCAGTTATTAGTGTAGAAAAGGTAGCTAAGATCCGGGAAATCCTTAATTCGAGTTAAGATGACATGAAACACTGTATGAATCCTATATTCTTTACTTAAAGGAGACTAGAGTGGTAAATGTGTGTTATACAAGGCAGAATACCATTGAAATAGAGAAAGAAACACGTTCGGCAGCTTTGGAAAGCCTTATACTTCACTGAAATGTAGTACTACACTCTATAACACAGTTGAGAGACAATGTTCCCGAGATGCCTCAGTTCATAACAGTGTGTAGGAAGTTGTTTGATAACCTGGGCAAAGCTTATACTTGGTCCAGAAGGCAGAATATAGGAAACTACATGAAAACATGGATAATTCAGAGAAAATGACTGTAAACAGATGAGAACTTGTTTAGAACAGCTCAAAGAGATTCTCCAGTCAGTTCTTATTGTAGTAAATGTAGCTAAGATCCGGGAAATCCTTAATTCGAGTTAAGATCACATGAAACACTGTATGAATCCTATATTCTTTACTTAAAGGAGACTAGAGTGCTAAATGTGTGTTATACAAGGTAGAATACCATTGAAATAGAGAATTAAACACATTTGGCAGCTTTGGAAAGCCTTACACTTCACTGAAATGTAGTACTACACTCTATAACACAGTTGAGAGACAATGTTCCCGAGCTGCCTAAGTTCATAACAGTGTGTAGGAAGTTGTTTGATAAAGTGGGCAAAGCTTATACTTGGTCCAGAAGGCAGAATATAGGAAACTACATGAAAACATGGATAATTCAGAGAAAATGACTGTAAACAGATGAGAACTTGTTTAGAACAGCTCAAAGAGATTCTCCAGTCAGTTCTTAGTGTAGTAAAGGTAGCTAAGATCCGGGAAATCCTTAATTCGAGTTAGGATAACATGAAACACTGTATGAATCCTTTATTCTTTACTTAAAGGAGACTAGAGTGGTAAATGTGTGTTATCCAAGGCAGAATACCATTGAAATAGAGAAAGAAACACTTTCGGCAGCTTTGGAAAGCCTTACACTTCACTAAAATATAGTACAACACTCTGTAACACACTTGATTGACAATGTTCCCGAGCTGCCTCAGTTCATAACAGTGTGTAGGAAGTTGTTTGATAAAGTGGGCAAAGCTTATACTTGGTCCAGAAGGCAGAATATAGGAAACTACATGAAAACATGGATAATTCAGAGAAAATGACTGTAAACAGATAACTTGTTTAGAACAGCTGAAAGAGATTCTCCAAATCATTTCTTAGTGTAGAAAAGGTAGCTAAGATCCGGGAAATCCTTAATTCAAGTTAAGATGACTTGAAACACTCTATGAATCCTATATTCTTTACTTAAAGGAGACTAGAGTGGTAAATGTGTGTTATACAAGGCAGAATACCATTGAAATAGAGAAAGAAACACTTTCGGCAGCTTTGGAAAGCCATACACTTCACTGAAATGTAGTACTACACTCTGTAACACAGTTGAGAGACAATGTTCCCAAGCTGCCTCAGTTCATAACAGTGTGTAGGAAGTTGTTTGATAAAGTGGAAAAAGCTTATACTTGGAACAGAAGGCAGAATATAGGAAACTACATGAAAACATGGATAATTCAGAGAAAATGACTGTAAACAGATGAGAACTTGTTTAGAACAGCTCAAAGAGATTCTCCAGTCAGTTCTTATTGTAGTAAATGTAGCTAAGATACGGGAAATCCTTAATTCGAGTTAAGATCACATGAAACACTGTATGAATCCTATATTCTTTACTTAAAGGAGACTAGAGTGGTAAATGTGTGTTATACAAGGCTGAATACCATTGAAATAGAGAAAGAAACACATTCGGCAGCTTAGGAAAGCCTTACACTTCACTGAAATGTAGTACTACACTCTATAACACAGTTGAGAGACAATGTTCCCGAGCTGCCTCAGTTCATAACAGTGTGTAGGAAGTTGTTTGATAAAGTGGGCAAAGCTAATACTTGGACCAGAAGGCAGAATATAGGAAACTACATGAAAACATGGATAATTCAGAGAAAATGACAGGAAACAGATGAGAACTTGTTTAGAACCGATGAAAGAGATTCTCCAAATCAGTTCTTAGTGTAGAAAAGGTAGCTAAGATCCGGGAAATCCTTAATTCGAGTTAAGATGACTTGAAACACTGTAGGAATCCTATATTCTTTACTTAAAGGAGACTGGAGTGGTAAATGTGTGTTTTACAACGCAGAATACCATTGAGATAGAGAAAGAAACACGTTCGGCAGCTTTGGAAAGCCTTACACTTCACTGAAATGTAGTACTACACTCTATAACACAGTTGAGAGACAATGTTCCCGAGCTGCCTCAGTTCATAACAGTGTGTAGGAAGTTGTTTGATAAAGTGGGAAAAGCTTATACTTGGACCAGAAGGCAGAATATAGGAAACTCCATGAAAACATGGATAATTCAGAGAAAATGACTGGAAACAGATGAGAACTTGTTTAGAACAGCTGAAAGAGATTCTCCAAATCAGTTCTTAGTGTAGAAAAGGTAGCTAAGATCCGGGAAATCCTTAATTTCAGTTAAGATGACTTGAAACACTGTAGGAATCCTATATTCTTTACTTCAAGGAGACTGGAGTGGTAAATGTGTGTTTTACAAGGCAGAATACCATTGAAATAGAGAAAGAAACACTTTCGGCAGCTTTGGAAAGCCTTACACTTCACTGAAATATAGTACTAAACTCTGTAACACAGTTGAGAGACAATGTTCCCGAGCTGCCTCAGTTCATAGCAGTGTGTAGGAAGTTGTTTGATAAAGTGGGCAAAGCTTATACATGGACCAGAAGGCAGAATATAGGAAACTACATGAAAACATGGATAATTCAGAGAAAATGACTGTAAACAGATGAGAACTTGTTTAGAACAGCTCAAAGAGATTCTCCAGTCAGTTCTTAGCGTAGTAAAGGTAGCTAACATC
Organism: Pipistrellus hanaki; assembly: GCF_964339955.1. NCBI lineage: Eukaryota > Metazoa > Chordata > Mammalia > Chiroptera > Vespertilionidae > Pipistrellus > Pipistrellus hanaki. The sequence continues at coordinate 3,750,040 of NC_140511.1, forward strand.
CAGGAAATCCTTAATTCGAGTTAAGATCACATGAAACACTGTATGAATCCTATATTCTTTACTTAAAGGTGACTAGAGTGGTAAATGTGTGTTATACAAGGCAGAATACCATTGAAATAGAGAAAGAAACACGTTCGGCAGCTTTGGAAAGCCTTACACTTCACTGAAATGTAGTACTACACTCTATAACACAGTTGAGAGACAATGTTCCCGAGCTGCCTCAGTTCATAACAGTGTGTAGGAAGTTGTTTGATAAAGTGGGCAAAGCTTATACTTGGACCAGAAGACAGAATATAGGAAACTACATGAAAACATGGATAATTCAGAGAAAATGACTGGAAACAGATGAGAACTTGTTTAGAACAGATCAAAGAGATTCTCCATTCAGTTCTTATTGTAGTAAATGTAGCTAAGATCCGGGAAATCCTTATTTCGAGTTAAGATGACATGAAACACTGTATGAATCCTATATTCTTTACTTAAAGGAGAATAGAGTGCTAAATGTGTGTTATACAAGGTAGAATACCATTGAAATAGAGAATTAAACACGTTTGGCAGCTTTGGAAAGCCTTACACTTCACTGAAATGTAGTACTACACTCTATAACACAGTTGAGAGACAATGTTCCCGAGCTGCCTAAGTTCATAACAGTGTGTAGGAAGTTGTTTGATAAAGTGGGCAAAGCTTATACTTGGTACAGAAGGCAGAATATAGGAAACTACATGAAAACATGGATAATTCAGAGAAAATGACTGTAAACAGCTGAGAACTTGTTTAGAACAGCTCAAAGAGATTCTCCAGTCATTTCTTAGTGTAGTAAAGGTAGCTAAGATCCGGGAAATCCTTAATTCGAGTTAGGATCACATGAAACACTGTATGAATCCTATATTCTTTACTTAAAGGAGACTAGAGTGGTAAATGTGTGTTATACAAGGCAGAATACCATTGAAATAGAGAAAGAAACACTTTCGGCAGCTTTGGAAAGCCTTACACTTCACTAAAATATAGTACAACACTCTGTAACACACTTGATTGACAATGTTCCCGAGCTGCCTCAGTTCATAACAGTGTGTAGGAAGTTGTTTGATAAAGTGGGCAAAGCTTATACTTGGTCCAGAAGGCAGAATATAGGAAACTACATGAAAACATGGATAATTCAGAGAAAATGACTGTAAACAGATAACTTGTTTAGAACAGCTGAAAGAGATTCTCCAAATCATTTCTTAGTGTAGAAAAGGTAGCTAAGATCCGGGAAATCCTTAATTCAAGTTAAGATGACTTGAAACACTCTATGAATCCTATATTCTTTACTTAAAGGAGACTAGAGTGGTAAATGTGTGTTATACAAGGCAGAATACCATTGAAATAGAGAAAGAAACACTTTCGGCAGCTTTGGAAAGCCATACACTTCACTGAAATGTAGTACTACACTCTATAACACAGTTGAGAGACAATGTTCCCAAGCTGCCTCAGTTCATAACAGTGTGTAGGAAGTTGTTTGATAAAGTGGGCAAAGCTTATACTTGGACCAGAAGGCAGAATATAGGAAACTACATGAAAACATGGATAATTCAGAGAAAATGACTGGAAACAGATGAGAACTTGTTTAGAACAGCTCAAAGAGATTCTCCAAATCAGTTCTTAGTGTAGAAAAGGTAGCTAAGATCCGGGAAATCCTTAATACAAGTTAAGATGACTTGAAACACTCTATGAATCCTATATTCTTTACTTAAAGGAGACTAGAGTGGTAAATGTGTGTTATACAAGGCAGAATACCATTGAAATAGAGAAAGAAACACGTTCGGCAGCTTTGGAAAGCCTTAAACTTCACTGAAATGTAGTACTACACTCTATAACACAGTTGAGAGACAATGTTCCCGAGCTGCCTCAGTTCATAACAGTGTTTAGGAAGTTGTTTGATAAAGTGGGCAAAGCTAATACTTGGACCAGAAGGCAGAATATAGGAAACTACATGAAAACATGGATAATTCAGAGAAAATGACTGGAAACAGATGAGAACTTGTTTAGAAATGCTGAAAGAGATTCTCCAAATCAGTTCTTAGTGTAGAAAAGGTAGCTAAGATCCGGGAAATCCTTAATTTCAGTTAAGATGACTTCAAACACTGTAGGAATCCTATATTCTTTACTTCAAGGACACTTGAGTGGTAAATGTGTGTTTTACAAGGCAGAATACCATTGAAATAGAGAAAGAAACACGTTTGGCAGCTTTGGAAAGCCTTACACTTCACTGAAATGTAGTATTACACTCTATAACACAGTTGAGAGACAATGTTCAAGAGCTGCCTCAGTTCATAACAGTGTGTAGGAAGTTGTTTGATAAAGTGGGCAAAGCTTATACTTGGTCCAGAAGGCAGGATATAGGAAACTACATGAAAACATGGATAATTCAGAGAAAATGACTGGAAACAGATGAGAACTTGTTTAGAACAGCTCAAAGAGATTCTCCAGTCAGTTCTTAGTGTAGTAAAGGTAGCTAAGATCCGGGAAATCCTTAATTCGAGTTAGGATAACATGAAACACTGTATGAATCCTTTATTCTTTACTTAAAGGAGACTAGAGTGGTAAATGTGTGTTATCCAAGGCAGAATACCATTGAAATAGAGAAAGAAACACTTTCGGCAGCTTTGGAAAGCCTTACACTTCACTAAAATATAGTACAACACTCTGTAACACACTTGATTGACAATGATCCCGAGCTGCCTCAGTTCATAACAGTGTGTAGGAAGTTGTTTGATAAAGTGGGCAAAGCTTATACTTGGTCCAGAAGGCAGAATATAGGAAACTACATGAAAACATGGATAATTCAGAGAAAATGACTGTAAACAGATAACTTGTTTAGAACAGCTGAAAGAGATTCTCCAAATCATTTCTTAGTGTAGAAAAGGTAGCTAAGATCCGGGAAATACTTAATTCAAGTTAAGATGACTTGAAACACTCTATGAATCCTATATTCTTTACTTAAAGGAGACTAGAGTGGTAAATGTGTGTTATACAAGGCAGAATACCATTGAAATAGAGAAAGAAACACTTTCGGCAGCTTTGGAAAGCCATACACTTCACTGAAATGTAGTACTACACTCTGTAACACAGTTGAGAGACAATGTTCCCAAGCTGCCTCAGTTCATAACAGTGTGTAGGAAGTTGTTTGATAAAGTGGAAAAAGCTTATACTTGGAACAGAAGGCAGAATATAGGAAACTACATGAAAACATGGATAATTCAGAGAAAATGACTGTAAACAGATGAGAACTTGTTTAGAACAGCTCAAAGAGATTCTCCAGTCAGTTCTTATTGTAGTAAATGTAGCTAAGATACGGGAAATCCTTAATTCGAGTTAAGATCACATGAAACACTGTATGAATCCTATATTCTTTACTTAAAGGAGACTAGAGTGGTAAATGTGTGTTATACAAGGCTGAATACCATTGAAATAGAGAAAGAAACACGTTCGGCAGCTTAGGAAAGCCTTACACTTCACTGAAATGTAGTACTACACTCTATAACACAGTTGAGAGACAATGTTCCCGAGCTGCCTCAGTTCATAACAGTGTGTAGGAAGTTGTTTGATAAAGTGGGCAAAGCTAATACTTGGACCAGAAGGCAGAATATAGGAAACTACATGAAAACATGGATAATTCAGAGAAAATGACAGGAAACAGATGAGAACTTGTTTAGAACCGATGAAAGAGATTCTCCAAATCAGTTCTTAGTGTAGAAAAGGTAGCTAAGATCCGGGAAATCCTTAATTCGAGTTAAGATGACTTGAAACACTGTAGGAATCCTATATTCTTTACTTAAAGGAGACTGGAGTGGTAAATGTGTGTTTTACAACGCAGAATACCATTGAGATACAGAAAGAAACACGTTCGGCAGCTTTGGAAAGCCTTACACTTCACTGAAATGTAGTACTACACTCTATAACACAGTTGAGAGACAATGTTCCCGAGCTGCCTCAGTTCATAACAGTGTGTAGGAAGTTGTTTGATAAAGTGGGAAAAGCTTATACTTGGACCAGAAGGCAGAATATAGGAAACTCCATGAAAACATGGATAATTCAGAGAAAATGACTGTAAACAGATGAGAACTTGTTTAGAACAGCTCAAAGAGATTCTCCAGTCAGTTCTTATTGTAGTAAATGTAGCTAAGATCCGGGAAATCCTTATTTCGAGTTAAGATGACATGAAACACTGTATGAATCCTATATTCTTTACTTAAAGGAGAATAGAGTGCTAAATGTGTGTTATACAAGGTAGAATACCATTGAAATAGAGAATTAAACACGTTTGGCAGCTTTGGAAAGCCTTACACTTCACTGAAATGTAGTACTACACTCTATAACACAGTTGAGAGACAATGTTCCCGAGCTGCCTAAGTTCATAACAGTGTGTAGGAAGTTGTTTGATAAAGTGGGCAAAGCTTATACTTGGTACAGAAGGCAGAATATAGGAAACTACATGAAAACATGGATAATTCAGAGAAAATGACTGTAAACAGCTGAGAACTTGTTTAGAACAGCTCAAAGAGATTCTCCAGTCATTTCTTAGTGTAGTAAAGGTAGCTAAGATCCGGGAAATCCTTAATTCGAGTTAGGATCACATGAAACACTGTATGAATCCTATATTCTTTACTTAAAGGAGACTAGAGTGGTAAATGTGTGTTATCCAAGGCAGAATACCATTGAAATAGAGAAAGAAACACTTTCGGCAGCTTTGGAAAGCCTTACACTTCACTAAAATATAGTACAACACTCTGTAACACACTTGATTGACAATGTTCCCGAGCTGCCTCAGTTCATAACAGTGTGTAGGAAGTTGTTTGATAAAGTGGGCAAAGCTTATACTTGGTCCAGAAGGCAGAATATAGGAAACTACATGAAAACATGGATAATTCAGAGAAAATGACTGTAAACAGATAACTTGTTTAGAACAGCTGAAAGAGATTCTCCAAATCATTTCTTAGTGTAGAAAAGGTAGCTAAGATCCGGGAAATCCTTAATTCAAGTTAAGATGACTTGAAACACTCTATGAATCCTATATTCTTTACTTAAAGGAGACTAGAGTGGTAAATGTGTGTTATACAAGGCAGAATACCATTGAAATAGAGAAAGAAACACTTTCGGCAGCTTTGGAAAGCCATACACTTCACTGAAATGTAGTACTACACTCTATAACACAGTTGAGAGACAATGTTCCCAAGCTGCCTCAGTTCATAACAGTGTGTAGGAAGTTGTTTGATAAAGTGGGCAAAGCTTATACTTGGACCAGAAGGCAGAATATAGGAAACTACATGAAAACATGGATAATTCAGAGAAAATGACTGGAAACAGATGAGAACTTGTTTAGAACAGCTCAAAGAGATTCTCCAAATCAGTTCTTAGTGTAGAAAAGGTAGCTAAGATCCGGGAAATCCTTAATACAAGTTAAGGTGACTTGAAACACTCTATGAATCCTATATTCTTTACTTAAAGGAGACTAGAGTGGTAAATGTGTGTTATACAAGGCAGAATACCATTGAAATAGAGAAAGAAACACGTTCGGCAGCTTTGGAAAGCCTTACACTTCACTGAAATGTAGTACTACACTCTATAACACAGTTGAGAGACAATGTTCCCGAGCTGCCTCAGTTCATAACAGTGTTTAGGAAGTTGTTCGATAAAGTGGGCAAAGCTAATACTTGGACCAGAAGGCAGAATATAGGAAACTACATGAAAACATGGATAATTCAGAGAAAATGACTGGAAACAGATGAGAACTTGTTTAGAAATGCTGAAAGAGATTCTCCAAATCAGTTCTTAGTGTAGAAAAGGTAGCTAAGATCCGGGAAATCCTTAATTTCAGTTAAGATGACTTGAAACACTGTAGGAATCCTATATTCTTTACTTCAAGGACACTTGAGTGGTAAATGTGTGTTTTACAAGGCAGAATACCATTGAAATAGAGAAAGAAACACGTTTGGCAGCTTTGGAAAGCCTTACACTTCACTGAAATGTAGTATTACACTCTATAACACAGTTGAGAGACAATGTTCAAGAGCTGCCTCAGTTCATAACAGTGTGTAGGAAGTTGTTTGATAAAGTGGGCAAAGCTTATACTTGGTCCAGAAGGCAGGATATAGGAAACTACATGAAAACATGGATAATTCAGAGAAAATGACTGGAAACAGATGAGAACTTGTTTAGAACAGCTCAAAGAGATTCTCCAGTCAGTTCTTAGTGTGGTAAAGGTAGCTAAGATCCGGGAAATCCTTAATTCGAGTTAGGATCACATGAAACACTGTATGAATCCTATATTCTTTACTTAAAGGAGACTAGAGTGGTAAATGTGTGTTATACAAGGCAGAATACCATTGAAATAGAGAAAGAAACACGTTCGGCAGCTTAGGAAAGCCTTACACTTCACTGAAATGTAGTACTACACTCTATAACACAGTTGAGAGACAATGTTCCCGAGATGCCTCAGTTCATAACAGTGTTTAGGAAGTTGTTTGATAACCTGGGCAAAGCTTATACTTGGTCCAGAAGGCAGAATATAGGAAACTACATGAAAACATGGATAATTCAGAGAAAATGACTGTAAACAGCTGAGAACTTGTTTAGAACAGCTCAAAGAGATTCTCCAGTCAGTTCTTAGTGTAGTAAAGGTAGCTAAGATCCGGGAAATCCTTAATTCGAGTTAGGATCACATGAAACACTGTATGAATCCTATATTCTTTACTTAAAGGAGACTAGAGTGGTAAATGTGTGTTTTACAAGGCAGAATACCATTGAAATAGAGAAAGAAACACGTTCGGCAGCTTTGGAAAGCCTTATACTTCACTGAAATGTAGTACTACACTCTATAACACAGTTGAGAGACAATGTTCCCGGGATGCCTCAGTTCATAACAGTGTGTAGGAAGTTGTTTGATAACCTGGGCAAAGCTTATACTTGGTCCAGAAGGCAGAATATAGGAAACTACATGAAAACATGGATAATTCAGAGAAAATGACTGTAAACAGATGAGAACTTGTTTAGAACCGCTCAAAGAGATTCTCCAGTCAGTTCTTATTGTAGTAAATGTAGCTAAGATCCGGGAAATCCTTAATTCGAGTTAAGATCACATGAAACACTGTATGAATCCTATATTCTTTACTTAAAGGAGACTAGAGTGGTAAATGTGTGTTATACAAGGCAGAATACCATTGAAATAGAGAAAGAAACACGTTCGGCAGCTTTGGAAAGCCTTACACTTCACTGAAATGTAGTACTACACTCTATAACACAGTTGAGAGACAATGTTCCCGAGCTGCCTGAGTTCATAACAGTGTGTAGGAAGTTGTTTGATAAAGTGGGCAAAGCTTATACTTGGACCAGAAGGCAGAATATAGGAAACTACATGAAAACATTGATAATTCAGGGAAAATGACTGTAAACAGATGAGAACTTGTTTAGAATCGCTCAAAGAGATTCTTCAAGTTAGTTCTTAGTGTAGAAAAGGTAGCTAAGATCCGGGAAATCCTTAATTCGAGTTAAGATGACATGAAACACTGTATGAATCCTATATTCTTTACTTAAAGGAGACTAGAGTGGTAAATGTGTGTTATACAAGGCAGAATACCATTGAAATAGAGAAAGAAACATGATCGGCAGCTTTGGAAAGCCTTACACTTCACTGAAATATAGTACTACACTCTATAACACAGTTGACAGACAATGTTCCCGAGCTGCCTCAGTTCATAACAGTGTGTAGGAAGTTGTTTGATAAAGTGGGCAAAGCTTATACTTGGACCAGAAGGCAGAATATAAGAAACTACATGAAAACATGGATAATTCAGAGAAAATGACTGGAAACAGATGAGAGATTGTTTAGAACAGCTGAAAGAGATTCTCCAAATCAGTTCTTAGTGTAGAAAAGGTAGCTAAGATCCGGGAAATCCTTAATTCAAGTTAAGATGACTTGAAACACTGTATGAATCCTATATTCTTTACTTAAAAGAGACTGGAGTGGTAAATGTGTGTTTTACAAGGCAGAATACCATTGAAATAGAGAAAGAAACTCGTTCGGCAGCTTTGGAAAGCCATACACTTCACTGAAATATAGTACTATACTCTGTAACACAGTTGAGAGACAATGTTCCCAAGCTGCCTCAGTTCATAACAGTGTGTAGGAAGTTGTTTGATAAAGTGGGCAAAGCTTATACTTGGTCCAGAAGGCAAAATATAGGAAACTACATGAAAACATGGATAATTCAGAGAAAATGACTGTAAACAGATGAGAACTTGTTTAGAACAGCTCAAAGAGATTCTCCAGTCAGTTCTTAGCCTAGTAAAGGTAGCTAAGATCCGGGAAATCCTTAATTCGAGTTAAGATGACATAAAACACTGTATGAATCCTATATTCTTTACTTAAAGGAGACTAGAGTGGTAAATGTGTGTTATACAAGGCAGAATACCATTGAAATAGAGAAAGAAACACGTTCGGCAGCTTTGGAAAGCTTTACACTTCACTGAAATGTAGTACTACACTCTATAACACAGTTGAGAGACAATGTTCCCGAGCTGCCTCAGTTCATAACAGTGTGTAGGAAGTTGTTTGATAAAGTGGGCAAAGCTAATACTTGGACCAGAAGGCAGAATATAGGAAACTACATGAAAACATGGATAATTCAGAGAAAATGACTGGAAACAGATGAGAACTTGTTTAGAAATGCTGAAAGAGATTCTCCAAATCAGTTCTTAGTGTAGAAAAGGTAGCTAAGATCCGGGAAATCCTTAATTTCAGTTAAGATGACTTGAAACACTGTAGGAATCCTATATTCTTTACTTCAAGGACACTTGAGTGGTAAATGTGTGTTTTACAAGGCAGAATACCATTGAAATGGAGAAAGAAACACGTTTGGCAGCTTTGGAAAGCCTTACACTTCACTGAAATGTAGTACTACACTCTATAACACAGTTGAGAGACAATGTTCAAGAGCTGCCTCAGTTCATAACAGTGTGTAGGAAGTTGTTTGATAAAGTGGGCAAAGCTTATACTTGGTCCAGAAGGCAGAATATAGGAAACTACATGAAAACATGGATAATTCAGAGAAAATGACTGGAAACAGATGAGAACTTGTTTAGAACAGCTCAAAGAGATTCTCCAGTCAGTTCTTAGTGTAGTAAAGGTAGCTAAGATCCGGGAAATCCTTAATTCGAGTTAGGATCACATGAAACACTGTATGAATCCTATATTCTTTACTTAAAGGAGACTAGAGTGGTAAATGTGTGTTATACAAGGCAGAATACCATTGAAATAGAGAAAGAAACACGTTCGGCAGCTTAGGAAAGCCTTACACTTCACTGAAATGTAGTACTACACTCTATAACACAGTTGAGAGACAATGTTCCCGAGATGCCTCAGTTCATAACAGTGTTTAGGAAGTTGTTTGATAACCTGGGCAAAGCTTATACTTGGTCCAGAAGGCAGAATATAGGAAACTACATGAAAACATGGATAATTCAGAGAAAATGACTGTAAACAGCTGAGAACTTGTTTAGAACAGCTCAAAGAGATTCTCCAGTCAGTTCTTAGTGTAGTAAAGGTAGCTAAGATCCGGGAAATCCTTAATTCGAGTTAGGATCACATGAAACACTGTATGAATCCTATATTCTTTACTTAAAGGAGACTAGAGTGGTAAATGTGTGTTATACAAGGCAGAATACCATTGAAATAGAGAAAGAAACACGTTCGGCAGCTTTGGAAAGCCTTATACTTCACTGAAATGTAGTACTACACTCTATAACACAGTTGAGAGACAATGTTCCCGAGATGCCTCAGTTCATAACAGTGTGTAGGAAGTTGTTTGATAACCTGGGCAAAGCTTATACTTGGTCCAGAAGGCAGAATATAGGAAACTACATGAAAACATGGATAATTCAGAGAAAATGACTGTAAACAGATGAGAACTTGTTTAGAACAGATCAAAGAGATTCTCCAGTCAGTTCTTATTGTAGTAAATGTAGCTAAGATCCGGGAAATCCTTAATTCGAGTTAAGATCACATGAAACACTGTATGAATCCTATATTCTTTACTTAAAGGAGACTAGAGTGGTAAATGTGTGTTATACAAGGCAGAATACCATTGAAATAGAGAAAGAAACACGTTCGGCAGCTTTGGAAAGCCTTACACTTCACTGAAATGTAGTACTACACTCTATAACACAGTTGAGAGACAATGTTCCCGAGCTGCCTCAGTTCATAACAGTGTGTAGGAAGTTGTTTGATAAAGTGGGCAAAGCTTATACTTGGACCAGAAGGCAGAATATAGGAAACTACATGAAAACATTGATAATTCAGGGAAAATGACTGTAAACAGATGAGAACTTGTTTAGAATCGCTCAAAGAGATTCTTCAAGTTAGTTCTTAGTGTAGAAAAGGTAGCTAAGATCCGGGAAATCCTTAATTCGAGTTAAGATGACATGAAACACTGTATGAATCCTATATTCTTTACTTAAAGGAGACTAGAGTGGTAAATGTGTGTTATATAAGGCAGAATACCATTGAAATAGAGAAAGAAACATGATCGGCAGCTTTGGAAAGCCTTACACTTCACTGAAATATAGTACTACACTCTATAACACAGTTGACAGACAATGTTCCCGAGCTGCCTCAGTTCATAACAGTGTGTAGGAAGTTGTTTGATAAAGTGGGCAAAGCTTATACTTGGACCAGAAGGCAGAATATAAGAAACTACATGAAAACATGGATAATTCAGAGAAAATGACTGGAAACAGATGAGAGATTGTTTAGAACAGCTGAAAGAGATTCTCCAAATCAGTTCTTAGTGTAGAAAAGGTAGCTAAGATCCGGGAAATCCTTAATTCAAGTTAAGATGACTTGAAACACTGTATGAATCCTATATTCTTTACTTAAAAGAGACTGGAGTGGTAAATGTGTGTTTTACAAGGCAGAATACCATTGAAATAGAGAAAGAAACTCGTTCGGCAGCTTTGGAAAGCCATACACTTCACTGAAATATAGTACTATACTCTGTAACACAGTTGAGAGACAATGTTCCCAAGCTGCCTCAGTTCATAACAGTGTGTAGGAAGTTGTTTGATAAAGTGGGCAAAGCTTATACTTGGTCCAGAAGGCAAAATATAGGAAACTACATGAAAACATGGATAATTCAGAGAAAATGACTGTAAACAGGTGAGAACTTGTTTAGAACAGCTCAAAGAGATTCTCCAGTCAGTTCTTAGCCTAGTAAAGGTAGCTAAGATCCGGGAAATCCTTAATTCGAGTTAAGATGACATAAAACACTGTATGAATCCTATATTCTTTACTTAAAGGAGACTAGAGTGGTAAATGTGTGTTATACAAGGCAGAATACCATTGAAATAGAGAAAGAAACACGTTCGGCAGCTTTAGAAAGCCTTATACTTCACTGAAATGTAGTACTGCACTCTATAACACAGTTAATGTTCCCGAGCTACCTCAGTTCATAACAGTGTGTAGGAAGTTGTTTGATAACGTGAGCAAAGCTTATACTTGGACCAGAAGGCAGAATATAGGAAACTACATGAAAACATGGATAATTCAGAGAAAATGACTGTAAACAGATGAGAACTTGTTTAGAACCGCTCAAAGAGATTCTCCAAGTCAGTTATTAGTGTAGAAAAGGTAGCTAAGATCCGGGAAATCCTTAATTCGAGTTAAGATGACATGAAACACTGTATGAATCCTATATTCTTTACTTAAAGGAGACTAGAGTGGTAAATGTGTGTTATACAAGGCAGAATACCATTGAAATAGAGAAAGAAACACGTTCGGCAGCTTTGGAAAGCCTTATACTTCACTGAAATGTAGTACTACACTCTATAACACAGTTGAGAGACAATGTTCCCGAGATGCCTCAGTTCATAACAGTGTGTAGGAAGTTGTTTGATAACCTGGGCAAAGCTTATACTTGGTCCAGAAGGCAGAATATAGGAAACTACATGAAAACATGGATAATTCAGAGAAAATGACTGTAAACAGATGAGAACTTGTTTAGAACAGCTCAAAGAGATTCTCCAGTCAGTTCTTATTGTAGTAAATGTAGCTAAGATCCGGGAAATCCTTAATTCGAGTTAAGATCACATGAAACACTGTATGAATCCTATATTCTTTACTTAAAGGAGACTAGAGTGCTAATTGTGTGTTATACAAGGTAGAATACCATTGAAATAGAGAATTAAACACGTTTGGCAGCTTTGGAAAGCCTTACACTTCACTGAAATGTAGTACTACACTCTATAACACAGTTGAGAGACAATGTTCCCGAGCTGCCTAAGTTCATAACAGTGTGTAGGAAGTTGTTTGATAAAGTGGGCAAAGCTTATACTTGGTCCAGAAGGCAGAATATAGGAAACTACATGAAAACATGGATAATTCAGAGAAAATGACTGTAAACAGATGAGAACTTGTTTAGAACAGCTCAAAGAGATTCTCCAGTCAGTTCTTAGTGTAGTAAAGGTAGCTAAGATCCGGGAAATCCTTAATTCGAGTTAGGATAACATGAAACACTGTATGAATCCTTTATTCTTTACTTAAAGGAGACTAGAGTGGTAAATGTGTGTTATCCAAGGCAGAATACCATTGAAATAGAGAAAGAAACACTTTCGGCAGCTTTGGAAAGCCTTACACTTCACTAAAATATAGTACAACACTCTGTAACACACTTGATTGACAATGTTCCCGAGCTGCCTCAGTTCATAACAGTGTGTAGGAAGTTGTTTGATAAAGTGGGCAAAGCTTATACTTGGACCAGAAGGCAGAATATAAGAAACTACATGAAAACATGGATAATTCAGAGAAAATGACTGGAAACAGATGAGAGATTGTTTAGAACAGCTGAAAGAGATTCTCCAAATCAGTTCTTAGTGTAGAAAAGGTAGCTAAGATCCGGGAAATCCTTAATTCAAGTTAAGATGACTTGAAACACTGTATGAATCCTATATTCTTTACTTAAAAGAGACTGGAGTGGTAAATGTGTGTTTTACAAGGCAGAATACCATTGAAATAGAGAAAGAAACTCGTTCGGCAGCTTTGGAAAGCCATACACTTCACTGAAATATAGTACTATACTCTGTAACACAGTTGAGAGACAATGTTCCCAAGCTGCCTCAGTTCATAACAGTGTGTAGGAAGTTGTTTGATAAAGTGGGCAAAGCTTATACTTGGTCCAGAAGGCAAAATATAGGAAACTACATGAAAACATGGATAATTCAGAGAAAATGACTGTAAACAGGTGAGAACTTGTTTAGAACAGCTCAAAGAGATTCTCCAGTCAGTTCTTAGCCTAGTAAAGGTAGCTAAGATCCGGGAAATCCTTAATTCGTGTTAAGATGACATAAAACACTGTATGAATCCTATATTCTTTACTTAAAGGAGACTAGAGTGGTAAATGTGTGTTATACAAGGCAGAATACCATTGAAATAGAGAAAGAAACACGTTCGGCAGCTTTAGAAAGCCTTATACTTCACTGAAATGTAGTACTGCACTATATAACACAGTTAATGTTCCCGAGCTACCTCAGTTCATAACAGTGTGCAGGAAGTTGTTTGATAACGTGAGCAAAGCTTATACTTGGACCAGAAGGCAGAATATAGGAAACTACATGAAAACATGGATAATTCAGAGAAAATGACTGTAAACAGATGAGAACTTGTTTAGAACCGCTCAAAGAGATTCTCCAAGTCAGTTATTAGTGTAGAAAAGGTAGCTAAGATCCGGGAAATCCTTAATTCGAGTTAAGATGACATGAAACACTGTATGAATCCTATATTCTTTACTTAAAGGAGACTAGAGTGGTAAATGTGTGTTATACAAGGCAGAATACCATTGAAATAGAGAAAGAAACACGTTCGGCAGCTTTGGAAAGCCTTATACTTCACTGAAATGTAGTACTACACTCTATAACACAGTTGAGAGACAATGTTCCCGAGATGCCTCAGTTCATAACAGTGTGTAGGAAGTTGTTTGATAACCTGGGCAAAGCTTATACTTGGTCCAGAAGGCAGAATATAGGAAACTACATGAAAACATGGATAATTCAGAGAAAATGACTGTAAACAGATGAGAACTTGTTTAGAACAGCTCAAAGAGATTCTCCAGTCAGTTCTTATTGTAGTAAATGTAGCTAAGATCCGGGAAATCCTTAATTCGAGTTAAGATCACATGAAACACTGTATGAATCCTATATTCTTTACTTAAAGGAGACTAGAGTGCTAATTGTGTGTTATACAAGGTAGAATACCATTGAAATAGAGAATTAAACACGTTTGGCAGCTTTGGAAAGCCTTACACTTCACTGAAATGTAGTACTACACTCTATAACACAGTTGAGAGACAATGTTCCCGAGCTGCCTAAGTTCATAACAGTGTGTAGGAAGTTGTTTGATAAAGTGGGCAAAGCTTATACTTGGTCCAGAAGGCAGAATATAGGAAACTACATGAAAACATGGATAATTCAGAGAAAATGACTGTAAACAGATGAGAACTTGTTTAGAACAGCTCAAAGAGATTCTCCAGTCAGTTCTTAGTGTAGTAAAGGTAGCTAAGATCCGGGAAATCCTTAATTCGAGTTAGGATAACATGAAACACTGTATGAATCCTTTATTCTTTACTTAAAGGAGACTAGAGTGGTAAATGTGTGTTATCCAAGGCAGAATACCATTGAAATAGAGAAAGAAACACTTTCGGCAGCTTTGGAAAGCCTTACACTTCACTAAAATATAGTACAACACTCTGTAACACACTTGATTGACAATGTTCCCGAGCTGCCTCAGTTCATAACAGTGTGTAGGAAGTTGTTTGATCAAGTGGGCAAAGCTTATACTTGGTCCAGAAGGCAGAATATAGGAAACTACATGAAAACATGGATAATTCAGAGAAAATGACTGTAAACAGATAACTTGTTTAGAACAGCTGAAAGAGATTCTCCAAATCATTTCTTAGTGTAGAAAAGGTAGCTAAGATCCGGGAAATCCTTAATTCAAGTTAAGATGACTTGAAACACTCTATGAATCCTATATTCTTTACTTAAAGGAGACTAGAGTAGTAAATGTGTGTTATACAAGGCAGAATACCATTGAAATAGAGAAAGAAACACTTTCGGCAGCTTTGGAAAGCCATACACTTCAATGAAATGTAGTACTACACTCTGTAACACAGTTGAGAGACAATGTTCCCAAGCTGCCTCAGTTCATAACAGTGTGTAGGAAGTTGTTTGATAAAGTGGAAAAAGCTTATACTTGGACCAGAAGGCAGAATATAGGAAACTACATGAAAACATGGATAATTCAGAGAAAATGACTGTAAACAGATGAGAACTTGTTTAGAACAGCTCAAAGAGATTCTCCAGTCAGTTCTTATTGTAGTAAATGTAGCTAAGATACGGGAAATCCTTAATTCGAGTTAAGATCACATGAAACACTGTATGAATCCTCTATTCTTTACTTAAAGGAGACTAGAGTGCTAAATGTGTGTTATACAAGGTAGAATACCATTGAAATAGAGAATTAAACACGTTTGGCAGCTTTGGAAAGCCTTACACTTCACTGAAATGTAGTACTACACTCTATAACACAGTTGAGAGACAATTTTCCCTAGCTGCCTAAGTTCATAACAGTGTGTAGGAAGTTGTTTGATAAAGTGGGCAAAGCTTACACTTGGACCAGAAGGCAGAATATAGGAAACTACATGAAAACATGGATAATTCAGAGAAAATGACAGGAAACAGATGAGAACTTGTTTAGAACAGCTCAAAGAGATTCTCCATTCAGTTCTTATTGTAGTAAATGTAGCTAAGATCCGGGAAATCCTTATTTCGAGTTAAGATGACATGAAACACTGTATGAATCTTATATTCTTTACTTAAAGGAGACTAGAGTGCTAAATGTGTGTTATACAAGGTAGAATACCATTGAAATAGAGAATTTAACACGTTTGGCAGCTTTGGAAAGCCTTACACTTCACTGAAATGTAGTACTACACTCTATAACACAGTTGAGAGACAATGTTCCCGAGCTGCCTCAGTTCATAACAGTGTGTAGGAAGTTGTTTGATAATGTGAGCAAAGCTTATACTTGGACCAGAAGGCAGAATATAGGAAACTACATGAAAACATGGATAATTCAGAGAAAATGACTGTAAACAGATGAGAACTTGTTTAGAACCGCTCAAAGAGATTCTCCAAGTCAGTTATTAGTGTAGAAAAGGTAGCTAAGATCCGGGAAATCCTTAATTCGAGTTAAGATGACATGAAACACTGTATGAATCCTATATTCTTTACTTGAAGGAGACTAGAGTGGTAAATGTGTGTTATACAAGGCAGAATACCATTGAAATAGAGAAAGAAACACGTTCGGCAGCTTTGGAAAGCCTTACACTTCACTGAAATGTAGTACTACACTCTATAACACAGTTGAGAGACAAGGTTCCCGAGCTGCCTCAGTTCATAACGGTGTGTAGGAAGTTGTTTGATAAAGTGGGCAAAGCTTATACTTGGACCAGAAGACAGAATATAGGAAACTACATGAAAACATGGATAATTCAGAGAAAATGACTGGAAACAGCTGAGAACTTGTTTAGAACAGCTCAAAGAGATTCTCCAGTCATTTCTTAGTGTAGTAAAGGTAGCTAAGATCCGGGAAATCCTTAATTCGAGTTAGGATCACATGAAACACTGTATGAATCCTATATTCTTTACTTAAAGGAGACTAGAGTGGTAAATGTGTGTTATACAAGGCAGAATACCATTGAAATAGAGAAAGAAACACTTTCGGCAGCTTTGGAAAGCCTTACACTTCACTAAAATATAGTACAACACTCTGTAACACACTTGATTGACAATGTTCCCGAGCTGCCTCAGTTCATAACAGTGTGTAGGAAGTTGTTTGATAAAGTGGGCAAAGCTTATACTTGGTCCAGAAGGCAGAATATAGGAAACTACATGAAAACATGGATAATTCAGAGAAAATGACTGTAAACAGATAACTTGTTTAGAACAGCTGAAAGAGATTCTCCAAATCATTTCTTAGTGTAGAAAAGGTAGCTAAGATCCGGGAAATCCTTAATTCAAGTTAAGATGACTTGAAACACTCTATGAATCCTATATTCTTTACTTAAAGGAGACTAGAGTGGTAAATGTGTGTTATACAAGGCAGAATACCATTGAAATAGAGAAAGAAACACTTTCGGCAGCTTTGGAAAGCCATACACTTCACTGAAATGTAGTACTACACTCTATAACACAGTTGAGAGACAATGTTCCCAAGCTGCCTCAGTTCATAACAGTGTGTAGGAAGTTGTTTGATAAAGTGGGCAAAGCTTATACTTGGACCAGAAGGCAGAATATAGGAAACTACATGAAAACATGGATAATTCAGAGAAAATGACTGGAAACAGATGAGAACTTGTTTAGAACAGCTCAAAGAGATTCTCCAAATCAGTTCTTAGTGTAGAAAAGGTAGCTAAGATCCGGGAAATCCTTAATACAAGTTAAGATGACTTGAAACACTCTATGAATCCTATATTCTTTACTTAAAGGAGACTAGAGTGGTAAATGTGTGTTATACAAGGCAGAATACCATTGAAATAGAGAAAGAAACACGTTCGGCAGCTTTGGAAAGCTTTACACTTCACTGAAATGTAGTACTACACTCTATAACACAGTTGAGAGACAATGTTCCCGAGCTGCCTCAGTTCATAACAGTGTGTAGGAAGTTGTTTGATAAAGTGGGCAAAGCTAATACTTGGACCAGAAGGCAGAATATAGGAAACTACATGAAAACATGGATAATTCAGAGAAAATGACTGGAAACAGATGAGAACTTGTTTAGAAATGCTGAAAGAGATTCTCCAAATCAGTTCTTAGTGTAGAAAAGGTAGCTAAGATCCGGGAAATCCTTAATTTCAGTTAAGATGACTTGAAACACTGTAGGAATCCTATATTCTTTACTTCAAGGACACTTGAGTGGTAAATGTGTGTTTTACAAGGCAGAATACCATTGAAATAGAGAAAGAAACACGTTTGGCAGCTTTGGAAAGCCTTACACTTCACTGAAATGTAGTACTACACTCTATAACACAGTTGAGAGACAATGTTCAAGAGCTGCCTCAGTTCATAACAGTGTGTAGGAAGTTGTTTGATAAAGTGGGCAAAGCTTATACTTGGTCCAGAAGGCAGAAAATAGGAAACTACATGAAAACATGGATAATTCAGAGAAAATGACTGGAAACAGATGAGAACTTGTTTAGAACAGCTCAAAGAGATTCTCCAGTCAGTTCTTAGTGTAGTAAAGGTAGCTAAGATCCGGGAAATCCTTAATTCGAGTTAGGATCACATGAAACACTGTATGAATCCTATATTCTTTACTTAAAGGAGACTAGAGTGGTAAATGTGTGTTATACAAGGCAGAATACCATAGAAATAGAGAAAGAAACACGTTCGGCAGCTTAGGAAAGCCTTACACTTCACTGAAATGTAGTACTACACTCTATAACACAGTTGAGAGACAATGTTCCCGAGATGCCTCAGTTCATAACAGTGTTTAGGAAGTTGTTTGATAACCTGGGCAAAGCTTATACTTGGTCCAGAAGGCAGAATATAGGAAACTACATGAAAACATGGATAATTCAGAGAAAATGACTGTAAACAGCTGAGAACTTGTTTAGAACAGCTCAAAGAGATTCTCCAGTCAGTTCTTAGTGTAGTAAAGGTAGCTAAGATCCGGGAAATCCTTAATTCGAGGTAGGATCACATGAAACACTGTATGAATCCTATATTCTTTACTTAAAGGAGACTAGAGTGGTAAATGTGTGTTATACAAGGCAGAATACCATTGAAATAGAGAAAGAAACACGTTCGGCAGCTTTGGAAAGCCTTATACTTCACTGAAATGTAGTACTACACTCTATAACACAGTTGAGAGACAATGTTCCCGAGATGCCTCAGTTCATAACAGTGTGTAGGAAGTTGTTTGATAACCTGGGCAAAGCTTATACTTGGTCCAGAAGGCAGAATATAGGAAACTACATGAAAACATGGATAATTCAGAGAAAATGACTGTAAACAGATGAGAACTTGTTTAGAACAGATCAAAGAGATTCTCCAGTCAGTTCTTATTGTAGTAAATGTAGCTAAGATCCGGGAAATCCTTAATTCGAGTTAAGATCACATGAAACACTGTATGAATCCTATATTCTTTACTTAAAGGAGACTAGAGTGGTAAATGTGTGTTATACAAGGCAGAATACCATTGAAATAGAGAAAGAAACACGTTCGGCAGCTTTGGAAAGCCTTACACTTCACTGAAATGTAGTACTACACTCTATAACACAGTTGAGAGACAATGTTCCCGAGCTGCCTCAGTTCATAACAGTGTGTAGGAAGTTGTTTGATAAAGTGGGCAAAGCTTATACTTGGACCAGAAGGCAGAATATAGGAAACTACATGAAAACATTGATAATTCAGGGAAAATGACTGTAAACAGATGAGAACTTGTTTAGAATCGCTCAAAGAGATTCTTCAAGTTAGTTCTTAGTGTAGAAAAGGTAGCTAAGATCCGGGAAATCCTTAATTCGAGTTAACATGACATGAAACACTGTATGAATCCTATATTCTTTACTTAAAGGAGACTAGAGTGGTAAATGTGTGTTATATAAGGCAGAATACCATTGAAATAGAGAAAGAAACATGATCGGCAGCTTTGGAAAGCCTTACACTTCACTGAAATATAGTACTACACTCTATAACACAGTTGACAGACAATGTTCCCGAGCTGCCTCAGTTCATAACAGTGTGTAGGAAGTTGTTTGATAAAGTGGGCAAAGCTTATACTTGGACCAGAAGGCAGAATATAAGAAACTACATGAAAACATGGATAATTCAGAGAAAATGACTGGAAACAGATGAGAGATTGTTTAGAACAGCTGAAAGAGATTCTCCAAATCAGTTCTTAGTGTAGAAAAGGTAGCTAAGATCCGGGAAATCCTTAATTCAAGTTAAGATGACTTGAAACACTGTATGAATCCTATATTCTTTACTTAAAAGAGACTGGAGTGGTAAATGTGTGTTTTACAAGGCAGAATACCATTGAAATAGAGAAAGAAACTCGTTCGGCAGCTTTGGAAAGCCATACACTTCACTGAAATATAGTACTATACTCTGTAACACAGTTGAGAGACAATGTTCCCAAGCTGCCTCAGTTCATAACAGTGTGTAGGAAGTTGTTTGATAAAGTGGGCAAAGCTTATACTTGGTCCAGAAGGCAAAATATAGGAAACTACATGAAAACATGGATAATTCAGAGAAAATGACTGTAAACAGGTGAGAACTTGTTTAGAACAGCTCAAAGAGATTCTCCAGTCAGTTCTTAGCCTAGTAAAGGTAGCTAAGATCCGGGAAATCCTTAATTCGAGTTAAGATGACATAAAACACTGTATGAATCCTATATTCTTTACTTAAAGGAGACTAGAGTGGTAAATGTGTGTTATACAAGGCAGAATACCATTGAAATAGAGAAAGAAACACGTTCGGCAGCTTTAGAAGCCTTATACTTCACTGAAATGTAGTACTGCACTCTATAACACAGTTAATGTTCCCGAGCTACCTCAGTTCATAACAGTGTGTAGGAAGTTGTTTGATAACGTGAGCAAAGCTTATACTTGGACCAGAAGGCAGAATATAGGAAACTACATGAAAACATGGATAATTCAGAGAAAATGACTGTAAACAGATGAGAACTTGTTTAGAACCGCTCAAAGAGATTCTCCAAGTCAGTTATTAGTGTAGAAAAGGTAGCTAAGATCCGGGAAATCCTTAATTCGAGTTAAGATGACATGAAACACTGTATGAATCCTATATTCTTTACTTAAAGGAGACTAGAGTGGTAAATGTGTGTTATACAAGGCAGAATACCATTGAAATAGAGAAAGAAACACGTTCGGCAGCTTTGGAAAGCCTTATACTTCACTGAAATGTAGTACTACACTCTATAACACAGTTGAGAGACAATGTTCCCGAGATGCCTCAGTTCATAACAGTGTGTAGGAAGTTGTTTGATAACCTGGGCAAAGCTTATACTTGGTCCAGAAGGCAGAATATAGGAAACTACATGAAAACATGGATAATTCAGAGAAAATGACTGTAAACAGCTGAGAACTTGTTTAGAACAGCTCAAAGAGATTCTCCAGTCAGTTCTTAGTGTAGTAAAGGTAGCTAAGATCCGGGAAATCCTTAATTCGAGGTAGGATCACATGAAACACTGTATGAATCCTATATTCTTTACTTAAAGGAGACTAGAGTGGTAAATGTGTGTTATACAAGGCAGAATACCATTGAAATAGAGAAAGAAACACGTTCGGCAGCTTTGGAAAGCCTTATACTTCACTGAAATGTAGTACTACACTCTATAACACAGTTGAGAGACAATGTTCCCGAGATGCCTCAGTTCATAACAGTGTGTAGGAAGTTGTTTGATAACCTGGGCAAAGCTTATACTTGGTCCAGAAGGCAGAATATAGGAAACTACATGAAAACATGGATAATTCAGAGAAAATGACTGTAAACAGATGAGAACTTGTTTAGAACAGATCAAAGAGATTCTCCAGTCAGTTCTTATTGTAGTAAATGTAGCTAAGATCCGGGAAATCCTTAATTCGAGTTAAGATCACATGAAACACTGTATGAATCCTATATTCTTTACTTAAAGGAGACTAGAGTGGTAAATGTGTGTTATACAAGGCAGAATACCATTGAAATAGAGAAAGAAACACGTTCGGCAGCTTTGGAAAGCCTTACACTTCACTGAAATGTAGTACTACACTCTATAACACAGTTGAGAGACAATGTTCCCGAGCTGCCTCAGTTCATAACAGTGTGTAGGAAGTTGTTTGATAAAGTGGGCAAAGCTTATACTTGGACCAGAAGGCAGAATATAGGAAACTACATGAAAACATTGATAATTCAGGGAAAATGACTGTAAACAGATGAGAACTTGTTTAGAATCGCTCAAAGAGATTCTTCAAGTTAGTTCTTAGTGTAGAAAAGGTAGCTAAGATCCAGGAAATCCTTAATTCGAGTTAAGATGACATGAAACACTGTATGAATCCTATATTCTTTACTTAAAGGAGACTAGAGTGGTAAATGTGTGTTATATAAGGCAGAATACCATTGAAATAGAGAAAGAAACATGATCGGCAGCTTTGGAAAGCCTTACACTTCACTGAAATATAGTACTACACTCTATAACACAGTTGACAGACAATGTTCCCGAGCTGCCTCAGTTCATAACAGTGTGTAGGAAGTTGTTTGATAAAGTGGGCAAAGCTTATACTTGGACCAGAAGGCAGAATATAAGAAACTACATGAAAACATGGATAATTCAGAGAAAATGACTGGAAACAGATGAGAGATTGTTTAGAACAGCTGAAAGAGATTCTCCAAATCAGTTCTTAGTGTAGAAAAGGTAGCTAAGATCCGGGAAATCCTTAATTCAAGTTAAGATGACTTGAAACACTGTATGAATCCTATATTCTTTACTTAAAAGAGACTGGAGTGGTAAATGTGTGTTTTACAAGGCAGAATACCATTGAAATAGAGAAAGAAACTCGTTCGGCAGCTTTGGAAAGCCATACACTTCACTGAAATATAGTACTATACTCTGTAACACAGTTGAGAGACAATGTTCCCAAGCTGCCTCAGTTCATAACAGTGTGTAGGAAGTTGTTTGATAAAGTGGGCAAAGCTTATACTTGGTCCAGAAGGCAAAATATAGGAAACTACATGAAAACATGGATAATTCAGAGAAAATGACTGTAAACAGGTGAGAACTTGTTTAGAACAGCTCAAAGAGATTCTCCAGTCAGTTCTTAGCCTAGTAAAGGTAGCTAAGATCCGGGAAATCCTTAATTCGAGTTAAGATGACATAAAACACTGTATGAATCCTATATTCTTTACTTAAAGGAGACTAGAGTGGTAAATGTGTGTTATACAAGGCAGAATACCATTGAAATAGAGAAAGAAACACGTTCGGCAGCTTTAGAAGCCTTATACTTCACTGAAATGTAGTACTGCACTCTATAACACAGTTAATGTTCCCGAGCTACCTCAGTTCATAACAGTGTGTAGGAAGTTGTTTGATAACGTGAGCAAAGCTTATACTTGGACCAGAAGGCAGAATATAGGAAACTACATGAAAACATGGATAATTCAGAGAAAATGACTGTAAACAGATGAGAACTTGTTTAGAACCGCTCAAAGAGATTCTCCAAGTCAGTTATTAGTGTAGAAAAGGTAGCTAAGATCCGGGAAATCCTTAATTCGAGTTAAGATGACATGAAACACTGTATGAATCCTATATTCTTTACTTAAAGGAGACTAGAGTGGTAAATGTGTGTTATACAAGGCAGAATACCATTGAAATAGAGAAAGAAACACGTTCGGCAGCTTTGGAAAGCCTTATACTTCACTGAAATGTAGTACTACACTCTATAACACAGTTGAGAGACAATGTTCCCGAGATGCCTCAGTTCATAACAGTGTGTAGGAAGTTGTTTGATAACCTGGGCAAAGCTTATACTTGGTCCAGAAGGCAGAATATAGGAAACTACATGAAAACATGGATAATTCAGAGAAAATGACTGTAAACAGATGAGAACTTGTTTAGAACAGCTCAAAGAGATTCTCCAGTCAGTTCTTATTGTAGTAAATGTAGCTAAGATCCGGGAAATCCTTAATTCGAGTTAAGATCACATGAAACACTGTATGAATCCTATATTCTTTACTTAAAGGAGACTAGAGTGCTAATTGTGTGTTATACAAGGTAGAATACCATTGAAATAGAGAATTAAACACGTTTGGCAGCTTTGGAAAGCCTTACACTTCACTGAAATGTAGTACTACACTCTATAACACAGTTGAGAGACAATGTTCCCGAGCTGCCTAAGTTCATAACAGTGTGTAGGAAGTTGTTTGATAAAGTGGGCAAAGCTTATACTTGGTCCAGAAGGCAGAATATAGGAAACTACATGAAAACATGGATAATTCAGAGAAAATGACTGTAAACAGATGAGAACTTGTTTAGAACAGCTCAAAGAGATTCTCCAGTCAGTTCTTAGTGTAGTAAAGGTAGCTAAGATCCGGGAAATCCTTAATTCGAGTTAGGATAACATGAAACACTGTATGAATCCTTTATTCTTTACTTAGAGGAGACTAGAGTGGTAAATGTGTGTTATCCAAGGCAGAATACCATTGAAATAGAGAAAGAAACACTTTCGGCAGCTTTGGAAAGCCTTACACTTCACTAAAATATAGTACAACACTCTGTAACACACTTGATTGACAATGTTCCCGAGCTGCCTCATTTCATAACAGTGTGTAGGAAGTTGTTTGATAAAGTGGGCAAAGCTTATACTTGGACCAGAAGGCAGAATATAAGAAACTACATGAAAACATGTATAATTCAGAGAAAATGACTGGAAACAGATGAGAGATTGTTTAGAACAGCTGAAAGAGATTCTCCAAATCAGTTCTTAGTGTAGAAAAGGTAGCTAAGATCAGGGAAATCCTTAATTCAAGTTAAGATGACTTGAAACACTGTATGAATCCTATATTCTTTACTTAAAAGAGACTGGAGTGGTAAATGTGTGTTTTACAAGGCAGAATACCATTGAAATAGAGAAAGAAACTCGTTCGGCAGCTTTGGAAAGCCATACACTTCACTGAAATATAGTACTATACTCTGTAACACAGTTGAGAGACAATGTTCCCAAGCTGCCTCAGTTCATAACAGTGTGTAGGAAGTTGTTTGATAAAGTGGGCAAAGCTTATACTTGGTCCAGAAGGCAAAATATAGGAAACTACATGAAAACATGGATAATTCAGAGAAAATGACTGTAAACAGGTGAGAACTTGTTTAGAACAGCTGAAAGAGATTCTCCAAATCATTTCTTAGTGTAGAAAAGGTAGCTAAGATCCGGGAAATCCTTAATTCAAGTTAAGATGACTTGAAACACTCTATGAATCCTATATTCTTTACTTAAAGGAGACTAGAGTAGTAAATGTGTTTTATACAAGGCAGAATACCATTGAAATAGAGAAAGAAACACTTTCGGCAGCTTTGGAAAGCCATACACTTCAATGAAATGTAGTACTACACTCTGTAACACAGTTGAGAGACAATGTTCCCAAGCTGCCTCAGTTCATAACAGTGTGTAGGAAGTTGTTTGATAAAGTGGAAAAAGCTTATACTTGGACCAGAAGGCAGAATATAGGAAACTACATGAAAACATGGATAATTCAGAGAAAATGACTGTAAACAGATGAGAACTTGTTTAGAACAGCTCAAAGAGATTCTCCAGTCAGTTCTTATTGTAGTAAATGTAGCTAAGATACGGGAAATCCTTAATTCGAGTTAAGATCACATGAAACACTGTATGAATCCTCTATTCTTTACTTAAAGGAGACTAGAGTGCTAAATGTGTGTTATACAAGGTAGAATACCATTGAAATAGAGAATTAAACACGTTTGGCAGCTTTGGAAAGCCTTACACTTCACTGAAATGTAGTACTACACTCTATAACACAGTTGAGAGACAATTTTCCCTAGCTGCCTAAGTTCATAACAGTGTGTAGGAAGTTGTTTGATAAAGTGGGCAAAGCTTACACTTGGACCAGAAGGCAGAATATAGGAAACTACATGAAAACATGGATAATTCAGAGAAAATGACAGGAAACAGATGAGAACTTGTTTAGAACAGCTCAAAGAGATTCTCCATTCAGTTCTTATTGTAGTAAATGTAGCTAAGATCCGGGAACTCCTTATTTCGAGTTAAGATGACATGAAACACTGTATGAATCTTATATTCTTTACTTAAAGGAGACTAGAGTGCTAAATGTGTGTTATACAAGGTAGAATACCATTGAAATAGAGAATTTAACACGTTTGGCAGCTTTGGAAAGCCTTACACTTCACTGAAATGTAGTACTACACTCTATAACACAGTTGAGAGACAATGTTCCCGAGCTGCCTCAGTTCATAACAGTGTGTAGGAAGTTGTTTGATAAAGTGGGCAAAGCTTATACTTGGTCCAGAAGGCAGAATATAGGAAACTACATGAAAACATGGATAATTCAGAGAAAATGACTGGAAACTGATGAGAACTTGTTTAGAACAGCTCAAAGAGATTCTCCAGTCAGTTCTTAGTGTAGTAAAGGGAGCTAAGATCCGGGAAATCCTTAATTCGAGTTAAGATCACATGAAACACTGTATGAATCCTATATTCTTTACTTAAAGGAGACTAGAGTGGTAAATGTGTGTTATATAAGGCAGAATACCATTGAAATAGAGAAAGAAACATGATCGGCAGCTTTGGAAAGCCTTACACTTCACTGAAATATAGTACTACACTCTATAACACAGTTGACAGACAATGTTCCCGAGCTGCCTCAGTTCATAACAGTGTGTAGGAAGTTGTTTGATAAAGTGGGCAAAGGTTATACTTGGACCAGAAGGCAGAATATAAGAAACTACATGAAAACACGGATAATTCAGAGAAAATGACTGGAAACAGATGAGAGATTGTTTAGAACAGCTGAAAGAGATTCTCCAAATCAGTTCTTAGTGTAGAAAAGGTAGCTAAGATCCGGGAAATCCTTAATTCAAGTTAAGATGACTTGAAACACTGTATTAATCCTATATTCTTTACTTAAAAGAGACTGGAGTGGTAAATGTGTGTTTTACAAGGCAGAATACCATTGAAATAGAGAAAGAAACTCGTTCGGCAGCTTTGGAAAGCCATACACTTCACTGAAATATAGTACTATACTCTGTAACACAGTTGAGAGACAATGTTCCCAAGCTGCCTCAGTTCATAACAGTGTGTAGGAAGTTGTTTGATAAAGTGGAAAAAGCTTATACTTGGAACAGAAGGCAGAATATAGGAAACTACATGAAAACATGGATAATTCAGAGAAAATGACTGTAAACAGATGAGAACTTGTTTAGAACAGCTCAAAGAGATTCTCCAGTCAGTTCTTAGTGTAGTAAAGGTAGCTAAGATCCGGGAAATCCTTAATTCGAGTTAGGATCACATGAAACACTGTATGAATCCTATATTCTTTACTTAAAGGAGACTAGAGTGGTAAATGTGTGTTATACAAGGCAGAATACCATTGAAATAGAGAAAGAAACACGTTCGGCAGCTTAGGAAAGCCTTACACTTCACTGAAATGTAGTACTACACTCTATAACACAGTTGAGAGACAATGTTCCCGAGATGCCTCAGTTCATAACAGTGTGTAGGAAGTTGTTTGATAACCTGGGCAAAGCTTATACTTGGTCCAGAAGGTAGAATATAGGAAACTACATGAAAACATGGATAATTCAGAGAAAATGACTGTAAACAGATAACTTGTTTAGAACAGCTGAAAGAGATTCTCCAAATCATTTCTTAGTGTAGAAAAGGTAGCTAACATCCGGGAAATCCTTAATTCAAGTTAAGATGACTTGAAACACTGTATGAATCCTATATTCTTTACTTAAAGGAGACTAGAGTGGTAAATGTGTGTTATACAAGGCAGAATACCATTGAAATAGAGAAAGAAACACTTTCGGCAGCTTTGGAAAGCCATACACTTCACTGAAATGTAGTACTACACTCTGTAACACAGTTGAGAGACAATGTTCCCAAGCTGCCTCAGTTCATAACAGTGTGTAGGAAGTTGTTTGATAAAGTGGGCAAAGCTTATACTAGGACCAGAAGGCAGAATATAGGAAACTACATGAAAACGTGGATAATTCAGAGAAAATGACTGTAAACAGATGAGAACTTGTTTAGAACCGCTCAAAGAGATTCTCCAAGTCAGTTATTAGTGTAGAAAAGGTAGCTAAGATCCGGGAAATCCTTAATTCGAGTTAAGATGACATGAAACACTGTATGAATCCTATATTCTTTACTTAAAGGAGACTAGAGTGGTAAATGTGTGTTATACAAGGCAGAATACCATTGAAATAGAGAAAGAAACACGTTCGGCAGCTTTGGAAAGCCTTATACTTCACTGAAATGTAGTACTACACTCTATAACACAGTTGAGAGACAATGTTCCCGAGATGCCTCAGTTCATAACAGTGTGTAGGAAGTTGTTTGATAACCTGGGCAAAGCTTATACTTGGTCCAGAAGGCAGAATATAGGAAACTACATGAAAACATGGATAATTCAGAGAAAATGACTGTAAACAGATGAGAACTTGTTTAGAACAGCTCAAAGAGATTCTCCAGTCAGTTCTTATTGTAGTAAATGTAGCTAAGATCCGGGAAATCCTTAATTCGAGTTAAGATCACATGAAACACTGTATGAATCCTATATTCTTTACTTAAAGGAGACTAGAGTGCTAAATGTGTGTTATACAAGGTAGAATACCATTGAAATAGAGAATTAAACACGTTTGGTAGCTTTGGAAAGCCTTACACTTCACTGAAATGTAGTACTACACTCTATAACACAGTTGAGAGACAATGTTCCCGAGCTGCCTAAGTTCATAACAGTGTGTAGGAAGTTGTTTGATAAAGTGGGCAAAGCTTATACTTGGTCCAGAAGGCAGAATATAGGAAACTACATGAAAACATGGATAATTCAGAGAAAATGACTGTAAACAGATGAGAACTTGTTTAGAACAGCTCAAAGAGATTCTCCAGTCAGTTCTTAGTGTAGTAAAGGTAGCTAAGATCCGGGAAATCCTTAATTCGAGTTAGGATCACATGAACAACTGTATGAATCCTATATTCTTTACTTTAAGGAGACTAGAGTGGTAAATGTGTGTTATCCAAGGCAGAATACCATTGAAATAGAGAAAGAAACACTTTCGGCAGCTTTGGAAAGCCTTATACTTCACTAAAATATAGTACAACACTCTGTAACACACTTGATTGACAATGTTCCCAAGCTGCCTCAGTTCATAACAGTGTGTAGGAAGTTGTTTGATAAAGTGGGCAAAGCTTATACTTGGTCCAGAAGGCAGAATATAGGAAACTACATGAAAACATGGATAATTCAGAGAAAATGACTGTAAACAGATAACTTGTTTAGAACAGCTGAAAGAGATTCTCCAAATCATTTCTTAGTGTAGAAAAGGTAGCTAAGATCCGGGAAATCCTTAATTCAAGTTAAGATGACTTGAAACACTCTATGAATCCTATATTCTTTACTTAAAGGAGACTAGAGTGGTAAATGTGTGTTATACAAGGCAGAATACCATTGAAATAGAGAAAGAAACACTTTCGGCAGCTTTGGAAAGCCATACACTTCACTGAAATGTAGTACTACACTCTGTAACACAGTTGAGAGACAATGTTCCCAAGCTGCCTCAGTTCATAACAGTGTGTAGGAAGTTGTTTGATAAAGTGGAAAAAGCTTATACTTGGAACAGAAGGCAGAATATAGGAAACTACATGAAAACATGGATAATTCAGAGAAAATGACTGTAAACAGATGAGAACTTGTTTAGAACAGCTCAAAGAGATTCTCCAGTCAGTTCTTATTGTAGTAAATGTAGCTAAGATACGGGAAATCCTTATTTCGAGTTAAGAACATGAAACACTGTATGAATCCTATATTCTTTACTTAAAGGAGACTAGAGTGGTAAATGTGTGTTATACAAGGCAGAATACCATTGAAATAGAGAAAGAAACACGTTCGGCAGCTTTGGAAAGCCTTATACTTCACTGAAATGTAGTACTACACTCTATAACACAGTTGAGAGACAATGTTCCCGAGATGCCTCAGTTCATAACAGTGTGTAGGAAGTTGTTTGATAACCTGGGCAAAGCTTATACTTGGTCCAGAAGGCAGAATATAGGAAACTACATGAAAACATGGATAATTCAGAGAAAATGACTGTAAACAGATGAGAACTTGTTTAGAACAGCTCAAAGAGATTCTCCAGTCAGTTCTTATTGTAGTAAATGTAGCTAAGATCCGGGAAAGCCTTAATTCGAGTTAAGATCACATGAAACACTGTATGAATCCTATATTCTTTACTTAAAGGAGACTAGAGTGCTAAATGTGTGTTATACAAGGTAGAATACCATTGAAATAGAGAATTAAACACGTTTGGCAGCTTTGGAAAGCCTTACACTTCACTGAAATGTAGTACTACACTCTATAACACAGTTGAGAGACAATGTTCCCGAGCTGCCTAAGTTCATAACAGTGTGTAGGAAGTTGTTTGATAAAGTGGGCAAAGCTTATACTTGGTCCAGAAGGCAGAATATAGGAAACTACATGAAAACATGGATAATTCAGAGAAAATGACTGTAAACAGATAACTTGTTTAGAACAGCTGAAAGAGATTCTCCAAATCATTTCTTAGTGTAGAAAAGGTAGCTAAGATCCGGGAAATCCTTAATTCAAGTTAAGATGACTTGAAACACTCTATGAATCCTATATTCTTTACTTAAAGGAGACTAGAGTGGTAAATGTGTGTTATACAAGGCAGAATACCATTGAAATAGAGAAAGAAACACTTTCGGCAGCTTTGGAAAGCCATACACTTCACTGAAATTTAGTACTACACTCTGTAACACAGTTGAGAGACAATGTTCCCAAGCTGCCTCAGTTCATAACAGTGTGTAGGAAGTTGTTTGATAAAGTGGAAAAAGCTTATAAATGGAACAGAAGGCAGAATATAGGAAACTACATGAAAACATGGATAATTCAGAGAAAATGACTGTAAACAGATGAGAACTTGTTTAGAACAGCTCAAAGAGATTCTCCAGTCAGTTCTTATTGTAGTAAATGTAGCTAAGATACGGGAAATCCTTATTTCGAGTTAAGATGACATGAAACACTGTATGAATCCTATATTCTTTACTTAAAGGAGACTAGAGTGGTAAATGTGTGTTATACAAGGCAGAATACCATTGAAATAGAGAAAGAAACACGTTCGGCAGCTTTGGAAAGCCTTATACTTCACTGAAATGTAGTACTACACTCTATAACACAGTTGAGAGACAATGTTCCCGAGATGCCTCAGTTCATAACAGTGTGTAGGAAGTTGTTTGATAACCTGGGCAAAGCTTATACTTGGTCCAGAAGGCAGAATATAGGAAACTACATGAAAACATGGATAATTCAGAGAAAATGACTGTAAACAGATGAGAACTTGTTTAGAACAGCTCAAAGAGATTCTCCAGTCAGTTCTTATTGTAGTAAATGTAGCTAAGATCCGGGAAATCCTTAATTCGAGTTAAGATCACATGAAACACTGTATGAATCCTATATTCTTTACTTAAAGGAGACTAGAGTGCTAAATGTGTGTTATACAAGGTAGAATACCATTGAAATAGAGAATTAAACACGTTTGGCAGCTTTGGAAAGCCTTACACTTCACTGAAATGTAGTACTACACTCTATAACACAGTTGAGAGACAATGTTCCCGAGCTGCCTAAGTTCATAACAGTGTGTAGGAAGTTGTTTGATAAAGTGGGCAAAGCTTATACTTGGTCCAGAAGGCAGAATATAGGAAACTACATGAAAACATGGATAATTCAGAGAAAATGACTGTAAACAGATGAGAACTTGTTTAGAACAGCTCAAAGAGATTCTCCAGTCAGTTCTTAGTGTAGTAAAGGTAGCTAAGATCCGGGAAATCCTTAATTCGAGTTAGGATCACATGAAACACTGTATGAATCCTATATTCTTTACTTAAAGGAGACTAGAGTGGTAAATGTGTGTTATCCAAGGCAGAATACCATTGAAATAGAGAAAGAAACACTTTCAGCAGCTTTGGATAGCCTTACACTTCACTAAAATATAGTACAACACTCTGTAACACACTTGATTGACAATGTTCCCGAGCTGCCTCAGTTCATAACAGTGTGTAGGAAGTTGTTTGATAAAGTGGGCAAAGCTTATACTTGGTCCAGAAGGCAGAATATAGGAAACTACATGAAAACATGGATAATTCAGAGAAAATGACTGTAAACAGATAACTTGTTTAGAACAGCTGAAAGAGATTCTCCAAATCATTTCTTAGTGTAGAAAAGGTAGCTAAGATCCGGGAAATCCTTAATTCAAGTTAAGATGACTTGAAACACTCTATGAATCCTATATTCTTTACTTAAAGGTGACTAGAGTGGTAAATGTGTGTTATACAAGGCAGAATACCATTGAAATAGAGAAAGAAACACTTTCGGCAGCTTTGGAAAGCCATACACTTCACTGAAATGTAGTACTACACTCTGTAACACAGTTGAGAGACAATGTTCCCAAGCTGCCTCAGTTCATAACAGTGTGTAGGAAGTTGTTTGATAAAGTGGAAAAAGCTTATACTTGGAACAGAAGGCAGAATATAGGAAACTACATGAAAACATGGATAATTCAGAGAAAATGACTGTAAACAGATGAGAACTTGTTTAGAACAGCTCAAAGAGATTCTCCAGTCAGTTCTTATTGTAGTAAATGTAGCTAAGATATGGGAAATCCTTATTTCGAGTTAAGATGACATGAAACACTGTATGAATCCTATATTCTTTACTTAAAGGAGACTAGAGTGGTAAATGTGTGTTATACAAGGCAGAATACCATTGAAATAGAGAAAGAAACACGTTCGGCAGCTTTGGAAAGCCTTATACTTCACTGAAATGTAGTACTACACTCTATAACACAGTTGAGAGACAATGTTCCCGAGATGCCTCAGTTCATAACAGTGTGTAGGAAGTTGTTTGATAACCTGGGCAAAGCTTATACTTGGTCCAGAAGGCAGAATATAGGAAACTACATGAAAACATGGATAATTCAGAGAAAATGACTGTAAACAGATGAGAACTTGTTTAGAACAGCTCAAAGAGATTCTCCAGTCAGTTCTTATTGTAGTAAATGTAGCTAAGATCCGGGAAATCCTTAATTCGAGTTAAGATCACATGAAACACTGTATGAATCCTATATTCTTTACTTAAAGGAGACTAGAGTGCTAAATGTGTGTTATACAAGGTAGAATACCATTGAAATAGAGAATTAAACACGTTTGGCAGCTTTGGAAAGCCTTACACTTCACTGAAATGTAGTACTACACTCTATAACACAGTTGAGAGACAATGTTCCCGAGCTGCCTAAGTTCATAACAGTGTGTAGGAAGTTGTTTGATAAAGTGGGCAAAGCTTATACTTGGTCCAGAAGGCAGAATATAGGAAACTACATGAAAACATGGATAATTCAGAGAACATGACTGTAAACAGATGAGAACTTGTTTAGAACAGCTCAAAGAGATTCTCCAGTCAGTTCTTAGTGTAGTAAAGGTAGCTAAGATCCGGGAAATCCTTAATTCGAGTTAGGATCACATGAAACACTGTATGAATTCTATATTCTTTACTTTAAGGAGACTAGAGTGGTAAATGTGTGTTATCCAAGGCAGAATACCATTGAAATAGAGAAAGAAACACTTTCGGCAGCTTTGGAAAGCCTTACACTTCACTAAAATATAGTACAACACTCTGTAACACACTTGATTGACAATGTTGCCGAGCTGCCTCAGTTCATAACAGTGTGTAGGAAGTTGTTTGATAAAGTGGGCAAAGCTTATACTTGGTCCAGAAGGCAGAATATAGGAAACTACATGAAAACATGGATAATTCAGAGAAAATGACTGTAAACAGATAACTTGTTTAGAACAGCTGAAAGAGATTCTCCAAATCATTTCTTAGTGTAGAAAAGGTAGCTAAGATCCGGGAAATCCTTAATTCAAGTTAAGATGACTTGAAACACTCTATGAATCCTATATTCTTTACTTAAAGGAGACTAGAGTGGTAAATGTGTGTTATGCAAGGCAGAATACCATTGAAATAGAGAAAGAAACACTTTCGGCAGCTTTGGAAAGCCATACACTTCACTGAAATGTAGTACTACACTCTGTAACACAGTTGAGGGACAATGTTCCCAAGCTCCCTCAGTTCATAACAGTGTGTAGGAAGTTGTTTGATAAAGTGGAAAAAGCTTATACTTGGAACAGAAGGCAGAATATAGGAAACTACATGAAAACATGGATAATTCAGAGAAAATGACTGTAAACAGATGAGAACTTGTTTAGAACAGCTCAAAGAGATTCTCCAGTCAGTTCTCATTGTAGTAAATGTAGCTAAGATACGGGAAATCCTTATTTCGAGTTAAGATGACATGAAACACTGTATGAATCCTATATTCTTTACTTAAAGGAGACTAGAGTGGTAAATGTGTGTTATACAAGGCAGAATACCATTGAAATAGAGAAAGAAACACGTTCGGCAGCTTTGGAAAGCCTTATACTTCACTGAAATGTAGTACTACACTCTATAACACAGTTGAGAGACAATGTTCCCGAGATGCCTCAGTTCATAACAGTGTGTAGGAAGTTGTTTGATAACCTGGGCAAAGCTTATACTTGGTCCAGAAGGCAGAATATAGGAAACTACATGAAAACATGGATAATTCAGAGAAAATGACTGTAAACAGATGAGAACTTGTTTAGAACAGCTCAAAGAGATTCTCCAGTCAGTTCTTATTGTAGTAAATGTAGCTAAGATCCAGGAAATCCTTAATTCGAGTTAAGATCACATGAAACACTGTATGAATCCTATATTCTTTACTTAAAGTAGACTAGAGTGCTAAATGTGTGTTATACAAGGTAGAATACCATTGAAATAGAGAATTAAACACTTTTGGCAGATTTGGAAAGCATTACACTTCACTGAAATGTAGTACTACACTCTATAACACAGTTGACAGACAATGTTCCCGAGCTGCCTCAGTTCATAACAGTGTGTAGGAAGTTGTTTGATAAAGTGGGCAAAGCTTATACTTGGACCAGAAGGCAGAATATAGGAAACTACATGAAAACATGGATAATTCAGAGAAAATGACTGGAAACTGATGAGAACTTGTTTAGAAATGCTGAAAGAGATTCTCCAAATCAGTTCTTAGTGTAGAAAAGGTAGCTAAGATCCGGGAAATCCTTAATTTCAGTTAAGATGACTTGAAACACTGTAGGAATCCTATATTCTTTACTGCAAGGACACTTGAGTGGTAAATGTGTGTTTTACAAGGCAGAATACCATTGAAATAGAGAAAGAAACACGTTTGGCAGCTTTGGAAAGCCTTACACTTCACTGAAATGTAGTACTACACTCTATAACACAGTTGAGAGACAATGTTCCCGAGCTGCCTCAGTTCATAACAGTGTGTAGGAAGTTGTTTGATAAAGTGGGCAAAGCTTATACTTGGTCCAGAAGGCAGAATATAGGAAACTACATGAAAACATGGATAATTCAGACAAAATGACTGGAAACAGATGAGAACTTGTTTAGAACAGCTCAAAGAGATTCTCCAGTCAGTTCGTAGTGAAGTAAAGGTAGCTAAGATCCGGGAAATCCTTAATTCGAGTTAGGATCACATGAAACACTGTATGAATCCTATATTCTTTACTTAAAGGAGACTAGAGTGCTAAATGTGTGTTATACAAGGTAGAATACCATTGAAATAGAGAATTAAACACGTTTGGCAGCTTTGGAAAGCCTTACACTTCACTGAAATGTAGTACTACACTCTATAACACAGTTGAGAGACAATGTTCCCGAGATGCCTAAGTTCATAACAGTGTGTAGGAAGTTGTTTGATAAAGTGGGCAAAGCTTATACTTGGTCCAGAAGGCAGAATATAGGAAACTACATGAAAACATGGATAATTCAGAGAAAATGACTGTAAACAGATGAGAACTTGTTTAGAACAGCTCAAAGAGATTCTCCAGTCAGTTCTTAGTGTAGTAAAGGTAGCTAAGATCCGGGAAATCCTTAATTCGAGTTAGGATCACATGAAACACTGTATGAATCCTATATTCTTTACTTAAAGGAGACTAGAGTGGTAAATGTGTGTTATCCAAGGCAGAATACCATTGAAATAGAGAAAGAAACACTTTCAGCAGCTTTGGAAAGCCTTACACTTCACTAAAATATAGTACAACACTCTGTAACACACTTGATTGACAATGTTCCCGAGCTGCCTCAGTTCATAACAGTGTGTAGGAAGTTGTTTGATAAAGTGGGCAAAGCTTATACTTGGTCCAGAAGGCAGAATATAGGAAACTACATGAAAACATGGATAATTCAGAGAAAATGACTGTAAACAGATGAGAACTTGTTTAGAACAGCTCAAAGAGATTCTCCAGTCAGTTCTTATTGTAGTAAATGTAGCTAAGATACGGGAAATCCTTATTTCGAGTTAAGATGACATGAAACACTGTATGAATCCTATATTCTTTACTTAAAGGAGACTAGAGTGGTAAATGTGTGTTATACAAGGCAGAATACCATTGAAATAGAGAAAGAAACACGTTCGGCAGCTTTGGAAAGCCTTATACTTCACTGAAATGTAGTACTACACTCTATAACACAGTTGAGAGACAATGTTCCCGAGATGCCTCAGTTCATAACAGTGTGTAGGAAGTTGTTTGATAACCTGGGCAAAGCTTATACTTGGTCCAGAAGGCAGAATATAGGAAACTACATGAAAACATGGATAATTCAGAGAAAATGACTGTAAACAGATGAGAACTTGTTTAGAACAGCTCAAAGAGATTCTCCAGTCAGTTCTTATTGTAGTAAATGTAGCTACGATCCGGGAAATCCTTAATTCGAGTTAAGATCACATGAAACACTGTATGAATCCTATATTCTTTACTTAAAGGAGACTAGAGTGCTAAATGTGTGTTATACAAGGTAGAATACCATTGAAATAGAGAATTAAACACGTTTGGCAGCTTTGGAAAGCCTTACACTTCACTGAAATGTAGTACTACACTCTATAACACAGTTGAGAGACAATGTTCCCGAGCTGCCTAAGTTCATAACAGTGTGTAGGAAGTTGTTTGATAAAGTGGGCAAAGCTTATACTTGGTCCAGAAGGCAGAATATAGGAAACTACATGAAAACATGGATAATTCAGAGAAAATGACTGTAAACAGATGAGAACTTGTTTAGAACAGCTCAAAGAGATTCTCCAGTCAGTTCTTAGTGTAGTAAAGGTAGCTAAGATCCGGGAAATCCTTAATTCGAGTTAGGATCACATGAAACACTGTATGAATCCTATATTCTTTACTTAAAGGAGACTAGAGTGGTAAATGTGTGTTATCCAAGGCAGAATACCATTGAAATAGAGAAAGAAACACTTTCGGCAGCTTTGGAAAGCCTTACACTTCACTAAAATATAGTACAACACTCTGTAACACACTTGATTGACAATGTTGCCGAGCTGCCTCAGTTCATAACAGTGTGTAGGAAGTTGTTTGATAAAGTGGGCAAAGCTTATACTTGGTCCAGAAGGCAGAATATAGGAAACTACATGAAAACATGGATAATTCAGAGAAAATGACTGTAAACAGATAACTTGTTTAGAACAGCTGAAAGAGATTCTCCAAATCATTTCTTAGTGTAGAAAAGGTAGCTAAGATCCGGGAAATCCTTAATTCAAGTTAAGATGACTTGAAACACTCTATGAATCCTATATTCTTTACTTAAAGGAGACTAGAGTGGTAAATGTGTGTTATGCAAGGCAGAATACCATTGAAATAGAGAAACACTTTGGGCAGCTTTGGAAAGCCATACACTTCACTGAAATGTAGTACTACACTCTGTAACACAGTTGAGAGACAATGTTCCCAAGCTGCCTCAGTTCATAACAGTGTGTAGGAAGTTGTTTGATAAAGTGGAAAAAGCTTATACTTGGAACAGAAGGCAGAATATAGGAAACTACATGAAAACATGGATAATTCAGAGAAAATGACTGTAAACAGATGAGAACTTGTTTAGAACAGCTCAAAGAGATTCTCCAGTCAGTTCTTATTGTAGTAAATGTAGCTAAGATACGGGAAATCCTTATTTCGAGTTAAGATGACATGAAACACTGTATGAATCCTATATTCTTTACTTAAAGGAGACTAGAGTGGTAAATGTGTGTTATACAAGGCAGAATACCATTGAAATAGAGAAAGAAACACGTTCGGCAGCTTTGGAAAGCCTTATACTTCACTGAAATGTAGTACTACACTCTATAACACAGTTGAGAGACAATGTTCCCGAGATGCCTCAGTTCATAACAGTGTGTAGGAAGTTGTTTGATAACCTGGGCAAAGCTTATACTTGGTCCAGAAGGCAGAATATAGGAAACTACATGAAAACATGGATAATTCAGAGAAAATGACTGTAAACAGATGAGAACTTGTTTAGAACAGCTCAAAGAGATTCTCCAGTCAGTTCTTATTGTAGTAAATGTAGCTAAGATCCGGGAAATCCTTAATTCGAGTTAAGATCACATGAAACACTGTATGAATCCTATATTCTTTACTTAAAGTAGACTAGAGTGCTAAATGTGTGTTATACAAGGTAGAATACCATTGAAATAGAGAATTAAACACGTTTGGCAGCTTTGGAAAGCATTACACTTCACTGAAATGTAGTACTACACTCTATAACACAGTTGACAGACAATGTTCCCGAGCTGCCTCAGTTCATAACAGTGTGTAGGAAGTTGTTTGATAAAGTGGGCAAAGCTTATACTTGGACCAGAAGGCAGAATATAGGAAACTACATGAAAACATGGATAATTCAGAGAAAATGACTGGAAACAGATGAGAACTTGTTTAGAAATGCTGAAAGAGATTCTCCAAATCAGTTCTTAGTGTAGAAAAGGTAGCTAAGATCCGGGAAATCCTTAATTTCAGTTAAGATGACTTCAAACACTGTAGGAATCCTATATTCTTTACTTCAAGGACACTTGAGTGGTAAATGTGTGTTTTACAAGGCAGAATACCATTGAAATAGAGAAAGAAACACGTTTGGCAGCTTTGGAAAGCCTTACACTTCACTGAAATGTAGTACTACACTCTATAACACAGTTGAGAGACAATGTTCCCGAGCTGCCTCAGTTCATAACAGTGTGTAGGAAGTTGTTTGATAAAGTGGGCAAAGCTTATACTTGGTCCAGAAGGCAGAATATAGGAAACTACATGAAAACATGGATAATTCAGACAAAATGACTGGAAACAGATGAGAACTTGTTTAGAACAGCTCAAAGTGATTCTCCAGTCAGTTCGTAGTGAAGTAAAGGTAGCTAAGATCCGGGAAATCCTTAATTCGAGTTAGGATCACATGAAACACTGTATGAATCCTATATTCTTTACTTAAAGGAGACTAGAGTGGTAAATGTGTGTTATCCAAGGCAGAATACCATTGAAATAGAGAAAGAAACACTTTCGGCAGCTTTGGAAAGCCTTACACTTCACTAAAATATAGTACAACACTCTGTAACACACTTGATTGACAATGTTCCCGAGCTGCCTCAGTTCATAACAGTGTGTAGGAAGTTGTTTGATAAAGTGGGCAAAGCTTATACTTGGTCCAGAAGGCAGAATATAGGAAACTACATGAAAACATGGATAATTCAGAGAAAATGACTGTAAACAGATAACTTGTTTAGAACAGCTGAAAGAGATTCTCCAAATCATTTCTTAGTGTAGAAAAGGTAGCTAAGATCCGGGAAATCCTTAATTCAAGTTAAGATGACTTGAAACACTCTATGAATCCTATATTCTTTACTTAAAGGAGACTAGAGTGGTAAATGTGTGTTATACAAGGCAGAATACCATTGAAATAGAGAAAGAAACACTTTCGGCAGCTTTGGAAAGCCATACACTTCACTGAAATGTAGTACTACACTCTGTAACACAGTTGAGAGACAATGTTCCCAAGCTGCCTCAGTTCATAACAGTGTGTAGGAAGTTGTTTGATAAAGTGGAAAAAGCTTATACTTGGAACAGAAGGCAGAATATAGGAAACTACATGAAAACATGGATAATTCAGAGAAAATGACTGTAAACAGATGAGAACTTGTTTAGAACAGCTCAAAGAGATTCTCCAGTCAGTTCTTATTGTAGTAAATGTAGCTAAGATACGGGAAATCCTTATTTCGAGTTAAGATGACATGAAACACTGTATGAATCCTATATTCTTTACTTAAAGGAGACTAGAGTGGTAAATGTGTGTTATACAAGGCAGAATACCATTGAAATAGAGAAAGAAACACGTTCGGCAGCTTTGGAAAGCCTTATACTTCACTGAAATGTAGTACTACACTCTATAACACAGTTGAGAGACAATGTTCCCGAGATGCCTCAGTTCATAACAGTGTGTAGGAAGTTGTTTGATAACCTGGGCAAAGCTTATACTTGGTCCAGAAGGCAGAATATAGGAAACTACATGAAAACATGGATAATTCAGAGAAAATGACTGTAAACAGATGAGAACTTGTTTAGAACAGCTCAAAGAGATTCTCCAGTCAGTTCTTATTGTAGTAAATGTAGCTAAGATCCGGGAAATCCTTAATTCGAGTTAAGATCACATGAAACACTGTATGAATCCTATATTCTTTACTTAAAGTAGACTAGAGTGCTAAATGTGTGTTATACAAGGTAGAATACCATTGAAATAGAGAATTAAACACGTTTGGCAGCTTTGGAAAGCATTACACTTCACTGAAATGTAGTACTACACTCTATAACACAGTTGACAGACAATGTTCCCGAGCTGCCTCAGTTCATAACAGTGTGTAGGAAGTTGTTTGATAAAGTGGGCAAAGCTTATACTTGGACCAGAAGGCAGAATATAGGAAACTACATGAAAACATGGATAATTCAGAGAAAATGACTGGAAACAGATGAGAACTTGTTTAGAAATGCTGAAAGAGATTCTCCAAATCAGTTCTTAGTGTAGAAAAGGTAGCTAAGATCCGGGAAATCCTTAATTTCAGTTAAGATGACTTCAAACACTGTAGGAATCCTATATTCTTTACTTCAAGGACACTTGAGTGGTAAATGTGTGTTTTACAAGGCAGAATACCATTGAAATAGAGAAAGAAACACGTTTGGCAGCTTTGGAAAGCCTTACACTTCACTGAAATGTAGTACTACACTCTATAACACAGTTGAGAGACAATGTTCCCGAGCTGCCTCAGTTCATAACAGTGTGTAGGAAGTTGTCTGATAAAGTGGGCAAAGCTTATACTTGGTCCAGAAGGCAGAATATAGGAAACTAAATGAAAACATGGATAATTCAGACAAAATGACTGGAAACAGATGAGAACTTGTTTAGAACAGCTCAAAGTGATTCTCCAGTCAGTTCGTAGTGAAGTAAAGGTAGCTAAGATCCGGGAAATCCTTAATTCGAGTTAGGATCACATGAAACACTGTATGAATCCTATATTCTTTACTTAAAGGAGACTAGAGTGGTAAATGTGTGTTATCCAAGGCAGAATACCATTGAAATAGAGAAAGAAACACTTTCGGCAGCTTTGGAAAGCCTTACACTTCACTAAAATATAGTACAACACTCTGTAACACACTTGATTGACAATGTTCCCGAGCTGCCTCAGTTCATAACAGTGTGTAGGAAGTTGTTTGATAAAGTGGGCAAAGCTTATACTTGGTCCAGAAGGCAGAATATAGGAAACTACATGAAAACATGGATAATTCAGAGAAAATGACTGTAAACAGATAACTTGTTTAGAACAGCTGAAAGAGATTCTCCAAATCATTTCTTAGTGTAGAAAAGGTAGCTAAGATCCGGGAAATCCTTAATTCAAGTTAAGATGACTTGAAACACTCTATGAATCCTATATTCTTTACTTAAAGGAGACTAGAGTGGTAAATGTGTGTTATACAAGGCAGAATACCATTGAAATAGAGAAAGAAACACTTTCGGCAGCTTTGGAAAGCCATACACTTCACTGAAATGTAGTACTACACTCTGTAACACAGTTGAGAGACAATGTTCCCAAGCTGCCTCAGTTCATAACAGTGTGTAGGAAGTTGTTTGATAAAGTGGAAAAAGCTTATACTTGGAACAGAAGGCAGAATATAGGAAACTACATGAAAACATGGATAATTCAGAGAAAATGACTGTAAACAGATGAGAACTTGTTTAGAACAGCTCAAAGAGATTCTCCAGTCAGTTCTTATTGTAGTAAATGTAGCTAAGATACGGGAAATCCTTATTTCGAGTTAAGATGACATGAAACACTGTATGAATCCTATATTCTTTACTTAAAGGAGACTACAGTGGTAAATGTGTGTTATACAAGGCAGAATACCATTGAAATAGAGAAAGAAACACGTTCGGCAGCTTTGGAAAGCCTTATACTTCACTGAAATGTAGTACTACACTCTATAACACAGTTGAGAGACAATGTTCCCGAGATGCCTAAGTTCATAACAGTGTGTAGGAAGTTGTTTGATAACCTGGGCAAAGCTTATACTTGGTCCAGAAGGCAGAATATAGGAAACTACATGAAAACATGGATAATTCAGAGAAAATGACTGGAAACAGATGAGAACTTGTTTAGAAATGCTGAAAGAGATTCTCCAAATCAGTTCTTAGTGTAGAAAAGGTAGCTAAGATCCGGGAAATCCTTAATTTCAGTTAAGATGACTTGAAACACTGTAGGAATCCTATATTCTTTACTTCAAGGACACTTGAGTGGTAAATGTGTGTTTTACAAGGCAGAATACCATTGAAATAGAGAAAGAAACACGTTTGGCAGCTTTGGAAAGCCTTACACTTCACTGAAATGTAGTACTACACTCTATAACACAGTTGAGAGACAATGTTCCCGAGCTGCCTCAGTTCATAACAGTGTGTAGGAAGTTGTTTGATAAAGTGGGCAAAGCTTATACTTGGTCCAGAAGGCAGAATATAGGAAACTACATGAAAACATGGATAATTCAGACAAAATGACTGGAAACAGATGAGAACTTGTTTAGAACAGCTCAAAGAGATTCTCCAGTCAGTTCTTAGTGTAGTAAAGGTAGCTAAGATCTGGGAAATCCTTAATTCGAGTTAGGATCACATGAAACACTGTATGAATCCTATATTCTTTACTTAAAGGAGACTAGAGTGGTAAATGTGTGTTATCCAAGGCAGAATACCATTGAAATAGAGAAAGAAACACTTTCGGCAGCTTTGGAAAGCCTTACACTTCACTAAAATATAGTACAACACTCTGTAACACACTTGATTGACAATGTTCCCGAGCTGCCTCAGTTCATAACAGTGTGTAGGAAGTTGTTTGATAAAGTGGGCAAAGCTTATACTTGGTCCAGAAGGCAGAATATAGGAAACTACATGAAAACATGGATAATTCAGAGAAAATGACTGTAAACAGATAACTTGTTTAGAACAGCTGAAAGAGATTCTCCAAATCATTTCTTAGTGTAGAAAAGGTAGCTAAGATCCGGGAAATCCTTAATTCAAGTTAAGATGACTTGAAACACTCTATGAATCCTATATTCTTTACTTAAAGGAGACTAGAGTGGTAAATGTGTGTTATACAAGGCAGAATACCATTGAAATAGAGAAAGAAACACTTTCGGCAGCTTTGGAAAGCCATACACTTCACTGAAATGTAGTACTACACTCTGTAACACAGTTGAGAGACAATGTTCCCAAGCTGCCTCAGTTCATAACAGTGTGTAGGAAGTTGTTTGATAAAGTGGAAAAAGCTTATACTTGGAACAGAAGGCAGAATATAGGAAACTACATGAAAACATGGATAATTCAGAGAAAATGACTGTAAACAGATGAGAACTTGTTTAGAACAGCTCAAAGAGATTCTCCAGTCAGTTCTTATTGTAGTAAATGTAGCTAAGATACGGGAA
Organism: Pipistrellus hanaki; assembly: GCF_964339955.1. Taxonomy (NCBI): domain Eukaryota; kingdom Metazoa; phylum Chordata; class Mammalia; order Chiroptera; family Vespertilionidae; genus Pipistrellus; species Pipistrellus hanaki. The sequence continues at coordinate 3,793,797 of NC_140511.1, forward strand.
ATCCTTATTTCGAGTTAAGATGACATGAAACACTGTATGAATCCTATATTCTTTACTTAAAGGAGACTAGAGTGGTAAATGTGTGTTATAAAAGGCAGAATACCATTGAAATAGAGAAAGAAACACGTTCGGCAGCTTTGGAAAGCCTTATACTTCACTGAAATGTAGTACTACACTCTATAACACAGTTGAGAGACAATGTTCCCGAGATGCCTCAGTTCATAACAGTGTGTAGGAAGTTGTTTGATAACCTGGGCAAAGCTTATACTTGGTCCAGAAGGCAGAATATAGGAAACTACATGAAAACATGGATAATTCAGAGAAAATGACTGTAAACAGATGAGAACTTGTTTAGAACAGCTCAAAGAGATTCTCCAGTCAGTTCTTATTGTAGTAAATGTAGCTAAGATCCGGGAAATCCTTAATTCGAGTTAAGATCACATGAAACACTGTATGAATCCTATATTCTTTACTTAAAGGAGACTAGAGTGCTAAATGTGTGTTATACAAGGTAGAATACCATTGAAATAGAGAATTAAACACGTTTGGCAGCTTTGGAAAGCCTTACACTTCACTGAAATGTAGTACTACACTCTATAACACAGTTGAGAGACAATGTTCCCGAGCTGCCTAAGTTCATAACAGTGTGTAGGAAGTTGTTTGATAAAGTGGGCAAAGCTTATACTTGGTCCAGAAGGCAGAATATAGGAAACTACATGAAAACATGGATAATTCAGAGAAAATGACTGTAAACAGATGAGAACTTGTTTAGAACAGCTCAAAGAGATTCTCCAGTCAGTTCTTAGTGTAGTAAAGGTAGCTAAGATCCGGGAAATCCTTAATTCGAGTTAGGATCACATGAAACACTGTATGAATCCTATATTCTTTACTTAAAGGAGACTAGAGTGGTAAATGTGTGTTATCCAAGGCAGAATACCATTGAAATAGAGAAAGAAACACTTTCGGCAGCTTTGGAAAGCCTTACACTTCACTAAAATATAGTACAACACTCTGTAACACACTTGATTGACAATGTTCCCGAGCTGCCTCAGTTCATAACAGTGTGTAGGAAGTTGTTTGATAAAGTGGGCAAAGCTTATACTTGGTCCAGAAGGCAGAATATAGGAAACTACATGAAAACATGGATAATTCAGAGAAAATGACTGTAAACAGATAACTTGTTTAGAACAGCTGAAAGAGATTCTCCAAATCATTTCTTAGTGTAGAAAAGGTAGCTAAGATCCGGGAAATCCTTAATTCAAGTTAAGATGACTTGAAACACTCTATGAATCCTATATTCTTTACTTAAAGGAGACTAGAGTGGTAAATGTGTGTTATGCAAGGCAGAATACCATTGAAATAGAGAAAGAAACACTTTCGGCAGCTTTGGAAAGCCATACACTTCACTGAAATGTAGTACTACACTCTGTAACACAGTTGAGAGACAATGTTCCCAAGCTGCCTCAGTTCATAACAGTGTGTAGGAAGTTGTTTGATAAAGTGGAAAAAGCTTATACTTGGAACAGAAGGCAGAATATAGGAAACTACATGAAAACATGGATAATTCAGAGAAAATGACTGTAAACAGATGAGAACTTGTTTAGAACAGCTCAAAGAGATTCTCCAGTCAGTTCTTATTGTAGTAAATGTAGCTAAGATACGGGAAATCCTTATTTCGAGTTAAGATGACATGAAACACTGTATGAATCCTATATTCTTTACTTAAAGGAGACTAGAGTGGTAAATGTGTGTTATACAAGGCAGAATACCATTGAAATAGAGAAAGAAACACGTTCGGCAGCTTTGGAAAGCCTTATACTTCACTGAAATGTAGTACTACACTCTATAACACAGTTGAGAGACAATGTTCCCGAGATGCCTCAGTTCATAACAGTGTGTAGGAAGTTGTTTGATAACCTGGGCAAAGCTTATACTTGGTCCAGAAGGCAGAATATAGGAAACTACATGAAAACATGGATAATTCAGAGAAAATGACTGTAAACAGATGAGAACTTGTTTAGAACAGCTCAAAGAGATTCTCCAGTCAGTTCTTATTGTAGTAAATGTAGCTAAGATCCGGGAAATCCTTAATTCGAGTTAAGATCACATGAAACACTGTATGAATCCTATATTCTTTACTTAAAGTAGACTAGAGTGCTAAATGTGTGTTATACAAGGTAGAATACCATTGAAATAGAGAATTAAACACGTTTGGCAGCTTTGGAAAGCATTACACTTCACTGAAATGTAGTACTACACTCTATAACACAGTTGACAGACAATGTTCCCGAGCTGCCTCAGTTCATAACAGTGTGTAGGAAGTTGTTTGATAAAGTGGGCAAAGCTTATACTTGGACCAGAAGGCAGAATATAGGAAACTACATGAAAACATGGATAATTCAGAGAAAATGACTGGAAACAGATGAGAACTTGTTTAGAAATGCTGAAAGAGATTCTCCAAATCAGTTCTTAGTGTAGAAAAGGTAGCTAAGATCCGGGAAATCCTTAATTTCAGTTAAGATGACTTGAAACACTGTAGGAATCCTATATTCTTTACTTCAAGGACACTTGAGTGGTAAATGTGTGTTTTACAAGGCAGAATACCATTGAAATAGAGAAAGAAACACGTTTGGCAGCTTTGGAAAGCCTTACACTTCACTGAAATGTAGTACTACACTCTATAACACAGTTGAGAGACAATGTTCCCGAGCTGCCTCAGTTCATAACAGTGTGTAGGAAGTTGTTTGATAAAGTGGGCAAAGCTTATACTTGGTCCAGAAGGCAGAATATAGGAAACTACATGAAAACATGGATAATTCAGACAAAATGACTGGAAACAGATGAGAACTTGTTTAGAACATCTCAAAGAGATTCTCCAGTCAGTTCGTAGTGAAGTAAAGGTAGCTAAGATCCGGGAAATCCTTAATTCGAGTTAGGATCACATGAAACACTGTATGAATCCTATATTCTTTACTTAAAGGAGACTAGAGTGGTAAATGTGTGTTATCCAAGGCAGAATACCATTGAAATAGAGAAAGAAACACTTTCGGCAGCTTTGGAAAGCCTTACACTTCACTAAAATATAGTACAACACTCTGTAACACACTTGATTGACAATGTTCCCGAGCTGCCTCAGTTCATAACAGTGTGTAGGAAGTTGTTTGATAAAGTGGGCAAAGCTTATACTTGGTCCAGAAGGCAGAATATAGGAAACTACATGAAAACATGGATAATTCAGAGAAAATGACTGTAAACAGATAACTTGTTTAGAACAGCTGAAAGAGATTCTCCAAATCATTTCTTAGTGTAGAAAAGGTAGCTAAGATCCGGGAAATCCTTAATTCAAGTTAAGATGACTTGAAACACTCTATGAATCCTATATTCTTTACTTAAAGGAGACTAGAGTGGTAAATGTGTGTTATACAAGGCAGAATACCATTGAAATAGAGAAAGAAACACTTTCGGCAGCTTTGGAAAGCCATACACTTCACTGAAATGTAGTACTACACTCTGTAACACAGTTGAGAGACAATGTTCCCAAGCTGCCTCAGTTCATAACAGTGTGTAGGAAGTTGTTTGATAAAGTGGAAAAAGCTTATACTTGGAACAGAAGGCAGAATATAGGAAACTACATGAAAACATGGATAATTCAGAGAAAATGACTGTAAACAGATGAGAACTTGTTTAGAACAGCTCAAAGAGATTCTCCAGTCAGTTCTTATTGTAGTAAATGTAGCTAAGATACGGGAAATCCTTATTTCGAGTTAAGATGACATGAAACACTGTATGAATCCTATATTCTTTACTTAAAGGAGACTACAGTGGTAAATGTGTGTTATACAAGGCAGAATACCATTGAAATAGAGAAAGAAACACGTTCGGCAGCTTTGGAAAGCCTTATACTTCACTGAAATGTAGTACTACACTCTATAACACAGTTGAGAGACAATGTTCCCGAGATGCCTCAGTTCATAACAGTGTGTAGGAAGTTGTTTGATAACCTGGGCAAAGCTTATACTTGGTCCAGAAGGCAGAATATAGGAAACTACATGAAAACATGGATAATTCAGAGAAAATGACTGTAAACAGATGAGAACTTGTTTAGAACAGCTCAAAGAGATTCTCCAGTCAGTTCTTATTGTAGTAAATGTAGCTAAGATCCGGGAAATCCTTAATTCGAGTTAAGATCACATGAAACACTGTATGAATCCTATATTCTTTACTTAAAGGAGACTAGAGTGCTAAATGTGTGTTATACAAGGTAGAATACCATTGAAATAGAGAATTAAACACGTTTGGCAGCTTTGGAAAGCCTTACACTTCACTGAAATGTAGTACTACACTCTATAACACAGTTGAGAGACAATGTTCCCGAGCTGCCTAAGTTCATAACAGTGTGTAGGAAGTTGTTTGATAAAGTGGGCAAAGCTTATACTTGGTCCAGAAGGCAGAATATAGGAAACTACATGAAAACATGGATAATTCAGAGAAAATGACTGTAAACAGATGAGAACTTGTTTAGAACAGCTCAAAGAGATTCTCCAGTCAGTTCTTAGTGTAGTAAAGGTAGCTAAGATCCGGGAAATCCTTAATTCGAGTTAGGATCACATGAAACACTGTATGAATCCTATATTCTTTACTTAAAGGAGACTAGAGTGGTAAATGTGTGTTATCCAAGGCAGAATACCATTGAAATAGAGAAAGAAACACTTTCGGCAGCTTTGGAAAGCCTTACACTTCACTAAAATATAGTACAACACTCTGTAACACACTTGATTGACAATGTTCCCGAGCTGCCTCAGTTCATAACAGTGTGTAGGAAGTTGTTTGATAAAGTGGGCAAAGCTTATACTTGGTCCAGAAGGCAGAATATAGGAAACTACATGAAAACATGGATAATTCAGAGAAAATGACTGTAAACAGATAACTTGTTTAGAACAGCTGAAAGAGATTCTCCAAATCATTTCTTAGTGTAGAAAAGGTAGCTAAGATCCGGGAAATCCTTAATTCAAGTTAAGATGACTTGAAACACTCTATGAATCCTATATTCTTTACTTAAAGGAGACTAGAGTGGTAAATGTGTGTTATACAAGGCAGAATACCATTGAAATAGAGAAAGAAACACTTTCGGCAGCTTTGGAAAGCCATACACTTCACTGAAATGTAGTACTACACTCTGTAACACAGTTGAGAGACAATGTTCCCAAGCTGCCTCAGTTCATAACAGTGTGTAGGAAGTTGTATGATAAAGTGGAAAAAGCTTATACTTGGAACAGAAGGCAGAATATAGGAAACTACATGAAAACATGGATAATTCAGAGAAAATGACTGTAAACAGATGAGAACTTGTTTAGAACAGCTCAAAGAGATTCTCCAGTCAGTTCTTATTGTAGTAAATGTAGCTAAGATACGGGAAATCCTTATTTCGAGTTAAGATGACATGAAACACTGTATGAATCCTATATTCTTTACTTAAAGGAGACTAGAGTGGTAAATGTGTGTTATACAAGGCAGAATACCATTGAAATAGAGAAAGAAACACGTTCGGCAGCTTTGGAAAGCCTTATACTTCACTGAAATGTAGTACTACACTCTATAACACAGTTGAGAGACAATGTTCCCGAGATGCCTCAGTTCATAACAGTGTGTAGGAAGTTGTTTGATAACCTGGGCAAAGCTTATACTTGGTCCAGAAGGCAGAATATAGGAAACTACATGAAAACATGGATAATTCAGAGAAAATGACTGTAAACAGATGAGAACTTGTTTAGAACAGCTCAAAGAGATTCTCCAGTCAGTTCTTATTGTAGTAAATGTAGCTAAGATCCGGGAAATCCTTAATTCGAGTTAAGATCACATGAAACACTGTATGAATCCTATATTCTTTACTTAAAGTAGACTAGAGTGCTAAATGTGTGTTATACAAGGTAGAATACCATTGAAATAGAGAATTAAACACGTTTGGCAGCTTTGGAAAGCATTACACTTCACTGAAATGTAGTACTACACTCTATAACACAGTTGACAGACAATGTTCCCGAGCTGCCTCAGTTCATAACAGTGTGTAGGAAGTTGTTTGATAAAGTGGGCAAAGCTTATACTTGGACCAGAAGGCAGAATATAGGAAACTACATGAAAATATGGATAATTCAGAGAAAATGACTGGAAACAGATGAGAACTTGTTTAGAAATGCTGAAAGAGATTCTCCAAATCAGTTCTTAGTGTAGAAAAGGTAGCTAAGATCCGGGAAATCCTTAATTTCAGTTAAGATGACTTGAAACACTGTAGGAATCCTATATTATTTACTTCAAGGACACTTGAGTGGTAAATGTGTGTTTTACAAGGCAGAATACCATTGAAATAGAGAAAGAAACACATTTGGCAGCTTTGGAAAGCCTTACACTTCACTGAAATGTAGTACTACACTCTATAACACAGTTGAGAGACAATGTTCCCGAGCTGCCTCAGTTCATAACAGTGTGTAGGAAGTTGTTTGATAAAGTGGGCAAAGCTTATACTTGGTCCAGAAGGCAGAATATAGGAAACTACATGAAAACATGGATAATTCAGACAAAATGACTGGAAACAGATGAGAACTTGTTTAGAACAGCTCAAAGAGATTCTCCAGTCAGTTCGTAGTGAAGTAAAGGTAGCTAAGATCCGGGAAATCCTTAATTCGAGTTAGGATCACATGAAACACTGTATGAATCCTATATTCTTTACTTAAAGGAGACTAGAGTGGTAAATGTGTGTTATCCAAGGCAGAATACCATTGAAATAGAGAAAGAAACACTTTCGGCAGCTTTGGAAAGCCTTACACTTCACTAAAATATAGTACAACACTCTGTAACACACTTGATTGACAATGTTCCCGAGCTGCCTCAGTTCATAACAGTGTGTAGGAAGTTGTTTGATAAAGTGGGCAAAGCTTATACTTGGTCCAGAAGGCAGAATATAGGAAACTACATGAAAACATGGATAATTCAGAGAAAATGACTGTAAACAGATAACTTGTTTAGAACAGCTGAAAGAGATTCTCCAAATCATTTCTTAGTGTAGAAAAGGTAGCTAAGATCCGGGAAATCCTTAATTCAAGTTAAGATGACTTGAAACACTCTATGAATCCTATATTCTTTACTTAAAGGAGACTAGAGTGGTAAATGTGTGTTATACAAGGCAGAATACCATTGAAATAGAGAAAGAAACACTTTCGGCAGCTTTGGAAAGCCATACACTTCACTGAAATGTAGTACTACACTCTGTAACACAGTTGAGAGACAATGTTCCCAAGCTGCCTCAGTTCATAACAGTGTGTAGGAAGTTGTTTGATAAAGTCGAAAAAGCTTATACTTGGAACAGAAGGTAGAATATAGGAAACTACATGAAAACATGGATAATTCAGAGAAAATGACTGTAAACAGATGAGAACTTGTTTAGAACAGCTCAAAGAGATTCTCCAGTCAGTTCTTATTGTAGTAAATGTAGCTAAGATACGGGAAATCCTTATTTCGAGTTAAGATGACATGAAACACTGTATGAATCCTATATTCTTTACTTAAAGGAGACTAGAGTGGTAAATGTGTGTTATACAAGGCAGAATACCATTGAAATAGAGAAAGAAACACGTTCGGCAGCTTTGGAAAGCCTTATACTTCACTGAAATGTAGTACTACACTCTATAACACAGTTGAGAGACAATGTTCCCGAGATGCCTCAGTTCATAACAGTGTGTAGGAAGTTGTTTGATAACCTGGGCAAAGCTTATACTTGGTCCAGAAGGCAGAATATAGGAAACTACATGAAAACATGGATAATTCAGAGAAAATGACTGTAAACAGATGAGAACTTGTTTAGAACAGCTCAAAGAGATTCTCCAGTCAGTTCTTATTGTAGTAAATGTAGCTAAGATCCGGGAAATCCTTAATTCGAGTTAAGATCACATGAAACACTGTATGAATCCTATATTCTTTACTTAAAGGAGACTAGAGTGCTAAATGTGTGTTATACAAGGTAGAATACCATTGAAATAGAGAATTAAACACGATTGGCAGCTTTGGAAAGCCTTACACTTCACTGAAATGTAGTACTACACTCTATAACACAGTTGAGAGACAATGTTCCCGAGCTGCCTAAGTTCATAACAGTGTGTAGGAAGTTGTTTGATAAAGTGGGCAAAGCTTATACTTGGTCCAGAAGGCAGAATATAGGAAACTACATGAAAACATGGATAATTCAGAGAAAATGACTGTAAACAGATGAGAACTTGTTTAGAACAGCTCAAAGAGATTCTCCAGTCAGTTCTTAGTGTAGTAAAGGTAGCTAAGATCCGGGAAATCCTTAATTCGAGTTAGGATCACATGAAACACTGTATGAATCCTATATTCTTTACTTAAAGGAGACTAGAGTGGTAAATGTGTGTTATCCAAGGCAGAATACCATTGAAATAGAGAAAGAAACACTTTCGGCAGCTTTGGAAAGCCTTACACTTCACTAAAATATAGTACAACACTCTGTAACACACTTGATTGACAATGTTCCCGAGCTGCCTCAGTTCATAACAGTGTGTAGGAAGTTGTTTGATAAAGTGGGCAAAGCTTATACTTGGTCCAGAAGGCAGAATATAGGAAACTACATGAAAACATGGATAATTCAGAGAAAATGACTGTAAACAGATAACTTGTTTAGAACAGCTGAAAGAGATTCTCCAAATCATTTCTTAGTGTAGAAAAGGTAGCTAAGATCCGGGAAATCCTTAATTCAAGTTAAGATGACTTGAAACACTCTATGAATCCTATATTCTTTACTTAAAGGAGACTAGAGTGGTAAATGTGTGTTATACAAGGCAGAATACCATTGAAATAGAGAAAGAAACACTTTCGGCAGCTTTGGAAAGCCATACACTTCACTGAAATGTAGTACTACACTCTGTAACACAGTTGAGAGACAATGTTCCCAAGCTGCCTCAGTTCATAACAGTGTGTAGGAAGTTGTTTGATAAAGTGGAAAAAGCTTATACTTGGAACAGAAGGCAGAATATAGGAAACTACATGAAAACATGGATAATTCAGAGAAAATGACTGTAAACAGATGAGAACTTGTTTAGAACAGCTCAAAGAGATTCTCCAGTCAGTTCTTATTGTAGTAAATGTAGCTAAGATACGGGAAATCCTTATTTCGAGTTAAGATGACATGAAACACTGTATGAATCCTATATTCTTTACTTAAAGGAGACTAGAGTGGTAAATGTGTGTTATACAAGGCAGAATACCATTGAAATAGAGAAAGAAACACGTTCGGCAGCTTTGGAAAGCCTTATACTTCACTGAAATGTAGTACTACACTCTATAACACAGTTGAGAGACAATGTTCCCGAGATGCCTCAGTTCATAACAGTGTGTAGGAAGTTGTTTGATAACCTGGGCAAAGCTTATACTTGGTCCAGAAGGCAGAATATAGGAAACTACATGAAAACATGGATAATTCAGAGAAAATGACTGTAAACAGATGAGAACTTGTTTAGAACAGCTCAAAGAGATTCTCCAGTCAGTTCTTATTGTAGTAAATGTAGCTAAGATCCGGGAAATCCTTAATTCGAGTTAAGATCACATGAAACACTGTATGAATCCTATATTCTTTACTTAAAGGAGACTAGAGTGCTAAATGTGTGTTATACAAGGTAGAATACCATTGAAATAGAGAATTAAACACGTTTGGCAGCTTTGGAAAGCATTACACTTCACTGAAATGTAGTACTACACTCTATAACACAGTTGACAGACAATGTTCCCGAGCTGCCTCAGTTCATAACAGTGTGTAGGAAGTTGTTTGATAAAGTGGGCAAAGCTTATACTTGGACCAGAAGGCAGAATATAGGAAACTACATGAAAACATGGATAATTCAGAGAAAATGACTGGAAACAGATGAGAACTTGTTTAGAAATGCTGAAAGAGATTCTCCAAATCAGTTCTTAGTGTAGAAAAGGTAGCTAAGATCCGGGAAATCCTTAATTTCAGTTAAGATGACTTGAAACACTGTAGGAATCCTATATTCTTTACTTCAAGGACACTTGAGTGGTAAATGTGTGTTTTACAAGGCAGAATACCATTGAAATAGAGAAAGAAACACGTTTGGCAGCTTTGGAAAGCCTTACACTTCACTGAAATGTAGTACTACACTCTATAACACAGTTGAGAGACAATGTTCCCGAGCTGCCTCAGTTCATAACAGTGTGTAGGAAGTTGTTTGATAAAGTGGGCAAAGCTTATACTTGGTCCAGAAGGCAGAATATAGGAAACTACATGAAAACATGGATAATTCAGACAAAATGACTGGAAACAGATGAGAACTTGTTTAGAACAGCTCAAAGAGATTCTCCAGTCAGTTCTTAGTGTAGTAAAGGTAGCTAAGATCCGGGAAATCCTTAATTCGAGTTAGGATCACATGAAACACTGTATGAATCCTATATTCTTTACTTAAAGGAGACTAGAGTGGTAAATGTGTGTTATCCAAGGCAGAATACCATTGAAATAGAGAAAGAAACACTTTCGGCAGCTTTGGAAAGCCTTACACTTCACTAAAATATAGTACAACACTCTGTAACACACTTGATTGACAATGTTCCCGAGCTGCCTCAGTTCATAACAGTGTGTAGGAAGTTGTTTGATAAAGTGGGCAAAGCTTATACTTGGTCCAGAAGGCAGAATATAGGAAACTACATGAAAACATGGATAATTCAGAGAAAATGACTGTAAACAGATAACTTGTTTAGAACAGCTGAAAGAGATTCTCCAAATCATTTCTTAGTGTAGAAAAGGTAGCTAAGATCCGGGAAATCCTTAATTCAAGTTAAGATGACTTGAAACACTCTATGAATCCTATATTCTTTACTTAAAGGAGACTAGAGTGGTAAATGTGTGTTATACAAGGCAGAATACCATTGAAATAGAGAAAGAAACACTTTCGGCAGCTTTGGAAAGCCATACACTTCACTGAAATGTAGTACTACACTCTGTAACACAGTTGAGAGACAATGTTCCCAAGCTGCCTCAGTTCATAACAGTGTGTAGGAAGTTGTTTGATAAAGTGGAAAAAGCTTATACTTGGAACAGAAGGCAGAATATAGGAAACTACATGAAAACATGGATAATTCAGAGAAAATGACTGTAAACAGATGAGAACTTGTTTAGAACAGCTCAAAGAGATTCTCCAGTCAGTTCTTATTGTAGTAAATGTAGCTAAGATCCGGGAAATCCTTAATTCGAGTTAAGATCACATGAAACACTGTATGAATCCTATATTCTTTACTTAAAGTAGACTAGAGTGCTAAATGTGTGTTATACAAGGTAGAATACCATTGAAATAGAGAATTAAACACGTTTGGCAGCTTTGGAAAGCATTACACTTCACTGAAATGTAGTACTACACTCTATAACACAGTTGACAATGTTCCCGAGCTGCCTCAGTTCATAACAGTGTGTAGTAAGTTGTTTGATAAAGTGGGCAAAGCTTATACTTGGACCAGAAGGCAGAATATAGGAAACTACATGAAAACATGGATAATTCAGAGAAAATGACTGGAAACAGATGAGAACTTGTTTAGAAATGCTGAAAGAGATTCTCCAAATCAGTTCTTAGTGTAGAAAAGGTAGCTAAGATCCGGGAAATCCTTAATTTCAGTTAAGATGACTTGAAACACTGTAGGAATCCTATATTCTTTACTTCAAGGACACTTGAGTGGTAAATGTGTGTTTTACAAGGCAGAATACCATTGAAATAGAGAAAGAAACACGTTTGGCAGCTTTGGAAAGCCTTACACTTCACTGAAATGTAGTACTACACTCTATAACACAGTTGAGAGACAATGTTCCCGAGCTGCCTCAGTTCATAACAGTGTGTAGGAAGTTGTTTGATAAAGTGGGCAAAGCTTATACTTGGTCCAGAAGGCAGAATATAGGAAACTACATGAAAACATGGATAATTCAGAGAAAATGACTGTAAACAGATGAGAACTTGTTTAGAACAGCTCAAAGAGATTCTCCAGTCAGTTCTTAGTGTAGTAAAGGTAGCTAAGATCCGGGAAATCCTTAATTCGAGTTAGGATCACATGAAACACTGTATGAATCCTATATTCTTTACTTAAAGGAGACTAGAGTGGTAAATGTGTGTTATCCAAGGCAGAATACCATTGAAATAGAGAAAGAAACACTTTCGGCAGCTTTGGAAAGCCTTACACTTCACTAAAATATAGTACAACACTCTGTAACACACTTGATTGACAATGTTCCCGAGCTGCCTCAGTTCATAACAGTGTGTAGGAAGTTGTTTGATAAAGTGGGCAAAGCTTATACTTGGTCCAGAAGGCAGAATATAGGAAACTACATGAAAACATGGATAATTCAGAGAAAATGACTGTAAACAGATAACTTGTTTAGAACAGCTGAAAGAGATTCTCCAAATCATTTCTTAGTGTAGAAAAGGTAGCTAAGATCCGGGAAATCCTTAATTCAAGTTAAGATGACTTGAAACACTCTATGAATCCTATATTCTTTACTTAAAGGAGACTAGAGTGGTAAATGTGTGTTATACAAGGCAGAATACCATTGAAATAGAGAAAGAAACACTTTCGGCAGCTTTGGAAAGCCATACACTTCACTGAAATGTAGTACTACACTCTGTAACACAGTTGAGAGACAATGTTCCCAAGCTGCCTCAGTTCATAACAGTGTGTAGGAAGTTGTTTGATAAAGTGGAAAAAGCTTATACTTGGAACAGAAGGCAGAATATAGGAAACTACATGAAAACATGGATAATTCAGAGAAAATGACTGTAAACAGATGAGAACTTGTTTAGAACAGCTCAAAGAGATTCTCCAGTCAGTTCTTATTGTAGTAAATGTAGCTAAGATACGGGAAATCCTTATTTCGAGTTAAGATGACATGAAACACTTTATGAATCCTATATTCTTTACTTAAAGGAGACTAGAGTGGTAAATGTGTGTTATACAAGGCAGAATACCATTGAAATAGAGAAAGAAACACGTTCGGCAGCTTTGGAAAGCCTTATACTTCACTGAAATGTAGTACTACACTCTATAACACAGTTGAGAGACAATGTTCCCGAGATGCCTCAGTTCATAACAGTGTGTAGGAAGTTGTTTGATAACCTGGGCAAAGCTTATACTTGGTCCAGAAGGCAGAATATAGGAAACTACATGAAAACATGGATAATTCAGAGAAAATGACTGTAAACAGATGAGAACTTGTTTAGAACAGCTCAAAGAGATTCTCCAGTCAGTTCTTATTGTAGTAAATGTAGCTAAGATCCGGGAAATCCTTAATTCGAGTTAAGATCACATGAAACACTGTATGAATCCTATATTCTTTACTTAAAGGAGACTAGAGTGCTAAATGTGTGTTATACAAGGTAGAATGCCATTGAAATAGAGAATTAAACACGTTTGGCAGCTTTGGAAAGCATTACACTTCACTGAAATGTAGTACTACACTCTATAACACAGTTGACAGACAATGTTCCCGAGCTGCCTCAGTTCATAACAGTGTGTAGGAAGTTGTTTGATAAAGTGGGCAAAGCTTATACTTGGACCAGAAGGCAGAATATAGGAAACTACATGAAAACATGGATAATTCAGAGAAAATGACTGGAAACAGATGAGAACTTGTTTAGAAATGCTGAAAGAGATTCTCCAAATCAGTTCTTAGTGTAGAAAAGGTAGCTAAGATCCGGGAAATCCTTAATTTCAGTTAAGATGACTTGAAACACTGTAGGAATCCTATATTCTTTACTTCAAGGACACTTGAGTGGTAAATGTGTGTTTTACAAGGCAGAATACCATTGAAATAGAGAAAGAAACACGTTTGGCAGCTTTGTAAAGCCTTACACTTCACTGAAATGTAGTACTACACTCTATAACACAGTTGAGAGACAATGTTCCCGAGCTGCCTCAGTTCATAACAGTGTGTAGGAAGTTGTTTGATAAAGTGGGCAAAGCTTATACTTGGTCCAGAAGGCAGAATATAGGAAACTACATGAAAACATGGATAATTCAGACAAAATGACTGGAAACAGATGAGAACTTGTTTAGAACAGCTCAAAGAGATTCTCCAGTCAGTTCTTAGTGTAGTAAAGGTAGCTAAGATCCGGGAAATCCTTAATTCGAGTTAGGATCACATGAAACACTGTATGAATCCTATATTCTTTACTTAAAGGAGACTAGAGTGGTAAATGTGTGTTATCCAAGGCAGAATACCATTGAAATAGAGAAAGAAACACTTTCGGCAGCTTTGGAAAGCCTTACACTTCACTAAAATATAGTACAACACTCTGTAACACACTTGATTGACAATGTTCCCGAGCTGCCTCAGTTCATAACAGTGTGTAGGAAGTTGTTTGATAAAGTGGGCAAAGCTTATACTTGGTCCAGAAGGCAGAATATAGGAAACTACATGAAAACATGGATAATTCAGAGAAAATGACTGTAAACAGATAACTTGTTTAGAACAGCTGAAAGAGATTCTCCAAATCATTTCTTAGTGTAGAAAAGGTAGCTAAGATCCGGGAAATCCTTAATTCAAGTTAAGATGACTTGAAACACTCTATGAATCCTATATTCTTTACTTAAAGGAGACTAGAGTGGTAAATGTGTGTTATACAAGGCAGAATACCATTGAAATAGAGAAAGAAACACTTTCCGCAGCTTTGGAAAGCCATACACTTCACTGAAATGTAGTACTACACTCTGTAACACAGTTGAGAGACAATGTTCCCAAGCTGCCTCAGTTCATAACAGTGTGTAGGAAGTTGTTTGATAAGGTGGAAAAAGCTTATACTTGGAACAGAAGGCAGAATATAGGAAACTACATGAAAACATGGATAATTCAGAGAAAATGACTGTAAACAGATGAGAACTTGTTTAGAACAGCTCAAAGAGATTCTCCAGTCAGTTCTTATTGTAGTAAATGTAGCTAAGATCCGGGAAATCCTTAATTCGAGTTAAGATCACATGAAACACTGTATGAATCCTATATTCTTTACTTAAAGTAGACTAGAGTGCTAAATGTGTGTTATACAAGGTAGAATACCATTGAAATAGAGAATTAAACACGTTTGGCAGCTTTGGAAAGCATTACACTTCACTGAAATGTAGTACTACACTCTATAACACAGTTGACAGACAATGTTCCCGAGCTGCCTCAGTTCATAACAGTGTGTAGTAAGTTGTTTGATAAAGTGGGCAAAGCTTATACTTGGACCAGAAGGCAGAATATAGGAAACTACATGAAAACATGGATAATTCAGAGAAAATGACTGGAAACAGATGAGAACTTGTTTAGAAATGCTGAAAGAGATTCTCCAAATCAGTTCTTAGTGTAGAAAAGGTAGCTAAGATCCGGGAAATCCTTAATTTCAGTTAAGATGACTTGAAACACTGTAGGAATCCTATATTCTTTACTTCAAGGACACTTGAGTGGTAAATGTGTGTTTTACAAGGCAGAATACCATTGAAATAGAGAAAGAAACACGTTTGGCAGCTTTGGAAAGCCTTACACTTCACTGAAATGTAGTACTACACTCTATAACACAGTTGAGAGACAATGTTCCCGAGCTGCCTCAGTTCATAACAGTGTGTAGGAAGTTGTTTGATGAAGTGGGCAAAGCTTATACTTGGTCCAGAAGGCAGAATATAGGAAACTACATGAAAACATGGATAATTCAGACAAAATGACTGGAAACAGATGAGAACTTGTTTAGAACAGCTCAAAGAGATTCTCCAGTCAGTTCTTAGTGTAGTAAAGGTAGCTAAGATCCGGGAAATCCTTAATTCGAGTTAGGATCACATGAAACACTGTATGAATCCTATATTCTTTACTTAAAGGAGACTAGAGTGGTAAATGTGTGTTATCCAAGGCAGAATACCATTGAAATAGAGAAAGAAACACTTTCGGCAGCTTTGGAAAGCCTTACACTTCACTAAAATATAGTACAACACTCTGTAACACACTTGATTGACAATGTTCCCGAGCTGCCTCAGTTCATAACAGTGTGTAGGAAGTTGTTTGATAAAGTGGGCAAAGCTTATACTTGGTCCAGAAGGCAGAATATAGGAAACTACATGAAAACATGGATAATTCAGAGAAAATGACTGTAAACAGATAACTTGTTTAGAACAGCTGAAAGAGATTCTCCAAATCATTTCTTAGTGTAGAAAAGGTAGCTAAGATCCGGGAAATCCTTAATTCAAGTTAAGATGACTTGAAACACTCTATGAATCCTATATTCTTTACTTGAAGGAGACTAGAGTGGTAAATGTGTGTTATACAAGGCAGAATACCACTGAAATAGAGAAAGAAACACGTTCGGCAGCTTTGGAAAGCCTTACACTTCACTGAAATGTAATACTACACTCTATAACACAGTTGAGAGACAATGTTCCCGAGCTGCCTCAGTTCATAACAGTGTGTAGGAAGTTGTTTGATAAAGTGGGCAAAGCTTATACTTGGACCAGAAGGCAGAATATAGGAAACTACATGAAAACATGGATAATTCAGAGAAAATGACTGTAAACAGATGAGAACTTGTTTAGAACAGCTCAAAGAGATTCTCCAATCAGTTCTTAGTGTAGTAAAGGTAGCTAAGATCCAGGAAATCCTTAATTCGAGTTAAGATGACATGAAACACTGTATGAATCCTATAATGTTTACTTAAAGGAGAATAGAGTGGTAAATGTGTGTTATACAAGGCAGAATGCCATTGAAATAGAGAAAGAAACACATTCGACATCTTTGGAAAGCATTACACTTCACTGAAATGTAGTACTACACTCTATAACACAGTTGAGAGACAATGTTCCCGAGCTGCCTCACTTCATAACAGTGTGTAGGAAGTTGTTTGATAAAGTGGGCAAAGCTTATACTTGGACCAGAAGGCAGAATATAGGAAACTACATGAAAACATGGATAATTCAGAGAAAATGACTGTAAACAGATGAGAACTTGTTTAGAACAGCTCAAAGAGATTCTCCAAGTCAGTTCTTAGTGTAGAAAAGGTAGCTGAGATCCGGGAAATCCTTAATTCAAGTTAAGATCACATGAAACACTGTATGAATCCTATATTCTTTACTTAAAGGAGACTGGAGTGGTAAATGTGTGTTATACAAGGCAGAATACCACTGAAATAGAGAAGGAAACACGTCCGGCAGCTTTGGAAAGCCTTACACTTCACTGAAATGTAATACTACACTCTATAACACAGTTGAGAGACAATGTTCCCGAGCTGCCTCAATTCATAACAGTGTGTAGGAAGTTGTTTGATAAAGTTGGCAAAGCTTATACTTGGACCAGAAGGCAGAATATAGGAAACTACATGAAAACATGGATAATTCAGAGAAAATGACTGTAAACAGATGAGAACTTGTTTAGAACAGCTCAAAGAGATTCTCCAATCAGTTCTTAGTGTAGTAAAGGTAGCTAAGATCCGGGAAATCCTTAATTCGAGTTAAGATGACATGAAACACTGTATGAATCCTATATTCTTTACTTAAGGGAGAATAGAGTGGTAAATGTGTGTTATACAGGGCAGAATGCCATTGAAATAGAGAAAGAAACACATTCGACATATTTGGAAAGCATTACACTTCACTGAAATGTAGTACTACACTCTATAACACAGTTGAGAGACAATGTTCCTGAGCTGCCTCAGTTCATAACAGTGTGTAGGAAGTTGTTTGATAAAGTGGGCAAAGCTTATACTTGGACCAGAAGGCAGAATATAGGAAACTACATGAAAACATGCATAATTCAGAGAAAATGACTGTAAACAGATGAGAACTTGTTTAGAACAGCTCAAAGAGATTCTCCAGTCAGTTTTTATTGTAGTAAATGTAGCTAAGATCCGGGAAATCCTTAATTCGAGTTAAGATCACATGAAACACTGTATGAATCCTATATTCTTTACTTAAAGGAGACTAGAGTGCTAAATGTGTGTTATACAAGGTAGAATACCATTGAAATAGAGAATTAAATACGTTTGGCAGCTTTGGAAAGCCTTACACTTCACTGAAATGTAGTACTACACTCTATAACACAGTTGAGAGACAATGTTCCCGAGCTGCCTCAGTTCATAACAGTGTGTAGGAAGTTGTTTGATAAAGTGGGCAAAGCTTATACTTGGACCAGAAGGCAGAATATAGGAAACTAAATGAAAACATGGATAATTCAGAGAAAATGACTGTAAACAGATGAGAACTTGTTTAGAACAGCTCAAAGAGATTCTCCAAGTCAATTCTTAGCGTAGTAAAGGTAGCTAAGATCCGGGAAATCATTAATTCGAGTTAAGATCACATGAAACACTGTATGAATCCTATATTCCTTACTTAAAGGAGACTAGAGTGGTAAATATGTGTTATACAAGGCAGGATACCATTGAAATAGAGAAAGAAACACGTTCGGCAGCTTTGGAAACCCTTAAACTTCACTGAAATGTAGTACTACACACTATAACACAGTTGAGAGACAATGTTCCCGAGCTGCCTCAGTTCATAACAGTGTGTAGGAAGTTGTTTGATAAAGTGGGCAAAGCTTATACTAGGACCAGAAGGCAGAATATAGGAAACTACATGAAAACATGGATAATTCAGAGAAAATGACTGGAAACAGATGAGAGATTGTTTAGAACAGCTGAAAGAGATTCTCCAAATCAGTTCTTAGTGTAGAAAAGGTAGCTAAGATCCGGGAAATCCTTAATTCAAGTTAAGATGACTTGAAACACTGTATGAATCCTATATTCTTTACTAAAAGGAGACTGGAGTGGTAAATGTGTGTTTTACAAGGCAGAATACCATTGAAATAGAGAAAGAAACTCGTTCGGCAGCTTTGGAAAGCCTTACACTTCACTGAAATATAGTACTACACTCTGTAACACAGTTGAGAGACAATGTTCCCGAGCTGCCTCAGTTCATAACAGTGTGTAGGAAGTTGTTTGATAAAGTGGGCAAAGCTTATACTTGGAACAGAAGGCAGAATATAGGAAACTACATGAAAACATGGATAATTCAGAGAAAATGACTGTAAACAGATGAGAACTTGTTTAGAACAGCTCAAAGAGATTCTCCAGTCAGTTCTTATTGTAGTAAATGTAGCTAAGATCCGGGAAATCCTTAATTCGAGTTAAGATCACATGAAACACTGTATGAATCCTATATTCTTTACTTAAAGTAGACTAGAGTGCTAAATGTGTGTTATACAAGGTAGAATACCATTGAAATAGAGAATTAAACACGTTTGGCAGCTTTGGAAAGCATTACACTTCACTGAAATGTAGTACTACACTCTATAACACAGTTGACAGACAATGTTCCCGAGCTGCCTCAGTTCATAACAGTGTGTAGTAAGTTGTTTGATAAAGTGGGCAAAGCTTATACTTGGACCAGAAGGCAGAATATAGGAAACTACATGAAAACATGGATAATTCAGAGAAAATGACTGGAAACAGATGAGAACTTGTTTAGAAATGCTGAAAGAGATTCTCCAAATCAGTTCTTAGTGTAGAAAAGGTAGCTAAGATCCGGGAAATCCTTAATTTCAGTTAAGATGACTTGAAACACTGTAGGAATCCTATATTCTTTACTTCAAGGACACTTGAGTGGTAAATGTGTGTTTTACAAGGCAGAATACCATTGAAATAGAGAAAGAAACACGTTTGGCAGCTTTGGAAAGCCTTACACTTCACTGAAATGTAGTACTACACTCTATAACACAGTTGAGAGACAATGTTCCCGAGCTGCCTCAGTTCATAACAGTGTGTAGGAAGTTGTTTGATAAAGTGGGCAAAGCTTATACTTGGTCCAGAAGGCAGAATATAGGAAACTACATGAAAACATGGATAATTCAGACAAAATGACTGGAAACAGATGAGAACTTGTTTAGAACAGCTCAAAGAGATTCTCCAGTCAGTTCTTAGTGTAGTAAAGGTAGCTAAGATCCGGGAAATCCTTAATTCGAGTTAGGATCACATGAAACACTGTATGAATCCTATATTCTTTACTTAAAGGAGACTAGAGTGGTAAATGTGTGTTATCCAAGGCAGAATACCATTGAAATAGAGAAAGAAACACTTTCGGCAGCTTTGGAAAGCCTTACACTTCACTAAAATATAGTACAACACTCTGTAACACACTTGATTGACAATGTTCCCGAGCTGCCTCAGTTCATAACAGTGTGTAGGAAGTTGTTTGATAAAGTGGGCAAAGCTTATACTTGGTCCAGAAGGCAGAATATAGGAAACTACATGAAAACATGGATAATTCAGAGAAAATGACTGTAAACAGATAACTTGTTTAGAACAGCTGAAAGAGATTCTCCAAATCATTTCTTAGTGTAGAAAAGGTAGCTAAGATCCGGGAAATCCTTAATTCAAGTTAAGATGACTTGAAACACTCTATGAATCCTATATTCTTTACTTGAAGGAGACTAGAGTGGTAAATGTGTGTTATACAAGGCAGAATACCACTGAAATAGAGAAAGAAACACGTTCGGCAGCTTTGGAAAGCCTTACACTTCACTGAAATGTAATACTACACTCTATAACACAGTTGAGAGACAATGTTCCCGAGCTGCCTCAGTTCATAACAGTGTGTAGGAAGTTGTTTGATAAAGTGGGCAAAGCTTATACTTGGACCAGAAGGCAGAATATAGGAAACTACATGAAAACATGGATAATTCAGAGAAAATGACTGTAAACAGATGAGAACTTGTTTAGAACAGCTCAAAGAGATTCTCCAATCAGTTCTTAGTGTAGTAAAGGTAGCTAAGATCCAGGAAATCCTTAATTCGAGTTAAGATGACATGAAACACTGTATGAATCCTATAATCTTTACTTAAAGGAGAATAGAGTGGTAAATGTGTGTTATACAAGGCAGAATGCCATTGAAATAGAGAAAGAAACACATTCGACATCTTTGGAAAGCATTACACTTCACTGAAATGTAGTACTACACTCTATAACACAGTTGAGAGACAATGTTCCCGAGCTGCCTCACTTCATAACAGTGTGTAGGTAGTTGTTTGATAAAGTGGGCAAAGCTTATACTTGGACCAGAAGGCAGAATATAGGAAACTACATGAAAACATGGATAATTCAGAGAAAATGACTGTAAACAGATGAGAACTTGTTTAGAACAGCTCAAAGAGATTCTCCAAGTCAGTTCTTAGTGTAGAAAAGGTAGCTGAGATCCGGGAAATCCTTAATTCAAGTTAAGATCACATGAAACACTGTATGAATCCTATATTCTTTACTTAAAGGAGACTGGAGTGGTAAATGTGTGTTATACAAGGCAGAATACCACTGAAATAGAGAAGGAAACACGTCCGGCAGCTTTGGAAAGCCTTACACTTCACTGAAATGTAATACTACACTCTATAACACAGTTGAGAGACAATGTTCCCGAGCTGCCTCAATTCATAACAGTGTGTAGGAAGTTGTTTGATAAAGTGGGCAAAGCTTATACTTGGACCAGAAGGCAGAATATAGGAAACTACATGAAAACATGGATAATTCAGAGAAAATGACTGTAAACAGATGAGAACTTGTTTAGAACAGCTCAAAGAGATTCTCCAATCAGTTCTTAGTGTAGTAAAGGTAGCTAAGATCCGGGAAATCCTTAATTCGAGTTAAGATGACATGAAACACTGTATGAATCCTATATTCTTTACTTAAGGGAGAATAGAGTGGTAAATGTGTGTTATACAGGGCAGAATGCCATTGAAATAGAGAAAGAAACACATTCGACATATTTGGAAAGCATTACACTTCACTGAAATGTAGTACTACACTCTATAACACAGTTGAGAGACAATGTTCCTGAGCTGCCTCAGTTCATAACAGTGTGTAGGAAGTTGTTTGATAAAGTGGGCAAAGCTTATACTTGGACCAGAAGGCAGAATATAGGAAACTACATGAAAACATGCATAATTCAGAGAAAATGACTGTAAACAGATGAGAACTTGTTTAGAACAGCTCAAAGAGATTCTCCAGTCAGTTTTTATTGTAGTAAATGTAGCTAAGATCCGGGAAATCCTTAATTCGAGTTAAGATCACATGAAACACTGTATGAATCCTATATTCTTTACTTAAAGGAGACTAGAGTGCTAAATGTGTGTTATACAAGGTAGAATACCATTGAAATAGAGAATTAAATACGTTTGGCAGCTTTGGAAAGCCTTACACTTCACTGAAATGTAGTACTACACTATATAACACAGTTGAGAGACAATGTTCCCGAGCTGCCTCAGTTCATAACAGTGTGTAGGAAGTTGTTTGATAAAGTGGGCAAAGCTTATACTTGGACCAGAAGGCAGAATATAGGAAACTAAATGAAAACATGGATAATTCAGAGAAAATGACTGTAAACAGATGAGAACTTGTTTAGAACAGCTCAAAGAGATTCTCCAAGTCAATTCTTAGCGTAGTAAAGGTAGCTAAGATCCGGGAAATCATTAATTCGAGTTAAGATCACATGAAACACTGTATGAATCCTATATTCCTTACTTAAAGGAGACTAGAGTGGTAAATATGTGTTATACAAGGCAGGATACCATTGAAATAGAGAAAGAAACACGTTCGGCAGCTTTGGAAACCCTTAAACTTCACTGAAATGTAGTACTACACACTATAACACAGTTGAGAGACAATGTTCCCGAGCTGCCTCAGTTCATAACAGTGTGTAGGAAGTTGTTTGATAAAGTGGGCAAAGCTTATACTAGGACCAGAAGGCAGAATATAGGAAACTACATGAAAACATGGATAATTCAGAGAAAATTACTGGAAACAGATGAGAGATTGTTTAGAACAGCTGAAAGAGATTCTCCAAATCAGTTCTTAGTGTAGAAAAGGTAGCTAAGATCCGGGAAATCCTTAATTCAAGTTAAGATGACTTGAAACACTGTATGAATCCTATATTCTTTACTAAAAGGAGACTGGAGTGGTAAATGTGTGTTTTACAAGGCAGAATACCATTGAAATAGAGAAAGAAACTCGTTCGGCAGCTTTGGAAAGCCTTACACTTCACTGAAATATAGTACTACACTCTGTAACACAGTTGAGAGACAATGTTCCCGAGCTGCCTCAGTTCATAACAGTGTGTAGGAAGTTGTTTGATAAAGTGGGCAAAGCTTATACTTGGAACAGAAGGCAGAATATAGGAAACTACATGAAAACATGGATAATTCAGAGAAAATGACTGTAAACAGATGAGAACTTGTTTAGAACAGCTCAAAGAGATTCTCCAGTCAGTTCTTATTGTAGTAAATGTAGCTAAGATCCGGGAAATCCTTAATTCGAGTTAAGATCACATGAAACACTGTATGAATCCTATATTCTTTACTTAAAGTAGACTAGAGTGCTAAATGTGTGTTATACAAGGTAGAATACCATTGAAATAGAGAATTAAACACGTTTGGCAGCTTTGGAAAGCATTACACTTCACTGAAATGTAGTACTACACTCTATAACACAGTTGACAGACAATGTTCCCGAGCTGCCTCAGTTCATAACAGTGTGTAGTAAGTTGTTTGATAAAGTGGGCAAAGCTTATACTTGGACCAGAAGGCAGAATATAGGAAACTACATGAAAACATGGATAATTCAGAGAAAATGACTGGAAACAGATGAGAACTTGTTTAGAAATGCTGAAAGAGATTCTCCAAATCAGTTCTTAGTGTAGAAAAGGTAGCTAAGATCCGGGAAATCCTTAATTTCAGTTAAGATGACTTGAAACACTGTAGGAATCCTATATTCTTTACTTCAAGGACACTTGAGTGGTAAATGTGTGTTTTACAAGGCAGAATACCATTGAAATAGAGAAAGAAACACGTTTGGCAGCTTTGGAAAGCCTTACACTTCACTGAAATGTAGTACTACACTCTATAACACAGTTGAGAGACAATGTTCCCGAGCTGCCTCAGTTCATAACAGTGTGTAGGAAGTTGTTTGATAAAGTGGGCAAAGCTTATACTTGGTCCAGAAGGCAGAATATAGGAAACTACATGAAAACATGGATAATTCAGACAAAATGACTGGAAACAGATGAGAACTTGTTTAGAACAGCTCAAAGAGATTCTCCAGTCAGTTCTTAGTGTAGTAAAGGTAGCTAAGATCCGGGAAATCCTTAATTCGAGTTAGGATCACATGAAACACTGTATGAATCCTATATTCTTTACTTAAAGGAGACTAGAGTGGTAAATGTGTGTTATCCAAGGCAGAATACCATTGAAATAGAGAAAGAAACACTTTCGGCAGCTTTGGAAAGCCTTACACTTCACTAAAATATAGTACAACACTCTGTAACACACTTGATTGACAATGTTCCCGAGCTGCCTCAGTTCATAACAGTGTGTAGGAAGTTGTTTGATAAAGTGGGCAAAGCTTATACTTGGTCCAGAAGGCAGAATATAGGAAACTACATGAAAACATGGATAATTCAGAGAAAATGACTGTAAACAGATAACTTGTTTAGAACAGCTGAAAGAGATTCTCCAAATCATTTCTTAGTGTAGAAAAGGTAGCTAAGATCCGGGAAATCCTTAATTCAAGTTAAGATGACTTGAAACACTCTATGAATCCTATATTCTTTACTTGAAGGAGACTAGAGTGGTAAATGTGTGTTATACAAGGCAGAATACCACTGAAATAGAGAAAGAAACACGTTCGGCAGCTTTGGAAAGCCTTACACTTCACTGAAATGTAATACTACACTCTATAACACAGTTGAGAGACAATGTTCCCGAGCTGCCTCAGTTCATAACAGTGTGTAGGAAGTTGTTTGATAAAGTGGGCAAAGCTTATACTTGGACCAGAAGGCAGAATATAGGAAACTACATGAAAACATGGATAATTCAGAGAAAATGACTGTAAACAGATGAGAACTTGTTTAGAACAGCTCAAAGAGATTCTCCAATCAGTTCTTAGTGTAGTAAAGGTAGCTAAGATCCAGGAAATCCTTAATTCGAGTTAAGATGACATGAAACACTGTATGAATCCTATAATCTTTACTTAAAGGAGAATAGAGTGGTAAATGTGTGTTATACAAGGCAGAATGCCATTGAAATAGAGAAAGAAACACATTCGACATCTTTGGAAAGCATTACACTTCACTGAAATGTAGTACTACACTCTATAACACAGTTGAGAGACAATGTTCCCGAGCTGCCTCACTTCATAACAGTGTGTAGGTAGTTGTTTGATAAAGTGGGCAAAGCTTATACTTGGACCAGAAGGCAGAATATAGGAAACTACATGAAAACATGGATAATTCAGAGAAAATGACTGTAAACAGATGAGAACTTGTTTAGAACAGCTCAAAGAGATTCTCCAAGTCAGTTCTTAGTGTAGAAAAGGTAGCTGAGATCCGGGAAATCCTTAATTCAAGTTAAGATCACATGAAACACTGTATGAATCCTATATTCTTTACTTAAAGGAGACTGGAGTGGTAAATGTGTGTTATACAAGGCAGAATACCACTGAAATAGAGAAGGAAACACGTCCGGCAGCTTTGGAAAGCCTTACACTTCACTGAAATGTAATACTACACTCTATAACACAGTTGAGAGACAATGTTCCCGAGCTGCCTCAATTCATAACAGTGTGTAGGAAGTTGTTTGATAAAGTGGGCAAAGCTTATACTTGGACCAGAAGGCAGAATATAGGAAACTACATGAAAACATGGATAATTCAGAGAAAATGACTGTAAACAGATGAGAACTTGTTTAGAACAGCTCAAAGAGATTCTCCAATCAGTTCTTAGTGTAGTAAAGGTAGCTAAGATCCGGGAAATCCTTAATTCGAGTTAAGATGACATGAAACACTGTATGAATCCTATATTCTTTACTTAAGGGAGAATAGAGTGGTAAATGTGTGTTATACAGGGCAGAATGCCATTGAAATAGAGAAAGAAACACATTCGACATATTTGGAAAGCATTACACTTCACTGAAATGTAGTACTACACTCTATAACACAGTTGAGAGACAATGTTCCTGAGCTGCCTCAGTTCATAACAGTGTGTAGGAAGTTGTTTGATAAAGTGGGCAAAGCTTATACTTGGACCAGAAGGCAGAATATAGGAAACTACATGAAAACATGCATAATTCAGAGAAAATGACTGTAAACAGATGAGAACTTGTTTAGAACAGCTCAAAGAGATTCTCCAGTCAGTTTTTATTGTAGTAAATGTAGCTAAGATCCGGGAAATCCTTAATTCGAGTTAAGATCACATGAAACACTGTATGAATCCTATATTCTTTACTTAAAGGAGACTAGAGTGCTAAATGTGTGTTATACAAGGTAGAATACCATTGAAATAGAGAATTAAATACGTTTGGCAGCTTTGGAAAGCCTTACACTTCACTGAAATGTAGTACTACACTATATAACACAGTTGAGAGACAATGTTCCCGAGCTGCCTCAGTTCATAACAGTGTGTAGGAAGTTGTTTGATAAAGTGGGCAAAGCTTATACTTGGACCAGAAGGCAGAATATAGGAAACTAAATGAAAACATGGATAATTCAGAGAAAATGACTGTAAACAGATGAGAACTTGTTTAGAACAGCTCAAAGAGATTCTCCAGTCAGTTTTTATTGTAGTAAATGTAGCTAAGATCCGGGAAATCCTTAATTCGAGTTAAGATCACATGAAACACTGTATGAATCCTATATTCTTTACTTAAAGGAGACTAGAGTGCTAAATGTGTGTTATACAAGGTAGAATACCATTGAAATAGAGAATTAAATACGTTTGGCAGCTTTGGAAAGCCTTACACTTCACTGAAATGTAGTACTACACTATATAACACAGTTGAGAGACAATGTTCCCGAGCTGCCTCAGTTCATAACAGTGTGTAGGAAGTTGTTTGATAAAGTGGGCAAAGCTTATACTTGGACCAGAAGGCAGAATATAGGAAACTAAATGAAAACATGGATAATTCAGAGAAAATGACTGTAAACAGATGAGAACTTGTTTAGAACAGCTCAAAGAGATTCTCCAAGTCAATTCTTAGCGTAGTAAAGGTAGCTAAGATCCGGGAAATCATTAATTCGAGTTAAGATCACATGAAACACTGTATGAATCCTATATTCCTTACTTAAAGGAGACTAGAGTGGTAAATATGTGTTATACAAGGCAGGATACCATTGAAATAGAGAAAGAAACACGTTCGGCAGCTTTGGAAACCCTTAAACTTCACTGAAATGTAGTACTACACACTATAACACAGTTGAGAGACAATGTTCCCGAGCTGCCTCAGTTCATAACAGTGTGTAGGAAGTTGTTTGATAAAGTGGGCAAAGCTTATACTAGGACCAGAAGGCAGAATATAGGAAACTACATGAAAACATGGATAATTCAGAGAAAATTACTGGAAACAGATGAGAGATTGTTTAGAACAGCTGAAAGAGATTCTCCAAATCAGTTCTTAGTGTAGAAAAGGTAGCTAAGATCCGGGAAATCCTTAATTCAAGTTAAGATGACTTGAAACACTGTATGAATCCTATATTCTTTACTAAAAGGAGACTGGAGTGGTAAATGTGTGTTTTACAAGGCAGAATACCATTGAAATAGAGAAAGAAACTCGTTCGGCAGCTTTGGAAAGCCTTACACTTCACTGAAATATAGTACTACACTCTGTAACACAGTTGAGAGACAATGTTCCCGAGCTGCCTCAGTTCATAACAGTGTGTAGGAAGTTGTTTGATAAAGTGGGCAAAGCTTATACTTGGACCAGAAGGCAGAATATAGGAAACTACATGAAAACATGGATAATTCAGAGAAAATGACTGTAAACAGATGAGAACTTGTTTAGAACAGCTCAAAGAGATTCTCCAATCAGTTCTTAGTGTAGTAAAGGTAGCTAAGATCCGGGAAATCCTTAATTCGAGTTAAGATGACATGAAACACTGTATGAATCCTATATTCTTTACTTAAGGGAGAATAGAGTGGTAAATGTGTGTTATACAGGGCAGAATGCCATTGAAATAGAGAAAGAAACACATTCGACATATTTGGAAAGCATTACACTTCACTGAAATGTAGTACTACACTCTATAACACAGTTGAGAGACAATGTTCCTGAGCTGCCTCAGTTCATAACAGTGTGTAGGAAGTTGTTTGATAAAGTGGGCAAAGCTTATACTTGGACCAGAAGGCAGAATATAGGAAACTACATGAAAACATGCATAATTCAGAGAAAATGACTGTAAACAGATGAGAACTTGTTTAGAACAGCTCAAAGAGATTCTCCAGTCAGTTTTTATTGTAGTAAATGTAGCTAAGATCCGGGAAATCCTTAATTCGAGTTAAGATCACATGAAACACTGTATGAATCCTATATTCTTTACTTAAAGGAGACTAGAGTGCTAAATGTGTGTTATACAAGGTAGAATACCATTGAAATAGAGAATTAAATACGTTTGGCAGCTTTGGAAAGCCTTACACTTCACTGAAATGTAGTACTACACTCTATAACACAGTTGAGAGACAATGTTCCCGAGCTGCCTCAGTTCATAACAGTGTGTAGGAAGTTGTTTGATAAAGTGGGCAAAGCTTATACTTGGACCAGAAGGCAGAATAAAGGAAACTAAATGAAAACATGGATAATTCAGAGAAAATGACTGTAAACAGATGAGAACTTGTTTAGAACAGCTCAAAGAGATTCTCCAAGTCAATTCTTAGCGTAGTAAAGGTAGCTAAGATCCGGGAAATCATTAATTCGAGTTAAGATCACATGAAACACTGTATGAATCCTATATTCCTTACTTAAAGGAGACTAGAGTGGTAAATATGTGTTATACAAGGCAGGATACCATTGAAATAGAGAAAGAAACACGTTCGGCAGCTTTGGAAACCCTTAAACTTCACTGAAATGTAGTACTACACACTATAACACAGTTGAGAGACAATGTTCCCGAGCTGCCTCAGTTCATAACAGTGTGTAGGAAGTTGTTTGATAAAGTGGGCAAAGCTTATACTAGGACCAGAAGGCAGAATATAGGAAACTACATGAAAACATGGATATTCAGAGAAAATGACTGGAAACAGATGAGAGATTGTTTAGAACAGCTGAAAGAGATTCTCCAAATCAGTTCTTAGTGTAGAAAAGGTAGCTAAGATCCGGGAAATCCTTAATTCAAGTTAAGATGACTTGAAACACTGTATGAATCCTATATTCTTTACTAAAAGGAGACTGGAGTGGTAAATGTGTGTTTTACAAGGCAGAATACCATTGAAATAGAGAAAGAAACTCGTTCGGCAGCTTTGGAAAGCCTTACACTTCACTGAAATATAGTACTACACTCTGTAACACAGTTGAGAGACAATGTTCCCGAGCTGCCTCAGTTCATAACAGTGTGTAGGAAGTTGTTTGATAAAGTGGGCAAAGCTTATACTTGGACCAGAAGGCAGAATATAGGAAACTACATGAAAACATGGATAATTCAGAGAAAATGACTGTAAACATATGAGAACTTGTTTAGAACAGCTCAAAGAGATTCTCCGGTCAGTTCTCAGCATAGTAAAGGTAGCTAAGATCCGGGAAATCCTTAATTCAAGTTAAGATGACATAAAACACTGTATGAATCCTATATTCTTTACTTAAAGGAGACTAGAGTGCTAAATGTGTGTTATACAAGGCAGAATACCATTGAAATAGAGAAAGAAACATGTTCGGCAGCTTTGGAAAGCCTTACACTTCACTGAAATGTAATACTACACTCTATAACACAGTTGAGAGACAATGTTCCTGAGCTGCCTCAGTTCATAACAGTGTGTAGGAAGTTGTTTGATAAAGTGGGCAAAGCTTATACTTGGACCAGAAGGCAGAATATAGGAAACTACATGAAAACATGGATAATTCAGAGAAAATGACTGTAAACAGATGAGAACTTGTTTAGAACAGCTCAAAGAGATTCTCCAATCAGTTCTTAGTATAGTAAAGGTAGCTAAGATCCAGGAAAATCTTAATTCGAGTTAAGATGACATGAAACACTGTATGAATCCTATATTCTTTACTTAAAGGAGAATAGAGTGGTAAATGTGTGTTATACAAGGCAGAATGCCATTGAAATAGAGAAAGAAACACATTCGACATCTTTGGAAAGCATTACACTTCACTGAAATGTAGTACTACACTCTATAACACAGTTGAGAGACAATGTTCCCGAGCTGCCTCACTTCATAACAGTGTGTAGGAAGTTGTTTGATAAAGTGGGCAAAGCTTATACTTGGACCAGAAGGCAGAATATAGGAAACTACATGAAAACATGGATAATTCAGAGAAAATGACTGTAAACAGATGAGAACTTGTTTAGAACAGCTCAAAGAGATTCTCCAATCAGTTCTTAGTGTAGTAAAGGTAGCTAAGATCCGGGAAATCCTTAATTCAAGTTAAGATCACATGAAACACTGTATGAATCCTATATTCTTTACTTAAAGGAGACTGGAGTGGTAAATGTGTGTTATACAAGGCAGAATACCACTGAAATAGAGAAAGAAACACGTTCGTCAGCTTTGGAAAGCCTTACACTTCACTGAAATGTAGTACTACACTTTATAACACAGTTGGGAGACAATGTTCCCGAGCTGCCTCAGTTCATAACGGTGTGTAGGAAGTTGTTTGATAAAGTGGGCAAAGCTTATACTTGGACCAGAAGGCAGAATATAGGAAACTACATGAAAACATGGATAATTCAGAGAAAATGACTGGAAACAGATGAGAACTTGTTTAGAACAGCTCAAAGAGATTCTCCATTCAGTTCTTATTATAGTAAATTTAGCTAAGATCCGGGAAATCCTTAATTCGAGTTAAGATCACATGAAACACCGTATGAATCCTATATTCTTTACTTGAAGGAGACTAGAGTGGTAAATGTGTGTTATACAAAGCAGAATACCACTGAAATAGAGAAAGAAACACGTTCGTCAGCTTAGGAAAGCCTTACACTTCTCTGAAATGTAATACTACACTCTATAACACAGTTGAGAGACAATGTTCCCGAGCTGCCTCAGTTCATAACAGTGTGTAGGAAGTTGTTTCATAAAGTGGGCAAAGCTTATACTTGGACCAGAAGGCAGAATATAGGAAACTACATGAAAACATGGATAATTCAGAGAAAATGACTGTAAACAGATGAGAACTTGTTTAGAACAGCTCAAAGAGATTCTCCAGTCAGTTCTTAGCGTAGTAAAGGTAGCTAAGATCCGGGAAATCCTTAATTCGAGTTAAGATCACATGAAACACTGTATGAATCCTATATTCTTTACTTGAAGGAGACTAGAGTGGTAAATGTGTGTTATACAAGGCAGAATACCACTGAAATAGAGAAAGAAACACGTTCGGCAGCTTTGGAAAGCCTTACACTTCACTGAAATGTAATACTACACTCTATAACACAGTTGAGAGACAATGTTCCCGAGCTGCCTCAGTTCATAACAGTGTGTAGTAAGTTGTTTGATAAAGTGGGCAAAGCTTATACTTGGACCAGAAGGCAGAATATAGGAAACTACATGAAAACATGGATAATTCAGAGAAAATGACTGTAAACAGATGAGAACTTGTTTAGAACAGCTCAAAGAGATTCTCCAATCAGTTCTTAGTGTAGTAAAGGTAGCTAAGATCCAGGAAATCCTTAATTCGAGTTAAGATGACATGAAACACTGTATGAATCCTATATTCCTTACTTAAAGGAGAATAGAGTGGTAAATGTGTGTTATACAAGGCAGAATGCCATTGAAATAGAGAAAGAAACACATTCGACATATTTGGAAAGCATTACACTTCACTGAAATGTAGTACTACACTCTATAACACAGTTGAGAGACAATGTTCCCGAGCTGCCTCAGTTCATAACAGTGTGTAGGAAGTTGTTTGATAAAGTGGGCAAAGCTTATACTTGGACCAGAAGGCAGAATATAGGAAACTACATGAAAACATGGATAATTCAGAGAAAATGACTGTAAACAGATGAGAACTTGTTTAGAACAGCTCAAAGAGATTCTCCAAGTCAGTTCTTAGCGTAGTAAAGGTAGCTAAGATCCGGGAAATCATTAATTCGAGTTAAGATCACATGAAACACTGTATGAATCCTATATTCCTTACTTAAAGGAGACTAGAGTGGTAAATGCGTGTTATACAAGGCAGAATACCATTGAAATAGAGAAAGAAACACGTTCGGCAGCTTTGGAAAGCCTTACACTTCACTGAAATGTAGTACTACACACTATAACACAGTTGAGAGACAATGTTCCCGAGCTGCCTCAGTTCATAACAGTGTGTAGGAAGTTGTTTGATAAAGTGGGCAAAGCTTATACTAGGACCAGAAGGCAGAATATAGGAAACTACATGAAAACATGGATAATTCAGAGAAAATGACTGGAAACAGATGAGAGATTGTTTAGAACAGCTGAAAGAGATTCTCCAAATCAGTTCTTAGTGTAGAAAAGGTAGCTAAGATCCGGGAAATCCTTAATTCAAGTTAAGATGACTTGAAACACTGTATGAATCCTATATTCTTTACTAAAAGGAGACTGGAGTGGTAAATGTGTGTTTTACAAGGCAGAATACCATTGAAATAGAGAAAGAAACTCGTTCGGCAGCTTTGGAAAGCCTTACACTTCACTGAAATATAGTACTACACTCTGTAACACAGTTGAGAGACAATGTTCCCGAGCTGCCTCAGTTCATAACAGTGTGTAGGAAGTTGTTTGATAAAGTGGGCAAAGCTTATACTTGGACCAGAAGGCAGAATATAGGAAACTACATGAAAACATGGATAATTCAGAGAAAATGACTGTAAACATATGAGAACTTGTTTAGAACAGCTCTAAGAGATTCTCCGGTCAGTTCTCAGCATAGTAAAGGTAGCTAAGATCCGGGAAATCCTTAATTCGAGTTAAGATGACATAAAACACTGTATGAATCCTATATTCTTTACTTAAAGGAGACTAGAGTGCTAAATGTGTGTTATACAAGGCAGAATACCATCGAAATAGAGAAAGAAACATGTTTGGCAGCTTTGGAAACCCTTACACTTCACTGAAATGTAATACTACACTCTATAACACAGTTGAGAGACAATGTTCCTGAGCTGCCTCAGTTCATAACAGTGTGTAGGAAGTTGTTTGATAAAGTGGGCAAAGCTTATACTTGGACCAGAAGACAGAATATAGGAAACTACATGAAAACATGGATAATTCAGAGAAAATGACTGTAAACAGATGAGAACTTGTTTAGAACAGCTCAAAGAGATTCTCCAGTCAGTTCTTAGCGTAGTAAAGGTAGCTAAGATCCGGGAAATCCTTAATTCGATTTAAGATCACATGAAACACTGTATGAATCCTATATTCTTTACTTGAAGGAGACTAGAGTGGTAAATGTGTGTTATACAAGGCAGAATACCACTGAAATAGAGAAAGAAACACGTTCGGCAGCTTTGGAAAGCCTTACACTTCACTGAAATGTAATACTACACTCTATAACACAGTTGAGAGACAATGTTCCCGAGCTGCCTCAGTTCATAACAGTGTGTAGGAAGTTGTTTGATAAAGTGGGCAAAGCTTATACTTGGACCAGAAGGCAGAATATAGGAAACTACATGAAAACATGGATAACTCAGAGAAAATGACTGTAAACAGATGAGAACTTGTTTAGAACAGCTCAAAGAGATTCTCCAATCAGTTCTTAGTGTAGTAAAGGTAGCTAAGATCCAGGAAATCCTTAATTCGAGTTAAGATGACATGAAACACTGTATGAATCCTATATTCTTTACTTAAAGGAGAATAGAGTGGTAAATGTGTGTTATACAAGGCAGAATGCCATTGAAATAGAGAAAGAAACACATTCGACATCTTTGGAAAGCATTACACTTCACTGAAATGTAGTACTACACTCTATAACACAGTTGAGAGACAATGTTCCCGAGCTGCCTCAGTTCATAACAGTGTGTAGGAAGTTGTTTGATAAAGTGGGCAAAGCTTATACTTGGACCAGAAGGCAGAATATAGGAAACTACATGAAAACATGGATAATTCAGAGAAAATGACTGGAAACAGATGAGAGATTGTTTAGAAAAGCTGAAAGAGATTCTCCAAATCAGTTCTTAGTGTAGAAAAGGTAGCTAAGATCCGGGAAATCCTTAATTCAAGTTAAGATGACTTGAAACACTGTATGAATCCTATATTCTTTACTAAAAGGAGACTGGAGTGGTAAATGTGTGTTTTACAAGGCAGAATACCATTGAAATAGAGAAAGAAACTCGTTCGGCAGCTTTGGAAAGCCTTACACTTCACTGAAATATAGTACTACACTCTGTAACACAGTTGAGAGACAATGTTCCCGAGCTGCCTCAGTTCATAACAGTGTGTAGGAAGTTGTTTGATAAAGTGGGCAAAGCTTATACTAGGACCAGAAGGCAGAATATAGGAAACTACATGAAAACATGGATATTCAGAGAAAATGACTGGAAACAGATGAGAGATTGTTTAGAACAGCTGAAAGAGATTCTCCAAATCAGTTCTTAGTGTAGAAAAGGTAGCTAAGATCCGGGAAATCCTTAATTCAAGTTAAGATGACTTGAAACACTGTATGAATCCTATATTCTTTACTAAAAGGAGACTGGAGTGGTAAATGTGTGTTTTACAAGGCAGAATACCATTGAAATAGAGAAAGAAACTCGTTCGGCAGCTTTGGAAAGCCTTACACTTCACTGAAATATAGTACTACACTCTGTAACACAGTTGAGAGACAATGTTCCCGAGCTGCCTCAGTTCATAACAGTGTGTAGGAAGTTGTTTGATAAAGTGGGCAAAGCTTATACTTGGACCAGAAGGCAGAATATAGGAAACTACATGAAAACATGGATAATTCAGAGAAAATGACTGTAAACATATGAGAACTTGTTTAGAACAGCTCAAAGAGATTCTCCGGTCAGTTCTCAGCATAGTAAAGGTAGCTAAGATCCGGGAAATCCTTAATTCAAGTTAAGATGACATAAAACACTGTATGAATCCTATATTCTTTACTTAAAGGAGACTAGAGTGCTAAATGTGTGTTATACAAGGCAGAATACCATTGAAATAGAGAAAGAAACGTGTTCGGCAGCTTTGGAAAGCCTTACACTTCACTGAAATGTAATACTACACTCTATAACACAGTTGAGAGACAATGTTCCTGAGCTGCCTCAGTTCATAACAGTGTGTAGGAAGTTGTTTGATAAAGTGGGCAAAGCTTATACTTGGACCAGAAGGCAGAATATAGGAAACTACATGAAAACATGGATAATTCAGAGAAAATGACTGTAAACAGATGAGAACTTGTTTAGAACAGCTCAAAGAGATTCTCCAATCAGTTCTTAGTATAGTAAAGGTAGCTAAGATCCAGGAAATCCTTAATTCGAGTTAAGATGACATGAAACACTGTATGAATCCTATATTCTTTACTTAAAGGAGAATAGAGTGGTAAATGTGTGTTATACAAGGCAGAATGCCATTGAAATAGAGAAAGAAACACATTCGACATCTTTGGAAAGCATTACACTTCACTGAAATGTAGTACTACACTCTATAACACAGTTGAGAGACAATGTTCCCGAGCTGCCTCACTTCATAACAGTGTGTAGGAAGTTGTTTGATAAAGTGGGCAAAGCTTATACTTGGACCAGAAGGCAGAATATAGGAAACTACATGAAAACATGGATAATTCAGAGAAAATGACTGTAAACAGATGAGAACTTGTTTAGAACAGCTCAAAGAGATTCTCCAATCAGTTCTTAGTGTAGTAAAGGTAGCTAAGATCCGGGAAATCCTTAATTCAAGTTAAGATCACATGAAACACTGTATGAATCCTATATTCTTTACTTAAAGGAGACTGGAGTGGTAAATGTGTGTTATACAAGGCAGAATACCACTGAAATAGAGAAAGAAACACGTTCGTCAGCTTTGGAAAGCCTTACACTTCACTGAAATGTAGTACTACACTTTATAACACAGTTGGGAGACAATGTTCCCGAGCTGCCTCAGTTCATAACGGTGTGTAGGAAGTTGTTTGATAAAGTGGGCAAAGCTTATACTTGGACCAGAAGGCAGAATATAGGAAACTACATGAAAACATGGATAATTCAGAGAAAATGACTGGAAACAGATGAGAACTTGTTTAGAACAGCTCAAAGAGATTCTCCATTCAGTTCTTATTATAGTAAATTTAGCTAAGATCCGGGAAATCCTTAATTCGAGTTAAGATCACATGAAACACCGTATGAATCCTATATTCTTTACTTGAAGGAGACTAGAGTGGTAAATGTGTGTTATACAAAGCAGAATACCACTGAAATAGAGAAAGAAACACGTTCGTCAGCTTAGGAAAGCCTTACACTTCTCTGAAATGTAATACTACACTCTATAACACAGTTGAGAGACAATGTTCCCGAGCTGCCTCAGTTCATAACAGTGTGTAGGAAGTTGTTTCATAAAGTGGGCAAAGCTTATACTTGGACCAGAAGGCAGAATATAGGAAACTACATGAAAACATGGATAATTCAGAGAAAATGACTGTAAACAGATGAGAACTTGTTTAGAACAGCTCAAAGAGATTCTCCAGTCAGTTCTTAGCGTAGTAAAGGTAGCTAAGATCCGGGAAATCCTTAATTCGAGTTAAGATCACATGAAACACTGTATGAATCCTATATTCTTTACTTGAAGGAGACTAGAGTGGTAAATGTGTGTTATACAAGGCAGAATACCACTGAAATAGAGAAAGAAACACGTTCGGCAGCTTTGGAAAGCCTTACACTTCACTGAAATGTAATACTACACTCTATAACACAGTTGAGAGACAATGTTCCCGAGCTGCCTCAGTTCATAACAGTGTGTAGTAAGTTGTTTGATAAAGTGGGCAAAGCTTATACTTGGACCAGAAGGCAGAATATAGGAAACTACATGAAAACATGGATAATTCAGAGAAAATGACTGTAAACAGATGAGAACTTGTTTAGAACAGCTCAAAGAGATTCTCCAATCAGTTCTTAGTGTAGTAAAGGTAGCTAAGATCCAGGAAATCCTTAATTCGAGTTAAGATGACATGAAACACTGTATGAATCCTATATTCCTTACTTAAAGGAGAATAGAGTGGTAAATGTGTGTTATACAAGGCAGAATGCCATTGAAATAGAGAAAGAAACACATTCGACATATTTGGAAAGCATTACACTTCACTGAAATGTAGTACTACACTCTATAACACAGTTGAGAGACAATGTTCCCGAGCTGCCTCAGTTCATAACAGTGTGTAGGAAGTTGTTTGATAAAGTGGGCAAAGCTTATACTTGGACCAGAAGGCAGAATATAGGAAACTACATGAAAACATGGATAATTCAGAGAAAATGACTGTAAACAGATGAGAACTTGTTTAGAACAGCTCAAAGAGATTCTCCAAGTCAGTTCTTAGCGTAGTAAAGGTAGCTAAGATCCGGGAAATCATTAATTCGAGTTAAGATCACATGAAACACTGTATGAATCCTATATTCCTTACTTAAAGGAGACTAGAGTGGTAAATGCGTGTTATACAAGGCAGAATACCATTGAAATAGAGAAAGAAACACGTTCGGCAGCTTTGGAAAGCCTTACACTTCACTGAAATGTAGTACTACACACTATAACACAGTTGAGAGACAATGTTCCCGAGCTGCCTCAGTTCATAACAGTGTGTAGGAAGTTGTTTGATAAAGTGGGCAAAGCTTATACTAGGACCAGAAGGCAGAATATAGGAAACTACATGAAAACATGGATAATTCAGAGAAAATGACTGGAAACAGATGAGAGATTGTTTAGAACAGCTGAAAGAGATTCTCCAAATCAGTTCTTAGTGTAGAAAAGGTAGCTAAGATCCGGGAAATCCTTAATTCAAGTTAAGATGACTTGAAACACTGTATGAATCCTATATTCTTTACTAAAAGGAGACTGGAGTGGTAAATGTGTGTTTTACAAGGCAGAATACCATTGAAATAGAGAAAGAAACTCGTTCGGCAGCTTTGGAAAGCCTTACACTTCACTGAAATATAGTACTACACTCTGTAACACAGTTGAGAGACAATGTTCCCGAGCTGCCTCAGTTCATAACAGTGTGTAGGAAGTTGTTTGATAAAGTGGGCAAAGCTTATACTTGGACCAGAAGGCAGAATATAGGAAACTACATGAAAACATGGATAATTCAGAGAAAATGACTGTAAACATATGAGAACTTGTTTAGAACAGCTCTAAGAGATTCTCCGGTCAGTTCTCAGCATAGTAAAGGTAGCTAAGATCCGGGAAATCCTTAATTCGAGTTAAGATGACATAAAACACTGTATGAATCCTATATTCTTTACTTAAAGGAGACTAGAGTGCTAAATGTGTGTTATACAAGGCAGAATACCATCGAAATAGAGAAAGAAACATGTTTGGCAGCTTTGGAAACCCTTACACTTCACTGAAATGTAATACTACACTCTATAACACAGTTGAGAGACAATGTTCCTGAGCTGCCTCAGTTCATAACAGTGTGTAGGAAGTTGTTTGATAAAGTGGGCAAAGCTTATACTTGGACCAGAAGACAGAATATAGGAAACTACATGAAAACATGGATAATTCAGAGAAAATGACTGTAAACAGATGAGAACTTGTTTAGAACAGCTCAAAGAGATTCTCCAGTCAGTTCTTAGCGTAGTAAAGGTAGCTAAGATCCGGGAAATCCTTAATTCGATTTAAGATCACATGAAACACTGTATGAATCCTATATTCTTTACTTGAAGGAGACTAGAGTGGTAAATGTGTGTTATACAAGGCAGAATACCACTGAAATAGAGAAAGAAACACGTTCGGCAGCTTTGGAAAGCCTTACACTTCACTGAAATGTAATACTACACTCTATAACACAGTTG
The DNA here is from genome assembly GCF_964339955.1 of Pipistrellus hanaki. NCBI lineage: Eukaryota > Metazoa > Chordata > Mammalia > Chiroptera > Vespertilionidae > Pipistrellus > Pipistrellus hanaki. Next base: position 3,832,766 of record NC_140511.1, read on the forward strand.
AGAGACAATGTTCCCGAGCTGCCTCAGTTCATAACAGTGTGTAGGAAGTTGTTTGATAAAGTGGGCAAAGCTTATACTTGGACCAGAAGGCAGAATATAGGAAACTACATGAAAACATGGATAACTCAGAGAAAATGACTGTAAACAGATGAGAACTTGTTTAGAACAGCTCAAAGAGATTCTCCAATCAGTTCTTAGTGTAGTAAAGGTAGCTAAGATCCAGGAAATCCTTAATTCGAGTTAAGATGACATGAAACACTGTATGAATCCTATATTCTTTACTTAAAGGAGAATAGAGTGGTAAATGTGTGTTATACAAGGCAGAATGCCATTGAAATAGAGAAAGAAACACATTCGACATCTTTGGAAAGCATTACACTTCACTGAAATGTAGTACTACACTCTATAACACAGTTGAGAGACAATGTTCCCGAGCTGCCTCAGTTCATAACAGTGTGTAGGAAGTTGTTTGATAAAGTGGGCAAAGCTTATACTTGGACCAGAAGGCAGAATATAGGAAACTACATGAAAACATGGATAATTCAGAGAAAATGACTGGAAACAGATGAGAGATTGTTTAGAAAAGCTGAAAGAGATTCTCCAAATCAGTTCTTAGTGTAGAAAAGGTAGCTAAGATCCGGGAAATCCTTAATTCAAGTTAAGATGACTTGAAACACTGTATGAATCCTATATTCTTTACTAAAAGGAGACTGGAGTGGTAAATGTGTGTTTTACAAGGCAGAATACCATTGAAATAGAGAAAGAAACTCGTTCGGCAGCTTTGGAAAGCCTTACACTTCACTGAAATATAGTACTACACTCTGTAACACAGTTGAGAGACAATGTTCCCGAGCTGCCTCAGTTCATAACAGTGTGTAGGAAGTTGTTTGATAAAGTGGGCAAAGCTTATACTTGGACCAGAAGGCAGAATATAGGAAACTACATGAAAACATGGATAATTCAGAGAAAATGACTGGAAACAGATGAGAGATTGTTTAGAACAGCTGAAAGAGATTCTCCAAATCAGTTCTTAGTGTAGAAAAGGTAGCTAAGATCCGGGAAATCCTTAATTCAAGTTAAGATGACTTGAAACACTGTATGAATCCTATATTCTTTACTAAAAGGAGACTGGAGTGGTAAATGTGTGTTTTACAAGGCAGAATACCATTGAAATAGAGAAAGAAACTCGTTCGGCAGCTTTGGAAAGCCTTACACTTCACTGAAATATAGTACTACACTCTGTAACACAGTTGAGAGACAATGTTCCCGAGCTGCCTCAGTTCATAACAGTGTGTAGGAAGTTGTTTGATAAAGTAGGCAAAGCTTATACTTGGACCAGAAGGCAGAATATAGGAAACTACATGAAAACATGGATAATTCAGAGAAAATGACTGTAAACATATGAGAACTTGTTTAGAACAGCTCTAAGAGATTCTCCGGTCAGTTCTCAGCATAGTAAAGGTAGCTAAGATCCGGGAAATCCTTAATTCGAGTTAAGATGACATAAAACACTGTATGAATCCTATATTCTTTACTTAAAGGAGACTAGAGTGCTAAATGTGTGTTATACAAGGCAGAATACCATCGAAATAGAGAAAGAAACATGTTTGGCAGCTTTGGAAACCCTTACACTTCACTGAAATGTAATACTACACTCTATAACACAGTTGAGAGACAATGTTCCTGAGCTGCCTCAGTTCATAACAGTGTGTAGGAAGTTGTTTGATAAAGTGGGCAAACCTTATACTTGGACCAGAAGGCAGAATATAGGAAACTACATGAAAACATGGATAATTCAGAGAAAATGACTGGAAACAGATGAGAACTTGTTTAGAACAGCTCAAAGAGATTCTCCATTCAGTTCTTATTGTAGTAAATGTAGCTAAGATCCGGGAAATCCTTAATTCGAGTTAAGATCACATGAAACACTGTATGAATCCTATATTCTTTACTTAAAGTAGACTAGAGTGCTAAATGTGTGTTATACAAGGCAGAATACCATCGAAATAGAGAAAGAAACATGTTCGGCAGCTTTGGAAAGCCTTACACTTCACTGAAATGTAATACTACACTCTATAACACAGTTGAGAGACAATGTTCCTGAGCTGCCTCAGTTCATAACAGTGTGTAGGAAGTTGTTTGATAAAGTGGGCAAAGCTTATACTTGGACCAGAAGGCAGAATATAGGAAACTATATGAAAACATGGATAATTCAGAGAAAATGACTGTAAACAGATGAGAACTTGTTTAGAACAGCTCAAAGAGATTCTCCAGTCAGTTCTTAGCGTAGTAAAGGTAGCTAAGATCCGGGAAATCCTTAATTCGAGTTAAGATCACATGAAACACTGTATGAATCCTATATTCTTTACTTGAAGGAGACTAGAGTGGTAAATGTGTGTTATACAAGGCAGAATACCACTGAAATAGAGAAGGAAACACGTTCGGCAGCTTTGGAAAGCCTTACACTTCACTGAAATGTAATACTACACTCTATAACACAGTTGAGAGACAATGTTCCCGAGCTGCCTCAGTTCATAACAGTGTGTAGGAAGTTGTTTGATAAAGTGGGCAAAGCTTATACTTGGACCAGAAGGCAGAATATAGGAAACTACATGAAAACATGGATAATTCAGAGAAAATGACTGTAAACATATGAGAACTTGTTTAGAACAGCTCAAAGAGATTCTCCAATCAGTTCTTAGTGTAGTAAAGGTAGCTAAGATCCAGGAAATCCTTAATTCGAGTTAAGATGACATGAAACACGGTATGAATCCTATATTCTTTACTTAAAGGAGAATAGAGTGGTAAATGTGTGTTATACAAGGCAGAATGCCATTGAAATAGAGAAAGAAAGACATTCGACATCTTTGGAAAGCATTACACTTCACTGAAATGTAGTACTACACTCTATAACACAGTTGAGAGACAATGTTCCCGAGCTGCCTCACTTCATAACAGTGTGTAGGAAGTTGTTTGATAAAGTGGGCAAAGCTTATACTTGGACCAGAAGGCTGAATATAGGAAACTACATGAAAACATGGATAATTCAGAGCAAATGACTGTAAACAGATGAGAACTTGTTTAGAACAGCTCAAAGAGATTCTCCAATCAGTTCTTAGTGTAGTAAAGGTAGCTAAGATCTGGGAAATCCTTAATTCAAGTTAAGATCACATGAAACACTGTATGAATCCTATATTCTTTACTTAAAGGAGACTGGAGTGGTAAATGTGTGTTATACAAGGCAGAATACCACTGAAATAGAGAAAGAAACACGTTCGGCAGCTTTGGAAAGCCTTACACTTCACTGAAATGTAATACTACACTCTATAACACAGTTGAGAGACAATGTTCCCGAGCTGCCTCACTTCATAACAGTGTGTAGGAAGTTGTTTGATAAAGTGGGCAAAGCTTATACTTGGACCAGAAGGCAGAATATAGGAAACTACATGAAAACATGGATAATTCAGAGAAAATGACTGGAAACAGATGAGAGATTGTTTAGAACAGCTGAAAGAGATTCTCCAAATCAGTTCTTAGTGTAGAAAATGTAGCTAAGATCCGGGAAATCCTTAATTCGAGTTAAGATGACATAAAACACTGTATGAATCCTATATTCTTTACTTAAAGTAGACTAGAGTGGTAAATGTGTGTTATACAAGGCAGAATACCATCGAAATAGAGAAAGAAACATGTTCGGCAGCTTTGGAAAGCCTTACTCTTCACTGAAATGTAATACTACACTCTATAACACAGTTGAGAGACAATGTTCCTAAGCTGCCTCAGTTCATAACAGTGTGTAGGAAGTTGTTTGATAAAGTGGGCAAAGCTTATACTTGGACCAGAAGGCAGAATATAGGAAACTACATGAAAACATGGATAATTCAGAGAAAATGACTGTAAACAGATGAGAACTTGTTTAGAAAAGCTCAAAGAGATTCTCCAGTTAGTTCTTAGCGTAGTAAAGGTAGCTAAGATTCGGGAAATCCTTAATTCGAGTTAAGATCACATGAAACACTGTATGAATCCTATATTCTTTACTTGAAGGAGACTAGAGTGGTAAATGTGTGTTATACAAGGCAGAATACCATTGAAATAGAGAAAGAAACACGTTCGGCAGCTTTGGAAAGCCTTACACTTCACTGAAATGTAGTACTACACTCTATAACACAGTTGAGAGACAAGGTTCCCGAGCTGCCTCAGTTCATAACGGTGTGTAGGAAGTTGTTTGATAAAGTGGGCAAAGCTTATACTTGGACCAGAAGGCAGAATATAGGAAACTACATGAAAACATGCATAATTCAGAGAAAATGACTGTAAACAGATGAGAACTTGTTTAGAACAGCTCAAAGAGATTCTCCATTCAGTTCTTATTGTAGTAAATGTAGCTAAGATCCGGGAAATCTTAATTCGAGTTAAGATCACATGAAACACTGTATGAATCCTATATTCTTTACTTAAAGGAGACTAGAGTGCTAAATGTGTGTTATACAAGGTAGAATACCATTGAAATAGAGAATTAAACACGTTTGGCAGCTTGGGAAAGCCTTACACTTCACTGAAATGTAGTACTACACTCTATAACACAGTTGAGAGACAATGTTCCAGCGCTGCCTCAGTTCATAACAGTGTGTAGGAAGTTGTTTGATAAAGTGGGCAAAGCTTATACTTGGACCAGAAGGCAGAATATAGGAAACTAAATGAAAACATGGATAATTCAGAGAAAATGACTGTAAACAGATGAGAACTTGTTTAGAACAGCTCAAAGAGATTCTCCAGTCAGTTCTTAGCGTAGTAAAGGTAGCTAAGATCCGGGAAATCCTTAATTCGAGTTAAGATCACATGAAACACTGTATGAATCCTATATTCTTTACTTGAAGGAGACTAGAGTGGTAAATGTGTGTTATACAAGGCAGAATACCACTGAAATAGAGAAAGAAACATGTTCGGCAGCTTTGGAAAGCCTTACACTTCACTGAAATGTAATACTACACTCTATAACACAGTTGAGAGACAATGTTCCCGAGCTGCCTCAGTTCATAACAGTGTGTAGGAAGTTGTTTGATAAAGTGGGCAAAGCTTATACTTGGACCAGAAGGCAGAATATAGGAAACTACATGAAAACATGGATAACTCAGAGAAAATGACTTTAAACAGATGAGAACTTGTTTAGAACAGCTCAAAGAGATTCTCCAAGTCAGTTCTTAGCGTAGTAAAGGTAGCTAAGATCCGGGAAATCATTAATTCGAGTTAAGATCACATGAAACACTGTATGAATCCTATATTCCTTACTTAAAGGAGACTAGAGTGGTAAATGCGTGTTATACAAGGCAGAATACCATTGAAATAGAGAAAGAAACACGTTCGGCAGCTTTGGAAAGCCCTACACTTCACTGAAATGTAGTACTACACACTATAACACAGTTGAGAGACAATGTTCCCGAGCTGCCTCAGTTCATAACAGTGTGTAGGAAGTTGTTTGATAAAGTGGGCAAAGCTTATACTAGGACCAGAAGGCAGAATATAGGAAACTATATGAAAACATGGATAATTCAGAGAAAATGACTGGAAACAGATGAGAGATTGTTTAGAACAGCTGAAAGAGATTCTCCAAATCAGTTCTTAGTGTAGAAAAGGTAGCTAAGATCCGGGAAATCCTTAATTCAAGTTAAGATGACTTGAAACACTGTATGAATCCTATATTCTTTACTAAAAGGAGACTGGAGTGGTAAATGTGTGTTTTACAAGGCAGAATACCATTGAAATAGAGAAAGAAACTCGTTCGGCATCTTTGGAAAGCCTTACACTTCACTGAAATATAGTACTACACTCTGTAACACAGTTGAGAGACAATGTTCCCGAGCTGCCTCAGTTCATAACAGTGTGTAGGAAGTTGTTTGATAAAGTGGGCAAAGCTTATACTTGGACCAGAAGGCAGAATATAGGAAACTACATGAAAACATGGATAATTCAGAGAAAATGACTGTAAACATATGAGAACTTGTTTAGAACAGCTCTAAGAGATTCTCCGGTCAGTTCTCAGCATAGTAAAGGTAGCTAAGATCCGGGAAATCCTTAATTCGAGTTAAGATGACATAAAACACTGTATGAATCCTATATTCTTTACTTAAAGGAGACTAGAGTGCTAAATGTGTGTTATACAAGGCAGAATACCATCGAAATAGAGAAAGAAACATGTTTGGCAGCTTTGGAAACCCTTACACTTCACTGAAATGTAATACTACACTCTATAACACAGTTGAGAGACAATGTTCCTGAGCTGCCTCAGTTCATAACAGTGTGTAGGAAGTTGTTTGATAAAGTGGGCAAAGCTTATACTTGGACCAGAAGACAGAATATAGGAAACTACATGAAAACATGGATAATTCAGAGAAAATGACTGTAAACAGATGAGAACTTGTTTAGAACAGCTCAAAGAGATTCTCCAGTCAGTTCTTAGCGTAGTAAAGGTAGCTAAGATCCGGGAAATCCTTAATTCGATTTAAGATCACATGAAACACTGTATGAATCCTATATTCTTTACTTGAAGGAGACTAGAGTGGTAAATGTGTGTTATACAAGGCAGAATACCACTGAAATAGAGAAAGAAACTCGTTCGGCATCTTTGGAAAGCCTTACACTTCACTGAAATATAGTACTACACTCTGTAACACAGTTGAGAGACAATGTTCCCGAGCTGCCTCAGTTCATAACAGTGTGTAGGAAGTTGTTTGATAAAGTGGGCAAAGCTTATACTTGGACCAGAAGGCAGAATATAGGAAACTACATGAAAACATGGATAATTCAGAGAAAATGACTGGAAACAGATGAGAGATTGTTTAGAAAAGCTGAAAGAGATTCTCCAAATCAGTTCTTAGTGTAGAAAAGGTAGCTAAGATCCGGGAAATCCTTAATTCAAGTTAAGATGACTTGAAACACTGTATGAATCCTATATTCTTTACTAAAAGGAGACTGGAGTGGTAAATGTGTGTTTTACAAGGCAGAATACCATTGAAATAGAGAAAGAAACTCGTTCGGCAGCTTTGGAAAGCCTTACACTTCACTGAAATATAGTACTACACTCTGTAACACAGTTGAGAGACAATGTTCCCGAGCTGCCTCAGTTCATAACAGTGTGTAGGAAGTTGTTTGATAAAGTGGGCAAAGCTTATACTTGGACCAGAAGGCAGAATATAGGAAACTACATGAAAACATGGATAATTCAGAGAAAATGACTGGAAACAGATGAGAGATTGTTTAGAACAGCTGAAAGAGATTCTCCAAATCAGTTCTTAGTGTAGAAAAGGTAGCTAAGATCCGGGAAATCCTTAATTCAAGTTAAGATGACTTGAAACACTGTATGAATCCTATATTCTTTACTAAAAGGAGACTGGAGTGGTAAATGTGTGTTTTACAAGGCAGAATACCATTGAAATAGAGAAAGAAACTCGTTCGGCAGCTTTGGAAAGCCTTACACTTCACTGAAATATAGTACTACACTCTGTAACACAGTTGAGAGACAATGTTCCCGAGCTGCCTCAGTTCATAACAGTGTGTAGGAAGTTGTTTGATAAAGTAGGCAAAGCTTATACTTGGACCAGAAGGCAGAATATAGGAAACTACATGAAAACATGGATAATTCAGAGAAAATGACTGTAAACATATGAGAACTTGTTTAGAACAGCTCTAAGAGATTCTCCGGTCAGTTCTCAGCATAGTAAAGGTAGCTAAGATCCGGGAAATCCTTAATTCGAGTTAAGATGACATAAAACACTGTATGAATCCTATATTCTTTACTTAAAGGAGACTAGAGTGCTAAATGTGTGTTATACAAGGCAGAATACCATCGAAATAGAGAAAGAAACATGTTTGGCAGCTTTGGAAACCCTTACACTTCACTGAAATGTAATACTACACTCTATAACACAGTTGAGAGACAATGTTCCTGAGCTGCCTCAGTTCATAACAGTGTGTAGGAAGTTGTTTGATAAAGTGGGCAAACCTTATACTTGGACCAGAAGGCAGAATATAGTAAACTACATGAAAACATGGATAATTCAGAGAAAATGACTGGAAACAGATGAGAACTTGTTTAGAACAGCTCAAAGAGATTCTCCATTCAGTTCTTATTGTAGTAAATGTAGCTAAGATCCGGGAAATCCTTAATTCGAGTTAAGATCACATGAAACACTGTATGAATCCTATATTCTTTACTTAAAGTAGACTAGAGTGCTAAATGTGTGTTATACAAGGCAGAATACCATCGAAATAGAGAAAGAAACATGTTCGGCAGCTTTGGAAAGCCTTACACTTCACTGAAATGTAATACTACACTCTATAACACAGTTGAGAGACAATGTTCCTGAGCTGCCTCAGTTCATAACAGTGTGTAGGAAGTTGTTTGATAAAGTGGGCAAAGCTTATACTTGGACCAGAAGGCAGAATATAGGAAACTACATGAAAACATGGATAATTCAGAGAAAATGACTGTAAACAGATGAGAACTTGTTTAGAACAGCTCAAAGAGATTCTCCAGTCAGTTCTTAGCGTAGTAAAGGTAGCTAAGATCCGGGAAATCCTTAATTCGAGTTAAGATCACATGAAACACTGTATGAATCCTATATTCTTTACTTGAAGGAGACTAGAGTGGTAAATGTGTGTTATACAAGGCAGAATACCACTGAAATAGAGAAGGAAACACGTTCGGCAGCTTTGGAAAGCCTTACACTTCACTGAAATGTAATACTACACTCTATAACACAGTTGAGAGACAATGTTCCCGAGCTGCCTCAGTTCATAACAGTGTGTAGGAAGTTGTTTGATAAAGTGGGCAAAGCTTATACTTGGACCAGAAGGCAGAATATAGGAAACTACATGAAAACATGGATAATTCAGAGAAAATGACTGTAAACATATGAGAACTTGTTTAGAACAGCTCAAAGAGATTCTCCAATCAGTTCTTAGTGTAGTAAAGGTAGCTAAGATCCAGGAAATCCTTAATTCGAGTTAAGATGACATGAAACACGGTATGAATCCTATATTCTTTACTTAAAGGAGAATAGAGTGGTAAATGTGTGTTATACAAGGCAGAATGCCATTGAAATAGAGAAAGAAAGACATTCGACATCTTTGGAAAGCATTACACTTCACTGAAATGTAGTACTACACTCTATAACACAGTTGAGAGACAATGTTCCCGAGCTGCCTCACTTCATAACAGTGTGTAGGAAGTTGTTTGATAAAGTGGGCAAAGCTTATACTTGGACCAGAAGGCTGAATATAGGAAACTACATGAAAACATGGATAATTCAGAGCAAATGACTGTAAACAGATGAGAACTTGTTTAGAACAGCTCAAAGAGATTCTCCAATCAGTTCTTAGTGTAGTAAAGGTAGCTAAGATCTGGGAAATCCTTAATTCAAGTTAAGATCACATGAAACACTGTATGAATCCTATATTCTTTACTTAAAGGAGACTGGAGTGGTAAATGTGTGTTATACAAGGCAGAATACCACTGAAATAGAGAAAGAAACACGTTCGGCAGCTTTGGAAAGCCTTACACTTCACTGAAATGTAATACTACACTCTATAACACAGTTGAGAGACAATGTTCCCGAGCTGCCTCACTTCATAACAGTGTGTAGGAAGTTGTTTGATAAAGTGGGCAAAGCTTATACTTGGACCAGAAGGCAGAATATAGGAAACTACATGAAAACATGGATAATTCAGAGAAAATGACTGGAAACAGATGAGAGATTGTTTAGAACAGCTGAAAGAGATTCTCCAAATCAGTTCTTAGTGTAGAAAATGTAGCTAAGATCCGGGAAATCCTTAATTCGAGTTAAGATGACATAAAACACTGTATGAATCCTATATTCTTTACTTAAAGTAGACTAGAGTGGTAAATGTGTGTTATACAAGGCAGAATACCATCGAAATAGAGAAAGAAACATGTTCGGCAGCTTTGGAAAGCCTTACACTTCACTGAAATGTAATACTACACTCTATAACACAGTTGAGAGACAATGTTCCTGAGCTGCCTCAGTTCATAACAGTGTGTAGGAAGTTGTTTGATAAAGTGGGCAAAGCTTATACTTGGACCAGAAGGCAGAATATAGGAAACTACATGAAAACATGGATAATTCAGAGAAAATGACTGTAAACAGATGAGAACTTGTTTAGAAAAGCTCAAAGAGATTCTCCAGTTAGTTCTTAGCGTAGTAAAGGTAGCTAAGATTCGGGAAATCCTTAATTCGAGTTAAGATCACATGAAACACTGTATGAATCCTATATTCTTTACTTGAAGGAGACTAGAGTGGTAAATGTGTGTTATACAAGGCAGAATACCATTGAAATAGAGAAAGAAACACGTTCGGCAGCTTTGGAAAGCCTTACACTTCACTGAAATGTAGTACTACACTCTATAACACAGTTGAGAGACAAGGTTCCCGAGCTGCCTCAGTTCATAACGGTGTGTAGGAAGTTGTTTGATAAAGTGGGCAAAGCTTATACTTGGACCAGAAGGCAGAATATAGGAAACTACATGAAAACATGCATAATTCAGAGAAAATGACTGTAAACAGATGAGAACTTGTTTAGAACAGCTCAAAGAGATTCTCCATTCAGTTCTTATTGTAGTAAATGTAGCTAAGATCCGGGAAATCTTAATTCGAGTTAAGATCACATGAAACACTGTATGAATCCTATATTCTTTACTTAAAGGAGACTAGAGTGCTAAATGTGTGTTATACAAGGTAGAATACCATTGAAATAGAGAATTAAACACGTTTGGCAGCTTGGGAAAGCCTTACACTTCACTGAAATGTAGTACTACACTCTATAACACAGTTGAGAGACAATGTTCCAGCGCTGCCTCAGTTCATAACAGTGTGTAGGAAGTTGTTTGATAAAGTGGGCAAAGCTTATACTTGGACCAGAAGGCAGAATATAGGAAACTAAATGAAAACATGGATAATTCAGAGAAAATGACTGTAAACAGATGAGAACTTGTTTAGAACAGCTCAAAGAGATTCTCCAGTCAGTTCTTAGCGTAGTAAAGGTAGCTAAGATCCGGGAAATCCTTAATTCGAGTTAAGATCACATGAAACACTGTATGAATCCTATATTCTTTACTTGAAGGAGACTAGAGTGGTAAATGTGTGTTATACAAGGCAGAATACCACTGAAATAGAGAAAGAAACATGTTCGGCAGCTTTGGAAAGCCTTACACTTCACTGAAATGTAATACTACACTCTATAACACAGTTGAGAGACAATGTTCCCGAGCTGCCTCAGTTCATAACAGTGTGTAGGAAGTTGTTTGATAAAGTGGGCAAAGCTTATACTTGGACCAGAAGGCAGAATATAGGAAACTACATGAAAACATGGATAACTCAGAGAAAATGACTTTAAACAGATGAGAACTTGTTTAGAACAGCTCAAAGAGATTCTCCAAGTCAGTTCTTAGCGTAGTAAAGGTAGCTAAGATCCGGGAAATCATTAATTCGAGTTAAGATCACATGAAACACTGTATGAATCCTATATTCCTTACTTAAAGGAGACTAGAGTGGTAAATGCGTGTTATACAAGGCAGAATACCATTGAAATAGAGAAAGAAACACGTTCGGCAGCTTTGGAAAGCCCTACACTTCACTGAAATGTAGTACTACACACTATAACACAGTTGAGAGACAATGTTCCCGAGCTGCCTCAGTTCATAACAGTGTGTAGGAAGTTGTTTGATAAAGTGGGCAAAGCTTATACTAGGACCAGAAGGCAGAATATAGGAAACTACATGAAAACATGGATAATTCAGAGAAAATGACTGGAAACAGATGAGAGATTGTTTAGAACAGCTGAAAGAGATTCTCCAAATCAGTTCTTAGTGTAGAAAAGGTAGCTAAGATCCGGGAAATCCTTAATTCAAGTTAAGATGACTTGAAACACTGTATGAATCCTATATTCTTTACTAAAAGGAGACTGGAGTGGTAAATGTGTGTTTTACAAGGCAGAATACCATTGAAATAGAGAAAGAAACTCGTTCGGCATCTTTGGAAAGCCTTACACTTCACTGAAATATAGTACTACACTCTGTAACACAGTTGAGAGACAATGTTCCCGAGCTGCCTCAGTTCATAACAGTGTGTAGGAAGTTGTTTGATAAAGTGGGCAAAGCTTATACTTGGACCAGAAGGCAGAATATAGGAAACTACATGAAAACATGGATAATTCAGAGAAAATGACTGTAAACATATGAGAACTTGTTTAGAACAGCTCTAAGAGATTCTCCGGTCAGTTCTCAGCATAGTAAAGGTAGCTAAGATCCGGGAAATCCTTAATTCGAGTTAAGATGACATAAAACACTGTATGAATCCTATATTCTTTACTTAAAGGAGACTAGAGTGCTAAATGTGTGTTATACAAGGCAGAATACCATCGAAATAGAGAAAGAAACATGTTTGGCAGCTTTGGAAACCCTTACACTTCACTGAAATGTAATACTACACTCTATAACACAGTTGAGAGACAATGTTCCTGAGCTGCCTCAGTTCATAACAGTGTGTAGGAAGTTGTTTGATAAAGTGGGCAAAGCTTATACTTGGACCAGAAGACAGAATATAGGAAACTACATGAAAACATGGATAATTCAGAGAAAATGACTGTAAACAGATGAGAACTTGTTTAGAACAGCTCAAAGAGATTCTCCAGTCAGTTCTTAGCGTAGTAAAGGTAGCTAAGATCCGGGAAATCCTTAATTCGATTTAAGATCACATGAAACACTGTATGAATCCTATATTCTTTACTTGAAGGAGACTAGAGTGGTAAATGTGTGTTATACAAGGCAGAATACCACTGAAATAGAGAAAGAAACTCGTTCGGCATCTTTGGAAAGCCTTACACTTCACTGAAATATAGTACTACACTCTGTAACACAGTTGAGAGACAATGTTCCCGAGCTGCCTCAGTTCATAACAGTGTGTAGGAAGTTGTTTGATAAAGTGGGCAAAGCTTATACTTGGACCAGAAGGCAGAATATAGGAAACTACATGAAAACATGGATAATTCAGAGAAAATGACTGGAAACAGATGAGAGATTGTTTAGAAAAGCTGAAAGAGATTCTCCAAATCAGTTCTTAGTGTAGAAAAGGTAGCTAAGATCCGGGAAATCCTTAATTCAAGTTAAGATGACTTGAAACACTGTATGAATCCTATATTCTTTACTAAAAGGAGACTGGAGTGGTAAATGTGTGTTTTACAAGGCAGAATACCATTGAAATAGAGAAAGAAACTCGTTCGGCAGCTTTGGAAAGCCTTACACTTCACTGAAATATAGTACTACACTCTGTAACACAGTTGAGAGACAATGTTCCCGAGCTGCCTCAGTTCATAACAGTGTGTAGGAAGTTGTTTGATAAAGTGGGCAAAGCTTATACTTGGACCAGAAGGCAGAATATAGGAAACTACATGAAAACATGGATAATTCAGAGAAAATGACTGGAAACAGATGAGAGATTGTTTAGAACAGCTGAAAGAGATTCTCCAAATCAGTTCTTAGTGTAGAAAAGGTAGCTAAGATCCGGGAAATCCTTAATTCAAGTTAAGATGACTTGAAACACTGTATGAATCCTATATTCTTTACTAAAAGGAGACTGGAGTGGTAAATGTGTGTTTTACAAGGCAGAATACCATTGAAATAGAGAAAGAAACTCGTTCGGCAGCTTTGGAAAGCCTTACACTTCACTGAAATATAGTACTACACTCTGTAACACAGTTGAGAGACAATGTTCCCGAGCTGCCTCAGTTCATAACAGTGTGTAGGAAGTTGTTTGATAAAGTAGGCAAAGCTTATACTTGGACCAGAAGGCAGAATATAGGAAACTACATGAAAACATGGATAATTCAGAGAAAATGACTGTAAACATATGAGAACTTGTTTAGAACAGCTCTAAGAGATTCTCCGGTCAGTTCTCAGCATAGTAAAGGTAGCTAAGATCCGGGAAATCCTTAATTCGAGTTAAGATGACATAAAACACTGTATGAATCCTATATTCTTTACTTAAAGGAGACTAGAGTGCTAAATGTGTGTTATACAAGGCAGAATACCATCGAAATAGAGAAAGAAACATGTTTGGCAGCTTTGGAAACCCTTACACTTCACTGAAATGTAATACTACACTCTATAACACAGTTGAGAGACAATGTTCCTGAGCTGCCTCAGTTCATAACAGTGTGTAGGAAGTTGTTTGATAAAGTGGGCAAAGCTTATACTTGGACCAGAAGGCAGAATATAGGAAACTACATGAAAACATGGATAATTCAGAGAAAATGACTGGAAACAGATGAGAACTTGTTTAGAACAGCTCAAAGAGATTCTCCATTCAGTTCTTATTGTAGTAAATGTAGCTAAGATCCGGGAAATCCTTAATTCGAGTTAAGATCACATGAAACACTGTATGAATCCTATATTCTTTACTTAAAGTAGACTAGAGTGCTAAATGTGTGTTATACAAGGCAGAATACCATCGAAATAGAGAAAGAAACATGTTCGGCAGCTTTGGAAAGCCTTACACTTCACTGAAATGTAATACTACACTCTATAACACAGTTGAGAGACAATGTTCCTGAGCTGCCTCAGTTCATAACAGTGTGTAGGAAGTTGTTTGATAAAGTGGGCAAAGCTTATACTTGGACCAGAAGGCAGAATATAGGAAACTACATGAAAACATGGATAATTCAGAGAAAATGACTGTAAACAGATGAGAACTTGTTTAGAACAGCTCAAAGAGATTCTCCAGTCAGTTCTTAGCGTAGTAAAGGTAGCTAAGATCCGGGAAATCCTTAATTCGAGTTAAGATCACATGAAACACTGTATGAATCCTATATTCTTTACTTGAAGGAGACTAGAGTGGTAAATGTGTGTTATACAAGGCAGAATACCACTGAAATAGAGAAGGAAACACGTTCGGCAGCTTTGGAAAGCCTTACACTTCACTGAAATGTAATACTACACTCTATAACACAGTTGAGAGACAATGTTCCCGAGCTGCCTCAGTTCATAACAGTGTGTAGGAAGTTGTTTGATAAAGTGGGCAAAGCTTATACTTGGACCAGAAGGCAGAATATAGGAAACTACATGAAAACATGGATAATTCAGAGAAAATGACTGTAAACATATGAGAACTTGTTTAGAACAGCTCAAAGAGATTCTCCAATCAGTTCTTAGTGTAGTAAAGGTAGCTAAGATCCAGGAAATCCTTAATTCGAGTTAAGATGACATGAAACACGGTATGAATCCTATATTCTTTACTTAAAGGAGAATAGAGTGGTAAATGTGTGTTATACAAGGCAGAATGCCATTGAAATAGAGAAAGAAAGACATTCGACATCTTTGGAAAGCATTACACTTCACTGAAATGTAGTACTACACTCTATAACACAGTTGAGAGACAATGTTCCCGAGCTGCCTCACTTCATAACAGTGTGTAGGAAGTTGTTTGATAAAGTGGGCAAAGCTTATACTTGGACCAGAAGGCTGAATATAGGAAACTACATGAAAACATGGATAATTCAGAGCAAATGACTGTAAACAGATGAGAACTTGTTTAGAACAGCTCAAAGAGATTCTCCAATCAGTTCTTAGTGTAGTAAAGGTAGCTAAGATCTGGGAAATCCTTAATTCAAGTTAAGATCACATGAAACACTGTATGAATCCTATATTCTTTACTTAAAGGAGACTGGAGTGGTAAATGTGTGTTATACAAGGCAGAATACCACTGAAATAGAGAAAGAAACACGTTCGGCAGCTTTGGAAAGCCTTACACTTCACTGAAATGTAATACTACACTCTATAACACAGTTGAGAGACAATGTTCCCGAGCTGCCTCACTTCATAACAGTGTGTAGGAAGTTGTTTGATAAAGTGGGCAAAGCTTATACTTGGACCAGAAGGCAGAATATAGGAAACTACATGAAAACATGGATAATTCAGAGAAAATGACTGGAAACAGATGAGAGATTGTTTAGAACAGCTGAAAGAGATTCTCCAAATCAGTTCTTAGTGTAGAAAATGTAGCTAAGATCCGGGAAATCCTTAATTCGAGTTAAGATGACATAAAACACTGTATGAATCCTATATTCTTTACTTAAAGTAGACTAGAGTGGTAAATGTGTGTTATACAAGGCAGAATACCATCGAAATAGAGAAAGAAACATGTTCGGCAGCTTTGGAAAGCCTTACACTTCACTGAAATGTAATACTACACTCTATAACACAGTTGAGAGACAATGTTCCTGAGCTGCCTCAGTTCATAACAGTGTGTAGGAAGTTGTTTGATAAAGTGGGCAAAGCTTATACTTGGACCAGAAGGCAGAATATAGGAAACTACATGAAAACATGGATAATTCAGAGAAAATGACTGTAAACAGATGAGAACTTGTTTAGAAAAGCTCAAAGAGATTCTCCAGTTAGTTCTTAGCGTAGTAAAGGTAGCTAAGATTCGGGAAATCCTTAATTCGAGTTAAGATCACATGAAACACTGTATGAATCCTATATTCTTTACTTGAAGGAGACTAGAGTGGTAAATGTGTGTTATACAAGGCAGAATACCATTGAAATAGAGAAAGAAACACGTTCGGCAGCTTTGGAAAGCCTTACACTTCACTGAAATGTAGTACTACACTCTATAACACAGTTGAGAGACAAGGTTCCCGAGCTGCCTCAGTTCATAACGGTGTGTAGGAAGTTGTTTGATAAAGTGGGCAAAGCTTATACTTGGACCAGAAGGCAGAATATAGGAAACTACATGAAAACATGCATAATTCAGAGAAAATGACTGTAAACAGATGAGAACTTGTTTAGAACAGCTCAAAGAGATTCTCCATTCAGTTCTTATTGTAGTAAATGTAGCTAAGATCCGGGAAATCTTAATTCGAGTTAAGATCACATGAAACACTGTATGAATCCTATATTCTTTACTTAAAGGAGACTAGAGTGCTAAATGTGTGTTATACAAGGTAGAATACCATTGAAATAGAGAATTAAACACGTTTGGCAGCTTGGGAAAGCCTTACACTTCACTGAAATGTAGTACTACACTCTATAACACAGTTGAGAGACAATGTTCCAGCGCTGCCTCAGTTCATAACAGTGTGTAGGAAGTTGTTTGATAAAGTGGGCAAAGCTTATACTTGGACCAGAAGGCAGAATATAGGAAACTAAATGAAAACATGGATAATTCAGAGAAAATGACTGTAAACAGATGAGAACTTGTTTAGAACAGCTCAAAGAGATTCTCCAGTCAGTTCTTAGCGTAGTAAAGGTAGCTAAGATCCGGGAAATCCTTAATTCGAGTTAAGATCACATGAAACACTGTATGAATCCTATATTCTTTACTTGAAGGAGACTAGAGTGGTAAATGTGTGTTATACAAGGCAGAATACCACTGAAATAGAGAAAGAAACATGTTCGGCAGCTTTGGAAAGCCTTACACTTCACTGAAATGTAATACTACACTCTATAACACAGTTGAGAGACAATGTTCCCGAGCTGCCTCAGTTCATAACAGTGTGTAGGAAGTTGTTTGATAAAGTGGGCAAAGCTTATACTTGGACCAGAAGGCAGAATATAGGAAACTACATGAAAACATGGATTACTCAGAGAAAATGACTTTAAACAGATGAGAACTTGTTTAGAACAGCTCAAAGAGATTCTCCAAGTCAGTTCTTAGCGTAGTAAAGGTAGCTAAGATCCGGGAAATCATTAATTCGAGTTAAGATCACATGAAACACTGTATGAATCCTATATTCCTTACTTAAAGGAGACTAGAGTGGTAAATGCGTGTTATACAAGGCAGAATACCATTGAAATAGAGAAAGAAACACGTTCGGCAGCTTTGGAAAGCCTTACACTTCACTGAAATGTAGTACTACACACTATAACACAGTTGAGAGACAATGTTCCCGAGCTGCCTCAGTTCATAACAGTGTGTAGGAAGTTGTTTGATAAAGTGGGCAAAGCTTATACTAGGACCAGAAGGCAGAATATAGGAAACTACATGAAAACATGGATAATTCAGAGAAAATGACTGGAAACAGATGAGAGATTGTTTAGAACAGCTGAAAGAGATTCTCCAAATCAGTTCTTAGTGTAGAAAAGGTAGCTAAGATCCGGGAAATCCTTAATTCAAGTTAAGATGACTTGAAACACTGTATGAATCCTATATTCTTTACTAAAAGGAGACTGGAGTGGTAAATGTGTGTTTTACAAGGCAGAATACCATTGAAATAGAGAAAGAAACTCGTTCGGCATCTTTGGAAAGCCTTACACTTCACTGAAATATAGTACTACACTCTGTAACACAGTTGAGAGACAATGTTCCCGAGCTGCCTCAGTTCATAACAGTGTGTAGGAAGTTGTTTGATAAAGTGGGCAAAGCTTATACTTGGACCAGAAGGCAGAATATAGGAAACTACATGAAAACATGGATAATTCAGAGAAAATGACTGTAAACATATGAGAACTTGTTTAGAACAGCTCTAAGAGATTCTCCGGTCAGTTCTCAGCATAGTAAAGGTAGCTAAGATCCGGGAAATCCTTAATTCGAGTTAAGATGACATAAAACACTGTATGAATCCTATATTCTTTACTTAAAGGAGACTAGAGTGCTAAATGTGTGTTATACAAGGCAGAATACCATCGAAATAGAGAAAGAAACATGTTTGGCAGCTTTGGAAACCCTTACACTTCACTGAAATGTAATACTACACTCTATAACACAGTTGAGAGACAATGTTCCTGAGCTGCCTCAGTTCATAACAGTGTGTAGGAAGTTGTTTGATAAAGTGGGCAAAGCTTATACTTGGACCAGAAGACAGAATATAGGAAACTACATGAAAACATGGATAATTCAGAGAAAATGACTGTAAACAGATGAGAACTTGTTTAGAACAGCTCAAAGAGATTCTCCAGTCAGTTCTTAGCGTAGTAAAGGTAGCTAAGATCCGGGAAATCCTTAATTCGATTTAAGATCACATGAAACACTGTATGAATCCTATATTCTTTACTTGAAGGAGACTAGAGTGGTAAATGTGTGTTATACAAGGCAGAATACCACTGAAATAGAGAAAGAAACTCGTTCGGCATCTTTGGAAAGCCTTACACTTCACTGAAATATAGTACTACACTCTGTAACACAGTTGAGAGACAATGTTCCCGAGCTGCCTCAGTTCATAACAGTGTGTAGGAAGTTGTTTGATAAAGTGGGCAAAGCTTATACTTGGACCAGAAGGCAGAATATAGGAAACTACATGAAAACATGGATAATTCAGAGAAAATGACTGTAAACATATGAGAACTTGTTTAGAACAGCTCTAAGAGATTCTCCGGTCAGTTCTCAGCATAGTAAAGGTAGCTAAGATCCGGGAAATCCTTAATTCGAGTTAAGATGACATAAAACACTGTATGAATCCTATATTCTTTACTTAAAGGAGACTAGAGTGCTAAATGTGTGTTATACAAGGCAGAATACCATCGAAATAGAGAAAGAAACATGTTTGGCAGCTTTGGAAACCCTTACACTTCACTGAAATGTAATACTACACTCTATAACACAGTTGAGAGACAATGTTCCTGAGCTGCCTCAGTTCATAACAGTGTGTAGGAAGTTGTTTGATAAAGTGGGCAAAGCTTATACTTGGACCAGAAGACAGAATATAGGAAACTACATGAAAACATGGATAATTCAGAGAAAATGACTGTAAACAGATGAGAACTTGTTTAGAACAGCTCAAAGAGATTCTCCAGTCAGTTCTTAGCGTAGTAAAGGTAGCTAAGATCCGGGAAATCCTTAATTCGATTTAAGATCACATGAAACACTGTATGAATCCTATATTCTTTACTTGAAGGAGACTAGAGTGGTAAATGTGTGTTATACAAGGCAGAATACCACTGAAATAGAGAAAGAAACACGTTCGGCAGCTTTGGAAAGCCTTACACTTCACTGAAATGTAATACTACACTCTATAACACAGTTGAGAGACAATGTTCCCGAGCTGCCTCAGTTCATAACAGTGTGTAGGAAGTTGTTTGATAAAGTGGGCAAAGCTTATACTTGGACCAGAAGGCAGAATATAGGAAACTACATGAAAACATGGATAACTCAGAGAAAATGACTGTAAACAGATGAGAACTTGTTTAGAACAGCTCAAAGAGATTCTCCAATCAGTTCTTAGTGTAGTAAAGGTAGCTAAGATCCAGGAAATCCTTAATTCGAGTTAAGATGACATGAAACACTGTATGAATCCTATATTCTTTACTTAAAGGAAAATAGAGTGGTAAATGTGTGTTATACAAGGCAGAATGCCATTGAAATAGAGAAAGAAACACATTCGACATCTTTGGAAAGCATTACACTTCACTGAAATGTAGTACTACACTCTATAACACAGTTGAGAGACAATGTTCCCGAGCTGCCTCAGTTCATAACAGTGTGTAGGAAGTTGTTTGATAAAGTGGGCAAAGCTTATACTTGGACCAGAAGGCAGAATATAGGAAACTACATGAAAACATGGATAATTCAGAGAAAATGACTGGAAACAGATGAGAGATTGTTTAGAAAAGCTGAAAGAGATTCTCCAAATCAGTTCTTAGTGTAGAAAAGGTAGCTAAGATCCGGGAAATCCTTAATTCAAGTTAAGATGACTTGAAACACTGTATGAATCCTATATTCTTTACTAAAAGGAGACTGGAGTGGTAAATGTGTGTTTTACAAGGCAGAATACCATTGAAATAGAGAAAGAAACTCGTTCGGCAGCTTTGGAAAGCCTTACACTTCACTGAAATATAGTACTACACTCTGTAACACAGTTGAGAGACAATGTTCCCGAGCTGCCTCAGTTCATAACAGTGTGTAGGAAGTTGTTTGATAAAGTGGGCAAAGCTTATACTTGGACCAGAAGGCAGAATATAGGAAACTACATGAAAACATGGATAATTCAGAGAAAATGACTGGAAACAGATGAGAGATTGTTTAGAACAGCTGAAAGAGATTCTCCAAATCAGTTCTTAGTGTAGAAAAGGTAGCTAAGATCCGGGAAATCCTTAATTCAAGTTAAGATGACTTGAAACACTGTATGAATCCTATATTCTTTACTAAAAGGAGACTGGAGTGGTAAATGTGTGTTTTACAAGGCAGAATACCATTGAAATAGAGAAAGAAACTCGTTTGGCAGCTTTGGAAAGCCTTACACTTCACTGAAATATAGTACTACACTCTGTAACACAGTTGAGAGACAATGTTCCCGAGCTGCCTCAGTTCATAACAGTGTGTAGGAAGTTGTTTGATAAAGTAGGCAAAGCTTATACTTGGACCAGAAGGCAGAATATAGGAAACTACAAGAAAACATGGATAATTCAGAGAAAATGACTGTAAACATATGAGAACTTGTTTAGAACAGCTCTAAGAGATTCTCCGGTCAGTTCTCAGCATAGTAAAGGTAGCTAAGATCCGGGAAATCCTTAATTCGAGTTAAGATGACATAAAACACTGTATGAATCCTATATTCTTTACTTAAAGGAGACTAGAGTGCTAAATGTGTGTTATACAAGGCAGAATACCATCGAAATAGAGAAAGAAACATGTTTGGCAGCTTTGGAAACCCTTACACTTCACTGAAATGTAATACTACACTCTATAACACAGTTGAGAGACAATGTTCCTGAGCTGCCTCAGTTCATAACAGTGTGTAGGAAGTTGTTTGATAAAGTGGGCAAAGCTTATACTTGGACCAGAAGGCAGAATATAGGAAACTACATGAAAACATGGATAATTCAGAGAAAATGACTGTAAACAGATGAGAACTTGTTTAGAACAGCTCAAAGAGATTCTCCAGTCAGTTCTTAGCCTAGTAAAGGTAGCTAAGATCCGGGAAATCCTTAATTCGAGTTAAGATGACATAAAACACTGTATGAATCCTATATTCTTTACTTAAAGGAGACTAGATTGCTAAATTTGTGTTATACAAGGCAGAATACCATCGAAATAGAGAAAGAAACATGTTTGGCAGCTTTGGAAACCCTTACACTTCACTGAAATGTAATACTACACTCTATAACACAGTTGAGAGACAATGTTCCTGAGCTGCCTCAGTTCATAACAGTGTGTAGGAAGTTGTTTGATAAAGTGGGCAAAGCTTATACTTGGACCAGAAGACAGAATATAGGAAACTACATGAAAACATGGATAATTCAGAGAAAATGACTGTAAACAGATGAGAACTCGTTTAGAACAGCTCAAAGAGATTCTCCAGTCAGTTCTTAGCGTAGTAAAGGTAGCTAAGATCCGGGAAATCCTTAATTCGATTTAAGATCACATGAAACACTGTATGAATCCTATATTCTTTACTTGAAGGAGACTAGAGTGGTAAATGTGTGTTATACAAGGCAGAATACCACTGAAATAGAGAAAGAAACACGTTCGGCAGCTTTGGAAAGCCTTACACTTCACTGAAATGTAATACTACACTCTATAACACAGTTGAGAGACAATGTTCCCGAGCTGCCTCAGTTCATAACAGTGTGTAGGAAGTTGTTTGATAAAGTGGGCAAAGCTTATACTTGGACCAGAAGGCAGAATATAGGAAACTACATGAAAACATGGATAACTCAGAGAAAATGACTGTAAACAGATGAGAACTTGTTTAGAACAGCTCAAAGAGATTCTCCAATCAGTTCTTAGTGTAGTAAAGGTAGCTAAGATCCAGGAAATCCTTAATTCGAGTTAAGATGACATGAAACACTGTATGAATCCTATATTCTTTACTTAAAGGAGAATAGAGTGGTAAATGTGTGTTATACAAGGCAGAATGCCATTGAAATAGAGAAAGAAACACATTCGACATCTTTGGAAAGCATTACACTTCACTGAAATGTAGTACTACACTCTATAACACAGTTGAGAGACAATGTTCCCGAGCTGCCTCAGTTCATAACAGTGTGTAGGAAGTTGTTTGATAAAGTGGGCAAAGCTTATACTTGGACCAGAAGGCAGAATATAGGAAACTACATGAAAACATGGATAATTCAGAGAAAATGACTGGAAACAGATGAGAGATTGTTTAGAAAAGCTGAAAGAGATTCTCCAAATCAGTTCTTAGTGTAGAAAAGGTAGCTAAGATCCGGGAAATCCTTAATTCAAGTTAAGATGACTTGAAACACTGTATGAATCCTATATTCTTTACTAAAAGGAGACTGGAGTGGTAAATGTGTGTTTTACAAGGCAGAATACCATTGAAATAGAGAAAGAAACTCGTTCGGCAGCTTTGGAAAGCCTTACACTTCACTGAAATATAGTACTACACTCTGTAACACAGTTGAGAGACAATGTTCCCGAGCTGCCTCAGTTCATAACAGTGTGTAGGAAGTTGTTTGATAAAGTGGGCAAAGCTTATACTTGGACCAGAAGGCAGAATATAGGAAACTACATGAAAACATGGATAATTCAGAGAAAATGACTGGAAACAGATGAGAGATTGTTTAGAACAGCTGAAAGAGATTCTCCAAATCAGTTCTTAGTGTAGAAAAGGTAGCTAAGATCCGGGAAATCCTTAATTCAAGTTAAGATGACTTGAAACACTGTATGAATCCTATATTCTTTACTAAAAGGAGACTGGAGTGGTAAATGTGTGTTTTACAAGGCAGAATACCATTGAAATAGAGAAAGAAACTCGTTTGGCAGCTTTGGAAAGCCTTACACTTCACTGAAATATAGTACTACACTCTGTAACACAGTTGAGAGACAATGTTCCCGAGCTGCCTCAGTTCATAACAGTGTGTAGGAAGTTGTTTGATAAAGTAGGCAAAGCTTATACTTGGACCAGAAGGCAGAATATAGGAAACTACATGAAAACATGGATAATTCAGAGAAAATGACTGTAAACATATGAGAACTTGTTTAGAACAGCTCTAAGAGATTCTCCGGTCAGTTCTCAGCATAGTAAAGGTAGCTAAGATCCGGGAAATCCTTAATTCGAGTTAAGATGACATAAAACACTGTATGAATCCTATATTCTTTACTTAAAGGAGACTAGAGTGCTAAATGTGTGTTATACAAGGCAGAATACCATCGAAATAGAGAAAGAAACATGTTTGGCAGCTTTGGAAACCCTTACACTTCACTGAAATGTAATACTACACTCTATAACACAGTTGAGAGACAATGTTCCTGAGCTGCCTCAGTTCATAACAGTGTGTAGGAAGTTGTTTGATAAAGTGGGCAAAGCTTATACTTGGACCAGAAGGCAGAATATAGGAAACTACATGAAAACATGGATAATTCAGAGAAAATGACTGTAAACAGATGAGAACTTGTTTAGAACAGCTCAAAGAGATTCTCCAGTCAGTTCTTAGCGTAGTAAAGGTAGCTAAGATCCGGGAAATCCTTAATTCGAGTTAAGATCACATGAAACACTGTATGAATCCTATATTCTTTACTTGAAGGAGACTAGAGTGGTAAATGTGTGTTATACAAGGCAGAATACCACTGAAATAGAGAAAGAAACATGTTCGGCAGCTTTGGAAAGCCTTACACTTCACTGAAATGTAATACTACACTCTATAACACAGTTGAGAGCAATGTTCCCGAGCTGCCTCAGTTCATAACAGTGTGTAGGAAGTTGTTTGATAAAGTGGGCAAAGCTTATACTTGGACCAGAAGGCAGAATATAGGAAACTACATGAAAACATGGATATCTCAGAGAAAATGACTTTAAACAGATGAGAACTTGTTTAGAACAGCTCAAAGAGATTCTCCAATCAGTTCTTAGTGTAGTAAAGGTAGCTAAGATCCAGGAAATCCTTAATTCGAGTTAAGATGACATGAAACACTGTATGAATCCTATATTCTTTACTTAAAGGAAAATAGAGTGGTAAATGTGTGTTATACAAGGCAGAATGCCATTGAAATAGAGAAAGAAACACATTCGACATCTTTGGAAAGCATTACACTTCACTGAAATGTAGTACTACACTCTATAACACAGTTGAGAGACAATGTTCCCGAGCTGCCTCAGTTCATAACAGTGTGTAGGAAGTTGTTTGATAAAGTGGGCAAAGCTTATACTTGGACCAGAAGGCAGAATATAGGAAACTACATGAAAACATGGATAACTCAGAGAAAATGACTGTAAACAGATGAGAACTTGTTTAGAACAGCTCAAAGAGATTCTCCAATCAGTTCTTAGTGTAGTAAAGGTAGCTAAGATCCAGGAAATCCTTAATTCGAGTTAAGATGACATGAAACACTGTATGAATCCTATATTCTTTACTTAAAGGAAAATAGAGTGGTAAATGTGTGTTATACAAGGCAGAATGCCATTGAAATAGAGAAAGAAACACATTCGACATCTTTGGAAAGCATTACACTTCACTGAAATGTAGTACTACACTCTATAACACAGTTGAGAGACAATGTTCCCGAGCTGCCTCAGTTCATAACAGTGTGTAGGAAGTTGTTTGATAAAGTGGGCAAAGCTTATACTTGGACCAGAAGGCAGAATATAGGAAACTACATGAAAACATGGATAATTCAGAGAAAATGACTGGAAACAGATGAGAGATTGTTTAGAAAAGCTGAAAGAGATTCTCCAAATCAGTTCTTAGTGTAGAAAAGGTAGCTAAGATCCGGGAAATCCTTAATTCAAGTTAAGATGACTTGAAACACTGTATGAATCCTATATTCTTTACTAAAAGGAGACTGGAGTGGTAAATGTGTGTTTTACAAGGCAGAATACCATTGAAATAGAGAAAGAAACTGGTTCGGCAGCTTTGGAAAGCCTTACACATCACTGAAATATAGTACTACACTCTGTAACACAGTTGAGAGACAATGTTCCCGAGCTGCCTCAGTTCATAACAGTGTGTAGGAAGTTGTTTGATAAAGTGGGCAAAGCTTATACTTGGACCAGAAGGCAGAATATAGGAAACTACATGAAAACATGGATAATTCAGAGAAAATGACTGTAAACATATGAGAACTTGTTTAGAACAGCTCAAAGAGATTCTCCATTCAGTTCTTATTGTAGTAAATGTAGCTAAGATCCGGGAAATCCTTAATTCGAGTTAAGATCACATGAAACACTGTATGAATCCTATATTCTTTACTTAAAGTAGACTAGAGTGCTAAATGTGTGTTATACAAGGCAGAATACCATCGAAATAGAGATTGAAACATGTTCGGCAGCTTTGGAAAGCCTTACACTTCACTGAAATGTAATACTACACTCTATAACACAGTTGAGAGACAATGTTCCTGAGCTGCCTCAGTTCATAACAGTGTGTAGGAAGTTGTTTGATAAAGTGGGCAAAGCTTATACTTGGACCAGAAGGCAGAATATAGGAAACTACATGAAAACATGGATAATTCAGAGAAAATGACTGTAAACAGATGAGAACTTGTTTAGAACAGCTCAAAGAGATTCTCCAGTCAGTTCTTAGGTACCTAAGGCAGAATACCAGCTCAAAGGGATTCTCCAGTCAGTTCTTAGGTAGCTAAGGCAGAATACCATTGAAATAGAGAAAGAAACACGTTCGGCAGCTTTGGAAAGCCTTACACTTCACTGAAATGTAGTACTACACTCTATAACACAGTTGAGAGACAAGGTTCCCGAGCTGCCTCAGTTCATAACAGTGTGTAGGAAGTTGTTTGATAAAGTGGGCAAAGCTTATACTAGGACCAGAAGGCAGAATATAGGAAACTACATGAAAACATGGATAATTCAGAGAAAATGACTGTAAACAGATGAGAACTTGTTCAGAACAGCTGAAAGAGGTTCTCCAATCAGTTCTTAGTGTAGAAAAAATAGCTAAGATCCGGGAAATCCTTAATTCAAGTTAAGATGACTTGAAACACAGTATGAATCCTATATTCTTTACTTAAAGGAGACTGGAGTGGTAAATGTGTGTTTTACAAGGCAGAATACCATTGAAATAGAGAAAGAAACACGTTCGGCAGCTTTGGAAAGCCTTACACTTCACTGAAATATAGTACTACACTCTGTAACACAGTAGAGAGACAATGTTCCCGAGCTACCTCAGTTCATAACAGTGTGTAGGAAGTTGTTTGATAAAGTGGGCAAAGCTTATACTTGGACCAGAAGGCAGAATATAGGAAACTACATGAAAACATGGATAATTCAGAGAAAATGACTGGAAACAGATGAAAACTTGTTTAGAACAGCTCAAAGAGATTCTCCAGTCAGTTCTTAGCGTAGTAAAAGTAGCTAAGATCCGGGAAATCATTAATTCTAGTTAAGATGACATGAAACACTCTATGAATCCTATATTCTTTACTTAAAGGAGACTAGAGTGGTAAATGTGTGTTATACAAGGCAGAATACCGTTGAAATAGAGAAAGAAACACGTTAGGCAGCTTTGGAAAGCCTTACACTTCACTGAAACGTAGTACTACACTCTATAACACAGTTGAGAGACAATGTTCCCGAGTTGCCTCAGTTCATAACAGTGTGTAGGAAGTTGTTTGATAAAGTGGGCAAAGCTTATACTTGGACCAGAAGGCAGAATATAGGAAACTACATGAAAACATGGATAATTCAGAGAAAATGACTATAAACAGATGAGAACTTGTTTAGAACAGCTCAAAGAGATTCTCCAAGTCAGTTCTTAGCGTAGTAAAGGTAGCTAAGATCCGGGAAATCATTAATTCGAGTTAAGATCACATGAAACACTGTATGAATCCTATATTCCTTACTTAAAGGAGACTAGAGTGGTAAATGGGTGTTATACAAGGCAGAATACCATCGAAATAGAGAAAGAAACATGTTCGGCAGCTTTGGAAAGCCTTACACTTCACTGAAATATAGTACTACACTCTGTAACACAGTTGAGAGACAATGTTCCCGAGCTGACTCAGTTCATAACAGTGTGTAGGAAGTTGTTTGATAAAGTGGGCAAAGCTTATACTTGGACCAGAAGGCAGAATATAGGAAACTACATGAAAACATGGATAATTCAGAGAAAATGACTGTAAACAGATGAGAACTTGTTTAGAACAGCTCAAAGAGATTCTCCAGTCAGTTCTTAGCGTAGTAAAGGTAGCTAAGATCCGGGAAATCCTTAATTCGAGTTAAGATCACATGAAACACTGTATGAATCCTATATTCTTTACTTGAAGGAGACTAGAGTGGTAAATGTGTGTTATACAAGGCAGAATACCACTGAAATAGAGAAAGAAACACGTTCGGCAGCTTTGGAAAGCCTTACACTTCACTGAAATGTAATACTACACTCTATAACACAGTTGAGAGACAATGTTCCCGAGCTGCCTCAGTTCATAACAGTGTGTAGGAAGTTGTTTGATAAAGTGGGCAAAGCTTATACTTGGACCAGAAGGCAGAATATAGGAAACTACATGAAAACATGGATAATTCAGAGAAAATGACTGTAAACAGATGAGAACTTGTTTAGAACAGCTCAAAGAGATTCTCCAGTCAGTTCTTAGGTACCTAAGGCAGAATACCAGCTCAAAGAGATTCTCCAGTCAGTTCTTAGGTAGCTAAGGCAGAATACCATTGAAATAGAGAAAGAAACACGTTCGGCAGCTTTGGAAAGCCTTACACTTCACTGAAATGTAGTACTACACTCTATAACACAGTTGAGAGACAAGGTTCCCGAGCTGCCTCAGTTCATAACGGTGTGTAGGAAGTTGTTTGATAAAGTGGGCAAAGCTTATACTTGGACCAGAAGGCAGAATATAGGAAACTACATGAAAACATGGATAATTCAGAGAAAATGACTGGAAACAGATGAGAGATTGTTTAGAACAGCTGAAAGAGATTCTCCAAATCAGTTCTTAGTGTAGAAAAGGTAGCTAAGATCCGGGAAATCCATAATTCGAGTTAAGATGACGTAAAACACTGTATGAATCCTATATTCTTTACTTAAAGGTGACTAGAGTGGTAAATGTGTGTTATACAAGGCAGAATACCATCGAAATAGAGAAAGAAACATGTTCGGCAGCTTTGGAAAGCCTTACACTTCACTGAAATGTAATACTACACTCTATAACACAGTTGAGAGACAATGTTCCTGAGCTGCCTCAGTTCATAACAGTGTGTAGGAAGTTGTTTGATAAAGTGGGCAAAGCTTATACTTGGACCAGAAGGCAGAATATAGGAAACTACATGAAAACATGGATAATTCAGAGAAAATGACTGTAAACAGATGAGAACTTGTTTAAAACAGCTCAAAGAGATTCTCCAGTCAGTTCTTAGCGTAGTAAAGGTAGCTAAGATCCGGGAAATCCTTAATTCCAGTTAAGATCACATGAAACACTGTATGAATCCTATATTCTTTACTTGAAGGAGACTAGAGTGGTAAATGTGTGTTATACAAGGCAGAATACCACTGAAATAGAGAAAGAAACACATTCGGCAGCTTAGGAAAGCCTTACACTTCACTGAAATGTAATACTACACTCTATAACACAGTTGAGAGACAATGTTCCCGAGCTGCCTCAGTTCATAACAGTGTGTAGGAAGTTGTTTCATAAAGTGGGCAAAGCTTATACTTGGACCAGAAGGCAGAATATAGGAAACTACATGAAAACAAGGATAATTCAGAGAAAATGACTGTAAACAGATGAGAACTTGTTTAGAACAGCTCAAAGAGATTCTCCAGTCAGTTCTTAGGTACCTAAGGCAGAATACCAGCTCAAAGAGATTCTCCAGTCAGTTCTTACGTAGCTAAGGCAGAATACCATTGAAATAGAGAAAGAAACACGTTCGGCAGCTTTGGAAAGCCTTACACTTCACTGAAATGTAGTACTACACTCTATAACACAGTTGAGAGAAAAGGTTCCCGAGCTGCCTCAGTTCATAACAGTGTGTAGGAAGTTGTTTGATAAAGTGGGCAAAGCTTATACTAGGACCAGAAGGCAGAATATAGGAAACTACATGAAAACATGGATAATTCAGAGAAAATGACTGTAAACAGATGAGAACTTGTTCAGAACAGCTGAAAGAGGTTCTCCAATCAGTTCTTAGTGTAGAAAAGGTAGCTAAGATCCGGGAAATCCTTAATTCAAGTTAAGATGACTTGAAACACAGTATGAATCCTATATTCTTTACTTAAAGGAGACTGGAGTGGTAAATGTGTGTTTTACAAGGCAGAATACCATTGAAATAGAAAAAGAAACACGTTCGGCAGCTTTGGAAAGCCTTACACT
Organism: Pipistrellus hanaki; assembly: GCF_964339955.1. Classification (NCBI taxonomy): domain Eukaryota; kingdom Metazoa; phylum Chordata; class Mammalia; order Chiroptera; family Vespertilionidae; genus Pipistrellus; species Pipistrellus hanaki. The sequence goes on from NC_140511.1 coordinate 3,862,999, forward strand.
TCACTGAAATATAGTACTACACTCTGTAACACAGTAGAGAGACAATGTTCCCGAGCTACCTCAGTTCATAACAGTGTGTAGGAAGTTGTTTGATAAAGTGGGCAAAGCTTATACTTGGACCAGAAGGCAGAATATAGGAAACTACATGAAAACATGGATAATTCAGAGAAAATGACTGGAAACAGATGAGAACTTGTTTAGAACAGCTCAAAGAGATTCTCCAGTCAGTTCTTAGCGTAGTAAAAGTAGCTAAGATCCGGGAAATCATTAATTCTAGTTAAGATGACATGAAACACTCTATGAATCCTATATTCTTTACTTAAAGGAGACTAGAGTGGTAAATGTGTGTTATACAAGGCAGAATACCGTTGAAATAGAGAAAGAAACACGTTAGGCAGCTTTGGAAAGCCTTACACTTCACTGAAACGTAGTACTACACTCTATAACACAGTTGAGAGACAATGTTCCCGAGTTGCCTCAGTTCATAACAGTGTGTAGGAAGTTGTTTGATAAAGTGGGCAAAGCTTATACTTGGACCAGAAGGCAGAATATAGGAAACTACATGAAAACATGGATAATTCAGAGAAAATGACTATAAACAGATGAGAACTTGTTTAGAACAGCTCAAAGAGATTCTCCAAGTCAGTTCTTAGCGTAGTAAAGGTAGCTAAGATCCGGGAAATCATTAATTCGAGTTAAGATCACATGAAACACTGTATGAATCCTATATTCCTTACTTAAAGGAGACTAGAGTGGTAAATGGGTGTTATACAAGGCAGAATACCATCGAAATAGAGAAAGAAACATGTTCGGCAGCTTTGGAAAGCCTTACACTTCACTGAAATATAGTACTACACTCTGTAACACAGTTGAGAGACAATGTTCCCGAGCTGACTCAGTTCATAACAGTGTGTAGGAAGTTGTTTGATAAAGTGGGCAAAGCTTATACTTGGACCAGAAGGCAGAATATAGGAAACTACATGAAAACATGGATAATTCAGAGAAAATGACTGTAAACAGATGAGAACTTGTTTAGAACAGCTCAAAGAGATTCTCCAGTCAGTTCTTAGCGTAGTAAAGGTAGCTAAGATCCGGGAAATCCTTAATTCGAGTTAAGATCACATGAAACACTGTATGAATCCTATATTCTTTACTTGAAGGAGACTAGAGTGGTAAATGTGTGTTATACAAGGCAGAATACCACTGAAATAGAGAAAGAAACACGTTCGGCAGCTTTGGAAAGCCTTACACTTCACTGAAATGTAATACTACACTCTATAACACAGTTGAGAGACAATGTTCCCGAGCTGCCTCAGTTCATAACAGTGTGTAGGAAGTTGTTTGATAAAGTGGGCAAAGCTTATACTTGGACCAGAAGGCAGAATATAGGAAACTACATGAAAACATGGATAATTCAGAGAAAATGACTGTAAACAGATGAGAACTTGTTTAAAACAGCTCAAAGAGATTCTCCAGTCAGTTCTTAGCGTAGTAAAGGTAGCTAAGATCCGGGAAATCCTTAATTCGAGTTAAGATCACATGAAACACTGTATAAATCCTATATTCTTTACTTGAAGGAGACTAGAGTGGTAAATGTGTGTTATACAAGGCAGAATACCACTGAAATAGAGAAAGAAACACGTTCGGCAGCTTAGGAAAGCCTTACACTTCACTGAAATGTAATACTACACTCTATAACACAGTTGAGAGACAATGTTCCCGAGCTGCCTCAGTTCATAACAGTGTGTAGGAAGTTGTTTGATAAAGTGGGCAAAGCTTATACTTGGACCAGAAGGCAGAATATAGGAAACTACATGAAAACAAGGATAATTCAGAGAAAATGACTGTAAACAGATGAGAACTTGTTTAGAACAGCTCAAAGAGATTCTCCAGTCAGTTCTTAGGTACCTAAGGCAGAATACCAGCTCAAAGAGATTCTCCAGTCAGTTCTTAGGTAGCTAAGGCAGAATACCATTGAAATAGAGAAAGAAACACGTTCGGCAGCTTTGGAAAGCCTTACACTTCACTGAAATGTAGTACTACACTCTATAACACAGTTGAGAGACAAGGTTCCCGAGCTGCCTCAGTTCATAACAGTGTGTAGGAAGTTGTTTGATAAAGTGGGCAAAGCTTATACTAGGACCAGAAGGCAGAATATAGGAAACTACATGAAAACATGGATAATTCAGAGAAAATGACTGTAAACAGATGAGAACTTGTTCAGAACAGCTGAAAGAGGTTCTCCAATCAGTTCTTAGTGTAGAAAAGGTAGCTAAGATCCGGGAAATCCTTAATTCAAGTTAAGATGACTTGAAACACAGTATGAATCCTATATTCTTTACTTAAAGGAGACTGGAGTGGTAAATGTGTGTTTTACAAGGCAGAATACCATTGAAATAGAGAAAGAAACACGTTCGGCAGCTTTGGAAAGCCTTACACTTCACTGAAATATAGTACTACACTCTGTAACACAGTAGAGAGACAATGTTCCCGAGCTACCTCAGTTCATAACAGTGTGTAGGAAGTTGTTTGATAAAGTGGGCAAAGCTTATACTTGGACCAGAAGGCAGAATATAGGAAACTACATGAAAACATGGATAATTCAGAGAAAATGACTGTAAACAGATGAGAACTTGTTTAGAACGGCTCAAAGAGATTCTCCAGTCAGTTCTTAGCGTAGTAAAGGTAGCTAAGATCCGGGAAATCCTTAATTCGAGTTAAGATCACAAGAAACACTGTATGAATCCTATATTCTTTACTTGAAGGAGACTAGAGTGGTAAATGTGTGTTATACAAGGCAGAATACCACTGAAATAGAGAAAGAAACACGTTCGGCAGCTTTGGAAAGCCTTACACTTCACTGAAATGTAATACTACACTCTATAACACAGTTGAGAGACAATGTTCCCGAGCTGCCTCAGTTCATAACAGTGTGTAGGAAGTTGTTTGATAAAGTGGGCAAAGCTTATACTTGGACCAGAAGGCAGAATATAGGAAACTACATGAAAACATGGATAATTCAGAGAAAATGACTGTAAACAGATGAGAACTTGTTCAGAACAGCTCAAAGAGATTCTCCAATCAGTTCTTAGTGTAGAAAAGGTAGCTAAGATCCAGGAAATCCTTAATTCAAGTTAAGATGACTTGAAACACTGTATGAATCCTATATTCTTTACTTAAAGGAGACTGGAGTGGTAAATGTGTGTTTTACAAGGCAGAATACCATTGAAATAGAGAAAGAAACACGTTCGGCAGCTTTGGAAAGCCTTACACTTCACTGAAATATAGTACTACACTCTGTAACACAGTAGAGAGACAATGTTCCCGAGCTGCCTCAGTTCATAACAGTGTGTAGGAAGTTGTTTGATAAAGTGGGCAAAGCTTATACTTGGACCAGAAGGCAGAATATAGGAAACTACATGAAAACATGGATAATTCAGAGAAAATGACTATAAACAGATGAGAACTTGTTTAGAACAGCTCAAAGAGATTCTCCAAGTCAGTTCTTAGCGTAGTAAAGGTAGCTAAGATCCGGGAAATCATTAATTCGAGTTAAGATCACATGAAACACTGTATGAATCCTATATTCCTTACTTAAAGGAGACTAGAGTGGTAAATGGGAGTTATACAAGGCAGAATACCATTGAAATAGAGAAAGAAACACTTTCGGCAGCTTTGGAAAGCCTTACACTTCACTGAAATATAGTACTACACTCTGTAACACAGTTGAGAGACAATGTTCCCGAGCTGACTCAGTTCATAACAGTGTGTAGGAAGTTGTTTGATAAAGTGGGCAAAGCTTATACTTGGACCAGAAGGCAGAATATAGGAAACTACATGAAAACATGGATAATTCAGAGAAAATGACTGTAAACAGATGAGAACTTGTTTAGAACAGCTCAAAGAGATTCTCCAGTCAGTTCTTAGCGTAGTAAAGGTAGCTAAGATCCGGGAAATCCTTAATTCGAGTTAAGATCACATGAAACACTGTATGAATCCTATATTCTTTACTTGAAGGAGACTAGAGTGGTAAATGTGTGTTATACAAGGCAGAATACCACTGAAATAGAGAAAGAAACACGTTCGGCAGCTTTGGAAAGCCTTACACTTCACTGAAATGTAATACTACACTCTATAACACAGTTGAGAGACAATGTTCCCGAGCTGCCTCAGTTCATAACAGTGTGTAGGAAGTTGTTTGATAAAGTGGGCAAAGCTTATACTTGGACCAGAAGGCAGAATATAGGAAACTACATGAAAACATGGATAATTCAGAGAAAATGACTTTAAACAGATGAGAACTTGTTTAGAACAGCTCAAAGAGATTCTCCAATCAGTTCTTAGTGTAGTAAAGGTAGCTAAGATCCAGGAAATCCTTAATTCGAGTTAAGATGACATGAAACACTGTATGAATCCTATATTCTTTACTTAAAGGAGAATAGAGTGGTAAATGTGTGTTATACAAGGCAGAATACCATTGAAATAGAGAAAGAAAGACATTCGACATCTTTGGAAAGCATTACACTTCACTGAAATGTAGTACTACACTCTATAACACAGTTGAGAGACAATGTTCCCGAGCTGCCTCACTTCATAACAGTGTGTAGGAAGTTGTTTGATAAAGTGGGCAAAGCTTATACTTGGACCAGAAGGCTGAATATAGGAAACTACATGAAAACATGGATAATTCAGAGAAAATGACTGTAAACACATGAGAACTTGTTTAGAACAGCTCAAAGAGATTCTCCAAGTCAGTTCTTAGTGTAGAAAAGGTAGCTGAGATCCGGGAAATCCTTAATTCAAGTTAAGATCACATGAAACACTGTATGAATCCTATATTCTTTACTTAAAGGAGACTGGAGTGGTAAATGTGTGTTATACAAGGCAGAATACCACTGAAATAGAGAAAGAAACACGTTCGGCAGCTTTGGAAAGCCTTACACTTCACTGAAATGTAATACTACACTCTATAACACTGTTGAGAGACAATGTTCCCGAGCTGCCTCAATTCATAACAGTGTGTAGGAAGTTGTTTGATAAAGTGGGCAAAGCTTTTACTTGGACCACAAGGCAGAATATAGGAAACTACATGAAAACATGGATAATTCAGAGAAAATGACTGTAAAAAGATGAGAACTTGTTTAGAACAGCTCAAAGAGATTCTCCAATCAGTTCTTAGTGTAGTAAAGGTAGCTAAGATCCGGGAAATCCTTAATTCGAGTTAAGATGACATGAAACACTGTATGAATCCTATATTCTTTACTTAAGGGAGAATAGAGTGGTAAATGTGTGTTATACAGGGCAGAATGCCATTGAAATAGAGAAAGAAACGCATTCGACATATTTGGAAAGCATTACACTTCACTAAAATGTAGTACTACACTCTATAACACAGTTGAGAGACAATGTTCCCGAGCTGCCTCAGTTCATAACAGTGTGTAGGAAGTTGTTTGATAAAGTGGGCAAAGCTTATACTTGGACCAGAAGGCAGAATATAGGAAACTACATGAAAACTTGGATAATTCAGAGAAAATGACTGGAAACAGATGAGAGATTGTTTAGAACAGCTGAAAGAGATTCTCCAAATCAGTTCTTAGTGTAGAAAATGTAGCTAAGATCCGGGAAATCCTTAATTCGAGTTAAGATGACATAAAACACTGTATGAATCCTATATTCTTTACTTAAAGGAGACTAGAGTCGTAAATGTGTGTTATACAAGGCAGAATACCATCGAAATAGAGAAAGAAACATGTTCGGCAGCTTTGGAAAGCATTACACTTCACTGAAATGTAGTACTACACTCTATAACACAGTTGAGAGACAATGTTCCCGAGCTGCCTCAGTTCATAACAGTGTGTAGGAAGTTGTTTGATAAAGTGGGCAAAGCTTATACTTGGACCAGAAGGCAGAATATAGGAAACTACATGAAAACATGGATAATTCAGAGAAAATGACTGTAAACAGATGAGAACTTGTTTAGAAAAGCTCAAAGAGATTCTCCAGTTAGTTCTTAGCGTAGTAAAGGTAGCTAAGATTCGGGAAATCCTTAATTCGAGTTAAGATCACATGAAACACTGTATGAATCCTATATTCTTTACTTGAAGGAGACTAGAGTGGTAAATGTGTGTTATACAAGGCAGAATACCATTGAAATAGAGAAAGAAACACGTTCGGCAGGTTTGGAAAGCCTTTCACTTCACTGAAATGTAGTACTACACTCTATAACACAGTTGAGAGACAAGGTTCCCGAGCTGCCTCAGTTCATAACGGTGTGTAGGAAGTTGTTTGATAAAGTGGGCAAAGCTTATACTTGGACCAAAAGACAGAAAATAGGAAACTACATGAAAACATGCATAATTCAGAGAAAATGACTGTAAACAGATGAGAACTTGTTTAGAACAGCTCAAAGAGATTCTCCATTCAGTTCTTATTGTAGTAAATGTAGCTAAGATCCGGGAAATCTTAATTCGAGTTAAGATCACATGAAACACTGTATGAATCCTATATTCTTTACTTAAAGGAGACTAGAGTGCTAAATGTGTGTTATACAAGGTAGAATACCATTGAAATAGAGAATTAAACACGTTTGGCAGCTTTGGAAAGCCTTACACTTCACTGAAATGTAGTACTACACTCTATAACACAGTTGAGAGAAAATGTTCCCGAGCTGCCTCAGTTCATAACAGTGTGTAGGAAGTTGTTTGATAAAGTGGGCAAAGCTTATACTTGGACCAGAAGGCAGAATATAGGAAACTAAATGAAAACATGGATAATTCAGAGAAAATGACTGTAAACAGATGAGAACTTGTTTAGAACAGCTCAAAGAGATTCTCCAATCAGTTCTTAGTGTAGTAAAGGTAGCTAAGATCCAGGAAATCCTTAATTCGAGTTAAGATGACATGAAACACTGTATGAATCCTATATTCTTTACTTAAAGGAGAATAGAGTGGTAAATGTGTGTTATACAAGGCAGAATACCATTGAAATAGAGAAAGAAAGACATTCGACATCTTTGGAAAGCATTACACTTCACTGAAATGTAGTACTACACTCTATAACACAGTTGAGAGACAATGTTCCCGAGCTGCCTCACTTCATAACAGTGTGTAGGAAGTTGTTTGATAAAGTGGGCAAAGCTTATACTTGGACCAGAAGGCTGAATATAGGAAACTACATGAAAACATGGATAATTCAGAGAAAATGACTGTAAACACATGAGAACTTGTTTAGAACAGCTCAAAGAGATTCTCCAAGTCAGTTCTTAGTGTAGAAAAGGTAGCTGAGATCCGGGAAATCCTTAATTCAAGTTAAGATCACATGAAACACTGTATGAATCCTATATTCTTTACTTAAAGGAGACTGGAGTGGTAAATGTGTGTTATACAAGGCAGAATACCACTGAAATAGAGAAAGAAACACGTTCGGCAGCTTTGGAAAGCCTTACACTTCACTGAAATGTAATACTACACTCTATAACACTGTTGAGAGACAATGTTCCCGAGCTGCCTCAATTCATAACAGTGTGTAGGAAGTTGTTTGATAAAGTGGGCAAAGCTTTTACTTGGACCACAAGGCAGAATATAGGAAACTACATGAAAACATGGATAATTCAGAGAAAATGACTGTAAAAAGATGAGAACTTGTTTAGAACAGCTCAAAGAGATTCTCCAATCAGTTCTTAGTGTAGTAAAGGTAGCTAAGATCCGGGAAATCCTTAATTCGAGTTAAGATGACATGAAACACTGTATGAATCCTATATTCTTTACTTAAGGGAGAATAGAGTGGTAAATGTGTGTTATACAGGGCAGAATGCCATTGAAATAGAGAAAGAAACGCATTCGACATATTTGGAAAGCATTACACTTCACTAAAATGTAGTACTACACTCTATAACACAGTTGAGAGACAATGTTCCCGAGCTGCCTCAGTTCATAACAGTGTGTAGGAAGTTGTTTGATAAAGTGGGCAAAGCTTATACTTGGACCAGAAGGCAGAATATAGGAAACTACATGAAAACTTGGATAATTCAGAGAAAATGACTGGAAACAGATGAGAGATTGTTTAGAACAGCTGAAAGAGATTCTCCAAATCAGTTCTTAGTGTAGAAAATGTAGCTAAGATCCGGGAAATCCTTAATTCGAGTTAAGATGACATAAAACACTGTATGAATCCTATATTCTTTACTTAAAGGAGACTAGAGTCGTAAATGTGTGTTATACAAGGCAGAATACCATCGAAATAGAGAAAGAAACATGTTCGGCAGCTTTGGAAAGCATTACACTTCACTGAAATGTAGTACTACACTCTATAACACAGTTGAGAGACAATGTTCCCGAGCTGCCTCAGTTCATAACAGTGTGTAGGAAGTTGTTTGATAAAGTGGGCAAAGCTTATACTTGGACCAGAAGGCAGAATATAGGAAACTACATGAAAACATGGATAATTCAGAGAAAATGACTGTAAACAGATGAGAACTTGTTTAGAAAAGCTCAAAGAGATTCTCCAGTTAGTTCTTAGCGTAGTAAAGGTAGCTAAGATTCGGGAAATCCTTAATTCGAGTTAAGATCACATGAAACACTGTATGAATCCTATATTCTTTACTTGAAGGAGACTAGAGTGGTAAATGTGTGTTATACAAGGCAGAATACCATTGAAATAGAGAAAGAAACACGTTCGGCAGGTTTGGAAAGCCTTTCACTTCACTGAAATGTAGTACTACACTCTATAACACAGTTGAGAGACAAGGTTCCCGAGCTGCCTCAGTTCATAACGGTGTGTAGGAAGTTGTTTGATAAAGTGGGCAAAGCTTATACTTGGACCAAAAGACAGAAAATAGGAAACTACATGAAAACATGCATAATTCAGAGAAAATGACTGTAAACAGATGAGAACTTGTTTAGAACAGCTCAAAGAGATTCTCCATTCAGTTCTTATTGTAGTAAATGTAGCTAAGATCCGGGAAATCTTAATTCGAGTTAAGATCACATGAAACACTGTATGAATCCTATATTCTTTACTTAAAGGAGACTAGAGTGCTAAATGTGTGTTATACAAGGTAGAATACCATTGAAATAGAGAATTAAACACGTTTGGCAGCTTTGGAAAGCCTTACACTTCACTGAAATGTAGTACTACACTCTATAACACAGTTGAGAGAAAATGTTCCCGAGCTGCCTCAGTTCATAACAGTGTGTAGGAAGTTGTTTGATAAAGTGGGCAAAGCTTATACTTGGACCAGAAGGCAGAATATAGGAAACTAAATGAAAACATGGATAATTCAGAGAAAATGACTGTAAACAGATGAGAACTTGTTTAGAACAGCTCAAAGAGATTCTCCAAGTCAGTTCTTAGCGTAGTAAAGGTAGCTAAGATCCGGGAAATCATTAATTCGAGTTAAGATCACATGAAACACTGTATGAATCCTATATTCCTTACTTAAAGGAGACTAGAGTGGTAAATATGTGTTATACAAGGCAGAATACCATTGAAATAGAGAAAGAAACACGTTCGGCAGCTTTGGAAAGCCTTACACTTCACTGAAATGTAGTACTACACACTATAACACAGTTGAGAGACAATGTTCCCGAGCTGCCTCAGTTCATAACAGTGTGTAGGAAGTTGTTTGATAAAGTGGGCAAAGCTTATACTAGGACCAGAAGGCAGAATATAGGAAACTACATGAAAACATGGATAATTCAGAGAAAATGACAGGAAACAGATGAGAACTTGTTTAGAACACTGAAAGAGATTCTCCAAATCAGTTCTTAGTGTACAAAAGGTAGCTAAGATCCGGGAAATCCTTAATTCAAGTTAAGATGACTTGAAACACTCTATGAATCCTATATTCTTTACTTAAAGGAGACTAGAGTCGTAAATGTGTGTTATACAAGGCAGAATACCATTGAAATAGAGAAAGAAACAAGTTCAGCAGCTTTGGAAAGCCTTACACTTCACTGAAATGTAGTACTACACTCTATAACACAGTTGAGAGACAATGTTCCCGAGCTGCCTCAGTTCATAACAGTGTGTAGGAAGTTGTTTGATAAAGTGGGCAAAGCTTATACTTGGACCAGAAGGCAGAATATAGGAAACTACATGAAAACTTGGATAATTCAGAGAAAATGACTGGAAACAGATGAGAGATTGTTTAGAACAGCTGAAAGAGATTCTCCAAATCAGTTCTTAGTGTAGAAAATGTAGCTAAGATCCGGGAAATCCTTAATTCGAGTTAAGATGACATAAAACACTGTATGAATCCTATATTCTTTACTTAAAGGAGACTAGAGTCGTAAATGTGTGTTATACAAGGCAGAATACCATCGAAATAGAGAAAGAAACATGTTCGGCAGCTTTGGAAAGCATTACACTTCACTGAAATGTAGTACTACACTCTATAACACAGTTGAGAGACAATGTTCCCGAGCTGCCTCAGTTCATAACAGTGTGTAGGAAGTTGTTTGATAAAGTGGGCAAAGCTTATACTTGGACCAGAAGGCAGAATATAGGAAACTACATGAAAACATGGATAATTCAGAGAAAATGACTGTAAACAGATGAGAACTTGTTTAGAAAAGCTCAAAGAGATTCTCCAGTTAGTTCTTAGCGTAGTAAAGGTAGCTAAGATTCGGGAAATCCTTAATTCGAGTTAAGATCACATGAAACACTGTATGAATCCTATATTCTTTACTTGAAGGAGACTAGAGTGGTAAATGTGTGTTATACAAGGCAGAATACCATTGAAATAGAGAAAGAAACACGTTCGGCAGGTTTGGAAAGCCTTTCACTTCACTGAAATGTAGTACTACACTCTATAACACAGTTGAGAGACAAGGTTCCCGAGCTGCCTCAGTTCATAACGGTGTGTAGGAAGTTGTTTGATAAAGTGGGCAAAGATTATACTTGGACCAAAAGACAGAAAATAGGAAACTACATGAAAACATGCATAATTCAGAGAAAATGACTGTAAACAGATGAGAACTTGTTTAGAACAGCTCAAAGAGATTCTCCATTCAGTTCTTATTGTAGTAAATGTAGCTAAGATCCGGGAAATCTTAATTCGAGTTAAGATCACATGAAACACTGTATGAATCCTATATTCTTTACTTAAAGGAGACTAGAGTGCTAAATGTGTGTTATACAAGGTAGAATACCATTGAAATAGAGAATTAAACACGTTTGGCAGCTTTGGAAAGCCTTACACTTCACTGAAATGTAGTACTACACTCTATAACACAGTTGAGAGAAAATGTTCCCGAGCTGCCTCAGTTCATAACAGTGTGTAGGAAGTTGTTTGATAAAGTGGGCAAAGCTTATACTTGGACCAGAAGGCAGAATATAGGAAACTAAATGAAAACTTGGATAATTCAGAGAAAATGACTGTAAACAGATGAGAACTTGTTTAGAACAGCTCAAAGAGATTCTCCAAGTCAGTTCTTAGCGTAGTAAAGGTAGCTAAGATCCGGGAAATCATTAATTCGAGTTAAGATCACATGAAACACTGTATGAATCCTATATTCCTTACTTAAAGGAGACTAGAGTGGTAAATATGTGTTATACAAGGCAGAATACCATTGAAATAGAGAAAGAAACACGTTCGGCAGCTTTGGAAAGCCTTACACTTCACTGAAATGTAGTACTACACACTATAACACAGTTGAGAGACAATGTTCCCGAGCTGCCTCAGTTCATAACAGTGTGTAGGAAGTTGTTTGATAAAGTGGGCAAAGCTTATACTAGGACCAGAAGGCAGAATATAGGAAACTACATGAAAACATGGATAATTCAGAGAAAATGACAGGAAACAGATGAGAACTTGTTTAGAACACTGAAAGAGATTCTCCAAATCAGTTCTTAGTGTACAAAAGGTAGCTAAGATCCGGGAAATCCTTAATTCAAGTTAAGATGACTTGAAACACTCTATGAATCCTATATTCTTTACTTAAAGGAGACTAGAGTCGTAAATGTGTGTTATACAAGGCAGAATACCATTGAAATAGAGAAAGAAACAAGTTCAGCAGCTTTGGAAAGCCTTACACTTCACTGAAATGTAGTACTACACTCTATAACACAGTTGAGAGACAATGTTCCCGAGCTGCCTCAGTTCATAACAGTGTGTAGGAAGTTGTTTGATAAAGTGGGCAAAGCTAATACTTGGACCAGAAGGCAGAATATAGGAAACTACATGAAAACATGGATAATTCAGAGAAAATGACTGGAAACAGATGAGAGATTGTTTAGAACAGCTGAAAGAGATTCTCCAAATCAGTTCTTAGCGTAGTAAAGGTAGCTAAGATCCGGGAAATCCTTAATTCGAGTTAAGATCACATGAAACACTGTATGAATCCTATATTCTTTACTTGAAGGAGACTAGAGTGGTAAATGTGTGTTATACAAGGCAGAATACCACTGAAATAGAGAAAGAAACACGTTCGGCAGCTTTGGAAAGCCTTACACTTCACTGAAATGTAATACTACACTCTATAACACAGTTGAGAGACAATGTTCCCGAGCTGCCTCAGTTCATAACAGTGTGTAGGAAGTTGTTTGATAAAGTGGGCAAAGCTTATACTTGGACCAGAAGGCAGAATATAGGAAACTACATGAAAACATGGATAATTCAGAGAAAATGACTTTAAACAGATGAGAACTTTTTTAGAACAGCTCAAAGAGATTCTCCAATCAGTTCTTAGTGTAGTAAAGGTAGCTAAGATCCAGGAAATCCTTAATTCGAGTTAAGATGACATGAAACACTGTATGAATCCTATATTCTTTACTTAAAGGAGAATAGAGTGGTAAATGTGTGTTATACAAGGCAGAATACCATTGAAATAGAGAAAGAAAGACATTCGACATCTTTGAAAAGCATTACACTTCACTGAAATGTAGTACTACACTCTATAACACAGTTGAGAGACAATGTTCCCGAGCTGCCTCACTTCATAACAGTGTGTAGGAAGTTGTTTGATAAAGTGGGCAAAGCTTATACTTGGACCAGAAGGCTGAATATAGGAAACTACATGAAAACATGGATAATTCAGAGAAAATGACTGTAAACGGATGAGAACTTGTTTAGAACAGCTCAAAGAGATTCTCCAAGTCAGTTCTTAGTGTAGAAAAGGTAGCTGAGATCCGGGAAATCCTTAATTCAAGTTAAGATCACATGAAACACTGTATGAATCCTATATTCTTTACTTAAAGGAGACTGGAGTGGTAAATGTGTGTTATACAAGGCAGAATACCACTGAAATAGAGAAAGAAACACGTTCGGCAGCTTTGGAAAGCCTTACACTTCACTGAAATGTAATACTACACTCTATAACACAGTTGAGAGACAATGTTCCCGAGCTGCCTCAATTCATAACAGTGTGTAGGAAGTTGTTTGATAAAGTGGGCAAAGCTTTTACTTGGACCAGAAGGCAGAATATAGGAAACTACATGAAAACATGGATAATTCAGAGAAAATGACTGTAAAAAGATGAGAACTTGTTTAGAACAGCTCAAAGAGATTCTCCAATCAGTTCTTAGTGTAGTAAAGGTAGCTAAGATCCGGGAAATCCTTAATTCGAGTTAAGATGACATGAAACACTGTATGAATCCTATATTCTTTACTTAAGGGAGAATAGAGTGGTAAATGTGTGTTATACAGGGCAGAATGCCATTGAAATAGAGAAAGAAACGCATTCGACATATTTAGAAAGCATTACACTTCACTAAAATATAGTACTACACTCTATAACACAGTTGAGAGACAATGTTCCCGAGCTGCCTCAGTTCATAACAGTGTGTAGGAAGTTGTTTGATAAAGTGGGCAAAGCTTATACTTGGACCAGAAGGCAGAATATAGGAAACTACATGAAAACTTGTATAATTCAGAGAAAATGACTGGAAACAGATGAGAGATTGTTTAGAACAGCTGAAAGAGATTCTCCAAATCAGTTCTTAGTGTAGAAAATGTAGCTAAGATCCGGGAAATCCTTAATTCGAGTTAAGATGACATAAAACACTGTATGAATCCTATATTCTTTACTTAAAGGAGACTAGAGTGGTAAATGTGTGTTATACAAGGCAGAATACCATCGAAATAGAGAAAGAAACATGTTCGGCAGCTTTGGAAAGCATTACACTTCACTGAAATGTAGTACTACACTCTATAACACAGTTGAGAGACAATGTTCCCGAGCTGCCTCAGTTCATAACAGTGTGTAGGAAGTTGTTTGATAAAGTGGGCAAAGCTTATACTTGGACCAGAAGGCAGAATATAGGAAACTACATGAAAACATGGATAATTCAGAGAAAATGACTGTAAACAGATGAGAACTTGTTTAGAACAGCTCAAAGAGATTCTCCATTCAGTTCTTATTGTAGTAAATGTAGCTAAGATCCGGGAAATCTTAATTCGAGTTAAGATCACATGAAACACTGTATGAATCCTATATTCTTTACTTAAAGGAGACTAGAGTGCTAAATGTGTGTTATACAAGGTAGAATACCATTGAAATAGAGAATTAAACACGTTTGGCAGCTTTGGAAAGCCTTACACTTCACTGAAATGTAGTACTACACTCTATAACACAGTTGAGAGAAAATGTTCCCGAGCTGCCTCAGTTCATAACAGTGTGTAGGAGGTTGTTTGATAAAGTGGGCAAAGCTAATACTTGGACCAGAAGGCAGAATATAGGAAACTACATGAAAACATGGATAATTCAGAGAAAATGACTGGAAACAGATGAGAGATTGTTTAGAACAGCTGAAAGAGATTCTCCAAATCAGTTCTTAGTGTACAAAAGGTAGCTAAGATCCGGGAAATCCTTAATTCAAGTTAAGATGACTTGAAACACTCTATGAATCCTATATTCTTTACTTAAAGGAGACTAGAGTCGTAAATGTGTGTTATACAAGGCAGAATACCATTGAAATAGAGAAAGAAACAAGTTCAGCAGCTTTGGAAAGCCTTACACTTCACTGAAATGTAGTACTACACTCTATAACACAGTTGAGAGACAATGTTCCCGAGCTGCCTCAGTTCATAACAGTGTGTAGGAAGTTGTTTGATAAAGTGGGCAAAGCTAATACTTGGACCAGAAGGCAGAATATAGGAAACTACATGAAAACATGGATAATTCAGAGAAAATGACTGGAAACAGATGAGAGATTGTTTAGAACAGCTGAAAGAGATTCTCCAAATCAGTTCTTAGTGTAGAAAATGTAGCTAAGATCCGGGAAATCCTTAATTCGAGTTAAGATGACATAAAACACTGTATGAATCCTATATTCTTTACTTAAAGGAGACTAGAGTGGTAAATGTGTGTTATACAAGGCAGAATACCATCGAAATAGAGAAAGAAACATGTTCGGCAGCTTTGGAAAGCCTTACACTTCACTGAAATGTAATACTACACTCTATAACACAGTTGAGAGACAATGTTCCTGAGCTGCCTCAGTTCATAACAGTGTGTAGGAAGTTGTTTGATAAAGTGGGCAAAGCTTATACTTGGACCAGAAGGCAGAATATAGGAAACTACATGAAAACATGGATAATTCAGAGAAAATGACTGTAAACAGATGAGAACTTGCTTAGAAAAGCTCAAAGAGATTCTCCAGTTAGTTCTTAGCGTAGTAAAGGTAGCTAAGATTCGGGAAATCCTTAATTCGAGTTAAGATCACATGAAACACTGTATGAATCCTATATTCTTTACTTGAAGGAGACTAGAGTGGTAAATGTGTGTTATACAAGGCAGAATACCATTGAAATAGAGAAAGAAACACGTTCGGCAGCTTTGGAAAGCCTTACACTTCACTGAAATGTAGTACTACACTCTGTAACACAGTTGAGAGACAAGGTTCCCGAGCTGCCTCAGTTCATAACGGTGTGTATGAAGTTGTTTGATAAAGTGGGCAAAGCTTATACTTGGACCAGAAGGCAGAATATAGGAAACTACATGAAAACATGCATAATTCAGAGAAAATGACTGTAAACAGATGAGAACTTGTTTAGAACAGCTCAAAGAGATTCTCCATTCAGTTCTTATTGTAGTAAATGTAGCTAAGATCCGGGAAATCTTAATTCGAGTTAAGATCACATGAAACACTGTATGAATCCTATATTCTTTACTTAAAGGAGACTAGAGTGCTAAATGTGTGTTATACAAGGTAGAATACCATTGAAATAGAGAATTAAACACGTTTGGCAGCTTTGGAAAGCCTTACACTTCACTGAAATGTAGTACTACACTCTATAACACAGTTGAGAGACAATGTTCCCGAGCTGCCTCAGTTCATAACAGTGTGTAGGAAGTTGTTTGATAAAGTGGGCAAAGCTTATACTTGGACCAGAAGGCAGAATATAGGAAACTAAATGAAAACATGGATAATTCAGAGAAAATGACTGTAAACAGATGAGAACTTGTTTAGAACAGCTCAAAGAGATTCTCCAAGTCAGTTCTTAGCGTAGTAAAGGTAGCTAAGATCCGGGAAATCATTAATTCGAGTTAAGATCACATGAAACACTGTATGAATCCTATATTCCTTACTTAAAGGAGACTAGAGTGGTAAATGTGTGTTATACAAGGCAGAATACCATTGAAATAGAGAAAGAAACACGTTCGGCAGCTTTGGAAAGCATTACACTTCACTGAAATGTAGTACTACACACCATAACACAGTTGAGAGACAATGTTCCCGAGCTGCCTCAGTTCATAACAGTGTGTAGGAAGTTGTTTGATAAAGTGGGCAAAGCTTATACTAGGACCATAAGGCAGAATATAGGAAACTACATGAAAACATGGATAATTCAGAGAAAATGACAGGAAACAGATGAGAACTTGTTTAGAACACTGAAAGAGATTCTCCAAATCAGTTCTTAGTGTAGAAAAGGTAGCTAAGATCCGGGAAATCCTTAATTCAAGTTAAGATGACTTGAAACACTCTATGAATCCTATATTCTTTACTTAAAGGAGACTAGAGTCGTAAATGTGTGTTATACAAGGCAGAATACCATTGAAATAGAGAAAGAAACACGTTCAGCAGCTTTGGAAAGCCTTACACTTCACTGAAATGTAGTACTACACTCTATAACACAGTTGAGAGACAATGTTCCCGAGCTGCCTCAGTTCATAACAGTGTGTAGGAAGTTGTTTGATAAAGTGGGCAAAGCTTATACTTGGACCAGAAAACAGAATATAGGAAACTACATGAAAACATGGATAATTCAGAGAAAATGACTGGAAACAGATGAGAGATTGTTTAGAACAGCTGAAAGAGATTCTCCAAATCAGTTCTTAGTGTAGAAAAGGTAGCTAAGATCCGGGAAATCCTTAATTCGAGTTAAGATGACATAAAACACTGTATGAATCCTATATTCTTTACTTAAAGGTGACTAGAGTGGTAAATGTGTGTTATACAAGGCAGAATACCATCGAAATAGAGAAAGAAACATGTTCGGCAGCTTTGGAAAGCCTTACACTTCACTGAAATGTAATACTACACTCTATAACACAGTTGAGAGACAATGTTCCTGAGCTGCCTCAGTTCATAACAGTGTGTAGGAAGTTGTTTGATAAAGTGGGCAAAGCTTATACTTGGACCAGAAGGCAGAATATAGGAAACTACATGAAAACATGGATAATTCAGAGAAAATTACTGTAAACAGATGAGAACTTGTTTAGAACAGCTCAAAGAGATTCTCCAGTCAGTTCTTAGTGTAGTAAAGGTAGCTAAGATCCGGGAAATCCTTAATTCGAGTTAAGATCACATGAAACACTGTATGAATCCTATATTCTTTACTTAAAGGAGACTAGAGTGGTAAATGTGTGTTATACAAGGCAGAATACCATCGAAATAGAGAAAGAAACATGTTCGGCAGCTTTGGAAAGCCTTACACTTCACTGAAATTTAATACTACACTCTATAACACAGTTGAGAGACAATGTTCCTGAGCTGCCTCAGTTCATAACAGTGTGTAGGAAGTTGTTTGATAAAGTGGGCAAAGCTTTTACTTGGACCAGAAGGCAGAATATAGGAAACTAAATGAAAACATGGATAATTCAGAGAAAATGACTGTAAACAGATGAGAACTTGTTTAGAACAGCTCAAAGAGATTCTCCATTCAGTTCTTATTGTAGTAAATGTAGCTAAGATCCGGGAAATCTTAATTCGAGTTAAGATCACATGAAACACTGTATGAATCCTATATTCTTTACTTAAAGGAGACTAGAGTGCTAAATGTGTGTTATACAAGGTAGAATACCATTGAAATAGAGAATTAAACACGTTTGGCAGCTTTGGAAAGCCTTACACTTCACTGAAATGTAGTACTACACTCTATAACACAGTTGAGAGACAATGTTCCCGAGCTGCCTCAGTTCATAACAGTGTGTAGGAAGTTGTTTGATAAAGTGGGCAAAGCTTATACTTGGACCAGAAGGCAGAATATAGGAAACTAAATGAAAACATGGATAATTCAGAGAAAATGACTGTAAACAGATGAGAACTTGTTTAGAACAGCTCAAAGAGATTCTCCAAGTCAGTTCTTAGCGTAGTAAAGGTAGCTAAGATCCGGGAAATCATTAATTCGAGTTAAGATCACATGAAACACTGTATGAATCCTATATTCCTTACTTAAAGGAGACTAGAGTGGTAAATGTGTGTTATACAAGGCAGAATACCATTGAAATAGAGAAAGAAACACGTTCGGCAGCTTTGGAAAGCATTACACTTCACTGAAATGTAGTACTACACACCATAACACAGTTGAGAGACAATGTTCCCGAGCTGCCTCAGTTCATAACAGTGTGTAGGAAGTTGTTTGATAAAGTGGGCAAAGCTTATACTAGGACCATAAGGCAGAATATAGGAAACTACATGAAAACATGGATAATTCAGAGAAAATGACAGGAAACAGATGAGAACTTGTTTAGAACACTGAAAGAGATTCTCCAAATCAGTTCTTAGTGTAGAAAAGGTAGCTAAGATCCGGGAAATCCTTAATTCAAGTTAAGATGACTTGAAACACTCTATGAATCCTATATTCTTTACTTAAAGGAGACTAGAGTCGTAAATGTGTGTTATACAAGGCAGAATACCATTGAAATAGAGACAGAAACACGTTCAGCAGCTTTGGAAAGCCTTACACTTCACTGAAATGTAGTACTACACTCTATAACACAGTTGAGAGACAATGTTCCCGAGCTGCCTCAGTTCATAACAGTGTGTAGGAAGTTGTTTGATAAAGTGGGCAAAGCTTATACTTGGACCAGAAAACAGAATATAGGAAACTACATGAAAACATGGATAATTCAGCGAAAATGACTGGAAACAGATGAGAGATTGTTTAGAACAGCTGAAAGAGATTCTCCAAATCAGTTCTTAGTGTAGAAAAGGTAGCTAAGATCCGGGAAATCCTTAATTCGAGTTAAGATGACATAAAACACTGTATGAATCCTATATTCTTTACTTAAAGGTGACTAGAGTGGTAAATGTGTGTTATACAAGGCAGAATACCATCGAAATAGAGAAAGAAACATGTTCGGCAGCTTTGGAAAGCCTTACACTTCACTGAAATGTAATACTACACTCTATAACACAGTTGAGAGACAATGTTCCTGAGCTGCCTCAGTTCATAACAGTGTGTAGGAAGTTGTTTGATAAAGTGGGCAAAGCTTATACTTGGACCAGAAGGCAGAATATAGGAAACTACATGAAAACATGGATAATTCAGAGAAAATTACTGTAAACAGATGAGAACTTGTTTAGAACAGCTCAAAGAGATTCTCCAGTCAGTTCTTAGTGTAGTAAAGGTAGCTAAGATCCGGGAAATCCTTAATTCGAGTTAAGATCACATGAAACACTGTATGAATCCTATATTCTTTACTTAAAGGAGACTAGAGTGGTAAATGTGTGTTATACAAGGCAGAATACCATCGAAATAGAGAAAGAAACATGTTCGGCAGCTTTGGAAAGCCTTACACTTCACTGAAATTTAATACTACACTCTATAACACAGTTGAGAGACAATGTTCCTGAGCTGCCTCAGTTCATAACAGTGTGTAGGAAGTTGTTTGATAAAGTGGGCAAAGCTTTTACTTGGACCAGAAGGCAGAATATAGGAAACTACATGAAAACATGGATAATTCAGAGAAAATGACTGTAAACAGATGAGAACTTGTTTAAAACAGCTCAAAGAGATTCGCCAGTCAGTTCTTAGCGTAGTAAAGGTAGCTAAGATCCGGGAAATCCTTAATTCGAGTTAAGATCACATGAAACACTGTATGAATCCTATATTCTTTACTTGAAGGAGACTAGAGTGGTAAATGTGTGTTATACAAGGCAGAATACCACTGAAATAGAGAAAGAAACACGTTCGTCAGCTTAGGAAAGCCTTACACTTCACTGAAATTTAATACTACACTCTATAACACAGTTGAGAGACAATGTTCCCGAGCTGCCTCAGTTCATAACAGTGTGTAGGAAGTTGTTTCATAAAGTGGGCAAAGCTTATACTTGGACCAGAAGGCAGAATATAGGAAACTACATGAAAACAAGGATAATTCAGAGAAAATGACTGTAAACGGATGAGAACTTGTTTAGAACAGCTCAAAGAGATTCTCCAGTCAGTTCTTAGGTACCTAAGGCAGAATACCAGCTCAAAGAGATTCTCCAGTCAGTTCTTATGTAGCTAAGGCAGAATACCATTGAAATAGAGAAAGAAACACGTTCGGCAGCTTTGGAAAGCCTTACACTTCACTGAAATGTAGTACTACACTCTATAACACAGTTGAGAGACAAGGTTCCCGAGCTGCCTCAGTTCATAACAGTGTGTAGGAAGTTGTTTGATAAAGTGGGCAAAGCTTATACATGGACCAGAAGGCAGAATATAGGAAACTACATGAAAACATGGATAATTCAGAGAAAATGACTGGAAACAGATGAGAGATTGTTTAGAACAGCTGAAAGAGATTCTCCAAATCAGTTCTTAGTGTAGAAAAGGTAGCTAAGATCCGGGAAATCCTTAATTCGAGTTAAGATCACATGAAACACTGTATGAATCCTATATTCCTTACTTAAAGGAGACTAGAGTGGTAAATATGTGTTATACAAGGCAGAATACCATTGAAATAGAGAAAGAAACACGTTCGGCAGCTTTGGAAAGCCTTACACTTCACTGAAATGTAGTACTACACACTATAACACAGTTGAGAGACAATGTTCCCGAGCTGCCTCAGTTCATAACAGTGTGTAGGAAGTTGTTTGATAAAGTGGGCAAAGCTTATACTAGGACCAGAAGGCAGAATATAGGAAACTACATGAAAACATGGATAATTCAGAGAAAATGACAGGAAACAGATGAGAACTTGTTTAGAACACTGAAAGAGATTCTCCAAATCAGTTCTTAGTGTACAAAAGGTAGCTAAGATCCGGGAAATCCTTAATTCAAGTTAAGATGACTTGAAACACTCTATGAATCCTATATTCTTTACTTAAAGGAGACTAGAGTCGTAAATGTGTGTTATACAAGGCAGAATACCATTGAAATAGAGAAAGAAACAAGTTCAGCAGCTTTGGAAAGCCTTACACTTCACTGAAATATAATACTACACTCTATAACACAGTTGAGAGACAATGTTCCCGAGCTGCCTCAGTTCATAACAGTGTGTAGGAAGTTGTTTGATAAAGTGGGCAAAGCTAATACTTGGACCAGAAGGCAGAATATAGGAAACTACATGAAAACATGGATAATTCAGAGAAAATGACTGGAAACAGATGAGAGATTGTTTAGAACAGCTGAAAGAGATTCTCCAAATCAGTTCTTAGCGTAGTAAAGGTAGCTAAGATCCGGGAAATCCTTAATTCGAGTTAAGATCACATGAAACACTGTATGAATCCTATATTCTTTACTTGAAGGAGACTAGAGTGGTAAATGTGTGTTATACAAGGCAGAATACCACTGAAATAGAGAAAGAAACACGTTCGGCAGCTTTGGAAAGCCTTACACTTCACTGAAATGTAATACTACACTCTATAACACAGTTGAGAGACAATGTTCCCGAGCTGCCTCAGTTCATAACAGTGTGTAGGAAGTTGTTTGATAAAGTGGGCAAAGCTTATACTTGGACCAGAAGGCAGAATATAGGAAACTACATGAAAACATGGATAATTCAGAGAAAATGACTTTAAACAGATGAGAACTTGTTTAGAACAGCTCAAAGAGATTCTCCAATCAGTTCTTAGTGTAGTAAAGGTAGCTAAGATCCAGGAAATCCTTAATTCGAGTTAAGATGACATGAAACACTGTATGAATCCTATATTCTTTACTTAAAGGAGAATAGAGTGGTAAATGTGTGTTATACAAGGCAGAATACCATTGAAATAGAGAAAGAAAGACATTCGACATCTTTGGAAAGCATTACACTTCACTGAAATGTAGTACTACACTCTATAACACAGTTGAGAGACAATGTTCCCGAGCTGCCTCACTTCATAACAGTGTGTAGGAAGTTGTTTGATAAAGTGGGCAAAGCTTATACTTGGACCAGAAGGCTGAATATAGGAAACTACATGAAAACATGGATAATTCAGAGAAAATGACTGTAAACAGATGAGAACTTGTTTAGAACAGCTCAAAGAGATTCTCCAAGTCAGTTCTTAGTGTAGAAAAGGTAGCTGAGATCCGGGAAATCCTTAATTCAAGTTAAGATCACATGAAACACTGTATGAATCCTATATTCTTTACTTAAAGGAGACTGGAGTGGTAAATGTGTGTTATACAAGGCAGAATACCACTGAAATAGAGAAAGAAACACGTTCGGCAGCTTTGGAAAGCCTTACACTTCACTGAAATGTAATACTACACTCTATAACACAGTTGAGAGACAATGTTCCCGAGCTGCCTCAATTCATAACAGTGTGTAGGAAGTTGTTTGATAAAGTGGGCAAAGCTTTTACTTGGACCAGAAGGCAGAATATAGGAAACTACATGAAAACATGGATAATTCAGAGAAAATGAATGTAAAAAGATGAGAACTTGTTTAGAACAGCTCAAAGAGATTCTCCAATCAGTTCTTAGTGTAGTAAAGGTAGCTAAGATCGGGGAAATCCTTAATTCGAGTTAAGATGACATGAAACACTGTATGAATCCTATATTCTTTACTTAAGGGAGAATAGAGTGGTAAATGTGTGTTATACAGGGCAGAATGCCATTGAAATAGAGAAAGAAACGCATTCGACATATTTGGAAAGCATTACACTTCACTAAAATGTAGTACTACACTCTATAACACAGTTGAGAGACAATGTTCCCGAGCTGCCTCAGTTCATAACAGTGTGTAGGAAGTTGTTTGATAAAGTGGGCAAAGCTTATACTTGGACCAGAAGGCAGAATATAGGAAACTACATGAAAACTTGGATAATTCAGAGAAAATGACTGGAAACAGATGAGAGATTGTTTAGAACAGCTGAAAGAGATTCTCCAAATCAGTTCTTAGTGTAGAAAATGTAGCTAAGATCCGGGAAATCCTTAATTCGAGTTAAGATGACATAAAACACTGTATGAATCCTATATTCTTTACTTAAAGGAGACTAGAGTGGTAAATGTGTGTTATACAAGGCAGAATACCATCGAAATAGAGAAAGAAACATGTTCGGCAGCTTTGGAAAGCATTACACTTCACTGAAATGTAGTACTACACTCTATAACACAGTTGAGAGACAATGTTCCCGAGCTGCCTCAGTTCATAACAGTGTGTAGGAAGTTGTTTGATAAAGTGGGCAAAGCTTATACTTGGACCAGAAGGCAGAATATAGGAAACTACATGAAAACATGGATAATTCAGAGAAAATGACTGTAAACAGATGAGAACTTGTTTAGAACAGCTCAAAGAGATTCTCCATTCAGTTCTTATTGTAGTAAATGTAGCTAAGATCCGGGAAATCTTAATTCGAGTTAAGATCACATGAAACACTGTATGAATCCTATATTCTTTACTTAAAGGAGACTAGAGTGCTAAATGTGTGTTATACAAGGCAGAATACCATTGAAATAGAGAAAGAAACAAGTTCAGCAGCTTTGGAAAGCCTTACACTTCACTGAAATGTAGTACTACACTCTATAACACAGTTGAGAGACAATGTTCCCGAGCTGCCTCAGTTCATAACAGTGTGTAGGAAGTTGTTTGATAAAGTGGGCAAAGCTAATACTTGGACCAGAAGGCAGAATATAGGAAACTACATGAAAACATGGATAATTCAGAGAAAATGACTGGAAACAGATGAGAGATTGTTTAGAACAGCTGAAAGAGATTCTCCAAATCAGTTCTTAGTGTAGAAAATGTAGCTAAGATCCGGGAAATCCTTAATTCGAGTTAAGATGACATAAAACACTGTATGAATCCTATATTCTTTACTTAAAGGAGACTAGAGTGGTAAATGTGTGTTATACAAGGCAGAATACCATCGAAATAGAGAAAGAAACATGTTCGGCAGCTTTGGAAAGCCTTACACTTCACTGAAATGTAATACTACACTCTATAACACAGTTGAGAGACAATGTTCCTGAGCTGCCTCAGTTCATAACAGTGTGTAGGAAGTTGTTTGATAAAGTGGGCAAAGCTTATACTTGGACCAGAAGGCAGAATATAGGAAACTACATGAAAACATGGATAATTCAGAGAAAATGACTGTAAACAGATGAGAACTTGCTTAGAAAAGCTCAAAGAGATTCTCCAGTTAGTTCTTAGCGTAGTAAAGGTAGCTAAGATTCGGGAAATCCTTAATTCGAGTTAAGATCACATGAAACACTGTATGAATCCTATATTCTTTACTTGAAGGAGACTAGAGTGGTAAATGTGTGTTATACAAGGCAGAATACCATTGAAATAGAGAAAGAAACACGTTCGGCAGCTTTGGAAAGCCTTACACTTCACTGAAATGTAGTACTACACTCTGTAACACAGTTGAGAGACAAGGTTCCCGAGCTGCCTCAGTTCATAACGGTGTGTATGAAGTTGTTTGATAAAGTGGGCAAAGCTTATACTTGGACCAGAAGGCAGAATATAGGAAACTACATGAAAACATGCATAATTCAGAGAAAATGACTGTAAACAGATGAGAACTTGTTTAGAACAGCTCAAAGAGATTCTCCATTCAGTTCTTATTGTAGTAAATGTAGCTAAGATCCGGGAAATCTTAATTCGAGTTAAGATCACATGAAACACTGTATGAATCCTATATTCTTTACTTAAAGGAGACTAGAGTGCTAAATGTGTGTTATACAAGGTAGAATACCATTGAAATAGAGAATTAAACACGTTTGGCAGCTTTGGAAAGCCTTACACTTCACTGAAATGTAGTACTACACTCTATAACACAGTTGAGAGACAATGTTCCCGAGCTGCCTCAGTTCATAACAGTGTGTAGGAAGTTGTTTGATAAAGTGGGCAAAGCTTGTACTTGGACCAGAAGGCAGAATATAGGAAACTAAATGAAAACATGGATAATTCAGAGAAAATGACTGTAAACAGATGAGAACTTGTTTAGAACAGCTCAAAGAGATTCTCCAAGTCAGTTCTTAGCGTAGTAAAGGTAGCTAAGATCCGGGAAATCATTAATTCGAGTTAAGATCACATGAAACACTGTATGAATCCTATATTCCTTACTTAAAGGAGACTAGAGTGGTAAATGTGTGTTATACAAGGCAGAATACCATTGAAATAGAGAAAGAAACACGTTCGGCAGCTTTGGAAAGCATTACACTTCACTGAAATGTAGTACTACACACCATAACACAGTTGAGAGACAATGTTCCCGAGCTGCCTCAGTTCATAACAGTGTGTAGGAAGTTGTTTCATAAAGTGGGCAAAGCTTATACTAGGACCATAAGGCAGAATATAGGAAACTACATGAAAACATGGATAATTCAGAGAAAATGACAGGAAACAGATGAGAACTTGTTTAGAACACTGAAAGAGATTCTCCAAATCAGTTCTTAGTGTAGAAAAGGTAGCTAAGATCCGGGAAATCCTTAATTCAAGTTAAGATGACTTGAAACACTCTATGAATCCTATATTCTTTACTTAAAGGAGACTAGAGTCGTAAATGTGTGTTATACAAGGCAGAATACCATTGAAATAGAGAAAGAAACACGTTCAGCAGCTTTGGAAAGCCTTACACTTCACTGAAATGTAGTACTACACTCTGTAACACAGTTGAGAGACAAGGTTCCCGAGCTGCCTCAGTTCATAACGGTGTGTATGAAGTTGTTTGATAAAGTGGGCAAAGCTTATACTTGGACCAGAAGGCAGAATATAGGAAACTACATGAAAACATGCATAATTCAGAGAAAATGACTGTAAACAGATGAGAACTTGTTTAGAACAGCTCAAAGAGATTCTCCATTCAGTTCTTATTGTAGTAAATGTAGCTAAGATCCGGGAAAACTTAATTCGAGTTAAGATCACATGAAACACTGTATGAATCCTATATTCTTTACTTAAAGGAGACTAGAGTGCTAAATGTGTGTTATACAAGGTAGAATACCATTGAAATAGAGAATTAAACACGTTTGGCAGCTTTGGAAAGCCTTACACTTCACTGAAATGTAGTACTACACTCTATAACACAGTTGAGAGACAATGTTCCCGAGCTGCCTCAGTTCATAACAGTGTGTAGGAAGTTGTTTGATAAAGTGGGCAAAGCTTGTACTTGGACCAGAAGGCAGAATATAGGAAACTAAATGAAAACATGGATAATTCAGAGAAAATGACTGTAAACAGATGAGAACTTGTTTAGAACAGCTCAAAGAGATTCTCCAAGTCAGTTCTTAGCGTAGTAAAGGTAGCTAAGATCCGGGAAATCATTAATTCGAGTTAAGATCACATGAAACACTGTATGAATCCTATATTCCTTACTTAAAGGAGACTAGAGTGGTAAATGTGTGTTATACAAGGCAGAATACCATTGAAATAGAGAAAGAAACACGTTCGGCAGCTTTGGAAAGCATTACACTTCACTGAAATGTAGTACTACACACCATAACACAGTTGAGAGACAATGTTCCCGAGCTGCCTCAGTTCATAACAGTGTGTAGGAAGTTGTTTGATAAAGTGGGCAAAGCTTATACTAGGACCATAAGGCAGAATATAGGAAACTACATGAAAACATGGATAATTCAGAGAAAATGACAGGAAACAGATGAGAACTTGTTTAGAACACTGAAAGAGATTCTCCAAATCAGTTCTTAGTGTAGAAAAGGTAGCTAAGATCCGGGAAATCCTTAATTCAAGTTAAGATGACTTGAAACACTCTATGAATCCTATATTCTTTACTTAAAGGAGACTAGAGTCGTAAATGTGTGTTATACAAGGCAGAATACCATTGAAATAGAGAAAGAAACACGTTCAGCAGCTTTGGAAAGCCTTACACTTCACTGAAATGTAGTACTACACTCTATAACACAGTTGAGAGAAAATGTTCCCGAGCTGCCTCAGTTCATAACAGTGTGTAGGAAGTTGTTTGATAAAGTGGGCAAAGCTTATACTTGGACCAGAAAACAGAATATAGGAAACTACATGAAAACATGGATAATTCAGAGAAAATGACTGGAAACAGATGAGAGATTGTTTAGAACAGCTGAAAGAGATTCTCCAAATCAGTTCTTAGTGTAGAAAAGGTAGCTAAGATCCGGGAAATCCTTAATTCGAGTTAAGATGACATAAAACACTGTATGAATCCTATATTCTTTACTTAAAGGTGACTAGAGTGGTAAATGTGTGTTATACAAGGCAGAATACCATCGAAATAGAGAAAGAAACATGTTCGGCAGCTTTGGAAAGCCTTACACTTCACTGAAATGTAATACTACACTCTATAACACAGTTGAGAGACAATGTTCCTGAGCTGCCTCAGTTCATAACAGTGTGTAGGAAGTTGTTTGATAAAGTGGGCAAAGCTTATACTTGGACCAGAAGGCAGAATATAGGAAACTACATGAAAACATGGATAATTCAGAGAAAATTACTGTAAACAGATGAGAACTTGTTTAGAACAGCTCAAAGAGATTCTCCAGTCAGTTCTTAGTGTAGTAAAGGTAGCTAAGATCCGGGAAATCCTTAATTCGAGTTAAGATCACATGAAACACTGTATGAATCCTATATTCTTTACTTAAAGGAGACTAGAGTGGTAAATGTGTGTTATACAAGGCAGAATACCATCGAAATAGAGAAAGAAACATGTTCGGCAGCTTTGGAAAGCCTTACACTTCACTGAAATTTAATACTACACTCTATAACACAGTTGAGAGACAATGTTCCTGAGCTGCCTCAGTTCATAACAGTGTGTAGGAAGTTGTTTGATAAAGTGGGCAAAGCTTTTACTTGGACCAGAAGGCAGAATATAGGAAACTACATGAAAACATGGATAATTCAGAGAAAATGACTGTAAACAGATGAGAACTTGTTTAAAACAGCTCAAAGAGATTCGCCAGTCAGTTCTTAGCGTAGTAAAGGTAGCTAAGATCCGGGAAATCCTTAATTCGAGTTAAGATCACATGAAACACTGTATGAATCCTATATTCTTTACTTGAAGGAGACTAGAGTGGTAAATGTGTGTTATACAAGGCAGAATACCACTGAAATAGAGAAAGAAACACGTTCGTCAGCTTAGGAAAGCCTTACACTTCACTGAAATTTAATACTACACTCTATAACACAGTTGAGAGACAATGTTCCCGAGCTGCCTCAGTTCATAACAGTGTGTAGGAAGTTGTTTCATAAAGTGGGCAAAGCTTATACTTGGACCAGAAGGCAGAATATAGGAAACTACATGAAAACAAGGATAATTCAGAGAAAATGACTGTAAACGGATGAGAACTTGTTTAGAACAGCTCAAAGAGATTCTCCAGTCAGTTCTTAGGTACCTAAGGCAGAATACCAGCTCAAAGAGATTCTCCAGTCAGTTCTTATGTAGCTAAGGCAGAATACCATTGAAATAGAGAAAGAAACACGTTCGGCAGCTTTGGAAAGCCTTACACTTCACTGAAATGTAGTACTACACTCTATAACACAGTTGAGAGACAAGGTTCCCGAGCTGCCTCAGTTCATAACAGTGTGTAGGAAGTTGTTTGATAAAGTGGGCAAAGCTTATACATGGACCAGAAGGCAGAATATAGGAAACTACATGAAAACATGGATAATTCAGAGAAAATGACTGGAAACAGATGAGAGATTGTTTAGAACAGCTGAAAGAGATTCTCCAAATCAGTTCTTAGTGTAGAAAAGGTAGCTAAGATCCGGGAAATCCTTAATTCGAGTTAAGATCACATGAAACACTGTATGAATCCTATATTCCTTACTTAAAGGAGACTAGAGTGGTAAATATGTGTTATACAAGGCAGAATACCATTGAAATAGAGAAAGAAACACGTTCGGCAGCTTTGGAAAGCCTTACACTTCACTGAAATGTAGTACTACACACTATAACACAGTTGAGAGACAATGTTCCCGAGCTGCCTCAGTTCATAACAGTGTGTAGGAAGTTGTTTGATAAAGTGGGCAAAGCTTATACTAGGACCAGAAGGCAGAATATAGGAAACTACATGAAAACATGGATAATTCAGAGAAAATGACAGGAAACAGATGAGAACTTGTTTAGAACACTGAAAGAGATTCTCCAAATCAGTTCTTAGTGTACAAAAGGTAGCTAAGATCCGGGAAATCCTTAATTCAAGTTAAGATGACTTGAAACACTCTATGAATACTATATTCTTTACTTAAAGGAGACTAGAGTCGTAAATGTGTGTTATACAAGGCAGAATACCATTGAAATAGAGAAAGAAACAAGTTCAGCAGCTTTGGAAAGCCTTACACTTCACTGAAATGTAGTACTACACTCTATAACACAGTTGAGAGACAATGTTCCCGAGCTGCCTCAGTTCATAACAGTGTGTAGGAAGTTGTTTGATAAAGTGGGCAAAGCTAATACTTGGACCAGAAGGCAGAATATAGGAAACTACATGAAAACATGGATAATTCAGAGAAAATGACTGGAAACAGATGAGAGATTGTTTAGAACAGCTGAAAGAGATTCTCCAAATCAGTTCTTAGCGTAGTAAAGGTAGCTAAGATCCGGGAAATCCTTAATTCGAGTTAAGATCACATGAAACACTGTATGAATCCTATATTCTTTACTTGAAGGAGACTAGAGTGGTAAATGTGTGTTATACAAGGCAGAATACCACTGAAATAGAGAAAGAAACACGTTCGGCAGCTTTGGAAAGCCTTACACTTCACTGAAATGTAATACTACACTCTATAACACAGTTGAGAGACAATGTTCCCGAGCTGCCTCAGTTCATAACAGTGTGTAGGAAGTTGTTTGATAAAGTGGGCAAAGCTTATACTTGGACCAGAAGGCAGAATATAGGAAACTACATGAAAACATGGATAATTCAGAGAAAATGACTTTAAACAGATGAGAACTTGTTTAGAACAGCTCAAAGAGATTCTCCAATCAGTTCTTAGTGTAGTAAAGGTAGCTAAGATCCAGGAAATCCTTAATTCGAGTTAAGATGACATGAAACACTGTATGAATCCTATATTCTTTACTTAAAGGAGAATAGAGTGGTAAATGTGTGTTATACAAGGCAGAATACCATTGAAATAGAGAAAGAAAGACATTCGACATCTTTGGAAAGCATTACACTTCACTGAAATGTAGTACTACACTCTATAACACAGTTGAGAGACAATGTTCCCGAGCTGCCTCACTTCATAACAGTGTGTAGGAAGTTGTTTGATAAAGTGGGCAAAGCTTATACTTGGACCAGAAGGCAGAATATAGGAAACTACATGAAAACTTGGATAATTCAGAGAAAATGACTGTAAAAAGATGAGAACTTGTTTAGAACAGCTCAAAGAGATTCTCCAATCAGTTCTTAGTGTAGTAAAGGTAGCTAAGATCGGGGAAATCCTTAATTCGAGTTAAGATGACATGAAACACTGTATGAATCCTATATTCTTTACTTAAGGGAGAATAGAGTGGTAAATGTGTGTTATACAGGGCAGAATGCCATTGAAATAGAGAAAGAAACGCATTCGACATATTTGGAAAGCATTACACTTCACTAAAATGTAGTACTACACTCTATAACACAGTTGAGAGACAATGTTCCCGAGCTGCCTCAGTTCATAACAGTGTGTAGGAAGTTGTTTGATAAAGTGGGCAAAGCTTATACTTGGACCAGAAGGCAGAATATAGGAAACTACATGAAAACTTGGATAATTCAGAGAAAATGACTGGAAACAGATGAGAGATTGTTTAGAACAGCTGAAAGAGATTCTCCAAATCAGTTCTTAGTGTAGAAAATGTAGCTAAGATCCGGGAAATCCTTAATTCGAGTTAAGATGACATAAAACACTGTATGAATCCTATATTCTTTACTTAAAGGAGACTAGAGTGGTAAATGTGTGTTATACAAGGCAGAATACCATCGAAATAGAGAAAGAAACATGTTCGGCAGCTTTGGAAAGCATTACACTTCACTGAAATGTAGTACTACACTCTATAACACAGTTGAGAGACAATGTTCCCGAGCTGCCTCAGTTCATAACAGTGTGTAGGAAGTTGTTTGATAAAGTGGGCAAAGCTTATACTTGGACCAGAAGGCAGAATATAGGAAACTACATGAAAACATGGATAATTCAGAGAAAATGACTGTAAACAGATGAGAACTTGTTTAGAACAGCTCAAAGAGATTCTCCATTCAGTTCTTATTGTAGTAAATGTAGCTAAGATCCGGGAAATCTTAATTCGAGTTAAGATCACATGAAACACTGTATGAATCCTATATTCTTTACTTAAAGGAGACTAGAGTGCTAAATGTGTGTTATACAAGGTAGAATACCATTGAAATAGAGAATTAAACACGTTTGGCAGCTTTGGAAAGCCTTACACTTCACTGAAATGTAGTACTACACTCTATAACACAGTTGAGAGAAAATGTTCCCGAGCTGCCTCAGTTCATAACAGTGTGTAGGAAGTTGTTTGATAAAGTGGGCAAAGCTTATACTTGGACCAGAAGGCAGAATATAGGAAACTAAATGAAAACATGGATAATTCAGAGAAAATGACTGTAAACAGATGAGAACTTGTTTAGAACAGCTCAAAGAGATTCTCCAAGTCAGTTCTTAGCCTAGTAAAGGTAGCTAAGATCCGGGAAATCATTAATTCGAGTTAAGATCACATGAAACACTGTATGAATCCTATATTCCTTACTTAAAGGAGACTAGAGTGGTAAATATGTGTTATACAAGGCAGAATACCATTGAAATAGAGAAAGAAACACGTTCGGCAGCTTTGGAAAGCCTTACACTTCACTGAAATGTAGTACTACACACTATAACACAGTTGAGAGACAATGTTCCCGAGCTGCCTCAGTTCATAACAGTGTGTAGGAAGTTGTTTGATAAAGTGGGCAAAGCTTATACTAGAACCAGAAGGCAGAATATAGGAAACTACATGAAAACATGGATAATTCAGAGAAAATGACAGGAAACAGATGAGAACTTGTTTAGAACACTGAAAGAGATTCTCCAAATCAGTTCTTAGTGTACAAAAGGTAGCTAAGATCCGGGAAATCCTTAATTCAAGTTAAGATGACTTGAAACACTCTATGAATCCTATATTCTTTACTTAAAGGAGACTAGAGTCGTAAATGTGTGTTATACAAGGCAGAATACCATTGAAATAGAGAAAGAAACAAGTTCAGCAGCTTTGGAAAGCCTTACACTTCACTGAAATGTAGTACTACACTCTATAACACAGTTGAGAGACAATGTTCCCGAGCTGCCTCAGTTCATAACAGTGTGTAGGAAGTTGTTTGATAAAGTGGGCAAAGCTAATACTTGGACCAGAAGGCAGAATATAGGAAACTACATGAAAACATGGATAATTCAGAGAAAATGACTGGAAACAGATGAGAGATTGTTTAGAACAGCTGAAAGAGATTCTCCAAATCAGTTCTTAGCGTAGTAAAGGTAGCTAAGATCCGGGAAATCCTTAATTCGAGTTAAGATCACATGAAACACTGTATGAATCCTATATTCTTTACTTGAAGGAGACTAGAGTGGTAAATGTGTGTTATACAAGGCAGAATACCACTGAAATAGAGAAAGAAACACGTTCGGCAGCTTTGGAAAGCCTTACACTTCACTGAAATGTAATACTACACTCTATAACACAGTTGAGAGACAATGTTCCCGAGCTGCCTCAGTTCATAACAGTGTGTAGGAAGTTGTTTGATAAAGTGGGCAAAGCTTATACTTGGACCAGAAGGCAGAATATAGGAAACTACATGAAAACATGGATAATTCAGAGAAAATGACTTTAAACAGATGAGAACTTGTTTAGAACAGCTCAAAGAGATTCTCCAATCAGTTCTTAGTGTAGTAAAGGTAGCTAAGATCCAGGAAATCCTTAATTCGAGTTAAGATGACATGAAACACTGTATGAATCCTATATTCTTTACTTAAAGGAGAATAGAGTGGTAAATGTGTGTTATACAAGGCAGAATACCATTGAAATAGAGAAAGAAAGACATTCGACATCTTTGGAAAGCATTACACTTCACTGAAATGTAGTACTACACTCTATAACACAGTTGAGAGACAATGTTCCCGAGCTGCCTCACTTCATAACAGTGTGTAGGAAGTTGTTTGATAAAGTGGGCAAAGCTTATACTTGGACCAGAAGGCTGAATATAGGAAACTACATGAAAACATGGATAATTCAGAGAAAATGACTGTAAACAGATGAGAACTTGTTTAGAACAGCTCAAAGAGATTCTCCAAGTCAGTTCTTAGTGTAGAAAAGGTAGCTGAGATCCGGGAAATCCTTAATTCAAGTTAAGATCACATGAAACACTGTATGAATCCTATATTCTTTACTTAATGGAGACTGGAGTGGTAAATGTGTGTTATACAAGGCAGAATACCACTGAAATAGAGAAAGAAACACGTTCGGCAGCTTTGGAAAGCCTTACACTTCACTGAAATGTAATACTACACTCTATAACACAGTTGAGAGACAATGTTCCCGAGCTGCCTCAATTCATAACAGTGTGTAGGAAGTTGTTTGATAAAGTGGGCAAAGCTTTTACTTGGACCAGAAGGCAGAATATAGGAAACTACATGAAAACATGGATAATTCAGAGAAAATGACTGTAAAAAGATGAGAACTTGTTTAGAACAGCTCAAAGAGATTCTCCAATCAGTTCTTAGTGTAGTAAAGGTAGCTAAGATCGGGGAAATCCTTAATTCGAGTTAAGATGACATGAAACACTGTATGAATCCTATATTCTTTACTTAAGGGAGAATAGAGTGGTAAATGTGTGTTATACAGGGCAGAATGCCATTGAAATAGAGAAAGAAACGCATTCGACATATTTGGAAAGCATTACACTTCACTAAAATGTAGTACTACACTCTATAACACAGTTGAGAGACAATGTTCCCGAGCTGCCTCAGTTCATAACAGTGTGTAGGAAGTTGTTTGATAAAGTGGGCAAAGCTTATACTTGGACCAGAAGGCAGAATATAGGAAACTACATGAAAACTTGGATAATTCAGAGAAAATGACTGGAAACAGATGAGAGATTGTTTAGAACAGCTGAAAGAGATTCTCCAAATCAGTTCTTAGTGTAGAAAATGTAGCTAAGATCCGGGAAATCCTTAATTCGAGTTAAGATGACATAAAACACTGTATGAATCCTATATTCTTTACTTAAAGGAGACTAGAGTGGTAAATGTGTGTTATACAAGGCAGAATACCATCGAAATAGAGAAAGAAACATGTTCGGCAGCTTTGGAAAGCATTACACTTCACTGAAATGTAGTACTACACTCTATAACACAGTTGAGAGACAATGTTCCCGAGCTGCGTCAGTTCATAACAGTGTGTAGGAAGTTGTTTGATAAAGTGGGCAAAGCTTATACTTGGACCAGAAGGCAGAATATAGGAAACTACATGAAAACATGGATAATTCAGAGAAAATGACTGTAAACAGATGAGAACTTGTTTAGAACAGCTCAAAGAGATTCTCCATTCAGTTCTTATTGTAGTAAATGTAGCTAAGATCCGGGAAATCTTAATTCGAGTTAAGATCACATGAAACACTGTATGAATCCTATATTCTTTACTTAAAGGAGACTAGAGTGCTAAATGTGTGTTATACAAGGTAGAATACCATTGAAATAGAGAATTAAACACGTTTGGCAGCTTTGGAAAGCCTTACACTTCACTGAAATGTAGTACTACACTCTATAACACAGTTGAGAGAAAATGTTCCCGAGCTGCCTCAGTTCATAACAGTGTGTAGGAAGTTGTTTGATAAAGTGGGCAAAGCTTATACTTGGACCAGAAGGCAGAATATAGGAAACTAAATGAAAACATGGATAATTCAGAGAAAATGACTGTAAACAGATGAGAACTTGTTTAGAACAGCTCAAAGAGATTCTCCAAGTCAGTTCTTAGCGTAGTAAAGGTAGCTAAGATCCGGGAAATCATTAATTCGAGTTAAGATCACATGAAACACTGTATGAATCCTATATTCCTTACTTAAAGGAGACTAGAGTGGTAAATATGTGTTATACAAGGCAGAATACCATTGAAATAGAGAAAGAAACACGTTTGGCAGCTTTGGAAAGCCTTACACTTCACTGAAATGTAGTACTGCACACTATAACACAGTTGAGAGACAATGTTCCCGAGCTGCCTCAGTTCATAACAGTGTGTAGGAAGTTGTTTGATAAAGTGGGCAAAGCTAATACTTGGACCAGAAGGCAGAATATAGGAAACTACATGAAAACATGGATAATTCAGAGAAAATGACTGGAAACAGATGAGAGATTGTTTAGAACAGCTGAAAGAGATTCTCCAAATCAGTTCTTAGCGTAGTAAAGGTAGCTAAGATCCGGGAAATCCTTAATTCGAGTTAAGATCACATGAAACACTGTATGAATCCTATATTCTTTACTTGAAGGAGACTAGAGTGGTAAATGTGTGTTATACAAGGCAGAATACCACTGAAATAGAGAAAGAAACACGTTCGGCAGCTTTGGAAAGCCTTACACTTCACTGAAATGTAATACTACACTCTATAACACAGTTGAGAGACAATGTTCCCGAGCTGCCTCAGTTCATAACAGTGTGTAGGAAGTTGTTTGATAAAGTGGGCAAAGCTTATACTTGGACCAGAAGGCAGAATATAGGAAACTACATGAAAACATGGATAATTCAGAGAAAATGACTTTAAACAGATGAGAACTTGTTTAGAACAGCTCAAAGAGATTCTCCAATCAGTTCTTAGTGTAGTAAAGGTAGCTAAGATCCAGGAAATCCTTAATTCGAGTTAAGATGACATGAAACACTGTATGAATCCTATATTCTTTACTTAAAGGAGAATAGAGTGGTAAATGTGTGTTATACAAGGCAGAATACCATTGAAATAGAGAAAGAAAGACATTCGACATCTTTGGAAAGCATTACACTTCACTGAAATGTAGTACTACACTCTATAACACAGTTGAGAGACAATGTTCCCGAGCTGCCTCACTTCATAACAGTGTGTAGGAAGTTGTTTGATAAAGTGGGCAAAGCTTATACTTGGACCAGAAGGCTGAATATAGGAAACTACATGAAAACATGGATAATTCAGAGAAAATGACTGTAAACAGATGAGAACTTGTTTAGAACAGCTCAAAGAGATTCTCCAAGTCAGTTCTTAGTGTAGAAAAGGTAGCTGAGATCCGGGAAATCCTTAATTCAAGTTAAGATCACATGAAACACTGTATGAATCCTATATTCTTTACTTAAAGGAGACTGGAGTGGTAAATGTGTGTTATACAAGGCAGAATACCACTGAAATAGAGAAAGAAACACGTTCGGCAGCTTTGGAAAGCCTTACACTTCACTGAAATGTAATACTACACTCTATAACACAGTTGAGAGACAATGTTCCCGAGCTGCCTCAATTCATAACAGTGTGTAGGAAGTTGTTTGATAAAGTGGGCAAAGCTTTTACTTGGACCAGAAGGCAGAATATAGGAAACTACATGAAAACATGGATAATTCAGAGAAAATGACTGTAAAAAGATGAGAACTTGTTTAGAACAGCTCAAAGAGATTCTCCAATCAGTTCTTAGTGTAGTAAAGGTAGCTAAGATCGGGGAAATCCTTAATTCGAGTTAAGATGACATGAAACACTGTATGAATCCTATATTCTTTACTTAAGGGAGAATAGAGTGGTAAATGTGTGTTATACAGGGCAGAATGCCATTGAAATAGAGAAAGAAACGCATTCGACATATTTGGAAAGCATTACACTTCACTAAAATGTAGTACTACACTCTATAACACAGTTGAGAGACAATGTTCCCGAGCTGCCTCAGTTCATAACAGTGTGTAGGAAGTTGTTTGATAAAGTGGGCAAAGCTTATACTTGGACCAGAAGGCAGAATATAGGAAACTACATGAAAACTTGGATAATTCAGAGAAAATGACTGGAAACAGATGAGAGATTGTTTAGAACAGCTGAAAGAGATTCTCCAAATCAGTTCTTAGTGTAGAAAATGTAGCTAAGATCCGGGAAATCCTTAATTCGAGTTAAGATGACATAAAACACTGTATGAATCCTATATTCTTTACTTAAAGGAGACTAGAGTGGTAAATGTGTGTTATACAAGGCAGAATACCATCGAAATAGAGAAAGAAACATGTTCGGCAGCTTTGGAAAGCATTACACTTCACTGAAATGTAGTACTACACTCTATAACACAGTTGAGAGACAATGTTCCCGAGCTGCCTCAGTTCATAACAGTGTGTAGGAAGTTGTTTGATAAAGTGGGCAAAGCTTATACTTGGACCAGAAGGCAGAATATAGGAAACTACATGAAAACATGGATAATTCAGAGAAAATGACTGTAAACAGATGAGAACTTGTTTAGAACAGCTCAAAGAGATTCTCCATTCAGTTCTTATTGTAGTAAATGTAGCTAAGATCCGGGAAATCTTAATTTGAGTTAAGATCACATGAAACACTGTATGAATCCTATATTCTTTACTTAAAGGAGACTAGAGTGCTAAATGTGTGTTATACAAGGTAGAATACCATTGAAATAGAGAATTAAACACGTTTGGCAGCTTTGGAAAGCCTTACACTTCACTGAAATGTAGTACTACACTCTATAACACAGTTGAGAGAAAATGTTCCCGAGCTGCCTCAGTTCATAACAGTGTGTAGGAAGTTGTTTGATAAAGTGGGCAAAGCTTATACTTGGACCAGAAGGCAGAATATAGGAAACTAAATGAAAACATGGATAATTCAGAGAAAATGACTGTAAACAGATGAGAACTTGTTTAGAACAGCTCAAAGAGATTCTCCAAGTCAGTTCTTAGCGTAGTAAAGGTAGCTAAGATCCGGGAAATCATTAATTCGAGTTAAGATCACATGAAACACTGTATGAATCCTATATTCCTTACTTAAAGGAGACTAGAGTGGTAAATATGTGTTATACAAGGCAGAATACCATTGAAATAGAGAAAGAAACACGTTTGGCAGCTTTGGAAAGCCTTACACTTCACTGAAATGTAGTACTGCACACTATAACACAGTTGAGAGACAATGTTCCCGAGCTGCCTCAGTTCATAACAGTGTGTAGGAAGTTGTTTGATAAAGTGGGCAAAGCTTATACTAGGACCAGAAGGCAGAATATAGGAAACTACATGAAAACATGGATAATTCAGAGAAAATGACAGGAAACAGATGAGAACTTGTTTAGAACACTGAAAGAGATTCTCCAAATCAGTTCTTAGTGTACAAAAGGTAGCTAAGATCCGGGAAATCCTTAATTCAAGTTAAGATGACTTGAAACACTCTATGAATCCTATATTCTTTACTTAAAGGAGACTAGAGTCGTAAATGTGTGTTATACAAGGCAGAATACCATTGAAATAGAGAAAGAAACAAGTTCAGCAGCTTTGGAAAGCCTTACACTTCACTGAAATGTAGTACTACACTCTATAACACAGTTGAGAGACAATGTTCCCGAGCTGCCTCAGTTCATAACAGTGTGTAGGAAGTTGTTTGATAAAGTGGGCAAAGCTAATACTTGGACCAGAAGGCAGAATATAGGAAACTACATGAAAACATGGATAATTCAGAGAAAATGACTGGAAACAGATGAGATATTGTTTAGAACAGCTGAAAGAGATTCTCCAAATCAGTTCTTAGTGTAGAAAATGTAGCTAAGATCCGGGAAATCCTTAATTCGAGTTAAGATGACATAAAACACTGTATGAATCCTATATTCTTTACTTAAAGGAGACTAGAGTGCTAAATGTGTGTTATACAAGGTAGAATACCATTGAAATAGAGAATTAAACACGTTTGGCAGCTTTGGAAAGCCTTACACTTCACTGAAATGTAGTACTACACTCTATAACACAGTTGAGAGAAAATGTTCCCGAGCTGCCTCAGTTCATAACAGTGTGTAGGAAGTTGTTTGATAAAGTGGGCAAAGCTTATACTTGGACCAGAAGGCAGAATATAGGAAACTAAATGAAAACATGGATAATTCAGAGAAAATGACTGTAAACAGATGAGAACTTGTTTAGAACAGCTCAAAGAGATTCTCCAAGTCAGTTCTTAGCGTAGTAAAGGTAGCTAAGATCCGGGAAATCATTAATTCGAGTTAAGATCACATGAAACACTGTATGAATCCTATATTCCTTACTTAAAGGAGACTAGAGTGGTAAATATGTGTTATACAAGGCAGAATACCATTGAAATAAAGAAAGAAACACGTTCGGCAGCTTTGGAAAGCCTTACACTTCACTGAAATGTGGTACTACACACTATAACACAGTTGAGAGACAATGTTCCCGAGCTGCCTCAGTTCATAACAGTGTGTAGGAAGTTGTTTGATAAAGTTGGCAAAGCTTATACTAGGACCAGAAGGCAGAATATAGGAAACTACATGAAAACATGGATAATTCAGAGAAAATGACAGGAAACAGATGAGAACTTGTTTAGAACACTGAAAGAGATTCTCCAAATCAGTTCTTAGTGTACAAAAGGTAGCTAAGATCCGGGAAATCCTTAATTCAAGTTAAGATGACTTGAAACACTCTATGAATCCTATATTCTTTACTTAAAGGAGACTAGAGTCGTAAATGTGTGTTATACAAGGCAGAATACCATTGAAATAGAGAAAGAAACAAGTTCAGCAGCTTTGGAAAGCCTTACACTTCACTGAAATGTAGTACTACACTCTATAACACAGTTGAGAGACAATGTTCCCGAGCTGCCTCAGTTCATAACAGTGTGTAGGAAGTTGTTTGATAAAGTGGGCAAAGCTAATACTTGGACCAGAAGGCAGAATATAGGAAACTACATGAAAACATGGATAATTCAGAGAAAATGACTGGAAACAGATGAGAGATTGTTTAGAACAGCTGAAAGAGATTCTCCAAATCAGTTCTTAGTGTAGAAAATGTAGCTAAGATCCGGGAAATCCTTAATTCGAGTTAAGATGACATAAAACACTGTATGAATCCTATATTCTTTACTTAAAGGAGACTAGAGTGGTAAATGTGTGTTATACAAGGCAGAATACCATCGAAATAGAGAAAGAAACATGTTCGGCAGCTTTGGAAAGCCTTACACTTCACTGAAATGTAATACTACACTCTATAACACAGTTGAGAGACAATGTTCCTGAGGTGCCTCAGTTCATAACAGTGTGTAGGAAGTTGTTTGATAAAGTGGGCAAAGCTTATACTTGGACCAGAAGGCAGAATATAGGAAACTACATGAAAACATGGATAATTCAGAGAAAATGACTGTAAACAGATGAGAACTTGTTTAGAAAAGCTCAAAGAGATTCTCCAGTTAGTTCTTAGCGTAGTAAAGGTAGCTAAGATTCGGGAAATCCTTAATTCGAGTTAAGATCACATGAAACACTGTATGAATCCTATATTCTTTACTTGAAGGAGACTAGAGTGGTAAATGTGTGTTATACAAGGCAGAATACCATTGAAATAGAGAAAGAAACACGTTCGGCAGCTTTGGAAAGCCTTACACTTCACTGAAATGTAGTACTACACTCTATAACACAGTTGAGAGACAAGGTTCCCGAGCTGCCTCAGTTCATAACGGTGTGTAGGAAGTTGTTTGATAAAGTGGGCAAAGCTTATACTTGGACCAGAAGGCAGAATATAGGAAACTACATGAAAACATGCATAATTCAGAGAAAATGACTGTAAACAGATAAGAACTTGTTTAGAACAGCTCAAAGAGATTCTCCATTCAGTTCTTATTGTAGTAAATGTAGCTAAGATCCGGGAAATCTTAATTCGAGTTAAGATCACATGAAACACTGTATGAATCCTATATTCTTTACTTAAAGGAGACTAGAGTGCTAAATGTGTGTTATACAAGGTAGAATACCATTGAAATAGAGAATTAAACACGTTTGGCAGCTTTGGAAAGCCTTACACTTCACTGAAATGTAGTACTACACTCTATAACACAGTTGAGAGACAATGTTCCCGAGCTGCCTCAGTTCATAACAGTGTGTAGGAAGTTGTTTGATAAAGTGGGCAAAGCTTATACTTGGACCAGAAGGCAGAATATAGGAAACTAAATGAAAACATGGATAATTCAGAGAAAATGACTGTAAACAGATGAGAACTTGTTTAGAACAGCTCAAAGAGATTCTCCAAGTCAGTTCTTAGCGTAGTAAAGGTAGCTAAGATCCGGGAAATCATTAATTCGAGTTAAGATCACATGAAACACTGTATGAATCCTATATTCCTTACTTAAAGGAGACTAGAGTGGTAAATGTGTGTTATACAAGGCAGAATACCATTGAAATAGAGAAAGAAACACGTTCGGCAGCTTTGGAAAGCATTACACTTCACTGAAATGTAGTACTACACACCATAACACAGTTGAGAGACAATGTTCCCGAGCTGCCTCAGTTCATAACAGTGTGTAGGAAGTTGTTTGATAAAGTGGGCAAAGCTTATACTAGGACCAGAAGGCAGAATATAGGAAACTACATGAAAACATGGATAATTCAGAGAAAATGACAGGAAACAGATGAGAACTTGTTTAGAACACTGAAAGAGATTCTCCAAATCAGTTCTTAGTGTAGAAAAGGTAGCTAAGATCCGGGAAATCCTTAATTCAAGTTAAGATGACTTGAAACACTCTATGAATACTATATTCTTTACTTAAAGGAGACTAGAGTCGTAAATGTGTGTTATACAAGGCAGAATACCATTGAAATAGAGAAAGAAACACGTTCAGCAGCTTTGGAAAGCCTTACACTTCACTGAAATGTAGTACTACACTCTATAACACAGTTGAGAGACAATGTTCCCGAGCTGCCTCAGTTCATAACAGTGTGTAGGAAGTTGTTTGATAAAGTGGGCAAAGCTTATACTTGGACCAGAAAACAGAATATAGGAAACTACATGAAAACATGGATAATTCAGAGAAAATGACTGGAAACAGATGAGAGATTGTTTAGAACAGCTGAAAGAGATTCTCCAAATCAGTTCTTAGTGTAGAAAAGGTAGCTAAGATCCGGGAAATCCTTAATTCAAGTTAAGATGACATAAAACACTGTATGAATCCTATATTCTTTACTTAAAGGTGACTAGAGTGGTAAATGTGTGTTATACAAGGCAGAATACCATCGAAATAGAGAAAGAAACATGTTCGGCAGCTTTGGAAAGCCTTACACTTCACTGAAATGTAATACTACACTCTATAACACAGTTGAGAGACAATGTTCCTGAGCTGCCTCAGTTCATAACAGTGTGTAGGAAGTTGTTTGATAAAGTGGGCAAAGCTTATACTTGGACCAGAAGGCAGAATATAGGAAACTACATGAAAACATGGATAATTCAGAGAAAATTACTGTAAACAGATGAGAACTTGTTTAGAACAGCTCAAAGAGATTCTCCAGTCAGTTCTTAGTGTAGTAAAGGTAGCTAAGATCCGGGAAATCCTTAATTCGAGTTAAGATCACATGAAACACTGTATGAATCCTATATTCTTTACTTAAAGGAGACTAGAGTGGTAAATGTGTGTTATACAAGGCAGAATACCATCGAAATAGAGAAAGAAACATGTTCGGCAGCTTTGGAAAGCCTTACACTTCACTGAAATTTAATACTACACTCTATAACACAGTTGAGAGACAATGTTCCTGAGCTGCCTCAGTTCATAACAGTGTGTAGGAAGTTGTTTGATAA
This sequence comes from Pipistrellus hanaki, assembly GCF_964339955.1. NCBI lineage: Eukaryota > Metazoa > Chordata > Mammalia > Chiroptera > Vespertilionidae > Pipistrellus > Pipistrellus hanaki. Next base: position 3,906,304 of record NC_140511.1, read on the forward strand.
AGTGGGCAAAGCTTTTACTTGGACCAGAAGGCAGAATATAGGAAACTACATGAAAACATGGATAATTCAGAGAAAATGACTGTAAACAGATGAGAACTTGTTTAAAACAGCTCAAAGAGATTCGCCAGTCAGTTCTTAGCGTAGTAAAGGTAGCTAAGATCCGGGAAATCCTTAATTCGAGTTAAGATCACATGAAACACTGTATGAATCCTATATTCTTTACTTGAAGGAGACTAGAGTGGTAAATGTGTGTTATACAAGGCAGAATACCACTGAAATAGAGAAAGAAACACGTTCGTCAGCTTAGGAAAGCCTTACACTTCACTGAAATTTAATACTACACTCTATAACACAGTTGAGAGACAATGTTCCCGAGCTGCCTCAGTTCATAACAGTGTGTAGGAAGTTGTTTCATAAAGTGGGCAAAGCTTATACTTGGACCAGAAGGCAGAATATAGGAAACTACATGAAAACAAGGATAATTCAGAGAAAATGACTGTAAACAGATGAGAACTTGTTTAGAACAGCTCAAAGAGATTCTCCAGTCAGTTCTTAGGTACCTAAGGCAGAATACCAGCTCAAAGAGATTCTCCAGTCAGTTCTTATGTAGCTAAGGCAGAATACCATTGAAATAGAGAAAGAAACACGTTCGGCAGCTTTGGAAAGCCTTACACTTCACTGAAATGTAGTACTACACTCTATAACACAGTTGAGAGACAAGGTTCCCGAGCTGCCTCAGTTCATAACAGTGTGTAGGAAGTTGTTTGATAAAGTGGGCAAAGCTTATACATGGACCAGAAGGCAGAATATAGGAAACTACATGAAAACATGGATAATTCAGAGAAAATGACTGGAAACAGATGAGAGATTGTTTAGAACAGCTGAAAGAGATTCTCCAAATCAGTTCTTAGTGTAGAAAAGGTAGCTAAGATCCGGGAAATCCTTAATTCGAGTTAAGATGACATAAAACACTGTATGAATCCTATATTCTTTACTTAAAGGTGACTAGAGTGGTAAATGTGTGTTATACAAGGCAGAATACCATCGAAATAGAGAAAGAAACATGTTCGGCAGCTTTGGAAAGCCTTACACTTCACTGAAATGTAATACTACACTCTATAACACAGTTGAGAGACAATGTTCCTGAGCTGCCTCAGTTCATAACAGTGTGTAGGAAGTTGTTTGATAAAGTGGGCAAAGCTTATACTTGGACCAGAAGGCAGAATATAGGAAACTACATGAAAACATGGATAATTCAGAGAAAATTACTGTAAACAGATGAGAACTTGTTTAGAACAGCTCAAAGAGATTCTCCAGTCAGTTCTTAGTGTAGTAAAGGTAGCTAAGATCCGGGAAATCCTTAATTCGAGTTAAGATCACATGAAACACTGTATGAATCCTATATTCTTTACTTAAAGGAGACTAGAGTGGTAAATGTGTGTTATACAAGGCAGAATACCATCGAAATAGAGAAAGAAACATGTTCGGCAGCTTTGGAAAGCCTTACACTTCACTGAAATTTAATACTACACTCTATAACACAGTTGAGAGACAATGTTCCTGAGCTGCCTCAGTTCATAACAGTGTGTAGGAAGTTGTTTGATAAAGTGGGCAAAGCTTTTACTTGGACCAGAAGGCAGAATATAGGAAACTACATGAAAACATGGATAATTCAGAGAAAATGACTGTAAACAGATGAGAACTTGTTTAAAACAGCTCAAAGAGATTCTCCAGTCAGTTCTTAGCGTTGTAAAGGTAGCTAAGATCCGGGAAATCCTTAATTCGAGTTCAGATCACATGAAACACTGTATGAATCCTATATTCTTTACTTGAAGGAGACTAGAGTGGTAAATGTGTGTTATACAAGGCAGAATACCACTGAAATAGAGAAAGAAACACGTTCGTCAGCTTAGGAAAGCCTTACACTTCACTGAAATTTAATACTACACTCTATAACACACTTGAGAGACAATGTTCCCGAGCTGCCTCAGTTCATAACAGTGTGTAGGAAGTTGTTTCATAAAGTGAGCAAAGCTTATACTTGGACCAGAAGGCAGAATATAGGAAACTACATGAAAACAAGGATAATTCAGAGAAAATGACTGTAAACAGATGAGAACTTGTTTAGAACAGCTCAAAGAGATTCTCCAGTCAGTTCTTAGGTACCTAAGGCAGAATACCAGCTCAAAGAGATTCTCCAGTCAGTTCTTATGTAGCTAAGACAGAATACCATTGAAATAGAGAAAGAAACACGTTCGGCAGCTTTGGAAAGCCTTGAACTTCACTGAAATGTAGTACTACACTCTATAACACAGTTGAGAGACAAGGTTCCCGAGCTGCCTCAGTTCATAACAGTGTGTAGGAAGTTGTTTGATAAAGTGGGCAAAGCTTATACTAGGACCAGAAGGCAGAATATAGGAAACTACATGAAAACATGGATAATTCAGAGAAAATGACTGTAAACAGATGAGAACTTGTTCAGAACAGCTGAAAGAGGTTCTCCAGTCAGTTCTTAGTGTAGAAAAGGTAGCTAAGATCCGGGAAATCCTTAATTCAAGTTAAGATGACTTGAAACACTGTATGAATCCTATATTCTTTACTTAAAGGAGACTGGAGTGGTAAATGTGTGTTTTACAAGGCAGAATACCATTGAAATAGAGAAAGAAACACGTTCGGCAGCTTTGGAAAGCCTTACACTTCACTGAAATATAGTACTACACTCTTTAACACAGTAGAGAGACAATGTTCCCGAGCTGCCTCAGTTCATAACAGTGTGTAGGAAGTTGTTTGATAAAGTGGGCAAAGCTTATACTTGGACCAGAAGGCAGAATATAGGAAACTACATGAAAACATGGATAATTCAGAGAAAATGACTGGAAACAGATGAGAACTTGTTTAGAACAGCTCAAAGAGATTCTCCAGTCAGTTCTTAGCGTAGTAAAAGTAGCTAAGATCCGGGAAATCATTAATTCTAGTTAAGATGACATGAAACACTCTATGAATCCTATATTCTTTACTTAAAGGAGACTAGAGTGGTAAATGTGTGTTATACAAGGCAGAATACCGGTGAAATAGAGAAAGAAACACGTTAGGCAGCTTTGGAAAGCCTTACACTTCACTGAAACGTAGTACTACACTCTATAACACAGTTGAGAGACAATGTTCCCGAGTTGCCTCAGTTCATAACAGTGTGTAGGAAGTTGTTTGATAAAGTGGGCAAAGCTTATACTTGGACCAGAAGGCAGAATATAGGAAACTACATGAAAACATGGATAATTCAGAGAAAATGACTGGAAACAGATGAGAACTTGTTTAGAACAGCTCAAAGAGATTCTCCAAGTCAGTTCTTAGCGTAGTAAAGGTAGCTAAGATCCGGGAAATCATTTATTCGAGTTAAGATCACATGAAACACTGTATGAATCCTATATTCCTTACCTAAAGGAGACTAGAGTGGTAAATGGGTGTTATACAAGGCAGAATACCATTGAAATAGAGAAAGAAACACGTTCGGAAGCTTTGGAAAGCCTTACACTTCACTGAAATGTAGTACTACACTCTATAACACAGTTGAGAGACAATGTTCCCGAGCTGCCTCAGTTCATAACAGTGTGTAGGAAGTTGTTTGATAAAGTGGGCAAAGCTTATACTAGGACCAGAAGGCAGAATATAGGAAACTACATGAAAACATGGATAATTCAGAGAAAATGACTGTAAACAGATGAGAACTTGTTCAGAACAGCTGAAAGAGGTTCTCCAGTCAGTTCTTAGTGTAGAAAAGGTAGCTAAGATCCGGGAAATCCTTAATTCAAGTTAAGATGACTTGAAACACTGTATGAATCCTATATTCTTTACTTAAAGGAGACTGGAGTGGTAAATGTGTGTTTTACAAGGCAGAATACCATTGAAATAGAGAAAGAAACACGTTCGGCAGCTTTGGAAAGCCTTACACTTCACTGAAATATAGTACTACACTATGTAACACAGTAGAGAGACAATGTTCCCGAGCTGCCTCAGTTCATAACAGTGTGTAGGAAGTTGTTTGATAAAGTGGGCAAAGCTTATACTTGGACCAGAAGGCAGAATATAGGAAACTACATGAAAACATGATTAATTCAGAGAAAATGACTGTAAACAGATGAGAACTTGTTTAGAACCGCTCAAAGAGATTCTCCAAGTCAGTTCTTAGCGTAGTAAAGGTAGCTAAGATCCGGGAAATCATTAATTCGAGTTAAGATCACATGAAACACTGTATGAATCCTCTATTCCTTACTTAAAGGAGACTAGAGTGGTAAATGGGTGTTATACAAGGCAGAATACCATTGAAATAGAGAAAGAAACACGTTCGGCAGCTTTGGAAAGCCTTACACTTCACTGAAATGTAGTACTACACTCTATAACACAGTTGAGAGACAATGTTCCCGAGCTGCCTCAGTTCATAACAGTGTGTAGGAAGTTGTTTGATAAAGTGGGCAAAGCTTATACTTGGACCAGAAGGCAGAAAATCACTTTGCACTCCTGGGGCACCTTCACCGGGCCCCAGGGCCTTCCCCACTGGACCACCTCCAGCTTTTGACACCGGCCCCAACCCACTCTTCCCTTGACCGCTTCCCGCAGGTCAGGTAAGGTGCCGGCCAAGCCGCCGGGCCCCCTCTTTAGGTCCCTGCCGCCGGCAGACCCGCCTGCTGGTCACCTGTGTCCCTGCCCGCGACCCTCTCTCCTGCTTACCTCACCACTTCAGGCTGTTCACCTGGCCCCGCCCCCTTGATCCAGTGACCGCCTCCAGCTGCTCACCTGGCCCCGCCCCCGCCTTGACTTGACCTGGCTCAGCTGTGGGCCTGGGCCCGCATCCTGGTTCCAGAAACCACGCCCCTGGTCCATTCGACCAATGAGCGAGCAGCACCAGCCAGCCTGCCCTGCTCCCAAACACAGAGGAATAGCCCCACCACTGGGATGTAAAGGCACATAGCCCTCTGCTCCCAGGGTGCCTCCCAGGTCCCCAAGCGTGGGCAGACCAGCCAGCCATCCCTTCAGGACACCCAGGGTCCTCCATGAGCCTCGGGGCCGGCCCTCTAACCCCCCCGCCCCGGCCCACATCGCTCCCACCAAAGGGCAGCTCAGAGGAGAGTGTCCTGGGACGCCCAGAGCCCTGCCTATGGGCTTTGAAAACCGGGAGAGAGCTGTGTCAAGTCTGAGAAATTATCACTTTCCACTCTGGGGGCACCTCCCTGGCCCCTCCGGAGGTTCTGACTGGTCTGGTGGCCCGGCCCCGGGGGCCTGCTTTCCGCCCCATTCGCCTGGAACTCCCTGCCCTGAGGACAAGGGTCCCTCTTGCTGGCATCCATTCTGAAGCTCAGGCAGGTGAGGCTTTTGTGGGCACTTGAGACCCTCGTCCAGGTTTCACAGGGCCCCAGGGCCTTAGCCACTGGTGAGGGTTAGGTTGAGGGATAGGCTTAGTTTTAGGGTTAGGGTGAGCCTTTGACAACGCGGAGAGAGCTGTGTCAAGTCCGAGAAAATCACTTTGCGCTCCTGGGGCACCTTCACCGGGCCCCAGGGCCTTCCCCACTGGACCACCTCCAGCTTTTGACACCGGCCCAAACCCACTCTTCCCTTGACCGCTTCCCGCAGGTCAGCTAAGGGGCCGGCCAAGCCGCCGGGCCCCCTCTTTAGGTCCCTGCCGCCGGCAGACCCGCCTGCTGGTCACCCGTGTCCCTGCCCGCGACCCTCTCTCCTGCTTACCTCACCACTTCAGGCTGTTCACCTGGCCCCGCCCCCTTGATCCCGTGACCGCCTCCAGCTGCTCACCTGGCCCCGCCCCCGCCTTGACTTGACCTGGCTCAGCTGTGGGCCTGGGCCCGCCTCCTGGTTCCGGAAACCACGCCCCTGGTCCATTCGACCAATGATCGAGCAGCACCAGCCAGTCTGCCCTGCTCCCAAACACAGAGGAATAGCCCCCACCACTGGGATGTAAAGGCACATAACCCTCTGCTCACAGGGTGCCTCCCAGGTCCCCAAGCGTGGGCAGACCAGCCAGCCCTCCCTTCAGGACACCCAGGGTCCTCCATGAGCCTCGGGGCCGGCCCTCCTCCCTCACACCCTTCCACCCCCGGTCCCCATGGCTCACACCAAAGGGCAGCTCACAGCAGAGTGTCCTGGGACACCCACAGCCCTGCCTATGGGCTTTGACAACCGGGAGAGAGCTGTGTCAAGTCCGAGAAATTATCACTTTCCACTCTGGGGGCACCTCCCCGACCCCTCCGGAGGTTCTGACTGGTCTGGTGGCCCGGCCGCGGGGGCCTGCTTTCCGCCCCATTCGCCTGGAACGCCCTGCCCTGAGGACAAGGGTCCCTCTTGCTGGCATCCAGTCTGAAGCTCAGGCAGGTGACGCTTTTGTGGGCACTTGAGACCCTCGTCCAGGTTTCACAGGGCCCCAGGGCCTTAGCCACTGGTGAGGGTTAGGTTGAGGGATAGGCTTAGTTTTAGGGTTAGCGTGAGCCTTTGACAACGGGGAGAGAGCTGTGTCAAGTCCGAGAAAATCACTTTGCGCTCCTGGGGCACCTTCACCGGGCCCCAGGGCCTTCCCCACTGGACCACCTCCAGCTTTTGACACCGGATCCAACACACTCTTCCCTTGACCGCTTCCCGCAGGTCAGCTAAGGGGCCGGCCAAGCCGCCGGGCCCCCTCTTTAGGTCCCTGCCGCTGGCAGACCCGCCTGCTGGTCACCCTTGTCCCTGCCTGCGACCCTCTCTCCTGCTTACCTCACCACTTCAGGCTGTTCACCTGGCCCCGCCCCCTTGATCCCGTGACCGCCTCCAGCTGCTCACCTGGCCCCGCCCCCTCCTTGATTTAACCTGGCTCAGCTGTGGTCCTGGGCCCGCCTCCTGGTTCCGGAAACCACGCCCCTGGTCCATTCGACCAATGATCGAGCAGCACCAGCCAGCCTGCCCTGCTCCCAAACACAGAGGAATAGCCCCACCACTGGGATGTAAAGGCACATAGCCCTCTGCTCACAGGGTGCCTCCCAGGTCCCCAAGCGTGGGCAGACCAGCCAGCCATCCCTTCAGGACACCCAGGGGCATCCATGAGCCTCGGGGCCGGCCCTCTAACCCCCCCGCCCCGGCCCCCATCGCTCCCACCAAAGGGCAGCTCAGAGCAGACTGTCCTGGGACACCCAGAGCCCTGCCTATGGGCTTTGACAACCGGGAGATAGCTGTGTCAAGTCCGAGAAATTATCACTTTCCACTCTGGGGGCACCTCCCCGGCCCCTCCGGAGGTTCTGACTGGTCTGGTGGCCCGGCCCCGGGGGCCTGCTTTTCGCCCCATTCGCCTGGAACGCCCTGCCCTGAGGACAAGGGTCCCTCTTGCTGGCTTCCAGTCTGAAGCTTAGGCAGGTGAGGCTTTTGTGGGCACTTGAGACCCTCTTCCAGGTTTCACAGGGCCCCAGGGCCTTAGCCACTGGTGAGGGTTAGGTTGAGGGATAGGCTTAGTTTTAGGGTTAGGGTGAGCCTTTGACAACGGGGAGAGAGCTGTGTCAAGTCCGAGAAAATCACTTTGCGCTCCTGGGGCACCTTCACCGGGCCCCAGGGCCTTCCCCACTGGACCACCTCCAGCTTTTGACACTGGCCCCAACCCACTCTTCCCTTGACCGCTTCCCGCAGGTCAGCTAAGGGGCCGGCCAAGCCGCCGGGCCCCCTCTTTAGGTCCCTGCCGCTGGCAGACCCGCCTGCTGGTCACCCGTGTCCCTGCCCGAGACCCTCTCTCCTGCTTACCTCACCACTTCAGGCTGTTCACCTGGCCCCGCCCCCTTGATCCCGTGACCGCCTCCAGCTGCTCACCTGGCCCCGCCCCCGCCTTGACTTGACCTGGCTCAGCTGTGGTCCTGGGCCCGCCTCCTGGTTCTGGAAACCACGCCCCTGGTCCATTCGACCAATGAGCGAGCAGCACCAGCCTGTCTGCCCTGCTCCCAAACACAGAGGAATAGCCCCCACCACTGGGAGGTAAAGGCACATAGCCCTCTGCTCACAGGGTGCCTCCCAGGCCCCAAGCGTGGGCAGACCAGCCAGCCCTCCCTTCAGGACACCCAGGGGCCTCCATGAGCCTCGGGGCCGGCCCTCTAACCCCCCCGCCCCGGCCCCCATCGCTCCCACCAAAGGGCAGCTCACAGCAGATTGTCCTGGGACGCCCAGAGCCCTGCCTATGGGCTTTGAAAACCGGGAGAGAGCTGTGTCAAGTCCGAGAAATCATCACTTTCCACTCTAGGGGCACCTCCCCGGCACCTCCGGAGGTTCTGAGTGGTCTGGTGGCCCGGCCCCGGGGGCCTGCTTTCTGCCCCATTCGCCTGGAACGCCCTGCCCTGAGGACAAGGGTCCCTCTTGCTGGCATCCAGTCTGAAGCTCAGGCAGGTGAGGCTTTTGTGGGCACTTGAGACCCTCGTCCAGGTTTCACAGGGCCCCAGGGCCTTAGCCACTGGTGAGGGTTAGGTTGAGGGATAGGCTTAGTTTTAGGGTTAGGGTTAGCCTTTGACAAGGGGGAGAGAGCTGTGTCAAGTCCGAGAAAATCACTTTGCGCTCCTGGGGCACCTTCACCGGGCCCCAGGGCCTTCCCCACTGGACCTCCTCCAGCTTTTGACACCGGCCCCAACACACTCTTCCCTTGACCGCTTCCCGCAGGTCAGCTAAGGGGCCGGCCAAGCCGCTGGGCCCCTCTTTAGGTCCCTGCCGCCGGCAGACCCGCCTGCTGGTCACCCGTGTCCCTGCCTGCGACCCTCTCTCCTGCTTACCTCACCACTTCAGGCTGTTCACCTGGCCCCGCCCCCTTGATCCCGTGACCGCCTCCAGCTGCTCACCTGGCCCCGCCCCCGCCTTGACTTGACCTGGCTCAGCTGTGGGCATGGGCCCGCATCCTGGTTCCGGAAACCACGCCCCTGGTCCATTCGACCAATGATCGAGCAGCACCAGCCAGTCTGCCCTGCTCCCAAACACAAAGGAATAGCCCCCACCACTGGGATGTAAAGGCACATAGCCCTCTGCTCACAGGGTGCCTCCCAGGTCCCCAAGCGTGGGCAGACCAGCCAGCCCTCCCTTCAGGACACCCAGGGTCCTCCATGAGCCTCGGGGCCGGCCCTCCTCCCTCACACCCTTCCACCCCCGGTCCCCATGGCTCACACCAAAGGGCAGCTCACAGCAGAGTGTCCTGGGACACCCACAGCCCTGCCTATGGGCTTTGACAACCGGGAGAGAGCTGTGTCAAGTCCGAGAAATTATCACTTTCCACTCTGGGGGCACCTCCCCGACCCCTCCGGAGGTTCTGACTGGTCTGGTGGCCCGGCCGCGGGGGCCTGCTTTCCGCCCCATTCGCCTGGAACGCCCTGCCCTGAGGACAAGGGTCCCTCTTGCTGGCATCCAGTCTGAAGCTCAGGCAGGTGACGCTTTTGTGGGCACTTGAGACCCTCGTCCAGGTTTCACAGGGCCCCAGGGCCTTAGCCACTGGTGAGGGTTAGGTTGAGGGATAGGCTTAGTTTTAGGGTTAGCGTGAGCCTTTGACAACGGGGAGAGAGCTGTGTCAAGTCCGAGAAAATCACTTTGCGCTCCTGGGGCACCTTCACCGGGCCCCAGGGCCTTCCCCACTGGACCACCTCCAGCTTTTGACACCGGATCCAACACACTCTTCCCTTGACCGCTTCCCGCAGGTCAGCTAAGGGGCCGGCCAAGCCGCCGGGCCCCCTCTTTAGGTCCCTGCCGCTGGCAGACCCGCCTGCTGGTCACCCTTGTCCCTGCCTGCGACCCTCTCTCCTGCTTACCTCACCACTTCAGGCTGTTCACCTGGCCCCGCCCCCTTGATCCAGTGACCGCCTCCAGCTGCTCACCTGGCCCCGCCCCCGCCTTGACTTGACCTGGCTCAGCTGTGGGCCTGGGCCCGCATCCTGGTTCCAGAAACCACGCCCCTGGTCCATTCGACCAATGAGCGAGCAGCACCAGCCTGTCTGCCCTGCTCCCAAACACAGAGGAATAGCCCCACCACTGGGATGTAAAGGCACATAGCCCTCTGCTCCCAGGGTGCCTCCCAGGTCCCCAAGCGTGGGCAGACCAGCCAGCCATCCCTTCAGGACACCCAGGGTCCTCCATGAGCCTCGGGGCCGGCCCTCTAACCCCCCCGCCCCGGCCCACATCGCTCCCACCAAAGGGCAGCTCAGAGGAGAGTGTCCTGGGACGCCCAGAGCCCTGCCTATGGGCTTTGAAAACCGGGAGAGAGCTGTGTCAAGTCTGAGAAATTATCACTTTCCACTCTGGGGGCACCTCCCTGGCCCCTCCGGAGGTTCTGACTGGTCTGGTGGCCCGGCCCCGGGGGCCTGCTTTCCGCCCCATTCGCCTGGAACTCCCTGCCCTGAGGACAAGGGTCCCTCTTGCTGGCATCCATTCTGAAGCTCAGGCAGGTGAGGCTTTTGTGGGCACTTGAGACCCTCGTCCAGGTTTCACAGGGCCCCAGGGCCTTAGCCACTGGTGAGGGTTAGGTTGAGGGATAGGCTTAGTTTTAGGGTTAGGGTGAGCCTTTGACAACGCGGAGAGAGCTGTGTCAAGTCCGAGAAAATCACTTTGCGCTCCTGGGGCACCTTCACCGGGCCCCAGGGCCTTCCCCACTGGACCACCTCCAGCTTTTGACACCGGCCCAAACCCACTCTTCCCTTGACCGCTTCCCGCAGGTCAGCTAAGGGGCCGGCCAAGCCGCCGGGCCCCCTCTTTAGGTCCCTGCCGCCGGCAGACCCGCCTGCTGGTCACCCGTGTCCCTGCCCGCGACCCTCTCTCCTGCTTACCTCACCACTTCAGGCTGTTCACCTGGCCCCGCCCCCTTGATCCCGTGACCGCCTCCAGCTGCTCACCTGGCCCCGCCCCCGCCTTGACTTGACCTGGCTCAGCTGTGGGCCTGGGCCCGCCTCCTGGTTCCGGAAACCACGCCCCTGGTCCATTCGACCAATGATCGAGCAGCACCAGCCAGTCTGCCCTGCTCCCAAACACAGAGGAATAGCCCCCACCACTGGGATGTAAAGGCACATAGCCCTCTGCTCACAGGGTGCCTCCCAGGTCCCCAAGCGTGGGCAGACCAGCCAGCCCTCCCTTCAGGACACCCAGGGTCCTCCATGAGCCTCGGGGCCGGCCCTCCTCCCTCACACCCTTCCACCCCCGGTCCCCATGGCTCACACCAAAGGGCAGCTCACAGCAGAGTGTCCTGGGACACCCACAGCCCTGCCTATGGGCTTTGACAACCGGGAGAGAGCTGTGTCAAGTCCGAGAAATTATCACTTTCCACTCTGGGGGCACCTCCCCGACCCCTCCGGAGGTTCTGACTGGTCTGGTGGCCCGGCCGCGGGGGCCTGCTTTCCGCCCCATTCGCCTGGAACGCCCTGCCCTGAGGACAAGGGTCCCTCTTGCTGGCATCCAGTCTGAAGCTCAGGCAGGTGACGCTTTTGTGGGCACTTGAGACCCTCGTCCAGGTTTCACAGGGCCCCAGGGCCTTAGCCACTGGTGAGGGTTAGGTTGAGGGATAGGCTTAGTTTTAGGGTTAGCGTGAGCCTTTGACAACGGGGAGAGAGCTGTGTCAAGTCCGAGAAAATCACTTTGCGCTCCTGGGGCACCTTCACCGGGCCCCAGGGCCTTCCCCACTGGACCACCTCCAGCTTTTGACACCGGATCCAACACACTCTTCCCTTGACCGCTTCCCGCAGGTCAGCTAAGGGGCCGGCCAAGCCGCCGGGCCCCCTCTTTAGGTCCCTGCCGCTGGCAGACCCGCCTGCTGGTCACCCTTGTCCCTGCCTGCGACCCTCTCTCCTGCTTACCTCACCACTTCAGGCTGTTCACCTGGCCCCGCCCCCTTGATCCCGTGACCGCCTCCAGCTGCTCACCTGGCCCCGCCCCCTCCTTGATTTAACCTGGCTCAGCTGTGGGCCTGGGCCCGCCTCCTGGTTCCGGAAACCACGCCCCTGGTCCATTCGACCAATGATCGAGCAGCACCAGCCAGCCTGCCCTGCTCCCAAACACAGAGGAATAGCCCCACCACTGGGATGTAAAGGCACATAGCCCTCTGCTCACAGGGTGCCTCCCAGGTCCCCAAGCGTGGGCAGACCAGCCAGCCATCCCTTCAGGACACCCAGGGGCATCCATGAGCCTCGGGGCCGGCCCTCTAACCCCCCCGCCCCGGCCCCCATCGCTCCCACCAAAGGGCAGCTCAGAGCAGACTGTCCTGGGACACCCAGAGCCCTGCCTATGGGCTTTGACAACCGGGAGATAGCTGTGTCAAGTCCGAGAAATTATCACTTTCCACTCTGGGGGCACCTCCCCGGCCCCTCCGGAGGTTCTGACTGGTCTGGTGGCCCGGCCCCGGGGGCCTGCTTTTCGCCCCATTCGCCTGGAACGCCCTGCCCTGAGGACAAGGGTCCCTCTTGCTGGCTTCCAGTCTGAAGCTTAGGCAGGTGAGGCTTTTGTGGGCACTTGAGACCCTCTTCCAGGTTTCACAGGGCCCCAGGGCCTTAGCCACTGGTGAGGGTTAGGTTGAGGGATAGGCTTAGTTTTAGGGTTAGGGTGAGCCTTTGACAACGGGGAGAGAGCTGTGTCAAGTCCGAGAAAATCACTTTGCGCTCCTGGGGCACCTTCACCGGGCCCCAGGGCCTTCCCCACTGGACCACCTCCAGCTTTTGACACTGGCCCCAACCCACTCTTCCCTTGACCGCTTCCCGCAGGTCAGCTAAGGGGCCGGCCAAGCCGCCGGGCCCCCTCTTTAGGTCCCTGCCGCTGGCAGACCCGCCTGCTGGTCACCCGTGTCCCTGCCCGAGACCCTCTCTCCTGCTTACCTCACCACTTCAGGCTGTTCACCTGGCCCCGCCCCCTTGATCCCGTGACCGCCTCCAGCTGCTCACCTGGCCCCGCCCCCGCCTTGACTTGACCTGGCTCAGCTGTGGTCCTGGGCCCGCCTCCTGGTTCTGGAAACCACGCCCCTGGTCCATTCGACCAATGAGCGAGCAGCACCAGCCTGTCTGCCCTGCTCCCAAACACAGAGGAATAGCCCCCACCACTGGGAGGTAAAGGCACATAGCCCTCTGCTCACAGGGTGCCTCCCAGGCCCCAAGCGTGGGCAGACCAGCCAGCCCTCCCTTCAGGACACCCAGGGGCCTCCATGAGCCTCGGGGCCGGCCCTCTAACCCCCCCGCCCCGGCCCCCATCGCTCCCACCAAAGGGCAGCTCACAGCAGATTGTCCTGGGACGCCCAGAGCCCTGCCTATGGGCTTTGAAAACCGGGAGAGAGCTGTGTCAAGTCCGAGAAATCATCACTTTCCACTCTAGGGGCACCTCCCCGGCACCTCCGGAGGTTCTGAGTGGTCTGGTGGCCCGGCCCCGGGGGCCTGCTTTCTGCCCCATTCGCCTGGAACGCCCTGCCCTGAGGACAAGGGTCCCTCTTGCTGGCATCCAGTCTGAAGCTCAGGCAGGTGAGGCTTTTGTGGGCACTTGAGACCCTCGTCCAGGTTTCACAGGGCCCCAGGGCCTTAGCCACTGGTGAGGGTTAGGTTGAGGGATAGGCTTAGTTTTAGGGTTAGGGTTAGCCTTTGACAAGGGGGAGAGAGCTGTGTCAAGTCCGAGAAAATCACTTTGCGCTCCTGGGGCACCTTCACCGGGCCCCAGGGCCTTCCCCACTGGACCTCCTCCAGCTTTTGACACCGGCCCCAACACACTCTTCCCTTGACCGCTTCCCGCAGGTCAGCTAAGGGGCCGGCCAAGCCGCTGGGCCCCTCTTTAGGTCCCTGCCGCCGGCAGACCCGCCTGCTGGTCACCCGTGTCCCTGCCTGCGACCCTCTCTCCTGCTTACCTCACCACTTCAGGCTGTTCACCTGGCCCCGCCCCCTTGATCCCGTGACCGCCTCCAGCTGCTCACCTGGCCCCGCCCCCGCCTTGACTTGACCTGGCTCAGCTGTGGGCATGGGCCCGCATCCTGGTTCCGGAAACCACGCCCCTGGTCCATTCGACCAATGATCGAGCAGCACCAGCCAGTCTGCCCTGCTCCCAAACACAAAGGAATAGCCCCCACCACTGGGATGTAAAGGCACATAGCCCTCTGCTCACAGGGTGCCTCCCAGGTCCCCAAGCGTGGGCAGACCAGCCAGCCCTCCCTTCAGGACACCCAGGATCCTCCATGAGCCTCGGGGCCGGCCCTCCTCCCTCACACCCTTCCACCCCCGGTCCCCATGGCTCACACCAAAGGGCAGCTCACAGCAGAGTGTCCTGGGACACCCAGAGCCCTGCCTATGGGCTTTGACAACCGGGAGAGAGCTGTGTCAAGTCCGAGAAATTATCACTTTCCACTCTGGGGGCACCTCCCCGGCCCCTCCGGAGGTTCTGACTGGTCTGGTGGCCCGGCCCCGGGGGCCTGCTTTTGGCCCCATTCGCCTGGAACGCCCTGCCCTGAGGACAAGGGTCCCTCTTGCTGGCATCCAGTCTGAAGCTCAGGCAGGTGAGGCTTTTGTGGGCACTTGAGACCCTCTTCCAGGTTTCACAGGGCCCCAGGGCCTTAGCCACTGGTGAGGGTTAGGTTGAGGGATAGGCTTAGTTTTAGGGTTAGGGTGAGCCTTTGACAACGGGGAGAGAGCTGTGTCAAGTCCGAGAAAATCACTTTGCGCTCCTGGGGCACCTTCACCGGGCCCCAGGGCCTTCCCCACTGGACCACCTCCAGCTTTTGACACTGGCCCCAACCCACTCTTCCCTTGACCGCTTCCCGCAGGTCAGCTAAGGGGCCGGCCAAGCCGCCGGGCCCCCTCTTTAGGTCCCTGCCGCCGGCAGACCCGCCTGCTGGTCACCCGTGTCCCTGCCCGAGACCCTCTCTCCTGCTTACCTCACCACTTCAGGCTGTTCACCTGGCCCCGCCCCCTTGATCCCGTGACCGCCTCCAGCTGCTCACCTGGCCCCGCCCCCGCCTTGACTTGACCTGGCTCAGCTGTGGGCCTGGGCCCGCCTCCTGGTTCCGGAAACCACGCCCCTGGTCCATTCGACCAATGAGCGAGCAGCACCAGCCTGTCTGCCCTGCTCCCAAACACAGAGGAATAGCCCCCACCACTGGGAGGTAAAGGCACATAGCCCTCTGCTCACAGGGTGCCTCCCAGGCCCCAAGCGTGGGCAGACCAGCCAGCCCTCCCTTCAGGACACCCAGGGGCCTCCATGAGCCTCGGGGCCGGCCCTCTAACCCCCCCGCCCCGGCCCCCATCGCTCCCACCAAAGGGCAGCTCACAGCAGATTGTCCTGGGACGCCCAGAGCCCTGCCTATGGGCTTTGAAAACCGGGAGAGAGCTGTGTCAAGTCCGAGAAATCATCACTTTCCACTCTAGGGGCACCTCCCCGGCACCTCCGGAGGTTCTGAGTGGTCTGGTGGCCCGGCCCCGGGGGCCTGCTTTCTGCCCCATTCGCCTGGAACGCCCTGCCCTGAGGACAAGGGTCCCTCTTGCTGGCATCCAGTCTGAAGCTCAGGCAGGTGAGGCTTTTGTGGGCACTGGAGACCCTCGTCCAGGTTTCACAGGGCCCCAGGGCCTTAGCCACTGGTGAGGGTTAGGTTGAGGGATAGGCTTAGTTTTAGGGTTAGGGTTAGCCTTTGACAACGGGGAGAGAGCTGTGTCAAGTCCGAGAAAATCACTTTGCGCTCCTGGGGCACCTTCACCGGGCCCCAGGGCCTTCCCCACTGGACCTCCTCCAGCTTTTGACACCGGCCCCAACACACTCTTCCCTTGACCGCTTCCCGCAGGTCAGCTAAGGGGCCGGCCAAGCCGCTGGGCCCCTCTTTAGGTCCCTGCCGCCGGCAGACCCGCCTGCTGGTCACCCGTGTCCCTGCCTGCGACCCTCTCTCCTGCTTACCTCACCACTTCAGGCTGTTCACCTGGCCCCGCCCCCTTGATCCCGTGACCGCCTCCAGCTGCTCACCTGGCCCCGCCCCCGCCTTGACTTGACCTGGCTCAGCTGTGGGCATGGGCCCGCATCCTGGTTCCGGAAACCACGCCCCTGGTCCATTCGACCAATGAGCGAGCAGCACCAGCCAGTCTGCCCTGCTCCCAAACACAAAGGAATAGCCCCCACCACTGGGATGTAAAGGCACATAGCCCTCTGCTCACAGGGTGCCTCCCAGGTCCCCAAGCGTGGGCAGACCAGCCAGCCCTCCCTTCAGGACACCCAGGATCCTCCATGAGCCTCGGGGCCGGCCCTCCTCCCTCACACCCTTCCACCCCCGGTCCCCATGGCTCACACCAAAGGGCAGCTCACAGCAGAGTGTCCTGGGACACCCACAGCCCTGCCTATGGGCTTTGACAACCGGGAGAGAGCTGTGTCAAGTCCGAGAAATTATCACTTTCCACTCTGGGGGCACCTCCCCGACCCCTCCGGAGGTTCTGACTGGTCTGGTGGCCCGGCCGCGGGGGCCTGCTTTCCGCCCCATTCGCCTGGAATGCCCTGCCCTGAGGACAAGGGTCCCTCTTGCTGGCATCCAGTCTGAAGCTCAGGCAGGTGACGCTTTTGTGGGCACTTGAGACCCTCGTCCAGGTTTCACAGGGCCCCAGGGCCTTAGCCACTGGTGAGGGTTAGGTTGAGGGATAGACTTAGTTTTAGGGTTAGCGTGAGCCTTTGACAACGGGTAGAGAGCTGTGTCAAGTCCGAGAAAATCACTTTGCGCTCCTGGGGCACCTTCACCGGGCCCCAGGGCCTTCCCCACTGGACCACCTCCAGCTTTTGACAACGGCCCCAACACACTCTTCCCTTGACCGCTTCCCGCAGGTCAGCTAAGGGGCCGGCCAAGCCGCCGGGCCCCCTCTTTAGGTCCCTGCCGCTGGCAGACCCGCCTGCTGGTCACCCTTGTCCCTGCCTGCGACCCTCTCTCCTGCTTACCTCACCACTTCAGGCTGTTCACCTGGCCCCGCCCCCGTGTTCCCGTGACCGCCTCCAGCTGCTCACCTGGCCCCGCCCCCTCCTTGATTTAACCTGGCTCAGCTGTGGGCCTGGGCCCGCCTCCTGGTTCCGGAAACCACGCCCCTGGTCCATTCGACCAATGAGCGAGCAGCACCAGCCAGCCTGCCCTGCTCCCAAACACAGAGGAATAGCCCCACCACTGGGATGTAAAGGCACATAGCCCTCTGCTCACAGGGTGCCTCCCAGGTCCCCAAGCGTGGGCAGACCAGCCAGCCATCCCTTCAGGACACCCAGGGGCCTCCATGAGCCTCGGGGCCGGCCCTCTAACCCCCCCGCCCCGGCCCCCATCGCTCCCACCAAAGGGCAGCTCAGAGCAGACTGTCCTGGGACACCCAGAGCCCTGCCTATGGGCTTTGACAACCGGGAGAGAGCTGTGTCAAGTCCGAGAAATTATCACTTTCCACTCTGGGGGCACCTCCCCGGCCCCTCCGGAGGTTCTGACTGGTCTGGTGGCCCGGCCCCGGGTGCCTGCTTTTCGCCCCATTCGCCTGGAACGCCCTGCCCTGAGGACAAGGGTCCCTCTTGCTGGCATCCAGTCTGAAGCTCAGGCAGGTGAGGCTTTTGTGGGCACTTGAGACCCTCTTCCAGGTTTCACAGTGCCCCAGGGCCTTAGCCACTGGTGAGGGTTAGGTTGAGGGATAGGCTTAGTTTTAGGGTTAGGGTGAGCCTTTGACAACGGGGAGAGAGCTGTGTCAAGTCCGAGAAAATCACTTTGCGCTCCTGGGGCACCTTCACCGGGCCCCAGGGCCTTCCCCACTGGACCACCTCCAGCTTTTGACACTGGCCCCAACCCACTCTTCCCTTGACCGCTTCCCGCAGGTCAGCTAAGGGGCCGGCCAAGCCGCCGGGCCCCCTCTTTAGGTCCCTGCCGCCGGCAGACCCGCCTGCTGGTCACCCGTGTCCCTGCCCGCGACCCTCTCTCCTGCTTACCTCACCACTTCAGGCTGTTCACCTGGCCCCGCCCCCTTGATCCCGTGACCGCCTCCAGCTGCTCACCTGGCCCCGCCCCCGCCTTGACTTGACCTGGCTCAGCTGTGGGCCTGGGCCCGCCTCCTGGTTCTGGAAACCACGCCCCTGGTCCATTCGACCAATGAGCGAGCAGCACCAGCCTGTCTGCCCTGCTCCCAAACACAGAGGAATAGCCCCCACCACTGGGAGGTAAAGGCACATAGCCCTCTGCTCACAGGGTGCCTCCCAGGCCCCAAGCGTTGGCAGACCAGCCAGCCCTCCCTTCAGGACACCCAGGGGCCTCCATGAGCCTCGGGGCCGGCCCTCTAACCCCCCCGCCCCCGCCCCCATCGCTCCCACCAAAGGGCAGCTCACAGCAGATTGTCCTGGGACGCCCAGAGCCCTGCCTATGGGCTTTGAAAACCGGGAGAGAGCTGTGTCAAGTCCGAGAAATCATCACTTTCCACTCTAGGGGCACCTCCCCGGCACCTCCGGAGGTTCTGAGTGGTCTGGTGGCCCGGCCCCGGGGGCCTGCTTTCTGCCCCATTCGCCTGGAACGCCCTGCCCTGAGGACAAGGGTCCCTCTTGCTGGCATCCAGTCTGAAGCTCAGGCAGGTGAGGCTTTTGTGGGCACTTGAGACCCTCGTCCAGGTTTCACAGGGCCCCAGGGCCTTAGCCACTGGTGAGGGTTAGGTTGAGGGATAGGCTTAGTTTTAGGGTTAGGGTTAGCCTTTGACAACGGGGAGAGAGCTGTGTCAAGTCCGAGAAAATCACTTTGCGCTCCTGGGGCACCTTCACCGGGCCCCAGGGCCTTCCCCACTGGACCTCCTCCAGCTTTTGACACCAGCCCCAACCCACTCTTCCCTTGACCGCTTCCCGCAGGTCAGCTAAGGGGCAGGCCAAGCCGCCGGGCCCCCTCTTTAGGTCCCTGCCGCCGGCAGGCCCGCCTGCTGCTCACCCGTGTCCCTGCCCGCGACCCTCCCTTCTGCTTACCTAAACACTTCAGGCTGTTCACCTGGCCCTGCCCCCTTGATCCCGTGACCGCCTCCAGCTGCTCACCTGGCCCCGCCCCCGCCTTGACTTGACCTGGCTCAGCTGTGGGCCTGGGCCCGCCTCCTGGTTCCGGAAACCACGCCCCTGGTCCATTCGACCAATAAGCGAGCAGCACCAGCCAGTCTGCCCTGCTCCCAAACACAAAGGAATAGCCCCCACCACTGGGAGGTAAAGGCACATAGCCCTCTGCTCACAGGGTGCCCCCCAGGTCCCCAAGCGTGGGCAGACCAGCCAGCCCTCCCTTCAGGACACCCAGGGGCCTCCATGAGCCTCGGGGCCGGCCCTCTAACCCCCCTGCCCCGGCCCCCATCGCTCCCACCAAAGGGCAGCTCAGAGCAGAGTGTCCCGGGACGCCCAGAGCCCTGCCTATGGGCTTTGAAAACCGGGAGAGAGCTGTGCCAAGTTCGAGAAATCATCACTTTCCACTCTAGGGGCACCTCCCCGGCACCTCCGGAGGTTCTGAGTGGTCTGGTGGCCCAGCCCCGGGGGCCTGCTTTCTGCCCCATTCGCCTGGAACGCCCTGCCCTGAGGACAAGGGTCCCTCTTGCTGGCATCCAGTCTGAAGCTCAGGCAGGTGAGGCTTTTGTGGGCACTTGAGACCCTCGTCCAGGTTTCACAGGGCCCCAGGGCCTTAGCCACTGGTGAGGGTTAGGTTGAGGGATAGGCTTAGTTTTAGGGTTAGGGTTAGCCTTTGACAACGGGGAGAGAGCTGTGTCAAGTCCGAGAAAATCACTTTGCGCTCCTGGGGCACCTTCACCGGGCCCCAGGGCCTTCCCCACTGTACCACCTCCAGCTTTTGACACCGGCCCCAACCCACTCTTCCCTTGACCGCTTCCCGCAGGTCAGCTAAGGGGCAGGCCAAGCCGCCGGGCCCCCTCTTTAGGTACATGCTGCCAGCAGACCCGCCTGCTGGACACCCGTGTCCCTGCCCGCGACCCTCTCTCCTGCTTACCTCACCACTTTAGGCTGTTCACCTGGCCCTGCCCCCTTGATCCCGTGACCGCCTCCAGCTGCTCACCTGGCCCCGCCCCCGCCTTGACTTCACCTGGCTCAGCTGTGGGCCTGGGCCCGCCTCCTGGTTCCGGAAACCACGCCCCTGGTCCATTCGACCAATGAGCGAGCAGCACCAGCCAGTCTGCCCTGCTCCCAAACACAGAGGAATAGCCCCCACCACTGGGATGTAAAGGCACATAGCCCTCTGCTCACAGGGTGCCTCCCAGGTCCCCAAGCGTGGGCAGACCAGCCAGCCCTCCCTTCAGGACACCCAGGGTCCTCCATGAGCCTCGGGGCCGGCCCTCTAACCCCCCCGCCCCGGCCCACATCGCTCCCACCAAAGGGCAGCTCAGAGCCGAGTGTCCTGGGACGCCCAGAGCCCTGCCTATGGGCTTTGACAACCGGGAGAGAGCTGTGTCAAGTCCGAGAAATTATCACTTTCCACTCTGGGGGCACCTCCCCGGCCCCTCCGGAGGTTCTGACTGGTCTGGTGGAACGGCCCCGGGGGCCTGCTTTCTGCCCCATTCGCCTGGAACGCCCTGCCCTGAGGACAAGGGTCCCTCTTGCTGGAATCCAGTCTGAAGCTCAGGCAGGTGAGGCTTTTGTGGGCACTTGAGACCCTCGTCCAGGTTTCACAGGGCCCCAGGGCCTTAGCCACTGGTGAGGGTTAGGTTGAGGGATAGGCTTAGTTTTAGGGTTAGGGTTAGCCTTTGACAACGGGGAGAGAGCTGTATCAAGTCCGAGAAAATCACTTGGCGCTCCTGGGGCACCTTCACCGGGCCCCAGGGCCTTCCCCACTGGACCACCTCCAGCTTTTGACACCGGCCCCAACCCTCTCTTCCCTTGACCGCTTCCCGCAGGTCAGCTAAGGGGCCGGCCAAGCCGCCGGGCCCCCTCTTGAGGTCCCTGCCGCCAGCAGACCCGCCTGCTGGTCACCCGTGTCCCTGCCCGCGACCCTCTCTCCTGCTTACCTCACCACTTCAGGCTGTTCACCTGGCCCCGCCCCCTTGATCCAGTGACCGCCTCCAGCTGCTCACCTGGCCCCGCCCCCGCCTTGACTTGACCTCGCTCAGCTGTGGGCCTGGGCCCGCCTCCTGGTTCCGGAAACCACGCCCCTGGTCCATTCGACCAATGAGCGAGCAGCACCAGCCAGTCTGCCCTGCTCCCAAACACAGAGGAATAGCCCCCACCACTGGGATGTAAAGGCACATATCCCTCTGCTCACAGGGTGCCTCCCAGGTCCCCAAGCGTGGGCAGACCAGCCAGCCCTCCCTTCAGGACACCCAGGGTCCTCCATGAGCCTCGGGGCCGGCCCTCTAACCCCCCCGCCCCGGCCCACATCGCTCCCACCAAAGGGCAGCTCAGAGCCGAGTGTCCTGGGACGCCCAGAGCCCTGCCTATGGGCTTTGACAACCGGGAGAGAGCTGTGTCAAGTCCGAGAAATTATCACTTTCCACTCTGGGGGCACCTCCTCGGCCCCTCCGGAGGTTCTGACTGGTCTGGTGGAACGGCCCCGGGGGCCTGCTTTCCGCCCCATTCGCCTGGAACGCCCTGCCCTGAGGACAAGGGTCCCTCTTGCTGGCATCCAGTCTGAAGCTCAGGCAGGTGAGGCTTTTGTGGGCACTTGAGACCCTCGTCCAGGTTTCACAGGGCCCCAGGGCCTTAGCCACTGGTGAGGGTTAGGTTGAGGGATAGGCTTAGTTTTAGGGTTAGGGTTAGCCTTTGACAACGGGGAGAGAGCTGTGTCAAGTCCGAGAAAATCACTTTGCGCTCCTGGGGCACCTTCACCGGGCCCCAGGGCCTTCCCCACTGGACCTCCTCCAGCTTTTGACACCAGCCCCAACCCACTCTTCCCTTGACCGCTTCCCGCAGGTCAGCTAAGGGGCAGGCCAAGCCGCCGGGCCCCCTCTTTAGGTCCCTGCCGCCGGCAGACCCGCCTGCTGCTCACCCGTGTCCCTGCCCGCGACCCTCCCTTCTGCTTACCTAAACACTTCAGGCTGTTCACCTGGCCCTGCCCCCTTGATCCCGTGACCGCCTCCAGCTGCTCACCTGGCCCCGCCCCCGCCTTGACTTGACCTGGCTCAGCTGTGGGCCTGGGCCCGCCTCCTGGTTCCGGAAACCACGCCCCTGGTCCATTCGACGAATAAGCGAGCAGCACCAGCCAGTCTGCCCTGCTCCCAAACACAAAGGAATAGCCCCCACCACTGGGAGGTAAAGGCACATAGCCCTCTGCTCACAGGGTGCCCCCCAGGTCCCCAAGCGTGGGCAGACCAGCCAGCCCTCCCTTCAGGACACCCAGGGGCCTCCATGAGCCTCGGGGCCGGCCCTCTAACCCCCCTGCCCCGGCCCCCATCGCTCCCACCAAAGGGCAGCTCAGAGCAGAGTGTCCCAGGACGCCCAGAGCCCTGCCTATGGGCTTTGAAAACCGGGAGAGAGCTGTGCCAAGTCCGAGAAATCATCACTTTCCACTCTAGGGGCACCTCCCCGGCACCTCCGGAGGTTCTGAGTGGTCTGGTGGCCCGGCCCCGGGGGCCTGCTTTCTGCCCCATTCGCCTGGAACGCCCTGCCCTGAGGACAAGGGTCCCTCTTGCTGGCATCCAGTCTGAAGCTCAGGCAGGTGAGGCTTTTGTGGGCACTTGAGACCCTCGTCCAGGTTTCACAGGGCCCCAGGGCCTTAGCCACTGGTGAGGGTTAGGTTGAGGGATAGGCTTAGTTTTAGGGTTACGGTTAGCCTTTGACAACGGGAAGAGAGCTGTGTCAAGTCCGAGAAAATCACTTTGCGCTCCTGGGGCACCTTCACCGGGCCCCAGGGCCTTCCCCACTGTACCACCTCCAGCTTTTGACACCGGCCCCAACCCACTCTTCCCTTGACCGCTTCCCGCAGGTCAGCTAAGGGGTTGTCCAAGCCGCGGGGCCCCCTCTTTAGGTACATGCTGCCGGCAGACCCGCCTGCTGGACACCTGTGTCCCTGCCCGCGACCCTCTCTCCTGCTTACCTCACCACTTCAGGCTGTTCACCTGGCCCCGCCCCCTTGATCCAGTGACCGCCTCCAGCTGCTCACCTGGCCCCGCCCCCGCCTTGACTTGACCTGGCTCAGCTGTGGGCCTGGGCCCGCCTCCTGGTTCCGGAAACCACGCCCCTGGTCCATTCGACCAATGAGCGAGCAGCACCAGCCAGTCTGCCCTGCTCCCAAACACAGAGGAATAGCCCCCACCACTGGGATGTAAAGGCACATATCCCTCTGCTCACAGGGTGCCTCCCAGGTCCCCAAGCGTGGGCAGACCAGCCAGCCCTCCCTTCAGGACACCCAGGGTCCTCCATGAGCCTCGGGGCCGGCCCTCTAACCCCCCCGCCCCGGCCCACATCGCTCCCACCAAAGGGCAGCTCAGAGCCGAGTGTCCTGGGACGCCCAGAGCCCTGCCTATGGGCTTTGACAACCGGGAGAGAGCTGTGTCAAGTCCGAGAAATTATCACTTTCCACTCTGGGGGCACCTCCTCGGCCCCTCCGGAGGTTCTGACTGGTCTGGTGGAACGGCCCCGGGGGCCTGCTTTCCGCCCCATTCGCCTGGAACGCCCTGCCCTGAGGACAAGGGTCCCTCTTGCTGGCATCCAGTCTGAAGCTCAGGCAGGTGAGGCTTTTGTGGGCACTTGAGACCCTCGTCCAGGTTTCACAGGGCCCCAGGGCCTTAGCCACTGGTGAGGGTTAGGTTGAGGGATAGGCTTAGTTTTAGGGTTAGGGTTAGCCTTTGACAACGGGGAGAGAGCTGTGTCAAGTCCGAGAAAATCACTTTGCGCTCCTGGGGCACCTTCACCGGGCCCCAGGGCCTTCCCCACTGGACCTCCTCCAGCTTTTGACACCAGCCCCAACCCACTCTTCCCTTGACCGCTTCCCGCAGGTCAGCTAAGGGGCAGGCCAAGCCGCCGGGCCCCCTCTTTAGGTCCCTGCCGCCGGCAGACCCGCCTGCTGCTCACCCGTGTCCCTGCCCGCGACCCTCCCTTCTGCTTACCTAAACACTTCAGGCTGTTCACCTGGCCCTGCCCCCTTGATCCCGTGACCGCCTCCAGCTGCTCACCTGGCCCCGCCCCCGCCTTGACTTGACCTGGCTCAGCTGTGGGCCTGGGCCCGCCTCCTGGTTCCGGAAACCACGCCCCTGGTCCATTCGACGAATAAGCGAGCAGCACCAGCCAGTCTGCCCTGCTCCCAAACACAAAGGAATAGCCCCCACCACTGGGAGGTAAAGGCACATAGCCCTCTGCTCACAGGGTGCCCCCCAGGTCCCCAAGCGTGGGCAGACCAGCCAGCCCTCCCTTCAGGACACCCAGGGGCCTCCATGAGCCTCGGGGCCGGCCCTCTAACCCCCCTGCCCCGGCCCCCATCGCTCCCACCAAAGGGCAGCTCAGAGCAGAGTGTCCCGGGACGCCCAGAGCCCTGCCTATGGGCTTTGAAAACCGGGAGAGAGCTGTGCCAAGTCCGAGAAATCATCACTTTCCACTCTAGGGGCACCTCCCCGGCACCTCCGGAGGTTCTGAGTGGTCTGGTGGCCCGGCCCCGGGGGCCTGCTTTCTGCCCCATTCGCCTGGAACGCCCTGCCCTGAGGACAAGGGTCCCTCTTGCTGGCATCCAGTCTGAAGCTCAGGCAGGTGAGGCTTTTGTGGGCACTTGAGACCCTCGTCCAGGTTTCACAGGGCCCCAGGGCCTTAGCCACTGGTGAGGGTTAGGTTGAGGGATAGGCTTAGTTTTAGGGTTACGGTTAGCCTTTGACAACGGGAAGAGAGCTGTGTCAAGTCCGAGAAAATCACTTTGCGCTCCTGGGGCACCTTCACCGGGCCCCAGGGCCTTCCCCACTGTACCACCTCCAGCTTTTGACACCGGCCCCAACCCACTCTTCCCTTGACCGCTTCCCGCAGGTCAGCTAAGGGGTTGTCCAAGCCGCGGGGCCCCCTCTTTAGGTACATGCTGCCGGCAGACCCGCCTGCTGGACACCTGTGTCCCTGCCCGCGACCCTCTCTCCTGCTTACCTCACCACTTCAGGCTGTTCACCTGGCCCCACCCCCGTGATCCCGTGACCGCCTCCAGCTGCTCACCTGGCCCCGCCCCCGCCTTGACTTGACCTGGCTCAGCTGTGGGCCTGGGCCCGCCTCCTGGTTCTGGAAACCACGCCCCTGGTCCATTCGACCAATGAGCGAGCAGCACCAGCCTGTCTGCCCTGCTCCCAAACACAGAGGAATAGCCCCCACCACTGGGAGGTAAAGGCACATAGCCCTCTGCTCACAGGGTGCCTCCCAGGCCCCAAGCGTGGGCAGACCAGCCAGCCCTCCCTTCAGGACACCCAGGGGCCTCCATGAGCCTCGGGGCCGGCCCTCTAACCCCCCCGCCCCGGCCCCCATCGCTCCCACCAAAGGGCAGCTCACAGCAGATTGTCCTGGGACGCCCAGAGCCCTGCCTATGGGCTTTGAAAACCGGGAGAGAGCTGTGTCAAGTCCGAGAAATCATCACTTTCCACTCTAGGGGCACCTCCCCGGCACCTCCGGAGGTTCTGAGTGGTCTGGTGGCCCGGCCCCGGGGGCCTGCTTTCTGCCCCATTCGCCTGGAACGCCCTGCCCTGAGGACAAGGGTCCCTCTTGCTGGCATCCAGTCTGAAGCTCAGGCAGGTGAGGCTTTTGTGGGCACTTGAGACCCTCGTCCAGGTTTCACAGGGCCCCAGGGCCTTAGCCACTGGTGAGGGTTAGGTTGAGGGATAGGCTTAGTTTTAGGGTTAGGGTTAGCCTTTGACAACGGGGAGAGAGCTGTGTCAAGTCCGAGAAAATCACTCTGCGCTCCTGGGGCACCTTCACCGGGCCCCAGGGCCTTCCCCACTGGACCTCCTCCAGCTTTTGACACCAGCCCCAACCCACTCTTCCCTTGACCGCTTCCCGCAGGTCAGCTAAGGGGCAGGCCAAGCCGCCGGGCCCCCTCTTTAGGTCCCTGCCGCCGGCAGGCCCGCCTGCTGCTCACCCGTGTCCCTGCCCGCGACCCTCCCTTCTGCTTACCTAAACACTTCAGGCTGTTCACCTGGCCCTGCCCCCTTGATCCCGTGACCGCCTCCAGCTGCTCACCTGGCCCCGCCCCCGCCTTGACTTGACCTGGCTCAGCTGTGGGCCTGGGCCCGCCTCCTGGTTCCGGAAACCACGCCCCTGGTCCATTCGACCAATAAGCGAGCAGCACCAGCCAGTCTGCCCTGCTCCCAAACACAAAGGAATAGCCCCCACCACTGGGAGGTAAAGGCACATAGCCCTCTGCTCACAGGGTGCCCCCCAGGTCCCCAAGCGTGGGCAGACCAGCCAGCCCTCCCTTCAGGACACCCAGGGGCCTCCATGAGCCTCGGGGCCGGCCCTCTAACCCCCCTGCCCCGGCCCCCATCGCTCCCACCAAAGGGCAGCTCAGAGCAGAGTGTCCCGGGACGCCCAGAGCCCTGCCTATGGGCTTTGAAAACCGGGAGAGAGCTGTGTCAAGTCCGAGAAATTATCACTTTCCACTCTGGGGGCACCTCCCCGACCCCTCCGGAGGTTCTGACTGGTCTGGTGGCCCGGCCGCGGGGGCCTGCTTTCCGCCCCATTCGCCTGGAATGCCCTGCCCTGAGGACAAGGGTCCCTCTTGCTGGCATCCAGTCTGAAGCTCAGGCAGGTGACGCTTTTGTGGGCACTTGAGACCCTCGTCCAGGTTTCACAGGGCCCCAGGGCCTTAGCCACTGGTGAGGGTTAGGTTGAGGGATAGGCTTAGTTTTAGGGTTAGCGTGAGCCTTTGACAACGGGGAGAGAGCTGTGTCAAGTCCGAGAAAATCACTTTGCGCTCCTGGGGCACCTTCACCGGGCCCCAGGGCCTTCCCCACTGGACCACCTTCAGCTTTTGACACCGGCCCCAACACACTCTTCCCTTGACCGCTTCCCGCAGGTCAGCTAAGGGGCCGGCCAAGCCGCCGGGCCCCCTCTTTAGGTCCCTGCCGCTGGCAGACCCGCCTGCTGGTCACCCTTGTCCCTGCCTGCGACCCTCTCTCCTGCTTACCTCACCACTTCAGGCTGTTCACCTGGCCCCGCCCCCGTGTTCCCGTGACCGCCTCCAGCTGCTCACCTGGCCCCGCCCCCTCCTTGATTTAACCTGGCTCAGCTGTGGGCCTGGGCCCGCCTCCTGGTTCCGGAAACCACGCCCCTGGTCCATTCGACCAATGAGCGAGCAGCACCAGCCAGCCTGCCCTGCTCCCAAACACAGAGGAATAGCCCCACCACTGGGATGTAAAGGCACATAGCCCTCTGCTCACAGGGTGCCTCCCAGGTCCCCAAGCGTGGGCAGACCAGCCAGCCATCCCTTCAGGACACCCAGGGGCCTCCATGAGCCTCGGGGCCGGCCCTCTAACCCCCCCGCCCCGGCCCCCATCGCTCCCACCAAAGGGCAGCTCAGAGCAGACTGTCCTGGGACACCCAGAGCCCTGCCTATGGGCTTTGACAACCGGGAGAGAGCTGTGTCAAGTCCGAGAAATTATCACTTTCCACTCTGGGGGCACCTCCCCGGCCCCTCCGGAGGTTCTGACTGGTCTGGTGGCCCGGCCCCGGGGGCCTGCTTTTCGCCCCATTCGCCTGGTACGCCCTGCCCTGAGGACAAGGGTCCCTCTTGCTGGCATCCAGTCTGAAGCTCAGGCAGGTGAGGCTTTTGTGGGCACTTGAGACCCTCTTCCAGGTTTCACAGGGCCCCAGGGCCTTAGCCACTGGTGAGGGTTAGGTTGAGGGATAGGCTTAGTTTTAGGGTTAGGGTGAGCCTTTGACAACGGGGAGAGAGCTGTGTCAAGTCCGAGAAAATCACTTTGCGCTCCTGGGGCACCTTCACCGGGCCCCAGGGCCTTCCCCACTGGACCACCTCCAGCTTTTGACACTGGTCCCAACCCACTCTTCCCTTGACCGCTTCCCGCAGGTCAGCTAAGGGGCCGGCCAAGCCGCCGGGCCCCCTCTTTAGGTCCCTGCCGCCGGCAGACCCGCCTGCTGGTCACCCGTGTCCCTGCCCGCGACCCTCTCTCCTGCTTACCTCACCACTTCAGGCTGTTCACCTGGCCCCGCCCCCTTGATCCCGTGACCGCCTCCAGCTGCTCACCTGGCCCCGCCCCCGCCTTGACTTGACCTGGCTCAGCTGTGGGCCTGGGCCCGCCTCCTGGTTCTGGAAACCACGCCCCTGGTCCATTCGACCAATGAGCGAGCAGCACCAGCCTGTCTGCCCTGCTCCCAAACACAGAGGAATAGCCCCCACCACTGGGAGGTAAAGGCACATAGCCCTCTGCTCACAGGGTGCCTCCCAGGTCCCCAAGCGTGGGCAGACCAGCCAGCCCTCCCTTCAGGACACCCAGGGGCCTCCATGAGCCTCGGGGCCGGCCCTCTAACCCCCCCGCCCCGGCCCCCATCGCTCCCACCAAAGGGCAGCTCACAGCAGATTGTCCTGGGACGCCCAGAGCCCTGCCTATGGGCTTTGAAAACCGGGAGAGAGCTGTGTCAAGTCCGAGAAATCATCACTTTCCACTCTAGGGGCACCTCCCCGGCACCTCCGGAGGTTCTGAGTGGTCTGGTGGCCCGGCCCCGGGGGCCTGCTTTCTGCCCCATTCGCCTGGAACGCCCTGCCCTGAGGACAAGGGTCCCTCTTGCTGGCATCCAGTCTGAAGCTCAGGCAGGTGAGGCTTTTGTGGGCACTTGAGACCCTCGTCCAGGTTTCACAGGGCCCCAGGGCCTTAGCCACTGGTGAGGGTTAGGTTGAGGGATAGGCTTAGTTTTAGGGTTAGGGTTAGCCTTTGACAACGGGGAGAGAGCTGTGTCAAGTCCGAGAAAATCACTTTGCGCTCCTGGGGCACCTTCACCGGGCCCCAGGGCCTTCCCCACTGGACCTCCTCCAGCTTTTGACACCAGCCCCAACCCACTCTTCCCTTGACCGCTTCCCGCAGGTCAGCTAAGGGGCAGGCCAAGCCGCCGGGCCCCCTCTTTAGGTCCCTGCCGCCGGCAGGCCCGCCTGCTGCTCACCCGTGTCCCTGCCCGCGACCCTCCCTTCTGCTTACCTAAACACTTCAGGCTGTTCACCTGGCCCTGCCCCCTTGATCCCGTGACCGCCTCCAGCTGCTCACCTGGCCCCGCCCCCGCCTTGACTTGACCTGGCTCAGCTGTGGGCCTGGGCCCGCCTCCTGGTTCCGGAAACCACGCCCCTGGTCCATTCGACCAATAAGCGAGCAGCACCAGCCAGTCTGCCCTGCTCCCAAACACAAAGGAATAGCCCCCACCACTGGGAGGTAAAGGCACATAGCCCTCTGCTCACAGGGTGCCCCCCAGGTCCCCAAGCGTGGGCAGACCAGCCAGCCCTCCCTTCAGGACACCCAGGGGCCTCCATGAGCCTCGGGGCCGGCCCTCTAACCCCCCTGCCCCGGCCCCCATCGCTCCCACCAAAGGGCAGCTCAGAGCAGAGTGTCCCGGGACGCCCAGAGCCCTGCCTATGGGCTTTGAAAACCGGGAGAGAGCTGTGCCAAGTCCGAGAAATCATCACTTTCCACTCTAGGGGCACCTCCCCGGCACCTCCGGAGGTTCTGAGTGGTCTGGTGGCCCGGCCCCGGGGGCCTGCTTTCTGCCCCATTCGCCTGGAACGCCCTGCCCTGAGGACAAGGGTCCCTCTTGCTGGCATCCAGTCTGAAGCTCAGGCAGGTGAGGCTTTTGTGGGCACTTGAGACCCTCGTCCAGGTTTCACAGGGCCCCAGGGCCTTAGCCACTGGTGAGGGTTAGGTTGAGGGATAGGCTTAGTTTTAGGGTTAGGGTTAGCCTTTGACAACGGGGAGAGAGCTGTATCAAGTCCGAGAAAATCACTTGGCGCTCCTGGGGCACCTTCACCGGGCCCCAGGGCCTTCCCCACTGGACCACCTCCAGCTTTTGACACCGGCCCCAACCCTCTCTTCCCTTGACCGCTTCCCGCAGGTCAGCTAAGGGGCCGGCCAAGCCGCCGGGCCCCCTCTTGAGGTCCCTGCCGCCAGCAGACCCGCCTGCTGGTCACCCGTGTCCCTGCCCGCGACCCTCTCTCCTGCTTACCTCACCACTTCAGGCTGTTCACCTGGCCCCGCCCCCTTGATCCAGTGACCGCCTCCAGCTGCTCACCTGGCCCCGCCCCCGCCTTGACTTGACCTGGCTCAGCTGTGGGCCTGGGCCCGCCTCCTGGTTCCGGAAACCACGCCCCTGGTCCATTCGACCAATGAGCGAGCAGCACCAGCCAGTCTGCCCTGCTCCCAAACACAGAGGAATAGCCCCCACCACTGGGATGTAAAGGCACATATCCCTCTGCTCACAGGGTGCCTCCCAGGTCCCCAAGCGTGGGCAGACCAGCCAGCCCTCCCTTCAGGACACCCAGGGTCCTCCATGAGCCTCGGGGCCGGCCCTCTAACCCCCCCGCCCCGGCCCACATCGCTCCCACCAAAGGGCAGCTCAGAGCCGAGTGTCCTGGGACGCCCAGAGCCCTGCCTATGGGCTTTGACAACCGGGAGAGAGCTGTGTCAAGTCCGAGAAATTATCACTTTCCACTCTGGGGGCACCTCCTCGGCCCCTCCGGAGGTTCTGACTGGTCTGGTGGAACGGCCCCGGGGGCCTGCTTTCCGCCCCATTCGCCTGGAACGCCCTGCCCTGAGGACAAGGGTCCCTCTTGCTGGCATCCAGTCTGAAGCTCAGGCAGGTGAGGCTTTTGTGGGCACTTGAGACCCTCGTCCAGGTTTCACAGGGCCCCAGGGCCTTAGCCACTGGTGAGGGTTAGGTTGAGGGATAGGCTTAGTTTTAGGGTTAGGGTTAGCCTTTGACAACGGGGAGAGAGCTGTGTCAAGTCCGAGAAAATCACTTTGCGCTCCTGGGGCACCTTCACCGGGCCCCAGGGCCTTCCCCACTGGACCTCCTCCAGCTTTTGACACCAGCCCCAACCCACTCTTCCCTTGACCGCTTCCCGCAGGTCAGCTAAGGGGCAGGCCAAGCCGCCGGGCCCCCTCTTTAGGTCCCTGCCGCCGGCAGACCCGCCTGCTGCTCACCCGTGTCCCTGCCCGCGACCCTCCCTTCTGCTTACCTAAACACTTCAGGCTGTTCACCTGGCCCTGCCCCCTTGATCCCGTGACCGCCTCCAGCTGCTCACCTGGCCCCGCCCCCGCCTTGACTTGACCTGGCTCAGCTGTGGGCCTGGGCCCGCCTCCTGGTTCCGGAAACCACGCCCCTGGTCCATTCGACGAATAAGCGAGCAGCACCAGCCAGTCTGCCCTGCTCCCAAACACAAAGGAATAGCCCCCACCACTGGGAGGTAAAGGCACATAGCCCTCTGCTCACAGGGTGCCCCCCAGGTCCCCAAGCGTGGGCAGACCAGCCAGCCCTCCCTTCAGGACACCCAGGGGCCTCCATGAGCCTCGGGGCCGGCCCTCTAACCCCCCTGCCCCGGCCCCCATCGCTCCCACCAAAGGGCAGCTCAGAGCAGAGTGTCCCGGGACGCCCAGAGCCCTGCCTATGGGCTTTGAAAACCGGGAGAGAGCTGTGCCAAGTCCGAGAAATCATCACTTTCCACTCTAGGGGCACCTCCCCGGCACCTCCGGAGGTTCTGAGTGGTCTGGTGGCCCGGCCCCGGGGGCCTGCTTTCTGCCCCATTCGCCTGGAACGCCCTGCCCTGAGGACAAGGGTCCCTCTTGCTGGCATCCAGTCTGAAGCTCAGGCAGGTGAGGCTTTTGTGGGCACTTGAGACCCTCGTCCAGGTTTCACAGGGCCCCAGGGCCTTAGCCACTGGTGAGGGTTAGGTTGAGGGATAGGCTTAGTTTTAGGGTTACGGTTAGCCTTTGACAACGGGAAGAGAGCTGTGTCAAGTCCGAGAAAATCACTTTGCGCTCCTGGGGCACCTTCACCGGGCCCCAGGGCCTTCCCCACTGTACCACCTCCAGCTTTTGACACCGGCCCCAACCCACTCTTCCCTTGACCGCTTCCCGCAGGTCAGCTAAGGGGTTGTCCAAGCCGCGGGGCCCCCTCTTTAGGTACATGCTGCCGGCAGACCCGCCTGCTGGACACCTGTGTCCCTGCCCGCGACCCTCTCTCCTGCTTACCTCACCACTTCAGGCTGTTCACCTGGCCCCGCCCCCTTGATCCAGTGACCGCCTCCAGCTGCTCACCTGGCCCCGCCCCCGCCTTGACTTGACCTGGCTCAGCTGTGGGCCTGGGCCCGCCTCCTGGTTCCGGAAACCACGCCCCTGGTCCATTCGACCAATGAGCGAGCAGCACCAGCCAGTCTGCCCTGCTCCCAAACACAGAGGAATAGCCCCCACCACTGGGATGTAAAGGCACATATCCCTCTGCTCACAGGGTGCCTCCCAGGTCCCCAAGCGTGGGCAGACCAGCCAGCCCTCCCTTCAGGACACCCAGGGTCCTCCATGAGCCTCGGGGCCGGCCCTCTAACCCCCCCGCCCCGGCCCACATCGCTCCCACCAAAGGGCAGCTCAGAGCCGAGTGTCCTGGGACGCCCAGAGCCCTGCCTATGGGCTTTGACAACCGGGAGAGAGCTGTGTCAAGTCCGAGAAATTATCACTTTCCACTCTGGGGGCACCTCCTCGGCCCCTCCGGAGGTTCTGACTGGTCTGGTGGAACCGCCCCGGGGGCCTGCTTTCCGCCCCATTCGCCTGGAACGCCCTGCCCTGAGGACAAGGGTCCCTCTTGCTGGCATCCAGTCTGAAGCTCAGGCAGGTGAGGCTTTTGTGGGCACTTGAGACCCTCGTCCAGGTTTCACAGGGCCCCAGGGCCTTAGCCACTGGTGAGGGTTAGGTTGAGGGATAGGCTTAGTTTTAGGGTTAGGGTTAGCCTTTGACAACGGGGAGAGAGCTGTGTCAAGTCCGAGAAAATCACTTTGCGCTCCTGGGGCACCTTCACCGGGCCCCAGGGCCTTCCCCACTGGACCTCCTCCAGCTTTTGACACCAGCCCCAACCCACTCTTCCCTTGACCGCTTCCCGCAGGTCAGCTAAGGGGCAGGCCAAGCCGCCGGGCCCCCTCTTTAGGTCCCTGCCGCCGGCAGACCCGCCTGCTGCTCACCCGTGTCCCTGCCCGCGACCCTCCCTTCTGCTTACCTAAACACTTCAGGCTGTTCACCTGGCCCTGCCCCCTTGATCCCGTGACCGCCTCCAGCTGCTCACCTGGCCCCGCCCCCGCCTTGACTTGACCTGGCTCAGCTGTGGGCCTGGGCCCGCCTCCTGGTTCCGGAAACCACGCCCCTGGTCCATTCGACGAATAAGCGAGCAGCACCAGCCAGTCTGCCCTGCTCCCAAACACAAAGGAATAGCCCCCACCACTGGGAGGTAAAGGCACATAGCCCTCTGCTCACAGGGTGCCCCCCAGGTCCCCAAGCGTGGGCAGACCAGCCAGCCCTCCCTTCAGGACACCCAGGGGCCTCCATGAGCCTCGGGGCCGGCCCTCTAACCCCCCTGCCCCGGCCCCCATCGCTCCCACCAAAGGGCAGCTCAGAGCAGAGTGTCCCGGGACGCCCAGAGCCCTGCCTATGGGCTTTGAAAACCGGGAGAGAGCTGTGCCAAGTCCGAGAAATCATCACTTTCCACTCTAGGGGCACCTCCCCGGCACCTCCGGAGGTTCTGAGTGGTCTGGTGGCCCGGCCCCGGGGGCCTGCTTTCTGCCCCATTCGCCTGGAACGCCCTGCCCTGAGGACAAGGGTCCCTCTTGCTGGCATCCAGTCTGAAGCTCAGGCAGGTGAGGCTTTTGTGGGCACTTGAGACCCTCGTCCAGGTTTCACAGGGCCCCAGGGCCTTAGCCACTGGTGAGGGTTAGGTTGAGGGATAGGCTTAGTTTTAGGGTTACGGTTAGCCTTTGACAACGGGAAGAGAGCTGTGTCAAGTCCGAGAAAATCACTTTGCGCTCCTGGGGCACCTTCACCGGGCCCCAGGGCCTTCCCCACTGTACCACCTCCAGCTTTTGACACCGGCCCCAACCCACTCTTCCCTTGACCGCTTCCCGCAGGTCAGCTAAGGGGTTGTCCAAGCCGCGGGGCCCCCTCTTTAGGTACATGCTGCCGGCAGACCCGCCTGCTGGACACCTGTGTCCCTGCCCGCGACCCTCTCTCCTGCTTACCTCACCACTTCAGGCTGTTCACCTGGCCCCACCCCCGTGATCCCGTGACCGCCTCCAGCTGCTCACCTGGCCCCGCCCCCGCCTTGACTTGACCTGGCTCAGCTGTGGGCCTGGGCCCGCCTCCTGGTTCTGGAAACCACGCCCCTGGTCCATTCGACCAATGAGCGAGCAGCACCAGCCTGTCTGCCCTGCTCCCAAACACAGAGGAATAGCCCCCACCACTGGGAGGTAAAGGCACATAGCCCTCTGCTCACAGGGTGCCTCCCAGGCCCCAAGCGTGGGCAGACCAGCCAGCCCTCCCTTCAGGACACCCAGGGGCCTCCATGAGCCTCGGGGCCGGCCCTCTAACCCCCCCGCCCCGGCCCCCATCGCTCCCACCAAAGGGCAGCTCACAGCAGATTGTCCTGGGACGCCCAGAGCCCTGCCTATGGGCTTTGAAAACCGGGAGAGAGCTGTGTCAAGTCCGAGAAATCATCACTTTCCACTCTAGGGGCACCTCCCCGGCACCTCCGGAGGTTCTGAGTGGTCTGGTGGCCCGGCCCCGGGGGCCTGCTTTCTGCCCCATTCGCCTGGAACGCCCTGCCCTGAGGACAAGGGTCCCTCTTGCTGGCATCCAGTCTGAAGCTCAGGCAGGTGAGGCTTTTGTGGGCACTTGAGACCCTCGTCCAGGTTTCACAGGGCCCCAGGGCCTTAGCCACTGGTGAGGGTTAGGTTGAGGGATAGGCTTAGTTTTAGGGTTAGGGTTAGCCTTTGACAACGGGGAGAGAGCTGTGTCAAGTCCGAGAAAATCACTCTGCGCTCCTGGGGCACCTTCACCGGGCCCCAGGGCCTTCCCCACTGGACCTCCTCCAGCTTTTGACACCAGCCCCAACCCACTCTTCCCTTGACCGCTTCCCGCAGGTCAGCTAAGGGGCAGGCCAAGCCGCCGGGCCCCCTCTTTAGGTCCCTGCCGCCGGCAGGCCCGCCTGCTGCTCACCCGTGTCCCTGCCCGCGACCCTCCCTTCTGCTTACCTAAACACTTCAGGCTGTTCACCTGGCCCTGCCCCCTTGATCCCGTGACCGCCTCCAGCTGCTCACCTGGCCCCGCCCCCGCCTTGACTTGACCTGGCTCAGCTGTGGGCCTGGGCCCGCCTCCTGGTTCCGGAAACCACGCCCCTGGTCCATTCGACCAATAAGCGAGCAGCACCAGCCAGTCTGCCCTGCTCCCAAACACAAAGGAATAGCCCCCACCACTGGGAGGTAAAGGCACATAGCCCTCTGCTCACAGGGTGCCCCCCAGGTCCCCAAGCGTGGGCAGACCAGCCAGCCCTCCCTTCAGGACACCCAGGGGCCTCCATGAGCCTCGGGGCCGGCCCTCTAACCCCCCTGCCCCGGCCCCCATCGCTCCCACCAAAGGGCAGCTCAGAGCAGAGTGTCCCGGGACGCCCAGAGCCCTGCCTATGGGCTTTGAAAACCGGGAGAGAGCTGTGTCAAGTCCGAGAAATTATCACTTTCCACTCTGGGGGCACCTCCCCGACCCCTCCGGAGGTTCTGACTGGTCTGGTGGCCCGGCCGCGGGGGCCTGCTTTCCGCCCCATTCGCCTGGAATGCCCTGCCCTGAGGACAAGGGTCCCTCTTGCTGGCATCCAGTCTGAAGCTCAGGCAGGTGACGCTTTTGTGGGCACTTGAGACCCTCGTCCAGGTTTCACAGGGCCCCAGGGCCTTAGCCACTGGTGAGGGTTAGGTTGAGGGATAGGCTTAGTTTTAGGGTTAGCGTGAGCCTTTGACAACGGGGAGAGAGCTGTGTCAAGTACGAGAAAATCACTTTGCGCTCCTGGGGCACCTTCACCGGGCCCCAGGGCCTTCCCCACTGGACCACCTTCAGCTTTTGACACCGGCCCCAACACACTCTTCCCTTGACCGCTTCCCGCAGGTCAGCTAAGGGGCCGGCCAAGCCGCCGGGCCCCCTCTTTAGGTCCCTGCCGCTGGCAGACCCGCCTGCTGGTCACCCTCGTCCCTGCCTGCGACCCTCTCTCCTGCTTACCTCACCACTTCAGGCTGTTCACCTGGCCCCGCCCCCGTGTTCCCGTGACCGCCTCCAGCTGCTCACCTGGCCCCGCCCCCTCCTTGATTTAACCTGGCTCAGCTGTGGGCCTGGGCCCGCCTGCTGGTTCCGGAAACCACGCCCCTGGTCCATTCGACCAATGAGAGAGCAGCACCAGCCAGCCTGCCCTGCTCCCAAACACAGAGGAATAGCCCCACCACTGGGATGTAAAGGCACATAGCCCTCTGCTCACAGGGTGCCTCCCAGGTCCCCAAGCGTGGGCAGACCAGCCAGCCATCCCTTCAGGACACCCAGGGGCCTCCATGAGCCTCGGGGCCGGCCCTCTAACCCCCCCCGCCCCGGCCCCCATCGCTCCCACCAAAGGGCAGCTCAGAGCAGACTGTCCTGGGACACCCAGAGCCCTGCCTATGGGCTTTGACAACCGGGAGAGAGCTGTGTCAAGTCCGAGAAATTATCACTTTCCACTCTGGGGGCACCTCCCCGGCCCCTCCGGAGGTTCTGACTGGTCTGGTGGCCCGGCCCCGGGGGCCTGCTTTTCGCCCCATTCGCCTGGTACGCCCTGCCCTGAGGACAAGGGTCCCTCTTGCTGGCATCCAGTCTGAAGCTCAGGCAGGTGAGGCTTTTGTGGGCACTTGAGACCCTCTTCCAGGTTTCACAGGGCCCCAGGGCCTTAGCCACTGGTGAGGGTTAGGTTGAGGGATAGGCTTAGTTTTAGGGTTAGGGTGAGCCTTTGACAACGGGGAGAGAGCTGTGTCAAGTCCGAGAAAATCACTTTGCGCTCCTGGGGCACCTTCACCGGGCCCCAGGGCCTTCCCCACTGGACCACCTCCAGCTTTTGACACTGGTCCCAACCCACTCTTCCCTTGACCGCTTCCCGCAGGTCAGCTAAGGGGCCGGCCAAGCCGCCGGGCCCCCTCTTTAGGTCCCTGCCGCCGGCAGACCCGCCTGCTGGTCACCCGTGTCCCTGCCCGCGACCCTCTCTCCTGCTTACCTCACCACTTCAGGCTGTTCACCTGGCCCCGCCCCCTTGATCCCGTGACCGCCTCCAGCTGCTCACCTGGCCCCGCCACCGCCTTGACTTGACCTGGCTCAGCTGTGGGCCTGGGCCCGCCTCCTGGTTCTGGAAACCACGCCCCTGGTCCATTCGACCAATGAGCGAGCAGCACCAGCCTGTCTGCCCTGCTCCCAAACACAGAGGAATAGCCCCCACCACTGGGAGGTAAAGGCACATAGCCCTCTGCTCACAGGGTGCCTCCCAGGTCCCCAAGCGTGGGCAGACCAGCCAGCCCTCCCTTCAGGACACCCAGGGGCCTCCATGAGCCTCGGGGCCGGCTCTCTAACCCCCCCGCCCCGGCCCCCATCGCTCCCACCAAAGGGCAGCTCACAGCAGATTGTCCTGGGACGCCCAGAGCCCTGCCTATGGGCTTTGAAAACCGGGAGAGAGCTGTGTCAAGTCCGAGAAATCATCACTTTCCACTCTAGGGGCACCTCCCCGGCACCTCCGGAGGTTCTGAGTGGTCTGGTGGCCCGGCCCCGGGGGCCTGCTTTCTGCCCCATTCGCCTGGAACGCCCTGCCCTGAGGACAAGGGTCCCTCTTGCTGGCATCCAGTCTGAAGCTCAGGCAGGTGAGGCTTTTGTGGGCACTTGAGACCCTCGTCCAGGTTTCACAGGGCCCCAGGGCCTTAGCCACTGGTGAGGGTTAGGTTGAGGGATAGGCTTAGTTTTAGGGTTAGGGTTAGCCTTTGACAACGGGGAGAGAGCTGTGTCAAGTCCGAGAAAATCACTTTGCGCTCCTGGGGCACCTTCACCGGGCCCCAGGGCCTTCCCCACTGGACCTCCTCCAGCTTTTGACACCAGCCCCAACCCACTCTTCCCTTGACCGCTTCCCGCAGGTCAGCTAAGGGGCAGGCCAAGCCGCCGGGCCCCCTCTTTAGGTCCCTGCCGCCGGCAGGCCCGCCTGCTGCTCACCCGTGTCCCTGCCCGCGACCCTCCCTTCTGCTTACCTAAACACTTCAGGCTGTTCACCTGGCCCTGCCCCCTTGATCCCGTGACCGCCTCCAGCTGCTCACCTGGCCCCGCCCCCTCCTTGACTTGACCTGGCTCAGCTGTGGGCCTGGGCCCGCCTCCTGGTTCCGGAAACCACGCCCCTGGTCCATTCGACCAATAAGCGAGCAGCACCAGCCAGTCTGCCCTGCTCCCAAACACAAAGGAATAGCCCCCACCACTGGGAGGTAAAGGCACATAGCCCTCTGCTCACAGGGTGCCCCCCAGGTCCCCAAGCGTGGGCAGACCAGCCAGCCCTCCCTTCAGGACACCCAGGGGCCTCCATGAGCCTCGGGGCCGGCCCTCTAACCCCCCTGCCCCGGCCCCCATCGCTCCCACCAAAGGGCAGCTCAGAGCAGAGTGTCCCGGGACGCCCAGAGCCCTGCCTATGGGCTTTGAAAACCGGGAGAGAGCTGTGCCAAGTCCGAGAAATCATCACTTTCCACTCTAGGGGCACCTCCCCGGCACCTCCGGAGGTTCTGAGTGGTCTGGTGGCCCGGCCCCGGGGGCCTGCTTTCTGCCCCATTCGCCTGGAACGCCCTGCCCTGAGGACAAGGGTCCCTCTTGCTGGCATCCAGTCTGAAGCTCAGGCAGGTGAGGCTTTTGTGGGCACTTGAGACCCTCGTCCAGGTTTCACAGGGCCCCAGGGCCTTAGCCACTGGTGAGGGTTAGGTTGAGGGATAGGCTTAGTTTTAGGGTTAGGGTTAGCCTTTGACAACGGGGAGAGAGCTGTGTCAAGTCCGAGAAAATCACTTTGCGCTCCTGGGGCACCTTCACCGGGCCCCAGGGCCTTCCCCACTGTACCACCTCCAGCTTTTGACACCGGCCCCAACCCACTCTTCCCTTGACCGCTTCCCGCAGGTCAGCTAAGGGGCCGTCCAAGCCGCGGGGCCCCCTCTTTAGGTACATGCTGCCAGCAGACCCGCCTGCTGGACACCCGTGTCCCTGCCCGCGACCCTCTCTCCTGCTTACCTCACCACTTCAGGCTGTTCACCTGGCCCCGCCCCCTTGATCCCGTGACCGCCTCCAGCTGCTCACCTGGCCCCGCCCCCGCCTTGACTTGACCTGGCTCAGCTGTGGGCCTGGGCCCGCCTCCTGGTTCCGGAAACCACGCCCCTGGTCCATTCGACCAATGAGCGAGCAGCACCAGCCAGTCTGCCCTGCTCCCAA
Source organism: Pipistrellus hanaki (assembly GCF_964339955.1). NCBI lineage: Eukaryota > Metazoa > Chordata > Mammalia > Chiroptera > Vespertilionidae > Pipistrellus > Pipistrellus hanaki. The sequence continues at coordinate 3,945,660 of NC_140511.1, forward strand.
ACACAGAGGAATAGCCCCCACCACTGGGATGTAAAGGCACATAGCCCTCTGCTCACAGGGTGCCTCCCAGGTCTCCAAGCGTGGGCAGACCAGCCAGCCCTCCCTTCAGGACACCCAGGGTCCTCCATGAGCCTCGGGGCCGGCCCTCTAACCCCCCCGCCCCGGCCCACATCGCTCCCACCAAAGGGCAGCTCAGAGCCGAGTGTCCTGGGACGCCCAGAGCCCTGCCTATGGGCTTTGACAACCGGGAGAGAGCTGTGTCAAGTCCGAGAAATTATCACTTTCCACTCTGGGGGCACCTCCTCGGCCCCTCCGGAGGTTCTGACTGGTCTGGTGGAACGGCCCCGGGGGCCTGCTTTCCGCCCCATTCGCCTGGAACGCCCTGCCCTGAGGACAAGGGTCCCTCTTGCTGGCATCCAGTCTGAAGCTCAGGCAGGTGAGGCTTTTGTGGGCACTTGAGACCCTCGTCCAGGTTTCACAGGGCCCCAGGGCCTTAGCCACTGGTGAGGGTTAGGTTGAGGGATAGGCTTAGTTTTAGGGTTAGGGTTAGCCTTTGACAACGGGGAGAGAGCTGTGTCAAGTCCGAGAAAATCACTTTGCGCTCCTGGGGCACCTTCACCGGGCCCCAGGGCCTTCCCCACTGGACCTCCTCCAGCTTTTGACACCAGCCCCAACCCACTCTTCCCTTGACCGCTTCCCGCAGGTCAGCTAAGGGGCAGGCCAAGCCGCCGGGCCCCCTCTTTAGGTCCCTGCCGCCGGCAGACCCGCCTGCTGCTCACCCGTGTCCCTGCCCGCGACCCTCCCTTCTGCTTACCTAAACACTTCAGGCTGTTCACCTGGCCCTGCCCCCTTGATCCCGTGACCGCCTCCAGCTGCTCACCTGGCCCCGCCCCCGCCTTGACTTGACCTGGCTCAGCTGTGGGCCTGGGCCCGCCTCCTGGTTCCGGAAACCACGCCCCTGGTCCATTCGACGAATAAGCGAGCAGCACCAGCCAGTCTGCCCTGCTCCCAAACACAAAGGAATAGCCCCCACCACTGGGAGGTAAAGGCACATAGCCCTCTGCTCACAGGGTGCCCCCCAGGTCCCCAAGCGTGGGCAGACCAGCCAGCCCTCCCTTCAGGACACCCAGGGGCCTCCATGAGCCTCGGGGCCGGCCCTCTAACCCCCCTGCCCCGGCCCCCATCGCTCCCACCAAAGGGCAGCTCAGAGCAGAGTGTCCCGGGACGCCCAGAGCCCTGCCTATGGGCTTTGAAAACCGGGAGAGAGCTGTGCCAAGTCCGAGAAATCATCACTTTCCACTCTAGGGGCACCTCCCCGGCACCTCCGGAGGTTCTGAGTGGTCTGGTGGCCCGGCCCCGGGGGCCTGCTTTCTGCCCCATTCGCCTGGAACGCCCTGCCCTGAGGACAAGGGTCCCTCTTGCTGGCATCCAGTCTGAAGCTCAGGCAGGTGAGGCTTTTGTGGGCACTTGAGACCCTCGTCCAGGTTTCACAGGGCCCCAGGGCCTTAGCCACTGGTGAGGGTTAGGTTGAGGGATAGGCTTAGTTTTAGGGTTACGGTTAGCCTTTGACAACGGGAAGAGAGCTGTGTCAAGTCCGAGAAAATCACTTTGCGCTCCTGGGGCACCTTCACCGGGCCCCAGGGCCTTCCCCACTGTACCACCTCCAGCTTTTGACACCGGCCCCAACCCACTCTTCCCTTGACCGCTTCCCGCAGGTCAGCTAAGGGGTTGTCCAAGCCGCGGGGCCCCCTCTTTAGGTACATGCTGCCGGCAGACCCGCCTGCTGGACACCTGTGTCCCTGCCCGCGACCCTCTCTCCTGCTTACCTCACCACTTCAGGCTGTTCACCTGGCCCCGCCCCCTTGATCCAGTGACCGCCTCCAGCTGCTCACCTGGCCCCGCCCCCGCCTTGACTTGACCTGGCTCAGCTGTGGGCCTGGGCCCGCCTCCTGGTTCCGGAAACCACGCCCCTGGTCCATTCGACCAATGAGCGAGCAGCACCAGCCAGTCTGCCCTGCTCCCAAACACAGAGGAATAGCCCCCACCACTGGGATGTAAAGGCACATATCCCTCTGCTCACAGGGTGCCTCCCAGGTCCCCAAGCGTGGGCAGACCAGCCAGCCCTCCCTTCAGGACACCCAGGGTCCTCCATGAGCCTCGGGGCCGGCCCTCTAACCCCCCCGCCCCGGCCCACATCGCTCCCACCAAAGGGCAGCTCAGAGCCGAGTGTCCTGGGACGCCCAGAGCCCTGCCTATGGGCTTTGACAACCGGGAGAGAGCTGTGTCAAGTCCGAGAAATTATCACTTTCCACTCTGGGGGCACCTCCTCGGCCCCTCCGGAGGTTCTGACTGGTCTGGTGGAACGGCCCCGGGGGCCTGCTTTCTGCCCCATTCGCCTGGAACGCCCTGCCCTGAGGACAAGGGTCCCTCTTGCTGGCATCCAGTCTGAAGCTCAGGCAGGTGAGGCTTTTGTGGGCACTTGAGACCCTCGTCCAGGTTTCACAGGGCCCCAGGGCCTTAGCCACTGGTGAGGGTTAGGTTGAGGGATAGGCTTAGTTTTAGGGTTAGGGTTAGCCTTTGACAACGGGGAGAGAGCTGTGTCAAGTCCGAGAAAATCACTTTGCGCTCCTGGGGCACCTTCACCGGGCCCCAGGGCCTTCCCCACTGGACCTCCTCCAGCTTTTGACACCAGCCCCAACCCACTCTTCCCTTGACCGCTTCCCGCAGGTCAGCTAAGGGGCAGGCCAAGCCGCCGGGCCCCCTCTTTAGGTCCCTGCCGCCGGCAGACCCGCCTGCTGCTCACCCGTGTCCCTGCCCGCGACCCTCCCTTCTGCTTACCTAAACACTTCAGGCTGTTCACCTGGCCCTGCCCCCTTGATCCCGTGACCGCCTCCAGCTGCTCACCTGGCCCCGCCCCCGCCTTGACTTGACCTGGCTCAGCTGTGGGCCTGGGCCCGCCTCCTGGTTCCGGAAACCACGCCCCTGGTCCATTCGACGAATAAGCGAGCAGCACCAGCCAGTCTGCCCTGCTCCCAAACACAAAGGAATAGCCCCCACCACTGGGAGGTAAAGGCACATAGCCCTCTGCTCACAGGGTGCCCCCCAGGTCCCCAAGCGTGGGCAGACCAGCCAGCCCTCCCTTCAGGACACCCAGGGGCCTCCATGAGCCTCGGGGCCGGCCCTCTAACCCCCCTGCCCCGGCCCCCATCGCTCCCACCAAAGGGCAGCTCAGAGCAGAGTGTCCCGGGACGCCCAGAGCCCTGCCTATGGGCTTTGAAAACCGGGAGAGAGCTGTGCCAAGTCCGAGAAATCATCACTTTCCACTCTAGGGGCACCTCCCCGGCACCTCCGGAGGTTCTGAGTGGTCTGGTGGCCCGGCCCCGGGGGCCTGCTTTCTGCCCCATTCGCCTGGAACGCCCTGCCCTGAGGACAAGGGTCCCTCTTGCTGGCATCCAGTCTGAAGCTCAGGCAGGTGAGGCTTTTGTGGGCACTTGAGACCCTCGTCCAGGTTTCACAGGGCCCCAGGGCCTTAGCCACTGGTGAGGGTTAGGTTGAGGGATAGGCTTAGTTTTAGGGTTACGGTTAGCCTTTGACAACGGGAAGAGAGCTGTGTCAAGTCCGAGAAAATCACTTTGCGCTCCTGGGGCACCTTCACCGGGCCCCAGGGCCTTCCCCACTGTACCACCTCCAGCTTTTGACACCGGCCCCAACCCACTCTTCCCTTGACCGCTTCCCGCAGGTCAGCTAAGGGGTTGTCCAAGCCGCGGGGCCCCCTCTTTAGGTACATGCTGCCGGCAGACCCGCCTGCTGGACCCCTGTGTCCCTGCCCGCGACCCTCTCTCCTGCTTACCTCACCACTTCAGGCTGTTCACCTGGCCCCACCCCCGTGATCCCGTGACCGCCTCCAGCTGCTCACCTGGCCCCGCCCCCGCCTTGACTTGACCTGGCTCAGCTGTGGGCCTGGGCCCGCCTCCTGGTTCTGGAAACCACGCCCCTGGTCCATTCGACCAATGAGCGAGCAGCACCAGCCTGTCTGCCCTGCTCCCAAACACAGAGGAATAGCCCCCACCACTGGGAGGTAAAGGCACATAGCCCTCTGCTCACAGGGTGCCTCCCAGGCCCCAAGCGTGGGCAGACCAGCCAGCCCTCCCTTCAGGACACCCAGGGGCCTCCATGAGCCTCGGGGCCGGCCCTCTAACCCCCCCGCCCCGGCCCCCATCGCTCCCACCAAAGGGCAGCTCACAGCAGATTGTCCTGGGACGCCCAGAGCCCTGCCTATGGGCTTTGAAAACCGGGAGAGAGCTGTGTCAAGTCCGAGAAATCATCACTTTCCACTCTAGGGGCACCTCCCCGGCACCTCCGGAGGTTCTGAGTGGTCTGGTGGCCCGGCCCCGGGGGCCTGCTTTCTGCCCCATTCGCCTGGAACGCCCTGCCCTGAGGACAAGGGTCCCTCTTGCTGGCATCCAGTCTGAAGCTCAGGCAGGTGAGGCTTTTGTGGGCACTTGAGACCCTCGTCCAGGTTTCACAGGGCCCCAGGGCCTTAGCCACTGGTGAGGGTTAGGTTGAGGGATAGGCTTAGTTTTAGGGTTAGGGTTAGCCTTTGACAACGGGGAGAGAGCTGTGTCAAGTCCGAGAAAATCACTCTGCGCTCCTGGGGCACCTTCACCGGGCCCCAGGGCCTTCCCCACTGGACCTCCTCCAGCTTTTGACACCAGCCCCAACCCACTCTTCCCTTGACCGCTTCCCGCAGGTCAGCTAAGGGGCAGGCCAAGCCGCCGGGCCCCCTCTTTAGGTCCCTGCCGCCGGCAGGCCCGCCTGCTGCTCACCCGTGTCCCTGCCCGCGACCCTCCCTTCTGCTTACCTAAACACTTCAGGCTGTTCACCTGGCCCTGCCCCCTTGATCCCGTGACCGCCTCCAGCTGCTCACCTGGCCCCGCCCCCGCCTTGACTTGACCTGGCTCAGCTGTGGGCCTGGGCCCGCCTCCTGGTTCCGGAAACCACGCCCCTGGTCCATTCGACCAATAAGCGAGCAGCACCAGCCAGTCTGCCCTGCTCCCAAACACAAAGGAATAGCCCCCACCACTGGGAGGTAAAGGCACATAGCCCTCTGCTCACAGGGTGCCCCCCAGGTCCCCAAGCGTGGGCAGACCAGCCAGCCCTCCCTTCAGGACACCCAGGGGCCTCCATGAGCCTCGGGGCCGGCCCTCTAACCCCCCTGCCCCGGCCCCCATCGCTCCCACCAAAGGGCAGCTCAGAGCAGAGTGTCCCGGGACGCCCAGAGCCCTGCCTATGGGCTTTGAAAACCGGGAGAGAGCTGTGTCAAGTCCGAGAAATTATCACTTTCCACTCTGGGGGCACCTCCCCGACCCCTCCGGAGGTTCTGACTGGTCTGGTGGCCCGGCCGCGGGGGCCTGCTTTCCGCCCCATTCGCCTGGAATGCCCTGCCCTGAGGACAAGGGTCCCTCTTGCTGGCATCCAGTCTGAAGCTCAGGCAGGTGACGCTTTTGTGGGCACTTGAGACCCTCGTCCAGGTTTCACAGGGCCCCAGGGCCTTAGCCACTGGTGAGGGTTAGGTTGAGGGATAGGCTTAGTTTTAGGGTTAGCGTGAGCCTTTGACAACGGGGAGAGAGCTGTGTCAAGTACGAGAAAATCACTTTGCGCTCCTGGGGCACCTTCACCGGGCCCCAGGGCCTTCCCCACTGGACCACCTTCAGCTTTTGACACCGGCCCCAACACACTCTTCCCTTGACCGCTTCCCGCAGGTCAGCTAAGGGGCCGGCCAAGCCGCCGGGCCCCCTCTTTAGGTCCCTGCCGCTGGCAGACCCGCCTGCTGGTCACCCTCGTCCCTGCCTGCGACCCTCTCTCCTGCTTACCTCACCACTTCAGGCTGTTCACCTGGCCCCGCCCCCGTGTTCCCGTGACCGCCTCCAGCTGCTCACCTGGCCCCGCCCCCTCCTTGATTTAACCTGGCTCAGCTGTGGGCCTGGGCCCGCCTCCTGGTTCCGGAAACCACGCCCCTGGTCCATTCGACCAATGAGAGAGCAGCACCAGCCAGCCTGCCCTGCTCCCAAACACAGAGGAATAGCCCCACCACTGGGATGTAAAGGCACATAGCCCTCTGCTCACAGGGTGCCTCCCAGGTCCCCAAGCGTGGGCAGACCAGCCAGCCATCCCTTCAGGACACCCAGGGGCCTCCATGAGCCTCGGGGCCGGCCCTCTAACCCCCCCGCCCCGGCCCCCATCGCTCCCACCAAAGGGCAGCTCAGAGCAGACTGTCCTGGGACACCCAGAGCCCTGCCTATGGGCTTTGACAACCGGGAGAGAGCTGTGTCAAGTCCGAGAAATTATCACTTTCCACTCTGGGGGCACCTCCCCGGCCCCTCCGGAGGTTCTGACTGGTCTGGTGGCCCGGCCCCGGGGGCCTGCTTTTCGCCCCATTCGCCTGGTACGCCCTGCCCTGAGGACAAGGGTCCCTCTTGCTGGCATCCAGTCTGAAGCTCAGGCAGGTGAGGCTTTTGTGGGCACTTGAGACCCTCTTCCAGGTTTCACAGGGCCCCAGGGCCTTAGCCACTGGTGAGGGTTAGGTTGAGGGATAGGCTTAGTTTTAGGGTTAGGGTGAGCCTTTGACAACGGGGAGAGAGCTGTGTCAAGTCCGAGAAAATCACTTTGCGCTCCTGGGGCACCTTCACCGGGCCCCAGGGCCTTCCCCACTGGACCACCTCCAGCTTTTGACACTGGTCCCAACCCACTCTTCCCTTGACCGCTTCCCGCAGGTCAGCTAAGGGGCCGGCCAAGCCGCCGGGCCCCCTCTTTAGGTCCCTGCCGCCGGCAGACCCGCCTGCTGGTCACCCGTGTCCCTGCCCGCGACCCTCTCTCCTGCTTACCTCACCACTTCAGGCTGTTCACCTGGCCCCGCCCCCTTGATCCCGTGACCGCCTCCAGCTGCTCACCTGGCCCCGCCACCGCCTTGACTTGACCTGGCTCAGCTGTGGGCCTGGGCCCGCCTCCTGGTTCTGGAAACCACGCCCCTGGTCCATTCGACCAATGAGCGAGCAGCACCAGCCTGTCTGCCCTGCTCCCAAACACAGAGGAATAGCCCCCACCACTGGGAGGTAAAGGCACATAGCCCTCTGCTCACAGGGTGCCTCCCAGGTCCCCAAGCGTGGGCAGACCAGCCAGCCCTCCCTTCAGGACACCCAGGGGCCTCCATGAGCCTCGGGGCCGGCCCTCTAACCCCCCCGCCCCGGCCCCCATCGCTCCCACCAAAGGGCAGCTCACAGCAGATTGTCCTGGGACGCCCAGAGCCCTGCCTATGGGCTTTGAAAACCGGGAGAGAGCTGTGTCAAGTCCGAGAAATCATCACTTTCCACTCTAGGGGCACCTCCCCGGCACCTCCGGAGGTTCTGAGTGGTCTGGTGGCCCGGCCCCGGGGGCCTGCTTTCTGCCCCATTCGCCTGGAACGCCCTGCCCTGAGGACAAGGGTCCCTCTTGCTGGCATCCAGTCTGAAGCTCAGGCAGGTGAGGCTTTTGTGGGCACTTGAGACCCTCGTCCAGGTTTCACAGGGCCCCAGGGCCTTAGCCACTGGTGAGGGTTAGGTTGAGGGATAGGCTTAGTTTTAGGGTTAGGGTTAGCCTTTGACAACGGGGAGAGAGCTGTGTCAAGTCCGAGAAAATCACTTTGCGCTCCTGGGGCACCTTCACCGGGCCCCAGGGCCTTCCCCACTGGACCTCCTCCAGCTTTTGACACCAGCCCCAACCCACTCTTCCCTTGACCGCTTCCCGCAGGTCAGCTAAGGGGCAGGCCAAGCCGCCGGGCCCCCTCTTTAGGTCCCTGCCGCCGGCAGGCCCGCCTGCTGCTCACCCGTGTCCCTGCCCGCGACCCTCCCTTCTGCTTACCTAAACACTTCAGGCTGTTCACCTGGCCCTGCCCCCTTGATCCCGTGACCGCCTCCAGCTGCTCACCTGGCCCCGCCCCCTCCTTGACTTGACCTGGCTCAGCTGTGGGCCTGGGCCCGCCTCCTGGTTCCGGAAACCACGCCCCTGGTCCATTCGACCAATAAGCGAGCAGCACCAGCCAGTCTGCCCTGCTCCCAAACACAAAGGAATAGCCCCCACCACTGGGAGGTAAAGGCACATAGCCCTCTGCTCACAGGGTGCCCCCCAGGTCCCCAAGCGTGGGCAGACCAGCCAGCCCTCCCTTCAGGACACCCAGGGGCCTCCATGAGCCTCGGGGCCGGCCCTCTAACCCCCCTGCCCCGGCCCCCATCGCTCCCACCAAAGGGCAGCTCAGAGCAGAGTGTCCCGGGACGCCCAGAGCCCTGCCTATGGGCTTTGAAAACCGGGAGAGAGCTGTGCCAAGTCCGAGAAATCATCACTTTCCACTCTAGGGGCACCTCCCCGGCACCTCCGGAGGTTCTGAGTGGTCTGGTGGCCCGGCCCCGGGGGCCTGCTTTCTGCCCCATTCGCCTGGAACGCCCTGCCCTGAGGACAAGGGTCCCTCTTGCTGGCATCCAGTCTGAAGCTCAGGCAGGTGAGGCTTTTGTGGGCACTTGAGACCCTCGTCCAGGTTTCACAGGGCCCCAGGGCCTTAGCCACTGGTGAGGGTTAGGTTGAGGGATAGGCTTAGTTTTAGGGTTAGGGTTAGCCTTTGACAACGGGGAGAGAGCTGTGTCAAGTCCGAGAAAATCACTTTGCGCTCCTGGGGCACCTTCACCGGGCCCCAGGGCCTTCCCCACTGTACCACCTCCAGCTTTTGACACCGGCCCCAACCCACTCTTCCCTTGACCGCTTCCCGCAGGTCAGCTAAGGGGCCGTCCAAGCCGCGGGGCCCCCTCTTTAGGTACATGCTGCCAGCAGACCCGCCTGCTGGACACCCGTGTCCCTGCCCGCGACCCTCTCTCCTGCTTACCTCACCACTTCAGGCTGTTCACCTGGCCCCGCCCCCTTGATCCCGTGACCGCCTCCAGCTGCTCACCTGGCCCCGCCCCCGCCTTGACTTGACCTGGCTCAGCTGTGGGCCTGGGCCCGCCTCCTGGTTCCGGAAACCACGCCCCTGGTCCATTCGACCAATGAGCGAGCAGCACCAGCCAGTCTGCCCTGCTCCCAAACACAGAGGAATAGCCCCCACCACTGGGATGTAAAGGCACATAGCCCTCTGCTCACAGGGTGCCTCCCAGGTCTCCAAGCGTGGGCAGACCAGCCAGCCCTCCCTTCAGGACACCCAGGGTCCTCCATGAGCCTCGGGGCCGGCCCTCTAACCCCCCCGCCCCGGCCCACATCGCTCCCACCAAAGGGCAGCTCAGAGCCGAGTGTCCTGGGACGCCCAGAGCCCTGCCTATGGGCTTTGACAACCGGGAGAGAGCTGTGTCAAGTCCGAGAAATTATCACTTTCCACTCTGGGGGCACCTCCTCGGCCCCTCCGGAGGTTCTGACTGGTCTGGTGGAACGGCCCCGGGGGCCTGCTTTCCGCCCCATTCGCCTGGAACGCCCTGCCCTGAGGACAAGGGTCCCTCTTGCTGGCATCCAGTCTGAAGCTCAGGCAGGTGAGGCTTTTGTGGGCACTTGAGACCCTCGTCCAGGTTTCACAGGGCCCCAGGGCCTTAGCCACTGGTGAGGGTTAGGTTGAGGGATAGGCTTAGTTTTAGGGTTAGGGTTAGCCTTTGACAACGGGGAGAGAGCTGTGTCAAGTCCGAGAAAATCACTTTGCGCTCCTGGGGCACCTTCACCGGGCCCCAGGGCCTTCCCCACTGGACCTCCTCCAGCTTTTGACACCAGCCCCAACCCACTCTTCCCTTGACCGCTTCCCGCAGGTCAGCTAAGGGGCAGGCCAAGCCGCCGGGCCCCCTCTTTAGGTCCCTGCCGCCGGCAGACCCGCCTGCTGCTCACCCGTGTCCCTGCCCGCGACCCTCCCTTCTGCTTACCTAAACACTTCAGGCTGTTCACCTGGCCCTGCCCCCTTGATCCCGTGACCGCCTCCAGCTGCTCACCTGGCCCCGCCCCCGCCTTGACTTGACCTGGCTCAGCTGTGGGCCTGGGCCCGCCTCCTGGTTCCGGAAACCACGCCCCTGGTCCATTCGACGAATAAGCGAGCAGCACCAGCCAGTCTGCCCTGCTCCCAAACACAAAGGAATAGCCCCCACCACTGGGAGGTAAAGGCACATAGCCCTCTGCTCACAGGGTGCCCCCCAGGTCCCCAAGCGTGGGCAGACCAGCCAGCCCTCCCTTCAGGACACCCAGGGGCCTCCATGAGCCTCGGGGCCGGCCCTCTAACCCCCCTGCCCCGGCCCCCATCGCTCCCACCAAAGGGCAGCTCAGAGCAGAGTGTCCCGGGACGCCCAGAGCCCTGCCTATGGGCTTTGAAAACCGGGAGAGAGCTGTGCCAAGTCCGAGAAATCATCACTTTCCACTCTAGGGGCACCTCCCCGGCACCTCCGGAGGTTCTGAGTGGTCTGGTGGCCCGGCCCCGGGGGCCTGCTTTCTGCCCCATTCGCCTGGAACGCCCTGCCCTGAGGACAAGGGTCCCTCTTGCTGGCATCCAGTCTGAAGCTCAGGCAGGTGAGGCTTTTGTGGGCACTTGAGACCCTCGTCCAGGTTTCACAGGGCCCCAGGGCCTTAGCCACTGGTGAGGGTTAGGTTGAGGGATAGGCTTAGTTTTAGGGTTACGGTTAGCCTTTGACAACGGGAAGAGAGCTGTGTCAAGTCCGAGAAAATCACTTTGCGCTCCTGGGGCACCTTCACCGGGCCCCAGGGCCTTCCCCACTGTACCACCTCCAGCTTTTGACACCGGCCCCAACCCACTCTTCCCTTGACCGCTTCCCGCAGGTCAGCTAAGGGGTTGTCCAAGCCGCGGGGCCCCCTCTTTAGGTACATGCTTCCGGCAGACCCGCCTGCTGGACACCTGTGTCCCTGCCCGCGACCCTCTCTCCTGCTTACCTCACCACTTCAGGCTGTTCACCTGGCCCCACCCCCGTGATCCCGTGACCGCCTCCAGCTGCTCACCTGGCCCCGCCCCCGCCTTGACTTGACCTGGCTCAGCTGTGGGCCTGGGCCCGCCTCCTGGTTCTGGAAACCACGCCCCTGGTCCATTCGACCAATGAGCGAGCAGCACCAGCCTGTCTGCCCTGCTCCCAAACACAGAGGAATAGCCCCCACCACTGGGAGGTAAAGGCACATAGCCCTCTGCTCACAGGGTGCCTCCCAGGCCCCAAGCGTGGGCAGACCAGCCAGCCCTCCCTTCAGGACACCCAGGGGCCTCCATGAGCCTCGGGGCCGGCCCTCTAACCCCCCCGCCCCGGCCCCCATCGCTCCCACCAAAGGGCAGCTCACAGCAGATTGTCCTGGGACGCCCAGAGCCCTGCCTATGGGCTTTGAAAACCGGGAGAGAGCTGTGTCAAGTCCGAGAAATCATCACTTTCCACTCTAGGGGCACCTCCCCGGCACCTCCGGAGGTTCTGAGTGGTCTGGTGGCCCGGCCCCGGGGGCCTGCTTTCTGCCCCATTCGCCTGGAACGCCCTGCCCTGAGGACAAGGGTCCCTCTTGCTGGCATCCAGTCTGAAGCTCAGGCAGGTGAGGCTTTTGTGGGCACTTGAGACCCTCGTCCAGGTTTCACAGGGCCCCAGGGCCTTAGCCACTGGTGAGGGTTAGGTTGAGGGATAGGCTTAGTTTTAGGGTTAGGGTTAGCCTTTGACAACGGGGAGAGAGCTGTGTCAAGTCCGAGAAAATCACTCTGCGCTCCTGGGGCACCTTCACCGGGCCCCAGGGCCTTCCCCACTGGACCTCCTCCAGCTTTTGACACCAGCCCCAACCCACTCTTCCCTTGACCGCTTCCCGCAGGTCAGCTAAGGGGCAGGCCAAGCCGCCGGGCCCCCTCTTTAGGTCCCTGCCGCCGGCAGGCCCGCCTGCTGCTCACCCGTGTCCCTGCCCGCGACCCTCCCTTCTGCTTACCTAAACACTTCAGGCTGTTCACCTGGCCCTGCCCCCTTGATCCCGTGACCGCCTCCAGCTGCTCACCTGGCCCCGCCCCCGCCTTGACTTGACCTGGCTCAGCTGTGGGCCTGGGCCCGCCTCCTGGTTCCGGAAACCACGCCCCTGGTCCATTCGACCAATAAGCGAGCAGCACCAGCCAGTCTGCCCTGCTCCCAAACACAAAGGAATAGCCCCCACCACTGGGAGGTAAAGGCACATAGCCCTCTGCTCACAGGGTGCCCCCCAGGTCCCCAAGCGTGGGCAGACCAGCCAGCCCTCCCTTCAGGACACCCAGGGGCCTCCATGAGCCTCGGGGCCGGCCCTCTAACCCCCCTGCCCCGGCCCCCATCGCTCCCACCAAAGGGCAGCTCAGAGCAGAGTTTCCCGGGACGCCCAGAGCCCTGCCTATGGGCTTTGAAAACCGGGAGAGAGCTGTGTCAAGTCCGAGAAATTATCACTTTCCACTCTGGGGGCACCTCCCCGACCCCTCCGGAGGTTCTGACTGGTCTGGTGGCCCGGCCGCGGGGGCCTGCTTTCCGCCCCATTCGCCTGGAACGCCCTGCCCTGAGGACAAGGGTCCCTCTTGCTGGCATCCAGTCTGAAGCTCAGGCAGGTGACGCTTTTGTGGGCACTTGAGACCCTCGTCCAGGTTTCACAGGGCCCCAGGGCCTTAGCCACTGGTGAGGGTTAGGTTGAGGGATAGGCTTAGTTTTAGGGTTAGCGTGAGCCTTTGACAACGGGGAGAGAGCTGTGTCAAGTCCGAGAAAATCACTTTGCGCTCCTGGGGCACCTTCACCGGGCCCCAGGGCCTTCCCCACTGGACCACCTTCAGCTTTTGACACCGGCCCCAACACACTCTTCCCTTGACCGCTTCCCGCAGGTCAGCTAAGGGGCCGGCCAAGCCGCCGGGCCCCCTCTTTAGGTCCCTGCCGCTGGCAGACCCGCCTGCTGGTCACCCTTGTCCCTGCCTGCGACCCTCTCTCCTGCTTACCTCACCACTTCAGGCTGTTCACCTGGCCCCGCCCCCGTGTTCCCGTGACCGCCTCCAGCTGCTCACCTGGCCCCGCCCCCTCCTTGATTTAACCTGGCTCAGCTGTGGGCCTGGGCCCGCCTCCTGGTTCCGGAAACCACGCCCCTGGTCCATTCGACCAATGAGCGAGCAGCACCAGCCAGCCTGCCCTGCTCCCAAACACAGAGGAATAGCCCCACCACTGGGATGTAAAGGCACATAGCCCTCTGCTCACAGGGTGCCTCCCAGGTCCCCAAGCGTGGGCAGACCAGCCAGCCATCCCTTCAGAACACCCAGGGGCCTCCATGAGCCTCGGGGCCGGCCCTCTAACCCCCCCGCCCCGGCCCCCATCGCTCCCACCAAAGGGCAGCTCAGAGCAGACTGTCCTGGGACGCCCAGAGCCCTGCCTATGGGCTTTGACAACCGGGAGAGAGCTGTGTCAAGTCCGAGAAATTATCACTTTCCACTCTGGGGGCACCTCCCCGGCCCCTCCGGAGGTTCTGACTGGTCTGGTGGCCCGGCCCCGGGGGCCTGCTTTTCGCCCCATTCGCCTGGAACGCCCTGCCCTGAGGACAAGGGTCCCTCTTGCTGGCATCCAGTCTGAAGCTCAGGCAGGTGAGGCTTTTGTGGGCACTTGAGACCCTCTTCCAGGTTTCACAGGGCCCCAGGGCCTTAGCCACTGGTGAGGGTTAGGTTGAGGGATAGGCTTAGTTTTAGGGTTAGGGTGAGCCTTTGACAACGGGGAGAGAGCTGTGTCAAGTCCGAGAAAATCACTTTGCGCTCCTGGGGCACCTTCACCGGGCCCCAGGGCCTTCCCCACTGGACCACCTCCAGCTTTTGACACTGGCCCCAACCCACTCTTCCCTTGACCGCTTCCCGCAGGTCAGCTAAGGGGCCGGCCAAGCCGCCGGGCCCCCTCTTTAGGTCCCTGCCGCCGGCAGACCCGCCTGCTGGTCACCCGTGTCCCTGCCCGCGACCCTCTCTCCTGCTTACCTCACCACTTCAGGCTGTTCACCTGGCCCCACCCCCTTGATCCCGTGACCGCCTCCAGCTGCTCACCTGGCCCCGCCCCCGCCTTGACTTGACCTGGCTCAGCTGTGGGCCTGGGCCCGCCTCCTGGTTCTGGAAACCACGCCCCTGGTCCATTCGACCAATGAGCGAGCAGCACCAGCCTGTCTGCCCTGCTCCCAAACACAGAGGAATAGCCCCCACCACTGGGAGGTAAAGGCACATAGCCCTCTGCTCACAGGGTGCCTCCCAAGCCCCAAGCGTGGGCAGACCAGCCAGCCCTCCCTTCAGGACACCCAGGGGCCTCCATGAGCCTCGGGGCCGGCCCTCTAACCCCCCCGCCCCGGCCCCCATCGCTCCCACCAAAGGGCAGCTCACAGCAGATTGTCCTGGGACGCCCAGAGCCCTGCCTATGGGCTTTGAAAACCGGGAGAGAGCTGTGTCAAGTCCGAGAAATCATCACTTTCCACTCTAGGGGCACCTCCCCGGCACCTCCGGAGGTTCTGAGTGGTCTGGTGGCCCGGCCCCGGGGGCCTGCTTTCTGCCCCATTCGCCTGGAACGCCCTGCCCTGAGGACAAGGGTCCCTCTTGCTGGCATCCAGTCTGAAGCTCAGGCAGGTGAGGCTTTTGTGGGCACTTGAGACCCTCGTCCAGGTTTCACAGGGCCCCAGGGCCTTAGCCACTGGTGAGGGTTAGGTTGAGGGATAGGCTTAGTTTTAGGGTTAGGGTTAGCCTTTGACAACGGGGAGAGAGCTGTGTCAAGTCCGAGAAAATCACTTTGCGCTCCTGGGGCACCTTCACCGGGCCCCAGGGCCTTCCCCACTGGACCTCCTCCAGCTTTTGACACCAGCCCCAACCCACTCTTCCCTTGACCGCTTCCCGCAGGTCAGCTAAGGGGCAGGCCAAGCCGCCGGGCCCCCTCTTTAGGTCCCTGCCGCCGGCAGGCCCGCCTGCTGCTCACCCGTGTCCCTGCCCGCGACCCTCCCTTCTGCTTACCTAAACACTTCAGGCTGTTCACCTGGCCCTGCCCCCTTGATCCCGTGACCGCCTCCAGCTGCTCACCTGGCCCCGCCCCCGCCTTGACTTGACCTGGCTCAGCTGTGGGCCTGGGCCCGCCTCCTGGTTCCGGAAACCACGCCCCTGGTCCATTCGACCAATAAGCGAGCAGCACCAGCCAGTCTGCCCTGCTCCCAAACACAAAGGAATAGCCCCCACCACTGGGAGGTAAAGGCACATAGCCCTCTGCTCACAGGGTGCCCCCCAGGTCCCCAAGCGTGGGCAGACCAGCCAGCCCTCCCTTCAGGACACCCAGGGGCCTCCATGAGCCTCGGGGCCGGCCCTCTAACCCCCCTGCCCCGGCCCCCATCGCTCCCACCAAAGGGCAGCTCAGAGCAGAGTGTCCCGGGACGCCCAGAGCCCTGCCTATGGGCTTTGAAAACCGGGAGAGAGCTGTGCCAAGTCCGAGAAATCATCACTTTCCACTCTAGGGGCACCTCCCCGGCACCTCCGGAGGTTCTGAGTGGTCTGGTGGCCCGGCCCCGGGGGCCTGCTTTCTGCCCCATTCGCCTGGAACGCCCTGCCCTGAGGACAAGGGTCCCTCTTGCTGGCATCCAGTCTGAAGCTCAGGCAGGTGAGGCTTTTGTGGGCACTTGAGACCCTCGTCCAGGTTTCACAGGGCCCCAGGGCCTTAGCCACTGGTGAGGGTTAGGTTGAGGGATAGGCTTAGTTTTAGGGTTAGGGTTAGCCTTTGACAACGGGGAGAGAGCTGTGTCAAGTCCGAGAAAATCACTTTGCGCTCCTGGGGCACCTTCACTGGGCCCCAGGGCCTTCCCCACTGTACCACCTCCAGCTTTTGACACCGGCCCCAACCCACTCTTCCCTTGACCGCTTCCCGCAGGTCAGCTAAGGGGCCGTCCAAGCCGCGGGGCCCCCTCTTTAGGTACATGCTGCCAGCAGACCCGCCTGCTGGACACCCGTGTCCCTGCCCGCGACCCTCTCTCCTGCTTACCTCACCACTTCAGGCTGTTCACCTGGCCCCGGCCCTGTGATCCCGTGACCGCCTCCAGCTGCTCACCTGGCCCCGCCCCCGCCTTGACTTGACCTGGCTCAGCTGTGGGCCTGGGCCCGCCTCCTGGTTCCGGAAACCACGCCCCTGGTCCATTCGACCAATGAGCGAGCAGCACCAGCCAGTCTGCCCTGCTCCCAAACACAGAGGAATAGCCCCCACCACTGGGATGTAAAGGCACATAGCCCTCTGCTCACAGGGTGCCTCCCAGGTCTCCAAGCGTGGGCAGACCAGCCAGCCCTCCCTTCAGGACACCCAGGGTCCTCCATGAGCCTCGGGGCCGGCCCTCTAACCCCCCCGCCCCGGCCCACATCGCTCCCACCAAAGGGCAGCTCAGAGCCGAGTGTCCTGGGACGCCCAGAGCCCTGCCTATGGGCTTTGACAACCGGGAGAGAGCTGTGTCAAGTCCGAGAAATTATCACTTTCCACTCTGGGGGCACCTCCCCGGCCCCTCCGGAGGTTCTGACTGGTCTGGTGGAACGGCCCCGGGGGCCTGCTTTCTGCCCCATTCGCCTCGAACGCCCTGCCCTGAGGACAAGGGTCCCTCTTGCTGGAATCCAGTCTGAAGCTCAGGCAGGTGAGGCTTTTGTGGGCACTTGAGACCCTCGTCCAGGTTTCACAGGGCCCCAGGGCCTTAGCCACTGGTGAGGGTTAGGTTGAGGGATAGGCTTAGTTTTAGGGTTAGGGTTAGCCTTTGACAACGGGGAGAGAGCTGTATCAAGTCCGAGAAAATCACTTGGCGCTCCTGGGGCACCTTCACCGGGCCCCAGGGCCTTCCCCACTGGACCACCTCCAGCTTTTGACACCGGCCCCAACCCTCTCTTCCCTTGACCGCTTCCCGCAGGTCAGCTAAGGGGCCGGCCAAGCCGCCGGGCCCCCTCTTGAGGTCCCTGCCGCCAGCAGACCCGCCTGCTGGTCACCCGTGTCCCTGCCCGCGACCCTCTCTCCTGCTTACCTCACCACTTCAGGCTGTTCACCTGGCCCCGCCCCCTTGATCCAGTGACCGCCTCCAGCTGCTCACCTGGCCCCGCCCCCGCCTTGACTTGACCTGGCTCAGCTGTGGGCCTGGGCCCGCCTCCTGGTTCCGGAAACCACGCCCCTGGTCCATTCGACCAATGAGCGAGCAGCACCAGCCAGTCTGCCCTGCTCCCAAACACAGAGGAATAGCCCCCACCACTGGGATGTAAAGGCACATATCCCTCTGCTCACAGGGTGCCTCCCAGGTCCCCAAGCGTGGGCAGACCAGCCAGCCCTCCCTTCAGGACACCCAGGGTCCTCCATGAGCCTCGGGGCCGGCCCTCTAACCCCCCCGCCCCGGCCCACATCGCTCCCACCAAAGGGCAGCTCAGAGCCGAGTGCCCTGGGACGCCCAGAGCCCTGCCTATGGGCTTTGACAACCGGGAGAGAGCTGTGTCAAGTCCGAGAAATTATCACTTTCCACTCTGGGGGCACCTCCTCGGCCCCTCCGGAGGTTCTGACTGGTCTGGTGGAACGGCCCCGGGGGCCTGCTTTCCGCCCCATTCGCCTGGAACGCCCTGCCCTGAGGACAAGGGTCCCTCTTGCTGGGATCCAGTCTGAAGCTCAGGCAGGTGAGGCTTTTGTGGGCACTTGAGACCCTCGTCCAGGTTTCACAGGGCCCCAGGGCCTTAGCCACTGGTGAGGGTTAGGTTGAGGGATAGGCTTAGTTTTAGGGTTAGGGTTAGCCTTTGACAACGGGGAGAGAGCTGTGTCAAGTCCGAGAAAATCACTTTGCGCTCCTGGGGCACCTTCACCGGGCCCCAGGGCCTTCCCCACTGGACCTCCTCCAGCTTTTGACACCAGCCCCAACCCACTCTTCCCTTGACCGCTTCCCGCAGGTCAGCTAAGGGGCAGGCCAAGCCGCCGGGCCCCCTCTTTAGGTCCCTGCCGCCGGCAGACCCGCCTGCTGCTCACCCGTGTCCCTGCCCGCGACCCTCCCTTCTGCTTACCTAAACACTTCAGGCTGTTCACCTGGCCCTGCCCCCTTGATCCCGTGACCGCCTCCAGCTGCTCACCTGGCCCCGCCCCCGCCTTGACTTGACCTGGCTCAGCTGTGGGCCTGGGCCCGCCTCCTGGTTCCGGAAACCACGCCCCTGGTCCATTCGACGAATAAGCGAGCAGCACCAGCCAGTCTGCCCTGCTCCCAAACACAAAGGAATAGCCCCCACCACTGGGAGGTAAAGGCACATAGCCCTCTGCTCACAGGGTGCCCCCCAGGTCCCCAAGCGTGGGCAGACCAGCCAGCCCTCCCTTCAGGACACCCAGGGGCCTCCATGAGCCTCGGGGCCGGCCCTCTAACCCCCCTGCCCCGGCCCCCATCGCTCCCACCAAAGGGCAGCTCAGAGCAGAGTGTCCCGGGACGCCCAGAGCCCTGCCTATGGGCTTTGAAAACCGGGAGAGAGCTGTGCCAAGTCCGAGAAATCATCACTTTCCACTCTAGGGGCACCTCCCCGGCACCTCCGGAGGTTCTGAGTGGTCTGGTGGCCCGGCCCCGGGGGCCTGCTTTCTGCCCCATTCGCCTGGAACGCCCTGCCCTGAGGACAAGGGTCCCTCTTGCTGGCATCCAGTCTGAAGCTCAGGCAGGTGAGGCTTTTGTGGGCACTTGAGACCCTCGTCCAGGTTTCACAGGGCCCCAGGGCCTTAGCCACTGGTGAGGGTTAGGTTGAGGGATAGGCTTAGTTTTAGGGTTACGGTTAGCCTTTGACAACGGGAAGAGAGCTGTGTCAAGTCCGAGAAAATCACTTTGCGCTCCTGGGGCACCTTCACCGGGCCCCAGGGCCTTCCCCACTGTACCACCTCCAGCTTTTGACACCGGCCCCAACCCACTCTTCCCTTGACCGCTTCCCGCAGGTCAGCTAAGGGGTTGTCCAAGCCGCGGGGCCCCCTCTTTAGGTACATGCTGCCGGCAGACCCGCCTGCTGGACACCTGTGTCCCTGCCCGCGACCCTCTCTCCTGCTTACCTCACCACTTCAGGCTGTTCACCTGGCCCCACCCCCGTGATCCCGTGACCGCCTCCAGCTGCTCACCTGGCCCCGCCCCCGCCTTGACTTGACCTGGCTCAGCTGTGGGCCTGGGCCCGCCTCCTGGTTCTGGAAACCACGCCCCTGGTCCATTCGACCAATGAGCGAGCAGCACCAGCCTGTCTGCCCTGCTCCCAAACACAGAGGAATAGCCCCCACCACTGGGAGGTAAAGGCACATAGCCCTCTGCTCACAGGGTGCCTCCCAGGCCCCAAGCGTGGGCAGACCAGCCAGCCCTCCCTTCAGGACACCCAGGGGCCTCCATGAGCCTCGGGGCCGGCCCTCTAACCCCCCCGCCCCGGCCCCCATCGCTCCCACCAAAGGGCAGCTCACAGCAGATTGTCCTGGGACGCCCAGAGCCCTGCCTATGGGCTTTGAAAACCGGGAGAAAGCTGTGTCAAGTCCGAGAAATCATCACTTTCCACTCTAGGGGCACCTCCCCGGCACCTCCGGAGGTTCTGAGTGGTCTGGTGGCCCGGCCCCGGGGGCCTGCTTTCTGCCCCATTCGCCTGGAACGCCCTGCCCTGAGGACAAGGGTCCCTCTTGCTGGCATCCAGTCTGAAGCTCAGGCAGGTGAGGCTTTTGTGGGCACTTGAGACCCTCGTCCAGGTTTCCCAGGGCCCCAGGGCCTTAGCCACTGGTGAGGGTTAGGTTGAGGGATAGGCTTAGTTTTAGGGTTAGGGTTAGCCTTTGACAACGGGGAGAGAGCTGTGTCAAGTCCGAGAAAATCACTCTGCGCTCCTGGGGCACCTTCACCGGGCCCCAGGGCCTTCCCCACTGGACCTCCTCCAGCTTTTGACACCAGCCCCAACCCACTCTTCCCTTGACCGCTTCCCGCAGGTCAGCTAAGGGGCAGGCCAAGCCGCCGGGCCCCCTCTTTAGGTCCCTGCCGCCGGCAGGCCCGCCTGCTGCTCACCCGTGTCCCTGCCCGCGACCCTCCCTTCTGCTTACCTAAACACTTCAGGCTGTTCACCTGGCCCTGCCCCCTTGATCCCGTGACCGCCTCCAGCTGCTCACCTGGCCCCGCCCCCGCCTTGACTTGACCTGGCTCAGCTGTGGGCCTGGGCCCGCCTCCTGGTTCTGGAAACCACGCCCCTGGTCCATTCGACCAATGAGCGAGCAGCACCAGCCTGTCTGCCCTGCTCCCAAACACAGAGGAATAGCCCCCACCACTGGGAGGTAAAGGCACATAGCCCTCTGCTCACAGGGTGCCTCCCAGGCCCCAAGCGTGGGCAGACCAGCCAGCCCTCCCTTCAGGACACCCAGGGGCCTCCATGAGCCTCGGGGCCGGCCCTCTAACCCCCCCGGCCCGGCCCCCATCGCTCCCACCAAAGGGCAGCTCAGAGCAGAGTGTCCTGGGACGCCCAGAGCCCTGCCTATGGGCTTTGACAACCGGGAGAGAGCTGTGTCAAGTCCGAGAAATTATCACTTTCCACTCTGGGGGCACCTCCCCGGCCCCTCCGGAGGTTCTGACTGGTCTGGTGGAACGGCCCCGGGGGCCTGCTTTCTGCCCCATTCGCCTGGAACGCCCTGCCCTGAGGACAAGGGTCCCTCTTGCTGGAATCCAGTCTGAAGCTCAGGCAGGTGAGGCTTTTGTGGGCACTTGAGACCCTCGTCCAGGTTTCCCAGGGCCCCAGGGCCTTAGCCACTGGTGAGGGTTAGGTTGAGGGATAGGCTTAGTTTTAGGGTTAGGGTTAGCCTTTGACAACGGGGAGAGAGCTGTGTCAAGTCCGAGAAAATCACTTTGCGCTCCTGGGGCACCTTCACCGGGCCCCAGGGCCTTCCCCACTGGACCTCCTCCAGCTTTTGACACCAGCCCCAACCCACTCTTCCCTTGACCGCTTCCCGCAGGTCAGCTAAGGGGCAGGCCAAGCCGCCGGGCCCCCTCTTTAGGTCCCTGCCGCCGGCAGACCCGCCTGCTGCTCACCCGTGTCCCTGCCCGCGACCCTCCCTTCTGCTTACCTAAACACTTCAGGCTGTTCACCTGGCCCTGCCCCCTTGATCCCGTGACCGCCTCCAGCTGCTCACCTGGCCCCGCCCCCGCCTTGACTTGACCTGGCTCAGCTGTGGGCCTGGGCCCGCCTCCTGGTTCCGGAAACCACGCCCCTGGTCCATTCGACGAATAAGCGAGCAGCACCAGCCAGTCTGCCCTGCTCCCAAACACAAAGGAATAGCCCCCACCACTGGGAGGTAAAGGCACATAGCCCTCTGCTCACAGGGTGCCCCCCAGGTCCCCAAGCGTGGGCAGACCAGCCAGCCCTCCCTTCAGGACACCCAGGGGCCTCCATGAGCCTCGGGGCCGGCCCTCTAACCCCCCTGCCCCGGCCCCCATCGCTCCCACCAAAGGGCAGCTCAGAGCAGAGTGTCCCGGGACGCCCAGAGCCCTGCCTATGGGCTTTGAAAACCGGGAGAGAGCTGTGCCAAGTCCGAGAAATCATCACTTTCCACTCTAGGGGCACCTCCCCGGCACCTCCGGAGGTTCTGAGTGGTCTGGTGGCCCGGCCCCGGGGGCCTGCTTTCTGCCCCATTCGCCTGGAACGCCCTGCCCTGAGGACAAGGGTCCCTCTTGCTGGCATCCAGTCTGAAGCTCAGGCAGGTGAGGCTTTTGTGGGCACTTGAGACCCTCGTCCAGGTTTCACAGGGCCCCAGGGCCTTAGCCACTGGTGAGGGTTAGGTTGAGGGATAGGCTTAGTTTTAGGGTTACGGTTAGCCTTTGACAACGGGAAGAGAGCTGTGTCAAGTCCGAGAAAATCACTTTGCGCTCCTGGGGCACCTTCACCGGGCCCCAGGGCCTTCCCCACTGTACCACCTCCAGCTTTTGACACCGGCCCCAACCCACTCTTCCCTTGACCGCTTCCCGCAGGTCAGCTAAGGGGTTGTCCAAGCCGCGGGGCCCCCTCTTTAGGTACATGCTGCCGGCAGACCCGCCTGCTGGACACCTGTGTCCCTGCCCGCGACCCTCTCTCCTGCTTACCTCACCACTTCAGGCTGTTCACCTGGCCCCACCCCCGTGATCCCGTGACCGCCTCCAGCTGCTCACCTGGCCCCGCCCCCGCCTTGACTTGACCTGGCTCAGCTGTGGGCCTGGGCCCGCCTCCTGGTTCTGGAAACCACGCCCCTGGTCCATTCGACCAATGAGCGAGCAGCACCAGCCTGTCTGCCCTGCTCCCAAACACAGAGGAATAGCCCCCACCACTGGGAGGTAAAGGCACATAGCCCTCTGCTCACAGGGTGCCTCCCAGGCCCCAAGCGTGGGCAGACCAGCCAGCCCTCCCTTCAGGACACCCAGGGGCCTCCATGAGCCTCGGGGCCGGCCCTCTAACCCCCCCGCCCCGGCCCCCATCGCTCCCACCAAAGGGCAGCTCACAGCAGATTGTCCTGGGACGCCCAGAGCCCTGCCTATGGGCTTTGAAAACCGGGAGAAAGCTGTGTCAAGTCCGAGAAATCATCACTTTCCACTCTAGGGGCACCTCCCCGGCACCTCCGGAGGTTCTGAGTGGTCTGGTGGCCCGGCCCCGGGGGCCTGCTTTCTGCCCCATTCGCCTGGAACGCCCTGCCCTGAGGACAAGGGTCCCTCTTGCTGGCATCCAGTCTGAAGCTCAGGCAGGTGAGGCTTTTGTGGGCACTTGAGACCCTCGTCCAGGTTTCACAGGGCCCCAGGGCCTTAGCCACTGGTGAGGGTTAGGTTGAGGGATAGGCTTAGTTTTAGGGTTAGGGTTAGCCTTTGACAACGGGGAGAGAGCTGTGTCAAGTCCGAGAAAATCACTCTGCGCTCCTGGGGCACCTTCACCGGGCCCCAGGGCCTTCCCCACTGGACCACCTCCAGCTTTTGACACCAGCCCCAACCCACTCTTCCCTTGACCGCTTCCCGCAGGTCAGCTAAGGGGCAGGCCAAGCCGCCGGGCCCCCTCTTTAGGTCCCTGCCGCCGGCAGGCCCGCCTGCTGCTCACCCGTGTCCCTGCCCGCGACCCTCCCTTCTGCTTACCTAAACACTTCAGGCTGTTCACCTGGCCCTGCCCCCTTGATCCCGTGACCGCCTCCAGCTGCTCACCTGGCCCCGCCCCCGCCTTGACTTGACCTGGCTCAGCTGTGGGCCTGGGCCCGCCTCCTGGTTCTGGAAACCACGCCCCTGGTCCATTCGACCAATGAGCGAGCAGCACCAGCCTGTCTGCCCTGCTCCCAAACACAGAGGAATAGCCCCCACCACTGGGAGGTAAAGGCACATAGCCCTCTGCTCACAGGGTGCCTCCCAGGCCCCAAGCGTGGGCAGACCAGCCAGCCCTCCCTTCAGGACACCCAGGGGCCTCCATGAGCCTCGGGGCCGGCCCTCTAACCCCCCCGGCCCGGCCCCCATCGCTCCCACCAAAGGGCAGCTCAGAGCAGAGTGTCCTGGGACGCCCAGAGCCCTGCCTATGGGCTTTGACAACCGGGAGAGAGCTGTGTCAAGTCCGAGAAATTATCACTTTCCACTCTGGGGGCACCTCCCCGGCCCCTCCGGAGGTTCTGACTGGTCTGGTGGAACGGCCCCGGGGGCCTGCTTTCTGCCCCATTCGCCTGGAACGCCCTGCCCTGAGGACAAGGGTCCCTCTTGCTGGAATCCAGTCTGAAGCTCAGGCAGGTGAGGCTTTTGTGGGCACTTGAGACCCTCGTCCAGGTTTCCCAGGGCCCCAGGGCCTTAGCCACTGGTGAGGGTTAGGTTGAGGGATAGGCTTAGTTTTAGGGTTAGGGTTAGCCTTTGACAACGGGGAGAGAGCTGTGTCAAGTCCGAGAAAATCACTTTGCGCTCCTGGGGCACCTTCACCGGGCCCCAGGGCCTTCCCCACTGGACCTCCTCCAGCTTTTGACACCAGCCCCAACCCACTCTTCCCTTGACCGCTTCCCGCAGGTCAGCTAAGGGGCAGGCCAAGCCGCCGGGCCCCCTCTTTAGGTCCCTGCCGCCGGCAGACCCGCCTGCTGCTCACCCGTGTCCCTGCCCGCGACCCTCCCTTCTGCTTACCT
Source organism: Pipistrellus hanaki (assembly GCF_964339955.1). NCBI lineage: Eukaryota > Metazoa > Chordata > Mammalia > Chiroptera > Vespertilionidae > Pipistrellus > Pipistrellus hanaki. Next base: position 3,969,743 of record NC_140511.1, read on the forward strand.
AAACACTTCAGGCTGTTCACCTGGCCCTGCCCCCTTGATCCCGTGACCGCCTCCAGCTGCTCACCTGGCCCCGCCCCCGCCTTGACTTGACCTGGCTCAGCTGTGGGCCTGGGCCCGCCTCCTGGTTCCGGAAACCACGCCCCTGGTCCATTCGACGAATAAGCGAGCAGCACCAGCCAGTCTGCCCTGCTCCCAAACACAAAGGAATAGCCCCCACCACTGGGAGGTAAAGGCACATAGCCCTCTGCTCACAGGGTGCCCCCCAGGTCCCCAAGCGTGGGCAGACCAGCCAGCCCTCCCTTCAGGACACCCAGGGGCCTCCATGAGCCTCGGGGCCGGCCCTCTAACCCCCCTGCCCCGGCCCCCATCGCTCCCACCAAAGGGCAGCTCAGAGCAGAGTGTCCCGGGACGCCCAGAGCCCTGCCTATGGGCTTTGAAAACCGGGAGAGAGCTGTGCCAAGTCCGAGAAATCATCACTTTCCACTCTAGGGGCACCTCCCCGGCACCTCCGGAGGTTCTGAGTGGTCTGGTGGCCCGGCCCCGGGGGCCTGCTTTCTGCCCCATTCGCCTGGAACGCCCTGCCCTGAGGACAAGGGTCCCTCTTGCTGGCATCCAGTCTGAAGCTCAGGCAGGTGAGGCTTTTGTGGGCACTTGAGACCCTCGTCCAGGTTTCACAGGGCCCCAGGGCCTTAGCCACTGGTGAGGGTTAGGTTGAGGGATAGGCTTAGTTTTAGGGTTACGGTTAGCCTTTGACAACGGGAAGAGAGCTGTGTCAAGTCCGAGAAAATCACTTTGCGCTCCTGGGGCACCTTCACCGGGCCCCAGGGCCTTCCCCACTGTACCACCTCCAGCTTTTGACACCGGCCCCAACCCACTCTTCCCTTGACCGCTTCCCGCAGGTCAGCTAAGGGGTTGTCCAAGCCGCGGGGCCCCCTCTTTAGGTACATGCTGCCGGCAGACCCGCCTGCTGGACACCTGTGTCCCTGCCCGCGACCCTCTCTCCTGCTTACCTCACCACTTCAGGCTGTTCACCTGGCCCCACCCCCGTGATCCCGTGACCGCCTCCAGCTGCTCACCTGGCCCCGCCCCCGCCTTGACTTGACCTGGCTCAGCTGTGGGCCTGGGCCCGCCTCCTGGTTCTGGAAACCACGCCCCTGGTCCATTCGACCAATGAGCGAGCAGCACCAGCCTGTCTGCCCTGCTCCCAAACACAGAGGAATAGCCCCCACCACTGGGAGGTAAAGGCACATAGCCCTCTGCTCACAGGGTGCCTCCCAGGCCCCAAGCGTGGGCAGACCAGCCAGCCCTCCCTTCAGGACACCCAGGGGCCTCCATGAGCCTCGGGGCCGGCCCTCTAACCCCCCCGCCCCGGCCCCCATCGCTCCCACCAAAGGGCAGCTCACAGCAGATTGTCCTGGGACGCCCAGAGCCCTGCCTATGGGCTTTGAAAACCGGGAGAAAGCTGTGTCAAGTCCGAGAAATCATCACTTTCCACTCTAGGGGCACCTCCCCGGCACCTCCGGAGGTTCTGAGTGGTCTGGTGGCCCGGCCCCGGGGGCCTGCTTTCTGCCCCATTCGCCTGGAACGCCCTGCCCTGAGGACAAGGGTCCCTCTTGCTGGCATCCAGTCTGAAGCTCAGGCAGGTGAGGCTTTTGTGGGCACTTGAGACCCTCGTCCAGGTTTCACAGGGCCCCAGGGCCTTAGCCACTGGTGAGGGTTAGGTTGAGGGATAGGCTTAGTTTTAGGGTTAGGGTTAGCCTTTGACAACGGGGAGAGAGCTGTGTCAAGTCCGAGAAAATCACTCTGCGCTCCTGGGGCACCTTCACCGGGCCCCAGGGCCTTCCCCACTGGACCTCCTCCAGCTTTTGACACCAGCCCCAACCCACTCTTCCCTTGACCGCTTCCCGCAGGTCAGCTAAGGGGCAGGCCAAGCCGCCGGGCCCCCTCTTTAGGTCCCTGCCGCCGGCAGGCCCGCCTGCTGCTCACCCGTGTCCCTGCCCGCGACCCTCCCTTCTGCTTACCTAAACACTTCAGGCTGTTCACCTGGCCCTGCCCCCTTGATCCCGTGACCGCCTCCAGCTGCTCACCTGGCCCCGCCCCCGCCTTGACTTGACCTGGCTCAGCTGTGGGCCTGGGCCCGCCTCCTGGTTCCGGAAACCACGCCCCTGGTCCATTCGACGAATAAGGGAGCAGCACCAGCCAGTCTGCCCTGCTCCCAAACACAAAGGAATAGCCCCCACCACTGGGAGGTAAAGGCACATAGCCCTCTGCTCACAGGGTGCCCCCCAGGTCCCCAAGCGTGGGCAGACCAGCCAGCCCTCCCTTCAGGACACCCAGGGGCCTCCATGAGCCTCGGGGCCGGCCCTCTAACCCCCCTGCCCCGGCCCCCATCGCTCCCACCAAAGGGCAGCTCAGAGCAGAGTGTCCCGGGACGCCCAGAGCCCTGCCTATGGGCTTTGAAAACCGGGAGAGAGCTGTGCCAAGTCCGAGAAATCATCACTTTCCACTCTAGGGGCACCTCCCCGGCACCTCCGGAGGTTCTGAGTGGTCTGGTGGCCCGGCCCCGGGGGCCTGCTTTCTGCCCCATTCGCCTGGAACGCCCTGCCCTGAGGACAAGGGTCCCTCTTGCTGGCATCCAGTCTGAAGCTCAGGCAGGTGAGGCTTTTGTGGGCACTTGAGACCCTCGTCCAGGTTTCACAGGGCCCCAGGGCCTTAGCCACTGGTGAGGGTTAGGTTGAGGGATAGGCTTAGTTTTAGGGTTACGGTTAGCCTTTGACAACGGGAAGAGAGCTGTGTCAAGTCCGAGAAAATCACTTTGCGCTCCTGGGGCACCTTCACCGGGCCCCAGGGCCTTCCCCACTGTACCACCTCCAGCTTTTGACACCGGCCCCAACCCACTCTTCCCTTGACCGCTTCCCGCAGGTCAGCTAAGGGGTTGTCCAAGCCGCGGGGCCCCCTCTTTAGGTACATGCTGCCGGCAGACCCGCCTGCTGGACACCTGTGTCCCTGCCTGCGACCCTCTCTCCTGCTTACCTCACCACTTCAGGCTGTTCACCTGGCCCCACCCCCGTGATCCCGTGACCGCCTCCAGCTGCTCACCTGGCCCCGCCCCCGCCTTGACTTGACCTGGCTCAGCTGTGGGCCTGGGCCCGCCTCCTGGTTCTGGAAACCACGCCCCTGGTCCATTCGACCAATGAGCGAGCAGCACCAGCCTGTCTGCCCTGCTCCCAAACACAGAGGAATAGCCCCCACCACTGGGAGGTAAAGGCACATAGCCCTCTGCTCACAGGGTGCCTCCCAGGCCCCAAGCGTGGGCAGACCAGCCAGCCCTCCCTTCAGGACACCCAGGGGCCTCCATGAGCCTCGGGGCCGGCCCTCTAACCCCCCCGCCCCGGCCCACATCGCTCCCACCAAAGGGCAGCTCAGAGCAGAGTGTCCTGGGACGCCCAGAGCCCGGCCTATGGGCTTTGACAACCGGGAGAGAGCTGTGTCAAGTCCGAGAAATTATCACTTTCCACTCTGGGGGCACCTCCCCGGCCCCTCCAGAGGTTCTGACTGGTCTGGTGGAACGGCCCCGGGGGCCTGCTTTCTGCCCCATTCGCCTGGAACGCCCTGCCCTGAGGACAAGGGTCCCTCTTGCTGGCATCCAGTCTGAAGCTCAGGCAGGTGAGGCTTTTGTGGGCACTTGAGACCCTCGTCCAGGTTTCACAGGGCCCCAGGGCCTTAGCCACTGGTGAGGGTTAGGTTGAGGGATAGGCTTAGTTTTAGGGTTAGGGTTAGCCTTTGACAACGGGGAGAGAGCTGTATCAAGTCCGAGAAAATCACTTGGCGCTCCTGGGGCACCTTCACCGGGCCCCAGGGCCTTCCCCACTGGACCACCTCCAGCTTTTGACACCGGCCCCAACCCTCTCTTCCCTTGACCGCTTCCCGCAGGTCAGCTAAGGGGCCGGCCAAGCCGCCGGGCCCCCTCTTGAGGTCCCTGCCGCCAGCAGACCCGCCTGCTGGTCACCCGTGTCCCTGCCCGCGACCCTCTCTCCTGCTTACCTCACCACTTCAGGCTGTTCACCTGGCCCCGCCCCCTTGATCCAGTGACCGCCTCCAGCTGCTCACCTGGCCCCGCCCCCGCCTTGACTTGACCTGGCTCAGCTGTGGGCCTGGGCCTGCCTCCTGGTTCCGGAAACCACGCCCCTGGTCCATTCGACCAATGAGCGAGCAGCACCAGCCAGTCTGCCCTGCTCCCAAACACAGAGGAATAGCCCCCACCACTGGGATGTAAAGGCACATATCCCTCTGCTCACAGGGTGCCTCCCAGGTCCCCAAGCGTGGGCAGACCAGCCAGCCCTCCCTTCAGGACACCCAGGGTCCTCCATGAGCCTCGGGGCCGGCCCTCTAACCCCCCCGCCCCGGCCCACATCGCTCCCACCAAAGGGCAGCTCAGAGCCGAGTGTCCTGGGACGCCCAGAGCCCTGCCTATGGGCTTTGACAACCGGGAGAGAGCTGTGTCAAGTCCGAGAAATTATCACTTTCCACTCTGGGGGCACCTCCTCGGCCCCTCCGGAGGTTCTGACTGGTCTGGTGGAACGGCCCCGGGGGCCTGCTTTCCGCCCCATTCGCCTGGAACGCCCTGCCCTGAGGACAAGGGTCCCTCTTGCTGGCATCCAGTCTGAAGCTCAGGCAGGTGAGGCTTTTGTGGGCACTTGAGACCCTCGTCCAGGTTTCACAGGGCCCCAGGGCCTTAGCCACTGGTGAGGGTTAGGTTGAGGGATAGGCTTAGTTTTAGGGTTATGGTTAGCCTTTGACAACGGGGAGAGAGCTGTGTCAAGTCCGAGAAAATCACTTTGCGCTCCTGGGGCACCTTCACCGGGCCCCAGGGCCTTCCCCACTGGACCTCCTCCAGCTTTTGACACCAGCCCCAACCCACTCTAACCTTGACCGCTTCCCGCAGGTCAGCTAAGGGGCAGGCCAAGCCGCCGGGCCCCCTCTTTAGGTCCCTGCCGCCGGCAGACCCGCCTGCTGCTCACCCGTGTCCCTGCCCGCGACCCTCCCTTCTGCTTACCTAAACACTTCAGGCTGTTCACCTGGCCCTGCCCCCTTGATCCCGTGACCGCCTCCAGCTGCTCACCTGGCCCCGCCCCCGCCTTGACTTGACCTGGCTCAGCTGTGGGCCTGGGCCCGCCTCCTGGTTCCGGAAACCACGCCCCTGGTCCATTCGACGAATAAGCAAGCAGCACCAGCCAGTCTGCCCTGCTCCCAAACACAAAGGAATAGCCCCCACCACTGGGAGGTAAAGGCACATAGCCCTCTGCTCACAGGGTGCCCCCCAGGTCCCCAAGCGTGGGCAGACCAGCCAGCCCTCCCTTCAGGACACCCAGGGGCCTCCATGAGCCTCGGGGCCGGCCCTCTAACCCCCCCGCCCCGGCCCACATCGCTCCCACCAAAGGGCAGCTCAGAGCCGAGTGTCCTGGGACGCCCAGAGCCCTGCCTATGGGCTTTGACAACCGGGAGAGAGCTGTGTCAAGTCCGAGAAATTATCACTTTCCACTCTGGGGGCACCTCCTCGGCCCCTCCGGAGGTTCTGACTGGTCTGGTGGAACGGCCCCGGAGGCCTGCTTTCCGCCCCATTCGCCTGGAACGCCCTGCCCTGAGGACAAGGGTCCCTCTTGCTGGCATCCAGTCTGAAGCTCAGGCAGGTGAGGCTTTTGTGGGCACTTGAGACCCTCGTCCAGGTTTCACAGGGCCCCAGGGCCTTAGCCACTGGTGAGGGTTAGGTTGAGGGATAGGCTTAGTTTTAGGGTTAGGGTGAGCCTTTGACAACGCGGAGAGAGCTGTGTCAAGTCCGAGAAAATCACTTTGCGCTCCTGGGGCACCTTCACCGGGCCCCAGGGCCTTCCCCACTGGACCACCTCCAGCTTTTGACACCGGCCCCAACCCACTCTTCCCTTGACCGCTTCCCGCAGGTCAGCTAAGGGGCCGGCCAAGCCGCCGGGCCCCCTCTTTAGGTCCCTGCCGCTGGCAGACCCGCCTGCTGGTCACCCGTGTCCCTGCCCGCGACCCTCTCTCCTGCTTACCTCACCACTTCAGGCTGTTCACCTGGCCCCGCCCCCTTGATCCCGTGACCGCCTCCAGCTGCTCACCTGGCCCCGCCCCCGCCTTGACTTGACCTGGCTCAGCTGTGGGCCTGGGCCCGCCTCCTGGTTCCGGAAACCACGCCCCTGGTCCATTCGACCAATGAGCGAGCAGCACCAGCCAGTCTGCCCTGCTCCCAAACACAGAGGAATAGCCCCCACAACTGGGATGTAAAGGCACATATCCCTCTGCTCACAGGGTGCCTCCCAGGTCCCAAGCGTGGGCAGACCAGCCAGCCCTCCCTTCATGACACCCAGGGTCCTCCATGAGCCTCGGGGCCGGCCCTCTAACCCCCCCGCCCCGGCCCACATCGCTCCCACCAAAGGGCAGCTCAGAGCCGAGTGTCCTGGGACGCCCAGAGCCCTGCCTATGGGCTTTGACAACCGGGAGAGAGCTGTGTCAAGTCCGAGAAATTATCACTTTCCACTCTGGGGGCACCTCCTCGGCCCCTCCGCAGGTTCTGACTGGTCTGGTGGAACGGCCCCGGAGGCCTGCTTTCCGCCCCATTCGCCTGGAACGCCCTGCCCTGAGGACAAGGGTCCCTCTTGCTGGCATCCAGTCTGAAGCTCAGGCAGGTGAGGCTTTTGTGGGCACTTGAGACCCTCGTCCAGGTTTCACAGGGCCCCAGGGCCTTAGCCACTGGTGAGGGTTAGGTTGAGGGATAGGCTTAGTTTTAGGGTTAGGGTGAGCCTTTGACAACGCGGAGAGAGCTGTGTCAAGTCCGAGAAAATCACTTTGCGCTCCTGGGGCACCTTCACCGGGCCCCAGGGCCTTCCCCACTGGACCACCTCCAGCTTTTGACACCGGCACCAACCCACTCTTCCCTTGACCGCTTCCCGCAGGTCAGCTAAGGGGCCGGCCAAGCCGCCGGGCCCCCTCTTTAGGTCCCTGCCGCCGGCAGACCCGCCTGCTGGTCACCCGTGTCCCTGCCCGCGACCCTCTCTCCTGCTTACGTCACCACTTCAGGCTGTTCACCTGGCCCCGACCCCTTGATCCCGTGACCGCCTCCAGCTGCTCACCTGGCCCCGCCCCCGCCTTGACTTGACCTGGCTCAGCTGTGGGCCTGGGCCCGCCTCCTGGTTCCGGAAACCACGCCCCTGGTCCATTCGACCAATGATCGAGCAGCACCAGCCAGTCTGCCCTGCTCCCAAACACAGAGGAATAGCCCCCACCACTGGGATGTAAAGGCACATAGCCCTCTGCTCACAGGGTGCCTCCCAGGTCCCCAAGCGTGGGCAGACCAGCCAGCCCTCCCTTCAGGACACCCAGGGTCCTCCATGAGCCTCGGGGCCGGCCCTCCTCCCTCACACCCTTCCACCCCCGGTCCCCATCGCTCACACCAAAGGGCAGCTCACAGCAGAGTGTCCTGGGACACCCACAGACCTGCCTATGGGCTTTGACAACCGGGAGAGACCTGTGTCAAGTCCGAGAAATTATCACTTTCCACTCTGGGGGCACCTCCCCGACCCCTCCGGAGGTTCTGACTGGTCTGGTGGCCCGGCCCCGGGGGCCTGCTTTCCGCCCCATTCGCCTGGAACGCCCTGCCCTGAGGACAAGGGTCCCTCTTGCTGGCATCCAGTCTGAAGCTCAGGCAGGTGACGCTTTTGTGGGCACTTGAGACCCTCGTCCAGGTTTCACAGGGCCCCAGGGCCTTAGCCACTGGTGAGGGTTAGGTTGAGGGATAGGCTTAGTTTTAGGGTTAGTGTGAGCCTTTGACAACGGGGAGAGAGCTGTGTCAAGTCCGAGAAAATCACTTTGCGCTCCTGGGGCACCTTCACCGGGCCCCAGGGCCTTCCCCACTGGACCACCTCCAGCTTTTGACACCGGCCCCAACACACTCTTCCCTTGACCGCTTCCCGCAGGTCAGCTAAGGGGCCGGCCAAGCCGCTGGGCCCCTCTTTAGGTCCCTGCCGCCGGCAGACCCGCCTGCTGGTCACCCGTGTCCCTGCCCGCGACCCTCTCTCCTGCTTACCTCACCACTTCAGGCTGTTCACCTGGCCCCGCCCCCTTGATCCTGTGACCGCCTCCAGCTGCTCACCTGGCCCCGCCCCCGCCTTGACTTGACCTGGCTCAGCTGTGGGCCTGGGCCCGCCTCCTGGTTCCGGAAACCACGCCCCTGGTCCATTCGACCAATGAGCGAGCAGCACCAGCCAGTCTGCCCTGCTCCCAAACACAAAGGAATAGCCCCCACCACTGGGATGTAAAGGCACATAGCCCTCTGCTCACAGGGTGCCTCCCAGGTCCCCAAGCGTGGGCAGACCAGCCAGCCCTCCCTTCAGGTCACCCAGGGGCCTCCATGAGCCTCGGGGCCGGCCCTCTAACACCCCCGCCCCGGCCCCCATGGCTCCCACCAAAGGGCAGCTCAGAGCAGAGTGTCCTGGGACGCCCAGAGCCCTGCCTATGGGCTTTGACAACCGGGAGAGAGCTGTGTCAAGTCCGAGAAATTATCACTTTCCACTCTGGGGGCACCTCCCCGCCCCCTCCGGAGGTTCTGATTGGTCTGGTGGCCCGGCCCCGGGGGCCTGCTTTCCGCCCCATTCCCCTGGAACGCCCTGCCCTGAGGACAAGGGTCCCTCTTGCTGCCATCCAGTCTGAAGCTCAGGCAGGTGAGGCTTTTGTGGGCACTTGAGACCCTCGTCCAGGTTTCACAGGGCCCCAGGGCCTTAGCCACTGGTGAGGGTTAGGTTGAGGGATAGGCTTAGTTTTAGGGTTACGGTTAGCCTTTGAGAACGGGGAGAGAGCTGTGTCAAGTCCGAGAAAATCACTTTGTGCTCCGGGGGCACCTTCACGGGGCCCCAGGGCCTTCACCACTGGACCACCTCCAGCTTTTGACACCGGCCCCAACCCACTCTTCCCTTGACCGCTTCCCGCAGGTCAGCTAAGGGGCCGGCCAAGCCGCCGGGCCCCCTCTTTAGGTCCCTGCCGCCGGCAAACCCGCCTGCTGGTCACCCTTGTCCCTGCCTGCGACCCTCTCTCCTGCTTACCTCACCACTTCAGGCTGTTCACCTGGCCCCGCCCCCGTGTTCCCGTGACCGCCTCCAGCTGCTCACCTGGCCCCGCGCCATCCTTGACTTCACCTGGCTCAGCTGTGGGCCTGGGCCCGCCTCCTGGTTCCGGAAACCACGCCCCTTGTCCATTCGACCAATGAGCGAGCAGCACCAGCCAGCCTGCCCTGCTCCCAAACACAGAGGAATAGCCCCACCACTGGGATGTAAAGGCACATAGCCCTCTGCTCACAGGGTGCCTCCCAGGTCCCCAAGCGTGGGCAGACCAGCCAGCCATCCCTTCAGGACACCCAGGGTCCTCCATGAGCCTCGGGGCCGGCCCTCTAACCCCCCCGCCCCTGCCCCCACCGCTCCCACCAAAGGGCAGCTCAGAGGAGAGTGTCCTGGGACGCCCAGAGCCCTGCCTATGGGCTTTGACAACCGGGAGAGAGCTGTGTCAAGTCCGAGAAATTATCACTTTCCACTCTGGGGGCACCTCCCCGGCCCCTCCGGAGGTTCTGACTGGTCTGGTGGCCCCGCCCCGGGGCCTGCTTTCTGCCCCATTCGCCTGGAACGCCCTGCCCTGAGGACAAGGGTCCCTCTTGCTGGCATCCAGTCTGAAGCTCAGGCAGGTGAGGCTTTTGTGGGCACTTGAGACCCTCGTCCAGGTTTCACAGGGCCCCAGGGCCTTAGCCACTGGTGAGGGTTAGGTTGAGGTATAGGCTTAGTTTTAGGTTGAGGGTGAGCCTTTGACAACGGGGAGAGAGCTGTGTCAAGTCCGAGAAAATCACTTTGCGCTCCTGGGGCACCTTCACCGGGCCCCAGGGCCTTCCCCACTGGACCTCCTCCAGCTTTTGACACCGGCCCCAACCCACTCTTCCCTTGACCGCTTCCCGCAGGTCAGCTAAGGGGCAGGCCAAGCCGCCGGGCCCCCTCTTTAGGTCCCTGCCGCCGGCAGACCCGCCTGCTGCTCACCCATGTCCCTGCCCGCGACCCTCTCTTCTGCTTACCTAAACACTTCAGGCTGTTCACCTGGCCCTGCCCCCTTGATCCCGTGACCGCCTCCAGCTGCTCACCTGGCCCCGCCCCCTCCTTGACTTGACCTGGCTCAGCTGTGGGCCTGGGCCCGCCTCCTGGTTCCGGAAACCACGCCCCTGGTCCATACGACCAATGAGCGAGCAGCACCAGCCAGTCTGCCCTGCTCCCAAACACAAAGGAATAGCCCCCACCACTGGGAGGTAAAGGCACATAGCCCTCTGCTCACAGGGTGCCTCCCAGGTCCCCAAGCGTGGGCAGACCAGCCAGCCCTCCCTTCAGGACACCCAGGGGCCTCCATGAGCCTCGGGGCCGGCCCTCTAACCCCCCTGCCCCGGCCCCCATCGCTCCCACCAAAGGGCAGCTCAGAGCAGAGTGTCCCGGGACGCCCAGAGCCCTGCCTATGGGCTTTGAAAACCGGGAGAGAGCTGTGCCAAGTCCGAGAAATCATCACTTTCCACTCTAGGGGCACCTCCCCGGCACCTCCGGAGGTTCTGAGTGGTCTGGTGGCCCGGCCCCGGGGGCCTGCTTTCTGCCCCATTCGCCTGGAACGCCCTGCCCTGAGGACAAGGGTCCCTCTTGCTGGCATCCAGTCTGAAGCTCAGGCAGGTGAGGCTTTTGTGGGCACTTGAGACCCTCGTCCAGGTTTCACAGGGCCCCAGGGCCTTAGCCACTGGTGAGGGTTAGGTTGAGGGATAGGCTTAGTTTTAGGGTTAGGGTTAGCCTTTGACAACGGGGAGAGAGCTGTGTCAAGTCCGAGAAAATCACTTTGCGCTCCTGGGGCACCTTCACCGGGCCCCAGGGCCTTCCCCACTGTACCACCTCCAGCTTTTGACACCGGCCCCAACCCACTCTTCCCTTGACCGCTTCCCGCAGGTCAGCTAAGGGGCCGTCCAAGCCGCCGGGCCCCCTCTTTAGGTACATGCTGCCGGCAGACCCGCCTGCTGGTCACCCGTGTCCCTGCCCGCGACCCTCTCTCCTGCTTACTTCACCACTTCAGGCTGTTCACCTGGCCCCGCCCCCGTGATCCCGTGACCGCCTCCAGCTGCTCACCTGGCCCCGCCCCCGCCTTGACTTGACCTGGCTCAGCTGTGGGCCTGGGCCCGCCTCCTGGTTCCGGAAACCACGCCCCTGGTCCATTCGACCAATAAGCGATCAGCACCAGCCAGCCTGCCCTGCTCCCAAACACAGAGGAATAGCCCCACCACTGGGATGTAAAGGCACATAGCCCTCTGCTCACAGGGTGTCGCCCAGGTCCCCAAGCGTGGGCAGACCAGCCAGCCCTCCCTTCAGGACACCCAGGGGCCTCCAAGAGCCTCGGGGCCGGCCCTATAACCCCCCCGGCCCGGCCCCCATCGCTCCCACCAAAGGGCAGCTCAGAGCAGAGTGTCCTGGGACGCCCAGAGCCCTGCCTATGGGCTTTGACAACCGGGAGAGAGCTGTGTCAAGTCCGAGAAATTATCACTTTCCACTCTGGGGGCACCTCCCCGGCCCCTCCGGAGGTTCTGACTGGTCTAGTGGCCCGGCCGCAGGGGCCTGCTTTCCGCCCCATTCGCCTGGAACGCCCTGCCCTGAGGACAAGGGTCCCTCTTGCTGGCATCCAGTGTGAAGCTCAGGCAGGTGAGGCTTTTGTGGGCACTTGAGACCCTCGTCCAGGTTTCACAGGGCCCCAGGTCCTTAGCCACTGGTGAGGGTTAGGTTGAGAGATAGGCTTAGTTTTAGGGTTAGGGTTAGCCTTTGACAACGGGGAGAGAGCTGTATCAAGTCCGAGAAAATCACTTGGCGCTCCTGGGGCACCTTCACCGGGCCCCAGGGCCTTCCCCACTGGACCACCTCCAGCTTTTGACACCGGCCCCAACCCACTCTTCCCTTGACCGCTTCCCGCAGGTCAGCTAAGGGGCCGGCCAAGCCGCCGGGCCCCCTCTTTAGGACCCTGCCGCTGGCAGACCCGCCTACTGGTCACCTGTGTCCCTGCCCGCGACCCTCTCTCCTGCTTACCTCACCACTTCAGGCTGTTCAACTGGACCCGCCCCCTTGATCCAGTGACCGCCTCCAGCTGCTCACATGGCCCCGCCCCCGCCTTGACTTGACCTCGCTCAGCTGTGGGCCTGGGCCCGCCTCCTGGTTCCGGAAACCACGCCCCTGGTCCATTCGACCAATGAGCGAGCAGCACCAGCCAGTCTGCCCTGCTCCCAAACACAGAGGAATAGCCCCCACCACTGGGATGTAAAGGCACATAGCCCTCTGCTCACAGGGTGCCTCCCAGGTCCCCAAGCGTGGGCAGACAAGCCAGCCCTCCCTTCAGGACACCCAGGGTCCTCCATGAGCCTCGGGGCCGGCCCTCTAACCCCCCCGCCCCGGCCCACATCGCTCCCACCAAAGGGCAGCTCAGAGCCGAGTGTCCTGGGACGCCCAGAGCCCTGCCTATGGGCTTTGACAACCGGGAGAGAGCTGTGTCAAGTCCGAGAAATTATCACTTTCCACTCTGGCGGCACCTCCCCGGCCCCTCCGGAGGTTCTGACTGGTCTGGTGGAACAGCCCCGGGGGCCTGCTTTCTGCCCCATTCGCCTGGAACGCCCTGCCCTGAGGACAAGGGTCCCTCTTGCTGGAATCCAGTCTGAAGCTCAGGCAGGTGAGGCTTTTGTGGGCACTTGAGACCCTCGTCCAGGTTTCACAGGGCCCCAGGGCCTTAGCCACTGGTGAGGGTTAGGTTGAGGGATAGGCTTAGTTTTAGGGTTAGGGTTAGCCTTTGACAACGGGAAGAGAGCTGTATCAAGTCCGAGAAAATCACTTTGCGCTCCTGGGGCACCTTCACCGGGCCACAGGGCCTTCCCCACTGGACCACCTCCAGCTTTTGACACCGGCCCCAACCCACTCTTCCCTTGACCGCTTCCCGCAGGTCAGCTAAGGGGCCGTCCAAGCCGCCGGGCCCCCTCTTTAGGTACATGCTGCCGGCAGACCCGCCTGCTGGTCACCCGTGTCCCTGCCCGCGACCCTCTCTCCTGCTTACCTCACCACTTCAGGCTGTTCACCTGGCCCCGCCCCCGTGATCCCGTGACCGCCTCCAGCTGCTCACCTGGCCCTGCCCCCGCCTTGACTTGACCTGGCTCAGCTGTGGGCCTGGGCCCGCCTCCTGGTTCCGGAAACCACGCCCCTGGTCCATTCGACCAATGAGCGAGCAGCACCAGCCAGTCTGCCCTGCTTCCAAACACAGAGGAATAGCCCCCACCACTGGGATGTAAAGGCACATAGCCCTCTGCTCACAGGGTGCCTCCCAGGTCACCAAGCGTGGGCAGACCAGCCAGCCCTCCCTTCAGGACACCCAGGGGCCTCCAGGAGCCTCGGGGCCGGCCCTCTAACCCCCCCGCCCCGGCCCCCATCGCCCCCAACAAAGGGCAGCTCAGAGCAGAGTGTCCTGGGACGCCCAGAGCCCTGCCTATAGGCTTTGACAACCGGGAGAGAGCTGTGTCAAGTCCGAGAAATCATCACTTTCCACTCTGGGGGCACCTCCCCGGCCCCTCCGGAGGTTCTGACTGGTCTGGTGGCCCGGCCCCGGGGGCCTGCTTTCCGCCCCATTCGCCTGGAACGCCCTGCCCTGAGGACAAGGGTTCCTCTTGCTGGCATCCAGTGTGAAGCTCAGGCAGGTGAGGCTTTTGTGGGCACTTGAGACCCTCGTCCAGGTTTCACAGGGCCCCAGGGCCTTAGCCACTGGTGAGGGTTAGGTTGAGAGATAGGCTTAGTTTTAGGGTTAGGGTTAGCCTTTGACAACGGGGAGAGATCTGTATCAAGTCCGAGAAAATCACTTGGCGCTCCTGGGGCACCTTCACCGGGCCCCAGGGCCTTCCCCACTGGACCACCTCCAGCTTTTGACACCGGCCCCAACCCACTCTTCCCTTGACCGCTTCCCGCAGGTCAGCTAAGGGGCCGGCCAAGCCGCCGGGCCCCCTCTTTAGGTCCCTGCCGCTAGCAGACCCGCCTACTGGTCACCTTTGTCCCTGCCCGCGACCCTCTCTCCTGCTTACCTCACCACTTCAGGCTGTTCACCTGGCCCCGCCCCCTTGATCCAGTGACCGCCTCCAGCTGCTCACCTGGCCCCGCCCCCGCCTTGACTTGACCTCGCTCAGCTGTGGGCCTGGGCCCGCCTCCTGGTTCCGGAAACCACGCCCCTGGTCCATTCGACCAATGAGCGAGCAGCACCAGCCAGTCTGCCCTGCTCCCAAACACAGAGGAATAGCCCCCACCACTGGGATGTAAAGGCACATAGCCCTCTGCTCACAGGGTGCCTCCCAGGTCCCCAAGCGTGGGCAGACCAGCCAGCCCTCCCTTCAGGACACCCAGGGTCCTCCATGAGCCTCGGGGCCGGCCCTCTAACCCCCCCGCCCCGGCCCACATCGCTCCCACCAAAGGGCAGCTCAGAGCCGAGTGTCCTGGGACGCCCAGAGCCCTGCCTATGGGCTTTGACAACCGGGAGAGAGCTGTGTCAAGTCCGAGAAATTATCACTTTCCACTCTGGCGGCACCTCCCCGGCCCCTCCGGAGGTTCTGACTGGTCTGGTGGAACAGCCCCGGGGGCCTGCTTTCTGCCCCATTCGCCTGGAACGCCCTGCCCTGAGGACAAGGGTCCCTCTTGCTGGAATCCAGTCTGAAGCTCAGTCAGGTGAGGCTCTTGTGGGCACTTGAGACCCTCGTCCAGGTTTCACAGGGCCCCAGGGCCTTAGCCACTGGTGAGGGTTAGGTTGAGGGATAGGCTTAGTTTTAGGGTTAGGGTTAGCCTTTGACAACGGGAAGAGAGCTGTATCAAGTCCGAGAAAATCACTTTGCGCTCCTGGGGCACCTTCACCGGGCCCCAGGGCCTTCCCCACAGGACCACCTCCAGCTTTTGACACCGGCCCCAACCCACTCTTCCCTTGACCGCTTCCCGCAGGTCAGCTAAGGGGCCGGCCAAGCCGCCGGGCCCCCTCTTGAGGTCCCTGCCGCCAGCAGACCCGCCTCCTGGTCACCCGTGTCCCTGCCCGCGACCCTCTCTCCTGCTTACCTCACCACTTCAGGCTGTTCACCTGGCCCCGCCCCCTTGATCCAGTGACCGCCTCCAGCTGCTCACCTGGCCCCGCCCCCGCCTTGACTTGACCTGGCTCAGCTGTGGGCCTGGGCCCGCCTCCTGGTTCCGGAAACCACGCCCCTGGTCCATTCGACCAATGAGCGAGCAGCACCAGCCAGTCTGCCCTGCTCCCAAACACAGAGGAATAGCCCCCACCACTGGGATGTAAAGGCACATATCCCTCTGCTCACAGGGTGCCTCCCAGGTCCCCAAACGTGGGCAGACCAGGCAGCCCTCCCTTCAGGACACCCAGGGTCCTCCATGAGCCTCGGGGCCGGCCCTCTAACCCCCCCGCCCCGGCCCACATCGCTCCCACCAAAGGGCAGCTCAGAGGAGAGTGTCCTGGGACGCCCAGAGCCCTGCCTATGGGCTTTGACAACCGGGAGAGAGCTGTGTCAAGTCCGAGAAATTATCACTTTCCACTCTGGGGGCACCTCCCCGGCCCCTCCGGAGGTTCTGACTGGTCTGGTGGCCCCGCCCCGGGGCCTGCTTTCTGCCCCATTGGCCTGGAACGCCCTGCCCTGAGGACAAGGGTCCCTCTTGCTGGCATCCAGTCTGAAGCTCAGGCAGGTGAGGCTTTTGTGGGCACTTGAGACCCTCGTCCAGGTTTCACAGGGCCCCAGGGCCTTAGCCACTGGTGAGGGTTAGGTTGAGGTATAGGCTTAGTTTTAGGTTGAGGGTGAGCCTTTGACAACGGGGAGAGAGCTGTGTCAAGTCCGAGAAAATCACTTTGCGCTCCTGGGGCACCTTCACCGGGCCCCAGGGCCTTCCCCACTGGACCTCCTCCAGCTTTTGACACCGGCCCCAACCCACTCTTCCCTTGACCGCTTCCCGCAGGTCAGCTAAGGGGCAGGCCAAGCCGCCGGGCCCCCTCTTTAGGTCCCTGCCGCCGGCAGACCCGCCTGCTGCTCACCCATGTCCCTGCCCGCGACCCTCTCTTCTGCTTACCTAAACACTTCAGGCTGTTCACCTGGCCCTGCCCCCTTGATCCCGTGACCGCCTCCAGCTGCTCACCTGGCCCCGCCCCCTCCTTGACTTGACCTGGCTCAGCTGTGGGCCTGGGCCCGCCTCCTGGTTCCGGAAACCACGCCCCTGGTCCATACGACCAATGAGCGAGCAGCACCAGCCAGTCTGCCCTGCTCCCAAACACAAAGGAATAGCCCCCACCACTGGGAGGTAAAGGCACATAGCCCTCTGCTCACAGGGTGCCTCCCAGGTCCCCAAGCGTGGGCAGACCAGCCAGCCCTCCCTTCAGGACACCCAGGGGCCTCCATGAGCCTCGGGGCCGGCCCTCTAACCCCCCTGCCCCGGCCCCCATCGCTCCCACCAAAGGGCAGCTCAGAGCAGAGTGTCCCGGGACGCCCAGAGCCCTGCCTATGGGCTTTGAAAACCGGGACAGAGCTGTGCCAAGTCCGAGAAATCATCACTTTCCACTCTAGGGGCACCTCCCCGGCACCTCCGGAGGTTCTGAGTGGTCTGGTGGCCCGGCCCCGGGGGCCTGCTTTCTGCCCCATTCGCCTGGAACGCCCTGCCCTGAGGACAAGGGTCCCTCTTGCTGGCATCCAGTCTGAAGCTCAGGCAGGTGAGGCTTTTGTGGGCACTTGAGACCCTCGTCCAGGTTTCACAGGGCCCCAGGGCCTTAGCCACTGGTGAGGGTTAGGTTGAGGGATAGGCTTAGTTTTAGGGTTAGGGTTAGCCTTTGACAACGGGGAGAGAGCTGTGTCAAGTCCGAGAAAATCACTTTGCGCTCCTGGGGCACCTTCACCGGGCCCCAGGGCCTTCCCCACTGGACCTCCTCCAGCTTTTGACACCAGCCCCAACCCACTCTTCCCTTGACCGCTTCCCGCAGGTCAGCTAAGGGGCCGTCCAAGCCGCGGGGCCCCCTCTTTAGGTACATGCTGCCAGCAGACCCGCCTGCTGGACACCCGTGTCCCTGCCCGCGACCCTCTCTCCTGCTTACCTCACCACTTCAGGCTGTTCACCTGGCCCCGGCCCCGTGATCCCGTGACCGCCTCCAGCTGCTCACCTGGCCCCGCCCCCGCCTTGACTTGACCTGGCTCAGCTGTGGGCCTGGGCCCGCCTCCTGGTTCCGGAAACCACGCCCCTGGTCCATTCGACCAATGAGCGAGCAGCACCAGCCAGTCTGCCCTGCTCCCAAACACAGAGGAATAGCCCCCACCACTGGGATGTAAAGGCACATAGCCCTCTGCTCACAGGGTGCCTCCCAGGTCCCCAAGCGTGGGCAGACCAGCCAGCCCTCCCTTCAGGACACCCAGGGTCCTCCATGAGCCTCGGGGCCGGCCCTCTAACCCCCCCGCCCCGGCCCACATCGCTCCCACCAAAGGGCAGCTCAGAGCCGAGTGTCCTGGGACGCCCAGAGCCCTGCCTATGGGCTTTGACAACCGGGAGAGAGCTGTGTCAAGTCCGAGAAATTATCACTTTCCACTCTGGGGGCACCTCCCCGGCCCCTCCGGAGGTTCTGACTGGTCTGGTGTCCCGGCCCCGGGGGCCTGCTTTCTGCCCCATTCGCCTGGAACGCCCTGCCCTGAGGACAAGGGTCCCTCTTGCTGGAATCCAGTCTGAAGCTCAGGCAGGTGAGGCTTTTGTGGGCACTTGAGACCCTCGTCCAGGTTTCACAGGGCCCCAGGGCCTTAGCCACTGGTGAGGGTTAGGTTGAGGGATAGGCTTAGTTTTAGGGTTAGGGTTAGCCTTTGACAACGGGGAGAGAGCTGTATCAAGTCCGAGAAAATCACTTGGCGCTCCTGGGGCACCTTCACCGGGCCCCAGGGCCTTCCCCACTGGACCACCTCCAGCTTTTGACACCGGCCCCAACCCTCTCTTCCCTTGACTGCTTCCCGCAGGTCAGCTAAGGGGCCGGCCAAGCCGCCGGGCCCCCTCTTGAGGTCCCTGCCGCCAGCAGACCCGCCTGCTGGTCACCTGTGTCCCTGCCCGCGACCCTCTCTCCTGCTTACCTCACCACTTCAGGCTGTTCACCTGGCCCCGCCCCCTTGATCCAGTGACCGCCTCCAGCTGCTCACCTGGCCCCGCCCCCGCCTTGACATGACCTGGCTCAGCTGTGGGCCTGGGCCCGCCTCCTGGTTCCAGAAACCACGCCCCTGGTCCATTCGACCAATGAGCGAGCAGCACCAGCCAGTCTGCCCTGCTCCCAAACACAGAGGAATAGCCCCCACCACTGGGATGTAAAGGCACATATCCCTCTGCTCACAGGGTGCCTCCCAGGTCCCAAGCGTGGGCAGACCAGCCAGCCCTCCCTTCATGACACCCAGGGTCCTCCATGAGCCTCGGGGCCGGCCCTCTAACCCCCCCGCCACGGCCCACATCGCTCCCACCAAAGGGCAGCTCAGAGCCGAGTGTCCTGGGACGCCCAGAGCCCTGCCTATGGGCTTTGACAACCGGGAGAGAGCTGTGTCAAGTCCGAGAAATTATCACTTTCCACTCTGGGGGCACCTCCTCGGCCCCTCTGGAGGTTCTGACTGGTCTGGTGGAACGGCCCCGGAGGCCTGCTTTCCGCCCCATTCGCCTGGAACGCCCTGCCCTGAGGACAAGGGTCCCTCTTGCTGGCATCCAGTCTGAAGCTCAGGCAGGTGAGGCTTTTGTGGGCACTTGAGACCCTCGTCCAGGTTTCACAGGGCCCCAGGGCCTTAGCCACTGGTGAGGGTTAGGTTGAGGGATAGGCTTAGTTTTAGGGTTAGGGTGAGCCTTTGACAACGCGGAGAGAGCTGTGTCAAGTCCGAGAAAATCACTTTGCGCTCCTGGGGCACCTTCACCGGGCCCCAGGGCCTTCCCCACTGGACCACCTCCAGCTTTTGACACCGGCCCCAACCCACTCTTCCCTTGACCGCTTCCCGCAGGTCAGCTAAGGGGCCGGCCAAGCCGCCGGGCCCCCTCTTTAGGTCCCTGCCGCCGGCAGACCCGCCTGCTGGTCACCCGTGTCCCTGCCCGCGACCCTCTCTCCTGCTTACGTCACCACTTCAGGCTGTTCACCTGGCCCCGCCCCCTTGATCCCGTGACCGCCTCCAGCTGCTCACCTGGCCCCGCCCCCGCCTTGACTTGACCTGGCTCAGCTGTGGGCCTGGGCCCGCCTCCTGGTTCCGGAAACCACGCCCCTGGTCCATTCGACCAATGATCGAGCAGCACCAGCCAGTCTGCCCTGCTCCCAAACACAGAGGAATAGCCCCCACCACTGGGATGTAAAGGCACATAGCCCTCTGCTCACAGGGTGCCTCCCAGGTCCCCAAGCGTGGGCAGACCAGCCAGCCCTCCCTTCAGGACACCCAGGGTCCTCCATGAGCCTCGGGGCCGGCCCTCCTCCCTCACACCCTTCCACCCCCGGTCCCCATCGCTCACACCAAAGGGCAGCTCACAGCAGAGTGTCCTGGGACACCCACAGACCTGCCTATGGGCTTTGACAACCGGGAGAGAGCTGTGTCAAGTCCGAGAAATTATCACTTTCCACTCTGGGGGCACCTCCCCGACCCCTCCGGAGGTTCTGACTGGTCTGGTGGCCCGGCCCCGGGGGCCTGCTTTCCGCCCCATTCGCCTGGAACGCCCTGCCCTGAGGACAAGGGTCCCTCTTGCTGGCATCCAGTCTGAAGCTCAGGCAGGTGACGCTTTTGTGGGCACTTGAGACCCTCGTCCAGGTTTCACAGGGCCCCAGGGCCTTAGCCACTGGTGAGGGTTAGGTTGAGGGATAGGCTTAGTTTTAGGGTTAGTGTGAGCCTTTGACAACGGGGAGAGAGCTGTGTCAAGTCCGAGAAAATCACTTTGCGCTCCTGGGGCACCTTCACCGGGCCCCAGGGCCTTCCCCACTGGACCACCTCCAGCTTTTGACACCGGCCCCAACACACTCTTCCCTTGACCGCTTCCCGCAGGTCAGCTAAGGGGCCGGCCAAGCCGCTGGGCCCCTCTTTAGGTCCCTGCCGCCGGCAGACCCGCCTGCTGGTCACCCGTGTCCCTGCCCGCGACCCTCTCTCCTGCTTACCTCACCACTTCAGGCTGTTCACCTGGCCCCGCCCCCTTGATCCCGTGACCGCCTCCAGCTGCTCACCTGGCCCCGCCCCCGCCTTGACTTGACCTGGCTCAGCTGTGGGCCTGGGCCCGCCTCCTGGTTCCGGAAACCACGCCCCTGGTCCATTCGACCAATGAGCGAGCAGCACCAGCCAGTCTGCCCTGCTCCCAAACACAAAGGAATAGCCCCCACCACTCGGATGTAAAGGCACATAGCCCTCTGCTCACAGGGTGCCTCCCAGGTCCCCAAGCGTGGGCAGACCAGCCAGCCCTCCCTTCAGGTCACCCAGGGGCCTCCATGAGCCTCGGGGCCGGCCCTCTAACACCCCCGCCCCGGCCCCCATGGCTCCCACCAAAGGGCAGCTCAGAGCAGAGTGTCCTGGGACGCCCAGAGCCCTGCCTATGGGCTTTGACAACCGGGAGAGAGCTGTGTCAAGTCCGAGAAATTATCACTTTCCACTCTGGGGGCACCTCCCCGCCCCCTCCGGAGGTTCTGATTGGTCTGGTGGCCCGGCCCCGGGGGCCTGCTTTCCGCCCCATTCCCCTGGAACGCCCTGCCCTGAGGACAAGGGTCCCTCTTGCTGGCATCCAGTCTGAAGCTCAGGCAGGTGAGGCTTTTGTGGGCACTTGAGACCCTCGTCCAGGTTTCACAGGGCCCCAGGGCCTTAGCCACTGGTGAGGGTTAGGTTGAGGGATAGGCTTAGTTTTAGGGTTATGGTTAGCCTTTGAGAACGGGGAGAGAGCTGTGTCAAGTCCGAGAAAATCACTTTGTGCTCCGGGGGCACCTTCACGGGGCCCCAGGGCCTTCACCACTGGACCACCTCCAGCTTTTGACACCGGCCCCAACCCACTCTTCCCTTGACCGCTTTCCGCAGGTCAGCTAAGGGGCCGGCCAAGCCGCCGGGCCCCCTCTTTAGGTCCCTGCCGCCGGCAGACCCGCCTGCTGGTCACCCTTGTCCCTGCCTGCGACCCTCTCTCCTGCTTACCTCACCACTTCAGGCTGTTCACCTGGCCCCGCCCCCGTGTTCCCGTGACCGCCTCCAGCTGCTCACCTGGCCCCGCCCCATCCTTGACTTAACCTGGCTCAGCTGTGGGCCTGGGCCCGCCTCCTGGTTCCGGAAACCACGCCCCTGGTCCATTCGACCAATGAGCCAGCAGCACCAGCCAGCCTGCCCTGCTCCCAAACACAGAGGAATAGCCCCACCACTGGGATGTAAAGGCACATAGCCCTCTGCTCACAGGGTGCCTCCCAGGTCCCCAAGCGTGGGCAGACCAGCCAGCCATCCCTTCAGGACACACAGGGGCCTCCATGAGCCTCGGGGCCGGCCCTCTAACCCCCCCGCCCCGGCCCCCACCGCTCCCACCAAAGGGCAGCTCAGAGGAGAGTGTCCTGGGACGCCCAGAGCCCTGCCTATGGGCTTTGACAACCGGGAGAGAGCTGTGTCAAGTCCGAGAAATTATCACTTTCCACTCTGGGGGCACCTCCCCGGCCCCTCCGGAGGTTCTGACTGGTCTGGTGGCCCGGCCCCGGGGCCTGCTTTCTGCCCCATTCGCCTGGAACGCCCTGCCCTGAGGACAAGGGTCCCTCTTGCTGGCATCCAGTCTGAAGCTCAGGCAGGTGAGGCTTTTGTGGGCACTTGAGACCCTCGTCCAGGTTTCACAGGGCCCCAGGGCCTTAGCCACTGGTGAGGGTTAGGTTGAGGGATAGGCTTAGTTTTAGGGTTAGGGTTAGCCTTTGACAACGGGGAGAGAGCTGTATCAAGTCCGAGAAAATCACTTGGCGCTCCTGGGGCACCTTCACCGGGCCCCAGGGCCTTCCCCACTGGACCACCTCCAGCTTTTGACACCGGCCCCAACCCTCTCTTCCCTTGACTGCTTCCCGCAGGTCAGCTAAGGGGCCGGCCAAGCCGCCGGGCCCCCTCTTGAGGTCCCTGCCGCCAGCAGACCCGCCTGCTGGTCACCTGTGTCCCTGCCCGCGACCCTCTCTCCTGCTTACCTCACCACTTCAGGCTGTTCACCTGGCCCCGCCCCCTTGATCCAGTGACCGCCTCCAGCTGCTCACCTGGCCCCGCCCCCGCCTTGACATGACCTGGCTCAGCTGTGGGCCTGGGCCCGCCTCCTGGTTCCAGAAACCACGCCCCTGGTCCATTCGACCAATGAGCGAGCAGCACCAGCCAGTCTGCCCTGCTCCCAAACACAGAGGAATAGCCCCCACCACTGGGATGTAAAGGCACATATCCCTCTGCTCACAGGGTGCCTCCCAGGTCCCCAAGCGTGGGCAGACCAGCCAGCCCTCCCTTCAGGACACCCAGGGTCCTCCATGAGCCTCGGGGCCGACCCTCTAACCCCCCCGCCCCGGCCCACATCGCTCCCACCAAAGGGCAGCTCAGAGCCGCGTGTCCTGGGACGCCCAGAGCCCTGCCTATGGGCTTTGACAACCGGGAGAGAGCTGTGTCAAGTCCGAGAAATTATCACTTTCCACTCTGGGGGCACCTCCCCGGCCACTCCGGAGGTTCTGACTGGTCTGGTGGAACGGCCCCGGGGGCCTGCTTTCCGCCCCATTCGCGTGGAACGCCCTGCCCTGAGGACAAGGGTCCCTCTTGCTGGCATCCAGTCTGAAGCTCAGGCAGGTGAGGCTTTTGTGGGCACTTGAGACCCTCGTCCAGGTTTCACAGGGCCCCAGGGCCTTAGCCACTGGTGAGGGTTAGGTTGAGGGATAGGCTTAGTTTTAGGGTTAGGGTTAGCCTTTGACAACGGGGAGAGAGCTGTGTCAAGTCCGAGAAAATCACTTTGTGCTCCTGGGGCACCTTCACCGGGCCACAGGGCCTTCCCCACTGGACCACCTCCAGCTTTTGACACCGGCCCCAACCCACTCTTCCCTTGACCGCTTCCCGCAGGTCAGCTAAGGGGCCGGCCAAGCCGCCGGGCCCCCTCTTTAGGTCCCTGCCGCCGGCAGACCCGCCTGCTGGTCACGCGTGTCCGTGCCCGCGACCCTCTCTCCTGCTTACCTCACCACTTCAGGCTGTTCACCTGGCCCCGCCCCCGTGATCCCTTGACCGCCTCCAGCTGCTCACCTGGCCCCGCCCCCGCCTTGACTTGACCTGGCTCAGCTGTGGGCCTGGGCCCGCCTCCTGGTTCCGGAAACCACGCCCCTGGTCCATTCGACCAATGAGCGAGCAGCACCAGCCAGTCTGCCCTGCTTCCAAACACAGAGGAATAGCCCCCACCACTGGGATGTAAAGGCACATAGCCCTCTGCTCACAGGGTGCCTCCCAGGTCCCCAAGCGTGGGCAGACCAGCCAGCCCTCCCTTCAGGACACCCAGGGGCCTCCAGGAGCCTCGGGGCCGGCCCTCTAACCCCCCCGCCCCGGCCCCCATCGCCCCCAACAAAGGGCAGCTCAGAGCAGAGTGTCCTGGGACGCCCAGAGCCCTGCCTATAGGCTTTGACAACCGGGAGAGAGCTGTGTCAAGTCCGAGAAATCATCACTTTCCACTCTGGGGGCACCTCCCCGGCCCCTCCGGAGGTTCTGACTGGTCTGGTGGCCCGGCCCCGGGGGCCTGCTTTCCGCCCCATTCGCCTGGAACGCCCTGCCCTGAGGACAAGGGTTCCTCTTGCTGGCATCCAGTGTGAAGCTCAGGCAGGTGAGGCTTTTGTGGGCACTTGAGACCCTCGTCCAGGTTTCACAGGGCCCCAGGGCCTTAGCCACTGGTGAGGGTTAGGTTGAGAGATAGGCTTAGTTTTAGGGTTAGGGTTAGCCTTTGACAACGGGGAGAGAGCTGTATCAAGTCCGAGAAAATCACTTGGCGCTCCTGGGGCACCTTCACCGGGCCCCAGGGCCTTCCCCACTGGACCACCTCCAGCTTTTGACACCGGCCCCAACCCACTCTTCCCTTGACCGCTTCCCGCAGGTCAGCTAAGGGGCCGGCCAAGCCGCCGGGCCCCCTCTTTAGGTCCCTGCCGCTGGCAGACCCGCCTACTGGTCACCTGTGTCCCTGCCCGCGACCCTCTCTCCTGCTTACCTCACCACTTCAGGCTGTTCAACTGGCCCCGCCCCCTTGATCCAGTGACCGCCTCCAGCTGCTCACCTGGCCCCGCCCCCGCCTTGACTTGACCTCGCTCAGCTGTGGGCCTGGGCCCGCCTCCTGGTTCCGGAAACCACGCCCCTGGTCCATTCGACCAATGAGCGAGCAGCACCAGCCAGTCTGCCCTGCTCCCAAACACAGAGGAATAGCCCCCACCACTGGGATGTAAAGGCACATAGCCCTCTGCTCACAGGGTGCCTCCCAGGTCCCCAAGCGTGGGCAGACCAGCCAGCCCTCCCTTCAGGACACCCAGGGTCCTCCATGAGCCTCGGGGCCGGCCCTCTAACCCCCCCGCCCCGGCCCACATCCCTCCCACCAAAGGGCAGCTCAGAGCCGAGTGTCCTGGGACGCCCAGAGCCCTGCCTATGGGCTTTGACAACCGGGAGAGAGCTGTGTCAAGTCCGAGAAATTATCACTTTCCACTCTGGCGGCACCTCCCCGGCCCCTCCGGAGGTTCTGACTGGTCTGGTGGAACAGCCCCGGGGGCCTGCTTTCTGCCCCATTCGCCTGGAACGCCCTGCCCTGAGGACAAGGGTCCCTCTTGCTGGCATCCAGTCTGAAGCTCAGGCAGGTGAGGCTTTTGTGGGCACTTGAGACCCTCGTCCAGGTTTCACAGGGCCCCAGGGCCTTAGCCACTGGTGAGGGTTAGGTTGAGGGATAGGCTTAGTTTTAGGGTTAGGGTTAGCCTTTGACAACGGGAAGAGAGCTGTATCAAGTCCGAGAAAATCACTTTGCGCTCCTGGGGCACCTTCACCGGGCCCCAGGGCCTTCCCCACTGGACCACCTCCAGCTTTTGACACCGGCCCCAACCCACTCTTCCCTTGACCGCTTCCCGCAGGTCAGCTAAGGGGCCGGCCAAGCCGCCGGGCCCCCTCTTGAGGTCCCTGCCGCCAGCAGACCCGCCTCCTGGTCACCCGTGTCCCTGCCCGCGACCCTCTCTCCTGCTTACCTCACCACTTCAGGCTGTTCACCTGTCCCCGCCCCCTTGATCCCCTGACCGCCTCCAGCTGCTCACCTGGCCCCGCCCCCGCCTTGACTTGACCTGGCTCAGCTGTGGGCCTGGGCCCGCCTCCTGGTTCCGGAAACCACGACCCTGGTCCATTCGACCAATGAGCGAGCAGCACCAGCCAGTCTGACCTGCTCCCAAACACAGAGGAATAGCCCCCACCACTGGGATGTAAAGGCACATATCCCTCTACTCACAGGGTGCCTCCCAGGTCCCCAAGCGTGGGCAGACCAGCCAGCCCTCCCTTCAGGACACCCAGAGTCCTCCATGAGCCTCGGGGCCGGCCCTCTAACCCCCCCGCCCCGGCCCCCATCGCTCCCACCAAAGGGCAGCTGAGAGGAGAGTGTCCTGGGACGCCCAGAGCCCTGCCTATGGGCTTTGACAACCGGGAGAGAGCTGTGTCAAGTCCGAGAAATTATCACTTTCCACTCTGGGGGCACCTCCCCGGCCCCTCCAGAGGTTCTGACTGGTCTGGTGGAACGGTCCCGGGGGCCTGCTTTCCGCCCCATTCGCCTGGAACACCCTGCCCTGAGGACAAGGGTCCCTCTTGCTGGCATCCAGTCTGAAGCTCAGGCAGGTGAGGCTTTTGTGGGCACTTGAGACCCTCGTCCAGGTTTCACAGGGCCCCAAGGCCTTAGCAACTGGTGAGGGTTAGGTTTAAGGATAGGCTTAGTTTTAGGGTTAGGGTTAGCCTTTGACAACGGGGAGAGAGCGGTGTCAAGTCCGAGAAAATCATTTTGCCCTCCTGGGGCTCCTTCACCGGGCCCCAGGGCCTTCCCCACTGGACCACCTCCAGCTTTTGATACCGGCCCCAACCCACTCTTCCCTTGACCGCTTCCCGCAGGTCAGCTAAGGGGCCGGCCAAGCCGCCGGGACCCCTCTTTAGGTCCCTGCCGACGGCAGACCCGCCTGCTGGTCACTCATGTCCCTGCCCGCGACCCTCTCTCCTGCTTACCTCACCACTTCAGGCTGTTCACCTGGCCCCGCCTCCGTGATCCCGTTACTGCCTCCAGCTGCTCACCTGGCCCCGCCACTGCCTTGACTTTAAATGGCTCAGCTGTGGGCCTAAGCCCGCCTCCTGGTTCCGGAAACCACGCCCCTGGTCCATTCGACCAATGAGCGAGCAGCACCAGCCAGTCTGCCCTGCTCCCAAACACAGAGGAATAGCCCCCACCACTGACTGGGATGTAAAGGCACATAGCCCTCTGCTCACAGGGTGCCTCCCAGGTCCCCAAGCGTGGGCAGACCAGCCAGCCCTCCCTTCAGGACACCCAGGGTCCTCCAGGAGCCTCGGGGCCGGCCCTCTAACCCCCCCGGCCCGGCCCCCATCGCTCCCACCAAAGGGCAGCTCAGAGCAGAGTGTCCTGGGACGCCCAGAGCCCTGCCTATGGGCTTTGACAACTGGGAGAGAGCTGTGTCAAGTCCGAGAAATCATCACTTTCCACTCTGGGGGCACCTCCCCGGCCCCTCCGGAGGTTCTGACTGGTCTGGTGGCCCGGCCCCGGGGGCCTGCTTTCCGCCCCATTCGCCTGGAACGCCCTGCCCTGAGGACAAGGGTCCCTCTTGCTGGCATCCAGTCTGAAGCTCAGGCAGGTGAGGCTTTTGTGGGCACTTGAGACCCTCGTCCAGATTTCACAGGGCCCCAAGGCCTTAGCCACTGGTGAGGGTTAGGTTGAGGGATAGGCTTAGTTTTAGGGTTACGGTGAGCCTTTGACAACCGGGAGAGAGCTGTGTCAAGTCCGAGAAAATCACTTTGCGCTCCTGGGGCACCTTCACCGGGCCCCAGGGCCTTCCCCACTGGACCTCCTCCAGCTTTTGACACCGGCCCCAACCCACTCTTCCCTTGACCGCTTCCCGCAGGTCAGCTAAGGGGCCGGCCAAGCCGCCGGGCCCCCTCTTTAGGTCCCTGCCGCCGGCAGACCCGCCTGCTGGTCACCCGTGTCCCTGCCCGCGACCCTCTCTCCTGCTTACCTAACCACTTCAGGCTGTTCACCTGGCCCCGCCCCCTTGATCCCGTGACCGCCTCCAGCTGCTCACCTGGCCCCGCCCCCTCCTTGACTTGACCTGGCTCAGCTGTGGGCCTGGGCCCGCCTCCTGGTTCCGGAAACCACGCCCCTGGTCCATTCGACCAATGAGCGAGCAGCACCAGCCAGTCTGCCCTGCTCCCAAACACAGAGGAATAGCCCCCACCACTGGGATGTAAAGGCACATAGCCCTCTGCTCACAGGGTGTCTCCCAGGTCCCCAAGCGTGGGCAGACCAGCCAGCCCTTCCTTCAGGACACCCAGGGGCCTCCAAGAGCCTCGGGCCGGCCCTCTAACCCCCCCGGCCCGGCCCCCATCGCTCCCACCAAAGGGCAGCTCAGAGCAGAGTGTCCTGGGACGCCCAGAGCCCTGCCTATGGGCTTTGACAACCGGGAGAGAGCTGTGTCAAGTCCGAGAAATTATCACTTTCCACTCTGGGGGCACCTCCCCGGCCCCTCCGGAGGTTCTGACTGGTCTAGTGGCCCGGCCGCGGGGGCCTGCTTTCCGCCCCATTCGCCTGGAACGCCCTGCCCTGAGGACAAGGGTCCCTCTTGCTGGAATCCAGTCTGAAGCTCAGGCAGGTGAGGCTTTTGTGGGCACTTGAGACAATCGTCCAGGTTTCACAGGGCCCCAGGGCCTTAGCCACTGGTGAGGGTTAGGTTGAGGGATAGGCTTAGTTTTAGGGTAAGGGATAGCCTTTGACAACGGGGAGAGAGCTCTGTCAAGTCCGAGAAAATCACTTTGCGCTCCTGGGGCACCTTCACCGGGCCCCAGGGCCTTCCCCACTGGACCACCTCCAGCTTTTGACACCGGCACCAACCCACTCTTCCCTTGACCGCTTCCCGCAGGTCAGCTAAGGGGCCGGCCAAGCCGCCGGGCCCCCTCTTTAGGTCCCTGCCGCCGGCAGACCCGCCTGCTGGTCACCCGTGTCCCTGCCCGAGACCCTCTCTCCTGCTTACCTCACCACTTCAGGCTGTTCACCTGGCCCCGCCCCCTTGATCCCGTGACCGCCTCCAGCTGCTCACCTGGCCCCGCCCCCGCCTTGACTTGACCAGGCTCAGCTGTGGGCCTGGGCCCGCCTCCTGGTTCCGGAAACCACGCCCCTGGTCCATTCGACCAATGAGCGAGCAGCACCAGCCAGTCTGCCCTGCTCCCAAACACAGAGGAATAGCCCCCACCACTGGGATGTAAAGGCACATAGCCCTCTGCTCACAGGGTGCCTCCCAGGTCCCCAAGCTTGGGCAGACCAGCCAGCCCTCCCTTCAGGACACCCAGGGGCCTCCATGAGCCTCGGGGTCGGCCCTCTAACCCCCCGGCCCTGGCCCCCATCGCTCCCACCAAAGGGCAGCTCAGAGCAGAGTGTCCTGGGACGCCCAGAGCCCTGCCTATGGGCTTTGACAACCGGGAGAGAGCTGTGTCAAGTCCGAGAAATTATCATTTTCCACTCTGGGGGCACCTCCCCGGCCCCTCCGGAGTTTCTGACTGGTCTGGTGGCCCGGCCCCGGGGGCCTGCTTTCCGCCCCATTCCTCTGGAACGCCCTGCCCTGAGGACAAGGGTCCCTCTTGCTGGCATCCAGTCTGAAGCTCAGGCAGGTGAGGCTTTTGTGGGTACTTGAGACCCTCGTCCAGGTTTCACAGGGCCCCAGGGCCTTAGCCACTGGTGAGGGTTAGGTTGAGTGATAGGATTAGTTTTAGGGTTAGGTTTAGCCTTTGACAACGGGGAGAGAGCTGTGTCAAGTCCGAGAAAATCACTTGGCGCTCCTGGGGCACCTTCACCGGGCCCCAGGGCCTTCCCCACTGGACCACCTCCAGCTTTTGACACTGGCCCCAACCCACTCTTCCCTTGACCACTTCCCGCAGGTCAGCTAAGGGGCCGGCCAAGCCGCCGGGGCCCTCTTTAGGTGCCTGCCGCCGGCAGACCCTTCTGCTGGTCACCCGTGTCCCTGCCCGCGACCCTCTCTCCTGCTTACCTCACCACTTCAGGCTGTTCACCTGGCCCCGACCCCGTGATCCCGTGACCGCCTCCAGCTGCTCACCTGGCCCCGCCCCCTCCTTGACTTGACCTGGCTCAGCTGTGGGCCTGGGCCCGACTCCTGGTTCCGGAAACCACGCCCCTGGTCCATTCGACCAATAAGCGATCAGCACCAGCCAGCCTGCCCTGCTCCCAAACACAGAGGAATAGCCCCACCACTGGGATGTAAAGGCACATAGCCCTCTGCTCACAGGGTGTCTCCCAGGTCCCCAAGCGTGGGCAGACCAGCCAGCCCTCCCTTCAGGACACCCAGGGGCCTCCAAGAGCCTCGGGGCCGGCCCTCTAACCCCCCCGGCCCGGCCCCCATCGCTCCCACCAAAGGGCAGCTCAGAGCAGAGTGTCCTGGGACGCCCAGAGCCCTGCCTATGGGCTTTGACAACCGGGAGAGAGCTGTGTCAAGTCCGAGAAATTATCACTTTCCACTCTGGGGGCACCTCCCCGGCCCCTCCGGAGGTTCTGACTGGTCTAGTGGCCCGGCCGCGGGGGCCTGCTTTCCGCCCCATTCGCCTGGAACGCCCTGCCCTGAGGACAACGGTCCCTCTTGCTGGAATCCAGTCTGAAGCTCAGGCAGGTGAGGCTTTTGTGGGCACTTGAGACAATCGTCCAGGTTTCACAGGGCCCCAGGGCCTTAGCCACTGGTGAGGGTTAGGTTGAGGGATAGGCTTAGTTTTAGGGTAAGGGATAGCCTTTGACAACGGGGAGAGAGCTGTGTCAAGTCCGAGAAAATCACTTTGCGCTCCTGGGGCACCTTCACCGGGCCCCAGGGCCTTCCCCACTGGACCACCTCCAGCTTTTGACACCGGCACCAACCCACTCTTCCCTTGACCGCTTCCCGCAGGTCAGCTAAGGGGCCGGCCAAGCCGCCGGGCCCCCTCTTTAGGTCCCTGCCGCCGGCAGACCCGCCTGCTGGTCACCCGTGTCCCTGCCCGAGACCCTCTCTCCTGCTTACCTCACCACTTCAGGCTGTTCACCTGGCCCCGCCCCCTTGATCCCGTGACCGCCTCCAGCTGATCACCTGGCCCCGCCCCCGCCTTGACTTGACCAGGCTCAGCTGTGGGCCTGGGCCCGCCTCCTGGTTCCGGAAACCACGCCCCTGGTCCATTCGACCAATGAGCGAGCAGCACCAGCCAGTCTGCCCTGCTCCCAAACACAGAGGAATAGCCCCCACCACTGACTGGGATGTAAAGGCACATAGCCCTCTGCTCACAGGGTGCCTCCCAGGTCCCCAAGCGTGGGCAGACCAGCCAGCCCTCCCTTCAGGACACCCAGGGTCCTCCAGGAGCCTCGGGGCCGGCCCTCTAACCCCCCCGGCCCGGCCCCCATCGCTCCCACCAAAGGGCAGCTCAGAGCAGAGTGTCCTGGGACGCCCAGAGCCCTGCCTATGGGCTTTGACAACTGGGAGAGAGCTGTGTCAAGTCCGAGAAATCATCACTTTCCACTCTGGGGGCACCTCCCCGGCCCCTCCGGAGGTTCTGACTGGTCTGGTGGCCCGGCCCCGGGGGCCTGCTTTCCGCCCCATTCGCCTGGAACGCCCTGCCCTGAGGACAAGGGTCCCTCTTGCTGGCATCCAGTCTGAAGCTCAGGCAGGTGAGGCTTTTGTGGGCACTTGAGACCCTCGTCCAGATTTCACAGGGCCCCAAGGCCTTAGCCACTGGTGAGGGTTAGGTTGAGGGATAGGCTTAGTTTTAGGGTTACGGTGAGCCTTTGACAACCGGGAGAGAGCTGTGTCAAGTCCGAGAAAATCACTTTGCGCTCCTGGGGCACCTTCACCGGGCCCCAGGGCCTTCCCCACTGGACCTCCTCCAGCTTTTGACACCGGCCCCAACCCACTCTTCCCTTGACCGCTTCCCGCAGGTCAGCTAAGGGGCCGGCCAAGCCGCCGGGCCCCCTCTTTAGGTCCCTGCCGCCGGCAGACCCGCCTGCTGGTCACCCGTGTCCCTGCCCGCGACCCTCTCTCCTGCTTACCTAACCACTTCAGGCTGTTCACCTGGCCCCGCCCCCTTGATCCCGTGACCGCCTCCAGCTGCTCACCTGGCCCCGCCCCCTCCTTGACTTGACCTGGCTCAGCTGTGGGCCTGGGCCCGCCTCCTGGTTCCGGAAACCACGCCCCTGGTCCATTCGACCAATGAGCGAGCAGCACCAGCCAGTCTGCCCTGCTCCCAAACACAGAGGAATAGCCCCCACCACTGGGATGTAAAGGCACATAGCCCTCTGCTCACAGGGTGTCTCCCAGGTCCCCAAGCGTGGGCAGACCAGCCAGCCCTTCCTTCAGGACACCCAGGGGCCTCCAAGAGCCTCGGGCCGGCCCTCTAACCCCCCCGGCCCGGCCCCCATCGCTCCCACCAAAGGGCAGCTCAGAGCAGAGTGTCCTGGGACGCCCAGAGCCCTGCCTATGGGCTTTGACAACCGGGAGAGAGCTGTGTCAAGTCCGAGAAATTATCACTTTCCACTCTGGGGGCACCTCCCCGGCCCCTCCGGAGGTTCTGACTGGTCTAGTGGCCCGGCCGCGGGGGCCTGCTTTCCGCCCCATTCGCCTGGAACGCCCTGCCCTGAGGACAAGGGTCCCTCTTGCTGGAATCCAGTCTGAAGCTCAGGCAGGTGAGGCTTTTGTGGGCACTTGAGACAATCGTCCAGGTTTCACAGGGCCCCAGGGCCTTAGCCACTGGTGAGGGTTAGGTTGAGGGATAGGCTTAGTTTTAGGGTAAGGGATAGCCTTTGACAACGGGGAGAGAGCTCTGTCAAGTCCGAGAAAATCACTTTGCGCTCCTGGGGCACCTTCACCGGGCCCCAGGGCCTTCCCCACTGGACCACCTCCAGCTTTTGACACCGGCACCAACCCACTCTTCCCTTGACCGCTTCCCGCAGGTCAGCTAAGGGGCCGGCCAAGCCGCCGGGCCCCCTCTTTAGGTCCCTGCCGCCGGCAGACCCGCCTGCTGGTCACCCGTGTCCCTGCCCGAGACCCTCTCTCCTGCTTACCTCACCACTTCAGGCTGTTCACCTGGCCCCGCCCCCTTGATCCCGTGACCGCCTCCAGCTGCTCACCTGGCCCCGCCCCCGCCTTGACTTGACCAGGCTCAGCTGTGGGCCTGGGCCCGCCTCCTGGTTCCGGAAACCACGCCCCTGGTCCATTCGACCAATGAGCGAGCAGCACCAGCCAGTCTGCCCTGCTCCCAAACACAGAGGAATAGCCCCCACCACTGGGATGTAAAGGCACATAGCCCTCTGCTCACAGGGTGCCTCCCAGGTCCCCAAGCTTGGGCAGACCAGCCAGCCCTCCCTTCAGGACACCCAGGGGCCTCCATGAGCCTCGGGGTCGGCCCTCTAACCCCCCGGCCCCGGCCCCCATCGCTCCCACCAAAGGGCAGCTCAGAGCAGAGTGTCCTGGGACGCCCAGAGCCCTGCCTATGGGCTTTGACAACCGGGAGAGAGCTGTGTCAAGTCCGAGAAATTATCATTTTCCACTCTGGGGGCACCTCCCCGGCCCCTCCGGAGTTTCTGACTGGTCTGGTGGCCCGGCCCCGGGGGCCTGCTTTCCGCCCCATTCCTCTGGAACGCCCTGCCCTGAGGACAAGGGTCCCTCTTGCTGGCATCCAGTCTGAAGCTCAGGCAGGTGAGGCTTTTGTGGGTACTTGAGACCCTCGTCCAGGTTTCACAGGGCCCCAGGGCCTTAGCCACTGGTGAGGGTTAGGTTGAGTGATAGGATTAGTTTTAGGGTTAGGTTTAGCCTTTGACAACGGGGAGAGAGCTGTGTCAAGTCCGAGAAAATCACTTTGCGCTCCTGGGGCACCTTCACCGGGCCCCAGGGCCTTCCCCACTGGACCACCTCCAGCTTTTGACACTGGCCCCAACCCACTCTTCCCTTGACCACTTCCCGCAGGTCAGCTAAGGGGCCGGCCAAGCCGCCGGGGCCCTCTTTAGGTGCCTGCCGCCGGCAGACCCTTCTGCTGGTCACCCGTGTCCCTGCCCGCGACCCTCTCTCCTGCTTACCTCACCACTTCAGGCTGTTCACCTGGCCCCGACCCCGTGATCCCGTGACCGCCTCCAGCTGCTCACCTGGCCCCGCCCCCTCCTTGACTTGACCTGGCTCAGCTGTGGGCCTGGGCCCGACTCCTGGTTCCGGAAACCACGCCCCTGGTCCATTCGACCAATAAGCGATCAGCACCAGCCAGCCTGCCCTGCTCCCAAACACAGAGGAATAGCCCCACCACTGGGATGTAAAGGCACATAGCCCTCTGCTCACAGGGTGTCTCCCAGGTCCCCAAGCGTGGGCAGACCAGCCAGCCCTCCCTTCAGGACACCCAGGGGCCTCCAAGAGCCTCGGGGCCGGCCCTCTAACCCCCCCGGCCCGGCCCCCATCGCTCCCACCAAAGGGCAGCTCAGAGCAGAGTGTCCTGGGACGCCCAGAGCCCTGCCTATGGGCTTTGACAACCGGGAGAGAGCTGTGTCAAGTCCGAGAAATTATCACTTTCCACTCTGGGGGCACCTCCCCGGCCCCTCCGGAGGTTCTGACTGGTCTAGTGGCCCGGCCGCGGGGGCCTGCTTTCCGCCCCATTCGCCTGGAACGCCCTGCCCTGAGGACAACGGTCCCTCTTGCTGGAATCCAGTCTGAAGCTCAGGCAGGTGAGGCTTTTGTGGGCACTTGAGACAATCGTCCAGGTTTCACAGGGCCCCAGGGCCTTAGCCACTGGTGAGGGTTAGGTTGAGGGATAGGCTTAGTTTTAGGGTAAGGGATAGCCTTTGACAACGGGGAGAGAGCTGTGTCAAGTCCGAGAAAATCACTTTGCGCTCCTGGGGCACCTTCACCGGGCCCCAGGGCCTTCCCCACTGGACCACCTCCAGCTTTTGACACCGGCACCAACCCACTCTTCCCTTGACCGCTTCCCGCAGGTCAGCTAAGGGGCCGGCCAAGCCGCCGGGCCCCCTCT
Organism: Pipistrellus hanaki; assembly: GCF_964339955.1. Classification (NCBI taxonomy): domain Eukaryota; kingdom Metazoa; phylum Chordata; class Mammalia; order Chiroptera; family Vespertilionidae; genus Pipistrellus; species Pipistrellus hanaki. The sequence continues at coordinate 4,004,082 of NC_140511.1, forward strand.
TTAGGTCCCTGCCGCCGGCAGACCCGCCTGCTGGTCACCCGTGTCCCTGCCCGAGACCCTCTCTCCTGCTTACCTCACCACTTCAGGCTGTTCACCTGGCCCCGCCCCCTTGATCCCGTGACCGCCTCCAGCTGATCACCTGGCCCCGCCCCCGCCTTGACTTGACCAGGCTCAGCTGTGGGCCTGGGCCCGCCTCCTGGTTCCGGAAACCACGCCCCTGGTCCATTCGACCAATGAGCGAGCAGCACCAGCCAGTCTGCCCTGCTCCCAAACACAGAGGAATAGCCCCCACCACTGGGATGTAAAGGCACATAGCCCTCTGCTCACAGGGTGCCTCCCAGGTCCCCAAGCTTGGACAGACCAGCCAGCCCTCCCTTCAGGACACCCAGGGGCCTCCATGAGCCTCAGGGTCGGCCCTCTAACCCCCTGGCCCCGGCCCCCATCGCTCCCACCAAAGGGCAGCTCAGAGCAGAGTGTCCTGGGACGCCCAGAGCCCTGCCTATGGGCTTTGACAACCGGGAGAGAGCTGTGTCAAGTCCGAGAAATTATCATTTTCCACTCTGGGGGCACCTCCCCGGCCCCTCCGGAGGTTCTGACTGGTCTGTTGGCCCGGCCCCGGGGGCCTGCTTTCCGCCCCATTCCTCTGGAACGCCCTGCCCTGAGGACAAGGGTCCCTCTTGCTGGAATCCAGTCTGAAGCTCAGGCAGGTGAGGCTTTTGTGGGCACTTGAGACAATCGTCCAGGTTTCACAGGGCCCCAGGGCCTTAGCCACTGGTGAGGGTTAGGTTGAGGGATAGGCTTAGTTTTAGGGTAAGGGATAGCCTTTGACAACGGGGAGAGAGCTCTGTCAAGTCCGAGAAAATCACTTTGCGCTCCTGGGGCACCTTCACCGGGCCCCAGGGCCTTCCCCACTGGACCACCTCCAGCTTTTGACACCGGCACCAACCCACTCTTCCCTTGACCGCTTCCCGCAGGTCAGCTAAGGGGCCGGCCAAGCCGCCGGGCCCCCTCTTTAGGTCCCTGCCGCCGGCAGACCCGCCTGCTGGTCACCCGTGTCCCTGCCCGAGACCCTCTCTCCTGCTTACCTCACCACTTCAGGCTGTTCACCTGGCCCCGCCCCCTTGATCCCGTGACCGCCTCCAGCTGCTCACCTGGCCCCGCCCCCGCCTTGACTTGACCAGGCTCAGCTGTGGGCCTGGGCCCGCCTCCTGGTTCCGGAAACCACGCCCCTGGTCCATTCGACCAATGAGCGAGCAGCACCAGCCAGTCTGCCCTGCTCCCAAACACAGAGGAATAGCCCCCACCACTGGGATGTAAAGGCACATAGCCCTCTGCTCACAGGGTGCCTCCCAGGTCCCCAAGCTTGGGCAGACCAGCCAGCCCTCCCTTCAGGACACCCAGGGGCCTCCATGAGCCTCGGGGTCGGCCCTCTAACCCCCCGGCCCCGGCCCCCATCGCTCCCACCAAAGGGCAGCTCAGAGCAGAGTGTCCTGGGACGCCCAGAGCCCTGCCTATGGGCTTTGACAACCGGGAGAGAGCTGTGTCAAGTCCGAGAAATTATCATTTTCCACTCTGGGGGCACCTCCCCGGCCCCTCCGGAGTTTCTGACTGGTCTGGTGGCCCGGCCCCGGGGGCCTGCTTTCCGCCCCATTCCTCTGGAACGCCCTGCCCTGAGGACAAGGGTCCCTCTTGCTGGCATCCAGTCTGAAGCTCAGGCAGGTGAGGCTTTTGTGGGTACTTGAGACCCTCGTCCAGGTTTCACAGGGCCCCAGGGCCTTAGCCACTGGTGAGGGTTAGGTTGAGTGATAGGATTAGTTTTAGGGTTAGGTTTAGCCTTTGACAACGGGGAGAGAGCTGTGTCAAGTCCGAGGAAATCACTTTGCGCTCCTGGAGCACCTTCACCGGGCCCCAGGGCCTTCACCACTGGACCACCTCCAGCTTTTGACACCGGCCCCAACCCACTCTTCCCTTGACCGCTTCCCACAGGTCAGCTAAGTGGCCGGCCAAGCCGCCGGGCCCCCTCTTTAGGTCCCTGCCGCTGGCAGACCCGCCTGCTGGTCACCCGTGTCCCTGCCCGCGACCCTCTCTCCTGCTTACCTCACCACTTCAGGCTGTTCACCTGGCCCCGCCCCCGTGATCCCGAGACCGCCTCCAGCTGCTCACCTGGCCCCGCCCCTTCCTTGACTTGACCTGGCTCAGCTGTGGGCCTGGGCCCGCCTCCTGGTTCCAGAAACCACGCCCCTGGTCCATTCGACCAATAAGCGATCAGCACCAGCCAGCCTGCCATGCTCCCAAACACAGAGGAATAGCCCCACCACTGGGATGTAAAGGCACATAGCCCTCTGCTCACAGGGTGCCTCCCAGGTCCCCAAGCGTGGGCAGACCAGCCAGCCATCCCTTCAGGACACCCAGGGGCCTCCATGAGCCTCGGGGCCGGCCCTCTAACCCCCCCGCCCCGGCCCCCATCGCTCCCACCAAAGGGCAGCTCAGAGCAGAGTGTCCTGGGACGCCCAGAGCCCTGCCTATGGGCTTTGAAAACCGGGAGAGAGCTGTGTCAAGTCCGAGAAATTATCACTTTCCACTCTGGGGGCACCTCCCCGGCCCCTCCGGAGGTTCTGACTGGTCTGGTGGAACGGCCCCGGGGGCCTGCTTTCTGCCCCCTTCGAATGGAACGCCCAGCCCTGAGGACAAGGGTCCCTCTTGCTGGCATCCAGTCTGAAGCTCAGGCAGGTGAGGCTTTTGTGGGCACTTGAGACCCTCGTCCAGGTTTCACAGGGCCCCAGGGCCTTAGCCACTGGTGAGGGTTAGGTTGAGGGATAGGCTTAGTTTTAGGGTTACGGTGAGCCTTTGACAACGGGGAGAGAGCTGTGTCAAGTCCGAGAAAATCACTTTGCGCTCCTGGGGCACCTTCACCGGGCCCCAGGGCCTTCCCCACTGGACCACCTCCAGCTTTTGACACTGGCCCCAACCCACTCTTCCCTTGACCACTTCCCGCAGGTCAGCTAAGGGGCCGGCCAAGCCGCCGGGGCCCTCTTTAGGTGCCTGCCGCCGGCAGACCCTTCTGCTGGTCACCCGTGTCCCTGCCCGCGACCCTCTCTCCTGCTTACCTCACCACTTCAGGCTGTTCACCTGGCCCCGACCCCGTGATCCCGTGACCGCCTCCAGCTGCTCACCTGGCCCCGCCCCCTCCTTGACTTGACCTGGCTCAGCTGTGGGCCTGGGCCCGACTCCTGGTTCCGGAAACCACGCCCCTGGTCCATTCGACCAATAAGCGATCAGCACCAGCCAGCCTGCCCTGCTCCCAAACACAGAGGAATAGCCCCACCACTGGGATGTAAAGGCACATAGCCCTCTGCTCACAGGGTGTCTCCCAGGTCCCCAAGCGTGGGAAGACCAGCCAGCCCTCCCTTCAGGACACCCAGGGGCCTCCAAGAGCCTCGGGGCCGGCCCTCTAACCCCCCCGGCCCGGCCCCCATCGCTCCCACCAAAGGGCAGCTCAGAGCAGAGTGTCCTGGGACGCCCAGAGCCCTGCCTATGGGCTTTGACAACCGGGAGAGAGCTGTGTCAAGTCCGAGAAATTATCACTTTCCACTCTGGGGGCACCTCCCCGGCCCCTCCGGAGGTTCTGACTGGTCTAGTGGCCCGGCCGCGGGGGCCTGCTTTCCGCCCCATTCGCCTGGAACGCCCTGCCCTGAGGACAACGGTCCCTCTTGCTGGAATCCAGTCTGAAGCTCAGGCAGGTGAGGCTTTTGTGGGCACTTGAGACAATCGTCCAGGTTTCACAGGGCCCCAGGGCCTTAGCCACTGGTGAGGGTTAGGTTGAGGGATAGGCTTAGTTTTAGGGTAAGGGATAGCCTTTGACAACGGGGAGAGAGCTGTGTCAAGTCCGAGAAAATCACTTTGCGCTCCTGGGGCACCTTCACCGGGCCCCAGGGCCTTCCCCACTGGACCACCTCCAGCTTTTGACACCGGCACCAACCCACTCTTCCCTTGACCGCTTCCCGCAGGTCAGCTAAGGGGCCGGCCAAGCCGCCGGGCCCCCTCTTTAGGTCCCTGCCGCCGGCAGACCCGCCTGCTGGTCACCCGTGTCCCTGCCCGAGACCCTCTCTCCTGCTTACCTCACCACTTCAGGCTGTTCACCTGGCCCCGCCCCCTTGATCCCGTGACCGCCTCCAGCTGCTCACCTGGCCCCGCCCCCGCCTTGACTTGACCAGGCTCAGCTGTGGGCCTGGGCCCGCCTCCTGGTTCCGGAAACCACGCCCCTGGTCCATTCGACCAATGAGCGAACAGCACCAGCCAGTCTGCCCTGCTCCCAAACACAGAGGAATAGCCCCCACCACTGGGATGTAAAGGCACATAGCCCTCTGCTCACAGGGTGCCTCCCAGGTCCCCAAGCTTGGGCAGACCAGCCAGCCCTCCCTTCAGGACACCCAGGGGCCTCCATGAGCCTCGGGGTCGGCCCTCTAACCCCCCGGCCCCGGCCCCCATCGCTCCCACCAAAGGGCAGCTCAGAGCAGAGTGTCCTGGGACGCCCAGAGCCCTGCCTATGGGCTTTGACAACCGGGAGAGAGCTGTGTCAAGTCCGAGAAATTATCATTTTCCACTCTGGGGGCACCTCCCCGGCCCCTCCGGAGTTTCTGACTGGTCTGGTGGCCCGGCCCCGGGGGCCTGCTTTCCGCCCCATTCCTCTGGAACGCCCTGCCCTGAGGACAAGGGTCCCTCTTGCTGGCATCCAGTCTGAAGCTCAGGCAGGTGAGGCTTTTGTGGGTACTTGAGACCCTCGTCCAGGTTTCACAGGGCCCCAGGGCCTTAGCCACTGGTGAGGGTTAGGTTGAGTGATAGGATTAGTTTTAGGGTTAGGTTTAGCCTTTGACAACGGGGAGAGAGCTGTGTCAAGTCCGAGAAAATCACTTTGCGCTCCTGGGGCACCTTCACCGGGCCCCAGGGCCTTCCCCACTGGACCACCTCCAGCTTTTGACACTGGCCCCAACCCACTCTTCCCTTGACCACTTCCCGCAGGTCAGCTAAGGGGCCGGCCAAGCCGCCGGGGCCCTCTTTAGGTGCCTGCCGCCGGCAGACCCTTCTGCTGGTCACCCGTGTCCCTGCCCGCGACCCTCTCTCCTGCTTACCTCACCACTTCAGGCTGTTCACCTGGCCCCGACCCCGTGATCCCGTGACCGCCTCCAGCTGCTCACCTGGCCCCGCCCCCTCCTTGACTTGACCTGGCTCAGCTGTGGGCCTGGGCCCGACTCCTGGTTCCGGAAACCACGCCCCTGGTCCATTCGACCAATAAGCGATCAGCACCAGCCAGCCTGCCCTGCTCCCAAACACAGAGGAATAGCCCCACCACTGGGATGTAAAGGCACATAGCCCTCTGCTCACAGGGTGTCTCCCAGGTCCCCAAGCGTGGGCAGACCAGCCAGCCCTCCCTTCAGGACACCCAGGGGCCTCCAAGAGCCTCGGGGCCGGCCCTCTAACCCCCCCGGCCCGGCCCCCATCGCTCCCACCAAAGGGCAGCTCAGAGCAGAGTGTCCTGGGACGCCCAGAGCCCTGCCTATGGGCTTTGACAACCGGGAGAGAGCTGTGTCAAGTCCGAGAAATTATCACTTTCCACTCTGGGGGCACCTCCCCGGCCCCTCCGGAGGTTCTGACTGGTCTAGTGGCCCGGCCGCGGGGGCCTGCTTTCCGCCCCATTCGCCTGGAACGCCCTGCCCTGAGGACAACGGTCCCTCTTGCTGGAATCCAGTCTGAAGCTCAGGCAGGTGAGGCTTTTGTGGGCACTTGAGACAATCGTCCAGGTTTCACAGGGCCCCAGGGCCTTAGCCACTGGTGAGGGTTAGGTTGAGGGATAGGCTTAGTTTTAGGGTAAGGGATAGCCTTTGACAACGGGGAGAGAGCTGTGTCAAGTCCGAGAAAATCACTTTGCGCTCCTGGGGCACCTTCACCGGGCCCCAGGGCCTTCCCCACTGGACCACCTCCAGCTTTTGACACCGGCACCAACCCACTCTTCCCTTGACCGCTTCCCGCAGGTCAGCTAAGGGGCCGGCCAAGCCGCCGGGCCCCCTCTTTAGGTCCCTGCCGCCGGCAGACCCGCCTGCTGGTCACCCGTGTCCCTGCCCGAGACCCTCTCTCCTGCTTACCTCACCACTTCAGGCTGTTCACCTGGCCCCGCCCCCTTGATCCCGTGACCGCCTCCAGCTGATCACCTGGCCCCGCCCCCGCCTTGACTTGACCAGGCTCAGCTGTGGGCCTGGGCCCGCCTCCTGGTTCCGGAAACCACGCCCCTGGTCCATTCGACCAATGAGCGAGCAGCACCAGCCAGTCTGCCCTGCTCCCAAACACAGAGGAATAGCCCCCACCACTGGGATGTAAAGGCACATAGCCCTCTGCTCACAGGGTGCCTCCCAGGTCCCCAAGCTTGGACAGACCAGCCAGCCCTCCCTTCAGGACACCCAGGGGCCTCCATGAGCCTCAGGGTCGGCCCTCTAACCCCCTGGCCCCGGCCCCCATCGCTCCCACCAAAGGGCAGCTCAGAGCAGAGTGTCCTGGGACGCCCAGAGCCCTGCCTATGGGCTTTGACAACCGGGAGAGAGCTGTGTCAAGTCCGAGAAATTATCATTTTCCACTCTGGGGGCACCTCCCCGGCCCCTCCGGAGGTTCTGACTGGTCTGTTGGCCCGGCCCCGGGGGCCTGCTTTCCGCCCCATTCCTCTGGAACGCCCTGCCCTGAGGACAAGGGTCCCTCTTGCTGGAATCCAGTCTGAAGCTCAGGCAGGTGAGGCTTTTGTGGGCACTTGAGACAATCGTCCAGGTTTCACAGGGCCCCAGGGCCTTAGCCACTGGTGAGGGTTAGGTTGAGGGATAGGCTTAGTTTTAGGGTAAGGGATAGCCTTTGACAACGGGGAGAGAGCTCTGTCAAGTCCGAGAAAATCACTTTGCGCTCCTGGGGCACCTTCACCGGGCCCCAGGGCCTTCCCCACTGGACCACCTCCAGCTTTTGACACCGGCACCAACCCACTCTTCCCTTGACCGCTTCCCGCAGGTCAGCTAAGGGGCCGGCCAAGCCGCCGGGCCCCCTCTTTAGGTCCCTGCCGCCGGCAGACCCGCCTGCTGGTCACCCGTGTCCCTGCCCGAGACCCTCTCTCCTGCTTACCTCACCACTTCAGGCTGTTCACCTGGCCCCGCCCCCTTGATCCCGTGACCGCCTCCAGCTGCTCACCTGGCCCCGCCCCCGCCTTGACTTGACCAGGCTCAGCTGTGGGCCTGGGCCCGCCTCCTGGTTCCGGAAACCACGCCCCTGGTCCATTCGACCAATGAGCGAGCAGCACCAGCCAGTCTGCCCTGCTCCCAAACACAGAGGAATAGCCCCCACCACTGGGATGTAAAGGCACATAGCCCTCTGCTCACAGGGTGCCTCCCAGGTCCCCAAGCTTGGGCAGACCAGCCAGCCCTCCCTTCAGGACACCCAGGGGCCTCCATGAGCCTCGGGGTCGGCCCTCTAACCCCCCGGCCCCGGCCCCCATCGCTCCCACCAAAGGGCAGCTCAGAGCAGAGTGTCCTGGGACGCCCAGAGCCCTGCCTATGGGCTTTGACAACCGGGAGAGAGCTGTGTCAAGTCCGAGAAATTATCATTTTCCACTCTGGGGGCACCTCCCCGGCCCCTCCGGAGTTTCTGACTGGTCTGGTGGCCCGGCCCCGGGGGCCTGCTTTCCGCCCCATTCCTCTGGAACGCCCTGCCCTGAGGACAAGGGTCCCTCTTGCTGGCATCCAGTCTGAAGCTCAGGCAGGTGAGGCTTTTGTGGGTACTTGAGACCCTCGTCCAGGTTTCACAGGGCCCCAGGGCCTTAGCCACTGGTGAGGGTTAGGTTGAGTGATAGGATTAGTTTTAGGGTTAGGTTTAGCCTTTGACAACGGGGAGAGAGCTGTGTCAAGTCCGAGGAAATCACTTTGCGCTCCTGGAGCACCTTCACCGGGCCCCAGGGCCTTCACCACTGGACCACCTCCAGCTTTTGACACCGGCCCCAACCCACTCTTCCCTTGACCGCTTCCCACAGGTCAGCTAAGTGGCCGGCCAAGCCGCCGGGCCCCCTCTTTAGGTCCCTGCCGCTGGCAGACCCGCCTGCTGGTCACCCGTGTCCCTGCCCGCGACCCTCTCTCCTGCTTACCTCACCACTTCAGGCTGTTCACCTGGCCCCGCCCCCGTGATCCCGAGACCGCCTCCAGCTGCTCACCTGGCCCCGCCCCTTCCTTGACTTGACCTGGCTCAGCTGTGGGCCTGGGCCCGCCTCCTGGTTCCAGAAACCACGCCCCTGGTCCATTCGACCAATAAGCGATCAGCACCAGCCAGCCTGCCATGCTCCCAAACACAGAGGAATAGCCCCACCACTGGGATGTAAAGGCACATAGCCCTCTGCTCACAGGGTGCCTCCCAGGTCCCCAAGCGTGGGCAGACCAGCCAGCCATCCCTTCAGGACACCCAGGGGCCTCCATGAGCCTCGGGGCCGGCCCTCTAACCCCCCCGCCCCGGCCCCCATCGCTCCCACCAAAGGGCAGCTCAGAGCAGAGTGTCCTGGGACGCCCAGAGCCCTGCCTATGGGCTTTGAAAACCGGGAGAGAGCTGTGTCAAGTCCGAGAAATTATCACTTTCCACTCTGGGGGCACCTCCCCGGCCCCTCCGGAGGTTCTGACTGGTCTGGTGGAACGGCCCCGGGGGCCTGCTTTCTGCCCCCTTCGAATGGAACGCCCAGCCCTGAGGACAAGGGTCCCTCTTGCTGGCATCCAGTCTGAAGCTCAGGCAGGTGAGGCTTTTGTGGGCACTTGAGACCCTCGTCCAGGTTTCACAGGGCCCCAGGGCCTTAGCCACTGGTGAGGGTTAGGTTGAGGGATAGGCTTAGTTTTAGGGTTACGGTGAGCCTTTGACAACGGGGAGAGAGCTGTGTCAAGTCCGAGAAAATCACTTTGCGCTCCTGGGGCACCTTCACCGGGCCCCAGGGCCTTCCCCACTGGACCACCTCCAGCTTTTGACACCGGCCCCAACCCACTCTTCCCTTGACCACTTCCCGCAGGTCAGCTAAGGGGCCGGCCAAGCCGCCGGGGCCCTCTTTAGGTGCCTGCCGCCGGCAGACCCTTCTGCTGGTCACCCGTGTCCCTGCCCGCGACCCTCTCTCCTGCTTACCTCACCACTTCAGGCTGTTCACCTGGCCCCGACCCCGTGATCCCGTGACCGCCTCCAGCTGCTCACCTGGCCCCGCCCCCTCCTTGACTTGACCTGGCTCAGCTGTGGGCCTGGGCCCGACTCCTGGTTCCGGAAACCACGCCCCTGGTCCATTCGACCAATAAGCGATCAGCACCAGCCAGCCTGCCCTGCTCCCAAACACAGAGGAATAGCCCCACCACTGGGATGTAAAGGCACATAGCCCTCTGCTCACAGGGTGTCTCCCAGGTCCCCAAGCGTGGGAAGACCAGCCAGCCCTCCCTTCAGGACACCCAGGGGCCTCCAAGAGCCTCGGGGCCGGCCCTCTAACCCCCCCGGCCCGGCCCCCATCGCTCCCACCAAAGGGCAGCTCAGAGCAGAGTGTCCTGGGACGCCCAGAGCCCTGCCTATGGGCTTTGACAACCGGGAGAGAGCTGTGTCAAGTCCGAGAAATTATCACTTTCCACTCTGGGGGCACCTCCCCGGCCCCTCCGGAGGTTCTGACTGGTCTAGTGGCCCGGCCGCGGGGGCCTGCTTTCCGCCCCATTCGCCTGGAACGCCCTGCCCTGAGGACAACGGTCCCTCTTGCTGGAATCCAGTCTGAAGCTCAGGCAGGTGAGGCTTTTGTGGGCACTTGAGACAATCGTCCAGGTTTCACAGGGCCCCAGGGCCTTAGCCACTGGTGAGGGTTAGGTTGAGGGATAGGCTTAGTTTTAGGGTAAGGGATAGCCTTTGACAACGGGGAGAGAGCTGTGTCAAGTCCGAGAAAATCACTTTGCGCTCCTGGGGCACCTTCACCGGGCCCCAGGGCCTTCCCCACTGGACCACCTCCAGCTTTTGACACCGGCACCAACCCACTCTTCCCTTGACCGCTTCCCGCAGGTCAGCTAAGGGGCCGGCCAAGCCGCCGGGCCCCCTCTTTAGGTCCCTGCCGCCGGCAGACCCGCCTGCTGGTCACCCGTGTCCCTGCCCGAGACCCTCTCTCCTGCTTACCTCACCACTTCAGGCTGTTCACCTGGCCCCGCCCCCTTGATCCCGTGACCGCCTCCAGCTGATCACCTGGCCCCGCCCCCGCCTTGACTTGACCAGGCTCAGCTGTGGGCCTGGGCCCGCCTCCTGGTTCCGGAAACCACGCCCCTGGTCCATTCGACCAATGAGCGAGCAGCACCAGCCAGTCTGCCCTGCTCCCAAACACAGAGGAATAGCCCCCACCACTGGGATGTAAAGGCACATAGCCCTCTGCTCACAGGGTGCCTCCCAGGTCCCCAAGCTTGGACAGACCAGCCAGCCCTCCCTTCAGGACACCCAGGGGCCTCCATGAGCCTCAGGGTCGGCCCTCTAACCCCCTGGCCCCGGCCCCCATCGCTCCCACCAAAGGGCAGCTCAGAGCAGAGTGTCCTGGGACGCCCAGAGCCCTGCCTATGGGCTTTGACAACCGGGAGAGAGCTGTGTCAAGTCCGAGAAATTATCATTTTCCACTCTGGGGGCACCTCCCCGGCCCCTCCGGAGGTTCTGACTGGTCTGGTGGCCCGGCCCCGGGGGCCTGCTTTCCGCCCCATTCCTCTGGAACGCCCTGCCCTGAGGACAAGGGTCCCTCTTGCTGGCATCCAGTCTGAAGCTCAGGCAGGTGAGGCTTTTGTGGGTACTTGAGACCCTCGTCCAGGTTTCACAGGGCCCCAGGGCCTTAGCCACTGGTGAGGGTTAGGTTGAGTGATAGGATTAGTTTTAGGGTTAGGTTTAGCCTTTGACAACGGGGAGAGAGCTGTGTCAAGTCCGAGGAAATCACTTTGCGCTCCTGGAGCACCTTCACCGGGCCCCAGGGCCTTCACCACTGGACCACCTCCAGCTTTTGACACCGGCCCCAACCCACTCTTCCCTTGACCGCTTCCCACAGGTCAGCTAAGTGGCCGGCCAAGCCGCCGGGCCCCCTCTTTAGGTCCCTGCCGCTGGCAGACCCGCCTGCTGGTCACCCGTGTCCCTGCCCGCGACCCTCTCTCCTGCTTACCTCACCACTTCAGGCTGTTCACCTGGCCCCGCCCCCGTGATCCCGAGACCGCCTCCAGCTGCTCACCTGGCCCCGCCCCCTCCTTGACTTGACCTGGCTCAGCTGTGGGCCTGGGCCCGCCTCCTGGTTCCAGAAACCACGCCCCTGGTCCATTCGACCAATAAGCGATCAGCACCAGCCAGCCTGCCATGCTCCCAAACACAGAGGAATAGCCCCACCACTGGGATGTAAAGGCACATAGCCCTCTGCTCACAGGGTGCCTCCCAGGTCCCCAAGCGTGGGCAGACCAGCCAGCCATCCCTTCAGGACACCCAGGGGCCTCCATGAGCCTCGGGGCCGGCCCTCTAACCCCCCCGCCCCGGCCCCCATCGCTCCCACCAAAGGGCAGCTCAGAGCAGAGTGTCCTGGGACGCCCAGAGCCCTGCCTATGGGCTTTGAAAACCGGGAGAGAGCTGTGTCAAGTCCGAGAAATTATCACTTTCCACTCTGGGGGCACCTCCCCGGCCCCTCCGGAGGTTCTGACTGGTCTGGTGGAACGGCCCCGGGGGCCTGCTTTCTGCCCCCTTCGAATGGAACGCCCAGCCCTGAGGACAAGGGTCCCTCTTGCTGGCATCCAGTCTGAAGTTCAGGCAGGTGAGGCTTTTGTGGGCACTTGAGACCCTCGTCCAGGTTTCACAGGGCCCCAGGGCCTTAGCCACTGGTGAGGGTTAGGTTGAGGGATAGGCTTAGTTTTAGGGTTACGGTGAGCCTTTGACAACGGGGAGAGAGCTGTGTCAAGTCCGAGAAAATCACTTTGCGCTCCTGGGGCACCTTCACCGGGCCCCAGGGCCTTCCCCACTGGACCACCTCCAGCTTTTGACACCGGCCCCAACCCACTCTTCCCTTGACCGCTTCCCGCAGGTCAGCTAAGGGGCCGGCCAAGCCGCCGGGCCCCCTCTTTAGGTCCCTGCCGCCGGCAGACCCTTCTGCTGGTCACCCGTGTCCCTGCCCGCGACCCTCTCTCCTGCTTACCTCACCACTTCAGGCTGTTCACCTGGCCCCGACCCCGTGATCCCGTGACCGCCTCCAGCTGCTCACCTGGCCCCGGCCCCTCCTTGACTTTACCTGGCTCAGCTGTGGGCCTGGGCCCGCCTCCTGGTTCCGGAAACCACGCCCCTGGTCCATTCGACCAATAAGCGATCAGCACCAGCCAGCCTGCCCTGCTCCCAAACACAGAGGAATAGCCCCACCACTGGGATGTAAAGGCACATAGCCCTCTGCTCACAGGGTGTCGCCCAGGTCCCCAAGCGTGGGCAGACCAGCCAGCCCTCCCTTCAGGACACCCAGGGGCCTCCAAGAGCCTCGGGGCCGGCCCTCTAACCCCCCCGGCCCGGCCCCCATCGCTCCCACCAAAGGGCAGCTCAGAGCAGAGTGTCCTGGGACGCCCAGAGCCCTGCCTATGGGCTTTGACAACCGGGAGAGAGCTGTGTCAAGTCCGAGAAATTATCACTTTCCACTATGGGGGCACCTCCCCGGCCCCTCCGGAGGTTCTGACTGGTCTAGTGGCCCGGCTGCGGGGGCCTGCTTTCCGCCCCATTCGCCTGGAACGCCCTGCCCTGAGGACAAGGGTCCCTCTTGCTGGAATCCAGTCTGAAGCTCAGGCAGGTGAGGCTTTTGTGGGCACTTGAGACAATCGTCCAGGTTTCACAGGGCCCCAGGGCCTTAGCCACTGGTGAGGGTTAGGTTGAGGGATAGGCTTAGTTTTAGGGTAAGGGATAGCCTTTGACAACGGGGAGAGAGCTGTGTCAAGTCCGAGAAAATCACTTTGCGCTCCTGGGGCACCTTCACCGGGCCCCAGGGCCTTCCCCACTGGACCACCTCCAGCTTTTGACACCGGCACCAACCCACTCTTCCCTTGACCGCTTCCCGCAGGTCAGCTAAGGGGCCGGCCAAGCCGCCGGGCCCCCTCTTGAGGTCCCTGCCGCCGGCAGACCCGCCTGCTGGTCACCCGTGTCCCTGCCCGAGACCCTCTCTCCTGCTTACCTCACCACTTCAGGCTGTTCACCTGGCCCCGTCCCCTTGATCCCCTGACCGCCTCCAGCTGCTCACCTGGCCCCGCCCCCGCCTTGACTTGACCAGGCTCAGCTGTGGGCCTGGGCCCGCCTCCTGGTTCCGGAAACCACGCCCCTGGTCCATTCGACCAATGAGCGAGCAGCACCAGCCAGTCTGCCCTGCTCCCAAACACAGAGGAATAGCCCCGACCACTGGGATGTAAAGGCACATAGCCCTCTGCTCACAGGGTGCCTCCCAGGTCCCCAAGCTTGGGCAGACCAGCCAGCCCTCCCTTCAGGACACCCAGGGGCCTCCATGAGCCTCGGGGTCGGCCCTCTAACCCCCCGGCCCCGGCCCCCATCGCTCCCACCAAAGGGCAGCTCAGAGCAGAGTGTCCTGGGACGCCCAGAGCCCTGCCTATGGGCTTTGACAACCGGGAGAGAGCTGTGTCAAGTCCGAGAAATTATCATTTTCCACTCTGGGGGCACCTCCCCGGCCCCTCCGGAGGTTCTGACTGGTCTGGTGGCCCGGCCCCGGGGGCCTGCTTTCCGCCCCATTCCTCTGGAACGCCCTGCCCTGAGGACAAGGGTCCCTCTTGCTGGCATCCAGTCTGAAGCTCAGGCAGGTGAGGCTTTTGTGGGTACTTGAGACCCTCGTCCAGGTTTCACAGGGCCCCAGGGCCTTAGCCACTGGTGAGGGTTAGGTTGAGTGATAGGATTAGTTTTAGGGTTAGGTTTAGCCTTTGACAACGGGGAGAGAGCTGTGTCAAGTCCGAGGAAATCACTTTGCGCTCCTGGAGCACCTTCACCGGGCCCCAGGGCCTTCACCACTGGACCACCTCCAGCTTTTGACACCGGCCCCAACCCACTCTTCCCTTGACCGCTTCCCGCAGGTCAGCTAAGGGGCCGGCCAAGCCGCCGGGCCCCCTCTTTAGGTCCCTGCCGCCGGCAGACCCTTCTGCTGGTCACCCGTGTCCCTGCCCGCGACCCTCTCTCCTGCTTACCTCACCACTTCAGGCTGTTCACCTGGCCCCGACCCCGTGATCCCGTGACCGCCTCCAGCTGCTCACCTGGCCCCGCCCCCTCCTTGACTTAACCTGGCTCAGCTGTGGGCCTGGGCCCGCCTCCTGGTTCCGGAAACCACGCCCCTGGTCCATTCGACCAATAAGCGATCAGCACCAGCCAGCCTGCCCTGCTCCCAAACACAGAGGAATAGCCCCACCACTGGGATGTAAAGGCACATAGCCCTCTGCTCACAGGGTGTCGCCCAGGTCCCCAAGCGTGGGCAGACCAGCCAGCCCTCCCTTCAGGACACCCAGGGGCCTCCAAGAGCCTCGGGGCCGGCCCTCTAACCCCCCCGGCCCGGCCCCCATCGCACCCACCAAAGGGCAGCTCAGAGCAGAGTGTCCTGGGACGCCCAGAGCCCTGCCTATGGGCTTTGACAACCGGGAGAGAGCTGTGTCAAGTCCGAGAAATTATCACTTTCCACTCTGGGGGCACCTCCCCGGCCCCTCCGGAGGTTCTGACTGGTCTAGTGGCCCGGCCGCGGGGGCCTGCTTTCCGCCCCATTCGCCTGGAACGCCCTGCCCTGAGGACAAGGGTCCCTCTTGCTGGAATCCAGTCTGAAGCTCAGGCAGGTGAGGCTTTTGTGGGCACTTGAGACAATCGTCCAAGTTTCACAGGGCCCCAGGGCCTTAGCCACTGGTGAGGGTTAGGTTGAGGGATAGGCTTAGTTTTAGGGTTAGGTTTAGCCTTTGACAACGGGGAGAGAGCTGTGTCAAGTCCGAGGAAATCACTTTGCGCTCCTGGAGCACCTTCACCGGGCCCCAGGGCCTTCACCACTGGACCACCTCCAGCTTTTGACACCGGCCCCAACCCACTCTTCCCTTGACCGCTTCCCGCAGGTCAGCTAAGGGGCCGGCCAAGCCGCCGGGCCCCCTCTTTAGGTCCCTGCCGCCGGCAGACCCTTCTGCTGGTCACCCGTGTCCCTGCCCGCGACCCTCTCTCCTGCTTACCTCACCACTTCAGGCTGTTCACCTGGCCCCGACCCCGTGATCCCGTGACCGCCTCCAGCTGCTCACCTGGCCCCGCCCCCTCCTTGACTTAACCTGGCTCAGCTGTGGGCCTGGGCCCGCCTCCTGGTTCCGGAAACCACGCCCCTGGTCCATTCGACCAATAAGCGATCAGCACCAGCCAGCCTGCCCTGCTCCCAAACACAGAGGAATAGCCCCACCACTGGGATGTAAAGGCACATAGCCCTCTGCTCACAGGGTGTCGCCCAGGTCCCCAAGCGTGGGCAGACCAGCCAGCCCTCCCTTCAGGACACCCAGGGGCCTCCAAGAGCCTCGGGGCCGGCCCTCTAACCCCCCCGGCCCGGCCCCCATCGCACCCACCAAAGGGCAGCTCAGAGCAGAGTGTCCTGGGACGCCCAGAGCCCTGCCTATGGGCTTTGACAACCGGGAGAGAGCTGTGTCAAGTCCGAGAAATTATCACTTTCCACTCTGGGGGCACCTCCCCGGCCCCTCCGGAGGTTCTGACTGGTCTAGTGGCCCGGCCGCGGGGGCCTGCTTTCCGCCCCATTCGCCTGGAACGCCCTGCCCTGAGGACAAGGGTCCCTCTTGCTGGAATCCAGTCTGAAGCTCAGGCAGGTGAGGCTTTTGTGGGCACTTGAGACAATCGTCCAGGTTTCACAGGGCCCCAGGGCCTTAGCCACTGGTGAGGGTTAGGTTGAGGGATAGGCTTAGTTTAGGGTAAGGGATAGCCTTTGACAACGGGGAGAGAGCTGTGTCAAGTCCGAGAAAATCACTTTGCGCTCCTGGGGCACCTTCACTGGGCCCCAGGGCCTTCCCCACTGGACCACCTCCAGCTTTTGACACCGGCACCAACCCACTCTTCCCTTGACCGCTTCCCGCAGGTCAGCTAAGGGGCCGGCCAAGCCGCCGGGCCCCCTCTTGAGGTCCCTTCCGCCGGCAGACCCGCCTGCTGGTCACCCGTGTCCCTGCCCGAGACCCTCTCTCCTGCTTACCTCACCACTTCAGGCTGTTCACCTGGCCCCGCCCCCTTGATCCCGTGACCGCCTCCAGCTGCTCACCTGGCCCCGCCCCCGCCTTGACTTGACCAGGTTCAGCTGTGGGCCTGGGCCCGCCTCCTGGTTCCGGAAACCACGCCCCTGGTCCATTCGACCAATGAGCGAGCAGCACCAGCCAGTCTGCCCTGCTCCCAAACACAGAGGAATAGCCCCCACCACTGGGATGTAAAGGCACATAGCCCTCTGCTCACAGGGTGCCTCCCAGGTCCCCAAGCTTGGGCAGACCAGCCAGCCCTCCCTTCAGGACACCCAGGGGCCTCCATGAGCCTCGGGGTCGGCCCTCTAACCCCCCGGCCCCGGCCCCCATCGCTCCCACCAAAGGGCAGCTCAGAGCAGAGTGTCCTGGGACGCCCAGAGCCCTGCCTATGGGCTTTGACAACCGGGAGAGAGCTGTGTCAAGTCCGAGAAATTATCATTTTCCACTCTGGGGGCACCTCCCCGGCCCCTCCGGAGGTTCTGACTGGTCTGGTGGCCCGGCCCCGGGGGCCTGCTTTCCGCCCCATTCCTCTGGAACGCCCTGCCCTGAGGACAAGGGTCCCTCTTGCTGGCATCCAGTCTGAAGCTCAGGCAGGTGAGGCTTTTGTGGGTACTTGAGACCCTCGTCCAGGTTTCACAGGGCCCCAGGGCCTTAGCCACTGGTGAGGGTTAGGTTGAGTGATAGGATTAGTTTTAGGGTTAGGTTTAGCCTTTGACAACGGGGAGAGAGCTGTGTCAAGTCCGAGGAAATCACTTTGCGCTCCTGGAGCACCTTCACCGGGCCCCAGGGCCTTCACCACTGGACCACCTCCAGCTTTTGACACCGGCCCCAACCCACTCTTCCCTTGACCGCTTCCCACAGGTCAGCTAAGTGGCCGGCCAAGCCGCCGGGCCCCCTCTTTAGGTCCCTGCCGCTGGCAGACCCGCCTGCTGGTCACCCGTGTCCCTGCCCGCGACCCTCTCTCCTGCTTACCTCACCACTTCAGGCTGTTCACCTGGCCCCGCCCCCGTGATCCCGAGACCGCCTCCAGCTGCTCACCTGGCCCCGCCCCCTCCTTGACTTGACCTGGCTCAGCTGTGGGCCTGGGCCCGCCTCCTGGTTCCAGAAACCACGCCCCTGGTCCATTCGACCAATAAGCGATCAGCACCAGCCAGCCTGCCATGCTCCCAAACACAGAGGAATAGCCCCACCACTGGGATGTAAAGGCACATAGCCCTCTGCTCACAGGGTGCCTCCCAGGTCCCCAAGCGTGGGCAGACCAGCCAGCCATCCCTTCAGGACACCCAGGGGCCTCCATGAGCCTCGGGGCCGGCCCTCTAACCCCCCCGCCCCGGCCCCCATCGCTCCCACCAAAGGGCAGCTCAGAGCAGAGTGTCCTGGGACGCCCAGAGCCCTGCCTATGGGCTTTGAAAACCGGGAGAGAGCTGTGTCAAGTCCGAGAAATTATCACTTTCCACTCTGGGGGCACCTCCCCGGCCCCTCCGGAGGTTCTGACTGGTCTGGTGGAACGGCCCCGGGGGCCTGCTTTCTGCCCCCTTCGAATGGAACGCCCAGCCCTGAGGACAAGGGTCCCTCTTGCTGGCATCCAGTCTGAAGCTCAGGCAGGTGAGGCTTTTGTGGGCACTTGAGACCCTCGTCCAGGTTTCACAGGGCCCCAGGGCCTTAGCCACTGGTGAGGGTTAGGTTGAGGGATAGGCTTAGTTTTAGGGTTACGGTGAGCCTTTGACAACGGGGAGAGAGCTGTGTCAAGTCCGAGAAAATCACTTTGCGCTCCTGGGGCACCTTCACCGGGCCCCAGGGCCTTCCCCACTGGACCACCTCCAGCTTTTGACACCGGCCCCAACCCACTCTTCCCTTGACCGCTTCCCGCAGGTCAGCTAAGGGGCCGGCCAAGCCGCCGGGCCCCCTCTTTAGGTCCCTGCCGCCGGCAGACCCTTCTGCTGGTCACCCGTGTCCCTGCCCGCGACCCTCTCTCCTGCTTACCTCACCACTTCAGGCTGTTCACCTGGCCCCGACCCCGTGATCCCGTGACCGCCTCCAGCTGCTCACCTGGCCCCGCCCCCTCCTTGACTTAACCTGGCTCAGCTGTGGGCCTGGGCCCGCCTCCTGGTTCCGGAAACCACGCCCCTGGTCCATTCGACCAATAAGCGATCAGCACCAGCCAGCCTGCCCTGCTCCCAAACACAGAGGAATAGCCCCACCACTGGGATGTAAAGGCACATAGCCCTCTGCTCACAGGGTGTCGCCCAGGTCCCCAAGCGTGGGCAGACCAGCCAGCCCTCCCTTCAGGACACCCAGGGGCCTCCAAGAGCCTCGGGGCCGGCCCTCTAACCCCCCCGGCCCGGCCCCCATCGCACCCACCAAAGGGCAGCTCAGAGCAGAGTGTCCTGGGACGCCCAGAGCCCTGCCTATGGGCTTTGACAACCGGGAGAGAGCTGTGTCAAGTCCGAGAAATTATCACTTTCCACTCTGGGGGCACCTCCCCGGCCCCTCCGGAGGTTCTGACTGGTCTAGTGGCCCGGCCGCGGGGGCCTGCTTTCCGCCCCATTCGCCTGGAACGCCCTGCCCTGAGGACAAGGGTCCCTCTTGCTGGAATCCAGTCTGAAGCTCAGGCAGGTGAGGCTTTTGTGGGCACTTGAGACAATCGTCCAGGTTTCACAGGGCCCCAGGGCCTTAGCCACTGGTGAGGGTTAGGTTGAGGGATAGGCTTAGTTTTAGGGTAAGGGATAGCCTTTGACAACGGGGAGAGAGCTGTGTCAAGTCCGAGAAAATCACTTTGCGCTCCTGGGGCACCTTCACTGGGCCCCAGGGCCTTCCCCACTGGACCACCTCCAGCTTTTGACACCGGCACCAACCCACTCTTCCCTTGACCGCTTCCCGCAGGTCAGCTAAGGGGCCGGCCAAGCCGCCGGGCCCCCTCTTGAGGTCCCTTCCGCCGGCAGACCCGCCTGCTGGTCACCCGTGTCCCTGCCCGAGACCCTCTCTCCTGCTTACCTCACCACTTCAGGCTGTTCACCTGGCCCCGCCCCCTTGATCCCGTGACCGCCTCCAGCTGCTCACCTGGCCCCGCCCCCGCCTTGACTTGACCAGGCTCAGCTGTGGGCCTGGGCCCGCCTCCTGGTTCCGGAAACCACGCCCCTGGTCCATTCGACCAATGAGCGAGCAGCACCAGCCAGTCTGCCCTCCTCCCAAACACAGAGGAATAGCCCCCACCACTGGGATGTAAAGGCACATAGCCCTCTGCTCACAGGGTGCCTCCCAGGTCCCCAAGCTTGGGCAGACCAGCCAGCCCTCCCTTCAGGACACCCAGGGGCCTCCATGAGCCTCGGGGTCGGCCCTCTAACCCCCCGGCCCCAGCCCCCATCGCTCCCACCAAAGGGCAGCTCAGAGCAGAGTGTCCTGGGACGCCCAGAGCCCTGCCTATGGGCTTTGACAACCGGGAGAGAGCTGTGTCAAGTCCGAGAAATTATCATTTTCCACTCTGGGGGCACCTCCCCGGCCCCTCCGGAGGTTCTGACTGGTCTGGTGGCCCGGCCCCGGGGGCCTGCTTTCCGCCCCATTCCTCTGGAACGCCCTGCCCTGAGGACAAGGGTCCCTCTTGCTGGCATCCAGTCTGAAGCTCAGGCAGGTGAGGCTTTTGTGGGTACTTGAGACCCTCGTCCAGGTTTCACAGGGCCCCAGGGCCTTAGCCACTGGTGAGGGTTAGGTTGAGTGATAGGATTAGTTTTAGGGTTAGGTTTAGCCTTTGACAACGGGGAGAGAGCTGTGTCAAGTCCGAGGAAATCACTTTGCGCTCCTGGAGCACCTTCACCGGGCCCCAGGGCCTTCACCACTGGACCACCTCCAGCTTTTGACACCGGCCCCAACCCACTCTTCCCTTGACCGCTTCCCACAGGTCAGCTAAGTGGCCGGCCAAGCCGCCGGGCCCCCTCTTTAGGTCCCTGCCGCTGGCAGACCCGCCTGCTGGTCACCCGTGTCCCTGCCCGCGACCCTCTCTCCTGCTTACCTCACCACTTCAGGCTGTTCACCTGGCCCCGCCCCCGTGATCCCGAGACCGCCTCCAGCTGCTCACCTGGCCCCGCCCCCTCCTTGACTTGACCTGGCTCAGCTGTGGGCCTGGGCCCGCCTCCTGGTTCCAGAAACCACGCCCCTGGTCCATTCGACCAATAAGCGATCAGCACCAGCCAGCCTGCCATGCTCCCAAACACAGAGGAATAGCCCCACCACTGGGATGTAAAGGCACATAGCCCTCTGCTCACAGGGTGCCTCCCAGGTCCCCAAGCGTGGGCAGACCAGCCAGCCATCCCTTCAGGACACCCAGGGGCCTCCATGAGCCTCGGGGCCGGCCCTCTAACCCCCCCGCCCCGGCCCCCATCGCTCCCACCAAAGGGCAGCTCAGAGCAGAGTGTCCTGGGACGCCCAGAGCCCTGCCTATGGGCTTTGAAAACCGGGAGAGAGCTGTGTCAAGTCCGAGAAATTATCACTTTCCACTCTGGGGGCACCTCCCCGGCCCCTCCGGAGGTTCTGACTGGTCTGGTGGAACGGCCCCGGGGGCCTGCTTTCTGCCCCCTTCGAATGGAACGCCCAGCCCTGAGGACAAGGGTCCCTCTTGCTGGCATCCAGTCTGAAGCTCAGGCAGGTGAGGCTTTTGTGGGCACTTGAGACCCTCGTCCAGGTTTCACAGGGCCCCAGGGCCTTAGCCACTGGTGAGGGTTAGGTTGAGGGATAGGCTTAGTTTTAGGGTTACGGTGAGCCTTTGACAACGGGGAGAGAGCTGTGTCAAGTCCGAGAAAATCACTTTGCGCTCCTGGGGCACCTTCACCGGGCCCCAGGGCCTTCCCCACTGGACCACCTCCAGCTTTTGACACCGGCCCCAACCCACTCTTCCCTTGACCGCTTCCCGCAGGTCAGCTAAGGGGCCGGCCAAGCCGCCGGGCCCCCTCTTTAGGTCCCTGCCGCCGGCAGACCCTTCTGCTGGTCACCCGTGTCCCTGCCCGCGACCCTCTCTCCTGCTTACCTCACCACTTCAGGCTGTTCACCTGGCCCCGACCCCGTGATCCCGTGTCCGCCTCCAGCTGCTCACCTGGCCCCGCCCCCTCCTTGACTTGACCTGGCTCAGCTGTGGGCCTGGGCCCGCCTCCTGGTTCCGGAAACCACGCCCCTGGTCCATTCGACCAATAAGCGATCAGCACCAGCCAGCCTGCCCTGCTCCCAAACACAGAGGAATAGCCCCACCACTGGGATGTAAAGGCACATAGCCCTCTGCTCACAGGGTGTCGCCCAGGTCCCCAAGCGTGGGCAGACCAGCCAGCCCTCCCTTCAGGACACCCAGGGGCCTCCAAGAGCCTCGGGGCCGGCCCTCTAACCCCCCCGGCCCGGCCCCCATCGCTCCCACCAAAGGGCAGCTCAGAGCAGAGTGTCCTGGGACGCCCAGAGCCCTGCCTATGGGCTTTGACAACCGGGAGAGACCTGTGTCAAGTCCGAGAAATTATCACTTTCCACTCTGGGGGCACCTCCCCGGCCCCTCCGGAGGTTCTGACTGGTCTAGTGGCCCGGCTGCGGGGGCCTGCTTTCCGCCCCATTCGCCTGGAACGCCCTGCCCTGAGGACAAGGGTCCCTCTTGCTGGAATCCAGTCTGAAGCTCAGGCAGGTGAGGCTTTTGTGGGCACTTGAGACAATCGTCCAGGTTTCACAGGGCCCCAGGGCCTTAGCCACTGGTGAGGGTTAGGTTGAGGGATAGGCTTAGTTTTAGGGTAAGGGATAGCCTTTGACAACGGGGAGAGAGCTGTGTCAAGTCCGAGAAAATCACTTTGCGCTCCTGGGGCACCTTCACCGGGCCCCAGGGCCTTCCCCACTGGACCACCTCCAGCTTTTGACACCGGCACCAACCCACTCTTCCCTTGACCGCTTCCCGCAGGTCAGCTAATGGGCCGGCCAAGCCGCCGGGCCCCCTCTTGAGGTCCCTGCCGCCGGCAGACCCGCCTGCTGGTCACCCGTGTCCCTGCCCGAGACCCTCTCTCCTGCTTACCTCACCACTTCAGGCTGTTCACCTGGCCCCGCCCCCTTGATCCCGTGACCGCCTCCAGCTGCTCACCTGGCCCCGCCCCCGCCTTGACTTGACCAGGCTCAGCTGTGGGCCTGGGCCCGCCTCCTGGTTCCGGAAACCACGCCCCTGGTCCATTCGACCAATGAGCGAGCAGCACCAGCCAGTCTGCCCTGCTCCCAAACACAGAGGAATAGCCCCGACCACTGGGATGTAAAGGCACATAGCCCTCTGCTCACAGGGTGCCTCCCAGGTCCCCAAGCTTGGGCAGACCAGCCAGCCCTCCCTTCAGGACACCCAGGGGCCTCCATGAGCCTCGGGGTCGGCCCTCTAACCCCCCGGCCCCGGCCCCCATCGCTCCCACCAAAGGGCAGCTCAGAGCAGAGTGTCCTGGGACGCCCAGAGCCCTGCCTATGGGCTTTGACAACCGGGAGAGAGCTGTGTCAAGTCCGAGAAATTATCATTTTCCACTCTGGGGGCACCTCCCCGGCCCCTCCGGAGGTTCTGACTGGTCTGGTGGCCCGGCCCCGGGGGCCTGCTTTCCGCCCCATTCCTCTGGAACGCCCTGCCCTGAGGACAAGGGTCCCTCTTGCTGGCATCCAGTCTGAAGCTCAGGCAGGTGAGGCTTTTGTGGGTACTTGAGACCCTCGTCCAGGTTTCACAGGGCCCCAGGGCCTTAGCCACTGGTGAGGGTTAGGTTGAGTGATAGGATTAGTTTTAGGGTTAGGTTTAGCCTTTGACAACGGGGAGAGAGCTGTGTCAAGTCCGAGGAAATCACTTTGCGCTCCTGGAGCACCTTCACCGGGCCCCAGGGCCTTCACCACTGGACCACCTCCAGCTTTTGACACCGGCCCCAACCCACTCTTCCCTTGACCGCTTCCCACAGGTCAGCTAAGTGGCCGGCCAAGCCGCCGGGCCCCCTCTTTAGGTCCCTGCCGCTGGCAGACCCGCCTGCTGGTCACCCGTGTCCCTGCCCGCGACCCTCTCTCCTGCTTACCTCACCACTTCAGGCTGTTCACCTGGCCCCGCCCCCGTGATCCCGTGACCGCCTCCAGCTGCTCACCTGGCCCCGCCCCCTCCTTGACTTGACCTGGCTCAGCTGTGGGCCTGGGCCCGCCTCCTGGTTCCAGAAACCACGCCCCTGGTCCATTCGACCAATAAGCGATCAGCACCAGCCAGCCTGCCATGCTCCCAAACACAGAGGAATAGCCCCACCACTGGGATGTAAAGGCACATAGCCCTCTGCTCACAGGGTGCCTCCCAGGTCCCCAAGCGTGGGCAGACCAGCTAGCCATCCCTTCAGGACACCCAGGGGCCTCCATGAGCCTCGGGGCCGGCCCTCTAACCCCCCCGCCCCGGCCCCCATCGCTCCCACCAAAGGGCAGCTCAGAGCAGAGTGTCCTGGGACGCCCAGAGCCCTGCCTATGGGCTTTGAAAACCGGGAGAGAGCTGTGTCAAGTCCGAGAAATTATCACTTTCCACTCTGGGGGCACCTCCCCGGCCCCTCCGGAGGTTCTGACTGGTCTGGTGGAACGGCCCCGGGGGCCTGCTTTCTGCCCCCTTCGAATGGAACGCCCAGCCCTGAGGACAAGGGTCCCTCTTGCTGGCATCCAGTCTGAAGCTCAGGCAGGTGAGGCTTTTGTGGGCACTTGAGACCCTCGTCCAGGTTTCACAGGGCCCCAGGGCCTTAGCCACTGGTGAGGGTTAGGTTGAGGGATAGGCTTAGTTTTAGGGTTACGGTGAGCCTTTGACAACGGGGAGAGAGCTGTGTCAAGTCCGAGAAAATCACTTTGCGCTCCTGGGGCACCTTCACCGGGCCCCAGGGCCTTCCCCACTGGACCACCTCCAGCTTTTGACACCGGCCCCAACCCACTCTTCCCTTGACCGCTTCCCGCAGGTCAGCTAAGGGGCCGGCCAAGCCGCCGGGCCCCCTCTTTAGATCCCTGCCGCCGGCAGACCCTTCTGCTGGTCACCCGTGTCCCTGCCCGCGACCCTCTCTCCTGCTTACCTCACCACTTCAGGCTGTTCACCTGGCCCCGACCCCGTGATCCCGTGACCGCCTCCAGCTGCTCACCTGGCCCCGCCCCCTCCTTGACTTGACCTGGCTCAGCTGTGGGCCTGGGCCCGCCTCCTGGTTCCGGAAACCACGCCCCTGGTCCATTCGACCAATAAGCGATCAGCACCAGCCAGCCTGCCCTGCTCCCAAACACAGAGGAATAGCCCCACCACTGGGATGTAAAGGCACATAGCCCTCTGCTCACAGGGTGTCGCCCAGGTCCCCAAGCGTGGGCAGACCAGCCAGCCCTCCCTTCAGGACACCCAGGGGCCTCCAAGAGCCTCGGGGCCGGCCCTCTAACCCCCCCGGCCCGGCCCCCATCGCTCCCACCAAAGGGCAGCTCAGAGCAGAGTGTCCTGGGACGCCCAGAGCCCTGCCTATGGGCTTTGACAACCGGGAGAGACCTGTGTCAAGTCCGAGAAATTATCACTTTCCACTCTGGGGGCACCTCCCCGGCCCCTCCGGAGGTTCTGACTGGTCTAGTGGCCCGGCTGCGGGGGCCTGCTTTCCGCCCCATTCGCCTGGAACGCCCTGCCCTGAGGACAAGGGTCCCTCTTGCTGGAATCCAGTCTGAAGCTCAGGCAGGTGAGGCTTTTGTGGGCACTTGAGACAATCGTCCAGGTTTCACAGGGCCCCAGGGCCTTAGCCACTGGTGAGGGTTAGGTTGAGGGATAGGCTTAGTTTTAGGGTAAGGGATAGCCTTTGACAACGGGGAGAGAGCTGTGTCAAGTCCGAGAAAATCACTTTGCGCTCCTGGGGCACCTTCACCGGGCCCCAGGGCCTTCCCCACTGGACCACCTCCAGCTTTTGACACCGGCACCAACCCACTCTTCCCTTGACCGCTTCCCGCAGGTCAGCTAATGGGCCGGCCAAGCCGCCGGGCCCCCTCTTGAGGTCCCTGCCGCCGGCAGACCCGCCTGCTGGTCACCCGTGTCCCTGCCCGAGACCCTCTCTCCTGCTTACCTCACCACTTCAGGCTGTTCACCTGGCCCCGCCCCCTTGATCCCGTGACCGCCTCCAGCTGCTCACCTGGCCCCGCCCCCGCCTTGACTTGACCAGGCTCAGCTGTGGGCCTGGGCCCGCCTCCTGGTTCCGGAAACCACGCCCCTGGTCCATTCGACCAATGAGCGAGCAGCACCAGCCAGTCTGCCCTGCTCCCAAACACAGAGGAATAGCCCCGACCACTGGGATGTAAAGGCACATAGCCCTCTGCTCACAGGGTGCCTCCCAGGTCCCCAAGCTTGGGCAGACCAGCCAGCCCTCCCTTCAGGACACCCAGGGGCCTCCATGAGCCTCGGGGTCGGCCCTCTAACCCCCCGGCCCCGGCCCCCATCGCTCCCACCAAAGGGCAGCTCAGAGCAGAGTGTCCTGGGACGCCCAGAGCCCTGCCTATGGGCTTTGACAACCGGGAGAGAGCTGTGTCAAGTCCGAGAAATTATCATTTTCCACTCTGGGGGCACCTCCCCGGCCCCTCCGGAGGTTCTGACTGGTCTGGTGGCCCGGCCCCGGGGGCCTGCTTTCCGCCCCATTCCTCTGGAACGCCCTGCCCTGAGGACAAGGGTCCCTCTTGCTGGCATCCAGTCTGAAGCTCAGGCAGGTGAGGCTTTTGTGGGTACTTGAGACCCTCGTCCAGGTTTCACAGGGCCCCAGGGCCTTAGCCACTGGTGAGGGTTAGGTTGAGTGATAGGATTAGTTTTAGGGTTAGGTTTAGCCTTTGACAACGGGGAGAGAGCTGTGTCAAGTCCGAGGAAATCACTTTGCGCTCCTGGAGCACCTTCACCGGGCCCCAGGGCCTTCACCACTGGACCACCTCCAGCTTTTGACACCGGCACCAACCCACTCTTCCCTTGACCGCTTCCCACAGGTCAGCTAAGTGGCCGGCCAAGCCGCCGGGCCCCCTCTTTAGGTCCCTGCCGCTGGCAGACCCGCCTGCTGGTCACCCGTGTCCCTGCCCGCGACCCTCTCTCCTGCTTACCTCACCACTTCAGGCTGTTCACCTGGCCCCGCCCCCGTGATCCCGAGACCGCCTCCAGCTGCTCACCTGGCCCCGCCCCCTCCTTGACTTGACCTGGCTCAGCTGTGGGCCTGGGCCCGCCTCCTCGTTCCAGAAACCACGCCCCTGGTCCATTCGACCAATAAGCGATCAGCACCAGCCAGCCTGCCATGCTCCCAAACACAGAGGAATAGCCCCACCACTGGGATGTAAAGGCACATAGCCCTCTGCTCACAGGGTGCCTCCCAGGTCCCCAAGCGTGGGCAGACCAGCCAGCCATCCCTTCAGGACACCCAGGGGCCTCCATGAGCCTCGGGGCCGGCCCTCTAACCCCCCCGCCCCGGCCCCCATCGCTCCCACCAAAGGGCAGCTCAGAGCAGAGTGTCCTGGGACGCCCAGAGCCCTGCCTATGGGCTTTGAAAACCGGGAGAGAGCTGTGTCAAGTCCGAGAAATTATCACTTTCCACTCTGGGGGCACCTCCCCGGCCCCTCCGGAGGTTCTGACTGGTCTGGTGGAACGGCCCCGGGGGCCTGCTTTCTGCCCCCTTCGAATGGAACGCCCAGCCCTGAGGACAAGGGTCCCTCTTGCTGGCATCCAGTCTGAAGCTCAGGCAGGTGAGGCTTTTGTGGGCACTTGAGACCCTCGTCCAGGTTTCACAGGGCCCCAGGGCCTTAGCCACTGGTGAGGGTTAGGTTGAGGGATAGGCTTAGTTTTAGGGTTACGGTGAGCCTTTGACAACGGGGAGAGAGCTGTGTCAAGTCCGAGAAAATCACTTTGCGCTCCTGGGGCACCTTCACCGGGCCCCAGGGCCTTCCCCACTGGACCACCTCCAGCTTTTGACACCGGCCCCAACCCACTCTTCCCTTGACCGCTTCCCGCAGGTCAGCTAAGGGGCCGGCCAAGCCGCCGGGCCCCCTCTTTAGGTCCCTGCCGCCGGCAGACCCTTCTGCTGGTCACCCGTGTCCCTGCCCGCGACCCTCTCTCCTGCTTACCTCACCACTTCAGGCTGTTCACCTGGCCCCGACCCCGTGATCCCGTGACCGCCTCCCGCTGCTCACCTGGCCCCGCCCCCTCCTTGACTTAACCTGGCTCAGCTGTGGGCCTGGGCCCGCCTCCTGGTTCCGGAAACCACGCCCCTGGTCCATTCGACCAATAAGCGATCAGCACCAGCCAGCCTGCCCTGCTCCCAAACACAGAGGAATAGCCCCACCACTGGGATGTAAAGGCACATAGCCCTCTGCTCACAGGGTGTCGCCCAGGTCCCCAAGCGTGGGCAGACCAGCCAGCCCTCCCTTCAGGACACCCAGGGGCCTCCATGAGCCTCGGGGTCGGCCCTCTAACCCCCCGGCCCCGGCCCCCATCGCTCCCACCAAAGGGCAGCTCAGAGCAGAGTGTCCTGGGACGCCCAGAGCCCTGCCTATGGGCTTTGACAACCGGGAGAGAGCTGTGTCAAGTCCGAGAAATTATCATTTTCCACTCTGGGGGCACCTCCCCGGCCCCTCCGGAGTTTCTGACTGGTCTGGTGGCCCGGCCCCGGGGGCCTGCTTTCCGCCCCATTCCTCTGGAACGCCCTGCCCTGAGGACAAGGGTCCCTCTTGCTGGCATCCAGTCTGAAGCTCAGGCAGGTGAGGCTTTTGTGGGTACTTGAGACCCTCGTCCAGGTTTCACAGGGCCCCAGGGCCTTAGCCACTGGTGAGGGTTAGGTTGAGTGATAGGATTAGTTTTAGGGTTAGGTTTAGCCTTTGACAACGGGGAGAGAGCTGTGTCAAGTCCGAGGAAATCACTTTGCGCTCCTGGAGCACCTTCACCGGGCCCCAGGGCCTTCACCACTGGACCACCTCCAGCTTTTGACACCGGCCCCAACCCACTCTTCCCTTGACCGCTTCCCACAGGTCAGCTAAGTGGCCGGCCAAGCCGCCGGGCCCCCTCTTTAGGTCCCTGCCGCTGGCAGACCCGCCTGCTGGTCACCCGTGTCCCTGCCCGCGACCCTCTCTCCTGCTTACCTCACCACTTCAGGCTGTTCACCTGGCCCCGCCCCCGTGATCCCGAGACCGCCTCCAGCTGCTCACCTGGCCCCGCCCCTTCCTTGACTTGACCTGGCTCAGCTGTGGGCCTGGGCCCGCCTCCTGGTTCCAGAAACCACGCCCCTGGTCCATTCGACCAATAAGCGATCAGCACCAGCCAGCCTGCCATGCTCCCAAACACAGAGGAATAGCCCCACCACTGGGATGTAAAGGCACATAGCCCTCTGCTCACAGGGTGCCTCCCAGGTCCCCAAGCGTGGGCAGACCAGCCAGCCATCCCTTCAGGACACCCAGGGGCCTCCATGAGCCTCGGGGCCGGCCCTCTAACCCCCCCGCCCCGGCCCCCATCGCTCCCACCAAAGGGCAGCTCAGAGCAGAGTGTCCTGGGACGCCCAGAGCCCTGCCTATGGGCTTTGAAAACCGGGAGAGAGCTGTGTCAAGTCCGAGAAATTATCACTTTCCACTCTGGGGGCACCTCCCCGGCCCCTCCGGAGGTTCTGACTGGTCTGGTGGAACGGCCCCGGGGGCCTGCTTTCTGCCCCCTTCGAATGGAACGCCCAGCCCTGAGGACAAGGGTCCCTCTTGCTGGCATCCAGTCTGAAGCTCAGGCAGGTGAGGCTTTTGTGGGCACTTGAGACCCTCGTCCAGGTTTCACAGGGCCCCAGGGCCTTAGCCACTGGTGAGGGTTAGGTTGAGGGATAGGCTTAGTTTTAGGGTTACGGTGAGCCTTTGACAACGGGGAGAGAGCTGTGTCAAGTCCGAGAAAATCACTTTGCGCTCCTGGGGCACCTTCACCGGGCCCCAGGGCCTTCCCCACTGGACCACCTCCAGCTTTTGACACTGGCCCCAACCCACTCTTCCCTTGACCACTTCCCGCAGGTCAGCTAAGGGGCCGGCCAAGCCGCCGGGGCCCTCTTTAGGTGCCTGCCGCCGGCAGACCCTTCTGCTGGTCACCCGTGTCCCTGCCCGCGACCCTCTCTCCTGCTTACCTCACCACTTCAGGCTGTTCACCTGGCCCCGACCCCGTGATCCCGTGACCGCCTCCAGCTGCTCACCTGGCCCCGCCCCCTCCTTGACTTGACCTGGCTCAGCTGTGGGCCTGGGCCCGACTCCTGGTTCCGGAAACCACGCCCCTGGTCCATTCGACCAATAAGCGATCAGCACCAGCCAGCCTGCCCTGCTCCCAAACACAGAGGAATAGCCCCACCACTGGGATGTAAAGGCACATAGCCCTCTGCTCACAGGGTGTCTCCCAGGTCCCCAAGCGTGGGCAGACCAGCCAGCCCTCCCTTCAGGACACCCAGGGGCCTCCAAGAGCCTCGGGGCCGGCCCTCTAACCCCCCCGGCCCGGCCCCCATCGCTCCCACCAAAGGGCAGCTCAGAGCAGAGTGTCCTGGGACGCCCAGAGCCCTGCCTATGGGCTTTGACAACCGGGAGAGAGCTGTGTCAAGTCCGAGAAATTATCACTTTCCACTCTGGGGGCACCTCCCCGGCCCCTCCGGAGGTTCTGACTGGTCTAGTGGCCCGGCCGCGGGGGCCTGCTTTCCGCCCCATTCGCCTGGAACGCCCTGCCCTGAGGACAACGGTCCCTCTTGCTGGAATCCAGTCTGAAGCTCAGGCAGGTGAGGCTTTTGTGGGCACTTGAGACAATCGTCCAGGTTTCACAGGGCCCCAGGGCCTTAGCCACTGGTGAGGGTTAGGTTGAGGGATAGGCTTAGTTTTAGGGTAAGGGATAGCCTTTGACAACGGGGAGAGAGCTGTGTCAAGTCCGAGAAAATCACTTTGCGCTCCTGGGGCACCTTCACCGGGCCCCAGGGCCTTCCCCACTGGACCACCTCCAGCTTTTGACACCGGCACCAACCCACTCTTCCCTTGACCGCTTCCCGCAGGTCAGCTAAGGGGCCGGCCAAGCCGCCGGGCCCCCTCTTTAGGTCCCTGCCGCCGGCAGACCCGCCTGCTGGTCACCCGTGTCCCTGCCCGAGACCCTCTCTCCTGCTTACCTCACCACTTCAGGCTGTTCACCTGGCCCCGCCCCCTTGATCCCGTGACCGCCTCCAGCTGATCACCTGGCCCCGCCCCCGCCTTGACTTGACCAGGCTCAGCTGTGGGCCTGGGCCCGC
Organism: Pipistrellus hanaki; assembly: GCF_964339955.1. NCBI lineage: Eukaryota > Metazoa > Chordata > Mammalia > Chiroptera > Vespertilionidae > Pipistrellus > Pipistrellus hanaki. The sequence continues at coordinate 4,034,611 of NC_140511.1, forward strand.
CTCCTGGTTCCGGAAACCACGCCCCTGGTCCATTCGACCAATGAGCGAGCAGCACCAGCCAGTCTGCCCTGCTCCCAAACACAGAGGAATAGCCCCCACCACTGGGATGTAAAGGCACATAGCCCTCTGCTCACAGGGTGCCTCCCAGGTCCCCAAGCTTGGACAGACCAGCCAGCCCTCCCTTCAGGACACCCAGGGGCCTCCATGAGCCTCAGGGTCGGCCCTCTAACCCCCTGGCCCCGGCCCCCATCGCTCCCACCAAAGGGCAGCTCAGAGCAGAGTGTCCTGGGACGCCCAGAGCCCTGCCTATGGGCTTTGACAACCGGGAGAGAGCTGTGTCAAGTCCGAGAAATTATCATTTTCCACTCTGGGGGCACCTCCCCGGCCCCTCCGGAGGTTCTGACTGGTCTGTTGGCCCGGCCCCGGGGGCCTGCTTTCCGCCCCATTCCTCTGGAACGCCCTGCCCTGAGGACAAGGGTCCCTCTTGCTGGAATCCAGTCTGAAGCTCAGGCAGGTGAGGCTTTTGTGGGCACTTGAGACAATCGTCCAGGTTTCACAGGGCCCCAGGGCCTTAGCCACTGGTGAGGGTTAGGTTGAGGGATAGGCTTAGTTTTAGGGTAAGGGATAGCCTTTGACAACGGGGAGAGAGCTCTGTCAAGTCCGAGAAAATCACTTTGCGCTCCTGGGGCACCTTCACCGGGCCCCAGGGCCTTCCCCACTGGACCACCTCCAGCTTTTGACACCGGCACCAACCCACTCTTCCCTTGACCGCTTCCCGCAGGTCAGCTAAGGGGCCGGCCAAGCCGCCGGGCCCCCTCTTTAGGTCCCTGCCGCCGGCAGACCCGCCTGCTGGTCACCCGTGTCCCTGCCCGAGACCCTCTCTCCTGCTTACCTCACCACTTCAGGCTGTTCACCTGGCCCCGCCCCCTTGATCCCGTGACCGCCTCCAGCTGCTCACCTGGCCCCGCCCCCGCCTTGACTTGACCAGGCTCAGCTGTGGGCCTGGGCCCGCCTCCTGGTTCCGGAAACCACGCCCCTGGTCCATTCGACCAATGAGCGAGCAGCACCAGCCAGTCTGCCCTGCTCCCAAACACAGAGGAATAGCCCCCACCACTGGGATGTAAAGGCACATAGCCCTCTGCTCACAGGGTGCCTCCCAGGTCCCCAAGCTTGGGCAGACCAGCCAGCCCTCCCTTCAGGACACCCAGGGGCCTCCATGAGCCTCGGGGTCGGCCCTCTAACCCCCCGGCCCCGGCCCCCATCGCTCCCACCAAAGGGCAGCTCAGAGCAGAGTGTCCTGGGACGCCCAGAGCCCTGCCTATGGGCTTTGACAACCGGGAGAGAGCTGTGTCAAGTCCGAGAAATTATCATTTTCCACTCTGGGGGCACCTCCCCGGCCCCTCCGGAGTTTCTGACTGGTCTGGTGGCCCGGCCCCGGGGGCCTGCTTTCCGCCCCATTCCTCTGGAACGCCCTGCCCTGAGGACAAGGGTCCCTCTTGCTGGCATCCAGTCTGAAGCTCAGGCAGGTGAGGCTTTTGTGGGTACTTGAGACCCTCGTCCAGGTTTCACAGGGCCCCAGGGCCTTAGCCACTGGTGAGGGTTAGGTTGAGTGATAGGATTAGTTTTAGGGTTAGGTTTAGCCTTTGACAACGGGGAGAGAGCTGTGTCAAGTCCGAGGAAATCACTTTGCGCTCCTGGAGCACCTTCACCGGGCCCCAGGGCCTTCACCACTGGACCACCTCCAGCTTTTGACACCGGCCCCAACCCACTCTTCCCTTGACCGCTTCCCACAGGTCAGCTAAGTGGCCGGCCAAGCCGCCGGGCCCCCTCTTTAGGTCCCTGCCGCTGGCAGACCCGCCTGCTGGTCACCCGTGTCCCTGCCCGCGACCCTCTCTCCTGCTTACCTCACCACTTCAGGCTGTTCACCTGGCCCCGCCCCCGTGATCCCGAGACCGCCTCCAGCTGCTCACCTGGCCCCGCCCCTTCCTTGACTTGACCTGGCTCAGCTGTGGGCCTGGGCCCGCCTCCTGGTTCCAGAAACCACGCCCCTGGTCCATTCGACCAATAAGCGATCAGCACCAGCCAGCCTGCCATGCTCCCAAACACAGAGGAATAGCCCCACCACTGGGATGTAAAGGCACATAGCCCTCTGCTCACAGGGTGCCTCCCAGGTCCCCAAGCGTGGGCAGACCAGCCAGCCATCCCTTCAGGACACCCAGGGGCCTCCATGAGCCTCGGGGCCGGCCCTCTAACCCCCCCGCCCCGGCCCCCATCGCTCCCACCAAAGGGCAGCTCAGAGCAGAGTGTCCTGGGACGCCCAGAGCCCTGCCTATGGGCTTTGAAAACCGGGAGAGAGCTGTGTCAAGTCCGAGAAATTATCACTTTCCACTCTGGGGGCACCTCCCCGGCCCCTCCGGAGGTTCTGACTGGTCTGGTGGAACGGCCCCGGGGGCCTGCTTTCTGCCCCCTTCGAATGGAACGCCCAGCCCTGAGGACAAGGGTCCCTCTTGCTGGCATCCAGTCTGAAGCTCAGGCAGGTGAGGCTTTTGTGGGCACTTGAGACCCTCGTCCAGGTTTCACAGGGCCCCAGGGCCTTAGCCACTGGTGAGGGTTAGGTTGAGGGATAGGCTTAGTTTTAGGGTTACGGTGAGCCTTTGACAACGGGGAGAGAGCTGTGTCAAGTCCGAGAAAATCACTTTGCGCTCCTGGGGCACCTTCACCGGGCCCCACGGCCTTCCCCACTGGACCACCTCCAGCTTTTGACACTGGCCCCAACCCACTCTTCCCTTGACCACTTCCCGCAGGTCAGCTAAGGGGCCGGCCAAGCCGCCGGGGCCCTCTTTAGGTGCCTGCCGCCGGCAGACCCTTCTGCTGGTCACCCGTGTCCCTGCCCGCGACCCTCTCTCCTGCTTACCTCACCACTTCAGGCTGTTCACCTGGCCCCGACCCCGTGATCCCGTGACCGCCTCCAGCTGCTCACCTGGCCCCGCCCCCTCCTTGACTTGACCTGGCTCAGCTGTGGGCCTGGGCCCGACTCCTGGTTCCGGAAACCACGCCCCTGATCCATTCGACCAATAAGCGATCAGCACCAGCCAGCCTGCCCTGCTCCCAAACACAGAGGAATAGCCCCACCACTGGGATGTAAAGGCACATAGCCCTCTGCTCACAGGGTGTCTCCCAGGTCCCCAAGCGTGGGCAGACCAGCCAGCCCTCCCTTCAGGACACCCAGGGGCCTCCAAGAGCCTCGGGGCCGGCCCTCTAACCCCCCCGGCCCGGCCCCCATCGCTCCCACCAAAGGGCAGCTCAGAGCAGAGTGTCCTGGGACGCCCAGAGCCCTGCCTATGGGCTTTGACAACCGGGAGAGAGCTGTGTCAAGTCCGAGAAATTATCACTTTCCACTATGGGGGCACCTCCCCGGCCCCTCCGGAGGTTCTGACTGGTCTAGTGGCCCGGCTGCGGGGGCCTGCTTTCCGCCCCATTCGCCTGGAACGCCCTGCCCTGAGGACAAGGGTCCCTCTTGCTGGAATCCAGTCTGAAGCTCAGGCAGGTGAGGCTTTTGTGGGCACTTGAGACAATCGTCCAGGTTTCACAGGGCCCCAGGGCCTTAGCCACTGGTGAGGGTTAGGTTGAGGGATAGGCTTAGTTTTAGGGTAAGGGATAGCCTTTGACAACGGGGAGAGAGCTGTGTCAAGTCCGAGAAAATCACTTTGCGCTCCTGGGGCACCTTCACCGGGCCCCAGGGCCTTCCCCACTGGACCACCTCCAGCTTTTGACACCGGCACCAACCCACTCTTCCCTTGACCGCTTCCCGCAGGTCAGCTAAGGGGCCGGCCAAGCCGCCGGGCCCCCTCTTGAGGTCCCTGCCGCCGGCAGACCCGCCTGCTGGTCACCCGTGTCCCTGCCCGAGACCCTCTCTCCTGCTTACCTCACCACTTCAGGCTGTTCACCTGGCCCCGTCCCCTTGATCCCCTGACCGCCTCCAGCTGCTCACCTGGCCCCGCCCCCGCCTTGACTTGACCAGGCTCAGCTGTGGGCCTGGGCCCGCCTCCTGGTTCCGGAAACCACGCCCCTGGTCCATTCGACCAATGAGCGAGCAGCACCAGCCAGTCTGCCCTGCTCCCAAACACAGAGGAATAGCCCCGACCACTGGGATGTAAAGGCACATAGCCCTCTGCTCACAGGGTGCCTCCCAGGTCCCCAAGCTTGGGCAGACCAGCCAGCCCTCCCTTCAGGACACCCAGGGGCCTCCATGAGCCTCGGGGTCGGCCCTCTAACCCCCCGGCCCCGGCCCCCATCGCTCCCACCAAAGGGCAGCTCAGAGCAGAGTGTCCTGGGACGCCCAGAGCCCTGCCTATGGGCTTTGACAACCGGGAGAGAGCTGTGTCAAGTCCGAGAAATTATCATTTTCCACTCTGGGGGCACCTCCCCGGCCCCTCCGGAGGTTCTGACTGGTCTGGTGGCCCGGCCCCGGGGGCCTGCTTTCCGCCCCATTCCTCTGGAACGCCCTGCCCTGAGGACAAGGGTCCCTCTTGCTGGCATCCAGTCTGAAGCTCAGGCAGGTGAGGCTTTTGTGGGTACTTGAGACCCTCGTCCAGGTTTCACAGGGCCCCAGGGCCTTAGCCACTGGTGAGGGTTAGGTTGAGTGATAGGATTAGTTTTAGGGTTAGGTTTAGCCTTTGACAACGGGGAGAGAGCTGTGTCAAGTCCGAGGAAATCACTTTGCGCTCCTGGAGCACCTTCACCGGGCCCCAGGGCCTTCACCACTGGACCACCTCCAGCTTTTGACACCGGCCCCAACCCACTCTTCCCTTGACCGCTTCCCGCAGGTCAGCTAAGGGGCCGGCCAAGCCGCCGGGCCCCCTCTTTAGGTCCCTGCCGCCGGCAGACCCTTCTGCTGGTCACCCGTGTCCCTGCCCGCGACCCTCTCTCCTGCTTACCTCACCACTTCAGGCTGTTCACCTGGCCCCGACCCCGTGATCCCGTGACCGCCTCCAGCTGCTCACCTGGCCCCGCCCCCTCCTTGACTTAACCTGGCTCAGCTGTGGGCCTGGGCCCGCCTCCTGGTTCCGGAAACCACGCCCCTGGTCCATTCGACCAATAAGCGATCAGCACCAGCCAGCCTGCCCTGCTCCCAAACACAGAGGAATAGCCCCACCACTGGGATGTAAAGGCACATAGCCCTCTGCTCACAGGGTGTCGCCCAGGTCCCCAAGCGTGGGCAGACCAGCCAGCCCTCCCTTCAGGACACCCAGGGGCCTCCAAGAGCCTCGGGGCCGGCCCTCTAACCCCCCCGGCCCGGCCCCCATCGCACCCACCAAAGGGCAGCTCAGAGCAGAGTGTCCTGGGACGCCCAGAGCCCTGCCTATGGGCTTTGACAACCGGGAGAGAGCTGTGTCAAGTCCGAGAAATTATCACTTTCCACTCTGGGGGCACCTCCCCGGCCCCTCCGGAGGTTCTGACTGGTCTAGTGGCCCGGCCGCGGGGGCCTGCTTTCCGCCCCATTCGCCTGGAACGCCCTGCCCTGAGGACAAGGGTCCCTCTTGCTGGAATCCAGTCTGAAGCTCAGGCAGGTGAGGCTTTTGTGGGCACTTGAGACAATCGTCCAGGTTTCACAGGGCCCCAGGGCCTTAGCCACTGGTGAGGGTTAGGTTGAGGGATAGGCTTAGTTTTAGGGTAAGGGATAGCCTTTGACAACGGGGAGAGAGCTGTGTCAAGTCCGAGAAAATCACTTTGCGCTCCTGGGGCACCTTCACTGGGCCCCAGGGCCTTCCCCACTGGACCACCTCCAGCTTTTGACACCGGCACCAACCCACTCTTCCCTTGACCGCTTCCCGCAGGTCAGCTAAGGGGCCGGCCAAGCCGCCGGGCCCCCTCTTGAGGTCCCTTCCGCCGGCAGACCCGCCTGCTGGTCACCCGTGTCCCTGCCCGAGACCCTCTCTCCTGCTTACCTCACCACTTCAGGCTGTTCACCTGGCCCCGCCCCCTTGATCCCGTGACCGCCTCCAGCTGCTCACCTGGCCCCGCCCCCGCCTTGACTTGACCAGGCTCAGCTGTGGGCCTGGGCCCGCCTCCTGGTTCCGGAAACCACGCCCCTGGTCCATTCGACCAATGAGCGAGCAGCACCAGCCAGTCTGCCCTGCTCCCAAACACAGAGGAATAGCCCCCACCACTGGGATGTAAAGGCACATAGCCCTCTGCTCACAGGGTGCCTCCCAGGTCCCCAAGCTTGGGCAGACCAGCCAGCCCTCCCTTCAGGACACCCAGGGGCCTCCATGAGCCTCGGGGTCGGCCCTCTAACCCCCCGGCCCCGGCCCCCATCGCTCCCACCAAAGGGCAGCTCAGAGCAGAGTGTCCTGGGACGCCCAGAGCCCTGCCTATGGGCTTTGACAACCGGGAGAGAGCTGTGTCAAGTCCGAGAAATTATCATTTTCCACTCTGGGGGCACCTCCCCGGCCCCTCCGGAGGTTCTGACTGGTCTGGTGGCCCGGCCCCGGGGGCCTGCTTTCCGCCCCATTCCTCTGGAACGCCCTGCCCTGAGGACAAGGGTCCCTCTTGCTGGCATCCAGTCTGAAGCTCAGGCAGGTGAGGCTTTTGTGGGTACTTGAGACCCTCGTCCAGGTTTCACAGGGCCCCAGGGCCTTAGCCACTGGTGAGGGTTAGGTTGAGTGATAGGATTAGTTTTAGGGTTAGGTTTAGCCTTTGACAACGGGGAGAGAGCTGTGTCAAGTCCGAGGAAATCACTTTGCGCTCCTGGAGCACCTTCACCGGGCCCCAGGGCCTTCACCACTGGACCACCTCCAGCTTTTGACACCGGCCCCAACCCACTCTTCCCTTGACCGCTTCCCACAGGTCAGCTAAGTGGCCGGCCAAGCCGCCGGGCCCCCTCTTTAGGTCCCTGCCGCTGGCAGACCCGCCTGCTGGTCACCCGTGTCCCTGCCCGCGACCCTCTCTCCTGCTTACCTCACCACTTCAGGCTGTTCACCTGGCCCCGCCCCCGTGATCCCGAGACCGCCTCCAGCTGCTCACCTGGCCCCGCCCCCTCCTTGACTTGACCTGGCTCAGCTGTGGGCCTGGGCCCGCCTCCTGGTTCCAGAAACCACGCCCCTGGTCCATTCGACCAATAAGCGATCAGCACCAGCCAGCCTGCCATGCTCCCAAACACAGAGGAATAGCCCCACCACTGGGATGTAAAGGCACATAGCCCTCTGCTCACAGGGTGCCTCCCAGGTCCCCAAGCGTGGGCAGACCAGCCAGCCATCCCTTCAGGACACCCAGGGGCCTCCATGAGCCTCGGGGCCGGCCCTCTAACCCCCCCGCCCCGGCCCCCATCGCTCCCACCAAAGGGCAGCTCAGAGCAGAGTGTCCTGGGACGCCCAGAGCCCTGCCTATGGGCTTTGAAAACCGGGAGAGAGCTGTGCCAAGTCCGAGAAATTATCACTTTCCACTCTGGGGGCACCTCCCCGGCCCCTCCGGAGGTTCTGACTGGTCTGGTGGAACGGCCCCGGGGGCCTGCTTTCTGCCCCCTTCGAATGGAACGCCCAGCCCTGAGGACAAGGGTCCCTCTTGCTGGCATCCAGTCTGAAGCTCAGGCAGGTGAGGCTTTTGTGGGCACTTGAGACCCTCGTCCAGGTTTCACAGGGCCCCAGGGCCTTAGCCACTGGTGAGGGTTAGGTTGAGGGATAGGCTTAGTTTTAGGGTTACGGTGAGCCTTTGACAACGGGGAGAGAGCTGTGTCAAGTCCGAGAAAATCACTTTGCGCTCCTGGGGCACCTTCACCGGGCCCCAGGGCCTTCCCCACTGGACCACCTCCAGCTTTTGACACCGGCCCCAACCCACTCTTCCCTTGACCGCTTCCCGCAGGTCAGCTAAGGGGCCGGCCAAGCCGCCGGGCCCCCTCTTTAGGTCCCTGCCGCCGGCAGACCCTTCTGCTGGTCACCCGTGTCCCTGCCCGCGACCCTCTCTCCTGCTTACCTCACCACTTCAGGCTGTTCACCTGGCCCCGACCCCGTGATCCCGTGTCCGCCTCCAGCTGCTCACCTGGCCCCGCCCCCTCCTTGACTTGACCTGGCTCAGCTGTGGGCCTGGGCCCGCCTCCTGGTTCCGGAAACCACGCCCCTGGTCCATTCGACCAATAAGCGATCAGCACCAGCCAGCCTGCCCTGCTCCCAAACACAGAGGAATAGCCCCACCACTGGGATGTAAAGGCACATAGCCCTCTGCTCACAGGGTGTCGCCCAGGTCCCCAAGCGTGGGCAGACCAGCCAGCCCTCCCTTCAGGACACCCAGGGGCCTCCAAGAGCCTCGGGGCCGGCCCTCTAACCCCCCCGGCCCGGCCCCCATCGCTCCCACCAAAGGGCAGCTCAGAGCAGAGTGTCCTGGGACGCCCAGAGCCCTGCCTATGGGCTTTGACAACCGGGAGAGACCTGTGTCAAGTCCGAGAAATTATCACTTTCCACTCTGGGGGCACCTCCCCGGCCCCTCCGGAGGTTCTGACTGGTCTAGTGGCCCGGCTGCGGGGGCCTGCTTTCTGCCCCATTCGCCTGGAACGCCCTGCCCTGAGGACAAGGGTCCCTCTTGCTGGAATCCAGTCTGAAGCTCAGGCAGGTGAGGCTTTTGTGGGCACTTGAGACAATCGTCCAGGTTTCACAGGGCCCCAGGGCCTTAGCCACTGGTGAGGGTTAGGTTGAGGGATAGGCTTAGTTTTAGGGTAAGGGATAGCCTTTGACAACGGGGAGAGAGCTGTGTCAAGTCCGAGAAAATCACTTTGCGCTCCTGGGGCACCTTCACCGGGCCCCAGGGCCTTCCCCACTGGACCACCTCCAGCTTTTGACACCGGCACCAACCCACTCTTCCCTTGACCGCTTCCCGCAGGTCAGCTAATGGGCCGGCCAAGCCGCCGGGCCCCCTCTTGAGGTCCCTGCCGCCGGCAGACCCGCCTGCTGGTCACCCGTGTCCCTGCCCGAGACCCTCTCTCCTGCTTACCTCACCACTTCAGGCTGTTCACCTGGCCCCGCCCCCTTGATCCCGTGACCGCCTCCAGCTGCTCACCTGGCCCCGCCCCCGCCTTGACTTGACCAGGCTCAGCTGTGGGCCTGGGCCCGCCTCCTGGTTCCGGAAACCACGCCCCTGGTCCATTCGACCAATGAGCGAGCAGCACCAGCCAGTCTGCCCTGCTCCCAAACACAGAGGAATAGCCCCGACCACTGGGATGTAAAGGCACATAGCCCTCTGCTCACAGGGTGCCTCCCAGGTCCCCAAGCTTGGGCAGACCAGCCAGCCCTCCCTTCAGGACACCCAGGGGCCTCCATGAGCCTCGGGGTCGGCCCTCTAACCCCCCGGCCCCGGCCCCCATCGCTCCCACCAAAGGGCAGCTCAGAACAGAGTGTCCTGGGACGCCCAGAGCCCTGCCTATGGGCTTTGACAACCGGGAGAGAGCTGTGTCAAGTCCGAGAAATTATCATTTTCCACTCTGGGGGCACCTCCCCGGCCCCTCCGGAGGTTCTGACTGGTCTGGTGGCCCGGCCCCGGGGGCCTGCTTTCCGCCCCATTCCTCTGGAACGCCCTGCCCTGAGGACAAGGGTCCCTCTTGCTGGCATCCAGTCTGAAGCTCAGGCAGGTGAGGCTTTTGTGGGTACTTGAGACCCTCGTCCAGGTTTCACAGGGCCCCAGGGCCTTAGCCACTGGTGAGGGTTAGGTTGAGTGATAGGATTAGTTTTAGGGTTAGGTTTAGCCTTTGACAACGGGGAGAGAGCTGTGTCAAGTCCGAGGAAATCACTTTGCGCTCCTGGAGCACCTTCACCGGGCCCCAGGGCCTTCACCACTGGACCACCTCCAGCTTTTGACACCGGCCCCAACCCACTCTTCCCTTGACCGCTTCCCACAGGTCAGCTAAGTGGCCGGCCAAGCCGCCGGGCCCCCTCTTTAGGTCCCTGCCGCTGGCAGACCCGCCTGCTGGTCACCCGTGTCCCTGCCCGCGACCCTCTCTCCTGCTTACCTCACCACTTCAGGCTGTTCACCTGGCCCCGCCCCCGTGATCCCGTGACCGCCTCCAGCTGCTCACCTGGCCCCGCCCCCTCCTTGACTTGACCTGGCTCAGCTGTGGGCCTGGGCCCGCCTCCTGGTTCCAGAAACCACGCCCCTGGTCCATTCGACCAATAAGCGATCAGCACCAGCCAGCCTGCCATGCTCCCAAACACAGAGGAATAGCCCCACCACTGGGATGTAAAGGCACATAGCCCTCTGCTCACAGGGTGCCTCCCAGGTCCCCAAGCGTGGGCAGACCAGCTAGCCATCCCTTCAGGACACCCAGGGGCCTCCATGAGCCTCGGGGCCGGCCCTCTAACCCCCCCGCCCCGGCCCCCATCGCTCCCACCAAAGGGCAGCTCAGAGCAGAGTGTCCTGGGACGCCCAGAGCCCTGCCTATGGGCTTTGAAAACCGGGAGAGAGCTGTGTCAAGTCCGAGAAATTATCACTTTCCACTCTGGGGGCACCTCCCCGGCCCCTCCGGAGGTTCTGACTGGTCTGGTGGAACGGCCCCGGGGGCCTGCTTTCTGCCCCCTTCGAATGGAACGCCCAGCCCTGAGGACAAGGGTCCCTCTTGCTGGCATCCAGTCTGAAGCTCAGGCAGGTGAGGCTTTTGTGGGCACTTGAGACCCTCGTCCAGGTTTCACAGGGCCCCAGGGCCTTAGCCACTGGTGAGGGTTAGGTTGAGGGATAGGCTTAGTTTTAGGGTTACGGTGAGCCTTTGACAACGGGGAGAGAGCTGTGTCAAGTCCGAGAAAATCACTTTGCGCTCCTGGGGCACCTTCACCGGGCCCCAGGGCCTTCCCCACTGGACCACCTCCAGCTTTTGACACCGGCCCCAACCCACTCTTCCCTTGACCGCTTCCCGCAGGTCAGCTAAGGGGCCGGCCAAGCCGCCGGGCCCCCTCTTTAGATCCCTGCCGCCGGCAGACCCTTCTGCTGGTCACCCGTGTCCCTGCCCGCGACCCTCTCTCCTGCTTACCTCACCACTTCAGGCTGTTCACCTGGCCCCGACCCCGTGATCCCGTGACCGCCTCCAGCTGCTCACCTGGCCCCGCCCCCTCCTTGACTTGACCTGGCTCAGCTGTGGGCCTGGGCCCGCCTCCTGGTTCCGGAAACCACGCCCCTGGTCCATTCGACCAATAAGCGATCAGCACCAGCCAGCCTGCCCTGCTCCCAAACACAGAGGAATAGCCCCACCACTGGGATGTAAAGGCACATAGCCCTCTGCTCACAGGGTGTCGCCCAGGTCCCCAAGCGTGGGCAGACCAGCCAGCCCTCCCTTCAGGACACCCAGGGGCCTCCAAGAGCCTCGGGGCCGGCCCTCTAACCCCCCCGGCCCGGCCCCCATCGCTCCCACCAAAGGGCAGCTCAGAGCAGAGTGTCCTGGGACGCCCAGAGCCCTGCCTATGGGCTTTGACAACCGGGAGAGACCTGTGTCAAGTCCGAGAAATTATCACTTTCCACTCTGGGGGCACCTCCCCGGCCCCTCCGGAGGTTCTGACTGGTCTAGTGGCCCGGCTGCGGGGGCCTGCTTTCCGCCCCATTCGCCTGGAACGCCCTGCCCTGAGGACAAGGGTCCCTCTTGCTGGAATCCAGTCTGAAGCTCAGGCAGGTGAGGCTTTTGTGGGCACTTGAGACAATCGTCCAGGTTTCACAGGGCCCCAGGGCCTTAGCCACTGGTGAGGGTTAGGTTGAGGGATAGGCTTAGTTTTAGGGTAAGGGATAGCCTTTGACAACGGGGAGAGAGCTGTGTCAAGTCCGAGAAAATCACTTTGCGCTCCTGGGGCACCTTCACCGGGCCCCAGGGCCTTCCCCACTGGACCACCTCCAGCTTTTGACACGGGCACCAACCCACTCTTCCCTTGACCGCTTCCCGCAGGTCAGCTAATGGGCCGGCCAAGCCGCCGGGCCCCCTCTTGAGGTCCCTGCCGCCGGCAGACCCGCCTGCTGGTCACCCGTGTCCCTGCCCGAGACCCTCTCTCCTGCTTACCTCACCACTTCAGGCTGTTCACCTGGCCCCGCCCCCTTGATCCCGTGACCGCCTCCAGCTGCTCACCTGGCCCCGCCCCCGCCTTGACTTGACCAGGCTCAGCTGTGGGCCTGGGCCCGCCTCCTGGTTCCGGAAACCACGCCCCTGGTCCATTCGACCAATGAGCGAGCAGCACCAGCCAGTCTGCCCTGCTCCCAAACACAGAGGAATAGCCCCGACCACTGGGACGTAAAGGCACATAGCCCTCTGCTCACAGGGTGCCTCCCAGGTCCCCAAGCTTGGGCAGACCAGCCAGCCCTCCCTTCAGGACACCCAGGGGCCTCCATGAGCCTCGGGGTCGGCCCTCTAACCCCCCGGCCCCGGCCCCCATCGCTCCCACCAAAGGGCAGCTCAGAGCAGAGTGTCCTGGGACGCCCAGAGCCCTGCCTATGGGCTTTGACAACCGGGAGAGAGCTGTGTCAAGTCCGAGAAATTATCATTTTCCACTCTGGGGGCACCTCCCCGGCCCCTCCGGAGGTTCTGACTGGTCTGGTGGCCCGGCCCCGGGGGCCTGCTTTCCGCCCCATTCCTCTGGAACGCCCTGCCCTGAGGACAAGGGTCCCTCTTGCTGGCATCCAGTCTGAAGCTCAGGCAGGTGAGGCTTTTGTGGGTACTTGAGACCCTCGTCCAGGTTTCACAGGGCCCCAGGGCCTTAGCCACTGGTGAGGGTTAGGTTGAGTGATAGGATTAGTTTTAGGGTTAGGTTTAGCCTTTGACAACGGGGAGAGAGCTGTGTCAAGTCCGAGGAAATCACTTTGCGCTCCTGGAGCACCTTCACCGGGCCCCAGGGCCTTCACCACTGGACCACCTCCAGCTTTTGACACCGGCACCAACCCACTCTTCCCTTGACCGCTTCCCACAGGTCAGCTAAGTGGCCGGCCAAGCCGCCAGGCCCCCTCTTTAGGTCCCTGCCGCTGGCAGACCCGCCTGCTGGTCACCCGTGTCCCTGCCCGCGACCCTCTCTCCTGCTTACCTCACCACTTCAGGCTGTTCACCTGGCCCCGCCCCCGTGATCCCGAGACCGCCTCCAGCTGCTCACCTGGCCCCGCCCCCTCCTTGACTTGACCTGGCTCAGCTGTGGGCCTGGGCCCGCCTCCTGGTTCCAGAAACCACGCCCCTGGTCCATTCGACCAATAAGCGATCAGCACCAGCCAGCCTGCCATGCTCCCAAACACAGAGGAATAGCCCCACCACTGGGATGTAAAGGCACATAGCCCTCTGCTCACAGGGTGCCTCCCAGGTCCCCAAGCGTGGGCAGACCAGCCAGCCATCCCTTCAGGACACCCAGGGGCCTCCATGAGCCTCGGGGCCGGCCCTCTAACCCCCCCGCCCCGGCCCCCATCGCTCCCACCAAAGGGCAGCTCAGAGCAGAGTGTCCTGGGACGCCCAGAGCCCTGCCTATGGGCTTTGAAAACCGGGAGAGAGCTGTGTCAAGTCCGAGAAATTATCACTTTCCACTCTGGGGGCACCTCCCCGGCCCCTCCGGAGGTTCTGACTGGTCTGGTGGAACGGCCCCGGGGGCCTGCTTTCTGCCCCCTTCGAATGGAACGCCCAGCCCTGAGGACAAGGGTCCCTCTTGCTGGCATCCAGTCTGAAGCTCAGGCAGGTGAGGCTTTTGTGGGCACTTGAGACCCTCGTCCAGGTTTCACAGGGCCCCAGGGCCTTAGCCACTGGTGAGGGTTAGGTTGAGGGATAGGCTTAGTTTTAGGGTTACGGTGAGCCTTTGACAACGGGGAGAGAGCTGTGTCAAGTCCGAGAAAATCACTTTGCGCTCCTGGGGCACCTTCACCGGGCCCCAGGGCCTTCCCCACTGGACCACCTCCAGCTTTTGACACCGGCCCCAACCCACTCTTCCCTTGACCGCTTCCCGCAGGTCAGCTAAGGGGCCGGCCAAGCCGCCGGGCCCCCTCTTTAGGTCCCTGCCGCCGGCAGACCCTTCTGCTGGTCACCCGTGTCCCTGCCCGCGACCCTCTCTCCTGCTTACCTCACCACTTCAGGCTGTTCACCTGGCCCCGACCCCGTGATCCCGTGACCGCCTCCCGCTGCTCACCTGGCCCCGCCCCCTCCTTGACTTAACCTGGCTCAGCTGTGGGCCTGGGCCCGCCTCCTGGTTCCGGAAACCACGCCCCTGGTCCATTCGACCAATAAGCGATCAGCACCAGCCAGCCTGCCCTGCTCCCAAACACAGAGGAATAGCCCCACCACTGGGATGTAAAGGCACATAGCCCTCTGCTCACAGGGTGTCGCCCAGGTCCCCAAGCGTGGGCAGACCAGCCAGCCCTCCCTTCAGGACACCCAGGGGCCTCCAAGAGCCTCGGGGCCGGCCCTCTAACCCCCCCGGCCCGGCCCCCATCGCTCCCACCAAAGGGCAGCTCAGAGCAGAGTGTCCTGGGACGCCCAGAGCCCTGCCTATGGGCTTTGACAACCGGGAGAGAGCTGTGTCAAGTCCGAGAAATTATCACTTTCCACTCTGGGGGCACCTCCCCGGCCCCTCCGGAGGTTCTGACTGGTCTAGTGGCCCGGCCGCAGGGGCCTGCTTTCCGCCCCATTCGCCTGGAACGCCCTGCCCTGAGGACAAGGGTCCCTCTTGCTGGAATCCAGTCTGAAGCTCAGGCAGGTGAGGCTTTTGTGGGCACTTGAGACAATCGTCCAGGTTTCACAGGGCCCCAGGGCCTTAGCCACTGGTGAGGGTTAGGTTGAGGGATAGGCTTAGTTTTAGGGTTACGGTGAGCCTTTGACAACGGGGAGAGAGCTGTGTCAAGTCCGAGAAAATCACTTTGCGCTCCTGGGGCACCTTCACCGGGCCCCAGGGCCTTCCCCACTGGACCACCTCCAGCTTTTGACACCGGCCCCAACCCACTCTTCCCTTGACCGCTTCCCGCAGGTCAGCTAAGGGGCCGGCCAAGCCGCCGGGCCCCCTCTTTAGGTCCCTGCCGCCGGCAGACCCTTCTGCTGGTCACCCGTGTCCCTGCCCGCGACCCTCTCTCCTGCTTACCTCACCACTTCAGGCTGTTCACCTGGCCCCGACCCCGTGATCCCGTGACCGCCTCCAGCTGCTCACCTGGCCCCGCCCCCTCCTTGACTTTACCTGGCTCAGCTGTGGGCCTGGGCCCGCCTCCTGGTTCCGGAAACCACGCCCTGGTCCATTCGACCAATAAGCGATCAGCACCAGCCAGCCTGCCCTGCTCCCAAACACAGAGGAATAGCCCCACCACTGGGATGTAAAGGCACATAGCCCTCTGCTCACAGGGTGTCGCCCAGGTCCCCAAGCGTGGGCAGACCAGCCAGCCCTCCCTTCAGGACACCCAGGGGCCTCCAAGAGCCTCGGGGCCGGCCCTCTAACCCCCCCGGCCCGGCCCGCATCGCTCCCACCAAAGGGCAGCTCAGAGCAGAGTGTCCTGGGACGCCCAGAGCCCTGCCTATGGGCTTTGACAACCGGGAGAGAGCTGTGTCAAGTCCGAGAAATTATCACTTTCCACTCTGGGGGCACCTCCCCGGCCCCTCCGGAGGTTCTGACTGGTCTAGTGGCCCGGCCGCGGGGGCCTGCTTTCCGCCCCATTCGCCTGGAACGCCCTGCCCTGAGGACAAGGGTCCCTCTTGCTGGAATCCAGTCTGAAGCTCAGGCAGATGAGGCTTTTGTGGGCACTTGAGACAATCGTCCAGGTTTCACAGGGCCCCAGGGCCTTAGCCACTGGTGAGGGTTAGGTTGAGGGATAGGCTTAGTTTTAGGGTAAGGGATAGCCTTTGACAACGGGGAGAGAGCTGTGTCAAGTCCGAGAAAATCACTTTGCGCTCCTGGGGCACCTTCACCGGGCCCCAGGGCCTTCCCCACTGGACCACCTCCAGCTTTTGACACCGGCACCAACCCACTCTTCCCTTGACCGCTTCCCGCAGGTCAGCTAAGGGGCCGGCCAAGCCGCCGGGCCCCCTCTTGAGGTCCCTGCCGCCGGCAGACCCGCCTGCTGGTCACCCGTGTCCCTGCCCGAGACCCTCTCTCCTGCTTACCTCACCACTTCAGGCTGTTCACCTGGCCCCGCCCCCTTGATCCCGTGACCGCCTCCAGCTGCTCACCTGGCCCCGCCCCCGCCTTGACTTGACCAGGCTCAGCTGTGGGCCTGGGCCCGCCTCCTGGTTCCGGAAACCACGCCCCTGGTCCATTCGACCAATGAGCGAGCAGCACCAGCCAGTCTGCCCTGCTCCCAAACACAGAGGAATAGCCCCCACCACTGGGATGTAAAGGCACATAGCCCTCTGCTCACAGGGTGCCTCCCAGGTCCCCAAGCTTGGGCAGACCAGCCAGCCCTCCCTTCAGGACACCCAGGGGCCTCCATGAGCCTCGGGGTCGGCCCTCTAACCCCCCGGCCCCGGCCCCCATCGCTCCCACCAAAGGGCAGCTCAGAGCAGAGTGTCCTGGGACGCCCAGAGCCCTGCCTATGGGCTTTGACAACCGGGAGAGAGCTGTGTCAAGTCCGAGAAATTATCATTTTCCACTCTGGGGGCACCTCCCCGGCCCCTCCGGAGGTTCTGACTGGTCTGGTGGCCCGGCCCCGGGGGCCTGCTTTCCGCCCCATTCCTCTGGAACGCCCTGCCCTGAGGACAAGGGTCCCTCTTGCTGGCATCCAGTCTGAAGCTCAGGCAGGTGAGGCTTTTGTGGGTACTTGAGACCCTCGTCCAGGTTTCACAGGGCCCCAGGGCCTTAGCCACTGGTGAGGGTTAGGTTGAGTGATAGGATTAGTTTTAGGGTTAGGTTTAGCCTTTGACAACGGGGAGAGAGCTGTGTCAAGTCCGAGGAAATCACTTTGCGCTCCTGGAGCACCTTCACCGGGCCCCAGGGCCTTCACCACTGGACCACCTCCAGCTTTTGACACCGGCCCCAACCCACTCTTCCCTTGACCGCTTCCCACAGGTCAGCTAAGTGGCCGGCCAAGCCGCCGGGCCCCCTCTTTAGGTCCCTGCCGCTGGCAGACCCGCCTGCTGGTCACCCGTGTCCCTGCCCGCGACCCTCTCTCCTGCTTACCTCACCACTTCAGGCTGTTCACCTGGCCCCGCCCCCGTGATCCCGTGACCGCCTCCAGCTGCTCACCTGGCCCCGCCCCCTCCTTGACTTGACCTGGCTCAGCTGTGGGCCTGGGCCCGCCTCCTGGTTCCAGAAACCACGCCCCTGGTCCATTCGACCAATAAGCGATCAGCACCAGCCAGCCTGCCATGCTCCCAAACACAGAGGAATAGCCCCACCACTGGGATGTAAAGGCACATAGCCCTCTGCTCACAGGGTGCCTCCCAGGTCCCCAAGCGTGGGCAGACCAGCTAGCCATCCCTTCAGGACACCCAGGGGCCTCCATGAGCCTCGGGGCCGGCCCTCTAACCCCCCCGCCCCGGCCCCCATCGCTCCCACCAAAGGGCAGCTCAGAGCAGAGTGTCCTGGGACGCCCAGAGCCCTGCCTATGGGCTTTGAAAACCGGGAGAGAGCTGTGTCAAGTCCGAGAAATTATCACTTTCCACTCTGGGGGCACCTCCCCGGCCCCTCCGGAGGTTCTGACTGGTCTGGTGGAACGGCCCCGGGGGCCTGCTTTCTGCCCCCTTCGAATGGAACGCCCAGCCCTGAGGACAAGGGTCCCTCTTGCTGGCATCCAGTCTGAAGCTCAGGCAGGTGAGGCTTTTGTGGGCACTTGAGACCCTCGTCCAGGTTTCACAGGGCCCCAGGGCCTTAGCCACTGGTGAGGGTTAGGTTGAGGGATAGGCTTAGTTTTAGGGTTACGGTGAGCCTTTGACAACGGGGAGAGAGCTGTGTCAAGTCCGAGAAAATCACTTTGCGCTCCTGGGGCACCTTCACCGGGCCCCAGGGCCTTCCCCACTGGACCACCTCCAGCTTTTGACACCGGCCCCAACCCACTCTTCCCTTGACCGCTTCCCGCAGGTCAGCTAAGGGGCCGGCCAAGCCGCCGGGCCCCCTCTTTAGGTCCCTGCCGCCGGCAGACCCTTCTGCTGGTCACCCGTGTCCCTGCCCGCGACCCTCTCTCCTGCTTACCTCACCACTTCAGGCTGTTCACCTGGCCCCGACCCCGTGATCCCGTGACCGCCTCCAGCTGCTCACCTGGCCCCGCCCCCTCCTTGACTTAACCTGGCTCAGCTGTGGGCCTGGGCCCGCCTCCTGGTTCCGGAAACCACGCCCCTGGTCCATTCGACCAATAAGCGATCAGCACCAGCCAGCCTGCCCTGCTCCCAAACACAGAGGAATAGCCCCACCACTGGGATGTAAAGGCACATAGCCCTCTGCTCACAGGGTGTCGCCCAGGTCCCCAAGCGTGGGCAGACCAGCCAGCCCTCCCTTCAGGACACCCAGGGGCCTCCAAGAGCCTCGGGGCCGGCCCTCTAACCCCCCCGGCCCGGCCCCCATCGCTCCCACCAAAGGGCAGCTCAGAGCAGAGTGTCCTGGGACGCCCAGAGCCCTGCCTATGGGCTTTGACAACCGGGAGAGAGCTGTGTCAAGTCCGAGAAATTATCACTTTCCACTCTGGGGGCACCTCCCCGGCCCCTCCGGAGGTTCTGACTGGTCTAGTGGCCCGGCCGCGGGGGCCTGCTTTCCGCCCCATTCGCCTGGAACGCCCTGCCCTGAGGACAACGGTCCCTCTTGCTGGAATCCAGTCTGAAGCTCAGGCAGGTGAGGCTTTTGTGGGCACTTGAGACAATCGTCCAGGTTTCACAGGGCCCCAGGGCCTTAGCCACTGGTGAGGGTTAGGTTGAGGGATAGGCTTAGTTTTAGGGTAAGGGATAGCCTTTGACAACGGGGAGAGAGCTGTGTCAAGTCCGAGAAAATCACTTTGCGCTCCTGGGGCACCTTCACTGGGCCCCAGGGCCTTCCCCACTGGACCACCTCCAGCTTTTGACACCGGCACCAACCCACTCTTCCCTTGACCGCTTCCCGCAGGTCAGCTAAGGGGCCGGCCAAGCCGCCGGGCCCCCTCTTGAGGTCCCTGCCGCCGGCAGACCCGCCTGCTGGTCACCCGTGTCCCTGCCCGAGACCCTCTCTCCTGCTTACCTCACCACTTCAGGCTGTTCACCTGGCCCCGCCCCCTTGATCCCGTGACCGCCTCCAGCTGCTCACCTGGCCCCGCCCCCGCCTTGACTTGACCAGGCTCAGCTGTGGGCCTGGGCCCGCCTCCTGGTTCCGGAAACCACGCCCCTGGTCCATTCGACCAATGAGCGAGCAGCACCAGCCAGTCTGCCCTGCTCCCAAACACAGAGGAATAGCCCCCACCACTGGGATGTAAAGGCACATAGCCCTCTGCTCACAGGGTGCCTCCCAGGTCCCCAAGCTTGGGCAGACCAGCCAGCCCTCCCTTCAGGACACCCAGGGGCCTCCATGAGCCTCGGGGTCGGCACTCTAACCCCCCGGCCCCGGCCCCCATCGCTCCCACCAAAGGGCAGCTCAGAGCAGAGTGTCCTGGGACGCCCAGAGCCCTGCCTATGGGCTTTGACAACCGGGAGAGAGCTGTGTCAAGTCCGAGAAATTATCATTTTCCACTCTGGGGGCACCTCCCCGGCCCCTCCGGAGGTTCTGACTGGTCTGGTGGCCCGGCCCCGGGGGCCTGCTTTCCGCCCCATTCCTCTGGAACGCCCTGCCCTGAGGACAAGGGTCCCTCTTGCTGGCATCCAGTCTGAAGCTCAGGCAGGTGAGGCTTTTGTGGGTACTTGAGACCCTCGTCCAGGTTTCACAGGGCCCCAGGGCCTTAGCCACTGGTGAGGGTTAGGTTGAGTGATAGGATTAGTTTTAGGGTTAGGTTTAGCCTTTGACAACGGGGAGAGAGCTGTGTCAAGTCCGAGGAAATCACTTTGCGCTCCTGGAGCACCTTCACCGGGCCCCAGGGCCTTCACCACTGGACCACCTCCAGCTTTTGACACCGGCCCCAACCCACTCTTCCCTTGACCGCTTCCCACAGGTCAGCTAAGTGGCCGGCCAAGCCGCCGGGCCCCCTCTTTAGGTCCCTGCCGCTGGCAGACCCGCCTGCTGGTCACCCGTGTCCCTGCCCGCGACCCTCTCTCCTGCTTACCTCACCACTTCAGGCTGTTCACCTGGCCCCGCCCCCGTGATCCCGTGACCGCCTCCAGCTGCTCACCTGGCCCCGCCCCCTCCTTGACTTGACCTGGCTCAGCTGTGGGCCTGGGCCCGCCTCCTGGTTCCAGAAACCACGCCCCTGGTCCATTCGACCAATAAGCGATCAGCACCAGCCAGCCTGCCATGCTCCCAAACACAGAGGAATAGCCCCACCACTGGGATGTAAAGGCACATAGCCCTCTGCTCACAGGGTGCCTCCCAGGTCCCCAAGCGTGGGCAGACCAGCCAGCCATCCCTTCAGGACACCCAGGGGCCTCCATGAGCCTCGGGGCCGGCCCTCTAACCCCCCCCGGCCCGGCCCCCATCGCTCCCACCAAAGGGCAGCTCAGAGCAGAGTGTCCTGGGACGCCCAGAGCCCTGCCTATGGGCTTTGAAAACCGGGAGAGAGCTGTGTCAAGTCCGAGAAATTATCACTTTCCACTCTGGGGGCACCTCCCCGGCCCCTCCGGAGGTTCTGACTGGTCTGGTGGAACGGCCCCGGGGGCCTGCTTTCTGCCCCCTTCGAATGGAACGCCCAGCCCTGAGGACAAGGGTCCCTCTTGCTGGCATCCAGTCTGAAGCTCAGGCAGGTGAGGCTTTTGTGGGCACTTGAGACCCTCGTCCAGGTTTCACAGGGCCCCAGGGCCTTAGCCACTGGTGAGGGTTAGGTTGAGGGATAGGCTTAGTTTTAGGGTTACGGTGAGCCTTTGACAACGGGGAGAGAGCTGTGTCAAGTCCGAGAAAATCACTTTGCGCTCCTGGGGCACCTTCACCGGGCCCCAGGGCCTTCCCCACTGGACCACCTCCAGCTTTTGACACCGGCCCCAACCCACTCTTCCCTTGACCGCTTCCCGCAGGTCAGCTAAGGGGCCGGCCAAGCCGCCGGGCCCCCTCTTTAGGTCCCTGCCGCCGGCAGACCCTTCTGCTGGTCACCCGTGTCCCTGCCCGCGACTCTCTCTCCTGCTTACCTCACCACTTCAGGCTGTTCACCTGGCCCCGACCCCGTGATCCCGTGACCGCCTCCAGCTGCTCACCTGGCCCCGCCCCCTCCTTGACTTAACCTGGCTCAGCTGTGGGCCTGGGCCCGCCTCCTGGTTCCGGAAACCACGCCCCTGGTCCATTCGACCAATAAGCGATCAGCACCAGCCAGCCTGCCCTGCTCCCAAACACAGAGGAATAGCCCCACCACTGGGATGTAAAGGCACATAGCCCTCTGCTCACAGGGTGTCGCCCAGGTCCCCAAGCGTGGGCAGACCAGCCAGCCCTCCCTTCAGGACACCCAGGGGCCTCCAAGAGCCTCGGGGCCGGCCCTCTAACCCCCCCGGCCCGGCCCCCATCGCTCCCACCAAAGGGCAGCTCAGAGCAGAGTGTCCTGGGACGCCCAGAGCCCTGCCTATGGGCTTTGACAACCGGGAGAGAGCTGTGTCAAGTCCGAGAAATTATCACTTTCCACTCTGGGGGCACCTCCCCGGCCCCTCCGGAGGTTCTGACTGGTCTAGTGGCCCGGCCGCAGGGGCCTGCTTTCCGCCCCATTCGCCTGGAACGCCCTGCCCTGAGGACAAGGGTCCCTCTTGCTGGAATCCAGTCTGAAGCTCAGGCAGGTGAGGCTTTTGTGGGCACTTGAGACAATCGTCCAGGTTTCACAGGGCCCCAGGGCCTTAGCCACTGGTGAGGGTTAGGTTGAGGGATAGGCTTAGTTTTAGGGTAAGGGATAGCCTTTGACAACGGGGAGAGAGCTGTGTCAAGTCCGAGAAAATCACTTTGCGCTCCTGGGGCACCTTCACCGGGCCCCAGGGCCTTCCCCACTGGACCACCTCCAGCTTTTGACACCGGCACCAACCCACTCTTCCCTTGACCGCTTCCCGCAGGTCAGCTAAGGGGCCGGCCAAGCCGCCGGGCCCCCTCTTGAGGTCCCTGCCGCCGGCAGACCCGCCTGCTGGTCACCCGTGTCCCTGCCCGAGACCCTCTCTCCTGCTTACCTCACCACTTCAGGCTGTTCACCTGGCCCCGCCCCCTTGATCCCGTGACCGCCTCCAGCTGCTCACCTGGCCCCGCCCCCGCCTTGACTTGACCAGGCTCAGCTGTGGGCCTGGGCCCGCCTCCTGGTTCCGGAAACCACGCCCCTGGTCCATTCGACCAATGAGCGAGCAGCACCAGCCAGTCTGCCCTGCTCCCAAACACAGAGGAATAGCCCCCACCACTGGGATGTAAAGGCACATAGCCCTCTGCTCACAGGGTGCCTCCCAGGTCCCCAAGCTTGGGCAGACCAGCCAGCCCTCCCTTCAGGACACCCAGGGGCCTCCATGAGCCTCGGGGTCGGCCCTCTAACCCCCCGGCCCCGGCCCCCATCGCTCCCACCAAAGGGCAGCTCAGAGCAGAGTGTCCTGGGACGCCCAGAGCCCTGCCTATGGGCTTTGACAACCGGGAGAGAGCTGTGTCAAGTCCGAGAAATTATCATTTTCCACTCTGGGGGCACCTCCCCGGCCCCTCCGGAGGTTCTGACTGGTCTGGTGGCCCGGCCCCGGGGGCCTGCTTTCCGCCCCATTCCTCTGGAACGCCCTGCCCTGAGGACAAGGGTCCCTCTTGCTGGCATCCAGTCTGAAGCTCAGGCAGGTGAGGCTTTTGTGGGTACTTGAGACCCTCGTCCAGGTTTCACAGGGCCCCAGGGCCTTAGCCACTGGTGAGGGTTAGGTTGAGTGATAGGATTAGTTTTAGGGTTAGGTTTAGCCTTTGACAACGGGGAGAGAGCTGTGTCAAGTCCGAGGAAATCACTTTGCGCTCCTGGAGCACCTTCACCGGGCCCCAGGGCCTTCACCACTGGACCACCTCCAGCTTATGACACCGGCCCCAACCCACTCTTCCCTTGACCGCTTCCCACAGGTCAGCTAAGTGGCCGGCCAAGCCGCCGGGCCCCCTCTTTAGGTCCCTGCCGCTGGCAGACCCGCCTGCTGGTCACCCGTGTCCCTGCCCGCGACCCTCTCTCCTGCTTACCTCACCACTTCAGGCTGTTCACCTGGCCCCGCCCCCGTGATCCCGAGACCGCCTCGAGCTGCTCACCTGGCCCCGCCCCCTCCTTGACTTGACCTGGCTCAGCTGTGGGCCTGGGCCCGCCTCCTGGTTCCAGAAACCACGCCCCTGGTCCATTCGACCAATAAGCGATCAGCACCAGCCAGCCTGCCATGCTCCCAAACACAGAGGAATAGCCCCACCACTGGGATGTAAAGGCACATAGCCCTCTGCTCACAGGGTGCCTCCCAGGTCCCCAAGCGTGGGCAGACCAGCCAGCCATCCCTTCAGGACACCCAGGGGCCTCCATGAGCCTCGGGGCCGGCCCTCTAACCCCCCCGCCCCGGCCCCCATCGCTCCCACCAAAGGGCAGCTCAGAGCAGAGTGTCCTGGGACGCCCAGAGCCCTGCCTATGGGCTTTGAAAACCGGGAGAGAGCTGTGTCAAGTCCGAGAAATTATCACTTTCCACTCTGGGGGCACCTCCCCGGCCCCTCCGGAGGTTCTGACTGGTCTGGTGGAACGGCCCCGGGGGCCTGCTTTCTGCCCCCTTCGAATGGAACGCCCAGCCCTGAGGACAAGGGTCCCTCTTGCTGGCATCCAGTCTGAAGCTCAGGCAGGTGAGGCTTTTGTGGGCACTTGAGACCCTCGTCCAGGTTTCACAGGGCCCCAGGGCCTTAGCCACTGGTGAGGGTTAGGTTGAGGGATAGGCTTAGTTTTAGGGTTACGGTGAGCCTTTGACAACGGGGAGAGAGCTGTGTCAAGTCCGAGAAAATCACTTTGCGCTCCTGGGGCACCTTCACCGGGCCCCAGGGCCTTCCCCACTGGACCACCTCCAGCTTTTGACACCGGCCCCAACCCACTCTTCCCTTGACCGCTTCCCGCAGGTCAGCTAAGGGGCCGGCCAAGCCGCCGGGCCCCCTCTTTAGGTCCCTGCCGCCGGCAGACCCTTCTGCTGGTCACCCGTGTCCCTGCCCGCGACCCTCTCTCCTGCTTACCTCACCACTTCAGGCTGTTCACCTGGCCCCGACCCCGTGATCCCGTGACCGCCTCCAGCTGCTCACCTGGCCCCGCCCCCTCCTTGACTTAACCTGGCTCAGCTGTGGGCCTGGGCCCGCCTCCTGGTTCCGGAAACCACGCCCCTGGTCCATTCGACCAATAAGCGATCAGCACCAGCCAGCCTGCCCTGCTCCCAAACACAGAGGAATAGCCCCACCACTGGGATGTAAAGGCACATAGCCCTCTGCTCACAGGGTGTCGCCCAGGTCCCCAAGCGTGGGCAGACCAGCCAGCCCTCCCTTCAGGACACCCAGGGGCCTCCAAGAGCCTCGGGGCCGGCCCTCTAACCCCCCCGGCCCGGCCCCCATCGCTCCCACCAAAGGGCAGCTCAGAGCAGAGTGTCCTGGGACGCCCAGAGCCCTGCCTATGGGCTTTGACAACCGGGAGAGAGCTGTGTCAAGTCCGAGAAATTATCACTTTCCACTCTGGGGGCACCTCCCCGGCCCCTCCGGAGGTTCTGACTGGTCTAGTGGCCCGGCCGCAGGGGCCTGCTTTCCGCCCCATTCGCCTGGAACGCCCTGCCCTGAGGACAAGGGTCCCTCTTGCTGGAATCCAGTCTGAAGCTCAGGCAGGTGAGGCTTTTGTGGGCACTTGAGACAATCGTCCAGGTTTCACAGGGCCCCAGGGCCTTAGCCACTGGTGAGGGTTAGGTTGAGGGATAGGCTTAGTTTTAGGGTTACGGTGAGCCTTTGACAACGGGGAGAGAGCTGTGTCAAGTCCGAGAAAATCACTTTGCGCTCCTGGGGCACCTTCACCGGGCCCCAGGGCCTTCCCCACTGGACCACCTCCAGCTTTTGACACCGGCACCAACCCACTCTTCCCTTGACCGCTTCCCGCAGGTCAGCTAAGGGGCCGGCCAAGCCGCCGGGCCCCCTCTTGAGGTCCCTGCCGCCGGCAGACCCGCCTGCTGGTCACCCGTGTCCCTGCCCGAGACCCTCTCTCCTGCTTACCTCACCACTTCAGGCTGTTCACCTGGCCCCGCCCCCTTGATCCCGTGACCGCCTCCAGCTGCTCACCTGGCCCCGCCCCCGCCTTGACTTGACCAGGCTCAGCTGTGGGCCTGGGCCCGCCTCCTGGTTCCGGAAACCACGCCCCTGGTCCATTCGACCAATGAGCGAGCAGCACCAGCCAGTCTGCCCTGCTCCCAAACACAGAGGAATAGCCCCCACCACTGGGATGTAAAGGCACATAGCCCTCTGCTCACAGGGTGCCTCCCAGGTCCCCAAGCTTGGGCAGACCAGCCAGCCCTCCCTTCAGGACACCCAGGGGCCTCCATGAGCCTCGGGGTCGGCCCTCTAACCCCCCGGCCCCGGCCCCCATCGCTCCCACCAAAGGGCAGCTCAGAGCAGAGTGTCCTGGGACGCCCAGAGCCCTGCCTATGGGCTTTGACAACCGGGAGAGAGCTGTGTCAAGTCCGAGAAATTATCATTTTCCACTCTGGGGGCACCTCCCCGGCCCCTCCGGAGGTTCTGACTGGTCTGGTGGCCCGGCCCCGGGGGCCTGCTTTCCGCCCCATTCCTCTGGAACGCCCTGCCCTGAGGACAAGGGTCCCTCTTGCTGGCATCCAGTCTGAAGCTCAGGCAGGTGAGGCTTTTGTGGGTACTTGAGACCCTCGTCCAGGTTTCACAGGGCCCCAGGGCCTTAGCCACTGGTGAGGGTTAGGTTGAGTGATAGGATTAGTTTTAGGGTTAGGTTTAGCCTTTGACAACGGGGAGAGAGCTGTGTCAAGTCCGAGGAAATCACTTTGCGCTCCTGGAGCACCTTCACCGGGCCCCAGGGCCTTCACCACTGGACCACCTCCAGCTTTTGACACCGGCCCCAACCCACTCTTCCCTTGACCGCTTCCCACAGGTCAGCTAAGTGGCCGGCCAAGCCGCCGGGCCCCCTCTTTAGGTCCCTGCCGCTGGCAGACCCGCCTGCTGGTCACCCGTGTCCCTGCCCGCGACCCTCTCTCCTGCTTACCTCACCACTTCAGGCTGTTCACCTGGCCCCGCCCCCGTGATCCCGTGACCGCCTCCAGCTGCTCACCTGGCCCCGCCCCCTCCTTGACTTGACCTGGCTCAGCTGTGGGCCTGGGCCCGCCTCCTGGTTCCAGAAACCACGCCCCTGGTCCATTCGACCAATAAGCGATCAGAACCAGCCAGCCTGCCATGCTCCCAAACACAGAGGAATAGCCCCACCACTGGGATGTAAAGGCACATAGCCCTCTGCTCACAGGGTGCCTCCCAGGTCCCCAAGCGTGGGCAGACCAGCTAGCCATCCCTTCAGGACACCCAGGGGCCTCCATGAGCCTCGGGGCCGGCCCTCTAACCCCCCCGCCCCGGCCCCCATCGCTCCCACCAAAGGGCAGCTCAGAGCAGAGTGTCCTGGGACGCCCAGAGCCCTGCCTATGGGCTTTGAAAACCGGGAGAGAGCTGTGTCAAGTCCGAGAAATTATCACTTTCCACTCTGGGGGCACCTCCCCGGCCCCTCCGGAGGTTCTGACTGGTCTGGTGGAACGGCCCCGGGGGCCTGCTTTCTGCCCCCTTCGAATGGAACGCCCAGCCCTGAGGACAAGGGTCCCTCTTGCTGGCATCCAGTCTGAAGCTCAGGCAGGTGAGGCTTTTGTGGGCACTTGAGACCCTCGTCCAGGTTTCACAGGGCCCCAGGGCCTTAGCCACTGGTGAGGGTTAGGTTGAGGGATAGGCTTAGTTTTAGGGTTACGGTGAGCCTTTGACAACGGGGAGAGAGCTGTGTCAAGTCCGAGAAAATCACTTTGCGCTCCTGGGGCACCTTCACCGGGCCCCAGGGCCTTCCCCACTGGACCACCTCCAGCTTTTGACACCGGCCCCAACCCACTCTTCCCTTGACCGCTTCCCGCAGGTCAGCTAAGGGGCCGGCCAAGCCGCCGGGCCCCCTCTTTAGGTCCCTGCCGCCGGCAGACCCTTCTGCTGGTCACCCGTGTCCCTGCCCGCGACCCTCTCTCCTGCTTACCTCACCACTTCAGGCTGTTCACCTGGCCCCGACCCCGTGATCCCGTGACCGCCTCCAGCTGCTCACCTGGCCCCGCCCCCTCCTTGACTTAACCTGGCTCAGCTGTGGGCCTGGGCCCGCCTCCTGGTTCCGGAAACCACGCCCCTGGTCCATTCGACCAATAAGCGATCAGCACCAGCCAGCCTGCCCTGCTCCCAAACACAGAGGAATAGCCCCACCACTGGGATGTAAAGGCACATAGCCCTCTGCTCACAGGGTGCCTCCCAGGTCCCCAAGCTTGGGCAGACCAGCCAGCCCTCCCTTCAGGACACCCAGGGGCCTCCATGAGCCTCGGGGTCGGCACTCTAACCCCCCGGCCCCGGCCCCCATCGCTCCCACCAAAGGGCAGCTCAGAGCAGAGTGTCCTGGGACGCCCAGAGCCCTGCCTATGGGCTTTGACAACCGGGAGAGAGCTGTGTCAAGTCCGAGAAATTATCATTTTCCACTCTGGGGGCACCTCCCCGGCCCCTCCGGAGGTTCTGACTGGTCTGGTGGCCCGGCCCCGGGGGCCTGCTTTCCGCCCCATTCCTCTGGAACGCCCTGCCCTGAGGACAAGGGTCCCTCTTGCTGGCATCCAGTCTGAAGCTCAGGCAGGTGAGGCTTTTGTGGGTACTTGAGACCCTCGTCCAGGTTTCACAGGGCCCCAGGGCCTTAGCCACTGGTGAGGGTTAGGTTGAGTGATAGGATTAGTTTTAGGGTTAGGTTTAGCCTTTGACAACGGGGAGAGAGCTGTGTCAAGTCCGAGGAAATCACTTTGCGCTCCTGGAGCACCTTCACCGGGCCCCAGGGCCTTCACCACTGGACCACCTCCAGCTTTTGACACCGGCCCCAACCCACTCTTCCCTTGACCGCTTCCCACAGGTCAGCTAAGTGGCCGGCCAAGCCGCCGGGCCCCCTCTTTAGGTCCCTGCCGCTGGCAGACCCGCCTGCTGGTCACCCGTGTCCCTGCCCGAGACCCTCTCTCCTGCTTACCTCACCACTTCAGGCTGTTCACCTGGCCCCGCCCCCGTGATCCCGTGACCGCCTCCAGCTGCTCACCTGGCCCCGCCCCCTCCTTGACTTGACCTGGCTCAGCTGTGGGCCTGGGCCCGCCTCCTGGTTCCAGAAACCACGCCCCTGGTCCATTCGACCAATAAGCGATCAGCACCAGCCAGCCTGCCATGCTCCCAAACACAGAGGAATAGCCCCACCACTGGGATGTAAAGGCACATAGCCCTCTGCTCACAGGGTGCCTCCCAGGTCCCCAAGCGTGGGCAGACCAGCTAGCCATCCCTTCAGGACACCCAGGGGCCTCCATGAGCCTCGGGGCCGGCCCTCTAACCCCCCCGCCCCGGCCCCCATCGCTCCCACCAAAGGGCAGCTCAGAGCAGAGTGTCCTGGGACGCCCAGAGCCCTGCCTATGGGCTTTGACAACCGGGAGAGAGCTGTGTCAAGTCCGAGAAATTATCACTTTCCACTCTGGGGGCACCTCCCCGGCCCCTCCGGAGGTTCTGACTGGTCTAGTGGCCCGGCCGCAGGGGCCTGCTTTCCGCCCCATTCGCCTGGAACGCCCTGCCCTGAGGACAAGGGTCCCTCTTGCTGGAATCCAGTCTGAAGCTCAGGCAGGTGAGGCTTTTGTGGGCACTTGAGACAATCGTCCAGGTTTCACAGGGCCCCAGGGCCTTAGCCACTGGTGAGGGTTAGGTTGAGGGATAGGCTTAGTTTTAGGGTAAGGGATAGCCTTTGACAACGGGGAGAGAGCTGTGTCAAGTCCGAGAAAATCACTTTGCGCTCCTGGGGCACCTTCACCGGGCCCCAGGGCCTTCCCCACTGGACCACCTCCAGCTTTTGACACCGGCACCAACCCACTCTTCCCTTGACCGCTTCCCGCAGGTCAGCTAAGGGGCCGGCCAAGCCGCCGGGCCCCCTCTTGAGGTCCCTGCCGCCGGCAGACCCGCCTGCTGGTCACCCGTGTCCCTGCCCGAGACCCTCTCTCCTGCTTACCTCACCACTTCAGGCTGTTCACCTGGCCCCGCCCCCTTGATCCCGTGACCGCCTCCAGCTGCTCACCTGGCCCCGCCCCCGCCTTGACTTGACCAGGCTCAGCTGTGGGCCTGGGCCCGCCTCCTGGTTCCGGAAACCACGCCCCTGGTCCATTCGACCAATGAGCGAGCAGCACCAGCCAGTCTGCCCTGCTCCCAAACACAGAGGAATAGCCCCCACCACTGGGATGTAAAGGCACATAGCCCTCTGCTCACAGGGTGCCTCCCAGGTCCCCAAGCTTGGGCAGACCAGCCAGCCCTCCCTTCAGGACACCCAGGGGCCTCCATGAGCCTCGGGGTCGGCCCTCTAACCCCCCGGCCCCGGCCCCCATCGCTCCCACCAAAGGGCAGCTCAGAGCAGAGTGTCCTGGGACGCCCAGAGCCCTGCCTATGGGCTTTGACAACCGGGAGAGAGCTGTGTCAAGTCCGAGAAATTATCATTTTCCACTCTGGGGGCACCTCCCCGGCCCCTCCGGAGGTTCTGACTGGTCTGGTGGCCCGGCCCCGGGGGCCTGCTTTCCGCCCCATTCCTCTGGAACGCCCTGCCCTGAGGACAAGGGTCCCTCTTGCTGGCATCCAGTCTGAAGCTCAGGCAGGTGAGGCTTTTGTGGGTACTTGAGACCCTCGTCCAGGTTTCACAGGGCCCCAGGGCCTTAGCCACTGGTGAGGGTTAGGTTGAGTGATAGGATTAGTTTTAGGGTTAGGTTTAGCCTTTGACAACGGGGAGAGAGCTGTGTCAAGTCCGAGGAAATCACTTTGCGCTCCTGGAGCACCTTCACCGGGCCCCTGGGCCTTCACCACTGGACCACCTCCAGCTTTTGACACCGGCCCCAACCCACTCTTCCCTTGACCGTTTCCCACAGGTCAGCTAAGTGGCCGGCCAAGCCGCCGGGCCCCCTCTTTAGGTCCCTGCCGCTGGCAGACCCGCCTGCTGGTCACCCGTGTCCCTGCCCGCGACCCTCTCTCCTGCTTACCTCACCACTTCAGGCTGTTCACCTGGCCCCGCCCCCGTGATCCCGAGACCGCCTCCAGCTGCTCACCTGGCCCCGCCCCCTCCTTGACTTGACCTGGCTCAGCTGTGGGCCTGGGCCCGCCTCCTGGTTCCAGAAACCACGCCCCTGGTCCATTCGACCAATAAGCGATCAGCACCAGCCAGCCTGCCATGCTCCCAAACACAGAGGAATAGCCCCACCACTGGGATGTAAAGGCACATAGCCCTCTGCTCACAGGGTGCCTCCCAGGTCCCCAAGCGTGGGCAGACCAGCCAGCCATCCCTTCAGGACACCCAGGGGCCTCCATGAGCCTCGGGGCCGGCCCTCTAACCCCCCCGCCACGGCCCCCATCGCTCCCACCAAAGGGCAGCTCAGAGCAGAGTGTCCTGGGACGCCCAGAGCCCTGCCTATGGGCTTTGAAAACCGGGAGAGAGCTGTGTCAAGTCCGAGAAATTATCACTTTCCACTCTGGGGGCACCTCCCCGGCCCCTCCGGAGGTTCTGACTGGTCTGGTGGAACGGCCCCGGGGGCCTGCTTTCTGCCCCCTTCGAATGGAACGCCCAGCCCTGAGGACAAGGGTCCCTCTTGCTGGAATCCAGTCTGAAGCTCAGGCAGGTGAGGCTTTTGTGGGCACTTGAGACCCTCGTCCAGGTTTCACAGGGCCCCAGGGCCTTAGCCACTGGTGAGGGTTAGGTTGAGGGATAGGCTTAGTTTTAGGGTTACGGTGAGCCTTTGACAACGGGGAGAGAGCTGTGTCAAGTCCGAGAAAATCACTTTGCGCTCCTGGGGCACCTTCACCGGGCCCCAGGGCCTTCCCCACTGGACCACCTCCAGCTTTTGACACCGGCCCCAACCCACTCTTCCCTTGACCGCTTCCCGCAGGTCAGCTAAGGGGCCGGCCAAGCCGCCGGGCCCCCTCTTTAGGTCCCTGCCGCCGGCAGACCCTTCTGCTGGTCACCCGTGTCCCTGCCCGCGACCCTCTCTCCTGCTTACCTCACCACTTCAGGCTGTTCACCTGGCCCCGACCCCGTGATCCCGTGACCGCCTCCACCTGCTCACCTGGCCCCGCCCCCTCCTTGACTTTACCTGGCTCAGCTGTGGGCCTGGGCCCGCCTCCTGGTTCCGGAAACCACGCCCCTGGTCCATTCGACCAATAAGCGATCAGCACCAGCCAGCCTGCCCTGCTCCCAAACACAGAGGAATCCCCCACCACTGGGATGTAAAGGCACATAGCCCTCTGCTCACAGGGTGTCGCCCAGGTCCCCAAGCGTGGGCAGACCAGCCAGCCCTCCCTTCAGGACACCCAGGGGCCTCCAAGAGCCTCGGGGCCGGCCCTCTAACCCCCCCGGCCCGGCCCCCATCGCTCCCACCAAAGGGCAGCTCAGAGCAGAGTGTCCTGGGACGCCCAGAGCCCTGCCTATGGGCTTTGACAACCGGGAGAGAGCTGTGTCAAGTCCGAGAAATTATCACTTTCCACTCTGGGGGCACCTCCCCGGCCCCTCCGGAGGTTCTGACTGGTCTAGTGGCACGGCCGCGGGGGCCTGCTTTCCCCCCCATTCGCCTGGAACGCCCTGCCCTGAGGACAAGGGTCCCTCTTGCTGGAATCCAGTCTGAAGCTCAGGCAGGTGAGGCTTTTGTGGGCACTTGAGACAATCGTCCAGGTTTCACAGGGCCCCAGGGCCTTAGCCACTGGTGAGGGTTAGGTTGAGGGATAGGCTTAGTTTTAGGGTAAGGGATAGCCTTTGACAACGGGGAGAGAGCTGTGTAAAGTCCGAGAAAATCACTTTGCGCTCCTGGGGCACCTTCACCGGGCCCCAGGGCCTTCCCCACTGGACCACCTCCAGCTTTTGACACCGGCACCAACCCACTCTTCCCTTGACCGCTTCCCGCAGGTCAGCTAAGGGGCCGGCCAAGCCGCCGGGCCCCCTCTTTAGGTCCCTGCCGCTGGCAGACCCGCCTGCTGGTCACCCGTGTCCCTGCCCGCGACCCTCTCTCCTGCTTACCTCACCACTTCAGGCTGTTCACCTGGCCCCGCCCCCGTGATCCCGAGACCGCCTCCAGCTGCTCACCTGGCCCCGCCCCCTCCTTGACTTGACCTGGCTCAGCTGTGGGCCTGGGCCCGCCTCCTGGTTCCAGAAACCACGCCCCTGGTCCATTCGACCAATAAGCGATCAGCACCAGCCAGCCTGCCATGCTCCCAAACACAGAGGAATAGCCCCACCACTGGGATGTAAAGGCACATAGCCCTCTGCTCACAGGGTGCCTCCCAGGTCCCCAAGCGTGGGCAGACCAGCCAGCCATCCCTTCAGGACACCCAGGGGCCTCCATGAGCCTCGGGGCCGGCCCTCTAACCCCCCCGCCCCGGCCCCCATCGCTCCCACCAAAGGGCAGCTCAGAGCAGAGTGTCCTGGGACGCCCAGAGCCCTGCCTATGGGCTTTGAAAACCGGGAGAGAGCTGTGTCAAGTCCGAGAAATTATCACTTTCCACTCTGGGGGCACCTCCCCGGCCCCTCCGGAGGTTCTGACTGGTCTGGTGGAACGGCCCCGGGGGCCTGCTTTCTGCCCCCTTCGAATGGAACGCCCAGCCCTGAGGACAAGGGTCCCTCTTGCTGGCATCCAGTCTGAAGCTCAGGCAGGTGAGGCTTTTGTGGGCACTTGAGACCCTCATCCAGGTTTCACAGGGCCCCAGGGCCTTAGCCACTGGTGAGGGTTAGGTTGAGGGATAGGCTTAGTTTTAGGGTTACGGTGAGCCTTTGACAACGGGGAGAGAGCTGTGTCAAGTCCGAGAAAATCACTTTGCGCTCCTGGGGCACCTTCACCGGGCCCCAGGGCCTTCCCCACTGGACCACCTCCAGCTTTTGACACCGGCCCCAACCCACTCTTCCCTTGACCGCTTCCCGCAGGTCAGCTAAGGGGCCGGCCAAGCCGCCGGGCCCCCTCTTTAGGTCCCTGCCGCCGGCAGACCCTTCTGCTGGTCACCCGTGTCCCTGCCCGCGACCCTCTCTCCTGCTTACCTCACCACTTCAGGCTGTTCACCTGGCCCCGACCCCGTGATCCCGTGACCGCCTCCAGCTGCTCACCTGGCCCCGCCCCCTCCTTGACTTTACCTGGCTCAGCTGTGGGCCTGGGCCCGCCTCCTGGTTCCGGAAACCACGCCCCTGGTCCATTCGACCAATAAGCGATCAGCACCAGCCAGCCTGCCCTGCTCCCAAACACAGAGGAATAGCCCCACCACTGGGATGTAAAGGCACATAGCCCTCTGCTCACAGGGTGTCGCCCAGGTCCCCAAGCGTGGGCAGACCAGCCAGCCCTCCCTTCAGGACACCCAGGGGCCTCCAAGAGCCTCGGGGCCGGCCCTCTAACCCCCCCGCCCCGGCCCCCATCGCTCCCACCAAAGGGCAGCTCTGAGCAGAGTGTCCTGGGACGCCCAGAGCCCTGCCTATGGGCTTTGACAACCGGGAGAGAGCTGTGTCAAGTCCGAGAAATTATCACTTTCCACTCTGGGGGCACCTCCCCGGCCCCTCCGGAGGTTCTGACTGGTCTAGTGGCCCGGCTGCGGGGGCCTGCTTTCCGCCCCATTCGCCTGGAACGCCCTGCCCTGAGGACAAGGGTCCCTCTTGCTGGAATCCAGTCTGAAGCTCAGGCAGGTGAGGCTTTTGTGGGCACTTGAGACAATCGTCCAGGTTTCACAGGGCCCCAGGGCCTTAGCCACTGGTGAGGGTTAGGTTGAGGGATAGGCTTAGTTTTAGGGTAAGGGATAGCCTTTGACAACGGGGAGAGAGCTGTGTCAAGTCCGAGAAAATCACTTTGCGCTCCTGGGGCACCTTCACCGGGCCCCAGGGCCTTCCCCACTGGACCACCTCCAGCTTTTGACACCGGCACCAACCCACTCTTCCCTTGACCGCTTCCCGCAGGTCAGCTAAGGGGCCGGCCAAGCCGCCGGGCCCCCTCTTGAGGTCCCTGCCGCCGGCAGACCCGCCTGCTGGTCACCCGTGTCCCTGCCCGAGACCCTCTCTCCTGCTTACCTCACCACTTCAGGCTGTTCACCTGGCCCCGCCCCCTTTATCCCGTGACCGCCTCCAGCTGCTCACCTGGCCCCGCCCCCGCCTTGACTTGACCAGGCTCAGCTGTGGGCCTGGGCCCGCCTCCTGGTTCCGGAAACCACGCACCTGGTCCATTCGACCAATGAGCGAGCAGCACCAGCCAGTCTGCCCTGCTCCCAAACACAGAGGAATAGCCCCGACCACTGGGATGTAAAGGCACATAGCCCTCTGCTCACAGGGTGCCTCCCAGGTCCCCAAGCTTGGGCAGACCAGCCAGCCCTCCCTTCAGGACACCCAGGGGCCTCCATGAGCCTCGGGGTCGGCCCTCTAACCCCCCGGCCCCGGCCCCCATCGCTCCCACCAAAGGGCAGCTCAGAGCAGAGTGTCCTGGGACGCCCAGAGCCCTGCCTATGGGCTTTGACAACCGGGAGAGAGCTGTGTCAAGTCCGAGAAATTATCATTTTCCACTCTGGGGGCACCTCCCCGGCCCCTCCGGAGGTTCTGACTGGTCTGGTGGCCCGGCCCCGGGGGCCTGCTTTCCGCCCCATTCCTCTGGAACGCCCTGCCCTGAGGACAAGGGTCCCTCTTGCTGGCATCCAGTCTGAAGCTCAGGCAGGTGAGGCTTTTGTGGGTACTTGAGACCCTCGTCCAGGTTTCACAGGGCCCCAGGGCCTTAGCCACTGGTGAGGGTTAGGTTGAGTGATAGGATTAGTTTTAGGGTTAGGTTTAGCCTTTGACAACGGGGAGAGAGCTGTGTCAAGTCCGAGGAAATCACTTTGCGCTCCTGGAGCACCTTCACCGGGCCCCTGGGCCTTCACCACTGGACCACCTCCAGCTTTTGACACCGGCCCCAACCCACTCTTCCCTTGACCGTTTCCCACAGGTCAGCTAAGTGGCCGGCCAAGCCGCCGGGCCCCCTCTTTAGGTCCCTGCCGCTGGCAGACCCGCCTGCTGGTCACCCGTGTCCCTGCCCGCGACCCTCTCTCCTGCTTACCTCACCACTTCAGGCTGTTCACCTGGCCCCGCCCCCGTGATCCCGAGACCGCCTCCAGCTGCTCACCTGGCCCCGCCCCCTCCTTGACTTGACCTGGCTCAGCTGTGGGCCTGGGCCCGCCTCCTGGTTCCAGAAACCACGCCCCTGGTCCATTCGACCAATAAGCGATCAGCACCAGCCAGCCTGCCATGCTCCCAAACACAGAGGAATAGCCCCACCACTGGGATGTAAAGGCACATAGCCCTCTGCTCACAGGGTGCCTCCCAGGTCCCCAAGCGTGGGCAGACCAGCCAGCCATCCCTTCAGGACACCCAGGGGCCTCCATGAGCCTCGGGGCCGGCCCTCTAACCCCCCCGCCACGGCCCCCATCGCTCCCACCAAAGGGCAGCTCAGAGCAGAGTGTCCTGGGACGCCCAGAGCCCTGCCTATGGGCTTTGAAAACCGGGAGAGAGCTGTGTCAAGTCCGAGAAATTATCACTTTCCACTCTGGGGGCACCTCCCCGGCCCCTCCGGAGGTTCTGACTGGTCTGGTGGAACGGCCCCGGGGGCCTGCTTTCTGCCCCCTTCGAATGGAACGCCCAGCCCTGAGGACAAGGGTCCCTCTTGCTGGAATCCAGTCTGAAGCTCAGGCAGGTGAGGCTTTTGTGGGCACTTGAGACCCTCGTCCAGGTTTCACAGGGCCCCAGGGCCTTAGCCACTGGTGAGGGTTAGGTTGAGGGATAGGCTTAGTTTTAGGGTTACGGTGAGCCTTTGACAACGGGGAGAGAGCTGTGTCAAGTCCGAGAAAATCACTTTGCGCTCCTGGGGCACCTTCACCGGGCCCCAGGGCCTTCCCCACTGGACCACCTCCAGCTTTTGACACCGGCCCCAACCCACTCTTCCCTTGACCGCTTCCCGCAGGTCAGCTAAGGGGCCGGCCAAGCCGCCGGGCCCCCTCTTTAGGTCCCTGCCGCCGGCAGACCCTTCTGCTGGTCACCCGTGTCCCTGCCCGCGACCCTCTCTCCTGCTTACCTCACCACTTCAGGCTGTTCACCTGGCCCCGACCCCGTGATCCCGTGACCGCCTCCACCTGCTCACCTGGCCCCGCCCCCTCCTTGACTTTACCTGGCTCAGCTGTGGGCCTGGGCCCGCCTCCTGGTTCCGGAAACCACGCCCCTGGTCCATTCGACCAATAAGCGATCAGCACCAGCCAGCCTGCCCTGCTCCCAAACACAGAGGAATCCCCCACCACTGGGATGTAAAGGCACATAGCCCTCTGCTCACAGGGTGTCGCCCAGGTCCCCAAGCGTGGGCAGACCAGCCAGCCCTCCCTTCAGGACACCCAGGGGCCTCCAAGAGCCTCGGGGCCGGCCCTCTAACCCCCCCGGCCCGGCCCCCATCGCTCCCACCAAAGGGCAGCTCAGAGCAGAGTGTCCTGGGACGCCCAGAGCCCTGCCTATGGGCTTTGACAACCGGGAGAGAGCTGTGTCAAGTCCGAGAAATTATCACTTTCCACTCTGGGGGCACCTCCCCGGCCCCTCCGGAGGTTCTGACTGGTCTAGTGGCACGGCCGCGGGGGCCTGCTTTCCCCCCCATTCGCCTGGAACGCCCTGCCCTGAGGACAAGGGTCCCTCTTGCTGGAATCCAGTCTGAAGCTCAGGCAGGTGAGGCTTTTGTGGGCACTTGAGACAATCGTCCAGGTTTCACAGGGCCCCAGGGCCTTAGCCACTGGTGAGGGTTAGGTTGAGGGATAGGCTTAGTTTTAGGGTAAGGGATAGCCTTTGACAACGGGGAGAGAGCTGTGTAAAGTCCGAGAAAATCACTTTGCGCTCCTGGGGCACCTTCACCGGGCCCCAGGGCCTTCCCCACTGGACCACCTCCAGCTTTTGACACCGGCACCAACCCACTCTTCCCTTGACCGCTTCCCGCAGGTCAGCTAAGGGGCCGGCCAAGCCGCCGGGCCCCCTCTTTAGGTCCCTGCCGCTGGCAGACCCGCCTGCTGGTCACCCGTGTCCCTGCCCGCGACCCTCTCTCCTGCTTACCTCACCACTTCAGGCTGTTCACCTGGCCCCGCCCCCGTGATCCCGAGACCGCCTCCAGCTGCTCACCTGGCCCCGCCCCCTCCTTGACTTGACCTGGCTCAGCTGTGGGCCTGGGCCCGCCTCCTGGTTCCAGAAACCACGCCCCTGGTCCATTCGACCAATAAGCGATCAGCACCAGCCAGCCTGCCATGCTCCCAAACACAGAGGAATAGCCCCACCACTGGGATGTAAAGGCACATAGCCCTCTGCTCACAGGGTGCCTCCCAGGTCCCCAAGCGTGGGCAGACCAGCCAGCCATCCCTTCAGGACACCCAGGGGCCTCCATGAGCCTCGGGGCCGGCCCTCTAACCCCCCCGCCCCGGCCCCCATCGCTCCCACCAAAGGGCAGCTCAGAGCAGAGTGTCCTGGGACGCCCAGAGCCCTGCCTATGGGCTTTGAAAACCGGGAGAGAGCTGTGTCAAGTCCGAGAAATTATCACTTTCCACTCTGGGGGCACCTCCCCGGCCCCTCCGGAGGTTCTGACTGGTCTGGTGGAACGGCCCCGGGGGCCTGCTTTCTGCCCCCTTCGAATGGAACGCCCAGCCCTGAGGACAAGGGTCCCTCTTGCTGGCATCCAGTCTGAAGCTCAGGCAGGTGAGGCTTTTGTGGGCACTTGAGACCCTCATCCAGGTTTCACAGGGCCCCAGGGCCTTAGCCACTGGTGAGGGTTAGGTTGAGGGATAGGCTTAGTTTTAGGGTTACGGTGAGCCTTTGACAACGGGGAGAGAGCTGTGTCAAGTCCGAGAAAATCACTTTGCGCTCCTGGGGCACCTTCACCGGGCCCCAGGGCCTTCCCCACTGGACCACCTCCAGCTTTTGACACCGGCCCCAACCCACTCTTCCCTTGACCGCTTCCCGCAGGTCAGCTAAGGGGCCGGCCAAGCCGCCGGGCCCCCTCTTTAGGTCCCTGCCGCCGGCAGACCCTTCTGCTGGTCACCCGTGTCCCTGCCCGCGACCCTCTCTCCTGCTTACCTCACCACTTCAGGCTGTTCACCTGGCCCCGACCCCGTGATCCCGTGACCGCCTCCAGCTGCTCACCTGGCCCCGCCCCCTCCTTGACTTTACCTGGCTCAGCTGTGGGCCTGGGCCCGCCTCCTGGTTCCGGAAACCACGCCCCTGGTCCATTCGACCAATAAGCGATCAGCACCAGCCAGCCTGCCCTGCTCCCAAACACAGAGGAATAGCCCCACCACTGGGATGTAAAGGCACATAGCCCTCTGCTCACAGGGTGTCGCCCAGGTCCCCAAGCGTGGGCAGACCAGCCAGCCCTCCCTTCAGGACACCCAGGGGCCTCCAAGAGCCTCGGGGCCGGCCCTCTAACCCCCCCGCCCCGGCCCCCATCGCTCCCACCAAAGGGCAGCTCTGAGCAGAGTGTCCTGGGACGCCCAGAGCCCTGCCTATGGGCTTTGACAACCGGGAGAGAGCTGTGTCAAGTCCGAGAAATTATCACTTTCCACTCTGGGGGCACCTCCCCGGCCCCTCCGGAGGTTCTGACTGGTCTAGTGGCCCGGCTGCGGGGGCCTGCTTTCCGCCCCATTCGCCTGGAACGCCCTGCCCTGAGGACAAGGGTCCCTCTTGCTGGAATCCAGTCTGAAGCTCAGGCAGGTGAGGCTTTTGTGGGCACTTGAGACAATCGTCCAGGTTTCACAGGGCCCCAGGGCCTTAGCCACTGGTGAGGGTTAGGTTGAGGGATAGGCTTAGTTTTAGGGTAAGGGATAGCCTTTGACAACGGGGAGAGAGCTGTGTCAAGTCCGAGAAAATCACTTTGCGCTCCTGGGGAACCTTCACCGGGCCCCAGGGCCTTCCCCACTGGACCACCTCCAGCTTTTGACACCGGCACCAACCCACTCTTCCCTTGACCGCTTCCCGCAGGTCAGCTAAGGGGCCGGCCAAGCCGCCGGGCCCCCTCTTGAGGTCCCTGCCGCCGGCAGACCCGCCTGCTGGTCACCCGTGTCCCTGCCCGAGACCCTCTCTCCTGCTTACCTCACCACTTCAGGCTGTTCACCTGGCCCCGCCCCCTTTATCCCGTGACCGCCTCCAGCTGCTCACCTGGCCCCGCCCCCGCCTTGACTTGACCAGGCTCAGCTGTGGGCCTGGGCCCGCCTCCTGGTTCCGGAAACCACGCACCTGGTCCATTCGACCAATGAGCGAGCAGCACCAGCCAGTCTGCCCTGCTCCCAAACACAGAGGAATAGCCCCGACCACTGGGATGTAAAGGCACATAGCCCTCTGCTCACAGGGTGCCTCCCAGGTCCCCAAGCTTGGGCAGACCAGCCAGCCCTCCCTTCAGGACACCCAGGGGCCTCCATGAGCCTCGGGGTCGGCCCTCTAACCCCCCGGCCCCGGCCCCCATCGCTCCCACCAAAGGGCAGCTCAGAGCAGAGTGTCCTGGGACGCCCAGAGCCCTGCCTATGGGCTTTGACAACCGGGAGAGAGCTGTGTCAAGTCCGAGAAATTATCATTTTCCACTCTGGGGGCACCTCCCCGGCCCCTCCGGAGGTTCTGACTGGTCTGGTGGCCCGGCCCCGGGGGCCTGCTTTCCGCCCCATTCCTCTGGAACGCCCTGCCCTGAGGACAAGGGTCCCTCTTGCTGGCATCCAGTCTGAAGCTCAGGCAGGTGAGGCTTTTGTGGGCACTTGAGACCCTCGTCCAGGTTTCACAGGGCCCCAGGGCCTTAGCCACTGGTGAGGGTTAGGTTGAGGGATAGGCTTAGTTTTAGGGTTACGGTGAGCCTTTGACAACGGGGAGAGAGCTGTGTCAAGTCCGAGAAAATCACTTTGCGCTCCTGGGGCACCTTCACCGGGCCCCAGGGCCTTCCCCACTGGACCACCTCCAGCTTTTGACACCGGCCCCAACCCACTCTTCCCTTGACCGCTTCCCGCAGGTCAGCTAAGGGGCCGGCCAAGCCGCCGGGCCCCCTCTTTAGGTCCCTGCCGCCGGCAGACCCTTCTGCTGGTCACCCGTGTCCCTGCCCGCGACCCTCTCTCCTGCTTACCTCACCACTTCAGGCTGTTCACCTGGCCCCGACCCCGTGATCCCGTGACCGCCTCCAGCTGCTCACCTGGCCCCGCCCCCTCCTTGACTTAACCTGGCTCAGCTGTGGGCCTGGGCCCGCCTCCTGGTTCCGGAAACCACGCCCCTGGTCCATTCGACCAATAAGCGATCAGCACCAGCCAGCCTGCCCTGCTCCCAAACACAGAGGAATAGCCCCACCACTGGGATGTAAAGGCACATAGCCCTCTGCTCACAGGGTGTCGCCCAGGTCCCCAAGCGTGGGCAGACCAGCCAGCCCTCCCTTCAGGACACCCAGGGGCCTCCAAGAGCCTCGGGGCCGGCCCTCTAACCCCCCCGCCCCGGCCCCCATTGCTCCCACCAAAGGGCAGCTCAGAGCAGAGTGTCCTGGGACGCCCAGAGCCCTGCCTATGGGCTTTGACAACCGGGAGAGAGCTGTGTCAAGTCCGAGAAATTATCACTTTCCACTCTGGGGGCACCTCCCCGGCCCCTCCGGAGGTTCTGACTGGTCTAGTGGCCCGGCCGCGGGGGCCTGCTTTCCGCCCCATTCGCCTGGAACGCCCTGCCCTGAGGACAAGGGTCCCTCTTGCTGGAATCCAGTCTGAAGCTCAGGCAGGTGAGGCTTTTGTGGGCACTTGAGACAATCGTCCAGGTTTCACAGGGCCCCAGGGCCTTAGCCACTGGTGAGGGTTAGGTTGAGGGATAGGCTTAGTTTTAGGGTAAGGGATAGCCTTTGACAACGGGGAGAGAGCTGTGTCAAGTCCGAGAAAATCACTTTGCGCTCCTGGGGCACCTTCACCGGGCCCCAGGGCCTTCCCCACTGGACCACCTCCAGCTTTTGACACCGGCACCAACCCACTCTTCCCTTGACCGCTTCCCGCAGGTCAGCTAAGGGGCCGGCCAAGCCGCCGGGCCCCCTCTTGAGGTCCCTGCCGCCGGCAGACCCGCCTGCTGGTCACCCGTGTCCCTGCCCGAGACCCTCTCTCCTGCTTACCTCACCACTTCAGGCTGTTCACCTGGCCCCGCCCCCTTGATCCCGTGACCGCCTCCAGCTGCTCACCTGGCCCCGCCCCCGCCTTGACTTGACCAGGCTCAGCTGTGGGCCTGGGCCCGCCTCCTGGTTCCGGAAACCACGCCCCTGGTCCATTCGACCAATGAGCGAGCAGCACCAGCCAGTCTGCCCTGCTCCCAAACACAGAGGAATAGCCCCCACCACTGGGATGTAAAGGCACATAGCCCTCTGCTCACAGGGTGCCTCCCAGGTCCCCAAGCTTGGGCAGACCAGCCAGCCCTCCCTTCAGGACACCCAGGGGCCTCCATGAGCCTCGGGGTCGGCCCTCTAACCCCCCGGCCCCGGCCCCCATCGCTCCCACCAAAGGGCAGCTCAGAGCAGAGTGTCCTGGGACGCCCAGAGCCCTGCCTATGGGCTTTGACAACCGGGAGAGAGCTGTGTCAAGTCCGAGAAATTATCATTTTCCACTCTGGGGGCACCTCCCCGGCCCCTCCGGAGTTTCTGACTGGTCTGGTGGCCCGGCCCCGGGGGCCTGCTTTCCGCCCCATTCCTCTGGAACGCCCTGCCCTGAGGACAAGGGTCCCTCTTGCTGGCATCCAGTCTGAAGCTCAGGCAGGTGAGGCTTTTGTGGGTACTTGAGACCCTCGTCCAGGTTTCACAGGGCCCCAGGGCCTTAGCCACTGGTGAGGGTTAGGTTGAGTGATAGGATTAGTTTTAGGGTTAGGTTTAGCCTTTGACAACGGGGAGAGAGCTGTGTCAAGTCCGAGGAAATCACTTTGCGCTCCTGGAGCACCTTCACCGGGCCCCAGGGCCTTCACCACTGGACCACCTCCAGCTTTTGACACCGGCCCCAACCCACTCTTCCCTTGACCGCTTCCCACAGGTCAGCTATGTGGCCGGCCAAGCCGCCGGGCCCCCTCTTTAGGTCCCTGCCGCTGG
Source organism: Pipistrellus hanaki (assembly GCF_964339955.1). Classification (NCBI taxonomy): domain Eukaryota; kingdom Metazoa; phylum Chordata; class Mammalia; order Chiroptera; family Vespertilionidae; genus Pipistrellus; species Pipistrellus hanaki. Next base: position 4,076,909 of record NC_140511.1, read on the forward strand.
CAGACCCGCCTGCTGGTCACCCGTGTCCCTGCCCGCGACCCTCTCTCCTGCTTACCTCACCACTTCAGGCTGTTCACCTGGCCCCGCCCCCGTGATCCCGAGACCGCCTCCAGCTGCTCACCTGGCCCCGCCCCCTCCTTGACTTGACCTGGCTCAGCTGTGGGCCTGGGCCCGCCTCCTGGTTCCAGAAACCACGCCCCTGGTCCATTCGACCAATAAGCGATCAGCACCAGCCAGCCTGCCATGCTCCCAAACACAGAGGAATAGCCCCACCACTGGGATGTAAAGGCACATAGCCCTCTGCTCACAGGGTGCCTCCCAGGTCCCCAAGCGTGGGCAGACCAGCCAGCCATCCCTTCAGGACACCCAGGGGCCTCCATGAGCCTCGGGGCCGGCCCTCTAACCCCCCCGCCCCGGCCCCCATCGCTCCCACCAAAGGGCAGCTCAGAGCAGAGTGTCCTGGGACGCCCAGAGCCCTGCCTATGGGCTTTGAAAACCGGGAGAGAGCTGTGTCAAGTCCGAGAAATTATCACTTTCCACTCTGGGGGCACCTCCCCGGCCCCTCCGGAGGTTCTGACTGGTCTGGTGGAACGGCCCCGGGGGCCTGCTTTCTGCCCCCTTCGAATGGAACGCCCAGCCCTGAGGACAAGGGTCCCTCTTGCTGGCATCCAGTCTGAAGCTCAGGCAGGTGAGGCTTTTGTGGGCACTTGAGACCCTCATCCAGGTTTCACAGGGCCCCAGGGCCTTAGCCACTGGTGAGGGTTAGGTTGAGGGATAGGCTTAGTTTTAGGGTTACGGTGAGCCTTTGACAACGGGGAGAGAGCTGTGTCAAGTCCGAGAAAATCACTTTGCGCTCCTGGGGCACCTTCACCGGGCCCCAGGGCCTTCCCCACTGGACCACCTCCAGCTTTTGACACCGGCCCCAACCCACTCTTCCCTTGACCGCTTCCCGCAGGTCAGCTAAGGGGCCGGCCAAGCCGCCGGGCCCCCTCTTTAGGTCCCTGCCGCCGGCAGACCCTTCTGCTGGTCACCCGTGTCCCTGCCCGCGACCCTCTCTCCTGCTTACCTCACCACTTCAGGCTGTTCACCTGGCCCCGACCCCGTGATCCCGTGACCGCCTCCAGCTGCTCACCTGGCCTCGCCCCCTCCTTGACTTAACCTGGCTCAGCTGTGGGCCTGGGCCCGCCTCCTGGTTCCGGAAACCACGCCCCTGGTCCATTCGACCAATAAGCGATCAGCACCAGCCAGCCTGCCCTGCTCCCAAACACAGAGGAATCCCCCACCACTGGGATGTAAAGGCACATAGCCCTCTGCTCACAGGGTGTCGCCCAGGTCCCCAAGCGTGGGCAGACCAGCCAGCCCTCCCTTCAGGACACCCAGGGGCCTCCAAGAGCCTCGGGGCCGGCCCTCTAACCCCCCCGGCCCGGCCCCCATCGCTCCCACCAAAGGGCAGCTCAGAGCAGAGTGTCCTGGGACGCCCAGAGCCCTGCCTATGGGCTTTGACAACCGGGAGAGAGCTGTGTCAAGTCCGAGAAATTATCACTTTCCACTCTGGGGGCACCTCCCCGGCCCCTCCGGAGGTTCTGACTGGTCTAGTGGCACGGCCGCGGGGGCCTGCTTTCCCCCCCATTCGCCTGGAACGCCCTGCCCTGAGGACAAGGGTCCCTCTTGCTGGAATCCAGTCTGAAGCTCAGGCAGGTGAGGCTTTTGTGGGCACTTGAGACAATCGTCCAGGTTTCACAGGGCCCCAGGGCCTTAGCCACTGGTGAGGGTTAGGTTGAGGGATAGGCTTAGTTTTAGGGTAAGGGATAGCCTTTGACAACGGGGAGAGAGCTGTGTAAAGTCCGAGAAAATCACTTTGCGCTCCTGGGGCACCTTCACCGGGCCCCAGGGCCTTCCCCACTGGACCACCTCCAGCTTTTGACACCGGCACCAACCCACTCTTCCCTTGACCGCTTCCCGCAGGTCAGCTAAGGGGCCGGCCAAGCCGCCGGGCCCCCTCTTTAGGTCCCTGCCGCTGGCAGACCCGCCTGCTGGTCACCCGTGTCCCTGCCCGCGACCCTCTCTCCTGCTTACCTCACCACTTCAGGCTGTTCACCTGGCCCCGCCCCCGTGATCCCGAGACCGCCTCCAGCTGCTCACCTGGCCCCGCCCCCTCCTTGACTTGACCTGGCTCAGCTGTGGGCCTGGGCCCGCCTCCTGGTTCCAGAAACCACGCCCCTGGTCCATTCGACCAATAAGCGATCAGCACCAGCCAGCCTGCCATGCTCCCAAACACAGAGGAATAGCCCCACCACTGGGATGTAAAGGCACATAGCCCTCTGCTCACAGGGTGCCTCCCAGGTCCCCAAGCGTGGGCAGACCAGCCAGCCATCCCTTCAGGACACCCAGGGGCCTCCATGAGCCTCGGGGCCGGCCCTCTAACCCCCCCGCCCCGGCCCCCATCGCTCCCACCAAAGGGCAGCTCAGAGCAGAGTGTCCTGGGACGCCCAGAGCCCTGCCTATGGGCTTTGAAAACCGGGAGAGAGCTGTGTCAAGTCCGAGAAATTATCACTTTCCACTCTGGGGGCACCTCCCCGGCCCCTCCGGAGGTTCTGACTGGTCTGGTGGAACGGCCCCGGGGGCCTGCTTTCTGCCCCCTTCGAATGGAACGCCCAGCCCTGAGGACAAGGGTCCCTCTTGCTGGCATCCAGTCTGAAGCTCAGGCAGGTGAGGCTTTTGTGGGCACTTGAGACCCTCATCCAGGTTTCACAGGGCCCCAGGGCCTTAGCCACTGGTGAGGGTTAGGTTGAGGGATAGGCTTAGTTTTAGGGTTACGGTGAGCCTTTGACAACGGGGAGAGAGCTGTGTCAAGTCCGAGAAAATCACTTTGCGCTCCTGGGGCACCTTCACCGGGCCCCAGGGCCTTCCCCACTGGACCACCTCCAGCTTTTGACACCGGCCCCAACCCACTCTTCCCTTGACCGCTTCCCGCAGGTCAGCTAAGGGGCCGGCCAAGCCGCCGGGCCCCCTCTTTAGGTCCCTGCCGCCGGCAGACCCTTCTGCTGGTCACCCGTGTCCCTGCCCGCGACCCTCTCTCCTGCTTACCTCACCACTTCAGGCTGTTCACCTGGCCCCGACCCCGTGATCCCGTGACCGCCTCCAGCTGCTCACCTGGCCCCGCCCCCTCCTTGACTTTACCTGGCTCAGCTGTGGGCCTGGGCCCGCCTCCTGGTTCCGGAAACCACGCCCCTGGTCCATTCGACCAATAAGCGATCAGCACCAGCCAGCCTGCCCTGCTCCCAAACACAGAGGAATAGCCCCACCACTGGGATGTAAAGGCACATAGCCCTCTGCTCACAGGGTGTCGCCCAGGTCCCCAAGCGTGGGCAGACCAGCCAGCCCTCCCTTCAGGACACCCAGGGGCCTCCAAGAGCCTCGGGGCCGGCCCTCTAACCCCCCCGCCCCGGCCCCCATCGCTCCCACCAAAGGGCAGCTCTGAGCAGAGTGTCCTGGGACGCCCAGAGCCCTGCCTATGGGCTTTGACAACCGGGAGAGAGCTGTGTCAAGTCCGAGAAATTATCACTTTCCACTCTGGGGGCACCTCCCCGGCCCCTCCGGAGGTTCTGACTGGTCTAGTGGCCCGGCTGCGGGGGCCTGCTTTCCGCCCCATTCGCCTGGAACGCCCTGCCCTGAGGACAAGGGTCCCTCTTGCTGGAATCCAGTCTGAAGCTCAGGCAGGTGAGGCTTTTGTGGGCACTTGAGACAATCGTCCAGGTTTCACAGGGCCCCAGGGCCTTAGCCACTGGTGAGGGTTAGGTTGAGGGATAGGCTTAGTTTTAGGGTAAGGGATAGCCTTTGACAACGGGGAGAGAGCTGTGTCAAGTCCGAGAAAATCACTTTGCGCTCCTGGGGAACCTTCACCGGGCCCCAGGGCCTTCCCCACTGGACCACCTCCAGCTTTTGACACCGGCACCAACCCACTCTTCCCTTGACCGCTTCCCGCAGGTCAGCTAAGGGGCCGGCCAAGCCGCCGGGCCCCCTCTTGAGGTCCCTGCCGCCGGCAGACCCGCCTGCTGGTCACCCGTGTCCCTGCCCGAGACCCTCTCTCCTGCTTACCTCACCACTTCAGGCTGTTCACCTGGCCCCGCCCCCTTTATCCCGTGACCGCCTCCAGCTGCTCACCTGGCCCCGCCCCCGCCTTGACTTGACCAGGCTCAGCTGTGGGCCTGGGCCCGCCTCCTGGTTCCGGAAACCACGCACCTGGTCCATTCGACCAATGAGCGAGCAGCACCAGCCAGTCTGCCCTGCTCCCAAACACAGAGGAATAGCCCCGACCACTGGGATGTAAAGGCACATAGCCCTCTGCTCACAGGGTGCCTCCCAGGTCCCCAAGCTTGGGCAGACCAGCCAGCCCTCCCTTCAGGACACCCAGGGGCCTCCATGAGCCTCGGGGTCGGCCCTCTAACCCCCCGGCCCCGGCCCCCATCGCTCCCACCAAAGGGCAGCTCAGAGCAGAGTGTCCTGGGACGCCCAGAGCCCTGCCTATGGGCTTTGACAACCGGGAGAGAGCTGTGTCAAGTCCGAGAAATTATCATTTTCCACTCTGGGGGCACCTCCCCGGCCCCTCCGGAGGTTCTGACTGGTCTGGTGGCCCGGCCCCGGGGGCCTGCTTTCCGCCCCATTCCTCTGGAACGCCCTGCCCTGAGGACAAGGGTCCCTCTTGCTGGCATCCAGTCTGAAGCTCAGGCAGGTGAGGCTTTTGTGGGCACTTGAGACCCTCGTCCAGGTTTCACAGGGCCCCAGGGCCTTAGCCACTGGTGAGGGTTAGGTTGAGGGATAGGCTTAGTTTTAGGGTTACGGTGAGCCTTTGACAACGGGGAGAGAGCTGTGTCAAGTCCGAGAAAATCACTTTGCGCTCCTGGGGCACCTTCACCGGGCCCCAGGGCCTTCCCCACTGGACCACCTCCAGCTTTTGACACCGGCCCCAACCCACTCTTCCCTTGACCGCTTCCCGCAGGTCAGCTAAGGGGCCGGCCAAGCCGCCGGGCCCCCTCTTTAGGTCCCTGCCGCCGGCAGACCCTTCTGCTGGTCACCCGTGTCCCTGCCCGCGACCCTCTCTCCTGCTTACCTCACCACTTCAGGCTGTTCACCTGGCCCCGACCCCGTGATCCCGTGACCGCCTCCAGCTGCTCACCTGGCCCCGCCCCCTCCTTGACTTAACCTGGCTCAGCTGTGGGCCTGGGCCCGCCTCCTGGTTCCGGAAACCACGCCCCTGGTCCATTCGACCAATAAGCGATCAGCACCAGCCAGCCTGCCCTGCTCCCAAACACAGAGGAATAGCCCCACCACTGGGATGTAAAGGCACATAGCCCTCTGCTCACAGGGTGTCGCCCAGGTCCCCAAGCGTGGGCAGACCAGCCAGCCCTCCCTTCAGGACACCCAGGGGCCTCCAAGAGCCTCGGGGCCGGCCCTCTAACCCCCCCGCCCCGGCCCCCATTGCTCCCACCAAAGGGCAGCTCAGAGCAGAGTGTCCTGGGACGCCCAGAGCCCTGCCTATGGGCTTTGACAACCGGGAGAGAGCTGTGTCAAGTCCGAGAAATTATCACTTTCCACTCTGGGGGCACCTCCCCGGCCCCTCCGGAGGTTCTGACTGGTCTAGTGGCCCGGCCGCGGGGGCCTGCTTTCCGCCCCATTCGCCTGGAACGCCCTGCCCTGAGGACAAGGGTCCCTCTTGCTGGAATCCAGTCTGAAGCTCAGGCAGGTGAGGCTTTTGTGGGCACTTGAGACAATCGTCCAGGTTTCACAGGGCCCCAGGGCCTTAGCCACTGGTGAGGGTTAGGTTGAGGGATAGGCTTAGTTTTAGGGTAAGGGATAGCCTTTGACAACGGGGAGAGAGCTGTGTCAAGTCCGAGAAAATCACTTTGCGCTCCTGGGGCACCTTCACCGGGCCCCAGGGCCTTCCCCACTGGACCACCTCCAGCTTTTGACACCGGCACCAACCCACTCTTCCCTTGACCGCTTCCCGCAGGTCAGCTAAGGGGCCGGCCAAGCCGCCGGGCCCCCTCTTGAGGTCCCTGCCGCCGGCAGACCCGCCTGCTGGTCACCCGTGTCCCTGCCCGAGACCCTCTCTCCTGCTTACCTCACCACTTCAGGCTGTTCACCTGGCCCCGCCCCCTTGATCCCGTGACCGCCTCCAGCTGCTCACCTGGCCCCGCCCCCGCCTTGACTTGACCAGGCTCAGCTGTGGGCCTGGGCCCGCCTCCTGGTTCCGGAAACCACGCCCCTGGTCCATTCGACCAATGAGCGAGCAGCACCAGCCAGTCTGCCCTGCTCCCAAACACAGAGGAATAGCCCCCACCACTGGGATGTAAAGGCACATAGCCCTCTGCTCACAGGGTGCCTCCCAGGTCCCCAAGCTTGGGCAGACCAGCCAGCCCTCCCTTCAGGACACCCAGGGGCCTCCATGAGCCTCGGGGTCGGCCCTCTAACCCCCCGGCCCCGGCCCCCATCGCTCCCACCAAAGGGCAGCTCAGAGCAGAGTGTCCTGGGACGCCCAGAGCCCTGCCTATGGGCTTTGACAACCGGGAGAGAGCTGTGTCAAGTCCGAGAAATTATCATTTTCCACTCTGGGGGCACCTCCCCGGCCCCTCCGGAGTTTCTGACTGGTCTGGTGGCCCGGCCCCGGGGGCCTGCTTTCCGCCCCATTCCTCTGGAACGCCCTGCCCTGAGGACAAGGGTCCCTCTTGCTGGCATCCAGTCTGAAGCTCAGGCAGGTGAGGCTTTTGTGGGTACTTGAGACCCTCGTCCAGGTTTCACAGGGCCCCAGGGCCTTAGCCACTGGTGAGGGTTAGGTTGAGTGATAGGATTAGTTTTAGGGTTAGGTTTAGCCTTTGACAACGGGGAGAGAGCTGTGTCAAGTCCGAGGAAATCACTTTGCGCTCCTGGAGCACCTTCACCGGGCCCCAGGGCCTTCACCACTGGACCACCTCCAGCTTTTGACACCGGCCCCAACCCACTCTTCCCTTGACCGCTTCCCACAGGTCAGCTATGTGGCCGGCCAAGCCGCCGGGCCCCCTCTTTAGGTCCCTGCCGCTGGCAGACCCGCCTGCTGGTCACCCGTGTCCCTGCCCGCGACCCTCTCTCCTGCTTACCTCACCACTTCAGGCTGTTCACCTGGCCCCGCCCCCGTGATCCCGAGACCGCCTCCAGCTGCTCACCTGGCCCCGCCCCCTCCTTGACTTGACCTGGCTCAGCTGTGGGCCTGGGCCCGCCTCCTGGTTCCAGAAACCACGCCCCTGGTCCATTCGACCAATAAGCGATCAGCACCAGCCAGCCTGCCATGCTCCCAAACACAGAGGAATAGCCCCACCACTGGGATGTAAAGGCACATAGCCCTCTGCTCACAGGGTGCCTCCCAGGTCCCCAAGCGTGGGCAGACCAGCCAGCCATCCCTTCAGGACACCCAGGGGCCTCCATGAGCCTCGGGGCCGGCCCTCTAACCCCCCCGCCCCGGCCCCCATCGCTCCCACCAAAGGGCAGCTCAGAGCAGAGTGTCCTGGGACGCCCAGAGCCCTGCCTATGGGCTTTGAAAACCGGGAGAGAGCTGTGTCAAGTCCGAGAAATTATCACTTTCCACTCTGGGGGCACCTCCCCGGCCCCTCCGGAGGTTCTGACTGGTCTGGTGGAACGGCCCCGGGGGCCTGCTTTCTGCCCCCTTCGAATGGAACGCCCAGCCCTGAGGACAAGGGTCCCTCTTGCTGGCATCCAGTCTGAAGCTCAGGCAGGTGAGGCTTTTGTGGGCACTTGAGACCCTCATCCAGGTTTCACAGGGCCCCAGGGCCTTAGCCACTGGTGAGGGTTAGGTTGAGGGATAGGCTTAGTTTTAGGGTTACGGTGAGCCTTTGACAACGGGGAGAGAGCTGTGTCAAGTCCGAGAAAATCACTTTGCGCTCCTGGGGCACCTTCACCGGGCCCCAGGGCCTTCCCCACTGGACCACCTCCAGCTTTTGACACCGGCCCCAACCCACTCTTCCCTTGACCGCTTCCCGCAGGTCAGCTAAGGGGCCGGCCAAGCCGCCGGGCCCCCTCTTTAGGTCCCTGCCGCCGGCAGACCCTTCTGCTGGTCACCCGTGTCCCTGCCCGCGACCCTCTCTCCTGCTTACCTCACCACTTCAGGCTGTTCACCTGGCCCCGACCCCGTGATCCCGTGACCGCCTCCAGCTGCTCACCTGGCCTCGCCCCCTCCTTGACTTAACCTGGCTCAGCTGTGGGCCTGGGCCCGCCTCCTGGTTCCGGAAACCACGACCCTGGTCCATTCGACCAATAAGCGATCAGCACCAGCCAGCCTGCCCTGCTCCCAAACACAGAGGAATAGCCACACCACTGGGATGTAAAGGCACATAGCCCTCTGCTCACAGGGTGTCGCCCAGGTCCCCAAGCGTGGGCAGACCAGCCAGCCCTCCCTTCAGGACACCCAGGGGCCTCCAAGAGCCTCGGGGCCGGCCCTCTAACCCCCCCGGCCCGGCCCCCATCGCTCCCACCAAAGGGCAGCTCAGAGCAGAGTGTCCTGGGACGCCCAGAGCCCTGCCTATGGGCTTTGACAACCGGGAGAGAGCTGGGTCAAGTCCGAGAAATTATCACTTTCCACTCTGGGGGCACCTCCCCGGCCCCTCCGGAGGTTCTGACTGGTCTAGTGGCCCGGCTGCGGGGGCCTGCTTTCCGCCCCATTCGCCTGGAACGCCCTGCCCTGAGGACAAGGGTCCCTCTTGCTGGAATCCAGTCTGAAGCTCAGGCAGGTGAGGCTTTTGTGGGCACTTGAGACAATCGTCCAGGTTTCACAGGGCCCCAGGGCCTTAGCCACTGGTGAGGGTTAGGTTGAGGGATAGGCTTAGTTTTAGGGTAAGGGATAGCCTTTGACAACGGGGAGAGAGCTGTGTCAAGTCCGAGAAAATCACTTTGCGCTCCTGGGGCACCTTCACCGGGCCCCAGGGCCTTCCCCACTGGACCACCTCCAGCTTTTGACACCGGCACCAACCCACTCTTCCCTTGACCGCTTCCCGCAGGTCAGCTAAGGGGCCGGCCAAGCCGCCGGGCCCCCTCTTGAGGTCCCTGCCGCCGGCAGACCCGCCTGCTGGTCACCCGTGTCCCTGCCCGAGACCCTCTCTCCTGCTTACCTCACCACTTCAGGCTGTTCACCTGGCCCCGCCCCCTTTATCCCGTGACCGCCTCCAGCTGCTCACCTGGCCCCGCCCCCGCCTTGACTTGACCAGGCTCAGCTGTGGGCCTGGGCCCGCCTCCTGGTTCCGGAAACCACGCCCCTGGTCCATTCGACCAATGAGCGAGCAGCACCAGCCAGTCTGCCCTGCTCCCAAACACAGAGGAATAGCCCGACCACTGGGATGTAAAGGCACATAGCCCTCTGCTCACAGGGTGCCTCCCAGGTCCCCAAGCTTGGGCAGACCAGCCAGCCCTCCCTTCAGGACACCCAGGGGCCTCCATGAGCCTCGGGGTCGGCCCTCTAACCCCCCGGCCCCGGCCCCCATCGCTCCCACCAAAGGGCAGCTCAGAGCAGAGTGTCCTGGGACGCCCAGAGCCCTGCCTATGGGCTTTGACAACCGGGAGAGAGCTGTGTCAAGTCCGAGAAATTATCATTTTCCACTCTGGGGGCACCTCCCCGGCCCCTCCGGAGGTTCTGACTGGTCTGGTGGCCCGGCCCCGGGGGCCTGCTTTCCGCCCCATTCCTCTGGAACGCCCTGCCCTGAGGACAAGGGTCCCTCTTGCTGGCATCCAGTCTGAAGCTCAGGCAGGTGAGGCTTTTGTGGGTACTTGAGACCCTCGTCCAGGTTTCACAGGGCCCCAGGGCCTTAGCCACTGGTGAGGGTTAGGTTGAGTGATAGGATTAGTTTTAGGTTTAGGTTTAGCCTTTGACAACGGGGAGAGAGCTGTGTCAAGTCCGAGGAAATCACTTTGCGCTCCTGGAGCACCTTCACCGGGCCCCAGGGCCTTCACCACTGGACCACCTCCAGCTTTTGACACCGGCCCCAACCCACTCTTCCCTTGACCGCTTCCCACAGGTCAGCTAAGTGGCCGGCCAAGCCGCCGGGCCCCCTCTTTAGGTCCCTGCCGCTGGCAGACCCGCCTGCTGGTCACCCGTGTCCCTGCCCGCGACCCTCTCTCCTGCTTACCTCACCACTTCAGGCTGTTCACCTGGCCCCGCCCCCGTGATCCCGAGACCGCCTCCAGCTGCTCACCTGGCCCCGCCCCCTCCTTGACTTGACCTGGCTCAGCTGTGGGCCTGGGCCCGCCTCCTGGTTCCAGAAACCACGCCCCTGGTCCATTCGACCAATAAGCGATCAGCACCAGCCAGCCTGCCATGCTCCCAAACACAGAGGAATAGCCCCACCACTGGGATGTAAAGGCACATAGCCCTCTGCTCACAGGGTGCCTCCCAGGTCCCCAAGCGTGGGCAGACCAGCCAGCCATCCCTTCAGGACACCCAGGGGCCTCCATGAGCCTCGGGGCCGGCCCTCTAACCCCCCCGCCCCGGCCCCCATCGCTCCCACCAAAGGGCAGCTCAGAGCAGAGTGTCCTGGGACGCCCAGAGCCCTGCCTATGGGCTTTGAAAACCGGGAGAGAGCTGTGTCAAGTCCGAGAAATTATCACTTTCCACTCTGGGGGCACCTCCCCCGCCCCTCCGGAGGTTCTGACTGGTCTGGTGGAACGGCCCCGGGGGCCTGCTTTCTGCCCCCTTCGAATGGAACGCCCAGCCCTGAGGACAAGGGTCCCTCTTGCTGGCATCCAGTCTGAAGCTCAGGCAGGTGAGGCTTTTGTGGGCACTTGAGACCCTCATCCAGGTTTCACAGGGCCCCAGGGCCTTAGCCACTGGTGAGGGTTAGGTTGAGGGATAGGCTTAGTTTTAGGGTTACGGTGAGCCTTTGACAACGGGGAGAGAGCTGTGTCAAGTCCGAGAAAATCACTTTGCGCTCCTGGGGCACCTTCACCGGGCCCCAGGGCCTTCCCCACTGGACCACCTCCAGCTTTTGACACCGGCCCCAACCCACTCTTCCCTTGACCGCTTCCCGCAGGTCAGCTAAGGGGCCGGCCAAGCCGCCGGGCCCCCTCTTTAGGTCCCTGCCGCCGGCAGACCCTTCTGCTGGTCACCCGTGTCCCTGCCCGCGACCCTCTCTCCTGCTTACCTCACCACTTCAGGCTGTTCACCTGGCCCCGACCCCGTGATCCCGTGACCGCCTCCAGCTGCTCACCTGGCCTCGCCCCCTCCTTGACTTAACCTGGCTCAGCTGTGGGCCTGGGCCCGCCTCCTGGTTCCGGAAACCACGACCCTGGTCCATTCGACCAATAAGCGATCAGCACCAGCCAGCCTGCCCTGCTCCCAAACACAGAGGAATAGCCCCACCACTGGGATGTAAAGGCACATAGCCCTCTGCTCACAGGGTGTCGCCCAGGTCCCCAAGCGTGGGCAGACCAGCCAGCCCTCCCTTCAGGACACCCAGGGGCCTCCAAGAGCCTCGGGGCCGGCCCTCTAACCCCCCCGGCCCGGCCCCCATCGCTCCCACCAAAGGGCAGCTCAGAGCAGAGTGTCCTGGGACGCCCAGAGCCCTGCCTATGGGCTTTGACAACCGGGAGAGAGCTGGGTCAAGTCCGAGAAATTATCACTTTCCACTCTGGGGGCACCTCCCCGGCCCCTCCGGAGGTTCTGACTGGTCTAGTGGCCCGGCTGCGGGGGCCTGCTTTCCGCCCCATTCGCCTGGAACGCCCTGCCCTGAGGACAAGGGTCCCTCTTGCTGGAATCCAGTCTGAAGCTCAGGCAGGTGAGGCTTTTGTGGGCACTTGAGACAATCGTCCAGGTTTCACAGGGCCCCAGGGCCTTAGCCACTGGTGAGGGTTAGGTTGAGGGATAGGCTTAGTTTTAGGGTAAGGGATAGCCTTTGACAACGGGGAGAGAGCTGTGTCAAGTCCGAGAAAATCACTTTGCGCTCCTGGGGCACCTTCACCGGGCCCCAGGGCCTTCCCCACTGGACCACCTCCAGCTTTTGACACCGGCACCAACCCACTCTTCCCTTGACCGCTTCCCGCAGGTCAGCTAAGGGGCCGGCCAAGCCGCCGGGCCCCCTCTTGAGGTCCCTGCCGCCGGCAGACCCGCCTGCTGGTCACCCGTGTCCCTGCCCGAGACCCTCTCTCCTGCTTACCTCACCACTTCAGGCTGTTCACCTGGCCCCGCCCCCTTGATCCCGTGACCGCCTCCAGCTGCTCACCTGGCCCCGCCCCCGCCTTGACTTGACCAGGCTCAGCTGTGGGCCTGGGCCCGCCTCCTGGTTCCGGAAACCACGCCCCTGGTCCATTCGACCAATGAGCGAGCAGCACCAGCCAGTCTGCCCTGCTCCCAAACACAGAGGAATAGCCCCCACCACTGGGATGTAAAGGCACATAGCCCTCTGCTCACAGGGTGCCTCCCAGGTCCCCAAGCTTGGGCAGACCAGCCAGCCCTCCCTTCAGGACACCCAGGGGCCTCCATGAGCCTCGGGGTCGGCCCTCTAACCCCCCGGCCCCGGCCCCCATCGCTCCCACCAAAGGGCAGCTCAGAGCAGAGTGTCCTGGGACGCCCAGAGCCCTGCCTATGGGCTTTGACAACCGGGAGAGAGCTGTGTCAAGTCCGAGAAATTATCATTTTCCACTCTGGGGGCACCTGGGGCACCTCCCCGGCCCCTCCGGAGGTTCTGACTGGTCTGGTGGAACGGCCCCGGGGGCCTGCTTTCTGCCCCCTTCGAATGGAACGTCCAGCCCTGAGGACAAGGGTCCCTCTTGCTGGCATCCAGTCTGAAGCTCAGGCAGGTGAGGCTTTTGTGGGCACTTGAGACCCTCGTCTAGGTTTCACAGGGCCCCAGGGCCTTAGCCACTGGTGAGGGTTAGGTTGAGGGATAGGCTTAGTTTTAGGGTTACGGTGAGCCTTTGACAACGGGGAGAGAGCTGTGTCAAGTCCGAGAAAATCACTTTGCGCTCCTGGGGCACCTTCACCGGGCCCCAGGGCCTTCCCCACTGGACCACCTCCAGCTTTTGACACCGGCCCCAACCCACTCTTCCCTTGACCGCTTCCCGCAGGTCAGCTAAGGGGCCGGCCAAGCCGCCGGGCCCCCTCTTTAGGTCCCTGCCGCCGGCAGACCCTTCTGCTGGTCACCCGTGTCCCTGCCCGCGACCCTCTCTCCTGCTTACCTCACCACTTCAGGCTGTTCACCTGGCCCCGACCCCGTGATCCCGTGACCGCCTCCAGCTGCTCACCGGGCCCCGCCCCCTCCTTGACTTAACCTGGCTCAGCTGTGGGCCTGGGCCCGCCTCCTGGTTCCGGAAACCACGCCCCTGGTCCATTCGACCAATAAGCGATCAGCACCAGCCAGCCTGCCCTGCTCCCAAACACAGAGGAATAGCCCCACCACTGGGATGTAAAGGCACATAGCCCTCTGCTCACAGGGTGTCGCCCAGGTCCCCAAGCGTGGGCAGACCAGCCAGCCCTCCCTTCAGGACACCCAGGGGCCTCCAAGAGCCTCGGGGCCGGCCCTCTAACCCCCCCGGCCCGGCCCCCATCGCTCCCACCAAAGGGCAGCTCAGAGCAGAGTGTCCTGGGACGCCCAGAGCCCTGCCTATGGGCTTTGACAACCGGGAGAGAGCTGGGTCAAGTCCGAGAAATTATCACTTTCCACTCTGGGGGCACCTCCCCGGCCCCTCCGGAGGTTCTGACTGGTCTAGTGGCCCGGCTGCGGGGGCCTGCTTTCCGCCCCATTCGCCTGGAACGCCCTGCCCTGAGGACAAGGGTCCCTCTTGCTGGAATCCAGTCTGAAGCTCAGGCAGGTGAGGCTTTTGTGGGCACTTGAGACAATCGTCCAGGTTTCACAGGGCCCCAGGGCCTTAGCCACTGGTGAGGGTTAGGTTGAGGGATAGGCTTAGTTTTAGGGTAAGGGATAGCCTTTGACAACGGGGAGAGAGCTGTGTCAAGTCCGAGAAAATCACTTTGCGCTCCTGGGGCACCTTCACCGGGCCCCAGGGCCTTCCCCACTGGACCACCTCCAGCTTTTGACACCGGCACCAACCCACTCTTCCCTTGACCGCTTCCCGCAGGTCAGCTAAGGGGCCGGCCAAGCCGCCGGGCCCCCTCTTGAGGTCCGTGCCGCCGGCAGACCCGCCTGCTGGTCACCCGTGTCCCTGCCCGAGACCCTCTCTCCTGCTTACCTCACCACTTCAGGCTGTTCACCTGGCCCCGCCCCCGTGATCCCGAGACCGCCTCCAGCTGCTCACCTGGCCCCGCCCCCTCCTTGACTTGACCTGGCTCAGCTGTGGGCCTGGGCCCGCCTCCTGGTTCCAGAAACCACGCCCCTGGTCCATTCGACCAATAAGCGATCAGCACCAGCCAGCCTGCCATGCTCCCAAACACAGAGGAATAGCCCCACCACTGGGATGTAAAGGCACATAGCCCTCTGCTCACAGGGTGCCTCCCAGGTCCCCAAGCGTGGGCAGACCAGCCAGCCATCCCTTCAGGACACCCAGGGGCCTCCATGAGCCTCGGGGCCGGCCCTCTAACCCCCCCGCCCCGGCCCCCATCGCTCCCACCAAAGGGCAGCTCAGAGCAGAGTGTCCTGGGACGCCCAGAGCCCTGCCTATGGGCTTTGAAAACCGGGAGAGAGCTGTGTCAAGTCCGAGAAATTATCACTTTCCACTCTGGGGGCACCTCCCCGGCCCCTCCGGAGGTTCTGACTGGTCTGGTGGAACGGCCCCGGGGGCCTGCTTTCTGCCCCCTTCGAATGGAACGCCCAGCCCTGAGGACAAGGGTCCCTCTTGCTGGCATCCAGTCTGAAGCTCAGGCAGGTGAGGCTTTTGTGGGCACTTGAGACCCTCATCCAGGTTTCACAGGGCCCCAGGGCCTTAGCCACTGGTGAGGGTTAGGTTGAGGGATAGGCTTAGTTTTAGGGTTACGGTGAGCCTTTGACAACGGGGAGAGAGCTGTGTCAAGTCCGAGAAAATCACTTTGCGCTCCTGGGGCACCTTCACCGGGCCCCAGGGCCTTCCCCACTGGACCACCTCCAGCTTTTGACACCGGCCCCAACCCACTCTTCCCTTGACCGCTTCCCGCAGGTCAGCTAAGGGGCCGGCCAAGCCGCCGGGCCCCCTCTTTAGGTCCCTGCCGCCGGCAGACCCTTCTGCTGGTCACCCGTGTCCCTGCCCGCGACCCTCTCTCCTGCTTACCTCACCACTTCAGGCTGTTCACCTGGCCCCGACCCCGTGATCCCGTGACCGCCTCCAGCTGCTCACCTGGCCTCGCCCCCTCCTTGACTTAACCTGGCTCAGCTGTGGGCCTGGGCCCGCCTCCTGGTTCCGGAAACCACGACCCTGGTCCATTCGACCAATAAGCGATCAGCACCAGCCAGCCTGCCCTGCTCCCAAACACAGAGGAATAGCCACACCACTGGGATGTAAAGGCACATAGCCCTCTGCTCACAGGGTGTCGCCCAGGTCCCCAAGCGTGGGCAGACCAGCCAGCCCTCCCTTCAGGACACCCAGGGGCCTCCAAGAGCCTCGGGGCCGGCCCTCTAACCCCCCCGGCCCGGCCCCCATCGCTCCCACCAAAGGGCAGCTCAGAGCAGAGTGTCCTGGGACGCCCAGAGCCCTGCCTATGGGCTTTGACAACCGGGAGAGAGCTGGGTCAAGTCCGAGAAATTATCACTTTCCACTCTGGGGGCACCTCCCCGGCCCCTCCGGAGGTTCTGACTGGTCTAGTGGCCCGGCTGCGGGGGCCTGCTTTCCGCCCCATTCGCCTGGAACGCCCTGCCCTGAGGACAAGGGTCCCTCTTGCTGGAATCCAGTCTGAAGCTCAGGCAGGTGAGGCTTTTGTGGGCACTTGAGACAATCGTCCAGGTTTCACAGGGCCCCAGGGCCTTAGCCACTGGTGAGGGTTAGGTTGAGGGATAGGCTTAGTTTTAGGGTAAGGGATAGCCTTTGACAACGGGGAGAGAGCTGTGTCAAGTCCGAGAAAATCACTTTGCCCTCCTGGGGCACCTTCACCGGGCCCCAGGGCCTTCCCCACTGGACCACCTCCAGCTTTTGACACCGGCACCAACCCACTCTTCCCTTGACCGCTTCCCGCAGGTCAGCTAAGGGGCCGGCCAAGCCGCCGGGCCCCCTCTTGAGGTCCCTGCCGCCGGCAGACCCGCCTGCTGGTCACCCGTGTCCCTGCCCGAGACCCTCTCTCCTGCTTACCTCACCACTTCAGGCTGTTCACCTGGCCCCGCCCCCTTGATCCCGTGACCGCCTCCAGCTGCTCACCTGGCCCCGCCCCCGCCTTGACTTGACCAGGCTCAGCTGTGGGCCTGGGCCCGCCTCCTGGTTCCGGAAACCACGCCCCTGGTCCATTCGACCAATGAGCGAGCAGCACCAGCCAGTCTGCCCTGCTCCCAAACACAGAGGAATAGCCCCCACCACTGGGATGTAAAGGCACATAGCCCTCTGCTCACAGGGTGCCTCCCAGGTCCCCAAGCTTGGGCAGACCAGCCAGCCCTCCCTTCAGGACACCCAGGGGCCTCCATGAGCCTCGGGGTCGGCCCTCTAACCCCCCGGCCCCGGCCCCCATCGCTCCCACCAAAGGGCAGCTCAGAGCAGAGTGTCCTGGGACGCCCAGAGCCCTGCCTATGGGCTTTGACAACCGGGA
The DNA here is from genome assembly GCF_964339955.1 of Pipistrellus hanaki. NCBI lineage: Eukaryota > Metazoa > Chordata > Mammalia > Chiroptera > Vespertilionidae > Pipistrellus > Pipistrellus hanaki. Next base: position 4,093,599 of record NC_140511.1, read on the forward strand.
GAGAGCTGTGTCAAGTCCGAGAAATTATCATTTTCCACTCTGGGGGCACCTCCCCGGCCCCTCCGGAGGTTCTGACTGGTCTGGTGGCCCGGCCCCGGGGGCCTGCTTTCCGCCCCATTCCTCTGGAACGCCCTGCCCTGAGGACAAGGGTCCCTCTTGCTGGCATCCAGTCTGAAGCTCAGGCAGGTGAGGCTTTTGTGGGTACTTGAGACCCTCGTCCAGGTTTCACAGGGCCCCAGGGCCTTAGCCACTGGTGAGGGTTAGGTTGAGTGATAGGATTAGTTTTAGGGTTAGGTTTAGCCTTTGACAACGGGGAGAGAGCTGTGTCAAGTCCGAGGAAATCACTTTGCGCTCCTGGAGCACCTTCACCGGGCCCCAGGGCCTTCACCACTGGACCACCTCCAGCTTTTGACACCGGCCCCAACCCACTCTTCCCTTGACCGCTTCCCACAGGTCAGCTAAGTGGCCGGCCAAGCCGCCGGGCCCCCTCTTTAGGTCCCTGCCGCTGGCAGACCCGCCTGCTGGTCACCCGTGTCCCTGCCCGCGACCCTCTCTCCTGCTTACCTCACCACTTCAGGCTGTTCACCTGGCCCCGCCCCCGTGATCCCGAGACCGCCTCCAGCTGCTCACCTGGCCCCGCCCCCTCCTTGACTTGACCTGGCTCAGCTGTGGGCCTGGGCCCGCCTCCTGGTTCCAGAAACCACGCCCCTGGTCCATTCGACCAATAAGCGATCAGCACCAGCCAGCCTGCCATGCTCCCAAACACAGAGGAATAGCCCCACCACTGGGATGTAAAGGCACATAGCCCTCTGCTCACAGGGTGCCTCCCAGGTCCCCAAGCGTGGGCAGACCAGCCAGCCATCCCTTCAGGACACCCAGGGGCCTCCATGAGCCTCGGGGCCGGCCCTCTAACCCCCCCGCCCCGGCCCCCATCGCTCCCACCAAAGGGCAGCTCAGAGCAGAGTGTCCTGGGACGCCCAGAGCCCTGCCTATGGGCTTTGAAAACCGGGAGAGAGCTGTGTCAAGTCCGAGAAATTATCACTTTCCACTCTGGGGGCACCTCCCCGGCCCCTCCGGAGGTTCTGACTGGTCTGGTGGAACGGCCCCGGGGGCCTGCTTTCTGCCCCCTTCGAATGGAACGCCCAGCCCTGAGGACAAGGGTCCCTCTTGCTGGCATCCAGTCTGAAGCTCAGGCAGGTGAGGCTTTTGTGGGCACTTGAGACCCTCATCCAGGTTTCACAGGGCCCCAGGGCCTTAGCCACTGGTGAGGGTTAGGTTGAGGGATAGGCTTAGTTTTAGGGTTACGGTGAGCCTTTGACAACGGGGAGAGAGCTGTGTCAAGTCCGAGAAAATCACTTTGCGCTCCTGGGGCACCTTCACCGGGCCCCAGGGCCTTCCCCACTGGACCACCTCCAGCTTTTGACACCGGCCCCAACCCACTCTTCCCTTGACCGCTTCCCGCAGGTCAGCTAAGGGGCCGGCCAAGCCGCCGGGCCCCCTCTTTAGGTCCCTGCCGCCGGCAGACCCTTCTGCTGGTCACCCGTGTCCCTGCCCGCTACCCTCTCTCCTGCTTACCTCACCACTTCAGGCTGTTCACCTGGCCCCGACCCCGTGATCCCGTGACCGCCTCCAGCTGCTCACCTGGCCTCGCCCCCTCCTTGACTTAACCTGGCTCAGCTGTGGGCCTGGGCCCGCCTCCTGGTTCCGGAAACCACGACCCTGGTCCATTCGACCAATAAGCGATCAGCACCAGCCAGCCTGCCCTGCTCCCAAACACAGAGGAATAGCCCCACCACTGGGATGTAAAGGCACATAGCCCTCTGCTCACAGGGTGTCGCCCAGGTCCCCAAGCGTGGGCAGACCAGCCAGCCCTCCCTTCAGGACACCCAGGGGCCTCCAAGAGCCTCGGGGCCGGCCCTCTAACCCCCCCGGCCCGGCCCCCATCGCTCCCACCAAAGGGCAGCTCAGAGCAGAGTGTCCTGGGACGCCCAGAGCCCTGCCTATGGGCTTTGACAACCGGGAGAGAGCTGGGTCAAGTCCGAGAAATTATCACTTTCCACTCTGGGGGCACCTCCCCGGCCCCTCCGGAGGTTCTGACTGGTCTAGTGGCCCGGCTGCGGGGGCCTGCTTTCCGCCCCATTCGCCTGGAACGCCCTGCCCTGAGGACAAGGGTCCCTCTTGCTGGAATCCAGTCTGAAGCTCAGGCAGGTGAGGCTTTTGTGGGCACTTGAGACAATCGTCCAGGTTTCACAGGGCCCCAGGGCCTTAGCCACTGGTGAGGGTTAGGTTGAGGGATAGGCTTAGTTTTAGGGTAAGGGATAGCCTTTGACAACGGGGAGAGAGCTGTGTCAAGTCCGAGAAAATCACTTTGCCCTCCTGGGGCACCTTCACCGGGCCCCAGGGCCTTCCCCACTGGACCACCTCCAGCTTTTGACACCGGCACCAACCCACTCTTCCCTTGACCGCTTCCCGCAGGTCAGCTAAGGGGCCGGCCAAGCCGCCGGGCCCCCTCTTGAGGTCCCTGCCGCCGGCAGACCCGCCTGCTGGTCACCCGTGTCCCTGCCCGAGACCCTCTCTCCTGCTTACCTCACCACTTCAGGCTGTTCACCTGGCCCCGCCCCCTTGATCCCGTGACCGCCTCCAGCTGCTCACCTGGCCCCGCCCCCGCCTTGACTTGACCAGGCTCAGCTGTGGGCCTGGGCCCGCCTCCTGGTTCCGGAAACCACGCCCCTGGTCCATTCGACCAATGAGCGAGCAGCACCAGCCAGTCTGCCCTGCTCCCAAACACAGAGGAATAGCCCCCACCACTGGGATGTAAAGGCACATAGCCCTCTGCTCACAGGGTGCCTCCCAGGTCCCCAAGCTTGGGCAGACCAGCCAGCCCTCCCTTCAGGACACCCAGGGGCCTCCATGAGCCTCGGGGTCGGCCCTCTAACCCCCCGGCCCCGGCCCCCATCGCTCCCACCAAAGGGCAGCTCAGAGCAGAGTGTCCTGGGACGCCCAGAGCCCTGCCTATGGGCTTTGACAACCGGGAGAGAGCTGTGTCAAGTCCGAGAAATTATCATTTTCCACTCTGGGGGCACCTGGGGCACCTCCCCGGCCCCTCCGGAGGTTCTGACTGGTCTGGTGGAACGGCCCCGGGGGCCTGCTTTCTGCCCCCTTCGAATGGAACGTCCAGCCCTGAGGACAAGGGTCCCTCTTGCTGGCATCCAGTCTGAAGCTCAGGCAGGTGAGGCTTTTGTGGGCACTTGAGACCCTCGTCTAGGTTTCACAGGGCCCCAGGGCCTTAGCCACTGGTGAGGGTTAGGTTGAGGGATAGGCTTAGTTTTAGGGTTACGGTGAGCCTTTGACAACGGGGAGAGAGCTGTGTCAAGTCCGAGAAAATCACTTTGCGCTCCTGGGGCACCTTCACCGGGCCCCAGGGCCTTCCCCACTGGACCACCTCCAGCTTTTGACACCGGCCCCAACCCACTCTTCCCTTGACCGCTTCCCGCAGGTCAGCTAAGGGGCCGGCCAAGCCGCCGGGCCCCCTCTTTAGGTCCCTGCCGCCGGCAGACCCTTCTGCTGGTCACCCGTGTCCCTGCCCGCGACCCTCTCTCCTGCTTACCTCACCACTTCAGGCTGTTCACCTGGCCCCGCCCCCTTGATCCCGTGACCGCCTCCAGCTGATCACCTGGCCCCGCCCCCGCCTTGACTTGACCAGGCTCAGCTGTGGGCCTGGGCCCGCCTCCTGGTTCCGGAAACCACGCCCCTGGTCCATTCGACCAATGAGCGAGCAGCACCAGCCAGTCTGCCCTGCTCCCAAACACAGAGGAATAGCCCCCACCACTGGGATGTAAAGGCACATAGCCCTCTGCTCACAGGGTGCCTCCCAGGTCCCCAAGCTTGGACAGACCAGCCAGCCCTCCCTTCAGGACACCCAGGGGCCTCCATGAGCCTCAGGGTCGGCCCTCTAACCCCCTGGCCCCGGCCCCCATCGCTCCCACCAAAGGGCAGCTCAGAGCAGAGTGTCCTGGGACGCCCAGAGCCCTGCCTATGGGCTTTGACAACCGGGAGAGAGCTGTGTCAAGTCCGAGAAATTATCATTTTCCACTCTGGGGGCACCTCCCCGGCCCCTCCGGAGGTTCTGACTGGTCTGTTGGCCCGGCCCCGGGGGCCTGCTTTCCGCCCCATTCCTCTGGAACGCCCTGCCCTGAGGACAAGGGTCCCTCTTGCTGGAATCCAGTCTGAAGCTCAGGCAGGTGAGGCTTTTGTGGGCACTTGAGACAATCGTCCAGGTTTCACAGGGCCCCAGGGCCTTAGCCACTGGTGAGGGTTAGGTTGAGGGATAGGCTTAGTTTTAGGGTAAGGGATAGCCTTTGACAACGGGGAGAGAGCTCTGTCAAGTCCGAGAAAATCACTTTGCGCTCCTGGGGCACCTTCACCGGGCCCCAGGGCCTTCCCCACTGGACCACCTCCAGCTTTTGACACCGGCACCAACCCACTCTTCCCTTGACCGCTTCCCGCAGGTCAGCTAAGGGGCCGGCCAAGCCGCCGGGCCCCCTCTTTAGGTCCCTGCCGCCGGCAGACCCGCCTGCTGGTCACCCGTGTCCCTGCCCGAGACCCTCTCTCCTGCTTACCTCACCACTTCAGGCTGTTCACCTGGCCCCGCCCCCTTGATCCCGTGACCGCCTCCAGCTGCTCACCTGGCCCCGCCCCCGCCTTGACTTGACCAGGCTCAGCTGTGGGCCTGGGCCCGCCTCCTGGTTCCGGAAACCACGCCCCTGGTCCATTCGACCAATGAGCGAGCAGCACCAGCCAGTCTGCCCTGCTCCCAAACACAGAGGAATAGCCCCCACCACTGGGATGTAAAGGCACATAGCCCTCTGCTCACAGGGTGCCTCCCAGGTCCCCAAGCTTGGGCAGACCAGCCAGCCCTCCCTTCAGGACACCCAGGGGCCTCCATGAGCCTCGGGGTCGGCCCTCTAACCCCCCGGCCCCGGCCCCCATCGCTCCCACCAAAGGGCAGCTCAGAGCAGAGTGTCCTGGGACGCCCAGAGCCCTGCCTATGGGCTTTGACAACCGGGAGAGAGCTGTGTCAAGTCCGAGAAATTATCATTTTCCACTCTGGGGGCACCTCCCCGGCCCCTCCGGAGTTTCTGACTGGTCTGGTGGCCCGGCCCCGGGGGCCTGCTTTCCGCCCCATTCCTCTGGAACGCCCTGCCCTGAGGACAAGGGTCCCTCTTGCTGGCATCCAGTCTGAAGCTCAGGCAGGTGAGGCTTTTGTGGGTACTTGAGACCCTCGTCCAGGTTTCACAGGGCCCCAGGGCCTTAGCCACTGGTGAGGGTTAGGTTGAGTGATAGGATTAGTTTTAGGGTTAGGTTTAGCCTTTGACAACGGGGAGAGAGCTGTGTCAAGTCCGAGGAAATCACTTTGCGCTCCTGGAGCACCTTCACCGGGCCCCAGGGCCTTCACCACTGGACCACCTCCAGCTTTTGACACCGGCCCCAACCCACTCTTCCCTTGACCGCTTCCCACAGGTCAGCTAAGTGGCCGGCCAAGCCGCCGGGCCCCCTCTTTAGGTCCCTGCCGCTGGCAGACCCGCCTGCTGGTCACCCGTGTCCCTGCCCGCGACCCTCTCTCCTGCTTACCTCACCACTTCAGGCTGTTCACCTGGCCCCGCCCCCGTGATCCCGAGACCGCCTCCAGCTGCTCACCTGGCCCCGCCCCTTCCTTGACTTGACCTGGCTCAGCTGTGGGCCTGGGCCCGCCTCCTGGTTCCAGAAACCACGCCCCTGGTCCATTCGACCAATAAGCGATCAGCACCAGCCAGCCTGCCATGCTCCCAAACACAGAGGAATAGCCCCACCACTGGGATGTAAAGGCACATAGCCCTCTGCTCACAGGGTGCCTCCCAGGTCCCCAAGCGTGGGCAGACCAGCCAGCCATCCCTTCAGGACACCCAGGGGCCTCCATGAGCCTCGGGGCCGGCCCTCTAACCCCCCCGCCCCGGCCCCCATCGCTCCCACCAAAGGGCAGCTCAGAGCAGAGTGTCCTGGGACGCCCAGAGCCCTGCCTATGGGCTTTGAAAACCGGGAGAGAGCTGTGTCAAGTCCGAGAAATTATCACTTTCCACTCTGGGGGCACCTCCCCGGCCCCTCCGGAGGTTCTGACTGGTCTGGTGGAACGGCCCCGGGGGCCTGCTTTCTGCCCCCTTCGAATGGAACGCCCAGCCCTGAGGACAAGGGTCCCTCTTGCTGGCATCCAGTCTGAAGCTCAGGCAGGTGAGGCTTTTGTGGGCACTTGAGACCCTCGTCCAGGTTTCACAGGGCCCCAGGGCCTTAGCCACTGGTGAGGGTTAGGTTGAGGGATAGGCTTAGTTTTAGGGTTACGGTGAGCCTTTGACAACGGGGAGAGAGCTGTGTCAAGTCCGAGAAAATCACTTTGCGCTCCTGGGGCACCTTCACCGGGCCCCACGGCCTTCCCCACTGGACCACCTCCAGCTTTTGACACTGGCCCCAACCCACTCTTCCCTTGACCACTTCCCGCAGGTCAGCTAAGGGGCCGGCCAAGCCGCCGGGGCCCTCTTTAGGTGCCTGCCGCCGGCAGACCCTTCTGCTGGTCACCCGTGTCCCTGCCCGCGACCCTCTCTCCTGCTTACCTCACCACTTCAGGCTGTTCACCTGGCCCCGACCCCGTGATCCCGTGACCGCCTCCAGCTGCTCACCTGGCCCCGCCCCCTCCTTGACTTGACCTGGCTCAGCTGTGGGCCTGGGCCCGACTCCTGGTTCCGGAAACCACGCCCCTGATCCATTCGACCAATAAGCGATCAGCACCAGCCAGCCTGCCCTGCTCCCAAACACAGAGGAATAGCCCCACCACTGGGATGTAAAGGCACATAGCCCTCTGCTCACAGGGTGTCTCCCAGGTCCCCAAGCGTGGGCAGACCAGCCAGCCCTCCCTTCAGGACACCCAGGGGCCTCCAAGAGCCTCGGGGCCGGCCCTCTAACCCCCCCGGCCCGGCCCCCATCGCTCCCACCAAAGGGCAGCTCAGAGCAGAGTGTCCTGGGACGCCCAGAGCCCTGCCTATGGGCTTTGACAACCGGGAGAGAGCTGTGTCAAGTCCGAGAAATTATCACTTTCCACTATGGGGGCACCTCCCCGGCCCCTCCGGAGGTTCTGACTGGTCTAGTGGCCCGGCTGCGGGGGCCTGCTTTCCGCCCCATTCGCCTGGAACGCCCTGCCCTGAGGACAAGGGTCCCTCTTGCTGGAATCCAGTCTGAAGCTCAGGCAGGTGAGGCTTTTGTGGGCACTTGAGACAATCGTCCAGGTTTCACAGGGCCCCAGGGCCTTAGCCACTGGTGAGGGTTAGGTTGAGGGATAGGCTTAGTTTTAGGGTAAGGGATAGCCTTTGACAACGGGGAGAGAGCTGTGTCAAGTCCGAGAAAATCACTTTGCGCTCCTGGGGCACCTTCACCGGGCCCCAGGGCCTTCCCCACTGGACCACCTCCAGCTTTTGACACCGGCACCAACCCACTCTTCCCTTGACCGCTTCCCGCAGGTCAGCTAAGGGGCCGGCCAAGCCGCCGGGCCCCCTCTTGAGGTCCCTGCCGCCGGCAGACCCGCCTGCTGGTCACCCGTGTCCCTGCCCGAGACCCTCTCTCCTGCTTACCTCACCACTTCAGGCTGTTCACCTGGCCCCGTCCCCTTGATCCCCTGACCGCCTCCAGCTGCTCACCTGGCCCCGCCCCCGCCTTGACTTGACCAGGCTCAGCTGTGGGCCTGGGCCCGCCTCCTGGTTCCGGAAACCACGCCCCTGGTCCATTCGACCAATGAGCGAGCAGCACCAGCCAGTCTGCCCTGCTCCCAAACACAGAGGAATAGCCCCGACCACTGGGATGTAAAGGCACATAGCCCTCTGCTCACAGGGTGCCTCCCAGGTCCCCAAGCTTGGGCAGACCAGCCAGCCCTCCCTTCAGGACACCCAGGGGCCTCCATGAGCCTCGGGGTCGGCCCTCTAACCCCCCGGCCCCGGCCCCCATCGCTCCCACCAAAGGGCAGCTCAGAGCAGAGTGTCCTGGGACGCCCAGAGCCCTGCCTATGGGCTTTGACAACCGGGAGAGAGCTGTGTCAAGTCCGAGAAATTATCATTTTCCACTCTGGGGGCACCTCCCCGGCCCCTCCGGAGGTTCTGACTGGTCTGGTGGCCCGGCCCCGGGGGCCTGCTTTCCGCCCCATTCCTCTGGAACGCCCTGCCCTGAGGACAAGGGTCCCTCTTGCTGGCATCCAGTCTGAAGCTCAGGCAGGTGAGGCTTTTGTGGGTACTTGAGACCCTCGTCCAGGTTTCACAGGGCCCCAGGGCCTTAGCCACTGGTGAGGGTTAGGTTGAGTGATAGGATTAGTTTTAGGGTTAGGTTTAGCCTTTGACAACGGGGAGAGAGCTGTGTCAAGTCCGAGGAAATCACTTTGCGCTCCTGGAGCACCTTCACCGGGCCCCAGGGCCTTCACCACTGGACCACCTCCAGCTTTTGACACCGGCCCCAACCCACTCTTCCCTTGACCGCTTCCCGCAGGTCAGCTAAGGGGCCGGCCAAGCCGCCGGGCCCCCTCTTTAGGTCCCTGCCGCCGGCAGACCCTTCTGCTGGTCACCCGTGTCCCTGCCCGCGACCCTCTCTCCTGCTTACCTCACCACTTCAGGCTGTTCACCTGGCCCCGACCCCGTGATCCCGTGACCGCCTCCAGCTGCTCACCTGGCCCCGCCCCCTCCTTGACTTAACCTGGCTCAGCTGTGGGCCTGGGCCCGCCTCCTGGTTCCGGAAACCACGCCCCTGGTCCATTCGACCAATAAGCGATCAGCACCAGCCAGCCTGCCCTGCTCCCAAACACAGAGGAATAGCCCCACCACTGGGATGTAAAGGCACATAGCCCTCTGCTCACAGGGTGTCGCCCAGGTCCCCAAGCGTGGGCAGACCAGCCAGCCCTCCCTTCAGGACACCCAGGGGCCTCCAAGAGCCTCGGGGCCGGCCCTCTAACCCCCCCGGCCCGGCCCCCATCGCACCCACCAAAGGGCAGCTCAGAGCAGAGTGTCCTGGGACGCCCAGAGCCCTGCCTATGGGCTTTGACAACCGGGAGAGAGCTGTGTCAAGTCCGAGAAATTATCACTTTCCACTCTGGGGGCACCTCCCCGGCCCCTCCGGAGGTTCTGACTGGTCTAGTGGCCCGGCCGCGGGGGCCTGCTTTCCGCCCCATTCGCCTGGAACGCCCTGCCCTGAGGACAAGGGTCCCTCTTGCTGGAATCCAGTCTGAAGCTCAGGCAGGTGAGGCTTTTGTGGGCACTTGAGACAATCGTCCAGGTTTCACAGGGCCCCAGGGCCTTAGCCACTGGTGAGGGTTAGGTTGAGGGATAGGCTTAGTTTTAGGGTAAGGGATAGCCTTTGACAACGGGGAGAGAGCTGTGTCAAGTCCGAGAAAATCACTTTGCGCTCCTGGGGCACCTTCACTGGGCCCCAGGGCCTTCCCCACTGGACCACCTCCAGCTTTTGACACCGGCACCAACCCACTCTTCCCTTGACCGCTTCCCGCAGGTCAGCTAAGGGGCCGGCCAAGCCGCCGGGCCCCCTCTTGAGGTCCCTTCCGCCGGCAGACCCGCCTGCTGGTCACCCGTGTCCCTGCCCGAGACCCTCTCTCCTGCTTACCTCACCACTTCAGGCTGTTCACCTGGCCCCGCCCCCTTGATCCCGTGACCGCCTCCAGCTGCTCACCTGGCCCCGCCCCCGCCTTGACTTGACCAGGCTCAGCTGTGGGCCTGGGCCCGCCTCCTGGTTCCGGAAACCACGCCCCTGGTCCATTCGACCAATGAGCGAGCAGCACCAGCCAGTCTGCCCTGCTCCCAAACACAGAGGAATAGCCCCCACCACTGGGATGTAAAGGCACATAGCCCTCTGCTCACAGGGTGCCTCCCAGGTCCCCAAGCTTGGGCAGACCAGCCAGCCCTCCCTTCAGGACACCCAGGGGCCTCCATGAGCCTCGGGGTCGGCCCTCTAACCCCCCGGCCCCGGCCCCCATCGCTCCCACCAAAGGGCAGCTCAGAGCAGAGTGTCCTGGGACGCCCAGAGCCCTGCCTATGGGCTTTGACAACCGGGAGAGAGCTGTGTCAAGTCCGAGAAATTATCATTTTCCACTCTGGGGGCACCTCCCCGGCCCCTCCGGAGGTTCTGACTGGTCTGGTGGCCCGGCCCCGGGGGCCTGCTTTCCGCCCCATTCCTCTGGAACGCCCTGCCCTGAGGACAAGGGTCCCTCTTGCTGGCATCCAGTCTGAAGCTCAGGCAGGTGAGGCTTTTGTGGGTACTTGAGACCCTCGTCCAGGTTTCACAGGGCCCCAGGGCCTTAGCCACTGGTGAGGGTTAGGTTGAGTGATAGGATTAGTTTTAGGGTTAGGTTTAGCCTTTGACAACGGGGAGAGAGCTGTGTCAAGTCCGAGGAAATCACTTTGCGCTCCTGGAGCACCTTCACCGGGCCCCAGGGCCTTCACCACTGGACCACCTCCAGCTTTTGACACCGGCCCCAACCCACTCTTCCCTTGACCGCTTCCCACAGGTCAGCTAAGTGGCCGGCCAAGCCGCCGGGCCCCCTCTTTAGGTCCCTGCCGCTGGCAGACCCGCCTGCTGGTCACCCGTGTCCCTGCCCGCGACCCTCTCTCCTGCTTACCTCACCACTTCAGGCTGTTCACCTGGCCCCGCCCCCGTGATCCCGAGACCGCCTCCAGCTGCTCACCTGGCCCCGCCCCCTCCTTGACTTGACCTGGCTCAGCTGTGGGCCTGGGCCCGCCTCCTGGTTCCAGAAACCACGCCCCTGGTCCATTCGACCAATAAGCGATCAGCACCAGCCAGCCTGCCATGCTCCCAAACACAGAGGAATAGCCCCACCACTGGGATGTAAAGGCACATAGCCCTCTGCTCACAGGGTGCCTCCCAGGTCCCCAAGCGTGGGCAGACCAGCCAGCCATCCCTTCAGGACACCCAGGGGCCTCCATGAGCCTCGGGGCCGGCCCTCTAACCCCCCCGCCCCGGCCCCCATCGCTCCCACCAAAGGGCAGCTCAGAGCAGAGTGTCCTGGGACGCCCAGAGCCCTGCCTATGGGCTTTGAAAACCGGGAGAGAGCTGTGCCAAGTCCGAGAAATTATCACTTTCCACTCTGGGGGCACCTCCCCGGCCCCTCCGGAGGTTCTGACTGGTCTGGTGGAACGGCCCCGGGGGCCTGCTTTCTGCCCCCTTCGAATGGAACGCCCAGCCCTGAGGACAAGGGTCCCTCTTGCTGGCATCCAGTCTGAAGCTCAGGCAGGTGAGGCTTTTGTGGGCACTTGAGACCCTCGTCCAGGTTTCACAGGGCCCCAGGGCCTTAGCCACTGGTGAGGGTTAGGTTGAGGGATAGGCTTAGTTTTAGGGTTACGGTGAGCCTTTGACAACGGGGAGAGAGCTGTGTCAAGTCCGAGAAAATCACTTTGCGCTCCTGGGGCACCTTCACCGGGCCCCAGGGCCTTCCCCACTGGACCACCTCCAGCTTTTGACACCGGCCCCAACCCACTCTTCCCTTGACCGCTTCCCGCAGGTCAGCTAAGGGGCCGGCCAAGCCGCCGGGCCCCCTCTTTAGGTCCCTGCCGCCGGCAGACCCTTCTGCTGGTCACCCGTGTCCCTGCCCGCGACCCTCTCTCCTGCTTACCTCACCACTTCAGGCTGTTCACCTGGCCCCGACCCCGTGATCCCGTGTCCGCCTCCAGCTGCTCACCTGGCCCCGCCCCCTCCTTGACTTGACCTGGCTCAGCTGTGGGCCTGGGCCCGCCTCCTGGTTCCGGAAACCACGCCCCTGGTCCATTCGACCAATAAGCGATCAGCACCAGCCAGCCTGCCCTGCTCCCAAACACAGAGGAATAGCCCCACCACTGGGATGTAAAGGCACATAGCCCTCTGCTCACAGGGTGTCGCCCAGGTCCCCAAGCGTGGGCAGACCAGCCAGCCCTCCCTTCAGGACACCCAGGGGCCTCCAAGAGCCTCGGGGCCGGCCCTCTAACCCCCCCGGCCCGGCCCCCATCGCTCCCACCAAAGGGCAGCTCAGAGCAGAGTGTCCTGGGACGCCCAGAGCCCTGCCTATGGGCTTTGACAACCGGGAGAGACCTGTGTCAAGTCCGAGAAATTATCACTTTCCACTCTGGGGGCACCTCCCCGGCCCCTCCGGAGGTTCTGACTGGTCTAGTGGCCCGGCTGCGGGGGCCTGCTTTCTGCCCCATTCGCCTGGAACGCCCTGCCCTGAGGACAAGGGTCCCTCTTGCTGGAATCCAGTCTGAAGCTCAGGCAGGTGAGGCTTTTGTGGGCACTTGAGACAATCGTCCAGGTTTCACAGGGCCCCAGGGCCTTAGCCACTGGTGAGGGTTAGGTTGAGGGATAGGCTTAGTTTTAGGGTAAGGGATAGCCTTTGACAACGGGGAGAGAGCTGTGTCAAGTCCGAGAAAATCACTTTGCGCTCCTGGGGCACCTTCACCGGGCCCCAGGGCCTTCCCCACTGGACCACCTCCAGCTTTTGACACCGGCACCAACCCACTCTTCCCTTGACCGCTTCCCGCAGGTCAGCTAATGGGCCGGCCAAGCCGCCGGGCCCCCTCTTGAGGTCCCTGCCGCCGGCAGACCCGCCTGCTGGTCACCCGTGTCCCTGCCCGAGACCCTCTCTCCTGCTTACCTCACCACTTCAGGCTGTTCACCTGGCCCCGCCCCCTTGATCCCGTGACCGCCTCCAGCTGCTCACCTGGCCCCGCCCCCGCCTTGACTTGACCAGGCTCAGCTGTGGGCCTGGGCCCGCCTCCTGGTTCCGGAAACCACGCCCCTGGTCCATTCGACCAATGAGCGAGCAGCACCAGCCAGTCTGCCCTGCTCCCAAACACAGAGGAATAGCCCCGACCACTGGGATGTAAAGGCACATAGCCCTCTGCTCACAGGGTGCCTCCCAGGTCCCCAAGCTTGGGCAGACCAGCCAGCCCTCCCTTCAGGACACCCAGGGGCCTCCATGAGCCTCGGGGTCGGCCCTCTAACCCCCCGGCCCCGGCCCCCATCGCTCCCACCAAAGGGCAGCTCAGAGCAGAGTGTCCTGGGACGCCCAGAGCCCTGCCTATGGGCTTTGACAACCGGGAGAGAGCTGTGTCAAGTCCGAGAAATTATCATTTTCCACTCTGGGGGCACCTCCCCGGCCCCTCCGGAGGTTCTGACTGGTCTGGTGGCCCGGCCCCGGGGGCCTGCTTTCCGCCCCATTCCTCTGGAACGCCCTGCCCTGAGGACAAGGGTCCCTCTTGCTGGCATCCAGTCTGAAGCTCAGGCAGGTGAGGCTTTTGTGGGTACTTGAGACCCTCGTCCAGGTTTCACAGGGCCCCAGGGCCTTAGCCACTGGTGAGGGTTAGGTTGAGTGATAGGATTAGTTTTAGGGTTAGGTTTAGCCTTTGACAACGGGGAGAGAGCTGTGTCAAGTCCGAGGAAATCACTTTGCGCTCCTGGAGCACCTTCACCGGGCCCCAGGGCCTTCACCACTGGACCACCTCCAGCTTTTGACACCGGCCCCAACCCACTCTTCCCTTGACCGCTTCCCACAGGTCAGCTAAGTGGCCGGCCAAGCCGCCGGGCCCCCTCTTTAGGTCCCTGCCGCTGGCAGACCCGCCTGCTGGTCACCCGTGTCCCTGCCCGCGACCCTCTCTCCTGCTTACCTCACCACTTCAGGCTGTTCACCTGGCCCCGCCCCCGTGATCCCGTGACCGCCTCCAGCTGCTCACCTGGCCCCGCCCCCTCCTTGACTTGACCTGGCTCAGCTGTGGGCCTGGGCCCGCCTCCTGGTTCCAGAAACCACGCCCCTGGTCCATTCGACCAATAAGCGATCAGCACCAGCCAGCCTGCCATGCTCCCAAACACAGAGGAATAGCCCCACCACTGGGATGTAAAGGCACATAGCCCTCTGCTCACAGGGTGCCTCCCAGGTCCCCAAGCGTGGGCAGACCAGCTAGCCATCCCTTCAGGACACCCAGGGGCCTCCATGAGCCTCGGGGCCGGCCCTCTAACCCCCCCGCCCCGGCCCCCATCGCTCCCACCAAAGGGCAGCTCAGAGCAGAGTGTCCTGGGACGCCCAGAGCCCTGCCTATGGGCTTTGAAAACCGGGAGAGAGCTGTGTCAAGTCCGAGAAATTATCACTTTCCACTCTGGGGGCACCTCCCCGGCCCCTCCGGAGGTTCTGACTGGTCTGGTGGAACGGCCCCGGGGGCCTGCTTTCTGCCCCCTTCGAATGGAACGCCCAGCCCTGAGGACAAGGGTCCCTCTTGCTGGCATCCAGTCTGAAGCTCAGGCAGGTGAGGCTTTTGTGGGCACTTGAGACCCTCGTCCAGGTTTCACAGGGCCCCAGGGCCTTAGCCACTGGTGAGGGTTAGGTTGAGGGATAGGCTTAGTTTTAGGGTTACGGTGAGCCTTTGACAACGGGGAGAGAGCTGTGTCAAGTCCGAGAAAATCACTTTGCGCTCCTGGGGCACCTTCACCGGGCCCCAGGGCCTTCCCCACTGGACCACCTCCAGCTTTTGACACCGGCCCCAACCCACTCTTCCCTTGACCGCTTCCCGCAGGTCAGCTAAGGGGCCGGCCAAGCCGCCGGGCCCCCTCTTTAGATCCCTGCCGCCGGCAGACCCTTCTGCTGGTCACCCGTGTCCCTGCCCGCGACCCTCTCTCCTGCTTACCTCACCACTTCAGGCTGTTCACCTGGCCCCGACCCCGTGATCCCGTGACCGCCTCCAGCTGCTCACCTGGCCCCGCCCCCTCCTTGACTTGACCTGGCTCAGCTGTGGGCCTGGGCCCGCCTCCTGGTTCCGGAAACCACGCCCCTGGTCCATTCGACCAATAAGCGATCAGCACCAGCCAGCCTGCCCTGCTCCCAAACACAGAGGAATAGCCCCACCACTGGGATGTAAAGGCACATAGCCCTCTGCTCACAGGGTGTCGCCCAGGTCCCCAAGCGTGGGCAGACCAGCCAGCCCTCCCTTCAGGACACCCAGGGGCCTCCAAGAGCCTCGGGGCCGGCCCTCTAACCCCCCCGGCCCGGCCCCCATCGCTCCCACCAAAGGGCAGCTCAGAGCAGAGTGTCCTGGGACGCCCAGAGCCCTGCCTATGGGCTTTGACAACCGGGAGAGACCTGTGTCAAGTCCGAGAAATTATCACTTTCCACTCTGGGGGCACCTCCCCGGCCCCTCCGGAGGTTCTGACTGGTCTAGTGGCCCGGCTGCGGGGGCCTGCTTTCCGCCCCATTCGCCTGGAACGCCCTGCCCTGAGGACAAGGGTCCCTCTTGCTGGAATCCAGTCTGAAGCTCAGGCAGGTGAGGCTTTTGTGGGCACTTGAGACAATCGTCCAGGTTTCACAGGGCCCCAGGGCCTTAGCCACTGGTGAGGGTTAGGTTGAGGGATAGGCTTAGTTTTAGGGTAAGGGATAGCCTTTGACAACGGGGAGAGAGCTGTGTCAAGTCCGAGAAAATCACTTTGCGCTCCTGGGGCACCTTCACCGGGCCCCAGGGCCTTCCCCACTGGACCACCTCCAGCTTTTGACACGGGCACCAACCCACTCTTCCCTTGACCGCTTCCCGCAGGTCAGCTAATGGGCCGGCCAAGCCGCCGGGCCCCCTCTTGAGGTCCCTGCCGCCGGCAGACCCGCCTGCTGGTCACCCGTGTCCCTGCCCGAGACCCTCTCTCCTGCTTACCTCACCACTTCAGGCTGTTCACCTGGCCCCGCCCCCTTGATCCCGTGACCGCCTCCAGCTGCTCACCTGGCCCCGCCCCCGCCTTGACTTGACCAGGCTCAGCTGTGGGCCTGGGCCCGCCTCCTGGTTCCGGAAACCACGCCCCTGGTCCATTCGACCAATGAGCGAGCAGCACCAGCCAGTCTGCCCTGCTCCCAAACACAGAGGAATAGCCCCGACCACTGGGATGTAAAGGCACATAGCCCTCTGCTCACAGGGTGCCTCCCAGGTCCCCAAGCTTGGGCAGACCAGCCAGCCCTCCCTTCAGGACACCCAGGGGCCTCCATGAGCCTCGGGGTCGGCCCTCTAACCCCCCGGCCCCGGCCCCCATCGCTCCCACCAAAGGGCAGCTCAGAGCAGAGTGTCCTGGGACGCCCAGAGCCCTGCCTATGGGCTTTGACAACCGGGAGAGAGCTGTGTCAAGTCCGAGAAATTATCATTTTCCACTCTGGGGGCACCTCCCCGGCCCCTCCGGAGGTTCTGACTGGTCTGGTGGCCCGGCCCCGGGGGCCTGCTTTCCGCCCCATTCCTCTGGAACGCCCTGCCCTGAGGACAAGGGTCCCTCTTGCTGGCATCCAGTCTGAAGCTCAGGCAGGTGAGGCTTTTGTGGGTACTTGAGACCCTCGTCCAGGTTTCACAGGGCCCCAGGGCCTTAGCCACTGGTGAGGGTTAGGTTGAGTGATAGGATTAGTTTTAGGGTTAGGTTTAGCCTTTGACAACGGGGAGAGAGCTGTGTCAAGTCCGAGGAAATCACTTTGCGCTCCTGGAGCACCTTCACCGGGCCCCAGGGCCTTCACCACTGGACCACCTCCAGCTTTTGACACCGGCACCAACCCACTCTTCCCTTGACCGCTTCCCACAGGTCAGCTAAGTGGCCGGCCAAGCCGCCAGGCCCCCTCTTTAGGTCCCTGCCGCTGGCAGACCCGCCTGCTGGTCACCCGTGTCCCTGCCCGCGACCCTCTCTCCTGCTTACCTCACCACTTCAGGCTGTTCACCTGGCCCCGCCCCCGTGATCCCGAGACCGCCTCCAGCTGCTCACCTGGCCCCGCCCCCTCCTTGACTTGACCTGGCTCAGCTGTGGGCCTGGGCCCGCCTCCTGGTTCCAGAAACCACGCCCCTGGTCCATTCGACCAATAAGCGATCAGCACCAGCCAGCCTGCCATGCTCCCAAACACAGAGGAATAGCCCCACCACTGGGATGTAAAGGCACATAGCCCTCTGCTCACAGGGTGCCTCCCAGGTCCCCAAGCGTGGGCAGACCAGCCAGCCATCCCTTCAGGACACCCAGGGGCCTCCATGAGCCTCGGGGCCGGCCCTCTAACCCCCCCGCCCCGGCCCCCATCGCTCCCACCAAAGGGCAGCTCAGAGCAGAGTGTCCTGGGACGCCCAGAGCCCTGCCTATGGGCTTTGAAAACCGGGAGAGAGCTGTGTCAAGTCCGAGAAATTATCACTTTCCACTCTGGGGGCACCTCCCCGGCCCCTCCGGAGGTTCTGACTGGTCTGGTGGAACGGCCCCGGGGGCCTGCTTTCTGCCCCCTTCGAATGGAACGCCCAGCCCTGAGGACAAGGGTCCCTCTTGCTGGCATCCAGTCTGAAGCTCAGGCAGGTGAGGCTTTTGTGGGCACTTGAGACCCTCGTCCAGGTTTCACAGGGCCCCAGGGCCTTAGCCACTGGTGAGGGTTAGGTTGAGGGATAGGCTTAGTTTTAGGGTTACGGTGAGCCTTTGACAACGGGGAGAGAGCTGTGTCAAGTCCGAGAAAATCACTTTGCGCTCCTGGGGCACCTTCACCGGGCCCCAGGGCCTTCCCCACTGGACCACCTCCAGCTTTTGACACCGGCCCCAACCCACTCTTCCCTTGACCGCTTCCCGCAGGTCAGCTAAGGGGCCGGCCAAGCCGCCGGGCCCCCTCTTTAGGTCCCTGCCGCCGGCAGACCCTTCTGCTGGTCACCCGTGTCCCTGCCCGCGACCCTCTCTCCTGCTTACCTCACCACTTCAGGCTGTTCACCTGGCCCCGACCCCGTGATCCCGTGACCGCCTCCCGCTGCTCACCTGGCCCCGCCCCCTCCTTGACTTAACCTGGCTCAGCTGTGGGCCTGGGCCCGCCTCCTGGTTCCGGAAACCACGCCCCTGGTCCATTCGACCAATAAGCGATCAGCACCAGCCAGCCTGCCCTGCTCCCAAACACAGAGGAATAGCCCCACCACTGGGATGTAAAGGCACATAGCCCTCTGCTCACAGGGTGTCGCCCAGGTCCCCAAGCGTGGGCAGACCAGCCAGCCCTCCCTTCAGGACACCCAGGGGCCTCCAAGAGCCTCGGGGCCGGCCCTCTAACCCCCCCGGCCCGGCCCCCATCGCTCCCACCAAAGGGCAGCTCAGAGCAGAGTGTCCTGGGACGCCCAGAGCCCTGCCTATGGGCTTTGACAACCGGGAGAGAGCTGTGTCAAGTCCGAGAAATTATCACTTTCCACTCTGGGGGCACCTCCCCGGCCCCTCCGGAGGTTCTGACTGGTCTAGTGGCCCGGCCGCAGGGGCCTGCTTTCCGCCCCATTCGCCTGGAACGCCCTGCCCTGAGGACAAGGGTCCCTCTTGCTGGAATCCAGTCTGAAGCTCAGGCAGGTGAGGCTTTTGTGGGCACTTGAGACAATCGTCCAGGTTTCACAGGGCCCCAGGGCCTTAGCCACTGGTGAGGGTTAGGTTGAGGGATAGGCTTAGTTTTAGGGTTACGGTGAGCCTTTGACAACGGGGAGAGAGCTGTGTCAAGTCCGAGAAAATCACTTTGCGCTCCTGGGGCACCTTCACCGGGCCCCAGGGCCTTCCCCACTGGACCACCTCCAGCTTTTGACACCGGCCCCAACCCACTCTTCCCTTGACCGCTTCCCGCAGGTCAGCTAAGGGGCCGGCCAAGCCGCCGGGCCCCCTCTTTAGGTCCCTGCCGCCGGCAGACCCTTCTGCTGGTCACCCGTGTCCCTGCCCGCGACCCTCTCTCCTGCTTACCTCACCACTTCAGGCTGTTCACCTGGCCCCGACCCCGTGATCCCGTGACCGCCTCCAGCTGCTCACCTGGCCCCGCCCCCTCCTTGACTTTACCTGGCTCAGCTGTGGGCCTGGGCCCGCCTCCTGGTTCCGGAAACCACGCCCTGGTCCATTCGACCAATAAGCGATCAGCACCAGCCAGCCTGCCCTGCTCCCAAACACAGAGGAATAGCCCCACCACTGGGATGTAAAGGCACATAGCCCTCTGCTCACAGGGTGTCGCCCAGGTCCCCAAGCGTGGGCAGACCAGCCAGCCCTCCCTTCAGGACACCCAGGGGCCTCCAAGAGCCTCGGGGCCGGCCCTCTAACCCCCCCGGCCCGGCCCGCATCGCTCCCACCAAAGGGCAGCTCAGAGCAGAGTGTCCTGGGACGCCCAGAGCCCTGCCTATGGGCTTTGACAACCGGGAGAGAGCTGTGTCAAGTCCGAGAAATTATCACTTTCCACTCTGGGGGCACCTCCCCGGCCCCTCCGGAGGTTCTGACTGGTCTAGTGGCCCGGCCGCGGGGGCCTGCTTTCCGCCCCATTCGCCTGGAACGCCCTGCCCTGAGGACAAGGGTCCCTCTTGCTGGAATCCAGTCTGAAGCTCAGGCAGATGAGGCTTTTGTGGGCACTTGAGACAATCGTCCAGGTTTCACAGGGCCCCAGGGCCTTAGCCACTGGTGAGGGTTAGGTTGAGGGATAGGCTTAGTTTTAGGGTAAGGGATAGCCTTTGACAACGGGGAGAGAGCTGTGTCAAGTCCGAGAAAATCACTTTGCGCTCCTGGGGCACCTTCACCGGGCCCCAGGGCCTTCCCCACTGGACCACCTCCAGCTTTTGACACCGGCACCAACCCACTCTTCCCTTGACCGCTTCCCGCAGGTCAGCTAAGGGGCCGGCCAAGCCGCCGGGCCCCCTCTTGAGGTCCCTGCCGCCGGCAGACCCGCCTGCTGGTCACCCGTGTCCCTGCCCGAGACCCTCTCTCCTGCTTACCTCACCACTTCAGGCTGTTCACCTGGCCCCGCCCCCTTGATCCCGTGACCGCCTCCAGCTGCTCACCTGGCCCCGCCCCCGCCTTGACTTGACCAGGCTCAGCTGTGGGCCTGGGCCCGCCTCCTGGTTCCGGAAACCACGCCCCTGGTCCATTCGACCAATGAGCGAGCAGCACCAGCCAGTCTGCCCTGCTCCCAAACACAGAGGAATAGCCCGACCACTGGGATGTAAAGGCACATAGCCCTCTGCTCACAGGGTGCCTCCCAGGTCCCCAAGCTTGGGCAGACCAGCCAGCCCTCCCTTCAGGACACCCAGGGGCCTCCATGAGCCTCGGGGTCGGCCCTCTAACCCCCCGGCCCCGGCCCCCATCGCTCCCACCAAAGGGCAGCTCAGAGCAGAGTGTCCTGGGACGCCCAGAGCCCTGCCTATGGGCTTTGACAACCGGGAGAGAGCTGTGTCAAGTCCGAGAAATTATCATTTTCCACTCTGGGGGCACCTCCCCGGCCCCTCCGGAGGTTCTGACTGGTCTGGTGGCCCGGCCCCGGGGGCCTGCTTTCCGCCCCATTCCTCTGGAACGCCCTGCCCTGAGGACAAGGGTCCCTCTTGCTGGCATCCAGTCTGAAGCTCAGGCAGGTGAGGCTTTTGTGGGTACTTGAGACCCTCGTCCAGGTTTCACAGGGCCCCAGGGCCTTAGCCACTGGTGAGGGTTAGGTTGAGTGATAGGATTAGTTTTAGGTTTAGGTTTAGCCTTTGACAACGGGGAGAGAGCTGTGTCAAGTCCGAGGAAATCACTTTGCGCTCCTGGAGCACCTTCACCGGGCCCCAGGGCCTTCACCACTGGACCACCTCCAGCTTTTGACACCGGCCCCAACCCACTCTTCCCTTGACCGCTTCCCACAGGTCAGCTAAGTGGCCGGCCAAGCCGCCGGGCCCCCTCTTTAGGTCCCTGCCGCTGGCAGACCCGCCTGCTGGTCACCCGTGTCCCTGCCCGCGACCCTCTCTCCTGCTTACCTCACCACTTCAGGCTGTTCACCTGGCCCCGCCCCCGTGATCCCGAGACCGCCTCCAGCTGCTCACCTGGCCCCGCCCCCTCCTTGACTTGACCTGGCTCAGCTGTGGGCCTGGGCCCGCCTCCTGGTTCCAGAAACCACGCCCCTGGTCCATTCGACCAATAAGCGATCAGCACCAGCCAGCCTGCCATGCTCCCAAACACAGAGGAATAGCCCCACCACTGGGATGTAAAGGCACATAGCCCTCTGCTCACAGGGTGCCTCCCAGGTCCCCAAGCGTGGGCAGACCAGCCAGCCATCCCTTCAGGACACCCAGGGGCCTCCATGAGCCTCGGGGCCGGCCCTCTAACCCCCCCGCCCCGGCCCCCATCGCTCCCACCAAAGGGCAGCTCAGAGCAGAGTGTCCTGGGACGCCCAGAGCCCTGCCTATGGGCTTTGAAAACCGGGAGAGAGCTGTGTCAAGTCCGAGAAATTATCACTTTCCACTCTGGGGGCACCTCCCCCGCCCCTCCGGAGGTTCTGACTGGTCTGGTGGAACGGCCCCGGGGGCCTGCTTTCTGCCCCCTTCGAATGGAACGCCCAGCCCTGAGGACAAGGGTCCCTCTTGCTGGCATCCAGTCTGAAGCTCAGGCAGGTGAGGCTTTTGTGGGCACTTGAGACCCTCATCCAGGTTTCACAGGGCCCCAGGGCCTTAGCCACTGGTGAGGGTTAGGTTGAGGGATAGGCTTAGTTTTAGGGTTACGGTGAGCCTTTGACAACGGGGAGAGAGCTGTGTCAAGTCCGAGAAAATCACTTTGCGCTCCTGGGGCACCTTCACCGGGCCCCAGGGCCTTCCCCACTGGACCACCTCCAGCTTTTGACACCGGCCCCAACCCACTCTTCCCTTGACCGCTTCCCGCAGGTCAGCTAAGGGGCCGGCCAAGCCGCCGGGCCCCCTCTTTAGGTCCCTGCCGCCGGCAGACCCTTCTGCTGGTCACCCGTGTCCCTGCCCGCGACCCTCTCTCCTGCTTACCTCACCACTTCAGGCTGTTCACCTGGCCCCGACCCCGTGATCCCGTGACCGCCTCCAGCTGCTCACCTGGCCTCGCCCCCTCCTTGACTTAACCTGGCTCAGCTGTGGGCCTGGGCCCGCCTCCTGGTTCCGGAAACCACGACCCTGGTCCATTCGACCAATAAGCGATCAGCACCAGCCAGCCTGCCCTGCTCCCAAACACAGAGGAATAGCCCCACCACTGGGATGTAAAGGCACATAGCCCTCTGCTCACAGGGTGTCGCCCAGGTCCCCAAGCGTGGGCAGACCAGCCAGCCCTCCCTTCAGGACACCCAGGGGCCTCCAAGAGCCTCGGGGCCGGCCCTCTAACCCCCCCGGCCCGGCCCCCATCGCTCCCACCAAAGGGCAGCTCAGAGCAGAGTGTCCTGGGACGCCCAGAGCCCTGCCTATGGGCTTTGACAACCGGGAGAGAGCTGGGTCAAGTCCGAGAAATTATCACTTTCCACTCTGGGGGCACCTCCCCGGCCCCTCCGGAGGTTCTGACTGGTCTAGTGGCCCGGCTGCGGGGGCCTGCTTTCCGCCCCATTCGCCTGGAACGCCCTGCCCTGAGGACAAGGGTCCCTCTTGCTGGAATCCAGTCTGAAGCTCAGGCAGGTGAGGCTTTTGTGGGCACTTGAGACAATCGTCCAGGTTTCACAGGGCCCCAGGGCCTTAGCCACTGGTGAGGGTTAGGTTGAGGGATAGGCTTAGTTTTAGGGTAAGGGATAGCCTTTGACAACGGGGAGAGAGCTGTGTCAAGTCCGAGAAAATCACTTTGCGCTCCTGGGGCACCTTCACCGGGCCCCAGGGCCTTCCCCACTGGACCACCTCCAGCTTTTGACACCGGCACCAACCCACTCTTCCCTTGACCGCTTCCCGCAGGTCAGCTAAGGGGCCGGCCAAGCCGCCGGGCCCCCTCTTGAGGTCCCTGCCGCCGGCAGACCCGCCTGCTGGTCACCCGTGTCCCTGCCCGAGACCCTCTCTCCTGCTTACCTCACCACTTCAGGCTGTTCACCTGGCCCCGCCCCCTTGATCCCGTGACCGCCTCCAGCTGCTCACCTGGCCCCGCCCCCGCCTTGACTTGACCAGGCTCAGCTGTGGGCCTGGGCCCGCCTCCTGGTTCCGGAAACCACGCCCCTGGTCCATTCGACCAATGAGCGAGCAGCACCAGCCAGTCTGCCCTGCTCCCAAACACAGAGGAATAGCCCCCACCACTGGGATGTAAAGGCACATAGCCCTCTGCTCACAGGGTGCCTCCCAGGTCCCCAAGCTTGGGCAGACCAGCCAGCCCTCCCTTCAGGACACCCAGGGGCCTCCATGAGCCTCGGGGTCGGCCCTCTAACCCCCCGGCCCCGGCCCCCATCGCTCCCACCAAAGGGCAGCTCAGAGCAGAGTGTCCTGGGACGCCCAGAGCCCTGCCTATGGGCTTTGACAACCGGGAGAGAGCTGTGTCAAGTCCGAGAAATTATCATTTTCCACTCTGGGGGCACCTGGGGCACCTCCCCGGCCCCTCCGGAGGTTCTGACTGGTCTGGTGGAACGGCCCCGGGGGCCTGCTTTCTGCCCCCTTCGAATGGAACGTCCAGCCCTGAGGACAAGGGTCCCTCTTGCTGGCATCCAGTCTGAAGCTCAGGCAGGTGAGGCTTTTGTGGGCACTTGAGACCCTCGTCTAGGTTTCACAGGGCCCCAGGGCCTTAGCCACTGGTGAGGGTTAGGTTGAGGGATAGGCTTAGTTTTAGGGTTACGGTGAGCCTTTGACAACGGGGAGAGAGCTGTGTCAAGTCCGAGAAAATCACTTTGCGCTCCTGGGGCACCTTCACCGGGCCCCAGGGCCTTCCCCACTGGACCACCTCCAGCTTTTGACACCGGCCCCAACCCACTCTTCCCTTGACCGCTTCCCGCAGGTCAGCTAAGGGGCCGGCCAAGCCGCCGGGCCCCCTCTTTAGGTCCCTGCCGCCGGCAGACCCTTCTGCTGGTCACCCGTGTCCCTGCCCGCGACCCTCTCTCCTGCTTACCTCACCACTTCAGGCTGTTCACCTGGCCCCGACCCCGTGATCCCGTGACCGCCTCCAGCTGCTCACCGGGCCCCGCCCCCTCCTTGACTTAACCTGGCTCAGCTGTGGGCCTGGGCCCGCCTCCTGGTTCCGGAAACCACGCCCCTGGTCCATTCGACCAATAAGCGATCAGCACCAGCCAGCCTGCCCTGCTCCCAAACACAGAGGAATAGCCCCACCACTGGGATGTAAAGGCACATAGCCCTCTGCTCACAGGGTGTCGCCCAGGTCCCCAAGCGTGGGCAGACCAGCCAGCCCTCCCTTCAGGACACCCAGGGGCCTCCAAGAGCCTCGGGGCCGGCCCTCTAACCCCCCCGGCCCGGCCCCCATCGCTCCCACCAAAGGGCAGCTCAGAGCAGAGTGTCCTGGGACGCCCAGAGCCCTGCCTATGGGCTTTGACAACCGGGAGAGAGCTGGGTCAAGTCCGAGAAATTATCACTTTCCACTCTGGGGGCACCTCCCCGGCCCCTCCGGAGGTTCTGACTGGTCTAGTGGCCCGGCTGCGGGGGCCTGCTTTCCGCCCCATTCGCCTGGAACGCCCTGCCCTGAGGACAAGGGTCCCTCTTGCTGGAATCCAGTCTGAAGCTCAGGCAGGTGAGGCTTTTGTGGGCACTTGAGACAATCGTCCAGGTTTCACAGGGCCCCAGGGCCTTAGCCACTGGTGAGGGTTAGGTTGAGGGATAGGCTTAGTTTTAGGGTAAGGGATAGCCTTTGACAACGGGGAGAGAGCTGTGTCAAGTCCGAGAAAATCACTTTGCGCTCCTGGGGCACCTTCACCGGGCCCCAGGGCCTTCCCCACTGGACCACCTCCAGCTTTTGACACCGGCACCAACCCACTCTTCCCTTGACCGCTTCCCGCAGGTCAGCTAAGGGGCCGGCCAAGCCGCCGGGCCCCCTCTTGAGGTCCGTGCCGCCGGCAGACCCGCCTGCTGGTCACCCGTGTCCCTGCCCGAGACCCTCTCTCCTGCTTACCTCACCACTTCAGGCTGTTCACCTGGCCCCGCCCCCGTGATCCCGAGACCGCCTCCAGCTGCTCACCTGGCCCCGCCCCCTCCTTGACTTGACCTGGCTCAGCTGTGGGCCTGGGCCCGCCTCCTGGTTCCAGAAACCACGCCCCTGGTCCATTCGACCAATAAGCGATCAGCACCAGCCAGCCTGCCATGCTCCCAAACACAGAGGAATAGCCCCACCACTGGGATGTAAAGGCACATAGCCCTCTGCTCACAGGGTGCCTCCCAGGTCCCCAAGCGTGGGCAGACCAGCCAGCCATCCCTTCAGGACACCCAGGGGCCTCCATGAGCCTCGGGGCCGGCCCTCTAACCCCCCCGCCCCGGCCCCCATCGCTCCCACCAAAGGGCAGCTCAGAGCAGAGTGTCCTGGGACGCCCAGAGCCCTGCCTATGGGCTTTGAAAACCGGGAGAGAGCTGTGTCAAGTCCGAGAAATTATCACTTTCCACTCTGGGGGCACCTCCCCGGCCCCTCCGGAGGTTCTGACTGGTCTGGTGGAACGGCCCCGGGGGCCTGCTTTCTGCCCCCTTCGAATGGAACGCCCAGCCCTGAGGACAAGGGTCCCTCTTGCTGGCATCCAGTCTGAAGCTCAGGCAGGTGAGGCTTTTGTGGGCACTTGAGACCCTCATCCAGGTTTCACAGGGCCCCAGGGCCTTAGCCACTGGTGAGGGTTAGGTTGAGGGATAGGCTTAGTTTTAGGGTTACGGTGAGCCTTTGACAACGGGGAGAGAGCTGTGTCAAGTCCGAGAAAATCACTTTGCGCTCCTGGGGCACCTTCACCGGGCCCCAGGGCCTTCCCCACTGGACCACCTCCAGCTTTTGACACCGGCCCCAACCCACTCTTCCCTTGACCGCTTCCCGCAGGTCAGCTAAGGGGCCGGCCAAGCCGCCGGGCCCCCTCTTTAGGTCCCTGCCGCCGGCAGACCCTTCTGCTGGTCACCCGTGTCCCTGCCCGCGACCCTCTCTCCTGCTTACCTCACCACTTCAGGCTGTTCACCTGGCCCCGACCCCGTGATCCCGTGACCGCCTCCAGCTGCTCACCTGGCCTCGCCCCCTCCTTGACTTAACCTGGCTCAGCTGTGGGCCTGGGCCCGCCTCCTGGTTCCGGAAACCACGACCCTGGTCCATTCGACCAATAAGCGATCAGCACCAGCCAGCCTGCCCTGCTCCCAAACACAGAGGAATAGCCACACCACTGGGATGTAAAGGCACATAGCCCTCTGCTCACAGGGTGTCGCCCAGGTCCCCAAGCGTGGGCAGACCAGCCAGCCCTCCCTTCAGGACACCCAGGGGCCTCCAAGAGCCTCGGGGCCGGCCCTCTAACCCCCCCGGCCCGGCCCCCATCGCTCCCACCAAAGGGCAGCTCAGAGCAGAGTGTCCTGGGACGCCCAGAGCCCTGCCTATGGGCTTTGACAACCGGGAGAGAGCTGGGTCAAGTCCGAGAAATTATCACTTTCCACTCTGGGGGCACCTCCCCGGCCCCTCCGGAGGTTCTGACTGGTCTAGTGGCCCGGCTGCGGGGGCCTGCTTTCCGCCCCATTCGCCTGGAACGCCCTGCCCTGAGGACAAGGGTCCCTCTTGCTGGAATCCAGTCTGAAGCTCAGGCAGGTGAGGCTTTTGTGGGCACTTGAGACAATCGTCCAGGTTTCACAGGGCCCCAGGGCCTTAGCCACTGGTGAGGGTTAGGTTGAGGGATAGGCTTAGTTTTAGGGTAAGGGATAGCCT
Organism: Pipistrellus hanaki; assembly: GCF_964339955.1. Classification (NCBI taxonomy): domain Eukaryota; kingdom Metazoa; phylum Chordata; class Mammalia; order Chiroptera; family Vespertilionidae; genus Pipistrellus; species Pipistrellus hanaki. The sequence continues at coordinate 4,120,212 of NC_140511.1, forward strand.
TTGACAACGGGGAGAGAGCTGTGTCAAGTCCGAGAAAATCACTTTGCCCTCCTGGGGCACCTTCACCGGGCCCCAGGGCCTTCCCCACTGGACCACCTCCAGCTTTTGACACCGGCACCAACCCACTCTTCCCTTGACCGCTTCCCGCAGGTCAGCTAAGGGGCCGGCCAAGCCGCCGGGCCCCCTCTTGAGGTCCCTGCCGCCGGCAGACCCGCCTGCTGGTCACCCGTGTCCCTGCCCGAGACCCTCTCTCCTGCTTACCTCACCACTTCAGGCTGTTCACCTGGCCCCGCCCCCTTGATCCCGTGACCGCCTCCAGCTGCTCACCTGGCCCCGCCCCCGCCTTGACTTGACCAGGCTCAGCTGTGGGCCTGGGCCCGCCTCCTGGTTCCGGAAACCACGCCCCTGGTCCATTCGACCAATGAGCGAGCAGCACCAGCCAGTCTGCCCTGCTCCCAAACACAGAGGAATAGCCCCCACCACTGGGATGTAAAGGCACATAGCCCTCTGCTCACAGGGTGCCTCCCAGGTCCCCAAGCTTGGGCAGACCAGCCAGCCCTCCCTTCAGGACACCCAGGGGCCTCCATGAGCCTCGGGGTCGGCCCTCTAACCCCCCGGCCCCGGCCCCCATCGCTCCCACCAAAGGGCAGCTCAGAGCAGAGTGTCCTGGGACGCCCAGAGCCCTGCCTATGGGCTTTGACAACCGGGAGAGAGCTGTGTCAAGTCCGAGAAATTATCATTTTCCACTCTGGGGGCACCTCCCCGGCCCCTCCGGAGGTTCTGACTGGTCTGGTGGCCCGGCCCCGGGGGCCTGCTTTCCGCCCCATTCCTCTGGAACGCCCTGCCCTGAGGACAAGGGTCCCTCTTGCTGGCATCCAGTCTGAAGCTCAGGCAGGTGAGGCTTTTGTGGGTACTTGAGACCCTCGTCCAGGTTTCACAGGGCCCCAGGGCCTTAGCCACTGGTGAGGGTTAGGTTGAGTGATAGGATTAGTTTTAGGGTTAGGTTTAGCCTTTGACAACGGGGAGAGAGCTGTGTCAAGTCCGAGGAAATCACTTTGCGCTCCTGGAGCACCTTCACCGGGCCCCAGGGCCTTCACCACTGGACCACCTCCAGCTTTTGACACCGGCCCCAACCCACTCTTCCCTTGACCGCTTCCCACAGGTCAGCTAAGTGGCCGGCCAAGCCGCCGGGCCCCCTCTTTAGGTCCCTGCCGCTGGCAGACCCGCCTGCTGGTCACCCGTGTCCCTGCCCGCGACCCTCTCTCCTGCTTACCTCACCACTTCAGGCTGTTCACCTGGCCCCGCCCCCGTGATCCCGAGACCGCCTCCAGCTGCTCACCTGGCCCCGCCCCCTCCTTGACTTGACCTGGCTCAGCTGTGGGCCTGGGCCCGCCTCCTGGTTCCAGAAACCACGCCCCTGGTCCATTCGACCAATAAGCGATCAGCACCAGCCAGCCTGCCATGCTCCCAAACACAGAGGAATAGCCCCACCACTGGGATGTAAAGGCACATAGCCCTCTGCTCACAGGGTGCCTCCCAGGTCCCCAAGCGTGGGCAGACCAGCCAGCCATCCCTTCAGGACACCCAGGGGCCTCCATGAGCCTCGGGGCCGGCCCTCTAACCCCCCCGCCCCGGCCCCCATCGCTCCCACCAAAGGGCAGCTCAGAGCAGAGTGTCCTGGGACGCCCAGAGCCCTGCCTATGGGCTTTGAAAACCGGGAGAGAGCTGTGTCAAGTCCGAGAAATTATCACTTTCCACTCTGGGGGCACCTCCCCGGCCCCTCCGGAGGTTCTGACTGGTCTGGTGGAACGGCCCCGGGGGCCTGCTTTCTGCCCCCTTCGAATGGAACGCCCAGCCCTGAGGACAAGGGTCCCTCTTGCTGGCATCCAGTCTGAAGCTCAGGCAGGTGAGGCTTTTGTGGGCACTTGAGACCCTCATCCAGGTTTCACAGGGCCCCAGGGCCTTAGCCACTGGTGAGGGTTAGGTTGAGGGATAGGCTTAGTTTTAGGGTTACGGTGAGCCTTTGACAACGGGGAGAGAGCTGTGTCAAGTCCGAGAAAATCACTTTGCGCTCCTGGGGCACCTTCACCGGGCCCCAGGGCCTTCCCCACTGGACCACCTCCAGCTTTTGACACCGGCCCCAACCCACTCTTCCCTTGACCGCTTCCCGCAGGTCAGCTAAGGGGCCGGCCAAGCCGCCGGGCCCCCTCTTTAGGTCCCTGCCGCCGGCAGACCCTTCTGCTGGTCACCCGTGTCCCTGCCCGCTACCCTCTCTCCTGCTTACCTCACCACTTCAGGCTGTTCACCTGGCCCCGACCCCGTGATCCCGTGACCGCCTCCAGCTGCTCACCTGGCCTCGCCCCCTCCTTGACTTAACCTGGCTCAGCTGTGGGCCTGGGCCCGCCTCCTGGTTCCGGAAACCACGACCCTGGTCCATTCGACCAATAAGCGATCAGCACCAGCCAGCCTGCCCTGCTCCCAAACACAGAGGAATAGCCCCACCACTGGGATGTAAAGGCACATAGCCCTCTGCTCACAGGGTGTCGCCCAGGTCCCCAAGCGTGGGCAGACCAGCCAGCCCTCCCTTCAGGACACCCAGGGGCCTCCAAGAGCCTCGGGGCCGGCCCTCTAACCCCCCCGGCCCGGCCCCCATCGCTCCCACCAAAGGGCAGCTCAGAGCAGAGTGTCCTGGGACGCCCAGAGCCCTGCCTATGGGCTTTGACAACCGGGAGAGAGCTGGGTCAAGTCCGAGAAATTATCACTTTCCACTCTGGGGGCACCTCCCCGGCCCCTCCGGAGGTTCTGACTGGTCTAGTGGCCCGGCTGCGGGGGCCTGCTTTCCGCCCCATTCGCCTGGAACGCCCTGCCCTGAGGACAAGGGTCCCTCTTGCTGGAATCCAGTCTGAAGCTCAGGCAGGTGAGGCTTTTGTGGGCACTTGAGACAATCGTCCAGGTTTCACAGGGCCCCAGGGCCTTAGCCACTGGTGAGGGTTAGGTTGAGGGATAGGCTTAGTTTTAGGGTAAGGGATAGCCTTTGACAACGGGGAGAGAGCTGTGTCAAGTCCGAGAAAATCACTTTGCCCTCCTGGGGCACCTTCACCGGGCCCCAGGGCCTTCCCCACTGGACCACCTCCAGCTTTTGACACCGGCACCAACCCACTCTTCCCTTGACCGCTTCCCGCAGGTCAGCTAAGGGGCCGGCCAAGCCGCCGGGCCCCCTCTTGAGGTCCCTGCCGCCGGCAGACCCGCCTGCTGGTCACCCGTGTCCCTGCCCGAGACCCTCTCTCCTGCTTACCTCACCACTTCAGGCTGTTCACCTGGCCCCGCCCCCTTGATCCCGTGACCGCCTCCAGCTGCTCACCTGGCCCCGCCCCCGCCTTGACTTGACCAGGCTCAGCTGTGGGCCTGGGCCCGCCTCCTGGTTCCGGAAACCACGCCCCTGGTCCATTCGACCAATGAGCGAGCAGCACCAGCCAGTCTGCCCTGCTCCCAAACACAGAGGAATAGCCCCCACCACTGGGATGTAAAGGCACATAGCCCTCTGCTCACAGGGTGCCTCCCAGGTCCCCAAGCTTGGGCAGACCAGCCAGCCCTCCCTTCAGGACACCCAGGGGCCTCCATGAGCCTCGGGGTCGGCCCTCTAACCCCCCGGCCCCGGCCCCCATCGCTCCCACCAAAGGGCAGCTCAGAGCAGAGTGTCCTGGGACGCCCAGAGCCCTGCCTATGGGCTTTGACAACCGGGAGAGAGCTGTGTCAAGTCCGAGAAATTATCATTTTCCACTCTGGGGGCACCTGGGGCACCTCCCCGGCCCCTCCGGAGGTTCTGACTGGTCTGGTGGAACGGCCCCGGGGGCCTGCTTTCTGCCCCCTTCGAATGGAACGTCCAGCCCTGAGGACAAGGGTCCCTCTTGCTGGCATCCAGTCTGAAGCTCAGGCAGGTGAGGCTTTTGTGGGCACTTGAGACCCTCGTCTAGGTTTCACAGGGCCCCAGGGCCTTAGCCACTGGTGAGGGTTAGGTTGAGGGATAGGCTTAGTTTTAGGGTTACGGTGAGCCTTTGACAACGGGGAGAGAGCTGTGTCAAGTCCGAGAAAATCACTTTGCGCTCCTGGGGCACCTTCACCGGGCCCCAGGGCCTTCCCCACTGGACCACCTCCAGCTTTTGACACCGGCCCCAACCCACTCTTCCCTTGACCGCTTCCCGCAGGTCAGCTAAGGGGCCGGCCAAGCCGCCGGGCCCCCTCTTTAGGTCCCTGCCGCCGGCAGACCCTTCTGCTGGTCACCCGTGTCCCTGCCCGCGACCCTCTCTCCTGCTTACCTCACCACTTCAGGCTGTTCACCTGGCCCCGCCCCCTTGATCCCGTGACCGCCTCCAGCTGATCACCTGGCCCCGCCCCCGCCTTGACTTGACCAGGCTCAGCTGTGGGCCTGGGCCCGCCTCCTGGTTCCGGAAACCACGCCCCTGGTCCATTCGACCAATGAGCGAGCAGCACCAGCCAGTCTGCCCTGCTCCCAAACACAGAGGAATAGCCCCCACCACTGGGATGTAAAGGCACATAGCCCTCTGCTCACAGGGTGCCTCCCAGGTCCCCAAGCTTGGACAGACCAGCCAGCCCTCCCTTCAGGACACCCAGGGGCCTCCATGAGCCTCAGGGTCGGCCCTCTAACCCCCTGGCCCCGGCCCCCATCGCTCCCACCAAAGGGCAGCTCAGAGCAGAGTGTCCTGGGACGCCCAGAGCCCTGCCTATGGGCTTTGACAACCGGGAGAGAGCTGTGTCAAGTCCGAGAAATTATCATTTTCCACTCTGGGGGCACCTCCCCGGCCCCTCCGGAGGTTCTGACTGGTCTGTTGGCCCGGCCCCGGGGGCCTGCTTTCCGCCCCATTCCTCTGGAACGCCCTGCCCTGAGGACAAGGGTCCCTCTTGCTGGAATCCAGTCTGAAGCTCAGGCAGGTGAGGCTTTTGTGGGCACTTGAGACAATCGTCCAGGTTTCACAGGGCCCCAGGGCCTTAGCCACTGGTGAGGGTTAGGTTGAGGGATAGGCTTAGTTTTAGGGTAAGGGATAGCCTTTGACAACGGGGAGAGAGCTCTGTCAAGTCCGAGAAAATCACTTTGCGCTCCTGGGGCACCTTCACCGGGCCCCAGGGCCTTCCCCACTGGACCACCTCCAGCTTTTGACACCGGCACCAACCCACTCTTCCCTTGACCGCTTCCCGCAGGTCAGCTAAGGGGCCGGCCAAGCCGCCGGGCCCCCTCTTTAGGTCCCTGCCGCCGGCAGACCCGCCTGCTGGTCACCCGTGTCCCTGCCCGAGACCCTCTCTCCTGCTTACCTCACCACTTCAGGCTGTTCACCTGGCCCCGCCCCCTTGATCCCGTGACCGCCTCCAGCTGCTCACCTGGCCCCGCCCCCGCCTTGACTTGACCAGGCTCAGCTGTGGGCCTGGGCCCGCCTCCTGGTTCCGGAAACCACGCCCCTGGTCCATTCGACCAATGAGCGAGCAGCACCAGCCAGTCTGCCCTGCTCCCAAACACAGAGGAATAGCCCCCACCACTGGGATGTAAAGGCACATAGCCCTCTGCTCACAGGGTGCCTCCCAGGTCCCCAAGCTTGGGCAGACCAGCCAGCCCTCCCTTCAGGACACCCAGGGGCCTCCATGAGCCTCGGGGTCGGCCCTCTAACCCCCCGGCCCCGGCCCCCATCGCTCCCACCAAAGGGCAGCTCAGAGCAGAGTGTCCTGGGACGCCCAGAGCCCTGCCTATGGGCTTTGACAACCGGGAGAGAGCTGTGTCAAGTCCGAGAAATTATCATTTTCCACTCTGGGGGCACCTCCCCGGCCCCTCCGGAGTTTCTGACTGGTCTGGTGGCCCGGCCCCGGGGGCCTGCTTTCCGCCCCATTCCTCTGGAACGCCCTGCCCTGAGGACAAGGGTCCCTCTTGCTGGCATCCAGTCTGAAGCTCAGGCAGGTGAGGCTTTTGTGGGTACTTGAGACCCTCGTCCAGGTTTCACAGGGCCCCAGGGCCTTAGCCACTGGTGAGGGTTAGGTTGAGTGATAGGATTAGTTTTAGGGTTAGGTTTAGCCTTTGACAACGGGGAGAGAGCTGTGTCAAGTCCGAGGAAATCACTTTGCGCTCCTGGAGCACCTTCACCGGGCCCCAGGGCCTTCACCACTGGACCACCTCCAGCTTTTGACACCGGCCCCAACCCACTCTTCCCTTGACCGCTTCCCACAGGTCAGCTAAGTGGCCGGCCAAGCCGCCGGGCCCCCTCTTTAGGTCCCTGCCGCTGGCAGACCCGCCTGCTGGTCACCCGTGTCCCTGCCCGCGACCCTCTCTCCTGCTTACCTCACCACTTCAGGCTGTTCACCTGGCCCCGCCCCCGTGATCCCGAGACCGCCTCCAGCTGCTCACCTGGCCCCGCCCCTTCCTTGACTTGACCTGGCTCAGCTGTGGGCCTGGGCCCGCCTCCTGGTTCCAGAAACCACGCCCCTGGTCCATTCGACCAATAAGCGATCAGCACCAGCCAGCCTGCCATGCTCCCAAACACAGAGGAATAGCCCCACCACTGGGATGTAAAGGCACATAGCCCTCTGCTCACAGGGTGCCTCCCAGGTCCCCAAGCGTGGGCAGACCAGCCAGCCATCCCTTCAGGACACCCAGGGGCCTCCATGAGCCTCGGGGCCGGCCCTCTAACCCCCCCGCCCCGGCCCCCATCGCTCCCACCAAAGGGCAGCTCAGAGCAGAGTGTCCTGGGACGCCCAGAGCCCTGCCTATGGGCTTTGAAAACCGGGAGAGAGCTGTGTCAAGTCCGAGAAATTATCACTTTCCACTCTGGGGGCACCTCCCCGGCCCCTCCGGAGGTTCTGACTGGTCTGGTGGAACGGCCCCGGGGGCCTGCTTTCTGCCCCCTTCGAATGGAACGCCCAGCCCTGAGGACAAGGGTCCCTCTTGCTGGCATCCAGTCTGAAGCTCAGGCAGGTGAGGCTTTTGTGGGCACTTGAGACCCTCGTCCAGGTTTCACAGGGCCCCAGGGCCTTAGCCACTGGTGAGGGTTAGGTTGAGGGATAGGCTTAGTTTTAGGGTTACGGTGAGCCTTTGACAACGGGGAGAGAGCTGTGTCAAGTCCGAGAAAATCACTTTGCGCTCCTGGGGCACCTTCACCGGGCCCCACGGCCTTCCCCACTGGACCACCTCCAGCTTTTGACACTGGCCCCAACCCACTCTTCCCTTGACCACTTCCCGCAGGTCAGCTAAGGGGCCGGCCAAGCCGCCGGGGCCCTCTTTAGGTGCCTGCCGCCGGCAGACCCTTCTGCTGGTCACCCGTGTCCCTGCCCGCGACCCTCTCTCCTGCTTACCTCACCACTTCAGGCTGTTCACCTGGCCCCGACCCCGTGATCCCGTGACCGCCTCCAGCTGCTCACCTGGCCCCGCCCCCTCCTTGACTTGACCTGGCTCAGCTGTGGGCCTGGGCCCGACTCCTGGTTCCGGAAACCACGCCCCTGATCCATTCGACCAATAAGCGATCAGCACCAGCCAGCCTGCCCTGCTCCCAAACACAGAGGAATAGCCCCACCACTGGGATGTAAAGGCACATAGCCCTCTGCTCACAGGGTGTCTCCCAGGTCCCCAAGCGTGGGCAGACCAGCCAGCCCTCCCTTCAGGACACCCAGGGGCCTCCAAGAGCCTCGGGGCCGGCCCTCTAACCCCCCCGGCCCGGCCCCCATCGCTCCCACCAAAGGGCAGCTCAGAGCAGAGTGTCCTGGGACGCCCAGAGCCCTGCCTATGGGCTTTGACAACCGGGAGAGAGCTGTGTCAAGTCCGAGAAATTATCACTTTCCACTATGGGGGCACCTCCCCGGCCCCTCCGGAGGTTCTGACTGGTCTAGTGGCCCGGCTGCGGGGGCCTGCTTTCCGCCCCATTCGCCTGGAACGCCCTGCCCTGAGGACAAGGGTCCCTCTTGCTGGAATCCAGTCTGAAGCTCAGGCAGGTGAGGCTTTTGTGGGCACTTGAGACAATCGTCCAGGTTTCACAGGGCCCCAGGGCCTTAGCCACTGGTGAGGGTTAGGTTGAGGGATAGGCTTAGTTTTAGGGTAAGGGATAGCCTTTGACAACGGGGAGAGAGCTGTGTCAAGTCCGAGAAAATCACTTTGCGCTCCTGGGGCACCTTCACCGGGCCCCAGGGCCTTCCCCACTGGACCACCTCCAGCTTTTGACACCGGCACCAACCCACTCTTCCCTTGACCGCTTCCCGCAGGTCAGCTAAGGGGCCGGCCAAGCCGCCGGGCCCCCTCTTGAGGTCCCTGCCGCCGGCAGACCCGCCTGCTGGTCACCCGTGTCCCTGCCCGAGACCCTCTCTCCTGCTTACCTCACCACTTCAGGCTGTTCACCTGGCCCCGTCCCCTTGATCCCCTGACCGCCTCCAGCTGCTCACCTGGCCCCGCCCCCGCCTTGACTTGACCAGGCTCAGCTGTGGGCCTGGGCCCGCCTCCTGGTTCCGGAAACCACGCCCCTGGTCCATTCGACCAATGAGCGAGCAGCACCAGCCAGTCTGCCCTGCTCCCAAACACAGAGGAATAGCCCCGACCACTGGGATGTAAAGGCACATAGCCCTCTGCTCACAGGGTGCCTCCCAGGTCCCCAAGCTTGGGCAGACCAGCCAGCCCTCCCTTCAGGACACCCAGGGGCCTCCATGAGCCTCGGGGTCGGCCCTCTAACCCCCCGGCCCCGGCCCCCATCGCTCCCACCAAAGGGCAGCTCAGAGCAGAGTGTCCTGGGACGCCCAGAGCCCTGCCTATGGGCTTTGACAACCGGGAGAGAGCTGTGTCAAGTCCGAGAAATTATCATTTTCCACTCTGGGGGCACCTCCCCGGCCCCTCCGGAGGTTCTGACTGGTCTGGTGGCCCGGCCCCGGGGGCCTGCTTTCCGCCCCATTCCTCTGGAACGCCCTGCCCTGAGGACAAGGGTCCCTCTTGCTGGCATCCAGTCTGAAGCTCAGGCAGGTGAGGCTTTTGTGGGTACTTGAGACCCTCGTCCAGGTTTCACAGGGCCCCAGGGCCTTAGCCACTGGTGAGGGTTAGGTTGAGTGATAGGATTAGTTTTAGGGTTAGGTTTAGCCTTTGACAACGGGGAGAGAGCTGTGTCAAGTCCGAGGAAATCACTTTGCGCTCCTGGAGCACCTTCACCGGGCCCCAGGGCCTTCACCACTGGACCACCTCCAGCTTTTGACACCGGCCCCAACCCACTCTTCCCTTGACCGCTTCCCGCAGGTCAGCTAAGGGGCCGGCCAAGCCGCCGGGCCCCCTCTTTAGGTCCCTGCCGCCGGCAGACCCTTCTGCTGGTCACCCGTGTCCCTGCCCGCGACCCTCTCTCCTGCTTACCTCACCACTTCAGGCTGTTCACCTGGCCCCGACCCCGTGATCCCGTGACCGCCTCCAGCTGCTCACCTGGCCCCGCCCCCTCCTTGACTTAACCTGGCTCAGCTGTGGGCCTGGGCCCGCCTCCTGGTTCCGGAAACCACGCCCCTGGTCCATTCGACCAATAAGCGATCAGCACCAGCCAGCCTGCCCTGCTCCCAAACACAGAGGAATAGCCCCACCACTGGGATGTAAAGGCACATAGCCCTCTGCTCACAGGGTGTCGCCCAGGTCCCCAAGCGTGGGCAGACCAGCCAGCCCTCCCTTCAGGACACCCAGGGGCCTCCAAGAGCCTCGGGGCCGGCCCTCTAACCCCCCCGGCCCGGCCCCCATCGCACCCACCAAAGGGCAGCTCAGAGCAGAGTGTCCTGGGACGCCCAGAGCCCTGCCTATGGGCTTTGACAACCGGGAGAGAGCTGTGTCAAGTCCGAGAAATTATCACTTTCCACTCTGGGGGCACCTCCCCGGCCCCTCCGGAGGTTCTGACTGGTCTAGTGGCCCGGCCGCGGGGGCCTGCTTTCCGCCCCATTCGCCTGGAACGCCCTGCCCTGAGGACAAGGGTCCCTCTTGCTGGAATCCAGTCTGAAGCTCAGGCAGGTGAGGCTTTTGTGGGCACTTGAGACAATCGTCCAGGTTTCACAGGGCCCCAGGGCCTTAGCCACTGGTGAGGGTTAGGTTGAGGGATAGGCTTAGTTTTAGGGTAAGGGATAGCCTTTGACAACGGGGAGAGAGCTGTGTCAAGTCCGAGAAAATCACTTTGCGCTCCTGGGGCACCTTCACTGGGCCCCAGGGCCTTCCCCACTGGACCACCTCCAGCTTTTGACACCGGCACCAACCCACTCTTCCCTTGACCGCTTCCCGCAGGTCAGCTAAGGGGCCGGCCAAGCCGCCGGGCCCCCTCTTGAGGTCCCTTCCGCCGGCAGACCCGCCTGCTGGTCACCCGTGTCCCTGCCCGAGACCCTCTCTCCTGCTTACCTCACCACTTCAGGCTGTTCACCTGGCCCCGCCCCCTTGATCCCGTGACCGCCTCCAGCTGCTCACCTGGCCCCGCCCCCGCCTTGACTTGACCAGGCTCAGCTGTGGGCCTGGGCCCGCCTCCTGGTTCCGGAAACCACGCCCCTGGTCCATTCGACCAATGAGCGAGCAGCACCAGCCAGTCTGCCCTGCTCCCAAACACAGAGGAATAGCCCCCACCACTGGGATGTAAAGGCACATAGCCCTCTGCTCACAGGGTGCCTCCCAGGTCCCCAAGCTTGGGCAGACCAGCCAGCCCTCCCTTCAGGACACCCAGGGGCCTCCATGAGCCTCGGGGTCGGCCCTCTAACCCCCCGGCCCCGGCCCCCATCGCTCCCACCAAAGGGCAGCTCAGAGCAGAGTGTCCTGGGACGCCCAGAGCCCTGCCTATGGGCTTTGACAACCGGGAGAGAGCTGTGTCAAGTCCGAGAAATTATCATTTTCCACTCTGGGGGCACCTCCCCGGCCCCTCCGGAGGTTCTGACTGGTCTGGTGGCCCGGCCCCGGGGGCCTGCTTTCCGCCCCATTCCTCTGGAACGCCCTGCCCTGAGGACAAGGGTCCCTCTTGCTGGCATCCAGTCTGAAGCTCAGGCAGGTGAGGCTTTTGTGGGTACTTGAGACCCTCGTCCAGGTTTCACAGGGCCCCAGGGCCTTAGCCACTGGTGAGGGTTAGGTTGAGTGATAGGATTAGTTTTAGGGTTAGGTTTAGCCTTTGACAACGGGGAGAGAGCTGTGTCAAGTCCGAGGAAATCACTTTGCGCTCCTGGAGCACCTTCACCGGGCCCCAGGGCCTTCACCACTGGACCACCTCCAGCTTTTGACACCGGCCCCAACCCACTCTTCCCTTGACCGCTTCCCACAGGTCAGCTAAGTGGCCGGCCAAGCCGCCGGGCCCCCTCTTTAGGTCCCTGCCGCTGGCAGACCCGCCTGCTGGTCACCCGTGTCCCTGCCCGCGACCCTCTCTCCTGCTTACCTCACCACTTCAGGCTGTTCACCTGGCCCCGCCCCCGTGATCCCGAGACCGCCTCCAGCTGCTCACCTGGCCCCGCCCCCTCCTTGACTTGACCTGGCTCAGCTGTGGGCCTGGGCCCGCCTCCTGGTTCCAGAAACCACGCCCCTGGTCCATTCGACCAATAAGCGATCAGCACCAGCCAGCCTGCCATGCTCCCAAACACAGAGGAATAGCCCCACCACTGGGATGTAAAGGCACATAGCCCTCTGCTCACAGGGTGCCTCCCAGGTCCCCAAGCGTGGGCAGACCAGCCAGCCATCCCTTCAGGACACCCAGGGGCCTCCATGAGCCTCGGGGCCGGCCCTCTAACCCCCCCGCCCCGGCCCCCATCGCTCCCACCAAAGGGCAGCTCAGAGCAGAGTGTCCTGGGACGCCCAGAGCCCTGCCTATGGGCTTTGAAAACCGGGAGAGAGCTGTGCCAAGTCCGAGAAATTATCACTTTCCACTCTGGGGGCACCTCCCCGGCCCCTCCGGAGGTTCTGACTGGTCTGGTGGAACGGCCCCGGGGGCCTGCTTTCTGCCCCCTTCGAATGGAACGCCCAGCCCTGAGGACAAGGGTCCCTCTTGCTGGCATCCAGTCTGAAGCTCAGGCAGGTGAGGCTTTTGTGGGCACTTGAGACCCTCGTCCAGGTTTCACAGGGCCCCAGGGCCTTAGCCACTGGTGAGGGTTAGGTTGAGGGATAGGCTTAGTTTTAGGGTTACGGTGAGCCTTTGACAACGGGGAGAGAGCTGTGTCAAGTCCGAGAAAATCACTTTGCGCTCCTGGGGCACCTTCACCGGGCCCCAGGGCCTTCCCCACTGGACCACCTCCAGCTTTTGACACCGGCCCCAACCCACTCTTCCCTTGACCGCTTCCCGCAGGTCAGCTAAGGGGCCGGCCAAGCCGCCGGGCCCCCTCTTTAGGTCCCTGCCGCCGGCAGACCCTTCTGCTGGTCACCCGTGTCCCTGCCCGCGACCCTCTCTCCTGCTTACCTCACCACTTCAGGCTGTTCACCTGGCCCCGACCCCGTGATCCCGTGTCCGCCTCCAGCTGCTCACCTGGCCCCGCCCCCTCCTTGACTTGACCTGGCTCAGCTGTGGGCCTGGGCCCGCCTCCTGGTTCCGGAAACCACGCCCCTGGTCCATTCGACCAATAAGCGATCAGCACCAGCCAGCCTGCCCTGCTCCCAAACACAGAGGAATAGCCCCACCACTGGGATGTAAAGGCACATAGCCCTCTGCTCACAGGGTGTCGCCCAGGTCCCCAAGCGTGGGCAGACCAGCCAGCCCTCCCTTCAGGACACCCAGGGGCCTCCAAGAGCCTCGGGGCCGGCCCTCTAACCCCCCCGGCCCGGCCCCCATCGCTCCCACCAAAGGGCAGCTCAGAGCAGAGTGTCCTGGGACGCCCAGAGCCCTGCCTATGGGCTTTGACAACCGGGAGAGACCTGTGTCAAGTCCGAGAAATTATCACTTTCCACTCTGGGGGCACCTCCCCGGCCCCTCCGGAGGTTCTGACTGGTCTAGTGGCCCGGCTGCGGGGGCCTGCTTTCTGCCCCATTCGCCTGGAACGCCCTGCCCTGAGGACAAGGGTCCCTCTTGCTGGAATCCAGTCTGAAGCTCAGGCAGGTGAGGCTTTTGTGGGCACTTGAGACAATCGTCCAGGTTTCACAGGGCCCCAGGGCCTTAGCCACTGGTGAGGGTTAGGTTGAGGGATAGGCTTAGTTTTAGGGTAAGGGATAGCCTTTGACAACGGGGAGAGAGCTGTGTCAAGTCCGAGAAAATCACTTTGCGCTCCTGGGGCACCTTCACCGGGCCCCAGGGCCTTCCCCACTGGACCACCTCCAGCTTTTGACACCGGCACCAACCCACTCTTCCCTTGACCGCTTCCCGCAGGTCAGCTAATGGGCCGGCCAAGCCGCCGGGCCCCCTCTTGAGGTCCCTGCCGCCGGCAGACCCGCCTGCTGGTCACCCGTGTCCCTGCCCGAGACCCTCTCTCCTGCTTACCTCACCACTTCAGGCTGTTCACCTGGCCCCGCCCCCTTGATCCCGTGACCGCCTCCAGCTGCTCACCTGGCCCCGCCCCCGCCTTGACTTGACCAGGCTCAGCTGTGGGCCTGGGCCCGCCTCCTGGTTCCGGAAACCACGCCCCTGGTCCATTCGACCAATGAGCGAGCAGCACCAGCCAGTCTGCCCTGCTCCCAAACACAGAGGAATAGCCCCGACCACTGGGATGTAAAGGCACATAGCCCTCTGCTCACAGGGTGCCTCCCAGGTCCCCAAGCTTGGGCAGACCAGCCAGCCCTCCCTTCAGGACACCCAGGGGCCTCCATGAGCCTCGGGGTCGGCCCTCTAACCCCCCGGCCCCGGCCCCCATCGCTCCCACCAAAGGGCAGCTCAGAGCAGAGTGTCCTGGGACGCCCAGAGCCCTGCCTATGGGCTTTGACAACCGGGAGAGAGCTGTGTCAAGTCCGAGAAATTATCATTTTCCACTCTGGGGGCACCTCCCCGGCCCCTCCGGAGGTTCTGACTGGTCTGGTGGCCCGGCCCCGGGGGCCTGCTTTCCGCCCCATTCCTCTGGAACGCCCTGCCCTGAGGACAAGGGTCCCTCTTGCTGGCATCCAGTCTGAAGCTCAGGCAGGTGAGGCTTTTGTGGGTACTTGAGACCCTCGTCCAGGTTTCACAGGGCCCCAGGGCCTTAGCCACTGGTGAGGGTTAGGTTGAGTGATAGGATTAGTTTTAGGGTTAGGTTTAGCCTTTGACAACGGGGAGAGAGCTGTGTCAAGTCCGAGGAAATCACTTTGCGCTCCTGGAGCACCTTCACCGGGCCCCAGGGCCTTCACCACTGGACCACCTCCAGCTTTTGACACCGGCCCCAACCCACTCTTCCCTTGACCGCTTCCCACAGGTCAGCTAAGTGGCCGGCCAAGCCGCCGGGCCCCCTCTTTAGGTCCCTGCCGCTGGCAGACCCGCCTGCTGGTCACCCGTGTCCCTGCCCGCGACCCTCTCTCCTGCTTACCTCACCACTTCAGGCTGTTCACCTGGCCCCGCCCCCGTGATCCCGTGACCGCCTCCAGCTGCTCACCTGGCCCCGCCCCCTCCTTGACTTGACCTGGCTCAGCTGTGGGCCTGGGCCCGCCTCCTGGTTCCAGAAACCACGCCCCTGGTCCATTCGACCAATAAGCGATCAGCACCAGCCAGCCTGCCATGCTCCCAAACACAGAGGAATAGCCCCACCACTGGGATGTAAAGGCACATAGCCCTCTGCTCACAGGGTGCCTCCCAGGTCCCCAAGCGTGGGCAGACCAGCTAGCCATCCCTTCAGGACACCCAGGGGCCTCCATGAGCCTCGGGGCCGGCCCTCTAACCCCCCCGCCCCGGCCCCCATCGCTCCCACCAAAGGGCAGCTCAGAGCAGAGTGTCCTGGGACGCCCAGAGCCCTGCCTATGGGCTTTGAAAACCGGGAGAGAGCTGTGTCAAGTCCGAGAAATTATCACTTTCCACTCTGGGGGCACCTCCCCGGCCCCTCCGGAGGTTCTGACTGGTCTGGTGGAACGGCCCCGGGGGCCTGCTTTCTGCCCCCTTCGAATGGAACGCCCAGCCCTGAGGACAAGGGTCCCTCTTGCTGGCATCCAGTCTGAAGCTCAGGCAGGTGAGGCTTTTGTGGGCACTTGAGACCCTCGTCCAGGTTTCACAGGGCCCCAGGGCCTTAGCCACTGGTGAGGGTTAGGTTGAGGGATAGGCTTAGTTTTAGGGTTACGGTGAGCCTTTGACAACGGGGAGAGAGCTGTGTCAAGTCCGAGAAAATCACTTTGCGCTCCTGGGGCACCTTCACCGGGCCCCAGGGCCTTCCCCACTGGACCACCTCCAGCTTTTGACACCGGCCCCAACCCACTCTTCCCTTGACCGCTTCCCGCAGGTCAGCTAAGGGGCCGGCCAAGCCGCCGGGCCCCCTCTTTAGATCCCTGCCGCCGGCAGACCCTTCTGCTGGTCACCCGTGTCCCTGCCCGCGACCCTCTCTCCTGCTTACCTCACCACTTCAGGCTGTTCACCTGGCCCCGACCCCGTGATCCCGTGACCGCCTCCAGCTGCTCACCTGGCCCCGCCCCCTCCTTGACTTGACCTGGCTCAGCTGTGGGCCTGGGCCCGCCTCCTGGTTCCGGAAACCACGCCCCTGGTCCATTCGACCAATAAGCGATCAGCACCAGCCAGCCTGCCCTGCTCCCAAACACAGAGGAATAGCCCCACCACTGGGATGTAAAGGCACATAGCCCTCTGCTCACAGGGTGTCGCCCAGGTCCCCAAGCGTGGGCAGACCAGCCAGCCCTCCCTTCAGGACACCCAGGGGCCTCCAAGAGCCTCGGGGCCGGCCCTCTAACCCCCCCGGCCCGGCCCCCATCGCTCCCACCAAAGGGCAGCTCAGAGCAGAGTGTCCTGGGACGCCCAGAGCCCTGCCTATGGGCTTTGACAACCGGGAGAGACCTGTGTCAAGTCCGAGAAATTATCACTTTCCACTCTGGGGGCACCTCCCCGGCCCCTCCGGAGGTTCTGACTGGTCTAGTGGCCCGGCTGCGGGGGCCTGCTTTCCGCCCCATTCGCCTGGAACGCCCTGCCCTGAGGACAAGGGTCCCTCTTGCTGGAATCCAGTCTGAAGCTCAGGCAGGTGAGGCTTTTGTGGGCACTTGAGACAATCGTCCAGGTTTCACAGGGCCCCAGGGCCTTAGCCACTGGTGAGGGTTAGGTTGAGGGATAGGCTTAGTTTTAGGGTAAGGGATAGCCTTTGACAACGGGGAGAGAGCTGTGTCAAGTCCGAGAAAATCACTTTGCGCTCCTGGGGCACCTTCACCGGGCCCCAGGGCCTTCCCCACTGGACCACCTCCAGCTTTTGACACGGGCACCAACCCACTCTTCCCTTGACCGCTTCCCGCAGGTCAGCTAATGGGCCGGCCAAGCCGCCGGGCCCCCTCTTGAGGTCCCTGCCGCCGGCAGACCCGCCTGCTGGTCACCCGTGTCCCTGCCCGAGACCCTCTCTCCTGCTTACCTCACCACTTCAGGCTGTTCACCTGGCCCCGCCCCCTTGATCCCGTGACCGCCTCCAGCTGCTCACCTGGCCCCGCCCCCGCCTTGACTTGACCAGGCTCAGCTGTGGGCCTGGGCCCGCCTCCTGGTTCCGGAAACCACGCCCCTGGTCCATTCGACCAATGAGCGAGCAGCACCAGCCAGTCTGCCCTGCTCCCAAACACAGAGGAATAGCCCCGACCACTGGGATGTAAAGGCACATAGCCCTCTGCTCACAGGGTGCCTCCCAGGTCCCCAAGCTTGGGCAGACCAGCCAGCCCTCCCTTCAGGACACCCAGGGGCCTCCATGAGCCTCGGGGTCGGCCCTCTAACCCCCCGGCCCCGGCCCCCATCGCTCCCACCAAAGGGCAGCTCAGAGCAGAGTGTCCTGGGACGCCCAGAGCCCTGCCTATGGGCTTTGACAACCGGGAGAGAGCTGTGTCAAGTCCGAGAAATTATCATTTTCCACTCTGGGGGCACCTCCCCGGCCCCTCCGGAGGTTCTGACTGGTCTGGTGGCCCGGCCCCGGGGGCCTGCTTTCCGCCCCATTCCTCTGGAACGCCCTGCCCTGAGGACAAGGGTCCCTCTTGCTGGCATCCAGTCTGAAGCTCAGGCAGGTGAGGCTTTTGTGGGTACTTGAGACCCTCGTCCAGGTTTCACAGGGCCCCAGGGCCTTAGCCACTGGTGAGGGTTAGGTTGAGTGATAGGATTAGTTTTAGGGTTAGGTTTAGCCTTTGACAACGGGGAGAGAGCTGTGTCAAGTCCGAGGAAATCACTTTGCGCTCCTGGAGCACCTTCACCGGGCCCCAGGGCCTTCACCACTGGACCACCTCCAGCTTTTGACACCGGCACCAACCCACTCTTCCCTTGACCGCTTCCCACAGGTCAGCTAAGTGGCCGGCCAAGCCGCCAGGCCCCCTCTTTAGGTCCCTGCCGCTGGCAGACCCGCCTGCTGGTCACCCGTGTCCCTGCCCGCGACCCTCTCTCCTGCTTACCTCACCACTTCAGGCTGTTCACCTGGCCCCGCCCCCGTGATCCCGAGACCGCCTCCAGCTGCTCACCTGGCCCCGCCCCCTCCTTGACTTGACCTGGCTCAGCTGTGGGCCTGGGCCCGCCTCCTGGTTCCAGAAACCACGCCCCTGGTCCATTCGACCAATAAGCGATCAGCACCAGCCAGCCTGCCATGCTCCCAAACACAGAGGAATAGCCCCACCACTGGGATGTAAAGGCACATAGCCCTCTGCTCACAGGGTGCCTCCCAGGTCCCCAAGCGTGGGCAGACCAGCCAGCCATCCCTTCAGGACACCCAGGGGCCTCCATGAGCCTCGGGGCCGGCCCTCTAACCCCCCCGCCCCGGCCCCCATCGCTCCCACCAAAGGGCAGCTCAGAGCAGAGTGTCCTGGGACGCCCAGAGCCCTGCCTATGGGCTTTGAAAACCGGGAGAGAGCTGTGTCAAGTCCGAGAAATTATCACTTTCCACTCTGGGGGCACCTCCCCGGCCCCTCCGGAGGTTCTGACTGGTCTGGTGGAACGGCCCCGGGGGCCTGCTTTCTGCCCCCTTCGAATGGAACGCCCAGCCCTGAGGACAAGGGTCCCTCTTGCTGGCATCCAGTCTGAAGCTCAGGCAGGTGAGGCTTTTGTGGGCACTTGAGACCCTCGTCCAGGTTTCACAGGGCCCCAGGGCCTTAGCCACTGGTGAGGGTTAGGTTGAGGGATAGGCTTAGTTTTAGGGTTACGGTGAGCCTTTGACAACGGGGAGAGAGCTGTGTCAAGTCCGAGAAAATCACTTTGCGCTCCTGGGGCACCTTCACCGGGCCCCAGGGCCTTCCCCACTGGACCACCTCCAGCTTTTGACACCGGCCCCAACCCACTCTTCCCTTGACCGCTTCCCGCAGGTCAGCTAAGGGGCCGGCCAAGCCGCCGGGCCCCCTCTTTAGGTCCCTGCCGCCGGCAGACCCTTCTGCTGGTCACCCGTGTCCCTGCCCGCGACCCTCTCTCCTGCTTACCTCACCACTTCAGGCTGTTCACCTGGCCCCGACCCCGTGATCCCGTGACCGCCTCCCGCTGCTCACCTGGCCCCGCCCCCTCCTTGACTTAACCTGGCTCAGCTGTGGGCCTGGGCCCGCCTCCTGGTTCCGGAAACCACGCCCCTGGTCCATTCGACCAATAAGCGATCAGCACCAGCCAGCCTGCCCTGCTCCCAAACACAGAGGAATAGCCCCACCACTGGGATGTAAAGGCACATAGCCCTCTGCTCACAGGGTGTCGCCCAGGTCCCCAAGCGTGGGCAGACCAGCCAGCCCTCCCTTCAGGACACCCAGGGGCCTCCAAGAGCCTCGGGGCCGGCCCTCTAACCCCCCCGGCCCGGCCCCCATCGCTCCCACCAAAGGGCAGCTCAGAGCAGAGTGTCCTGGGACGCCCAGAGCCCTGCCTATGGGCTTTGACAACCGGGAGAGAGCTGTGTCAAGTCCGAGAAATTATCACTTTCCACTCTGGGGGCACCTCCCCGGCCCCTCCGGAGGTTCTGACTGGTCTAGTGGCCCGGCCGCAGGGGCCTGCTTTCCGCCCCATTCGCCTGGAACGCCCTGCCCTGAGGACAAGGGTCCCTCTTGCTGGAATCCAGTCTGAAGCTCAGGCAGGTGAGGCTTTTGTGGGCACTTGAGACAATCGTCCAGGTTTCACAGGGCCCCAGGGCCTTAGCCACTGGTGAGGGTTAGGTTGAGGGATAGGCTTAGTTTTAGGGTTACGGTGAGCCTTTGACAACGGGGAGAGAGCTGTGTCAAGTCCGAGAAAATCACTTTGCGCTCCTGGGGCACCTTCACCGGGCCCCAGGGCCTTCCCCACTGGACCACCTCCAGCTTTTGACACCGGCCCCAACCCACTCTTCCCTTGACCGCTTCCCGCAGGTCAGCTAAGGGGCCGGCCAAGCCGCCGGGCCCCCTCTTTAGGTCCCTGCCGCCGGCAGACCCTTCTGCTGGTCACCCGTGTCCCTGCCCGCGACCCTCTCTCCTGCTTACCTCACCACTTCAGGCTGTTCACCTGGCCCCGACCCCGTGATCCCGTGACCGCCTCCAGCTGCTCACCTGGCCCCGCCCCCTCCTTGACTTTACCTGGCTCAGCTGTGGGCCTGGGCCCGCCTCCTGGTTCCGGAAACCACGCCCTGGTCCATTCGACCAATAAGCGATCAGCACCAGCCAGCCTGCCCTGCTCCCAAACACAGAGGAATAGCCCCACCACTGGGATGTAAAGGCACATAGCCCTCTGCTCACAGGGTGTCGCCCAGGTCCCCAAGCGTGGGCAGACCAGCCAGCCCTCCCTTCAGGACACCCAGGGGCCTCCAAGAGCCTCGGGGCCGGCCCTCTAACCCCCCCGGCCCGGCCCGCATCGCTCCCACCAAAGGGCAGCTCAGAGCAGAGTGTCCTGGGACGCCCAGAGCCCTGCCTATGGGCTTTGACAACCGGGAGAGAGCTGTGTCAAGTCCGAGAAATTATCACTTTCCACTCTGGGGGCACCTCCCCGGCCCCTCCGGAGGTTCTGACTGGTCTAGTGGCCCGGCCGCGGGGGCCTGCTTTCCGCCCCATTCGCCTGGAACGCCCTGCCCTGAGGACAAGGGTCCCTCTTGCTGGAATCCAGTCTGAAGCTCAGGCAGATGAGGCTTTTGTGGGCACTTGAGACAATCGTCCAGGTTTCACAGGGCCCCAGGGCCTTAGCCACTGGTGAGGGTTAGGTTGAGGGATAGGCTTAGTTTTAGGGTAAGGGATAGCCTTTGACAACGGGGAGAGAGCTGTGTCAAGTCCGAGAAAATCACTTTGCGCTCCTGGGGCACCTTCACCGGGCCCCAGGGCCTTCCCCACTGGACCACCTCCAGCTTTTGACACCGGCACCAACCCACTCTTCCCTTGACCGCTTCCCGCAGGTCAGCTAAGGGGCCGGCCAAGCCGCCGGGCCCCCTCTTGAGGTCCCTGCCGCCGGCAGACCCGCCTGCTGGTCACCCGTGTCCCTGCCCGAGACCCTCTCTCCTGCTTACCTCACCACTTCAGGCTGTTCACCTGGCCCCGCCCCCTTGATCCCGTGACCGCCTCCAGCTGCTCACCTGGCCCCGCCCCCGCCTTGACTTGACCAGGCTCAGCTGTGGGCCTGGGCCCGCCTCCTGGTTCCGGAAACCACGCCCCTGGTCCATTCGACCAATGAGCGAGCAGCACCAGCCAGTCTGCCCTGCTCCCAAACACAGAGGAATAGCCCCCACCACTGGGATGTAAAGGCACATAGCCCTCTGCTCACAGGGTGCCTCCCAGGTCCCCAAGCTTGGGCAGACCAGCCAGCCCTCCCTTCAGGACACCCAGGGGCCTCCATGAGCCTCGGGGTCGGCCCTCTAACCCCCCGGCCCCGGCCCCCATCGCTCCCACCAAAGGGCAGCTCAGAGCAGAGTGTCCTGGGACGCCCAGAGCCCTGCCTATGGGCTTTGACAACCGGGAGAGAGCTGTGTCAAGTCCGAGAAATTATCATTTTCCACTCTGGGGGCACCTCCCCGGCCCCTCCGGAGGTTCTGACTGGTCTGGTGGCCCGGCCCCGGGGGCCTGCTTTCCGCCCCATTCCTCTGGAACGCCCTGCCCTGAGGACAAGGGTCCCTCTTGCTGGCATCCAGTCTGAAGCTCAGGCAGGTGAGGCTTTTGTGGGTACTTGAGACCCTCGTCCAGGTTTCACAGGGCCCCAGGGCCTTAGCCACTGGTGAGGGTTAGGTTGAGTGATAGGATTAGTTTTAGGGTTAGGTTTAGCCTTTGACAACGGGGAGAGAGCTGTGTCAAGTCCGAGGAAATCACTTTGCGCTCCTGGAGCACCTTCACCGGGCCCCAGGGCCTTCACCACTGGACCACCTCCAGCTTTTGACACCGGCCCCAACCCACTCTTCCCTTGACCGCTTCCCACAGGTCAGCTAAGTGGCCGGCCAAGCCGCCGGGCCCCCTCTTTAGGTCCCTGCCGCTGGCAGACCCGCCTGCTGGTCACCCGTGTCCCTGCCCGCGACCCTCTCTCCTGCTTACCTCACCACTTCAGGCTGTTCACCTGGCCCCGCCCCCGTGATCCCGTGACCGCCTCCAGCTGCTCACCTGGCCCCGCCCCCTCCTTGACTTGACCTGGCTCAGCTGTGGGCCTGGGCCCGCCTCCTGGTTCCAGAAACCACGCCCCTGGTCCATTCGACCAATAAGCGATCAGCACCAGCCAGCCTGCCATGCTCCCAAACACAGAGGAATAGCCCCACCACTGGGATGTAAAGGCACATAGCCCTCTGCTCACAGGGTGCCTCCCAGGTCCCCAAGCGTGGGCAGACCAGCTAGCCATCCCTTCAGGACACCCAGGGGCCTCCATGAGCCTCGGGGCCGGCCCTCTAACCCCCCCGCCCCGGCCCCCATCGCTCCCACCAAAGGGCAGCTCAGAGCAGAGTGTCCTGGGACGCCCAGAGCCCTGCCTATGGGCTTTGAAAACCGGGAGAGAGCTGTGTCAAGTCCGAGAAATTATCACTTTCCACTCTGGGGGCACCTCCCCGGCCCCTCCGGAGGTTCTGACTGGTCTGGTGGAACGGCCCCGGGGGCCTGCTTTCTGCCCCCTTCGAATGGAACGCCCAGCCCTGAGGACAAGGGTCCCTCTTGCTGGCATCCAGTCTGAAGCTCAGGCAGGTGAGGCTTTTGTGGGCACTTGAGACCCTCGTCCAGGTTTCACAGGGCCCCAGGGCCTTAGCCACTGGTGAGGGTTAGGTTGAGGGATAGGCTTAGTTTTAGGGTTACGGTGAGCCTTTGACAACGGGGAGAGAGCTGTGTCAAGTCCGAGAAAATCACTTTGCGCTCCTGGGGCACCTTCACCGGGCCCCAGGGCCTTCCCCACTGGACCACCTCCAGCTTTTGACACCGGCCCCAACCCACTCTTCCCTTGACCGCTTCCCGCAGGTCAGCTAAGGGGCCGGCCAAGCCGCCGGGCCCCCTCTTTAGGTCCCTGCCGCCGGCAGACCCTTCTGCTGGTCACCCGTGTCCCTGCCCGCGACCCTCTCTCCTGCTTACCTCACCACTTCAGGCTGTTCACCTGGCCCCGACCCCGTGATCCCGTGACCGCCTCCAGCTGCTCACCTGGCCCCGCCCCCTCCTTGACTTAACCTGGCTCAGCTGTGGGCCTGGGCCCGCCTCCTGGTTCCGGAAACCACGCCCCTGGTCCATTCGACCAATAAGCGATCAGCACCAGCCAGCCTGCCCTGCTCCCAAACACAGAGGAATAGCCCCACCACTGGGATGTAAAGGCACATAGCCCTCTGCTCACAGGGTGTCGCCCAGGTCCCCAAGCGTGGGCAGACCAGCCAGCCCTCCCTTCAGGACACCCAGGGGCCTCCAAGAGCCTCGGGGCCGGCCCTCTAACCCCCCCGGCCCGGCCCCCATCGCTCCCACCAAAGGGCAGCTCAGAGCAGAGTGTCCTGGGACGCCCAGAGCCCTGCCTATGGGCTTTGACAACCGGGAGAGAGCTGTGTCAAGTCCGAGAAATTATCACTTTCCACTCTGGGGGCACCTCCCCGGCCCCTCCGGAGGTTCTGACTGGTCTAGTGGCCCGGCCGCAGGGGCCTGCTTTCCGCCCCATTCGCCTGGAACGCCCTGCCCTGAGGACAAGGGTCCCTCTTGCTGGAATCCAGTCTGAAGCTCAGGCAGGTGAGGCTTTTGTGGGCACTTGAGACAATCGTCCAGGTTTCACAGGGCCCCAGGGCCTTAGCCACTGGTGAGGGTTAGGTTGAGGGATAGGCTTAGTTTTAGGGTTACGGTGAGCCTTTGACAACGGGGAGAGAGCTGTGTCAAGTCCGAGAAAATCACTTTGCGCTCCTGGGGCACCTTCACCGGGCCCCAGGGCCTTCCCCACTGGACCACCTCCAGCTTTTGACACCGGCCCCAACCCACTCTTCCCTTGACCGCTTCCCGCAGGTCAGCTAAGGGGCCGGCCAAGCCGCCGGGCCCCCTCTTTAGGTCCCTGCCGCCGGCAGACCCTTCTGCTGGTCACCCGTGTCCCTGCCCGCGACCCTCTCTCCTGCTTACCTCACCACTTCAGGCTGTTCACCTGGCCCCGACCCCGTGATCCCGTGACCGCCTCCAGCTGCTCACCTGGCCCCGCCCCCTCCTTGACTTTACCTGGCTCAGCTGTGGGCCTGGGCCCGCCTCCTGGTTCCGGAAACCACGCCCTGGTCCATTCGACCAATAAGCGATCAGCACCAGCCAGCCTGCCCTGCTCCCAAACACAGAGGAATAGCCCCACCACTGGGATGTAAAGGCACATAGCCCTCTGCTCACAGGGTGTCGCCCAGGTCCCCAAGCGTGGGCAGACCAGCCAGCCCTCCCTTCAGGACACCCAGGGGCCTCCAAGAGCCTCGGGGCCGGCCCTCTAACCCCCCCGGCCCGGCCCGCATCGCTCCCACCAAAGGGCAGCTCAGAGCAGAGTGTCCTGGGACGCCCAGAGCCCTGCCTATGGGCTTTGACAACCGGGAGAGAGCTGTGTCAAGTCCGAGAAATTATCACTTTCCACTCTGGGGGCACCTCCCCGGCCCCTCCGGAGGTTCTGACTGGTCTAGTGGCCCGGCCGCGGGGGCCTGCTTTCCGCCCCATTCGCCTGGAACGCCCTGCCCTGAGGACAAGGGTCCCTCTTGCTGGAATCCAGTCTGAAGCTCAGGCAGATGAGGCTTTTGTGGGCACTTGAGACAATCGTCCAGGTTTCACAGGGCCCCAGGGCCTTAGCCACTGGTGAGGGTTAGGTTGAGGGATAGGCTTAGTTTTAGGGTAAGGGATAGCCTTTGACAACGGGGAGAGAGCTGTGTCAAGTCCGAGAAAATCACTTTGCGCTCCTGGGGCACCTTCACCGGGCCCCAGGGCCTTCCCCACTGGACCACCTCCAGCTTTTGACACCGGCACCAACCCACTCTTCCCTTGACCGCTTCCCGCAGGTCAGCTAAGGGGCCGGCCAAGCCGCCGGGCCCCCTCTTGAGGTCCCTGCCGCCGGCAGACCCGCCTGCTGGTCACCCGTGTCCCTGCCCGAGACCCTCTCTCCTGCTTACCTCACCACTTCAGGCTGTTCACCTGGCCCCGCCCCCTTGATCCCGTGACCGCCTCCAGCTGCTCACCTGGCCCCGCCCCCGCCTTGACTTGACCAGGCTCAGCTGTGGGCCTGGGCCCGCCTCCTGGTTCCGGAAACCACGCCCCTGGTCCATTCGACCAATGAGCGAGCAGCACCAGCCAGTCTGCCCTGCTCCCAAACACAGAGGAATAGCCCCCACCACTGGGATGTAAAGGCACATAGCCCTCTGCTCACAGGGTGCCTCCCAGGTCCCCAAGCTTGGGCAGACCAGCCAGCCCTCCCTTCAGGACACCCAGGGGCCTCCATGAGCCTCGGGGTCGGCCCTCTAACCCCCCGGCCCCGGCCCCCATCGCTCCCACCAAAGGGCAGCTCAGAGCAGAGTGTCCTGGGACGCCCAGAGCCCTGCCTATGGGCTTTGACAACCGGGAGAGAGCTGTGTCAAGTCCGAGAAATTATCATTTTCCACTCTGGGGGCACCTCCCCGGCCCCTCCGGAGGTTCTGACTGGTCTGGTGGCCCGGCCCCGGGGGCCTGCTTTCCGCCCCATTCCTCTGGAACGCCCTGCCCTGAGGACAAGGGTCCCTCTTGCTGGCATCCAGTCTGAAGCTCAGGCAGGTGAGGCTTTTGTGGGTACTTGAGACCCTCGTCCAGGTTTCACAGGGCCCCAGGGCCTTAGCCACTGGTGAGGGTTAGGTTGAGTGATAGGATTAGTTTTAGGGTTAGGTTTAGCCTTTGACAACGGGGAGAGAGCTGTGTCAAGTCCGAGGAAATCACTTTGCGCTCCTGGAGCACCTTCACCGGGCCCCAGGGCCTTCACCACTGGACCACCTCCAGCTTTTGACACCGGCCCCAACCCACTCTTCCCTTGACCGCTTCCCACAGGTCAGCTAAGTGGCCGGCCAAGCCGCCGGGCCCCCTCTTTAGGTCCCTGCCGCTGGCAGACCCGCCTGCTGGTCACCCGTGTCCCTGCCCGCGACCCTCTCTCCTGCTTACCTCACCACTTCAGGCTGTTCACCTGGCCCCGCCCCCGTGATCCCGTGACCGCCTCCAGCTGCTCACCTGGCCCCGCCCCCTCCTTGACTTGACCTGGCTCAGCTGTGGGCCTGGGCCCGCCTCCTGGTTCCAGAAACCACGCCCCTGGTCCATTCGACCAATAAGCGATCAGCACCAGCCAGCCTGCCATGCTCCCAAACACAGAGGAATAGCCCCACCACTGGGATGTAAAGGCACATAGCCCTCTGCTCACAGGGTGCCTCCCAGGTCCCCAAGCGTGGGCAGACCAGCTAGCCATCCCTTCAGGACACCCAGGGGCCTCCATGAGCCTCGGGGCCGGCCCTCTAACCCCCCCGCCCCGGCCCCCATCGCTCCCACCAAAGGGCAGCTCAGAGCAGAGTGTCCTGGGACGCCCAGAGCCCTGCCTATGGGCTTTGAAAACCGGGAGAGAGCTGTGTCAAGTCCGAGAAATTATCACTTTCCACTCTGGGGGCACCTCCCCGGCCCCTCCGGAGGTTCTGACTGGTCTGGTGGAACGGCCCCGGGGGCCTGCTTTCTGCCCCCTTCGAATGGAACGCCCAGCCCTGAGGACAAGGGTCCCTCTTGCTGGCATCCAGTCTGAAGCTCAGGCAGGTGAGGCTTTTGTGGGCACTTGAGACCCTCGTCCAGGTTTCACAGGGCCCCAGGGCCTTAGCCACTGGTGAGGGTTAGGTTGAGGGATAGGCTTAGTTTTAGGGTTACGGTGAGCCTTTGACAACGGGGAGAGAGCTGTGTCAAGTCCGAGAAAATCACTTTGCGCTCCTGGGGCACCTTCACCGGGCCCCAGGGCCTTCCCCACTGGACCACCTCCAGCTTTTGACACCGGCCCCAACCCACTCTTCCCTTGACCGCTTCCCGCAGGTCAGCTAAGGGGCCGGCCAAGCCGCCGGGCCCCCTCTTTAGGTCCCTGCCGCCGGCAGACCCTTCTGCTGGTCACCCGTGTCCCTGCCCGCGACCCTCTCTCCTGCTTACCTCACCACTTCAGGCTGTTCACCTGGCCCCGACCCCGTGATCCCGTGACCGCCTCCAGCTGCTCACCTGGCCCCGCCCCCTCCTTGACTTAACCTGGCTCAGCTGTGGGCCTGGGCCCGCCTCCTGGTTCCGGAAACCACGCCCCTGGTCCATTCGACCAATAAGCGATCAGCACCAGCCAGCCTGCCCTGCTCCCAAACACAGAGGAATAGCCCCACCACTGGGATGTAAAGGCACATAGCCCTCTGCTCACAGGGTGTCGCCCAGGTCCCCAAGCGTGGGCAGACCAGCCAGCCCTCCCTTCAGGACACCCAGGGGCCTCCAAGAGCCTCGGGGCCGGCCCTCTAACCCCCCCGGCCCGGCCCCCATCGCTCCCACCAAAGGGCAGCTCAGAGCAGAGTGTCCTGGGACGCCCAGAGCCCTGCCTATGGGCTTTGACAACCGGGAGAGAGCTGTGTCAAGTCCGAGAAATTATCACTTTCCACTCTGGGGGCACCTCCCCGGCCCCTCCGGAGGTTCTGACTGGTCTAGTGGCCCGGCCGCGGGGGCCTGCTTTCCGCCCCATTCGCCTGGAACGCCCTGCCCTGAGGACAACGGTCCCTCTTGCTGGAATCCAGTCTGAAGCTCAGGCAGGTGAGGCTTTTGTGGGCACTTGAGACAATCGTCCAGGTTTCACAGGGCCCCAGGGCCTTAGCCACTGGTGAGGGTTAGGTTGAGGGATAGGCTTAGTTTTAGGGTAAGGGATAGCCTTTGACAACGGGGAGAGAGCTGTGTCAAGTCCGAGAAAATCACTTTGCGCTCCTGGGGCACCTTCACTGGGCCCCAGGGCCTTCCCCACTGGACCACCTCCAGCTTTTGACACCGGCACCAACCCACTCTTCCCTTGACCGCTTCCCGCAGGTCAGCTAAGGGGCCGGCCAAGCCGCCGGGCCCCCTCTTGAGGTCCCTGCCGCCGGCAGACCCGCCTGCTGGTCACCCGTGTCCCTGCCCGAGACCCTCTCTCCTGCTTACCTCACCACTTCAGGCTGTTCACCTGGCCCCGCCCCCTTGATCCCGTGACCGCCTCCAGCTGCTCACCTGGCCCCGCCCCCGCCTTGACTTGACCAGGCTCAGCTGTGGGCCTGGGCCCGCCTCCTGGTTCCGGAAACCACGCCCCTGGTCCATTCGACCAATGAGCGAGCAGCACCAGCCAGTCTGCCCTGCTCCCAAACACAGAGGAATAGCCCCCACCACTGGGATGTAAAGGCACATAGCCCTCTGCTCACAGGGTGCCTCCCAGGTCCCCAAGCTTGGGCAGACCAGCCAGCCCTCCCTTCAGGACACCCAGGGGCCTCCATGAGCCTCGGGGTCGGCACTCTAACCCCCCGGCCCCGGCCCCCATCGCTCCCACCAAAGGGCAGCTCAGAGCAGAGTGTCCTGGGACGCCCAGAGCCCTGCCTATGGGCTTTGACAACCGGGAGAGAGCTGTGTCAAGTCCGAGAAATTATCATTTTCCACTCTGGGGGCACCTCCCCGGCCCCTCCGGAGGTTCTGACTGGTCTGGTGGCCCGGCCCCGGGGGCCTGCTTTCCGCCCCATTCCTCTGGAACGCCCTGCCCTGAGGACAAGGGTCCCTCTTGCTGGCATCCAGTCTGAAGCTCAGGCAGGTGAGGCTTTTGTGGGTACTTGAGACCCTCGTCCAGGTTTCACAGGGCCCCAGGGCCTTAGCCACTGGTGAGGGTTAGGTTGAGTGATAGGATTAGTTTTAGGGTTAGGTTTAGCCTTTGACAACGGGGAGAGAGCTGTGTCAAGTCCGAGGAAATCACTTTGCGCTCCTGGAGCACCTTCACCGGGCCCCAGGGCCTTCACCACTGGACCACCTCCAGCTTTTGACACCGGCCCCAACCCACTCTTCCCTTGACCGCTTCCCACAGGTCAGCTAAGTGGCCGGCCAAGCCGCCGGGCCCCCTCTTTAGGTCCCTGCCGCTGGCAGACCCGCCTGCTGGTCACCCGTGTCCCTGCCCGCGACCCTCTCTCCTGCTTACCTCACCACTTCAGGCTGTTCACCTGGCCCCGCCCCCGTGATCCCGTGACCGCCTCCAGCTGCTCACCTGGCCCCGCCCCCTCCTTGACTTGACCTGGCTCAGCTGTGGGCCTGGGCCCGCCTCCTGGTTCCAGAAACCACGCCCCTGGTCCATTCGACCAATAAGCGATCAGCACCAGCCAGCCTGCCATGCTCCCAAACACAGAGGAATAGCCCCACCACTGGGATGTAAAGGCACATAGCCCTCTGCTCACAGGGTGCCTCCCAGGTCCCCAAGCGTGGGCAGACCAGCCAGCCATCCCTTCAGGACACCCAGGGGCCTCCATGAGCCTCGGGGCCGGCCCTCTAACCCCCCCCGGCCCGGCCCCCATCGCTCCCACCAAAGGGCAGCTCAGAGCAGAGTGTCCTGGGACGCCCAGAGCCCTGCCTATGGGCTTTGAAAACCGGGAGAGAGCTGTGTCAAGTCCGAGAAATTATCACTTTCCACTCTGGGGGCACCTCCCCGGCCCCTCCGGAGGTTCTGACTGGTCTGGTGGAACGGCCCCGGGGGCCTGCTTTCTGCCCCCTTCGAATGGAACGCCCAGCCCTGAGGACAAGGGTCCCTCTTGCTGGCATCCAGTCTGAAGCTCAGGCAGGTGAGGCTTTTGTGGGCACTTGAGACCCTCGTCCAGGTTTCACAGGGCCCCAGGGCCTTAGCCACTGGTGAGGGTTAGGTTGAGGGATAGGCTTAGTTTTAGGGTTACGGTGAGCCTTTGACAACGGGGAGAGAGCTGTGTCAAGTCCGAGAAAATCACTTTGCGCTCCTGGGGCACCTTCACCGGGCCCCAGGGCCTTCCCCACTGGACCACCTCCAGCTTTTGACACCGGCCCCAACCCACTCTTCCCTTGACCGCTTCCCGCAGGTCAGCTAAGGGGCCGGCCAAGCCGCCGGGCCCCCTCTTTAGGTCCCTGCCGCCGGCAGACCCTTCTGCTGGTCACCCGTGTCCCTGCCCGCGACTCTCTCTCCTGCTTACCTCACCACTTCAGGCTGTTCACCTGGCCCCGACCCCGTGATCCCGTGACCGCCTCCAGCTGCTCACCTGGCCCCGCCCCCTCCTTGACTTAACCTGGCTCAGCTGTGGGCCTGGGCCCGCCTCCTGGTTCCGGAAACCACGCCCCTGGTCCATTCGACCAATAAGCGATCAGCACCAGCCAGCCTGCCCTGCTCCCAAACACAGAGGAATAGCCCCACCACTGGGATGTAAAGGCACATAGCCCTCTGCTCACAGGGTGTCGCCCAGGTCCCCAAGCGTGGGCAGACCAGCCAGCCCTCCCTTCAGGACACCCAGGGGCCTCCAAGAGCCTCGGGGCCGGCCCTCTAACCCCCCCGGCCCGGCCCCCATCGCTCCCACCAAAGGGCAGCTCAGAGCAGAGTGTCCTGGGACGCCCAGAGCCCTGCCTATGGGCTTTGACAACCGGGAGAGAGCTGTGTCAAGTCCGAGAAATTATCACTTTCCACTCTGGGGGCACCTCCCCGGCCCCTCCGGAGGTTCTGACTGGTCTAGTGGCCCGGCCGCAGGGGCCTGCTTTCCGCCCCATTCGCCTGGAACGCCCTGCCCTGAGGACAAGGGTCCCTCTTGCTGGAATCCAGTCTGAAGCTCAGGCAGGTGAGGCTTTTGTGGGCACTTGAGACAATCGTCCAGGTTTCACAGGGCCCCAGGGCCTTAGCCACTGGTGAGGGTTAGGTTGAGGGATAGGCTTAGTT
Source organism: Pipistrellus hanaki (assembly GCF_964339955.1). Lineage (NCBI taxonomy): Eukaryota > Metazoa > Chordata > Mammalia > Chiroptera > Vespertilionidae > Pipistrellus > Pipistrellus hanaki. Next base: position 4,150,541 of record NC_140511.1, read on the forward strand.
TTAGGGTAAGGGATAGCCTTTGACAACGGGGAGAGAGCTGTGTCAAGTCCGAGAAAATCACTTTGCGCTCCTGGGGCACCTTCACCGGGCCCCAGGGCCTTCCCCACTGGACCACCTCCAGCTTTTGACACCGGCACCAACCCACTCTTCCCTTGACCGCTTCCCGCAGGTCAGCTAAGGGGCCGGCCAAGCCGCCGGGCCCCCTCTTGAGGTCCCTGCCGCCGGCAGACCCGCCTGCTGGTCACCCGTGTCCCTGCCCGAGACCCTCTCTCCTGCTTACCTCACCACTTCAGGCTGTTCACCTGGCCCCGCCCCCTTGATCCCGTGACCGCCTCCAGCTGCTCACCTGGCCCCGCCCCCGCCTTGACTTGACCAGGCTCAGCTGTGGGCCTGGGCCCGCCTCCTGGTTCCGGAAACCACGCCCCTGGTCCATTCGACCAATGAGCGAGCAGCACCAGCCAGTCTGCCCTGCTCCCAAACACAGAGGAATAGCCCCCACCACTGGGATGTAAAGGCACATAGCCCTCTGCTCACAGGGTGCCTCCCAGGTCCCCAAGCTTGGGCAGACCAGCCAGCCCTCCCTTCAGGACACCCAGGGGCCTCCATGAGCCTCGGGGTCGGCCCTCTAACCCCCCGGCCCCGGCCCCCATCGCTCCCACCAAAGGGCAGCTCAGAGCAGAGTGTCCTGGGACGCCCAGAGCCCTGCCTATGGGCTTTGACAACCGGGAGAGAGCTGTGTCAAGTCCGAGAAATTATCATTTTCCACTCTGGGGGCACCTCCCCGGCCCCTCCGGAGGTTCTGACTGGTCTGGTGGCCCGGCCCCGGGGGCCTGCTTTCCGCCCCATTCCTCTGGAACGCCCTGCCCTGAGGACAAGGGTCCCTCTTGCTGGCATCCAGTCTGAAGCTCAGGCAGGTGAGGCTTTTGTGGGTACTTGAGACCCTCGTCCAGGTTTCACAGGGCCCCAGGGCCTTAGCCACTGGTGAGGGTTAGGTTGAGTGATAGGATTAGTTTTAGGGTTAGGTTTAGCCTTTGACAACGGGGAGAGAGCTGTGTCAAGTCCGAGGAAATCACTTTGCGCTCCTGGAGCACCTTCACCGGGCCCCAGGGCCTTCACCACTGGACCACCTCCAGCTTATGACACCGGCCCCAACCCACTCTTCCCTTGACCGCTTCCCACAGGTCAGCTAAGTGGCCGGCCAAGCCGCCGGGCCCCCTCTTTAGGTCCCTGCCGCTGGCAGACCCGCCTGCTGGTCACCCGTGTCCCTGCCCGCGACCCTCTCTCCTGCTTACCTCACCACTTCAGGCTGTTCACCTGGCCCCGCCCCCGTGATCCCGAGACCGCCTCGAGCTGCTCACCTGGCCCCGCCCCCTCCTTGACTTGACCTGGCTCAGCTGTGGGCCTGGGCCCGCCTCCTGGTTCCAGAAACCACGCCCCTGGTCCATTCGACCAATAAGCGATCAGCACCAGCCAGCCTGCCATGCTCCCAAACACAGAGGAATAGCCCCACCACTGGGATGTAAAGGCACATAGCCCTCTGCTCACAGGGTGCCTCCCAGGTCCCCAAGCGTGGGCAGACCAGCCAGCCATCCCTTCAGGACACCCAGGGGCCTCCATGAGCCTCGGGGCCGGCCCTCTAACCCCCCCGCCCCGGCCCCCATCGCTCCCACCAAAGGGCAGCTCAGAGCAGAGTGTCCTGGGACGCCCAGAGCCCTGCCTATGGGCTTTGAAAACCGGGAGAGAGCTGTGTCAAGTCCGAGAAATTATCACTTTCCACTCTGGGGGCACCTCCCCGGCCCCTCCGGAGGTTCTGACTGGTCTGGTGGAACGGCCCCGGGGGCCTGCTTTCTGCCCCCTTCGAATGGAACGCCCAGCCCTGAGGACAAGGGTCCCTCTTGCTGGCATCCAGTCTGAAGCTCAGGCAGGTGAGGCTTTTGTGGGCACTTGAGACCCTCGTCCAGGTTTCACAGGGCCCCAGGGCCTTAGCCACTGGTGAGGGTTAGGTTGAGGGATAGGCTTAGTTTTAGGGTTACGGTGAGCCTTTGACAACGGGGAGAGAGCTGTGTCAAGTCCGAGAAAATCACTTTGCGCTCCTGGGGCACCTTCACCGGGCCCCAGGGCCTTCCCCACTGGACCACCTCCAGCTTTTGACACCGGCCCCAACCCACTCTTCCCTTGACCGCTTCCCGCAGGTCAGCTAAGGGGCCGGCCAAGCCGCCGGGCCCCCTCTTTAGGTCCCTGCCGCCGGCAGACCCTTCTGCTGGTCACCCGTGTCCCTGCCCGCGACCCTCTCTCCTGCTTACCTCACCACTTCAGGCTGTTCACCTGGCCCCGACCCCGTGATCCCGTGACCGCCTCCAGCTGCTCACCTGGCCCCGCCCCCTCCTTGACTTAACCTGGCTCAGCTGTGGGCCTGGGCCCGCCTCCTGGTTCCGGAAACCACGCCCCTGGTCCATTCGACCAATAAGCGATCAGCACCAGCCAGCCTGCCCTGCTCCCAAACACAGAGGAATAGCCCCACCACTGGGATGTAAAGGCACATAGCCCTCTGCTCACAGGGTGTCGCCCAGGTCCCCAAGCGTGGGCAGACCAGCCAGCCCTCCCTTCAGGACACCCAGGGGCCTCCAAGAGCCTCGGGGCCGGCCCTCTAACCCCCCCGGCCCGGCCCCCATCGCTCCCACCAAAGGGCAGCTCAGAGCAGAGTGTCCTGGGACGCCCAGAGCCCTGCCTATGGGCTTTGACAACCGGGAGAGAGCTGTGTCAAGTCCGAGAAATTATCACTTTCCACTCTGGGGGCACCTCCCCGGCCCCTCCGGAGGTTCTGACTGGTCTAGTGGCCCGGCCGCAGGGGCCTGCTTTCCGCCCCATTCGCCTGGAACGCCCTGCCCTGAGGACAAGGGTCCCTCTTGCTGGAATCCAGTCTGAAGCTCAGGCAGGTGAGGCTTTTGTGGGCACTTGAGACAATCGTCCAGGTTTCACAGGGCCCCAGGGCCTTAGCCACTGGTGAGGGTTAGGTTGAGGGATAGGCTTAGTTTTAGGGTTACGGTGAGCCTTTGACAACGGGGAGAGAGCTGTGTCAAGTCCGAGAAAATCACTTTGCGCTCCTGGGGCACCTTCACCGGGCCCCAGGGCCTTCCCCACTGGACCACCTCCAGCTTTTGACACCGGCACCAACCCACTCTTCCCTTGACCGCTTCCCGCAGGTCAGCTAAGGGGCCGGCCAAGCCGCCGGGCCCCCTCTTGAGGTCCCTGCCGCCGGCAGACCCGCCTGCTGGTCACCCGTGTCCCTGCCCGAGACCCTCTCTCCTGCTTACCTCACCACTTCAGGCTGTTCACCTGGCCCCGCCCCCTTGATCCCGTGACCGCCTCCAGCTGCTCACCTGGCCCCGCCCCCGCCTTGACTTGACCAGGCTCAGCTGTGGGCCTGGGCCCGCCTCCTGGTTCCGGAAACCACGCCCCTGGTCCATTCGACCAATGAGCGAGCAGCACCAGCCAGTCTGCCCTGCTCCCAAACACAGAGGAATAGCCCCCACCACTGGGATGTAAAGGCACATAGCCCTCTGCTCACAGGGTGCCTCCCAGGTCCCCAAGCTTGGGCAGACCAGCCAGCCCTCCCTTCAGGACACCCAGGGGCCTCCATGAGCCTCGGGGTCGGCCCTCTAACCCCCCGGCCCCGGCCCCCATCGCTCCCACCAAAGGGCAGCTCAGAGCAGAGTGTCCTGGGACGCCCAGAGCCCTGCCTATGGGCTTTGACAACCGGGAGAGAGCTGTGTCAAGTCCGAGAAATTATCATTTTCCACTCTGGGGGCACCTCCCCGGCCCCTCCGGAGGTTCTGACTGGTCTGGTGGCCCGGCCCCGGGGGCCTGCTTTCCGCCCCATTCCTCTGGAACGCCCTGCCCTGAGGACAAGGGTCCCTCTTGCTGGCATCCAGTCTGAAGCTCAGGCAGGTGAGGCTTTTGTGGGTACTTGAGACCCTCGTCCAGGTTTCACAGGGCCCCAGGGCCTTAGCCACTGGTGAGGGTTAGGTTGAGTGATAGGATTAGTTTTAGGGTTAGGTTTAGCCTTTGACAACGGGGAGAGAGCTGTGTCAAGTCCGAGGAAATCACTTTGCGCTCCTGGAGCACCTTCACCGGGCCCCAGGGCCTTCACCACTGGACCACCTCCAGCTTTTGACACCGGCCCCAACCCACTCTTCCCTTGACCGCTTCCCACAGGTCAGCTAAGTGGCCGGCCAAGCCGCCGGGCCCCCTCTTTAGGTCCCTGCCGCTGGCAGACCCGCCTGCTGGTCACCCGTGTCCCTGCCCGCGACCCTCTCTCCTGCTTACCTCACCACTTCAGGCTGTTCACCTGGCCCCGCCCCCGTGATCCCGTGACCGCCTCCAGCTGCTCACCTGGCCCCGCCCCCTCCTTGACTTGACCTGGCTCAGCTGTGGGCCTGGGCCCGCCTCCTGGTTCCAGAAACCACGCCCCTGGTCCATTCGACCAATAAGCGATCAGAACCAGCCAGCCTGCCATGCTCCCAAACACAGAGGAATAGCCCCACCACTGGGATGTAAAGGCACATAGCCCTCTGCTCACAGGGTGCCTCCCAGGTCCCCAAGCGTGGGCAGACCAGCTAGCCATCCCTTCAGGACACCCAGGGGCCTCCATGAGCCTCGGGGCCGGCCCTCTAACCCCCCCGCCCCGGCCCCCATCGCTCCCACCAAAGGGCAGCTCAGAGCAGAGTGTCCTGGGACGCCCAGAGCCCTGCCTATGGGCTTTGAAAACCGGGAGAGAGCTGTGTCAAGTCCGAGAAATTATCACTTTCCACTCTGGGGGCACCTCCCCGGCCCCTCCGGAGGTTCTGACTGGTCTGGTGGAACGGCCCCGGGGGCCTGCTTTCTGCCCCCTTCGAATGGAACGCCCAGCCCTGAGGACAAGGGTCCCTCTTGCTGGCATCCAGTCTGAAGCTCAGGCAGGTGAGGCTTTTGTGGGCACTTGAGACCCTCGTCCAGGTTTCACAGGGCCCCAGGGCCTTAGCCACTGGTGAGGGTTAGGTTGAGGGATAGGCTTAGTTTTAGGGTTACGGTGAGCCTTTGACAACGGGGAGAGAGCTGTGTCAAGTCCGAGAAAATCACTTTGCGCTCCTGGGGCACCTTCACCGGGCCCCAGGGCCTTCCCCACTGGACCACCTCCAGCTTTTGACACCGGCCCCAACCCACTCTTCCCTTGACCGCTTCCCGCAGGTCAGCTAAGGGGCCGGCCAAGCCGCCGGGCCCCCTCTTTAGGTCCCTGCCGCCGGCAGACCCTTCTGCTGGTCACCCGTGTCCCTGCCCGCGACCCTCTCTCCTGCTTACCTCACCACTTCAGGCTGTTCACCTGGCCCCGACCCCGTGATCCCGTGACCGCCTCCAGCTGCTCACCTGGCCCCGCCCCCTCCTTGACTTAACCTGGCTCAGCTGTGGGCCTGGGCCCGCCTCCTGGTTCCGGAAACCACGCCCCTGGTCCATTCGACCAATAAGCGATCAGCACCAGCCAGCCTGCCCTGCTCCCAAACACAGAGGAATAGCCCCACCACTGGGATGTAAAGGCACATAGCCCTCTGCTCACAGGGTGCCTCCCAGGTCCCCAAGCTTGGGCAGACCAGCCAGCCCTCCCTTCAGGACACCCAGGGGCCTCCATGAGCCTCGGGGTCGGCACTCTAACCCCCCGGCCCCGGCCCCCATCGCTCCCACCAAAGGGCAGCTCAGAGCAGAGTGTCCTGGGACGCCCAGAGCCCTGCCTATGGGCTTTGACAACCGGGAGAGAGCTGTGTCAAGTCCGAGAAATTATCATTTTCCACTCTGGGGGCACCTCCCCGGCCCCTCCGGAGGTTCTGACTGGTCTGGTGGCCCGGCCCCGGGGGCCTGCTTTCCGCCCCATTCCTCTGGAACGCCCTGCCCTGAGGACAAGGGTCCCTCTTGCTGGCATCCAGTCTGAAGCTCAGGCAGGTGAGGCTTTTGTGGGTACTTGAGACCCTCGTCCAGGTTTCACAGGGCCCCAGGGCCTTAGCCACTGGTGAGGGTTAGGTTGAGTGATAGGATTAGTTTTAGGGTTAGGTTTAGCCTTTGACAACGGGGAGAGAGCTGTGTCAAGTCCGAGGAAATCACTTTGCGCTCCTGGAGCACCTTCACCGGGCCCCAGGGCCTTCACCACTGGACCACCTCCAGCTTTTGACACCGGCCCCAACCCACTCTTCCCTTGACCGCTTCCCACAGGTCAGCTAAGTGGCCGGCCAAGCCGCCGGGCCCCCTCTTTAGGTCCCTGCCGCTGGCAGACCCGCCTGCTGGTCACCCGTGTCCCTGCCCGAGACCCTCTCTCCTGCTTACCTCACCACTTCAGGCTGTTCACCTGGCCCCGCCCCCGTGATCCCGTGACCGCCTCCAGCTGCTCACCTGGCCCCGCCCCCTCCTTGACTTGACCTGGCTCAGCTGTGGGCCTGGGCCCGCCTCCTGGTTCCAGAAACCACGCCCCTGGTCCATTCGACCAATAAGCGATCAGCACCAGCCAGCCTGCCATGCTCCCAAACACAGAGGAATAGCCCCACCACTGGGATGTAAAGGCACATAGCCCTCTGCTCACAGGGTGCCTCCCAGGTCCCCAAGCGTGGGCAGACCAGCTAGCCATCCCTTCAGGACACCCAGGGGCCTCCATGAGCCTCGGGGCCGGCCCTCTAACCCCCCCGCCCCGGCCCCCATCGCTCCCACCAAAGGGCAGCTCAGAGCAGAGTGTCCTGGGACGCCCAGAGCCCTGCCTATGGGCTTTGACAACCGGGAGAGAGCTGTGTCAAGTCCGAGAAATTATCACTTTCCACTCTGGGGGCACCTCCCCGGCCCCTCCGGAGGTTCTGACTGGTCTAGTGGCCCGGCCGCAGGGGCCTGCTTTCCGCCCCATTCGCCTGGAACGCCCTGCCCTGAGGACAAGGGTCCCTCTTGCTGGAATCCAGTCTGAAGCTCAGGCAGGTGAGGCTTTTGTGGGCACTTGAGACAATCGTCCAGGTTTCACAGGGCCCCAGGGCCTTAGCCACTGGTGAGGGTTAGGTTGAGGGATAGGCTTAGTTTTAGGGTAAGGGATAGCCTTTGACAACGGGGAGAGAGCTGTGTCAAGTCCGAGAAAATCACTTTGCGCTCCTGGGGCACCTTCACCGGGCCCCAGGGCCTTCCCCACTGGACCACCTCCAGCTTTTGACACCGGCACCAACCCACTCTTCCCTTGACCGCTTCCCGCAGGTCAGCTAAGGGGCCGGCCAAGCCGCCGGGCCCCCTCTTGAGGTCCCTGCCGCCGGCAGACCCGCCTGCTGGTCACCCGTGTCCCTGCCCGAGACCCTCTCTCCTGCTTACCTCACCACTTCAGGCTGTTCACCTGGCCCCGCCCCCTTGATCCCGTGACCGCCTCCAGCTGCTCACCTGGCCCCGCCCCCGCCTTGACTTGACCAGGCTCAGCTGTGGGCCTGGGCCCGCCTCCTGGTTCCGGAAACCACGCCCCTGGTCCATTCGACCAATGAGCGAGCAGCACCAGCCAGTCTGCCCTGCTCCCAAACACAGAGGAATAGCCCCCACCACTGGGATGTAAAGGCACATAGCCCTCTGCTCACAGGGTGCCTCCCAGGTCCCCAAGCTTGGGCAGACCAGCCAGCCCTCCCTTCAGGACACCCAGGGGCCTCCATGAGCCTCGGGGTCGGCCCTCTAACCCCCCGGCCCCGGCCCCCATCGCTCCCACCAAAGGGCAGCTCAGAGCAGAGTGTCCTGGGACGCCCAGAGCCCTGCCTATGGGCTTTGACAACCGGGAGAGAGCTGTGTCAAGTCCGAGAAATTATCATTTTCCACTCTGGGGGCACCTCCCCGGCCCCTCCGGAGGTTCTGACTGGTCTGGTGGCCCGGCCCCGGGGGCCTGCTTTCCGCCCCATTCCTCTGGAACGCCCTGCCCTGAGGACAAGGGTCCCTCTTGCTGGCATCCAGTCTGAAGCTCAGGCAGGTGAGGCTTTTGTGGGTACTTGAGACCCTCGTCCAGGTTTCACAGGGCCCCAGGGCCTTAGCCACTGGTGAGGGTTAGGTTGAGTGATAGGATTAGTTTTAGGGTTAGGTTTAGCCTTTGACAACGGGGAGAGAGCTGTGTCAAGTCCGAGGAAATCACTTTGCGCTCCTGGAGCACCTTCACCGGGCCCCTGGGCCTTCACCACTGGACCACCTCCAGCTTTTGACACCGGCCCCAACCCACTCTTCCCTTGACCGTTTCCCACAGGTCAGCTAAGTGGCCGGCCAAGCCGCCGGGCCCCCTCTTTAGGTCCCTGCCGCTGGCAGACCCGCCTGCTGGTCACCCGTGTCCCTGCCCGCGACCCTCTCTCCTGCTTACCTCACCACTTCAGGCTGTTCACCTGGCCCCGCCCCCGTGATCCCGAGACCGCCTCCAGCTGCTCACCTGGCCCCGCCCCCTCCTTGACTTGACCTGGCTCAGCTGTGGGCCTGGGCCCGCCTCCTGGTTCCAGAAACCACGCCCCTGGTCCATTCGACCAATAAGCGATCAGCACCAGCCAGCCTGCCATGCTCCCAAACACAGAGGAATAGCCCCACCACTGGGATGTAAAGGCACATAGCCCTCTGCTCACAGGGTGCCTCCCAGGTCCCCAAGCGTGGGCAGACCAGCCAGCCATCCCTTCAGGACACCCAGGGGCCTCCATGAGCCTCGGGGCCGGCCCTCTAACCCCCCCGCCACGGCCCCCATCGCTCCCACCAAAGGGCAGCTCAGAGCAGAGTGTCCTGGGACGCCCAGAGCCCTGCCTATGGGCTTTGAAAACCGGGAGAGAGCTGTGTCAAGTCCGAGAAATTATCACTTTCCACTCTGGGGGCACCTCCCCGGCCCCTCCGGAGGTTCTGACTGGTCTGGTGGAACGGCCCCGGGGGCCTGCTTTCTGCCCCCTTCGAATGGAACGCCCAGCCCTGAGGACAAGGGTCCCTCTTGCTGGAATCCAGTCTGAAGCTCAGGCAGGTGAGGCTTTTGTGGGCACTTGAGACCCTCGTCCAGGTTTCACAGGGCCCCAGGGCCTTAGCCACTGGTGAGGGTTAGGTTGAGGGATAGGCTTAGTTTTAGGGTTACGGTGAGCCTTTGACAACGGGGAGAGAGCTGTGTCAAGTCCGAGAAAATCACTTTGCGCTCCTGGGGCACCTTCACCGGGCCCCAGGGCCTTCCCCACTGGACCACCTCCAGCTTTTGACACCGGCCCCAACCCACTCTTCCCTTGACCGCTTCCCGCAGGTCAGCTAAGGGGCCGGCCAAGCCGCCGGGCCCCCTCTTTAGGTCCCTGCCGCCGGCAGACCCTTCTGCTGGTCACCCGTGTCCCTGCCCGCGACCCTCTCTCCTGCTTACCTCACCACTTCAGGCTGTTCACCTGGCCCCGACCCCGTGATCCCGTGACCGCCTCCACCTGCTCACCTGGCCCCGCCCCCTCCTTGACTTTACCTGGCTCAGCTGTGGGCCTGGGCCCGCCTCCTGGTTCCGGAAACCACGCCCCTGGTCCATTCGACCAATAAGCGATCAGCACCAGCCAGCCTGCCCTGCTCCCAAACACAGAGGAATCCCCCACCACTGGGATGTAAAGGCACATAGCCCTCTGCTCACAGGGTGTCGCCCAGGTCCCCAAGCGTGGGCAGACCAGCCAGCCCTCCCTTCAGGACACCCAGGGGCCTCCAAGAGCCTCGGGGCCGGCCCTCTAACCCCCCCGGCCCGGCCCCCATCGCTCCCACCAAAGGGCAGCTCAGAGCAGAGTGTCCTGGGACGCCCAGAGCCCTGCCTATGGGCTTTGACAACCGGGAGAGAGCTGTGTCAAGTCCGAGAAATTATCACTTTCCACTCTGGGGGCACCTCCCCGGCCCCTCCGGAGGTTCTGACTGGTCTAGTGGCACGGCCGCGGGGGCCTGCTTTCCCCCCCATTCGCCTGGAACGCCCTGCCCTGAGGACAAGGGTCCCTCTTGCTGGAATCCAGTCTGAAGCTCAGGCAGGTGAGGCTTTTGTGGGCACTTGAGACAATCGTCCAGGTTTCACAGGGCCCCAGGGCCTTAGCCACTGGTGAGGGTTAGGTTGAGGGATAGGCTTAGTTTTAGGGTAAGGGATAGCCTTTGACAACGGGGAGAGAGCTGTGTAAAGTCCGAGAAAATCACTTTGCGCTCCTGGGGCACCTTCACCGGGCCCCAGGGCCTTCCCCACTGGACCACCTCCAGCTTTTGACACCGGCACCAACCCACTCTTCCCTTGACCGCTTCCCGCAGGTCAGCTAAGGGGCCGGCCAAGCCGCCGGGCCCCCTCTTTAGGTCCCTGCCGCTGGCAGACCCGCCTGCTGGTCACCCGTGTCCCTGCCCGCGACCCTCTCTCCTGCTTACCTCACCACTTCAGGCTGTTCACCTGGCCCCGCCCCCGTGATCCCGAGACCGCCTCCAGCTGCTCACCTGGCCCCGCCCCCTCCTTGACTTGACCTGGCTCAGCTGTGGGCCTGGGCCCGCCTCCTGGTTCCAGAAACCACGCCCCTGGTCCATTCGACCAATAAGCGATCAGCACCAGCCAGCCTGCCATGCTCCCAAACACAGAGGAATAGCCCCACCACTGGGATGTAAAGGCACATAGCCCTCTGCTCACAGGGTGCCTCCCAGGTCCCCAAGCGTGGGCAGACCAGCCAGCCATCCCTTCAGGACACCCAGGGGCCTCCATGAGCCTCGGGGCCGGCCCTCTAACCCCCCCGCCCCGGCCCCCATCGCTCCCACCAAAGGGCAGCTCAGAGCAGAGTGTCCTGGGACGCCCAGAGCCCTGCCTATGGGCTTTGAAAACCGGGAGAGAGCTGTGTCAAGTCCGAGAAATTATCACTTTCCACTCTGGGGGCACCTCCCCGGCCCCTCCGGAGGTTCTGACTGGTCTGGTGGAACGGCCCCGGGGGCCTGCTTTCTGCCCCCTTCGAATGGAACGCCCAGCCCTGAGGACAAGGGTCCCTCTTGCTGGCATCCAGTCTGAAGCTCAGGCAGGTGAGGCTTTTGTGGGCACTTGAGACCCTCATCCAGGTTTCACAGGGCCCCAGGGCCTTAGCCACTGGTGAGGGTTAGGTTGAGGGATAGGCTTAGTTTTAGGGTTACGGTGAGCCTTTGACAACGGGGAGAGAGCTGTGTCAAGTCCGAGAAAATCACTTTGCGCTCCTGGGGCACCTTCACCGGGCCCCAGGGCCTTCCCCACTGGACCACCTCCAGCTTTTGACACCGGCCCCAACCCACTCTTCCCTTGACCGCTTCCCGCAGGTCAGCTAAGGGGCCGGCCAAGCCGCCGGGCCCCCTCTTTAGGTCCCTGCCGCCGGCAGACCCTTCTGCTGGTCACCCGTGTCCCTGCCCGCGACCCTCTCTCCTGCTTACCTCACCACTTCAGGCTGTTCACCTGGCCCCGACCCCGTGATCCCGTGACCGCCTCCAGCTGCTCACCTGGCCCCGCCCCCTCCTTGACTTTACCTGGCTCAGCTGTGGGCCTGGGCCCGCCTCCTGGTTCCGGAAACCACGCCCCTGGTCCATTCGACCAATAAGCGATCAGCACCAGCCAGCCTGCCCTGCTCCCAAACACAGAGGAATAGCCCCACCACTGGGATGTAAAGGCACATAGCCCTCTGCTCACAGGGTGTCGCCCAGGTCCCCAAGCGTGGGCAGACCAGCCAGCCCTCCCTTCAGGACACCCAGGGGCCTCCAAGAGCCTCGGGGCCGGCCCTCTAACCCCCCCGCCCCGGCCCCCATCGCTCCCACCAAAGGGCAGCTCTGAGCAGAGTGTCCTGGGACGCCCAGAGCCCTGCCTATGGGCTTTGACAACCGGGAGAGAGCTGTGTCAAGTCCGAGAAATTATCACTTTCCACTCTGGGGGCACCTCCCCGGCCCCTCCGGAGGTTCTGACTGGTCTAGTGGCCCGGCTGCGGGGGCCTGCTTTCCGCCCCATTCGCCTGGAACGCCCTGCCCTGAGGACAAGGGTCCCTCTTGCTGGAATCCAGTCTGAAGCTCAGGCAGGTGAGGCTTTTGTGGGCACTTGAGACAATCGTCCAGGTTTCACAGGGCCCCAGGGCCTTAGCCACTGGTGAGGGTTAGGTTGAGGGATAGGCTTAGTTTTAGGGTAAGGGATAGCCTTTGACAACGGGGAGAGAGCTGTGTCAAGTCCGAGAAAATCACTTTGCGCTCCTGGGGCACCTTCACCGGGCCCCAGGGCCTTCCCCACTGGACCACCTCCAGCTTTTGACACCGGCACCAACCCACTCTTCCCTTGACCGCTTCCCGCAGGTCAGCTAAGGGGCCGGCCAAGCCGCCGGGCCCCCTCTTGAGGTCCCTGCCGCCGGCAGACCCGCCTGCTGGTCACCCGTGTCCCTGCCCGAGACCCTCTCTCCTGCTTACCTCACCACTTCAGGCTGTTCACCTGGCCCCGCCCCCTTTATCCCGTGACCGCCTCCAGCTGCTCACCTGGCCCCGCCCCCGCCTTGACTTGACCAGGCTCAGCTGTGGGCCTGGGCCCGCCTCCTGGTTCCGGAAACCACGCACCTGGTCCATTCGACCAATGAGCGAGCAGCACCAGCCAGTCTGCCCTGCTCCCAAACACAGAGGAATAGCCCCGACCACTGGGATGTAAAGGCACATAGCCCTCTGCTCACAGGGTGCCTCCCAGGTCCCCAAGCTTGGGCAGACCAGCCAGCCCTCCCTTCAGGACACCCAGGGGCCTCCATGAGCCTCGGGGTCGGCCCTCTAACCCCCCGGCCCCGGCCCCCATCGCTCCCACCAAAGGGCAGCTCAGAGCAGAGTGTCCTGGGACGCCCAGAGCCCTGCCTATGGGCTTTGACAACCGGGAGAGAGCTGTGTCAAGTCCGAGAAATTATCATTTTCCACTCTGGGGGCACCTCCCCGGCCCCTCCGGAGGTTCTGACTGGTCTGGTGGCCCGGCCCCGGGGGCCTGCTTTCCGCCCCATTCCTCTGGAACGCCCTGCCCTGAGGACAAGGGTCCCTCTTGCTGGCATCCAGTCTGAAGCTCAGGCAGGTGAGGCTTTTGTGGGTACTTGAGACCCTCGTCCAGGTTTCACAGGGCCCCAGGGCCTTAGCCACTGGTGAGGGTTAGGTTGAGTGATAGGATTAGTTTTAGGGTTAGGTTTAGCCTTTGACAACGGGGAGAGAGCTGTGTCAAGTCCGAGGAAATCACTTTGCGCTCCTGGAGCACCTTCACCGGGCCCCTGGGCCTTCACCACTGGACCACCTCCAGCTTTTGACACCGGCCCCAACCCACTCTTCCCTTGACCGTTTCCCACAGGTCAGCTAAGTGGCCGGCCAAGCCGCCGGGCCCCCTCTTTAGGTCCCTGCCGCTGGCAGACCCGCCTGCTGGTCACCCGTGTCCCTGCCCGCGACCCTCTCTCCTGCTTACCTCACCACTTCAGGCTGTTCACCTGGCCCCGCCCCCGTGATCCCGAGACCGCCTCCAGCTGCTCACCTGGCCCCGCCCCCTCCTTGACTTGACCTGGCTCAGCTGTGGGCCTGGGCCCGCCTCCTGGTTCCAGAAACCACGCCCCTGGTCCATTCGACCAATAAGCGATCAGCACCAGCCAGCCTGCCATGCTCCCAAACACAGAGGAATAGCCCCACCACTGGGATGTAAAGGCACATAGCCCTCTGCTCACAGGGTGCCTCCCAGGTCCCCAAGCGTGGGCAGACCAGCCAGCCATCCCTTCAGGACACCCAGGGGCCTCCATGAGCCTCGGGGCCGGCCCTCTAACCCCCCCGCCACGGCCCCCATCGCTCCCACCAAAGGGCAGCTCAGAGCAGAGTGTCCTGGGACGCCCAGAGCCCTGCCTATGGGCTTTGAAAACCGGGAGAGAGCTGTGTCAAGTCCGAGAAATTATCACTTTCCACTCTGGGGGCACCTCCCCGGCCCCTCCGGAGGTTCTGACTGGTCTGGTGGAACGGCCCCGGGGGCCTGCTTTCTGCCCCCTTCGAATGGAACGCCCAGCCCTGAGGACAAGGGTCCCTCTTGCTGGAATCCAGTCTGAAGCTCAGGCAGGTGAGGCTTTTGTGGGCACTTGAGACCCTCGTCCAGGTTTCACAGGGCCCCAGGGCCTTAGCCACTGGTGAGGGTTAGGTTGAGGGATAGGCTTAGTTTTAGGGTTACGGTGAGCCTTTGACAACGGGGAGAGAGCTGTGTCAAGTCCGAGAAAATCACTTTGCGCTCCTGGGGCACCTTCACCGGGCCCCAGGGCCTTCCCCACTGGACCACCTCCAGCTTTTGACACCGGCCCCAACCCACTCTTCCCTTGACCGCTTCCCGCAGGTCAGCTAAGGGGCCGGCCAAGCCGCCGGGCCCCCTCTTTAGGTCCCTGCCGCCGGCAGACCCTTCTGCTGGTCACCCGTGTCCCTGCCCGCGACCCTCTCTCCTGCTTACCTCACCACTTCAGGCTGTTCACCTGGCCCCGACCCCGTGATCCCGTGACCGCCTCCACCTGCTCACCTGGCCCCGCCCCCTCCTTGACTTTACCTGGCTCAGCTGTGGGCCTGGGCCCGCCTCCTGGTTCCGGAAACCACGCCCCTGGTCCATTCGACCAATAAGCGATCAGCACCAGCCAGCCTGCCCTGCTCCCAAACACAGAGGAATCCCCCACCACTGGGATGTAAAGGCACATAGCCCTCTGCTCACAGGGTGTCGCCCAGGTCCCCAAGCGTGGGCAGACCAGCCAGCCCTCCCTTCAGGACACCCAGGGGCCTCCAAGAGCCTCGGGGCCGGCCCTCTAACCCCCCCGGCCCGGCCCCCATCGCTCCCACCAAAGGGCAGCTCAGAGCAGAGTGTCCTGGGACGCCCAGAGCCCTGCCTATGGGCTTTGACAACCGGGAGAGAGCTGTGTCAAGTCCGAGAAATTATCACTTTCCACTCTGGGGGCACCTCCCCGGCCCCTCCGGAGGTTCTGACTGGTCTAGTGGCACGGCCGCGGGGGCCTGCTTTCCCCCCCATTCGCCTGGAACGCCCTGCCCTGAGGACAAGGGTCCCTCTTGCTGGAATCCAGTCTGAAGCTCAGGCAGGTGAGGCTTTTGTGGGCACTTGAGACAATCGTCCAGGTTTCACAGGGCCCCAGGGCCTTAGCCACTGGTGAGGGTTAGGTTGAGGGATAGGCTTAGTTTTAGGGTAAGGGATAGCCTTTGACAACGGGGAGAGAGCTGTGTAAAGTCCGAGAAAATCACTTTGCGCTCCTGGGGCACCTTCACCGGGCCCCAGGGCCTTCCCCACTGGACCACCTCCAGCTTTTGACACCGGCACCAACCCACTCTTCCCTTGACCGCTTCCCGCAGGTCAGCTAAGGGGCCGGCCAAGCCGCCGGGCCCCCTCTTTAGGTCCCTGCCGCTGGCAGACCCGCCTGCTGGTCACCCGTGTCCCTGCCCGCGACCCTCTCTCCTGCTTACCTCACCACTTCAGGCTGTTCACCTGGCCCCGCCCCCGTGATCCCGAGACCGCCTCCAGCTGCTCACCTGGCCCCGCCCCCTCCTTGACTTGACCTGGCTCAGCTGTGGGCCTGGGCCCGCCTCCTGGTTCCAGAAACCACGCCCCTGGTCCATTCGACCAATAAGCGATCAGCACCAGCCAGCCTGCCATGCTCCCAAACACAGAGGAATAGCCCCACCACTGGGATGTAAAGGCACATAGCCCTCTGCTCACAGGGTGCCTCCCAGGTCCCCAAGCGTGGGCAGACCAGCCAGCCATCCCTTCAGGACACCCAGGGGCCTCCATGAGCCTCGGGGCCGGCCCTCTAACCCCCCCGCCCCGGCCCCCATCGCTCCCACCAAAGGGCAGCTCAGAGCAGAGTGTCCTGGGACGCCCAGAGCCCTGCCTATGGGCTTTGAAAACCGGGAGAGAGCTGTGTCAAGTCCGAGAAATTATCACTTTCCACTCTGGGGGCACCTCCCCGGCCCCTCCGGAGGTTCTGACTGGTCTGGTGGAACGGCCCCGGGGGCCTGCTTTCTGCCCCCTTCGAATGGAACGCCCAGCCCTGAGGACAAGGGTCCCTCTTGCTGGCATCCAGTCTGAAGCTCAGGCAGGTGAGGCTTTTGTGGGCACTTGAGACCCTCATCCAGGTTTCACAGGGCCCCAGGGCCTTAGCCACTGGTGAGGGTTAGGTTGAGGGATAGGCTTAGTTTTAGGGTTACGGTGAGCCTTTGACAACGGGGAGAGAGCTGTGTCAAGTCCGAGAAAATCACTTTGCGCTCCTGGGGCACCTTCACCGGGCCCCAGGGCCTTCCCCACTGGACCACCTCCAGCTTTTGACACCGGCCCCAACCCACTCTTCCCTTGACCGCTTCCCGCAGGTCAGCTAAGGGGCCGGCCAAGCCGCCGGGCCCCCTCTTTAGGTCCCTGCCGCCGGCAGACCCTTCTGCTGGTCACCCGTGTCCCTGCCCGCGACCCTCTCTCCTGCTTACCTCACCACTTCAGGCTGTTCACCTGGCCCCGACCCCGTGATCCCGTGACCGCCTCCAGCTGCTCACCTGGCCCCGCCCCCTCCTTGACTTTACCTGGCTCAGCTGTGGGCCTGGGCCCGCCTCCTGGTTCCGGAAACCACGCCCCTGGTCCATTCGACCAATAAGCGATCAGCACCAGCCAGCCTGCCCTGCTCCCAAACACAGAGGAATAGCCCCACCACTGGGATGTAAAGGCACATAGCCCTCTGCTCACAGGGTGTCGCCCAGGTCCCCAAGCGTGGGCAGACCAGCCAGCCCTCCCTTCAGGACACCCAGGGGCCTCCAAGAGCCTCGGGGCCGGCCCTCTAACCCCCCCGCCCCGGCCCCCATCGCTCCCACCAAAGGGCAGCTCTGAGCAGAGTGTCCTGGGACGCCCAGAGCCCTGCCTATGGGCTTTGACAACCGGGAGAGAGCTGTGTCAAGTCCGAGAAATTATCACTTTCCACTCTGGGGGCACCTCCCCGGCCCCTCCGGAGGTTCTGACTGGTCTAGTGGCCCGGCTGCGGGGGCCTGCTTTCCGCCCCATTCGCCTGGAACGCCCTGCCCTGAGGACAAGGGTCCCTCTTGCTGGAATCCAGTCTGAAGCTCAGGCAGGTGAGGCTTTTGTGGGCACTTGAGACAATCGTCCAGGTTTCACAGGGCCCCAGGGCCTTAGCCACTGGTGAGGGTTAGGTTGAGGGATAGGCTTAGTTTTAGGGTAAGGGATAGCCTTTGACAACGGGGAGAGAGCTGTGTCAAGTCCGAGAAAATCACTTTGCGCTCCTGGGGAACCTTCACCGGGCCCCAGGGCCTTCCCCACTGGACCACCTCCAGCTTTTGACACCGGCACCAACCCACTCTTCCCTTGACCGCTTCCCGCAGGTCAGCTAAGGGGCCGGCCAAGCCGCCGGGCCCCCTCTTGAGGTCCCTGCCGCCGGCAGACCCGCCTGCTGGTCACCCGTGTCCCTGCCCGAGACCCTCTCTCCTGCTTACCTCACCACTTCAGGCTGTTCACCTGGCCCCGCCCCCTTTATCCCGTGACCGCCTCCAGCTGCTCACCTGGCCCCGCCCCCGCCTTGACTTGACCAGGCTCAGCTGTGGGCCTGGGCCCGCCTCCTGGTTCCGGAAACCACGCACCTGGTCCATTCGACCAATGAGCGAGCAGCACCAGCCAGTCTGCCCTGCTCCCAAACACAGAGGAATAGCCCCGACCACTGGGATGTAAAGGCACATAGCCCTCTGCTCACAGGGTGCCTCCCAGGTCCCCAAGCTTGGGCAGACCAGCCAGCCCTCCCTTCAGGACACCCAGGGGCCTCCATGAGCCTCGGGGTCGGCCCTCTAACCCCCCGGCCCCGGCCCCCATCGCTCCCACCAAAGGGCAGCTCAGAGCAGAGTGTCCTGGGACGCCCAGAGCCCTGCCTATGGGCTTTGACAACCGGGAGAGAGCTGTGTCAAGTCCGAGAAATTATCATTTTCCACTCTGGGGGCACCTCCCCGGCCCCTCCGGAGGTTCTGACTGGTCTGGTGGCCCGGCCCCGGGGGCCTGCTTTCCGCCCCATTCCTCTGGAACGCCCTGCCCTGAGGACAAGGGTCCCTCTTGCTGGCATCCAGTCTGAAGCTCAGGCAGGTGAGGCTTTTGTGGGCACTTGAGACCCTCGTCCAGGTTTCACAGGGCCCCAGGGCCTTAGCCACTGGTGAGGGTTAGGTTGAGGGATAGGCTTAGTTTTAGGGTTACGGTGAGCCTTTGACAACGGGGAGAGAGCTGTGTCAAGTCCGAGAAAATCACTTTGCGCTCCTGGGGCACCTTCACCGGGCCCCAGGGCCTTCCCCACTGGACCACCTCCAGCTTTTGACACCGGCCCCAACCCACTCTTCCCTTGACCGCTTCCCGCAGGTCAGCTAAGGGGCCGGCCAAGCCGCCGGGCCCCCTCTTTAGGTCCCTGCCGCCGGCAGACCCTTCTGCTGGTCACCCGTGTCCCTGCCCGCGACCCTCTCTCCTGCTTACCTCACCACTTCAGGCTGTTCACCTGGCCCCGACCCCGTGATCCCGTGACCGCCTCCAGCTGCTCACCTGGCCCCGCCCCCTCCTTGACTTAACCTGGCTCAGCTGTGGGCCTGGGCCCGCCTCCTGGTTCCGGAAACCACGCCCCTGGTCCATTCGACCAATAAGCGATCAGCACCAGCCAGCCTGCCCTGCTCCCAAACACAGAGGAATAGCCCCACCACTGGGATGTAAAGGCACATAGCCCTCTGCTCACAGGGTGTCGCCCAGGTCCCCAAGCGTGGGCAGACCAGCCAGCCCTCCCTTCAGGACACCCAGGGGCCTCCAAGAGCCTCGGGGCCGGCCCTCTAACCCCCCCGCCCCGGCCCCCATTGCTCCCACCAAAGGGCAGCTCAGAGCAGAGTGTCCTGGGACGCCCAGAGCCCTGCCTATGGGCTTTGACAACCGGGAGAGAGCTGTGTCAAGTCCGAGAAATTATCACTTTCCACTCTGGGGGCACCTCCCCGGCCCCTCCGGAGGTTCTGACTGGTCTAGTGGCCCGGCCGCGGGGGCCTGCTTTCCGCCCCATTCGCCTGGAACGCCCTGCCCTGAGGACAAGGGTCCCTCTTGCTGGAATCCAGTCTGAAGCTCAGGCAGGTGAGGCTTT
The DNA here is from genome assembly GCF_964339955.1 of Pipistrellus hanaki. Lineage (NCBI taxonomy): Eukaryota > Metazoa > Chordata > Mammalia > Chiroptera > Vespertilionidae > Pipistrellus > Pipistrellus hanaki. The sequence goes on from NC_140511.1 coordinate 4,169,665, forward strand.
TGTGGGCACTTGAGACAATCGTCCAGGTTTCACAGGGCCCCAGGGCCTTAGCCACTGGTGAGGGTTAGGTTGAGGGATAGGCTTAGTTTTAGGGTAAGGGATAGCCTTTGACAACGGGGAGAGAGCTGTGTCAAGTCCGAGAAAATCACTTTGCGCTCCTGGGGCACCTTCACCGGGCCCCAGGGCCTTCCCCACTGGACCACCTCCAGCTTTTGACACCGGCACCAACCCACTCTTCCCTTGACCGCTTCCCGCAGGTCAGCTAAGGGGCCGGCCAAGCCGCCGGGCCCCCTCTTGAGGTCCCTGCCGCCGGCAGACCCGCCTGCTGGTCACCCGTGTCCCTGCCCGAGACCCTCTCTCCTGCTTACCTCACCACTTCAGGCTGTTCACCTGGCCCCGCCCCCTTGATCCCGTGACCGCCTCCAGCTGCTCACCTGGCCCCGCCCCCGCCTTGACTTGACCAGGCTCAGCTGTGGGCCTGGGCCCGCCTCCTGGTTCCGGAAACCACGCCCCTGGTCCATTCGACCAATGAGCGAGCAGCACCAGCCAGTCTGCCCTGCTCCCAAACACAGAGGAATAGCCCCCACCACTGGGATGTAAAGGCACATAGCCCTCTGCTCACAGGGTGCCTCCCAGGTCCCCAAGCTTGGGCAGACCAGCCAGCCCTCCCTTCAGGACACCCAGGGGCCTCCATGAGCCTCGGGGTCGGCCCTCTAACCCCCCGGCCCCGGCCCCCATCGCTCCCACCAAAGGGCAGCTCAGAGCAGAGTGTCCTGGGACGCCCAGAGCCCTGCCTATGGGCTTTGACAACCGGGAGAGAGCTGTGTCAAGTCCGAGAAATTATCATTTTCCACTCTGGGGGCACCTCCCCGGCCCCTCCGGAGTTTCTGACTGGTCTGGTGGCCCGGCCCCGGGGGCCTGCTTTCCGCCCCATTCCTCTGGAACGCCCTGCCCTGAGGACAAGGGTCCCTCTTGCTGGCATCCAGTCTGAAGCTCAGGCAGGTGAGGCTTTTGTGGGTACTTGAGACCCTCGTCCAGGTTTCACAGGGCCCCAGGGCCTTAGCCACTGGTGAGGGTTAGGTTGAGTGATAGGATTAGTTTTAGGGTTAGGTTTAGCCTTTGACAACGGGGAGAGAGCTGTGTCAAGTCCGAGGAAATCACTTTGCGCTCCTGGAGCACCTTCACCGGGCCCCAGGGCCTTCACCACTGGACCACCTCCAGCTTTTGACACCGGCCCCAACCCACTCTTCCCTTGACCGCTTCCCACAGGTCAGCTATGTGGCCGGCCAAGCCGCCGGGCCCCCTCTTTAGGTCCCTGCCGCTGGCAGACCCGCCTGCTGGTCACCCGTGTCCCTGCCCGCGACCCTCTCTCCTGCTTACCTCACCACTTCAGGCTGTTCACCTGGCCCCGCCCCCGTGATCCCGAGACCGCCTCCAGCTGCTCACCTGGCCCCGCCCCCTCCTTGACTTGACCTGGCTCAGCTGTGGGCCTGGGCCCGCCTCCTGGTTCCAGAAACCACGCCCCTGGTCCATTCGACCAATAAGCGATCAGCACCAGCCAGCCTGCCATGCTCCCAAACACAGAGGAATAGCCCCACCACTGGGATGTAAAGGCACATAGCCCTCTGCTCACAGGGTGCCTCCCAGGTCCCCAAGCGTGGGCAGACCAGCCAGCCATCCCTTCAGGACACCCAGGGGCCTCCATGAGCCTCGGGGCCGGCCCTCTAACCCCCCCGCCCCGGCCCCCATCGCTCCCACCAAAGGGCAGCTCAGAGCAGAGTGTCCTGGGACGCCCAGAGCCCTGCCTATGGGCTTTGAAAACCGGGAGAGAGCTGTGTCAAGTCCGAGAAATTATCACTTTCCACTCTGGGGGCACCTCCCCGGCCCCTCCGGAGGTTCTGACTGGTCTGGTGGAACGGCCCCGGGGGCCTGCTTTCTGCCCCCTTCGAATGGAACGCCCAGCCCTGAGGACAAGGGTCCCTCTTGCTGGCATCCAGTCTGAAGCTCAGGCAGGTGAGGCTTTTGTGGGCACTTGAGACCCTCATCCAGGTTTCACAGGGCCCCAGGGCCTTAGCCACTGGTGAGGGTTAGGTTGAGGGATAGGCTTAGTTTTAGGGTTACGGTGAGCCTTTGACAACGGGGAGAGAGCTGTGTCAAGTCCGAGAAAATCACTTTGCGCTCCTGGGGCACCTTCACCGGGCCCCAGGGCCTTCCCCACTGGACCACCTCCAGCTTTTGACACCGGCCCCAACCCACTCTTCCCTTGACCGCTTCCCGCAGGTCAGCTAAGGGGCCGGCCAAGCCGCCGGGCCCCCTCTTTAGGTCCCTGCCGCCGGCAGACCCTTCTGCTGGTCACCCGTGTCCCTGCCCGCGACCCTCTCTCCTGCTTACCTCACCACTTCAGGCTGTTCACCTGGCCCCGACCCCGTGATCCCGTGACCGCCTCCAGCTGCTCACCTGGCCTCGCCCCCTCCTTGACTTAACCTGGCTCAGCTGTGGGCCTGGGCCCGCCTCCTGGTTCCGGAAACCACGACCCTGGTCCATTCGACCAATAAGCGATCAGCACCAGCCAGCCTGCCCTGCTCCCAAACACAGAGGAATAGCCACACCACTGGGATGTAAAGGCACATAGCCCTCTGCTCACAGGGTGTCGCCCAGGTCCCCAAGCGTGGGCAGACCAGCCAGCCCTCCCTTCAGGACACCCAGGGGCCTCCAAGAGCCTCGGGGCCGGCCCTCTAACCCCCCCGGCCCGGCCCCCATCGCTCCCACCAAAGGGCAGCTCAGAGCAGAGTGTCCTGGGACGCCCAGAGCCCTGCCTATGGGCTTTGACAACCGGGAGAGAGCTGGGTCAAGTCCGAGAAATTATCACTTTCCACTCTGGGGGCACCTCCCCGGCCCCTCCGGAGGTTCTGACTGGTCTAGTGGCCCGGCTGCGGGGGCCTGCTTTCCGCCCCATTCGCCTGGAACGCCCTGCCCTGAGGACAAGGGTCCCTCTTGCTGGAATCCAGTCTGAAGCTCAGGCAGGTGAGGCTTTTGTGGGCACTTGAGACAATCGTCCAGGTTTCACAGGGCCCCAGGGCCTTAGCCACTGGTGAGGGTTAGGTTGAGGGATAGGCTTAGTTTTAGGGTAAGGGATAGCCTTTGACAACGGGGAGAGAGCTGTGTCAAGTCCGAGAAAATCACTTTGCGCTCCTGGGGCACCTTCACCGGGCCCCAGGGCCTTCCCCACTGGACCACCTCCAGCTTTTGACACCGGCACCAACCCACTCTTCCCTTGACCGCTTCCCGCAGGTCAGCTAAGGGGCCGGCCAAGCCGCCGGGCCCCCTCTTGAGGTCCCTGCCGCCGGCAGACCCGCCTGCTGGTCACCCGTGTCCCTGCCCGAGACCCTCTCTCCTGCTTACCTCACCACTTCAGGCTGTTCACCTGGCCCCGCCCCCTTTATCCCGTGACCGCCTCCAGCTGCTCACCTGGCCCCGCCCCCGCCTTGACTTGACCAGGCTCAGCTGTGGGCCTGGGCCCGCCTCCTGGTTCCGGAAACCACGCCCCTGGTCCATTCGACCAATGAGCGAGCAGCACCAGCCAGTCTGCCCTGCTCCCAAACACAGAGGAATAGCCCGACCACTGGGATGTAAAGGCACATAGCCCTCTGCTCACAGGGTGCCTCCCAGGTCCCCAAGCTTGGGCAGACCAGCCAGCCCTCCCTTCAGGACACCCAGGGGCCTCCATGAGCCTCGGGGTCGGCCCTCTAACCCCCCGGCCCCGGCCCCCATCGCTCCCACCAAAGGGCAGCTCAGAGCAGAGTGTCCTGGGACGCCCAGAGCCCTGCCTATGGGCTTTGACAACCGGGAGAGAGCTGTGTCAAGTCCGAGAAATTATCATTTTCCACTCTGGGGGCACCTCCCCGGCCCCTCCGGAGGTTCTGACTGGTCTGGTGGCCCGGCCCCGGGGGCCTGCTTTCCGCCCCATTCCTCTGGAACGCCCTGCCCTGAGGACAAGGGTCCCTCTTGCTGGCATCCAGTCTGAAGCTCAGGCAGGTGAGGCTTTTGTGGGTACTTGAGACCCTCGTCCAGGTTTCACAGGGCCCCAGGGCCTTAGCCACTGGTGAGGGTTAGGTTGAGTGATAGGATTAGTTTTAGGTTTAGGTTTAGCCTTTGACAACGGGGAGAGAGCTGTGTCAAGTCCGAGGAAATCACTTTGCGCTCCTGGAGCACCTTCACCGGGCCCCAGGGCCTTCACCACTGGACCACCTCCAGCTTTTGACACCGGCCCCAACCCACTCTTCCCTTGACCGCTTCCCACAGGTCAGCTAAGTGGCCGGCCAAGCCGCCGGGCCCCCTCTTTAGGTCCCTGCCGCTGGCAGACCCGCCTGCTGGTCACCCGTGTCCCTGCCCGCGACCCTCTCTCCTGCTTACCTCACCACTTCAGGCTGTTCACCTGGCCCCGCCCCCGTGATCCCGAGACCGCCTCCAGCTGCTCACCTGGCCCCGCCCCCTCCTTGACTTGACCTGGCTCAGCTGTGGGCCTGGGCCCGCCTCCTGGTTCCAGAAACCACGCCCCTGGTCCATTCGACCAATAAGCGATCAGCACCAGCCAGCCTGCCATGCTCCCAAACACAGAGGAATAGCCCCACCACTGGGATGTAAAGGCACATAGCCCTCTGCTCACAGGGTGCCTCCCAGGTCCCCAAGCGTGGGCAGACCAGCCAGCCATCCCTTCAGGACACCCAGGGGCCTCCATGAGCCTCGGGGCCGGCCCTCTAACCCCCCCGCCCCGGCCCCCATCGCTCCCACCAAAGGGCAGCTCAGAGCAGAGTGTCCTGGGACGCCCAGAGCCCTGCCTATGGGCTTTGAAAACCGGGAGAGAGCTGTGTCAAGTCCGAGAAATTATCACTTTCCACTCTGGGGGCACCTCCCCCGCCCCTCCGGAGGTTCTGACTGGTCTGGTGGAACGGCCCCGGGGGCCTGCTTTCTGCCCCCTTCGAATGGAACGCCCAGCCCTGAGGACAAGGGTCCCTCTTGCTGGCATCCAGTCTGAAGCTCAGGCAGGTGAGGCTTTTGTGGGCACTTGAGACCCTCATCCAGGTTTCACAGGGCCCCAGGGCCTTAGCCACTGGTGAGGGTTAGGTTGAGGGATAGGCTTAGTTTTAGGGTTACGGTGAGCCTTTGACAACGGGGAGAGAGCTGTGTCAAGTCCGAGAAAATCACTTTGCGCTCCTGGGGCACCTTCACCGGGCCCCAGGGCCTTCCCCACTGGACCACCTCCAGCTTTTGACACCGGCCCCAACCCACTCTTCCCTTGACCGCTTCCCGCAGGTCAGCTAAGGGGCCGGCCAAGCCGCCGGGCCCCCTCTTTAGGTCCCTGCCGCCGGCAGACCCTTCTGCTGGTCACCCGTGTCCCTGCCCGCGACCCTCTCTCCTGCTTACCTCACCACTTCAGGCTGTTCACCTGGCCCCGACCCCGTGATCCCGTGACCGCCTCCAGCTGCTCACCTGGCCTCGCCCCCTCCTTGACTTAACCTGGCTCAGCTGTGGGCCTGGGCCCGCCTCCTGGTTCCGGAAACCACGACCCTGGTCCATTCGACCAATAAGCGATCAGCACCAGCCAGCCTGCCCTGCTCCCAAACACAGAGGAATAGCCCCACCACTGGGATGTAAAGGCACATAGCCCTCTGCTCACAGGGTGTCGCCCAGGTCCCCAAGCGTGGGCAGACCAGCCAGCCCTCCCTTCAGGACACCCAGGGGCCTCCAAGAGCCTCGGGGCCGGCCCTCTAACCCCCCCGGCCCGGCCCCCATCGCTCCCACCAAAGGGCAGCTCAGAGCAGAGTGTCCTGGGACGCCCAGAGCCCTGCCTATGGGCTTTGACAACCGGGAGAGAGCTGGGTCAAGTCCGAGAAATTATCACTTTCCACTCTGGGGGCACCTCCCCGGCCCCTCCGGAGGTTCTGACTGGTCTAGTGGCCCGGCTGCGGGGGCCTGCTTTCCGCCCCATTCGCCTGGAACGCCCTGCCCTGAGGACAAGGGTCCCTCTTGCTGGAATCCAGTCTGAAGCTCAGGCAGGTGAGGCTTTTGTGGGCACTTGAGACAATCGTCCAGGTTTCACAGGGCCCCAGGGCCTTAGCCACTGGTGAGGGTTAGGTTGAGGGATAGGCTTAGTTTTAGGGTAAGGGATAGCCTTTGACAACGGGGAGAGAGCTGTGTCAAGTCCGAGAAAATCACTTTGCGCTCCTGGGGCACCTTCACCGGGCCCCAGGGCCTTCCCCACTGGACCACCTCCAGCTTTTGACACCGGCACCAACCCACTCTTCCCTTGACCGCTTCCCGCAGGTCAGCTAAGGGGCCGGCCAAGCCGCCGGGCCCCCTCTTGAGGTCCCTGCCGCCGGCAGACCCGCCTGCTGGTCACCCGTGTCCCTGCCCGAGACCCTCTCTCCTGCTTACCTCACCACTTCAGGCTGTTCACCTGGCCCCGCCCCCTTGATCCCGTGACCGCCTCCAGCTGCTCACCTGGCCCCGCCCCCGCCTTGACTTGACCAGGCTCAGCTGTGGGCCTGGGCCCGCCTCCTGGTTCCGGAAACCACGCCCCTGGTCCATTCGACCAATGAGCGAGCAGCACCAGCCAGTCTGCCCTGCTCCCAAACACAGAGGAATAGCCCCCACCACTGGGATGTAAAGGCACATAGCCCTCTGCTCACAGGGTGCCTCCCAGGTCCCCAAGCTTGGGCAGACCAGCCAGCCCTCCCTTCAGGACACCCAGGGGCCTCCATGAGCCTCGGGGTCGGCCCTCTAACCCCCCGGCCCCGGCCCCCATCGCTCCCACCAAAGGGCAGCTCAGAGCAGAGTGTCCTGGGACGCCCAGAGCCCTGCCTATGGGCTTTGACAACCGGGAGAGAGCTGTGTCAAGTCCGAGAAATTATCATTTTCCACTCTGGGGGCACCTGGGGCACCTCCCCGGCCCCTCCGGAGGTTCTGACTGGTCTGGTGGAACGGCCCCGGGGGCCTGCTTTCTGCCCCCTTCGAATGGAACGTCCAGCCCTGAGGACAAGGGTCCCTCTTGCTGGCATCCAGTCTGAAGCTCAGGCAGGTGAGGCTTTTGTGGGCACTTGAGACCCTCGTCTAGGTTTCACAGGGCCCCAGGGCCTTAGCCACTGGTGAGGGTTAGGTTGAGGGATAGGCTTAGTTTTAGGGTTACGGTGAGCCTTTGACAACGGGGAGAGAGCTGTGTCAAGTCCGAGAAAATCACTTTGCGCTCCTGGGGCACCTTCACCGGGCCCCAGGGCCTTCCCCACTGGACCACCTCCAGCTTTTGACACCGGCCCCAACCCACTCTTCCCTTGACCGCTTCCCGCAGGTCAGCTAAGGGGCCGGCCAAGCCGCCGGGCCCCCTCTTTAGGTCCCTGCCGCCGGCAGACCCTTCTGCTGGTCACCCGTGTCCCTGCCCGCGACCCTCTCTCCTGCTTACCTCACCACTTCAGGCTGTTCACCTGGCCCCGACCCCGTGATCCCGTGACCGCCTCCAGCTGCTCACCGGGCCCCGCCCCCTCCTTGACTTAACCTGGCTCAGCTGTGGGCCTGGGCCCGCCTCCTGGTTCCGGAAACCACGCCCCTGGTCCATTCGACCAATAAGCGATCAGCACCAGCCAGCCTGCCCTGCTCCCAAACACAGAGGAATAGCCCCACCACTGGGATGTAAAGGCACATAGCCCTCTGCTCACAGGGTGTCGCCCAGGTCCCCAAGCGTGGGCAGACCAGCCAGCCCTCCCTTCAGGACACCCAGGGGCCTCCAAGAGCCTCGGGGCCGGCCCTCTAACCCCCCCGGCCCGGCCCCCATCGCTCCCACCAAAGGGCAGCTCAGAGCAGAGTGTCCTGGGACGCCCAGAGCCCTGCCTATGGGCTTTGACAACCGGGAGAGAGCTGGGTCAAGTCCGAGAAATTATCACTTTCCACTCTGGGGGCACCTCCCCGGCCCCTCCGGAGGTTCTGACTGGTCTAGTGGCCCGGCTGCGGGGGCCTGCTTTCCGCCCCATTCGCCTGGAACGCCCTGCCCTGAGGACAAGGGTCCCTCTTGCTGGAATCCAGTCTGAAGCTCAGGCAGGTGAGGCTTTTGTGGGCACTTGAGACAATCGTCCAGGTTTCACAGGGCCCCAGGGCCTTAGCCACTGGTGAGGGTTAGGTTGAGGGATAGGCTTAGTTTTAGGGTAAGGGATAGCCTTTGACAACGGGGAGAGAGCTGTGTCAAGTCCGAGAAAATCACTTTGCGCTCCTGGGGCACCTTCACCGGGCCCCAGGGCCTTCCCCACTGGACCACCTCCAGCTTTTGACACCGGCACCAACCCACTCTTCCCTTGACCGCTTCCCGCAGGTCAGCTAAGGGGCCGGCCAAGCCGCCGGGCCCCCTCTTGAGGTCCGTGCCGCCGGCAGACCCGCCTGCTGGTCACCCGTGTCCCTGCCCGAGACCCTCTCTCCTGCTTACCTCACCACTTCAGGCTGTTCACCTGGCCCCGCCCCCGTGATCCCGAGACCGCCTCCAGCTGCTCACCTGGCCCCGCCCCCTCCTTGACTTGACCTGGCTCAGCTGTGGGCCTGGGCCCGCCTCCTGGTTCCAGAAACCACGCCCCTGGTCCATTCGACCAATAAGCGATCAGCACCAGCCAGCCTGCCATGCTCCCAAACACAGAGGAATAGCCCCACCACTGGGATGTAAAGGCACATAGCCCTCTGCTCACAGGGTGCCTCCCAGGTCCCCAAGCGTGGGCAGACCAGCCAGCCATCCCTTCAGGACACCCAGGGGCCTCCATGAGCCTCGGGGCCGGCCCTCTAACCCCCCCGCCCCGGCCCCCATCGCTCCCACCAAAGGGCAGCTCAGAGCAGAGTGTCCTGGGACGCCCAGAGCCCTGCCTATGGGCTTTGAAAACCGGGAGAGAGCTGTGTCAAGTCCGAGAAATTATCACTTTCCACTCTGGGGGCACCTCCCCGGCCCCTCCGGAGGTTCTGACTGGTCTGGTGGAACGGCCCCGGGGGCCTGCTTTCTGCCCCCTTCGAATGGAACGCCCAGCCCTGAGGACAAGGGTCCCTCTTGCTGGCATCCAGTCTGAAGCTCAGGCAGGTGAGGCTTTTGTGGGCACTTGAGACCCTCATCCAGGTTTCACAGGGCCCCAGGGCCTTAGCCACTGGTGAGGGTTAGGTTGAGGGATAGGCTTAGTTTTAGGGTTACGGTGAGCCTTTGACAACGGGGAGAGAGCTGTGTCAAGTCCGAGAAAATCACTTTGCGCTCCTGGGGCACCTTCACCGGGCCCCAGGGCCTTCCCCACTGGACCACCTCCAGCTTTTGACACCGGCCCCAACCCACTCTTCCCTTGACCGCTTCCCGCAGGTCAGCTAAGGGGCCGGCCAAGCCGCCGGGCCCCCTCTTTAGGTCCCTGCCGCCGGCAGACCCTTCTGCTGGTCACCCGTGTCCCTGCCCGCGACCCTCTCTCCTGCTTACCTCACCACTTCAGGCTGTTCACCTGGCCCCGACCCCGTGATCCCGTGACCGCCTCCAGCTGCTCACCTGGCCTCGCCCCCTCCTTGACTTAACCTGGCTCAGCTGTGGGCCTGGGCCCGCCTCCTGGTTCCGGAAACCACGACCCTGGTCCATTCGACCAATAAGCGATCAGCACCAGCCAGCCTGCCCTGCTCCCAAACACAGAGGAATAGCCACACCACTGGGATGTAAAGGCACATAGCCCTCTGCTCACAGGGTGTCGCCCAGGTCCCCAAGCGTGGGCAGACCAGCCAGCCCTCCCTTCAGGACACCCAGGGGCCTCCAAGAGCCTCGGGGCCGGCCCTCTAACCCCCCCGGCCCGGCCCCCATCGCTCCCACCAAAGGGCAGCTCAGAGCAGAGTGTCCTGGGACGCCCAGAGCCCTGCCTATGGGCTTTGACAACCGGGAGAGAGCTGGGTCAAGTCCGAGAAATTATCACTTTCCACTCTGGGGGCACCTCCCCGGCCCCTCCGGAGGTTCTGACTGGTCTAGTGGCCCGGCTGCGGGGGCCTGCTTTCCGCCCCATTCGCCTGGAACGCCCTGCCCTGAGGACAAGGGTCCCTCTTGCTGGAATCCAGTCTGAAGCTCAGGCAGGTGAGGCTTTTGTGGGCACTTGAGACAATCGTCCAGGTTTCACAGGGCCCCAGGGCCTTAGCCACTGGTGAGGGTTAGGTTGAGGGATAGGCTTAGTTTTAGGGTAAGGGATAGCCTTTGACAACGGGGAGAGAGCTGTGTCAAGTCCGAGAAAATCACTTTGCCCTCCTGGGGCACCTTCACCGGGCCCCAGGGCCTTCCCCACTGGACCACCTCCAGCTTTTGACACCGGCACCAACCCACTCTTCCCTTGACCGCTTCCCGCAGGTCAGCTAAGGGGCCGGCCAAGCCGCCGGGCCCCCTCTTGAGGTCCCTGCCGCCGGCAGACCCGCCTGCTGGTCACCCGTGTCCCTGCCCGAGACCCTCTCTCCTGCTTACCTCACCACTTCAGGCTGTTCACCTGGCCCCGCCCCCTTGATCCCGTGACCGCCTCCAGCTGCTCACCTGGCCCCGCCCCCGCCTTGACTTGACCAGGCTCAGCTGTGGGCCTGGGCCCGCCTCCTGGTTCCGGAAACCACGCCCCTGGTCCATTCGACCAATGAGCGAGCAGCACCAGCCAGTCTGCCCTGCTCCCAAACACAGAGGAATAGCCCCCACCACTGGGATGTAAAGGCACATAGCCCTCTGCTCACAGGGTGCCTCCCAGGTCCCCAAGCTTGGGCAGACCAGCCAGCCCTCCCTTCAGGACACCCAGGGGCCTCCATGAGCCTCGGGGTCGGCCCTCTAACCCCCCGGCCCCGGCCCCCATCGCTCCCACCAAAGGGCAGCTCAGAGCAGAGTGTCCTGGGACGCCCAGAGCCCTGCCTATGGGCTTTGACAACCGGGAGAGAGCTGTGTCAAGTCCGAGAAATTATCATTTTCCACTCTGGGGGCACCTCCCCGGCCCCTCCGGAGGTTCTGACTGGTCTGGTGGCCCGGCCCCGGGGGCCTGCTTTCCGCCCCATTCCTCTGGAACGCCCTGCCCTGAGGACAAGGGTCCCTCTTGCTGGCATCCAGTCTGAAGCTCAGGCAGGTGAGGCTTTTGTGGGTACTTGAGACCCTCGTCCAGGTTTCACAGGGCCCCAGGGCCTTAGCCACTGGTGAGGGTTAGGTTGAGTGATAGGATTAGTTTTAGGGTTAGGTTTAGCCTTTGACAACGGGGAGAGAGCTGTGTCAAGTCCGAGGAAATCACTTTGCGCTCCTGGAGCACCTTCACCGGGCCCCAGGGCCTTCACCACTGGACCACCTCCAGCTTTTGACACCGGCCCCAACCCACTCTTCCCTTGACCGCTTCCCACAGGTCAGCTAAGTGGCCGGCCAAGCCGCCGGGCCCCCTCTTTAGGTCCCTGCCGCTGGCAGACCCGCCTGCTGGTCACCCGTGTCCCTGCCCGCGACCCTCTCTCCTGCTTACCTCACCACTTCAGGCTGTTCACCTGGCCCCGCCCCCGTGATCCCGAGACCGCCTCCAGCTGCTCACCTGGCCCCGCCCCCTCCTTGACTTGACCTGGCTCAGCTGTGGGCCTGGGCCCGCCTCCTGGTTCCAGAAACCACGCCCCTGGTCCATTCGACCAATAAGCGATCAGCACCAGCCAGCCTGCCATGCTCCCAAACACAGAGGAATAGCCCCACCACTGGGATGTAAAGGCACATAGCCCTCTGCTCACAGGGTGCCTCCCAGGTCCCCAAGCGTGGGCAGACCAGCCAGCCATCCCTTCAGGACACCCAGGGGCCTCCATGAGCCTCGGGGCCGGCCCTCTAACCCCCCCGCCCCGGCCCCCATCGCTCCCACCAAAGGGCAGCTCAGAGCAGAGTGTCCTGGGACGCCCAGAGCCCTGCCTATGGGCTTTGAAAACCGGGAGAGAGCTGTGTCAAGTCCGAGAAATTATCACTTTCCACTCTGGGGGCACCTCCCCGGCCCCTCCGGAGGTTCTGACTGGTCTGGTGGAACGGCCCCGGGGGCCTGCTTTCTGCCCCCTTCGAATGGAACGCCCAGCCCTGAGGACAAGGGTCCCTCTTGCTGGCATCCAGTCTGAAGCTCAGGCAGGTGAGGCTTTTGTGGGCACTTGAGACCCTCATCCAGGTTTCACAGGGCCCCAGGGCCTTAGCCACTGGTGAGGGTTAGGTTGAGGGATAGGCTTAGTTTTAGGGTTACGGTGAGCCTTTGACAACGGGGAGAGAGCTGTGTCAAGTCCGAGAAAATCACTTTGCGCTCCTGGGGCACCTTCACCGGGCCCCAGGGCCTTCCCCACTGGACCACCTCCAGCTTTTGACACCGGCCCCAACCCACTCTTCCCTTGACCGCTTCCCGCAGGTCAGCTAAGGGGCCGGCCAAGCCGCCGGGCCCCCTCTTTAGGTCCCTGCCGCCGGCAGACCCTTCTGCTGGTCACCCGTGTCCCTGCCCGCTACCCTCTCTCCTGCTTACCTCACCACTTCAGGCTGTTCACCTGGCCCCGACCCCGTGATCCCGTGACCGCCTCCAGCTGCTCACCTGGCCTCGCCCCCTCCTTGACTTAACCTGGCTCAGCTGTGGGCCTGGGCCCGCCTCCTGGTTCCGGAAACCACGACCCTGGTCCATTCGACCAATAAGCGATCAGCACCAGCCAGCCTGCCCTGCTCCCAAACACAGAGGAATAGCCCCACCACTGGGATGTAAAGGCACATAGCCCTCTGCTCACAGGGTGTCGCCCAGGTCCCCAAGCGTGGGCAGACCAGCCAGCCCTCCCTTCAGGACACCCAGGGGCCTCCAAGAGCCTCGGGGCCGGCCCTCTAACCCCCCCGGCCCGGCCCCCATCGCTCCCACCAAAGGGCAGCTCAGAGCAGAGTGTCCTGGGACGCCCAGAGCCCTGCCTATGGGCTTTGACAACCGGGAGAGAGCTGGGTCAAGTCCGAGAAATTATCACTTTCCACTCTGGGGGCACCTCCCCGGCCCCTCCGGAGGTTCTGACTGGTCTAGTGGCCCGGCTGCGGGGGCCTGCTTTCCGCCCCATTCGCCTGGAACGCCCTGCCCTGAGGACAAGGGTCCCTCTTGCTGGAATCCAGTCTGAAGCTCAGGCAGGTGAGGCTTTTGTGGGCACTTGAGACAATCGTCCAGGTTTCACAGGGCCCCAGGGCCTTAGCCACTGGTGAGGGTTAGGTTGAGGGATAGGCTTAGTTTTAGGGTAAGGGATAGCCTTTGACAACGGGGAGAGAGCTGTGTCAAGTCCGAGAAAATCACTTTGCCCTCCTGGGGCACCTTCACCGGGCCCCAGGGCCTTCCCCACTGGACCACCTCCAGCTTTTGACACCGGCACCAACCCACTCTTCCCTTGACCGCTTCCCGCAGGTCAGCTAAGGGGCCGGCCAAGCCGCCGGGCCCCCTCTTGAGGTCCCTGCCGCCGGCAGACCCGCCTGCTGGTCACCCGTGTCCCTGCCCGAGACCCTCTCTCCTGCTTACCTCACCACTTCAGGCTGTTCACCTGGCCCCGCCCCCTTGATCCCGTGACCGCCTCCAGCTGCTCACCTGGCCCCGCCCCCGCCTTGACTTGACCAGGCTCAGCTGTGGGCCTGGGCCCGCCTCCTGGTTCCGGAAACCACGCCCCTGGTCCATTCGACCAATGAGCGAGCAGCACCAGCCAGTCTGCCCTGCTCCCAAACACAGAGGAATAGCCCCCACCACTGGGATGTAAAGGCACATAGCCCTCTGCTCACAGGGTGCCTCCCAGGTCCCCAAGCTTGGGCAGACCAGCCAGCCCTCCCTTCAGGACACCCAGGGGCCTCCATGAGCCTCGGGGTCGGCCCTCTAACCCCCCGGCCCCGGCCCCCATCGCTCCCACCAAAGGGCAGCTCAGAGCAGAGTGTCCTGGGACGCCCAGAGCCCTGCCTATGGGCTTTGACAACCGGGAGAGAGCTGTGTCAAGTCCGAGAAATTATCATTTTCCACTCTGGGGGCACCTGGGGCACCTCCCCGGCCCCTCCGGAGGTTCTGACTGGTCTGGTGGAACGGCCCCGGGGGCCTGCTTTCTGCCCCCTTCGAATGGAACGTCCAGCCCTGAGGACAAGGGTCCCTCTTGCTGGCATCCAGTCTGAAGCTCAGGCAGGTGAGGCTTTTGTGGGCACTTGAGACCCTCGTCTAGGTTTCACAGGGCCCCAGGGCCTTAGCCACTGGTGAGGGTTAGGTTGAGGGATAGGCTTAGTTTTAGGGTTACGGTGAGCCTTTGACAACGGGGAGAGAGCTGTGTCAAGTCCGAGAAAATCACTTTGCGCTCCTGGGGCACCTTCACCGGGCCCCAGGGCCTTCCCCACTGGACCACCTCCAGCTTTTGACACCGGCCCCAACCCACTCTTCCCTTGACCGCTTCCCGCAGGTCAGCTAAGGGGCCGGCCAAGCCGCCGGGCCCCCTCTTTAGGTCCCTGCCGCCGGCAGACCCTTCTGCTGGTCACCCGTGTCCCTGCCCGCGACCCTCTCTCCTGCTTACCTCACCACTTCAGGCTGTTCACCTGGCCCCGCCCCCTTGATCCCGTGACCGCCTCCAGCTGCTCACCTGGCCCCGCCCCCGCCTTGACTTGACCAGGCTCAGCTGTGGGCCTGGGCCCGCCTCCTGGTTCCGGAAACCACGCCCCTGGTCCATTCGACCAATGAGCGAGCAGCACCAGCCAGTCTGCCCTGCTCCCAAACACAGAGGAATAGCCCGACCACTGGGATGTAAAGGCACATAGCCCTCTGCTCACAGGGTGCCTCCCAGGTCCCCAAGCTTGGGCAGACCAGCCAGCCCTCCCTTCAGGACACCCAGGGGCCTCCATGAGCCTCGGGGTCGGCCCTCTAACCCCCCGGCCCCGGCCCCCATCGCTCCCACCAAAGGGCAGCTCAGAGCAGAGTGTCCTGGGACGCCCAGAGCCCTGCCTATGGGCTTTGACAACCGGGAGAGAGCTGTGTCAAGTCCGAGAAATTATCATTTTCCACTCTGGGGGCACCTCCCCGGCCCCTCCGGAGGTTCTGACTGGTCTGGTGGCCCGGCCCCGGGGGCCTGCTTTCCGCCCCATTCCTCTGGAACGCCCTGCCCTGAGGACAAGGGTCCCTCTTGCTGGCATCCAGTCTGAAGCTCAGGCAGGTGAGGCTTTTGTGGGTACTTGAGACCCTCGTCCAGGTTTCACAGGGCCCCAGGGCCTTAGCCACTGGTGAGGGTTAGGTTGAGTGATAGGATTAGTTTTAGGGTTAGGTTTAGCCTTTGACAACGGGGAGAGAGCTGTGTCAAGTCCGAGGAAATCACTTTGCGCTCCTGGAGCACCTTCACCGGGCCCCAGGGCCTTCACCACTGGACCACCTCCAGCTTTTGACACCGGCCCCAACCCACTCTTCCCTTGACCGCTTCCCACAGGTCAGCTAAGTGGCCGGCCAAGCCGCCGGGCCCCCTCTTTAGGTCCCTGCCGCTGGCAGACCCGCCTGCTGGTCACCCGTGTCCCTGCCCGCGACCCTCTCTCCTGCTTACCTCACCACTTCAGGCTGTTCACCTGGCCCCGCCCCCGTGATCCCGAGACCGCCTCCAGCTGCTCACCTGGCCCCGCCCCCTCCTTGACTTGACCTGGCTCAGCTGTGGGCCTGGGCCCGCCTCCTGGTTCCAGAAACCACGCCCCTGGTCCATTCGACCAATAAGCGATCAGCACCAGCCAGCCTGCCATGCTCCCAAACACAGAGGAATAGCCCCACCACTGGGATGTAAAGGCACATAGCCCTCTGCTCACAGGGTGCCTCCCAGGTCCCCAAGCGTGGGCAGACCAGCCAGCCATCCCTTCAGGACACCCAGGGGCCTCCATGAGCCTCGGGGCCGGCCCTCTAACCCCCCCGCCCCGGCCCCCATCGCTCCCACCAAAGGGCAGCTCAGAGCAGAGTGTCCTGGGACGCCCAGAGCCCTGCCTATGGGCTTTGAAAACCGGGAGAGAGCTGTGTCAAGTCCGAGAAATTATCACTTTCCACTCTGGGGGCACCTCCCCGGCCCCTCCGGAGGTTCTGACTGGTCTGGTGGAACGGCCCCGGGGGCCTGCTTTCTGCCCCCTTCGAATGGAACGCCCAGCCCTGAGGACAAGGGTCCCTCTTGCTGGCATCCAGTCTGAAGCTCAGGCAGGTGAGGCTTTTGTGGGCACTTGAGACCCTCATCCAGGTTTCACAGGGCCCCAGGGCCTTAGCCACTGGTGAGGGTTAGGTTGAGGGATAGGCTTAGTTTTAGGGTTACGGTGAGCCTTTGACAACGGGGAGAGAGCTGTGTCAAGTCCGAGAAAATCACTTTGCGCTCCTGGGGCACCTTCACCGGGCCCCAGGGCCTTCCCCACTGGACCACCTCCAGCTTTTGACACCGGCCCCAACCCACTCTTCCCTTGACCGCTTCCCGCAGGTCAGCTAAGGGGCCGGCCAAGCCGCCGGCCCCCTCTTTAGGTCCCTGCCGCCGGCAGACCCTTCTGCTGGTCACCCGTGTCCCTGCCCGCTACCCTCTCTCCTGCTTACCTCACCACTTCAGGCTGTTCACCTGGCCCCGACCCCGTGATCCCGTGACCGCCTCCAGCTGCTCACCTGGCCTCGCCCCCTCCTTGACTTAACCTGGCTCAGCTGTGGGCCTGGGCCCGCCTCCTGGTTCCGGAAACCACGACCCTGGTCCATTCGACCAATAAGCGATCAGCACCAGCCAGCCTGCCCTGCTCCCAAACACAGAGGAATAGCCCCACCACTGGGATGTAAAGGCACATAGCCCTCTGCTCACAGGGTGTCGCCCAGGTCCCCAAGCGTGGGCAGACCAGCCAGCCCTCCCTTCAGGACACCCAGGGGCCTCCAAGAGCCTCGGGGCCGGCCCTCTAACCCCCCCGGCCCGGCCCCCATCGCTCCCACCAAAGGGCAGCTCAGAGCAGAGTGTCCTGGGACGCCCAGAGCCCTGCCTATGGGCTTTGACAACCGGGAGAGAGCTGGGTCAAGTCCGAGAAATTATCACTTTCCACTCTGGGGGCACCTCCCCGGCCCCTCCGGAGGTTCTGACTGGTCTAGTGGCCCGGCTGCGGGGGCCTGCTTTCCGCCCCATTCGCCTGGAACGCCCTGCCCTGAGGACAAGGGTCCCTCTTGCTGGAATCCAGTCTGAAGCTCAGGCAGGTGAGGCTTTTGTGGGCACTTGAGACAATCGTCCAGGTTTCACAGGGCCCCAGGGCCTTAGCCACTGGTGAGGGTTAGGTTGAGGGATAGGCTTAGTTTTAGGGTAAGGGATAGCCTTTGACAACGGGGAGAGAGCTGTGTCAAGTCCGAGAAAATCACTTTGCCCTCCTGGGGCACCTTCACCGGGCCCCAGGGCCTTCCCCACTGGACCACCTCCAGCTTTTGACACCGGCACCAACCCACTCTTCCCTTGACCGCTTCCCGCAGGTCAGCTAAGGGGCCGGCCAAGCCGCCGGGCCCCCTCTTGAGGTCCCTGCCGCCGGCAGACCCGCCTGCTGGTCACCCGTGTCCCTGCCCGAGACCCTCTCTCCTGCTTACCTCACCACTTCAGGCTGTTCACCTGGCCCCGCCCCCTTGATCCCGTGACCGCCTCCAGCTGCTCACCTGGCCCCGCCCCCGCCTTGACTTGACCAGGCTCAGCTGTGGGCCTGGGCCCGCCTCCTGGTTCCGGAAACCACGCCCCTGGTCCATTCGACCAATGAGCGAGCAGCACCAGCCAGTCTGCCCTGCTCCCAAACACAGAGGAATAGCCCCCACCACTGGGATGTAAAGGCACATAGCCCTCTGCTCACAGGGTGCCTCCCAGGTCCCCAAGCTTGGGCAGACCAGCCAGCCCTCCCTTCAGGACACCCAGGGGCCTCCATGAGCCTCGGGGTCGGCCCTCTAACCCCCCGGCCCCGGCCCCCATCGCTCCCACCAAAGGGCAGCTCAGAGCAGAGTGTCCTGGGACGCCCAGAGCCCTGCCTATGGGCTTTGACAACCGGGAGAGAGCTGTGTCAAGTCCGAGAAATTATCATTTTCCACTCTGGGGGCACCTCCCCGGCCCCTCCGGAGGTTCTGACTGGTCTGGTGGCCCGGCCCCGGGGGCCTGCTTTCCGCCCCATTCCTCTGGAACGCCCTGCCCTGAGGACAAGGGTCCCTCTTGCTGGCATCCAGTCTGAAGCTCAGGCAGGTGAGGCTTTTGTGGGTACTTGAGACCCTCGTCCAGGTTTCACAGGGCCCCAGGGCCTTAGCCACTGGTGAGGGTTAGGTTGAGTGATAGGATTAGTTTTAGGGTTAGGTTTAGCCTTTGACAACGGGGAGAGAGCTGTGTCAAGTCCGAGGAAATCACTTTGCGCTCCTGGAGCACCTTCACCGGGCCCCAGGGCCTTCACCACTGGACCACCTCCAGCTTTTGACACCGGCCCCAACCCACTCTTCCCTTGACCGCTTCCCACAGGTCAGCTAAGTGGCCGGCCAAGCCGCCGGGCCCCCTCTTTAGGTCCCTGCCGCTGGCAGACCCGCCTGCTGGTCACCCGTGTCCCTGCCCGCGACCCTCTCTCCTGCTTACCTCACCACTTCAGGCTGTTCACCTGGCCCCGCCCCCGTGATCCCGAGACCGCCTCCAGCTGCTCACCTGGCCCCGCCCCCTCCTTGACTTGACCTGGCTCAGCTGTGGGCCTGGGCCCGCCTCCTGGTTCCAGAAACCACGCCCCTGGTCCATTCGACCAATAAGCGATCAGCACCAGCCAGCCTGCCATGCTCCCAAACACAGAGGAATAGCCCCACCACTGGGATGTAAAGGCACATAGCCCTCTGCTCACAGGGTGCCTCCCAGGTCCCCAAGCGTGGGCAGACCAGCCAGCCATCCCTTCAGGACACCCAGGGGCCTCCATGAGCCTCGGGGCCGGCCCTCTAACCCCCCCGCCCCGGCCCCCATCGCTCCCACCAAAGGGCAGCTCAGAGCAGAGTGTCCTGGGACGCCCAGAGCCCTGCCTATGGGCTTTGAAAACCGGGAGAGAGCTGTGTCAAGTCCGAGAAATTATCACTTTCCACTCTGGGGGCACCTCCCCGGCCCCTCCGGAGGTTCTGACTGGTCTGGTGGAACGGCCCCGGGGGCCTGCTTTCTGCCCCCTTCGAATGGAACGCCCAGCCCTGAGGACAAGGGTCCCTCTTGCTGGCATCCAGTCTGAAGCTCAGGCAGGTGAGGCTTTTGTGGGCACTTGAGACCCTCATCCAGGTTTCACAGGGCCCCAGGGCCTTAGCCACTGGTGAGGGTTAGGTTGAGGGATAGGCTTAGTTTTAGGGTTACGGTGAGCCTTTGACAACGGGGAGAGAGCTGTGTCAAGTCCGAGAAAATCACTTTGCGCTCCTGGGGCACCTTCACCGGGCCCCAGGGCCTTCCCCACTGGACCACCTCCAGCTTTTGACACCGGCCCCAACCCACTCTTCCCTTGACCGCTTCCCGCAGGTCAGCTAAGGGGCCGGCCAAGCCGCCGGGCCCCCTCTTTAGGTCCCTGCCGCCGGCAGACCCTTCTGCTGGTCACCCGTGTCCCTGCCCGCAACCCTCTCTCCTGCTTACCTCACCACTTCAGGCTGTTCACCTGGCCCCGACCCCGTGATCCCGTGACCGCCTCCAGCTGCTCACCTGGCCTCGCCCCCTCCTTGACTTAACCTGGCTCAGCTGTGGGCCTGGGCCCGCCTCCTGGTTCCGGAAACCACGACCCTGGTCCATTCGACCAATAAGCGATCAGCACCAGCCAGCCTGCCCTGCTCCCAAACACAGAGGAATAGCCCCACCACTGGGATGTAAAGGCACATAGCCCTCTGCTCACAGGGTGTCGCCCAGGTCCCCAAGCGTGGGCAGACCAGCCAGCCCTCCCTTCAGGACACCCAGGGGCCTCCAAGAGCCTCGGGGCCGGCCCTCTAACCCCCCCGGCCCGGCCCCCATCGCTCCCACCAAAGGGCAGCTCAGAGCAGAGTGTCCTGGGACGCCCAGAGCCCTGCCTATGGGCTTTGACAACCGGGAGAGAGCTGGGTCAAGTCCGAGAAATTATCACTTTCCACTCTGGGGGCACCTCCCCGGCCCCTCCGGAGGTTCTGACTGGTCTAGTGGCCCGGCTGCGGGGGCCTGCTTTCCGCCCCATTCGCCTGGAACGCCCTGCCCTGAGGACAAGGGTCCCTCTTGCTGGAATCCAGTCTGAAGCTCAGGCAGGTGAGGCTTTTGTGGGCACTTGAGACAATCGTCCAGGTTTCACAGGGCCCCAGGGCCTTAGCCACTGGTGAGGGTTAGGTTGAGGGATAGGCTTAGTTTTAGGGTAAGGGATAGCCTTTGACAACGGGGAGAGAGCTGTGTCAAGTCCGAGAAAATCACTTTGCGCTCCTGGGGCACCTTCACCGGGCCCCAGGGCCTTCCCCACTGGACCACCTCCAGCTTTTGACACCGGCACCAACCCACTCTTCCCTTGACCGCTTCCCGCAGGTCAGCTAAGGGGCCGGCCAAGCCGCCGGGCCCCCTCTTGAGGTCCCTGCCGCCGGCAGACCCGCCTGCTGGTCACCCGTGTCCCTGCCCGAGACCCTCTCTCCTGCTTACCTCACCACTTCAGGCTGTTCACCTGGCCCCGCCCCCTTGATCCCGTGACCGCCTCCAGCTGCTCACCTGGCCCCGCCCCCGCCTTGACTTGACCAGGCTCAGCTGTGGGCCTGGGCCCGCCTCCTGGTTCCGGAAACCACGCCCCTGGTCCATTCGACCAATGAGCGAGCAGCACCAGCCAGTCTGCCCTGCTCCCAAACACAGAGGAATAGCCCCCACCACTGGGATGTAAAGGCACATAGCCCTCTGCTCACAGGGTGCCTCCCAGGTCCCCAAGCTTGGGCAGACCAGCCAGCCCTCCCTTCAGGACACCCAGGGGCCTCCATGAGCCTCGGGGTCGGCCCTCTAACCCCCCGGCCCCGGCCCCCATCGCTCCCACCAAAGGGCAGCTCAGAGCAGAGTGTCCTGGGACGCCCAGAGCCCTGCCTATGGGCTTTGACAACCGGGAGAGAGCTGTGTCAAGTCCGAGAAATTATCATTTTCCACTCTGGGGGCACCTCCCCGGCCCCTCCGGAGGTTCTGACTGGTCTGGTGGCCCGGCCCCGGGGGCCTGCTTTCCGCCCCATTCCTCTGGAACGCCCTGCCCTGAGGACAAGGGTCCCTCTTGCTGGCATCCAGTCTGAAGCTCAGGCAGGTGAGGCTTTTGTGGGTACTTGAGACCCTCGTCCAGGTTTCACAGGGCCCCAGGGCCTTAGCCACTGGTGAGGGTTAGGTTGAGTGATAGGATTAGTTTTCGGGTTAGGTTTAGCCTTTGACAACGGGGAGAGAGCTGTGTCAAGTCCGAGGAAATCACTTTGCGCTCCTGGAGCACCTTCACCGGGCCCCAGGGCCTTCACCACTGGACCACCTCCAGCTTTTGACACCGGCCCCAACCCACTCTTCCCTTGACCGCTTCCCACAGGTCAGCTAAGTGGCCGGCCAAGCCGCCGGGCCCCCTCTTTAGGTCCCTGCCGCTGGCAGACCCGCCTGCTGGTCACCCGTGTCCCTGCCCGCGACCCTCTCTCCTGCTTACCTCACCACTTCAGGCTGTTCACCTGGCCCCGCCCCCGTGATCCCGAGACCGCCTCCAGCTGCTCACCTGGCCCCGCCCCCTCCTTGACTTGACCTGGCTCAGCTGTGGGCCTGGGCCCGCCTCCTGGTTCCAGAAACCACGCCCCTGGTCCATTCGACCAATAAGTGATCAGCACCAGCCAGCCTGCCATGCTCCCAAACACAGAGGAATAGCCCCACCACTGGGATGTAAAGGCACATAGCCCTCTGCTCACAGGGTGCCTCCCAGGTCCCCAAGCGTGGGCAGACCAGCCAGCCATCCCTTCAGGACACCCAGGGGCCTCCATGAGCCTCGGGGCCGGCCCTCTAACCCCCCCGCCCCGGCCCCCATCGCTCCCACCAAAGGGCAGCTCAGAGCAGAGTGTCCTGGGACGCCCAGAGCCCTGCCTATGGGCTTTGAAAACCGGGAGAGAGCTGTGTCAAGTCCGAGAAATTATCACTTTCCACTCTGGGGGCACCTCCCCGGCCCCTCCGGAGGTTCTGACTGGTCTGGTGGAACGGCCCCGGGGGCCTGCTTTCTGCCCCCTTCGAATGGAACGTCCAGCCCTGAGGACAAGGGTCCCTCTTGCTGGCATCCAGTCTGAAGCTCAGGCAGGTGAGGCTTTTGTGGGCACTTGAGACCCTCGTCTAGGTTTCACAGGGCCCCAGGGCCTTAGCCACTGGTGAGGGTTAGGTTGAGGGATAGGCTTAGTTTTAGGGTTACGGTGAGCCTTTGACAACGGGGAGAGAGCTGTGTCAAGTCCGAGAAAATCACTTTGCGCTCCTGGGGCACCTTCACCGGGCCCCAGGGCCTTCCCCACTGGACCACCTCCAGCTTTTGACACCGGCCCCAACCCACTCTTCCCTTGACCGCTTCCCGCAGGTCAGCTAAGGGGCCGGCCAAGCCGCCGGGCCCCCTCTTTAGGTCCCTGCCGCCGGCAGACCCTTCTGCTGGTCACCCGTGTCCCTGCCCGCGACCCTCTCTCCTGCTTACCTCACCACTTCAGGCTGTTCACCTGGCCCCGACCCCGTGATCCCGTGACCGCCTCCAGCTGCTCACCGGGCCCCGCCCCCTCCTTGACTTAACCTGGCTCAGCTGTGGGCCTGGGCCCGCCTCCTGGTTCCGGAAACCACGCCCCTGGTCCATTCGACCAATAAGCGATCAGCACCAGCCAGCCTGCCCTGCTCCCAAACACAGAGGAATAGCCCCACCACTGGGATGTAAAGGCACATAGCCCTCTGCTCACAGGGTGTCGCCCAGGTCCCCAAGCGTGGGCAGACCAGCCAGCCCTCCCTTCAGGACACCCAGGGGCCTCCAAGAGCCTCGGGGCCGGCCCTCTAACCCCCCCGGCCCGGCCCCCATCGCTCCCACCAAAGGGCAGCTCAGAGCAGAGTGTCCTGGGACGCCCAGAGCCCTGCCTATGGGCTTTGACAACCGGGAGAGAGCTGTGTCAAGTCCGAGAAATTATCACTTTCCACTCTGGGGGCACCTCCCCGGCCCCTCCGGAGGTTCTGACTGGTCTAGTGGCCCGGCCGCGGGGGCCTGCTTTCCGCCCCATTCGCCTGGAACGCCCTGCCCTGAGGACAAGGGTCCCTCTTGCTGGAATCCAGTCTGAAGCTCAGGCAGGTGAGGCTTTTGTGGGCACTTGAGACAATCGTCCAGGTTTCACAGGGCCCCAGGGCCTTAGCCACTGGTGAGGGTTAGGTTGAGGGATAGGCTTAGTTTTAGGGTAAGGGATAGCCTTTGACAACGGGGAGAGAGCTGTGTCAAGTCCGAGAAAATCACTTTGCGCTCCTGGGGCACCTTCACCGGGCCCCAGGGCCTTCCCCACTGGACCACCTCCAGCTTTTGACACCGGCACCAACCCACTCTTCCCTTGACCGCTTCCCGCAGGTCAGCTAAGGGGCCGGCCAAGCCGCCGGGCCCCCTCTTGAGGTCCCTGCCGCCGGCAGACCCGCCTGCTGGTCACCCGTGTCCCTGCCCGAGACCCTCTCTCCTGCTTACCTCACCACTTCAGGCTGTTCACCTGGCCCCGCCCCCTTGATCCCGTGACCGCCTCCAGCTGCTCACCTGGCCCCGCCCCCGCCTTGACTTGACCAGGCTCAGCTGTGGGCCTGGGCCCGCCTCCTGGTTCCGGAAACCACGCCCCTGGTCCATTCGACCAATAAGCGATCAGCACCAGCCAGCCTGCCCTGCTCCCAAACACAGAGGAATAGCCCCACCACTGGGATGTAAAGGCACATAGCCCTCTGCTCACAGGGTGTCGCCCAGGTCCCCAAGCGTGGGCAGACCAGTCAGCCCTCCCTTCAGGACACCCAGGGGCCTCCAAGAGCCTCGGGGCCGGCCCTCTAACCCCCCCGGCCCGGCCCCCATCGCTCCCACCAAAGGGCAGCTCAGAGCAGAGTGTCCTGGGACGCCCAGAGCCCTGCCTATGGGCTTTGACAACCGGGAGAGAGCTGTGTCAAGTCCGAGAAATTATCACTTTCCACTCTGGGGGCACCTCCCCGGCCCCTCCGGAGGTTCTGACTGGTCTAGTGGCCCGGCCGCGGGGGCCTGCTTTCCGCCCCATTCGCCTGGAACGCCCTGCCCTGAGGACAAGGGTCCCTCTTGCTGGAATCCAGTCTGAAGCTCAGGCAGGTGAGGCTTTTGTGGGCACTTGAGACAATCGTCCAGGTTTCACAGGGCCCCAGGGCCTTAGCCACTGGTGAGGGTTAGGTTGAGGGATAGGCTTAGTTTTAGGGTAAGGGATTGCCTTTGACAACGGGGAGAGAGCTGTGTCAAGTCCGAGAAAATCACTTTGCGCTCCTGGGGCACCTTCACCGGGCCCCAGGGCCTTCCCCACTGGACCACCTCCAGCTTTTGACACCGGCACCAACCCACTCTTCCCTTGACCGCTTCCCGCAGGTCAGCTAAGGGGCCGGCCAAGCCGCCGGGCCCCCTCTTGAGGTCCCTGCCGCCGGCAGACCCGCCTGCTGGTCACCCGTGTCCCTGCCCGAGACCCTCTCTCCTGCTTACCTCACCACTTCAGGCTGTTCACCTGGCCCCGCCCCCTTGATCCCGTGACCGCCTCCAGCTGCTCACCTGGCCCCGCCCCCGCCTTGACTTGACCAGGCTCAGCTGTGGGCCTGGGCCCGCCTCCTGGTTCCGGAAACCACGCCCCTGGTCCATTCGACCAATGAGCGAGCAGCACCAGCCAGTCTGCCCTGCTCCCAAACACAGAGGAATAGCCCCACCACTGGGATGTAAAGGCACATAGCCCTCTGCTCACAGGGTGCCTCCCAGGTCCCCAAGCTTGGGCAGACCAGCCAGCCCTCCCTTCAGGACACCCAGGGGCCTCCATGAGCCTCGGGGTCGGCCCTCTAACCCCCCGGCCCCCATCGCTCCCACCAAAGGGCAGCTCAGAGCAGAGTGTCCTGGGACGCCCAGAGCCCTGCCTATGGGCTTTGACAACCGGGAGAGAGCTGTGTCAAGTCCGAGAAATTATCATTTTCCACTCTGGGGGCACCTCCCCGGCCCCTCCGGAGGTTCTGACTGGTCTGGTGGCCCGGCCCCGGGGGCCTGCTTTCCGCCCCATTCCTCTGGAACGCCCTGCCCTGAGGACAAGGGTCCCTCTTGCTGGCATCCAGTCTGAAGCTCAGGCAGGTGAGGCTTTTGTGGGTACTTGAGACCCTCGTCCAGGTTTCACAGGGCCCCAGGGCCTTAGCCACTGGTGAGGGTTAGGTTGAGTGATAGGATTAGTTTTAGGGTTAGGTTTAGCCTTTGACAACGGGGAGAGAGCTGTGTCAAGTCCGAGGAAATCACTTTGCGCTCCTGGAGCACCTTCACCGGGCCCCAGGGCCTTCACCACTGGACCACCTCCAGCTTTTGACACCGGCCCCAACCCACTCTTCC
Organism: Pipistrellus hanaki; assembly: GCF_964339955.1. NCBI lineage: Eukaryota > Metazoa > Chordata > Mammalia > Chiroptera > Vespertilionidae > Pipistrellus > Pipistrellus hanaki. Next base: position 4,195,196 of record NC_140511.1, read on the forward strand.
CTTGACCGCTTCCCACAGGTCAGCTAAGTGGCCGGCCAAGCCGCCGGGCCCCCGCTTTAGGTCCCTGCCGCCGGCAGACCCGCCTGCTGGTCACCCGTGTCCCTGCCCGTGACCCTCTCTCCTGCTTACCTCACCACTTCAGGCTGTTCACCTGGCCCCGCCCCCTTGATCCAGTGACTGCCTCCAGCTGCTCACCTGGCCCCGCCCCCGCCTTGACTTCACCTGGCTCAGCTGTGGGCCTGGGCCCGCCTCCTGGTTCCGGAAACCACGCCCCTGGTCCATTCGACCAATGAGCGAGCAGCACCAGCCAGTCTGACCTGCTCCCAAACACAGAGGAATAGCCCCCACCACTGGGATGTAAAGGCACATATCCCTCTGCTCACAGGGTGCCTCCCAGGTCCCCAAGCGTGGGCAGACCAGCCAGCCCTCCCTTCAGGACACCCAGGGGCCTCCAAGAGCCTCGGGGCCGGCCCTCTAACCCCCCCGGCCCGGCCCCCATCGCTCCCACCAAAGGGCAGCTCAGAGCAGAGTGTCCTGGGACGCCCAGAGCCCTGCCTATGGGCTTTGACAACCGGGAGAGAGCTGTGTCAAGTCCGAGAAATTATCACTTTCCACTCTGGGGGCACCTCCCCGGCCCCTCCGGAGGTTCTGACTGGTCTAGTGGCCCGGCCGCGGGGGCCTGCTTTCCGCCCCATTCGCCTGGAACGCCCTGCCCTGAGGACAAGGGTCCCTCTTGCTGGAATCCAGTCTGAAGCTCAGGGAGGTGAGGCTTTTGTGGGCACTTGAGACAATCGTCCAGGTTTCACAGGTCCCCAGGGCCTTAGCCACTGGTGAGGGTTAGGTTGAGGGATAGGCTTAGTTTTAGGGTAAGGGATAGCCTTTGACAACCGGGAGAGAGCTGTGTCAAGTCCGAGAAAATCACTTTGCGCTCCTAGGGCACCTTCACCGGGCCCCAGGGCCTTCCCCACTGGACCACCTCCAGCTTTTGACACCGGCCCCAACCCACTCTTCCCTTGACCGCTTCCCGCAGGTCAGCTAAGGGGCCGGCCAAGCCGCCGGGCCCCCTCTTTAGGTCCCTGCCGCCGGCAGACCCGCCTGCTGGTCACCCGTGTCCCTGCCCGAGACCCTCTCTCCTGCTTACCTCACCACTTCAGGCTGTTCACCTGGCCCCGCCCCCTTGATCCCGTGACCGCCTCCAGCTGCTCACCTGGCCCCGCCCCCGCCTTTACTTGACCAGGCTCAGCTGTGGGCCTGGGCCCGCCTCCTGGTTCCGGAAACCACGCCCCTGGTCCATTCGACCAATGAGCGAGCAGCACCAGCAAGTCTGCCCTGCTCCCAAACACAGAGGAATAGCCCCCACCACTGGGATGTAAAGGCACATAGCCCTCTGCTCACAGGGTGCCTCCCAGGTCCCCAAGCTTGGGCAGACCAGCCAGCCCTCCCTTCAGGACACCCAGGGGCCTCCATGAGCCTCGGGGTCGGCCCTCTAACCCCCCGGCCCCGGCCCCCATCGCTCCCACCAAAGGGCAGCTCAGAGCAGAGTGTCCTGGGATGCTCAGAGCCCTGCCTATGGGCTTTGACAACCGGGAGAGAGCTGTGTCAAGTCCGAGAAATTATCATTTTCCACTCTGGGGGCACCTCCCCGGCCCCTCCGGAGGTTCTGACTGGTCTGGTGGCCCGGCCCCGGGGGCCTGCTTTCCGCCCCATTCCCCTGGAACGCCCTGCCCTGAGGACAAGGGTCCCTCTTGCTCGCATCCAGTCTGAAGCTCAGGCAGGTGAGGCTTTTGTGGGTACTTGAGACCCTCATCCAGGTTTCACAGGGCCCCAGGGCCTTAGCCACTGGTGAGGGTTAGGTTGAGTGATAGGATTAGTTTTAGGGTTAGGTTTAGCCTTTGACAACGGGGAGAGAGCTGTGTCAAGTCCGAGGAAATCACTTTGCGCTCCTGGAGCACCTTCACCGGGCCCCAGGGCCTTCACCACTGGACCACCTCCAGCTTTTGACACCGGCCCCAACCCACTCTTCCCTTGACCGCTTCCCGCAGGTCAGCTAAGTGGCTGGCCAAGCCGCCGGGCCCCCTCTTTAGGTCCCTGCCGCTGGCAGACCCGCCTGCTGGTCACCCGTGTCCCTGCCCGCGACCCTCTCTCCTGCTTACCTCACCACTTCAGGCTGTTCACCTGGCCCCGCCCCCTTGATCCCGTGACCGCCTCCAGCTGCTCACCTGGCCCCGCCCCCGCCTTGACTTGACCTGGCTCAGCTGTGGGCCTGGGCCCGCCTCCTGGTTCCGGAAACCACGCCCCTGGTCCATTCGACCAATGAGCGAGCAGCACCAGCCAGTCTGCCCTGCTCCCAAACACAGAGGAATAGCCCCCACCACTGGGATGTAAAGGCACATAGCCCTCTGCTCACAGGGTGCCTCCCAGGTCCCCAAGCGTGGGCAGACCAGCCAGCCATCCCTTCAGGACACCCAGGGTCCTCCATGAGCCTCGGGGCCGGCCCTCTAACCCCCCCGCCCCGGCCCCCATCGCTCCCACCAAAGGGCAGCTGAGAGGAGAGTGTCCTGGGACGCCCAGAGCCCTGCCTATGGGCTTTGACAACCGGGAGAGAGCTGTGTCAAGTCCGAGAAATTATCACTTTCCACTCTGGGGGCACCTGCCCGGCCCCTCCGGAGGTTCTGACTGGTCTGGTGTCCCGGCCCCGGGGGCCTGCTTTCCGCCCCATTCGCCTGGAACGCCCTGCCCTGAGGACAAGGGTCCCTCTTGCTGGCATCCAGTCTGAAGCTCAGGCAGGTGAGGCTTTTGTGGGCACTTGAGACCCTCGTCCAGGTTTCACAGGGCCCCAAGGCCTTAGCAACTGGTGAGGGTTAGGTTTAGGGATAGGCTTAGTTTTAGGGTTAGGGTTAGCCTTTGACAACGGGGAGAGAGCGGTGTCAAGTCCGAGAAAATCATTTTGCGCTCCTGGGGCTCCTTCACCGGGCCCCAGGGCCTTCCCCACTGGACCACCTCCAGCTTTTGATACCGGCCCCAACCCACTCTTCCCTTGACCGCTTCCCGCAGGTCAGCTAAGGGGCCGGCCAAGCCGCCGGGCCCCCTCTTTAGGTCCCTGCCGCCGGCAGACCCGCCTGCTGGTCACTCATGTCCCTGCCCGCGACCCTCTCTCCTGCTTACCTCACCACTTCAGGCTGTTCACCTGGCCCCGCCTCCCTGATCCCGTTACTGCCTCCAGCTGCTCACCTGGCCCTGCCACCGCCTTGACTTTAAATGGCTCAGCTGTGGGCCTAAGCCCGCCTCCTGGTTCCGGAAACCACGCCACTGGTCCATTCGACCAATGAGCGAGCAGCACCAGCCAGTCTGCCCTGCTCCCAAACACAGAGGAATAGCCCCCACCACTGACTGGGATGTAAAGGCACATAGCCCTCTGCTCACAGGGTGCCTCCCAGGTCCCCAAGCATGGGCAGACCAGCCAGCCCTCCCTTCAGGACACCCAGGGTCCTCCACGAGCCTCGGGGCCGGCCCTCTAACCCCCCCGTCCCGGCCCACATCGCTCCCACCAAAGGGCAGCTCAGAGCAGAGTGTCCTGGGACGCCCAGAGCCCTGCCTATGGGCTTTGACAACTGGGAGAGAGCTGTGTCAAGTCCGAGAAATCATCACTTTCCACTCTGGGGGCACCTCCCCGACCCCTCCGGAGGTTCTGACTGGTCTGGTGGCCCAGCCCCGGGGGCCTGCTTTCCGCCCCATTGACCTGGAACACCCTGCCCTGAGGACAAGGGTCCCTCTTGCTGGCATCCAGTCTGAAGCTCAGGCAGGTGAGGCTTTTGTGGGCACTTGAGACCCTCGTCCAGGTTTCACAGGGCCCCAGGGCCTTAGCCACTGGTGAGGGTTAGGTTGAGGGATAGGCTTAGTTTTAGGGTTACGGTGAGCCTTTGACAACGGGGAGAGAGCTGTGTCAAGTCCGAGAAAATCACTTTGCGCTCCTGGGGCACCTTCACCGGGCCCCAGGGCCTTCCCCACTGGACCACCTCCAGCTTTTGACACCGGCCCCAACCCACTCTTCCCTTGACCGCTTCCCGCAGGTCAGCTAAGGGGCCGGCCAAGCCGCCGGGCCCCCTCTTTAGGTCCCTGCCGCCGGCAGACCCGCCTGCTGGTCACCCGTGTCCCTGCCCGCGACCCTCTCTCCTGCTTACCTCACCACTTCAGGCTGTTCACCTGGCCCCGCCCCCTTGATCCCGTGACCGCCTCCAGCTGCTCACCTGGCCCCGCCCCCGCCTTGACTTGACCTGGCTCAGCTGTGGGCCTGGGCCCGCCTCCTGGTTCCGGAAACCACGCCCCTGGTCCATTCGACCAATGAGCGAGCAGCACCAGCCAGTCTGCCCTGCTCCCAAACACAGAGGAATAGCCCCCACCACTGGGATGTAAAGGCACATAGCCCTCTGCTCACAGGGTGCCTCCCAGGTCCCCAAGCGTGGGCAGACCAGCCAGCCATCCCTTCAGGACACCCAGGGTCCTCCATGAGCCTCGGGGCCGGCCCTCTAACCCCCCCGCCCCGGCCCCCATCGCTCCCACCAAAGGGCAGCTGAGAGGAGAGTGTCCTGGGACGCCCAGAGCCCTGCCTATGGGCTTTGACAACCGGGAGAGAGCTGTGTCAAGTCCGAGAAATTATCACTTTCCACTCTGGGGGCACCTGCCCGGCCCCTCCGGAGGTTCTGACTGGTCTGGTGGCCCGGCCCCGGGGGCCTGCTTTCTGCCCCATTCGCCTGGAACGCCCTGCCCTGAGGACAAGGGTCCCTCTTGCTGGCATCCAGTCTGAAGCTCAGGCAGGTGAGGCTTTTGTGGGCACTTGAGACCCTCGTCCAGGTTTCACAGGGCCCCAGGGCCTTAGCCACTGGTTAGGGTTAGGTTGAGGAATAGGCTTAGTTTTAGGGTTAGGGTTAGCCTTTGACAACGGGGAGAGAGCTGTGTCAAGTCCGAGAAAATCACTTTGCGCTCCTGGGGCACCTTCACCGGGCCCCAGGGCCTTCACCACTGGACCACCTCCAGCTTTTGACACCGGCCCCAACCCACTCTTCCCTTGACCGCTTCCCGCAGGTCAGCTAAGGGGCCGGCCAAGCCGCCGGGCCCCCGCTTTAGGTCCCTGCCGCCGGCAGACCCGCCTGCTGGTCACCCGTGTCCCTGCCCGCGACCCTCTCTCCTGCTTACCTCACCACTTCAGGCTGTTCACCTGGCCCCGCCCCCTTGATCCAGTGACTGCCTCCAGCTGCTCACCTGGCCCCGCCCCCGCCTTGACTTCACCTGGCTCAGCTGTGGGCCTGGGCCCGCCTCCTGGTTCCGGAAACCACGCCCCTGGTCCATTCGACCAATGAGCGAGCAGCACCAGCCAGTCTGACCTGCTCCCAAACACAGAGGAATAGCCCCCACCACTGGGATGTAAAGGCACATATCCCTCTGCTCACAGGGTGCCTCCCAGGTCCCCAAGCGTGGGCAGACCAGCCAGCCCTCCCTTCAGGACACCCAGGGGCCTCCAAGAGCCTCGGGGCCGGCCCTCTAACCCCCCCGGCCCGGCCCCCATCGCTCCCACCAAAGGGCAGCTCAGAGCAGAGTGTCCTGGGACGCCCAGAGCCCTGCCTATGGGCTTTGACAACCGGGAGAGAGCTGTGTCAAGTCCGAGAAATTATCACTTTCCACTCTGGGGGCACCTCCCCGGCCCCTCCGGAGGTTCCGACTGGTCTAGTGGCCCGGCCGCGGGGGCCTGCTTTCCGCCCCATTCGCCTGGAACGCCCTGCCCTGAGGACAAGGGTCCCTCTTGCTGGAATCCAGTCTGAAGCTCAGGGAGGTGAGGCTTTTGTGGGCACTTGAGACAATCGTCCAGGTTTCACAGGTCCCCAGGGCCTTAGCCACTGGTGAGGGTTAGGTTGAGGGATAGGCTTAGTTTTAGGGTAAGGGATAGCCTTTGACAACCGGGAGAGAGCTGTGTCAAGTCCGAGAAAATCACTTTGCGCTCCTAGGGCACCTTCACCGGGCCCCAGGGCCTTCCCCACTGGACCACCTCCAGCTTTTGACACCGGCACCAACCCACTCTTCCCTTGACCGCTTCCCGCAGGTCAGCTAAGGGGCCGGCCAAGTCGCCGGGCCCCCTCTTTAGGTCCCTGCCGCCGGCAGACCCGCCTGCTGGTCACCCGTGTCCCTGCCCGAGACCCTCTCTCCTGCTTACCTCACCACTTCAGGCTGTTCACCTGGCCCCGCCCCCTTGATCCCGTGACCGCCTCCAGCTGCTCACCTGGCCCCGCCCCCGCCTTGACTTGACCAGGCTCAGCTGTGGGCCTGGGCCCGCCTCCTGGTTCCGGAAACCACGCCCCTGGTCCATTCGACCAATGAGCGAGCAGCACCAGCAAGTCTGCCCTGCTCCCAAACACAGAGGAATAGCCCCCACCACTGGGATGTAAAGGCACATAGCCCTCTGCTCACAGGGTGCCTCCCAGGTCCCCAAGCTTGGGCAGACCAGCCAGCCCTCCCTTCAGGACACCCAGGGGCCTCCATGAGCCTCGGGGTCGGCCCTCTAACCCCCCGGCCCCGGCCCCCATCGCTCCCACCAAAGGGCAGCTCAGAGCAGAGTGTCCTGGGATGCCCAGAGCCCTGCCTATGGGCTTTGACAACCGGGAGAGAGCTGTGTCAAGTCCGAGAAATTATCATTTTCCACTCTGGGGGCACCTCCCAGGCCCCTCCGGAGGTTCTGACTGGTCTGGTGGCCCGGCCCCGGGGGCCTGCTTTCCGCCCCATTCCCCTGGAACGCCCTGCCCTGAGGACAAGGGTCCCTCTTGCTCGCATCCAGTCTGAAGCTCAGGCAGGTGAGGCTTTTGTGGGTACTTGAGACCCTCGTCCAGGTTTCACAGGGCCCCAGGGCCTTAGCCACTGGTGAGGGTTAGGTTGAGTGATAGGATTAGTTTTAGGGTTAGGTTTAGCCTTTGACAACGGGGAGAGAGCTGTGTCAAGTCCGAGGAAATCACTTTGCGCTCCTGGAGCACCTTCACCGGGCCCCAGGGCCTTCACCACTGGACCACCTCCAGCTTTTGACACCGGCCCCAACCCACTCTTCCCTTGACCGCTTCCCGCAGGTCAGCTAAGTGGCCGGCCAAGCCGCCGGGCCCCCTCTTTAGGTCCCTGCCGCTGGCAGACCCGCCTGCTGGTCACCCGTGTCCCTGCCCGCGACCCTCTCTCCTGCTTACCTCACCACTTCAGGCTGTTCACCTGGCCCCGCCCCCGTGATCCCGAGACCGCCTCGAGCTGCTCACCTGGCCCCGCCCCCTCCTTGACTTGACCTGGCTCAGCTGTGGGCCTGGGCCCGCCTCCTGGTTCCAGAAACCACGCCCCTGGTCCATTCGACCAATAAGCGATCAGCACCAGCCAGCCTGCCATGCTCCCAAACACAGAGGAATAGCCCCACCACTGGGATGTAAAGGCACATAGCCCTCTGCTCACAGGGTGCCTCCCAGGTCCCCAAGCGTGGGCAGACCAGCCAGCCATCCCTTCAGGACACCCAGGGGCCTCCATGAGCCTCGGGGCCGGCCCTCTAACCCCCCCGCCCCGGCCCCCATCGCTCCCACCAAAGGGCAGCTCAGAGCAGAGTGTCCTGGGACGCCCAGAGCCCTGCCTATGGGCTTTGAAAACCGGGAGAGAGCTGTGTCAAGTCCGAGAAATTATCACTTTCCACTCTGGGGGCACCTCCCCGGCCCCTCCGGAGGTTCTGACTGGTCTGGTGGAACGGCCCCGGGGGCCTGCTTTCTGCCCCCTTCGAATGGAACGCCCTGCCCTGAGGACAAGGGTCCCTCTTGCTGGCATCCAGTCTGAAGCTCAGGCAGGTGAGGCTTTTGTGGGCACTTGAGACCCTCGTCCAGGTTTCACAGGGCCCCAGGGCCTTAGCCACTGGTGAGGGTTAGGTTGAGGGATAGGCTTAGTTTTAGGGTTACGGTGAGCCTTTGACAACGGGGAGAGAGCTGTGTCAAGTCCGAGAAAATCACTTTGCGCTCCTGGGGCACCTTCACCGGGCCCCAGGGCCTTCCCCACTGGACCACCTCCAGCTTTTGACACCGGCCCCAACCCACTCTTCCCTTGACCGCTTCCCGCAGGTCAGCTAAGGGGCCGGCCAAGCCGCCGGGCCCCCTCTTTAGGTCCCTGCCGCCGGCAGACCCGCCTGCTGGTCACCCGTGTCCCTGCCCGCGACCCTCTCTCCTGCTTACCTCACCACTTCAGGCTGTTCACCTGGCCCCGCCCCCTTGATCCCGTGACCGCCTCCAGCTGCTCACCTGGCCCCGCCCCCGCCTTGACTTGACCTGGCTCAGCTGTGGGCCTGGGCCCGCCTCCTGGTTCCGGAAACCACGCCCCTGGTCCATTCGACCAATGAGCGAGCAGCACCAGCCAGTCTGCCCTGCTCCCAAACACAGAGGAATAGCCCCCACCACTGGGATGTAAAGGCACATAGCCCTCTGCTCACAGGGTGCCTCCCAGGTCCCCAAGCGTGGGCAGACCAGCCAGCCATCCCTTCAGGACACCCAGGGTCCTCCATGAGCCTCGGGGCCGGCCCTCTAACCCCCCCGCCCCGGCCCCCATCGCTCCCACCAAAGGGCAGCTGAGAGGAGAGTGTCCTGGGACGCCCAGAGCCCTGCCTATGGGCTTTGACAACCGGGAGAGAGCTGTGTCAAGTCCGAGAAATTATCACTTTCCACTCTGGGGGCACCTGCCCGGCCCCTCCGGAGGTTCTGACTGGTCTGGTGTCCCGGCCCCGGGGGCCTGCTTTCCGCCCCATTCGCCTGGAACGCCCTGCCCTGAGGACAAGGGTCCCTCTTGCTGGCATCCAGTCTGAAGCTCAGGCAGGTGAGGCTTTTGTGGGCACTTGAGACCCTCGTCCAGGTTTCACAGGGCCCCAAGGCCTTAGCAACTGGTGAGGGTTAGGTTTAGGGATAGGCTTAGTTTTAGGGTTAGGGTTAGCCTTTGACAACGGGGAGAGAGCGGTGTCAAGTCCGAGAAAATCATTTTGCGCTCCTGGGGCTCCTTCACCGGGCCCCAGGGCCTTCCCCACTGGACCACCTCCAGCTTTTGATACCGGCCCCAACCCACTCTTCCCTTGACCGCTTCCCGCAGGTCAGCTAAGGGGCCGGCCAAGCCGCCGGGCCCCCTCTTTAGGTCCCTGCCGCCGGCAGACCCGCCTGCTGGTCACTCATGTCCCTGCCCGCGACCCTCTCTCCTGCTTACCTCACCACTTCAGGCTGTTCACCTGGCCCCGCCTCCCTGATCCCGTTACTGCCTCCAGCTGCTCACCTGGCCCTGCCACCGCCTTGACTTTAAATGGCTCAGCTGTGGGCCTAAGCCCGCCTCCTGGTTCCGGAAACCACGCCACTGGTCCATTCGACCAATGAGCGAGCAGCACCAGCCAGTCTGCCCTGCTCCCAAACACAGAGGAATAGCCCCCACCACTGACTGGGATGTAAAGGCACATAGCCCTCTGCTCACAGGGTGCCTCCCAGGTCCCCAAGCATGGGCAGACCAGCCAGCCCTCCCTTCAGGACACCCAGGGTCCTCCACGAGCCTCGGGGCCGGCCCTCTAACCCCCCCGTCCCGGCCCACATCGCTCCCACCAAAGGGCAGCTCAGAGCAGAGTGTCCTGGGACGCCCAGATCCCTGCCTATGGGCTTTGACAACTGGGAGAGAGCTGTGTCAAGTCCGAGAAATCATCACTTTCCACTCTGGGGGCACCTCCCCGACCCCTCCGGAGGTTCTGACTGGTCTGGTGGCCCAGCCCCGGGGGCCTGCTTTCCGCCCCATTGACCTGGAACACCCTGCCCTGAGGACAAGGGTCCCTCTTGCTGGCATCCAGTCTGAAGCTCAGGCAGGTGAGGCTTTTGTGGGCACTTGAGACCCTCGTCCAGGTTTCACAGGGCCCCAGGGCCTTAGCCACTGGTGAGGGTTAGGTTGAGGGATAGGCTTAGTTTTAGGGTTACGGTGAGCCTTTGACAACGGGGAGAGAGCTGTGTCAAGTCCGAGAAAATCACTTTGCGCTCCTGGGGCACCTTCACCGGGCCCCAGGGCCTTCCCCACTGGACCACCTCCAGCTTTTGACACCGGCCCCAACCCACTCTTCCCTTGACCGCTTCCCGCAGGTCAGCTAAGGGGCCGGCCAAGCCGCCGGGCCCCCTCTTTAGGTCCCTGCCGCCGGCAGACCCGCCTGCTGGTCACCCGTGTCCCTGCCCGCGACCCTCTCTCCTGCTTACCTCACCACTTCAGGCTGTTCACCTGGCCCCGCCCCCTTGATCCCGTGACCGCCTCCAGCTGCTCACCTGGCCCCGCCCCCGCCTTGACTTGACCTGGCTCAGCTGTGGGCCTGGGCCCGCCTCCTGGTTCCGGAAACCACGCCCCTGGTCCATTCGACCAATGAGCGAGCAGCACCAGCCAGTCTGCCCTGCTCCCAAACACAGAGGAATAGCCCCCACCACTGGGATGTAAAGGCACATAGCCCTCTGCTCACAGGGTGCCTCCCAGGTCCCCAAGCGTGGGCAGACCAGCCAGCCATCCCTTCAGGACACCCAGGGTCCTCCATGAGCCTCGGGGCCGGCCCTCTAACCCCCCCGCCCCGGCCCCCATCGCTCCCACCAAAGGGCAGCTGAGAGGAGAGTGTCCTGGGACGCCCAGAGCCCTGCCTATGGGCTTTGACAACCGGGAGAGAGCTGTGTCAAGTCCGAGAAATTATCACTTTCCACTCTGGGGGCACCTGCCCGGCCCCTCCGGAGGTTCTGACTGGTCTGGTGGCCCGGCCCCGGGGGCCTGCTTTCTGCCCCATTCGCCTGGAACGCCCTGCCCTGAGGACAAGGGTCCCTCTTGCTGGCATCCAGTCTGAAGCTCAGGCAGGTGAGGCTTTTGTGGGCACTTGAGACCCTCGTCCAGGTTTCACAGGGCCCCAGGGCCTTAGCCACTGGTTAGGGTTAGGTTGAGGAATAGGCTTAGTTTTAGGGTTAGGGTTAGCCTTTGACAACGGGGAGAGAGCTGTGTCAAGTCCGAGAAAATCACTTTGCGCTCCTGGGGCACCTTCACCGGGCCCCAGGGCCTTCACCACTGGACCACCTCCAGCTTTTGACACCGGCCCCAACCCACTCTTCCCTTGACCGCTTCCCGCAGGTCAGCTAAGGGGCCGGCCAAGCCGCCGGGCCCCCGCTTTAGGTCCCTGCCGCCGGCAGACCCGCCTGCTGGTCACCCGTGTCCCTGCCCGCGACCCTCTCTCCTGCTTACCTCACCACTTCAGGCTGTTCACCTGGCCCCGCCCCCTTGATCCAGTGACTGCCTCCAGCTGCTCACCTGGCCCCGCCCCCGCCTTGACTTCACCTGGCTCAGCTGTGGGCCTGGGCCCGCCTCCTGGTTCCGGAAACCACGCCCCTGGTCCATTCGACCAATGAGCGAGCAGCACCAGCCAGTCTGACCTGCTCCCAAACACAGAGGAATAGCCCCCACCACTGGGATGTAAAGGCACATATCCCTCTGCTCACAGGGTGCCTCCCAGGTCCCCAAGCGTGGGCAGACCAGCCAGCCCTCCCTTCAGGACACCCAGGGGCCTCCAAGAGCCTCGGGGCCGGCCCTCTAACCCCCCCGGCCCGGCCCCCATCGCTCCCACCAAAGGGCAGCTCAGAGCAGAGTGTCCTGGGACGCCCAGAGCCCTGCCTATGGGCTTTGACAACCGGGAGAGAGCTGTGTCAAGTCCGAGAAATTATCACTTTCCACTCTGGGGGCACCTCCCCGGCCCCTCCGGAGGTTCCGACTGGTCTAGTGGCCCGGCCGCGGGGGCCTGCTTTCCGCCCCATTCGCCTGGAACGCCCTGCCCTGAGGACAAGGGTCCCTCTTGCTGGAATCCAGTCTGAAGCTCAGGGAGGTGAGGCTTTTGTGGGCACTTGAGACAATCGTCCAGGTTTCACAGGTCCCCAGGGCCTTAGCCACTGGTGAGGGTTAGGTTGAGGGATAGGCTTAGTTTTAGGGTAAGGGATAGCCTTTGACAACCGGGAGAGAGCTGTGTCAAGTCCGAGAAAATCACTTTGCGCTCCTAGGGCACCTTCACCGGGCCCCAGGGCCTTCCCCACTGGACCACCTCCAGCTTTTGACACCGGCACCAACCCACTCTTCCCTTGACCGCTTCCCGCAGGTCAGCTAAGGGGCCGGCCAAGTCGCCGGGCCCCCTCTTTAGGTCCCTGCCGCCGGCAGACCCGCCTGCTGGTCACCCGTGTCCCTGCCCGAGACCCTCTCTCCTGCTTACCTCACCACTTCAGGCTGTTCACCTGGCCCCGCCCCCTTGATCCCGTGACCGCCTCCAGCTGCTCACCTGGCCCCGCCCCCGCCTTGACTTGACCAGGCTCAGCTGTGGGCCTGGGCCCGCCTCCTGGTTCCGGAAACCACGCCCCTGGTCCATTCGACCAATGAGCGAGCAGCACCAGCAAGTCTGCCCTGCTCCCAAACACAGAGGAATAGCCCCCACCACTGGGATGTAAAGGCACATAGCCCTCTGCTCACAGGGTGCCTCCCAGGTCCCCAAGCTTGGGCAGACCAGCCAGCCCTCCCTTCAGGACACCCAGGGGCCTCCATGAGCCTCGGGGTCGGCCCTCTAACCCCCCGGCCCCGGCCCCCATCGCTCCCACCAAAGGGCAGCTCAGAGCAGAGTGTCCTGGGATGCCCAGAGCCCTGCCTATGGGCTTTGACAACCGGGAGAGAGCTGTGTCAAGTCCGAGAAATTATCATTTTCCACTCTGGGGGCACCTCCCAGGCCCCTCCGGAGGTTCTGACTGGTCTGGTGGCCCGGCCCCGGGGGCCTGCTTTCCGCCCCATTCCCCTGGAACGCCCTGCCCTGAGGACAAGGGTCCCTCTTGCTCGCATCCAGTCTGAAGCTCAGGCAGGTGAGGCTTTTGTGGGTACTTGAGACCCTCGTCCAGGTTTCACAGGGCCCCAGGGCCTTAGCCACTGGTGAGGGTTAGGTTGAGTGATAGGATTAGTTTTAGGGTTAGGTTTAGCCTTTGACAACGGGGAGAGAGCTGTGTCAAGTCCGAGGAAATCACTTTGCGCTCCTGGAGCACCTTCACCGGGCCCCAGGGCCTTCACCACTGGACCACCTCCAGCTTTTGACACCGGCCCCAACCCACTCTTCCCTTGACCGCTTCCCGCAGGTCAGCTAAGTGGCCGGCCAAGCCGCCGGGCCCCCTCTTTAGGTCCCTGCCGCTGGCAGACCCGCCTGCTGGTCACCCGTGTCCCTGCCCGCGACCCTCTCTCCTGCTTACCTCACCACTTCAGGCTGTTCACCTGGCCCCGCCCCCGTGATCCCGAGACCGCCTCGAGCTGCTCACCTGGCCCCGCCCCCTCCTTGACTTGACCTGGCTCAGCTGTGGGCCTGGGCCCGCCTCCTGGTTCCAGAAACCACGCCCCTGGTCCATTCGACCAATAAGCGATCAGCACCAGCCAGCCTGCCATGCTCCCAAACACAGAGGAATAGCCCCACCACTGGGATGTAAAGGCACATAGCCCTCTGCTCACAGGGTGCCTCCCAGGTCCCCAAGCGTGGGCAGACCAGCCAGCCATCCCTTCAGGACACCCAGGGGCCTCCATGAGCCTCGGGGCCGGCCCTCTAACCCCCCCGCCCCGGCCCCCATCGCTCCCACCAAAGGGCAGCTCAGAGCAGAGTGTCCTGGGACGCCCAGAGCCCTGCCTATGGGCTTTGAAAACCGGGAGAGAGCTGTGTCAAGTCCGAGAAATTATCACTTTCCACTCTGGGGGCACCTCCCCGGCCCCTCCGGAGGTTCTGACTGGTCTGGTGGAACGGCCCCGGGGGCCTGCTTTCTGCCCCCTTCGAATGGAACGCCCTGCCCTGAGGACAAGGGTCCCTCTTGCTGGCATCCAGTCTGAAGCTCAGGCAGGTGAGGCTTTTGTGGGCACTTGAGACCCTCGTCCAGGTTTCACAGGGCCCCAGGGCCTTAGCCACTGGTGAGGGTTAGGTTGAGGGATAGGCTTAGTTTTAGGGTTACGGTGAGCCTTTGACAACGGGGAGAGAGCTGTGTCAAGTCCGAGAAAATCACTTTGCGCTCCTGGGGCACCTTCACCGGGCCCCAGGGCCTTCCCCACTGGACCACCTCCAGCTTTTGACACCGGCCCCAACCCACTCTTCCCTTGACCGCTTCCCGCAGGTCAGCTAAGGGGCCGGCCAAGCCGCCGGGCCCCCTCTTTAGGTCCCTGCCGCCGGCAGACCCGCCTGCTGGTCACCCGTGTCCCTGCCCGCGACCCTCTCTCCTGCTTACCTCACCACTTCAGGCTGTTCACCTGGCCCCGCCCCCTTGATCCCGTGACCGCCTCCAGCTGCTCACCTGGCCCCGCCCCCGCCTTGACTTGACCTGGCTCAGCTGTGGGCCTGGGCCCGCCTCCTGGTTCCGGAAACCACGCCCCTGGTCCATTCGACCAATGAGCGAGCAGCACCAGCCAGTCTGCCCTGCTCCCAAACACAGAGGAATAGCCCCCACCACTGGGATGTAAAGGCACATAGCCCTCTGCTCACAGGTTGCCTCCCAGGTCCCCAAGCGTGGGCAGACCAGCCAGCCATCCCTTCAGGACACCCAGGGTCCTCCATGAGCCTCGGGGCCGGCCCTCTAACCCCCCCGCCCCGGCCCCCATCGCTCCCACCAAAGGGCAGCTGAGAGGAGAGTGTCCTGGGACGCCCAGAGCCCTGCCTATGGGCTTTGACAACCGGGAGAGAGCTGTGTCAAGTCCGAGAAATTATCACTTTCCACTCTGGGGGCTCCTCCCCGGCCCCTCCGGAGGTTCTGACTGGTCTGGTGGCCCGACCCCGGGGGCCTGCTTTCCGCCCCATTCGCCTCGAACGCCCTGCCCTGAGGACAAGGGTCCCTCTTGCTTGCATCCAGTCTGAAGCTCAGGCAGGTGAGGCTTTTGTGGGCACTTTAGACCCTCGTCCAGGTTTCACAGGGCCCCAGGGCCTGAGCCACTGGTGAGGGTTAGGTTGAGGTATAGGCTTAGTTTTAGGTTTAGGGTGAGCCTTTGACAACGGGGAGAGAGCTGTGTCAAGTCCGAGAAAATCACTTTGCGCTCCTGGGGCACCTTCACCGGGCCCCAGGGCCTTCCCCACTGGACCTCCTCCAGCTTTTGACACCGGCCCCAACCCACTCTTCCCTTGACCGCTTCCCGCAGGTCAGCTAAGGGGCCGGCCAAGCCGCTGGGCCCCCTCTTTAGGTCCCTGCCGCCGGCAGACCCGCCTGCTGGTCACCCGTGTCCCTGCCCGCGACCCTCTCTCCTGCTTACCTAACCACTTCAGGCTGTTCACCTGGCCCCGCCCCCTTGAACCAGTGACCGCCTCCAGCTGCTCACCTGGCCCCGCCCCCGCCTTGACTTGACTGGCTCAGCTGTGGGCCTGGGCCTGCCTCCTGGTTCCGGAAACCACGCCCCTGGTCCATTCGACCAATGAGCGAGCAGCACCAGCCAGTCTGACCTGCTCCCAAACACAGAGGAATAGCCCCCACCACTGGGATGTAAAGGCACATATCCCTCTGCTCACAGGTTGCCTCCCAGGTCCCCAAGCGTGGGCAGACCAGCCAGCCCTCCCTTCAGGACACCCAGGGTCCTCCAGGAGCCTCGGGGCCGGCCCTCTAACCCCCCCGCCCCGGCCCCCATCGCTCCCACCAAAGGGCAGCTCAGAGCAGAGTGTCCTGGGACGCCCAGAGCCCTGCCTATGGGCTTTGACAACTGGGAGAGAGCTGTGTCAAGTCCGAGAAATCATCACTTTCCACTCTGGGGGCACCTCCCCGGCCCCTCCGGAGGTTCTGACTGGTCTGGTGGCCCGGCCCCGGGGGCCTGCTTTCCGCCCCATTCGCCTGGAACACCCTGCCCTGAGGACAAGGGTCCCTCTTGCTGGCATCCAGTCTGAAGCTCAGGCAGGTGAGGCTTTTGTGGGCACTTGAGACCCTCCTCCAGGTTTCACAGGGCCCCAAGGCCTTAGCCACTGGTGAGGGTTAGGTTTAGGGATAGGCTTAGTTTTAGGGTTAGGGTTAGCCTTTGACAACGGGGAGAGAGCGGTGTCAAGTCCGAGAAAATCATTTTGCGCTCCTGGGGCACCTTCACCGGGCCCCAGGGCCTTCCCCACTGGACCACCTCCAGCTTTTGATACCGGCCCCAACCCACTCTTCCCTTGACCGCTTCCCGCAGGTCAGCTAAGGGGCCGGCCAAGCCGCTGGGCCCCCTCTTTAGGTCCCTGCCGCCGGCAGACCCGCCTGCTGGTCACTCATGTCCCTGCCCGCGACCCTCTCTCCTGCTTACCTCACCACTTCAGGCTGTTCACCTGGCCCCGCCTCCGTGATCCCGTTACCGCCTCCAGCTGCTCACCTGGCCCCGCCACCGCCTTGACTTTAAATGGCTCAGCTGTGGGCCTAAGCCCGCCTCCTGGTTCCGGAAACCACGCCCCTGGTCCATTCGACCAATGAGCGAGCAGCACCAGCCAGCCTGCCCTGCTCCCAAACACAGAGGAATAGCCCCACCACTGGAATGTAAAGGCACATAGCCCTCTGCTCACAGGGTGCCTCCCAGGTCCCCAAGCGTGGGCAGACCAGCCAGCCCTCCCTTCAGGACACCCAGGGGCCTCCATGAGCCTCGGGGCCGGCCGTCTAACCCCACGGCCCCGGCCCCCATCGCTCCCACCAAAGGGCAGCTCAGAGCAGAGTGTCCTGGGACGCCCAGAGCCCTGCCTATGGGCTTTGACAACCGGGAGAGAGCTGTGTCAAGTCCGAGAAATTATCACTTTCCACTCTGGGGGCACCTCCCCGGCCCCTCCGGAGGTTCTCACTGGTCTGGTGGCCCGGCCCCGGGAGCCTGCTTTCCGCCCCATTCCCCTGGAACGCCCTGCCCTGAGGACAAGGGTCCCTCTTGCTGGCATCCAGTCTGAAGCTCAGGCATGTGAGGCTTTTGTGGGCACTTGAGACCCTCCTTCCAGGTTTCACAGGGCCCCAGGGCCTTAGCCACTGGTGAGGGTTAGGTTGAGGGATAGGCTTAGTTTTAGGGTTAGGGTTAGCCTTTGACAACGGGGAGAGAGCTGTATCAAGTCCGAGAAAATCACTTTGCGCTCCGGGGGCACCTTCACCGGGCCCCAGGGCCTTCCCCACTGGACCACTTCCAGCTTTTGACACCGGCCCCAACCCACTCTTCCCTTGACCACTTCCCGCAGGTCAGCTAAGGGGCCGGCCAAGCTGCCGGGCCCCCTCTTTAGGTCCCTGCCGCCAGCAGACCCGCCTGCTGGTCACCCGTGTCCCTGCCCGAGACCCTCTCTCCTGCTTACCTCACCACTTCAGGCTGTTCACCTGGCCCCGCCCCCTTGATCCCGTGACCGCCTCCAGCTGCTCACCTGGCCCCGCCCCCGCCTTGACTTGACCTGGCTCAGCTGTGGGCCTGGGCCCGCCTCCTGGTTCCGGAAACCACGCCCCTGGTCCATTCGACCAATGAGCGAGCAGCACCAGCCAGTCTGCCCTGCTCCCAAACACAGAGGAATAGCCCCCACCACTGGGATGTAAAGGCACATAGCCCTCTGCTCACAGGGTGCCTCCCAGGTCCCCAAGCGTGGGCAGACCAGCCAGCCCTCACTTCAGGACACCCAGGGTCCTCCATGAGCCTCGGGGCCGGCCCTCTAACCTCCCCGCCCCGGCCCACATCGCTCCCACCAAAGGGCAGCTCAGAGCCGAGTGTCCTGGGACGCCCAGAGCCCTGCCTATGGGCTTTGACAACCGGGAGAGAGCTGTGTCAAGTCCAAGAAATTATCACTTTCCACTCTGGGGGCACCTCCCCGGCCCCTCCGGAGGTTCTGACTGGTCTGGTGGAACGGCCCCGGGGGCCTGCTTTCCGCCCCATTCGCCTGGAACGCCCTGCCCTGAGGACAAGGGTCCCTCTTGCTGGAATCCAGTCTGAAGCTCACGCAGGTGAGGCTTTTGTGGGCCCTTGAGACCCTCGTCCAGGTTTCACAGGGCCCCAGGGCCTTAGCCACTGGTGAGGGTTAGGTTGAGGGATAGGCTTAGTTTTAGGGTTAGGGTTAGCCTTTGACAACGGGGAGAGAGCTGTGTCAAGTCCGAGAAAATCACTTTGCGCTCCTCGGGCACCTTCACCGGGCCACAGGGCCTTCCCCACTAGACCACCTCCAGCTTTTGACACCGGCCCCAACCCACTCTTCCCTTGACCGCTTCCCGTGAGTCAGCTAAGCGCCCGGCCAAGCCGCCGGGCCCCCTCTTTAGGTCCCTGCGGCTGGCAGACCCGCCTGCCGGTCACCTGTGTCCCTGCCCGCGACCCTCTCTCCTGCTTACCTCACCACTTCAGGCTGTTCACCTGGCCCCGCCCCCTTGATCCCGTGACCACCTCCAGCTGCTCACCTGGCCCCGCCCCCTCCTTGACTTGACCAGGCTCAGCTGTGGGCCTGGGCCCGCCTCCTGGTTCCGGAAACCACGCCCCTGGTCCATTCGACCAATGAGCAAGCAGCACCAGCCAGTCTGCCCTGCTCCCAAACACAGAGGAATAGCCCCCACCACTGGGATGTAAAGGCACATAGCCCTCTGCTCACAGGGTGCCTCCCAGGTCCCCAAGCGTGGGCAGACCAGCCAGCCCTCCCTTCAGGACACACACGAGCCTCCATGAGCCTCGGGGCCGACCCTCTATCCACCCCCCCCACCCCGGCCCCCATCGCTCCCACCAAAGGGCAGCTCACAGCAGAGTGTCCTGGGAATCCCACAGGCCTGCCTATGGGCTTTGACAACCGGGAGAGAGCTCTGTCAAATCCGAGAAAAATCACTTTCCACTCTGGGGGCACCTCCCCGGCCCCTCGGGATGTTCTTACTGGTCTGGTGCCCGGTCCCCGGGGGCCTGCTTTCTGCCCCATTCGCCTGGAACGCCCTGCCCTGAGGACAAGGGTCCCTCTTGCTGGCATCCAGTCTGAAGCTCAGGCAGGTGAGGCTTTTGTGGGCACTTGAGACCCTCTTCCAGGTTTCACAGGGCCC
This sequence comes from Pipistrellus hanaki, assembly GCF_964339955.1. Classification (NCBI taxonomy): domain Eukaryota; kingdom Metazoa; phylum Chordata; class Mammalia; order Chiroptera; family Vespertilionidae; genus Pipistrellus; species Pipistrellus hanaki. The sequence continues at coordinate 4,214,233 of NC_140511.1, forward strand.
CAGGGCGGTAGCCACTGGTGAGGGTTAGGTTGAGGGATAGGCTTAGTTTTAGGGTTAGGGTTAGCCTTTGACAATGGTGAGAGAGCTGTGTCAGGTCCAAGAAAATCACTTTCCACTATGGGGGCACCTTCTCCTGTAAAATATGGTTGAAAGATAATATTCCCTACTTTCTTAGGTTGATTACATTGTTTAGGAAGTTGTTTGTACATGTGGGCAATGCTTATGCTTGGACAAGAAGGCCTAATATAGGAATGTAGAAGAAATCATGAATAATTCATTGTAATAATCGTAAATAAATGAGAACTCTCATAGAATATGTAGAAAACACTATTCCTAGGAAGTTGTTAATGCAGAAAGTTATCTAAGATCCAGGAAATTTTTAATTACTGTAAAGAGCACATTGAACAGTGTATGAAACCTCTATTATTTACTTACAGTAGTCTAGAGCTGTAAATGTGTATCATACAAGGCTTGAAAGAGGGAAATATGCACAATTAATCAGTTATGGAAAGCCTTAGACCTCATAGCAATGTAGCATTGAACTCTAAACCGTAGTTGAGGGAAAATGTTTCCTAGATTCTCAGGTTCATTACAGTATTTATGAAGTATTTTGTTCTTGTGGGCAATGTTTTTACTTGGACAAGAAGGCCTTATACAGGAAACTTCAAGAAAACATGAATAATTCAGAAGTAATAACAGTAAATAGATGAGAACTCTAATAGAACATGTAGAAGACACTTCTCCAAGTCAGTTGTTAGTATAGAAAAAGTATCGAAGATCCGGGAAATCTTTAATTAGAGTTAAGAGCACATTAAACAGTGTATGAAACCTCTTTTATTTACTTAAAGGAGCCTAGAACTATAAATGTGTGTCATACAAGGAATAATATCCTTGAAATAGAGAAATAAGCACATTTAAGCAGCTTTGGAAAGCCTTAGACTTCACTGCAATGTAGCTTTAAACCCTATAACATAGTTGAGATACAATGTTCCCGACATTCTCAGGTTCATAACAGTTTGTCGGAAGTTGTTTGTACCTGTGGGCAATGGTTATACTTGGACAACAATGCCTCATATAGGAAACTACAGGAAAACATGAGTCATTCATAAAAATAACATTAAGTAGATGAGAACATGCATAGAACATGTAGAACACACTTTTCCAAGTCAGTTGTTAGTGTAGAAAACGTATCTAAGATACAGGAAATCCTTAGAGTTTAGAGCACATGAAACCATGTATGAAACCTCCATTATCTACTATAAAAGCCTAGAACTGTTATGTGTTTCATACAAGGCAGAATATCCTTGAATTGGAGAAATAAGCACATTTTAGTAGCTTTGGAAAGCCTTACACTTCACTGAAATGTAGCATTAAACTTTAAAACATAATTGAGAGACAATGTTCCCAAGCTTCTCATGTCATTAACAGTGTGTAAAACGTTGTTTGTATATGTGGGCAATGTTTATACTTTGACGAGAAGGCCTAATATGGGAAACTACCTGAAAACATGAGTAATTCAGAGAAAATAAAAGTAAATAGATGAAAACTGGTATAGAACAGGTGAAACTGATTCCCCAATTCAGTTGTTAGTGTAGAAAAGGTATCTAAGATCTTGGGAATCCTTAGAATAAATAGCACATTTACCATTGTATGAAACGTCTATTATTTACTTAATGGACCCAAGAACTTTAAATGTGTGTCATAGAAGACTTGATAGAGAGAAATACGCACAGTTAAGCAGCTTTGGAAAGGCTTAGACTTCACTGCAATGTAACAATAAACTGTAGAACATGGTTGAGAGACAATGTTCCCTAGATTCTCAGGTTGATTATAGTGTTTAGGTAGTTGTTTGTACATGTGTGCAATGCTTATACTTGGATAAGCAGGCATAATATAGAAAACTACAAGAAAACATGAATAATTCAGAAGAAATAATAGTAAATAGATGAGAACTCTCATAGAACATGTAGAAAACACTAATCCATGTAAGTTGTTAGTGCAGAAAGTTATCTAAGATCCAGGAAATTTTTAATTACAATAAAGAGCACATTAAACAGTGTATGAAACCTCTATTATTTACTTACAGTAGCCTACAACTGTAAATATGTGTTATACAAGGCTTAAAAGAGAGAAATTTGCACAATTAAGCAGCTTTGGAAAGCCTTTGACTTAACTGCAGTGTTGCATTAAACCCTATAACTTAGTGGAGAGACAATGTTCTCAAACTTCTCAGGTCCATAACAGTGTGTGGGAAGTTGTTTGTACATGTGAGCAATGCTTATACATTGACAAGAAAGCCCAATATAGAAAACTCAAGAAAACATGAGTAATTCAGAGATAATAACAGTAAATAGATGAGAACTCCCATAGTACATGTAGAACACACTTCTCCAAGTAAGTTGTTAGCGTAGAAAGGTATCTAAGATCCAGGAAATTTTTAATTACAGTAAAGAGCACATTAAACAGTGTATGAAACCTCTATTATTTACTTAAAAAAGCCTAAACTGTAAATGTGTGTCATATAAGGCTTGAAAGAGAGAAATATGCACAATTAAGCAGCTTTAGAAAGCCTTAGACTTCACAGCAAGATAGCCTTAAACTCTAAACCATAGTTGCAAGAAAAATGTTCCCGAGCTTCTCAGGTTCATTACAGTGTGTAAGAAGTTGTTTGTTCACGTGTGCAATGCTTATACTTGGAAAAGAAGGCCTAATATAGGAAACTACAGAAAACATGAGTAATTTATGGAAAATAACAGTAAATAGATGAGAACTCCCATAGAACAGGTAAAACACATTCTGCTAGTCAGTCGTTAGTGTAGAAAAGGTACCTAAGATCCAGAACTCCTTAATTAGAGTAAATATCACATTTAAGATTGTATGAAACCTCTATTATTTACTGAAAGGAGCCTAGAACTTTACATGTGTGTCATACAAGGCTTGAAAGAGGGAAATATGCACAAGTAAGCAGCTTTGGGAAGCCTTAGACTTCACAGCAATGTAGCATTAAACTCTAAACCGTAGTTGAGAGAAAATGTTCCCTAGCTTCTCAGGTTCATTACAGTGTGTAGGAAGTTGTTTGTATATGTGAGCAATGCTTATACTTGGACAAGAAGGCCTAATATAGGAAACTACAAGAAAACATGAATACTTCAGAGAAAATAACAACATATAGATGAAAAATTGCATAAAAAATGTGGAAGACACTTCTCCAAGTCAGTTGTTAGTATAGAAAAAGTATCGAAGATCCAGAAAATCCTTAGAGTTAAGAGAAGATTAAACAGTGTATGAAGCCTCTATTATTTACTTAAAGGAGCCTAGAACTGTAAATGTGTGTCATACAAGACTTGAGAGAAATAAGCACAATTAAGCTGCTGGAGAAAGCCTTAGACTTCACTGCAATGTAGCATTAAACTCTGAAACATAGTTGAGAGACAATGTTCCCGAGCTTCTCAGCTTCATAACAGTGTGTAGTAAGTTGATTGTACATGTGAGCAATGTTTATGATTGGACAAGAACGTCTAATATAGGAAACTACAAGAAAACATGAGTAATTCAGAAGTAATAACAGTAAATAGATGAGAACTCTCATAGAACATGTAGAAAACAGGTCTCCAGGTAAGTTGTTAGTGTAGAAAGTTATCTAAGATCCAGGAAATCATTAATTAGAGATTAGAGCACATTAAACGGTGAATGAAACGTCTATTATTTACTTAAAGGTGCCTAGAACTGTAATTATGTGTCATACAAGGCAGAATATCTTTGAAATAGAGAAATAAGCACATCTAAGCAGCTTTGGAAAGCCTTAGATTTCACTGCAATGTAGCATTAAACTCTAAAACATTTAAGCAGTTGTGGAAACCATTAGACTTCACTGCAATGTATCATTAAACTCTATAACATATTGAGAGACAATGTTCTGGCGTTTCTCAGGTTATTAACAGTGTGTACAAAGTTGTGTGTATATGTGGGCAAAGCTTATCTTTGGAAAGAAGGCCTAATATATAAAACTAAAAGAAAACATGAGTAATTCAGAGAAAATAACAGTAAATAGATGAAAATGGTATAGAACAAGTGAAACAGATTCTCCTACTCAGTTGTTAGTGTAGAAAAGGTATCTAAGATCCAGGAAAAATAACAGTAAATACATGAGAACTCCCATAGAATGTATAGAAAACGCTACTTCAAGTAAGTTGTTAGTGTAGAAAGGTATCTAAGATCCAGGAAATCCTTAATTAGAGTAAAGAGCACATGAAACATCTATTATTTACTTAAAGGAGCCTAGAACTGTAAATGTGTGTCATACAAGGCAGAATATCCTTTAAATGCAGAAATAAGCACATTTAAGCAGCTTTGGAAAGCCTTAGAGTTCACTGCAATGTAGCCTTAAACCCTTTAACAATGCTTATAATAAGGCAAGAATGCTGAATATACGAAACTACAAGAAAACCTGAGTAATTCAGAACAAATAACAATAAATAAATGAGAACTCTAATAGAACATGTTGAAAACATTTCTTCAAGTAAGTTGTTAGTGTAGAAAGTTATATAAGATACAGGAAATCCTAAATTAAAGTTAAGAGAACTGTAAATGTGTGTCATAGAAGCTTGAAAGAAAGACGTAAGCACATTTAAGCAGTGTGTAGGAAGTTGTTTGTACCTGTGGGCAATGCTTATACTTGGACTAGAAGGCCTACTGTAGTAAACTACAAGAAAACTTGAAAAATTACATTTTATACACTAATTCAGAGAAAATAACAGTAAAAGGATTAGAACTTGAATAGAAGAGGTAGAACACTCTTCTCCACGTTAGTTGTTATTGTAGAAATGTATTGAAGATCCAGGAAATTCTTAATTAGAGTTAAGAGCACATGAATCAGTGTATGAAACCTCTATTATTTACTTAAAGGGGCCAAGAACTTTAAATGTGTGACATACAAGGATTGAAAGAGAGAAATAAACACAATTAAGCAGCTTTGGAAAGCCTTAGACTTCACTGCAATATAGCATTAAACTCTAAAACATGGTTGAGAGACAATGTTCCCGAGTTCTCAGCTTCATAACATTGTGTAGGAAATTGTTTGTACATATGGGCAATGCTTGTAATTGGACAAGAAATCCTAATATAGGAAACTACAAGAAAACATGAGTAATTCAGAAAAAATAACAGAAAATAGATGAGAACTCTCATAGTACATGTAGAAAACACTTCTCCAAGTAAGTTGTTAGTGTAGAAAAGGAACCTGTTTAACCTGTTCTAAACGAGTTCTCATCTATTTACTGTTATTTTCGCTGAATTACTCATGTTTTCATGTAGTTGCCTATATTAGGCCTTCTTGTTTAAGTATAAGCATTGCCTACTTAAACAAACACACTTTTATGAACCTAAGAGCAGGGTAACATTGTCTCTCAACTACGTTATAGAGTTTAAAGCTAAGTTGTAGTGAAGTCTAAGGCTTTTCAAAGCTGCTGAATTGTGCTTATTTCACTCTTTCAAGACTTGTATGAGGTTTCATATTGAGTTTAATGTGCTCTTAAGTTTAATTAAGGATTTTCTGGATCTTAGATACCTTCTCTACACTAACAACTGACTTAGAGAAATCTGTTTCACTTGTTCTATGCTAATTCTCATCTGTTTACTGTTATTTTCCCGGAATTAGTGATGTTATAGAGTTTAATAGTACATTATAGTGAAGGGTAAGGCTTTCCAAAGCTGCTTAATTATGCTTATTTCTCTCATTCAAGCCTTGTTTGAGACACATTTAAAGTTCTAAGCACCTTTAAGTAAATAATGTAGGGTTCATACACTGTTTAATGTGATCATAACTCTAATTAAGGATTTCCTGGATCTTAGATACCTTTTCAAAATTATCAACTGACTTGGAGAATCTGTTTCACCAGTTCGATACAAGTTATCATCTATTTAATGTAGTTTTCTCTGTATTACTGATGTTTTCTTGTAGTTCCCAATATTAGGCCTCTTTGTCAAAGAATAAGCATTGGGATATGGACAAACAACTTTCTACACAAGGTTATGAACCTGAGAAGCTCTGGAACATTGTGTCTCAACTATATTATAGAGTTAAATGCTACATTATCATGAAGCAGGAGTCTTTCCAAAGTTGCTTAAATTGTTTGTCTGTTTCAAGGATATTTTTCCTTGTATGACACCCATTTACCATTCTAGGCTCCTGTACGTAAATAATTCATACACTGTTTAATGTGATCTTCACTCTAATTAAGGATTTCCTGGATCGTAGATACATTTTATACACTAACAACAGACTTGGAGAAATGTTTTCTAATAGATGTTTTATGGGAGTTCTCATCTATTTACTGTTATTTTCCCTGAATTACTGATGTTTTCTTCTAGTTTCCAATATTAGGCCTTCTTGTCCAAGTATAAGCATTGCCCACATGTACAAACAACTTCCTGCACACTGTTATGAACCCGAGAAGAACAAGAACATTGTCTCTCAACTATGTTTTAGAGTTTAATGCTACAATGCAGTGAAGTCTAAGGATTTCCAAAGCTGCTTAATTGTTTTATATATTAGGACTTCTTATCTAATTATAATCATTGCCCACAAGGACAAACAACTTGCTACACACTGTTATGAAGCTGGGAAGCTAGGGTTAAAGTTAGGGTTAGGGTTAGGGTTAGGGCTAGTGTTAGGGTTAGGGTTAGTGATAGGGTTAGGGCTACGGTTATGGTTATGGTTAGGGTGAGGGAGTATTGTCTTTCAACTCTGTTATAGAGTGTAGTACTACATTGCAGTGAAGTGTAAGGCTTTTCAAAGCTGCTTAAATATGCTTATTTCTCTATTTCAAGGATATTCTGTCTTGCATGACACACATTTACAGTGCTAGGCTACTTTAAGTAAATAATAGAGGTTTCATACACTGTTTTATGTGCTCTTAACTCTAATTAAGTATTTCCTGGATGTTAGATTCCTTTCTACAAAAACAACTTACTTGGAGAAGTGTTTCCTACATATTACATGCGAGTTCTCACACTGTTAACAACCTGAGAAACTCAGGAACATTGATTCTCACCTATATTATAGAGTTGAATACTACATTGCTGTGAAGTCTAAGACTTTCCAAAGATGCTGAAATGTGCGTATTTCTCTATATCAAGGATATTTTGCCTTGCATGTCACACATTTACAGTTCTAGGCTCCTTTAAGTAATTAATAGAGGGTTCCTACACGGTTTAATGAGCTCTTTACTGTAATTAAGGATTTCCTTAGATTCCTTTTATACACAAACAACAGACTTGGAGAAGTGTTTTCTACATGTTCTATGCCAGTATTCATCTATTTACTATTATTTTCCCTGAATTACTGATATTTTCTTATAGTTTCCAATATTAGGACTTCTTGTCAAAGTATAAGCATTGGAGATATGGACAAACAACTTCCTACACACGGTTATGAACCTGACAAGCTCTGGAACATTGTTCCTCAACTATGTTATAGAGTTCAATGCTACATGGCAGTGAAGTCTAAGGCTTTCTCCAGTTGCTTAATTGTGCTTATTTCTCTCTTTCAAGCCTTGTGTGACACACATTTAAAGATCTGGGCTCCTTTACGTAAATAATATGGGATTCATACACTGTTTAATGTGCTCTTAACTCTAATTAAGGAATTCCTGGATATTAGATACCTTTTCTATACTAACAACTGACTTGGAGAATCTGTTTCACCTGTTCTAAACGAGTTCTCATCTATGTACTGTCATTTTCTCTGAATTATTCATGTTTTCATGTACTTTCCTATATTAGGCCTTCTTGTCCAAGTATAAGCATTGCCCACTTTATCAAACAACTTCCTGCACACTGTTATGAACCCGAGAAGCTCGGAAACATCGTCTCTCAACTATGTTTTAGAGTTTAATGCTACAATGCAGTAAAGTCTAAGGATTTCCAAAGCTGCTTAATTGTGCTTATTTCTCTCTTTCAAGCCTTGTGTGACACACATTTAAAGTTCTAGGCTACCTTAAGAAAATAATAGAGGTACCATACACTGTTTAATGTGCTGTTCCATTTAATTAAAGATTGTCTGGGTCTTAGATTCATTTTCTCCACTAATAACTGACTTGTAGAAATCTGTTTCAGCTGTTTTATGTGAGGTCTCATCTATTTACTGTTGATTTCTCTGAATTACTCATTTTTTTCTTGTAGTTTCATATATTAGGCCTTCTTATCCAAATATAAGCATTGCCCACAAGGACAAACAACTTGCTACACACTGTTATGAAGCTGGGAAGATAGGGTTAGGGTTAGGGCTAGGTTTAGGGTTAGGGCTAGGGTTAGGATTAGGGTTAGGTTTAGGGTTAGAACTAGGGTTAGGGTTAGGGCTAGGGTTAGGGTTAGTGTTAGGGTTAGGGTTAGGACTAGGGTTAGGGTTAGGGCTAGGGATATGGTTAGCGTGAGGGAATATTGTCTTTCAATTCTGTTATAGAATTTAATGCCACATTTCAGTGAAGTGTAAGAGTTTCCAAAGCTACTTAAATATATTTATTTCTCTATTTCAAGGATTTCTGTCTTGTATGACATACCTTTATAATTATGTGGGTTTTTTGGTTTATTGGTTTCATACACTGTTTAATGATCTCTTTAGTGTAATTAAGGTTTTCCTGGATCTTAGATACCTTTTCTACCCTAACAACTGACTTGGAGAATTGTTTTCTACATGTGCTATGCGAGTTCTCATCTATTTACTGTTATTTTCTCTGAATTACTGTTTTCTTCTAGTTTCCAATATTACGCCTTCTTGTCCAAGTATAAGCATTGGGAACATGGACAAACAAATACCTAAACACTGTTTTGAACCTGAGAAGCTCTGGAACATTGTCTCTCAACTATGTTTTAGAGTTTAATGCTACATTACAGTGAAGTCAAAGGCTTTCCAAAGCTGCTTAAATGTGCTTATTTCTCTATTTAAAGGATATTCTGTCTTGCATGGCACACATTTACAGTTCCACGCTACTTTAATTAAATAAAAAGTCTGCATACACTGTTTCATGTGCTCTTAACTCTAATTAAGGATTTCCTGGATGTTAAATACCTTTCTACACAAACAACTTACTTGGAGAAGTGTTTCCTACATATTACACGCGAGTTCTCACGCTGTTAACAACCTGAGAAACTCAGGAACATTGTATCTCACCTATATTATAGAGTTTAATACTACATTGCAGTGATGTGTAAGGCTTTCCAAAGATGCTGAAATGTGCTTATTTGTCTATTTCAAGGATATTTTGCTTTGTATGACACACATTTACACTTCTAGGCTCCATTAAGAAATAATAGAGATTTCATACACTGTTTAATGAGCTCTTTACTGTAATAAGGATTTCCTGGATCTTTGATTCCTTTTATACACAAACAACAGACTTGGAGAAGTGTTTTCTACATGTTCTATGTGAGTTCTCATCTATTTAATGTTATTTTCCCTGAATTAATGATATTTTCTTGTAGTTTCCAACATTAGGCCTTGTTGTCAAAGTACAAGCATTGGTAATATGGACAAACAACTTCCTACACACGGTTATGAACCTGAGAAGCTCTGGAATATAGTCTCTCAACTATGTTATAGAGTTCAATGCTACATTGCAGTGAAGTGTAAGGCTTTCTCCAGCTGCTTAATTGTGCTTATTTCTCTCTTTCAAGCCTTGTGTGACACACATTTAAACTTCTAGGTTCCTGTAGAATCCAAGATGGCTGCTCAGGTAGACACCTAGCCGCATCCTCACCCAACAATTTCAATAAAATACAACTAAAATATAAAATGGACATTACCCAGAACTACAGGAAAGTCGACTGACTGGAAATTCTACAGCAAGAATTAAGCAGAAAACCAGAAGGAAGTGCAGAGGATTTGTAAAAGCCTAAGATACGGAGACATGCCGCGCTTGCAGAGAGGATGGAGCCGGAGAGGATGGAGCTAGAGAGGAGGGAGGCTGAGTGCCTGGCTGGCATTCCCTTGCAGGAAGGAGATAAAAGCTCCAACTGTCCTGGGCCCCAGTTCCGACTGCTCTGAACCCCAGTTCTAGGCCAGACCCCGGGGACCCAGGCTCATCCATAGGAAGCTGGGCTGCGAGGCGGATCCTTGGGGGAACGGCAAAAGGAGGTCCCGGTGGCTTGCACATTGTGCACAGAGAAGGGATGGTTGGCTGTGCCGCGGGATTGCCCTGGCGGAAAGGAGACTGGGGCTCCAGACTGCTCTGAATGCCACCTCCAGCTCCACTTCCAACTGAACTGAACCCCAATACTGGGCTCATTTGGCGAAAGCCTAGACTGTTTGGTAGCAGGCGAAAATCAAGGGCACCTTTCTCTCAGAGGCACTTGCAGCGTGGACTGAAGGACCCTGAGACCCAGGAGCCACGGGGCTGACGGAAGCCAAGGCTGTATGCTCCACCCTGAAATGCCATCCCATCTGTAGCTGGGAAATGCGACAACGAAATAGATCACAAATGAAAGAAATGGAGGACAAAAAGCGACTGGACATAGAGTTCAAATCTACGCTTATAAAGTTTTTCAAGAATTTCGTAGAAAAGATCGATAAGACCTATGAGGATATGAAAAGAGATCAACTAGAATTAATAAGGAATCAACAAGAAATGATAAGGGATCAACAAGAAATAAAGAATACATTGTCTGAAATAAAAAAAAATATTATACAGAGTCCTAAAAACAGAATGGAAGATCGCAAGAAACAAGTCAAAGATTTGGAACATAAAGAGCCAGAAGACACTCCTCCACAGAACCTAGAAGGCAAGAGAATCCAGAAAATTGAACATAATGTAAGAAACCTCTGGGCAACTTCAAGCGAACCAACATCAGAATTATGGGGGTCCCGGAAGATGAGAGAGAGCAAGATATCGAAAACATTCTGAAAGAAATAGTGACAGAAAACTTCCCCCATCTGGTGAAAGAATTAGACTTATAAGTCCAGGAAGCGCACAGAACTACAAACAAAAGGAATCCAAAGAGGACCACACCAAGACAAATCATAATTAAAATTCCAAGAGCCAAAGGCAAAGACAGAATATTAAAAGCAGCAAGAGCAAAGAAGGTAGTTACCTATAAAGGAGCACCTATACGATTGTCAGCTGATTTCTCAACAGAAACCATGCAGGCCAGACAGGAATGGCAAGAAATATTCAAGGTGATGAATAGTAAGAACCTACAGCCAAAGATAATCTATCCAGCAAAGCTATTACTCAGAATCGAAGGTCAGATAAAGAGCTTCACTAATAAACAAAAAAAGCTAAAGGAGTTCATCAAAAAACAAACCAGAATTATATGAATTGCTGAAGGGGGTTCTTTCAGAAGAGAAAGTAAATAAAGATAAAAATTATGAACAACAAATACGTAACTATCAACAAGTGAATCTAAAAACCAAGGAAATTAAAAAAAAATCTGATGAACAATATTAACTGTTGAATGTAATAGAATCAGAGGTATGGAAGGGGAGTGAACTGATGATTCTTGGGGAAAAGGGCACAGGGGGATGTGGGAAGAGACTGAACATTAACTGTGCACCTATGGACGAGGACAATGGGGAGAGGGGAAAGGGCAGAGGGTGGGGTTGGAACCTGTTGGAGGAGAGCAATGGTGGTGGTGGGGAAAGGAACATTTGTAATAATATGAACAATAAAAATTTATTTAAAAAAATAAAGATATTGGATGCAAAAAAAATAAACTTCTAGGTTCCTTTAAGTAAATAATATAAGATTCACACACTGCTTATTGTGATTGTAACTCTAATTAAGGATTTCCTGGCTCATAAATATCTTTTATACACTAAGAACAGACTTGGAGAAGTGTTTTCTACATATTACATGCGAGTTCTCACACTGTTATCAACCTGAGAAGCTCAGGAACATTGTATCTCACCTATATTATAGAGTTTAATACTACATTGCGGTGAAGTGTAAGGCTTTCCAAAGATGCTGAAATGTGCTTATTTGTCTATTTTAAGACTATTTTGCCTTGTATGACAGATATTTACACTTCTAGGATCCATTAAGAAATAATAGAGGTTTCATACACTGTTTAATGAGCTCTTTACTGTAATAAGGATTTCCTGGATCTTAGATTCTTTTTATACACAAACAACAGACTTGGAGAAGTGTTTTCTACATGTTCTATGCGAGTACTCATCTATTCAATGTTATTTTCCCTGAATTACTGATATTTTCTTGTAGTTCCCAATATTAGGCCTTGTTGTCAAAGTATAAGCATTGGGGATATGGAAAAACAACTTCCTACACACGGTTATGATCCTGAGAAGTTCTGGAACATTGTCTCTCAACTATGTTATAGCGTTCAATGCTACAATGCAGTGAACTGTAAGGCTTTTTCCAGCTGCTCAATGAAGGATTTCCTGGATCGTAAATACCTTTTATAAACTAACAACAGAGTTGCAGAAGTGTTTTATACATGTTCTATGTGAGTTCACATCTATTTACTGTTATTTTCCCAGAATTACTGATGTTTTCTTGTAGTTTCTAACATTAGTCCTTCTTGTCCAGTTATAAGCATTGGGAACATGAAGAAACAGCTACCTAAACACTGTTATGAACCTGAAAAGTTCAAGAACATTGTCTCTCAACTATGATATAGAGTTTAATGATACATTTCAGTAAAGTGTAAGGCATTTCGAAGCTACTTAATTTGCTTATTTCTCTCTTTCAAGCTTTGTGTGACATACATTTAAAGTTCTAGGCTCCTTTAAGTAAGAAATAAAGGATTCATACACTGTTTAATGAGCTCTCAACTCGAATTAAGGAATTCCAGGATGTTAGATACCTTTTCTACATTAACAACTGTCTTGGAGAATCTGTTTCACCTGTTCTAATTGAGTTCTCATGTATTTACTGATATTTTCTCTGAATTATTCATGTTTTCAAGTAGTTTCCTATATTAGGCCTACTTGTTGAAGTATAAGCATAGCCCACATATACAAACAACTTCCTACACACTGTTATAAACAGGAAAACCTTGAGAACATTGTCCCTCAACTATGTTATAGAGTGTAATGCTACATTACAGTGATCTGTAAGGATTTCCAAAGCTGCTCAATTTGCTTATTTCTCTATTTCAAGCCTTGTATGACACACATTTACCGTTCTAGGCTCCTTTAAGTAAACAATATATGTTTCATACACTGTTTCATGTGATGTTGACTCTAATTAAGCATTTCCTGGATCATAGATACCTTTTATAGACTAACAACAGACTTGGAGAAGTGTTTTATACATGTTCAATGCTAGTTCTCATCTACTTACTGATATTTTCCAAGAATTACTGCTGTTTTGATGTAGTTTCTAACATTAGTCCTTCTTGTCCAGGTATAAGCATTGGGAACATGGACAAACAACTACCTAAACACTGTTATGAACCTGAAAAGCTCGAGAACATTGTCTCTCAACTATGTTATAGAGTTCAATGATAAATTTCAGTGAAGCTTAAGGCTTTCCGAAGCGACTTAATTTGCTTATTTCTCTCTTGCAAGCTTTGTGTGACATACATTTAAAGTTCTAGGCTCCTTTAAGTAAGAAATAAAGGATTCATACACTGTTTAATGAACTCTCAACTCGAATTAAGGAATTCCTGGATGTTAGATAACTTTTCTACACTAACAACTGTCTTGGAGAATCTGTTTCACCTGTTCTAAACGAGTTCTCATGTATTTACTGACATTTTCTTTGAATTATTCATGTTTTAAGGTAGTTTCCTGTATTTGTCATACTTGTCCAAGTATAAGCATAGCCCACATATACAAACAACTTCCTACACACTGTTATGAACAGAAGAAGCTTGGGAACATTGTCTCTCAACTATGTTATAGAGTGTAATCCTATATTGCAGTGAAGTATAAGACTTTCCAAAGCTGCTTAATGTGTTTCGTTCTCTATTTCAATGGCACTCTCCCTTGTATGACACACATTTATTGTTCTAGGCTCCTTTAAATAAACAATATAGGTTTCTTACAATGTTTCATGTGATCTTGACTCTAATTAATCATTTCCTAGATGGTAGATACCTTTTATAAATTAACAACAGAATTGGAGAAGTGTTTTATACATGTTGAATGCGAGTTCACACTGTTATGAACCTGTAAACCTCGGGAACATTGTCTCTCAATGTTATAGAGTGTAATACTACATTGCAGTGAAGTGTAAGGCTTCACAAGCTGCATAATGTGTTTATTTCTCTATTTCAATGGAATTCTGCCTGTATGACAACATTTACCATTCCAGGCTCCTTTAAGTAAACAATATAGGATTCATACACTGTTTGATGTGATCTGAACTCTAATTTTGAATTTCCTGGATCTTAGATACCTTTCTACACTAAGAACTGACTTGGAGAATCTGTTTCAGCTCCTCTGAAAGAATTCTCATCAATTTATTGACATTTTCTCTGAATTATTCATGTTTTCATGTAGTTTCCTATAGTAGGCCTTGTTGTCCAAGTAAAAGTATAGCCCACATATACAAACAACTTCCTACAAACTGTTATGAACAGAAGAAGCTAGGGAACATTGTCTATCAACTATGTTATAGAGTGTAATCCTACACTGCAGTGAAGTATAAGGCTTTCCAAAGCTGCTTAATGTGTTTCTTTCTCTATTTCAATGGCACTCTACGTTGTATGACACACATTTATTGTTCTAGGCTCCTTTAAATAAACAATATAAGTTTCTTACAATGTTTCATGTGATCTTGACTCTAATTAATCATTTCCTAGATGGTAGATACCTTTTATAAATTAACAACAGAATTGGAGAAGTGTTTTATACATGTTGAATGCGAGTTCACACTTTTATGAACCTGTAAACCTCGGGAACATTGTCTCTCAACTATGTGATAGAGTGTAATACTACATTGCAGTGAAGTGTAAGGCTTCACAAGCTGCATAATGTGTTTATTTCTCTATTTCAATGGAATTCTGCCTGTATGACAACATTTACCTTTTTAGGCTCCTTTAAATAAACAATATAGGATTCATACACTGTTTCATGTGCTCTAAACTCTAATTAAGAATTTCTTGGATCTTTGATACCTTTTTACACTAAGAACTGACTTGGAGAATCTGTTTCAGCTGTTCTAAACGAGTTCTCATCTATTTACTGTCATTTATTCTGAATTATTCATGTTTTCATATAGTTTCCTATATTATGCCTTCTTTTCTAAGTATAAGCTTTACACACATATACAAACAACGTCTTACACACTGTTATGAACAGAAGAAGCTCGGGAACATTTTCTCTCAACTATGTGATAGAGTGTAATACTACATTGCAGTGAAGTGTAAGGCTTCACAAGCTGCATAATGTGTTTATTTCTCTATTTCAATGGAATTCTGCCTGAATGACAACATTTACCTTTTTAGGCTCCTTTAAATAAACAATATAGGATTCATACACTGTTTCATGTGCTCTAAACTCTAATTAAGAATTTCTTGGATCTTTGATACCTTTTTACACTAAGAACTGACTTGGAGAATCTGTTTCAGCTGTTCTAAACGAGTTCTCATCTATTTACTGTCATTTATTCTGAATTATTCATGTTTTCATATAGTTTCCTATATTATGCCTTCTTTTCTAAGTATAAGCTTTACACACATATACAAACAACGTCTTACACACTGTTATGAACAGAAGAAGCTCGGGAACATTGTCTCTCAACTATGTGATAGAGTGTAATACTACATTGCAGTGAAGTGTAAGGCTTCACAAGCTGCATAAAGTGTTTATTTCTCTATTTCAATGGAATTCTGCCTGTATGACAACATTTACCATTCCAGGCTCCTTTAAGTAAACAATATAGGATTCATACACTGTTTGATGTGATCTGAACTCTAATTTTGAATTTCCTGGATCTTAGATAACTTTCTACACTAAGAACTAACTTGGGGAATCTGTTTCAGCTCCTCTGAAAGAATTCTCATCAATTTATTGACATTTTCTCTGAATTATTCATGTTTTCATGTAGTTTCCTATAGTAGGCCTTCTTGTCCAAGTAAAAGTATAGCCCATGTATACAAACAACTTCCTACACACTGTTCTGAACAGAAGAAGCTAGGGAACATTGTCTATCAACTATGTTATAGAGTGTAATCCTACATTGCAGTGAAGTATAAGGCTTTCCAAAGCTGCCTAATGTGTTTATTTCTCTATTTCAATGGAATTCTGCCTGTATGACAACATTTACCATTCCAGGCTCCTTTAAGTAAACAATATAGGATTCATACACTTTTTGATGTGATCTGAGCTCTAATTTAGAATTTCCTGGATCTTAGATACCTTTCTACACTAAGAACTGACTTGGAGAATCTGTTTCAGCTCTTCTGAAAGAGTTCTCATCAATTTATTGACATTTTCTATGAATTATTCAGGTTTTCATGTAATTTCCTATATTAGGCCTTCTTGTCCAATATAAGATTTGCCCACATATACAAAAAACTTTCCACACACTGTTATGAACAGAAAAGGCTCGAGAACATTGTCTTTCAACTATGTTATAGAGTGTAATGCTAAATTACAGTGAACTGTAAGGCTTTCCAAAGCTGCTTAATTTGAGTATTTCTGTCTTTCAAGCTTTGTGTGACTTACATTTAAAGTTCTAGGCTCCAATAAGTTAAAAATATAGGATTCATACACTGTTTCATGTGCTCTAAACTTGAATTAAGGAATCCTTGATGTTAGATCCCTTTTCTACACTAAGAAATGATTGGAAAATCTGTTTCACCTGTTCTAAACTACTTCTCATCTATTTACTGTCATTTACTCAAATTATTCATGTTTTCATTTTGTTTCCTTTATTAGGCCTTCTTGTCTATGTATAAGCTTTGCCCCCATATGCAAACAATGTCCTACACACTGTTGTGAACAGAAGAAGGTCGGGAACATTGTCTCTCAACTATGTGATAGAGTGTAATACTACATTGCAATGAAGTGAAAGGATTTCCAAAACTGCTTAATGTGTTTATTTCTCTATTACAATGGTATTCTGCCTTGTATGACACACAGGTACCATTCTAGGCTCCTATAAGTAAAGAATATAGGATTCAAATACTGTTTCATGTGATCTGAACTATAATTAAGGATTTCCTGGATCGTAGATACCTTTTATAGACTAACTACAGAGTTGGGGAAATGTTTTATACAGGTTCTATGGGATTTCTCATCTATTTACTGTTAATTTCCCAGAATTACTGATGTTTTCTCATAGTTTCTAACATTAGGCCTTCTAGTCCAGGTATAAGCATTGGGAACGTGGACAAACAAATACCTAAACATTGTTATGAACTTGAAAACCTCGGGAACATTGTCTATCAACTATGTTATAGAGTTTAATGCTATATTACAGTGAAGTGTAAGGCTTTCCAAAGCTGCTTAATTTGCCTATTTCTCTCTTTCAAGCTTTGTGTGACATTCATTTAAAGTTCTAGTCTCCTTTAAGAAAAAAATATAGGATTCATACACTGTATAATGTGCTCTCAACTTGAATTAAAGAATTCCTGGATGCTAGATACCTTTTCAATGCTAAGAACTGTCTTGAAGAAGCTGTTTCAGCTGTTTTAAACCAGTTCCCATCTACTTACTGTCATTTTATCTGAATTATTCATGTTTTCATGTAGTTTCTTATATTAGGCCTTCTTGTCCAAGTATAAGCATTGCCCACATTTAGAAACAACTTCCTATACACTGTTATGAACAGAGGTAGCTCGAGAACATTGTCCCTCAACTATGTTATAGGCAGGGGTCTTCAAACTATGGCCCGCGGGCCACATGTGGCCCGCAGAGGATTCTGATCCGGCTCGCCAGGTTTTTGGGGGAGTGAACGCATCCGAGGTGTTATAGTAGGAATTAGTAGTTCATATAGTCCGGCCAACCAGCTCTCTGAGGGACCATGATCTGGCCCCCACTTTAAAAAGTTTGAGGACCCCTGTTATAGAGTGTAGTGCTACATTACAGTGAACTGTAAGGCTTTCCAAAGCTGTTCAATTTGCTTATATCTAACTTTCAAGCCTTGTTTGACACACATGTAGAGTTCTAGGCTACTTTAAGTAAATCAAAGAGGTTTCAAATACTGTTTAATGTGCTCGTAACACTAATTAAAGATTTCTTGGACCTTAGAAACCTTTTCTACACTAAAAACTGACTTGGAGAATCTGTTTCACCTCTTCTAAATGAGTTCTCATCTACTTACTGTGATTTTCTCTGAATTATTCATTTTTTCATGTAGTTTCCTAAATTAGGCCTTCTTGTCCAAGTATAAGCATAGCCCACATATAAAAACAACTTCCTACACACTGTTATGACCAGAAGAAGCTTGGGAACATTGTCTCTCAAATTTGTTATAGAGTGTAATACTACATTGCAGTGATGTGTAAGGATTTCCAAAGCTGCTTAATGTGTTTATTTCTCTATTTCAATGGTATTCTTCCTTATATGACACACTTTCCTGTTCTAGGCTCCTTTAAGTAAACATTATAGGATTCATACTATGTTTCATGTGATCCTTACTCTAATTTAGGAATTCCTGTATCTTAGATACTTTTATAAACTAACAACAGACTTGGAGAAGTGTTTTATACATGTTCTATGCGAGTTCTAATCTATTTACTGTTATTTTCCCAGAATTACTGATGTTTTCTCATAGTTTCTAACATTAGGCCTTCTTGTCCAGGTATAAGCATTGGGAACATGGACAAACAACTACTTAAACAGTGTTATGAACCTGAAGAGCTCGGGAACATTGTCTCTAAACTATGTTATACAGTTTAATGATACATTTCACTGAAGTGCAAGGTTTTCCAAAGCTACTTAATTTTCTTATTTCTCTCTTTCTTGCTTTGTGTGACATACATTTAAAGTTCTAGGCTCCTTTAAGTAAAAAATATAGGATTCATACAATGTTTAATGTGCTCTCAACTTGAATTAAGGAATTCCTGGATGTTAGATATCTTTTTAACACTAAGACCTGACTTGGAGAAGATGTTTCACCGGTTCGAAATGAATTCTCATCTACTTACTGTCATTTTCACTGAATTATTCATTTTTTATGTAGTTTCCTATATTAGGCCTTCTTGTCCAAGTATAAGCATTCCCACATATACAAACAACTTCCTATACACTGTTATGAACTGAAGAATCTCAAGAACAGTTTCCCTCAAGTATGTTATAGAGTGTAATGCTACATTGCAGTGAAGTTTAAGGCTTTCTAAAGCTGCCTAATGTGTTTCTTTCTATATTTAAATGGTATTCTGCCTTGTATGACACACATTTACCATTCCAGGCTCCTTTAAGTAAACAATATAGGATTTATACACTGTTTCATGTGATCTGAACTCTAATTAAGGATTTCCTGAATCGTAGATACCTTTTATAAACTAACAGACTTGGAGAAGTGTTTTATACATGCTCTGTGAGAGTTGTCATCTATTTACTGTTATTTCCCCAGAATTACTGATGTTTTCTCATAGTTTCTAATATTAGGCCTTAAGGTCCAGATATAAGCATTGGCAACTTGGACAGGAAACTACCTAAACATTGTTATGAACCTGAAAACCTCGGGAATATTGTCACTCAACTATGTTATACAGTGTAATGCTACATTACAGTGAAATGTAAGGCTTTCCAAAGCTGCTTAATTTGGTTATATCTCTCTTTCAAGCTTTGTGTGACATACTTTTAAAGTTCTAGGCTCCAATAAGTAAAAAATAAAGGTTTCATACACTGTTTCCTGTGCTCTAAACTCTAATTAAGGATTTCCTGGATCTTAGATCCCTTTTCTACAATAAGAACTGACCTGGAGAATCTGTTTCAGCTGTTCTAAACGAGTTCTTATCTATTTACTGACATTCTCTCTGAATTATTCATGTTTTCATGTAGTTTCCTATATTATGCCTTCTTGTCACATATAAGCTAGACCCACATATACAAACAACGTCTTACACACTGTTATGAACAGAAAAAGTTAGGGAACATTGTCTCCCAACTATGTTATAGAGTGGAATACTACATTGCTCTGAGGTGTAAGGCTTTCCAAAGCTGCGGAACGTGTCCCTTTCTCTATTTCAATGGTATCCTGCCTTGTATGACACACATTTACCATTCCAGGCTCCTTTAAGTAAACAATATGGGATTTATACACAGTTTCATATGATCTGAACTCTAATTAAAGATTTCCTGGATCGTAGATACCTTTTTTTAAACTAACAACAGACTTGTAGAAGTGTTTTATACATGTTCTATGCGAGTTCTCATCTATTTACTGTTATTTTCCCAGAATTACTGATGTTTTCTCATAGTTTCTAACATTAGGCCTTCTGGTCCAGGAATAAGCACTGGGAACATGGACAAACAACTACCTAAACACTGTTATGAACCAGAAAACCTCGGGAACATTGTCTCTCAACTATGTTATACAGTGTAATACTACATTGCAGTGAAGTGTAAGGCTTTCCAAAGCTGCCTAACGTGTTTCTTTCTCTATTTCAATGTTATTCTGCCTTGTATGACACACATTTACCTTTCTAGGCTTCTTTAAGTAAACAATATAGGATTCATACACTGTTTCATGTGATCTGAAAACTAATTAAGGATTTCCTGGATCTTAGATACTTTTCTACACTAAGAACTAACCTGTAGAATCTGTTCCAGCTGTTCTAAATGAGTTCTCATCTATTTTCTGACATTTTCTCTGAACTATTCATATTTTCATGTAGTTTCCCATATCATGCCTTATTGTCCATGTATAAGCTTTGCCCACATATAGAAATAACTTACTACACACTGTTATGAACAGAAGAAGCTCGGGAACATTGTCTCTCAATTATGTTATAGAGTGTAATACTACATTGCAGTGAAGTGTAAGGCTTTCCAAAGCTGCCTAACGTGTTTCTCTATTTCAATGGTATTCTGCCTGGTATGACACACATTTACCATTCCAGGCTTCTTTAAGTAAACAATATAGGATTTATACACTGTTTCATGTGATTTGAACTGTAATTAAGGATTACCTGGATTGTAGATACCTTTTTTAAACTAACAACAGACTTGGAGATGTGTTTTATACATGTCCTGTGCGAGTTCTCATCTATTAACTGGTATTTTCCCAGAATGACTGATGTTTTCTCATAGTTTCTAACATTAGGACTTCTGGACCAGGTATAAGCATTGGGAACATGGACAAAGAACTACATAAACATTGTTATGAACCTGAAAACCTCGGGAACATTGTCTCTCAACTATGTTATAGAGTGTAATGCTACATTACAGTAAACTTTAAGGCTTTCAAAAGCTGCTAAATTTGCTTATTTCTCTCTTTCAATCTTTGTGTGACATACATTTAAAGTTCTAGGCTCCAATAAGTAAAAAATATAGGCTTCATACACTGTTTCATGTGATCTTGACTCTAATTAAGGATTTCCTGCTCCTTAGAAACCTTTCTACACTAAGAACTGACTTGGAGAATCTGTTCCAGCTGTTCTAAATGAGTTCTCATCTATTTACTGAAATTTTCTCTGAATTATTCAAGTTTTCATGTAGTTTCCTATGTTATGCTTCCTTGTCCAAGTATAAGCTTTGCCCACATGTACAAACAACGACTTACACACTGATATGAACAGAAGAAGCTCGGCAACATTGTCTCTCAACTATGTTATAGAGTATAATGCTACATTGCTTTGAAGTGTCAGGCTTTCCAAACCTGCTTAATGTATTTATTTCTCTATTTCAATGGTATTCTGCCCTGTATGACAAACATTTACCTTTCTATGCTCCTTTAAGTAAACAATATAGGATTCATACACTCTTTCATGTGATCTGAACACTAATTAAGGATTTCCTGGATCTTAGGTACCTTCTCTACACTAAGAACTGACTTGGAAAATCTTTTTCATCTGCTCTAAACGAGTTCTCATATGTTTACTGACATTTTCTCTGAATTATTCATGTTTTCCTATAGTTTCCTATATTATGCCTTCTTGTCCATGTATAAGCTTTGCCCACTTATACAAACAACTTCCTCCACACTGGTATGAACAGAAGCAGCTGGGGATCATTGTCTCTCAACTATGTTATAGAGTGTAGTACTACATTGCAGTGAAGTGTAAGGCTTTCCAAAGCTGCTATCCTATTTCTTTCTCTATTTCAATGCTATTGTGCCTTGTATGACACACATTTACCATTCCGGCCTCCTTTAAGAAAACAATATTGGATTTATACACTGTTTCATGTGATCTGAACACTAATTAAGGATTTCCTGGACCGTAGATACCTTATATGAATTAACAACAGACTTGGAGAAGTGTTTCATACATGTCTTGTGCGAGTTCTCATCTATTTATTGTTATTTGCCCAGAATTAATGATGTTTTCTAATAGTTTCTAAAATTAGGCCTTCTGGTCCTGGTATAAGCATTGGGAATATGGACAAACAACTACCTAAACACTGTTATGAACCTGAAAACCTCGGGAACATTGTCTCTCGACTATGTTATAGAGTGTAATACTACATTGCAGTGAAGTGTAAGGCTTTCCAAAGCTGCCTAACATGTTTCTTTCTCTATTTCAATGGTATTCTGCCTTGTATGAAACACATTTACCATTCCAGGCTCCTTTAAGTAAACAATATAGGATTTATACACTGTTTCATGTGATCTGAACTCTAATTAAGGATTTCCTGGATCCTAGATACCTTTCTACACTAAGAACTGACTTGGAGAATCTGTTTCAGCTGTTCTAAACGAGATCTCATCTATTTACTGACATTTTTTCTGAATTATTCATTTTTTTATGTAGTTTCCTATATTATGCCTTCTTGTCCATGTTTAAGCTTTGCTCACATATACAAACAACTTCCTATACACTGTTATGAACAGAAGAAGCTCAGGAATGTTGTCTCTCAACTATGTTATAGATTGTAATACTACATTGAAGTGAAGTTTAAGGCTTTCCAAAGCTGCCTAATGTGTTTCTTTCTATATTTAAATGGTATTCTGCCTTGTATGACACACATTTAACATTCAAGGCTCCTTTAAGTAAACAATATAGAATTTATACACTGTTTCATGTGATCTGAACTCTAATTAAGGATTTCCTGGATCGTAGATATCTTTTATAAACTAACAACAGACTTTGAGAAGTGTTTTATACATGCTCTATGAGAGTTGTCATCTATTTACTGTTATTTCCCCAGAATTACTGATGTTTTCTCATAGTTTCTAACATTAGGCCTTCTGGTCCAGGAATAAGCACTGGGAACATGGACAAACAACTACCTAAACACTGTTATGAACCAGAAAACCTCGGGAACATTGTCTCTCAACTATGTTATACAGTGTAATACTACATTGCAGTGAAGTGTAAGGCTTTCCAAAGCTGCCTAACGTGTTTCTTTCTCTATTTCAATGTTATTCTGCCTTGTATGACACACATTTACCTTTCTAGGCTTCTTTAAGTAAACAATATAGGATTCATACACTGTTTCATGTGATCTGAAAACTAATTAAGGATTTCCTGGATCTTAGATACTTTTCTACACTAAGAACTAACCTGTAGAATCTGTTCCAGCTGTTCTAAATGAGTTCTCATCTATTTTCTGACATTTTCTCTGAACTATTCATATTTTCATGTAGTTTCCCATATCATGCCTTATTGTCCATGTATAAGCTTTGCCCACATATAGAAATAACTTACTACACACTGTTATGAACAGAAGAAGCTCGGGAACATTGTCTCTCAATTATGTTATAGAGTGTAATACTACATTGCAGTGAAGTGTAAGGCTTTCCAAAGCTGCCTAACGTGTTTCTCTATTTCAATGGTATTCTGCCTGGTATGACACACATTTACCATTCCAGGCTTCTTTAAGTAAACAATATAGGATTTATACACTGTTTCATGTGATTTGAACTGTAATTAAGGATTACCTGGATTGTAGATACCTTTTTTAAACTAACAACAGACTTGGAGATGTGTTTTATACATGTCCTGTGCGAGTTCTCATCTATTAACTGGTATTTTCCCAGAATGACTGATGTTTTCTCATAGTTTCTAACATTAGGACTTCTGGACCAGGTATAAGCATTGGGAACATGGACAAAGAACTACATAAACATTGTTATGAACCTGAAAACCTCGGGAACATTGTCTCTCAACTATGTTATAGAGTGTAATGCTACATTACAGTAAACTTTAAGGCTTTCAAAAGCTGCTAAATTTGCTTATTTCTCTCTTTCAATCTTTGTGTGACATACATTTAAAGTTCTAGGCTCCAATAAGTAAAAAATATAGGCTTCATACACTGTTTCATGTGATCTTGACTCTAATTAAGGATTTCCTGCTCCTTAGAAACCTTTCTACACTAAGAACTGACTTGGAGAATCTGTTCCAGCTGTTCTAAATGAGTTCTCATCTATTTACTGAAATTTTCTCTGAATTATTCAAGTTTTCATGTAGTTTCCTATGTTATGCTTCCTTGTCCAAGTATAAGCTTTGCCCACATGTACAAACAACGACTTACACACTGATATGAACAGAAGAAGCTCGGCAACATTGTCTCTCAACTATGTTATAGAGTATAATGCTACATTGCTTTGAAGTGTCAGGCTTTCCAAACCTGCTTAATGTATTTATTTCTCTATTTCAATGGTATTCTGCCCTGTATGACAAACATTTACCTTTCTATGCTCCTTTAAGTAAACAATATAGGATTCATACACTCTTTCATGTGATCTGAACACTAATTAAGGATTTCCTGGATCTTAGGTACCTTCTCTACACTAAGAACTGACTTGGAAAATCTTTTTCATCTGCTCTAAACGAGTTCTCATATGTTTACTGACATTTTCTCTGAATTATTCATGTTTTCCTATAGTTTCCTATATTATGCCTTCTTGTCCATGTATAAGCTTTGCCCACTTATACAAACAACTTCCTCCACACTGGTATGAACAGAAGCAGCTGGGGATCATTGTCTCTCAACTATGTTATAGAGTGTAGTACTACATTGCAGTGAAGTGTAAGGCTTTCCAAAGCTGCTATCCTATTTCTTTCTCTATTTCAATGCTATTGTGCCTTGTATGACACACATTTACCATTCCGGCCTCCTTTAAGAAAACAATATTGGATTTATACACTGTTTCATGTGATCTGAACACTAATTAAGGATTTCCTGGACCGTAGATACCTTATATGAATTAACAACAGACTTGGAGAAGTGTTTCATACATGTCTTGTGCGAGTTCTCATCTATTTATTGTTATTTGCCCAGAATTAATGATGTTTTCTAATAGTTTCTAAAATTAGGCCTTCTGGTCCTGGTATAAGCATTGGGAATATGGACAAACAACTACCTAAACACTGTTATGAACCTGAAAACCTCGGGAACATTGTCTCTCGACTATGTTATAGAGTGTAATACTACATTGCAGTGAAGTGTAAGGCTTTCCAAAGCTGCCTAACATGTTTCTTTCTCTATTTCAATGGTATTCTGCCTTGTATGAAACACATTTACCATTCCAGGCTCCTTTAAGTAAACAATATAGGATTTATACACTGTTTCATGTGATCTGAACTCTAATTAAGGATTTCCTGGATCCTAGATACCTTTCTACACTAAGAACTGACTTGGAGAATCTGTTTCAGCTGTTCTAAACGAGATCTCATCTATTTACTGACATTTTTTCTGAATTATTCATTTTTTTATGTAGTTTCCTATATTATGCCTTCTTGTCCATGTTTAAGCTTTGCTCACATATACAAACAACTTCCTATACACTGTTATGAACAGAAGAAGCTCAGGAATGTTGTCTCTCAACTATGTTATAGATTGTAATACTACATTGAAGTGAAGTTTAAGGCTTTCCAAAGCTGCCTAATGTGTTTCTTTCTATATTTAAATGGTATTCTGCCTTGTATGACACACATTTAACATTCAAGGCTCCTTTAAGTAAACAATATAGAATTTATACACTGTTTCATGTGATCTGAACTCTAATTAAGGATTTCCTGGATCGTAGATATCTTTTATAAACTAACAACAGACTTTGAGAAGTGTTTTATACATGCTCTATGAGAGTTGTCATCTATTTACTGTTATTTCCCCAGAATTACTGATGTTTTTCATAGTTTCTAATATTAGGCCTTCAGGGCCAGATATAAGCATTGGCAACTTGGACAGTAAACTACCTAAACATTGTTATGAAACTGAAAACCTCGGGAACATTGTCACTCAACTATGTTATGCAGTTTAATGCTACATTGCAGTGAAGTGTAAGGCTTTCCAAAGCTGCCGAACGTGTTCCTTTCTCTATGTCAATGGTATTTTGCCTGGTAAGACACACATTTACCATTCCAGGCTCCTTTAAGTAAACAATATAGGATTTATACACTCTTTCATGTGATCTGAACTCTAATTAATGATTTTCTGGATTCTAGATAACTTTTTAAACTAACAACATTTTTGGAGAAGTGTTTTATACATGTTCTATGCGAGTTCTCATCTATTTACTGTTATTTTACCAGAATTACTGAGTTTTCCCAAAGTTTCTAACATTAGGCCTTCTGTCCAGGTATAAGCGTTGGGAACGTGGCAAACAACTACCTAAACACTGTTATGAACCTGAAAACTTCGGGTACAATGTCTCTCAACTATGTTATAGAGTGTAATAGTTCATTGCAGTGAAGTGTAAGGCTTTCCAAAGCTGCTTAATGTGTTTATTTCTCTATTTCAAAGGTATTCTGCCTTGTATGACACACATTTACCTTTCTAGGTTCCTTTAAGTAAACAATATAGGATTCATACACTGTTTCATGTGATCTGAAAACTAATTAAGGATTTCCTGGATCTTAGATACTTTTCTACACTAAGAACTAACCTGTAGAATCTGTTTCAGCTGTTCTAAATTAGTTCTCATCTATTTTCTGACATTTTCTCTGAACTATTCATGTTTTTATGTAGTTTCCTATATTATGCCTTCTTGTCCATGTATAAGCTTTGCCCACATATACAAGTAACTTACTACACACTGTTATGAACAGAAGAAGCTCGGGAACATTGTCTCTCAACTATGTTACAGAGTGTAATACTACATTGCACTGAAGTGTAAGGCTTTCCAAAGCTGCGTAACGTGTTTCTTTCTCTATTACAATGGTATTCTGCATGGTATGACACACATTTACCATTCCAGGCTCCTTTAAGTAAACAATATAGGATTTATACACTGTTTCATGTGATCTGAACTCTAATTAAGATTTCCTGGATCGTAGATACCTTTTCTACATTAAGAACTGACTTGGAGAATCTGTTTAAGCTGTTCTAAAGGAGTTCTCATCTATTCACTGACATTTTCTCTGAATTATTCATGCTTTCATGTACTTTCCTATATTATGCCTTCTTTTTCATGTATTAATATAAGCTTTGCCCACATATACAAACAACTTCCTACACACTGTTATGAACAGAAGAAGCTCCAGAACATTGTCTCTCAACTATGTTAATGAGTGTAATACTACATTGCAGTGAAGTTTAAGGCTTTCCAAAGCTACCTAACTTGTTTCTTTCTCTATTTCAATGGTATTCTGCCTTGTATTACACACATTTACCATTCCAGGTTCCTTTAAGTAAACAATGTAGGATTTATACACTGTTTCATGTGATCTGAACTCTAATTAAGATTTCCTGGATCGTAGATACCTTTTCTACACTAAGAACTGACTTGGAGAATCTGTTTAAGCTGTTCTAATCGAGTTCTCATCTACTTACTGACATTTTCTCTGAATTATTCATTTTTTCTTGTAGTTTCCTATATTATGACTTCTTGTCCATGTATAAGCTTTGGGCACATACACTAACAACTTGCTACACACTGTTATGAACAGAAGAAGGTCGGGAAAATTGTCTCTCAACTATGTTATAGAGTGTATGTTATAGAGTGTACATTGCAGTGAAGGGTAAGGCTTTCCAGAGCTCCCTAACTTGTTTCTTTCTCTATTTCAATGGTTTTCTGCCTTGTATGTGACACATTTACCATTCCAGGCTCCTTTAAGAAAACAATATAAGACTTATATACTGTTTCTTGTGATCTGAACTGTAATTAGGGATTTTCTGGATCGTAGATACCTTTTTTAATTAACAACAGACTTGGAGAAGTGTTTTATACATGTTCTATGCAAGTTCTCATCTATTTACTGTTATTTTCTCAGAATTACTCATGTTTTCTCATAGTTCCTAACAATGGGTCTTCTGGTCCAGGTGTAAGCATTGGGAACATGGACAAACATCTACCTAAGCACTGTTATGAACCTGAAAACCTTGGGAACATTGTCTCTCAACTATGTTATAGAGGGTAATACTACATTGCAGTCAAGTTTAAGGCTTTCCAAAGTTGCCTAACGTGTTTCTTTCCCTATTTCAATGATATTCTGACTGGTATGACTCACATTTATCATTCCAGGCTCATCATGTTGTCATGTACTTTCCTATATTCTGCCTTCTGGACCAAGTATAATCTTTGCCCACTTTATCAAACAACTTCCTACACACTGTTATGAACAGAAGCAGCTCGGGAACATTGTCTCTCAACTATGTTATAGAGTGTAGTACTACATTACAGTGAAGTGTAAGGCTTTCGAAAGCTGCCAAACGTGTTTCTTTCTCTATTTCAATGGGATTCTGCCTTGTATGACTCACATTTACCACTCTAGTCTCCTTTACGTAAACAATATAGGATTCATACAGTGTTTTATATGATCTTAACTCAAGTAAAGGATTTCCCAGATCTTAGCTACCTTTTCTACACTAAGAACTGACTTGGAGAATCTCTTTCAGCTGTTTTAAACGAGTTCTCATCTCTTTACAGTCATTTTCTCAGAATTATTCATCTTTTCATGTAGTTTCCTATATTCTGCCTTCTGGTCCAAGTATAAGCTTTGCCCACTTTATCAAACAACTTCCTACACACTGTTATGAACAGAAGCAGCTCGGGAACATTGTTTCTCAACTATGTTATAGAGTGTAGTACTACATTGCAGTGAATTGTAAGGCTTTCCAAAGCTACCGAACGTGTTTCTTTCTCTATTTTAATGGTATTCTGCAGTGTATGACAAACATTTACCACTCTAGGCTCCTTTAAGTAAACAATATAGGATTCATACAGTGCTTCATGTGATCTTAACTTGAATTAAGGATTTCCCGGATCTTAGCTACTTTTTCTACACTAAGAACTGACTTGGAGAATCTCTTTCAGCTGTTCTAAACAAGTTCTCATCTGTTTACAGTCATTTTCTCTGAATTATTCATGTTTTCATGTAGTTTCCTATATTCTGCCTTCAGGTACAAGTATAATCTTTGCCCACTTTATCAACTTCCTACACACTGTTATGAACAGAAGCAGCTCGGGAACATTGTCTCTCAACTATGTTATAGAGTGTAGTACTACATTGCAGTGAAGTGTAAGGCTTTCCAAAGCTGCCGAACGTGTTTCCTTCTCTATTTCAATGGGATTCTGCCCTGTATGACTCACATTTACCACTCTAGTCTCCTTTACGTAAACAATATAGGATTCATACAGTGTTTCATGTGATCTTAACTCTAATAAAGGATTTCCCAGATCTTATCTACCTTTTCTTTTCTTTTAATATATATTTTATTGATTTTTTACAGAGAGGAAGTGAGAGAGATAGAGATCTAGAAACATCGATGAGAGAGAAACATGGACCAGCTGCCTCTTGCACACCCCCTACCGGGGATGTGCCCGCAACCAATGTACATGCCCCTGTACATAACCCGGGACCACCCAGTCCAGAGACCGATGCTCTACCACTGAGGTTTCATGTGATATTAACTCTAATAAAGGATTTCCCAGGTCTTAGCTACCTTTTCTACAGTAAGAACTGACTTGGAGAATCTCTTTCAGCTGTTCTAAACGAGTTCTCATCTGTTTAGTCATTTTCTCTGAATTATTCATGTTTTCATGTAGTTTACTATATTCTGCCTTCTTTTCCAAGTATAAGCTTTCCCCACATCATCAAACAACTTCCTACACACTGTTATGAACAGAAGCAGCTCGGGAACATTGTCTCTCAACTATGTCTCTTAACATATGTCTCTCAACCCCTGAGGACAAGGGAACCTCTTTCTGGCTTGCAGCCTGGAGCTCAGGCATGTGGGGCTTTTGTGGCCACTGGCGACCCTCGTCCACATTCACCGGGCCCCAGGGCCTTCCCCACTGTACCACCTCCAGCTTTTGACACCGGCCCCAACCCACTCTTCCCTTGACCACTTCCCGCCGGTCAGCTAAGCGCCAGCCAAGCCACCGGGCCCCCTCTTTAGGTCCCTGCCTCCAGCAGACCCGCCTGCCGGTCACCCGTGTCCCTGCCCGCGACCCTCTCTCCTGCTTACCTCACCACTTCAGGCTGTTCACCTGGCACCGCCCCCTTGATCCAGTGACCGCCTCCAGCTGCTCACCTGGCCCCGCCCCGTCCTTGACTTGACCAGGCTCAGCTGTGGGCCTGGGCCCGCCTCCTTGTTCCGGAAACCCAGCCCCTGGTCCATTCGACCAATGAGTGAGCAGCACCAGCCAGTCTGCCCTGCTCCCAAACATAGAGGAATAGGCCCCACCACTGGGAAGTAAAGGCACATTGCCCTCTGCTCACAGGGTGCCTCCCAGGTCCCCAAGCGTGGGCAGATCAGCCAGCCCTCCCTTCAGGACACCCACGGGCCTCTGTGAGCCTCGAGGCCGGCCCTTTCCCCCCCGCCCCTCCCATCCCCATCGCTCACACCTAGGGCAGCTCACAGCAGAGTGTCCTGGGACGCCCACAGCCAAACCTATGGGCTTTGACAGCCGAGAGACAGCTGTGTCAAGTCCGAGAAAAATCACTTTCCACTCTAGGGGCACCTCCCCGGCCCCTCCGTAGGTTCTTACTGGTCCGCTGGCCAGGCCCCGGTGGCCAGCTTTCTGCCCCATTTCCCAGGAACGCCCTGCCCTGAGGACAAGGGAACCTCTTGCTGGCTTCCAGCCTGGAGCTTAGGCATGTGGGGCTTTTGTGGCCACTGGCAACCCTCCTCTACATTCACTGGGCCCCAGGGCCTTCACCACTGGACCACCTCCAGCTTTTGACACAGGCCCCAACCAACTCTTCCCTTGATCGCTTCCGGCCAGTAAGCTAAGCGCCCGCCGGGCCCCCTCTTCAGTTCCCTGCAGCCAGCAGACTGTCCTCCTGGTCTCCCGTGTCCCTGCCTGCCACCCTTTCTCCTGCTTACCTCACCACTTCAGGCTGTTCACCTGGCCCCGCCCCCTTGATCCCGTGACTGCCTCCAGGTGTTCACCTGGCCCCGCCCCCTCCTTGACTTGACAGGGCTCAGGTGTGGGCCTCGGCCCGCCTCCTTTTTCCTGAAGCCCCGCCCCTGGTCCATTTGACGAATGAGCGAGCAGCACCGGCCAGTGTGCCCTGCCCCCAAACACAGAGGAATAGCCCCCAGCTCTGGGATGTAAAGGCACATGGCCCTCTGCTCACAGGGTGCCTCCCAGGTCCATGAGCCTGAACAGACCAGCCAGCCCTCCCTTCAGGACACCCAGGGGCCTCCATGAGCCTCGCTGCCAGTCCCCTCCCCCACCCCGCCCCCATCCCTCCTACCAAGGAGCAGCTCACAGCAGAGTGTCCTGGCATGCCCACAACCCTGCCTATGGGCTGCTTTGACAACAGGGAGAGAGATGTCTCAAGTCCGAGAAAAATCAGTTTCCACTCTGGGGGCACCTCCCCGGCCCCTCCGGAGGTTCTTACTGGTCTGGTGGCCGGGTCCCGGGGGCCTGCTTTCTGCCCCATTCGCCGGGAACGCCCTGCCCTGAGGACAAGGGTCCCTCTTGCTTTCATCCAGTCTGAAGCTCAGGCAGGTGAGGCTTTTGTGGCCACTTGAGACCCTTCTCCACATTTTACAGGGCCCCAGGGCGTTAGCCACTGGTGAGGGTTAGGTTGAGGGATAGGCTTAGTTTTAGGGTTAGGGTTAGCCTTTGACAATGGGGAGAGAGCTGTGTCAAGTCCCAGAAAATCACTTTCCACTATGGGGGCACCTCCTCCTGTAAAATACGGTTGAAAGATAATATTCCCTACTTTCTCAGGTTGATTACAGTGTTTAGGAAGTTGTTTGTACATGTGGGCAATGCTTATGCTTGGATAAGAAGGCCTAATATAGGAATGTAGAAGAAATCATGAATAATTCATTGTAATAATCGTAAATAAATGAGAACTCTCATAGAATATGTAGAAAACACTATTCCTAGGAAGTTGTTAATGCAGAAAGTTATCTATGATCCAGGAAATTTTTAATTACAGTAAAGATCACATTCAACAGTGTATGAAACCTCTATTATTTACTTACAGTAGTCTAGAGCTGTAAATGTGTGTCATACAAGGCTTGAAAGAGGGAAATATGCACAATTAATCAGTTATGGAAAGCCTTAGACCTCATAGCAATGTAGCATTGAACTCTAAACCATAGTTGAGGGAAAATGTTTCCTAGATTCTTAGGTGCATTACAGTATTTATGAAGTATTTTGTTCTTGTGGGCAATGTTTTTACTTGGACAAGAAGGCCTTATACAGGAAACTACAAGAAAACATGAATAATTTCAGAAGTAATAACAGTAAATAGATGAGAACTCTAATAGAACATGTAGAAGACACTTCTCCACATCAGTTGTTAGTATAGAAAAAGTATCGAAGATCCAGGAAATCTTTAATTAGAGTTAAGAGCACATTAAACAGTGTATGAAACCTCTTTTATTACTTAAAGGAGCCTAGAACTATAAATGTGTGTCATACAAGGAATAATATCCTTGAAATAGAGAAATAAGCACATTTAAGCAGCTTTGGAAAGCCTTAGACTTCACTGCAATGTAGCTTTAAACCCTATAAGATAGTTGAGATACAATGTTCCCGACATTCTCAGGTTCATAACAGTTTGTAGGAAGTTGTTTGTACATGTAGGCAATGGTTATACTTGGACAACAATGCCTCATATACGAAACTACAGGAAAACATGAGTCATTCATAAAAATAACATTAAGTAGATGAGAACATGCGTAGAACATGTAGAACACACTTTTCCAAGTCAGTTGTTAGTATAGCAAACGTATCTAAGATACAGGAAATCCTTAGAGATTAGAGCACATGAAACCATGTATGAAACCTCTATTATTTACTATAAAAGCCTAGAACTGTTATGTGTTTCATACAAGGCAGAATATCCTTAAATTGGAGAAATAAGCACATTTTAGTAGCTTTGGAAAGCCTTACACTTCACTGAAATGTAGCATTAAACTCTAAAACATAGTTGAGAGACAATGTTCCCAAGCTTCTCATGTCATTAACAGTGTGTAAAAAGTTGTTTGTATATGTGGGCAATGTTTATACTTTGACAAGAAGGCCTAATATGGGAAACTACCTGAAAACATGAGTAATTCAGAGAAAATAAAAGTAAATAGATGAAAACTGGTATAGAACAGGTGAAACTGATTCCCCAATTCAGTTGTTAGTGTAGAAAAGGTATCTAAGATCTTGGGAATCCTTAGAATAAATAGCACATTTAACATTGTATGAAACGTCTATTATTTACTTAACAGATCCAAGAACTTTAAATGTGTCTCATAGAAGACTTGAAAGAGAGAAATAAGCACAGTTAAGAAGCTTTGGAAAGGCTTAGACTTCACTGCAATGTAGCAATATACTGTAAAACATGGTAGAGACAATGTTCCCTAGTTTCTCAGGTTGATTATAGTGTTTAGGTAGTTGTTTGTACATGTGTGCAATGCTTATACTTGGATAAGCAGGCATAATATAGAAAACTACAAAAAAGCATGAATAATTCAGAAGAAATAATAGTAAATAGATGAGAACTCTCATAGAACATGTAGAAAACACTAATCCATGTAAGTTGTTAGTGCAGAAAGTTATCTAAGATCCAGGAATTTTTTAATTACAATAAAGAGCACATTAAACAGTGTATGAAACCTCTATTATTTACTTACAGTAGCCTAGAACTGTAAATATGTGTCATACAAGGCTTAAAAGAGAGAAATATGCACAATTAAGCAGCTTTGGAAAGCCTTTGACTTAACTGCAGTGTAGCATTAAACCCTATAACTTAGTGGAGAGACAATGTTCTCAAACTTCTCAGGTTCATAACAGTGTGTGGGAAGTTGTTTGTACATGTGAGCAATGCTTATACTTGGACAAGAAAGCCAAATATAGAAAACTCAAGAAAACATGAGTAATTCAGAGATAATAACAGTAAATAAATGAGAACTCCCATAGTACATGTAGAACACACTTCTCCAAGTAAGTTGTTAGCGTAGAAAGGTATCTATGATCCAGGAAATTTTTAATTACAGTAAAGAGCACATTAAACAGTGTATGAAACCTCTATTATTTACTTTAAAAAGCCCAAACTGTAAATGTGTGTCATACAAGGTTTGAAAGAGAGAAATATGCACAATTAAGCAGCTTTAGAAAGCCTTAGACTTCACTGCAAGATAGCATTAAACTCTAATCCATAGTTGCAAGAAAAATGTTCCCGAGCTTCTCAGGTTCATTACAGTGTGTAAGAAGTTGTTTGTTCATGTGTGCAATGCTTATACTTGGAAAAGAAGGCCTAATATAGGAAACTACAGAAAACATGAGTAATTTATGGAAAATAACAGTAAATAGATGAGAACTCCCATAGAACAGGTAAAACACATTCTGCTAGTCAGTCGTTAGTGTAGAAAAGGTACCTAAGATCCAGAACTCCTTAATTAGAGTAAATATCACATTTAAGATTGTATGAAACCTCTATTATTTACTGAAAGGAGCCTAGAACTTTACATGTGTGTCATACAAGGCTTGAAAGAGGGAAATATGCACAAGTAAGCAGCTTTGGGAAGCCTTAGACTTCACAGCAATGTAGCATTAAACTCTAAACCGTAGTTGAGAGAAAATGTTCCCTAGCTTCTCAGGTTCATTACAGTGTGTAGGAAGTTGTTTGTATATGTGAGCAATGCTTATACTTGGACAAGAAGGCCTAATATAGGAAACTACAAGAAAACATGAATAATTCAGAGAAAATAACAACATATAGATGAAAAATTGCATAAAAAATGTGGAAGACACTTCTCCAAGTCAGTTGTTAGTATAGAAAAAGTATCAAAGATCCAGAAAATCCTTAGAGTTAAGGGCAGATTAAACAGTGTATGAGGCCTCTATTATTTACTTAAAGGAGCCTAGAACTGTAAATGTGTGTCATACAAGACTTGAGAGAAATAAGCACAATTAAGCTGCTGGAGAAAGCCTTAGACTTCACTGCAATGTAGCATTAAACTCTGAAACATAGTTGAGAGACAATGTTCCCGAGCTTCTCAGCTTTATAACAGTGTGTAGTAAGTTGATTGTACATGTGAGCAATGTTTATGATTGGACAAGAAGGTCTAATATAGGAAACTACAAGAAAACATGAGTAATTCAGAAGTAATAACAGTAAATAGATGAGAACTCTCATAGAACATGTAGAAAACAGGTCTCCAGGTAAGTTATTAGTGTAGAAAGTTATCTAAGATCCAGGAAATCATTAATTAGAGATTAGAGCACATTAAACGGTGAATGAAACGTCTATTATTTACTTAAAGGTGCCCAGAACAGTAATTATGTTTCATACAAGGCAGAATATCTTTGAAATAGAGAAATAAGCACATCTAAGCAGCTTTGGAAAGCCTTAGATTTCACTGCAATGTAGCATTAAACTCTAAAATATTTAAGCAGTTGTGGAAACCATTAGACTTCACTGCAATGTATCATTAAACTCTATAACATAGTTGAGAGACAATGTTCTGGTGTTTCTCAGGTTCTTAACAGTGTGTACAAAGTTGTGTGTATATGTGGGCAAAGCTTATCCTTGGAAAGAAGGCCTAATATATAAAACTAAAAGAAAACATGAGTAATTCAGAGAAAATAACAGTAAATATATGTAAACTGGTATATAACAAGTGAAACAGATTCTCCTACTCAGTTGTTAGTGTAGAAAAGTTATCTAAGATCCAGGAAAAATAACAGTAAATACATGAGAACTCCCATAGAATGTATAGAAAACACTACTTCAAGTAAGTTGTTAGTGTAGAAAGGTATCTAAGATCCAGGAAATCCTTAATTAGAGTAAAGAGCACATGAAACAATGCATGAAACATCTATTATTTACTTAAAGGAGCCTAGAACTGTAAATGTGTGTCATACAAGGCAGAATATCCTTTAAATGCAGAAATAAGCACATTTAAGCAGCTTTGGAAAGCCTTAGAGTTCACTGCAATGTAGCCTTAAACCCTTTAACAATGCTTATAAGGCAAGAATGCTGAATATACGAAACTACAAGAAAACCTGAGTAATTCAGAACAAATAACAATAAATAAATGAGAACTCTAATAGAACATGTTGAAAACATTTCTTCAAGTAAGTTGTTAGTGTAGAAAGTTATATAAGATACAGGAAATCCTAAATTAGAGTTAAGAGAACTGTAAATGTGTGTCATAGAAGCTTGAAAGAAAGACGTAAGCACATTTAAGCAGTGTGTAGGAAGTTGTTTGTACCTGTGGGCAATGCTTATACTTGGACTAGAAGGCCTACTGTAGTAAACTACAAGAAAACTTGAGTAATTCAGAGAAAATAACAGTAAAAGGATTAGAACTCGAATAGAAGAGGTAGAACACTCTTCTCCACGTTAGTTGTTATTGTAGAAATGTATTGAAGATCCAGGAAATTCTTAATTAGAGTTAAGAGCACATGAATCAGTGTATGAAACCTCTATTATTTACTTAAAGGGGCCTAGAACTTTAAATGTGTGACATACAGGGATTGAAAGAGAGAAATAAACACAACTAAGCAGCTTTGGAAAGCCTTAGACTTCACTACAATGTAGCATTAAACTCTAAAACATGGTTGAGAGACAATGTTCCCGAGTTCTCAGCTTCATAACATTGTGTAGGAAATTGTTTGTACATATGGGCAATGCTTATAATTGGACAAGAAATCCTAATATAGGAAACTACAAGAAAACATGAGTAATTCAGAAAAAATAACAGAAAATAGACGAGAACTCTCATAGTACATGTAGAAAACACTTCTCCAAGTAAGTTGTTAGTGTAGAAAAGGAACCTGTTTAACCTGTTCTAAACGAGTTCTCATCTATTTACTGTTATTTTCGCTGAATTACTCATGTTTTCATGTAGTTGCCTATATTAGGCCTTCTTGTTTAAGTATAAGCATTGCCTACTTAAACAAACACACTGTTATGAACCTAAGAGCAGGGTAACATTGTCTCTCAACTACGTTATAGAGTTTAAAGCTAAATTGTAGTGAAGTCTAAGGCTTTTCAAAGCTGCTGAATTGTGCTTATTTCACTCTTTCAAGACTTGTATGAGGTTTCATTTTGAGTTTAATGTGCTCTTAAGTTTAATTAAGGATTTTCTGGATCTTAGATACCTTCTCTACACTAACAACTGACTTAGAGAAATCTGTTTCACCTGTTCTATGCTAATTCTCATCTGTTTGCTGTTATTTTCCCGGAATTAGTGATGTTATAGAGTTTAATAGTACATTATAGTGAAGGGTAAGGCTTTCCAAAGCTGCTTAATTATGCTTATTTATCTTGTTTGAGACACATTTAAAGTTCTAAGCACCTTTAAGTAAATAATGTAGGGTTCATACACTGTTAGATGTGATCGTAACTCTAATTAAGGATTTTCTGGATCTTAGATACCTTTTCAACTTTATCAACTGACTTGGAGAATCTGTTTCACCAGTTCGATACAAGTTATCATCTATTTAATGTAGTTTTCTCTGTATTACTGATGTTTTCTTGTAGTTCCCAATATTAGGCCTCTTTTTCAAGGAATAAGCATTGGGATATGGACAAACAACTTTATACACAAGGTTATGAACCTGAGAAGCTCTGGAACATTGTCTCTCAACTATATTATAGAGTTAAATGCTACATTATCATGAAGCAGGAGTCTTTCCAAAGTTGCTTAAATTGTTTGTCTATTTCAAGGATATTTTTCCTTGTATGACACCCATTTACCATTCTAGGCTCCTGTAAGTAAATAATTCATACACTGTTTCATGTGATCTTAAATCTAATTAAGGATTTCCTGGATCGTAGATACATTTTATAAACT
Organism: Pipistrellus hanaki; assembly: GCF_964339955.1. NCBI lineage: Eukaryota > Metazoa > Chordata > Mammalia > Chiroptera > Vespertilionidae > Pipistrellus > Pipistrellus hanaki. Next base: position 4,252,454 of record NC_140511.1, read on the forward strand.
AACAACAGACTTGGAGAAATGTTTTCTAGATGTCCTATGGGAGTTCTCATCTATTTACTGTTATTTTCCCTGAATTACTGATGTTTTCTTGTAGTTTCAAATATTAGGCCTTCTTGTCCAAGTATAAGCATTTCCCACATGGACAAACAACTTCCTGCACACTGTTATGAACCCGAGAAGCTCGAGAACATTGTCTCTCAACTGTGTTTTAGAGTTTAATGCTACAATGCAGTAAAGTCTAAGGATTTGCAAAGCTGCTTAATTGTTTTATATATTAGGACTTCTTATCCAATTATAAGCATTGCCCACAAGGACAAACAACTTGCTACACACTGTTATGAAGCTGGGAAGCTAGGGTTAAAGTTAGGGCTAGGGTTAGGGTTAGGGCTAGTGTTAGGGTTAGGGTTAGGGTTAGTGATAGGGTTAGGGCTACGGTTATGGTTAGGGTGAGGGAGTATTGTCTTTCAACTCTGTTATAGAGTTTAATGCTACATTTCAGTGAAGTGTAAGGGTTTCCAAAGCTACTTAAATATGTTTATTTCTCTATTTCAAGGATTTATGTCTTTTATGACATACATTTATAGTTATGTGCTCCTTTAAGTACATAATATAGGTTTTAATGATCTCTTTAGTATAAATAAGGTTTTCCTGGATCTTAGATACCTTTTCTACACTAACAACTGACTTGTAGAAGTGTTTTCTACATGTTCTATGCGAGTTCTCATTTATTTACTGTTATTTTCTCTGAATTCCTGTTTTCTTCTAGTTTCCAATATTAGGCTTTCTTGATCAAGTATAAGCATTGGGAACATGGACAAACAACTACTTAAACACTGTTTTGAACCTGAGAAGCTCTGGAACATTGTCTCTCAACTATGTTATAGAGTTTAATGCTACATTACAGTAAAGTCAAAAGCTTTCCAAAGCTGCTTAAATATGCTTATTTCTCTATTTCAAGGATATTCTGTCTTGCATGACACACATTTACAGTGCTAGGCTACTTTAAGTAAATAATAGAGGTTTCATACACTGTTTTATGTGCTCTTAACTCTAATTAAGTGTTTCCTGGATGTTAGATACCTTTCTACAAAAACAACTTACTTGGAGAAGTGTTTCCTACATATTACATGCGAGTTCTCACACTGTTAACAACCTGAGAAACTCAGGAACATTGATTCTCAACTATATTATAGAGTTGAATACTACATTGCTGTGAAGCCTAAGACTTTCCAAAGATGCTGAAATGTGCGTATTTCTCTATATCAAGGATATTTTGCCTTTCATGTCACACATTTACAGTTCTAGGCTCCTTTAAGTAAATAATAGAGGGTTCCTACACGGTTTAATGAGCTCTTTACTGTAATTAAGGATTTCCTGGATCTTAGATTCCTTTTATACACAAACAACAGACTTGGAGAAGTGTTTTCTACATGTTCTATGCCAGTATTCATCTATTTACTGTTATTTTCCCTGAATTACTGATATTTTCTTATAGTTTCCAATATTAGGACTTCTTGTCAAAGTATAAGCATTGGAGATATGGACAAACAACTTCCTACACACGGTTATGAATCTGACAAGCTCTGGAACATTGCCCCTCAACTATGTTATAGAGTTCAATGCTACATTGTAGTGAAGTCTAAGGCTTTCTCCAGTTGCTTAATTGTGCTTATTTCTCTCTTTCAAGCCTTGTGTGACACATATTTAAAGATCTGGGCTCCTTTAAGTAAATAATATGGGATTCATACACTGTTTAATGTGCTCTTAACTCTAATTAAGGAATTCCTGGATATTAGATACCTTTTCTATACTAACAACTGACTTGGAGAATCTGTTTCACCTGTTCTAAACGAGTTCTCATCTATTTACTGTCATTTTCTCTGAATTATTCATGTTTTCATGTAGTTTCCTATATTAGGCCTTCTTGTCCAAGTATAAGCATTGCCCACATGTACAAACAACTTCCTGCACACTGTTATGAACCAGAGAAGCTTGGAAACATTGTCTCTCAACTATGTTTTAGAGTTTAATGCTACAATGCAGTAAAGTCTAAGGATTTCCAAAGCTGCTTAATTGTGCTTATTTCTCTCTTTCAAGCCTTGTGTGACACACATTTAAAGTTCTAGGCTACCTTAAGAAAATAATAGAGGTTTCATACACTGTTTAATGTGCTGCTCCATTTAATTAAAGATTGCCTGGGTCTTAGATCGCTTTCTCTACTAATAACTGACTTGTAGAAATCTGTTTCAGCTGTTTTATGTGAGGTCTCATCTATTTACTGTTGATTTCTCTGTATTACTCATTTTTTCTTGTAGTTTCATATATTAGGCCTTCTTATCCAAATATAAGCATTGCGCACAAGGACAAACAACTTGCTACACACTGTTATGAAGCTGGGAAGCTAGGGTTATGGTTAGGGCTAGGGTTAGGGTTAGGGCTAGGGTTAGGATTAGGGTTAGGTTTAGGGTTAGAACTAGGGTTACGGTTAGGGCTAGGGTTAGGGTTAGGGTTAGGGTTAGGATTAGGGTTAGGGTTAGGGCTAGGGTTATGGTTAGGGTGAGGGAATATTGTCTTTCAACTCTGTTATAGAATTTATTGCTACATTTCAGTTAAGTGTAAGGGTTTCCAAAGCTACTTAAATATGTTTATTTCTCTATTTCAAGGATTTCTGTCTTGTATGACATACCTTTATAATTATGTGGGTTTTTTTGGTTTATTGGTTTCATACACTGTTTAATGATCTCTTTAGTGTAATTAAGGTTTTCCTGGATCTTAGATACCTTTTCTACCCTAACAACTGACTTGGAGAATTGTTTTCTACATGTTCTATGCGAGTTCTCATCTATTTACTGTTATTTTCTCTGAATTACTGTTTTCTTCTAGTTTCCAATATTATGCCTTCTTGTCCAAGTATATGCATTGGGAACATGGACAAACAAATACCTAAACACTGTGTTGAACCTGAGAAGCTCTGGAACATTGTCTCTCAACTATGTTTTAGAGTTTATTGCGACATTACAGTGAAGTCAAAGGCTTTCCAAAGCTGCTTAAATGTGCTTATTTCTCTATTTAAAGGATATTCTGTCTTGCATGGCACACATTTACAGTTCCACGGTACTTTAATTAAATAAAAAGTCTGCATACACTGTTTCATGTGCTCTTAACTCTAATTAAGGATTTCCTGGATGTTAAATACCTTTCTACACAAACAACTTACTTGGAGAAGTGTTTCCTACATATTACACGCGAGTTCTCACGCTGTTAACAACCTGAGAAGCTCAGGAACATTGTATCTCACCTATATTATAGAGTTTAATACTACATATCAGTGATGTGTAAGGCTTTCCAAAGATGCTGAAATGTGCTTATTTATCTATTTCAAGGATATTTGCTTTGTATGACACACATTTACACTTCTAGGCTCGATTAACAAATAATAGAGATTTCATACACTGTTTAATGAGCTCTTTACTGTAATAAGGATTTCATGGATCTTCGATTCCTTTTATACACAAACAACAGACTTGGAGAAGTGTTTTCTACATGTAATATGTGAGTTCTCATCTATTTAATGTTATTTTCCCTGAATTAATGATATTTTCTTGTAGTTTCCAACATTAGGCCTTGTTGTCAAAGTATAAGCATTGGGGATATGGACAAACAACTTTCTACACATGGTTATGAACCTGAGATGCTCTGGAACATTGTCTCTCAACTATGTTATAGAGTTCAATGCTACATTGCAGTGAAGTGTAAGGCTTTCTCCAGCTGCTTAATTGTGCTTATTTCTCTCTTTCAAGCCTTGTGTGACACACATTTAAACTTCTAGGTTCCTGTAGAATCCAAGATGGCTGCTCAGGTAGACACCTAGCCGCATCCTCACCCAACAATTTCAATAAAATACAACTAAAATATAAAATGGACATTACCCAGAACTATAGGAAAGTCGATTGACTGGAAATTCTACAGCGAGAAGTAAGGAGAAAACCAGAAGGAAGTGCAGAGGAGTTGTAAAAGCCTAAGGTACGGAGACATGCCGCGCTTGCAGAGAGGATGGAGCCGGAGAGGATGGAGCTAGAGAGGAGGGAGGCTGAGTGCCTGGCTGGCATTCCCTTGCAGGAAGGAGATAAAAGCTCCAACTGTGCTGGTCCCCAGTTCCGATTGCTCTGAACCCCAGTTCTAGGCCAGATCCCGGGGACCCAGGCTCATCCATAGGAAGCTGGGCTGCGAGGCGGATCCTTGGGGGAACGGCAAAAGGAGGTCCCGGTGGCTTGCACATTGTGCACAGAGAAGGGATGGTTGGCTGTGCCGTGGGATTGCCCTGGCAGAAAGGAGACTGGGGCTCCAGACTGCTCTGAATGCCACCTCCAGCTCCACTTCCAACTGAACTGAACCCCAATACCGGGCTCATTTGGCGAAAGCCTAGACTGATTGGTAGCAGGCGAAAATCAAGGGCACCTTTCTCTCAGAGGCACTTGCAGCGTGGACTGAAGGACTCTGAGACCCAGGAGCCACGGGGCTGACGGAAGCCAAGGCTGTAGGCTCCACCCTGAAATGCCATCCCATCTGTAGCTGGGAAATGCGACAACAAAATAGATTACAAATGAAAGAAATGGAGGACAAAAAGCGACTGGACATAGAGTTCAAATCTACGCTTATAAAGTTTTTCAAGAATTTCCTAGAAAAGATTGATAAGACCTATGAGGATATGAAAAGAGATCAACTACAATTAATAAGGAATCAATAAGAAATGATAAGGGATCAAAAAGAAATGATAAGGGATCAACAAGAAATAAAGAATACATTGTCTGAAATAAAAAAATATTATAGAGAGTCCTAAAAACAGAATGGAAGATCAAAAGAATCAAGTCAAAGATTTGGAACGTAAAGAGCCAGAAGACACTCCTCCACAGAACCTAGAAGGCAAGAGAATCCAGAAAATTGAACATAATGTAAGAAACCTCTGGGCAACTTCAAGCGAACCAACATCAGAATTATGGGGGTCCCGGAAGATGAGAGAGAGCAAGATATCGAAAACATTCTGAAAGAAATAGTGACAGAAAACTTCCCCCATCTGGTGAAAGAATTAGACTTACAAGTCCAGGAAGCACACAGAACTACAAACAAAAGGAATCCAAAGAGGACCAAACCAAGACAAATCATAATTAAAATTCCAAGAGCCAAAGGCAAAGAGAGAATATTAAAAGCAGCAAGAGCAAAGAAGGTAGTTACCTATAAAGGAGCACCTATACGATTGTCAGCTGATTTCTCAACTCTTTATTGTAATAAGGATTTCCTGGATCTTAGATTCTTTTTATACACAAACAACAGACTTGGAGAAGTGTTTTCTACATGTTCTATGCGAGTACTCATCTATTTAATGTTATTTTCCCTGAATTACTGATATTTTCTTGTAGTTCCCAATATTAGGCCTTGTTGTCAAAGTATAAGCATTGGGGATATGGAAAAACAACTTCCTACACACGGTTATGAACCTGAGAAGTTCTGGAACATTGTCTCTCAACTATGTTATAGTGTTCAATGCTACAATGCAGTGAACTGTAAGGCTTTTTCCAGCTGCTCAATGAAGGATTTCCTGGATCGTAGATACCTTTTATAAACTAACAACAGAGTTGCAGAAGTGTTTTATACATGTTCTATGTGAGTTCACATCTATTTTCTGTTATTTTCCCAGAATTACTGATGTTTTCTTGTAGTTTCTAACATTAGTCCTTCTTGTCCAGGTATAAGCATTGGGAACATGGACAAACAGCTACCTAAACACTGTTATGAACCTGAAAAGCTCAAGAACATTGTCTCTCAACTATCAATATGTTATAGAGTTTAATTATACATTTCAGTAAAGTGTAAGGCTTTCCGTAGCTACTTAATTGGCTTATTTCTCTATTTCAAGCTTTGTGTGACATACATTTAAAGTTCTAGGCTCCTTTAAGTAAGAAATAAAGGATTCATACACTGTTTAATGAGCTCTCAACTCGAATTAAGGAATTCCAGGATGTGAGATACCTTTTCTACATTAACAACTGTCTTGGAGAATCTGTTTCACCTGTTCTAATTGAGTTCTCATGTATTTACTGATATTTTCTCTGAATTATTCATGTTTTCAAGTAGTTTCCTATATTAGGCCAACTTGTTGAAGTATAAGCATAGCCCACATATACAAACAACTTCATACACACTGTTATAAACAGGAAAACCTTGAGAACATTGTCCCTCAACTATGTTATAGAGTGTAATGCTACATTACAGTGATCTGTAAGGATTTCCAAAGCTGCTCAATTCGCTTATTTCTCTATTTCAAGGTTGTATGACACACATTTACCATTCTAGGCTCCTTTAAGTAAACAGTATATGTTTCATACACTGTTCAATGTGATATTGACTCAAATTAAGCATTTCCTGGATCATAGATACCTTTTATAGACTAACAACAGATTTGGAGAAGTGTTTTATACATGTTCTAAGCGAGTTCTCATCTACTTACTGATATTTTCCAAGAATTACTGATGTTTTGATGTAGTTTCTAACATTAGTCCTTCTTGTCCAGGTATAAGCATTGGGAACATGGACAAACAACTACCTAAACACTGTTATGAACCTGAAAAGCTCGAGAACATTGTCTCTCAACTATGTTATAGAGTTTAATGATACATTTCAGTGAAGCGTAACGCTTTCCAAAGCGACTTAATTTGCTTATTTCTCTCTTGCAAGCTTTGTGTGACATACATTTAAAGTTCTAGGCTCCTTTAAGTAAGAAATAAAGGAATCATACACTGTTTAATGAACTCTCAACTCGAATTAAGGAATTCCTGGATGTTAGATAACTTTTCTACACTAATAACTGTCTTGGAGAATCTGTTTCACCTGTTCTAAATGAGTTCTCATGTATTTACTGACATTTTCTTTGAATTATTCATGTTTTCAAGTAGTTTCCTATATTTGGCATACTTGTCCAAGTATAAGCATAGCCCACATATACAAACAACTTCCTACACACTGTTATGAACAGAAGAAGCTAGGGAACATTGTCTATCAACTATGTTATAGATTGTAATGCTACATTACAGTGATCTGTAAGGCTTTCCAAAGCTGCTCAATTTGCTTATTTCTCTCTTTCAAGCCTTGTGTGACACACATGTAAAGTTCTAGGTTATTTTAAGTAAACAAAAATGGTTTCATACACTGATTAATGTGCTCTTAACTCTAATTAAGCATTTCCTGGGTCTTAGATAACTTTTCTACACTAAAATCTGACTTGGTAAATCTGTTTCAGCTGTTCTAAACGAGTTCTCATGTATTTACTGACATTTTCTCTGAATTATTCATGTTTTCTTGTAGTTTCCTATAGTAGGCCTTCTTGTCCAAGTAAAAGTATAGCCCACATATACAAACAACTTTCTACACACTGTTATGAACAGAAGAAGCTCGGGAACATTGTCTCTCAACTTTGTTATAGAGTGTAAATCCTACATTGCAGTGAAGTGTAAGGCTTTCCAAAGCTGCTTAATGTTTTTCTTTCTCTATTTCAATGGCATTCTGCCTTGTATGACACACATTTATCGTTCTAGGCTCCTTTAAGTGAACAATATAGGTTTCATACACGGTTTCATGTGATCTTGACTCTAATTAAGCATTTCCTGGATCATAGATACCTTTTATAGACTAACAACAGACTTGGAGAAGTGTTTTATACATGTTCTATGCGAGTTCTCATCTATTTACTGGTATTTTCCCAGAATTACTGATGTTTTCTTGTAGTTTCTAATATTAGTCCAGGTATAAGCATTGGGAACATGGACAACTACCTAAACACCGTTATGAACATTACAAGCTCGAGAACATTGTATCTCAACTATGTTATAGAGTTTAATGATACATAAGTGAAGCGTAAGGCTTTCCAAAGCGACTTAATTTTCTTATTTCTCTCTTGCAAGCTTTGTGTGACATACATTTAAAGTTCTAGGCTCCTTTAAGTAAGAAATAAAGGATTCATACACTGTTTAATGAACTCTCAACTCGAATTAAGGAATTCCTGGATGTTAGATAACTTTTCTACACTAATAACTGTCTTGGAGAATCTGTTTCACCTGTTCTAAATGAGTTCTCATGTATTTACTGACATTTTCTTTGAATTATTCATGTTTTCAAGTAGTTTCCTATATTTGGCATACTTGTCCAAGTATAAGCATAGCCCACATATACAAACAACTTCCTACACACTGTTATGAACAGAAGAAGCTAGGGAACATTGTCTATCAACTATGTTATAGATTGTAATGCTACATTACAGTGATCTGTAAGGCTTTCCAAAGCTGCTCAATTTGCTTATTTCTCTCTTTCAAGCCTTGTGTGACACACATGTAAAGTTCTAGGTTATTTTAAGTAAACAAAAATGGTTTCATACACTGATTAATGTGCTCTTAACTCTAATTAAGCATTTCCTGGGTCTTAGATAACTTTTCTACACTAAAATCTGACTTGGTAAATCTGTTTCAGCTGTTCTAAACGAGTTCTCATGTATTTACTGACATTTTCTCTGAATTATTCATGTTTTCTTGTAGTTTCCTATAGTAGGCCTTCTTGTCCAAGTAAAAGTATAGCCCACATATACAAACAACTTTCTACACACTGTTATGAACAGAAGAAGCTCGGGAACATTGTCTCTCAACTTTGTTATAGAGTGTAAATCCTACATTGCAGTGAAGTGTAAGGCTTTCCAAAGCTGCTTAATGTTTTTCTTTCTCTATTTCAATGGCATTCTGCCTTGTATGACACACATTTATCGTTCTAGGCTCCTTTAAGTGAACAATATAGGTTTCATACACGGTTTCATGTGATCTTGACTCTAATTAAGCATTTCCTGGATCATAGATACCTTTTATAGACTAACAACAGACTTGGAGAAGTGTTTTATACATGTTCTATGCGAGTTCTCATCTATTTACTGGTATTTTCCCAGAATTACTGATGTTTTCTTGTAGTTTCTAATATTAGTCCAGGTATAAGCATTGGGAACATGGACAACTACCTAAACACCGTTATGAACATTACAAGCTCGAGAACATTGTATCTCAACTATGTTATAGAGTTTAATGATACATAAGTGAAGCGTAAGGCTTTCCAAAGCGACTTAATTTTCTTATTTCTCTCTTGCAAGCTTTGTGTGACATACATTTAAAGTTCTAGGCTCCTTTAAGTAAGAAATAAAGGATTCATACACTGTTTAATGAACTCTCAACTCGAATTAAGGAATTCCTGGATGTTAGATAACTTTTCTACACTAATAACTGTCTTGGAGAATCTGTTTCACCTGTTCTAAATGAGTTCTCATGTATTTACTGACATTTTCTTTGAATTATTCATGTTTTCAAGTAGTTTCCTATATTTGGCATACTTGTCCAAGTATAAGCATAGCCCACATATACAAACAACTTCCTACACACTGTTATGAACAGAAGAAGCTAGGGAACATTGTCTATCAACTATGTTATAGATTGTAATGCTACATTACAGTGATCTGTAAGGCTTTCCAAAGCTGCTCAATTTGCTTATTTCTCTCTTTCAAGCCTTGTGTGACACACATGTAAAGTTCTAGGTTATTTTAAGTAAACAAAAGTGTTTCATAAACTGATTAATGTGCTCTTAACTCTAATTAAGCATTTCCTGGGTCTTAGATAACTTTTCTACACTAAAATCTGACTTGGTAAATTTTTTTCAGCTGTTCTAAATGAGTTCTCATGTATTTACTGACATTTTCTCTGAATTATTCATGTTTTCTTGTAGTTTCCTCTAGTAGGCCTTCTTGTCCAAGTAAAAGTATAGCCCACATATACAAACAACTTCCTACACACTGTTATGAACAGAACAAGCTCGGGAACATTGTCTCTCAACTACGTTATAGAGTGTAATCCTACATTGCAGTGATGTATAAGGCTTTCCAAAGCTGCTTAATGTGTTTCTTTCTCTATTTCAATGGCACTCTACCTTGTATGACACACATTTATTGTTCTAGGCTCCTTTAAATAAACAATATAGGTGTCTTACAATGTTTCATGTGATCTCGACTCTAATTAATCATTTCCTAGATGATAGATACCTTTTATAAATGAACAACAGAATTGGAGAAGTGTTTTATACATGTTGAATGCGAGTTCACACTGTTATGAACCTGTAAACCTCGGGAACATTGTCTCTAAACTATGTTATAGAGTGTAATACTACATTAAGTGTAAGGCTTCACAAGCTGCATAATGTGTTTATTTCTCTATTTCAATGGAATTCTGCCTGTATGACAACATTTACCTTTCTAGGCTCCTTTAAGTAAACAACATAGGATTCATACAGTGTTTCATGTGCTCTCAACTCTAATTAAGAATTTCTTGGATCTTTTTACACTAAGAACTGACTTGGAGAATCTGTTTCAGCTGCTCTAAACGAGTTCTCATCTATTTACTGTCATTTATTCTGAATTATTCATGTTTTCATATAGTTTCAAATATTATGCCTTATTTTCTAAGTATAAGCTTTACCCACATATACAAACAACTTCCTACACACTGTTATGAACAGAAGAAGCTCGGGAACATTGTCTCTCAACTATGTGATAGAGTGTAATACTATTGTTCATTGCAGTGAAGTGTAAGGCTTCACAAGCAGCATAATGTCTTTTTTTCTCTCTTTCAATGGAATTCCGCTTGTATGACAACATTTACCATTCCAGGCTCCTTTAAGTAAACAATATAGGATTCATACACTGTTGGATATGATCTGAACTCTAATTTAGAATTTCCTGGATCTTAGATACCTTTCTACACTAAGAACTGACTTGGAGAATCTGTTTCAGCTCTTCTGAAAGAGTTCTCATCAATTTATTGATATTTTCTATGAATTATTCATGTTTTCATGTAATTTCCTATATTAGGCCTTCTTGTCCAATATAAGCTTTGCCCACATATACAAACAACTTCCTACACACTGTTATGAACAGAAAAGGCTCAGGAACATTGTCTTTCAACTATGGTATAGAGTGTAATGCTAAATTACAGTGAACTGTAAGGCTTTCCAAAGCTGCTTAATTTGATTATTTCTGTCTTTCAAGCTTTGTGTGACATACATTTAACGTTCTATGCTCCAATAAGTTAAATATATAGGATTCATACACTGTTTCATGTGCTCTAAACTTGAATTAAGGAATTCCTTGATGTTAGATCCCTTTTCTACACTAAGAACTGATTGGAAAATCTGTTTCACCTGTTCTAAACTAGTTCTCATCTATATACTGTCATTTACTCAAATTATTCATGTTTTCATTTTGTTTCCTTTTTTAGGCCTTCTTGTCTACGCATAAGCTTTGCCCCCATATGCAAACAATGTCCTACATACTGTTATGAACAGTAGAAGGTCGGGAACATTGTCTCTCAACTATGTTAGAGTGTAATACTACATTGCAGTGAAGTGTAAGGCTTTCCAAAGCTGCCAAACGTGTTTCTTTCTCTATTTCAATGGTATTCTGCCTGTATGACACACTTTTACCTTTCTAGGCTCATTTAAGTAAACAATGTAGGATTCATACAGTGTTTCATGTGATCTGAACTCTAATTAAGGATTTCCTGGATCCTAGATAACTTTTATAAACTAACAACAGACTTAGAGAAGTGTTTTATACATGTTCTATGCGGGTTCTCATCTATTTACTGTTATTTTCCCAAAATTACTGATGTTTTCTCATAGTTTCTAACATTAGGCCTTCTGGTCCAGGTATAAGCATTGGTAACATGGACAAACAACTACCTAAACACTGTTATGAACCTGAAGACCTCGGGAACATTGTTTCTCAATTATGTTATAGAGTGTAATACTACATTGAAGTGAAGTGTAACGCTTCACAAGCTGCATAATGTGTTTATTTCTCTATTTCAATGGAATTCTGCCTATATGACAACATTTACAATTCCATGCTCCTTTAAGTAAACAATATAGGATCCATCCACTGTTTGATGTGATCTGAACTCTAATTTAGAATTTCCTGGATCTTAGATACCTTTCTACACTAAGAACTGACTTGGAGAATCTGTTTCAGGTCTTCTGAAAGAGTTCTCATCTATTTACTGACATTTTATCTGAATTATTCATGCTTTCATGTAGTTTCCTATATTAGGCCTTCTTGTCCAATATTAGCTTTACCGACATACAAACAAAGTCCTACACACTGTTATGAACAGCAAAAGCTCAGGAATATTGTCTCTCAACTATGTTAAAGAGTGTAATACTAGGTTGCAGTGAATTGTAAGGCTTTCCAAAGCGGCTTAATGTGTTTATTTATCTATTTAAATGGTATTCTCCCTTGTATGACACACATTTACCATTTTAAGCTACTTTAAGTAAACAATATAGGATTTATACACTGTTTCATGTGATCTGAACTCTAATTAAGGATTTCCTGGATCGTAGATACCTTTGATAAACTAACAACAGACTTGGAGAATTGTTTTATACATGTTCTATTCGGGTTCTCATCTATTTACTGTTATTTTCCCAGAATTACTGATGTTTTCTCATAGTTTCTAACATTAGGCCTTCTGGTCCAGGTATAAGCATTGGGAACATGGACAAACAACAACGTAAACTTTGTTATGAACCTGAAAACCTCGGATACATTGTCTCTCAACTATGTTATAGAGTGTAATGGTACATTACAGTGAACTGTAAGGGTTTCCAAAGCTTCTAAATTTGCTTATTTCTCTCTTTAAAGCTTTGTGTGACATGCATTTAAAGTTCTAGGCTCCAATAAGTAAAAAATGTAGGATTCATACACTGTTTCATGTGATCTGAACTTTAATTAAGGATTTCCTGGATCTTAGATACCTTTCTACACTAAGAACTGACTTGGAGAATCTCTTTGAGCTGTTCTAAATGAGTTCTCATCTATTTTCTGACATTTTCTCTGAACTATTCATGTTTTCATGTAGTTTCCTATATTATGCCTCCTTGTCCACGTATAAGCTTTGCCCACATAAACAAACAACATCTTACACACTGTTATGAACAGAAGAAGCTCGGGAACATTGTCTCTCAACTATGTTAGAGAGTGTAATACAATATTTCAGTGAAGTGTAAGGCTTTCCAAAGCTGCTTAATGTGTTTATTTCTCTATTTCAATGGTATTCTGCCTGGTATGACACACTTTTATCTTTCTAGGCTCATTTAAGTAAACAATATAGGATTCGTACACTGTTTCATGTGATCTGAAATCTAATTAAGGATTTCCTGGATCTTAGATATCTATTCTACACTAAGAACTAACCTGGAGAATCGGTTTGAGCTGTTCTAAATGAATTCTCATCTATTTTCTGACATTTTCTCTGAACTATTCATGTTTTCATGTAGTTTCCTATTTCATGCCTTCTTGTCCATGTATAAGCTTTACCCACATATACAAAGAAGTTACTACACACTGTTATGAACAGAAGAAGTTAGGGAATGTTGTCTCTCAACTGTGTTATAGAGTGCAATACTACATTGAAGTGACGTGTGAGGCTTTCCAAAGCTGCCTAACGTGTTTCTTTCTCTATTACAATGGTATTCTGCCTTGTATGACAAATTTACAATTCCAGGCTCCTTTAAATAAACAATATAGGATTTACATACTGTTTCTTGTGATCTGAACACTAATTAAGGATTTCCTGGATCATAGATAGTTTTATACACTAATATCAGACTTGGAGAAGTGTTTTATACATGTTCTATGCGAGTTCTCATCTATTTACCTTTATTTTCTCAGAATTACTGATTTTTTCTCATAGTTACTAACAATAGGCCTTCTGATCCAGGTATAAGCATTGGGAACATTGACAAACAACTTCCTAAACACTGTTTTGAACCTGAAAACCTCGGGAACATTGTCTCTCAACCATGTTATAGAGTGTAATACTACATTGCAGTCAAGTGTAAGGCTTTCCAAAGCTGCCTAACATATTTCTTTCTCTATTTCAATGGTATTCTGCCTGGTATGACTCAAATTTATCATTGAAGGCTCCTTTAAGTAAACAATATAGGTTTCATACATTGTATCATGTGATCTGAACTTGAATTAAGAATTTCCTGGATCATAAAACTTTTATAAACTAACAACAGACTTGGAGAAGTGTTTTATACATGTTCTATGCGAGTTCTCATCTATTTACTGTTATTTTCTCAGAATTACTGATGTTTTATCATAGTTTCTAACATTAGGCCCTCAGTTCCAGGTATAGGCATTGGGAACATGGACAAACAACTTCATAAACACGGTTATGAACCTGAAAACCTCGGGAACATTGTCTCTCAACTATATTATAGAGGGTAGTACTACATTGCAGTGAAGTGTAAGGCTTTTCAAAGCTGCCGAACGTGTTCCTTTCTCTATTTCAATGGTATTCTGCCTTGTATGACACACATTTACCACTCCGGGATCCTTTAAGTAAACAATATAGGATTTGTACACTGTTTCATGTAATCTGAACTCTAATTAAGGATTTCTTGGATCGCAGATACCTTTTTTTAAACTAACAACAGACTTGGAGAAGTGTTTTATACATGTTCTATGCGAGTTCTCATCTATTTACTGTTATATTCCCAGAATTACTGATGTTTTCTCATAGTTTCTAACAGTAGGCCTTCTGGTCCAGGTATAAGCATTGGGAACATAGACAAACAACTACCTAAACATAGTTATGAACCTGAAAACCTTGGGAACATTTTCTCTCAATTATGTTATAGAGTGTAAAGCTACATTAAGTGAACTTTAGGGCTTTCCAAAGCTGCTTAATTTGCTTATTTCTCTCTTTCAAGCTTTGTGTGACATACATGTAAAGTTCTAGGCTCCAATAAGTAAAAAATATAGGATTCATATAATGATTCATGTTCTCTAAACTCTAATTATGGATTTCTTGAATCTTAGATACCTTTCTACACTAAGAACTGACTTGGATAATCTGTTTCGGCTTTTCTAAATGAGTTCTCATCTATTTACTGACATTTTCTATGAATTATTCATTTTTTCTTGTAGTTTCCTATATTATGCCTACTTGTTCATGTATAAGCTTTGCCACATATACAAACAACTTCCTACACACTGTTATGAACAAAAGCAGCTCGGGAACATTGTCTCTCAACTATGTTGTAGAGTGTAATACTACATTGCAGTGAAGTGTAAGGGTTTCCAAAGATACCTATCGTGTTTCTTTCTCTATTTCATTGGTATTCTGCCTTGTATGACACACATTTACCCTTCCAGGCTCCTTTCAGTAAACAATATGGGATTTATACACTGTTTCATGTGATCTGAACTGTAATTAAGTATTTCCGGGATCGTAGATACCTTTCATAAACTAACAACAGACTTGGAGAAGTGTTTTATCCATGTTCTATGCGAGTTCTCATTTATTTACCGTTATTTTCCCAGAATTACTGATGTTTTCTCATAGTTTCTAACATTAGGCCTTCTGGGCAAGGTATAAGCATTGGTAACATGGACAAACAGCTACCTAAACACTGTTATGAACCTGAAAACCTCGGGAACATTGTCTCTCAACTATGTTACAGAGTGTAATACTACATTGCAGTGAAGTGTAAGGCTTTCCAAAGCTGCCTAAGGTGTTTCTTTCTCTATTTCAATGGTATTCTGCCTTGTATGACACACATTTACCATTTCAGGCTAATTTAAGTAAACAATACAGGATTTATATACTGTTTCATGTGATCTGAACTCTAATTAAGGATTTCCTGGATCCTAGATACCTTTTTGAAACTAACAACAGACTTGGAGAAGTGTTTTATACATGTTCTCTGCGAGTTCTCATCTATTTACTGTTATTTTCCCAGAATTATTGATGTTTTCGCATAGTATCTAACATTAGGCCTTCTTGTCCAGGTATAAGCATTGGGAAGAAGGACAAACAACTACCTAAACATTGTTATGAACCTGAAAACCTCGGGAACATTGTCTCTCAACTATGTTATAGAGTGTAATACTACATTGCAGTGAAGTGTAGGCTTTCCAAAGCTGCCTAACTTGTTTCTTTCTCTATTTCTATGGTATTCTGCCTTGTAGGACACACATTTACCATTCCAATTTCCTTTAAGTAAACAATATAGGACTTATACATTGTTTCATGTGATCTTAACTCGAACTAAGGATTTCCCGGATCTTAGCTACCTTTTCTACACTAAGAACTGACTTGGAGAATCTCTTTCTGCTGTTCTAAATGAGTTCTCATCAGTTTGCAGTCATTTTCTCTGAATATTTCATGTTTTCATGTAGTTTCCTATATTCTGCCTTCTTGTCCAAGTATAAGCTATGCCTACATGAAAAAACAACTTCCTCCACACTGTTATGAACAGAAGCAGCTCGGGAACAGTGTCTCTCAACTATGTTATAGAGTGTAGTACTACATTGCAGTGAAGTGTAAGGCTTTCCAATGCTGCCGAACGTGTTCCTTTCTCTATTTCAATGGTATTCTGCCTTGTATAACACATATTTACCATTCCAGGCTCCTTTAAGTAAACAATATATGATTTGTAAACTGTTTCATGTGATCGGAACTCTAATTAAGAATTTCTTGGAACATAGATACCTTTTTTTAAACTAACAGACTTGGAGAAGTGTTTTATACATGTTCTATGCGAGTTCTCATCTATTTACTGTTATTTTCCCAGAATTACTGATGTTTTCTCATAGGTTCTAACATTAGGCCTTCTGGTCCAGGTACAAGCATAGGGAACATGGACAAACAATTACTTAAACATAGTTATAAACCTGAAAATCTCGGGAACATTTTCTCTCCATTATGTTATAGAGTGTAATGCTACATTAAGTGAACTTTAGGGCTTTCCAACGCTGCTTAATTTGCTTATTTCTCTCTTTCAAGCTTTGTGTGACATACATGTAAAGTTCTAGGCTCCAATAAGTAAAAAATATAGGATTCATATAATGTTTCATGTTCTCTAAACTCTAATTATGGATTTCTTGGAGCTTAGATACCTTTCTACAGTACGAACTGACTTGGAGAATCTCCTTCAGCTGTTCAAAACGAGTTCTCATATGTTTAAAGTCATTTTCCTGAATTATTCATGTTTCCATGTAGTTTCCTATATTCTGCCTTCTTGTCCAAGTATAAGCTTTGCCCACATGTACAAAGAACTTCCTCCAAGCTGTTATGAACAGAAGCAGCTCAGGAACATTGTCTCTGAACTAGGGTGTAGTACTACATTGCCATGAAGTGTAAGGCTTTCCAAAGCTGCCGAACGTGTTTCTTTCTCTATTTCAATGTTATTCTGCCTTCTATGACACACATTTACCACTCTAGGCAACTTCAAGTAAACAATATAGGATTCATACAGTATCTCATGTGATCTGAACTCAAACTAAGGGTTTCCCGGATCTTAGCTACCTTTTCTACACTAAGAACTGACTTGGAGAATCTCTTTCAGCTCTTTTAAACAAGTTCTCATCTGTTTCCAATCATTTTCTCTGAATTATTCACATTTCCATGTAGTTTCCTATATTCTGCCTTCTTGTCCAAGTATAAGCTTTGCCCACATGTACAAACAACTTCCTACACACTGTTATGAACAGAAGCAGCTTGGGAACATTGTCACTCAACTATGTTATAGAGTGTTGTACTACATTACATTGAAGTGAAAGGCTTTCCAAAGCTGCCGAACGTGTTTCTTTCTCTATTTCAATGGAATTCTGCCTTGTATGACACACATTTACCACTCTAAGCTCCTTTAAGTTAACAATATAGGATTCATACAGTGTTTCATGTGATCTGAACTAGAACTGAGGATTTCCCGGATCTTAGCTACCTTTTCTACACTAAGAACTGACTTGGCAAATCTCTTTCAGCTCTTTTAAACGAGGTCTCATCTGTTTCCAGTCATTTTCTCTGAATTATTCATGTTTTCATATAGTTTCCTACAGCTAAGATCCGGGAAATCCTTAATTCTAGTTAAGATCACATGAAACACTGTATGAATCCTATATTCTTCACTTAAATGAGACTAGAGTGGTAAATGTGTGTCATACAAGGCATTATACCATTGAAATAGAGAAAGAAACACGTTCGGCGGCATTGGAAAACCTTACACTTCACTGAAATGTAGTACTACACTCTATAACACAGTTGAGAGACAATGTTCCTGAGCTGCCTCAGTTCATAACAGTGTGTAGGAAGTTGTTTGATAAAGTGGGCAAAGCTTATCCTTGGACCAGAATGCAGAATATAGGAAACTACATGAAAACATGAATAATTCAGAAAAAATGACTGTAAAGAGATGAGAACTTGTTTAGATCAGCTGAAAGAGATTCTCCAAGTCAGTTCTTAGTGTAGAAAAGGTGGTTAAGATCCGGGAAATCCTTAATTCGACTTAAGATCACATGAAACAGTGTATGAATCCTATATTTTTTACTTAAAAGAGACTAGAGTGGTAAATGTGTGTTATACAAGGCAGAATACCATTGAAATAAAGAAAGAATCATGATCGGCATCTTTGGAAAGCCTTACACTTCACTGAAATGTAGTACTACACTCTAAAGCACAGTTGAGGGACAATGTTCCCGAGCTGCCTCAGTTCATAACAGTGTGTAGGAAGTTGTTTGATAAAGTGGGCAAAGCTTATACTTGGACCAGAAGGCAGAATATAGGAAACTACATGAAAACATGGATAATTCAGAGAAAATGAATGTAAACAGATGAGAACTTGTTTAGAACAGCTCAAAGAGATTCTCCAAGTCAGTTCTTAGTGTAGAAAAGGTAGCTAAGATCCTGGTAATCTTTAATTCGAGTTAAGATCACATGAAACACTGTATGAATCCTATATTCTTTACTTAAAGGAGACTAGAGTGGTAAATATGTGTTATACAAGGCAGAATACCATTGAAATAGAGAAAGAAACACGTTCGGCAGCTTTGGAAAGCCTTCCACTTCACTGAAATGTAGTACTACACTCTATAACACAGTTGAGAGACAATGTTCCCGAGCTGCCTCAGTTCCTAACAGTGTGTAGGAAGTTGTTTGATAGAGTCGGCAAAGCTTAAACTTGGACAAGAAGGCAGAATATAGGAAACTACATGAAAACATAGATAATTCAGAGAAAATGACTGTAAAGAGATGAGAACTTGTTTAGAACAGCTGAAAGAGATTCTCCAAGTCAGTTCTTAGTGTAGAAAAGGTAGCTAAGAAGCGGGAAATCCTTAATTCAAGTTAAGATGACATGAAACACTGTATAAATCCTATATTCTTTACTTAAAGGAGACTAGAGTGGTAAATGTGGGCTATACAAGGCAGAATACCATTGAAATAGAGAAAGAAATACGATCGGCAGCTTTGGAAAGCCTTACAATTCACTGAAATGTAGTACCACACTCTATAACACAGTTGAGAGACAATATTCCCTAGCTCCCTCAGTTCATAACAGTGTGTAGGAAGTTGTTTGATAAAGTGGGCAAAACTTATACTTGGGCCAGAAGGCAGAATATAGGAAACTAGGAAAGCCTTACACTTCACTGAAATGTAGTACTACACTCTATAACCCATTTTAAAGACAATGTTCCCGAGCTGCCTCAGTTCATAACAGTGTGTAGGAAGTTGTTTGATAAAGCGGGCAAAGCTTATACATTTACCATAAGGCAGAATATAGGAAACTACATGAAAACATGGATAATTCAGAGAAAATGACTGTAAACAGATGAGAACTTGTTTGAACAGCTCAAAGATATTCTCCAAGTCAGTTCTTAGTGTAGACAAGGTAGCTAAGATAAGGGAAACCCTTAATTCCAGTTAAGATCACATGAAACACTGTGTGAATCCTATATTCTTTACGTAAAGGAGACTAGAGTGGTAAATGTGTGTTATACAAGGCAGAATACCATTGAAATAGAGAAAGAAACACGTTCGGCAGCTTTGGAAAGCCTTACACTTCACTGACATGTAGTACTACACTCTATAACACAGTTGAGAGACAATGGTCTCAAGCTGCCTCAGTTCATAACATTGTGTAGGAAGTTGTTTGATAAAGTGGGCAAAGCTTATACTTGGACCAGAAGGCAGAATATAGGAAACTACATGAAAACATGAATAATTCAGTGAAAATAACTGTAAACAGATGAGAACTTGTTTAGAACAGCTGAAAGAGATTCTCCAAGTCAGTTCTTAGTGTAGAAAAGGTAGCTAAATCCGGAAAATCCTTAATTCCAGTTAAGATCACATGAAACACAGTATGAATCCTATATTCTTTACTTAAAGGAGACTAGAGTGGTAAATGTGTGTTATATAAGGCAGAATACCATTGAAATGGAGAAAGAAACACGTTCGGCAGCTTTGGAAAGCCTTACACTTCACTGAAATGTAGTACCACACTCTATAACGCAGTTGAGAGACAATGTTCCCTAGCTCCCTCAGTTCATAACAGTGTGTAGGAAGTTGTTTGATAAAGTGGGCAAAGCTTATACTTGGGCCAGAAGGCAGAATATAGGAAACTACATGAAAACATGAATAATTCAGTGAAAATGACTGTAAACAGATGAGAACTTGTTTAGAAAAGCTGAAGGAGAATCTCCAAGTCAGTTCTTAGTGTAGAAAAGGTAGCTAAGATAAGGGAAACCCTTAATTCCAGTTAAGATCACATGAAACACTGTGTGAATCCTATATTCTTTACTTAAAGGAGACTAGAGTGGTAAATGTGTGTTATACAAGGCAGAATACCATTGAAATAGAGAAAGAAACACGTTCGGCAGCTTTGGAAAGCCTTACACGTCACTGAAATGTAGTACTACACTCTATAACGCAGTTGAGAGACAATATTCCCGAGCTGCCTCAGTTCATAACAGTGTGTTGGAAGTTGTTTGATAAGGTTAGCAAAGCTTATACTTGGACCAGAAGGCAGAATATAGGAAACTACATGAAAAGATGATTAATTCAGTGAAAATGACTGTAAACAGATGAGAACTTGTTCAGAACAGCTGAAAGAGAATCTCCAAGTCAGTTCTTAGTGTAGACAAGGTAGCTAAGATAAGGGAAACCCTTAATTCCAGTTAAGATCACATGAAACACTGTGTGAATCCTATATTCTTTACGTAAAGGAGACTAGAGTGGTAAATGTGTGTTATACAAGGCAGAATACCATTGAAATAAAGAAAGAAACACGTTTGGCAGCTTTGGAAAGTCTTACACTTCACTGAAATGTAGTACCACACTCTATAACACAGTTGAGAGACAATGTTCCCTAGCTCCCTCAGTTCATAACAGTGTGTAGGAAGTTGTTTGATAAAGTGGGCAAAACTTATACTTGGGCGAGAAGGCAGAATATAGGAAACTAGGAAAGCCTTACACTTCACTGAAATGTAGTACTACACTCTATAACCCATTTTAGAGACAATGTTCCCGAGCTGCCTCAGTTCATAACAGTGTGTAGGAAGTTGTTTGATAAAGTGGGCAAAGCTTATACTTGGGCCAGAAGGCAGAATATAGGAAACTACATGAAAACATGAATAATTCAGTGAAAATGACCGTAAACAGATGAGAACTTCTTTAGAACAGCGGAAAGAGAATCTCCAAGTCAGTTCTTAGTTTAGAAAAGGTAGCTAAGATAAGGGAAATCCTTAATTCCAGTTAAGATCACATGAAACACTGTATGAATCCTATATTCTTTACTTAAAGGAGTCTAGAGTGGTAAATGTGTGTTATACAAGGCAGAATACCATTGAAATAGATAAAGAAACACGTTCGGCAGCTTTGGAAAGCCTTACACGTCACTGAAATGTAGTACTACACTCTATAACGCAGTTGAGAGACAATATTCCCGAGCTGCCTCAGTTCATAACAGTGTGTTGGAAGTTGTTTGATAACGTTAGCAAAGCTTATACTTGGACCAGAAGGCAGAATATAGGAAACTACATGAAAAGATGATTAATTCAGTGAAAATGACTGTAAACAGATGAGAACTTGTTCAGAACAGCTGAAAGAGAATCTCCAAGTCAGTTCTTAGTGTAGACAAGGTAGCTAAGATAAGGGAAACCCTTAATTCCAGTTAAGATCACATGAAACACTGTGTGAATCCTATATTCTTTACGTAAAGGAGACTAGAGTGGTAAATGTGTGTTATACAAGGCAGAATACCATTGAAATAGAGAAAGAAACACGTTCGGCAGCTTTGGAAAGCCTTACACTTCACTGACATGTAGTACTACACTCTATAACACAGTTGAGAGACAATGTTCTCAAGCTGCCTCAGTTCATAACATTGTGTAGGAAGTTGTTTGATAAAGTGGGCAAAGCTTATACTTGGACCAGAAGGCAGAATATAGGAAACTACATGAAAAAATGAATAATTCAGTGAAAATAACTGTAAACAGATGAGAACTTGTTTAGAACAGCTGAAAGAGATTCTCCAAGTCAGTTCTTAGTGTAGAAAAGGTAGCTAAATCCGGAAAATCCTTAATTCCAGTTAAGATCACATGAAACACAGTATGAATCCTATATTCTTTACTTAAAGGAGACTAGAGTGGTAAATGTGTGTTATATAAGGCAGAATACCATTGAAATAGAGAAAGAAACACGTTCGGCAGCTTTGGAAAGCCTTACACTTCACTGAAATGTAGTACTACACTCTATAACACAGTTGAGAGACAATGGTCTCAAGCTGCCTCAGTTCATAACATTGTGTAGGAAGTTGTTTGATAAAGTGGGCAAAGCTTATACTTGGACCAGAAGGCAGAATATAGGAAACTACATGAAAACATGAATAATTCAGTGAAAATAACTGTAAACATATGAGAACTTGTTTAGAACAGCTGAAACAGATTCTCCAAGTCAGTTCTTAGTGTAGAAAAGGAAGCTAAATCCGGAAAATCCTTAATTCCAGTTAAGATCACATGACACACTGTATGAATCCTATATTCTTTACTTAAAGGAGACTAGAGTGGTAAATGTGTGTTATATAAGGCAGAATACCATTGAAATGGAGAAAGAAACACGTTCGGCAGCTTTGGAAAGCCTTACACTTCACTGAAATGTAGTACCACACTCTATAACGCAGTTGAGAGACAATGTTCCCTAGCTCCCTCAGTTCATAACAGTGTGTAGGAAGTTGTTTGATAAAGTGGGCAAAGCTTATACTTGGGCCAGAAGGCAGAATATAGGAAACTACATGAAAACATGAATAATTCAGTGAAAATGACTGTAAACAGATGAGAACTTGTTTAGAAAAGCTGAAAGAGAATCTCCAAGTCAGTTCTTAGTGTAGAAAAGGTAGCTAAGATAAGGGAAACCCTTAATTCCAGTTAAGATCACATGAAACACTGTGTGAATCCTATATTCTTTACTTAAAGGAGACTAGAGTGGTAAATGTGTGTTATACAAGGCAGAATACCATTGAAATAGAGAAAGAAACACGTTCGGCAGCTTTGGAAAGCCTTACACTTCACTGAAATGTAGTACTACACTCTATAACACAGTTGAGAGACAATGGTCTCAAGATGCCTCAGTTCATAACATTGTGTAGGAAGTTGTTTGATAAAGTGGGCAAAGCTTATACTTGGACCAGAAGGCAGAATACAGGAAACTACATGAAAACATGAATAATTCAGTGAAAATAACTGTAAACATATGAGAACTTGTTTAGAACAGCTGAAACAGATTCTCCAAGTCAGTTCTTAGTGTAGAAAAGGTAGCTAAATCCGGAAAATCCTTAATTCCAGTTAAGATCACATGAAACACTGTATGAATCCTATATTCTTTACTTAAAGGAGACTAGAGTGGTAAATGTGTGTTATATAAGGCAGAATACCATTGAAATGGAGAAAGAAACACGTTCGGCAGCTTTGGAAAGCCTTACACTTCACTGAAATGTAGTACCACACTCTATAACGCAGTTGAGAGACAATGTTCCCTAGCTCCCTCAGTTCATAACAGTGTGTAGGAAGTTGTTTGATAAAGTGGGCAAAGCTTATACTTGGGCCAGAAGGCAGAATATAGGAAACTACATGAAAACATGAATAATTCAGTGAAAATGACTGTAAACAGATGAGAACTTGTTTAGAAAAGCTGAAAGAGAATCTCCAAGTCAGTTCTTAGTGTAGAAAAGGTAGCTAAGATAAGGGAAACCCTTAATTCCAGTTAAGATCACATGAAACACTGTGTGAATCCTATATTCTTTACTTAAAGGAGACTAGAGTGGTAAATGTGTGTTATACAAGGCAGAATACCATTGAAATAGAGAAAGAAACACGTTCGGCAGCTTTGGAAAGCCTTATACTTCACTGAAATGTAGTACTACACTCTATAACACAGTTGAGAGACAATGGTCTCAAGCTGCCTCAGTTCATAACATTGTGTAGGAAGTTGTTTGATACAGTGGGCAAAGCTTATACTTGGACCAGAAGGCAGAATATAGGAAACTACATGAAAACATGAATAATTCAGTGAAAATAACTGTAAACAGATGAGAACTTGTTTAGAACAGCTGAAAGAGATTCTCCAAGTCAGTTCTTAGTGTAGAAAAGGTAGCTAAATCCGGAAAATCCTTAATTCCAGTTAAGATCACATGAAACACTGTATGAATCCTATATTCTTTACTTAAAGGAGACTAGAGTGGTAAATGTGTGTTATACAAGGCAGAATACCATTGAAATAGAGAAAGAAACACGTTTGGCAGCTTTGGAAAGCCTTACAGTTCACTGAAATGTAGTACTACACTCTATAACACAGTTAAGAGACAATGTTCCCTAGCTCCCTCAGTTCAAAACAGTGTGTAGGAAGTTGTTTGATAAAGTGGGAAAAGCTTATACTTGGAACAGAAGGCAGAATATAGGAAACTACATGAAAACATGAATAATTCAGTGAAAATGACTGTAAACAGATGGGAACTTGTTTTAGAACAGCTGAAAGAGATCCTCCAAGTCAGTTCTTAGTGTAGAAAAGGTAGCTAAATCCGGAAAATCCTTAATTCTAGTTAAGATCACAGGAAACACTGTATAAATCCTATATTCTTTACTTAAAGGAGACTAGAGTGGTAAATGTGGGCTATAAAGGCAGAATACCATTGAAATAGAGAAAGAAATACGATCGGCAGCTTTGGAAAGCCTTACAATTCAGTGAAATGTAGTACTACACTCTATAACACAGTTGAGAGACAATGTTCCCTAGCTCCCTCAGTTCATAACAGTGTGTAGGAAGTTGTTTGATAAAGTGGGAAAAACTTATACTTGGGCCAGAAGGCAGAATATAGGAAACTAGGAAAGCCTTACACTTCACTGAAATGTAGTACTACACTCTATAACCCATTTTAGAGACAATGTTCCCGAGCTGCCTCAGTTCATAACAGTGTGTAGGAAGTTGTTCTATAAAGTGGGCAAAGCTTATACTTGGGCCAGAAGGCAGAATATAGGAAACTACATGAAAACATGAATAATTCAGTGAAAATGACTGTAAACAGATGAGAACTTCTTTAGAACAGCGGAAAGAGAATCTCAAAGTCAGTTCTTAGTTTAGAAAAGGTAGCTAAGATAAGGGAAATCCTTAATTCCAGTTAAGATCACATGAAACACTGTATGAATCCTATATTCTTTACTTAAAGGAGTCTAGAGTGGTAAATGTGTGTTATACAAGGCAGAATACCATTGAAATAGATAAAGAAACACGTTCGGCAGCTTTGGAAAGCCTTACACTTCACTGAAATGTAGTACTACACTCTATAACGCAGTTGAGAGACAATATTCCCGAGCTGCCTCAGTTCATAACAGTGTGTTGGAAGTTGTTTGATAACGTTGGCAAAGCTTATACTTGGACCAGAAGGCAGAATATAGGAAACTACATGAAAAGATGATTAATTCAGTGAAAATGACTGTAAACAGATGAGAACTTGTTCAGAACAGCTGAAAGAGAATCTCCAAGTCATTTCTTAGTGTAGACAAGGTAGCTAAGATAAGGGAAACCCTTAATTCCAGTTAAGATCACATGAAACACTGTGTGAATCCTATATTTTTTACGTAACGGAGACTAGAGTGGTAAATGTGTGTTATACAAGGGAGAATACCATTGAAATAGAGAAAGAAACACGTTCGGCAGCTTTGGAAAGCCTTACACTTCACTGACATGTAGTACTACACTCTATAACACAGTTGAGAGACAATGTTCTCAAGCTGCCTCAGTTCATAACATTGTGTAGGAAGTTGTTTGATAAAGTGGGCAAAGCTTATACTTGGACCAGAAGGCAGAATATAGGAAACTACATGAAAACATGAATAATTCAGTGAAAATAACTGTAAACAGGTGAGAACTTGTTTAGAACAGCTGAAAGAGATTCTCCAAGTCAGTTCTTAGTGTAGAAAAGGTAGCTAAATCCGGAAAATCCTTAATTCCAGTTAAGATCACATGAAACACAGTATGAATCCTATATTCTTTACTTAAAGGAGACTAGAGTGGTAAATGTGTGTTATATAAGGCAGAATACCATTGAAATGGAGAAAGAAACACGTTCGGCAGCTTTGGAAAGCCTTACACTTCACTGAAATGTAGTACCACACTCTATAACGCAGTTGAGAGACAATATTCCCGAGCTGCCTCAGTTCATAACAGTGTGTTGGAAGTTGTTTGATAAAGTTGGCAAAGCTTATACTTGGACCAGAAGGCAGAATATAGGAAACTACATGAAAAGATGATTAATTCAGTGAAAATGACTGTAAACAGATGAGAACTTGTTCAGAACAGCTGAAAGAGAATCTCCAAGTCAGTTCTTAGTGTAGACAAGGTAGCTAAGATAAGGGAAACCCTTAATTCCAGTTAAGATCACATGAAACACTGTGTGAATCCTATATTCTTTACGTAAAGGAGACTAGAGTGGTAAATGTGTGTTATACAAGGCAGAATACCATTGAAATGGAGAAAGAAACACGTTCAGCAGCTTTGGAAAGCCTTACACTTCACTGAAATGTAGTACCACACTCTATAACGCAGTTGAGAGACAATGTTCCCTAGCTCCCTCAGTTCATAACAGTGTGTAGGAAGTTGTTTGATAAAGTGGGCAAAGCTTATACTTGGGCCAGAAGGCAGAATATAGGAAACTACATGAAAACATGAATAATTCAGTGAAAATGACTGTAAACAGATGAGAACTTGTTTAGAACAGCTGAAAGAGAATCTCCAAGTCAGTTCTTAGTGTAGAAAAGGTAGCTAAGATAAGGGAAACCCTTAATTCCAGTTAAGATCACATGAAACACTGTGTGAATCCTATATTCTTTACGTAAAGGAGACTAGAGTGGTAAATGTGTGTTATACAAGGCAGAATACCATTGAAATAGAGAAAGAAACACGTTCGGCAGCTTTGGAAAGCCTTACACTTCACTGAAATGTAGTACTACACTCTATAACACAGTTGGGAGACAATGTTCCCAAGCTGCCTCAGTTCATAACAGTGTGTTGGAAGTTTTTTGATAAAGTTGGCAAAGCTTATACTTGGACCAGAATGCAGAATATAGGAAACTACATGAAAACATGAATAATTCAGTGAAAATGACTGTAAACAGATGAGAACTTGTTTTAGAACAGCTGAAAGAGATCCTCCAAGTCAGTTCTTAGTGTAGAAAAGGTAGCTAAATCCGGAAAATCCTTAATTCCAGTTAAGATTACATGAAACACTGTATGAATCCTATATTCTTTACTTAAAGGAGACTAGAGTGGTAAATGTGTGTTATACAAGGCAGAATACCATTGAAATAGAGAAAGAAACACGTTCAGCAGCTTTGGAAAGCCTTACACTTAACTGAAATGTAGTACTACACTCTATAACAAAGTTGAGAGACAATGTTCAATAGCTGCCTCATTACTTAACAGTGTGTAGGAAGTTGTTTGATAAAGTGGGCAAAGCTTATACTAGGGCCAGGAGGCAGAATATAGGAAACTAGGAAAGCCTTACACTTCACTGAAATGTAGTACTACACTCTATAACACATTTTAGAGACAATGTTCCCGAGCTGCCTCAGTTCATAACAGTGTGTAGGAAGTTGTTTGATAAAGTGGGCAAAGCTTATACTTGGGCCAGAAGGCAGAATATAGGAAACTACATGAAAACATGAATAATTCAGTGAAAATGACTGTAAACAGATGAGAACTTCTTTAGAACAGCTGAAAGAGAATCTCCAAGTCAGTTCTTAGTGTAGAAAGGGTAGCTAAGATCTGGGAAATCCTTAATTCCAGTAAAGATCACATGAAACACTGTTTGAATCCTATATTCTTTACTTAAAGGAGACTAGAGTGGTAAATGTGTGTTATACAAGGCAGAATACCATTGAAATAGAGAAAGAAACACGTTTGGCAGCTTTGGAAAGCCTTACACTTCACTGAAATGTAGTACTACACTCTATAACATAGTTGAGAGACAATGTTCCCTAGCTCCCTCAGTTCAAAACAGTGTGTAGGAAGTTGTTTGATAAAGTGGGAAAAGCTTATACTTGGAACAGAAGGCAGAATATAGGAAACTACATGAAAACATGAATAATTCAGTGAAAATGACTGTAAACAGATGGGAACTTGTTTTAGAACAGCTGAAAGAGATCCTCCAAGTCAGTTCTTAGTGTAGAAAAGGTAGCTAAATCCGGAAAATCCTTAATTCTAGTTAAGATCACAGGAAACACTGTATAAATCCTATATTCTTTACTTAAAGGAGACTAGAGTGGTAAATGTGGGCTATACAAGGCAGAATACCATTGAAATAGAGAAAGAAATACGATCGGCAGCTTTGGAAAGCCTTACAATTGAGTGAAATGTAGTACTACACTCTATAACACAGTTGAGAGACAATGTTCCCTAGCTCCCTCAGTTCATAACAGTGTGTAGGAAGTTGTTTGATAAAGTGGGAAAAACTTATACTTGGGCCAGAAGGCAGAATATAGGAAACTAGGAAAGCCTTACACTTCACTGAAATGTAGTACTACACTCTATAACCCATTTTAGAGACAATGTTCCCGAGCTGCCTCAGTTCATAACAGTGTGTAGGAAGTTGTTTTATAAAGTGGGCAAAGCTTATACTTGGGCCAGAAGGCAGAATATAGGAAACTACATGAAAACATGAATAATTCAGTGAAAATGACTGTAAACAGATGAGAACTTCTTTAGAACAGCGGAAAGAGAATCTCAAAGTCAGTTCTTAGTTTAGAAAAGGTAGCTAAGATAAGGGAAATCCTTAATTCCAGTTAAGATCACATGAAACACTGTATGAATCCTATATTCTTTACTTAAAGGAGTCTAGAGTGGTAAATGTGTGTTATACAAGGCAGAATACCATTGAAATAGATAAAGAAACACGTTCGGCAGCTTTGGAAAGCCTTACACTTCACTGAAATGTAGTACTACACTCTATAACGCAGTTGAGAGACAATATTCCCGAGCTGCCTCAGTTCATAACAGTGTGTTGGAAGTTGTTTGATAACGTTGGCAAAGCTTATACTTGGACCAGAAGGCAGAATATAGGAAACTACATGAAAAGATGATTAATTCAGTGAAAATGACTGTAAACAGATGAGAACTTGTTCAGAACAGCTGAAAGAGAATCTCCAAGTCATTTCTTAGTGTAGACAAGGTAGCTAAGATAAGGGAAACCCTTAATTCCAGTTAAGATCACATGAAACACTGTGTGAATCCTATATTTTTTACGTAACGGAGACTAGAGTGGTAAATGTGTGTTATACAAGGGAGAATACCATTGAAATAGAGAAAGAAACACGTTCGGCAGCTTTGGAAAGCCTTACACTTCACTGACATGTAGTACTACACTCTATAACACAGTTGAGAGACAATGTTCTCAAGCTGCCTCAGTTCATAACATTGTGTAGGAAGTTGTTTGATAAAGTGGGCAAAGCTTATACTTGGACCAGAAGGCAGAATATAGGAAACTACATGAAAACATGAATAATTCAGTGAAAATAACTGTAAACAGGTGAGAACTTGTTTAGAACAGCTGAAAGAGATTCTCCAAGTCAGTTCTTAGTGTAGAAAAGGTAGCTAAATCCGGAAAATCCTTAATTCCAGTTAAGATCACATGAAACACAGTATGAATCCTATATTCTTTACTTAAAGGAGACTAGAGTGGTAAATGTGTGTTATATAAGGCAGAATACCATTGAAATGGAGAAAGAAACACGTTCGGCAGCTTTGGAAAGCCTTACACTTCACTGAAATGTAGTACCACACTCTATAACGCAGTTGAGAGACAATATTCCCGAGCTGCCTCAGTTCATAACAGTGTGTTGGAAGTTGTTTGATAAAGTTGGCAAAGCTTATACTTGGACCAGAAGGCAGAATATAGGAAACTACATGAAAAGATGATTAATTCAGTGAAAATGACTGTAAACAGATGAGAACTTGTTCAGAACAGCTGAAAGAGAATCTCCAAGTCAGTTCTTAGTGTAGACAAGGTAGCTAAGATAAGGGAAACCCTTAATTCCAGTTAAGATCACATGAAACACTGTGTGAATCCTATATTCTTTACGTAAAGGAGACTAGAGTGGTAAATGTGTGTTATACAAGGCAGAATACCATTGAAATGGAGAAAGAAACACGTTCAGCAGCTTTGGAAAGCCTTACACTTCACTGAAATGTAGTACCACACTCTATAACGCAGTTGAGAGACAATGTTCCCTAGCTCCCTCAGTTCATAACAGTGTGTAGGAAGTTGTTTGATAAAGTGGGCAAAGCTTATACTTGGGCCAGAAGGCAGAATATAGGAAACTACATGAAAACATGAATAATTCAGTGAAAATGACTGTAAACAGATGAGAACTTGTTTAGAACAGCTGAAAGAGAATCTCCAAGTCAGTTCTTAGTGTAGAAAAGGTAGCTAAGATAAGGGAAACCCTTAATTCCAGTTAAGATCACATGAAACACTGTGTGAATCCTATATTCTTTACGTAAAGGAGACTAGAGTGGTAAATGTGTGTTATACAAGGCAGAATACCATTGAAATAGAGAAAGAAACACGTTCGGCAGCTTTGGAAAGCCTTACACTTCACTGAAATGTAGTACTACACTCTATAACACAGTTGGGAGACAATGTTCCCAAGCTGCCTCAGTTCATAACAGTGTGTTGGAAGTTTTTTGATAAAGTTGGCAAAGCTTATACTTGGACCAGAATGCAGAATATAGGAAACTACATGAAAACATGAATAATTCAGTGAAAATGACTGTAAACAGATGAGAACTTGTTTTAGAACAGCTGAAAGAGATCCTCCAAGTCAGTTCTTAGTGTAGAAAAGGTAGCTAAATCCGGAAAATCCTTAATTCCAGTTAAGATTACATGAAACACTGTATGAATCCTATATTCTTTACTTAAAGGAGACTAGAGTGGTAAATGTGTGTTATACAAGGCAGAATACCATTGAAATAGAGAAAGAAACACGTTCAGCAGCTTTGGAAAGCCTTACACTTAACTGAAATGTAGTACGACACTCTATAACAAAGTTGAGAGACAATGTTCAATAGCTGCCTCATTACTTAACAGTGTGTAGGAAGTTGTTTGATAAAGTGGGCAAAGCTTATACTAGGGCCAGGAGGCAGAATATAGGAAACTAGGAAAGCCTTACACTTCACTGAAATGTAGTACTACACTCTATAACACATTTTAGAGACAATGTTCCCGAGCTGCCTCAGTTCATAACAGTGTGTAGGAAGTTGTTTGATAAAGTGGGCAAAGCTTATACTTGGGCCAGAAGGCAGAATATAGGAAACTACATGAAAACATGAATAATTCAGTGAAAATGACTGTAAACAGATGAGAACTTCTTTAGAACAGCTGAAAGAGAATCTCCAAGTCAGTTCTTAGTGTAGAAAGGGTAGCTAAGATCTGGGAAATCCTTAATTCCAGTAAAGATCACATGAAACACTGTTTGAATCCTATATTCTTTACTTAAAGGAGACTAGAGTGGTAAATGTGTGTTATACAAGGCAGAATACTATTGAAATAGAGAAAGAAACACGTTTGGCAGCTTTGGAATGCCTTACACTTCACTGAAATGTAGTACTACACTCTATAACACAGTTGAGAGACAATGTTCTCAAGCTGCCTCAGTTCATAACATTGTGTAGGAAGTTGTTTGATAAAGTGGGCAAATCTTATACTTGGACCAGAAGGCAGAATATAGGAAACTACATGAAAACATGAATAATTCAGTGAAAATAACTGTAAACAGATGAGAACTTGTTTAGAACAGCTGAAAGAGATTCTCCAAGTCAGTTCTTAGTGTAGAAAAGGTAGCTAAATCCGGAAAATCCTTAATTCCAGTTAAGATCACATGAAACACTGTATGAATCCTATATTCTTTACTTAAAGGAGACTAGAGTGGTAAATGTGTGTTATATAAGGCAGAATACCATTGAAATGGAGAAAGAAACACGTTCGGCAGCTTTGGAAAGCCTTACACTTCACTGAAATGTAGTACCACACTCTATAACGCAGTTGAGAGACAATGTTCCCTAGCTCCCTTAGTTCATAACAGTGTGTAGGAAGTTGTTTGATAAAGTGGGCAAAGCTTATACTTGGGCCAGAAGGCAGAATATAGGAAACTACATGAAAACATGAATAATTCAGTGAAAATGACTATAAACTGATGAGAACTTGTTTAGAACAGCTGAAAGAGAATCTCCAAGTCAGTTCTTAGTGTAGAAAAGGTAGCTAAGATAAGGGAAACCCTTAATTCCAGTTAAGATCACATGAAACACTGTGTGAATCCTATATTCTTTACGTAAAGGAGACTAGAGTGGTAAATGTGTGTTATATAAGGCAGAATACCATTGAAATGGAGAAAGAAACACGTTCGGCAGCTTTGGAAAGCCTTACATTTCACTGAAATGTAGTACTACACTCTATAACACAGTTAAGAGACAATGTTCCCTAGCTCCCTCAGTTCATAACAGTGTGTAGGAAGTTGTTTGATAAAGTGGGGAAAGCTTCTACTTGGGCCAGAAGGCAGAATATAGGAAACTACATGAAAACATGAATAATTCAGTGAAAATAACTGTAAACAGATGAGAACTTGTTTAGAACAGCTGAAAGAGAATATCCAAGTCAGTTCTTAGTGTAGAAAAGGTAGGTAAGATAAGGGAAATCCTTAATTCCAGTTAAGATCACATGAAACACTGTATGAATCCTATATTCTTTACTTAAAGGAGACTCGAGTGGTAAATGTGTGTTATACAAGGCAGAATACCATTGAAATAGAGAAAGAAACACGTTGGGCAGCTTTGGAAAGCCTTACACTTCACTGAAATGTAGTACTACACTCTATAACAAAGTTGAGAGACAATGTTCAATAGCTGCCTCAGTACTTAACAGTGTGTAGGAAGTTGTTTGATAAAGTGGGCAAAGCTTATACTTGGACCGGAAGGCAGAATATAGGAAACTACATGAAATCATGTATAATTCAGTGAAAATGACTGTAAACAGATGAGAACTTCTTTTAGAACAGCTGAAAGAGATCCTCCAAGTCAGTTCTTAGTGTAGAAAAGGTAGCTAAATCCGGAAAATCCTTAATTCCAGTTAAGATCACATGAAACGCTGTATGAATCCTATATTCTTTCCTTAAAAAAGACTAGAGTGGTAAATGTGTGTTATACAAGGCAGAATACCATTGAAATAGAGAAAGAAACACGTTCGGCAGCTTTGGAAAGCCTTACACTTCACTGAAATGTAGTACTACACTCTATAACACAGTTGAAAAATAATGTTCCCTAGCTCCCTCAGTTCATAACAGTGTGTAGGAAGTTGTTTGATAAAGTGGGCAAAGCTTATACTAGGGCCAGAAGGCAGAATATAGGAAACTAGGAAAACCTTACACTTCACTGAAATGTAGTACTACACTCTATAACACATTTTAGAGACAATGTTCCCGAGCTGCCTCAGTTCATAACAGTGTGTAGAAAGTTGTTTGATAAAGTGGGCAAAGCTTATACTTGGGCCAGAAGGCAGAATATAGGAAACTACATGAAAACATGAATAATTCAGTGAAAATGACTGTAAACAGATGAGAACTTCTTTAGAACAGCTGAAAGAGATTCTCCAAGTCAGTTCTTAGTGTAGAAAAGGTAGCTAATATAAGGGAAATCCTTAATTCCAGTTATGATCACATGAAACACTGTATGAATCCTATATTCTTTACTTAAAGGAGACTCGAGTGGTAAATGTGTGTTATACAAGGCAGAATACCATTGAAATAGAGAAAGAAACACGTTTGGCAGCTTTGGAAAGCCTTACACTTCACTGAAATGTAGTACTACACTCTATAACAAAGTTGAGAGACAATGTTCAATAGCTGCCTCAGTACTTAACAGTGTGTAGGAAGTTGTTTGATAAAGTGGGCAAAGCTTATACTTGGACCGGAAGGCAGAATATAGGAAACTACATGAAATCATGAATAATTCAGTGAAAATGACTGTAAAAAGATGAGAACTTCTTTTAGAACAGCTGAATGAGATCCTCCAAGTCATCTCTTAGTGTAGAAAATGTAGCCAAATCCGGAAAATCCTTAATTCCAGTTAAGATCACATGAAACGCTGTATGAATCCTATATTCCTTACTTAAAGGAGACTCGAGTGGTAAATGTGTGTTATACAAGGCAGAATACCATTGAAATAGAGAAAGAAACACGTTCGGCAGCTTTGCAAAGCCTTACACTTCACTGAAATGTAGTACTACACTCTATAACACAGTTGAGAGACAATGTTCAATAGCTGCCTCATTACTTAACAGTGTGTAGGAAGTTGTTTGATAAAGTGGGCAAAGCTTATACTAGGGCCAGAAGGCAGAATATAGGAAACTAGGAAAGCCTTACACTTCACTGACATGTAGTACTACACTCTATAACACAGTTGAGAGACAATTTTCCCGAGCTGCCTCAGTTCATAACAGTGTGTAGGAAGTTGTTTGATAAAGTGGGCAAAGCTTATACTTGGGCCAGAAGGCAGAATATAGGAAACTACATGAAAACATGAATAATTCAGTGAAAATGACTGTAAACAGATGACAACTTGTTTAGAACTGCTGAAAGAGATTCTCCAAGTCAGTTCTTAGTGTAGAAAAGGTAGCTAAGATAAGGGAAATCCTTAATTCCAGTTAAGATCACATGAAACACTGTGTGAATCCTATATTCTTTACTTAAAGGAGACTAGAGTGGTAAATGTGTGTTATACAAGGCAGAATACTATTGAAATAGAGAAAGAAACACGTTTGGCAGCTTTGGAAGGCCTTACACTTCACTGAAATGTAGTACTACACTCTATAACACAGTTAAGAGACAATGTTCCCTAGCTCCCTCAGTTCATAACAGTGTGTAGGAAGTTGTTTGATAAAGTGGGCAAAGCTTATACTTGGGCCAGAAGGCAGAATATAGGAAACTACATGAAAACATGAATAATTCAGTGAAAATGACTGTAAACAGATGAGAACTTGTTTTAGAACAGCTGAAAGAGATCCTCCAAGTCAGTTCTTAGTGTAGAAAAGGTAGCTAAATCCGGAAAATCCTTAATTCCAGTTAAGATCACATGAAACACTGTAAGAATCCTATATTCTTTACTTAAAGGAGACTACAGTGGTAAATGTGTGTTATACAAGGCAGAATACCATTAAAATAGAGAAAGAAACACGTTCGGCAGCTTTGGAAAGCCTTACACTTAACTGAAATGTAGTACTACACTCTATAACAAAGTTGAGAGACAATGTTCAATAGCTGCCTCATTACTTAACAGTGTGTAGGAAGTTGTTTGATAAAGTGGGCAAAGCTTACACTAGGGCCAGGAGGCAGAATATAGGAAACTAGGAAAGCCTTACACTTCACTGAAATGTAGTACTACACTCTATAACACATTTTAGAGACAATGTTCCCGAGCTGCCTCAGTTCATAACAGTGTGTAGGAAGTTGTTTGATAATGTGGGCAAAGCTTATACTTGGGCCAGAAGGCAGAATATAGGAAACTACATGAAAACATGAATAATTCAGTGAAAATGACTGTAAACAGATGAGAACTTCTTTAGAACAGCTGAAAGAGAATCTCCAAGTCAGTTCTTAGTGTAGAAAGGGTAGCTAAGATCTGGGAAATCCTTAATTCCAGTAAAGATCACATGAAACACTGTTTGAATCCTATATTCTTTACTTAAAGGAGACTAGAGTGGTAAATGTGTGTTATACAAGGCAGAATACTATTGAAATAGAGAAAGAAACACGTTTGGCAGCTTTGGAATGCCTTACACTTCACTGAAATGTAGTACTACACTTTATATAACACAGTTGAGAGACAATGTTCCCTAGCTCCCTCAGTTCATAACAGTGTGTAGGAAGTTGTTTGATAAAGTGGGCAAAGCTTATACTTGGACCAGAAGGCAGAATATAGGAAACTACATGAAAACATGATTAATTCAGTGAAAATGACTGTAAACAGATGTGAACTTGTTTAGAACAGCTGAAAGAGATTCTCCAAGTCAGTTCTTAGTGTAGAAAAGGTAGCTAATATCCGGGAAATCCTTAATTCGAGTTAAGATTACATGAAACACTGTATGAATCCTATATTCTTTACTTAAAGGAGACTAGAGTGGTAAATGTGTGTTATACAAGGCAGAATACCATTGAAATAGAGAAAGAAACACGTTCGGCAGCTTTGGAAAGCCTTACACTTCACTGAAATGTAGTACTACACTTTATATAACACAGTTGAGAGACAATGTTCCCTAGCTCCCTCAGTTCATAACAGTGTGTAGGAAGTTGTTTGATAAAGTGGGCAAAGCTTATACTTGGGCCAGAAGGCAGAATATAGGAAACTACATGAAAACATGAATAATTCAGTGAAAATGACTGTAACAGATGAGAACTTGTTTAGAACAGCTGAAAGAGAATCTCCAAGTCAGTTCTTAGTGTAGAAAAGGTAGCTAAGATAAGGAAAATCCTTAATTCCAGTTAAGATCACATGAAACACTGTATGAATCCTATATTCTTTACTTAAAGGAGACTAGAGTGGTAAATGTGTGTTATACAAGGCAGAATACCATTGAAATAGAGAAAGAAACACGTTCGGCAGCTTTGGAAAGCCTTACACTTCACTGAAATGTAGTACTACACTCTATAACACAGTTGAGAGACAATGTTCAATAGCTGCCTCAGTACTTAACAGTGTGTAGGAAGTTGTTTGATAAAGTGGGCAAAGCTGATACTTGGACCAGAAGGCAGAATATAGGAAACTACATGAAAACATGATTAATTCAGTGAAAATGACTGTAAACAGATGTGAACTTGTTTAGAACAGCTGAAAGAGATTCTCCAAGTCAGTTCTTAGTGTAGAAAAGGTAGCTAAATCCGGAAAATCCTTAATTCCAGTTAAGATCACATGAAACACTGTATGAATCCTATATTCTTTACTTAAAGGAGACTAGAGTGGTAAATGTGTGTTATATAAGGCAGAATACCATTGAAATGGAGAAAGAAACACGTTCGGCAGCTTTGGAAAGCCTTACACTTCACTGAAATGTAGTACCACACTCTATAACGCAGTTGAGAGACAATGTTCCCTAGCTCCCTCAGTTCATAACAGTGTGTAGGAAGTTGTTTGATAAAGTGGGCAAAGCTTATACTTGGGCCAGAAGGCAGAATATAGGAAACTACATGAAAACATGAATAATTCAGTGAAAATGACTATAAACTGATGAGAACTTGTTTAGAACAGCTGAAAGAGAATCTCCAAGTCAGTTCTTAGTGTAGAAAAGGTAGCTAAGATAAGGGAAACCCTTAATTCCAGTTAAGATCACATGAAACACTGTGTGAATCCTATATTCTTTACGTAAAGGAGACTAGAGTGGTAAATGTGTGTTATATAAGGCAGAATACCATTGAAATGGAGAAAGAAACACGTTCGGCAGCTTTGGAAAGCCTTACATTTCACTGAAATGTAGTACTACACTCTATAACACAGTTAAGAGACAATGTTCCCTAGCTCCCTCAGTTCATAACAGTGTGTAGGAAGTTGTTTGATAAAGTGGGGAAAGCTTCTACTTGGGCCAGAAGGCAGAATATAGGAAACTACATGAAAACATGAATAATTCAGTGAAAATAACTGTAAACAGATGAGAACTTGTTTAGAACAGCTGAAAGAGAATATCCAAGTCAGTTCTTAGTGTAGAAAAGGTAGGTAAGATAAGGGAAATCCTTAATTCCAGTTAAGATCACATGAAACACTGTATGAATCCTATATTCTTTACTTAAAGGAGACTCGAGTGGTAAATGTGTGTTATACAAGGCAGAATACCATTGAAATAGAGAAAGAAACACGTTGGGCAGCTTTGGAAAGCCTTACACTTCACTGAAATGTAGTACTACACTCTATAACAAAGTTGAGAGACAATGTTCAATAGCTGCCTCAGTACTTAACAGTGTGTAGGAAGTTGTTTGATAAAGTGGGCAAAGCTTATACTTGGACCGGAAGGCAGAATATAGGAAACTACATGAAATCATGTATAATTCAGTGAAAATGACTGTAAACAGATGAGAACTTCTTTTAGAACAGCTGAAAGAGATCCTCCAAGTCAGTTCTTAGTGTAGAAAAGGTAGCTAAATCCGGAAAATCCTTAATTCCAGTTAAGATCACATGAAACGCTGTATGAATCCTATATTCTTTCCTTAAAAAAGACTAGAGTGGTAAATGTGTGTTATACAAGGCAGAATACCATTGAAATAGAGAAAGAAACACGTTCGGCAGCTTTGGAAAGCCTTACACTTCACTGAAATGTAGTACTACACTCTATAACACAGTTGAAAAATAATGTTCCCTAGCTCCCTCAGTTCATAACAGTGTGTAGGAAGTTGTTTGATAAAGTGGGCAAAGCTTATACTAGGGCCAGAAGGCAGAATATAGGAAACTAGGAAAGCCTTACACTTCACTGAAATGTAGTACTACACTCTATAACACATTTTAGAGACAATGTTCCCGAGCTGCCTCAGTTCATAACAGTGTGTAGAAAGTTGTTTGATAAAGTGGGCAAAGCTTATACTTGGGCCAGAAGGCAGAATATAGGAAACTACATGAAAACATGAATAATTCAGTGAAAATGACTGTAAACAGATGAGAACTTCTTTAGAACAGCTGAAAGAGATTCTCCAAGTCAGTTCTTAGTGTAGAAAAGGTAGCTAATATAAGGGAAATCCTTAATTCCAGTTATGATCACATGAAACACTGTATGAATCCTATATTCTTTACTTAAAGGAGACTCGAGTGGTAAATGTGTGTTATACAAGGCAGAATACCATTGAAATAGAGAAAGAAACACGTTTGGCAGCTTTGGAAAGCCTTACACTTCACTGAAATGTAGTACTACACTCTATAACAAAGTTGAGAGACAATGTTCAATAGCTGCCTCAGTACTTAACAGTGTGTAGGAAGTTGTTTGATAAAGTGGGCAAAGCTTATACTTGGACCGGAAGGCAGAATATAGGAAACTACATGAAATCATGAATAATTCAGTGAAAATGACTGTAAAAAGATGAGAACTTCTTTTAGAACAGCTGAATGAGATCCTCCAAGTCATCTCTTAGTGTAGAAAATGTAGCCAATTCCGGAAAATCCTTAATTCCAGTTAAGATCACATGAAACGCTGTATGAATCCTATATTCCTTACTTAAAGGAGACTCGAGTGGTAAATGTGTGTTATACAAGGCAGAATACCATTGAAATAGAGAAAGAAACACGTTCGGCAGCTTTGCAAAGCCTTACACTTCACTGAAATGTAGTACTACACTCTATAACACAGTTGAGAGACAATGTTCAATAGCTGCCTCATTACTTAACAGTGTGTAGGAAGTTGTTTGATAAAGTGGGCAAAGCTTATACTAGGGCCAGAAGGCAGAATATAGGAAACTAGGAAAGCCTTACACTTCACTGACATGTAGTACTACACTCTATAACACAGTTGAGAGACAATGTTCCCGAGCTGCCTCAGTTCATAACAGTGTGTAGGAAGTTGTTTGATAAAGTGGGCAAAGCTTATACTTGGGCCAGAAGGCAGAATATAGGAAACTACATGAAAACATGAATAATTCAGTGAAAATGACTGTAAACAGATGACAACTTGTTTAGAACTGCTGAAAGAGATTCTCCAAGTCAGTTCTTAGTGTAGAAAAGGTACCTAAGATAAGGGAAATCCTTAATTCCAGTTAAGATCACATGAAACACTGTGTGAATCCTATATTCTTTACTTAAAGGAGACTAGAGTGGTAAATGTGTGTTATACAAGGCAGAATACCATTGAAATAGAGAAAGAAACACGTTCAGCAGCTTTGGAAAGCCTTACACTTAACTGAAATGTAGTACTACACTCTATAACAAAGTTGAGAGACAATGTTCAATAGCTGCCTCATTACTTAACAGTGTGTAGGAAGTTGTTTGATAAAGTGGGCAAAGCTTATACTAGGGCCAGGAGGCAGAATATAGGAAACTAGGAAAGCCTTACACTTCACTGAAATGTAGTACTACACTCTATAACACATTTTAGAGACAATGTTCCCGAGCTGCCTCAGTTCATAACAGTGTGTAGGAAGTTGTTTGATAATGTGGGCAAAGCTTATACTTGGGCCAGAAGGCAGAATATAGGAAACTACATGAAAACATGAATAATTCAGTGAAAATGACTGTAAACAGATGAGAACTTCTTTAGAACAGCTGAAAGAGAATCTCCAAGTCAGTTCTTAGTGTAGAAAGGGTAGCTAAGATCTGGGAAATCCTTAATTCCAGTAAAGATCACATGAAACACTGTTTGAATCCTATATTCTTTACTTAAAGGAGACTAGAGTGGTAAATGTGTGTTATACAAGGCAGAATACTATTGAAATAGAGAAAGAAACACGTTTGGCAGCTTTGGAATGCCTTACACTTCACTGAAATGTAGTACTACACTCTATAACACAGTTGAGAGACAATGTTCTCAAGCTGCCTCAGTTCATAACATTGTGTAGGAAGTTGTTTGATAAAGTGGGCAAATCTTATACTTGGACCAGAAGGCAGAATATAGGAAACTACATGAAAACATGATTAATTCAGTGAAAATGACTGTAAACAGATGTGAACTTGTTTAGAACAGCTGAAAGAGATTCTCCAAGTCAGTTCTTAGTGTAGAAAAGGTAGCTAATATCTGGGAAATCCTTAATTCGAGTTAAGATTACATGAAACACTGTATGAATCCTATATTCTTTACTTAAAGGAGACTAGAGTGGTAAATGTGTGTTATACAAGGCAGAATACCATTGAAATAGAGAAAGAAACACGTTCGGCAGCTTTGGAAAGCCTTACACTTCACTGAAATGTAGTACTACACTTTATATAACACAGTTGAGAGACAATGTTCCCTAGCTCCCTCAGTTCATAACAGTGTGTAGGAAGTTGTTTGATAAAGTGGGCAAAGCTTATACTTGGGCCAGAAGGCAGAATATAGGAAACTACATGAAAACATGAATAATTCAGTGAAAATGACTGTAACAGATGAGAACTTGTTTAGAACAGCTGAAAGAGAATCTCCAAGTCAGTTCTTAGTGTAGAAAAGGTAGCTAAGATAAGGAAAATCCTTAATTCCAGTTAAGATCACATGAAACACTGTATGAATCCTATATTCTTTACTTAAAGGAGACTAGAGTGGTAAATGTGTGTTATACAAGGCAGAATACCATTGAAATAGAGAAAGAAACACGTTCGGCAGCTTTGGAAAGCCTTACACTTCACTGAAATGTAGTACTACACTCTATAACACAGTTGAGAGACAATGTTCAATAGCTGCCTCAGTACTTAACAGTGTGTAGGAAGTTGTTTGATAAAGTGGGCAAAGCTGATACTTGGACCAGAAGGCAGAATATAGGAAACTACATGAAAACATGATTAATTCAGTGAAAATGACTGTAAACAGATGTGAACTTGTTTAGAACAGCTGAAAGAGATTCTCCAAGTCAGTTCTTAGTGTAGAAAAGGTAGCTAAATCCGGAAAATCCTTAATTCCAGTTAAGATCACATGAAACACTGTATGAATCCTATATTCTTTACTTAAAGGAGACTAGAGTGGTAAATGTGTGTTATATAAGGCAGAATACCATTGAAATGGAGAAAGAAACACGTTCGGCAGCTTTGGAAAGCCTTACACTTCACTGAAATGTAGTACCACACTCTATAACGCAGTTGAGAGACAATGTTCCCTAGCTCCCTCAGTTCATAACAGTGTGTAGGAAGTTGTTTGATAAAGTGGGCAAAGCTTATACTTGGGCCAGAAGGCAGAATATAGGAAACTACATGAAAACATGAATAATTCAGTGAAAATGACTATAAACTGATGAGAACTTGTTTAGAACAGCTGAAAGAGAATCTCCAAGTCAGTTCTTAGTGTAGAAAAGGTAGCTAAGATAAGGGAAACCCTTAATTCCAGTTAAGATCACATGAAACACTGTGTGAATCCTATATTCTTTACGTAAAGGACACTAGAGTGGTAAATGTGTGTTATATAAGGCAGAATACCATTGAAATGGAGAAAGAAACACGTTCGGCAGCTTTGGAAAGCCTTACATTTCACTGAAATGTAGTACTACACTCTATAACACAGTTAAGAGACAATGTTCCCTAGCTCCCTCAGTTCATAACAGTGTGTAGGAAGTTGTTTGATAAAGTGGGGAAAGCTTCTACTTGGGCCAGAAGGCAGAATATAGGAAACTACATGAAAACATGAATAATTCAGTGAAAATAACTGTAAACAGATGAGAACTTGTTTAGAACAGCTGAAAGAGAATATCCAAGTCAGTTCTTAGTGTAGAAAAGGTAGGTAAGATAAGGGAAATCCTTAATTCCAGTTAAGATCACATGAAACACTGTATGAATCCTATATTCTTTACTTAAAGGAGACTCGAGTGGTAAATGTGTGTTATACAAGGCAGAATACCATTGAAATAGAGAAAGAAACACGTTGGGCAGCTTTGGAAAGCCTTACACTTCACTGAAATGTAGTACTACACTCTATAACAAAGTTGAGAGACAATGTTCAATAGCTGCCTCAGTACTTAACAGTGTGTAGGAAGTTGTTTGATAAAGTGGGCAAAGCTTATACTTGGACCGGAAGGCAGAATATAGGAAACTACATGAAATCATGTATAATTCAGTGAAAATGACTGTAAACAGATGAGAACTTCTTTTAGAACAGCTGAAAGAGATCCTCCAAGTCAGTTCTTAGTGTAGAAAAGGTAGCTAAATCCGGAAAATCCTTAATTCCAGTTAAGATCACATGAAACGCTGTATGAATCCTATATTCTTTCCTTAAAAAAGACTAGAGTGGTAAATGTGTGTTATACAAGGCAGAATACCATTGAAATAGAGAAAGAAACACGTTCGGCAGCTTTGGAAAGCCTTACACTTCACTGAAATGTAGTACTACACTCTATAACACAGTTGAAAAATAATGTTCCCTAGCTCCCTCAGTTCATAACAGTGTGTAGGAAGTTGTTTGATAAAGTGGGCAAAGCTTATACTAGGGCCAGAAGGCAGAATATAGGAAACTAGGA
This sequence comes from Pipistrellus hanaki, assembly GCF_964339955.1. NCBI lineage: Eukaryota > Metazoa > Chordata > Mammalia > Chiroptera > Vespertilionidae > Pipistrellus > Pipistrellus hanaki. The sequence goes on from NC_140511.1 coordinate 4,296,060, forward strand.
AAGCCTTACACTTCACTGAAATGTAGTACTACACTCTATAACACATTTTAGAGACAATGTTCCCGAGCTGCCTCAGTTCATAACAGTGTGTAGAAAGTTGTTTGATAAAGTGGGCAAAGCTTATACTTGGGCCAGAAGGCAGAATATAGGAAACTACATGAAAACATGAATAATTCAGTGAAAATGACTGTAAACAGATGACAACTTGTTTAGAACTGCTGAAAGAGATTCTCCAAGTCAGTTCTTAGTGTAGAAAAGGTAGCTAAGATAAGGGAAATCCTTAATTCCAGTTAAGATCACATGAAACACTGTGTGAATCCTATATTCTTTACTTAAAGGAGACTAGAGTGGTAAATGTGTGTTATACAAGGCAGAATACTATTGAAATAGAGAAAGAAACACGTTTGGCAGCTTTGGAAGGCCTTACACTTCACTGAAATGTAGTACTACACTCTATAACACAGTTAAGAGACAATGTTCCCTAGCTCCCTCAGTTCATAACAGTGTGTAGGAAGTTGTTTGATAAAGTGGGCAAAGCTTATACTTGGGCCAGAAGGCAGAATATAGGAAACTACATGAAAACATGAATAATTCAGTGAAAATGACTGTAAACAGATGAGAACTTGTTTTAGAACAGCTGAAAGAGATCCTCCAAGTCAGTTCTTAGTGTAGAAAAGGTAGCTAAATCCGGAAAATCCTTAATTCCAGTTAAGATCACATGAAACACTGTATGAATCCTATATTCTTTACTTAAAGGAGACTACAGTGGTAAATGTGTGTTATACAAGGCAGAATACCATTAAAATAGAGAAAGAAACACGTTCGGCAGCTTTGGAAAGCCTTACACTTCACAGAAATGTAGTACTACACTCTATAACAAAGTTGAGAGAAAATGTTCAATAGCTGCCTCATTACTTAACAGTGTGTAGGAAGTTGTTTGATAAAGTGGGCAAAGCTTATACTAGGGCCAGAAGGCAGAATATAGGAAACTAGGAAAGCCTTACACTTCACTGAAATGTAGTACTACACTCTATAACACATTTTAGAGACAATGTTCCCGAGCTGCCTCAGTTCATAACAGTGTGTAGGAAGTTGTTTGATAAAGTGGGCAAAGCTTATACTTGGGCCAGAAGGCAGAATATAGGAAACTACATGAAAACATGAATAATTCAGTGAAAATGACTGTAAACAGATGAGAACTTCTTTAGAACAGCTGAAAGAGATTCTCCAAGTCAGTTCTTAGTGTAGAAAAGGTAGCTAATATAAGGGAAATCCTTAATTCCAGTTATGATCACATGAAACACTGTATGAATCCTATATTCTTTACTTAAAGGAGACTCGAGTGGTAAATGTGTGTTATACAAGGCAGAATACCATTGAAATAGAGAAAGAAACACGTTTGGCAGCTTTGGAAAGCCTTACACTTCACTGAAATGTAGTACTACACTCTATAACAAAGTTGAGAGACAATGTTCAATAGCTGCCTCAGTACTTAACAGTGTGTAGGAAGTTGTTTGATAAAGTGGGCAAAGCTTATACTTGGACCGGAAGGCAGAATATAGGAAACTACATGAAATCATGAATAATTCAGTGAAAATGACTGTAAAAAGATGAGAACTTCTTTTAGAACAGCTGAATGAGATCCTCCAAGTCATCTCTTAGTGTAGAAAATGTAGCCAAATCCGGAAAATCCTTAATTCCAGTTAAGATCACATGAAACGCTGTATGAATCCTATATTCCTTACTTAAAGGAGACTCGAGTGGTAAATGTGTGTTATACAAGGCAGAATACCATTGAAATAGAGAAAGAAACACGTTCGGCAGCTTTGCAAAGCCTTACACTTCACTGAAATGTAGTACTACACTCTATAACACAGTTGAGAGACAATGTTCAATAGCTGCCTCATTACTTAACAGTGTGTAGGAAGTTGTTTGATAAAGTGGGCAAAGCTTATACTAGGGCCAGAAGGCAGAATATAGGAAACTAGGAAAGCCTTACACTTCACTGACATGTAGTACTACACTCTATAACACAGTTGAGAGACAATGTTCCCGAGCTGCCTCAGTTCATAACAGTGTGTAGGAAGTTGTTTGATAAAGTGGGCAAAGCTTATACTTGGGCCAGAAGGCAGAATATAGGAAACTACATGAAAACATGAATAATTCAGTGAAAATGACTGTAAACAGATGACAACTTGTTTAGAACTGCTGAAAGAGATTCTCCAAGTCAGTTCTTAGTGTAGAAAAGGTAGCTAAGATAAGGGAAATCCTTAATTCCAGTTAAGATCACATGAAACACTGTGTGAATCCTATATTCTTTACTTAAAGGAGACTAGAGTGGTAAATGTGTGTTATACAAGGCAGAATACTATTGAAATAGAGAAAGAAACACGTTTGGCAGCTTTGGAAGGCCTTACACTTCACTGAAATGTAGTACTACACTCTATAACACAGTTAAGAGACAATGTTCCCTAGCTCCCTCAGTTCATAACAGTGTGTAGGAAGTTGTTTGATAAAGTGGGCAAAGCTTATACTTGGGCCAGAAGGCAGAATATAGGAAACTACATGAAAACATGAATAATTCAGTGAAAATGACTGTAAACAGATGAGAACTTGTTTTAGAACAGCTGAAAGAGATCCTCCAAGTCAGTTCTTAGTGTAGAAAAGGTAGCTAAATCCGGAAAATCCTTAATTCCAGTTAAGATCACATGAAACACTGTATGAATCCTATATTCTTTACTTAAAGGAGACTACAGTGGTAAATGTGTGTTATACAAGGCAGAATACCATTAAAATAGAGAAAGAAACACGTTCGGCAGCTTTGGAAAGCCTTACACTTCACAGAAATGTAGTACTACACTCTATAACAAAGTTGAGAGAAAATGTTCAATAGCTGCCTCATTACTTAACAGTGTGTAGGAAGTTGTTTGATAAAGTGGGCAAAGCTTATACTAGGGCCAGAAGGCAGAATATAGGAAACTAGGAAAGCCTTACACTTCACTGAAATGTAGTACTACACTCTATAACACATTTTAGAGACAATGTTCCCGAGCTGCCTCAGTTCATAACAGTGTGTAGGAAGTTGTTTGATAAAGTGGGCAAAGCTTATACTTGGGCCAGAAGGCAGAATATAGGAAACTACATGAAAACATGAATAATTCAGTGAAAATGACTGTAAACAGATGAGAACTTCTTTAGAACAGCTGAAAGAGATTCTCCAAGTCAGTTCTTAGTGTAGAAAAGGTAGCTAATATAAGGGAAATCCTTAATTCCAGTTATGATCACATGAAACACTGTATGAATCCTATATTCTTTACTTAAAGGAGACTCGAGTGGTAAATGTGTGTTATACAAGGCAGAATACCATTGAAATAGAGAAAGAAACACGTTTGGCAGCTTTGGAAAGCCTTACACTTCACTGAAATGTAGTACTACACTCTATAACAAAGTTGAGAGACAATGTTCAATAGCTGCCTCAGTACTTAACAGTGTGTAGGAAGTTGTTTGATAAAGTGGGCAAAGCTTATACTTGGACCGGAAGGCAGAATATAGGAAACTACATGAAATCATGAATAATTCAGTGAAAATGACTGTAAAAAGATGAGAACTTCTTTTAGAACAGCTGAATGAGATCCTCCAAGTCATCTCTTAGTGTAGAAAATGTAGCCAAATCCGGAAAATCCTTAATTCCAGTTAAGATCACATGAAACGCTGTATGAATCCTATATTCCTTACTTAAAGGAGACTCGAGTGGTAAATGTGTGTTATACAAGGCAGAATACCATTGAAATAGAGAAAGAAACACGTTCGGCAGCTTTGCAAAGCCTTACACTTCACTGAAATGTAGTACTACACTCTATAACACAGTTGAGAGACAATGTTCAATAGCTGCCTCATTACTTAACAGTGTGTAGGAAGTTGTTTGATAAAGTGGGCAAAGCTTATACTAGGGCCAGAAGGCAGAATATAGGAAACTAGGAAAGCCTTACACTTCACTGACATGTAGTACTACACTCTATAACACAGTTGAGAGACAATGTTCCCGAGCTGCCTCAGTTCATAACAGTGTGTAGGAAGTTGTTTGATAAAGTGGGCAAAGCTTATACTTGGGCCAGAAGGCAGAATATAGGAAACTACATGAAAACATGAATAATTCAGTGAAAATGACTGTAAACAGATGACAACTTGTTTAGAACTGCTGAAAGAGATTCTCCAAGTCAGTTCTTAGTGTAGAAAAGGTAGCTAAGATAAGGGAAATCCTTAATTCCAGTTAAGATCACATGAAACACTGTGTGAATCCTATATTCTTTACTTAAAGGAGACTAGAGTGGTAAATGTGTGTTATACAAGGCAGAATACTATTGAAATAGAGAAAGAAACACGTTTGGCAGCTTTGGAAGGCCTTACACTTCACTGAAATGTAGTACTACACTCTATAACACAGTTAAGAGACAATGTTCCCTAGCTCCCTCAGTTCATAACAGTGTGTAGGAAGTTGTTTGATAAAGTGGGCAAAGCTTATACTTGGGCCAGAAGGCAGAATATAGGAAACTACATGAAAACATGAATAATTCAGTGAAAATGAATGTAAACAGATGAGAACTTGTTTTAGAACAGCTGAAAGAGATCCTCCAAGTCAGTTCTTAGTGTAGAAAAGGTAGCTAAATCCGGAAAATCCTTAATTCCAGTTAAGATCACATGAAACACTGTATGAATCCTATATTCTTTACTTAAAGGAGACTACAGTGGTAAATGTGTGTTATACAAGGCAGAATACCATTAAAATAGAGAAAGAAACACGTTCGGCAGCTTTGGAAAGCCTTACACTTCACAGAAATGTAGTACTACACTCTATAACAAAGTTGAGAGAAAATGTTCAATAGCTGCCTCATTACTTAACAGTGTGTAGGAAGTTGTTTGATAAAGTGGGCAAAGCTTATACTAGGGCCAGAAGGCAGAATATAGGAAACTAGGAAAGCCTTACACTTCACTGAAATGTAGTACTACACTCTATAACACATTTTAGAGACAATGTTCCCGAGCTGCCTCAGTTCATAACAGTGTGTAGGAAGTTGTTTGATAAAGTGGGCAAAGCTTATACTTGGGCCAGAAGGCAGAATATAGGAAACTACATGAAAACATGAATAATTCAGTGAAAATGACTGTAAACAGATGAGAACTTCTTTAGAACAGCTGAAAGAGAATCTCCAAGTCAGTTCTTAGTGTAGAAAGGGTAGCTAAGATCCGGGAAATCCTTAATTCCAGTAAAGATCACATGAAACACTGTATGAATCCTATATTCTTTACTTAAAGGAGACTAGAGTGGTAAATGTGTGTTATACAAGGCAGAATACTATTGAAATAGAGAAAAAAACACGTTTGGCAGCTTTGGAAGGCCTTACACTTCACTGAAATTTAGTACTACACTCTATAACACAGTTAAGAGACAATGTTCCCTAGCTCCCTCAGTTCATAACAGTGTGTAGGAAGTTGTTTGATAAAGTGGGGAAAGCTTATACTTGGACCAGAAGGCAGAATATAGGAAACTACATGAAAACATGAATAATTCAGTGAAAATGACTGTAAACAGATTAGAACTTGTTTAGAACAGCTGAAAGAGAATCTCCAAGTCAGTTCTTAGTGTAGAAAAGGTAGCTAAGATAAGGAAAATCCTTAATTCCAGTTAAGATCACATGAAACACTGTATGAATCCTATATTCTTTACTTAAAGGAGACTCGAGTGGTAAATGTGTGTTATACAAGGCAGAATACCATTGAAATAGAGAAAGAAACACGTTCGGCAGCTTTGGAAAGCCTTAAACTTCACTGAAATGTAGTACTACACTCTATAACACAGTTGAGAGACAATGTTCCCGAGCTGCCTCAGTTCATAACAGTGTGTAGGAAGTTGTTTGATAAAGTGGGCAAAGCTTATACTTGGGCCAGAAGGCAGAATATAGAAAACTACATGAAAACATGAACAATTCAGTGAAAATGACTGTAAACAGATGAGAACTTGTTTTAGAACAGCTGAAAGAGATCCTCCAAGTCAGTTCTTAGTGTAGCAAAGGTAGCTAAATCCGGAAAATCCTTAATTCCAGTTAAGATCACATGAAACACTGTATGAATCCTATATTCTTTACTTAAAGGAGACTACAGTGGTAAATGTGTGTTATACAAGGCAGAATACCATTAAAATAGAGAAAGAAACACATTCAGCAGCTTTGCAAAGCCTTACACTTCACTGAAATGTAGTACTACACTCTATAACACAGTTGAGAGACAATGTTCAATAGCTGCCTCAGTACTTAACAGTGTGTAGGAAGTTGTTTGATAAAGTGGGCAAAGCTTATACTTGGACCAGAAGGCAGAATATAGGAAACTACATGAAAACATGAATAATTCAGTGAAAATGACTGTAAACAGATGAGAACTTGTTTAGAACAGCTGAAAGAGAATCTCCAAGTCAGTTCTTAGTGTAGAAAATGTAGCTAAGATAATGGAAATCCTTAATTCCAGTTAAGATCACATGAAACACTTTATGAATCCTATATTCTTTACTTAAAGGAGACTAGAGTGGTAAATGTGTGTTATACAAGGCAGAATACCTTTGAAATAGAGAAAGAAACACGTTCGGCAGCTTTGGAAAGCCTTACACTTAACAGAAATGTAGTACTACACTCTATAACAAAGTTGAGAGACAATGTTCAATAGCTGCCTCATTACTTAACAGTGTGTAGGAAGTTGTTTGATAAAGTGGGGAAAGCTTATACTAGGGCCAGAAGGCAGAATATAGGAAACTAGGAAAGCCTTACACTTCACTGAAATGTAGTACTACACTCTATAACACATTTTAGAGACAATGTTCCCGAGCTGCCTCAGTTCATAACAGTGTGTAGGAAGTTGTTTGATAAAGTGGGCAAAGCTTATACTTGGGCCAGAAGGCCGAATATAGGAAACTACATAAAAACATGAATAATTCAGTGAAAATGACTGTAAACAGATGAGAACTTCTTTAGAACAGCTGAAAGAGAATCTCCAAGTCAGTTCTTAGTGTAGAAAAGGTAGCTAATATAAGGGAAATCCTTAATTCCATTTAAGATCACATGAAACACTGTATGAATCCTATATTCTTTACTTAAAGGAGACTAGAGTGGTAAATGTGTGTTATACAAGGCAGAATACCATTGAAATAGAGAAAGAAACACGGTTGGCAGCTTTGAAAAGCCTTACACTTCACTGAAATGTAGTACTACACTCTATAACACAGTTGAGAGACAATGTTCCCTAGCTCCCTCAGTTCATAACAGTGTGTAGGAAGTTGTTTGATAAAGTTGGTAAAGCTTATACTTGGACCAGAAGGCAGAATATAGGAAACTACATGAAAACATGATTAATTCAGTGAAAATGACTGTAAACAGATGAGAACTTGTTTAGAACAGCTGAAAGAGATTCTCCAAGTCAGTTCTTAGTGTAGAAAAGGTAGCTAAGATTCGGGAAATCCTTAATTCGAGTTAAGATTACATGAAACACTGTATGAATCCTATATTCTTTACTTAAAGGAAACTAGAGTGGTAAATGTGTGTTATACAAGGCAGAATACCATTGAAATAGAGAAAAAAACACATTCGGCAGCTTTGGAAAGCCTTACACTTCACTGACATGTAGTACTACACTCTATCACACAGTTGAGAGACAATGTTCCCTAGCTCCCTCAGTTCATAACAGTGTGTAGGAAGTTGTCTGATAAAGTGGGCAAAGCTTATACTTGGGCCAGAAGGCCGAATATAGGAAACTACATGAAAACATGAATAATTCAGTGAAAATGACTGTAAACAGATGAGAACTTGTTTAGAACAGCTGAAAGAGAATCTCCAAGTCAGTTCTTAGTGTAGAAAAGGTAGCTAAGATAAGGAAAATCCTTAATTCCAGTTAAGATCACATGAAACACTGTATGAATCCTATATTCCTTACTTAAAGGAGACTCGAGTGGTAAATGTGTGTTATACAAGGCAGAATACCATTGAAATAGAGAAAGAAACACGTTCGGCAGCTTTGGAAAGCCTTACACTTCACTGAAATGTAGTACTACACTCTATAACACAGTTGAGAGACAATGTTCCCGAGCTGCCTCAGTTCATAACAGTGTGTAGGAAGTTGTTTGATAAAGTGGGCAAAGCTTATACTTGGGCCAGAAGGCAGAATATAGGAAACTACATGAAAACATGAACAATTCAGTGAAAATGACTGTAAACAGATGAGAACTTGTTTTAGAACAGCTGAAAGAGATCCTCCAAGTCAGTTCTTAGTGTAGAAAAGGTAGCTAAATCCGGAAAATCCTTAATTCCAGTTAAGATCACATGAAACACTGTATGAATCCTATATTCTTTACTTAAAGGAGACTACAGTGGTAAATGTGTGTTATACAAGGCAGAATACCATTAAAATAGAGAAAGAAACACGTTCGGCAGCTTTACAAAGCCTTACACTTCACTGAAATGTAGTACTACACTCTATAACACAGTTGAGAGACAATGTTCAATAGCTGCCTCAGTACTTAACAGTGTGTAGGAAGTTGTTTGATAAAGTGGGCAAAGCTTATACTTGGACCAGAAGGCAGAATATAGGAAACTACATGAAAACATGAATAATTCAGTGAAAATGACTGTAAACAGATGAGAACTTGTTTAGAACAGCTGAAAGAGAATCTCCAAGTCAGTTCTTAGTGTAGAAAATGTAGCTAAGATAATGGAAATCCTTAATTCCAGTTAAGATCACATGAAACACTTTATGAATCCTATATTCTTTACTTAAAGGAGACTAGAGTGGTAAATGTGTGTTATACAAGGCAGAATACCATTGAAATAGAGAAAGAAACACGTTCGGCAGCTTTGGAAAGCCTTACACTTCACTGAAATGTAGTACTACACTCTATAACAAAGTTGAGAGACAATGTTCAATAGCTGCCTCATTACTTAACAGTGTGTAGGAAGTTGTTTGATAAAGTGGGGAAAGCTTATACTAGGGCCAGAAGGCAGAATATAGGAAACTAGGAAAGCCTTACACTTCACTGAAATGTAGTACTACACTCTATAACACATTTTAGAGACAATGTTCCCGAGCTGCCTCAGTTCATAACAGTGTGTAGGAAGTTGTTTGATAAAGTGGGCAAAGCTTATACTTGGGCCAGAAGGCCAAATATAGGAAACTACATGAAAACATGAATAATTCAGTGAAAATGACTGTAAACAGATGAGAACTTCTTTAGAACAGCTGAAAGAGAATCTCCAAGTCAGTTCTTAGTGTAGAAAAGGTAGCTAATATAAGGGAAATCCTTAATTCCATTTAAGATCACATGAAACACTGTATGAATCCTATATTCTTTACTTAAAGGAGACTAGAGTGGTAAATGTGTGTTATACAAGGCAGAATACCATTGAAATAGAGAAAGAAACACGTTTGGCAGCTTTGAAAAGCCTTACACTTCACTGAAATGTAGTACTACACTCTATAACACAGTTGAGAGACAATGTTCCCTAGCTCCCTCAGTTCATAACAGTGTGTAGGAAGTTGTTTGATAAAGTTGGTAAAGCTTATACTTGGACCAGAAGGCAGAATATAGGAAACTACATGAAAACATGATTAATTCAGTGAAAATGACTGTAAACAGATGAGAACTTGTTTAGAACAGCTGAAAGAGATTCTCCAAGTCAGTTCTTAGTGTAGAAAAGGTAGCTAAGATTCGGGAAATCCTTAATTCGAGTTAAGATTACATGAAACACTGTATGAATCCTATATTCTTTACTTAAAGGAAACTAGAGTGGTAAATGTGTGTTATACAAGGCAGAATACCATTGAAATAGAGAAAAAAACACATTCGGCAGCTTTGGAAAGCCTTACACTTCACTGACATGTAGTACTACACTCTATCACACAGTTGAGAGACAATGTTCCCTAGCTCCCTCAGTTCATAACAGTGTGTAGGAAGTTGTCTGATAAAGTGGGCAAAGCTTATACTTGGGCCAGAAGGCCGAATATAGGAAACTACATGAAAACATGAATAATTCAGTGAAAATGACTGTAAACAGATGAGAACTTGTTTAGAACAGCTGAAAGAGAATCTCCAAGTCAGTTCTTAGTGTAGAAAAGGTAGCTAAGATAAGGAAAATCCTTAATTCCAGTTAAGATCACATGAAACACTGTATGAATCCTATATTCCTTACTTAAAGGAGACTCGAGTGGTAAATGTGTGTTATACAAGGCAGAATACCATTGAAATAGAGAAAGAAACACGTTCGGCAGCTTTGGAAAGCCTTACACTTCACTGAAATGTAGTACTACACTCTATAACACAGTTGAGAGACAAGTTCAATAGCTGCCTCAGTACTTAACAGTGTATAGGAAGTTGTTTGATAAAGTGGGCAAAGCTTATACTTGGACCAGAAGGCAGAATATAGGAAACTACATGAAAACATGATTAATTCAGTGAAAATGACTGTAAACAGATGTGAACTTGTTTAGAACAGCTGAAAGAGATTCTCCAAGTCAGTTCTTAGTGTAGAAAAGGTAGCTAAGATTCGGGAAATCCTTAATTCGAGTTAAGATTACATGAAACACTGTATGAATCCTATATTCTTTACTTAAAGGAAACTAGAGTGGTAAATGTGTGTTATACAAGGCAGAATACCATTGAAATAGAGAAAAAAACACATTCGGCAGCTTTGGAAAGCCTTACACTTCACTGACATGTAGTACTACACTCTATCACACAGTTGAGAGACAATGTTCCCTAGCTCCCTCAGTTCATAACAGTGTGTAGGAAGTTGTTTGATAAAGTGGGCAAAGCTTATACTTGGGCCAGAAGGCAGAATATAGGAAACTACATGAAAACATGAACAATTCAGTGAAAATGACTGTAAACAGATGAGAACTTGTTTTAGAACAGCTGAAAGAGATCCTCCAAGTCAGTTCTTAGTGTAGAAAAGGTAGCTAAATCCGGAAAATCCTTAATTCCAGTTAAGATCACATGAAACACTGTATGAATCCTATATTCTTTACTTAAAGGAGACTACAGAGGTAAATGTGTGTTATACAAGGCAGAATACCATTAAAATAGAGAAAGAAACACGTTCGGCAGCTTTGCAAAGCCTTACACTTCACTGAAATGTAGTACTACACTCTATAACACAGTTGAGAGACAATGTTCAATAGCTGCCTCAGTACTTAACAGTGTGTAGGAAGTTGTTTGATAAAGTGGGCAAAGCTTATACTTGGACCAGAAGGCAGAATATAGGAAACTACATGAAAACATGAATAATTCAGTGAAAATGACTGTAAACAGATGAGAACTTGTTTAGAACAGCTGAAAGAGAATCTCCAAGTCAGTTCTTAGTGTAGAAAATGTAGCTAAGATAATGGAAATCCTTAATTCCAGTTAAGATCACATGAAACACTTTATGAATCCTATATTCTTTACTTAAAGGAGACTAGAGTGGTAAATGTGTGTTATACAAGGCAGAATACCATTGAAATAGAGAAAGAAACACGTTCGGCAGCTTTGGAAAGCCTTACACTTCACTGAAATGTAGTACTACACTCTGTAACAAAGTTGAGAGACAATGTTCAATAGCTGCCTCATTACTTAACAGTGTGTAGGAAGTTGTTTGATAAAGTGGGCAAAGCTTATACTAGGGCCAGAAGGCAGAATATAGGAAACTAGGAAAGCCTTACACTTCACTGAAATGTAGTACTACACTCTATAACACATTTTAGAGACAATGTTCCCGAGCTGCCTCAGTTCATAACAGTGTGTAGGAAGTTGTTTGATAAAGTGGGCAAAGCTTATACTTGGGCCAGAAGGCAGAATATAGGAAACTACATGAAAACATGAATAATTCAGTGAAAATGACTGTAAACAGATGAGAACTTCTTTAGAACAGCTGAAAGAGAATCTCCAAGTCAGTTCTTAGTGTAGAAAGGGTAGCTAAGATCCGGGAAATCCTTAATTCCAGTAAAGATCACATGAAACACTGTATGAATCATATATTCTTTACTTAAAGGAGACTAGAGTGGTAAATGTGTGTTATACAAGGCAGACTACTATTGAAATAGAGAAAGAAACACGTTTGGCAGCTTTGTAATGCCTTACACTTCACTGAAATATAGTACTACACTCTATAACACAGTTGAGAGACAATGTTCAATAGCTGCCTCAGTACTTAACAGTGTGTAGGAAGTTGTTTGATAAAGTGGGCAAAGCTTATACTTGGACCAGAAGGCAGAATATAGGAAACTACATGAAAACATGAATAATTCAGTGAAAATGACTGTAAACAGATGAGAACATGTTTAGAACAGCTGAAAGAGAATCTCAAAGTCAGTTCTTAGTGTAGAAAATGTAGCTAAGATAATGGAAATCCTTAATTCCAGTTAAGATCACATGAAACACTTTATGAATCCTATATTCTTTACTTAAAGGAGACTAGAGTGGTAAATGTGTGTTATACAAGGCAGAATACCATTGAAATAGAGAAAGAAACACGTTCGGCAGCTTTGGAAAGCCTTACACTTCACTGAAATGTAGTACTACACTCTATAACAAAGTTGAGAGACAATGTTCAATAGCTGCCTCATTACTTAACAGTGTGTAGGAAGTTGTTTGATAAAGTGGGCAAAGCTTATACTAGGGCCAGAAGGCAGAATATAGGAAACTAGGAAAGCCTTACACTTCACTGAAATGTAGTACTACACTCTATAAAACATTTTAGAGACAATGTTCCCGAGCTGCCTCAGTTCATAACAGTGTGTAGGAAGTTGTTTGATAAAGTGGGCAAAGCTTATACTTGGGCCAGAAGGCAGAATATAGGAAACTACATGAAAACATGAATAATTCAGTGAAAATGACTGTAAACAGATGAGAACTTTTTTAGAACAGCTGAAAGAGAATCTCCAAGTCAGTTCTTAGTGTAGAAAGGGTAGCTAAGATCCGGGAAATCCTTAATTCCAGTAAAGATCACATGAAACACTGTATGAATCCTATATTCTTTAAGTAAAGGAGACTAGAGTGGTAAATGTGTGTTATACAAGGCAGAATACCATTGAAATAGAGAAGAAACACGTTCGGCAGCTTTGGAAAGCCTTACACTTCACTGAAATGTAGTACTACACTCTATAACACAGTTGAGAGATAATGTTCCCAAGCTGCCTCAGTTCATAACAAGGTGTTGGAAGTTGTTTGATAAAGTTGGCAAAGCTTATACTTGGACCAGAATGCAGAATATAGGAAACTACATGAAAACATGATTAATTCAGTGAAAATGACTGTAAACAGATGAGAACATGTTTAGAACAGCTGAAAGAGATTCTCCAGGTCAGTTCTTAGTGTAGAAAAGGTAGCTAAGATCCGGGAAATACTTAATTCGAGTTAAGATTACATGAAACACTGTGTGAATCCTATATTCTTTACTTAAAGGCGACTAGAGTGGTAAATGTGTGTTATACAAGGCAGTATACCATTAAAATAGAGAAAGAAACACGTTCGGCAGCTTTGGAAAGCCTTACACTTCACTGAAATGTAGTACTACACTCTATAACACAGTTGAGAGACAATGTTCAATAGCTGCCTCAGTACTTAACAGTGTATAGGAAGTTGTTTGATAAAGTGGGCAAAGCTTATACTTGGACCAGAAGGCAGAATATAGGAAACTACATGAAAACATGATTAATTCAGTGAAAATGACTGTAAACAGATGAGAACTTGTTTAGAACAGCTGAAAGAGAATCTCCAAGTCAGTTCTTAGTGTAGAAAAGGTAGCTAAGATAAGGAAAATCCTTAATTCCAGTTAAGATCACATGAAACACTGTATGAATCCTATATTCTTTACTTAAAGGAGACTCGAGTGGTAAATGTGTGTTATACAAGGCAGAATACCACTGAAATAGAGAAAGAAACACGTTCGGCAGCTTTGGAAAGCCTTACACTTCACTGAAATGTAGTACTACACTCTATAACACAGTAGAGAGACAATGTTCCCGAGCTGCCTCAGTTCATAACAGTGTGTAGGAAGTTGTTTGATAAAGTGGGCAAAGCTTATACTTGAAGCAGAAGGCAGAATATAGGAAACTACATGAAAACATGAATAATTCAGTGAAAATGACTGTAAACAGATGAGAACTTGTTTTAGAACAGCTGAAAGAGATCCTCCAAGTCAGTTCTTAGTGTAGAAAAGGTAGCTAAATCCGGAAAATCCTTAATTCCAGTTAAGATCACATGAAACACTGTATGAATCGTATATTCTTTACTTAAAGGAGACTACAGTGGTAAATGTGTGTTATACAAGGCAGAATACCATTAAAATAGAGAAAGAAACACGTTCGGCAGCTTTGCAAAGCCTTACACTTCACTGAAATGTAGTACTACACTCTATAACACAGTTGAGAGACAATGTTCAATAGCTGCCTCAGTACTTAACAGTGTGTAGGAAGTTGTTTGATAAAGTGGGCAAAGCTTATACTTGGACCAGAAGGCAGAATATAGGAAACTACATGAAAACATGAATAATTCAGTGAAAATGACTGTAAACAGATGAGAACTTGTTTAGAACAGCTGAAAGAGAATCTCCAAGTCAGTTCTTAGTGTAGAAAATGTAGCTAAGATAATGGAAATCCTTAATTCCAGTTAAGATCACATGAAACACTTTATGTATCCTATATTCTTTACTTAAAGGAGACTAGAGTGGTAAATGTGTGTTATACAAGGCAGAATACCATTGAAATAGAGAAAGAAACACGATCGGCAGCTTTGGAAAGCCTTACACTTCACTGAAATGTAGTACTACACTCTATAACAAAGTTGAGAGACAATGTTCAATAGCTGCCTCATTACTTAACAGTGTGTAGGAAGTTGTTTGATAAAGTGGGCAAAGCTTATACTAGGGCCAGAAGGCAGAATATAGGAAACTAGGAAAGCCTTACACTTCACTGAAATGTAGTACTACACTCTATAACACATTTTAGAGACAATGTTCCCGAGCTGCCTCAGTTCATAACAGTGTGTAGGAAGTTGTTTGATAAAGTGCGGAAAGCTTATACTTGGACCAGAAGGCAGAATATAGGAAACTACATGAAAACATGAATAATTCAGTGAAAATGACTGTAAACAGATGAGAACTTGTTTAGAACAGCTGAAAGAGAATCTCCAAGTCAGTTCTTAGTGTAGAAAAGGTAGCTAAGATAAGGGAAACCCTTAATTCCAGTTAAGATCACATGAAACACTGTGTGCATCCTATATTCTTTACGTAAAGGAGACTAGAGTGGTAAATGTGTGTTATACAAGGCAGAATACCATTGAAATAGAGAAAGAAACACGTTCGGCAGCTTTGGAAAGCCTTACACTTCACTGAAATGTAGTACTACACTCTATAACACAGTTGAGAGACAATGTTCCCAAGCTGCCTCAGTTCATAACAAGGTGTTGGAAGTTGTTTGATAAAGTTGGCAAAGCTTATACTTGGACCAGAATGCAGAATATAGGAAACTACATGAAAACATGATTAATTCAGTGAAAATGACTGTAAACAGATGAGAACATGTTTAGAACAGTTGAAAGAGATTCTCCAGGTCAGTTCTTAGTGTAGAAAAGGTAGCTAAGATCCGGGAAATACTTAATTCGAGTTAAGATTACATGAAACACTGTGTGAATCCTATATTCTTTACTTAAAGGCGACTAGAGTGGTAAATGTGCGTTATACAAGGCAGTATACCATTAAAATAGAGAAAGAAACACGTTCGGCAGCTTTGGAAAGCCTTACACTTCACTGAAATGTAGTACTACACTCTATAACACAGTTGAGAGACAATGTTCAATAGCTGCCTCAGTACTTAACAGTGTATAGGAAGTTGTTTGATAAAGTGGGCAAAGCTTATACTTGGACCAGATGGCAGAATATAGGAAACTACATGAAAACATGATTAATTCAGTGAAAATGACTGTAAACAGATGAGAACTTGTTTAGAACAGCTGAAAGAGAATCTCCAAGTCAGTTCTTAGTGTAGAAAAGGTAGCTAAGATAAGGAAAATCCTTAATTCCAGTTAAGATCACATGAAACACTGTATGAATCCTATATTCTTTACTTAAAGGAGACTCGAGTGGTAAATGTATGTTATACAAGGCAGAATACCACTGAAATAGAGAAAGAAACACGTTCGGCAGCTTTGGAAAGCCTTACACTTCACTGAAATGTAGTACTACACTCTATAACACAGTAGAGAGACAATGTTCCCGAGCTGCCTCAGTTCATAACAGTGTGTAGGAAGTTGTTTGATAAAGTGGGCAAAGCTTATACTTGAAGCAGAAGGCAGAATATAGGAAACTACATGAAAACATGAATAATTCAGTGAAAATGACTGTAAACAGATGAGAACTTGTTTTAGAACAGCTGAAAGAGATCCTCCAAGTCAGTTCTTAGTGTAGAAAAGGTAGCTAAATCCGGAAAATCCTTAATTCCAGTTAAGATCACATGAAACACTGTATGAATCCTATATTCTTTACTTAAAGGAGACTACAGTGGTAAATCTGTGTTATACAAGGCAGAATACCATTAAAATAGAGAAAGAAACACGTTCGGCAGCTTTGCAAAGCCTTACACTTCACTGAAATGTAGTACTACACTCTATAACACAGTTGAGAGACAATGTTCAATAGCTGCCTCAGTACTTAACAATGTGTAGGAAGTTGTTTGATAAAATGGGCAAAGCTTATACTTGGACCAGAAGGCAGAATATAGGAAACTACATGAAAACATGAATAATTCAGTGAAAATGACTGTAAACAGATGAGAACTTGTTTAGAACAGCTGAAAGAGAATCTCCAAGTCAGTTCTTAGTGTAGAAAATGTAGCTAAGATAATGGAAATCCTTAATTCCAGTTAAGATCACATGAAACACTTTATGAATCCTATATTCTTTACTTAAAGGAGACTAGAGTGGTAAATGTGTGTTATACAAGGCAGAATACCATTGAAATAGAGAAAGAAACACGTTCGGCAGCTTTGGAAAGCCTTACACTTCACTGAAATGTAGTACTACACTCTATAACAAAGTTGAGAGACAATGTTCAATAGCTGCCTCATTACTTAACAGTGTGTAGGAAGTTGTTTGATAAAGTGGGCAAAGCTTATACTAGGGCCAGAAGGCAGAATATAGGAAACTAGGAAAGCCTTACACTTCACTGAAATGTAGTACTACACTCTATAACACATTTTAGAGACAATGTTCCCGAGCTGCCTCAGTTCATAACAGTGTGTAGGAAGTTGTTTGATAAAGTGGGCAAAGCTTATACTTGGGCCAGAAGGTAGAATATAGGAAACTACATGAAAACATGAATAATTCAGTGAAAATGACTGTAAACAGATGAGAACTTCTTTAGAACAGCTGAAAGAGAATCTCCAAGTCAGTTCTTAGTGTAGAAAGGGTAGCTAAGATCCGGGAAATCCTTAATTCCAGTAAAGATCACATGAAACACTGTATGAATCCTATATTCTTTACTTAAAGGAGACTAGAGTGGTAAATGTGTGTTATACAAGGCAGAATACTATTGAAATAGAGAAAGAAACACGTTTGGCAGCTTTGGAATGCCTTACACTTCACTGAAATGTAGTACTACACTCTATAACACAGTTATGAGACAATGTTCCCTAGCTGCCTCAGTTCATAACAAGGTGTAGGAAGTTGTTTGATAAAGTTGGGAAAGCTTATACTTGGACCAGAAGGCAGAATATAGGAAACTACATGAAAACATGAATAATTCAGTGAAAATGACTGTAAACAGATGAGAACTTGTTTAGAACAGCTGAAAGAGAATCTCCAAGTCAGTTCTTAGTGTAGAAAAGGTAGCTAAGATAAGGGAAACCCTTAATTCCAGTTAAGATCACATGAAACACTGTGTGCATCCTATATTCTTTACGTAAAGGAGACTAGAGTGGTAAATGTGTGTTATACAAGGCAGAATACCATTGAAATAGAGAAAGAAACACGTTCGGCAGCTTTGGAAAGCCTTACACTTCACTGAAATGTAGTACTACACTCTATAACACAGTTGAGAGACAATGTTCCCAAGCTGCCTCAGTTCATAACAAGGTGTTGGAAGTTGTTTGATAAAGTTGGCAAAGCTTATACTTGAAGCAGAAGGCAGAATATAGGAAACTACATGAAAACATGAATAATTCAGTGAAAATGACTGTAAACAGATGAGAACTTGTTTTAGAACAGCTGAAAGAGATCCTCCAAGTCAGTTCTTAGTGTAGAAAAGGTAGCTAAATCCGGAAAATCCTTATTTCCAGTTAATATCACGTGAAACACTGTATGAATCCTATATTCTTTACTTAAAGGAGACTACAGTGGTAAATGTGTGTTATACAAGGCAGAATACCATTAAAATAGAGAAAGAAACACGTTCGGCAGCTTTGCAAAGCCTTACACTTCACTGAAATGTAGTACTACACTCTATAACACAGTTGAGAGACAATGTTCAATAGCTGCCTCAGTACTTAACAGTGTGTAGGAAGTTGTTTGATAAAGTGGGCAAAGCTTATACTTGGACCAGAAGGCAGAATATAGGAAACTACATGAAAACATGAATAATTCAGTGAAAATGACTGTAAACAGATGAGAACTTGTTTAGAACAGCTGAAAGAGAATCTCCAAGTCAGTTCTTAGTGTAGAAAAGGTAGCTAAGATAAGGAAAATCCTTAATTCCAGTTAAGATCACATGAAACACGGTATGAATCCTATATTCTTTACTTAAAGGAGACTCGAGTGGTAAATGTGTGTTATACAAGGCAGAATACCATTGAAATAGAGAAAGAAACACGTTCGGCAGCTTTGGAAAGCCTTAAACTTCACTGAAATGTAGTACTACACTCTATAACACAGTTGAGAGACAATGTTCCCGAGCTGCCTCAGTTCATAACAGTGTGTAGGAAGTTGTTTGATAAAGTGGGCAAAGCTTATACTTGGGCCAGAAGGCAGAATATAGGAAACTACATGAAAACATGAATAATTCAGTGAAAATGACTGTAAACAGATGAGAACTTGTTTAGAACAGCTGAAAGAGAATCTCCAAGTCAGTTCTTAGTGTAGAAAATGTAGCTAAGATAATGGAAATCCTTAATTCCAGTTAAGATCACATGAAACACTTTATGAATCCTATATTCTTTACTTAAAGGAGACTAGAGTGGTAAATGTGTGTTATACAAGGCAGAATACCATTGAAATAGAGAAAGAAACACGTTCGGCAGCTTTGGAAAGCCTTACACTTCACTGAAATGTAGTACTACACTCTATAACAAAGTTGAGAGACAATCTTCAATAGCTGCCTCATTACTTAACAGTGTGTAGGAAGTTGTTTGATAAAGTGGGCAAAGCTTATACTAGGGCCAGAAGGCAGAATATAGGAAACTAGGAAAGCCTTACACTTCACTGAAATGTAGTACTACACTCTATAACACATTTTAGAGACAATGTTCCCGAGCTGCCTCAGTTCATAACAATGTGTAGGAAGTTGTTTGATAAAATGGGCAAAGCTTATACTTGGGCCAGAAGGCAGAATATAGGAAACTACATGAAAACATGAATAATTCAGTGAAAATGACTGTAAACAGATGAGAACTTCTTTAGAACAGCTGAAAGAGAATCTCCAAGTCAGTTCTTAGTGTAGAAAGGGTAGCTAAGATCCGGGAAATCCTTAATTCCAGTAAAGATCACATGAAACACTGTATGAATCCTATATTCTTTACTTAAAGGAGACTAGAGTGGTAAATGTGTGTTATACAAGGCAGAATACTATTGAAATAGAGAAAGAAACACGTTTGGCAGCTTTGGAATGCCTTACACTTCACTGAAATGTAGTACTACACTCTATAACACAGTTATGAGACAATGTTCCCTAGCTCCCTCAGTTCATAACAGTGTGTAGGAAGTTGTTTGATAAAGTGCGGAAAGCTTATACTTGGACCAGAAGGCAGAATATAGGAAACTACATGAAAACATGAATAATTCAGTGAAAATGACTGTAAACAGATGAGAACATGTTTAGAACAGCTGAAAGAGATTCTCCAGGTCAGTTCTTAGTGTAGAAAAGGTAGCTAAGATCCGGGAAATACTTAATTCGAGTTAAGATTACATGAAACACTGTGTGAATCCTATATTCTTTACTTAAAGGCGACTAGAGTGGTAAATGTGTGTTATACAAGGCAGAATACCATTAAAATAGAGAAAGAAACACGTTCGGCAGCTTTGCAAAGCCTTACACTTCACTGAAATGTAGTACTACACTCTATAACACAGTTGAGAGACAATGTTCAATAGCTGCCTCAGTACTTAACAGTGTGTAGGAAGTTGTTTGATAAAGTGGGCAAAGCTTATACTTGGACCAGAAGGCAGAATATAGGAAACTACATGAAAACATGAATAATTCAGTGAAAATGACTGTAAACAGATGAGAACTTGTTTAGAACAGCTGAAAGAGAATCTCCAAGTCAGTTCTTAGTGTAGAAAATGTAGCTAAGATAATGGAAATCCTTAATTCCAGTTAAGATCACATGAAACACTTTATGAATCCTATATTCTTTACTTAAAGGAGACTAGAATGGTAAATGTGTGTTATACAAGGCAGAATACCATTGAAATAGAGAAAGAAACAAGTTCGGCAGCTTTGGAAAGCCTTACACTTCACTGAAATGTAGTACTACACTCTATAACAAAGTTGAGAGACAATGTTCAATAGCTGCCTCATTACTTAACAGTGTGTAGGAAGTTGTTTGAAAAAGTGGGCAAAGCTTATACTAGGGCCAGAAGGCAGAATATAGGAAACTAGGAAAGCCTTACACTTCACTGAAATGTAGTACTACACTCTATAACACATTTTAGAGACAATGTTCCCGAGCTGCCTCAGTTCATAACAGTGTGTAGGAAGTTGTTTGATAAAGTGGGCAAAGCTTATACTTGGGCCAGAAGGCAGAATATAGGAAACTACATGAAAACATGAATAATTCAGTGAAAATGACTGTAAACAGATGAGAACTTCTTTAGAACAGCTGAAAGAGAATCTCCAAGTCAGTTCTTAGTGTAGAAAGGGTAGCTAAGATCCGGGAAATCCTTAATTCCAGTAAAGATCACATGAAACACTGTATGAATCCTATATTCTTTACTTAAAGGAGACTAGAGTGGTAAATGTGTGTTATACAAGGCAGAATACTATTGAAATAGAGAAAGAAAGACGTTTGGCAGCTTTGGAATGCCTTACACTTCACTGAAATGTAGTACTACACTCTATAACACAGTTATGAGACAATGTTCCCTAGCTCCCTCAGTTCATAACAGTGTGTAGGAAGTTGCTTGATAAAGTGGGGAAAGCTTATACTTGGACCAGAAGGCAGAATATAGGAAACTACATGAAAACATGAATAATTCAGTGAAAATGACTGTAAACAGATGAGAACTTGTTTAGAACAGCTGAAAGAGAATCTCCAAGTCAGTTCTTAGTGTAGAAAAGGTAGCTAAGATAAGGGAAACCCTTAATTCCAGTTAAGATCACATGAAACACTGTGTGCATCCTATATTCTTTACGTAAAGGAGACTAGAGTGGTAAATGTGTGTTATACAAGGCAGAATACCATTGAAATAGAGAAAGAAACACGTTCGGCAGCTTTGGAAAGCCTTACACTTCACTGAAATGTAGTACTACACTTTATATAACACAGTTGAGAGACAATGTTCCCTAGCTCCCTCAGTTCATAACAGTGTGTAGGAAGTTGTTTGATAAAGTGGGCAAAGCTTATACTTGGGCCAGAAGGCAGAATATAGGAAACTACATGAAAACATGAATAATTCAGTGAAAATGACTGTAAACAGATGAGAACTTGTTTAGAACAGCTGAAAGAGAATCTCCAAGTCAGTTCTTAGTGTAGAAAAGGTAGCTAAGATAAGGAAAATCCTTAATTCCAGTTAAGATCACATGAAACACTGTATGAATCCTATATTCTTTACTTAAAGGAGATTAGAGTGGTAAATGTGTGTTATACAAGGCAGAATACCATTGAAATAGAGAAAGAAACACGTTCGGCAGCTTTGGAAAGCCTTACACTTCACTGAAATGTAGTACTACACTCTATAACACAGTTGAGAGACAATGTTCAATAGCTGCCTCAGTACTTAACAGTGTGTAGGAAGTTGTTTGATAAAGTGGGCAAAGCTGATACTTGGACCAGAAGGCAGAATATAGGAAACTACATGAAAACATGATTAATTCAGTGAAAATGACTGTAAACAGATGTGAACTTGTTTAGAACAGCTGAAAGAGATTCTCCAAGTCAGTTCTTAGTGTAGAAAAGGTAGCTAAGATCTGGGAAATCCTTAATTCGAGTTAAGATTACATGAAACACTGTATGAATCCTATATTCTTTACTTAAAGGAGACTAGAGTGGTAAATGTGTGTTATACAAGGCAGAATACCATTGAAATAGAGAAAGAAACACGTTCGGCAGCTTTGGAAAGCCTTACACTTCACTGAAATGTAGTAATACACTCTATAACACAGTTGAGAGACAATGTTCCCGAGCTGCCTCAGTTCATAACAGTGTGTAGGAAGTTGTTTGATAAAGTGGGCAAAGCTTATACTTGGGCCAGAAGGCACAATATAGGAAACTACATGAAAACATGATTAATTCAGTGAAAATGACTGTAAACAGATGTGAACTTGTTTAGAACAGCTGAAAGAGATTCTCCAAGTCAGTTCTTAGTGTAGAAAAGGTAGCTAATATCCGGGAAATCCTTAATTCGAGTTAAGATTACATGAAACACTGTATGAATCCTATATTCTTTACTTAAAGGAGACTAGAGTGGTAAATGTGTGTTATACAAGGCAGAATACCATTGAAATAGAGAAAGAAACACGTTCGGCAGCTTTGGAAAGCCTTACACTTCACTGAAATGTAGTACTACACTTTATATAACACAGTTGAGAGACAATGTTCCCTAGCTCCCTAAGTTCATAACAGTGTGTAGGAAGTTGTTTGATAAAGTGGGCAAAGCTGATACTTGGACCAGAAGGCAGAATATAGGAAACTACATGAAAACATGATTAATTCAGTGAAAATGACTGTAAACAGATGTGAACGTGTTTAGAACAGCTGAAAGAGATTCTCCAAGTCAGTTCTTAGTGTAGAAAAGGTAGCTAAGATCTGGGAAATCCTTAATTCGAGTTAAGATTACATGAAACACTGTATGAATCCTATATTCTTTACTTAAAGGAGACTAGAGTGGTAAATGTGTGTTATACAAGGCAGAATACCATTGAAATAGAGAAAGAAACACGTTCGGCAGCTTTGGAAAGCCTTACACTTCACTGAAATGTAGTAATACACTCTATAACACAGTTGAGAGACAATGTTCCCGAGCTGCCTCAGTTCATAACAGTGTGTAGGAAGTTGTTTGATAAAGTGGGCAAAGCTTATACTTGGGCCAGAAGGCACAATATAGGAAACTACATGAAAACATGATTAATTCAGTGAAAATGACTGTAAACAGATGTGAACTTGTTTAGAACAGCTGAAAGAGATTCTCCAAGTCAGTTCTTAGTGTAGAAAAGGTAGCTAATATCCGGGAAATCCTTAATTCGAGTTAAGATTACATGAAACACTGTATGAATCCTATATTCTTTACTTAAAGGAGACTAGAGTGGTAAATGTGTGTTATACAAGGCAGAATACCATTGAAATAGAGAAAGAAACACGTTCGGCAGCTTTGGAAAGCCTTACACTTCACTGAAATGTAGTACTACACTTTATATAACACAGTTGAGAGACAATGTTCCCTAGCTCCCTAAGTTCATAACAGTGTGTAGGAAGTTGTTTGATAAAGTGGGCAAAGCTTATACTTGGACCAGAAGGCAGAATATAGGAAACTACATGAAAACATGATTAATTCAGTGAAAATGACTGTAAACAGATGTGAACTTGTTTAGAACAGCTGAAAGAGATTCTCCAAGTCAGTTCTTAGTGTAGAAAAGGTAGCTAAGATCTGGGAAATCCTTAATTCGAGTTAAGATTACATGAAACACTGTATGAATCCTATATTCTTTACTTAAAGGAGACTAGAGTGGTAAATGTGTGTTATACAAGGCAGAATACCATTGAAATAGAGAAAGAAACACGTTCGGCAGCTTTGGAAAGCCTTACACTTCACTGAAATGTAGTACTACACTCTATAACACAGTTGAGAGACAATGTTCAATAGCTGCCTCAGTACTTAACAGTGTGTAGGAAGTTGTTTGATAAAGTGGGCAAAGCTTATACTTGGACCAGAAGGCAGAATATAGGAAACTACATGAAAACATGATTAATTCAGTGAAAATGACTGTAAACAGATGTGAACTTGTTTAGAACAGCTGAAAGAGATTCTCCAAGTCAGTTCTTAGTGTAGAAAAGGTAGCTAATATCCGGGAAATCCTTAATTCGAGTTAAGATTACATGAAACACTGTATGAATCCTATATTCTTTACTTAAAGGAGACTAGAGTGGTAAATGTGTGTTATACAAGGCAGAATACCATTGAAATAGAGAAAGAAACACGTTCGGCAGCTTTGGAAAGCCTTACACTTCACTGAAATGTAGTACTACACTTTATATAACACAGTTGAGAGACAATGTTCCCTAGCTCCCTCAGTTCATAACAGTGTGTAGTAAGTTGTTTGATAAAGTGGGCAAAGCTTATACTTGGGCCAGAAGGCAGAATATAGGAAACTACATGAAAACATGAATAATTCAGTGAAAATGACTGTAAACAGATGAGAACTTGTTTAGAACAGCTGAAAGAGAATCTCCAAGTCAGTTCTTAGTGTAGAAAAGGTAGCTAAGATAAGGCAAATCCTTAATTCCAGTTAAGATCACATGAAACACTGTATGAATCCTATATTCTTTACTTAAAGGAGACTAGAGTGGTAAATGTGTATTATACAAGGCAGAATACCATTGAAATAAAGAAAGAAACACGTTCGGCAGCTTTGGAAAGCCTTACACTTCACTGAAATGTAGTACTACACTCTATAACACAGTTGAGAGACAATGTTCAATAGCTGCCTCAGTACTTAACAGTGTGTAGGAAGTTGTTTGATAAAGTGGGCAAAGCTGATACTTGGACCAGAAGGCAGAATATAGGAAACTACATGAAAACATGATTAATTCAGTGAAAATGACTGTAAACAGATGTGAACGTGTTTAGAACAGCTGAAAGAGATTCTCCAAGTCAGTTCTTAGTGTAGAAAAGGTAGCTAAGATCTGGGAAATCCTTAATTCGAGTTAAGATTACATGAAACACTGTATGAATCCTATATTCTTTACTTAAAGGAGACTAGAGTGGTAAATGTGTGTTATACAAGGCAGAATACCATTGAAATAGAGAAAGAAACACGTTCGGCATCTTTGGAAAGCCTTACACTTCACTGAAATGTAGTACTACACTCTATAACACAGTTGAGAGACAATGTTCAATAGCTGCCTCAGTACTTAACAGTGTGTAGGAAGTTGTTTGATAAAGTGGGCAAAGCTTATACTTGGACCAGAAGGCAGAATATAGGAAACTACATGAAAACATGATTAATTCAGTGAAAATGACTGTAAACAGATGTGAACTTGTTTAGAACAGCTGAAAGAGATTCTCCAAGTCAGTTCTTAGTGTAGAAAAGGTAGCTAATATCCGGGAAATCCTTAATTCGAGTTAAGATTACATGAAACACTGTATGAATCCTATATTCTTTACTTAAAGGAGACTAGAGTGGTAAATGTGTGTTATACAAGGCAGAATACCATTGAAATAGAGAAAGAAACACGTTCGGCAGCTTTGGAAAGCCTTACACTTCACTGAAATGTAGTACTACACTTTATATAACACAGTTGAGAGACAATGTTCCCTAGCTCCCTCAGTTCATAACAGTGTGTAGGAAGTTGTTTGATAAAGTGGGCAAAGCTTATACTTGGGCCAGAAGGCAGAATATAGGAAACTACATGAAAACATGAATAATTCAGTGAAAATGACTGTAACAGATGAGAACTTGTTTAGAACAGCTGAAAGAGAATCTCCAAGTCAGTTCTTAGTGTAGAAAAGGTAGCTAAGATAAGGAAAATCCTTAATTCCAGTTAAGATCACATGAAACACTGTATGAATCCTATATTCTTTACTTAAAGGAGACTAGAGTGGTAAATGTGTGTTATACAAGGCAGAATACCATTGAAATAGAGAAAGAAACACGTTCGGCAGCTTTGGAAAGCCTTACACTTCACTGAAATGTAGTACTACACTCTATAACACAGTTGAGAGACAATGTTCAATAGCTGCCTCAGTACTTAACAGTGTGTAGGAAGTTGTTTGATAAAGTGGGCAAAGCTGATACTTGGACCAGAAGGCAGAATATAGGAAACTACATGAAAACATGATTAATTCAGTGAAAATGACTGTAAACAGATGTGAACTTGTTTAGAACAGCTGAAAGAGATTCTCCAAGTCAGTTCTTAGTGTAGAAAAGGTAGCTAAGATCTGGGAAATCCTTAATTCGAGTTAAGATTACATGAAACACTGTATGAATCCTATATTCTTTACTTAAAGGAGACTAGAGTGGTAAATGTGTGTTATACAAGGCAGAATACCATTGAAATAGAGAAAGAAACACGTTCGGCAGCTTTGGAAAGCCTTACACTTCACTGAAATGTAGTACTACACTCTATAACACAGTTGAGAGACAATGTTCAATAGCTGCCTCAGTACTTAACAGTGTGTAGGAAGTTGTTTGATAAAGTGGGCAAAGCTTATACTTGGACCAGAAGGCAGAATATAGGAAACTACATGAAAACATGATTAATTCAGTGAAAATGACTGTAAACAGATGAGAACATGTTTAGAACAGCTGAAAGAGATTCTCCAGGTCAGTTCTTAGTGTAGAAAAGGTAGCTAAGATCCGGGAAATACTTAATTCGAGTTAAGATTACATGAAACACTGTGTGAATCCTATATTCTTTACTTAAAGGCGACTAGAGTGGTAAATGTGTGTTATACAAGGCAGTATACCATTAAAATAGAGAAAGAAACACGTTCGGCAGCTTTGGAAAGCCTTACACTTCACTGAAATGTAGTACTACACTCTATAACACAGTTGAGAGACAATGTTCAATAGCTGCCTCAGTACTTAACAGTGTATAGGAAGTTGTTTGATAAAGTGGGCAAAGCTTATACTTGGACCAGAAGGCAGAATATAGGAAACTACATGAAAACATGATTAATTCAGTGAAAATGACTGTAAACAGATGAGAACTTGTTTAGAACAGCTGAAAGAGAATCTCCAAGTCAGTTCTTAGTGTAGAAAAGGTAGCTAAGATAAGGAAAATCCTTAATTCCAGTTAAGATCACATGAAACACTGTATGAATCCTATATTCTTTACTTAAAGGAGACTCGAGTGGTAAATGTGTGTTATACAAGGCAGAATACCACTGAAATAGAGAAAGAAACACGTTCGGCAGCTTTGGAAAGCCTTACACTTCACTGAAATGTAGTACTACACTCTATAACACAGTAGAGAGACAATGTTCCCGAGCTGCCTCAGTTCATAACAGTGTGTAGGAAGTTGTTTGATAAAGTGGGCAAAGCTTATACTTGAAGCAGAAGGCAGAATATAGGAAACTACATGAAAACATGAATAATTCAGTGAAAATGACTGTAAACAGATGAGAACTTGTTTTAGAACAGCTGAAAGAGATCCTCCAAGTCAGTTCTTAGTGTAGAAAAGGTAGCTAAATCCGGAAAATCCTTAATTCCAGTTAAGATCACATGAAACACTGTATGAATCGTATATTCTTTACTTAAAGGAGACTACAGTGGGAAATGTGTGTTATACAAGGCAGAATACCATTAAAATAGAGAAAGAAACACGTTCGGCAGCTTTGCAAAGCCTTACACTTCACTGAAATGTAGTACTACACTCTATAACACAGTTGAGAGACAATGTTCAATAGCTGCCTCAGTACTTAACAGTGTGTAGGAAGTTGTTTGATAAAGTGGGCAAAGCTTATACTTGGACCAGAAGGCAGAATATAGGAAACTACATGAAAACATGAATAATTCAGTGAAAATGACTGTAAACAGATGAGAACTTGTTTAGAACAGCTGAAAGAGAATCTCCAAGTCAGTTCTTAGTGTAGAAAATGTAGCTAAGATAATGGAAATCCTTAATTCCAGTTAAGATCACATGAAACACTTTATGTATCCTATATTCTTTACTTAAAGGAGACTAGAGTGGTAAATGTGTGTTATACAAGGCAGAATACCATTGAAATAGAGAAAGAAACACGATCGGCAGCTTTGGAAAGCCTTACACTTCACTGAAATGTAGTACTACACTCTATAACAAAGTTGAGAGACAATGTTCAATAGCTGCCTCATTACTTAACAGTGTGTAGGAAGTTGTTTGATAAAGTGGGCAAAGCTTATACTAGGGCCAGAAGGCAGAATATAGGAAACTAGGAAAGCCTTACACTTCACTGAAATGTAGTACTACACTCTATAACACATTTTAGAGACAATGTTCCCGAGCTGCCTCAGTTCATAACAGTGTGTAGGAAGTTGTTTGATAAAGTGCGGAAAGCTTATACTTGGACCAGAAGGCAGAATATAGGAAACTACATGAAAACATGAATAATTCAGTGAAAATGACTGTAAACAGATGAGAACTTGTTTAGAACAGCTGAAAGAGAATCTCCAAGTCAGTTCTTAGTGTAGAAAAGGTAGCTAAGATAAGGGAAACCCTTAATTCCAGTTAAGATCACATGAAACACTGTGTGCATCCTATATTCTTTACGTAAAGGAGACTAGAGTGGTAAATGTGTGTTATACAAGGCAGAATACCATTGAAATAGAGAAAGAAACACGTTCGGCAGCTTTGGAAAGCCTTACACTTCACTGAAATGTAGTACTACACTCTATAACACAGTTGAGAGACAATGTTCCCAAGCTGCCTCAGTTCATAACAAGGTGTTGGAAGTTGTTTGATAAAGTTGGCAAAGCTTATACTTGGACCAGAATGCAGAATATAGGAAACTACATGAAAACATGATTAATTCAGTGAAAATGACTGTAAACAGATGAGAACATGTTTAGAACAGTTGAAAGAGATTCTCCAGGTCAGTTCTTAGTGTAGAAAAGGTAGCTAAGATCCGGGAAATACTTAATTCGAGTTAAGATTACATGAAACACTGTGTGAATCCTATATTCTTTACTTAAAGGCGACTAGAGTGGTAAATGTGCGTTATACAAGGCAGTATACCATTAAAATAGAGAAAGAAACACGTTCGGCAGCTTTGGAAAGCCTTACACTTCACTGAAATGTAGTACTACACTCTATAACACAGTTGAGAGACAATGTTCAATAGCTGCCTCAGTACTTAACAGTGTATAGGAAGTTGTTTGATAAAGTGGGCAAAGCTTATACTTGGACCAGATGGCAGAATATAGGAAACTACATGAAAACATGATTAATTCAGTGAAAATGACTGTAAACAGATGAGAACTTGTTTAGAACAGCTGAAAGAGAATCTCCAAGTCAGTTCTTAGTGTAGAAAAGGTAGCTAAGATAAGGAAAATCCTTAATTCCAGTTAAGATCACATGAAACACTGTATGAATCCTATATTCTTTACTTAAAGGAGACTCGAGTGGTAAATGTATGTTATACAAGGCAGAATACCACTGAAATAGAGAAAGAAACACGTTCGGCAGCTTTGGAAAGCCTTACACTTCACTGAAATGTAGTACTACACTCTATAACACAGTAGAGAGACAATGTTCCCGAGCTGCCTCAGTTCATAACAGTGTGTAGGAAGTTGTTTGATAAAGTGGGCAAAGCTTATACTTGAAGCAGAAGGCAGAATATAGGAAACTACATGAAAACATGAATAATTCAGTGAAAATGACTGTAAACAGATGAGAACTTGTTTTAGAACAGCTGAAAGAGATCCTCCAAGTCAGTTCTTAGTGTAGAAAAGGTAGCTAAATCCGGAAAATCCTTAATTCCAGTTAAGATCACATGAAACACTGTATGAATCCTATATTCTTTACTTAAAGGAGACTACAGTGGTAAATCTGTGTTATACAAGGCAGAATACCATTAAAATAGAGAAAGAAACACGTTCGGCAGCTTTGCAAAGCCTTACACTTCACTGAAATGTAGTACTACACTCTATAACACAGTTGAGAGACAATGTTCAATAGCTGCCTCAGTACTTAACAATGTGTAGGAAGTTGTTTGATAAAATGGGCAAAGCTTATACTTGGACCAGAAGGCAGAATATAGGAAACTACATGAAAACATGAATAATTCAGTGAAAATGACTGTAAACAGATGAGAACTTGTTTAGAACAGCTGAAAGAGAATCTCCAAGTCAGTTCTTAGTGTAGAAAATGTAGCTAAGATAATGGAAATCCTTAATTCCAGTTAAGATCACATGAAACACTTTATGAATCCTATATTCTTTACTTAAAGGAGACTAGAGTGGTAAATGTGTGTTATACAAGGCAGAATACCATTGAAATAGAGAAAGAAACACGTTCGGCAGCTTTGGAAAGCCTTACACTTCACTGAAATGTAGTACTACACTCTATAACAAAGTTGAGAGACAATGTTCAATAGCTGCCTCATTACTTAACAGTGTGTAGGAAGTTGTTTGATAAAGTGGGCAAAGCTTATACTAGGGCCAGAAGGCAGAATATAGGAAACTAGGAAAGCCTTACACTTCACTGAAATGTAGTACTACACTCTATAACACATTTTAGAGACAATGTTCCCGAGCTGCCTCAGTTCATAACAGTGTGTAGGAAGTTGTTTGATAAAGTGGGCAAAGCTTATACTTGGGCCAGAAGGTAGAATATAGGAAACTACATGAAAACATGAATAATTCAGTGAAAATGACTGTAAACAGATGAGAACTTCTTTAGAACAGCTGAAAGAGAATCTCCAAGTCAGTTCTTAGTGTAGAAAGGGTAGCTAAGATCCGGGAAATCCTTAATTCCAGTAAAGATCACATGAAACACTGTATGAATCCTATATTCTTTACTTAAAGGAGACTAGAGTGGTAAATGTGTGTTATACAAGGCAGAATACTATTGAAATAGAGAAAGAAACACGTTTGGCAGCTTTGGAATGCCTTACACTTCACTGAAATGTAGTACTACACTCTATAACACAGTTATGAGACAATGTTCCCTAGCTGCCTCAGTTCATAACAAGGTGTAGGAAGTTGTTTGATAAAGTTGGGAAAGCTTATACTTGGACCAGAAGGCAGAATATAGGAAACTACATGAAAACATGAATAATTCAGTGAAAATGACTGTAAACAGATGAGAACTTGTTTAGAACAGCTGAAAGAGAATCTCCAAGTCAGTTCTTAGTGTAGAAAAGGTAGCTAAGATAAGGGAAACCCTTAATTCCAGTTAAGATCACATGAAACACTGTGTGCATCCTATATTCTTTACGTAAAGGAGACTAGAGTGGTAAATGTGTGTTATACAAGGCAGAATACCATTGAAATAGAGAAAGAAACACGTTCGGCAGCTTTGGAAAGCCTTACACTTCACTGAAATGTAGTACTACACTCTATAACACAGTTGAGAGACAATGTTCCCAAGCTGCCTCAGTTCATAACAAGGTGTTGGAAGTTGTTTGATAAAGTTGGCAAAGCTTATACTTGAAGCAGAAGGCAGAATATAGGAAACTACATGAAAACATGAATAATTCAGTGAAAATGACTGTAAACAGATGAGAACTTGTTTTAGAACAGCTGAAAGAGATCCTCCAAGTCAGTTCTTAGTGTAGAAAAGGTAGCTAAATCCGGAAAATCCTTATTTCCAGTTAATATCACGTGAAACACTGTATGAATCCTATATTCTTTACTTAAAGGAGACTACAGTGGTAAATGTGTGTTATACAAGGCAGAATACCATTAAAATAGAGAAAGAAACACGTTCGGCAGCTTTGCAAAGCCTTACACTTCACTGAAATGTAGTACTACACTCTATAACACAGTTGAGAGACAATGTTCAATAGCTGCCTCAGTACTTAACAGTGTGTAGGAAGTTGTTTGATAAAGTGGGCAAAGCTTATACTTGGACCAGAAGGCAGAATATAGGAAACTACATGAAAACATGAATAATTCAGTGAAAATGACTGTAAACAGATGAGAACTTGTTTAGAACAGCTGAAAGAGAATCTCCAAGTCAGTTCTTAGTGTAGAAAAGGTAGCTAAGATAAGGAAAATCCTTAATTCCAGTTAAGATCACATGAAACACGGTATGAATCCTATATTCTTTACTTAAAGGAGACTCGAGTGGTAAATGTGTGTTATACAAGGCAGAATACCATTGAAATAGAGAAAGAAACACGTTCGGCAGCTTTGGAAAGCCTTAAACTTCACTGAAATGTAGTACTACACTCTATAACACAGTTGAGAGACAATGTTCCCGAGCTGCCTCAGTTCATAACAGTGTGTAGGAAGTTGTTTGATAAAGTGGGCAAAGCTTATACTTGGGCCAGAAGGCAGAATATAGGAAACTACATGAAAACATGAATAATTCAGTGAAAATGACTGTAAACAGATGAGAACTTGTTTAGAACAGCTGAAAGAGAATCTCCAAGTCAGTTCTTAGTGTAGAAAATGTAGCTAAGATAATGGAAATCCTTAATTCCAGTTAAGATCACATGAAACACTTTATGAATCCTATATTCTTTACTTAAAGGAGACTAGAGTGGTAAATGTGTGTTATACAAGGCAGAATACCATTGAAATAGAGAAAGAAACACGTTCGGCAGCTTTGGAAAGCCTTACACTTCACTGAAATGTAGTACTACACTCTATAACAAAGTTGAGAGACAATCTTCAATAGCTGCCTCATTACTTAACAGTGTGTAGGAAGTTGTTTGATAAAGTGGGCAAAGCTTATACTAGGGCCAGAAGGCAGAATATAGGAAACTAGGAAAGCCTTACACTTCACTGAAATGTAGTACTACACTCTATAACACATTTTAGAGACAATGTTCCCGAGCTGCCTCAGTTCATAACAATGTGTAGGAAGTTGTTTGATAAAATGGGCAAAGCTTATACTTGGGCCAGAAGGCAGAATATAGGAAACTACATGAAAACATGAATAATTCAGTGAAAATGACTGTAAACAGATGAGAACTTCTTTAGAACAGCTGAAAGAGAATCTCCAAGTCAGTTCTTAGTGTAGAAAGGGTAGCTAAGATCCGGGAAATCCTTAATTCCAGTAAAGATCACATGAAACACTGTATGAATCCTATATTCTTTACTTAAAGGAGACTAGAGTGGTAAATGTGTGTTATACAAGGCAGAATACTATTGAAATAGAGAAAGAAACACGTTTGGCAGCTTTGGAATGCCTTACACTTCACTGAAATGTAGTACTACACTCTATAACACAGTTATGAGACAATGTTCCCTAGCTCCCTCAGTTCATAACAGTGTGTAGGAAGTTGTTTGATAAAGTGCGGAAAGCTTATACTTGGACCAGAAGGCAGAATATAGGAAACTACATGAAAACATGAATAATTCAGTGAAAATGACTGTAAACAGATGAGAACATGTTTAGAACAGCTGAAAGAGATTCTCCAGGTCAGTTCTTAGTGTAGAAAAGGTAGCTAAGATCCGGGAAATACTTAATTCGAGTTAAGATTACATGAAACACTGTGTGAATCCTATATTCTTTACTTAAAGGCGACTAGAGTGGTAAATGTGTGTTATACAAGGCAGAATACCATTAAAATAGAGAAAGAAACACGTTCGGCAGCTTTGCAAAGCCTTACACTTCACTGAAATGTAGTACTACACTCTATAACACAGTTGAGAGACAATGTTCAATAGCTGCCTCAGTACTTAACAGTGTGTAGGAAGTTGTTTGATAAAGTGGGCAAAGCTTATACTTGGACCAGAAGGCAGAATATAGGAAACTACATGAAAACATGAATAATTCAGTGAAAATGACTGTAAACAGATGAGAACTTGTTTAGAACAGCTGAAAGAGAATCTCCAAGTCAGTTCTTAGTGTAGAAAATGTAGCTAAGATAATGGAAATCCTTAATTCCAGTTAAGATCACATGAAACACTTTATGAATCCTATATTCTTTACTTAAAGGAGACTAGAATGGTAAATGTGTGTTATACAAGGCAGAATACCATTGAAATAGAGAAAGAAACAAGTTCGGCAGCTTTGGAAAGCCTTACACTTCACTGAAATGTAGTACTACACTCTATAACAAAGTTGAGAGACAATGTTCAATAGCTGCCTCATTACTTAACAGTGTGTAGGAAGTTGTTTGAAAAAGTGGGCAAAGCTTATACTAGGGCCAGAAGGCAGAATATAGGAAACTAGGAAAGCCTTACACTTCACTGAAATGTAGTACTACACTCTATAACACATTTTAGAGACAATGTTCCCGAGCTGCCTCAGTTCATAACAGTGTGTAGGAAGTTGTTTGATAAAGTGGGCAAAGCTTATACTTGGGCCAGAAGGCAGAATATAGGAAACTACATGAAAACATGAATAATTCAGTGAAAATGACTGTAAACAGATGAGAACTTCTTTAGAACAGCTGAAAGAGAATCTCCAAGTCAGTTCTTAGTGTAGAAAGGGTAGCTAAGATCCGGGAAATCCTTAATTCCAGTAAAGATCACATGAAACACTGTATGAATCCTATATTCTTTACTTAAAGGAGACTAGAGTGGTAAATGTGTGTTATACAAGGCAGAATACTATTGAAATAGAGAAAGAAAGACGTTTGGCAGCTTTGGAATGCCTTACACTTCACTGAAATGTAGTACTACACTCTATAACACAGTTATGAGACAATGTTCCCTAGCTCCCTCAGTTCATAACAGTGTGTAGGAAGTTGCTTGATAAAGTGGGGAAAGCTTATACTTGGACCAGAAGGCAGAATATAGGAAACTACATGAAAACATGAATAATTCAGTGAAAATGACTGTAAACAGATGAGAACTTGTTTAGAACAGCTGAAAGAGAATCTCCAAGTCAGTTCTTAGTGTAGAAAAGGTAGCTAAGATAAGGGAAACCCTTAATTCCAGTTAAGATCACATGAAACACTGTGTGCATCCTATATTCTTTACGTAAAGGAGACTAGAGTGGTAAATGTGTGTTATACAAGGCAGAATACCATTGAAATAGAGAAAGAAACACGTTCGGCAGCTTTGGAAAGCCTTACACTTCACTGAAATGTAGTACTACACTTTATATAACACAGTTGAGAGACAATGTTCCCTAGCTCCCTCAGTTCATAACAGTGTGTAGGAAGTTGTTTGATAAAGTGGGCAAAGCTTATACTTGGGCCAGAAGGCAGAATATAGGAAACTACATGAAAACATGAATAATTCAGTGAAAATGACTGTAAACAGATGAGAACTTGTTTAGAACAGCTGAAAGAGAATCTCCAAGTCAGTTCTTAGTGTAGAAAAGGTAGCTAAGATAAGGAAAATCCTTAATTCCAGTTAAGATCACATGAAACACTGTATGAATCCTATATTCTTTACTTAAAGGAGATTAGAGTGGTAAATGTGTGTTATACAAGGCAGAATACCATTGAAATAGAGAAAGAAACACGTTCGGCAGCTTTGGAAAGCCTTACACTTCACTGAAATGTAGTACTACACTCTATAACACAGTTGAGAGACAATGTTCAATAGCTGCCTCAGTACTTAACAGTGTGTAGGAAGTTGTTTGATAAAGTGGGCAAAGCTGATACTTGGACCAGAAGGCAGAATATAGGAAACTACATGAAAACATGATTAATTCAGTGAAAATGACTGTAAACAGATGTGAACTTGTTTAGAACAGCTGAAAGAGATTCTCCAAGTCAGTTCTTAGTGTAGAAAAGGTAGCTAAGATCTGGGAAATCCTTAATTCGAGTTAAGATTACATGAAACACTGTATGAATCCTATATTCTTTACTTAAAGGAGACTAGAGTGGTAAATGTGTGTTATACAAGGCAGAATACCATTGAAATAGAGAAAGAAACACGTTCGGCAGCTTTGGAAAGCCTTACACTTCACTGAAATGTAGTAATACACTCTATAACACAGTTGAGAGACAATGTTCCCGAGCTGCCTCAGTTCATAACAGTGTGTAGGAAGTTGTTTGATAAAGTGCGCAAAGCTTATACTTGGGCCAGAAGGCACAATATAGGAAACTACATGAAAACATGATTAATTCAGTGAAAATGACTGTAAACAGATGTGAACTTGTTTAGAACAGCTGAAAGAGATTCTCCAAGTCAGTTCTTAGTGTAGAAAAGGTAGCTAATATCCGGGAAATCCTTAATTCGAGTTAAGATTACATGAAACACTGTATGAATCCTATATTCTTTACTTAAAGGAGACTAGAGTGGTAAATGTGTGTTATACAAGGCAGAATACCATTGAAATAGAGAAAGAAACACGTTCGGCAGCTTTGGAAAGCCTTACACTTCACTGAAATGTAGTACTACACTCTATAACACAGTTGAGAGACAATGTTCAATAGCTGCCTCAGTACTTAACAGTGTGTAGGAAGTTGTTTGATAAAGTGGGCAAAGCTTATACTTGGACCAGAAGGCAGAATATAGGAAACTACATGAAAACATGATTAATTCAGTGAAAATGACTGTAAACAGATGTGAACTTGTTTAGAACAGCTGAAAGAGATTCTCCAAGTCAGTTCTTAGTGTAGAAAAGGTAGCTAATATCCGGGAAATCCTTAATTCGAGTTAAGATTACATGAAACACTGTATGAATCCTATATTCTTTACTTAAAGGAGACTAGAGTGGTAAATGTGTGTTATACAAGGCAGAATACCATTGAAATAGAGAAAGAAACACGTTCGGCAGCTTTGGAAAGCCTTACACTTCACTGAAATGTAGTACTACACTTTATATAACACAGTTGAGAGACAATGTTCCCTAGCTCCCTCAGTTCATAACAGTGTGTAGTAAGTTGTTTGATAAAGTGGGCAAAGCTTATACTTGGGCCAGAAGGCAGAATATAGGAAACTACATGAAAACATGAATAATTCAGTGAAAATGACTGTAAACAGATGAGAACTTGTTTAGAACAGCTGAAAGAGAATCTCCAAGTCAGTTCTTAGTGTAGAAAAGGTAGCTAAGATAAGGCAAATCCTTAATTCCAGTTAAGATCACATGAAACACTGTATGAATCCTATATTCTTTACTTAAAGGAGACTAGAGTGGTAAATGTGTATTATACAAGGCAGAATACCATTGAAATAAAGAAAGAAACACGTTCGGCAGCTTTGGAAAGCCTTACACTTCACTGAAATGTAGTACTACACTCTATAACACAGTTGAGAGACAATGTTCAATAGCTGCCTCAGTACTTAACAGTGTGTAGGAAGTTGTTTGATAAAGTGGGCAAAGCTGATACTTGGACCAGAAGGCAGAATATAGGAAACTACATGAAAACATGATTAATTCAGTGAAAATGACTGTAAACAGATGTGAACGTGTTTAGAACAGCTGAAAGAGATTCTCCAAGTCAGTTCTTAGTGTAGAAAAGGTAGCTAAGATCTGGGAAATCCTTAATTCGAGTTAAGATTACATGAAACACTGTATGAATCCTATATTCTTTACTTAAAGGAGACTAGAGTGGTAAATGTGTGTTATACAAGGCAGAATACCATTGAAATAGAGAAAGAAACACGTTCGGCATCTTTGGAAAGCCTTACACTTCACTGAAATGTAGTACTACACTCTATAACACAGTTGAGAGACAATGTTCAATAGCTGCCTCAGTACTTAACAGTGTGTAGGAAGTTGTTTGATAAAGTGGGCAAAGCTTATACTTGGACCAGAAGGCAGAATATAGGAAACTACATGAAAACATGATTAATTCAGTGAAAATGACTGTAAACAGATGTGAACTTGTTTAGAACAGCTGAAAGAGATTCTCCAAGTCAGTTCTTAGTGTAGAAAAGGTAGCTAATATCCGGGAAATCCTTAATTCGAGTTAAGATTACATGAAACACTGTATGAATCCTATATTCTTTACTTAAAGGAGACTAGAGTGGTAAATGTGTGTTATACAAGGCAGAATACCATTGAAATAGAGAAAGAAACACGTTCGGCAGCTTTGGAAAGCCTTACACTTCACTGAAATGTAGTACTACACTTTATATAACACAGTTGAGAGACAATGTTCCCTAGCTCCCTCAGTTCATAACAGTGTGTAGGAAGTTGTTTGATAAAGTGGGCAAAGCTTATACTTGGGCCAGAAGGCAGAATATAGGAAACTACATGAAAACATGAATAATTCAGTGAAAATGACTGTAACAGATGAGAACTTGTTTAGAACAGCTGAAAGAGAATCTCCAAGTCAGTTCTTAGTGTAGAAAAGGTAGCTAAGATAAGGAAAATCCTTAATTCCAGTTAAGATCACATGAAACACTGTATGAATCCTATATTCTTTACTTAAAGGAGACTAGAGTGGTAAATGTGTGTTATACAAGGCAGAATACCATTGAAATAGAGAAAGAAACACGTTCGGCAGCTTTGGAAAGCCTTACACTTCACTGAAATGTAGTACTACACTCTATAACACAGTTGAGAGACAATGTTCAATAGCTGCCTCAGTACTTAACAGTGTGTAGGAAGTTGTTTGATAAAGTGGGCAAAGCTGATACTTGGACCAGAAGGCAGAATATAGGAAACTACATGAAAACATGATTAATTCAGTGAAAATGACTGTAAACAGATGTGAACTTGTTTAGAACAGCTGAAAGAGATTCTCCAAGTCAGTTCTTAGTGTAGAAAAGGTAGCTAAGATCTGGGAAATCCTTAATTCGAGTTAAGATTACATGAAACACTGTATGAATCCTATATTCTTTACTTAAAGGAGACTAGAGTGGTAAATGTGTGTTATACAAGGCAGAATACCATTGAAATAGAGAAAGAAACACGTTCGGCAGCTTTGGAAAGCCTTACACTTCACTGAAATGTAGTACTACACTCTATAACACAGTTGAGAGACAATGTTCAATAGCTGCCTCAGTACTTAACAGTGTGTAGGAAGTTGTTTGATAAAGTGGGCAAAGCTTATACTTGGACCAGAAGGCAGAATATAGGAAACTACATGAAAACATGATTAATTCAGTGAAAATGACTGTAAACAGATGTGAACTTGTTTAGAACAGCTGAAAGAGATTCTCCAAGTCAGTTCTTAGTGTAGAAAAGGTAGCTAATATCCGGGAAATCCTTAATTCGAGTTAAGATTACATGAAACACTGTATGAATCCTATATTCTTTACTTAAAGGAGACTAGAGTGGTAAATGTGTGTTATACAAGG
Source organism: Pipistrellus hanaki (assembly GCF_964339955.1). NCBI lineage: Eukaryota > Metazoa > Chordata > Mammalia > Chiroptera > Vespertilionidae > Pipistrellus > Pipistrellus hanaki. Next base: position 4,335,512 of record NC_140511.1, read on the forward strand.
CAGAATACCATTGAAATAGAGAAAGAAACACGTTCGGCAGCTTTGGAAAGCCTTACACTTCACTGAAATGTAGTACTACACTTTATATAACACAGTTGAGAGACAATGTTCCCTAGCTCCCTCAGTTCATAACAGTGTGTAGGAAGTTGTTTGATAAAGTGGGCAAAGCTTATACTTGGGCCAGAAGGCAGAATATAGGAAACTACATGAAAACATGAATAATTCAGTGAAAATGACTGTAAACAGATGAGAACTTGTTTAGAACAGCTGAAAGAGAATCTCCAAGTCAGTTCTTAGTGTAGAAAAGGTAGCTAAGATAAGGAAAATCCTTAATTCCAGTTAAGATCACATGAAACACTGTATGAATCCTATATTCTTTACTTAAAGGAGACTAGAGTGGTAAATGTGTGTTATACAAGGCAGAATACCATTGAAATAGAGAAAGAAACACGTTCGGCAGCTTTGGAAAGCCTTACACTTCACTGAAATGTAGTACTACACTCTATAACACAGTTGAGAGACAATGTTCAATAGCTGCCTCAGTACTTAACAGTGTGTAGGAAGTTGTTTGATAAAGTGGGCAAAGCTGATACTTGGACCAGAAGGCAGAATATAGGAAACTACATGAAAACATGATTAATTCAGTGAAAATGACTGTAAACAGATGTGAACTTGTTTAGAACAGCTGAAAGAGATTCTCCAAGTCAGTTCTTAGTGTAGAAAAGGTAGCTAAGATCTGGGAAATCCTTAATTCGAGTTAAGATTACATGAAACACTGTATGAATCCTATATTCTTTACTTAAAGGAGACTAGAGTGGTAAATGTGTGTTATACAAGGCAGAATACCATTGAAATAGAGAAAGAAACACGTTCGGCAGCTTTGGAAAGCCTTACACTTCACTGAAATGTAGTAATACACTCTATAACACAGTTGAGAGACAATGTTCCCGAGCTGCCTCAGTTCATAACAGTGTGTAGGAAGTTGTTTGATAAAGTGGGCAAAGCTTATACTTGGGCCAGAAGGCACAATATAGGAAACTACATGAAAACATGATTAATTCAGTGAAAATGACTGTAAACAGATGTGAACTTGTTTAGAACAGCTGAAAGAGATTCTCCAAGTCAGTTCTTAGTGTAGAAAAGGTAGCTAATATCCGGGAAATCCTTAATTCGAGTTAAGATTACATGAAACACTGTATGAATCCTATATTCTTTACTTAAAGGAGACTAGAGTGGTAAATGTGTGTTATACAAGGCAGAATACCATTGAAATAGAGAAAGAAACACGTTCGGCAGCTTTGGAAAGCCTTACACTTCACTGAAATGTAGTACTACACTTTATATAACACAGTTGAGAGACAATGTTCCCTAGCTCCCTAAGTTCATAACAGTGTGTAGGAAGTTGTTTGATAAAGTGGGCAAAGCTTATACTTGGACCAGAAGGCAGAATATAGGAAACTACATGAAAACATGATTAATTCAGTGAAAATGACTGTAAAAAGATGTGAACTTGTTTAGAACAGCTGAAAGAGATTCTCCAAGTCAGTTCTTAGTGTAGAAAAGGTAGCTAAGATCTGGGAAATCCTTAATTCGAGTTAAGATTACATGAAACACTGTATGAATCCTATATTCTTTACTTAAAGGAGACTAGAGTGGTAAATGTGTGTTATACAAGGCAGAATACCATTGAAATAGAGAAAGAAACACGTTCGGCAGCTTTGGAAAGCCTTACACTTCACTGAAATGTAGTACTATACTCTATAACACAGTTGAGAGACAATGTTCAATAGCTGCCTCAGTACTTAACAGTGTGTAGGAAGTTGTTTGATAAAGTGGGCAAAGCTTATACTTGGACCAGAAGGCAGAATATAGGAAACTACATGAAAACATGATTAATTCAGTGAAAATGACTGTAAACAGATGTGAAATTGTTTAGAAAAGCTGAAAGAGATTCTCCAAGTCAGTTCTTAGTGTAGAAAAGGTAGCTAAGATCCGGGAAATCCTTAATTCGAGTTAAGATCACATGAAACACTGTATGAATCCTATATTCTTTACTTAAAGGAGACTAGAGTGGTAAATGTGTCTTATACAAGGCAGAATACCATTGAAATAGAGAAAGAAACACGTTCGGCAGCTTTGGAAAGCCTTACACTTCACTGAAATGTAGTACTACACTTTATATAACACAGTTGAGAGACAATGTTCCCTAGCTCCCTCAGTTCATAACAGTGTGTAGTAAGTTGTTTGATAAAGTGGGCAAAGCTTATACTTGGGCCAGAAGGCAGAATATAGGAAACTACATGAAAACATGAATAATTCAGTGAAAATGACTGTAAACAGATGAGAACTTGTTTAGAACAGCTGAAAGAGAATCTCCAAGTCAGTTCTTAGTGTAGAAAAGGTAGCTAAGATAAGGAAAATCCTTAATTCCAGTTAAGATCACATGAAACACTGTATGAATCCTATATTCTTTACTTAAAGGAGACTAGAGTGGTAAATGTGTGTTATACAAGGCAGAATACCATTGAAATAGAGAAAGAAACACGTTCGGCAGCTTTGGAAAGCCTTACACTTCACTGAAATGTAGTACTACACTCTATAACACAGTTGAGAGACAATGTTCAATAGCTGCCTCAGTACTTAACAGTGTGTAGGAAGTTGTTTGATAAAGTGGGCAAAGCTGATACTTGGACCAGAAGGCAGAATATAGGAAACTACATGAAAACATGATTAATTCAGTGAAAATGACTGTAAACAGATGTGAACTTGTTTAGAACAGCTGAAAGAGATTCTCCAAGTCAGTTCTTAGTGTAGAAAAGGTAGCTAAGATCTGGGAAATCCTTAATTCGAGTTAAGATTACATGAAACACTGTATGAATCCTATATTCTTTACTTAAAGGAGACTAGAGTGGTAAATGTGTGTTATACAAGGCAGAATACCATTGAAATAGAGAAAGAAACACGTTCGGCAGCTTTGGAAAGCCTTACACTTCACTGAAATGTAGTACTACACTCTATAACACAGTTGAGAGACAATGTTCAATAGCTGCCTCAGTACTTAACAGTGTGTAGGAAGTTGTTTGATAAAGTGGGCAAAGCTTATACTTGGACCAGAAGGCAGAATATAGGAAACTACATGAAAACATGATTAATTCAGTGAAAATGACTGTAAACAGATGTGAACTTGTTTAGAACAGCTGAAAGAGATTCTCCAAGTCAGTTCTTAGTGTAGAAAAGGTAGCTAATATCCGGGAAATCCTTAATTCGAGTTAAGATTACATGAAACACTGTATGAATCCTATATTCTTTACTTAAAGGAGACTAGAGTGGTAAATGTGTGTTATACAAGGCAGAATACCATTGAAATAGAGAAAGAAACACGTTCGGCAGCTTTGGAAAGCCTTACACTTCACTGAAATGTAGTACTACACTTTATATAACACAGTTGAGAGACAATGTTCCCTAGCTCCCTCAGTTCATAACAGTGTGTAGGAAGTTGTTTGATAAAGTGGGCAAAGCTTATACTTGGGCCAGAAGGCAGAATATAGGAAACTACATGAAAACATGAATAATTCAGTGAAAATGACTGTAAACAGATGAGAACTTGTTTAGAACAGCTGAAAGAGAATCTCCAAGTCAGTTCTTAGTGTAGAAAAGGTAGCTAAGATAAGGAAAATCCTTAATTCCAGTTAAGATCACATGAAACACTGTATGAATCCTATATTCTTTACTTAAAGGAGACTAGAGTGGTAAATGTGTGTTATACAAGGCAGAATACCATTGAAATAGAGAAAGAAACACGTTCGGCAGCTTTGGAAAGCCTTACACTTCACTGAAATGTAGTACTACACTTTATATAACACAGTTGAGAGACAATGTTCCCTAGCTCCCTAAGTTCATAACAGTGTGTAGGAAGTTGTTTGATAAAGTGGGCAAAGCTTATACTTGGACCAGAAGGCAGAATATAGGAAACTACATGAAAACATGATTAATTCAGTGAAAATGACTGTAAACAGATGTGAACTTGTTTAGAACAGCTGAAAGAGATTCTCCAAGTCAGTTCTTAGTGTAGAAAAGGTAGCTAAGATCTGGGAAATCCTTAATTCGAGTTAAGATTACATGAAACACTGTATGAATCCTATATTCTTTACTTAAAGGAGACTAGAGTGGTAAATGTGTGTTATACAAGGCAGAATACCATTGAAATAGAGAAAGAAACACGTTCGGCAGCTTTGGAAAGCCTTACACTTCACTGAAATGTAGTACTACACTCTATAACACAGTTGAGAGACAATGTTCAATAGCTGCCTCAGTACTTAACAGTGTGTAGGAAGTTGTTTGATAAAGTGGGCAAAGCTTATACTTGGACCAGAAGGCAGAATATAGGAAACTACATGAAAACATGATTAATTCAGTGAAAATGACTGTAAACAGATGTGAACTTGTTTAGAACAGCTGAAAGAGATTCTCCAAGTCAGTTCTTAGTGTAGAAAAGGTAGCTAATATCCGGGAAATCCTTAATTCGAGTTAAGATTACATGAAACACTGTATGAATCCTATATTCTTTACTTAAAGGAGACTAGAGTGGTAAATGTGTGTTATACAAGGCAGAATACCATTGAAATAGAGAAAGAAACACGTTCGGCAGCTTTGGAAAGCCTTACACTTCACTGAAATGTAGTACTACACTTTATATAACACAGTTGAGAGACAATGTTCCCTAGCTCCCTCAGTTCATAACAGTGTGTAGTAAGTTGTTTGATAAAGTGGGCAAAGCTTATACTTGGGCCAGAAGGCAGAATATAGGAAACTACATGAAAACATGAATAATTCAGTGAAAATGACTGTAAACAGATGAGAACTTGTTTAGAACAGCTGAAAGAGAATCTCCAAGTCAGTTCTTAGTGTAGAAAAGGTAGCTAAGATAAGGCAAATCCTTAATTCCAGTTAAGATCACATGAAACACTGTATGAATCCTATATTCTTTACTTAAAGGAGACTAGAGTGGTAAATGTGTATTATACAAGGCAGAATACCATTGAAATAAAGAAAGAAACACGTTCGGCAGCTTTGGAAAGCCTTACACTTCACTGAAATGTAGTACTACACTCTATAACACAGTTGAGAGACAATGTTCAATAGCTGCCTCAGTACTTAACAGTGTGTAGGAAGTTGTTTGATAAAGTGGGCAAAGCTGATACTTGGACCAGAAGGCAGAATATAGGAAACTACATGAAAACATGATTAATTCAGTGAAAATGACTGTAAACAGATGTGAACGTGTTTAGAACAGCTGAAAGAGATTCTCCAAGTCAGTTCTTAGTGTAGAAAAGGTAGCTAAGATCTGGGAAATCCTTAATTCGAGTTAAGATTACATGAAACACTGTATGAATCCTATATTCTTTACTTAAAGGAGACTAGAGTGGTAAATGTGTGTTATACAAGGCAGAATACCATTGAAATAGAGAAAGAAACACGTTCGGCATCTTTGGAAAGCCTTACACTTCACTGAAATGTAGTACTACACTCTATAACACAGTTGAGAGACAATGTTCAATAGCTGCCTCAGTACTTAACAGTGTGTAGGAAGTTGTTTGATAAAGTGGGCAAAGCTTATACTTGGACCAGAAGGCAGAATATAGGAAACTACATGAAAACATGATTAATTCAGTGAAAATGACTGTAAACAGATGTGAACTTGTTTAGAACAGCTGAAAGAGATTCTCCAAGTCAGTTCTTAGTGTAGAAAAGGTAGCTAATATCCGGGAAATCCTTAATTCGAGTTAAGATTACATGAAACACTGTATGAATCCTATATTCTTTACTTAAAGGAGACTAGAGTGGTAAATGTGTGTTATACAAGGCAGAATACCATTGAAATAGAGAAAGAAACACGTTCGGCAGCTTTGGAAAGCCTTACACTTCACTGAAATGTAGTACTACACTTTATATAACACAGTTGAGAGACAATGTTCCCTAGCTCCCTCAGTTCATAACAGTGTGTAGGAAGTTGTTTGATAAAGTGGGCAAAGCTTATACTTGGGCCAGAAGGCAGAATATAGGAAACTACATGAAAACATGAATAATTCAGTGAAAATGACTGTAACAGATGAGAACTTGTTTAGAACAGCTGAAAGAGAATCTCCAAGTCAGTTCTTAGTGTAGAAAAGGTAGCTAAGATAAGGAAAATCCTTAATTCCAGTTAAGATCACATGAAACACTGTATGAATCCTATATTCTTTACTTAAAGGAGACTAGAGTGGTAAATGTGTGTTATACAAGGCAGAATACCATTGAAATAGAGAAAGAAACACGTTCGGCAGCTTTGGAAAGCCTTACACTTCACTGAAATGTAGTACTACACTCTATAACACAGTTGAGAGACAATGTTCAATAGCTGCCTCAGTACTTAACAGTGTGTAGGAAGTTGTTTGATAAAGTGGGCAAAGCTGATACTTGGACCAGAAGGCAGAATATAGGAAACTACATGAAAACATGATTAATTCAGTGAAAATGACTGTAAACAGATGTGAACTTGTTTAGAACAGCTGAAAGAGATTCTCCAAGTCAGTTCTTAGTGTAGAAAAGGTAGCTAAGATCTGGGAAATCCTTAATTCGAGTTAAGATTACATGAAACACTGTATGAATCCTATATTCTTTACTTAAAGGAGACTAGAGTGGTAAATGTGTGTTATACAAGGCAGAATACCATTGAAATAGAGAAAGAAACACGTTCGGCAGCTTTGGAAAGCCTTACACTTCACTGAAATGTAGTACTACACTCTATAACACAGTTGAGAGACAATGTTCAATAGCTGCCTCAGTACTTAACAGTGTGTAGGAAGTTGTTTGATAAAGTGGGCAAAGCTTATACTTGGACCAGAAGGCAGAATATAGGAAACTACATGAAAACATGATTAATTCAGTGAAAATGACTGTAAACAGATGTGAACTTGTTTAGAACAGCTGAAAGAGATTCTCCAAGTCAGTTCTTAGTGTAGAAAAGGTAGCTAATATCCGGGAAATCCTTAATTCGAGTTAAGATTACATGAAACACTGTATGAATCCTATATTCTTTACTTAAAGGAGACTAGAGTGGTAAATGTGTGTTATACAAGGCAGAATGCCATTGAAATAGAGAAAGAAACACGTTCGGCAGCTTTGGAAAGCCTTACACTTCACTGAAATGTAGTACTACACTTTATATAACACAGTTGAGAGACAATGTTCCCTAGCTCCCTCAGTTCATAACAGTGTGTAGGAAGTTGTTTGATAAAGTGGGCAAAGCTTATACTTGGGCCAGAAGGCAGAATATAGGAAACTACATGAAAACATGAATAATTCAGTGAAAATGACTGTAAACAGATGAGAACTTGTTTAGAACAGCTGAAAGAGAATCTCCAAGTCAGTTCTTAGTGTAGAAAAGGTAGCTAAGATAAGGAAAATCCTTAATTCCAGTTAAGATCACATGAAACACTGTATGAATCCTATATTCTTTACTTAAAGGAGACTAGAGTGGTAAATGTGTGTTATACAAGGCAGAATACCATTGAAATAGAGAAAGAAACACGTTCGGCAGCTTTGGAAAGCCTTACACTTCACTGAAATGTAGTACTACACTCTATAACACAGTTGAGAGACAATGTTCAATAGCTGCCTCAGTACTTAACAGTGTGTAGGAAGTTGTTTGATAAAGTGGGCAAAGCTGATACTTGGACCAGAAGGCAGAATATAGGAAACTACATGAAAACATGATTAATTCAGTGAAAATGACTGTAAACAGATGTGAACTTGTTTAGAACAGCTGAAAGAGATTCTCCAAGTCAGTTCTTAGTGTAGAAAAGGTAGCTAAGATCTGGGAAATCCTTAATTCGAGTTAAGATTACATGAAACACTGTATGAATCCTATATTCTTTACTTAAAGGAGACTAGAGTGGTAAATGTGTGTTATACAAGGCAGAATACCATTGAAATAGAGAAAGAAACACGTTCGGCAGCTTTGGAAAGCCTTACACTTCACTGAAATGTAGTAATACACTCTATAACACAGTTGAGAGACAATGTTCCCGAGCTGCCTCAGTTCATAACAGTGTGTAGGAAGTTGTTTGATAAAGTGGGCAAAGCTTATACTTGGGCCAGAAGGCACAATATAGGAAACTACATGAAAACATGATTAATTCAGTGAAAATGACTGTAAACAGATGTGAACTTGTTTAGAACAGCTGAAAGAGATTCTCCAAGTCAGTTCTTAGTGTAGAAAAGGTAGCTAATATCCGGGAAATCCTTAATTCGAGTTAAGATTACATGAAACACTGTATGAATCCTATATTCTTTACTTAAAGGAGACTAGAGTGGTAAATGTGTGTTATACAAGGCAGAATACCATTGAAATAGAGAAAGAAACACGTTCGGCAGCTTTGGAAAGCCTTACACTTCACTGAAATGTAGTACTACACTTTATATAACACAGTTGAGAGACAATGTTCCCTAGCTCCCTAAGTTCATAACAGTGTGTAGGAAGTTGTTTGATAAAGTGGGCAAAGCTTATACTTGGACCAGAAGGCAGAATATAGGAAACTACATGAAAACATGATTAATTCAGTGAAAATGACTGTAAAAAGATGTGAACTTGTTTAGAACAGCTGAAAGAGATTCTCCAAGTCAGTTCTTAGTGTAGAAAAGGTAGCTAAGATCTGGGAAATCCTTAATTCGAGTTAAGATTACATGAAACACTGTATGAATCCTATATTCTTTACTTAAAGGAGACTAGAGTGGTAAATGTGTGTTATACAAGGCAGAATACCATTGAAATAGAGAAAGAAACACGTTCGGCAGCTTTGGAAAGCCTTACACTTCACTGAAATGTAGTACTATACTCTATAACACAGTTGAGAGACAATGTTCAATAGCTGCCTCAGTACTTAACAGTGTGTAGGAAGTTGTTTGATAAAGTGGGCAAAGCTTATACTTGGACCAGAAGGCAGAATATAGGAAACTACATGAAAACATGATTAATTCAGTGAAAATGACTGTAAACAGATGTGAAATTGTTTAGAAAAGCTGAAAGAGATTCTCCAAGTCAGTTCTTAGTGTAGAAAAGGTAGCTAAGATCCGGGAAATCCTTAATTCGAGTTAAGATCACATGAAACACTGTATGAATCCTATATTCTTTACTTAAAGGAGACTAGAGTGGTAAATGTGTCTTATACAAGGCAGAATACCATTGAAATAGAGAAAGAAACACGTTCGGCAGCTTTGGAAAGCCTTACACTTCACTGAAATGTAGTACTACACTTTATATAACACAGTTGAGAGACAATGTTCCCTAGCTCCCTCAGTTCATAACAGTGTGTAGTAAGTTGTTTGATAAAGTGGGCAAAGCTTATACTTGGGCCAGAAGGCAGAATATAGGAAACTACATGAAAACATGAATAATTCAGTGAAAATGACTGTAAACAGATGAGAACTTGTTTAGAACAGCTGAAAGAGAATCTCCAAGTCAGTTCTTAGTGTAGAAAAGGTAGCTAAGATAAGGAAAATCCTTAATTCCAGTTAAGATCACATGAAACACTGTATGAATCCTATATTCTTTACTTAAAGGAGACTAGAGTGGTAAATGTGTGTTATACAAGGCAGAATACCATTGAAATAGAGAAAGAAACACGTTCGGCAGCTTTGGAAAGCCTTACACTTCACTGAAATGTAGTACTACACTCTATAACACAGTTGAGAGACAATGTTCAATAGCTGCCTCAGTACTTAACAGTGTGTAGGAAGTTGTTTGATAAAGTGGGCAAAGCTGATACTTGGACCAGAAGGCAGAATATAGGAAACTACATGAAAACATGATTAATTCAGTGAAAATGACTGTAAACAGATGTGAACTTGTTTAGAACAGCTGAAAGAGATTCTCCAAGTCAGTTCTTAGTGTAGAAAAGGTAGCTAAGATCTGGGAAATCCTTAATTCGAGTTAAGATTACATGAAACACTGTATGAATCCTATATTCTTTACTTAAAGGAGACTAGAGTGGTAAATGTGTGTTATACAAGGCAGAATACCATTGAAATAGAGAAAGAAACACGTTCGGCAGCTTTGGAAAGCCTTACACTTCACTGAAATGTAGTACTACACTCTATAACACAGTTGAGAGACAATGTTCAATAGCTGCCTCAGTACTTAACAGTGTGTAGGAAGTTGTTTGATAAAGTGGGCAAAGCTTATACTTGGACCAGAAGGCAGAATATAGGAAACTACATGAAAACATGATTAATTCAGTGAAAATGACTGTAAACAGATGTGAACTTGTTTAGAACAGCTGAAAGAGATTCTCCAAGTCAGTTCTTAGTGTAGAAAAGGTAGCTAATATCCGGGAAATCCTTAATTCGAGTTAAGATTACATGAAACACTGTATGAATCCTATATTCTTTACTTAAAGGAGACTAGAGTGGTAAATGTGTGTTATACAAGGCAGAATACCATTGAAATAGAGAAAGAAACACGTTCGGCAGCTTTGGAAAGCCTTACACTTCACTGAAATGTAGTACTACACTTTATATAACACAGTTGAGAGACAATGTTCCCTAGCTCCCTCAGTTCATAACAGTGTGTAGGAAGTTGTTTGATAAAGTGGGCAAAGCTTATACTTGGGCCAGAAGGCAGAATATAGGAAACTACATGAAAACATGAATAATTCAGTGAAAATGACTGTAAACAGATGAGAACTTGTTTAGAACAGCTGAAAGAGAATCTCCAAGTCAGTTCTTAGTGTAGAAAAGGTAGCTAAGATAAGGAAAATCCTTAATTCCAGTTAAGATCACATGAAACACTGTATGAATCCTATATTCTTTACTTAAAGGAGACTAGAGTGGTAAATGTGTGTTATACAAGGCAGAATACCATTGAAATAGAGAAAGAAACACGTTCGGCAGCTTTGGAAAGCCTTACACTTCACTGAAATGTAGTACTACACTCTATAACACAGTTGAGAGACAATGTTCAATAGCTGCCTCAGTACTTAACAGTGTGTAGGAAGTTGTTTGATAAAGTGGGCAAAGCTGATACTTGGACCAGAAGGCAGAATATAGGAAACTACATGAAAACATGATTAATTCAGTGAAAATGACTGTAAACAGATGTGAACTTGTTTAGAACAGCTGAAAGAGATTCTCCAAGTCAGTTCTTAGTGTAGAAAAGGTAGCTAAGATCTGGGAAATCCTTAATTCGAGTTAAGATTACATGAAACACTGTATGAATCCTATATTCTTTACTTAAAGGAGACTAGAGTGGTAAATGTGTGTTATACAAGGCAGAATACCATTGAAATAGAGAAAGAAACACGTTCGGCAGCTTTGGAAAGCCTTACACTTCACTGAAATGTAGTAATACACTCTATAACACAGTTGAGAGACAATGTTCCCGAGCTGCCTCAGTTCATAACAGTGTGTAGGAAGTTGTTTGATAAAGTGGGCAAAGCTTATACTTGGGCCAGAAGGCACAATATAGGAAACTACATGAAAACATGATTAATTCAGTGAAAATGACTGTAAACAGATGTGAACTTGTTTAGAACAGCTGAAAGAGATTCTCCAAGTCAGTTCTTAGTGTAGAAAAGGTAGCTAATATCCGGGAAATCCTTAATTCGAGTTAAGATTACATGAAACACTGTATGAATCCTATATTCTTTACTTAAAGGAGACTAGAGTGGTAAATGTGTGTTATACAAGGCAGAATACCATTGAAATAGAGAAAGAAACACGTTCGGCAGCTTTGGAAAGCCTTACACTTCACTGAAATGTAGTACTACACTTTATATAACACAGTTGAGAGACAATGTTCCCTAGCTCCCTAAGTTCATAACAGTGTGTAGGAAGTTGTTTGATAAAGTGGGCAAAGCTTATACTTGGACCAGAAGGCAGAATATAGGAAACTACATGAAAACATGATTAATTCAGTGAAAATGACTGTAAAAAGATGTGAACTTGTTTAGAACAGCTGAAAGAGATTCTCCAAGTCAGTTCTTAGTGTAGAAAAGGTAGCTAAGATCTGGGAAATCCTTAATTCGAGTTAAGATTACATGAAACACTGTATGAATCCTATATTCTTTACTTAAAGGAGACTAGAGTGGTAAATGTGTGTTATACAAGGCAGAATACCATTGAAATAGAGAAAGAAACACGTTCGGCAGCTTTGGAAAGCCTTACACTTCACTGAAATGTAGTACTATACTCTATAACACAGTTGAGAGACAATGTTCAATAGCTGCCTCAGTACTTAACAGTGTGTAGGAAGTTGTTTGATAAAGTGGGCAAAGCTTATACTTGGACCAGAAGGCAGAATATAGGAAACTACATGAAAACATGATTAATTCAGTGAAAATGACTGTAAACAGATGTGAAATTGTTTAGAAAAGCTGAAAGAGATTCTCCAAGTCAGTTCTTAGTGTAGAAAAGGTAGCTAAGATCCGGGAAATCCTTAATTCGAGTTAAGATCACATGAAACACTGTATGAATCCTATATTCTTTACTTAAAGGAGACTAGAGTGGTAAATGTGTCTTATACAAGGCAGAATACCATTGAAATAGAGAAAGAAACACGTTCGGCAGCTTTGGAAAGCCTTACACTTCACTGAAATGTAGTACTACACTTTATATAACACAGTTGAGAGACAATGTTCCCTAGCTCCCTCAGTTCATAACAGTGTGTAGTAAGTTGTTTGATAAAGTGGGCAAAGCTTATACTTGGGCCAGAAGGCAGAATATAGGAAACTACATGAAAACATGAATAATTCAGTGAAAATGACTGTAAACAGATGAGAACTTGTTTAGAACAGCTGAAAGAGAATCTCCAAGTCAGTTCTTAGTGTAGAAAAGGTAGCTAAGATAAGGAAAATCCTTAATTCCAGTTAAGATCACATGAAACACTGTATGAATCCTATATTCTTTACTTAAAGGAGACTAGAGTGGTAAATGTGTGTTATACAAGGCAGAATACCATTGAAATAGAGAAAGAAACACGTTCGGCAGCTTTGGAAAGCCTTACACTTCACTGAAATGTAGTACTACACTCTATAACACAGTTGAGAGACAATGTTCAATAGCTGCCTCAGTACTTAACAGTGTGTAGGAAGTTGTTTGATAAAGTGGGCAAAGCTGATACTTGGACCAGAAGGCAGAATATAGGAAACTACATGAAAACATGATTAATTCAGTGAAAATGACTGTAAACAGATGTGAACTTGTTTAGAACAGCTGAAAGAGATTCTCCAAGTCAGTTCTTAGTGTAGAAAAGGTAGCTAAGATCTGGGAAATCCTTAATTCGAGTTAAGATTACATGAAACACTGTATGAATCCTATATTCTTTACTTAAAGGAGACTAGAGTGGTAAATGTGTGTTATACAAGGCAGAATACCATTGAAATAGAGAAAGAAACACGTTCGGCATCTTTGGAAAGCCTTACACTTCACTGAAATGTAGTACTACACTCTATAACACAGTTGAGAGACAATGTTCAATAGCTGCCTCAGTACTTAACAGTGTGTAGGAAGTTGTTTGATAAAGTGGGCAAAGCTTATACTTGGACCAGAAGGCAGAATATAGGAAACTACATGAAAACATGATTAATTCAGTGAAAATGACTGTAAACAGATGTGAACTTGTTTAGAACAGCTGAAAGAGATTCTCCAAGTCAGTTCTTAGTGTAGAAAAGGTAGCTAATATCCGGGAAATCCTTAATTCGAGTTAAGATTACATGAAACACTGTATGAATCCTATATTCTTTACTTAAAGGAGACTAGAGTGGTAAATGTGTGTTATACAAGGCAGAATACCATTGAAATAGAGAAAGAAACACGTTCGGCAGCTTTGGAAAGCCTTACACTTCACTGAAATGTAGTACTACACTTTATATAACACAGTTGAGAGACAATGTTCCCTAGCTCCCTCAGTTCATAACAGTGTGTAGGAAGTTGTTTGATAAAGTGGGCAAAGCTTATACTTGGGCCAGAAGGCAGAATATAGGAAACTACATGAAAACATGAATAATTCAGTGAAAATGACTGTAAACAGATGAGAACTTGTTTAGAACAGCTGAAAGAGAATCTCCAAGTCAGTTCTTAGTGTAGAAAAGGTAGCTAAGATAAGGAAAATCCTTAATTCCAGTTAAGATCACATGAAACACTGTATGAATCCTATATTCTTTACTTAAAGGAGACTAGAGTGGTAAATGTGTGTTATACAAGGCAGAATACCATTGAAATAGAGAAAGAAACACGTTCGGCAGCTTTGGAAAGCCTTACACTTCACTGAAATGTAGTACTACACTCTATAACACAGTTGAGAGACAATGTTCAATAGCTGCCTCAGTACTTAACAGTGTGTAGGAAGTTGTTTGATAAAGTGGGCAAAGCTGATACTTGGACCAGAAGGCAGAATATAGGAAACTACATGAAAACATGATTAATTCAGTGAAAATGACTGTAAACAGATGTGAACTTGTTTAGAACAGCTGAAAGAGATTCTCCAAGTCAGTTCTTAGTGTAGAAAAGGTAGCTAAGATCTGGGAAATCCTTAATTCGAGTTAAGATTACATGAAACACTGTATGAATCCTATATTCTTTACTTAAAGGAGACTAGAGTGGTAAATGTGTGTTATACAAGGCAGAATACCATTGAAATAGAGAAAGAAACACGTTCGGCAGCTTTGGAAAGCCTTACACTTCACTGAAATGTAGTAATACACTCTATAACACAGTTGAGAGACAATGTTCCCGAGCTGCCTCAGTTCATAACAGTGTGTAGGAAGTTGTTTGATAAAGTGGGCAAAGCTTATACTTGGGCCAGAAGGCACAATATAGGAAACTACATGAAAACATGATTAATTCAGTGAAAATGACTGTAAACAGATGTGAACTTGTTTAGAACAGCTGAAAGAGATTCTCCAAGTCAGTTCTTAGTGTAGAAAAGGTAGCTAATATCCGGGAAATCCTTAATTCGAGTTAAGATTACATGAAACACTGTATGAATCCTATATTCTTTACTTAAAGGAGACTAGAGTGGTAAATGTGTGTTATACAAGGCAGAATACCATTGAAATAGAGAAAGAAACACGTTCGGCAGCTTTGGAAAGCCTTACACTTCACTGAAATGTAGTACTACACTTTATATAACACAGTTGAGAGACAATGTTCCCTAGCTCCCTAAGTTCATAACAGTGTGTAGGAAGTTGTTTGATAAAGTGGGCAAAGCTTATACTTGGACCAGAAGGCAGAATATAGGAAACTACATGAAAACATGATTAATTCAGTGAAAATGACTGTAAAAAGATGTGAACTTGTTTAGAACAGCTGAAAGAGATTCTCCAAGTCAGTTCTTAGTGTAGAAAAGGTAGCTAAGATCTGGGAAATCCTTAATTCGAGTTAAGATTACATGAAACACTGTATGAATCCTATATTCTTTACTTAAAGGAGACTAGAGTGGTAAATGTGTGTTATACAAGGCAGAATACCATTGAAATAGAGAAAGAAACACGTTCGGCAGCTTTGGAAAGCCTTACACTTCACTGAAATGTAGTACTATACTCTATAACACAGTTGAGAGACAATGTTCAATAGCTGCCTCAGTACTTAACAGTGTGTAGGAAGTTGTTTGATAAAGTGGGCAAAGCTTATACTTGGACCAGAAGGCAGAATATAGGAAACTACATGAAAACATGATTAATTCAGTGAAAATGACTGTAAACAGATGTGAAATTGTTTAGAAAAGCTGAAAGAGATTCTCCAAGTCAGTTCTTAGTGTAGAAAAGGTAGCTAAGATCCGGGAAATCCTTAATTCGAGTTAAGATCACATGAAACACTGTATGAATCCTATATTCTTTACTTAAAGGAGACTAGAGTTGTAAATGTGTCTTATACAAGGCAGAATACCATTGAAATAGAGAAAGAAACACGTTCGGCAGCTTTGGAAAGCCTTACACTTCACTGAAATGTAGTACTACACTTTATATAACACAGTTGAGAGACAATGTTCCCTAGCTCCCTCAGTTCATAACAGTGTGTAGTAAGTTGTTTGATAAAGTGGGCAAAGCTTATACTTGGGCCAGAAGGCAGAATATAGGAAACTACATGAAAACATGAATAATTCAGTGAAAATGACTGTAAACAGATGAGAACTTGTTTAGAACAGCTGAAAGAGAATCTCCAAGTCAGTTCTTAGTGTAGAAAAGGTAGCTAAGATAAGGAAAATCCTTAATTCCAGTTAAGATCACATGAAACACTGTATGAATCCTATATTCTTTACTTAAAGGAGACTAGAGTGGTAAATGTGTGTTATACAAGGCAGAATACCATTGAAATAGAGAAAGAAACACGTTCGGCAGCTTTGGAAAGCCTTACACTTCACTGAAATGTAGTACTACACTCTATAACACAGTTGAGAGACAATGTTCAATAGCTGCCTCAGTACTTAACAGTGTGTAGGAAGTTGTTTGATAAAGTGGGCAAAGCTGATACTTGGACCAGAAGGCAGAATATAGGAAACTACATGAAAACATGATTAATTCAGTGAAAATGACTGTAAACAGATGTGAACTTGTTTAGAACAGCTGAAAGAGATTCTCCAAGTCAGTTCTTAGTGTAGAAAAGGTAGCTAAGATCTGGGAAATCCTTAATTCGAGTTAAGATTACATGAAACACTGTATGAATCCTATATTCTTTACTTAAAGGAGACTAGAGTGGTAAATGTGTGTTATACAAGGCAGAATACCATTGAAATAGAGAAAGAAACACGTTCGGCATCTTTGGAAAGCCTTACACTTCACTGAAATGTAGTACTACACTCTATAACACAGTTGAGAGACAATGTTCAATAGCTGCCTCAGTACTTAACAGTGTGTAGGAAGTTGTTTGATAAAGTGGGCAAAGCTTATACTTGGACCAGAAGGCAGAATATAGGAAACTACATGAAAACATGATTAATTCAGTGAAAATGACTGTAAACAGATGTGAACTTGTTTAGAACAGCTGAAAGAGATTCTCCAAGTCAGTTCTTAGTGTAGAAAAGGTAGCTAATATCCGGGAAATCCTTAATTCGAGTTAAGATTACATGAAACACTGTATGAATCCTATATTCTTTACTTAAAGGAGACTAGAGTGGTAAATGTGTGTTATACAAGGCAGAATACCATTGAAATAGAGAAAGAAACACGTTCGGCATCTTTGGAAAGCCTTACACTTCACTGAAATGTAGTACTACACTCTATAACACAGTTGAGAGACAATGTTCAATAGCTGCCTCAGTACTTAACAGTGTGTAGGAAGTTGTTTGATAAAGTGGGCAAAGCTTATACTTGGACCAGAAGGCAGAATATAGGAAACTACATGAAAACATGATTAATTCAGTGAAAATGACTGTAAACAGATGTGAACTTGTTTAGAACAGCTGAAAGAGATTCTCCAAGTCAGTTCTTAGTGTAGAAAAGGTAGCTAAGATCTGGGAAATCCTTAATTCGAGTTAAGATTACATGAAACACTGTATGAATCCTATATTCTTTACTTAAAGGAGACTAGAGTGGTAAATGTGTGTTATACAAGGCAGAATACCATTGAAATAGAGAAAGAAACACGTTCGGCAGCTTTGGAAAGCCTTACACTTCACTGAAATGTAGTACTACACTTTATATAACACAGTTGAGAGACAATGTTCCCTAGCTCCTTCAGTTCATAACAGTGTGTAGGAAGTTGTTTGATAAAGTGGGCAAAGCTTATACTTGGGCCAGAAGGCAGAATATAGGAAACTACATGAAAACATGAATAATTCAGTGAAACTGACTGTAAACAGATGAGAACTTGTTTAGAACAGCTGAAAGAGAATCTCCAAGTCAGTTCTTAGTGTAGAAAAGGTAGCTAAGATAAGGAAAATCCTTAATTCCAGTTAAGATCACATGAAACACTGTATGAATCCTATATTCTTTACTTAAAGGAGACTAGAGTGGTAAATGTGTGTTATACAAGGCAGAATACCATTGAAATAGAGAAAGAAACACGTTCGGCAGCTTTGGAAAGCCTTACACTTCACTGAAATGTAGTACTACACTCTATAACACAGTTGAGAGACAATGTTCAATAGCTGCCTCAGTACTTAACAGTGTGTAGGAAGTTGTTTGATAAAGTGGGCAAAGCTTATACTTGGACCAGAAGGCAGAATATAGGAAACTACATGAAAACATGATTAATTCAGTGAAAATGACTGTAAACAGATGTGAACTTGTTTAGAACAGCTGAAAGAGATTCTCCAAGTCAGTTCTTAGTGTAGAAAAGGTAGCTAATATCCGGGAAATCCTTAATTCGAGTTAAGATTACATGAAACACTGTATGAATCCTATATTCTTTACTTAAAGGAGACTAGAGTG
This sequence comes from Pipistrellus hanaki, assembly GCF_964339955.1. Lineage (NCBI taxonomy): Eukaryota > Metazoa > Chordata > Mammalia > Chiroptera > Vespertilionidae > Pipistrellus > Pipistrellus hanaki. Next base: position 4,353,916 of record NC_140511.1, read on the forward strand.
GTAAATGTGTGTTATACAAGGCAGAATACCATTGAAATAGAGAAAGAAACACGTTCGGCAGCTTTGGAAAGCCTTACACTTCACTGAAATGTAGTACTACACTTTATATAACACAGTTGAGAGACAATGTTCCCTAGCTCCCTAAGTTCATAACAGTGTGTAGGAAGTTGTTTGATAAAGTGGGCAAAGCTTATACTTGGACCAGAAGGCAGAATATAGGAAACTACATGAAAACATGATTAATTCAGTGAAAATGACTGTAAACAGATGTGAACTTGTTTAGAACAGCTGAAAGAGAATCTCCAAGTCAGTTCTTAGTGTAGAAAAGGTAGCTAATATCCGGGAAATCCTTAATTCGAGTTAAGATTACATGAAACACTGTATGAATCCTATATTCTTTACTTAAAGGAGACTAGAGTGGTAAATGTGTGTTATACAAGGCAGAATACCATTGAAATAGAGAAAGAAACACGTTCGGCAGCTTTGGAAAGCCTTACACTTCACTGAAATGTAGTACTACACTTTATATAACACAGTTGAGAGACAATGTTCCCTAGCTCCCTCAGTTCATAACAGTGTGTAGGAAGTTGTTTGATAAAGTGGGCAAAGCTTATACTTGGGCCAGAAGGCAGAATATAGGAAACTACATGAAAACATGAATAATTCAGTGAAAATGACTGTAAACAGATGAGAACTTGTTTAGAACAGCTGAAAGAGAATCTCCAAGTCAGTTCTTAGTGTAGAAAAGGTAGCTAAGATAAGGAAAATCCTTAATTCCAGTTAAGATCACATGAAACACTGTATGAATCCTATATTCTTTACTTAAAGGAGACTAGAGTGGTAAATGTGTGTTATACAAGGCAGAATACCATTGAAATAGAGAAAGAAACACGTTCGGCAGCTTTGGAAAGCCTTACACTTCACTGAAATGTAGTACTACACTCTATAACACAGTTGAGAGACAATGTTCAATAGCTGCCTCAGTACTTAACAGTGTGTAGGAAGTTGTTTGATAAAGTGGGCAAAGCTGATACTTGGACCAGAAGGCAGAATATAGGAAACTACATGAAAACATGATTAATTCAGTGAAAATGACTGTAAACAGATGTGAACTTGTTTAGAACAGCTGAAAGAGATTCTCCAAGTCAGTTCTTAGTGTAGAAAAGGTAGCTAAGATCTGGGAAATCCTTAATTCGAGTTAAGATTACATGAAACACTGTATGAATCCTATATTCTTTACTTAAAGGAGACTAGAGTGGTAAATGTGTGTTATACAAGGCAGAATACCATTGAAATAGAGAAAGAAACACGTTCGGCAGCTTTGGAAAGCCTTACACTTCACTGAAATGTAGTACTATACTCTATAACACAGTTGAGAGACAATGTTCAATAGCTGCCTCAGTACTTAACAGTGTGTAGGAAGTTGTTTGATAAAGTGGGCAAAGCTTATACTTGGACCAGAAGGCAGAATATAGGAAACTACATGAAAACATGATTAATTCAGTGAAAATGACTGTAAACAGATGTGAAATTGTTTAGAAAAGCTGAAAGAGATTCTCCAAGTCAGTTCTTAGTGTAGAAAAGGTAGCTAAGATCCGGGAAATTCTTAATTCGAGTTAAGATCACATGAAACACTGTATGAATCCTATATTCTTTACTTAAAGGAGACTAGAGTGGTAAATGTGTCTTATACAAGGCAGAATACCATTGAAATAGAGAAAGAAACACGTTCGGCAGCTTTGGAAAGCCTTACACTTCACTGAAATGTAGTACTACACTTTATATAACACAGTTGAGAGACAATGTTCCCTAGCTCCCTCAGTTCATAACAGTGTGTAGTAAGTTGTTTGATAAAGTGGGCAAAGCTTATACTTGGGCCAGAAGGCAGAATATAGGAAACTACATGAAAACATGAATAATTCAGTGAAAATGACTGTAAACAGATGAGAACTTGTTTAGAACAGCTGAAAGAGAATCTCCAAGTCAGTTCTTAGTGTAGAAAAGGTAGCTAAGATAAGGAAAATCCTTAATTCCAGTTAAGATCACATGAAACACTGTATGAATCCTATATTCTTTACTTAAAGGAGACTAGAGTGGTAAATGTGTGTTATACAAGGCAGAATACCATTGAAATAGAGAAAGAAACACGTTCGGCAGCTTTGGAAAGCCTTACACTTCACTGAAATGTAGTACTACACTCTATAACACAGTTGAGAGACAATGTTCAATAGCTGCCTCAGTACTTAACAGTGTGTAGGAAGTTGTTTGATAAAGTGGGCAAAGCTGATACTTGGACCAGAAGGCAGAATATAGGAAACTACATGAAAACATGATTAATTCAGTGAAAATGACTGTAAACAGATGTGAACTTGTTTAGAACAGCTGAAAGAGATTCTCCAAGTCAGTTCTTAGTGTAGAAAAGGTAGCTAATATCCAGGAAATCCTTAATTCGAGTTAAGATTACATGAAACACTGTATGAATCCTATATTCTTTACTTAAAGGAGACTAGAGTGGTAAATGTGTGTTATACAAGGCAGAATACCATTGAAATAGAGAAAGAAACACGTTCGGCATCTTTGGAAAGCCTTACACTTCACTGAAATGTAGTACTACACTCTATAACACAGTTGAGAGACAATGTTCAATAGCTGCCTCAGTACTTAACAGTGTGTAGGAAGTTGTTTGATAAAGTGGGCAAAGCTTATACTTGGACCAGAAGGCAGAATATAGGAAACTACATGAAAACATGATTAATTCAGTGAAAATGACTGTAAACAGATGTGAACTTGTTTAGAACAGCTGAAAGAGATTCTCCAAGTCAGTTTTTAGTGTAGAAAAGGTAGCTAAGATCTGGGAAATCCTTAATTCGAGTTAAGATTACATGAAACACTGTATGAATCCTATATTCTTTACTTAAAGGAGACTAGAGTGGTAAATGTGTGTTATACAAGGCAGAATACCATTGAAATAGAGAAAGAAACACGTTCGGCAGCTTTGGAAAGCCTTACACTTCACTGAAATGTAGTACTACACTTTATATAACACAGTTGAGAGACAATGTTCCCTAGCTCCTTCAGTTCATAACAGTGTGTAGGAAGTTGTTTGATAAAGTGGGCAAAGCTTATACTTGGGCCAGAAGGCAGAATATAGGAAACTACATGAAAACATGAATAATTCAGTGAAACTGACTGTAAACAGATGAGAACTTGTTTAGAACAGCTGAAAGAGAATCTCCAAGTCAGTTCTTAGTGTAGAAAAGGTAGCTAAGATAAGGAAAATCCTTAATTCCAGTTAAGATCACATGAAACACTGTATGAATCCTATATTCTTTACTTAAAGGAGACTAGAGTGGTAAATGTGTGTTATACAAGGCAGAATACCATAGAAATAGAGAAAGAAACACGTTCGGCAGCTTTGGAAAGCCTTACACTTCACTGAAATGTAGTACTACACTCTATAACACAGTTGAGAGACAATGTTCAATAGCTGCCTCAGTACTTAACAGTGTGTAGGAAGTTGTTTGATAAAGTGGGCAAAGCTTATACTTGGACCAGAAGGCAGAATATAGGAAACTACATGAAAACATGATTAATTCAGTGAAAATGACTGTAAACAGATGTGAACTTGTTTAGAACAGCTGAAAGAGATTCTCCAAGTCAGTTCTTAGTGTAGAAAAGGTAGCTAATATCCGGGAAATCCTTAATTCGAGTTAAGATTACATGAAACACTGTATGAATCCTATATTCTTTACTTAAAGGAGACTAGAGTGGTAAATGTGTGTTATACAAGGCAGAATACCATTGAAATAGAGAAAGAAACACGTTCGGCAGCTTTGGAAAGCCTTACACTTCACTGAAATGTAGTACTACACTTTATATAACACAGTTGATAGACAATGTTCCCTAGCTCCCTAAGTTCATAACAGTGTGTAGGAAGTTGTTTGATAAAGTGGGCAAAGCTTATACTTGGACCAGAAGGCAGAATATAGGAAACTACATGAAAACATGATTAATTCAGTGAAAATGACTGTAAACAGATGTGAACTTGTTTAGAACAGCTGAAAGAGAATCTCCAAGTCAGTTCTTAGTGTAGAAAAGGTAGCTAATATCCGGGAAATCCTTAATTCGAGTTAAGATTACATGAAACACTGTATGAATCCTATATTCTTTACTTAAAGGAGACTAGAGTGGTAAATGTGTGTTATACAAGGCAGAATACCATTGAAATAGAGAAAGAAACACGTTCGGCAGCTTTGGAAAGCCTTACACTTCACTGAAATGTAGTACTACACTTTATATAACACAGTTGAGAGACAATGTTCCCTAGCTCCCTCAGTTCATAACAGTGTGTAGGAAGTTGTTTGATAAAGTGGGCAAAGCTTATACTTGGGCCAGAAGGCAGAATATAGGAAACTACATGAAAACATGAATAATTCAGTGAAAATGACTGTAAACAGATGAGAACTTGTTTAGAACAGCTGAAAGAGAATCTCCAAGTCAGTTCTTAGTGTAGAAAAGGTAGCTAAGATAAGGAAAATCCTTAATTCCAGTTAAGATCACATGAAACACTGTATGAATCCTATATTCTTTACTTAAAGGAGACTAGAGTGGTAAATGTGTGTTATACAAGGCAGAATACCATTGAAATAGAGAAAGAAACACGTTCGGCAGCTTTGGAAAGCCTTACACTTCACTGAAATGTAGTACTACACTCTATAACACAGTTGAGAGACAATGTTCAATAGCTGCCTCAGTACTTAACAGTGTGTAGGAAGTTGTTTGATAAAGTGGGCAAAGCTGATACTTGGACCAGAAGGCAGAATATAGGAAACTACATGAAAACATGATTAATTCAGTGAAAATGACTGTAAACAGATGTGAACTTGTTTAGAACAGCTGAAAGAGATTCTCCAAGTCAGTTCTTAGTGTAGAAAAGGTAGCTAAGATCTGGGAAATCCTTAATTCGAGTTAAGATTACATGAAACACTGTATGAATCCTATATTCTTTACTTAAAGGAGACTAGAGTGGTAAATGTGTGTTATACAAGGCAGAATACCATTGAAATAGAGAAAGAAACATGTTCGGCAGCTTTGGAAAGCCTTACACTTCACTGAAATGTAGTAATACACTCTATAACACAGTTGAGAGACAATGTTCCCGAGCTGCCTCAGTTCATAACAGTGTGTAGGAAGTTGTTTGATAAAGTGGGCAAAGCTTATACTTGGGCCAGAAGGCACAATATAGGAAACTACATGAAAACATGATTAATTCAGTGAAAATGACTGTAAACAGATGTGAACTTGTTTAGAACAGCTGAAAGAGATTCTCCAAGTCAGTTCTTAGTGTAGAAAAGGTAGCTAATATCCGGGAAATACTTAATTCGAGTTAAGATTACATGAAACACTGTATGAATCCTATATTCTTTACTTAAAGGAGACTAGAGTGGTAAATGTGTGTTATACAAGGCAGAATACCATTGAAATAGAGAAAGAAACACGTTCGGCAGCTTTGGAAAGCCTTACACTTCACTGAAATGTAGTACTACACTTTATATAACACAGTTGAGAGACAATGTTCCCTAGCTCCCTAAGTTCATAACAGTGTGTAGGAAGTTGTTTGATAAAGTGGGCAAAGCTTATACTTGGACCAGAAGGCAGAATATAGGAAACTACATGAAAACATGATTAATTCAGTGAAAATGACTGTAAACAGATGTGAACTTGTTTAGAACAGCTGAAAGAGATTCTCCAAGTCAGTTCTTAGTGTAGAAAAGGTAGCTAAGATCTGGGAAATCCTTAATTCTAGTTAAGATTACATGAAACACTGTATGAATCCTATATTCTTTACTTAAAGGAGACTAGAGTGGTAAATGTGTGTTATACAAGGCAGAATACCATTGAAATAGAGAAAGAAACACGTTCGGCAGCTTTGGAAAGCCTTACACTTCACTGAAATGTAGTACTACACTCTATAACACAGTTGAGAGACAATGTTCAATAGCTGCCTCAGTACTTAACAGTGTGTAGGAAGTTGTTTGATAAAGTGGGCAAAGCTTATACTTGGACCAGAAGGCAGAATATAGGAAACTACATGAAAACATGATTAATTCAGTGAAAATGACTGTAAACAGATGTGAACTTGTTTAGAACAGCTGAAAGAGATTCTCCAAGTCAGTTCTTAGTGTAGAAAAGGTAGCTAATATCCGGGAAATCCTTAATTCGAGTTAAGATTACATGAAACACTGTATGAATCCTATATTCTTTACTTAAAGGAGACTAGAGTGGTAAATGTGTGTTATACAAGGCAGAATACCATTGAAATAGAGAAAGAAACACGTTCGGCAGCTTCTAAAGCCTTACACTTCACTGAAATGTAGTACTACACTTTATATAACACAGTTGAGAGACAATGTTCCCTAGCTCCCTCAGTTCATAACAGTGTGTAGTAAGTTGTTTGATAAAGTGGGCAAAGCTTATACTTGGGCCAGAAGGCAGAATATAGGAAACTACATGAAAACATTAATAATTCAGTGAAAATGACTGTAAACAGATGAGAACTTGTTTAGAACAGCTGAAAGAGAATCTCCAAGTCAGTTCTTAGTGTAGAAAAGGTAGCTAAGATAAGGAAAATCCTTAATTCCAGTTAAGATCACATGAAACACTGTATGAATCCTATATTCTTTACTTAAAGGAGACTAGAGTGGTAAATGTGTGTTATACAAGGCAGAATACCATTGAAATAGAGAAAGAAACACGTTCGGCAGCTTTGGAAAGCCTTACACTTCACTGAAATGTAGTACTACACTCTATAACACAGTTGAGAGACAATGTTCCCTAGCTCCTTCAGTTCATAACAGTGTGTAGGAAGTTGTTTGATAAAGTGGGCAAAGCTTATACTTGGGCCAGAAGGCAGAATATAGGAAACTACATGAAAACATGAATAATTCAGTGAAATTGACTGTAAACAGATGAGAACTTGTTTAGAACAGCTGAAAGAGAATCTCCAAGTCAGTTCTTAGTGTAGAAAAGGTAGCTAAGATAAGGAAAATCCTTAATTCCAGTTAAGATCACATGAAACACTGTATGAATCCTATATTCTTTACTTAAAGGAGACTAGAGTGGTAAATGTGTGTTATACAAGGCAGAATACCATTGAAATAGAGAAAGAAACACGTTCGGCAGCTTTGGAAAGCCTTACACTTCACTGAAATGTAGTACTACACTCTATATCACAGTTGAGAGACAATGTTCAATAGCTGCCTCAGTACTTAACAGTGTGTAGGAAGTTGTTTGATAGAGTGGGCAAAGCTTATACTTGGACCAGAAGGCAGAATATAGGAAACTACATGAAAACATGATTAATTCAGTGAAAATGACTGTAAACAGATGTGAACTTGTTTAGAACAGCTGAAAGAGATTCTCCAAGTCAGTTCTTAGTGTAGAAAAGGTAGCTAATATCCGGGAAATCCTTAATTCGAGTTAAGATTACATGAAACACTGTATGAATCCTATATTCTTTACTTAAAGGAGACTAGAGTGGTAAATGTGTGTTATACAAGGCAGAATACCATTGAAATAGAGAAAGAAACACGTTCGGCAGCTTTGGAAAGCCTTACACTTCACTGAAATGTAGTACTACACTTTATATAACACAGTTGAGAGACAATGTTCCCTAGCTCCCTAAGTTCATAACAGTGTCTAGGAAGTTGTTTGATAAAGTGGGCAAAGCTTATACTTGGACCAGAAGGCAGAATATAGGAAACTACATGAAAACATGATTAATTCAGTGAAAATGACTGTAAACAGATGTGAACTTGTTTAGAACAGCTGAAAGAGAATCTCCAAGTCAGTTCTTAGTGTAGAAAAGGTAGCTAATATCCGGGAAATCCTTAATTCGAGTTAAGATTACATGAAACACTGTATGAATCCTATATTCTTTACTTAAAGGAGACTAGAGTGGTAAATGTGTGTTATACAAGGCAGAATACCATTGAAATAGAGAAAGAAACACGTTCGGCAGCTTTGGAAAGCCTTACACTTCACTGAAATGTAGTACTACACTTTATATAACACAGTTGAGAGACAATGTTCCCTAGCTCCCTCAGTTCATAACAGTGTGTAGGAAGTTGTTTGATAAAGTGGGCAAAGCTTATACTTGGGCCAGAAGGCAGAATATAGGAAACTACATGAAAACATGAATAATTCAGTGAAAATGACTGTAAACAGATGAGAACTTGTTTAGAACAGCTGAAAGAGAATCTCCAAGTCAGTTCTTAGTGTAGAAAAGGTAGCTAAGATAAGGAAAATCCTTAATTCCAGTTAAGATCACATGAAACACTGTATGAATCCTATATTCTTTACTTAAAGGAGACTAGAGTGGTAAATGTGTGTTATACAAGGCAGAATACCATTGAAATAGAGAAAGAAACACGTTCGGCAGCTTTGGAAAGCCTTACACTTCACTGAAATGTAGTACTACACTCTATAACACAGTTGAGAGACAATGTTCAATAGCTGCCTCAGTACTTAACAGTGTGTAGGAAGTTGTTTGATAAAGTGGGCAAAGCTGATACTTGGACCAGAAGGCAGAATATAGGAAACTACATGAAAACATGATTAATTCAGTGAAAATGACTGTAAACAGATGTGAACTTGTTTAGAACAGCTGAAAGAGATTCTCCAAGTCAGTTCTTAGTGTAGAAAAGGTAGCTAATATCCGGGAAATCCTTAATTCGAGTTAAGATTACATGAAACACTGTATGAATCCTATATTCTTTACTTAAAGGAGACTAGAGTGGTAAATGTGTGTTATACAAGGCAGAATACCATTGAAATAGAGAAAGAAACACGTTCGGCATCTTTGGAAAGCCTTACACTTCACTGAAATGTAGTACTACACTCTATAACACAGTTGAGAGACAATGTTCAATAGCTGCCTCAGTACTTAACAGTGTGTAGGAAGTTGTTTGATAAAGTGGGCAAAGCTTATACTTGGACCAGAAGGCAGAATATAGGAAACTACATGAAAACATGATTAATTCAGTGAAAATGACTGTAAACAGATGTGAACTTGTTTAGAACAGCTGAAAGAGATTCTCCAAGTCAGTTCTTAGTGTAGAAAAGGTAGCTAAGATCTGGGAAATCCTTAATTCGAGTTAAGATTACATGAAACACTGTATGAATCCTATATTCTTTACTTAAAGGAGACTAGAGTGGTAAATGTGTGTTATACAAGGCAGAATACCATTGAAATAGAGAAAGAAACACGTTCGGCAGCTTTGGAAAGCCTTACACTTCACTGAAATGTAGTACTACACTTTATATAACACAGTTGAGAGACAATGTTCCCTAGCTCCTTCAGTTCATAACAGTGTGTAGGAAGTTGTTTGATAAAGTGGGCAAAGCTTATACTTGGGCCAGAAGGCAGAATATAGGAAACTACATGAAAACATGAATAATTCAGTGAAACTGACTGTAAACAGATGAGAACTTGTTTAGAACAGCTGAAAGAGAATCTCCAAGTCAGTTCTTAGTGTAGAAAAGGTAGCTAAGATAAGGAAAATCCTTAATTCCAGTTAAGATCACATGAAACACTGTATGAATCCTATATTCTTTACTTAAAGGAGACTAGAGTGGTAAATGTGTGTTATACAAGGCAGAATACCATTGAAATAGAGAAAGAAACATGTTCGGCAGCTTTGGAAAGCCTTACACTTCACTGAAATGTAGTACTACACTCTATAACACAGTTGAGAGACAATGTTCAATAGCTGCCTCAGTACTTAACAGTGTGTAGGAAGTTGTTTGATAAAGTGGGCAAAGCTGATACTTGGACCAGAAGGCAGAATATAGGAAACTACATGAAAACATGATTAATTCAGTGAAAATGACTGTAAACAGATGTGAACTTGTTTAGAACAGCTGAAAGAGATTCTCCAAGTCAGTTCTTAGTGTAGAAAAGGTAGCTAAGATCTGGGAAATCCTTAATTCGAGTTAAGATTACATGAAACACTGTATGAATCCTATATTCTTTACTTAAAGGAGACTAGAGTGGTAAATGTGTGTTATACAAGGCAGAATACCATTGAAATAGAGAAAGAAACACGTTCGGCAGCTTTGGAAAGCCTTACACTTCACTGAAATGTAGTAATACACTCTATAACACAGTTGAGAGACAATGTTCCCGAGCTGCCTCAGTTCATAACAGTGTGTAGGAAGTTGTTTGATAAAGTGGGCAAAGCTTATACTTGGGCCAGAAGGCACAATATAGGAAACTACATGAAAACATGATTAATTCAGTGAAAATGACTGTAAACAGATGTGAACTTGTTTAGAACAGCTGAAAGAGATTCTCCAAGTCAGTTCTTAGTGTAGAAAAGGTAGCTAATATCCGGGAAATACTTAATTCGAGTTAAGATTACATGAAACACTGTATGAATCCTATATTCTTTACTTAAAGGAGACTAGAGTGGTAAATGTGTGTTATACAAGGCAGAATACCATTGAAATAGAGAAAGAAACACGTTCGGCAGCTTTGGAAAGCCTTACACTTCACTGAAATGTAGTACTACACTTTATATAACACAGTTGAGAGACAATGTTCCCTAGCTCCCTAAGTTCATAACAGTGTGTAGGAAGTTGTTTGATAAAGTGGGCAAAGCTTATACTTGGACCAGAAGGCAGAATATAGGAAACTACATGAAAACATGATTAATTCAGTGAAAATGACTGTAAACAGATGTGAACTTGTTTAGAACAGCTGAAAGAGATTCTCCAAGTCAGTTCTTAGTGTAGAAAAGGTAGCTAAGATCTGGGAAATCCTTAATTCGAGTTAAGATTACATGAAACACTGTATGAATCCTATATTCTTTACTTAAAGGAGACTAGAGTGGTAAATGTGTGTTATACAAGGCAGAATACCATTGAAATAGAGAAAGAAACACGTTCGGCAGCTTTGGAAAGCCTTACACTTCACTGAAATGTAGTACTACACTCTATAACACAGTTGAGAGACAATGTTCAATAGCTGCCTCAGTACTTAACAGTGTGTAGGAAGTTGTTTGATAAAGTGGGCAAAGCTTATACTTGGACCAGAAGGCAGAATATAGGAAACTACATGAAAACATGATTAATTCAGTGAAAATGACTGTAAACAGATGTGAACTTGTTTAGAACAGCTGAAAGAGATTCTCCAAGTCAGTTCTTAGTGTAGAAAAGGTAGCTAATATCCGGGAAATCCTTAATTCGAGTTAAGATTACATGAAACACTGTATGAATCCTATATTCTTTACTTAAAGGAGACTAGAGTGGTAAATGTGTGTTATACAAGGCAGAATACCATTGAAATAGAGAAAGAAACACGTTCGGCAGCTTTGGAAAGCCTTACACTTCACTGAAATGTAGTACTACACTTTATATAACACAGTTGAGAGACAATGTTCCCTAGCTCCCTCAGTTCATAACAGTGTGTAGTAAGTTGTTTGATAAAGTGGGCAAAGCTTATACTTGGGCCAGAAGGCAGAATATAGGAAACTACATGAAAACATTAATAATTCAGTGAAAATGACTGTAAACAGATGAGAACTTGTTTAGAACAGCTGAAAGAGAATCTCCAAGTCAGTTCTTAGTGTAGAAAAGGTAGCTAAGATAAGGAAAATCCTTAATTCCAGTTAAGATCACATGAAACACTGTATGAATCCTATATTCTTTACTTAAAGGAGACTAGAGTGGTAAATGTGTGTTATACAAGGCAGAATACCATTGAAATAGAGAAAGAAACACGTTCGGCAGCTTTGGAAAGCCTTACACTTCACTGAAATGTAGTACTACACTCTATAACACAGTTGAGAGACAATGTTCCCTAGCTCCTTCAGTTCATAACAGTGTGTAGGAAGTTGTTTGATAAAGTGGGCAAAGCTTATACTTGGGCCAGAAGGCAGAATATAGGAAACTACATGAAAACATGAATAATTCAGTGAAACTGACTGTAAACAGATGAGAACTTGTTTAGAACAGCTGAAAGAGAATCTCCAAGTCAGTTCTTAGTGTAGAAAAGGTAGCTAAGATAAGGAAAATCCTTAATTCCAGTTAAGATCACATGAAACACTGTATGAATCCTATATTCTTTACTTAAAGGAGACTAGAGTGGTAAATGTGTGTTATACAAGGCAGAATACCATTGAAATAGAGAAAGAAACACGTTCGGCAGCTTTGGAAAGCCTTACACTTCACTGAAATGTAGTACTACACTCTATAACACAGTTGAGAGACAATGTTCAATAGCTGCCTCAGTACTTAACAGTGTGTAGGAAGTTGTTTGATAGAGTGGGCAAAGCTTATACTTGGACCAGAAGGCAGAATATAGGAAACTACATGAAAACATGATTAATTCAGTGAAAATGACTGTAAACAGATGTGAACTTGTTTAGAACAGCTGAAAGAGATTCTCCAAGTCAGTTCTTAGTGTAGAAAAGGTAGCTAATATCCGGGAAATCCTTAATTCGAGTTAAGATTACATGAAACACTGTATGAATCCTATATTCTTTACTTAAAGGAGACTAGAGTGGTAAATGTGTGTTATACAAGGCAGAATACCATTGAAATAGAGAAAGAAACACGTTCGGCAGCTTTGGAAAGCCTTACACTTCACTGAAATGTAGTACTACACTTTATATAACACAGTTGAGAGACAATGTTCCCTAGCTCCCTAAGTTCATAACAGTGTGTAGGAAGTTGTTTGATAAAGTGGGCAAAGCTTATACTTGGACCAGAAGGCAGAATATAGGAAACTACATGAAAACATGATTAATTCAGTGAAAATGACTGTAAACAGATGTGAACTTGTTTAGAACAGCTGAAAGAGAATCTCCAAGTCAGTTCTTAGTGTAGAAAAGGTAGCTAATATCCGGGAAATCCTTAATTCGAGTTAAGATTACATGAAACACTGTATGAATCCTATATTCTTTACTTAAAGGAGACTAGAGTGGTAAATGTGTGTTATACAAGGCAGAATACCATTGAAATAGAGAAAGAAACACGTTCGGCAGCTTTGGAAAGCCTTACACTTCACTGAAATGTAGTACTACACTTTATATAACACAGTTGAGAGACAATGTTCCCTAGCTCCCTCAGTTCATAACAGTGTGTAGGAAGTTGTTTGATAAAGTGGGCAAAGCTTATACTTGGGCCAGAAGGCAGAATATAGGAAACTACATGAAAACATGAATAATTCAGTGAAAATGACTGTAAACAGATGAGAACTTGTTTAGAACAGCTGAAAGAGAATCTCCAAGTCAGTTCTTAGTGTACAAAAGGTAGCTAAGATAAGGAAAATCCTTAATTCCAGTTAAGATCACATGAAACACTGTATGAATCCTATATTCTTTACTTAAAGGAGACTAGAGTGGTAAATGTGTGTTATACAAGGCAGAATACCATTGAAATAGAGAAAGAAACACGTTCGGCAGCTTTGGAAAGCCTTACACTTCACTGAAATGTAGTACTACACTCTATAACACAGTTGAGAGACAATGTTCAATAGCTGCCTCAGTACTTAACAGTGTGTAGGAAGTTGTTTGATAAAGTGGGCAAAGCTGATACTTGGACCAGAAGGCAGAATATAGGAAACTACATGAAAACATGATTAATTCAGTGAAAATGACTGTAAACAGATGTGAACTTGTTTAGAACAGCTGAAAGAGATTCTCCAAGTCAGTTCTTAGTGTAGAAAAGGTAGCTAATATCCGGGAAATCCTTAATTCGAGTTAAGATTACATGAAACACTGTATGAATCCTATATTCTTTACTTAAAGGAGACTAGAGTGGTAAATGTGTGTTATACAAGGGAGAATACCATCGAAATAGAGAAAGAAACACGTTCGGCATCTTTGGAAAGCCTTACACTTCACTGAAATGTAGTACTACACTCTATAACACAGTTGAGAGACAATGTTCAATAGCTGCCTCAGTACTTAACAGTGTGTAGGAAGTTGTTTGATAAAGTGGGCAAAGCTTATACTTGGACCAGAAGGCAGAATATAGGAAACTACATGAAAACATGATTAATTCAGTGAAAATGACTGTAAACAGATGTGAACTTGTTTAGAACAGCTGAAAGAGATTCTCCAAGTCAGTTCTTAGTGTAGAAAAGGTAGCTAAGATCTGGGAAATCCTTAATTCGAGTTAAGATTACATGAAACACTGTATGAATCCTATATTCTTTACTTAAAGGAGACTAGAGTGGTAAATGTGTGTTATACAAGGCAGAATACCATTGAAATAGAGAAAGAAACACGTTCGGCAGCTTTGGAAAGCCTTACACTTCACTGAAATGTAGTACTACACTTTATATAACACAGTTGAGAGACAATGTTCCCTAGCTCCTTCAGTTCATAACAGTGTGTAGGAAGTTGTTTGATAAAGTGGGCAAAGCTTATACTTGGGCCAGAAGGCAGAATATAGGAAACTACATGAAAACATGAATAATTCAGTGAAACTGACTGTAAACAGATGAGAACTTGTTTAGAACAGCTGAAAGAGAATCTCCAAGTCAGTTCTTAGTGTAGAAAAGGTAGCTAAGATAAGGAAAATCCTTAATTCCAGTTAAGATCACATGAAACACTGTATGAATCCTATATTCTTTACTTAAAGGAGACTAGAGTGGTAAATGTGTGTTATACAAGGCAGAATACCATTGAAATAGAGAAAGAAACATGTTCGGCAGCTTTGGAAAGCCTTACACTTCACTGAAATGTAGTACTACACTCTATAACACAGTTGAGAGACAATGTTCAATAGCTGCCTCAGTACTTAACAGTGTGTAGGAAGTTGTTTGATAAAGTGGGCAAAGCTTATACTTGGACCAGAAGGCAGAATATAGGAAACTACATGAAAACATGATTAATTCAGTGAAAATGACTGTAAACAGATGTGAACTTGTTTAGAACAGCTGAAAGAGATTCTCCAAGTCAGTTCTTAGTGTAGAAAAGGTAGCTAATATCCGGGAAATCCTTAATTCGAGTTAAGATTACATGAAACACTGTATGAATCCTATATTCTTTACTTAAAGGAGACTAGAGTGGTAAATGTGTGTTATACAAGGCAGAATACCATTGAAATAGAGAAAGAAACACGTTCGGCAGCTTTGGAAAGCCTTACACTTCACTGAAATGTAGTACTACACTTTATATAACACAGTTGAGAGACAATGTTCCCTAGCTCCCTAAGTTCATAACAGTGTGTAGGAAGTTGTTTGATAAAGTGGGCAAAGCTTATACTTGGACCAGAAGGCAGAATATAGGAAACTACATGAAAACATGATTAATTCAGTGAAAATGACTGTAAACAGATGTGAACTTGTTTAGAACAGCTGAAAGAGAATCTCCAAGTCAGTTCTTAGTGTAGAAAAGGTAGCTAATATCCGGGAAATCCTTAATTCGAGTTAAGATTACATGAAACACTGTATGAATCCTATATTCTTTACTTAAAGGAGACTAGAGTGGTAAATGTGTGTTATACAAGGCAGAATACCATTGAAATAGAGAAAGAAACACGTTCGGCAGCTTTGGAAAGCCTTACACTTCACTGAAATGTAGTACTACACTTTATATAACACAGTTGAGAGACAATGTTCCCTAGCTCCCTCAGTTCATAACAGTGTGTAGGAAGTTGTTTGATAAAGTGGGCAAAGCTTATACTTGGGCCAGAAGGCAGAATATAGGAAACTACATGAAAACATGAATAATTCAGTGAAAATGACTGTAAACAGATGAGAACTTGTTTAGAACAGCTGAAAGAGAATCTCCAAGTCAGTTCTTAGTGTAGAAAAGGTAGCTAAGATAAGGAAAATCCTTAATTCCAGTTAAGATCACATGAAACACTGTATGAATCCTATATTCTTTACTTAAAGGAGACTAGAGTGGTAAATGTGTGTTATACAAGGCAGAATACCATTGAAATAGAGAAAGAAACACGTTCGGCAGCTTTGGAAAGCCTTACACTTCACTGAAATGTAGTACTACACTCTATAACACAGTTGAGAGACAATGTTCAATAGCTGCCTCAGTACTTAACAGTGTGTAGGAAGTTGTTTGATAAAGTGGGCAAAGCTGATACTTGGACCAGAAGGCAGAATATAGGAAACTACATGAAAACATGATTAATTCAGTGAAAATGACTGTAAACAGATGTGAACTTGTTTAGAACAGCTGAAAGAGATTCTCCAAGTCAGTTCTTAGTGTAGAAAAGGTAGCTAAGATCTGGGAAATCCTTAATTCGAGTTAAGATTACATGAAACACTGTATGAATCCTATATTCTTTACTTAAAGGAGACTAGAGTGGTAAATGTGTGTTATACAAGGCAGAATACCATTGAAATAGAGAAAGAAACACGTTCGGCAGCTTTGGAAAGCCTTACACTTCACTGAAATGTAGTAATACACTCTATAACACAGTTGAGAGACAATGTTCCCGAGCTGCCTCAGTTCATAACAGTGTGTAGGAAGTTGTTTGATAAAGTGGGCAAAGCTTATACTTGGGCCAGAAGGCACAATATAGGAAACTACATGAAAACATGATTAATTCAGTGAAAATGACTGTAAACAGATGTGAACTTGTTTAGAACAGCTGAAAGAGATTCTCCAAGTCAGTTCTTAGTGTAGAAAAGGTAGCTAATATCCGGGAAATACTTAATTCGAGTTAAGATTACATGAAACACTGTATGAATCCTATATTCTTTACTTAAAGGAGACTAGAGTGGTAAATGTGTGTTATACAAGGCAGAATACCATTGAAATAGAGAAAGAAACACGTTCGGCAGCTTTGGAAAGCCTTACACTTCACTGAAATGTAGTACTACACTCTATAACACAGTTGAGAGACAATGTTCAATAGCTGCCTCAGTACTTAACAGTGTGTAGGAAGTTGTTTGATAAAGTGGGCAAAGCTTATACTTGGACCAGAAGGCAGAATATAGGAAACTACATGAAAACATGATTAATTCAGTGAAAATGACTGTAAACAGATGTGAACTTGTTTAGAACAGCTGAAAGAGATTCTCCAAGTCAGTTCTTAGTGTAGAAAAGGTAGCTAATATCCGGGAAATCCTTAATTCGAGTTAAGATTACATGAAACACTGTATGAATCCTATATTCTTTACTTAAAGGAGACTAGAGTGGTAAATGTGTGTTATACAAGGCAGAATACCATTGAAATAGAGAAAGAAACACGTTCGGCAGCTTTGGAAAGCCTTACACTTCACTGAAATGTAGTACTACACTTTATATAACACAGTTGAGAGACAATGTTCCCTAGCTCCCTCAGTTCATAACAGTGTGTAGTAAGTTGTTTGATAAAGTGGGCAAAGCTTATACTTGGGCCAGAAGGCAGAATATAGGAAACTACATGAAAACATTAATAATTCAGTGAAAATGACTGTAAACAGATGAGAACTTGTTTAGAACAGCTGAAAGAGAATCTCCAAGTCAGTTCTTAGTGTAGAAAAGGTAGCTAAGATAAGGAAAATCCTTAATTCCAGTTAAGATCACATGAAACACTGTATGAATCCTATATTCTTTACTTAAAGGAGACTAGAGTGGTAAATGTGTGTTATACAAGGCAGAATACCATTGAAATAGAGAAAGAAACACGTTCGGCAGCTTTGGAAAGCCTTACACTTCACTGAAATGTAGTACTACACTCTATAACACAGTTGAGAGACAATGTTCCCTAGCTCCTTCAGTTCATAACAGTGTGTAGGAAGTTGTTTGATAAAGTGGGCAAAGCTTATACTTGGGCCAGAAGGCAGAATATAGGAAACTACATGAAAACATGAATAATTCAGTGAAACTGACTGTAAACAGATGAGAACTTGTTTAGAACAGCTGAAAGAGAATCTCCAAGTCAGTTCTTAGTGTAGAAAAGGTAGCTAAGATAAGGAAAATCCTTAATTCCAGTTAAGATCACATGAAACACTGTATGAATCCTATATTCTTTACTTAAAGGAGACTAGAGTGGTAAATGTGTGTTATACAAGGCAGAATACCATTGAAATAGAGAAAGAAACACGTTCGGCAGCTTTGGAAAGCCTTACACTTCACTGAAATGTAGTACTACACTCTATAACACAGTTGAGAGACAATGTTCAATAGCTGCCTCAGTACTTAACAGTGTGTAGGAAGTTGTTTGATAAAGTGGGCAAAGCTTATACTTGGACCAGAAGGCAGAATATAGGAAACTACATGAAAACATGATTAATTCAGTGAAAATGACTGTAAACAGATGTGAACTTGTTTAGAACAGCTGAAAGAGATTCTCCAAGTCAGTTCTTAGTGTAGAAAAGGTAGCTAATATCCGGGAAATCCTTAATTCGAGTTAAGATTACATGAAACACTGTATGAATCCTATATTCTTTACTTAAAGGAGACTAGAGTGGTAAATGTGTGTTATACAAGGCAGAATACCATTGAAATAGAGAAAGAAACACGTTCGGCAGCTTTGGAAAGCCTTACACTTCACTGAAATGTAGTACTACACTTTATATAACACAGTTTAGAGACAATGTTCCCTAGCTCCCTAAGTTCATAACAGTGTGTAGGAAGTTGTTTGATAAAGTGGGCAAAGCTTATACTTGGACCAGAAGGCAGAATATAGGAAACTACATGAAAACATGATTAATTCAGTGAAAATGACTGTAAACAGATGTGAACTTGTTTAGAACAGCTGAAAGAGAATCTCCAAGTCAGTTCTTAGTGTAGAAAAGGTAGCTAATATCCGGGAAATCCTTAATTCGAGTTAAGATTACATGAAACACTGTATAAATCCTATATTTTTTACTTAAAGGAGACTAGAGTGGTAAATGTGTGTTATACAAGGCAGAATACCATTGAAATAGAGAAAGAAACACGTTCGGCAGCTTTGGAAAGCCTTACACTTCACTGAAATGTAGTACTACACTTTATATAACACAGTTGAGAGACAATGTTCCCTAGCTCCCTCAGTTCATAACAGTGTGTAGTAAGTTGTTTGATAAAGTGGGCAAAGCTTATACTTGGGCCAGAAGGCAGAATATAGGAAACTACATGAAAACATTAATAATTCAGTGAAAATGACTGTAAACAGATGAGAACTTGTTTAGAACAGCTGAAAGAGAATCTCCAAGTCAGTTCTTAGTGTAGAAAAGGTAGCTAAGATAAGGAAAATCCTTAATTCCAGTTAAGATCACATGAAACACTGTATGAATCCTATATTCTTTACTTAAAGGAGACTAGAGTGGTAAATGTGTGTTATACAAGGCAGAATACCATTGAAATAGAGAAAGAAACACGTTCGGCAGCTTTGGAAAGCCTTACACTTCACTGAAATGTAGTACTACACTCTATAACACAGTTGAGAGACAATGTTCCCTAGCTCCTTCAGTTCATAACAGTGTGTAGGAAGTTGTTTGATAAAGTGGGCAAAGCTTATACTTGGGCCAGAAGGCAGAATATAGGAAACTACATGAAAACATGAATAATTCAGTGAAACTGACTGTAAACAGATGAGAACTTGTTTAGAACAGCTGAAAGAGAATCTCCAAGTCAGTTCTTAGTGTAGAAAAGGTAGCTAAGATAAGGAAAATCCTTAATTCCAGTTAAGATCACATGAAACACTGTATGAATCCTATATTCTTTACTTAAAGGAGACTAGAGTGGTAAATGTGTGTTATACAAGGCAGAATACCATTGAAATAGAGAAAGAAACACGTTCGGCAGCTTTGGAAAGCCTTACACTTCACTGAAATGTAGTACTACACTCTATAACACAGTTGAGAGACAATGTTCAATAGCTGCCTCAGTACTTAACAGTGTGTAGGAAGTTGTTTGATAAAGTGGGCAAAGCTTATACTTGGACCAGAAGGCAGAATATAGGAAACTACATGAAAACATGATTAATTCAGTGAAAATGACTGTAAACAGATGTGAACTTGTTTAGAACAGCTGAAAGAGATTCTCCAAGTCAGTTCTTAGTGTAGAAAAGGTAGCTAATATCCGGGAAATCCTTAATTCGAGTTAAGATTACATGAAACACTGTATGAATCCTATATTCTTTACTTAAAGGAGACTAGAGTGGTAAATGTGTGTTATACAAGGCAGAATACCATTGAAATAGAGAAAGAAACACGTTCGGCAGCTTTGGAAAGCCTTACACTTCACTGAAATGTAGTACTACACTTTATATAACACAGTTGAGAGACAATGTTCCCTAGCTCCCTAAGTTCATAACAGTGTGTAGGAAGTTGTTTGATAAAGTGGGCAAAGCTTATACTTGGACCAGAAGGCAGAATATAGGAAACTACATGAAAACATGATTAATTCAGTGAAAATGACTGTAAACAGATGTGAACTTGTTTAGAACAGCTGAAAGAGAATCTCCAAGTCAGTTCTTAGTGTAGAAAAGGTAGCTAAGATAAGGAAAATCCTTAATTCCAGTTAAGATCACATGAAACACTGTATGAATCCTATATTCTTTACTTAAAGGAGACTAGAGTGGTAAATGTGTGTTATACAAGGCAGAATACCATTGAAATAGAGAAAGAAACACGTTCGGCAGCTTTGGAAAGCCTTACACTTCACTGAAATGTAGTACTACACTCTATAACACAGTTGAGAGACAATGTTCAATAGCTGCCTCAGTACTTAACAGTGTGTAGGAAGTTGTTTGATAAAGTGGGCATAGCTGATACTTGGACCAGAAGGCAGAATATAGGAAACTACATGAAAACATGATTAATTCAGTGAAAATGACTGTAAACAGATGTGAACTTGTTTAGAACAGCTGAAAGAGATTCTCCAAGTCAGTTCTTAGTGTAGAAAAGGTAGCTAAGATCTGGGAAATCCTTAATTCGAGTTAAGATTACATGAAACACTGTATGAATCCTATATTCTTTACTTAAAGGAGACTAGAGTGGTAAATGTGTGTTATACAAGGCAGAATACCATTGAAATAGAGAAAGAAACACGTTCGGCAGCTTTGGAAAGCCTTACACTTCACTGAAATGTAGTAATACACTCTATAACACAGTTGAGAGACAATGTTCCCGAGCTGCCTCAGTTCATAACAGTGTGTAGGAAGTTGTTTGATAAAGTGGGCAAAGCTTATACTTGGGCCAGAAGGCAGAATATAGGAAACTACATGAAAACATTAATAATTCAGTGAAAATGACTGTAAACAGATGAGAACTTGTTTAGAACAGCTGAAAGAGAATCTCCAAGTCAGTTCTTAGTGTAGAAAAGGTAGCTAAGATAAGGAAAATCCTTAATTCCAGTTAAGATCACATGAAACACTGTATGAATCCTATATTCTTTACTTAAAGGAGACTAGAGTGGTAAATGTGTGTTATACAAGGCAGAATACCATTGAAATAGAGAAAGAAACACGTTCGGCAGCTTTGGAAAGCCTTACACTTCACTGAAATGTAGTACTACACTCTATAACACAGTTGAGAGACAATGTTCAATAGCTGCCTCAGTACTTAACAGTGTGTAGGAAGTTGTTTGATAAAGTGGGCAAAGCTGATACTTGGACCAGAAGGCAGAATATAGGAAACTACATGAAAACATGATTAATTCAGTGAAAATGACTGTAAACAGATGTGAACTTGTTTAGAACAGCTGAAAGAGATTCTCCAAGTCAGTTCTTAGTGTAGAAAAGGTAGCTAATATCCGGGAAATCCTTAATTCGAGTTAAGATTACATGAAACACTGTATGAATCCTATATTCTTTACTTAAAGGAGACTAGAGTGGTAAATGTGTGTTATACAAGGCAGAATACCATTGAAATAGAGAAAGAAACACGTTCGGCAGCTTTGGAAAGCCTTACACTTCACTGAAATGTAGTACTACACTTTATATAACACAGTTGAGAGACAATGTTCCCTAGCTCCCTAAGTTCATAACAGTGTGTAGGAAGTTGTTTGATAAAGTGGGCAAAGCTTATACTTGGACCAGAAGGCAGAATATAGGAAACTACATGAAAACATGATTAATTCAGTGAAAATGACTGTAAACAGATGTGAACTTGTTTAGAACAGCTGAAAGAGAATCTCCAAGTCAGTTCTTAGTGTAGAAAAGGTAGCTAATATCCGGGAAATCCTTAATTCGAGTTAAGATTACATGAAACACTGTATGAATCCTATATTCTTTACTTAAAGGAGACTAGAGTGGTAAATGTGTGTTATACAAGGCAGAATACCATTGAAATAGAGAAAGAAACACGTTCGGCAGCTTTGGAAAGCCTTACACTTCACTGAAATGTAGTACTACACTTTATATAACACAGTTGAGAGACAATGTTCCCTAGCTCCCTCAGTTCATAACAGTGTGTAGGAAGTTGTTTGATAAAGTGGGCAAAGCTTATACTTGGGCCAGAAGGCAGAATATAGGAAACTACATGAAAACATGAATAATTCAGTGAAAATGACTGTAAACAGATGAGAACTTGTTTAGAACAGCTGAAAGAGAATCTCCAAGTCAGTTCTTAGTGTAGAAAAGGTAGCTAAGATAAGGAAAATCCTTAATTCCAGTTAAGATCACATGAAACACTGTATGAATCCTATATTCTTTACTTAAAGGAGACTAGAGTGGTAAATGTGTGTTATACAAGGCAGAATACCATTGAAATAGAGAAAGAAACACGTTCGGCAGCTTTGGAAAGCCTTACACTTCACTGAAATGTAGTACTACACTCTATAACACAGTTGAGAGACAATGTTCAATAGCTGCCTCAGTACTTAACAGTGTGTAGGAAGTTGTTTGATAAAGTGGGCAAAGCTGATACTTGGACCAGAAGGCAGAATATAGGAAACTACATGAAAACATGATTAATTCAGTGAAAATGACTGTAAACAGATGTGAACTTGTTTAGAACAGCTGAAAGAGATTCTCCAAGTCAGTTCTTAGTGTAGAAAAGGTAGCTAATATCCGGGAAATCCTTAATTCGAGTTAAGATTACATGAAACACTGTATGAATCCTATATTCTTTACTTAAAGGAGACTAGAGTGGTAAATGTGTGTTATACAAGGCAGAATACCATTGAAATAGAGAAAGAAACACGTTCGGCAGCTTTGGAAAGCCTTACACTTCACTGAAATGTAGTACTACACTTTATATAACACAGTTGAGAGACAATGTTCCCTAGCTCCCTAAGTTCATAACAGTGTGTAGGAAGTTGTTTGATAAAGTGGGCAAAGCTTATACTTGGACCAGAAGGCAGAATATAGGAAACTACATGAAAACATGATTAATTCAGTGAAAATGACTGTAAACAGATGTGAACTTGTTTAGAACAGCTGAAAGAGAATCTCCAAGTCAGTTCTTAGTGTAGAAAAGGTAGCTAATATCCGGGAAATCCTTAATTCGAGTTAAGATTACATGAAACACTGTATGAATCCTATATTCTTTACTTAAAGGAGACTAGAGTGGTAAATGTGTGTTATACAAGGCAGAATACCATTGAAATAGAGAAAGAAACACGTTCGGCAGCTTTGGAAAGCCTTACACTTCACTGAAATGTAGTACTACACTTTATATAACACAGTTGAGAGACAATGTTCCCTAGCTCCCTCAGTTCATAACAGTGTGTAGGAAGTTGTTTGATAAAGTGGGCAAAGCTTATACTTGGGCCAGAAGGCAGAATATAGGAAACTACATGAAAACATGAATAATTCAGTGAAAATGACTGTAAACAGATGAGAACTTGTTTAGAACAGCTGAAAGAGAATCTCCAAGTCAGTTCTTAGTGTAGAAAAGGTAGCTAAGATAAGGAAAATCCTTAATTCCAGTTAAGATCACATGAAACACTGTATGAATCCTATATTCTTTACTTAAAGGAGACTAGAGTGGTAAATGTGTGTTATACAAGGCAGAATACCATTGAAATAGAGAAAGAAACACGTTCGGCAGCTTTGGAAAGCCTTACACTTCACTGAAATGTAGTACTACACTCTATAACACAGTTGAGAGACAATGTTCAATAGCTGCCTCAGTACTTAACAGTGTGTAGGAAGTTGTTTGATAAAGTGGGCAAAGCTGATACTTGGACCAGAAGGCAGAATATAGGAAACTACATGAAAACATGATTAATTCAGTGAAAATGACTGTAAACAGATGTGAACTTGTTTAGAACAGCTGAAAGAGATTCTCCAAGTCAGTTCTTAGTGTAGAAAAGGTAGCTAAGATCTGGGAAATCCTTAATTCGAGTTAAGATTACATGAAACACTGTATGAATCCTATATTCTTTACTTAAAGGAGACTAGAGTGGTAAATGTGTGTTATACAAGGCAGAATACCATTGAAATAGAGAAAGAAACACGTTCGGCAGCTTTGGAAAGCCTTACACTTCACTGAAATGTAGTAATACACTCTATAACACAGTTGAGAGACAATGTTCCCGAGCTGCCTCAGTTCATAACAGTGTGTAGGAAGTTGTTTGATAAAGTGGGCAAAGCTTATACTTGGGCCAGAAGGCACAATATAGGAAACTACATGAAAACATGATTAATTCAGTGAAAATGACTGTAAACAGATGTGAACTTGTTTAGAACAGCTGAAAGAGATTCTCCAAGTCAGTTCTTAGTGTAGAAAAGGTAGCTAATATCCGGGAAATACTTAATTCGAGTTAAGATTACATGAAACACTGTATGAATCCTATATTCTTTACTTAAAGGAGACTAGAGTGGTAAATGTGTGTTATACAAGGCAGAATACCATTGAAATAGAGAAAGAAACACGTTCGGCAGCTTTGGAAAGCCTTACACTTCACTGAAATGTAGTACTACACTCTATAACACAGTTGAGAGACAATGTTCAATAGCTGCCTCAGTACTTAACAGTGTGTAGGAAGTTGTTTGATAAAGTGGGCAAAGCTTATACTTGGACCAGAAGGCAGAGTATAGGAAACTACATGAAAACATGATTAATTCAGTGAAAATGACTGTAAACAGATGTGAACTTGTTTAGAACAGCTGAAAGAGATTCTCCAAGTCAGTTCTTAGTGTAGAAAAGGTAGCTAATATCCGGGAAATCCTTAATTCGAGTTAAGATTACATGAAACACTGTATGAATCCTATATTCTTTACTTAAAGGAGACTAGAGTGGTAAATGTGTGTTATACAAGGCAGAATACCATTGAAATAGAGAAAGAAACACGTTCGGCAGCTTTGGAAAGCCTTACACTTCACTGAAATGTAGTACTACACTTTATATAACACAGTTGAGAGACAATGTTCCCTAGCTCCCTCAGTTCATAACAGTGTGTAGTAAGTTGTTTGATAAAGTGGGCAAAGCTTATACTTGGGCCAGAAGGCAGAATATAGGAAACTACATGAAAACATTAATAATTCAGTGAAAATGACTGTAAACAGATGAGAACTTGTTTAGAACAGCTGAAAGAGAATCTCCAAGTCAGTTCTTAGTGTAGAAAAGGTAGCTAAGATAAGGAAAATCCTTAATTCCAGTTAAGATCACATGAAACACTGTATGAATCCTATATTCTTTACTTAAAGGAGACTAGAGTGGTAAATGTGTGTTATACAAGGCAGAATACCATTGAAATAGAGAAAGAAACACGTTCGGCAGCTTTGGAAAGCCTTACACTTCACTGAAATGTAGTACTACACTCTATAACACAGTTGAGAGACAATGTTCCCTAGCTCCTTCAGTTCATAACAGTGTGTAGGAAGTTGTTTGATAAAGTGGGCAAAGCTTATACTTGGGCCAGAAGGCAGAATATAGGAAACTACATGAAAACATGAATAATTCAGTGAAACTGACTGTAAACAGATGAGAACTTGTTTAGAACAGCTGAAAGAGAATCTCCAAGTCAGTTCTTAGTGTAGAAAAGGTAGCTAAGATAAGGAAAATCCTTAATTCCAGTTAAGATCACATGAAACACTGTATGAATCCTATATTCTTTACTTAAAGGAGACTAGAGTGGTAAATGTGTGTTATACAAGGCAGAATACCATTGAAATAGAGAAAGAAACACGTTCGGCAGCTTTGGAAAGCCTTACACTTCACTGAAATGTAGTACTACACTCTATAACACAGTTGAGAGACAATGTTCAATAGCTGCCTCAGTACTTAACAGTGTGTAGGAAGTTGTTTGATAAAGTGGGCAAAGCTTATACTTGGACCAGAAGGCAGAATATAGGAAACTACATGAAAACATGATTAATTCAGTGAAAATGACTGTAAACAGATGTGAACTTGTTTAGAACAGCTGAAAGAGATTCTCCAAGTCAGTTCTTAGTGTAGAAAAGGTAGCTAATATCCGGGAAATCCTTAATTCGAGTTAAGATTACATGAAACACTGTATGAATCCTATATTCTTTACTTAAAGGAGACTAGAGTGGTAAATGTGTGTTATACAAGGCAGAATACC
The DNA here is from genome assembly GCF_964339955.1 of Pipistrellus hanaki. Classification (NCBI taxonomy): domain Eukaryota; kingdom Metazoa; phylum Chordata; class Mammalia; order Chiroptera; family Vespertilionidae; genus Pipistrellus; species Pipistrellus hanaki. Next base: position 4,380,333 of record NC_140511.1, read on the forward strand.
ATTGAAATAGAGAAAGAAACACGTTCGGCAGCTTTGGAAAGCCTTACACTTCACTGAAATGTAGTACTACACTTTATATAACACAGTTTAGAGACAATGTTCCCTAGCTCCCTAAGTTCATAACAGTGTGTAGGAAGTTGTTTGATAAAGTGGGCAAAGCTTATACTTGGACCAGAAGGCAGAATATAGGAAACTACATGAAAACATGATTAATTCAGTGAAAATGACTGTAAACAGATGTGAACTTGTTTAGAACAGCTGAAAGAGAATCTCCAAGTCAGTTCTTAGTGTAGAAAAGGTAGCTAATATCCGGGAAATCCTTAATTCGAGTTAAGATTACATGAAACACTGTATGAATCCTATATTCTTTACTTAAAGGAGACTAGAGTGGTAAATGTGTGTTATACAAGGCAGAATACCATTGAAATAGAGAAAGAAACACGTTCGGCAGCTTTGGAAAGCCTTACACTTCACTGAAATGTAGTACTACACTTTATATAACACAGTTGAGAGACAATGTTCCCTAGCTCCCTCAGTTCATAACAGTGTGTAGTAAGTTGTTTGATAAAGTGGGCAAAGCTTATACTTGGGCCAGAAGGCAGAATATAGGAAACTACATGAAAACATTAATAATTCAGTGAAAATGACTGTAAACAGATGAGAACTTGTTTAGAACAGCTGAAAGAGAATCTCCAAGTCAGTTCTTAGTGTAGAAAAGGTAGCTAAGATAAGGAAAATCCTTAATTCCAGTTAAGATCACATGAAACACTGTATGAATCCTATATTCTTTACTTAAAGGAGACTAGAGTGGTAAATGTGTGTTATACAAGGCAGAATACCATTGAAATAGAGAAAGAAACACGTTCGGCAGCTTTGGAAAGCCTTACACTTCACTGAAATGTAGTACTACACTCTATAACACAGTTGAGAGACAATGTTCCCTAGCTCCTTCAGTTCATAACAGTGTGTAGGAAGTTGTTTGATAAAGTGGGCAAAGCTTATACTTGGGCCAGAAGGCAGAATATAGGAAACTACATGAAAACATGAATAATTCAGTGAAACTGACTGTAAACAGATGAGAACTTGTTTAGAACAGCTGAAAGAGAATCTCCAAGTCAGTTCTTAGTGTAGAAAAGGTAGCTAAGATAAGGAAAATCCTTAATTCCAGTTAAGATCACATGAAACACTGTATGAATCCTATATTCTTTACTTAAAGGAGACTAGAGTGGTAAATGTGTGTTATACAAGGCAGAATACCATTGAAATAGAGAAAGAAACACGTTCGGCAGCTTTGGAAAGCCTTACACTTCACTGAAATGTAGTACTACACTCTATAACACAGTTGAGAGACAATGTTCAATAGCTGCCTCAGTACTTAACAGTGTGTAGGAAGTTGTTTGATAAAGTGGGCAAAGCTTATACTTGGACCAGAAGGCAGAATATAGGAAACTACATGAAAACATGATTAATTCAGTGAAAATGACTGTAAACAGATGTGAACTTGTTTAGAACAGCTGAAAGAGATTCTCCAAGTCAGTTCTTAGTGTAGAAAAGGTAGCTAATATCCGGGAAATCCTTAATTCGAGTTAAGATTACATGAAACACTGTATGAATCCTATATTCTTTACTTAAAGGAGACTAGAGTGGTAAATGTGTGTTATACAAGGCAGAATACCATTGAAATAGAGAAAGAAACACGTTCGGCAGCTTTGGAAAGCCTTACACTTCACTGAAATGTAGTACTACACTTTATATAACACAGTTGAGAGACAATGTTCCCTAGCTCCCTAAGTTCATAACAGTGTGTAGGAAGTTGTTTGATAAAGTGGGCAAAGCTTATACTTGGACCAGAAGGCAGAATATAGGAAACTACATGAAAACATGATTAATTCAGTGAAAATGACTGTAAACAGATGTGAACTTGTTTAGAACAGCTGAAAGAGAATCTCCAAGTCAGTTCTTAGTGTAGAAAAGGTAGCTAAGATAAGGAAAATCCTTAATTCCAGTTAAGATCACATGAAACACTGTATGAATCCTATATTCTTTACTTAAAGGAGACTAGAGTGGTAAATGTGTGTTATACAAGGCAGAATACCATTGAAATAGAGAAAGAAACACGTTCGGCAGCTTTGGAAAGCCTTACACTTCACTGAAATGTAGTACTACACTCTATAACACAGTTGAGAGACAATGTTCAATAGCTGCCTCAGTACTTAACAGTGTGTAGGAAGTTGTTTGATAAAGTGGGCAAAGCTGATACTTGGACCAGAAGGCAGAATATAGGAAACTACATGAAAACATGATTAATTCAGTGAAAATGACTGTAAACAGATGTGAACTTGTTTAGAACAGCTGAAAGAGATTCTCCAAGTCAGTTCTTAGTGTAGAAAAGGTAGCTAAGATCTGGGAAATCCTTAATTCGAGTTAAGATTACATGAAACACTGTATGAATCCTATATTCTTTACTTAAAGGAGACTAGAGTGGTAAATGTGTGTTATACAAGGCAGAATACCATTGAAATAGAGAAAGAAACACGTTCGGCAGCTTTGGAAAGCCTTACACTTCACTGAAATGTAGTAATACACTCTATAACACAGTTGAGAGACAATGTTCCCGAGCTGCCTCAGTTCATAACAGTGTGTAGGAAGTTGTTTGATAAAGTGGGCAAAGCTTATACTTGGGCCAGAAGGCACAATATAGGAAACTACATGAAAACATGATTAATTCAGTGAAAATGACTGTAAACAGATGTGAACTTGTTTAGAACAGCTGAAAGAGATTCTCCAAGTCAGTTCTTAGTGTAGAAAAGGTAGCTAATATCCGGGAAATACTTAATTCGAGTTAAGATTACATGAAACACTGTATGAATCCTATATTCTTTACTTAAAGGAGACTAGAGTGGTAAATGTGTGTTATACAAGGCAGAATACCATTGAAATAGAGAAAGAAACACGTTCGGCAGCTTTGGAAAGCCTTACACTTCACTGAAATGTAGTACTACACTTTATATAACACAGTTGAGAGACAATGTTCCCTAGCTCCCTAAGTTCATAACAGTGTGTAGGAAGTTGTTTGATAAAGTGGGCAAAGCTTATACTTGGACCAGAAGGCAGAATATAGGAAACTACATGAAAACATGATTAATTCAGTGAAAATGACTGTAAACAGATGAGAACTTGTTTAGAACAGCTGAAAGAGAATCTCCAAGTCAGTTCTTAGTGTAGAAAAGGTAGCTAAGATAAGGAAAATCCTTAATTCCAGTTAAGATCACATGAAACACTGTATGAATCCTATATTCTTTACTTAAAGGAGACTAGAGTGGTAAATGTGTGTTATACAAGGCAGAATACCAATGAAATAGAGAAAGAAACACGTTCGGCATCTTTGGAAAGCCTTACACTTCACTGAAATGTAGTACTACACTCTATAACACAGTTGAGAGACAATGTTCAATAGCTGCCTCAGTACTTAACAGTGTGTAGGAAGTTGTTTGATAAAGTGGGCAAAGCTTATACTTGGACCAGAAGGCAGAATATAGGAAACTACATGAAAACATGATTAATTCAGTGAAAATGACTGTAAACAGATGTGAACTTGTTTAGAACAGCTGAAAGAGATTCTCCAAGTCAGTTCTTAGTGTAGAAAAGGTAGCTAATATCCGGGAAATCCTTAATTCGAGTTAAGATTACATGAAACACTGTATGAATCCTATATTCTTTACTTAAAGGAGACTAGAGTGGTAAATGTGTGTTATACAAGGCAGAATACCATTGAAATAGAGAAAGAAACACGTTCGGCAGCTTTGGAAAGCCTTACACTTCACTGAAATGTAGTACTACACTTTATATAACACAGTTGAGAGACAATGTTCCCTAGCTCCCTCAGTTCATAACAGTGTGTAGGAAGTTGTTTGATAAAGTGGGCAAAGCTTATACTTGGGCCAGAAGGCAGAATATAGGAAACTACATGAAAACATTAATAATTCAGTGAAAATGACTGTAAACAGATGAGAACTTGTTTAGAACAGCTGAAAGAGAATCTCCAAGTCAGTTCTTAGTGTAGAAAAGGTAGCTAAGATAAGGAAAATCCTTAATTCCAGTTAAGATCACATGAAACACTGTATGAATCCTATATTCTTTCCTTAAAGGAGACTAGAGTGGTAAATGTGTGTTATACAAGGCAGAATACCATTGAAATAGAGAAAGAAACACGTTCGGCAGCTTTGGAAAGCCTTACACTTCACTGAAATGTAGTACTACACTCTATAACACAGTTGAGAGACAATGTTCAATAGCTGCCTCAGTACTTAACAGTGTGTAGGAAGTTGTTTGATAAAGTGGGCAAAGCTGATACTTGGACCAGAAGGCAGAATATAGGAAACTACATGAAAACATGATTAATTCAGTGAAAATGACTGTAAACAGATGTGAACTTGTTTAGAACAGCTGAAAGAGATTCTCCAAGTCAGTTCTTAGTGTAGAAAAGGTAGCTAAGATCTGGGAAATCCTTAATTCGAGTTAAGATTACATGAAACACTGTATGAATCCTATATTCTTTACTTAAAGGAGACTAGAGTGGTAAATGTGTGTTATACAAGGCAGAATACCAATGAAATAGAGAAAGAAACACGTTCGGCATCTTTGGAAAGCCTTACACTTCACTGAAATGTAGTACTACACTCTATAACACAGTTGAGAGACAATGTTCAATAGCTGCCTCAGTACTTAACAGTGTGTAGGAAGTTGTTTGATAAAGTGGGCAAAGCTTATACTTGGACCAGAAGGCAGAATATAGGAAACTACATGAAAACATGATTAATTCAGTGAAAATGACTGTAAACAGATGTGAACTTGTTTAGAACAGCTGAAAGAGATTCTCCAAGTCAGTTCTTAGTGTAGAAAAGGTAGCTAATATCCGGGAAATCCTTAATTCGAGTTAAGATTACATGAAACACTGTATGAATCCTATATTCTTTACTTAAAGGAGACTAGAGTGGTAAATGTGTGTTATACAAGGCAGAATACCATTGAAATAGAGAAAGAAACACGTTCGGCAGCTTTGGAAAGCCTTACACTTCACTGAAATGTAGTACTACACTTTATATAACACAGTTGAGAGACAATGTTCCCTAGCTCCCTCAGTTCATAACAGTGTGTAGGAAGTTGTTTGATAAAGTGGGCAAAGCTTATACTTGGGCCAGAAGGCAGAATATAGGAAACTACATGAAAACATGAATAATTCAGTGAAAATGACTGTAACAGATGAGAACTTGTTTAGAACAGCTGAAAGAGAATCTCCAAGTCAGTTCTTAGTGTAGAAAAGGTAGCTAAGATAAGGAAAATCCTTAATTCCAGTTAAGATCACATGAAACACTGTATGAATCCTATATTCTTTACTTAAAGGAGACTAGAGTGGTAAATGTGTGTTATACAAGGCAGAATACCATTGAAATAGAGAAAGAAACACGTTCGGCAGCTTTGGAAAGCCTTACACTTCACTGAAATGTAGTACTACACTCTATAACACAGTTGAGAGACAATGTTCAATAGCTGCCTCAGTACTTAACAGTGTGTAGGAAGTTGTTTGATAAAGTGGGCAAAGCTGATACTTGGACCAGAAGGCAGAATATAGGAAACTACATGAAAACATGATTAATTCAGTGAAAATGACTGTAAACAGATGTGAACTTGTTTAGAACAGCTGAAAGAGATTCTCCAAGTCAGTTCTTAGTGTAGAAAAGGTAGCTAAGATCTGGGAAATCCTTAATTCGAGTTAAGATTACATGAAACACTGTATGAATCCTATATTCTTTACTTAAAGGAGACTAGAGTGGTAAATGTGTGTTATACAAGGCAGAATACCATTGAAATAGAGAAAGAAACACGTTCGGCAGCTTTGGAAAGCCTTACACTTCACTGAAATGTAGTACTACACTCTATAACACAGTTGAGAGACAATGTTCAATAGCTGCCTCAGTACTTAACAGTGTGTAGGAAGTTGTTTGATAAAGTGGGCAAAGCTTATACTTGGACCAGAAGGCAGAATATAGGAAACTACATGAAAACATGATTAATTCAGTGAAAATGACTGTAAACAGATGTGAACTTGTTTAGAACATCTGAAAGAGATTCTCCAAGTCAGTTCTTAGTGTAGAAAAGGTAGCTAATATCCGGGAAATCCTTAATTCGAGTTAAGATTACATGAAACACTGTATGAATCCTATATTCTTTACTTAAAGGAGACTAGAGTGGTAAATGTGTGTTATACAAGGCAGAATACCATTGAAATAGAGAAAGAAACACGTTCGGCAGCTTTGGAAAGCCTTACACTTCACTGAAATGTAGTACTACACTTTATATAACACAGTTGAGAGACAATGTTCCCTAGCTCCCTCAGTTCATAACAGTGTGTAGGAAGTTGTTTGATAAAGTGGGCAAAGCTTATACTTGGGCCAGAAGGCAGAATATAGGAAACTACATGAAAACATGAATAATTCAGTGAAAATGACTGTAACAGATGAGAACTTCTTTAGAACAGCTGAAAGAGAATCTCCAAGTCAGTTCTTAGTGTAGAAAAGGTAGCTAAGATAAGGAAAATCCTTAATTCCAGTTAAGATCACATGAAACACTGTATGAATCCTATATTCTTTACTTAAAGGAGACTAGAGTGGTAAATGTGTGTTATACAAGGCAGAATACCATTGAAATAGAGAAAGAAACACGTTCGGCAGCTTTGGAAAGCCTTACACTTCACTGAAATGTAGTACTACACTCTATAACACAGTTGAGAGACAATGTTCCCGAGCTGCCTCAGTTCATAACAGTGTGTAGGAAGTTGTTTGATAAAGTGGGCAAAGCTTATACTTGGGCCAGAAGGCACAATATAGGAAACTACATGAAAACATGATTAATTCAGTGAAAATGACTGTAAACAGATGTGAACTTGTTTAGAACAGCTGAAAGAGATTCTCCAAGTCAGTTCTTAGTGTAGAAAAGGTAGCTAATATCCGGGAAATACTTAATTCGAGTTAAGATTACATGAAACACTGTATGAATCCTATATTCTTTACTTAAAGGAGACTAGAGTGGTAAATGTGTGTTATACAAGGCAGAATACCATTGAAATAGAGAAAGAAACACGTTCGGCAGCTTTGGAAAGCCTTACACTTCACTGAAATGTAGTACTACACTTTATATAACACAGTTGAGAGACAATGTTCCCTAGCTCCCTAAGTTCATAACAGTGTGTAGGAAGTTGTTTGATAAAGTGGGCAAAGCTTATACTTGGACCAGAAGGCAGAATATAGGAAACTACATGAAAACATGATTAATTCAGTGAAAATGACTGTAAACAGATGTGAACTTGTTTAGAACAGCTGAAAGAGATTCTCCAAGTCAGTTCTTAGTGTAGAAAAGGTAGCTAAGATCTGGGAAATCCTTAATTCGAGTTAAGATTACATGAAACACTGTATGAATCCTATATTCTTTACTTAAAGGAGACTAGAGTGGTAAATGTGTGTTATACAAGGCAGAATACCATTGAAATAGAGAAAGAAACACGTTCGGCAGCTTTGGAAAGCCTTACACTTCACTGAAATGTAGTACTACACTCTATAACACAGTTGAGAGACAATGTTCAATAGCTGCCTCAGTACTTAACAGTGTGTAGGAAGTTGTTTGATAAAGTGGGCAAAGCTTATACTTGGACCAGAAGGCAGAATATAGGAAACTACATGAAAACATGATTAATTCAGTGAAAATGACTGTAAACAGATGTGAACTTGTTTAGAACAGCTGAAAGAGATTCTCCAAGTCAGTTCTTAGTGTAGAAAAGGTAGCTAATATCCGGGAAATCCTTAATTCGAGTTAAGATTACATGAAACACTGTATGAATCCTATATTCTTTACTTAAAGGAGACTAGAGTGGTAAATGTGTGTTATACAAGGCAGAATACCATTGAAATAGAGAAAGAAACACGTTCGGCAGCTTTGGAAAGCCTTACACTTCACTGAAATGTAGTACTACACTTTATATAACACAGTTGAGAGACAATGTTCCCTAGCTCCCTCAGTTCATAACAGTGTGTAGGAAGTTGTTTGATAAAGTGGGCAAAGCTTATACTTGGGCAAGAAGGCAGAATATAGGAAACTACATGAAAACATTAATAATTCAGTGAAAATGACTGTAAACAGATGAGAACTTGTTTAGAACAGCTGAAAGAGAATCTCCAAGTCAGTTCTTAGTGTAGAAAAGGTAGCTAAGATAAGGAAAATCCTTAATTCCAGTTAAGATCACATGAAACACTGTATGAATCCTATATTCTTTACTTAAAGGAGACTAGAGTGGTAAATGTGTGTTATACAAGGCAGAATACCATTGAAATAGAGAAAGAAACACGTTCGGCAGCTTTGGAAAGCCTTACACTTCACTGAAATGTAGTACTACACTCTATAACACAGTTGAGAGACAATGTTCAATAGCTGCCTCAGTACTTAACAGTGTGTAGGAAGTTGTTTGATAAAGTGGGCAAAGCTTATACTTGGACCAGAAGGCAGAATATAGGAAACTACATGAAAACATGATTAATTCAGTGAAAATGACTGTAAACAGATGTGAACTTGTTTAGAACAGCTGAAAGAGATTCTCCAAGTCAGTTCTTAGTGTAGAAAAGGTAGCTAATATCCGGGAAATCCTTAATTCGAGTTAAGATTACATGAAACACTGTATGAATCCTATATTCTTTACTTAAAGGAGACTAGAGTGGTAAATGTGTGTTATACAAGGCAGAATACCATTGAAATAGAGAAAGAAACACGTTCGGCAGCTTTGGAAAGCCTTACACTTCACTGAAATGTAGTACTACACTTTATATAACACAGTTGAGAGACAATGTTCCCTAGCTCCCTCAGTTCATAACAGTGTGTAGGAAGTTGTTTGATAAAGTGGGCAAAGCTTATACTTGGGCCAGAAGGCAGAATATAGGAAACTACATGAAAACATGAATAATTCAGTGAAAATGACTGTAACAGATGAGAACTTCTTTAGAACAGCTGAAAGAGAATCTCCAAGTCAGTTCTTAGTGTAGAAAAGGTAGCTAAGATAAGGAAAATCCTTAATTCCAGTTAAGATCACATGAAACACTGTATGAATCCTATATTCTTTACTTAAAGGAGACTAGAGTGGTAAATGTGTGTTATACAAGGCAGAATACCATTGAAATAGAGAAAGAAACACGTTCGGCAGCTTTGGAAAGCCTTACACTTCACTGAAATGTAGTACTACACTCTATAACACAGTTGAGAGACAATGTTCAATAGCTGCCTCAGTACTTAACAGTGTGTAGGAAGTTGTTTGATAAAGTGGGCAAAGCTGATACTTGGACCAGAAGGCAGAATATAGGAAACTACATGAAAACATGATTAATTCAGTGAAAATGACTGTAAACAGATGTGAACTTGTTTAGAACAGCTGAAAGAGATTCTCCAAGTCAGTTCTTAGTGTAGAAAAGGTAGCTAAGATCTGGGAAATCCTTAATTCGAGTTAAGATTACATGAAACACTGTATGAATCCTATATTCTTTACTTAAAGGAGACTAGAGTGGTAAATGTGTGTTATACAAGGCAGAATACCATTGAAATAGAGAAAGAAACACGTTCGGCAGCTTTGGAAAGCCTTACACTTCACTGAAATGTAGTACTACACTCTATAACACAGTTGAGAGACAATGTTCAATAGCTGCCTCAGTACTTAACAGTGTGTAGGAAGTTGTTTGATAAAGTGGGCAAAGCTTATACTTGGACCAGAAGGCAGAATATAGGAAACTACATGAAAACATGAATAATTCAGTGAAACTGACTGTAAACAGATGAGAACTTGTTTAGAACAGCTGAAAGAGAATCTCAAAGTCAGTTCTTAGTGTAGAAAAGGTAGCTAATATCCGGGAAATCCTTAATTCGAGTTAAGATTACATGAAACACTGTATGAATCCTATATTCTTTACTTAAAGGAGACTAGAGTGGTAAATGTGTGTTATACAAGGCAGAATACCATTGAAATAGAGAAAGAAACACGTTCGGCAGCTTTGGAAAGCCTTACACTTCACTGAAATGTAGTACTACACTTTATATAACACAGTTGAGAGAAAATGTTCCCTAGCTCCCTAAGTTCATAACAGTGTGTAGGAAGTTGTTTGATAAAGTGGGCAAAGCTTATACTTGGATCAGAAGGCAGAATATAGGAAACTACATGAAAACATGATTAATTCAGTGAAAATGACTGTAAACAGATGTGAACTTGTTTAGAACAGCTGAAAGAGAATCTCCAAGTCAGTTCTTAGTGTAGAAAAGGTAGCTAATATCCGGGAAATCCTTAATTCGAGTTAAGATTACATGAAACACTGTATGAATCCTATATTCTTTACTTAAAGGAGACTAGAGTGGTAAATGTGTGTTATACAAGGCAGAATACCATTGAAATAGAGAAAGAAACACGTTCGGCACCTTTGGAAAGCCTTACACTTCACTGAAATGTAGTACTACACTTTATATAACACAGTTGAGAGACAATGTTCCCTAGCTCCCTCAGTTCATAACAGTGTGTAGGAAGTTGTTTGATAAAGTGGGCAAAGCTTATACTTGGGCCAGAAGGCAGAATATAGGAAACTACATGAAAACATGAATAATTCAGTGAAAATGACTGTAAACAGATGAGAACTTGTTTAGAACAGCTGAAAGAGAATCTCCAAGTCAGTTCTTAGTGTAGAAAAGGTAGCTAAGATAAGGAAAATCCTTAATTCCAGTTAAGATCACATGAAACACTGTATGAATCCTATATTCTTTACTTAAAGGAGACTAGAGTGGTAAATGTGTGTTATACAAGGCAGAATACCATTGAAATAGAGAAAGAAACACGTTCGGCAGCTTTGGAAAGCCTTACACTTCACTGAAATGTAGTACTACACTCTATAACACAGTTGAGAGACAATGTTCAATAGCTGCCTCAGTACTTAACAGTGTGTAGGAAGTTGTTTGATAAAGTGGGCAAAGCTGATACTTGGACCAGAAGGCAGAATATAGGAAACTACATGAAAACATGATTAATTCAGTGAAAATGACTGTAAACAGATGTGAACTTGTTTAGAACAGCTGAAAGAGATTCTCCAAGTCAGTTCTTAGTGTAGAAAAGGTAGCTAAGATCTGGGAAATCCTTAATTCGAGTTAAGATTACATGAAACACTGTATGAATCCTATATTCTTTACTTAAAGGAGACTAGAGTGGTAAATGTGTGTTATACAATGCAGAATACCATTGAAATAGAGAAAGAAACACGTTCGGCAGCTTTGGAAAGCCTTACACTTCACTGAAATGTAGTACTACACTTTATATAACACAGTTGAGAGACCATGTTCCCTAGCTCCCTCAGTTCATAACAGTGTGTAGGAAGTTGTTTGATAAAGTGGGCAAAGCTTATACTTGGGCCAGAAGGCAGAATATAGGAAACTACATGAAAACATGAATAATTCAGTGAAAATGACTGTAAACAGATGAGAACTTGTTTAGAACAGCTGAAAGAGAATCTCCAAGTCAGTTCTTAGTGTAGAAAAGGTAGCTAAGATAAGGAAAATCCTTAATTCCAGTTAAGATCACATGAAACACTGTATGAATCCTATATTCTTTACTTAAAGGAGACTAGAGTGGTAAATGTGTGTTATACAAGGCAGAATACCATTGAAATAGAGAAAGAAACACGTTCGGCAGCTTTGGAAAGCCTTACACTTCACTGAAATGTAGTACTACACTCTATAACACAGTTGAGAGACAATGTTCAATAGCTGCCTCAGTACTTAACAGTGTGTAGGAAGTTGTTTGATAAAGTGGGCAAAGCTGATACTTGGACCAGAAGGCAGAATATAGGAAACTACATGAAAACATGATTAATTCAGTGAAAATGACTGTAAACAGATGTGAACTTGTTTAGAACAGCTGAAAGAGATTCTCCAAGTCAGTTCTTAGTGTAGAAAAGGTAGCTAAGATCTGGGAAATCCTTAATTCGAGTTAAGATTACATGAAACACTGTATGAATCCTATATTCTTTACTTAAAGGAGACTAGAGTGGTAAATGTGTGTTATACAAGGCAGAATACCATTGAAATAGAGAAAGAAACACGTTCGGCAGCTTTGGAAAGCCTTACACTTCACTGAAATGTAGTACTACACTTTATATAACACAGTTGAGAGACCATGTTCCCTAGCTCCCTCAGTTCATAACAGTGTGTAGGAAGTTGTTTGATAAAGTGGGCAAAGCTTATACTTGGGCCAGAAGGCAGAATATAGGAAACTACATGAAAACATGAATAATTCAGTGAAAATGACTGTAACAGATGAGAACTTGTTTAGAACAGCTGAAAGAGAATCTCCAAGTCAGTTCTTAGTGTAGAAAAGGTAGCTAAGATAAGGAAAATCCTTAATTCCAGTTAAGATCACATGAAACACTGTATGAATCCTATATTCTTTACTTAAAGGAGACTAGAGTGGTAAATGTGTGTTATACAAGGCAGAATACCATTGAAATAGAGAAAGAAACACGTTCGGCAGCTTTGGAAAGCCTTACACTTCACTGAAATGTAGTACTACACTCTATAACACAGTTGAGAGACAATGTTCAATAGCTGCCTCAGTACTTAACAGTGTGTAGGAAGTTGTTTGATAAAGTGGGCAAAGCTGATACTTGGACCAGAAGGCAGAATATAGGAAACTACATGAAAACATGATTAATTCAGTGAAAATGACTGTAAACAGATGTGAACTTGTTTAGAACAGCTGAAAGAGATTCTCCAAGTCAGTTCTTAGTGTAGAAAAGGTAGCTAAGATCTGGGAAATCCTTAATTCGAGTTAAGATTACATGAAACACTGTATGAATCCTATATTCTTTACTTAAAGGAGACTAGAGTGGTAAATGTGTGTTATACAAGGCAGAATACCATTGAAATAGAGAAAGAAACACGTTCGGCAGCTTTGGAAAGCCTTACACTTCACTGAAATGTAGTACTACACTTTATATAACACAGTTGAGAGACAATGTTCCCTAGCTCCCTCAGTTCATAACAGTGTGTAGGAAGTTGTTTGATAAAGTGGGCAAAGCTTATACTTGGGCCAGAAGGCAGAATATAGGAAACTACATGAAAACATGAATAATTCAGTGAAAATGACTGTAAACAGATGAGAACTTGTTTAGAACAGCTGAAAGAGAATCTCCAAGTCAGTTCTTAGTGTAGAAAAGGTAGCTAAGATAAGGAAAATCCTTAATTCCAGTTAAGATCACATGAAACACTGTATGAATCCTATATTCTTTACTTAAAGGAGACTAGAGTGGTAAATGTGTGTTATACAAGGCAGAATACCATTGAAATAGAGAAAGAAACACGTTCGGCAGCTTTGGAAAGCCTTACACTTCACTGAAATGTAGTACTACACTCTATAACACAGTTGAGAGACAATGTTCAATAGCTGCCTCAGTACTTAACAGTGTGTAGGAAGTTGTTTGATAAAGTGGGCAAAGCTGATACTTGGACCAGAAGGCAGAATATAGGAAACTACATGAAAACATGATTAATTCAGTGAAAATGACTGTAAACAGATGTGAACTTGTTTAGAACAGCTGAAAGAGATTCTCCAAGTCAGTTCTTAGTGTAGAAAAGGTAGCTAAGATCTGGGAAATCCTTAATTCGAGTTAAGATTACATGAAACACTGTATGAATCCTATATTCTTTACTTAAAGGAGACTAGAGTGGTAAATGTGTGTTATACAATGCAGAATACCATTGAAATAGAGAAAGAAACACGTTCGGCAGCTTTGGAAAGCCTTACACTTCACTGAAATGTAGTACTACACTTTATATAACACAGTTGAGAGACCATGTTCCCTAGCTCCCTCAGTTCATAACAGTGTGTAGGAAGTTGTTTGATAAAGTGGGCAAAGCTTATACTTGGGCCAGAAGGCAGAATATAGGAAACTACATGAAAACATGAATAATTCAGTGAAAATGACTGTAAACAGATGAGAACTTGTTTAGAACAGCTGAAAGAGAATCTCCAAGTCAGTTCTTAGTGTAGAAAAGGTAGCTAAGATAAGGAAAATCCTTAATTCCAGTTAAGATCACATGAAACACTGTATGAATCCTATATTCTTTACTTAAAGGAGACTAGAGTGGTAAATGTGTGTTATACAAGGCAGAATACCATTGAAATAGAGAAAGAAACACGTTCGGCAGCTTTGGAAAGCCTTACACTTCACTGAAATGTAGTACTACACTCTATAACACAGTTGAGAGACAATGTTCAATAGCTGCCTCAGTACTTAACAGTGTGTAGGAAGTTGTTTGATAAAGTGGGCAAAGCTGATACTTGGACCAGAAGGCAGAATATAGGAAACTACATGAAAACATGATTAATTCAGTGAAAATGACTGTAAACAGATGTGAACTTGTTTAGAACAGCTGAAAGAGATTCTCCAAGTCAGTTCTTAGTGTAGAAAAGGTAGCTAAGATCTGGGAAATCCTTAATTCGAGTTAAGATTACATGAAACACTGTATGAATCCTATATTCTTTACTTAAAGGAGACTAGAGTGGTAAATGTGTGTTATACAAGGCAGAATACCATTGAAATAGAGAAAGAAACACGTTCGGCAGCTTTGGAAAGCCTTACACTTCACTGAAATGTAGTACTACACTTTATATAACACAGTTGAGAGACCATGTTCCCTAGCTCCCTCAGTTCATAACAGTGTGTAGGAAGTTGTTTGATAAAGTGGGCAAAGCTTATACTTGGGCCAGAAGGCAGAATATAGGAAACTACATGAAAACATGAATAATTCAGTGAAAATGACTGTAACAGATGAGAACTTGTTTAGAACAGCTGAAAGAGAATCTCCAAGTCAGTTCTTAGTGTAGAAAAGGTAGCTAAGATAAGGAAAATCCTTAATTCCAGTTAAGATCACATGAAACACTGTATGAATCCTATATTCTTTACTTAAAGGAGACTAGAGTGGTAAATGTGTGTTATACAAGGCAGAATACCATTGAAATAGAGAAAGAAACACGTTCGGCAGCTTTGGAAAGCCTTACACTTCACTGAAATGTAGTACTACACTCTATAACACAGTTGAGAGACAATGTTCAATAGCTGCCTCAGTACTTAACAGTGTGTAGGAAGTTGTTTGATAAAGTGGGCAAAGCTGATACTTGGACCAGAAGGCAGAATATAGGAAACTACATGAAAACATGATTAATTCAGTGAAAATGACTGTAAACAGATGTGAACTTGTTTAGAACAGCTGAAAGAGATTCTCCAAGTCAGTTCTTAGTGTAGAAAAGGTAGCTAAGATCTGGGAAATCCTTAATTCGAGTTAAGATTACATGAAACACTGTATGAATCCTATATTCTTTACTTAAAGGAGACTAGAGTGGTAAATGTGTGTTATACAAGGCAGAATACCATTGAAATAGAGAAAGAAACACGTTCGGCAGCTTTGGAAAGCCTTACACTTCACTGAAATGTAGTACTACACTCTATAACACAGTTGAGAGACAATGTTCAATAGCTGCCTCAGTACTTAACAGTGTGTAGGAAGTTGTTTGATAAAGTGGGCAAAGCTGATACTTGGACCAGAAGGCAGAATATAGGAAACTACATGAAAACATGATTAATTCAGTGAAAATGACTGTAAACAGATGTGAACTTGTTTAGAACAGCTGAAAGAGATTCTCCAAGTCAGTTCTTAGTGTAGAAAAGGTAGCTAATATCCGGGAAATCCTTAATTCGAGTTAAGATTACATGAAACACTGTATGAATCCTATATTCTTTACTTAAAGGAGACTAGAGTGGTAAATGTGTGTTATACAAGGCAGAATACCATTGAAATAGAGAAAGAAACACGTTCGGCAGCTTTGGAAAGCCTTACACTTCACTGAAATGTAGTACTACACTTTATATAACACAGTTGAGAGACAATGTTCCCTAGCTCCCTCAGTTCATAACAGTGTGTAGGAAGTTGTTTGATAAAGTGGGCAAAGCTTATACTTGGGCCAGAAGGCAGAATATAGGAAACTACATGAAAACATGAATAATTCAGTGAAAATGACTGTAACAGATGAGAACTTGTTTAGAAGAGCTGAAAGAGAATCTCCAAGTCAGTTCTTAGTGTAGAAAAGGTAGCTAAGATAAGGAAAATCCTTAATTCCAGTTAAGATCACATGAAACACTGTATGAATCCTATATTCTTTACTTAAAGGAGACTAGAGTGGTAAATGTGTGTTATACAAGGCAGAATACCATTGAAATAGAGAAAGAAACACGTTCGGCAGCTTTGGAAAGCCTTACACTTCACTGAAATGTAGTACTACACTCTATAACACAGTTGAGAGACAATGTTCAATAGCTGCCTCAGTACTTAACAGTGTGTAGGAAGTTGTTTGATAAAGTGGGCAAAGCTGATACTTGGACCAGAAGGCAGAATATAGGAAACTACATGAAAACATGATTAATTCAGTGAAAATGACTGTAAACAGATGTGAACTTGTTTAGAACAGCTGAAAGAGAATCTCCAAGTCAGTTCTTAGTGTAGAAAAGGTAGCTAAGATAAGGAAAATCCTTAATTCCAGTTAAGATCACATGAAACACTGTATGAATCCTATATTCTTTACTTAAAGGAGACTAGAGTGGTAAATGTGTGTTATACAAGGCAGAATACCATTGAAATAGAGAAAGAAACACGTTCGGCAGCTTTGGAAAGCCTTACACTTCACTGAAATGTAGTACTACACTCTATAACACAGTTGAGAGACAATGTTCAATAGCTGCCTCAGTACTTAACAGTGTGTAGGAAGTTGTTTGATAAAGTGGGCAAAGCTGATACTTGGACCAGAAGGCAGAATATAGGAAACTACATGAAAACATGATTAATTCAGTGAAAATGACTGTAAACAGATGTGAACTTGTTTAGAACAGCTGAAAGAGATTCTCCAAGTCAGTTCTTAGTGTAGAAAAGGTAGCTAAGATCTGGGAAATCCTTAATTCGAGTTAAGATTACATGAAACACTGTATGAATCCTATATTCTTTACTTAAAGGAGACTAGAGTGGTAAATGTGTGTTATACAAGGCAGAATACCATTGAAATAGAGAAAGAAACACGTTCGGCATCTTTGGAAAGCCTTACACTTCACTGAAATGTAGTACTACACTCTATAACACAGTTGAGAGACAATGTTCAATAGCTGCCTCAGTACTTAACAGTGTGTAGGAAGTTGTTTGATAAAGTGGGCAAAGCTTATACTTGGACCAGAAGGCAGAATATAGGAAACTACATGAAAACATGAATAATTCAGTGAAACTGACTGTAAACAGATGAGAACTTGTTTAGAACAGCTGAAAGAGAATCTCCAAGTCAGTTCTTAGTGTAGAAAAGGTAGCTAAGATAAGGAAAATCCTTAATTCCAGTTAAGATCACATGAAACACTGTATGAATCCTATATTCTTTACTTAAAGGAGACTAGAGTGGTAAATGTGTGTTATACAAGGCAGAATACCATTGAAATAGAGAAAGAAACACGTTCGGCAGCTTTGGAAAGCCTTACACTTCACTGAAATGTAGTACTACACTCTATAACACAGTTGAGAGACAATGTTCAATAGCTGCCTCAGTACTTAACAGTGTGTAGGAAGTTGTTTGATAAAGTGGGCAAAGCTTATACTTGGACCAGAAGGCAGAATATAGGAAACTACATGAAAACATGATTAATTCAGTGAAAATGACTGTAAACAGATGTGAACTTGTTTAGAACAGCTGAAAGAGATTCTCCAAGTCAGTTCTTAGTGTAGAAAAGGTAGCTAATATCCGGGAAATCCTTAATTCGAGTTAAGATTACATGAAACACTGTATGAATCCTATATTCTTTACTTAAAGGAGACTAGAGTGGTAAATGTGTGTTATACAAGGCAGAATACCATTGAAATAGAGAAAGAAACACGTTCGGCAGCTTTGGAAAGCCTTACACTTCACTGAAATGTAGTACTACACTTTATATAACACAGTTGAGAGTAAATGTTCCCTAGCTCCCTAAGTTCATAACAGTGTGTAGGAAGTTGTTTGATAAAGTGGGCAAAGCTTATACTTGGATCAGAAGGCAGAATATAGGAAACTACATGAAAACATGATTAATTCAGTGAAAATGACTGTAAACAGATGTGAACTTGTTTAGAACAGCTGAAAGAGAATCTCCAAGTCAGTTCTTAGTGTAGAAAAGGTAGCTAATATCCGGGAAATCCTTAATTCGAGTTAAGATTACATGAAACACTGTATGAATCCTATATTCTTTACTTAAAGGAGACTAGAGTGGTAAATGTGTGTTATACAAGGCAGAATACCATTGAAATAGAGAAAGAAACACGTTCGGCACCTTTGGAAAGCCTTACACTTCACTGAAATGTAGTACTACACTTTATATAACACAGTTGAGAGACAATGTTCCCTAGCTCCCTCAGTTCATAACAGTGTGTAGGAAGTTGTTTGATAAAGTGGGCAAAGCTTATACTTGGGCCAGAAGGCAGAATATAGGAAACTACATGAAAACATGAATAATTCAGTGAAAATGACTGTAACAGATGAGAACTTGTTTAGAACAGCTGAAAGAGAATCTCCAAGTCAGTTCTTAGTGTAGAAAAGGTAGCTAAGATAAGGAAAATCCTTAATTCCAGTTAAGATCACATGAAACACTGTATGAATCCTATATTCTTTACTTAAAGGAGACTAGAGTGGTAAATGTGTGTTATACAAGGCAGAATACCATTGAAATAGAGAAAGAAACACGTTCGGCAGCTTTGGAAAGCCTTACACTTCACTGAAATGTAGTACTACACTCTATAACACAGTTGAGAGACAATGTTCAATAGCTGCCTCAGTACTTAACAGTGTGTAGGAAGTTGTTTGATAAAGTGGGCAAAGCTGATACTTGGACCAGAAGGCAGAATATAGGAAACTACATGAAAACATGATTAATTCAGTGAAAATGACTGTAAACAGATGTGAACTTGTTTAGAACAGCTGAAAGAGATTCTCCAAGTCAGTTCTTAGTGTAGAAAAGGTAGCTAAGATCTGGGAAATCCTTAATTCGAGTTAAGATTACATGAAACACTGTATGAATCCTATATTCTTTACTTAAAGGAGACTAGAGTGGTAAATGTGTGTTATACAAGGCAGAATACCATTGAAATAGAGAAAGAAACACGTTCGGCAGCTTTGGAAAGCCTTACACTTCACTGAAATGTAGTACTACACTCTATAACACAGTTGAGAGACAATGTTCAATAGCTGCCTCAGTACTTAACAGTGTGTAGGAAGTTGTTTGATAAAGTGGGCAAAGCTTATACTTGGGCCAGAAGGCACAATATAGGAAACTACATGAAAACATGAATAATTCAGTGAAAATGACTGTAAACAGATGAGAACTTGTTTAGAACAGCTGAAAGAGAATCTCCAAGTCAGTTCTTAGTGTAGAAAAGGTAGGTAAGATAAGGGAAATACTTAATTCCAGTGAAGATCACATGAAACACTGTATGAATCCTATATTCTTTACTTAAAGGAGACTAGAGTGGTAAATGTGTGTTATACAAGGCAGAATACCATTGAAATAGAGAAAGAAACACGTTCGGCAGCTTTGGAAAGCCTTACACTTCACTGAAATGTAGTACTACACTTTATATAACACAGTTGAGAGACAATGTTCCCTAGCTCCCTAAGTTCATAACAGTGTGTAGGAAGTTGTTTGATAAAGTGGGCAAAGCTTATACTTGGACCAGAAGGCAGAATATAGGAAACTACATGAAAACATGATTAATTCAGTGAAAATGACTGTAAACAGATGTGACCTTGTTTAGAACAGCTGAAAGAGATTCTCCAAGTCAGTTCTTAGTGTAGAAAAGGTAGCTAAGATCTGGGAAATCCTTAATTCGAGTTAAGATTACATGAAACACTGTATGAATCCTATATTCTTTACTTAAAGGAGACTAGAGTGGTAAATGTGTGTTATACAAGGCAGAATACCATTGAAATAGAGAAAGAAACACGTTCGGCAGCTTTGGAAAGCCTTACACTTCACTGAAATGTAGTACTACACTCTATAACACAGTTGAGAGACAATGTTCAATAGCTGCCTCAGTACTTAACAGTGTGTAGGAAGTTGTTTGATAAAGTGGGCAAAGCTTATACTTGGACCAGAAGGCAGAATATAGGAAACTACATGAAAACATGATTAATTCAGTGAAAATGACTGTAAACAGATGAGAACTTGTTTAGAATAGCTGAAAGAGAATCTCCAAGTCAGTTCTTAGTGTAGAAAAGGTAGCTAAGATAAGGAAAATCCTTAATTCCAGTTAAGATCACATGAAACACTGTATGAATCCTATATTCTTTACTTAAAGGAGACTAGAGTGGTAAATGTGTGTTATACAAGGCAGAATACCATTGAAATAGAGAAAGAAACACGTTCGGCAGCTTTGGAAAGCCTTACACTTCACTGAAATGTAGTACTACACTCTATAACACAGTTGAGAGACAATGTTCAATAGCTGCCTCAGTACTTAACAGTGTGTAGGAAGTTGTTTGATAAAGTGGGCAAAGCTGATACTTGGACCAGAAGGCAGAATATAGGAAACTACATGAAAACATGATTAATTCAGTGAAAATGACTGTAAACAGATGTGAACTTGTTTAGAACAGCTGAAAGAGATTCTCCAAGTCAGTTCTTAGTGTAGAAAAGGTAGCTAAGATCTGGGAAATCCTTAATTCGAGTTAAGATTACATGAAACACTGTATGAATCCTATATTCTTTACTTAAAGGAGACTAGAGTGGTAAATGTGTGTTATACAAGGCAGAATACCATTGAAATAGAGAAAGAAACACGTTCGGCATCTTTGGAAAGCCTTACACTTCACTGAAATGTAGTACTACACTCTATAACACAGTTGAGAGACAATGTTCAATAGCTGCCTCAGTACTTAACAGTGTGTAGGAAGTTGTTTGATAAAGTGGGCAAAGCTTATACTTGGACCAGAAGGCAGAATATAGGAAACTACATGAAAACATGATTAATTCAGTGAAAATGACTGTAAACAGATGTGAACTTGTTTAGAACAGCTGAAAGAGATTCTCCAAGTCAGTTCTTAGTGTAGAAAAGGTAGCTAATATCCGGGAAATCCTTAATTCGAGTTAAGATTACATGAAACACTGTATGAATCCTATATTCTTTACTTAAAGGAGACTAGAGTGGTAAATGTGTGTTATACAAGGCAGAATACCATTGAAATAGAGAAAGAAACACGTTCGGCAGCTTTGGAAAGCCTTACACTTCACTGAAATGTAGTACTACACTTTATATAACACAGTTGAGAGACAATGTTCCCTAGCTCCCTCAGTTCATAACAGTGTGTAGGAAGTTGTTTGATAAAGTGGGCAAAGCTTATACTTGGGCCAGAAGGCAGAATATAGGAAACTACATGAAAACATGAATAATTCAGTGAAAATGACTGTAACAGATGAGAACTTGTTTAGAACAGCTGAAAGAGAATCTCCAAGTCAGTTCTTAGTGTAGAAAAGGTAGCTAAGATAAGGAAAATCCTTAATTCCAGTTAAGATCACATGAAACACTGTATGAATCCTATATTGTTTACTTAAAGGAGACTAAAGTGGTAAATGTGTGTTATACAAGGCAGAATACCATTGAAATAGAGAAAGAAACACGTTCGGCAGCTTTGGAAAGCCTTACACTTCACTGAAATGTAGTACTACACTCTATAACACAGTTGAGAGACAATGTTCAATAGCTGCCTCAGTACTTAACAGTGTGTAGGAAGTTGTTTGATAAAGTGGGCAAAGCTTATACTTGGACCAGAAGGCAGAATATAGGAAACTACATGAAAACATGATTAATTCAGTGAAAATGACTGTAAACAGATGTGAACTTGTTTAGAACAGCTGAAAGAGATTCTCCAAGTCAGTTCTTAGTGTAGAAAAGGTAGCTAATATCCGGGAAATCCTTAATTCGAGTTAAGATTACATGAAACACTGTATGAATCCTATATTCTTTACTTAAAGGAGACTAGAGTGGTAAATGTGTGTTATACAAGGCAGAATACCATTGAAATAGAGAAAGAAACACGTTCGGCATCTTTGGAAAGCCTTACACTTCACTGAAATGTAGTACTACACTTTATATAACACAGTTGAGAGACAATGTTCCCTAGCTCCCTAAGTTCATAACAGCGTGTAGGAAGTTGTTTGATAAAGTGGGCAAAGCTTATACTTGGACCAGAAGGCAGAATATAGGAAACTACATGAAAACATGATTAATTCAGTGAAAATGACTGTAAACAGATGAGAACTTGCTTAGAACAGCTGAAAGAGAATCTCCAAGTCAGTTCTTAGTGTAGAAAAGGTAGCTAAGATAAGGAAAATCCTTAATTCCAGTTAAGATCACATGAAACACTGTATGAATCCTATATTCTTTACTTAAAGGAGACTAGAGTGGTAAATGTGTGTTATACAAGGCAGAATACCATTGAAATAGAGAAAGAAACACGTTCGGCAGCTTTGGAAAGCCTTACACTTCACTGAAATGTAGTACTACACTCTATAACACAGTTGAGAGACAATGTTCAATAGCTGCCTCAGTACTTAACAGTGTGTAGGAAGTTGTTTGATAAAGTGGGCAAAGCTGATACTTGGACCAGAAGGCAGAATATAGGAAACTACATGAAAACATGATTAATTCAGTGAAAATGACTGTAAACAGATGTGAACTTGTTTAGAACAGCTGAAAGAGATTCTCCAAGTCAGTTCTTAGTGTAGAAAAGGTAGCTAAGATCTGGGAAATCCTTAATTCGAGTTAAGATTACATGAAACACTGTATGAATCCTATATTCTTTACTTAAAGGAGACTAGAGTGGTAAATGTGTGTTATACAAGGCAGAATACCATTGAAATAGAGAAAGAAACACGTTCGGCAGCTTTGGAAAGCCTTACACTTCACTGAAATGTAGTACTACACTCTATAACACAGTTGAGAGACAATGTTCAATAGC
Source organism: Pipistrellus hanaki (assembly GCF_964339955.1). NCBI lineage: Eukaryota > Metazoa > Chordata > Mammalia > Chiroptera > Vespertilionidae > Pipistrellus > Pipistrellus hanaki. The sequence goes on from NC_140511.1 coordinate 4,403,467, forward strand.
TGCCTCAGTACTTAACAGTGTGTAGGAAGTTGTTTGATAAAGTGGGCAAAGCTTATACTTGGACCAGAAGGCAGAATATAGGAAACTACATGAAAACATGATTAATTCAGTGAAAATGACTGTAAACAGATGTGAACTTGTTTAGAACAGCTGAAAGAGATTCTCCAAGTCAGTTCTTAGTGTAGAAAAGGTAGCTAATATCCGGGAAATCCTTAATTCGAGTTAAGATTACATGAAACACTGTATGAATCCTATATTCTTTACTTAAAGGAGACTAGAGTGGTAAATGTGTGTTATACAAGGCAGAATACCATTGAAATAGAGAAAGAAACACGTTCGGCAGCTTTGGAAAGCCTTACACTTCACTGAAATGTAGTACTACACTTTATATAACACAGTTGAGAGACAATGTTCCCTAGCTCCCTCAGTTCATAACAGTGTGTAGGAAGTTGTTTGATAAAGTGGGCAAAGCTTATACTTGGGCCAGAAGGCAGAATATAGGAAACTACAGGAAAACATGAATAATTCAGTGAAAATGACTGTAACAGATGAGAACTTGTTTAGAACAGCTGAAAGAGAATCTCCAAGTCAGTTCTTAGTGTAGAAAAGGTAGCTAAGATAAGGAAAATCCTTAATTCCAGTTAAGATCACATGAAACACTGTATGAATCCTATATTCTTTACTTAAAGGAGACTAGAGTGGTAAATGTGTGTTATACAAGGCAGAATACCATTGAAATAGAGAAAGAAACACGTTCGGCAGCTTTGGAAAGCCTTACACTTCACTGAAATGTAGTACTACACTCTATAACACAGTTGAGAGACAATGTTCAATAGCTGCCTCAGTACTTAACAGTGTGTAGGAAGTTGTTTGATAAAGTGGGCAAAGCTGATACTTGGACCAGAAGGCAGAATATAGGAAACTACATGAAAACATGATTAATTCAGTGAAAATGACTGTAAACAGATGTGAACTTGTTTAGAACAGCTGAAAGAGATTCTCCAAGTCAGTTCTTAGTGTAGAAAAGGTAGCTAAGATCTGGGAAATCCTTAATTCGAGTTAAGATTACATGAAACACTGTATGAATCCTATATTCTTTACTTAAAGGAGACTAGAGTGGTAAATGTGTGTTATACAAGGCAGAATACCATTGAAATAGAGAAAGAAACACGTTCGGCAGCTTTGGAAAGCCTTACACTTCACTGAAATGTAGTACTACACTCTATAACACAGTTGAGAGACAATGTTCAATAGCTGCCTCAGTACTTAACAGTGTGTAGGAAGTTGTTTGATAAAGTGGGCAAAGCTTATACTTGGACCAGAAGGCAGAATATAGGAAACTACATGAAAACATGATTAATTCAGTGAAAATGACTGTAAACAGATGTGAACTTGTTTAGAACAGCTGAAAGAGATTCTCCAAGTCAGTTCTTAGTGTAGAAAAGGTAGCTAATATCCGGGAAATCCTTAATTCGAGTTAAGATTACATGAAACACTGCATGAATCCTATATTCTTTACTTAAAGGAGACTAGAGTGGTAAATGTGTGTTATACAAGGCAGAATACCATTGAAATAGAGAAAGAAACACGTTCGGCAGCTTTGGAAAGCCTTACACTTCACTGAAATGTAGTACTACACTTTATATAACACAGTTGAGAGACAATGTTCCCTAGCTCCTTCAGTTCATAACAGTGTGTAGGAAGTTGTTTGATAAAGTGGGCAAAGCTTATACTTGGGCCAGAAGGCAGAATATAGGAAACTACATGAAAACATGAATAATTCAGTGAAACTGACTGTAAACAGATGAGAACTTGTTTAGAACAGCTGAAAGAGAATCTCCAAGTCAGTTCTTAGTGTAGAAAAGGTAGCTAAGATAAGGAAAATCCTTAATTCCAGTTAAGATCACATGAAACACTGTATGAATCCTATATTCTTTACTTAAAGGAGACTAGAGTGGTAAATGTGTGTTATACAAGGCAGAATACCATTGAAATAGAGAAAGAAACACGTTCGGCAGCTTTGGAAAGCCTTACACTTCACTGAAATGTAGTACTACACTCTATAACACAGTTGAGAGACAATGTTCAATAGCTGCCTCAGTACTTAACAGTGTGTAGGAAGTTGTTTGATAAAGTGGGCAAAGCTTATACTTGGACCAGAAGGCAGAATATAGGAAACTACATGAAAACATGATTAATTCAGTGAAAATGACTGTAAACAGATGTGAACTTGTTTAGAACAGCTGAAAGAGATTCTCCAAGTCAGTTCTTAGTGTAGAAAAGGTAGCTAATATCCGGGAAATCCTTAATTCGAGTTAAGATTACATGAAACACTGTATGAATCCTATATTCCTATATTCTTTACTTAAAGGAGACTAGAGTGGTAAATGTGTGTTATACAAGGCAGAATACCATTGAAATAGAGAAAGAAACACGTTCGGCAGCTTTGGAAAGCCTTACACTTCACTGAAATGTAGTACTACACTTTATATAACACAGTTGAGAGACAATGTTCCCTAGCTCCCTAAGTTCATAACAGTGTGTAGGAAGTTGTTTGATAAAGTGGGCAAAGCTTATACTTGGACCAGAAGGCAGAATATAGGAAACTACATGAAAACATGATTAATTCAGTGAAAATGACTGTAAACAGATGTGAACTTGTTTAGAACAGCTGAAAGAGAATCTCCAAGTCAGTTCTTAGTGTAGAAAAGGTAGCTAATATCCGGGAAATCCTTAATTCGAGTTAAGATTACATGAAACACTGTATGAATCCTAAATTCTTTACTTAAAGGAGACTAGAGTGGTAAATGTGTGTTATACAAGGCAGAATACCATTGAAATAGAGAAAGAAACACGTTCGGCACCTTTGGAAAGCCTTACACTTCACTGAAATGTAGTACTACACTTTATATAACACAGTTGAGAGACAATGTTCCCTAGCTCCCTCAGTTCATAACAGTGTGTAGGAAGTTGTTTGATAAAGTGGGCAAAGCTTAAACTTGGGCCAGAAGGCAGAATATAGGAAACTACATGAAAACATGAATAATTCAGTGAAAATGACTGTAAACAGATGAGAACTTGTTTAGAACAGCTGAAAGAGAATCTCCAAGTCAGTTCTTAGTGTAGAAAAGGTAGCTAAGATAAGGAAAATCCTTAATTCCAGTTAAGATCACATGAAACACTGTATGAATCCTATATTCTTTACTTAAAGGAGACTAGAGTGGTAAATGTGTGTTATACAAGGCAGAATACCATTGAAATAGAGAAAGAAACACGTTCGGCAGCTTTGGAAAGCCTTACACTTCACTGAAATGTAGTACTACACTCTATAACACAGTTGAGAGACAATGTTCAATAGCTGCCTCAGTACTTAACATTGTGTAGGAAGTTGTTTGATAAAGTGGGCAAAGCTGATACTTGGACCAGAAGGCAGAATATAGGAAACTACATGAAAACATGATTAATTCAGTGAAAATGACTGTAAACAGATGTGAACTTGTTTAGAACAGCTGAAAGAGATTCTCCAAGTCAGTTCTTAGTGTAGAAAAGGTAGCTAAGATCTGGGAAATCCTTAATTCGAGTTAAGATTACATGAAACACTGTATGAATCCTATATTCTTTACTTAAAGGAGACTAGAGTGGTAAATGTGTGTTATACAAGGCAGAATACCATTGAAATAGAGAAAGAAACACGTTCGGCAGCTTTGGAAAGCCTTACACTTCACTGAAATGTAGTACTACACTCTATAACACAGTTGAGAGACAATGTTCAATAGCTGCCTCAGTACTTAACAGTGTGTAGGAAGTTGTTTGATAAAGTGGGCAAAGCTTATACTTGGGCCAGAAGGCACAATATAGGAAACTACATGAAAACATGAATAATTCAGTGAAAATGACTGTAAACAGATGAGAACTTGTTTAGAACAGCTGAAAGAGAATCTCCAAGTCAGTTCTTAGTGTAGAAAAGGTAGGTAAGATAAGGGAAATACTTAATTCCAGTGAAGATCACATGAAACACTGTATGAATCCTATATTCTTTACTTAAAGGAGACTAGAGTGGTAAATGTGTGTTATACAAGGCAGAATACCATTGAAATAGAGAAAGAAACACGTTCGGCAGCTTTGGAAAGCCTTACACTTCACTGAAATGTAGTACTACACTTTATATAACACAGTTGAGAGACAATGTTCAATAGCTGCCTCAGTACTTAACAGTGTGTAGGAAGTTGTTTGATAAAGTGGGCAAAGCTTATACTTGGACCAGAAGGCAGAATATAGGAAACTACATGAAAACATGATTAATTCAGTGAAAATGACTGTAAACAGATGTGAAGTTGTTTAGAACAGCTGAAAGAGATTCTCCAAGTCAGTTCTTAGTGTAGAAAAGGTAGCTAAGATCTGGGAAATCCTTAATTCGAGTTAAGATTACATGAAACACTGTATGAATCCTATATTCTTTACTTAAAGGAGACTAGAGTGGTAAATGTGTGTTATACAAGGCAGAATACTATTGAAATAGAGAAAGAAACACGTTCGGCAGCTTTGGAAAGCCTTACACTTCACTGAAATGTAGTACTACACTCTATAACACAGTTGAGAGACAATGTTCAATAGCTGCCTCAGTACTTAACAGTGTGTAGGAAGTTGTTTGATAAAGTGGGCAAAGCTTATACTTGGACCAGAAGGCAGAATATAGGAAACTACATGAAAACATGATTAATTCAGTGAAAATGACTGTAAACAGATGTGAACTTGTTTAGAACAGCTGAAAGAGATTCTCCAAGTCAGTTCTTAGTGTAGAAAAGGTAGCTAATATCCGGGAAATCCTTAATTCGAGTTAAGATTACATGAAACACTGTATGAATCCTATATTCTTTACTTAAAGGAGACTAGAGTGGTAAATGTGTGTTATACAAGGCAGAATACCATTGAAATAGAGAAAGAAACACGTTCGGCAGCTTTGGAAAGCCTTACACTTCACTGAAATGTAGTACTACACTTTATATAACACAGTTGAAAGACAATGTTCCCTAGCTCCCTCAGTTCATAACAGTGTGTAGTAAGTTGTTTGATAAAGTGGGCAAAGCTTATACTTGGGCCAGAAGGCAGAATATAGGAAACTACATGAAAACATGAATAATTCAGTGAAAATGACTGTAAACAGATGAGAACTTGTTTAGAACAGCTGAAAGAGAATCTCCAAGTCAGTTCTTAGTGTAGAAAAGGTAGCTAAGATAAGGAAAATCCTTAATTCCAGTTAAGATCACAAGAAACACTGTATGAATCCTATATTCTTTACTTAAAGGAGACTAGAGTGGTAAATGTGTGTTATACAAGGCAGAATACCATTGAAATAAAGAAAGAAACACGTTCGGCAGCTTTGGAAAGCCTTACACTTCACTGAAATGTAGTACTACACTCTATAACACAGTTGAGAGACAATGTTCAATAGCTGCCTCAGTACTTAACAGTGTGTAGGAAGTTGTTTGATAAAGTGGGCAAAGGTGATACTTGGACCAGAAGGCAGAATATAGGAAACTACATGAAAACATGATTAATTCAGTGAAAATGACTGTAAACAGATGTGAACTTGTTTAGAACAGCTGAAAAAGATTCTCCAAGTCAGTTCTTAGTGTAGAAAAGGTAGCTAAGATCTGGGAAATCCTTAATTCGAGTTAAGATTACATGAAACACTGTATGAATCCTATATTCTTTACTTAAAGGAGACTAGAGTGGTAAATGTGTGTTATACAAGGCAGAATACCATTGAAATAGAGAAAGAAACACGTTCGGCATCTTTGGAAAGCCTTACATTTCACTGAAATGTAGTACTACACTCTATAACACAGTTGAGAGACAATGTTCAATAGCTGCCTCAGTACTTAACAGTGTGTAGGAAGTTGTTTGATAAAGTGGGCAAAGCTTATACTTGGACCAGAAGGCAGAATATAGCAAACTACATGAAAACATGATTAATTCAGTGAAAATGACTGTAAACAGATGTGAACTTGTTTAGAACAGCTGAAAGAGATTCTCCAAGTCAGTTCTTAGTGTAGAAAAGGTAGCTAATATCCGGAAAATCCTTAATTCGAGTTAAGATTACATGAAACACTGTATGAATCCTATATTCTTTACTTAAAGGAGACTAGAGTGGTAAATGTGTGTTATACAAGGCAGAATACCATTGAAATAGAGAAAGAAACACGTTCGGCAGCTTTGGAAAGCCTTACACTTCACTGAAATGTAGTACTACACTTTATATAACACAGTTGAGAGACAATGTTCCCTAGCTCCCTCAGTTCATAACAGTGTGTAGGAAGTTGTTTGATAAAGTGGGCAAAGCTTATACTTGGGCCAGAAGGCAGAATATAGGAAACTACATGAAAACATGAATAATTCAGTGAAAATGACTGTAACAGATGAGAACTTGCTTAGAACAGCTGAAAGAGAATCTCCAAGTCAGTTCTTAGTGTAGAAAAGGTAGCTAAGATAAGGAAAATCCTTAATTCCAGTTAAGATCACATGAAACACTGTATGAATCCTATATTCTTTACTTAAAGGAGACTAGAGTGGTAAATGTGTGTTATACAAGGCAGAATACCATTGAAATAGAGAAAGAAACACGTTCGGCAGCTTTGGAAAGCCTTACACTTCACTGAAATGTAGTACTACACTCTATAACACAGTTGAGAGACAATGTTCAATAGCTGCCTCAGTACTTAACAGTGTGTAGGAAGTTGTTTGATAAAGTGGGCAAAGCTGATACTTGGACCAGAAGGCAGAATATAGGAAACTACATGAAAACATGATTAATTCAGTGAAAATGACTGTAAACAGATGTGAACTTGTTTAGAACAGCTGAAAGAGATTCTCCAAGTCAGTTCTTAGTGTAGAAAAGGTAGCTAAGATAAGGAAAATCCTTAATTCCAGTTAAGATCACATGAAACACTGTATGAATCCTATATTCTTTACTTAAAGGAGATTAGAGTGGTAAATGTGTGTTATACAAGGCAGAATACCATTGAAATAGAGAAAGAAACACGTTCGGCAGCTTTGGAAAGCCTTACACTTCACTGAAATGTAGTACTACACTTTATATAACACAGTTGAGAGACAATGTTCCCTAGCTCCCTCAGTTCATAACAGTGTGTAGGAAGTTGTTTGATAAAGTGGGCAAAGCTTATACTTGGGCCAGAAGGCAGAATATAGGAAACTACATGAAAACATGAATAATTCAGTGAAAATGACTGTAAACAGATGAGAACTTGTTTAGAACAGCTGAAAGAGAATCTCCAAGTCAGTTCTTAGTGTAGAAAAGGTAGCTAAGATAAGGAAAATCCTTAATTCCAGTTAAGATCACATGAAACACTGTATGAATCCTATATTCTTTACTTAAAGGAGACTAGAGTGGTAAATGTGTGTTATACAAGGCAGAATACCATTGAAATAGAGAAAGAAACACGTTCGGCAGCTTTGGAAAGCCTTACACTTCACTGAAATGTAGTAATACACTCTATAACACAGTTGAGAGACAATGTTCCCGAGCTGCCTCAGTTCATAACAGTGTGTAGGAAGTTGTTTGATAAAGTGGGCAAAGCTTATACTTGGGCCAGAAGGCACAATATAGGAAACTACATGAAAACATGATTAATTCAGTGAAAATGACTGTAAACAGATGTGAACTTGTTTAGAACAGCTGAAAGAGATTCTCCAAGTCAGTTCTTAGTGTAGAAAAGGTAGCTAATATCCGGGAAATCCTTAATTCGAGTTAAGATTACATGAAACACTGTATGAATCCTATATTCTTTACTTAAAGGAGACTAGAGTGGTAAATGTGTGTTATACAAGGCAGAATACCATTGAAATAGAGAAAGAAACACGTTCGGCAGCTTTGGAAAGCCTTACACTTCACTGAAATGTAGTACTACACTTTATATAACACAGTTGAGAGACAATGTTCCCTAGCTCCCTAAGTTCATAACAGTGTGTAGGAAGTTGTTTGATAAAGTGGGCAAAGCTTATACTTGGACCAGAAGGCAGAATATAGGAAACTACATGAAAACATGATTAATTCAGTGAAAATGACTGTAAACAGATGTGAACTTGTTTAGAACAGCTGAAAGAGATTCTCCAAGTCAGTTCTTAGTGTAGAAAAGGTAGCTAAGATCTGGGAAATCCTTAATTCGAGTTAAGATTACATGAAACACTGTATGAATCCTATATTCTTTACTTAAAGGAGACTAGAGTGGTAAATGTGTGTTATACAAGGCAGAATACCATTGAAATAGAGAAAGTAACACGTTCGGCAGCTTTGGAAAGCCTTACACTTCACTGAAATGTAGTACTACACTCTATAACACAGTTGAGAGACAATGTTCAATAGCTGCCTCAGTACTTAACAGTGTGTAGGAAGTTGTTTGATAAAGTGGGCAAAGCTTATACTTGGACCAGAAGGCAGAATATAGGAAACTACATGAAAACATGATTAATTCAGTGAAAATGACTGTAAACAGATGTGAACTTGTTTAGAACAGCTGAAAGAGATTCTCCAAGTCAGTTCTTAGTGTAGAAAAGGTAGCTAATATCCGGGAAATCCTTAATTCGAGTTAAGATTACATGAAACACTGTATGAATCCTATATTCTTTACTTAAAGGAGACTAGAGTGGTAAATGTGTGTTATACAAGGCAGAATACCATTGAAATAGAGAAAGAAACACGTTCGGCAGCTTTGGAAAGCCTTACACTTCACTGAAATGTAGTACTACACTTTATATAACACAGTTGAGAGACAATGTTCCCTAGCTCCCTCAGTTCATAACAGTGTGTAGTAAGTTGTTTGATAAAGTGGGCAAAGCTTATACTTGGGCCAGAAGGCAGAATATAGGAAACTACATGAAAACATGAATAATTCAGTGAAAATGACTGTAAACAGATGAGAACTTGTTTAGAACAGCTGAAAGAGAATCTCCAAGTCAGTTCTTAGTGTAGAAAAGGTAGCTAAGATAAGGAAAATCCTTAATTCCAGTTAAGATCACATGAAACACTGTATGAATCCTATATTCTTTACTTAAAGGAGACTAGAGTGGTAAATGTGTGTTATACAAGGCAGAATACCATTGAAATAAAGAAAGAAACACGTTCGGCAGCTTTGGAAAGCCTTACACTTCACTGAAATGTAGTACTACACTCTATAACACAGTTGAGAGACAATGTTCAATAGCTGCCTCAGTACTTAACAGTGTGTAGGAAGTTGTTTGATAAAGTGGGCAAAGGTGATACTTGGACCATAAGGCAGAATATAGGAAACTACATGAAAACATGATTAATTCAGTGAAAATGACTGTAAACAGATGTGAACTTGTTTAGAACAGCTGAAAGAGATTCTCCAAGTCAGTTCTTAGTGTAGAAAAGGTAGCTAAGATCTGGGAAATCCTTAATTCGAGTTAAGATTACATGAAACACTGTATGAATCCTATATTCTTTACTTAAAGGAGACTAGAGTGGTAAATGTGTGTTATACAAGGCAGAATACCATTGAAATAGAGAAAGAAACACGTTCGGCATCTTTGGAAAGCCTTACACTTCACTGAAATGTAGTACTACACTCTATAACACAGTTGAGAGACAATGTTCAATAGCTGCCTCAGTACTTAACAGTGTGTAGGAAGTTGTTTGATAAAGTGGGCAAAGCTTATACTTGGACCAGAAGGCAGAATATAGGAAACTACATGAAAACATGATTAATTCAGTGAAAATGACTGTAAACAGATGTGAACTTGTTTAGAACAGCTGAAAGAGATTCTCCAAGTCAGTTCTTAGTGTAGAAAAGGTAGCTAATATCCGGGAAATCCTTAATTCGAGTTAAGATTACATGAAACACTGTATGAATCCTATATTCTTTACTTAAAGGAGACTAGAGTGGTAAATGTGTGTTATACAAGGCAGAATACCATTGAAATAGAGAAAGAAACACGTTCGGCACCTTTGGAAAGCCTTACACTTCACTGAAATGTAGTACTACACTTTATATAACACAGTTGAGAGACAATGTTCCCTAGCTCCCTCAGTTCATAACAGTGTGTAGGAAGTTGTTTGATAAAGTGGGCAAAGCTTATACTTGGGCCAGAAGGCAGAATATAGGAAACTACATGAAAACATGAATAATTCAGTGAAAATGACTGTAACAGATGAGAACTTGCTTAGAACAGCTGAAAGAGAATCTCCAAGTCAGTTCTTAGTGTAGAAAAGGTAGCTAAGATAAGGAAAATCCTTAATTCCAGTTAAGATCACATGAAACACTGTATGAATCCTATATTCTTTACTTAAAGGAGACTAGAGTGGTAAATGTGTGTTATACAAGGCAGAATACCATTGAAATAGAGAAAGAAACACGTTCGGCAGCTTTGGAAAGCCTTACACTTCACTGAAATGTAGTACTACACTCTATAACACAGTTGAGAGACAATGTTCAATAGCTGCCTCAGTACTTAACAGTGTGTAGGAAGTTGTTTGATAAAGTGGGCAAAGCTGATACTTGGACCAGAAGGCAGAATATAGGAAACTACATGAAAACATGATTAATTCAGTGAAAATGACTGTAAACAGATGTGAACTTGTTTAGAACAGCTGAAAGAGATTCTCCAAGTCAGTTCTTAGTGTAGAAAAGGTAGCTAAGATCTGGGAAATCCTTAATTCGAGTTAAGATTACATGAAACACTGTATGAATCCTATATTCTTTACTTAAAGGAGACTAGAGTGGTAAATGTGTGTTATACAAGGCAGAATACCATTGAAATAGAGAAAGAAACACGTTCGGCAGCTTTGGAAAGCCTTACACTTCACTGAAATGTAGTACTACACTTTATATAACACAGTTGAGAGACAATGTTCCCTAGCTCCCTCAGTTCATAACAGTGTGTAGGAAGTTGTTTGATAAAGTGGGCAAAGCTTATACTTGGGCCAGAAGGCAGAATATAGGAAACTACATGAAAACATGAATAATTCAGTGAAAATGACTGTAAACAGATGAGAACTTGTTTAGAACAGCTGAAAGAGAATCTCCAAGTCAGTTCTTAGTGTAGAAAAGGTAGCTAAGATAAGGAAAATCCTTAATTCCAGTTAAGATCACATGAAACACTGTATGAATCCTATATTCTTTACTTAAAGGAGACTAGAGTGGTAAATGTGTGTTATACAAGGCAGAATACCATTGAAATAGAGAAAGAAACACGTTCGGCAGCTTTGGAAAGCCTTACACTTCACTGAAATGTAGTACTACACTTTATATAACACAGTTGAGAGACAATGTTCCCTAGCTCCCTAAGTTCATAACAGTGTGTAGGAAGTTGTTTGATAAAGTGGGCAAAGCTTATACTTGGACCAGAAGGCAGAATATAGGAAACTACATGAAAACATGATTAATTCAGTGAAAATGACTGTAAACAGATGTGAACTTGTTTAGAACAGCTGAAAGAGATTCTCCAAGTCAGTTCTTAGTGTAGAAAAGGTAGCTAAGATCTGGGAAATCCTTAATTCGAGTTAAGATTACATGAAACACTGTATGAATCCTATATTCTTTACTTAAAGGAGACTAGAGTGGTAAATGTGTGTTATACAAGGCAGAATACCATTGAAATAGAGAAAGAAACACGTTCGGCAGCTTTGGAAAGCCTTACACTTCACTGAAATGTAGTACTACACTCTATAACACAGTTGAGAGACAATGTTCAATAGCTGCCTCAGTACTTAACAGTGTGTAGGAAGTTGTTTGATAAAGTGGGCAAAGCTTATACTTGGACCAGAAGGCAGAATATAGGAAACTACATGAAAACATGATTAATTCAGTGAAAATGACTGTAAACAGATGTGAACTTGTTTAGAACAGCTGAAAGAGATTCTCCAAGTCAGTTCTTAGTGTAGAAAAGGTAGCTAATATCCGGGAAATCCTTAATTCGAGTTAAGATTACATGAAACACTGTATGAATCCTATATTCTTTACTTAAAGGAGACTAGAGTGGTAAATGTGTGTTATACAAGGCAGAATACCATTGAAATAGAGAAAGAAACACGTTCGGCAGCTTTGGAAAGCCTTACACTTCACTGAAATGTAGTACTACACTTTATATAACACAGTTGAGAGACAATGTTCCCTAGCTCCCTCAGTTCATAACAGTGTGTAGTAAGTTGTTTGATAAAGTGGGCAAAGCTTATACTTGGGCCAGAAGGCAGAATATAGGAAACTACATGAAAACATGAATAATTCAGTGAAAATGACTGTAAACAGATGAGAACTTGTTTAGAACAGCTGAAAGAGAATCTCCAAGTCAGTTCTTAGTGTAGAAAAGGTAGCTAAGATAAGGAAAATCCTTAATTCCAGTTAAGATCACATGAAACACTGTATGAATCCTATATTCTTTACTTAAAGGAGACTAGAGTGGTAAATGTGTGTTATACAAGGCAGAATACCATTGAAATAAAGAAAGAAACACGTTCGGCAGCTTTGGAAAGCCTTACACTTCACTGAAATGTAGTACTACACTCTATAACACAGTTGAGAGACAATGTTCAATAGCTGCCTCAGTACTTAACAGTGTGTAGGAAGTTGTTTGATAAAGTGGGCAAAGGTGATACTTGGACCATAAGGCAGAATATAGGAAACTACATGAAAACATGATTAATTCAGTGAAAATGACTGTAAACAGATGTGAACTTGTTTAGAACAGCTGAAAGAGATTCTCCACGTCAGTTCTTAGTGTAGAAAAGGTAGCTAAGATCTGGGAAATCCTTAATTCGAGTTAAGATTACATGAAACACTGTATGAATCCTATATTCTTTACTTAAAGGAGACTAGAGTGGTAAATGTGTGTTATACAAGGCAGAATACCATTGAAATAGAGAAAGAAACACGTTCGGCATCTTTGGAAAGCCTTACACTTCACTGAAATGTAGTACTACACTCTATAACACAGTTGAGAGACAATGTTCAATAGCTGCCTCAGTACTTAACAGTGTGTAGGAAGTTGTTTGATAAAGTGGGCAAAGCTTATACTTGGACCAGAAGGCAGAATATAGGAAACTACATGAAAACATGATTAATTCAGTGAAAATGACTGTAAACAGATGTGAACTTGTTTAGAACAGCTGAAAGAGATTCTCCAAGTCAGTTCTTAGTGTAGAAAAGGTAGCTAATATCCGGGAAATCCTTAATTCGAGTTAAGATTACATGAAACACTGTATGAATCCTATATTCTTTACTTAAAGGAGACTAGAGTGGTAAATGTGTGTTATACAAGGCAGAATACCATTGAAATAGAGAAAGAAACACGTTCGGCACCTTTGGAAAGCCTTACACTTCACTGAAATGTAGTACTACACTTTATATAACACAGTTGAGAGACAATGTTCCCTAGCTCCCTCAGTTCATAACAGTGTGTAGGAAGTTGTTTGATAAAGTGGGCAAAGCTTATACTTGGGCCAGAAGGCAGAATATAGGAAACTACATGAAAACATGAATAATTCAGTGAAAATGACTGTAACAGATGAGAACTTGCTTAGAACAGCTGAAAGAGAATCTCCAAGTCAGTTCTTAGTGTAGAAAAGGTAGCTAAGATAAGGAAAATCCTTAATTCCAGTTAAGATCACATGAAACACTGTATGAATCCTATATTCTTTACTTAAAGGAGACTAGAGTGGTAAATGTGTGTTATACAAGGCAGAATACCATTGAAATAGAGAAAGAAACACGTTCGGCAGCTTTGGAAAGCCTTACACTTCACTGAAATGTAGTACTACACTCTATAACACAGTTCAGAGACAATGTTCAATAGCTGCCTCAGTACTTAACAGTGTGTAGGAAGTTGTTTGATAAAGTGGGCAAAGCTGATACTTGGACCAGAAGGCAGAATATAGGAAACTACATGAAAACATGATTAATTCAGTGAAAATGACTGTAAACAGATGTGAACTTGTTTAGAACAGCTGAAAGAGATTCTCCAAGTCAGTTCTTAGTGTAGAAAAGGTAGCTAAGATCTGGGAAATCCTTAATTCGAGTTAAGATTACATGAAACACTGTATGAATCCTATATTCTTTACTTAAAGGAGACTAGAGTGGTAAATGTGTGTTATACAAGGCAGAATACCATTGAAATAGAGAAAGAAACACGTTCGGCAGCTTTGGAAAGCCTTACACTTCACTGAAATGTAGTACTACACTTTATATAACACAGTTGAGAGACAATGTTCCCTAGCTCCCTCAGTTCATAACAGTGTGTAGGAAGTTGTTTGATAAAGTGGGCAAAGCTTATACTTGGGCCAGAAGGCAGAATATAGGAAACTACATGAAAACATGAATAATTCAGTGAAAATGACTGTAAACAGATGAGAACTTGTTTAGAACAGCTGAAAGAGAATCTCCAAGTCAGTTCTTAGTGTAGAAAAGGTAGCTAAGATAAGGAAAATCCTTAATTCCAGTTAAGATCACATGAAACACTGTATGAATCCTATATTCTTTACTTAAAGGAGAGTAGAGTGGTAAATGTGTGTTATACAAGGCAGAATACCATTGAAATAGAGAAAGAAACACGTTCGGCAGCTTTGGAAAGCCTTACACTTCACTGAAATGTAGTACTACACTTTATATAACACAGTTGAGAGACAATGTTCCCTAGCTCCCTCAGTTCATAACAGTGTGTAGGAAGTTGTTTGATAAAGTGGGCAAAGCTTATACTTGGGCCAGAAGGCAGAATATAGGAAACTACATGAAAACATGAATAATTCAGTGAAAATGACTGTAAACAGATGAGAACTTGTTTAGAACAGCTGAAAGAGAATCTCCAAGTCAGTTCTTAGTGTAGAAAAGGTAGCTAAGATAAGGAAAATCCTTAATTCCAGTTAAGATCACATGAAACACTGTATGAATCCTATATTCTTTACTTAAAGGAGACTAGAGTGGTAAATGTGTGTTATACAAGGCAGAATACCATTGAAATAGAGAAAGAAACACGTTCGGCAGCTTTGGAAAGCCTTACACTTCACTGAAATGTAGTAATACACTCTATAACACAGTTGAGAGACAATGTTCCCGAGCTGCCTCAGTTCATAACAGTGTGTAGGAAGTTGTTTGATAAAGTGGGCAAAGCTTATACTTGGGCCAGAAGGCACAATATAGGAAACTACATGAAAACATGATTAATTCAGTGAAAATGACTGTAAACAGATGTGAACTTGTTTAGAACAGCTGAAAGAGATTCTCCAAGTCAGTTCTTAGTGTAGAAAAGGTAGCTAATATCCGGGAAATCCTTAATTCGAGTTAAGATTACATGAAACACTGTATGAATCCTATATTCTTTACTTAAAGGAGACTAGAGTGGTAAATGTGTGTTATACAAGGCAGAATACCATTGAAATAGAGAAAGAAACACGTTCGGCAGCTTTGGAAAGCCTTACACTTCACTGAAATGTAGTACTACACTTTATATAACACAGTTGAGAGACAATGTTCCCTAGCTCCCTAAGTTCATAACAGTGTGTAGGAAGTTGTTTGATAAAGTGGGCAAAGCTTATACTTGGACCAGAAGGCAGAATATAGGAAACTACATGAAAACATGATTAATTCAGTGAAAATGACTGTAAACAGATGTGAACTTGTTTAGAACAGCTGAAAG
The DNA here is from genome assembly GCF_964339955.1 of Pipistrellus hanaki. NCBI lineage: Eukaryota > Metazoa > Chordata > Mammalia > Chiroptera > Vespertilionidae > Pipistrellus > Pipistrellus hanaki. Next base: position 4,419,130 of record NC_140511.1, read on the forward strand.
AGATTCTCCAAGTCAGTTCTTAGTGTAGAAAAGGTAGCTAAGATCTGGGAAATCCTTAATTCGAGTTAAGATTACATGAAACACTGTATGAATCCTATATTCTTTACTTAAAGGAGACTAGAGTGGTAAATGTGTGTTATACAAGGCAGAATACCATTGAAATAGAGAAAGTAACACGTTCGGCAGCTTTGGAAAGCCTTACACTTCACTGAAATGTAGTACTACACTCTATAACACAGTTGAGAGACAATGTTCAATAGCTGCCTCAGTACTTAACAGTGTGTAGGAAGTTGTTTGATAAAGTGGGCAAAGCTTATACTTGGACCAGAAGGCAGAATATAGGAAACTACATGAAAACATGATTAATTCAGTGAAAATGACTGTAAACAGATGTGAACTTGTTTAGAACAGCTGAAAGAGATTCTCCAAGTCAGTTCTTAGTGTAGAAAAGGTAGCTAATATCCGGGAAATCCTTAATTCGAGTTAAGATTACATGAAACACTGTATGAATCCTATATTCTTTACTTAAAGGAGACTAGAGTGGTAAATGTGTGTTATACAAGGCAGAATACCATTGAAATAGAGAAAGAAACACGTTCGGCAGCTTTGGAAAGCCTTACACTTCACTGAAATGTAGTACTACACTTTATATAACACAGTTGAGAGACAATGTTCCCTAGCTCCCTCAGTTCATAACAGTGTGTAGTAAGTTGTTTGATAAAGTGGGCAAAGCTTATACTTGGGCCAGAAGGCAGAATATAGGAAACTACATGAAAACATGAATAATTCAGTGAAAATGACTGTAAACAGATGAGAACTTGTTTAGAACAGCTGAAAGAGAATCTCCAAGTCAGTTCTTAGTGTAGAAAAGGTAGCTAAGATAAGGAAAATCCTTAATTCCAGTTAAGATCACATGAAACACTGTATGAATCCTATATTCTTTACTTAAAGGAGACTAGAGTGGTAAATGTGTGTTATACAAGGCAGAATACCATTGAAATAAAGAAAGAAACACGTTCGGCAGCTTTGGAAAGCCTTACACTTCACTGAAATGTAGTACTACACTCTATAACACAGTTGAGAGACAATGTTCAATAGCTGCCTCAGTACTTAACAGTGTGTAGGAAGTTGTTTGATAAAGTGGGCAAAGGTGATACTTGGACCATAAGGCAGAATATAGGAAACTACATGAAAACATGATTAATTCAGTGAAAATGACTGTAAACAGATGTGAACTTGTTTAGAACAGCTGAAAGAGATTCTCCAAGTCAGTTCTTAGTGTAGAAAAGGTAGCTAAGATCTGGGAAATCCTTAATTCGAGTTAAGATTACATGAAACACTGTATGAATCCTATATTCTTTACTTAAAGGAGACTAGAGTGGTAAATGTGTGTTATACAAGGCAGAATACCATTGAAATAGAGAAAGAAACACGTTCGGCATCTTTGGAAAGCCTTACACTTCACTGAAATGTAGTACTACACTCTATAACACAGTTGAGAGACAATGTTCAATAGCTGCCTCAGTACTTAACAGTGTGTAGGAAGTTGTTTGATAAAGTGGGCAAAGCTTATACTTGGACCAGAAGGCAGAATATAGGAAACTACATGAAAACATGATTAATTCAGTGAAAATGACTGTAAACAGATGTGAACTTGTTTAGAACAGCTGAAAGAGATTCTCCAAGTCAGTTCTTAGTGTAGAAAAGGTAGCTAATATCCGGGAAATCCTTAATTCGAGTTAAGATTACATGAAACACTGTATGAATCCTATATTCTTTACTTAAAGGAGACTAGAGTGGTAAATGTGTGTTATACAAGGCAGAATACCATTGAAATAGAGAAAGAAACACGTTCGGCACCTTTGGAAAGCCTTACACTTCACTGAAATGTAGTACTACACTTTATATAACACAGTTGAGAGACAATGTTCCCTAGCTCCCTCAGTTCATAACAGTGTGTAGGAAGTTGTTTGATAAAGTGGGCAAAGCTTATACTTGGGCCAGAAGGCAGAATATAGGAAACTACATGAAAACATGAATAATTCAGTGAAAATGACTGTAACAGATGAGAACTTGCTTAGAACAGCTGAAAGAGAATCTCCAAGTCAGTTCTTAGTGTAGAAAAGGTAGCTAAGATAAGGAAAATCCTTAATTCCAGTTAAGATCACATGAAACACTGTATGAATCCTATATTCTTTACTTAAAGGAGACTAGAGTGGTAAATGTGTGTTATACAAGGCAGAATACCATTGAAATAGAGAAAGAAACACGTTCGGCAGCTTTGGAAAGCCTTACACTTCACTGAAATGTAGTACTACACTCTATAACACAGTTGAGAGACAATGTTCAATAGCTGCCTCAGTACTTAACAGTGTGTAGGAAGTTGTTTGATAAAGTGGGCAAAGCTGATACTTGGACCAGAAGGCAGAATATAGGAAACTACATGAAAACATGATTAATTCAGTGAAAATGACTGTAAACAGATGTGAACTTGTTTAGAACAGCTGAAAGAGATTCTCCAAGTCAGTTCTTAGTGTAGAAAAGGTAGCTAAGATCTGGGAAATCCTTAATTCGAGTTAAGATTACATGAAACACTGTATGAATCCTATATTCTTTACTTAAAGGAGACTAGAGTGGTAAATGTGTGTTATACAAGGCAGAATACCATTGAAATAGAGAAAGAAACACGTTCGGCAGCTTTGGAAAGCCTTACACTTCACTGAAATGTAGTACTACACTTTATATAACACAGTTGAGAGACAATGTTCCCTAGCTCCCTCAGTTCATAACAGTGTGTAGGAAGTTGTTTGATAAAGTGGGCAAAGCTTATACTTGGGCCAGAAGGCAGAATATAGGAAACTACATGAAAACATGAATAATTCAGTGAAAATGACTGTAAACAGATGAGAACTTGTTTAGAACAGCTGAAAGAGAATCTCCAAGTCAGTTCTTAGTGTAGAAAAGGTAGCTAAGATAAGGAAAATCCTTAATTCCAGTTAAGATCACATGAAACACTGTATGAATCCTATATTCTTTACTTAAAGGAGACTAGAGTGGTAAATGTGTGTTATACAAGGCAGAATACCATTGAAATAGAGAAAGAAACACGTTCGGCAGCTTTGGAAAGCCTTACACTTCACTGAAATGTAGTACTACACTTTATATAACACAGTTGAGAGACAATGTTCCCTAGCTCCCTAAGTTCATAACAGTGTGTAGGAAGTTGTTTGATAAAGTGGGCAAAGCTTATACTTGGACCAGAAGGCAGAATATAGGAAACTACATGAAAACATGATTAATTCAGTGAAAATGACTGTAAACAGATGTGAACTTGTTTAGAACAGCTGAAAGAGATTCTCCAAGTCAGTTCTTAGTGTAGAAAAGGTAGCTAAGATCTGGGAAATCCTTAATTCGAGTTAAGATTACATGAAACACTGTATGAATCCTATATTCTTTACTTAAAGGAGACTAGAGTGGTAAATGTGTGTTATACAAGGCAGAATACCATTGAAATAGAGAAAGAAACACGTTCGGCAGCTTTGGAAAGCCTTACACTTCACTGAAATGTAGTACTACACTCTATAACACAGTTGAGAGACAATGTTCAATAGCTGCCTCAGTACTTAACAGTGTGTAGGAAGTTGTTTGATAAAGTGGGCAAAGCTTATACTTGGACCAGAAGGCAGAATATAGGAAACTACATGAAAACATGATTAATTCAGTGAAAATGACTGTAAACAGATGTGAACTTGTTTAGAACAGCTGAAAGAGATTCTCCAAGTCAGTTCTTAGTGTAGAAAAGGTAGCTAATATCCGGGAAATCCTTAATTCGAGTTAAGATTACATGAAACACTGTATGAATCCTATATTCTTTACTTAAAGGAGACTAGAGTGGTAAATGTGTGTTATACAAGGCAGAATACCATTGAAATAGAGAAAGAAACACGTTCGGCAGCTTTGGAAAGCCTTACACTTCACTGAAATGTAGTACTACACTTTATATAACACAGTTGAGAGACAATGTTCCCTAGCTCCCTCAGTTCATAACAGTGTGTAGTAAGTTGTTTGATAAAGTGGGCAAAGCTTATACTTGGGCCAGAAGGCAGAATATAGGAAACTACATGAAAACATGAATAATTCAGTGAAAATGACTGTAAACAGATGAGAACTTGTTTAGAACAGCTGAAAGAGAATCTCCAAGTCAGTTCTTAGTGTAGAAAAGGTAGCTAAGATAAGGAAAATCCTTAATTCCAGTTAAGATCACATGAAACACTGTATGAATCCTATATTCTTTACTTAAAGGAGACTAGAGTGGTAAATGTGTGTTATACAAGGCAGAATACCATTGAAATAAAGAAAGAAACACGTTCGGCAGCTTTGGAAAGCCTTACACTTCACTGAAATGTAGTACTACACTCTATAACACAGTTGAGAGACAATGTTCAATAGCTGCCTCAGTACTTAACAGTGTGTAGGAAGTTGTTTGATAAAGTGGGCAAAGGTGATACTTGGACCATAAGGCAGAATATAGGAAACTACATGAAAACATGATTAATTCAGTGAAAATGACTGTAAACAGATGTGAACTTGTTTAGAACAGCTGAAAGAGATTCTCCACGTCAGTTCTTAGTGTAGAAAAGGTAGCTAAGATCTGGGAAATCCTTAATTCGAGTTAAGATTACATGAAACACTGTATGAATCCTATATTCTTTACTTAAAGGAGACTAGAGTGGTAAATGTGTGTTATACAAGGCAGAATACCATTGAAATAGAGAAAGAAACACGTTCGGCATCTTTGGAAAGCCTTACACTTCACTGAAATGTAGTACTACACTCTATAACACAGTTGAGAGACAATGTTCAATAGCTGCCTCAGTACTTAACAGTGTGTAGGAAGTTGTTTGATAAAGTGGGCAAAGCTTATACTTGGACCAGAAGGCAGAATATAGGAAACTACATGAAAACATGATTAATTCAGTGAAAATGACTGTAAACAGATGTGAACTTGTTTAGAACAGCTGAAAGAGATTCTCCAAGTCAGTTCTTAGTGTAGAAAAGGTAGCTAATATCCGGGAAATCCTTAATTCGAGTTAAGATTACATGAAACACTGTATGAATCCTATATTCTTTACTTAAAGGAGACTAGAGTGGTAAATGTGTGTTATACAAGGCAGAATACCATTGAAATAGAGAAAGAAACACGTTCGGCACCTTTGGAAAGCCTTACACTTCACTGAAATGTAGTACTACACTTTATATAACACAGTTGAGAGACAATGTTCCCTAGCTCCCTCAGTTCATAACAGTGTGTAGGAAGTTGTTTGATAAAGTGGGCAAAGCTTATACTTGGGCCAGAAGGCAGAATATAGGAAACTACATGAAAACATGAATAATTCAGTGAAAATGACTGTAACAGATGAGAACTTGCTTAGAACAGCTGAAAGAGAATCTCCAAGTCAGTTCTTAGTGTAGAAAAGGTAGCTAAGATAAGGAAAATCCTTAATTCCAGTTAAGATCACATGAAACACTGTATGAATCCTATATTCTTTACTTAAAGGAGACTAGAGTGGTAAATGTGTGTTATACAAGGCAGAATACCATTGAAATAGAGAAAGAAACACGTTCGGCAGCTTTGGAAAGCCTTACACTTCACTGAAATGTAGTACTACACTCTATAACACAGTTCAGAGACAATGTTCAATAGCTGCCTCAGTACTTAACAGTGTGTAGGAAGTTGTTTGATAAAGTGGGCAAAGCTGATACTTGGACCAGAAGGCAGAATATAGGAAACTACATGAAAACATGATTAATTCAGTGAAAATGACTGTAAACAGATGTGAACTTGTTTAGAACAGCTGAAAGAGATTCTCCAAGTCAGTTCTTAGTGTAGAAAAGGTAGCTAAGATCTGGGAAATCCTTAATTCGAGTTAAGATTACATGAAACACTGTATGAATCCTATATTCTTTACTTAAAGGAGACTAGAGTGGTAAATGTGTGTTATACAAGGCAGAATACCATTGAAATAGAGAAAGAAACACGTTCGGCAGCTTTGGAAAGCCTTACACTTCACTGAAATGTAGTACTACACTTTATATAACACAGTTGAGAGACAATGTTCCCTAGCTCCCTCAGTTCATAACAGTGTGTAGGAAGTTGTTTGATAAAGTGGGCAAAGCTTATACTTGGGCCAGAAGGCAGAATATAGGAAACTACATGAAAACATGAATAATTCAGTGAAAATGACTGTAAACAGATGAGAACTTGTTTAGAACAGCTGAAAGAGAATCTCCAAGTCAGTTCTTAGTGTAGAAAAGGTAGCTAAGATAAGGAAAATCCTTAATTCCAGTTAAGATCACATGAAACACTGTATGAATCCTATATTCTTTACTTAAAGGAGAGTAGAGTGGTAAATGTGTGTTATACAAGGCAGAATACCATTGAAATAGAGAAAGAAACACGTTCGGCAGCTTTGGAAAGCCTTACACTTCACTGAAATGTAGTACTACACTTTATATAACACAGTTGAGAGACAATGTTCCCTAGCTCCCTCAGTTCATAACAGTGTGTAGGAAGTTGTTTGATAAAGTGGGCAAAGCTTATACTTGGGCCAGAAGGCAGAATATAGGAAACTACATGAAAACATGAATAATTCAGTGAAAATGACTGTAAACAGATGAGAACTTGTTTAGAACAGCTGAAAGAGAATCTCCAAGTCAGTTCTTAGTGTAGAAAAGGTAGCTAAGATAAGGAAAATCCTTAATTCCAGTTAAGATCACATGAAACACTGTATGAATCCTATATTCTTTACTTAAAGGAGACTAGAGTGGTAAATGTGTGTTATACAAGGCAGAATACCATTGAAATAGAGAAAGAAACACGTTCGGCAGCTTTGGAAAGCCTTACACTTCACTGAAATGTAGTAATACACTCTATAACACAGTTGAGAGACAATGTTCCCGAGCTGCCTCAGTTCATAACAGTGTGTAGGAAGTTGTTTGATAAAGTGGGCAAAGCTTATACTTGGGCCAGAAGGCACAATATAGGAAACTACATGAAAACATGATTAATTCAGTGAAAATGACTGTAAACAGATGTGAACTTGTTTAGAACAGCTGAAAGAGATTCTCCAAGTCAGTTCTTAGTGTAGAAAAGGTAGCTAAGATCTGGGAAATCCTTAATTCGAGTTAAGATTACATGAAACACTGTATGAATCCTATATTCTTTACTTAAAGGAGACTAGAGTGGTAAATGTGTGTTATACAAGGCAGAATACCATTGAAATAGAGAAAGAAACACGTTCGGCATCTTTGGAAAGCCTTACACTTCACTGAAATGTAGTACTACACTCTATAACACAGTTGAGAGACAATGTTCAATAGCTGCCTCAGTACTTAACAGTGTGTAGGAAGTTGTTTGATAAAGTGGGCAAAGCTTATACTTGGACCAGAAGGCAGAATATAGGAAACTACATGAAAACATGATTAATTCAGTGAAAATGACTGTAAACAGATGTGAACTTGTTTAGAACAGCTGAAAGAGATTCTCCAAGTCAGTTCTTAGTGTAGAAAAGGTAGCTAAGATCTGGGAAATCCTTAATTCGAGTTAAGATTACATGAAACACTGTATGAATCCTATATTCTTTACTTAAAGGAGACTAGAGTGGTAAATGTGTGTTATACAAGGCAGAATACCATTGAAATAGAGAAAGAAACACGTTCGGCAGCTTTGGAAAGCCTTACACTTCACTGAAATGTAGTACTACACTCGATAACACAGTTGAGAGACAATGTTCAATAGCTGCCTCAGTACTTAACAGTGTGTAGGAAGTTGTTTGATAAAGTGGGCAAAGCTTATACTTGGACCAGAAGGCAGAATATAGGAAACTACATGAAAACATGATTAATTCAGTGAAAATGACTGTAAACAGATGTGAACTTGTTTAGAACAGCTGAAAGAGATTCTCCAAGTCAGTTCTTAGTGTAGAAAAGGTAGCTAATATCCAGGAAATCCTTAATTCGAGTTAAGATTACATGAAACACTGTATGAATCCTATATTCTTTACTTAAAGGAGACTAGAGTGGTAAATGTGTGTTATACAAGGCAGAATACCATTGAAATAGAGAAAGAAACACGTTCGGCAGCTTTGGAAAGCCTTACACTTCACTGAAATGTAGTACTACACTTTATATAACACAGTTGAGAGACAATGTTCCCTAGCTCCCTCAGTTCATAACAGTGTGTAGTAAGTTGTTTGATAAAGTGGGCAAAGCTTATACTTGGGCCAGAAGGCAGAATATAGGAAACTACATGAAAACATGAATAATTCAGTGAAAATGACTGTAAACAGATGAGAACTTGTTTAGAACAGCTGAAAGAGAATCTCCAAGTCAGTTCTTAGTGTAGAAAAGGTAGCTAAGATAAGGAAAATCCTTAATTCCAGTTAAGATCACATGAAACACTGTATGAATCCTATATTCTTTACTTAAAGGAGACTAGAGTGGTAAATGTGTGTTATACAAGGCAGAATACCATTGAAATAAAGAAAGAAACACGTTCGGCAGCTTTGGAAAGCCTTACACTTCACTGAAATGTAGTACTACACTCTATAACACAGTTGAGAGACAATGTTCAATAGCTGCCTCAGTACTTAACAGTGTGTAGGAAGTTGTTTGATAAAGTGGGCAAAGCTGATACTTGGACCAGAAGGCAGAATATAGGAAACTACATGAAAACATGATTAATTCAGTGAAAATGACTGTAAACAGATGTGAACTTGTTTAGAACAGCTGAAAGAGATTCTCCAAGTCAGTTCTTAGTGTAGAAAAGGTAGCTAAGATCTGGGAAATCCTTAATTCGAGTTAAGATTACATGAAACACTGTATGAATCCTATATTCTTTACTTAAAGGAGACTAGAGTGGTAAATGTGTGTTATACAAGGCAGAATACCATTGAAATAGAGAAAGAAACACGTTCGGCATCTTTGGAAAGCCTTACACTTCACTGAAATGTAGTACTACACTCTATGACACAGTTGAGAGACAATGTTCAATAGCTGCCTCAGTACTTAACAGTGTGTAGGAAGTTGTTTGATAAAGTGGGCAAAGCTTATACTTGGACCAGAAGGCAGAATATAGGAAACTACATGAAAACATGATTAATTCAGTGAAAATGACTGTAAACAGATGTGAACTTGTTTAGAACAGCTGAAAGAGATTCTCCAAGTCAGTTCTTAGTGTAGAAAAGGTAGCTAATATCCGGGAAATCCTTAATTCGAGTTAAGATTACATGAAACACTGTATGAATCCTATATTCTTTACTTAAAGGAGACTAGAGTGGTAAATGTGTGTTATACAAGGCAGAATACCATTGAAATAGAGAAAGAAACACGTTCGGCAGCTTTGGAAAGCCTTACACTTCACTGAAATGTAGTACTACACTTTATATAACACAGTTGACAGACAATGTTCCCTAGCTCCCTCAGTTCATAACAGTGTGTAGGAAGTTGTTTGATAAAGTGGGCAAAGCTTATACTTGGGCCAGAAGGCAGAATATAGGAAACTACATGAAAACCTGAATAATTCAGTGAAAATGACTGTAACAGATGAGAACTTGTTTAGAACAGCTGAAAGAGAATCTCCAAGTCAGTTCTTAGTGTAGAAAAGGTAGCTAAGATAAGGAAAATCCTTAATTCCAGTTAAGATCACATGAAACACTGTATGAATCCTATATTCTTTACTTAAAGGAGACTAGAGTGGTAAATGTGTGTTATACAAGGCAGAATACCATTGAAATAGAGAAAGAAACACGTTCGGCAGCTTTGGAAAGCCTTACACTTCACTGAAATGTAGTACTACACTCTATAACACAGTTGAGAGACAATGTTCAATAGCTGCCTCAGTACTTAACAGTGTGTAGGAAGTTGTTTGATAAAGTGGGCAAAGCTGATACTTGGACCAGAAGGCAGAATATAGGAAACTACATGAAAACATGATTAATTCAGTGAAAATGACTGTAAACAGATGTGAACTTGTTTAGAACAGCTGAAAGAGATTCTCCAAGTCAGTTCTTAGTGTAGAAAAGGTAGCTAATATCCGGGAAATCCTTAATTCGAGTTAAGATTACATGAAACACTGTATGAATCCTATATTCTTTACTTAAAGGAGACTAGAGTGGTAAATGTGTGTTATACAAGGCAGAATACCATTGAAATAGAGAAAGAAACACGTTCGGCAGCTTTGGAAAGCCTTACACTTCACTGAAATGTAGTACTACACTCTATAACACAGTTGAGAGACAATGTTCAATAGCTGCCTCAGTACTTAACAGTGTGTAGGAAGTTGTTTGATAAAGTGGGCAAAGCTTATACTTGGACCAGAAGGCAGAATATAGGAAACTACATGAAAACATGATTAATTCAGTGAAAATGACTGTAAACAGATGTGAACTTGTTTAGAACAGCTGAAAGAGATTCTCCAAGTCAGTTCTTAGTGTAGAAAAGGTAGCTAATATCCGGGAAATCCTTAATTCGAGTTAAGATTACATGAAACACTGTATGAATCCTATATTCTTTACTTAAAGGAGACTAGAGTGGTAAATGTGTGTTATACAAGGCAGAATACCATTGAAATAGAGAAAGAAACACGTTCGGCATCTTTGGAAAGCCTTACACTTCACTGAAATGTAGTACTACACTTTATATAACACAGTTGAGAGACAATGTTCCCTAGCTCCCTCAGTTCATAACAGTGTGTAGGAAGTTGTTTGATAAAGTGGGCAAAGCTTATACTTGGGCCAGAAGGCAGAATATAGGAAACTACATGAAAACATGAATAATTCAGTGAAAATGACTGTAACAGATGAGAACTTGTTTAGAACAGCTGAAAGAGAATCTCCAAGTCAGTTCTTAGTGTAGAAAAGGTAGCTAAGATAAGGAAAATCCTTAATTCCAGTTAAGATCACATGAAACACTGTATGAATCCTATATTCTTTACTTAAAGGAGACTAGAGTGGTAAATGTGTGTTATACAAGGCAGAATACCATTGAAATAGAGAAAGAAACACGTTCGGCAGCTTTGGAAAGCCTTACACTTCACTGAAATGTAGTACTACACTCTATAACACAGTTGAGAGACAATGTTCAATAGCTGCCTCAGTACTTAACAGTGTGTAGGAAGTTGTTTGATAAAGTGGGCAAAGCTGATACTTGGACCAGAAGGCAGAATATAGGAAACTACATGAAAACATGATTAATTCAGTGAAAATGACTGTAAACAGATGTGAACTTGTTTAGAACAGCTGAAAGAGATTCTCCAAGTCAGTTCTTAGTGTAGAAAAGGTAGCTAAGATCTGGGAAATCCTTAATTCGAGTTAAGATTACATGAAACACTGTATGAATCCTATATTCTTTACTTAAAGGAGACTAGAGTGGTAAATGTGTGTTATACAAGGCAGAATACCATTGAAATAGAGAAAGTAACACGTTCGGCAGCTTTGGAAAGCCTTACACTTCACTGAAATGTAGTACTACACTCTATAACACAGTTGAGAGACAATGTTCAATAGCTGCCTCAGTACTTAACAGTGTGTAGGAAGTTGTTTGATAAAGTGGGCAAAGCTTATACTTGGACCAGAAGGCAGAATATAGGAAACTACATGAAAACATGATTAATTCAGTGAAAATGACTGTAAACAGATGTGAACTTGTTTAGAACAGCTGAAAGAGATTCTCCAAGTCAGTTCTTAGTGTAGAAAAGGTAGCTAATATCCGGGAAATCCTTAATTCGAGTTAAGATTACATGAAACACTGTATGAATCCTATATTCTTTACTTAAAGGAGACTAGAGTGGTAAATGTGTGTTATACAAGGCAGAATACCATTGAAATAGAGAAAGAAACACGTTCGGCAGCTTTGGAAAGCCTTACACTTCACTGAAATGTAGTACTACACTTTATATAACACAGTTGAGAGACAATGTTCCCTAGCTCCCTCAGTTCATAACAGTGTGTAGTAAGTTGTTTGATAAAGTGGGCAAAGCTTATACTTGGGCCAGAAGGCAGAATATAGGAAACTACATGAAAACATGAATAATTCAGTGAAAATGACTGTAAACAGATGAGAACTTGTTTAGAACAGCTGAAAGAGAATCTCCAAGTCAGTTCTTAGTGTAGAAAAGGTAGCTAAGATAAGGAAAATCCTTAATTCCAGTTAAGATCACATGAAACACTGTATGAATCCTATATTCTTTACTTAAAGGAGACTAGAGTGGTAAATGTGTGTTATACAAGGCAGAATACCATTGAAATAAAGAAAGAAACACGTTCGGCAGCTTTGGAAAGCCTTACACTTCACTGAAATGTAGTACTACACTCTATAACACAGTTGAGAGACAATGTTCAATAGCTGCCTCAGTACTTAACAGTGTGTAGGAAGTTGTTTGATAAAGTGGGCAAAGGTGATACTTGGACCATAAGGCAGAATATAGGAAACTACATGAAAACATGATTAATTCAGTGAAAATGACTGTAAACAGATGTGAACTTGTTTAGAACAGCTGAAAGAGATTCTCCAAGTCAGTTCTTAGTGTAGAAAAGGTAGCTAAGATCTGGGAAATCCTTAATTCGAGTTAAGATTACATGAAACACTGTATGAATCCTATATTCTTTACTTAAAGGAGACTAGAGTGGTAAATGTGTGTTATACAAGGCAGAATACCATTGAAATAGAGAAAGAAACACGTTCGGCATCTTTGGAAAGCCTTACACTTCACTGAAATGTAGTACTACACTCTATAACACAGTTGAGAGACAATGTTCAATAGCTGCCTCAGTACTTAACAGTGTGTAGGAAGTTGTTTGATAAAGTGGGCAAAGCTTATACTTGGACCAGAAGGCAGAATATAGGAAACTACATGAAAACATGATTAATTCAGTGAAAATGACTGTAAACAGATGTGAACTTGTTTAGAACAGCTGAAAGAGATTCTCCAAGTCAGTTCTTAGTGTAGAAAAGGTAGCTAATATCCGGGAAATCCTTAATTCGAGTTAAGATTACATGAAACACTGTATGAATCCTATATTCTTTACTTAAAGGAGACTAGAGTGGTAAATGTGTGTTATACAAGGCAGAATACCATTGAAATAGAGAAAGAAACACGTTCGGCACCTTTGGAAAGCCTTACACTTCACTGAAATGTAGTACTACACTTTATATAACACAGTTGAGAGACAATGTTCCCTAGCTCCCTCAGTTCATAACAGTGTGTAGGAAGTTGTTTGATAAAGTGGGCAAAGCTTATACTTGGGCCAGAAGGCAGAATATAGGAAACTACATGAAAACATGAATAATTCAGTGAAAATGACTGTAACAGATGAGAACTTGCTTAGAACAGCTGAAAGAGAATCTCCAAGTCAGTTCTTAGTGTAGAAAAGGTAGCTAAGATAAGGAAAATCCTTAATTCCAGTTAAGATCACATGAAACACTGTATGAATCCTATATTCTTTACTTAAAGGAGACTAGAGTGGTAAATGTGTGTTATACAAGGCAGAATACCATTGAAATAGAGAAAGAAACACGTTCGGCAGCTTTGGAAAGCCTTACACTTCACTGAAATGTAGTACTACACTCTATAACACAGTTGAGAGACAATGTTCAATAGCTGCCTCAGTACTTAACAGTGTGTAGGAAGTTGTTTGATAAAGTGGGCAAAGCTGATACTTGGACCAGAAGGCAGAATATAGGAAACTACATGAAAACATGATTAATTCAGTGAAAATGACTGTAAACAGATGTGAACTTGTTTAGAACAGCTGAAAGAGATTCTCCAAGTCAGTTCTTAGTGTAGAAAAGGTAGCTAAGATCTGGGAAATCCTTAATTCGAGTTAAGATTACATGAAACACTGTATGAATCCTATATTCTTTACTTAAAGGAGACTAGAGTGGTAAATGTGTGTTATACAAGGCAGAATACCATTGAAATAGAGAAAGAAACACGTTCGGCAGCTTTGGAAAGCCTTACACTTCACTGAAATGTAGTACTACACTTTATATAACACAGTTGAGAGACAATGTTCCCTAGCTCCCTCAGTTCATAACAGTGTGTAGGAAGTTGTTTGATAAAGTGGGCAAAGCTTATACTTGGGCCAGAAGGCAGAATATAGGAAACTACATGAAAACATGAATAATTCAGTGAAAATGACTGTAAACAGATGAGAACTTGTTTAGAACAGCTGAAAGAGAATCTCCAAGTCAGTTCTTAGTGTAGAAAAGGTAGCTAAGATAAGGAAAATCCTTAATTCCAGTTAAGATCACATGAAACACTGTATGAATCCTATATTCTTTACTTAAAGGAGACTAGAGTGGTAAATGTGTGTTATACAAGGCAGAATACCATTGAAATAGAGAAAGAAACACGTTCGGCAGCTTTGGAAAGCCTTACACTTCACTGAAATGTAGTACTACACTTTATATAACACAGTTGAGAGACAATGTTCCCTAGCTCCCTAAGTTCATAACAGTGTGTAGGAAGTTGTTTGATAAAGTGGGCAAAGCTTATACTTGGACCAGAAGGCAGAATATAGGAAACTACATGAAAACATGATTAATTCAGTGAAAATGACTGTAAACAGATGTGAACTTGTTTAGAACAGCTGAAAGAGATTCTCCAAGTCAGTTCTTAGTGTAGAAAAGGTAGCTAAGATCTGGGAAATCCTTAATTCGAGTTAAGATTACATGAAACACTGTATGAATCCTATATTCTTTACTTAAAGGAGACTAGAGTGGTAAATGTGTGTTATACAAGGCAGAATACCATTGAAATAGAGAAAGAAACACGTTCGGCAGCTTTGGAAAGCCTTACACTTCACTGAAATGTAGTACTACACTCTATAACACAGTTGAGAGACAATGTTCAATAGCTGCCTCAGTACTTAACAGTGTGTAGGAAGTTGTTTGATAAAGTGGGCAAAGCTTATACTTGGACCAGAAGGCAGAATATAGGAAACTACATGAAAACATGATTAATTCAGTGAAAATGACTGTAAACAGATGTGAACTTGTTTAGAACAGCTGAAAGAGATTCTCCAAGTCAGTTCTTAGTGTAGAAAAGGTAGCTAATATCCGGGAAATCCTTAATTCGAGTTAAGATTACATGAAACACTGTATGAATCCTATATTCTTTACTTAAAGGAGACTAGAGTGGTAAATGTGTGTTATACAAGGCAGAATACCATTGAAATAGAGAAAGAAACACGTTCGGCAGCTTTGGAAAGCCTTACACTTCACTGAAATGTAGTACTACACTTTATATAACACAGTTGAGAGACAATGTTCCCTAGCTCCCTCAGTTCATAACAGTGTGTAGTAAGTTGTTTGATAAAGTGGGCAAAGCTTATACTTGGGCCAGAAGGCAGAATATAGGAAACTACATGAAAACATGAATAATTCAGTGAAAATGACTGTAAACAGATGAGAACTTGTTTAGAACAGCTGAAAGAGAATCTCCAAGTCAGTTCTTAGTGTAGAAAAGGTAGCTAAGATAAGGAAAATCCTTAATTCCAGTTAAGATCACATGAAACACTGTATGAATCCTATATTCTTTACTTAAAGGAGACTAGAGTGGTAAATGTGTGTTATACAAGGCAGAATACCATTGAAATAAAGAAAGAAACACGTTCGGCAGCTTTGGAAAGCCTTACACTTCACTGAAATGTAGTACTACACTCTATAACACAGTTGAGAGACAATGTTCAATAGCTGCCTCAGTACTTAACAGTGTGTAGGAAGTTGTTTGATAAAGTGGGCAAAGGTGATACTTGGACCATAAGGCAGAATATAGGAAACTACATGAAAACATGATTAATTCAGTGAAAATGACTGTAAACAGATGTGAACTTGTTTAGAACAGCTGAAAGAGATTCTCCACGTCAGTTCTTAGTGTAGAAAAGGTAGCTAAGATCTGGGAAATCCTTAATTCGAGTTAAGATTACATGAAACACTGTATGAATCCTATATTCTTTACTTAAAGGAGACTAGAGTGGTAAATGTGTGTTATACAAGGCAGAATACCATTGAAATAGAGAAAGAAACACGTTCGGCATCTTTGGAAAGCCTTACACTTCACTGAAATGTAGTACTACACTCTATAACACAGTTGAGAGACAATGTTCAATAGCTGCCTCAGTACTTAACAGTGTGTAGGAAGTTGTTTGATAAAGTGGGCAAAGCTTATACTTGGACCAGAAGGCAGAATATAGGAAACTACATGAAAACATGATTAATTCAGTGAAAATGACTGTAAACAGATGTGAACTTGTTTAGAACAGCTGAAAGAGATTCTCCAAGTCAGTTCTTAGTGTAGAAAAGGTAGCTAATATCCGGGAAATCCTTAATTCGAGTTAAGATTACATGAAACACTGTATGAATCCTATATTCTTTACTTAAAGGAGACTAGAGTGGTAAATGTGTGTTATACAAGGCAGAATACCATTGAAATAGAGAAAGAAACACGTTCGGCACCTTTGGAAAGCCTTACACTTCACTGAAATGTAGTACTACACTTTATATAACACAGTTGAGAGACAATGTTCCCTAGCTCCCTCAGTTCATAACAGTGTGTAGGAAGTTGTTTGATAAAGTGGGCAAAGCTTATACTTGGGCCAGAAGGCAGAATATAGGAAACTACATGAAAACATGAATAATTCAGTGAAAATGACTGTAACAGATGAGAACTTGCTTAGAACAGCTGAAAGAGAATCTCCAAGTCAGTTCTTAGTGTAGAAAAGGTAGCTAAGATAAGGAAAATCCTTAATTCCAGTTAAGATCACATGAAACACTGTATGAATCCTATATTCTTTACTTAAAGGAGACTAGAGTGGTAAATGTGTGTTATACAAGGCAGAATACCATTGAAATAGAGAAAGAAACACGTTCGGCAGCTTTGGAAAGCCTTACACTTCACTGAAATGTAGTACTACACTCTATAACACAGTTCAGAGACAATGTTCAATAGCTGCCTCAGTACTTAACAGTGTGTAGGAAGTTGTTTGATAAAGTGGGCAAAGCTGATACTTGGACCAGAAGGCAGAATATAGGAAACTACATGAAAACATGATTAATTCAGTGAAAATGACTGTAAACAGATGTGAACTTGTTTAGAACAGCTGAAAGAGATTCTCCAAGTCAGTTCTTAGTGTAGAAAAGGTAGCTAAGATCTGGGAAATCCTTAATTCGAGTTAAGATTACATGAAACACTGTATGAATCCTATATTCTTTACTTAAAGGAGACTAGAGTGGTAAATGTGTGTTATACAAGGCAGAATACCATTGAAATAGAGAAAGAAACACGTTCGGCAGCTTTGGAAAGCCTTACACTTCACTGAAATGTAGTACTACACTTTATATAACACAGTTGAGAGACAATGTTCCCTAGCTCCCTCAGTTCATAACAGTGTGTAGGAAGTTGTTTGATAAAGTGGGCAAAGCTTATACTTGGGCCAGAAGGCAGAATATAGGAAACTACATGAAAACATGAATAATTCAGTGAAAATGACTGTAAACAGATGAGAACTTGTTTAGAACAGCTGAAAGAGAATCTCCAAGTCAGTTCTTAGTGTAGAAAAGGTAGCTAAGATAAGGAAAATCCTTAATTCCAGTTAAGATCACATGAAACACTGTATGAATCCTATATTCTTTACTTAAAGGAGAGTAGAGTGGTAAATGTGTGTTATACAAGGCAGAATACCATTGAAATAGAGAAAGAAACACGTTCGGCAGCTTTGGAAAGCCTTACACTTCACTGAAATGTAGTACTACACTTTATATAACACAGTTGAGAGACAATGTTCCCTAGCTCCCTCAGTTCATAACAGTGTGTAGGAAGTTGTTTGATAAAGTGGGCAAAGCTTATACTTGGGCCAGAAGGCAGAATATAGGAAACTACATGAAAACATGAATAATTCAGTGAAAATGACTGTAAACAGATGAGAACTTGTTTAGAACAGCTGAAAGAGAATCTCCAAGTCAGTTCTTAGTGTAGAAAAGGTAGCTAAGATAAGGAAAATCCTTAATTCCAGTTAAGATCACATGAAACACTGTATGAATCCTATATTCTTTACTTAAAGGAGACTAGAGTGGTAAATGTGTGTTATACAAGGCAGAATACCATTGAAATAGAGAAAGAAACACGTTCGGCAGCTTTGGAAAGCCTTACACTTCACTGAAATGTAGTAATACACTCTATAACACAGTTGAGAGACAATGTTCCCGAGCTGCCTCAGTTCATAACAGTGTGTAGGAAGTTGTTTGATAAAGTGGGCAAAGCTTATACTTGGGCCAGAAGGCACAATATAGGAAACTACATGAAAACATGATTAATTCAGTGAAAATGACTGTAAACAGATGTGAACTTGTTTAGAACAGCTGAAAGAGATTCTCCAAGTCAGTTCTTAGTGTAGAAAAGGTAGCTAAGATCTGGGAAATCCTTAATTCGAGTTAAGATTACATGAAACACTGTATGAATCCTATATTCTTTACTTAAAGGAGACTAGAGTGGTAAATGTGTGTTATACAAGGCAGAATACCATTGAAATAGAGAAAGAAACACGTTCGGCATCTTTGGAAAGCCTTACACTTCACTGAAATGTAGTACTACACTCTATAACACAGTTGAGAGACAATGTTCAATAGCTGCCTCAGTACTTAACAGTGTGTAGGAAGTTGTTTGATAAAGTGGGCAAAGCTTATACTTGGACCAGAAGGCAGAATATAGGAAACTACATGAAAACATGATTAATTCAGTGAAAATGACTGTAAACAGATGTGAACTTGTTTAGAACAGCTGAAAGAGATTCTCCAAGTCAGTTCTTAGTGTAGAAAAGGTAGCTAAGATCTGGGAAATCCTTAATTCGAGTTAAGATTACATGAAACACTGTATGAATCCTATATTCTTTACTTAAAGGAGACTAGAGTGGTAAATGTGTGTTATACAAGGCAGAATACCATTGAAATAGAGAAAGAAACACGTTCGGCAGCTTTGGAAAGCCTTACACTTCACTGAAATGTAGTACTACACTCGATAACACAGTTGAGAGACAATGTTCAATAGCTGCCTCAGTACTTAACAGTGTGTAGGAAGTTGTTTGATAAAGTGGGCAAAGCTTATACTTGGACCAGAAGGCAGAATATAGGAAACTACATGAAAACATGATTAATTCAGTGAAAATGACTGTAAACAGATGTGAACTTGTTTAGAACAGCTGAAAGAGATTCTCCAAGTCAGTTCTTAGTGTAGAAAAGGTAGCTAATATCCAGGAAATCCTTAATTCGAGTTAAGATTACATGAAACACTGTATGAATCCTATATTCTTTACTTAAAGGAGACTAGAGTGGTAAATGTGTGTTATACAAGGCAGAATACCATTGAAATAGAGAAAGAAACACGTTCGGCAGCTTTGGAAAGCCTTACACTTCACTGAAATGTAGTACTACACTTTATATAACACAGTTGAGAGACAATGTTCCCTAGCTCCCTCAGTTCATAACAGTGTGTAGTAAGTTGTTTGATAAAGTGGGCAAAGCTTATACTTGGGCCAGAAGGCAGAATATAGGAAACTACATGAAAACATGAATAATTCAGTGAAAATGACTGTAAACAGATGTGAACTTGTTTAGAACAGCTGAAAGAGATTCTCCAAGTCAGTTCTTAGTGTAGAAAAGGTAGCTAAGATCTGGGAAATCCTTAATTCGAGTTAAGATTACATGAAACACTGTATGAATCCTATATTCTTTACTTAAAGGAGACTAGAGTGGTAAATGTGTGTTATACAAGGCAGAATACCATTGAAATAGAGAAAGAAACACGTTCGGCATCTTTGGAAAGCCTTACACTTCACTGAAATGTAGTACTACACTCTATGACACAGTTGAGAGACAATGTTCAATAGCTGCCTCAGTACTTAACAGTGTGTAGGAAGTTGTTTGATAAAGTGGGCAAAGCTTATACTTGGACCAGAAGGCAGAATATAGGAAACTACATGAAAACATGATTAATTCAGTGAAAATGACTGTAAACAGATGTGAACTTGTTTAGAACAGCTGAAAGAGATTCTCCAAGTCAGTTCTTAGTGTAGAAAAGGTAGCTAATATCCGGGAAATCCTTAATTCGAGTTAAGATTACATGAAACACTGTATGAATCCTATATTCTTTACTTAAAGGAGACTAGAGTGGTAAATGTGTGTTATACAAGGCAGAATACCATTGAAATAGAGAAAGAAACACGTTCGGCAGCTTTGGAAAGCCTTACACTTCACTGAAATGTAGTACTACACTTTATATAACACAGTTGAGAGACAATGTTCCCTAGCTCCCTCAGTTCATAACAGTGTGTAGGAAGTTGTTTGATAAAGTGGGCAAAGCTTATACTTGGGCCAGAAGGCAGAATATAGGAAACTACATGAAAACCTGAATAATTCAGTGAAAATGACTGTAACAGATGAGAACTTGTTTAGAACAGCTGAAAGAGAATCTCCAAGTCAGTTCTTAGTGTAGAAAAGGTAGCTAAGATAAGGAAAATCCTTAATTCCAGTTAAGATCACATGAAACACTGTATGAATCCTATATTCTTTACTTAAAGGAGACTAGAGTGGTAAATGTGTGTTATACAAGGCAGAATACCATTGAAATAGAGAAAGAAACACGTTCGGCAGCTTTGGAAAGCCTTACACTTCACTGAAATGTAGTACTACACTCTATAACACAGTTGAGAGACAATGTTCAATAGCTGCCTCAGTACTTAACAGTGTGTAGGAAGTTGTTTGATAAAGTGGGCAAAGCTGATACTTGGACCAGAAGGCAGAATATAGGAAACTACATGAAAACATGATTAATTCAGTGAAAATGACTGTAAACAGATGTGAACTTGTTTAGAACAGCTGAAAGAGATTCTCCAAGTCAGTTCTTAGTGTAGAAAAGGTAGCTAATATCCGGGAAATCCTTAATTCGAGTTAAGATTACATGAAACACTGTATGAATCCTATATTCTTTACTTAAAGGAGACTAGAGTGGTAAATGTGTGTTATACAAGGCAGAATACCATTGAAATAGAGAAAGAAACACGTTCGGCAGCTTTGGAAAGCCTTACACTTCACTGAAATGTAGTACTACACTCTATAACACAGTTGAGAGACAATGTTCAATAGCTGCCTCAGTACTTAACAGTGTGTAGGAAGTTGTTTGATAAAGTGGGCAAAGCTTATACTTGGACCAGAAGGCAGAATATAGGAAACTACATGAAAACATGATTAATTCAGTGAAAATGACTGTAAACAGATGTGAACTTGTTTAGAACAGCTGAAAGAGATTCTCCAAGTCAGTTCTTAGTGTAGAAAAGGTAGCTAATATCCGGGAAATCCTTAATTCGAGTTAAGATTACATGAAACACTGTATGAATCCTATATTCTTTACTTAAAGGAGACTAGAGTGGTAAATGTGTGTTATACAAGGCAGAATACCATTGAAATAGAGAAAGAAACACGTTCGGCACCTTTGGAAAGCCTTACACTTCACTGAAATGTAGTACTACACTTTATATAACACAGTTGAGAGACAATGTTCCCTAGCTCCCTCAGTTCATAACAGTGTGTAGGAAGTTGTTTGATAAAGTGGGCAAAGCTTATACTTGGGCCAGAAGGCAGAATATAGGAAACTACATGAAAACATGAATAATTCAGTGAAAATGACTGTAACAGATGAGAACTTGCTTAGAACAGCTGAAAGAGAATCTCCAAGTCAGTTCTTAGTGTAGAAAAGGTAGCTAAGATAAGGAAAATCCTTAATTCCAGTTAAGATCACATGAAACACTGTATGAATCCTATATTCTTTACTTAAAGGAGACTAGAGTGGTAAATGTGTGTTATACAAGGCAGAATACCATTGAAATAGAGAAAGAAACACGTTCGGCAGCTTTGGAAAGCCTTACACTTCACTGAAATGTAGTACTACACTCTATAACACAGTTGAGAGACAATGTTCAATAGCTGCCTCAGTACTTAACAGTGTGTAGGAAGTTGTTTGATAAAGTGGGCAAAGCTGATACTTGGACCAGAAGGCAGAATATAGGAAACTACATGAAAACATGATTAATTCAGTGAAAATGACTGTAAACAGATGTGAACTTGTTTAGAACAGCTGAAAGAGATTCTCCAAGTCAGTTCTTAGTGTAGAAAAGGTAGCTAAGATCTGGGAAATCCTTAATTCGAGTTAAGATTACATGAAACACTGTATGAATCCTATATTCTTTACTTAAAGGAGACTAGAGTGGTAAATGTGTGTTATACAAGGCAGAATACCATTGAAATAGAGAAAGAAACACGTTCGGCAGCTTTGGAAAGCCTTACACTTCACTGAAATGTAGTACTACACTTTATATAACACAGTTGAGAGACAATGTTCCCTAGCTCCCTCAGTTCATAACAGTGTGTAGGAAGTTGTTTGATAAAGTGGGCAAAGCTTATACTTGGGCCAGAAGGCAGAATATAGGAAACTACATGAAAACATGAATAATTCAGTGAAAATGACTGTAAACAGATGAGAACTTGTTTAGAACAGCTGAAAGAGAATCTCCAAGTCAGTTCTTAGTGTAGAAAAGGTAGCTAAGATAAGGAAAATCCTTAATTCCAGTTAAGATCACATGAAACACTGTATGAATCCTATATTCTTTACTTAAAGGAGACTAGAGTGGTAAATGTGTGTTATACAAGGCAGAATACCATTGAAATAAAGAAAGAAACACGTTCGGCAGCTTTGGAAAGCCTTACACTTCACTGAAATGTAGTACTACACTCTATAACACAGTTGAGAGACAATGTTCAATAGCTGCCTCAGTACTTAACAGTGTGTAGGAAGTTGTTTGATAAAGTGGGCAAAGGTGATACTTGGACCATAAGGCAGAATATAGGAAACTACATGAAAACATGATTAATTCAGTGAAAATGACTGTAAACAGATGTGAACTTGTTTAGAACAGCTGAAAGAGATTCTCCAAGTCAGTTCTTAGTGTAGAAAAGGTAGCTAAGATCTGGGAAATCCTTAATTCGAGTTAAGATTACATGAAACACTGTATGAATCCTATATTCTTTACTTAAAGGAGACTAGAGTGGTAAATGTGTGTTATACAAGGCAGAATACCATTGAAATAGAGAAAGAAACACGTTCGGCATCTTTGGAAAGCCTTACACTTCACTGAAATGTAGTACTACACTCTATAACACAGTTGAGAGACAATGTTCAATAGCTGCCTCAGTACTTAACAGTGTGTAGGAAGTTGTTTGATAAAGTGGGCAAAGCTTATACTTGGACCAGAAGGCAGAATATAGGAAACTACATGAAAACATGATTAATTCAGTGAAAATGACTGTAAACAGATGTGAACTTGTTTAGAACAGCTGAAAGAGATTCTCCAAGTCAGTTCTTAGTGTAGAAAAGGTAGCTAAGATCTGGGAAATCCTTAATTCGAGTTAAGATTACATGAAACACTGTATGAATCCTATATTCTTTACTTAAAGGAGACTAGAGTGGTAAATGTGTGTTATACAAGGCAGAATACCATTGAAATAGAGAAAGAAACACGTTCGGCAGCTTTGGAAAGCCTTACACTTCACTGAAATGTAGTACTACACTCTATAACACAGTTGAGAGACAATGTTCAATAGCTGCCTCAGTACTTAACAGTGTGTAGGAAGTTGTTTGATAAAGTGGGCAAAGCTTATACTTGGACCAGAAGGCAGAATATAGGAAACTACATGAAAACATGATTAATTCAGTGAAAATGACTGTAAACAGATGTGAACTTGTTTAGAACAGCTGAAAGAGATTCTCCAAGTCAGTTCTTAGTGTAGAAAAGGTAGCTAATATCCGGGAAATCCTTAATTCGAGTTAAGATTACATGAAACACTGTATGAATCCTATATTCTTTACTTAAAGGAGACTAGAGTGGTAAATGTGTGTTATACAAGGCAGAATACCATTGAAATAGAGAAAGAAACACGTTCGGCAGCTTTGGAAAGCCTTACACTTCACTGAAATGTAGTACTACACTTTATATAACACAGTTGAGAGACAATGTTCCCTAGCTCCCTCAGTTCATAACAGTGTGTAGTAAGTTGTTTGATAAAGTGGGCAAAGCTTATACTTGGGCCAGAAGGCAGAATATAGGAAACTACATGAAAACATGAATAATTCAGTGAAAATGACTGTAAACAGATGAGAACTTGTTTAGAACAGCTGAAAGAGAATCTCCAAGTCAGTTCTTAGTGTAGAAAAGGTAGCTAAGATAAGGAAAATCCTTAATTCCAGTTAAGATCACATGAAACACTGTATGAATCCTATATTCTTTACTTAAAGGAGACTAGAGTGGTAAATGTGTGTTATACAAGGCAGAATACCATTGAAATAAAGAAAGAAACACGTTCGGCAGCTTTGGAAAGCCTTACACTTCACTGAAATGTAGTACTACACTCTATAACACAGTTGAGAGACAATGTTCAATAGCTGCCTCAGTACTTAACAGTGTGTAGGAAGTTGTTTGATAAAGTGGGCAAAGGTGATACTTGGACCATAAGGCAGAATATAGGAAACTACATGAAAACATGATTAATTCAGTGAAAATGACTGTAAACAGATGTGAACTTGTTTAGAACAGCTGAAAGAGATTCTCCACGTCAGTTCTTAGTGTAGAAAAGGTAGCTAAGATCTGGGAAATCCTTAATTCGAGTTAAGATTACATGAAACACTGTATGAATCCTATATTCTTTACTTAAAGGAGACTAGAGTGGTAAATGTGTGTTATACAAGGCAGAATACCATTGAAATAGAGAAAGAAACACGTTCGGCATCTTTGGAAAGCCTTACACTTCACTGAAATGTAGTACTACACTCTATAACACAGTTGAGAGACAATGTTCAATAGCTGCCTCAGTACTTAACAGTGTGTAGGAAGTTGTTTGATAAAGTGGGCAAAGCTTATACTTGGACCAGAAGGCAGAATATAGGAAACTACATGAAAACATGATTAATTCAGTGAAAATGACTGTAAACAGATGTGAACTTGTTTAGAACAGCTGAAAGAGATTCTCCAAGTCAGTTCTTAGTGTAGAAAAGGTAGCTAATATCCGGGAAATCCTTAATTCGAGTTAAGATTACATGAAACACTGTATGAATCCTATATTCTTTACTTAAAGGAGACTAGAGTGGTAAATGTGTGTTATACAAGGCAGAATACCATTGAAATAGAGAAAGAAACACGTTCGGCACCTTTGGAAAGCCTTACACTTCACTGAAATGTAGTACTACACTTTATATAACACAGTTGAGAGACAATGTTCCCTAGCTCCCTCAGTTCATAACAGTGTGTAGGAAGTTGTTTGATAAAGTGGGCAAAGCTTATACTTGGGCCAGAAGGCAGAATATAGGAAACTACATGAAAACATGAATAATTCAGTGAAAATGACTGTAACAGATGAGAACTTGCTTAGAACAGCTGAAAGAGAATCTCCAAGTCAGTTCTTAGTGTAGAAAAGGTAGCTAAGATAAGGAAAATCCTTAATTCCAGTTAAGATCACATGAAACACTGTATGAATCCTATATTCTTTACTTAAAGGAGACTAGAGTGGTAAATGTGTGTTATACAAGGCAGAATACCATTGAAATAGAGAAAGAAACACGTTCGGCAGCTTTGGAAAGCCTTACACTTCACTGAAATGTAGTACTACACTCTATAACACAGTTCAGAGACAATGTTCAATAGCTGCCTCAGTACTTAACAGTGTGTAGGAAGTTGTTTGATAAAGTGGGCAAAGCTGATACTTGGACCAGAAGGCAGAATATAGGAAACTACATGAAAACATGATTAATTCAGTGAAAATGACTGTAAACAGATGTGAACTTGTTTAGAACAGCTGAAAGAGATTCTCCAAGTCAGTTCTTAGTGTAGAAAAGGTAGCTAAGATCTGGGAAATCCTTAATTCGAGTTAAGATTACATGAAACACTGTATGAATCCTATATTCTTTACTTAAAGGAGACTAGAGTGGTAAATGTGTGTTATACAAGGCAGAATACCATTGAAATAGAGAAAGAAACACGTTCGGCAGCTTTGGAAAGCCTTACACTTCACTGAAATGTAGTACTACACTTTATATAACACAGTTGAGAGACAATGTTCCCTAGCTCCCTCAGTTCATAACAGTGTGTAGGAAGTTGTTTGATAAAGTGGGCAAAGCTTATACTTGGGCCAGAAGGCAGAATATAGGAAACTACATGAAAACATGAATAATTCAGTGAAAATGACTGTAAACAGATGAGAACTTGTTTAGAACAGCTGAAAGAGAATCTCCAAGTCAGTTCTTAGTGTAGAAAAGGTAGCTAAGATAAGGAAAATCCTTAATTCCAGTTAAGATCACATGAAACACTGTATGAATCCTATATTCTTTACTTAAAGGAGAGTAGAGTGGTAAATGTGTGTTATACAAGGCAGAATACCATTGAAATAGAGAAAGAAACACGTTCGGCAGCTTTGGAAAGCCTTACACTTCACTGAAATGTAGTACTACACTTTATATAACACAGTTGAGAGACAATGTTCCCTAGCTCCCTCAGTTCATAACAGTGTGTAGGAAGTTGTTTGATAAAGTGGGCAAAGCTTATACTTGGACCAGAAGGCAGAATATAGGAAACTACATGAAAACATGATTAATTCAGTGAAAATGACTGTAAACAGATGTGAACTTGTTTAGAACAGCTGAAAGAGATTCTCCAAGTCAGTTCTTAGTGTAGAAAAGGTAGCTAAGATCTGGGAAATCCTTAATTCGAGTTAAGATTACATGAAACACTGTATGAATCCTATATTCTTTACTTAAAGGAGACTAGAGTGGTAAATGTGTGTTATACAAGGCAGAATACCATTGAAATAGAGAAAGAAACACGTTCGGCAGCTTTGGAAAGCCTTACACTTCACTGAAATGTAGTAATACACTCTATAACACAGTTGAGAGACAATGTTCCCGAGCTGCCTCAGTTCATAACAGTGTGTAGGAAGTTGTTTGATAAAGTGGGCAAAGCTTATACTTGGGCCAGAAGGCACAATATAGGAAACTACATGAAAACATGATTAATTCAGTGAAAATGACTGTAAACAGATGTGAACTTGTTTAGAACAGCTGAAAGAGATTCTCCAAGTCAGTTCTTAGTGTAGAAAAGGTAGCTAATATCCGGGAAATCCTTAATTCGAGTTAAGATTACATGAAACACTGTATGAATCCTATATTCTTTACTTAAAGGAGACTAGAGTGGTAAATGTGTGTTATACAAGGCAGAATACCATTGAAATAGAGAAAGAAACACGTTCGGCAGCTTTGGAAAGCCTTACACTTCACTGAAATGTAGTACTACACTTTATATAACACAGTTGAGAGACAATGTTCCCTAGCTCCCTCAGTTCATAACAGTGTGTAGTAAGTTGTTTGATAAAGTGGGCAAAGCTTATACTTGGGCCAGAAGGCAGAATATAGGAAACTACATGAAAACATGAATAATTCAGTGAAAATGACTGTAAACAGATGAGAACTTGTTTAGAACAGCTGAAAGAGAATCTCCAAGTCAGTTCTTAGTGTAGAAAAGGTAGCTAAGATAAGGAAAATCCTTAATTCCAGTTAAGATCACATGAAACACTGTATGAATCCTATATTCTTTACTTAAAGGAGACTAGAGTGGTAAATGTGTGTTATACAAGGCAGAATACCATTGAAATAAAGAAAGAAACACGTTCGGCAGCTTTGGAAAGCCTTACACTTCACTGAAATGTAGTACTACACTCTATAACACAGTTGAGAGACAATGTTCAATAGCTGCCTCAGTACTTAACAGTGTGTAGGAAGTTGTTTGATAAAGTGGGCAAAGGTGATACTTGGACCATAAGGCAGAATATAGGAAACTACATGAAAACATGATTAATTCAGTGAAAATGACTGTAAACAGATGTGAACTTGTTTAGAACAGCTGAAAGAGATTCTCCACGTCAGTTCTTAGTGTAGAAAAGGTAGCTAAGATCTGGGAAATCCTTAATTCGAGTTAAGATTACATGAAACACTGTATGAATCCTATATTCTTTACTTAAAGGAGACTAGAGTGGTAAATGTGTGTTATACAAGGCAGAATACCATTGAAATAGAGAAAGAAACACGTTCGGCATCTTTGGAAAGCCTTACACTTCACTGAAATGTAGTACTACACTCTATAACACAGTTGAGAGACAATGTTCAATAGCTGCCTCAGTACTTAACAGTGTGTAGGAAGTTGTTTGATAAAGTGGGCAAAGCTTATACTTGGACCAGAAGGCAGAATATAGGAAACTACATGAAAACATGATTAATTCAGTGAAAATGACTGTAAACAGATGTGAACTTGTTTAGAACAGCTGAAAGAGATTCTCCAAGTCAGTTCTTAGTGTAGAAAAGGTAGCTAATATCCGGGAAATCCTTAATTCGAGTTAAGATTACATGAAACACTGTATGAATCCTATATTCTTTACTTAAAGGAGACTAGAGTGGTAAATGTGTGTTATACAAGGCAGAATACCATTGAAATAGAGAAAGAAACACGTTCGGCACCTTTGGAAAGCCTTACACTTCACTGAAATGTAGTACTACACTTTATATAACACAGTTGAGAGACAATGTTCCCTAGCTCCCTCAGTTCATAACAGTGTGTAGGAAGTTGTTTGATAAAGTGGGCAAAGCTTATACTTGGGCCAGAAGGCAGAATATAGGAAACTACATGAAAACATGAATAATTCAGTGAAAATGACTGTAACAGATGAGAACTTGCTTAGAACAGCTGAAAGAGAATCTCCAAGTCAGTTCTTAGTGTAGAAAAGGTAGCTAAGATAAGGAAAATCCTTAATTCCAGTTAAGATCACATGAAACACTGTATGAATCCTATATTCTTTACTTAAAGGAGACTAGAGTGGTAAATGTGTGTTATACAAGGCAGAATACCATTGAAATAGAGAAAGAAACACGTTCGGCAGCTTTGGAAAGCCTTACACTTCACTGAAATGTAGTACTACACTCTATAACACAGTTCAGAGACAATGTTCAATAGCTGCCTCAGTACTTAACAGTGTGTAGGAAGTTGTTTGATAAAGTGGGCAAAGCTGATACTTGGACCAGAAGGCAGAATATAGGAAACTACATGAAAACATGATTAATTCAGTGAAAATGACTGTAAACAGATGTGAACTTGTTTAGAACAGCTGAAAGAGATTCTCCAAGTCAGTTCTTAGTGTAGAAAAGGTAGCTAAGATCTGGGAAATCCTTAATTCGAGTTAAGATTACATGAAACACTGTATGAATCCTATATTCTTTACTTAAAGGAGACTAGAGTGGTAAATGTGTGTTATACAAGGCAGAATACCATTGAAATAGAGAAAGAAACACGTTCGGCAGCTTTGGAAAGCCTTACACTTCACTGAAATGTAGTACTACACTTTATATAACACAGTTGAGAGACAATGTTCCCTAGCTCCCTCAGTTCATAACAGTGTGTAGGAAGTTGTTTGATAAAGTGGGCAAAGCTTATACTTGGGCCAGAAGGCAGAATATAGGAAACTACATGAAAACATGAATAATTCAGTGAAAATGACTGTAAACAGATGAGAACTTGTTTAGAACAGCTGAAAGAGAATCTCCAAGTCAGTTCTTAGTGTAGAAAAGGTAGCTAAGATAAGGAAAATCCTTAATTCCAGTTAAGATCACATGAAACACTGTATGAATCCTATATTCTTTACTTAAAGGAGAGTAGAGTGGTAAATGTGTGTTATACAAGGCAGAATACCATTGAAATAGAGAAAGAAACACGTTCGGCAGCTTTGGAAAGCCTTACACTTCACTGAAATGTAGTACTACACTTTATATAACACAGTTGAGAGACAATGTTCCCTAGCTCCCTCAGTTCATAACAGTGTGTAGGAAGTTGTTTGATAAAGTGGGCAAAGCTTATACTTGGGCCAGAAGGCAGAATATAGGAAACTACATGAAAACATGAATAATTCAGTGAAAATGACTGTAAACAGATGAGAACTTGTTTAGAACAGCTGAAAGAGAATCTCCAAGTCAGTTCTTAGTGTAGAAAAGGTAGCTAAGATAAGGAAAATCCTTAATTCCAGTTAAGATCACATGAAACACTGTATGAATCCTATATTCTTTACTTAAAGGAGACTAGAGTGGTAAATGTGTGTTATACAAGGCAGAATACCATTGAAATAGAGAAAGAAACACGTTCGGCAGCTTTGGAAAGCCTTACACTTCACTGAAATGTAGTAATACACTCTATAACACAGTTGAGAGACAATGTTCCCGAGCTGCCTCAGTTCATAACAGTGTGTAGGAAGTTGTTTGATAAAGTGGGCAAAGCTTATACTTGGGCCAGAAGGCACAATATAGGAAACTACATGAAAACATGATTAATTCAGTGAAAATGACTGTAAACAGATGTGAACTTGTTTAGAACAGCTGAAAGAGATTCTCCAAGTCAGTTCTTAGTGTAGAAAAGGTAGCTAAGATCTGGGAAATCCTTAATTCGAGTTAAGATTACATGAAACACTGTATGAATCCTATATTCTTTACTTAAAGGAGACTAGAGTGGTAAATGTGTGTTATACAAGGCAGAATACCATTGAAATAGAGAAAGAAACACGTTCGGCATCTTTGGAAAGCCTTACACTTCACTGAAATGTAGTACTACACTCTATAACACAGTTGAGAGACAATGTTCAATAGCTGCCTCAGTACTTAACAGTGTGTAGGAAGTTGTTTGATAAAGTGGGCAAAGCTTATACTTGGACCAGAAGGCAGAATATAGGAAACTACATGAAAACATGATTAATTCAGTGAAAATGACTGTAAACAGATGTGAACTTGTTTAGAACAGCTGAAAGAGATTCTCCAAGTCAGTTCTTAGTGTAGAAAAGGTAGCTAAGATCTGGGAAATCCTTAATTCGAGTTAAGATTACATGAAACACTGTATGAATCCTATATTCTTTACTTAAAGGAGACTAGAGTGGTAAATGTGTGTTATACAAGGCAGAATACCATTGAAATAGAGAAAGAAACACGTTCGGCAGCTTTGGAAAGCCTTACACTTCACTGAAATGTAGTACTACACTCGATAACACAGTTGAGAGACAATGTTCAATAGCTGCCTCAGTACTTAACAGTGTGTAGGAAGTTGTTTGATAAAGTGGGCAAAGCTTATACTTGGACCAGAAGGCAGAATATAGGAAACTACATGAAAACATGATTAATTCAGTGAAAATGACTGTAAACAGATGTGAACTTGTTTAGAACAGCTGAAAGAGATTCTCCAAGTCAGTTCTTAGTGTAGAAAAGGTAGCTAATATCCAGGAAATCCTTAATTCGAGTTAAGATTACATGAAACACTGTATGAATCCTATATTCTTTACTTAAAGGAGACTAGAGTGGTAAATGTGTGTTATACAAGGCAGAATACCATTGAAATAGAGAAAGAAACACGTTCGGCAGCTTTGGAAAGCCTTACACTTCACTGAAATGTAGTACTACACTTTATATAACACAGTTGAGAGACAATGTTCCCTAGCTCCCTCAGTTCATAACAGTGTGTAGTAAGTTGTTTGATAAAGTGGGCAAAGCTTATACTTGGGCCAGAAGGCAGAATATAGGAAACTACATGAAAACATGAATAATTCAGTGAAAATGACTGTAAACAGATGTGAACTTGTTTAGAACAGCTGAAAGAGATTCTCCAAGTCAGTTCTTAGTGTAGAAAAGGTAGCTAAGATCTGGGAAATCCTTAATTCGAGTTAAGATTACATGAAACACTGTATGAATCCTATATTCTTTACTTAAAGGAGACTAGAGTGGTAAATGTGTGTTATACAAGGCAGAATACCATTGAAATAGAGAAAGAAACACGTTCGGCATCTTTGGAAAGCCTTACACTTCACTGAAATGTAGTACTACACTCTATGACACAGTTGAGAGACAATGTTCAATAGCTGCCTCAGTACTTAACAGTGTGTAGGAAGTTGTTTGATAAAGTGGGCAAAGCTTATACTTGGACCAGAAGGCAGAATATAGGAAACTACATGAAAACATGATTAATTCAGTGAAAATGACTGTAAACAGATGTGAACTTGTTTAGAACAGCTGAAAGAGATTCTCCAAGTCAGTTCTTAGTGTAGAAAAGGTAGCTAATATCCGGGAAATCCTTAATTCGAGTTAAGATTACATGAAACACTGTATGAATCCTATATTCTTTACTTAAAGGAGACTAGAGTGGTAAATGTGTGTTATACAAGGCAGAATACCATTGAAATAGAGAAAGAAACACGTTCGGCAGCTTTGGAAAGCCTTACACTTCACTGAAATGTAGTACTACACTTTATATAACACAGTTGAGAGACAATGTTCCCTAGCTCCCTCAGTTCATAACAGTGTGTAGGAAGTTGTTTGATAAAGTGGGCAAAGCTTATACTTGGGCCAGAAGGCAGAATATAGGAAACTACATGAAAACCTGAATAATTCAGTGAAAATGACTGTAACAGATGAGAACTTGTTTAGAACAGCTGAAAGAGAATCTCCAAGTCAGTTCTTAGTGTAGAAAAGGTAGCTAAGATAAGGAAAATCCTTAATTCCAGTTAAGATCACATGAAACACTGTATGAATCCTATATTCTTTACTTAAAGGAGACTAGAGTGGTAAATGTGTGTTATACAAGGCAGAATACCATTGAAATAGAGAAAGAAACACGTTCGGCAGCTTTGGAAAGCCTTACACTTCACTGAAATGTAGTACTACACTCTATAACACAGTTGAGAGACAATGTTCAATAGCTGCCTCAGTACTTAACAGTGTGTAGGAAGTTGTTTGATAAAGTGGGCAAAGCTGATACTTGGACCAGAAGGCAGAATATAGGAAACTACATGAAAACATGATTAATTCAGTGAAAATGACTGTAAACAGATGTGAACTTGTTTAGAACAGCTGAAAGAGATTCTCCAAGTCAGTTCTTAGTGTAGAAAAGGTAGCTAATATCCGGGAAATCCTTAATTCGAGTTAAGATTACATGAAACACTGTATGAATCCTATATTCTTTACTTAAAGGAGACTAGAGTGGTAAATGTGTGTTATACAAGGCAGAATACCATTGAAATAGAGAAAGAAACACGTTCGGCAGCTTTGGAAAGCCTTACACTTCACTGAAATGTAGTACTACACTCTATAACACAGTTGAGAGACAATGTTCAATAGCTGCCTCAGTACTTAACAGTGTGTAGGAAGTTGTTTGATAAAGTGGGCAAAGCTTATACTTGGACCAGAAGGCAGAATATAGGAAACTACATGAAAACATGATTAATTCAGTGAAAATGACTGTAAACAGATGTGAACTTGTTTAGAACAGCTGAAAGAGATTCTCCAAGTCAGTTCTTAGTGTAGAAAAGGTAGCTAATATCCGGGAAATCCTTAATTCGAGTTAAGATTACATGAAACACTGTATGAATCCTATATTCTTTACTTAAAGGAGACTAGAGTGGTAAATGTGTGTTATACAAGGCAGAATACCATTGAAATAGAGAAAGAAACACGTTCGGCATCTTTGGAAAGCCTTACACTTCACTGAAATGTAGTACTACACTTTATATAACACAGTTGAGAGACAATGTTCCCTAGCTCCCTCAGTTCATAACAGTGTGTAGGAAGTTGTTTGATAAAGTGGGCAAAGCTTATACTTGGGCCAGAAGGCAGAATATAGGAAACTACATGAAAACATGAATAATTCAGTGAAAATGACTGTAACAGATGAGAACTTGTTTAGAACAGCTGAAAGAGAATCTCCAAGTCAGTTCTTAGTGTAGAAAAGGTAGCTAAGATAAGGAAAATCCTTAATTCCAGTTAAGATCACATGAAACACTGTATGAATCCTATATTCTTTACTTAAAGGAGACTAGAGTGGTAAATGTGTGTTATACAAGGCAGAATACCATTGAAATAGAGAAAGAAACACGTTCGGCAGCTTTGGAAAGCCTTACACTTCACTGAAATGTAGTACTACACTCTATAACACAGTTGAGAGACAATGTTCAATAGCTGCCTCAGTACTTAACAGTGTGTAGGAAGTTGTTTGATAAAGTGGGCAAAGCTGATACTTGGACCAGAAGGCAGAATATAGGAAACTACATGAAAACATGATTAATTCAGTGAAAATGACTGTAAACAGATGTGAACTTGTTTAGAACAGCTGAAAGAGATTCTCCAAGTCAGTTCTTAGTGTAGAAAAGGTAGCTAAGATCTGGGAAATCCTTAATTCGAGTTAAGATTACATGAAACACTGTATGAATCCTATATTCTTTACTTAAAGGAGACTAGAGTGGTAAATGTGTGTTATACAAGGCAGAATACCATTGAAATAGAGAAAGAAACACGTTCGGCAGCTTTGGAAAGCCTTACACTTCACTGAAATGTAGTACTACACTTTATATAACACAGTTGAGAGACAATGTTCCCTAGCTCCCTCAGTTCATAACAGTGTGTAGGAAGTTGTTTGATAAAGTGGGCAAAGCTTATACTTGGGCCAGAAGGCAGAATATAGGAAACTACATGAAAACATGAATAATTCAGTGAAAATGACTGTAAACAGATGAGAACTTGTTTAGAACAGCTGAAAGAGAATCTCCAAGTCAGTTCTTAGTGTAGAAAAGGTAGCTAAGATAAGGAAAATCCTTAATTCCAGTTAAGATCACATGAAACACTGTATGAATCCTATATTCTTTACTTAAAGGAGACTAGAGTGGTAAATGTGTGTTATACAAGGCAGAATACCATTGAGATAGAGAAAGAAACACGTTCGGCAGCTTTGGAAAGCCTTACACTTCACTGAAATGTAGTAATACACTCTATAACACAGTTGAGAGACAATGTTCCCGAGCTGCCTCAGTTCATAACAGTGTGTAGGAAGTTGTTTGATAAAGTGGGCAAAGCTTATACTTGGGCCAGAAGGCACAATATAGGAAACTACATGAAAACATGATTAATTCAGTGAAAATGACTGTAAACAGATGTGAACTTGTTTAGAACAGCTGAAAGAGATTCTCCAAGTCAGTTCTTAGTGTAGAAAAGGTAGCTAATATCCGGGAAATCCTTAATTCGAGTTAAGATTACATGAAACACTGTATGAATCCTATATTCTTTACTTAAAGGAGACTAGAGTGGTAAATGTGTGTTATACAAGGCAGAATACCATTGAAATAGAGAAAGAAACACGTTCGGCAGCTTTGGAAAGCCTTACACTTCACTGAAATGTATACTACACTTTATATAACACAGTTGAGAGACAATGTTCCCTAGCTCCCTAAGTTCATAACAGTGTGTAGGAAGTTGTTTGATAAAGTGGGCAAAGCTGATACTTGGACCAGAAGGCAGAATATAGGAAACTACATGAAAACATGATTAATTCAGTGAAAATGACTGTAAACAGATGTGAACTTGTTTAGAACAGCTGAAAGAGATTCTCCAAGTCAGTTCTTAGTGTAGAAAAGGTAGCTAAGATCTGGGAAATCCTTAATTCGAGTTAAGATTACATGAAACACTGTATGAATCCTATATTCTTTACTTAAAGGAGACTAGAGTGGTAAATGTGTGTTATACAAGGCAGAATACCATTGAAATAGAGAAAGAAACACGTTCGGCAGCTTTGGAAAGCCTTACACTTCACTGAAATGTAGTACTACACTCTATAACACAGTTGAGAGACAATGTTCAATAGCTGCCTCAGTACTTAACAGTGTGTAGGAAGTTGTTTGATAA
This sequence comes from Pipistrellus hanaki, assembly GCF_964339955.1. NCBI lineage: Eukaryota > Metazoa > Chordata > Mammalia > Chiroptera > Vespertilionidae > Pipistrellus > Pipistrellus hanaki. The sequence goes on from NC_140511.1 coordinate 4,455,020, forward strand.
AGTGGGCAAAGCTTATACTTGGACCAGAAGGCAGAATATAGGAAACTACATGAAAACATGATTAATTCAGTGAAAATGACTGTAAACAGATGTGAACTTGTTTAGAACAGCTGAAAGAGATTCTCCAAGTCAGTTCTTAGTGTAGAAAAGGTAGCTAATATCCAGGAAATCCTTAATTCGAGTTAAGATTACATGAAACACTGTATGAATCCTATATTCTTTACTTAAAGGAGACTAGAGTGGTAAATGTGTGTTATACAAGGCAGAATACCATTGAAATAGAGAAAGAAACACGTTCGGCAGCTTTGGAAAGCCTTACACTTCACTGAAATGTAGTACTACACTTTATATAACACAGTTGAGAGACAATGTTCCCTAGCTCCCTCAGTTCATAACAGTGTGTAGTAAGTTGTTTGATAAAGTGGGCAAAGCTTATACTTGGGCCAGAAGGCAGAATATAGGAAACTACATGAAAACATGAATAATTCAGTGAAAATGACTGTAAACAGATGAGAACTTGTTTAGAACAGCTGAAAGAGAATCTCCAAGTCAGTTCTTAGTGTAGAAAAGGTAGCTAAGATAAGGAAAATCCTTAATTCCAGTTAAGATCACATGAAACACTGTATGAATCCTATATTCTTTACTTAAAGGAGACTAGAGTGGTAAATGTGTGTTATACAAGGCAGAATACCATTGAAATAAAGAAAGAAACACGTTCGGCAGCTTTGGAAAGCCTTACACTTCACTGAAATGTAGTACTACACTCTATAACACAGTTGAGAGACAATGTTCAATAGCTGCCTCAGTACTTAACAGTGTGTAGGAAGTTGTTTGATAAAGTGGGCAAAGCTGATACTTGGACCAGAAGGCAGAATATAGGAAACTACATGAAAACATGATTAATTCAGTGAAAATGACTGTAAACAGATGTGAACTTGTTTAGAACAGCTGAAAGAGATTCTCCAAGTCAGTTCTTAGTGTAGAAAAGGTAGCTAAGATCTGGGAAATCCTTAATTCGAGTTAAGATTACATGAAACACTGTATGAATCCTATATTCTTTACTTAAAGGAGACTAGAGTGGTAAATGTGTGTTATACAAGGCAGAATACCATTGAAATAGAGAAAGAAACACGTTCGGCATCTTTGGAAAGCCTTACACTTCACTGAAATGTAGTACTACACTCTATGACACAGTTGAGAGACAATGTTCAATAGCTGCCTCAGTACTTAACAGTGTGTAGGAAGTTGTTTGATAAAGTGGGCAAAGCTTATACTTGGACCAGAAGGCAGAATATAGGAAACTACATGAAAACATGATTAATTCAGTGAAAATGACTGTAAACAGATGTGAACTTGTTTAGAACAGCTGAAAGAGATTCTCCAAGTCAGTTCTTAGTGTAGAAAAGGTAGCTAATATCCGGGAAATCCTTAATTCGAGTTAAGATTACATGAAACACTGTATGAATCCTATATTCTTTACTTAAAGGAGACTAGAGTGGTAAATGTGTGTTATACAAGGCAGAATACCATTGAAATAGAGAAAGAAACACGTTCGGCAGCTTTGGAAAGCCTTACACTTCACTGAAATGTAGTACTACACTTTATATAACACAGTTGAGAGACAATGTTCCCTAGCTCCCTCAGTTCATAACAGTGTGTAGGAAGTTGTTTGATAAAGTGGGCAAAGCTTATACTTGGGCCAGAAGGCAGAATATAGGAAACTACATGAAAACCTGAATAATTCAGTGACAATGACTGTAACAGATGAGAACTTGTTTAGAACAGCTGAAAGAGAATCTCCAAGTCAGTTCTTAGTGTAGAAAAGGTAGCTAAGATAAGGAAAATCCTTAATTCCAGTTAAGATCACATGAAACACTGTATGAATCCTATATTCTTTACTTAAAGTAGACTAGAGTGGTAAATGTGTGTTATACAAGGCAGAATACCATTGAAATAGAGAAAGAAACACGTTCGGCAGCTTTGGAAAGCCTTACACTTCACTGAAATGTAGTACTACACTCTATAACACAGTTGAGAGACAATGTTCAATAGCTGCCTCAGTACTTAACAGTGTGTAGGAAGTTGTTTGATAAAGTGGGCAAAGCTGATACTTGGACCAGAAGGCAGAATATAGGAAACTACATGAAAACATGATTAATTCAGTGAAAATGACTGTAAACAGATGTGAACTTGTTTAGAACAGCTGAAAGAGATTCTCCAAGTCAGTTCTTAGTGTAGAAAAGGTAGCTAAGATCTGGGAAATCCTTAATTCGAGTTAAGATTACATGAAACACTGTATGAATCCTATATTCTTTACTTAAAGGAGACTAGAGTGGTAAATGTGTGTTATACAAGGCAGAATACCATTGAAATAGAGAAAGAAACACGTTCGGCAGCTTTGGAAAGCCTTACACTTCACTGAAATGTAGTACTACACTCTATAACACAGTTGAGAGACAATGTTCAATAGCTGCCTCAGTACTTAACAGTGTGTAGGAAGTTGTTTGATAAAGTGGGCAAAGCTTATACTTGGACCAGAAGGCAGAATATAGGAAACTACATGAAAACATGATTAATTCAGTGAAAATGACTGTAAACAGATGTGAACTTGTTTAGAACAGCTGAAAGAGATTCTCCAAGTCAGTTCTTAGTGTAGAAAAGGTAGCTAATATCCGGGAAATCCTTAATTCGAGTTAAGATTACATGAAACACTGTATGAATCCTATATTCTTTACTTAAAGGAGACTAGAGTGGTAAATGTGTGTTATACAAGGCAGAATACCATTGAAATAGAGAAAGAAACACGTTCGGCAGCTTTGGAAAGCCTTACACTTCACTGAAATGTAGTACTACACTTTATATAACACAGTTGAGAGACAATGTTCCCTAGCTCCCTCAGTTCATAACAGTGTGTAGGAAGTTGTTTGATAAAGTGGGCAAAGCTTATACTTGGGCCAGAAGGCAGAATATAGGAAACTACATGAAAACATGAATAATTCAGTGAAAATGACTGTAACAGATGAGAACTTGTTTAGAACAGCTGAAAGAGAATCTCCAAGTCAGTTCTTAGTGTAGAAAAGGTAGCTAAGATAAGGAAAATCCTTAATTCCAGTTAAGATCACATGAAACACTGTATGAATCCTATATTCTTTACTTAAAGGAGACTAGAGTGGTAAATGTGTGTTATACAAGGCAGAATACCATTGAAATAGAGAAAGAAACACGTTCGGCAGCTTTGGAAAGCCTTACACTTCACTGAAATGTAGTACTACACTCTATAACACAGTTGAGAGACAATGTTCAATAGCTGCCTCAGTACTTAACAGTGTGTAGGAAGTTGTTTGATAAAGTGGGCAAAGCTGATACTTGGACCAGAAGGCAGAATATAGGAAACTACATGAAAACATGATTAATTCAGTGAAAATGACTGTAAACAGATGTGAACTTGTTTAGAACAGCTGAAAGAGATTCTCCAAGTCAGTTCTTAGTGTAGAAAAGGTAGCTAAGATCTGGGAAATCCTTAATTCGAGTTAAGATTACATGAAACACTGTATGAATCCTATATTCTTTACTTAAAGGAGACTAGAGTGGTAAATGTGTGTTATACAAGGCAGAATACCATTGAAATAGAGAAAGAAACACGTTCGGCAGCTTTGGAAAGCCTTACACTTCACTGAAATGTAGTACTACACTCTATAACACAGTTGAGAGACAATGTTCAATAGCTGCCTCAGTACTTAACAGTGTGTAGGAAGTTGTTTGATAAAGTGGGCAAAGCTTATACTTGGACCAGAAGGCAGAATATAGGAAACTACATGAATACATGATTAATTCAGTGAAAATGACTGTAAACAGATGTGAACTTGTTTAGAACAGCTGAAAGAGATTCTCCAAGTCAGTTCTTAGTGTAGAAAAGGTAGCTAATATCCGGGAAATCCTTAATTCGAGTTAAGATTACATGAAACACTGTATGAATCCTATATTCTTTACTTAAAGGAGACTAGAGTGGTAAATGTGTGTTATACAAGGCAGAATACCATTGAAATAGAGAAAGAAACACGTTCGGCAGCTTTGGAAAGCCTTACACTTCACTGAAATGTAGTACTAGACTTTATATAACACAGTTGAGAGACAATGTTCCCTAGTTCCCTAAGTTCATAACAGTGTGTAGGAAGTTGTTTGATAAAGTGGGCAAAGCTTATACTTGGACCAGAAGGCAGAATATAGGAAACTACATGAAAACATGATTAATTCAGTGAAAATGACTGTAAACAGATGTGAACTTGTTTAGAACAGCTGAAAGAGAATCTCCAAGTCAGTTCTTAGTGTAGAAAAGGTAGCTAATATCCGGGAAATCCTTAATTCGAGTTAAGATTACATGAAACACTGTATGAATCCTATATTCTTTACTTAAAGGAGACTAGAGTGGTAAATGTGTGTTATACAAGGCAGAATACCATTGAAATAGAGAAAGAAACACGTTCGGCAGCTTTGGAAAGCCTTACACTTCACTGAAATGTAGTACTACACTTTATATAACACAGTTGAGAGACAATGTTCCCTAGCTCCCTCAGTTCATAACAGTGTGTAGGAAGTTGTTTGATAAAGTGGGCAAAGCTTATACTTGGGCCAGAAGGCAGAATATAGGGAACTACATGAAAACATGATTAATTCAGTGAAAATGACTGTAAACAGATCTGAACTTGTTTAGAACAGCTGAAAGAGATTCTCCAAGTCAGTTCTTAGTGTAGAAAAGGTAGCTAATATCCGGGAAATCCTTAATTCGAGTTAAGATTACATGAAACACTGTATGAATCCTATATTCTTTACTTAAAGGAGACTAGAGTGGTAAATGTGTGTTATACAAGGCAGAATACCATTGAAATAGAGAAAGAAACACGTTCGGCAGCTTTGGAAAGCCTTACACTTCACTGAAATGTAGTACTACACTTTATATAACACAGTTGAGAGACAATGTTCCCTAGCTCCCTCAGTTCATAACAGTGTGTAGGAAGTTGTTTGATAAAGTGGGCAAAGCTTATACTTGGGCCAGAAGGCAGAATATAGGAAACTACATGAAAACATGAATAATTCAGTGAAAATGACTGTAACAGATGAGAACTTGTTTAGAACAGCTGAAAGAGAATCTCCAAGTCAGTTCTTAGTGTAGAAAAGGTAGCTAAGATAAGGAAAATCCTTAATTCCAGTTAAGATCACATGAAACACTGTATGAATCCTATATTCTTTACTTAAAGGAGACTAGAGTGGTAAATGTGTGTTATACAAGGCAGAATACCATTGAAATAGAGAAAGAAACACGTTCGGCAGCTTTGGAAAGCCTTACACTTCACTGAAATGTAGTACTACACTCTATAACACAGTTGAGAGACAATGTTCAATAGCTGCCTCAGTACTTAACAGTGTGTAGGAAGTTGTTTGATAAAGTGGGCAAAGCTGATACTTGGACCAGAAGGCAGAATATAGGAAACTACATGAAAACATGATTAATTCAGTGAAAATGACTGTAAACAGATGTGAACTTGTTTAGAACAGCTGAAAGAGATTCTCCAAGTCAGTTCTTAGTGTAGAAAAGGTAGCTAAGATCTGGGAAATCCTTAATTCGAGTTAAGATTACATGAAACACTGTATGAATCCTATATTCTTTACTTAAAGGAGACTAGAGTGGTAAATGTGTGTTATACAAGGCAGAATACCATTGAAATTGAGAAAGAAACACGTTCGGCAGCTTTGGAAAGCCTTACACTTCACTGAAATGTAGTACTACACTCTATAACACAGTTGAGAGACAATGTTCAATAGCTGCCTCAGTACTTAACAGTGTGTAGGAAGTTGTTTGATAAAGTGGGCAAAGCTTATACTTGGACCAGAAGGCAGAATATAGGAAACTACATGAAAACATGATTAATTCAGTGAAAATGACTGTAAACAGATGTGAACTTGTTTAGAACAGCTGAAAGAGAATCTCCAAGTCAGTTCTTAGTGTAGAAAAGGTAGCTAATATCCGGGAAATCCTTAATTCGAGTTAAGATTACATGAAACACTGTATGAATCCTATATTCTTTACTTAAAGGAGACTAGAGTGGTAAATGTGTGTTATACAAGGCAGAATACCATTGAAATAGAGAAAGAAACACGTTCGGCAGCTTTGGAAAGCCTTACACTTCACTGAAATGTAGTACTACACTTTATATAACACAGTTGAGAGACAATGTTCCCTAGCTCCCTCAGTTCATAACAGTGTGTAGGAAGTTGTTTGATAAAGTGGGCAAAGCTTATACTTGGGCCAGAAGGCAGAATATAGGGAACTACATGAAAACATGATTAATTCAGTGAAAATGACTGTAAACAGATCTGAACTTGTTTAGAACAGCTGAAAGAGATACTCCAAGTCAGTTCTTAGTGTAGAAAAGGTAGCTAATATCCGGGAAATCCTTAATTCGAGTTAAGATTACATGAAACACTGTATGAATCCTATATTCTTTACTTAAAGGAGACTAGAGTGGTAAATGTGTGTTATACAAGGCAGAATACCATTGAAATAGAGAAAGAAACACGTTCGGCAGCTTTGGAAAGCCTTACACTTCACTGAAATGTAGTACTACACTTTATATAACACAGTTGAGAGACAATGTTCCCTAGCTCCCTCAGTTCATAACAGTGTGTAGGAAGTTGTTTGATAAAGTGGGCAAAGCTTATACTTGGGCCAGAAGGCAGAATATAGGAAACTACATGAAAACATGAATAATTCAGTGAAAATGACTGTAACAGATGAGAACTTGTTTAGAACAGCTGAAAGAGAATCTCCAAGTCAGTTCTTAGTGTAGAAAAGGTAGCTAAGATAAGGAAAATCCTTAATTCCAGTTAAGATCACATGAAACACTGTATGAATCCTATATTCTTTACTTAAAGGAGACTAGAGTGGTAAATGTGTGTTATACAAGGCAGAATACCATTGAAATAGAGAAAGAAACACGTTCGGCAGCTTTGGAAAGCCTTACACTTCACTGAAATGTAGTACTACACTCTATAACACAGTTGAGAGACAATGTTCAATAGCTGCCTCAGTACTTAACAGTGTATAGGAAGTTGTTTGATAAAGTGGGCAAAGCTGATACTTGGACCAGAAGGCAGAATATAGGAAACTACATTAAAACATGATTAATTCAGTGAAAATGACTGTAAACAGATGTGAACTTGTTTAGAACAGCTGAAAGAGATTCACCAAGTCAGTTCTTAGTGTAGAAAAGGTAGGTAATATCCGGGAAATCCTTAATTCGAGTTAAGATTACATGAAACACTGTATGAATCCTATATTCTTTACTTAAAGGAGACTAGAGTGGTAAATGTGTGTTATACAAGGCAGAATACCATTGAAATAGAGAAAGAAACACGTTCGGCAGCTTTGGAAAGCCTTACACTTCACTGAAATGTAGTACTACACTTTATATAACACAGTTGAGAGACAATGTTCTCTAGCTCCCTCAGTTCATAACAGTGTGTAGGAAGTTGTTTGATAAAGTGGGCAAAGCTTATACTTGGGCCAGAAGGCAGAATATAGGAAACTACATGAAAACATGAATAATTCAGTGAAAATGACTGTAAACAGATGAGAACTTGTTTAGAACAGCTGAAAGAGAATCTCCAAGTCAGTTCTTAGTGTAGAAAAGGTAGCTAAGATAAGGAAAATCCTTAATTCCAGTTAAGATCACATGAAACACTGTATGAATCCTATATTCTTTACTTAAAGGAGACTAGAGTGGTAAATGTGTGTTATACAAGGCAGAATACCATTGAAATAGAGAAAGAAACACGTTCGGCAGCTTTGGAAAGCCTTACACTTCACTGAAATGTAGTACTACACTCTATAACACAGTTGAGAGACAATGTTCAATAGCTGCCTCAGTACTTAACAGTGTGTAGGAAGTTGTTTGATAAAGTGGGCAAAGCTGATACTTGGACCAGAAGGCAGAATATAGGAAACTACATGAAAACATGATTAATTCAGTGAAAATGACTGTAAACAGATGTGAACTTGTTTAGAACAGCTGAAAGAGATTCTCCAAGTCAGTTCTTAGTGTAGAAAAGGTAGCTAAGATCTGGGAAATCCTTAATTCGAGTTAAGATTACATGAAACACTGTATGAATCCTATATTCTTTACTTAAAGGAGACTAGAGTGGTAAATGTGTGTTATACAAGGCAGAATACCATTGAAATAGAGAAAGAAACACGTTCGGCAGCTTTGGAAAGCCTTACACTTCACTGAAATGTAGTACTACACTCTATAACACAGTTGAGAGACAATGTTCAATAGCTGCCTCAGTACTTAACAGTGTGTAGGAAGTTGTTTGATAAAGTGGGCAAAGCTTATACTTGGACCAGAAGGCAGAATATAGGAAACTACATGAAAACATGATTAATTCAGTGAAAATGACTGTAAACAGATGTGAACTTGTTTAGAACAGCTGAAAGAGATTCTCCAAGTCAGTTCTTAGTGTAGAAAAGGTAGCTAATATCCGGGAAATCCTTAATTCGAGTTAAGATTACATGAAACACTGTATGAATCCTATATTCTTTACTTAAAGGAGACTAGAGTGGTAAATGTGTGTTATACAAGGCAGAATACCATTGAAATAGAGAAAGAAACACGTTCGGCAGCTTTGGAAAGCCTTACACTTCACTGAAATGTAGTACTACACTTTATATAACACAGTTGAGAGACAATGTTCCCTAGCTCCCTCAGTTCATAACAGTGTGTAGGAAGTTGTTTGATAAAGTGGGCAAAGCTTATACTTGGGCCAGAAGGCAGAATATAGGAAACTACATGAAAACATGAATAATTCAGTGAAAATGACTGTAAACAGATGAGAACTTGTTTAGAACAGCTGAAAGAGAATCTCCAAGTCAGTTCTTAGTGTAGAAAAGGTAGCTAAGATAAGGAAAATCCTTAATTCCAGTTAAGATCACATGAAACACTGTATGAATCCTATATTCTTTACTTAAAGGAGACTAGAGTGGTAAATGTGTGTTATACAAGGCAGAATACCATTGAAATAGAGAAAGAAACACGTTCGGCAGCTTTGGAAAGCCTTACACTTCACTGAAATGTAGTACTACACTCTATAACACAGTTGAGAGACAATGTTCAATAGCTGCCTCAGTACTTAACAGTGTGTAGGAAGTTGTTTGATAAAGTGGGCAAAGCTGATACTTGGACCAGAAGGCAGAATATAGGAAACTACATGAAAACATGATTAATTCAGTGAAAATGACTGTAAACAGATGTGAACTTGTTTAGAACAGCTGAAAGAGATTCTCCAAGTCAGTTCTTAGTGTAGAAAAGGTAGCTAAGATCTGGGAAATCCTTAATTCGAGTTAAGATTACATGAAACACTGTATGAATCCTATATTCTTTACTTAAAGGAGACTAGAGTGGTAAATGTGTGTTATAGAAGGCAGAATACCATTGAAATAGAGAAAGAAACACGTTCGGCAGCTTTGGAAAGCCTTACACTTCACTGAAATGTAGTACTACACTCTATAACACAGTTGAGAGACAATGTTCAATAGCTGCCTCAGTACTTAACAGTGTGTAGGAAGTTGTTTGATAAAGTGGGCAAAGCTTATACTTGGACCAGAAGGCAGAATATAGGAAACTACATGAAAACATGATTAATTCAGTGAAAATGACTGTAAACAGATGTGAACTTGTTTAGAACAGCTGAAAGAGATTCTCCAAGTCAGTTCTTAGTGTAGAAAAGGTAGCTAAGATAAGGAAATTCCTTAATTCCAGTTAAGATCACATGAAACACTGTATGAATCCTATATTCTTTACTTAAAGGAGACTAGAGTGGTAAATGTGTGTTATACAAGGCAGAATACCATTGAAATTGAGAAAGAAACACGTTCGGCAGCTTTGGAAAGCCTTACACTTCACTGAAATGTAGTACTACACTCTATAACACAGTTGAGAGACAATGTTCAATAGCTGCCTCAGTACTTAACAGTGTGTAGGAAGTTGTTTGATAAAGTGGGCAAAGCTTATACTTGGACCAGAAGGCAGAATATAGGAAACTACATGAAAACATGATTAATTCAGTGAAAATGACTGTAAACAGATGTGAACTTGTTTAGAACAGCTGAAAGAGATTCTCCAAGTCAGTTCTTAGTGTAGAAAAGGTAGCTAATATCCGGGAAATCCTTAATTCGAGTTAAGATTACATGAAACACTGTATGAATCCTATATTCTTTACTTAAAGGAGACTAGAGTGGTAAATGTGTGTTATACAAGGCAGAATACCATTGAAATAGAGAAAGAAACACGTTCGGCAGCTTTGGAAAGCCTTACACTTCACTGAAATGTAGTACTACACTTTATATAACACAGTTGAGAGACAATGTTCTCTAGCTCCCTCAGTTCATAACAGTGTGTAGGAAGTTGTTTGATAAAGTGGGCAAAGCTTATACTTGGGCCAGAAGGCAGAATATAGGAAACTACATGAAAACATGAATAATTCAGTGAAAATGACTGTAAACAGATTAGAACTTGTTTAGAACAGCTGAAAGAGAATCTCCAAGTCAGTTCTTAGTGTAGAAAAGGTAGCTAAGATAAGGAAAATCCTTAATTCCAGTTAAGATCACATGAAACACTGTATGAATCCTATATTCTTTACTTAAAGGAGACTAGAGTGGTAAATGTGTGTTATACAAGGCAGAATACCATTGAAATAGACAAAGAAACACGTTCGGCAGCTTTGGAAAGCCTTACACTTCACTGAAATGTAGTACTACACTCTATAACACAGTTGAGAGACAATGTTCAATAGCTGCCTCAGTACTTAACAGTGTGTAGGAAGTTGTTTGATAAAGTGGGCAAAGCTGATACTTGGACCAGAAGGCAGAATATAGGAAACTACATGAAAACATGATTAATTCAGTGAAAATGACTGTAAACAGATGTGAACTTGTTTAGAACAGCTGAAAGAGATTCTCCAAGTCAGTTCTTAGTGTAGAAAAGGTAGCTAATATCCGGGAAATCCTTAATTCGAGTTAAGATTACATGAAACACTGTATGAATCCTATATTCTTTACTTAAAGGAGACTAGAGTGGTAAATGTGTGTTATACAAGGCAGAATACCATTGAAATAGAGAAAGAAACACGTTCGGCAGCTTTGGAAAGCCTTACACTTCACTGAAATGTAGTACTGCACTTTATATAACACAGTTGAGAGACAATGTTCCCTAGCTCCCTCAGTTCATAACAGTGTGTAGGAAGTTGTTTGATAAAGTGGGCAAAGCTTATACTTGGGCCAGAAGGCAGAATATAGGAAACTACATGAAAACATGAATAATTCAGTGAAAATGACTGTAAACAGATGAGAACTTGTTTAGAACAGCTGAAAGAGAATCTCCAAGTCAGTTCTTAGTGTAGAAAAGGTAGCTAAGATAAGGAAAATCCTTAATTCCAGTTAAGATCACATGAAACACTGTATGAATCCTATATTCTTTACTTAAAGGAGACTAGAGTGGTAAATGTGTGTTATACAAGGCAGAATACCATTGAAATAGAGGAAGAAACACGTTCGGCAGCTTTGGAAAGCCTTACACTTCACTGAAATGTAGTACTACACTCTATAACACAGTTGAGAGACAATGTTCAATAGCTGCCTCAGTACTTAACAGTGTGTAGGAAGTTGTTTGATAAAGTGGGCAAAGCTGATACTTGGACCAGAAGGCAGAATATAGGAAACTACATGAAAACATGATTAATTCAGTGAAAATGACTGTAAACAGATGTGAACTTGTTTAGAACAGCTGAAAGAGATTCTCCAAGTCAGTTCTTAGTGTAGAAAAGGTAGCTAAGATCTGGGAAATCCTTAATTCGAGTTAAGATTACATGAAACACTGTATGAATCCTATATTCTTTACTTAAAGGAGACTAGAGTGGTAAATGTGTGTTATAGAAGGCAGAATACCATTGAAATAGAGAAAGAAACACGTTCGGCAGCTTTGGAAAGCCTTACACTTCACTGAAATGTAGTACTACACTCTATAACACAGTTGAGAGACAATGTTCAATAGCTGCCTCAGTACTTAACAGTGTGTAGGAAGTTGTTTGATAAAGTGGGCAAAGCTTATACTTGGACCAGAAGGCAGAATATAGGAAACTACATGAAAACATGATTAATTCAGTGAAAATGACTGTAAACAGATGTGAACTTGTTTAGAACAGCTGAAAGAGATTCTCCAAGTCAGTTCTTAGTGTAGAAAAGGTAGCTAATATCCGGGAAATCCTTAATTCGAGTTAAGATTACATGAAACACTGTATGAATCCTATATTCTTTACTTAAAGGAGACTAGAGTGGTAAATGTGTGTTATACAAGGCAGAATACCATTGAAATAGAGAAAGAAACACGTTTGGCAGCTTTGGAAAGCCTAACACTTCACTGAAATGTAGTACTACACTTTATATAACACAGTTGAGAGACAATGTTCCCTAGCTCCCTCAGTTCATAACAGTGTGTAGGAAGTTGTTTGATAAAGTGGGCAAAGCTTATACTTGGACCAGAAGGCAGAATATAGGAAACTACATGAAAACATGATTAATTCAGTGAAAATGACTGTAAACAGATGTGAACTTGTTTAGAACAGCTGAAAGAGATTCTCCAAGTCAGTTCTTACTGTAGAAAAGGTAGCTAATATCCGGGAAATCCTTAATTCGAGTTAAGATTACATGAAACACTGTATGAATCCTATATTCTTTACTTAAAGGAGACTAGAGTGGTAAATGTGTGTTATACAAGGCAGAATACCATTGAAATAGAGAAAGAAACACGTTCGGCAGCTTTGGAAAGCCTTACACTTCACTGAAATGTAGTACTACACTTTATATAACACAGTTGAGAGACAATGTTCCCTAGCTCCCTCAGTTCATAACAGTGTGTAGGAAGTTGTTTGATAAAGTGGGCAAAGCTTATACTTGGGCCAGAAGGCAGAATATAGGAAACTACATGAAAACATGAATAATTCAGTGAAAATGACTGTAAACAGATGAGAACTTGTTTAGAACAGCTGAAAGAGAATCTCCAAGTCAGTTCTTAGTGTAGAAAAGGTAGCTAAGATAAGGAAAATCCTTAATTCCAGTTAAGATCACATGAAACACTGTATGAATCCTATATTCTTTACTTAAAGGAGACTAGAGTGGTAAATGTGTGTTATACAAGGCAGAATACCATTGAAATAGAGGAAGAAACACGTTCGGCAGCTTTGGAAAGCCTTACACTTCACTGAAATGTAGTACTACACTCTATAACACAGTTGAGAGACAATGTTCAATAGCTGCCTCAGTACTTAACAGTGTGTAGGAAGTTGTTTGATAAAGTGGGCAAAGCTGATACTTGGACCAGAAGGCAGAATATAGGAAACTACATGAAAACATGATTAATTCAGTGAAAATGACTGTAAACAGATGTGAACTTGTTTAGAACAGCTGAAAGAGATTCTCCAAGTCAGTTCTTAGTGTAGAAAAGGTAGCTAAGATCTGGGAAATCCTTAATTCGAGTTAAGATTACATGAAACACTGTATGAATCCTATATTCTTTACTTAAAGGAGACTAGAGTGGTAAATGTGTGTTATAGAAGGCAGAATACCATTGAAATAGAGAAAGAAACACGTTCGGCAGCTTTGGAAAGCCTTACACTTCACTGAAATGTAGTACTACACTCTATAACACAGTTGAGAGACAATGTTCAATAGCTGCCTCAGTACTTAACAGTGTGTAGGAAGTTGTTTGATAAAGTGGGCAAAGCTTATACTTGGACCAGAAGGCAGAATATAGGAAACTACATGAAAACATGATTAATTCAGTGAAAATGACTGTAAACAGATGTGAACTTGTTTAGAACAGCTGAAAGAGATTCTCCAAGTCAGTTCTTAGTGTAGAAAAGGTAGCTAATATCCGGGAAATCCTTAATTCGAGTTAAGATTACATGAAACACTGTATGAATCCTATATTCTTTACTTAAAGGAGACTAGAGTGGTAAATGTGTGTTATACAAGGCAGAATACCATTGAAATAGAGAAAGAAACACGTTCGGCAGCTTTGGAAAGCCTAACACTTCACTGAAATGTAGTACTACACTTTATATAACACAGTTGAGAGACAATGTTCCCTAGCTCCCTCAGTTCATAACAGTGTGTAGGAAGTTGTTTGATAAAGTGGGCAAAGCTTATACTTGGACCAGAAGGCAGAATATAGGAAACTACATGAAAACATGATTAATTCAGTGAAAATGACTGTAAACAGATGTGAACTTGTTTAGAACAGCTGAAAGAGATTCTCCAAGTCAGTTCTTACTGTAGAAAAGGTAGCTAATATCCGGGAAATCCTTAATTCGAGTTAAGATTACATGAAACACTGTATGAATCCTATATTCTTTACTTAAAGGAGACTAGAGTGGTAAATGTGTGTTATACAAGGCAGAATACCATTGAAATAGAGAAAGAAACACGTTCGGCAGCTTTGGAAAGCCTTACACTTCACTGAAATGTAGTACTACACTCTATAACACAGTTGAGAGACAATGTTCAATAGCTGCCTCAGTACTTAACAGTGTGTAGGAAGTTGTTTGATAAAGTGGGCAAAGCTTATACTTGGACCAGAAGGCAGAATATAGGGAACTACATGAAAACATGATTAATTCAGTGAAAATGACTGTAAACAGATGTGAACTTGTTTAGAACAGCTGAAAGAGATTCTCCAAGTCAGTTCTTAGTGTAGAAAAGGTAGCTAATATCCGGGAAATCCTTAATTCGAGTTAAGATTACATGAAACACTGTATGAATCCTATATTCTTTACTTAAAGGAGACTAGAGTGGTAAATGTGTGTTATACAAGGCAGAATACCATTGAAATAGAGAAAGAAACACGTTCGGCAGCTTTGGAAAGCCTTACACTTCACTGAAATGTAGTACTACACTTTATATAACACAGTTGAGAGACAATGTTCCCTAGCTCCCTCAGTTCATAACAGTGTGTAGGAAGTTGTTTGATAAAGTGGGCAAAGCTTATACTTGGGCCAGAAGGCAGAATATAGGAAACTATATGAAAACATGAATAATTCAGTGAAAATGACTGTAACAGATGAGAACTTGTTTAGAACAGCTGAAAGAGAATCTCCAAGTCAGTTCTTAGTGTAGAAAAGGTAGCTAAGATAAGGAAATTCCTTAATTCCAGTTAAGATCACATGAAACACTGTATGAATCCTATATTCTTTACTTAAAGGAGACTAGAGTGGTAAATGTGTGTTATACAAGGCAGAATACCATTGAAATAGAGAAAGAAACACGTTCGGCAGCTTTGGAAAGCCTTACACTTCACTGAAATGTAGTACTACACTCTATAACACAGTTGAGAGACAATGTTCAATAGCTGCCTCAGTACTTAACAGTGTGTAGGAAGTTGTTTGATAAAGTGGGCAAAGCTGATACTTGGACCAGAAGGCAGAATATAGGAAACTACATGAAAACATGATTAATTCAGTGAAAATGACTGTAAACAGATGTGAACTTGTTTAGAACAGCTGAAAGAGATTCTCCAAGTCAGTTCTTAGTGTAGAAAAGGTAGCTAAGATCTGGGAAATCCTTAATTCGAGTTAAGATTACATGAAACACTGTATGAATCCTATATTCTTTACTTAAAGGAGACTAGAGTGGTAAATGTGTGTTATACAAGGCAGAATACCATTGAAATAGAGAAAGAAACACGTTCGGCAGCTTTGGAAAGCCTTACACTTCACTGAAATGTAGTACTACACTCTATAACACAGTTGAGAGACAATGTTCAATAGCTGCCTCAGTACTTAACAGTGTGTAGGAAGTTGTTTGATAAAGTGGGCAAAGCTTATACTTGGACCAGAAGGCAGAATATAGGAAACTACATGAAAACATGATTAATTCAGTGAAAATGACTGTAAACAGATGTGAACTTGTTTAGAACAGCTGAAAGAGATTCTCCAAGTCAGTTCTTAGTGTAGAAAAGGTAGCTAATATCCGGGAAATCCTTAATTCGAGTTAAGATTACATGAAACACTGTATGAATCCTATATTCTTTACTTAAAGGAGACTAGAGTGGTAAATGTGTGTTATACAAGGCAGAATACCATTGAAATAGAGAAAGAAACACGTTCGGCAGCTTTGGAAAGCCTTACACTTCACTGAAATGTAGTACTACACTTTATATAACACAGTTGAGAGACAATGTTCCCTAGCTCCCTCAGTTCATAACAGTGTGTAGGAAGTTGTTTGATAAAGTGGGCAAAGCTTATACTTGGGCCAGAAGGCAGAATATAGGAAACTACATGAAAACATGAATAATTCAGTGAAAATGACTGTAAACAGATGAGAACTTGTTTAGAACAGCTGAAAGAGAATCTCCAAGTCAGTTCTTAGTGTAGAAAAGGTAGCTAAGATAAGGAAAATCCTTAATTCCAGTTAAGATCACATGAAACACTGTATGAATCCTATATTCTTTACTTAAAGGAGACTAGAGTGGTAAATGTGTGTTATACAAGGCAGAATACCATTGAAATAGAGAAAGAAACACGTTCGGCAGCTTTGGAAAGCCTTACACTTCACTGAAATGTAGTACTACACTCTATAACACAGTTGAGAGACAATGTTCAATAGCTGCCTCAGTACTTAACAGTGTGTAGGAAGTTGTTTGATAAAGTGGGCAAAGCTGATACTTGGACCAGAAGGCAGAATATAGGAAACTACATGAAAACATGATTAATTCAGTGAAAATGACTGTAAACAGATGTGAACTTGTTTAGAACAGCTGAAAGAGATTCTCCAAGTCAGTTCTTAGTGTAGAAAAGGTAGCTAAGATCTGGGAAATCCTTAATTCGAGTTAAGATTACATGAAACACTGTATGAATCCTATATTCTTTACTTAAAGGAGACTAGAGTGGTAAATGTGTGTTATAGAAGGCAGAATACCATTGAAATAGAGAAAGAAACACGTTCGGCAGCTTTGGAAAGCCTTACACTTCACTGAAATGTAGTACTACACTCTATAACACAGTTGAGAGACAATGTTCAATAGCTGCCTCAGTACTTAACAGTGTGTAGGAAGTTGTTTGATAAAGTGGGCAAAGCTTATACTTGGACCAGAAGGCAGAATATAGGAAACTACATGAAAACATGATTAATTCAGTGAAAATGACTGTAAACAGATGTGAACTTGTTTAGAACAGCTGAAAGAGATTCTCCAAGTCAGTTCTTAGTGTAGAAAAGGTAGCTAAGATAAGGAAATTCCTTAATTCCAGTTAAGATCACATGAAACACTGTATGAATCCTATATTCTTTACTTAAAGGAGACTAGAGTGGTAAATGTGTGTTATACAAGGCAGAATACCATTGAAATTGAGAAAGAAACACGTTCGGCAGCTTTGGAAAGCCTTACACTTCACTGAAATGTAGTACTACACTCTATAACACAGTTGAGAGACAATGTTCAATAGCTGCCTCAGTACTTAACAGTGTGTAGGAAGTTGTTTGATAAAGTGGGCAAAGCTTATACTTGGACCAGAAGGCAGAATATAGGAAACTACATGAAAACATGATTAATTCAGTGAAAATGACTGTAAACAGATGTGAACTTGTTTAGAACAGCTGAAAGAGATTCTCCAAGTCAGTTCTTAGTGTAGAAAAGGTAGCTAATATCCGGGAAATCCTTAATTCGAGTTAAGATTACATGAAACACTGTATGAATCCTATATTCTTTACTTAAAGGAGACTAGAGTGGTAAATGTGTGTTATACAAGGCAGAATACCATTGAAATAGAGAAAGAAACACGTTCGGCAGCTTTGGAAAGCCTTACACTTCACTGAAATGTAGTACTACACTTTATATAACACAGTTGAGAGACAATGTTCTCTAGCTCCCTCAGTTCATAACAGTGTGTAGGAAGTTGTTTGATAAAGTGGGCAAAGCTTATACTTGGGCCAGAAGGCAGAATATAGGAAACTACATGAAAACATGAATAATTCAGTGAAAATGACTGTAAACAGATTAGAACTTGTTTAGAACAGCTGAAAGAGAATCTCCAAGTCAGTTCTTAGTGTAGAAAAGGTAGCTAAGATAAGGAAAATCCTTAATTCCAGTTAAGATCACATGAAACACTGTATGAATCCTATATTCTTTACTTAAAGGAGACTAGAGTGGTAAATGTGTGTTATACAAGGCAGAATACCATTGAAATAGACAAAGAAACACGTTCGGCAGCTTTGGAAAGCCTTACACTTCACTGAAATGTAGTACTACACTCTATAACACAGTTGAGAGACAATGTTCAATAGCTGCCTCAGTACTTAACAGTGTGTAGGAAGTTGTTTGATAAAGTGGGCAAAGCTGATACTTGGACCAGAAGGCAGAATATAGGAAACTACATGAAAACATGATTAATTCAGTGAAAATGACTGTAAACAGATGTGAACTTGTTTAGAACAGCTGAAAGAGATTCTCCAAGTCAGTTCTTAGTGTAGAAAAGGTAGCTAATATCCGGGAAATCCTTAATTCGAGTTAAGATTACATGAAACACTGTATGAATCCTATATTCTTTACTTAAAGGAGACTAGAGTGGTAAATGTGTGTTATACAAGGCAGAATACCATTGAAATAGAGAAAGAAACACGTTCGGCAGCTTTGGAAAGCCTTACACTTCACTGAAATGTAGTACTACACTTTATATAACACAGTTGAGAGACAATGTTCCCTAGCTCCCTCAGTTCATAACAGTGTGTAGGAAGTTGTTTGATAAAGTGGGCAAAGCTTATACTTGGGCCAGAAGGCAGAATATAGGAAACTACATGAAAACATGAATAATTCAGTGAAAATGACTGTAAACAGATGAGAACTTGTTTAGAACAGCTGAAAGAGAATCTCCAAGTCAGTTCTTAGTGTAGAAAAGGTAGCTAAGATAAGGAAAATCCTTAATTCCAGTTAAGATCACATGAAACACTGTATGAATCCTATATTCTTTACTTAAAGGAGACTAGAGTGGTAAATGTGTGTTATACAAGGCAGAATACCATTGAAATAGAGGAAGAAACACGTTCGGCAGCTTTGGAAAGCCTTACACTTCACTGAAATGTAGTACTACACTCTATAACACAGTTGAGAGACAATGTTCAATAGCTGCCTCAGTACTTAACAGTGTGTAGGAAGTTGTTTGATAAAGTGGGCAAAGCTGATACTTGGACCAGAAGGCAGAATATAGGAAACTACATGAAAACATGATTAATTCAGTGAAAATGACTGTAAACAGATGTGAACTTGTTTAGAACAGCTGAAAGAGATTCTCCAAGTCAGTTCTTAGTGTAGAAAAGGTAGCTAAGATCTGGGAAATCCTTAATTCGAGTTAAGATTACATGAAACACTGTATGAATCCTATATTCTTTACTTAAAGGAGACTAGAGTGGTAAATGTGTGTTATAGAAGGCAGAATACCATTGAAATAGAGAAAGAAACACGTTCGGCAGCTTTGGAAAGCCTTACACTTCACTGAAATGTAGTACTACACTCTATAACACAGTTGAGAGACAATGTTCAATAGCTGCCTCAGTACTTAACAGTGTGTAGGAAGTTGTTTGATAAAGTGGGCAAAGCTTATACTTGGACCAGAAGGCAGAATATAGGAAACTACATGAAAACATGATTAATTCAGTGAAAATGACTGTAAACAGATGTGAACTTGTTTAGAACAGCTGAAAGAGATTCTCCAAGTCAGTTCTTAGTGTAGAAAAGGTAGCTAATATCCGGGAAATCCTTAATTCGAGTTAAGATTACATGAAACACTGTATGAATCCTATATTCTTTACTTAAAGGAGACTAGAGTGGTAAATGTGTGTTATACAAGGCAGAATACCATTGAAATAGAGAAAGAAACACGTTCGGCAGCTTTGGAAAGCCTAACACTTCACTGAAATGTAGTACTACACTTTATATAACACAGTTGAGAGACAATGTTCCCTAGCTCCCTCAGTTCATAACAGTGTGTAGGAAGTTGTTTGATAAAGTGGGCAAAGCTTATACTTGGACCAGAAGGCAGAATATAGGAAACTACATGAAAACATGATTAATTCAGTGAAAATGACTGTAAACAGATGTGAACTTGTTTAGAACAGCTGAAAGAGATTCTCCAAGTCAGTTCTTACTGTAGAAAAGGTAGCTAATATCCGGGAAATCCTTAATTCGAGTTAAGATTACATGAAACACTGTATGAATCCTATATTCTTTACTTAAAGGAGACTAGAGTGGTAAATGTGTGTTATACAAGGCAGAATACCATTGAAATAGAGAAAGAAACACGTTCGGCAGCTTTGGAAAGCCTTACACTTCACTGAAATGTAGTACTACACTTTATATAACACAGTTGAGAGACAATGTTCCCTAGCTCCCTCAGTTCATAACAGTGTGTAGGAAGTTGTTTGATAAAGTGGGCAAAGCTTATACTTGGGCCAGAAGGCAGAATATAGGAAACTACATGAAAACATGAATAATTCAGTGAAAATGACTGTAAACAGATGAGAACTTGTTTAGAACAGCTGAAAGAGAATCTCCAAGTCAGTTCTTAGTGTAGAAAAGGTAGCTAAGATAAGGAAAATCCTTAATTCCAGTTAAGATCACATGAAACACTGTATGAATCCTATATTCTTTACTTAAAGGAGACTAGAGTGGTAAATGTGTGTTATACAAGGCAGAATACCATTGAAATAGAGGAAGAAACACGTTCGGCAGCTTTGGAAAGCCTTACACTTCACTGAAATGTAGTACTACACTCTATAACACAGTTGAGAGACAATGTTCAATAGCTGCCTCAGTACTTAACAGTGTGTAGGAAGTTGTTTGATAAAGTGGGCAAAGCTGATACTTGGACCAGAAGGCAGAATATAGGAAACTACATGAAAACATGATTAATTCAGTGAAAATGACTGTAAACAGATGTGAACTTGTTTAGAACAGCTGAAAGAGATTCTCCAAGTCAGTTCTTAGTGTAGAAAAGGTAGCTAAGATCTGGGAAATCCTTAATTCGAGTTAAGATTACATGAAACACTGTATGAATCCTATATTCTTTACTTAAAGGAGACTAGAGTGGTAAATGTGTGTTATAGAAGGCAGAATACCATTGAAATAGAGAAAGAAACACGTTCGGCAGCTTTGGAAAGCCTTACACTTCACTGAAATGTAGTACTACACTCTATAACACAGTTGAGAGACAATGTTCAATAGCTGCCTCAGTACTTAACAGTGTGTAGGAAGTTGTTTGATAAAGTGGGCAAAGCTTATACTTGGACCAGAAGGCAGAATATAGGAAACTACATGAAAACATGATTAATTCAGTGAAAATGACTGTAAACAGATGTGAACTTGTTTAGAACAGCTGAAAGAGATTCTCCAAGTCAGTTCTTAGTGTAGAAAAGGTAGCTAATATCCGGGAAATCCTTAATTCGAGTTAAGATTACATGAAACACTGTATGAATCCTATATTCTTTACTTAAAGGAGACTAGAGTGGTAAATGTGTGTTATACAAGGCAGAATACCATTGAAATAGAGAAAGAAACACGTTCGGCAGCTTTGGAAAGCCTAACACTTCACTGAAATGTAGTACTACACTTTATATAACACAGTTGAGAGACAATGTTCCCTAGCTCCCTCAGTTCATAACAGTGTGTAGGAAGTTGTTTGATAAAGTGGGCAAAGCTTATACTTGGACCAGAAGGCAGAATATAGGAAACTACATGAAAACATGATTAATTCAGTGAAAATGACTGTAAACAGATGTGAACTTGTTTAGAACAGCTGAAAGAGATTCTCCAAGTCAGTTCTTACTGTAGAAAAGGTAGCTAATATCCGGGAAATCCTTAATTCGAGTTAAGATTACATGAAACACTGTATGAATCCTATATTCTTTACTTAAAGGAGACTAGAGTGGTAAATGTGTGTTATACAAGGCAGAATACCATTGAAATAGAGAAAGAAACACGTTCGGCAGCTTTGGAAAGCCTTACACTTCACTGAAATGTAGTACTACACTCTATAACACAGTTGAGAGACAATGTTCAATAGCTGCCTCAGTACTTAACAGTGTGTAGGAAGTTGTTTGATAAAGTGGGCAAAGCTTATACTTGGACCAGAAGGCAGAATATAGGAAACTACATGAAAACATGATTAATTCAGTGAAAATGACTGTAAACAGATGTGAACTTGTTTAGAACAGCTGAAAGAGAATCTCCAAGTCAGTTCTTAGTGTAGAAAAGGTAGCTAATATCCGGGAAATCCTTAATTCGAGTTAAGATTACATGAAACACTGTATGAATCCTATATTCTTTACTTAAAGGAGACTAGAGTGGTAAATGTGTGTTATACAAGGCAGAATACCATTGAAATAGAGAAAGAAACACGTTCGGCAGCTTTGGAAAGCCTTACACTTCACTGAAATGTAGTACTACACTTTATATAACACAGTTGAGAGACAATGTTCCCTAGCTCCCTCAGTTCATAACAGTGTGTAGGAAGTTGTTTGATAAAGTGGGCAAAGCTTATACTTGGGCCAGAAGGCAGAATATAGGGAACTACATGAAAACATGATTAATTCAGTGAAAATGACTGTAAACAGATGTGAACTTGTTTAGAACAGCTGAAAGAGATTCTCCAAGTCAGTTCTTAGTGTAGAAAAGGTAGCTAATATCCGGGAAATCCTTAATTCGAGTTAAGATTACATGAAACACTGTATGAATCCTATATTCTTTACTTAAAGGAGACTAGAGTGGTAAATGTGTGTTATACAAGGCAGAATACCATTGAAATAGAGAAAGAAACACGTTCGGCAGCTTTGGAAAGCCTTACACTTCACTGAAATGTAGTACTACACTTTATATAACACAGTTGAGAGACAATGTTCCCTAGCTCCCTCAGTTCATAACAGTGTGTAGGAAGTTGTTTGATAAAGTGGGCAAAGCTTATACTTGGGCCAGAAGGCAGAATATAGGAAACTATATGAAAACATGAATAATTCAGTGAAAATGACTGTAACAGATGAGAACTTGTTTAGAACAGCTGAAAGAGAATCTCCAAGTCAGTTCTTAGTGTAGAAAAGGTAGCTAAGATAAGGAAATTCCTTAATTCCAGTTAAGATCACATGAAACACTGTATGAATCCTATATTCTTTACTTAAAGGAGACTAGAGTGGTAAATGTGTGTTATACAAGGCAGAATACCATTGAAATAGAGAAAGAAACACGTTCGGCAGCTTTGGAAAGCCTTACACTTCACTGAAATGTAGTACTACACTCTATAACACAGCTGAGAGACAATGTTCAATAGCTGCCTCAGTACTTAACAGTGTGTAGGAAGTTGTTTGATAAAGTGGGCAAAGCTTATACTTGGACCAGAAGGCAGAATATAGGAAACTACATGAAAACATGATTAATTCAGTGAAAATGACTGTAAACAGATGTGAACTTGTTTAGAACAGCTGAAAGAGAATCTCCAAGTCAGTTCTTAGTGTAGAATAGGTAGCTAATATCCGGGAAATCCTTAATTCGAGTTAAGATTACATGAAACACTGTATGAATCCTATATTCTTTACTTAAAGGAGACTAGAGTGGTAAATGTGTGTTATACAAGGCAGAATACCATTGAAATAGAGAAAGAAACACGTACGGCAGCTTTGGAAAGCCTTACACTTCACTGAAATGTAGTACTACACTTTATATAACACAGTTGAGAGACAATGTTCCCTAGCTCCCTCAGTTCATAACAGTGTGTAGGAAGTTGTTTGATAAAGTGGGCAAAGCTTATACTTGGACCAGAAGGCAGAATATAGGAAACTACATGAAAACATGATTAATTCAGTGAAAATGACTGTAAACAGATGTGAACTTGTTTAGAACAGCTGAAAGAGATTCTCCAAGTCAGTTCTTAGTGTAGAAAAGGTAGCTAATATCCGGGAAATCCTTAATTCGAGTTAAGATTACATGAAACACTGTATGAATCCTATATTCTTTACTTAAAGGAGACTAGAGTGGTAAATGTGTGTTATACAAGGCAGAATACCATTGAAATAGAGAAAGAAACACGTTCGGCATCTTTGGAAAGCCTTACACTTCACTGAAATGTAGTACTACACTTTATATAACACAGTTGAGAGACAATGTTCCCTAGCTCCCTCAGTTCATAACAGTGTGTAGGAAGTTGTTTGATAAAGTGGGCAAAGCTTATACTTGGGCCAGAAGGCAGAATATAGGAAACTACATGAAAACATGAATAATTCAGTGAAAATGACTGTAACAGATGAGAACTTGTTTAGAACAGCTGAAAGAGAATCTCCAAGTCAGTTCTTAGTGTAGAAAAGGTAGCTAAGATAAGGAAAATCCTTAATTCCAGTTAAGATCACATGAAACACTGTATGAATCCTATATTCTTTACTTAAAGGAGACTAGAGTGGTAAATGTGTGTTATACAAGGCAGAATACCATTGAAATAGAGAAAGAAACACGTTCGGCAGCTTTGGAAAGCCTTACACTTCACTGAAATGTAGTACTACACTCTATAACACAGTTGAGAGACAATGTTCAATAGCTGCCTCAGTACTTAACAGTGTGTAGGAAGTTGTTTGATAAAGTGGGCAAAGCTGATACTTGGACCAGAAGGCAGAATATAGGAAACTACATGAAAACATGATTAATTCAGTGAAAATGACTGTAAACAGATGTGAACTTGTTTAGAACAGCTGAAAGAGATTCTCCAAGTCAGTTCTTAGTGTAGAAAAGGTAGCTAAGATCTGGGAAATCCTTAATTCGAGTTAAGATTACATGAAACACTGTATGAATCCTATATTCTTTACTTAAAGGAGACTAGAGTGGTAAATGTGTGTTATACAAGGCAGAATACCATTGAAATAGAGAAAGAAACACGTTCGGCAGCTTTGGAAAGCCTTACACTTCACTGAAATGTAGTACTACACTTTATATAACACAGTTGAGAGACAATGTTCCCTAGCTCCCTCAGTTCATAACAGTGTGTAGGAAGTTGTTTGATAAAGTGGGCAAAGCTTATACTTGGGCCAGAAGGCAGAATATAGGAAACTACATGAAAACATGAATAATTCAGTGAAAATGACTGTAAACAGATGAGAACTTGTTTAGAACAGCTGAAAGAGAATCTCCAAGTCAGTTCTTAGTGTAGAAAAGGTAGCTAAGATAAGGAAAATCCTTAATTCCAGTTAAGATCACATGAAACACTGTATGAATCCTATATTCTTTACTTAAAGGAGACTAGAGTGGTAAATGTGTGTTATACAAGGCAGAATACCATTGAGATAGAGAAAGAAACACGTTCGGCAGCTTTGGAAAGCCTTACACTTCACTGAAATGTAGTAATACACTCTATAACACAGTTGAGAGACAATGTTCCCGAGCTGCCTCAGTTCATAACAGTGTGTAGGAAGTTGTTTGATAAAGTGGGCAAAGCTTATACTTGGGCCAGAAGGCACAATATAGGAAACTACATGAAAACATGATTAATTCAGTGAAAATGACTGTAAACAGATGTGAACTTGTTTAGAACAGCTGAAAGAGATTCTCCAAGTCAGTTCTTAGTGTAGAAAAGGTAGCTAATATCCGGGAAATCCTTAATTCGAGTTAAGATTACATGAAACACTGTATGAATCCTATATTCTTTACTTAAAGGAGACTAGAGTGGTAAATGTGTGTTATACAAGGCAGAATACCATTGAAATAGAGAAAGAAACACGTTCGGCAGCTTTGGAAAGCCTTACACTTCACTGAAATGTATACTACACTTTATATAACACAGTTGAGAGACAATGTTCCCTAGCTCCCTAAGTTCATAACAGTGTGTAGGAAGTTGTTTGATAAAGTGGGCAAAGCTGATACTTGGACCAGAAGGCAGAATATAGGAAACTACATGAAAACATGATTAATTCAGTGAAAATGACTGTAAACAGATGTGAACTTGTTTAGAACAGCTGAAAGAGATTCTCCAAGTCAGTTCTTAGTGTAGAAAAGGTAGCTAAGATCTGGGAAATCCTTAATTCGAGTTAAGATTACATGAAACACTGTATGAATCCTATATTCTTTACTTAAAGGAGACTAGAGTGGTAAATGTGTGTTATACAAGGCAGAATACCATTGAAATAGAGAAAGAAACACGTTCGGCAGCTTTGGAAAGCCTTACACTTCACTGAAATGTAGTACTACACTCTATAACACAGTTGAGAGACAATGTTCAATAGCTGCCTCAGTACTTAACAGTGTGTAGGAAGTTGTTTGATAAAGTGGGCAAAGCTTATACTTGGACCAGAAGGCAGAATATAGGAAACTACATGAAAACATGATTAATTCAGTGAAAATGACTGTAAACAGATGTGAACTTGTTTAGAACAGCTGAAAGAGATTCTCCAAGTCAGTTCTTAGTGTAGAAAAGGTAGCTAATATCCAGGAAATCCTTAATTCGAGTTAAGATTACATGAAACACTGTATGAATCCTATATTCTTTACTTAAAGGAGACTAGAGTGGTAAATGTGTGTTATACAAGGCAGAATACCATTGAAATAGAGAAAGAAACACGTTCGGCAGCTTTGGAAAGCCTTACACTTCACTGAAATGTAGTACTACACTCTATAACACAGTTGAGAGACAATGTTCAATAGCTGCCTCAGTACTTAACAGTGTGTAGGAAGTTGTTTGATAAAGTGGGCAAAGCTGATACTTGGACCAGAAGGCAGAATATAGGAAACTACATGAAAACATGATTAATTCAGTGAAAATGACTGTAAACAGATGTGAACTTGTTTAGAACAGCTGAAAGAGATTCTCCAAGTCAGTTCTTAGTGTAGAAAAGGTAGCTAAGATCTGGGAAATCCTTAATTCGAGTTAAGATTACATGAAACACTGTATGAATCCTATATTCTTTACTTAAAGGAGACTAGAGTGGTAAATGTGTGTTATACAAGGCAGAATACCATTGAAATAGAGAAAGAAACACGTTCGGCATCTTTGGAAAGCCTTACACTTCACTGAAATGTAGTACTACACTCTATGACACAGTTGAGAGACAATGTTCAATAGCTGCCTCAGTACTTAACAGTGTGTAGGAAGTTGTTTGATAAAGTGGGCAAAGCTTATACTTGGACCAGAAGGCAGAATATAGGAAACTACATGAAAACATGATTAATTCAGTGAAAATGACTGTAAACAGATGTGAACTTGTTTAGAACAGCTGAAAGAGATTCTCCAAGTCAGTTCTTAGTGTAGAAAAGGTAGCTAATATCCGGGAAATCCTTAATTCGAGTTAAGATTACATGAAACACTGTATGAATCCTATATTCTTTACTTAAAGGAGACTAGAGTGGTAAATGTGTGTTATACAAGGCAGAATACCATTGAAATAGAGAAAGAAACACGTTCGGCAGCTTTGGAAAGCCTTACACTTCACTGAAATGTAGTACTACACTTTATATAACACAGTTGAGAGACAATGTTCCCTAGCTCCCTCAGTTCATAACAGTGTGTAGGAAGTTGTTTGATAAAGTGGGCAAAGCTTATACTTGGGCCAGAAGGCAGAATATAGGAAACTACATGAAAACCTGAATAATTCAGTGAAAATGACTGTAACAGATGAGAACTTGTTTAGAACAGCTGAAAGAGAATCTCCAAGTCAGTTCTTAGTGTAGAAAAGGTAGCTAAGATAAGGAAAATCCTTAATTCCAGTTAAGATCACATGAAACACTGTATGAATCCTATATTCTTTACTTAAAGGAGACTAGAGTGGTAAATGTGTGTTATACAAGGCAGAATACCATTGAAATAGAGAAAGAAACACGTTCGGCAGCTTTGGAAAGCCTTACACTTCACTGAAATGTAGTACTACACTCTATAACACAGTTGAGAGACAATGTTCAATAGCTGCCTCAGTACTTAACAGTGTGTAGGAAGTTGTTTGATAAAGTGGGCAAAGCTGATACTTGGACCAGAAGGCAGAATATAGGAAACTACATGAAAACATGATTAATTCAGTGAAAATGACTGTAAACAGATGTGAACTTGTTTAGAACAGCTGAAAGAGATTCTCCAAGTTAGTTCTTAGTGTAGAAAAGGTAGCTAAGATCTGGGAAATCCTTAATTCGAGTTAAGATTACATGAAACACTGTATGAATCCTATATTCTTTACTTAAAGGAGACTAGAGTGGTAAATGTGTGTTATACAAGGCAGAATACCATTGAAATAGAGAAAGAAACACGTTCGGCAGCTTTGGAAAGCCTTACACTTCACTGAAATGTAGTACTACACTCTATAACACAGTTGAGAGACAATGTTCAATAGCTGCCTCAGTACTTAACAGTGTGTAGGAAGTTGTTTGATAAAGTGGGCAAAGCTTATACTTGGACCAGAAGGCAGAATATAGGAAACTACATGAAAACATGATTAATTCAGTGAAAATGACTGTAAACAGATGTGAACTTGTTTAGAACAGCTGAAAGAGATTCTCCAAGTCAGTTCTTAGTGTAGAAAAGGTAGCTAATATCCGGGAAATCCTTAATTCGAGTTAAGATTACATGAAACACTGTATGAATCCTATATTCTTTACTTAAAGGAGACTAGAGTGGTAAATGTGTGTTATACAAGGCAGAATACCATTGAAATAGAGAAAGAAACACGTTCGGCAGCTTTGGAAAGCCTTACACTTCACTGAAATGTAGTACTACACTTTATATAACACAGTTGAGAGACAATGTTCCCTAGCTCCCTCAGTTCATAACAGTGTGTAGGAAGTTGTTTGATAAAGTGGGCAAAGCTTATACTTGGGCCAGAAGGCAGAATATAGGAAACTACATGAAAACATGAATAATTCAGTGAAAATGACTGTAACAGATGAGAACTTGTTTAGAACAGCTGAAAGAGAATCTCCAAGTCAGTTCTTAGTGTAGAAAAGGTAGCTAAGATAAGGAAAATCCTTAATTCCAGTTAAGATCACATGAAACACTGTATGAATCCTATATTCTTTACTTAAAGGAGACTAGAGTGGTAAATGTGTGTTATACAAGGCAGAATACCATTGAAATAGAGAAAGAAACACGTTCGGCAGCTTTGGAAAGCCTTACACTTCACTGAAATGTAGTACTACACTCTATAACACAGTTGAGAGACAATGTTCAATAGCTGCCTCAGTACTTAACAGTGTGTAGGAAGTTGTTTGATAAAGTGGGCAAAGCTGATACTTGGACCAGAAGGCAGAATATAGGAAACTACATGAAAACATGATTAATTCAGTGAAAATGACTGTAAACAGATGTGAACTTGTTTAGAACAGCTGAAAGAGATTCTCCAAGTCAGTTCTTAGTGTAGAAAAGGTAGCTAAGATCTGGGAAATCCTTAATTCGAGTTAAGATTACATGAAACACTGTATGAATCCTATATTCTTTACTTAAAGGAGACTAGAGTGGTAAATGTGTGTTATACAAGGCAGAATACCATTGAAATAGAGAAAGAAACACGTTCGGCAGCTTTGGAAAGCCTTACACTTCACTGAAATGTAGTACTACACTCTATAACACAGTTGAGAGACAATGTTCAATAGCTGCCTCAGTACTTAACAGTGTGTAGGAAGTTGTTTGATAAAGTGGGCAAAGCTTATACTTGGACCAGAAGGCAGAATATAGGAAACTACATGAAAACATGATTAATTCAGTGAAAATGACTGTAAACAGATGTGAACTTGTTTAGAACAGCTGAAAGAGATTCTCCAAGTCAGTTCTTAGTGTAGAAAAGGTAGCTAATATCCGGGAAATCCTTAATTCGAGTTAAGATTACATGAAACACTGTATGAATCCTATATTCTTTACTTAAAGGAGACTAGAGTGGTAAATGTGTGTTATACAAGGCAGAATACCATTGAAATAGAGAAAGAAACACGTTCGGCAGCTTTGGAAAGCCTTACACTTCACTGAAATGTAGTACTACACTTTATATAACACAGTTGAGAGACAATGTTCCCTAGCTCCCTCAGTTCATAACAGTGTGTAGGAAGTTGTTTGATAAAGTGGGCAAAGCTTATACTTGGGCCAGAAGGCAGAATATAGGGAACTACATGAAAACATGATTAATTCAGTGAAAATGACTGTAAACAGATCTGAACTTGTTTAGAACAGCTGAAAGAGATTCTCCAAGTCAGTTCTTAGTGTAGAAAAGGTAGCTAATATCCGGGAAATCCTTAATTCGAGTTAAGATTACATGAAACACTGTATGAATCCTATATTCTTTACTTAAAGGAGACTAGAGTGGTAAATGTGTGTTATACAAGGCAGAATACCATTGAAATAGAGAAAGAAACACGTTCGGCAGCTTTGGAAAGCCTTACACTTCACTGAAATGTAGTACTACACTTTATATAACACAGTTGAGAGACAATGTTCCCTAGCTCCCTCAGTTCATAACAGTGTGTAGGAAGTTGTTTGATAAAGTGGGCAAAGCTTATACTTGGGCCAGAAGGCAGAATATAGGAAACTACATGAAAACATGAATAATTCAGTGAAAATGACTGTAACAGATGAGAACTTGTTTAGAACAGCTGAAAGAGAATCTCCAAGTCAGTTCTTAGTGTAGAAAAGGTAGCTAAGATAAGGAAAATCCTTAATTCCAGTTAAGATCACATGAAACACTGTATGAATCCTATATTCTTTACTTAAAGGAGACTAGAGTGGTAAATGTGTGTTATACAAGGCAGAATACCATTGAAATAGAGAAAGAAACACGTTCGGCAGCTTTGGAAAGCCTTACACTTCACTGAAATGTAGTACTACACTCTATAACACAGTTGAGAGACAATGTTCAATAGCTGCCTCAGTACTTAACAGTGTGTAGGAAGTTGTTTGATAAAGTGGGCAAAGCTGATACTTGGACCAGAAGGCAGAATATAGGAAACTACATGAAAACATGATTAATTCAGTGAAAATGACTGTAAACAGATGTGAACTTGTTTAGAACAGCTGAAAGAGATTCTCCAAGTCAGTTCTTAGTGTAGAAAAGGTAGCTAAGATCTGGGAAATCCTTAATTCGAGTTAAGATTACATGAAACACTGTATGAATCCTATATTCTTTACTTAAAGGAGACTAGAGTGGTAAATGTGTGTTATACAAGGCAGAATACCATTGAAATTGAGAAAGAAACACGTTCGGCAGCTTTGGAAAGCCTTACACTTCACTGAAATGTAGTACTACACTCTATAACACAGTTGAGAGACAATGTTCAATAGCTGCCTCAGTACTTAACAGTGTGTAGGAAGTTGTTTGATAAAGTGGGCAAAGCTTATACTTGGACCAGAAGGCAGAATATAGGAAACTACATGAAAACATGATTAATTCAGTGAAAATGACTGTAAACAGATGTGAACTTGTTTAGAACAGCTGAAAGAGAATCTCCAAGTCAGTTCTTAGTGTAGAAAAGGTAGCTAATATCCGGGAAATCCTTAATTCGAGTTAAGATTACATGAAACACTGTATGAATCCTATATTCTTTACTTAAAGGAGACTAGAGTGGTAAATGTGTGTTATACAAGGCAGAATACCATTGAAATAGAGAAAGAAACACGTTCGGCAGCTTTGGAAAGCCTTACACTTCACTGAAATGTAGTACTACACTTTATATAACACAGTTGAGAGACAATGTTCCCTAGCTCCCTCAGTTCATAACAGTGTGTAGGAAGTTGTTTGATAAAGTGGGCAAAGCTTATACTTGGGCCAGAAGGCAGAATATAGGGAACTACATGAAAACATGATTAATTCAGTGAAAATGACTGTAAACAGATCTGAACTTGTTTAGAACAGCTGAAAGAGATACTCCAAGTCAGTTCTTAGTGTAGAAAAGGTAGCTAATATCCGGGAAATCCTTAATTCGAGTTAAGATTACATGAAACACTGTATGAATCCTATATTCTTTACTTAAAGGAGACTAGAGTGGTAAATGTGTGTTATACAAGGCAGAATACCATTGAAATAGAGAAAGAAACACGTTCGGCAGCTTTGGAAAGCCTTACACTTCACTGAAATGTAGTACTACACTTTATATAACACAGTTGAGAGACAATGTTCCCTAGCTCCCTCAGTTCATAACAGTGTGTAGGAAGTTGTTTGATAAAGTGGGCAAAGCTTATACTTGGGCCAGAAGGCAGAATATAGGAAACTACATGAAAACATGAATAATTCAGTGAAAATGACTGTAACAGATGAGAACTTGTTTAGAACAGCTGAAAGAGAATCTCCAAGTCAGTTCTTAGTGTAGAAAAGGTAGCTAAGATAAGGAAAATCCTTAATTCCAGTTAAGATCACATGAAACACTGTATGAATCCTATATTCTTTACTTAAAGGAGACTAGAGTGGTAAATGTGTGTTATACAAGGCAGAATACCATTGAAA
Organism: Pipistrellus hanaki; assembly: GCF_964339955.1. Classification (NCBI taxonomy): domain Eukaryota; kingdom Metazoa; phylum Chordata; class Mammalia; order Chiroptera; family Vespertilionidae; genus Pipistrellus; species Pipistrellus hanaki. The sequence continues at coordinate 4,487,541 of NC_140511.1, forward strand.
TAGAGAAAGAAACACGTTCGGCAGCTTTGGAAAGCCTTACACTTCACTGAAATGTAGTACTACACTCTATAACACAGTTGAGAGACAATGTTCAATAGCTGCCTCAGTACTTAACAGTGTGTAGGAAGTTGTTTGATAAAGTGGGCAAAGCTGATACTTGGACCAGAAGGCAGAATATAGGAAACTACATGAAAACATGATTAATTCAGTGAAAATGACTGTAAACAGATGTGAACTTGTTTAGAACAGCTGAAAGAGATTCTCCAAGTCAGTTCTTAGTGTAGAAAAGGTAGCTAAGATCTGGGAAATCCTTAATTCGAGTTAAGATTACATGAAACACTGTTGAATCCTATATTCTTTACTTAAAGGAGACTAGAGTGGTAAATGTGTGTTATACAAGGCAGAATACCATTGAAATTGAGAAAGAAACACGTTCGGCAGCTTTGGAAAGCCTTACACTTCACTGAAATGTAGTACTACACTCTATAACACAGTTGAGAGACAATGTTCAATAGCTGCCTCAGTACTTAACAGTGTGTAGGAAGTTGTTTGATAAAGTGGGCAAAGCTTATACTTGGACCAGAAGGCAGAATATAGGAAACTACATGAAAACATGATTAATTCAGTGAAAATGACTGTAAACAGATGTGAACTTGTTTAGAACAGCTGAAAGAGATTCACCAAGTCAGTTCTTAGTGTAGAAAAGGTAGGTAATATCCGGGAAATCCTTAATTCGAGTTAAGATTACATGAAACACTGTATGAATCCTATATTCTTTACTTAAAGGAGACTAGAGTGGTAAATGTGTGTTATACAAGGCAGAATACCATTGAAATAGAGAAAGAAACACGTTCGGCAGCTTTGGAAAGCCTTACACTTCACTGAAATGTAGTACTACACTTTATATAACACAGTTGAGAGACAATGTTCTCTAGCTCCCTCAGTTCATAACAGTGTGTAGGAAGTTGTTTGATAAAGTGGGCAAAGCTTATACTTGGGCCAGAAGGCAGAATATAGGAAACTACATGAAAACATGAATAATTCAGTGAAAATGACTGTAAACAGATGAGAACTTGTTTAGAACAGCTGAAAGAGAATCTCCAAGTCAGTTCTTAGTGTAGAAAAGGTAGCTAAGATAAGGAAAATCCTTAATTCCAGTTAAGATCACATGAAACACTGTATGAATCCTATATTCTTTACTTAAAGGAGACTAGAGTGGTAAATGTGTGTTATACAAGGCAGAATACCATTGAAATAGAGAAAGAAACACGTTCGGCAGCTTTGGAAAGCCTTACACTTCACTGAAATGTAGTACTACACTCTATAACACAGTTGAGAGACAATGTTCAATAGCTGCCTCAGTACTTAACAGTGTGTAGGAAGTTGTTTGATAAAGTGGGCAAAGCTGATACTTGGACCAGAAGGCAGAATATAGGAAACTACATGAAAACATGATTAATTCAGTGAAAATGACTGTAAACAGATGTGAACTTGTTTAGAACAGCTGAAAGAGATTCTCCAAGTCAGTTCTTAGTGTAGAAAAGGTAGCTAAGATCTGGGAAATCCTTAATTCGAGTTAAGATTACATGAAACACTGTATGAATCCTATATTCTTTACTTAAAGGAGACTAGAGTGGTAAATGTGTGTTATACAAGGCAGAATACCATTGAAATAGAGAAAGAAACACGTTCGGCAGCTTTGGAAAGCCTTACACTTCACTGAAATGTAGTACTACACTCTATAACACAGTTGAGAGACAATGTTCAATAGCTGCCTCAGTACTTAACAGTGTGTAGGAAGTTGTTTGATAAAGTGGGCAAAGCTTATACTTGGACCAGAAGGCAGAATATAGGAAACTACATGAAAACATGATTAATTCAGTGAAAATGACTGTAAACAGATGTGAACTTGTTTAGAACAGCTGAAAGAGATTCTCCAAGTCAGTTCTTAGTGTAGAAAAGGTAGCTAATATCCGGGAAATCCTTAATTCGAGTTAAGATTACATGAAACACTGTATGAATCCTATATTCTTTACTTAAAGGAGACTAGAGTGGTAAATGTGTGTTATACAAGGCAGAATACCATTGAAATAGAGAAAGAAACACGTTCGGCAGCTTTGGAAAGCCTTACACTTCACTGAAATGTAGTACTACACTTTATATAACACAGTTGAGAGACAATGTTCCCTAGCTCCCTCAGTTCATAACAGTGTGTAGGAAGTTGTTTGATAAAGTGGGCAAAGCTTATACTTGGGCCAGAAGGCAGAATATAGGAAACTACATGAAAACATGAATAATTCAGTGAAAATGACTGTAAACAGATGAGAACTTGTTTAGAACAGCTGAAAGAGAATCTCCAAGTCAGTTCTTAGTGTAGAAAAGGTAGCTAAGATAAGGAAAATCCTTAATTCCAGTTAAGATCACATGAAACACTGTATGAATCCTATATTCTTTACTTAAAGGAGACTAGAGTGGTAAATGTGTGTTATACAAGGCAGAATACCATTGAAATAGAGAAAGAAACACGTTCGGCAGCTTTGGAAAGCCTTACACTTCACTGAAATGTAGTACTACACTCTATAACACAGTTGAGAGACAATGTTCAATAGCTGCCTCAGTACTTAACAGTGTGTAGGAAGTTGTTTGATAAAGTGGGCAAAGCTGATACTTGGACCAGAAGGCAGAATATAGGAAACTACATGAAAACATGATTAATTCAGTGAAAATGACTGTAAACAGATGTGAACTTGTTTAGAACAGCTGAAAGAGATTCTCCAAGTCAGTTCTTAGTGTAGAAAAGGTAGCTAAGATCTGGGAAATCCTTAATTCGAGTTAAGATTACATGAAACACTGTATGAATCCTATATTCTTTACTTAAAGGAGACTAGAGTGGTAAATGTGTGTTATAGAAGGCAGAATACCATTGAAATAGAGAAAGAAACACGTTCGGCAGCTTTGGAAAGCCTTACACTTCACTGAAATGTAGTACTACACTCTATAACACAGTTGAGAGACAATGTTCAATAGCTGCCTCAGTACTTAACAGTGTGTAGGAAGTTGTTTGATAAAGTGGGCAAAGCTTATACTTGGACCAGAAGGCAGAATATAGGAAACTACATGAAAACATGATTAATTCAGTGAAAATGACTGTAAACAGATGTGAACTTGTTTAGAACAGCTGAAAGAGATTCTCCAAGTCAGTTCTTAGTGTAGAAAAGGTAGCTAAGATAAGGAAATTCCTTAATTCCAGTTAAGATCACATGAAACACTGTATGAATCCTATATTCTTTACTTAAAGGAGACTAGAGTGGTAAATGTGTGTTATACAAGGCAGAATACCATTGAAATTGAGAAAGAAACACGTTCGGCAGCTTTGGAAAGCCTTACACTTCACTGAAATGTAGTACTACACTCTATAACACAGTTGAGAGACAATGTTCAATAGCTGCCTCAGTACTTAACAGTGTGTAGGAAGTTGTTTGATAAAGTGGGCAAAGCTTATACTTGGACCAGAAGGCAGAATATAGGAAACTACATGAAAACATGATTAATTCAGTGAAAATGACTGTAAACAGATGTGAACTTGTTTAGAACAGCTGAAAGAGATTCTCCAAGTCAGTTCTTAGTGTAGAAAAGGTAGCTAATATCCGGGAAATCCTTAATTCGAGTTAAGATTACATGAAACACTGTATGAATCCTATATTCTTTACTTAAAGGAGACTAGAGTGGTAAATGTGTGTTATACAAGGCAGAATACCATTGAAATAGAGAAAGAAACACGTTCGGCAGCTTTGGAAAGCCTTACACTTCACTGAAATGTAGTACTACACTTTATATAACACAGTTGAGAGACAATGTTCTCTAGCTCCCTCAGTTCATAACAGTGTGTAGGAAGTTGTTTGATAAAGTGGGCAAAGCTTATACTTGGGCCATAAGGCAGAATATAGGAAACTACATGAAAACATGAATAATTCAGTGAAAATGACTGTAAACAGATTAGAACTTGTTTAGAACAGCTGAAAGAGAATCTCCAAGTCAGTTCTTAGTGTAGAAAAGGTAGCTAAGATAAGGAAAATCCTTAATTCCAGTTAAGATCACATGAAACACTGTATGAATCCTATATTCTTTACTTAAAGGAGACTAGAGTGGTAAATGTGTGTTATACAAGGCAGAATACCATTGAAATAGACAAAGAAACACGTTCGGCAGCTTTGGAAAGCCTTACACTTCACTGAAATGTAGTACTACACTCTATAACACAGTTGAGAGACAATGTTCAATAGCTGCCTCAGTACTTAACAGTGTGTAGGAAGTTGTTTGATAAAGTGGGCAAAGCTGATACTTGGACCAGAAGGCAGAATATAGGAAACTACATGAAAACATGATTAATTCAGTGAAAATGACTGTAAACAGATGTGAACTTGTTTAGAACAGCTGAAAGAGATTCTCCAAGTCAGTTCTTAGTGTAGAAAAGGTAGCTAATATCCGGGAAATCCTTAATTCGAGTTAAGATTACATGAAACACTGTATGAATCCTATATTCTTTACTTAAAGGAGACTAGAGTGGTAAATGTGTGTTATACAAGGCAGAATACCATTGAAATAGAGAAAGAAACACGTTCGGCAGCTTTGGAAAGCCTTACACTTCACTGAAATGTAGTACTACACTTTATATAACACAGTTGAGAGACAATGTTCCCTAGCTCCCTCAGTTCATAACAGTGTGTAGGAAGTTGTTTGATAAAGTGGGCAAAGCTTATACTTGGGCCAGAAGGCAGAATATAGGAAACTACATGAAAACATGAATAATTCAGTGAAAATGACTGTAAACAGATGAGAACTTGTTTAGAACAGCTGAAAGAGAATCTCCAAGTCAGTTCTTAGTGTAGAAAAGGTAGCTAAGATAAGGAAAATCCTTAATTCCAGTTAAGATCACATGAAACACTGTATGAATCCTATATTCTTTACTTAAAGGAGACTAGAGTGGTAAATGTGTGTTATACAAGGCAGAATACCATTGAAATAGAGGAAGAAACACGTTCGGCAGCTTTGGAAAGCCTTACACTTCACTGAAATGTAGTACTACACTCTATAACACAGTTGAGAGACAATGTTCAATAGCTGCCTCAGTACTTAACAGTGTGTAGGAAGTTGTTTGATAAAGTGGGCAAAGCTGATACTTGGACCAGAAGGCAGAATATAGGAAACTACATGAAAACATGATTAATTCAGTGAAAATGACTGTAAACAGATGTGAACTTGTTTAGAACAGCTGAAAGAGATTCTCCAAGTCAGTTCTTAGTGTAGAAAAGGTAGCTAAGATCTGGGAAATCCTTAATTCGAGTTAAGATTACATGAAACACTGTATGAATCCTATATTCTTTACTTAAAGGAGACTAGAGTGGTAAATGTGTGTTATAGAAGGCAGAATACCATTGAAATAGAGAAAGAAACACGTTCGGCAGCTTTGGAAAGCCTTACACTTCACTGAAATGTAGTACTACACTCTATAACACAGTTGAGAGACAATGTTCAATAGCTGCCTCAGTACTTAACAGTGTGTAGGAAGTTGTTTGATAAAGTGGGCAAAGCTTATACTTGGACCAGAAGGCAGAATATAGGAAACTACATGAAAACATGATTAATTCAGTGAAAATGACTGTAAACAGATGTGAACTTGTTTAGAACAGCTGAAAGAGATTCTCCAAGTCAGTTCTTAGTGTAGAAAAGGTAGCTAATATCCGGGAAATCCTTAATTCGAGTTAAGATTACATGAAACACTGTATGAATCCTATATTCTTTACTTAAAGGAGACTAGAGTGGTAAATGTGTGTTATACAAGGCAGAATACCATTGAAATAGAGAAAGAAACACGTTCGGCAGCTTTGGAAAGCCTAACACTTCACTGAAATGTAGTACTACACTTTATATAACACAGTTGAGAGACAATGTTCCCTAGCTCCCTCAGTTCATAACAGTGTGTAGGAAGTTGTTTGATAAAGTGGGCAAAGCTTATACTTGGACCAGAAGGCAGAATATAGGAAACTACATGAAAACATGATTAATTCAGTGAAAATGACTGTAAACAGATGTGAACTTGTTTAGAACAGCTGAAAGAGATTCTCCAAGTCAGTTCTTACTGTAGAAAAGGTAGCTAATATCCGGGAAATCCTTAATTCGAGTTAAGATTACATGAAACACTGTATGAATCCTATATTCTTTACTTAAAGGAGACTAGAGTGGTAAATGTGTGTTATACAAGGCAGAATACCATTGAAATAGAGAAAGAAACACGTTCGGCAGCTTTGGAAAGCCTTACACTTCACTGAAATGTAGTACTACACTCTATAACACAGTTGAGAGACAATGTTCAATAGCTGCCTCAGTACTTAACAGTGTGTAGGAAGTTGTTTGATAAAGTGGGCAAAGCTTATACTTGGACCAGAAGGCAGAATATAGGAAACTACATGAAAACATGATTAATTCAGTGAAAATGACTGTAAACAGATGTGAACTTGTTTAGAACAGCTGAAAGAGAATCTCCAAGTCAGTTCTTAGTGTAGAAAAGGTAGCTAATATCCGGGAAATCCTTAATTCGAGTTAAGATTACATGAAACACTGTATGAATCCTATATTCTTTACTTAAAGGAGACTAGAGTGGTAAATGTGTGTTATACAAGGCAGAATACCATTGAAATAGAGAAAGAAACACGTTCGGCAGCTTTGGAAAGCCTTACACTTCACTGAAATGTAGTACTACACTTTATATAACACAGTTGAGAGACAATGTTCCCTAGCTCCCTCAGTTCATAACAGTGTGTAGGAAGTTGTTTGATAAAGTGGGCAAAGCTTATACTTGGGCCAGAAGGCAGAATATAGGGAACTACATGAAAACATGATTAATTCAGTGAAAATGACTGTAAACAGATGTGAACTTGTTTAGAACAGCTGAAAGAGATTCTCCAAGTCAGTTCTTAGTGTAGAAAAGGTAGCTAATATCCGGGAAATCCTTAATTCGAGTTAAGATTACATGAAACACTGTATGAATCCTATATTCTTTACTTAAAGGAGACTAGAGTGGTAAATGTGTGTTATACAAGGCAGAATACCATTGAAATAGAGAAAGAAACACGTTCGGCAGCTTTGGAAAGCCTTACACTTCACTGAAATGTAGTACTACACTTTATATAACACAGTTGAGAGACAATGTTCCCTAGCTCCCTCAGTTCATAACAGTGTGTAGGAAGTTGTTTGATAAAGTGGGCAAAGCTTATACTTGGGCCAGAAGGCAGAATATAGGAAACTATATGAAAACATGAATAATTCAGTGAAAATGACTGTAACAGATGAGAACTTGTTTAGAACAGCTGAAAGAGAATCTCCAAGTCAGTTCTTAGTGTAGAAAAGGTAGCTAAGATAAGGAAATTCCTTAATTCCAGTTAAGATCACATGAAACACTGTATGAATCCTATATTCTTTACTTAAAGGAGACTAGAGTGGTAAATGTGTGTTATACAAGGCAGAATACCATTGAAATAGAGAAAGAAACACGTTCGGCAGCTTTGGAAAGCCTTACACTTCACTGAAATGTAGTACTACACTCTATAACACAGCTGAGAGACAATGTTCAATAGCTGCCTCAGTACTTAACAGTGTGTAGGAAGTTGTTTGATAAAGTGGGCAAAGCTTATACTTGGACCAGAAGGCAGAATATAGGAAACTACATGAAAACATGATTAATTCAGTGAAAATGACTGTAAACAGATGTGAACTTGTTTAGAACAGCTGAAAGAGAATCTCCAAGTCAGTTCTTAGTGTAGAAAAGGTAGCTAATATCCGGGAAATCCTTAATTCGAGTTAAGATTACATGAAACACTGTATGAATCCTATATTCTTTACTTAAAGGAGACTAGAGTGGTAAATGTGTGTTATACAAGGCAGAATACCATTGAAATAGAGAAAGAAACACGTACGGCAGCTTTGGAAAGCCTTACACTTCACTGAAATGTAGTACTACACTTTATATAACACAGTTGAGAGACAATGTTCCCTAGCTCCCTCAGTTCATAACAGTGTGTAGGAAGTTGTTTGATAAAGTGGGCAAAGCTTATACTTGGGCCAGAAGGCAGAATATAGGGAACTACATGAAAACATGATTAATTCAGTGAAAATGACTGTAAACAGATGTGAACTTGTTTAGAACAGCTGAAAGAGATTCTCCAAGTCAGTTCTTAGTGTAGAAAAGGTAGCTAATATCCGGGAAATCCTTAATTCGAGTTAAGATTACATGAAACACTGTATGAATCCTATATTCTTTACTTAAAGGAGACTAGAGTGGTAAATGTGTGTTATACAAGGCAGAATACCATTGAAATAGAGAAAGAAACACGTTCGGCAGCTTTGGAAAGCCTTACACTTCACTGAAATGTAGTACTACACTTTATATAACACAGTTGAGAGACAATGTTCCCTAGCTCCCTCAGTTCATAACAGTGTGTAGGAAGTTGTTTGATAAAGTGGGCAAAGCTTATACTTGGGCCAGAAGGCAGAATATAGGAAACTATATGAAAACATGAATAATTCAGTGAAAATGACTGTAACAGATGAGAACTTGTTTAGAACAGCTGAAAGAGAATCTCCAAGTCAGTTCTTAGTGTAGAAAAGGTAGCTAAGATAAGGAAATTCCTTAATTCCAGTTAAGATCACATGAAACACTGTATGAATCCTATATTCTTTACTTAAAGGAGACTAGAGTGGTAAATGTGTGTTATACAAGGCAGAATACCATTGAAATAGAGAAAGAAACACGTTCGGCAGCTTTGGAAAGCCTTACACTTCACTGAAATGTAGTACTACACTTTATATAACACAGTTGAGAGACAATGTTCCCTAGCTCCCTCAGTTCATAACAGTCTGTAGGAAGTTGTTTGATAAAGTGGGCAAAGCTTATACTTGGGCCAGAAGGCAGAATATAGGAAACTATATGAAAACATGAATAATTCAGTGAAAATGACTGTAACAGATGAGAACTTGTTTAGAACAGCTGAAAGAGAATCTCCAAGTCAGTTCTTAGTGTAGAAAAGGTAGCTAAGATAAGGAAATTCCTTAATTCCAGTTAAGATCACATGAAACACTGTATGAATCCTATATTCTTTACTTAAAGGAGACTAGAGTGGTAAATGTGTGTTATACAAGGCAGAATACCATTGAAATAGAGAAAGAAACACGTTCGGCAGCTTTGGAAAGCCTTACACTTCACTGAAATGTAGTACTACACTCTATAACACAGTTGAGAGACAATGTTCAATAGCTGCCTCAGTACTTAACAGTGTGTAGGAAGTTGTTTGATAAAGTGGGCAAAGCTGATACTTGGACCAGAAGGCAGAATATAGGAAACTACATGAAAACATGATTAATTCAGTGAAAATGACTGTAAACAGATGTGAACTTGTTTAGAACAGCTGAAAGAGATTCTCCAAGTCAGTTCTTAGTGTAGAAAAGGTAGCTAAGATCTGGGAAATCCTTAATTCGAGTTAAGATTACATGAAACACTGTATGAATCCTATATTCTTTACTTAAAGGAGACTAGAGTGGTAAATGTGTGTTATACAAGGCAGAATACCATTGAAATAGAGAAAGAAACACGTTCGGCAGCTTTGGAAAGCCTTACACTTCACTGAAATGTAGTACTACACTTTATATAACACAGTTGAGAGACAATGTTCCCTAGCTCCCTCAGTTCATAACAGTGTGTAGGAAGTTGTTTGATAAAGTGGGCAAAGCTTATACTTGGGCCAGAAGGCAGAATATAGGAAACTACATGAAAACATGAATAATTCAGTGAAAATGACTGTAAACAGATGAGAACTTGTTTAGAACAGCTGAAAGAGAATCTCCAAGTCAGTTCTTAGTGTAGAAAAGGTAGCTAAGATAAGGAAAATCCTTAATTCCAGTTAAGATCACATGAAACACTGTATGAATCCTATATTCTTTACTTAAAGGAGACTAGAGTGGTAAATGTGTGTTATACAAGGCAGAATACCATTGAAATAGAGAAAGAAACACGTTCGGCAGCTTTGGAAAGCCTTACACTTCACTGAAATGTAGTACTACACTCTATAACACAGTTGAGAGACAATGTTCAATAGCTGCCTCAGTACTTAACAGTGTGTAGGAAGTTGTTTGATAGAGTGGGCAAAGCTTATACTTGGACCAGAAGGCAGAATATAGGAAACTACATGAAAACATGATTAATTCAGTGAAAATGACTGTAAACAGATGTGAACTTGTTTAGAACAGCTGAAAGAGATTCTCCAAGTCAGTTCTTAGTGTAGAAAAGGTAGCTAAGATCTGGGAAATCCTTAATTCGAGTTAAGATTACATGAAACACTGTATGAATCCTATATTCTTTACTTAAAGGAGACTAGAGTGGTAAATGTGTGTTATAGAAGGCAGAATACCATTGAAATAGAGAAAGAAACACGTTCGGCAGCTTTGGAAAGCCTTACACTTCACTGAAATGTAGTACTACACTCTATAACACAGTTGAGAGACAATGTTCAATAGCTGCCTCAGTACTTAACAGTGTGTAGGAAGTTGTTTGATAAAGTGGGCAAAGCTTATACTTGGACCAGAAGGCAGAATATAGGAAACTACATGAAAACATGATTAATTCAGTGAAAATGACTGTAAACAGATGTGAACTTGTTTAGAACAGCTGAAAGAGATTCTCCAAGTCAGTTCTTAGTGTAGAAAAGGTAGCTAAGATAAGGAAATTCCTTAATTCCAGTTAAGATCACATGAAACACTGTATGAATCCTATATTCTTTACTTAAAGGAGACTAGAGTGGTAAATGTGTGTTATACAAGGCAGAATACCATTGAAATAGAGAAAGAAACACGTTCGGCAGCTTTGGAAAGCCTTACACTTCACTGAAATGTAGTACTACACTCTATAACACAGTTGAGAGACAATGTTCAATAGCTGCCTCAGTACTTAACAGTGTGTAGGAAGTTGTTTGATAAAGTGGGCAAAGCTGATACTTGGACCAGAAGGCAGAATATAGGAAACTACATGAAAACATGATTAATTCAGTGAAAATGACTGTAAACAGATGTGAACTTGTTTAGAACAGCTGAAAGAGATTCTCCAAGTCAGTTCTTAGTGTAGAAAAGGTAGCTAAGATCTGGGAAATCCTTAATTCGAGTTAAGATTACATGAAACACTGTATGAATCCTATATTCTTTACTTAAAGGAGACTAGAGTGGTAAATGTGTGTTATACAAGGCAGAATACCATTGAAATTGAGAAAGAAACACGTTCGGCAGCTTTGGAAAGCCTTACACTTCACTGAAATGTAGTACTACACTCTATAACACAGTTGAGAGACAATGTTCAATAGCTGCCTCAGTACTTAACAGTGTGTAGGAAGTTGTTTGATAAAGTGGGCAAAGCTTATACTTGGACCAGAAGGCAGAATATAGGAAACTACATGAAAACATGATTAATTCAGTGAAAATGACTGTAAACAGATGTGAACTTGTTTAGAACAGCTGAAAGAGATTCTCCAAGTCAGTTCTTAGTGTAGAAAAGGTAGCTAATATCCGGGAAATCCTTAATTCGAGTTAAGATTACATGAAACACTGTATGAATCCTATATTCTTTACTTAAAGGAGACTAGAGTGGTAAATGTGTGTTATACAAGGCAGAATACCATTGAAATAGAGAAAGAAACACGTTCGGCAGCTTTGGAAAGCCTTACACTTCACTGAAATGTAGTACTACACTTTATATAACACAGTTGAGAGACAATGTTCTCTAGCTCCCTCAGTTCATAACAGTGTGTAGGAAGTTGTTTGATAAAGTGGGCAAAGCTTATACTTGGGCCAGAAGGCAGAATATAGGAAACTACATGAAAACATGAATAATTCAGTGAAAATGACTGTAAACAGATGAGAACTTGTTTAGAACAGCTGAAAGAGAATCTCCAAGTCAGTTCTTAGTGTAGAAAAGGTAGCTAAGATAAGGAAAATCCTTAATTCCAGTTAAGATCACATGAAACACTGTATGAATCCTATATTCTTTACTTAAAGGAGACTAGAGTGGTAAATGTGTGTTATACAAGGCAGAATACCATTGAAATAGAGGAAGAAACACGTTCGGCAGCTTTGGAAAGCCTTACACTTCACTGAAATGTAGTACTACACTCTATAACACAGTTGAGAGACAATGTTCAATAGCTGCCTCAGTACTTAACAGTGTGTAGGAAGTTGTTTGATAAAGTGGGCAAAGCTGATACTTGGACCAGAAGGCAGAATATAGGAAACTACATGAAAACATGATTAATTCAGTGAAAATGACTGTAAACAGATGTGAACTTGTTTAGAACAGCTGAAAGAGATTCTCCAAGTCAGTTCTTAGTGTAGAAAAGGTAGCTAAGATCTGGGAAATCCTTAATTCGAGTTAAGATTACATGAAACACTGTATGAATCCTATATTCTTTACTTAAAGGAGACTAGAGTGGTAAATGTGTGTTATAGAAGGCAGAATACCATTGAAATAGAGAAAGAAACACGTTCGGCAGCTTTGGAAAGCCTTACACTTCACTGAAATGTAGTACTACACTCTATAACACAGTTGAGAGACAATGTTCAATAGCTGCCTCAGTACTTAACAGTGTGTAGGAAGTTGTTTGATAAAGTGGGCAAAGCTTATACTTGGACCAGAAGGCAGAATATAGGAAACTACATGAAAACATGATTAATTCAGTGAAAATGACTGTAAACAGATGTGAACTTGTTTAGAACAGCTGAAAGAGATTCTCCAAGTCAGTTCTTAGTGTAGAAAAGGTAGCTAATATCCGGGAAATCCTTAATTCGAGTTAAGATTACATGAAACACTGTATGAATCCTATATTCTTTACTTAAAGGAGACTAGAGTGGTAAATGTGTGTTATACAAGGCAGAATACCATTGAAATAGAGAAAGAAACACGTTCGGCAGCTTTGGAAAGCCTTACACTTCACTGAAATGTAGTACTACACTTTATATAACACAGTTGAGAGACAATGTTCCCTAGCTCCCTCAGTTCATAACAGTGTGTAGGAAGTTGTTTGATAAAGTGGGCAAAGCTTATACTTGGGCCAGAAGGCAGAATATAGGAAACTACATGAAAACATGAATAATTCAGTGAAAATGACTGTAAACAGATGAGAACTTGTTTAGAACAGCTGAAAGAGAATCTCCAAGTCAGTTCTTAGTGTAGAAAAGGTAGCTAAGATAAGGAAAATCCTTAATTCCAGTTAAGATCACATGAAACACTGTATGAATCCTATATTCTTTACTTAAAGGAGACCAGAGTGGTAAATGTGTGTTATACAAGGCAGAATACCATTGAAATAGAGAAAGAAACACGTTCGGCAGCTTTGGAAAGCCTTACACTTCACTGAAATGTAGTACTACACTCTATAACACAGTTGAGAGACAATGTTCAATAGCTGCCTCAGTACTTAACAGTGTGTAGGAAGTTGTTTGATAAAGTGGGCAAAGCTGATACTTGGACCAGAAGGCAGAATATAGGAAACTACATGAAAACATGATTAATTCAGTGAAAATGACTGTAAACAGATGTGAACTTGTTTAGAACAGCTGAAAGAGATTCTCCAAGTCAGTTCTTAGTGTAGAAAAGGTAGCTAAGATCTGGGAAATCCTTAATTCGAGTTAAGATTACATGAAACACTGTATGAATCCTATATTCTTTACTTAAAGGAGACTAGAGTGGTAAATGTGTGTTATAGAAGGCAGAATACCATTGAAATAGAGAAAGAAACACGTTCGGCAGCTTTGGAAAGCCTTACACTTCACTGAAATGTAGTACTACACTCTATAACACAGTTGAGAGACAATGTTCAATAGCTGCCTCAGTACTTAACAGTGTGTAGGAAGTTGTTTGATAAAGTGGGCAAAGCTTATACTTGGACCAGAAGGCAGAATATAGGAAACTACATGAAAACATGATTAATTCAGTGAAAATGACTGTAAACAGATGTGAACTTGTTTAGAACAGCTGAAAGAGATTCTCCAAGTCAGTTCTTAGTGTAGAAAAGGTAGCTAATATCCGGGAAATCCTTAATTCGAGTTAAGATTACATGAAACACTGTATGAATCCTATATTCTTTACTTAAAGGAGACTAGAGTGGTAAATGTGTGTTATACAAGGCAGAATACCATTGAAATAGAGAAAGAAACACGTTCGGCAGCTTTGGAAAGCCTAACACTTCACTGAAATGTAGTACTACACTTTATATAACACAGTTGAGAGACAATGTTCCCTAGCTCCCTCAGTTCATAACAGTGTGTAGGAAGTTGTTTGATAAAGTGGGCAAAGCTTATACTTGGACCAGAAGGCAGAATATAGGAAACTACATGAAAACATGATTAATTCAGTGAAAATGACTGTAAACAGATGTGAACTTGTTTAGAACAGCTGAAAGAGATTCTCCAAGTCAGTTCTTACTGTAGAAAAGGTAGCTAATATCCGGGAAATCCTTAATTCGAGTTAAGATTACATGAAACACTGTATGAATCCTATATTCTTTACTTAAAGGAGACTAGAGTGGTAAATGTGTGTTATACAAGGCAGAATACCATTGAAATAGAGAAAGAAACACGTTCGGCAGCTTTGGAAAGCCTTACACTTCACTGAAATGTAGTACTACACTCTATAACACAGTTGAGAGACAATGTTCAATAGCTGCCTCAGTACTTAACAGTGTGTAGGAAGTTGTTTGATAAAGTGGGCAAAGCTTATACTTGGACCAGAAGGCAGAATATAGGAAACTACATGAAAACATGATTAATTCAGTGAAAATGACTGTAAACAGATGTGAACTTGTTTAGAACAGCTGAAAGAGAATCTCCAAGTCAGTTCTTAGTGTAGAAAAGGTAGCTAATATCCGGGAAATCCTTAATTCGAGTTAAGATTACATGAAACACTGTATGAATCCTATATTCTTTACTTAAAGGAGACTAGAGTGGTAAATATGTGTTATACAAGGCAGAATACCATTGAAATAGAGAAAGAAACACGTTCGGCAGCTTTGGAAAGCCTTACACTTCACTGAAATGTAGTACTACACTTTATATAACACAGTTGAGAGACAATGTTCCCTAGCTCCCTCAGTTCATAACAGTGTGTAGGAAGTTGTTTGATAAAGTGGGCAAAGCTTATACTTGGGCCAGAAGGCAGAATATAGGAAACTATATGAAAACATGAATAATTCAGTGAAAATGACTGTAACAGATGAGAACTTGTTTAGAACAGCTGAAAGAGAATCTCCAAGTCAGTTCTTAGTGTAGAAAAGGTAGCTAAGATAAGGAAATTCCTTAATTCCAGTTAAGATCACATGAAACACTGTATGAATCCTATATTCTTTACTTAAAGGAGACTAGAGTGGTAAATGTGTGTTATACAAGGCAGAATACCATTGAAATAGAGAAAGAAACACGTTCGGCAGCTTTGGAAAGCCTTACACTTCACTGAAATGTAGTACTACACTCTATAACACAGCTGAGAGACAATGTTCAATAGCTGCCTCAGTACTTAACAGTGTGTAGGAAGTTGTTTGATAAAGTGGGCAAAGCTTATACTTGGACCAGAAGGCAGAATATAGGAAACTACATGAAAACATGATTAATTCAGTGAAAATGACTGTAAACAGATGTGAACTTGTTTAGAACAGCTGAAAGAGAATCTCCAAGTCAGTTCTTAGTGTAGAAAAGGTAGCTAATATCCGGGAAATCCTTAATTCGAGTTAAGATTACATGAAACACTGTATGAATCCTATATTCTTTACTTAAAGGAGACTAGAGTGGTAAATGTGTGTTATACAAGGCAGAATACCATTGAAATAGAGAAAGAAACACGTACGGCAGCTTTGGAAAGCCTTACACTTCACTGAAATGTAGTACTACACTTTATATAACACAGTTGAGAGACAATGTTCCCTAGCTCCCTCAGTTCATAACAGTGTGTAGGAAGTTGTTTGATAAAGTGGGCAAAGCTTATACTTGGGCCAGAAGGCAGAATATAGGGAACTACATGAAAACATGATTAATTCAGTGAAAATGACTGTAAACAGATGTGAACTTGTTTAGAACAGCTGAAAGAGATTCTCCAAGTCAGTTCTTAGTGTAGAAAAGGTAGCTAATATCCGGGAAATCCTTAATTCGAGTTAAGATTACATGAAACACTGTATGAATCCTATATTCTTTACTTAAAGGAGACTAGAGTGGTAAATGTGTGTTATACAAGGCAGAATACCATTGAAATAGAGAAAGAAACACGTTCGGCAGCTTTGGAAAGCCTTACACTTCACTGAAATGTAGTACTACACTTTATATAACACAGTTGAGAGACAATGTTCCCTAGCTCCCTCAGTTCATAACAGTGTGTAGGAAGTTGTTTGATAAAGTGGGCAAAGCTTATACTTGGGCCAGAAGGCAGAATATAGGAAACTATATGAAAACATGAATAATTCAGTGAAAATGACTGTAACAGATGAGAACTTGTTTAGAACAGCTGAAAGAGAATCTCCAAGTCAGTTCTTAGTGTAGAAAAGGTAGCTAAGATAAGGAAATTCCTTAATTCCAGTTAAGATCACATGAAACACTGTATGAATCCTATATTCTTTACTTAAAGGAGACTAGAGTGGTAAATGTGTGTTATACAAGGCAGAATACCATTGAAATAGAGAAAGAAACACGTTCGGCAGCTTTGGAAAGCCTTACACTTCACTGAAATGTAGTACTACACTCTATAACACAGTTGAGAGACAATGTTCAATAGCTGCCTCAGTACTTAACAGTGTGTAGGAAGTTGTTTGATAAAGTGGGCAAAGCTGATACTTGGACCAGAAGGCAGAATATAGGAAACTACATGAAAACATGATTAATTCAGTGAAAATGACTGTAAACAGATGTGAACTTGTTTAGAACAGCTGAAAGAGATTCTCCAAGTCAGTTCTTAGTGTAGAAAAGGTAGCTAAGATCTGGGAAATCCTTAATTCGAGTTAAGATTACATGAAACACTGTATGAATCCTATATTCTTTACTTAAAGGAGACTAGAGTGGTAAATGTGTGTTATACAAGGCAGAATACCATTGAAATTGAGAAAGAAACACGTTCGGCAGCTTTGGAAAGCCTTACACTTCACTGAAATGTAGTACTACACTCTATAACACAGTTGAGAGACAATGTTCAATAGCTGCCTCAGTACTTAACAGTGTGTAGGAAGTTGTTTGATAAAGTGGGCAAAGCTTATACTTGGACCAGAAGGCAGAATATAGGAAACTACATGAAAACATGATTAATTCAGTGAAAATGACTGTAAACAGATGTGAACTTGTTTAGAACTGCAGAAAGAGATTCTCCAAGTCAGTTCTTAGTGTAGAAAAGGTAGCTAATATCCGGGAAATCCTTAATTCGAGTTAAGATTACATGAAACACTGTATGAATCCTATATTCTTTACTTAAAGGAGACTAGAGTGGTAAATGTGTGTTATACAAGGCAGAATACCATTGAAATAGAGAAAGAAACACGTTCGGCAGCTTTGGAAAGCCTTACACTTCACTGAAATGTAGTACTACACTTTATATAACACAGTTGAGAGACAATGTTCTCTAGCTCCCTCAGTTCATAACAGTGTGTAGGAAGTTGTTTGATAAAGTGGGCAAAGCTTATACTTGGGCCAGAAGGCAGAATATAGGAAACTACATGAAAACATGAATAATTCAGTGAAAATGACTGTAAACAGATGAGAACTTGTTTAGAACAGCTGAAAGAGAATCTCCAAGTCAGTTCTTAGTGTAGAAAAGGTAGCTAAGATAAGGAAAATCCTTAATTCCAGTTAAGATCACATGAAACACTGTATGAATCCTATATTCTTTACTTAAAGGAGACTAGAGTGGTAAATGTGTGTTATACAAGGCAGAATACCATTGAAATAGAGAAAGAAACACGTTCGGCAGCTTTGGAAAGCCTTACACTTCACTGAAATGTAGTACTACACTCTATAACACAGTTGAGAGACAATGTTCAATAGCTGCCTCAGTACTTAACAGTGTGTAGGAAGTTGTTTGATAAAGTGGGCAAAGCTGATACTTGGACCAGAAGGCAGAATATAGGAAACTACATGAAAACATGATTAATTCAGTGAAAATGACTGTAAACAGATGTGAACTTGTTTAGAACAGCTGAAAGAGATTCTCCAAGTCAGTTCTTAGTGTAGAAAAGGTAGCTAAGATCTGGGAAATCCTTAATTCGAGTTAAGATTACATGAAACACTGTATGAATCCTATATTCTTTACTTAAAGGAGACTAGAGTGGTAAATGTGTGTTATACAAGGCAGAATACCATTGAAATAGAGAAAGAAACACGTTCGGCAGCTTTGGAAAGCCTTACACTTCACTGAAATGTAGTACTACACTCTATAACACAGTTGAGAGACAATGTTCAATAGCTGCCTCAGTACTTAACAGTGTGTAGGAAGTTGTTTGATAAAGTGGGCAAAGCTTATACTTGGACCAGAAGGCAGAATATAGGAAACTACATGAAAACATGATTAATTCAGTGAAAATGACTGTAAACAGATGTGAACTTGTTTAGAACAGCTGAAAGAGATTCTCCAAGTCAGTTCTTAGTGTAGAAAAGGTAGCTAATATCCGGGAAATCCTTAATTCGAGTTAAGATTACATGAAACACTGTATGAATCCTATATTCTTTACTTAAAGGAGACTAGAGTGGTAAATGTGTGTTATACAAGGCAGAATACCATTGAAATAGAGAAAGAAACACGTTCGGCAGCTTTGGAAAGCCTTACACTTCACTGAAATGTAGTACTACACTTTATATAACACAGTTGAGAGACAATGTTCCCTAGCTCCCTCAGTTCATAACAGTGTGTAGGAAGTTGTTTGATAAAGTGGGCAAAGCTTATACTTGGGCCAGAAGGCAGAATATAGGAAACTACATGAAAACATGAATAATTCAGTGAAAATGACTGTAAACAGATGAGAACTTGTTTAGAACAGCTGAAAGAGAATCTCCAAGTCAGTTCTTAGTGTAGAAAAGGTAGCTAAGATAAGGAAAATCCTTAATTCCAGTTAAGATCACATGAAACACTGTATGAATCCTATATTCTTTACTTAAAGGAGACTAGAGTGGTAAATGTGTGTTATACAAGGCAGAATACCATTGAAATAGAGAAAGAAACACGTTCGGCAGCTTTGGAAAGCCTTACACTTCACTGAAATGTAGTACTACACTCTATAACACAGTTGAGAGACAATGTTCAATAGCTGCCTCAGTACTTAACAGTGTGTAGGAAGTTGTTTGATAAAGTGGGCAAAGCTGATACTTGGACCAGAAGGCAGAATATAGGAAACTACATGAAAACATGATTAATTCAGTGAAAATGACTGTAAACAGATGTGAACTTGTTTAGAACAGCTGAAAGAGATTCTCCAAGTCAGTTCTTAGTGTAGAAAAGGTAGCTAAGATCTGGGAAATCCTTAATTCGAGTTAAGATTACATGAAACACTGTATGAATCCTATATTCTTTACTTAAAGGAGACTAGAGTGGTAAATGTGTGTTATACAAGGCAGAATACCATTGAAATAGAGAAAGAAACACGTTCGGCAGCTTTGGAAAGCCTAACACTTCACTGAAATGTAGTACTACACTTTATATAACACAGTTGAGAGACAATGTTCCCTAGCTCCCTCAGTTCATAACAGTGTGTAGGAAGTTGTTTGATAAAGTGGGCAAAGCTTATACTTGGACCAGAAGGCAGAATATAGGAAACTACATGAAAACATGATTAATTCAGTGAAAATGACTGTAAACAGATGTGAACTTGTTTAGAACAGCTGAAAGAGATTCTCAAAGTCAGTTCTTACTGTAGAAAAGGTAGCTAATATCCGGGAAATCCTTAATTCGAGTTAAGATTACATGAAACACTGTATGAATCCTATATTCTTTACTTAAAGGAGACTAGAGTGGTAAATGTGTGTTATACAAGGCAGAATACCATTGAAATAGAGAAAGAAACACGTTCGGCAGCTTTGGAAAGCCTTACACTTCACTGAAATGTAGTACTACACTCTATAACACAGTTGAGAGACAATGTTCAATAGCTGCCTCAGTACTTAACAGTGTGTAGGAAGTTGTTTGATAAAGTGGGCAAAGCTTATACTTGGACCAGAAGGCAGAATATAGGAAACTACATGAAAACATGATTAATTCAGTGAAAATGACTGTAAACAGATGTGAACTTGTTTAGAACAGCTGAAAGAGAATCTCCAAGTCAGTTCTTAGTGTAGAAAAGGTAGCTAATATCCGGGAAATCCTTAATTCGAGTTAAGATTACATGAAACACTGTATGAATCCTATATTCTTTACTTAAAGGAGACTAGAGTGGTAAATGTGTGTTATACAAGGCAGAATACCATTGAAATAGAGAAAGAAACACGTTCGGCAGCTTTGGAAAGCCTTACACTTCACTGAAATGTAGTACTACACTTTATATAACACAGTTGAGAGACAATGTTCCCTAGCTCCCTCAGTTCATAACAGTGTGTAGGAAGTTGTTTGATAAAGTGGGCAAAGCTTATACTTGGGCCAGAAGGCAGAATATAGGGAACTACATGAAAACATGATTAATTCAGTGAAAATGACTGTAAACAGATGTGAACTTGTTTAGAACAGCTGAAAGAGATTCTCCAAGTCAGTTCTTAGTGTAGAAAAGGTAGCTAATATCCGGGAAATCCTTAATTCGAGTTAAGATTACATGAAACACTGTATGAATCCTATATTCTTTACTTAAAGGAGACTAGAGTGGTAAATGTGTGTTATACAAGGCAGAATACCATTGAAATAGAGAAAGAAACACGTTCGGCAGCTTTGGAAAGCCTTACACTTCACTGAAATGTAGTACTACACTTTATATAACACAGTTGAGAGACAATGTTCCCTAGCTCCCTCAGTTCATAACAGTGTGTAGGAAGTTGTTTGATAAAGTGGGCAAAGCTTATACTTGGGCCAGAAGGCAGAATATAGGAAACTATATGAAAAGATGAATAATTCAGTGAAAATGACTGTAACAGATGAGAACTTGTTTAGAACAGCTGAAAGAGAATCTCCAAGTCAGTTCTTAGTGTAGAAAAGGTAGCTAAGATAAGGAAATTCCTTAATTCCAGTTAAGATCACATGAAACACTGTATGAATCCTATATTCTTTACTTAAAGGAGACTAGAGTGGTAAATGTGTGTTATACAAGGCAGAATACCATTGAAATAGAGAAAGAAACACGTTCGGCAGCTTTGGAAAGCCTTACACTTCACTGAAATGTAGTACTACACTCTATAACACAGTTGAGAGACAATGTTCAATAGCTGCCTCAGTACTTAACAGTGTGTAGGAAGTTGTTTGATAAAGTGGGCAAAGCTTATACTTGGACCAGAAGGCAGAATATAGGAAACTACATGAAAACATGATTAATTCAGTGAAAATGACTGTAAACAGATGTGAACTTGTTTAGAACAGCTGAAAGAGAATCTCCAAGTCAGTTCTTAGTGTAGAAAAGGTAGCTAATATCCGGGAAATCCTTAATTCGAGTTAAGATTACATGAAACACTGTATGAATCCTATATTCTTTACTTAAAGGAGACTAGAGTGGTAAATGTGTGTTATACAAGGCAGAATACCATTGAAATAGAGAAAGAAACACGTTCGGCAGCTTTGGAAAGCCTTACACTTCACTGAAATGTAGTACTACACTTTATATAACACAGTTGAGAGACAATGTTCCCTAGCTCCCTCAGTTCATAACAGTGTGTAGGAAGTTGTTTGATAAAGTGGGCAAAGCTTATACTTGGGCCAGAAGGCAGAATATAGGGAACTACATGAAAACATGATTAATTCAGTGAAAATGACTGTAAACAGATGTGAACTTGTTTAGAACAGCTGAAAGAGATTCTCCAAGTCAATTCTTAGTGTAGAAAAGGTAGCTAATATCCGGGAAATCCTTAATTCGAGTTAAGATTACATGAAACACTGTATGAATCCTATATTCTTTACTTAAAGGAGACTAGAGTGGTAAATGTGTGTTATACAAGGCAGAATACCATTGAAATAGAGAAAGAAACACGTTCGGCAGCTTTGGAAAGCCTTACACTTCACTGAAATGTAGTACTACACTTTATATAACACAGTTGAGAGACAATGTTCCCTAGCTCCCTCAGTTCATAACAGTGTGTAGGAAGTTGTTTGATAAAGTGGGCAAAGCTTATACTTGGGCCAGAAGGCAGAATATAGGAAACTACATGAAAACATGAATAATTCAGTGAAAATGACTGTAAACAGATGAGAACTTGTTTAGAACAGCTGAAAGAGAATCTCCAAGTCAGTTCTTAGTGTAGAAAAGGTAGCTAAGATAAGGAAAATCCTTAATTCCAGTTAAGATCACATGAAACACTGTATGAATCCTATATTCTTTACTTAAAGGAGACTAGAGTGGTAAATGTGTGTTATACAAGGCAGAATACCATTGAAATAGAGAAAGAAACACGTTCGGCAGCTTTGGAAAGCCTTACACTTCACTGAAATGTAGTACTACACTTTATATAACACAGTTGAGAGACAATGTTCCCTAGCTCCCTCAGTTCATAACAGTGTGTAGGAAGTTGTTTGATAAAGTGGGCAAAGCTTATACTTGGGCCAGAAGGCAGAATATAGGAAACTATATGAAAACATGAATAATTCAGTGAAAATGACTGTAACAGATGAGAACTTGTTTAGAACAGCTGAAAGAGAATCTCCAAGTCAGTTCTTAGTGTAGAAAAGGTAGCTAAGATAAGGAAATTCCTTAATTCCAGTTAAGATCACATGAAACACTGTATGAATCCTATATTCTTTACTTAAAGGAGACTAGAGTGGTAAATGTGTGTTATACAAGGCAGAATACCATTGAAATAGAGAAAGAAACACGTTCGGCAGCTTTGGAAAGCCTTACACTTCACTGAAATGTAGTACTACACTCTATAACACAGTTGAGAGACAATGTTCAATAGCTGCCTCAGTACTTAACAGTGTGTAGGAAGTTGTTTGATAAAGTGGGCAAAGCTGATACTTGGACCAGAAGGCAGAATATAGGAAACTACATGAAAACATGATTAATTCAGTGAAAATGACTGTAAACAGATGTGAACTTGTTTAGAACAGCTGAAAGAGATTCTCCAAGTCAGTTCTTAGTGTAGAAAAGGTAGCTAAGATCTGGGAAATCCTTAATTCGAGTTAAGATTACATGAAACACTGTATGAATCCTATATTCTTTACTTAAAGGAGACTAGAGTGGTAAATGTGTGTTATACAAGGCAGAATACCATTGAAATAGAGAAAGAAACACGTTCGGCAGCTTTGGAAAGCCTTACACTTCACTGAAATGTAGTACTACACTCTATAACACAGTTGAGAGACAATGTTCAATAGCTGCCTCAGTACTTAACAGTGTGTAGGAAGTTGTTTGATAAAGTGGGCAAAGCTTATACTTGGACCAGAAGGCAGAATATAGGAAACTACATGAAAACATGATTAATTCAGTGAAAATGACTGTAAACAGATGTGAACTTGTTTAGAACAGCTGAAAGAGATTCTCCAAGTCAGTTCTTAGTGTAGAAAAGGTAGCTAATATCCGGGAAATCCTTAATTCGAGTTAAGATTACATGAAACACTGTATGAATCCTATATTCTTTACTTAAAGGAGACTAGAGTGGTAAATGTGTGTTATACAAGGCAGAATACCATTGAAATAGAGAAAGAAACACGTTCGGCAGCTTTGGAAAGCCTAACACTTCACTGAAATGTAGTACTACACTTTATATAACACAGTTGAGAGACAATGTTCCCTAGCTCCCTCAGTTCATAACAGTGTGTAGGAAGTTGTTTGATAAAGTGGGCAAAGCTTATACTTGGACCAGAAGGCAGAATATAGGAAACTACATGAAAACATGATTAATTCAGTGAAAATGACTGTAAACAGATGTGAACTTGTTTAGAACAGCTGAAAGAGATTCTCCAAGTCAGTTCTTACTGTAGAAAAGGTAGCTAATATCCGGGAAATCCTTAATTCGAGTTAAGATTACATGAAACACTGTATGAATCCTATATTCTTTACTTAAAGGAGACTAGAGTGGTAAATGTGTGTTATACAAGCCAGAATACCATTGAAATAGAGAAAGAAACACGTTCGGCAGCTTTGGAAAGCCTTACACTTCACTGAAATGTAGTACTACACTCTATAACACAGTTGAGAGACAATGTTCAATAGCTGCCTCAGTACTTAACAGTGTGTAGGAAGTTGTTTGATAAAGTGGGCAAAGCTTATACTTGGGCCAGAAGGCAGAATATAGGAAACTACATGAAAACATGATTAATTCAGTGAAAATGACTGTAAACAGATGTGAACTTGTTTAGAACAGCTGAAAGAGAATCTCCAAGTCAGTTCTTAGTGTAGAAAAGGTAGCTAATATCCGGGAAATCCTTAATTCGAGTTAAGATTACATGAAACACTGTATGAATCCTATATTCTTTACTTAAAGGAGACTAGAGTGGTAAATGTGTGTTATACAAGGCAGAATACCATTGAAATAGAGAAAGAAACACGTTCGGCAGCTTTGGAAAGCCTTACACTTCACTGAAATGTAGTACTACACTTTATATAACACAGTTGAGAGACAATGTTCCCTAGCTCCCTCAGTTCATAACAGTGTGTAGGAAGTTGTTTGATAAAGTGGGCAAAGCTTATACTTGGGCCAGAAGGCAGAATATAGGAAACTATATGAAAACATGAATAATTCAGTGAAAATGACTGTAACAGATGAGAACTTGTTTAGAACAGCTGAAAGAGAATCTCCAAGTCAGTTCTTAGTGTAGAAAAGGTAGCTAAGATAAGGAAATTCCTTAATTCCAGTTAAGATCACATGAAACACTGTATGAATCCTATATTCTTTACTTAAAGGAGACTAGAGTGGTAAATGTGTGTTATACAAGGCAGAATACCATTGAAATAGAGAAAGAAACACGTTCGGCAGCTTTGGAAAGCCTTACACTTCACTGAAATGTAGTACTACACTCTATAACACAGTTGAGAGACAATGTTCAATAGCTGCCTCAGTACTTAACAGTGTGTAGGAAGTTGTTTGATAAAGTGGGCAAAGCTGATACTTGGACCAGAAGGCAGAATATAGGAAACTACATGAAAACATGATTAATTCAGTGAAAATGACTGTAAACAGATGTGAACTTGTTTAGAACAGCTGAAAGAGATTCTCCAAGTCAGTTCTTAGTGTAGAAAAGGTAGCTAAGATCTGGGAAATCCTTAATTCGAGTTAAGATTACATGAAACACTGTATGAATCCTATATTCTTTACTTAAAGGAGACTAGAGTGGTAAATGTGTGTTATACAAGGCAGAATACCATTGAAATAGAGAAAGAAACACGTTCGGCAGCTTTGGAAAGCCTTACACTTCACTGAAATGTAGTACTACACTCTATAACACAGTTGAGAGACAATGTTCAATAGCTGCCTCAGTACTTAACAGTGTGTAGGAAGTTGTTTGATAAAGTGGGCAAAGCTTATACTTGGACCAGAAGGCAGAATATAGGAAACTACATGAAAACATGATTAATTCAGTGAAAATGACTGTAAACAGATGTGAACTTGTTTAGAACAGCTGAAAGAGATTCTCCAAGTCAGTTCTTAGTGTAGAAAAGGTAGCTAATATCCGGGAAATCCTTAATTCGAGTTAAGATTACATGAAACACTGTATGAATCCTATATTCTTTACTTAAAGGAGACTAGAGTGGTAAATGTGTGTTATACAAGGCAGAATACCATTGAAATAGAGAAAGAAACACGTTCGGCAGCTTTGGAAAGCCTAACACTTCACTGAAATGTAGTACTACACTTTATATAACACAGTTGAGAGACAATGTTCCCTAGCTCCCTCAGTTCATAACAGTGTGTAGGAAGTTGTTTGATAAAGTGGGCAAAGCTTATACTTGGACCAGAAGGCAGAATATAGGAAACTACATGAAAACATGATTAATTCAGTGAAAATGACTGTAAACAGATGTGAACTTGTTTAGAACAGCTGAAAGAGATTCTCCAAGTCAGTTCTTACTGTAGAAAAGGTAGCTAATATCCGGGAAATCCTTAATTCGAGTTAAGATTACATGAAACACTGTATGAATCCTATATTCTTTACTTAAAGGAGACTAGAGTGGTAAATGTGTGTTATACAAGCCAGAATACCATTGAAATAGAGAAAGAAACACGTTCGGCAGCTTTGGAAAGCCTTACACTTCACTGAAATGTAGTACTACACTCTATAACACAGTTGAGAGACAATGTTCAATAGCTGCCTCAGTACTTAACAGTGTGTAGGAAGTTGTTTGATAAAGTGGGCAAAGCTTATACTTGGGCCAGAAGGCAGAATATAGGAAACTACATGAAAACATGATTAATTCAGTGAAAATGACTGTAAACAGATGTGAACTTGTTTAGAACAGCTGAAAGAGAATCTCCAAGTCAGTTCTTAGTGTAGAAAAGGTAGCTAATATCCGGGAAATCCTTAATTCGAGTTAAGATTACATGAAACACTGTATGAATCCTATATTCTTTACTTAAAGGAGACTAGAGTGGTAAATGTGTGTTATACAAGGCAGAATACCATTGAAATAGAGAAAGAAACACGTTCGGCAGCTTTGGAAAGCCTTACACTTCACTGAAATGTAGTACTACACTTTATATAACACAGTTGAGAGACAATGTTCCCTAGCTCCCTCAGTTCATAACAGTGTGTAGGAAGTTGTTTGATAAAGTGGGCAAAGCTTATACTTGGGCCAGAAGGCAGAATATAGGGAACTACATGAAAACATGATTAATTCAGTGAAAATGACTGTAAACAGATGTGAACTTGTTTAGAACAGCTGAAAGAGATTCTCCAAGTCAGTTCTTAGTGTAGAAAAGGTAGCTAATATCCGGGAAATCCTTAATTCGAGTTAAGATTACATGAAACACTGTATGAATCCTATATTCTTTACTTAAAGGAGACTAGAGTGGTAAATGTGTGTTATACAAGGCAGAATACCATTGAAATAGAGAAAGAAACACGTTCGGCAGCTTTGGAAAGCCTTACACTTCACTGAAATGTAGTACTACACTTTATATAACACAGTTGAGAGACAATGTTCCCTAGCTCCCTCAGTTCATAACAGTGTGTAGGAAGTTGTTTGATAAAGTGGGCAAAGCTTATACTTGGGCCAGAAGGCAGAATATAGGAAACTACATGAAAACATGAATAATTCAGTGAAAATGACTGTAAACAGATGAGAACTTGTTTAGAACAGCTGAAAGAGAATCTCCAAGTCAGTTCTTAGTGTAGAAAAGGTAGCTAAGATAAGGAAAATCCTTAATTCCAGTTAAGATCACATGAAACACTGTATGAATCCTATATTCTTTACTTAAAGGAGACTAGAGTGGTAAATGTGTGTTATACAAGGCAGAATACCATTGAAATAGAGAAAGAAACACGTTCGGCAGCTTTGGAAAGCCTTACACTTCACTGAAATGTAGTACTACACTCTATAACACAGTTGAGAGACAATGTTCAATAGCTGCCTCAGTACTTAACAGTGTGTAGGAAGTTGTTTGATAAAGTGGGCAAAGCTGATACTTGGACCAGAAGGCAGAATATAGGAAACTACATGAAAACATGATTAATTCAGTGAAAATGACTGTAAACAGATGTGAACTTGTTTAGAACAGCTGAAAGAGATTCTCCAAGTCAGTTCTTAGTGTAGAAAAGGTAGCTAAGATCTGGGAAATCCTTAATTCGAGTTAAGATTACATGAAACACTGTATGAATCCTATATTCTTTACTTAAAGGAGACTAGAGTGGTAAATGTGTGTTATACAAGGCAGAATACCATTGAAATTGAGAAAGAAACACGTTCGGCAGCTTTGGAAAGCCTTACACTTCACTGAAATGTAGTACTACACTCTATAACACAGTTGAGAGACAATGTTCAATAGCTGCCTCAGTACTTAACAGTGTGTAGGAAGTTGTTTGATAAAGTGGGCAAAGCTTATACTTGGACCAGAAGGCAGAATATAGGAAACTACATGAAAACATGATTAATTCAGTGAAAATGACTGTAAACAGATGTGAACTTGTTTAGAACAGCTGAAAGAGATTCTCCAAGTCAGTTCTTAGTGTAGAAAAGGTAGCTAATATCCGGGAAATCCTTAATTCGAGTTAAGATTACATGAAACACTGTATGAATCCTATATTCTTTACTTAAAGGAGACTAGAGTGGTAAATGTGTGTTATACAAGGCAGAATACCATTGAAATAGAGAAAGAAACACGTTCGGCAGCTTTGGAAAGCCTTACACTTCACTGAAATGTAGTACTACACTTTATATAACACAGTTGAGAGACAATGTTCCCTAGCTCCCTCAGTTCATAACAGTGTGTAGGAAGTTGTTTGATAAAGTGGGCAAAGCTTATACTTGGGCCAGAAGGCAGAATATAGGAAACTATATGAAAACATGAATAATTCAGTGAAAATGACTGTAACAGATGAGAACTTGTTTAGAACAGCTGAAAGAGAATCTCCAAGTCAGTTCTTAGTGTAGAAAAGGTAGCTAAGATAAGGAAATTCCTTAATTCCAGTTAAGATCACATGAAACACTGTATGAATCCTATATTCTTTACTTAAAGGAGACTAGAGTGGTAAATGTGTGTTATACAAGGCAGAATACCATTGAAATAGAGAAAGAAACACGTTCGGCAGCTTTGGAAAGCCTTACACTTCACTGAAATGTAGTACTACACTCTATAACACAGCTGAGAGACAATGTTCAATAGCTGCCTCAGTACTTAACAGTGTGTAGGAAGTTGTTTGATAAAGTGGGCAAAGCTTATACTTGGACCAGAAGGCAGAATATAGGAAACTACATGAAAACATGATTAATTCAGTGAAAATGACTGTAAACAGATGTGAACTTGTTTAGAACAGCTGAAAGAGAATCTCCAAGTCAGTTCTTAGTGTAGAAAAGGTAGCTAATATCCGGGAAATCCTTAATTCGAGTTAAGATTACATGAAACACTGTATGAATCCTATATTCTTTACTTAAAGGAGACTAGAGTGGTAAATGTGTGTTATACAAGGCAGAATACCATTGAAATAGAGAAAGAAACACGTACGGCAGCTTTGGAAAGCCTTACACTTCACTGAAATGTAGTACTACACTTTATATAACACAGTTGAGAGACAATGTTCCCTAGCTCCCTCAGTTCATAACAGTGTGTAGGAAGTTGTTTGATAAAGTGGGCAAAGCTTATACTTGGGCCAGAAGGCAGAATATAGGGAACTACATGAAAACATGATTAATTCAGTGAAAATGACTGTAAACAGATGTGAACTTGTTTAGAACAGCTGAAAGAGATTCTCCAAGTCAGTTCTTAGTGTAGAAAAGGTAGCTAATATCCGGGAAATCCTTAATTCGAGTTAAGATTACATGAAACACTGTATGAATCCTATATTCTTTACTTAAAGGAGACTAGAGTGGTAAATGTGTGTTATACAAGGCAGAATACCATTGAAATAGAGAAAGAAACACGTTCGGCAGCTTTGGAAAGCCTTACACTTCACTGAAATGTAGTACTACACTCTATAACACAGTTGAGAGACAATGTTCAATAGCTGCCTCAGTACTTAACAGTGTGTAGGAAGTTGTTTGATAAAGTGGGCAAAGCTTATACTTGGACCAGAAGGCAGAATATAGGAAACTACATGAAAACATGATTAATTCAGTGAAAATGACTGTAAACAGATGTGAACTTGTTTAGAACAGCTGAAAGAGATTCTCCAAGTCAGTTCTTAGTGTAGAAAAGGTAGCTAATATCCGGGAAATCCTTAATTCGAGTTAAGATTACATGAAACACTGTATGAATCCTATATTCTTTACTTAAAGGAGACTAGAGTGGTAAATGTGTGTTATACAAGGCAGAATACCATTGAAATAGAGAAAGAAACACGTTCGGCAGCTTTGGAAAGCCTTACACTTCACTGAAATGTAGTACTACACTTTATATAACACAGTTGAGAGACAATGTTCCCTAGCTCCCTCAGTTCATAACAGTGTGTAGGAAGTTGTTTGATAAAGTGGGCAAAGCTTATACTTGGGCCAGAAGGCAGAATATAGGAAACTATATGAAAACATGAAAAATTCAGTGAAAATGACTGTAACAGATGAGAACTTGTTTAGAACAGCTGAAAGAGAATCTCCAAGTCAGTTCTTAGTGTAGAAAAGGTAGCTAAGATAAAGAAATTCCTTAATTCCAGTTAAGATCACATGAAACACTGTATGAATCCTATATTCTTTACTTAAAGGAGACTAGAGTGGTAAATGTGTGTTATACAAGGCAGAATACCATTGAAATAGAGAAAGAAACACGTTCGGCAGCTTTGGAAAGCCTTACACTTCACTGAAATGTAGTACTACACTCTATAACACAGTTGAGAGACAATGTTCAATAGCTGCCTCAGTACTTAACAGTGTGTAGGAAGTTGTTTGATAAAGTGGGCAAAGCTGATACTTGGACCAGAAGGCAGAATATAGGAAACTACATGAAAACATGATTAATTCAGTGAAAATGACTGTAAACAGATGTGAACTTGTTTAGAACAGCTGAAAGAGATTCTCCAAGTCAGTTCTTAGTGTAGAAAAGGTAGCTAAGATCTGGGAAATCCTTAATTCGAGTTAAGATTACATGAAACACTGTATGAATCCTATATTCTTTACTTAAAGGAGACTAGAGTGGTAAATGTGTGTTATACAAGGCAGAATACCATTGAAATAGAGAAAGAAACACGTTCGGCAGCTTTGGAAAGCCTTACACTTCACTGAAATGTAGTACTACACTCTATAACACAGTTGAGAGACAATGTTCAATAGCTGCCTCAGTACTTAACAGTGTGTAGGAAGTTGTTTGATAAAGTGGGCAAAGCTTATACTTGGACCAGAAGGCAGAATATAGGAAACTACATGAAAACATGATTAATTCAGTGAAAATGACTGTAAACAGATGTGAACTTGTTTAGAACAGCTGAAAGAGATTCTCCAAGTCAGTTCTTAGTGTAGAAAAGATAGCTAATATCCGGGAAATCCTTAATTCGAGTTAAGATTACATGAAACACTGTATGAATCCTATATTCTTTACTTAAAGGAGACTAGAGTGGTAAATGTGTGTTATACAAGGCAGAATACCATTGAAATAGAGAAAGAAACACGTTCGGCAGCTTTGGAAAGCCTAACACTTCACTGAAATGTAGTACTACACTTTATATAACACAGTTGAGAGACAATGTTCCCTAGCTCCCTCAGTTCATAACAGTGTGTAGGAAGTTGTTTGATAAAGTGGGCAAAGCTTATACTTGGACCAGAAGGCAGAATATAGGAAACTACATGAAAACATGATTAATTCAGTGAAAATGACTGTAAACAGATGTGAACTTGTTTAGAACAGCTGAAAGAGATTCTCCAAGTCAGTTCTTACTGTAGAAAAGGTAGCTAATATCCGGGAAATCCTTAATTCGAGTTAAGATTACATGAAACACTGTATGAATCCTATATTCTTTACTTAAAGGAGACTAGAGTGGTAAATGTGTGTTATACAAGCCAGAATACCATTGAAATAGAGAAAGAAACACGTTCGGCAGCTTTGGAAAGCCTTACACTTCACTGAAATGTAGTACTACACTCTATAACACAGTTGAGAGACAATGTTCAATAGCTGCCTCAGTACTTAACAGTGTGTAGGAAGTTGTTTGATAAAGTGGGCAAAGCTTATACTTGGACCAGAAGGCAGAATATAGGAAACTACATGAAAACATGATTAATTCAGTGAAAATGACTGTAAACAGATGTGAACTTGTTTAGAACAGCTGAAAGAGAATCTCCAAGTCAGTTCTTAGTGTAGAAAAGGTAGCTAATATCCGGGAAATCCTTAATTCGAGTTAAGATTACATGAAACACTGTATGAATCCTATATTCTTTACTTAAAGGAGACTAGAGTGGTAAATGTGTGTTATACAAGGCAGAATACCATTGAAATAGAGAAAGAAACACGTTCGGCAGCTTTGGAAAGCCTTACACTTCACTGAAATGTAGTACTACACTTTATATAACACAGTTGAGAGACAATGTTCCCTAGCTCCCTCAGTTCATAACAGTGTGTAGGAAGTTGTTTGATAAAGTGGGCAAAGCTTATACTTGGGCCAGAAGGCAGAATATAGGGAACTACATGAAAACATGATTAATTCAGTGAAAATGACTGTAAACAGATGTGAACTTGTTTAGAACAGCTGAAAGAGATTCTCCAAGTCAGTTCTTAGTGTAGAAAAGGTAGCTAATATCCGGGAAATCCTTAATTCGAGTTAAGATTACATGAAACACTGTATGAATCCTATATTCTTTACTTAAAGGAGACTAGAGTGGTAAATGTGTGTTATACAAGGCAGAATACCATTGAAATAGAGAAAGAAACACGTTCGGCAGCTTTGGAAAGCCTTACACTTCACTGAAATGTAGTACTACACTCTATAACACAGTTGAGAGACAATGTTCAATAGCTGCCTCAGTACTTAACAGTGTGTAGGAAGTTGTTTGATAAAGTGGGCAAAGCTTATACTTGGACCAGAAGGCAGAATATAGGAAACTACATGAAAACATGATTAATTCAGTGAAAATGACTGTAAACAGATGTGAACTTGTTTAGAACAGCTGAAAGAGATTCTCCAAGTCAGTTCTTAGTGTAGAAAAGGTAGCTAATATCCGGGAAATCCTTAATTCGAGTTAAGATTACATGAAACACTGTATGAATCCTATATTCTTTACTTAAAGGAGACTAGAGTGGTAAATGTGTGTTATACAAGGCAGAATACCATTGAAATAGAGAAAGAAACACGTTCGGCAGCTTTGGAAAGCCTTACACTTCACTGAAATGTAGTACTACACTTTATATAACACAGTTGAGAGACAATGTTCCCTAGCTCCCTCAGTTCATAACAGTGTGTAGGAAGTTGTTTGATAAAGTGGGCAAAGCTTATACTTGGGCCAGAAGGCAGAATATAGGAAACTATATGAAAACATGAAAAATTCAGTGAAAATTACTGTAACAGATGAGAACTTGTTTAGAACAGCTGAAAGAGAATCTCCAAGTCAGTTCTTAGTGTAGAAAAGGTAGCTAAGATAAAGAAATTCCTTAATTCCAGTTAAGATCACATGAAACACTGTATGAATCCTATATTCTTTACTTAAAGGAGACTAGAGTGGTAAATGTGTGTTATACAAGGCAGAATACCATTGAAATAGAGAAAGAAACACGTTCGGCAGCTTTGGAAAGCCTTACACTTCACTGAAATGTAGTACTACACTCTATAACACAGTTGAGAGACAATGTTCAATACCTGCCTCAGTACTTAACAGTGTGTAGGAAGTTGTTTGATAAAGTGGGCAAAGCTGATACTTGGACCAGAAGGCAGAATATAGGAAACTACATGAAAACATGATTAATTCAGTGAAAATGACTGTAAACAGATGTGAACTTGTTTAGAACAGCTGAAAGAGATTCTCCAAGTCAGTTCTTAGTGTAGAAAAGATAGCTAATATCCGGGAAATCCTTAATTCGAGTTAAGATTACATGAAACACTGTATGAATCCTATATTCTTTACTTAAAGGAGACAAGAGTGGTAAATGTGTGTTATACAAGGCAGAATACCATTGAAATAGAGAAAGAAACACGTTCGGCAGCTTTGGAAAGCCTAACACTTCACTGAAATGTAGTACTACACTTTATATAACACAGTTGAGAGACAATGTTCCCTAGCTCCCTCAGTTCATAACAGTGTGTAGGAAGTTGTTTGATAAAGTGGGCAAAGCTTATACTTGGACCAGAAGGCAGAATATAGGAAACTACATGAAAACATGATTAATTCAGTGAAAATGACTGTAAACAGATGTGAACTTGTTTAGAACAGCTGAAAGAGATTCTCCAAGTCAGTTCTTACTGTAGAAAAGGTAGCTAATATCCGGGAAATCCTTAATTCGAGTTAAGATTACATGAAACACTGTATGAATCCTATATTCTTTACTTAAAGGAGACTAGAGTGGTAAATGTGTGTTATACAAGCCAGAATACCATTGAAATAGAGAAAGAAACACGTTCGGCAGCTTTGGAAAGCCTTACACTTCACTGAAATGTAGTACTACACTCTATAACACAGTTGAGAGACAATGTTCAATAGCTGCCTCAGTACTTAACAGTGTGTAGGAAGTTGTTTGATAAAGTGGGCAAAGCTTATACTTGGACCAGAAGGCAGAATATAGGAAACTACATGAAAACATGATTAATTCAGTGAAAATGACTGTAAACAGATGTGAACTTGTTTAGAACAGCTGAAAGAGAATCTCCAAGTCAGTTCTTAGTGTAGAAAAGGTAGCTAATATCCGGGAAATCCTTAATTCGAGTTAAGATTACATGAAACACTGTATGAATCCTATATTCTTTACTTAAAGGAGACTAGAGTGGTAAATGTGTGTTATACAAGGCAGAATACCATTGAAATAGAGAAAGAAACACGTTCGGCAGCTTTGGAAAGCCTTACACTTCACTGAAATGTAGTACTACACTTTATATAACACAGTTGAGAGACAATGTTCCCTAGCTCCCTCAGTTCATAACAGTGTGTAGGAAGTTGTTTGATAAAGTGGGCAAAGCTTATACTTGGGCCAGAAGGCAGAATATAGGGAACTACATGAAAACATGATTAATTCAGTGAAAATGACTGTAAACAGATGTGAACTTGTTTAGAACAGCTGAAAGAGATTCTCCAAGTCAGTTCTTAGTGTAGAAAAGGTAGCTAATATCCGGGAAATCCTTAATTCGAGTTAAGATTACATGAAACACTGTATGAATCCTATATTCTTTACTTAAAGGAGACTAGAGTGGTAAATGTGTGTTATACAAGGCAGAATACCATTGAAATAGAGAAAGAAACACGTTCGGCAGCTTTGGAAAGCCTTACACTTCACTGAAATGTAGTACTACACTTTATATAACACAGTTGAGAGACAATGTTCCCTAGCTCCCTCAGTTCATAACAGTGTGTAGGAAGTTGTTTGATAAAGTGGGCAAAGCTTATACTTGGGCCAGAAGGCAGAATATAGGAAACTATATGAAAACATGAATAATTCAGTGAAAATGACTGTAACAGATGAGAACTTGTTTAGAACAGCTGAAAGAGAATCTCCAAGTCAGTTCTTAGTGTAGAAAAGGTAGCTAAGATAAGGAAATTCCTTAATTCCAGTTAAGATCACATGAAACACTGTATGAATCCTATATTCTTTACTTAAAGGAGACTAGAGTGGTAAATGTGTGTTATACAAGGCAGAATACCATTGAAATAGAGAAAGAAACACGTTCGGCAGCTTTGGAAAGCCTTACACTTCACTGAAATGTAGTACTACACTCTATAACACAGTTGAGAGACAATGTTCAATAGCTGCCTCAGTACTTAACAGTGTGTAGGAAGTTGTTTGATAAAGTGGGCAAAGCTGATACTTGGACCAGAAGGCAGAATATAGGAAACTACATGAAAACATGATTAATTCAGTGAAAATGACTGTAAACAGATGTGAACTTGTTTAGAACAGCTGAAAGAGATTCTCCAAGTCAGTTCTTAGTGTAGAAAAGGTAGCTAAGATCTGGGAAATCCTTAATTCGAGTTAAGATTACATGAAACACTGTATGAATCCTATATTCTTTACTTAAAGGAGACTAGAGTGGTAAATGTGTGTTATACAAGGCAGAATACCATTGAAATTGAGAAAGAAACACGTTCGGCAGCTTTGGAAAGCCTTACACTTCACTGAAATGTAGTACTACACTCTATAACACAGTTGAGAGACAATGTTCAATAGCTGCCTCAGTACTTAACAGTGTGTAGGAAGTTGTTTGATAAAGTGGGCAAAGCTTATACTTGGACCAGAAGGCAGAATATAGGAAACTACATGAAAACATGATTAATTCAGTGAAAATGACTCTAAACAGATGTGAACTTGTTTAGAACAGCTGAAAGAGATTCTCCAAGTCAGTTCTTAGTGTAGAAAAGGTAGCTAATATTCGGGAAATCCTTAATTCGAGTTAAGATTACATGAAACACTGTATGAATCCTATATTCTTTACTTAAAGGAGACTAGAGTGGTAAATGTGTGTTATACAAGGCAGAATACCATTGAAATAGAGAAAGAAACACGTTCGGCAGCTTTGGAAAGCCTTACACTTCACTGAAATGTAGTACTACACTTTATATAACACAGTTGAGAGACAATGTTCCCTAGCTCCCTCAGTTCATAACAGTGTGTAGGAAGTTGTTTGATAAAGTGGGCAAAGCTTATACTTGGGCCAGAAGGCAGAATATAGGAAACTACATGAAAACATGAATAATTCAGTGAAAATGACTGTAAACAGATGAGAACTTGTTTAGAACAGCTGAAAGAGAATCTCCAAGTCAGTTCTTAGTGTAGAAAAGGTAGCTAAGATCTGGGAAATCCTTAATTCGAGTTAAGATTACATGAAACACTGTATGAATCCTATATTCCTTACTTAAAGGAGACTAGAGTGGTAAATGTGTGTTATACAAGGCAGAATACCATTGAAATAGAGAAAGAAACACGTTCGGCAGCTTTGGAAAGCCTTACACTTCACTGAAATGTAGTACTACACTCTATAACACAGTTGAGAGACAATATTCAATAGCTGCCTCAGTACTTAACAGTGTGTAGGAAGTTGTTTGATAAAGTGGGCAAAGCTGATACTTGGACCAGAAGGCAGAATATAGGAAACTACATGAAAACATGATTAATTCAGTGAAAATGACTGTAAACAGATGTGAACTTGTTTAGAACAGCTGAAAGAGATTCTCCAAGTCAGTTCTTAGTGTAGAAAAGGTAGCTAAGATCTGGGAAATCCTTAATTCGAGTTAAGATTACATGAAACACTGTATGAATCCTATATTCTTTACTTAAAGGAGACTAGAGTGGTAAATGTGTGTTATACAAGGCAGAATACCATTGAAATAGAGAAAGAAACACGTTCGGCAGCTTTGGAAAGCCTTACACTTCACTGAAATGTAGTACTACACTCTATAACACAGTTGAGAGACAATGTTCAATAGCTGCCTCAGTACTTAACAGTGTGTAGGAAGTTGTTTGATAAAGTGGGCAAAGCTTATACTTGGACCAGAAGGCAGAATATAGGAAACTACATGAAAACATGATTAATTCAGTGAAAATGACTGTAAACAGATGTGAACTTGTTTAGAACAGCTGAAAGAGATTCTCCAAGTCAGTTCTTAGTGTAGAAAAGGTAGCTAATATCCGGGAAATCCTTAATTCGAGTTAAGATTACATGAAACACTGTATGAATCCTATATTCTTTACTTAAAGGAGACTAGAGTGGTAAATGTGTGTTATACAAGGCAGAATACCATTGAAATAGAGAAAGAAACACGTTCGGCAGCTTTGGAAAGCCTTACACTTCACTGAAATGTAGTACTACACTTTATATAACACAGTTGAGAGACAATGTTCCCTAGCTCCCTCAGTTCATAACAGTGTGTAGGAAGTTGTTTGATAAAGTGGGCAAAGCTTATACTTGGGCCAGAAGGCAGAATATAGGAAACTATATGAAAACATGAATAATTCAGTGAAAATGACTGTAACAGATGAGAACTTGTTTAGAACAGCTGAAAGAGAATCTCCAAGTCAGTTCTTAGTGTAGAAAAGGTAGCTAAGATAAAGAAATTCCTTAATTCCAGTTAAGATCACATGAAACACTGTATGAATCCTATATTCTTTACTTAAAGGAGACTAGAGTGGTAAATGTGTGTTATACAAGGCAGAATACCATTGAAATAGAGAAAGAAACACGTTCGGCAGCTTTGGAAAGCCTTACACTTCACTGAAATGTAGTACTACACTCTATAACACAGTTGAGAGACAATGTTCAATAGCTGCCTCAGTACTTAACAGTGTGTAGGAAGTTGTTTGATAAAGTGGGCAAAGCTGATACTTGGACCAGAAGGCAGAATATAGGAAACTACATGAAAACATGATTAATTCAGTGAAAATGACTGTAAACAGATGTGAACTTGTTTAGAACAGCTGAAAGAGATTCTCCAAGTCAGTTCTTAGTGTAGAAAAGGTAGCTAAGATCTGGGAAATCCTTAATTCGAGTTAAGATTACATGAAACACTGTATGAATCCTATATTCTTTACTTAAAGGAGACTAGAGTGGTAAATGTGTGTTATACAAGGCAGAATACCATTGAAATAGAGAAAGAAACACGTTCGGCAGCTTTGGAAAGCCTTACACTTCACTGAAATGTAGTACTACACTCTATAACACAGTTGAGAGACAATGTTCAATAGCTGCCTCAGTACTTAACAGTGTGTAGGAAGTTGTTTGATAAAGTGGGCAAAGCTTATACTTGGACCAGAAGGCAGAATATAGGAAACTACATGAAAACATGATTAATTCAGTGAAAATGACTGTAAACAGATGTGAACTTGTTTAGAACAGCTGAAAGAGATTCTCCAAGTCAGTTCTTAGTGTAGAAAAGATAGCTAATATCCGGGAAATCCTTAATTCGAGTTAAGATTACATGAAACACTGTATGAATCCTATATTCTTTACTTAAAGGAGACTAGAGTGGTAAATGTGTGTTATACAAGGCAGAATACCATTGAAATAGAGAAAGAAACACGTTCGGCAGCTTTGGAAAGCCTAACACTTCACTGAAATGTAGTACTACACTTTATATAACACAGTTGAGAGACAATGTTCCCTAGCTCCCTCAGTTCATAACAGTGTGTAGGAAGTTGTTTGATAAAGTGGGCAAAGCTTATACTTGGACCAGAAGGCAGAATATAGGAAACTACATGAAAACATGATTAATTCAGTGAAAATGACTGTAAACAGATGTGAACTTGTTTAGAACAGCTGAAAGAGATTCTCCAAGTCAGTTCTTACTGTAGAAAAGGTAGCTAATATCCGGGAAATCCTTAATTCGAGTTAAGATTACATGAAACACTGTATGAATCCTATATTCTTTACTTAAAGGAGACTAGAGTGGTAAATGTGTGTTATACAAGCCAGAATACCATTGAAATAGAGAAAGAAACACGTTCGGCAGCTTTGGAAAGCCTTACACTTCACTGAAATGTAGTACTACACTCTATAACACAGTTGAGAGACAATGTTCAATAGCTGCCTCAGTACTTAACAGTGTGTAGGAAGTTGTTTGATAAAGTGGGCAAAGCTTATACTTGGACCAGAAGGCAGAATATAGGAAACTACATGAAAACATGATTAATTCAGTGAAAATGACTGTAAACAGATGTGAACTTGTTTAGAACAGCTGAAAGAGAATCTCCAAGTCAGTTCTTAGTGTAGAAAAGGTAGCTAATATCCGGGAAATCCTTAATTCGAGTTAAGATTACATGAAACACTGTATGAATCCTATATTCTTTACTTAAAGGAGACTAGAGTGGTAAATGTGTGTTATACAAGGCAGAATACCATTGAAATAGAGAAAGAAACACGTTCGGCAGCTTT
The DNA here is from genome assembly GCF_964339955.1 of Pipistrellus hanaki. NCBI lineage: Eukaryota > Metazoa > Chordata > Mammalia > Chiroptera > Vespertilionidae > Pipistrellus > Pipistrellus hanaki. The sequence continues at coordinate 4,527,349 of NC_140511.1, forward strand.
GGAAAGCCTTACACTTCACTGAAATGTAGTACTACACTTTATATAACACAGTTGAGAGACAATGTTCCCTAGCTCCCTCAGTTCATAACAGTGTGTAGGAAGTTGTTTGATAAAGTGGGCAAAGCTTATACTTGGGCCAGAAGGCAGAATATAGGAAACTATATGAAAACATGAATAATTCAGTGAAAATGACTGTAACAGATGAGAACTTGTTTAGAACAGCTGAAAGAGAATCTCCAAGTCAGTTCTTAGTGTAGAAAAGGTAGCTAAGATAAAGAAATTCCTTAATTCCAGTTAAGATCACATGAAACACTGTATGAATCCTATATTCTTTACTTAAAGGAGACTAGAGTGGTAAATGTGTGTTATACAAGGCAGAATACCATTGAAATAGAGAAAGAAACACGTTCGGCAGCTTTGGAAAGCCTTACACTTCACTGAAATGTAGTACTACACTCTATAACACAGTTGAGAGACAATGTTCAATAGCTGCCTCAGTACTTAACAGTGTGTAGGAAGTTGTTTGATAAAGTGGGCAAAGCTGATACTTGGACCAGAAGGCAGAATATAGGAAACTACATGAAAACATGATTAATTCAGTGAAAATGACTGTAAACAGATGTGAACTTGTTTAGAACAGCTGAAAGAGATTCTCCAAGTCAGTTCTTAGTGTAGAAAAGGTAGCTAAGATCTGGGAAATCCTTAATTCGAGTTAAGATTACATGAAACACTGTATGAATCCTATATTCTTTACTTAAAGGAGACTAGAGTGGTAAATGTGTGTTATACAAGGCAGAATACCATTGAAATAGAGAAAGAAACACGTTCGGCAGCTTTGGAAAGCCTTACACTTCACTGAAATGTAGTACTACACTCTATAACACAGTTGAGAGACAATGTTCAATAGCTGCCTCAGTACTTAACAGTGTGTAGGAAGTTGTTTGATAAAGTGGGCAAAGCTTATACTTGGACCAGAAGGCAGAATATAGGAAACTACATGAAAACATGATTAATTCAGTGAAAATGACTGTAAACAGATGTGAACTTGTTTAGAACAGCTGAAAGAGATTCTCCAAGTCAGTTCTTAGTGTAGAAAAGATAGCTAATATCCGGGAAATCCTTAATTCGAGTTAAGATTACATGAAACACTGTATGAATCCTATATTCTTTACTTAAAGGAGACTAGAGTGGTAAATGTGTGTTATACAAGGCAGAATACCATTGAAATAGAGAAAGAAACACGTTCGGCAGCTTTGGAAAGCCTAACACTTCACTGAAATGTAGTACTACACTTTATATAACACAGTTGAGAGACAATGTTCCCTAGCTCCCTCAGTTCATAACAGTGTGTAGGAAGTTGTTTGATAAAGTGGGCAAAGCTTATACTTGGACCAGAAGGCAGAATATAGGAAACTACATGAAAACATGATTAATTCAGTGAAAATGACTGTAAACAGATGTGAACTTGTTTAGAACAGCTGAAAGAGATTCTCCAAGTCAGTTCTTACTGTAGAAAAGGTAGCTAATATCCGGGAAATCCTTAATTCGAGTTAAGATTACATGAAACACTGTATGAATCCTATATTCTTTACTTAAAGGAGACTAGAGTGGTAAATGTGTGTTATACAAGCCAGAATACCATTGAAATAGAGAAAGAAACACGTTCGGCAGCTTTGGAAAGCCTTACACTTCACTGAAATGTAGTACTACACTCTATAACACAGTTGAGAGACAATGTTCAATAGCTGCCTCAGTACTTAACAGTGTGTAGGAAGTTGTTTGATAAAGTGGGCAAAGCTTATACTTGGACCAGAAGGCAGAATATAGGAAACTACATGAAAACATGATTAATTCAGTGAAAATGACTGTAAACAGATGTGAACTTGTTTAGAACAGCTGAAAGAGAATCTCCAAGTCAGTTCTTAGTGTAGAAAAGGTAGCTAATATCCGGGAAATCCTTAATTCGAGTTAAGATTACATGAAACACTGTATGAATCCTATATTCTTTACTTAAAGGAGACTAGAGTGGTAAATGTGTGTTATACAAGGCAGAATACCATTGAAATAGAGAAAGAAACACGTTCGGCAGCTTTGGAAAGCCTTACACTTCACTGAAATGTAGTACTACACTTTATATAACACAGTTGAGAGACAATGTTCCCTAGCTCCCTCAGTTCATAACAGTGTGTAGGAAGTTGTTTGATAAAGTGGGCAAAGCTTATACTTGGGCCAGAAGGCAGAATATAGGGAACTACATGAAAACATGATTAATTCAGTGAAAATGACTGTAAACAGATGTGAACTTGTTTAGAACAGCTGAAAGAGATTCTCCAAGTCAGTTCTTAGTGTAGAAAAGGTAGCTAATATCCGGGAAATCCTTAATTCGAGTTAAGATTACATGAAACACTGTATGAATCCTATATTCTTTACTTAAAGGAGACTAGAGTGGTAAATGTGTGTTATACAAGGCAGAATACCATTGAAATAGAGAAAGAAACACGTTCGGCAGCTTTGGAAAGCCTTACACTTCACTGAAATGTAGTACTACACTTTATATAACACAGTTGAGAGACAATGTTCCCTAGCTCCCTCAGTTCATAACAGTGTGTAGGAAGTTGTTTGATAAAGTGGGCAAAGCTTATACTTGGGCCAGAAGGCAGAATATAGGAAACTATATGAAAACATGAATAATTCAGTGAAAATGACTGTAACAGATGAGAACTTGTTTAGAACAGCTGAAAGAGAATCTCCAAGTCAGTTCTTAGTGTAGAAAAGGTAGCTAAGATAAGGAAATTCCTTAATTCCAGTTAAGATCACATGAAACACTGTATGAATCCTATATTCTTTACTTAAAGGAGACTAGAGTGGTAAATGTGTGTTATACAAGGCAGAATACCATTGAAATAGAGAAAGAAACACGTTCGGCAGCTTTGGAAAGCCTTACACTTCACTGAAATGTAGTACTACACTCTATAACACAGTTGAGAGACAATGTTCAATAGCTGCCTCAGTACTTAACAGTGTGTAGGAAGTTGTTTGATAAAGTGGGCAAAGCTGATACTTGGACCAGAAGGCAGAATATAGGAAACTACATGAAAACATGATTAATTCAGTGAAAATGACTGTAAACAGATGTGAACTTGTTTAGAACAGCTGAAAGAGATTCTCCAAGTCAGTTCTTAGTGTAGAAAAGGTAGCTAAGATCTGGGAAATCCTTAATTCGAGTTAAGATTACATGAAACACTGTATGAATCCTATATTCTTTACTTAAAGGAGACTAGAGTGGTAAATGTGTGTTATACAAGGCAGAATACCATTGAAATAGAGAAAGAAACACGTTCGGCAGCTTTGGAAAGCCTTACACTTCACTGAAATGTAGTACTACACTTTATATAACACAGTTGAGAGACAATGTTCCCTAGCTCCCTCAGTTCATAACAGTGTGTAGGAAGTTGTTTGATAAAGTGGGCAAAGCTTATACTTGGGCCAGAAGGCAGAATATAGGGAACTACATGAAAACATGATTAATTCAGTGAAAATGACTGTAAACAGATGTGAACTTGTTTAGAACAGCTGAAAGAGATTCTCCAAGTCAGTTCTTAGTGTAGAAAAGGTAGCTAATATCCGGGAAATCCTTAATTCGAGTTAAGATTACATGAAACACTGTATGAATCCTATATTCTTTACTTAAAGGAGACTAGAGTGGTAAATGTGTGTTATACAAGGCAGAATACCATTGAAATAGAGAAAGAAACACGTTCGGCAGCTTTGGAAAGCCTTACACTTCACTGAAATGTAGTACTACACTTTATATAACACAGTTGAGAGACAATGTTCCCTAGCTCCCTCAGTTCATAACAGTGTGTAGGAAGTTGTTTGATAAAGTGGGCAAAGCTTATACTTGGGCCAGAAGGCAGAATATAGGAAACTATATGAAAACATGAATAATTCAGTGAAAATGACTGTAACAGATGAGAACTTGTTTAGAACAGCTGAAAGAGAATCTCCAAGTCAGTTCTTAGTGTAGAAAAGGTAGCTAAGATAAGGAAATTCCTTAATTCCAGTTAAGATCACATGAAACACTGTATGAATCCTATATTCTTTACTTAAAGGAGACTAGAGTGGTAAATGTGTGTTATACAAGGCAGAATACCATTGAAATAGAGAAAGAAACACGTTCGGCAGCTTTGGAAAGCCTTACACTTCACTGAAATGTAGTACTACACTCTATAACACAGTTGAGAGACAATGTTCAATAGCTGCCTCAGTACTTAACAGTGTGTAGGAAGTTGTTTGATAAAGTGGGCAAAGCTGATACTTGGACCAGAAGGCAGAATATAGGAAACTACATGAAAACATGATTAATTCAGTGAAAATGACTGTAAACAGATGTGAACTTGTTTAGAACAGCTGAAAGAGATTCTCCAAGTCAGTTCTTAGTGTAGAAAAGGTAGCTAAGATCTGGGAAATCCTTAATTCGAGTTAAGATTACATGAAACACTGTATGAATCCTATATTCTTTACTTAAAGGAGACTAGAGTGGTAAATGTGTGTTATACAAGGCAGAATACCATTGAAATTGAGAAAGAAACACGTTCGGCAGCTTTGGAAAGCCTTACACTTCACTGAAATGTAGTACTACACTCTATAACACAGTTGAGAGACAATGTTCAATAGCTGCCTCAGTACTTAACAGTGTGTAGGAAGTTGTTTGATAAAGTGGGCAAAGCTTATATTTGGACCAGAAGGCAGAATATAGGAAACTACATGAAAACATGATTAATTCAGTGAAAATGACTGTAAACAGATGTGAACTTGTTTAGAACAGCTGAAAGAGATTCTCCAAGTCAGTTCTTAGTGTAGAAAAGGTAGCTAATATCCGGGAAATCCTTAATTCGAGTTAAGATTACATGAAACACTGTATGAATCCTATATTCTTTACTTAAAGGAGACTAGAGTGGTAAATGTGTGTTATACAAGGCAGAATACCATTGAAATAGAGAAAGAAACACGTTCGGCAGCTTTGGAAAGCCTTACACTTCACTGAAATGTAGTACTACACTTTATATAACACAGTTGAGAGACAATGTTCCCTAGCTCCCTCAGTTCATAACAGTGTGTAGGAAGTTGTTTGATAAAGTGGGCAAAGCTTATACTTGGACCAGAAGGCAGAATATAGGAAACTACATGAAAACATGAATAATTCAGTGAAAATGACTGTAAACAGATGAGAACTTGTTTAGAACAGCTGAAAGAGAATCTCCAAGTCAGTTCTTAGTGTAGAAAAGGTAGCTAAGATCTGGGAAATCCTTAATTCGAGTTAAGATTACATGAAACACTGTATGAATCCTATATTCCTTACTTAAAGGAGACTAGAGTGGTAAATGTGTGTTATACAAGGCAGAATACCATTGAAATAGAGAAAGAAACACGTTCGGCAGCTTTGGAAAGCCTTACACTTCACTGAAATGTAGTACTACACTCTATAACACAGTTGAGAGACAATGTTCAATAGCTGCCTCAGTACTTAACAGTGTGTAGGAAGTTGTTTGATAAAGTGGGCAAAGCTGATACTTGGACCAGAAGGCAGAATATAGGAAACTACATGAAAACATGATTAATTCAGTGAAAATGACTGTAAACAGATGTGAACTTGTTTAGAACAGCTGAAAGAGATTCTCCAAGTCAGTTCTTAGTGTAGAAAAGGTAGCTAAGATCTGGGAAATCCTTAATTCGAGTTAAGATTACATGAAACACTGTATGAATCCTATATTCTTTACTTAAAGGAGACTAGAGTGGTAAATGTGTGTTATACAAGGCAGAATACCATTGAAATAGAGAAAGAAACACGTTCGGCAGCTTTGGAAAGCCTTACACTTCACTGAAATGTAGTACTACACTCTATAACACAGTTGAGAGACAATGTTCAATAGCTGCCTCAGTACTTAACAGTGTGTAGGAAGTTGTTTGATAAAGTGGGCAAAGCTTATACTTGGACCAGAAGGCAGAATATAGGAAACTACATGAAAACATGATTAATTCAGTGAAAATGACTGTAAACAGATGTGAACTTGTTTAGAACAGCTGAAAGAGATTCTCCAAGTCAGTTCTTAGTGTAGAAAAGGTAGCTAATATCCGGGAAATCCTTAATTCGAGTTAAGATTACATGAAACACTGTATGAATCCTATATTCTTTACTTAAAGGAGACTAGAGTGGTAAATGTGTGTTATACAAGGCAGAATACCATTGAAATAGAGAAAGAAACACGTTCGGCAGCTTTGGAAAGCCTTACACTTCACTGAAATGTAGTACTACACTTTATATAACACAGTTGAGAGACAATGTTCCCTAGCTCCCTCAGTTCATAACAGTGTGTAGGAAGTTGTTTGATAAAGTGGGCAAAGCTTATACTTGGGCCAGAAGGCAGAATATAGGAAACTATATGAAAACATGAATAATTCAGTGAAAATGACTGTAACAGATGAGAACTTGTTTAGAACAGCTGAAAGAGAATCTCCAAGTCAGTTCTTAGTGTAGAAAAGGTAGCTAAGATAAAGAAATTCCTTAATTCCAGTTAAGCTCACATGAAACACTGTATGAATCCTATATTCTTTACTTAAAGGAGACTAGAGTGGTAAATGTGTGTTATACAAGGCAGAATACCATTGAAATAGAGAAAGAAACACGTTCGGCAGCTTTGGAAAGCCTTACACTTCACTGAAATGTAGTACTACACTCTATAACACAGTTGAGAGACAATGTTCAATAGCTGCCTCAGTACTTAACAGTGTGTAGGAAGTTGTTTGATAAAGTGGGCAAAGCTGATACTTGGACCAGAAGGCAGAATATAGGAAACTACATGAAAACATGATTAATTCAGTGAAAATGACTGTAAACAGATGTGAACTTGTTTAGAACAGCTGAAAGAGATTCTCCAAGTCAGTTCTTAGTGTAGAAAAGGTAGCTAAGATCTGGGAAATCCTTAATTCGAGTTAAGATTACATGAAACACTGTATGAATCCTATATTCTTTACTTAAAGGAGACTAGAGTGGTAAATGTGTGTTATACAAGGCAGAATACCATTGAAATAGAGAAAGAAACACGTTCGGCAGCTTTGGAAAGCCTTACACTTCACTGAAATGTAGTACTACACTCTATAACACAGTTGAGAGACAATGTTCAATAGCTGCCTCAGTACTTAACAGTGTGTAGGAAGTTGTTTGATAAAGTGGGCAAAGCTTATACTTGGACCAGAAGGCAGAATATAGGAAACTACATGAAAACATGATTAATTCAGTGAAAATGACTGTAAACAGATGTGAACTTGTTTAGAACAGCTGAAAGAGAATCTCCAAGTCAGTTCTTAGTGTAGAAAAGGTAGCTAATATCCGGGAAATCCTTAATTCGAGTTAAGATTACATGAAACACTGTATGAATCCTATATTCTTTACTTAAAGGAGACTAGAGTGGTAAATGTGTGTTATACAAGGCAGAATACCATTGAAATAGAGAAAGAAACACGTTCGGCAGCTTTGGAAAGCCTTACACTTCACTGAAATGTAGTACTACACTTTATATAACACAGTTGAGAGACAATGTTCCCTAGCTCCCTCAGTTCATAACAGTGTGTAGGAAGTTGTTTGATAAAGTGGGCAAAGCTTATACTTGGGCCAGAAGGCAGAATATAGGGAACTACATGAAAACATGATTAATTCAGTGAAAATGACTGTAAACAGATGTGAACTTGTTTAGAACAGCTGAAAGAGATTCTCCAAGTCAGTTCTTAGTGTAGAAAAGGTAGCTAATATCCGGGAAATCCTTAATTCGAGTTAAGATTACATGAAACACTGTATGAATCCTATATTCTTTACTTAAAGGAGACTAGAGTGGTAAATGTGTGTTATACAAGGCAGAATACCATTGAAATAGAGAAAGAAACACGTTCGGCAGCTTTGGAAAGCCTTACACTTCACTGAAATGTAGTACTACACTTTATATAACACAGTTGAGAGACAATGTTCCCTAGCTCCCTCAGTTCATAACAGTGTGTAGGAAGTTGTTTGATAAAGTGGGCAAAGCTTATACTTGGGCCAGAAGGCAGAATATAGGAAACTATATGAAAACATGAATAATTCAGTGAAAATGACTGTAACAGATGAGAACTTGTTTAGAACAGCTGAAAGAGAATCTCCAAGTCAGTTCTTAGTGTAGAAAAGGTAGCTAAGATAAGGAAATTCCTTAATTCCAGTTAAGATCACATGAAACACTGTATGAATCCTATATTCTTTACTTAAAGGAGACTAGAGTGGTAAATGTGTGTTATACAAGGCAGAATACCATTGAAATAGAGAAAGAAACACGTTCGGCAGCTTTGGAAAGCCTTACACTTCACTGAAATGTAGTACTACACTCTATAACACAGTTGAGAGACAATGTTCAATAGCTGCCTCAGTACTTAACAGTGTGTAGGAAGTTGTTTGATAAAGTGGGCAAAGCTGATACTTGGACCAGAAGGCAGAATATAGGAAACTACATGAAAACATGATTAATTCAGTGAAAATGACTGTAAACAGATGTGAACTTGTTTAGAACAGCTGAAAGAGATTCTCCAAGTCAGTTCTTAGTGTAGAAAAGGTAGCTAAGATCTGGGAAATCCTTAATTCGAGTTAAGATTACATGAAACACTGTATGAATCCTATATTCTTTACTTAAAGGAGACTAGAGTGGTAAATGTGTGTTATACAAGGCAGAATACCATTGAAATAGAGAAAGAAACACGTTCGGCAGCTTTGGAAAGCCTTACACTTCACTGAAATGTAGTACTACACTTTATATAACACAGTTGAGAGACAATGTTCCCTAGCTCCCTCAGTTCATAACAGTGTGTAGGAAGTTGTTTGATAAAGTGGGAAAAGCTTATACTTGGGCCAGAAGGCAGAATATAGGGAACTACATGAAAACATGATTAATTCAGTGAAAATGACTGTAAACAGATGTGAACTTGTTTAGAACAGCTGAAAGAGATTCTCCAAGTCAGTTCTTAGTGTAGAAAAGGTAGCTAATATCCGGGAAATCCTTAATTCGAGTTAAGATTACATGAAACACTGTATGAATCCTATATTCTTTACTTAAAGGAGACTAGAGTGGTAAATGTGTGTTATACAAGGCAGAATACCATTGAAATAGAGAAAGAAACACGTTCGGCAGCTTTGGAAAGCCTTACACTTCACTGAAATGTAGTACTACACTTTATATAACACAGTTGAGAGACAATGTTCCCTAGCTCCCTCAGTTCATAACAGTGTGTAGGAAGTTGTTTGATAAAGTGGGCAAAGCTTATACTTGGGCCAGAAGGCAGAATATAGGAAACTATATGAAAACATGAATAATTCAGTGAAAATGACTGTAACAGATGAGAACTTGTTTAGAACAGCTGAAAGAGAATCTCCAAGTCAGTTCTTAGTGTAGAAAAGGTAGCTAAGATAAGGAAATTCCTTAATTCCAGTTAAGATCACATGAAACACTGTATGAATCCTATATTCTTTACTTAAAGGAGACTAGAGTGGTAAATGTGTGTTATACAAGGCAGAATACCATTGAAATAGAGAAAGAAACACGTTCGGCAGCTTTGGAAAGCCTTACACTTCACTGAAATGTAGTACTACACTCTATAACACAGTTGAGAGACAATGTTCAATAGCTGCCTCAGTACTTAACAGTGTGTAGGAAGTTGTTTGATAAAGTGGGCAAAGCTGATACTTGGACCAGAAGGCAGAATATAGGAAACTACATGAAAACATGATTAATTCAGTGAAAATGACTGTAAACAGATGTGAACTTGTTTAGAACAGCTGAAAGAGATTCTCCAAGTCAGTTCTTAGTGTAGAAAAGGTAGCTAAGATCTGGGAAATCCTTAATTCGAGTTAAGATTACATGAAACACTGTATGAATCCTATATTCTTTACTTAAAGGAGACTAGAGTGGTAAATGTGTGTTATACAAGGCAGAATACCATTGAAATTGAGAAAGAAACACGTTCGGCAGCTTTGGAAAGCCTTACACTTCACTGAAATGTAGTACTACACTCTATAACACAGTTGAGAGACAATGTTCAATAGCTGCCTCAGTACTTAACAGTGTGTAGGAAGTTGTTTGATAAAGTGGGCAAAGCTTATACTTGGACCAGAAGGCAGAATATAGGAAACTACATGAAAACATGATTAATTCAGTGAAAATGACTGTAAACAGATGTGAACTTGTTTAGAACAGCTGAAAGAGATTCTCCAAGTCAGTTCTTAGTGTAGAAAAGGTAGCTAAGATCTGGGAAATCCTTAATTCGAGTTAAGATTACATGAAACACTGTATGAATCCTATATTCTTTACTTAAAGGAGACTAGAGTGGTAAATGTGTGTTATACAAGGCAGAATACCATTGAAATAGAGAAAGAAACACGTTCGGCAGCTTTGGAAAGCCTTACACTTCACTGAAATGTAGTACTACACTCTATAACACAGTTGAGAGACAATGTTCAATAGCTGCCTCAGTACTTAACAGTGTGTAGGAAGTTGTTTGATAAAGTGGGCAAAGCTTATACTTGGACCAGAAGGCAGAATATAGGAAACTACATGAAAACATGATTAATTCAGTGAAAATGACTGTAAACAGATGTGAACTTGTTTAGAACAGCTGAAAGAGATTCTCCAAGTCAGTTCTTAGTGTAGAAAAGGTAGCTAATATCCGGGAAATCCTTAATTCGAGTTAAGATTACATGAAACACTGTATGAATCCTATATTCTTTACTTAAAGGAGACTAGAGTGGTAAATGTGTGTTATACAAGGCAGAATACCATTGAAATAGAGAAAGAAACACGTTCGGCAGCTTTGGAAAGCCTTACACTTCACTGAAATGTAGTACTACACTTTATATAACACAGTTGAGAGACAATGTTCCCTAGCTCCCTCAGTTCATAACAGTGTGTAGGAAGTTGTTTGATAAAGTGGGCAAAGCTTATACTTGGGCCAGAAGGCAGAATATAGGAAACTATATGAAAACATGAATAATTCAGTGAAAATGACTGTAACAGATGAGAACTTGTTTAGAACAGCTGAAAGAGAATCTCCAAGTCAGTTCTTAGTGTAGAAAAGGTAGCTAAGATAAAGAAATTCCTTAATTCCAGTTAAGATCACATGAAACACTGTATGAATCCTATATTCTTTACTTAAAGGAGACTAGAGTGGTAAATGTGTGTTATACAAGGCAGAATACCATTGAAATAGAGAAAGAAACACGTTCGGCAGCTTTGGAAAGCCTTACACTTCACTGAAATGTAGTACTACACTCTATAACACAGTTGAGAGACAATGTTCAATAGCTGCCTCAGTACTTAACAGTGTGTAGGAAGTTGTTTGATAAAGTGGGCAAAGCTGATACTTGGACCAGAAGGCAGAATATAGGAAACTACATGAAAACATGATTAATTCAGTGAAAATGACTGTAAACAGATGTGAACTTGTTTAGAACAGCTGAAAGAGATTCTCCAAGTCAGTTCTTAGTGTAGAAAAGGTAGCTAAGATCTGGGAAATCCTTAATTCGAGTTAAGATTACATGAAACACTGTATGAATCCTATATTCTTTACTTAAAGGAGACTAGAGTGGTAAATGTGTGTTATACAAGGCAGAATACCATTGAAATAGAGAAAGAAACACGTTCGGCAGCTTTGGAAAGCCTTACACTTCACTGAAATGTAGTACTACACTCTATAACACAGTTGAGAGACAATGTTCAATAGCTGCCTCAGTACTTAACAGTGTGTAGGAAGTTGTTTGATAAAGTGGGCAAAGCTTATACTTGGACCAGAAGGCAGAATATAGGAAACTACATGAAAACATGATTAATTCAGTGAAAATGACTGTAAACAGATGTGAACTTGTTTAGAACAGCTGAAAGAGAATCTCCAAGTCAGTTCTTAGTGTAGAAAAGGTAGCTAATATCCGGGAAATCCTTAATTCGAGTTAAGATTACATGAAACACTGTATGAATCCTATATTCTTTACTTAAAGGAGACTAGAGTGGTAAATGTGTGTTATACAAGGCAGAATACCATTGAAATAGAGAAAGAAACACGTTCGGCAGCTTTGGAAAGCCTTACACTTCACTGAAATGTAGTACTACACTTTATATAACACAGTTGAGAGACAATGTTCCCTAGCTCCCTCAGTTCATAACAGTGTGTAGGAAGTTGTTTGATAAAGTGGGCAAAGCTTATACTTGGGCCAGAAGGCAGAATATAGGGAACTACATGAAAACATGATTAATTCAGTGAAAATGACTGTAAACAGATGTGAACTTGTTTAGAACAGCTGAAAGAGATTCTCCAAGTCAGTTCTTAGTGTAGAAAAGGTAGCTAATATCCGGGAAATCCTTAATTCGAGTTAAGATTACATGAAACACTGTATGAATCCTATATTCTTTACTTAAAGGAGACTAGAGTGGTAAATGTGTGTTATACAAGGCAGAATACCATTGAAATAGAGAAAGAAACACGTTCGGCAGCTTTGGAAAGCCTTACACTTCACTGAAATGTAGTACTACACTTTATATAACACAGTTGAGAGACAATGTTCCCTAGCTCCCTCAGTTCATAACAGTGTGTAGGAAGTTGTTTGATAAAGTGGGCAAAGCTTATACTTGGGCCAGAAGGCAGAATATAGGAAACTATATGAAAACATGAATAATTCAGTGAAAATGACTGTAACAGATGAGAACTTGTTTAGAACAGCTGAAAGAGAATCTCCAAGTCAGTTCTTAGTGTAGAAAAGGTAGCTAAGATAAGGAAATTCCTTAATTCCAGTTAAGATCACATGAAACACTGTATGAATCCTATATTCTTTACTTAAAGGAGACTAGAGTGGTAAATGTGTGTTATACAAGGCAGAATACCATTGAAATAGAGAAAGAAACACGTTCGGCAGCTTTGGAAAGCCTTACACTTCACTGAAATGTAGTACTACACTCTATAACACAGTTGAGAGACAATGTTCAATAGCTGCCTCAGTACTTAACAGTGTGTAGGAAGTTGTTTGATAAAGTGGGCAAAGCTGATACTTGGACCAGAAGGCAGAATATAGGAAACTACATGAAAACATGATTAATTCAGTGAAAATGACTGTAAACAGATGTGAACTTGTTTAGAACAGCTGAAAGAGATTCTCCAAGTCAGTTCTTAGTGTAGAAAAGGTAGCTAAGATCTGGGAAATCCTTAATTCGAGTTAAGATTACATGAAACACTGTATGAATCCTATATTCTTTACTTAAAGGAGACTAGAGTGGTAAATGTGTGTTATACAAGGCAGAATACCATTGAAATAGAGAAAGAAACACGTTCGGCAGCTTTGGAAAGCCTTACACTTCACTGAAATGTAGTACTACACTTTATATAACACAGTTGAGAGACAATGTTCCCTAGCTCCCTCAGTTCATAACAGTGTGTAGGAAGTTGTTTGATAAAGTGGGCAAAGCTTATACTTGGGCCAGAAGGCAGAATATAGGGAACTACATGAAAACATGATTAATTCAGTGAAAATGACTGTAAACAGATGTGAACTTGTTTAGAACAGCTGAAAGAGATTCTCCAAGTCAGTTCTTAGTGTAGAAAAGGTAGCTAATATCCGGGAAATCCTTAATTCGAGTTAAGATTACATGAAACACTGTATGAATCCTATATTCTTTACTTAAAGGAGACTAGAGTGGTAAATGTGTGTTATACAAGGCAGAATACCATTGAAATAGAGAAAGAAACACGTTCGGCAGCTTTGGAAAGCCTTACACTTCACTGAAATGTAGTACTACACTTTATATAACACAGTTTAGAGACAATGTTCCCTAGCTCCCTCAGTTCATAACAGTGTGTAGGAAGTTGTTTGATAAAGTGGGCAAAGCTTATACTTGGGCCAGAAGGCAGAATATAGGAAACTATATGAAAACATGAATAATTCAGTGAAAATGACTGTAACAGATGAGAACTTGTTTAGAACAGCTGAAAGAGAATCTCCAAGTCAGTTCTTAGTGTAGAAAAGGTAGCTAAGATAAGGAAATTCCTTAATTCCAGTTAAGATCACATGAAACACTGTATGAATCCTATATTCTTTACTTAAAGGAGACTAGAGTGGTAAATGTGTGTTATACAAGGCAGAATACCATTGAAATAGAGAAAGAAACACGTTCGGCAGCTTTGGAAAGCCTTACACTTCACTGAAATGTAGTACTACACTCTATAACACAGTTGAGAGACAATGTTCAATAGCTGCCTCAGTACTTAACAGTGTGTAGGAAGTTGTTTGATAAAGTGGGCAAAGCTGATACTTGGACCAGAAGGCAGAATATAGGAAACTACATGAAAACATGATTAATTCAGTGAAAATGACTGTAAACAGATGTGAACTTGTTTAGAACAGCTGAAAGAGATTCTCCAAGTCAGTTCTTAGTGTAGAAAAGGTAGCTAAGATCTGGGAAATCCTTAATTCGAGTTAAGATTACATGAAACACTGTATGAATCCTATATTCTTTACTTAAAGGAGACTAGAGTGGTAAATGTGTGTTATACAAGGCAGAATACCATTGAAATTGAGAAAGAAACACGTTCGGCAGCTTTGGAAAGCCTTACACTTCACTGAAATGTAGTACTACACTCTATAACACAGTTGAGAGACAATGTTCAATAGCTGCCTCAGTACTTAACAGTGTGTAGGAAGTTGTTTGATAAAGTGGGCAAAGCTTATACTTGGACCAGAAGGCAGAATATAGGAAACTACATGAAAACATGATTAATTCAGTGAAAATGACTGTAAACAGATGTGAACTTGTTTAGAACAGCTGAAAGAGATTCTCCAAGTCAGTTCTTAGTGTAGAAAAGGTAGCTAATATCCGGGAAATCCTTAATTCGAGTTAAGATTACATGAAACACTGTATGAATCCTATATTCTTTACTTAAAGGAGACTAGAGTGGTAAATGTGTGTTATACAAGGCAGAATACCATTGAAATAGAGAAAGAAACACGTTCGGCAGCTTTGGAAAGCCTTACACTTCACTGAAATGTAGTACTACACTTTATATAACACAGTTGAGAGACAATGTTCCCTAGCTCCCTCAGTTCATAACAGTGTGTAGGAAGTTGTTTGATAAAGTGGGCAAAGCTTATACTTGGGCCAGAAGGCAGAATATAGGAAACTACATGAAAACATGAATAATTCAGTGAAAATGACTGTAAACAGATGAGAACTTGTTTAGAACAGCTGAAAGAGAATCTCCAAGTCAGTTCTTAGTGTAGAAAAGGTAGCTAAGATCTGGGAAATCCTTAATTCGAGTTAAGATTACATGAAACACTGTATGAATCCTATATTCCTTACTTAAAGGAGACTAGAGTGGTAAATGTGTGTTATACAAGGCAGAATACCATTGAAATAGAGAAAGAAACACGTTCGGCAGCTTTGGAAAGCCTTACACTTCACTGAAATGTAGTACTACACTCTATAACACAGTTGAGAGACAATGTTCAATAGCTGCCTCAGTACTTAACAGTGTGTAGGAAGTTGTTTGATAAAGTGGGCAAAGCTGATACTTGGACCAGAAGGCAGAATATAGGAAACTACATGAAAACATGATTAATTCAGTGAAAATGACTGTAAACAGATGTGAACTTGTTTAGAACAGCTGAAAGAGATTCTCCAAGTCAGTTCTTAGTGTAGAAAAGGTAGCTAAGATCTGGGAAATCCTTAATTCGAGTTAAGATTACATGAAACACTGTATGAATCCTATATTCTTTACTTAAAGGAGACTAGAGTGGTAAATGTGTGTTATACAAGGCAGAATACCATTGAAATAGAGAAAGAAACACGTTCGGCAGCTTTGGAAAGCCTTACACTTCACTGAAATGTAGTACTACACTCTATAACACAGTTGAGAGACAATGTTCAATAGCTGCCTCAGTACTTAACAGTGTGTAGGAAGTTGTTTGATAAAGTGGGCAAAGCTTATACTTGGACCAGAAGGCAGAATATAGGAAACTACATGAAAACATGATTAATTCAGTGAAAATGACTGTAAACAGATGTGAACTTGTTTAGAACAGCTGAAAGAGATTCTCCAAGTCAGTTCTTAGTGTAGAAAAGGTAGCTAATATCCGGAGCTAAGATCTGGGAAATCCTTAATTCGAGTTAAGATTACATGAAACACTGTATGAATCCTATATTCTTTACTTAAAGGAGACTAGAGTGGTAAATGTGTGTTATACAAGGCAGAATACCATTGAAATAGAGAAAGAAACACGTTCGGCAGCTTTGGAAAGCCTTACACTTCACTGAAATGTAGTACTACACTCTATAACACAGTTGAGAGACAATGTTCAATAGCTGCCTCAGTACTTAACAGTGTGTAGGAAGTTGTTTGATAAAGTGGGCAAAGCTTATACTTGGACCAGAAGGCAGAATATAGGAAACTACATGAAAACATGATTAATTCAGTGAAAATGACTGTATACAGATGTCAACTTGTTTAGAACAGCTGAAAGAGATTCTCCAAGTCAGTTCTTAGTGTAGAAAAGGTAGCTAATATCCGGGAAATCCTTAATTCGAGTTAAGATTACATGAAACACTGTATGAATCCGATATTCTTTACTTAAAGGAGACTAGAGTGGTAAATGTGTGTTATACAAGGCAGAATACCATTGAAATAGAGAAAGAAACACGTTCGGCAGCTTTGGAAAGCCTTATACTTCACTGAAATGTAGTAATACACTCTATAACACAGTTGAGAGACAATGTTCCCGAGCTGCCTCAGTTCATAACAGTGTGTAGGAAGTTGTTTGATAAAGTGGGCAAAGCTTATACTTGGGCCAGAAGGCACAATATAGGAAACTACATGAAAACATGAATAATTCAGTGAAAATGACTGTAAACAGATGAGAACTTGTTTAGAACAGCTGAAAGAGAATCTCCAAGTCAGTTCTTAGTGTAGAAAAGGTAGGTAAGATAAGGGAAATACTTAATTCCAGTGAAGATCACATGAAACACTGTATGAATCCTATATTCTTTACTTAAAGGAGACTAGAGTGGTAAATGTGTGTTATACAAGGCAGAATACCATTGAAATAGAGAAAGAAACACGTTCGGCAGCTTTGGAAAGCCTTACACTTCACTGAAATGTAGTACTACACTCTATAACACAGTTGAGAGACAATGTTCAATAGCTGCCTCAGTACTTAACAGTGTGTAGGAAGTTGTTTGATAAAGTGGGCAAAGCTTATACTTGGACCAGAAGGCAGAATATAGGAAACTACAT
This sequence comes from Pipistrellus hanaki, assembly GCF_964339955.1. Classification (NCBI taxonomy): domain Eukaryota; kingdom Metazoa; phylum Chordata; class Mammalia; order Chiroptera; family Vespertilionidae; genus Pipistrellus; species Pipistrellus hanaki. The sequence goes on from NC_140511.1 coordinate 4,544,689, forward strand.
GAAAACATGATTAATTCAGTGAAAATGACTGTAAACAGATGTGAACTTGTTTAGAACAGCTGAAAGAGATTCTCCAAGTCAGTTCTTAGTGTAGAAAAGGTAGCTAATATCCGGGAAATCCTTAATTTAGTTAAGATTACATGAAACACTGTATGAATCCTATATTCTTTACTTAAAGGAGACTAGAGTGGTAAATGTGTGTTATACAAGGCAGAATACCATTGAAATAGAGAGAGAAACACGTTCGGCAGCTTTGGAAAGCCTTACACTTCACTGAAATGTAGTACTACACTCTATAACACAGTTGAGAGACAATGTTCAATAGCTGCCTCAGTACTTAACAGTGTATAGGAAGTTGTTTGATAAAGTGGGCAAAGCTTATACTTGGACCAGAAGGCAGAATATAGGAAACTACATGAAAACATGATTAATTCAGTGAAAATGACTGTAAACAGATGAGAACTTGTTTAGAACAGCTGAAAGAGAATCTCCAAGTCAGTTCTTAGTGTGGAAAAGGCAGCTAAGATAAGGAAAATCCTTAATTCCAGTTAAGATCACATGAAACACTGTATGAATCCGATATTCTTTACTTAAAGGAGACTAGAGTGGTAAATGTGTGTTATACAAGGCAGAATACCATTGAAATAGAGAAAGAAACACGTTCGGCAGCTTTGGAAAGCCTTATACTTCACTGAAATGTAGTAATACACTCTATAACACAGTTGAGAGACAATGTTCCCGAGCTGCCTCAGTTCATAACAGTGTGTAGGAAGTTGTTTGATAAAGTGGGCAAAGCTTATACTTGGGCCAGAAGGCACAATATAGGAAACTACATGAAAACATGAATAATTCAGTGAAAATGACTGTAAACAGATGAGAACTTGTTTAGAACAGCTGAAAGAGAATCTCCAAGTCAGTTCTTAGTGTAGAAAAGGTAGGTAAGATAAGGGAAATACTTAATTCCAGTGAAGATCACATGAAACACTGTATGAATCCTATATTCTTTACTTAAAGGAGACTAGAGTGGTAAATGTGTGTTATACAAGGCAGAATACCATTGAAATAGAGAAAGAAACACGTTCGGCAGCTTTGGAAAGCCTTACACTTCACTGAAATGTAGTACTACACTCTATAACACAGTTGAGAGACAATGTTCAATAGCTGCCTCAGTACTTAACAGTGTGTAGGAAGTTGTTTGATAAAGTGGGCAAAGCTTATACTTGGACCAGAAGGCAGAATATAGGAAACTACATGAAAACATGATTAATTCAGTGAAAATGACTGTAAACAGATGTGAACTTGTTTAGAACAGCTGAAAGAGATTCTCCAAGTCAGTTCTTAGTGTAGAAAAGGTAGCTAATATCCGGGAAATCCTTAATTTAGTTAAGATTACATGAAACACTGTATGAATCCTATATTCTTTACTTAAAGGAGACTAGAGTGGTAAATGTGTGTTATACAAGGCAGAATACCATTGAAATAGAGAGAGAAACACGTTCGGCAGCTTTGGAAAGCCTTACACTTCACTGAAATGTAGTACTACACTCTATAACACAGTTGAGAGACAATGTTCAATAGCTGCCTCAGTACTTAACAGTGTATAGGAAGTTGTTTGATAAAGTGGGCAAAGCTTATACTTGGACCAGAAGGCAGAATATAGGAAACTACATGAAAACATGATTAATTCAGTGAAAATGACTGTAAACAGATGTGAACTTGTTTAGAACAGCTGAAAGAGATTCTCCAAGTCAGTTCTTAGTGTAGAAAAGGTAGCTAATATCCGGGAAATCCTTAATTCGAGTTAAGATTACATGAAACACTGTATGAATCCTATATTCTTTTCTTAAAGGAGACTAGAGTGGTAAATGTGTGTTATACAAGGCAGAATACCATTGAAATAGAGAAAGAAACACGTTCGGCAGCTTTGGAAAGCCTTACACTTCACTGAAATGTAGTACTACACTCTATAACACAGTTGAGAGACAATGTTCGATAGCTGCCTCAGTACTTAACAGTGTGTAGGAAGTTGTTTGATAAAGTGGGCAAAGCTTATACTTGGACCAGAAGGCAGAATATAGGAAACTACATGAAAACATGATTAATTCAGTGAAAATGACTGTAAACAGATGAGAACTTGTTTAGAACAGCTGAAAGAGAATCTCCAAGTCAGTTCTTAGTGTGGAAAAGGCAGCTAAGATAAGGAAAATCCTTAATTCCAGTTAAGATCACATGAAACACTGTATGAATCCGATATTCTTTACTTAAAGGAGACTAGAGTGGTAAATGTGTGTTATACAAGGCAGAATACCATTGAAATAGAGAAAGAAACACGTTCGGCAGCTTTGGAAAGCCTTACACTTCACTGAAATGTAGTAATACACTCTATAACACAGTTGAGAGACAATGTTCCCGAGCTGCCTCAGTTCATAACAGTGTGTAGGAAGTTGTTTGATAAAGTGGGCAAAGCTGATACTTGGACCAGAAGGCAGAATATAGGAAACTACATGAAAACATGATTAATTCAGTGAAAATGACTGTAAACAGATGTGAACTTGTTTAGAAGAGCTGAAAGAGATTCTCCAATTCAGTTCTTAGTGTAGAAAAGGTAGCTAAGATCTGGGAAATCCTTAATTCGAGTTAAGATTACATGAAACACTGTATGAATCCTATATTCTTTTCTTAAAGGAGACTAGAGTGGTAAATGTGTGTTATACAAGGCAGAATACCATTGAAATAGAGAAAGAAACACGTTCGGCAGCTTTGGAAAGCCTTACACTTCACTGAAATGTAGTACTACACTCTATAACACAGTTGAGAGACAATGTTCGATAGCTGCCTCAGTACTTAACAGTGTGTAGGAAGTTGTTTGATAAAGTGGGCAAAGCTTATACTTGGACCAGAAGGCAGAATATAGGAAACTACATGAAAACATGATTAATTCAGTGAAAATGACTGTAAACAGATGAGAACTTGTTTAGAACAGCTGAAAGAGAATCTCCAAGTCAGTTCTTAGTGTGGAAAAGGCAGCTAAGATAAGGAAAATCCTTAATTCCAGTTAAGATCACATGAAACACTGTATGAATCCGATATTCTTTACTTAAAGGAGACTAGAGTGGTAAATGTGTGTTATACAAGGCAGAATACCATTGAAATAGAGAAAGAAACACGTTCGGCAGCTTTGGAAAGCCTTATACTTCACTGAAATGTAGTAATACACTCTATAACACAGTTGAGAGACAATGTTCCCGAGCTGCCTCAGTTCATAACAGTGTGTAGGAAGTTGTTTGATAAAGTGGGCAAAGCTTATACTTGGGCCAGAAGGCACAATATAGGAAACTACATGAAAACATGAATAATTCAGTGAAAATGACTGTAAACAGATGAGAACTTGTTTAGAACAGCTGAAAGAGAATCTCCAAGTCAGTTCTTAGTGTAGAAAAGGTAGGTAAGATAAGGGAAATACTTAATTCCAGTGAAGATCACATGAAACACTGTATGAATCCTATATTCTTTACTTAAAGGAGACTAGAGTGGTAAATGTGTGTTATACAAGGCAGAATACCATTGAAATAGAGAAAGAAACACGTTCGGCAGCTTTGGAAAGCCTTACACTTCACTGAAATGTAGTACTACACTCTATAACACAGTTGAGAGACAATGTTCAATAGCTGCCTCAGTACTTAACAGTGTGTAGGAAGTTGTTTGATAAAGTGGGCAAAGCTTATACTTGGACCAGAAGGCAGAATATAGGAAACTACATGAAAACATGATTAATTCAGTGAAAATGACTGTAAACAGATGTGAACTTGTTTAGAACAGCTGAAAGAGATTCTCCAAGTCAGTTCTTAGTGTAGAAAAGGTAGCTAATATCCGGGAAATCCTTAATTTAGTTAAGATTACATGAAACACTGTATGAATCCTATATTCTTTACTTAAAGGAGACTAGAGTGGTAAATGTGTGTTATACAAGGCAGAATACCATTGAAATAGAGAGAGAAACACGTTCGGCAGCTTTGGAAAGCCTTACACTTCACTGAAATGTAGTACTACACTCTATAACACAGTTGAGAGACAATGTTCAATAGCTGCCTCAGTACTTAACAGTGTATAGGAAGTTGTTTGATAAAGTGGGCAAAGCTTATACTTGGACCAGAAGGCAGAATATAGGAAACTACATGAAAACATGATTAATTCAGTGAAAATGACTGTAAACAGATGTGAACTTGTTTAGAACAGCTGAAAGAGATTCTCCAAGTCAGTTCTTAGTGTAGAAAAGGTAGCTAATATCCGGGAAATCCTTAATTCGAGTTAAGATTACATGAAACACTGTATGAATCCTATATTCTTTACTTAAAGGAGACTAGAGTGGTAAATGTGTGTTATACAAGGCAGAATACCATTGAAATAGAGAAAGAAACACGTTCGGCAGCTTTGGAAAGCCTTACACTTCACTGAAATGTAGTACTACACTTTATATAACACAGTTGAGAGACAATGTTCCCTAGCTCCCTCAGTTCATAACAGTGTGTAGGAAGTTGTTTGATAAAGTGGGCAAAGCTTATACTTGGGCCAGAAGGCAGAATATAGGAAACTACATGAAAACATGAATAATTCAGTGAAAATGACTCTAAACAGATGAGAACTTGTTTAGAATAGCTGAAAGAGAATCTCCAAGTCAGTTCTTAGTGTAGAAAAGGTAGCTAAGATAAGGAAAATCCTTAATTCCAGTTAAGATCACATGAAACACTGTATGAATCCTATATTCTTTACTTAAAGGAGACTAGAGTGGTAAATGTGTGTTATACAAGGCAGAATACCATTGAAATAGAGAAAGAAACACGTTCGGCAGCTTTGGAAAGCCTTACACTTCACTGAAATGTAGTAATACACTCTATAACACAGTTGAGAGACAATGTTCCCGAGCTGCCTCAGTTCATAACAGTGTGTAGGAAGTTGTTTGATAAAGTGGGCAAAGCTGATACTTGGACCAGAAGGCAGAATATAGGAAACTACATGAAAACATGATTAATTCAGTGAAAATGACTGTAAACAGATGTGAACTTGTTTAGAAGAGCTGAAAGAGATTCTCCAATTCAGTTCTTAGTGTAGAAAAGGTAGCTAAGATCTGGGAAATCCTTAATTCGAGTTAAGATTACATGAAACACTGTATGAATCCTATATTCTTTTCTTAAAGGAGACTAGAGTGGTAAATGTGTGTTATACAAGGCAGAATACCATTGAAATAGAGAAAGAAACACGTTCGGCAGCTTTGGAAAGCCTTACACTTCACTGAAATGTAGTACTACACTCTATAACACAGTTGAGAGACAATGTTCGATAGCTGCCTCAGTACTTAACAGTGTGTAGGAAGTTGTTTGATAAAGTGGGCAAAGCTTATACTTGGACCAGAAGGCAGAATATAGGAAACTACATGAAAACATGATTAATTCAGTGAAAATGACTGTAAACAGATGTGAACTTGTTTAGAACAGCTGAAAGAGATTCTCCAAGTCAGTTCTTAGTGTAGAAAAGGTAGCTAATATCCGGGAAATCCTTAATTCGAGTTAAGATTACATGAAACACTGTATGAATCCTATATTCTTTACTTAAAGGAGACTAGAGTGGTAAATGTGTGTTATACAAGGCAGAATACCATTGAAATAGAGAAAGAAACACGTTCTGCAGCTTTGGAAAGCCTTACACTTCACTGAAATGTAGTACTACACTTTATATAACACAGTTGAGAGACAATGTTCCCTAGCTCCCTCAGTTCATAACAGTGTGTAGGAAGTTGTTTGATAAAGTGGGCAAAGCTTATACTTGGGCCAGAAGGCAGAATATAGGAAACTACATGAAAACATGAATAATTCAGTGAAAATGACTGTAAACAGATGAGAACTTGTTTAGAACAGCTGAAAGAGAATCTCCAAGTCAGTTCTTAGTGTAGAAAAGGTAGCTAAGATAAGGAAAATCCTTAATTCCAGTTAAGATCACATGAAACACTGTATGAATCCTATATTCTTTACTTAAAGGAGACTAGAGTGGTAAATGTGTGTTATACAAGGCAGAATACCATTGAAATAGAGAAAGAAACACGTTCGGCAGCTTTGGAAAGCCTTACACTTCACTGAAATGTAGTAATACACTCTATAACACAGTTGAGAGACAATGTTCCCGAGCTGCCTCAGTTCATAACAGTGTGTTGGAAGTTGTTTGATAAAGTGGGCAAAGCTTCTACTTGGGCCAGAAGGCACAATATAGGAAACTACATGAAAACATGAATAATTCAGTGAAAATGACTGTAAACAGATGAGAACTTGTTTAGAACAGCTGAAAGAGAATCTCCAAGTCAGTTCTTAGTGTAGAAAAGGTAGGTAAGATAAGGGAAATACTTAATTCCAGTTAAGATCACATGAAACACTGTATGAATCCTATATTCTTTACTTAAAGGAGACTAGAGTGGTAAATGTGTGTTATACAAGGCAGAATACCATTGAAATAGAGAAAGAAACACGTTCGGCAGCTTTGGAAAGCCTTACACTTCACTGAAATGTAGTACTACACTCTATAACACAGTTGAGATACAATGTTCAATAGCTGCCTCAGTACTTAACAGTGTGTAGGAAGTTGTTTGATAAAGTGGGCAAAGCTGATACTTGGACCAGAAGGCAGAATATAGGAAACTACATGAAAACATGATTAATTCAGTGAAAATGACTGTAAACAGATGTGAACTTGTTTGGAACAGCTGAAAGAGATTCTCCAATTCAGTTCTTAGTGTAGAAAAGGTAGCTAAGATCTGGGAAATCCTTAATTCGAGTTAAGATTACATGAAACACTGTATGAATCCTATATTCTTTACTTAAAGGAGACTAGAGTTGTAAATGTGTGTTATACAAGGCAGAATACCATTGAAATAGAGAAAGAAACACGTTCGGCAGCTTTGGAAAGCCTTACACTTCACTGAAATGTAGTACTACACTCTATAACACAGTTGAGAGACAATGTTCAATAGCTGCCTCAGTACTTAACAGTGTGTAGGAAGTTGTTTGATAAAGTGGGCAAAGCTTATACTTGGACCAGAAGGCAGAATATAGGAAACTACATGAAAACATGATTAATTCAGTGAAAATGACTGTAAACAGATGTGAACTTGTTTAGGACAGCTGAAAGAGATTCTCCAAGTCAGTTCTTAGTGTAGAAAAGGTAGCTAATATCCGGGAAATCCTTAATTCGAGTTAAGATTACATGAAACACTGTATGAATCCTATATTCTTTACTTAAAGGAGACTAGAGTGGTAAATGTGTGTTATACAAGGCAGAATACCATTGAAATAGAGAAAGAAACACGTTCGGCAGCTTTGGAAAGCCTTACACTTCACTGAAATGTAGTACTACACTTTATATAACACAGTTGAGAGACAATGTTCCCTAGCTCCCTCAGTTCATAACAGTGTGTAGGAAGTTGTTTGATAAAGTGGGCAAAGCTTATACTTGGGCCAGAAGGCAGAATATAGGAAACTACATGAAAACATGAATAATTCAGTGAAAATGACTGTAAACAGATGAGAACTTGTTTAGAACAGCTGAAAGAGAATCTCCAAGTCAGTTCTTAGTGTAGAAAAGGTAGGTAAGATAAGGGAAATACTTAATTCCAGTTAAGATCACATGAAACACTGTATGAATCCTATATTCTTTACTTAAAGGAGACTAGAGTGGTAAATGTGTGTTATACAAGGCAGAATACCATTGAAATAGAGAAAGAAACACGTTCGGCAGCTTTGGAAAGCCTTACACTTCACTGAAATGTAGTACTACACTCTATAACACAGTTGAGATACAATGTTCAATAGCTGCCTCAGTACTTAACAGTGTGTAGGAAGTTGTTTGATAAAGTGGGCAAAGCTTATACTTGGACCAGAAGGCAGAATATAGGAAACTACATGAAAACATGATTAATTCAGTGAAAATGACTGTATACAGATGTCAACTTGTTTAGAACAGCTGAAAGAGATTCTCCCAGTCAGTTCTTAGTGTAGAAAAGGTAGCTAATATCCGGGAAATCCTTAATTCGAGTTAAGATTACATGAAACACTGTATGAATCCTATATTCTTTACTTAAAGGAGACTAGAGTGGTAAATGTGTGTTATACAAGGCAGAATACCATTGAAATAGAGAAAGAAACACGTTCGGCAGCTTTGGAAAGCCTTACACTTCACTGAAATGTAGTACTACACTTTATATAACACAGTTGAGAGACAATGTTCCCTAGCTCCCTCAGTTCATAACAGTGTGTAGGAAGTTGTTTGATAAAGTGGGCAAAGCTTATACTTGGGCCAGAAGGCAGAATATAGGAAACTACATGAAAACATGAATAATTCAGTGAAAATGACTGTAAACAGATGAGAACTTGTTTAGAACAGCTGAAAGAGAATCTCCAAGTCAGTTCTTAGTGTAGAAAAGGTAGCTAAGATAAGGAAAATCCTTAATTCCAGTTAAGATCACATGAAACACTGTATGAATCCTATATTCTTTACTTAAAGGAGACTAGAGTGGTAAATGTGTGTTATACAAGGCAGAATACCATTGAAATAGAGAAAGAAACACGTTCGGCAGCTTTGGAAAGCCTTACACTTCACTGAAATGTAGTACTACACTCTATAACACAGTTGAGAGACAATGTTCAATAGCTGCCTCAGTACTTAGTGTGTAGGAAGTTGTTTGATAAAGTGGGCAAAGCTGATACTTGGACCAGAAGGCAGAATATAGGAAACTACATGAAAACATGATTAATTCAGTGAAAATGACTGTAAACAGATGTGAACTTGTTTAGAACAGCTGAAAGAGATTCTCCAATTCAGTTCTTAGTGTAGAAAAGGTAGCTAAGATCTGGGAAATCCTTAATTCGAGTTAAGATTACATGAAACACTGTATGAATCCTATATTCTTTACTTAAAGGAGACTAGAGTGGTAAATGTGTGTTATACAAGGCAGAATACCATTGAAATAGTGAAAGAAACACGTTCGGCAGCTTTGGAAAGCCTTTCACTTCACTGAAATGTAGTACTACACTCTATAACACAGTTGAGAGACAATGTTCAATAGCTGCCTCAGTACTTAACAGTGTGTAGGAAGTTGTTTGATAAAGTGGGCAAAGCTTATACTTGGACCAGAAGGCAGAATATAGGAAACTACATGAAAACATGATTAATTCAGTGAAAATGACTGTAAACAGATGAGAACTTGTTTAGAACAGCTGAAAGAGAATCTCCAAGTCAGTTCTTAGTGTGGAAAAGGCAGCTAAGATAAGGAAAATCCTTAATTCCAGTTAAGATCACATGAAACACTGTATGAATCCGATATTCTTTACTTAAAGGAGACTAGAGTGGTAAATGTGTGTTATACAAGGCAGAATACCATTGAAATAGAGAAAGAAACACGTTCGGCAGCTTTGGAAAGCCTTATACTTCACTGAAATGTAGTAATACACTCTATAACACAGTTGAGAGACAATGTTCCCGAGCTGCCTCAGTTCATAACAGTGTGTAGGAAGTTGTTTGATAAAGTGGGCAAAGCTTATACTTGGGCCAGAAGGCACAATATAGGAAACTACATGAAAACATGAATAATTCAGTGAAAATGACTGTAAACAGATGAGAACTTGTTTAGAACAGCTGAAAGAGAATCTCCAAGTCAGTTCTTAGTGTAGAAAAGGTAGGTAAGATAAGGGAAATACTTAATTCCAGTGAAGATCACATGAAACACTGTATGAATCCTATATTCTTTACTTAAAGGAGACTAGAGTGGTAAATGTGTGTTATACAAGGCAGAATACCATTGAAATAGAGAAAGAAACACGTTCGGCAGCTTTGGAAAGCCTTACACTTCACTGAAATGTAGTACTACACTCTATAACACAGTTGAGAGACAATGTTCAATAGCTGCCTCAGTACTTAACAGTGTGTAGGAAGTTGTTTGATAAAGTGGGCAAAGCTTATACTTGGACCAGAAGGCAGAATATAGGAAACTACATGAAAACATGATTAATTCAGTGAAAATGACTGTAAACAGATGTGAACTTGTTTAGAACAGCTGAAAGAGATTCTCCAAGTCAGTTCTTAGTGTAGAAAAGGTAGCTAATATCCGGGAAATCCTTAATTTAGTTAAGATTACATGAAACACTGTATGAATCCTATATTCTTTACTTAAAGGAGACTAGAGTGGTAAATGTGTGTTATACAAGGCAGAATACCATTGAAATAGAGAGAGAAACACGTTCGGCAGCTTTGGAAAGCCTTACACTTCACTGAAATGTAGTACTACACTCTATAACACAGTTGAGAGACAATGTTCAATAGCTGCCTCAGTACTTAACAGTGTATAGAAAGTTGTTTGATAAAGTGGGCAAAGCTTATACTTGGACCAGAAGGCAGAATATAGGAAACTACATGAAAACATGATTAATTCAGTGAAAATGACTGTAAACAGATGTGAACTTGTTTAGAACAGCTGAAAGAGATTCTCCAAGTCAGTTCTTAGTGTAGAAAAGGTAGCTAATATCCGGGAAATCCTTAATTCGAGTTAAGATTACATGAAACACTGTATGAATCCTATATTCTTTACTTAAAGGAGACTAGAGTGGTAAATGTGTGTTATACAAGGCAGAATACCATTGAAATAGAGAAAGAAACACGTTCTGCAGCTTTGGAAAGCCTTACACTTCACTGAAATGTAGTACTACACTTTATATAACACAGTTGAGAGACAATGTTCCCTAGCTCCCTCAGTTCATAACAGTGTGTAGGAAGTTGTTTGATAAAGTGGGCAAAGCTTATACTTGGGCCAGAAGGCAGAATATAGGAAACTACATGAAAACATGAATAATTCAGTGAAAATGACTCTAAACAGATGAGAACTTGTTTAGAATAGCTGAAAGAGAATCTCCAAGTCAGTTCTTAGTGTAGAAAAGGTAGCTAAGATAAGGAAAATCCTTAATTCCAGTTAAGATCACATGAAACACTGTATGAATCCTATATTCTTTACTTAAAGGAGACTAGAGTGGTAAATGTGTGTTATACAAGGCAGAATACCATTGAAATAGAGAAAGAAACACGTTCGGCAGCTTTGGAAAGCCTTACACTTCACTGAAATGTAGTAATACACTCTATAACACAGTTGAGAGACAATGTTCCCGAGCTGCCTCAGTTCATAACAGTGTGTAGGAAGTTGTTTGATAAAGTGGGCAAAGCTGATACTTGGACCAGAAGGCAGAATATAGGAAACTACATGAAAACATGATTAATTCAGTGAAAATGACTGTAAACAGATGTGAACTTGTTTAGAAGAGCTGAAAGAGATTCTCCAATTCAGTTCTTAGTGTAGAAAAGGTAGCTAAGATCTGGGAAATCCTTAATTCGAGTTAAGATTACATGAAACACTGTATGAATCCTATATTCTTTTCTTAAAGGAGACTAGAGTGGTAAATGTGTGTTATACAAGGCAGAATACCATTGAAATAGAGAAAGAAACACGTTCGGCAGCTTTGGAAAGCCTTACACTTCACTGAAATGTAGTACTACACTCTATAACACAGTTGAGAGACAATGTTCGATAGCTGCCTCAGTACTTAACAGTGTGTAGGAAGTTGTTTGATAAAGTGGGCAAAGCTTATACTTGGACCAGAAGGCAGAATATAGGAAACTACATGAAAACATGATTAATTCAGTGAAAATGACTGTAAACAGATGTGAACTTGTTTAGAACAGCTGAAAGAGATTCTCCAAGTCAGTTCTTAGTGTAGAAAAGGTAGCTAATATCCGGGAAATCCTTAATTCGAGTTAAGATTACATGAAACACTGTATGAATCCTATATTCTTTACTTAAAGGAGACTAGAGTGGTAAATGTGTGTTATACAAGGCAGAATACCATTGAAATAGAGAAAGAAACACGTTCTGCAGCTTTGGAAAGCCTTACACTTCACTGAAATGTAGTACTACACTTTATATAACACAGTTGAGAGACAATGTTCCCTAGCTCCCTCAGTTCATAACAGTGTGTAGGAAGTTGTTTGATAAAGTGGGCAAAGCTTATACTTGGGCCAGAAGGCAGAATATAGGAAACTACATGAAAACATGAATAATTCAGTGAAAATGACTGTAAACAGATGAGAACTTGTTTAGAACAGCTGAAAGAGAATCTCCAAGTCAGTTCTTAGTGTAGAAAAGGTAGCTAAGATAAGGAAAATCCTTAATTCCAGTTAAGATCACATGAAACACTGTATGAATCCTATATTCTTTACTTAAAGGAGACTAGAGTGGTAAATGTGTGTTATACAAGGCAGAATACCATTGAAATAGAGAAAGAAACACGTTCGGCAGCTTTGGAAAGCCTTACACTTCACTGAAATGTAGTAATACACTCTATAACACAGTTGAGAGACAATGTTCCCGAGCTGCCTCAGTTCATAACAGTGTGTTGGAAGTTGTTTGATAAAGTGGGCAAAGCTTCTACTTGGGCCAGAAGGCACAATATAGGAAACTACATGAAAACATGAATAATTCAGTGAAAATGACTGTAAACAGATGAGAACTTGTTTAGAACAGCTGAAAGAGAATCTCCAAGTCAGTTCTTAGTGTAGAAAAGGTAGGTAAGATAAGGGAAATACTTAATTCCAGTTAAGATCACATGAAACACTGTATGAATCCTATATTCTTTACTTAAAGGAGACTAGAGTGGTAAATGTGTGTTATACAAGGCAGAATACCATTGAAATAGAGAAAGAAACACGTTCGGCAGCTTTGGAAAGCCTTACACTTCACTGAAATGTAGTACTACACTCTATAACACAGTTGAGATACAATGTTCAATAGCTGCCTCAGTACTTAACAGTGTGTAGGAAGTTGTTTGATAAAGTGGGCAAAGCTGATACTTGGACCAGAAGGCAGAATATAGGAAACTACATGAAAACATGATTAATTCAGTGAAAATGACTGTAAACAGATGTGAACTTGTTTGGAACAGCTGAAAGAGATTCTCCAATTCAGTTCTTAGTGTAGAAAAGGTAGCTAAGATCTGGGAAATCCTTAATTCGAGTTAAGATTACATGAAACACTGTATGAATCCTATATTCTTTACTTAAAGGAGACTAGAGTTGTAAATGTGTGTTATACAAGGCAGAATACCATTGAAATAGAGAAAGAAACACGTTCGGCAGCTTTGGAAAGCCTTACACTTCACTGAAATGTAGTACTACACTCTATAACACAGTTGAGAGACAATGTTCAATAGCTGCCTCAGTACTTAACAGTGTGTAGGAAGTTGTTTGATAAAGTGGGCAAAGCTTATACTTGGACCAGAAGGCAGAATATAGGAAACTACATGAAAACATGATTAATTCAGTGAAAATGACTGTAAACAGATGTGAACTTGTTTAGGACAGCTGAAAGAGATTCTCCAAGTCAGTTCTTAGTGTAGAAAAGGTAGCTAATATCCGGGAAATCCTTAATTCGAGTTAAGATTACATGAAACACTGTATGAATCCTATATTCTTTACTTAAAGGAGACTAGAGTGGTAAATGTGTGTTATACAAGGCAGAATACCATTGAAATAGAGAAAGAAACACGTTCGGCAGCTTTGGAAAGCCTTACACTTCACTGAAATGTAGTACTACACTTTATATAACACAGTTGAGAGACAATGTTCCCTAGCTCCCTCAGTTCATAACAGTGTGTAGGAAGTTGTTTGATAAAGTGGGCAAAGCTTATACTTGGGCCAGAAGGCAGAATATAGGAAACTACATGAAAACATGAATAATTCAGTGAAAATGACTGTAAACAGATGAGAACTTGTTTAGAACAGCTGAAAGAGAATCTCCAAGTCAGTTCTTAGTGTAGAAAAGGTAGGTAAGATAAGGGAAATACTTAATTCCAGTTAAGATCACATGAAACACTGTATGAATCCTATATTCTTTACTTAAAGGAGACTAGAGTGGTAAATGTGTGTTATACAAGGCAGAATACCATTGAAATAGAGAAAGAAACACGTTCGGCAGCTTTGGAAAGCCTTACACTTCACTGAAATGTAGTACTACACTCTATAACACAGTTGAGATACAATGTTCAATAGCTGCCTCAGTACTTAACAGTGTGTAGGAAGTTGTTTGATAAAGTGGGCAAAGCTTATACTTGGACCAGAAGGCAGAATATAGGAAACTACATGAAAACATGATTAATTCAGTGAAAATGACTGTATACAGATGTCAACTTGTTTAGAACAGCTGAAAGAGATTCTCCCAGTCAGTTCTTAGTGTAGAAAAGGTAGCTAATATCCGGGAAATCCTTAATTCGAGTTAAGATTACATGAAACACTGTATGAATCCTATATTCTTTACTTAAAGGAGACTAGAGTGGTAAATGTGTGTTATACAAGGCAGAATACCATTGAAATAGAGAAAGAAACACGTTCGGCAGCTTTGGAAAGCCTTACACTTCACTGAAATGTAGTACTACACTTTATATAACACAGTTGAGAGACAATGTTCCCTAGCTCCCTCAGTTCATAACAGTGTGTAGGAAGTTGTTTGATAAAGTGGGCAAAGCTTATACTTGGGCCAGAAGGCAGAATATAGGAAACTACATGAAAACATGAATAATTCAGTGAAAATGACTGTAAACAGATGAGAACTTGTTTAGAACAGCTGAAAGAGAATCTCCAAGTCAGTTCTTAGTGTAGAAAAGGTAGCTAAGATAAGGAAAATCCTTAATTCCAGTTAAGATCACATGAAACACTGTATGAATCCTATATTCTTTACTTAAAGGAGACTAGAGTGGTAAATGTGTGTTATACAAGGCAGAATACCATTGAAATAGAGAAAGAAACACGTTCGGCAGCTTTGGAAAGCCTTACACTTCACTGAAATGTAGTACTACACTCTATAACACAGTTGAGAGACAATGTTCAATAGCTGCCTCAGTACTTAGTGTGTAGGAAGTTGTTTGATAAAGTGGGCAAAGCTGATACTTGGACCAGAAGGCAGAATATAGGAAACTACATGAAAACATGATTAATTCAGTGAAAATGACTGTAAACAGATGTGAACTTGTTTAGAACAGCTGAAAGAGATTCTCCAATTCAGTTCTTAGTGTAGAAAAGGTAGCTAAGATCTGGGAAATCCTTAATTCGAGTTAAGATTACATGAAACACTGTATGAATCCTATATTCTTTACTTAAAGGAGACTAGAGTGGTAAATGTGTGTTATACAAGGCAGAATACCATTGAAATAGTGAAAGAAACACGTTCGGCAGCTTTGGAAAGCCTTTCACTTCACTGAAATGTAGTACTACACTCTATAACACAGTTGAGAGACAATGTTCAATAGCTGCCTCAGTACTTAACAGTGTGTAGGAAGTTGTTTGATAAAGTGGGCAAAGCTTATACTTGGACCAGAAGGCAGAATATAGGAAACTACATGAAAACATGATTAATTCAGTGAAAATGACTGTAAACAGATGAGAACTTGTTTAGAACAGCTGAAAGAGAATCTCCAAGTCAGTTCTTAGTGTGGAAAAGGCAGCTAAGATAAGGAAAATCCTTAATTCCAGTTAAGATCACATGAAACACTGTATGAATCCGATATTCTTTACTTAAAGGAGACTAGAGTGGTAAATGTGTGTTATACAAGGCAGAATACCATTGAAATAGAGAAAGAAACACGTTCGGCAGCTTTGGAAAGCCTTATACTTCACTGAAATGTAGTAATACACTCTATAACACAGTTGAGAGACAATGTTCCCGAGCTGCCTCAGTTCATAACAGTGTGTAGGAAGTTGTTTGATAAAGTGGGCAAAGCTTATACTTGGGCCAGAAGGCACAATATAGGAAACTACATGAAAACATGAATAATTCAGTGAAAATGACTGTAAACAGATGAGAACTTGTTTAGAACAGCTGAAAGAGAATCTCCAAGTCAGTTCTTAGTGTAGAAAAGGTAGGTAAGATAAGGGAAATACTTAATTCCAGTGAAGATCACATGAAACACTGTATGAATCCTATATTCTTTACTTAAAGGAGACTAGAGTGGTAAATGTGTGTTATACAAGGCAGAATACCATTGAAATAGAGAAAGAAACACGTTCGGCAGCTTTGGAAAGCCTTACACTTCACTGAAATGTAGTACTACACTCTATAACACAGTTGAGAGACAATGTTCAATAGCTGCCTCAGTACTTAACAGTGTGTAGGAAGTTGTTTGATAAAGTGGGCAAAGCTTATACTTGGACCAGAAGGCAGAATATAGGAAACTACATGAAAACATGATTAATTCAGTGAAAATGACTGTAAACAGATGTGAACTTGTTTAGAACAGCTGAAAGAGATTCTCCAAGTCAGTTCTTAGTGTAGAAAAGGTAGCTAATATCCGGGAAATCCTTAATTTAGTTAAGATTACATGAAACACTGTATGAATCCTATATTCTTTACTTAAAGGAGACTAGAGTGGTAAATGTGTGTTATACAAGGCAGAATACCATTGAAATAGAGAGAGAAACACGTTCGGCAGCTTTGGAAAGCCTTACACTTCACTGAAATGTAGTACTACACTCTATAACACAGTTGAGAGACAATGTTCAATAGCTGCCTCAGTACTTAACAGTGTATAGAAAGTTGTTTGATAAAGTGGGCAAAGCTTATACTTGGACCAGAAGGCAGAATATAGGAAACTACATGAAAACATGATTAATTCAGTGAAAATGACTGTAAACAGATGTGAACTTGTTTAGAACAGCTGAAAGAGATTCTCCAAGTCAGTTCTTAGTGTAGAAAAGGTAGCTAATATCCGGGAAATCCTTAATTCGAGTTAAGATTACATGAAACACTGTATGAATCCTATATTCTTTACTTAAAGGAGACTAGAGTGGTAAATGTGTGTTATACAAGGCAGAATACCATTGAAATAGAGAAAGAAACACGTTCTGCAGCTTTGGAAAGCCTTACACTTCACTGAAATGTAGTACTACACTTTATATAACACAGTTGAGAGACAATGTTCCCTAGCTCCCTCAGTTCATAACAGTGTGTAGGAAGTTGTTTGATAAAGTGGGCAAAGCTTATACTTGGGCCAGAAGGCAGAATATAGGAAACTACATGAAAACATGAATAATTCAGTGAAAATGACTGTAAACAGATGAGAACTTGTTTAGAATAGCTGAAAGAGAATCTCCAAGTCAGTTCTTAGTGTAGAAAAGGTAGCTAAGATAAGGAAAATCCTTAATTCCAGTTAAGATCACATGAAACACTGTATGAATCCTATATTCTTTACTTAAAGGAGACTAGAGTGGTAAATGTGTGTTATACAAGGCAGAATACCATTGAAATAGAGAAAGAAACACGTTCGGCAGCTTTGGAAAGCCTTACACTTCACTGAAATGTAGTAATACACTCTATAACACAGTTG
The DNA here is from genome assembly GCF_964339955.1 of Pipistrellus hanaki. Classification (NCBI taxonomy): domain Eukaryota; kingdom Metazoa; phylum Chordata; class Mammalia; order Chiroptera; family Vespertilionidae; genus Pipistrellus; species Pipistrellus hanaki. The sequence goes on from NC_140511.1 coordinate 4,562,142, forward strand.
AGAGACAATGTTCCCGAGCTGCCTCAGTTCATAACAGTGTGTAGGAAGTTGTTTGATAAAGTGGGCAAAGCTTCTACTTGGGCCAGAAGGCACAATATAGGAAACTACATGAAAACATGAATAATTCAGTGAAAATGACTGTAAACAGATGAGAACTTGTTTAGAACAGCTGAAAGAGAATCTCCAAGTCAGTTCTTAGTGTAGAAAAGGTAGGTAAGATAAGGGAAATACTTAATTCCAGTTAAGATCACATGAAACACTGTATGAATCCTATATTCTTTACTTAAAGGAGACTAGAGTGGTAAATGTGTGTTATACAAGGCAGAATACCATTGAAATAGAGAAAGAAACACGTTCGGCAGCTTTGGAAAGCCTTACACTTCACTGAAATGTAGTACTACACTCTATAACACAGTTGAGATACAATGTTCAATAGCTGCCTCAGTACTTAACAGTGTGTAGGAAGTTGTTTGATAAAGTGGGCAAAGCTGATACTTGGACCAGAAGGCAGAATATAGGAAACTACATGAAAACATGATTAATTCAGTGAAAATGACTGTAAACAGATGTGAACTTGTTTGGAACAGCTGAAAGAGATTCTCCAATTCAGTTCTTAGTGTAGAAAAGGTAGCTAAGATCTGGGAAATCCTTAATTCGAGTTAAGATTACATGAAACACTGTATGAATCCTATATTCTTTACTTAAAGGAGACTAGAGTTGTAAATGTGTGTTATACAAGGCAGAATACCATTGAAATAGAGAAAGAAACACGTTCGGCAGCTTTGGAAAGCCTTACACTTCACTGAAATGTAGTACTACACTCTATAACACAGTTGAGAGACAATGTTCAATAGCTGCCTCAGTACTTAACAGTGTGTAGGAAGTTGTTTGATAAAGTGGGCAAAGCTTATACTTGGACCAGAAGGCAGAATATAGGAAACTACATGAAAACATGATTAATTCAGTGAAAATGACTGTAAACAGATGTGAACTTGTTTAGGACAGCTGAAAGAGATTCTCCAAGTCAGTTCTTAGTGTAGAAAAGGTAGCTAATATCCGGGAAATCCTTAATTCGAGTTAAGATTACATGAAACACTGTATGAATCCTATATTCTTTACTTAAAGGAGACTAGAGTGGTAAATGTGTGTTATACAAGGCAGAATACCATTGAAATAGAGAAAGAAACACGTTCGGCAGCTTTGGAAAGCCTTACACTTCACTGAAATGTAGTACTACACTTTATATAACACAGTTGAGAGACAATGTTCCCTAGCTCCCTCAGTTCATAACAGTGTGTAGGAAGTTGTTTGATAAAGTGGGCAAAGCTTATACTTGGGCCAGAAGGCAGAATATAGGAAACTACATGAAAACATGAATAATTCAGTGAAAATGACTGTAAACAGATGAGAACTTGTTTAGAACAGCTGAAAGAGAATCTCCAAGTCAGTTCTTAGTGTAGAAAAGGTAGGTAAGATAAGGGAAATACTTAATTCCAGTTAAGATCACATGAAACACTGTATGAATCCTATATTCTTTACTTAAAGGAGACTAGAGTGGTAAATGTGTGTTATACAAGGCAGAATACCATTGAAATAGAGAAAGAAACACGTTCGGCAGCTTTGGAAAGCCTTACACTTCACTGAAATGTAGTACTACACTCTATAACACAGTTGAGATACAATGTTCAATAGCTGCCTCAGTACTTAACAGTGTGTAGGAAGTTGTTTGATAAAGTGGGCAAAGCTTATACTTGGACCAGAAGGCAGAATATAGGAAACTACATGAAAACATGATTAATTCAGTGAAAATGACTGTATACAGATGTCAACTTGTTTAGAACAGCTGAAAGAGATTCTCCCAGTCAGTTCTTAGTGTAGAAAAGGTAGCTAATATCCGGGAAATCCTTAATTCGAGTTAAGATTACATGAAACACTGTATGAATCCTATATTCTTTACTTAAAGGAGACTAGAGTGGTAAATGTGTGTTATACAAGGCAGAATACCATTGAAATAGAGAAAGAAACACGTTCGGCAGCTTTGGAAAGCCTTACACTTCACTGAAATGTAGTACTACACTTTATATAACACAGTTGAGAGACAATGTTCCCTAGCTCCCTCAGTTCATAACAGTGTGTAGGAAGTTGTTTGATAAAGTGGGCAAAGCTTATACTTGGGCCAGAAGGCAGAATATAGGAAACTACATGAAAACATGAATAATTCAGTGAAAATGACTGTAAACAGATGAGAACTTGTTTAGAACAGCTGAAAGAGAATCTCCAAGTCAGTTCTTAGTGTAGAAAAGGTAGCTAAGATAAGGAAAATCCTTAATTCCAGTTAAGATCACATGAAACACTGTATGAATCCTATATTCTTTACTTAAAGGAGACTAGAGTGGTAAATGTGTGTTATACAAGGCAGAATACCATTGAAATAGAGAAAGAAACACGTTCGGCAGCTTTGGAAAGCCTTACACTTCACTGAAATGTAGTACTACACTCTATAACACAGTTGAGAGACAATGTTCAATAGCTGCCTCAGTACTTAGTGTGTAGGAAGTTGTTTGATAAAGTGGGCAAAGCTGATACTTGGACCAGAAGGCAGAATATAGGAAACTACATGAAAACATGATTAATTCAGTGAAAATGACTGTAAACAGATGTGAACTTGTTTAGAACAGCTGAAAGAGATTCTCCAATTCAGTTCTTAGTGTAGAAAAGGTAGCTAAGATCTGGGAAATCCTTAATTCGAGTTAAGATTACATGAAACACTGTATGAATCCTATATTCTTTACTTAAAGGAGACTAGAGTGGTAAATGTGTGTTATACAAGGCAGAATACCATTGAAATAGTGAAAGAAACACGTTCGGCAGCTTTGGAAAGCCTTTCACTTCACTGAAATGTAGTACTACACTCTATAACACAGTTGAGAGACAATGTTCAATAGCTGCCTCAGTACTTAACAGTGTGTAGGAAGTTGTTTGATAAAGTGGGCAAAGCTTATACTTGGACCAGAAGGCAGAATATAGGAAACTACATGAAAACATGATTAATTCAGTGAAAATGACTGTAAACAGATGAGAACTTGTTTAGAACAGCTGAAAGAGAATCTCCAAGTCAGTTCTTAGTGTGGAAAAGGCAGCTAAGATAAGGAAAATCCTTAATTCCAGTTAAGATCACATGAAACACTGTATGAATCCGATATTCTTTACTTAAAGGAGACTAGAGTGGTAAATGTGTGTTATACAAGGCAGAATACCATTGAAATAGAGAAAGAAACACGTTCGGCAGCTTTGGAAAGCCTTATACTTCACTGAAATGTAGTAATACACTCTATAACACAGTTGAGAGACAATGTTCCCGAGCTGCCTCAGTTCATAACAGTGTGTAGGAAGTTGTTTGATAAAGTGGGCAAAGCTTATACTTGGGCCAGAAGGCACAATATAGGAAACTACATGAAAACATGAATAATTCAGTGAAAATGACTGTAAACAGATGAGAACTTGTTTAGAACAGCTGAAAGAGAATCTCCAAGTCAGTTCTTAGTGTAGAAAAGGTAGGTAAGATAAGGGAAATACTTAATTCCAGTGAAGATCACATGAAACACTGTATGAATCCTATATTCTTTACTTAAAGGAGACTAGAGTGGTAAATGTGTGTTATACAAGGCAGAATACCATTGAAATAGAGAAAGAAACACGTTCGGCAGCTTTGGAAAGCCTTACACTTCACTGAAATGTAGTACTACACTCTATAACACAGTTGAGAGACAATGTTCAATAGCTGCCTCAGTACTTAACAGTGTGTAGGAAGTTGTTTGATAAAGTGGGCAAAGCTTATACTTGGACCAGAAGGCAGAATATAGGAAACTACATGAAAACATGATTAATTCAGTGAAAATGACTGTAAACAGATGTGAACTTGTTTAGAACAGCTGAAAGAGATTCTCCAAGTCAGTTCTTAGTGTAGAAAAGGTAGCTAATATCCGGGAAATCCTTAATTTAGTTAAGATTACATGAAACACTGTATGAATCCTATATTCTTTACTTAAAGGAGACTAGAGTGGTAAATGTGTGTTATACAAGGCAGAATACCATTGAAATAGAGAGAGAAACACGTTCGGCAGCTTTGGAAAGCCTTACACTTCACTGAAATGTAGTACTACACTCTATAACACAGTTGAGAGACAATGTTCAATAGCTGCCTCAGTACTTAACAGTGTATAGAAAGTTGTTTGATAAAGTGGGCAAAGCTTATACTTGGACCAGAAGGCAGAATATAGGAAACTACATGAAAACATGATTAATTCAGTGAAAATGACTGTAAACAGATGTGAACTTGTTTAGAACAGCTGAAAGAGATTCTCCAAGTCAGTTCTTAGTGTAGAAAAGGTAGCTAATATCCGGGAAATCCTTAATTCGAGTTAAGATTACATGAAACACTGTATGAATCCTATATTCTTTACTTAAAGGAGACTAGAGTGGTAAATGTGTGTTATACAAGGCAGAATACCATTGAAATAGAGAAAGAAACACGTTCGGCAGCTTTGGAAAGCCTTACACTTCACTGAAATGTAGTACTACACTTTATATAACACAGTTGAGAGACAATGTTCCCTAGCTCCCTCAGTTCATAACAGTGTGTAGGAAGTTGTTTGATAAAGTGGGCAAAGCTTATACTTGGGCCAGAAGGCAGAATATAGGAAACTACATGAAAACATGAATAATTCAGTGAAAATGACTCTAAACAGATGAGAACTTGTTTAGAATAGCTGAAAGAGAATCTCCAAGTCAGTTCTTAGTGTAGAAAAGGTAGCTAAGATAAGGAAAATCCTTAATTCCAGTTAAGATCACATGAAACACTGTATGAATCCTATATTCTTTACTTAAAGGAGACTAGAGTGGTAAATGTGTGTTATACAAGGCAGAATACCATTGAAATAGAGAAAGAAACACGTTCGGCAGCTTTGGAAAGCCTTACACTTCACTGAAATGTAGTAATACACTCTATAACACAGTTGAGAGACAATGTTCCCGAGCTGCCTCAGTTCATAACAGTGTGTAGGAAGTTGTTTGATAAAGTGGGCAAAGCTTATACTTGGGCCAGAAGGCAGAATATAGGAAACTACATGAAAACATGAATAATTCAGTGAAAATGACTGTAAACAGATGAGAACTTGTTTAGAACAGCTGAAAGAGAATCTCCAAGTCAGTTCTTAGTGTAGAAAAGGTAGGTAAGATAAGGGAAATACTTAATTCCAGTTAAGATCACATGAAACACTGTATGAATCCTATATTCTTTACTTAAAGGAGACTAGAGTGGTAAATGTGTGTTATACAAGGCAGAATACCATTGAAATAGAGAAAGAAACACGTTCGGCAGCTTTGGAAAGCCTTACACTTCACTGAAATGTAGTACTACACTCTATAACACAGTTGAGATACAATGTTAAATAGCTGCCTCAGTACTTAACAGTGTGTAGGAAGTTGTTTGATAAAGTGGGCAAAGCTGATACTTGGACCAGAAGGCAGAATATAGGAAACTACATGAAAACATGATTAATTCAGTGAAAATGACTGTAAACAGATGTGAACTTGTTTAGAACAGCTGAAAGAGATTCTCCAATTCAGTTCTTAGTGTAGAAAAGGTAGCTAAGATCTGGGAAATCCTTAATTCGAGTTAAGATTACATGAAACACTGTATGAATCCTATATTCTTTACTTAAAGGAGACTAGAGTGGTAAATGTGTGTTATACAAGGCAGAATACCATTGAAATAGAGAAAGAAACACGTTCGGCAGCTTTGGAAAGCCTTACACTTCACTGAAATGTAGTACTACACTCTATAACACAGTTGAGAGACAATGTTCAATAGCTGCCTCAGTACTTAACAGTGTGTAGGAAGTTGTTTGATAAAGTGGGCAAAGCTTATACTTGGACCAGAAGGCAGAATATAGGAAACTACATGAAAACATGATTAATTCAGTGAAAATGACTGTATACAGATGTCAACTTGTTTAGAACAGCTGAAAGAGATTCTCCAAGTCAGTTCTTAGTGTAGAAAAGGTAGCTAATATCCGGGAAATCCTTAATTCGAGTTAAGATTACATGAAACACTGTATGAATCCTATATTCTTTACTTAAAGGAGACTAGAGTGGTAAATGTGTGTTATACAAGGCAGAATACCATTGAAATAGAGAAAGAAACACGTTCGGCAGCTTTGGAAAGCCTTACACTTCACTGAAATGTAGTACTACACTTTATATAACACAGTTGAGAGACAATGTTCCCTAGCTCCCTCAGTTCATAACAGTGTGTAGGAAGTTGTTTGATAAAGTGGGCAAAGCTTATACTTGGGCCAGAAGGCAGAATATAGGAAACTACATGAAAACATGAATAATTCAGTGAAAATGACTGTAAACAGATGAGAACTTGTTTAGAACAGCTGAAAGAGAATCTCCAAGTCAGTTCTTAGTGTAGAAAAGGTAGCTAAGATAAGGAAAATCCTTAATTCCAGTTAAGATCACATGAAACACTGTATGAATCCTATATTCTTTACTTAAAGGAGACTAGAGTGGTAAATGTGTGTTATACAAGGCAGAATACCATTGAAATAAAGAAAGAAACACGTTCGGCAGCTTTGGAAAGCCTTACACTTCACTGAAATGTAGTACTACACTCTATAACACAGTTGAGAGACAATGTTCAATAGCTGCCTCAGTACTTAGTGTGTAGGAAGTTGTTTGATAAAGTGGGCAAAGCTGATACTTGGACCAGAAGGCAGAATATAGGAAACTACATGAAAACATGATTAATTCAGTGAAAATGACTGTAAACAGATGTGAACTTGTTTAGAACAGCTGAAAGAGATTCTCCAATTCAGTTCTTAGTGTAGAAAAGGTAGCTAAGATCTGGGAAATCCTTAATTCGAGTTAAGATTACATGAAACACTGTATGAATCCTATATTCTTTACTTAAAGGAGACTAGAGTGGTAAATGTGTGTTATACAAGGCAGAATACCATTGAAATAGTGAAAGAAACACGTTCGGCAGCTTTGGAAAGCCTTTCACTTCACTGAAATGTAGTACTACACTCTATAACACAGTTGAGAGACAATGTTCAATAGCTGCCTCAGTACTTAACAGTGTGTAGGAAGTTGTTTGATAAAGTGGCCAAAGCTTATACTTGGACCAGAAGGCAGAATATAGGAAACTACATGAAAACATGATTAATTCAGTGAAAATGACTGTAAACAGATGAGAACTTGTTTAGAACAGCTGAAAGAGAATCTCCAAGTCAGTTCTTAGTGTGGAAAAGGCAGCTAAGATAAGGAAAATCCTTAATTCCAGTTAAGATCACATGAAACACTGTATGAATCCGATATTCTTTACTTAAAGGAGACTAGAGTGGTAAATGTGTGTTATACAAGGCAGAATACCATTGAAATAGAGAAAGAAACACGTTCGGCAGCTTTGGAAAGCCTTATACTTCACTGAAATGTAGTAATACACTCTATAACACAGTTGAGAGACAATGTTCCCGAGCTGCCTCAGTTCATAACAGTGTGTAGGAAGTTGTTTGATAAAGTGGGCAAAGCTTATACTTGGGCCAGAAGGCACAATATAGGAAACTACATGAAAACATGAATAATTCAGTGAAAATGACTGTAAACAGATGAGAACTTGTTCAGAACAGCTGAAAGAGAATCTCCAAGTCAGTTCTTAGTGTAGAAAAGGTAGGTAAGATAAGGGAAATACTTAATTCCAGTGAAGATCACATGAAACACTGTATGAATCCTATATTCTTTACTTAAAGGAGACTAGAGTGGTAAATGTGTGTTATACAAGGCAGAATACCATTGAAATAGAGAAAGAAACACGTTCGGCAGCTTTGGAAAGCCTTACACTTCACTGAAATGTAGTACTACACTCTATAACACAGTTGAGAGACAATGTTCAATAGCTGCCTCAGTACTTAACAGTGTGTAGGAAGTTGTTTGATAAAGTGGGCAAAGCTTATACTTGGACCAGAAGGCAGAATATAGGAAACTACATGAAAACATGATTAATTCAGTGAAAATGACTGTAAACAGATGTGAACTTGTTTAGAACAGCTGAAAGAGATTCTCCAAGTCAGTTCTTAGTGTAGAAAAGGTAGCTAATATCCGGGAAATCCTTAATTTAGTTAAGATTACATGAAACACTGTATGAATCCTATATTCTTTACTTAAAGGAGACTAGAGTGGTAAATGTGTGTTATACAAGGCAGAATACCATTGAAATAGAGAGAGAAACACGTTCGGCAGCTTTGGAAAGCCTTACACTTCACTGAAATGTAGTACTACACTCTATAACACAGTTGAGAGACAATGTTCAATAGCTGCCTCAGTACTTAACAGTGTATAGGAAGTTGTTTGATAAAGTGGGCAAAGCTTATACTTGGACCAGAAGGCAGAATATAGGAAACTACATGAAAACATGATTAATTCAGTGAAAATGACTGTAAACAGATGTGAACTTGTTTAGAACAGCTGAAAGAGATTCTCCAAGTCAGTTCTTAGTGTAGAAAAGGTAGCTAATATCCGGGAAATCCTTAATTCGAGTTAAGATTACATGAAACACTGTATGAATCCTATATTCTTTACTTAAAGGAGACTAGAGTGGTAAATGTGTGTTATACAAGGCAGAATACCATTGAAATAGAGAAAGAAACACGTTCGGCAGCTTTGGAAAGCCTTACACTTCACTGAAATGTAGTACTACACTTTATATAACACAGTTGAGAGACAATGTTCCCTAGCTCCCTCAGTTCATAACAGTGTGTAGGAAGTTGTTTGATAAAGTGGGCAAAGCTTATACTTGGGCCAGAAGGCAGAATATAGGAAACTACATGAAAACATGAATAATTCAGTGAAAATGACTCTAAACAGATGAGAACTTGTTTAGAATAGCTGAAAGAGAATCTCCAAGTCAGTTCTTAGTGTAGTAAAGGTAGCTAAGATAAGGAAAATCCTTAATTCCAGTTAAGATCACATGAAACACTGTATGAATCCTATATTCTTTACTTAAAGGAGACTAGAGTGGTAAATGTGTGTTATACAAGGCAGAATACCATTGAAATAGAGAAAGAAACACGTTCGGCAGCTTTGGAAAGCCTTACACTTCACTGAAATGTAGTAATACACTCTATAACACAGTTGAGAGACAATGTTCCCGAGCTGCCTCAGTTCATAACAGTGTGTAGGAAGTTGTTTGATAAAGTGGGCAAAGCTTATACTTGGGCCAGAAGGCACAATATAGGAAACTACATGAAAACATGAATAATTCAGTGAAAATGACTGTAAACAGATGAGAACTTGTTTAGAACAGCTGAAAGAGAATCTCCAAGTCAGTTCTTAGTGTAGAAAAGGTAGGTAAGAGAAGGGAAATACTTAATTCCAGTGAAGATCACATGAAACACTGTATGAATCCTATATTCTTTACTTAAAGGAGACTAGAGTGGTAAATGTGTGTTATACAAGGCAGAATACCATTGAAATAGAGAAAGAAACACGTTCGGCAGCTTTGGAAAGCCTTACACTTCACTGAAATGTAGTACTACACTCTATAACACAGTTGAGATACAATGTTCAATAGCTGCCTCAGTACTTAACAGTGTGTAGGAAGTTGTTTGATAAAGTGGGCAAAGCTGATACTTGGACCAGAAGGCAGAATATAGGAAACTACATGAAAACATGATTAATTCAGTGAAAATGACTGTAAACAGATGTGAACTTGTTTAGAACAGCTGAAAGAGATTCTCCAATTCAGTTCTTAGTGTAGAAAAGGTAGCTAAGTTCTGGGAAATCCTTAATTCGAGTTAAGATTACATGAAACACTGTATGAATCCTATATTCTTTACTTAAAGGAGACTAGAGTGGTAAATGTGTGTTATACAAGGCAGAATACCATTGAAATAGAGAAAGAAACACGTTCGGCAGCTTTGGAAAGCCTTATACTTCACTGAAATGTAGTACTACACTTTATATAACACAGTTGAGAGACAATGTTCCCTAGCTCCCTCAGTTCATAACACTGTGTAGGAAGTTGTTTGATAAAGTGGGCAAAGCTTATACTTGGGCCAGAAGGCAGAATATAGGAAACTACATGAAAACATGAATAATTCAGTGAAAATGACTGTAAACAGATGAGAACTTGTTTAGAACAGCTGAAAGAGAATCTCCAAGTCAGTTCTTAGTGTAGAAAAGGTAGCTAAGATAAGGAAAATCCTTAATTCCAGTTAAGATCACATGAAACACTGTATGAATCCTATATTCTTTACTTAAAGGAGACTAGAGTGGTAAATGTGTGTTATACAAGGCAGAATACCATTGAAATAGAGAAAGAAACACGTTCGGCAGCTTTGGAAAGCCTTACACTTCACTGAAATGTAGTACTACACTCTATAACACAGTTGAGAGACAATGTTCCCGAGCTGCCTCAGTTCATAACAGTGTGTAAGAAGTTGTTTGATAAAGTGGGCAAAGCTTATACTTCGGCCAGAAGGCACAATATAGGAAACTACATGAAAACATGAATAATTCAGTGAAAATGACTGTAAACAGATGAGAACTTGTTTAGAACAGCTGAAAGAGAATCTCCAAGTCAGTTCTTAGTGTAGAAAAGGTAGGTAAGATAAGGGAAATCCTTAATTCGAGTTAAGATCACATGAAACACTGTATGAATCCTATATTCTTTACTTAAAGGAGACTAGAGTGGTAAATGTGTGTTATACAAGGCAGAATACCATTGAAATAGAGAAAGAAACACGTTCGGCAGCTTTGGAAAGCCTTACACTTCACTGAAATGTAGTACTACACTCTATAACACAGTTGAGATACAATGTTCAATAGCTGCCTCAGTACTTAACAGTGTGTAGGAAGTTGTTTGATAAAGTGGGCAAAGCTGATACTTGGACCAGAAGGCAGAATATAGGAAACTACATGAAAACATGATTAATTCAGTGAAAATGACTGTAAACAGATGTGAACTTGTTTAGAAGAGCTGAAAGAGATTCTCCAATTCAGTTCTTAGTGTAGAAAAGGTAGCTAAGATCTGGGAAATCCTTAATTCGAGTTAAGATTACATGAAACACTGTATGAATCCTATATTCTTTTCTTAAAGGAGAGTAGAGTGGTAAATGTGTGTTATACAAGGCAGAATACCATTGAAATAGAGAAAGAAACACGTTCGGCAGCTTTGGAAAGCCTTACACTTCACTGAAATGTAGTACTACACTCTATAACACAGTTGAGAGACAATGTTCGATAGCTGCCTCAGTACTTAACAGTGTGTAGGAAGTTGTTTGATAAAGTGGGCAAAGCTTATACTTGGACCAGAAGGCAGAATATAGGAAACTACATGAAAACATGATTAATTCAGTGAAAATGACTGTAAACAGATGTGAACTTGTTTAGAACAGCTGAAAGAGATTCTCCAAGTCAGTTCTTAGTGTAGAAAAGGTAGCTAATATCCGGGAAATCCTTAATTTAGTTAAGATTACATGAAACACTGTATGAATCCTATATTCTTTACTTAAAGGAGACTAGAGTGGTAAATGTGTGTTATACAAGGCAGAATACCATTGAAATAGAGAGAGAAACACGTTCGGCAGCTTTGGAAAGCCTTACACTTCACTGAAATGTAGTACTACACTCTATAACACAGTTGAGAGACAATGTTCAATAGCTGCCTCAGTACTTAACAGTGTATAGGAAGTTGTTTGATAAAGTGGGTAAAGCTTATACTTGGACCAGAAGGCAGAATATAGGAAACTACATGAAAACATGATTAATTCAGTGAAAATGACTGTAAACAGATGAGAACTTGTTTAGAACAGCTGAAAGAGAATCTCCAAGTCAGTTCTTAGTGTGGAAAAGGCAGCTAAGATAAGGAAAATCCTTAATTCCAGTTAAGATCACATGAAACACTGTATGAATCCGATATTCTTTACTTAAAGGAGACTAGAGTGGTAAATGTGTGTTATACAAGGCAGAATACCATTGAAATAGAGAAAGAAACACGTTCGGCAGCTTTGGAAAGCCTTATACTTCACTGAAATGTAGTAATACACTCTATAACACAGTTGAGAGACAATGTTCCCGAGCTGCCTCAGTTCATAACAGTGTGTAGGAAGTTGTTTGATAAAGTGGGCAAAGCTTATACTTGGGCCAGAAGGCACAATATAGGAAACTACATGAAAACATGAATAATTCAGTGAAAATGACTGTAAACAGATGAGAACTTGTTTAGAACAGCTGAAAGAGAATCTCCAAGTCAGTTCTTAGTGTAGAAAAGGTAGGTAAGATAAGGGAAATACTTAATTCCAGTGAAGATCACATGAAACACTGTATGAATCCTATATTCTTTACTTAAAGGAGACTAGAGTGGTAAATGTGTGTTATACAAGGCAGAATACCATTGAAATAGAGAAAGAAACACGTTCGGCAGCTTTGGAAAGCCTTACACTTCACTGAAATGTAGTACTACACTCTATAACACAGTTGAGAGACAATGTTCAATAGCTGCCTCAGTACTTAACAGTGTGTAGGAAGTTGTTTGATAAAGTGGGCAAAGCTTATACTTGGACCAGAAGGCAGAATATAGGAAACTACATGAAAACATGATTAATTCAGTGAAAATGACTGTAAACAGATGTGAACTTGTTTAGAACAGCTGAAAGAGATTCTCCAAGTCAGTTCTTAGTGTAGAAAAGGTAGCTAATATCCGGGAAATCCTTAATTTAGTTAAGATTACATGAAACACTGTATGAATCCTATATTCTTTACTTAAAGGAGACTAGAGTGGTAAATGTGTGTTATACAAGGCAGAATACCATTGAAATAGAGAGAGAAACACGTTCGGCAGCTTTGGAAAGCCTTACACTTCACTGAAATGTAGTACTACACTCTATAACACAGTTGAGAGACAATGTTCAATAGCTGCCTCAGTACTTAACAGTGTATAGGAAGTTGTTTGATAAAGTGGGCAAAGCTTATACTTGGACCAGAAGGCAGAATATAGGAAACTACATGAAAACATGATTAATTCAGTGAAAATGACTGTAAACAGATGTGAACTTGTTTAGAACAGCTGAAAGAGATTCTCCAAGTCAGTTCTTAGTGTAGAAAAGGTAGCTAATATCCGGGAAATCCTTAATTCGAGTTAAGATTACATGAAACACTGTATGAATCCTATATTCTTTACTTAAAGGAGACTAGAGTGGTAAATGTGTGTTATACAAGGCAGAATACCATTGAAATAGTGAAAGAAACACGTTCGGCAGCTTTGGAAAGCCTTACACTTCACTGAAATGTAGTACTACACTTTATATAACACAGTTGAGAGACAATGTTCCCTAGCTCCCTCAGTTCATAACAGTGTGTAGGAAGTTGTTTGATAAAGTGGGCAAAGCTTATACTTGGGCCAGAAGGCAGAATATAGGAAACTACATGAAAACATGAATAATTCAGTGAAAATGACTCTAAACAGATGAGAACTTGTTTAGAATAGCTGAAAGAGAATCTCCAAGTCAGTTCTTAGTGTAGAAAAGGTAGCTAAGATAAGGAAAATCCTTAATTCCAGTTAAGATCACATGAAACACTGTATGAATCCTATATTCTTTACTTAAAGGAGACTAGAGTGGTAAATGTGTGTTATACAAGGCAGAATACCATTGAAATAGAGAAAGAAACACGTTCGGCAGCTTTGGAAAGCCTTACACTTCACTGAAATGTAGTAATACACTCTATAACACAGTTGAGAGACAATGTTCCCGAGCTGCCTCAGTTCATAACAGTGTGTAGGAAGTTGTTTGATAAAGTGGGCAAAGCTGATACTTGGACCAGAAGGCAGAATATAGGAAACTACATGAAAACATGATTAATTCAGTGAAAATGACTGTAAACAGATGTGAACTTGTTTAGAAGAGCTGAAAGAGATTCTCCAATTCAGTTCTTAGTGTAGAAAAGGTAGCTAAGATCTGGGAAATCCTTAATTCGAGTTAAGATTACATGAAACACTGTATGAATCCTATATTCTTTTCTTAAAGGAGACTAGAGTGGTAAATGTGTGTTATACAAGGCAGAATACCATTGAAATAGAGAAAGAAACACGTTCGGCAGCTTTGGAAAGCCTTACACTTCACTGAAATGTAGTACTACACTCTATAACACAGTTGAGAGACAATGTTCGATAGCTGCCTCAGTACTTAACAGTGTGTAGGAAGTTGTTTGATAAAGTGGGCAAAGCTTATACTTGGACCAGAAGGCAGAATATAGGAAACTACATGAAAACATGATTAATTCAGTGAAAATGAGTGTAAACAGCTGTGAACTTGTTTAGAACAGCTGAAAGAGATTCTCCAAGTCAGTTCTTAGTGTAGAAAAGGTAGCTAATATCCGGGAAATCCTTAATTCGAGTTAAGATTACATGAAACACTGTATGAATCCTATATTCTTTACTTAAAGGAGACTAGAGTGGTAAATGTGTGTTATACAAGGCAGAATACCATTGAAATAGAGAAAGAAACACGTTCTGCAGCTTTGGAAAGCCTTACACTTCACTGAAATGTAGTACTACACTTTATATAACACAGTTGAGAGACAATGTTCCCTAGCTCCCTCAGTTCATAACAGTGTGTAGGAAGTTGTTTGATAAAGTGGGCAAAGCTTATACTTGGGCCAGAAGGCAGAATATAGGAAACTACATGAAAACATGAATAATTCAGTGAAAATGACTGTAAACAGATGAGAACTTGTTTAGAACAGCTGAAAGAGAATCTCCAAGTCAGTTCTTAGTGTAGAAAAGGTAGCTAAGATAAGGAAAATCCTTAATTCCAGTTAAGATCACATGAAACACTGTATGAATCCTATATTCTTTACTTAAAGGAGACTAGAGTGGTAAATGTGTGTTATACAAGGCAGAATACCATTGAAATAGAGAAAGAAACACGTTCGGCAGCTTTGGAAAGCCTTACACTTCACTGAAATGTAGTAATACACTCTATAACACAGTTGAGAGACAATGTTCCCGAGCTGCCTCAGTTCATAACAGTGTGTTGGAAGTTGTTTGATAAAGTGGGCAAAGCTTCTACTTGGGCCAGAAGGCACAATATAGGAAACTACATGAAAACATGAATAATTCAGTGAAAATGACTGTAAACAGATGAGAACTTGTTTAGAACAGCTGAAAGAGAATCTCCAAGTCAGTTCTTAGTGTAGAAAAGGTAGGTAAGATAAGGGAAATACTTAATTCCAGTTAAGATCACATGAAACACTGTATGAATCCTATATTCTTTACTTAAAGGAGACTAGAGTGGTAAATGTGTGTTATACAAGGCAGAATACCATTGAAATAGAGAAAGAAACACGTTCGGCAGCTTTGGAAAGCCTTACACTTCACTGAAATGTAGTACTACACTCTATAACACAGTTGAGATACAATGTTCAATAGCTGCCTCAGTACTTAACAGTGTGTAGGAAGTTGTTTGATAAAGTGGGCAAAGCTGATACTTGGACCAGAAGGCAGAATATAGGAAACTACATGAAAACATGATTAATTCAGTGAAAATGACTGTAAACAGATGTGAACTTGTTTGGAACAGCTGAAAGAGATTCTCCAATTCAGTTCTTAGTGTAGAAAAGGTAGCTAAGATCTGGGAAATCCTTAATTCGAGTTAAGATTACATGAAACACTGTATGAATCCTATATTCTTTACTTAAAGGAGACTAGAGTTGTAAATGTGTGTTATACAAGGCAGAATACCATTGAAATAGAGAAAGAAACACGTTCGGCAGCTTTGGAAAGCCTTACACTTCACTGAAATGTAGTACTACACTCTATAACACAGTTGAGAGACAATGTTCAATAGCTGCCTCAGTACTTAACAGTGTGTAGGAAGTTGTTTGATAAAGTGGGCAAAGCTTATACTTGGACCAGAAGGCAGAATATAGGAAACTACATGAAAACATGATTAATTCAGTGAAAATGACTGTAAACAGATGTGAACTTGTTTAGGACAGCTGAAAGAGATTCTCCAAGTCAGTTCTTAGTGTAGAAAAGGTAGCTAATATCCGGGAAATCCTTAATTCGAGTTAAGATTACATGAAACACTGTATGAATCCTATATTCTTTACTTAAAGGAGACTAGAGTGGTAAATGTGTGTTATACAAGGCAGAATACCATTGAAATAGAGAAAGAAACACGTTCGGCAGCTTTGGAAAGCCTTACACTTCACTGAAATGTAGTAATACACTCTATAACACAGTTGAGAGACAATGTTCCCGAGCTGCCTCAGTTCATAACAGTGTGTAGGAAGTTGTTTGATAAAGTGGGCAAAGCTGATACTTGGACCAGAAGGCAGAATATAGGAAACTACATGAAAACATGATTAATTCAGTGAAAATGACTGTAAACAGATGTGAACTTGTTTAGAAGAGCTGAAAGAGATTCTCCAATTCAGTTCTTAGTGTAGAAAAGGTAGCTAAGATCTGGGAAATCCTTAATTCGAGTTAAGATTACATGAAACACTGTATGAATCCTATATTCTTTTCTTAAAGGAGACTAGAGTGGTAAATGTGTGTTATACAAGGCAGAATACCATTGAAATAGAGAAAGAAACACGTTCGGCAGCTTTGGAAAGCCTTACACTTCACTGAAATGTAGTACTACACTCTATAACACAGTTGAGAGACAATGTTCGATAGCTGCCTCAGTACTTAACAGTGTGTAGGAAGTTGTTTGATAAAGTGGGCAAAGCTTATACTTGGACCAGAAGGCAGAATATAGGAAACTACATGAAAACATGATTAATTCAGTGAAAATGACTGTAAACAGATGTGAACTTGTTTAGAACAGCTGAAAGAGATTCTCCAAGTCAGTTCTTAGTGTAGAAAAGGTAGCTAATATCCGGGAAATCCTTAATTCGAGTTAAGATTACATGAAACACTGTATGAATCCTATATTCTTTACTTAAAGGAGACTAGAGTGGTAAATGTGTGTTATACAAGGCAGAATACCATTGAAATAGAGAAAGAAACACGTTCTGCAGCTTTGGAAAGCCTTACACTTCACTGAAATGTAGTACTACACTTTATATAACACAGTTGAGAGACAATGTTCCCTAGCTCCCTCAGTTCATAACAGTGTGTAGGAAGTTGTTTGATAAAGTGGGCAAAGCTTATACTTGGGCCAGAAGGCAGAATATAGGAAACTACATGAAAACATGAATAATTCAGTGAAAATGACTGTAAACAGATGAGAACTTGTTTAGAACAGCTGAAAGAGAATCTCCAAGTCAGTTCTTAGTGTAGAAAAGGTAGCTAAGATAAGGAAAATCCTTAATTCCAGTTAAGATCACATGAAACACTGTATGAATCCTATATTCTTTACTTAAAGGAGACTAGAGTGGTAAATGTGTGTTATACAAGGCAGAATACCATTGAAATAGAGAAAGAAACACGTTCGGCAGCTTTGGAAAGCCTTACACTTCACTGAAATGTAGTAATACACTCTATAACACAGTTGAGAGACAATGTTCCCGAGCTGCCTCAGTTCATAACAGTGTGTTGGAAGTTGTTTGATAAAGTGGGCAAAGCTTATACTTGGGCCAGAAGGCACAATATAGGAAACTACATGAAAACATGAATAATTCAGTGAAAATGACTGTAAACAGATGAGAACTTGTTTAGAACAGCTGAAAGAGAATCTCCAAGTCAGTTCTTAGTGTAGAAAAGGTAGGTAAGATAAGGGAAATACTTAATTCCAGTTAAGATCACATGAAACACTGTATGAATCCTATATTCTTTACTTAAAGGAGACTAGAGTGGTAAATGTGTGTTATACAAGGCAGAATACCATTGAAATAGAGAAAGAAACACGTTCGGCAGCTTTGGAAAGCCTTACACTTCACTGAAATGTAGTACTACACTCTATAACACAGTTGAGATACAATGTTCAATAGCTGCCTCAGTACTTAACAGTGTGTAGGAAGTTGTTTGATAAAGTGGGCAAAGCTGATACTTGGACCAGAAGGCAGAATATAGGAAACTACATGAAAACATGATTAATTCAGTGAAAATGACTGTAAACAGATGTGAACTTGTTTGGAACAGCTGAAAGAGATTCTCCAATTCAGTTCTTAGTGTAGAAAAGGTAGCTAAGATCTGGGAAATCCTTAATTCGAGTTAAGATTACATGAAACACTGTATGAATCCTATATTCTTTACTTAAAGGAGACTAGAGTTGTAAATGTGTGTTATACAAGGCAGAATACCATTGAAATAGAGAAAGAAACACGTTCGGCAGCTTTGGAAAGCCTTACACTTCACTGAAATGTAGTACTACACTCTATAACACAGTTGAGAGACAATGTTCAATAGCTGCCTCAGTACTTAACAGTGTGTAGGAAGTTGTTTGATAAAGTGGGCAAAGCTTATACTTGGACCAGAAGGCAGAATATAGGAAACTACATGAAAACATGATTAATTCAGTGAAAATGACTGTAAACAGATGTGAACTTGTTTAGGACAGCTGAAAGAGATTCTCCAAGTCAGTTCTTAGTGTAGAAAAGGTAGCTAATATCCGGGAAATCCTTAATTCGAGTTAAGATTACATGAAACACTGTATGAATCCTATATTCTTTACTTAAAGGAGACTAGAGTGGTAAATGTGTGTTATACAAGGCAGAATACCATTGAAATAGAGAAAGAAACACGTTCGGCAGCTTTGGAAAGCCTTACACTTCACTGAAATGTAGTACTACACTTTATATAACACAGTTGAGAGACAATGTTCCCTAGCTCCCTCAGTTCATAACAGTGTGTAGGAAGTTGTTTGATAAAGTGGGCAAAGCTTATACTTGGGCCAGAAGGCAGAATATAGGAAACTACATGAAAACATGAATAATTCAGTGAAAATGACTGTAAACAGATGAGAACTTGTTTAGAACAGCTGAAAGAGAATCTCCAAGTCAGTTCTTAGTGTAGAAAAGGTAGGTAAGATAAGGGAAATACTTAATTCCAGTTAAGATCACATGAAACACTGTATGAATCCTATATTCTTTACTTAAAGGAGACTAGAGTGGTAAATGTGTGTTATACAAGGCAGAATACCATTGAAATAGAGAAAGAAACACGTTCGGCAGCTTTGGAAAGCCTTACACTTCACTGAAATGTAGTACTACACTCTATAACACAGTTGAGATACAATGTTCAATAGCTGCCTCAGTACTTAACAGTGTGTAGGAAGTTGTTTGATAAAGTGGGCAAAGCTTATACTTGGACCAGAAGGCAGAATATAGGAAACTACATGAAAACATGATTAATTCAGTGAAAATGACTGTATACAGATGTCAACTTGTTTAGAACAGCTGAAAGAGATTCTCCCAGTCAGTTCTTAGTGTAGAAAAGGTAGCTAATATCCGGGAAATCCTTAATTCGAGTTAAGATTACATGAAACACTGTATGAATCCTATATTCTTTACTTAAAGGAGACTAGAGTGGTAAATGTGTGTTATACAAGGCAGAATACCATTGAAATAGAGAAAGAAACACGTTCGGCAGCTTTGGAAAGCCTTACACTTCACTGAAATGTAGTACTACACTTTATATAACACAGTTGAGAGACAATGTTCCCTAGCTCCCTCAGTTCATAACAGTGTGTAGGAAGTTGTTTGATAAAGTGGGCAAAGCTTATACTTGGGCCAGAAGGCAGAATATAGGAAACTACATGAAAACATGAATAATTCAGTGAAAATGACTGTAAACAGATGAGAACTTGTTTAGAACAGCTGAAAGAGAATCTCCAAGTCAGTTCTTAGTGTAGAAAAGGTAGCTAAGATAAGGAAAATCCTTAATTCCAGTTAAGATCACATGAAACACTGTATGAATCCTATATTCTTTACTTAAAGGAGACTAGAGTGGTAAATGTGTGTTATACAAGGCAGAATACCATTGAAATAGAGAAAGAAACACGTTCGGCAGCTTTGGAAAGCCTTACACTTCACTGAAATGTAGTACTACACTCTATAACACAGTTGAGAGACAATGTTCAATAGCTGCCTCAGTACTTAGTGTGTAGGAAGTTGTTTGATAAAGTGGGCAAAGCTGATACTTGGACCAGAAGGCAGAATATAGGAAACTACATGAAAACATGATTAATTCAGTGAAAATGACTGTAAACAGATGTGAACTTGTTTAGAACAGCTGAAAGAGATTCTCCAATTCAGTTCTTAGTGTAGAAAAGGTAGCTAAGATCTGGGAAATCCTTAATTCGAGTTAAGATTACATGAAACACTGTATGAATCCTATATTCTTTACTTAAAGGAGACTAGAGTGGTAAATGTGTGTTATACAAGGCAGAATACCATTGAAATAGTGAAAGAAACACGTTCGGCAGCTTTGGAAAGCCTTTCACTTCACTGAAATGTAGTACTACACTCTATAACACAGTTGAGAGACAATGTTCAATAGCTGCCTCAGTACTTAACAGTGTGTAGGAAGTTGTTTGATAAAGTGGGCAAAGCTTATACTTGGACCAGAAGGCAGAATATAGGAAACTACATGAAAACATGATTAATTCAGTGAAAATGACTGTAAACAGATGAGAACTTGTTTAGAACAGCTGAAAGAGAATCTCCAAGTCAGTTCTTAGTGTGGAAAAGGCAGCTAAGATAAGGAAAATCCTTAATTCCAGTTAAGATCACATGAAACACTGTATGAATCCGATATTCTTTACTTAAAGGAGACTAGAGTGGTAAATGTGTGTTATACAAGGCAGAATACCATTGAAATAGAGAAAGAAACACGTTCGGCAGCTTTGGAAAGCCTTATACTTCACTGAAATGTAGTAATACACTCTATAACACAGTTGAGAGACAATGTTCCCGAGCTGCCTCAGTTCATAACAGTGTGTAGGAAGTTGTTTGATAAAGTGGGCAAAGCTTATACTTGGGCCAGAAGGCACAATATAGGAAACTACATGAAAACATGAATAATTCAGTGAAAATGACTGTAAACAGATGAGAACTTGTTCAGAACAGCTGAAAGAGAATCTCCAAGTCAGTTCTTAGTGTAGAAAAGGTAGGTAAGATAAGGGAAATACTTAATTCCAGTGAAGATCACATGAAACACTGTATGAATCCTATATTCTTTACTTAAAGGAGACTAGAGTGGTAAATGTGTGTTATACAAGGCAGAATACCATTGAAATAGAGAAAGAAACACGTTCGGCAGCTTTGGAAAGCCTTACACTTCACTGAAATGTAGTACTACACTCTATAACACAGTTGAGAGACAATGTTCAATAGCTGCCTCAGTACTTAACAGTGTGTAGGAAGTTGTTTGATAAAGTGGGCAAAGCTTATACTTGGACCAGAAGGCAGAATATAGGAAACTACATGAAAACATGATTAATTCAGTGAAAATGACTGTAAACAGATGTGAACTTGTTTAGAACAGCTGAAAGAGATTCTCCAAGTCAGTTCTTAGTGTAGAAAAGGTAGCTAATATCCGGGAAATCCTTAATTTAGTTAAGATTACATGAAACACTGTATGAATCCTATATTCTTTACTTAAAGGAGACTAGAGTGGTAAATGTGTGTTATACAAGGCAGAATACCATTGAAATAGAGAGAGAAACACGTTCGGCAGCTTTGGAAAGCCTTACACTTCACTGAAATGTAGTACTACACTCTATAACACAGTTGAGAGACAATGTTCAATAGCTGCCTCAGTACTTAACAGTGTATAGGAAGTTGTTTGATAAAGTGGGCAAAGCTTATACTTGGACCAGAAGGCAGAATATAGGAAACTACATGAAAACATGATTAATTCAGTGAAAATGACTGTAAACAGATGTGAACTCGTTTAGAACAGCTGAAAGAGATTCTCCAAGTCAGTTCTTAGTGTAGAAAAGGTAGCTAATATCCGGGAAATCCTTAATTCGAGTTAAGATTACATGAAACACTGTATGAATCCTATATTCTTTACTTAAAGGAGACTAGAGTGGTAAATGTGTGTTATACAAGGCAGAATACCATTGAAATAGAGAAAGAAACACGTTCGGCAGCTTTGGAAAGCCTTACACTTCACTGAAATGTAGTACTACACTTTATATAACACAGTTGAGAGACAATGTTCCCTAGCTCCCTCAGTTCATAACAGTGTGTAGGAAGTTGTTTGATAAAGTGGGCAAAGCTTATACTTGGGCCAGAAGGCAGAATATAGGAAACTACATGAAAACATGAATAATTCAGTGAAAATGACTCTAAACAGATGAGAACTTGTTTAGAATAGCTGAAAGAGAATCTCCAAGTCAGTTCTTAGTGTAGAAAAGGTAGCTAAGATAAGGAAAATCCTTAATTCCAGTTAAGATCACATGAAACACTGTATGAATCCTATATTCTTTACTTAAAGGAGACTAGAGTGGTAAATGTGTGTTATACAAGGCAGAATACCATTGAAATAGAGAAAGAAACACGTTCGGCAGCTTTGGAAAGCCTTACACTTCACTGAAATGTAGTAATACACTCTATAACACAGTTGAGAGACAATGTTCCCGAGCTGCCTCAGTTCATAACAGTGTGTAGGAAGTTGTTTGATAAAGTGGGCAAAGCTTATACTTGGGCCAGAAGGCAGAATATAGGAAACTACATGAAAACATGAATAATTCAGTGAAAATGACTGTAAACAGATGAGAACTTGTTTAGAACAGCTGAAAGAGAATCTCCAAGTCAGTTCTTAGTGTAGAAAAGGTAGGTAAGATAAGGGAAATACTTAATTCCAGTTAAGATCACATGAAACACTGTATGAATCCTATATTCTTTACTTAAAGGAGACTAGAGTGGTAAATGTGTGTTATACAAGGCAGAATACCATTGAAATAGAGAAAGAAACACGTTCGGCAGCTTTGGAAAGCCTTACACTTCACTGAAATGTAGTACTACACTCTATAACACAGTTGAGATACAATGTTAAATAGCTGCCTCAGTACTTAACAGTGTGTAGGAAGTTGTTTGATAAAGTGGGCAAAGCTGATACTTGGACCAGAAGGCAGAATATAGGAAACTACATGAAAACATGATTAATTCAGTGAAAATGACTGTAAACAGATGTGAACTTGTTTAGAACAGCTGAAAGAGATTCTCCAATTCAGTTCTTAGTGTAGAAAAGGTAGCTAAGATCTGGGAAATCCTTAATTCGAGTTAAGATTACATGAAACACTGTATGAATCCTATATTCTTTACTTAAAGGAGACTAGAGTGGTAAATGTGTGTTATACAAGGCAGAATACCATTGAAATAGAGAAAGAAACACGTTCGGCAGCTTTGGAAAGCCTTACACTTCACTGAAATGTAGTACTACACTCTATAACACAGTTGAGAGACAATGTTCAATAGCTGCCTCAGTACTTAACAGTGTGTAGGAAGTTGTTTGATAAAGTGGGCAAAGCTTATACTTGGACCAGAAGGCAGAATATAGGAAACTACATGAAAACATGATTAATTCAGTGAAAATGACTGTATACAGATGTCAACTTGTTTAGAACAGCTGAAAGAGATTCTCCAAGTCAGTTCTTAGTGTAGAAAAGGTAGCTAATATCCGGGAAATCCTTAATTCGAGTTAAGATTACATGAAACACTGTATGAATCCTATATTCTTTACTTAAAGGAGACTAGAGTGGTAAATGTGTGTTATACAAGGCAGAATACCATTGAAATAGAGAAAGAAACACGTTCGGCAGCTTTGGAAAGCCTTACACTTCACTGAAATGTAGTACTACACTTTATATAACACAGTTGAGAGACAATGTTCCCTAGCTCCCTCAGTTCATAACAGTGTGTAGGAAGTTGTTTGATAAAGTGGGCAAAGCTTATACTTGGGCCAGAAGGCAGAATATAGGAAACTACATGAAAACATGAATAATTCAGTGAAAATGACTGTAAACAGATGAGAACTTGTTTAGAACAGCTGAAAGAGAATCTCCAAGTCAGTTCTTAGTGTAGAAAAGGTAGCTAAGATAAGGAAAATCCTTAATTCCAGTTAAGATCACATGAAACACTGTATGAATCCTATATTCTTTACTTAAAGGAGACTAGAGTGGTAAATGTGTGTTATACAAGGCAGAATACCATTGAAATAAAGAAAGAAACACGTTCGGCAGCTTTGGAAAGCCTTACACTTCACTGAAATGTAGTACTACACTCTATAACACAGTTGAGAGACAATGTTCAATAGCTGCCTCAGTACTTAGTGTGTAGGAAGTTGTTTGATAAAGTGGGCAAAGCTGATACTTGGACCAGAAGGCAGAATATAGGAAACTACATGAAAACATGATTAATTCAGTGAAAATGACTGTAAACAGATGTGAACTTGTTTAGAACAGCTGAAAGAGATTCTCCAATTCAGTTGTTAGTGTAGAAAAGGTAGCTAAGATCTGGGAAATCCTTAATTCGAGTTAAGATTACATGAAACACTGTATGAATCCTATATTCTTTACTTAAAGGAGACTAGAGTGGTAAATGTGTGTTATACAAGGCAGAATACCATTGAAATAGTGAAAGAAACACGTTCGGCAGCTTTGGAAAGCCTTTCACTTCACTGAAATGTAGTACTACACTCTATAACACAGTTGAGAGACAATGTTCAATAGCTGCCTCAGTACTTAACAGTGTGTAGGAAGTTGTTTGATAAAGTGGCCAAAGCTTATACTTGGACCAGAAGGCAGAATATAGGAAACTACATGAAAACATGATTAATTCAGTGAAAATGACTGTAAACAGATGAGAACTTGTTTAGAACAGCTGAAAGAGAATCTCCAAGTCAGTTCTTAGTGTGGAAAAGGCAGCTAAGATAAGGAAAATCCTTAATTCCAGTTAAGATCACATGAAACACTGTATGAATCCGATATTCTTTACTTAAAGGAGACTAGAGTGGTAAATGTGTGTTATACAAGGCAGAATACCATTGAAATAGAGAAAGAAACACGTTCGGCAGCTTTGGAAAGCCTTATACTTCACTGAAATGTAGTAATACACTCTATAACACAGTTGAGAGACAATGTTCCCGAGCTGCCTCAGTTCATAACAGTGTGTAGGAAGTTGTTTGATAAAGTGGGCAAAGCTTATACTTGGGCCAGAAGGCACAATATAGGAAACTACATGAAAACATGAATAATTCAGTGAAAATGACTGTAAACAGATGAGAACTTGTTCAGAACAGCTGAAAGAGAATCTCCAAGTCAGTTCTTAGTGTAGAAAAGGTAGGTAAGATAAGGGAAATACTTAATTCCAGTGAAGATCACATGAAACACTGTATGAATCCTATATTCTTTACTTAAAGGAGACTAGAGTGGTAAATGTGTGTTATACAAGGCAGAATACCATTGAAATAGAGAAAGAAACACGTTCGGCAGCTTTGGAAAGCCTTACACTTCACTGAAATGTAGTACTACACTCTATAACACAGTTGAGAGACAATGTTCAATAGCTGCCTCAGTACTTAACAGTGTGTAGGAAGTTGTTTGATAAAGTGGGCAAAGCTGATACTTGGACCAGAAGGCAGAATATAGGAAACTACATGAAAACATGATTAATTCAGTGAAAATGACTGTAAACAGATGTGAACTTGTTTAGAACAGCTGAAAGAGATTCTCCAATTCAGTTCTTAGTGTAGAAAAGGTAGCTAAGATCTGGGAAATCCTTAATTCGAGTTAAGATTACATGAAACACTGTATGAATCCTATATTCTTTACTTAAAGGAGACTAGAGTGGTAAATGTGTGTTATACAAGGCAGAATACCATTGAAATAGAGAAAGAAACACGTTCGGCAGCTTTGGAAAGCCTTACACTTCACTGAAATGTAGTACTACACTCTATAACACAGTTGAGAGACAATGTTCAATAGCTGCCTCAGTACTTAACAGTGTGTAGGAAGTTGTTTGATAAAGTGGGCAAAGCTTATACTTGGACCAGAAGGCAGAATATAGGAAACTACATGAAAACATGATTAATTCAGTGAAAATGACTGTATACAGATGTCAACTTGTTTAGAACAGCTGAAAGAGATTCTCCAAGTCAGTTCTTAGTGTAGAAAAGGTAGCTAATATCCGGGAAATCCTTAATTCGAGTTAAGATTACATGAAACACTGTATGAATCCTATATTCTTTACTTAAAGGAGACTAGAGTGGTAAATGTGTGTTATACAAGGCAGAATACCATTGAAATAGAGAAAGAAACACGTTCGGCAGCTTTGGAAAGCCTTACACTTCACTGAAATGTAGTACTACACTTTATATAACACAGTTGAGAGACAATGTTCCCTAGCTCCCTCAGTTCATAACAGTGTGTAGGAAGTTGTTTGATAAAGTGGGCAAAGCTTATACTTGGGCCAGAAGGCAGAATATAGGAAACTACATGAAAACATGAATAATTCAGTGAAAATGACTGTAAACAGATGAGAACTTGTTTAGAACAGCTGAAAGAGAATCTCCAAGTCAGTTCTTAGTGTAGAAAAGGTAGCTAAGATAAGGAAAATCCTTAATTCCAGTTAAGATCACATGAAACACTGTATGAATCCTATATTCTTTACTTAAAGGAGACTAGAGTGGTAAATGTGTGTTATACAAGGCAGAATACCATTGAAATAAAGAAAGAAACACGTTCGGCAGCTTTGGAAAGCCTTACACTTCACTGAAATGTAGTACTACACTCTATAACACAGTTGAGAGACAATGTTCAATAGCTGCCTCAGTACTTAGTGTGTAGGAAGTTGTTTGATAAAGTGGGCAAAGCTGATACTTGGACCAGAAGGCAGAATATAGGAAACTACATGAAAACATGATTAATTCAGTGAAAATGACTGTAAACAGATGTGAACTTGTTTAGAACAGCTGAAAGAGATTCTCCAATTCAGTTGTTAGTGTAGAAAAGGTAGCTAAGATCTGGGAAATCCTTAATTCGAGTTAAGATTACATGAAACACTGTATGAATCCTATATTCTTTACTTAAAGGAGACTAGAGTGGTAAATGTGTGTTATACAAGGCAGAATACCATTGAAATAGTGAAAGAAACACGTTCGGCAGCTTTGGAAAGCCTTTCACTTCACTGAAATGTAGTACTACACTCTATAACACAGTTGAGAGACAATGTTCAATAGCTGCCTCAGTACTTAACAGTGTGTAGGAAGTTGTTTGATAAAGTGGCCAAAGCTTATACTTGGACCAGAAGGCAGAATATAGGAAACTACATGAAAACATGATTAATTCAGTGAAAATGACTGTAAACAGATGAGAACTTGTTTAGAACAGCTGAAAGAGAATCTCCAAGTCAGTTCTTAGTGTGGAAAAGGCAGCTAAGATAAGGAAAATCCTTAATTCCAGTTAAGATCACATGAAACACTGTATGAATCCGATATTCTTTACTTAAAGGAGACTAGAGTGGTAAATGTGTGTTATACAAGGCAGAATACCATTGAAATAGAGAAAGAAACACGTTCGGCAGCTTTGGAAAGCCTTATACTTCACTGAAATGTAGTAATACAATCTATAACACAGTTGAGAGACAATGTTCCCGAGCTGCCTCAGTTCATAACAGTGTGTAGGAAGTTGTTTGATAAAGTGGGCAAAGCTTATACTTGGGCCAGAAGGCACAATATAGGAAACTACATGAAAACATGAATAATTCAGTGAAAATGACTGTAAACAGATGAGAACTTGTTCAGAACAGCTGAAAGAGAATCTCCAAGTCAGTTCTTAGTGTAGAAAAGGTAGGTAAGATAAGGGAAATACTTAATTCCAGTGAAGATCACATGAAACACTGTATGAATCCTATATTCTTTACTTAAAGGAGACTAGAGTGGTAAATGTGTGTTATACAAGGCAGAATACCATTGAAATAGAGAAAGAAACACGTTCGGCAGCTTTGGAAAGCCTTACACTTCACTGAAATGTAGTACTACACTCTATAACACAGTTGAGAGACAATGTTCAATAGCTGCCTCAGTACTTAACAGTGTGTAGGAAGTTGTTTGATAAAGTGGGCAAAGCTGATACTTGGACCAGAAGGCAGAATATAGGAAACTACATGAAAACATGATTAATTCAGTGAAAATGACTGTAAACAGATGTGAACTTGTTTAGAACAGCTGAAAGAGATTCTCCAATTCAGTTCTTAGTGTAGAAAAGGTAGCTAAGATCTGGGAAATCCTTAATTCGAGTTAAGATTACATGAAACACTGTATGAATCCTATATTCTTTACTTAAAGGAGACTAGAGTGGTAAATGTGTGTTATACAAGGCAGAATACCATTGAAATAGAGAAAGAAACACGTTCGGCAGCTTTGGAAAGCCTTACACTTCACTGAAATGTAGTACTACACTCTATAACACAGTTGAGAGACAATGTTCAATAGCTGCCTCAGTACTTAACAGTGTGTAGGAAGTTGTTTGATAAAGTGGGCAAAGCTTATACTTGGACCAGAAGGCAGAATATAGGAAACTACATGAAAACATGATTAATTCAGTGAAAATGACTGTATACAGATGTCAACTTGTTTAGAACAGCTGAAAGAGATTCTCCAAGTCAGTTCTTAGTGTAGAAAAGGTAGCTAATATCCGGGAAATCCTTAATTCGAGTTAAGATTACATGAAACACTGTATGAATCCTATATTCTTTACTTAAAGGAGACTAGAGTGGTAAATGTGTGTTATACAAGGCAGAATACCATTGAAATAGAGAAAGAAACACGTTCGGCAGCTTTGGAAAGCCTTACACTTCACTGAAATGTAGTACTACACTTTATATAACACAGTTGAGAGACAATGTTCCCTAGCTCCCTCAGTTCATAACAGTGTGTAGGAAGTTGTTTGATAAAGTGGGCAAAGCTTATACTTGGGCCAGAAGGCAGAATATAGGAAACTACATGAAAACATGAATAATTCAGTGAAAATGACTGTAAACAGATGAGAACTTGTTTAGAACAGCTGAAAGAGAATCTCCAAGTCAGTTCTTAGTGTAGAAAAGGTAGCTAAGATAAGGAAAATCCTTAATTCCAGTTAAGATCACATGAAACACTGTATGAATCCTATATTCTTTACTTAAAGGAGACTAGAGTGGTAAATGTGTGTTATACAAGGCAGAATACCATTGAAATAAAGAAAGAAACACGTTCGGCAGCTTTGGAAAGCCTTACACTTCACTGAAATGTAGTACTACACTCTATAACACAGTTGAGAGACAATGTTCAATAGCTGCCTCAGTACTTAGTGTGTAGGAAGTTGTTTGATAAAGTGGGCAAAGCTGATACTTGGACCAGAAGGCAGAATATAGGAAACTACATGAAAACATGATTAATTCAGTGAAAATGACTGTAAACAGATGTGAACTTGTTTAGAACAGCTGAAAGAGATTCTCCAATTCAGTTCTTAGTGTAGAAAAGGTAGCTAAGATCTGGGAAATCCTTAATTCGAGTTAAGATTACATGAAACACTGTATGAATCCTATATTCTTTACTTAAAGGAGACTAGAGTGGTAAATGTGTGTTATACAAGGCAGAATACCATTGAAATAGTGAAAGAAACACGTTCGGCAGCTTTGGAAAGCCTTTCACTTCACTGAAATGTAGTACTACACTCTATAACACAGTTGAGAGACAATGTTCAATAGCTGCCTCAGTACTTAACAGTGTGTAGGAAGTTGTTTGATAAAGTGGCCAAAGCTTATACTTGGACCAGAAGGCAGAATATAGGAAACTACATGAAAACATGATTAATTCAGTGAAAATGACTGTAAACAGATGAGAACTTGTTTAGAACAGCTGAAAGAGAATCTCCAAGTCAGTTCTTAGTGTGGAAAAGGCAGCTAAGATAAGGAAAATCCTTAATTCCAGTTAAGATCACATGAAACACTGTATGAATCCGATATTCTTTACTTAAAGGAGACTAGAGTGGTAAATGTGTGTTATACAAGGCAGAATACCATTGAAATAGAGAAAGAAACACGTTCGGCAGCTTTGGAAAGCCTTATACTTCACTGAAATGTAGTAATACACTCTATAACACAGTTGAGAGACAATGTTCCCGAGCTGCCTCAGTTCATAACAGTGTGTAGGAAGTTGTTTGATAAAGTGGGCAAAGCTTATACTTGGGCCAGAAGGCACAATATAGGAAACTACATGAAAACATGAATAATTCAGTGAAAATGACTGTAAACAGATGAGAACTTGTTCAGAACAGCTGAAAGAGAATCTCCAAGTCAGTTCTTAGTGTAGAAAAGGTAGGTAAGATAAGGGAAATACTTAATTCCAGTGAAGATCACATGAAACACTGTATGAATCCTATATTCTTTACTTAAAGGAGACTAGAGTGGTAAATGTGTGTTATACAAGGCAGAATACCATTGAAATAGAGAAAGAAACACGTTCGGCAGCTTTGGAAAGCCTTACACTTCACTGAAATGTAGTACTACACTCTATAACACAGTTGAGAGACAATGTTCAATAGCTGCCTCAGTACTTAACAGTGTGTAGGAAGTTGTTTGATAAAGTGGGCAAAGCTTATACTTGGACCAGAAGGCAGAATATAGGAAACTACATGAAAACATGATTAATTCAGTGAAAATGACTGTAAACAGATGTGAACTTGTTTAGAACAGCTGAAAGAGATTCTCCAAGTCAGTTCTTAGTGTAGAAAAGGTAGCTAATATCCGGGAAATCCTTAATTTAGTTAAGATTACATGAAACACTGTATGAATCCTATATTCTTTACTTAAAGGAGACTAGAGTGGTAAATGTGTGTTATACAAGGCAGAATACCATTGAAATAGAGAGAGAAACACGTTCAGCAGCTTTGGAAAGCCTTACACTTCACTGAAATGTAGTACTACACTCTATAACACAGTTGAGAGACAATGTTCAATAGCTGCCTCAGTACTTAACAGTGTATAGGAAGTTGTTTGATAAAGTGGGCAAAGCTTATACTTGGACCAGAAGGCAGAATATAGGAAACTACATGAAAACATGATTAATTCAGTGAAAATGACTGTAAACAGATGTGAACTTGTTTAGAACAGCTGAAAGAGATTCTCCAAGTCAGTTCTTAGTGTAGAAAAGGTAGCTAATATCCGGGAAATCCTTAATTCGAGTTAAGATTACATGAAACACTGTATGAATCCTATATTCTTTACTTAAAGGAGACTAGAGTGGTAAATGTGTGTTATACAAGGCAGAATACCATTGAAATAGAGAAAGAAACACGTTCGGCAGCTTTGGAAAGCCTTACACTTCACTGAAATGTAGTACTACACTTTATATAACACAGTTGAGAGACAATGTTCCCTAGCTCAATCAGTTCATAACAGTGTGTAGGAAGTTGTTTGATAAAGTGGGCAAAGCTTATACTTGGGCCAGAAGGCAGAATATAGGAAACTACATGAAAACATGAATAATTCAGTGAAAATGACTCTAAACAGATGAGAACTTGTTTAGAATAGCTGAAAGAGAATCTCCAAGTCAGTTCTTAGTGTAGTAAAGGTAGCTAAGATAAGGAAAATCCTTAATTCCAGTTAAGATCACATGAAACACTGTATGAATCCTATATTCTTTACTTAAAGGAGACTAGAGTGGTAAATGTGTGTTATACAAGGCAGAATACCATTGAAATAGAGAAAGAAACACGTTCGGCAGCTTTGGAAAGCCTTACACTTCACTGAAATGTAGTAATACACTCTATAACACAGTTGAGAGACAATGTTCCCGAGCTGCCTCAGTTCATAACAGTGTGTAGGAAGTTGTTTGATAAAGTGGGCAAAGCTTATACTTGGGCCAGAAGGCACAATATAGGAAACTACATGAAAACATGAATAATTCAGTGAAAATGACTGTAAACAGATGAGAACTTGTTTAGAACAGCTGAAAGAGAATCTCCAAGTCAGTTCTTAGTGTAGAAAAGGTAGGTAAGAGAAGGGAAATACTTAATTCCAGTGAAGATCACATGAAACACTGTATGAATCCTATATTCTTTACTTAAAGGAGACTAGAGTGGTAAATGTGTGTTATACAAGGCAGAATACCATTGAAATAGAGAAAGAAACACGTTCGGCAGCTTTGGAAAGCCTTACACTTCACTGAAATGTAGTACTACACTCTATAACACAGTTGAGATACAATGTTCAATAGCTGCCTCAGTACTTAACAGTGTGTAGGAAGTTGTTTGATAAAGTGGGCAAAGCTGATACTTGGACCAGAAGGCAGAATATAGGAAACTACATGAAAACATGATTAATTCAGTGAAAATGACTGTAAACAGATGTGAACTTGTTTAGAACAGCTGAAAGAGATTCTCCAATTCAGTTCTTAGTGTAGAAAAGGTAGCTAAGTTCTGGGAAATCCTTAATTCGAGTTAAGATTACATGAAACACTGTATGAATCCTATATTCTTTACTTAAAGGAGACTAGAGTGGTAAATGTGTGTTATACAAGGCAGAATACCATTGAAATAGAGAAAGAAACACGTTCGGCAGCTTTGGAAAGCCTTATACTTCACTGAAATGTAGTACTACCCTTTATATAACACAGTTGAGAGACAATGTTCCCTAGCTCCCTCAGTTCATAACACTGTGTAGGAAGTTGTTTGATAAAGTGGGCAAAGCTTATACTTGGGCCAGAAGGCAGAATATAGGAAACTACATGAAAACATGAATAATTCAGTGAAAATGACTGTAAACAGATGAGAACTTGTTTAGAACAGCTGAAAGAGAATCTCCAAGTCAGTTCTTAGTGTAGAAAAGGTAGCTAAGATAAGGAAAATCCTTAATTCCAGTTAAGATCACATGAAACACTGTATGAATCCTATATTCTTTACTTAAAGGAGACTAGAGTGGTAAATGTGTGTTATACAAGGCAGAATACCATTGAAATAGAGAAAGAAACACGTTCGGCAGCTTTGGAAAGCCTTACACTTCACTGAAATGTAGTACTACACTCTATAACACAGTTGAGAGACAATGTTCCCGAGCTGCCTCAGTTCATAACAGTGTGTAGGAAGTTGTTTGATAAAGTGGGCAAAGCTTATACTTGGGCCAGAAGGCAGAATATAGGAAACTACATGAAAACATGAATAATTCAGTGAAAATGACTCTAAACAGATGAGAACTTGTTTAGAATAGCTGAAAGAGAATCTCCAAGTCAGTTCTTAGTGTAGAAAAGGTAGCTAAGATAAGGAAAATCCTTAATTCCAGTTAAGATCACATGAAACACTGTATGAATCCTATATTCTTTACTTAAAGGAGACTAGAGTGGTAAATGTGTGTTATACAAGGCAGAATACCATTGAAATAGAGAAAGAAACACGTTCGGCAGCTTTGGAAAGCCTTACACTTCACTGAAATGTAGTAATACACTCTATAACACAGTTGAGAGACAATGTTCCCGAGCTGCCTCAGTTCATAACAGTGTGTAGGAAGTTGTTTGATAAAGTGGGCAAAGCTTATACTTGGGCCAGAAGGCACAATATAGGAAACTACATGAAAACATGAATAATTCAGTGAAAATGACTGTAAACAGATGAGAACTTGTTTAGAACAGCTGAAAGAGAATCTCCAAGTCAGTTCTTAGTGTAGAAAAGGTAGGTAAGAGAAGGGAAATACTTAATTCCAGTGAAGATCACATGAAACACTGTATGAATCCTATATTCTTTACTTAAAGGAGACTAGAGTGGTAAATGTGTGTTATACAAGGCAGAATACCATTGAAATAGAGAAAGAAACACGTTCGGCAGCTTTGGAAAGCCTTACACTTCACTGAAATGTAGTACTACACTCTATAACACAGTTGAGAGACAATGTTCGATAGCTGCCTCAGTACTTAACAGTGTGTAGGAAGTTGTTTGATAAAGTGGGCAAAGCTTATACTTGGACCAGAAGGCAGAATATAGGAAACTACATGAAAACATGATTAATTCAGTGAAAATGACTGTAAACAGATGTGAACTTGTTTAGAACAGCTGAAAGAGATTCTCCAAGTCAGTTCTTAGTGTAGAAAAGGTAGCTAATATCCGGGAAATCCTTAATTCGAGTTAAGATTACATGAAACACTGTATGAATCCTATATTCTTTACTTAAAGGAGACTAGAGTGGTAAATGTGTGTTATACAAGGCAGAATACCATTGAAATAGAGAAAGAAACACGTTCGGCAGCTTTGGAAAGCCTTACACTTCACTGAAATGTAGTACTACACTTTATATAACACAGTTGAGAGACAATGTTCCCTAGCTCCCTCAGTTCATAACAGTGTGTAGGAAGTTGTTTGATAAAGTGGGCAAAGCTTATACTTGGGCCAGAAGGCAGAATATAGGAAACTACATGAAAACATGAATAATTCAGTGAAAATGACTCTAAACAGATGAGAACTTGTTTAGAATAGCTGAAAGAGAATCTCCAAGTCAGTTCTTAGTGTAGAAAAGGTAGCTAAGATAAGGAAAATCCTTAATTCCAGTTAAGATCACATGAAACACTGTATGAATCCTATATTCTTTACTTAAAGGAGACTAGAGTGGTAAATGTGTGTTATACAAGGCAGAATACCATTGAAATAGAGAAAGAAACACGTTCGGCAGCTTTGGAAAGCCTTACACTTCACTGAAATGTAGTACTACACTCTATAACACAGTTGAGAGACAATGTTCCCGAGCTGCCTCAGTTCATAACAGTGTGTAGGAAGTTGTTTGATAAAGTGGGCAAAGCTTATACTTGGGCCAGAAGGCACAATATAGGAAACTACATGAAAACATGAATAATTCAGTGAAAATGACTGTAAACAGATGAGAACTTGTTTAGAACAGCTGAAAGAGAATCTCCAAGTCAGTTCTTAGTGTAGAAAAGGTAGGTAAGATAAGGGAAATACTTAATTCCAGTGAAGATCACATGAAACACTGTATGAATCCTATATTCTTTACTTAAAGGAGACTAGAGTGGTAAATGTGTGTTATACAAGGCAGAATACCATTGAAATAGAGAAAGAAACACGTTCGGCAGCTTTGGAAAGCCTTACACTTCACTGAAATGTAGTACTACACTCTATAACACAGTTGAGATACAATGTTCAATAGCTGCCTCAGTACTTAACAGTGTGTAGGAAGTTGTTTGATAAAGTGGGCAAAGCTGATACTTGGACCAGAAGGCAGAATATAGGAAACTACATGAAAACATGATTAATTCAGTGAAAATGACTGTAAACAGATGTGAACTTGTTTAGAAGAGCTGAAAGAGATTCTCCAATTCAGTTCTTAGTGTAGAAAAGGTAGCTAAGATCTGGGAAATCCTTAATTCGAGTTAAGATTACATGAAACACTGTATGAATCCTATATTCTTTTCTTAAAGGAGACTAGAGTGGTAAATGTGTGTTATACAAGGCAGAATACCATTGAAATAGAGAAAGAAACACGTTCGGCAGCTTTGGAAAGCCTTACACTTCACTGAAATGTAGTACTACACTCTATAACACAGTTGAGAGACAATGTTCGATAGCTGCCTCAGTACTTAACAGTGTGTAGGAAGTTGTTTGATAAAGTGGGCAAAGCTTATACTTGGACCAGAAGGCAGAATATAGGAAACTACATGAAAACATGATTAATTCAGTGAAAATGACTGTAAACAGATGTGAACTTGTTTAGAACAGCTGAAAGAGATTCTCCAAGTCAGTTCTTAGTGTAGAAAAGGTAGCTAATATCCGGGAAATCCTTAATTCCAGTTAAGATTACATGAAACACTGTATGAATCCTATATTCTTTACTTAAAGGAGACTAGAGTGGTAAATGTGTGTTATACAAGGCAGAATACCATTGAAATAGAGAAAGAAACACGTTCGGCAGCTTTGGAAAGCCTTACACTTCACTGAAATGTAGTACTACACTTTATATAACACAGTTGAGAGACAATGTTCCCTAGCTCCCTCAGTTCATAACAGTGTGTAGGAAGTTGTTTGATAAAGTGGGCAAAGCTTATACTTGGGCCAGAAGGCAGAATATAGGAAACTACATGAAAACATGAATAATTCAGTGAAAATGACTCTAAACAGATGAGAACTTGTTTAGAATAGCTGAAAGAGAATCTCCAAGTCAGTTCTTAGTGTAGAAAAGGTAGCTAAGATAAGGAAAATCCTTAATTCCAGTTAAGATCACATGAAACACTGTATGAATCCTATATTCTTTACTTAAAGGAGACTAGAGTGGTAAATGTGTGTTATACAAGGCAGAATACCATTGAAATAGAGAAAGAAACACGTTCGGCAGCTTTGGAAAGCCTTACACTTCACTGAAATGTAGTAATACACTCTATAACACAGTTGAGAGACAATGTTCCCGAGCTGCCTCAGTTCATAACAGTGTGTAGGAAGTTGTTTGATAAAGTGGGCAAAGCTTATACTTGGGCCAGAAGGCACAATATAGGAAACTACATGAAAACATGAATAATTCAGTGAAAATGACTGTAAACAGATGAGAACTTGTTTAGAACAGCTGAAAGAGAATCTCCAAGTCAGTTCTTAGTGTAGAAAAGGTAGGTAAGAGAAGGGAAATACTTAATTCCAGTGAAGATCACATGAAACACTGTATGAATCCTATATTCTTTACTTAAAGGAGACTAGAGTGGTAAATGTGTGTTATACAAGGCAGAATACCATTGAAATAGAGAAAGAAACACGTTCGGCAGCTTTGGAAAGCCTTACACTTCACTGAAATGTAGTACTACACTCTATAACACAGTTGAGAGACAATGTTCGATAGCTGCCTCAGTACTTAACAGTGTGTAGGAAGTTGTTTGATAAAGTGGGCAAAGCTTATACTTGGACCAGAAGGCAGAATATAGGAAACTACATGAAAACATGATTAATTCAGTGAAAATGACTGTAAACAGATGTGAACTTGTTTAGAACAGCTGAAAGAGATTCTCCAAGTCAGTTCTTAGTGTAGAAAAGGTAGCTAATATCCGGGAAATCCTTAATTCGAGTTAAGATTACATGAAACACTGTATGAATCCTATATTCTTTACTTAAAGGAGACTAGAGTGGTAAATGTGTGTTATACAAGGCAGAATACCATTGAAATAGAGAAAGAAACACGTTCGGCAGCTTTGGAAAGCCTTACACTTCACTGAAATGTAGTACTACACTCTATAACACAGTTGAGAGACAATGTTCGATAGCTGCCTCAGTACTTAACAGTGTGTAGGAAGTTGTTTGATAAAGTGGGCAAAGCTTATACTTGGACCAGAAGGCAGAATATAGGAAACTACATGAAAACATGATTAATTCAGTGAAAATGACTGTAAACAGATGTGAACTTGTTTAGAACAGCTGAAAGAGATTCTCCAAGTCAGTTCTTAGTGTAGAAAAGGTAGCTAATATCCGGGAAATCCTTAATTCCAGTTAAGATTACATGAAACACTGTATGAATCCTATATTCTTTACTTAAAGGAGACTAGAGTGGTAAATGTGTGTTATACAAGGCAGAATACCATTGAAATAGAGAAAGAAACACGTTCGGCAGCTTTGGAAAGCCTTACACTTCACTGAAATGTAGTACTACACTTTATATAACACAGTTGAGAGACAATGTTCCCTAGCTCCCTCAGTTCATAACAGTGTGTAGGAAGTTGTTTGATAAAGTGGGCAAAGCTTATACTTGGGCCAGAAGGCAGAATATAGGAAACTACATGAAAACATGAATAATTCAGTGAAAATGACTCTAAACAGATGAGAACTTGTTTAGAATAGCTGAAAGAGAATCTCCAAGTCAGTTCTTAGTGTAGAAAAGGTAGCTAAGATAAGGAAAATCCTTAATTCCAGTTAAGATCACATGAAACACTGTATGAATCCTATATTCTTTACTTAAAGGAGACTAGAGTGGTAAATGTGTGTTATACAAGGCAGAATACCATTGAAATAGAGAAAGAAACACGTTCGGCAGCTTTGGAAAGCCTTACACTTCACTGAAATGTAGTAATACACTCTATAACACAGTTGAGAGACAATGTTCCCGAGCTGCCTCAGTTCATAACAGTGTGTAGGAAGTTGTTTGATAAAGTGGGCAAAGCTTATACTTGGGCCAGAAGGCACAATATAGGAAACTACATGAAAACATGAATAATTCAGTGAAAATGACTGTAAACAGATGAGAACTTGATTAGAACAGCTGAAAGAGAATCTCCAAGTCAGTTCTTAGTGTAGAAAAGGTAGGTAAGAGAAGGGAAATACTTAATTCCAGTGAAGATCACATGAAACACTGTATGAATCCTATATTCTTTACTTAAAGGAGACTAGAGTGGTAAATGTGT
Source organism: Pipistrellus hanaki (assembly GCF_964339955.1). Classification (NCBI taxonomy): domain Eukaryota; kingdom Metazoa; phylum Chordata; class Mammalia; order Chiroptera; family Vespertilionidae; genus Pipistrellus; species Pipistrellus hanaki. Next base: position 4,600,507 of record NC_140511.1, read on the forward strand.
GTTATACAAGGCAGAATACCATTGAAATAGAGAAAGAAACACGTTCGGCAGCTTTGGAAAGCCTTACACTTCACTGAAATGTAGTACTACACTCTATAACACAGTTGAGAGACAATGTTCGATAGCTGCCTCAGTACTTAACAGTGTGTAGGAAGTTGTTTGATAAAGTGGGCAAAGCTTATACTTGGACCAGAAGGCAGAATATAGGAAACTACATGAAAACATGATTAATTCAGTGAAAATGACTGTAAACAGATGTGAACTTGTTTAGAACAGCTGAAAGAGATTCTCCAAGTCAGTTCTTAGTGTAGAAAAGGTAGCTAATATCCGGGAAATCCTTAATTCGAGTTAAGATTACATGAAACACTGTATGAATCCTATATTCTTTACTTAAAGGAGACTAGAGTGGTAAATGTGTGTTATACAAGGCAGAATACCATTGAAATAGAGAAAGAAACACGTTCGGCAGCTTTGGAAAGCCTTACACTTCACTGAAATGTAGTACTACACTCTATAACACAGTTGAGAGACAATGTTCGATAGCTGCCTCAGTACTTAACAGTGTGTAGGAAGTTGTTTGATAAAGTGGGCAAAGCTTATACTTGGACCAGAAGGCAGAATATAGGAAACTACATGAAAACATGATTAATTCAGTGAAAATGACTGTAAACAGATGTGAACTTGTTTAGAACAGCTGAAAGAGATTCTCCAAGTCAGTTCTTAGTGTAGAAAAGGTAGCTAATATCCGGGAAATCCTTAATTCCAGTTAAGATTACATGAAACACTGTATGAATCCTATATTCTTTACTTAAAGGAGACTAGAGTGGTAAATGTGTGTTATACAAGGCAGAATACCATTGAAATAGAGAAAGAAACACGTTCGGCAGCTTTGGAAAGCCTTACACTTCACTGAAATGTAGTACTACACTTTATATAACACAGTTGAGAGACAATGTTCCCTAGCTCCCTCAGTTCATAACAGTGTGTAGGAAGTTGTTTGATAAAGTGGGCAAAGCTTATACTTGGGCCAGAAGGCAGAATATAGGAAACTACATGAAAACATGAATAATTCAGTGAAAATGACTCTAAACAGATGAGAACTTGTTTAGAATAGCTGAAAGAGAATCTCCAAGTCAGTTCTTAGTGTAGAAAAGGTAGCTAAGATAAGGAAAATCCTTAATTCCAGTTAAGATCACATGAAACACTGTATGAATCCTATATTCTTTACTTAAAGGAGACTAGAGTGGTAAATGTGTGTTATACAAGGCAGAATACCATTGAAATAGAGAAAGAAACACGTTCGGCAGCTTTGGAAAGCCTTACACTTCACTGAAATGTAGTAATACACTCTATAACACAGTTGAGAGACAATGTTCCCGAGCTGCCTCAGTTCATAACAGTGTGTAGGAAGTTGTTTGATAAAGTGGGCAAAGCTTATACTTGGGCCAGAAGGCACAATATAGGAAACTACATGAAAACATGAATAATTCAGTGAAAATGACTGTAAACAGATGAGAACTTGTTTAGAACAGCTGAAAGAGAATCTCCAAGTCAGTTCTTAGTGTAGAAAAGGTAGGTAAGAGAAGGGAAATACTTAATTCCAGTGAAGATCACATGAAACACTGTATGAATCCTATATTCTTTACTTAAAGGAGACTAGAGTGGTAAATGTGTGTTATACAAGGCAGAATACCATTGAAATAGAGAAAGAAACACGTTCGGCAGCTTTGGAAAGCCTTACACTTCACTGAAATGTAGTACTACACTCTATAACACAGTTGAGAGACAATGTTCGATAGCTGCCTCAGTACTTAACAGTGTGTAGGAAGTTGTTTGATAAAGTGGGCAAAGCTTATACTTGGACCAGAAGGCAGAATATAGGAAACTACATGAAAACATGATTAATTCAGTGAAAATGACTGTAAACAGATGTGAACTTGTTTAGAACAGCTGAAAGAGATTCTCCAAGTCAGTTCTTAGTGTAGAAAAGGTAGCTAATATCCGGGAAATCCTTAATTCGAGTTAAGATTACATGAAACACTGTATGAATCCTATATTCTTTACTTAAAGGAGACTAGAGTGGTAAATGTGTGTTATACAAGGCAGAATACCATTGAAATAGAGAAAGAAACACGTTCGGCAGCTTTGGAAAGCCTTACACTTCACTGAAATGTAGTACTACACTTTATATAACACAGTTGAGAGACAATGTTCCCTAGCTCCCTCAGTTCATAACAGTGTGTAGGAAGTTGTTTGATAAAGTGGGCAAAGCTTATACTTGGGCCAGAAGGCAGAATATAGGAAACTACATGAAAACATGAATAATTCAGTGAAAATGACTCTAAACAGATGAGAACTTGTTTAGAATAGCTGAAACAGAATCTCCAAGTCAGTTCTTAGTGTAGAAAAGGTAGCTAAGATAAGGAAAATCCTTAATTCCAGTTAAGATCACATGAAACACTGTATGAATCCTATATTCTTTACTTAAAGGAGACTAGAGTGGTAAATGTGTGTTATACAAGGCAGAATACCATTGAAATAGAGAAAGAAACACGTTCGGCAGCTTTGGAAAGCCTTACACTTCACTGAAATGTAGTAATACACTCTATAACACAGTTGAGAGACAATGTTCCCGAGCTGCCTCAGTTCATAACAGTGTGTAGGAAGTTGTTTGATAAAGTGGGCAAAGCTTATACTTGGGCCAGAAGGCACAATATAGGAAACTACATGAAAACATGAATAATTCAGTGAAAATGACTGTAAACAGATGAGAACTTGTTTAGAACAGCTGAAAGAGAATCTCCAAGTCAGTTCTTAGTGTAGAAAAGGTAGGTAAGAGAAGGGAAATACTTAATTCCAGTGAAGATCACATGAAACACTGTATGAATCCTATATTCTTTACTTAAAGGAGACTAGAGTGGTAAATGTGTGTTATACAAGGCAGAATACCATTGAAATAGAGAAAGAAACACGTTCGGCAGCTTTGGAAAGCCTTACACTTCACTGAAATGTAATACTACACTCTATAACACAGTTGAGAGACAATGTTCCTGAGCTGCCTCAGTTCATAACAGTGTGCAGGAAGTTGTTTGATAAAGTGGGCAAAGCTTATACTTGGACCAGAAGGCAGAATATAGGAAACTACATGAAAACATGGATAATTCAGTGAAAATGACTGTAAACAGATGAGAACTTGTTTAGAACAGCTGAAAGAGAATCTCCAAGTCAGTTCTTAGTGCAGAAAAGGTAGGTAAGAGAAGGGAAATACTTAATTCCAGTGAAGATCACATGAAACACTGTATGAATCCTATATTCTTTACTTAAAGGAGACTAGAGTGGTAAATGTGTGTTATACAAGGCAGAATACCATTGAAATAGAGAAAGAAACACGTTCGGCAGCTTTGGAAAGCCTTACACCTCACTGAAATGTAGTACTACACTCTATAACACAGTTGAGATACAATGTTCAATAGCTGCCTCAGTACTTAACAGTGTGTAGGAAGTTGTTTGATAAAGTGGGCAAAGCTGATACTTGGACCAGAAGGCAGAATATAGGAAACTACATGAAAACATGATTAATTCAGTGAAAATGACTGTAAACAGATGTGAACTTGTTTAGAACAGCTGAAAGAGATTCTCCAATTCAGTTCTTAGTGTAGAAAAGGTAGCTAAGTTCTGGGAAATCCTTAATTCGAGTTAAGATTACATGAAACACTGTATGAATCCTATATTCTTTACTTAAAGGAGACTAGAGTGGTAAATGTGTGTTATACAAGGCAGAATACCATTGAAATAGAGAAAGAAACACGTTCGGCAGCTTTGGAAAGCCTTACACTTCACTGAAATGTAGTACTACACTCTATAACACAGTTGAGAGACAATGTTCAATAGCTGCCTCAGTACTTAACAGTGTGTAGGAAGTTGTTTGATAAAGTGGGCAAAGCTGATACTTGGACCAGAAGGCAGAATATAGGAAACTACATGAAAACATGATTAATTCAGTGAAAATGACTGTAAACAGATGTGAACTTGTTTAGAACAGCTGAAAGAGATTCTCCAAGTCAGTTCTTAGTGTAGAAAAGGTAGCTAATATCCGGGAAATCCTTAATTCGAGTTAAGATTACATGAAACACTGTATGAATCCTATATTCTTTACTTAAAGGAGACTAGAGTGGTAAATGTGTGTTATACAAGGCAGAATACCATTGAAATAGAGAAAGAAACACGTTCGGCAGCTTTGGAAAGCCTTATACTTCACTGAAATGTAGTACTACACTTTATATAACACAGTTGAGAGACAATGTTCCCTAGCTCCCTCAGTTCATAACACTGTGTAGGAAGTTGTTTGATAAAGTGGGCAAAGCTTATACTTGGGCCAGAAGGCAGAATATAGGAAACTACATGAAAACATGAATAATTCAGTGAAAATGACTGTAAACAGATGAGAACTTGTTTAGAACAGCTGAAAGAGAATCTCCAAGTCAGTTCTTAGTGTAGAAAAGGTAGCTAAGATAAGGAAAATCCTTAATTCCAGTTAAGATCACATGAAACACTGTATGAATCCTATATTCTTTACTTAAAGGAGACTAGAGTGGTAAATGTGTGTTATACAAGGCAGAATACCATTGAAATAGAGAAAGAAACACGTTCGGCAGCTTTGGAAAGCCTTACACTTCACTGAAATGTAGTACTACACTCTATAACACAGTTGAGAGACAATGTTCCCGAGCTGCCTCAGTTCATAACAGTGTGTAGGAAGTTGTTTGATAAAGTGGGCAAAGCTTATACTTGGGCCAGAAGGCACAATATAGGAAACTACATGAAAACATGAATAATTCAGTGAAAATGACTGTAAACAGATGAGAACTTGTTTAGAACAGCTGAAAGAGAATCTCCAAGTCAGTTCTTAGTGTAGAAAAGGTAGGTAAGATAAGGGAAATACTTAATTCCAGTGAAGATCACATGAAACACTGTATGAATCCTATATTCTTTACTTAAAGGAGACTAGAGTGGTAAATGTGTGTTATACAAGGCAGAATACCATTGAAATAGAGAAAGAAACACGTTCGGCAGCTTTGGAAAGCCTTACACTTCACTGAAATGTAGTACTACACTCTATAACACAGTTGAGATACAATGTTCAATAGCTGCCTCAGTACTTAACAGTGTGTAGGAAGTTGTTTGATAAAGTGGGCAAAGCTGATACTTGGACCAGAAGGCAGAATATAGGAAACTACATGAAAACATGATTAATTCAGTGAAAATGACTGTAAACAGATGTGAACTTGTTTAGAAGAGCTGAAAGAGATTCTCCAATTCAGTTCTTAGTGTAGAAAAGGTAGCTAAGATCTGGGAAATCCTTAATTCGAGTTAAGATTACATGAAACACTGTATGAATCCTATATTCTTTTCTTAAAGGAGACTAGAGTGGTAAATGTGTGTTATACAAGGCAGAATACCATTGAAATAGAGAAAGAAACACGTTCGGCAGCTTTGGAAAGCCTTACACTTCACTGAAATGTAGTACTACACTCTATAACACAGTTGAGAGACAATGTTCGATAGCTGCCTCAGTACTTAACAGTGTGTAGGAAGTTGTTTGATAAAGTGGGCAAAGCTTATACTTGGACCAGAAGGCAGAATATAGGAAACTACATGAAAACATGATTAATTCAGTGAAAATGACTGTAAACAGATGTGAACTTGTTTAGAACAGCTGAAAGAGATTCTCCAAGTCAGTTCTTAGTGTAGAAAAGGTAGCTAATATCCGGGAAATCCTTAATTCCAGTTAAGATTACATGAAACACTGTATGAATCCTATATTCTTTACTTAAAGGAGACTAGAGTGGTAAATGTGTGTTATACAAGGCAGAATACCATTGAAATAGAGAAAGAAACACGTTGGGCAGCTTTGGAAAGCCTTATACTTCACTGAAATGTAGTACTACACTTTATATAACACAGTTGTGAGACAATGTTACCTAGCTCCCTCAGTTCATAACAGTGTGTAGGAAGTTGTTTGATAAAGTGGGCAAAGCTTATACTTGGGCCAGAAGGCAGAATATAGGAAACTACATGAAAACATGAATAATTCAGTGAAAATGACTGTAAACAGATGAGAACTTGTTTAGAACAGCTGAAAGAGAATCTCCAAGTCAGTTCTTAGTGTAGAAAAGGTAGCTAAGATAAGGAAAATCCTTAATTCCAGTTAAGATCACATGAAACACTGTATGAATCCGATATTCTTTACTTAAAGGAGACTAGAGTGGTAAATGTGTGTTATACAAGGCAGAATACCATTGAAATAGAGAAAGAAACACGTTCGGCAGCTTTGGAAAGCCTTACACTTCACTGAAATGTAGTACTACACTCTATAACACAGTTGAGAGACAATGTTCAATAGCTGCCTCAGTACTTAACAGTGTGTAGGAAGTTGTTTGATAAAGTGGGCAAAGCTGTTACTTGGACCAGAAGGCAGAATATAGGAAACTACATGAAAACATGATTAATTCAGTGAAAATGACTGTAAACAGATGTGAACTTGTTTAGAACAGCTGAAAGAGATTCTCCAATTCAGTTCTTAGTGTAGAAAAGGTAGCTAAGATCTGGGAAATCCTTAATTCGAGTTAAGATTACATGAAACACTGTATGAATCCTATATTCTTTACTTAAAGGAGACTAGAGTGGTAAATGTGTGTTATACAAGGCAGAATACCATTGAAATAGAGAAAGAAACACGTTCGGCAGCTTTGGAAAGCCTTACACTTCACTGAAATGTAGTAATACACTCTATAACACAGTTGAGAGACAATGTTCCCGAGCTGCCTCAGTTCATAACAGTGTGTAGGAAGTTGTTTGATAAAGTGGGCAAAGCTTATACTTGCGCCAGAAGGCACAATATAGGAAACTACATGAAAACATGAATAATTCAGTGAAAATGACTGTAAACAGATGAGAACTTGTTTAGAACAGCTGAAAGAGAATCTCCAAGTCAGTTCTTAGTGTAGAAAAGGTAGGTAAGATAAGGGAAATACTTAATTCCAGTGAAGATCACATGAAACACTGTATGAATCCTATATTCTTTACTTAAAGGAGACTAGAGTGGTAAATGTGTGTTATACAAGGCAGAATACCATTGAAATAGAGAAAGAAACACGTTCGGCAGCTTTGGAAAGCCTTACACTTCACTGAAATGTAGTACTACACTCTATAACACAGTTGAGATACAATGTTCAATAGCTGCCTCAGTACTTAACAGTGTGTAGGAAGTTGTTTGATAAAGTGGGCAAAGCTGATACTTGGACCAGAAGGCATAATATAGGAAACTACATGAAAACATGATTAATTCAGTGAAAATGACTGTAAACAGATGTGAACTTGTTTAGAACAGCTGAAAGAGATTCTCCAATTCAGTTCTTAGTGTAGAAAAGGTAGCTAAGATCTGGGAAATACTTAATTCCAGTGAAGATCACATGAAACACTGTATGAATCCTATATTCTTTACTTAAAGGAGACTAGAGTGGTAAATGTGTGTTATACAAGGCAGAATACCATTGAAATAGAGAAAGAAACACGTTCGGCAGCTTTGGAAAGCCTTACACTTCACTGAAATGTAGTACTACACTCTATAACACAGTTGAGAGACAATGTTCCCGAGCTGCCTCAGTTCATAACAGTGTGTAGGAAGTTGTTTGATAAAGTGGGCAAAGCTTATACTTGGGCCAGAAGGCACAATATAGGAAACTACATGAAAACATGAATAATTCAGTGAAAATGACTGTAAACAGATGAGAACTTGTTTAGAACAGCTGAAAGAGAATCTCCAAGTCAGTTCTTAGTGTAGAAAAGGTAGGTAAGATAAGGGAAATACTTAATTCGAGTTAAGATTACATGAAACACTGTATGAATCCTATATTCTTTACTTAAAGGAGACTAGAGTGGTAAATGTGTGTTATACAAGGCAGAATACCATTGAAATAGAGAAAGAAACACGTTCGGCAGCTTTGGAAAGCCTTACACTTCACTGAAATGTAGTACTACACTCTATAACACAGTTGAGAGACAATGTTCAATAGCTGCCTCAGTACTTAACAGTGTGTAGGAAGTTGTTTGATAAAGTGGGCAAAGCTGATACTTGGACCAGAAGGCAGAATATAGGAAACTACATGAAAACATGATTAATTCAGTGAAAATGACTGTAAACAGATGTGAACTTGTTTAGAACAGATGAAAGAGATTCTCCAAGTCAGTTCTTAGTGTAGAAAAGGTAGCTAATATCCGGGAAATCCTTAATTCGAGTTAAGATTACATGAAACACTGTATGAATCCTATATTCTTTACTTAAAGGAGACTAGAGTGGTAAATGTGTGTTACACAAGGTAGAATACCATTGAAATAGAGAAAGAAACACGTTCGGCAGCTTTGGAAAGCCTTACACTTCACTGAAATGTAGTACTACACTCTATAACACAGTTGAGAGACAATGTTCAATAGCTGCCTCAGTACTTAACAGTGTGTAGGAAGTTGTTTGATAAAGTGGGCAAAGCTGATACTTGGACCAGAAGGCAGAATATAGGAAACTACATGAAAACATGATTAATTCAGTGAAAATGACTGTAAACAGATGTGAACTTGTTTAGAACAGCTGAAAGAGATTCTCCAAGTCAGTTCTTAGTGTAGAAAAGGTAGCTAATATCCGGGAAATCCTTAATTCGAGTTAAGATTACATGAAACACTGTATGAATCCTATATTCTTTACTTAAAGGAGACTAGAGTGGTAAATGTGTGTTATACAAGGTAGAATACCATTGAAATAGAGAAAGAAACACGTTCGGCACCTTTGGAAAGCCTTATACTTCACTGAAATGTAGTACTACACTTTATATAACACAGTTGAGAGACAATGTTCCCTAGCTCCCTCAGTTCATAACAGTGTGTAGGAAGTTGTTTGATAAAGTGGGCAAAGCTTATACTTGGGCCAGAAGGCAGAATATAGGAAACTACATGAAAACATGAATAATTCAGTGAAAATGACTGTAAACAGATGAGAACTTGTTTAGAACAGCTGAAAGAGAATCTCCAAGTCAGTTCTTAGTGTAGAAAAGGTAGCTAAGATAAGGAAAATCCTTAATTCCAGTTAAGATCACATGAAACACTGTATGAATCCTATATTCTTTACTTAAAGGAGACTAGAGTGGTAAATGTGTGTTATACAAGGCAGAATACCATTGAAATAGAGAAAGAAACACGTTCGGCAGCTTTGGAAAGCCTTACACTTCACTGAAATGTAGTACTACACTGTATAACACAGTTGAGAGACAATGTTCAATAGCTGCCTCAGTACTTAACAGTGTGTAGGAGGTTGTTTGATAAAGTGGGCAAAGCTGATACTTGGACCAGAAGGCAGAATATAGGAAACTACATGAAAACATGATTAATTCAGTGAAAATGACTGGAAACAGATGTGAACTTGTTTAGAACAGCTGAAAGAGATTCTCCAAGTCAGTTCTTAGTGTAGAAAAGGTAGCTAATATCCGGGAAATCCTTAATTCGAGTTAAGATTACATGAAACACTGAATGAATCCTATATTCTTTACTTAAAGGAGACTAGAGTGGTAAATGTGTGTTATACAAGGCAGAATACCATTGAAATAGAGAAAGAAACACGTTCGGCAGCTTTGGAAAGCCTTACACTTCACTGAAATGTAGTACTACACTTTATATAACACAGTTGAGAGACAATGTTCCCTAGCTCCCTCAGTTCATAACAGTGTGTAGGAAGTTGTTTGATAAAGTGGGCAAAGCTTATACTTGGGCCAGAAGGCAGAATATAGGAAACTACATGAAAACATGAATAATTCAGTGAAAATGACTGTAAACAGATGAGAACTTGTTTAGAACAGCTGAAAGAGAATCTCCAAGTCAGTTCTTAGTGTAGAAAAGGTAGCTAAGATAAGGAAAATCCTTAATTCCAGTTAAGATCACATGAAACACTGTATGAATCCTATATTCTTTACTTAAAGGAGACTAGAGTGGTAAATGTGTGTTATACAAGGCAGAATACCATTGAAATAGAGAAAGAAACATGTTCGGCAGCTTTGGAAAGCCTTACACTTCACTGAAATGTAGTACTACACTCTATAACACAGTTGAGAGACAATGTTCAATAGCTGCCTCAGTACTTAACAGTGTGTAGGAAGTTGTTTGATAAAGTGGGCAAAGCTTATACTTGGACCAGAAGGCAGAATATAGGAAACTACATGAAAACATGATTAATTCAGTGAAAATGACTGTAAACAGATGTGAACTTGTTTAGAACAGCTGAAAGAGATTCTCCAAGTCAGTTCTTAGTGTAGAAAAGGTAGCTAATATCCGGGAAATCCTTAATTCCAGTTAAGATTACATGAAACACTGTATGAATCCTATATTCTTTACTTAAAGGAGACTAGAGTGGTAAATGTGTGTTATACAAGGCAGAATACCATTGAAATAGAGAAAGAAACACGTTCGGCAGCTTTGGAAAGCCTTATACTTCACTGAAATGTAGTACTACACTTTATATAACACAGTTGTGAGATAATGTTCCCTAGCTCCCTCAGTACATAACAGTGTGTTGGAAGTTGTTTGATAAAGTGGGCAAAGCTTATACTTGGGCCAGAAGGCAGAATATAGGAAACTACATGAAAACATGAATAATTCAGTGAAAATGACTGTAAACAGATGAGAACTTGTTTAGAACAGCTGAAAGAGAATCTCCAAGTCAGTTCTTAGTGTAGAAAAGGTAGCTAAGATAAGGAAAATCCTTAATTCCAGTTAAGATCACATGAAACACTGTATGAATCCGATATTCTTTACTTAAAGGAGACTAGAGTGGTAAATGTGTGTTATACAAGGCAGAATACCATTGAAATAGAGAAAGAAACACGTTCGGCAGCTTTGGAAAGCCTTACACTTCACTGAAATGTAGTACTACACTCTATAACACAGTTGAGAGACAATGTTCAATAGCTGCCTCAGTACTTAACAGTGTGTAGGAAGTTGTTTGATAAAGTGGGCAAAGCTGATACTTGGACCAGAAGGCAGAATATAGGAAACTACATGAAAACATGATTAATTCAGTGAAAATGACTGTAAACAGATGTGAACTTGTTTAGAACAGCTGAAAGAGATTCTCCAAGTCAGTTCTTAGTGTAGAAAAGGTAGCTAAGATCTGGGAAATCCTTAATTCGAGTTAAGATTACATGAAACACTGTATGAATCCTATATTCTTTACTTAAAGGAGACTAGAGTGGTAAATGTGTGTTATACAAGGCAGAATACCATTGAAATAGAGAAAGAAACACGTTCGGCAGCTTTGGAAAGCCTTACACTTCACTGAAATGTAGTACTACACTCTATAACACAGTTGAGAGACAATGTTCCCGAGCTGCCTCAGTTCATAACAGTGTGTAGGAAGTTGTTTGATAAAGTGGGCAAAGCTTATACTTGGGCCAGAAGGCACAATATAGGAAACTACATGAAAACATGAATAATTCACTGAAAATGACTGTAAACAGATGAGAACTTGTTTAGAACAGCTGAAAGAGAATCTCCAAGTCAGTTCTTAGTGTAGAAAAGGTAGGTAAGATAAGGGAAATACTTAATTCCAGTGAAGATCACATGAAACACTATATGAATCCTATATTCTTTACTTAAAGGAGACTAGAGTGGTAAATGTGTGTTATACAAGGCAGAATACCATTGAAATAGAGAAAGAAACACGTTCGGCAGCTTTGGAAAGCCTTACACTTCACTGAAATGTAGTACTACACTCTATAACACAGTTGAGAGACAATGTTCAATAGCTGCCTCAGTACTTCACAGTGTGTAGGAAGTTGTTTGATAAAGTGGGCAAAGCTTATACTTGGACCAGAAGGCAGAATATAGGAAACTACATGAAAACATGATTAATTCAGTGAAAATGACTGTAAACAGATGTGAACTTGTTTAGAACAGCTGAAAGAGATTCTCCAAGTCAGTTCTTAGTGTAGAAAAGGTAGCTAATATCCGGGAAATCCTTAATTTAGTTAAGATTACATGAAACACTGTATGAATCCTATATTCTTTACTTAAAGGAGACTAGAGTGGTAAATGTGTGTTATACAAGGCAGAATACCATTGAAATAGAGAGAGAAACACGTTCGGCAGCTTTGGAAAGCCTTACACTTCACTGAAATGTAGTACTACACTCTATAACACAGTTGAGAGACAATGTTCCCGAGCTGCCTCAGTTCATAACAGTGTGTAGGAAGTTGTTTGATAAAGTGGGCAAAGCTTATACTTGGGCCAGAAGGCACAATATAGGAAACTACATGAAAACATGAATAATTCAGTGAAAATGACTGTAAACAGATGAGAACTTGTTTAGAACAGCTGAAAGAGAATCTCCAAGTCAGTTCTTAGTGTAGAAAAGGTAGGTAAGAGAAGGGAAATACTTAATTCCAGTGAAGATCACATGAAACACTGTATGAATCCTATATTCTTTACTTAAAGGAGACTAGAGTGGTAAATGTGTGTTATACAAGGCAGAATACCATTGAAATAGAGAAAGAAACACGTTCGGCAGCTTTGGAAAGCCTTACACTTCACTGAAATGTAGTACTACACTCTATAACACAGTTGAGATACAATGTTCAATAGCTGCCTCAGTACTTAACAGTGTGTAGGAAGTTGTTTGATAAAGTGGGCAAAGCTGATACTTGGACCAGAAGGCAGAATATAGGAAACTACATGAAAACATGATTAATTCAGTGAAAATGACTGTAAACAGATGTGAACTTGTTTAGAACAGCTGAAAGAGATTCTCCAATTCAGTTCTTAGTGTAGAAAAGGTAGCTAAGTTCTGGGAAATCCTTAATTCGAGTTAAGATTACATGAAACACTGTATGAATCCTATATTCTTTACTTAAAGGAGACTAGAGTGGTAAATGTGTGTTATACAAGGCAGAATACCATTGAAATAGAGAAAGAAACACGTTCGGCAGCTTTGGAAAGCCTTACACTTCACTGAAATGTAGTACTACACTCTATAACACAGTTGAGAGACAATGTTCAATAGCTGCCTCAGTACTTAACAGTGTGTAGGAAGTTGTTTGATAAAGTGGGCAAAGCTGATACTTGGACCAGAAGGCAGAATATAGGAAACTACATGAAAACATGATTAATTCAGTGAAAATGACTGTAAACAGATGTGAACTTGTTTAGAACAGCTGAAAGAGATTCTCCAAGTCAGTTCTTAGTGTAGAAAAGGTAGCTAATATCCGGGAAATCCTTAATTCGAGTTAAGATTACATGAAACACTGTATGAATCCTATATTCTTTACTTAAAGGAGACTAGAGTGGTAAATGTGTGTTATACAAGGCAGAATACCATTGAAATAGAGAAAGAAACACGTTCGGCAGCTTTGGAAAGCCTTATACTTCACTGAAATGTAGTACTACACTTTATATAACACAGTTGAGAGACAATGTTCCCTAGCTCCCTCAGTTCATAACACTGTGTAGGAAGTTGTTTGATAAAGTGGGCAAAGCTTATACTTGGGCCAGAAGGCAGAATATAGGAAACTACATGAAAACATGAATAATTCAGTGAAAATGACTGTAAACAGATGAGAACTTGTTTAGAACAGCTGAAAGAGAATCTCCAAGTCAGTTCTTAGTGTAGAAAAGGTAGCTAAGATAAGGAAAATCCTTAATTCCAGTTAAGATCACATGAAACACTGTATGAATCCTATATTCTTTACTTAAAGGAGACTAGAGTGGTAAATGTGTGTTATACAAGGCAGAATACCATTGAAATAGAGAAAGAAACACGTTCGGCAGCTTTGGAAAGCCTTACACTTCACTGAAATGTAGTACTACACTCTATAACACAGTTGAGATACAATGTTCAATAGCTGCCTCAGTACTTAACAGTGTGTAGGAAGTTGTTTGATAAAGTGGGCAAAGCTGATACTTGGACCAGAAGGCAGAATATAGGAAACTACATGAAAACATGATTAATTCAGTGAAAATGACTGTAAACAGATGTGAACTTGTTTAGAACAGCTGAAAGAGATTCTCCAATTCAGTTCTTAGTGTAGAAAAGGTAGCTAAGTTCTGGGAAATCCTTAATTCGAGTTAAGATTACATGAAACACTGTATGAATCCTATATTCTTTACTTAAAGGAGACTAGAGTGGTAAATGTGTGTTATACAAGGCAGAATACCATTGAAATAGAGAAAGAAACACGTTCGGCAGCTTTGGAAAGCCTTACACTTCACTGAAATGTAGTACTACACTCTATAACACAGTTGAGAGACAATGTTCAATAGCTGCCTCAGTACTTAACAGTGTGTAGGAAGTTGTTTGATAAAGTGGGCAAAGCTGATACTTGGACCAGAAGGCAGAATATAGGAAACTACATGAAAACATGATTAATTCAGTGAAAATGACTGTAAACAGATGTGAACTTGTTTAGAACAGCTGAAAGAGATTCTCCAAGTCAGTTCTTAGTGTAGAAAAGGTAGCTAATATCCGGGAAATCCTTAATTCGAGTTAAGATTACATGAAACACTGTATGAATCCTATATTCTTTACTTAAAGGAGACTAGAGTGGTAAATGTGTGTTATACAAGGCAGAATACCATTGAAATAGAGAAAGAAACACGTTCGGCAGCTTTGGAAAGCCTTATACTTCACTGAAATGTAGTACTACACTTTATATAACACAGTTGAGAGACAATGTTCCCTAGCTCCCTCAGTTCATAACACTGTGTAGGAAGTTGTTTGATAAAGTGGGCAAAGCTTATACTTGGGCCAGAAGGCAGAATATAGGAAACTACATGAAAACATGAATAATTCAGTGAAAATGACTGTAAACAGATGAGAACTTGTTTAGAACAGCTGAAAGAGAATCTCCAAGTCAGTTCTTAGTGTAGAAAAGGTAGCTAAGATAAGGAAAATCCTTAATTCCAGTTAAGATCACATGAAACACTGTATGAATCCTATATTCTTTACTTAAAGGAGACTAGAGTGGTAAATGTGTGTTATACAAGGCAGAATACCATTGAAATAGAGAAAGAAACACGTTCGGCAGCTTTGGAAAGCCTTACACTTCACTGAAATGTAGTACTACACTCTATAACACAGTTGAGAGACAATGTTCCCGAGCTGCCTCAGTTCATAACAGTGTGTAGGAAGTTGTTTGATAAAGTGGGCAAAGCTTATACTTGGGCCAGAAGGCAGAATATAGGAAACTACATGAAAACATGAATAATTCAGTGAAAATGACTGTAAACAGATGAGAACTTGTTTAGAACAGCTGAAAGAGAATCTCCAAGTCAGTTCTTAGTGTAGAAAAGGTAGCTAAGATAAGGAAAATCCTTAATTCCAGTTAAGATCACATGAAACACTGTATGAATCCTATATTCTTTACTTAAAGGAGACTAGAGTGGTAAATGTGTGTTATACAAGGCAGAATACCATTGAAATAGAGAAAGAAACACGTTCGGCAGCTTTGGAAAGCCTTACACTTCACTGAAATGTAGTACTACACTCTATAACACAGTTGAGATACAATGTTCAATAGCTGCCTCAGTACTTAACAGTGTGTAGGAAGTTGTTTGATAAAGTGGGCAAAGCTGATACTTGGACCAGAAGGCAGAATATAGGAAACTACATGAAAACATGATTAATTCAGTGAAAATGACTGTAAACAGATGTGAACTTGTTTAGAACAGCTGAAAGAGATTCTCCAATTCAGTTCTTAGTGTAGAAAAGGTAGCTAAGTTCTGGGAAATCCTTAATTCGAGTTAAGATTACATGAAACACTGTATGAATCCTATATTCTTTACTTAAAGGAGACTAGAGTGGTAAATGTGTGTTATACAAGGCAGAATACCATTGAAATAGAGAAAGAAACACGTTCGGCAGCTTTGGAAAGCCTTACACTTCACTGAAATGTAGTACTACACTCTATAACACAGTTGAGAGACAATGTTCAATAGCTGCCTCAGTACTTAACAGTGTGTAGGAAGTTGTTTGATAAAGTGGGCAAAGCTGATACTTGGACCAGAAGGCAGAATATAGGAAACTACATGAAAACATGATTAATTCAGTGAAAATGACTGTAAACAGATGTGAACTTGTTTAGAACAGCTGAAAGAGATTCTCCAAGTCAGTTCTTAGTGTAGAAAAGGTAGCTAATATCCGGGAAATCCTTAATTCGAGTTAAGATTACATGAAACACTGTATGAATCCTATATTCTTTACTTAAAGGAGACTAGAGTGGTAAATGTGTGTTATACAAGGCAGAATACCATTGAAATAGAGAAAGAAACACGTTCGGCAGCTTTGGAAAGCCTTATACTTCACTGAAATGTAGTACTACACTTTATATAACACAGTTGAGAGACAATGTTCCCTAGCTCCCTCAGTTCATAACACTGTGTAGGAAGTTGTTTGATAAAGTGGGCAAAGCTTATACTTGGGCCAGAAGGCAGAATATAGGAAACTACATGAAAACATGAATAATTCAGTGAAAATGACTGTAAACAGATGAGAACTTGTTTAGAACAGCTGAAAGAGAATCTCCAAGTCAGTTCTTAGTGTAGAAAAGGTAGCTAAGATAAGGAAAATCCTTAATTCCAGTTAAGATCACATGAAACACTGTATGAATCCTATATTCTTTACTTAAAGGAGACTAGAGTGGTAAATGTGTGTTATACAAGGCAGAATACCATTGAAATAGAGAAAGAAACACGTTCGGCAGCTTTGGAAAGCCTTACACTTCACTGAAATGTAGTACTACACTCTATAACACAGTTGAGAGACAATGTTCCCGAGCTGCCTCAGTTCATAACAGTGTGTAGGAAGTTGTTTGATAAAGTGGGCAAAGCTTATACTTGGGCCAGAAGGCACAATATAGGAAACTACATGAAAACATGAATAATTCAGTGAAAATGACTGTAAACAGATGAGAACTTGTTTAGAACAGCTGAAAGAGAATCTCCAAGTCAGTTCTTAGTGTAGAAAAGGTAGGTAAGATAAGGGAAATACTTAATTCCAGTGAAGATCACATGAAACACTGTATGAATCCTATATTCTTTACTTAAAGGAGACTAGAGTGGTAAATGTGTGTTATACAAGGCAGAATACCATTGAAATAGAGAAAGAAACACGTTCGGCAGCTTTGGAAAGCCTTACACTTCACTGAAATGTAGTACTACACTCTATAACACAGTTGAGATACAATGTTCAATAGCTGCCTCAGTACTTAACAGTGTGTAGGAAGTTGTTTGATAAAGTGGGCAAAGCTGATACTTGGACCAGAAGGCAGAATATAGGAAACTACATGAAAACATGATTAATTCAGTGAAAATGACTGTAAACAGATGTGAACTTGTTTAGAACAGCTGAAAGAGATTCTCCAATTCAGTTCTTAGTGTAGAAAAGGTAGCTAAGATCTGGGAAATCCTTAATTTGAGTTAAGATTACATGAAACACTGTATGAATCCTATATTCTTTTCTTAAAGGAGACTAGAGTGGTAAATGTGTGTTATACAAGGCAGAATACCATTGAAATAGAGAAAGAAACACGTTTGGCAGCTTTGGAAAGCCTTACACTTCACTGAAATGTAGTACTACACTCTATAACACAGTTGAGAGACAATGTTCGATAGCTGCCTCAGTACTTAACAGTGTGTAGGAAGTTGTTTGATAAAGTGGGCAAAGCTTATACTTGGACCAGAAGGCAGAATATAGGAAACTACATGAAAACATGATTAATTCAGTGAAAATGACTGTAAACAGATGTGAACTTGTTTAGAACAGCTGAAAGAGATTCTCCAAGTCAGTTCTTAGTGTAGAAAAGGTAGCTAATATCCGGGAAATCCTTAATTCCAGTTAAGATTACATGAAACACTGTATGAATCCTATATTCTTTACTTAAAGGAGACTAGAGTGGTAAATGTGTGTTATACAAGGCAGAATACCATTGAAATAGAGAAAGAAACACGTTGGGCAGCTTTGGAAAGCCTTATACTTCACTGAAATGTAGTACTACACTTTATATAACACAGTTGTGAGACAATGTTACCTAGCTCCCTCAGTTCATAACAGTGTGTAGGAAGTTGTTTGATAAAGTGGGCAAAGCTTATACTTGGGCCAGAAGGCAGAATATAGGAAACTACATGAAAACATGAATAATTCAGTGAAAATGACTGTAAACAGATGAGAACTTGTTTAGAACAGCTGAAAGAGAATCTCCAAGTCAGTTCTTAGTGTAGAAAAGGTAGCTAAGATAAGGAAAATCCTTAATTCCAGTTAAGATCACATGAAACACTGTATGAATCCGATATTCTTTACTTAAAGGAGACTAGAGTGGTAAATGTGTGTTATACAAGGCAGAATACCATTGAAATAGAGAAAGAAACACGTTCGGCAGCTTTGGAAAGCCTTACACTTCACTGAAATGTAGTACTACACTCTATAACACAGTTGAGATACAATGTTCAATAGCTGCCTCAGTACTTAACAGTGTGTAGGAAGTTGTTTGATAAAGTGGGCAAAGCTGATACTTGGACCAGAAGGCAGAATATAGGAAACTACATGAAAACATGATTAATTCAGTGAAAATGACTGTAAACAGATGTGAACTTGTTTAGAACAGCTGAAAGAGATTCTCCAAGTCAGTTCTTAGTGTAGAAAAGGTAGGTAAGATAAGGGAAATACTTAATTCGAGTTAAGATTACATGAAACACTGTATGAATCCTATATTCTTTACTTAAAGGAGACTAGAGGGGTAAATGTGTGTTATACAAGGCAGAATACCATTGAAATAGAGAAAGAAACACGTTCGGCAGCTTTGGAAAGCCTTACACTTCACTGAAATGTAGTACTACACTCTATAACACAGTTGAGAGACAATGTTCAATAGCTGCCTCAGTACTTAACAGTGTGTAGGAAGTTGTTTGATAAAGTGGGCAAAGCTGATACTTGGACCAGAAGGCAGAATATAGGAAACTACATGAAAACATGATTAATTCAGTGAAAATGACTGTAAACAGATGTGAACTTGTTTAGAACAGATGAAAGAGATTCTCCAAGTCAGTTCTTAGTGTAGAAAAGGTAGCTAATATCCGGGAAATCCTTAATTCGAGTTAAGATTACATGAAACACTGTATGAATCCGATATTCTTTACTTAAAGGAGACTAGAGTGGTAAATGTGTGTTATACAAGGTAGAATACCATTGAAATAGAGAAAGAAACACGTTCGGCAGCTTTGGAAAGCCTTATACTTCACTGAAATGTAGTACTACACTTTATATAACACAGTTGAGAGACAATGTTCCCTAGCTCCCTCAGTTCATAACAGTGTGTAGGAAGTTGTTTGATAAAGTGGGCAAAGCTTATACTTGGGCCAGAAGGCAGAATATAGGAAACTACATGAAAACATGAATAATTCAGTGAAAATGACTGTAAACAGATGAGAACTTGTTTAGAACAGCTGAAAGAGAATCTCCAAGTCAGTTCTTAGTGTAGAAAAGGTAGCTAAGATAAGGAAAATCCTTAATTCCAGTTAAGATCACATGAAACACTGTATGAATCCGATATTCTTTACTTAAAGGAGACTAGAGTGGTAAATGTGTGTTATACAAGGCAGAATACCATTGAAATAGAGAAAGAAACACGTTCGGCAGCTTTGGAAAGCCTTACACTTCACTGAAATGTAGTACTACACTCTATAACACAGTTGAGAGACAATGTTCAATAGCTGCCTCAGTACTTAACAGTGTGTAGGAAGTTGTTTGATAAAGTGGGCAAAGCTGATACTTGGACCAGAAGGCAGAATATAGGAAACTACATGAAAACATGATTAATTCAGTGAAAATGACTGTAAACAGATGTGAACTTGTTTAGAACAGCTGAAAGAGATTCTCCAATTCAGTTCTTAGTGTAGAAAAGGTAGCTAAGATCTGGGAAATCCTTAATTCGAGTTAAGATTACATGAAACACTGTATGAATCCTATATTCTTTACTTAAAGGAGACTAGAGTGGTAAATGTGTGTTATACAAGGCAGAATACCATTGAAATAGAGAAAGAAACACGTTCGGCAGCTTTGGAAAGCCTTACACTTCACTGAAATGTAGTAACACACTCTATAACACAGTTGAGAGACAATGTTCCCGAGCTGCCTCAGTTCATAACAGTGTGTAGGAAGTTGTTTGATAAAGTGGGCAAAGCTTATACTTGGGCCAGAAGGCACAATATAGGAAACTACATGAAAACATGAATAATTCAGTGAAAATGACTGTAAACAGATGAGAACTTGTTTAGAACAGCTGAAAGAGAATCTCCAAGTCAGTTCTTAGTGTAGAAAAGGTAGGTAAGATAAGGGAAATACTTAATTCGAGTTAAGATTACATGAAACACTGTATGAATCCTATATTCTTTACTTAAAGGAGACTAGAGTGGTAAATGTGTGTTATACAAGGCAGAATACCATTGAAATAGAGAAAGAAACACGTTCGGCAGCTTTGGAAAGCCTTACACTTCACTGAAATGTAGTACTACACTCTATAACACAGTTGAGAGACAATGTTCAATAGCTGCCTCAGTACTTAACAGTGTGTAGGAAGTTGTTTGATAAAGTGGGCAAAGCTGATACTTGGACCAGAAGGCAGAATATAGGAAACTACATGAAAACATGATTAATTCAGTGAAAATGACTGTAAACAGATGTGAACTTGTTTAGAACAGCTGAAAGAGATTCTCCAATTCAGTTCTTAGTGTAGAAAAGGTAGCTAAGATCTGGGAAATCCTTAATTCGAGTTAAGATTACATGAAATACTGTATGAATCCTATATTCTTTACTTAAAGGAGACTAGAGTGGTAAATGTGTGTTATACAAGGCAGAATACCATTGAAATAGAGAAAGAAACACGTTCGGCAGCTTTGGAAAGCCTTACACTTCACTGAAATGTAGTAACACACTCTATAACACAGTTGAGAGACAATGTTCCCGAGCTGCCTCAGTTCATAACAGTGTGTAGGAAGTTGTTTGATAAAGTGGGCAAAGCTTATACTTGGGCCAGAAGGCACAATATAGGAAACTACATGAAAACATGAATAATTCAGTGAAAATGACTGTAAACAGATGAGAACTTGTTTAGAACAGCTGAAAGAGAATCTCCAAGTCAGTTCTTAGTGTAGAAAAGGTAGGTAAGATAAGGGAAATACTTAATTCGAGTTAAGATTACATGAAACACTGTATGAATCCTATATTCTTTACTTAAAGGAGACTAGAGTGGTAAATGTGTGTTATACAAGGCAGAATACCATTGAAATAGAGAAAGAAACACGTTCGGCAGCTTTGGAAAGCCTTACACTTCACTGAAATGTAGTACTACACTCTATAACACAGTTGAGAGACAATGTTCAATAGCTGCCTCAGTACTTAACAGTGTGTAGGAAGTTGTTTGATAAAGTGGGCAAAGCTGATACTTGGACCAGAAGGCAGAATATAGGAAACTACATGAAAACATGATTAATTCAGTGAAAATGACTGTAAACAGATGTGAACTTGTTTAGAACAGATGAAAGATTCTCCAAGTCAGTTCTTAGTGTAGAAAAGGTAGCTAATATCCGGGAAATCCTTAATTCGAGTTAAGATTACATGAAACACTGTATGAATCCTATATTCTTTACTTAAAGGAGACTAGAGTGGTAAATGTGTGTTATACAAGGTAGAATACCATTGAAATAGAGAAAGAAACACGTTCGGCAGCTTTGGAAAGCCTTACACTTCACTGAAATGTAGTACTACACTCTATAACACAGTTGAGAGACAATGTTCAATAGCTGCCTCAGTACTTAACAGTGTGTAGGAAGTTGTTTGATAAAGTGGGCAAAGCTGATACTTGGACCAGAAGGCAGAATATAGGAAACTACATGAAAACATGATTAATTCAGTGAAAATGACTGTAAACAGATGTGAACTTGTTTAGAACAGCTGAAAGAGATTCTCCAAGTCAGTTCTTAGTGTAGAAAAGGTAGCTAATATCCGGGAAATCCTTAATTCGAGTTAAGATTACATGAAACACTGTATGAATCCTATATTCTTTACTTAAAGGAGACTAGAGTGGTAAATGTGTGTTATACAAGGTAGAATACCATTGAAATAGAGAAAGAAACACGTTCGGCAGCTTTGGAAAGCCTTATACTTCACTGAAATGTAGTACTACACTTTATATAACACAGTTGAGAGACAATGTTCCCTAGCTCCCTCAGTTCATAACAGTGTGTAGGAAGTTGTTTGATAAAGTGGGCAAAGCTTATACTTGGGCCAGAAGGCAGAATATAGGAAACTACATGAAAACATGAATAATTCAGTGAAAATGACTGTAAACAGATGAGAACTTGTTTAGAACAGCTGAAAGAGAATCTCCAAGTCAGTTCTTAGTGTAGAAAAGGTAGCTAAGATAAGGAAAATCCTTAATTCCAGTTAAGATCACATGAAACACTGTATGAATCCTATATTCTTTACTTAAAGGAGACTAGAGTGGTAAATGTGTGTTATACAAGGCAGAATACCATTGAAATAGAGAAAGAAACACGTTCGGCAGCTTTGGAAAGCCTTACACTTCACTGAAATGTAGTACTACACTGTATAACACAGTTGAGAGACAATGTTCAATAGCTGCCTCAGTACTTAACAGTGTGTAGGAGGTTGTTTGATAAAGTGGGCAAAGCTGATACTTGGACCAGAAGGCAGAATATAGGAAACTACATGAAAACATGATTAATTCAGTGAAAATGACTGGAAACAGATGTGAACTTGTTTAGAACAGCTGAAAGAGATTCTCCAATTCAGTTCTTAGTGTAGAAAAGGTAGCTAAGATCTGGGAAATCCTTAATTCGAGTTAAGATTACATGAAATACTGTATGAATCCTATATTCTTTACTTAAAGGAGACTAGAGTGGTAAATGTGTGTTATACAAGGCAGAATACCATTGAAATAGAGAAAGAAACACGTTCGGCAGCTTTGGAAAGCCTTACACTTCACTGAAATGTAGTAACACACTCTATAACACAGTTGAGAGACAATGTTCCCGAGCTGCCTCAGTTCATAACAGTGTGTAGGAAGTTGTTTGATAAAGTGGGCAAAGCTTATACTTGGGCCAGAAGGCACAATATAGGAAACTACATGAAAACATGAATAATTCAGTGAAAATGACTGTAAACAGATGAGAACTTGTTTAGAACAGCTGAAAGAGAATCTCCAAGTCAGTTCTTAGTGTAGAAAAGGTAGGTAAGATAAGGGAAATACTTAATTCGAGTTAAGATTACATGAAACACTGTATGAATCCTATATTCTTTACTTAAAGGAGACTAGAGTGGTAAATGTGTGTTATACAAGGCAGAATACCATTGAAATAGAGAAAGAAACACGTTCGGCAGCTTTGGAAAGCCTTACACTTCACTGAAATGTAGTACTACACTCTATAACACAGTTGAGAGACAATGTTCAATAGCTGCCTCAGTACTTAACAGTGTGTAGGAAGTTGTTTGATAAAGTGGGCAAAGCTGATACTTGGACCAGAAGGCAGAATATAGGAAACTACATGAAAACATGATTAATTCAGTGAAAATGACTGTAAACAGATGTGAACTTGTTTAGAACAGATGAAAGATTCTCCAAGTCAGTTCTTAGTGTAGAAAAGGTAGCTAATATCCGGGAAATCCTTAATTCGAGTTAAGATTACATGAAACACTGTATGAATCCTATATTCTTTACTTAAAGGAGACTAGAGTGGTAAATGTGTGTTATACAAGGTAGAATACCATTGAAATAGAGAAAGAAACACGTTCGGCAGCTTTGGAAAGCCTTACACTTCACTGAAATGTAGTACTACACTCTATAACACAGTTGAGAGACAATGTTCAATAGCTGCCTCAGTACTTAACAGTGTGTAGGAAGTTGTTTGATAAAGTGGGCAAAGCTGATACTTGGACCAGAAGGCAGAATATAGGAAACTACATGAAAACATGATTAATTCAGTGAAAATGACTGTAAACAGATGTGAACTTGTTTAGAACAGCTGAAAGAGATTCTCCAAGTCAGTTCTTAGTGTAGAAAAGGTAGCTAATATCCGGGAAATCCTTAATTCGAGTTAAGATTACATGAAACACTGTATGAATCCTATATTCTTTACTTAAAGGAGACTAGAGTGGTAAATGTGTGTTATACAAGGTAGAATACCATTGAAATAGAGAAAGAAACACGTTCGGCAGCTTTGGAAAGCCTTATACTTCACTGAAATGTAGTACTACACTTTATATAACACAGTTGAGAGACAATGTTCCCTAGCTCCCTCAGTTCATAACAGTGTGTAGGAAGTTGTTTGATAAAGTGGGCAAAGCTTATACTTGGGCCAGAAGGCAGAATATAGGAAACTACATGAAAACATGAATAATTCAGTGAAAATGACTGTAAACAGATGAGAACTTGTTTAGAACAGCTGAAAGAGAATCTCCAAGTCAGTTCTTAGTGTAGAAAAGGTAGCTAAGATAAGGAAAATCCTTAATTCCAGTTAAGATCACATGAAACACTGTATGAATCCTATATTCTTTACTTAAAGGAGACTAGAGTGGTAAATGTGTGTTATACAAGGCAGAATACCATTGAAATAGAGAAAGAAACACGTTCGGCAGCTTTGGAAAGCCTTACACTTCACTGAAATGTAGTACTACACTGTATAACACAGTTGAGAGACAATGTTCAATAGCTGCCTCAGTACTTAACAGTGTGTAGGAGGTTGTTTGATAAAGTGGGCAAAGCTGATACTTGGACCAGAAGGCAGAATATAGGAAACTACATGAAAACATGATTAATTCAGTGAAAATGACTGGAAACAGATGTGAACTTGTTTAGAACAGCTGAAAGAGATTCTCCAATTCAGTTCTTAGTGTAGAAAAGGTAGCTAAGATCTGGGAAATCCTTAATTCGAGTTAAGATTACATGAAACACTGTATGAATCCT
The DNA here is from genome assembly GCF_964339955.1 of Pipistrellus hanaki. Classification (NCBI taxonomy): domain Eukaryota; kingdom Metazoa; phylum Chordata; class Mammalia; order Chiroptera; family Vespertilionidae; genus Pipistrellus; species Pipistrellus hanaki. The sequence goes on from NC_140511.1 coordinate 4,625,571, forward strand.
ATATTCTTTACTTAAAGGAGACTAGAGTGGTAAATGTGTGTTATACAAGGCAGAATACCATTGAAATAGAGAAAGAAACACGTTCGGCAGCTTTGGAAAGCCTTACACTTCACTGAAATGTAGTAACACACTCTATAACACAGTTGAGAGACAATGTTCCCGAGCTGCCTCAGTACTTAACAGTGTGTAGGAAGTTGTTTGATAAAGTGGGCAAAGCTGATACTTGGGCCAGAAGGCAGAATATAGGAAACTACATGAAAACATGATTAATTCAGTGAAAATGACTGTAAACAGATGTGAACTTGTTTAGAACAGCTGAAAGAGATTCTCCAAGTCAGTTCTTAGTGTAGAAAAGGTAGCTAATATCCGGGAAATACTTAATTCGAGTTAAGATTACATGAAACACTGTATGAATCCTATATTCTTTACTTAAAGGAGACTAGAGTGGTAAATGTGTGTTATACAAGGCAGAATACCATTGAAATAGAGAAAGAAACACGTTCGGCAGCTTTGGAAAGCCTTACACTTCACTGAAATGTAGTACTACACTCTATAACACAGTTGAGAGACAATGTTCAATAGCTGCCTCAGTACTTAACAGTGTGTAGGAAGTTGTTTGATAAAGTGGGCAAAGCTGATATTTGGACCAGAAGGCAGAATATAGGAAACTACATGAAAACATGATTAATTCAGTGAAAATGACTGTAAACAGATGTGAACTTGTTTAGAACAGCTGAAAGAGATTCTCCAAGTCAGTTCTTAGTGTAGAAAAGGTAGCTAATATCCGGGAAATCCTTAATTCGAGTTAAGATTACATGAAACACTGTATGAATCCTATATTCTTTACTTAAAGGAGACTAGAGTGGTAAATGTGTGTTATACAAGGTAGAATACCATTGAAATAGAGAAAGAAACACGTTCGGCAGCTTTGGAAAGCCTTATACTTCACTGAAATGTAGTACTACACTTTATATAACACAGTTGAGAGACAATGTTCCCTAGCTCCCTCAGTTCATAACAGTGTGTAGGAAGTTGTTTGATAAAGTGGGCAAAGCTTATACTTGGGCCAGAAGGCAGAATATAGGAAACTACATGAAAACATGAATAATTCAGTGAAAATGACTGTAAACAGATGAGAACTTGTTTAGAACAGCTGAAAGAGAATCTCCAAGTCAGTTCTTAGTGTAGAAAAGGTAGCTAAGATAAGGAAAATCCTTAATTCCAGTTAAGATCACATGAAACACTGTATGAATCCTATATTCTTTACTTAAAGGAGACTAGAGTGGTAAATGTGTGTTATACAAGGCAGAATACCATTGAAATAGAGAAAGAAACACGTTCGGCAGCTTTGGAAAGCCTTACACTTCACTGAAATGTAGTACTACACTGTATAACACAGTTGAGAGACAATGTTCAATAGCTGCCTCAGTACTTAACAGTGTGTAGGAGGTTGTTTGATAAAGTGGGCAAAGCTGATACTTGGACCAGAAGGCAGAATATAGGAAACTACATGAAAACATGATTAATTCAGTGAAAATGACTGGAAACAGATGTGAACTTGTTTAGAACAGCTGAAAGAGATTCTCCAAGTCAGTTCTTAGTGGAGAAAAGGTAGCTAATATCCGGGAAATCCTTAATTCGAGTTAAGATTACATGAAACACTGAATGAATCCTATATTCTTTACTTAAAGGAGACTAGAGTGGTAAATGTGTGTTATACAAGGCAGAATACCATTGAAATAGAGAAAGAAACACGTTCGGCAGCTTTGGAAAGCCTTACACTTCACTGAAATGTAGTACTACACTTTATATAACACAGTTGAGAGACAATGTTCCCTAGCTCCCTCAGTTCATAACAGTGTGTAGGAAGTTGTTTGATAAAGTGGGCAAAGCTTATACTTGGGCCAGAAGGCAGAATATAGGAAACTACATGAAAACATGAATAATTCAGTGAAAATGACTGTAAACAGATGAGAACTTGTTTAGAACAGCTGAAAGAGAATCTCCAAGTCAGTTCTTAGTGTAGAAAAGGTAGCTAAGATAAGGAAAATCCTTAATTCCAGTTAAGATCACATGAAACACTGTATGAATCCGATATTCTTTACTTAAAGGAGACTAGAGTGGTAAATGTGTGTTATACAAGGCAGAATACCATTGAAATAGAGAAAGAAACACGTTCGGCAGCTTTGGAAAGCCTTACACTTCACTGAAATGTAGTACTACACTCTATAACACAGTTGAGAGACAATGTTCAATAGCTGCCTCAGTACTTAACAGTGTGTAGGAAGTTGTTTGATAAAGTGGGCAAAGCTGATACTTGGACCAGAAGGCAGAATATAGGAAACTACATGAAAACATGATTAATTCAGTGAAAATGACTGTAAACAGATGTGAACTTGTTTAGAACAGCTGAAAGAGATTCTCCAAGTCAGTTCTTAGGGTAGAAAAGGTAGCTAAGATCTGGGAAATCCTTAATTCGAGTTAAGATTACATGAAACACTGTATGAATCCTATATTCTTTACTTAAAGGAGACTAGAGTGGTAAATGTGTGTTATACAAGGCAGAATACCATTGAAATAGAGAAAGAAACACGTTCGGCAGCTTTGGAAAGCCTTACACTTCACTGAAATGTAGTACTACACTCTATAACACAGTTGAGAGACAATGTTCCCGAGCTGCCTCAGTACTTAACAGTGTGTAGGAAGTTGTTTGATAAAGTGGGCAAAGCTGATACTTGGACCAGAAGGCAGAATATAGGAAACTACATGAAAACATGATTAATTCAGTGAAAATGACTGTAAACAGATGTGAACTTGTTTAGAACAGCTGAAAGAGATTCTCCAAGTCAGTTCTTAGTGTAGAAAAGGTAGCTAATATCCGGGAAATCCTTAATTCGAGTTAAGATTACATGAAACACTGTATGAATCCTATATTCTTTACTTAAAGGAGACTAGAGTGGTAAATGTGTGTTATACAAGGTAGAATACCATTGAAATAGAGAAAGAAACACGTTCGGCAGCTTTGGAAAGCCTTACACTTCACTGAAATGTAGTACTACACTCTATAACACAGTTGAGAGACAATGTTCAATAGCTGCCTCAGTACTTAACAGTGTGTAGGAAGTTGTTTGATAAAGTGGGCAAAGCTGATATTTGGACCAGAAGGCAGAATATAGGAAACTACATGAAAACATGATTAATTCAGTGAAAATGACTGTAAACAGATGTGAACTTGTTTAGAACAGCTGAAAGAGATTCTCCAAGTCAGTTCTTAGTGTAGAAAAGGTAGCTAATATCCGGGAAATCCTTAATTCGAGTTAAGATTACATGAAACACTGTATGAATCCTATATTCTTTACTTAAAGGAGACTAGAGTGGTAAATGTGTGTTATACAAGGTAGAATACCATTGAAATAGAGAAAGAAACACGTTCGGCAGCTTTGGAAAGCCTTATACTTCACTGAAATGTAGTACTACACTTTATATAACACAGTTGAGAGACAATGTTCCCTAGCTCCCTCAGTTCATAACAGTGTGTAGGAAGTTGTTTGATAAAGTGGGCAAAGCTTATACTTGGGCCAGAAGGCAGAATATAGGAAACTACATGAAAACATGAATAATTCAGTGAAAATGACTGTAAACAGATGAGAACTTGTTTAGAACAGCTGAAAGAGAATCTCCAAGTCAGTTCTTAGTGTAGAAAAGGTAGCTAAGATAAGGAAAATCCTTAATTCCAGTTAAGATCACATGAAACACTGTATGAATCCTATATTCTTTACTTAAAGGAGACTAGAGTGGTAAATGTGTGTTATACAAGGCAGAATACCATTGAAATAGAGAAAGAAACACGTTCGGCAGCTTTGGAAAGCCTTACACTTCACTGAAATGTAGTACTACACTGTATAACACAGTTGAGAGACAATGTTCAATAGCTGCCTCAGTACTTAACAGTGTGTAGGAGGTTGTTTGATAAAGTGGGCAAAGCTGATACTTGGACCAGAAGGCAGAATATAGGAAACTACATGAAAACATGATTAATTCAGTGAAAATGACTGGAAACAGATGTGAACTTGTTTAGAACAGCTGAAAGAGATTCTCCAAGTCAGTTCTTAGTGGAGAAAAGGTAGCTAATATCCGGGAAATCCTTAATTCGAGTTAAGATTACATGAAACACTGAATGAATCCTATATTCTTTACTTAAAGGAGACTAGAGTGGTAAATGTGTGTTATACAAGGCAGAATACCATTGAAATAGAGAAAGAAACACGTTCGGCAGCTTTGGAAAGCCTTACACTTCACTGAAATGTAGTACTACACTTTATATAACACAGTTGAGAGACAATGTTCCCTAGCTCCCTCAGTTCATAACAGTGTGTAGGAAGTTGTTTGATAAAGTGGGCAAAGCTTATACTTGGGCCAGAAGGCAGAATATAGGAAACTACATGAAAACATGAATAATTCAGTGAAAATGACTGTAAACAGATGAGAACTTGTTTAGAACAGCTGAAAGAGAATCTCCAAGTCAGTTCTTAGTGTAGAAAAGGTAGCTAAGATAAGGAAAATCCTTAATTCCAGTTAAGATCACATGAAACACTGTATGAATCCGATATTCTTTACTTAAAGGAGACTAGAGTGGTAAATGTGTGTTATACAAGGCAGAATACCATTGAAATAGAGAAAGAAACACGTTCGGCAGCTTTGGAAAGCCTTACACTTCACTGAAATGTAGTACTACACTCTATAACACAGTTGAGAGACAATGTTCAATAGCTGCCTCAGTACTTAACAGTGTGTAGGAAGTTGTTTGATAAAGTGGGCAAAGCTGATACTTGGACCAGAAGGCAGAATATAGGAAACTACATGAAAACATGATTAATTCAGTGAAAATGACTGTAAACAGATGTGAACTTGTTTAGAACAGCTGAAAGAGATTCTCCAAGTCAGTTCTTAGGGTAGAAAAGGTAGCTAAGATCTGGGAAATCCTTAATTCGAGTTAAGATTACATGAAACACTGTATGAATCCTATATTCTTTACTTAAAGGAGACTAGAGTGGTAAATGTGTGTTATACAAGGCAGAATACCATTGAAATAGAGAAAGAAACACGTTCGGCAGCTTTGGAAAGCCTTACACTTCACTGAAATGTAGTACTACACTCTATAACACAGTTGAGAGACAATGTTCCCGAGCTGCCTCAGTACTTAACAGTGTGTAGGAAGTTGTTTGATAAAGTGGGCAAAGCTGATACTTGGACCAGAAGGCAGAATATAGGAAACTACATGAAAACATGATTAATTCAGTGAAAATGACTGTAAACAGATGAGAACTTGTTTAGAACAGCTGAAAGAGATTCTCCAAGTCAGTTCTTAGTGTAGAAAAGGTAGCTAATATCCGGGAAATCCTTAATTCGAGTTAAGATTACATGAAACACTGTATGAATCCTATATTCTTTACTTAAAGGAGACTAGAGTGGTAAATGTGTGTTATACAAGGTAGAATACCATTGAAATAGAGAAAGAAACACGTTCGGCAGCTTTGGAAAGCCTTACACTTCACTGAAATGTAGTACTACACTCTATAACACAGTTGAGAGACAATGTTCAATAGCTGCCTCAGTACTTAACAGTGTGTAGGAAGTTGTTTGATAAAGTGGGCAAAGCTGATACTTGGACCAGAAGGCAGAATATAGGAAACTACATGAAAACATGATTAATTCAGTGAAAATGACTGTAAACAGATGTGAACTTGTTTAGAACAGCTGAAAGAGATTCTCCAAGTCAGTTCTTAGTGTAGAAAAGGTAGCTAATATCCGGGAAATCCTTAATTCGAGTTAAGATTACATGAAACACTGTATGAATCCTATATTCTTTACTTAAAGGAGACTAGAGTGGTAAATGTGTGTTATACAAGGTAGAATACCATTGAAATAGAGAAAGAAACACGTTCGGCAGCTTTGGAAAGCCTTATACTTCACTGAAATGTAGTACTACACTTTATATAACACAGTTGAGAGACAATGTTCCCTAGCTCCCTCAGTTCATAACAGTGTGTAGGAAGTTGTTTGATAAAGTGGGCAAAGCTTATACTTGGGCCAGAAGGCAGAATATAGGAAACTACATGAAAACATGAATAATTCAGTGAAAATGACTGTAAACAGATGAGAACTTGTTTAGAACAGCTGAAAGAGAATCTCCAAGTCAGTTCTTAGTGTAGAAAAGGTAGCTAAGATAAGGAAAATCCTTAATTCCAGTTAAGATCACATGAAACACTGTATGAATCCTATATTCTTTACTTAAAGGAGACTAGAGTGGTAAATGTGTGTTATACAAGGCAGAATACCATTGAAATAGAGAAAGAAACACGTTCGGCAGCTTTGGAAAGCCTTACACTTCACTGAAATGTAGTACTACACTGTATAACACAGTTGAGAGACAATGTTCAATAGCTGCCTCAGTACTTAACAGTGTGTAGGAGGTTGTTTGATAAAGTGGGCAAAGCTGATACTTGGACCAGAAGGCAGAATATAGGAAACTACATGAAAACATGATTAATTCAGTGAAAATGACTGGAAACAGATGTGAACTTGTTTAGAACAGCTGAAAGAGATTCTCCAAGTCAGTTCTTAGTGGAGAAAAGGTAGCTAATATCCGGGAAATCCTTAATTCGAGTTAAGATTACATGAAACACTGAATGAATCCTATATTCTTTACTTAAAGGAGACTAGAGTGGTAAATGTGTGTTATACAAGGCAGAATACCATTGAAATAGAGAAAGAAACACGTTCGGCAGCTTTGGAAAGCCTTACACTTCACTGAAATGTAGTACTACACTTTATATAACACAGTTGAGAGACAATGTTCCCTAGCTCCCTCAGTTCATAACAGTGTGTAGGAAGTTGTTTGATAAAGTGGGCAAAGCTTATACTTGGGCCAGAAGGCAGAATATAGGAAACTACATGAAAACATGAATAATTCAGTGAAAATGACTGTAAACAGATGAGAACTTGTTTAGAACAGCTGAAAGAGAATCTCCAAGTCAGTTCTTAGTGTAGAAAAGGTAGCTAAGATAAGGAAAATCCTTAATTCCAGTTAAGATCACATGAAACACTGTATGAATCCGATATTCTTTACTTAAAGGAGACTAGAGTGGTAAATGTGTGTTATACAAGGCAGAATACCATTGAAATAGAGAAAGAAACACGTTCGGCAGCTTTGGAAAGCCTTACACTTCACTGAAATGTAGTACTACACTCTATAACACAGTTGAGAGACAATGTTCAATAGCTGCCTCAGTACTTAACAGTGTGTAGGAAGTTGTTTGATAAAGTGGGCAAAGCTGATACTTGGACCAGAAGGCAGAATATAGGAAACTACATGAAAACATGATTAATTCAGTGAAAATGACTGTAAACAGATGTGAACTTGTTTAGAACAGCTGAAAGAGATTCTCCAAGTCAGTTCTTAGTGTAGAAAAGGTAGCTAAGATCTGGGAAATCCTTAATTCGAGTTAAGATTACATGAAACACTGTATGAATCCTATATTCTTTACTTAAAGGAGACTAGAGTGGTAAATGTGTGTTATACAAGGCAGAATACCATTGAAATAGAGAAAGAAACACGTTCGGCAGCTTTGGAAAGCCTTACACTTCACTGAAATGTAGTACTACACTCTATAACACAGTTGAGAGACAATGTTCCCGAGCTGCCTCAGTACTTAACAGTGTGTAGGAAGTTGTTTGATAAAGTGGGCAAAGCTGATACTTGGACCAGAAGGCAGAATATAGGAAACTACATGAAAACATGATTAATTCAGTGAAAATGACTGTAAACAGATGTGAACTTGTTTAGAACAGCTGAAAGAGATTCTCCAAGTCAGTTCTTAGTGTAGAAAAGGTAGCTAATATCCGGGAAATCCTTAATTCGAGTTAAGATTACATGAAACACTGTATGAATCCTATATTCTTTACTTAAAGGAGACTAGAGTGGTAAATGTGTGTTATACAAGGTAGAATACCATTGAAATAGAGAAAGAAACACGTTCGGCAGCTTTGGAAAGCCTTACACTTCACTGAAATGTAGTACTACACTCTATAACACAGTTGAGAGACAATGTTCAATAGCTGCCTCAGTACTTAACAGTGTGTAGGAAGTTGTTTGATAAAGTGGGCAAAGCTGATACTTGGACCAGAAGGCAGAATATAGGAAACTACATGAAAACATGATTAATTCAGTGAAAATGACTGTAAACAGATGTGAACTTGTTTAGAACAGCTGAAAGAGATTCTCCAAGTCAGTTCTTAGTGTAGAAAAGGTAGCTAATATCCGGGAAATCCTTAATTCGAGTTAAGATTACATGAAACACTGTATGAATCCTATATTCTTTACTTAAAGGAGACTAGAGTGGTAAATGTGTGTTATACAAGGTAGAATACCATTGAAATAGAGAAAGAAACACGTTCGGCAGCTTTGGAAAGCCTTATACTTCACTGAAATGTAGTACTACACTTTATATAACACAGTTGAGAGACAATGTTCCCTAGCTCCCTCAGTTCATAACAGTGTGTAGGAAGTTGTTTGATAAAGTGGGCAAAGCTTATACTTGGGCCAGAAGGCAGAATATAGGAAACTACATGAAAACATGAATAATTCAGTGAAAATGACTGTAAACAGATGAGAACTTGTTTAGAACAGCTGAAAGAGAATCTCCAAGTCAGTTCTTAGTGTAGAAAAGGTAGCTAAGATAAGGAAAATCCTTAATTCCAGTTAAGATCACATGAAACACTGTATGAATCCTATATTCTTTACTTAAAGGAGACTAGAGTGGTAAATGTGTGTTATACAAGGCAGAATACCATTGAAATAGAGAAAGAAACACGTTCGGCAGCTTTGGAAAGCCTTACACTTCACTGAAATGTAGTACTACACTGTATAACACAGTTGAGAGACAATGTTCAATAGCTGCCTCAGTACTTAACAGTGTGTAGGAAGTTGTTTGATAAAGTGGGCAAAGCTGATACTTGGACCAGAAGGCAGAATATAGGAAACTACATGAAAACATGATTAATTCAGTGAAAATGACTGTAAACAGATGTGAACTTGTTTAGAACAGCTGAAAGAGATTCTCCAAGTCAGTTCTTAGTGGAGAAAAGGTAGCTAATATCCGGGAAATCCTTAATTCGAGTTAAGATTACATGAAACACTGAATGAATCCTATATTCTTTACTTAAAGGAGACTAGAGTGGTAAATGTGTGTTATACAAGGCAGAATACCATTGAAATAGAGAAAGAAACACGTTCGGCAGCTTTGGAAAGCCTTACACTTCACTGAAATGTAGTACTACACTCTATAACACAGTTGAGAGACAATGTTCCCGAGCTGCCTCAGTTCATAACAGTGTGTAGGAAGTTGTTTGATAAAGTGGGCAAAGCTTATACTTGGGCCAGAAGGCACAATATAGGAAACTACATGAAAACATGAATAATTCAGTGAAAATGACTGTAAACAAATGAGAACTTGTTTAGAACAGCTGAAAGAGAATCTCCAAGTCAGTTCTTAGTGTAGAAAAGGTAGGTAAGATAAGGGAAATACTTAATTCCAGTGAAGATCACATGAAACACTGTATGAATCCTATATTCTTTACTTAAAGGAGACTAGAGTGGTAAATGTGTGTTATACAAGGTAGAATACCATTGAAATAGAGAAAGAAACACGTTCGGCAGCTTTGGAAAGCCTTACACTTCACTGAAATGTAGTACTACACTCTATAACACAGTTGAGATACAATGTTCAATAGCTGCCTCAGTACTTAACAGTGTGTAGGAAGTTGTTTGATAAAGTGGGCAAAGCTGATACTTGGACCAGAAGGCAGAATATAGGAAACTACATGAAAACATGATTAATTCAGTGAAAATGACTGTAAACAGATGTGAACTTGTTTAGAACAGCTGAAAGAGATTCTCCAATTCAGTTCTTAGTGTAGAAAAGGTAGCTAAGATCTGGGAAATCCTTAATTCGAGCTAAGATTACATGAAACACTGTATGAATCCTATATTCTTTACTTAAAGGAGACTAGAGTGGTAAATGTGTGTTATACAAGGCAGAATACCATTGAAATAGAGAAAGAAACACGTTCGGCAGCTTTGGAAAGCCTTACACTTCACTGAAATGTAGTACTACACTCTATAACACAGTTGAGAGACAATGTTCAATAGCTGCCTCAGTACTTAACAGTGTGTAGGAAGTTGTTTGATAAAGTGGGCAAAGCTGATACTTGGACCAGAAGGCAGAATATAGGAAACTACATGAAAACATGATTAATTCAGTGAAAATGACTGTAAACAGATGTGAACTTGTTTAGAACAGCTGAAAGAGATTCTCCAAGTCAGTTCTTAGTGTAGAAAAGGTAGCTAATATCCGGGAAATCCTTAATTCGAGTTAAGATTACATGAAAAACTGTATGAATCCTATATTCTTTACTTAAAGGAGACTAGAGTGGTAAATGTGTGTTATACAAGGTAGAATACCATTGAAATAGAGAAAGAAACACGTTCGGCAGCTTTGGAAAGCCTTACACTTCACTGAAATGTAGTACTACACTCTATAACACAGTTGAGAGACAATGTTCAATAGCTGCCTCAGTACTTAACAGTGTGTAGGAAGTTGTTTGATAAAGTGGGCAAAGCTGATACTTGGACCAGAAGGCAGAATATAGGAAACTACATGAAAACATGATTAATTCAGTGAAAATGACTGTAAACAGATGTGAACTTGTTTAGAACAGCTGAAAGAGATTCTCCAAGTCAGTTCTTAGTGTAGAAAAGGTAGCTAATATCCGGGAAATCCTTAATTCGAGTTAAGATTACATGAAACACTGTATGAATCCTATATTCTTTACTTAAAGGAGACTAGAGTGGTAAATGTGTGTTATACAAGGTAGAATACCATTGAAATAGAGAAAGAAACACGTTCGGCAGCTTTGGAAAGCCTTATACTTCACTGAAATGTAGTACTACACTTTATATAACACAGTTGAGAGACAATGTTCCCTAGCTCCCTCAGTTCATAACAGTGTGTAGGAAGTTGTTTGATAAAGTGGGCAAAGCTTATACTTGGGCCAGAAGGCAGAATATAGGAAACTACATGAAAACATGAATAATTCAGTGAAAATGACTGTAAACAGATGAGAACTTGTTTAGAACAGCTGAAAGAGAATCTCCAAGTCAGTTCTTAGTGTAGAAAAGGTAGCTAAGATAAGGAAAATCCTTAATTCCAGTTAAGATAACATGAAACACTGTATGAATCCTATATTCTTTACTTAAAGGAGACTAGAGTGGTAAATGTGTGTTATACAAGGCAGAATACCATTGAAATAGAGAAAGAAACACGTTCGGCAGCTTTGGAAAGCCTTACACTTCACTGAAATGTAGTACTACACTCTATAACACAGTTGAGAGACAATGTTCAATAGCTGCCTCAGTACTTAACAGTGTGTAGGAAGTTGTTTGATAAAGTGGGCAAAGCTGATACTTGGACCAGAAGGCAGAATATAGGAAACTACATGAAAACATGATTAATTCAGTGAAAATGACTGTAAACAGATGTGAACTTGTTTAGAACAGCTGAAAGAGATTCTCCAAGTCAGTTCTTAGTGTAGAAAAGGTAGCTAATATCCGGGAAATCCTTAATTCGAGTTAAGATTACATGAAACACTGTATGAATCCTATATTCTTTACTTAAAGGAGACTAGAGTGGTAAATGTGTGTTATACAAGGTAGAATACCATTGAAATAGAGAAAGAAACACGTTCGGCAGCTTTGGAAAGCCTTATACTTCACTGAAATGTAGTACTACACTTTATATAACACAGTTGAGAGACAATGTTCCCTAGCTCCCTCAGTTCATAACAGTGTGTAGGAAGTTGTTTGATAAAGTGGGCAAAGCTTATACTTGGGCCAGAAGGCAGAATATAGGAAACTACATGAAAACATGAATAATTCAGTGAAAATGACTGTAAACAGATGAGAACTTGTTTAGAACAGCTGAAAGAGAATCTCCAAGTCAGTTCTTAGTGTAGAAAAGGTAGCTAAGATAAGGAAAATCCTTAATTCCAGTTAAGATCACATGAAACACTGTATGAATCCTATATTCTTTACTTAAAGGAGACTAGAGTGGTAAATGTGTGTTATACAAGGCAGAATACCATTGAAATAGAGAAAGAAACACGTTCGGCAGCTTTGGAAAGCCTTACACTTCACTGAAATGTAGTACTACACTGTATAACACAGTTGAGAGACAATGTTCAATAGCTGCCTCAGTACTTAACAGTGTGTAGGAAGTTGTTTGATAAAGTGGGCAAAGCTGATACTTGGACCAGAAGGCAGAATATAGGAAACTACATGAAAACATGATTAATTCAGTGAAAATGACTGTAAACAGATGTGAACTTGTTTAGAACAGCTGAAAGAGATTCTCCAAGTCAGTTCTTAGTGGAGAAAAGGTAGCTAATATCCGGGAAATCCTTAATTCGAGTTAAGATTACATGAAACACTGAATGAATCCTATATTCTTTACTTAAAGGAGACTAGAGTGGTAAATGTGTGTTATACAAGGCAGAATACCATTGAAATAGAGAAAGAAACACGTTCGGCAGCTTTGGAAAGCCTTACACTTCACTGAAATGTAGTACTACACTTTATATAACACAGTTGAGAGACAATGTTCCCTAGCTCCCTCAGTTCATAACAGTGTGTAGGAAGTTGTTTGATAAAGTGGGCAAAGCTTATACTTGGGCCAGAAGGCAGAATATAGGAAACTACATGAAAACATGAATAATTCAGTGAAAATGACTGTAAACAGATGAGAACTTGTTTAGAACAGCTGAAAGAGATTCTCCAAGTCAGTTCTTAGTGGAGAAAAGGTAGCTAATATCCGGGAAATCCTTAATTCGAGTTAAGATTACATGAAACACTGAATGAATCCTATATTCTTTACTTAAAGGAGACTAGAGTGGTAAATGTGTGTTATACAAGGCAGAATACCATTGAAATAGAGAAAGAAACACGTTCGGCAGCTTTGGAAAGCCTTACACTTCACTGAAATGTAGTACTACACTCTATAACACAGTTGAGAGACAATGTTCCCGAGCTGCCTCAGTTCATAACAGTGTGTAGGAAGTTGTTTGATAAAGTGGGCAAAGCTGATACTTGGACCAGAAGGCAGAATATAGGAAACTACATGAAAACATGATTAATTCAGTGAAAATGACTGTAAACAGATGTGAACTTGTTTAGAACAGCTGAAAGAGATTCTCCAAGTCAGTTCTTAGTGTAGAAAAGGTAGCTAATATCCGGGAAATCCTTAATTCGAGTTAAGATTACATGAAACACTGTATGAATCCTATATTCTTTACTTAAAGGAGACTAGAGTGGTAAATGTGTGTTATACAAGGTAGAATACCATTGAAATAGAGAAAGAAACACGTTCGGCAGCTTTGGAAAGCCTTACACTTCACTGAAATGTAGTACTACACTCTATAACACAGTTGAGAGACAATGTTCAATAGCTGCCTCAGTACTTAACAGTGTGTAGGAAGTTGTTTGATAAAGTGGGCAAAGCTGATACTTGGACCAGAAGGCAGAATATAGGAAACTACATGAAAACATGATTAATTCAGTGAAAATGACTGTAAACAGATGTGAACTTGCTTAGAACAGCTGAAAGAGATTCTCCAAGTCAGTTCTTAGTGTAGAAAAGGTAGCTAATATCCGGGAAATCCTTAATTCGAGTTAAGATTACATGAAACACTGTATGAATCCTATATTCTTTACTTAAAGGAGACTAGAGTGGTAAATGTGTGTTATACAAGGTAGAATACCATTGAAATAGAGAAAGAAACACGTTCGGCAGCTTTGGAAAGCCTTATACTTCACTGAAATGTAGTACTACACTTTATATAACACAGTTGAGAGACAATGTTCCCTAGCTCCCTCAGTTCATAACAGTGTGTAGGAAGTTGTTTGATAAAGTGGGCAAAGCTTATACTTGGGCCAGAAGGCAGAATATAGGAAACTACATGAAAACATGAATAATTCAGTGAAAATGACTGTAAACAGATGAGAACTTGTTTAGAACAGCTGAAAGAGAATCTCCAAGTCAGTTCTTAGTGTAGAAAAGGTAGCTAAGATAAGGAAAATCCTTAATTCCAGTTAAGATCACATGAAACACTGTATGAATCCTATATTCTTTACTTAAAGGAGACTAGAGTGGTAAATGTGTGTTATACAAGGCAGAATACCATTGAAATAGAGAAAGAAACACGTTCGGCAGCTTTGGAAAGCCTTACACTTCACTGAAATGTAGTACTACACTGTATAACACAGTTGAGAGACAATGTTCAATAGCTGCCTCAGTACTTAACAGTGTGTAGGAAGTTGTTTGATAAAGTGGGCAAAGCTGATACTTGGACCAGAAGGCAGAATATAGGAAACTACATGAAAACATGATTAATTCAGTGAAAATGACTGTAAACAGATGTGAACTTGTTTAGAACAGCTGAAAGAGATTCTCCAAGTCAGTTCTTAGTGGAGAAAAGGTAGCTAATATCCGGGAAATCCTTAATTCGAGTTAAGATTACATGAAACACTGAATGAATCCTATATTCTTTACTTAAAGGAGACTAGAGTGGTAAATGTGTGTTATACAAGGCAGAATACCATTGAAATAGAGAAAGAAACACGTTCGGCAGCTTTGGAAAGCCTTACACTTCACTGAAATGTAGTACTACACTCTATAACACAGTTGAGAGACAATGTTCCCGAGCTGCCTCAGTTCATAACAGTGTGTAGGAAGTTGTTTGATAAAGTGGGCAAAGCTTATACTTGGGCCAGAAGGCACAATATAGGAAACTACATGAAAACATGAATAATTCAGTGAAAATGACTGTAAACAGATGAGAACTTGTTTAGAACAGCTGAAAGAGAATCTCCAAGTCAGTTCTTAGTGTAGAAAAGGTAGGTAAGATAAGGGAAATACTTAATTCCAGTGAAGATCACATGAAACACTGTATGAATCCTATATTCTTTACTTAAAGGAGACTAGAGTGGTAAATGTGTGTTATACAAGGTAGAATACCATTGAAATAGAGAAAGAAACACGTTCGGCAGCTTTGGAAAGCCTTACACTTCACTGAAATGTAGTACTACACTCTATAACACAGTTGAGATACAATGTTCAATAGCTGCCTCAGTACTTAACAGTGTGTAGGAAGTTGTTTGATAAAGTGGGCAAAGCTGATACTTGGACCAGAAGGCAGAATATAGGAAACTACATGAAAACATGATTAATTCAGTGAAAATGACTGTAAACAGATGTGAACTTGTTTAGAACAGCTGAAAGAGATTCTCCAATTCAGTTCTTAGTGTAGAAAAGGTAGCTAAGATCTGGGAAATCCTTAATTCGAGCTAAGATTACATGAAACACTGTATGAATCCTATATTCTTTACTTAAAGGAGACTAGAGTGGTAAATGTGTGTTATACAAGGCAGAATACCATTGAAATAGAGAAAGAAACACGTTCGGCAGCTTTGGAAAGCCTTACACTTCACTGAAATGTAGTACTACACTCTATAACACAGTTGAGAGACAATGTTCAATAGCTGCCTCAGTACTTAACAGTGTGTAGGAAGTTGTTTGATAAAGTGGGCAAAGCTGATACTTGGACCAGAAGGCAGAATATAGGAAACTACATGAAAACATGATTAATTCAGTGAAAATGACTGTAAACAGATGTGAACTTGTTTAGAACAGCTGAAAGAGATTCTCCAAGTCAGTTCTTAGTGTAGAAAAGGTAGCTAATATCCGGGAAATCCTTAATTCGAGTTAAGATTACATGAAAAACTGTATGAATCCTATATTCTTTACTTAAAGGAGACTAGAGTGGTAAATGTGTGTTATACAAGGTAGAATACCATTGAAATAGAGAAAGAAACACGTTCGGCAGCTTTGGAAAGCCTTACACTTCACTGAAATGTAGTACTACACTCTATAACACAGTTGAGAGACAATGTTCAATAGCTGCCTCAGTACTTAACAGTGTGTAGGAAGTTGTTTGATAAAGTGGGCAAAGCTGATACTTGGACCAGAAGGCAGAATATAGGAAACTACATGAAAACATGATTAATTCAGTGAAAATGACTGTAAACAGATGTGAACTTGTTTAGAACAGCTGAAAGAGATTCTCCAAGTCAGTTCTTAGTGTAGAAAAGGTAGCTAATATCCGGGAAATCCTTAATTCGAGTTAAGATTACATGAAACACTGTATGAATCCTATATTCTTTACTTAAAGGAGACTAGAGTGGTAAATGTGTGTTATACAAGGTAGAATACCATTGAAATAGAGAAAGAAACACGTTCGGCAGCTTTGGAAAGCCTTATACTTCACTGAAATGTAGTACTACACTTTATATAACACAGTTGAGAGACAATGTTCCCTAGCTCCCTCAGTTCATAACAGTGTGTAGGAAGTTGTTTGATAAAGTGGGCAAAGCTTATACTTGGGCCAGAAGGCAGAATATAGGAAACTACATGAAAACATGAATAATTCAGTGAAAATGACTGTAAACAGATGAGAACTTGTTTAGAACAGCTGAAAGAGAATCTCCAAGTCAGTTCTTAGTGTAGAAAAGGTAGCTAAGATAAGGAAAATCCTTAATTCCAGTTAAGATCACATGAAACACTGTATGAATCCTATATTCTTTACTTAAAGGAGACTAGAGTGGTAAATGTGTGTTATACAAGGCAGAATACCATTGAAATAGAGAAAGAAACACGTTCGGCAGCTTTGGAAAGCCTTACACTTCACTGAAATGTAGTACTACACTGTATAACACAGTTGAGAGACAATGTTCAATAGCTGCCTCAGTACTTAACAGTGTGTAGGAAGTTGTTTGATAAAGTGGGCAAAGCTGATACTTGGACCAGAAGGCAGAATATAGGAAACTACATGAAAACATGATTAATTCAGTGAAAATGACTGTAAACAGATGTGAACTTGTTTAGAACAGCTGAAAGAGATTCTCCAAGTCAGTTCTTAGTGGAGAAAAGGTAGCTAATATCCGGGAAATCCTTAATTCGAGTTAAGATTACATGAAACACTGAATGAATCCTATATTCTTTACTTAAAGGAGACTAGAGTGGTAAATGTGTGTTATACAAGGCAGAATACCATTGAAATAGAGAAAGAAACACGTTCGGCAGCTTTGGAAAGCCTTACACTTCACTGAAATGTAGTACTACACTTTATATAACACAGTTGAGAGACAATGTTCCCTAGCTCCCTCAGTTCATAACAGTGTGTAGGAAGTTGTTTGATAAAGTGGGCAAAGCTTATACTTGGGCCAGAAGGCAGAATATAGGAAACTACATGAAAACATGAATAATTCAGTGAAAATGACTGTAAACAGATGAGAACTTGTTTAGAACAGCTGAAAGAGAATCTCCAAGTCAGTTCTTAGTGTAGAAAAGGTAGCTAAGATAAGGAAAATCCTTAATTCCAGTTAAGATCACATGAAACACTGTATGAATCCTATATTCTTTACTTAAAGGAGACTAGAGTGGTAAATGTGTGTTATACAAGGCAGAATACCATTGAAATAGAGAAAGAAACATGTTCGGCAGCTTTGGAAAGCCTTACACTTCACTGAAATGTAGTACTACACTGTATAACACAGTTGAGAGACAATGTTCAATAGCTGCCTCAGTACTTAACAGTGTGTAGGAAGTTGTTTGATAAAGTGGGCAAAGCTGATACTTGGACCAGAAGGCAGAATATAGGAAACTACATGAAAACATGATTAATTCAGTGAAAATGACTGTAAACAGATGTGAACTTGTTTAGAACAGCTGAAAGAGATTCTCCAAGTCAGTTCTTAGTGGAGAAAAGGTAGCTAATATCCGGGAAATCCTTAATTCGAGTTAAGATTACATGAAACACTGAATGAATCCTATATTCTTTACTTAAAGGAGACTAGAGTGGTAAATGTGTGTTATACAAGGCAGAATACCATTGAAATAGAGAAAGAAACACGTTCGGCAGCTTTGGAAAGCCTTACACTTCACTGAAATGTAGTACTACACTCTATAACACAGTTGAGAGACAATGTTCCCGAGCTGCCTCAGTTCATAACAGTGTGTAGGAAGTTGTTTGATAAAGTGGGCAAAGCTTATACTTGGGCCAGAAGGCACAATATAGGAAACTACATGAAAACATGAATAATTCAGTGAAAATGACTGTAAACAGATGAGAACTTGTTTAGAACAGCTGAAAGAGAATCTCCAAGTCAGTTCTTAGTGTAGAAAAGGTAGGTAAGATAAGGGAAATACTTAATTCCAGTGAAGATCACATGAAACACTGTATGAATCCTATATTCTTTACTTAAAGGAGACTAGAGTGGTAAATGTGTGTTATACAAGGTAGAATACCATTGAAATAGAGAAAGAAACACGTTCGGCAGCTTTGGAAAGCCTTACACTTCACTGAAATGTAGTACTACACTCTATAACACAGTTGAGATACAATGTTCAATAGCTGCCTCAGTACTTAACAGTGTGTAGGAAGTTGTTTGATAAAGTGGGCAAAGCTGATACTTGGACCAGAAGGCAGAATATAGGAAACTACATGAAAACATGATTAATTCAGTGAAAATGACTGTAAACAGATGTGAACTTGTTTAGAACAGCTGAAAGAGATTCTCCAATTCAGTTCTTAGTGTAGAAAAGGTAGCTAAGATCTGGGAAATCCTTAATTCGAGCTAAGATTACATGAAACACTGTATGAATCCTATATTCTTTACTTAAAGGAGACTAGAGTGGTAAATGTGTGTTATACAAGGCAGAATACCATTGAAATAGAGAAAGAAACACGTTCGGCAGCTTTGGAAAGCCTTACACTTCACTGAAATGTAGTACTACACTCTATAACACAGTTGAGAGACAATGTTCAATAGCTGCCTCAGTACTTAACAGTGTGTAGGAAGTTGTTTGATAAAGTGGGCAAAGCTGATACTTGGACCAGAAGGCAGAATATAGGAAACTACATGAAAACATGATTAATTCAGTGAAAATGACTGTAAACAGATGTGAACTTGTTTAGAACAGCTGAAAGAGATTCTCCAAGTCAGTTCTTAGTGTAGAAAAGGTAGCTAATATCCGGGAAATCCTTAATTCGAGTTAAGATTACATGAAAAACTGTATGAATCCTATATTCTTTACTTAAAGGAGACTAGAGTGGTAAATGTGTGTTATACAAGGTAGAATACCATTGAAATAGAGAAAGAAACACGTTCGGCAGCTTTGGAAAGCCTTACACTTCACTGAAATGTAGTACTACACTCTATAACACAGTTGAGAGACAATGTTCAATAGCTGCCTCAGTACTTAACAGTGTGTAGGAAGTTGTTTGATAAAGTGGGCAAAGCTGATACTTGGACCAGAAGGCAGAATATAGGAAACTACATGAAAACATGATTAATTCAGTGAAAATGACTGTAAACAGATGTGAACTTGTTTAGAACAGCTGAAAGAGATTCTCCAAGTCAGTTCTTAGTGTAGAAAAGGTAGCTAATATCCGGGAAATCCTTAATTCGAGTTAAGATTACATGAAACACTGTATGAATCCTATATTCTTTACTTAAAGGAGACTAGAGTGGTAAATGTGTGTTATACAAGGTAGAATACCATTGAAATAGAGAAAGAAACACGTTCGGCAGCTTTGGAAAGCCTTATACTTCACTGAAATGTAGTACTACACTTTATATAACACAGTTGAGAGACAATGTTCCCTAGCTCCCTCAGTTCATAACAGTGTGTAGGAAGTTGTTTGATAAAGTGGGCAAAGCTTATACTTGGGCCAGAAGGCAGAATATAGGAAACTACATGAAAACATGAATAATTCAGTGAAAATGACTGTAAACAGATGAGAACTTGTTTAGAACAGCTGAAAGAGAATCTCCAAGTCAGTTCTTAGTGTAGAAAAGGTAGCTAAGATAAGGAAAATCCTTAATTCCAGTTAAGATCACATGAAACACTGTATGAATCCTATATTCTTTACTTAAAGGAGACTAGAGTGGTAAATGTGTGTTATACAAGGCAGAATACCATTGAAATAGAGAAAGAAACACGTTCGGCAGCTTTGGAAAGCCTTACACTTCACTGAAATGTAGTACTACACTGTATAACACAGTTGAGAGACAATGTTCAATAGCTGCCTCAGTACTTAACAGTGTGTAGGAAGTTGTTTGATAAAGTGGGCAAAGCTGATACTTGGACCAGAAGGCAGAATATAGGAAACTACATGAAAACATGATTAATTCAGTGAAAATGACTGTAAACAGATGTGAACTTGTTTAGAACAGCTGAAAGAGATTCTCCAAGTCAGTTCTTAGTGGAGAAAAGGTAGCTAATATCCGGGAAATCCTTAATTCGAGTTAAGATTACATGAAACACTGAATGAATCCTATATTCTTTACTTAAAGGAGACTAGAGTGGTAAATGTGTGTTATACAAGGCAGAATACCATTGAAATAGAGAAAGAAACACGTTCGGCAGCTTTGGAAAGCCTTACACTTCACTGAAATGTAGTACTACACTTTATATAACACAGTTGAGAGACAATGTTCCCTAGCTCCCTCAGTTCATAACAGTGTGTAGGAAGTTGTTTGATAAAGTGGGCAAAGCTTATACTTGGGCCAGAAGGCAGAATATAGGAAACTACATGAAAACATGAATAATTCAGTGAAAATGACTGTAAACAGATGAGAACTTGTTTAGAACAGCTGAAAGAGAATCTCCAAGTCAGTTCTTAGTGTAGAAAAGGTAGCTAAGATAAGGAAAATCCTTAATTCCAGTTAAGATCACATGAAACACTGTATGAATCCTATATTCTTTACTTAAAGGAGACTAGAGTGGTAAATGTGTGTTATACAAGGCAGAATACCATTGAAATAGAGAAAGAAACATGTTCGGCAGCTTTGGAAAGCCTTACACTTCACTGAAATGTAGTACTACACTCTATAACACAGTTGAGAGACAATGTTCAATAGCTGCCTCAGTACTTAACAGTGTGTAGGAAGTTGTTTGATAAAGTGGGCAAAGCTTATACTTGGACCAGAAGGCAGAATATAGGAAACTACATGAAAACATGATTAATTCAGTGAAAATGACTGTAAACAGATGTGAACTTGTTTAGAACAGCTGAAAGAGATTCTCCAAGTCAGTTCTTAGTGTAGAAAAGGTAGCTAATATCCGGGAAATCCTTAATTCCAGTTAAGATTACATGAAACACTGTATGAATCCTATATTCTTTACTTAAAGGAGACTAGAGTGGTAAATGTGTGTTATACAAGGCAGAATACCATTGAAATAGAGAAAGAAACACGTTCGGCAGCTTTGGAAAGCCTTATACTTCACTGAAATGTAGTACTACACTTTATATAACACAGTTGTGAGATAATGTTCCCTAGCTCCCTCAGTTCATAACAGTGTGTTGGAAGTTGTTTGATAACGTGGGCAAAGCTTATACTTGGGCCAGAAGGCAGAATATAGGAAACTACATGAAAACATGAATAATTCAGTGAAAATGACTGTAAACAGATGAGAACTTGTTTAGAACAGCTGAAAGAGAATCTCCAAGTCAGTTCTTAGTGTAGAAAAGGTAGGTAAGATAAGGGAAATACTTAATTCCAGTGAAGATCACATGAAACACTGTATGAATCCTATATTCTTTACTTAAAGGAGACTAGAGTGGTAAATGTGTGTTATACAAGGCAGAATACCATTGAAATAGAGAAAGAAACACGTTCGGCAGCTTTGGAAAGCCTTACACTTCACTGAAATGTAGTACTACACTCTATAACACAGTTGAGATACAATGTTCAATAGCTGCCTCAGTACTTAACAGTGTGTAGGAAGTTGTTTGATAAAGTGGGCAAAGCTGATACTTGGACCAGAAGGCAGAATATAGGAAACTACATGAAAACATGATTAATTCAGTGAAAATGACTGTAAACAGATGTGAACTTGTTTAGAACAGCTGAAAGAGATTCTCCAATTCAGTTCTTAGTGTAGAAAAGGTAGCTAAGATCTGGGAAATCCTTAATTCGAGTTAAGATTACATGAAACACTGTATGAATCCTATATTCTTTACTTAAAGGAGACTAGAGTGGTAAATGTGTGTTATACAAGGTAGAATACCATTGAAATAGAGAAAGAAACACGTTCGGCAGCTTTGGAAAGCCTTACACTTCACTGAAATGTAGTACTACACTCTATAACACAGTTGAGAGACAATGTTCCCGAGCTGCCTCAGTTCATAACAGTGTGTAGGAAGTTGTTTGATAAAGTGGGCAAAGCTTATACTTGGGCCAGAAGGCACAATATAGGAAACTACATGAAAACATGAATAATTCAGTGAAAATGACTGTAAACAGATGAGAACTTGTTTAGAACAGCTGAAAGAGAATCTCCAAGTCAGTTCTTAGTGTAGAAAAGGTAGGTAAGATAAGGGAAATACTTAATTCCAGTGAAGATCACATGAAACACTGTATGAATCCTATATTCTTTACTTAAAGGAGACTAGAGTGGTTAATGTGTGTTATACAAGGTAGAATACCATTGAAATAGAGAAAGAAACACGTTCGGCAGCTTTGGAAAGCCTTACACTTCACTGAAATGTAGTACTACACTCAATAACACAGTTGAGATACAATGTTCAATAGCTGCCTCAGTACTTAACAGTGTGTAGGAAGTTGTTTGATAAAGTGGGCAAAGCTGATACTTGGACCAGAAGGCAGAATATAGGAAACTACATGAAAACATGATTAATTCAGTGAAAATGACTGTAAACAGATGTGAACTTGTTTAGAACAGCTGAAAGAGATTCTCCAATTCAGTTCTTAGTGTAGAAAAGGTAGCTAAGATCTGGGAAATCCTTAATTCGAGTTAAGATTACATGAAACACTGTATGAATCCTATATTCTTTACTTAAAGGAGACTAGAGTGGTAAATGTGTGTTATACAAGGCAGAATACCATTGAAATAGAGAAAGAAACACGTTCGGCAGCTTTGGAAAGCCTTACACTTCACTGAAATGTAGTACTACACTCTATAACACAGTTGAGAGACAATGTTCAATAGCTGCCTCAGTACTTAACAGTGTGTAGGAAGTTGTTTGATAAAGTGGGCAAAGCTGATACTTGGACCAGAAGGCAGAATATAGGAAACTACATGAAAACATGATTAATTCAGTGAAAATGACTGTAAACAGATGTGAACTTGTTTAGAACTGCTGAAAGAGATTCTCCAAGTCAGTTCTTAGTGTAGAAAAGGTAGCTAATATCCGGGAAATCCTTAATTCGAGTTAAGATTACATGAAACACTGTATGAATCCTATATTCTTTACTTAAAGGAGACTAGAGTGGTAAATGTGTGTTATACAAGGTAGAATACCATTGAAATAGAGAAAGAAACACGTTCGGCAGCTTTGGAAAGCCTTACACTTCACTGAAATGTAGTACTACACTCTATAACACAGTTGAGAGACAATGTTCAATAGCTGCCTCAGTACTTAACAGTGTGTAGGAAGTTGTTTGATAAAGTGGGCAAAGCTGATACTTGGACCAGAAGGCAGAATATAGGAAACTACATGAAAACATGATTAATTCAGTGAAAATGACTGTAAACAGATGTGAACTTGTTTAGAACAGCTGAAAGAGATTCTCCAAGTCAGTTCTTAGTGTAGAAAAGGTAGCTAATATCCGGGAAATCCTTAATTCGAGTTAAGATTACATGAAACACTGTATGAATCCTATATTCTTTACTTAAAGGAGACTAGAGTGGTAAATGTATGTTATACAAGGTAGAATACCATTGAAATAGAGAAAGAAACACGTTCGGCAGCTTTGGAAAGCCTTATACTTCACTGAAATGTAGTACTACACTTTATATAACACAGTTGAGAGACAATGTTCCCTAGCTCCCTCAGTTCATAACAGTGTGTAGGAAGTTGTTTGATAAAGTGGGCAAAGCTTATACTTGGGCCAGAAGGCAGAATATAGGAAACTACATGAAAACATGAATAATTCAGTGAAAATGACTGTAAACAGATGAGAACTTGTTTAGAACAGCTGAAAGAGAATCTCCAAGTCAGTTCTTAGTGTAGAAAAGGTAGCTAAGATAAGGAAAATCCTTAATTCCAGTTAAGATCACATGAAACACTGTATGAATCCTATATTCTTTACTTAAAGGAGACTAGAGTGGTAAATGTGTGTTATACAAGGCAGAATACCATTGAAATAGAGAAAGAAACACGTTCGGCAGCTTTGGAAAGCCTTACACTTCACTGAAATGTAGTACTACACTGTATAACACAGTTGAGAGACAATGTTCAATAGCTGCCTCAGTACTTAACAGTGTGTAGGAAGTTGTTTGATAAAGTGGGCAAAGCTGATACTTGGACCAGAAGGCAGAATATAGGAAACTACATGAAAACATGATTAATTCAGTGAAAATGACTGTAAACAGATGTGAACTTGTTTAGAACAGCTGAAAGAGATTCTCCAAGTCATTTCTTAGTATAGAAAAGGTAGCTAATATCCGGGAAATCCTTAATTCGAGTTAAGATTACATGAAACACTGAATGAATCCTATATTCTTTACTTAAAGGAGACTAGAGTGGTAAATGTGTGTTATACAAGGCAGAATACCATTGAAATAGAGAAAGAAACACGTTCGGCAGCTTTGGAAAGCCTTACACTTCACTGAAATGTAGTACTACACTTTATATAACACAGTTGAGAGACAATGTTCCCTAGCTCCCTCAGTTCATAACAGTGTGTAGGAAGTTGTTTGATAAAGTGGGCAAAGCTTATACTTGGACCAGAAGGCAGAATATAGGAAACTACATGAAAACATGAATAATTCAGTGAAAATGACTGTAAACAGATGAGAACTTGTTTAGAACAGCTGAAAGAGAATCTCCAAGTCAGTTCTTAGTGTAGAAAAGGTAGCTAAGATAAGGAAAATCCTTAATTCCAGTTAAGATCACATGAAACACTGTATGAATCCTATATTCTTTACTTAAAGGAGACTAGAGTGGTAAATGTGTGTTATACAAGGCAGAATACCATTGAAATAGAGAAAGAAACATGTTCGGCAGCTTTGGAAAGCCTTACACTTCACTGAAATGTAGTACTACACTGTATAACACAGTTGAGAGACAATGTTCAATAGCTGCCTCAGTACTTAACAGTGTGTAGGAAGTTGTTTGATAAAGTGGGCAAAGCTGATACTTGGACCAGAAGGCAGAATATAGGAAACTACATGAAAACATGATTAATTCAGTGAAAATGACTGTAAACAGATGTGAACTTGTTTAGAACAGCTGAAAGAGATTCTCCAAGTCAGTTCTTAGTGGAGAAAAGGTAGCTAATATCCGGGAAATCCTTAATTCGAGTTAAGATTACATGAAACACTGAATGAATCCTATATTCTTTACTTAAAGGAGACTAGAGTGGTAAATGTGTGTTATACAAGGCAGAATACCATTGAAATAGAGAAAGAAACACGTTCGGCAGCTTTGGAAAGCCTTACACTTCACTGAAATGTAGTACTACACTCTATAACACAGTTGAGAGACAATGTTCCCGAGCTGCCTCAGTTCATAACAGTGTGTAGGAAGTTGTTTGATAAAGTGGGCAAAGCTTATACTTGGGCCAGAAGGCACAATATAGGAAACTACATGAAAACATGAATAATTCAGTGAAAATGACTGTAAACAGATGAGAACTTGTTTAGAACAGCTGAAAGAGAATCTCCAAGTCAGTTCTTAGTGTAGAAAAGGTAGGTAAGATAAGGGAAATACTTAATTCCAGTGAAGATCACATGAAACACTGTATGAATCCTATATTCTTTACTTAAAGGAGACTAGAGTGGTAAATGTGTGTTATACAAGGTAGAATACCATTGAAATAGAGAAAGAAACACGTTCGGCAGCTTTGGAAAGCCTTACACTTCACTGAAATGTAGTACTACACTCTATAACACAGTTGAGATACAATGTTCAATAGCTGCCTCAGTACTTAACAGTGTGTAGGAAGTTGTTTGATAAAGTGGGCAAAGCTGATACTTGGACCAGAAGGCAGAATATAGGAAACTACATGAAAACATGATTAATTCAGTGAAAATGACTGTAAACAGATGTGAACTTGTTTAGAACAGCTGAAAGAGATTCTCCAATTCAGTTCTTAGTGTAGAAAAGGTAGCTAAGATCTGGGAAATCCTTAATTCGAGCTAAGATTACATGAAACACTGTATGAATCCTATATTCTTTACTTAAAGGAGACTAGAGTGGTAAATGTGTGTTATACAAGGCAGAATACCATTGAAATAGAGAAAGAAACACGTTCGGCAGCTTTGGAAAGCCTTACACTTCACTGAAATGTAGTACTACACTCTATAACACAGTTGAGAGACAATGTTCAATAGCTGCCTCAGTACTTAACAGTGTGTAGGAAGTTGTTTGATAAAGTGGGCAAAGCTGATACTTGGACCAGAAGGCAGAATATAGGAAACTACATGAAAACATGATTAATTCAGTGAAAATGACTGTAAACAGATGTGAACTTGTTTAGAACAGCTGAAAGAGATTCTCCAAGTCAGTTCTTAGTGTAGAAAAGGTAGCTAATATCCGGGAAATCCTTAATTCGAGTTAAGATTACATGAAAAACTGTATGAATCCTATATTCTTTACTTAAAGGAGACTAGAGTGGTAAATGTGTGTTATACAAGGTAGAATACCATTGAAATAGAGAAAGAAACACGTTCGGCAGCTTTGGAAAGCCTTACACTTCACTGAAATGTAGTACTACACTCTATAACACAGTTGAGAGACAATGTTCAATAGCTGCCTCAGTACTTAACAGTGTGTAGGAAGTTGTTTGATAAAGTGGGCAAAGCTGATACTTGGACCAGAAGGCAGAATATAGGAAACTACATGAAAACATGATTAATTCAGTGAAAATGACTGTAAACAGATGTGAACTTGTTTAGAACAGCTGAAAGAGATTCTCCAAGTCAGTTCTTAGTGTAGAAAAGGTAGCTAATATCCGGGAAATCCTTAATTCGAGTTAAGATTACATGAAACACTGTATGAATCCTATATTCTTTACTTAAAGGAGACTAGAGTGGTAAATGTGTGTTATACAAGGTAGAATACCATTGAAATAGAGAAAGAAACACGTTCGGCAGCTTTGGAAAGCCTTATACTTCACTGAAATGTAGTACTACACTTTATATAACACAGTTGAGAGACAATGTTCCCTAGCTCCCTCAGTTCATAACAGTGTGTAGGAAGTTGTTTGATAAAGTGGGCAAAGCTTATACTTGGGCCAGAAGGCAGAATATAGGAAACTACATGAAAACATGAATAATTCAGTGAAAATGACTGTAAACAGATGAGAACTTGTTTAGAACAGCTGAAAGAGAATCTCCAAGTCAGTTCTTAGTGTAGAAAAGGTAGCTAAGATAAGGAAAATCCTTAATTCCAGTTAAGATCACATGAAACACTGTATGAATCCTATATTCTTTACTTAAAGGAGACTAGAGTGGTAAATGTGTGTTATACAAGGCAGAATACCATTGAAATAGAGAAAGAAACACGTTCGGCAGCTTTGGAAAGCCTTACACTTCACTGAAATGTAGTACTACACTGTATAACACAGTTGAGAGACAATGTTCAATAGCTGCCTCAGTACTTAACAGTGTGTAGGAAGTTGTTTGATAAAGTGGGCAAAGCTGATACTTGGACCAGAAGGCAGAATATAGGAAACTACATGAAAACATGATTAATTCAGTGAAAATGACTGTAAACAGATGTGAACTTGTTTAGAACAGCTGAAAGAGATTCTCCAAGTCAGTTCTTAGTGGAGAAAAGGTAGCTAATATCCGGGAAATCCTTAATTCGAGTTAAGATTACATGAAACACTGAATGAATCCTATATTCTTTACTTAAAGGAGACTAGAGTGGTAAATGTGTGTTATACAAGGCAGAATACCATTGAAATAGAGAAAGAAACACGTTCGGCAGCTTTGGAAAGCCTTACACTTCACTGAAATGTAGTACTACACTTTATATAACACAGTTGAGAGACAATGTTCCCTAGCTCCCTCAGTTCATAACAGTGTGTAGGAAGTTGTTTGATAAAGTGGGCAAAGCTTATACTTGGGCCAGAAGGCAGAATATAGGAAACTACATGAAAACATGAATAATTCAGTGAAAATGACTGTAAACAGATGAGAACTTGTTTAGAACAGCTGAAAGAGAATCTCCAAGTCAGTTCTTAGTGTAGAAAAGGTAGCTAAGATAAGGAAAATCCTTAATTCCAGTTAAGATCACATGAAACACTGTATGAATCCTATATTCTTTACTTAAAGGAGACTAGAGTGGTAAATGTGTGTTATACAAGGCAGAATACCATTGAAATAGAGAAAGAAACATGTTCGGCAGCTTTGGAAAGCCTTACACTTCACTGAAATGTAGTACTACACTCTATAACACAGTTGAGAGACAATGTTCAATAGCTGCCTCAGTACTTAACAGTGTGTAGGAAGTTGTTTGATAAAGTGGGCAAAGCTTATACTTGGACCAGAAGGCAGAATATAGGAAACTACATGAAAACATGATTAATTCAGTGAAAATGACTGTAAACAGATGTGAACTTGTTTAGAACAGCTGAAAGAGATTCTCCAAGTCAGTTCTTAGTGTAGAAAAGGTAGCTAATATCCGGGAAATCCTTAATTCCAGTTAAGATTACATGAAACACTGTATGAATCCTATATTCTTTACTTAAAGGAGACTAGAGTGGTAAATGTGTGTTATACAAGGCAGAATACCATTGAAATAGAGAAAGAAACACGTTCGGCAGCTTTGGAAAGCCTTATACTTCACTGAAATGTAGTACTACACTTTATATAACACATTTGTGAGATAATGTTCCCTAGCTCCCTCAGTTCATAACAGTGTGTTGGAAGTTGTTTGATAACGTGGGCAAAGCTTATACTTGGGCCAGAAGGCAGAATATAGGAAACTACATGAAAACATGAATAATTCAGTGAAAATGACTGTAAACAGATGAGAACTTGTTTAGAACAGCTGAAAGAGAATCTCCAAGTCAGTTCTTAGTGTAGAAAAGGTAGCTAAGATAAGGAAAATCCTTAATTCCAGTTAAGATCACATGAAACACTGTATGAATCCTATATTCTTTACTTAAAGGAGACTAGAGTGGTAAATGTGTGTTATACAAGGCAGAATACCATTGAAATAGAGAAAGAAACATGTTCGGCAGCTTTGGAAAGCCTTACACTTCACTGAAATGTAGTACTACACTCTATAACACAGTTGAGAGACAATGTTCAATAGCTGCCTCAGTACTTAACAGTGTGTAGGAAGTTGTTTGATAAAGTGGGCAAAGCTGATACTTGGACCAGAAGGCAGAATATAGGAAACTACATGAAAACATGATTAATTCAGTGAAAATGACTGTAAACAGATGTGAACTTGTTTAGAACAGCTGAAAGAGATTCTCCAATTCAGTTCTTAGTGTAGAAAAGGTAGCTAAGATCTGGGAAATCCTTAATTCGAGCTAAGATTACATGAAACACTGTATGAATCCTATATTCTTTACTTAAAGGAGACTAGAGTGGTAAATGTGTGTTATACAAGGCAGAATACCATTGAAATAGAGAAAGAAACACGTTCGGCAGCTTTGGAAAGCCTTACACTTCACTGAAATGTAGTACTACACTCTATAACACAGTTGAGAGACAATGTTCAATAGCTGCCTCAGTACTTAACAGTGTGTAGGAAGTTGTTTGATAAAGTGGGCAAAGCTGATACTTGGACCAGAAGGCAGAATATAGGAAACTACATGAAAACATGATTAATTCAGTGAAAATGACTGTAAACAGATGTGAACTTGTTTAGAACAGCTGAAAGAGATTCTCCAAGTCAGTTCTTAGTGTAGAAAAGGTAGCTAATATCCGGGAAATCCTTAATTCGAGTTAAGATTACATGAAAAACTGTATGAATCCTATATTCTTTACTTAAAGGAGACTAGAGTGGTAAATGTGTGTTATACAAGGTAGAATACCATTGAAATAGAGAAAGAAACACGTTCGGCAGCTTTGGAAAGCCTTACACTTCACTGAAATGTAGTACTACACTCTATAACACAGTTGAGAGACAATGTTCAATAGCTGCCTCAGTACTTAACAGTGTGTAGGAAGTTGTTTGATAAAGTGGGCAAAGCTGATACTTGGACCAGAAGGCAGAATATAGGAAACTACATGAAAACATGATTAATTCAGTGAAAATGACTGTAAACAGATGTGAACTTGTTTAGAACAGCTGAAAGAGATTCTCCAAGTCAGTTCTTAGTGTAGAAAAGGTAGCTAATATCCGGGAAATCCTTAATTCGAGTTAAGATTACATGAAACACTGTATGAATCCTATATTCTTTACTTAAAGGAGACTAGAGTGGTAAATGTGTGTTATACAAGGTAGAATACCATTGAAATAGAGAAAGAAACACGTTCGGCAGCTTTGGAAAGCCTTATACTTCACTGAAATGTAGTACTACACTTTATATAACACAGTTGAGAGACAATGTTCCCTAGCTCCCTCAGTTCATAACAGTGTGTAGGAAGTTGTTTGATAAAGTGGGCAAAGCTTATACTTGGGCCAGAAGGCAGAATATAGGAAACTACATGAAAACATGAATAATTCAGTGAAAATGACTGTAAACAGATGAGAACTTGTTTAGAACAGCTGAAAGAGAATCTCCAAGTCAGTTCTTAGTGTAGAAAAGGTAGCTAAGATAAGGAAAATCCTTAATTCCAGTTAAGATCACATGAAACACTGTATGAATCCTATATTCTTTACTTAAAGGAGACTAGAGTGGTAAATGTGTGTTATACAAGGCAGAATACCATTGAAATAGAGAAAGAAACACGTTCGGCAGCTTTGGAAAGCCTTACACTTCACTGAAATGTAGTACTACACTGTATAACACAGTTGAGAGACAATGTTCAATAGCTGCCTCAGTACTTAACAGTGTGTAGGAAGTTGTTTGATAAAGTGGGCAAAGCTGATACTTGGACCAGAAGGCAGAATATAGGAAACTACATGAAAACATGATTAATTCAGTGAAAATGACTGTAAACAGATGTGAACTTGTTTAGAACAGCTGAAAGAGATTCTCCAAGTCAGTTCTTAGTGGAGAAAAGGTAGCTAATATCCGGGAAATCCTTAATTCGAGTTAAGATTACATGAAACACTGAATGAATCCTATATTCTTTACTTAAAGGAGACTAGAGTGGTAAATGTGTGTTATACAAGGCAGAATACCATTGAAATAGAGAAAGAAACACGTTCGGCAGCTTTGGAAAGCCTTACACTTCACTGAAATGTAGTACTACACTTTATATAACACAGTTGAGAGACAATGTTCCCTAGCTCCCTCAGTTCATAACAGTGTGTAGGAAGTTGTTTGATAAAGTGGGCAAAGCTTATACTTGGGCCAGAAGGCAGAATATAGGAAACTACATGAAAACATGAATAATTCAGTGAAAATGACTGTAAACAGATGAGAACTTGTTTAGAACAGCTGAAAGAGAATCTCCAAGTCAGTTCTTAGTGTAGAAAAGGTAGCTAAGATAAGGAAAATCCTTAATTCCAGTTAAGATCACATGAAACACTGTATGAATCCTATATTCTTTACTTAAAGGAGACTAGAGTGGTAAATGTGTGTTATAGAAGGCAGAATACCATTGAAATAGAGAAAGAAACATGTTCGGCAGCTTTGGAAAGCCTTACACTTCACTGAAATGTAGTACTACACTCTATAACACAGTTGAGAGACAATGTTCAATAGCTGCCTCAGTACTTAACAGTGTGTAGGAAGTTGTTTGATAAAGTGGGCAAAGCTTATACTTGGACCAGAAGGCAGAATATAGGAAACTACATGAAAACATGATTAATTCAGTGAAAATGACTGTAAACAGATGTGAACTTGTTTAGAACAGCTGAAAGAGATTCTCCAAGTCAGTTCTTAGTGTAGAAAAGGTAGCTAATATCCGGGAAATCCTTAATTCCAGTTAAGATTACATGAAACACTGTATGAATCCTATATTCTTTACTTAAAGGAGACTAGAGTGGTAAATGTGTGTTATACAAGGCAGAATACCATTGAAATAGAGAAAGAAACACGTTCGGCAGCTTTGGAAAGCCTTATACTTCACTGAAATGTAGTACTACACTTTATATAACACAGTTGTGAGATAATGTTCCCTAGCTCCCTCAGTTCATAACAGTGTGTTGGAAGTTGTTTGATAACGTGGGCAAAGCTTATACTTGGGCCAGAAGGCAGAATATAGGAAACTACATGAAAACATGAATAATTCAGTGAAAATGACTGTAAACAGATGAGAACTTGTTTAGAACAGCTGAAAGAGAATCTCCAAGTCAGTTCTTAGTGTAGAAAAGGTAGCTAAGATAAGGAAAATCCTTAATTCCAGTTAAGATCACATGAAACACTGTATGAATCCTATATTCTTTACTTAAAGGAGACTAGAGTGGTAAATGTGTGTTATACAAGGCAGAATACCATTGAAATAGAGAAAGAAACATGTTCGGCAGCTTTGGAAAGCCTTACACTTCACTGAAATGTAGTACTACACTCTATAACACAGTTGAGAGACAATGTTCAATAGCTGCCTCAGTACTTAACAGTGTGTAGGAAGTTGTTTGATAAAGTGGGCAAAGCTTATACTTGGACCAGAAGGCAGAATATAGGAAACTACATGAAAACATGATTAATTCAGTGAAAATGACTGTAAACAGATGTGAACTTGTTTAGAACAGCTGAAAGAGATTCTCCAAGTCAGTTCTTAGTGTAGAAAAGGTAGCTAATATCCGGGAAATCCTTAATTCCAGTTAAGATTACATGAAACACTGTATGAATCCTATATTCTTTACTTAAAGGAGACTAGAGTGGTAAATGTGTGTTATACAAGGCAGAATACCATTGAAATAGAGAAAGAAACACGTTCGGCAGCTTTGGAAAGCCTTATACTTCACTGAAATGTAGTACTACACTTTATATAACACAGTTGTGAGATAATGTTCCCTAGCTCCCTCAGTTCATAACAGTGTGTTGGAAGTTGTTTGATAACGTGGGCAAAGCTTATACTTGGGCCAGAAGGCAGAATATAGGAAACTACATGAAAACATGAATAATTCAGTGAAAATGACTGTAAACAGATGAGAACTTGTTTAGAACAGCTGAAAGAGAATCTCCAAGTCAGTTCTTAGTGTAGAAAAGGTAGGTAAGATAAGGGAAATACTTAATTCCAGTGAAGATCACATGAAACACTGTATGAATCCTATATTCTTTACTTAAAGGAGACTAGAGTGGTAAATGTGTGTTATACAAGGCAGAATACCATTGAAATAGAGAAAGAAACACGTTCGGCAGCTTTGGAAAGCCTTACACTTCACTGAAATGTAGTACTACACTCTATAACACAGTTGAGATACAATGTTCAATAGCTGCCTCAGTACTTAACAGTGTGTAGGAAGTTGTTTGATAAAGTGGGCAAAGCTGATACTTGGACCAGAAGGCAGAATATAGGAAACTACATGAAAACATGATTAATTCAGTGAAAATGACTGTAAACAGATGTGAACTTGTTTAGAACAGCTGAAAGAGATTCTCCAATTCAGTTCTTAGTGTAGAAAAGGTAGCTAAGATCTGGGAAATACTTAATTCCAGTGAAGATCACATGAAACACTGTATGAATCCTATATTCTTTACTTAAAGGAGACTAGAGTGGTAAATGTGTGTTATACAAGGCAGAATACCATTGAAATAGAGAAAGAAACACGTTCGGCAGCTTTGGAAAGCCTTACACTTCACTGAAATGTAGTACTACACTCTATAACACAGTTGAGAGACAATGTTCCCGAGCTGCCTCAGTTCATAACAGTGTGTAGGAAGTTGTTTGATAAAGTGGGCAAAGCTTATACTTGGGCCAGAAGGCACAATATAGGAAACTACATGAAAACATGAATAATTCAGTGAAAATGACTGTAAACAGATGAGAACTTGTTTAGAACAGCTGAAAGAGAATCTCCAAGTCAGTTCTTAGTGTAGAAAAGGTAGGTAAGATAAGGGAAATACTTAATTCCAGTGAAGATCACATGAAACACTGTATGAATCCTATATTCTTTACTTAAAGGAGACTAGAGTGGTTAATGTGTGTTATACAAGGTAGAATACCATTGAAATAGAGAAAGAAACACGTTCGGCAGCTTTGGAAAGCCTTACACTTCACTGAAATGTAGTACTACACTCAATAACACAGTTGAGATACAATGTTCAATAGCTGCCTCAGTACTTAACAGTGTGTAGGAAGTTGTTTGATAAAGTGGGCAAAGCTGATACTTGGACCAGAAGGCAGAATATAGGAAACTACATGAAAACATGATTAATTCAGTGAAAATGACTGTAAACAGATGTGAACTTGTTTAGAACAGCTGAAAGAGATTCTCCAATTCAGTTCTTAGTGTAGAAAAGGTAGCTAAGATCTGGGAAATCCTTAATTCGAGTTAAGATTACATGAAACACTGTATGAATCCTATATTCTTTACTTAAAGGAGACTAGAGTGGTAAATGTGTGTTATACAAGGTAGAATACCATTGAAATAGAGAAAGAAACACGTTCGGCAGCTTTGGAAAGCCTTACACTTCACTGAAATGTAGTACTACACTCTATAACACAGTTGAGAGACAATGTTCCCGAGCTGCCTCAGTTCATAACAGTGTGTAGGAAGTTGTTTGATAAAGTGGGCAAAGCTTATACTTGGGCCAGAAGGCACAATATAGGAAACTACATGAAAACATGAATAATTCAGTGAAAATGACTGTAAACAGATGAGAACTTGTTTAGAACAGCTGAAAGAGAATCTCCAAGTCAGTTCTTAGTGTAGAAAAGGTAGGTAAGATAAGGGAAATACTTAATTCCAGTGAAGATCACATGAAACACTGTATGAATCCTATATTCTTTACTTAAAGGAGACTAGAGTGGTTAATGTGTGTTATACAAGGTAGAATACCATTGAAATAGAGAAAGAAACACGTTCGGCAGCTTTGGAAAGCCTTACACTTCACTGAAATGTAGTACTACACTCAATAACACAGTTGAGATACAATGTTCAATAGCTGCCTCAGTACTTAACAGTGTGTAGGAAGTTGTTTGATAAAGTGGGCAAAGCTGATACTTGGACCAGAAGGCAGAATATAGGAAACTACATGAAAACATGATTAATTCAGTGAAAATGACTGTAAACAGATGTGAACTTGTTTAGAACAGCTGAAAGAGATTCTCCAATTCAGTTCTTAGTGTAGAAAAGGTAGCTAAGATCTGGGAAATCCTTAATTCGAGTTAAGATTACATGAAACACTGTATGAATCCTATATTCTTTACTTAAAGGAGACTAGAGTGGTAAATGTGTGTTATACAAGGCAGAATACCATTGAAATAGAGAAAGAAACACGTTCGGCAGCTTTGGAAAGCCTTACACTTCACTGAAATGTAGTACTACACTCTATAACACAGTTGAGAGACAATGTTCAAT
Source organism: Pipistrellus hanaki (assembly GCF_964339955.1). NCBI lineage: Eukaryota > Metazoa > Chordata > Mammalia > Chiroptera > Vespertilionidae > Pipistrellus > Pipistrellus hanaki. Next base: position 4,661,313 of record NC_140511.1, read on the forward strand.
AGCTGCCTCAGTACTTAACAGTGTGTAGGAAGTTGTTTGATAAAGTGGGCAAAGCTGATACTTGGACCAGAAGGCAGAATATAGGAAACTACATGAAAACATGATTAATTCAGTGAAAATGACTGTAAACAGATGTGAACTTGTTTAGAACTGCTGAAAGAGATTCTCCAAGTCAGTTCTTAGTGTAGAAAAGGTAGCTAATATCCGGGAAATCCTTAATTCGAGTTAAGATTACATGAAACACTGTATGAATCCTATATTCTTTACTTAAAGGAGACTAGAGTGGTAAATGTGTGTTATACAAGGTAGAATACCATTGAAATAGAGAAAGAAACACGTTCGGCAGCTTTGGAAAGCCTTACACTTCACTGAAATGTAGTACTACACTCTATAACACAGTTGAGAGACAATGTTCAATAGCTGCCTCAGTACTTAACAGTGTGTAGGAAGTTGTTTGATAAAGTGGGCAAAGCTGATACTTGGACCAGAAGGCAGAATATAGGAAACTACATGAAAACATGATTAATTCAGTGAAAATGACTGTAAACAGATGTGAACTTGTTTAGAACAGCTGAAAGAGATTCTCCAAGTCAGTTCTTAGTGTAGAAAAGGTAGCTAATATCCGGGAAATCCTTAATTCGAGTTAAGATTACATGAAACACTGTATGAATCCTATATTCTTTACTTAAAGGAGACTAGAGTGGTAAATGTATGTTATACAAGGTAGAATACCATTGAAATAGAGAAAGAAACACGTTCGGCAGCTTTGGAAAGCCTTATACTTCACTGAAATGTAGTACTACACTTTATATAACACAGTTGAGAGACAATGTTCCCTAGCTCCCTCAGTTCATAACAGTGTGTAGGAAGTTGTTTGATAAAGTGGGCAAAGCTTATACTTGGGCCAGAAGGCAGAATATAGGAAACTACATGAAAACATGAATAATTCAGTGAAAATGACTGTAAACAGATGAGAACTTGTTTAGAACAGCTGAAAGAGAATCTCCAAGTCAGTTCTTAGTGTAGAAAAGGTAGCTAAGATAAGGAAAATCCTTAATTCCAGTTAAGATCACATGAAACACTGTATGAATCCTATATTCTTTACTTAAAGGAGACTAGAGTGGTAAATGTGTGTTATACAAGGCAGAATACCATTGAAATAGAGAAAGAAACACGTTCGGCAGCTTTGGAAAGCCTTACACTTCACTGAAATGTAGTACTACACTGTATAACACAGTTGAGAGACAATGTTCAATAGCTGCCTCAGTACTTAACAGTGTGTAGGAAGTTGTTTGATAAAGTGGGCAAAGCTGATACTTGGACCAGAAGGCAGAATATAGGAAACTACATGAAAACATGATTAATTCAGTGAAAATGACTGTAAACAGATGTGAACTTGTTTAGAACAGCTGAAAGAGATTCTCCAATTCAGTTCTTAGTGTAGAAAAGGTAGCTAAGATCTGGGAAATCCTTAATTCGAGTTAAGATTACATGAAACACTGTATGAATCCTATATTCTTTACTTAAAGGAGACTAGAGTGGTAAATGTGTGTTATACAAGGCAGAATACCATTGAAATAGAGAAAGAAACACGTTTGGCAGCTTTGGAAAGCCTTACACTTCACTGAAATGTAGTACTACACTCTATAACACAGTTGAGAGACAATGTTCAATAGCTGCCTCAGTACTTAACAGTGTGTAGGAAGTTGTTTGATAAAGTGGGCAAAGCTGATACTTGGACCAGAAGGCAGAATATAGGAAACTACATGAAAACATGATTAATTCAGTGAAAATGACTGTAAACAGATGTGAACTTGTTTAGAACAGCTGAAAGAGATTCTCCAAGTCAGTTCTTAGTGTAGAAAAGGTAGCTAATATCCGGGAAATCCTTAATTCGAGTTAAGATTACATGAAACACTGTATGAATCCTATATTCTTTACTTAAAGGAGACTAGAGTGGTAAATGTGTGTTATACAAGGTAGAATACCATTGAAATAGAGAAAGAAACACGTTCGGCAGCTTTGGAAAGCCTTACACTTCACTGAAATGTAGTACTACACTCTATAACACAGTTGAGAGACAATGTTCAATAGCTGCCTCAGTACTTAACAGTGTGTAGGAAGTTGTTTGATAAAGTGGGCAAAGCTTATACTTGGGCCAGAAGGCACAATATAGGAAACTACATGAAAACATGAATAATTCAGTGAAAATGACTGTAAACAGATGTGAACTTGTTTAGAACAGCTGAAAGAGATTCTCCAAGTCAGTTCTTAGTGTAGAAAAGGTAGCTAATATCCGGGAAATCCTTAATTCGAGTTAAGATTACATGAAACACTGTATGAATCCTATATTCTTTACTTAAAGGAGACTAGAGTGGTAAATGTGTGTTATACAAGGTAGAATACCATTGAAATAGAGAAAGAAACACGTTCGGCAGCTTTGGAAAGCCTTATACTTCACTGAAATGTAGTACTACACTTTATATAACACAGTTGAGAGACAATGTTCCCTAGCTCCCTCAGTTCATAACAGTGTGTAGGAAGTTGTTTGATAAAGTGGGCAAAGCTTATACTTGGGCCAGAAGGCAGAATATAGGAAACTACATGAAAACATGAATAATTCAGTGAAAATGACTGTAAACAGATGAGAACTTGTTTAGAACAGCTGAAAGAGAATCTCCAAGTCAGTTCTTAGTGTAGAAAAGGTAGCTAAGATAAGGAAAATCCTTAATTCCAGTTAAGATCACATGAAACACTGTATGAATCCTATATTCTTTACTTAAAGGAGACTAGAGTGGTAAATGTGTGTTATACAAGGCAGAATACCATTGAAATAGAGAAAGAAACACGTTCGGCAGCTTTGGAAAGCCTTACACTTCACTGAAATGTAGTACTACACTGTATAACACAGTTGAGAGACAATGTTCAATAGCTGCCTCAGTACTTAACAGTGTGTAGGAAGTTGTTTGATAAAGTGGGCAAAGCTGATACTTGGACCAGAAGGCAGAATATAGGAAACTACATGAAAACATGATTAATTCAGTGAAAATGACTGTAAACAGATGTGAACTTGTTTAGAACAGCTGAAAGAGATTCTCCAAGTCAGTTCTTAGTGTAGAAAAGGTAGCTAATATCCGGGAAATCCTTAATTCGAGTTAAGATTACATGAAACACTGAATGAATCCTATATTCTTTACTTAAAGGAGACTAGAGTGGTAAATGTGTGTTATACAAGGCAGAATACCATTGAAATAGAGAAAGAAACACGTTCGGCAGCTTTGGAAAGCCTTACACTTCACTGAAATGTAGTACTACACTTTATATAACACAGTTGAGAGACAATGTTCCCTAGCTCCCTCAGTTCATAACAGTGTGTAGGAAGTTGTTTGATAAAGTGGGCAAAGCTTATACTTGGGCCAGAAGGCAGAATATAGGAAACTACATGAAAACATGAATAATTCAGTGAAAATGACTGTAAACAGATGAGAACTTGTTTAGAACAGCTGAAAGAGAATCTCCAAGAAAGTTCTTAGTGTAGAAAAGGTAGCTAAGATAAGGAAAATCCTTAATTCCAGTTAAGATCACATGAAACACTGTATGAATCCTATATTCTTTACTTAAAAATGACTAGAGTGGTAAATGTGTGTTATACAAGGCAGAATACCATTGAAATAGAGAAAGAAACATGTTCGGCAGCTTTGGAAAGCCTTACACTTCACTGAAATGTAGTACTACACTCTATAACACAGTTGAGAGACAATGTTCAATACCTGCCTCAGTACTTAACAGTGTGTAGGAAGTTGTTTGATAAAGTGGGCAAAGCTGATACTTGGACCAGAAGGCAGAATATAGGAAACTACATGAAAACATGATTAATTCAGTGAAAATGACTGTAAACAGATGTGAACTTGTTTAGAACAGCTGAAAGAGATTCTCCAATTCAGTTCTTAGTGTAGAAAAGGTAGCTAAGATCTGGGAAATCCTTAATTCGAGTTAAGATTACATGAAACACTGTATGAATCCTATATTCTTTACTTAAAGGAGACTAGAGTGGTAAATGTGTGTTATACAAGGCAGAATACCATTGAAATAGAGAAAGAAACACGTTCGGCAGCTTTGGAAAGCCTTACACTTCACTGAAATGTAGTACTACACTCTATAACACAGTTGAGAGACAATGTTCAATAGCTGCCTCAGTACTTAACAGTGTGTAGGAAGTTGTTTGATAAAGTGGGCAAAGCTGATACTTGGACCAGAAGGCAGAATATAGGAAACTACATGAAAACATGATTAATTCAGTGAAAATGACTGTAAACAGATGTGAACTTGTTTAGAACAGCTGAAAGAGATTCTCCAAGTCAGTTCTTAGTGTAGAAAAGGTAGCTAATATCCGGGAAATCCTTAATTCGAGTTAAGATTACATGAAACACTGTATGAATCCTATATTCTTTACTTAAAGGAGACTAGAGTGGTAAATGTGTGTTATACAAGGTAGAATACCATTGAAATAGAGAAAGAAACACGTTCGGCAGCTTTGGAAAGCCTTACACTTCACTGAAATGTAGTACTACACTCTATAACACAGTTGAGAGACAATGTTCAATAGCTGCCTCAGTACTTAACAGTGTGTAGGAAGTTGTTTGATAAAGTGGGCAAAGCTTATACTTGGGCCAGAAGGCACAATATAGGAAACTACATGAAAACATGAATAATTCAGTGAAAATGACTGTAAACAGATGTGAACTTGTTTAGAACAGCTGAAAGAGATTCTCCAAGTCAGTTCTTAGTGTAGAAAAGGTAGCTAATATCCGGGAAATCCTTAATTCGAGTTAAGATTACATGAAACACTGTATGAATCCTATATTCTTTACTTAAAGGAGACTAGAGTGGTAAATGTGTGTTATACAAGGTAGAATACCATTGAAATAGAGAAAGAAACACGTTCGGCAGCTTTGGAAAGCCTTATACTTCACTGAAATGTAGTACTACACTTTATATAACACAGTTGAGAGACAATGTTCCCTAGCTCCCTCAGTTCATAACAGTGTGTAGGAAGTTGTTTGATAAAGTGGGCAAAGCTTATACTTGGGCCAGAAGGCAGAATATAGGAAACTACATGAAAACATGAATAATTCAGTGAAAATGACTGTAAACAGATGAGAACTTGTTTAGAACAGCTGAAAGAGAATCTCCAAGTCAGTTCTTAGTGTAGAAAAGGTAGCTAAGATAAGGAAAATCCTTAATTCCAGTTAAGATCACATGAAACACTGTATGAATCCTATATTCTTTACTTAAAGGAGACTAGAGTGGTAAATGTGTGTTATACAAGGCAGAATACCATTGAAATAGAGAAAGAAACACGTTCGGCAGCTTTGGAAAGCCTTACACTTCACTGAAATGTAGTACTACACTGTATAACACAGTTGAGAGACAATGTTCAATAGCTGCCTCAGTACTTAACAGTGTGTAGGAAGTTGTTTGATAAAGTGGGCAAAGCTGATACTTGGACCAGAAGGCAGAATATAGGAAACTACATGAAAACATGATTAATTCAGTGAAAATGACTGTAAACAGATGTGAACTTGTTTAGAACAGCTGAAAGAGATTCTCCAAGTCAGTTCTTAGTGTAGAAAAGGTAGCTAATATCCGGGAAATCCTTAATTCGAGTTAAGATTACATGAAACACTGAATGAATCCTATATTCTTTACTTAAAGGAGACTAGAGTGGTAAATGTGTGTTATACAAGGCAGAATACCATTGAAATAGAGAAAGAAACACGTTCGGCAGCTTTGGAAAGCCTTACACTTCACTGAAATGTAGTACTACACTTTATATAACACAGTTGAGAGACAATGTTCCCTAGCTCCCTCAGTTCATAACAGTGTGTAGGAAGTTGTTTGATAAAGTGGGCAAAGCTTATACTTGGGCCAGAAGGCAGAATATAGGAAACTACATGAAAACATGAATAATTCAGTGAAAATGACTGTAAACAGATGAGAACTTGTTTAGAACAGCTGAAAGAGAATCTCCAAGTCAGTTCTTAGTGTAGAAAAGGTAGCTAAGATAAGGAAAATCCTTAATTCCAGTTAAGATCACATGAAACACTGTATGAATCCTATATTCTTTACTTAAAGGAGACTAGAGTGGTAAATGTGTGTTATACAAGGCAGAATACCATTGAAATAGAGAAAGAAACACGTTCGGCAGCTTTGGAAAGCCTTACACTTCACTGAAATGTAGTACTACACTGTATAACACAGTTGAGAGACAATGTTCAATAGCTGCCTCAGTACTTAACAGTGTGTAGGAAGTTGTTTGATAAAGTGGGCAAAGCTGATACTTGGACCAGAAGGCAGAATATAGGAAACTACATGAAAACATGATTAATTCAGTGAAAATGACTGTAAACAGATGTGAACTTGTTTAGAACAGCTGAAAGAGATTCTCCAATTCAGTTCTTAGTGTAGAAAAGGTAGCTAAGATCTGGGAAATCCTTAATTCGAGTTAAGATTACATGAAACACTGTATGAATCCTATATTCTTTACTTAAAGGAGACTAGAGTGGTAAATGTGTGTTATACAAGGCAGAATACCATTGAAATAGAGAAAGAAACACGTTTGGCAGCTTTGGAAAGCCTTACACTTCACTGAAATGTAGTACTACACTCTATAACACAGTTGAGAGACAATGTTCAATAGCTGCCTCAGTACTTAACAGTGTGTAGGAAGTTGTTTGATAAAGTGGGCAAAGCTGATACTTGGACCAGAAGGCAGAATATAGGAAACTACATGAAAACATGATTAATTCAGTGAAAATGACTGTAAACAGATGTGAACTTGTTTAGAACAGCTGAAAGAGATTCTCCAAGTCAGTTCTTAGTGTAGAAAAGGTAGCTAATATCCGGGAAATCCTTAATTCGAGTTAAGATTACATGAAACACTGTATGAATCCTATATTCTTTACTTAAAGGAGACTAGAGTGGTAAATGTGTGTTATACAAGGTAGAATACCATTGAAATAGAGAAAGAAACACGTTCGGCAGCTTTGGAAAGCCTTACACTTCACTGAAATGTAGTACTACACTCTATAACACAGTTGAGAGACAATGTTCAATAGCTGCCTCAGTACTTAACAGTGTGTAGGAAGTTGTTTGATAAAGTGGGCAAAGCTTATACTTGGGCCAGAAGGCACAATATAGGAAACTACATGAAAACATGAATAATTCAGTGAAAATGACTGTAAACAGATGTGAACTTGTTTAGAACAGCTGAAAGAGATTCTCCAAGTCAGTTCTTAGTGTAGAAAAGGTAGCTAATATCCGGGAAATCCTTAATTCGAGTTAAGATTACATGAAACACTGTATGAATCCTATATTCTTTACTTAAAGGAGACTAGAGTGGTAAATGTGTGTTATACAAGGTAGAATACCATTGAAATAGAGAAAGAAACACGTTCGGCAGCTTTGGAAAGCCTTATACTTCACTGAAATGTAGTACTACACTTTATATAACACAGTTGAGAGACAATGTTCCCTAGCTCCCTCAGTTCATAACAGTGTGTAGGAAGTTGTTTGATAAAGTGGGCAAAGCTTATACTTGGGCCAGAAGGCAGAATATAGGAAACTACATGAAAACATGAATAATTCAGTGAAAATGACTGTAAACAGATGAGAACTTGTTTAGAACAGCTGAAAGAGAATCTCCAAGTCAGTTCTTAGTGTAGAAAAGGTAGCTAAGATAAGGAAAATCCTTAATTCCAGTTAAGATCACATGAAACACTGTATGAATCCTATATTCTTTACTTAAAGGAGACTAGAGTGGTAAATGTGTGTTATACAAGGCAGAATACCATTGAAATAGAGAAAGAAACACGTTCGGCAGCTTTGGAAAGCCTTACACTTCACTGAAATGTAGTACTACACTGTATAACACAGTTGAGAGACAATGTTCAATAGCTGCCTCAGTACTTAACAGTGTGTAGGAAGTTGTTTGATAAAGTGGGCAAAGCTGATACTTGGACCAGAAGGCAGAATATAGGAAACTACATGAAAACATGATTAATTCAGTGAAAATGACTGTAAACAGATGTGAACTTGTTTAGAACAGCTGAAAGAGATTCTCCAAGTCAGTTCTTAGTGTAGAAAAGGTAGCTAATATCCGGGAAATCCTTAATTCGAGTTAAGATTACATGAAACACTGAATGAATCCTATATTCTTTACTTAAAGGAGACTAGAGTGGTAAATGTGTGTTATACAAGGCAGAATACCATTGAAATAGAGAAAGAAACACGTTCGGCAGCTTTGGAAAGCCTTACACTTCACTGAAATGTAGTACTACACTTTATATAACACAGTTGAGAGACAATGTTCCCTAGCTCCCTCAGTTCATAACAGTGTGTAGGAAGTTGTTTGATAAAGTGGGCAAAGCTTATACTTGGGCCAGAAGGCAGAATATAGGAAACTACATGAAAACATGAATAATTCAGTGAAAATGACTGTAAACAGATGAGAACTTGTTTAGAACAGCTGAAAGAGAATCTCCAAGAAAGTTCTTAGTGTAGAAAAGGTAGCTAAGATAAGGAAAATCCTTAATTCCAGTTAAGATCACATGAAACACTGTATGAATCCTATATTCTTTACTTAAAAATGACTAGAGTGGTAAATGTGTGTTATACAAGGCAGAATACCATTGAAATAGAGAAAGAAACATGTTCGGCAGCTTTGGAAAGCCTTACACTTCACTGAAATGTAGTACTACACTCTATAACACAGTTGAGAGACAATGTTCAATACCTGCCTCAGTACTTAACAGTGTGTAGGAAGTTGTTTGATAAAGTGGGCAAAGCTGATACTTGGACCAGAAGGCAGAATATAGGAAACTACATGAAAACATGATTAATTCAGTGAAAATGACTGTAAACAGATGTGAACTTGTTTAGAACAGCTGAAAGAGATTCTCCAATTCAGTTCTTAGTGTAGAAAAGGTAGCTAAGATCTGGGAAATCCTTAATTCGAGTTAAGATTACATGAAACACTGTATGAATCCTATATTCTTTACTTAAAGGAGACTAGAGTGGTAAATGTGTGTTATACAAGGCAGAATACCATTGAAATAGAGAAAGAAACACGTTCGGCAGCTTTGGAAAGCCTTACACTTCACTGAAATGTAGTACTACACTCTATAACACAGTTGAGAGACAATGTTCAATAGCTGCCTCAGTACTTAACAGTGTGTAGGAAGTTGTTTGATAAAGTGGGCAAAGCTGATACTTGGACCAGAAGGCAGAATATAGGAAACTACATGAAAACATGATTAATTCAGTGAAAATGACTGTAAACAGATGTGAACTTGTTTAGAACAGCTGAAAGAGATTCTCCAAGTCAGTTCTTAGTGTAGAAAAGGTAGCTAATATCCGGGAAATCCTTAATTCGAGTTAAGATTACATGAAACACTGTATGAATCCTATATTCTTTACTTAAAGGAGACTAGAGTGGTAAATGTGTGTTATACAAGGTAGAATACCATTGAAATAGAGAAAGAAACACGTTCGGCAGCTTTGGAAAGCCTTACACTTCACTGAAATGTAGTACTACACTCTATAACACAGTTGAGAGACAATGTTCAATAGCTGCCTCAGTACTTAACAGTGTGTAGGAAGTTGTTTGATAAAGTGGGCAAAGCTTATACTTGGGCCAGAAGGCACAATATAGGAAACTACATGAAAACATGAATAATTCAGTGAAAATGACTGTAAACAGATGTGAACTTGTTTAGAACAGCTGAAAGAGATTCTCCAAGTCAGTTCTTAGTGTAGAAAAGGTAGCTAATATCCGGGAAATCCTTAATTCGAGTTAAGATTACATGAAACACTGTATGAATCCTATATTCTTTACTTAAAGGAGACTAGAGTGGTAAATGTGTGTTATACAAGGTAGAATACCATTGAAATAGAGAAAGAAACACGTTCGGCAGCTTTGGAAAGCCTTATACTTCACTGAAATGTAGTACTACACTTTATATAACACAGTTGAGAGACAATGTTCCCTAGCTCCCTCAGTTCATAACAGTGTGTAGGAAGTTGTTTGATAAAGTGGGCAAAGCTTATACTTGGGCCAGAAGGCAGAATATAGGAAACTACATGAAAACATGAATAATTCAGTGAAAATGACTGTAAACAGATGAGAACTTGTTTAGAACAGCTGAAAGAGAATCTCCAAGTCAGTTCTTAGTGTAGAAAAGGTAGCTAAGATAAGGAAAATCCTTAATTCCAGTTAAGATCACATGAAACACTGTATGAATCCTATATTCTTTACTTAAAGGAGACTAGAGTGGTAAATGTGTGTTATACAAGGCAGAATACCATTGAAATAGAGAAAGAAACACGTTCGGCAGCTTTGGAAAGCCTTACACTTCACTGAAATGTAGTACTACACTGTATAACACAGTTGAGAGACAATGTTCAATAGCTGCCTCAGTACTTAACAGTGTGTAGGAAGTTGTTTGATAAAGTGGGCAAAGCTGATACTTGGACCAGAAGGCAGAATATAGGAAACTACATGAAAACATGATTAATTCAGTGAAAATGACTGTAAACAGATGTGAACTTGTTTAGAACAGCTGAAAGAGATTCTCCAAGTCAGTTCTTAGTGTAGAAAAGGTAGCTAATATCCGGGAAATCCTTAATTCGAGTTAAGATTACATGAAACACTGAATGAATCCTATATTCTTTACTTAAAGGAGACTAGAGTGGTAAATGTGTGTTATACAAGGCAGAATACCATTGAAATAGAGAAAGAAACACGTTCGGCAGCTTTGGAAAGCCTTACACTTCACTGAAATGTAGTACTACACTTTATATAACACAGTTGAGAGACAATGTTCCCTAGCTCCCTCAGTTCATAACAGTGTGTAGGAAGTTGTTTGATAAAGTGGGCAAAGCTTATACTTGGGCCAGAAGGCAGAATATAGGAAACTACATGAAAACATGAATAATTCAGTGAAAATGACTGTAAACAGATGAGAACTTGTTTAGAACAGCTGAAAGAGAATCTCCAAGTCAGTTCTTAGTGTAGAAAAGGTAGCTAAGATAAGGAAAATCCTTAATTCCAGTTAAGATCACATGAAACACTGTATGAATCCTATATTCTTTACTTAAAGGAGACTAGAGTGGTAAATGTGTGTTATACAAGGCAGAATACCATTGAAATAGAGAAAGAAACATGTTCGGCAGCTTTGGAAAGCCTTACACTTCACTGAAATGTAGTACTACACTCTATAACACAGTTGAGAGACAATGTTCAATAGCTGCCTCAGTACTTAACAGTGTGTAGGAAGTTGTTTGATAAAGTGGGCAAAGCTGATACTTGGACCAGAAGGCAGAATATAGGAAACTACATGAAAACATGATTAATTCAGTGAAAATGACTGTAAACAGATGTGAACTTGTTTAGAACAGCTGAAAGAGATTCTCCAAGTCAGTTCTTAGTGTAGAAAAGGTAGCTAAGATCTGGGAAATCCTTAATTCGAGTTAAGATTACATGAAACACTGGATGAATCCTATATTCTTTACCTAAAGGAGACTAGAGTGGTAAATGTGTGTTATACAAGGCAGAATACCATTGAAATAGAGAAAGAAACACGTTCGGCAGCTTTGGAAAGCCTTACACTTCACTGAAATGTAGTAATACACTCTATAACACAGTTGAGAGACAATGTTCCCGAGCTGCCTCAGTTCATAACAGTGTGTTGGAAGTTGTTTGATAAAGTGGGCAAAGCTTATACTTGGGCCAGAAGGCAGAATATAGGAAACTACATGAAAACATGAATAATTCAGTGAAAATGACTGTAAACAGATGAGAACTTGTTTAGAACAGCTGAAAGAGAATCTCCAAGTCAGTTCTTAGTGTAGAAAAGGTAGCTAAGATAAGGAAAATCCTTAATTCCAGTTAAGATCACATGAAACACTGTATGAATCCGATATTCTTTACTTAAAGGAGACTAGAGTGGTAAATGTGTGTTATACAAGGCAGAATACCATTGAAATAGAGAAAGAAACACGTTCGGCAGCTTTGGAAAGCCTTACACTTCACTGAAATGTAGTACTACACTCTATAACACAGTTGAGAGACAATGTTCAATAGCTGCCTCAGTACTTAACAGTGTGTAGGAAGTTGTTTGATAAAGTGGGCAAAGCTGATACTTGGACCAGAAGGCAGAATATAGGAAACTACATGAAAACATGATTAATTCAGTGAAAATGACTGTAAACAGATGTGAACTTGTTTAGAACAGCTGAAAGAGATTCTCCAAGTCAGTTCTTAGTGTAGAAAAGGTAGCTAAGATCTGGGAAATCCTTAATTCGAGTTAAGATTACATGAAACACTGTATGAATCCTATATTCTTTACTTAAAGGAGACTAGAGTGGTAAATGTGTGTTATACAAGGCAGAATACCATTGAAATAGAGAAAGAAACACGTTCGGCAGCTTTGGAAAGCCTTACACTTCACTGAAATGTAGTAATACACTCTATAACACAGTTGAGAGACAATGTTCCCGAGCTGCCTCAGTTCATAACAGTGTGTAGGAAGTTGTTTGATAAAGTGGGCAAAGCTTATACTTGGGCCAGAAGGCACAATATAGGAAACTACATGAAAACATGAATAATTCAGTGAAAATGACTGTAAACAGATGAGAACTTGTTTAGAACAGCTGAAAGAGAATCTCCAAGTCAGTTCTTAGTGTAGAAAAGGTAGGTAAGATAAGGGAAATACTTAATTCCAGTGAAGATCACATGAAACACTGTATGAATCCTATATTCTTTACTTAAAGGAGACTAGAGTGGTAAATGTGTGTTATACAAGGCAGAATACCATTGAAATAGAGAAAGAAACACGTTCGGCAGCTTTGGAAAGCCTTACACTTCACTGAAATGTAGTACTACACTCTATAACACAGTTGAGATACAATGTTCAATAGCTGCCTCAGTACTTAACAGTGTGTAGGAAGTTGTTTGATAAAGTGGGCAAAGCTGATACTTGGACCAGAAGGCAGAATATAGGAAACTACATGAAAACATGATTAATTCAGTGAAAATGACTGTAAACAGATGTGAACTTGTTTAGAACAGCTGAAAGAGATTCTCCAATTCAGTTCTTAGTGTAGAAAAGGTAGCTAAGATCTGGGAAATACTTAATTCCAGTGAAGATCACATGAAACACTGTATGAATCCTATATTCTTTACTTAAAGGAGACTAGAGTGGTAAATGTGTGTTATACAAGGCAGAATACCATTGAAATAGAGAAAGAAACACGTTCGGCAGCTTTGGAAAGCCTTACACTTCACTGAAATGTAGTACTACACTCTATAACACAGTTGAGAGACAATGTTCCCGAGCTGCCTCAGTTCATAACAGTGTGTAGGAAGTTGTTTGATAAAGTGGGCAAAGCTTATACTTGGGCCAGAAGGCACAATATAGGAAACTACATGAAAACATGAATAATTCAGTGAAAATGACTGTAAACAGATGAGAACTTGTTTAGAACAGCTGAAAGAGAATCTCCAAGTCAGTTCTTAGTGTAGAAAAGGTAGCTAAGATAAGGAAAATCCTTAATTCCAGTTAAGATCACATGAAACACTGTATGAATCCTATATTCTTTACTTAAAGGAGACTAGAGTGGTAAATGTGTGTTATACAAGGCAGAATACCATTGAAATAGAGAAAGAAACACGTTCGGCAGCTTTGGAAAGCCTTACACTTCACTGAAATGTAGTACTACACTGTATAACACAGTTGAGAGACAATGTTCAATAGCTGCCTCAGTACTTAACAGTGTGTAGGAAGTTGTTTGATAAAGTGGGCAAAGCTGATACTTGGACCAGAAGGCAGAATATAGGAAACTACATGAAAACATGATTAATTCAGTGAAAATGACTGTAAACAGATGTGAACTTGTTTAGAACAGCTGAAAGAGATTCTCCAAGTCAGTTCTTAGTGTAGAAAAGGTAGCTAATATCCGGGAAATCCTTAATTCGAGTTAAGATTACATGAAACACTGAATGAATCCTATATTCTTTACTTAAAGGAGACTAGAGTGGTAAATGTGTGTTATACAAGGCAGAATACCATTGAAATAGAGAAAGAAACACGTTCGGCAGCTTTGGAAAGCCTTACACTTCACTGAAATGTAGTACTACACTTTATATAACACAGTTGAGAGACAATGTTCCCTAGCTCCCTCAGTTCATAACAGTGTGTAGGAAGTTGTTTGATAAAGTGGGCAAAGCTTATACTTGGGCCAGAAGGCAGAATATAGGAAACTACATGAAAACATGAATAATTCAGTGAAAATGACTGTAAACAGATGAGAACTTGTTTAGAACAGCTGAAAGAGAATCTCCAAGTCAGTTCTTAGTGTAGAAAAGGTAGCTAAGATAAGGAAAATCCTTAATTCCAGTTAAGATCACATGAAACACTGTATGAATCCTATATTCTTTACTTAAAGGAGACTAGAGTGGTAAATGTGTGTTATACAAGGCAGAATACCATTGAAATAGAGAAAGAAACATGTTCGGCAGCTTTGGAAAGCCTTACACTTCACTGAAATGTAGTACTACACTGTATAACACAGTTGAGAGACAATGTTCAATAGCTGCCTCAGTACTTAACAGTGTGTAGGAAGTTGTTTGATAAAGTGGGCAAAGCTGATACTTGGACCAGAAGGCAGAATATAGGAAACTACATGAAAACATGATTAATTCAGTGAAAATGACTGTAAACAGATGTGAACTTGTTTAGAACAGCTGAAAGAGATTCTCCAAGTCAGTTCTTAGTGTAGAAAAGGTAGCTTAGATCTGGGAAATCCTTAATTCGAGTTAAGATTACATGAAACACTGTATGAATCCTATATTCTTTACTTAAAGGAGACTAGAGTGGTAAATGTGTGTTATACGAGGCAGAATACCATTGAAATAGAGAAAGAAACACGTTCGGCAGCTTTGGAAAGCCTTACACTTCACTGAAATGTAGTACTACACTCTATAACACAGTTGAGAGACAATGTTCAATAGCTGCCTCAGTACTTAACAGTGTGTAGGAAGTTGTTTGATAAAGTGGGCAAAGCTGATACTTGGACCAGAAGGTAGAATATAGGAAACTACATGAAAACATGATTAATTCAGTGAAAATGACTGTAAACAGATGTGAACTTGTTTAGAACAGCTGAAAGAGATTCTCCAAGTCAGTTCTTAGTGTAGAAAAGGTAGCTAATATCCGGGAAATCCTTAATTCGAGTTAAGATTACATGAAACACTGTATGAATCCTATATTCTTTACTTAAAGGAGACTAGAGTGGTAAATGTGTGTTATACAAGGTAGAATACCATTGAAATAGAGAAAGAAACACGTTCGGCAGCTTTGGAAAGCCTTATACTTCACTGAAATGTAGTACTACACTTTATATAACACAGTTGAGAGACAATGTTCCCTAGCTCCCTCAGTTCATAACAGTGTGTAGGAAGTTGTTTGATAAAGTGGGCAAAGCTTATACTTGGGCCAGAAGGCAGAATATAGGAAACTACATGAAAACATGAATAATTCAGTGAAAATGACTGTAAACAAATGAGAACTTGTTTAGAACAGCTGAAAGAGAATCTCCAAGTCAGTTCTTAGTGTAGAAAAGGTAGCTAAGATAAGGAAAATCCTTAATTCCAGTTAAGATCACATGAAACACTGTATGAATCCTATATTCTTTACTTAAAGGAGACTAGAGTGGTAAATGTGTGTTATACAAGGCAGAATACCATTGCAATAGAGAAAGAAACACGTTCGGCAGCTTTGGAAAGCCTTACACTTCACTGAAATGTAGTACTACACTGTATAACACAGTTGAGAGACAATGTTCAATAGCTGCCTCAGTACTTAACAGTGTGTAGGAAGTTGTTTGATAAAGTGGGCAAAGCTGATACTTGGACCAGAAGGCAGAATATAGGAAACTACATGAAAACATGATTAATTCAGTGAAAATGACTGTAAACAGATGTGAACTTGTTTAGAACAGCTGAAAGAGATTCTCCAAGTCAGTTCTTAGTGTAGAAAAGGTAGCTAATATCCGGGAAATCCTTAATTCGAGTTAAGATTACATGAAACACTGAATGAATCCTATATTCTTTACTTAAAGGAGACTAGAGTGGTAAATGTGTGTTATACAAGGCAGAATACCATTGAAATAGAGAAAGAAACACGTTCGGCAGCTTTGGAAAGCCTTACACTTCACTGAAATGTAGTACTACACTTTATATAACACAGTTGAGAGACAATGTTCCCTAGCTCCCTCAGTTCATAACAGTGTGTAGGAAGTTGTTTGATAAAGTGGGCAAAGCTTATACTTGGGCCAGAAGGCAGAATATAGGAAACTACATGAAAACATGAATAATTCAGTGAAAATGACTGTAAACAGATGAGAACTTGTTTAGAACAGCTGAAAGAGAATCTCCAAGTCAGTTCTTAGTGTAGAAAAG
This sequence comes from Pipistrellus hanaki, assembly GCF_964339955.1. Classification (NCBI taxonomy): domain Eukaryota; kingdom Metazoa; phylum Chordata; class Mammalia; order Chiroptera; family Vespertilionidae; genus Pipistrellus; species Pipistrellus hanaki. The sequence continues at coordinate 4,677,832 of NC_140511.1, forward strand.
GTAGCTAAGATAAGGAAAATCCTTAATTCCAGTTAAGATCACATGAAACACTGTATGAATCCTATATTCTTTACTTAAAGGAGACTAGAGTGGTAAATGTGTGTTATACAAGGCAGAATACCATTGAAATAGAGAAAGAAACATGTTCGGCAGCTTTGGAAAGCCTTACACTTCACTGAAATGTAGTACTACACTCTATAACACAGTTGAGAGACAATGTTCAATAGCTGCCTCAGTACTTAACAGTGTGTAGGAAGTTGTTTGATAAAGTGGGCAAAGCTGATACTTGGACCAGAAGGCAGAATATAGGAAACTACATGAAAACATGATTAATTCAGTGAAAATGACTGTAAACAGATGTGAACTTGTTTAGAACAGCTGAAAGAGATTCTCCAAGTCAGTTCTTAGTGTAGAAAAGGTAGCTTAGATCTGGGAAATCCTTAATTCGAGTTAAGATTACATGAAACACTGGATGAATCCTATATTCTTTACTTAAAGGAGACTAGAGTGGTAAATGTGTGTTATACGAGGCAGAATACCATTGAAATAGAGAAAGAAACACGTTCGGCAGCTTTGGAAAGCCTTACACTTCACTGAAATGTAGTACTACACTCTATAACACAGTTGAGAGACAATGTTCAATAGCTGCCTCAGTACTTAACAGTGTGTAGGAAGTTGTTTGATAAAGTGGGCAAAGCTGATACTTGGACCAGAAGGCAGAATATAGGAAACTACATGAAAACATGATTAATTCAGTGAAAATGACTGTAAACAGATGTGAACTTGTTTAGAACAGCTGAAAGAGATTCTCCAAGTCAGTTCTTAGTGTAGAAAAGGTAGCTAATATCCGGGAAATCCTTAATTCGAGTTAAGATTACATGAAACACTGTATGAATCCTATATTCTTTACTTAAAGGAGACTAGAGTGGTAAATGTGTGTTATACAAGGTAGAATACCATTGAAATAGAGAAAGAAACACGTTCGGCAGCTTTGGAAAGCCTTATACTTCACTGAAATGTAGTACTACACTTTATATAACACAGTTGAGAGACAATGTTCCCTAGCTCCCTCAGTTCATAACAGTGTGTAGGAAGTTGTTTGATAAAGTGGGCAAAGCTTATACTTGGGCCAGAAGGCAGAATATAGGAAACTACATGAAAACATGAATAATTCAGTGAAAATGACTGTAAACAGATGAGAACTTGTTTAGAACAGCTGAAAGAGAATCTCCAAGTCAGTTCTTAGTGTAGAAAAGGTAGCTAAGATAAGGAAAATCCTTAATTCCAGTTAAGATCACATGAAACACTGTATGAATCCTATATTCTTTACTTAAAGGAGACTAGAGTGGTAAATGTGTGTTATACAAGGCAGAATACCATTGCAATAGAGAAAGAAACACGTTCGGCAGCTTTGGAAAGCCTTACACTTCACTGAAATGTAGTACTACACTGTATAACACAGTTGAGAGACAATGTTCAATAGCTGCCTCAGTACTTAACAGTGTGTAGGAAGTTGTTTGATAAAGTGGGCAAAGCTGATACTTGGACCAGAAGGCAGAATATAGGAAACTACATGAAAACATGATTAATTCAGTGAAAATGACTGTAAACAGATGTGAACTTGTTTAGAACAGCTGAAAGAGATTCTCCAAGTCAGTTCTTAGTGTAGAAAAGGTAGCTAATATCCGGGAAATCCTTAATTCGAGTTAAGATTACATGAAACACTGAATGAATCCTATATTCTTTACTTAAAGGAGACTAGAGTGGTAAATGTGTGTTATACAAGGCAGAATACCATTGAAATAGAGAAAGAAACACGTTCGGCAGCTTTGGAAAGCCTTACACTTCACTGAAATGTAGTACTACACTTTATATAACACAGTTGAGAGACAATGTTCCCTAGCTCCCTCAGTTCATAACAGTGTGTAGGAAGTTGTTTGATAAAGTGGGCAAAGCTTATACTTGGGCCAGAAGGCAGAATATAGGAAACTACATGAAAACATGAATAATTCAGTGAAAATGACTGTAAACAGATGAGAACTTGTTTAGAACAGCTGAAAGAGAATCTCCAAGTCAGTTCTTAGTGTAGAAAAGGTAGCTAAGATAAGGAAAATCCTTAATTCCAGTTAAGATCACATGAAACACTGTATGAATCCTATATTCTTTACTTAAAGGAGACTAGAGTGGTAAATGTGTGTTATACAAGGCAGAATACCATTGAAATAGAGAAAGAAACATGTTCGGCAGCTTTGGAAAGCCTTACACTTCACTGAAATGTAGTACTACACTCTATAACACAGTTGAGAGACAATGTTCAATACCTGCCTCAGTACTTAACAGTGTGTAGGAAGTTGTTTGATAAAGTGGGCAAAGCTGATACTTGGACCAGAAGGCAGAATATAGGAAACTACATGAAAACATGATTAATTCAGTGAAAATGACTGTAAACAGATGTGAACTTGTTTAGAACAGCTGAAAGAGATTCTCCAATTCAGTTCTTAGTGTAGAAAAGGTAGCTAAGATCTGGGAAATCCTTAATTCGAGTTAAGATTACATGAAACACTGTATGAATCCTATATTCTTTACTTAAAGGAGACTAGAGTGGTAAATGTGTGTTATACAAGGCAGAATACCATTGAAATAGAGAAAGAAACACGTTCGGCAGCTTTGGAAAGCCTTACACTTCACTGAAATGTAGTACTACACTCTACAACACAGTTGAGAGACAATGTTCAATAGCTGCCTCAGTACTTAACAGTGTGTAGGAAGTTGTTTGATAAAGTGGGCAAAGCTGATACTTGGACCAGAAGGCAGAATATAGGAAACTACATGAAAACATGATTAATTCAGTGAAAATGACTGTAAACAGATGTGAACTTGTTTAGAACAGCTGAAAGAGATTCTCCAAGTCAGTTCTTAGTGTAGAAAAGGTAGCTAATATCCGGGAAATCCTTAATTCGAGTTAAGATTACATGAAACACTGTATGAATCCTATATTCTTTACTTAAAGGAGACTAGAGTGGTAAATGTGTGTTATACAAGGTAGAATACCATTGAAATAGAGAAAGAAACACGTTCGGCAGCTTTGGAAAGCCTTACACTTCACTGAAATGTAGTACTACACTCTATAACACAGTTGAGAGACAATGTTCAATAGCTGCCTCAGTACTTAACAGTGTGTAGGAAGTTGTTTGATAAAGTGGGCAAAGCTTATACTTGGGCCAGAAGGCACAATATAGGAAACTACATGAAAACATGAATAATTCAGTGAAAATGACTGTAAACAGATGTGAACTTGTTTAGAACAGCTGAAAGAGATTCTCCAAGTCAGTTCTTAGTGTAGAAAAGGTAGCTAATATCCGGGAAATCCTTAATTCGAGTTAAGATTACATGAAACACTGTATGAATCCTATATTCTTTACTTAAAGGAGACTAGAGTGGTAAATGTGTGTTATACAAGGTAGAATACCATTGAAATAGAGAAAGAAACACGTTCGGCAGCTTTGGAAAGCCTTATACTTCACTGAAATGTAGTACTACACTTTATATAACACAGTTGAGAGACAATGTTCCCTAGCTCCCTCAGTTCATAACAGTGTGTAGGAAGTTGTTTGATAAAGTGGGCAAAGCTTATACTTGGGCCAGAAGGCAGAATATAGGAAACTACATGAAAACATGAATAATTCAGTGAAAATGACTGTAAACAGATGAGAACTTGTTTAGAACAGCTGAAAGAGAATCTCCAAGTCAGTTCTTAGTGTAGAAAAGGTAGCTAAGATAAGGAAAATCCTTAATTCCAGTTAAGATCACATGAAACACTGTATGAATCCTATATTCTTTACTTAAAGGAGACTAGAGTGGTAAATGTGTGTTATACAAGGCAGAATACCATTGAAATAGAGAAAGAAACACGTTCGGCAGCTTTGGAAAGCCTTACACTTCACTGAAATGTAGTACTACACTGTATAACACAGTTGAGAGACAATGTTCAATAGCTGCCTCAGTACTTAACAGTGTGTAGGAAGTTGTTTGATAAAGTGGGCAAAGCTGATACTTGGACCAGAAGGCAGAATATAGGAAACTACATGAAAACATGATTAATTCAGTGAAAATGACTGTAAACAGATGTGAACTTGTTTAGAACAGCTGAAAGAGATTCTCCAAGTCAGTTCTTAGTGTAGAAAAGGTAGCTAATATCCGGGAAATCCTTAATTCGAGTTAAGATTACATGAAACACTGAATGAATCCTATATTCTTTACTTAAAGGAGACTAGAGTGGTAAATGTGTGTTATACAAGGCAGAATACCATTGAAATAGAGAAAGAAACACGTTCGGCAGCTTTGGAAAGCCTTACACTTCACTGAAATGTAGTACTACACTTTATATAACACAGTTGAGAGACAATGTTCCCTAGCTCCCTCAGTTCATAACAGTGTGTAGGAAGTTGTTTGATAAAGTGGGCAAAGCTTATACTTGGGCCAGAAGGCAGAATATAGGAAACTACATGAAAACATGAATAATTCAGTGAAAATGACTGTAAACAGATGAGAACTTGTTTAGAACAGCTGAAAGAGAATCTCCAAGTCAGTTCTTAGTGTAGAAAAGGTAGCTAAGATAAGGAAAATCCTTAATTCCAGTTAAGATCACATGAAACACTGTATGAATCCTATATTCTTTACTTAAAGGAGACTAGAGTGGTAAATGTGTGTTATACAAGGCAGAATACCATTGAAATAGAGAAAGAAACATGTTCGGCAGCTTTGGAAAGCCTTACACTTCACTGAAATGTAGTACTACACTCTATAACACAGTTGAGAGACAATGTTCAATAGCTGCCTCAGTACTTAACAGTGTGTAGGAAGTTGTTTGATAAAGTGGGCAAAGCTGATACTTGGACCAGAAGGCAGAATATAGGAAACTACATGAAAACATGATTAATTCAGTGAAAATGACTGTAAACAGATGTGAACTTGTTTAGAACAGCTGAAAGAGATTCTCCAAGTCAGTTCTTAGTGTAGAAAAGGTAGCTTAGATCTGGGAAATCCTTAATTCGAGTTAAGATTACATGAAACACTGGATGAATCCTATATTCTTTACTTAAAGGAGACTAGAGTGGTAAATGTGTGTTATACGAGGCAGAATACCATTGAAATAGAGAAAGAAACACGTTCGGCAGCTTTGGAAAGCCTTACACTTCACTGAAATGTAGTACTACACTCTATAACACAGTTGAGAGACAATGTTCAATAGCTGCCTCAGTACTTAACAGTGTGTAGGAAGTTGTTTGATAAAGTGGGCAAAGCTGATACTTGGACCAGAAGGCAGAATATAGGAAACTACATGAAAACATGATTAATTCAGTGAAAATGACTGTAAACAGATGTGAACTTGTTTAGAACAGCTGAAAGAGATTCTCCAAGTCAGTTCTTAGTGTAGAAAAGGTAGCTAATATCCGGGAAATCCTTAATTCGAGTTAAGATTACATGAAACACTGTATGAATCCTATATTCTTTACTTAAAGGAGACTAGAGTGGTAAATGTGTGTTATACAAGGTAGAATACCATTGAAATAGAGAAAGAAACACGTTCGGCAGCTTTGGAAAGCCTTATACTTCACTGAAATGTAGTACTACACTTTATATAACACAGTTGAGAGACAATGTTCCCTAGCTCCCTCAGTTCATAACAGTGTGTAGGAAGTTGTTTGATAAAGTGGGCAAAGCTTATACTTGGGCCAGAAGGCAGAATATAGGAAACTACATGAAAACATGAATAATTCAGTGAAAATGACTGTAAACAGATGAGAACTTGTTTAGAACAGCTGAAAGAGAATCTCCAAGTCAGTTCTTAGTGTAGAAAAGGTAGCTAAGATAAGGAAAATCCTTAATTCCAGTTAAGATCACATGAAACACTGTATGAATCCTATATTCTTTACTTAAAGGAGACTAGAGTGGTAAATGTGTGTTATACAAGGCAGAATACCATTGCAATAGAGAAAGAAACACGTTCGGCAGCTTTGGAAAGCCTTACACTTCACTGAAATGTAGTACTACACTGTATAACACAGTTGAGAGACAATGTTCAATAGCTGCCTCAGTACTTAACAGTGTGTAGGAAGTTGTTTGATAAAGTGGGCAAAGCTGATACTTGGACCAGAAGGCAGAATATAGGAAACTACATGAAAACATGATTAATTCAGTGAAAATGACTGTAAACAGATGTGAACTTGTTTAGAACAGCTGAAAGAGATTCTCCAAGTCAGTTCTTAGTGTAGAAAAGGTAGCTAATATCCGGGAAATCCTTAATTCGAGTTAAGATTACATGAAACACTGAATGAATCCTATATTCTTTACTTAAAGGAGACTAGAGTGGTAAATGTGTGTTATACAAGGCAGAATACCATTGAAATAGAGAAAGAAACACGTTCGGCAGCTTTGGAAAGCCTTACACTTCACTGAAATGTAGTACTACACTTTATATAACACAGTTGAGAGACAATGTTCCCTAGCTCCCTCAGTTCATAACAGTGTGTAGGAAGTTGTTTGATAAAGTGGGCAAAGCTTATACTTGGGCCAGAAGGCAGAATATAGGAAACTACATGAAAACATGAATAATTCAGTGAAAATGACTGTAAACAGATGAGAACTTGTTTAGAACAGCTGAAAGAGAATCTCCAAGTCAGTTCTTAGTGTAGAAAAGGTAGCTAAGATAAGGAAAATCCTTAATTCCAGTTAAGATCACATGAAACACTGTATGAATCCTATATTCTTTACTTAAAGGAGACTAGAGTGGTAAATGTGTGTTATACAAGGCAGAATACCATTGAAATAGAGAAAGAAACATGTTCGGCAGCTTTGGAAAGCCTTACACTTCACTGAAATGTAGTACTACACTCTATAACACAGTTGAGAGACAATGTTCAATAGCTGCCTCAGTACTTAACAGTGTGTAGGAAGTTGTTTGATAAAGTGGGCAAAGCTGATACTTGGACCAGAAGGCAGAATATAGGAAACTACATGAAAACATGATTAATTCAGTGAAAATGACTGTAAACAGATGTGAACTTGTTTAGAACAGCTGAAAGAGATTCTCCAATTCAGTTCTTAGTGTAGAAAAGGTAGCTAAGATCTGGGAAATCCTTAATTCGAGTTAAGATTACATGAAACACTGTATGAATCCTATATTCTTTACTTAAAGGAGACTAGAGTGGTAAATGTGTGTTATACAAGGCAGAATACCATTGAAATAGAGAAAGAAACACGTTCGGCAGCTTTGGAAAGCCTTACACTTCACTGAAATGTAGTACTACACTCTATAACACAGTTGAGAGACAATGTTCAATAGCTGCCTCAGTACTTAACAGTGTGTAGGAAGTTGTTTGATAAAGTGGGCAAAGCTGATACTTGGACCAGAAGGCAGAATATAGGAAACTACATGAAAACATGATTAATTCAGTGAAAATGACTGTAAACAGATGTGAACTTGTTTAGAACAGCTGAAAGAGATTCTCCAAGTCAGTTCTTAGTGTAGAAAAGGTAGCTAATATCCGGGAAATCCTTAATTCGAGTTAAGATTACATGAAACACTGTATGAATCCTATATTCTTTACTTAAAGGAGACTAGAGTGGTAAATGTGTGTTATACAAGGTAGAATACCATTGAAATAGAGAAAGAAACACGTTCGGCAGCTTTGGAAAGCCTTACACTTCACTGAAATGTAGTACTACACTCTATAACACAGTTGAGAGACAATGTTCAATAGCTGCCTCAGTACTTAACAGTGTGTAGGAAGTTGTTTGATAAAGTGGGCAAAGCTTATACTTGGGCCAGAAGGCACAATATAGGAAACTACATGAAAACATGAATAATTCAGTGAAAATGACTGTAAACAGATGTGAACTTGTTTAGAACAGCTGAAAGAGATTCTCCAAGTCAGTTCTTAGTGTAGAAAAGGTAGCTAATATCCGGGAAATCCTTAATTCGAGTTAAGATTACATGAAACACTGTATGAATCCTATATTCTTTACTTAAAGGAGACTAGAGTGGTAAATGTGTGTTATACAAGGTAGAATACCATTGAAATAGAGAAAGAAACACGTTCGGCAGCTTTGGAAAGCCTTATACTTCACTGAAATGTAGTACTACACTTTATATAACACAGTTGAGAGACAATGTTCCCTAGCTCCCTCAGTTCATAACAGTGTGTAGGAAGTTGTTTGATAAAGTGGGCAAAGCTTATACTTGGGCCAGAAGGCAGAATATAGGAAACTACATGAAAACATGAATAATTCAGTGAAAATGACTGTAAACAGATGAGAACTTGTTTAGAACAGCTGAAAGAGAATCTCCAAGTCAGTTCTTAGTGTAGAAAAGGTAGCTAAGATAAGGAAAATCCTTAATTCCAGTTAAGATCACATGAAACACTGTATGAATCCTATATTCTTTACTTAAAGGAGACTAGAGTGGTAAATGTGTGTTATACAAGGCAGAATACCATTGAAATAGAGAAAGAAACACGTTCGGCAGCTTTGGAAAGCCTTACACTTCACTGAAATGTAGTACTACACTGTATAACACAGTTGAGAGACAATGTTCAATAGCTGCCTCAGTACTTAACAGTGTGTAGGAAGTTGTTTGATAAAGTGGGCAAAGCTGATACTTGGACCAGAAGGCAGAATATAGGAAACTACATGAAAACATGATTAATTCAGTGAAAATGACTGTAAACAGATGTGAACTTGTTTAGAACAGCTGAAAGAGATTCTCCAAGTCAGTTCTTAGTGTAGAAAAGGTAGCTAATATCCGGGAAATCCTTAATTCGAGTTAAGATTACATGAAACACTGAATGAATCCTATATTCTTTACTTAAAGGAGACTAGAGTGGTAAATGTGTGTTATACAAGGCAGAATACCATTGAAATAGAGAAAGAAACACGTTCGGCAGCTTTGGAAAGCCTTACACTTCACTGAAATGTAGTACTACACTTTATATAACACAGTTGAGAGACAATGTTCCCTAGCTCCCTCAGTTCATAACAGTGTGTAGGAAGTTGTTTGATAAAGTGGGCAAAGCTTATACTTGGGCCAGAAGGCAGAATATAGGAAACTACATGAAAACATGAATAATTCAGTGAAAATGACTGTAAACAGATGAGAACTTGTTTAGAACAGCTGAAAGAGAATCTCCAAGTCAGTTCTTAGTGTAGAAAAGGTAGCTAAGATAAGGAAAATCCTTAATTCCAGTTAAGATCACATGAAACACTGTATGAATCCTATATTCTTTACTTAAAGGAGACTAGAGTGGTAAATGTGTGTTATACAAGGCAGAATACCATTGAAATAGAGAAAGAAACATGTTCGGCAGCTTTGGAAAGCCTTACACTTCACTGAAATGTAGTACTAAACTCTATATCACAGTTGAGAGACAATGTTCAATAGCTGCCTCAGTACTTAACAGTGTGTAGGAAGTTGTTTGATAAAGTGGGCAAAGCTGATACTTGGACCAGAAGGCAGAATATAGGAAACTACATGAAAACATGATTAATTCAGTGAAAATGACTGTAAACAGATGTGAACTTGTTTAGAACAGCTGAAAGAGATTCTCCAAGTCAGTTCTTAGTGTAGAAAAGGTAGCTAAGATCTGGGAAATCCTTAATTCGAGTTAAGATTACATAAACACTGGATGAATCCTATATTCTTTACTTAAAGGAGACTAGAGTGGTAAATGTGTGTTATACAAGGCAGAATACCATTGAAATAGAGAAAGAAACACGTTCGGCAGCTTTGGAAAGCCTTACACTTCACTGAAATGTAGTAATACACTCTATAACACAGTTGAGAGACAATGTTCCAGAGCTGCCTCAGTTCATAACAGTGTGTAGGAAGTTGTTTGATAAAGTGGGCAAAGCTTATACTTGGGCCAGAAGGCACAATATAGGAAACTACATGAAAACATGAATAATTCAGTGAAAATGACTGTAAACAGATGAGAACTTGTTTAGAACAGCTGAAAGAGAATCTCCAAGTCAGTTCTTAGTGTAGAAAAGGTAGGTAAGATAAGGGAAATACTTAATTCCAGTGAAGATCACATGAAACACTGTATGAATCCTATATTCTTTACTTAAAGGAGACTAGAGTGGTAAATGTGTGTTATACAAGGCAGAATACCATTGAAATAGAGAAAGAAACACGTTCGGCAGCTTTGGAAAGCCTTACACTTCACTGAAATGTAGTACTACACTCAATAACACAGTTGAGATACAATGTTCAATAGCTGCCTCAGTACTTAACAGTGTGTAGGAAGTTGTTTGATAAAGTGGGCAAAGCTGATACTTGGACCAGAAGGCAGAATATAGGAAACTACATGAAAACATGATTAATTCAGTGAAAATGACTGTAAACAGATGTGAACTTGTTTAGAACAGCTGAAAGAGATTCTCCAATTCATTTCTTAGTGTAGAAAAGGTAGCTAAGATCTGGGAAATCCTTAATTCGAGTTAAGATTACATGAAACACTGTATGAATCCTATATTCTTTACTTAAAGGAGACTAGAGTGGTAAATGTGTGTTATACAAGACAGAATACCATTGAAATAGAGAAAGAAACACGTTCGGCAGCTTTGGAAAGCCTTACACTTCACTGAAATGTAGTACTACACTCTATAACACAGTTGAGAGAAAATGTTCAATAGCTGCCTCAGTACTTAACAGTGTGTAGGAAGTTGTTTGATAAAGTGGGCAAAGCTTATACTTGGACCAGAAGGCAGAATATAGGAAACTACATGAAAACATGATTAATTCAGTGAAAATGACTGTAAACAGATGTGAACTTGTTTAGAACAGCTGAAAGAGATTCTCCAAGTCAGTTCTTAGTGTAGAAAAGGTAGCTAATATCCGGGAAATCCTTAATTCGAGTTAAGATTACATGAAACACTGTATGAATCCTATATTCTTTACTTAAAGGAGACTAGAGTGGTAAATGTGTGTTATACAAGGCAGAATACCATTGAAATAGAGAAAGAAACACGTTCGGCAGCTTTGGAAAGCATTATACTTCACTGAAATGTAGTACTACACTTTATATAACACAGTTGAGAGACAATGTTCCCTAGCTCCCTCAGTTCATAACAGTGTGTAGGAAGTTGTTTGATAAAGTGGGCAAAGCTTATACTTGGGCCAGAAGGCAGAATATAGGAAACTACATGAAAACATGAATAATTCAGTGAAAATGACTGTAAACAGATGAGAACTTGTTTAGAACAGCTGAAAGAGAATCTCCAAGTCAGTTCTTAGTGTAGAAAAGGTAGCTAAGATAAGGAAAATCCTTAATTCCAGTTAAGATCACATGAAACACTGTATGAATCCTATATTCTTTACTTAAAGGAGACTAGAGTGGTAAATGTGTGTTATACAAGGCAGAATACCATTGAAATAGAGAAAGAAACACGTTCGGCAGCTTTGGAAAGCCTTACACTTCACTGAAATGTAGTACTACACTCTATAACACAGTTGAGAGACAATGTTCAATAGCTGCCTCAGTACTTAACAGTGTGTAGGAAGTTGTTTGATAAAGTGGGCAAAGCTGATACTTGGACCAGAAGGCAGAATATAGGAAACTACATGAAAACATGATTAATTCAGTGAAAATGACTGTAAACAGATGTGAACTTGTTTAGAACAGCTGAAAGAGATTCTCCAAGTCAGTTCTTAGTGTAGAAAAGGTAGCTAATATCCGGGAAATCCTTAATTCGAGTTAAGATTACATGAAACACTGAATGAATCCTATATTCTTTACTTAAAGGAGACTAGAGTGGTAAATGTGTGTTATACAAGGCAGAATACCATTGAAATAGAGAAAGAAACACGTTCGGCAGCTTTGGAAAGCCTTACACTTCACTGAAATGTAGTACTACACTTTATATAACACAGTTGAGAGACAATGTTCCCTAGCTCCCTCAGTTCATAACAGTGTGTAGGAAGTTGTTTGATAAAGTGGGCAAAGCTTATACTTGGGCCAGAAGGCAGAATATAGGAAACTACATGAAAACATGAATAATTCAGTGAAAATGACTGTAAACAGATGAGAACTTGTTTAGAACAGCTGAAAGAGAATCTCCAAGTCAGTTCTTAGTGTAGAAAAGGTAGCTAAGATAAGGAAAATCCTTAATTCCAGTTAAGATCACATGAAACACTGTATGAATCCTATATTCTTTACTTAAAGGAGACTAGAGTGGTAAATGTGTGTTATACAAGGCAGAATACCATTGAAATAGAGAAAGAAACACGTTCGGCAGCTTTGGAAAGCCTTACACTTCACTGAAATGTAGTACTACACTCTATAACACAGTTGAGAGACAATGTTCAATAGCTGCCTCAGTACTTAACAGTGTGTAGGAAGTTGTTTGATAAAGTGGGCAAAGCTGATACTTGGACCAGAAGGCAGAATATAGGAAACTACATGAAAACATGATTAATTCAGTGAAAATGACTGTAAACAGATGTGAACTTGTTTAGAACAGCTGAAAGAGATTCTCCAATTCATTTCTTAGTGTAGAAAAGGTAGCTAAGATCTGGGAAATCCTTAATTCGAGTTAAGATTACATGAAACACTGTATGAATCCTATATTCTTTACTTAAAGGAGACTAGAGTGGTAAATGTGTGTTATACAAGGCAGAATACCATTGAAATAGAGAAAGAAACACGTTCGGCAGCTTTGGAAAGCCTTACACTTCACTGAAATGTAGTACTACACTCTATAACACAGTTGAGAGACAATGTTCAATAGCTGCCTCAGTACTTAACAGTGTGTAGGAAGTTGTTTGATAAAGTGGGCAAAGCTTATACTTGGACCAGAAGGCAGAATATAGGAAACTACATGAAAACATGATTAATTCAGTGAAAATGACTGTAAACAGATGTGAACTTGTTTAGAACAGCTGAAAGAGATTCTCCAAGTCAGTTCTTAGTGTAGAAAAGGTAGCTAATATCCGGGAAATCCTTAATTCGAGTTAAGATTACATGAAACACTGTATGAATCCTATATTCTTTACTTAAAGGAGACTAGAGTGGTAAATGTGTGTTATACAAGGCAGAATACCATTGAAATAGAGAAAGAAACACGTTCGGCAGCTTTGGAAAGCCTTATACTTCACTGAAATGTAGTACTACACTTTATATAACACAGTTGAGAGACAATGTTCCCTAGCTCCCTCAGTTCATAACAGTGTGTAGGAAGTTGTTTGATAAAGTGGGCAAAGCTTATACTTGGGCCAGAAGGCAGAATATAGGAAACTACATGAAAACATGAATAATTCAGTGAAAATGACTGTAAACAGATGAGAACTTGTTTAGAACAGCTGAAAGAGAATCTCCAAGTCAGTTCTTAGTGTAGAAAAGGTAGCTAAGATAAGGAAAATCCTTAATTCCAGTTAAGATCACATGAAACACTGTATGAATCCTATATTCTTTACTTAAAGGAGACTAGAGTGGTAAATGTGTGTTATACAAGGCAGAATACCATTTAAATAGAGAAAGAAACACGTTCGGCAGCTTTGGAAAGCCTTACACTTCACTGAAATGTAGTACTACACTCTATAACACAGTTGAGAGACAATGTTCAATAGCTGCCTCAGTACTTAACAGTGTGTAGGAAGTTGTTTGATAAAGTGGGCAAAGCTGATACTTGGACCAGAAGGCAGAATATAGGAAACTACATGAAAACATGATTAATTCAGTGAAAATGACTGTAAACAGATGTGAACTTGTTTAGAACAGCTGAAAGAGATTCTCCAAGTCAGTTCTTAGTGTAGAAAAGGTAGCTAATATCCGGGAAATCCTTAATTCGAGTTAAGATTACATGAAACACTGAATGAATCCTATATTCTTTACTTAAAGGAGACTAGAGTGGTAAATGTGTGTTATACAAGGCAGAATACCATTGAAATAGAGAAAGAAACACGTTCGGCAGCTTTGGAAAGCCTTACACTTCACTGAAATGTAGTACTACACTTTATATAACACAGTTGAGAGACAATGTTCCCTAGCTCCCTCAGTTCATAACAGTGTGTAGGAAGTTGTTTGATAAAGTGGGCAAAGCTTATACTTGGGCCAGAAGGCAGAATATAGGAAACTACATGAAAACATGAATAATTCAGTGAAAATGACTGTAAACAGATGAGAACTTGTTTAGAACAGCTGAAAGAGAATCTCCAAGTCAGTTCTTAGTGTAGAAAAGGTAGCTAAGATAAGGAAAATCCTTAATTCCAGTTAAGATCACATGAAACACTGTATGAATCCTATATTCTTTACTTAAAGGAGACTAGAGTGGTAAATGTGTGTTATACAAGGCAGAATACCATTGAAATAGAGAAAGAAACACGTTCGGCAGCTTTGGAAAGCCTTACACTTCACTGAAATGTAGTACTACACTCTATAACACAGTTGAGAGACAATGTTCAATAGCTGCCTCAGTACTTAACAGTGTGTAGGAAGTTGTTTGATAAAGTGGGCAAAGCTGATACTTGGACCAGAAGGCAGAATATAGGAAACTACATGAAAACATGATTAATTCAGTGAAAATGACTGTAAACAGATGTGAACTTGTTTAGAACAGCTGAAAGAGATTCTCCAAGTCAGTTCTTAGTGTAGAAAAGGTAGCTAATATCCGGGAAATCCTTAATTCGAGTTAAGATTACATGAAACACTGAATGAATCCTATATTCTTTACTTAAAGGAGACTAGAGTGGTAAATGTGTGTTATACAAGGCAGAATACCATTGAAATAGAGAAAGAAACACGTTCGGCAGCTTTGGAAAGCCTTACACTTCACTGAAATGTAGTACTACACTTTATATAACACAGTTGAGAGACAATGTTCCCTAGCTCCCTCAGTTCATAACAGTGTGTAGGAAGTTGTTTGATAAAGTGGGCAAAGCTTATACTTGGGCCAGAAGGCAGAATATAGGAAACTACATGAAAACATGAATAATTCAGTGAAAATGACTGTAAACAGATGAGAACTTGTTTAGAACAGCTGAAAGAGAATCTCCAAGTCAGTTCTTAGTGTAGAAAAGGTAGCTAAGATAAGGAAAATCCTTAATTCCAGTTAAGATCACATGAAACACTGTATGAATCCTATATTCTTTACTTAAAGGAGACTAGAGTGGTAAATGTGTGTTATACAAGGCAGAATACCATTGAAATAGAGAAAGAAACACGTTCGGCAGCTTTGGAAAGCCTTACACTTCACTGAAATGTAGTACTACACTCTATAACACAGTTGAGAGACAATGTTCAATAGCTGCCTCAGTACTTAACAGTGTGTAGGAAGTTGTTTGATAAAGTGGGCAAAGCTGATACTTGGACCAGAAGGCAGAATATAGGAAACTACATGAAAACATGATTAATTCAGTGAAAATGACTGTAAACAGATGTGAACTTGTTTAGAACAGCTGAAAGAGATTCTCCAAGTCAGTTCTTAGTGTAGAAAAGGTAGCTAAGATCCTGGAAATCCTTAATTCGAGTTAAGATTACATGAAACACTGTATGAATCCTATATTCTTTACTTAAAGGAGACTAGAGTGGTAAATGTGTGTTATACAAGGCAGAATACCATTGAAATAGAGAAAGAAACACGTTCGGCAGCTTTGGAAAGCCTTACACTTCACTGAAATGTAGTAATACACTGTATAACACAGTTGAGAGACAATGTTCCCGAGCTGCCTCAGTTCATAACAGTGTGTAGGAAGTTGTTTGATAAAGTGGGCAAAGCTTATACTTGGGCCAGAAGGCACAATATAGGAAACTACATGAAAACATGAATAATTCAAGGAAAATGACTGTAAACAGATGAGAACTTGTTTAGAACAGCTGAAAGAGAATCTCCAAGTCAGTTCTTAGTGTAGAAAAGGTAGGTAAGATAAGGGAAATACTTAATTCCAGTGAAGATCACATGAAACACTGTATGAATCCTATATTCTTTACTTAAAGGAGACTAGAGTGGTAAATGTGTGTTATACAAGGCAGAATACCATTGAAATAGAGAAAGAAACACGTTCGGCAGCTTTGGAAAGCCTTACACTTCACTGAAATGTAGTACTACACTCAATAACACAGTTGAGATACAATGTTCAATAGCTGCCTCAGTACTTAACAGTGTGTAGGAAGTTGTTTGATAAAGTGGGCAAAGCTGATACTTGGACCAGAAGGCAGAATATAGGAAACTACATGAAAACATGATTAATTCAGTGAAAATGACTGTAAACAGATGTGAACTTGTTTAGAACAGCTGAAAGAGATTCTCCAATTCAGTTTTTAGTGTAGAAAAGGTAGCTAAGATCTGGGAAATCCTTAATTCGAGTTAAGATTACATGAAACACTGTATGAATCCTATATTCTTTACTTAAAGGAGACTAGAGTGGTAAATGTGTGTTATACAAGGCAGAATACCATTGAAATAGAGAAAGAAACACGTTCGGCAGCTTTGGAAAGCATTACACTTCACTGAAATGTAGTACTACACTCTATAACACAGTTGAGAGACAATGTTCAATAGCTGCCTCAGTACTTAACAGTGTGTAGGAAGTTGTTTGATAAAGTGGGCAAAGCTTATACTTGGACCAGAAGGCAGAATATAGGAAACTACATGAAAACATGATTAATTCAGTGAAAATGACTGTAAACAGATGTGAACTTGTTTAGAACAGCTGAAAGAGATTCTCCAAGTCAGTTCTTAGTGTAGAAAAGGTAGCTAATATCCGGGAAATCCTTAATTCGAGTTAAGATTACATGAAACACTGTATGAATCCTATATTCTTTACTTAAAGGAGACTAGAGTGGTAAATGTGTGTTATACAAGGCAGAATACCATTGAAATAGAGAAAGAAACACGTTCGGCAGCTTTGGAAAGCCTTATACTTCACTGAAATGTAGTACTACACTTTATATAACACAGTTGAGAGACAATGTTCCCTAGCTCCCTCAGTTCATAACAGTGTGTAGGAAGTTGTTTGATAAAGTGGGCAAAGCTTATACTTGGGCCAGAAGGCAGAATATAGGAAACTACATGAAAACATGATTAATTCAGTGAAAATGACTGTAAACAGATGTGAACTTGTTTAGAACAGCTGAAAGAGATTCTCCAAGTCAGTTCTTAGTGTAGAAAAGGTAGCTAATATCCGGGAAATCCTTAATTCGAGTTAAGATTACATGAAACACTGAATGAATCCTATATTCTTTACTTAAAGGAGACTAGAGTGGTAAATGTGTGTTATACAAGGCAGAATACCATTGAAATAGAGAAAGAAACACGTTCGGCAGCTTTGGAAAGCCTTACACTTCACTGAAATGTAGTACTACACTTTATATAACACAGTTGAGAGACAATGTTCCCTAGCTCCCTCAGTTCATAACAGTGTGTAGGAAGTTGTTTGATAAAGTGGGCAAAGCTTATACTTGGGCCAGAAGGCAGAATATAGGAAACTACATGAAAACATGAATAATTCAGTGAAAATGACTGTAAACAGATGAGAACTTGTTTAGAACAGCTGAAAGAGAATCTCCAAGTCAGTTCTTAGTGTAGAAAAGGTAGCTAAGATAAGGAAAATCCTTAATTCCAGTTAAGATCACATGAAACACTGTATGAATCCTATATTCTTTACTTAAAGGAGACTAGAGTGGTAAATGTGTGTTATACAAGGCAGAATACCATTGAAATAGAGAAAGAAACACGTTCGGCAGCTTTGGAAAGCCTTACACTTCACTGAAATGTAGTAATACACTGTATAACACAGTTGAGAGACAATGTTCCCGAGCTGCCTCAGTTCATAACAGTGTGTAGGAAGTTGTTTGATAAAGTGGGCAAAGCTTATTCTTGGGCCAGAAGGCACAATATAGGAAACTACATGAAAACATGAATAATTCAGTGAAAATGACTGTAAACAGATGAGAACTTGTTTAGAACAGCTGAAAGAGAATCTCCAAGTCAGTTCTTAGTGTAGAAAAGGTAGGTAAGATAAGGGAAATACTTAATTCCAGTGAAGATCACATGAAACACTGTATGAATCCTATATTCTTTACTTAAAGGAGACTAGAGTGGTAAATGTGTGTTATACAAGGCAGAATACCATTGAAATAGAGAAAGAAACACGTTCGGCAGCTTTGGAAAGCCTTACACTTCACTGAAATGTAGTACTACACTCAATAACACAGTTGAGATACAATGTTCAATAGCTGCCTCAGTACTTAACAGTGTGTAGGAAGTTGTTTGATAAAGTGGGCAAAGCTGATACTTGGACCAGAAGGCAGAATATAGGAAACTACATGAAAACATGATTAATTCAGTGAAAATGACTGTAAACAGATGTGAACTTGTTTAGAACAGCTGAAAGAGATTCTCCAAGTCAGTTCTTAGTGTAGAAAAGGTAGCTAATATCCGGGAAATCCTTAATTCGAGTTAAGATTACATGAAACACTGTATGAATCCTATATTCTTTACTTAAAGGAGACTAGAGTGGTAAATGTGTGTTATACAAGGCAGAATACCTTTGAAATAGAGAAAGAAACACGTTCGGCAGCTTTGGAAAGCCTTATACTTCACTGAAATGTAGTACTACACTTTATATAACACAGTTGAGAGACAATGTTCCCTAGCTCCCTCAGTTCATAACAGTGTGTAGGAAGTTGTTTGATAAAGTGGGCAAAGCTTATACTTGGGCCAGAAGGCAGAATATAGGAAACTACATGAAAACATGAATAATTCAGTGAAAATGACTGTAAACAGATGAGAACTTGTTTAGAACAGCTGAAAGAGAATCTCCAAGTCAGTTCTTAGTGTAGAAAAGGTAGCTAAGATAAGGAAAATCCTTAATTCCAGTTAAGATCACATGAAACACTGTATGAATCCTATATTCTTTACTTAAAGGAGACTAGAGTGGTAAATGTGTGTTATACAAGGCAGAATACCATTGAAATAGAGAAAGAAACACGTTCGGCAGCTTTGGAAAGCCTTACACTTCACTGAAATGTAGTACTACACTCTATAACACAGTTGAGAGACAATGTTCAATAGCTGCCTCAGTACTTAACAGTGTGTAGGAAGTTGTTTGATAAAGTGGGCAAAGCTGATACTTGGACCAGAAGGCAGAATATAGGAAACTACATGAAAACATGATTAATTCAGTGAAAATGACTGTAAACAGATGTGAACTTGTTTAGAACAGCTGAAAGAGATTCTCCAAGTCAGTTCTTAGTGTAGAAAAGGTAGCTAATATCCGGGAAATCCTTAATTCGAGTTAAGATTACATGAAACACTGAATGAATCCTATATTCTTTACTTAAAGGAGACTAGAGTGGTAAATGTGTGTTATACAAGGCAGAATACCATTGAAATAGAGAAAGAAACACGTTCGGCAGCTTTGGAAAGCCTTATACTTCACTGAAATGTAGTACTACACTTTATATAACACAGTTGAGAGACAATGTTCCCTAGCTCCCTCAGTTCATAACAGTGTGTAGGAAGTTGTTTGATAAAGTGGGCAAAGCTTATACTTGGGCCAGAAGGCAGAATATAGGAAACTACATGAAAACATGAATAATTCAGTGAAAATGACTGTAAACAGATGAGAACTTGTTTAGAACAGCTGAAAGAGAATCTCCAAGTCAGTTCTTAGTGTAGAAAAGGTAGCTAAGATAAGGAAAATCCTTAATTCCAGTTAATATCACATGAAACACTGTATGAATCCTATATTCTTTACTTAAAGGAGACTAGAGTGGTAAATGTGTGTTATACAAGGCAGAATACCATTGAAATAGAGAAAGAAACACGTTCGGCAGCTTTGGAAAGCCTTACACTTCACTGAAATGTAGTACTACACTCTATAACACAGTTGAGAGACAATGTTCAATAGCTGCCTCAGTACTTAACAGTGTGTAGGAAGTTGTTTGATAAAGTGGGCAAAGCTGATACTTGGACCAGAAGGCAGAATATAGGAAACTACATGAAAACATGATTAATTCAGTGAAAATGACTGTAAACAGATGTGAACTTGTTTAGAACAGCTGAAAGAGATTCTCCAAGTCAGTTCTTAGTGTAGAAAAGGTAGCTAATATCCGGGAAATCCTTAATTCGAGTTAAGATTACATGAAACACTGAATGAATCCTATATTCTTTACTTAAAGGAGACTAGAGTGGTAAATGTGTGTTATACAAGGCAGAATACCATTGAAATAGAGAAAGAAACACGTTCGGCAGCTTTGGAAAGCCTTATACTTCACTGAAATGTAGTACTACACTTTATATAACACAGTTGAGAGACAATGTTCCCTAGCTCCCTCAGTTCATAACAGTGTGTAGGAAGTTGTTTGATAAAGTGGGCAAAGCTTATACTTGGGCCAGAAGGCAGAATATAGGAAACTACATGAAAACATGAATAATTCAGTGAAAATGACTGTAAACAGATGAGAACTTGTTTAGAACAGCTGAAAGAGAATCTCCAAGTCAGTTCTTAGTGTAGAAAAGGTAGCTAAGATAAGGAAAATCCTTAATTCCAGTTAAGATCACATGAAACACTGTATGAATCCTATATTCTTTACTTAAAGGAGACTAGAGTGGTAAATGTGTGTTATACAAGGCAGAATACCATTGAAATAGAGAAAGAAACACGTTCGGCAGCTTTGGAAAGCCTTACACTTCACTGAAATGTAGTACTACACTCTATAACACAGTTGAGAGACAATGTTCAATAGCTGCCTCAGTACTTAACAGTGTGTAGGAAGTTGTTTGATAAAGTGGGCAAAGCTGATACTTGGACCAGAAGGCAGAATATAGGAAACTACATGAAAACATGATTAATTCAGTGAAAATGACTGTAAACAGATGTGAACTTGTTTAGAACAGCTGAAAGAGATTCTCCAAGTCAGTTCTTAGTGTAGAAAAGGTAGCTAATATCCGGGAAATCCTTAATTCGAGTTAAGATTACATGAAACACTGAATGAATCCTATATTCTTTACTTAAAGGAGACTAGAGTGGTAAATGTGTGTTATACAAGGCAGAATACCATTGAAATAGAGAAAGAAACACGTTCGGCAGCTTTGGAAAGCCTTACACTTCACTGAAATGTAGTACTACACTTTATATAACACAGTTGAGAGACAATGTTCCCTAGCTCCCTCAGTTCATAACAGTGTGTAGGAAGTTGTTTGATAAAGTGGGCAAAGCTTATACTTGGGCCAGAAGGCAGAATATAGGAAACTACATGAAAACATGAATAATTCAGTGAAAATGACTGTAAACAGATGAGAACTTGTTTAGAACAGCTGAAAGAGAATCTCCAAGTCAGTTCTTAGTGTAGAAAAGGTAGCTAAGATAAGGAAAATCCTTAATTCCAGTTAAGATCACATGAAACACTGTATGAATCCTATATTCTTTACTTAAAGGAGACTAGAGTGGTAAATGTGTGTTATACAAGGCAGAATACCATTGAAATAGAGAAAGAAACACGTTCGGCAGCTTTGGAAAGCCTTACACTTCACTGAAATGTAGTAATACACTGTATAACACAGTTGAGAGACAATGTTCCCGAGCTGCCTCAGTTCATAACAGTGTGTAGGAAGTTGTTTGATAAAGTGGGCAAAGCTTATACTTGGGCCAGAAGGCACAATATAGGAAACTACATGAAAACATGAATAATTCAGTGAAAATGACTGTAAACAGATGAGAACTTGTTTAGAACAGCTGAAAGAGAATCTCCAAGTCAGTTCTTAGTGTAGAAAAGGTAGGTAAGATAAGGGAAATACTTAATTCCAGTGAAGATCACATGAAACACTGTATGAATCCTATATTCTTTACTTAAAGGAGACTAGAGTGGTAAATGTGTGTTATACAAGGCAGAATACCATTGAAATAGAGAAAGAAACACGTTCGGCAGCTTTGGAAAGCCTTACACTTCACTGAAATGTAGTACTACACTCAATAACACAGTTGAGATACAATGTTCAATAGCTGCCTCAGTACTTAACAGTGTGTAGGAAGTTGTTTGATAAAGTGGGCAAAGCTGATACTTGGACCAGAAGGCAGAATATAGGAAACTACATGAAAACATGATTAATTCAGTGAAAATGACTGTAAACAGATGTGAACTTGTTTAGAACAGCTGAAAGAGATTCTCCAAGTCAGTTCTTAGTGTAGAAAAGGTAGCTAATATCCGGGAAATCCTTAATTCGAGTTAAGATTACATGAAACACTGTATGAATCCTATATTCTTTACTTAAAGGAGACTAGAGTGGTAAATGTGTGTTATACAAGGCAGAATACCTTTGAAATAGAGAAAGAAACACGTTCGGCAGCTTTGGAAAGCCTTATACTTCACTGAAATGTAGTACTACACTTTATATAACACAGTTGAGAGACAATGTTCCCTAGCTCCCTCAGTTCATAACAGTGTGTAGGAAGTTGTTTGATAAAGTGGGCAAAGCTTATACTTGGGCCAGAAGGCAGAATATAGGAAACTACATGAAAACATGAATAATTCAGTGAAAATGACTGTAAACAGATGAGAACTTGTTTAGAACAGCTGAAAGAGAATCTCCAAGTCAGTTCTTAGTGTAGAAAAGGTAGCTAAGATAAGGAAAATCCTTAATTCCAGTTAAGATCACATGAAACACTGTATGAATCCTATATTCTTTACTTAAAGGAGACTAGAGTGGTAAATGTGTGTTATACAAGGCAGAATACCATTGAAATAGAGAAAGAAACACATAGGCAGCTTTGGAAAGCCTTACACTTCACTGAAATGTAGTACTACACTCTATAACACAGTTGAGAGACAATGTTCAATAGCTGCCTCAGTACTTAACAGTGTGTAGGAAGTTGTTTGATAAAGTGGGCAAAGCTGATACTTGGACCAGAAGGCAGAATATAGGAAACTACATGAAAACATGATTAATTCAGTGAAAATGACTGTAAACAGATGTGAACTTGTTTAGAACAGCTGAAAGAGATTCTCCAATTCATTTCTTAGTGTAGAAAAGGTAGCTAAGATCTGGGAAATCCTTAATTCGAGTTAAGATTACATGAAACACTGTATGAATCCTATATTCTTTACTTAAAGGAGACTAGAGTGGTAAATGTGTGTTATACAAGGCAGAATACCATTGAAATAGAGAAAGAAACACGTTCGGCAGCTTTGGAAAGCCTTACACTTCACTGAAATGTAGTAATACACTCTATAACACAGTTGAGAGACAATGTTCCCGAGCTGCCTCAGTTCATAACAGTGTGTAGGAAGTTGTTTGATAAAGTGGGCAAAGCTTATACTTGGGCCAGAAGGCACAATATAGGAAACTACATGAAAACATGAATAATTCAGTGAAAATGACTGTAAACAGATGAGAACTTGTTTAGAACAGCTGAAAGAGAATCTCCCAGTCAGTTCTTAGTGTAGAAAAGGTAGGTAAGATAAGGGAAATACTTAATTCCAGTGAAGATCACATGAAACACTGTATGAATCCTATATTCTTTACTTAAAGGAGACTAGAGTGGTAAATGTGTGTTATACAAGGCAGAATACCATTGAAATAGAGAAAGAAACACGTTCGGCAGCTTTGGAAAGCCTTACACTTCACTGAAATGTAGTACTACACTCTATAACACAGTTGAGAGACAATGTTCAATAGCTGCCTCAGTACTTCACAGTGTGTAGGAAGTTGTTTGATAAAGTGGGCAAAGCTTATACTTGGACCAGAAGGCAGAATATAGGAAACTACATGAAAACATGATTAATTCAGTGAAAATGACTGTAAACAGATGTGAACTTGTTTAGAACAGCTGAAAGAGATTCTCCAAGTCAGTTCTTAGTGTAGAAAAGGTAGCTAATATCCGGGAAATCCTTAATTCGAGTTAAGATTACATGAAACACTGTATGAATCCTATATTCTTTACTTAAAGGAGACTAGAGTGGTAAATGTGTGTTATACAAGGCAGAATACCTTTGAAATAGAGAAAGAAACACGTTCGGCAGCTTTGGAAAGCCTTATACTTCACTGAAATGTAGTACTACACTTTATATAACACAGTTGAGAGACAATGTTCCCTAGCTCCCTCAGTTCATAACAGTGTGTAGGAAGTTGTTTGATAAAGTGGGCAAAGCTTATACTAAGGCCAGAAGGCAGAATATAGGAAACTACATGAAAACATGAATAATTCAGTGAAAATGACTGTAAACAGATGAGAACTTGTTTAGAACAGCTGAAAGAGAATCTCCAAGTCAGTTCTTAGTGTAGAAAAGGTAGCTAAGATAAGGAAAATCCTTAATTCCAGTTAAGATCACATGAAACACTGTATGAATCCTATATTCTTTACTTAAAGGAGACTAGAGTGGTAAATGTGTGTTATACAAGGCAGAATACCATTGAAATAGAGAAAGAAACACGTTCGGCAGCTTTGGAAAGCCTTACACTTCACTGAAATGTAGTACTACACTCTATAACACAGTTGAGAGACAATGTTCAATAGCTGCCTCAGTACTTAACAGTGTGTAGGAAGTTGTTTGATAAAGTGGGCAAAGCTGATACTTGGACCAGAAGGCAGAATATAGGAAACTACATGAAAACATGATTAATTCAGTGAAAATGACTGTAAACAGATGTGAACTTGTTTAGAACAGCTGAAAGAGATTCTCCAATTCATTTCTTAGTGTAGAAAAGGTAGCTAAGATCTGGGAAATCCTTAATTCGAGTTAAGATTACATGAAACACTGTATGAATCCTATATTCTTTACTTAAAGGAGACTAGAGTGGTAAATGTGTGTTATACAAGGCAGAATACCATTGAAATAGAGAAAGAAACACGTTCGGCAGCTTTGGAAAGCCTTACACTTCACTGAAATGTAGTAATACACTCTATAACACAGTTGAGAGACAATGTTCCCGAGCTGCCTCAGTTCATAACAGTGTGTAGGAAGTTGTTTGATAAAGTGGGCAAAGCTTATACTTGGGCCAGAAGGCACAATATAGGAAACTACATGAAAACATGAATAATTCAGTGAAAATGACTGTAAACAGATGAGAACTTGTTTAGAACAGCTGAAAGAGAATCTCCCAGTCAGTTCTTAGTGTAGAAAAGGTAGGTAAGATAAGGGAAATACTTAATTCCAGTGAAGATCACATGAAACACTGTATGAATCCTATATTCTTTACTTAAAGGAGACTAGAGTGGTAAATGTGTGTTATACAAGGCAGAATACCATTGAAATAGAGAAAGAAACACGTTCGGCAGCTTTGGAAAGCCTTACACTTCACTGAAATGTAGTACTACACTCTATAACACAGTTGAGAGACAATGTTCAATAGCTGCCTCAGTACTTCACAGTGTGTAGGAAGTTGTTTGATAAAGTGGGCAAAGCTTATACTTGGACCAGAAGGCAGAATATAGGAAACTACATGAAAACATGATTAATTCAGTGAAAATGACTGTAAACAGATGTGAACTTGTTTAGAACAGCTGAAAGAGATTCTCCAAGTCAGTTCTTAGTGTAGAAAAGGTAGCTAATATCCGGGAAATCCTTAATTCGAGTTAAGATTACATGAAACACTGTATGAATCCTATATTCTTTACTTAAAGGAGACTAGAGTGGTAAATGTGTGTTATACAAGGCAGAATACCTTTGAAATAGAGAAAGAAACACGTTCGGCAGCTTTGGAAAGCCTTATACTTCACTGAAATGTAGTACTACACTTTATATAACACAGTTGAGAGACAATGTTCCCTAGCTCCCTCAGTTCATAACAGTGTGTAGGAAGTTGTTTGATAAAGTGGGCAAAGCTTATACTAAGGCCAGAAGGCAGAATATAGGAAACTACATGAAAACATGAATAATTCAGTGAAAATGACTGTAAACAGATGAGAACTTGTTTAGAACAGCTGAAAGAGAATCTCCAAGTCAGTTCTTAGTGTAGAAAAGGTAGCTAAGATAAGGAAAATCCTTAATTCCAGTTAAGATCACATGAAACACTGTATGAATCCTATATTCTTTACTTAAAGGAGACTAGAGTGGTAAATGTGTGTTATACAAGGCAGAATACCATTGAAATAGAGAAAGAAACACGTTCGGCAGCTTTGGAAAGCCTTACACTTCACTGAAATGTAGTACTACACTCTATAACACAGTTGAGAGACAATGTTCAATAGCTGCCTCAGTACTTAACAGTGTGTAGGAAGTTGTTTGATAAAGTGGGCAAAGCTGATACTTGGACCAGAAGGCAGAATATAGGAAACTACATGAAAACATGATTAATTCAGTGAAAATGACTGTAAACAGATGTGAACTTGTTTAGAACAGCTGAAAGAGATTCTCCAATTCATTTCTTAGTGTAGAAAAGGTAGCTAAGATCTGGGAAATCCTTAATTCGAGTTAAGATTACATGAAACACTGTATGAATCCTATATTCTTTACTTAAAGGAGACT
Organism: Pipistrellus hanaki; assembly: GCF_964339955.1. Taxonomy (NCBI): domain Eukaryota; kingdom Metazoa; phylum Chordata; class Mammalia; order Chiroptera; family Vespertilionidae; genus Pipistrellus; species Pipistrellus hanaki. Next base: position 4,704,294 of record NC_140511.1, read on the forward strand.
AGAGTGGTAAATGTGTGTTATACAAGGCAGAATACCATTGAAATAGAGAAAGAAACACGTTCGGCAGCTTTGGAAAGCCTTACACTTCACTGAAATGTAGTAATACACTCTATAACACAGTTGAGAGACAATGTTCCCGAGCTGCCTCAGTTCATAACAGTGTGTAGGAAGTTGTTTGATAAAGTGGGCAAAGCTTATACTTGGGCCAGAAGGCACAATATAGGAAACTACATGAAAACATGAATAATTCAGTGAAAATGACTGTAAACAGATGAGAACTTGTTTAGAACAGCTGAAAGAGAATCTCCCAGTCAGTTCTTAGTGTAGAAAAGGTAGGTAAGATAAGGGAAATACTTAATTCCAGTGAAGATCACATGAAACACTGTATGAATCCTATATTCTTTACTTAAAGGAGACTAGAGTGGTAAATGTGTGTTATACAAGGCAGAATACCATTGAAATAGAGAAAGAAACACGTTCGGCAGCTTTGGAAAGCCTTACACTTCACTGAAATGTAGTACTACACTCTATAACACAGTTGAGAGACAATGTTCCCTAGCTCCCTAAGTTCATAACAGTGTGTAGGAAGTTGTTTGATAAAGTGGGCAAAGCTGATACTTGGACCAGAAGGCAGAATATAGGAAACTACATGAAAACATGATTAATTCAGTGAAAATGACTGTAAACAGATGTGAACTTGTTTAGAACAGCTGAAAGAGATTCTCCAAGTCAGTTCTTAGTGTAGAAAAGGTAGCTAATATCCGGGAAATCCTTAATTCGAGTTAAGATTACATGAAACACTGTATGAATCTTATATTCTTTACTTAAAGGAGACTAGAGTGGTAAATGTGTGTTATACAAGGCAGAATACCATTGAAATAGAGAAAGAAACACGTTCGGCAGCTTTGGAAAGCCTTATACTTCACTGAAATGTAGTACTACACTTTATATAACACTGTTGAGAGACAATGTTCCCTAGCTCCCTCAGTTCATAACAGTGTGTAGGAAGTTGTTTGATAAAGTGGGCAAAGCTTATACTTGGGCCAGAAGGCAGAATATAGGAAACTACATGAAAACATGAATAATTCAGTGAAAATGACTGTAAACAGATGAGAACTTGTTTAGAACAGCTGAAAGAGAATCTCCAAGTCAGTTCTTAGTGTAGAAAAGGTAGCTAAGAGAAGGAAAATCCTTAATTCCTGTTAAGATCACATTAAACACTGTATGAATCCTATATTCTTTACTTAAAGGAGACTAGAGTGGTAAATGTGTGTTATACAAGGCAGAATACCATTGAAATAGAGAAAGAAACACGTTCGGCAGCTTTGGAAAGCCTTACACTTCACTGAAATGTAGTACTACACTCTATAACACAGTTGAGAGACAATGTTCAATAGCTGCCTCAGTACTTAACAGTGTGTAGGAAGTTGTTTGATAAAGTGGGCAAAGCTGATACTTGGACCAGAAGGCAGAATATAGGAAACTACATGAAAACATGATTAATTCAGTGAAAATGACTGTAAACAGATGTGAACTTGTTTAGAACAGCTGAAAGAGATTCTCCAAGTCAGTTCTTAGTGTAGAAAAGGTAGCTAAGATCTGGGAAATCCTTAATTCGAGTTAAGATTACATGAAACACTGTATGAATCCTATATTCTTTACTTAAAGGAGACTAGAGTGGTAAATGTGTGTTATACAAGGCAGAATACCATTGAAATAGAGAAAGAAACACGTTCGGCAGCTTTGGAAAGCCTTACACTTCACTGAAATGTAGTACTACACTTTATATAACACAGTTGAGAGACAATGTTCCCTAGCTCCCTCAGTTCATAACAGTGTGTAGGAAGTTGTTTGATAAAGTGGGCAAAGCTTATACTTGGGCCAGAAGGCAGAATATAGGAAACTACATGAAAACATGAATAATTCAGTGAAAATGACTGTAAACAGATGAGAACTTGTTTAGAACAGCTGAAAGAGAATCTCCAAGTCAGTTCTTAGTGTAGAAAAGGTAGCTAAGATAAGGAAAATCCTTAATTCCAGTTAAGATCACATGAAACACTGTATGAATCCTATATTCTTTACTTAAAGGAGACTAGAGTGGTAAATGTGTGTTATACAAGGCAGAATACCATTGAAATAGAGAAAGAAACACGTTCGGCAGCTTTGGAAAGCCTTACACTTCACTGAAATGTAGTACTACACTCAATAACACAGTTGAGATACAATGTTCAATAGCTGCCTCAGTACTTAACAGTGTGTAGGAAGTTGTTTGATAAAGTGGGCAAAGCTGATACTTGGACCAGAAGGCAGAATATAGGAAACTACATGAAAACATGATTAATTCAGTGAAAATGACTGTAAACAGATGTGAACTTGTTTAGAACAGCTGAAAGAGATTCTCCAAGTCAGTTCTTAGTGTAGAAAAGGTAGCTAAGATCTGGGAAATCCTTAATTCGAGTTAAGATTACATGAAACACTGTATGAATCCTATATTCTTTACTTAAAGGAGACTAGAGTGGTAAATGTGTGTTATACAAGGCAGAATACCATTGAAATAGAGAAAGAAACACGTTCGGCAGCTTTGGAAAGCCTTACACTTCACTGAAATGTAGTACTACACTTTATATAACACAGTTGAGAGACAATGTTCCCTAGCTCCCTCAGTTCATAACAGTGTGTAGGAAGTTGTTTGATAAAGTGGGCAAAGCTTATACTTGGGCCAGAAGGCAGAATATAGGAAACTACATGAAAACATGAATAATTCAGTGAAAATGACTGTAAACAGATGAGAACTTGTTTAGAACAGCTGAAAGAGAATCTCCAAGTCAGTTCTTAGTGTAGAAAAGGTAGCTAAGATAAGGAAAATCCTTAATTCCAGTTAAGATCACATGAAACACTGTATGAATCCTATATTCTTTACTTAAAGGAGACTAGAGTGGTAAATGTGTGTTATACAAGGCAGAATACCATTGAAATAGAGAAAGAAACACGTTCGGCAGCTTTGGAAAGCCTTACACTTCACTGAAATGTAGTACTACACTCAATAACACAGTTGAGATACAATGTTCAATAGCTGCCTCAGTACTTAACAGTGTGTAGGAAGTTGTTTGATAAAGTGGGCAAAGCTGATACTTGGACCAGAAGGCAGAATATAGGAAACTACATGAAAACATGATTAATTCAGTGAAAATGACTGTAAACAGATGTGAACTTGTTTAGAACAGCTGAAAGAGATTCTCCAATTCATTTCTTAGTGTAGAAAAGGTAGCTAAGATCTGGGAAATCCTTAATTCGAGTTAAGATTACATGAAACACTGTATGAATCCTATATTCTTTACTTAAAGGAGACTAGAGTGGTAAATGTGTGTTATACAAGACAGAATACCATTGAAATAGAGAAAGAAACACGTTCGGCAGCTTTGGAAAGCCTTACACTTCACTGAAATGTAGTACTACACTCTATAACACAGTTGAGAGACAATGTTCAATAGCTGCCTCAGTACTTAACAGTGTGTAGGAAGTTGTTTGATAAAGTGGGCAAAGCTGATACTTGGACCAGAAGGCAGAATATAGGAAACTACATGAAAACATGATTAATTCAGTGAAAATGACTGTAAACAGATGTGAACTTGTTTAGAACAGCTGAAAGAGATTCTCCAAGTCAGTTCTTAGTGTAGAAAAGGTAGCTAATATCCGGGAAATCCTTAATTCGAGTTAAGATTACATGAAACACTGAATGAATCCTATATTCTTTACTTAAAGGAGACTAGAGTGGTAAATGTGTGTTATACAAGGCAGAATACCATTGAAATAGAGAAAGAAACACGTTCGGCAGCTTTGGAAAGCCTTACACTTCACTGAAATGTAGTACTACACTTTATATAACACAGTTGAGAGACAATGTTCCCTAGCTCCCTCAGTTCATAACAGTGTGTAGGAAGTTGTTTGATAAAGTGGGCAAAGCTTATACTTGGGCCAGAAGGCAGAATATAGGAAACTACATGAAAACATGAATAATTCAGTGAAAATGACTGTAAACAGATGAGAACTTGTTTAGAACAGCTGAAAGAGAATCTCCAAGTCAGTTCTTAGTGTAGAAAAGGTAGCTAAGATAAGGAAAATCCTTAATTCCAGTTAAGATCACATGAAACACTGTATGAATCCTATATTCTTTACTTAAAGGAGACTAGAGTGGTAAATGTGTGTTATACAAGGCAGAATACCATTGAAATAGAGAAAGAAACACGTTCGGCAGCTTTGGAAAGCCTTACACTTCACTGAAATGTAGTACTACACTCTATAACACAGTTGAGAGACAATGTTCAATAGCTGCCTCAGTACTTAACAGTGTGTAGGAAGTTGTTTGATAAAGTGGGCAAAGCTGATACTTGGACCAGAAGGCAGAATATAGGAAACTACATGAAAACATGATTAATTCAGTGAAAATGACTGTAAACAGATGTGAACTTGTTTAGAACAGCTGAAAGAGATTCTCCAATTCATTTCTTAGTGTAGAAAAGGTAGCTAAGATCCTGGAAATCCTTAATTCGAGTTAAGATTACATGAAACACTGTATGAATCCTATATTCTTTACTTAAAGGAGACTAGAGTGGTAAATGTGTGTTATACAAGGCAGAATACCATTGAAATAGAGAAAGAAACACGTTCGGCAGCTTTGGAAAGCCTTACACTTCACTGAAATGTAGTAATACACTGTATAACACAGTTGAGAGACAATGTTCCCGAGCTGCCTCAGTTCATAACAGTGTGTAGGAAGTTGTTTGATAAAGTGGGCAAAGCTTATACTTGGGCCAGAAGGCACAATATAGGAAACTACATGAAAACATGAATAATTCAAGGAAAATGACTGTAAACAGATGAGAACTTGTTTAGAACAGCTGAAAGAGAATCTCCAAGTCAGTTCTTAGTGTAGAAAAGGTAGGTAAGATAAGGGAAATACTTAATTCCAGTGAAGATCACATGAAACACTGTATGAATCCTATATTCTTTACTTAAAGGAGACTAGAGTGGTAAATGTGTGTTATACAAGGCAGAATACCATTGAAATAGAGAAAGAAACACGTTCGGCAGCTTTGGAAAGCCTTACACTTCACTGAAATGTAGTACTACACTCAATAACACAGTTGAGATACAATGTTCAATAGCTGCCTCAGTACTTAACAGTGTGTAGGAAGTTGTTTGATAAAGTGGGCAAAGCTGATACTTGGACCAGAAGGCAGAATATAGGAAACTACATGAAAACATGATTAATTCAGTGAAAATGACTGTAAACAGATGTGAACTTGTTTAGAACAGCTGAAAGAGATTCTCCAATTCAGTTTTTAGTGTAGAAAAGGTAGCTAAGATCTGGGAAATCCTTAATTCGAGTTAAGATTACATGAAACACTGTATGAATCCTATATTCTTTACTTAAAGGAGACTAGAGTGGTAAATGTGTGTTATACAAGGCAGAATACCATTGAAATAGAGAAAGAAACACGTTCGGCAGCTTTGGAAAGCCTTACACTTCACTGAAATGTAGTACTACACTCTATAACACAGTTGAGAGACAATGTTCAATAGCTGCCTCAGTACTTAACAGTGTGTAGGAAGTTGTTTGATAAAGTGGGCAAAGCTTATACTTGGACCAGAAGGCAGAATATAGGAAACTACATGAAAACATGATTAATTCAGTGAAAATGACTGTAAACAGATGTGAACTTGTTTAGAACAGCTGAAAGAGATTCTCCAAGTCAGTTCTTAGTGTAGAAAAGGTAGCTAATATCCGGGAAATCCTTAATTCGAGTTAAGATTACATGAAACACTGTATGAATCCTATATTCTTTACTTAAAGGAGACTAGAGTGGTAAATGTGTGTTATACAAGGCAGAATACCATTGAAATAGAGAAAGAAACACGTTCGGCAGCTTTGGAAAGCCTTATACTTCACTGAAATGTAGTACTACACTTTATATAACACAGTTGAGAGACAATGTTCCCTAGCTCCCTCAGTTCATAACAGTGTGTAGGAAGTTGTTTGATAAAGTGGGCAAAGCTTATACTTGGGCCAGAAGGCAGAATATAGGAAACTACATGAAAACATGATTAATTCAGTGAAAATGACTGTAAACAGATGTGAACTTGTTTAGAACAGCTGAAAGAGATTCTCCAAGTCAGTTCTTAGTGTAGAAAAGGTAGCTAATATCCGGGAAATCCTTAATTCGAGTTAAGATTACATGAAACACTGAATGAATCCTATATTCTTTACTTAAAGGAGACTAGAGTGGTAAATGTGTGTTATACAAGGCAGAATACCATTGAAATAGAGAAAGAAACACGTTCGGCAGCTTTGGAAAGCCTTACACTTCACTGAAATGTAGTACTACACTTTATATAACACAGTTGAGAGACAATGTTCCCTAGCTCCCTCAGTTCATAACAGTGTGTAGGAAGTTGTTTGATAAAGTGGGCAAAGCTTATACTTGGGCCAGAAGGCAGAATATAGGAAACTACATGAAAACATGAATAATTCAGTGAAAATGACTGTAAACAGATGAGAACTTGTTTAGAACAGCTGAAAGAGAATCTCCAAGTCAGTTCTTAGTGTAGAAAAGGTAGCTAAGATAAGGAAAATCCTTAATTCCAGTTAAGATCACATGAAACACTGTATGAATCCTATATTCTTTACTTAAAGGAGACTAGAGTGGTAAATGTGTGTTATACAAGGCAGAATACCATTGAAATAGAGAAAGAAACACGTTCGGCAGCTTTGGAAAGCCTTACACTTCACTGAAATGTAGTAATACACTGTATAACACAGTTGAGAGACAATGTTCCCGAGCTGCCTCAGTTCATAACAGTGTGTAGGAAGTTGTTTGATAAAGTGGGCAAAGCTTATACTTGGGCCAGAAGGCACAATATAGGAAACTACATGAAAACATGAATAATTCAGTGAAAATGACTGTAAACAGATGAGAACTTGTTTAGAACAGCTGAAAGAGAATCTCCAAGTCAGTTCTTAGTGTAGAAAAGGTAGGTAAGATAAGGGAAATACTTAATTCCAGTGAAGATCACATGAAACACTGTATGAATCCTATATTCTTTACTTAAAGGAGACTAGAGTGGTAAATGTGTGTTATACAAGGCAGAATACCATTGAAATAGAGAAAGAAACACGTTCGGCAGCTTTGGAAAGCCTTACACTTCACTGAAATGTAGTACTACACTCAATAACACAGTTGAGATACAATGTTCAATAGCTGCCTCAGTACTTAACAGTGTGTAGGAAGTTGTTTGATAAAGTGGGCAAAGCTGATACTTGGACCAGAAGGCAGAATATAGGAAACTACATGAAAACATGATTAATTCAGTGAAAATGACTGTAAACAGATGTGAACTTGTTTAGAACAGCTGAAAGAGATTCTCCAAGTCAGTTCTTAGTGTAGAAAAGGTAGCTAATATCCGGGAAATCCTTAATTCGAGTTAAGATTACATGAAACACTGTATGAATCCTATATTCTTTACTTAAAGGAGACTAGAGTGGTAAATGTGTGTTATACAAGGCAGAATACCTTTGAAATAGAGAAAGAAACACGTTCGGCAGCTTTGGAAAGCCTTATACTTCACTGAAATGTAGTACTACACTTTATATAACACAGTTGAGAGACAATGTTCCCTAGCTCCCTCAGTTCATAACAGTGTGTAGGAAGTTGTTTGATAAAGTGGGCAAAGCTTATACTTGGGCCAGAAGGCAGAATATAGGAAACTACATGAAAACATGAATAATTCAGTGAAAATGACTGTAAACAGATGAGAACTTGTTTAGAACAGCTGAAAGAGAATCTCCAAGTCAGTTCTTAGTGTAGAAAAGGTAGCTAAGATAAGGAAAATCCTTAATTCCAGTTAAGATCACATGAAACACTGTATGAATCCTATATTCTTTACTTAAAGGAGACTAGAGTGGTAAATGTGTGTTATACAAGGCAGAATACCATTGAAATAGAGAAAGAAACACGTTCGGCAGCTTTGGAAAGCCTTACACTTCACTGAAATGTAGTACTACACTCTATAACACAGTTGAGAGACAATGTTCAATAGCTGCCTCAGTACTTAACAGTGTGTAGGAAGTTGTTTGATAAAGTGGGCAAAGCTGATACTTGGACCAGAAGGCAGAATATAGGAAACTACATGAAAACATGATTAATTCAGTGAAAATGACTGTAAACAGATGTGAACTTGTTTAGAACAGCTGAAAGAGATTCTCCAAGTCAGTTCTTAGTGTAGAAAAGGTAGCTAATATCCGGGAAATCCTTAATTCGAGTTAAGATTACATGAAACACTGAATGAATCCTATATTCTTTACTTAAAGGAGACTAGAGTGGTAAATGTGTGTTATACAAGGCAGAATACCATTGAAATAGAGAAAGAAACACGTTCGGCAGCTTTGGAAAGCCTTATACTTCACTGAAATGTAGTACTACACTTTATATAACACAGTTGAGAGACAATGTTCCCTAGCTCCCTCAGTTCATAACAGTGTGTAGGAAGTTGTTTGATAAAGTGGGCAAAGCTTATACTTGGGCCAGAAGGCAGAATATAGGAAACTACATGAAAACATGAATAATTCAGTGAAAATGACTGTAAACAGATGAGAACTTGTTTAGAACAGCTGAAAGAGAATCTCCAAGTCAGTTCTTAGTGTAGAAAAGGTAGCTAAGATAAGGAAAATCCTTAATTCCAGTTAAGATCACATGAAACACTGTATGAATCCTATATTCTTTACTTAAAGGAGACTAGAGTGGTAAATGTGTGTTATACAAGGCAGAATACCATTGAAATAGAGAAAGAAACACGTTCGGCAGCTTTGGAAAGCCTTACACTTCACTGAAATGTAGTACTACACTCTATAACACAGTTGAGAGACAATGTTCAATAGCTGCCTCAGTACTTAACAGTGTGTAGGAAGTTGTTTGATAAAGTGGGCAAAGCTGATACTTGGACCAGAAGGCAGAATATAGGAAACTACATGAAAACATGATTAATTCAGTGAAAATGACTGTAAACAGATGTGAACTTGTTTAGAACAGCTGAAAGAGATTCTCCAAGTCAGTTCTTAGTGTAGAAAAGGTAGCTAATATCCGGGAAATCCTTAATTCGAGTTAAGATTACATGAAACACTGAATGAATCCTATATTCTTTACTTAAAGGAGACTAGAGTGGTAAATGTGTGTTATACAAGGCAGAATACCATTGAAATAGAGAAAGAAACACGTTCGGCAGCTTTGGAAAGCCTTACACTTCACTGAAATGTAGTACTACACTTTATATAACACAGTTGAGAGACAATGTTCCCTAGCTCCCTCAGTTCATAACAGTGTGTAGGAAGTTGTTTGATAAAGTGGGCAAAGCTTATACTTGGGCCAGAAGGCAGAATATAGGAAACTACATGAAAACATGAATAATTCAGTGAAAATGACTGTAAACAGATGAGAACTTGTTTAGAACAGCTGAAAGAGAATCTCCAAGTCAGTTCTTAGTGTAGAAAAGGTAGCTAAGATAAGGAAAATCCTTAATTCCAGTTAAGATCACATGAAACACTGTATGAATCCTATATTCTTTACTTAAAGGAGACTAGAGTGGTAAATGTGTGTTATACAAGGCAGAATACCATTGAAATAGAGAAAGAAACACGTTCGGCAGCTTTGGAAAGCCTTACACTTCACTGAAATGTAGTAATACACTGTATAACACAGTTGAGAGACAATGTTCCCGAGCTGCCTCAGTTCATAACAGTGTGTAGGAAGTTGTTTGATAAAGTGGGCAAAGCTTATACTTGGGCCAGAAGGCACAATATAGGAAACTACATGAAAACATGAATAATTCAGTGAAAATGACTGTAAACAGATGAGAACTTGTTTAGAACAGCTGAAAGAGAATCTCCAAGTCAGTTCTTAGTGTAGAAAAGGTAGGTAAGATAAGGGAAATACTTAATTCCAGTGAAGATCACATGAAACACTGTATGAATCCTATATTCTTTACTTAAAGGAGACTAGAGTGGTAAATGTGTGTTATACAAGGCAGAATACCATTGAAATAGAGAAAGAAACACGTTCGGCAGCTTTGGAAAGCCTTACACTTCACTGAAATGTAGTACTACACTCAATAACACAGTTGAGATACAATGTTCAATAGCTGCCTCAGTACTTAACAGTGTGTAGGAAGTTGTTTGATAAAGTGGGCAAAGCTGATACTTGGACCAGAAGGCAGAATATAGGAAACTACATGAAAACATGATTAATTCAGTGAAAATGACTGTAAACAGATGTGAACTTGTTTAGAACAGCTGAAAGAGATTCTCCAAGTCAGTTCTTAGTGTAGAAAAGGTAGCTAATATCCGGGAAATCCTTAATTCGAGTTAAGATTACATGAAACACTGTATGAATCCTATATTCTTTACTTAAAGGAGACTAGAGTGGTAAATGTGTGTTATACAAGGCAGAATACCTTTGAAATAGAGAAAGAAACACGTTCGGCAGCTTTGGAAAGCCTTATACTTCACTGAAATGTAGTACTACACTTTATATAACACAGTTGAGAGACAATGTTCCCTAGCTCCCTCAGTTCATAACAGTGTGTAGGAAGTTGTTTGATAAAGTGGGCAAAGCTTATACTTGGGCCAGAAGGCAGAATATAGGAAACTACATGAAAACATGAATAATTCAGTGAAAATGACTGTAAACAGATGAGAACTTGTTTAGAACAGCTGAAAGAGAATCTCCAAGTCAGTTCTTAGTGTAGAAAAGGTAGCTAAGATAAGGAAAATCCTTAATTCCAGTTAAGATCACATGAAACACTGTATGAATCCTATATTCTTTACTTAAAGGAGACTAGAGTGGTAAATGTGTGTTATACAAGGCAGAATACCATTGAAATAGAGAAAGAAACACGTTCGGCAGCTTTGGAAAGCCTTACACTTCACTGAAATGTAGTACTACACTCTATAACACAGTTGAGAGACAATGTTCAATAGCTGCCTCAGTACTTAACAGTGTGTAGGAAGTTGTTTGATAAAGTGGGCAAAGCTGATACTTGGACCAGAAGGCAGAATATAGGAAACTACATGAAAACATGATTAATTCAGTGAAAATGACTGTAAACAGATGTGAACTTGTTTAGAACAGCTGAAAGAGATTCTCCAATTCATTTCTTAGTGTAGAAAAGGTAGCTAAGATCTGGGAAATCCTTAATTCGAGTTAAGATTACATGAAACACTGTATGAATCCTATATTCTTTACTTAAAGGAGACTAGAGTGGTAAATGTGTGTTATACAAGGCAGAATACCATTGAAATAGAGAAAGAAACACGTTCGGCAGCTTTGGAAAGCCTTACACTTCACTGAAATGTAGTAATACACTCTATAACACAGTTGAGAGACAATGTTCCCGAGCTGCCTCAGTTCATAACAGTGTGTAGGAAGTTGTTTGATAAAGTGGGCAAAGCTTATACTTGGGCCAGAAGGCACAATATAGGAAACTACATGAAAACATGAATAATTCAGTGAAAATGACTGTAAACAGATGAGAACTTGTTTAGAACAGCTGAAAGAGAATCTCCCAGTCAGTTCTTAGTGTAGAAAAGGTAGGTAAGATAAGGGAAATACTTAATTCCAGTGAAGATCACATGAAACACTGTATGAATCCTATATTCTTTACTTAAAGGAGACTAGAGTGGTAAATGTGTGTTATACAAGGCAGAATACCATTGAAATAGAGAAAGAAACACGTTCGGCAGCTTTGGAAAGCCTTACACTTCACTGAAATGTAGTACTACACTCTATAACACAGTTGAGAGACAATGTTCAATAGCTGCCTCAGTACTTCACAGTGTGTAGGAAGTTGTTTGATAAAGTGGGCAAAGCTTATACTTGGACCAGAAGGCAGAATATAGGAAACTACATGAAAACATGATTAATTCAGTGAAAATGACTGTAAACAGATGTGAACTTGTTTAGAACAGCTGAAAGAGATTCTCCAAGTCAGTTCTTAGTGTAGAAAAGGTAGCTAATATCCGGGAAATCCTTAATTCGAGTTAAGATTACATGAAACACTGTATGAATCCTATATTCTTTACTTAAAGGAGACTAGAGTGGTAAATGTGTGTTATACAAGGCAGAATACCTTTGAAATAGAGAAAGAAACACGTTCGGCAGCTTTGGAAAGCCTTATACTTCACTGAAATGTAGTACTACACTTTATATAACACAGTTGAGAGACAATGTTCCCTAGCTCCCTCAGTTCATAACAGTGTGTAGGAAGTTGTTTGATAAAGTGGGCAAAGCTTATACTAAGGCCAGAAGGCAGAATATAGGAAACTACATGAAAACATGAATAATTCAGTGAAAATGACTGTAAACAGATGAGAACTTGTTTAGAACAGCTGAAAGAGAATCTCCAAGTCAGTTCTTAGTGTAGAAAAGGTAGCTAAGATAAGGAAAATCCTTAATTCCAGTTAAGATCACATGAAACACTGTATGAATCCTATATTCTTTACTTAAAGGAGACTAGAGTGGTAAATGTGTGTTATACAAGGCAGAATACCATTGAAATAGAGAAAGAAACACGTTCGGCAGCTTTGGAAAGCCTTACACTTCACTGAAATGTAGTACTACACTCTATAACACAGTTGAGAGACAATGTTCAATAGCTGCCTCAGTACTTAACAGTGTGTAGGAAGTTGTTTGATAAAGTGGGCAAAGCTGATACTTGGACCAGAAGGCAGAATATAGGAAACTACATGAAAACATGATTAATTCAGTGAAAATGACTGTAAACAGATGTGAACTTGTTTAGAACAGCTGAAAGAGATTCTCCAATTCATTTCTTAGTGTAGAAAAGGTAGCTAAGATCTGGGAAATCCTTAATTCGAGTTAAGATTACATGAAACACTGTATGAATCCTATATTCTTTACTTAAAGGAGACTAGAGTGGTAAATGTGTGTTATACAAGGCAGAATACCATTGAAATAGAGAAAGAAACACGTTCGGCAGCTTTGGAAAGCCTTACACTTCACTGAAATGTAGTAATACACTCTATAACACAGTTGAGAGACAATGTTCCCGAGCTGCCTCAGTTCATAACAGTGTGTAGGAAGTTGTTTGATAAAGTGGGCAAAGCTTATACTTGGGCCAGAAGGCACAATATAGGAAACTACATGAAAACATGAATAATTCAGTGAAAATGACTGTAAACAGATGAGAACTTGTTTAGAACAGCTGAAAGAGAATCTCCCAGTCAGTTCTTAGTGTAGAAAAGGTAGGTAAGATAAGGGAAATACTTAATTCCAGTGAAGATCACATGAAACACTGTATGAATCCTATATTCTTTACTTAAAGGAGACTAGAGTGGTAAATGTGTGTTATACAAGGCAGAATACCATTGAAATAGAGAAAGAAACACGTTCGGCAGCTTTGGAAAGCCTTACACTTCACTGAAATGTAGTACTACACTCTATAACACAGTTGAGAGACAATGTTCAATAGCTGCCTCAGTACTTCACAGTGTGTAGGAAGTTGTTTGATAAAGTGGGCAAAGCTTATACTTGGACCAGAAGGCAGAATATAGGAAACTACATGAAAACATGATTAATTCAGTGAAAATGACTGTAAACAGATGTGAACTTGTTTAGAACAGCTGAAAGAGATTCTCCAAGTCAGTTCTTAGTGTAGAAAAGGTAGCTAATATCCGGGAAATCCTTAATTCGAGTTAAGATTACATGAAACACTGTATGAATCTTATATTCTTTACTTAAAGGAGACTAGAGTGGTAAATGTGTGTTATACAAGGCAGAATACCATTGAAATAGAGAAAGAAACACGTTCGGCAGCTTTGGAAAGCCTTATACTTCACTGAAATGTAGTACTACACTTTATATAACACTGTTGAGAGACAATGTTCCCTAGCTCCCTCAGTTCATAACAGTGTGTAGGAAGTTGTTTGATAAAGTGGGCAAAGCTTATACTTGGGCCAGAAGGCAGAATATAGGAAACTACATGAAAACATGAATAATTCAGTGAAAATGACTGTAAACAGATGAGAACTTGTTTAGAACAGCTGAAAGAGAATCTCCAAGTCAGTTCTTAGTGTAGAAAAGGTAGCTAAGAGAAGGAAAATCCTTAATTCCTGTTAAGATCACATTAAACACTGTATGAATCCTATATTCTTTACTTAAAGGAGACTAGAGTGGTAAATGTGTGTTATACAAGGCAGAATACCATTGAAATAGAGAAAGAAACACGTTCGGCAGCTTTGGAAAGCCTTACACTTCACTGAAATGTAGTACTACACTCTATAACACAGTTGAGAGACAATGTTCAATAGCTGCCTCAGTACTTAACAGTGTGTAGGAAGTTGTTTGATAAAGTGGGCAAAGCTGATACTTGGACCAGAAGGCAGAATATAGGAAACTACATGAAAACATGATTAATTCAGTGAAAATGACTGTAAACAGATGTGAACTTGTTTAGAACAGCTGAAAGAGATTCTCCAAGTCAGTTCTTAGTGTAGAAAAGGTAGCTAAGATCTGGGAAATCCTTAATTCGAGTTAAGATTACATGAAACACTGTATGAATCCTATATTCTTTACTTAAAGGAGACTAGAGTGGTAAATGTGTGTTATACAAGGCAGAATACCATTGAAATAGAGAAAGAAACACGTTCGGCAGCTTTGGAAAGCCTTACACTTCACTGAAATGTAGTACTACACTTTATATAACACAGTTGAGAGACAATGTTCCCTAGCTCCCTCAGTTCATAACAGTGTGTAGGAAGTTGTTTGATAAAGTGGGCAAAGCTTATACTTGGGCCAGAAGGCAGAATATAGGAAACTACATGAAAACATGAATAATTCAGTGAAAATGACTGTAAACAGATGAGAACTTGTTTAGAACAGCTGAAAGAGAATCTCCAAGTCAGTTCTTAGTGTAGAAAAGGTAGCTAAGATAAGGAAAATCCTTAATTCCAGTTAAGATCACATGAAACACTGTATGAATCCTATATTCTTTACTTAAAGGAGACTAGAGTGGTAAATGTGTGTTATACAAGGCAGAATACCATTGAAATAGAGAAAGAAACACGTTCGGCAGCTTTGGAAAGCCTTACACTTCACTGAAATGTAGTACTACACTCTATAACACAGTTGAGAGACAATGTTCAATAGCTGCCTCAGTACTTAACAGTGTGTAGGAAGTTGTTTGATAAAGTGGGCAAAGCTGATACTTGGACCAGAAGGCAGAATATAGGAAACTACATGAAAACATGATTAATTCAGTGAAAATGACTGTAAACAGATGTGAACTTGTTTAGAACAGCTGAAAGAGATTCTCCAAGTCAGTTCTTAGTGTAGAAAAGGTAGCTAAGATCTGGGAAATCCTTAATTCGAGTTAAGATTACATGAAACACTGTATGAATCCTATATTCTTTACTTAAAGGATACTAGAGTGGTAAATGTGTGTTATACAAGGCAGAATACCATTGAAATAGAGAAAGAAACACGTTCGGCAGCTTTGGAAAGCCTTACACTTCACTGAAATGTAGTACTACACTTTATATAACACAGTTGAGAGACAATGTTCCCTAGCTCCCTCAGTTCATAACAGTGTGTAGGAAGTTGTTTGATAAAGTGGGCAAAGCTTATACTTGGGCCAGAAGGCAGAATATAGGAAACTACATGAAAACATGAATAATTCAGTGAAAATGACTGTAAACAGATGAGAACTTGTTTAGAACAGCTGAAAGAGAATCTCCAAGTCAGTTCTTAGTGTAGAAAAGGTAGCTAAGATAAGGAAAATCCTTAATTCCAGTTAAGATCACATGAAACACTGTATGAATCCTATATTCTTTACTTAAAGGAGACTAGAGTGGTAAATGTGTGTTATACAAGGCAGAATACCATTGAAATAGAGAAAGAAACACGTTCGGCAGCTTTGGAAAGCCTTACACTTCACTGAAATGTAGTACTACACTCTATAACACAGTTGAGAGACAATGTTCAATAGCTGCCTCAGTACTTAACAGTGTGTAGGAAGTTGTTTGATAAAGTGGGCAAAGCTGATACTTGGACCAGAAGGCAGAATATAGGAAACTACATGAAAACATGATTAATTCAGTGAAAATGACTGTAAACAGATGTGAACTTGTTTAGAACAGCAGAAAGAGATTCTCCAATTCATTTCTTAGTGTAGAAAAGGTAGCTAAGATCTGGGAAATCCTTAATTCGAGTTAAGATTACATGAAACACTGTATGAATCCTATATTCTTTACTTAAAGGAGACTAGAGTGGTAAATGTGTGTTATACAAGGCAGAATACCATTGAAATAGAGAAAGAAACACGTTCGGCAGCTTTGGAAAGCCTTACACTTCACTGAAATGTAGTAATACACTCTATAACACAGTTGAGAGACAATGTTCCCGAGCTGCCTCAGTTCATAACAGTGTGTAGGAAGTTGTTTGATAAAGTGGGCAAAGCTTATACTTGGGCCAGAAGGCACAATATAGGAAACTACATGAAAACATGAATAATTCAGTGAAAATGACTGTAAACAGATGAGAACTTGTTTAGAACAGCTGAAAGAGAATCTCCCAGTCAGTTCTTAGTGTAGAAAAGGTAGGTAAGATAAGGGAAATACTTAATTCCAGTGAAGATCACATGAAACACTGTCTGAATCCTATATTCTTTACTTAAAGGAGACTAGAGTGGTAAATGTGTGTTATACAAGGCAGAATAACATTGAAATAGAGAAAGAAACACGTTCGGCAGCTTTGGAAAGCCTTACACTTCACTGAAATGTAGTACTACACTCTATAACACAGTTGAGAGACAATGTTCAATAGCTGCCTCAGTACTTAACAGTGTGTAGGAAGTTGTTTGATAAAGTGGGCAAAGCTGATACTTGGACCAGAAGGCAGAATATAGGAAACTACATGAAAACATGATTAATTCAGTGAAAATGACTGTAAACAGATGTGAACTTGTTTAGAACAGCTGAAAGAGATTCTCCAAGTCAGTTCTTAGTGTAGAAAAGGTAGCTAAGATCTGGGAAATCCTTAATTCGAGTTAAGATTACATGAAACACTGTATGAATCCTATATTCTTTACTTAAAGGAGACTAGAGTGGTAAATGTGTGTTATACAAGGCAGAATACCATTGAAATAGAGAAAGAAACACGTTCGGCAGCTTTGGAAAGCCTTACACTTCACTGAAATGTAGTACTACACTTTATATAACACAGTTGAGAGACAATGTTCCCTAGCTCCCTCAGTTCATAACAGTGTGTAGGAAGTTGTTTGATAAAGTGGGCAAAGCTTATACTTGGGCCAGAAGGCAGAATATAGGAAACTACATGAAAACATGAATAATTCAGTGAAAATGACTGTAAACAGATGAGAACTTGTTTAGAACAGCTGAAAGAGAATCTCCAAGTCAGTTCTTAGTGTAGAAAAGGTAGCTAAGATAAGGAAAATCCTTAATTCCAGTTAAGATCACATGAAACACTGTATGAATCCTATATTCTTTACTTAAAGGAGACTAGAGTGGTAAATGTGTGTTATACAAGGCAGAATACCATTGAAATAGAGAAAGAAACACGTTCGGCAGCTTTGGAAAGCCTTACACTTCACTGAAATGTAGTACTACACTCTATAACACAGTTGAGAGACAATGTTCAATAGCTGCCTCAGTACTTAACAGTGTGTAGGAAGTTGTTTGATAAAGTGGGCAAAGCTGATACTTGGACCAGAAGGCAGAATATAGGAAACTACATGAAAACATGATTAATTCAGTGAAAATGACTGTAAACAGATGTGAACTTGTTTAGAACAGCTGAAAGAGATTCTCCAAGTCAGTTCTTAGTGTAGAAAAGGTAGCTAAGATCTGGGAAATCCTTAATTCGAGTTAAGATTACATGAAACACTGTATGAATCCTATATTCTTTACTTAAAGGATACTAGAGTGGTAAATGTGTGTTATACAAGGCAGAATACCATTGAAATAGAGAAAGAAACACGTTCGGCAGCTTTGGAAAGCCTTACACTTCACTGAAATGTAGTACTACACTTTATATAACACAGTTGAGAGACAATGTTCCCTAGCTCCCTCAGTTCATAACAGTGTGTAGGAAGTTGTTTGATAAAGTGGGCAAAGCTTATACTTGGGCCAGAAGGCAGAATATAGGAAACTACATGAAAACATGAATAATTCAGTGAAAATGACTGTAAACAGATGAGAACTTGTTTAGAACAGCTGAAAGAGAATCTCCAAGTCAGTTCTTAGTGTAGAAAAGGTAGCTAAGATAAGGAAAATCCTTAATTCCAGTTAAGATCACATGAAACACTGTATGAATCCTATATTCTTTACTTAAAGGAGACTAGAGTGGTAAATGTGTGTTATACAAGGCAGAATACCATTGAAATAGAGAAAGAAACACGTTCGGCAGCTTTGGAAAGCCTTACACTTCACTGAAATGTAGTACTACACTCTATAACACAGTTGAGAGACAATGTTCAATAGCTGCCTCAGTACTTAACAGTGTGTAGGAAGTTGTTTGATAAAGTGGGCAAAGCTGATACTTGGACCAGAAGGCAGAATATAGGAAACTACATGAAAACATGATTAATTCAGTGAAAATGACTGTAAACAGATGTGAACTTGTTTAGAACAGCTGAAAGAGATTCTCCAATTCATTTCTTAGTGTAGAAAAGGTAGCTAAGATCTGGGAAATCCTTAATTCGAGTTAAGATTACATGAAACACTGTATGAATCCTATATTCTTTACTTAAAGGAGACTAGAGTGGTAAATGTGTGTTATACAAGGCAGAATACCATTGAAATAGAGAAAGAAACACGTTCGGCAGCTTTGGAAAGCCTTACACTTCACTGAAATGTAGTAATACACTCTATAACACAGTTGAGAGACAATGTTCCCGAGCTGCCTCAGTTCATAACAGTGTGTAGGAAGTTGTTTGATAAAGTGGGCAAAGCTTATACTTGGGCCAGAAGGCACAATATAGGAAACTACATGAAAACATGAATAATTCAGTGAAAATGACTGTAAACAGATGAGAACTTGTTTAGAACAGCTGAAAGAGAATCTCCCAGTCAGTTCTTAGTGTAGAAAAGGTAGGTAAGATAAGGGAAATACTTAATTCCAGTGAAGATCACATGAAACACTGTCTGAATCCTATATTCTTTACTTAAAGGAGACTAGAGTGGTAAATGTGTGTTATACAAGGCAGAATAACATTGAAATAGAGAAAGAAACACGTTCGGCAGCTTTGGAAAGCCTTACACTTCACTGAAATGTAGTACTACACTCTATAACACAGTTGAGAGACAATGTTCAATAGCTGCCTCAGTACTTCACAGTGTGTAGGAAGTTGTTTGATAAAGTGGGCAAAGCTTATACTTGGACCAGAAGGCAGAATATAGGAAACTACATGAAAACATGATTAATTCAGTGAAAATGACTGTAAACAGATGTGAACTTGTTTAGAACAGCTGAAAGAGATTCTCCAAGTCAGTTCTTAGTGTAGAAAAGGTAGCTAATATCCGGGAAATCCTTAATTCGAGTTAAGATTACATGAAACAATGTATGAATCTTATATTCTTTACTTAAAGGAGACTAGAGTGGTAAATGTGTGTTATACAAGGCAGAATACCATTGAAATAGAGAAAGAAACACGTTCGGCAGCTTTGGAAAGCCTTATACTTCACTGAAATGTAGTACTACACTTTATATAACACTGTTGAGAGACAATGTTCCCTAGCTCCCTCAGTTCATAACAGTGTGTAGGAAGTTGTTTGATAAAGTGGGCAAAGCTTATACTTGGGCCAGAAGGCAGAATATAGGAAACTACATGAAAACATGAATAATTCAGTGAAAATGACTGTAAACAGATGAGAACTTGTTTAGAACAGCTGAAAGAGAATCTCCAAGTCAGTTCTTAGTGTAGAAAAGGTAGCTAAGAGAAGGAAAATCCTTAATTCCTGTTAAGATCACATAAAACACTGTATGAATCCTATATTCTTTACTTAAAGGAGACTAGAGTGGTAAATGTGTGTTATACAAGGCAGAATACCATTGAAATAGAGAAAGAAACACGTTCGGCAGCTTTGGAAAGCCTTACACTTCACTGAAATGTAGTACTACACTCTATAACACAGTTGAGAGACAATGTTCAATAGCTGCCTCAGTACTTAACAGTGTGTAGGAAGTTGTTTGATAAAGTGGGCAAAGCTGATACTTGGACCAGAAGGCAGAATATAGGAAACTACATGAAAACATGATTAATTCAGTGAAAATGACTGTAAACAGATGTGAACTTGTTTAGAACAGCTGAAAGAGATTCTCCAAGTCAGTTCTTAGTGTAGAAAAGGTAGCTAAGATCTGGGAAATCCTTAATTCGAGTTAAGATTACATGAAACACTGTATGAATCCTATATTCTTTACTTAAAGGAGACTAGAGTGGTAAATGTGTGTTATACAAGGCAGAATACCATTGAAATAGAGAAAGAAACACGTTCGGCAGCTTTGGAAAGCCTTACACTTCACTGAAATATAGTACTACACTCTATAACACAGTTGAGAGACAATGTTCAATAGCTGCCTCAGTACTTAACAGTGTGTAGGAAGTTGTTTGATAAAGTGGGCAAAGCTTATACTTGGGCCAGAAGGCACAATATAGGAAACTACATGAAAACATGAATAATTCAGTGAAAATGACTGTAAACAGATGAGAACTTGTTTAGAACAGCTGAAAGAGAATCTACAAGTCAGTTCTTAGTGTAGAAAAGGTAGGTAAGATAAGGGAAATACTTAATTCCAGTGAAGATCACATGAAACACTGTATGAATCCTATATTC
The DNA here is from genome assembly GCF_964339955.1 of Pipistrellus hanaki. Taxonomy (NCBI): domain Eukaryota; kingdom Metazoa; phylum Chordata; class Mammalia; order Chiroptera; family Vespertilionidae; genus Pipistrellus; species Pipistrellus hanaki. The sequence goes on from NC_140511.1 coordinate 4,725,211, forward strand.
TTTACTTAAAGGAGACTAGAGTGGTAAATGTGTGTTATACAAGGCAGAATACCATTGAAATAGAGAAAGAAACACGTTCGGCAGCTTTGGAAAGCCTTACACTTCACTGAAATGTAGTACTACACTCAATAACACAGTTGAGATACAATGTTCAATAGCTGCCTCAGTACTTAACAGTGTGTAGGAAGTTGTTTGATAAAGTGGGCAAAGCTGATACTTGGACCAGAAGGCAGAATATAGGAAACTACATGAAAACATGATTAATTCAGTGAAAATGACTGTAAACAGATGTGAACTTGTTTAGAACAGCTGAAAGAGATTCTCCAAGTCAGTTCTTAGTGTAGAAAAGGTAGCTAATATCCGGGAAATCCTTAATTCGAGTTAAGATTACATGAAACACTGTATGAATCCTATATTCTTTACTTAAAGGAGACTAGAGTGGTAAATGTGTGTTATACAAGGCAGAATACCTTTGAAATAGAGAAAGAAACACGTTCGGCAGCTTTGGAAAGCCTTATACTTCACTGAAATGTAGTACTACACTTTATATAACACAGTTGAGAGACAATGTTCCCTAGCTCCCTCAGTTCATAACAGTGTGTAGGAAGTTGTTTGATAAAGTGGGCAAAGCTTATACTTGGGCCAGAAGGCAGAATATAGGAAACTACATGAAAACATGAATAATTCAGTGAAAATGACTGTAAACAGATGAGAACTTGTTTAGAACAGCTGAAAGAGAATCTCCAAGTCAGTTCTTAGTGTAGAAAAGGTAGCTAAGATAAGGAAAATCCTTAATTCCAGTTAAGATCACATGAAACACTGTATGAATCCTATATTCTTTACTTAAAGGAGACTAGAGTGGTAAATGTGTGTTATACAAGGCAGAATACCATTGAAATAGAGAAAGAAACACGTTCGGCAGCTTTGGAAAGCCTTACACTTCACTGAAATGTAGTACTACACTCTATAACACAGTTGAGAGACAATGTTCAATAGCTGCCTCAGTACTTAACAGTGTGTAGGAAGTTGTTTGATAAAGTGGGCAAAGCTGATACTTGGACCAGAAGGCAGAATATAGGAAACTACATGAAAACATGATTAATTCAGTGAAAATGACTGTAAACAGATGTGAACTTGTTTAGAACAGCTGAAAGAGATTCTCCAATTCATTTCTTAGTGTAGAAAAGGTAGCTAAGATCTGGGAAATCCTTAATTCGAGTTAAGATTACATGAAACACTGTATGAATCCTATATTCTTTACTTAAAGGAGACTAGAGTGGTAAATGTGTGTTATACAAGGCAGAATACCATTGAAATAGAGAAAGAAACACGTTCGGCAGCTTTGGAAAGCCTTACACTTCACTGAAATGTAGTAATACACTCTATAACACAGTTGAGAGACAATGTTCCCGAGCTGCCTCAGTTCATAACAGTGTGTAGGAAGTTGTTTGATAAAGTGGGCAAAGCTTATACTTGGGCCAGAAGGCACAATATAGGAAACTACATGAAAACATGAATAATTCAGTGAAAATGACTGTAAACAGATGAGAACTTGTTTAGAACAGCTGAAAGAGAATCTCCCAGTCAGTTCTTAGTGTAGAAAAGGTAGGTAAGATAAGGGAAATACTTAATTCCAGTGAAGATCACATGAAACACTGTATGAATCCTATATTCTTTACTTAAAGGAGACTAGAGTGGTAAATGTGTGTTATACAAGGCAGAATACCATTGAAATAGAGAAAGAAACACGTTCGGCAGCTTTGGAAAGCCTTACACTTCACTGAAATGTAGTACTACACTCTATAACACAGTTGAGAGACAATGTTCAATAGCTGCCTCAGTACTTAACAGTGTGTAGGAAGTTGTTTGATAAAGTGGGCAAAGCTTATACTTGGACCAGAAGGCAGAATATAGGAAACTACATGAAAACATGATTAATTCAGTGAAAATGACTGTAAACAGATGTGAACTTGTTTAGAACAGCTGAAAGAGATTCTCCAAGTCAGTTCTTAGTGTAGAAAAGGTAGCTAATATCCGGGAAATCCTTAATTCGAGTTAAGATTACATGAAACACTGTATGAATCCTATATTCTTTACTTAAAGGAGACTAGAGTGGTAAATGTGTGTTATACAAGGCAGAATACCTTTGAAATAGAGAAAGAAACACGTTCGGCAGCTTTGGAAAGCCTTATACTTCACTGAAATGTAGTACTACACTTTATATAACACAGTTGAGAGACAATGTTCCCTAGCTCCCTCAGTTCATAACAGTGTGTAGGAAGTTGTTTGATAAAGTGGGCAAAGCTTATACTAAGGCCAGAAGGCAGAATATAGGAAACTACATGAAAACATGAATAATTCAGTGAAAATGACTGTAAACAGATGAGAACTTGTTTAGAACAGCTGAAAGAGAATCTCCAAGTCAGTTCTTAGTGTAGAAAAGGTAGCTAAGATAAGGAAAATCCTTAATTCCAGTTAAGATCACATGAAACACTGTATGAATCCTATATTCTTTACTTAAAGGAGACTAGAGTGGTAAATGTGTGTTATACAAGGCAGAATACCATTGAAATAGAGAAAGAAACACGTTCGGCAGCTTTGGAAAGCCTTACACTTCACTGAAATGTAGTACTACACTCTATAACACAGTTGAGAGACAATGTTCAATAGCTGCCTCAGTACTTAACAGTGTGTAGGAAGTTGTTTGATAAAGTGGGCAAAGCTGATACTTGGACCAGAAGGCAGAATATAGGAAACTACATGAAAACATGATTAATTCAGTGAAAATGACTGTAAACAGATGTGAACTTGTTTAGAACAGCTGAAAGAGATTCTCCAATTCATTTCTTAGTGTAGAAAAGGTAGCTAAGATCTGGGAAATCCTTAATTCGAGTTAAGATTACATGAAACACTGTATGAATCCTATATTCTTTACTTAAAGGAGACTAGAGTGGTAAATGTGTGTTATACAAGGCAGAATACCATTGAAATAGAGAAAGAAACACGTTCGGCAGCTTTGGAAAGCCTTACACTTCACTGAAATGTAGTAATACACTCTATAACACAGTTGAGAGACAATGTTCCCGAGCTGCCTCAGTTCATAACAGTGTGTAGGAAGTTGTTTGATAAAGTGGGCAAAGCTTATACTTGGGCCAGAAGGCACAATATAGGAAACTACATGAAAACATGAATAATTCAGTGAAAATGACTGTAAACAGATGAGAACTTGTTTAGAACAGCTGAAAGAGAATCTCCCAGTCAGTTCTTAGTGTAGAAAAGGTAGGTAAGATAAGGGAAATACTTAATTCCAGTGAAGATCACATGAAACACTGTCTGAATCCTATATTCTTTACTTAAAGGAGACTAGAGTGGTAAATGTGTGTTATACAAGGCAGAATAACATTGAAATAGAGAAAGAAACACGTTCGGCAGCTTTGGAAAGCCTTACACTTCACTGAAATGTAGTACTACACTCTATAACACAGTTGAGAGACAATGTTCAATAGCTGCCTCAGTACTTAACAGTGTGTAGGAAGTTGTTTGATAAAGTGGGCAAAGCTTATACTTGGACCAGAAGGCAGAATATAGGAAACTACATGAAAACATGATTAATTCAGTGAAAATGACTGTAAACAGATGTGAACTTGTTTAGAACAGCTGAAAGAGATTCTCCAAGTCAGTTCTTAGTGTAGAAAAGGTAGCTAATATCCGGGAAATCCTTAATTCGAGTTAAGATTACATGAAACAATGTATGAATCTTATATTCTTTACTTAAAGGAGACTAGAGTGGTAAATGTGTGTTATACAAGGCAGAATACCATTGAAATAGAGAAAGAAACACGTTCGGCAGCTTTGGAAAGCCTTATACTTCACTGAAATGTAGTACTACACTTTATATAACACTGTTGAGAGACAATGTTCCCTAGCTCCCTCAGTTCATAACAGTGTGTAGGAAGTTGTTTGATAAAGTGGGCAAAGCTTATACTTGGGCCAGAAGGCAGAATATAGGAAACTACATGAAAACATGAATAATTCAGTGAAAATGACTGTAAACAGATGAGAACTTGTTTAGAACAGCTGAAAGAGAATCTCCAAGTCAGTTCTTAGTGTAGAAAAGGTAGCTAAGAGAAGGAAAATCCTTAATTCCTGTTAAGATCACATAAAACACTGTATGAATCCTATATTCTTTACTTAAAGGAGACTAGAGTGGTAAATGTGTGTTATACAAGGCAGAATACCATTGAAATAGAGAAAGAAACACGTTCGGCAGCTTTGGAAAGCCTTACACTTCACTGAAATGTAGTACTACACTCTATAACACAGTTGAGAGACAATGTTCAATAGCTGCCTCAGTACTTAACAGTGTGTAGGAAGTTGTTTGATAAAGTGGGCAAAGCTGATACTTGGACCAGAAGGCAGAATATAGGAAACTACATGAAAACATGATTAATTCAGTGAAAATGACTGTAAACAGATGTGAACTTGTTTAGAACAGCTGAAAGAGATTCTCCAAGTCAGTTCTTAGTGTAGAAAAGGTAGCTAAGATCTGGGAAATCCTTAATTCGAGTTAAGATTACATGAAACACTGTATGAATCCTATATTCTTTACTTAAAGGAGACTAGAGTGGTAAATGTGTGTTATACAAGGCAGAATACCATTGAAATAGAGAAAGAAACACGTTCGGCAGCTTTGGAAAGCCTTACACTTCACTGAAATATAGTACTACACTCTATAACACAGTTGAGAGACAATGTTCAATAGCTGCCTCAGTACTTAACAGTGTGTAGGAAGTTGTTTGATAAAGTGGGCAAAGCTTATACTTGGGCCAGAAGGCACAATATAGGAAACTACATGAAAACATGAATAATTCAGTGAAAATGACTGTAAACAGATGAGAACTTGTTTAGAACAGCTGAAAGAGAATCTACAAGTCAGTTCTTAGTGTAGAAAAGGTAGGTAAGATAAGGGAAATACTTAATTCCAGTGAAGATCACATGAAACACTGTATGAATCCTATATTCTTTACTTAAAGGAGACTAGAGTGGTAAATGTGTGTTATACAAGGCAGAATACCATTGAAATAGAGAAAGAAACACGTTCGGCAGCTTTGGAAAGCCTTACACTTCACTGAAATGTAGTACTACACTCAATAACACAGTTGAGATACAATGTTCAATAGCTGCCTCAGTACTTAACAGTGTGTAGGAAGTTGTTTGATAAAGTGGGCAAAGCTGATACTTGGACCAGAAGGCAGAATATAGGAAACTACATGAAAACATGATTAATTCAGTGAAAATGACTGTAAACAGATGTGAACTTGTTTAGAACAGCTGAAAGAGATTCTCCAAGTCAGTTCTTAGTGTAGAAAAGGTAGCTAATATCCGGGAAATCCTTAATTCGAGTTAAGATTACATGAAACACTGTATGAATCCTATATTCTTTACTTAAAGGAGACTAGAGTGGTAAATGTGTGTTATACAAGGCAGAATACCTTTGAAATAGAGAAAGAAACACGTTCGGCAGCTTTGGAAAGCCTTATACTTCACTGAAATGTAGTACTACACTTTATATAACACAGTTGAGAGACAATGTTCCCTAGCTCCCTCAGTTCATAACAGTGTGTAGGAAGTTGTTTGATAAAGTGGGCAAAGCTTATACTTGGGCCAGAAGGCAGAATATAGGAAACTACATGAAAACATGAATAATTCAGTGAAAATGACTGTAAACAGATGAGAACTTGTTTAGAACAGCTGAAAGAGAATCTCCAAGTCAGTTCTTAGTGTAGAAAAGGTAGCTAAGATAAGGAAAATCCTTAATTCCAGTTAAGATCACATGAAACACTGTATGAATCCTATATTCTTTACTTAAAGGAGACTAGAGTGGTAAATGTGTGTTATACAAGGCAGAATACCATTGAAATAGAGAAAGAAACACGTTCGGCAGCTTTGGAAAGCCTTACACTTCACTGAAATGTAGTACTACACTCTATAACACAGTTGAGAGACAATGTTCAATAGCTGCCTCAGTACTTAACAGTGTGTAGGAAGTTGTTTGATAAAGTGGGCAAAGCTGATACTTGGACCAGAAGGCAGAATATAGGAAACTACATGAAAACATGATTAATTCAGTGAAAATGACTGTAAACAGATGTGAACTTGTTTAGAACAGCTGAAAGAGATTCTCCAATTCATTTCTTAGTGTAGAAAAGGTAGCTAAGATCTGGGAAATCCTTAATTCGAGTTAAGATTACATGAAACACTGTATGAATCCTATATTCTTTACTTAAAGGAGACTAGAGTGGTAAATGTGTGTTATACAAGGCAGAATACCATTGAAATAGAGAAAGAAACACGTTCGGCAGCTTTGGAAAGCCTTACACTTCACTGAAATGTAGTAATACACTCTATAACACAGTTGAGAGACAATGTTCCCGAGCTGCCTCAGTTCATAACAGTGTGTAGGAAGTTGTTTGATAAAGTGGGCAAAGCTTATACTTGGGCCAGAAGGCACAATATAGGAAACTACATGAAAACATGAATAATTCAGTGAAAATGACTGTAAACAGATGAGAACTTGTTTAGAACAGCTGAAAGAGAATCTCCCAGTCAGTTCTTAGTGTAGAAAAGGTAGGTAAGATAAGGGAAATACTTAATTCCAGTGAAGATCACATGAAACACTGTATGAATCCTATATTCTTTACTTAAAGGAGACTAGAGTGGTAAATGTGTGTTATACAAGGCAGAATACCATTGAAATAGAGAAAGAAACACGTTCGGCAGCTTTGGAAAGCCTTACACTTCACTGAAATGTAGTACTACACTCTATAACACAGTTGAGAGACAATGTTCAATAGCTGCCTCAGTACTTAACAGTGTGTAGGAAGTTGTTTGATAAAGTGGGCAAAGCTTATACTTGGACCAGAAGGCAGAATATAGGAAACTACATGAAAACATGATTAATTCAGTGAAAATGACTGTAAACAGATGTGAACTTGTTTAGAACAGCTGAAAGAGATTCTCCAAGTCAGTTCTTAGTGTAGAAAAGGTAGCTAATATCCGGGAAATCCTTAATTCGAGTTAAGATTACATGAAACACTGTATGAATCCTATATTCTTTACTTAAAGGAGACTAGAGTGGTAAATGTGTGTTATACAAGGCAGAATACCTTTGAAATAGAGAAAGAAACACGTTCGGCAGCTTTGGAAAGCCTTATACTTCACTGAAATGTAGTACTACACTTTATATAACACAGTTGAGAGACAATGTTCCCTAGCTCCCTCAGTTCATAACAGTGTGTAGGAAGTTGTTTGATAAAGTGGGCAAAGCTTATACTAAGGCCAGAAGGCAGAATATAGGAAACTACATGAAAACATGAATAATTCAGTGAAAATGACTGTAAACAGATGAGAACTTGTTTAGAACAGCTGAAAGAGAATCTCCAAGTCAGTTCTTAGTGTAGAAAAGGTAGCTAAGATAAGGAAAATCCTTAATTCCAGTTAAGATCACATGAAACACTGTATGAATCCTATATTCTTTACTTAAAGGAGACTAGAGTGGTAAATGTGTGTTATACAAGGCAGAATACCATTGAAATAGAGAAAGAAACACGTTCGGCAGCTTTGGAAAGCCTTACACTTCACTGAAATGTAGTACTACACTCTATAACACAGTTGAGAGACAATGTTCAATAGCTGCCTCAGTACTTAACAGTGTGTAGGAAGTTGTTTGATAAAGTGGGCAAAGCTGATACTTGGACCAGAAGGCAGAATATAGGAAACTACATGAAAACATGATTAATTCAGTGAAAATGACTGTAAACAGATGTGAACTTGTTTAGAACAGCTGAAAGAGATTCTCCAATTCATTTCTTAGTGTAGAAAAGGTAGCTAAGATCTGGGAAATCCTTAATTCGAGTTAAGATTACATGAAACACTGTATGAATCCTATATTCTTTACTTAAAGGAGACTAGAGTGGTAAATGTGTTATACAAGGCAGAATACCATTGAAATAGAGAAAGAAACACGTTCGGCAGCTTTGGAAAGCCTTACACTTCACTGAAATGTAGTACTACACTCTATAACACAGTTGAGAGACAATGTTCAATAGCTGCCTCAGTACTTAACAGTGTGTAGGAAGTTGTTTGATAAAGTGGGCAAAGCTGATACTTGGACCAGAAGGCAGAATATAGGAAACTACATGAAAACATGATTAATTCAGTGAAAATGACTGTAAACAGATGTGAACTTGTTTAGAACAGCTGAAAGAGATTCTCCAAGTCAGTTCTTAGTGTAGAAAAGGTAGCTAATATCCGGGAAATCCTTAATTCGAGTTAAGATTACATGAAACACTGTATGAATCCTATATTCTTTACTTAAAGGAGACTAGAGTGGTAAATGTGTGTTATACAAGGCAGAATACCATTGAAATAGAGAAAGAAACACGTTCGGCAGCTTTGGAAAGCCTTACACTTCACTGAAATGTAGTAATACACTCTATAACACAGTTGAGAGACAATGTTCCCGAGCTGCCTCAGTTCATAACAGTGTGTAGGAAGTTGTTTGATAAAGTGGGCAAAGCTTATACTTGGGCCAGAAGGCACAATATAGGAAACTACATGAAAACATGAATAATTCAGTGAAAATGACTGTAAACAGATGAGAACTTGTTTAGAACAGCTGAAAGAGAATCTCCCAGTCAGTTCTTAGTGTAGAAAAGGTAGGTAAGATAAGGGAAATACTTAATTCCAGTGAAGATCACATGCAACACTGTATGAATCCTATATTCTTTACTTAAAGGAGACTAGAGTGGTAAATGTGTGTTATACAAGGCAGAATACCATTGAAATAGAGAAAGAAACACGTTCGGCAGCTTTGGAAAGCCTTACACTTCACTGAAATGTAGTACTACACTCTATAACACAGTTGAGAGACAATGTTCAATAGCTGCCTCAGTACTTCACAGTGTGTAGGAAGTTGTTTGATAAAGTGGGCAAAGCTTATACTTGGACCAGAAGGCAGAATATAGGAAACTACATGAAAACATGATTAATTCAGTGAAAATGACTGTAAACAGATGTGAACTTGTTTAGAACAGCTGAAAGAGATTCTCCAAGTCAGTTCTTAGTGTAGAAAAGGTAGCTAATATCCGGGAAATCCTTAATTCGAGTTAAGATTACATGAAACACTGTATGAATCTTATATTCTTTACTTAAAGGAGACTAGAGTGGTAAATGTGTGTTATACAAGGCAGAATACCATTGAAATAGAGAAAGAAACACGTTCGGCAGCTTTGGAAAGCCTTATACTTCACTGAAATGTAGTACTACACTTTATATAACACTGTTGAGAGACAATGTTCCCTAGCTCCCTCAGTTCATAACAGTGTGTAGGAAGTTGTTTGATAAAGTGGGCAAAGCTTATACTTGGGCCAGAAGGCAGAATATAGGAAACTACATGAAAACATGAATAATTCAGTGAAAATGACTGTAAACAGATGAGAACTTGTTTAGAACAGCTGAAAGAGAATCTCCAAGTCAGTTCTTAGTGTAGAAAAGGTAGCTAAGAGAAGGAAAATCCTTAATTCCTGTTAAGATCACATTAAACACTGTATGAATCCTATATTCTTTACTTAAAGGAGACTAGAGTGGTAAATGTGTGTTATACAAGGCAGAATACCATTGAAATAGAGAAAGAAACACGTTCGGCAGCTTTGGAAAGCCTTACACTTCACTGAAATGTAGTACTACACTCTATAACACAGTTGAGAGACAATGTTCAATAGCTGCCTCAGTACTTAACAGTGTGTAGGAAGTTGTTTGATAAAGTGGGCAAAGCTGATACTTGGACCAGAAGGCAGAATATAGGAAACTACATGAAAACATGATTAATTCAGTGAAAATGACTGTAAACAGATGTGAACTTGTTTAGAACAGCTGAAAGAGATTCTCCAAGTCAGTTCTTAGTGTAGAAAAGGTAGCTAAGATCTGGGAAATCCTTAATTCGAGTTAAGATTACATGAAACACTGTATGAATCCTATATTCTTTACTTAAAGGAGACTAGAGTGGTAAATGTGTGTTATACAAGGCAGAATACCATTGAAATAGAGAAAGAAACACGTTCGGCAGCTTTGGAAAGCCTTACACTTCACTGAAATGTAGTACTACACTTTATATAACACAGTTGAGAGACAATGTTCCCTAGCTCCCTCAGTTCATAACAGTGTGTAGGAAGTTGTTTGATAAAGTGGGCAAAGCTTATACTTGGGCCAGAAGGCAGAATATAGGAAACTACATGAAAACATGAATAATTCAGTGAAAATGACTGTAAACAGATGAGAACTTGTTTAGAACAGCTGAAAGAGAATCTCCAAGTCAGTTCTTAGTGTAGAAAAGGTAGCTAAGATAAGGAAAATCCTTAATTCCAGTTAAGATCACATGAAACACTGTATGAATCCTATATTCTTTACTTAAAGGAGACTAGAGTGGTAAATGTGTGTTATACAAGGCAGAATACCATTGAAATAGAGAAAGAAACACGTTCGGCAGCTTTGGAAAGCCTTACACTTCACTGAAATGTAGTACTACACTCTATAACACAGTTGAGAGACAATGTTCAATAGCTGCCTCAGTACTTAACAGTGTGTAGGAAGTTGTTTGATAAAGTGGGCAAAGCTGATACTTGGACCAGAAGGCAGAATATAGGAAACTACATGAAAACATGATTAATTCAGTGAAAATGACTGTAAACAGATGTGAACTTGTTTAGAACAGCTGAAAGAGATTCTCCAAGTCAGTTCTTAGTGTAGAAAAGGTAGCTAAGATCTGGGAAATCCTTAATTCGAGTTAAGATTACATGAAACACTGTATGAATCCTATATTCTTTACTTAAAGGAGACTAGAGTGGTAAATGTGTGTTATACAAGGCAGAATACCATTGAAATAGAGAAAGAAACACGTTCGGCAGCTTTGGAAAGCCTTACACTTCACTGAAATGTAGTACTACACTTTATATAACACAGTTGAGAGACAATGTTCCCTAGCTCCCTCAGTTCATAACAGTGTGTAGGAAGTTGTTTGATAAAGTGGGCAAAGCTTATACTTGGGCCAGAAGGCAGAATATAGGAAACTACATGAAAACATGAATAATTCAGTGAAAATGACTGTAAACAGATGAGAACTTGTTTAGAACAGCTGAAAGAGAATCTCCAAGTCAGTTCTTAGTGTAGAAAAGGTAGCTAAGATAAGGAAAATCCTTAATTCCAGTTAAGATCACATGAAACACTGTATGAATCCTATATTCTTTACTTAAAGGAGACTAGAGTGGTAAATGTGTGTTATACAAGGCAGAATACCATTGAAATAGAGAAAGAAACACGTTCGGCAGCTTTGGAAAGCCTTACACTTCACTGAAATGTAGTACTACACTCTATAACACAGTTGAGAGACAATGTTCAATAGCTGCCTCAGTACTTAACAGTGTGTAGGAAGTTGTTTGATAAAGTGGGCAAAGCTGATACTTGGACCAGAAGGCAGAATATAGGAAACTACATGAAAACATGATTAATTCAGTGAAAATGACTGTAAACAGATGTGAACTTGTTTAGAACAGCTGAAAGAGATTCTCCAATTCATTTCTTAGTGTAGAAAAGGTAGCTAAGATCTGGGAAATCCTTAATTCGAGTTAAGATTACATGAAACACTGTATGAATCCTATATTCTTTACTTAAAGGAGACTAGAGTGGTAAATGTGTGTTATACAAGGCAGAATACCATTGAAATAGAGAAAGAAACACGTTCGGCAGCTTTGGAAAGCCTTACACTTCACTGAAATGTAGTAATACACTCTATAACACAGTTGAGAGACAATGTTCCCGAGCTGCCTCAGTTCATAACAGTGTGTAGGAAGTTGTTTGATAAAGTGGGCAAAGCTTATACTTGGGCCAGAAGGCACAATATAGGAAACTACATGAAAACATGAATAATTCAGTGAAAATGACTGTAAACAGATGAGAACTTGTTTAGAACAGCTGAAAGAGAATCTCCCAGTCAGTTCTTAGTGTAGAAAAGGTAGGTAAGATAAGGGAAATACTTAATTCCAGTGAAGATCACATGAAACACTGTCTGAATCCTATATTCTTTACTTAAAGGAGACTAGAGTGGTAAATGTGTGTTATACAAGGCAGAATACCATTGAAATAGAGAAAGAAACACGTTCGGCAGCTTTGGAAAGCCTTACACTTCACTGAAATGTAGTACTACACTCTATAACACAGTTGAGAGACAATGTTCAATAGCTGCCTCAGTACTTAACAGTGTGTAGGAAGTTGTTTGATAAAGTGGGCAAAGCTGATACTTGGACCAGAAGGCAGAATATAGGAAACTACATGAAAACATGATTAATTCAGTGAAAATGACTGTAAACAGATGTGAACTTGTTTAGAACAGCTGAAAGAGATTCTCCAAGTCAGTTCTTAGTGTAGAAAAGGTAGCTAAGATCTGGGAAATCCTTAATTCGAGTTAAGATTACATGAAACACTGTATGAATCCTATATTCTTTACTTAAAGGAGACTAGAGTGGTAAATGTGTGTTATACAAGGCAGAATACCATTGAAATAGAGAAAGAAACACGTTCGGCAGCTTTGGAAAGCCTTACACTTCACTGAAATATAGTACTACACTCTATAACACAGTTGAGAGACAATGTTCAATAGCTGCCTCAGTACTTAACAGTGTGTAGGAAGTTGTTTGATAAAGTGGGCAAAGCTGATACTTGGACCAGAAGGCAGAATATAGGAAACTACATGAAAACATGATTAATTCAGTGAAAATGACTGTAAACAGATGTGAACTTGTTTAGAACAGCTGAAAGAGATTCTCCAATTCAGTTCTTAGTGTAGAAAAGGTAGCTAAGATCTGGGAAATCCTTAATTCGAGTTAAGATTACATGAAACACTGTATGAATCCTATATTCTTTACTTAAAGGAGACTAGAGTGGTAAATGTGTGTTATACAAGGCAGAATACCATTGAAATAGAGAAAGAAACACGTTCGGCAGCTTTGGAAAGCCTTACACTTCACTGAAACGTAGTACTACACTCTATAACACAGTTGAGATACAATGTTCAATAGCTGCCTCAGTACTTAACAGTGTGTAGGAAGTTGTTTGATAAAGTGGGCAAAGCTGATACTTGGACCAGAAGGCAGAATATAGGAAACTACATGAAAACATGATTAATTCAGTGAAAATGACTGTAAACAGATGTGAACTTGTTTAGAAGAGCTGAAAGAGATTCTCCAATTCAGTTCTTAGTGTAGAAAAGGTAGCTAAGATCTGCGAAATCCTTAATTCGAGTTAAGATTACATGAAACACTGTATGAATCCTATATTCTTTACTTAAAGGAGACTAGAGTGGTAAATGTGTGTTATACAAGGCAGAATACCATTGAAATAGAGAAAGAAACACGTTCGGCAGCTTTGGAAAGCCTTACACTTCACTGAAATGTAGTACTACACTCTATAACACAGTTGAGAGACAATGTTCAATAGCTGCCTCAGTACTTAACAGTGTGTAGGAAGTTGTTTGATAAAGTGGGCAAAGCTTATACTTGGACCAGAAGGCAGAATATAGGAAACTACATGAAAACATGATTAATTCAGTGAAAATGACTGTAAACAGATGTGAACTTGTTTAGAACAGCTGAAAGAGATTCTCCAAGTCAGTTCTTAGTGTAGAAAAGGTAGCTAATATCCGGGAAATCCTTAATTCGAGTTAAGATTACATGAAACACTGTATGAATCCTATATTCTTTACTTAAAGGAGACTAGAGTGGTAAATGTGTGTTATACAAGGCAGAATACCATTGAAATAGAGAAAGAAACACGTTCGGCAGCTTTGGAAAGCCTTATACTTCACTGAAATGTAGTACTACACTTTATATAACACTGTTGAGAGACAATGTTCCCTAGCTCCCTCAGTTCATAACAGTGTGTAGGAAGTTGTTTGATAAAGTGGGCAAAGCTTATACTTGGGCCAGAAGGCAGAATATAGGAAACTACATGAAAACATGAATAATTCAGTGAAAATGACTGTAAACAGATGAGAACTTGTTTAGAACAGCTGAAAGAGAATCTCCAAGTCAGTTCTTAGTGTAGAAAAGGTAGCTAAGAGAAGGAAAATCCTTAATTCCTGTTAAGATCACATGAAACACTGTATGAATCCTATATTCTTTACTTAAAGGAGACTAGAGTGGTAAATGTGTGTTATACAAGGCAGAATACCATTGAAATAGAGAAAGAAACACGTTCGGCAGCTTTGGAAAGCCTTACACTTCACTGAAATGTAGTACTACACTCTATAACACAGTTGAGAGACAATGTTCAATAGCTGCCTCAGTACTTAACAGTGTGTAGGAAGTTGTTTGATAAAGTGGGCAAAGCTGATACTTGGACCAGAAGGCAGAATATAGGAAACTACATGAAAACATGATTAATTCAGTGAAAATGACTGTAAACAGATGTGAACTTGTTTAGAACAGCTGAAAGAGATTCTCCAAGTCAGTTCTTAGTGTAGAAAAGGTAGCTAAGATCTGGGAAATCCTTAATTCGAGTTAAGATTACATGAAACACTGTATGAATCCTATATTCTTTACTTAAAGGAGACTAGAGTGGTAAATGTGTGTTATACAAGGCAGAATACCATTGAAATAGAGAAAGAAACACGTTCGGCAGCTTTGGAAAGCCTTACACTTCACTGAAATGTAGTACTACACTCTATAACACAGTTGAGAGACAATGTTCAATAGCTGCCTCAGTACTTAACAGTGTGTAGGAAGTTGTTTGATAAAGTGGGCAAAGCTGATACTTGGACCAGAAGGCAGAATATAGGAAACTACATGAAAACCTGATTAATTCAGTGAAAATGACTGTAAACAGATGTGAACTTGTTTAGAACAGCTGAAAGAGATTCTCCAATTCAGTTCTTAGTGTAGAAAAGGTAGCTAAGATCTGGGAAATCCTTAATTCGAGTTAAGATTACATGAAACACTGTATGAATCCTATATTCTTTACTTAAAGGAGACTAGAGTGGTAAATGTGTGTTATACAAGGCAGAATACCATTGAAATAGAGAAAGAAACACGTTCGGCAGCTTTGGAAAGCCTTACACTTCACTGAAATGTAGTAATACACTCTATAACACAGTTGAGAGACAATGTTCCCGAGCTGCCTCAGTTCATAACAGTGTGTAGGAAGTTGTTTGATAAAGTGGGCAAAGCTTATACTTGGGCCAGAAGGCACAATATAGGAAACTACATGAAAACATGAATAATTCAGTGAAAATGACTGTAAACAGATGAGAACTTGTTTAGAACAGCTGAAAGAGAATCTCCAAGTCAGTTCTTAGTGTAGAAAAGGTAGGTAAGATAAGGGAAATACTTAATTCCAGTGAAGATCACATGAAACACTGTATGAATCCTATATTCTTTACTTAAAGGAGACTAGAGTGGTAAATGTGTGTTATACAAGGCAGAATACCATTGAAATAGAGAAAGAAACACGTTCGGCAGCTTTGGAAAGCCTTACACTTCACTGAAATGTAGTACTACACTCTATAACACAGTTGAGATACAATGTTCAATAGCTGCCTCAGTACTTAACAGTGTGTAGGAAGTTGTTTGATAAAGTGGGCAAAGCTGATACTTGGACCAGAAGGCAGAATATAGGAAACTACATGAAAACATGATTAATTCAGTGAAAATGACTGTAAACAGATGTGAACTTGTTTAGAAGAGCTGAAAGAGATTCTCCAATTCAGTTCTTAGTGTAGAAAAGGTAGCTAAGATCTGCGAAATCCTTAATTCGAGTTAAGATTACATGAAACACTGTATGAATCCTATATTCTTTACTTAAAGGAGACTAGAGTGGTAAATGTGTGTTATACAAGGCAGAATACCATTGAAATAGAGAAAGAAACACGTTCGGCAGCTTTGGAAAGCCTTACACTTCACTGAAATGTAGTACTACACTCTATAACACAGTTGAGAGACAATGTTCAATAGCTGCCTCAGTACTTAACAGTGTGTAGGAAGTTGTTTGATAAAGTGGGCAAAGCTTATACTTGGACCAGAAGGCAGAATATAGGAAACTACATGAAAACATGATTAATTCAGTGAAAATGACTGTAAACAGATGTGAACTTGTTTAGAACAGCTGAAAGAGATTCTCCAAGTCAGTTCTTAGTGTAGAAAAGGTAGCTAATATCCGGGAAATCCTTAATTCGAGTTAAGATTACATGAAACACTGTATGAATCCTATATTCTTTACTTAAAGGAGACTAGAGTGGTAAATGTGTGTTATACAAGGCAGAATACCATTGAAATAGAGAAAGAAACACGTTCGGCAGCTTTGGAAAGCCTTATACTTCACTGAAATGTAGTACTACACTTTATATAACACAGTTGAGAGACAATGTTCCCGAGCTGCCTCAGTTCATAACAGTGTGTAGGAAGTTGTTTGATAAAGTGGGCAAAGCTTATACTTGGGCCAGAAGGCACAATATAGGAAACTACATGAAAACATGAATAATTCAGTGAAAATGACTGTAAACAGATGAGAACTTGTTTAGAACAGCTGAAAGAGAATCTCCAAGTCAGTTCTTAGTGTAGAAAAGGTAGCTAAGATAAGGAAAATCCTTAATTCTAGTTAAGATCACATGAAACACTGTATGAATCCTATATTCTTTACTTAAAGGAGACTAGAGTGGTAAATGTGTGTTATACAAGGCAGAATACCATTGAAATAGAGAAAGAAACACGTTCGGCAGCTTTGGAAAGCCTTACACTTCACTGAAATGTAGTACTACACTCTATAACACAGTTGAGAGACAATGTTCAATAGCTGCCTCAGTACTTAACAGTGTGTAGGAAGTTGTTTGATAAAGTGGGCAAAGCTGATACTTGGACCAGAAGGCAGAATATAGGAAACTACATGAAAACATGATTAATTCAGTGAAAATGACTGTAAACAGATGTGAACTTGTTTAGAAGAGCTGAAAGAGATTCTCCAATTCAGTTCTTAGTGTAGAAAAGGTAGCTAAGATCTGGGAAATCCTTAATTCGAGTTAAGATTACATGAAACACTGTATGAATCCTATATTCTTTACTTAAAGGAGACTAGAGTGGTAAATGTGTGTTATACAAGGCAGAATACCATTGAAATAGAGAAAGAAACACGTTCGGCAGCTTTGGAAAGCCTTACACTTCACTGAAATGTAGTAATACACTCTATAACACAGTTGAGAGACAATGTTCCCGAGCTGCCTCAGTTCATAACAGTGTGTAGGAAGTTGTTTGATAAAGTGGGCAAAGCTTATACTTGGGCCAGAAGGCACAATATAGGAAACTACATGAAAACATGAATAATTCAGTGAAAATGACTGTAAACAGATGAGAACTTGTTTAGAACAGCTGAAAGAGAATCTCCAAGTCAGTTCTTAGTGTAGAAAAGGTAGGTAAGATAAGGGAAATACTTAATTCCAGTGAAGATCACATGAAACACTGTATGAATCCTATATTCTTTACTTAAAGGAGACTAGAGTGGTAAATGTGTGTTATACACGGCAGAATACCATTGAAATAGAGAAAGAAACACGTTCGGCAGCTTTGGAAAGCCTTACACTTCACTGAAATGTAGTACTACACTCTATAACACAGTTGAGATACAATGTTCAATAGCTGCCTCAGTACTTAACAGTGTGTAGGAAGTTGTTTGATAAAGTGGGCAAAGCTGATACTTGGACCAGAAGGCAGAATATAGGAAACTACATGAAAACATGATTAATTCAGTGAAAATGACTGTAAACAGATGTGAACTTGTTTAGAAGAGCTGAAAGAGATTCTCCAATTCAGTTCTTAGTGTAGAAAAGGTAGCTAAGATCTGGGAAATCCTTAATTCGAGTTAAGATTACATGAAACACTGTATGAATCCTATATTCTTTACTTAAAGGAGACTAGAGTGGTAAATGTGTGTTATACAAGGCAGAATACCATTGAAATAGAGAAAGAAACACGTTCGGCAGCTTTGGAAAGCCTTACACTTCACTGAAATGTAGTACTACACTCTATAACACAGTTGAGAGACAATGTTCAATAGCTGCCTCAGTACTTAACAGTGTGTAGGAAGTTGTTTGATAAAGTGGGCAAAGCTTATACTTGGACCAGAAGGCAGAATATAGGAAACTACATGAAAACATGATTAATTCAGTGAAAATGACTGTAAACAGATGTGAACTTGTTTAGAACAGCTGAAAGAGATTCTCCAAGTCAGTTCTTAGTGTAGAAAAGGTAGCTAATATCCGGGAAATCCTTAATTCGAGTTAAGATTACATGAAACACTGTATGAATCCTATATTCTTTACTTAAAGGAGACTAGAGTGGTAAATGTGTGTTATACAAGGCAGAATACCATTGAAATAGAGAAAGAAACACGTTC
This sequence comes from Pipistrellus hanaki, assembly GCF_964339955.1. NCBI lineage: Eukaryota > Metazoa > Chordata > Mammalia > Chiroptera > Vespertilionidae > Pipistrellus > Pipistrellus hanaki. Next base: position 4,743,700 of record NC_140511.1, read on the forward strand.
GGCAGCTTTGGAAAGCCTTATACTTCACTGAAATGTAGTACTACACTTTATATAACACAGTTGAGAGACAATGTTCCCTAGCTCCCTCAGTTCATAACAGTGTGTAGGAAGTTGTTTGATAAAGAGGGCAAAGCTTATACTTGGGCCAGAAGGCAGAATATAGGAAACTACATGAAAACATGAATAATTCAGTGAAAATGACTGTAAACAGATGAGAACTTGTTTAGAACAGCTGAAAGAGAATCTCCAAGTCAGTTCTTAGTGTAGAAAAGGTAGCTAAGATAAGGAAAATCCTTAATTCCAGTTAAGATCACATGAAACACTGTATGAATCCTATATTCTTTACTTAAAGGAGACTAGAGTGGTAAATGTGTGTTATACAAGGCAGAATACCATTGAAATAGAGAAAGAAACACGTTCGGCAGCTTTGGAAAGCCTTACACTTCACTGAAATGTAGTACTACACTCTATAACACAGTTGAGAGACAATGTTCAATAGCTGCCTCAGTACTTAACAGTGTGTAGGAAGTTGTTTGATAAAGTGGGCAAAGCTGATACTTGGACCAGAAGGCAGAATATAGGAAACTACATGAAAACATGATTAATTCAGTGAAAATGACTGTAAACAGATGTGAACTTGTTTAGAACAGCTGAAAGAGATTCTCCAAGTCAGTTCTTAGTGTAGAAAAGGTAGCTAAGATCTGGGAAATCCTTAATTCGAGTTAAGATTACCTGAAACACTGTATGAATCCTATATTCTTTACTTAAAGGAGACTAGAGTGGTAAATGTGTGTTATTCAAGGCAGAATACCATTGAAATAGAGAAAGAAACACGTTCGGCAGCTTTGGAAAGCCTTACACTTCACTGAAATGTAGTACTACACTCTATAACACAGTTGAGAGACAATGTTCAATAGCTGCCTCAGTACTTAACAGTGTGTAGGAAGTTGTTTGATAAAGTGGGCAAAGCTGATACTTGGACCAGAAGGCAGAATATAGGAAACTACATGAAAACATGATTAATTCAGTGAAAATGACTGTAAACAGATGTGAACTTGTTTAGAAGAGCTGAAAGAGATTCTCCAATTCAGTTCTTAGTGTAGAAAAGGTAGCTAAGATCTGGGAAATCCTTAATTCGAGTTAAGATTACATGAAACACTGTATGAATCCTATATTCTTTACTTAAAGGAGACTAGAGTGGTAAATGTGTGTTATACAAGGCAGAATACCATTGAAATAGAGAAAGAAACACGTTCGGCAGCTTTGGAAAGCCTTACACTTCACTGAAATGTAGTAATACACTCTATAACACAGTTGAGAGACAATGTTCCCGAGCTGCCTCAGTTCATAACAGTGTGTAGGAAGTTGTTTGATAAAGTGGGCAAAGCTTATACTTGGGCCAGAAGGCACAATATAGGAAACTACATGAAAACATGAATAATTCAGTGAAAATGACTGTAAACAGATGAGAACTTGTTTAGAACAGCTGAAAGAGAATCTCCAAGTCAGTTCTTAGTGTAGAAAAGGTAGGTAAGATAAGGGAAATACTTAATTCCAGTGAAGATCACATGAAACACTGTATGAATCCTATATTCTTTACTTAAAGGATACTAGAGTGGTAAATGTGTGTTATACACGGCAGAATACCATTGAAATAGAGAAAGAAACACGTTCGGCAGCTTTGGAAAGCCTTACACTTCACTGAAATGTAGTACTACACTCTATAACACAGTTGAGATACAATGTTCAATAGCTGCCTCAGTACTTAACAGTGTGTAGGAAGTTGTTTGATAAAGTGGGCAAAGCTGATACTTGGACCAGAAGGCAGAATATAGGAAACTACATGAAAACATGATTAATTCAGTGAAAATGACTGTAAACAGATGTGAACTTGTTTAGAAGAGCTGAAAGAGATTCTCCAATTCAGTTCTTAGTGTAGAAAAGGTAGCTAAGATCTGGGAAATCCTTAATTCGAGTTAAGATTACATGAAACACTGTATGAATCCTATATTCTTTACTTAAAGGAGACTAGAGTGGTAAATGTGTGTTATACAAGGCAGAATACCATTGAAATAGAGAAAGAAACACGTTCGGCAGCTTTGGAAAGCCTTACACTTCACTGAAATGTAGTACTACACTCTATAACACAGTTGAGAGACAATGTTCAATAGCTGCCTCAGTACTTAACAGTGTGTAGGAAGTTGTTTGATAAAGTGGGCAAAGCTTATACTTGGACCAGAAGGCAGAATATAGGAAACTACATGAAAACATGATTAATTCAGTGAAAATGACTGTAAACAGATGTGAACTTGTTTAGAACAGCTGAAAGAGATTCTCCAAGTCAGTTCTTAGTGTAGAAAAGGTAGCTAATATCCGGGAAATCCTTAATTCGAGTTAAGATTACATGAAACACTGTATGAATCCTATATTCTTTACTTAAAGGAGACTAGAGTGGTAAATGTGTGTTATACAAGGCAGAATACCATTGAAATAGAGAAAGAAACACGTTCGGCAGCTTTGGAAAGCCTTATACTTCACTGAAATGTAGTACTACACTTTATATAACACAGTTGAGAGACAATGTTCCCTAGCTCCCTCAGTTCATAACAGTGTGTAGGAAGTTGTTTGATAAAGAGGGCAAAGCTTATACTTGGGCCAGAAGGCAGAATATAGGAAACTACATGAAAACATGAATAATTCAGTGAAAATGACTGTAAACAGATGAGAACTTGTTTAGAACAGCTGAAAGAGAATCTCCAAGTCAGTTCTTAGTGTAGAAAAGGTAGCTAAGATAAGGAAAATCCTTAATTCCAGTTAAGATCACATGAAACACTGTATGAATCCTATATTCTTTACTTAAAGGAGACTAGAGTGGTAAATGTGTGTTATACAAGGCAGAATACCATTGAAATAGAGAAAGAAACACGTTCGGCAGCTTTGGAAAGCCTTACACTTCACTGAAATGTAGTACTACACTCTATAACACAGTTGAGAGACAATGTTCAATAGCTGCCTCAGTACTTAACAGTGTGTAGGAAGTTGTTTGATAAAGTGGGCAAAGCTGATACTTGGACCAGAAGGCAGAATATAGGAAACTACATGAAAACATGATTAATTCAGTGAAAATGACTGTAAACAGATGTGAACTTGTTTAGAACAGCTGAAAGAGATTCTCCAAGTCAGTTCTTAGTGTAGAAAAGGTAGCTAAGATCTGGGAAATCCTTAATTCGAGTTAAGATTACCTGAAACACTGTATGAATCCTATATTCTTTACTTAAAGGAGACTAGAGTGGTAAATGTGTGTTATTCAAGGCAGAATACCATTGAAATAGAGAAAGAAACACGTTCGGCAGCTTTGGAAAGCCTTACACTTCACTGAAATGTAGTACTACACTCTATAACACAGTTGAGAGACAATGTTCAATAGCTGCCTCAGTACTTAACAGTGTGTAGGAAGTTGTTTGATAAAGTGGGCAAAGCTGATACTTGGACCAGAAGGCAGAATATAGGAAACTACATGAAAACATGATTAATTCAGTGAAAATGACTGTAAACAGATGTGAACTTGTTTAGAAGAGCTGAAAGAGATTCTCCAATTCAGTTCTTAGTGTAGAAAAGGTAGCTAAGATCTGGGAAATCCTTAATTCGAGTTAAGATTACATGAAACACTGTATGAATCCTATATTCTTTACTTAAAGGAGACTAGAGTGGTAAATGTGTGTTATACAAGGCAGAATACCATTGAAATAGAGAAAGAAACACGTTCGGCAGCTTTGGAAAGCCTTACACTTCACTGAAATGTAGTAATACACTCTATAACACAGTTGAGAGACAATGTTCCCGAGCTGCCTCAGTTCATAACAGTGTGTAGGAAGTTGTTTGATAAAGTGGGCAAAGCTTATACTTGGGCCAGAAGGCACAATATAGGAAACTACATGAAAACATGAATAATTCAGTGAAAATGACTGTAAACAGATGAGAACTTGTTTAGAACAGCTGAAAGAGAATCTCTAAGTCAGTTCTTAGTGTAGAAAAGGTAGGTAAGATAAGGGAAATACTTAATTCCAGTGAAGATCACATGAAACACTGTATGAATCCTATATTCTTTACTTAAAGGAGACTAGAGTGGTAAATGTGTGTTATACAAGGCAGAATACCATTGAAATAGAGAAAGAAACACGTTCGGCAGCTTTGGAAAGCCTTACACTTCACTGAAATGTAGTACTACACTCTATAACACAGTTGAGATACAATGTTCAATAGCTGCCTCAGTACTTAACAGTGTGTAGGAAGTTGTTTGATAAAGTGGGCAAAGCTGATACTTGGACCAGAAGGCAGAATATAGGAAACTACATGAAAACATGATTAATTCAGTGAAAATGACTGTAAACAGATGTGAACTTGTTTAGAAGAGCTGAAAGAGATTCTCCAAGTCAGTTCTTAGTGTAGAAAAGGTAGCTAATATCCGGGAAATCCTTAATTCGAGTTAAGATTACATGAAACACTGTATGAATCCTATATTCTTTACTTAAAGGAGACTAGAGTGGTAAATGTGTGTTATACAAGGCAGAATACCATTGAAATAGAGAAAGAAACACGTTCGGCAGCTTTGGAAAGCCTTATACTTCACTGAAATGTAGTACTACACTTTATATAACACAGTTGAGAGACAATGTTCCCTAGCTCCCTCAGTTCATAACAGTGTGTAGGAAGTTGTTTGATAAAGTGGGCAAAGCTTATACTTGGGCCAGAAGGCAGAATATAGGAAACTACATGAAAACATGAATAATTCAGTGAAAATGACTGTAAACAGATGAGAACTTGTTTAGAACAGCTGAAAGAGAATCTCCAAGTCAGTTCTTAGTGTAGAAAAGGTAGCTAAGATAAGGAAAATCCTTAATTCCAGTTAAGATCACATGAAACACTGTATGAATCCTATATTCTTTACTTAAAGGAGACTAGAGTGGTAAATGTGTGTTATACAAGGCAGAATACCATTGAAATAGAGAAAGAAACACGTTCGGCAGCTTTGGAAAGCCTTACACTTCACTGAAATGTAGTACTACACTCTATAACACAGTTGAGAGACAATGTTCAATAGCTGCCTCAGTACTTAACAGTGTGTAGGAAGTTGTTTGATAAAGTGGGCAAAGCTGATACTTGGACCAGAAGGCAGAATATAGGAAACTACATGAAAACATGATTAATTCAGTGAAAATGACTGTAAACAGATGTGAACTTGTTTAGAACAGCTGAAAGAGATTCTCCAAGTCAGTTCTTAGTGTAGAAAAGGTAGCTAAGATCTGGGAAATCCTTAATTCGAGTTAAGATTACCTGAAACACTGTATGAATCCTATATTCTTTACTTAAAGGAGACTAGAGTGGTAAATGTGTGTTATTCAAGGCAGAATACCATTGAAATAGAGAAAGAAACACGTTCGGCAGCTTTGGAAAGCCTTACACTTCACTGAAATGTAGTACTACACTCTATAACACAGTTGAGAGACAATGTTCAATAGCTGCCTCAGTACTTAACAGTGTGTAGGAAGTTGTTTGATAAAGTGGGCAAAGCTGATACTTGGACCAGAAGGCAGAATATAGGAAACTACATGAAAACATGATTAATTCAGTGAAAATGACTGTAAACAGATGTGAACTTGTTTAGAAGAGCTGAAAGAGATTCTCCAATTCAGTTCTTAGTGTAGAAAAGGTAGCTAAGATCTGGGAAATCCTTAATTCGAGTTAAGATTACATGAAACACTGTATGAATCCTATATTCTTTACTTAAAGGAGACTAGAGTGGTAAATGTGTGTTATACAAGGCAGAATACCATTGAAATAGAGAAAGAAACACGTTCGGCAGCTTTGGAAAGCCTTACACTTCACTGAAATGTAGTAATACACTCTATAACACAGTTGAGAGACAATGTTCCCGAGCTGCCTCAGTTCATAACAGTGTGTAGGAAGTTGTTTGATAAAGTGGGCAAAGCTTATACTTGGGCCAGAAGGCACAATATAGGAAACTACATGAAAACATGAATAATTCAGTGAAAATGACTGTAAACAGATGAGAACTTGTTTAGAACAGCTGAAAGAGAATCTCTAAGTCAGTTCTTAGTGTAGAAAAGGTAGGTAAGATAAGGGAAATACTTAATTCCAGTGAAGATCACATGAAACACTGTATGAATCCTATATTCTTTACTTAAAGGAGACTAGAGTGGTAAATGTGTGTTATACAAGGCAGAATACCATTGAAATAGAGAAAGAAACACGTTCGGCAGCTTTGGAAAGCCTTACACTTCACTGAAATGTAGTACTACACTCTATAACACAGTTGAGATACAATGTTCAATAGCTGCCTCAGTACTTAACAGTGTGTAGGAAGTTGTTTGATAAAGTGGGCAAAGCTGATACTTGGACCAGAAGGCAGAATATAGGAAACTACATGAAAACATGATTAATTCAGTGAAAATGACTGTAAACAGATGTGAACTTGTTTAGAAGAGCTGAAAGAGATTCTCCAAGTCAGTTCTTAGTGTAGAAAAGGTAGCTAATATCCGGGAAATCCTTAATTCGAGTTAAGATTACATGAAAAACTGTATGAATCCTATATTCTTTACTTAAAGGAGACTAGAGTGGTAAATGTGTGTTATACAAGGCAGAATACCATTGAAATAGAGAAAGAAACACGTTCGGCAGCTTTGGAAAGCCTTATACTTCACTGAAATGTAGTACTACACTTTATATAACACAGTTGAGAGACAATGTTCCCTAGCTCCCTCAGTTCATAACAGTGTGTAGGAAGTTGTTTGATAAAGTGGGCAAAGCTTATACTTGGGCCAGAAGGCAGAATATAGGAAACTACATGAAAACATGAATAATTCAGTGAAAATGACTGTAAACAGATGAGAACTTGTTTAGAACAGCTGAAAGAGAATCTCCAAGTCAGTTCTTAGTGTAGAAAAGGTAGCTAAGATAAGGAAAATCCTTAATTCCAGTTAAGATCACATGAAACACTGTATGAATCCTATATTCTTTACTTAAAGGAGACTAGAGTGGTAAATGTGTTTTATACAAGGCAGAATACCATTGAAATAGAGAAAGAAACACATTCGGCAGCTTTGGAAAGCCTTACACTTCACTGAAATGTAGTACTACACTCTATAACACAGTTGAGAGACAATGTTCAATAGCTGCCTCAGTACTTAACAGTGTGTAGGAAGTTGTTTGATAAAGTGGGCAAAGCTGATACTTGGACCAGAAGGCAGAATATAGGAAACTACATGAAAACATGATTAATTCAGTGAAAATGACTGTAAACAGATGTGAACTTGTTTAGAACAGCTTAAAGAGATTCTCCAAGTCAGTTCTTAGTGTAGAAAAGGTAGCTAAGATCTGGGAAATCCTTAATTCGAGTTAAGATTACATGAAACACTGTATGAGTCCTATATTCTTTACTTAAAGGAGACTAGAGTGGTAAATGTGTGTTATACAAGGCAGAATACCATTGAAATAGAGAAAGAAACACGTTCGGCAGCTTTGGAAAGCCTTACACTTCACTGAAATGTAGTACTACACTTTATATAACACAGTTGAGAGACAATGTTCCCTAGCTCCCTCAGTTCATAACAGTGTGTAGGAAGTTGTTTGATAAAGTGGGCAAAGCTTATACTTGGGCCAGAAGGCAGAATATAGGAAACTACATGAAAACATGAATAATTCAGTGAAAATGACTATAAACAGATGAGAACTTGTTTAGAACAGCTGAAAGAGAATCTCCAAGTCAGTTCTTAGTGTAGAAAAGGTAGCTAAGATAAGGAAAATCCTTAATTCCAGTTAAGATCACATGAAACACTGTATGAATCCTATATTCTTTACTTAATTGAGACTAGAGTGGTAAATGTGTGTTATACAAGGCAGAATACCATTGAAATAGAGAAAGAAACACGTTCGGCAGCTTTGGAAAGCCTTACACTTCACTGAAATGTAGTACTACACTCTATAACACAGTTGAGAGACAATGTTCAATAGCTGCCTCAGTACTTAACAGTGTGTAGGAAGTTGTTTGATAAAGTGGGCAAAGCTGATACTTGGACCAGAAGGCAGAATATAGGAAACTACATGAAAACATGATTAATTCAGTGAAAATGACTGTAAACAGATGTGAACTTGTTTAGAACAGCTGAAAGAGATTCTCCAAGTCAGTTCTTAGTGTAGAAAAGGTAGCTAAGATCTGGGAAATCCTTAATTCGAGTTAAGATTACATGAAACACTGTATGAATCCTATATTCTTTACTTAAAGGAGACTAGAGTGGTAAATGTGTGTTATACAAGGCAGAATACCATTGAAATAGAGAAAGAAACACGTTCGGCAGCTTTGGAAAGCCTTACACTTCACTGAAATGTAGTACTACACTCTATAACACAGTTGAGAGACAATGTTCAATAGCTGCCTCAGTACTTAACAGTGTGTAGGAAGTTGTTTGATAAAGTGGGCAAAGCTTATACTTGGACCAGAAGGCAGAATATAGGAAACTACATGAAAACATGATTAATTCAGTGAAAATGACTGTAAACAGATGTGAACTTGTTTAGAACAGCTGAAAGAGATTCTCCAAGTCAGTTCTTAGTGTAGAAAAGGTAGCTAATATCCGGGAAATCCTTAATTCGAGTTAAGATTACATGAAACACTGTATGAATCCTATATTCTTTACTTAAAGGAGACTAGAGTGGTAAATGTGTGTTATACAAGGCAGAATACCATTGAAATAGAGAAAGAAACACGTTCGGCAGCTTTGGAAAGCCTTATACTTCACTGAAATGTAGTACTACACTTTATATAACACAGTTGAGAGACAATGTTCCCTAGCTCCCTCAGTTCATAACAGTGTGTAGGAAGTTGTTTGATAAAGTGGGCAAAGCTTATACTTGGGCCAGAAGGCAGAATATAGGAAACTACATGAAAACATGAATAATTCAGTGAAAATGACTGTAAACAGATGAGAACTTGTTTAGAACAGCTGAAAGAGAATCTCCAAGTCAGTTCTTAGTGTAGAAAAGGTAGCTAAGATCTGGGAAATCCTTAATTCGAGTTAAGATTACATGAAACACTGTATGAATCCTATATTCTTTACTTAAAGGAGACTAGAGTGGTAAATGTGTGTTATACAAGGCAGAATACCATTGAAATAGAGAAAGAAACACGTTCGGCAGCTTTGGAAAGCCTTACACTTCACTGAAATGTAGTACTACACTCTATAACACAGTTGAGAGACAATGTTCAATAGCTGCCTCAGTACTTAACAGTGTGTAGGAAGTTGTTTGATAAAGTGGGCAAAGCTGATACTTGGACCAGAAGGCAGAATATAGGAAACTACATGAAAACATGATTAATTCAGTGAAAATGACTGTAAACAGATGTGAACTTGTTTAGAACAGCTGAAAGAGATTCTCCAAGTCAGTTCTTAGTGTAGAAAAGGTAGCTAAGATCTGGGAAATCCTTAATTCGAGTTAAGATTACATGAAACACTGTATGAATCCTATATTCTTTACTTAAAGGAGACTAGAGTGGTAAATGTGTGTTATACAAGGCAGAATACCATTGAAATAGAGAAAGAAACACGTTCGGCAGCTTTGGAAAGCCTTACAGTTCACTGAAATGTAGTACTACACTTTATATAACACAGTTGAGAGACAATGTTCCCTAGCTCCCTCAGTTCATAACAGTGTGTAGGAAGTTGTTTGATAAAGTGGGCAAAGCTTATACTTGGGCCAGAAGGCAGAATATAGGAAACTACATGAAAACATGAATAATTCAGTGAAAATGACTGTAAACAGATGAGAACTTGTTTAGAACAGCTGAAAGAGAATCTCCAAGTCAGTTCTTAGTGTAGAAAAGGCAGCTAAGATAAGGAAAATCCTTAATTCCAGTTAAGATCACATGAAACACTGTATGAATCCTATATTCTTTACTTAAAGGAGACTAGAGTGGTAAATGTGTGTTATACAAGGCAGAATACCATTGAAATAGAGAAAGAAACACGTTCGGCAGCTTTGGAAAGCCTTACACTTCACTGAAATGTAGTACTACACTCTATAACACAGTTGAGATACAATGTTCAATAGCTGCCTCAGTACTTAACAGTGTGTAGGAAGTTGTTTGATAAAGTGGGCAAAGCTGATACTTGGACCAGAAGGCAGAATATAGGAAACTACATGAAAACATGATTAATTCAGTGAAAATGACTGTAAACAGATGTGAACTTGTTTAGAACAGCTGTAAGAGATTCTCCAATTCAGTTCTTAGTGTAGAAAAGGTAGCTAAGATCTGGGAAATCCTTAATTCGAGTTAAGATTACATGAAACACTGTATGAATCCTATATTCTTTACTTAAAGGAGACTAGAGTGGTAAATGTGTGTTATACAAGGCAGAATACCATTGAAATAGAGAAAGAAACACGTTCGGCAGCTTTGGAAAGCCTTACACTTCACTGAAATGTAGTACTACACTCTATAACACAGTTGAGAGACAATGTTCAATAGCTGCCTTAGTACTTAACAGTGTGTAGGAAGTTGTTTGATAAAGTGGGCAAAGCTTATACTTGGACCAGAAGGCAGAATATAGGAAACTACATGAAAACATGATTAATTCAGTGAAAATGACTGTAAACAGATGTGAACTTGTTTAGAACAGCTGAAAGAGATTCTCCAAGTCAGTTCTTAGTGTAGAAAAGGTAGCTAATATCCGGTAAATCCTTAATTCGAGTTAAGATTACATGAAACACTGTATGAATCCTATATTCTTTACTTAAAGGAGACTAGAGTGGTAAATGTGTGTTATACAAGGCAGAATACCATTGAAATAGAGAAAGAAACACGTTCGGCAGCTTTGGAAAGCCTTATACTTCACTGAAATGTAGTACTACACTTTATATAACACAGTTGAGAGACAATGTTCCCTAGCTCCCTCAGTTCATAACAGTGTGTAGGAAGTTGTTTGATAAAGTGGGCAAAGCTTATACTTGGGCCAGAAGGCAGAAAATAGGAAACTACATGAAAACATGAATAATTCAGTGAAAATGACTGTAAACAGATGAGAACTTGTTTAGAACAGCTGAAAGAGAATCTCCAAGTCAGTTCTTAGTGTAGAAAAGGTAGCTAAGATAAGGAAAATCCTTAATTCCAGTTAAGATCACATGAAACACTGTATGAATCCTATATTCTTTACTTAAAGGAGACTAGAGTGGTAAATGTGTGTTATACAAGGCAGAATACCATTGAAATAGAGAAAGAAACACGTTCGGCAGCTTTGGAAAGCCTTACACTTCACTGAAATGTAGTACTACACTCTATAACACAGTTGAGAGACAATGTTCAATAGCTGCCTCAGTACTTAACAGTGTGTAGGAAGTTGTTTGATAAAGTGGGCAAAGCTGATACTTGGACCAGAAGGCAGAATATAGGAAACTACATGAAAACATGATTAATTCAGTGAAAATGACTGTAAACAGATGTGAACTTGTTTAGAACAGCTGAAAGAGATTCTCCAAGTCAGTTCTTAGTGTAGAAAAGGTAGCTAAGATCTGGGAAATCCTTAATTCGAGTTAAGATTACATGAAACACTGTATGAATCCTATATTCTTTTCTTAAAGGAGACTAGAGTGGTAAATGTGTGTTATACAAGGCAGAATACCATTGAAATAGAGAAAGAAACACGTTCGGCAGCTTTGGAAAGCCTTACACTTCACTGAAATGTAGCACTACACTTTATATAACACAGTTGAGAGACAATGTTCCCTAGCTCCCTCAGTTCATAACAGTGTGTAGGAAGTTGTTTGATAAAGTGGGCAAAGCTTATACTTGGGCCAGAAGGCAGAATATAGGAAACTACATGAAAACATGAATAATTCAGTGAAAATGACTGTAAACAAATGAGAACTTGTTTAGAACAGCTGAAAGAGAATCTCCAAGTCAGTTCTTAGTGTAGAAAAGGTAGCTAAGATAAGGAAAATCCTTAATTCCAGTTAAGATCACATGAAACACTGTATGAATCCTATATTCTTTACTTAAAGGAGACTAGAGTGGTAAATGTGTGTTATACAAGGCAGAATACCATTGAAATAGAGAAAGAAACACGTTCGGCAGCTTTGGAAAGCCTTACACTTCACTGAAATGTAGTACTACACTCTATAACACAGTTGAGAGACAATGTTCAATAGCTGCCTCAGTACTTAACAGTGTGTAGGAAGTTGTTTGATAAAGTGGGCAAAGCTGATACTTGGACCAGAAGGCAGAATATAGGAAACTACATGAAAACATGATTAATTCAGTGAAAATGACTGTAAACAGATGTGAACTTGTTTAGAACAGCTGAAAGAGATTCTCCAATTCAGTTCTTAGTGTAGAAAAGGTAGCTAAGATCTGGGAAATCCTTAATTCGAGTTAAGATTACATGAAACACTGTATGAATCCTATATTCTTTACTTAAAGGAGACTAGAGTGGTAAATGTGTGTTATACAAGGCAGAATACCATTGAAATAGAGAAAGAAACACGTTCGGCAGCTTTGGAAAGCCTTACACTTCACTGAAATGTAGTACTACACTCTATAACACAGTTGAGAGACAATGTTCCCTAGCTCCCTCAGTTCATAACAGTGTGTAGGAAGTTGTTTGATAAAGTGGGCAAAGCTTATACTTGGGCCAGAAGGCAGAATATAGGAAACTACATGAAAACATGAATAATTCAGTGAAAATGACTGTAAACAGATGAGAACTTGTTTAGAACAGCTGAAAGAGAATCTCCAAGTCAGTTCTTAGTGTAGAAAAGGTAGCTAAGATAAGGAAAATCCTTAATTCGAGTTAAGATCACATGAAACACTGTATGAATCCTATATTCTTTACTTAAAGGAGACTAGAGTGGTAAATGTGTGTTATACAAGGCAGAATACCATTGAAATAGAGAAAGAAACACGTTCGGCAGCTTTGGAAAGCCTTACACTTCACTGAAATGCAGTACTACACTCTATAACACAGTTGAGAGACAATGTTCAATAGCTGCCTCAGTACTTAACAGTGTGTAGGAAGTTGTTTGATAAAGTGGGCAAAGCTGATACTTGGACCAGAAGGCAGAATATAGGAAACTACATGAAAACATGATTAATTCAGTGAAAATGACTGTAAACAGATGAGAACTTGTTTAGAACAGCTGAAAGAGATTCTCCAAGTCAGTTCTTAGTGTAGAAAAGGTAGCTAATATCCGGGAAATCCTTAATTCGAGTTAAGATTACATGAAACACTGTATGAATCCTATATTCTTTACTTAAAGGAGACTAGAGTGGTAAATGTGTGTTATACAAGGCAGAATACCATTGAAATAGAGAAAGGAACACGTTCGGCAGCTTTGGAAAGCCTTACACTTCACTGAAATGTAGTACTACACTTTATATAACACAGTTGAGAGACAATGTTCCCTAGCTCCCTCAGTTCATAACAGTGTGTAGGAAGTTGTTTGATAAAGTCGGCAAAGCTTATACTTGGGCCAGAAGGCAGAATATAGGAAACTACATGAAAACATGAATAATTCAGTGAAAATGACTGTAAACAGATGTGAACTTGTTTAGAACAGCTGAAAGAGATTCTCCAAGTCAGTTCTTAGTGTAGAAAAGGTAGCTAATATCCGGGAAATCCTTAATTCGAGTTAAGATTACATGAAACACTGTATGAATCCTATATTCTTTACTTAAAGGAGACTAGAGTGGTAAATGTGTGTTATACAAGGCAGAATACCATTGAAATTGAGAAAGAAACACGTTCGGCAGCTTTGGAAAGCCTTACACTTCACTGAAATGTAGTACTACACTCTATAACACAGTTGAGAGACAATGTTCAATAGCTGCCTCAGTACTTAACAGTGTGTAGGAAGTTGTTTGATAAAGTGGGCAAAGCTGATACTTGGACCAGAAGGCAGAATATAGGAAACTACATGAAAACATGATTAATTCAGTGAAAATGACTGTAAACAGATGTGAACTTGTTTAGAACAGCTGAAAGAGATTCTCCAAGTCAGTTCTTAGTGTAGAAAAGGTAGCTAAGATCTGGGAAATCCTTAATTCGAGTTAAGATTACATGAAACACTGTATGAATCCTATATTCTTTTCTTAAAGGAGACTAGAGTGGTAAATGTGTGTTATACAAGGCAGAATACCATTGAAATAGAGAAAGAAACACGTTCGGCAGCTTTGGAAAGCCTTACACTTCACTGAAATGTAGCACTACACTTTATATAACACAGTTGAGAGACAATGTTCCCTAGCTCCCTCAGTTCATAACAGTGTGTAGGAAGTTGTTTGATAAAGTGGGCAAAGCTTATACTTGGGCCAGAAGGCAGAATATAGGAAACTACATGAAAACATGAATAATTCAGTGAAAATGACTGTAAACAGATGAGAACTTGTTTAGAACAGCTGAAAGAGAATCTCCAAGTCAGTTCTTAGTGTAGAAAAGGTAGCTAAGATAAGGAAAATCCTTAATTCCAGTTAAGATCACATGAAACACTGTATGAATCCTATATTCTTTACTTAAAGGAGACTAGAGTGGTAAATGTGTGTTATACAAGGCAGAATACCATTGAAATAGAGAAAGAAACACGTTCGGCAGCTTTGGAAAGCCTTACACTTCACTGAAATGTAGTACTACACTCTATAACACAGTTGAGAGACAATGTTCCCTAGCTCCCTCAGTTCATAACAGTGTGTAGGAAGTTGTTTGATAAAGTGGGCAAAGCTTATACTTGGGCCAGAAGGCAGAATATAGGAAACTACATGAAAACATGAATAATTCAGTGAAAATGACTGTAAACAGATGTGAACTTGTTTAGAACAGCTGAAAGAGATTCTCCAAGTCAGTTCTTAGTGTAGAAAAGGTAGCTAATATCCGGGAAATCCTTAATTCGAGTTAAGATTACATGAAACACTGTATGAATCCTATATTCTTTACTTAAAGGAGACTAGAGTGGTAAATGTGTGTTATACAAGGCAGAATACCATTGAAATAGAGAAAGAAACACGTTCGGCAGCTTTGGAAAGCCTTACACTTCACTGAAATGTAGTACTACACTTTATATAACACAGTTGAGAGACAATGTTCCCTAGCTCCCTCAGTTCATAACAGTGTGTAGGAAGTTGTTTGATAAAGTGGGCAAAGCTTATACTTGGGCCAGAAGGCAGAATATAGGAAACTACATGAAAACATGAATAATTCAGTGAAAATGACTGTAAACAGATGAGAACTTGTTTAGAACAGCTGAAAGAGAATCTCCAAGTCAGTTCTTAGTGTAGAAAAGGTAGCTAAGATAAGGAAAATCCTTAATTCCAGTTAAGATCACATGAAACACTGTATGAATCCTATATTCTTTACTTAAAGGAGACTAGAGTGGTAAATGTGTGTTATACAAGGCAGAATACCATTGAAATAGAGAAAGAAACACGTTCGGCAGCTTTGGAAAGCCTTACACTTCACTGAAATGCAGTACTACACTCTATAACACAGTTGAGAGACAATGTTCAATAGCTGCCTCAGTACTTAACAGTGTGTAGGAAGTTGTTTGATAAAGTGGGCAAAGCTTATACTTGGACCAGAAGGCAGAATATAGGAAACTACATGAAAACATGATTAATTCAGTGAAAATGACTGTAAACAGATGTGAACTTGTTTAGAACAGCTGAAAGAGATTCTCCAAGTCAGTTTTTAGTGTAGAAAAGGTAGCTAATATCCGGGAAATCCTTAATTCGAGTTAAGATTACATGAAACACTGTATGAATCCTATATTCTTTACTTAAAGGAGACTAGAGTGGTAAATGTGTGTTATACAAGGCAGAATACCATTGAAATAGAGAAAGGAACACGTTCGGCAGCTTTGGAAAGCCTTACACTTCACTGAAATGTAGTACTACACTTTATATAACACAGTTGAGAGACAATGTTCCCTAGCTCCCTCAGTTCATAACAGTGTGTAGGAAGTTGTTTGATAAAGTGGGCAAAGCTTATACTTGGGCCAGAAGGCAGAATATAGGAAACTACATGAAAACATGAATAATTCAGTGAAAATGACTGTAAACAGATGTGAACTTGTTTAGAACAGCTGAAAGAGATTCTCCAAGTCAGTTCTTAGTGTAGAAAAGGTAGCTAATATCCGGGAAATCCTTAATTCGAGTTAAGATTACATGAAACACTGTATGAATCCTATATTCTTTACTTAAAGGAGACTAGAGTGGTAAATGTGTGTTATACAAGGCAGAATACCATTGAAATTGAGAAAGAAACACGTTCGGCAGCTTTGGAAAGCCTTACACTTCACTGAAATGTAGTACTACACTCTATAACACAGTTGAGAGACAATGTTCAATAGCTGCCTCAGTACTTAACAGTGTGTAGGAAGTTGTTTGATAAAGTGGGCAAAGCTGATACTTGGACCAGAAGGCAGAATATAGGAAACTACATGAAAACATGATTAATTCAGTGAAAATGACTGTAAACAGATGTGAACTTGTTTAGAACAGCTGAAAGAGATTCTCCAAGTCAGTTCTTAGTGTAGAAAAGGTAGCTAAGATCTGGGAAATCCTTAATTCGAGTTAAGATTACATGAAACACTGTATGAATCCTATATTCTTTTCTTAAAGGAGACTAGAGTGGTAAATGTGTGTTATACAAGGCAGAATACCATTGAAATAGAGAAAGAAACACGTTCGGCAGCTTTGGAAAGCCTTACACTTCACTGAAATGTAGCACTACACTTTATATAACACAGTTGAGAGACAATGTTCCCTAGCTCCCTCAGTTCATAACAGTGTGTAGGAAGTTGTTTGATAAAGTGGGCAAAGCTTATACTTGGGCCAGAAGGCAGAATATAGGAAACTACATGAAAACATGAATAATTCAGTGAAAATGACTGTAAACAGATGAGAACTTGTTTAGAACAGCTGAAAGAGAATCTCCAAGTCAGTTCTTAGTGTAGAAAAGGTAGCTAAGATAAGGAAAATCCTTAATTCCAGTTAAGATCACATGAAACACTGTATGAATCCTATATTCTTTACTTAAAGGAGACTAGAGTGGTAAATGTGTGTTATACAAGGCAGAATACCATTGAAATAGAGAAAGAAACACGTTCGGCAGCTTTGGAAAGCCTTACACTTCACTGAAATGTAGTACTACACTCTATAACACAGTTGAGAGACAATGTTCCCTAGCTCCCTCAGTTCATAACAGTGTGTAGGAAGTTGTTTGATAAAGTGGGCAAAGCTTATACTTGGGCCAGAAGGCAGAATATAGGAAACTACATGAAAACATGAATAATTCAGTGAAAATGACTGTAAACAGATGAGAACTTGTTTAGAACAGCTGAAAGAGAATCTCCAAGTCAGTTCTTAGTGTAGAAAAGGTAGCTAAGATAAGGAAAATCCTTAATTCCAGTTAAGATCACATGAAACACTGTATGAATCCTATATTCTTTACTTAAAGGAGACTAGAGTGGTAAATGTGTGTTATACAAGGCAGAATACCATTGAAATAGAGAAAGAAACACGTTCGGCAGCTTTGGAAAGCCTTACACTTCACTGAAATGTAGTACTACACTCTATAACACAGTTGAGAGACAATGTTCAATAGCTGCCTCAGTACTTAACAGTGTGTAGGAAGTTGTTTGATAAAGTGGGCAAAGCTGATACTTGGACCAGAAGGCAGAATATAGGAAACTACATGAAAACATGATTAATTCAGTGAAAATGACTGTAAACAGATGTGAACTTGTTTAGAACAGCTGAAAGAGATTCTCCAAGTCAGTTCTTAGTGTAGAAAAGGTAGCTAATATCCGGGAAATCCTTAATTCGAGTTAAGATTACATGAAACACTGTATGAATCCTATATTCTTTACTTAAAGGAGACTAGAGTGGTAAATGTGTGTTATACAAGGCAGAATACCATTGAAATAGAGAAAGAAACACGTTCGGCAGCTTTGGAAAGCCTTACACTTCACTGAAATGTAGTACTACACTCTATAACACAGTTGAGAGACAATGTTCAATAGCTGCCTCAGTACTTAACAGTGTGTAGGAAGTTGTTTGATAAAGTGGGCAAAGCTGATACTTGGACCAGAAGGCAGAATATAGGAAACTACATGAAAACATGATTAATTCAGTGAAAATGACTGTAAACAGATGTGAACTTGTTTAGAACAGCTGAAAGAGATTCTCCAAGTCAGTTCTTAGTGTAGAAAAGGTAGCTAAGATCTGGGAAATCCTTAATTCGAGTTAAGATTACATGAAACACTGTATGAATCCTATATTCTTTTCTTAAAGGAGACTAGAGTGGTAAATGTGTGTTATACAAGGCAGAATACCATTGAAATAGAGAAAGAAACACGTTCGGCAGCTTTGGAAAGCCTTACACTTCACTGAAATGTAGCACTACACTTTATATAACACAGTTGAGAGACAATGTTCCCTAGCTCCCTCAGTTCATAACAGTGTGTAGGAAGTTGTTTGATAAAGTGGGCAAAGCTTATACTTGGGCCAGAAGGCAGAATATAGGAAACTACATGAAAACATGAATAATTCAGTGAAAATGACTGTAAACAGATGAGAACTTGTTTAGAACAGCTGAAAGAGAATCTCCAAGTCAGTTCTTAGTGTAGAAAAGGTAGCTAAGATAAGGAAAATCCTTAATTCCAGTTAAGATCACATGAAACACTGTATGAATCCTATATTCTTTACTTAAAGGAGACTAGAGTGGTAAATGTGTGTTATACAAGGCAGAATACCATTGAAATAGAGAAAGAAACACGTTCGGCAGCTTTGGAAAGCCTTACACTTCACTGAAATGTAGTACTACACTCTATAACACAGTTGAGAGACAATGTTCCCTAGCTCCCTCAGTTCATAACAGTGTGTAGGAAGTTGTTTGATAAAGTGGGCAAAGCTTATACTTGGGCCAGAAGGCAGAATATAGGAAACTACATGAAAACATGAATAATTCAGTGAAAATGACTGTAAACAGATGAGAACTTGTTTAGAACAGCTGAAAGAGAATCTCCAAGTCAGTTCTTAGTGTAGAAAAGGTAGCTAAGATAAGGAAAATCCTTAATTCCAGTTAAGATCACATGAAACACTGTATGAATCCTATATTCTTTACTTAAAGGAGACTAGAGTGGTAAATGTGTGTTATACAAGGCAGAATACCATTGAAATAGAGAAAGAAACACGTTCGGCAGCTTTGGAAAGCCTTACACTTCACTGAAATGTAGTACTACACTCTATAACACAGTTGAGAGACAATGTTCAATAGCTGCCTCAGTACTTAACAGTGTGTAGGAAGTTGTTTGATAAAGTGGGCAAAGCTGATACTTGGACCAGAAGGCAGAATATAGGAAACTACATGAAAACATGATTAATTCAGTGAAAATGACTGTAAACAGATGTGAACTTGTTTAGAACAGCTGAAAGAGATTCTCCAAGTCAGTTCTTAGTGTAGAAAAGGTAGCTAATATCCGGGAAATCCTTAATTCGAGTTAAGATTACATGAAACACTGTATGAATCCTATATTCTTTACTTAAAGGAGACTAGAGTGGTAAATGTGTGTTATACAAGGCAGAATACCATTGAAATAGAGAAAGAAACACGTTCGGCAGCTTTGGAAAGCCTTACACTTCACTGAAATGTAGTACTACACTTTATATAACACAGTTGAGAGACAATGTTCCCTAGCTCCCTCAGTTCATAACAGTGTGTAGGAAGTTGTTTGATAAAGTGGGCAAAGCTTATACTTGGGCCAGAAGGCAGAATATAGGAAACTACATGAAAACATGAATAATTCAGTGAAAATGACTGTAAACAGATGAGAACTTGTTTAGAACAGCTGAAAGAGAATCTCCAAGTCAGTTCTTAGTGTAGAAAAGGTAGCTAAGATAAGGAAAATCCTTAATTCCAGTTAAGATCACATGAAACACTGTATGAATCCTATATTCTTTACTTAAAGGAGACTAGAGTGGTAAATGTGTGTTATACAAGGCAGAATACCATTGAAATAGAGAAAGAAACACGTTCGGCAGCTTTGGAAAGCCTTACACTTCACTGAAATGCAGTACTACACTCTATAACACAGTTGAGAGACAATGTTCAATAGCTGCCTCAGTACTTAACAGTGTGTAGGAAGTTGTTTGATAAAGTGGGCAAAGCTGATACTTGGACCAGAAGGCAGAATATAGGAAACTACATGAAAACATGATTAATTCAGTGAAAATGACTGTAAACAGATG
Source organism: Pipistrellus hanaki (assembly GCF_964339955.1). Taxonomy (NCBI): domain Eukaryota; kingdom Metazoa; phylum Chordata; class Mammalia; order Chiroptera; family Vespertilionidae; genus Pipistrellus; species Pipistrellus hanaki. The sequence continues at coordinate 4,764,008 of NC_140511.1, forward strand.
TGAACTTGTTTAGAACAGCTGAAAGAGATTCTCCAAGTCAGTTCTTAGTGTAGAAAAGGTAGCTAAGATCTGGGAAATCCTTAATTCGAGTTAAGATTACATGAAACACTGTATAAATCCTATATTCTTTACTTAAAGGAGACTAGAGTGGTAAATGTGTGTTATACAAGGCAGAATACCATTGAAATAGAGAAAGAAACACGTTCGGCAGCTTTGGAAAGCCTTACACTTCACTGAAATGTAGTACTACACTCTATAACACAGTTGAGAGACAATGTTCAATAGCTGCCTCAGTACTTAACAGTGTGTAGGAAGTTGTTTGATAAAGTGGGCAAAGCTTATACTTGGACCAGAAGGCAGAATATAGGAAACTTCATGAAAATATGATTAATTCAGTGAAAATGACTGTAAACAGATGTGAACTTGTTTAGAACAGCTGAAAGAGATTCTCCAAGTCAGTTCTTAGTGTAGAAAAGGTAGCTAATATCCGGGAAATCCTTAATTCGAGTTAAGATTACATGAAACACTGTATGAATCCTATATTCTTTACTTAAAGGAGACTAGAGTGGTAAATGTGTGTTATACAAGGCAGAATACCATTGAAATAGAGAAAGGAACACGTTCGGCAGCTTTGGAAAGCCTTACACTTCACTGAAATGTAGTACTACACTTTATATAACACAGTTGAGAGACAATGTTCCCTAGCTCCCTCAGTTCATAACAGTGTGTAGGAAGTTGTTTGATAAAGTGGGCAAAGCTTATACTTGGGCCAGAAGGCAGAATATAGGAAACTACATGAAAACATGAATAATTCAGTGAAAATGACTGTAAACAGATGTGAACTTGTTTAGAACAGCTGAAAGAGATTCTCCAAGTCAGTTCTTAGTGTAGAAAAGGTAGCTAATATCCGGGAAATCCTTAATTCGAGTTAAGATTACATGAAACACTGTATGAATCCTATATTCTTTACTTAAAGGAGACTAGAGTGGTAAATGTGTGTTATACAAGGCAGAATACCATTGAAATAGAGAAAGAAACACGTTCGGCAGCTTTGGAAAGCCTTACACTTCACTGAAATGTAGTACTACACTCTATAACACAGTTGAGAGACAATGTTCAATAGCTGCCTCAGTACTTAACAGTGTGTAGGAAGTTGTTTGATAAAGTGGGCAAAGCTGATACTTGGACCAGAAGGCAGAATATAGGAAGCTACATGAAAACATGATTAATTCAGTGAAAATGACTGTAAACAGATGTGAACTTGTTTAGAACAGCTGAAAGAGATTCTCCAATTCAGTTCTTAGTGTAGAAAAGGTAGCTAAGATCTGGGAAATCCTTAATTCGAGTTAAGATTACATGAAACACTGTATGAATCCTATATTCTTTACTTAAAGGAGACTAGAGTGGTAAATGTGTGTTATACAAGGCAGAATACCATTGAAATAGAGAAAGAAACACGTTCGGCAGCTTTGGAAAGCCTTACACTTCACTGAAATGTAGTACTACACTCTATAACACAGTTGAGAGACAATGTTCCCTAGCTCCCTCAGTTCATAACAGTGTGTAGGAAGTTGTTTGATAAAGTGGGCAAAGCTTATACTTGGGCCAGAAGGCAGAATATAGGAAACTACATGAAAACATGAATAATTCAGTGAAAATGACTGTAAACAGATGAGAACTTGTTTAGAACAGCTGAAAGAGAATCTCCAAGTCAGTTCTTAGTGTAGAAAAGGTAGCTAAGATAAGGAAAATCCTTAATTCCAGTTAAGATCACATGAAACACTGTATGAATCCTATATTCTTTACTTAAAGGAGACTAGAGTGGTAAATGTGTGTTATACAAGGCAGAATACCATTGAAATAGAGAAACACGTTCGGCAGCTTTGGAAAGCCTTACACTTCACTGAAATGTAGTACTACACACTATAACACAGTTGAGAGACAATGTTCAATAGCTTCCTCAGTACTTAACAGTGTGTAGGAAGTTGTTTCATAAAGTGGGCAAAGCTGATACTTGGACCAGAAGGCAGAATATAGGAAACTACATGAAAACATGATTAATTCAGTGAAAATGACTGTAAACAGATGTGAACTTGTTTAGAACAGCTGAAAGAGATTCTCCAAGTCAGTTCTTAGTGTAGAAAAGGTAGCTAATATCCGGGAAATCCTTAATTCGAGTTAAGATTACATGAAACACTGTATGAATCCTATATTCTTTACTTAAAGGAGACTAGAGTGGTAAATGTGTGTTATACAAGGCAGAATACCATTGAAATAGAGAAAGAAACACGTTCGGCAGCTTTGGAAAGCCTTACACTTCACTGAAATGTAGTACTACACTTTATATAACACAGTTGAGAGACAATGTTCCCTAGCTCCCTCAGTTCATAACAGTGTGTAGGAAGTTGTTTGATAAAGTGGGCAAAGCTTATACTTGGGCCAGAAGGCAGAATATAGGAAACTACATGAAAACATGAATAATTCAGTGAAAATGACTGTAAACAGATGAGAACTTTTTTAGAACAGCTGAAAGAGAATCTCCAAGTCAGTTCTTAGTGTAGAAAAGGTAGCTAAGATAAGGAAAATCCTTAATTCCAGTTAAGATCACATGAAACACTGTATGAATCCTATATTCTTTACTTAAAGGAGACTAGAGTGGTAAATGTGTGTTATACAAGGCAGAATACCATTGAAATAGAGAAAGAAACACGTTCGGCAGCTTTGGAAAGCCTTACACTTCACTGAAATGCAGTACTACACTCTATAACACAGTTGAGAGACAATGTTCAATAGCTGCCTCAGTACTTAACAGTGTGTAGGAAGTTGTTTGATAAAGTGGGCAAAGCTGATACTTGGACCAGAAGGCAGAATATAGGAAACTACATGAAAACATGATTAATTCAGTGAAAATGACTGTAAACAGATGTGAACTTGTTTAGAACAGCTGAAAGAGATTCTCCAAGTCAGTTCTTAGTGTAGAAAAGGTAGCTAAGATCTGGGAAATCCTTAATTCGAGTTAAGATTACATGAAACACTGTATAAATCCTATATTCTTTACTTAAAGGAGACTAGAGTGGTAAATGTGTGTTATACAAGGCAGAATACCATTGAAATAGAGAAAGAAACACGTTCGGCAGCTTTGGAAAGCCTTACACTTCACTGAAATGTAGTACTACACTCTATAACACAGTTGAGAGACAATGTTCAATAGCTGCCTCAGTACTTAACAGTGTGTAGGAAGTTGTTTGATAAAGTGGGCAAAGCTTATACTTGGACCAGAAGGCAGAATATAGGAAACTTCATGAAAATATGATTAATTCAGTGAAAATGACTGTAAACAGATGTGAACTTGTTTAGAACAGCTGAAAGAGAATCTCCAAGTCAGTTCTTAGTGTAGAAAAGGTAGCTAAGATAAGGAAAATCCTTAATTCCAGTTAAGATCACATGAAACACTGTATGAATCCTATATTCTTTACTTAAAGGAGACTAGAGTGGTAAATGTGTGTTATACAAGGCAGAATACCATTGAAATAGAGAAACACGTTCGGCAGCTTTGGAAAGCCTTACACTTCACTGAAATGTAGTACTACACACTATAACACAGTTGAGAGACAATGTTCAATAGCTTCCTCAGTACTTAACAGTGTGTAGGAAGTTGTTTCATAAAGTGGGCAAAGCTGATACTTGGACCAGAAGGCAGAATATAGGAAACTACATGAAAACATGATTAATTCAGTGAAAATGACTGTAAACAGATGTGAACTTGTTTAGAACAGCTGAAAGAGATTCTCCAAGTCAGTTCTTAGTGTAGAAAAGGTAGCTAATATCCGGGAAATCCTTAATTCGAGTTAAGATTACATGAAACACTGTATGAATCCTATATTCTTTACTTAAAGGAGACTAGAGTGGTAAATGTGTGTTATACAAGGCAGAATACCATTGAAATAGAGAAAGAAACACGTTCGGCAGCTTTGGAAAGCCTTACACTTCACTGAAATGTAGTACTACACTTTATATAACACAGTTGAGAGACAATGTTCCCTAGCTCCCTCAGTTCATAACAGTGTGTAGGAAGTTGTTTGATAAAGTGGGCAAAGCTTATACTTGGGCCAGAAGGCAGAATATAGGAAACTACATGAAAACATGAATAATTCAGTGAAAATGACTGTAAACAGATGAGAACTTGTTTAGAACAGCTGAAAGAGAATCTCCAAGTCAGTTCTTAGTGTAGAAAAGGTAGCTAAGATAAGGAAAATCCTTAATTCCAGTTAAGATCACATGAAACACTGTATGAATCCTATATTCTTTACTTAAAGGAGACTAGAGTGGTAAATGTGTGTTATACAAGGCAGAATACCATTGAAATAGAGAAAGAAACACGTTCGGCAGCTTTGGAAAGCCTTACACTTCACTGAAATGCAGTACTACACTCTATAACACAGTTGAGAAACAATGTTCAATAGCTGCCGCAGTACTTAACAGTGTGTAGGAAGTTGTTTGATAAAGTGGGCGAAGCTGATACTTGGACCAGAAGGCAGAATATAGGAAACTACATGAAAACATGATTAATTCAGTGAAAATGACTGTAAACAGATGAGAACTTGTTTAGAACAGCTGAAAGAGATTCTCCAAGTCAGTTCTTAGTGTAGAAAAGGTAGCTAAGATCTGGGAAATCCTTAATTCGAGTTAAGATTACATGAAACACTGTATAAATCCTATATTCTTTACTTAAAGGAGACTAGAGTGGTAAATGTGTGTTATACAAGGCAGAATACCATTGAAATAGAGAAAGAAACACGTTCGGCAGCTTTGGAAAGCCTTACACTTCACTGAAATGTAGTACTACACTCTATAACACAGTTGAGAGACAATGTTCAATAGCTGCCTCAGTACTTAACAGTGTGTAGGAAGTTGTTTGATAAAGTGGGCAAAGCTTATACTTGGACCAGAAGGCAGAATATAGGAAACTACATGAAAACATGATTAATTCAGTGAAACTGACTGTAAACAGATGTGAACTTGTTTAGAACAGCTGAAAGAGATTCTCCAAGTCAGTTCTTAGTGTAGAAAAGGTAGCTAATATCCGGGAAATCCTTAATTCGAGTTAAGATTACATGAAACACTGTATGAATCCTATATTCTTTACTTAATGGAGACTAGAGTGGTAAATGTGTGTTATACAAGGCAGAATACCATTGAAATAGAGAAAGGAACACGTTCGGCAGCTTTGGAAAGCCTTACACTTCATTGAAATGTAGTACTACACTTTATATAACACAGTTGAGAGACAATGTTCCCTAGCTCCCTCAGTTCATAACAGTGTGTAGGAAGTTGTTTGATAAAGTGGGCAAAGCTTATACTTGGGCCAGAAGGCAGAATATAGGAAACTACATGAAAACATGAATAATTCAGTGAAAATGACTGTAAACAGATGTGAACTTGTTTAGAACAGCTGAAAGAGATTCTCCAAGTCAGTTCTTAGTGTAGAAAAGGTAGCTAATATCCGGGAAATCCTTAATTCGAGTTAAGATTACATGAAACACTGTATGAATCCTATATTCTTTACTTAAAGGAGACTAGAGTGGTAAATGTGTGTTATACAAGGCAGAATACCATTGAAATAGAGAAAGAAACACGTTCGGCAGCTTTGGAAAGCCTTACACTTCACTGAAATGTAGTACTACACTCTATAACACAGTTGAGAGACAATGTTCAATAGCTGCCTCAGTACTTAACAGTGTGTAGGAAGTTGTTTGATAAAGTGGGAAAAGCTGATACTTGGACCAGAAGGCAGAATATAGGAAACTACATGAAAACATGATTAATTCAGTGAAAATGACTGTAAACAGATGTGAACTTGTTTAGAACAGCTGAAAGAGATTCTCCAAGTCAGTTCTTAGTGTAGAAAAGGTAGCTAAGATCTGGGAAATCCTTAATTCGAGTTAAGATTACATGAAACACTGTATAAATCCTATATTCTTTACTTAAAGGAGACTAGAGTGGTAAATGTGTGTTATACAAGGCAGAATACCATTGAAATAGAGAAAGAAACACGTTCGGCAGCTTTGGAAAGCCTTACACTTCACTGAAATGTAGTACTACACTCTATAACACAGTTGAGAGACAATGTTCAATAGCTGCCTCAGTACTTAACAGTGTGTAGGAAGTTGTTTGATAAAGTGGGCAAAGCTTATACTTGGACCAGAAGGCAGAATATAGGAAACTACATGAAAACATGATTAATTCAGTGAAAATGACTGTAAACAGATGTGAACTTGTTTAGAACAGCTGAAAGAGATTCTCCAAGTCAGTTCTTAGTGTAGAAAAGGTAGCTAATATCCGGGAAATCCTTAATTCGAGTTAAGATTACATGAAACACTGTATGAATCCTATATTCTTTACTTAATGGAGACTAGAGTGGTAAATGTGTGTTATACAAGGCAGAATACCATTGAAATAGAGAAAGGAACACGTTCGGCAGCTTTGGAAAGCCTTACACTTCACTGAAATGTAGTACTACACTTTATATAACACAGTTGAGAGACAATGTTCCCTAGCTCCCTCAGTTCATAACAGTGTGTAGGAAGTTGTTTGATAAAGTGGGCAAAGCTTATACTTGGGCCAGAAGGCAGAATATAGGAAACTACATGAAAACATGAATAATTCAGTGAAAATGACTGTAAACAGATGTGAACTTGTTTAGAACAGCTGAAAGAGATTCTCCAAGTCAGTTCTTAGTGTAGAAAAGGTAGCTAATATCCGGGAAATCCTTAATTCGAGTTAAGATTACATGAAACACTGTATGAATCCTATATTCTTTTCTTAAAGGAGACTAGAGTGGTAAATGTGTGTTATACAAGGCAGAATACCATTGAAATAGAGAAAGAAACACGTTCGGCAGCTTTGGAAAGCCTTACACTTCACTGAAATGTAGCACTACACTTTATATAACACAGTTGAGAGACAATGTTCCCTAGCTCCCTCAGTTCATAACAGTGTGTAGGAAGTTGTTTGATAAAGTGGGCAAAGCTTATACTTGGGCCAGAAGGCAGAATATAGGAAACTACATGAAAACATGAATAATTCAGTGAAAATGACTGCAACAGATGAGAACTTGTTTAGAACAGCTGAAAGAGAATCTCCAAGTCAGTTCTTAGTGTAGAAAAGGTAGCTAAGATAAGGAAAATCCTTAATTCCAGTTAAGATCACATGAAACACTGTATGAATCCTATATTCTTTACTTAAAGGAGACTAGAGTGGTAAATGTGTGTTATACAAGGCAGAATACCATTGAAATAGAGAAAGAAACACGTTCGGCAGCTTTGGAAAGCCTTACACTTCACTGAAATGTAGTACTACACTCTATAACACAGTTGAGAGACAATGTTCAATAGCTGCCTCAGTACTTAACAGTGTGTAGGAAGTTGTTTGATAAAGTGGGCAAAGCTGATACTTGGACCAGAAGGCAGAATATAGGAAACTACATGAAAACATGATTAATTCAGTGAAAATGACTGTAAACAGATGTGAACTTGTTTAGAACAGCTGAAAGAGATTCTCCAATTCAGTTCTTAGTGTAGAAAAGGTAGCTAAGATCTGGGAAATCCTTAATTCGAGTTAAGATTACATGAAACACTGTATGAATCCTATATTCTTTACTTAAAGGAGACTAGAGTGGTAAATGTGTGTTATACAAGGCAGAATACCATTGAAATAGAGAAAGAAACACGTTCGGCAGCTTTGGAAAGCCTTACACTTCACTGAAATGTAGTACTACACTCTATAACACAGTTGAGAGACAATGTTCCCTAGCTCCCTCAGTTCATAACAGTGTGTAGGAAGTTGTTTGATAAAGTGGGCAAAGCTTATACTTGGGCCAGAAGGCAGAATATAGGAAACTACATGAAAACATGAATAATTCAGTGAAAATGACTGTAAACAGATGAGAACTTGTTTAGAACAGCTGAAAGAGAATCTCCAAGTCAGTTCTTAGTGTAGAAAAGGTAGCTAAGATAAGGAAAATCCTTAATTCCAGTTAAGATCACATGAAACACTGTATGAATCCTATATTCTTTACTTAAAGGAGACTAGAGTGGTAAATGTGTGTTATACAAGGCAGAATACCATTGAAATAGAGAAAGAAACATGTTCGGCAGCTTTGGAAAGCCTTACACTTCACTGAAATGTAGTACTACACTCTATAACACAGTTGAGAGACAATGTTCAATAGCTGCCTCAGTACTTAACAGTGTGCAGGAAGTTGTTTCATAAAGTGGGCAAAGCTGATACTTGGACCAGAAGGCAGAATATAGGAAACTACATGAAAACATGATTAATTCAGTGAAAATGACTGTAAACAGATGTGAACTTGTTTAGAACAGCTGAAAGAGATTCTCCAAGTCAGTTCTTAGTGTAGAAAAGGTAGCTAATATCCGGGAAATCCTTAATTCGAGTTAAGATTACATGAAACACTGTATGAATCCTATATTCTTTACTTAAAGGAGACTAGAGTGGTAAATGTGTGTTATACAAGGCAGGATACCATTGAAATAGAGAAAGAAACACGTTCGGCAGCTTTGGAAAGCCTTACACTTCACTGAAATGTAGTACTACACTCTATAACACAGTTGAGAGACAATGTTCAATAGCTGCCTCAGTACTTAACAGTGTGTAGGAAGTTGTTTGATAAAGTGGGCAAAGCTGATACTTGGACCAGAAGGCAGAATATAGGAAACTACATGAAAACATGATTAATTCAGTGAAAATGACTGTAAACAGATGTGAACTTGTTTAGAACAGCTGAAAGAGATTCTCCAAGTCAGTTCTTAGTGTAGAAAAGGTAGCTAAGATCTGGGAAATCCTTAATTCGAGTTAAGATTACATGAAACACTGTATAAATCCTATATTCTTTACTTAAAGGAGACTAGAGTGGTAAATGTGTGTTATACAAGGCAGAATACCATTGAAATAGAGAAAGAAACACGTTCGGCAGCTTTGGAAAGCCTTACACTTCACTGAAATGTAGTACTACACTCTATAACACAGTTGAGAGACAATGTTCAATAGCTGCCTCAATACTTAACAGTGTGTAGGAAGTTGTTTGATAAAGTGGGCAAAGCTTATACTTGGACCAGAAGGCAGAATATAGGAAACTACATGAAAACATGATTAATTCAGTGAAAATGACTGTAAACAGATGTGAACTTGTTTAGAACAGCTGAAAGAGATTCTCCAAGTGAGTTCTTAGTGTAGAAAAGGTAGCTAATATCCGGGAAATCCTTAATTCGAGTTAAGATTACATGAAACACTGTATGAATCCTATATTCTTTACTTAAAGGAGACTAGAGTGGTAAATGTGTGTTATACAAGGCAGAATACCATTGAAATAGAGAAAGGAACACGTTCGGCAGCTTTGGAAAGCCTTACACTTCACTGAAATGTAGTACTACACTTTATATAACACAGTTGAGAGACAATGTTCCCTAGCTCCCTCAGTTCATAACAGTGTGTAGGAAGTTGTTTGATAAAGTGGGCAAAGCTTATACTTGGGCCAGAAGGCAGAATATAGGAAACTACATGAAAACATGAATAATTCAGTGAAAATGACTGTAAACAAATGAGAACTTGTTTAGAACAGCTGAAAGAGAATCTCCAAGTCAGTTCTTAGTGTAGAAAAGGTAGCTAAGATAAGGAAAATCCTTAATTCCAGTTAAGATCACATGAAACACTGTATGAATCCTATATTCTTTACTTAAAGGAGACTAGAGTGGTAAATGTGTGTTATACAAGGCAGAATACCATTGAAATAGAGAAAGAAACACGTTCGGCAGCTTTGGAAAGCCTTACACTTCACTGAAATGTAGTACTACACTCTATAACACAGTTGAGAGACAATGTTCAATAGCTGCCTCAGTACTTAACAGTGTGTAGGAAGTTGTTTGATAAAGTGGGCAAAGCTGATACTTGGACCAGAAGGCAGAATATAGGAAACTACATGAAAACATGATTAATTCAGTGAAAATGACTGTAAACAGATGTGAACTTGTTTAGAACAGCTGAAAGAGATTCTCCAATTCAGTTCTTAGTGTAGAAAAGGTAGCTAAGATCTGGGAAATCCTTAATTCGAGTTAAGATTACATGAAACACTGTATGAATCCTATATTCTTTACTTAAAGGAGACTAGAGTGGTAAATGTGTGTTATACAAGGCAGAATACCATTGAAATAGAGAAAGAAACACGATCGGCAGCTTTGGAAAGCCTTACACTTCACTGAAATGTAGTACTACACTCTATAACACAGTTGAGAGACAATGTTTAATAGCTGCCTCAGTACTTAACAGTGTGTAGGAAGTTGTTTCATAAAGTGGGCAAAGCTGATACTTGGACCAGAAGGCAGAATATAGGAAACTACATGAAAACATGATTAATTCAGTGAAAATGACTGTAAACAGATGTGAACTTGTTTAGAACAGCTGAAAGAGATTCTCCAAGTCAGTTCTTAGTGTAGAAAAGGTAGCTAATATCCGGGAAATCCTTAATTCGAGTTAAGATTACATTAAACACTGTATGAATCCTATATTCTTTACTTAAAGGAGACTAGAGTGGTAAATGTGTGTTATACAAGGCAGAATACCATTGAAATAGAGAAAGAAACACGTTCGGCAGCTTTGGAAAGCCTTACACTTCACTGAAATGTAGTACTACACTTTATATAACACAGTTGAGAGACAATGTTCCCTAGCTCCCTCAGTTCATAACAGTGTGTAGGAAGTTGTTTGATAAAGTGGGCAAAGCTTATACTTGGGCCAGAAGGCAGAATATAGGAAACTACATGAAAACATGAATAATTCAGTGAAAATGACTGTAAACAGATGAGAACTTGTTTAGAACAGCTGAAAGAGAATCTCCAAGTCAGTTCTTAGTGTAGAAAAGGTAGCTAAGATAAGGAAAATCCTTAATTCCAGTTAAGATTACATGAAACACTGTATGAATCCTATATTCTTTACTTAAAGGAGACTAGAGTGGTAAATGTGTGTTATACAAGGCAGAATACCATTGAAATAGAGAAAGAAACACGTTCGGCAGCTTTGGAAAGCCTTACACTTCACTGAAATGTAGTACTACACTCTATAACACAGTTGAGAGACAATGTTCAATAGCTGCCTCAGTACTTAACAGTGTGTAGGAAGTTGTTTGATAAAGTGGGAAAAGCTTATACTTGGGCCAGAAGGCAGAATATAGGAAACTACATGAAAACATGAATAATTCAGTGAAAATGACTGTAAACAGATGAGAACTTGTTTAGAACAGCTGAAAGAGAATCTCCAAGTCAGTTCTTAGTGTAGAAAAGGTAGCTAAGATAAGGAAAATCCTTAATTCCAGTTAAGATCACATGAAACACTGTATGAATCCTATATTCTTTACTTAAAGGAGACTAGAGTGGTAAATGTGTGTTATACAAGGCAGAATACCATTGAAATAGAGAAAGAAACACGTTCGGCAGCTTTGGAAAGCCTTACACTTCACTGAAATGTAGTAATACACTCTATAACACAGTTGAGAGACAATGTTCCCGAGCTGCCTCAGTTCATAACAGTGTGTAGGAAGTTGTTTGATAAAGTGGGCAAAGCTTATACTTGGGCCAGAAGGCACAATATAGGAAACTACATGAAAACATGAATAATTCAGTGAAAATGACTGTAAAGAGATGAGAACTTGTTTAGCACAGCTGAAAGAGAATCTCCAAGTCAGTTCTTAGTGTAGAAAAGGTAGGTAAGATAAGGGAAATACTTAATTCCAGTGAAGATCACATGAAACACTGTATGAATCCTATATTCTTTACTTAAAGGAGACTAGAGTGGTAAATGTGTGTTATACAAGGCAGAATACCATTGAAATAGAGAAAGAAACACGTTCGGCAGCTTTGGAAAGCCTTACACTTCACTGAAATGTAGTACTACACTCTATAACACAGTTGAGAGACAATGTTCAATAGCTGCCTCAGTACTTAACAGTGTGTAGGAAGTTGTTTGATAAAGTGGGCAAAGCTGATACTTGGACCAGAAGGCAGAATATAGGAAACTACATGAAAACATGATTAATTCAGTGAAAATGACTGTAAACAGATGTGAACTTGTTTAGAACAGCTGAAAGAGATTCTCCAAGTCAGTTCTTAGTGTAGAAAAGGTAGCTAATATCCGGGAAATCCTTAATTCGAGTTAAGATTACATGAAACACTGTATGAATCCTATATTCTTTACTTAAAGGAGACTAGAGTGGTAAATGTGTGTTATACAAGGCAGAATACCATTGAAATAGAGAAAGAAACACGTTCGGCAGCTTTGGAAAGCCTTACACTTCACTGAAATGTAGTAATACACTCTATAACACAGTTGAGAGACAATGTTCCCGAGCTGCCTCAGTTCATAACAGTGTGTAGGAAGTTGTTTGATAAAGTGGGCAAAGCTTATACTTGGGCCAGAAGGCACAATATAGGAAACTACATGAAAACATGAATAATTCAGTGAAAATGACTGTAAACAGATGAGAACTTGTTTAGAACAGCTGAAAGAGAATCTCCAAATCAGTTCTTAGTGTAGAAAAGGTAGGTAAGATAAGGGAAATACTTAATTCCAGTGAAGATCACATGAAACACTGTATGAATCCTATATTCTTTACTTAAAGGAGACTAGAGTGGTAAATGTGTGTTATACAAGGCAGAATACCATTGAAATAGAGAAAGAAACACGTTCGGCAGCTTTGGAAAGCCTTACACTTCACTGAAATGTAGTACTACACTCTATAACACAGTTGAGAGACAATGTTCAATAGCTGCCTCAGTACTTAACAGTGTGTAGGAAGTTGTTTCATAAAGTGGGCAAAGCTGATACTTGGGCCAGAAGGCAGAATATAGGAAACTACATGAAAACATGAATAATTCAGTGAAAATGACTGTAAACAGATGAGAACTTGTTTAGAACAGCTGAAAGAGAATCTCCAAGTCAGTTCTTAGTGTAGAAAAGGTAGCTAAGATAAGGAAAATCCTTAATTCCAGTTAAGATCACATGAAACACTGTATGAATCCTATATTCTTTACTTAAAGGAGACTAGAGTGGTAAATGTGTGTTATACAAGGCAGAATACCATTGAAATAGAGAAAGAAACACGATCGGCAGCTTTGGAAAGCCTTACACTTCACTGAAATGTAGTACTACACTCTATAACACAGTTGAGAGACAATGTTTAATAGCTGCCTCAGTACTTAACAGTGTGTAGGAAGTTGTTTCATAAAGTGGGCAAAGCTGATACTTGGACCAGAAGGCAGAATATAGGAAACTACATGAAAACATGATTAATTCAGTGAAAATGACTGTAAACAGATGTGAACTTGTTTAGAACAGCTGAAAGAGATTCTCCAAGTCAGTTCTTAGTGTAGAAAAGGTAGCTAATATCCGGGAAATCCTTAATTCGAGTTAAGATTACATTAAACACTGTATGAATCCTATATTCTTTACTTAAAGGAGACTAGAGTGGTAAATGTGTGTTATACAAGGCAGAATACCATTGAAATAGAGAAAGAAACACGTTCGGCAGCTTTGGAAAGCCTTACACTTCACTGAAATGTAGTACTACACTTTATATAACACAGTTGAGAGACAATGTTCCCTAGCTCCCTCAGTTCATAACAGTGTGTAGGAAGTTGTTTGATAAAGTGGGCAAAGCTTATACTTGGGCCAGAAGGCAGAATATAGGAAACTACATGAAAACATGATTAATTCAGTGAAAATGACTGTAAACAGATGTGAACTTGTTTAGAACAGCTGAAAGAGATTCTCCAAGTCAGTTCTTAGTGTAGAAAAGGTAGCTAATATCCGGGAAATCCTTAATTCGAGTTAAGATTACATTAAACACTGTATGAATCCTATATTCTTTACTTAAAGGAGACTAGAGTGGTAAATGTGTGTTATACAAGGCAGAATACCATTGAAATAGAGAAAGAAACACGTTCGGCAGCTTTGGAAAGCCTTACACTTCACTGAAATGTAGTACTACACTCTATAACACAGTTGAGAGACAATGTTCAATAGCTGCCTCAGTACTTAACAGTGTGTAGGAAGTTGTTTGATAAAGTGGGCAAAGCTTATACTTGGACCAGAAGGCAGAATATAGGAAACTACATGAAAACATGATTAATTCAGTGAAAATGACTGTAAACAGATGTGAACTTGTTTAGAACAGCTGAAAGAGATTCTCCAAGTCAGTTCTTAGTGTAGAAAAGGTAGCTAATATCCGGGAAATCCTTAATTCGAGTTAAGATTACATGAAACACTGTATGAATCCTATATTCTTTACTTAAAGGAGACTAGAGTGGTAAATGTGTGTTATACAAGGCAGAATACCATTGAAATAGAGAAAGAAACACGTTCGGCAGCTTTGGAAAGCCTTACACTTCACTGAAATGTAGTACTACACTTTATATAACACAGTTGAGAGACAATGTTCCCTAGCTCCCTCAGTTCATAACAGTGTGTAGGAAGTTGTTTGATAAAGTGGGCAAAGCTTATACTTGGGCCAGAAGGCAGAATATAGGAAACTACATGAAAACATGAATAATTCAGTGAAAATGACTGTAAACAGATGAGAACTTGTTTAGAACAGCTGAAAGAGAATCTCCAAGTCAGTTCTTAGTGTAGAAAAGGTAGCTAAGATAAGGAAAATCCTTAATTCCAGTTAAGATCACATGAAACACTGTATGAATCCTATATTCTTTACTTAAAGGAGACTAGAGTGGTAAATGTGTGTTATACAAGGCAGAATACCATTGAAATAGAGAAAGAAACACGTTCGGCAGCTTTGGAAAGCCTTACACTTCACTGAAATGTAGTACTACACTTTATATAACACAGTTGAGAGACAATGTTCCCTAGCTCCCTCAGTTCATAACAGTGTGTAGGAAGTTGTTTGATAAAGTGGGCAAAGCTTATACTTGGGCCAGAAGGCAGAATATAGGAAACTACATGAAAACATGAATAATTCAGTGAAAATGACTGTAAACAGATGAGAACTTGTTTAGAACAGCTGAAAGAGAATCTCCAAGTCAGTTCTTAGTGTAGAAAAGGTAGCTAAGATAAGAAAAATCCTTAATTCCAGTTAAGATCACATGAAACACTGTATGAATCCTATATTCTTTACTTAAAGGAGACTAGAGTGGTAAATGTGTGTTATACAAGGCAGAATACCATTGAAATAGAGAAAGAAACACGTTCGGCAGCTTTGGAAAGCCTTACACTTCACTGAAATGTAGTAATACACTCTATAACACAGTTGAGAGACAATGTTCCCGAGCTGCCTCAGTTCATAACAGTGTGTAGGAAGTTGTTTGATAAAGTGGGCAAAGCTTATACTTGGGCCAGAAGGCAGAATATAGGAAACTACATGAAAACATGATTAATTCAGTGAAAATGACTGTAAACAGATGTGAACTTGTTTAGAACAGCTGAAAGAGATTCTCCAAGTCAGTTCTTAGTGTAGAAAAGGTAGCTAATATCCGGGAAATCCTTAATTCGAGTTAAGATTACATGAAACACTGTATGAATCCTATATTCTTTACTTAAAGGAGACTAGAGTGGTAAATGTGTGTTATACAAGGCAGAATACCATTGAAATAGAGAAAGAAACACGTTCGGCAGCTTTGGAAAGCCTTACACTTCACTGAAATGTAGTACTACACTTTATATAACACAGTTGAGAGACAATGTTCCCTAGCTCCCTCAGTTCATAACAGTGTGTAGGAAGTTGTTTGATAAAGTGGGCAAAGCTTATACTTGGGCCAGAAGGCAGAATATAGGAAACTACATGAAAACATGAATAATTCAGTGAAAATGACTGTAAACAGATGAGAACTTGTTTAGAACAGCTGAAAGAGAATCTCCAAGTCAGTTCTTAGTTTAGAAAAGGTAGCTAAGATAAGGAAAATCCTTAATTCCAGTTAAGATCACATGAAACACTGTATGAATCCAAATTCTTTACTTAAAGGAGACTAGAGTGGTAAATGTGTGTTATACAAGGCAGAATACCATTGAAATAGAGAAAGAAACACGTTCGGCAGCTTTGGAAAGCCTTACACTTCACTGAAATGTAGTAATACACTCTATAACACAGTTGAGAGACAATGTTCCCGAGCTGCCTCAGTTCATAACAGTGTGTAGGAAGTTGTTTGATAAAGTGGGCAAAGCTTATACTTGGACCAGAAGGCAGAATATAGGAAACTACATGAAAACATATTAATTCCGTGAAAATGACTGTAAACAGATGTGAACTTGTTTAGAACAGCTGAAAGAGATTCTCCAAGTCAGTTCTTAGTGTAGAAAAGGTAGCTAATGTCCGGGAAATCCTTAATTCGAGTTAAGATTACATGAAACACTGTATGAATCCTATATTCTTTACTTAAAGGAGACTAGAGTGGTAAATGTGTGTTATACAAGGCAGAATACCATTGAAATAGAGAAAGAAACACGTTCGGCAGCTTTGGAAAGCCTTACACTTCACTGAAATGTAGTACTACACTTTATATAACACAGTTGAGAGACAATGTTCCCTAGCTCCCTCAGTTCATAACAGTGTGTAGGAAGTTGTTTGATAAAGTGGGCAAAGCTTATACTTGGGCCAGAAGGCAGAATATAGGAAACTACATGAAAACATGAATAATTCAGTGAAAATGACTGTAAACAGATGAGAACTTGTTTAGAACAGCTGAAAGAGAATCTCCAAGTCAGTTCTTAGTGTAGAAAAGGTAGCTAAGATAAGGAAAATCCTTAATTCCAGTTAAGATCACATGAAACACTGTATGAATCCTATATTCTTTACTTAAAGGAGACTAGAGTGGTAAATGTGTGTTATACAAGGCAGAATACCATTGAAATAGAGAAAGAAACACGTTCAGCAGCTTTGGAAAGCCTTACACTTCACTGAAATGTAGTACTACACTCTATAACACAGTTGAGAGACAATGTTCAATAGCTGCCTCAGTACTTAACAGTGTGTAGGCAGTTGTTTGATAAAGTGGGCAAAGCTGATACTTGGACCAGAAGGCAGAATATAGGAAACTACATGAAAACATGATTAATTCAGTGAAAATGACTGTAAACAGATGTGAACTTGTTTAGAACAGCTGAAAGAGATTCTCCAAGTCAGTTCTTAGTGTAGAAAAGGTAGCTAAGATCTGGGAAATCCTTAATTCGAGTTAAGATTACATGAAACACTGTATGAATCCTATATTCTTTACTTAAAGGAGACTAGAGTGGTAAATGTGTGTTATACAAGGCAGAATACCATTGAAATAGAGAAAGAAACACGTTCGGCAGCTTTGGAAAGCCTTACACTTCACTGAAATGTAGTACTACACTCTATAACACAGTTGAGAGACAATGTTCAATAGCTGCCTCAGTACTTAACAGTGTGTAGGAAGTTGTTTGATAAAGTGGGCAAAGCTGATACTTGGACCAGAAGGCAGAATATAGGAAACTACATGAAAACATGATTAATTCAGTGAAAATGACTGTAAACAGATGTGAACTTGTTTAGAACAGCTGAAAGAGATTCTCCAAGTCAGTTCTTAGTGTAGAAAAGGTAGCTAAGATCTGGGAAATCCTTAATTCGAGTTAAGATTACATGAAACACTGTATGAATCCTATATTCTTTACTTAAAGGAGACTAGAGTGGTAAATGTGTGTTATACAAGGCAGAATACCATTGAAATAGAGAAAGAAACACGTTCGGCAGCTTTGGAAAGCCTTACACTTCACTGAAATGTAGTACTACACTCTATAACACAGTTGAGAGACAATGTTCAATAGCTGCCTCAGTACTTAACAGTGTGTAGGAAGTTGTTTGATAAAGTGGGCAAAGCTGATACTTGGACCAGAAGGCAGAATATAGGAAACTACATGAAAACATGATTAATTCAGTGAAAATGACTGTAAACAGATGTGAACTTGTTTAGAACAGCTGAAAGAGATTCTCCAAGTCAGTTCTTAGTGTAGAAAAGGTAGCTAATATCCGGGAAATCCTTAATTCGAGTTAAGATTACATGAAACACTGTATGAATCCTATATTCTTTACTTAAAGGAGACTAGAGTGGTAAATGTGTGTTATACAAGGCAGAATACCATTGAAATAGAGAAAGAAACACGTTCGGCAGCTTTGGAAAGCCTTACACTTCACTGAAATGTAGTACTACACTTTATATAACACAGTTGAGAGACAATGTTCCCTAGCTCCCTCAGTTCATAACAGTGTGTAGGAAGTTGTTTGATAAAGTGGGCAAAGCTTATACTTGGGCCAGAAGGCAGAATATAGGAAACTACATGAAAACATGAATAATTCAGTGAAAATGACTGTAAACAGATGAGAACTTGTTTAGAACAGCTGAAAGAGAATCTCCAAGTCAGTTCTTAGTGTAGAAAAGGTAGCTAAGATAAGGAAAATCCTTAATTCCAGTTAAGATCACATGAAACACTGTATGAATCCTATATTCTTTACTTAAAGGAGACTAGAGTGGTAAATGTGTGTTATACAAGGCAGAATACCATTGAAATAGAGAAAGAAACACGTTCGGCAGCTTTGGAAAGCCTTACACTTCACTGAAATGTAGTACTACACTCTATAACACAGTTGAGAGACAATGTTCAATAGCTGCCTCAGTACTTAACAGTGTGTAGGAAGTTGTTTGATAAAGTGGGCAAAGCTGATACTTGGACCAGAAGGCAGAATATAGGAAACTACATGAAAACATGATTAATTCAGTGAAAATGACTGTAAACAGATGTGAACTTGTTTAGAACAGCTGAAAGAGATTCTCCAAGTCAGTTCTTAGTGTAGAAAAGGTAGCTAAGATCTGGGAAATCCTTAATTCGAGTTAAGATTACATGAAACACTGTATGAATCCTATATTCTTTACTTAAAGGAGACTAGAGTGGTAAATGTGTGTTATACAAGGCAGAATACCATTGAAATAGAGAAAGAAACACGTTCGGCAGCTTTGGAAAGCCTTACACTTCACTGAAATGTAGTACTACACTCTATAACACAGTTGAGAGACAATGTTCAATAGCTGCCTCAGTACTTAACAGTGTGTAGGAAGTTGTTTGATAAAGTGGGCAAAGCTGATACTTGGACCAGAAGGCAGAATATAGGAAACTACATGAAAACATGATTAATTCAGTGAAAATGACTGTAAACAGATGTGAACTTGTTTAGAACAGCTGAAAGAGATTCTCCAAGTCAGTTCTTAGTGTAGAAAAGGTAGCTAAGATCTGGGAAATCCTTAATTCGAGTTAAGATTACATGAAACACTGTATGAATCCTATATTCTTTACTTAAAGGAGACTAGAGTGGTAAATGTGTGTTATACAAGGCAGAATACCATTGAAATAGAGAAAGAAACACGTTCGGCAGCTTTGGAAAGCCTTACACTTCACTGAAATGTAGTACTACACTCTATAACACAGTTGAGAGACAATGTTCAATAGCTGCCTCAGTACTTAACAGTGTGTAGGAAGTTGTTTGATAAAGTGGGCAAAGCTGATACTTGGACCAGAAGGCAGAATATAGGAAACTACATGAAAACATGATTAATTCAGTGAAAATGACTGTAAACAGATGTGAACTTGTTTAGAACAGCTGAAAGAGATTCTCCAAGTCAGTTCTTAGTGTAGAAAAGGTAGCTAATATCCGGGAAATCCTTAATTCGAGTTAAGATTACATGAAACACTGTATGAATCCTATATTCTTTACTTAAAGGAGACTAGAGTGGTAAATGTGTGTTATACAAGGCAGAATACCATTGAAATAGAGAAAGAAACACGTTCGGCAGCTTTGGAAAGCCTTACACTTCACTGAAATGTAGTACTACACTTTATATAACACAGTTGAGAGACAATGTTCCCTAGCTCCCTCAGTTCATAACAGTGTGTAGGAAGTTGTTTGATAAAGTGGGCAAAGCTTATACTTGGGCCAGAAGGCAGAATATAGGAAACTACATGAAAACATGAATAATTCAGTGAAAATGACTGTAAACAGATGAGAACTTGTTTAGAACAGCTGAAAGAGAATCTCCAAGTCAGTTCTTAGTGTAGAAAAGGTAGCTAAGATAAGGAAAATCCTTAATTCCAGTTAAGATCACATGAAACACTGTATGAATCCTATATTCTTTACTTAAAGGAGACTAGAGTGGTAAATGTGTGTTATACAAGGCAGAATACCATTGAAATAGAGAAAGAAACACGTTCGGCAGCTTTGGAAAGCCTTACACTTCACTGAAATGTAGTACTACACTCTATAACACAGTTGAGAGACAATGTTCAATAGCTGCCTCAGTACTTAACAGTGTGTAGGAAGTTGTTTGATAAAGTGGGCAAAGCTTATACTTGGACCAGAAGGCAGAATATAGGAAACTACATGAAAACATGATTAATTCAGTGAAAATGACTATAAACAGATGTGAACTTGTTTAGAACAGCTGAAAGAGATTCTCCAAGTCAGTTCTTAGTGTAGAAAAGGTAGCTAATATCCGAGAAATCCTTAATTCGAGTTAAGATTACATGAAACACTGTATGAATCCTATATTCTTTACTTAAAGGAGACTAGAGTGGTAAATGTGTGTTATACAAGGCAGAATACCATTGAAATAGAGAAAGAAACACGTTCGGCAGCTTTGGAAAGCCTTACACTTCACTGAAATATAGTACTACACTCTATAACACAGTTGAGAGACAATGTTCAATAGCTGCATCAGTACTTAACAGTGTGTAGGAAGTTGTTTGATAAAGTGGGCAAAGCTTATACTTGGACCAGAAGGCAGAATATAGGAAACTACATGAAAACATATTAATTCCGTGAAAATGACTGTAAACAGATGTGAACTTGTTTAGAACAGCTGAAAGAGATTCTCCAAGTCAGTTCTTAGTGTAGAAAAGGTAGCTAATGTCCGGGAAATCCTTAATTCGAGTTAAGATTACATGAAACACTGTATGAATCCTATATTCTTTACTTAAAGGAGACTAGAGTGGTAAATGTGTGTTATACAAGGCAGAATACCATTGAAATAGAGAAAGAAACACGTTCGGCAGCTTTGGAAAGCCTTACACTTCACTGAAATGTAGTACTACACTTTATATAACACAGTTGAGAGACAATGTTCCCTAGCTCCCTCAGTTCATAACAGTGTGTAGGAAGTTGTTTGATAAAGTGGGCAAAGCTTATACTTGGGCCAGAAGGCAGAATATAGGAAACTACATGAAAACATGAATAATTCAGTGAAAATGACTGTAAACAGATGAGAACTTGTTTAGAACAGCTGAAAGAGAATCTCCAAGTCAGTTCTTAGTGTAGAAAAGGTAGCTAAGATAAGGAAAATCCTTAATTCCAGTTAAGATCACATGAAACACTGTATGAATCCTATATTCTTTACTTAAAGGAGACTAGAGTGGTAAATGTGTGTTATACAAGGCAGAATACCATTGAAATAGAGAAAGAAACACGTTCGGCAGCTTTGGAAAGCCTTACACTTCACTGAAATGTAGTACTACACTCTATAACACAGTTGAGAGACAATGTTCAATAGCTGCCTCAGTACTTAACAGTGTGTAGGAAGTTGTTTGATAAAGTGGGCAAAGCTTATACTTGGACCAGAAGGCAGAATATAGGAAACTACATGAAAACATGATTAATTCAGTGAAAATGACTGTAAACAGATGTGAACTTGTTTAGAACAGCTGAAAGAGATTCTCCAAGTCAGTTCTTAGTGTAGAAAAGGTAGCTAATATCCGAGAAATCCTTAATTCGAGTTAAGATTACATGAAACACTGTATGAATCCTATATTCTTTACTTAAAGGAGACTAGAGTGGTAAATGTGTGTTATACAAGGCAGAATACCATTGAAATAGAGAAAGAAACACGTTCGGCAGCTTTGGAAAGCCTTACACTTCACTGAAATATAGTACTACACTCTATAACACAGTTGAGAGACAATGTTCAATAGCTGCATCAGTACTTAACAGTGTGTAGAAAGTTGTTTGATAAAGTGGGCAAAGCTTATACTTGGACCAGAAGGCAGAATATAGGAAACTACATGAAAACATATTAATTCCGTGAAAATGACTGTAAACAGATGTGAACTTGTTTAGAACAGCTGAAAGAGATTCTCCAAGTCAGTTCTTAGTGTAGAAAAGGTAGCTAATGTCCGGGAAATCCTTAATTTGAGTTAAGATTACATGAAACACTGTATGAATCCTATATTCTTTACTTAAAGGAGACTAGAGTGGTAAATGTGTGTTATACAAGGCAGAATACCATTGAAATAGAGAAAGAAACACGTTCGGCAGCTTTGGAAAGCCTTACACTTCACTGAAATGTAGTACTACACTTTATATAACACAGTTGAGAGACAATGTTCCCTAGCTCCCTCAGTTCATAACAGTGTGTAGGAAGTTGTTTGATAAAGTGGGCAAAGCTTATACTTGGGCCAGAAGGCAGAATATAGGAAACTACATGAAAACATGAATAATTCAGTGAAAATGACTGTAAACAGATGAGAACTTGTTTAGAACAGCTGAAAGAGAATCTCCAAGTCAGTTCTTAGTGTAGAAAAGGTAGCTAAGATAAGGAAAATCCTTAATTCCAGTTAAGATCACATGAAACACTGTATGAATCCTATATTCTTTACTTAAAGGAGACTAGAGTGGTAAATGTGTGTTATACAAGGCAGAATACCATTGAAATAGAGAAAGAAACACGTTCGGCAGCTTTGGAAAGCCTTACACTTCACTGAAATGTAGTACTACACTTTATATAACACAGTTGAGAGACAATGTTCCCTAGCTCCCTCAGTTCATAACAGTGTGTAGGAAGTTGTTTGATAAAGTGGGCAAAGCTTATACTTGGGCCAGAAGGCAGAATATAGGAAACTACATGAAAACATGAATAATTCAGTGAAAATGACTGTAAACAGATGAGAACTTGTTTAGAACAGCTGAAAGAGAATCTCCAAGTCAGTTCTTAGTGTAGAAAAGGTAGCTAAGATAAGAAAAATCCTTAATTCCAGTTAAGATCACATGAAACACTGTATGAATCCTATATTCTTTACTTAAAGGAGACTAGAGTGGTAAATGTGTGTTATACAAGGCAGAATACCATTGAAATAGAGAAAGAAACACGTTCGGCAGCTTTGGAAAGCCTTACACTTCACTGAAATGTAGTAATACACTCTATAACACAGTTGAGAGACAATGTTCCCGAGCTGCCTCAGTTCATAACAGTGTGTAGGAAGTTGTTTGATAAAGTGGGCAAAGCTTATACTTGGGCCAGAAGGCAGAATATAGGAAACTACATGAAAACATGATTAATTCCGTGAAAATGACTGTAAACAGATGTGAACTTGTTTAGAACAGCTGAAAGAGATTCTCCAAGTCAGTTCTTAGTGTAGAAAAGGTAGCTAATGTCCGGGAAATCCTTAATTCGAGTTAAGATTACATGAAACACTGTATGAATCCTATATTCTTTACTTAAAGGAGACTAGAGTGGTAAATGTGTGTTATACAAGGCAGAATACCATTGAAATAGAGAAAGAAACACGTTCGGCAGCTTTGGAAAGCCTTACACTTCACTGAAATGTAGTACTACACTTTATATAACACAGTTGAGAGACAATGTTCCCTAGCTCCCTCAGTTCATAACAGTGTGTAGGAAGTTGTTTGATAAAGTGGGCAAAGCTTATACTTGGGCCAGAAGGCAGAATATAGGAAACTACATGAAAACATGAATAATTCAGTGAAAATGACTGTAAACAGATGAGAACTTGTTTAGAACAGCTGAAAGAGAATCTCCAAGTCAGTTCTTAGTGTAGAAAAGGTAGCTAAGATAAGAAAAATCCTTAATTCCAGTTAAGATCACATGAAACACTGTATGAATCCTATATTCTTTACTTAAAGGAGACTAGAGTGGTAAATGTGTGTTATACAAGGCAGAATACCATTGAAATAGAGAAAGAAACACGTTCGGCAGCTTTGGAAAGCCTTACACTTCACTGAAATGTAGTAATACACTCTATAACACAGTTGAGAGACAATGTTCCCGAGCTGCCTCAGTTCATAACAGTGTGTAGGAAGTTGTTTGATAAAGTGGGCAAAGCTTATACTTGGGCCAGAAGGCAGAATATAGGAAACTACATGAAAACATGATTAATTCAGTGAAAATGACTGTAAACAGATGTGAACTTGTTTAGAACAGCTGAAAGAGATTCTCCAAGTCAGTTCTTAGTGTAGAAAAGGTAGCTAATATCCGGGAAATCCTTAATTCGAGTTAAGATCACATGAAACACTGTATGAATCCTATATTCTTTACTTAAAGGAGACAAGAGTGGTAAATGTGTGTTATACAAGGCAGAATACCATTGAAATAGAGAAAGAAACACGTTCGGCAGCTTTGGAAAGCCTTACACTTCACTGAAATGTAGTAATACACTCTATAACACAGTTGAGAGACAATGTTCCCGAGCTGCCTCAGTTCATAACAGTGTGTAGGAAGTTGTTTGATAAAGTGGGCAAAGCTTATACTTGGGCCAGAAGGCAGAATATAGGAAACTACATGAAAACATGAATAATTCAGTGAAAATGACTCTAAACAGATGAGAACTTGTTTAGAACAGCTGAAAGAGAATCTCCAAGTCAGTTCTTAGTGTAGAAAAGGTAGCTAAGATAAGGAAAATCCTTAATTCCAGTTAAGATCACATGAAACACTGTATGAATCCTATATTCTTTACTTAAAGGAGACTAGAGTGGTAAATGTGTGTTATACAAGGCAGAATACCATTGAAATAGAGAAAGAAACACGTTCGGCAGCTTTGGAAAGCCTTACACTTCACTGAAATGTAGTAATACACTCTATAACACAGTTGAGAGACAATGTTCCCGAGCTGCCTCAGTTCATAACAGTGTGTAGGAAGTTGTTTGATAAAGTGGGCAAAGCTTATACTTGGACCAGAAGGCAGAATATAGGAAACTACATGAAAACATATTAATTCCGTGAAAATGACTGTAAACAGATGTGAACTTGTTTAGAACAGCTGAAAGAGATTCTCCAAGTCAGTTCTTAGTGTAGAAAAGGTAGCTAATGTCCGGGAAATCCTTAATTCGAGTTAAGATTACATGAAACACTGTATGAATCCTATATTCTTTACTTAAAGGAGACTAGAGTGGTAAATGTGTGTTATACAAGGCAGAATACCATTGAAATAGAGAAAGAAACACGTTCGGCAGCTTTGGAAAGCCTTACACTTCACTGAAATGTAGTACTACACTTTATATAACACAGTTGAGAGACAATGTTCCCTAGCTCCCTCAGTTCATAACAGTGTGTAGGAAGTTGTTTGATAAAGTGGGCAAAGCTTATACTTGGGCCAGAAGGCAGAATATAGGAAACTACATGAAAACATGAATAATTCAGTGAAAATGACTGTAAACAGATGAGAACTTGTTTAGAACAGCTGAAAGAGAATCTCCAAGTCAGTTCTTAGTGTAGAAAAGGTAGCTAAGATAAGGAAAATCCTTAATTCCAGTTAAGATCACATGAAACACTGTATGAATCCTATATTCTTTACTTAAAGGAGACTAGAGTGGTAAATGTGTGTTATACAAGGCAGAATACCATTGAAATAGAGAAAGAAACACGTTCGGCAGCTTTGGAAAGCCTTACACTTCACTGAAATGTAGTACTACACTCTATAACACAGTTGAGAGACAATGTTCAATAGCTGCCTCAGTACTTAACAGTGTGTAGGAAGTTGTTTGATAAAGTGGGCAAAGCTTATACTTGGACCAGAAGGCAGAATATAGGAAACTACATGAAAACATGATTAATTCAGTGAAAATGACTGTAAACAGATGTGAACTTGTTTAGAACAGCTGAAAGAGATTCTCCAAGTCAGTTCTTAGTGTAGAAAAGGTAGCTAATATCCGAGAAATCCTTAATTCGAGTTAAGATTACATGAAACACTGTATGAATCCTATATTCTTTACTTAAAGGAGACTAGAGTGGTAAATGTGTGTTATACAAGGCAGAATACCATTGAAATAGAGAAAGAAACACGTTCGGCAGCTTTGGAAAGCCTTACACTTCACTGAAATATAGTACTACACTCTATAACACAGTTGAGAGACAATGTTCAATAGCTGCATCAGTACTTAACAGTGTGTAGGAAGTTGTTTGATAAAGTGGGCAAAGCTTATACTTGGACCAGAAGGCAGAATATAGGAAACTACATGAAAACATATTAATTCCGTGAAAATGACTGTAAACAGATGTGAACTTGTTTAGAACAGCTGAAAGAGATTCTCCAAGTCAGTTCTTAGTGTAGAAAAGGTAGCTAATGTCCGGGAAATCCTTAATTCGAGTTAAGATTACATGAAACACTGTATGAATCCTATATTCTTTACTTAAAGGAGACTAGAGTGGTAAATGTGTGTTATACAAGGCAGAATACCATTGAAATAGAGAAAGAAACACGTTCGGCAGCTTTGGAAAGCCTTACACTTCACTGAAATGTAGTACTACACTTTATATAACACAGTTGAGAGACAATGTTCCCTAGCTCCCTCAGTTCATAACAGTGTGTAGGAAGTTGTTTGATAAAGTGGGCAAAGCTTATACTTGGGCCAGAAGGCAGAATATAGGAAACTACATGAAAACATGAATAATTCAGTGAAAATGACTGTAAACAGATGAGAACTTGTTTAGAACAGCTGAAAGAGAATCTCCAAGTCAGTTCTTAGTGTAGAAAAGGTAGCTAAGATAAGAAAAATCCTTAATTCCAGTTAAGATCACATGAAACACTGTATGAATCCTATATTCTTTACTTAAAGGAGACTAGAGTGGTAAATGTGTGTTATACAAGGCAGAATACCATTGAAATAGAGAAAGAAACACGTTCGGCAGCTTTGGAAAGCCTTACACTTCACTGAAATGTAGTAATACACTCTATAACACAGTTGAGAGACAATGTTCCCGAGCTGCCTCAGTTCATAACAGTGTGTAGGAAGTTGTTTGATAAAGTGGGCAAAGCTTATACTTGGGCCAGAAGGCAGAATATAGGAAACTACATGAAAACATATTAATTCCGTGAAAATGACTGTAAACAGATGTGAACTTGTTTAGAACAGCTGAAAGAGATTCTCCAAGTCAGTTCTTAGTGTAGAAAAGGTAGCTAATGTCCGGGAAATCCTTAATTCGAGTTAAGATTACATGAAACACTGTATGAATCCTATATTCTTTACTTAAAGGAGACTAGAGTGGTAAATGTGTGTTATACAAGGCAGAATACCATTGAAATAGAGAAAGAAACACGTTCGGCAGCTTTGGAAAGCCTTACACTTCACTGAAATGTAGTACTACACTTTATATAACACAGTTGAGAGACAATGTTCCCTAGCTCCCTCAGTTCATAACAGTGTGTAGGAAGTTGTTTGATAAAGTGGGCAAAGCTTATACTTGGGCCAGAAGGCAGAATATAGGAAACTACATGAAAACATGAATAATTCAGTGAAAATGACTGTAAACAGATGAGAACTTGTTTAGAACAGCTGAAAGAGAATCTCCAAGTCAGTTCTTAGTGTAGAAAAGGTAGCTAAGATAAGGAAAATCCTTAATTCCAGTTAAGATCACATGAAACACTGTATGAATCCTATATTCTTTACTTAAAGGAGACTAGAGTGGTAAATGTGTGTTATACAAGGCAGAATACCATTGAAATAGAGAAAGAAACACGTTCGGCAGCTTTGGAAAGCCTTACACTTCACTGAAATGTAGTACTACACTCTATAACACAGTTGAGAGACAATGTTCAATAGCTGCCTCAGTACTTAACAGTGTGTAGGCAGTTGTTTGATAAAGTAGGCAAAGCTGATACTTGGACCAGAAGGCAGAATATAGGAAACTACATGAAAACATGATTAATTCAGTGAAAATGACTGTAAACAGATGTGAACTTGTTTAGAACAGCTGAAATAGATTCTCCAAGTCAGTTCTTAGTGTAGAAAAGGTAGCTAAGATCTGGGAAATCCTTAATTCGAGTTAAGATTACATGAAACACTGTATGAATCCTATATTCTTTACTTAAAGGAGACTAGAGTGGTAAATGTGTGTTATACAAGGCAGAATACCATTGAAATAGAGAAAGAAACACGTTCGGCAGCTTTGGAAAGCCTTACACTTCACTGAAATGTAGTACTACACTCTATAACACAGTTGAGAGACAATGTTCAATAGCTGCCTCAGTACTTAACAGTGTGTAGGAAGTTGTTTGATAAAGTGGGCAAAGCTGATACTTGGACCAGAAGGCAGAATATAGGAAACTACATGAAAACATGATTAATTCAGTGAAAATGACTGTAAACAGATGTGAACTTGTTTAGAACAGCTGAAAGAGATTCTCCAAGTCAGTTCTTAGTGTAGAAAAGGTAGCTAAGATCTGGGAAATCCTTAATTCGAGTTAAGATTACATGAAACACTGTATGAATCCTATATTCTTTACTTAAAGGAGACTAGAGTGGTAAATGTGTGTTATACAAGGCAGAATACCATTGAAATAGAGAAAGAAACACGTTCGGCAGCTTTGGAAAGCCTTACACTTCACTGAAATGTAGTACTACACTCTATAACACAGTTGAGAGACAATGTTCAATAGCTGCCTCAGTACTTAACAGTGTGTAGGAAGTTGTTTGATAAAGTGGGCAAAGCTGATACTTGGACCAGAAGGCAGAATATAGGAAACTACATGAAAACATGATTAATTCAGTGAAAATGACTGTAAACAGATGTGAACTTGTTTAGAACAGCTGAAAGAGATTCTCCAAGTCAGTTCTTAGTGTAGAAAAGGTAGCTAATATCCGGGAAATCCTTAATTCGAGTTAAGATTACATGAAACACTGTATGAATCCTATATTCTTTACTTAAAGGAGACTAGAGTGGTAAATGTGTGTTATACAAGGCAGAATACCATTGAAATAGAGAAAGAAACACGTTCGGCAGCTTTGGAAAGCCTTACACTTCACTGAAATGTAGTACTACACTTTATATAACACAGTTGAGAGACAATGTTCCCTAGCTCCCTCAGTTCATAACAGTGTGTAGGAAGTTGTTTGATAAAGTGGGCAAAGCTTATACTTGGGCCAGAAGGCAGAATATAGGAAACTACATGAAAACATGAATAATTCAGTGAAAATGACTGTAAACAGATGAGAACTTGTTTAGAACAGCTGAAAGAGAATCTCCAAGTCAGTTCTTAGTGTAGAAAAGGTAGCTAAGATAAGGAAAATCCTTAATTCCAGTTAAGATCACATGAAACACTGTATGAATCCTATATTCTTTACTTAAAGGAGACTAGAGTGGTAAATGTGTGTTATACAAGGCAGAATACCATTGAAATAGAGAAAGAAACACGTTCGGCAGCTTTGGAAAGCCTTACACTTCACTGAAATGTAGTAATACACTCTATAACACAGTTGAGAGACAATGTTCCCGAGCTGCCTCAGTTCATAACAGTGTGTAGGAAGTTGTTTGATAAAGTGGGCAAAGCTTATACTTGGACCAGAAGGCAGAATATAGGAAACTACATGAAAACATATTAATTCCGTGAAAATGACTGTAAACAGATGTGAACTTGTTTAGAACAGCTGAAAGAGATTCTCCAAGTCAGTTCTTAGTGTAGAAAAGGTAGCTAATGTCCGGGAAATCCTTAATTCGAGTTAAGATTACATGAAACACTGTATGAATCCTATATTCTTTACTTAAAGGAGACTAGAGTGGTAAATGTGTGTTATACAAGGCAGAATACCATTGAAATAGAGAAAGAAACACGTTCGGCAGCTTTGGAAAGCCTTACACTTCACTGAAATGTAGTACTACACTTTATATAACACAGTTGAGAGACAATGTTCCCTAGCTCCCTCAGTTCATAACAGTGTGTAGGAAGTTGTTTGATAAAGTGGGCAAAGCTTATACTTGGGCCAGAAGGCAGAATATAGGAAACTACATGAAAACATGAATAATTCAGTGAAAATGACTGTAAACAGATGAGAACTTGTTTAGAACAGCTGAAAGAGAATCTCCAAGTCAGTTCTTAGTGTAGAAAAGGTAGCTAAGATAAGGAAAATCCTTAATTCCAGTTAAGATCACATGAAACACTGTATGAATCCTATATTCTTTACTTAAAGGAGACTAGAGTGGTAAATGTGTGTTATACAAGGCAGAATACCATTGAAATAGAGAAAGAAACACGTTCGGCAGCTTTGGAAAGCCTTACACTTCACTGAAATGTAGTACTACACTCTATAACACAGTTGAGAGACAATGTTCAATAGCTGCCTCAGTACTTAACAGTGTGTAGGCAGTTGTTTGATAAAGTGGGCAAAGCTGATACTTGGACCAGAAGGCAGAATATAGGAAACTACATGAAAACATGATTAATTCAGTGAAAATGACTGTAAACAGATGTGAACTTGTTTAGAACAGCTGAAAGAGATTCTCCAAGTCAGTTCTTAGTGTAGAAAAGGTAGCTAAGATCTGGGAAATCCTTAATTCGAGTTAAGATTACATGAAACACTGTATGAATCCTATATTCTTTACTTAAAGGAGACTAGAGTGGTAAATGTGTGTTATACAAGGCAGAATACCATTGAAATAGAGAAAGAAACACGTTCGGCAGCTTTGGAAAGCCTTACACTTCACTGAAATGTAGTACTACACTCTATAACACAGTTGAGAGACAATGTTCAATAGCTGCCTCAGTACTTAACAGTGTGTAGGAAGTTGTTTGATAAAGTGGGCAAAGCTGATACTTGGACCAGAAGGCAGAATATAGGAAACTACATGAAAACATGATTAATTCAGTGAAAATGACTGTAAACAGATGTGAACTTGTTTAGAACAGCTGAAAGAGATTCTCCAAGTCAGTTCTTAGTGTAGAAAAGGTAGCTAAGATCTGGGAAATCCTTAATTCGAGTTAAGATTACATGAAACACTGTATGAATCCTATATTCTTTACTTAAAGGAGACTAGAGTGGTAAATGTGTGTTATACAAGGCAGAATACCATTGAAATAGAGAAAGAAACACGTTCGGCAGCTTTGGAAAGCCTTACACTTCACTGAAATGTAGTACTACACTCTATAACACAGTTGAGAGACAATGTTCAATAGCTGCCTCAGTACTTAACAGTGTGTAGGAAGTTGTTTGATAAAGTGGGCAAAGCTGATACTTGGACCAGAAGGCAGAATATAGGAAACTACATGAAAACATGATTAATTCAGTGAAAATGACTGTAAACAGATGTGAACTTGTTTAGAACAGCTGAAAGAGATTCTCCAAGTCAGTTCTTAATGTAGAAAAGGTAGCTAATATCCGGGAAATCCTTA
Organism: Pipistrellus hanaki; assembly: GCF_964339955.1. NCBI lineage: Eukaryota > Metazoa > Chordata > Mammalia > Chiroptera > Vespertilionidae > Pipistrellus > Pipistrellus hanaki. The sequence continues at coordinate 4,795,472 of NC_140511.1, forward strand.
ATTCGAGTTAAGATTACATGAAACACTGTATGAATCCTATATTCTTTACTTAAAGGAGACTAGAGTGGTAAATGTGTGTTATACAAGGCAGAATACCATTGAAATAGAGAAAGAAACACGTTCGGCAGCTTTGGAAAGCCTTACACTTCACTGAAATGTAGTACTACACTTTATATAACACAGTTGAGAGACAATGTTCCCTAGCTCCCTCAGTTCATAACAGTGTGTAGGAAGTTGTTTGATAAAGTGGGCAAAGCTTATACTTGGGCCAGAAGGCAGAATATAGGAAACTACATGAAAACATGAATAATTCAGTGAAAATGACTGTAAACAGATGAGAACTTGTTTAGAACAGCTGAAAGAGAATCTCCAAGTCAGTTCTTAGTGTAGAAAAGGTAGCTAAGATAAGGAAAATCCTTAATTCCAGTTAAGATCACAAGAAACACTGTATGAATCCTATATTCTTTACTTAAAGGAGACTAGAGTGGTAAATGTGTGTTATACAAGGCAGAATACCATTGAAATAGAGAAAGAAACACGTTCGGCAGCTTTGGAAAGCCTTACACTTCACTGAAATGTAGTACTACACTCTATAACACAGTTGAGAGACAATGTTCAATAGCTGCCTCAGTACTTAACAGTGTGTAGGAAGTTGTTTGATAAAGTGGGCAAAGCTTATACTTGGACCAGAAGGCAGAATATAGGAAACTACATGAAAACATGATTAATTCAGTGAAAATGACTGTAAACAGATGTGAACTTGTTTAGAACAGCTGAAAGAGATTCTCCAAGTCAGTTCTTAGTGTAGAAAAGGTAGCTAATATCCGAGAAATCCTTAATTCGAGTTAAGATTACATGAAACACTGTATGAATCCTATATTCTTTACTTAAAGGAGACTAGAGTGGTAAATGTGTGTTATACAAGGCAGAATACCATTGAAATAGAGAAAGAAACACGTTCGGCAGCTTTGGAAAGCCTTACACTTCACTGAAATATAGTACTACACTCTATAACACAGTTGAGAGACAATGTTCAATAGCTGCATCAGTACTTAACAGTGTGTAGGAAGTTGTTTGATAAAGTGGGCAAAGCTTATACTTGGACCAGAAGGCAGAATATAGGAAACTACATGAAAACATATTAATTCCGTGAAAATGACTGTAAACAGATGTGAACTTGTTTAGAACAGCTGAAAGAGAATCTCCAAGTCAGTTCTTAGTGTAGAAAAGGTAGCTAAGATAAGGAAAATCCTTAATTCCAGTTAAGATCACATGAAACACTGTATGAATCCTATATTCTTTACTTAAAGGAGACTAGAGTGGTAAATGTGTGTTATACAAGGCAGAATACCATTGAAATAGAGAAAGAAACACGTTCGGCAGCTTTGGAAAGCCTTACACTTCACTGAAATGTAGTACTACACTTTATATAACACAGTTGAGAGACAATGTTCCCTAGCTCCCTCAGTTCATAACAGTGTGTAGGAAGTTGTTTGATAAAGTGGGCAAAGCTTATACTTGGGCCAGAAGGCAGAATATAGGAAACTACATGAAAACATGAATAATTCAGTGAAAATGACTGTAAACAGATGAGAACTTGTTTAGAACAGCTGAAAGAGAATCTCCAAGTCAGTTCTTAGTGTAGAAAAGGTAGCTAAGATAAGAAAAATCCTTAATTCCAGTTAAGATCACATGAAACACTGTATGAATCCTATATTCTTTACTTAAAGGAGACTAGAGTGGTAAATGTGTGTTATACAAGGCAGAATACCATTGAAATAGAGAAAGAAACACGTTCGGCAGCTTTGGAAAGCCTTACACTTCACTGAAATGTAGTAATACACTCTATAACACAGTTGAGAGACAATGTTCCCGAGCTGCCTCAGTTCATAACAGTGTGTAGGAAGTTGTTTGATAAAGTGGGCAAAGCTTATACTTGGGCCAGAAGGCAGAATATAGGAAACTACATGAAAACATGATTAATTCAGTGAAAATGACTGTAAACAGATGTGAACTTGTTTAGAACAGCTGAAAGAGATTCTCCAAGTCAGTTCTTAGTGTAGAAAAGGTAGCTAATATCCGGGAAATCCTTAATTCGAGTTAAGATTACATGAAACACTGTATGAATCCTATATTCTTTACTTAAAGGAGACTAGAGTGGTAAATGTGTGTTATACAAGGCAGAATACCATTGAAATAGAGAAAGAAACAGGTTCGGCAGCTTTGGAAAGCCTTACACTTCACTGAAATGTAGTACTACACTTTATATAACACAGTTGAGAGACAATGTTCCCTAGCTCCCTCAGTTCATAACAGTGTGTAGGAAGTTGTTTGATAAAGTGGGCAAAGCTTATACTTGGGCCAGAAGGCAGAATATAGGAAACTACATGAAAACATGAATAATTCAGTGAAAATGACTGTAAACAGATGAGAACTTGTTTAGAACAGCTGAAAGAGAATCTCCAAGTCAGTTCTTAGTGTAGAAAAGGTAGCTAAGATAAGGAAAATCCTTAATTCCAGTTAAGATCACATGAAACACTGTATGAATCCTATATTCTTTACTTAAAGGAGACTAGAGTGGTAAATGTGTGTTATACAAGGCAGAATACCATTGAAATAGAGAAAGAAACACGTTCGGCAGCTTTGGAAAGCCTTACACTTCACTGAAATGTAGTAATACACTCTATAACACAGTTGAGAGACAATGTTCCCGAGCTGCCTCAGTTCATAACAGTGTGTAGGAAGTTGTTTGATAAAGTGGGCAAAGCTTATACTTGGACCAGAAGGCAGAATATAGGAAACTACATGAAAACATATTAATTCCGTGAAAATGACTGTAAACAGATGTGAACTTGTTTAGAACAGCTGAAAGAGATTCTCCAAGTCAGTTCTTAGTGTAGAAAAGGTAGCTAATGTCCGGGAAATCCTTAATTCGAGTTAAGATTACATGAAACACTGTATGAATCCTATATTCTTTACTTAAAGGAGACTAGAGTGGTAAATGTGTGTTATACAAGGCAGAATACCATTGAAATAGAGAAAGAAACACGTTCGGCAGCTTTGGAAAGCCTTACACTTCACTGAAATGTAGTACTACAGTTTATATAACACAGTTGAGAGACAATGTTCCCTAGCTCCCTCAGTTCATAACAGTGTGTAGGAAGTTGTTTGATAAAGTGGGCAAAGCTTATACTTGGGCCAGAAGGCAGAATATAGGAAACTACATGAAAACATGAATAATTCAGTGAAAATGACTGTAAACAGATGAGAACTTGTTTAGAACAGCTGAAAGAGAATCTCCAAGTCAGTTCTTAGTGTAGAAAAGGTAGCTAAGATAAGGAAAATCCTTAATTCCAGTTAAGATCACATGAAACACTGTATGAATCCTATATTCTTTACTTAAAGGAGACTAGAGTGGTAAATGTGTGTTATACAAGGCAGAATACCATTGAAATAGAGAAAGAAACACGTTCGGCAGCTTTGGAAAGCCTTACACTTCACTGAAATGTAGTACTACACTCTATAACACAGTTGAGAGACAATGTTCAATAGCTGCCTCAGTACTTAACAGTGTGTAGGCAGTTGTTTGATAAAGTGGGCAAAGCTGATACTTGGACCAGAAGGCAGAATATAGGAAACTACATGAAAACATGATTAATTCAGTGAAAATGACTGTAAACAGATGTGAACTTGTTTAGAACAGCTGAAAGAGATTCTCCAAGTCAGTTCTTAGTGTAGAAAAGGTAGCTAAGATCTGGGAAATCCTTAATTCGAGTTAAGATTACATGAAACACTGTATGAATCCTATATTCTTTACTTAAAGGAGACTAGAGTGGTAAATGTGTGTTATACAAGGCAGAATACCATTGAAATAGAGAAAGAAACACGTTCGGCAGCTTTGGAAAGCCTTACACTTCACTGAAATGTAGTACTACACTCTATAACACAGTTGAGAGACAATGTTCAATAGCTGCCTCAGTACTTAACAGTGTGTAGGAAGTTGTTTGATAAAGTGGGCAAAGCTGATACTTGGACCAGAAGGCAGAATATAGGAAACTACATGAAAACATGATTAATTCAGTGAAAATGACTGTAAACAGATGTGAACTTGTTTAGAACAGCTGAAAGAGATTCTCCAAGTCAGTTCTTAGTGTAGAAAAGGTAGCTAAGATCTGGGAAATCCTTAATTCGAGTTAAGATTACATGAAACACTGTATGAATCCTATATTCTTTACTTAAAGGAGACTAGAGTGGTAAATGTGTGTTATACAAGGCAGAATACCATTGAAATAGAGAAAGAAACACGTTCGGCAGCTTTGGAAAGCCTTACACTTCACTGAAATGTAGTACTACACTCTATAACACAGTTGAGAGACAATGTTCAATAGCTGCCTCAGTACTTAACAGTGTGTAGGAAGTTGTTTGATAAAGTGGGCAAAGCTGATACTTGGACCAGAAGGCAGAATATAGGAAACTACATGAAAACATGATTAATTCAGTGAAAATGACTGTAAACAGATGTGAACTTG